>NC_069662.1:74580293-79580293 GCF_027244095.1 Hemicordylus capensis
CAGCGCGTTCCTACTCAGGGCACCCTCTGCCTGCCCACCACCACATCCAGCTTTGCCTCTCTCATCTTTCTCTTGGCACTGCTGCTACACCAGTTCAATTGCCTGCCCATCCATCACTTGCTCTCTTCACACTGGAGAAGGAAGCTCCAAGGAAGGAACTCTTTTGTTCAATGCTGGGGAGACAACACGCTGGAGTTGCAGCAGCATGGCGAGAGGGACGGGCAAAGTGAAGAACTGCCCTTCTTCCCTTTTTCGCCTCACCAACATCCCCCTCCCAGGGCACACTCTGACCATGATATTCAGCTTTGCCTCATCTGCCCTCCATTCCAGCTTACTTGCTGGAATGTTCAGTGCCCCCTCCATTCCAGCTTACTTGCTCACTGTCTCCTCAGCACTGCACTTACAAAAGAGTCCTTTTCTTGGAGCTTCCTTCTTTATCAAAAAGACAATGAGTGGCAGACAGGCAAGCAACCAAACTACAGCAATAGCTGCACCAAGGGAGAGTTGGACAAGGTGAAGCCAGATGTGGCAAACCCACAGACCTGGGAGGGGATGCCAACAAGGGAAAATGAGGAAGGGAGCAGCACCAGCGGGGTGCCAGCAAAGCACACTTCAGGAGGAGGGAGGGGAATATGAAGTGTCAGTGAGCTCCAACCCAGAGGGCAAGGCCTGTGGGGGACCAGCAGGGACTTTGCACCTTGCCTCAAGTATTACTGGCCACAAAGGAGGGCACAATCTGGATCAGGACAAGGGACGGGAAAGGATTAAAGCCCCCTCCTCCATGCCACAGTGCTAATTCTGGCTGCCCACCCTCCCTGCCCCCTGCACTGCTATTTAAGTTAGAAAAGGAAAACAAAGACACAGGGCTAACCTATGCATTTATAGTTTGCCTCTGTCAACCTTAGGCAATAACATTAATTGAAAACCATTGAGTTTGAAGTGCTATTTATATGGAAGCTCTATCTGTGGTGTTAGGCTCATAATGACCCATTCATGTGGGCAAGTTATCACGTGATCTTCCAGTCATGATGATGTTCCAGTCATGATGATGAGCCCTGCTAACTGTGCAAAGACACACCTTTTAAAGTGGTGATTCTCTTATATTTAGCAGGGGGAGAGTAATTGGCCCTATCCAACCCCAGCACAGCATCCCTCCAGTGGCTGTTGCTGGTATCTGCCTTATGTTTCTTTTTAGATTGGGAGCCCTCTGGGGACAGAGGCCCATCTTATTTATGTATTATTTATTTGACTATGTAAACTGCTTTGTGAACTTTGGTTGGAGAGCAGTGTATAAATATTTGTAGTAGTAGCATGAACCACCCTTTGGTTGGTTCATGCTACTACTACTTGCTTGATTCAACCACCCACATGTGAACCACCCCTTCCTTGTTCAACACACTGAACCACATCATGGCTGCTGCTCCACAAAAAGAACTTTTCCAAAGTGTCTCTTTTGGGTGCATTTGTACTGGCAGCTTACTGCTGAAACTACTACTGCATGTGCTCCTAGATGTACAATTGACATTTGTCCAGTGGTAGTTCAGTGTTAATTTACTGCACAAAGATCCAGGTGAGTTTGCTGCTGTTTTCCCACAACTGCTTGAAAGAAATAATATGAACACTTTGGAAGATGACTGTCATTTTTTCTGATCTCTTGTGAAAAGTAGCTGTTTGTCAAGTTGCAAATTGAAGACTGACCACATGCCTTTACATTCACAATTGAACTGGGAGATGAAGTGGGGGGTGAAGGGAGAACCAGTGAAGTCATGAATGCCTTGCTGATGACTGCAACACCATCAATATAATGACTTGCATTTGTGTATGGGCCATCACAGATATAATAAGATCACTAGAACTTGTATTCATTTTGTTTTTGAAGTGTGACACACAGAATGTTCATATCACATCACATCATCACCAAGTGGGATGGATTCAGAGTTTCCCTTCCTCTCATGGAAGAAGCTTCCTCCAGCAGAAGAAGTCTTCCTAGGAGAGTGGGAGTACTGCTGCCTTTCTTCAGAGAAAGGGAAGCTTTTGATCATCCTCATGCATTTCAACAGAATCTGTTCCAGTGGCAACCAATGAAGCAGTTCACTAGTAGGAACTGCCAATAGCAGTTTCGGGGAATCAAAGGGGGAGAGGGAGTTCCCATCCTTACTGGTAACTGTTGGGCGGTGACAGAAGGGGGCACCTTGGCCAGCACCAAAGCAAGCGTGTCATTCCTGCTAGCTATTGTGGGTGCTGACATCAGTGAGGGCAGCTAGCACTCAGCAACACTTGCATGATGCCGACTGAGGTGGTCCTTGCCTCTGCCACCACCTCCCAATAGCTACTGGTAAGGGCAGGAATTCCCCTCCCCTTCAGTCACTACCCAGTGGCAACCTGCTTGTGAATTGTTTCACTGGTTGCCCCTAGTCATTTCACAATTTAAGCTGCCAATTATGCTCAAAGATGGCTAAATCAAGAGGGGCCTGTAGCTCAGTAGCAGAGCACATATTTGCTGGCAGATTCAGTACTGATCACTCCAGTTAAATAGGGGCTGACATAATGTGCAACATTTATGCATGCACTGGGATGTGCCATTTGTGCAGTTGTGCAAGAGCAAGTGTAAAAACTGCAGAAACGGACATGCACAACAATGCATGACTCTACTTTCCACCACATGCATAACACTGTACAGTATGTCAGCCAGGGCCAGGAAACAGCTCTTCCTGAAACCCTAGAGACTCAGACAGTACAGAGCTAGATGAACCAATGATCTGAGACAGCTTTCTATGTAATCTAAAACTGCTTCCTATCATGTAATCAAGTGATAGATGCTCATGTGTACACCTATACTATACATGTCAAACCTATACTAGACTATACATTCACATAACATTTATCTCCTTATTTTTTTAACATTTAAAAAAAAACATTTCTATATCCTGCTCTTCCTCCAAGGAGCCCAGAGCAGTGTACTACGTATTTAAATTTCTCCTCACAACAACCCTGTGAAGTAGGTTAGGCTGAGAGAGAATGTATGTATTTGTTTATTTCGGCCCAAGGCCAGCATGCTGAGAGAGAAGTGACTGGCCCAGAGTCACCCAGCAAGTATCATGGCTGAATGGGGGATTTGAACTCAGGTCTCCCCGGTCCTAGTCCAGCATTCTAACCACTACACCCCCCACCCCCACAAACCAGTAATCATGTTGGCAAACCTGTGTGGAACAGGTCTTGTTCTATTACGCACACTCAAACACCCCACACAGAGACTTCCTTATTTCAAACATCTCAGCCAGAATCAAAACTGATTTATTACAGTTAACCTGTATTTCATCCTCACTAACCCACAGTGAGTGTGTGAAACTAAAATTCAGGTTTCCAAGAATGTCTGGGAGTTTGTCTGTGCTGTGTGGGGAAACAGTTAAACTCAGCAGTCAGCTCTGTACATTTGTAGCTCACATGCTGTGCCCCCCCATCCCTCCTTTGTTTTTAGATAATCAGTATATTTTGTTGAATAACCAGCATATTTCCTAACATAGCTGGAGAGCATTTCATAACAGTGTTCATTCATTATTATATTTTTCTTTAAAAACCAAAGCCCTTCTTTCTTACATCATTTCAATGAGCGTTTCAGAATTAAATGGCAATCATGAGACCGCCAGCCTACACATGGAGGAAGTGGTTTCCTTGGCTTGCCAGATTAAAGAGTGACATCATATTATCTTCGTCAATGCTGATTCCAGTTCTTCGATAACAGGCAAATATGGAAAATAGTGTTCTTGTGTCATATGGTCAGTCCCTGCTTTCCACTCATAATCTTTTTCTTTTCTTTTCTTTTTTAATGTACCAACTATAATCTCAAGACCTGTCCTCTCTGGAAATAGTACAAGAAGCAGTTTACAAAACCAAAGCCTAGAGTACGAAAGAAACTGTAGAATGTTCTCAGATCAGAGTGCTGATTTACAGCTCTCTTGTGGCTGGCTTATTCCGCAGCTTAGAGAAAACAGACAAGGCTGGTTATGGGTTTCCCCCTTTCTCTAAAGAGAACAATGTATATTAATGCCTTTTATTGTGATTTCATGCTTGTATTTGTGGAGGAAGAGGAGTGAAGCATGAGGGAAGGGGACACACTGTCTTATTGTAAATGACTTTGTTCTAAGAAAGAGAAATAATTTTTCTTTTTCTGAATCTTTACATTTTCTGAATGATTAAATGTTTGTTAGAAATTCTGAACTAGAGGTGTGCACAAACTGAGTTTTGTGCACAAGTTTGGCACCGAACCGGTTTGGACAAGGTCCGAACTGGTTCGGTGCCATGGGGAGGGGAGCAGTGAGGCGGGATCTTTAATAAAAAGGAGAGGAGGTCCTTACCTGCTCTCAGCCACCACATGTAGCTTCCTACTGTGGCAGCACTTGTCCCCGGTGCATGCAAGTAAAGACCTGCTCTTCTTTTTCTTAAAGATCCTGCTCGCTGCTCTCTTCCCCATGGCGCCGAACCTGTGCATGTACCTTGGTTCACACACATTCCTAGAATGAACCATCCCACTTTAACTGTATTTGGAAGTGGCTTTATACAGAATAAACAAGGAAAGAAACAAGAAATGGCACAAAAACTGTTTAGTGAATGCTGTTTTCCAACCCCCTTATCCCACACACACATTTCACTCCTGCCCTTTCCATGCCGCAGGGCTGTCCTTAGGGTAGGGCAAGCAAGGCGACCGCTTGGCCCCCCTCTTATTGCTTCCCTTAAAATTAACTGGAAGAGGCCCGCCACACCGGCTGATTTGTCCCAGGCCCCACACCCTGCCAGGGCTCTCTAAGAACACCACTGCCATGCCAAAACCTTATTCACTATAGGCCAACATCAACTGGTATCCTAACATAATCTGCCGCACTGCTTGAAAGACCCACTTGCTTCTGTTTGTTTATTTGTGTAAGCTTTCTGTGAAATATTGTGGAAACTGGTATCTTTTGAATTGTTCCCCCTACAGGAATTCAGCAATGTAATTTATAGGAAACCCCCAAATGGAGGCATAGTGTAACAGCACAAGCCACAATTGCTTTGCTGAAGATCATGTGCTGGATCTTTCCTGAGACTGAAACTCTTGTCTTCTTGTTAGGTTCCCAAGACAGACTTAAAAGACCACACAGCTGTGAGAGACAGCTTCGATTTATTGGTATCAAACAAATGAGGAAGCCTGCGAAAAAGCCAAATGAAACATGATGTATCAGATAGGCTAGCAGCATGTAAGCATTGGCTTTGATGCTCTTTGATGGGAAGGTATTTCTAGGACTTCAGAATTTTTGATATAAATTTCTGGTGCTTCCTTCTCTCTCCCTCTCTCTCCCCCTTCCCTTCTGTCATGGTTCATTTCTTAGCAATTTCTTACATACTCTTAAATGTTGTGCTAAGAATTAAGGAAAATTTATTTCAAAACATTCCATGACGCAGTACTAAGCAGAAACACACCACACTACGCCACAGATTTTTCATCTCTCAAATATAAGTGTGCTGACCTCCAAAATATGCATCGCCTATTTTAAGTATGAGAAAGAACTGAAGATATTATTCCACACCAAATATTCTGTGTGGTACCAGGGCTTCATTTCTCTCAAAGCTGAACACTGTCAGAGTGTTACATTACATTACTGCTACTGCTGCTGCTGCTGCTGCTGCTACAAATATTTATATACTGCTCTTCAACCAAAGTTCTCAAAGCATTTACACAGAAATAAGTAAGTGCATAAGTAAGTAAATAAGATGGCACCTGTCCCCAAAGGGCTCACAATATAAAAAGAAACATAGACACCAGCAACAGCCACGGGAGGAATGCTGAGCTGGGGTTGGATAGGGCCAGTTGCTCTCCCCCTACTAAATAAAGAGAATCACCACTTTTAAAAAGGTGCCTCTTTGCTCATTGAGCAGGGTTACATCCAGAAGGCTCTTAACAGTGCTTGTTCTTTTACCTTATTTTTTATGGCCTCTTCACCACTGGTGGTGGTGGTTCTTTTTTATACAGTGGATAGCATACACAGTTGTCCTTAATCTATAATGGTCCTTACTTTGAAACAAGTATTTGCTATTCTGGAGCAGAGGCGTGTCTAGGGAAAATAGCGCCTAGGGCAAGCACTGAAATTGTGCTCCCTGTCCAAACATCTACACCCATCTTCCAGATAACTTTAGCATAATATCAGCTGAAAAATACAAGTCAAACTCGTTAATCTTTTAATATTTCAAAAACTATTTAGCAGTGGATGTAGCCAGACCAAAAAAATGCTGGAAAACTACAAATTTCAGTATGCTGGGGCTCATGAAATACCCCAATACTATGTGGAGGTGTACTTGGAAAACTAAACAGAAATGCCTGTCTAATTCTCTACTATGCATTGTAGCATCACCATTACATAAGTTTCAAAAATAAATGGAGAATTTGACTTTTCCCAGATACTCTGAAAATAATTAAAGGATATGCAGAGTAAACTGTGTAACTGCTTGGAATAAATTCTAGTATTTCAGAAAGACAGTTAAAATGAGAGAAAGAGAGCAAGAAACTCCCAGTGGGCCTTAATACTAAGGATTTCACACTGATTCAAAGACAAACTCACCATTAATAGCCATATTATTAAGACATCACATTTAACTCATTTATCACAAGGAGCAAAGTAAGAGCAAATGAATACAATCCTAGCTTATAAGCTTCAGCTCAGTATTCACAAGCCCTGATTCTCTGTGCATAGTGCCAAACTAAATATGTGTACAGTGACTTATATTATAGTTATTTTTATTTTTAACCTGTAGCCCCTTCGGGGGGCTTCCTAAAGGCTGTGGGGGGGAGGTCTACAAAGGTTCCCCCTCCCCCCTGCTGGCCTCTAGGGCCTCACAGGGACCATTTGAGCATGGGCGGTGGCCATTTTTTAAAATATTTTTTTTTAAAAAATGGATGCTAAAAACAAAATGGCCACCATGCATGCTCAAATGGCCTCTGCGAGGCCTGGCCTGGCCTAGGGCCTCACAGAGGCCATTTGAGCATGTGCGGTGGCCATTTTGTTTCCAGTGGCCATTTTAAAAATATATAATTTTAAAAAGTTGTGCCCCCCTTCAAGTGGTGCCTGGGGCACATGCCCTGCCTGCCCCACCCTAGATACACCCCTGTTCTGGAGCAAGCGCCATTGTTCCAGACTAAGAGCAACTGTAGATGCTACCCATAGACATTATCAAGTATGTTGCTTAACAGAATAGGATAAGTTAAAAAGACAATACCTGCTCCAAATACCTTACATTACTTCTGAAATAACATAAGGAGGAGAGGTATGAGAGAAGCAAGAGTGAGAGATTATGAAAATGAACAATTGCAGTTACACGTACTTAAATACTGCAGTTGGTGATGAAAACAACTGCAGCATATGGGATAGAGCTACCATTGAGCGAACATGAGCAATGAACATGGGCCGCCACTAGGGGAGATGTGCCCAAATTTCCAACTTAAATCAAAATTTCCTCTTAGGGATCAATGGGAAACACAGAAATATTAATTACACGCAAATGGCTGGTCAGAAAGCTATGAAACATCACATGGTGTTCCTACATGATGTTAACATTGAATGTGTGGCTGTTCGAGTAGATCAGTCCACCTGTTGATTCTTAATGCATTTTAAAGTTGTTTTTTAAAATTAAATATTCATTAAAAATCAACAGGTGGGTTGATCTCCTTGAATGTCCACACATTTAATGCTATCATCATAGGCTGCTACCATCATGAATTCTGAGAAATTTCTGCCCAGTCATTCTGGAATTATAACATGGGGTACTACTCTTTTTGGATAACCCCCCAAAATGGGGGGTACTACTCTTTTAATATGAAGGCTAGGGACAGTTTCCTCCAAATGAAGCTTGAATGATGGACAGAGTGGGAGATTCAATTTCAGAATTTTTTGTAAGTTTCTGCCTTGAAACAAAGCAGTTATGACACTTTTAACAGTTTTAGAATTTAAAACAATTAAAAATCAACAAGTGAACCAATATTCTTGAAAGTCATGTGACAGCATTAAGTGTTTAATTTAATACCATGTGAAATTTTAGAGCTTTCAGCCCAGCCGTTTGTTAGTTCTGCATATTTTAATTAATATTTTATTAATATTTTAATAACATTTATTAGTTATTAACCTTTTTGAGTTTTGCATTGATCCCTGTGGGGAAATTATCCAATGGGGTCCAAGTTCAATTCTTGCACACAGACCCCTTCAGAGCTTGCTACTGCACACATTACTGCATTTGTTTCGTTCACAAGAAGCTGGAAAAAAATAGTTTATAATTAGACTATCCCTAGCACACACTTTGGAGTAGTTTTCTGGATCTTTCTGGAAAAAGATGGAAGATTGCAATCATTGACTTAATTCACATATCACAAAACCTCATCTCTGGGCTCTTTCCTTTCTGCTCCCCTCTTATAAACAGAGTTCTTTCCCTGGTTTTCAGTATCCAGTTTACCATGAATATCCAAAACAGACAAGCGGCTAGCCCGCTTTTGTAGCCTTCCCCTTAGCCCGGGTTTCTGGAGCGAGCGCTCTGCAAACCCAGGCTTCCCGATCATGAGTAGCCGTGGTGTGGCTCCGTGGCTACTCACGAGGAGACCTCCTGGAGGAGAGGCGAAAAGCCGCCTCCTGGCTCCGGGGGTCTCACCAGCATGCCCTGCACACTCACGCAGGGCATGCTAGAGCTTCTGGGGGTCGATTGGCCCCCGCACCCCCAAGCCCCTGCCGGCTCTGTCATGGAGCCGGTAATTGTGTGGGCAGCTGATCTGGCCACCCAGGGCTCCCTCCCTGCTCGGGCTTAGCCCGCTCTCCCCGCGCACTCACAAAAACCGGGTCTCACTGATCGTGAGACCCGGCTCAACGTCTGGATGCTGTTCATGGTTTGGAGGCCACCATAGCTCACCAGATTCACACCTCATAGCAATCTATGGTTATCACAAAAAATGAAATCTGAATTGATCCATAGTGTTACTTCATCAACTCAGCAGCAAACTTGGGCCGTGTTATACCTGATTTATTTTTCTAATTGTCTCATTTCCCAGAATGTGCAAGCAGCTGAAAGAATACAACTCCAAACAAAGCTTTAGGTTTTGTGGGAATTTTCTCAGCTAGATTTCTAGTTCTTTGTGGCTTTAATGGGGGTTAGAAAAATCCTAGATAAATATTTATTGTGGTGTTTCAGCACTCTCACTACTAACCACAAACAGTAATGGGGGAAATTACCAAAGTTGGAGAGGGAAAAGTACACTATTGGCAGGTATGCTAATACCTGCTTTTTCACATGCTTTTTCACTTGGCTTGTTTTACTGAGAGTCCTTTTTCGAGGGCTGAAAATTTATACCAGTTTACTCACTAAAATTAATACAGTAATAGCAAAGAGCACATTTTTAATTCATGAGGCTATGTGTTTCTTTTCACAGCTAGTGTATTTCTGAGGTGTCACTTTAGCATGGAATCGGGATATAATAGGGAATGAAAAGGACTGTATCTTTGACTTCTTCCTTCTAACATTGAACGGTAATTTTTATTTGGGTAACTTGTAAAATAACCAGTAAGTTACCATACACATCTTTCAATATTCCCCAAGAGGTTCCTGTAATTATGTTTTGGCAATATGATAACATGCAAAACAGGATAGTGTCTTGATTTCCTTCTCCTCTTATGTAGATTAGAGGTCCAGTCCTCTAATCAGCCCCTGGGAGGTGGTTGTCTCAAGTGGCAGACTGGCAGCGGTGGAAGTGGAAGGGTCCCACTGCTGCCTCCCCAGCCCTACCACCTCTACAGGCCATGCTTGTCGTAAGTGATTGACAGTCTCCTCATGAAAAGATGTCTCGGCAGTTCTCTTGAAATCAGGAGACAAAAAACACATCACAAACCAGGTATTTCAAAAAATGTGAAGACAGCAGGAGAAACACTGTGATACACTGGCTTGATGTCAATTTTATGTGGATTCTCCTGAAAATGTGAATGGATGAATGATGAATGGGAAATCAGTTCTGGAGAAAAACTACTACTACTCCAGTATTTATATACCACTTTTTAACAAAGGTTTCTAAAGTGGTATACATAGAGAAATACTAAATAAACTAGCTGATCCAGCACAGAGCATCTGCGCCCCTAGTTCTCCCTGTCTCTCCTCCTCATCTTCATTTTTCCCCACCGCTTCAGCTCCAGTCCGTTCTCCCCATCCCAGTCCACTTTCCCTTGGCGGCTTCCCACCTGCCAGCAGCACTTTCCCCAGCCAGCCTGGCCGGAACTTTCCTCCCCGCCTGCTGGCGGTGCTTTCCCTTGCCAGCCGGCCTGGCCAATGTTTTCCTTTCTCTGCATTCTGGGAGCACTTCCCCTCCGCGCCTGCCAGCCGGCCAGCCACTGCTATTTTCTCCCCCGTCCCCATCGCTATCCAGACAGCTGCTTACGAATTCTCATGGGAGCTGCCACGCATGAGATTAGCGACAGGTGCACCTTTGAGAAATATATATAAAGATAAGATGGATCCCTGTCCCTGAAGGGCTCACAATCTAAAAAAGAAACATAAGGTAGACACCAGCAACAGCCACTGTAGGGGTACTGTGCTGGGAGTGACCGCACAGAAATCCCAAACAGGACATGGTGAAAGGGAACATGGTGGGGAAGCACCATGGGGAGATACTCAAGATCACTTCGAACAACTTCATTGCCACTAAACCTCTTTTAATCACACTGTTTAACCACCCTGGCCGACAGGCTGAGGAAAATTGCTCAAAATGCCTAACTTGTCCTTTTGATTTCAATCGAATTACTTTGAGCAATTTTCCTCATCATGTCAGCCCCTGATTTTAAGTGTGTTGTTAGGGTAGATTCACCATGACCACTCTTTCAGTACTTTGGTGCCTTACAGCAAAGTATGACTTAATATAGCAGCAGTGTAGGAACCGCTTTTCCTTGCCTTCATCCCATGAAACTGCTGTAACTTTTAAAGGCTTGGTACCAGATACGCAGGGCCAGTCTCATAGGTCCTTCCTATACAATTTTCCTCCAGCCAGATGTGGAGTTTTTGCTTAATCCATTCCTTGTTCCAGGCCAGCTTTTGAATGGGGCTTTAATTACTTGTGATCCAGTCCTGGAATAGAGGCGGGGCTAACAAACAGCCAGCAGCAAAAGCACTGAAAGCAGACTGCACGTGCCTCTCTGCAAATAATATCTATCTCATTAAACCATTAATATTCCTGATTCAACTCTACTGTCTTGTCCTTGCATACCATAGCTCTTTCCTCTGGATTCTACACCAGCCGACTGGGTGGAGAGACCTGCATGACTGGCCCTGTGCTGCTGAGTCTTTAAATGTTGCAACAGAAAGTGGACTGAAGCCAAGGAAAAGTGGCTCCCACACCATGGCATGTAATGTATAAAGGACACCATAGTGCACAAAGTGAGGAATTCAAAACTGGTTCCGAGAGCTGATGAAGTACAGCAGTTCATATTTTAACTCAGCAATGAATTATCTAGGTGCCCAGGGAATTCTGGTCACTTAGAGAATGGCAAGCCAATATTCTCTCAGTCTCCCAACCTTCATCTATAATTTGGGGGTAATAGTAGCCTACTTTAACAAGTCTGTGTAATGATTACGGAAAATGTGTATGGGAAAGTCCAAGCACTTTGAAAAGAAATGCTATCGAAATGTTCTGTATATCCCTCCTTATGCATTGGGGGTGGGGGGGGGTCTTGTTCTCCATGCCCTATCATTTTATCTGGATGGTGGTGCATTAAACTCCTATTAAACTTTTCCTGAAGTGTAGGGCTCACCAGACATCTTTGCTTAGTTACCACTGGTAAGATATATTGGTTTTCAAAAAGCACATCCTAAGAAATGTTTGAGTATGTATGTGTTGGTGTTGGTGTTGTTGTTACAAATGCAAAACCAGGGACATGTGATTAATCCAGATTGATTAGTAGAGAGTATAAAGGTGTGATTTCATGCATGTAGCGTGAGATGAGCAGGCCTGCTACAGTTTTAAGGCTGACTCACAGCAGGCTTTGATTGTCATTTTTTTTCTCTCCCCCAGAGACCTTGGCAAGTTGGCAGAATGCAATTTGTATTTGTGGCTTCTTTGACTGCTTAACTCCTTGCAGTCCCCTCCATGAGTACTCACTGACACCCACAGCTTCAAGAGGAATGCATGCATCATCTTATGTATAATTGGCATTGGTATTGAAAGCTATCAGACTATATTCCTCTCTTTCGTTGTGACCAATGGGAGATGTAAGCTCATGCCTTTTTAATAGATTTGATACAGGTAGTAGGGATGTGCATGAAACGAATGTTGTGTTTTCTTTCAAGCCTGAAACAAAACACAGATGGCCAAAACATTTGGTCAAAACAGTGGTCAAACCAATTGTTTCTACAGAACAAAACTCAAAACATTTCAAGTGTTCCAGCCATCAGGAAAAATGGGGAAACTCAAAATACCCCAATGTTCTCTATGGGTAGCTCCTAGGGACACTAAAGTGGGTTGGGTGGTAGGGCATGATGGGTGCTACCTACCACCCACACAAAAGTAAGGGTCAAGCAGGTGTTGTTGTTTTTTAAAATAAACCTTTACTCAAAACTCCTATAGGATCGAGAAAGGCACACTATAATGACTTTCTCTGCCTCCCCTTTGGGCTCCCCCTCCTCCCTCCCCCAAGTCAATGGGGTCACATTTGCCCATGACAATACTTTCATTTGCCCATCACAACACAAGCCGAGCAAGAAACAAGGAGATTGCAAACCAATCGGAAGCCAGTGTCAGAAAACCAATCAGCAAGGGGAAAACAGGCCTCCAAAATGGCACTGGAAACATTAAATGTTTTGAATCAAAATGGGAATAATAGTTATTAATATCTGTTAATAACTTTAACTTTAACAGATTTTTGTAATGATTACTTAGAATGTGCATGTGAAAGTTGAAGCACTTAGAAAAAAAATGCTATAAAAATCTTCTGTATATGCTTCCTCCTTATGCATTAGCATCAGGAGGGGGCCTTGTTCTCCATGCCCTATCATTTTATCTGGAAGGTGGTGCATTGAACTCTTATTACCCTTTTCCTGAAGGGTAGGACCCACCAGACATCTTTGCTTAGTTACCACTGGTAAGATATATTGGTTTTCAAAAAGCACATCCTAAGAAACTCAGTTGTTTTGTTTTGAGCTCAAGACACTAGAAACGGCCTGTTTTGAGTCAAAACAGTTTGATGTTGAAACATTTTGCACATCCCTAACTTCTGCCTTTTAGGATCGACCACCAACAGTAAAGGAACCAGCAGTCAAGAAATACACCGCAGACTAGCGCTTGGTAGGGTTGCAATGAAGGCGTTGGAAAGGATATTTAGATGCTGTGACGTGTCTATACCTACAAAGATTAGAATAGTTCAGACAATGGTTTTCCCCATGACACTCTATGGATGTGAAAGCTGGACCATGAAGAGCAAGACAGAAAAAGCATTGACGCTTTTGAACTTTGGTGCTGGAGAAGACTTTTGAGGATACCATGGACAGCCAGGAAAACAAACAAATGGATTATAGAACAAATCAATCCAGAATTTTCACTCAAGGCACAAATGACCAGACTCTAACTATCATACTTCGGACACATTATGTGAAGACCCAGCTCCTTTGAGAAGTCTATAATTCTGGGGAAAGTTGAAGGAAAGCGAAGAAGAGGACAACCAGCAGCAAGGTGGATGGACTCAATTACGACAACAATGAATGCACCACTGAGAGACCTTAAAGGCCAAGTTGAAGACAGATCATCCTGGAGAGAATCTTTCTATGTGGTTGCTAAGAGTCGACACCAACTTGACGGCACTTAATCAATCAAAACAGGTAGAATTCGTATTCCTTAAAAAAATTACAATTAAGATCCAAGAACTCTCATCCTAGCATCCTTATTAAACATTTATCATAATAAAGTTTCCTATTTGAAATAAATAAATTCCCTTTGTGTGAACTGTTATATTATATATTCCCATTATTTTTGAAACAGAGTATATGTCAAGGGCAACTGAATTGACCGTTATTTTGACTGTTAGGGCCACTTCACACATTACATGTTTAGATATATGTCTAAGAAGTTTAAGTGTATACCTACAATGTAAAGAACAGATGTGACAAACATCTGTATCATATAGATAAGCATTTCAGGAATCTGTGGTGGCTGTAGTTCCCTCCTGAGCCACTTGGCTCCCTTTTGGTTGCCCCTTGGTGACAGCCCTGGGTTTGCTTCTGCATTATGTGTTAAATTGATCTTAAATTAGACAGTGGCAAGTGTTTTGAGCCAGTGCATTCTGTATCCCCTTGAGCTAAAAGACAAGAATATCCTGTATGAATGTTTTTAAATTAGTATGGAAAATACAAAAGAGCCATTTTAAAAATAAAATATACATTCTGGCCAAAGTAAGCTTTGTAAGTGTTACAAACTAATTTTTTTAAATTATTAGTAATATTGTTTATTTGCCACATACAAACTCAAGTCTGAAAAATTCCCTAAGATTAACTGGAAAGTGTCACTGGAAACATGGTTGTTAACTGCAGTACAGAAAGAAGAAGTGATCTATTTAAAAAATTACATGTACATTTTAGTATGTGCAAGTTTTACATTCCATTTATAGGGGCAGGAAATCTAACATTTGAAGTATATCATTTGTGGAACAATCTAAGAGGAGGCTTTCCTCTTGTTTAGGACCTGGTCAGCAGCTAGTTTTACCTAAGTCCACTTAGAGGAGGGAATGGAAGGGAGCAGGCCAGGACGCCACCTATTAACCCCAGAGTGAACTACCCAAATGTCCTGATGCACCATTCTCTCCATACACCAATCTTGCCTATGATTTATATTTTATTTATTTGCTCTAAAATTTATATCCCATTTGTTAGCCTTTACTGGGCTTACCTGTGGGTTTAGAAAAAAGACGACCGAAGGGAGACATGATAGAGGTCTATAAAATCATGTATGGTGTGGAGAAAATTGATAGAGAGAAATTTTTCTCCCTCTCTCACAATTAGAACCAGGGGTCATCTCATGAAACTGATTGCCAAAAAATTTAGGACTGACAAAAGGAAGTATTTTTTCACAGCATGCATAATCAACCTATGGAAATCTTTGCCACAAGAAGTGGGGACAGCCTGGATGGCTTTAAGAGGGGTTTAGATAAATTCATGGAGGTCAGGTCTATCAGTGTTTACTAGTCTGAGGGCTATAGGCCAGCCTCAGAGGCAAGGTGCCTCTAAATGCCAATTGCAGGGAGTAGCAGTAGGAGAGAGGGCATGCCCTCAGTTCTTGCCTGTGGGCTCCCCAGAGGCATCTGGTGGGCCACAGTGTGAAGCAGGATGCTGGACTAGATGGATCTTGGGCCTGGTCCAGCAGGGCTTTTCCTATGTTCTTATACCTCAGAGGCCCACATTTTGTCCTGGGGCCACCCTTTGCTGATCTATAGTTTAGAATTTTATAATAATTACTTGCCCATATCAGATAACTTCCGAATGTATGTCAAAATAGATTCCTGTATGGGCTAGACATATCTGAATGTGGTTCAACCGTCAATCCTTATCAGCAGTTTTAACAATCTGGGCATCACACTTCCTCTAAGGCCCACAGCCAACAATTTAGCCGGTTATTTCCAATAGACATTTGTATTTCAGCCTTCCACATCCCTCCAGCCCTTGCACATATGCATCACTGTGCTTTCTGTCCATTCTCTTTCCATAGCCAGCCTTGCTGGGTAAGATAAGATCTCAGAAATGTAAGATACTGAAACAGCCTGCCTTTGTAACTTCCGTGGAGCTGGGGCGGGGAGGACTGCCCCTGAACACATTGCAAGGCTATAATCTCATCCATGAGCACTATTATCATTAACAGAGCTATTTCCATGATGGCATATTTGTCTGTGGAGCTTGTCACCTGAAGCATTAACTTAAATCTCTACCAATTCAGACAATCACTGTGCATACACACACAAAAGCATTCTAAACAGCTCACCGTGAAGAACAGTGTTTATTGAGAAAAAGTGAGAGGATCGTTGTTTTAGATCAGTATGAGTAATGTTAAGAAACAGCTGGTAAGGAATATTAGGTAATCACATACACAAGCCGCAAACTGGGAACATTACGCTAACATACCTACTATAATTTTATCCCCCCACCCTTCCCACGCATTTATTCAAAGCAACAGCTATGATGCGAGCTCTTCTGCATTCGAAGCTATTAGGAAAAGCAGCATGACTCATCACCTTCTTGTGTTATTTTAGCTTACTCTTTCAAGTGCACTTCTTCTAAGGATTGTAACAATGGAAAATAACAAAAGATTAAGACAGATGTAACACTTTTAGAGCAGTGGGGCCCATTTGAAGGCCCATGTGGGGCCATGTTCAGTACATACATGACTGCTTTGGGATGAGATCTAAAAAGAATTTAGTTCTGCAAGTTTCAAGTATGATCAGTTAAACCACGTAAAGGCCAGCTCTGAAATGTGCCTGCTAGTACCCATAATGCAATCAATCAATCAGTCAATCAATTGCCTTTATTACAGTCTTAGACCTGCATAAAATCAAGACAAGAGGGTACATGTCATAGTAGCATAAAAGCAGTAGCAATCTATACAACTATAAAAACTGTTACACTGTAGAAATTATAAAACTGTATAAAGTCCACAGCTGCAGGGTATAAGACCAAAGACAAAAGAAAAAAAACATGTGGCATAATCTATAATAATTGATTATAATAAAATATTTGTAAAATATGATTGTATAAATTATGATAAAAGCTAATTATAAAAGAGCATATTAAAATGGAAAAAGCACAAAATACAAAAGCAAGTGTAAAGTGCAAGACCTAAAAGATTAAAGGACTGACTAGTCTATAATTAAAGATTATGGAGCTGAGATCAAGCAGAGGCTGTAGTCTGGAAATTCATGCAAAGCTGTAGAAGGGCTATAAAGATGCAAGCTGCAATCCCTCAGGACAGGGCCTGATGGCTGTTAGGGACTAGGGATGTGCATGGAACCGAGGGAGGGTGGGTTCGAAGGTGAGGGGCATACCTTTAAGGGGGGAGGGGAGGGATGTGCACAGAACCAGGTGGGGTGACTCAAAGGGGTGGGGGTAGGACTTTAAGGGCAGGGAGGGTACACTTACCGCTCCCCCCACTTTCCCCCCGCCAGTGCTGGAGTTTAGTAAAATGCCACAGGGTGGCAGCATACCTCCCTGCTGCCCCTTCTCCTTCTTTGGCCGGAAGTGGTCAGAAGTACTGGGCGCATATGCGCATGCGTGCGTGCAATTGTGATGTGTGCACGCATGCCAGGTACTTTGGGCCACTTCCGGCCAAAGAAGGAGAAGGGGCGGCATGAGGTATGCTGCTGCCCCGAAGCATTTTACAAAACTCCAGCGCCAGCAGAAGAAAAGTGGGAAGAGGGGTAAGTGCACCATCCCCCACCCTTAAAATCCTACCCCCACCCCGCAAAACGTTTGAACTGGCCAATGTTCGAACCTTTTAGGAAACCCATAAAAGGGCCTCTGAACAGGTTCATAAACATCCCTAGGGGAGGGAGCCCTTACCCCTCCCACCATGTTTCCCCACCAGCGCTCCATTTAAAAAGTACCTGTCAGGGTGGCAGCATATCTCCCTGCTACCCCCTTAAGCCAGAAATACCTGGCATGTGTGTACACATCTGACATGTGCCTTGTATGCACGCATGTGCCAGGTACTTCCAGGTACTTCTGACCAAGGAGGACACCAGCGCGGCAGAGAGGTATGCTGCCACCCCAATGGGCACTTTTTAAATGGAGCGCTGGCGGGCGAAACGCGGCAGGAGGAGTAAGGGCACCATCCCCTGCCCTTAAAGGTATGCCCCCCACCTTCGAACCGGCTGAACCACTGGTCATACAAACCAGCTCATAAAGGGCCTCCAAACCAGTTCTGTGCACATCTCTTTTAGGAACTGGTGAATCCTGCATGCTGCCATGCAGAACTTGGCAGCGTTATATGAGATGGCTGAGTCTTCATCTGAGAGCAGCAGCAAGGTGTAAAATTGACTTGGCTGTCTGGGGTACTTGAAGTGTAGCAGCAGAATGTGCTTGGTGTGACTGTCTCTATAGAAGGAGCAGAAGAGGAGAACGTGCTCCATGGTTTTGACTTCCCCAGTATTTCAGGGGCATCGCCTCTCTGCAGTTGGGGTCTTTCTATATCTGCCTTCTAATACAGCAGAGGGGAGGGCATGACATCTAGCGAGGGTGAAAACCCTCCTATGGTTTGGAATTTCCAACTGTGTCAGATAAGCAGCAGGGGAGTATCTAAGTCTTTCCAAAGTGTGGAAGTTTGGGGTCCTGCTTAGGTCAGTTTGGTGCTCTGTATCAGTTATCCTCTGTTTGATAGCTATTTTTGCCTAATCACTGCCCATGTCAAGTGAAGGGGGAGGAGAAACCCAAGCTCATCATTTTTGTCTGAATGGCCAGGAGGCTTAGAATTGGTCCTGGATCTGCGGGGGGGGGCAGTCCCCAAGGGTTGAGGAGGAGCCATAATGCTTACCAAACACCAATCTTTGAAGCAGTTTCACAATTAAATTTTTTAAATATTTGTGATAGGGCGGGCAGGGAGTTAAGAACAGACAGATAAATAAATACAAAGCAACAACTTGTTTTTGTGCAGGTTGGCATTTGTAAGTTGGGGATTTCCTTAATGTAATATGTTATGGAGCTCTGTTTGTATTATGAATGTTTGTAAATTGGATTTTTGAAACTTGGGAAGTGCCTGTAAACATACATTTCTGTGCCACTTAATCTGAGCAGCCAAGCTGATGCATGAGGGGGAAAGCAAGCATGACATTTGATCACATTGTTGAAAAGTATGAGTGGCTTCATACATCACGCTAAACCTTGGTTTCAGCAGAGTGCCTGGAGCCCCACGGACATGCGTGCATCCTACTTCCAGTCTCAGGAAGGGTATGCCAAGACTGGGGGTGTCATACAAACCCACCAATCTTGGCATATTCTGCTCTACTTGGGACAGATGTTGGGTTCCATACTGCAAGTAGCACAGACTGTATGGAGACTGGTATGTTTGCACGACATATCCTTCCAGAGACTGGAAGTAGGGCATGCATGCATTCCAAGGCTCCAACCGCTCCTCCAAACCTTAGGTTTGACATGACATGTGTAACCGGTCTGTGTCTGACATGCAAATCGCAAAGCAGGACTCAGTTCTGGGGTGAAGAAGCCACTTTGACTACTCTTAAATGTACATCTATGAGCCACAACAGCAAAAACGGCACATTATTGCTATGTGTGATAAATGATACAGACAGTGGCTGACACTCTGACTAACAAAGTGAGCACATAAGCAGCCGCGACATCAGCACAGTAGGACTGCCTCCACAGCTGCCATTACGCACATGTTGTTCCACCGTGGAGCAAATGGACACTTCTGGAGCGCTCTCCTGTGCTCCCAAAGCCCCCTGTCACAGCAGAAACGCATCCAGTTATCCTAGCCAACTAGGATAACTAGTCCTTTCCAGCACTTTCACCACAGAGCTCTCTGTGGAAAGCTCTTGGAAGGACTGTACTTAATTTTTAATGTTATTTTTATTTAACATATTTGTATGCACCAATAACAAACGTCTCATGGTGGTTTACATAATATTAAAATTCAAAAAAACAACAACAAACCCAACCAAAAATGATTAAAATGGTTTGAAACAAAACACTCAGCAGAGCACCATTTCTCTTAAAGCTCCCCTGCCGCCGCCACCCCCAGCACTGGGGAAAGGGCAGCACTGCATAGAGGTCTCACACTGGGGCTCTCACACTGAAGGTGTGTGGGGGGGGGACGGGGTGTTTTGCCAAGGGGGGGGGGACCCTTGAAAAATAGCAAAGAACATTGCACTATTGTTTGCCTTTGTAAAATTGCCCTTAAGATGGGTTCCTTGTAACCAACTAGCCCCTGTGAGATTTGGCAGGTATGATGCAGATAGGATGGTAAAGGTAAAGTATGGCGTCAAGTCGATCTCAACTCCTGGTGCCCAGAGAGCCCTGTGGTTTTCTTTGGTAGAATACAGGATGGGTTTAGCATTGCCTCCACACACGCAGTATGAGATGATGCCTTTCAGCATCTTCCTATATCGCTGCTGCCCGATATAGTAGCAGCGGGGATTCGAACCGGCAACTTTCTGCTTGTTAGTCAAGCATTTCCCTGCTGCGCCACTTAAGGTGACTCTCAAATAGGATGAGGCCTGATAATTTCATGCAATTTGGTTGGGAAATACTGAAGTTATGGTCATCAGAAGAATGCATGTGTAGAATCCAGAGGAAGGAATTGTGGTATGCAAGGACAAGACAGTAGAGTTGAATCAGGAATATTAACGATTTAATGAGACAGATATTATTTGCAGAGAGGCAAGTGCAATCTGTCTTCAGTGCTGCTGCTGAATGGCTGTTAGCCCCACCTCTAAACAAACAACCAATATTTATATACCGCTTCTCAACTACAGTTTCCAAAGCGGTTTACACAGAGAAAGAAATAATAAATAAACAAACAAACAAACAAACAAGATGGATCCCTGTCCCCGAAGAGCTCACAATCTAAAAAGAAACATAAAATGGTCACCAGCAACAGTCACTGGAGGTACTGTGCTGTGAGTAGATAGGGCCAGTTACTCTCCCCCTGCTAAATAAAGAGAATCACCATGTTAAAAAGGTGCTTCCTTGCCCAGTTAGCAGCTACTCCAGGACTGGAATACAAGTAATTAAAGCACCATTCAAAAGCTGGCCTGGATCAAAGAATGGATTAACCAAAAACACTGCAAGGTGGATCTCCACTGAAATTAAGATGAAATACTAAAGTTATGATCATCAGAAGATGTGGTGAATCTCCCCTGAAATTAGAAATTTATGTAAAGCAATGACTTTTCTGTTTGTTTACACCCCAAACTATGTGAGTCCTGCAAATTTACCACCTATTTTCCATCTCTTGAGATGCAGACCTTGCCAAAAATTGCCTGGCTCATGGATTAAATGTTGGGCTGCCCATCTTCACCCTAGTTGTGCGATTTTGTCTGAGAGATTAATAAAATAAAATAATAATAATATACCTTTACATTCTTGGCTTAATTCACAGAAAAATAAAACACAACAGTTACATCAAAGCAGTCACCCACCACCCAATCAGCATGTAAAGCTTATTTCCTGAATATTTTGTTTTGTAACATTTTATATAAGAGATCAATTCTTTCACTTGATTCCACACAACTTATTCTCCTGCCAGCTACAGTTGGCTAGGATAACTGCAGAAATCCTAAATTGGGTAACATGATGACAACAGTACTGCTGATATAGTCATCCTTGAAGGGAGAGTGTAACTCAGCGCCAGTTTACGTATTTTTTAAAAATGGGGCATGATCCACTAGTAAATACTCTTGCATAAGCCTCATTGAAATGAACAGAAGCTCCCTAGAAGCACTACAAAATCCTGTTCTTTTCCATGGTGCTTGCAGAGGAAGGAATGCTTCCTGCAGGATTGTGCTCATGATCTCTGAGATCTTGTTATGAAGGCTCAGTGGTGAAATGCTTGTTTGAGTTTTCTGTCTCTTTGAATCCATGTGCTTCATAAAACAGAGGCAATGGCAATATAAAATGGAGCTTTCCACTTGCCCACAGGGAGGTATGAAAAAATGGATTGTCTCACAGTTATAGATCTTGTTGAGTTCCTGATATTTCAGTACCCATTTGAGATAAGCTCAAATATATATTATCACCCCAGCATATGACTTTATGATCAACATTGTAGCCATAACAGTTAAATAGTTGTGATCTCCCCCATTATGGATTGCCAATACAAGAGTTATCCTGCAATTATATTATATTCCATATAATAGTGTCCGCAGTTATGTAGTGCATTTCATGTGTTCCAAACATTTTGAGCCTTTTCTCACAATTACATGAGAGGGCGGCGAGGAAGGCTGCTAAAACTTACCTTCCCCACGGACGATCTCTCTGTCCTTGCTGGGTGCACTGATTGCGTGCCCGGAGGGTCGCTGGCTTCCCCAGACAGCATGGAGGTTTGGAGGCTGGGACGTGTCATCCCGGCCCCCAGAAATCCCATAATGCACTGTGCGAGTGTGCAATGCATTGTATGAATCATCCTGGCGCTGGCCAGCAGCCTGCTCCTGTGTCATGGTGTGTCATGATGCCATGATGCCATGATGATGCCATGATGCCATGCCGCACCAACACATGAGCACTTAGCCCGAGTTAAGGGCACCCTTGCACTCTAAACTCTGGCAAAGTGGTGGGCTTCCTAAGCGGGTTTGTTGCCACGCCGCCACCGGAAGTCGCCAACCTCCCAGCGGTTCAATAGCAGGCTTGGCTGCCTTAGCTCTCTCTTGGCTGCTCATGTGAACAGCCTTGTCATAGCCCTTACAACAATCTTGAAAGTATTATTACCTCCATACAACAGATGGAGACCTAAGGCTGAGTGAACAATGGCTTGCTTAAGGCAGTCTTGTGAGTGACTGAGGTGATATTTGAGTTGGGAACTTTCCAGCTCATACGCTTAGCCACTGTCCTCCATTAACTCACTGAAAACTTAGCATAGAAAGAAGGGATACCGGGCAGCTAGCTTGCAGAACTGAGTTAAGGGCTACTGATCTGCTCTCAGGTGTCATATGTTCATACATGATTCTGCTGTTTTTCTCTGTGCCAACTTCCCACAGCTTTTCGATCATGTAAAGAAATGCAGCATGTGAACCTGTGGTAGGTACATGTGGATCCACCTTGTGGCTGTATCCAAGAGCATAGCAACTCCAAAAGTACTGCTATGGCTGTTAGGGATGTGAGCGAGCCAGTTTGGTGCCCCCTCTGGGAAGCGCTGAACCAGCTCGGGAGCCCAAGTGCATGATGACGCTGCACGGAGGCTGCAGGGAACAGCACCACAGCCATGTGTGGCCTTTTGGAGCACGGACGCTGCCACTGGGAAAGCAGCAGGGTGGGTGATGAGCAGGTAAGGAGCTGCTTACCTGCTTTTTAAGGAAACCACTCCCCACCTTGCTGGCAGCTGCCCAAGCCATCCATGCACATCCTAGTGGCTGTGTGAAATAACTGCAAAGTGCATTATTCCATGCAGTAATACAAAGTGCATTAGTTCATGCAGTACTTCGTCCACACAACAAGGTATATGTGGCTGCCTAAGGATGATTACAGAGAAAAATCAGTGGCAAAAATTATTGTGTGAACTTAGCCTCTGATGATGGGGAAATTACACCTGGATAAATGGCAGCTCTTTCCTTGTCCCAGTTTGATTGTTTATTTGTTTTTAATCTCAGGGTACATTTGTGTAAACAAGACCATGATAATCACCCAGTATTCTAATGGCAGCATTTCTTGCTGGATCTGGCCCAAGGCCCATCTGCTCCAGCATCCTGTTTCCCACAATGGCCCACCAGATACCCCTGAGAAGTCCATAGGCAAGAGGTGAGGGCACACCCTCTCTCCTGATGTTGCTTCCCTGCCGCTGGTATTTAGAGGCATCTTGCCTCTGAGGTTAGAGGCGGCCTATAGCCACCAGACCAGTAGCCATAGATAGACTTGTCCTCCATGAATTTGTCTAAGCCCCTTTTAAAGCCTTCCAAGCTGGTGGCCATCACCACATCCCATGGCAGAGAATTCCATATATTAATTATGTGCTGTGTGAAAAAGTACTTCCTTTTGTCACTTTACACTTGCTTACATTGAACCACAGTTGCCATTTTGTTGCCCGCTTCCTCAGTTTGGCGAGATCCTTTTGGAGCTCCTCACAATCTGTTTTGGATTTCACTACCCTAAAGAGTTTGGTATCATCTGCAAATTTGGCCACCTCGCTGCTTACCCCTATTTCTAGATAATTTATGAGTAAATTAAAAAGCACCGGTCCCAGTACAGATCCCTGGGGGACCCCTCCCTCCATTTAGAGAACTGTCCATTTATACCTATGCTCTGCTTCCTTTCCTTCAACCAGTTACCAATCCACACATGAACATGTCCCCTTATCTCATGTCTGCTAAGTTTAATTAGTACCATCAACCAAGTTTACTCAAGAGCCTTTGATGGGGAACTTTGTCAAAAGCTTTTTGGAAGTCCTGGTCTTCTGAGTGCCCAGTGCACTAAAACATATAGGAGTGCAATATTGTGGAATTCCTTGCCTGTGTCAGGAAAACTGAGTCTCGGCCCTTGTATTTTCCACTGACAATCTCAATGTCTTATCAGAATTTAAACAAACTCTTAGATTGTGGATTATTCCCATGGAATAACCCCAAGGGAAAATTGAATAACTACTCATTACAGTAAATACAATATGTACACACTTTGCCTAGGAAACATTTAAAACACATGAATAATCAGGCATTTGTATAAGCAGGAGTACTGTTTACAAAAGGTTACCCTGACACTGGACTTCACAGGGTCCACTGTAAGAAAGAGTCACAGCTGATCCCAGCCATAGAGCAACACGGTGAAACCTCTGCAGAGCCCAGTATACTTGACAATGTAGGCCAAGGGGCCCACCAGCTATCACTGCTCTATTGCATGCTGCCACCAGCTCTCAGAGGCTTGGTCTGCTTTCCCTACCATGTTGGCTCTGCCACCCACTTCACAGCTCCCAAACACTGGCCAGAGCATCTGTTGCAGCAGAACCACACACACACACACACCAGCCAACAGCCTATTTTCTGTCTGATCTCATCTTAAAGGAACAGAAATTGTAACACTGGTCGGAAAGAGGGGTTTGCATAGTTCTCTGAGGCATGGCAATGCCTGAGAGCCACCTTCATTTAGAAGAAAAAGAGTTTCCTGATGGAATTGCTAATGAATAAAATCACACTATATGCCCAGGAGTCTAGCCCTGATGCAGGGCCTAAGTCCCATCCCACATCAGGGATTTCTTACTCCAAATTCGCTTTCATGGAGACATTTGAGTGAAACCAGCTTGGAGCTGATCAGAAGAGCAGATATGATGTAATATACTGGTTAAGGACCAAATGAGATGAGACTTTAATCACATAATAGACTCTGACATGATTGTTTTTTTCTGTAAAGAGCATGTGCATAGACCCAATTCAGATCAGGATCGTGGCAAGTGGCATGGAGCTTGAATCAAGCCCTCATTGTAGTCCCAATCCAGATCGGAACCCCTGCACATGCTATTTTCAGGGGGGAAGCAAACACACGAGGGCTAATGACATTTATATCTAATCTGGTACCTATATAGGATATAGGCGATATAGGAAGATGCTGAAAGGCATCATCTCATACTGTGTGGGAGGAGGCAATGGTAAATCCCTCCTGTATTCTACCAAAGACAACCACACGGCTCTGTGGGCACCAGGAGTCAATACCAACTCAATGGCGCACTTTACCTTTTTAATTTGGCCATAATAATATCTGTAAGACAATCCTCACAAAGACATGGTGAGCTGCTGCCTCCACAAGCCTGCCCGCCCTTCCCCAAAAGCAGTGAGGGGCAGCTGTCCCCACAACCCCACTTTTTCTCCTGCCACCTGCCCTGGTGGTATGCAAAGCCTGCTGCTAGAGGACCCAGCACTCTGCTCTCCTTCTCCACTGTTCCTTCTGCTCCCATCTCTTCTAGCTTTTGAAAATGCCAGAAGCAGGAGTGGAGGAGGAGAGCAGCAGTGCCAGCTGGCACTCCACCAACCAGTAGAGGTTCTGGGGCGCTAGGAGGCAGTGGGCTGGCAGAGGTGGATGGGAACAGGTGGTAGTTTCCACCAGCCAACAAACAGTCCACCACCTCTGTTAATCTGTTGCCTTTGACGTCTGCCTCACTCTACCTCATTTGTGGGCTGGCCATGCTGAACTAGACAGCTGGCCACAAACAATGGCCTGAGAGCCTGGGCTGCAACTTTACCATAGCAAAGCAGCATGGTCAAGGTGCTGGTGCAATTTACAGGGAAGAATGCCTAATGTTTTCCCACCAATCACCTTTCCCCCAAACCTTCCCTCCCAAGTCCCAACCACCAGGATTCCCAGATGTATGTTTGCTGTGTCAAATGGTAAACATGGCTGGATACTGCAGGAGAGAAACAGCAAAGGAGGGAGGGAGAAGCACCCCCCTTCCACTTTTCTTCTGCAAATCACCCCACTCACCACCACCATCACATTGCAGCAGAGAAGCAGCGGCCCAGATTCCAGAAAGGTGTTTGCCATGGAACATGTAATTTCAGTGCCACCATGCAGCTGAGGAGATCCATACACCTCTATCCATATGACACTTGCTGGATCAGGAACTGACAAGGTTTGATTGCCTGGATCGAGGAAGTTATCAGCTCCTCTTTGAGAAAGAATGCTCCCAACTGCCCTGAAAGAGGCAGTTGCAGGCCACTCTTTAAAAAGACCTCCTAGGACACTAGGGCTCTGGTATCCATCTCGGAGATCCACAGTCTTGTCGCCCAACTGAAACCGAGAAAGGCTCCAGGTGAGGACCTTATTCCCCTGGAGGCTATAAAAAACAATCTGGACTGGTGGGCCCCCATCTTGGCATCGCTCTTTACCTTCATCGACATGTATAGCCAAATCCACAGTGATTGGGGGGTAGCAATTATTGTCCCCATCTTCAAAAAGGGCAAGGACCCTGCCAACTATAGACCTATCAGTCTACTTAATACCAGCAGTAAACTTTACGCAAGACACCTACATGGGAAACTTAGGGACTGCCTACAGCAGGAAAAGCTTCTTGCTGAGGAACAAGCAGGGTTCAGAGAGGGGCATTCCACTATTGTTCAATGCCTAGTCCTACAGCACCTCATCGGGAACTACTCCTCCTGTAGGATGACCTCCTTTATGCTGCCTTCATTGACCTTAAGGCAACTTTTGACTCCATTTCACATGTAAAATTATGGGAGAAGCTGGAGACCTATTGCTCAGCTACATCTCGTTTGAACCCTGCATCTTAACACCTCACTCAAGATGAGGTGTAGCCCACAAGGTCATCTTACAAATGCTGTTCAAACGCAGAAGGGCGTCAAGCAAGGTTGCATTCTGGCCCCACTCCTATTTAATTTTTACATCAACTCAATGGTGGACCAGCTCAGCAACACTGACTTCCATCCTCCTAAGCTCGCCGGGAGACACCGTGCCACCCTCCCTTATGCAGATGACGTGGTCATCCTCTCAAGAACTCCCACTGGCCTTAGAAGAGAGTTGAGGGCTCTGACGCTGCACTGCAAGGAAGACGGTCTGGAAATCAACTATAACAAAACTAAAATAATGGCCTTTGCTAGGAGGCCCAAGATCCATTCCTGGAGGATCGAGGGACATAAAATTGAACAAGTGACTCATTTAAAATACCTGGGTGTAGTCTTTCATTCAGGTGGCTCCAGAAAAGCCCATGGAGATCATGTGGCCTTAAATGCTCAGAGAAGCTCCTCCTCTATTCTTCAATTTATGCACACAAGAGGAGGCCACTATGTCCCTGCAGCTCTTGAGCTGTTCCAAGCCAGGTCATTAGCTCAACTACGCTATGGTGCGCAATTGGGCCCTTTTCCCAATATCGTGACTTTGGAACGAGTAAAATCCAAGTTCCTCAGGGCAGCACTGTGTGTACCAAGATGTGTCTCCAAGGCTACATTACACCTGGAGACAGGCCTGATCAAGATTGAGGCTAGGGTGTGGGTGGCCACTCTCTCCTATTGGCTTAAACTATCCCTCAGTCCAATTGGTCTTACCCCTCTAACCCTTCATGACAATTACCATTCTATATGGGCTCAGGCAATTGAGATGAAATTAGTTACACTGGGCCTCGCCCCTCTGTCCCTGATCAACATGGGCTACGGTCAGGCAAAAGCTATCATCAAACAGCGCATCACAGACACTAAGCGTCAAGCAGATCTCAGCAGTGTCCCAAAATTTTGTATAAGTGAGGAGCTTAGATATATGGCCTCTCCTGCAACATACCTCTCTCAACTGGAGACCCCAAAACATAGAAGGGCGTTCACTCTGGCCCGCTGCCATGGTCTCCCCTCAGCAGTAATAGAGGGTGGCTACAGAAAGATCCCGTACACAGAACGATTATGCCCCTGCAGCTCAGAACAAATTGAAACCACTGAGCATGTCCTTCTATACAGACACAACTGAGAAGCTGAGAAGTTGAGCAAGCCCTTCTAAACATCTAGCCTTTTCCCCTTCAAACAAACTAACAGGAAGAGGGGAGTTCTGCAGGGGCTGTTTCTCTTTAAGGGGTAGGTCTTAGTCTCTCTATCTCTGTGTGTGTTACTTGTTAGGGTTACTTGTTAGGGTTAAGATATCACAGGGCTAGGAGTTCTTAGGGTTACCTAAAGGCACAGTTTACTTAGTAGTGGGGGTGGAGTCAGCTAGGGCTGGGAGGGGCCCCACATTCCTTCCTTTGACTCACATCCTGTGTGACAGTTGGAAGCCTACTCTACATATGAGGTGAAGGCCCGAGAGCATAGCGAGCAGGGATAGCAAACAGGACGTTGGAGTTTTGCAGGAGTTTAGCAGGAAGTGTGCGGGGGAGCCTGGAACAAGCCCCTGCGATCACAAGGATCACAAGGAGCCTGGTGGAGAAGAGAATGTAAGTACATATCCCTCCCTCGTATCCCTCATATTCTTGGGAAAGGCTGTTTGGACAGTTAAATAGCTGACCATTACAGCTGAGACCTATCCTAGTAAACTATCTAATAAACAGACAATAAGCTCCCTAAATACTGTAAAGAGCCAACTAAAACAGTATGAAGATAGAAGGTCAGCAGGGGAAGGGGCACTTCCCAGTGTATTGCACAGAGTGCCACATGTACGACTATTTGCCCCATGGGCAGAAGTCATGGGTGTGTGCTCGGAGCTGCTCACAATCCGTTTTGGATTTCACTACCCGGAAGAGTTTGGTATCATCTGCAAATTTGGCCACATCGCTGCTTACCCCTGCTTCTAGATCATTTATGAATAAATTAAAAAGCACCGGTCCCAGTACAGATCCCTGGGGGACCCCACTTCTTACTTCCCTCCATTGTGAAAACTCTCCATTTATACCTACCCTCTGTTTCCTGTCTTTCAACCAGTTAGCAATCCACACATGTACTTGTCCCCTTATCCCATGACTGCTAAGTTTCCTCAGGAGTCTTTGATGAGGAACTTTGTCAAAAGCTTTTTGGAAGTCCAGGTAGACTATGTCAGCTGGATCACCTTGATCCACACACTCACTGACACTCTCAAAGAAGTCCAAAAGTTTGGTGAGGCAAGATTTACCTTTGCGGAAGCCATGCTGGCACACTCCCAGCAGGGCCTGTTCTTCTAGGTGCTTTACAATTTTAACCTTGAGGATGCTTTCCGTCAATTTGCCTGGAACGGACATTAGGCTAACTGGCCTGTAATTTCCTGGATCACCCCTGGATCCCTTCTTGAAAATTGGTGTTACATTTGCAACTCTCCAGTCCTCTGGTACAGAGCCTGATTTCAGGGATAAGTTAAATATTTTAGCAAGGAGGTCGGCAATTTCACATTTGAGTTCTTTGAGGACTCTTGGATTGATGCCATCCGGCCCTGGTGATTTGTTAGCTTTCAGTTTTTCCAGACAGTTTAGAACATCATCCCTTGTCACTTCTATCTGACTCAGCTCTCTAGCCTCCATCCCTAAAAAGCCTGGTTCAGGAACAGGTATATGCTCAGTATATTCTGCCATGAAGACAGATGCAAAGAACTCATTCAGCTTCTCTGCAACCTCCATATCCTCCTTAATAATCCCTTTCACTCCCTCATTGTCTAATGGTCCAACTGCCTCCCTGGCAGGTTTCCTGCTTCTGATGTTCTGATGACCTTGTTGATAGTGCTGGATCTCTCAATGAATTTTCATAACAATAGAGCAATAGTATGTTCTGTACCATCTGGTGGGGGTGGCACTCACTGTGCTTCTAAGGTTCCATTCCTATCTGGAGGATCAGTTCCAGGAGATGTTGTTAATTTCAACCCAGTTTTCCATTCTATCAAAGTTATCTTGAGTTTTATTCCTGCCATCCGGAGTTTTAGCTATCCCTCCCTATTTTGTGTTATCTGCATATTTGATGAGGATTCCCTCCACCCCTTCATCTAAGTTGTTGATTAATATATTGAAGAACACTGTGTCAACACAGCTCTGTGGCACCCCACTCTAAACCTCCTCCAGTTTGATGAGGAGCCACTGATGAGCACTCTATGAGTATGGTTTTCTGACTATTTGTGAATATACCCAACAGTATAATCATCTAGCCCTCATCTGACCAGTTCACTAACCAAAATATAATGGAGAATCTTGCCAGATGTTTTGCTGGAATCAAGATAAATTATATACACATCATTCCTACAGTTCACTAAGCTAGTAACCCCATCAAAAAAGAGATAAGATTAGTCTGACAGGATTTATTCTTGACAAATCCATCCAGGCTTCTACTAACCACTGCATTGTTATCAAGATGCTTACAGACTGACTGCTTTATAATATATTCTAATAAGCTCCTTGACGTTGAAGTCAGACTGACCAGTCCATAGTTTCCTGGATCCTTCTTCTTCCCCTTTTTGAAGACTGAAACAGCAATAACCCATCTCCAGTCTCATGGCACCTCATATGTCGTGCTTAGGATATCTTAAAAATGGCAGAGTTTCTGCGAGTACTTCAACAAGTTCTTTTAGTACTCCAGGACAGGGTTGTAGTGGAGAGGGGATGCACGGGGACGGAGAGCCGGTACTTCTCGGCTTCTCTGGCTGTTGGGGTGGGCATGGCCATGAGGGGTTGTCGTGGAGAGCACCTGCACTTCTGAATTTGCAACTAAATCACTGCTCAGGATGCAGTTCATCCAGCCCTGAAGACCTGAACGCATTGAAGGTAGATAGATCCTCATCAGTCATGAACTGCAATCCTGACCCTCCACCTTCACACTGCTTTTGTGAGGTTGCACAGAGTTCTACTTTGAGGAGAAGACAGCTGCAAAATTGGAGTTGAACAGCTCTGCCTTCTCTTCAATGTTTTAGGGAAATTCTAACTAGATTTTACTTGGATATATTCTGCCACAATAGTTCTCATATTGTTTTGATTATAGTTTATTTTTATTGTTTTTAGCTGTTCCTGTAAGCCATCCCGTGAGGTTTTTAACCTGAATGGCAGGATATTAATTCAATTGATAAATACATAAAATTCTCTTTACCTCAGCCCCCTCATTTGCAATATGGGGTTAAAATAATGGTCTGCCATATAGGGCTGTTGTATAGATCACTGAAATAATATTAATAATATGACATTTGTCATGAGGTAATGAATTATTGTTGTTGTTATTTTGTTATTGATTGTTCGCTATCATGGTTGACAATAAGTTGTCATTTCTGATGTTCATGCAGATGGTATTTTCACTCCATTCTGGGAAGGTATGTTTTTAGTATACAGTATTTATTGCTTTTTGCTGAATTACTGAAGATTTCAGTAAAAAAAATCTCCTTACCTGTTCTCCCAAATTATTACTGCTTTGCCTCATTTTTAAGTTTTCTCATGTGCTAAAGAATAGGGTGGGGTCCAAGTTTGTCTGGCAACAAGAGTGTTAAAAATATCCTTTAAAATGGGGGTTATAGTACCAGGTAAAAATCACATTTTAAAGCTAACACAGTGGAACTAACCCATTCAGACACAAGAAGTCTTCCCTTGGGGAAAATGTCTCATTCCAGGGTTCATTCCTGGTTTCACATACTGTGTTATGAATTTCTTGTTCAAATAAATGTAAAACACATCCGTTTTCTGCTTTGGAGACAAACTGTAGTGCCAAATAGCTTAATTTCAAAATGTGGTTGCTAAAAATAATGATGTTCCATAGAAATCCCTGTAACCCCAGTGCTGTAATTAAAATTGAAATTTCCTTTTCAAACTGTTCCAGCTGTTGAAGGATCTTGCTAGTCAATTGCCATTTCTTTAATACACCCTCCCTCCCCATTATAGTTATTGTTGATTTTTACTACCTTTTTACCTAGAGGACACTATTAATCGGAGCTTACAAAAAATCTCCTGAAAACAAGTCATAATTAGCAGATTTTGATAAAGATACAATTGGGCTGTTCTAAAAGACAAGAAGGATTTGGCTCACAAGAACTTAGTTCCACCAAAACTACCAGCTTCTAAGGCCTCAAGGGCTCCTGAAGGTCCTTTGGATGCTTATCTTGTGATGGATGCTCTTCCTGAGGAGATCTTTCCTCACCTCAGTGATAAATTAAAAATCAGAAGGCGAAGGATGGGTCTGGATAGAAATCCTGAGGAAAGTGGTTGTGGTGGTGGGAAAAACGGTGGTGGTTTGTTTTTCAACAAGAGGATCCAACAAGAACCCACCACCATACAACAGCCTGAAGATTTAAATTATTTTTTAAAAATATGAATTCTTTTAAAAAAAATTTTAAAAAGCATGGATCATTAAAAAAACTATCTGATTTATAAATGGTGGAAGTATGTAATACTTCCAATTATCGTGAAGTGAAAAAGTAACGTGAAAATAAATATTTAATGAACACTCTCTTCTAATACATAGATGTAGACGATGTATATAAAAATGTACAAACACTTAACTATGGCACACAAATATAGAACCACCAATTTGTAAAGTGAAAATTCACAATCAGCCTTGCTGATAAGAGCCCTATATATTATCTTTTATAGAGAAAGTTGTAAATTTTGTTACTTCCACATCAAACATGAAAGCAGCATAGTTTCTATTTGGGGAACTACAACAATTCTTTTATAACAATGCCACTGAGGAAGGCCCATGATAGGCTGAAATGTGTTTGGCTATAGTAGAAAAGGAAGGATATTCTCTATAGATGATCTGCAATTGTTGCCAGCGGCCCATAAGACACCAAACTCGCATCTCCATCTGATTCAAGGACAACTGGGTCCTTTAATTCCATTGTACTATCTATTCACATTGGACTTCCAGATACGTAGAAGGTTAACTTATGGAGGATTGACTTGCAAGTGGTATATTACTTTGGGGCTCTTAGCAGCAAGGCTGATTGTGAATTTTCACTTTACAAATTGGTGGTTCTATATTTGTGTGCCATTGCTAAGTGTTTGTACATTTTTATATACATTGTCTACATTTATGTATTAGAAGAGCGTGTTTGTTAAATATTTATTTTCATGTTACTTTTTTACTTCACGATATTTGGAAGTATTACATACTTCCACCATTTATAAATCAGATAGCTTTCAATGATCCATGCTTTAAAAAATGAATTCATATTTTAAAAATATAATTTAAATCTTCAGGCTGTTGTATGGTGGTAGGTTCTTGTTGGGTCCTTTTGCACATTGGGTTGACCCCACCTAGGACCTTTACAGCTTTTTAGTCTGTTTTTAAACATCACGGTTCTAATAATGCCTTTACTGGAACCAACCAAAAAGACACAACATCTTAGACAAGCGGTTGAATTCTTCAGAATTTTCATCAGGCTGGATGTTAAGCAAAAACAACAACAACAATGGGTGGGGTGGTAGTTGGGCATAGTGTGATAGGCCTAAAGGACTGCAGTATTTAAACAGTCTTGTTTACAGGAGTTAAACAAACTCATGTTGATTAGCATCACTGTATGGTAGACAATGATCTCAGGCTGCACTCGGGGCTTCCGGGATGAAAAAGAAACAATAATGCAGGCATCCCCAAACTGCGGCCCTCCAGATGTTGCTGAAATACAACTTCCAGCATACCCAGCCACAAAAAATTGTGTCTAGGGATGCTGGGAGTTGTAGTTCAGCAATATCTGGAGGGCCGCAGTTTGGGGATGCCGGCAATAATGGCTGTTCTCCCATAGCAGTTACTTTGTTCCATTCCCACTAGGGTTGCTACATGTGCAGGATAGGCCTCGACAGTCCAGGCATTAGACATTTTGTCCAGAATGTAGGGAAAGAGTTGTTCTGGATACAAAATGTTCTGAATACTTTTTCAGGGCAGCCCCATGTAGAGCACACTGCAGTAATCCAAACAAATTACTTTAGAGCCCAAAGTATCTGCAGGACTGGCTTTACTCAAATAAGCCTAGCCTGCATGTGCTAGGCGTGTACAAATCTGGATTCAAAAATGTGGATTTTAGCCAAAATTGTGTAAAATTGGCAAAAATTGGTAAAATTCTTATCCAATTTTTTAAATCAAAATTAATTCAGAATTTCAGAATTTGCAAAATGGTGCCCACAACATGTTTTGGCAGGATTGTCATCCAGGGTTCAATAAAGTGGCTAAAATCATGCTCTTTAGTGTGTTCTGGGTTTTGTTTTGTTTTTTAGGGTGGAGGGAAACTTAAGAAAAATGCAGAAGTTTAAAAATTCAATACTTTTATTTTGTACTTCCAACTACCTGACATGACTCCCAACATGACTTATTTTAAAGAGAGAGGTCTCATGGGTGCGATTTCAGAGGGAGAGAACAACATGAGGACATTTCATCAAATGGTCTCATGCTAGAAATATCAGAATTGTGCCTAGAAATGTCAGAATTCATCCAAAAAATTTAAAAATCAGTTCAAAATCTGACATTTCCAATCCAACATTGACATTCCAATATTAGATCAGAAATATAACATTTGAAATTCAGGATTCATGTTGGGAGTCATGTCAGGTAGTTGGAAGTACAAAATGGTGGAAACTTCCATTAAAAAAAAAAAAGGATTTCCCCCCATAGAGGTGAATGGGGAAATTGAAAAAAATCTCTAAACATCACCGGTTAGTCCTAGAGCCTTGAAACTTTCTACACATGTGGAGAAGCAGGTCAGAGCCCCCTGTAATGACCATTGTCCAATATCCTGATATTTTGTGAATTTTGGGGACAAATTTTGGGGACAAATTTGAAAAGAAAAGAAAAGTAGGGGGAAGGGCTTAAACTGGCTTGTTTCAAGCCAGAACTTTACAAAAGGTTCTTCTGGATCTTAAGCCCTCCCTAGGACCATCATTCCATCCCCATGTGGAGGGGAAATGACATTCCTTTGTTTTTATATTAATGTCTGTCTTCCCCATTGCAGAAGCATATGTCAATAAAAGTGAAAGTACTTTGAATGTTTCTGGTTTTGTGGTTAGAAAGAATTTCTCACTTTCCCTGCTAAACATTAAGGGATTAAAAGGTGTGAAATCATTTTAATCCCTTTTAAAAGGGCTGCCTGTTCCAGTAATGGAACAAACTAAAAATTTCACCATTTTTAGCCATTATCTTGGTGCCTTCAATGGCAGGTGAGTGACGTTCAGAAAACTGTTCAGTGCCACACATCCCATCTCTACATTTTCTTGTTCTTGCTACCTGGAACCATTCCTACACCACCACCACCACTCCATTCTGGGCTGTATCTGAGTAGGAGAAATGGGGAAAGACCAGAGTTGTACTGCAGGTGGTTGAACCACTGATGTCAGGCTTACTGAAGCTGACATGTTGTGGTTGCTGTTGTGATCCTTCTGTCTTTGTTCTGAGGGCTAAAATACCTGCTTCTGCAAGTTCAGATGCTTCTCAATGCTTTACTTCTTCCAAACACTAGGTCTGACATTGTGGGAAGGGCTGGTTTAATATGATAGATTTCTCAAAACTAGTCTGAGGCATCGTATAGTTCGGTGCTCCTGAGTTAGAGCACCGAACTATACGATGCCTCAGACTAGTTTTGAGAAATCTATCATCATCTGGGGAAACAAAACTAAAGTTTCCAAAGAGAAATAGGGTGTTCTCTCCCATCCCAAATGACTTAACATGAGCATGGGATAGAAACCACCCCACCATAGGGATTCCATTCATTTCTGGGGTGATTTTTATCCCAATTGAGTTATAATGGGAATAGGATATGAACCACCCCACTATAGAAAGCTTATTCATTTTGGGGTAGTTTTCTACCCTGTGTCTACCCATCTATATCTGTATCTGTATCTGTATCTTAGTTGTACCTGTGGCTAATCCCATGCATGGCAGCTCTCACGAGGGTTTGCTAGCTGCCAGCAGGGGAAGAGGAAAGTGGCAGTGCCAGACAGGCTTGCTTGCGGGCGGGGAGAAGATGGACGCGGTTGTGGGTCGGTAGGTGGGTGAAGAAAACGGCAGTGGTGGGCAGGTGGGTGGCAATGGGTGTGCAGTGGGCCGGTGGACAAAAACAATGGTGGCGGGGAAAAAACAGTGGAGGCAGCGGGCAGGAGAAAGCGGTGGTGGTGGCGGCAGGGAGAGAACTAGAGGTGCAAATGCTCTGCACCCGGCCCAGCTAGTTTGTATTAATATGGTATTTAATACGGTATAATTTTATTGTTATTTAATTTGTTGTTATAAGCTGTCTTGTGCATTTTCACAGCAGCCTTAAAAGAGGCTGTTTTGCAGTGGTTCCGTTCCTTCCTTAGTGGGCACTTTCAGTCAGTGTGTATTGGTGGCAAGTGCTCTGCCCTGTGACCACTTCTTTGCACTGCCTCAGGGCTCAGTTCTTGCACCCATTCTTTGTAACATCTACATGAAACCACTGGGGCAGGTCATCTATCTGTTTGAGGTGAGATTCCATTAATATGCCGATGATACTCAATTGTATATTGCCACCCCAGGCCACTCCAGAGATGCTGTTTCTGTGCTTGCCCAGTGTCTGGAGGCTGTCAGGGTCTGGATGGGCCAAAACAGGCTCATACTTAATCCCTCCAAGACTGAGTTGCTTTTGCTTACTCCTCGATCTGGTCAATTGCTGAGTTTCTCCCTGGACGCGTTTGCGCTGCCCCAGAAGGTGGTAGTCCGCAACTTGGGGGTACTCTTGGACTCACGGCTCCTGCTCGAGCAGCAGGTGGAGGCCATGGTCAAAGGTGCCTTTGCTCAGCTTCAGCTGGTCCGCCAGTTGTGGCCCTATCTTGACTGGCAGGCCCTGGCAACGGTAACTCATGCCCTTATCATCTCTCATCTGGATTACTATAATGTGCTGTACCTGGGGTTGCCTTTGAAGCTGACCCGGAAGCTTCAGTTGGTCCAGAATGTGGCAGCCCACCTGCTTGGGGCACTAGGATATATGATAGTGTGACACCTCTCTTGTGGTTGCTGCACTGGTTACCTATTTGCTTCTGGGTCCAATTCAAAGTTCTGGTTCTCACCTTTAAAACCCTTCAGGGCTTAGCACTTGCTTATCTTCAGGACCGCCTCTCCCAGCCAGTTCTGTCCCTTCCTGTGAGATCTTCTCAGGTTGCCCTTCTTTCGGTCCCTGGTCTCAGAGAGATCCATAGTACTAGGGCCCATGGAAGGACTTGTTGTTTGGAAATGAATTTCTGCCTGCCTGCCTGGTCTGGTCTGGTCTGGTCTGGTCTGGTCTGGTCCCTCCTTGGTGGCTGTAAGCAGATGCTGGAGCTGCTGAACAACATTTTATTTTTATTTATTTTTATTTATTACATTTATATTCCACTCTTCCTCCAAGGAGCCCAGAGCAGTGTACATAGTAGGGCCGCTCAGCTCATGAGAACACACAGATCCCTCCCTGTCGATCGGAAGCCCTCTAGGGGATGTGGCCAGACAAAGCAAGCAGGCATACATTACTACACAGCTAAGTCAGATAACAAAAAGCAGGGCCACGGCCAGCGGCGTAACTACTATTAGGCAAGGGGAGGTGGCTGTCTGGGGGCCCCCACACCTCGAGGTGCCCCCCCAGAGGCAAGTCACATGACTATATATTGTGAAGTGTGTGTGTGTGTGTATCAGCAAGGGGCCCATTTTAAAATTTTGTCTCTGGGCCCATTCCAGCCTTGTTACGCCCCTGGCCACGGCATGTCGCAGAAACAAACACAGGATTGTGAAAATGGGCACTCAGCACTCTGTGCAATGGGCAGGGGGAAGTGGTTGGCAAATGGGAGGACATGCTGCTAAGGTTGTGTTGGCTTCAAACGAATGATCCTCAGATGGGAAGGCAGGACTTTGGCCTGGTGCCCCTTTAAGCACCCTTTAAGCACTCTAGGCAACTGCCTAGTTCACCTAGAACTGATGGTCAGGCCGTCAGAGGTTTGCCTTGCAAGAGGTTTGTGTGCTTCAGTTACACTAGGCCAGAACTGAATAACTGCTAGAGTTACTTGCTTACAACAAGTTGTATTCTCACTCTGTTATATGTACCCTACCCTTCTTTCCTATATTCTACCAACCACAGGGCTCTGTGGTCGCCAAGAGTCAACACTGACTCAATGGCACACTTTACCTTTACCCTTCTTTCAAAAAGTCTAGAGCAACATAGGGTTACTTATCTTGACAACCCTATGAAATAGATTAGGTTGAGAGTAGAGATGGAACAAAATTCTGACCAAGTCAAAATCCATGCAAGAACTGAAATATTTCCAGTGTGGATGCAGGATCTGCTTCATCCCTGTAGCTTTCAAAACTGTTCTGAATCTAGCATGAGAGGCAGGTGTGATGTTGCCTGGAAACTTACACCTGCCTTGCATTCCCAGAAGCCACTGAGCAAGTGAAGTGGGCTTGGTGCAGCCTAGAGGTAGCCCAACCAGCTTTGCCTTGTTTGTTTCAAGAGGGGCTAGCTGCCTAGAAGCCTCAAGCATGACACGCATCGGTGATGCCACTAATCCTTGGCATTAATCTTTGCAGAATGTATTGTGGAATTCATTCTAGATTCCACAGCCCACTCTGGTATTTTGGCATAGTGGAAGGAATTCATTCCTGGCTTTGCCAAAGTGTGCAGAGTGGAACTAAGAGAATCTGCTTAGCCCTAGTTGAAAGTTAAGAGACTTGCCCAAGGCCACTCAGGTATGGATTTCAAATCATTTCCACTGGTTCAAGTCCAAAACTCTATTCATTACTTGGATCAGTTATTATCTCAGTAACTCTTACAACAGCTTTGAAAGGTATATCACTAAGATTATCTACCTAATACAAAGGGAGGGGTCCATGGCTCCATTTAAACTCCCCCATCATTTCATGGCTGCAATGAGATTTTTGACTGGGTACATACCAGCTCGCTTTTACTTGACCACCACACTCAGATACCACCTGGCTGAGCGTATCAGCATTTTGAATGACTGAGTCCAAACAGAAGATAAATCTGAAACCTTTGCTGTCAGAAACAAAAGCACTAAATTTAGCATCTGTTCCCAAGACACAGTTAAGCTTTTCTTAATATAACATGGTCACTGCTTTTCATCTACACAGAGCTATAAACAATAGCCAACAACTCTGCTTTTATTTAAAACATGAAGGGGGTTATTATTTTAGCAAAGGCTTTACGAAATCCTACCTATCAGAAAAATGCAGCTTGTAGAGTGAACTTCCTGTTTTCATATTTGGCTCCTGTTTCTCTGTGTTCTGTTGCCTGTTATTAGCCAGTTAAATATGAAACTGCCTGGGGGGTGTATTTTTAGCTCACTTGTGCCTATTGTAAAATCCCTACTGCAGCTTAAGGGCTTACAAATTGAGAAAATGTAATTACCGTATCTAAGATTAAGATGAGGATATACTTAGGTCCTTTGAAACAACCATGATTTTTTTTAATGTGGAAATAGATAATTTTAAAATGGTTAAAAACAAAATATCTATTCAACCTAAAAATAACATTTCATTTCCAAATTTTGTATTATATTTGAAAAAGTAATTTTTCATCAGTTAAACCAAACCTGTTTTATTAAACTTAGCTCCATTCTGAAAATATGAAATGGACTCATTTAAGAGCCAGAAGATATGACAGCTTATCCAGCACCTGGTTTAATTAGAGTAAGTTCAAGTAATTTTACTTGGCTTATTATCACAACATGATCATATTTCCATAGGCTTCAGAGTATATGCATTGTCCTAGAGCAATAATTGTGGCTGGGGATGATGGGAGTTGTAGTTCAACAACAGCTGGAGTGCCAAGGTTCCCCACCCCTGCCCTAGAGTTTTGCCATTCTTTTCTGTGAGTCTGAACCATTTTGGACATGCCAATAACTGGAGGGGGACAAGAAATACAGCTGATGTGCTGCTTATTCCCCACACCTTTTCATGTCATTAAAAAATTGATATTGCTTATCTTCCTCAGTGGCAAGTTGCAAAAGCTGTTCTTCTAATTATGATGGTGATTATTTCACTCATCTACCCATTGGGGTAGATGCATAAAACTGAGGTTCAAACTTTCCTTCAAGTTGGCAAACACCATGTTTGCCAAGATCGCTTAACCCCTTCTGTGCCCACTTATTTTAACCTGCAAATCTCCCCCTGTCCAAATTTATTTTCCCCAGCTAGGCTTGCTTTGGTTTCTGAGCCCAGTTAGAATTTAAAAAATTAAAATTCCCCCAGGGAAAGGTTTGGAGAAAATCAACAGGTAGAATTCCCCCTACTAACCGAGCAAAGAGGCACCTCTTAAAGCAGTGATTCTCTTATATTGAGCAACTGGCCCTATCCAAATCCAGTACAACAACCCTCTCATGGATGTTGTTGGTGTCTACCTTACGTTTCTTTTTAGACTCTGAGCCCTTTGGGGACAGGGAACCATCTTATTTATTTATCTTTCTATATAAACTACTTTGGGAACTTTTGTTGAAAAGTGATATATAAATAGTAGTAGTAGGAAGAGAGTTAAGCACCCCTCTCCTGTTAGGAAATTCTCTCTGGTAAGAGATACCCTTCTATTACAGCAGAGTGCACAGAGGCAAAACACAGCAGAGTCTGACCAGGCATGCATGTCTGCTAAGAGCCAAAAGAAACGTGGAGCCAGTTCATAGTTTCAAATCAATATAAGGAATCTTTGTTGGGGAACTCCATTCTAGATAGGAAAGTGGAGAGATAGAATCTCTAATCTAACTAGCTAGATGCTAACACATGGTGCAGAGCAAGGAGCGGGTGTGTGTGTTAGGGAGAAGAGAGGGAGGGAGGCAGGCAGGCAGTCCCTGAGAGTAGCAATCTACATATCAAAGAGATAGTGCCAGAGCAGTAGAGAGGAGGAATGACCAATGTCTTCACCCCTCTAGCCCTCTGACTCACTAGTCTGTCCCCCTCTGTCATTGAGGCATGAGGCAGCACAGAGTCCTTCACTTCCAACATCTCCTACCTGACAGTCCTACCAGGCAAATGCCTCCTGATCCTATGCCAATGGGAGCTTTTTCCCCCTTCTCAGTTGGGGGGGGGGCTAATCCAGAGTAGGACTGGTGGGAACAAGGGTTGAGTGCCCTTACCCCATCATGTTCCCAATCTGAGTTGGACCCCCACAGGTGCTATTTTTGAAAAACAAAAATTAAGCCCACAGTGCTAATGATGGCTCTAGTTTCCAAATTTTATCAAAAATTACAGTTAATCTTTTAATTTAAATTTTATTTAAATCCAATTATGTTATTTGGCTCTAAGGAAATTAGGATAATTGTTATGACCTAACTGGTATGTTATTTCGATTTTTAGAGGGAAGATGCAGTTTATTTCATTTGTAAATCAACTGCCCATTTTAGCTTTTACATTTGAAAGTTAATTAAATTAGAAGCTTGGCTTAAAGCAATAAAAGGGAGTGAGCCCATCTGGAAGAATCAAGGACAATGTTATAACTACCAACAACCTGTACCGTTTGAGAAGCATCCCTGTACCATTTCAGTAGCATGGGTCAAGGATTCCTTCCTATCTATTTAACAACCTGTAGTGCAATGAGTACTGATGTCATCGCCTGGTGTTGCGTAAGCACTGGCAAATATACAGTAGTGAATCAAGCAATGGGAACTTACCTTACACAAGACTTTACAGATCACCACCACCTCCCCTTCCCCCTTCCTTGCCCCAAGTGCTCCCATCTTTTGAAGTTATAAGTGACTACAAGGAACACAGCCTTTTCAGAAGTTGAACATCATTCTCTCCTCCAGGAAGTCTGCCAGACTTTTCTTTCTTTCTTTCTTTCTTTTCTTTTTTGGTTAACAAGATCTTTTAATAAGATCTTTTCGTGCATGCATTTGCAGCAGTGCTTGAAGTGCTGATCATATTCCTAGCAGGAGATGGCTACTATATTCTGCAAACCCGCACACCTGGAATGCAGCAGAAACAACTCTATGTTCTATGCTAACCCTATGTCAGCATCATTCTCTAATGTGGCAACAAAAAAGGTAGGATATGCAGCTCTCCAAGCACAGCTGCAACCACCACTGCAGGGTTCAATGTAAACAGAGAAAGAGAAGGTGTTCCATCTTCACCAGCAAAATTAAGTTCCCTTAAGAAGCTCTCACTCCCAAAATTGGTTGTCTGTCACCCTGTGAACCCCTCCCACGTCAAACTGGAGAACACCCACTTACTGCAAAATTCATCAAAGAGACAAATGTTTTTATTCAGTTCAGCACTAATAGTAATTAGCTTGTCACCCTTCATGCCCTTGTAATCTATAAGATCAATGATTGAATGAACCTCCCTGCCAATTAAGATAAGCAGGTAAGGCAAAACTAGTGGAGCTGTGAGGAGAAGGCAGCTATACTCTCCCTGCATATTGTGGTATGAGCTGCTTAAAGATATGTTTATGTAATAATGTAAGAAAGGTATAAGGATGCTTTTAAAAGCAGACTGTAACTATTCCGCTTTTTCTTTTAATGAAATGTCTGAACTCCACATTCAAACAGTATCGTATACATTATTTTTGTGTGTGTTCTTCAACATTTAACAGTTATGTATCACATGTTGGTAGGCAAGGCCTGGCCATCAATAAAGCTGCAATATTTGATCTGCAAAAACCATAACTGTTGAACCAATTTTACAAACATTCTCACATAAAGTATATATTTAAAGTTTAGAAAAGTCAGCTGAATCACTCCCGGCGACTCACTGATCTGCTGTTACATTTGTTTAGGATATAGAGATGGAGTGGGGAGGGAAAGCAGATAGCGAACTGGATGATATGACTACTCTCAAACTAGAGTTGATATAGCGTGATAAAAACAAAGATGAGAGGAAAATGTTGCAGAGAAATTATTTATTCTTTATTAGTAATTGGCCAACTTTAACTGAGAAACAAGAGTTTGGTATTTATTACTTACTGCCACCTAATGGCACAGCGGGGAAATGACTTGACTAGCAAGCCAGAGGTTGCCGGTTTGAATTCCCGCTGGTATGTTTCACAGACTATGGGAAACACCTATATCGGGCAGCAGTGATATAGGGGGATGCTGAAAGGCATCATCTCATACTGCACAGGATACGGCAATGGTAAACCCCTCCTGTATTCTACCAAAGACAACCACTGTGGTCTCTGGTCGTCAGGAGTTGACACTGACTCGACTTTACCTTTAAGCATAGGCTAAGAAAACAATAAACAGGCTAACAGTTTCTTATGCAGAGAGAGAGGAAACCTCTCAGTTTCAATTTAAGTCAGCAAGTGAGGAGGAAGTGAGTGATTACACCCGCAAGCCAGTACAGAGACACATTCAAATATATACCAGAATGTCTTAGATCAAGAACAGGGACATTGTCTGTAGCAAATCCCAAGAAAAAATTCAGTCCACCTCATCCATAAATGGAAGTATCTATATGTAGGTCAACTTAAAATTAAATCCCAACCATAATGAGCCCCTGGTGGCGCAGTGGTAAAACTGCCGCCCTGTAACCAGAAGGTTACAAGTTCGATCCTGACCAGGGGCTCAAGGTTGACTCAGCCTTCCATCCTTCCGAGGTCGGTAAAATGAGTACCCAGAATGTTGGGGGCAATATGCTAAATCATTGTAAACCGCTTAGAGAGCTCCGGCTATAAAGCGGTATATAAATGTAAGTGCTATTGCTATTGCTAAGTGCTATAAGGAGGAACCTGCATTAATAAATTATAATGGGATTCACCTGTACTAAAAGGACCAGCTGGTCCCTCGTTACCCTGCTTGCTCTTTGAGACCTGCTAGACAGGGCCTACTCCACAACCCTCTCTGCCTAAAGTTGGTGGATACAGAAGGCATGGATTTCTCAGCTGATGCATCCAGACTTTGGAACTCTTCTCAAGAGTACCAGCTGGCCCTTTTCCTTTTAACTTTTCTAGGTTGGTGAAGACCATCTTGTTTAGACAGGCTATCAGTCTGAATTAATTTGCACCTTTTGATTGATGGTTTTTCTTTGACTCTGCTGTCATTTGTGTTAATATGATGTTCTTTTTATAACTTTTTAAATATGTGATTTTGGCTTCATAAATATGTCTCTGAGGATTGTGCAGCCCTCAGGGACTTGTTTCTGCAGCCAAAATATGCCTTTGGAAGCTGGGGAGAGCAGCAAAAATCACTTTGTCTCCCCTTGTGCATGCAATTGGGGAACTCAGATCAACCCTCGCGGCAAGAGTGCTGCTCCTGTTCTGCTCTACTAATGCTGCAGAACATGTCAGCCAGTGCATGACTGGATCGCTCCTAATTTACCAAGTCAAAAGGTAACAGCACTACTTTGGGCTGAGATGGTTTTGATATGGTTCATTCATGCATGTACATCACTTGATTTTTCTACACTTGATTACTGTTCACTTGTAAAGTAAAAAGTAAAGTTGTACCATCAAGTCAGTGATGACTCCTAGTGACCACAGAGCCCTGTGGTTGTCTTTGGTAGAATACAGGAAGGGTTTATCATTGCCATCTCCCATGCAGTATTATTATTTATTATTTATTTATTTATTTTACATTTATATCCCATTCTTCCTCCAAGGAGCCCAGAGCGGTGTACTACATACTTGAGTTTCTCTTTCACAACAACCTTGTGAAGTAGGTTAGGCTGAGAGAGAAGTGACTGGCCCAGACTCACAAATGAATGTATGAACTGACTAAATGAGAAGTATTGTATCTGAGGCAACATGAACTTTCAGCCTCGGGTGTTTATCTGTGATGGCCTATTCCAACGGCAGCTCCCCCATGAGGCAAACTGAAACAATTGCCTCAGGAATACCTTTGGGGATTGGTGGGGAGGTAGAATACAGCCCCACCTCCCCTGCACCCCCTGTCTCTTGCCCACATACTTGATGGTCCCAGGCAAGTTGGAGTTGACATAACCCCACCCTCGCCTCTCAAGCCCAGGTGCTGCTCTCAGAGTGTGCCGCCGCTGCTGTACACCCAGTGGAAGGCTGCCTGGGCTTCTCCAAGTTACCTTGGTAGTGCCAAAGCTTAAGAGGCAGGGGTGGGGCTCTTGAGGGGGTGGAGTTATGTCAGCTCTAGCCCAGGGAGTGGGGCCAGTGGAGGGGGAGGCAGCAGCTCTTTCCCTGACAGCCTCTGGCATGAGCCATCATTAGGCCAGCTCTGGCCCATTCACATACGCCAGCTATCACTTGGTACTGTGGGCCCAAATAACTGGCAAAAGCGTGTGTGAACCAACTATACTGAAAATCATTTTGAGATTATATGAAATCATATGAAAGTTCTGCCTGTGTTGATTTTATTGTGCAATTTTCCCATTCATGCATTCATGCATGCAGTCCATGCCATCATGTATGCAATCCATACAATCCATCAAGTGATCAACATGCATGTGTGAACCAGCCCTTTGTCTTCCATCCTTATTGAGATGCCTTGATAGTTATTCCAGTAGTCAAAGTCCTATCCACTAAGATACTCTCAGTCTAATCATTAAAGGTCACATTTTTGCTGAAACCAACAAAATTATATATTTTAAATAGACTTCTCTTTTACATATATCTAGTAAACACTCCATTGGATTAGACTAAATTTCAATAGTATGAACAGTGTTTAGAACCTTCTAAACTGTTCTCAGAACAAATATATTTGGGGGAAATCCACAAAGAGTGAGGGAGGAAAGGGTGTTTTTTTTCCCCTGCAAGATTTTTTTAAACAACCATTAGTTCTAATGGTTGTGTATCATATAATTGTGGGGAGATACATTTTTTGATGGCTATCATTTTTATAAAGATAGCTATTCAATCCTACATGGGCTTTTCATTTTACAACAGAAAAGCTGCTTCCATGTGATTGTTTCTGGCAGACAGAATGGCTCTTTGTGACGCAACAGATCAGAAATGTGCTGTTCTTTGACGCAGACTTCATTGAAGGGGTGGGTGAGAAGAACAGCTTTGCACAGGAACTAGGGAAACAATTTTGTTTACACTAGGAGCGATGCAATCTCCCCAGACAAAATGGGACTGCAAGAACTTCATGATAATGTTCTACGCAATATGCTATATTATACATTTTTGAGAGAGAAGTTACAAGCAATGCAGATGATGTATATCTGTCCACCTCTAAACTTGAGGTATATCTAAATGAGGCATTTTCAAAATGACAAAACTAGAAAGGTTTCTGTGTAGTTCACCATGCCGGCCTCACCAAAGTGGAGCCACAATTTCAGATGTAACTTTCAGAGTGAAATATGTTATCTCAGGGAAGAGAAAGTCTTATTAAAGTTTTGAAAGAGTTCAATGATCAATTTAGCACTTTTCGCCTCAGAGTTCTACCTTAGTTGGCCTGTTGACCAACATGGTACCATCCTACTGTGTGCATTTCTCACACCCTCTTGGAGGCACCTTCTCAAGTGGCAGCTGACCAGGGGTATGTGGGGTTTGAATTTTGCCTCTGCTATGTGCTCACTAGGCAGCCTTAGGAAAGCCACTGCCTCTAAGCCTCAGTTACCCAGGTGCAATATGAAGATAACACCACTTACAGGATTGTTGTAAGGATTACATAATAATATGTGCTAAATGCTTTGAATACTTAGGCAAGCAGCTTTAAGTATTAGTAGCTGAGATCTAACCAGGTGTGCAGAAGCACATTGTGCAGGGGCTTAGGGAGCTTTGCAGGGGCTGGGGGACAAAGTCTGACTGGCAGCTCTCCCAGCAAGTGCACGCACGCCCCAAGCCATACCACCTACATCTGACATCAGATGCAAGGGGGCAGGGCCAGTGCAGAGAATGGGGCTATGACAGCCCCAGGATAGTTTCATTTCCCCTGTCAACAGTTGATGGAATCGCTGACAGGGTACTCCTTTCCCTGGAAAGGAGAAAGGAGAAAATGAAACTATGTCAGGGCTGTGACACGGAGGTGCTCTTAATCCTGGACTTCGGGGGCAAAGTCCAGGGCATCCACAGTCCCTGGGCACGCCCCCCCCCAATCCTCTTGAGTCTGTCCTGGGTGGTCTGGTCCCCTGGAGGAGCATGATGATGCTTAATTTGCAAGGGAGTGGGGGCCTCCAAAGGCCTTTAGGTCCAGGCTCCAAAATTACCTAGCTGCATCTCTGCAGTGACAGCCCCGTTCTCTGCACTGGCCCTGCAACCCTTGTGTCTGACATCAGAGGCAGGGGAGGGGCCAATGCCAGGGGGAGAGGAGATTCCATCCCTCCCCAGCCAGCATGAAATGCTGGCTGGAGAGGAGGGGGACATTCCTCCCGCTTCCATCTGGCGAGCGCTTTGCTTCCTGGCTGGGTGCAGGAGGGGGCAAAGGGGCACACTGGTGAGAGTGAGCTTGGGGGGAGACCCTTGAGGCCTGAGGATAATTGTCCCCCCTTGCTCAATGGTTGCTACACCCCTGACATTATGCTTGTGCAAGGATGTTGTGCAGATGAGTACCACTACATCAGAAGCTTGTGTTCCGGACCAGTATTACAATAGTGTAATGCTGTTATGCCAACTTAAGGACATAGCACAAGGATCTTGTGCAAAGACAGAAACATCTGTTTGAGACTAGTTCCCCACTAGCAGAAGATTTTGACACGTTATACAATATTGTTGCTCAAGATTGTTGCACTCATCATTCATTGCACAACCTTGTATACATTCTGGAGAAGGTCTTCCACTAGCAGCTGCACACCATCTTGGAGTAGGGATGTGCACAAACTGGCAGACAGACAGTTCAGCAGTGGGGGGGGGATTACCTTTAAGGAGCAGGGAGGGTGCTCTCCGCACCCCCCACCATGGTTTCCCTGCCAGCACTGTGCTCAAAATCGCTGGCATGGGGCAGCAGCATACCCTCTTACTGCCCTGGTCAGCATCAGACCAGAAGTGGCCAGTGTGTGTGTGTGTTTATAGTCCAATACACAACTCTGTGCCTCTCTGAAAACTTCTTGTACTAGCAAAACTTTATTTATTGTGCATGCACACTGTCAGAAGTCATCCATTATTATTTATTATTTATTATAAAGTACAGTACTGCTTTTCAAAAAAAGTTCTTAATGTGATTTACATAGCAAATAAAATGAAATTAATTGAAAATATTGCTCCCTGTCCCAAAGGAGTTTACAATCTTAAAAATAAAAGACATAAGGGAAACACTAGCAGACAGTCATTTAAGAGACACTATGCTTGGTCACATAAGGACAATCATTCCACCCTCTTCCTGTTAAATATAAGAGAACCATCACTTTGAAAGGTATTTCTTTAACTATTTAAAGGGAAAGTATAACTAATGAGGCCTACTTTCAACTGAATATCAAAATCAGATTTGTATTGGTGTGTAAGTTCATGTGTTGTCTAAAAGGGTGGCACCTATTGGTTAACTGGCTGCCATCTAGTTGCAAGGTAGCAGATGGTAACATAAATATTTAATAGGTTATCTTGGAACCCCTACCATATGCTGTGAATTGGGTTCATATTGGACTGTAAACACGGGTTCTAAAGGGGTGATGATTGTAATTTGAGTGGCTGCCATCTTGTCTCAAGATGGTGGATCTCAATACAATGCCGCCATCAGGACTCCCAAGCAGTGTTCCCTCTAACAGGGATTTCCAGATGTTGCTGACTACAGCTCCCAGAATCCTCAGCTTCAATGGCTTTTGCTTGGGGTTTATAGGAATTGTAGTCAACAACATCTGGGAATCCCTGTTAGAGGGAACACTGCCCCCAAGGACTCCCTCCCACATACTGCAGATTTGAACTGTAAACATGTGAGTTCTAATGTGGTGAAGCTTATAATCTGCGTGGCCACAAACTTGTTTCAAGATAATTTTAAAAAATTCCGATCAATATTGTCTAGCACTCTTTCCCATTTACTCTACATTTTATTTATATGAGCCTGTAAAAACACAAAAGTTATTGTGAGGAACACATACATACAGTACACACAGACAGACAGACACAGACACATATACACACATTATGACATGGTGATCTCATAAATCTTCTTCCCTCAGGAAAGTAGGCTAAACAAACCTCTAACAAATGCTATGTAGTATTATTGTAAGCAGTGTTCCCTCTAACAGAAAATCCCAGATGTTATTGACTACAACTCCCAGCAACCTCAGCCAAAGCCCACTGCAGCTAGGGATTCTGAGAGCTGTAGTCAATAACATATGGCATTCCCTTTAACAGGGAACATTGATTGGAAGCAGAATTTTAATTATCGTTTCATATGGAGTTTATTATAGCACATTATGATCTGGCAATGCCAATCTTCATAGCCAAGATCCTCCTATCTGTATAATTAATTCTCCAAGACGTGCCGGTCCTGGATGAGTGGGGATGCATGGCGGAACTCTCGTGAGAGTGGCGGCACCACTCATGAGAGTTCCAGCCTTTTGGCAGGAGACAAACACCGCGTGAGAGAGGAGGCAACAGGTGGAGAGGAGTTTGGCCACTTCAGGAGTGGCAAGGAGTTTGGCGGCTGCAGGCAGCTGGTGGGCGGCTGCTTTGGGAATCGGAAAGGAGTTGGAGGCTGGTGGTGGCAAACAACAGGTGCAGAAGAATTTGGCCGCTTCGGGAAGCGGCAGGGAGTTTGGTGGCTGGGGGCGGCTGGCGGTGGGCTGCTTTGGGAAGTGGCAGGAAGTTTGGCAGCTGGGGGTGGCTGGTGGTTGGCCAAAGGAGTTTGGGGGCTGGGGGCAGCTGGCCACATGAGAGAGGCACAAGGGCACTTCAGGAAGCAGCAAGGGACGGAGGAGGTTGGCCTCTTCAGGAAGAGCCATGCAAGACAGGAGGTGGTTGGCTAGATGAGGGCAGCAAGGAGGTTGTTGCTATGCTACCGTTGGACATCCAACGCACCCACCGGCAAAAAGATGGAGACTAATGGACAGTTGGAGGTGGACAATGAGAGGACGACACCGGCACTGGTATATAAAACAAAACAGGAGAGCAGGCTGTGGGGAAAACAGTGAGGAGTGGGGGGAAACAAAGCTTGGGAGTGTGAGGGGCAACACACCAAAAAAAAACACAACCCTTGGGACTGTGAGGGCCAACAGCTGCCAGTCTGCCCCCCCCCCCCACAAAGAAGGGGGGTTAGAACTAAATGCAGACAGACAGTACCTGGCAGCTGTGAGGGGCAACAGCTGACAGTGCCCCCACCACAAAGGGGGAGTTAGAACTAAACGCAGTCCAACAGTGCCTGGCAGATTTTGATCATGTTTCGGGTGGGGGTGGCCTGAGCAGCCGCATTGCTTACAATGCACATAGCCAGCCTCCGATTCAAATGCACACTGCACACAGAAGTCTATGTCAACCCCCTTCTGGCTGCAAATGAACATGTTAGGTTATGGGCTGCTGCGAAACAGCATCATTGCTCCCTATAAATCTGGCGTAAAAGAGCAATAAGACAGGAGCAACAACATCACTGGCCGAAGGCTGACAAAACAACAACTGTGCAATAACTTTGTCCGCCTCCCACAAAACTCATAAAAGAGCCATGATTACCAGGGACACTGTGGTCTGCTGTGCAGTTAGGACTGCACGAAAACATCATGGACACAGCTGCACAGGGAGGAACAGCCAATCAAAGTCTCCCAACTAAAGCCCAAACAGTAAGTGTACTACCGCACAGATGCTCTGTGCGGGGTCAGCTAGTAATATTTATTCAGTAGTACATCCCGTTCAGCAAAGGTCACCATTTGGAATCATGGGGAAACCTGCAGAAACTTTGCTTCCACGGTTTTTCACATCCACTGCTTCAGAACAGTTTGCTTTGAAGTCCACAGTAGCCTTATAGAGGCATAATGCTGCACATCATGTAAGACAATATTTTTAATGGGAGTTTTCTCTCCCACTGAACTTGATGGGACTTTTAAAAAAAAAGTGTTAACTGTGCATTACTCATTGTTTGCAAGTGCCATACAAATTTCCACATTCTTCCCATATAATTGCTAGGCTTACGTTAGCTTTACTGCTTAAGGATGAGTCAACTTTTTTCTGAATTTCCCCCTCTCCTCCCCCGGAAGTGTAGATTATTCTGAAATGCTCCCTCAACAATGCCTACTGTCTTCAGAAAGCCAAAATTCGACACTCCCAAAGTGTTGTTTATACTGCATCACAGACATTCTGCACTGTCCCCCAAGCCATTTAACACTCTCAACAGACTTTATGTAATTCTTTTATGCTATTTTGTCATCATAAAGGTTTCCTGAAGGCAAAAGGTTTTGTGTCAGTGTGAATTACATATTATCCAGAGAAGGGGGGGGGGATAAACTGCAGGAAATCCAAAGTGCTGCCATATTGGACAACAGCAGGCTTATGGCACAGGTCCTTGAAATTATGGGTAACGGCACTGACTGGTTTTAAACCAGTTTCTATACGATCCTACAGAAAGAAACACGGATATGTTTATTGTACTGTAACCTGGTAGCATAATTGCCTACATTAATACTGATTTGTATGTTGTTACTGCCATGTCCTAATAGCCTTCTGAGGTTCAATTTGCAGTGTAAATGAGGTACTTTGTTCAGGACCAGTTCACACATGCATGCATACAGCTGGAATAGTCTGCATCTGATGAGTGGCAACTGAACAGATTAGCTGTCTCCACTGACAAACATTGCACTCACAAATGCCATTCACAAATGCACTCATATTTTATTTATTTATTTATTTATTTATTCGATTTTTATACCACCCTTCCGAAATTGCTCAGGGCAGTTTACAATTAAAAACAGAAACCATTAAAACCAATAACAATTAAAACAGAAATATAAATATGAACCCCAATTAAAAACATCTTAAAAAACAAACTATCAGAACAATTAAAACTCTGGTTAACATTAAAACAATTAAAACTAATCAAAAACCCTGATAGGCCAGGCCAAACAGATGGGTTTTAAGGGCTCTCTTGAAAGTCAGTAAGGAATTAAGATTACAAAGAACGCCCACCTCTGAGTCGCCACCAAACAAACCGGTGGTAACTGGAGACAGACCTCCTCAGATGACCTTAACGAGCGGTGGTGATCATGTAAAAGAAGGCACTCTCTAAGATAACTCGGACCCAAGCCATTCAGGGCTTTAAAGGTAATAACGAGCACTTTGTATTTTGCCCGGAAACATATCAGCAGCCAGTGTAACTGTTTCAAAACAGGCATAATATGGTCTCTCCAGGTTGCCCCAGAGACCAATCTGGCTGCCGCATTCTGAACTAACTGAAGTTTCCGGACTACATACAAAGGCAGCCCCACATAGAGCATATTGCAATAGTCAAGCCGGGAGGTTACCAGCTGATGCACCACTGTTTTGAGGTCATTCTCTTCAAGGAATGGGCGCAGCTGTTGAATCAGTCGAAACTGATAGAAAGCACTCCTGGCCATGGCCTCCACCTGAGATACCAGGGTGAGGCCTGGGTCCAGGAGTATTCCCAAGCTGCGCACCTGCTCCTTCTGGGGGAGTGTAACCCCATCAAGCACAGGAAGATCTAACTCACTCCTCAGATTCTGAGCCCCCACAATAAGCACCTCCATCTTGCTTGGATTCAGTTTCAATTTGTTATCCCTCATCCAGCCCATTACTGCCTGTAGGCAGGCATTTAGAGAATGAGTGCCATTTCCTGGGAGTTGTAGTCAACAACATCTGGGAATCCCTGTTAGAGGGAACACTGCCTTCAGCCCTCAACTTCAACAGAAAGAGGTACACTCAAGCCACTGAAACATCAGAATGTCAGGAAAATATATTATATATGCCCTAGCATAATGTCTGCTATTTGGATACTTGCACATTCCGTTTCAGCTGCTATGCAAACCACTGCCAAGTGCACATGTCAAGTCCCATGGGCACGTTTGCCTCAGTTTATTATGCATGCAAAATATTATTATTTTACATTTTTATATCCTGCTCTTCCTCCAAGGAGCCCAGAGCGGTGTACTACATACTTAAGTTTCTCCTCACAACTACCCTGTGAAGTAGGTTAGGCTGAGAGAGAAGTGACTGGCCCAGAGTCACCCAGCAAGTATCATGGCTGAATGGGGATTTGAACTCGGGTCTCCGAGTTCATATATCACAATAATGTGAGGTGCTGATGCTATCCACATAGCATCCTATATTTTTTCTCTGATGCAGCACTTGAGAGCTTGGGCTAAAGGTCTATACAAAGGACTGCACACTAGAGCTGTGCAAAGCTTCATTTGGATTTGACCTGATCCAAAACACCACATAGTTAGACCTGAATTAAGAATTAATCAAAATAAATTGGGTCAATTCATGTTGGCCAAAAACGTTTTGCTTTGCCTCAACCCCACTCTGCACATCTCACAACTTCCTGGTCCCTTAAGATATACTGAACTGGGAAGGGGGCAAGAGACAGGCTAGAGGTTGATCTTGCTTCCAGGAGCAAGGGACCAATGGCAGCTTGAGGTTTACAAGAATTTCCAGCTGGGTTTCTCCCCCTTTAATTCCCTTGAAGTCATGGGAGTGATGTGGGCGGTTCTGGGAACTGTAGTCTTTTTAGTGCTGCAGTCCTGGAAAACACTAGTTTCCAGGATCACCCATGCTATTGCCAGGACTGCAGGGGAATTAAAGCGGGGGGATCCCTGCCACAAGTCCTTTTAAATCTCAGACTGCTACCCCTGCTCCCTTGCCAATGAGTGCTGGATGAACTAACTCCAGCCTTTCTCCATCCTATTGCCTAGTCTGGTAATTACCTTAAGTGGTCAGGGGAATGGTGGTGGGAGTGGTGGCAAAACTTTGGCCTTGAATTGGAGCCCCTGAAGTGCCAAATCAAATCAAAGAGCCCTCCAAAATGCCAAGGCAGCCCCTGAATCAAATTGGCCCTACTTGGCACAGCCCTACTGGATACTCGGTTGTATAGTCAAGAAAACCTATTGTGCCAGCTGGATTCTTCACAAACATCAAAAGAAAACTGTCACCATGTTGGCTCTGCCTCCATAAAAAGAGGGGCGAGAGAAAAATATATTTTTCTCAAATATTTTCTCAAAATCTCTGTTGTTCCGCTCACACAATGTCACCATTGCAAAAAGGAATGAACTCCTCCCTGCTAGGTAATCAATTCCATATGGCAGAATGTCTTCTTCTGTGTCTATGTTTGCCCAGAAGGTTCCTTTGTTGCTGCTCAGACGAGAAAACCCCTAGTGCTAACTCGAATCAGTTGCCATCCAAAACAGAAAAGCCTCATCTACCTATATTAAATATATTGGCTAGTAATTCATACTAGACTTCAGCCATCGACTCAGAATCTTTTTTTTTCTTTTTCTTTTTTTTGCTGTTATTAAGTTCAAATTTTATTGAGTTTTAACAATAATAATAACCATAACAATCATCACAATCATAATGAACACAAATTGACTTCCCGCACACCTCTTTTCGTGATACTAACTATAAATTTTACCCTTATTGTAATATTAATTAAAAAGGAAAAACACAAATTTAAACCTTCCACCACCATTAATCAGCCCAACCTGCATTTCAGATTTCAAATCCTGCTGTAAGATCCATAGTAGGGAAATAATTCTTTAAATAAACCAAAAAGGGTTTCCAGTCTTCCTTGAAACGTTCTAAACTTTGGTCTCTAATCAGTGTTGTAAGTTTTGCCATTTCCACATATTCTAAAGTTTTTATCAGCCAATCTTCTTTTGAAGGCAGTTCATTAGTCTTCCATTTCTGTGCATATAATATTCTGGCTACCGTAGAAACATACATAAAAAAAGTTAAATTATTTGTAGAAATTGCTCCTTCTGTTATTCCTAGCAGGAAGAATTCTGGCTTCTTAGGGAATGTCACTTTAAATATCTTCTTCAGTTCATTATATATCATGTCCCAATAGGCCTTGGCCCTCCCACAGGTCCACCACATATGAAAAAAAGTACCTTCAGTATGCCCACACTTCCAACATTTATTTGAAACATTTTTATACATTAATGCCAGTTTTTTAGGCGTTAGATACCATCTATACATCGTTTTGTAATAGTTTTCCTTCAAAGCATAACAAGCAGTAAATTTCAAATCACTTTTCCATAACTTCTCCCACGCTGCCATTTCTATATTATGTCCAACATCTTGAGCCCATTTTATCATAGTTGTTTTAACCAATTCCTCTCTTGTCTCCTCCAAAAGTAATAATTTATACATTTTGGAAATTAATTTTTCATCATCTTGACATAATTCCTTCTCAAAATTCGAAATCTGATCTTCAAATCCAACTTTAAGATCTTTTTTATACATCTCATTTAACTGATAGTACTGAAACCAATCTCTGACCACATTTTGTAATTCATTTAAAGATTTTAACTTACAATCCTTTCCATGAAAATACAACAGATCTCTATACGTACCCCCAGCCATCTGCATATTAACTTCTTTACGTGATATAGCTTCAATCGGGGATATCCATAACGGAGTTTTTGGTTCCAACCAATTCAGAATCTTGACCAATCTCCCCCGCCGCATCTATCTATCTATCTATCTATCTATCTATCTATCTCTATATCTATATCTATATCTATCTATATCTATATATGGAAGTGCCAAGTGGGCATGGCTTTTTACAGCTGCAGCGATGCAGCGGGGATGGTGGTGAAGGCGGTGAGGGCACAGTGGGGGTGGTGGCAGAGACAGCAGTGAGGGCACGCAGGAATGTTGGTGGAGACAGTGGTGAGAGCCATGGTGGTGCGGTGGGGATGTTGACAGAGATGGCAGCAAGGGCTCCTCCCATGGGCTGCCTGCCTCCCAAATGCCCTGAAATGCCCCCAGAATGGCCCAACCTGGCATTTGGGAGAAAGGTGAGCCGAGGAAGGAGCTCTTGCCATCGTCTCCGCCATCTGGGTGGAGACAGCAGTGAGAGCTCCTTCCTTGGGCCCACCTTCCTTCCAAGTGCCAGGCCAGGCCATTTTTGCTCATTTCCAGGCTCAAAATGGCCTGAAAACTGCCCAGTACTAGTGCACAGATGTTCTGTGTGGGTAAAGCTAGTATATATTATATAGGATTTAAAATCTCACTTCATCCTAGACTAGCTGTTTTACATTCCTGTACTTGTTTGGATAGCACCAAGGGCAGATCTATGTGCTCCACCCACCTACCTAAGACTGGCTCTCTGTGGCACAAGACCTGCTCCCTGAATCTGCTTGAATATTTGGCTGCATAGTGCTGGTGATCTACTGTGTGGGTCAATTTCCCAGGACCTTGGTCAAGACTCCAAGGACTCAGTCTTGCCAGAACAGAAGAAATGCCATTGTTAGGAATGCAGAAAACTAAGCATTGAACTTCTCCTGTGATGTCACAGAAGGAATATGGCATAAAGGCAATGTTTTGAACACAGCACTGTTTCAGGTTTCAAGAGTCAGTCACATTCTAGCATCAATAGGGGCTGGCTCAGTTCCCACCAGCTCACACAGAGGGAAGAACTAGAAGGAAAACACAGGATCTGCATGAGAACCTTATGTCATCAGAGGCAGGGACCGGGTTTAAATTTAATCTCAATGATGTCCTGTGTTGACCCTGTAATTTTTTTTACCATATAAGTGAATGGCTATTATTCACCTGCTTGTAGGGGGTAGGGATGTGCGAAACGTTTCAGATACAAAACGTTTTGTACCCAAAGCAGCCTGTTTCAGGTGTTTTGTAGACAAAACAAAACACCAGTTTTCCAGATCCAAAAGTTTTGTATACAAAACAAAACGTCCCTGTTTCAACTACAAAATGTTTTGTTGTTTCGGACCTCCATTTTGTGGTGATCTCTGAGTCAGTCTCCATTTTGTGTTTGACATCTCTTTGAATTTCCCACCCTTCCAGCCTTCTGATCGGTGACCTAAATCATGGGCTGACCTGCTGACAATTCCCTCCTTGTTCCCCATTGGCTCTTTTGCTTCTTCCCACTCTTTAGTGACCCCACATTGGGCAGGGGAAGGATTGCTAACCCATGGGGTGCTGGGTTCTGTTGATTCTGTGGTGTTCTGAGTGTAGATTTTCTGGTAGCATATGAGAGTGGATTCTTGTTTTTCACTGAAAATCTCATATGCTACCAGAGAATCTACAATGAACACCTCAGAAACAACAAAACCCAGTACCCCACGGGCTTGTGGGTATGGGGGTGGTTGGCACCCTATGTGCACTACACAACCCCTTGCTCTGGGCAACCCCAGTGCCCCCCAAGTGGAATTATGAGGCTGCTGAAACCTAAACCTCCATTATTCCCTATGGGAGAAATATTAGACATGTAAACTTCATCAAATCACAAAAGATCAGCCCTTTGCCCAATTTTTTTGAAATAATTCTGGAAGTTTCCTTGCCCCCATTGGGCACTACCACCCACCACACTCTGCTCTGGGTCATCCCTTTACCCTTGATTTGAAGCAATACATTTGCTGGAATCTCCATTATTCCCTATGGGAAAATTCTTAAAGATGTGTAAACTTAAAATATTCACACAAAAAATCAGCCCTTTGACTAATTCCTTTGAAATTTGGCTGGTAGCTTCCACCCATTGGACACTGCCACCACCACCCACTCTTTTTGCCCTGGGACCCTTTTTAAAAATCCAAATAGATTCTGATTCAGAAAATTCGGCTACAAAACAAAACAGGGCTGATTCGGGTTCAGAAAATTTGGGTACAAAACAAAATGGGAGTGTTTCTATTCGGATTCAAATCGAAACAAGATAATTCCAAAATGCACACCCCTAGTAGGGGGGGAAGCACTGAGGACCAAACTACATGTTATATTAACAATGTGACTGATCCTGATGAACTTGATTTTTATTCCCTAAACAGCAGTCATGGGGAGGGCAATATGGATGGGGACAGTGGCATTGGGGGGCTTTAACTGCTTACCCCTCACCACTTTCCCAATCCAAATTGTGCCTCCTGTAGTTGCCTTTTTCTAACAATGGGAGCTTCCCACCTGGATTAAACAGCATTCGTTCATCAGAAAAATCAGCCCAAGCTCCATGTTAGACAGACCTTTAAAAAGACCCATCTTTTTAGTCCTGCTTTGAACAATATATAGTTTTATTTTAATCTGCTTTTAACTGGCTTTTGATTTTAATTATCATGTATTTTTTATTTATTTTAGTGTAAACCGCCCTGAGCCATTTTAGGAAGGGTGGTATAAAAATTGAATAATAATAATAATAATAATAATCAGATACTGTAAGGCTGAGTCTGTCTCACTTTACTTGGAAGCATAGGAATTCAGTAATAAACATTTTGCTAATAGGTATATGTTAAGTGGACTCTGCTTTTGGTAGAAGATTGTGTAAAAAAAGAGTGCTGAAGATAACTATATATAAATAGCTCTGCCTCTGCTATGTAACCAAGAGCCAAGAATACATGGATGCATATGACAAACACAGAGGAAAAGTTGTTTATTTGCTTGTTTCTATTCATACTAAAGTCAGTTCTGAACAATATGAAATCAATAACAAAAGAGTGCATAATGAAAATCAAATGTTAACCAAAATGCTTTAAAGCGGCAGACTTCAGGAACAGGGGACAAAGAAGCAACAAAGCAAAGATGCTTTAAACATTAATCAGCAGCTGTAGATCTCAACAGCACTCCTTCCACAGCAGGAACAGCTTGTCAGTGTCATTTTTTATTAAAATTCTAAACAGCAAGCACAAAGTAGCTGAATACGTTTTTTAATAAACACGTTAAACTAAAGCAAGTAGTCAACAAGGGAATAAACAGCAGAAAAGGAATTATAAAACTCGGGGCGGGGGGGGAGAGGACAGAGGAACTATTCAGGGATAGCAAGAGGGTCACTCCCCACACCCCCATTCCAGATCACATGATGATGATTTCTCAGGAACACCTTTATTTGGGGCCAGTCCACTGGACCTTCAAATTGACTATTGTTACAAACAATTTAATGGGACTCTGTATGAGGCATGCCAAAATCACAAATCACTTAAAAGCCTTTGTGAGTGTATCCACATGCATGTGCATGTTTGACTGCCCTGTGTAGATACCACTGCTATAGTGGTGAGATTTTTTTTTTAAAATGCTAATTTGTTTTGCAAAAAAAAATCTTGATTGTTTTTAGTCTTAAAAGGCTACAACTGAGCCTTTGAAACTTACTTTGAACCACAAAACACATCCGGAAAAAAGTAGTTCCAGGCAGAAAAATCTCTTCACTAAGGAATGAAAGAGATAAAGTGAGGAAAGTGGACATCTATAGAGAGATCAGTTGGTGCCATGACAGGGAAAAGTCAGCCCCATATACAGCACTTGAAAATATTATATTTGAACCATGCTATTTGCAAACCTTGCAACGCATTGTAAGACTTAAGATCTTTGCAATATGTTGAGTCCTCTTTTTGTACATTGGTACTTAAGGATCATAATAGTTCCTACTTTTGAATATGGTTACATTCTGGAATTCAGAGAGAGAAGGAGCAATATCTGCATAAATTTAAACATTCTGCTCAGAACCGAAACGGGTTTGCACACAGAAAAGTAGCCTGATGCACAAATCAGTAAAGTTGTGGGGGGACTTGTCCTTCTCATAGGCTTCAGTGAGCCAAATTCATCTTACGTGCAGCTTAAGTAATTTATAGGTAAAGATTAAGAGTGTAGCAGCTGATAGATTGCTGAGGACAGCAATATGATGATTGCAAGGGATCCAGATGTGCCCCTGGATCCCATCACAGAGGTTGATGGGGCACAATTATTGGATCATATGCTTAATTTTTGTGTCATAGGCTGGATTATTATTGGATAATATGCTAGACCCACAGTCATGTCTGATCCCTGCAGGGGTGTTGGACCTATTAGAATGGTCCTCCCAAGAAGGCTGTTGGATCCAGGATTCCCAAGGGCCTTGGAGGATTTTGGAGTTGGTTCTGCCAATGATTCTGTTGATGTCTTGGTGGATACCTGGGAAAAGGAACTTACCAGGGCAGTAGACACAATTGCTTCTAAACATCCTCTCCAACCCTCTTCAGAATTAGCTCCATGGTATACGGAAGATCTACGGAAGCTGAATCGGCAAAGTAGACAACTGGAGCACAAATGGAGGAGGACTTATCTTGAATTCAATAAGACATGGCATAGAGCCCATTTGAAGGCCTAAGCTGTGGCAATACATGCAGCAAGGGAGAGATTTTATTCTAAGTGTATTGAGTCTGCAAGTTCTCATCCAAAAGAGCTATTCTGGATTGTTAGGGGTTTAACCGAAGCCTCTGCCATTTCAAACCTGTTTCCAGAAACAATGTCTCAATGTGACTCATTTAATGAGTTCTTTGCAGATAAAATGTCTTGCATTCGGGCTGATCTGGACTCCAATATTTCTGATGAGCCAGTTAGGGATGTATCCAGCAATCCCTCTTGCAAGATTAGATTGGATCAGTTTCAGTTTACAATTCCTGAAGATGTGGACAGGATGCTTGGAGCAGTACAGCCTACCACCTGTTCTTTGGATCCTTGCCCAACATGGCTAATTTCATCTTGCAGGGGGGTTGTTGGAGTTAGCCTAGTTGATATCATTAGTACCTCACTGAGGGACGGTAAGATGCCACCTTTTTTGAAGGAGGCAGATTTGGATCCCCTGGTGATGGATAATTATAGGCCAGTCTCCAACCTCCCATGGTTGGATAAGATGATTGAGAGGGTGGTGGCTGACCAGCTCCAAGTGGTCTCAAACTGATTATCTAGAACCATGACTTTAGGATGGGCTATGGGGTTGAGATTGATTGATTGATTGATTGATTGATTGACATTAACATGTATATCCCGCTCTTCCTCCAAGGAGCTCAGAGCTTTTTTATTCTCACAACAACCCTGTGAGGTAGGTTAGATGGCCTTGGTTGTTCTGAAAGATGACCTTCACCAGGGAATTGACAGAGAAAGTGTGACTCTGCTGGTTATTTTGGATCTCTCAGTGGCTTTCGATACCATCGACCATGGTATCCTTCTGGATCTCCTGATGGAGTTGGGGATAGGAAGCACTGTTTTACAGTGGTTCCACTCCCATGTCTCAGGTAAATTTCAGATGGTGGAGCTTGGTGGCAGCTGCTCTTCAAAATAGGAGCTGCTAAATGGACTCCCTCAGGGTTCCATTCTGTCACCAATGCATTCTAACATCTACATGAAACTGCTGGGTGACGTCATTAGGGGATTTGGTCATCAGGAGATTTGTAATTCGTTATCAATATGCTGATGACACCCAAATATATTTCTTCTTGTCATCAATATCAGGAAATTTTATTTAGCCCCTTAAATGCCCGCCTTCAGGCAGTAATGGGCTGGATGAGGAATAATAAACTGAAACTGAATCCAGGCAAGACAGAGGTACTCATTGTTGGGAGTTGTAATCTGCAAAACAGGAAAGAACTACCTGTTCTGGACGAGGTTACACTCCCCTAGAAAGAACAGGTTCATAGCTTGGGAGTGCTCTTGGGCATGAGTCACACCCTGGTGTCTCAGATTGAGGCTGTGGCCAGGAGTGCTTTTTATCAGCTCCGATTGATTTGACAATGATGCCTGTTCCTTAAGGAGAATAACCTGAAAACAATGGTACACCAGCTGGGAGTTATTCGCACATGGCTTCATGCTGTGGGGTAAATGTTGAGCGAAGCCACGTCGAATCGCACTCGCAGCATTGAGGGAAGCAGCCCCTCTCCTCCCCTCTGCTCTCGGTTTTTGTTTTCACAAGTTCACATGGCATGCCTCCGTGTTTTCCTTCAAGCCAAATGGGGGGGGGGAGATTACTAAAGAGCTACATCTGCATTTCAAAGACAGTATCCCTTTTATCATGCTAATGATTATAGTCAGTACCTCTCCCTATTTGCTCCAGCAGTTCCAGAAAAAGTAGCTTAAAACTAGCATTTTAAAAACCTAGAAATACCTCAAGATAAACTAGAATTCGCGAGACAAAGCCCGACTTGCATGTGGAGTGGGTCCAAGGATCTTGAAGGGACTTCAGGGTAAGTTTGGCTGGTGTGTGAACGCACACACTCTCTCCTGAAGGAGATTCAGGGTAGAAGCCCTGTCTGTAAAGCCTCCCGGTAACCTCCAGGAAGGAATATTGCAATGCACTCTGCTTTTGGGCTGCTTTTGTATGCAGACTGGAAACTTCAGTTAGTCCAAATTGGTCTCTGGGATATCTGGAGAGTCTGCATTATGCCTGTTCCTATAGAGTTGCACTGGCTGCCAATATGTTTCCAGGCAAAGTACAAAGTGCTGGCTATTACCTTTAAAGCCCTGAATGGCTTAGGTCCGGGTTACATGAGAGAGCACTTTTCTCTATAAGATCAACACCACTCATTAAAATAATCAGAAGTGGTCCATCTTTGGGTGCCACCACTTCATCTGGTGGCGACCTGGGATTGGGCCTTCTCAGTTGTCAGCCCTAGGTTGTGGAGCATGCAACCCATGGATATAAGAGGGTTATCTTCCTTGGAGGCCTTCAGGAGAGTCTTAAAGATCCACCTTTTTTGCCTGATTTTTAATGATATTTAGTTTTAATATCAGTTTTAATGAGTTTTAATTTGGTTTAAATTGGTTTTAAAAAAATTAATTGTATTATTATAGCACTTACATTTATATACCGCTCTATAGCCGGAGCTCTCTAAGCGGTTTACAATGATTTTTGCATATTGCCCCCAACATTCTGGGTACTCATTTTACCAACCTCAGAAGGATGGAAGGCTGAGTCAACCTTGAGCCCCTGGTCAGGATCAAACTTGTAACCTTCTGGTTACAGGGCAGCAGTTTTACCACTGCACCACCAGGGGCTCTTATGTGCTTTTTATTTTAATGTAAACCGCTGTGAGCCATTTTAGGAAGCGTGGTATATAAATTGAATAAATACATAAATAAATAAACTACAAATAAATAGTAGCATAAGATTTAGAAAACACAAACCAGCATTTTCTGCAATGCTGCAAGAGATCCCAGATGCACTTCTCAGATTGTGCAATACTACCATTTGAAGCAGCACAATGTCTGGAGATAATCTTGATCACCACTGTTGTGAAATAAGGCTGAAATCTGCAGTTCAGTCAGAAATCAGGAGAATTTCCCTTTTCCCTCTGCCTTCTGCCACTCCCTGCCCCATGCCTGTGTACTGTATTTCTACAGAAAAGGCAGAAAAGCTGATACTGGAGCAGAGCCGGATTAAGTAGCTCACACAAAGGTATGACATCTAAACTGCTGCTTCTATGAAAGGAGCTATTTCATGACTAGCACAATGAGGAAGAGTTGCCAAAACAATCACTGCAGACAAAGCCTGAAGCAATTCATTTCACCCTTTCTTTGGTGCTTCTGTGAATGAATTGAGCACCCATGCATGTGCTTCAGCAAAGCACTTGAGGCAGAGCCAAACATACTTTAAAGGATAAACCAACTGAAGAACTGGAGTGCTCCTTTCTCAGAGGAAAGACAGTTGCTCAGGAAGATTAAAGATCTCTCCAGGGAACTACATGCTGTCATCAGCTCGGAACCCTCACAGAAGCTGAGCTTGTTGTTGTCTGTTAAGAAGAGGTTCACTGCAGTAAAAGCAAGAGGGCATGGGGGCATCATCTTAAACCAAGAGAGATTTTGTCACAGCCCAAGACCAGAGAGCCATGCCACTAGCTTATGCCATCCCGGAAGAGCTTTCCCTCAGCCACCCTCTTGCACTGTATCAAAAGCTGCTGTTTATTTATTTAAAATATTTATAAACCACTTTTCCAAAATAGCTCAAAGCTCAGCTCAGGGGAGATTCAAACAGGTTTTTTTTAATGAGGTACAGGAAGGCTGTTGCTAGAGGTATGGAAGGTAATAGAGCCTCAGGTGGTTACAGGCGAACAAACCCTTCTTCACATCTAAAAATGCTCCCTACATCATGGCATAAAGGCATCTTTAAGGAAACAGCCATGTTGCCATTCAAGTCATGATCTGAGGTAACATGATAGCCTCTTTGCTGAAGTTAAGCAGACCTAAGGCACTAATAAGTGCCTTGGATGGGTGGCTCCTGGAAATCCCATGTACACCATCTTGGGTTCCATGACAGAAGAAAGATGGGATATAAATGTAATAAAAGTACATAAATCCAGAAAATATTTTATTTAATTTATTATATTTATAAACTGCCTTACACCTAAATCTCAAGGTGGTGCACACAATTAAAACAATAAATAAAATTCAAAAACTATTTTTTTAAATTTAAAATCATATTATTTTAAACATAATTTTAACAAAGAACATTTTTAAAAAATAGTCTTAGCTAAAGGCCTGAGAAGACAGGTGTGTGTCTTAAGGGTAAGAATAGCACACTAACTACTTAGAAGCTAAGGGGCATCACAATGAAACTGCTGAAGTTTACATAGGGTGGCCAGAGGTCCAGTATTTTACCAGACAAGCAATTATTTGGGGGAATGAGCAACTATATTTTAGTCTGCAGTGGTGTCTGGAGGGCAGCTGGGTAATTTTTTAAAAAGCTTTGTGCTTATGAGCACCTTCCCATCCCTTCCCTTCCCTTCCTCCTCCTCCTTGTGGCTTCCTAGCAGCCTCTCTTGTCCAACGGAGAAGCCAGAGAGGAGGAACTTCCACAGTGCCAAGGGAGCTCATGCGATGCTGGCTGCCTGCTTCAGACATGGGAGTAGCAGATGCAGCAGCAACCAACAGAAGAAAAGGCAACCAGGGACAGCACGTGGAACACAGCAGCGAAATTAGGAGTCCAATGAGAGAATGACCATGGTGTGCTGTCCTGTCCCCACCTCATCCCTCTCCCTCCCTCCCTTTCAGTCACCAGCGGGCAACAAGCCAGGCTTGCTAGCCCTGGCCTGACAAGGCTAAGCAGTGGCTGCTGCCTGGCCCGACCAAGCCAGCAGGGAATTTGGGGGGCTGCGGCAGCCAAGCTGCGCCCACACCCATGGCTTCTCTTTCTCTATCTCTCAGCCAGCAACATAGAAGCACACACAACCAAGGAGGAAGAGTTGCCATGCACCCTACATGAATGTGACTGGGACTATAGGGTGGAGGGGCAATGGGTGGAATGGAATGAGGAAAAGAGGAGAGGGTGCGCAAAGGGGGGACACAGTTTAAGGGAGTAGGGGGAAATGTTTTGGGGAAACGGCATGACTGAAGATGGGCCTTTTGGGATTTGAGCCAGCTTGTTTTTAACTGATTGCACTTTGCAGATGTTACAGTAGACGTTGTTCTATTAAAAATAAATTGTTATATTTCCTACATGCTGCCTGTGATTAATACATTGTCTCACTCCACTAAGTTATTCCTTGGTGCAGACAAACGGGCTGTGGAAGCTAGCTTAATGAACAGCTGAGAAGTGCCCTGCTACTTGCAGTTGCATGGAGGGCCGGTACACCTAACCTGTAGGGATGTGCAGGAGCCAGTTTGGCGTTTCCAAAAGGAAGTGCCGAACTGCCTCGAATGCTAGGGTTCAAACCGGCTCGACTGGTGTGGGGAGGGGGGGCCTTAAAAGAGCTGGTAAGAAGCTCCTCACCTGCTCATCCCCACCCTGCCACTTTCCCGCTGCCGCGCTTGGTTTATCGGAGAGACATGCGGGGCTGCAGCACTGCTTCCTGCAGCCCGATCAGCATCAGTATGCACATGAATGGGGCACACACATGCCAGCCATTTGTGTGCCGACGCTCCTTACTCGCTCTTTTAAAGGCAACCTCCCATCTCCCTGGGGAGTGCACAAATTGTTTGTGCACATCCCTACTAACCAGAAGGCAAATTTAAGGTTAAGAAGCAGGGCCTTGAGAACTTCATCCCTAGACAGCAGACTGAGCAGACACCCTAGACAGCAGACTGAGCAGACACACAAGTCACACAAGTGACATTGGCTTCCCCACAATGGTGAGTTGTATTTATTATCAAATTATCTTATTTTTATCAAGATATGCATGTAATTATTCCCCCCGTATACTGATTTGCAGTCATCCTAAGTTTTCTGATTTAGATATACCTTCTTGAATACTGAGTGCTATTGGACACCATGAGATTAAAATAAAGACCTCTACTATTTGGATAAACCAATCGATTTCGATCCGATATGGGAGAGGTTTGTGAGTATGTGTTATTCCTGGCTGAATTTCCTTCAGTTTTAAGCCTTTTATTTCTCACCCAGATACAATAAAGCAAGCTAATAGAAAGCTAAGTTTGAAATATTAATATTAGAAACTCCAGAGTCCTCTAAAGGCCTTATTTCTAAATTGTATGATATTATAATAAATCAAATAAATAATCCTTTAATTGGCCTTAAGTTGAGCTGGGAAAATGATTTACAGTAGACTATTAGCAATCTGGAATGGAACTGGATATGGAAATGGAAGCCAGTGGCTTCAACCTCTGCGCGTGTTAAAGAGAACTTTATTAAACTTTTCTATAAGTGGCATATGACCACTTCCAGATTAGCTTTTATGAATAAGAGCATTTCCGCGCCCGCCCGCCCCGCCCCCCCCCCCCGCTTTGTGGGAATGGTTGTGGATCTAGGGGAACATATTTCTACTTATGGTGGTCCTGTCCTATTGTTCTTTGTTTTTGGACAAGTGTTTTCTTAGAGATGAGCAAAATTACACAGCAGAGGTTAGAACTGAGACCAGAGTTGGCATTATTAAATATATTTTCATGGGTCAATTCGGAGCTGTCACCTAAGGAATTGATAGTATTCATGTTAACAGCTGCCAGATTGTCCATTGCACAACATTAGAAAAACAAAAATATGACTCTTGTCATTTGGTACCAGCATATTTGGCACATAGCCATATCAGAAAAATTGACCCACACTATTCATCTTTGATTGGATCAAGCTAATTCCAATGCTTTTTTTTTTTTAACCATATGATCTGATTTTATTTTATTTTGCTCATTCTCTAACTTCCAACTATATTAATATCCGGAAAGATTGTCAACCAAAACTGTTGTGTAATTAAGTAGAAACTGGAGTTTATGCGTTTGTAAAACAGATATTATTGCTAGTGATGCTTGTTGTTTTTTCATAAATGATTGTCTGTTTTGTGTCATGGTTTCATAAAATTTTAAAAAATGCATATAATGCCAATTAACACATGGACATTTTATGCAAATTTTATGTAGTGACTTTTTGTTGAAAAAATTCCTCTGTGTCCTCTCTTTTGGCCATCTGGAAATGGTCACCTGACCCTAAGTATATAGTAGTTTACATTTGAAAGTATTCTTTGAAACTTTCATTTGTCCTTTAAATGGCAACATGCCTGTTCCAAGTGAATGAGCTCAAGCAAAGTATCAAGATCTGCTGCACGAGTATCAACAAATAACTCAAATTCTGAGCAGATCTTGAGTTGGCAGCATGGTTTCACATTTACCGCAATAGGTTTCAGATTTGTCTCATTACAAAAAAACATTCTACATAGCCATAACATATTAGCATAACTGTACCAAGTTAGAGAGGCAATAATTATGCTCATTTGCTAGGCGTGACTTATGCGACCAAAGGAAATGAACTAACAAATCCAAGGCATGTGTATATAACTTAATTGTTACTTGTACCATCACCACCTGCTCCCTTTTGTGAATACAGCAATATGTACCCCTACTTGGTAGACTCTGGCAACCAGTAGTTTAAGGCACACTACCTTCTTTCTCCTCACGCCAAAGAACTTCACGTTCTTCATAGGAACATAGGAAGCTGCCATATACTGAGTCAGACCATTGGTCTATCTAGCTCAGTATTGTCTTCACAGACTGGCAGCGGCTTCTCCAAGGTTGTAGGCAGGAGTTTCTCTCAGCCCTATCTTGGCAACGTACTGTATGCTTTGGTAGTTTGTTGGTTCAATAAAAAAATCTTGTCCTATCTTGGAGATGCCAGGGAGGGAACTTGGAACCTTCTGCTCTTCCCAGAACGGCTTCATCCCGAGGGCAATATCTTACAGTGCTCACAGTTCTAGTCTCCCATTCATATGCAACCAGTGGATGCTGCTTAGCTAAAGGGACAAGTCATGCTTGCTACCACAAGACATAGATATTATGAATATCTCCATAAGACACTAGTGAGAGTCTTAATTTCACCCTAAAATGTTCACATATGTAAGAAGTATGGCACATACATCTAGGGTGGATTGATTTAAAGCAAAGCCATTTAAATAATTGATTTAAATCACCAAGAAAAAAAACTGATTTAAATCAAGTTTTCCAATGATGATACTTCACATCTTTCTTAAATAATGGTGCAAATCTGATCTCTAAAACATTATAATTTACAACTCAATAAAGCATTTATAACATCTAGAATGGTGTGTGTGCAATAATTTAGCTTGTACAAATTTAGGAAATAGTATATAATTCCTGTGTTTTTAAATGTACTGGATACTTTTACTCATTTATCTGTGTCAAGCTGCAAATGAAGCCGCAATACATTAAGGAGTGGTAAGAAGTAAATCACTATAACCATGTTTGCCTTGAAGCATGATTGTTACCATACTTTGTGACTATGCTTTTGGCTTAAATGGGGGAAATTAACTTAAATTGGATGCAAACATGCAAACAGCCATGTTCTTTAATAAGGTAGCCAGAAAGCTGGACATGGATAAAGACTGTGCCAATATTAGCATACCCAAAAGGGAGTGACAGAGTCAAGACAGGTTTCTTGAAAATCAGAGGCTAAGTTTAATAAATACTGGCAATTTACAAGATAAAAACAGTGATTGGCTAATGCTTAGAAGGCTACAACAAGAAACTTGGTTATAGGGTGCTGGTCTTTAAGACTACAAGCTTGAGAAGATCCTAGCATAAAGGGTCAGGGGAATGTGATGGGTTAAGAGAGAGAATTACAATCATATACCTATTCTAGTGGGAAACTTTTTCACATACTTAATTTTTCTAAAATTTCTAAAATTTTATTGGCTGACATCCAGACTAGTATTGTATATGGGCAGCAGTGAAAATTCCAAATTGCTGCTGCATTGTTTATTGAGCAGGTGAAGGGGCATTTTTTGCCAGTCTTCCCTTCCTTTTGAAGCCCACAGGGCATCAACAAAATAGGTCCCTGGAGGTAGCACAGTGTTCAAGGACATGTTTTGGTGATGAACTGTGGGCTTCAGAGGGAAGAATGGAAAAAATCACTCCTTCCCCTGCTCAAGTGACAGCACAGCAGTAGTCTGGAACTGCACAAGTGCAATGCTAGTTCAGATGTCTAGCACTATTCCATAAAATCCATTAGTTACATTAGAATTCCAATGCAAGGCAACTTCTGCAATTTCAAGGTGGCAATTAATGTTTTTCAGGAAATTAACCCTAGGAAGTGTGTGAGAAGGAACATTTGATTTGAGTATTCCAGTTAAAAAACCCTCTTCACATAAATTTTTGTATTTGTTTCAGCATAACAATTAAAGCACATGAAGTGTCTTTACTGATGCCCCACCCCCACCCCCAATCAAATATTTCAGTTCAACTACAGTACTTGGCTACTTGAAAAACTTGAGATACAGCATAGAAAATTAATATGGTGGAGTTTTAAAAAAAACTATATAAATGGGTCAAACTACATGCCAAATCAGATCATAATTTATTTAGCGGATTGAGAAAATCTTGATCCCCTAGTAATTTTTGAGGGGAAATGCAAATATTATGCAAATGTGGGAAAGAGAATTTTTAGGATTCCAATGCATTTTAGCCTTTGCCTGTAATTACATGATTTGGTTAGTCTGCTCAAGTCAGTGGGAACCATTTATGCCGATGGCATCTGTGGTGTATCTGTTCTCTGCTTGTGCTGCAGCACTGACCTATACTATTATGAGTTGATCTCCCTTGCTGTTGTGTTAGACAGTTCTTTCTTGAAAGAGGACTGGGACTATATGAACTTCTCTTTATCCTGTCTCTCCAAAAATGGCATAAAAGGCAGAGATATAACAGGCTTTTCCCAGCAGAGAGATGCAGCAAAGGAAGTTAACTTTTCTGTCAATCATCATGAAACCTTTTTTAAAACACAGGAGCTGGAGGCTGGCAGGATAGAGATCGAAACCTTACCAAACGTAGGAGAGGGCAGTGCTCTTACATTTTAGAATAGTTTTGCCCAAGAAAAATAGCAGCAGGTGCAGCTTATATAGAAGTGAAAGAAGCTGCACTGTCTTTAAACGTACTCTCCTGCATAGCTATTCAGCAAACTAACATAGCCAAATCCTCCAACACTTCTGGTCATCTTGCCCAACAGACACTACTTTTCCATCTCACTCACCCCAGAGCTTGCCCCTTTTCAGTTGCCTGCACCAGTGCAAACGGAGAATGCTCCTGGTATCAGGACACACACAATGCAACTGACAAAACCATAGGCGGGGGGGGGAGGAGAAAAGGAGCCGGGGGGGGGTTATGCAAGCCAATGGAAAGGATGCTGAGAAAGCGAGTCCTTTGTCAGGGGGAGTCCTGCCTTTATAGTGGTGCAACACACATCCTTAGCCCGGTGCCCGCTGGTAACCATAACAACTAAATCTACAACCCAGGAGAGTTGTAGATTGGGACTGGGGAGTAACGCCACCTTCCCGAGAGGAAGGCGGACTTGCATACTTCCACGTCACATGAGTGACTCCCTTTCCTTTCAGACAGGGCGGCTGTTTCGGCGGGGGCGGGGCTATGCGAGGACGAGCAACATTCTCCGATCCCAAGCCCTGCCCTGTCCCGCCGCCTTTCTTGGTCAGTTATAAATAGCGCGCCGCCGTGCGTGTGTCACGTTCCCATTACGTACACGCACGCTGATGTGAAGCGGCGGCGTGCTCCGTTACGCAAGCGCGTATCCGGCCAAACTATAAATATGCTTCCGGCATTGGTTGGTTCAGCTGGTTGAGTGAGTGGGCAGTGATAGCAGATGTAGAGCGTCTCTTTGATGGTTGTGGCTGTCTGTGTGTAGATTGTGCGGGCCGCCCACCCGTGCTGTCGGCCAGTCCTATCTTGTTATGGGTCTAGCAGCAAACCTTTTGGTATCCTTCTCATTTCCCCTGCTGTTCCCCCCGCCCCGCCACTGCTCTGCTGAGAGACAGCGTGAGCAGGCAGAGGAGAGACTGCTGCCTCTGCAAGAGGCAACTATCTAGGGCTGGCTTTGGTGGGGGGTGGGGTTCAGGGCAATGGAAGGTGGTTTTGGAGCCCCAATGACCCTGGTGAGAAGCAATGGAGCCCTGGCAGAGCTGAGATTCTGGCCTGGAATCTTCCCCCTTTTCTCACTGCTAGCCAGAGCATAGGCAGCAGCCGCCCACCCCCCAACTTACTTGGTTCTGTGGTGTACTTTGGTTTGCAGATTGTGCCCTAGAACCCAGTGGCATTTGAGGACAACCACTCTGACAGGTGGGAACTGTGCTTTCGGCCAGTGGTGTTGGGAAATGGTGGAGGGCAGCTCGCCTCCACTGCAGCAGCTGTCCTCCAACTCGGCCAGTCCCACAGTGCTCTGTGGTTTGTTGAGCAGAGCATGCTGTGTGGTCCAGCCAAGTTGGAGGGCAGCTGCTGTGGTAGGTGGGAGTGTGGGGTGGTGGTGGGCTGGCGATGGGGGAAATATCTGTGTCACTGCCACTGTTGAGGTGCTGCCTGCTGCAGCAGCCACCATGCAGTGTGTTCTGGTTCACCAAGTTGTGGGAAACCGCTCTAATGGGCAGGAGTTGTGCTCTGGGCTAGTAGTGGTGGGGAAATATCAGCACTGCCACTGCTGGAGGATCACAGGTACCACCTGCTGCAGTGGCTGCCTCTGACTCATCCAGCCCCATGGAGTGCTCTGGTTTGCTGAGCAGAGTGCACCATGGGGCCTGGCTGAGCTGGAGGGCAGCTACTGCAACAAGTGGAAGTGGTGCTCCAAGCCAGCAGCAGTGGGAAATATCTGTCTCACTAGAAGAGAGCAGCTCCCGCCCACTTCACATCTGCCCTCCAATTCGGGCAGCCCTGCAGCATGCCCTGGTTTGCTGGGGAAGGTGTGCTGTGGGGTGCCTGACTGAGTTGGGGGGCAGCCGCTGTGATAGATGGGAGCCACACACCAGGCCAGCAGCAGTAGGAAATCTGCATGCCACCATTGCTGGTGGAGGCGGAGCACAGCTCCTGCCTGCTGCAGCAGCCACCCTCCAACTTGATTCCCACTTGGCGAGAGGCTGCGGGAGCTCAGGGTGATGCACAATTTGCAACTGCCAGTTCCTCACACGCGTTCATCCTTGGGTGGGCCCAGTCCTTCCTGATATGCTATGCAGAAAGAAAGAGGTAATTTTTGCATTCCTTATTTTGCCTCTTTTTAGCTATTTGGGAACTACCTTGTTAAATTCTTAGTGTGAGTTTCTGGACTTAAGGGTTCAGCCCCCTCCTCTTCTCTTTGTGACCCCCGTTATGCTATGCCCAGAGTGTAAATCCAGATTTTAAATACTGACACTTATCCATTTTAGTTAGCTGCCTTACTATTGTAATTAGAAGTTTAATGGTATATTATAGCTATATTTTACATTTTACTGTATTACTGTATTATGACCTGTGCTGGTCTTTTGATTGATTCCTTGCCCCTCAGCTCAACTCTTCCTCTGCACACAGAGTTCAGCTGTTTGCTTGAATGATGAGGGTGGAAGGGGGTGGGTTTGCTTCTGCTTATTTCCAGCTGCTCATTGGAGAAAAGTAAAAGAAGGCCCAACTCCACTCTTTCTTTCTCTGCCAGCCAGACATCCTACTTGCAGAAGAGCAGAGTCCTGTAGGGGCCCCATCAAGCTCTGTCTTCCAAGCCCCAGCCACGAGACTGCTATATCTCGTCCCCCCAGCCCTAGTCACCTCTTGCATTGGTAGGGCAGATGGAGACAGGTAAGCATGCAGGACAGTACGAGATAAGATGGAATGCGTATCCGAGTGGAGGAAGCAGGCTGGCTGGCTGGCCGGCCAACTGGAAACAACAGGCAGCCGCATGGTTCTAGGAGGTCCCGATGAGAGAGCAGGAATGCCTTGGTGGGTTGCATGCTGTATGGTGTTCACCTCATGTCTAGAGAGTCATTGCATCTTGTCTGCAATGCACATGGATGTATATGTATGTGTGTGAATATTATGGCTGCATGCAGTTCACAGCTTGCTATTGCACATGCAGCTGTGAGCTATATTTTGAGCTGTTGGTTATCTATTGTAGGACAATCTTCATAAGGAACATAGGAAACTGCCTTATACCGAGTCAGACCATTGGTCCATCTAGCTCAGCATTGTCTACACAAGGCTTGCTCAATTTAGGCCTCTAGCTGGTGTTGAACTACAACTCCCATAATCTCCAGTCACAGTGGCCAATAGCCAGGGCTTATGGAAGTTGTAGACCAACATCTGCGGGAGGGCCGAAGTTGAGCAGCCCTGGTCTACACAGACTGGCAGTGGTTTCTCCATAGTTACAGGCAAGAGTCTCTCTCAGCCCTATCTGGAGATGCCAAAGAGGGAACTTGGAACCTTCTGCATGCAGATGCTCTTCCCAGAGTGGCCCCATTCCCTAAGGGGAATATCTTATAGTGCTCACATGTAGTCTCCCATCCAAATGCAACCCAGGGCAGACCCAGCGTAGTAAAAGGGACAATTCATGCTTGCTACCACAAGAGCAGCACAACTATTTCTGAGTAATATACATATTTCTGAACATAACCTGCATCATGTGGAATGGAGCTTTTGTGGATTAGAGGGGCAGTGATCCCTGTATGAGAATAGGGTTAGACAAGCATGTCTGTTTCATCTGTTAATTGGAGGATATGTGAGGCCCAGAGTGGACCAAACTCAGTTTATAGCCCAAGGCTGAGGAAATAGCAGCAACACAAGGACAAGTACTACTAAGCACCCTCCTGAAGAGGCATGCAGGGTGGGTGTTCACCTGGCCTCCACAGGGAGGGGATTCAAAAAAAACTTGTACTCTTCTGCTTACTCTGAGTGCAGATGTTGAACCTAGTCTCCACTGCTACCCAGAGGAAGCGGGCAAGTGAGTGCATGGTGGGGTAGAGGCAGCTGCTTCTTGTTATTGCCATTTATTTGTCTACTTTGGTGGAACAGCTGAGTGAATGAAGTCTTCCTTCCAAATCTATAGTGGGGGGAGGTGGTGCTCCATCAGGTGACAACGCATGGGAGGGGGCCACCCACCGGTGGTGGTGGTGGTTGCTGTTGCTTAGCAGCTGCTGGTCAGAGGTCTGCACTGATGATCTCTCCTGAGAAGCTGGGTCCTCTGCAACTGCCAGTGGTGCCAGTCATTAAGTGCCAGTCCAGTGTTCTAAGATTACTGATCCTGACAGGCCTGGCTGCAGAGACTTGGACCAGTGGCAGCAGCATCCCAGTTGCCATAGTGATGATCTAAGGGATACTGAGGGTGATTCTTCAAATGCTAATAACACTTCACTTTGTGTTCTCTTGTCAGGTCAGTTTTTCCCCCTCCTGTCTCTCCCTTTTACCCTTTCTTCAGTCTCAGGAGAGGTTCCCACATTAAAATTGAAGGTAGAAGAGTTTAATAATAATATAAGTATTAATACATGGCATCTAAATAACACCTTAGAGGGTCCAAAGCAATTCACATGCATCAGCTTAGTAATCCTTACATGGCCACCTTAAAATAGGCCTTAGTGAATTCATGGGAGAGGCTGGATTGAACCTGGGATTTCCTGTTTCAGAGCTCATTTTCTTTGCCTTTATGCTACATTAGCTTGGGAAACTCTACTATATTTTGAAATATTAAGATGGTAAGAACAAATATGGCCTTGAGCTCTGCACTTCACACAAGCAGCCCTGCCCAGGTAGTGCTACCAAAGCCTGGGCAGGACTGCTCATGTGAACAGCCTCACAGTCAAATATTTTGTTTTTCTTTCTTTCACTCTATCAGCTCTCGTTTGAGCCACTAGGTTTTGACTTTTGTTTTGGGGATGTAAGCAGAAAACCTGAGCCAGCGCCTTGTTCATCAAATAAGCTACCAATTGTGTGGATTCCCTCACAACAATTGTGATCCTAGCTCTGTGAATCTGAGATCTTCTATTGGAGAACTTTGGCCCTGCCTGTGCCAGCCTGGTTTGGTAGAGTCACATCTCTCCCCACCCACATTGTTCCTTCTCTTTCCTCTCTGGATAAGCTGGGCTAGAAAGATACTAACAATTTTATGTTCTTGCAAATTAGGCCTTTAGGACTAGAAGCTAAATTGCATGTGCTTCCCCCAACCCCTTTTTAAATTTCTATACTGCCCTTCAAAAAATGGCTCAGGGTGGTTTACACAGAGAAATAATAAATAAAAATAAGAGTGGATTCCTGTCTCCAAAGGGCTCACAACCTAAAAAGAAACACAAGATAAGACACCAGCAACAGTCACTGAAGGTACTGTGCTGGGGGTGGATAGGGCCAGTTACTCTCCCCCTGCTAAATAAAGAGAATCGCCACGTTAAAATGTGCCTCTTTGCCAAGTTAGCAGGGGTATATGCCTGATGTTTTCCTCTATCTCTGATCCTTGTTCCTAAACCTGTAATAAAATGTTTAAACCAACATTGAGAGGGTTAATAGTGTTTGAATGCTCTGAAAAGTTTACCTTCCCTTCTACATGCCTGATTGACTTACACAGTTCCCTGTATCCCAAAATATAGAGGGATATTTGGCCATCTTTGTAGAAGCAGCTGATTCCTAATGAACTGAGAGACCTGGGTCCTCCTTACTGGGATCTTTAAGATAGTATTGGGGGTGGGGACAGCAGTAAGGACCCCAATAAAAAAGAAATCTGGAGGAGCAAGGGGTGGATAATGCCCAGTTGGCCTTATTACACCTCTATTAGCCATTTGTTGTTGTAATAATACAAATAACTTTATTTGTTAGCCACCCCAAAACAAGTTGTTCTTCTGGGGAACAATTTAAAGCAACATAGAAGTTCCTCTTGAAATCTTATGTGGTAGCGGGGGAGAGTAACTGGCCCTATCCACCCCCAGCACAGTACCTCCAGTGACTGTTGCTGGTGTCTATCTTGTGTTTATTTTTAGATTATGAGCCCTTTGGGGACAGGGAGCCATCTTATTTAGTTATTTATGTAAACTGCTCTGAGCCATTTTTGGAAGGGTGGTATAGAAATCGAATAAATAATAATAATATTTGATGCATTTCAAATAGCCTTTTTGAAACCTGGTCTCAAACACTATAAAACACTCTTTCTGTTGGTATATTTTTAAAATTTATGCCTGGTTTACACAGTGACTTTAATGTTGGGTAGACAACATGGGTACTAAATTCCAAAAGCTGGAGAGATTCCCAGCTATTAGAAGACCATATCCCATCATTAGTTTCCATTTATAAAATACATACCAGCAGGTGATCCTAGACCATCAGCCCAACAATTAGGCAGCATTACTCCTACCACATTCTTTGTGTACTTTGCCACTTAACATAGCAGCTAAGGAAAATATGCCTCTGTAGGATATGATTTAATAGTCACTTTCTCTTTTCACATAATCCTTGGAGCAGTAGTTCCATGTGTTTGGGCTAGGAAACGTGAACACAAAGCTCTTGGAACCAAAGTACAATTTGTACCCATTTTTGATAAAGGTTTTTCGTATAGATCTACTCCATTAGTATGGGATGTTAGCACGAATAAAAATAAAGTATTTTGCTGTATGCATATTCATTCATTCGTTCTACATATTTTTATACTGCCCAAAATGTACGTCTCTGGGTGGTTTACAAGATAAAAACAACATTCAAACATTAGTTAAAAACAAAACCAAGAAATTTAAAACACAAAAATTTAAAATTAAAGATTACAAATCACCTGAGAGACTCTCCTGCAGCCAAGTTGAATCAGGTAAGACTCACTGAGGTTAGTGAGACAAGAGAAAAACTGCAGTTACATCTTTATGATGCAAGACTCATCGAACAAGATATTCAAACATATCTTCCTAAAGAATCATTGCTCCACATGCTAGAAAGACCCCATCACCAAAAACATTGTTTTTATAGGTAACTGCGTATTGCGTTGTAGGCATGTTCAAATACAGCACAACCTACCTACAAACAATTGGATTGTATCAAGAATGAGGTACCAAAGGATGATTTAGTACCAATTATCTACCATTTGACTGTGGCTAGAATGTGCATGGAAGAAATCATCCCCACCTCCAGATTAGATTTGTTAAACCACTCTAATCTTTCTGCAAGTAGTCAGAAGAAGATGATACAATAGATTGGTTGTATTTATCCAGTGCTCTAATAATAATGTACAAGATTGTGCTCATCCATATATGCCGTTCTCAGTGATGTGATCTGTATTAAGATGTAATTTTGACAGATATGAGGATTTTTAATTTTGTGTATGTTTATAATTTGTGTGCCAAATAAAAAATACTGCATAACCTTACATATACATGGGATAAATACAAGCCATTCTTTCCAGATGTGTTGCTGATGATGGCTTGATATCCAAGCTCTTTGACATGGTCTTGAACAGGTGTGACAGTATATCATACCCTGACGAGAGCAGCTGTGGGCCCAGAGGCATAGCCACGGTTGTGCCAATGGGTTCAAAGAACCCAGGCTGCCAATGAAAAGGGCCACCGAAGCCCCATGGCTCGGGCTCCAGAGGAGCCCAGAGCAAACTCACCCCTCCCATGCCCAGGCTGCTGAGAACCCAGGCGAACTCTCTCTCTGTTATTTCAGGCAGCGTGAGCTGCCCAATTGGACATTTCCCCCTTTCTCTCCCTCCAAACGTCCTATCGGGCAGCCAGTGCTGCCTGAAATAATGAGCTGAGAGCTAGCTCGGGCCAGCGGCAGCCCAGGCCACGCCCCCTTTGCATGTGACATCACGTGCACGGGCGTATCTGGAGGGGGCCACTGGGAGGGGGTATGTATGGGGGTTGGGGGAAGACTCTAGACCAGGGATCCTCAACATTGGGCCCCCAGATGTTCTGGACTTCAACTCCCATAATCCCCAGGCCCAGTGGCCTTTGGCTGGGATTATGGGAGTTTGGCTGGGATTATGGGAGTCCAAGAACATCTGGGAGCCCAACATTGAGGATCTAAGCTCTAGACAACTAGTTTGGGGAAACAAAAAACATTACAAGAGCATGGAGTTTGCTATATATATTCAATGCATACTTTATAAAATGTTGATAATGTTGCTAACAATATCCTCCTTAATAAAGGCCCAGTGGCCTTTGGCTGGGATTATGGGAGTTGAAGTCCAAGAACATCTGGGGGCCCAACGTTGAGGATCTAAGCTCTAGACAACTAGTTTGGGGAAACAAAAAACATTACAAGAGCATGGAGTTTGCTACATATATTCAATGCATACTTTATAAAATGTGGATAATGTTGCTAACAATATCCTCCTTAATAAAGCTGGATATGCTTGTTGTGAGATTGAACCAGTAAATCTGTCCATAATTTTCTTCAAACCTAAGGACTTCAGGGAGGTCAGGGCCAGTTGAAACCTGCCAAGTAACATCACTTGGAAAAATAATTTTCTCTGCACTATACACACACACACACACACACACACACACAGATGGACTCACCAACCCTGTTGTAGATCAGGCAGAGCAGCTGGGTGCAGGGAACTCCAGGAGTGGAGTGGATGGGGATGAGTGACAAGTTTAATCCATGCTACAGGATCTTAATATACAGTGGTCAAAAGCAAGGGGAGCAGGAAATATTTTTAGGGAGTGCCTGCTACTCCTTAGTGTCATGCTTGGCTGTACATGTACACATCCTTGAGTTTGCTGAGTTCAAGAAGAATTGTTGTCCTGTTTTGATCTGTTTACAGTTTTCCCCTCTGTTAAGAATTCTGCATAAATGAGTTGGTGGCGTTTTGCTTCTAAAACTAGATCTGTAGAGTACAGCTTAGTATGAAGTTTCTTCTCATCTTCAAGCAATACTTCACATGCATGTATAATTCATCCAGTAGCAAGTGCCAATGCACACAGCTTTTCCTTGGTGTCTATCCCTGGTTTGATTGGGGTTCCCCCCACACACACACTATAAACAATCAACTGTGCAAATTTACTGATTATCTGAACTGTCCGAGCATGAGCATGGCCACCCTTTGCAAATTTCCATGCACATACATCACCCCCTACAATATAAGCTGGTAGTCAAAAGTGAAATAATTTTGCACTATGCCTGTATACCATATATGATTCCATGGCATTGTCTTGATTGCTGATTAGACTTCAAAATGCTGATTGTATAGAAACACTGTGGGCTTCAGATAAGAATCAAAAGCAACAGACTTTCCCTTAAAAGATAGCTCTTGTAATTCCTATTGGCTGACATCCTGACTAAATTCACTAGAGGAAGTCTGATGGAAGTTTAGTAGTCTTTTAGACTATTCCCAAGAAGTACTGTTGAGAAATTATTCAGATGTCACCCATTGTTTTTTACCATTATCACATCACTGACAGGGATTTTAGGTGTCTGACTGTAGGGTTTCCTTCAGTTGACTAAAACGTTGTCCAAGTACTTAGCAGCATAACAATGAAATTCTGTTTTTATTTTTAAAAATGATATGGCTGAGTTTTGAATTTGTAGATTAAAAGAGTATGCTGCTTGTACAGATTATGAAAATATTAGTTTTACTTCACAAAATATATGTTCCTCTTTGTCTTAAATTAAGAAATATATAGTCATTAGGTTGAACTGAATAATATATTAGATAGGAAAAAATACATTGTACTACCCTTATTCTGGATTTGTTCCTATAAACTGTCTACTCGTGTTTTCACAAGGTGAAAAAGTACCCTCTTCTCAATACTACTCCACTAAAAATCCCCCTTCTCCAAACTGTCTTTCTTCTCTTTTTTAAATGGTGATGGAGCTATGTTATATATGCTTGCATATAATGTGCAGTTTCATCCTGAATATCATAATCAAGTAGCTGGTATTTCTATGCTAACAATGCAAAACTACAACTAAATTTATTTCAGGAAAATCTGGGTTCTGGATACAACATCACTTAAGACTTGCATGGTTGTTGAGTAATTGGAGGTTCTGAGAAGTCTTTGTTTGAGGTCCTAGCCCCCTCACAAAAATATACTTCCTAGGGATCTGGGGGTGGGGGAAGCCCTGACATTTAAACAGTGTTAAGGTTGTAGACATGCACTCTGTGTGTCAGACTTTCAGGCATGTGGTAAAGATAAGAAAATCTACACATCAACACACATTCAACTAATTAGTGGGAGGAATTATCTGATATAGTATAGTATAGTACACTGTTATTGTGTGCATGGCTAAAAGCCAAGGAAGTATTTTCAGTTTTCGACCTCTGTTTGTTTGGCCTCCATTTTGAAGCATGCCTCAGGATCTTCATTCCATTTAAAAATGATCAGCAGTCAAATTACCTATTGCATGCAAATACATTTATTTAATCTAGATGGCTACTTCCAGTTATGAAAAGCAGCTTCAGTGGGAAAAGAGGGAGTTTTCAATTTTTACAAAGAAAGCAGCCAGGATGTTTAACCCTTTCCCTGTGGTTGCTGCTTTTTCACTCACTGCAACAGCCTCCCAGCTCAACACACATCTGGATCCCTGTAGAGAAAAATTTGTGGCTTGAAGGGGAATTGCAGCAGGAAAGCAATGGGTGTGCAAAGGGTTAAGCACCCCCTTTCCCCTATCATTGCATTACTGAAAGTCACCCACTTTCAGAACAAAAACAAAAGCACAATTCCACATTCAAACACCTCTGCAAAACAGTAGCTTGGCAATATCACATTCCTGACAACTGAATGGTCACAATGAAACACAGATGCCCTTGTAACTGCACAATTGCTCATGATCTTTTGGCAGTTTCAGTCGCCAATAAGTTGTGGCTGGTAGTTCAACAACAGCTGAAGAACCGAAGTTGCCTACCCCGGACGTAAGCCTTTAAAGTCCAACATCAGAACTCATTGAATTCAGCCTCAAACCCAATCACCACTGCAGTTTAAAAAACAGTATGTTTTACACAATATCTGGATAGCATTGATCTACAGCCTCACTACTACATTCTGGACCAGCTTTGAACATCGGCTAGCATCCTAACAAGATAGGATTTCAAGAGTATTTTCTATTGCTAAAGTGAGGGAGAGGGGTTTTTCCCATCTCCCCCTCCCTTTGCAGCTCCCCTATGCTGGCCAATATGTTGCTGAGGGCTGGGGGAGGGGGGAACATTCAGGAACATTGCAGGGGAAGATCACTTTTAAAAATCACCACCACCATGACCCCGTGAACAATGGAAAACACTCCTTCATTGGCATATTGTTAGTCTGGATGTTGGCCACTCTTCTTTAAACCATATAATGCCTATTATAATCTAATTTCAAGGTTACCAAGTATGCATCACAATGGCCAGGTTTGCATTCATCTGTTCTTACACTCAAACGTTGATAAATTGTAAACTCAGCCCTGATGTAACAGCAGCCACCTCTATTAAAAACGTTACACTTTTTTTTTTAAAGGCATAGCCAAGTAGTCTAAGGAGTTTTCATCTAGGTCTCCAAGAAACACACTTTAGTCTCTCACATGTGTGTGCTTTGTATGAATGCTGCTGATATAGAAATCAATTTGGGCAAGAAACCAAATGTACATTGCAGCCCACATAGATTTTACATTTAGATTAGGTGTTAGTTTTTTAAAAAGCTGATTTAATCACCATGGGGAAAGAGTGTGTTAAGGCAATTTTTCCTAATCATTAAAGCCACACCACCACAGTCCTAAAGGATTTTTTTTTTTTAACCCATTACATTGCCCCTTTAGGACTTCATTTGTGGCAGGGTTCAGCATGTGTTTTCAATATCCGAACTCCTCTGCAACAATAAAGAAAAATGTCCCTGAGCAAGTACAGAGGTACATTCTCTCACTGCAGACTCAACCCTCAGGAGGAAGGGCTTCCAGATCAGAGGGTGGCGTTTCCAGACAGACTTGAGCCCCCAACATATTTTTTTTAATTTATTTTTTAGAAATGAAGTACTCATATTGTATTGAGGGGAAATGTAATGGCAACCTACTCCATGACCTCAAGGGGTCACGATTCCCATGATTCAATGCCAAATTGTTTCTGCTTTCAAGATTCAGGCCCCATTTGGCAAGTTTTGAGTTTGAAAAGGCACTGTGAGTCAGTGTTTCCCCACAGTCTTCATGAAGCAATATGGTCCTGCAAAAGCACCCCCCTGTGATAACTGGCAAGTGACACCACATCCCAAGAACAGCTAGGCTAGTGATTTCTTACCTTTGCCTGCCTCTGATTTCTTTGAACATCACTGTTGCCCCTCATAACATTTGTAATCCAGAACTGAGGAGGAGGTTTTTGGGAGCGCTAACTAAATACATAATCTCAAGAACAGTAGCCAAAGTCTGAAAAGACAGCCACTCTCAATTGATACATTAAAAAGGACTAGCCGACCCGCACAGAGCATCTGCGCGCTCTTTGGGGCCTGCTGTTCTCCCCCCCTCCTGCCCCACTCTCTCTTGCCCTTGCCACCTCCCCCTCCTGCCCCACTCTCTTGCCCCACTCCTGCCCCATTCTCCTGCCTCACTCCTGCCCCACTCTCTCTTGCCCCCCTCCCGCCACAGCCAGGTCCTCCTTACCGGGGCAGCGGCGGGCCAAAAAGGGCCCCACCGCCACCATTCCTCCTCTCGGGTGGTGAACTGGGAAGTCCCGTCACCCGTTTCTCTTCCACCCCAGCCTCTAACGGGCGCTGGGGCTGCGCCCCGCCACCTGTTACCTTTCACCGCCCATTATCTTTCGCTCATCTCCCCTCACCTGGGCCTGGCCGCCCCGCCGCTGCCTCCTGCTCCCAGTGGCCAGGCCCAGCATGGCCGGGCCACTGCTGCCTCTTCCATACCTGGCCTGGCCAAGCCAGGCCGTCCAGCTGCCTCCGCATCCCACCAGGCCGTCCCACCGCCTCTGCCTCCCGCCAGGTCGGGCTGCCGCCACCGCCTCTTCCATTCCAGGAACAGCCTGGCCTGGCCAGGCCAGGCCGTCCCACCGCCTCCACTTCCCAGCGGCCAGCCGAGGCCACCTTCTATGGCTGTTTTGCGGCCGCCGCTGCCTCCATTTTTCCTTTCCCCTCAACTCTCGCTGGGCCGGAACTCTCGCAATATGTCGCGAGAGTTCCGCCACCAAATTGAGGACACGCACCAGCTAAGAGAATTAATTATATAGATAGTATTAATATGTACTATTATCAGTACCATGATGTTCCTTACCCTGGGAAAGGGTGAACTAGTAATCCAAATAATACTAAACAGCAACCACTCTTGAACAGAAAGGAAAGCTGGTTCTGTGGCAGCAAGCATGACTTGTCCCCTTAGCTAAGCAGGGTCCACCCTGGTTGCATATGAATGGGAGACTAGAACTGTGAGCACTGTAAGATATTCCTCTTAGAGGATGGAGCCGCTCTGGGAAGAGCAGAAGGTTCAAGTTCCCTCCCTGGCATCTCCAAGATAGGACTGAGAGAGATTCCTGCCTGCAACCTTGGAGAAGCTGCTGCCAGTCTGTGTAAACAATACTGAGCTAGATGGACCACTGGTCTGACTCAGTATATGGCAGCTTCTTATGTTCCTATGTAACATCAAAGGGTAGCTAAGGCCCTGCTTTTACAGACTTACTATCAAATACTGTAAGTTAGCAAGGATAAATAAGAAATAAATTTTAAAAAGAAGCACACTAGTAAGTGAACTTTTATTTTAAAAGATCAGCTTCACAAATGATTTACTTTTTAAAGTTGCTCTAACTAAATAGTATGTAATCTCTGAATATAAATGTTCTTTCAAAATATATGCAACTGTTTTAAAATTATAGCATTCCATACTTTATTAGACACTTCATAATAAATTACTGCACTTATTGGTGTTGTTAAAAACTTTCGCTTTGCAGTACACTGAAGGGCTGTTGTGCCTGGGAGAGTTTTTGAGGGGTGGCAGGTGTCAGCTGGCTGCTGTTCTCTCCATCAGCTGAACACTGATGGATGTTCATTGAAAGCGATTCAGAAGTCACGTTTCCCGTAGGACAAAATCTACTGATAAAAAATAATAATAACCCAGCGCTTCTGCTAGTTTCCCCCATCTACTACTGCTTCATAGGTAAACCACCTCTCTGGTGCCAAAGTCAAATTATTTCATTTTCTTGATTTTTATTTTTCATCATTCCTTCTAAACAGCCATCTTGGTTGGCCCTTGCTGACCAGCTGGGCAGTGAAGTGGAGCCACCTACAGACAAGGCTAGGTTCTGGAGACTCAAGAGACTTCCCAGGAATTTGGAGGTGGGGAGATATTACTTTGCTGAGTGAGAGACAAAAAAACCTGCCAATGAGGATCATGCATGCAAGCTCTTCCACAGGCAGAAAACATAAACTGTGACACACTGGCCCAGGATAGGCAAGTTTTTCCACTCACATCCCAAAAAAAGACAGCAAGGGGGGGGGGGGAATTGGCTCCATGGAACTGGCATTCGTTCCTCCTCCTTTCATCAAGTGGGGGATGGGAGGGGACACGGGGAACCTCTCCCAGAAAGCACAAAGGGGGTAAATCCCACTTATACCACTGTACTGCTCAGGCTGGGGGCTGGCTGTGCACCATGCTGCACATCTAGCCCCAAATCTTCAAATAAGAGTGTAGGGGGAGGGGAGGAGGTTAAGTCTACCCTACCCATGCTAAACAACTTCCCCTAAAGTGCTAAGGTTGAGGGCCAGTGAGGAGATGCACACGGTTAACATTCCCTGCTCTGTACCACTCAGGTTGGGGACCACCCCCACCATTCCTCAAGCTCTATTTTCCTTTTCCCAACAATTGCTTTGGAGAAAGGAGACCGATTCCTCTCACAGCTCCCAAACTCACCTTTACCCCATTTTAGTATTAGTTTATACCTCACATTTTTAACAAAGATAAGTCCTGAGCTCCATTATCCAAAGTGTGGAAAATGAAGTGCAAGAACTGGGGACTGTTAGGCAGGAAAGGGTCCCTCCTCTTTTGAACTTGCCAAAAGATAATGAAAAAATCAAACTGCCCACCTTCCCACTCCAAATAAACCCCAAAGTACAGGGATCCAAGAGAAGTGCAGCCATTCTTCCCTGCTGCCACCACTGAAGGGTCCTCAGTCATGGAGGACAATGCAGAGACCCTAGCATTGAACCCATCCCAGAAAGAAGCACTGTTGGCTGAGGGGAAACACATGGTCTCCCCCTCTGCAAAATGGTAATGTTCTTCTTTACAGGACTATAAATAAGAATTGCAGAAATATCAGTCCAACTACAAATAGTGGCATATTTTGCACCATCTCTGATAGAACTTATTTATTCAGCCTACCACAATAATTTAGGCAGGTACCTTTATATATTTTTCTACCGTTAAAATAAGAACACCAACACATATTTATATACCACTTTTAAACAAAAGTTTTCAAGCAGTTTACATAGAAAGATAAGTAAGATTATTATCTGTCTAAAAAGGGCTCACAATCTAAAAAGAAACAGAAAGCAACTCTGGCAATAGCCTAAGTCACTGGAAAAATTCTGTATTGGGACTGGATGTGAACAGTTACTCTCCCCTGAGGGTTACCACTTTTAAAGGTGCCTCAAGGGTATCCCTACAACCCCTAAAAGGTTGTCATCTACAGGAGCAAGAACCCCATCCCCTCTACCTGACTTCATCCTCCCCCACCATATACTGTAAGAAGGGATGTGATTATATGGAGGGGGGTGGTCTCTGAAAGTGCTGGAAAAGGAGGGGAAAGCCATCCATTTGGAACTGAATTCTTTTAAAAGTTGAGGCTCACCCCACTCCTAGAATCTATGGACTGTAACCTCAAACAACATTTCCCCAGATTTATCAGTCCCTATTTGTTTTGTCCCCATCTCCCCCCCATGTTAAGAGTTAGGATAGGATGTATAGCTAAGTTGATTTTGTTCAGAGCCCTCAACAAGGAATAAGCATAGTACTGAAAGACACGACTCCCGCTTTGTTTTCAATATAAATACTCTGGAGTAAAAATAACTAAGGCTACAGCCCTATGTACACTTACCTGAGAGTACCCCTGAAATCACTGTAACTTACTTTAGAGAAAAAATAGACAAGGTCGGGCTATAATCCTACGCGCATTTACTAAGGAGTAAACCCAACTGAGTGCATTCAATGAGTAAACATGCACACATCATTTCAGAACTGCAGCCTAAATTCTCACTTCAGGGCCTCTGACGATTCCAGATCAGCAGCTCCAGAGCTGCGACGGATTATCCCCAAAAGCGAAATCCGCAAACAGCGGAGCTTAGAAGGGGCTGCGTACAATTCCAAGGATCTATTGTGCCACGCTCCAAATGTTTACACTGCACGCCTAGCCTTACTCCGGAGTGAGTCCCGTTTACATTTGTTCCCAACAGCAGCCTCGCCGCGGCTCGTATGAGTTTTATGAGATCTCAGCAAACCCGACGAATATTTTAGAAGGGTAATAAGTCCAGGGAAGAGGAAATCTGGCTGGAATGGTTTGCTGTGCTGGAGATGCCTTTCCTTTGTAGGACCAACCTGCGGTTGTTGTAAGCGAGAGGGCAGCGGCCCCCTCCGGGCAACAAGCGACAGCAGTACTGTTACGAGCAGGAATCCCCGCCCCGCCAGGGATATCCCCGTCTACCCGCCCCCAGCTCTCTCCATTGCGTCAGGCCAGGCCCGGCCTGGGGCAGCCCCTGCTGTCTCCACCCTGCCCCCACCCAGGCAACGCCGGGGAAACCCCCGCCCCGCTCAGATGCCCCCTTGGCCGAACAGATTCCTGGTTGCAAAGATTCCTAAGTTGGGACTTAGCCTTGCCCTCCCCGCGAAAGCCGCAGGAGCCGCCTGGCAGCAGCGGATGTGCAAACGCTATAAATATCTTCCGCTTGCACTATATTTGGCTCGTCCGGCCGTACTCCTCTCCCGAAATAGCTTCTCTTGTCCGCGCGCGCACGCGCTCTCGAGACCGAGAGATCGCTCGCTCGCGCGCGCCCACCCAGACTAACCCGGACCAACCACTTAATGGGCTTCTTAGGGCCCGCCTCGCGCACCACCGCCTCCGTCACCCGCCTTTTGCCCATGGGGCCTAAATTTAGCAACACCGCTTGCGTCAATCACGCGCCTTCTGTGCGTCAAGCTTCCCTTGCCCCGCCCCTCTCGGAATAAAGCCCGCCGCATCTCGTGCTTGGATTGGCTAGAATGTCACGAGGGTCGGCGTTCTATGGAGACGTCCCCGCTCTGATTGGTTCTGAAAGGGGGCTCCTTCGGTGTAATAGAATAGTGAAAACAGGGAAGCGCTTGTATGGGGCTTGGTCTAGCGAGGTTTGGCCTGTATGTTCCAATGTACAATAGGAAGATGCACGTTGACTATAGGGCAGTTGTCCGAGAAAGGGAATTAGCATGCTTCCGGGCTTCATGCGTCTCCTTTTAACATATACACAAAACTATGCACACATGCGTAAACATACAGCCCGATCCTATGCAAATTTACTTTGGAAATAAGTCGCACTTATACATTCAATGAGACTTACCCCTGTAAAGATGTACAGGATTGCATCTATACAGATTCCCACACATAGATGGATTTTTCAGTGTCACATTCCCTCCACACCTCAGATACGCTCTCCTACAACATTCAGGCATACTTTATTGATAAGGTAAATCATGCTGTCCTTTTGGCCCTCGAAAAAAACATATGTGTGGTCCATGAAGGATCTTTAATTCTCTTCTGTGATTGGAACACGTTTCTTTCTCTCTGCTGCTGTAAAAATCTGGCAGGCTGGAACCCATCCAGGCTAAGTAAGCTTAAAAGTGTTGATCAGTCTCTTCCCAAAGAGTGTGTGGAGGAAGCAACTTCATGGCCTGCATTGCCTTTCAATTACACCCATATCGTTCTTGATGGTTCCAGCCTCTTTGTTTGCTTGGCTTTTAAAACATGAATTACTGTATTGTTTCCGGGATCATGACAGGGATAAAGGGGACCACGTCCCCCTTTGCAGAAATTAGAGGCATAATCAAATCAAACAAGTCACTGAATCCACTGACTAGATTTGGAGTTTTGCCATTCTGGAGCCAAACCATTATACAGGGAGAAAGTTACCCCAATTACCAGAAGGCGTGCTGTCCAACTAGCAAACAAATTCTCCCGGAAGGCAGGAGAGTTCCCCTGAGCTTGTTCTGTCATATCCACAGTTAAAATGCATATATTTTTATAGAGAGACGTAGACTATCTTCCTGAGCTCTGCCCGTTTAACAACCCGTGAAGCAACAGCGGCCGTTTGCCACCGAGATTCAGCAAGCAGCGGCAGTTTGCAGGAGACACAATGAAGCCCTGAAGCGAGAGTCCCAAATTCCGAGCTCCGCTTCAAATCTGTTGCCTCGAGCTGCAGTGTCGCTTCTTCTCTTTTGGCTTTCCCTCATAATGGCCTGGGGTGGTTATTTTGCAAGTGTGAGCACCGCCAGTCATTTCCTTCGGTGTGCAAAAACAGAGGCTGGGGCTGTTGTATGTGTCACTCACACATAAGCGCGCGCGCGCGCACACACACACACATACACACACAAACCCAGACAGCGGGCAGGGGGCGGGGGTCACCAGCGTCCCATGGCGTCACCATTGACGTCTCGCATTCCAGCCGCTGTATGAAGAGGCCGCTAGGGCTCCTCTCGCATAAATGACGTGCGGCGAGAAGGGAGAGGGAGAGCAAGCGGGCACTCAGGAGCCTCCTTCCTCCCTCTCCCTCAGTTACAATACAGGGACGGGCTCTGAGCGCTACTCAGCCAGCCAGCCCGCCCGCCGGCGTATATAAACAAAGGCACATTGCGCCGGCTTCGGCTCCTCACTCAGCCCCAGCTTTTACAGCAGCAACAAGCAGGAGAAGCGGCTGCCATCCTCTCCTGCCATCTCTCATCCCTCTTCTTTCCCCCCACCCTCCCTGTCTTCCTCCAATGCCTCAGGACAGCGCATCCCCCAGGACTGAAGCTTCCCCGGAGCCTTTCTTCTCAGCTGCGCTTCAAGACAGCGCTCTCCTGCTGCCGTTTTTGAGGGGAATAAAGCGTTTTTCAAACTACATGTAAAGACGGAACCGCCACAGCAACCGAGTATGTATCGCGTGGGATGAGGTGCTGCTGCGAGGGGAGAGGGCGGAGGGCGGATACTTGGACAAAGTTTGGGTCACTTTCTGTCAAGGCAAAGCGCTATGGCGCTTGATCAAAGCGGGGGTTGATGGGTCAGGCTGCAACACGCAGCTTAGGGTGCGCACCAGCCTTGGGGGGCTGTGGGGTTTGTGTGCAGCCTCGAGGGGAGGGGAGGTTCTTCTCTCTCTCGGTCAGCGTCGCTTGCCTTCCCCACAGCTTGCAGTTGTCATGGGGATGATGCTAGCGGGCTTGCCCGTCCGGGCTTGATAAATGGCAACAATTTGTCCTCTGCTGTCGCTGAGCTTTCTCTCAGAAAAGATGTGCTTGTGACCCTTTGCTGCGGGGTTTTTGTTGGTTTGTTTTTGTTTGTTTTGCGCGAGCGTGGCTCTGGCCAAAGGCTGAGTTGTATGGGAGGCGGTGGCGGGAGGAGAAATACAAGAGCTGACGGGACAGCTTGGAGCTGGGGGTGGTGGCTCAGGTGGTGGTTTTGTTAAGGAGCTGGTACCGAAGGCTGCTGGTTGTTTGGTGCATGGAAGGAGAGGGCGAAGTTGCAGGGTTTGCACCTGGCTCGTCTTCGGGACTTTTCAGCAAGGAGCGCACCGCAAGCTCGCACGTGGAACTAGGCGAGGAGATGCACGCGGGGCGCGACGCTGCTCTGTTGTACAAGCCGCGCCGAAATTGTTTCAAACTTCTCGGGTCGCGACGTGAGCTTTCTTTGATAACTAGGCTGACTCGGGAGACAGGATCAGCGTGCCCTTTGTGGAGGAGGAGGAGGAGGAGAAAGAGGAAGCAGATCCTCTTGATCTGCAGATGGAGTTTGAATCTGCTCTCTCCATACACTTCAGGCTTCAGTCCTCCTGTCCTGTAACCTGTTTTCAGAGTTAGGACTGAGCCTTGGAGACCTGAAGAAATAGTAAGAGAAGTGGTCGTGACCATACGTAGAGTGCGTTTTTCCTAATTACTTCGCAACCACCCGCAAACAGGGATCAGAGGCAAAGGGTCACTTTTCAATGTCACACGGGGCTTGACTGATACCGAGGCATAAAATTATGCTCTGGCATCTGTTTCCAGCCAGGGCTCAACCCTGCAACCTGTGGTATAAGAATATTTGAAAGTGCGCCTGAGCAGGTACAGAGTTATTTGCCTTGACCCAGAGGAACTACAGAGTTCCAAGGCATCAGGAATTAGGGAAGAAGTCTCCCAGGTCTGAGAGCAATGATATCTCTTCAAGAAATTAAACACTTCTAGAAGTGGCTCCAGATAGACAAGAGAACCCTAGAGAGATGAGCGCGGCTAGGGGCGGGGGGTGTCATTCAAAAAGGCCATCTCTCTTTGAGGAGGATCGGTTTTGTCTGCGTCCCTGGAACGGGGATCTACGGATCTACGGTGCAGCCCCGGAATCTCTTTTCCATACTGCTGAGACAGTGAAAGTCATACTAAAGATTAAAGGCAGGGAGTTTAGGCGGATTCCCTTTTTTCCGAGTACCCCTCGTAGTCTCCAGCAGCAGCCACATATCCGGGGAGAGTCTCCACAGCCGTGACTTCCAGGCAGACCCCTGGCAGACCCACCTGCAGTTTTAGAAATTAGACGTTGCAGAAGGATAAGGACTGAGATTTAGCATTTCTGGACCCAAACTAAACCTGATTGCTTCGCATTTCAAACTCTTTTTAGGAACCAAAGTAATAGAGACTGGGCGGTTCTCTATCGCAAGTGCCGGTGCGCCCACAAAAGTCCTTGGACTTTTTGCCTCTTCCTCTCGAGTATGAGTGACTGCTTCCTCCTTGCTGACCCATCCCGCTCCCATTTTTTGTGACTAATAGGGAAAGAGAGGAGAATTTGGGGGAAGCCCCGCTGGAACAGGTTGTTCCGAGTTCCATCCCATCGATGCCTTGCCCACTTGTGAACCCCTCGAATGACTCGCAGGCATGGGAGCAAGGAGCGAGGCGAGCATCCTGATATGTTTCTGAGGAGGCAAGATTTCAAAGCAAGCACATCCCCCGCCTGATGCGGGACGAAAAGAAGGGGCAGAGGGAACACCTCTGAATACAAAACATCCCTGGGGGAAAGGGGCTTTGACGAAGCTATTTTCCTGCCTTGCTTCACAGGCCTGGAAAGAACGCAGAGGGTGTCTTTAGTTAGGGTACCTGCGGCTGGGAATTCGGGAAGAGAAGGGAGAGGCAGAAAGAACGGCCACTCAGTTCTCCTGGAAGGAGGCCTGGAGGATGCCCAGGAGAACCAGGGGTGGGGGGAGGCTGCGGCGGAAGAGAGTTATTCAGGCTGCCTCTTGGGCAAATAAGTTGCGGTGTGCTAGGAACAGTACTAAACTCAAACCAGTGCAGCAAGAAGAGGGCCAAGAGTGGAATAAGATATAGCCACCTGCTTTTGCCCCAGGAGGACATAGAGGCCATATGGCCCTTGATGATAAGAGACCCCCAGATATGGTGGAGGGGCGTGATCCCCCCCGCCCCGCACAGCTTGAGGTCCTCAGGGTGCTCCACCCACCGCTCAAAGGCTGGGCATTAGGAGGAGGAACTGTGCGTGGGTCTGTGTGCATCTGAAACTCCAGCCTTTCTGAAACCTCCATTAGCTGAAAGTTGGTGCTTGGCAAATAGCAAAAAGCGGGAGGCAAGTGGGTCTCTCTAGAGCCCCTGTGCAGTTGTGCTCCCTGTCTATGCAGCAGCACTCTGGTGGCTTTGCAGGCGGGTTATGGGACCCGACTTTTCCTTTGGAGAACTTGCGCCTGGGCAGCTGGGCTGGATTGCCTCAAGGTGTAGGCAGGAGTGTCGCTTTGTAGCATCCCTCTGCGGGTTAGGAATGGGGGGTCCCTGGTCCAGGTCCTACAGATTCCCATTGCCTCTCCTGTAGGAGACTTGGGATAGGATGAAATCCTTTGCGGGGGTGGCGGGTGGGGGTTAAACTCTTTGAGCACCGTCCCTGGGTCGTGGTCGGATGATGCGTCCTTTTTGGCCTCTTGGGCTTGAAGCCGGGATTCAACACGAGAGGACACAGTGGAACCTCCAGAAAGTTTGAAACAAGGCAGGGGCTCTACTCCTAAACACATCTGCTTACCTTGGGATTGTCATCTGCTTCATGGGGTGGGGAACGTACTTGTTCGTTCACTTTCAAACAAGGTACTGACTTGGCAGGCCCGTGTTTAGACGTTTTATGACACTCGGAGAGTGTGTGGTTGGGAGCGGGGAGTGAATCAGAGAAGCGCCAGAAGCCCAGTGCAGGTAGCCTACCATGTCTGGGGGAACGACATCGTTTTACTAATAAAACAAAATGCCCTTCTGCAATCTGCACAAATATAAAAACAAGTGCTTAGTGCCTGTTGCCCATCATCCCAGTGTCTGTGTACATATTTTATTTTTGACTAACACTAGAAGGCAGAAGAACGTTTCCTTCTTGGTGAGCAAATAGGTAGAGTAGTCAAAGCCGCTTCCACAAGCGTGTTTTCCAGTGAAAGCTGAAAAGTGTGGCATATCAGAGGTCCAGCCCCAATCCCAGTGACTTCCTGACTTGTTGCAAGTAAATGTGTTTAGAAGATCTAGGGAAACTCGACTGGTTCGGGGTCCTGCTGGGGAAGTGGACTTGTCCAGGGATTCTTCCTGGATCATTGACACCTTACTCGACGCAGGGGGAGGGGCCCCTGCTAGCCCACAGTGGCGAGCCCTTGCCAACCAACCCACCTTCCGACTTCCCTTTCTCTGTGTTAGAGCCCAGGTCGGAAGAGCCCTCTCTTGTGAGCCCCGGCTCCACGTCCGAGCTCGCAGAGGAAGGATCGCCGCCACCGCCTCCGCTTGCCCCAGCAACAGCCTCCGCATCCGCCGTCCAGCCAGCAGCCCCCACCATTCAGCGAGCAAGCCACCCTCCAGGTAAACAGCGCTGCTCACACGCACCCACACAATCCGGTGCGCCTCCTGCTTCCCCCTTCGCTCTGACGCGTTCCTGTAAGGCTTCTGAAAGGGAGGTGACTCCGAATTCACATCAGCGTGGAAGTGCCCAGCAAAGGCTGAGAAGGCTTTTTTTTCTCTGCCCAGCGAAGGCTGTGTAGGCTTTTTTCCCTCAGAAATACTTTGTGTTTCTTGCTAAGTATTCTTGCTGGGTAGAAAGGGGAGGGGGCAGAAACCTCCCAAGGATTCATGTTCCCTTTTTAAGTCCAATATGAAAATCCTGCTCCCCATCAGTTTCTGTGTCCAAATGTCAAACTGTGACATTTACTTTCTTGTTAAACCACACTTCTCCCTGAATTGTTGCTGGAGGTGGGTGGCAGGAGGGTTCGTTTCTAACCAATATGGGAACCACGTGGTTCAGCAACATTGCTCAGGAAACTACTCACTGAAATTCTCCTCTAACATTTGTAGGTGTCAGGAAAATATAATATCTTCCAGGAGTTTCTTTTAAACTTTAACTCTCAGTTTGTGTCTAGAGGTTAGAGAGAGAGTATTTTCCAAATAAATACTTGGAGGAGAATGATGTGAACCTACTGATTTGTTTTATAAGCTTAAAAATGTGAATGCACTACATTAAAAACAAGAGATTCCTTTCATAAAGTTTCCAGAGCTGTCTGAAAGAAGCCTAATGCTCTTTCTTTGGAAATCCCAGTTTAAAATCTGTTGATGTAAAATATATCTTGATATAACACAAATATTGAAGACTAAAATGTTGTTTATAGGACATCCAGATGTTTTATGGATTTATTTATGGGTTTTAGTGATGGAAATGAAAGTAGAGTTGTTCTACACTTATTAATGAAGAGAAGTTGTTTGGAGGGGAATCAAGTTTTTAAAAAATAAATGTAAAAGAAATTACCAAGTGGGTCTGGACATTTGTGAAATTCTCTGTCATATACACTCTCCCTGCTTCCTTGTTAAAAATATTTAACATTAAACCTCCAAAGCTGAAACTAAAACTTACTTATTGCCTTCAGATTTTTAATGCAAATATTTAATCATTCTCAGATCCTTTTCAGTTCCATTATAGTAATCAAGGAAAAGAAAAGAAAGTAAAATGTTACTTGATTAGATTTTGGGGAAATCATCTTCTTGTACTGATATTTGCAGTGCTATGAAATCATTGTTGATAATAACAACAAACCCTGCAGTATTATAAGATTGGAATCATAGCATGCAGATCCAACAGTTAAAAGCATTTATTTACCTCTCGTGGTACGTACAGACATCTCTGTTCCTCCTTTGAGTTATATTGTAGACAACCAACCTTTTAGTTTCTTTTTTTGTAATGTCTGTGATAGCCTGGTTTTAATTCCCTCCATCAAGATGTTATGGCATAACTACCACACATTCAGAAGCTATAATCTTTTACTTTTGTTTCTTTGAGTTCCATTGACTTTTCTATATATTAACCAGCAGATCAAGAACAGCTGAGGAAGGAACTGGATTCTGTCTGTTATATCAGTGTGAAACTCTTAGTAACTCTGCTGACCTCATCCAGTGTAAATGAAAGCAGGCTCTGACTCTTGCACATTGAGAGATGTGCAATTCCCACATTCTTTCCAAAAGCTGTTTCTGTGAGAAATTCCCTACATGGAAAGCCCTTCACTGTCACAAAAAGCATGCAAACCACAAGTAAATTGCAATGTATGGGAACTGCACATAAGTACATGCTGGGTACATGAACTAAAAACATGCACATGTGATCATCTATACATTGTTAGCATGTTTTGTTCTGTTCTGTTTTCTCATATAAGAAATGTGTCACATTTTGAAGTGTCTCCAAGACAGAAATGAGATGGGATATCTTATTTGCTTCGTGAAATGCAAGAACCTTCAACAGAAGGATATGAGAAAAGTTATGGATAAGCAAGCTGAGACTACAGCAATTGCTAATGGGCCCTTTCTTTACCTTTGCTCTTACAGATATGCCCTGCGTGCAAGCCCAGTACAGCCCTTCGCCTCCTGGCTCAAGTTATGCAGCTCAGACTTTCGCCTATGGCTCAGAATATAATCCTGAGATCATGAACCCTGACTACACCAAGCTGACTATGGAGCTGAGCAATGCCGAGATTAGTGCCACTGCCACCACCTCTCTGCCCAGCTTCAGCACTTTTATGGAGGGCTACTCTGGGAGCTATGAGCTCAAGCCCTCCTGCATATACCAAATGCAGTCTGCCTCCTCTTCTTCTTCACCTTCCTCCTCAACTAGCCAGAGGCCCCTCATCAAGATGGAAGACAATCGGATGCACAGTTACCATCCTTCACTGCCTCCTTCTGCGGATGAGGGCCTGGCCAACACTTCCATGTACTTCAAGCAGTCCCCTCCCTCCACCCCAACCACCCCCGGGTTTCCTCCCCACCAGTCTCCCTGGGATGAGCCACCACACCCTCTTCCACCAGCACAGACTTGCATGGCCCCCAGTCACCTGATGGACACTGCCCCTATGAAAACTGTGCCTGGCCGCTTTCCCCTCTTCCATTTCAAGCACTCACCACCCCACACGCCTGCACCCAGTGCCCACATGTGCTATGACACCACTGCCTTGAGTCTACCTATAGGATCGGATAGGCCCACTGCTAGCCAGGCTGCTATGGAAAACCATCCCTATGGGCTACCATTAGCAAAGAGAGCAGCCAACTTAGCCTTCTCACCACTGGGCCTCAGTGCAGCCACTTCCAGCCTTCTGGGTGAGAGCAGCAGTAGTAGCAGTGGCCTCCCATCTCCACCTAGCAGAAGCTCTTCATCAGGAGAGGGCACTTGTGCTGTGTGTGGGGATAATGCCGCCTGCCAGCACTATGGAGTGCGGACATGTGAGGGCTGCAAGGGCTTCTTTAAGGTAAGAACTACAGATTATTTCATCCACATGTCTATGGCTTTGTTCCACTCTGCTTCTGCATTTCGGCACTCCAGTCCAGTTAATCATTAAGTCCCAATGAAACCAATGGAAGTTTTGATTAAAAACAGTTCCATTGCTTTCAGTTGGACTTAATCACAACCAATTGTAGCCGTATTGTCCCGTGTCTACTTCCAACATTCCCATTATTCATTGGTGATAAATAGTTTTGTTCTTTCACTATACAAAGAACTGGTTAAGTCAACGCAGCATCATTTTCTAATATAATGAACTTAATGTGATATGTTGTCTTTATTTGTATTAATTTTCATTATCTCTGAAAACTGTTGGTATAGCTTTCCAGAGAACCACCATTCCTTTATCTTATTATTTATTTATACAGCACCATCGTTGTGCATGGTGCTTTACATAAGCCAAAACCAAAAGACTCCAGCTCCAATAAGCTTACTATCTAAATTTTGGCAGTAAGGGAAACAAGAAGGGGAGAAACAGGAAGGGAGAGACCAGAATGACAAGATATTAATGTGAGAAAAATTATAATTTCCAACTCTGTGACTTGGTTTCTCCTTCCTGCCTTTTCTTTATTTTTAATATAGGATCAGACATCCCCTTCATACAAATATATCCACCTGTTTTTATTACATTTCTGTCCTGCTCTCTTTCTGAGGAATTTAGTCTGGAGAGTTTAGCTGGGTTTATCTCTTTTTACCTCCATAACAACTCAAGAATGGCAGCTATGGTAAGACTTAAAAGCAGCCAGTGAGCTCCATGGTTTGACAGGAATCTGAGCCTAGTATCAGTAATCTGATTAAATGAATCCAGGAGAGGTTAGTTATGGATCTAGCCCATTAAAGAAACACTTAACCTGCTTGGTTTCCATCCCATTGATGGACCATTTATATTTTGGGGGTCACTTAGCAAAAACCAATACCTTGGTTTTTGGGTAGTTGATTTGGAGCTCGTTTTCATTGCTCCATTGTGATTAGCACACATGGCCCTCCTCAACCCAATGGGGGTTCTCGAACAGATTGCCACATCATCTGCAAAAAAAGGAGTCACTATGGTTTTGTTAGCTGTTTTGGGCGAGTTAAAATCTGGGCCAATACAACTGAGCTACTATGGAATTTATATAAAAGTTGAACAACAGGGGAGCTAAGATTGTGTATGGTTGTGATGATCTGTAGATTGGTTAGATGGTAGGATTGTTATACCTAGTGTCTGTTTTCTTTTTGTTTCTGGTCATTGACTGAAATAAAGATTGATTGACTGACTGATTGATTGATCGATCGATCTGGCCCAGGACCTGTTCCAACAGCTTATTGAGAACAAATCAGTGTATTTTTTTCTACCTTTTGTAAATAGGAGCACTAGTCACTCACATTATTAGTATATCTAAAATAAGGCATGCAATTAAAAAACCCTAGCAGCTGCTTTGTGATTTAAACTGATAAACATAAAAGGACAAGCTGTGATCTAGTGCTTCTGTGCTGGTACAGGGGCATGCAACAACCAGGACGAATCTAAAACACTGTTTTGATATTAAATAAAACACATGTTAATTCCCCAAGGAAAAATGTTTAGAACTCAGTAAGTTCTCATCTGTTAGACAGCAAGTACCAAATAATGTGGAAACTCATTATTGTCCAGTGTCTCTCAGACCTTGCATCTTACGGAATAAGCTCTAGCCCTGGAAAGCTTATGCCCCAGATAAATGTGTTAATCTTTCCAGTACCCAACATGAGCACCAGGGCAGGTTTCAGGCTAAGCTAGTCATGGCTAAGCACCACTGAAATAAATGAGACAAGTTAGTCATGACTGATGTACATCCCATTACTTTTAATGGGACATAGTCATGACTAACTTAGTTTGGATGCTGTCTTTTTTAAATTTTTAAATTTTTGCTTCAATAGATTAATATAGCTACTCCACTGAAATGTTGTAATCTTGCAGTTTACTGAATGAGTGCTATGGATAGGCCATCCCACCAATAATGGCTAATGCTTTTAACATGGGGAAACATGTATACATTAAATATTGGTGCATTTTATTATTATTCTTTTTCTCCTTTTGGTAACCAAAGTGGCCTTAAGCAAACCACTGGCATTCAGTCTTCCTACAAAATGGGTATAGAAATACAGATCTACTTTAATGGGACTGTTGTGCTGAGATATATCTGTGAACCACTGCAAACACTTGAAATATGCACACACACGTGTGTGCACACATGCACACACACAATATTAATTAAATTATTTCTATTACATTTTCATAAGTCTATTGGTTTGTTTTACAGATTGTATGCTTAATATTTGAGATTGGTAGATACAATGTTGTTTTTGATAAACTATTATTGATACTGAAATGTCTATATACTCAATGTTTCCCTGAAAAAAAGACCAAGGATACAAACCAACAGGAAATTACCTTGTACATGCCCCAATGAAATTATCAGAAGCTATGCATACTTCATTTCAGTGGAGCTTGCACAAGGGACCTTCCCCATGGCTTGAGCTTTAAGACATAGATCCTGCTCCTACTGAAAGGATATTTTTCTATAGCTTTTAGTGAAAGCAAAAATAATGACTGAACTTTAAACATTATGTTATTTTTACCATTGGTATTATATGTGTCTAGTTTTTGAATGTAAAAGACATTCTAAAATTATTTGACTCAGGTAGTCTGCAGAAATCTTCCTGTGATCTTGGTTAATATTAGGATTGGATCATATATAATTTCAGGAGTTTTTAAAAAACTAACATGTAGAATATTATTTATGTTAGTTTCCCCTCCAAATTTATATTAAAACTTAAATATTTTTCAGCTCACAATGAAATAAATTTGTGTGTGTCTGTGTCTGTGTGTGTGTGTGTGTGTGTAAACATCCCTTTTATAGATAAGCTTCTGATTTTAGATGTATTACAATATCTGTTTTTCTGACATTTAACCTTTAACACAGTTCAAAATAATTGCATGCAAAATATTATATAAATCTTTGCATGTAAAAGCAAATAAAGAAACAAAACCTTGGTATGATCCAGTCAAAGCTAAGCATTTTGAAAGCCTATTTATTTAAAAGAGAAAAATTTGGTTCTGTACTTAACTCTCCCACTGAAATTAATTGGACTGGAAAGTGCTTAATTTTGCCTGGATCATACTCCCTGTTTTTTCTGCTTTGTTGCTTTTCTTAATTTTTATTTCCTCTTTGTTGATTGTAATGATGAATCAGATCAGTTTATTTTGAAATCTAATAATAGTGATAGCAAGAAAAATCAATCTTCAGATAATTTTGATTTTATTTTAATAAGGTCAGTAATAATCAGAAGAATGAACCGAGTAGAAAATTGTTCCCAAAGGAATATTAAAAGCCAAGTTAATCTAATCCCCAAAGGTATGACGCGATGACCTGGTAATTTCAGATATGATTTTATCATTTAGGAGTTGGCTGTCTCATGAGCCTAGCTTTTGAACCATCCTCGATGATTTTCATTGTCAGTAGCTAACACTAATAAAATTGTTTTTCCTGGAGGCTAGTGTGTTAGGAAATTAATTTTATCTAATTATATGAATTGCACTGTCGCTTTTCACGTTGTAATTAAAATGCAACTTGTCAGGTCCCAGCTCATTCAGTTGACTCTTTCTTGCATTATGTTTTCTTAGAGGACAGTTCAGAAAAATGCAAAATATGTTTGCCTGGCTAATAAAAACTGCCCAGTGGATAAGCGCCGTCGAAACAGATGTCAATACTGCCGATTTCAGAAGTGTCTCAGTGTGGGGATGGTAAAAGAAGGTAAAGAGTTTACTATTATTAGCCCACACACCACACTACTAAAATGGCTTGAGTTTGAAAGGAGTGACTGAATTTTAACCTGAAAGGTTAATGCTGAATATTAGAAATAACAATGAATGCCTTTGTTCTTACTTGCTCTGTAATGTAATTGTGCCTTTACTGCAAATGTAGGGTCTCTTTATTCCAGATGTCAAACAGATTCTTTAGATATCCTAGCTGGGAAGTAGAACTTCTTAAAGGGAAGCTTTCGATAGTGCTCCTTTAGTCTACTATCCTTGCTGTCATGTAAGCTTTCACAAAATATTCTCATTTCAGATCTTCCATCTGAAAAGGGATGTTTACATTTCACTTTATCTGGTATTTGTTTTTTAAAGTTTTTCTCCTATCTCATACAATTACATGTAAATATTCCCATTTCTTTCTCCTCAAAGTGCACCTTGCACACTTTTAGGCACTATACACATATATATTATTATTTAGGGCTGGAAACTTTTATCTATTTAACATGTAGATTAGTCAGCTAAAGCTTTAGGTAATTAATCAGTAGGGGCAAATTTGAACTGATGAGATTAAATTTTAATCAGTAAAGTTATGAGTTAATGGCACACATTTTAAAAGCAATTCTTTTAAAGGTTATTTTAGTTATTGTGTTTTACTGTAATAAGGAATGACAAATAAAATATTAAAGATGGTCTTTCCTTCTATCAATAAATTGTAGTGTTATTTTTTAAAATAATAGTTTATTGCACTCTTTCTTCAATATCTCAAAATTTTACCTATATTAAAGGCTTGGTGACATACAGATTTATTTAAATGTAATTGAATATTTAATCACTTAAAGCAAATGATTAATCAACAGTGTTTAATTAGCTGACAGTTCTCTTGTTGTTTATTTAAAATGTAATCATTTGAGCAGTTCGCTTGATTTTAAAGGAAACATATTATCACATTACTAATATTTTCAAATAGACACAAGATGATTTTCATAGATTAGCATATCACAGACTTTTCAGTAAGCATTTGTCAACACTATATTTCATTTAAAAATATATATGTTTATTATACATGTGGAAACTGTGAATGCAAGGGTTTTTTAATCAGGGCAATGATATATGTATGAAATTAAAAAATATAAAAGCTTAATTATGCATGAGTCATATAAAATATCTATAGAACTATATTTACACAAAAAGTATAGCAAATTATATGTAACTTAGGCAGGATGGTTCTCCAGGCATTAGTGAATGACTGAGTATCATGAGAAATCTTTCTCATAATACCCATCTATATCCTTGAAATGGAAACTCCTGTCTATTGGCCTATCTTACCCCCCCAAAAAACATGCATACAGCATGTATAAAAATAGGCCAATAGACAGCCCAAATCTCTTGCATTAATCAGAACTGAAACTTGACTCTTTAGTGTTCATGTGTATCTTGTAGGAATTTGCCATGGTGTCTTTGAAGACTGATTGTTTTCTTCTATTTGTTTGTTTTTGCCTCCTTGATCAGTTGTCCGTACTGACAGTTTGAAAGGGAGAAGAGGCCGGCTGCCTTCCAAACCAAAGAGCCCTTTACAGCAGGAACCTTCTCAGCCCTCCCCACCTTCTCCTCCAGTCAGTATGATGAATGCTCTTGTGCGAGCTTTATCCGATTCTGCACCCAGAGAACTTGATTATTCCAGAGTATGTTTCATCCTTTTCTGCCCAGAATTCTTTACCAAGTCATATGTGTTTAGTTAATCAGTTAGGAGGATGTTACAGACAGATTAAATGGTCAATTTTTACTAGAGTATTGGGTGGAGGAGCTATTTCGCTGTGATTATGGTGACTGAATAGCATTTTGCTGTCAATTATTTTTAGTTACATAGTGTTTTAACGCATTACATTTTAGTTTTAGAAGTTGGGTCAAATATGAAAGGATTTCATCCATGCTTCTTTAATACAGTATAGAGAGTACAGAAGTATTAAAAACCTCATCAAATTCAGCTGATCTTTAATGCAATGGTGGTTACACCTTCCAAACTCAATCCAATGTTGTGCATTCTTACTTGGAAGCAAGTCCCATTAAAACCAGTTCATACATATGGTTAGAAGTGGAGTCTGTCTTCAGTTCCTTCCTTAAACCAGCCAGTGCTTTTGATCCAGTCTTTCAGTATTTCACAAAGTTGAGATGTCTATTATTTAAATGAGATCAGGGCTGACACCAGAAAAGCTGTGGAATGCTGTTTTGTTTTGTTTTCTGAAGTGCTCACTTCAAAATTAAGATAGTCCACTTCTTAGCAAACCACTCATATATTTTACATGTTCATGATTATGTGTTTTCATTCAGTGTGTTTATTGTATTTAAAATGCAGAAAGAATATGTTGTAACCTGGAGCATTAGCATCAAATATGCACACAAATATTTATTAAAGCTGCATGGGGCGGGGGACGACGACCCTAATTCTAAACATGTTTCCTAAATGTAATAAATTCCAATAGGACCTACTTCCAAATAAGTTTCTGTGGTAAGAGATGCACCAGATATATATCTGTGTGAATTTTACTAATTATATTAGTGTCAGCTGTTCATGTGTAACTGCCATTTATTTCAACTATGTTTGTGCATGAAGATTTCCTAGCAGATAGTGCACTTATTCTGGAATAATTTAAGAGCAAGCACTTTATATTTTAATTGGACCTCAGGAGCCCTGTTCCAGAGTAAGTGGCTTTTGTTGATTTCAGCTTAAGAGTGTGTGTGTGTGTGTGTGTATTCAGGCAAATTAACCAATATGAATAGTTGCTAACATCCTGACTAAATTTCTTCAAGGAAGGCTCATTAAAATTAAAAGGACAACTCCATGAGTACATTTAGTCAGGATGTCAGACAGTGGTGCCAGATAAAATTTACTGCATAGGGATGTTTTTAATAATAAATTGCAAATCTATAAAGTTTATGCAAAATGTTTTGAAAGTAATGAAATTAAGAAAATGTTTTTTACAAGTGGTGAATCTTACTGGTAAACTGTACAAAAGGCATGTGAAACAGTTGATACTATTTTAGATTTTAACCTGCAATATTCAGTTTCAAGTCTGATTGCTTGTTGCTGGGTTCAGCACTTTAGGTTTGCTTCAGTGTATACGTTTTACTAGTCATTACTGTTTAGTACCATTGAAGACACTTTTGTTAACTAGAAACTATACAAATAATGAAAATAAATGAAAGAATTTAAATTTAATATTACTTTGATGAAATATAAAGTAAAATATCTGTATGCTTTCCCTAATTTTACAGCTGTGCTACATAAATATGTTTGCTTGATCACACTCAGCAGTTTCAATATATCTTACTTATAGTTTTGCCTGTATCAAATACACTTCAGATTTGGGCCTCCTAACAAACAGCAGTCTAGAGTAGTAAGAAAATACTAACCATTATTTTTGACCTAGAGCCATCTTAAATAACTGAACAACAATTAGAACCATCAGCTCAAATCCCACTTGGATTATTTTGACTTGTTGGTACTCTATGTTTTAGGGCTGATATTAATTGACCAGCCCATAGTAACAGTATATTTAGAAACTTGCTTTCAAAAAGCGGTCACTAGGAGGAGACTCTTTAAAGGGCATAGGCCTAATTTGGGTCCCCCATCTGTTTTTTGCATGGGTGCGATTCCACTTCAGATTTTAGCTGTGTAAGGGAGATAAGAATTTGTCCCCAGACTTCAGAGTCTTTGTTCAGGTAAAACCCTTATTTGCTTCATGGATAATTTTGCCCCATTTCATGACTTAAAGAGTTATGAATTAAGCAAACAGCACCCTTCAGAGTGAAACTCAGTGTTATGAGATAAATATACCATTTTCAACTTCATTTTTCCATTATATTACTAACATGGGGGCAAGGGGCATTTGTAGGGTAAAACAGTCAGGAGGAGAATGCTTAACCTCCCCTTCTTCCCACCTGTTGTTTCTCTCCAGTTTTGATTTTGAATTAAAAGCTCCAGAACCAAAATGAGCTGAGGTAAATGGCATAGGGGTGGCATTTGGCAGGAAGAAAAATTGGGTGCAGGAGTGATTAGGCATCCTCTCCTTGTTGTTGATTCTCCCATATCAGAAAACATATGGTTGGGACCAAATGTTTGCTGAGATAATGTCTACTTTGGCAAACAGTTGTATACAGAATCAAGGAAATGGTAGCTCATTTCCTAAAGGAAGTCTCCAGGCAGGCAGGAGCAAGGGGCACCTTTTTTACTGTATGAGGCTATAGTTGCCATCCTTTCCCCCACAGAGGCATCTGTACAACAGAGGCACACAATAGCTGGGTGGAGGACCTCCAACATAGGTAACAGGCCTCTCTGGAGGCCTGGTAGAAAATTTGTACTTAGCCTCTTTCTCTTCCCTCCCCACTTATACTGCTTTGAGCTCTTGGAAGAACTCTAAGCTCTCTTCCTTAGCAGCATGAGTGCTGGATGACCCAGAGAATAGAAGCAGGAGGGTGCTGCATGCTTGCAGGGACTCAAAGCATGCACGCTTCATTAGTCAGGATGCCAGCCAGCTGAATAAGCACTAACTAAAAATGTAGTTGATTGACTTAAGATAGCAAATCAAACAAACCTGAACAGCTAGTATCAGATTCATAATAGCATGGTGGGATTGGCATAACCCTACTGATCCAATTTAGCTGACTAAATTCAGAGGTTTTTGTGTTAATTTTCTGATAGTTAAACAGTTTACCATTGCAAGGCATTAAATATATAATAAGCAAAAATAACTTAGGTATGTAGCACTACTAATTTCAGAGGAGTTGCATTATTACTGAGTTTTTAGTAAGTTTATCTTTCTCTAATATGGTTGCCTAATTTTATGGCCTTCCTCTTGTGATTTTTTTTAACAGCAGCCTGGAATGCAAAAATTAAGCAGGATAAAGCTTTTCCCATAACTTGCTTTGCCAGAAAATGTTTCATCTCCTTGTGTGCCAGGCTGCTATTAAAGGAAGAACAAGCCCAGTTAAAAGTTGACAACCCTATGTATAATCCCCATTGATTCCCTTACAGTCCCAGCTGTAAATGCATGGGATGAGGGTGGGGGGGATGATGCATGCACCCTGCAGTTAGGGTTGCATAAGGTGTGCCTCTGACTCCCCAGAAGTCTCTCTGGAGATGCATGCGTGATTAGAATCTCTGGTGAACAGTCATGAAATGCTTAGTATAGAATGTTGCTATGTTTACAAATGGATAATTGCACTTCTAGTTATCACCCAAGCCCTATTCCTATGTCTCCAGTACCAAACATTAGTAGGTGCATGCCATGAAGTTTCATCTATTAGTCTCTGCAGATGAGGCTACTATGAACAGACTGTTCTTCCTCTTCTTTTCAGTTGACAACTATAAATGGAAAAGGATGAAACCTTTTAATGGTGCTATGTCTGTTGTTGAGAGAGGGAAAAGAGCAAACTAGGTTTGCCAGCTTGCAAACCAGAGATTACCTTTACCCAAGGGTAGTTTCAGGGGCAGCAGTGGTTGGCGAGCATTTGCTCAGAAAAGTACCTGCCCCCTCCCCCATTTCTGTTTCAGAAATCTAATGTGTGGGACACAGTTTGCCCACCCAGAAATTCACTATGCCCCGTCTTGCCCCCCTCAAAAAAAATTACTGGTGCCACCACTGCCTTTACTATATGCAATGCATATGCAATGGGAGTGACTGTCACCCACTCTATTCCTTCTGGGATGCTGTTGCTCCCCCTTCTCTTCCATCTGCTGTGGAGCAAGACTGGTGCCATTTACTTCAGTAGACAGAAGAGGAGGATGAGCAGTGGGACCCATGAAGGAATGTGGGGGTAACCCTTCCCACTGCACATGCATTGTTAAAGATAAAGATGAGATCTTCAGATTCCAGCCTGGCAACTCAGTTCAGAAGCTTGGGCATATTCACCATTAGAAACTGTTCTGATAAAAAGTATCGCTTATCTTCTTTGGATGCCTTATCCTAGGATAATAGTTTTATACTATTGCTTTTGGGAATTCCTTCAGGTTGAATTATATTAAAAATTTCTTTAAAAACATTTTCCCCATCCACCTTTTCCTCATTACAACTATCATAGGTCATTATATATTGCTTGCTTAATTTGTATGGTCAAAGAGTCTTGTTTGGAAAATCATCAGGATTGGCTGAGATTACAAAGGTCTGCATATAGGGAATGCTGTGCTTCATATTTGACAACTATTTGCCTAACTCTACTTTTCCTGTATCAGCAAGAATGACAACATAGTCATAGAGCAGGAACCAAAAACCAGACCATGCTGTCCCCAAGCTGAATAGCTTGAGTAACCTCTGCCTTACATTATGTGTGCTAAGAATGTATGTGTATACAACTTGCTCTGACATCCTCTTTGGCTGTATTAGGTGTATCTGAAGTAAAATTTTCTTTCCTGGGTGAACTGCAGGAAGGGAAAGCAGCATCTTTTTGCTATTAAAGAACTGACAGGAAAAATAAGATTGAGAAGATAGCTATGTCTGCATTGTGATTTTTCTCAAATATGTATTTCTCTTTTCTGTTTTTAATTGCTTCCCTTATAGTACTGTTCCACTGAGCAGGCTGCTGCAGGTACAGATGCAGAACATGTTCAACAATTCTACAATCTTCTCACTGCCTCCATTGACATATCCAGGAGCTGGGCAGAAAAAATTCCAGGATTTACAGACCATCCAAAGGAAGATCAAACTTTACTCATAGAATCAGCTTTTTTGGAGCTTTTTGTATTAAGACTGTCCATCAGGTAAATCTCAGAAACAATTCAATTTGTTGTGTTCTTATTTGTAGAAATAATTTGGTTTGTGAAAAAGGATCGTGTTTCTTAGAATTTTTAAATAAAGTGGTAAGGCTACTAACTGCAATTTCTAGAACAATAACAAGGAGCTAAAAAAACTCTAATTTTATTGGGTTTCCTACTTTGAGGATAGATGGGATCTCTGGATTGACAACTGTGTACACAATCAAGGGTAGTAAATTATGCAGTGAGAAATGCAATATGCTTAAGTTACGTGAGGAAAAGATTTCTCTGGATAAGACTTCTGTTCCTCCTCCTTTAAAAAAAAAAGTCAGCATAGGAAGTTGCCAAAGTTGCCGTATACTGAGTAAGGACCCTGCTTAACTAGGAGGACAAGTCATGCTTGCTACCACAAGACCAGCATATATTAGTTATGATGAATATGCAGGGATGGGTGAAGCCAAGAATTCACTGCAAAAAAAATAGTGGTTGCAAGCAAATTTGTATGACATTGGCTAGTCTGTACAAATAGCATATCACACTGTGAAAAATGTTCTAAACTGTATAATGTTGGTATGCAGATCTGAATCATATGACTAAAAACTTTACCCCATATAAAAAAGCTCTCTGCATATATAAAATTAGATGTGAGGAAGAAGGGTTCTGTAGTCTATTTTTCTCTGTTGACATGCTAGCTTTCTAGGTGCAGAAATTTGCTTTCATAATTGAAGACGTGTGTGGGGGAGACAAATGTCCCTGTGCCCATGAAGGACTCTTTGCTCTTCGCTCTGTGGCAATCTTCTGGCTCCTGGCTGGAGTGTGATGTTATCTGCATAGGAGCAAGAGAGAGTGCATGCCAAGAATGTGTTGTTTTTCACTATATCCTCCTTCTGCACTAAAGACTGGGGTGGGGTGGAGGAGAAGTCAAGGGGCCTGGAGGCCCATCTTCACTTTTTGTCCCAGGGCCCACTTCAACCTTGCTATGCCCTTGTTCATGGGGGAGCACTGAACATAGGATCCTCCCACCTGCAGTCTGAGGTGATACAGCCCAGAAGCCATTTTGCTGTGTAAACTACTGTGTTGTAGGAAGACCTACAGGTTGATATTCTTTGTGTAATTACAGGTATATAATCCCATTTAATTCAATGGGACTTATTTCCAAGTAAATATGTTTAGGATCAGGCTGCCAGATGCCCTGGCATTCATTGCCAGTGGAAACTATATATATTCTCTTAGATGTACCCATCACTAATCTCATGTGTGGCAGCTCTCACGAGAGTTCGCAAGCGAGGGGAGGGGGATTGGAAAGCGACGGCAGTGGGGAACATAAGACCAACGGACAGGCCAGAGAACGGGCAGGCAGGCAAGCAGGTGGGTGGGGAGAGAAAGCACCGGCAGTGGAGGGGGGAGCAAAAGCAGCTGTGGCGGAGGGAAGAGAAAGCAAAAGTGATAGCGCTGGGGAGGAGAAAGCAGCAGCGGCCGGCCGGGGCAGGGAGAAAGCGGCGGGCAGCCGGAAAAAGCAGCTGGCCTGGCAGCCGGCCAGAAAAAGAAAAAATTGGAGGAGGGAAGAGGAGTGGGGAAGAAGAGGAGGGAAGAGAGAAAGGGAGGGGGGCCAAGAACAAGGGAGAACTAGAGGCACAGATGCTCTGCGCCCGGGCCAGCTAGTTTTTTAAAAACTGGAATAACAGCCCTGAATCACTAATTCATGAAAAAAACCTTGGGTACCCCAACTGTGTAAGCAAGTCCTGATAAAGTATAGGTTTATAGCTTACACCTTCATTAGGTTCAAAAGCAAATGTCTCTTGCTTTTTTTGTGTTGGGGCAGCAACCCTAACAAATTAGATTCTCTTCAACAACATGCTATATTTAACTTTAGGTGTTCCACTGTGCAAACTATAGACACTTGTTTGTTTTATTTTTTGCCCCAGGACAGGTTATACTTTCAAATTTAGATGCACATACATAGACATGTATTAATGCATGCTGGAATTTAGACTATAAGGATATATGTGCTGTATATACACACATGTTACTCTAAACATATTCATAACATAGGCCCTCTTTTTTAACATTCAAGGTCTGACACTGCTGAAGATAAATTTGTTTTCTGCAATGGACTTGTGCTTCACAGACTTCAGTGCCTTCGTGGATTTGGGGAGTGGCTCGACTCAATTAAAGACTTTTCTTTAAATTTACAGAGCCTTAACCTTGATATCCCAGCCTTAGCATGCTTATCAGCTCTAAGTATGATCACAGGTAAGTCCTGTTTTGATTTTTAAAAAATCCATGCAAATGTTTTACATGAATACATATGTCCATCCATATGTACTAAATTCCAAAGAGAATGTAGCCTTATTGATATGTAGCTTATAAAAGGCAGTACTCACATACAGCAGCAAAATATGGGGCTAGAAATCCTATCCCAGGCTGTCATTCACCGCCTCCTCTGCACAGCTCATGGATATGCCGACATTCATTTGAAGAGGCAAACACTGTATTCGTGATGGCAGGTGCTTCTGTAATTGGGAGTGTCCCAGCCTCCCAATCACAGGAGTACCCACCGTTCGCCTCTTCAAATGAATGCCAGCATATCCATGAGTTGTGCAGAGGAGGCAGTGAGTGACAGGCCGGGGCAGATTTCCAGCCCCGTTCTTTTGAGTGCTGAACATTAATACAGCCTTTTACAAGAGAGGAGAACTTTTCTATGGGAGGAGAGCTGATCTTGTGGTAGCAAGCATGACGTGTCTCCTTAGCTAAGCAGGGCCCACCCTGGTTGCATATGAATGGGAGACTACATGTGTGAGCACTGAAAGATATTCCCCTTAAGGGATACAGCCACTCTGGGAAGAGCATCTAGATTCCAGTTTCCCTCCCTGGCATCTCCAAGATAGGGCTGAGAGATCTGCAACCTTGGAGAAGCCGCTGCCAGTCTGTGTAGACAATACTGAGCTAGATGGGCCAATGTTCTGACTCAGTATATGGCAGCTTCCTATGTTCCTATGTACAAAGTACATCCAAACAGGGCTCATGTATCATTCTTAAATGCTTGTGTTTCCACATTGAAAAAAGAAGTAGCAATACTGAATGTTCTAAATTTATAGAAGCTTAAGCTGGATTCTAACTACAGGATGACCTCAATATTCGCGGGGGTTCCATTCCCAGCTGCAGCTGCGGATATGGAAACCTTGAATATCGTGTTATTGGGGGCTATGGGATTGTGGGGCTTAGGTTCCCAGTTGTTGGGGAAATGATCAAAAATTACAAAAAATCAGCCACATTTTGGGAGGAAATGTGGGGGGGAGCTCCATACCATGCTTTGCGGCTCCCCCTGAGCCATGCTATGCCCCAGAATGCCCCCCCAAATCAGCCAAATATTGGCTGAAAATCACAGAGGTTTTTTCCTTTTTAAAAAAAAAAACACCACAAAGCTATTTTTAGGCTCCAAAACACAAAATATCAGCTGGAAATGACCTCTGCAATCATTTCTGGCTACCCCCGACTGTGGATACACGAGGTTGACATCTTCCCCTCTTTTTTCCATTTATGCTGAGGTCAGGTGTCTTTTACCTGACCACAGATACGCAAATCCATGGATAACGAATTTGTGGATATCAAGGCCCTCCTGTATTGCATTTTTCCTTTGCACATTTCACCTATAATTTGAAATTGATAATGCCTAAGAATTTCATCACATCACTTCAGCCCTAAACTTCCATGTTGTTGGATTACTGCTGAGTTAACTATCCTGGAGTTCTATTCAGACTACACAACAGTGGTCCTTTTATGAGGTAAGGTGAGGTGGTTGCCACAGGGAACAGATTATTGGGATGCTAGCAGGGCAGCAGGATGCTCCCGATGCTGCCCTTGGAGCATCAGTCCCAAAGAGCTGCTCCAAGGGCAGCATCGGGGGCATCTTGCTGCCCCTCGAGCAGCTCTTTGGGACTCATCTGATCCTTGCAAACTTTGCATGGAGTGCCTCTCCTCATATTCCTTGTAATGCTTACAAGAAACATATGAAGAGCAGGTAACTGGCAAGCTTCCTTCCTCTGTGCCCCCTGTGCCACTTTCAAAACTTGCAAGGATTTTGAAAGAGAGGTGACCCTCACTTGGGCCATGGGGCAAGACAGCATTTGGCACCCACCTTGCCTCAGCTACAGTACCTTAGGCCACCCTGTTTGGTGATAAATAAAAGACTATGGAAGACATTTCACCGAAGCAAAGCCTTTCTTGTTAAAAGTAATCTGACTTTAGTTGCAATATTGAACAAAATATTGCAATGTTGAACAAAATAGGAAGCTGCCATATACTGAGTCAGACCATAGGTCCATTTAGCTCAGTATTGTCTACACAGACTAGCAGCAGCTTCTCCAAGGTTGCAGGCAGGAATCTCTCTCAGTCCTATCTTGGAGATGCCAGGGACGGAACTTGGAACCTTCTGCTCTTCCCAGAATGGCTTCATCCCCTGAGGGGAATATCTTACAGTGCTCACAGTTCTAGTCTCCCATTCATATGCAACCAGTGGACCCTGCTTAGCTAAAGGGACAAGTCATGCTTGCTACCACAAGACCAGCTCTCCTCTTAGATTCCAGCGTAGATTCCATCTGTGGGATTATGTACACAGTTCTCTATCAGATTGTGTGACCTGAGCCTTTAGTAGCTACAGGTGCCATAAATCTAATCAGCTACTTTTGGCAAACCAAACTTTCTAATGAAGAAGATTATTATCATATGCAATGACCAACTGTGATGAGCAGAAATTGACTTGTAAACAGGAAACAGGCTGTGTTGCTAGACTCCCTTGCAATATGGAGACTCCAGCTACTGTCTAGTACCTCTTGCCACTTTTATTTGGCATTTCACAGTAGACTGTTAACATCTGGCCCATACAGTTAGTTAATACCAGGCCCATACAGTTAGTTAACTAAGCCTTCAGCCTACTTATTTCAGTGGGCATACATGAATCTAATTAGCCAATTTTGGCAAACTGACCTGTTTAATGAAGATTATTATTATATGCAGTGACCAACTGTGAGGGCCAAAAACCAGATCTGCAAATGGGAGACAGGAAGGCTCTCCACATGAGCAGTATGGAGAGCCGGAAGGGATTTGGTGGGGAGAGCGGGCTTGACTCACTCTCCCTGCACACAAGCATCCAGCCCGCCCTGGGTGGCTGGATCAGCCACCCACACGATTACCGGCTCCATCACGGAGCTGGTTGGGGCAGAGGGGATTGGGGGCCACCTGGCCCCCGAAAGTCCCAGTATGCCTTGCATGAGTGTGCGGGGCATGTTGGGGAGCCCCCTGATGCTGGGAGGATTGTTGGAGCCTCCCGGTCAGGGGTCTCCACGTGGCGGCAAGATGGCACATGGTCCAGTAAATGGGGTTAGCAGAGCTGTTTACAGTTAGCCTTACGTTCACTAGTTGTGAAGTACTCTATGGATAGAGAGAACCCTTTCTGGAAGCTTTACTGCAGTAGGGAAAAATTATTAAAAATCAGCGAATTGACCAATCCATTTCAATTTCAATATTCAGAGCCCTCCCACTCTGCCCTATATCTGTGCTCAATATCAAAACCCAATGCCAAGTCATTCCAGGTGATCTAAAGGGTGGGGCAAAAAGTGGAGTGCTTTTACCCATTTTTATGAAGGCAAAGGGCAGATTCCTCCACATGGGGGTTGAATGATGGTCTGGAGGCGTGGGGGGCTTCAGTTTCAGAACTTTTTGTAGTTTTCTGCCATGAAAATTATTCTGCCATAATATTTTAAGATTTTTTTTTTTAAAAAAATTAAGTAAACAATTTGTCCAAACCATTTAAATTTCAATATTCAAAGCCCTCCCACTCTGCCCTATATCTGTGCCTGATATCAAAGCCCTATAGGAAGCCATTCCATAAATACACAAGGGCAGGGGGTGTTATGAAAAAAGGGGAATCTCATGCCTTCCATTGCTGGCTCTGAGAAAGAGGAGGAAGGCACAGGCTCTCAGCACAGCCCGGGGCTGCAGGGAAGGGAGGGCAGAGGGTGTGCACAGCTCTCTAGTGGGCAGCCAGCACCGGCCACTCTGCCTCCTCCTGGCTGGAGAGCTTCACGGTCAGGGAGTAGGGAAAGCTTCAGGGAACTGGGGAGAGCTTCAGAGAGGCCTGCTCCCGCAGAGAAGCCTTTGGAAGCCACATCCACCCACTGAACAGCTGAGAGTCGGGGAAAGGGAGCTGTAGCAGCATCTCTTCTCCTTCAGGGAACCTTTGGATAGCAGGCAAGCCTGCATGCGGCTCCTGCAGGCTGCAGCTCTACAGGTCGGCTGAGCTGGGGAGGGAAGGAAGTTCAATTTTTGCAGGGCAGGCTGCTCCCCTGCAAGTTCTGTCCCAGTGTAGGGCCCGGGGCGATCGCCCTGGCTGCAGCTGTGACCCTAAATTTGACATGAAAGGATACATACTTTGTACCTACCCTTGCATTTTCATTTACTTCATGAAAGATAAGCCTCAGACCAAGAGACTCACATCAACCCAAGCACTGTCTTATCTCCCAAGAAATGCTGTCTTCTGCAGCACCCTGACATTGATTGAGCCCCGCACATATACTATTCCTATGATACGTGCACAAGACCGTCACATATGGCTGCTCCCCCTCACGATTAAAACGTTAAAGGTGTAGCTTTCCCACTTCCAAAGCACTGATTCATGCCCTTTACCCTTTGCATGTTCACTCTTCTAAAACAATAGTAGCTTTCTAAAACAGGGCTTACCTTTCTTTCCATTTGGTTTCTGAGATTCTTGTACCGATCACCTGCCAAAATTTACAGAAGAAAGGAACAGTTAGTGATGTGTTTGCCTGGCATTATTATAAACCTGTCTGGTGACTGGACACTTGAACAGCTGCAGAAGCAGCAAGGAAAAAAATCCTGCTGCAGCAGCCTACTGATCTATCAATTTCTTCCTAAAACAGGTGGTTGTCATGAGCTTGCAGCAATGACAGGGTAGTAGAAGTTTGTTTAATCCTTACCTTGTAATATTAATTCTTGAGGAAGGGGGGAAAGGAGAATGACATTTCTCGATGTTTGGGTTTCAGTATCATCTGAAAATCACTTACTCCCTAGAATATATGTTCACTATAAACTTATATTGCTTTTATACCTATTTAGTTATCATAGCTTCCCTCAAAAGAATCCCGAGATTAATTAGAATTTGGTAAAGACTATGAGGATTCTGTGTATCTTCCCCTCCCACTTCCCCCATCTCATAGAATTACAGTTTTCAGGGTGCCCTTGAGAGAGGGAATGCCTGCTATACTAATTTAAGTCATGTAGCCACCTAATCACGCAGCGGGGAAATGACTTTATTTAGAAGCCAGAGGTTGTTGGTTCAAATCCCTGCCAGGGGCAGAGCCACCATTGGGCAAATGGGATCAAAGAACCCGGGCTACTGCCCCCAGGGGCCATGCCTCCTGGCCCCAGACATGCCCCTCGCGTCTGACACAGGAGGCGTTATTTCACTCCCAAACAGGACCAAAATCAGCCTGCTCTCTGTTGGCAGCACGGCCAGAGGCTGGAGTGACTCTCCCTGCCTTTTAAAGGTCTTTTAAATATTCTGGGAAACATACCAGTGGGTATCAGGCGCAGAGGCTGGCGGCAGCCTGTGTTCGACTGCCACAGTGGCTCCCTGGCCCCGCCCCCCACATCTGACATCAGGTGCAGGGGGCTGGCTAGCCACACCCCTGCATCTGACATCAGGTGCGGGGTGTGGTCTCCCTCTCAAATGGGGCCGCGCATTGGCAAAGTGGCCGGACTGGCTTTCCCTGCCTTTAAAGGCAGGGAGAGTCACTCCGGCCCAATCTCCCTTCCAAACGGGGCCACACGCCCCCTGTGTCTGACATCATACATGGGGGGGGCAGTGGGCCATCACAGTGGCCAAACACGAGCCGTCGCCAGCCTCCCTCCGTGCCTGATCCTCGCTGGTATGTTTCCCAGACTATATTGGGCAGCAGCAATATAGGAAGATGCTGAAAGGCATCATCTCGTACTGCACGGGAGATGGCAATGGTAAACCCTTTCGGTATTCTATCAAAGACAACTGCAGGTCTCTGTGGTTGCCAGGAGTTGACACCAACTCGACAGCACACCTTACCTTTAGATTATCCCCATTGTATCATGAAACACAATATAACAAAGTTGCTCACATTGGCTACAGAAATAAGTCTAGATTCCTTTGTGTCTCAGCAAAGCACAATTCAAGACATGTTTCTGGAAACATGGCCTTTTTCAGTATGTACATTGACTGAATGCTTTGAAAGGGAGCTGGATCATGCCCACTGCCCTCAATTTAATATGTGTTCAACAGAAATATAAAAGGTGCTCTATGCATACAGCTGTACTCTCATATGCTCATGTGCAATCAAGAACCCTGTATAATCAGGATTCCTGATCATATGAAAGAGCCTGTGTGGGTACAGATGTGTGCACCTGACATCCCTTTTGACCAAAGGTTAGAGGTCTGGACAAAGATGTGATCCTGTCGTCCATCTGTCCGTCTGCCTTGCTGCCATGCATTCAGTCAATGCATGTGGAAAGGGATATATTTGGGTTCTTTGCCATTAGGTTTTTTTTTCTCAGCAGGCTTGAAATGGTGCAAAAAAGAGCAAACAAAATTATCAAAGGATTGGAGCACCTTCCCTACAAGGAAAGGCTATATAGCATTTGGAGCTTTTTTAATTTTGAAAACAACTACTAAGGAGGAATATAATAAAGTTTTATAAAACTGTGGATGGTGTGGATAGAAAGGACTCTTTCTGCATCTCCCATAACATTAGCACTGGAAGTCATCCAGGCTATAAAACCTGTCATGCAATATATAATTAAATTGTAGAATTCACTACCACAAGATGTAGTAATAGCCCTTGGCTGAGATAGCTTTAAAAGGAGAATAGACAAATTCATGGAGGAGAGGTCTATCAATAGCTATCAGCCATGATGGTTAAACAGAGCCTCCATGTTCAGAGGCAGCAGCTGACATACGTGCACTTTGCAACGTAACATTTGTGCAGTTTCACAAGAGCACTGTTGTGCTAAATACAAGAATTGCATGGACACAGTTGTGCAACTAATGGCCACTGGAAATAATCATAGCTGTCAATCAAAAAATGTGTTTGTCCAATTCTTGCGTTTAATGCAACAGCACGAATGCTACATTACAAAGCACATTGCACAGTATGTCAGATGGTACGTCACTGTATACCAATTATGGGGGTTATTTTTATTTATATTTATGTATATATATATTTATTTTATTTTATTTTATTTACTTATCTTTTTGGCTTCCTGGAGTTATCTGACTGGCTTCAGTGGAAAACAGGATGCTGGACTAGATGGACCTTTGATCCAGCAGAGCTCCTTTTATGTTCTTTTTTCTTTAATTGTTGGGATTTTAAGGACATTCTTATTTGGGCAACATCCTACTGTTTTTACTACTTTATAGAACACACATTAATCTAAGGCCTAAAATAGCTGACTTTGAGATTACTTTTATCCCCAGCCCTTTAGAGGTAAATAAACTGCAAAAAGTAGAAGATAATCAAAAATAGCAAAGGTCGGTTGAGGTGCTTTTGGTTTCTTAGAAGAGTATCTGTGAATTCCTGGTGGAATTCCAGGCCTAGCACTGATGGAGCTAGCAATGGATATTGATCTCCACTTGAATTCACTGAATAAATAATGGTTGCCATAGTTATTGAGCATTCACAACTGGTAGGGAAGCTGGGAAATCTCCAAAACACCTTCTGTGACAGTTCTGCCATCAAATCATCCAATGAAAGGATGGCACTAAAATACTGCATTAAAACAATGCACATTGTCCAGGTTAATTTATGTTCAGCTATTTCTAAGTGGAAAAGAAATTATAGAACAGAAATGGTATTGTAAGAGCCAAGGTCATCTGACACTGTATGTTCCACACTGACACACAGATACACATGCCATTGTATCTCACATTAAATGTCTGTAATTACTACTTTAGTACTGCCCATATTTACAAGGCTGTTACTATTTAATCATCAGCAGGCTTGTTCACATAATATGGCTGCTTACTTAGTTTTCCTCAATTTCTTTGCAGAACGACATGGATTAAAAGAACCAAAGAAAGTGCATGAGCTATGCAACAAAATTATGAGCAGCTTGAAAGATCACTTAGCCTTCAGTTGCCAGAGCAAAGGACAACCATTTGAGCCTACAGAGTCTAAGGTACTTGGGGTCCTTGCTGACTTGCGTTCCCTCTGCACATTAGGACTGCAGCGGATCTTTTACCTGAAATTGGAAGATTTGGTGCCACCCCCTTCCATTATTGACAAGCTGTTTCTGGACACCTTACCATTCTGAAGTTCAAATTATCCTTTTGAAAGGCAACTGTCTACCAGAGCAGGCAAAAGGATTGGAATTTACTGCTAATAATGCTGCTCTCATTTAACTGTGGGGTGGGGGGAAGCATTTCCAGCCCTAAGAAGTGGACTTTTCCTAATGCATTTCCTTGCAAACTGTGGCCTAAAACATAACTTACAGTTTTGGGAATAAGGAATTTGAGGTGGGGAGGAGTTGAGTGAAGTTTTTGTTTTGTTTCTTAATTGTTAATGTGGCACTTTTGAACGATGCTACCCCAGCAGGAAAAAAAGAAGAGATGTTAATATGACTGTTTAAAATCTATTGCATAGCACCTCATCTTAGGTGGCGAATAGAAAATTGTAGATGTTGTGTGTTTGAAAACAGGAGCAATGACAAATTGTTCATCCGGGTAGTATGTATTTTACAGTTTATACTTTTAGCATACTTCCCATATCAAGGGCACATTATTCTGGCACAAATTAAAATGTTCTTTCTCTCTCTCTCTCTCTCTCCCTGTTTTTTTTCTCCTAACAATGTTCATTCGATATTTCGTATAAATCAGATATAGCAAAATGACAATGGCTGTTAGCTCCCATGGTCAAGTGCAATTTTTAAAGTGCTGTCTTACTGAGTCCTGTTTATTAACTATAATTTATTTTAATATGAAAATTAAATGAAAGGAAAAGGTGAGGGGGAAAAAGTTTTTACATGCACTAACTTCCATGACAAAGTTTTCCAAACTTTGGATCAATGTAGCATGACTTACTGACAAGCATATGTGGAAGGCAAGATGAAGGGAAATTTGTGATGGAATCACACGCTTATTATTTGGCTGATTAAGTAAATAACAATGCATAGAGACCAGGGGCGTAACATGGCTGGAGTGGGCCCAGAGACAAAATTTCAAAATGGGCCCCTCGCTGATACAAACACACACACACTTCACAATATATAGTCATGTGACTTGCATCGGGGGGGCCTCGAGGCATGGGGGCCCCAAGGCAGCCGCCTCCCCTTGCCTAATAGTAGTTACGCCCCTGATAGAGACTAAAACAGACAGGGTCAGCATCAGGCATAGTTAAGTTTTAGAGCTGAATCTAGCAAATTGGTTAGTAGATACAAGGCAGCTGGGAAGAACATGTCTTGTAAGAATAGTCTGAATGTAAATGCTAGGAAGGGTTTGGTGGGCTGTGTTTTAAACATTCCGTGTACGTACTCCCTTTTTGGTATGTTTATACTGTTGATGCCATATTAATATGAGACAATTTGTTGCATAGTGTCTTTATTTGTATAAATATTTGTATGCATGATATATTGTAAAGCTTTGCTTGTATTTATTGCAATGACTGCCAGCTCATGGGAGCCGTGTTACACAGAGCAACTAAATAGTGTGTTCACACTGACTCAGTTATATAATGAGTGTGTGGGTGTGGGTGTGCGTCACACACATACACATCTATGTGTGTGTTTTTATTAACCAGTTGTATACAAAATCTGTCCTTTCACAAGCAACCTTATCTTACTGTTATTTGCATTGACTTCTAAGGCAGTACGATTTAGCACTTTGATATTAAAAATCTTGCTCATGTTTTGCTAACTTAAATAATATTTAAATATTCTTTACAAAAAATTTATATGCACTGTATTAAGTCAAGATTTCATTGGTCATTTTGCTAAGAAGAAGAAAAACCTTTTTGAATGTCAATCTGATGTCCCTGTATCTTTTGTTAGCTTTAAACAGCCTATAGTACTTTTGTCTTTTTTTTAACTATGCTGTTTATATGGAAATTAAATTATACAATCAAACAGATGCCAAATTAACTGCCTAATAGCTGCAACGATTAACCCAGATATCAAGTTGTTATCTGGTTTTCAAATAGATGCTTGGTATTTTATCATTTATGATGTTTGGATGTGCTTTTTTTGGAAAAATTATTCTTCTATCAATATTGGTAATAATGTTAATAGGGAAACATACTTCTAATCATTATAGCTAATATTTTCAGTTTACCTGCAAATAATATTTGAAAATGTATTGCTTTTTTCCCCTTGGTATTAACTTTATGTGCAAACATAATAGCATAATTAAATATCAGAGAAAACTGATTTCTCTTGTAGGTTGATCTCTCTTGCCTGACCTGCAAGGCAAACATATTTTGATTTTTAATTTGAAATTTTTGTACAAGATATGTACACAATCACAACAGAATTTTAAAAGGTAGGCTAACATTTTTGCTACATGTGCAAAATATATAATTAATACCCTACTGGAGTTAATAGGACCTTTTTATGTTAATTTCATTGGGGTTCATGTTTTGCTGTCATTCTGTTGAGATGTCATTCTCATCGGAGAGAAATCCTATAAGGGACATAAAAACCCCAGTTCTCACTGAAGTGAATGGAAGGTGAAGATTCATAACTCTTCACAGGGTTGGATCCTCAGGCAGAAATCTGTGGTGTTACATAGAACAATTCTTCTTTTTTAAGCCAAAAATGTATGTTAGAATTTGTTTTATTGTTGCAAGTTTCCAGAACCCTGTGCTAGACTTCATTTAATTATCATGCTTCAGTCTTCCATAGATATTCTTCAATGTGATTTTGGGCAGTATCACTGCTACCTATGGGATCTTCTTCATATCATTTAAATTCACAAAATTTATTCATGCGGTATGATCACAGACAAATCTCAAGTGCAAAAAAGACATTTAAAGCTGATGAACCTATTTGTTCTCTTTAGCACTCTCTCAGTGTGAACATGCCTTGTTTCGTAGGCTAAAATCAGGAATATTACAGCTGTTAAAGGAGAGTGCCTTGCCTTTATTTCAGACAGAGTACTTCAGAAGTTCCTCTGCTCCTCTAACAGCAATGCTTGTGTGTGTGTGTGTGTGTGCGCGTGCGCATGCGCGTTAAACTGTGAGGTTGAAAGAAATGCTCTTGTACATATCCAATGTAAATTAAAATGATTAAATTGAATAACGTTTTTCCCAGAGGCCCCATGTGTGTTGAATAAGTATGCTTAATTCTGTTACCGTCTGATGTGAATTTTTTATCTCTTAGAAAACATTAAAAATGTATCTGCTCCAGTATTAAAAGCAGGGACATGCTTAGGAACACTGAAAAATTAATGGCAGAAACTTGGATTGTATAGCTTGAAAAATAAAATAAGAAATTACTGCAGTGCCTGCTTACAAAAATATCCTCTCAGATAGCAATCACGATTAAAGACTCTAGTGGAAGCATACAATCAGTCCCAGGGCCATGTAGAGTTGCCATTTGTTAGACCCTGTTCTTGCCTGTAGTTTCAAGATATATTCAAGAAAATGCCTGTAACTTTAAGAGAGAACGCTCTCATTCAGGAAGTCAAGACTGGAAGATGCAGGATAGATGGCTGTGTAGTTTGGTTCAATGAACTTTGAAGCAACTAAAGATGCCTTTCTTTACAAGCAACAGTTTATGGCATGACAGGGAAATTTGATTGATCTGTTAGACTAGTGTTTCCCAACTAGTGTGCTGGTGTTCCACGCTGACTTTCTTAAAATAATTTCCAAAAGCCTGGAGTTTCTTTCCTGGTGCATAAGGGAACAAGTTTAAGTTCCTTGCTATTGCTATTTAAGTGGGAGGTGAATCAACTCCAGGAGGAACACACAGGACAGCTACAAATAAGAACAAAAATTACATAAGAATAAAAAGGAAGCTTAAATAAATAAATAAATAAATAAATATTGCGTGGCAGCTTTGCCACCACACACACAAAAGGTATGTCTGTTGGTGGGGGCAGTATGCCCCAATATATTTGTTTTTTTAATGCAAGTCTGTCTCAGAATGAAAAGAAGCTGGGAAACACTGAGTTAGACCATAAATTTTTATCTCTCTAAAGGAATATGTTATTAGCACTTCTACACAGGTTCAGCCTGTCTAATATTTCATCTCCAGTTGTAGATTCTTTCAAACAAAGCAGGCAAAACGTCAGATTCATTTTTCATTACCAAAATAAGCATTTCGAGACATGAACTCTTCCAAGGCATCAGTTTAATACTCACAATTTCATACCATTTCTAAAGCAAACTGGTGTAAACCAAAAACCTGGTGACATGGTGTCAATGCCTCCATACAGGGCCATAGCAAGCCCATGGCAGTCTGTGTCCCACCCATCACTCCCCCAATGCTTGTAAGTGGGGGCTGGTGCTAATCCCTCCACACTACCCCTTGCCTTTGCCTTGCCATGCCATCTCCTGCCTCCTCTAATCACCGCTGCCATTACACTCCCCCCTGCCTCCATTAGAGTGAAAGTTTTTGACCCAGTACAAACGAACAACAGTTGTTTGTTTCAGCAGGAGGGTATATTAATAATCCTTGTATTAAGTAAATCATAGACTGCAGTTGACTATTTCAGTTCTCTGCCACAAGATGTGGCGACAACCACCACCCTGGATGGATTTAAAGGGGCTTAGATAAATTCATGGAGGACAAGCTTATCAACTGCTACTAGTCTGAGGGCTATAGGCCACCTCTAGCCAGAGGCAAGGGGCCTCTAAATACCAGTTGCAGGGAAGAGACAGCAAGAGAGAGAGCATGCCTGTGGGCTTCCCAGAGGCATCTGGTGGACCACTGTGCAAAACAGGAGGCTGGACTAGATAGGCCTTGGGCCTGATCCAGCGGGGCTGTTCTTGTGTTCTTACATTCTTAATATTTAATTAAAGCAAAAACCCTTTGGTTTACAGGGATAGTTTGGATTTGGCATGTTCAACTGAGCTCCAAAAAGTGAGGAAATTTGATGGCTCATGTTGTTCACTCCATGGAAGCATGAGATCTTATGTCTGAGATATTGTACTGTCCTACAAAAACATAACCATGAAAACACAATTTGGTTGGTGGTCCAATCTGGCTGTAGGCTTGTGGCAGCAGCAAAATCTGGGGATGAATATTGTAGCAATGTTTAAGAAAAAATTGGTAACGTGCTTCTGAACATATGAAGAGTGCTATTATCTCAGCAGACAACAACTATAATCACCACAATTAGCAAAAGAGAACTAATGGAGGACCTATCCAAATTACGTTTCCATGGGTATGATTTTGTAGGGCAATACAATATCTCAGAACACAAGAACAGCCCTGCTGGATCAAGCCCAAGGCCCATCCAGCAATCTGTTTCACACAGTGGCCCACCAGATGCCGCTGGAAGCCACAGGCAGGAGTTGAGGGCATGACCTCCCTCCTGTTGTTACTCCCCTGCAACTGGTACTTAGAGGCATCCTGCCTTTGAGGCTGGAGGTGGCCTATGGCCCTCCGACTAGTAGCCGTTGATAGACCTCTCCTCCATGAAGTTATCCAAACCCCTCTTAAAGCCTTCCATGTTGTTCGCTGTCACCATATCTTGTGGCAGAGAATTCCACAAGTTGATTATGCATTGTGTGAAAAAATACTTCCGTTTGCTGGCCCTAAATTTCCCGGAAATTAATGTCATGGGAATACCCCTGGTTCTAGTGTTATGTGAGAGGAAGAAGAATTTCTCTCTAACCACTTTCTCCACACCGTGCATGATTTTATAGACTCTATCATGTCTCCCCCCACCCCCGTCATCTTTTTTCTAAACTAAATAGCCCCAGGTGTTGTAGCCTTGCCTCATAAGAAAAGTGCTCTAGGCCCCTGATCATCTTGGTTGCCCTCCTCTGCACCCTTACCAGTTCTACAATGTCCTTTTAAAGATGTGGTGACCAGATTTGTCTGCAGTACTCTAGGGATGGCCGCACCATCGTTTTGTATAAGGGCATTATAATATTAGCAGTTTTATTTCCATTCCCCTTCCTAATGATCCCTAGCATGGAATTGGCCTTTTTTCACAGCTGCCGCACAATGAGCTGACACTTTCAATGAGCTGTCCACCACAACCCCAAGATCCCTCTCCTGGTCAGTAACTGACAGCTCAGATCCCATCAACGTATACTTGAAGTTGGGGTTTTTTGTCCCAATGTGCATCACTTTACACTTGCCAATACTGAACCGCATTTGCCATTTTGTTGCCCACTCACCCGGTTTGGAGAGATCCTTTTGGAGCTCCTCACAATCTGTTTTGGATTTCACTACGCGAAAGAGTTTGGTATCATCTGCAAATTTGGCCACCTCGTTGCTTGCCCCTACTTCTAGATCATTTATGAATCAATTAAAAAGCCCCAGTCCCGGTACAGATCCCTGGGGGACCCCATTTCTTACTTACTCCCATTGTGAAAACTCTCCATTTATACCTACCCTCTGTTTCCTGTCCTTCAACCAGTTAACAATCCACACGTACTTGTCCCCTTATCCCATGACTGCTATGTTTTCTCAGGAGTCTTTGATGAGGAACTTTGTAAAAAGCTTTTTGGAAGTCCAGGTATACTGTGTCAACTGGATCACCTTGATCCACACACTTGTTGACACTCTCAAAGAACTCCAAAAGGTTTGTGAGGCAAGATTTCCCTTTACAGAAGCCATGCTGGTTCTCTCCCAGCAGGTCCTCTTCTTCTATGTGCTTTAAAATTTTATCCTTGAGGAGACTTCCCATCAATTTACTTAGAATGGACATTAAGCTAACTGGCCTGTAATTTCCCAGATTGCCCCTGGATCCCTTTTTGAATATCAGTGTTACATTTGCTACTTTCCAGTCCTCCAGTACAGAGCCTGATTACAGGGTTAATTTTAGCAAGGAGGTCGGCAATTTCACATTTGAGTTCTTTGAGGATTCTTGGATGGATGCCATCCGGCCCTGGCAATTTGCTAGTTTTCAGTTTTTCCAATCAGTTTAGAACATCATCTCTTGTCACTTCTATCTGACTCAGTTCTTTAGCCTCATCCCCGAAAAGCCTGTTACAGGAACAGGTATATGCTCAGCAGGCTCGGACTGGCCCACAGGGCAACGGGGCATATTGCCAGTGCGCCCCACCCACGGGGCGCCCCTGCACCCCAACTCCCACTCTTAATTACCCTTTCTGCTCAAAACCCGGCGCCCTCCCCACATACATTCCACCGCCCTCTCAATGCCCCCAGTCCGGCCCTGATGCTCAGTATCTTCTGCCATGAAGACAGACGCAAAGAACTCATTTAGCTTCTCTGCAACCTCCATATTCTCCTTAATAATCCGTTTTACTCCATCATTATCTAACGGTCCAACCACCTCCCTGGCAGGTTTCCTGCTTCTGATGTATTTAAAGAAGTTTTTGTTATTCCCCTTGATGCTTTTTAGCTAAACGTTCCTCAAACTCTCTTTTTTGCCTCCCTTACTGTCACCTTGCATTTCTTTTGCCAGAGTTTCTGTTCCTTTCTGTTCTCCTCATTTCGGCAGGCCTTCCAGTTTTGGAAGTCTTCTTCTCTTTTATGGCTTCCTTGACATTACCTGTTAGCCATGCTGGCATCCTCCTGGACTTAGTAGTACCTTTCCTCCTTTTGGGTATACAGTCTAACTGGGCATCTAGTATTGTGGTTTTGAGTAAACTCCATGCATTCTTGAGCAAAGTGACTCTCCTGATTTTCCCTTTCAGCTTTCTTTTCACCATACTCCTCATTTTGGAGAAGTTTCCTCTTCTGATATGCAAAGTGTCTGCCTTAGACTTCCTTGCTGATTCTTTCCCCACATGTATGCTGAATTTGATCACACTATGGTCACTGTTCCCTAAAGGGCCGATGACACTGACATCACGCACCAGGTCCTGGGTGCCACTCAGGATTAAGTCCAAGTTCACCTTCTCTCTGGTTGGTTCCAAGACCAACTGTTCTAGGACACAGTCATTCGGCGTATCTAGAAATTTGACCTCTTTGACCTGACTGTGAATTTAGCCAGTCTAAGTGTGGGTAATTGAAGTCACCCATTATTACAGCCCGGCCTCTCCTTGAAGCCTCCCTGATCAACATTTTGATCTGGAGGGTGATAGCACGTCCCCAGTAGCACATTTCCTTTCAGGCCTTGTATTGTCACCCACAGGGTTTCTGTGGAGGACTCCAGTCCACCTAGGTTTTCTACTTTGTTAGCTTCTATATATTCTTTAACATACAGTGCTACTCCACCTCCAAGGCGCCCCTCCCTGTCCTTTCTATAGAGTTTATATCCAGGGATAACAGTGTCCTACTGGTTCTCACTGTTCCACCCTGTTATGCCCACTATATCTATTTCTGTGTTAGAAACAAAGCACTCCAGCTCACCCATCTTGGCTCGGAGGCTTCTGCTATTGGCATATAAGCACCTATATGCTGAATCTTTTCCCTGGTGTATTCTAACATTCTTTGGACTCTGACCAGCTGGCACAGCCTTCTGTCTGCTCTTTATGTGGTTCTGCTCTGTCCCCTTATGTTTTATCTGAATCCTTTGCACCCTCGCACTTTAAAGGGTGGCATTTGCTGAACCGGATACTGCCCAGCTCCTGTCAGCTATTCCCCAGGCGTCATTTTAAAAGCTGCTCTGCAATCTTTTTGTTTTTAAGTGTCAGCAGTCTGGTTCCATCTTGGTTCAAGTGCAGCCCATCCCTTTTGTACAGGCCTTGCTTGCCCCAAAATGTATCCCAGTGCCTAACAAATCTAAACCCCTTCTCCCAGCACCAATGTCTCATCCACGCATTCAAATCCCTCAACTCTGCCTGTCTCATTGTACCTGCATGTGGAACAGTTAGCATTTCTGAGAATGCTACCTTGGGGGTCCTGGATTTCAATATGCGACCTATCAGCCTAAATTTGGCTTCCAGGACCTCCCAACTACATTTCCCCACATTGTTGGTGCCGACGTGCACCACAACAGCTGTCTCCTCCCCAGAACTGCCTAACAGCCTATCTAGATGCTGTGTGATGTCCGCGACCTTCGCACCAGGCAGGCAAGTCACCGTGAGGTCAACACGCGGTTCACATCAGACATCAGATCTCATGCCCCTATAGTGTGAACATCATGGGCCATGTAATTTCTTCAATTTTTGTAGTTCAGTTGGAGCTGCCACACCCATAACTATCCCTGTAAACCAAAGGTTTCTTGCTCCATACTTAATACATGTGTTTTCAGTACAAGGGAAGTAAAAATACTGTTTTAGCATTCCCAGGCATAATAAATAGGCAGACATGAGGTTCTGGGTTTAAAATAAGCCATAACTTTATTTGGCAAACTGGTGTGGATGCCCAGCAAAAAAAAGCCCAGTGGAACATTTCCCCTGAACCTGATGTTAATCAGACATACATTTGTTTGTTTGTTTGTTTGTTTGTTTGTTTGTTTGTTTACATTTACAGTATATCCCACTCTTCATTCAAGGAACCCAGAGCAGTGTACATGGTTATGTTTATCCTTACAACAACCCTGTGAGGTAGGATAGACTGAGAGATAATTGGCTGTCCCAGAGTCACCCAGTTAGCTTCATGGCTGAATGGGAATTTCAACTTGGGTCTTCCCAGTCCTAGTCTACCACTCCACCCACTATGCTGGCTCTATGACATAAACTAGCATAAAGGAAGGTAAGCATGGGTACCAGGTTGTTACCTTACCACTTTCAGCAGTAGCCAATCCCGCCAGGCAAAGGCACATCAATGATGCAGAGTGATGACCAATCATTGCTTGTCTACAGGCAAACATATGTGGTATACAATGTATTATAGTTCCATTCTCTGGTGAGAGAATAGGGCCAGAGGGCCCAAGACGTTTAAGAGCTTCATGACAGGCAGACACTCAATGGGTTTAACTTCACCTAGCATATGAGCATGAAAACAGCACCTATTGATATTCTGCCTGTTCTTCCGCTACTTGACAGCCAGAACTTCAATAACTGTAATTCCCATCTCCAAATGCTGGGGGAAAGTCCACCAGCTGAGTTTCTGCTTGTCATTCAGCTGTTAGAAACAGAACTCTGGTCATGGTAGAAGCATGATAGTTTTTATAGCTGAAGCATTACTTGCTTCCACTATGCCTGTGTCTGAATGACAAGCAGAAACTTGGCCGATGGAGTTTCCACCAGCATTTGGAGATTAGAACTCCACCCGCTGAAGTTCTTACTGTAAAGCAACTGAAGCAAAGGCAGAATATCCACAGGTGCTGCTTGCTGGCGTACAACTCCCATCATTCCTGACTCCTGGCCACTGTGACTGGTGATGCTGGGAGCTGTAGTCCAAAAATAGCTGGAGGGCTGAAGCTGAGTAACCCCATGCTCTGCAAAGTTGCACCTGTTGAATTTCTGCCTGCCATGCAACTGAAAAATCCTGGGCCCTCTGGCCCTTTCAAGGAACTCAGCAGTCTTATGAGATATAAGGTTGGAGGGTGATAAAAGCCTAACAGGAGCACTGAAGCCAAGCAGTTCTGAGGTAAAATGAATCAAAATAAAGGAGGAGGTCACTGTCAGATAGAAGCAGCAACATTACCACTGCTAAGCAGCTGAGGCCTGTATGTTACAGGGTAGCAGGCCCCATCTACCTCAGAGATATGGGTTAAACCAAGGGTTCCCAACAGGGGATACTAATACCCCTAGGAGTACCTGAAGAGCTCCCAGGGAATACTCAGAGCTCTCCTGTCTCCCCATGCTGCAGCCGCAGTGCTCATAAGCCAGCGTGGTGTAGTGGTTAGAGTGCTGGACTAGGACCGGGGAGACCCGAGTTCAAATCCCCATTCAGCCATGAGACTTGCTGGGTGACTCTGGACCAGTCACTTCTCTCTCAGCCTAACCTACTTCACAGGGTTGTTGTGAAAGAGAAACTCAAGTATGTAGCACACCGCTCTGGGCTCCTTGGAGGAAGAGCGGGATATAAATGTAATAAATAAATAAATAAACAAACAAACAAACAAACAGTCTTATTGAAATTAATGGGACAAATTTACTTCAAATGGAAGCACTGTAACTTCAAAAAGGTTATTTCAGAGGGAGTACTCATGAGTAGCTTAGTCTAGATGCAAGCAAGTGGGTAGAGTAGCCTGTCTCATAATTGTAACATTTAAATGTGTGTGGCTCCATTGTGCATGCACACATGCACGCACACACAATCTCTGTGGGGTACTTGACCTGAAGGTTTGCAACAGAAGGGGTACACTTGTTTTAAAAGGCTAGGAACCCCTGAGTTAAACCATTCAAGTATGATGGTTGCCCTTTGCTTTCAAACACTTCTCATTCTCAGGGTGGGTGGAGTTGAGCCAGATTAACCAGCCCTGACAGTAGAGGTGCTCTTACCTCCAGACCTTGGGGCCTCAGTCTGTGGCCTCCTAAATCTGGGGGGGGGGACTCCAGATATCCTGGGGGGCCACCACTGCTGCCTGTGACTGTCGCTGCCCCAGCCACTGTGCTGCTTCTTGTCATTTTCGGGGCCTTTTCACAACTGCCATGTGTACGGCCGGGGGGTAAGCTGAGCAGGCCTCAGCCTCCGCTGTAGTGGTGGCGGTCGGTGGCGGGTCTAGCAGCTGGTGTGCCCGTCCAGATTTAGCGCTGCACAGTGGGAGTATCAAGCTGTCGCAAGCCCATGATGTCACAGGCTTGGGTCACTCAGAGGTCACGCAGAGGCCTATTGCAGGCACGGTTTGATCCGGGGGGGCGGGTCACGGACAATCTCTCTCTCTCTCTCTCTCTCTTTATATATATATATGATGTCAATGTGCCTGCAATAGGCCTCTGCATGACCCAGGCCACACAGAGGCCAATTGTGCAGGCACGGTGGCCTCCAAAATGATCACCACGCCGGAGGGGGGCCAAAGAGCCGACCGCTCCTTGGGTAGGAGGTTTTCTTGTTCCCCCAGTCGCTTAGTTTTCAATACAAGTGTCTGGCATAGCGCTTGCTGATTGTGCTGAACAGGCTGATGGGTCTATAGTTTGCTGGGTCATCCCTCCTACTGTTTTTGAAGATAGGAGCAATAACTCCTAGCCCCCCAGTCCCTAGGGATGCAACCGTGCTTGTCAATAAATGTAAACAGCAAGACCAAAATGGGAGCCCACCACATTGAGTTCTTTTTGTTTAGTTCAGAATAGATTAGATCATCTCCAGGAGCCTTCCCAGGTCTTAGCTGAGATATCAGATCCTTGACTTCTGCAGGCGTCACCAGAAGCAGGCGTCACCGGAAGCCAGGCAGACAGGTCCTCTGTGTCGCACCAAGGGCATCCGTGGTCCCCTACTACATATCTGGACAGTTTGCTAAAGTGTCTTTCCCAGACCTCTAGTGGAATGCACTTGCAGCTGTCCAATTTATCAGGCTGTTGCTGGGATGAACAACAGTGACGCGCCAGAATAGAGCCGAGTCTGACTGCTTGGATGAGATGTGACCAGGTGTCTTTCATGGCTTCTCTTTTCTTGTGTTTGATGTTATTAGTATTACCTCTTCTGCTTAAGGAGATCCTGCACAGACTAAGGTCCTGCATTGGCTCTTTAGCCAATGAGCATTTTTGTAGTTGTAGTGGCAATGAGCTCCCCTCCCCCCCCTTTTTAAAATTTAATGTATTCAGAATCAAATAATGGTTTGGAGAGGCACAGTTGCTATTTGAGGCAAGGAGTGTTTCGTGGTTTTGTAATTCCTGCACTAGGTAGCTATAACTCTCTAGGATTGAGATGGAGGGTTCTGCTGAGAATGGGGAAAGGAGGATGCATTAGAAGTGTTCTGAGGTGAGTTATGTTATTACTTTGTCCAGTTGAGGGGACCTTTTGATGCGACAGGCACTTCCCTAGAATTTGTGGTTGGTATAGAGCCTCAGCATGGGGCTGCTGAACAAAGGGTTTTAGTAGTAGGGAGACTGGGAAGTGGTCACTGTCAAATTGGGGGATGACAAAGTGGTCTGTGAATTAGACACCGTTTCCAGAGACTATTATGTAATCAATGACACTCATTTTGTTCCCAGCCCAGAAGATATATTCGGCAGGGTGGTCATTTTTGAGGGAGCCACTTAAGATGTAGCATTTAAATCTATTGCCCATTTGGGCAAGGCAGAGTCCTGAATAGCTTGGCTTCCTATTCTTCAAGTGGCATGTGAAGGGGAGTATATCTACTTCCAGGTTAGGTGGGTAGCACTGATAGCATACATATACAGTATCATTGTCAGGGCCTAGTCTAGTTTTAAGATCGCTGCCTGCTACACATCAGGGAAGGTAGAGAGAAAGTCAGTCCGGTAGCTTTCCAGATCAGACCACAGTTTCTTGATCTGGGATTTCCACTGCAGCAGAGGTAAGTAGATGTTGATTATTAGCAAGGTACAGTGTCTGGAGTTGATTGTCACAGCTGTAGTGTGAGAAAAGTCTCACTGACATTGCATGCAGGGTAGTAGAGACTAATACTCCCCAGTCCACCTTTAGGTATGTCCCTTCTCACACAAGTTTCTGCTCCCAATGACTACAAGCTGAAGCCGTTGAGTGTGAGGTCCTCGGATACCCAGGTTTCCTGCACCATATGACATCATATCCGGAGAGGTATATAAAGGAGACATCCCTGCAGCTGGAGTGCCAGCCTGCCACATTCCAGGCCAGGAGGGAGACCTTATGCTGGTCTTTTGAGCATTGGTCTGTGGTTACATTAGCAGGGATCTGTGCAGAGGTTCCCAGTGGGGTGTCTTGAGGAATGGTAGGCTGAATGCATGGGGCCACAGAGTAAAGAGTGAGAAGTCTCTCGGGAGGTTTCTGGTGTGGTTGGTTTCAATGATTCTTTGAGGGACGCACTGGCCAGCGGCTGCTCTTGTAGTTCTGATGAAATTCCAGAGGTGCATTGGGCAGCAGCTGCTCTTGTGGCAACAAGGATGATAGTGGACATGTAGACAACTCCATAGGGCCCTCAGAAGATACATGTGATTTTTGGAGCTCTTGAGATTGAATGGGTGATATAGGGGTCCCTGTCTTTGGAGTTGCTGTTTCTGTGTCTTGAGGCAGTGAAGTTGACAGTGGGTGTGCATCCCCATTCCTCAGATCCTCGGGGCTAGTATGAGGCAACTGCAGCTCTTGTGGTATTGCAGGTGATGTGAGCACCCCTTCATTTGGATATGCTTTCTCGGTATGGTCTGTCTGGGGCTCTTCAGCATCAAAAGGAAGCATGCATGAAAGTGTTGTAAGCTGGGGCTGGGCAAGGTCAGAGATAAGCCCACTCCTCAGGATGACTGACATTGAGGGAGGGGCTCAGTAATGTATGTTTTGTTGTCATCGACATCTGAGTCAGTGTTGGAATCAGAATTAAAGTCAGAGAAGTGAACTAACAGTTTCCTCCTTGATCTGTATGAGGTTGCAGTCTTTGTGATTGTATTGGTTAGGGCAGGTGTGCTATTGAGCCCTTCTGGTGTGGCCTGAAAAGGATAAGTATCCATTTCATTATCACTGTGAATTCAGAATCTGAGCAGGAGAAGAGTGATGTCAGTGGCTGCATTTGGGCTTGAACAGTCATGAGTAGTTTTTTTCAGATCGGCAAGACCTAAGTCTATGGACTTACGACTTTCACTCTCTCCAAGCATTAAAGGTTTAGTCTGCTGAGTCTGGTCAAGTTCAGCAGAATCATTTGTAGGTTGTTTACTGAAGTCTAAGCTCATTCCCCTGGAGACGTTAGGGATATGCACAGAACCGGTTCGGCATTCCCTTCCTGGAGCACTAAACCGGTTCCATCCACTGGCATTCAAACCAGTTCGGATGGTGGGAGGTTTGCTTTAAATGACAGGGAAGGTGCTGCCTACCTGTCAGCCCCTACCCTACTGTTTCTCCACTGCTGGAGCTCTCCAGAAAAGTGGATGCTCTGGGCTGCAGCATTCCTGATTGCAGCCCCAGCAGCATCGCCATGCTCATGGCCAGCATGCATGTGAACGTCACAATGGGCTGACCAAGCCATTACCAAGAGACCAGTTCTAGATTCTTCAAGAGAAGATGGGAGTTGTGGATTGGTGCACAAGAAAATGAGAAAGGGTGTTGGAGATGCAGCTCCTGATGGCATTGACTCTTAGCACCAGCAGCCTTATTGACCACTAGGGGTAGAGATAATGAGCAAGGGAATCCCCTCTCTGACTAAGCTTTCTCTACTCTACCCTTTGTTAGACTGATAGTCTCAAGTTTCATTCTCTCACCAGGAGAGACAGACTTCCTTCTTCTCCCTTCCCCCCTTCCTGTATGCAGTTAGCAGCAAGGAATGTAGGCCTCATTTTTCTCCCTCATTTGTAGGCCTCATTTGTTCTCAACAAAAATCTGTTGAGAACAATAACCATTGAAATGATGGTTATGTTCAGAATCATGGGCATAATTATGATCGGGCAAGGGGAGACAGTTGTCTGGGGGCTCCACTGCCTTGAGGGCCCCCCAGAGACATGTCACATGACTCCCCATTGCCCACCCGGCCAGCCCCAAGGCCCCTCACTCAGCCAGTCCCCCTTACCCTGTTTACCCTCTCTCCTGCTTGCCCTGGCCGGCAATCTAAGCAGCATGCAAGCTGCTAGAGCTCTTTCTCTCCCCACCTCTCAGCTGATCAGAGAGTGGGTGGGGCTTCCAGAGAGGCCTCCATGCAGGCCTCCCTGAAGCCTGAACTTGAGTGCCGGCAGGCCCCAAGGAAGGAAGGAGGCTGGCAAAATGGCCAGCTCTGGCTGCCCTCACTCACCACAGTTCTTTGCAGACCCTCTGCCCAGGCCAGCCAGCCCAGCCTTTGCCAGTAATGGAGGTAAAATGTGAATTCCTTTTTTGTGGTTACCCCCCCACACACATATAGGGATCTGCTTGCTTGCTTGCTTGCTTGCTTGCTTGCTTGCTTGCTTGCTTGCTTGCTGTAGGGCTTTGATGGGGTGTGTGTGGAGAGACTGAATATTTAATTTGAAACAAATTGGAAAATTTGCTGGCTTAAAAAAAAAACTATCTAAAAAGTCCTATAAGTGGCTTGTTTCATGGCAGAAAATTACAAAAACTTCTGGAACAAACAATATTATATTTATTCATTCATTCATTTATAAATGCACTTATGTTCAAGTTGTTTTGCAACCTAGAAGGTCTGAGTGAGAACTGTGAAGCATGTGTTGTGCTTTTATTTTATTTTATTTTTCTTTAGAAATGCCAAGCCGGTTGGACATGTCCAAAAACCTCACTCACACGATTTACACTGTATGTCATCAGTCAGCATGATTCTGTAATGATATGAAATGTTAAGGAGGCCCTGCACATGCTGATTCCACCCACCCCCCCGCCAGCCCACTAGGGATGACCCTGCTTCTGAGCACCTGCAGAGAGTGGTTTTTATCTCAGTACAATGAGAGACCACAACCAGCCCTACTTCCACACTGGGGAGCAGGGAGAATGACTTTTAGGACAGAAGGGGTAACTTCAGGAGCTCCTTGAGCCCCGGCATGTCTCATCTATCTTAAAATTTTACCAAGAAGAGGCAGATTCTTCATTCTCTCTCCCCACCCTCTGTTTCTCCTGAGGAATGGTGCTAATTCTGGCTCTTTTCCCTATTTCTCCCCACCTGTCTTTCTTGCTTCAGTGGGACTTACTGTCTCCTCTAGGGAGCAAACTATGCTGGGAGAACAAATTAGTTTGGTTTGGTTTACATCCCTGAGCATGTGCAATCCTATATGCACTTACCAGGGAAGGATCTCAGACAGTTGAATGCAATGGATTTTATTTTTAAGTAGACATGCTTTCCTTGCTAGTAAGAGCTTTAGATTTCAATGAAATGTACTTCCAGTGAAATGTGGTTAGATTTACTGCCTGAGGCTGCAATTCTCCACACACTTACCTGGGACTTTTACACAGAGCAAGCTTTACTGCAAGTTTACTGGGAGGCTTTACTGCAAAATTGAAGTTGTCCCAAAGAACCAACACAAAATAGTGTGGGCTTTTTTACTCCAGATATAAATCAGGCTACACTCTAACGAGCAGTGAAAAAACTGAATTGCATGTGAACTGTTCCCCAATAACTCGCAGGGACTTCAGGGTAAAACTGGCCAACATGTGAATGCAACACCTCCATTCCAGAGGAGATGTGTGTTAAAGGGCTTTAAAAGCCCCGTGTGAAAAACCTCCTGGAATCAAACTTTGTTCAGAATTCTGAGAAAATATACATAGGCTCACACTGCATAGTTAGAAGTCTCCTTTGCTAATCTGCAGTGAAGGGCCCATTTTAATAATTAGTGTTTCTAGTGTGTTCTAGGCATTAAAAGTAGCACAAATATATAGTACTCGATGTATATCACTATATACTGTGAAGTGTGCATGTGTGTATTCAGTGAAATGTATTTCTAGGCAGCATACTTATTTTGACATATCAGACTTAAATCCTTGGGGGCCTGGGGTGTGCGGAGGCCCTGGACTTTGCGGTGGGGGGTGTACATTTTAAAATCTCTGGGCCAAATCTAACCTTGCTATGCCCCTGTTCAGAAGTACTTCTTAAATAAAATTTTAAAAAACAATCCAGAGCACATTCTGGTGACTGGGAAGAATGATATTCAGAATTCCTTCCAAAAACTACCAAAGAATTAATTAAATTTTTCCTGAGCAAATTCCGGTATAAAATTTAGCTAATTTAAGTGGCAGGGCAAGAGAGGGGGGAAGAAAGGGAATAAGAGAAAGAGATGGGGGGAGGAGGAAGAGAGAAGGTGGCACAAGGTGGGTGTGGTAACAGAAGGCAGCGAAAGAATATGTGCTGTCCCCCAGAGGTGTATTGGAATCCAAACCAGCATACCACCAGATTTGATTTTGACACCCCTGGCATAATTCATAGAGGCTTTCTATAGCAACATAGAGCCTTGATATGTCTCCCTCCTCCCACAGCCATAACAGAGCACCTCACTCTCTCTTTTTTAATAATATGGTTTTTGAATCTCTTTTTTCTCCCATGTAGGAGATTCATTGCTTTTATTCACTGGTTTCTTAGTGTATGTTGAGTAATTGGGTCTTCTATTTACCTCAGGTTTGTGGTCCGACAAGGGGACTCTTCTCTATTTAAAACCAATTGATCAGCAAACTCTGCCACTTTCATGACAGTTTCTGGAGCCAAGTATTTCACTTTAATTTTGATCTCCCTTGGTAACTGATAATAGAACTGATCTAAACTCACCAGCTCCATAACCTTCTGCACTGAATCAGCTTTCACCTCTTCAACCCATTTCCTCATGAACTGTAATAATTGTGAGGCAAACTCAATGTAGGATTTTCCAGGTTTAGGTTGTAAAGTTCTGGACTTCTTTCTGAAAAATGCTGGTCCCATATGGAATCTCTTATAAACCACCTGTTTAAAGGTTTCATAAGAACTAGCTGGGCTGGGCGCAGAGCATCTGCGCCTCTAGTTTCTCACGCCATCACCAATTTTTCCACCCACCCACCACCGCCACCGTTTTCTTCCCCACCTGCTCGCCATTGTCATTTTCTTCCCCTGCCCTCTGCTGCCATTTTCTCTCCCCACCACTTGCCTGCCTGCCACCCCACCCACCACTGCCACCGTTTTCTCTGCCCCCCACCACTGTTTTGTTTCCCGCCTGTCTGCTGACGCCGGCGCTTTCCTCTTCCCCTGCCGGCAGCTTGCAGCTTGCTCGTAAACTCTCATGAGAGCTGCTCCGCATGGGATTAGAGAAATATATATAGAGAGATCTGCCATTTCCTCAGGTAAGCCTTAAAGATCTCTGCCAGATCTTCCCTGACAAGATTGGGTATTATATTTAATGCAACCTTCCTCCACCACCTGCCATGTTTTAGCTGCTCTTTCAAAATTTGAGAGAGAGAGATAGGGATCTTCCCCTAAAGAATACATGACAAAATATTCTGGCGTTGTTTTATTCTGATGTTGGGCCTTAAATTGAGCTACTTTTCTGTCATGCTTAAGCCTTGCTTCTTCCAACTGAAGCCTCCTTTCCTCAGCTTCTTTCTTGGCATCTCTATTTTTCTCCTCAAATTGTCTCTGTGCCATTCTATCTTTCTTCTCAAATTCTCTCTGAGCTTCCTTATCTCTCAATTCAGCTATCAGCTTTTCTTGTTCCATAGACATTTTTTCTTTTAAATATTTCAAGTGTTTATCATTTGGTGATCTGGGTATACTTGGTTCCACCACAGCCTTTTCTTGACTTGTGACATAAGTTATTGAGCACTTTCATCTCCTCTACACTTGCACCACCATAGTCCAAACCTAGCTCTTCACATTCTTTGATCAGAGCTGCTTTGTTCATAGATGTATACGTAGTAGCCATATCTATGACTTTTCTCCTCACAAAAGTGTTTATATCGTTGTTATCTTACTTTCCAGCTGATGTTTTACTTATATCAAGCAACTTTTACCTCAGGATTTCACTTATTCACCTTTGTCTCATTACCCTGACTAATCCTATTGAATTCTAATCCCACCAACTGCTTGCCACCACTCTGTCAGGGTCCCTCCCTCACACCCCTCTCAATTCCAGGGAGGTGATTTGTGTTTTTTAAATATTGTTCTATGACAATTTAGTCTTCTGGAAATTTATTCAGGTGTGGTTTTTTAACTTTCCCTCACTGCACCATATACATTTTTGTTATCTTGCTCTTGGTTCTTAACACCTTTGGCTATGTAGCTTTGCAAGCACAGGATAGGCATATGTTTAGGATATAAATGAAACAAAACTTGAGGTATAAAATTAAAACAAGAATAAGTTTATTATTTAGTGATTAGAATTAAGGTATCTGCAAAGCAGGGCACACAAGCTTCTCTACCAAGTTACTAGGTACATCCAATGTTCAGCTTTCTGAGTGTTTCTTTTCCTTTGGATAAAATGTAACACATAGTGGGGTGAGATAACTGGGACAGAGGTAATTAAAACTGGGTTTGTAAACTTTGTGAATTCTTCCAGACCTTCTTGTCTGTTACTAGGAGCTGCTCAGTACACTGCTGGTTCTCCAGCCTCCACACAGTCATTCAACCTGCTCCCGCAATAATCTTTTCTGTTCAAAACACACCAACCAATCTCTCAACCCTCGGCTCAAACTATCTCCTACTCCAATGCAACTAACTCCAACACTCTTCCTCCTCCCTGTCTCAACCGCCTTTATTTTAAATCCCTCCCCCTCTGAACTTTCCATGCCTGGTTACTAGGGTAACCCACACAAATTCATGCACTCATTCACCAGCTCCTATATACATCCCATCTTGTCAATATGAACAAGAAATATGGCGGGGGGTGAGGGATCCTGTGGCACACCCTGTAATTTCCTGATGGGTCTGCCTCTATCTGGCTACTCAGGTCTGTCAGATCTAGAGGGCTTTTCTGAGGGGCTGGGGTGTACCCCTCCTCTTTCAGGATATATTCTGTGTGGGTCCTGACATTCACACTGGTGGCCACAAACCCACAGACAAGGATCCCTTAGCACACCTTATGGTGTGGTCCCATGTATTTGAGCCAGCATGGTGTAGTGGTTAGAGTACTGGACTAGGATGGGGGAAACCTGAGTTCAAATCCCATTCAGCCATGATACTAGCTGGGTGACTCTGGGCCAGTCACTTCTCTCTCAGCCTAACCTACTTCACAGGGTTGTTGTGAGGAGAAACCTAAGCATGTAGTACACCACTCTGGGCTCCTTGGAGGAAGAGCAGGATATAAATGTTAAAAAAAATAATGTATTTCTATGTTCTGATGCACTGCACTCATATCTCATCCATTATAATGATGGACATTTGCTAGTTTGAAATATAACTGAGAGTTGCTGTTTGGGTATTTTTGTTTTGTTTTGTTTTTTGCTTTTTTAATAGCCATCACTAAGAACCAGCCAAAAGCAGCTTTATATTTGGGCTTTTAAAATAATACACACCAAAATTCAGATTGCTGTGCCCTGTTTTACATTAATCTCTCTCGCTTTTTAATTGCAGGGGTGTAAAAATAAGTTGTGGCAAAGATGCAGTCAGGGCGGATTAAGCTTTTTGCCACCCATAGGCAAAAAGGCTTTTGCCACCCTTCTACCTTAAAAAAATAAAGGTTTGCCTTTTTAATATATAAGGTAAGGGGGGACTTTCTCATTACCCACTCCACCCCTGTTGCAGCTGCCGCTGTCCACAGAGAGGGGTGGCAAAATTTGAGGAGGGGCAAAATTTGCTGCTCCTCAAATTTTGCCGCCATAGGCAAATGCCTACTCTACCTTTAGCTCTACATTTAATACTATTCTTCCATATAGATTGGTGCCCAAATTATTAGATCTGGGGCTTCCACCGTGTTTATGTAGGTGGATATTAGACTTTTTATCAGATCGTTCTCAACGGGTTAAGATGGGTTCCCATGTCTCGGCGGATCTCAGTATAAATACGGGGACGCCGCAGGGGTGCGTGTTGAGCCCACTTTTGTACACGCTTTACACATATGACTGTGTTCCCAACTACCCCAGCAATAAGATCATTAAGTTTGCAGACGACACAACTGTGATTGGTCTGATTACTGCTGGAGAAGGGGAGTCGGCCTACAGGAAGGAAGTGGAGCGGCTGACAGAGTGGTGTGGGGAGAATAACTTATTCCTCAATTTAAAAAAAACAAAGGAGATCATTGTGGATTTTAGGAAATGCAATTCGAACATTCAGCCACTCATTATTGAAGGGATTTGTGTGGAATGGGTTTCGGTGTTTAGATTTCTGGGAATGGAGTTGAGAGATGATCTGACATGGGGAGCAAACACCAAAGATTTGGTGAAGAGAGCACAGCGGAGATTATACTTCTTGAGGGCTCTCAGGAAGAATAGTCTTTCAAATAATCTACTGCTGATGTTCTACCGCTGTACCATAGAGAGTGTGTTAACCTATGGAATCTGTGTGTGGTTTGGGAGTTGCACAGTCAGGGAAAGAGCATTGCTGTCCAAGGTTGTTAAGACTGCGGAGAGAATAATTGGGTGTACTCTTCCCACCTTAGACCAAATTTATACCACCAGGAGTTTTAACAAAGCGGTAGAGATAGTGCAGGATCCCACGCACCCTGGAAATGATCTCTTTCAGCTTCTGCCTTCGAGAAGGAGGTACAGGGTCATAAAAGCCAGGACCAGCCACTTGAGAAATAGTTTCTATCCAAAAGCGGTGTTAGCTCTGAACGCAGCAAAATACAGTTTCTGATGGGGTTTTTGTTTTTAGTTTTTTAGAGTTTTTTAGAGCAATGGGTATATGGGGGGGGCGTATATTGGGATATATTTAGTTATTTCTTGTTAGGTCCTGTAGAGGTTGCTGTAGATTCTTTCAATCTTGTTGTTCTGTACAGGACAATGACAATAAAGATTTATCGTACCTCTCTGTTAATCCACCACTTGATGCAGTGCTAGTAGGATTTTGCTTGTTGTGTTTAGGCACCTTGTCACAAAAATCTCTTGCTCCTTTCCAGTCAATGCCATTGCTGCTTTCTAAATACAGGTATAACTTCATCTGGACATATACCTTGCCCATAATTCTGACTGAAGCCATAATGTCTTCATCTGGTCATATTCCCTGCCTCAAATCCACTTTACCTGACATTATGTGACACTACATTAGGAACACAAGAAACAACTTTATATCATTATGTAGCAGAAACCCCCCTGGGTTCTCATAGACTGAGACTGGCACCAGCAGTTTGAGAGAAAACAGATTTTATTGCTAGCAATTGACTCAGCAGAATAGTTTCCAAAGTCTGAGCCCCGGTTACACTGTGGCTTCAGCTTTTGTATACATAGCAATTTACATATTGTAGATACAATTCTCATTAATAAGCACCGTCATCTTACACTTATTACCAATCACCTACTAAGCTATAATTAAGCATCTTCCCCCTCCTCCACCCTCCATACAGCCAAACTATTTCACTCCCCTTCCAGATGTGGCCTTGAAAGTACCGTTGGTCAGTGCCTCGTTATCTAGAGATATCAGAGGGCCCCCTTTGCCTGCATTCCAACAGGCTGTCAGATTTATTGTGCTGTTAGCAAGTTGCAATTAGTGCAGGTTGGTAATACAGACCCTTTTAACCATTTCTTAACCACCACAAACCTGAGTCTGCCTCAATTAGATCATTGAGCCATTCCAGTATAATCCCTCTTCCAATTCCTTCCTGTATCAGGAGAGCAGGAGGGAAGAGTATGAAGTCTTTTGTCAGTCCATGAAGTAAGAACAGTGTGGCACAAGATGATCTAGTTCCAGCACTTACTTGCTTAAGGAGTTCATTCCAGCTTTACTTTTATGGTGAAACTTTGGTTATGGTGGTTTGCTAAATAACAAAGTAGTTTGTTCCACACTCTACTGAGGCATTGTTACATCTTCTGTGTGTTTCCATTTTAATACAAAATACCTAGATGTACTAATATTTAAGGGTTGACCACCCAGCTCTTGCTGTTCAAAAAAGACCCATTGAACCACAGGTGCCTATCATTAAGCATGCCAGCTTAGACTAGGAATCTTGACTTGAACCTGCAAAAGCACTGTTATTAATTATACTAATTAAATTTAAGCATGTAATTTCATCTTTAGTTTACAGTGTTGCCATTACTGAAAAGGGTTTCTTTGAGGGGGATTGCTTTTAACCTCAAAGCAGCTGTTTGGGGTAAAATTGATGTAGAGGATTAAAAAAAATAGAATGAGTGTCAGGGAATCTCCCTTTTTTTAATTTGCTTTTCCATACATCAAAGGTTTTCAGAATTCTGTGTGAACATTCTTCAGTATAAAATATAAAACCTAAGGGTACAGTTCAACCAAAATTAGGGGGCTGAAAGGGAAGGACTGAAGTGGCTCAAAAACATGGAGATAGCCTCACAGAATAGCAAGAGATGCTCTGTCTGGGAGAGAGAATGCGTTCAAATTTTCGGAATCCTAACAGAAGCACAGTTGCAAGGAAAGATGTACAGACTAATGCAAAATAAATATCTTTACTCTGCCCCTCCCCCCCCAAAAAACTAAGCTAGAAATGACCTCCGAAGCCTCTCTAGGCCTTTGCTATTGGATGTACTTATTATAAATGTAAGATTTGGAAGATAAGAACGTTTGAACATGTCTGACATAAAACACAGGCATTTACTTTTCAAATAGTTTCACTATTTATTCAGCTTGCTTTCCTAATCAATACATTATTTGTGTTTGAATAAAGATTGGTACTTTTACAGCCTTATTTCTGTTTGATCCTGCAGAAGAATCAGAGAGTGCTGAATTTGTGGTATCATGTTAACTTCCATGGCAACAGCAAATGATGTCACAAATGCTGCATTGTGAGGAATGGCAGGGACAGCTTAAAGAAGGGTTGAGTTTGGTTTATCTGATCCTGAGAATGTCTTCAATGCATCTGATCCCAGGAGTGTCCCTGATCCAGTTCCATACAATTATTTCCCCTTTTAAATATTCCAAATGCCAGCCCTGTGCTAGAGTTTGTTTCCTGGTGACCTCAAGCCTCCTCTGTACCAGCTTAATACTTTAACTTTCTCTTGTCTCCAAGCATTCTCTCCCTGCCCACCACACACGTTCCTCTGAAAGCAGAACAGCAGGGCCAAACTCTTTGTGTTGAAACTCCAGCACGTCTTGGAATTCTTGGCTTTGACCCCAGGCTTACAAAGCTTATAAAATACCAAGCAGAGGATGTGGTCAGGCCCTCAGAAAGTGAAGAATATGAGAACAAAGCAGAACCATTAAACAAAATGCCAGCTGCTGCTTGGTTAGGAGTCTCATATTATTAAATCTTTCTGGTAGCAACTGATGCACTGCATTTAAGTACCTCCCTACAATGGTTCACAGGACTTGGACAGAGCAATTACAAGCAGACTGATACTATTAGGCTAGTAGGAAAGGGGGCCGGAACTTGACCCATCGTGGCTGCAGTCCTAAACACACTTCTCCCTGAGCAAGGGCCATTGAATTCAATGGAATTTACTGCTCCTATTTGTCATGTATATGGCATCATCAAGGTACATGGCAGTTTCCAGCACTAAGAGCCAGATTCTGACTCCAAACTACTTCTTCATGGGTAAGTTCATTCAGGTTACACTTGCTTGCCTATGAAATGAAACAGATCTGCATGTACTTTGGGTACAGGTGCTTATTTTTTAACATATGTAAAATACTTTGGGCAACATTTGCTAAATGTTCTTTTTATAAATTTATTAATACGGTATCCTAGGTCAGAAGAGGCTCAGGCATGACTGCTGTGAAAACATCTAGAATTGTATTAAAAAGAATGCTTTGAACTTGCAGAATATGTTTTACCTTGTAGTAGGTAATTCCAGGGGCTGACTTTTATACTCAGGGTATTTTGCAAAATCTGTATATAGTTACAAATATACATTAGATATGAGTGAACAGGTCAGGCAGTCACCCAGACAAGCTAGTCCTAAAAGGATCATCATCAGTTCCCAAAAGCTAAAAAAAAATCTGATCTGGAAGACTACCCACTCCTGATCCACCCCACGTTTCTCCTTGCATTGCAGCAGCAAAACTCAGACTTCAGGTGCCTTCAGTTACTAAATACAGAATACTCAAGCTAACTCTTTTCTTCAGCCCCTTCCAGATAGTGGCAACAGCGGGGGTGGGTGGGTAGGTGGGGTGGAATTGGGGGGCGGGGGGCAGAATGGGCAAAGTGAATTTCTGAGGGCATCACATGAATGCTCTTATCATTAACATAAATATGTACTAAACACATGATGGCAATCCAGAACCAAGTTGAATTGTATATTGGCACCCCACCACTCATTGCATGTTATCAACATCCCTGCTCTGAGTTTGAAAATAACGAAAAGAAAGAAACATTAGTCAGATGGCACACTCAGAGCTATCACATCTATATATATTTTCGTGTGTGTGTGATTTGGGCCCGGGGTATTTGAGGGACCGCCTGCTCCCAAGGGTTGCTGCCCGCTTGACAAGGACATCTGAGGGGGCCCTGCTCCGGGTGCCGACAATGAGGGAGGCCCGGCTGTTGTGCACTCGGGACAGGGCCTTCTCTGTTGCTGCCCCCAGACTCTGGAATGCTCTCCCAGTGGCCATTCGTTCCTCGGACTCCATCACGGCTTTTAGAAAGCTTTTAAAGACTTGGCTTTTTACCCAGGCTTTTACATGATCGTTTTCTACTGCAGCTTCTCTGTGTTTTTATTTGTTGTATTTGTTGTATTGTTTTTATGCCTGTTTTTATATGTTTTTATATTTTTAACATGATGTTTTTATTGTCTTTTTATTATATGTTTTTAACTTTTGTAAACCGCCTTGGGGTTATCTTTTTAACGAAAGGATATAAATGCATATAAATGCAATATAAATGCAAAATATAAATGCAAAATATAAATAAATATTATTTTTGCATATAAATGCAAAAATAAATAAATAAATAAATTTCCTGATCTTAAAATTGATGGAAACAATCTTAAATACAAACTTTCTATAATCTACTATAATCATTTAGATCATTTAGATGGGCCTATAAACCTAACCAAATTGTATGTAGCAGAACATGGAGCCCTTTCTCATGATCCCGTGAGCAAGCTTGAGGGCAGGTGGAGGGGAAGGCTACAAGCAGCTTACCTACCCCGCAGGTGATCAAGAAGACTTGCTGGGTACATGGATCGGGTGCCCAGATCCTGCTTCCTAGGTGGGTTTGCTGCTGAGGCGCAACTGGGAGCCCTGCAGCAGCCAGTAGTTCTCACGGGCAGCCAAGCCCAGTAGACCTTTATTCCTTTTTTCACAATACATAACTGGCTCAAACTGGATCCACCTTTGGTTATGTAAGTCAAGACTCATTAAGGAGGAGGAACTGGAGGGAAAGCCTTAAATCCAGATGGACCAGAGACAATTGTTACATCAGGAATACTCTGGCTCTTTTCATTGGATCCAAGAGCTGTCTATCCTTGGAAGAGTGGGGAAGCCTTTCTCCTCTTTGGGGAAATAAATATTGGGACCCAAAGCCTAGCAATTTTCCATCTGCTACTGGTATCCATAAAGGGAGACTCTGCCACTCTTGCAGCCAGGGACCCACCTAATTGCTGAACTAAGGTTAAAACTTCAGTGTTAATGTTTTTAATATTTTCTTTCTTAATTCCTGTGTATGTTCCATTTTCCTTTATTTTCCTCCATTTCCTTATTGTGTGCAACTCTTATTTTTCTCAATACATTTTCATATATTTAGAAGTGGCTTCAGTCCGGTTTCAAAAGGTTCTGAAGGGTTACTTGCAAAGCTCTTTGCCATGTGTCTTGTAACTACTGAATGCTTTGGTTTTTAGAATAATCTCTTGTTTTTATCTAAAGCTAGGTTCTGTGGACTCTAGGTTCTAGTCCGTGTTGAGCTGTGTTTGAGTCAGTCACTCTAGATCAGCTTTCAGCTGGCGGTAGCCTACCTCGAAGGAGCAGCATGCACCTCAAGTGGCATTAGAGCAATCTCTCTACTGAGGATAGAGGATAGCTCCCAGGAGAATGTTGTACTCAAGCATCACAGTTTGTCACTGCTTGTTGTTCCATACTTGGCATGTTCCTTCTTTTTTGCCCTGTTAAGTCACTTCATTAGTTTAATTACTTCACAATGGTACCCTGCTATCTATGTGAAGTGGTGACTTCTTTTCTTTTCCCTTACAAACATATACCTAAACTTTGCAGTCCAATATCTTCACAACAATGTCTTTGAAAGTAATGAACAAATGGAAAGAGAAATTAGATCCAGGTGTTGCTTGCTTGCTTGCTTGCTTCATGCATCATAACAGCTTTTATAAGGAATTGATGTGTACCCAATTTTGAGCCTAGATGCAAAAGAAAATGTACAGGTTAATTGATATTTTAAATAATGGGGAAACCCTGCTTACAGCTCAACTGAAAGAGAAGATATCCCCATACACTGTGCAACGTGCAGAATAATGAGTCATGACTACGTACCATTAAGAGCCACCTAATGGTGCAGCGGGGAAGTAACTTGTCTAGGGAGCAAGAGGTCTGCTGGTATGTTTCCCAGACTATGGGAAACACCTATATTGTGCAGTAGCAATACAGGAAGATGCTGAAAGGCGTCATCTCAGACTGCATGGGAGATGGCAATGGTAAACCCCTCCTGTATTCTACCAAAGAAAACCACAGGGCTCTGTGGTCGCCAGGAGTCGACACCGACTCGACCTCACAACTTTACTTTACTTACATACCATTAAAATGAATGAGACAAGTTAGTCATGACTTATTTAAATCCCATTAATTTCAATGGGAATTAATCTGGATTCTGCTCACAGGTTCACATTTGCAAATATGGATTCTTTTAAGTCAGAAGGGCCTTAAAGATGTGGAAGTAACCATCAACTTGCTGAATCAGGGACTCTAACTTAGCCCATCAAAATGTGCATTGGAATGTAGATTTGGTCTGTCTGCTCATTGCCTTCGAGGAATGTACAGCTGAATGTGAATCTAAACACACATCCTTCTGTGAATGGAGATGTATATTTGGACATTTCTCCTCATATTTTGGACATCTGACATATATGGACATTTTAAATGATCCTGTAGGAGGCAGGAACTGGAGTCAGAGAGTGAGCATGAGGAAGCATTATCTCCAACATCAGTTCTTCCTCCCACTGCAGTTCATTAAACTGCAAGGAGGTGTTCCCCTTCACAGTTTATTATATCCTTTGGTGATTGAGAAACTAAGCTCAGATCCCCCTCTAAGGCCAATCCTTCTTTTGATATGATGGGGCAATTTCTCTCGCAGGTGAAATTGTTGTTTGAGAGAAACAATGGGCTTGGAGAATGTGCATCTATCTAAGGGCTTGGATTATCTGTGCACAATTCTCCCCCACTCCAGACTCCACATTGAAATTATGTCCTTTCAGCTTCATTCCAAGCTCCAACAGGTGGAGGATCATAAGCCACTCCCTGTTGTCAGTGTTACCAGTGCATAAGAGCACTGTGCATATTTATTTATTTTATTTATTTATTTGATTTCTATACCGCCTTTCCAAAAATGGCTCAGGGCAGTTTACACAGAGAAATAATAAATAAATAAGATGGATCCCTGTCCCCAAAGGGCTCACAATCTAAAAAGAAACATAAGACAGACACCAGCAACAGTCACTGGAGGTATTGTGCTGGGGGTGGATAGGGCCAATTACTCTCCCCCTGCTAAATAAAGAGAATCACCATGTTAAAAAGTGCCTCTTTGCCAAGTTAGCAGGGGTTAAAATGTCCATATACAGTCCTTGGTCTGCAAAACTGGTCACCACCAGTTTGAGGGAACTGGGGCAGGAGTTTTATCCTTGGGGGTTCCTCCTGTCTGCAGAGATTTTCTCCAACCCTCTCCCCATATTGTTGCCCAAAAAGTCTTCACAAGAGAACCTGCTTGATGATGATGCACCAAATGGCCCCTCCAATCTCATGAGGGCAAAATGAGGGACCATTTCTTCAACTGCTGTGGGTAGTAGCAAAATTGGGGATGAAACTTACTGCTGGTGGTGGTGGTCTTTCCAATAGTCACCCGCTGGCAGCAACCTTTTTTCTTCACAGAAGCCCCCATAACTATGCTATATCATACATAGCATCATTCTCCAGAGCTTCTGAGGGGAAACTGCAGCCACCAATTGGCCCCTCCAATCTCATGAGGGCAAAATGAGGGACCATTTCTTCAACTGCTGTGGGTAGTAGCAAAATTGGGGATGAAACTTACTGCTGGTGGTGGTGGTCACCCGTTGGCAGCAACCTTTTTTCTTCACAGAAGCCCCCATAACTATGCTATATCATACATAGCATCATTCTCCAGAGCTTCTGAGGGGAAACTGCAGCCACCAATTGCTGGGAGAAGCAATGCTGCTACTACTGGAAAACAGGCAGTGGGGGAACGGTAAGCTAGAGGACCAGTTTTGACTCTTATTTTGTCCCCCAGGATTCTAAAAGTTTGTGCCTTTTGGTTCAGCCTTAGTACTAGTGTAAAGTGGTAGTATGTTTATTGCGGTCACAGACCAGATTAACAAAAAATAACAATTAATAGCAATAATTTAAAAAATTCAACAATTTCAAAAGTTTACAAAATCACAAACTGTTCAAATTGCTAATGTAGTCTTTACAGAGCTTCGCTGCCACAAAACAGAACTTTGCCACATTATCTGAAATTACAGGCTACTTTAAAGTGAATTCAGGGAGTTTGGAAGCAGATTAAAGAGTTGGGGAATTGATGAGGTCATAGGGCAGGACCCAAGACAGGTTGGAGCTCCCTTAGTCCCACAATCACTGAACTCCCACCTGACACAGCAGCTGCCACTGAGTTTCGCAGAGGTTAGGTGCATCATTGTCCTTACTGAGATATGTGTGAGGTCTCACTTCTAGGTGATAGTGGTGACTGACAGTTGACCCACAACCTACTATTTGCTCTTAATAATGTTTTTCCTACAAAAATCTCAACAAAACTCTCTTTGGATAAGGCCATCATTTAAAACATGCCAAACCCCAACCTATACGGGTGGAATTTGGAAAATATGAACAAGTGGAAATCATGAGACCCATGGCAGAACACATAACATGCACCTACATCACAGTCCTTTCCCAGCTAAAGTAAGTTGGAAGTAAATCCCATTGAAACCAATGGAACAAGTTAATTGCAACTATCTTAATAACTGAGCCATTGCTTTCTGTTGGGTCACTGCTAAAATGACTAGCTGGATCAGAGTGAACATGTTTAAAGACCATGATACAACAGGTTGTGCAGTGAGCAACAACCCAGAAGTTGGTTGGTTGGTTCCAAATGTAGGAGACTTTGGAAGTGCATAGCATGTGGCAGAGGAGCAGCTGTGGGGGGTGGGTGGGTGGGACACACCTAGATCCCTCCTTGTGCACCTAAGAGGAGCACTATCCTTGGAATTCAAAAAGTTTGTATCAGAGATTTCTGTGGCACTTCAGTATGGAAAAAGTGTTAGTGGAAGGCCTCTTTATGAATTAAGATCAATCTCTCTAGTGTATGGCACAACCATCTTAGTTGCAGTCTTGAGAAATGCAAAGTCCCCACACGCAGAAAGAACACCAACAAATTAAGATGCCACAGTTGGCAAGCAGCAATACTTCATGTGAGCCGCTTATAAATACATTCCAACCAGAGTACAACCAAAGTAGCTGGAGAATACTTAAAAAATCAATCCATTCTTAGGAATGAGGATCCATTTCTGGATGCTTTGTGCAGAGAAGAGGAGGCTAAATATATCTGTTAATTTATTCACAAATGAATAATTCAGCCAGTTTGGCTAACACCCATGCTGAGATTGCTTACAGCTTCCTCTCTGTTTCTAACACAGTCTGTCAGCTATAATGCATGGATGAACCAACAGGACACTTCTTCCCATTGCACCCTGGTAAATACCAAGGGACAGATTCTCAGGAGCAGCAGATTGATATAGCTTTCAATAATAATAATATTTAGCAATTGCATCATGCAGGACAACAATGATCTCTCAATTCTCCAAATTATCCTGTAGGACAGAATTACCATGAGTAAGGTGCTCTAGTGTCTACAACACAGATGTGTATACACCACAGATAAAGTCCCCCAACATCCACAGACATCCCAAATTGCCCATTTTGTATGACAACATCATGCACACTCGATAGAAGCTAAAAGCTTTCTGAACACATACTGCTCTGAAATGCAATAACACTATTTTAACAGTGACTTTCTATTTGGAATACATCAGAATACCAGCAGGAACATCACTGTTGTGCAAATGTAGCACACATTTTAACCTTGTCTGTACAGCCTCACTTTGATATTTCCCATCTACCCATCAATGTACATATCCAACAGGTACACAAACAAAGGGCATTAACCTAAAAGCCAAGAGATTATCAGAAATGGGCTGACAGCAGACCACCAGGAGTTCCTGTTTAAAAATGTCTGTCTCCAACAATGAATGAAGATGATGGGAAAATACTTCTGCTTTCAATAAAGAAACAGCCTGAGAGTACATGTTCTCAGTTGAACAGTGAGTATTATATAGGTAAATATTTTCAGAGTCAGGGTCACAGAATCTCAATAGCAGGTGAATCTTGCAATGGTGTACAGCATTATCTCCCTGATTTATGGCCACTGGGCAGGATAAAACTAATCTCAAATCCCTGTGCACTGGTGGAGCACAATGCTAGGCTGCAGGATAAAATTTGCAGCACTGCAGCAACACCCCAGCACTGGCAGGACTCCACTAGTGCAAGAGGGCAGAAACTGGTTGAAGTCCATAGTAAGGAAGAAGTGGATGTTAGTTGGAATCCCATGTTTGCTCAGGGATTGGTCCTTCCCCTAGAATGATGGCATAAATTTATTCTTATGCAGTTCTGTGTCAAAGAAGTAACTGAGAGACCCCAGAGAAATGAAACTTGGCACATATCGTTTCCTCCAAAAAGGGGGTGAAATCAAATTTCACAAATTACCATCACATCTTTCTATACCTCTAAGATGATCAACTGCTATCCTGTTACACCTCCAGGATAGCTCTCCAGGACTGGAGCCTCAGGACCCCAGACTCCACAGCTGGAGGATATCGTACTTTCGCCTGACTAATCTTTATCTCAGTCACCCTATCTGTGCGTGATTTGATTCATGACCACCACTGCCATTTTAAGAGTCACACAGTAGCTGCTGTAGGTATGAACTGGGCAAATTAGTTTTACAGCTTCTCCTCATTCTATAGCCTGGAGTGGTTTTAGCAGGGGCAGCTCCCCAATGAGGCCAGGTGAGGCAATGGCCTCAGCTGGTGATTGCATCAGGGGGGTGGTGAGTGTGGGCACACATTGCCCTACCCCAATATCATCTCACCTGTCTGCCACCCCTGCCCCTGCCTCAATTCTGCTGCCGCCACCCCTTTCCTCTCACACTACCCCCTGCCCCACCTCACTGGCCCTGCCCTTCATGGACCCAACTCACCTTCTTCACCAGCCCATGTGCCAGCCACTACTCTTTCCCATCATACCAGTCTCAGCTTCTGGCACACACTGCTTACACAGCACAGCACAGCACAGCACAGCATGCAGCATGCCTTAGGCTGTGTCCACTGGTCTCTACTCTCCATTAAGAGCAGCTCGCTCTCTCATCTCTCCTTTCTTTTCCCTCCAGCACCAAACTTGTCCAGAGATAAAGCAGCGACCAAGTTGGATGCAGGGAGGTGGAGGCAGGCAGGGGGAGAGTGAGAACTGGTGCCAGCTTCTCTTCACTAGCTCATGAACATAGGAAACTGCCATATACTGAGTCAGACCATTGGTCTATCTAGCTCAATATTGTCTTCACAGACTGGCAGCGGCTTCTCCAAGGTTGCAGGAAGGAATCTCTCTCAGCCCTATCTTGGAGAAGCCAGGGAGAGAACTTCTGCTCTTCCCAGAGTGGCTTCATCCCCTGAGGGGAATATCTTGCAGTGCTCACACATCAAGTCTCCCATTTATATGCAACCAGGGCAGATCCTGCTTAGCTAAGGGGACAAGTCATGCTTGCTACCACAAGACCAGCTCTCCTCTCTGTGTTCCTAAGACCAGCTTAGGAACACAGCAGCAAGAATGAGAAGCCATCACTAGCTCTCTCACTCTTTCTTCCATTCCAAGCATCCAACTTGTCCATGTTGTCTCTGGACAAGTTTAGTGCTGGAGCAAAGAGGCAGGGGAGAGATGGAGACAGTGCTGCTCTTAATGCAGAGTGGAGGCCAAGGCTCATGTGTTGCCCAAGGGACATTCCACACTCCATCGTGCTGTGTAAACAGTGATTAGTGGTGGTGTACCCCAGCAACTGAGGCTGATGTGAGAAAGAAGAGAGGTGGCTGAATTGCTGATGGTGTCAGCAGGAGGGTAGAACACCCAGGGGCAGATTAACACATAGGCAAGATAGTCACTTGCCTATGGCGGGAAATTCTTAAGAGGCGGCAGATTCAAGGGGTCGGGAGCAAGTTAAATATATATTTAAACTTTTTCAGTTGCTGCTATGCAGCCAGAATGGTAGCACAGGCAGGGGGCGGCCAGTGGGGGGCTGGCATGGAGGTGAGGGAAGACCAAGGCAGGGGAGGTGGAGGTGGTGGGAAGAGCTCCTTCCCTGAGCCCACCTGCCTCCCAAATGACACTCACACATGCATGCGCAGAGCCCCAAAATGGGCTGAAAGTTGGCCAACATATCATTTAGGTGGCAGGCGGGCTTTTTTCAAAATTAGAGTTAACTTGTACCAACTGCCCCACCACCACCACCACCAAGCCCTACTGGAGGCAAAAAGCTCAATCCACCCTTGAGAACAGTGTTAGTGCTGCCTGCTGCCTGGGGCAAGACTGGTGCGGAGGTGAAGGAAGGCCACTTGCCACTAGCCTAAAGGCCCATTGCAGTCATTAAGGAAACCATTAAGTCTTGTTACAACTAAAAGTAATTGTGACTAAGTCCCACTGAAATGACGGAAGAAGTTAGTTGGAACGAACTAGTTCCATTGGTTTTAATGGGTAGCTGTACTGGATTCTGTTCACCATAACTGAGCAGGCCTAGGCACAGAAGGTTTTATCCAGAAAAATATTAGCCATGACTAAGGACCATTGAAATCAATGAGGCAAGTTAGTTTTAAGTCTCATTAATTCCAGTAGGACATAAAGTAAAATAATGTGTGCCGCCAAGTTGGTGTTGACTCATGGCAACCACAGAGTCCTGTGGTTGTCTTTACCAGTAGGACATACTCATGCCTAATTGTTATCCCTATCCCTATCCCTATCCCTACCCCTACCTAGACCTATATCTATACCTATACCTATACCTATACCTATCTATCTATAAAACCTGCAGTATTATCTCCTTGGTGCAACTGAACAGCATGGCTGTAAGAATATAAAGTAACCCCAAAGAGGACATAATATAACTTTTGGCTATAAAAGTAGTTTATAAGTTCATGAACTGTGAGGAGAAAGTTAAAAAAAGAGAAATCCTCTCAAAACACCAGAATTCTGGGTGATATACAGAAACTGCCTGTTATTTCTTCACAAAGTCCATAATTAAGGTACAGAATTATCTGTCAAAAGGTGCCTCTGGCTTAGATTCCTTGGTTTCCCAGAAAAGTGCAATGACCATGAGAGAGGGAGCATTGGCTATGTGCAGCAATGTTTTTGCTAACTCTTTGCGACATATGTAAAAGATGTGAATCCAGATCCAAAGATCCATGTGTGCTCCAATGAGCACAGAACACTCTTGCATTTGGTGGGGGGATTCATTTCAATGCAGAAAATTCAGTTCAATGAAAGACATAAATGTGGATGCTATTGTGGGTGAGAACTCCATCAGAGCGCCAACAGCCAGAATACATTTTTGGATGTGGGTGGAATTACTATCAACTCTTAAAAGACAGATAACACAAATCCTGTCTATCTGGGATCAAAATAAAACAAAGACGTTATAAAATATGTCAAGTTAGCTCAAATGATATTTATTCTTTTTTAAATATTTAAACTATTTTATATATCTTTTTTTAAAAAAGAAATGAGGCTTTAATTCAGTGTTTTCCATTTCTTTTTTGCTGAGAAAAAAAGTACTTCTTCAATTGGTTAAGTTACTCTAGATTTGATCTTGCATTATACTAGGATACCATTATTTCCAGTTTTGCTATTTGCACTTTGATAGATTTTGAAAATAAGTAAAAATGAAAATGTAAAAGCTATGGAACATCTTTCATAAACCTTTAGAAAAGTTTTATTTTATTTTATTTTTTGCTATAGAAGCTTCAACATTTTAATGCAAAAATGCTCTTTGACCACTTGCTGCAGGGTAGAAGTAAATTATTCAGAGGCACAGAAGAAATCATCTTTCCCAAGTTTGATTGCTAGTATGAAGATTATCAGGAAGTTTCTCTGAAGTCATGAACATCAAGTGTAATTGGATAAATGGAAAATCATAATGGAAATGTTTGAAATGGGATATAAAATATAATAAAGTGGAAAAAAATTAGTCATCGTGTGAATATTTGACTACATGCATTCCTTTTTCATACATGTGGAGCCATTATGTAATTCGAGAACTTCAATCCCATTTTCAGTTAGATATGTATTATGCAGGGATAGGTAGACAGATAATCCATGTAATGTACTGGTAGTTTCTGTATTTGTTTTGAATGTCAAACATAGTGTTATAATAGAAAAGTTTCTTAAGCAAAAAAAAAAAAAGTCAAAAAGAAAATAGGAGACCAAATTATTACCCTTGACTTGGTTGTACAATTACTGTCTAGCCATGATAAGACATAGAAGCATTTTCAAATTAACCACAACATATTTTAAAACTCCAGACAGTCTTGGAGGAAAATGATTATTTAGGCCAATCAATCAATGTTTATTTTGATCAAAGACCAAATACAAAGTTTAAAACAAACAAACAATAAAATAAAAATATTACAACCAACCGGATCATGACTGTCTCAATTGTTGTTGTGTTTTCACTGCTACTACACAGAATTTTGGGTAGCATGCAGGTTGTGGTTTGATTTGTATCAAGGAGTAGTAGCTTAATATAGAACCCCTCCAGTCTGTCTGGATGCCTCTGCAGTAGAGGGGAAATCTATTTTGTGCGGGAGTCCTTGTAAAAGGCAGTATACATCAAGACATGTTCGACAGTTTCTAACTCCTCTGCCCCGCATGGGTAGGTTCTCTCAGCCAATGGCACTTTTGAGTATCTCCACTGCAGGAGTCCAGAATGGATAACATTATGTCTTACCCTGAAGAATTCTTTTGCAGCCTGGGGAAGGAAAGTATTGTTAAGTAGCTTGCAGGTTTCCATACAATGTTTACTACCCAGCCCCTCATGTACTGAGGCATTCTGTTAACATCATTTTGATATTCTATATTGTCTACCCACTGGGAAGATATCTATATGGCTTGCTTGTAACCTAGAGAAGTAAGGAGTTCTATTGAAAGATTCAATGATAGTAATTTCTTTGTATTTTCCTATTTCCATTTGGACCAGAGGTGCACTTTGCCATGGATCTTGGGGATCTGCTCTGTGGCCTTCTGTCTCTGGGGCACCCACCAAATATTCAGGGGGGCCTCCCCAGAGCCCCACTGCTGCCCCACCCTGCCCCACCACTGCCTGCAGGATTGGGGGCAAGTTAATTTGATAAAACAACTTTTTTCTACCACCACTGCACAGCGGGGATGATATCAGAGACAGGGGCCGGCCGGCAGTGTGCAGACCGAGGTGGGGGAGGCGGCGGCAAGAGCTCCTTCCCTGAGCCCACCTGCAGCTCATATGACAGGTCGGGCCATTTTTGGCCCATTTCATGGGCATGCAACCAGAAGTGTACCTAGGTAATATTAGAGCCTGGACCTAAAGGCCTTTGGAGGCTCCTCTGCCTGCTGGAGCCCCCACCACTACCAGTGCAAGTTAAGCATCATCCCCCTACACACACACATACACCATGACACACGTGTGTGTCCCCACTCCCCCTTCTGTCTCTAAAGCACCCAGCACAGGTCATAATCACATAATCAATTCGGTTGCCCGGTGCAGTGTGGGCCAGCAGTGACCACACCACCTGGGACAGAATAAAGAGGATTTGGGGGGCCTCGGGGTGTGGAGGCCCTGGACTTCAGTCCTGAAGCCCAGGGGTAAGAGCGCCACTGCGTGTGATGCTCCATATTCAAACGATGCAGGTGCACCTGCTGCATAGGCCCACCAGCCACTGCAGCTGCCACCACCACAGGGTGGCGCCTGCTCCACTCAGCTCACCCCCCTCCCCCATTAGTGAATATGGCAAATATCAATACAGCAGGGCAGCCACCCACCCACCCGAGACAGAAGGCCATGGACCTGATCCCCAAGGTCCGTGACTAAGTGCGCCTCTGGGTATACTGGAAAGACCATATTACGCCTGTTTTAAAACAATTGCATTGACTGCTATTATGTTTCTGGGTGACATGCAAAATGCTGATAATTACCTTTAAGCGCTAAACCTCACTGCCAATTCAGCAGATGAACCTCACCACCTATTAAAGTCATTTGAAGAAGTCTGTCTCCAGCTGCCATCAGTTCATCTGGTGGTGACTCGGAGTCAGACCTTCTCTGCAATTTGAGGCTTAACATAGTTAATGGCCATCAAGAGTGCCCTAAAGACTCATTTTTAATCTATAGGTTAGAGATCTTTAAATGTTTTGAATTGTTTCTTCTTTTAATTGTTTAATTGTTACTTAATTGTTTTTCCATTTATTTTTATTGGCTGTAAACCTCCTAAGACTATGGGATTGGACAGTATAATCATGTCATGATAAATAAATATGAGCATGTGTCCAGACTTATGTATGCCTACTCAGAAGTAAATCTCATTGCATGCAGCAGGACTAACTCCCTAGTAAGTGTATTTGTGTACACAGTGAGGACTGAAGCAAGGAAATGGGGCAGGGAAGACTGGCTGACACACGTGTGGGTAACAAAATACTGCACCTGTATATCCCATTACAGCTTTCAGAGCCAAAACACAAATTGGCATGTGTGCGGATAGGGACCCCAGACAATTTAATGTCCAAAGAAGCTCACTCCCAGGAGCTTTCCCAGAGAGCAGGTTCTATCATGGGTTTACTGAGAAGCTTTACTGTGAACTCGAAGTTGCTGCCCCCAAAAACCAATGCAAAAAGTGGGTTGTATATAAATTGGTCTGCACTGTAATGCACAATTTTAAAAAACCCGGATTGTGTGTGAAATGCTCCCAAATAGCTCACAGGGACTTTGGGGTAAATTTGGCCAACACGTGAACGCACCCCCTCCATTCCGGAGGAGATGCAAACTAAAAGTTGGGTGAATGTGAACTACCGCCTTAAAATACTAATTCCCAAGGAAACCAGTTGATTCTCTAATCATAGTAAACAGAGCAATAGTTCTATTAACATATCACCAGGAAAATCCACTACTCATGCCTATCTTGGGCAAAAAGCACAACTTAATTAATGGCATATATGATTTACTGATAACACATAGCACAATTTCTATGCTGTGTACAGTGTAACCAGAATTCATAGAAACTGTGTGTCAATGCACAATGGGGCAGATCTTCTGTAGCCAGATTTAAGATTAGAAAACATCTCTTCCAGTCACAGCTGGTCTTGGGCTGAGTTTTGTAGCTATATCTCTCATTTAACCCTGCCCCCTTAAAAAAAAACAGATATAAATAATATAGCATAAATAGCAAGTTGTTCTAGCAAGAACTAATCAACCTACTTTCCTTTCACTGTCTCTACAACTGGACTACATTTGGGTCAAATTGAGGTTCACAAGTTAGATCTCTTGCACCTCAAATATTCATGTATCCGCCATCTTGGATCAGGGTGGATGGCATTATTACAAACTATACCATTGAGGTTTCCCTGTGTGTCACTCAAACTGTATCAAATTTGTTAAAATCAGTTAGACAGTCCTCAAGTTAGTGCACTTGTGCCTCAAAAGTTCACACATCCACAATCTTGGATCAAGGTGGATGACATTATTACCAACGACACCATTGGGACATCTCTATGTGTCCATACAGCTGTAGCAAATTTGGTTCCAATCAGTTAGACTGTCCACAAGTTAGTGCACTTGCACCTCAAAGGTTTATGTATCCACCATCTTGAATTGGGTTGGATGACATTATCACAATTTATGCTGAGGTGTCCCTATGTGTCACTTACTGCAACTGTACGCAATTTGGTTTAAATCAGTTAGACAGTCCACAAATTAGCCCACTTGCGCCTCGGATGTTCATGCGATCGCCATCTTGAATTGGAGTGGATCACATCATCATACATCATGCCATTTGGGCATCCCTATGTGTCCCAACAGCTGCAGCAAATTTCAAATCTATTAAGTGGTTCACAAGTTAGCCCATTTGTACCTCAAAAGTATATGTGTCTGCCATCTTGGATTGGGGGAGATTACATCATCACAAACTATGCCGTTGAGGTGTCCCTATGTGTCCCTACAGCTGTAGCGAATTTGGTTCAAATCAGTTAAGCAGTTCACAAGTTAGCCCACTTGCGCCTCCAAAGTTTATGCGTCCGCCATCTTGAATCAGGGTGGATGACATCATCACAAACTATGCCATTGAGGTGTCCCTATGTGTCACTTACTGCAACTGTATCCAATTTGGTTAAAATGGGTTAGACAGTCCACAAATTAGCCAGCTTGCACCCAGGGGCATATCTAGGGCACGTGTCCCAGGCGCCACTTGAAGGGGAGCGCCATTTTGTAAAATTGATTTTTTTAAAAAATGGCTGCTGAAAACAAAATGGCCACCATGCATGGTCAAATGGCCTCTGTGAGGCCCTCGGCCATGCCAGGCCTTGCAGAGGCCATCTGAGCATGCACAGTGGCCATTTTGTTTTCAGCGGCCATTTTTTTAAAAAAAGATTGTTTTTTAAAATGGCCACCGCACATGCTCACATGGTCCCTGTTAGGCCCTAGAGGCCAGCGCGGGGAGGGGGAACCTTTGCAGACACCCCCCCATCCTTTAGGAAGCCCCCTGAAGGGGCTACAGGTAAATTTTTTAAATATATATATATATAAGACACTGGACACATATTCAGATTGGCACTATGTACAGGGAATCAGGGCTTGTGAATACTGAGCTGAAGCTTATTAGCTAGGATTGTTTTCATTTGCTCTTACTTTGCTTCTTGTGATAAGTGAGTTAAATATGATGTCATAATAATATGGCTATTAATTGTGAGTTTGTCTTTGAATCAGTGTGAAATCCTTAGTATTAATGCCCACTGGGAGTTTCTTGCTCTCTTTCTCTCATTTTAACTGTCTTTCTGAAAGACTAGAATATATTCCAAGCAGTGACACAGTTTACTCTGCATATCCTTTAATTATTTTCCAGAGTATCTGGGCAAAGTCCAATTCTCCATTTATTTTTAAAACTTGTGTAATAGTGATGCTACAATGCATAGTAGAGAATTAGACAGGCACTTCTGTTTAGTTTTCCAAGTACACCTCCACATAGTATTTGGGTATTTCATGAGCCCCAGCATACTGAAATTTGTAGTTTTCCAGCCCTTCTTGGTCTGGCTACGTCCACTGCTAAATAGTTTTTGAAATATTAAAAGATAAACGAGCTTGACTTGTATTTTTCAGCTGATATTATGGTAAAGTTATCTGAAAGATAGGTGTCATGTTTGGACAGGGGGCGCAATTTCAGTGTTTGCCCTAGGCACTATTTTCCCTAGATACGCCTCTGCTTGCACGTCAGATGTTCACGCGACTAGAGTGGATGACATCATCACACACCACACCATTTGGGCATCCCTATGTGTCCCTATAGCTGTAGCAAATTTGGTTCAAATCAGGCGGTTCACAAGTTAGCCCACTTGCACCTCAAAAGTTCATGCATCCGTCATCCTGGATTGGGTGGATGACATCATCACAAACTATGCTGTTGAAGTGTCCCTATGTGTCCCTACAACTGTACCCGATTTGGTTCATATTGGTCCAGGCATTGCGAAGTTGATAGTGGGGGACACACAGACACACACACAGAGAATGCCGGGTGATCTCATAAGCCTACTGGAAAGTGGCTAAAAACAACTGCAGAACATGTACTTTCTCCACGGAGGAGCTGCAGCCTGTGCACAACACTATTCATTTGTGTGTTGTGGACAGGCTGCAATTCCTCAACATTTCTTAATTCTGTTTCATAAATTAAGCACTGTTCTTTCATTCTTCCTTGACACAATTCCGGCAACAGTTCATTTTTGGAAAATGTTTAAAATTCATAGCTCATGATGGTACTCCATACCACAGCTAAACTTCATGTCACTATGCTGTGCCGGACTGTGGCAGATTCTCACTTTCATCACTGCAAACACAAAGTCTGACTTGAAGCAGGACTTCTCTGAACCAACTTATCTCATACTATATTGTGATATGCAGAGTTTGAAAGCACAGAGATATGGATACATTTCATATAACTAGTCTGCTAAGGCACTTTTTGAAACCAGATTTCTTAACAATCTGAAATGTGGTAAGAATGATTTCTGAATACGTTTAGATTGAGTTGAATATTTTATTTTGAGAATTTTTACCTGCACTTTTTAAGGCTCCCAGATGGGGCTACATTAAAATAAAATAAAATAAAATAATAAAATAAAATAAATCTTCTGCTTAATATGTGAGTGCACAACTTTTAAATCTGGTTGACTCATTCACTCTTTTGAAAATCCCACCTCATTTATGACATCTTCTACCCGAATATCAGTCCAAAGCCTGCTCCACCCAAAGCGTTGGATGGAGCCTGCTGGAATTCAACAGGACTGTTTTAAACCAAAAACTTATTATGGTACCTTCAGTATAAAGCAGCTTGATCCCAAACTCTGCCTGAGAAGTGCTGCTGGGGAGAGAGCCAACATTGACTTCAAGAACCATTTTTGAACTATTCCTCAAGCTTTACCATCTGAATAAGCCCTACACATATTTCATATGTAGCAACTACAATCACCTTTACACTATAGAATTTTAAAGAGCATCCAATCGCTCCTTGATATAATAGACTAATGTATACTGCCATATGTACTGTGTGATGATATCATGGGAACTCCATAAGGGGTGTGGCAACTCTCCACACTCCAAAGGCTCCAGGAAGTATGTCTGTTGACTCGCTGTATTATGATTATGGAAAAAACTGAGATCTAGCATCAATTGGATCATCAGTAAAACCAGCATCATAAGCAAATAAAAAGTGCAAATATTTATATTGGTCAGTGGTGCAAATAACAGCTGCCACACAGGCAGAAGAGTCTATTTGTGGGGAAATGTTTCAGAGCATGGTGGCTGATTACATTTGAAAAGCATGCTGTAATTTTTTTAAATATCACATACAGTACTCACTGTATGAAGAACTAAAAGGGGGACAAGCAGCCTTCACCAATAAACAGAAAATATCTCAGACAGCTTGCAAATGGAAACAAAAATGCCTAGAAGGAGGCTGGGATAAGTCAGGTAACCGTATTTGAATCTGTACAGTGAATCAATTAAACTGAACATTAGGCATATGCTCTCTGCTGTCATATAGATGTTTTGTGCACAGGTAACTGTTGATGCTCTGCTTCTACAAGATGTATTAGAAAGGAGACAGTTTGTCATAACATGAAGGCGTTGACTTTCTCCCCGTACACATTGCAATGGTGCAATATGCTCATTTTCATCTTGTAACTCTCAGGTCCACAAAAGTAATGCTGCATTCTGATAATTTATGAGAATAAGTACATTTATTTATCAAATAAAATCCAATCTTTAAATTCTGGTTTTAGAAGTGGCACTAGAACCAATCTAGTGTGTGTTTGGTATCACTGGTAGTTTCTTCTTCAAACCTGAAGGTGGAACTCTTGCCCATTCTTTGGCATTACCACCAGTGTAGACATTTCTGCAAGTCTCTAGCGGATTTCTCCCAGAAGTCCTGAAGATGGAATTTGGATCTGTGTTTCAGTCAAGGACTAAAGCTGAGATGCACAGGAAATATTAACTGCCTGTCTCTCACCTGTTATAGCATCAACACCTTTGAAGGTTTCTTTGTACCTACTGAAGTTCTGCATTGACTCAGCTTTAAAAATTCTGCCTTCCCTAACTTGAGCAAAATACTCAACTTGACTGATTACTTAGTCTATAGGGACCATGAAACAAGAGCTTGGAAACAAGAGCCTAGGAAACTGAGAACTACCCCTTATTCAAGGCTACTGGACAATTTCCTGCTGACCTGAATTATCCTTTTCCTTCACTGCACTTATCTCTAATCAGTTTAAGACAGATGTATCCACAGCTCTGAAACCACTTACTTGTACGTAAACTCAGTTAAGACTTCCATCCATCAATGCTCTCAGGTTCATATTAGTGTTATTCCTTCATTGTTTTTGATGTGCAATGTATCCCAAATGTGTAAAAGAACTACATCTCTTTAGCTCAGCAAAGCTGAGGAAAATTCCTATGGATCTAATTTAATTTCTGCTCTGAAAAATGGAATTCCTTTCATGGAGTTGAATAAGAGTTCACATAACAGCACTCATAGCTGGACTAAGAAGAGGGGAAGTTGTCTAGATACAAATGGGAAAACTTGATTAAAAATACTGGTGCAGTATTTCACACAGCCAGCAACAGGTTCATGTGGGCTGTGCAGTTCTCACAGACCTGTTCCTGGCAGCTAAAATGGCTTTCCGGCAGAGAGGAAAGAGAAGCAAAAATCATGCCCTACCTCCTCTGCTGACACTGGAATACAGAACAAAGCCTTTTTGAGGAACTACAGGACTACCTCCATAGATGTTTTCCTGCATATCGTGTCAGCCAACAATAACAAGTGTGTTCCAGTTATGGTATATTACAACCCTTGTATCGATGCTATGTATCAGTTTGGGATATCTTTAAGAATGTTCTACCCCCTAGAATTTTTGTATTGTCTTCATTTATTTTTTAATGATAAATTTAAAATTGAAGGAAATATTTTAATTGGAAGAGACATAGTCTAACTTCATTCACTGAGGTGATGCAAGGTGCAAATTCCTTGCATATTATGGAAAGAAATAATCACAAAACTGAATAGGGATATTATGGCTCCAGTAGTTTCAATTTTAAAAATTATTGAACGAAATAGGAGGCTAAATCAGATGAGAACAAGTCTGTCCTCTTTTGAGCTGCTGGTTAATGTAAAATGTTTGAAATGTCTACTGTCTCAGATATGATCATTGTTGGTGCCTATCGATGAAGAAATGTTTTATTAATGTTAGATGTGATAAAGGTCTGAGCAATCTGATTTTTGATGTGATGTAGGCAAAGCTTTTTATACAAGGTCCATCCTCCTCCATGTGTAACAAGGAGAATCATCATATATTGATCTGCCAGTAGAAAAGATCTCTCCAAACTGGGGGACTGGGCGACAAAATGGCAAATGCAATTCAATGTAAGCAAGTATAAAGTGATGCACATTGGGGCAAAAGACACCAACTTCACATATATACTGATGGGATCTGAGCTGTCGGTGAGTGACTGGAAGAGAGATCTTGGGGTTGTGGTGGGCAGCTCATTAAAAGTGTCATCTCAGTGCATGGCAGCTGTGAAAAAAGCTAATTCCATGTTAGGAATCATTAGGAGGGGGATTGAAAATAAAAATGCTAATATTATAATGCCCTTATACAAATCCATGGTGCAGCCACATCTGGAGTACTGCATACAGGTTTGGTTACCATATCTTAAGAAGGATATTGTAGAACTGGGAAAGGTGCAGAAGAGGGCAACCAAAATGATCAGGGGCCTGGAGCACCTTCCTTATGAGGCTAGGCTACAGCATCTGGGGCTTTTGAGCATCTTGGAAAAGAGGTGACTAAGGGGAGACATGATCAAACTGTATAAAATTATGCATGGAGTGGAGGGTAGACGGAGAGAAATTTTTCTCCCTCTCTCACAACACTAGAACAAGGGGTTACCCCATGAAACTGAAGGTCGGGAAATTTAGGACCGACAAGCAGTAGTACTTTTTCACATAACACATACTGTAATTAATCTATGGAATTCCTTGCCATGGGATGTGGTGATGGCCACCAGCTTGGATGGCTTTAAAAGTGGCTTAGACAGATTCATGGTGGACAGGTCTATCAATGGCTACTAGTCTGATGGCTGTGGGCCATCTCCAGCCTCAGAGGCACAATGCCTCCCAATACCAGTTGCAGGGGAGCAACAGCAGGAGAGAGGACATGCACATAGCTCTTGCCTGTGGGCTCCCCAGAAGCATCTGGTGAAACAGGATGCTGGACTAGATGGGCCTTGTGCCTGATCCAGCAGGGCTGTTCCTATGTTCTTATGAATAAGATCTCTGGCAAAAAGTTGATTGTATACACAGCTAATGGGATTTTCCTATAATTAAGCTTTTCTGGAGGAAAATGATGTGTGTTATTTTTATGATAACTTCTGACTTTAAACCCTTAAATGATATTATTATGAACAGGTTGACTTGGATGAGAGAGAGTTAATCTGGAATCGCATTACAGCACCTAAGATTGTGATGGTGGAGAAAAATTTTAGCTACTATTAGCAAAACGTTTAATCAAGGTGTGAAAGACAGCAGAAGCTGGTTAAAGATATCCACTTGAGAGAAAGTAAGCAGTAGTAATGAGTTTCTATAACAAATGGTATCAATTTCAAGAAGCTGTGAGCATTAGATATAAGTTAGACATATATCAAAATCATAAAACTTGGTTAATGAATTAGCTTACGTAAACCATTAATTTTAGCTGCCAAGTGCATTATCTTGATTGACAAGTAAAAATTTTAGTATGTGATGAATAGGCCTGTGTTCAAAGATCTTTTGACCTTTCCCTGGCTTGGATGATTATTATATGCTTTCACTGATGCATATATGTTTTCATTAATATATATTGGAACATTTTTTATTAGCCATTATATTCTAATGATGTATTAAGTTGTTTACAATAAAATTGGCTGCTGATATCTTTCCAGGCAAAATACAAAGTGCTGGTAATTACCTATAAACCCCTCAATGGCTTGGGTCCAGGATATTTAAGAGAATGCCTTCTTCTTCATGGGCCCCACCAACAGTGTACCCTCTAACAGGGATTTCCAGATGTTGTTCACTACAACTCCCAGCATCCTCAGCTGCAACAGCCTTTGGATGGAATTATGGGAGTTGTGGTCAATAACATTTGGAAATCCCTCTTAGAGGGAATACTGCCCACCACTTATTAACATCATCTGGGAAGACCTGTCTTGCAATTGCCACCAAATTGTCTGGTGACCACTTAGGGCCGGGCCTTCTCTACAGCCACTCCGAGACTTTGGAACATGCTCCCTGTAAGGATAAGATTTACAACAACTCTGACTGCTTTTTAAAAAGTCTTAAAGAAACATCTATTTAAACAGGCCTTTGGGTAATTTTGAAGTGTTTAAAATGTTTTAATTGCTTTGTCTGTTTTAATTTTTGTGATTTGGATTTTAATTGAATAAAACTGCCCAGAGGCATATGTCTTTGGTGGCATACAAATGTGTTAAATAAATCTATAAATTAAAAAAAAACTACCTGCTCTTTTTGTTTTAAAATGAAATGAAGAACAATTTCAAAAGTGACTTTCCCATTGCCTACATAGATGTCTGCAAGGACTGCATATCTTACCCCAAAGAAGTGGCAGACATATTTGAACCTAGTGACCTATATAATTAGCTTTGTCTGTTTCCCCCCTTCCCTCAAGTGTGGAGTGATCATGGGGACATCCGACTGTTGGAGTGGAGGTGTAGCTATAACACTTGGTAATGAAAATATTTTTGGTATGTATTACTTTGGCACAGAAACATTGTATGTTTATGTTTTCAATTCAAGCTTTATTATGGTCATAGACCAGCATAAAGTATAAGGAGTGATTACATATTACATATTAAAAGTAAAAGTAGATATTAAAAGCCTAGGGGTGCACAATATACTGAAAGACTATTATAAAAGACTATAAAAATCAGCAATAGAAGTAAAATTTAAAATAAAACTATGGCTTTCTAAAACAAAGCACGTTTGCAAATTAAATGACTCTTAATGTCCGAGTCCTGAAAATTCCAGTTAACAAAAATGGGTACAAATATTAATAAAAGGCATCATAAAAAAAATTTTTAAAAAAAAAAAGGCATAAAAGAGAGAAGCAAGAATGAATTAAATAGTTATATGAAAAACGTGGAGGAATAAAAGGACATATAAAATCATACAAGGGCAACTATATACATAGTAAGAGTTTTATCAATTTATGGCAAGATAAAAAGCCAAGAAGCCTATGTTTATGTAATATAAGATCTCCTGCTAACTAGAATCAGTTAAGTCTAGCTAATTTCACATTTTATTTAAAAAGCATTTTCCTAGATAATTGAGCAGGGCAGTGGATTCCTGAAGCTTGTTTTTGCACGTAATCACTTTAAGTGCAATTATGTTCCATTTTGTTGCTGGAGGATTAATTTATTGCTGGAGGTTTTCCAAATGGTGATTTATTCCTGCTTCACAACACTTGTTCATACAAGGGAGGTATCTACAGCACCTTCAGTTTGGTGGTGTTCATACAGCCAGTGGCATTATTCAGCCTTTTTCATGATGATTGACCCTTAGTGCATAAGTGTCTTTGAAAAGGTTGCACTTTGCTGGAGTGTTAAAAATTGTTGTGTGTTATACTCCAGCATTTTTGCAGTATCTTTATAGCAGTGGCATAAGGAAGTCAGTGGTGGCCCCGGTTCAGCCCGCCACCAACGGCCCTCTAGCCATGCCCCCTGCGTCTGACGTCAGATGCACAGAGTGTGGTTTTGCTTGCAAGTGGGGCCACAAGCCCATTTGCGAGCAAATTCCGACCAGTGCCACGTTCGCAGTGCAGCCAGGAGCAGCTCTCCCTGCTTTAAAAGGTAGGGAGATGCGTTCTCGGCCAGTCTGGGAAGCCGGCACTGGCTAAGCTTCTCAAAAACGGAGCTTTGCGGTGACTCTTACATAAGCAGAAAAACTGAGAGTGGGTATATTTATCAGAAAGCCCAGACAGTGTTTGCTGCAAGAATGTCTAACAATGCTACTGCTTAAATAATTTTGCAAATTATTTTCAGTAAATAAAAAGTTACCTATTTCAAAAACCTGAATACAACTTGAACCAGCTATCTAGAAATTTATTAAAGGTGCAATTCTAACATATCTGGACAGCTTAAGAGACTATAAAAAAATATTGAAAAAGCCTTTTTCATTAATCATAAAAAGTTATATATTTCTGCACTGAAACTTGTTGTGCTGATACCGATCACATTAAAGCAAACTTGAAAGGTTTTGATTAATATCTTGTCCTGTATCAGAATATATAACTTACTGGTTTGTAGAGTCCACACACAGTTTAATACTAGCCATATTTATTTGAAAGTAAGTCATTTTTTCCCCAGTTTATAGTGAAGGTGGGGGTTGAAAACAGTGTGCCCGTCATCATTGGGGCACAATGGCACAAGGCAATAAGTGCCTATGACACTCACACAATCTCATTCCATAGACCACTTGCACTTGAAAAAGAAATGCTAATTGAAGTGGCAATCAAATTTATCTGCCTTGTAGTTTGGTGCTGGGCAAAGGTAACCTCTGTGCAACCAAAGTACTCACTAGGAGAGAAATTGTGGCAGCGGGGGTTGTGGGAGAAAACACCGGACGGAGTAAATGGCAATGGTGGCAGGGGATGGGCAAGAAAACGGTGGTGGCTGGATGGCAGGGGGGGAAGAAAGTGGTGAGGGGGGGGGAACTAGAAGCACAGATGCTCTGTGCCCGGCCCAGCTAGTAAATATTTCACTTCTGGGGAGTGCAGCAATGACCCCTACACCCCAAGCATGGTGCCCTGTGTGATTGCACAACTCACTGAGAAAGTGAGTTATTAGTGAAGACAAGTTGTTCTGGTAACAATCAATCAGTCTACTTTCCTTTCACTGTCTATACAACTGGACTATATTTGGTTAAAATAGAGGTCCACGAGTTAGATCTCTTGCACGTCAAATGTTCATGCATCCGCCATCATGGATCGGGGTGGATGACACCATTGCAAACTACACCATTGAGGTGTCCCTGTGTGTCACTCACTACAACTATATCAAATTTGGTTCAAATTGGTTAGACAGTCCTAACGTTGGTGCACTTGTGCCTCAAAAGTTCACACATCCACCATCTTGGATCAGGGTGGATGACATCATCACAAACTACACCATTGGGGCATCCCTATGTGTCCATACAGCTGTAGCGTTTGGTTCAAATAAGTTAGACTGTCCACAAGTTAGTGCACTTGCAGCTCAAAAGTGTATGGTTCCACCATCTTGAATCAGGGTGTATGATGTCATCACAAACTACACCACTGAGGTATCCCTGTGGGTCACTCACTACAACTGTACTTACGGTAATTTGGTTTAAATCAGTTAGATAGTCCACAAGTTGGCCAACCTATACCTCAAACATTCACACAACCACCATCTTGGACTGGGGTGGATGACATTATCACAGACTAAGCCATTGAGGTGTCTCTATGTGTCCATACAATTGTACTAAATCAGGCAGTTCACAAGTTAACGCACTTTGGCCTCAAAGGTTTATGTGTCTGCCATCTTGAATCGGGGTGGATGACATCATCACAAACTATGCCACTGAGGTGTCCCTATGTGTCCCTACAGTTGCAGCAAGTTTGGTTCAAATTGGTTAAGTGGTTCACAAGTTATCCCACTTGTGCCTCAAAACTTTATGTGTCCGCCATCTTGAAACGGTGTGGATGTCATCACCACAAACTATGCTGTTGAGGTGTCCCTGTATGTCACTCACTGCAACTGTACCCAATTTGGTTTAAATGGGTTAGACAGTCCACAAATTAGCCGGCTTGCATCTCAGACATTCATGTGACCACCATCATGGATTGGGGTGAATTACATCATCACAAACTATGCCGTTGAGGTGTCCCTATGTGTCCCTGCAGCTGTAACAGATTTGGTTCAAATTGGTTAAGCGGTTTACAAGTTAGCCCACCTAATTTGTGCATCAAAGGTTTACGTGTCTGCCATCCTGAATCAGGGTGGATGACATCATCACAAGCTATGCCATTGAGTGTCCCTTTGTGTCACTCACAGAAACTATACCTAATTTGGTTCAAATTGGTTAGACAATCCAAAAATTAGCCCGCATGTGCCTCAGATGTTCACCCAGCCACCATCTTGAATTGGTGTGGGTGACTTTATCACACACCACACCATTAGGGCATCCCTAAGTGTCCCTACAACTGTAGAACATTTGGTTCAAATCAGTTAGGTGGTTCACAAGTTAGCACACTTGCACCTCAAAGGTTTATGCGTCAGCCATCTTGGATCGGGGTAGATGACATCATCACAAATTACACCATTGAGGTGTCCCTATGTGTCCCTACAGCTGTACCCAATTTGTTTCATATTGGTCCAGGCATTGTGACCAATGGACCAATGGGGCACACATAGACGGACACACACACACACACACACACACACACACACAATGCCAGGTGATCTCATACTCCTACTGGAGAGTAGGCTAAAAATGAACATTTCATACAGTGAGTCACTACAATAATGAGGGTCCATACTTCAGCATTTCAGCTGAAAAGACACACAGTGACTGACCTAAAAGCAATCATCACAGGTTTGGGAGCTGGCCAGGTACCTTCTACAGAATAGATGATTGTCACATCTTTTGTTTGGTTCCTTGTCAGTTGTCCTTGGGTGCACACTTCTTGCCTACATTCAGAACCAATGTATTCTTTCAGTTCAAGCCAATCACAGAAGACAAGAGTTCTCTTTGTGAATGTGGTTGCATCCCTGGGGATATGTCTTGCTTGTTGTGTCTCATAGTGCCTACACAGGTCACCTCCTTGCTCAGGAGAGCCTCTGCCAGCTATAAATTAGGGGGAAGGTTATTGCCCACCACAATCCTCTGAGAGCAGGTTTAGATGAACACAGCCCTGCACATGTGATAACATCAGGACATCAGCATCTGCCCTGATGTCACTGGTGGATGTGCCCATGAGCTCTTGGTGCATCTTTTAATCGTGTGTTGGGTGCTCATCTGTATCACATCTCTATATGTGCTGTAACAAGATTTTGAAGTGCATGCAGAGGGCAATTCATTTGAAGTGGCCTCAAGCATTATTCCCTAGCTGTATACGAGGGATGTGCCCGGACCGGTCCAGAGGCCATTCTACAGGCCTCCAGAACGGTCCGGACATGGGCAGTTCAGATCCGGATGATCCGGTGGGGGGGGGTTGCTTTAAGAGTGGGGGGAGGGTTTACTTACCCCTCCCGCCGCTTTCCACCTCTGGTGCCCATAGTTCTATTAATAATTGGGGCGGCAGGATACCTCCCTGCCGCCCCTTTCCCCGCTTGGCTGATTGCTGGCGCTGCGGCTGCGCGGTAAAAGGCTTCAATGTCGCACGTGCTTCACATCTCTAGGCAATTTACCTAGCTTAGGCAGCAGTAGTAAAATATTTCTGCCCATTATTTACAAGAACATTCATTATTCCTCCATATGCAAATGTAAAAGGCTTCAATAAGCCTTTTGCGCGTGCGTGCGCGCTTCACGCCTCCTCCGAGAAGGAGGTCATCGGCAGACTCTGCAGGTGGGTGGGTGTCCAACGGCCCCGGCCCCGGAACGGGGAGGCGAGGGGGCTGCTGTAACTGCGGCTGCAGCTGCAGTGGCGGCGGCGAGTCTTTCGCGCTGGGCCCCGCGTGCGCTCCGCTGGCGGAGGGCAAGGACAAGGTGCCGCTTGCGGAGGGAAAGGGGCGCACTCGGGGCTCGGGCCATGGGGGGCTGCGTGCTCCCTTCTCCCCCGAGGCGGCTGGAGGGACGGCAGCTGGCGGCAACAGTGGGAGCACGTGGGTCTGTTTGTAGGCACGCACGGTGCGGAGACGCAAAAGGCTTATTGAAGCCTTTTACATATGCGTATGGAGGAATAACGAATGTTCTTATAAATAATGGGCAGAAATCTTTTACTACTGCTGCCTAAGCTAGGTAAATTGCCTAGAGACGTGAAGCGCGCGTGACATTGAAGCCTTTTGCTGCGCAGCCGCAGCGCCAGCAGCCAGCCAAGCGGGGAAAGGGGCGGCAGGGAGGCATCCTGCCGCCCCAATTATTAATGGAACTACGGGCGCCAGAGGTGGAAAGCGGCGGGAGGAGTAAGTAAACCCTCCCCCCGCTCTTAAAGCAACCCCCCACCCCAGTGCCGGACCGCAGTTCCGCAGTTCCGTGCACACCCCTACTGTATACATTGCTGCACAACATGCAGGCCTACTTGTCTTTGTTGGAGTCCTCCAGCTTGCTTCCCAAGGTAAATGTTGCCTGTCAGTGGTTAGGATGGTTCTGCATCACAGAACCACCATATTTTCAAATCACATTTCTTTGGTTTGCTTGTTATGTGTTGCCAGAAGGGGCAGCATCACAGAAACCTTTCAGCTACTCATAAACTGTAAGGAATGTAGCACTGCTGCAGCTACTGCAAAAACACGTTCCAGATTGCTCTTAATGTTTGCCACCTTGGCAATCACTTTTCTCTTTGGTCATGTGGCTTTGTCATCAAACCTTAAATTACTTGTGATGTCCTCAAACCATCTCAGCTACATCATAGCACAGAAGTAGGAAGGCCCCAAATGTACAGTTGTCTCTTGCAGGTTTCCCAATTGTGGATTTGAGTATCTGTGACTAAAATACAGATCTTGCCAACGGCGACCTGAGTACCCACAGTTTGGTGAGATTTTTTGGAAATTTTGAGGTTGGGGGAGAATTGGAGGTGAGGAGGTCATTTCTGGGAGTTAGGGGCAATTTTTTCTATTTTAAACTTTTTCCTGTCTTTTGGCAACCACAATTCCCCTAACCCCTTCTTTCCCAATTATTAAAATGCCTTGTCATCCATGAATTCACCAACTGTGAGGTTTTCCAGGAACAGATTTTAACATATTTTTAAAAGGGCCCCTCGCTGCCTTCCTCTCCTTCTCCTGGACCCATGTCTCTGCTGCAGAAAAACAATAAGGACACGTGTAATATAGTGTAGCAGATTAACGGAGGACAGGAGACTACAGTTAACAACAAATATTTATATACCACTTTTCAACAAAAGTTTCCAAAGCAGTTTACATAGAGAAATAATAAATAAATAGAGATGGCAATCTGTCCCCAAAGGGCTCACAATCTAAAAAGAAACACAAGATAGACCCCATCAACAGCCACTGGAGGGATGCTGTCCTATGGATGGATAGGGCCAGTTACTCTCCCCCTGCTAAATAAAGAGAATCACCATGTTTAAAAGGTGCCTCTTTGCCTTGTTAGCAGGGGAGTTATGTGCACAAATCCATGTTAACAAGAAGAACACTTACAAGGTGAGCTGGTCTTGTGGCAGCAAGCACGACTTGTCCCCTTAGCTAAGCAGGGTCTGCCCTGGTTGTATATGAAAGGGAGACTGGAAGTGTGAGCACTATAAGATATTCCCCTTGGGGATGGAGCCACTCTGGGAAGAGCAGAAGATTCCAAGCTCCCTCCCTGGCAGCATCTCCAAGATAGGGCTAAGAGAGATTCCTGCCTGCAACCTTGGAGAAGCTGCTGCCAGTCTGTGAAGACAATACTGAGCTAGATAGACCAATGGCCTGACTCAGTAGAAGGCAGCTTCCTATGTTCCTAAGGTGTAAACAACAGCAGAACCAAATAATACAACAGTCTCAGCTTTGTGAAATACAAGAGGGCAATTCATGCGTGCTACCACAAGACCAGCTCCCCTCCCCCTCTGTGGGTTCCAAAAGAAGCTTCTGTTCCAAGCTTAACAGTTTTTGTCAGGGCTGTAGCATGGCGGGATTTAAAACAAAAACAAAAACACACCAATATTTTTCATTTGGAAAAAGCAGGTGAAGGGATATCCAGGCCAACCACAGTTTAAAATGAGCAAACAACCCAGGATGCTAGGCTAGCTCCACTCTTCCCCTTCCCTAACCCTCAAGTATTGCAGCCACTCTCCTCCCGACTGACAAAAGAGAAATTGGGAGTCACAGAGAACTTGCTTGGGGGGACTGCAGCTGAGTTGGGGCGGGGTAGGGGAGAGATAAACTTTTGAGGTGGCAAGACCTGCTATTGCCCACATTCCTGGCTATGCGACTAGAGAGACGTGGGGGCAGACTGGGGGCACTGAGAGGGCGGTGGAATGTATGTGGGGAGGGCGCTGGGTTTTGAGCAACATGGGTGGGAGTATTTTTGTTTGTTTGTTTGTTTTCATTGCTTTTTACATTAAAAAAAACTTCAAAGAAGTGGCTTGTTTCATGGCACAAAATTACAAACACTTCTGGAATTAAAGCCCCACCCCACCCCTTGGACCATCACTCCACCCCAATGTGAAGGAATCAGCCCTTTGCCTTCATAAAAAGTGCAACATCCCCCCCCCCGGAATTTTATTTTATTATTATTATTTCTTGTTTACACAGTCAGGCAGGTGTTATTGACTGGTTTGTTTTATCCAGACATCGAGTCCCTTCCAAGAACCTGGGATGTCAGAATTTTGTTATCAATATTGTTCATGTTGTTATTATAGATATTGTCACAGCATATAGGCTGTTCCCAGTAAAGTTGCTTTTTGTAATTGGCTGATGGTGATTTCTGTGGCCCCTTTGGTGTTGAGGTGCTCTTCAAGTTGTTTTTGAATTCCACTGGGATTATTTTGGTCTTTTTCTGCCACAGCCTTTCAATTTCAATTTGTAGATCTTTGTATTTGGTGATTTTTTCTATTTCTTTTTCTTCTATTCTGCTATCCCCTGGTATTGCTATGTCGATTATTTTGACTTGTTTTTTTTCTTCTCGACTACAGTTATATCTGGTGTATTGTGTGGCAGATGTTTGTCTGTTTGTAGTCGGAAGTCTCATAATATTTTTGCATCTTCATTTTCTACAACTTTTTCAATTTTATGGTCCCACCAATTTTTGGCTACAGGTAGCTTGTATTTTTTGCAGATGTTCCAGTGTATCATCCCTGCTACCTTGTCATGCCTTTGTTTGTTGTCAGTCTGTGCGATCTTTTTATAACAGCTGATTAGGTGGTCCACTGTTTCATCTGCTTCTTTACAAAGGCGGCACTTGCTGTGTGTTGTATTTTTTGACTTTTGCTCTTATTGCATTTGTTCTTAGTGCCTGTTCTTGCACAGTCAGTATTAAACCCTCAGTTTCTTTCTTCAAGTTCCCATTCTTAAGCCATGCCAGGTCTTGGTGATGTCTGATTTTCCACTTATATTGTGCAAATATTGACCATGCAGGGGCTTATTTTTCCATTTTTCTGCTCGGTTCTTGACTTGTTCTTTCTTGTAGTCCTGCTTTCTTTCATTGGTGTTGAATAGTTTCATGTTATTGACCATCTGAAGTGCATCTTCTTCACTGTCCTTGATATATTCTTCAAGTCCTCTTTTCTCCTCCTCTACTGTTTGATGGACTTGCAGCATTCCTCTTCCACCTGAGCTATGAGGGAGGTATAGCCTATCGACATCACTGTGGGGGTGCAGAGCATGATTGATGGTCATTATTTGCTTGTCTTACAATCCAGCATCTCTAGCTCTGCTTGGGTCCAGTCTATTATTCCTGCAGTGTATCTGATAACAGGTATAGCCCAGGTGTTTGTGGCTTGTATGGTGTTCCCGCCATTGAGTTTGGACTTGAGGATTTTTCTAACTCTCCTGATGTATTCACTTCCAATTTTGCTTTTAACTTCAGCGTGTGCAATGTTATCAGCCTGGAGAATGCCCAAGTATTTGTAATGTTCTTTCTCTTCCAGGTTCTTGATCTTGCTTCCATTGGGCAGTTCTATTCCTTCTGTTTATGTTATTTTTCCTCTGTTCATTATTAATGCAGCACCCTTGTCTAGTCCAAACTCCATTGCTATATCGCTACTGAATATACAGACAGTGTTTAGCAGTGATTCAATTTCTGACTGGGACTTTCCATACAACTTCAGATCATCCATGAACAGCAGATGGTTGATTTTACTTGATGTTTTAGATGTTTGGTATCCAAGGCCTGTTTTGTTTAGTATTTGTGAAAGTGGGGTCATGGCGATTACAAACAACAGAGGGGATAGTGAGTTATTATTATTATTATTATTTCTATACCGCCCTTCCAAAAATGGCTCAGGGCGGTTTACACAGAGAAATAAACAAATAAAATGGAACTCAGTCCCCAAAGGGCTCACATTCTAAAAAGAAACGAAATATAGACACCAGCAACAGTCACTGGAGGTACTGTGCTGGCGGTGAAAAGGGCCAGTTATTCTCCCCCTGCTAAATAAAGAGAATCACCATGTTAAAAGCTGCTTCTTTGCCAACTTAGCAGGGGTTAGGAGGATCCACTGATGCCAGCCTTGCTGAAGCTGACATGTTATGATTGCTGCTGTTGTAATTCTTTTTGCTTGTTCTAGTGGCTAAAACCCCTAAAATTCTGCAAGGTCAGATGCTTCTGAATGATTTACTTGCTTCTAACATTATGGTCTGACATTATGGAAGGAGCTGGTTTCATCCTCCCTTAACTAGGGAGCACAGAATGACACAGTACCTCAGACTATTTTTAAGACACTATCATCTTTCAAGGTCTACAATCTCACCATATCTTAAGAAGGACCATTTAGAACTGGAAAAGATGCAGAAGAGGGCAACCAAGGTGATCAGGGGCCTGGAGCAGGGCCTGGACCTGAAACTGATGGCCAGACAATTTAGGACCAAAGGACGTATTCATTCACATAGTGCAGAATTAATCTATGGAATTCTCTACCACTGGATGTGCTGATGGCCACTAGCATGGATAGCCTTAAAAGGAGCTTAGACAAATTCATGGCGGACAGCTCAATCAATGGCTTCTAGTCGGATGGCTATAGGCCACCCACAGCCTTAGAGGCAAGCTGTCTCTAAATACCAGTTGCAGGGGAGCGACAGCAAGAGAGAGGGTGTGGCCTCACCTCTTGCCTGTGGGCTTTTCATCCTGGGAAACAGAATGCTGGGAGGGCTGTTTTTATGTTCTAAGGTCAATTGAGTTTGCAAGGGGAAACAAAACTGAAGTTTCTAAAGAGAACAAGAGTGTTCTCTCCTTTCTCAAATGGCTTCTCATGGGAATGGGACAGAAATGGCCCTACCATAGAAAAACCATTTATTTCTAGAGTGTTTTTTCTCCAGATTGACTTAACATGGGCATGGGATAGAAACCACCCCGCTGTCGGTTTAAAATACAATTGAATTAAGAGGCCTGTGTTCAGACTTAAAATTGAGGTCCAACTCTACCTTTACTGACCTTGCAAATGTTCAGGGTTCTTTGGGCCATTCCAAAAGTCAGGAGTGGATTCAGGGTTGGAATTGGAATAGGGATCAGAAACGGGTCAGAGTCAGGGTGTGGGTACTCAACCATGAATACTCACTATTTGCACCTAGGGGGGAAAGTAACACAACACCAGAAATGCAGAGGAACTGTTGTAACAACAGAGAATGCGAGGGGAAGTGATGTAACATCAAAGAATCACATGAAAGACCCAGAAATTGCTTGCAGCTGATGATAGTGAGTTTGAAATCGGCTAAAAAACTTTTTAAACCCCTTTAAAAAAATTAAATATGAAGGGGGCAGGTAGGCAGGTGGGCAGAGAGGGAAGAAGATAGGGGTTTCCCCCTGCAGCCACAATGGCAAAGGTGAGGGAACCTCACCACCATTGGAGCTTTGGGGAGCCCTGGTTTTTTCTAGAAGAGGTTGAAAAGTCTGATCCGAACTGGGAAATTTAAGTTTGGTTTTGGACTCTTTCCAAACCCTTCCGATTTCGGTAAAACCAGACCATGTCCGATTTTACTAATCTAACTTTGCACAGGCCTATTTAGATGGTATAACAGCGATGAAATGTGCATCCTCCAAAGGAACACAAGCTTTCCCGCCAAGACCTCTTTAGCACACAAGTAAAATAAAACAGATGTTAAAAGTAGCAAATGTTTAAATGTCACACATCAGCTTCAGTGCTATTCAGGGGTGGCTGAAACGTGCTCTTAAATACAATAACTCAACATCATGTTTCAGCAAAATTGACAGCAATTAGCCAATCCTGTTGCAGTGTCAACTAGTTGCAAAAAACCCAATGTCTCATAAGCAAAGGGAGGGAGTAAAAATGCCCACCCTCACTTAATAGGAAAGGAGAGTAATGATGGGAGGGAAAGACTAAAAAGTCACACTAACTCAATAGCCAGTAAATTTCATCGCTCCCCTCATTTCTTCCTTAACATTTATGGTGGGACACAGCAGTTCTATAGCTTCCCTGATTTTCTGCTTCCTCACATTTGCCTCCACAGCCAAGGTGAATATCTTTGTATTTACTATGCAGTTGTATTCACAGACATATTGATTAATATCTATTATGTTACTGTATGGTGACTGGATAGCTAATTTTCCTGTATGAACTACATTTGGCTTTATAATCAGAATGGGCATCTGCATGTTTTCCAAACTTGGTGGTCATCCTCCATTCAGGAAGCCATCATTGTCTAATGGCAATGAGTTATCTACAGGCTTTCTCGTGAACTAGGCGCAACCCAGTCTGAATGTTTTATAGCCTAGTTAGTGCACAGTCACCACTGATATGTTTTACCCAAAATGTCTACGGGCAGATCCTGTACAGCAGTTTCTATAAGAAAGGGAATCAGAATGCATGGACATCAGAAGGAGCAATAACATTTTAATTACTATTTTTTTAAGTGCAGCACTCTATATCACATGACAAATTGCTTTCAGACTTCCCCCAGGTTCTGAAACCAGCATGCTTTGCTGTGGCGTGTGTTTTGAATTGGGTGTTAGAACACCCACATTAGTGAAGTGTTTCTCAACACTGATGAAGTAAAAGCCTCCCCATCTCTGACAACTTTTAAAAAGTCTTTAAAGACCCAGTTGTTCACCCAAGCTTTTTAACTAGAATTGTGACTTTAAATTGTTTTAACATTTTAATTTGTGTTTTAATTAGTGTTATGTTGTTGTAAACTGTCCAGAGACATAAGTTTGGGGTGATATACAAATACAATAAATAAATAAATAAATGTTCTGGGCATCTCTTTAAGCATCACTGCTCAGAGAACAAATCTAGTCTGGCACCCTTATTCTCAATGTATTTGTTTTGAAGTAACTCCTTTTAAAAATGTTGCTTACTTTGCACACACACACACACACACACACAGATCACTGTCATTTCTATTTCCTTTTTCCTAAACATCATTATGTAGCTACATAAGTAAATCAAAAGTGTAGAATATATATAACATTATGTTCCTAATTATAAAAAAAGTGTATTTGGGTTAATGCTGATATAATGACATTGACCCAATTTGCGAGAAGGGTTTGTGTCCCCATATGACTCTGGCTTCATGTTTGAGAGGTCCAATGTGTAGAACTAAAGCTCTAACCTCCAAGCCATCTAATAAATGAGTCTTTTTTCATGTCCATTTTTAAAATTTGTAAAAAGAAGAAATAAAATAAAATAAATTGCATTGCAAACAATTAAATGTTGCTGCTGCTGCTGCTGCTGCTGCTGCTGCTGCTGCTGCTGCTGGTTAAAACCTAATCTGATGACTGTGCTGATCTCCCAGATCCATAAGCCAAGACACATAGAAGCAATCAATTTGAACTGCAGACCTTAGTCTGAGGGTCTGCAATTCAAATTAGGAACATAGGAAGCTGCCATATACTGAGTCAGACCGTTGGTCTATCTAGCTCAGTATTGTCTTCACATACTGGCAGTGGCTTCTCCAAGGTTGCAGGCAGGAATCTCTCTCAGCCCTATCTTGGAGAAACCGGCTCCATTCCCTGAGGAGAATATGTTACAGGGCTCACACTTCTAGTCTCCCATTCATATCCAACCAGGGAGGACCCTTCTTAGCCAAGGGGACAAGTCATGGTTGCCACCACAAGATCAGCTCTTCTCTCCAGGCATCTCATCCACTGAGTTAGAGAAGTCATCACTGATATGATTTCTGGCTACCCTTCTTATAATGCTGATTTACCAACAAAGCTGGATGAACTATTGAGTGTATTTTGCTAAATGTGATGACAGAATTGTCTTTACCATTTTTAAATGTTTCCAAATGTATGCTAGCCAGTCCTATAACAATGATACTTTAGTAACTGTAATCATTCACAAGAACACAGTAGCATTTTCACTCAATCACACAAATCCAAGATTCCTTGAGGAAGAAAAAGGTAGTTCTATAAGATCTAGTCTTATTTATTCTGACTACTACTTTAAGTGGAAATCACTAATTATGTCACACAGTTGAGAGCAGAGACATTATTTACTAATGACAAAGCTGTTGTCACTAACTATTTTATCAATATTGATTTAACCTTGATTTAATATTGCCTAGTCAGGGAGGCTACTAAATCATTTATTTTAAAATCAATATATAATGAAACTTGAGCCTAATTTCTTTTTAAATAGGTGACAACCACAAAAGCACCTACTAAGGGCCATTTTACATATTATTCAGCAATAAACCTGAATGTGCTCCTAAATATGTAAAGTGTGAAGGAGTATCTAAACCTTGTTTCTGAAGAAAATGATAAACAGTGTTTGGTGCTTGGAAATTGACTTAATTAATATCTGAAGGCACAGATGGGGTGAGATTTAAGGAAGAGGTGGAGGTGGAGCTGGAGCTGGAGCTGGTGGGATTTAAGGAATTGTCAAACAACTGGTTGTTCAAGTGACCTTTTTTTTTTTTAACATGGGGTACAGTGTTGGAGTAGGACTGGGGAGACCCAAGTTCAAATCCCGTTCAGCCATGAAACTCACTGGGTAACTCTGAGTTTATCTCTCAGCCTAATCTACTTCACAAGGTTGTTGTGAGAATAAACATAACTATGTACATTGCTCTGTTTTGCCACTTTACCCCCATCCACAAGGAATCTTGTGTGAAAAGAGTGGTTTGTCCCACATTAAAATAAAGTGGATGGTGGCAGCCTACTGTGAATCCCTTACAATCAAGGATTCACCCCAGTGAACTCTGCCCCTTCTCCTCTAGCTCTGGTAGGAGCCATGACACCAGGGCTGCGGGAACCCAGCCATCATCTCTACCTAAGATTTTGCTAAACTTCAGAAATGAAAAATGATGGATCAAGGATTGGGCTTTCTCCCCGCTCCTCCCTCTTTGTAACAACTGTGTAACAGTTGTTGCGTGTAACTGTGTTAACAACTGAAAATAATATATAACAGTGAAAATAAGGAGAATGTTAACATATAACTGATTATAAGGAGAACAAGCTATATGACAAAAAGACAGATTACATGAAAAGGCCATACTGTTCAGGTAAGAAAATGGTAGCTGTAAATGAGCAGATGAACCCACACTACTGATTATTTTGACAAGAAATACTCAGCTAAAAAAAAGCATACACAAGCATCAGCACAAAGAGGTGTCTTATACAGGTTATATCCCAAGTTGTTCTGCAAACATAAATCACTTGTGTTCATTTGAGGGTGGGGATGTTTTTCTGATCCCCCTTGCTGTAGACATCTATGCTGCATGTAATCATGTTCCAGAGGGTTTCCCAGCACTCGGGAACAGATTTTCGTGGAGGAAGCTTAGAGAAAGAGGGGATTGGAAAAAATCACCCCTTCCCTTTGCAGGAATTGAATCTCTTTTATGCACTGAACTTCGGTTACAATACAATAGCACTGCTGTAAACAACCATATATATATATATATATATATATATATATATATATATATATATATATATAAATAAAAATAATATTGTCAGGCTAACATCAATGATTAAAAAATACTATGAAATGAGTATAAGCATGAATACTATCAGAGGCAGTATTCCACCGATACTCAACTAATTCTGAGTAATAGACGTACTAGTCATCCTAGATTTATGTCTGATGTGGCAAAAATATTCACGACAATAGAAAAGGTGTATTTGGGTTAATGCTGATATAATGGCATCGACCCAATTTGTGAGAAGGGTTTGTGTCCCCATATGACTCTGGCTTCATGTTTGAGAGGTCCAATGTGTAGAACTAAAGCTCTAACCTCCAAGCCATCTGATGATATGATTTCAGTTCACGTCAACAGGATGCACAGAAAATAGAAATGCATTGTTTTATCCTGTAATTTCTATCTAGGAATAGGAGGAATAATTTTGCATGGCCCAGTTCAGACATAATGGGAAACAATAGGTTCCTGCTCTGTGAATACGCCTCAGTAAGACACATGCAATATAAGAAGTAAAAGTTTTACTTTCACTTTGACATAGTATGAAACCTTGGGTAAACAAACCTGTGGTTAATCTGTGAACCTGGGAATCATTCTGTAGACGATGGTTCAACCTCAATTTCTCAAACTCTGGCTTCTGGGCAGAGGGACCTCTCCCTCTTCCTAGCCAACCCAAGCTGCATCCAGAAAAATGGCTTGTCACTTCTGGCTGTGAGGATCCCCGACTTCCCCTTGTGGAGGTCTTCTTTTAATCTCCCTGAGGAAAGACAAACTGTCTTCCCCAGTTTTGGAGGAAGGGACTTGGGGCTCCCTTCTTCCCTCCCCCAGCACGAGAGGATTGGACCCCTGTGTAATGATAGACAGCAAAAGCTTTCCCTTCACTTGTTGCCAGGTGTGCTCCTGATAAGCTTTGCTCCAGGCATGAGCCATTTAAACAGGCCAGACTTCCATCCCCGCAAGCTGGCTGCAAGATGTATTTCCACCCTGCTCTATGCTGGCAATGCTGCAGTCCTTTCAAGGACTTCTATTGGGCTAAGAGCCGTGGCGGCTCTAGCTCAGCTCTTCAAGGATGAACAGCTCAAACTTAACTACCAAAAAACAAAAGTCATGGCCTTCACTAAGAGACACAAGACTTGTTCCTGAGCATATTTATTTATTTATTTGATTTCTATACCGCCTTTCCAAAAATGGCTCAGGGTGGTTTATACAGAGAAATAATAAATAAATAAGATGGATCCCTGTCCCCAAAGAGCTCACAATCTAAAAGAAACATAAGACAGACACCTGCAACAGTCACTGGAGGTACTGTGCCTGGGGTGGATAGGGCCAGTTACTCTCCCCCTGCTAAATAAAGAGAATCACCACATTAAAAGGTGCCTCTTTGCCAAGTTAGCAGGGGTAGACAGCTACAAGGCTGAGCAGGTCATCTCTTTTAGGTACTTGGGGGTGGTTCTGCATGCCTTCTGCTCCAGAAGGTCCCACAGTGAACATGTCGCCCTTGTCGCACAAAGGAGCTCCTCTGCTATCCTGAAATTTCTCTGGGCGAAAGAAGGCCACTACATCCCTGCGGCACTCAAATTATTTGAAGCCAAATAAGCTACTTATTTGAGGCCACAGCTACTCCATGGCGCACAATTGGGTCCCCCTAATAGCTTTGCCCCCTTGGAACTGGTACAATCCAAATTTTTAAGAGCTGCCCTGCAAGTCCCACATTGCATTTTAAATGCTACTTTGAGACTAGAGACAGGAATGATGAAGCTGGAAGCTGGAGTATGGCTAGCCACCCTTACCTACAGGGTTAAACTAGCCCTCCTCCCTCATGCATTGTCCTCCCTGACTTTACAGGACTCCTTCCTATCCTCTTGGAATAGAACTATCCAGACCAAACTGTCAAACTTGGGATTCTCCCTTCCCCTTTTACTAGCTATGGGATATGACCAGGACAAATCTGTGCTTAAACAAAGGATAACGGATATAGAATGCCAAGCAGACCTAGGCAGGGTCCCAAACTTCCCCATATTGGAAAGTCTGATATACCTTCCGTCTCCTGCTGTGTATCTGGCACTGCTGGAAATCCCAGCCCATAGGAGGGCCTTCACTTTGGTGTGTTGTCATGCCCTCCCATCAGCTGTTCTAAAAGGCAGGTTCAGGAAGATTCAACCTGCAGAGAGAGACTATGTCCTTGTGACACAAGGCAGGTTGAAACTATAGTACATGTTCCCCTCTTCTGCCCCTTTTACAGAGATAGCCGCGCCAACCTCATCCTGCCAGTACTCCTCAAGCACCCTGGTCACTCAAGTAAATTCTATACCTTGCTGCTCCTCTCAGATGAAGACTCCACCATCACATAAATACTGCAGAGTTCTGTGCTTCAGCATGTAGAATCCACAGGGCCATGACAGCTCTCATCTAGAGGAATTGTGGACTGAGCCTACAATATCCAGTCTTAGCCTCAGCTCTCTCACAAGCTAGTGTAACCTCCTTTTATTTGCATATTTCAAATGTTCTTATGTATTTTTAAACACTCTTTTAATTATTTTTAATTACTCTCACACATAGAGCCCTTCTGGCCAACTGTTTATTAGGATGCAGACTTCTCTCTCGCAGACAGTCTCAGTTCTATTTTATATTTCATATTTCCCCCACACACACCTTATTTTATTGATTGATTAAGTGCTGTCAAGTCGGTATTGACTCTTAGCGACCACATAGATAGATTCTCTCCAGGATGATCTGTCTTCAACTTAGCCTTTAAGGTCTCTCAGTGGTGCATTCCTTGCTGTTGTAATCAAGTCCATCCACCTTGCTGCTGGTCATCCTCATCTTCTCTTTCCTCCAACTTTCCCCAGCATTATGGACTTCTCAAGGGAACTGGATTTTCACATAATGTGTCCAAAGTATGATAGCTTCATAACTGTCATTTTATATTTTATATTGTACCCGTTTGTACCTCACGTGTTCTACTACTCTTATGCTGGTCTAAGACCAAAATAAAGGTAATTGATTGAATCTCCTTGTGGAAAGACAAACTGTCTTCCCCAGTTTGGGAGGAAAGGACTGGGGGGGGGCTCCCTCCTCCAGGAAGAGAGGATTGTGCCCCTCTCTTCCCACTATAACTGTGTAATGATAGACTGCAAAAGCTTTCCCTTCACTTGTTGCCAGGAGTGCTCCTGATAGGTTTTGCTGCAGGCATTGGTAAAGGGCATTGGGTGCCCATGTTAACTAAGAATGGGGTATTCCTCATGGGGATCCAAAGCCAACCCTCTCAATGCCAAGAGAATAAAACCAGGAACTGGGTGTGCAGGTTAAGCCCCCTCAATAGCGAAGAAGGAGCAGTTCCTGCATTTTGAAAAAATGCCACAATAGCGCCCCCACCCCACCCCACCAGCATTCTGAAATGAAGAGCAGAGGCAGAAGAACATTTACAAGCTGTGTTTACTAACCGCTAAAAGTGGGTGAAGAACTTTTGTGTCCCTTGTTTGGAACTTACAGCAAGAGGGTTGCTTGACAAAACAACAGCATGTGCATTGGGTGCTGAAATGTGTGAGAGCAATGTTTGACAAGCACTGGGATGCAACAGAAACAGAAAGCAATGCCTTAGGTAACAGAACTGGATTTATGTACCAGAAATGGAGCTTGAACCAACGGCAGTGTTCCCTCTAACAGGGATTCCCAGATGTTGTTGATGACAACTCCCAGAATCCACAAGCAAAAGCCATCGCGGCTGGGAATTCTGGGAGTTGCAGTCAACAACATCTGGGAATCCCTGTTAGAGGGAACACTGACCAGCAGTGCAATGAATTTTGGATTGGCATCATTCCAAAAATGGGCTGCTCTGGGCGTGCCACTCATTTGAGAGGGAGAAGGGGAGCAGAAGCTGCCTTCCTTAAGGTAAAATGGGGAACTTCCTCCCCCCCCCACCATACCCCTCCCAGTTGCCCCATTCCACACAGAGGCATTTTAATGTTAAGGGGAGACTCACCTCTCATCCCCGGCGCTCCCTGCAGCCACCGCTGTGCAGCATTCACTGGCGGTGGCATTTAGAAGTAAAAAAAGGGGCTTCATCTTCGCCCCCCCTACCCTCATCGCTGCGGTGGGGGTGGAAAATCCTTGGCTGCCTATGGGCGGCAAAAGGCTTAATCCACCCCTTGGTGGCTGCAGAGGTTCTGCAGGCACAGAGAGCCCCTGTTGGTACAGAATGAGGCAGCCAGGTTGGTCTCTAGGTCATTTTGAAAAGACCATATCACTCCTGTATTAAAAGAACTACACTGGCTGCCAAAACATTTCTGGGCAAAATACAAGGTGCTGATTACAACCTATAAAGCTGTAAATGGCTTAGGGCCAGGGTATTTTAGAGAACGCCTTCTTCACTATGATCCCCATCATATTGCATGAATTAATGAATGAATATTTGTGCTCTTGTTATTACTCCTATTTTAATTTTAATAAATTTTCCAGGCAGATCAGATAATTTCTATGTCTTTCTCCTCCTGTCAGTTTCTAACATTGACATTACTGGTAAAGTTGCTAATTTTTTGTGCTATAGTATGTACCACCAAGGGACATATCGTTCAATTTTCCTGTTAACTTTAGAGAGCTTGTGGGTATTATTGTGTATCGTTCAAGATTTGGATTCAGGCTTCGGGGTAAATGTTGAGCGAAGCCGCTTCAAACTACACTCGTGGCATTGAGGGGAGCAGCCCCTACCCTCTGCTCTCGGTTTTCTTTTGAAACAAGTCCACATGCAGGCATCAGTGTTTTCCTTCTAGCCAATGGGGGCGGGGGGGGGCGGGGAGAGCTCCCTACAGAGATAGATCTGCATTTCTGAAGAGAGCATGCCTCTTATCATGCAAATGATTCTATGTCAGCACCTCTCTCTGTTTGCTCTGGTGTTTTCAGAAAAAGTAGCTTAAAACCAGCATTTTAAAAATCCAGAAATACCTCAAGATAAGCAAGAATTCGCAAAGCCCGACTTGTGTATGGAGTGGGTCCAAGGATCTCAATGGGACTTCTGAGTAGGTTTGGCTGGTGTGTGAATGCACACTCTCTCTCTCTCGAAGGAGATTCAGGGCAGAAGCCCTATGTGGAAAGCCTCCAGCCAATCTGATGCCAACCCTACCTGGCTTACTGATGAGTGACCAGCCAAAATTGCCAAATGGAGCTTTGGGCGGATAAAAATACAATGGTTCACAAGGCCACACCCACCCAGATCTCCATCCCAAGAGGCGCTCTTACCCTTGGACTTCTGAGCCAAAGTTGAGGACCTCCGCACCCCCTCAGGGCCCCCAAATCCTCTTTAGTCTGTCCTGGGTGGTATGCTCTTGGCGCCTGGCCTGCACTGCACCAGGCAGCCAAGCATGACTGTGACTGGGAACCAGGGATGACCTCTGCTTTAGAGATGGTGGGGGGGGGGTGGAGAAAGAAATATATGAGATGGGAATATGTGGTTGTGGGTTGAAATGTTTCTGCTAATGCATATTTGCACAAATATACCTGTTCCATATTCTTATATTGTTCTGAATTCAGTTGCTGCTTGTGCTCTCAAGAACCCACATGTTAAAAATACTGTGTGTGTGTGTGTGTGTGTGTGTGTGAGAGAGAGAGAGAGAGAGAGAGAGAGAGAGTGTGTGTGTGTGTGTGTGTGTCAGAGAGAGAGTGAGGGGGAAGATGTTTAACTTGCCCCGGTGGCGGGGTGGTGGTGTGCGGGGAACTCCAAAGGCCTTTAGGTCCAGGCTCCAAAAATACCTAGGTGTACCTCTGCTCCATCCAGTCCCTGATCACCAAGCACTTTGGGCTTCATTAGAGCAAGGCTGGAGGTAATCAAACCCCTCCCAAGACATGCCTAGGGAGTCTACTAGAGTGCAGGTAGCACTTTATGCAAGTAGAAGGGTCCTCTGACTTTAGGGATGCAAAGTCTAAAGGATGCAAAAAGGGACTGCAGTTGCAAGGAACAGGCAGAAAAGCCCCACTGCACTAGAGGAACTCTGCTCCTACTTCTCTGGACCCCAGTCATTGCACCTTTCTACAAGCCAAGACTATTTTCAAATGGCCAACTTCTAAACTTACAAATGAATTAATACTACTATCCTAAACATACTAATCAACAAGTAAAGTCCAAAGTAAGTTTCAGTGACATTTACATCAGTGTAAACATGTCTTGGATATGATTGCCTAAGTAGTATTGAAAGATTTTTCTAACAGACAGCTGTGGGTGATGCAGTATCATACCATATATATATATATATATATATATATATATATATATATATATATTCCTAAATGTACCTGTTGCTAATCCCATGCATGGCAGCTCTTGCAAGAATTTGCGAGCAGCTGCCTGGGGGACAGCGATGGGGACGGGGAGAAAATGGCAGCAGTGGCCAGCCAGAGGGGAGCCAGAGGGGAGGGAAAGTGCCTCTGGTGGGCAGCGAGGGAAAGCTCCCGCAGCCCAGCCCAGCCCAGCTGGCAGGGAAGGAAAGTGTTTGCCACGCCAGCCACAAGGCCAAGCGCAGAACAGACTGAGGCTGAAGGGAGGTAGGGGAAGGACAGAGAACAGACTAGGGCTGAAGGGAGGGGGCGGGAAAGGATGGCGAATGGGCTGGGGCTGAAGGGAGGGGGGAAATGACAGGGAGAACTAGGGACGCAGATGGTCTGTGCTGGATCAGCTAATTATTACTAATTCTATTGTAAAATTGATTGCCAGAGAAAGTTGCTTCCACTTGTCCATGGAAATCAGCAGAGCACATTAGTTTTAACCAACAACTTACACCCCATGGATTTCAACAGGACTTAAGTGCAATTGCATTCCTCTGGATTGGGGTCAAAGTTTATTTTTAATAACTAAAAATATTCTTATTGTTTTGTGAGAATTTAATTACTGACTTGAACAACTTTGTTCTCAAACTAGTCTCCCTATGGTTTCAGCCCATTCCACATTTTAATTTGAAAGAATTATACATTGGACAGGAATGTTTCTCTGCATTGATGTGTGTGTGTATGTGTGTGCGCACACACACACACACACGCACGCACCTGATATAATAAGTAGTTGAGTCCATGGAAGCAAGGTATAGACTAGATCTTTGTTTTAATTAAATAGTTAGGAGTCTGGGACACTTGATAATAAATTATACGACATGTAGAGTGTGTTTGCTGTAAGCTGTTTAAATGTTTACCAATGGGCTAGTGTTCTGTTTGTTTGCAAAGAAATCAGATTAATTATTTTGCTACCAAATGTTCTCTGCAGCATACACTTTGCTCTCAAAATTAGATGTTGTAAAAATACATTAGGAATTCCTAAGTCAATATTGACCAAAGGCTTCTGCCACAGGTTTTAGACAAATATATGCACAGCCACTCTATGTATAATCCATGTGCACATAATTAGCCATTTTTATGAATTTTCAGTTTACATATAATAATTACTTTTATTGTACTTTTGACCATCATTGAATGTGCAAACAAAAGGATAGGTAGATATAAATGCATTTCTCTTATTTCCAGTAAAATGAAGGGGAGATTAGCAGGCTGTTATTATGGGGACCTATTTGATCTGAGACTAGAAAAACTCCCCACAGAAAAGGTTGCTGTAGTCAGGTTGGACAGAAGGTCAAGTTGTGGTAGAGTGTAGGCTTGGAGCAGACTGGTGACAGGTCCTAGCTTGGCCTTCATCCCTGACCTTCCTTGCGGCTCTGAGGCAACAATGAACTGGGAGGTTCATTGTAGTCCCGGCCCCTACTCAAGTCTTGCACTGCTTGTTTTCTCACCCGGTGCAGATTGAGAAACTTTTGGATGTATTCACACAGAAAAACTGAAAAGACCAGTGAGGAAAAATCTGGTTTGCTCCTTTGCTCTTGTTGACACACTTTGGACAAATGTTGTGGCCCAGAAGGACAAGGGTGGAAAGTGCTCTGAACCAGCTTGGCCCGGCTGCAGGGACTTCTTGCCTAGGTGAGCTAGCCAGGTGTCCTTGGGAGTGAGGCTCAGCCAGCTTTCCCACCAAAAAGGCCTCAGTGCTGCTGCCCCCAATGCTTTTTCCGCCACTGTCAGTGCCATCTCAGTTTCACGACGAGGCAAGGGACCAAAGCATGCTTCTCTTGGAGTGACTCGGCACAGCAGTATTGACAGCAGCGGTAGTATAACCACCCACTTGCTCATCTGCCATATGCCTCAAATGATCTTTACTAGGAGAATTAAGGAGAATAGCTTTATTAATGGCAATAAAATAGGCCAGGTTCATTGTTTTAAATACTTAGGAATAACCTTCCAACCATCTGAGCTGTCAGTGACTGACCAGGAGAGGGATCTTGGGGTTGTGGTGGACAGCTCGTTGAAAGTGTTGACTCAAAGTACGGCAGCTGTGAAAAAGGCCAATTCCATGCTAGGGATCATTAGGAAGGGGACTGAAAATAAAACAGCTAATATTATAATGCCCTTATACAAAACTATGGTGCGGCCACACCTGGTGTACTGTGGACAATTCTGATCACCACATTTTTAAAAAGGACATTGTAGAACTGGAAAAGGTGCAGAAGAGGGCAACCAAGATGATCAGGAGCCTAGAGCACCTTTCTTACGAGACAAGGCTACAACACCTGAGGCTTTTTAGTTTAGAAAAAAGATGACTGTGGGGAGACATGATAGAGGTATATAAAATCATGCATGGTGTGGAGAAAGTGGATAGAGAGAAATTCTTCTCCCTCTCACATAACACTAGAACTAGGGGTCATCCCATGAAATTGATTGCCAGGAAATTTAGGACCAGCAAACAGAGGTACTTTTTCACACAACGCATAATCAACTTGTAGAATTCTTTGCCACAAGATGTGGTGACAGCCAACAACCTGGAAGGCTTTAAAAAGGGTTTGGATAACTTCATGGAGGAGAGGTCTGTCAACGGCTACTAGTCGGAGGGCTATAGGCCACCTCCAGCCTCAAAGGCAGGATGCCTCTGAGTACCAGTTGCAGGGGAGTAACAGCAGGAGGGAGGGTATGCCCTCAACTCCTGCCTGTAGGCTTCCAGTGGCATCTGGTGGGCCACTGTGTGAAACAGATTGCTGGACTAGATGGGCCTTGGGCCTGATCCAGCAGGGCTGTTCTTATGTTCTTATGCACAGTTAGACTATGCCTCACAAGTAGCTCAGAGAATTGCTTTGGCTATCCTATCTTACTATCACACCAAAGGAGGGTGATATGTCCCTGAGGCTTTGAAATTATTTGAAGCAAAAGTAGTGGCACAGTTACTATGTAATAGACAGCTGGGTCCTTACTCTAATCTTGCCTCAGTAGAGATGGTACAGTTTTTAAGATTGATCATGCAAGTCCCTAGATGCGTTTCTAATATAGTGTTACGATTGGAACTGGGAGTCACAAGTGTGAAGACCCAGATGCGGATTACCATCTGTAATTATTGGTTGAAGGTGGTATTCACTCAGATGATATTTGAAGACTGATATTTGAAGACAGCTTCCAATCACTGTGGAAGTCAGCTGTTAAAGAAAAGCTTGTTTTCTATGGCTTTTCCCCTGAAGCGCTGCGAACTATGGATTATGAATGAGCAAAAAAGGCTGTAAAGCAAAGAATATTAGATATGGAATGGCAACAGGAGAAATGGGCTCAAAAAGAACTCAAAATATGGAGATTTGCCATTAATACTAAGCCAGCTGGTTATTGTCAAGCTTTAACTATATCTAAGTATCGTAGAGCATTTGCACTGGCCCGCTTTGACATATTGCCCTCAGCGGTTGTATATGGTAGATATGGTAAGGTTCCTTACTCTGAACGCTACCATCCATGTGATGTGCAGGCCATAGAGGATGTGGGTCGTGTTTTATTATATTGTGATTTTTATAGGGACTTCCAAAAGATTTTAATTTTACCCTCAATTAAGGATATACTAGGCAGAGAAGATGAAGTATATATCTCATTTATTCTGTCAGATTATCAAGCAAACGTTACTTATAACATGGCTAAGTTCTATCTAATAGCAATGATCTGAAGTAATGGGCTAATTTACTGTGTCATTGTATATTCATAAAAACTATACTGTTGCTATTGTAATGGATATTATGTTCCTTCATGTTTCTGTACTGGTCAAAGACTGTATTAAAGTTTATCGATCTAACTGTCCAAGGCAGCTTAAGTAAACCTATGGTTTGCTTCTGTTGGAGAAAGCAGAACTTTCTGCCTCAGCAGATTAACAGACTGCTCTCCTCTTCCTGCTTCCCTGCTTCATAGGATGGATCCCCTTCCCCATGTGCCAGATTCTCCCACCTTCTTCTATGCATATACATGACAGCATTTCTAGAGTGGGGGAGACTAGACCTAGCACATATTGATTATAGGAAGTCGTAATGTGAGAAGACCAAACTCTCTGTCCAATTCAAAGAAATATCTTTTTAAAAGAAAAAGGGGGGAATCACCAATGCATCACAAATTAAATACTACGTTTCAAACAAAAAGTTAAAAAAGCATAAAGAGAACGAATCATGTGGTGCCTCGTAGCTCCAGGCAGAGACCTAGGGACAAATATAATTATAAAGCAAATCTACCAAAGTTTTGATATTAGGGGAAGAAGTGGATGGAAGTGGAGGAGTGGAGTGCTCTGGGATTCAGCTTTGTCAAATCTTGGAAGAAAGATTTCTTGATGTGTGACTAATGTCCCCATTGTCTAAAGTCCTGCCCTGTTTACTAGTGTTTCTTTCATACTCTCTCAGGGATATGCTGGCTAGTTTGGGGTGTATCTGTTCTGCTTGAAAATGTTCTGGGGTGGATGCACTGGCATCCCTGGACAAGTAATCTCTTGGTTTCAGTGTTTCACATCTGTAGAATTAGATATATATTGTCTAGATCAGCGGTTCCCAACCTGGGTTCCTCCAGATGTTGCTGGACTGCAACTCCCATCATCTCCAGCTACAATTTATTGTGGCTGGGGATGCTGGAAGTGGTAGTTCAGCAACATCTGGAGAAACCCGGGTTGGGAACCACTGGTCTAGAAGATTGACAGGAGTTTGTAGATTGCATTAGGTTGATCTGTGGAAGTCTAATATATGTGGTTACTATTGCTTTGTGGCAGGGGACTTGTAAAAACATGCCACAGTAAACATTCCTGGGATTAGGTTGTAAATTGAATGCCTGAGAACAGTTACAATGCTGGATTTATTTTTGCATAATCATTCATAAGATTGGCCTTAGGTTAATAAAGGCCTCTATAAGCCTCAGTGTTCATCATCTCTACAGTGATAGTATTAATTTGTGGCCAGATCTTTGTTAAACTCTTCTGGTGCATTTTGAAGGTTTGTTACAATCCCAGATTTTTAGGAATTTAGATATAAATTTGTACTTGTATACGCAGGTCAGCCACTGCATTGATTCACTTTTGGCATGACATGCTGTTAAGAGGGCAGGTTTTCCTGGCACCAAGTAACTGTCCATGCTCTATTTTCTTCACTTCAATAGGAAGAGAGAGTTTCCAAAAGGGAGGGAAAGGCTATTTTGTAATACCTCCCATTTAATGTGGCTCCATTAATGAGCACCCATTGGGTACAATTATTCAATGAGCTGTGGATCTACCTAACAGTCATATAATCTAACCATATGTTTCCATCTTGTCAGCAAGGATATCCGGGCCGGGGGGAGGGGGATACTTTGTTCAAATGCTTTGCTGCAGTCAAGATACACTATGCCCACAGCATTCCCATGATCCACTTAACTAGTAATTCTATCAGAAAAGGCATTAGGATTAGTCTGGCAGAATTTGTGCTTGACAAACCCATCTTGGCTTCTACTAATTACCAAATTCTCTTCTAAGTCCTCACAGTCAGATTACTTGATAATCTTATGTAAGACCTTACCAGGTATCTATGGCAGGTCTGCAGTTTCCCAGATCTTCCTCCCCCACCCTTTTTTTTCAAAGACAGGGGACAACATTTGCTATCTCCAGTCTCCAGCTACCTCATCTCTTTTCCAGGAATTCTCAAAGACTACAAACAGTAGTTCTAAATCCACACCTGCAAGTTTCTTCAATTTCTGCAGATGTAATTTATCTAGACTGGAGACTTCAACTCATCCGGATTTTGGGGAAGATTTCCATACCCAGCTGTGTAAAGGTACGTAAACAAGCAAAGCACAGCACTCTCAACTATGTTCTTCTCAAACTCTTACCTGGTGTCTGGTACATGATATATCCACAAGTATGGCCCCTCACCATTTATGATATTTATGTTATGAATAAAAATATGACACAGGGTAGAAAACTACCCCAAAATGAATGAACTTTCTATGGTGGGGTGATTTCTATCCCTTTCCCATGTTAAGTCAATTAGGAGAAAAACCATCCCAGAAATGAATGGAATCCCTATTGTGGGGTGGTTTCTATCCCATTCGCATTATAAGTCAATTGGGAGAAAAACTAACCCAGAAACAAAAGGGATTTCTATAGTGGGGTGGTTTCTACCCCATGCCCATGTTAAGCCATTTAGGATGTTTGTTAGTATATTTAAAACAAAAAATGTCAATATTCCCCCCTCTCCTGCTTTGCAGAGAATACAGCAAGAAAGAGATAGCGACTGACATAATGAGGGACATTACACAACGTAGCCACCTTAAGTGGCACAGCGAAGAAATGCTTGACTAACAAGCAGAAGGTTGCCGGTTAAAATCCCTGCTGGTATTGTATCGGGCAGAAGCGATATAAGAAGATGCTGAAAGGCATCATTCCATACTGCACGAAAGGAGGCAATGGTAAACCCCTCCTGTATTCTACCAAAGAAAACCACAGGGCTCCATGGGTGTCAGGAGTTGAAATCGACTCAATGGCACACTTTACCTTTACACAATGTTATCCTATTGAAATTAAAATAATATGTTAAGGAATGCCTATTGTCCTCCTTTTAATTTCAATGAGGCTGCTTTGAGTAAGCCATTATCCTATCAGTCATTAACCATTAAGTGGAGGCCCAAGACTTAAAGGGAAGAAATCTATTGGGTCTATGCTCAGAGGCTACGTCACTTGTGTACAACTTTTAAAATGTACTACTTTCTAGACAGAAGGAAAAGAGACAGACACTAATAAGCATCATTAAAACATGTCATAACTTTATTTTAAAAAGAGCCAGAACCATGAGAGCTCATATCAGCTCCTCAGGGCTCAACTGTAGCCAGAGACCAGGCCCTGGAAAGATGGGGGAAGGACTAGGGGTGTGCACGATTCATACACTGGGCGGTCCGGTCCAGGGGTGGAGGGTACCTTTAAGAGCGGCGGGAGGGTTTACTTACCCCTCCCGCCGCTTTCTGCTGTGGCGCCCGTAATTCCAAGAGTAATTGGTGTGGCAGGACACCTCCCTGCCGCCCCTTCCCTGACGTTACTTGAAAAAAACCCAGCAGTTCTTTGCGCGTGTGCGCACACGTCACAGAGACGAGCACGCGCACGTCTCTGTGACGTGCGCGCGCGCGCAAAGGACTGCTGGGGGTTTTGCAAGTAACGTCGGGGAAGGGGCGGCAGGGAGGTGTCCTGCCGCCCCAATTACTCTTGGAATTACGGGCGCCACAGTGGAAAGCGGCGGGAGGGGTAATTAAACCCTCCCGCCGCTCTTAAAGGTACCCCCCACCCCCGGACCGGACCGCCCAGCTCCGGACCGGTCCGGAGGCCTTTTTAATGGCCTCCGGACCGGTCTGGGCCCATCCCTAGGAAGGACTGCTGCTCAAGGCCTGTGTGTCCTGAGTGAAGGAAGGAGAAAAAGAAGACGACAGAAGGGCTCCTATAGGTTTCCATCCCTTAAAAGAGTTGGGGCTTCAAGAGGTGGCTTTTGTTCTCTAGGGGGTCATAAAGCAGAGTATGAGTCACTACATATGGTTAAAAGGTGCAATTCAGAGGGTTAAGGCCTATCATTTCAGTCAGATTGACCTAAGGTCTAACATTATTTCAGGAGACAGCTTGCTGATTATACCATCCCGAAGGAAATGAAATCAAGCAGGAGAACTGCGAGGTTTGTGGGAAATTTCTGGGAAGAGAATCTATACAGTCTAAAGCAGTTGTTGCTTTTAAATGTTGTTGTTTGTGTATTCTTTACGAAAAAGAAAAAATGAAGTACAGATTTAAAGTTAACACAACTTACAGGAGGACCTTGTTAATCACGGGTCCAGCACTTGCGGTTTCGCATATCTGTGGTAGGGTAATAGGCACCCAACCTCAGTATATACAAGAAAAAACTGGAGAGGAAGGCTTAAATCTGCATTATCCATGGGTCAGGGATGGCCAGAAGTTACCTCAGAGGTAATTTCTGGCTGTCATTTTGAGTTCAGCAGAGATCGGGAGCCATTTTATGGCTCTTTTTTTTTTTAAAGATGAAAAACCTATGATTTTCAGCTGATTTCCCCCCTCTTCAGGGGCATTGCTGGAATGTAGGGGACCAACGGAGCACGGTAGGGCACTTTATGTGGCTTTTTGGTGGTTTTTAGCCCGTTTCCCTGCCTTTTGGAACCTAACCCCCGGATCCCCATTGCCTCAATCTCTCGGTATTTGTGGTTCCAGTATCCACAGCACTAGCCGAGAATTGAACCCCCGTGAGTAGTGAGGTATTTCGGTACCTGCTTCTTGTTGTGTCCTTATTCAAACTGCTGAACAAACATGAGGTGGGGGATCACACTGCCGCTATTTCATCCACTAATCTCATTTAATTGCATGGGGGGGAGGGGTGTGTGATTTTATCTTAGTTGAAGGTGTTACAAAGAGATTTTTGGCATTCAAGTGTGCAGACTTAAAATATCCCTTAATAACTATGAGTTGTCGAAAAAGAAAAAGAGATCTGTGCTGCTAAAGTGGGAGTGGTATTCTGTGAGTTTGAAGATCAATTATTTGCTCAACCCAGTTACTGAGGCCTATATATTCTATTAGTCTGGAGAGGCAATGGGTAGTAACTTCTGCCAATCAAGGCTTAATAGATAGATACTACAGTACCCTCCAAAGAATACTGATCAAAATCAGCAGTTTTTCAATAGAGAGGAACATTTAACCTCCAGTTGCAGACAGAATACTTTACCAAAGAACCTTTCCTTATGACACAGTTATGTTAATACAATTAAGATGCAGGAATTGTTTCAGCATTCTAACATTATAGACCCTGAATATTATCTTGGTGATAAAATCTAAATTGTCTGCCTTAACTGCCTCAAAGTTTGCAGGCAACAACTAAGGGACACTACCCATTCAGATCTGGTGCAGAAAATGGCTAAGATGCAACAATTTAAAAATTGACCCTTAAACTCTAGAAAACAAGTGTTGGCTACTAGGGCTATCCGTTGGATACTGTAATCCCAATGGTGCTGCTTCCACCATGGCCACCTCTGGTGCAGTTCATTACATTCCCTGTGCTGGGAGGGCCTCTTCTGCAGGAAGCAGAGCCCATGGGGCTGAAGGTTCACACAGGGACATTGGGGAAGCTCATGGGAGACATCTGGGAAATATACTTCCTCCCTGTGCTACTTCCATAGCTGCAATGGAGTGGTGTATGAACATGTAAGGAAATATGAGGAGGTGGCAACAGGTTGTGGAAGAGAATTCAAGGTAGGGGTGAATGCCTATAAGGAAGCACAAGCTGGTGGCAAGGTAACAGGGGTCACCAGAAGCTATATGAGGCAGCAGGGGCAGGGTGACAAATGGACATGTGAAGGCATGTATTGTAGCAATTGTACTTACTAGGGAACTCAAGGCGGAGGCAAGATGACCGTGACCTTGATGTAGCATTTAAAGTGGTAGCAGAATGTATTTGGACACAGGTTTTACACCTGAGATATACTGCCTAAGAGCAGGAAGACTCCACTTAAACCAGCATAGGTTAGTTAGCTCTTCCCCATAGTGTCTAATCAGATTTTCCTGATTAGGAAAATCTTTAAGGAGAGGAGAGCTGGTCTTGTGGTAGCAAGCATGACTTGTCCCCATAGCTAAGCAGGGCCTGCCCTGGTTGCATATGAATGGGAGACTTGATGTGTGAGCACTGCAAGATATTCCCCTCAGGGGATGAAGCCACTCTGGGAAGAGCAGAAGTTCTCTCCCTGGCTTCTCCAAGATAGGGCTGAGAGAGATTCCTGCAAGCAACCTTGGAGAAGCCACTGCCAGTCTGTGAAGACAATACTGAGCTAGATAGACCAATGTTCTGACTCAGTATATTGCAGTTTCTGTTCCTATGTGTTCATTTTTAAAATGCCCCAAAAATCAGTAATCCAGAAACCTTAGGTTTAAGATGAGAGTTAAGAAGCTTTGAATTTTCACTCATGCTCTAAAAAGAACAGAAATTGCAAGTTAAGGTGCCCATCTTAACTTCCACCCTGCATATGCTGTAAAGACTTTGAACAGTCTGGTGTATTATGATGGCTTTAGAAATGAGGCTCTATGCATCCATACTTTGTCTGGTTCTTTCAGTTGGACATGGGGCTGGGGAGGGATGCATCCAGGCAGACATCTAACAGGTACAGTTTCCTTAATCACTTCCTAGAGATGCCCCTGATGAAGTTCTGCCTGATGCATCTCTGATCAAGGCAAAGTATGGATGCGTGGAGCCTCATTTCTAAAGCCATCATCATATTCCAGACTGTTCAAAGTATTTACAGCATATATGGCACAGAAGTTAAGATGGGCACCTTAACTTGGAATTTTCATTCTTTTTAGAGCATGAGTAAAAATGTAAAGCAACTTAACTCTCATCTTAAACCTATGGTTTTTTAATTGCTCTATATAAGATACAATGTAATTTACTGTCTTATTAGAATCAACACGAAAGTGTTATACTGGGGAGGGTACTGGATCGACAGCACAACTGTTACTACTATTACAAATATTTATATACAACCTTTCAACAAAAGTTCTCAAAATGGTTCAAACAGAAAAACAATAAAATGATAAACCAATAACAATAGCAATAATAAAGATGGATGCCTGTCCCAAAACGCTCATGATCTAAAAAGAAACATAAGGTAGATACCAGCAACAACCACTGGAGGGATACTGTGCTGGTTAGGGCCAGTTGCTCTCTCCCTGCTAAATATGAGAATCATCACTTTTAAACGGTGCCTCTTTTGCTCAGTTAGTAGTAACACTAACAGATTTCATTTTCACAAACTGTGGAAATTTGATAGTAAAAAAACCCCTGCCAGTTAAAGACAGAATTAAGGCTTTTTCATTTTGGTTGAAGCTCTACAAATCCTGGAAATTGCACATCTGTTACAATATGTTCATTCAGAAATGTATAACACTGGAACTGAAGGAACCTCTAAGAATTTTAGCAAGATATATCATCAGTCATCATCATCATCAATAGTCATCATCTCTTACATTTCTATACCGCCCTAGACAAAAAAAGTCTCTGGTTTCCCTCCTTGAAATTCCCCACAATCAAAATGCTGCAGAATAATGGGAAACTTTGGAAGCAAACAACAATTTGTAATCTTTGTTGTAGCACTGGATCGAACTCAGCAAATGATGCACATTTGTTATTTAAAATGCACATAGCAAGACTAGTCTCATAATATTATTTCTGAATCTTAAAGAAACAGAAAAGATCCGAATTCTGTTGCAAGTGCACACAAGAAAGCAAAAACTCCATTTCCTCCCATGAGAAGTAACACAATTTTTATTTCTCCATGAAAAAAAATGATTATACAAATCTTAGCAACAAATGCAAGGACACTTGGGGGCATTTTTCTTTTTTCTGAATACATACTTTGATTTTTGTTCACGTCTGATTAAAATTGGCTTTATACAATTTTGAATTCATAGTATGAAAATACTCTTCATTAGATCAATTTTTTCCTACCCTGAATAGTTTTCAAAGTAGATGGATTATGAAAACTAAGATAGCCTTCAGATAAAAACCTGGAAACTATCTTAGTTTTCATAATCCATCAGCTTTTAAAACCAGTCGTGGGGGTGGGGGAGCTGATGTTGTTTTTCATATCCCATAAAAACCTTGCCATACAGCTGTGAGGATGTTTTGCACAGAGCTTATAGGTTTTGCTTAGGAGTGTGAAGAATTTTGGGAGCACTGCTGAAGATACCACACCCACATGGAGAAAAAAAATTCCCTCCCGACCACCATTTCCAAGACACACACACACACACACACCAATTTCTACTACTAATATTTTGAGGTTCAGACAAAACATGCCAGTTTTGCTGTCTTGACTCTGAAATGTGTACAATGTTGTTGATGCTTCTCCTGATAAAGCAGGATTTGTTTCCTGTATGAAATCCCAGCATGACATATAATGTGTGTTTGGATTTTCCCCTTGAGGCACAAGTCCATCTATTCACGTAGCAATAGATTAAATAGTACGTTTTAGCAGCCGTTTTCTTTAACTTTTAGCAATCCTCTGCGTAATATTGCCCTATTTTATTGCCTAACAGTTAAATTCCCCACTCTATGTAATTTTGTGCTTTCAGTACAGTTTATCAGAAGCTATTAATGAACTACCATTAAGGCTGCATGGCTGTAGAGTGCAGCAGATGAAAGCTGCTGAGGGGGCCCTGATTACAGACATTAAAATGGTGTGTATTGGCTTACTGCCGCTTCCCAGCAGGAAACCTCACTCGTAATTCCTTTGCATCTAGTCCCAGCAGGAGAAGATTGACAGGATTGAAGACCATGTCAACAGTGCTGCTGTGAATGTTGAAGAGGGAACCAAAAACTTGGGGAAGGTAGGGCTCTGCTCCTGCTGGTGAATCAATGGCACTCTGCCTCCCAGCAATCTTCTGTATTAACCCCATTGATCTGCCGTCTTTACTGTGAAGGAACCAGCAATTAAGAAAATAAGGAAGAAATGACACATAGGTGGGGGGGGGAGGGGGGAGGGAAATCAATCTCTCTCATAATGTTCTGTCACATCCAAATAGCCTGAAAAGAATTTCTCTTGCCTAAAGCCTCATTATAAGGATGCTCTGTTGCTGCTTCTAATGGAGTATCTGCAGAAACCAGCAAAGGGGGAAACCAGAGCAAACCAGCAAATGACTGGCCCTCTGTGAAGTGAAAGGATGGCAGTTTTGTGCATAGAACAAAACCCAAACAGCTAACAAAATTGACTATGACTTCAACTATGACAAATATTTAGATACTGCTTTTCAACAAGTTTCTCAAAGTGGTTTCCATAGAAAAATAACAAATAAATATAAAGAAAATGGTTCCCTGTCCCCAAAGGGCTCACAAGCTAAAAAGAAAAAAGCTAGAAACCAGAAACAGCCATTTGTGGGATGTTAAACTGGGGGTTAATTGGGCCAGTTGCTCTCCACCTGCTAAATATAAGAGAATCACCACTTTAAAAGGTGCCTTGGTTATCTGGGGTTAAATCCTAACACACTTACAGAATCAGAATCAAGCTTTATTACGGTCAGAGACCAGCATAAAATTACACATTAAATGAAGGGAATACTGGAGAAAAGTTACATGTTGATAGAGGTGATTGCAAATATGATGAGAGCTATTGTGAAAAGGCTAAAACTTAAAATAATTATAATTTAAAAAGAGACAGACAAGCTACTAAAAAGAAACAAGCTACTAGATTCAGATTCTGAACACACAGTATGTGGAAGAAAGTCCCATCGGAAAAAATGGGACTTAATTCCAATCAGATCAGCTTGAGTGCCCCATTTTTGGAGATGCAAAGGCAGAGTTAACAATATTATTAGTTATTATTATTAATTTTGCCTTCTCTCTCTTTCATAATCCAAATTCCAGTAAATATAACTGACAGATATCCTGGAAAGACTCCTGTGGCCATAATGTTTCCATATGCAGCCCCGACTTTTTCCTCCTGTATGGGAGTGAGATAAAGCGTTGAAATGATTCTTATTTAAGTGTGCAAATGTTAGTGTTGAGGGATGTGAGGAGAAACATTTAAGTCCTCACACAGCAGAGTATGCTCTGATGATAAAGAAGTTTAGCCCAAGAGATTATCTGGAGACATTAGGCTGAGTTCAAAAAACCCAGATAAATTTATAATTCTCTAAGGCGTACCCGTGGCTAATCCCATGCATGGCAGCTCTCGCAAGAGTTCATGAGCAGAAGCACCGTGGTGATTGAGCAGTAGGGATTCCATATGTAGATAGGGAGGAGGAGCCTGTGGCACCATGGTGATTGGGCAGTGGGATTTCATATGCAGATAGGGAGGAGAAGCCTGTGATGGTTAAGGTCAGTTGGAATGCAACTGTTACTAGGTGGAAGATCTTCTTGATTGTAGAGGAGAGGAGAATATATATATGAATGATAGTGGGCAGGGGTCTGTGAAGAGAGGAGTCATGAGGGAGGAAAGAGCCCCTTCAGGAGAAGGAGGCTGCTATTGTGTGAATTAAGTGAGGAAACAAGATGAACAAGATATGTTTACACAGGAAGGGGGAGAGAGAGAGAAAAGAAGGGAGGGGAAGAAAGACAGGAGAAGAACAAGTGGAGGAGAGAGAAAGAGAGAAAAAGAAGGGAGGCGAAGAGAGAAAGAAGGAAGGCCAAGGGACGGGCTCAAGCCTGTCAACGGCCTGAGAGGAACGAGTGGCCATGGCGGCAGCAGCAGCAGCAGCAAGGAAGGACCCACTCAACCACTATTGCTGTTTGGGGCTACTGAGGCCATTGGCGGAGGGAGGCAGGCAGGCAGGCAAGGGACCGGCCCGAGCCTGTCAGTGGTCTGAGGGTGGACTTGGTGGTGGTGGCAGCGAGGAAGGGCCTGGTCAACCGCTGCTCCTACTGCAGTTCCTATGGGGAGGAGCAGGAGTGGGGCTTGAGTGAGGGTGGGGAGGTCTCTGGGGATAGGGGGCTGCAGCATGGCCAATAGGCATCACAACGCTGCAGCCATGACCAAGAGGGGTGAGGGGGGTGGAGTAAAGGGATGGAGGAGGAGGAGCAGGAGTGGGGCTCAGGTGAGGGTGGAGAGATCTCTGAGGTGAGGGGGGCTGTGGCAGGGGGTGAGGGGAGCAATCACGTGCTAGCGCACAGATGCTCTGTGCGTGTTAAGCTAGTATTTATTAATAAACTAAACATCACATACTGAGAGTCATAGGAAAACATCCTCAAAGAGGCACTAGCCTTCAACAATTCTGACTGACTCTAAATGACGAAGACAGACATACTAATATATCACCGTTCCTCTGGTGGCCAGAAGAGGTTGCTGCTGTGGTAAGACCAATGCTTTAGAATTCTCATTTCTGACAGCACTTCTTATGTGAAGGGTGCCAGGATACGTGAGTGTGCGATGAGATAACTGCTAGTATACCACAAGGACTTCATTTAATAAATAGTTAAAGGCTATTATAAGCCCAAAGTACCCTCTCCTACATGCACAGAAACACAGACCCACACAGAGGAGGGTACCTGCTATGTGTTTGCATGATTTACTGCTTCAGCTTTGTCTCCTTCTAAGCAGTCTGTACTGGGAATGGATCGTTCTGCTCCCTCTGCATTCAGTGTGATTGTCACCTTCAGTCATTTCTAATACAAAACCTCCTATCCATAGAAGAAGTCAGCTGTTGTGTTTTGGATGAGTTTGTTTCCAAACTAGCTCTTTTCCGTGGAATTGCCTTCATTCACTTATAATGAAGAATCCTGATCATATCATTGTCAATTTTTTGCAATCCAGTGCTTTCTGTATTGCCCTTGTGTTTTTTCAGTCCTGATTTGTAGCGTTTAAAAAAAATGTAATACCAGCCTGTCCAGTGTACTTGGCAAAACACTATTGGTACTTTTCAGGGCTTCTGTCCCTTTAATTAAGGGTTTCCTCCTTCAGGGTACTACTTCTGGATGATTACTGCTGAAGTGATGAATAATCTCTTATCTACTTCAGTGTCCATTTCTGTTTTGGGAGGAACCTTTCATTTCTGATTTTCTTTATCTCTCTCTTTTAGCCTACTTTCCAGTAGGCTTATGAGATTACCTGGCATTCTGTGTGTGTCCCCCTATCAACTTCACAATACCTAGACCAATATGAATCAAATTGGGTACAGCTGTAGGGACACGTAGGGAAGCCTCAACAGCATAGTTTGTGATGATGTCATAAACCCCAATTCAAGATGGTGGATGCATAATCATTTGAAGCACAAGTGGGCTAACGTGAACTGTCTAACCAATCTGAACCAAATTTGGTACAGTTGTAGTGTGTGACACACAGGGACATCTCAATGGCGTACTTTGTGATTATGTCATCCACCCTGATTCAAGATGGCTGTGGCAAAAACGTTTGAAGCTCAAGTGGGCTAACCTATGAACTGCCTAACCGATTTGAACCACATTTGCTATAGCTGTAGGGACACCTCAGTGGCATAGTTGGTGATGATGTCATCCACCCCAATTCAAGATGGCGGACATGTGAACATTTGAAGAGCAAGAGGGCTAACTTGAGTACCGCTTAACTGATTTGAACCAAATTTTGTACAGCTGCAGTGAGTGACGCACAAGGACACCTCAACAGCATAGTTTGTGATGATGTCATCCACCCCAGTTCAAGATGGCAGACACATGAACATTTGAGGTGCAAGTGGGCGAACTTGTGAACTAAGTAACTGATCTGAACCAAATTTGCTACAGCTGTAGGGACACATAGCAATGCCTCAATGACATCGTTTGTGATGATGTCATAGTTTGTGATGATGTCATCCCGATCCAAGATGATAGATGCATGGACGTTTGAGGTGCAAGTGGACTAACTTGTGAACAGGCGAATTGATCCGGACCAAATTTAGTCCAGTTGTAGGGATAGTGAAAGGAAAGTAGGCAGATTAGTACTTACTAGAGCAACTTGTTGATACATATATAAATACTGCTGTTCTTGCTGATTTCTGCATTTTCAGTTCTTTTAAGCTACCCATGTTAGAATATAAATTCATTTTAATTGTTAGATGGTGACACCATTTCCTGATAAACTGCTCTAAAAGGCGTGAAATGATCCCCAGTACTTGACATAATAAAAGCAGAAGTGCACACGGAGGCACTGCCAACTGCCTTGAATACTGGGTCCAATTAAGTACCTGCTAAACACTGTAATTGTATCAATAATTTCTGATGATACAATCAAGCAAATGCCAGCTTATAGGCCCATGCTTCACTCTGATCCTACATAGAAATTGTTGGGGTGATCCCCCAAAAGCTTTTCTGATAGTTTGTCAGACATGTCCCCTTTCCCACTGCCTTCTCCCCACCCCATCCCTTCTCCCACCTTCCTCTCCCCTTTACCCATTCCCCTCCCTTACCTAGACCTGAGGACAGCAGAACATGCCCTCTTCTGGAGACTGGAGTCAGCCATCTTGCCTGTTGCTTCTGTTTTAAAAGGCATATTGTTTTCCTTTGGACTCCAGCCAGAACAGTGGATTGTGGGAACTGTAGTTCTTTCATAGGAACATAGGAAGCTGCCATATACTGAGTCAGACCATTGGTCTATCTAGCTCAGTATTGTCTTCACAGACTGGCAGCGGCTTCTCCAAGGTTGCAGGCAGGAGTGTCTCTCAGCCCTATCTTGGAGAAGCCAGAGAGGGAACTTGAAAACTTCTGCGCTTCCCAGAGCAGCTCCATCCCCTGAGGGGAACATCTTACAGTGCTCACACATGACGTCTCCCATTCATATACAACCAGGGTGGACCCTGTTTAGCTATGGGGACAAATCATGCTTGCTACCACAAGACCAGCTCTCCTCTTCTCTATTTGATGCAATTGATGCAGCCATGGCTCCGCTTCTCATAATCCACCATATGGCTGGGGTCCTAATGATTTTAAAGAAAAATGTGCCTTTTAAAGCAGAAGCTGCAACAAGGGGCTTGTGGTAGCAAGCATGACTTGTCCCCTTAGCTAAGCAGGGTCTACCCTGGTTGCATATGAAAGGGAGACTAGAAGTGTGAGCACTGAAAGATATTCCCCTCAGGGGATGGAGCCGCTCTGGGAAGAGCAGAAGATTTCAAAGCTCCCTCCCTGGCTTCTCCAAGATAGGGCTGAGAGACACTCCTGCCTGCAACCTTGGAGAAGCCGCTGCCAGTCTGTGAAGACAATACTGAGCTATATAGACCAATGGTCTGACTCAGTATATGGCAGCTTCCTATGCTCCTATGCTAAGGGGCAAGCAGCCAGGTGGCTGGCTCCAGCCTCTAGAAGAGGACATTGCTCTGCTGTCTTCAGGTCTAAGTAAGGGAGAGTAACAGGGAGAGGAGCGGAAGAGAAGAAAAGACAAGATAGTAGAAGGAGGAAAAGGAACAGGGCAATGGTGGGGAGTCCAGCAAGCATATTGGGACAGGGTTCTGCAATGACAGGAGATAATTTTGTTGGCATTCTGAGTGACTGTTGGAGTTGCCTCGTATCGTTGTGAAACTCATTCCAATAATATCCAACTTAGGGCATATTGGATCCAGCATGTCTGTTGGACCAGTCCAACTGCACAGACCTACCAAGTTATTCTCACATTAGTAGTAGCAATAGTAATATTTTTCATAACTATCAGACTGCCAGTGTGGTGTAGTGGTTAGAGTGTTGGACTAGGACTGGGGGGTGACCTGAGTTTAAATCCCCATTCAGCAATGATACTAGCTGGGTGACTCTGGGCCAGTCACTTCTTTCAGACTAACCTACCTCACAGGGTTGTGTGAGGACTGGAGAGACCTAACTGTGTTCTGGGACCTTGGAAGAAGAGCGGCATATAAGTGTATAAATAAATAATGTTTGGCATATATCACAACCAAATTGGGGCAATCCAAATTCTATAACTACACAGGTTTTACTTTAAAATCTGGTTTAAGGTTTTACATACACGTGTTTGTGTGTGTGCTTGTGTATGTATGTGTATATATGAATTCCAGGCTTGTGAGAATTTCACTTTTAGCTATAACCTTTCATATAATATTGTGGCTCTTTGATCAAAATAACTGAGATACAGAAGCGTGTTACTATCACTATATGCATGCTTAGACTTCTCTAACATAATACAGTGAAGTCATTACAAGTTATCACTTTGTTTAAAATGATGTTCCAAATAAATTGGTCATTGTTTTTTTTAAATGTCCCTGGTTTTCCAACAATGTGCATCAGATTATTAAAATCTAGAGACCATGGTGGGATGTACTCTACCTGTGGAACAGATTTTTTTTTTAACCCACTAATTTATATGACTTATTTATGCACCAATAGTCAGGGCAGTATTGCCAAGTGCAATGAGGAGAAAAGCCTATCACGGCAGGAATATGCTCTTAACAGAATTTCCCTCCTCTTTCACAGGTTGCAAAATACAAGCTGGCAGCTTTGTCTGTGGCAGGTGCACTCATTGGTTGAGTCATGGGGGTCCTATTGGACTCTTCACAGGTTTCAAAAGTAGCAGGAATTGCAGCTGCACTTGGTGGTAGGATATTGGGCTTCACAGGTGGAAAACTGATATTGGGGGAAAAGAACAAAGGATGACTGAGGAACTCTTCTCCAGCTGACCAGACCCTTTTAGACAATGTGAGAGGAAGCAGCTGAAGGAAAGTTCCACAGCAGCAATTCTGCAATTACACCAACAAACCTACTACCCCCATTTTGGATTTAATTCGGATACATGTATAAACAGAAGTGAGTGGTGGTGTTTTTTCTGCATAAGAAATGAGAAACGTAACCTGAAAGACTTTATCAAATTGAGCCAGATAATGCCTGCACCTTAATTCTGGAAAGCTTTACATTTTCCAGCCAAAAAAAAGACTAGTAAGGAAAACCAGAGACTGTGAGCCAAATAAACACCCTCCTTCCCCCACCCCCATGCAAGAATAAGCATATTGCTTTCTTAGGCAAAGAGAATACTTCCTGGCATCAAAGGTAGGCCCCGGATGCATAGCCTGGGAGCAAGCCAGATAAAGTCTTTACTCCACCTCCCAACTGCATTGATCAGCCAGGAGTCACTTGTTGCCATATGGCCAGGAGGGAGGCATTCAGTCTTCTGGCTGGGCAAAGAACAGAATTTTGCAAATTCTGCAAATGGTCAGCAATACCGTGCTGACTACACAAATGGCGCCTGTGTAGACGCCATGTGTGTGCTGACTGTACTTGGGGCTTTGGAGGACATGCACCACCCCATTAGGCACCAAGAAGGGGTAGTAGAGAGCCGGTAAGCACCAACTCTCAGTTTTCTTTAAGTTCCCTTTTGCATTTCCCTCAAAGAGCCTGAACTGTGCTCCAAACTGTGGTTCAGGCACATCCAACTGTCTCTGTGATTAGATTCCAGTAAGAATACAGGAGAGTTGGATGGCAGCTGTTTCACTGTCTTGGCTTTTCTATGTAGCCTCTTTCCTATTTGGCTTAGATCAGGGTTTCTTAACCTTGGGCCCCCAGATGTTGTTGGACTACAAATCCTAGAATCCCCAGACATGGCCTTTGTGGCATGGGATTCTGGGAGTTGTAGTCCAACAACATCTGGGGGCCCAAGGTTAAGAAACCCTGGCTTAGATGACATTGGTTATAACAACCCACACCTTTCCCCAAATACTACTCTCTCTGGTTTATTTATTTTTAAAGATAAAGCAGTAGGTGTGTGTTCCTGTATTATATATGCTCTTTAAAAAAGAGGCTGAGTGCTGTTTTTAATGGCTTGGAAGCAAAAGTTCCCTTCAGTAAGCAGAAGAGGTTTTCTGCTCACAGAAGATCTGGTTCTAGCTTAACAGAAGAGTGTTGCATGAGAAAAGTGACCCTAAACTCAGAAGAGTTCCTCGGTTTATTCAAAAGGAAGTTTGTATTCAATGATACTAACTGCCTAACAAGTGTGTTCGTGTTCACAGTGTGATTGAAGCAAGGGCAGGGGGAGGAAGGACAAACAAAGGGCAAGGCTTACAAAAGGCTATAACCTTTTTGCTCATGACAGCATCAAGAGGCACACATTGGCATGTGTATAGACAGGGACCCCAGACAAAGAGCTCATGTGTTGAAAGTGTAATTCCCAGTCCAGCTGCTGGGAATGAAACTGGGGAGGTGGGTGGCACAGGAAGGCCGCTGGTATAGGCCAACCAAACTCCAAAGAAAACACTGGCTGGTGTCTGGGCCAAGCCACCATTTTCTACATCTAGTGCAGACCAGAAGGAGAGAAAGCTCCTCCTCACATCCCGTCCTCAGGTCCCACTCCCATTGCCGTGCTGTTTGGTTGGCTGATCCACAGCTGCCTAGCTGAACAAACAATGCCAGCTGCCTCCTCACTGCCTCCTGTGCAAGTTCAAAGGAGCACCCCACAACCACCCACCCCCGAGTTAGGTAGGGAGCAATACTTAGGACTGCACTGCAGCCTTAGTATCAATTATTTTGCTGTAATAATACACAGTGTGTGTGAGAGGATTTCTGAAGAAGAAGCTGAGATTCTTAAAATGCATCTGACCAGAATAGCAAAGTGCATAATAAAACAGAACACTGTTTACTATTTGGGGCTGTAATAGAGCTCCACAGTTGCATTTTATTAATTTTGGTTTCATTTTTATTTATTTAAAACATGTTTATCTTGCCTTTTATTTTAAAACATTTCCAAGACAGTTTCTGAGGAGAAACATAAAAACCATAATTAAAATACAATAAAATTACCAACTATAAACTCAATTAAAAAACAACAACCGTATAAAACCACAAAACATAGCACTAGTTTCCAAAGCAGCACTAAAACCAATTCTCTGTTATTAAAATTCATTGGGATACATCAGCCTTCTCAACCACCTTAATTGGTCCATCAGCCCTGCAGAAGGCTAGTGCCATTATTACCCCCCAAACCTCACTAGGAAGTTATCTGCACATGAGAAAAGGTGTTAAGGAACCCCACCCCCTGCTGCTGCCCCAGATCACCAAATTCATGCCCAGTTAGGAAAACTGTGACCCTATACAAGTTCAGCTGATTACATTGTGAGAGATCCATGGTTGTCAAGTTAGCCATAAAGCCCTGAGCCACTCCTGACAAAGCAAGCTCAGCATGGACATTGAAGTTCTCCCAGTACCACCACTGAGCTAGTCTCGTGGTAGCAAGCATGAATTGTCCCTTTTGTTAAGCAGGGTCCCCCTTAGTTTGCATTTGGATGGATGACTATATGTAAGCCCTGTAAGGTATTCCCCTTAGGGGATGGGGCCGAACCTTAGTGAAAGAGCATCTGCTTGCATGCTGAAGGTCCTAGGTTCACTCCCTGGCATCTCCAGGTAGGGTTGGGAGAAACTCCTCCTTGTAACCTTGGAAAGCCGCCGCCAGTCCCCAAGGATCTAAAGATCCTCAACATCAAATCAAAGATCATCAGCTCAAGCAAGGAGACTGCAAGTTGGCCCGCAGTAGTACACTAATAGCATATCTAATCTGTTCTCCTGAGTGCCCAACACCATAACAGATGCTTGATGCTGGAACTCAGTCAGACAGGTAACCTGGAAAGGAAAACAGAATCCCAATCACAGCAACATTTCCTCCCTGACCATTGAATCTATGTTGGTGCTGCACTGAGAATCCAGATGGGCAAAACTCTGTTAGGTTAATTCCCTCTGGCTCATCCAATCAGTTCTCAGTGATGCCAGCCAGACTGGCACACTTCTTCAGATTAAATTCTGGATTACAGGTGTTTTTCTGTGTAGTAATTGGAATTCTTTAAAGAACAGCACAAGATTTGATGACAAGTTTACCTTGCCTAGGTAGAGCTACTGGAAGGTAAATTGGTTCTTCTTGTCTGACCGTTCCAGCTTCCACTGCCATGGTCCTCCCAACTCTATGTGGCTCTCTGCCACATTTGCAACACACATACAAAAAGAACAACACAAGAATAATTTGGGACAAGATGGATCAAACAAGGGCTAAATATGCAGTTTGCATCAGCAGGCTGGAGTGCCTTCTCAGAAGTTGATTGTTGCCATCTGAAACAGCAGATCTGAAGGAGACAGTGTTCATTTTGATGTGTCTTATTAGGAACTTTGCTGAATGGTAAATGCTAGGCCAGTGCACAAACTAAAATTTGGGATCACGTCCAACTCGATTTGCTTCGACCCTGCAAATGTTGACCCAGAGTCCTTTGGTCCCTTTCAAAAGTTGGGGTCAGAGTTGGACAAAGCTGGAATTTATTTTTTATAAAGTAACTGTAATCCCAGAAGAAAGTTATCTCACGCCAGAGAGTCGCAGGGGAAGTGACGTAACATTAGAGAATCTAATGGGAAATGATGTAACACTAGAGAATCACAAGAGAAACACAGAAATTGATTGGCGGCAGCTGCTGGTGAGTGAGAAACAGGCCGAAAACCTTTTAAAAAATGATTTAAAACATGATTAGATTCATGAACTGGTGGGCAGGAGAAGGGATCCCCCCCCCCCCCCGACCAGCCACAATCACTGAATAAAAAAGAAAAAGGGCAGACTCATGCTGCCATTCAGAGCTCAGAGAAAGGGTTCAGAGAAGTCCAATCTGAACTGGGTTGGCCAAGTTTGGGTTTGGACACTCAGAATTCCTCCAATTTCAGTCAAATCGGACATAGTTTGATTTTACCAATCTAATTTTGCACAGGCCTAGTAAATGCTACTGTTCTGATAATGTCATTCCTTGTATAAAACCCAGACTGCAGTAGCTTTTCTTTGTACGTAAAATGGGCAGAACAGCTGATGCAAACATCCCCTTAAATCACAAACTGACATGTGTTAAGGAAATCTGCATTGGCGTGGTTGGCAATGGCGTGCTGGTGCAATTCTGCACAACCTTCTCCTCTTAAAAAGAGAGGGGCCACACAGGTTAGACCAGTGCACACATGGGCTTCCAGGTGAAGCTTCTTCACATGAGAATTTATCTGTATGGGGGACAGGGGAGGGGATTCGGCCACACAATTGGAGCTCCCACTAAGTGCCCTAGCCAGAATATTTTAGACCGCCAGCTGTAGTATGCACTACCTGCATAGAGACTGATCATTTGGCCCTATGAACAGTTAACTGAGCTTTATATATCAGTTGTAATTACTTTGTTGAAGCTCATGACTTGTTCCTTAAAGCCAGGTAAAGGCATGGATGGAACTTCTTCAGTATTTTCCTTCAGATGAAATATCCTGTAAAATGATCTATCAATGGACATTGATCTGGTAGGCACTTTACTGCTCAGATAGTCCTTAGTTAATTTTTAAACCAAGGGAGTTAAGCACATGCAAGTTCAATTGATTTCAGTGGTAGAATTAAGCATGTACTATTGAAATAAATGAGGCCTACAAGTGTTTAATTGTAGCTGGATTGTGCCCCATGGGTACCACTTAAGGCCAACCACTTGCTTTAGGGTTCTAAATGGACAAATGTCTGGCTCCTTTTTTTTAATCTACAGGGTAACTAATGGGTATAAAAGCAACTATACTGGAAAAAGTACTACCTGTTTGCACGATTAAACTTTATCACACTAATGAGTCTTTATACCATAGTTAAGTTTATAAATGACTTTAGTACACTGGCATTCTGTGTCATTCTATGACTCAAATAGATAGCTTAATAACATGGCTTATTTAGTGGACCACAAATTGAACGGTAGCAAGCAGTGTGATGCAGCTTCTAAAAAGTTAACACAATTCTTTGTTTCATTAATGAAGGCATAGAGTCCAGCCCATGAGAAGTAATTATTCTACTCTAGCCTCTGCTGGTCAGGTCTAATTTGGAATACTATATCCAGCTTCCAGCACATTTTAAGGAGGACATTGATAAACTGGAATAGGTTCGGTAGAGGACAACAAAGATGGCAGATGGTCTGGAAACCAAGTCCTAGGAGGAACAGCTGAAGGAGGTGAATAGGTTAATCTGAAGAAGTCTACAGGAGATATGATAGCCTCTTATATTTGTCACATAGAAGTAGGCTTGTTTTCTGTTACTCTTGAAGGCAGAACCAAAAGACTGAAGAAGTTACAAAGAAGTACATTTGGCACTAGACATTAGGAAAATTTCCTAACTGTAAGAGCCCTTAGTCAGTAGAACAGTTCATCTTCTGCAATGGTGGACTCTTGGTTAAGAAACAGACTGGGTGGTCATCTGTCAAGGATGCTGTAGCAGTTGCCTGCACTGAGCATTGTGGTACTAGAAGACCTCCAGGGCCCCTTACAACTCTAACCCTATTTATACACCATGTTCAGTGAACACACAGTTGTGCACAGTGTACATGCATGCAGATCTTTACATACTATATTAATGCATGTTCCGTAGTTTAGTTCCTATTTGTATTTGAGGGTGCCTGTACCCAGGTTCTTTTTAAGTGAATACTTGTACAATCATTCACTCACACACAACACACACACAATGTCTGAACAGAGCTCATGATTAATGTTTTTGACAAAGGGGAGCTATTGGTAGAGATAACGAAGGCAGATCTGGCAGTTTTAAATGGCTTGTGTGTCTGTGAATATCGCTTGTATTCGTCTCTGCTTTTATTCTTGTCTTCTGTGTTTTAATGATGGTGATGTATTATGCTGTTAGCTGCTTTGTGAACTCACTAAATGGAAAAGCAGGATACAATTATTTTAAATAATAAATGAATAAAACTGCCAGTCTTCTCCCATTTCCCATCCAAGATTTACTTTTTGAGAGCTGCAGGGTTAGGCCCGACAGCCACCATACAAACAGCCCAAAGATATACATTTGTACTGTTTGAAGGGCAGTTTTAAAAGAGTTCTTAAAATCAGCCTTTCTCCAGTTACAAACACTTGCCTAAACAAAAAGGTCTCATGGGGCCTCCAGCCAACCGTTGAGCTTTAGCAAACCTCAGGCAGAAGAGGGGATAACCAGTCATAACATAAATGACACAACTGTTATTTGTCAGCATACCCTTGTTCTAATCTAACTTATCACACGGATGGTATGTTTGGGAGGATGCCCTAGGTTGATTGGCAATTGTGGTGGGCTACAGAGAGCAATCTCAGACTTTTTTCTATCAACTGCAGTATTCAGCACCACAGAACTCAATTGGACTGGATACTGTAATAAGCAGAAAATACTCAGTTGACCTGTATTATCCAGGTTAGGCCTGATCCTTTTAGTGATAGTTTGTCCTAATAATCTATAATCCTCCTACATAATAAATCAGGGTTTCAGACACTTGTAAGATTTTATGCAGAAGCAGGAGCTTGCTTTACAGAGATTTTTAAAGCCAAAATCATTATTCTTCCTCACATGTTTGTAGAAGAATCCAAACCAATGAATTTATTTCACTATTTGCAATTGGTATATTATGCTAACACTGCAGATGGACACAGATATATTTCCTCCACCCTTGCAATTTATAAAGATGATCACGATTATACTTTATTTAAAAAAACCCTGCAAATTTTCAAGGCTCATCTTGCCAAGCAGTGAACAATGAGAGAACACTTCTTGGAGAAACACACAATTATTTAAAGTTTTGAACCACAATACAGAGCAAGTAGTGCATATGGTTTTAGCATGTGTCTAATACAGTGCACAACATGGATAAAGATTTAGATCTAATTCTAGTAGATGAAAGTTGCTGTGAAATATGCAGATTATATATGGGAGATCCTTGGATCATGGGTGCCTGTTATTGAAAGGTCATTCCCATCTTCAAGTGGTAGTCTAGAGCCCAGACTTCTAGTTTCCCACACAACTTGACTACTTCACCAATGACCAGATTCAGTTATAAAGTCATGTCACTAGCAATAAAAAACCCTTCACATTTATAGAACATGGTCAGAATTATCCATGCTTTAGTAACATCACATTTGGACTGTTGCAATGCTCTGTACATGTAGTTACCCTTGACGATAGTTAAAAAAAAAAAAAGGTGTAATTTAGCTGCCATAGTTTGTACGAACTGGGACTATGTGTACGGAGTGCATTTGCCAGTCTTCCCACAAATGTACTGGCCCCTGGCCAGTTTCGGGTCCAAATTCAAGGAGCTGATTGTAACCTTTCAAGATCAATCTTAAAGATTGCCAGAGACAATCAGGAGCTGATAATATATTTAACTGCTGCCAAAATGGTTATCACAAAAAGAAAAATATCAACTCCCAACATGGTATGAAGGTATGGGGATATTGTCAGTTTGGTGAAATTGTTGAATTACATGTGGATAAGAAAGGATCATGAAGCAGAGGATACATTTATTTGCAACCCAAGTATTTTCATATAGCATTGGAACAACACCACAGGACAAGTTACAACCTTATGAGTTATTGGGGTCAATTTGATATAGTCAACTTACTTATAAAAAACAAAAACAAAACAAAAAAACCACCTCTCTCATGGGAAATGATACCTTCCAAATTTTTTTGGGCAGTTTTCTTGGATACTTTTACAGACAAGTCCGGACTTCCATTGAATTACGAAACAATGAACAAACTATTTTTTTCAGTTCACTGCATTTCAGTCCGTGTCACAAAGCTCACTTAAGAAATTTAAAAAAAAAACAAGAAAAAGCTTAATTGCTGCAGATTAAATACATTTTTCTAGATCTTCTGTACATCAATTAGCAATGGGTGAAGAGAAAGCACATGGCCATTTTGTGGTAAAGGAGGAATGCTTGCAAACTGCAAGCCTGGTTCACTAATATGATGTAGAAAAGGCTAGATCCTAAACCTTTAACCCTTCATTTTGGAAGCCCCTTACTTCTAGTTAAAAGTTGGCAGAGGCTTGAGGTTATCTTGCTATAAGGGGCGACTCTTCAAATCTTTCAAGGTTGTGGAAAATAGGGTGCAGATTATGTAAAATGTATTGCAAAAATGGTCTGTAATCAAGCCATGCATTTCAGTACAAGTTACCTTCTTCAGGGGTACAAAGGTATATATTGGCAATGGCCCTAGTAGATCTTATGTTTGTAAAGAACTAAGCTTCTAAGGATCTCTTTTATACTATCACCACCACACCTGCACATTGCCTGCATCCTATTTTCCACAACCTTGAAAGGTCTGAAGAGTCATCTCTTATAGCTAGATAATCGCAAGGCTTTTTGTTAACTGCTTCTACCCTAAGGCCAGGATTGTGTGGACATAGTTTAACAAATCATTATTCTGTACGTAAGATAACCCATGGTCTCCACCCCTCATATCTTATATAAGTTATTCTGCTACTCTTAGGAGGTACAGAAAGCTATGCAAGGTACTGAAACTGCATGTATCACTAAAAATGTTACTGCCCTGCCAAAATTTCATCAGGCATTGCTCAGTTTCAAACTAATAAATCAACCAATGTGTTGAAGTGAACATAGAATTCTAAGAATCAAAATGTTGCACTGACAATTGTTAAACACCCCTCAAACTAATCCTTTTAACACAGAAAGGTGGCAGCTTCAAAAGTTAGTAAGAATTTGAATCATTGCCTTATAGCTGCTTAGTAGACATTCTGCACATATAAAAACAGCACTGGAAATTCAAATTTCCTTTAATGTGATTCTCAATTGTTATCATAGGTGATACAACTGTTATCTTGAGTGTTAAATTAGCTTAATTATCATTAAGACAGTGGCTGGCTGGGTTTGCATGGACTGGGTTTGCATGAAGGTGCTGTTTCTGTAAACCAGTGCTTCCATATTATTCATCCATATGCAGATATCCCAGTGGGTAGGATGGTGAGGAGTGGCACTGTTTGGGGTTGCACATGTATGCATAAGACACCATGCAGGAATCCTTGTTTGCACGTTCTGCATGGCTACTGTGAGAGTATGGATAATGTGACATCCACAAGTCCATGACAACTCAACTGCCTCAAGCTTTCTTTTCTTCTCATGTGTACCACAACATTTCTACTTTAGTATGAATCCGTGTTTCTCAAGGATTGACTTTCTACAGTCTTTTAGTTGTACACTAAATACATTCATTTTAGAAAATGGTGATAGATGAAGAAGACTCACATTTTAATACACACTATATGCTATGTTTCAAAACAAAGTTCAAGGTGGCTGATAGTTCTGAAACCACTGATGGTAGAAGCCACAACCAGAATACCACTCCTCCTCCTCCAACTGTACCACCTCAGAATACATATGGGGATCACCTGATGAATGTTTCTCCATCCACAAGAATTCCCTGTGCATGAAAAGCTAGCATGTCAGGGAGAAAGGTTCTAAGCTCTAGCTTTTCTCTAGTGAACTAGCTTTCTATCTGTAGTTTTTATGCTGAGAAGTCTTATTCCCCACCCCTCATCCAAGAAGAGTGACACCTGCTTTCAGAACATATACAGAATACCCAATTCTCCAGGCAAGTCTACCAACCACTGTGATCAAGTACTATGGAACTACTGCTGTGGAAGTCAGATTAAGAAGGCAGTTGGCAAAGTAATGATGCGAGAGTAGTTGCTGCATTACTGGTATAAAACCAGTACAAACCATAGTCTAAGGGCAAAAAATAATGTCACTTTGCTGAAACTAAGCAGGTCTTGATGCACAGGAGACCTATGTATGCCATCTTTCGAGATGGGGCTGTAGCTCAGCAGCAGAGCATCTGCTTTGCACACAGAAGGTCTCCAGTTCAATCCCTGGCATCTCATGGTAGGGCTGGGTAAAACCCCTGCCTGAAACCTTGGAGTAGCTGCTGCCAGTCAGTACAGAAAGGCCAATGGTCTGACTCTATATAAGGCAGCTTCCTATGCTCTTTATAAACTCCTTCAGAAACATGACATGGCTAATTTAATCTATGGTACAGAAAATATCTATTGGAAAGATTCTTGTTCAAAGGTAACGAATCACAGGAAGTTCTTGAGTAATTCTCTCACTCTAGTTCCTTTCATAGTCTCACTAGGATCTGAAAGTTTAAAGTCCAACTACTTTTTTGTCCTCAAACATTTTTAATTTTTTTTAACCATAGCTACTTAGTTTATAGCAATTCTGAAATTATAAGGTAGCAGATATAATTTCTAAGCCTAACATTCTCTTACTTGTAACATTTTATCTGAATACATTTACTGTCAGTATATCTGTACTAACAATATTGCTCATTTATAACAAAAAACAATGCTGAAAGGTGCAACATTAGTGTCCATCACATCCACCCCACCCCACATTTGTTCTCTTAAAAAAAAAAAATCCGAGAAACCTTATTCAAAATTTCACATCTCTAAGTCATCTCATATTTTACTTTTCACTACTCCACAACTGGGCCTATGGCTGTTCCTCTTTACCTCATAGTATAAGCCACAAGAGTGGGGAGGACAGAATATTTGAAGAGGATCACTGAACGTTTCTCCATTTCTTCTCACTTTTAAAAGCAATAAGTTGCCACCACACACATTCTGTAAAATGGTAATTTATTTCCCTCCCAAATATCCAGAATATTCCTTCAGTAACAAATTGACAAAACAATGTTCATGTGGAGGAGGAAGATAAGGCGGCCATACTACCAGATTACACTGACAAGAACCCAGAAGTCCTGTTTAATGGGATAGTGCAAGTTAACAGCGTGTCGCTGGCAATGACGACACCTCATTTGGATTAGAAAAGTTTTACAGAACAATTTGCGGCAATAGGAACTTTGGAAGGATGCTGTCCAAGATGACTCATATACTTACAAACCCCAGGGAGCAAAAACAAACAAACAAACAAAAAATTAAGTTTATTCAAAATAAAAAAACACAGAATTTATGAAAATATAGGTTTCCTATTTCCACCCCACAGGAGTCACTGTTGCTGTTTGAAAGGCTTGTGAGATGGTTTCAAGTTTTCAGAGTTCATCTTTTTCCCGCAATAAGGTGTACCTATGTTCACTGGGTGCTAGCTTCTGGAATGAGCTCTCAGGTGGGCTACTTGCTAGATCGTGAAGTGGCTGAAAAGAACAAAATCACATTCTAAATCAAGTTAAAAACATACTATGTGGGGGGGGGGAAGATTTGCTCAGTTACTGTCAGTAAGCAAAGGTTAGTGCAGCATAATCACCGCTGTCACTTTCCTCTCTCCCTCCCAGCAGCTCGCTTGCGAACTCTCACGAGAGCTGCCACACATGGGATTAGCCACGGGTACGTCTTAGTGAATTATATATAGAGATGTATATGAATGCTTGACATTCTGAAGCATTATGTAAGTTTTGTTGAAGATGACTTCTTTGGAAAATGCAATAAAGGATTTCAGCAAGTAGTTCTGATGAGTTTGTTCTGAAGAGTACTTGCCAAATATATTTTTAATGAATGCAGACCAGTCCACAGAGAAAGGTTTACTGGATTCTTCGTTTTGTTTTGAAAAACATTCAAATAGAAGCAGACTATGGGTGGCTTCACATATAACACCGCAAGTACAGCTGCCGTGAACTGTCAGTTCCTGGAAGTCGGGCACACAAGCCCGACTTCCAATGTCGGGAAGGCTATGCTGACACTGGGCGTGTGGTCTGAGCCTGCCAATGTTGGCATGTTCTTGCTGTTTTGGACTCGTTTATGGCAACTGTACTGGCCATGTTACATGTGAAATTGCCCATATAATATATCCCTATGGAAGCCAAGTACTCTCACAGCTGGTCTCAACATAATTTCTAGGGCAGCAGCTCACCAGTGCAACATGCTTAATCTGCCCCAATTGTAACAAAGGTAACAAGAGGCAGCATACCATGCTCAGCTAGCAGTACCAAAGATGCTTTTCTGCCCATTTCTGAAACCAAATTCTAAAATACTTCAGTTAGCATATGAATGTCAAATTTATTTAAATGGGCTGGGAATAGAAAAAAAGCATCTGAAAGCTGGAAGACATTAGTAGAGTTTTCTCTTGAACTAAGACCTTCACTGGACTTTTAGTGAACTTGGGTACTGATGTATCTGAGCTACCCCCTGCAAACTGAACAAAAGAAGCACCTTTTTAAAGTGGCGATTCTCTTTATTGAGCAGGGGTAGAGCAACTGGCCCTGTCCATCCCCAGCACAGCATTCCTCCAGTGGCTATTGCTGGTGTCTCTTATGTTTCTTTTTTAGATTGTGAGCCCTTTAGGGACAGGGAGCCATTTATTTTATTTATGAATGGCTTTGGTAACTTTTGTTGAAAAGCATTATATCAATATTTGTTGTATTTGCATTAATATGTAAGGATGCATTTTTTCCTTCTCCAGCAGGATTAATGGGAGAGAACCACCCTAGAAGATTCACTGCACAGACGTTGTACTTCTTTCTGATCCTGATGCATACTTCCAATTGCTCATTTGAGCATTTTTCACATTATGAGATGCAAAAGCAGCTCCAGGCTTACTAGGTGAATACAATAAAAGACCTGGGGGGTGGGGGATGTGTGTAAAAGGGCCTACAAATTAATCCCAGGTGTTGCTAAACCTTAGGAAGAAGGTCTGGAAAATATCTTTACTGGAGAGCCATATGCAGTCAGGGTAGAAATGCGACAGATTAAACCATTGGTCTGACTTGGTATAAGGCAAATTGCTCTGCCCATTGTAAAGCTCATCTTCTGTGTCTCTGCCCTCTGTTAGGTAGGTGGTGACTGGAAAGAGGGCAGATTGTGGCACCTTGTCTCTGAAATGCTCTTCCCAGAGAGACTTGCCTGGCACCTACACTTGTATCCTTTTGGCACCAAGAGAAAATGTTTTTATTTTTCCAGAACTTTTAAATATTGGTTGAGCTGGTTATAACTTTGCTTATCTTGCATTTTACTTTTCTGCTGTTTTAATATGTTATAACTTGACACTGAAATATGGGTTTTTATTATTTATTTGAATGTATTAATATTTGTGAGCCACCTTGGAGTGATAACACTGAATGGAGGAGTATATATTCCTAAATAAATGAAGGAATGTGGCGACATTCTATCTTTGAACCATCCACTCCCACCCCTTGTGAGAGCAGGTTTTCCTCCAACGGCCAGAGGAGTTGAAAGCTCAGACTCAGAGCACCAGTACAAGTTATCACAGAATGGAGGCTTTCTTACCTGACCAGGTGCTATATCTGTTGGATCTGGGCCATGATGAAATTCTCTATGCAGTTTCCCAGAGTGCAAATCTAGTACAAATTGCTTGAGTTTACCTGGAACACTAAAAGAAACAACATAATTAACCCAAAAATAAAAGTAAACAAGATCTGACATATAAAAGAAGGGTCACCCTGGACCGGTTTGCCCTTTTACCCTGGTTTGAGAATAATTCATAGGTCTCTAGGAACAATATGGCACTGGAGATTTAGTAATTCTGCTGACTGTTGATCCAACTTCCCCCTTCTCTTCTATCAACCTTTAGCTTTCATCTAACATCTCCTCAACCTCCTTACTCATTTTATGCTCATCATTTGCGTTTACAATTGTTTATATTCTCTTTTGTAATAATAAAAGGGTTTAAGGTGAGCTCAAGAGAGCAAGGGATTCTACCTCTTTAAACAGTGCAGCCTTTTTATACAATTATGATTTTTGCTTTCTTTGTACTGGTTCAAGAAGTTAATAAAAATAAGAACCCTTAAATAGAATCTAAAATAAAAGTATAATTTAGTATGCAATCGACCATACTTCACTCAGACCCAAGATTTTGTAAAACAATCAATAATGTAGGTTTGAGAGCTGGAGTACAGTCTGGGGCAAGCTACCCTACCAGCTATTTTTTTTCTTCCTTGTGAACTCCTGAGGGCACAGCAAGCATTTCTTTCCTTCATTAATTCCCACAGAGCTGGACTACCCAATAACTTCATTGTATGCTCCCTTCAGCTCCTTGCTCACTACAATACAGCAGAGAACAGCAGGTGCCAAATGCACAGTTTACAAAATACAAATGACTGTCAGGTAGCTGTATTGATAAAAATGCCTTTGAAAGCTTCTCCAGTGCCTGAGTAATTGCATAGACACCAGAGATGAACACTGAAGGGATAGCCATTTAAATTTCATCCTTGATCATCTACTGCTTCCCCACACCAGAGTGTTAGAATACAGTAGCCAGTATTTGCTATTTTGGAAGCATCAGAACTCTAAACATAAAGGAGTTTAACTAGCAGCACATCTTGGCTCAAGAGTGGCTCTTAGATAATAGTACAACTACCCCATGTAGCGCAAAATGGGGTACATCCTATGTGTGCATAAGGCAGCAATCTCTATCCCGAGGAATGTACATAAGCAAGGCAAGAGCAGGGACCCAAAGACCACAAAAGCCAATGTTCGTTTCATGTGACATAATTGTTCCATTACATATATTAGAGTAACAAAGACCTTTTGACAATCACAAGATAATCTGGCAATCCTCCATGCACCTGGTGAATGTCTGAAGTCATGGAGTTGCCTTAGTGAATATTAACTATTTATTTATTGCACTTTTGCTCTGAGAAAGGGCAAGGCATCTTACATAGGATTCTCACAGTCTTCCATTATGACTGTGATATTAGTTTCCCAGCTTGTTGGGTCTGCTTATTTTTAGCAAAACAATACCTTGTGTCTTCAGACCACTTTCTGGACAATTGGGTTATCCTCCACATACACTAGCCTACCTTCTGTGGTTTTGGACATTTATCAACTGGATATTAACATTCCAGTGCAACTGACAACCTGGACATTCAACATGGCTCAAGTCTGCTATTCTCTGAGGCAAGTCAGACAACAGACTAACTTTATAATACCGCCCTATTTCTGCAATTCCCTCACAGGAGGGCTTCAACAATGCTTGGCTGTTGCATCAAGAATACAAGAGCAGGATTGCTTAGTAGTCAAGCAACCATGGCCATATATCTACTGCATGTAGTGGTATGGGCAGCGCTTAACATTGGCTGTGGAGGATTAATGGACAGAAGAGTATGAACACTGGTTATTACTGGAGAGGTGGTCCTGAAAATTAACCTTGGAGACTCTCTGTCAAGCAAATCTCCATTTTTCACTGGGCTTCCTATAGCAGCAGCACTCCCTGCCAGAACACCTGGCCTAGCGGGGAGGACTACTGCTATGTTGTCCCCCATCCCTTTTAGCTGCCATTTAGACCTGCTGCAGAAAAGAAGAGATGGAAGCCAGGGCAACTCTTGCATCTGCAGCCTAACAGAGGCTATTGCCATCAGCTGCCAGGTTCTTCCCGGTGACCATTTTCCTGGAGATTATTTGCACTGATTTTCCTGTACTTAAACACACACCAGCAGCTGCTCCCAGAAACCTGATCACTGTGTTTTATTTTGGTATATGAAACTGCTTTGAAAAACCTTGTGCTAAAGGACAGGATACAAATTGTGATCATCAACAAATAATAAATACGGTGATGGGAGCCTACAATACAGGATTTGCTCCCCTTGCAAATTTTTGTTTCCTTTTTCTCTTTTTGAAAACACTTCAGAATCTCCTCTTCCCTTGGTGCCTTCAATAAATCCATATCTGGTTCCTTTTAGTGTAGCCTACTTTCCTCTTCTTTTTAAACATCATCAAAGAGGTTGAGATTTTTCAGTACCATCCTTCTCACTGCAACCTCTTGCACCTCCTGCAGTCACAACTAAATGCTGGGGATCCAGTGAAATGGCATCAACAAAGGACAAAAGGGATACAACAGGAAGGGTAATTGGTACAGGTGTTGAGAATGCAATATCAACAATTTGGATAGGAACATGAGGCTCTTTAGATCCCAACCAATGTATTTCAGCAAGAATCTCTTTTATACAAGTGCCTGAAACGATGATTGCATTTGCATTTTAATGGGCTTTTCTAGAACACCCTGAGCCCTAACTAGTTAAGGGTCGGAGAACATTGTCTACAGTCATCGTTTGCCAACCATGGTTTTCCCAATCGTGTTTTTGAGTATCAGTGACTGGGAAATTGTGACCAATCTCTCCAACCGCAACCCGAGCACCCATGGTTTGGTGGGATTTTTTTTAGTGATTTGGGGTGTTTTTCTACAATGGGCGGGGCGGGGGGCGCAGCTCAGAGGTTCATGCTGCTCATTTCTCTTGCTGACCCTGCCAACTCCTCATGATTTAAGGTGACTGAGTGGTCTTTTGAGGTTCAAAAGTGCCTTTGAGTGATTTTGTGGGGTTCAAAAATTTCCAGAGGTTCAATTTGCTCACTCCTCTTGCTTATTCTCAGTGATTTTTGGCAATTTTTTTGTATTTTTTCTTTGATTTTTCAGGCTCTTTGCGTCTGCAGATCCCCTAACCCCCCCCCCCATTTCCCATTTATTTCAATTGCTCACCAAACGTGAATTTGCCAACAGCGAGGTTTGCCAGAACTGAACCCTCACAGTTGGTGAGGGATGACTGTATTTACATTCTGCTAGGCAACCAACCAATCACGCAACCAGTGTTCCCTCTAAGGTGTGCACACGCTCACACATTTTTAAGTGTCTGCTCAGTTAATCTTAGATCCTGCTCAGGTTGAATTTGCAAGGCCCCACCCTGAATGCATGTGAGCACATATTGCCTTGATACTGCTGCCCAGAGAAAATCTAATTCCACACACAGATGGGAAAAAATTAGAGAGAACACTGTACGCAGCATGAACTAGAATTGTTTCCCTACCCCCACATATACCTCTCCTTGTTTCTTTTCAAGACTAAATAATCAAGATGAAAGGAAATGTGTACTCACGCCAAGTCACTGAAGTCTGAAAAGACATACATATGTCTAAAACTGTCAATAGCAATAACAGGGCAATCTGCCGGAGTTTTCTGAATATGGAGGAGTGGATGTCTGAACTTATCACAGTCAGCATGTAAAAAGTTGATTGTACCTTGAAAAGCAGAAGCAAGACTAGATTCAGTTTTGAATTTACATGTAAAAAATTAAACACAGGTAAGTCATAATAAAGCAATTTGGTTGTACAGAAGTTTTAGTCAACGTTCACAACACAGCAATTAGAGAAAATTCCCTTTTAGTAGTAGTAGTAGTAGTTCTTTTATTGCAGCCATAGGCCAAACAGAAGCAAAAGTGACAATAACACCGCCATTCAGAATTACAATAAATAGTAGTCCTTTTAGTAGCAGAGATGTATCAGATGCAATCAGCTACCCACATAGGTAGCACTTTCATAAACGAAGAAGCAAACCATCTATAGACAGTCCCACAGGACTGCATATACTCCTGTTACGTTCACTTATGTACTAGGAAGTTGCAGCAAGCAATTTAAAATGGCCAGCAGGGTAGATTTGTGCTGGCTACTTTAGTGCCACCTGTTCTAGAAATAACTTCATATTTCTTGCATGGATCACACTTAATACTGTGTCCTGTCCTAATCCATACACTCCTAGGGATTAGGTTAGATTTGCTACCTAACAGATACCATTCTTCTCCTTCTGGTTGGCAGTACCTGTTTGGTCAAGTGTTTTGATTCTTTTCATTTTAGTTATTTCAAACAAACAACACATTTCTTTCAATGTGATCATGAGGCTGCCCACTTAATCAGTATCTCCAAATACTATTTGTAGTTACAAACAGTCTGTCTCCCATGCCCTGCCCAACTTTGCACATCCATCTATTTTCCAATCTCACTGATGTCATTCAAAGTGATTCTATTCTCTCAGACCATTCAAATACAAGAAACCCTATCAAGTTAGCTAAATCCAACAGCAACATATTACATTCTTTACAAATGATCCCAAAGCTTGCCCCCAAAACACCGAGGACAGCTCATTAGGGTTGAAAATGTAACACTAATTACATGCACAGAGCCCTTCGATGCACAGGCCTGCAACCTATTTTGTTTCCAGGCTTCCCTCTCCCCCTGAAGCATTTAGTGGCTGCTTTTAAAATATGCATTAATAGTATTTCAATTTTTCATTTCAATAAGAACATATGGGGAGATAAGAGGGGTAACAGAAAGATACACAAAAAATCAAAAGTGTGTTTTCAGCAAACAATTGTGGCAAGTTCTGCAAGAGTGTGTCTTTGGTCTGAATTAAGGAAATGAAGTTGCTCAGGCAAGCATGGACATACGGGGGGGGGGGAGCTGTTTAGAAGGGCTTTCTAAAACACACATGCAATTCCAAAGACATTAATAGGTTATGTCCAAATTGGGCATGACAGCAACGTTTCAAGATCTCTCTCTCTCTCTCTCTCTCTCTCTCTCTCACACACACACACACACACACACCACATTCCAGTATGCCAATTCCTCTAGTTTTCTGAAGAAACTGACACACAGAAGGAACACCTACCTTTTTCACTTATTAACTGTCTTGCAACTTCCTGCTGGAACTTTTCTAAACTCTCCGTATCATCTTTCATATGAAAGAGTATAAGAAAAGGAAGACCCTCTTCTGTCAATTCCTATGGAGTCAGAAAAACAATCAAATTATTATATCAGTTTTCTACCAAATTCACTTGCTCATGATGTTTAGCAAAAGCTGCTGCACCTCTACATTTATCAACGTTCAGTATCTTATAAAGCAAGGATTCAGAGAAACAGTGCAGCAGACCTGTCCAGGTGCAAAAAAAGTTATTTGGATGAGTCCAGAACGCCACATCAATCAGCTCATCAGCCATCAAAATAGTCTCCAAAAAACAAAAAACCTCTCCATTTATATACTTAGTTGGGGAATTGAATTTCAGGTGCAAGTCAGAAATGAGCATATTCATGGTGCAAACATACAATCAAGTAAGGAAAGTTGTCTCCTGCCAGAAGTATATCACCACCTGTTCAAGTAGTTTAATCAAAAGTCTTTATTCAGAAGAGCACAAAGGCAATGATGAGAAGTTAGTACCGAAACCCCAGATGGAGGCAAAACATGCAGTGGCTGAAACTGCTCAACAACTTCATTTGTTGTGTATGGGTTGGGCTTGGGTAATTGTGAATTCCTCCAAAAGGCACTCATTAGTCTTGTGGCTATTGGCAAGTAGAAATTAGTACAGAGGCAAAAGAAATACTGTTAGTAACATCTTTTTAAAGAAATAGCCATGCCTAAAGTAGATTGAAGCAATGTACTCAAGCAGAGTCTCCCTATGCAATTATTACAGATAATGTTTCAGTCTACAACAAAACAAGAGCAGAGACGGAATGCCTATCAGCTGCTCAACAAACTGCACTAACAAGAGAAATAGATAGGCTGTAAGGATCAAGCAGATGAATAGTGTGAACTCTTTGGTTTTACTCAGCAAGTTTTAATACTATAGGTTCAACTGAATGCTTTCTTGTCAAAACTCAAGATAATGAGAGGAGCCTCCTTAATGCTGCTTTCTCGTTATCTCAGTAATTTCCTGTATTGTGAGGAGCTGTTCCCATCTTCGGGTCTAGTTTTGGTAAAATTCTTCCACCCTGAGTGCATGTTTTTGAACAATTTAGGTTACAACTCCATATTTCTTGCAAGTGCAACAGGAATCCATTGTTTATTATCTAGAGCAGGGGTGCACAACACAAAAGATCTGGTGGGCCGAAACCAACTGTGACCTGGTGTGTGGGGGCCGAGGTCAATTTTTAAAGGCACTGTTTATCGGATTAAAGTTACAAGTTAATAAAAAATATTTAATGTTTATTAAAGCTACACACACATACACACTGCAAGAGGGGCTCTGAGCATACAAAGTGCTTACCCCATCACAGACAATGGGGCAGTAGTCCAGTAGCAGAGCCCATGTTGTGTATGCAGACAGTCTCAGTGTAGCTAGGGGAAGATGGGCCGGGGTTTGCCCCACCCCCAGGCAGCCCCTACCCCCTCACTACTGGTGGCTCTGCCTCAGATACCACCTGGGCAACTTCCCTGGGTGGTGGAAATGTCTCTCGACACCCACCACCCCGACTCTTCCTGGCTCACCCCCTTCTTCAGCTTCCCTCCGACTGCCGCCTCTTACCATGCCGCTCCACATGCAACCAGCTCCCAAGTGATGGGAAGGAAGAAACTACTGTTTGGGGCCTTCCTCTTTTCTACCACCCAAGAGTTGCCTGGATGTGGAGTAGTGTGGAGGGAAGCCTGAATGGCAGCTTCCTCCTTCCGCCCAAGGTTTATGAAAGATGTGTATACCACCATGCACACAAAAATTTAATATCTGAAAATATTTATAGGCAAGATCAGCAACTGGCAGCTCCCAGCCCAAATCTAGTGCTAAGGGGCACAGCAGTTGCCAATTCAGTCATATCTTTTCCTCCCGCTAGCTTATTCCCGGTGGCCAGAAATAATTATTTTAGGCAGTTGGGGGTGGGGGTGGGGAGAAAGGATGACAAAGGAGTAAAAGAGGGTCCCCTCTTCACCTTATCCTTCTCTTACTGCCATGAACACACACATCACAAACCCTATTTGAGTACTATATAAACATGAACAGCCAAAGATGGAAAGCTATCTTTGGGGTGGGCTAACACTAGAGTTCCTTGTTTGCCAAAACGTGACTGTTTCTCTAGCTTTTTTTTTTTTTTAAGTTGATGGGAGGCAAAGCTTTATCTGAGACCACTTTGGAGTTATTCCCAGTACTAGATATTACCCCCTCACCAATTTTTCAAGCACTTAACAGTCTTGATTTCAGATTTTTGAATGCATCCAACCTGGAAAACCTAGCCATCACTTAGTGATACAAGCACATGTAGTTCCAGGTTCAAGTCTTGGCACTTCCAGTTAAAAAAGGAAAATCAGAGCAGAGGACTGGAAAAGACTTCTGCCCAAAACCTCTGACAGCTGCTACCAAACAGACTAAACAACAGTGCACTAGGTGGACCAATGGTTTGACTCAAATATGAAAAAATATGAAAAACAGTAAAACTTTCCAGTTCCAGAGTAAATTCAAGCTTAGAGTGGATTATCTCTTTATATGTGTAAAATTTTCTGCCATTTGAAAAAAAATAGCCTAATTCATTTAAAACGATCTTACAAATGATAGTACAAAAATGCAAAAAAAAGGTTTCAAACAGGCAGAACTATCAAACTTTAGCACTTCCAAAGTTGTATGAATACTGGAAACTCTCAGAAGAACAAATGTTGCTAAGAAGAGGGCTCATTTGGAATGACCTGGGATCGAAAACATTTGGTTAAGTAAACAGGAGCAGAGGTTAGCAAGAACAGTTACAAAACTTTACACATGCTTATAATGATAAGTGTTGGTTTCTAAGGCTCAGAATTTGACCACACTGTGGGAAAAGTACACTAAAAATCAATCATGAAGTTCTAAAAAGGCTAAATACCTGGCATCTTTCACATAGCAAAATGCAAATGACGAATAAAAAATGTGTTTAACAATGTTGACAAAAGATTGCAAAGATGACGCCATTTCCCTTATTATGCAAAACAGTTTTATATCATTTGTGCTGAAAAGTGCTAAGAGTCTCCCGTTATCATATATTTTAAATAACATGAATTATTTCTAGCATGTGCATATGGTAAGAACCATAATTGCAAGTAAGCATTAAGTTATCTGTTTTCTTCTGATTTGGCTATATTGGTTTGAATTCTAAAAAAGTAAATCCTTATAACACACCATTGAAGTCAATGAGACCAGTTTGTTGTTGTTGTTATTTTTAGGGCACAAAACCATTATTTCAAAAAGGAAATAATAAAAACCCAATGCAACACTGAAGTGTGAAGGTTTCTTAAGATTTCACAAACGGGCACTAAGGTGGATTTTCTTATTTATTCTAGCTCTTTCCCAAGTGTTCCTAACATTGGCCTTTGGAGGAATACAGCAATGGATTTAAATTAAACAGAGACTTTTGGACATTTATTTTCAAAACTCTTTCTTCTGAAAGAGGGGTTGGTTCACTATTATATTTTTGCTTACAACCTAAGGCTGTTTTGAAGCCTGTATGTGGAAGGCACAGAAAATCAGGGCTAACTGCAATCCCTTTGAAATATCCCTCTCTCATCCCTTGCTATCATGTATACCTATATGCAACTTTGTCATATCTGATAAATATCATATGCTGCTTTGTTTTCCATTCCCAGAGTGTCAAGGGACCTTTAATTTTTCCTAGACTGTACAGCTCGCTTCTTGAAACACATAAGCGACTCACACTATGTTCCCTGTGGTACTATCCAAAAGGCTGTGGTATGTGTGTAACCATCAAGTGAGGTTGACTGCATGAGTTTTCCCCATCCAATTGATAGTTATACACATGCTGCACCTAGGAGGAATTGTACGAGGGAGCAAATCCCATTTCTCCTTTAGCCATCATTCCCTTTGGGTGCCTCAGAGGGAGAGGATCGAGTCTCCCTCCATTGGTCTTGCTGGGACCAACCTTCTTTTGGCTCCACCCCCGCCCCATAACCGTTTCATGCTGCAGTGGTTACAAATTTATTTGTTTGTTTGTTTATCAAATTTGTACACCGTCCCAAGCTTTTGTCTCTGGGCGGTTTACAATAGTATAAAACCAGTTAAAAACACATACAAAAAACTTAAAACAATTTAAGAAACAAATGATGTTTCTTCCTCCCTTTTTGTCCCCTTCCCACTGTATTGTAAGCCATAGAACTGTGATAATTGTAAGCCATAATTTTAAACTGACCTTACGCAGTAAGTAAGTAAAGCAACCAAGGGTCTTCCCTAGATGTCTTTGTACCAGTTGATCACATTTCTATGCTTGTTTTTCAGTCTTCATTATCATGGCCAACTCAGATTTAAAATGCTATTTCTGGTGCAACAAATATCTTAGCTGCATTCTTTTACCCAAAAGGAGGACAATATATCACTGCAGTGCTGACTGTATATAAAGCCAAGGTTGTCACCAAACTGATGTACAGGAATTTGCACCTTAGGCTCAATTGCGTGGGCTTTGCAATTAGATTTTGGCTATATTTATATCTATCTCCAGTTGATCTTGGTCATTCATTCCCGATTGTGTCTGATAATTATGTTCCATTATGGCTGAAAACAGTGAATAACCAGTTGAATTGACCTTGTTAATAGTTTTCAGCTATAATGGAACATAATTATCAATTCACTCCACTTGGGCTGAAGAAAGCAAATATTTGTATTAAACAGAGACTTTTAGACATTTATTCTCAACACTCTTACTTCTGAAAGAGAAATCTGTTCACCATTATATTTTTGCTTACAGCCTAAGGCTGATTGACAGCCTGCATTTTACCCTTCAGTATTAAATATTTACAAATACAGAAAATCATTTTCTATGGCCAGGTTAAATGTCTTGCCATCAGCCATCATGGAAGATAGATTTAAAGGTCTACCATGGCACTTTCATATGGACAAACTCTAAAGTGGTGCTACTGAAACATTAGATCATATCCTTCGATACTGTAACTTTTATAAAGTTATCAGAATCACTTTTATTTCTTCCGTGCTCTGCCCATATCCAGGGAATTCTGAATATTCATGCACACACATACTCACTGCTGATTCGAATAAAACAGTAACTGAAAATATCGCTTTTTTCCTGTGGTAGCTATTACAACAAGGTCAGAGATTTTGGAAGAGGCCAAGTTTAATTCAGTTTTATAAAACTGAATGCATTTTCTGGAATTTGTTGTACAATTTGATTGGATTCATGATTTTTAGTTTTGTTTTTATTTTGGTATTTGATGTTTAAGTATTGTTTAATGGTTGGTAGACTGAATTTTTCTTTGCACTAATCTGGGAATTTACAGGTTAAAGAATGTATAAGCTAGAATTATAATTTATAATATAAATTATAAAATTATATTTATAATATAAGCTAGAATTTTTAATATAAGCTTGTCCAATATCCTCAGTTATATTAAGTAAATAAGAGGGTGTTTGACAACTAGTTTTGGGAGGCACTAGAAAGTTTGGCTTTTAAAACAGCTGATAACAATGTAAGATGTGGGGGGCGGGGGAAGTCAAGCACTCCTTACCTCCCCATTCTCAAATGTAATTTCACGAACAAGAGGAACACATTTATCTTGAGTCCACGCATAAGCCAAGTCAAAATTGGTCATAGAACCCAAATAGACCATATCTGGAGCATTTTCCTGTTGCAAAGAGATTTTTTCAAAAGTTATCCATATGTAACAAAGAAGAATGCATATCATTTAAAATGAGATCAAGGGTCAAGCTTGATACATAACAAGTATTCTTGTAATGGCAATGTTGCAACAACAAAAAGATACCCTGTGGTAAGCTCTCCCCATCACTGCTGTAATGTCTTGCCATGTGACAAAGCATTATCATGCTGTGAGATTCCACATATCCATATGCCTCAAAGGCATGATGCCTCTGAGTACCAGTTGCAGGGGAGTAATGGCAGGAGAGAGGACATGCCCTCAACTCCTGTCTGTGGCTTCCAGCAGCATCTGGTGGGTCACTGTGCGAAACAGGATGCTGGACTAGATGGGCCTTAGGCCTGATCCAGCAGGGCTGTTCTTATGTTCTGTCAGCAGCAGCCAATGGCATTGAGCAAGGAACAGGTAAACTCCTGTGATGAGGATGATGATCTCGACATGTAATATAGCCTTTATGGCTGGGGAATGGGGGAGAAGAGGACTTCCCATAGGGTTGTTTCAGAAGCATGGCCATGGCTACAACATAAAACCAGATCAAGTACCAGCACACTGATAAACCACGAATATTACAATAACCAAGCCAATGCAGTGTTAATTCCTCATATTTTCCAGATCTCCCCAAAGAAAAAATGGATTTGTGCACATTTTATTTGTGTCTACCCTACCCTATAGGCTTCTTGTGAGGACAAAAATGGAAGGAGAAAACCACATATGCTGCCCTGAACTCTTTCGAGAATAAACTTTAAATAAATAAAATAAAATACAGTAGTTCAAGTACTATATCAATGCATCAGATCCAAAACTGCTGCAGCAAGAAATAATATGGTTAACAGACATCTTATGGATATGAAGAAGATGGACTGCTACAGCATCGGTCATTTATCAACATTAGGTACGTAAGCAAAGTGACCAAGAGGAACAAGTTACTAAAATATACTTGTACCACCCCATTTTATAATGGCACAAAGTTTTACAACAGTCAACACCCCAAAGGTTTAGCATCACCAACTCACCTTTGGGGACGTGAGGGGAGGATTACTCAGGAATTCTAGAATTAATGTGCAACGCAAATTGTTGTGTAGGAATATTTTTTAAATGTTTTAACTGCTAGAGTTGAACTGGTAAGTTTTAGATAATTGGTGTAGCTCAGCGACTGCATGCAGAAGAAGGCCATAGGTTCAATCCCTGGCACCTCATCTCTAGCAAGTTGCTAGGAAAGGCCTCTGGCTTTAAATATTGAAAAGCTGTTGCTGGTCAGAGAACATTAAAACTGCAATTCTGTGATCAAATGCAAAGTCAGGGCTACTTTAAAGTTTAGGGCTTGGCACTTTTGATTATTGAATCAAAAAATGGGATAGAAATGTAAACAGTTGAACTCACCCCAGGTGGTTTGTAGATAACATTGTCCCCACTAAAGCGTTCTGCTTTGGAAACAGACCTAGGACAGACAGTGACTAGTTATCTTGCTATTAAAATTAAGTAATACACTTATAAAACAGGACATGTCCTAAACAAGAGAGAGCAGGTAGACAGACATGCAGCCAGTGTTTCAATCCCGCAAGTCTCAAAGTCAAAACAACCTATACTCATCTTTCCATGACAGAATACAAGTATGAGTGACAGCGTGTACCTGCAAGTCAGGAGGACTCAAAAAAGGGGGCATGGGACAGCTCAGTTGGGGCAGGAGGATAAATGTTTTTGCTTTCTCTCCCTATTATAATAATTGAGCAGCATCCAGACTTAGTCATTACTAATCATCATTGAAATCAATTAAAGAAGATTAATATTTGTTTGCTATTTCTCTGTGTAAATCACCCTGAGCCATTTTTGGAACGGCAGTATAGAAATCGAAGGAAGGAAGGAAGGAATAATCAGTTATGACAAGTCTCATTAATTTCAACTGGACATAACCATGACTTAGTCTGGATAATGCACATTATGCTGCTGTTCAACAAACATACATCCTCAAAGCAATTTACCCAGGAGGAATCAAGAAATGGTTCTCTGCCCCAAAGGGGCTCATAGTCCTGCACAGTTTTTAAACAAACCCAAGGAAGACACCAGTAACAGCCACTGGGAGGAATACTATGCTGGGCTGAATAAGGGCAGTTGCTCTCTCCCTGCTAAATGTAAAAACAGAGCCTTAAAAGGCACCTCTTTGTCCAGTTAAGTAGGGGTTTACTACAGCTCTGATAGTATAATTAGGAGGAAAGAGTATCAGATAAAGTCATCTTCTAGAATCATGCATTCACAGGTGTGTGACCTGAATCCAAGCCATTTAAGCCGTAGTACTGAGCTAACCTGTTATTTAAAAAATAAATAAATCTTACCCAAATGCAGCAAGGAAGACACAGTCATCATGCAAAATATTTGCAACCCTTTCAAAGGTCCTATAATTATCAGAGTCTTTTTGTTCAAAGTATCCAACAATATTCCTTTTACTGCGCTGTAACAAAAAAACCCGTAAGTAAGCCTAAGTTATCTATCAGAAGAAATAACCATAAATATTTTCACTTGATACAGGTATACAGAGGATGCCAAACTGTGTTCAAATGAAGTGTCACTATACTAAGGAGGCAGCTAGGGTTATGAACATATATGGGATATGTTGTAGTGCTATAGTTTCAGCATTCTTTTTGTGGGTATATGGATATGTCTCAATCTGCCATACAATCTTTGATTACACTATCAAGAAAGCCATGAAGATTAAGATGCTAATTCTACAAATACAAAATATCACTTACAATTTTTGCTAAATATGATGAACTTCCTAAGTGGCAAACAGTATGCATTGTTAGACAGAACAATTCAATATCAGTTTTTCAGTTACAGAAAAGAAAAGAAAAAAGACTCACATCAAGAGAGTTAATTTCTTCCAAGCTGAGTACTTCTCGAATAGGATTACTTTTCTGTTGTCGGATATAGTCTGCAATTGCTGTCACTGATCTCTGACCCCGATACTCTCTCTTCATCATCATTCCATTACGAAACAATTTTAGGGTTGGATATTTGCTTATCCTGTACCTTTGAGCTATTTCAGCTGAAATGCAATTGAGAAGGGTAAAATATGTAAATCCAAATGTATATAGTTAACAATCCTTTTACATACAGGTACTAGTTTGGTAATGCACCAAAGGTTCTACTTTCCCCATCTTTTAACTAAGAGCAGGAAATGACTTGACTAGCAAGCCAGAGGTTGCTGGTTTGAATCCCCACTGGTATGTTTTCCAGACTATGGTGTTTCCCAGACAATGGCAGCAGCGATACAGGAAGATGCTGAAGGCATCACCTCACACTGCTCAGGAGGAGGCAATGGTAAACCCCTCCTGTATTCTACCAAAGAAAGCCACAGGGCTCTGTGGTCGCCAGGAGTTGACACCAACTCGACGGCACACTTTACTTTTACAACAGAAATGAAAAAAAGGACTGCATTGCATTTTACAAGTGGAAGTGCCATTCATGAAAGAGGAAGGAGTGATTTTTACCATCATGCTTCTCTCTGTAGCCCCCTTCACGCCCTGCAGATCTGCTCAAGAGGGTTGAGAGACCCACCAGAACAGGAGAACATGCAGCATGGCAAGCTGCAGCAGGAAGGCAAAAATCACACTCCGAAGCACAAAAACAAACCATAGCACTTTAGGATACATACAGTCCAGAATTTCTGTACTTTATAAGTGTGAACACTTCCAGAATACAGGCCATGTAGATTCTTAATTACATTTGAACATCAATACCATTTCAGGCTCAAAATACCATTTCTGTATAGCTGTAATCCCTGTATTGTTATTTTTAAACTGACATAATTAGTGTCTGACCCAAATACCAGATTAATATGTTTTTTTCAACTGTGAGGATAGTTAAATTCACTAGCCACATCATCACACTCTTCAAAATGTCTAGTCTATTGGGTGGCTCCAGTTCAGTGTGTATACAATGCAGAATCTGACCATTACAAGCTATTCAGTAAATGAGAACCTTCTAAAACATAATACTTTTAACACACACTAGTCCTTTCGAGAGCTTCATGCTGTTAATTGGGTTTTGACTGCGGTAATTTAGCACTCACACTAATGCGACCAATTAGCTAAATTGGCTGTTAATAACTTACATTTTAAAGGGTTGACATTCCTAATTTCCATCAGTTTAAAATTATCCTTAAACCATCTGAGGTAAATTTGTACATGTGGTTTTTCAAGAAAAGCCTCCATGCAATTGTGCCCATACCCATACTACAGAGGTACTGTCAATCACAGAATTTAGAATAAGCATCATAAAGAGAATGAAACTGTATCTCCGTTATAAATGTAAGCCAGTTTAAACTATCTTCTGCTAGGAATGTGATTAATTTATTACGGTCCAAGACCACCACAAGGAATGTGATAAAATACAAGCAAGGACAGCCAGAGTCAGAAGAAGTTAAAAAACAGAAAAATGAAATCATTTGCATAACATTTATTTCCAGAAATGTAGGTGTGTTAGTCTGCTGAAGCAAACAAAGTCTTGTGACATCTTGAAGATTAACAAATTGATTGTAATTTTTAAAAAAATTGTATTAGTCTACTGCAGTAAACACAATAAGAGAAACTGACAGCATTATGTAGGATTAAATGTCAAGAGGCTTTAATGATATATTTGAGCATGAGTTTTCATAGGCAGCAGCCCACTGCAGATGCTGAACAGGCACAAGTTGAAGTACAGTAAAAATGTTGGTTGAAAGCATGCTAAAGTTCTGAGATATTATCAATCAAATATAACTTTATTAAATTTATTGCATACATTTTTTGTGGAGTACGATCTGCTTAATGAAGTGGCCAGGAAATGCAAGCGGCCCAAGCTCTGTTCCGATGCCCAGTTTCTGTGTATGTCACACCCAGGCACAGGGCAAACAACAGCGCACTGGCCAGCCATGTTTCCCCCCTGCACCCATCTGCAGAGACAAGCACCAAAAGCAGGAAGAGCCTCTCCTTGCAATTGGGAATGCTGAGTGGCCCAAGTTCCAAATACTTGGGAGAAAGTCTCCCTGGTACAGTGCATATGCCAGCAAACAAGTTCTAAACATGGGAAGAGCAAGGAATGTGGCCATGTTCCATGGCCAGATGGCACTCTTCCTACACTTGGGCATAATGCACTCAGTTTCTATACATCAGAAATGCAGGACTCCTGCATTTCTTGGCCATATGATTCCACTGTTTACAATCCTTTTATTGAAGTTCATGTGTGTTTACACACACACACACACACACACACACACACACACACACACACACACACACTTCTGTATGCAAGATAACACTTCATGCATTTGATGAAGCTAACTGTAGAACACAAAAGCTTCTGCAACAGTAAATCTGTACAGTAGTGTATTGTTTTTCTGTAAAATTAAAAAAAGCCCCCCCAAATATAAGAACTGTGGCTTGGCTCCAAAGATTCCACTGCATGAACAGAATACACTTCTAAGGGCATTCTTGCCTCCCAGTTTGCAGTCCCCACTCAAATGGCTCCAGAGGACCATGGACATAGGGTGCTGCAGCAGGTGAGAAGAGGAGAATATCTAGCACTCCTAAAAAGGAGCCAAGCAAGATCACTGTATTTATTTAAAACTAGCTGGGCCGAGTGCAGAGCATCTGCGCCTCTGCCGGCCCACTTCTCCCGCCACCCCGACTGGTTCTTCTCCCTCCGTGCCCACCTACAGTTTCTGGCTGGTGGGAGCACCCCACTTTTTCTGCCCCCACCCACCCGGCACTTTCTGGCTGCCAGAAAGCAGCCAGAAAGCTGCTCCCGCCCACCCGCCAATTCCCAGCGGCTGGCCCGGCCCACCGCCACCTCTGTTCATGGAGACCGAGCTGGCCCGCTGCCGCCTCACCCCTATTTTCATCCCCGTCACTAGTTCGGCAGCTGCTCGCAAACTCTGGCTGGGAGGGGGGGAGGGACACAAAAGGAGGGAATTTCAGAATGTATTCAAAGGGACTGGGAGGCAGAGAGCGCCTTTATGCCTCTCTTGAAGAGGATTATATCAGGAGAGGAGGAAGGTAGGTTTGATTTTATGGCTTCCTTTTCTCAGCACTGAGTGTAATATGCCATGCTACTGCTGCTATAACTATCTAGTTTTGCTGGATCTCAGATTGACAAAGGCAGAACTTGGGAGCTTACCACCGTTCCCTCTAAGGTGTGTGCACATGCTCACAAGTTAATTGTAGATCCCGCTCAGGTTGAATTAGGAAGGCCCCACTCTGAATGCAGGTGCACACTCAGTACCTTGATTCTGGCGGCAAAACTCATTCCACACAGAGATGAAACAGTGGCAGCTCTCCCTGTAAGCACGCAGTTTATAACACATATTAACCTCTCCCCAACCCCCACCCCCTAGGATCCTATGGGTTTTGAGGGAAGGATAAAATTTTGTTAAAAATTGGCTGATTATCCATTTCTTTTGTAGGTTGGGTGGAAGGTAGCACCCATCTTGCCCTACCACCTAACCCATTTTGTTATCCCTAGGAGCTACCCATGGGAAACAATGGGGCGTTTTGATTTCCCCCATTGTTCCCTATGGCTGAAACAAGCATTCGTCAAAACAGCCAGCTCAACTGCTGTTTCAGCAAAATGTTTCGGCCAGTTTGCATTCTGTTTTGAGCTTAAAACAAAATGCAAAATCTGTTTCATGCACATCCCTATAGGACATCAGATTAAAAACAGTGACATTAATATACAACATTGCAAGAAACAAAAACACAGAGGAGCAAACTTAAAGACAGCCATAGATCAGTAACATTCTAGAGAGCACAGATCAAATAAATGGGTTTTCAAAAGGTGCCAGAAACAAGGGATCAAGACAGATCTCCTGGGGCAAGAGAGTTCCATAGCCTGGGCATTGTTAATGAAAATGCCCATATCTTTGATTCAGGACCCTTTGAGTAAGGTTGAGAGAATAACACACACTCTCACTTTAAAGGTCTGTCAGAACAGCATGTCTAGAAATTGGTAGATAAGGGGCCAACTGGATTGGAGGGTGGGGTGGAATTCTAGAGCCTGGAAAGTACAGCTGAAAAGGACCAACTTGGGGAGTACCCACCAAGTTTATCTCAGATGGTGGTGGGACACAGAGCACAGGCTTTCCTATATCTGGCTCCAATACTCCAGCCACTGGTTCAAGTCCATTTGGGCAGTGGATGGTTTGTAGTGTGCCAAGCTTCCAGGCTCCTTATTGTACTTCTGCATGATACTTTGGCTATTTGCAGGCTTAAACACCAGCATCTCTTTCTCAATGGAAACTTTCCTCTACATCACTATGGAACATCCTTAGAAGATCAGGAGGTAGCTGCCTATAGCTCCAATAGCCCTGGAAGAGAAGGCTGGCTCTGAGGTGGATTTGCCCATAGGCGTAACGATAGGGGGGCAGGGGGGGCACGTGCCCCCGGTGCCACTCTGCTTGACCACGTGGGGGGCGCCAAAAAGAGCCCCTGCCTTTCCGTTTAAATTTTTTTTTTGAATTTTTTTTTTTTTTTGGCGCAGCAGGCAGTGGGACGCATTGGGCAGTCTCCCTCCCCGGGTCCCGGCGCCCCCCATTGCTCTTGGCGCCGCCACGGCGCGGGCGCCTAAAGTGCAGTGACTTGAATGCCTGCCTGCTTGCTGCCGCTTCGCTTCGGCGAATCGGCGTCCTGGGTGGGACCGTCATTCAACATCACATCATCAGTCCGCTGACGTGGCGTCCCTGCCTCATGGCGCCGCCCCCCCACCAGTCGCGCATGCGTGTCTGGCCTCACGCAGCGACCGCGAGGCAGGAGACCGCAGCGCTTTGTGCAGCAGCAGCACAGGAGTGGAGGAAGAAGAGGATTCGAGGGCCTGCCTGCCTTATCATCACCAGTGCTGTGCCACAACAAGCAACGCAATCAAGCAAGCCAGCGTTACAGACAAGGTGTGTGTGTGTGATGATCATTGATCTTTCTTATTATTTTGAAAAGTTTGCTCAATGCTATGCTCTCTCAAAGCAGAGAGTGGGTGCCAGCGTTGAAGGTCCCCCAGCGCAGCGTGCCTTCCTCAGTGGCTTGTGCTGTTGTGTCACTTTTGTTTTCGCAGCGGCGGGAGCCCGGGGCTGAGACATGGGGAAAGCAAGGCGAGGGCCGAGGGCAAGGGGTTTGTGGCTGGGAGGGGAGAAGCAGGACAGAGATCCTCTAGTCTGGATGTTACTGAAGCCCCGGGTTGCTCAGGGGCGGCGGGGGGCTCCCTCCTGCTTCCTAGCGGTGGCAGCTCAGCTGCTCGGAGAATCCAGGAGGGGAACGAGATGATGAGGATGGAGAAGAGTCACAGACAGCGCGAGCGGGCGCGCTCCTTTTCTCTTGTGTGCCGATTGCCAAAAAGTGCCCGTGTGTGTGGGGCTGTGTGTCTCCACGGGACAATGCGTCTTTTTCATTAAGGTTAAAAACTCAACTCAGTGGTGGTGCGTATCCCTGCGTTTAAAACATGCAACATTTTTTGGGTTTGGGGGAGCACGAGGTGAGCATGCGCAGATGTCGCTTCGGTTTCAAGGTGCGTGTGAGGAAGACTGTTGGATGCTGCGCAGACGCAGTCTACAGCAGACTGCTGGGCTTGGGACTGGGTAACAAAAGAAGAGCAGAAGGTGGTGTTGTAGGTCTCTCTCTGCGCAGCCAAAGCATCATGGAAGATTTGCTAAGGCGGGGTGGTGGGGATGCAGCAGGAGAGCTGGCCTCGGGGTGTGTGTGTGCGGCTTCCTCTTCCATTCCGGGGCTGAGAATCGGGAGGCTTTGCAGAACTGCAACGCTCCTGCTGCCTGGCCAGGAATGGGGCCCCTCTTTTCTCCACTGGTCTGGGCAATGGGAGACACATCTCATGCGCACAGAGGCCATCAGAATCTCTCTCTCTTAAAAAAAGCCCCCTAGCCATCTTTTCCCCCTCCCTCCTTCCCAGGCGCGTCCCCCAGAAGAGAGCGCAAGGCGGCTGCGAGCACGTTCCGGCCGGGGTATTGTTTCTGCAAGCCATCTCTGGCTGCAGCCCAGCCCACAGTCTAGAAGAATCATCCTCTGAACACCATCCCGCTTCAGAGCAGCTCAGCAGGCGTAGAAAACAGGGTGGAGATCCCTGCTATCTCCCCTGCTTATCAGGTTGCTCTATCAGCAAGGCATGCCAATGCCAGCCAGGATGGCACAGGAAGAAAGGAGCCAGGCTAAAAAGCCAGCAGCGTCGCTTGCTGCTGGCATGCCTTCCTTCTCTGGGTGAGGAGCGAGCGGGGGAAGCCGCGATCACCGCTTTCGAGCTTGCTTCGCAGCTGCTCGTCGATGCTCCTGGGCTGGGCTGAGCCGGCGTTTGGCCTCCCAGTCCGCAGACTTTAGCTAAAAACTGAAGGGAACAAGTGAACGTTGTGTGCCCCGACTCCTCCCACCACCACCGCAATGATCGCCACAAACTTCACTGGGAAGCACATCCCAGAAATTCTGAAAGATAAACCATCCCATTTAAACTGTCGCTCGGGTCAGTTCACATCCCCCTCCCTTTGCATTTCAAACAGCCATTGGCTTGTTTCTTCTTCCTCTTCTTCTTTCTTTTTGTGCCCAAGCAAACGTGTGTAGGTGGAGGGAAAAGACCCCTGTTTCTAATTCTATCCATCCCAAATAAGGCTCTCTTTCAGGTCTCAGGATGGAGGGGTGAGTTTGAGGTTTCTTTCCAGAGGTTTTCCTGCGTCACAATGTTGTTACTACTCCTCTTGATTACTCAGTTATACCAGAACTTCACAAAATTATGCTGAAGATCAACATTCTCTCTCTCTCTCTCTAACATTCTGCGGGGTGGGTTTGCTGCTACTTCTGGTCTAAGGGTAAAAAGCCAGTCTTTGCTCCTGTGCCTTTAACAACATTGATCTATAAGTGATAATGTTTATCTCTAGGTATGTATGTGTTTGTATAAATAAATAAAAATAATAAATAAAAAGAAAGAGAGAGAGACACACACACACACCGTGGTACAAACAATTAATTGCATTGCTGGTCAATGAAGGAAATATAGATATCTGTCTAACAATTAATTGCCTCCTTAAACGAAACTTTAATGGAAGATAAAAGTGTGTGTGTGTGTGTGTGTGTGTGTGTGTGTGTTATCCGGACTTTCCAGGGTCTCCTAAATGTTGCTTTTCTGTGCTATGTTCCAAATGTTATGGAGACTGAAGCTTTGATCTTATCACTTATGCTGAGATAAACCTTATAAAGCTTATTGGAAAGTTGGTAGCCCTGGTGTGGCTTGTTGTCCTATCAAGTTGGTTTTGACTCCTGGCACCCACAGAACCCTGTGGTTTTCTTTGGTAGAATACAGGAGCGGTTTACCATTGCCTCCTTCCACGTAGTATGAAATGTTGCCTTTCAGCATCTTCATATATCACTGCTGCCCGATATAGGTGTTTCCATTTGAACCCGCAACCTTTTGCTCCCTAGGCAAGTTACTTCCCTGCTGTGCCATTAGGTGTGGCTTGTATTCCTTGTAAATCTAGGAGTAGGCAGTTGTGGGGTGTGTGTGTGTGTGTGTGTGTGTGTGTGTAGGATCTTGATTATGGAAGTTGGCTGAGTGTCAGGATGGGACAGGTGTCTTGTGTGGGTGCTGCAGTAATATTTAGGAACATAGGAAGCTGCCATATACTGAGTCAGACCATTGGTCTATCTAGCTCAGTAGTCTACCCAGTCTGGCAGCGGCTTCTCCAGCAGGCAGGAGTCTCTTGCAGCCCTATCTTGGAGATGCTGCCATGGAGGGAACTTGGGACCTAGATGCTCTTCCCAGAGTGGCTCGATCTCCTGCGGGGAATATCTTCCAGTGCTCACACTTCTAGTCTCCCATTCAAATGCAAACCAGGGTGGACCCTGCTTAGCTAAGGGGCGGCGGGGCGGTGGGGGGGCACAATTTCAGTGCTTGCCCCGGGCGCCATTTTCCCTAGTTACGCCTCTGGATATGCCATAAGGCAAAGCAAAGCAGTTGCCCCAGACAGCAATTCTGGTTGCCATTAAGAGCATCAGAATGCTGAAAAGATTTCCTCACTGACACAAACAGAAAGCTGCACAAGAACATGGTAATATTATTGAGAGGCTCCTTCTCATGTGAATGAGGCTCATGTGTGGCCTGTGCCATACACACCTTGGGCCAAGTCCTTGGAAAAGTCAGTTACTTCTCTCCACCTTTGCATTCCTTGAAAAGAACATTCCTCATAGACGAATTCTTGGAGAAGTTAAACTAGACCAGAAGCTCGAGTTAAGGAAACCCTGAAAGCAAGTGTTAAGGCACAGTGCCGAGGCACTGAATATAATCATGAAAGGATGCACATCTGTGCAGATGTCTGCTTTTCTATAATCTTTGGGCTGCAAGTACTACCCCAAATATGCTAAGTTCACTGGGGGAGATCACAAATCTTAATTCAGTCAGCAGTTCAAACAATGTTTTGCTCCACATTCTGTAAGTTTCAAACATCCTAGTGCACATTCACATAGGCGAACACAAGATGCTAATGGGGCTATCACAGATAGCAACAATTTCCATGATGAAGGCAGCAGCATTTCCCATCACCCATCCACCCCACTCACACTCAAGGAAGCTCTGACCAACTGTACCTGCAAGCTTCTACTTTCCCTGTTGTATTTGTCTATGCCAATATCTTTACTATCCCCCATCATCTGGTGGGGTTTAGTTTGCCTGCTCCCCATGGCCTTTGCAGGGGTGGTGCACTGACTAGGACTGTCTGCTCTCAGAAGCTTATGGATCTACTTGGCTTCTATACAGCTAGTGGAGCCTGTTCAGCTCCTTGGTTTTCCATAAAGCTTAGGATAGCAATACCCAGATGGCTAGAGGAAGGCTCCTGATTAATCTAAATGTACCACATCCTAGAGTCCATTTTAGAGACTACTGCAAAGCAGTGAAGAGGCATTTCTTCATCACCATTACATACGCTCAGTATAGGCTAGCAGAGTGGTAGAATGGCTAAATATTTGCTTTACATCACTCCTTGCTCTCTAAATTTTTTTCATCTGTGTGCGGAATGAGTTTTGTTCTGGGTGGTAGTATCAAGGCAGTGTGTGTGCGCATGTGCATTCAGAATGTGGCTTTCCTGCTTCAACCTGAGCGGGATCTAAAATTAACTGAGCAGACATCCAAAAACCTGTGAGCATGCGCACACCTTAGAGGGAACACTGTTCATAGTGATTGTTGGCAACATCTACCCCACTAGAGTTGGAAGATAAGCAATAGCATTGTTGCATTTACAGCTCTCTCTGTTATCACCCCTTTATCCCTACCCCAAAACAATTAGGGTAAATTTGCAGTCATTTTTGCACAAGGGGAAAAGGGTTAGGGTAGCAATGAACAACTGATGTAGTCCCTTCTAAGGAATAATCTTTGGAGGACATTCCTGCCAATTTGCATTTGCATTCCCATTCATCTGACAACACTGAAAATTTTATACCGGTTTTTGTGTTTTTAATTTTTTTTAAAAGCACTACTGCACATTTGGCCACTGCAGGCCTGATGGTCAGAACAATAAAAGCATCAACACACTGAAAGCACTGCAATGCTATCGTCTATTTTCCACCTCCAGGGGTGTAGACCCTGTCCAAAATCACAATGAACATTCATCCTCCTAGATAGTACTGACCACCCCAGTGGGCTCATTGACTATTTACATGTCACTATGCAGATAAAGTCACTTACATCCTTGCTGACAAACTCCAGAATTATTGCAATAATCAGAGGCTTGCCTTGGAGACACTCTTGTCCTGTTGCAGTGGATTCATTTCAGTTAATACAACCTGAGGAAGCAGGCAATATTCTAGGAGTTTGAAAACAGCGTCATTTTGCTTTAGACCCTTGCCAATCATGGCTGATAAATGCTCCTGGAGTGGAATGGCCAAGTAGCTGGAGATAATTGTTTATTCATCCTTGAGGAAAGGAGGGTAGGATACAATCAAGCCTCAAGGAGGTGGCGGCAAGACCACTATTTTAAAAAACCCTCCCTCTAACCAAGATAATTATAGGCCAGTTTTGAATCTCCACTTTTTTTGACAAGGTGATAGACCATATGGTGGCTTCTCAGTTGCAGAGGGTCATAGATTATACAGATTATGTAGACCCATTCCATTTGGTATTTGCTCTGGCTCCATGATTGAAACTACCTTGGTAGACAACCTATGCTGGAAACTAGACAGAGGGAGTACATCCCTATTGGTTCTGCTAGGCCTCTCAGCAGTGTGATATCATCAACCACAGTATCCTTCTAGATTGTCTCATGGGGATGGAGATTGGAGGCTCTGTCCTGGACTAGCTCTGGTCTTCTCTCAAGGAGAAGGTCCAGAAAGTAGATGACCACTATTAGTCCCCTTGGCGTTTGTTCATGAGGTCTCACAGGGCTCAATTTATTGATTTATTTTTATTTCTATACCACCCTTCCAAATAGCTCAAGGCATACTGTTTTGAATATAACTGTTTTATATTCAAAACAATTTAAAACAATTAGTAGTTAGAAACAGAGGTTGTGAAACACCATAAAACAATAACAGTTAAATCATCTCTCACACTGCTTACATGAAACCACTGAGGCTCTCTGGTGATTTGGGCTAAGGTCTCACATTGCTGTCTGATCCTAGGAAGGGGGTGACTGTCCTGACCCAGAGTTTGGAGGCAGTGACGGGCTGGATGTGGGCTAGCAAACAGCAACTTAACGTAGACAAGTTGGACATGCTGCTGGTCAGGACGACAGCCATTTAGGGTGAGATGATTCAACCTGTTCTAGATGGGGGCACGCATTCTCTGAAAGAACAGGTGTACAGTTTTGGGTACTGCTGGACCCAGCCCTGCTCCTAGATGCCCACGTGACAGCCATGGACAGGAGCACTTTTGCATAAGTTTGGCTTATGTGCCAGCTTTGGCCCTTATCTTGGGAAGGCAGATCAGACCAATTAGCCATGCCATGCCTTAGTTACATAGTTGGATTATTGCAACATGCTGTAAGTGGAGCTGCCCTTGAAAAATATCTGGAAACTAGAGCTAGTGGAAGAACACAGCTGCCCAGCACTTTTCTGAACTGCCCACTGGGAGAATATCACTACCATTAAGAGAGAGAGAGAGAGCGCTGCACAGGCTGCCAATTTGTTTTTAGGTCCAGTTCAAGATGCTGGTTTTGACTTTGAAAGCCATGAACTGTTTGGACCCTAGGTATCTAAAGGGCGATCTTCTCCCAAATTGTTCTGCATACCTAACAAGGTCAGAGAGGCCCTGCTCCACAGGCCATCACTGAAGAGAGTCTCAGTTGGTGAGTCTTCCTTATATAGGCCTTCTCAGTTGTTGCCAGAAAACTTTGGAACACCACTCCTACGGTTCTTTACCTGATTCCCGAAGGTAGGAAGGGAGGGCAAAGACTACTTTGTTTGCCTGAACTTTAGAACCCTAAGGGGGTCACACTTTTTTGTGCTGCCGCCAATTCTGCTCGACTACATTTGTTTTTATTAGCATGTTTTGTTTTATGGCTTCTTAATAATTACTATTTCTCCTGAGATATGCTTTTATTTTTATGCAAGACATATTGCTATAAACAACATAAATAAATATGGGCTCAAGACATTCAAGGAAAGTGTCTCATATGAAATACATTTCCCCACATACAGTAGCTTCACAAACTGCATGTAGATTTCAAAAAGGACATCTGGTGAAGTTAAAGTTAGCATGCAGGCAGCAGGCTATCATAGCCTGCATTTGAAACTATCTTTCATCCACAAAAACATAAAAAATGCAAGGACATGCAAGACTGTTTGAACTCATTCACAAGTCAAATAGAGTACATTTTAAATAGTTTCATTAAACCCTGACACTTGATACAAGTAGAGCCAACACAATCAGAGCTACAATATACTTTTAAAATTGAAAATATAGAAGTGCAAACACAGGCTATGTTATGACTTTTATTCATCAACAACATTTGTTATAGTTCATCAAATTTAAAATATTCTCAAACACTCTCTGATCATTTCTAAATCACTACTACCTGAAATTGATAGGCCTGCACACTGAATAATGTCAACCATACACCTAGAATTTTGAGGCTAGGGAGGAAGAAGTAGAACCTTCAGCTTGAGGGGATGGGAACACAGCTCAGAGGAAGAGCAAATGATTTGTATGCAGAAGGTTCCAGGTTCGCATCTCTAAGTGATGTTGTGAAATACCTGTAAAACCCTGAAGATCCCTGTCAGCCAGTAAAGATAAAACTGAACCTGATGGACCAATGGTCTGACTCAGCATAAGATAGCCTCTTATGTAACTACTAGTCATTAAGCCCGTTCCATTAACGGGCACTAGAAGAGGCTCCGGCTGGGCCCACCACCCACCGCCGCCCGCACCCGCCGGAGACATAGAATGACATCACTCAAAAGTCACAAACCCAATGATGGGTTAGAATGACATCACTCACAAATCAGTGATGGGTTTGTACTATGGGTTTTCTGTATTATTTTCTGTATTTCTAAGAACAGCCACACTTAAAATTAGACTTATTTTTATCTGATCAAAGGTCATAATAAACTGAACTAGCTAACTAGACTTATTTTATTTAAAGGGTACCAGTTCTTCTGGTTCAGCTGCATATTCACTTCTCTTTTTTTAAAAAAAAAATGCTGGTTGGTTTTTAAAAAAACACTTCAGAACCATCTGAAGTGCTTACAAGATTTGTGTTCCTAAAGGAAGATTTGTGTGCCTGAGGGAAGGCAGGCTTGCACATTGAGCTTTGATCTCTGCCAGCCACTGGAATCTTAGATGAAAGGAGCACTGAGTACAATCTGCCTTCCTTCCCATCCTGACTGGCTAAACTATGAAAAGGGAAGGAGGGAAGACAAAAGCTACACAGAGGAGGTAAGAACACTCAGATAAATATCTTACCTGGAACAAGACAGGGCAGAACTGGGGTCCACAAGGAAGCGCTCCCCCTGACATGCACTGCACCATTTAAACACAATTGGCCCTGTCCCAGAGCAAGTGGGAGGAGCTTAACCCATTCATTGATGCACTCCTCTACTGTCCTAGAATGTGGCGGAAAATACCCAGAGATGTGCTCCTCACTGCCACATACCCCTGCCATTTGAAAAACAGTTGAATAAAAAAAGATTGACTTACAATGCTGATCACAGTCTACTCTGGCAAACACAACCTGATTCTGATCTGGAAAGTCCTCCTTAATGACATTGGAAGCTTCCTCAAAGATAGGATGCAGCATTTGACTAAAGCGACACCTGTTGAAAGGGAGGACACCAAACAAGGATCAATTACTGAAAAATATCTGAAGACTGTAAGACATTAGAATGCATCCAGATACTACAATTCTTCTTCCCACTCCCTTAATGCCCTTGCTGTGCTATATAGAGTTTAGAGAAAAGACTTGGGCTGGCAGTCAGACTACCAGAGTATTTTATTCTATAGAGGCAGAGGAGGGTAGCGATTATGGAGAGTGAGAAAGGTAAATGGTGTCATTTTTCTCCATCCTGAAACCTCCCTGTATGGTGCAGCAAAGCAAGTTCTGTTTTTGTTTTAACTCCGTGACATGTACCCCCCCCCCGACTCACAATCCTAATCCCTCCACTTCAGAATGCTACTATAAAGGTATTAGGGCAACAGGAAAATTTCTTCTCTCCCTGGCCTCATTTCCCTTTCAATTGATAACTTTAACATTCCTAACTTAATTCCTGTCAACCACAGCTGAAAAAAAAAAGATAAACTTATACAGTCCAGCTGATTTATGATTCCTCCTCCTGAAGATGTTGGCCTACAACTCCTATAATCCCTGGCTACTGGACACAGCAGCTGGGGTTTATGGGAGTTGTAGTCCAAATACAGCTGGGGGGCCTAAATTGAGCAGGCCTGCTTTAGGTCCACTGTTCTCTCTCTCACCCTGGAGATCGGGAGCTGCCCGTAAACAATAATGGAGAAATCTAGAATTTTAATGCAGTTGTGACAGGAGTGTTTGTGTGTGTGTGCAGTGTGCAGCAGTGCATATCTGCATCCCTGCAAACAAAAGACAAGAAGTTCCTTGTTCAAGGCAATGAGCGGAGTTATAGTATTTTCTTATCTCTATGCCTTCAACGTTCTGTGTGGTCCCGGAAACAATGTTGGGCTTTTTTCTTTTCTTTTTAAAGAACAAATGTAAAACTATAGAAGTTTTTAAGTATCCCGAAAGTTCTGCTAAGTATGTCGAAGCCACTACTCTATTTTTGGGTGGCCCTGTTTAGTTTCCAAATGGATAGGCACTCAAACCGTTCCCGCCTGACTATATTACTAGGGAATGGCATATAGGTTCTATTCTGGTGATACTAATATCCCAGGATTTGATCCTGGGGAAGATCAGGAGGCAGCCTCAGGCTCTAGCCCTCCACCCTGTGGAGAGAACAGAATCCAGGGAGATACCATGTTTATTTGAATACAGGGGCCTAAGTTATGAAATATGACATATAATGAAAGGAGGAAATGTATGAAAGTATTGGCAGTATAAATTGCCAATCACAGTTTAGAATTAACCAATCAATGGGAGCTGCACTCTCTCCCATTCCTTTCTCTTTATCATATATAAAGATGTGAAGGCCTGGCCTGGGGGGACTGGAGGAAAATGAATGTTTCCATTCCCCAAGGCCAGAGACTGAAGAACTGCAGATTTTGGGAAAACCTTTTATAAAACACTTCCCCCTATCTTAGAATGATGCATAAAATGCTTTACAAGGCATGATTTTATATAATCACTTCCTGTCCAATGCTTTCAAAATGTTTGCAACTGTGTAATTCAAAGATGTTTTAGGTAAGACAATGAAAAGTATTAGATAATTATAATTATAATCCTTTATATAGAAAGCTATACATAACTCTCAAATCCCAGATGTATTTCAGCCTTTGCCCATCACAGGATGCACGGTCATCTTTATTAGACACACGCACGGACCTAAGCCATTCCTAGGACCTTTATTTGCAAATTGTTGCCTACGTTCATATTTTATCTGGATATTGATATACTCTTCTCCTGATTTGGCCCCTGTTCCTCTTGGAGAAATTAACCCACCTCAAAGAACACCAACACCACCACGTTTCACCTTCCTACAGAGAAAAAGGCAGCCCAGTTCTCTGCCTGCTTGTATGGAGAGAGAAGGAAGTCGAAGGGAGGCACAGATGCGGCAAGAGGCTTATTGTGAGCAGCAAAACTGGCAGGTTAATCTCTAGCACCAGGTATAGTTGTAATTGTTTGGCATACTTATGAAGTGTAACATTTATATATGCCTTATTTTTAAAAATGGAACATCTTAAGCACTAATTAAGCTGTACAGTTCATTCTGTGTCTTTAAAAGTATAACATGTTTAAATATAAAAATAAGTACATATAATTTCTCAGAATTTGTTTTTTTTCTGGGGGGAAACCCATGGTTTCAAGATTTATGAACATTTTAGACCTCTACTAGAGTTAAAACAAGCTAGGATATCAATCCTGTTTTGATATCATGGCTTGTCCTATTTCTAGTCAGTTCAACTGCGGTTCCCCTATTTGTATGCAACACAGGACTGTGATTGTTTCAAGTAAAAGCAGAAGATTTCACTCTCCTTTCATACATAAGAGGAAAGCTTGCAAGTCTACAGCTCTCTTAGCAATCAGAGTCTAAGCCATGATTTAATGGTAAATCTGAAATAGGTCAAGATTCCCCCGACCTTGCAAGGTTAAACCACTCTGCATTTCTCTCTACATCAGGCCTACTCAACTTAGTCCCCCCAGATGTATTTGAACTACAACTCCTACTGTCCCCAGCCACAGTGGCCAACAGCCAGGGATTATGAGAATTGTAGGCCAACATCTGCAGGAGGGACAAAGCTGAGCAGCCCTGCTCTACAGTGAGGGAGCCTAAAGCTGTCTCCACCTCTCCCTTGGGGTAGAATCCAATGGCATCATAGTGTAGGGTTGACTACAAGTACTTCTAGGAAGTGAAGTGTTTAATATCAGAATTTTAGCAATTGTATTCATATGTCACACTATAATTTGCAAAGCACTAATTTATGTTATCTAATTGCGTATGGAATTGTAAATTTTACTAACAGCACATGATCCTGGTTGTAGTGTAGAAACACTTACCAATCAGCATAAAAATTCACTAAAGCAACATCTGCATGGTCTGAAAGAAAACACAATATATATTAAAGTTGCTATTTCCCCCTGTTAAAAATGCTCATATCTAAGATGTATGGCTTCAAAGCCAAGCCTCAATCAGTGCAGGAAAGAACAGAGCAAATTTCTTGCCATCTTAGCTACCAGAAGAGGAAGTTACAGAACCTTGGATTTGGCACAGCTGAACTGATGTAATGTCAGAGCTTGTTTTATTTATTTTATTTGTATACCACCCTTACAAAATGGCTCAGGGTGGTTTACAATTAAGAACAAATCACTAAAACAATAAAGAGCTAAAACAAAAATTAAACACAATATAACAACAGTTAACAATTTAAAAACATTTTAAAACAAGAATTAAACAATTGCAGTAATTAAAACCCCCGAAACCGGGTTAAAATATTAAAACCGATTTTAAAACCCTGGAAAGCCAGACTAATGAAAAAGTCAGTTTACTGACATGGATCACTGCACTGGAAAAACAGGCCCAGTGGCATCCTTTTTGTACAAATAGGGAAGGTCATCTTTAGGGTCTATGGGTGGATGGGGAAGAAAGTTAGTCCAGTAATTCAGGTACTGTAACTAAAATAGTTACAACGCTATTTACAATACATTTGTATTGTAAATGTCTCCAAATGAGTTGGAGACCGGTATTATAAATAGTATTGTAACTATTTTAGTTACAGTACCTGAATTACTGGACTAAATTTCTTCCCCATCCACCCCTAGACCCTAAACAGGACCTTCCCTATTTGTAGAAAAAGGATGCTACTGGGCCTGTTTTTCCAGTGTAGTGATCCATGCAGATAAACTGACTTTTTCATTAGTCAATGCAAGCCCCATTCACTAAAGGATGAATGCGGTCAAAGCAAGACAAGCTTGGCACATTCTCAGTTCTCCTACATCTTGCCAGTGTGGTATAGTGGTTAGAGTGTTGGACTAGGACCAGGGAGACCTGAGTTCAAAGCTCTGTTCAGCCATTAAACTCACTGTGTGACTCTGGGCCAGTCACATACCTCTCAGTCTAACCAACAGGGTTGTTGTGAGGATAAACATAAACATGTACAATGCTCTGAGCTCCCTGGAAGAAGAGTGGGATATAAATGTTTAAAAATAATAAAAAAAATGTTAAGACTTACCAATAAAACTAAATCGGCATTCCTAATTTAGTCAGTCTAATTGCTCAGTAAGCCTAAGGAATTTTGGGGTTCACTCCTCTGACCTCAAAATATTGCATTACTCCTTCAAAATTCAGTACCTTGCACAGTTGTGGCTAAGAGACTGAGCTGTGAACCAGAACTCCCTATCTCAATCACCACCTCAGCCACCTCAGATACAAAATGCACAAAGTTTTAGATATTTCATTCAAATGTGTAGTAAAGTTAGACTGTGCCGAATATGTACAATATGTACACACTTTACATTAAGTGATGTGACAGTTCCCACCAAAATAAATTGGATACCAAAATGCTCTCACCTTTAGAGTTGCAGTATGAAAGCACTCCTATGGTGTTTTTGTTTTGTTTTTTAAAAATGGTGGTATTTAGCAGCGCAGTTCCTCCAAATACTAAAAGCAGTTCTTGAGCTCCGTTAATAAAAGAAAAAAGTAAACACAGGATTGTGCCATTACTTCCTTCTCAGTGATAGACCTAAATTGATTAAACTCTAATAAGCCATGAGTAAGTGTGTTCTGGATTGCAGTTATAACTGTCAAAGATATTCATCAAGATAGTCTTAATTTATTTTTTTAAACCCACTTTAGACTCTGAATGACAACTTCAGGCTCACCCAAAATAATTGAAACCCCAATTTTTTTAAGAAACCAACAAAATTTGAGTACTTACTTAAAGTATCATCTATGTTACCACCGTCAAGGCTTGTTATTTCACTTCTTGCTGGATTAAAAAGCCAGGACACCTGCAAGAGTACAGACGTTTTAAAACCTGTTTAGTATACCTCGCTAAGTTTAACCACAATATGTAACTGTCACATTTTAGCATGACCAAGAAAAATGTACAAACCAATTCAAGGGTCCCCATTACATTCTAGATCACAAATCTAGCACAGATCTGCAAGACTGTTGGGAGGGGGACATTGTCTGTCACCCCTCTCTCATAGCCCATTAAGTCAACATATAGTTTCAACATTTTACATTTAAAATTCTTATCTGATGAAAATACAAAATACAGTCACCAAATGCAATTGAACTCACTATCGTTTCATTTAACCCTTGCCCCCCCATTCTCTATTTGAAAGTTAGTGAAGTGTCACCATTCTCCACCTGAAAATTAATTTTAGTCCATCTAATTCAGACAAAAGGCTGCATTACACACCATAGAACAAGTATTTATTTTGCCACTAAGGTACTGGTTTGGAAGCCTCAGCCTCTGTGGGGATGTGTCCCGGCAACCCAGCTGATTGGCTGGGCAGCGGAGCGGAGGGACACACCTGATTGGCTGAGGCGCGTCTCAGTGGCGGCAGGGCCGGCCCGAGCGCGGCGGGCGGCGGCGGCGGGGCCGGACCGAACCAGCTGTGACAGTGGGGGAGGGAAGCAGTGGCAGTGGGGAGGAGACGCAGCTGGGCCCAGAAACAGAGACTGGGGCAGAAGATGTGTGTGTGTGTGTGGGTGGGTGGGTGGGGTGAGATGTAACTGCCAGCCCCAAAGAACGCACAGATGCTCTGTGCGGGTCGGCTAGTATATTTTTTAATTTTATATTCAAAATATGTGCATCCTGCCTGTCCAGCCCACTGCTGCTCAGGACAGCTTACAATAAAAATACCAAAATATATAGCAACAGAACAAGCATAAAAGCAAAACAATGGAAAGAATATGGCAGACAAGGCTAAAACTGGAAACCCAACTAAAATTCTATAAAATTTCTTTTTAAAGGAGGATCGTCAGATTATTTTTAGAACTAAACAAGATGGGAGTCTTGTTTATGAAGGCTCCCTTTGGAAGAGCATCCCAAAGACTGGGGTGAGGGTACTACTGAGAGCACTCTCCCCCTGGTCTCCATCAACTGAATCTGCATCAGTGGTGAAGCCAAGAGCAGGGTCTGGAATGAAGATCTGAGGATCCTGGCAGATTCATATGGATGATTTCAGTCCAGAAGGCACACCAGTTTCAAGCCTGAGGCTTTGAAAGTCAAGATCAGCACCCTGAGTCTGGCCTGAAAGCAAACTGGCAGCCAATGAAGTTGCCACAGGATAGGTATGATAGTTGTGCAGTGAGTAGCAACTAGCACCTACAAGCATCTTTGCAGTAGCATCCTGAACCAGCTGAAGCTTCCAAATAGTCTTTAAAGGCTATTTCTTATTAAAGGAGTCCCATATAGAACACATTGCAGTAAACAAATCTGGATGTAACTGATGCATAGTAACAGAGGTCAGATCCAGTTGCTCCAGGTAGGGCTGCAGCTAGTGTATCATCCACAGCTTATAAAACTGACTCCTGGATGCTGACGCCATCTGGGTCCAGTTGTTGGTACAGAAAGTGTGCAATAAGTGTAAAATAAATACCTGACAGGGGCTTAGTAGGGAGGTGGGGAGGGAGCTCCACTTTAAAATGCTCAATTGTGTGCACATCTACTTGGAAATATCACTGGGTTCATTGGAAAGTACCCTCAAGCAAGCATGCATAGCCTTGCAGCTTTAATGTCAATTAACCTGAAGATGGCCAATAAGGCCTGAAAAAGTCAATTGAAAGAAAAAAGTGTATTAAACTTAGTAGAAAATGGGATTGAACTATATAGCATGCAAAGGTACTCCATGTGCAGAGCATAGTAACAGGAGCTAGTTGCAGAGGAAAGAGGAAAAACCAAGGAGCAAAAAAACCAGGTGGCTCACCTGTAACTATTTATCTGGTAGAGATCTATCGACATCCATAAGAATGTGGTTCTGTGCCTGTGCAGGACCCTCGCAGTAGTATGCAGCAGCTCGTTGTAGCAACTGAGCCCCGCCTCCAGTGTGCTATTTAAAGGTGGGCTGAGCACCATGTTCCTCGGTTCTTGGACGACTGCTATGGAAGACAATCATCTGTGAGTTCATAACTGAAGGAGAATAGCATGTACACTCAAAACACACATAGCAGAACACTACTGCAGAGCGATGGTTCGGGAGGGTTTTATGGATGTCGATGGATCTCTGCCAGATCAATATACAGGTGAGCAACCTATTTATCTGGACTGAGATCCGTCGAGCTCCATAAGAATGGGTATTTAGCTAGCTCCCAATGGAGGAGGGTGAAGTAGTAGCTATTGTAACACCCGCTTTAAAACGCTTCTTCCAAAGCTCGCCTCAGCAGCAGAGCGCACATCTATGGCACAATGCTTGATGAAAAGTAAGTCAGTGGACCAATTTGCTGCTTTGCAGATGTCCATGAAGGTTACCCCTGACAGGTGTGCAGCCGATGAAGCACAGGCACGGGTAGAGTGGGCCTTGATTGATTCAGGTGGTTTCACGTCCTTGTCTTGTGTAGGCCAGCATAATGAGCTCGACTAGCCACTTGAACATTCTTTGTCTGGAGATGCAGTTGTCTTTATTAGGACCTTTGCATTCTACAAAGAGGTGCTTCGTGGACCTAAATTCTTTAATATGGCCCAGGTAATATAGAAGTGCCCTGCACACATCCAAAGAGTGCATTGCACGTTCCAAAGGTGTAGAAGGATCCCTGAAGAATGTGGGGAGAACAATATCTTGAGTAAGGTGAAATTCACATACCACCTTGGGTATAAGGTCAGGATCCAAATGCATGAGCACCTTTATCAGGATAGATCCTGGTGTATGGGGAGTCAATCCTCAAAGTTGTCAGTTCACTAACCCGCTCTGCTGTAAACGGCCAGTACGAAGGCCGTTTTTAAAGTTACCAAGTTGATGGAAGTAGTACCCCTTGGTTCAACTGGGCTCTGGCTGGGTCAGTGCTGAGAGAACCAGGGATATGCTCCACGGTTACATAGGAACATAGGAAGCTGCCATATACTGAGTCAGACCATTGATCCATCTAGCTCAGTATTGTCTTCACAGACTGGCAGCGGTTTCTCCAAGGTTGCAGGCAGGAATCTCTCTCAGCCCTATCTTGGAGAAGCCAGGGAGGGAACTTGGAACGTTGATGCTCTTCCCAGACAGCTCCATCCCTTGAGGGGAATATCTCCTAGTGCTCACACTTCTAGTCTCCCATTTCTACAGGAGTACGATTAAGTTCTACAGGAGTCCTGTAGGTTCTACAGGAGTACGATTAGGTGGGTATATATTCATGAGGCCTTTTAGGAAAGCTCTACTTTCCAGGTGAGATAAGAGAGTTTTACCATCACAGCCTGGATGTTTGTAAGAAAGTGCCACCAAATGAACTTTAAGGGACACATTAGCCAAACTGTGTTTTCAAGGTAGTCAAGCAGAGGAGTACATCCTTAATGGTAGCTTGTTTAGGGTGAAAACTGTGCGCCCTGGCATAAGTTTTAAAACAAAGCCATTTGCCAAAGTAGTTACGCCTGGTGGAAGGCTTCCTACAGTTGAGTAATATGTTACTCAGAAACAGATTCGCCTAGCTGTCAGAGTATGAGAACGTATGGGTGTAGGATATGACTGTCTTGTGTGGAAAGATCTAGTTCTTGTGGCAATCTCTGGTGCTGGTTTTTCAATAGCTTGAGTACCTGTGGAAACCATGGAGCCTTGGCCACCATGGAGTCACTTGAATACAGGATGTTGGAGTAGTCATGAGACATGCCACCATGCAACTGATCAATGGGCGTGGTGGGAACATATACGGCATCACCTGTGACCAGTCCATCTGGAAGCCGTCCCAGTGATTGTGGGTCATGACCCACCCTTGAATAAGAACAGGTGCACTTTGTGTTTTCTGAAGTTGTGAACAGGTGGGGCTTATCTAGATGTTGAAGAAGGGAGCAAGATATTCCCATTCGTGTTGCTGCTGTTGCGCAAACATGTGACTCAGATCGTTCACTAGGACGTTGTCTACGCTTTTTATATGGATGGCTATCAGGTAAACCTGATGCACCAACGTCTGCGAGCGCACTGGGTCCGTGACACTGCTCCACCCTGACAGTTGATGTAAGCCAGGGCAGTGGTATTGTCCAACTGCACCTGCACAACTTTGCCTTGTAGAAGTGGTAGGAAGGCCTTCATCTCTTGGAAGAATACTAGCAACTCCAAGAAGCTGATGTAAAACTGAGTTTCTTGTGGTGTCCACTTGCCTTGAATGTGATGGTTCTCACAGTGAGCACCGCAAGTAGAAACGTGTCATCAACCAAATTGAGGGAGTCAGTGTGTGAAAAGGAACCCCCTCTAAGAGATTCTGGTCGTTTGACCACCATGAAAGGAAGTGTAGTATCTGAACTGGAATTTCCAGATACTTGTGCTGACTGTCTAAGTTTGGATGGAAAACTGATAGAAACTAAAGTTGTAGCTTTCACATTTTCAAGCGTCCATAATGTACTACTCTGTTGCTGGATGCCATGAGGCCCAAGAGCCATTGAATGAGTTGAGCTGGCTATGATGGACATTGTCTGAATTTGTGGATCAGGTCCCAGATACACTTGTACCGATCTTTCGGTAAGAAGCCTTCTTGGTCTCTGTGTTCAAGATAGCTCCAATGTAGTTGTTGATACGCACCGGTTTTAGATGGGATTTTTCCCAACTGAGCTGGATCCCCAAGTTTTGGAGGAGATTTAAAACATATTGTTTCTGAGAAATAAACTCCATTTGATCTTTTGAGGTCAGGAGTCAAGTATGGATATATAGCTATACCCTGCGTCCTCAGATGGGCCACCACCACCACAATACATTTGGTAAATACCTTTGGGGCGGTAGACAGACCGAAGGGTAAAACCTTGTATTGGTACACTTGTTCGCCTACAGTAAATCTTAAGTACTTCCTGTATTGTTCCCTTATGCCAATATGAAAATATGGGTCTTTCAGATCCAGCATTGCAAGCCAATTCTCTTGATAGAATTGATGGTAGGATCTTCAGCAAAGCTATCATGCAAAGTTTTCTTACATGGACAAGCTTGTTCAGGAAGCGTAGGCCAAGATGGGGCGGATCCCACCATCCCTCTTTGGGATCTGAAAATGACGGAAGTAAAAATCTTCCTGTCTGCATGACCACCACACAGGGGTGGTTTCACCCTTTCCCTACAACTCCTTCACTTCCTCCTGTAATGACAGGGAGAGTTGAGTGAAATTCATTCCTGAAAAGTATGAGGTCGTTTTGAACTCTATGGTGTATCCCAAGATATGATCTTCAGGATCCAGTGGTCCGATGTTAAGCAGTGCCATGCAGGGGCATGGTGTCCCAATTTGATGGAATCGTGAACTGGCGGAAGGGATGGAATTGCAAGGCTGGTGTAATTGCTCGCTTGCCAAAATGTTAATGCCTCTGGTGGCTGGAATGGGGAGGAGTGTAGAGGTGATGGTGGGCGGTTCTGTTCCTCAAAGATGATTTTGAGGCACCACTTGTTTCATGTGTTGGGACTGGGTGATTTCCCCTTTTCCTTGACAGGGGTGCTTATGATATGGGTAGTATTGTTTTTTGAAATCACAGGGCTCATGTTGTCTAAACGAGGGCTTCTGTCTGGAGTAGTAGCAATACATTTGGCATGAGGGTTTTGAAAGTGGTAGGGCTATCTGCGTTGATGTAGACACAAGGGTTGAGGCAATGGTCTGCGTAGCAACAGAAGTTAGTATAACTGGTCTGCACGGTAAAGCAAATGCATCCCCACTTGCCAAGATGTTCGTCACTAAAGAAGAAGAGAGGGGATGGTAAGATTTTGAAGGAGTACATTTCCATGGTCTTCCTTCCTGACAGTCATATGGAGTGCCAAGGGAGGAGGCTCCTAAAGCAGCCATAGCAAGAGTTGAACCTGCTGCCAAAGGGTGAGAAAAACCGCAGGAGTGCCAAACAGATTGCCCTCTCTGGAGGATGAATCTAATACTGGCAGCAATATGCATGCAGTGGAGGGGGTCCAATCCTGCAGCTCTGTTCAAATCTTCTTCTTCGTCAACACTGAATGTTGGCATCAGCATCTGACACTGAGGCGAGACCTGTCTCGATGCCGACAGCACAGGTGTATTCAGCATCAATATCTAAGCTGGAAACTGAGGAGCAGGTGTCGAAGGTGCCGAGGAATCAATCGATCAGTGTTGGAGCTGGTGACAGAGATCGAGCCCTCGATGTCGAATGTGTCTGTGTCAAAGGGCGGTCGGCGTCAAGAGAGGTTCATTTGTCTGGTGGATCAGGAGATTTCTTTCATATCAAAGGAGTTGATGCTGAAGAATAGATATCAAGGATATTTTGTTACTTTGAGGGTCATATATCCGACGTAAGCTGTTGCAGACCTGACAACAACAGTATACGGTCTTTGCTCTTTGATTAGTTTCAAACTTCTTTGGTCTTGGGGACGATGGGCTAGCCTCCGAGGCCGACTTAGAATTTTTCAAAGCCGAGCTCCGGAGCTCGCCCCCGTGTTAAGGGTGGCGCTTGCATCAATCTCCCCCTCCGACAAGGACGCCAAAATGGCGTCGGCGGCATGAGCGCGCTCCATTGGCTGGGCTGCCGGGCAAAAGAGAGGGGGGAGAAAGGGCGGGAGATTGCAAGCTGCGAGGGGGTTAGCAGAGGAGATAGGCTGTATGAGCGGAGACTGACAGAGGAAGGGAAAAAGGGCAAAAGCAAGGAAATCGAGAAGCAAAAGAACGAAGCTTTAGGGGAGCTCTCTCTCTACTGCCGATCCTGGGCTAAACTGGGGATTAGTGCTCATCCTAGCCTCCAGGAAAACTTGGCTGTGACAACTTCCTGTCGACTCTGTTTGCATAAAGGAAGAACCCTAACTGAAGGATGGGCTCCGATTACGGTGGAAAAAACCAGACATATCTGGCAAGTAGAAATGTTGTGTTCCTCTCCAAGGCAGATGAGACACAAATCATGGAGGTCTTTAGAGGAGAGTTTAGCTTTACATCCCTTGCACCTCTTAAAGCTCAGTTTCTCCTCAGCAATAGCAACAAACAGAAGCATTGTCCAAAGTCCATTCCAAGGGTCAAAAACGCCAACGCAGACCAGAAAACAAATAAACAAGTTGAATAACCAAAAGAACTGTACATTTTTTGTTTTTTTAAAGATGAACTCACAAAGCAGAAACACTTTCTGAAGAACTTTCCAACAAGGAGTAACAGACTGAGGTCCGAATGCAACAATGGTCGGAAAAGAACTGAGAAAAATGGCACCAACCCGCCTTTAAATACCACGCTATAGGCGTGGCTTGGTCACCACTATGAGCTGCGGCATTCTACTGTGAGGGTCCTGAGCAGGCGCAGAACCCCATTCTTATGTAGCTCAGTCCAGATCCAAAGGCTGATTGATATTCAAACACCAGCAGTACTATTTTTGTGCACCCAAGTGGTCTTTTTGGGACTGATATTTCAAAAACAGCAAACCTATGCACCACATAGCAAGACACTCTTGAAATAAAGGAGACTTAAAACTTATGACATGATATAGAGGTCTGGCAGTTCAAAGAAAAAAAATTAAGTACTACATCAGGTATGAATAATAATAATAATAATAATAATAATAATAATTTATTTATTTATTTATTATTATTATTCAATTTCTATACCGCCCTTCCAAAAATGGCTCAGGGCGGTTTACAAAGAGAAATAAATAATATGGCTCCCTGTCCCCAAAGGGCTCACATTCTAAAAAGAAACATAAAACACACACCAGCAACAGTCAAGGTATTTGGATTGCATCCAAAGTTTGGTAAGTGAAGCATTTAAAAGGTTTAGGTAACTTTAGAAAGAAGAATAAGCAACACACAAAAAGAACAAGTAGTTCTAAGGAAAACTAAACTTCTGTTTCTTTTAACATGAAGGACCCCCTTTCATATGCTGTCAATTTGGTTTGTATCCACCTGTCAGCACCAGTGTTCCTTCTAACAGGGATTCCCAGATGTGTTGTCCCAGAATCCCCAGCTGCAATGGCTTGTGCGTTGGAATTATGGGAGTTGTAGTAAACAACATCTGGGAATCCCTGTTCAAGGGAACACTGGTCAGCACATGGATTACAAAGGGGTGTTGCCTATACCTTAGCGGCAGCCTATCCATCCATCCATCCATCCACACTTCTATACCGCCCAAAACTCACTTCTCTGGGCAGTTTACAAGTTAAAACATTAGTTAAAATAAACAACAACAACAAAACGCACATCTTAAAACAGTAGTTAAATCAAAATAAATGACAGTGAAAGTTAAAACATTACAACAATTTAAATTTTTAAAACAACATTTTAAAACGATGATAAAACTGTTAAAACAATATTTAATTAAAAGCCTGGGTGAATAGGTGTGTCTTTAAAGGTGTGTCTTTTAAAAATTGTCAGAGATGAAAGGCTCTTATTTCAGCAGAGTGTATTCCAATTTTGCAACACAGATTGGAAAATAATAATATCCCACTGGGGTCCCCAAGGACTAATTCCCATGTACTGTGAATGTGATTTGTATCTCACCACATATAAGGGGGACACAGATGGACAAAAAGTGATCTGATAAAATTCAATTAGGAAAGTAGGCTTAATTTTTTTAAAATTTATTTTTCAATTTTGTATACCAGTGTTCCCCGCAAGGCACACACATGTGCACACGCGCACATGTTTTTTGATGTCCACTCAATGAATTTTAGATCCTGCTCAGGTTGAATTAGGAAGGACCCATTTTGAATGCACATGTGCACACACTGCCTTGATACTGCCGCTCAGAACAAAACTCATTCCACACACAGATGAAAATAATTAAGGAGAACACTGTTGTATACTGCCCTGAACTTCCATCTCTGGGCGGTTTACAACACAAATTAAAAATAAAGAATCAGACATACAATTTAAACCCACAGTCTAGTTAAAAGGGTGGGGAGAGAGTGTCAGAGATGGAGAGGCAGGGTTGATAAAAATGGAAAATTTTTTATTTAAAGATTTAAAAAAATCAGATTTTTAAATTTAAATGGGAGTTTTAAAAAATTCATAAACGACCTAGGTCAAAGATGATATAATGAATATTAAACATAACCCCTAATTATATTCTATGAACATGTTAACAGAAGTATAAGGTGATGAGAGATAACAGACTGTTGATGCAACTGCCTCGGGGATTATTGGTTGACACACCCAGTTCAGGAGAATGTGGGGAATTTAGCTCAAAAGGACAGTTCCAAGCAGTTTTAATTTGTGCAAGTGTCTGAACTCAAGAAAATCAGCTTGAGAAAGAGGTTTTAATCAACAAATGGAGTTTAAGAAGCAATAACTCTAGGTTACTAGGCAGTCCTAGCATAAAAGTACTAAAAATATGTTTAAAAACAAACTATTGTAAGGCACGTTTAGCTTAAAGTTCCAAATTATGTGTAAATTCCCAGGCAGGCAAGAGAGAGTTACTTTAAGATGGGGGGGGGGGAGGTTTCAGCAATTAGAGGGATAGATTCAGCCCTGAAGGAGCTGGGCAAGAGGCTATATCATCTGTCCTCACAAAGTTATGACTCAGGCAACTGGAGACTAGTGTCCCTCCGGGGAGGCAAAGTGGAAAGCAGGACAGTTGTAGGAATTAGTGTGGAGGGATGCAGACGAGAATGGCTTCTCGATGGACCCAGCTTCCTATGCCTGCTAGGTAAACTGGCTGGATTGGTACACGGATCAATCCAAGTAGTGATTTCAGCTCAGGTGGCCTCAATAGATAGGGGCATACCAAGGTGGTCTGCTGGAGTTCTTGTTGCAGTGGAGTCCGAAGTGTACAATACACAAGGAAGCACACTGAGTCATGGGGTTAGGGATACTTATATCCCAAAACATGCCTTGGGGGCACTTTGCTGTTGTCATGCTCTGCTGAACAGGGGAGTCCAGACAGGCTTTTTTGGAATGCATTGTGTCTGATCCTCCTTCCTGAGTAGGAAGGCGTGTGTATGATTGTAGGCTGATTGTAATGAAAACTAGGGTATGCAGGTGCATCAAAAGAGTATCGTGCGCTGGGACTGAATCTCCCAATAATTCTATCAAAAGTTTTGATGTGCACCGTTTCAAAGTTATGTCACTGACTCATCCCTATTGTGAGGGAGGCTGCTGCTGCACTCATCTCTTTCTGCTTTCCCAGAGGTGGGGGGAAGGCTGGTGGCAGCCCGTGTCCGGCCGCCCCTGTGCCCCTGGCCCTGCCTCTGTGTCTGATGTTAGACCCAGGGGGCCGGCTCCACTGCGCTGGCAGCAAGGCCAGGAAGCAGGGAGAGTCACTCTTGTTGTGCTGCCAATGTGGCACGCGCCGATTTCGGTGCAGCCCCATTTGGGAGCAAAATAACGCCGTCCCCCCACATCTGATGCCAGACATGGGTTGTGTGTCTGGTGGCCCGGGTTCTTTGAACCCGTTCGCCCAATAGTGGCTCTACCCCTGTGCTTTCCCTTCCTGGCCTAATTGCTTCATTAGCATCAGATGTTTTCTCTCTTGCAAGAGAATGCGGGGAGTTTAGATTTCATTCCAAGGCTGAAATGAGCTTTATTGCCATACAGTCACGTAGCTAGTTCTGGAGTCTGCTTAGGTAGGCCCCCATCATAGAAAGAGGGAGTATGAATCTAATCCTCTTTCCAATTTGTAGTGCTTGTAGCCAAATCTGGGGGCAGCCAGTCCACTGCCAACTAAGCGACTTGTCCCCATGTATAACAGACTGAGAGCTCACTTTGCAGTGCAGCTCTCGAGTATAAACAAAGTGCAGTCTCCAAGCCTGGAGATGCAGCTGCAACCAGGGAGGCTTCTGGGAGCAGGAAGAATAAGCTCAGCTAGAAACAAGACCTATTCTGCAAGTGGTGTACATGCTGCGTGTGCGCGCGCACACACACACACACACACACACGCCCTTGCTCTCCCCCTCAAAAGTGCAAAGACAAAGAAGGTCAATAAATAAACAGAGGATTTGGGGGGAAGGAGTAGATCTGAGCAAGTCTGGATATAAATGCATCAAATAGGAAGTGAAACAAAGTGAACAGAACATATTTATGCAGTACTGAGGAAACAGTTTGAGTGTATCCTCCACTGCTGAAGGGAAAAACCTATCATGTCAGCAGGTGGTAAAAGTTCCTGTACCTGTGGGTAAAACACACATGTGTGAGGAAGGCAAGCAGTGCAACGACAAAATGCAAGGCCTGGTTGCCCAAATGAAACAGCATTATGAGATGTTTGTACCTATTATAATGTGTACCTACCTTCTAAAAATGAAACCTACATCTCTAAATATGTATTAAGTTTACATTCGACAACAAGAATGAGAAAATGATTAGATAATATAGAAAATGATTAGATAATCTTAGTAATTTAAATTGTGATTTAAATAATTAAAATCGAGTCCTGTGAAGCGATTTGCATTGTGATTTAAATCAAATCAACCCTGTGGGGAGGCTCTTATTTCATCAGAGAACACATTCCAGTCTTAGGGCAGCAACAAAGAATGAGCTAGTGGCAACTGCAGACAAACCTCTCTGGATGATCTCAATGGGTGGAGGGGCTCGTAGTGAAGAAAACATTCTCTTCCATTCTAAACATTACTTTAGTAAAGCCATGGAAAACAGAAGCTAAAAGTCAGGAAGGAGAAACAGGCTGTGATGGTATAATGCAGTGATATTCACTATTTTCTAAGTAGGGAACACTTTGGCTCTTATACTGAAGGATTTTTGCCATGGGAAGTGGAATTGGAATCTCACTCTAGAAGTGCCAGAGTGCTCCTATACTCTCCTTATGAAGCAGCTACATTCAGAAACAAGAAGCCACTTGCCAGGACTTGCTCTTCCCAACTCTGGCTTCAGAACTCTCAGTGGGCAAAATCATCAAATGCCCTTCATTGGTTTTACCATTATTATGGGGACTTCAGAGACTAACACCACAGTAAATACTGGATCAACTTTTTGTAAACCAATAGAGGCTTATGCTAGAGCAGCGTTTCTCAACTACCAGTCCATTGACTGCTGCCAGTCCGCAAGGCATTGGGTACTGGTCCGTGAGGCATCACTAATAAAAATCACACCCCAAAAACAATTTTGGGCCAGCAAGAGCTCTCCGGAGCTCATTTCCAGGCAGCCCTTGCTATTGGCTAACATACATTTCACTTCCTTGAAATGAACATTATCCAGCAGAGAAGGCTGCCTGGAAATGAGCTCCGGAGAACTGCCCAAAATTGTTTTGGGGAGGTGCCTGGGGGTAGGGGTGAGTGGGGGCAGGGTGACACCCTTACTAACTGCTGGTCCAGGAAACTGTGCATGAATAATGCACTGGTCCATGACTCCAAGAACATTGAAAAACACTGTGCTAGAGCATAAACCTGTTTTTTTTAATTTAAAAGGGGCATTAAAAAATGAAGATGTTATCCAATTGGGAAAAAAAGGTATAGGAGACATGGAAGGTGTTTTGATTTTGGAGTAATTTAAACTGTTGTATCTTAGCCATTATTCAAGGGATCAGCACCAAATTTGGAAGGTTAGTGTTGATGTCTGCATGTGGTCAGGTAGATTTGACAGACAATTTTGCTTTTATGTCCTATAGAATGTGCTGAAACAACTCATCTTAACTATACTGCACTGCTGTGCCAATATAATATACTGGCAGAAGATCTGTTCAAATGGGCAGGGGCTGGGTCTCCGGCAGGGCACAAAGTATCCAAATTAGCTTTCTCCTTTGCATCTAGGTCATGGATTTTATTAAGGATAAAATCATCCCTTTGTTTCTGTTGTCATTTGATCTGAATCTGGCCTAGAAAATGTTACCCAGTGTTTTTCAAGATATAGTAGTTACGTAGTTCTCTGTTCCATGAAGGAACTGTATCTTCAAGAAAGGGATTATATAACTGAACTGAAGTACAATAAATCAAAAAGGAAGGAACAAAGAAGGTTATATGTGTGAACTACTTTTCTATTAGAGACTGGAATGCCAATATTTCTCCAAGTTATGGTTTTCTGCATAGTCATGAAAATTTTTAGAATAAAAGGTGTAAATTCAGATGGATGTAGTCATGATGGTATGACTTTAGGATTGAGATTAAATGTCTGACATCAAATCTATTTCACAGCTAACGGTAAACACTTGGAGTGGACAAATGTAGGATTCTACAGAATGAGAAGTGAAACTATTTTATTTATTGTTAAATTTTTATACCATCTTTCATTAAGCATCTCAAGGTGGTTTACAAAAGTTAATACTCTATGAAACGTTTGTATTTTCACTGAATACTGGTGCAGCTATAGCACCAGTTCTACAAAGCTCAATTGCACATTTCAAGCTTCAGAATCTTGCAAGTTTTCATGCTTAGTTAGAAATTTCAGTTTCTACTCAAGACAGCATGGACTACTGAAGACTGTTGGGTTTCAAGGATTTCCTTTCATTAAGCAGACCACAAGGCAGAACTATCAAATTACTAAATATATCTTAGTAACTTGCATTAGCATGTAGCAACCATAACTATTTATTGTGGTTTTGTTTTCACAAAGCAGAATTACAGTGGAATTCAGCAGTGGCTTCTCCTGTGGTTAGCTCTCTTCCACAGAAAATTGATAATCCTATTTAGAGTAAATACTGAGAACTACATGCATAGGTGTTTGTTCTACTACAATCTGGAGTCAATTTACAATGTTAGAAAATCTACTTCAGATCCTTAGCATAACCCCATGTGCCAAGTATCTATCCATACATATAATTTGCCAAAACATACCCATGGCTAATCTCATGCCTGGCCTCTAGGCGGCAAGAGGAAGCGCCGGAGGCCTGGCTGCAGGGCGAGAATGGCTGAAGGGATGTGGGGGAGAGACAGGGAGAACTAGGGGCGCAGATGCTCTGCACCAGGTCAGCTAGTAACATATTACCCTGTGTGGCAGTTCAAATTGAAGCATGTCTCTAGGGACATGTACTGTTGGTATGGAGAGACAGCATATTTTTGTACCGGTGGACTCCATCTGTGGGCTGTAATGGTCAAATAAGTTTGAAACAGCTACAGCAGTTTGACAGTTGCAAATTCTAGACTGGCACAGAGAACAGACTTCCCTAACTCCCCACAAAAATTCTGAATTCTTAGATAAGAGTGTCAAGGTTTTGTTTATCAAGGTATCACAGCAATAGAAGCAGAATGAAACTTCAAGCTTCGTTGGATATATTAATGATGCTTGCAAGGTACATGAGCTACTCTGGTATACTATTTGCAATACAGGAATAGAAGTCAATTGAGTTATAAGAAGCAGGCTAGATTGATTAAATCAGCAATTTAAATCACCAAGCACGAAAAGCCAATTTAGATCACGGACTTAAATCAAATTTTCCATCTATCAGGTATTTCCTAAATAAAAGTGCATACTAATTAGCTGATTGGTATGTAGTCATAAATATTTATAATTAGAGCATTAACTCTGGGCCTCTGGCAGAGATCAACTAGGTACTAGGCATAAACTAGGAGTAAAAGGTCATTTGGATGCAGCAGTGATGACATCTGCGATGACTTTCCAATCCCTGACCCCCAGAGTCAAGCCATAACATATTTACATGAACTGTTATGCTGTATGTCATCTAATGCAAAAGCTGCTTTTCATAAGTATTAAGAAATGATGATAAAATTTGAATTGATTGCAAACCTGTTTTAAACCAGGATATTTGTGAGACACAGACTTAAGAGTAACCAACCAACCAACCACTCACTCATTTTAGTTTCATCTCAGGAAAGTGGCTCTAGTTTGCCTGACACTGCCCTATAAATAGAAGCTCTTGCTTCTGCAAATTAGGTTTCTGTTTTTAAGCAGACTAAAGTCACATGTGCAAAGACACAGGCTGGACAGTAGGACTGTTTGTGGTGGGACTGGGTTAAGGCAGATGAGTTAGTTAAGATGAAGACACAATATAGGAAAAGAAGCTGAGTAGAAAAACAGTGGAAAGGAAAAAAAGACAGTATTCAGTACACAGCTTCCTGCATTCTTCCACACATTGTGTCTCAGGAAAACTGTCACAGTTTTTGGGCATAAGAGACCCCTTAATCTAAGAATATTTTTGGGGAAAAATCCTTCCCTGGGGGTGGGGGGAGAAAATACATGTCAAGTGTAAGTGCAACAGAGATAAAGGGTCTAGTTGCAAGAATGACATTATTTAAAAAACCTATTGGGGGAAAATTGCTGATGATTAATCTGTATGTCTGCAGATTAACAAAAACCAGGTATTATGCATGATCTTCTAGATTAGTAAAATAAGTTATAAAAAACTACACACAACATTCTAGATACTATAAATCTTAGCAGTAAATTAATGTTTGCACTCGATTTACACTATCGCTTAACAAATATACAAAGTAGTATCAGTGGGAAACTTGATTTAAATAAATGATTTAAATCAGGTTTCTCACTTGGGGATTTAAATTGATCCACACTGATAACAAGAAACCTCTCCAATTTACTTTAGCAATTCCAGTAGATGCAAGGTGTCATGACACTCAATATTCAGACAAATAGTGCAAAATTTTATTGGTGACACGTTGGGCTGGAATTCACAGAAGGGGAACAAGAGCTTTAACTGAGCCCACAGCATTATAACACAACTCAATCCCCAAAATACATGATCATATCTCAGAATGAGCAAAGGCCACTTCAATTGTTGTATCAACAGTATTTGATTTTATATGAGCCATTTTATATATAAATATGTATATTTATAAATATTATTTATAAAAGGGGCAGAAAAGGAGTACATGCTCTGTGGTTTCTACCTTCCCAGTGACACAGGGACAAAGCCTCTTTGCAATTGGGATTTTTCTTTCTTTGCCTTCCAGTACAGTGGAGGGGAGGGCATGACAACGGGCAAAGGAAAAGGCCCTTCTATGGTTTGGGGTTTCCAACTGTGACAGGTACGTGGAAGGGGAGGCAAAGTATCTATGTCTTTCTGGGGACAGAAAGGTTGGAGCCCTGCCTAGTTGGCCGGGCGCTCCGTGTCCATTATCCTTGGTTTGATTACTGCTATCGCCTGGTCACAGTCCATAGCAAGTAGGAGAGTGGGGGGGAAGGCCAGGAACGACAGTTTAGTCTAGATGGCCCGTTTCCAGGAAGACTGAAAATTGTCCTGCAGGGTCAAAGGAGCCAGGCCCTGAAGGATGAGGGATAATTTTAGCCAGAGGTTAAGAATGGTCATCCATACTCTGGCCTCAACCTTTATCATGCCTGTTTCCAAGTGTAGGGCAGCATTTGAGACACAGTGTGGCACTTGTTGGGCCGCTCTTAGAAATTTGGACTGAACCCACTCCAGTGAGGCAAAATTGGAGGGGGCCCCCAATTGGGCACCATAGAGGAGTTGCACCAATGGCTTGGCCTCAAATAATTTGAGCGCTGAGGGAACATACTGGCAACCTCTAATCCGTAGAAATTTTAGAATGGCGGTGAAATTTTAGAATGAGTGGTGAGGGCAACATGGTTGCAATGGGCCTTTCCTGAGCCCGAGGCATGTAGGACTACCCCCAGATATTTGAAACTAGTGACCTGTTTGACCTTGTTGCCTTCTATACAGGGCCAGGTCTTGGGTCTTCTGGAGAAAGCCATAACTTTAGTTTTTTGGTGACTGATTGCCAGTAGATCATTCTTGCAGTACTAAGCTAGAACCTCAATGCTCTTCTAAGATCTACTGGAGTCCTTGAGAGGATTGCTGCAGTAGCAGCATAGAGCAGGGTGGAAATGCTTCTATCCGCCAGCTTGAGGGAATGAAAGTCTGGGCTACTAAGGCAGCTCACCATATCATTAATGTAAAAGTTGAACAGGAGCGGGGTCAGGACGCAGCCTTGTTTAACTCCCTTCTGTGTCGGGTTTGTATGGTGCCCTTGAAGGTCGCACCTTACCTTGAGGATCATATCTGCATGAAGAATGTGGATCAGATAGAGCAGGTGTCAGCTGATCAAGGAAGATTCTAACTTCACCCATAGCTTGACTCGGGGGATGGAATCAAATGTAGCCACAAGATCTATGAAGGCAGCGTAAAGGGAGGCCAAGTTGCTGGAAGAATATTTTTCAATGAGTTGCTAGAGCACCAGACACTGGTCAGCTGTGAATCTACCCTCCCTAAAGCTGCTTGCTCCTCTGCAAACAGATTTTCTTGGTCTAGCCAGTCCCTACGTTTGCCATACAGATGTCTAGCAGAGAGTTTGCTGATATCAGTATCAGTTATTGAACAGACTTTAGATTTTCCACATCATCTGATTTCAGAGTAAAGGTAAAGTGTGCCATCAAGTCGATTTCGACTCCTAGCAACCACAGAGCCCTGTGGTTTCATTTGGTAGAATAAAGGAGGGGTTTGCCATTGCCTCCTCCCGTGCAGTATGAGATGATGCCTTTCAGCATCTTCCTATATTGCTGCTGCTCGATATAGTACCAGCAGGGATTCAAACAGACAACCTTCTGCTTGTTAGTCAAGCATTTCCCTGCTGTGTCAGTTACTTCCCAATTACTCTTCAGAGCTTACATAGGGTCCAAAAACACTAGCACATTCCAAGCCAGACCTCTAGACCTTTTTAGCTATAGAAGACAGTACCAAAATTTGGGAGCCAGACTACTTTCTGCTTCATCAGGGTGGGTGGGCAGACTTGCATTGTGGAGGGTTGGACTCCAGTGTTCCCCCTGATTATCCCAGATGTTGTTCTCTCCAACTCCCAGAATCCCAGTACCTCCAGTGACTGTTGTTGGTGTCTATCTTGTGTTTCTTTTTAGATTGTGAGCCCTTTGGGGCAGGGTGGATTTGATTTAAATCAAACTGATTTAAATCACGATTTAAATCACTAGCAGGGTGGATAAAAATCAATGATTTTTTTTTAAAAAATAAAAATAATCTGATTTTTTTGATTTAAATCTGATTTTTTTGATTTTTTTTTAAAAAATCATTGATTTTTATCCACCCTGCTAGTGATTTAAATCGTGATTTAAATCAGTTTGATTTAAATCAAATCCACCCTGCTTTGGGGACAGGGATCCATCTTATTTATTTGTTATTTCTCTGTGTAAACGGTCCTGAGCCATTTTTGGAAGGGTGATATAGAAATCGAATCAATCAATCAATCAATAATCCCCAGCTATAAAGGCTTTCGTTTGGGGATTCTGCGAGTTGTAGTCAATAACGCCTGGGAATCCCTGTTAGAGGGAACACTGGTGGACTCCCTGCTGCCTTCCTTGATCACTACTCCAGGCAGGTGATGGACTGATCAGGCCTGGAAGGGAAGGAGGAGGGAAAACCCTGACCCTGCTTTGCTTACTCACTGGTGAATCCTTCCACCTCCAGGCTCAACTGCCACCCCTAGATTTCCAGCTGGACATGGCAAGCTGATGCTCATGAAGTACTGAGCCCGGTTCTGAGCACTGACCTCTGTACTTCTAGGTAGCACTGCACTTTAACAATGCTTAGTGCACACCAAGACTGCTTACAAGCAATTTGATGACTACAAATATTAGCTCTCACTCAGACCTTGGTTATCTTTGTTGAGAAACTCCATTCCTTTGCAACTCTAAAACGATGACAAAGCAGCCAAGCATCAAATACACAGGACCAATTCAGACTTAATGCCAAATTGAGCATAGGTGTGTAAAGTGTGCCGTTGAGTCAGTGTTGACTCCTGGCGACCAGAGAGCCCTGTGGTTGTCTTTGGTAGAATACACGTTTACCACTGCCTCCTCCTGAGCAGTGTGAGACGATGCCTTTCAGCATCTTCCTATATCACTGCTGCCCAATATAGGTGTTTCCCATAGTCTAGGACAGTGTTTCTCAACCTTTTTGGACTCAAGGACCGCTAAATCATTTGTGCAGAGTGTCAAGGACCACTACATTCTTTGTGTGCAGTTTCCCGGACCAGCAGTTAGTAAAGGGGTTTCAAGTTTAATTTTAGGTTATATATCTAACAGATATAACATCTAACATTGCAATTAAAATAATATCATAAAATAAAATTTGTTAAACAATAAACTGTATTTTATTTACATACTATTTATATACTCATCAAAATGCACACAAGAAATTAAGTTAATGTGAACATTAAAATTTTAAAACTACATGTTTACATGCTACATGTTTACATGCTACATGTTTACTTAACCTTTTCTGATTCTTTTCATCGTGTGTGCATCATCACTTATTGTGAGAAAATCCCAGGCGCCCGATATTGTCGTGCGTGCGCGGAATCTTAAGACTTTCCCCTTCTTTCTCTGTAAAGGTGTTTGCTTGTTTTGCTGGGACGGGAAGGTTACACTGAAGAGGCGATTGCACATGCAAGGGCTGGCTCGCTGTGGCGGCCCCAAGCCAGAGGAAGCGCGAAGGGGGCGGGACTCAGCAGAAATGTCCACTCCCGTCCCTGCTGCTGTAGTAGCTGCGGCTGAGGCGGGGCTGGAGAGCGGGGGGAAGGCGGGATGGATGGCTATTGCTAAGAGACGAGGAGGGGAGCTGGGCTTGTTTGCCTTTAATACGGAGATTTTGAGGCTTAAGAAAAGGCGGGGAAAGGTGCTCCCCTCTCCTCCTGGCAGAAGAGCTCAGGGAGGTGGTGTGTGGCAGGAACCTGCATTTTGTCCAGCTTGCAAAGGGAGAGAAAGGGTGTCTTTTAAGAAGCGGCGCCTGATGCGAGCAAAGGGGCGGCACTGCCGGGTGCGCGCAGCTGCCGGATCGCTTTTATACAGCGCCACACACGCCCACCGCCTCCCCTCTCTCCTCCTCCAGGGACCTTCTTAAAAGGCACCCTTTCTCTCCCTTTGCAAGCTGGACAAAATGCAGGTTCCTGCCACACACCACCTCCCTGAGCTCTTCTGCCCCTGCTCCACCCCTATTGGCCACTGACATTCCAGGAGCCTCGGAAACTGTGTTACTCAACAATGTTGAGTAAGGGGGGCGATGGCAACCCGGACCCGACCGGGATGGCGGCATGTTTAGTGCAAGCTTTTACTGGGGATTGAAAAACAAGCCTATTCTTCGGGGAGCCCTGCCTTCCTAGTCGCGGACCAGCACTCAAGCCTCTGCGGTCCGCAGACCAGCTGTTGAGAAACACTGGTCTAGGATACATACCAGCAGGGATTTGAATCGGCAGCTTCTGGCTTAGTAGTCAAGCCATTTCCCTGCTGTGCCATTAAGTGGCTAGTAGAGAGTAGGTGTACCCAAAGTTAACAGCTGAAGCTGAGAATCGTGACACAGTCAATCCAGTCACTGTGGTTTTGTTACTCCGCCCACTAGCTAGAGTCATCCCTCCCTCTTCCTAGTCCTCCTGAGCACTACTCCCTCTAACGGGGATTCCCAGATGATATTGACTAAAACTCCTAGAATCCCCAGTCAAATGCTAGGCGTTGTAGTAAACAAAATCTGGGAATCTCAGTTATAGGGAACACTGCTCCCAAGCTCAATCCCACCACTTGCAGTGCTGCTTGCATTGCAAGACATCAATGTGTCTGAAGGAATGACTCCTTCCCATTATGTTTTCTTTAATTTGTTCTGCGTCCCCTCCAGGCTCTGAAGGGTTGAAAAGTAGCAACCTCTTACAGCCAAGTCTGAGGTAAAAGTAGTCTGCTGCAGAGTTTGGTGGGAAAGCTACATGGTGTTGTGACTGGTTGTCTCCAGGCAGAGACAGAAGTTTCTGGCTGTCTAAGAGAGGACATTCCACTACTGGTTAATGTGAAACAGGCTAAAAGGGAGCGTTGGACAGTCAAGAGGACGGCGGCTGTGGGAGAAGAATAATGTGGGAGAGGGAGTGCTGCTGAGCACTGTGTGAACCAGAAGGCTGGAACACCAGCAAGGTCGCATCAGACAGAAACTGCTAGGGAAGGTAACAGTGAGGGAGCTGGTTCTACTGGAACCTACTAGGCCTTGGGAGAGAAGGCTAGAAAGCTTCTTCCTCTATAATAAAGTGCCTGGGTGTGCGCCCATGTCCTTCGGTGTCTGCGCCCGTGTCTTCCTCGGCCGTTCTGGGCATGAGCGGAGCACATGCACAGAATGGCCGAGGGAGAAACGGCCGCAGGCACCAGGTGGCCATGTTGGGACCGGGAGGAGGAGACAGGGCCAGGAGGGAAAATCACGGGGGGACAGAGGCGGCCCGGCCCGAGACTGGGGCAGGGAACAGAGACGGCAGCGGGCCCGGCCCAGCCGCCGAGGCCACAGGAGAGCGGCGGGCCGAGAAGAAGCCAGACCGGATGGACCGGACCAAGGGAGAAACGGCCGCAGGCACCAGGCGGCCATGTTGGGGCCGGGACCGGAGGGCTGCGGGGAGGGCAGAGACGGCAGCAGCGGAACCGGGCCTGCCACGGCGGAGCAACGGGGGTGGGGCGCGATGGCAACTGGGGCCCATGGTGGCGGCGGCGGCAGGTGGTGGTTGTGGGGCCGGCTCGGCAGTGGGCAGGCAGCCCGCAGTGGGCCCCAATACCGGGGCAGAAGGTGGGAATGGGGGGAGTGTTGGCTGTCCGCCGGACTGACACCCGCGCTGCAGACTCACCCAGAAATGGTCCTTGAACAGCGTCTCCCGCATGGTGGTGGCGGCTCCTGCAAGGGCGGCGACCCTCCCCAGGTGCAAAAGCGCAGCGAGCGAAGAGGGAGCCGCGGAGGCTGCAGCGGCTCTCAAGAGGCACCGCTGGCTGCCCCAGCCAAGTTCCTCTATTCTTTTTAGTGCCTTCGGCTGCCTGCGTCCGCTGGGCCCTAAAGCCCTCCATTTTCCCGACAGCAGCCAACTTTTAAAAATGCAGGGGGAGGGGAAAGGGCAAGAGGGAGTGGGTCGGGGGGAGGGGAAAGGGCAAGAGGGAGTGGGTGGGGAAGAGGGACTGGGCAGGAGGCTGAGAGGGCGGGGAGGGCGAGAGAGAGGCAAGAGTGTGGGGCCAGAGGAGGCGGTGGGCCCGGCCGGGTGGAGGAGGACGCGGTGCGGCCGAGGCGGCGGCAGAGTCGCGGCCTCGGCCAGAGGAGGCGGTGGGCCCAGCCGGGTGGAGGCGGCGGAGGTGGTATGGAGGAGGAGGAGGCTGGCCCCAAAGGTCTACTAGCGCCCATTATTTTAACGGGCTTAAAAACACTAGTGTTTTATATTTTGTACTTTGTACTCTTGCCAATTGAACTTTTCAACAGTTCCTGAACTGTGGTGGGTTGGGTTTTTTTTTTGCAACCTTTTATAATAGTAAACCTGTTCTTGTTTTTAATACTAGTATTTTACTGATGTCCATCATTTTAGTCCCACCTCACACCTATGCCCATTTTATTTACCACACTACTGAGTTCTGAAAGACAGAGGGTTCCGTGACTGGGAGTGGAACCAGTCACACCAGCTAAAGATCTTATTTTGATGGCAGCAGATGTTAGACTGAGTGTCTTATCTGGTGGCCATCTTTGGTAGGGTAAAAACCAATAAACCCTTTCCTCCTAACTATCACATGGCTTAGCTCTAAGTTTGAAACTGTTTCCACCGTGTACAAAGCTGGAAACCAAGAAGGGCACACCAAGTGAGAGGAAAAAACCCTGGCTTCATATCTCCTCATTCCAGGGGTATGGGAAATCCAGTCCCCTACCCCGCACCACTTCCAACCAGCCCTCCCTTGGTCCTGCAAATCTACCCCACCCCCCATTCCCTCAGAACGCAACCAGACTCTGCCCACTGTGCAATACACCCAAGCTTTGTCTATGCCCCCCAAGGACCAGCACCCTGCCCACTATCACACATAATCCACATCCCTTGTCTTCCCCAATCGGCCAGCACACAAGCACCATTCCCCATTCACAGTTTAAAAGCTACAAAACACACACTCAAGTGAACAAGGTTCATTTTTTCTTTCTACTAAAAGCGACTGCAGGTGATTTCTGGTTTGTGGCATGACTGTTGCCAGGTGGTAAAAGGAAGGATTAGGTGACAAGTTGCTAGGCAGCAGAAGGCAGAGCATACACTCTGAGAAACAGCCAATAAGGGTCGTAGCTCATGCTATTCTGAGCTACTCTTAGCCGCCCTCTCTATGGTTGTGGGAGGAGCTTCACCATGAACCCCAGGTTATAGCAGGCACCTAATTAGAATGATACAATAGGGCCAGCGGACCTGAAGTTTCAGGAACCTTACCAACTTCTAACTGAAAGGTTCACATTGAGCTTTTGAGGCACTAATGAAACAGCAGTTGGGAAGGAATCCCACACTCAGATAATCAGAAACGCCAAACTCGGCTATGCTTAACTGCAGTTTAGAGTTATGTCTGAATTGGCCCATATACTCACTGAAAACAGATAATCTCTTCTCTGCTGATACAGTTTCCAACTACTAAGTAAGCTCACAACATTAACAAAACAAGCACAATGTAAAGTAAAAGATTAATAAAGTAAGAGTTAAAAAACTGGCCTAAACCACATAAGTATTTGTTGTTACAATAATGACATTTGATGCAATAAGGATGGTTTAACGGTAGAGCCTTCTCCAACATTATAATGTGTTGCAAAAATTACTGTAGATTTCATAAGAGTGTAGCTATTTCAGAATGTTTTTAAAAGTAGCACGGAGGCAATTGGGTTATGGGGTGCCCTAGATGTAGAAAATGGTTTTAATTACAGGACAGCAACAAAAGCATACAAGATTCAAATTTTGAAAAGAGTCCAAAAAGTTGGCTTCATTAATAGCAATGCTTAATATAGCACATGAAATACACTATCCCAACATTTCCAGACTTATCTCAAAACTGACGTAAATGTGGAGCATTAACTGTAGCTCTCCCAACATTAAGTGAATCAATTCCAGTTTGAAATCCTGAATATTTCAAACTGGCCAGTCTGGGCAGATGGTACAGAGGAACTGCATTCAGTATTAAACATCTTCTGAAGAAGCTTGCATAAGATCCTCAGAGTTAAGCAATTATAGGCTGTCTCCAACCTTCTACAGATGGGCAAGGTAACTGAGAGGCTGGTGGCCTACCAGCTCCAGGCAGTCTTGGAGGAAACTGATTATCTACAGGTGAAACTCGAAAAATTAGAATATCGTGCAAAAGAGTGCGGCCTTCATGATTCAACTTGAGCGGGATCTAAAATTCACTGAGTGGACATAAAAGATTTGTGAGTGCACACCCATGTGTACACCTTAGAGGGAACACTGCTAGCTAAGGGGACAAGTCATGCTTGCTACCACAAGACCAGCTATCCTCCCACCATCAGGAGAGGTTCGTCTGCAGTTGCCACCTGCTTATCTGGTGGCTATTCGGGGATGGGCCTTCTCTATTATTACCCCGAGGCTCTGGGATCCGCTCCGCATCCCCATCTCCGACAACTTTTAAAAAAGCAAGACACATTTGTTCACCCAGGCCTTTAATTAGATTTACAGTTTTAATAGTTTTTAATATTGTGTTAAATTTTAATTTATTGTAATGTTTTAACCTTTTTATTATGTTTTATTTGTATTGTTTTATTGTAAACCACCCAGAGACATCAGTTTTGGGTGCTATACAAATGTGCTAAATAAATATAAAGACAGCAATGCTTACATATGGAACTATGGGTGTGATTATAATAAAAACCTGCAAATATATAAGCTTGAATCTTTAATGCAGGAAAGAATTCCATCAGATAGTAATTACATAGTTTTAAAACTAAATCAGCTTTAAAGTGTCAATCAGAGGTAATCCCTGAGGCGCCCACATACTTGCTGAGCTGCCTTCACTAATTAATGGATCATTAGTACGAAAGAACCCCTTACTGCTTGCCCTATGCACCACATACTGTCATAATTACCTTTGTAAAACAAACCATTTTTCTTTCACTCATTTAGTGAAAAGTCCCATGGGAATTAACTAAAAACCTCCATGTAGGAAAACACATTTCAGATACGAGTTAGCAGTAAAGGCTAGGAGGACACTTTAACCCATGGTTTTCAGAACAATTTTAGAATTATGCTATAACAAACAGAAGCTTAATTAAATAAGATACTGGGCATTTAGATGACTGCAACATAGTTTAACACATTTATAATTTTTTTATAATTTTATACTGACTTATTAACCACAGAACATTCAAGAGCAAAAAAGTTGAAAAAGTCAGAGGTTTCCCTTAATGTATATTCTCTGGGAATGATAGAATCCATTAACATATTATTAGCTCTACATTTGGAACTCTGGGATAACTTTGTATAATCTGTTTATCATCTAGCACCATAGTCCTGAAAAAGAGGCCCATCCCCTCAAAGAGGCATGGTCTGTTTCTAAATGCACGGTGCCAGACAAGTCCTCTCTGTGTTCAGAAGTGCCTTATGCGTTCTCCTCCTGTTTACTGCAGTGTTAATTGATGCTGCTAATAAACCACCACTATGCATATGCATCTTTTGGGAAGGAGGTGCTTCCATATGTACTGCATTTGTGGACTTTAATGCTTGCTGTGAACCTATGGAATTCTACAGCATTTTTTGGTCCACCTGTTCCCAGACTCAAGGTAAGAAAAATGACTAAGTTGAACAGCTTGTTTATCTGATTTTTATCTAATCTTGAAGAAACTCAATGATTAAAAATTAAGATATGGCTGCTGCAATCAACTTAATACCATCCTCAGGAGTCAATCAGTGACTCCTGAGGATGTGGACAAGCTGGCTGTTTCTATCTAGCAGGGAGATTGTTGGAGGTGACCTAGTTAATATCATAAATGCATCACTGAGGGAGGGAAGGGTGCCTCCTTGTTTGAAGGAGGCAATGGTTAGATCGCTTCTTAAAAAGTCTTCCCTGGACCCCTAAGCAATGGATAGCTATAGGCCAGTCTCCAATCTCCCTTGGTTGGGCAAGGTGATTGAGAGGGTGGTGGCCCACCAGCTCCAGGCAGTTTTGGAGAAAGCTGATTATCTAGACTCATTTCAAACTGGCTTTAGAGTTGGCTATGGGGTTGAGACAGCCTTGGTTGGTGTCACGCCCTCGATCTCCGATAGCAAGGAGGAAGGGGAAGCTGTCAACTTTCCAGGCAATGCAGGCGTGTCTGAGGGGCAGAGCCGGGCTGTCAGTGTTCATGAAACAGCTGTGGATAATGACTCTTAGCAGGCACAACAACCTGAGGCAGCAGAAATCGTGAAAGACCAATCAGAAGAAGAGCTATGCAACCAACCCCCGCTGATTCCCCAACAGCGGCGTGTCACGAGACGCAGGGATCAATTGGAGACTATTAGGAAAAGCAAACGCCTCTTGCAGAGGGCTGATAAGCCTTATATCCCTGCCAGCTGGGAGCTCTCGTGGCTTGCACTATAAATCACGTCGTCAGTCAGCTACTCCCTGCTGAAAAACAACATTCATCAAACTATATGTCGACAGCGTGCAGCCAAGTCCGGTCAAGACCTTGACAGTTGGCCTGATGGATGACCTCTACTGGGGAATCAACAGAGGGTGTGTGATTCTGCTGGTTCTTCTGGAATTCTTGGTGACGTTTGATACCAACAAACATGGTATCCTTCTGGATTTCCTGGGGTGGGTGGGTTGGGGATAGGGGGCACTGCTTTGAAGTGGTTCTGCTCCTATCTCTCAGGTAGATTCCAGATGGTGGAATTTGGTGACCGCTGCTCCTCAAAATGGGAGCTGTTATATGGACTCTCTCAGGGCTCCATTCTGTCACCAATGCTTTTTAATATCTACATGAAACCGCTGGGTGAGGTCATCAGGAGTTTTGGTGCTGGGTGTTATCAGTATGCTGATGACACCCCAATCTACTTCTCCTTTTCATCTTCATCATCAGGAAATGACATCCATCCCCTAAATGCTTGCCTACAGTCAGTAATGGGCTGTATGGGGGATAACAAATTGAAATGGAATGCAAGCAAGACAGAGGTGTTCATTGTGGGGGCTCGGAATTTGAGGGATACGTTAGAGCTTCCTGTGCTGGATGGGGTTACATTCCCCTGGAAGGAGCAGGTTCGCAGCTTGGGAGTACTCCTGGACCCAGGCCTCAACCTAGTACCTCAGATGGAGGCTATGGCAAGGAGTACTTTCTATCAGCCTCGGCCGATTCGACAGCTAAGTCCATTCTTTGAAGAGGATGATCTCAAAACAGTGGTGCATCAGCTGGTAACCTCCAGGCTTGACTATTGCAATGCATTCTATGTGGGGCTGCCTTTGTACATAGTTCGGAAACTTCAGTTAGTTCAAAATGCAGCAGCCAGACTGGTCTCTGGGCCAACCCGGAGAGACCATATTATGTCTGTTTTGAAACAGTTGCACTGGCTGCCGATATGTTTCTGGGCAAAATACAAAGTGCTTGTTATTACTTTTAAAGCCCTGAATGGCTTAGGTCCAGGTTACCTTAGAAAGCGCCTTCTTCTACATGATCCCCACTGCATGTTAAGGTCATCTGGGGAGGTCCAGCTCCAGTTACCACCAGTATGTCTGGTGGTGACTCAAAGGCGGGCCTTCTCTGTAGTTGCTCCTGGGCTGTGGAATGCACTCCCTGCAGAAATCCATAATCTGAATTCATTATTGGCCTTCAGGAGAGTCCTTAAGACCTATCTGTTTGGCCTGGCCTTCCAGGGTTTTTAAACTGTAAATGCTTGGCCTGGTTTTCCAGGGTTTTAAAACAGTTTTAAATGTTTTAACTGTTAATTGGCTTTATATGTTTTTATTTTAATGAAACCACCCTGAACCATTTTCAGAAGGGTGGTATAGAAATCAAATCAATAAATAAATACACCCAATCACGTTCTAGACATAGCAAGGAGGAAAGGGCTTGAAAGCTCCAGACTTAGTCCCAATTTCCTTATCTTATAGATGTTCTGTAGTTAAATACTGTGAAGACGACTCTGAAAGCCACTTATACCAGTAACCAACCTAAGAGCCATTTATGTACTTGAACTAGAGAGATGGTGACAGGCTGGGACTCTGCAGCATCCTTATACCTTACATTGTGCAGTTTTAAAGCCATGATAACATGTGTTTCTTGAGGTCGATTTGTAACCCAATAGGATTTCCAGCTGAGCAGTGGGGGCAGGGCAGCCTCCCCAAAGGCTGCTGGGTCAGGGAGTATATTGCTGCCACCGCGGGGTCGGGGGCAGGGCAGGCTGTGAAGTGCCTATGGTGGTGAGGTGAGCAGTGCACCGCACCGCACCAAAAGGAAGAAAAGGGGTGAGCAAGGCAGTCCTTCAAAATTAGTTGAACAGTCCCGAGGAAGGGCAGCACAAGTTCTTGGTATATGTGGGCCCTATTACAGCTCTGCTCCTGGATCCATGTTACATCTCGAACAGGCAAATTTGTTTAAACTACAGAATATCTGTAGTAACACTAAGTTAAGAACTCTCCATTTCCCAACTTACTTCTTTTGCTCATCGGAATAGTTCAATATTGCATAATGTCTCAGCAAGTCCGTCAGTCATCAGCATCTAAAGGCACTGATCAGCAATGAATGAAGTGCTTTGCAAACGAAGTACCTACATTCCTCACTCCCCTCTCTTTTTGGCAAAGGAAATAACATCTGAACCTGTGTGGTGTTCTGCAACATGTAAAAGGAAACTGTTTAGGGCATCCAATGCTGTTCTTATAGGCCAGCTGACGTGCTAGACAACTAGCATTCATCCACATGTGAACATCAATCATTTATCCTAGAGTGTTCACAGAAAAACATCTTATCAGCTTTGATCTAGTCTGGATTGCTTCCAATCCAAACGGTAAATCTTGCAAAGGCAGCAGCAATATCCACCATGTTACATTAATGTGTATAGGCAGTTCTAGAGTTAAGAAGAATGGCGTTTTAGGATGTTTGCAGATGACAGATGTGGGTTTTCTAAACATTTTTAAATTGGAAAAAAAATTTCTGTAAAATTTTCCAATGCAAATTTGCCATTCAAAGTAAATTCCCCAAAATTATTATGCAGGATTTCTTGATTCCCTAGACTGTGATTTTATTTGCCATCATTTAACCTATTTATACAGTTAAAAAAGCAAGCACACCTCTACTGTATGAATTTCTCACACTTAGCCAAGAAATTGAACTTAAAATATTTGATTGGGGAAGGCAACTGAGTGGCAACCAAGATCGCTCAGACTCACACTGTCACTGAGACCAGCAGTCATAAGAACAGCCCTGCTAGATCAGGCCCAAGGCCCATCTAGTCCAGCATCTTGTTTCATACAGTGGCCCACAAGATATTGCTGGAAGCCTACAGGCAGGAGTTCAGGGCATGCCCTCTCTCCTGCTGTTACACCCCTGCAACTGGTACTTAGAGGCATCCTGCCTTTGAGGCTGGAGGTGGCCTATAGCCCTCCTACTAGTAGCCATTGACAGACCTCTCCTCCATGAAGTTATCCAACCCCCTCTTAAAGCCATCCAGTTGTTGGCTGTCACCACATCTTACAGCAGAGAATTCTACCAGTTGATTACGTGTTGTGTGAAAAGGTACCTCTGTTTGCTGGTCCTTAATTTCCTGGCAATCAATTTTATGGGATGACCCCTGGTTCAAGTGTTATGTGAGATGGAGAAGAATTTCTCTCTATCCACTTTCTCCACACCATGCATGATTTTATAGACCTCTATCACGTCTTTTAACTGAGTAGCCCCAGATGATGTAGTCTTGCCTCATAAGAAAGGTGCTCTAGGCCCCTGATCATCTTGGTTGCCTTCTTCTGCACCTTTTCCAGTTCTGCAATGTCCTGTGCGGGGTCGGAACTCGGGAGATTATTTTGATCGGCCGGTACTGGATGGGGTCATGTTCCCCTGGAAGGAACAGGTAAGCAATCTGGGGGTGCTTCTGGATCCGAACTGCTCCCTGGTGTCCCAGGTTGAGGAAGTAGCCAGAGGTGCTTTTTATTAGCTTTGGCTGATATGCCAGCTGTGTTCATTTCTTGAAACAAACAATTTCAAAACGGTGGTACATATGCTGGTAACTTCTAGGCTGGATTACTGCAATGTGCTCTATGTGGGGCTGCCTTTGTACGCAGTTTGGAAACTGCTTTTGGTCCAGAATGCAGCAGCCAGGTTGATCTCTGGGTCATCTAGGACCATATTCCTCCTGTACTGAAAGAGCTACACTGGCTACCAATAAGTTTCCAGGCAAAATATAAGGTGCTGGTTATTACCTATAAAGTCCTAAACAGCTTAGGCCCTGGATATTTCAGAGAACGTCTTCTTCACCATATGCCCTACTGTTTGTTAAGATCATCTGGAGAGGTTTGTCTGCGGTTGCCACCAACTCGTCTGGTGGGAACTGCCCCTCTATGTTGCTACCCCTGGACTTTGGAATAGGAACACAGGAACATGCCATATACTGAGTCAGACCTATTGGTCTATCTAGCTCAGCCCTGTTGAAATCAGAGTCTCCCCATCTCTGGCAACTTTTTAAAAAGGCACTGAAGACACATTTATTCACCCATGCTTTTCATTTATAGTTTTAAATTTTTTAATACTGGGTTTAAATTTTTTAAATGATTTTTAATTGTAAACTGCCCAGACATGCAAGTTTTGGGTGGTATAGAAATATGTTAAATAAATAAAAATAAATAAAAAGTGGGGTGGCTCTGACCGCAGTTACTAACACTGACTGGGGTACATATTCACCCCATATATACTATGGATATGTTGTACAGCAAAGTGTTCAGAACATTGAAAAATCACTGTTTCAAGTTATATGATTATGGGGTGCAAAATAACCCCAACAATGAAGCCAAGTGTTTTTAAGCATGTATTTCTCTTTTTTAGAGAGAGAGGTGGTGGGGCAATTCATGCAGCATTTAAGTATCATCAGTAGCCCCCTTCTACTGCTATTGACAAACATTTCTGGAGTAATTCTCCTGACCAAGCCCAAAAAGAAACTCATTCTTTCTCCAACAAGTATATATAGCCAAAGTATCACTGAAGTGCAAAGGGACAAAGTTCTAACTAAAAAGGCAAGTAAAACAAATCCAGTATTGAGTCAGACCTGGCCTTCCTTTTCAGCAAGCCTGCCATAAGTCAAGTTCATAGCACAACAGAAGAGCTAGATGCAACAGCACCAGAACAGAATCTTCAAACAGATTATCAAACTGCCGTGAAGTGCAAGTAGCAGGGCTATTTCAAGAGAATAAGTGGTGCCAAATCAGGAGGTGTCAAATCCTTCCTCTACCCACCGTTTTCCTTCCATGCGGTTTCAGAAATAAGTCCAGCTAAGCAGATCCTCCTGCCTCTTCACTTGACATTCCTCCTGCACCAGAGGTGCACTTAGGAAATTTTGGAGCCAGGACCTAAAGACCTTTGGAGGGCCCACTGCAAGTTAAGTATCATCCCCCGCCACACATACACACCCCTTACTTTTAATACCTGGGGTATATTTGTGCAAATATGAACAGAAACATTTCAACACACAACTTGACATATGCCGATCCCACACTTTTCTTTCCCCACTCCCCCCTCTGTTGTTAAATCACCCAGCACAGGTCATAATCACACTTGGCCACCCAGTGTAGTGCAGGCCGGCAGTGACCACACCACCTGGGACAGTTTAAAGAGGATTTGGGCCCCCCCATGGGGTGTGGAAGCCCTGGACATTGGCCCTGAAGTCCAGGGGTAAGAGCACCACTGTCCTGCACACTTGACAGTGGCTCAGTGAAACCCATATTCGGAAGAAACCAATCTGCAGTTATGTCTAGTTCCACCCTGAATAACAGTCTAGCTACATTTCATGGTGCACTCCTCATCCCAATGCCTTGTCAACATCATGTAATGCAAACAGATGTTGCCAAGTACAACATACTATGGCATGATTTTCAGCTAAATCCAGTGGAAGTTACATAGACCACAAAATGGCACTTGGGACAAGTTCAAATCTGTGAACCGTACTTCTAGATACCAATCATTTACTAGAGTTATTGGCATAAAATACAGTAAAAAAAACCCCACATCCTACACCATATTAATTTCCCACACTATTATCTCAAAAGTTTTTTTCAAGCAGCAGAACTAAAATATTTGAGCAGGGGGAACTCAATAAAGCCACTTTATGTGCTTTAATTGTTATACTAAAACGAATCCAAAGCATTATGTAGAGAAATTTTAATGGAATACCCAATAAGTCAACAAAATGTATGTATCTTCTCACACATTTTCTAGATATAATTACAACTTTGAAATTGCTGAACTTGCTTAATATTGCATTGGCTTCCATTAAAATTTGCCAGAGAATTTTATGCAACAATCAAGGACATCTGGAGTAGCACTGTGCACATGCAGTAGTGCAAGTTCCAGACTACCACAGTCCTACTGCTTGAAAAGTACAAGGGGTGATTTTTACTTATCTTCCCTTCAGGCCCAAGTCTTAACTTAAGAACATTAACTGTTGTGCTATTGCAATGGCCAACAAAGATGTTTACTTTACCAAAAAAAACCCCCAAATACAACCTTTTATGAGAGGAATATAAGTTCAGTTCTAAGATATGTTTGCATTAAGCTGACATTTCATTAGAAACATTTTTAGAAGAAAAGGTTTTAGCTGCTAGGAAAAAACACCCTGAAAAATCCAATCGCTGGGTGTTCTGCTCACAAGGCGGCTAATGCTAGATGTGTGGACACCAGGTACACTGTTCATTTGTATCAACTCAAATATAAAGCTGAAAGTTACTAGAGAACCCAGAATTTACTTCTTGATTTCATGTTATCCCATACTAAAGATCATTTATAAAAGGAATACTAATGTTTTAACTGAAACACTCCACCAAAAAGATAATTACTCATATTTCAGCAATATGTCGACTTTAACTCTATAGGAAGTATACAGAGAATCCATTGGCAAATGCTGCAAGAAGAGTTTCTGTGGGTATAATTATCTTATAGAAGGCAATTGATTGAGAAGTGGTAATGGGCTGGTTGTAACAGAAGATTTGTGGAGATAATGACATCTGCCAAAGGTAGCACTGGTCTGAAGTTATATACTAAAGGGACCCCTTCTGTTGTACCAATTCACAGGATTTAGCAGATTAAGAGACAAAAATTAAAGACTTAATAAACATATCACTTTCCTAACAAGTTTTCATGTCAATCTCCTATTCACCAACTTTGCTGGGCTTCACTCTTGCACATCACTTGTGGTTATATCAGGCAAGATGATAAGGATCAGAAGATGACTCCACTGAATATTTGTGGTTCACTATTGTGACCTATTTTCCCTCACTTGAGAGTAAGCAGCAGCAGCAACATTAACATACAGAAAGTTTGGATAGTCTGAAATATGTTCCTATCCTCTCTAATAAAACGCTTGGTGTCCGTCCGTGGACGGACACCAAGCGTGCGTTCGTGCCTGGCCTGTTCTGGGCATGCCCAGAACAGGGCAAGGGAGGCACGAATGGCAGGACCCGGCGGCCATGTTGGGGCCGGGAGAAGGAGAAGTGGCCGCCGCCTACGCCAGGAGGAGAGTGCGGGAGAGGCGGCGGCGCAGCCGTGGCCACGGCCAGAGGTGGCGGTGGCCGCGATGGGGCAACTGGCGGCGGGAGTGCGGGTGAGGCGGCGGCAGGGCCAGAAGCGGCCGCCGCAAATAAAGGAGAGAGGCGCCGGGGGAAGAGGCGGCGGGGAAGCTGGCCGAGGTGGTGGCGGAGCCGCCGCCGAGGCCTGGCACCGCCAGTAAAGCCAGGCGGGGGGGAAACCTTGGGGCCCGATCCCACCATTCCCGTCCCCCCGCCAAATTACTAAGGGCCAAATTGGCCCTGAAAAATGCCGCCGCCGAACCGCCCTCCCAGCTGCCCGATCCCACCATTTGTACAGGAAAGAGGAGCTCGCCAGCAGAGCTCCTCTTTCTGCAAAGGCTCTTCTCAAACTGGCGCTTTGAGCGGAAAGGGCGTCCTTTCCGCTCAAAGCGCCAGTTTGAGAAGAGCCTTTGCAGAAAGAGGAGCTCTGCTGGCGAGCTCCTCTTTCCTGTACAAATGGTGGGATCGGGCAGCTGGGAGGTTCGGCGGCGGGGGCCGAAAGCATTACTAGCGCCCGTTTTTCAACGGGCTAAAATTCACTTGTGGTCTATAAATACCATTGCCAACCTAGGAAAAGAATGGACGGGTTTCTACACAAACATACTTTACTAGTTAAAAATAATTCCTTTGACCTCTGCACACAAAAGATCAAACACATTTGAATCTGTACCTACTCTTTTTATTAACTTGAGTAGGTAAATGAAACACACAATTCCCTTGAGTAATGTAGCCACAGGAGTATAGGCAAATACTTATTTGCACAAAGCAACATATGCCTATTAAAGCATAAAAGCACACGGGTCACTTTAAGATACTCTAAACTTGACTTAACCACTGCCTTTACACTTCAGTCAATATACCAATTATTATTTACATTTTATTTACATTTATATCTCACTCTTCCTCCAAGGAGCCCAGAGCGGTGTACTACATACTTGAGTTTCTCTTTCACAACAACCCTGTGAAGTAGGTTCGGCTGAGAGAGAAGTGACTAGCCCAGAGTCACCCAGCTAGTTTCATGGCTGAATGGGGATTTGAACTCGGGTCTCCCCGATCCTAGTCCAGCACTCTAACCACTACACCACGCTGGCATTTAGAACAAGTTATTGGTGCTTTGTTCAATATTTTAAGAATAATACCCACAGAAACTCATATTTAATATGTTTTGGGAAAGTGTGTTTATGAGAGGACTACACAAGTCACAAGCACTAAATAACTTCTTCCAGTCGTGTCCTGTGATAGAGCCTAGATGCTAGTATTGAGAATATTTGTATATATACTTGTTTTAACATATTACAAAAAAAATAATTCTAACTTGGTAGAAAGTGAAATAGGAAAGATTAATAAGTTTCCTATTTTCCAGTATTCCTGTTGAATGCTCAAGAACTCCTCAAGGAATTCCCCCCCCCCAAAAAAAACAAGAACCATTGCAAAAGGCTCACAACACTTTGCAGAATCTATTCTTCACTGGGGAATAACGGACCCTGTGGTTCACTCTGTGACCCTTACTCAATAGGGATGTGCACAAAACCAGTTTGTCCGGTTCGGTTTGAATTCGAACCAGGAGGGGGTGGTTTTGTTTTGTTTTGCTCAAACCTCCCCCTGGTTCGGTTCGAATTCGAACCATTTCGAACCGGTTCGAACATCCAAAAATTGGTAGGATGGTAGCTGACACCCAGGGGTACCTGCCACCCAAACCATAATCATAATCATAATTATTTGAAAGGAATTGGGCAAAGGGCTGATTTTTAAGTGATTTTTGAAGTATATGTGTCTTTAAGGTTAGCAGATGAGAGTGGATTCATGATTTGTCATTGAAAATCTTATATGCTACCAAAGAATCTACACTTCAGAAACAACAAAACCCAGTACCCCATGGGCTAGCAACCCATGGAGGTGGTTGGCACCCTCGCTCTAGGCCACGCCAGCACCCCCCAAGTGCAGTTATGGGTGAAACCTCCATTATGCTGAAACCTCCATTCTTGGCTATGGAGAAAAACCTTAAAGCCACTTGTGGAGTGCTGGGGTGGCCCAGAGTGAGTGGTGATCTAGTGCAAAGAGGGTGCCAACCACCCCCATGGATTGCTAACCCATGGGGTACTGGGTTTTGTTGTTTCTGAAGTGTTCTGAGTGTAGATTCTTTGGCAGCATATAAGATTTTCAATGACAAACCATGCATCCACTCTCATCTGCTAACCTTAAAGATACATAAACTTCAAAAATCACTTAAAAATCAGCCCTTTGCCCAATTCCTTTCAAATAATTCTGATAGCTTCCTGGCCCCCCCTTGGGAACTACCACCCACCACACTCCACTCTAGGACACCCCTTTCTCCCCGACATGAAGCTATACATTTGCTGAAATCCTCATTATTCTCTGAGGAATTCCAAAATACTTTTAAAATTCACCAATAATCAGAGGAGTGTCCAATTGCCTTGGAACTTTGTGGATAGTAGGCACCCCTGGTTGTCTACTACCCACCCCACTTTTATGCCCCTAGGTGCTCCATTATAGGGGATATGGCCTGGTTCTGTTCCCATTATACCCTATGAGAAAAATAATTAAAAATATTTCAAATATTCTTAAAAAATCATAGGGGTGTCCAATTGCTTTGGGGTTTGCATGGTTTTTGGCACCCATGGGTGCTCCACAATAAGGAATAATGGGCTGGTTGGAGTCCCATTATACCCTATGAGAAAAAAATAAAAATAATTTTCAAAAATTCATAAAATATCGTACGAGTGTCCGATTGCTTTGGGGTTTAGGTGGCAGGTACCCCTGGGTGTCAGCTACCATCCTACCAATTTTTGGATGTCCAAACCAGTTCAAATCGAACCACCCCCTGGTTCGGTTTGAATTTGAACCTGCAGCTCGGACCTGATGGCTGGTTTGAATTCGAACCTTCGAACCACCCTGGTTCGAATTTGAACTGGTTCGCACATCCCTATTACTCAATTCATGAGGCTGAGAAGCTTGAAACCCCACAATCCCTTGCTGGAAGTGATACTCCCGAGCATGCTCAGAAGCACTTCTAACCAACAATAAACCCCATAAATTCTATTTTAGCGATCCCTCCTGCCTGCTGCTCCTACTTCACAAAAGTAAGAAGAGACTATAAAGTTACGACTGCTTGGTTTGGTAAGTGGAAATAGCACAAATTGGACCACCAAGAATTTTTACAAGATTCTATAGCTGAAGTGATCTGCTGTATACCACTTTAGTACACTTTCTGCAAATGTGGATTCTTAAACACATTTACTTGCAAGTAAATATATGATTGAAATCAATGGGACAACTGAGCACATGTGGTTAGGAGTGTAGTGTAGATTAGGGACAGTGAGCATGTGTGAGCACATGAGAGAGAACATAAATGTGAGCCTCATCTCTTACAGGCAAGTACAATCATAGCTTTATTTCTAATGAGAGAAGTTCAAGTGGGGACCACCCTTTCCCACATTCCCATTTTTACAATTTGTGCCTGTAACTTAATAAGCTACCCCATCCCATTGTTTTGAGAACTTACTAATTTTAAAGAAAGTGTCCCCAAATTTTTAGCAGAAGGAAGCCAACTATGGAATCCTACATTAATCAAGGGCCATGTTTTCATAGTCCTGAAGACAGAGGTACAAGGTTCTTAAAAAATAATAATTAAAAGATAAAAATCTACACACACCCAGGGACACCAGCTGTAAAGGTCAGACAAGACTGACATGGATATTGCAGACCTGCTTTAAGAAGGTAGATTCTACAAGATCCATGCTTCAGACTAATATCTCATTTTTCAGATGTGACAAACTCCTCATCTGTAGTGGTCTCCCACATCTCTATATTTAGGTCTTTCAAAAAGAAGAAGTACAATAATATCACAGAAACACCAGCTCACAGATGAAAAAGCAGGCAACTGAGACAACCCAGAACACCAGAAGTCACAAGAAACAGTCTGTATCAACTAGTTTCCCAAAGAAGAACCAATAGTTTAAAAGGCTAACTTTTAAAAGTCTCTTGTTATAAATGCAGAGACTCCTCAATAACATTCATATATTTTAGATATTAATTTATTCAGAATCACACAAGAAGTTTTCTCCAGAGTACATAGAACACCATTATTTAACCACATTCTTGAGCAGTTGTGGACATTCAATCCCACATCAGAGGACCATCTCCAGTTAACTTATGTTGACTCAGTGTTAACTCATGTGAAAGAGGGCCCGAAATAGAGGGTCAGAGGAAGTAAGATGATAGTACTTTCCCACCTACCAGATATCACCTGAACGTCATTACATATCGACCCCGAAGAGGCCGAATAACTTTAGGCAAGATTTGGAGAGGCTGAGTGAGAACCCTTTTATATGTACTCTTGTACTAAAACACTATAGGAGTGTTACAGAAGACAACATGCAAGCACATAAACAGCATATACACCATTAGTAGCAACACACACGCGCTTCCCTTCCACGGTTCTTCTCCGGCAGCAGGATGGAGAGGCACGATCTGTGCTTGCAGCTGGTCTGGTGGACAACGGGGGTGGGTCGGGGGGCTCTTTTCCAGAGGCCTCTTTTTCAGCCTCCACTGTTCGCAGGGGCCCAACCCGGCCGGACCCCGCCCAGTCACCGGCTACCGATTCCGGGTCCGAGAGCCTTACAGCCTATCAGGCAGAGCCACAACAGCACGGCGGTCGCCACACCCGACCTGGCTTCGGCTTCTTGGGGTGGGGAGAGGCGATAGTTACGGAGAATGTGGCAGACCCAGACAATGACCTCCTCACCCCCAGAACCACCCCGTTTCTCCCCATGGCCCCTTCGCCCGCCAGTCAGCCTTCCCGACTCTAGCCCTTCCCTCAACTCACCAGAAAGAGAAGAAGGCAGCAGCCGGGCTCGGGGAAAATGGCGGCGGCTCTCATGGTCGAGGCCGGTGGTACTGCGGAGGGGAAGGTGATTGGGGGCGGGCAACGGTTTTCCAATCTCCTCGCTCCCCCGGCCTCCGAGGAAACTGCACGGCGGTGTGCAAGTTCCACCGACAGGAGAAGGAGGAGCAGCTGAGCGAAGCCGACCTCACTTACACCCGCATCGCCCGCCCTCTCGCCAAGTTCCGGGTTCCTCGCGAGGCATTTTGGGAAATGTAGTAGTTTCAATTCCGAAGGGAGCAGGTTTGAAGTCGGACGAGCGCCCTCGCTGGCCGTAGGAGGAAATCCTTCGGGGCTGTGAAGAACATTTTTCTGGCTGTGCTCTCTGGGAAACGTAGGCAAATTCCTATGATGGAGCCAGACATAATTCTGGACTTCCCATCATGCACTCGGGAAAAGCGGGACGGAAAGTCTGTCAGGAGCCCTGGACGAGGGAGGGGCTGCTGTTGGAGGTAACTCTCTCCTTCTATGAGGGGAGCAGAAGGTGCCTGAGGTAAGTCATGCGGGAGGTGAGCAAAGGGGGAATGGGAGGGGTGGAAAGTGTCTATGTCGTGTATCCTGACGTTATGCATACTATTTTGGCAGCTGTCGCTACTGAGAACTGTAAAGACCAGGCACAACATCTTCGTATTACTTTATTGAAGAAAGCGAGGGTTTTTTTTTCTGACTGGCCTATGGTCACCCAATCCAGCTTCATGGCTGGATGGGAATTTGAACACAGATCTCTTCTCAGCATGCTATGCTACAGTAGTTTCAGTCGTCCTCCTTCTTTGTCTCTCACCCTTCCTCTAACGAGTGGTGGCACATGGATTTATTTCCTTTTATTCGCACAGGAAGCCTGTGAGGAAGGTTAGGTGGAGAGAGATATGGACTGACTTGCCAAAAATGATATGGTTATAGGGTTGGTCCCACCATGAGGTAAAGCAAAGTGGCTTCCTCACATAGCCCAAGTTGCTTTTGTTATTGTTAAACTCAAGAAGGTCACCACTAGAGTTTTCTGGTTCAGATGCTAGCGTGTCTTAGACCAGAAGTGCTCAGTGATCGTGGAGGCTCGTTGTTTTATAGTTGCTTCCCTCATAAACACGAAGTAGTCTTAACCTGGTTTAACTAAGACTTTATTCAGAACAACTGGATTTTCCCCTCCCTTCTCTCCCCTGTACACACACACTCTCTCTACAGGATCCCCACTGGGACAAATTTATAAAATCACAAAACATAAAAGACTACTAGATAGTCAGCACCCACTCCGGACCTGCATAAATCACCAGCCCTGAATAAGTCACCTCCTGTTCTAGTGAGTGGGGTAATGCCAGTGTAGGAGGGAACATTATAGCTTGTCCTTAGGCTGGTCACATCTGCCAAGATACACATACTACACCTTAGAACTTTCCTTTCTTGACCCTAAGGATGAAGACTCAAAAATTTTAATCATTGCTTCTTCCAAAACATTTTTTGTACATCTGTTTATAATTTATCTAGGCATTTGTATCTTGCCTTTCAGCCTCCAGTGGGCCCCTAAGTGAGGCAATAAGCAATTTAATAAAACCAACCAATCAAAAAATAACAGAATCAGTTGATAAATACAGAAAACAATAACTGAGCAAAGGAGTCAAAAGGCAGGAGAAAAGCTTGCCTGATTCAAAGGTGCAAAGGAACAAAAATGTTTTCACTGTGCACCAAAAAGCAACAAGGAAGGGGCCCAAAGAGGCCATGGAGAACTTCTGGAATTTGGGAGTTGTTCCCAAGAAGCCTCTGTGTTGTGTCCCTGACAGACTTTTGATGGTTGAAGAACGTGGAGCAGGGTCTCTGAGGATAATCTAATTTTGAAAGACTCTCTCTACATGAATCTGCTCAATCACTTGGGTCATCATCAGAGGTCCTGCTCCATGGTTCCAAATTTTTTATACAGTCAACTTATCTTAGAGCAACCTACTTCCAAGGGAGTGTTGCTCCCATGTTAGAAAAGTGCACATCGGTAAAGTGGGATTTTGAATGTCGAAAATCCCTGCCCCCACCACAGGAGGCATCAGAATGTGGGACATGCCCTGGGCAGCAGTGGTGGTGGTTTAACTTTAATCTTTTAACTGCCCACCCAGCACTGCTGTGAGGGTGGCTGGGCGATGCAGTGATTCTCAGGAGCATGCGGGGTGGGGCAGGGAGTGATGCAGAGCAGCCTGGGAAGCCCATGCAGCTGCTGTGAAGATGTCCAGGCATCTCATGAGAGAAGCTTTGAGTGGAACTACCACCCCCAGACACCCACATGTCCTCTCAGCAGCCACACAGGCTTCCTAAGCTGCCCTGTGTCACTCCTTGCTCACCCCCGAAGTTCCCAAGAATCACTGTACTGCCCAGCCACCCCGGCGGCAGTGCTTGGTGGGCAGTGAAAGCCATCCATCACTCACTGCACTGCCTGGGGTACTTGTCCTATGTCCTGATGCCTCCTGATGGTGGGGGCAGGGAGTTCTGCTGTTGGAAATCCCCTTTACTGAGGCACACTGTCCTATTATATAATGGTTAGTAAGAAGAAAATTGTGGCTTTACTTTATGCAGACAACATGGCTGTTACATTGACTCTTCTTATTGGGATGAGGAGGACTTTGAAGAGGCTTCTGAAATATGCAGTACAGAGAAACTGTCCATCAATTATAAAAAAAATAAAGGTCATGATCTTTGCAATGAAACCCTCAAAACATACTTGGAGACTGGATGGAATATCTTGTCAAGAGATAAAAATTCTTAGAGATTCTGTTTTGTGAGACATTCATCTGGAAATGTCACCTAGAAGCCATAAAGCTAGCTGGGTGACTCTGGGCCAGTCACTTCTCTCTCAGCCTAACCTACTTCACAGGGTTGTTGTGAAAGAGAAACTCAAGTATGTAGTACACCGCTCTGGGCTCCTTGGAGGAAGAGTGGGATATAAATGTACAATAATAATAATAAAAACTGAATGCTATTATGTCATCCCATGTGATCTTAAATTTTTCAGCAAACAGAAAGAGGGACTTTGGTTCCCCCCAGCAGTCATTAAGGCCATTATAGAGAAAGCAATGCCTCAAGTGACCTATGAGGCAGAAATCAGGGGAACTGAGTCTATTTAACGTAATTTCATTAGATATTTACTGAAGCTTCCCTCAGGCATTCCTTCTTCAAAGCTGAGAGCAGAAGTAGGTTTAATTTCAGTTCCAGCCTGGATTCACAAAACTTTGTTAAACTTTTAGTCAGGAGTGGTGACTATGAATACTAATAACCTTGCAAAACAATGTTTTTGGATCAGAAAAAGTCAGATTAAAGATAACTAAATATGATTTGATTTTAGATAGTAATAAAAACAGACAAACCAATAGTTCATATTGGTGTAATCTATTCAAGGCTAATTATGGTCAGGCTATGTACCTTCAGATCTTGACATTTGTCCCGCTTCAACTGGCATCCACAGCTCTGAGGTTCCCATCCATGCCTTCTCTTTGTTTGGAGGGCAAATATCTGTGAATTTGTACAGACTGGCATTTGTATGGCTCAATGGAAATAAAAGATATTGTTCATTGTGTTCTATATTGTTCTGCTTACAAAGATCTAAGGGGAACAGTTTTATGCCTTTTTTTAAAGTTATGGGACTGTTTCCCTGATTCTGACAAACTTTGTTTTTTGTTGAGAGTTGTAGATCCTTGTGTTACAATGTGTGTGGCAAATTTTGCTTTAGAATAAATTAAAGAGAAAGTTCTCTTGAGTGTTCTCAGAGAAACAAAAATATAACATAAATTCAGGTGACAGACAGTACTTGTTAACCTCTCTCTCCACTCTTTCTTATGTAATTGGGTGGTTTAGAATTTGATGGTGGAAATTGTTGTTTGATTTAGTCTGGATGAACTGCATACTATAATTTGTATATTGTAAACAGTATGCTATTATTTTCATTTAGTTAAGGCATATGGCCATATAACAATACAATCTTCTGAATGTGAATCATGTTATTTTAAAAAAACACATTCATGACTGTGTGCCCACATGGGTGATTTTCAGGTTCCCAGACAGACCTTTGGTTTTTAAAGTTTGAAAGCTCATGGGCTGACCTAAGATACTTTAGCTGCTTTAAGGCAGAGTGCTGTCTCATCCCACATAGTTGTACAATACCTACGCACCCATTTAGTATAAAGCCAGACAGTAGACAAATGTCTTTATTGGACTAAACAACACATTGTTTCCCATATCTTGTGTTCAGTGATGGTAGTATGCCATTTTTGCCAGGGACTCTGCTGTCCTGAGTTTCCCCCTGCCAAATCTCTAGGGATTTGGAAGCATACCACAGACATTTTTTCATAGATATATCTGGACTTATCCTTGCAGTTCATCTTATAGATAAGATAATTGAGAAATATAACCATTTGTTTCCACAAAGAATGGGAGCGAGGGGCTCTAAGGTTAGAGGTGGAATTAAATGACCAGTTGAATTCAAATTCAGCAGAAATTCTGGATTGACATCTACCTTTAAACTGAATTTCTTATTGTGTAAAGCTTGTGTAGTAAGGTTTGTCTACTCAGTCTAAATTAAAAAATTAAATGTGTATTTAAAATTTATAAGTACACTGTGTTAGCCCAATATTGAAATTTACATAAACAAAGCTGCATTTTCTTTTCTTTTTCTTTTTGTAAAACAAAACAATTTTTATAATCAATGTATTCATGCAGGGATCACTTGTGAACTCTCAGAGAAGAGTATGAATGTTTCTGAAGCCTGGCTGTTCAGTGGTTCCTCACTAGCATCTCAGGTTCATGCTGCTGCTGTTAATGGACACAAAAGTGCTCTTCTAAAGCAAATAGCAGGTAAAAAACATTCCCTTCTGTATGCATCAGGTATTTGCTTTCCTTTGTTGTATTTGTGAGAATCTGCAACCAAGAACCTATACATTATGAATTGTTGTTTTTGTTTGCTTTAATGTACTAAAAAAAAAAAAGGTAAACTGCCTAGTATTTACATACCTTAAGGTGGGATTAAAAAGATAAAATAAATTCTGGCATCGCATTTTGCTAATTGACACCTTTCAATGTGATGGTTCTCTTATATTTAGCAGAAGGAGAGCAACTGTCCCGATTCAGCCCAGTGCAGCATTGCACTGTTTGCTTGAGCCTCGCTTGTGCCTCTTTTTAGACTGTGAGCCTCTTTGGGACATGAAACCATCTTTTCATTTTATTTGCTACATACAACACTTTGAGAACTCTGTTGAAAAGTGACATATACATGTTTGTAATATAATAATAATGTTTGAAACACATTTTTTATGTTTTATGACTGCTTTCCTTATAAACACAAAGTAATCTTATGTAGATTTAAGTAAGATTTTATTCAGAAACAACTCCTTTCCCTCCTCTTCCTTTTTCCTCCCTTTTCTTTCTGATTCCACCCTCCACACTCTGTTGGATCCCCACTGGGACAAACGTCTAAATAACAAAACATGAAAGATTACTAGATAGAATACAAACAATCATCTTTATTACAGCCATAGACCAGCATAAAGAACAAAAGCAACAATAGATAATACAGTTGAGTAGGATACATTCAATAATACTTAAAGTAAAATAATAACGATTAAGGCAAAACTATCATCTGACTAAGGATGTCCACGGAGCCATGGAGGTGCTGTCTGGCACCAGCAGGGGTCTCTCTTTAAGGGCGGGGGGGTGCACTTACCCCTCCCGCTGTTTTTCCCCCGCCAGTGCTCCATTTTTTTGAAATGTTTTTGGGGCAGCAGCGTTCCTCCCTGCTACCCTTGCCCCCGTTGTTGGCTGGAAATACTGGAAGTAACGATCACACATGCGCCACCTCGCATACCACATGTTGCGTGCACACGTCACGTGCACACGTCACACACGCAATGTGCACACGCAATGTGTGACGTGCACGGAGGTTGCATGCGCAGTCGCTACTTCCGATATTTCTGGCCAACAACGGGGGCAGGGAGGAACACTGCTGCCCCAAAAACTTTTCAAAAAAATGGAGCGCCAGCGGGGGAAAATGGCAGGAGGGGTAAGTGCAACCCCTCGACCTTAAAGAACCATACACCCTCGGTGCCGGACTGGGCCACGTTCGAACCGGTTCGGAGGCCTCTATAATGGCCTCCAGACTGGTTCGTGCATGTCCCTACATCTGACACCAAAGACTAGAAGCTAAAAAGTAAAACTTAGCTACATTATAAGTAACCTGCAAGTTCTTATCTGCTAAAAGAAATGATACATGAAATATGTTAGGATAACTAGGGAATTTCAATAAAATAGGCAAAATAAAACAATTATGCAAATCAAAATAAAATCTACAACAAAGAATCACATGCGTTATCGTTTCAGGCTCTCCAGAGCTGCAAGGACACACATGTTGGGCAGTAGGGATTTAACAGTATCTGCCCTCTAGTAATGCTGAAGGAAAGGCATTAAATCAAGCCCTAGAAAAAGCCTGGCGATGTTTAGAGTATGTCAGTGAGTGCAGATAGGTTGACATTAGTGTTCCACCAACATATCTTAGCTTCCTACATAAGTTGGGAATTAAATTCAAATTAAACTGCAATTCTATGTCAAAAAAGCATTGTGTAATTATTTCTTTGGCTGCCTTGATGTTTGACGTGTTCAAAGCATCCGGAGATAGGCCACACTCCAGCAATTTTTGAACAATACATTTCTGCCAGCTAGAATGAAAATTATCTTTCAACATAAGAGGGACCAACCCCACAGGAATATGATTCAATCTATGCCAACAAACAGCAACAACCATCCATATTCTGTTCTCTACCCTAGCGAGACACGTCTCCAGCCTCAATATAGCATTGACCATCTTATATACCATTTTATTTATGTACTATATCTACAGGTATGTAAACTGTTTTTGAAATTTTTGTTGATAAGCAGTAAATAAATATTTGTCATATTCATATTTCAATAATACAGTGGTTTTCAGATTTGAGATTTGGGGAGCAGTGGTTAAAGAAATGCAACACTGTCTTAATGCATTTCCTTTAGAAAATGGCTAATTCCAAACAGTGTCAAACACCAGGACCTAGCGTATGCCATTTGCTCATTGGGTGAGAAAAGAGGGAGGACATAATAGCAAGCTATTTATGATGCAGACTGTGACATAACTTGGCAACAATGTTGTAAAATACCCCATGGTCCTCTTATACCTTTCTTATCACTACCTTTTCATATCAGGGAAAGCTGCACTTGTTGAAACTCTGCCTTTCATGTAGCTGATGTACAGAACCTCCATGAAGAACAATTAACAACCCTAGTCCTCTTAAGTATGTACTACTATCATGACTATGGCTTATGTATTTGTCACATGTAACAACTATTGGAAGGCAGCGGCCTGATGATTACTGTTGCATAACTTCATTCTCTTCTCTCTTCCTGTGCTTTCTCCAATTGGGAGGTTGGCGGCCAGCAAAAGCCATAGATTGCAGTCCCTCCTTCCTTGATCTTTTTCCTGCCAGCTTTCCTTCTAGCGTTAGTTGTGGTATTTGATATTTTACTCCTCTGAGTATATGTCTACAATACTCCAGTTTGTTTCTCCTGGCTGTATAATTTGTGTTTTTGCTTTTCGAAGTACTTCTTCATTTGTTGTCTTGCTGGTCCATTTAATCTTGAGTATTTTTCTGAGACACCACATCTCAAAGGCTTCCAGTTTTTTATGTGTTTCTTTTCTGATGGTCCAGGTTTCACACTCATACAGGAGAAGAGACCAGATGTAGCATTTCATCATTCGCTTGTCCTATGAGGTTTCAGATTTCTTTCTTTCTTTCTTTTGCTTGTTATGATAAAAGGTTTTCCCCAGATAACAGTAATTTCCTTCTTGATCTAGGTTTTTGTTAATGCATTGCATTTTGAAGGAAATTCTCATTTTACTTATGTACATTGTTTTAGTCTTTTTTTGCATTTATTTTAAGGGCCATTTCCTCACTTTTTGTTGCTGTTTCTATGACTAGGTTTTGTAGATCTTCCTGGGAAGTAGCTAAAATGACTGTGTCATCAGCATATCTTTGGTTGTTAATGTTGACACCATTTACTTTAATTCCCTCATCCCTTTTGACTAAGGTATCTTGTATTATTTTCTCCAAATAGAGCTTAAAGAGTATGGGAGAGAGGATGCATCCTTGTCTGACTCCTCTTTTAATGTCTATCCAGTCTGTTTCTTTTTCTCTAGTTTCTATTTTTGTTTTTTGGTTCCAGTATGCATCCTTTATAATGTTAACATCTTTTATATCGAGTCATATTCTATATAACATCTCTATTAGTTTGTGGTGTTTGACTCTATCAAATGCTTTTTCATAATCAATAAAGCATAGAAAAATGGGTATATTCATCTCAAGTGCTTTTTCAGCAATTTGTGATAGCAAAAAGATTGCCTCCCTTGTGCCTACCCCTGATCTGAATCCAAATTGCATTTTGCCAATTAAAATTTAAATTTTCTTGTATATTCTGTTTTGTATTATTTTAAGAAGAATCTTGCTTGTGTGGTTTAGGAGGCTGAGCGTTCTATGTTCTGAAAGTTTATGAGTGTTTGGCCTCTTGGGGATGGGTAATGTTACTGATCTGCTGAAATCTTCTGGAGCTCTACCATCTCTATAGATGTGGTTTATATAGGTTATGATTAACTTCATTAATCATATCCTAATACAGTTCAAGAAGTAGATAGTAATAGTAGAAACATATTTATTTATTTATTTTTAAATCTGTTAAACACATGTTGGAATGGGAGTCTATAGGACACAATGGGTTCGTAATGGGTATTTGGGAAAGATAATTAAAGCAGTAGAGTAAAGAACATCCTGTACTGGTAGAAGCAAAGTGCTTTGACTGGGGCAGATGATAAAGAGGAAGCCTTAACTCTATGCAATCTGGAATTTTTTAGTTCTTAGTTTTAAAAGCCTTAATTATTCCAGTTGGAATTATGTTATAAATGTAATAATTTATGATTTATGAGGATCGATTTTAATCTTTGGGATGGAAAGTTAAGAGCATGCATTCCTTTTCTGACACTATTTATGTCTTGATGTGTTGCTGTAATAGACAATGAAAAATAAAATATTAAATATGGCTTTTCCTTCAGACAATGAGAGGTAGCTTTTGTTTATTAAAAAGGCACAACTGTTTAGGTTTGAGTAATATTCATATATTTATTTAAATAAAATTGGTTAAAAGACCAAGCAGTTAAAAATACTTTATTTGGTGGATAGCCTTAGTCATCATTCTGAGTCCTAGTGGAAAATCCTTATGAAATATAGACCTCTATTATGACATAGCTATGGAGGAATTTCCAGATTTGGAGAATATGTACTTTTTTCTTGGTTGCACCAAGTCTTTAGAATTCTTTAGAATTCAAGTCTTTAGAATTCTATTATGACATAGCTATTGAGGAATTTCCAGATTTGGAGAATATGTACTTTTTTCTTGGTTGCACCAAGTCTTTAGAATTCAACTCAGGAATATAATGCTTACTTGTCATCAAAACAGGGAAGTAAGAATTTTGTGAACTTTAGGACATTTTTACTTGTATTTGATGAAAGCTGTAAATAAAGGGGGCAATCAACAATACTGGTAGTCTGATCCAATAACTTGTGATTCTACTGTTTCTGGAATAGTATAGAAGCATATGGAATAGAGGGAAGAAAACTGAGTATGTTTTGGTATGAGATTGCTGGCAAAGGAGGAAAAAGTATGCATGAGTCATAGAACAAAATACCCAAGATGTGATCAAGTGTATATTCCCCTCCTAGCTCAGTCTAGCTCAGACAAGAGCTTATGTAAGCCCAAATAGGTTGAGAGGAAGATTAGACCAGTGAAAGGAGCCACACTTAGCAAACCATTTCTTTTTCAATATAAGAGCCTGTGGGAGCTTAGGCTCTTAAAGACAAAATCAAAGTAGATTGGTTAATTGTCCACCTGAAGAGAGCTGATGCTCTAGTTCAGGGGTCAGCAACATAAGGCATGCATGCCAAAAGTGGCATGTGAGATTATTTTGAGTTGCACTCACACTACTGTTCACTTGTCCAAGAAGTGTGAATGCCACTCAAAATCATTGTGCTATTGCTGATGTGCTCGTTCGCCGCAGCAGCGACAGTGGGAGCATGAAGCCCCTGCTGTGCTCCATCCTCCCTTCCTGCCAGCTGCGGAAAGGGAGGACATTCAGAGAAAGGGCTTGGTGTTGCCTCTGCCACTGCTGTTAGGGTGTTAGAGCACATCAGCAGCAGAAACAAAAAAGGTGGAGGAGTCAATGGTGGAAGAAGTAGAGCATCGGTTCAGAAGTTGGCGGCAAGAACTGGAACCCTTCCTCCTCCTCCTCCCTTGGTGAGAGCAACAACAGCTGCTGCAACTGCCCCTTCCAGCCTTGTGTGCCCAGAATGATTAAAAAAATATATAAAGCCTCAACCCATGAGGTTCATGGCTCAAGCCCAGAGTCTTGAAAACTCAGTTATTATTGTATTGTATTGTTGGATTGTGAAACCTCCCCTGCTAACTGGGCAAAGAGGCACCTTTTACCATGTTGATTCTCTTTATTTAGCAGGGAGAGAGTAACTGGCCCTATCCACCCCCAGCACAGTACTTCCAGTGACTGTTATGTTTCTTTTTAGAATGTGAGCCCTTTTGGGACAGGGTTCCATCTTATTTGTTTGTTATCTCTGTGTAAACCGCCCTGAGCCATTTTTGGAAGGGCGGTATAGAAACCAAATTATTTATTTATTTATTTATTTACTTACTTACTTATTTAAATTAGAGTAAACACTCAGCATACCACTTCTGAAAGCTTGCTGACCCCTGCTATGGTTGTGCAGCTGCTGTGTTCCAACACACAGTCATTCGCAGAAGATGATGAAAAACGTAAGATTACTTGAAAACATAATCTATCCCATGTCTGATTACTGTACAGATCTGAGAAGCCTGCTTTGATTATCTGATTGTAAAGACTAGGAAAGCAGTCTATTTCTTTATTAATGGTAGAAGTATTACTGACTGACTTTGTCTCAGTGGGAAAGAGAAAACTTCGATAAATGTAATTATTATTACTCTGTCAAGGACATTTAAGATGTGTCTTTGGCTATTTTTTGTATGGGTAGAGGAAGGTCTTTTGTAGGGGTGTGCACAAATAAAAATCTGTGATTCAATTCAAGGTCTAATCGAATTTCAAACCCCTCAAACTGATTTGTTGAAAGCAGACAGATTGGCCAGCTGCCTCAACGTATCAGTCCTGAATCACCCAAATTGATTTGGGTGATTTGCATGCCATTTTGAGGTCCATTTTACCTGTCATCCGAGCCGGGCTGACACAAGAGCGGAGGACTGGTCTACCTACCAATCCGAATTGGTAGACCAGCTCTCCCCAGGAAAAAAACACAATTTTGAGATCCATTTTGCTGGGCCTGGGTAGACCTGTCTGAAGCAGATTAACACACCAAGTCTGGAGCAGTGGGCTGGTCTACTCGCTGATCCCAATTGGTAGACCAGCTCTCTTGGGGGAGGGGGGACGGACACCATTTTGAGGCCAATTTTTCTAGCAAAACAGGCCTCAAAATCATATTTGAATGTCCTGAATCAATTTGAGTCAAATTGGGTGATTCTCCTTGACCCCAAATTGGGCCCTCTATTTTGATAATCCCTCTCAACAAGCTGGTCCCTCAACACTCTAACTCATGAATAAATGATTGTTCTGTGGAACAATTACGTCTTATATGTAAAAATTGTTCATAAGGTAAGTTTTTTCTAAGAGGTCTAGAGTGTGAGCTGGCAAACCTTAAATAGGTATCCTTATCAGTTCGCTTTTTGTACACTGAGGTTGTCAATTGTTCCTCTCTCATTTTTAATTAATAAATCCAGGAAATTAATCTCCTCATGAACAGTTTTTATATATGATGTAATTATTACACCAAACCTTTCAGGGTTTTATAGGTACTTTATAGGCTTTATACCAGCTCTTTGTATTTGTAGCTCTTTGTATTTGGCCCAGAAACTTATTGGCAGCCAGTGTAGTTCTTTTAGAATAGTACATGTGAAGTGCTTTGAACACTTGAACACTTGAACACTAAGTGCTATACAAATGGAAAGTGTTATTAAGCATAGATTAGATAGATTCCTTTATTCTGGTCATCGACCAGATAGACAGTCATATATTAAGCATTGACATTGATGCTGTTGGTATATTTGAATAGTAATAATCAACAAATATAGTGTAGTTTACCCCAAGTTCTCAAAATATTTTACATCAATTATTTTAGTAATTAAGAACAACCCTGCTGGATAAGGCCCATCTAGTCCAACATCCTGTTTCGCATAGTGGCCCACCAGATGCCGCTGGAAGCCACAGGCAGGAGTTGAGGGCATGCCTGCTCTCCTGCTGCAGCTGGGTTGCTATTGCAGGGATAATCATTTAATTATTAACTACCAGAAGTCTAAGGTCATGGTTTTCGCTAGAAGGCCTAGAGTGATGCATTGGTCCATTGAGGGCCATCGACTCGAGCAGGTCAACATCTACAAGTATCTTGGTGTGATTCTTCATGCCAGAGGGTCTTGGAAGGCCCACATGGACCATGTAGCTCAATTGGCACAAAGGAGTTCTGCTGCCATTTTGAGATTCTTTCATACCGAGGGTGGTGAGGTTATACCAGCTGCCTTAAGGTTATTTGCAGCCAAATCTAGGAATCAGCTTCTTTATGGTGCCCAACTTGGCCCGTACTCTTCTTATAGGACGTTGGAAGTTGTGCAATCTAAATTAATCAGGGCAGTTCTTAGAGCCCCCAGATGTTCTTCTAATGCGGTGCTGAGACTCGAATTGGGGATTCAGAGAATTGAAGCCAGGGCATGGATCTTAATCTTAATTTATTGGCTTAAGATCAATTTTTCTTCTCATGGCTGGATCTCTCTGGTCCTGGCTGATAGATTTCAGTCATCTTGGATGCAAGCTGTCCAGAATAAAGTTTCAGCCCTGGGCCTCTCTCAAGATTACCTTTCCCTCTTAAGTTATGACCAGGCTGTACAGGTGTTGAAACAAAGAATTCTGGACATAGAATATCAAAATGACCTTAGTCTTATTTCTGACTCTATCAGGAGGAGACATTTTCCTATTGGAGGTTCGTCTTCTTATTTACAAACCTTAATCTACCCCCGCCATCCAAGGGCTTTTTTCAGGGCGAGACACGATGTACTGCCCTCTGCAGTGCTTTCTGGGAGATTTTTGAAGGTCCCAAGGAGTGGCAGACTTTGTCCTTGTGGTCTAGGGGATGTTGAAAATGTACAACATGTTCTGTTGCATTGCTTATTCTACAGGGACATACGACAGACTTTATTAACTCCAATTGTATTATCTTTACCTGGTTGTTCAGAAGAATTTTATGTTGCTTTTTTGCTTGCAGATAAAATTCCTTCTATTACATATAAGGTGGCTAAGTTCTGCTCTATTTTTATTAGGACTCGACAGCAACTAACTTCCTGCCCTGTCTTCTAGATTCTTGGTTCGGTTAGGATGTTGGATAACAGCTATCTTTATATGCAAATGGGATTTGCTCTCCTTCTGATTGTTATTATTGTTATTTTATGTATTCTTTTTATTTGTACTTTTCTGTAAAGTTTTAAATTATATTGCTGATCTTTGATCATTGATAGTAATAAACTAAACTAAACTCTCCTGCTGTTACTCCCCTACAACTGGTACTCAGAGGAATCCTGCCTTTGAGGCTGGAGGTGGCCTACAGCCCTCTGACTAGTAGCCGATGATAGACCTCTCCTCCATGAAGACAGACCTCTCCTCCATGAAGACCTCTCCTCCCCTCTTAAAGCCATCCAGGTTGTTGCTGTCAGCACATCTTGTGGCAGAGAATGCCACAAGTTGATTATGCGTTGTGTGAAAAAGTACTTCCGTTCGTTGCTCCTAGATCTCCTGGCAATCAATTTCATGGGATGACCCCTGGATCTAGTGTTACGTGAGAGGGAGAAGGATTTCTCTCTATCCACTTTCTCCACACCATGCATGATTTTACAGACCTCTATTATGTCTCCTTGGAGTCGTCTTTTTTCTGAACTAAAAAGCCTCAGGTGGTGTAGCCTTTTTCACAGCTGCCGTACTTTGAGTCAACACTTTCAACAAGCTGTCCACCACGACCCCAAGATCCCTCTCCTCTTCAGTCACTGACAGCTCAAATCCCATCAGCGTATATTTGAAGTTGGGGTTTTTTGTCCCAGTGTGCATCACTTTACACTTGCCAACATTGAACCGCCTTTGCCAGTTTGTCGCCCACTCTCTCAGTTTGGAGAGATCCTTTTGGAGCTCCTCACAATCAGTTTTGTGTTTCACTACCCGAAAGAGTTTGGTATCATCTGCAAACTTGGCCACCTCGCTGCTTACCCCTACATCTAGATCATTTATGAATAAATTAAAAAGCACTGGTCCCAGTACAGATCCCTGGGGAATCCCACTTCTTACTTCCCTCCATTGTGAAAACTCTCCATTTATACCTACCCTCTGTTTCCTGTCTTTCAACCAGTTAGCAAGCCACACATGTACCTGTCCCCTTATTTCCTGACCACTAATTTTCCTCAGGAGTCTTTGATGAGGAACTTTGTTGAAAGCTTTTTGGAAGTCCAGGTATACTATGTCAACTGGATCACCTTGATCCACAAACTTTTTGACACTCTCAAAGAACTCCAAAAGGTTGGTGAGTCAAGATTTACCTTTGCAGAAGCCATGCTGGTTCACTCCCAGCAGGGCCTGTTCTTCTATGTGCTTTACAATTTTATCCTTGAGGACACTTTCCATCAATTTGGCTGGAATGGATGTTAAGCTAATCAGCCTGTAATCTCCTGGATCACCCCTGGATCCCTTTTTTGAACGTTGGTGTTACATTTGCTACTTTCCAGTCCGGTACAGAGCCTGATTTCAGGGATAAGTTATATATTTTAGCAAGGAGGTCGGCAATTTCACATTTGCGTTCTTTGAGGACTCTTGGATGGATGCCATCCAGCCCTGGTGATTTCTAAGTTTTCAGTTTTTCCAGACAGTTTAGAACATCATTTCTTGTCATTTTCATCTGACTCAGTTCTTTAGCCTCCATCCGCGAAAAGCCTGTTTCAGGAACAGGTATATACTCAGTATCCTCTGCCATGAAGACGGATGCAAAGAACTCATTTAGCTTCTCTGCAACCTCCATATACTCCTTAATAACCCCTTTCACTCCCTCATTGTCTAATGGTCCAACCACCTCCCTGGCAGGTTTCCTGCTTCTGATGTATTTAAAGACATTTTTGCTGTTCCCCTTGATACTTTTAGCTAAATGTTCCTTAAACTCACTTTTTGCCTCCCTTATTGTCATCTTGCATTTCTTTTGCCAGAGTTTGTGTTCCTTTCTGTTCTCTTCATTTGGACAGGCGGCCTTCCTATTTCAGAAGGAAGTCTTCTTCCTTTTTATGGCTTCTTTGACAGTACCTGTTAGCCATGCTGGCATCCTCCTGGACTTAGTGGTACCTTTCCTCCTTTTGGGTATACAATCTAACTGGGCTTCTGGTATTGTGGTTTTGAGTGAACTCCATGCGCTCTGGAGCGAAGTGACTCTCCTAATTTTCCCTTTCAGCTGTCTTTTCACCATACTCCTCATTTTGGAGAAGTTTCCTCTTCTGAAATTCAAAATGTCTGTGTTAGACTTCATTGCTGATTCTCTCCCTGCATGTATGCTGAATTTGATCGCACTATGATCACTGTTCCCTAAAGGGTTGATGACACTGACATCACGCACCAGGTCCTGGGTGCCACTCAGATATTGGTCCGATATTGTTCTATTCTTCAATCCTTGTCTTCTTGGTTCCATGTAATATTCTAATTTTCTGGGATTGTGGATTTGGGGTTTTCATGAGCTGTACGCCATGATCATCACAATTATAACAAATTAAGGCTTGACTTATCTCGCTTTGCATGTAATGCGTCTGTCTCATATATCAGTTTCACCTTTTAATTTGCATTACTGAAATTAATGGACTTTTGCACGATATTCTAATTTTCCGAGTTTCACCTGTATGTAGAGAGTAGTCTTCCAACTAAGACACAGGATGTGAGTCAAAGGAATGTCAAAGAAATTTGGGGCCTCCCCCAGCCCTAGCTGATTCCACCGCCTCCAGCCAGGGACAAACTAAAACACTGGAGTTTGCTAGCCCTGGGAAATGCCCTGGGAAATGCTAGCCCTGGCAAATAATACACACAGTTTTGAAAAGTCAGCTAATATGGTAGCAAAGAAGGCTTGAGAGTCAGTTACTTGTTGGAGGCAACCCAGTAAACCTCTGGATGACCTGAGATGTGAAATTGGAATTTCAATCTCATATTTTTCATCATTACTCTTAACACTAACATGTACTGTCCCCTTAATGATGGGTAGCTTATGCATCCATTATTTCAGATGATATATCTGCTGCTTGTGCCTTAGATGGATTTAAAAAGGGATTTGACAAACTTATGGAGGACAAGGCTACTAGCCATAATGGCTATAAGTGACCTTATAAGCAACCTATGCCAGTTTTTGGGAAGCAACAGTGGGGAAAACAAGGGTGTAGGGAGCTTGCCAGCAGCCTGGGGACATGCTCTAGCTGGCAGCCCATTCTCCCAGTGCTATACACATACCAGCCACATCCCATCTATTGTCAGATGCAAGAGGCATGACCAGCACCCAGAAAGGGCTGTATGGCCCACTCCTTCCCAGCATGCCCTTTGCTCATTGGCTCTTCAAGCGAACAAGAGAAAGAAAGCACCTGGCTGGCCCTTCATTCATCAACTGAGAAGGAGCCAGCAAGAGACCATGCCTCGCGCTCCCACCTGGTGAGCCCTTCCCGCACAATTTTTGGAGTTGTATTTTATAAATTATAACTTTATGAATTTTTAGTTTATTATTTGGATTATAATAATTTTAATGTAATATGATTTTTGTCACTCTATCTATCTATCTATCTATCTATCTATCTATCTATCTATCTATCTATCTATCTATATTATATCCTGTGCTTCTCTTTGACTGTAATAAAGATGATTGATTGATTGATGGTGAGCCCTTCGTTCACCGGTTGGGTGCAGGAGAGGACAAGAGGGTGCCCTGGGGAGGAGGCTCTGCTATCCCCACCCCAGTGGCCCAGGGACCTTTGTCTCCCCTTTTCTAATGGTGGCTATGCCCAGTAGCGGCTGGTGGGAATTGGAGTGGGGGTGGGTGGGCGGGCAGCGGAGAAGCTGGTCACTGAGGCAGAAGCCTATCTCCCACCCCGCCCTTTCCTCCATGCCAGTGTGTTTGGGTATTTACCCAGGCCTGCCAGCATTGAGGAAAACAGAAAGAGGGGGAAATCAGAAAAACAGGGGCAAAGGTAGAGAACAAAAAAGTTTTATGGGGTGGGAGAAGAAGGCAGAAAGTGTGGGGGAAGTCAGGGCAAAATGAAGGGAGAAAGGAAGGGCAAAAGGCAGAAAGAGGGATTCTGCAGGGATAGCATTCCTCTTCCCACCAAACAAAGAAGCTAGTAAAATATTAGACATATCAGCAGTCAGGGAATCCTCCAGGTTAGGGAGCTTCCTCCAGCCCCTCCTCACCTGCCTGCAACTTCCTCTTTTGGCCTTACAGGCTAAAACAGCTGCTTCTCAAGCCATTCCAACTAATCTGATTCCTAGGGGGCTCCTCCTACACTGTCCCCAGGAAGAAGGGGAACATTTTTTAAAAATATACTCCCTGAAGCAAGTGCATTTTAACCCATTATTTTTGTTTTTACTGGGGGCAGAGCCAGGAGAAAACTATCACTTATATGACCCACTTCTGGACTTGCCAGTTGGTCACTATGGGAAACATGGTACTGGATCAGATGAGCCTTTGGTCTGATGTAGCAGGACTCTTCTTATGTTCTTTTATATATAGCCAAAATTAAAAGAGAGAGAGAGAGAGACAATGACTTGTTGGGTGTATATGGTGCTTTCTAACAAACAGATGATTTCTTACATTTTCTTCTCATGCTGAATTATATAGAAGTCAACAGATTCTGTAGTAATCTGCAGCCATGAAATACATTACAATTTAGTGTCTTTATCATTTCTAAGCAACTAGATATTGTAATTTAAATATATATTGGGCAACATCCAGACTAAGTTAGTCATAACAAAGTTTCATCAAAATGAAACTCTTTTATTTAAATGGTGCATAGTGATGACTGATTAGTCTGGATGCTGCCCACTTTTCTTCATCTTTATAAGACAAAATTTTAAAAGGAAGCTAAGGGCTACTACAGTGCATTGAACAATATTAAGTTTTCTTAAACAGTGCTTTTTCCAGGTAGTGAATTGCATGTTTGAATGCTTCCTCATTAAAACAATAACCAAAAACCTCTTGGAACATAAGACTAAAATGTAAGGATGAAGAGTTCACCCTAGCCTTATCCCTATCACGTTGTTTATATATAGGAAGGGTGTCTCTCCCCCCCTACCCCAACCCCCGGGAGAATTCTGCATTCAGATCTGCAGCCCTCCACCTGAAACAGCTACAGTCCAGGAAACGTTTTACTAGTTTATACAGTTGAATGATTAAACTGACCCTAACTAGCTTAATCTGTCATTCATAATTTAAATACCTCATGCAGATTTTCTCTGTCTACATCTTTTAAAGTGTTGCAGCAATATCTACAGCTTTTAAAAAATGACCCGCTCCCTGAATGGCCATTTGTTACAGTTGTTGAAGTTAAGAAGCTTATTGATTCCTTAAAAGTTGGCAAGGCCTTGGGCTATGACTGTATCTCTTCTGAAATGATTAAGTTTAATGCCAATTGGTGGGCCCCTGTAATGGCAGCCGTCTTTACATGCATAGATCGAGCTGGGCTCATACCTGAAAACTCGGGCATAGCCATAACAGGACCCATATTTTAAAAGGAGGATAGACGTGATCCTGCCAACTACTGCCCAATTAGCCTGTTGAGTATTGTGAGTGAGCTTTACGCAAGGCATTAAGATTGGAAGTTTCAAGACTGGATGGAGACTGAAGCTATTTTGGGTGATGAACAGGCTGATTTTAGAACAGGGCGGTCAACCATGGACCATGCCCTGGTATTATGCCATCTGATTGAGAAATATAGCAACAAAACTTGTATCTGGCCTTTGTAGATTTCAAAGCAGCCTTTGATTCAATCTTGAGGATAAGCCTAAGAGACACCAGTATCGATAGGCACCTATTCTTTCTTATTCAGAAGCTCTACAATAACACCAGTGTGAGAGTGAGATGTAACCCTCAAGGCTCACTTTCACATTTAATAACTACTAGTAAACGAGTTAAACAAGGGTGTATTTTGGTACCCTCCATGTTCAATCTTTACATAAATACCCTAGCTAATAATCTCTCTGATCCAGCACTACATTCCCCAACTATTGCGGACGCAGCTATCCCAATCCTGCTGTATGCAGATAACGCTGCTATCATTTCACGAACTCCTGTGGGTCTTAGGAAAGTGCTTAGGCTCTTGGCCACCTATTGCAAGGACAACCACTTGGTAATTAACTTCCACAAATCCAAAGTGATGGTCTTTGCCAAAAGGCCTAAAAGATTTAACTGGCATATAGAAGGCCATTGTATAGAGCAGGTCAATAGTTTTAAATATCTGGGTGTGGTTTTTCATGCCACTGGGTCATGGAGGCCCATGTGGACTACGTTATCCAACAGACACAAAGAAGTGCTTCAGCAACGTTAAGATTCTTTCACTCCAAAGGTGGAGAGGTTATCACTGCAGTGTTAAAGTTATTTGCTGCTAAATCATTGGCCCAACTTCTGTATGGTGCACAACTGGGCCCCTACCCTAACTATAGGGCACTGGAGATAATCCAATCCAAGTTTATTAGAGCAGTAAGCCTTAGTTATTGGCTTAGTATACATTTCTCCCCTCTGGGATTGATCCCTCTTATGTTGTCCGATAGGTTTCAATCCACCTGAACACGAGCACTGATAGGTACATTGTCATCACTCGGCCTCTCTACTGAACATCTGTCATTATTAGATTATAGTCAAGTCAAGGAGATCCTCAAACAGAGGGTCTTGGACATTGAACAACAGAATGATTTAATCTCCATCCTGAAGACCATAAGAGGGCGCCTTGGCAATTTTAACCGGGAACCTGCTAGCTAGTTATTGTCCCTCTCTTTACTAAGCCATCACAGGGCTTTCCTCAGAGCAAGATATGATGCCTTACCATCAGCGGTTTTATCTGGAAGGCTTCTAAAAACCCCTCTGGCCAAGTGGTTATGCCCCTGTGGCTCAGGTGAGGTTGAATCTGTCCACCATGTGCTGCTCTTTTGTCCTTTTTATAATGATAGCTGGTGCAGTCTTATATCTCCCTTGCTATCATGCTTTCCCGGCTGGACTACTGAATTTTACACCACACTACTCCTTGCAGATAAGAAACCTTCTACCATCTACAAGGTTGCCAAATTTTGTACAGCTGCTGTTAAGATCCGTCAACAGCTAACCTCCAGCCCTTCCTTTTGTTACATGAGGCTTGTTGTTACATGAGGCTTCTATGTTGATGTATTATCTATTATTTAATTATTATCTGAATGTAGTATCTGTGTGTATATATAACTGATCACTGATCATAATAAAGCTATTCATTCATTTATTCAGTATCTACTGCTATAAGCTTCTGTCCTCAGCATTTATTCTGTGCCTTTTACAATAATTTACTGGGTATACTTTACAAGGTAATAATGTTTATTTCCATGTCCTAAAGCTTCGCTTGCTGATTTCTATATGCCGAGTTGCTGTTGAAGGCACAGGAAGAATTCAGATTCCCCCTCGCCCCCTGCCCTAGCCAGTTGGCACTCCTAGCAAATAAGAAAGATGCACATTTATTTTCATCATACAGAGTTCGTAAAATGTTTTCTCAGCTGTATAGAAAATATTCACATGTAAATACATTTCTGTAAGATCAAAATTGCATTTTCCTTTGATTACAGGAAACCCTGATCTGAAAGAGAAAGAGGACCAGTTTGGGAGAACTCCGCTCATGTATTGTGTGTTGGCTGATAGACTAGACTGTGCTGAGGCTTTATTGAAGATAGGAACTGATGTTAATAAAGCTGACCGTAGTCAAAGGACAGCTCTCCATCTTGCTGCACAAAAGGTAACTAAATGGTACTTGAAGGTTCTATACTAAATTTAAATAGGTGATCAGGGACCTAGATCACCTTCCTTATGAGACAAAGCTACAACATCTGGGGCTTTTTAGTTTAGATAAAAGGCAACTAAGAGGAGACATGACAGAGATCTATAAAACTATACATGGTGTGGAGCAGGTGCGGCCCATGAACGTGCCTCCAGGGGGACAGCGGGCAGCTTCTTTAAGTGTAAACGGAGCTGGTGCTCCGTGCCACCCAGCAGCCCCCTGCGGCGGGGAATCGCCTCCGCCACTCAACTGTCCACTGGTGGGGGCTCACCTCCGTGGTAGCCAGGTGAGTGGCGGAGGCGATTCCTCTCCGTGGGGGTTGCTGGGTGGCACGGAGCACCAGCTCCATTTACACTTAAAGAAGCCACCAGCCCCGCCCCCCCCCCGCCCGAGGCACGTTCATGGGCCGTGCCTGGTGTGTATAGAGTAGACAGAGATATTTTTCTTCCTCTCTCATAGCACTAAAACTAAGGGTCATACTATGAAACTGATTGCCAGGAAACTTAGGACTAACAAAAGTAAGTACTTTTTCACACAGTGCTTAATTAGCCTATGGAATTCTCTGTCGCATGATGTGGTGATGGCCACCAGTTTGGATGGTTTTAAAAGGGTCTTGGGCAAATTCTTGGAGGACAGGTCTATTAATGACTACTGGTCTTGATAGCTATAGACTACTTCTAGGTTCAGAAGCAGGATGCCTTTGAATACCAGTTGTAGGAGAGCAACAGCAGGAGAGGGAGCATATCTTTATTTCTTGCCTGTGCGTTTCTCAGAGGCATGTGGTGTGAAACAGTGTGCTGGACTAGATGTGCTTTGGAACTGATCCAGCAGGGCTGTTCTTATGTACATAGGCCAGAATCTAAATTACCATGTAGCTAGTTCTGTGATCCAACAGAGTGTTGGATGTGTTTCTTAATCAGTTGTCTGCCTCCTCCATGCCACAGGGAAAAAACATTTTTGAATGGTTTGGGATATGTGTTGAAGAGTTTGAATAACTAAGTAAAAAACAAACATTTCACAAGTCATTGGGAATACCTAAACTAGCTCTTTGCATCCAGGCCCATTGTTCTTGGCAGTGAATGGGCAGTGAAATTTAAGTGTTTTGTACAGTCTATCCAAAATTGCAAAGGAATCTACTACTTATTGAGTTGATAATGCTAAAAGTTTTACTGATTGTTTTAAAGGCATGGTTGTACTTTTACAAGTTACACTCATTTCTGAAGATACATAAAAATGTAATGCAAGAACTATAAGTGCTCTTGTCTCCAAGAAAACATCTTTCTGTAGCATAACTCCAGAATAGATTCAAAGTCCATGAGTCTGTCTCAGAAAAGACAGTCTCCTTTTTGGTTTAATGTTCAGCAGCAGGGAAATGCTTGACTAACAAACAGAAGGTTGCTGATTTGAATCCCTGCTGGTATGTTCCCCAGACTATGGGAAACAGCTATATCGGGCAGCAGTGATATATAGGAAGATGCTGAAAGGCATAATCTCATACTGTGTGGGAGGAGGCAATGGTAAACCCTTCCTGTATTCTACCAAATAAAACCACAGGGCTCTGTGGGTGCCAAGAGTCAAAATCAACTTGACACGTTACCTTTATACTTTTCCCCAAAGTATTTTAAACATTCCAATTTCAATTTTTTTAAAAACACTGCTTTTTCAAGACCTAAAGCTTCTTCATTAGGCATGGAAACACATAATGTAAAGTATATGCACTTGTGGATATTGTGTCTTTTGGATTTTAGCTTGGCTTATACACTTACGCTTTAAGAAGCTGGAAATTAAGATTGAAAGACCGCTCTAAGCAGTAGGGATGTGCATGGAACCGGTTCAGAGGCCCTTTATGGGCCTCCGAACTGGTTTACAGAACTGGCGCTTCTGCTGGTTCGATGGTGGGAGATGTCTAGCTTTAAGAGCGAGGGAGGCTGCACTTACCCCTCCCGCTGCTTTCCCCCGGTTGGTGTCTGTATACTTGCAAGCCCATCGGGGCAGCAGCATACCTCCCTGCTGCCCCTTTGCCCCCATTGTCCGGATATGACTGGAAGTATCTGACACACCTGCTGAATTAGTCTCAAGGCCTATCTAGTCCAGCGTCCTGTTTCACACAGTGGCCCACCAGATGTCTCTGAGAAGCCCACAGGCAAAAGGTGAGGTCCTGCCTCTTGTTGTTTCTCCCCTGCAACTGGTATTTAGAGGAGTCTTTCCTCTAAGGTTGGAGGTGGCCTATAGCCCCCAGCTGGTAGCCGATAGATTATGAATTTGTCCAGGCCATCCAAGCTACTGGCCATCACCACATCCGTTGGCAGAGAATTCCATAGATTAATTATATGCGGTGTGAAGAAGTACTTCCTTCTGTCGGTCCTAAACTTCCTGGCCTTCAGTTTCATGGGATGACCCCTGGCTCTAAACCCCTGTGAGAGAGGAAGAAAATTTCTTCTCTGTCCACTCTCTCTGCTCCATGCATAATTTTATACACCTCTATCATTTTCCCCCATAGTTGCCTCTTTTCCAAACTAAAAAGCCCTAGATGCTGAAGCCTTGCCTCATAAGGAAGGTGCTCCAGGACCCTGATCATCTTGGTTGCCCTCTTCTGCACTTTTTCCAGTTCTACAATGTCCTTCTTAAGATACAGTGACCAGAACTGTATGCACTACTCCAAATGTGGCCGCACCATAGATCTGCACAATGGCATTATAATATTAGCATTCTTATTTTCAATCTCCTTCCTAATGATCCCTAGCATGGAATTTGCCTTTTTCACAGCTGTCATGCATTGAGTCGACACTTTCAACAAATTATCCACCACGATCCCAAGATCTTCTCTTGGTCCGTCACTGACAGCTCAGACCCCATCAGAGTATATGTGAAGTTGGGGGGTTTCACCCCAACATTAATCACTTTACACTTGCTTACACTGAACCACAATTGCCATTTTGTCTTCCACTCACTCATTTGGAGAGATCGTTTTGGAGCTCCTGACAAATAAGTCATTTGTGTACTGTGCTACAGGCCTGTCAGCACTAACTTGTTACTTTGGGGGGAGAGCTAATGGTCATAAAAGATTACTTCTTGACAGATTAAATTTCCGCTTATCTACAGTGTGTTTCAAAAATGAGTTTGGTTTATGTAAAGAATCAGTGAATGACTGTTTCAGCTGCATGTTAGTTGTTGTCCCCAGCCCCTATTCAAAGATGATGATAGTATGGTATCCGGATCACAAGTGATGGGAATGTGTGTGTTCAGATAGCTTTGTTTGGGAATCCTATTATTAGACACATCAGTATCTTTCCCTTCCTCCAGTGAGCTTTTTGCAGGCTAGCTGTATTGCTGATGCATAGCTATGTTGTAGTCTTGAAGTACATTCCAGTACAGGAAAGGAGTGAATGTCTTTCAGAAAAGCTAAATAATAGCTTTGGGGGATTAGATAAGTGCTCCGAGTAATACAGCAAGGAAGCATTCAGCATCTTAAAGTATCTGTTAAATAAAATGTAAAAAACAAAAAATCACACAATTGCATAGGTTATATAAGCCCATAACGTGTGTCAAGACCCCATATATATTTCAACAGTATAACAAATTAAAGTGCACATACAAATACGATGAATATTTATATCCCGCTTTTCAACAAAAGTTCCCAAAGTGGTTTACATAGAAATAAATAAATAAATAAATATTCCATAGGCACAACACATATGGAAAGATTGTAGTCTTGGTGTCGATTGATCCTACTCTGTGATAACCATTTATATTAAAAACCCTTAGCACCTAAAATTTGATAATTTAGAATAGTGTATTTAACAAAATTATGAAATGAAATATTTCAACAGCTATAAAATGTTTCATTATTTACAGCAATAGTAAATATGGAAATACATATAACAAGCAGGACTGACAATTTGCTGCTTATGCCTGACTTATGTTAAAAGAACTATAAGCCTGCTTGAGGTAGTTGTCAAATGTATTCCTCTTCAAGCTTTCTTTTATTAAATATTTAAAAGGATTATGATAATTTGAAAATAGAATTTCTTTATTTTTTCTTTAGCAAGTAGTAAGAATATTTCTAATATTACAAAGGGTTTTGTGATACTGTGACTTGTACCAGTTTAACCTGTAAGTGGTTTAAGAGCTAGTATCTAATCTGCTATTTGGATTAACTATCCTCCAGAGTTTGTTAATTAATACCACAGCTAATCAGTTGGCCTCAAGTAACAGTTGGTCTTTTATGAGTACCTGGGTGTCCTAGAATTAGGAACTAAGAGTCCCTTCCAACCAATTCTTTTGTAACATTGTTCACTCACTTTAAATTATAACTTGTACATTAAAATGGTCACACATGGGTATTTGTGTGCTTATTACAAATTGATACCATCTCCAAGTGCATTGCTATTGAGGAATCTGTTATTCATGTGAGCAATTTAATACTGTAGTTGCTCCTGCAGAACAGTAAAGTCATGTGAATTTTCCAAAACTTTTGTGTGTGTGTGTGTGTATACACACACACACACACACACACACACACACACACACACACACACTCATTCTAGCCCACCTCATCTTGAGGGCTGAGTGTGGCTAAAAGGTGTTAAAATACTCACTGTGAAATCGGTAAATATATTAAATTAGCTTAGCCCGTGCAGAGCATCTGCTCGCTGGTACTTTAATACTTTAATGGTACTACAATTTAATATTGTAGTTGCTCCTGCAAACAATAAAGTCATGTGAATTTTCCAAAACTGTGTGTGTGTGTGTGTGTGTGTGTATTCTAGCCCACCTCATCTTGAAGGCTGAATGTGGCTAAAAGGTGTTAAAATACTCACTGTGAAATCGGTAATATATTAAACTAGCTTAACCCGTGGAGAGCATCTGCTCGCTGGTACTTGATTGCTCCCCTCACCCCCTGCCACAGCCCCCCTCATCTGAGCCACACTCCTATTCCTCTTCCTCCATCCCGTTGCTTCCATCCCCCTCTCCCCTCTTGGTCACTTCTCCATCCCTTTACTCCATCTCCCTCACACCTCTTGGTCGCAGCTGCCACGTTGCTGGTGACTATTGGCCTCTCCCTTCCCTCACCCGAGCAGCAGTGGTTAACCGGGCCCTTCCTCGCTGCCGCCACTGCCATGGCCACTCGTTCCCCTCAGGTCGCTGACAGGCCTAGGCCCAAGCCCGTCCTTTGCCTGCCTGCCTCCCTCCACCAATGGCCTCGGTAGCCCCAAACAGCAGCAGTGGTTGACTGGGCCCTTCCTTGCTGCCAATAGGGTTAGGGTTAAGTGCCGCCATGAGAGCAGCAGCAGCAGTTTACTGGACCATTCCTCACTGCCACCACCACAATGGCCGCTCATTCCCCTCAGGCCACTGACAGGCTCAGACCCATCCCTCTTCCTTCCTTCTTCAATCTTCCCCTTCCTTCTTTTCCTCTCTTTCTCTCTCCTCCACTCGCTTTCCCCCTCTGTCTTTTCCCCCTCCCTCCCTCTCTCTCTCTCTCTCTCTCTCTCTCCCTTCCTGAGTTAACAGATCTTGTTTCCTCATCTAATTCACACAGCAGCAGCCTCCTTCTCCTGAAGGGACTCTTTCTTCCCTCACGACCCCTCTCTTCACAGACCCCTGCCCACTATACTTTTATATATATAGATTCCTCTCCTCTAAAATCAAGAGCATCTTACAACTATTAGCATCCTAACTGACCTTAACCATCACATGCTCCTCCTCCCTATCTGGATATGGAACCCCACTTCCCAATCACCTCGGTGCCACAGGCTCCTCCTCCCTATCTGCATATGGAATCCCAACTGCCCATTCACCATGGTGCTTCTGCTCTCACTGGCTCCTCCTTATCTGCACATGGAATCTCCACTGCCCAGTCAGGTGCTTCTGCTCTCAAACTTTCACGAGAGCTGCCACACACAGGATTAGCCATGAGTACGCCTTAGAGAATTTATATAATACATACATACATACATACATACATACATACACACACACACACACACACACACACACACACACACTAGCTGGGCTGGGTGCCGAGCATCTGCACCCCGGCCGGCCCACCCAACCCTGCTGCCTCCCCTGACACTGGAATGCCCGGCTTTCTGGCCGATCGGCCACTTCCCCCCTGCTTCTGCCCCCCTGCACTTTCTGGCTTGTGAGCCAGCTGGAAACCCGCCACCTACTCCTGCCCACTCCTGGTAGCGGTCGCTTCCTTCCAGCGGCCAGACCAGGCCAGCCTGCCACTACCTCCTCCCAGCAGCCGGGCCGGGCCAGGCCAGCCTGCCGCCATCTCCTGTTCCTGCCAGCTGGGCCGGCCTGCAGCCTCCTCCTCCAGCCAACCAGCTGCCACCGCCATTGTCTCCCCGTCGCTATCCATCAGGCAGCTTCTATCGCGAGAGATGCCATGCATGGGATTAGCGATGGGTACATCTAGGAGAAATAAATATCATGATGATGATGATAACTGATAGCTTAATTCAGGTCACCAAAAGCTGGCCCTCAGCTTTATCTCATAGTTCTTCTAAAAGCTCTGGAGTTCTATAGCTGAGCCACTATGATTTTTTTTTGGTACCCTAACTTTTGAGAGCCAGCATGGTGTAGTGGTTAGAGTGGAACCAGGAAGTTTGAATCCCCATTCAACCATGAAACTCACTGGGTGACTCTGGGCCAGTCATGTATCTCTCAGCCTAACCTACCTCACAGGGCTGTTGTGAGGATAAAAATAAGCATGTACACCACTCTGAGCTCCTCGGAGGAAGAGCAGGATATAAATGTTAATAATTAAAAAAATATCTGAACTGAGCATATTGGCTGAAGACTCTAAAACATGTTCTCTGCCATCGTATAAAAAAACATAGGGCAGAGGCACTGTCTTAAGTACACAGCATTATCTGCTTATGTATAGATAATAAGCAGTATCTTCAGTTGCATTTGGAAGACAATAGGGCATAAACATGTAAACATTACTATATGATGTCCCAACAGCCCACTGCTGCCAAATAATAGGCTGCATGCACTGAAATAATCCATCCAGACAACAAGGGAAGCCCATTGCAGCTCCTGCTGTCATCCTGCAAGTGTTCATGAGACTTTTATTATTATTTTATTTATTTATTACATTTATATACCACCCCATCCAAATTATTCTGGGCGGTTTTTAAAAAAAGTAATTATAAATACACATGAATTGTCCATGTGAATATAAATTCTATGGATATTGATAATCTTTTTTTCTCACACTATCACATTCCAACGCAATGAAACCACCAACTTTTGTTAAGTCTGTGGTTTTTGTTTCATGAAATGGTGTTTCAGCTTACGGAAAGTGTGTATATTTTATATAGTGAAAAATAGAACTGTTATCTATAGACTTCTCTTGTTGCTCGAATATCCTTGAACATCTGTTAAGTCTCTGAAAAGCTCATTATTTCTCTCTGTAATCCTATCTGCAGGTTTAACAATTTTAAACACAGTGAACTGAAATGTAGTATTCTGCATGAAAATCTGGAGACAACTTTTGTGTGTGCAGGCCTGTAGAACGACAATTTAATGATATAAATTCTCCAGTTTTTGAAAAGAAGTCAAACTGTTAGCATATTTACTTAAAGCTAAATAATTGTCATAAAATGTTGCCAGACTTTTAAGTAAATTGATCCACTAATCAGCAATAATTTTGCTACTGGTGGTTGATTAAGGCTGGATTAACCATAATGCTAAAAGTGCTGTACCATATGTCCTCTGCTTCCATGCAATATTCTGAGAGCCGCTCTTTGTGAATATTGAGTCAGTTCTGACAATGCAACAAACCAGGGTTTTTTGGACAGCAGGAAAGAGCACAACCTGTGCTCTCTCGTGCCTCCTTTTCCCCCTCCTTTCCCCTTGTACCTGGCTGTGAGGGAAGAATTCTATTTAGGGATGCGCACGAATCGGTTCGAAGGCCATTCTAAAGGCCTCCGAACCGGTTTGAACATGGCACCGGCTTGAAGTTCGAAGCTGGCAGGGGTGTTTCTTTAAGGGTGGGGGAGGGTGCATTTACCCCTCCCGCTGCTTTTCCCCTGCCGTCACTCAGGTTTTTTTGCAAAGTCCATGGGGTGGCAGTGTACCTCCCTGCCGCCCCTTCTCCCGTTCTTGGCCAGAAGTGGCTGGAAGTACCAGGCACACAGGCACCTGTCGCATGTGCGCACGTACACGGTATTTCTGGCCACTTCCGGCCAAGAATGGGGGAAGGGGTGGCAGGGAGGTATGCTGCTGCCCCATGGACTTTGCAAAAAACGGAGCACCGGGGGAGGGGGAGGCGGGGGGAGTGCACCCTCCCCCATCCTTAAAGAAGCGCCCCCTCCGGCTTTGAACCGCACCTCCACGGTTCCATGAACATCCCTAATCCTATTAGTTCATCCACAGTACTATGTGTCATCTGAACCAGGAAGTTGTGGTTTAACTCCTCTGTTTACAAACCAAGATATTAAACAGGGATCTGATTTTTTGTTTCATATCCTGAAACTGCAGTTAAACTATAGCTCCATGTTTAGATGTCATGCAGAGCTATTGTTTAAGTAACCAGGTTGCTTGTAGTTCAGCTTTGTGCTGGGGGAACATGTGTTCACAATCCAACAAACCTTGGTTTGTTGGGTTGTCTGAACCAGCCCTAAGTCTTCATCCCGTGCTTATGGTTACTTATGGCATCTTGCAGGGTTTTATACTGTGCCTCAAGACGTTTAGCATCTACATAAATCTACTGGCAGAAATTGGTGTGCAAGTCTATATCTCACTAGTACCATCCCCAACTGGAGATGTGGTGATGGTCCTGAATCAATGTCTGGAGGTAGTGATGGGCTAGATGAGAGTTAACAAGCATAAATTAACCCTCATTCAGATTTTTGGGGTAGATTTCCACCTCCAGCTTATAAAGACGTGTAAACAAGCAAAACATTGCTTTCCCAGCTATGCTCTTGTTGTCAAACTCTTACCTGCACTCTTGTACAAGATCTATCCACAAGTATGGCCCCTCATCAGTTATGATACTTATTAATAAAAATATGGCACAGGATAGAAAATCACCCCAAAATGAATGGACTCCCTATGGTAGGGTGGCTTCTATCCTATGACCATATTAAGTCAATTGGGAGGAAAACCACCCCAGAAATGGATGGGGTGGTAGGGGGTTGAGCCATTTGGGATGGGAGAGAACACCCTGTTTTTCTTTGGAAACTTGAGTTCATTTCCCCTTGCAAGCTCAATTGACATTGAAAGATTATATAGTGTCTTACAAGTAGTCTGAGCCACTGCATCGTTTTATGTTCCCAAGTTTGGGCAGATGAAACTAGTCCCTCCCACAATGTCAGACCTAGCTTTTGGAACAAGTGAAACATCCAGAAGCATCTGACTTTGCAGAAGCAGGGATTTTAGCCACCACAACAAAACCAAAAGGATAACAAAAGCAGCAACCCAAACATGTCAGCTTCAGTAAGCCTGGCACCAGTGGACCAATGTCTCTAGTCTTTTCCCATTTTTCCTAGTGGAAAACAGCCCCCACGCCCCCCAAAGCAGGGTGGATTGGAGCTTGGCTCCAGGTGAAGAGAGCAAAAAGACATAGAGATGGAATGTGTGGCACTGAGCATTCTGCTGAACCTTGCTCACCTGCCAGTGGTTTTGCTAACCTGCCAGTACTGAGATAATGGGTTACATGATGAGCAGAAATGACAATAGATGGTCTGCAATCTGTCCATCACTGGCCCAGTGCACACATAAAATGTGAGCACACAGGGATAGTGTGTGAAACAATCAGAGACACCATCAGTCCCTCATACCACACCCTCTGCCTGACTCACCTAGAAAGGTGGAAGCAGCATTGGGACACATGGAAGTAATGCAGGATCCTGACATGGTGCTCAGGCCCACCCTACAGCAGGGTGAGGCCTGGCCAGAGTGAGTGATGCTGGTCAACCAATGGGAGCAAGCTGGGCAACATCAGGGGCCATCAGACGCTGTTGCATCTGCTGGTGTGAACAATGGCAGTGGGATTCTGACACCTGAAATGACCCTGGGATATGAGTAGTTAGCCTCAGGAAAAACTGAAAGGAGGTTGGGCAAAGAGGTTCATTGGGGAAGGACAGGGGTGGAGCGAGCAAATGCAGGAGAGAGGCATTTGAAGAGATATGTGGGTGAAATAAAGATTTTAGGGTCAGTGCTGTGGTGGGGCTGGGTCGTCCAGTGAGAGACCAGACTAAGAGGAGTTTAGTCCAGGACAAGGTAGTGAGTGAAGCAACCTCTGCAATCTGGGAGGGAGGGAGAGGGGGCAGAACCATGAGGGACAAATCAAAATACTGCCTGATGCCCTGTAGCACCACTGCCGATCAGAGTAGACAGTGCTGCTCTAGATGGACCAACAGTCTGACTCAGTAGGCAGCAGCTTCCTATGTTCCAGTGGAAGCACCTTGACCTAACAGAACTGAAAGCGTATCTTGGCCTGCTAGTCCTAACTAATGTGTTTCATTCCAATCATGAAACGCTACAGAGACTGGGGCCTTCATATTTTGGTGCCACAATGCAGCTGAAATGGTTTGACTTGAGGACATCACAAGTAATTAAGCTCTGAAAAAGCCACAGGAGAGGAGTGATTGCCAGGCTGGCATCATCATTAGTATGTGGACCTTGTTTGTGCAGCAGCTGTAGCAGTGCTACATTCCTGGTTCTGACCTAACCTGGGTCTGACCTGATGAGCAGCTACTAGGTTTCCATGGTGCTGTCCCTTTTGGCAACACAAGCCAAGCAAATTAAAGAGGTACGGTTTGAAAATATGGTGGTGCTGTAATGCAGAAACGTCCTACCACCTGACAGGCAAAGGTTTCCTTGGGAAGTTAACTGGAGGACTTTAACAAAGACAAATAGGCCCACATGTTGTGCAGGTGCATTGCCCCTCTATATGCACTCCAAAATCTTGTTGCAGTGCATGTAGAGGGGTGATTCAGATGAGCACTCCCTCACACGATTAAAGGATGCGCCAAGAGCACAGGGACACTAGGGATGTGCATGAAACGGTTCGGAGGTGAGGGGATCACCGTTAAGGAGCAGGGAGGGTGCCCATCCCCCACTGCACTGACTTCAAAAACAGCCACTTCAGATACAATGCTGAACGGGGCTGCAAGGAGGTACACAGCAGCCCTGCGCTACCGTTTTTGGAAACAGCGGTGGTGAGGGGAAAGCGGAGGGGGTGGGGCGTGGGCACCCTCCCTGCACCTTAAAGGTAACCCCCTCCCGGGAGAGCATGAACCCATCCCTAATGGGTATATCCACCAGTGACATCAGGGCAGGTGCATTCTTGCTGCAGCCCTGATGTTATCATGTGTGCAGGGCTGTGTTCATCTGAACCTGCCGTCAGAGGATTGTGGTGGGGGATAACACAATGTATAGCTGGCAGGGACTCTCCTGAGCAATGAGTTGTTCTTTGTATGCACTATGAGACACATGAGCCGGACATACACCCAGACATCAATATCGTTTGTATTTGGCTTGGATGGACAGCAGACATTGGTTTTGTGTGTACCAAAGAAGTGTGTGCCCAAGGACAGCTGACATGAAACCAAGCAGAACGTATGATAATTGCGGGAGACTGGCATGTAAAATGCATTTTACCAGCTCCCAGACCTGTGCTGATTGCCTTTCGGTCAGTCACGGTGTGTCCTTTCAGCTCAAATACTAAGAACTGAGATGTTGCAGTATGGGTCCTCATTAGAATGGGGTTTGAAATGTTCATTTTTCTTAGCTAACAACTCATGTTCTCAGTGAGTCGTACAGTCACACAGGGGGCCATGCTTGGGGTGTGGGGTTTCCCACTGCAGTCCCCTGAAGTGAAGTTTCCCACTGCAGTCCCCTGAAGTGAAATATTAAACTATTATCTGTCATCTGGAAAGGTTGGGGGCATCCAATGTAACCAATAAGACTACTTGGGAGTAGGAAGTCCTACTTCTGTGTAAAAAAAATGTGACTCCAGAATATGATTGTTAAATGCAGACAAAACAGAGGCTCTCCTGGTTAGGAGATCCACAGATTTGGTAGGTTTTCAGCCTGTTCTGAATGGGGTAGCACTCCCTTTAAAGGAGCAGCTTCCACCACGGTTTGCTTCTGGATGCCCAGATAGTTACTGTGGGCAGGGCACATTTATACACTTAAGCTAGTGTGCCAGCTGCACGCCTACCTCGATCATATGGACCTTGCCGTGGTGACCCATGCCCATGTCACCTCTCATTTAGACTCCTGTAATATGCTCTACATGGAGATACCATTGATGTCTCTTCAGAAACTACAGTTGGTACAGAACAGGCAGCAAGGGTCATAAGGGTGCTTGACACACAGACCATATCACTCCACTACTGTATCAGCTGCAATGTGTACTGCTGTTTTTCTAGACATGATTCAAGGTGCTGGTTATTACCTTTAAAGCCCTAAATGACTTAGGACCTAGATACCTGAAGGCAGGGGCGTAGCTAGGGGAGAGGGGGCCCGTGTTCATCCCTCTCTTGGGCGGCCCCCCAGAGTGAGGAAGACAATGAAGAAAATAGGGAGGGATGGAGCTGGAGGGCCCTCAGGAGCTGGGGGCCCGTGTTCTTTGAACCCTTTTGTTCAATTATAGCTACGCCCCTGCCTGAAGGACTGACTACTCCCATGTGAAACTGTTTCGCCCATAAAGTCATAGAGAGAGGCTCTCCTGCATGTCCCACCACCATCTGAAATTCAGCTAGTGGTGATAAAGATAATCTCCATGATGGCCTCCTGCTTTCTGGAATTCCCCTTCCCCCTGAAATCCTGAAATGCTGTTTTTAATCAGGGTGGTGTTGTGTGTGTTCTATTAACTGTTATAAGCTGTCTTAAGTTCCTGCTTGGAAAGTAGGTGGGATATATATTCCTAAATAAAATAAATACTTTGAAAATAGTAAATTTTACTTGATTCCCTTGGAATTGCCATCTCCCGTACCCTATCTTCAAACTTTCCATCCCTTAGCTGCAAGAAACATTTGAACAGGGTAGAAACCTGGAAAAATCTGTTTTGAATAGTAATAGACGTTGTTTTTAAAGCAGTACTATTATAAGAGGAAAATGTAATACATCATAAGATGAAAGCAGTTAACAGCTGAGGGGGAAGAAAAGTCTATTGAGGTTTGGCTATCATCGGTCACATAGTGATATTACTTGGATTAAAACTGTGAACTTCTAGGTGTGGTTATATTTTGCTACTACCATTTGTTTTCAGTGGAATAGCATAAATGGGCTATTGGAAATAAGTTAAACTTTGAAGAGTAAAAACAAATTATGTTTTCTGAATTTGCTCATTAGTTGTATATAATGCTGGCTGGAATCCAAGATGCTGCTCAACTATTTCCATGAACCCAATAATGGTATTTGGGCTTGTGTGTCTCAAACAGCAACCCACCCTCTGTGCTGTTTGTCAGACAGTTTTTATACTGAGGGGATTTTCAGAAGCAGTTTGTGACAGGGCATGAGGGTTTGCTGTTTTAAACGGTGGGGGTTGTGTGAAAACAAACCCTACTATGCATGCCCAAGCACTTGAGTGTGCCTAAAATACGTTATTGTATCTCAGCCATTAAAAATACTAGCATTTAAGAGAAAAGAGCATCCTCATTAAAAAAATAATATTTAAATGGCTAATTTGTGAAACAAATTTTTAATAAAAGAAAGTACCATTTTAATAACCTTAAATATTCAAGCTATCTTTGATGTTTATCATGATAGGTTTCATTTTATCATGTTGTAAATACATAAATCCCTTTTACCTGACTTTAAAGTGAAAAAATTGGCACACATTTTACTGAGCTATGCCATAATATGCCATATTGATATGACATAAATACTACACTTCAGTGTGTGCAGCATTGTCCATTATCAGAATTCCACTTTAATATCTTTAAAAATTATGTTCTTCACAGAAAATTACTAGTCTGGGAAGTTAATTTCATCATTTCCTATTTGAGCTATTTATGAAGGGCATCAGTGCAACCTAGTGGAGAACGGAGACATCAGCATTTGCATGTATAGAATGTTTGTATTGACAAATGGGTAGTCTGTTATTGACATCTGTGTCCCTTGGTAATACTTCTATCCCAGCTTACCCTTGCTGGTCAAATGCCTTAATTGTTCTGGCCTTTAATTCAGTCAAAGTTGGAGCACGATTGGAAGAGAGAAGAGAAGAAGGTCTAACAGAGCGTCAAGCTTGAGCTGTGAAACTGCTGGCAACGATCAACCTGTCATAATGTTATGATTTGTTCATTTTTATACCATTTATTAGCCTTTACTTGTTGTGCCATTTGGCCTCCAGGGCAGATAAAGTGCTGTCTAATTTGGGAGGTTTGCTTCTGTCAGAGTGGCCTCCACAGAGAAGGTGTTAGCTGCAGTGACAAATAATCAATAGCTGTCGTTGTCATGAGGAACGTGAGTAGTTGGGCCTTTCATCTGGAGGATTAGAGGTCTAATTGGATTGAGAATAGGGAGGGTGGGCTGTTGTATAACCCTGTCAGCTATGTGAAGCTGTCAAATGTCAGCCTTATTCATACTGAAAAGGAGGTGAATGGTTGGCTTTCACAGCTTGGGAGCGAAGTCATACCGAAGCTTTTGAAAATGTAATAGATGGAGAAAAATAAAATAGGCTAATGTATGTTCTGACCTCCTTTTTTGTTTTTTTGTTTAATTATACATCCATGTAGTTAATGAAACTTTAAATGATGCTCCTTTTTGGGTGAGGGGGGAGAACTATGCTGACAACATAATACCAGTTCAGGCTAGTTATTTATGTCTTGAGTAAAAGCAATATAACTACTCAGATGGGAGTTATAAATGTGAAAGATTCCAACCTGGAAGATAGTAAATAGCCGTAAAGGAGAAAAATGTTATACGAAGAACAATAACTAAAATATTTTCTTAAAATAATCATTGTTTGCAAACTGCTAGCTGTGATAACGCACACCCTTAACAGGAATTAATTTTGATGTGTTAATATGAAGCATATACCAAACTCACTCCTGCATTGATTTGGTAGTTAAAGTTTGTTCTTGCTCCTTTTGTACTCCTTGAAGAAAGATTTATTGTGCTTTTCATGGAGTCCAATCAGTGCAAAGTTAATAAAGAAATAATCTGCTGAGAAAAATGCCCAAATAGGTTTATGATTAGAATGTTTAACTTAATAGCTCATAGGATTAGATTTTAATGAGCTTTAACTTCTTCAATTTAAAAGGTATTAAGGGTTTTCCCCCTCAATATTCATGTTTTATTTAATTTACATCTACCAAGTTCTACCCTGTCAGCCCTAAATTGTTGGCTGACAGAGAAGTAGTGACTTTCTGTGACGTTCCTTCCAGATTTTTTGTAATTAGCAATATAATGTGGGGTGGAATGCTTGTAGTACAATCCTCCCACCTTAGAACACAGTTGAGGAATAGCCTTTCTAAATGTTCCTTATTCCATTCTTCATACATATTTGTAAGAGTACAGCAGTGAACTGTTAATTGCATTAAGACTTGATGATCATGTAACAATTTCCCCATAATCTACTAATTTTATTAGCATTTTAGAATTCAGATATCTATTATCTGACAAAAACTGATGCCATTGTTCTGAGAATGCTACCATTTAATAGAACTTCTATTGAAAGGCAAGTGTTGAAGGACTTACATTTAGATCAGTTCAAGAAATTCAGAAGCAACATTCACAGGAATTAGCCCAAGGCATTTTGCCATTCTCAGTAAGTAGACAAGTTGTGGACATTCTCTCTCGCTTACACACACACTCCAAAAACAGTCCCTAGTACTGCAGACTTTGGTAGGCCCAACCTAGAATGCATGTAGAAGAGGAGGGCTTTTCTCCTTATCCTCATATGTTCAAGTCCTTTCCAGATGATAGACGACTCTTGAATTGCAGTATTCTAATTTGTTGTCTGCTCTGCTGTGTTGGCAAGTCAACTCAGAACAAACTAATACCCACTTTTGCCTCGTCGATCCAAGCTAGTTAAATTTAAGGTGGAACTGCATGTTACCTTGGCAGACGTTTTTTTCTAGTCTATATTTGCTGAAGTAATACAAATGAGGTGAGAAAGGGGATGTTTGTAGGGGAGAATCAGTGGGAGATACTTAGCTTTTCGTGTGCCTGCCAAATCTCCCCTGCAAATGTCCTGTCCAGTCTGTTTCCCCCTGAACCAAGGCCCCAGCTAGCGAAGATAACAGTTTAAAAATTAATGCAGGGAGTTTGTGTAGAATCATCAGCAGGTGAGAGAATTGCTGAACACTCTTCTTCAAGCCAACTATTTTCACCTGTAAGTATCCTACAGGGGTGTGCATGAATCAATGTTTTCATTTCTATTTGTACCCAAATCGAAACACCCCCAATTTGTTTTGGGTCCAAATCTGACCCCCCTGAATCACCTGATTCAATTTGTACCAGAACTTTCCGAATCCGAATGGATTCAATCCACTCTCATTTGCTACCAGAGAATCTACCCTCAAAACACCTCAGAAACAACAAAACCCAGTGCTCCATAGGCTTGTGGTTTTGGGGGTGGTTGGCACCCTATGTGCACTACACCACCACTCGCTCTGGGCCACCCTGGTGCCCCCCAAGTGGAGTTATTGGGCTGCTGAAATACCCATTATTCCCTAAGGGGGGGGAGCTTAAAGGCACACAACATTCAAAAATTCTTTAAAAATCACCCCTTTGCCCAATTTCTTTGAAATTTGGGTGGTAGTTTCCACCCATTGGGGACCACCATCCAACCCACTTTGGCCACAAAATGGGGGTCCGAATCTTTTTGGATCCAAATTGGTGGTGATTTGTTTTGTACCTAAATCTGGGCAATTGAGGACAGGGGTGATTTGTTATTGGGTTGTTGTTTTTTTAAATCGTATTTTTATTATCCATAATATAAACAGAAAATCAAGAAAAATAGGAATAACAAAAGAAAAGAAAGAAAAACAAGATGTGATCAAATGATACAATTACAAGGATTCTCATTACAGTCTGTTTACTTCCACCTGAGTTCTTTATACCATCATCTCCCTCTCCCCTTCTCCAATATAAAAAATAAATGGCTGCAAATTTTAAAAACGTTAACAGTAAGGTCAATAATTAGTGTGCCTGTTATCTACACAGAGCATTCAGCATTAAATTTATCTACAAAAAGAAACCAAATCTTGGGTGAGGAACCATACCCTGTGATATATTATATTGAGTAAATGGTTCCCATGTCTGAAAAAAATAATCTTCAGATTTGTTCTTAATATATGCAGTAATTTTGGCCATTGATGCATAATCCCACAGTTTAAGATATCAATCGCCTAGAGATGGAATCATATTTGTTTTCCAGCAAGAAGCATAGAAGATTCTTGCCGCTGTTATCATATATAAAGGAAGTACAGTGTATCTTGCAGAAATATATGGTTTAAAGATATTTAACATAAACATCTCCGGGGAGTGGGGGAGGAAAATCTATGTGCAAGATTTGTTGCATCTTCAAATGTATTGTTTTCCAAAAATTTTGTGCTTTTTTACATGTCCACCACATATGATAAAAATTTTAAAAGTACCTTTCTGTTCTTTACATTTCCAATAATCCCCAGAGTATTTATTGTTCATCTTTGTTATTTGGGTTGGGGTAATATACCAACGTAGGTACATTTTATACCAGTTTTCCCTCAATGTACCATTCACTGTAAATTTTATGTTCACCTTCCATTGAAATTCCCACTATTTCATCTCTATTGTTCTTTTAATATACTGCATACATTTTTATCATACAGTCTCTCACCTGTTCTGATTCTGAGTCGTATTTCAGTAGTAATTTCTATATAAGACCCAACAAATGCTCTTGAGTTCTTTGTTATTAGAGTTTCAAATTCTGTCAAGTCTCTCAACTTTCCACCTTTCTTCCATACTTCTTCTTGAATTATACTGTTAATCTGTGAATACAATAGCCAGGAAGGATGTTCATCACACTCTTGACTTAAACATTGAATGGATTTCATTTTTTATATTCCTACCATAAGACTTTGCAATTGTATGCTCTCCATTGATCAAATTGTTTTGCATGTTCTTCTCCATGGAAATACATATTCAATATCGAGGCTATAGGTGACAATGCTAGACTTATCCTTTGTTTATACTTGCCCCATACCTTTAATAGGCTGTGCCTAAGGGAATGATTTTTTATTTCTACATCAATTTTCTTTACCTCTGGAGATTAGGGGTGATTTGTTTTGTCTACAAATCACCCGAATTGGCCAGATTCGGGTACAAATCATTTTGTACCCGAATTGTTTCACACATCCCTAGTATCCAGTGCCCTTCCATTTGGGGCTGGGAGCTCTGTCTTTGCTCGTAGTATGTAGCCATGCCCTTGGAGGAAACCTCTTCAGATGATATAATTATAATTGCAACATGTATCCTGCAGTTGCCAATAACAAAGCCCAAAGTGTGTTAATCATGAGAGTTCTAACCATTTTTTGGCTTAGTATCTTCCTTATGCCTTTGCTTTGTTATCTGACTATACTAAGACTTTCAGGAATTTCAGGTGGTTGAGAGTGAATAGGATGTAATCTGGGCCCCTCTCAGACACAATCAGATCCTTCCTGCTCATGCTATGGTCTGACTTCAAAAGTTTAATTCCTCTGTCAGCTCCATATTCTATCCAAAACTTTATATGGATATCTATGAGAGATGTTTATTTTGCCCCAACCTGGTTTCTTCTGAGAGACCTCTAGGCAGCCACTATCAACATGAAATTTCCTTATGGAATAAATACTGTAGCTCACACTGGGTGCATTCCCTTGTAGGAATTTTGAAGACTCCATTTGGTATCCTTGTTGACAAAATAGTAAAATGTGGACTGATGAAACTACTGTTAGTTGTATTCATAACTGGTTGAGCAACCATACCCAATGGGAGCACATTAATGGCTCCATATCATACTGGAGGGAGGTATCAAATGGAGTGCCACAGAGTCTGACCTGGATCCTGTACTGTTCAGCATTTTAATAAATGACTTGGAGGAGCAAGTAAATTATCAGATTTTCAGATGACACAAAGCTGAATAGGATAACTAATATGAGTCAAGATTCAAGCTGATCTGGATAGGCTCAAACCTTGGGTCAAAACAATAAGATAAAGTTCAGTGAATACACATGTAGGGTCCTGCATATAGATAAGAAAAATCAAGTGCACAAGAATGGGATGGAGAGACTTGATTTGGCAGCAATTTATGTGACAAGAATCCAGATGTCCTAGTGGACCACAAGTTGTACATGAGCCAGCAGTTTGAAACAGCAACTAAAAAATCTAGTGCAATCATAGGTTACATAAACAGAGGCATAGTGTCCATATCATAAGATGTAGTAATTCCTCTCTGTTTTAACTTGGTCTGGTCTCATTTAAAAGACTGTGTTTAGTTTCGGGTACCACATTTTGAGAAGGACATTGATAAACTGGGATGAGTTCAGAGGAAGACAACAAAGATGGTGAGTTTAGGAACAAAGTCCTATGAGGAATGGTTCAGGAGCTGGATATGCTTAACATTGAGAAGAGAAGATTTCTTGAGGGGGAAATGATCATCACCTTCAAGTATCTGAAGGGTTGTCACCTGGAAGAATGTGTGGATTTGTTCTCTGTTGCTCCTGAGGACAGGACTAGAACTAATGGATTGAAAATATAAGGAAATAGATTTAGGCTAGACTAGGAGGAATTTCCTAACTGTAAGAGTTGTTCAACAAAGGAACACTGTCTTGTGCAGTGGTGGGCTCTGCTTTACTGGATGTTTTCAAACAGAAGCTGGACAGCCAGCTGTCAGGAATGCTGAAGCAGATTCCTGCACCACTGAGTAGGATGTTTGACTAGAAGAGCACCAAAGTCCCTACCAACTTTAAAATTCTATTTTAACAACTCATGATGCTGTCCTGTACCTCCATATGTCAGGGAAGTAGATGACTTCATTTGAGATAGCACATCTGCTTGAAATGTCTCAGAGACAGTAGTGCCAGAGCCATGCCCTTATCTTTCTTTGATCTTGTTGTATGGTGTCCTGCTTTTGCAGGCAAATACCTCTGGATGCTTCTAACAGCTAAACCTAAACTGCCAGCAGTAGTTAGATGTGGGCAGAAAAGCCTTCTGACTGCATGCAAAAATTGTCTATACTTTTTGCTAGCTCAAATTAGTTTTTATTCCATATATTTGATTTTGTCAAAAGATCATCCAATGTTTTGCATTCCTGTGTTCCTGCTGTCTTCTAGCTTCTGACAGAAACTGTCTGATCCAGGACAGGAGCATATGTTGCTGAGGCAGGAAAGCCAGTCTGCCCATTCATTTATCTCACATGTCTAAGCTAACCTGTCCTGCTTGCCTAGCATTCATTTGGTTTGGTGGTATGTCCTAAGGCACTGAAGTCTCCTTAATATTGCCTGACAGTAAAGTGAAATACTTGCTGCTGAATAAAACAAATGCTCAATTTTTTTTAAAAGTAAAGTGGAATATTTTGAATCTTGGATGATAGGAAAAAGTACATTGTTTCATTTGAAATAAATTATACAGTGTTCTGCATGCAAAGTCTTTAGTAAATCCTCTAGCATCCAGAGATCATTCTGAAAGAGAACATCAACTGGCTGGATTGTTGAGGAATTTCCTATCATGTGTCTGCCACATCCTTAATCTGATGCTCCAGCCAGGCATTTGAATCAATAGTAAACTGGATAGGATGTCTTCAGCCTGCAGTGCTATAAGTATAAAAGTTATTTGAAAAATAAATTATGTTTTTATGGTGCTGCCACATACTCTGGAGGTACTAATTTGTCACTTGTCTTTGCTTGTGTCTATAAACTTCTGGTTAAATGTGTGACAGAGAATCAAAGGAGTTACTGTATATGTGAGGCAGGCTAAATCTATACATAAGCAAATTTTGTAGATTGTAGGAAATAAGATATCTATTATATATTTTGAAGAGTTTGTATGTTTGTGGAAAAGACAGTCATACTTCATGATTACTTACAGATACCAAATTTTGCATACATAATTCTGCCACTGAAATTAGTGGCAGCCAGGCTGGTCTCTGGGTCATCTAGGAGAGACCATATTACTCCCGTATTGAAGGAGTTACACTGGATGCCAATATGTTTCTTCACAAAATACAAGATGTTGGTCATAACCTATAAAGCCCTAAACAGCTTGGGCCCTGAGTATTTAAGAGAACATCTTCTTCGTCATGAACCCCACCGCCCATTGAGATCATCAGGAGAGGTCCGTCTGCATTTGCCACTGGCTTATGTGGCGGCTACTCAGGGATGGGCCTTCTCCATTGCTGCCCCGAGGCTTTGGAATGCGCTCCTTAGTGAAATAAGAGCCTCTCTATCTCTGACAACTTTTTAAAAGTCTTTAAAGACACATCTGTTCACCCAGGCTTTTAACTGATATTGTTTTGATTGTTTTAATGTTCTTTTTAGAATATTGTTTTAAAATTTAATTGTTTTAAATTTTTTGTTTTGTTTTGTTTTGAACTAATGTTTTACTTTTGTTTTTATCTTGTAAACCGCCCAGAGATGTAAGTATTGGGCAGTATAAAATATGTTAAATAAACAAACAAACAAACTGCATTTTTACACTGGAATATGCTGGGGGAAAGGTTTTATTTGTTTATTTGTTTATTTATTACACTTTTATACCACCCCACACTCATGTCTCTGGGCGGTTCACAATGATAAAACAGTTAAAAACACATATAAAAACAATTAAAACTAACAATTTAAAAATCAGTCACAGAATTAAAAACCTATACATTATTAAGAAGCTGAAAAAGCCTGAGCAAAAAGATGGGTTTTTAAATATATATATATATTGTTATGGTCATTCGACCAGCAAAACACAAAGTACAAAAGCTTTACATAAAAGCGAACTTGGTCAAAAATAATAATAAACTGTTGAAACATAAAACAGAGCCATAACACCCAAGTTCATCCATTACATAAAACAGAGGGCTGTATGTATTGTGATAATCTAAAATTTAATTCAGTCCAACCCCATATCTCGCTTCTTGACATTTCTTATCCTAGTCTTATTAGCCAGAAAACAATACTTCACCACGTTATAAGATACAACATCCCAATGGTCTATCAAAAGTAATTCCAGATAGAACTGTTCAGAACAACTGGGGTATGCTGTTAAAAAAGGACTTGTATATCTCTCCCGCAAAGTTTGATAAAACTAACGATTCAAGATAACATGGGCCGTTGACTCCACTTCCCCAGAACCACAAGGGCAGACACGCTCCTTATAGGGGATCTTGCAGTATCTCCCCTCCGGGACAGCCGTTTCTAGGGCATTACATTGGGCCAGCGTCAGAGCCCTCCGGAAACTAGGTACTAATACTTTATTAAGGTATCTTGCTGGGCCAGACAGTGATGTTTGATTACCTAAATAGGTGTTAACCCCTATCGGGCTTCTGTCCATCTGTTTCTCCATATCCACAATGCGTTGGCGCAGACATGATCTCACTCTCCCATAGCCCAAGACAACCAAAGCATCGCTGGAGAAGCCATAGTAATTCAACCCCTTCTCCACATAATATTTCCACCTAGACCTATATTTATAATTCAACACTAAGGGTGCTAGTCCTACTGGCTGAAAAATCAACTTCAGCCAATATTCAAATATTACAATATTATATTACATTATAAACATTTGCCTCCACCCGAATCCAGCCTACTTCCAATCGTAGAAATGCATTGGGGACACCCCGGGGTAGTTGGAGCACACTTCTCAAAAACTTTGATTGGATTGCCTCCAGCCTGGCAAGGTTGGAATAGATACCTAGCTGCGCTCCGTAAAGGAGTAAAGGCCGGACTTTGGCCGAGAAAAGTTTAAGGGCAGCCGGAACAAACTGTGCACTTTGCCTCCTATGAAAAGAGTTAATAGCTGCTGCTGCCCTCAAGGAATTTTGCATTATATATTCCTTGTGCACATTCCTCCTAGTATTGGTCTGGAAGACTATACCCAAATACTTAAACTGTGATACCTGTTCAAGTCTCTGTCCATTCAACATCCAACACTGCTTCTTAGGTTTGTTGGCAAAAGCCATCACCTTGGTCTTTTCATAAATTATGGTGATCACCTGTGAATCACAGTAGGACACCAAAGCATTAAGGGCTCTTCTGAGGCCAATTGGGGTCCGTGATAAAATCACTGCGTCATCCGCGTATAGGAGTATATTCAAGTGTCTATTGGCCAGCTTAGGGGGGTGAAAATCCTGGTTATTCATCTGAGTAACTAATTTATTAATATAGAAATTGAATAACATTGGGGCCAAAATATACCCCTGCCTAACCCCTCTGCTTATTCTGATTTCATTTGTAAGATGCCCTTTGTTACTGCAACGCACCCTTATTCTTGAATTTTCATGCATCTTAATTATTAAGAGTAACAACCGCCTATCAATGGATGATCTTACCAATTTTCCCCACAGTATTTCCCTTGAGATTAAATCAAATGCATATTTAAAATCTACAAACACGGCGTATAATGTAGAATTTGACTTTCCTGTATATTTCTCGGCTAAATGTTAAAGTACCAAGGCTGAGTCCGCTACCGAATGACCTGCCCTGAAACCATTTTGCTCCTCTGCTAGGACCTTTTCTGAGTCAAGCCAATCTACCAACTGATTATACAAATGTCTAGTGTACAGCTTACTCACTATGCTAAGAAGACTGATAGGGCGGTAATTCCCTGGCAGCTTCCGATCACTCTTCTTATATATGGGGACCACAATAGCAACTCTCCAATCTTTTGGTACACATGCTGTCCTGTCAATATAAGAAAACAATGCTGCCAATACAGGGGTCCACCATTCTAAATTGCGAGATATTACCTCCACCGATATATAATCGGCACCAGGTGCTTTTCCTGGTTTTAATTGTTTGACAAGCGAAGCAATTTCTGCACACGATACCAATGGCCATTCAGTTAAGATTTCAGCATTTAGCTCTGGAACCTCAACAAAAAGCCTGAGTAAAAAGATGGGTTTTTAATTTTTTTTTAAAAAAAAATTGTCAGAGATGTGGAGGATCATATCTCAATAGGGAGCGCATTCTGTAGTCCCAGGGCAGCAACTGAGAAGGCCTGTCTCCGTGTGACCACCAGATGAACTGGTGGCAACTGGAGACAGACCTCCAGAGACGACCGCAATGGATGGTGGAGCTCATAATGAAGAAGACGTTCTCTCAAATACCCAGGGCCTAAGCTGTTTAGGACTTTATAAGTTATAACTAGCACTTTGTATTTTGCCCGGAAACCTATAGGCAGCCAGTGTAACTCCATCAGCAGAGGTGTAATGTGGTCTCTCCGAGATGACCCAGACCACTGTCTGCTGCATTCTGAACCAACTGACGTTTTCAGACTACTTACAAAGGCAGCCCCACGTAGAGCGCATTACAGAATTAGAGTCTGGAGGTTACCAACAAATGTACCACTGTTTTGAGGTCCTTGATCTCGAGAAATGGACGCAGCTGGCATATCAGCCAGAGCTGATAGAAAGCACCCCTGGCCACCGCCTCAACCTGAGAAACCAGGGAGAGGTATGAATCCAGAAGTACTCCCAGACTGCGAACCTGTTCCTTTTGAGGAAGTGTGACCCCCATCTAGAACAGGTAGATCAAAATAGTCTCTGGCGTTCTGACCCCGCACAATAAGTACCTCCGTCTTACCTGGATTCAGCTTCAGTTTATTCTCCCTCATCCAGCCCATTACTGCTTCCAGGCAGGCATTTAGGGAGGATATGCCAACTCCTGAAGAAGTTGACATGGAAAAGTAGATCTGGGTGTCATCAGCATACTGGTAACACCCAGCTCCAAATCCCCTCATGATCTCTCCCAGCGGTTTCATGTAGATATTGGAGTCATTGGAGCAATAATTTAAAATGGCTTTTTTTGGTGCAATCAGAGTGCTCGGACTCTGCTCCTCCGGCACCAGAACTCCCGACTTCGGTACCGGTATCGTCAATAGCAATAGCAATAGCACTTACATTTATATACCGCTCTATAGCCGAAGCTCTCTAAGTGGTTTACAATGATTTTAGCATATTGCCCCCAACATTCTGGGTACTCATTTTACTGACCTCGGAAGGATGGAAGGCTGAGTCAACCTTGAGCCCCTGGTCAGGATTGAACTTGTAACCTTCTGGTTACAGGGCGGCAGTTTTACCACTGCGCCACCAGGGGCTCAATGCCTGCCTCGGACCTATCTGTGGTTTCGGACCCTTCTGTGCCGCTGGAGGGCTTGACTAAGCGCACTTTGCCTTTGGTACTGGACCTCCCTTTGGTCCCTTTGGTACTGCTGAAGAAGAAAAAGAAGAAGCCAACGCTAGTTTCACATTTGCTGGCAGAGCAACACCTCCTGCCTATCCCCAAGATGAAGAAGAAGCCCCTGCCAGTCTCTTCTTTGGAGGCTTTGCAGCTTAAGGAGCCAAAATTGGCATCTTCGGGGCATGGTTCTGCAGTTGTTGACCTGGCCATGGTACTGGTTCCTCCAATACCAAGTTCTACTGATCCTCGCCTTCATACTAGTTCTCAGTTGGCTTTGGTGTCTCCCAGCCAGACGCCTGACCGCACCTTTGTGGGACAGGAACTCTCTGTAGCAGCCAACAAATGGGACTATGCTACGTCATACTGTGAACCCTATTCGCTGGACAAACCTGCTGCAAATGCAACGTGGCTGCCTAGACGTCGTTCGTCTCCCATGCGCCGTGTGGAACACCCCCACCCCCCGGGGATTGGAGGGCACGTTGGGACTTGGAGGAGTGCTCCTCTGAGTACAGATATGGGAGAGATTGGGATCAACGTGGAGCTTCATACGCTGATCGATACCGTGTCTCTGCACAAGGTTCCACGTATGTAGAGGACAAACTCTCCTCCTGCGGAGATTGGCGTCAGGTCGCCATCGTTTATAGACAATATCCCTCTGATTATCGTTCGGATTGTTCTGACTATGGGAAGCCCCGGTATGGATCTCAGTACTGAGAGGGATCTGCTTATGGAGACGCTGGGACTTTTCATGATTGGTGTAAGCCCCCTTCGCATTTGGAAAGGAAGCCTTGCTCTCCTCAATGAGACCTTCTTGACTGCACTAGTGGGTGCAGATCGCCTCTGGAGGTTCCAGTTCAGACATTGGTGCCACAACCTTCCTTGGTACTGTCTGCAGCGGCAGATGGGTTGGTATCAGAACCATTGGGACACCATACAGAGCTCCAAGCTGTCTCTCTAGGCTTGGCCCTGGATCCAGTGGTGCCTCCTGAGACGGAAAGTGAAAGTGAACCTGGCTCTCTGGACTTGGACATAGTCTTCCTGGGGACGTCCTCTTCGGACAATCAGTCGGACTCTAAACCTGTGTCACTGTTGGAAGATCTGAAGCAGTACTCGGCCTATGTGGCCCACATGGCCTCGGCTCTTAGTGTGAGCTTTTATTTGCAGCAAAAAGGGGAATTGGACCCTTTATTTGGTCTCATTGATGTTGAGGCTAAGGTACTGGCCTCTCTACCACTTAACACTGCCTTATTGGGAGTCATGCGTGGGCATTGGAAGAAGCCAGCAACTCTTTTGCAACCCAACAGGGTGCAGATGCAGGAGGATACGACTTTCTTGAAGAATCATCCTACGCCTAATTTGTCATGCCCTCGGTCTCAGACAGCGAGGAGGAAGGGGAAGCTGTCAACTTTTCAGCCGATGCCGGGGTGTCTGAGGGGCAGAGCCTAGCTGTCAGTTTCCAAGAAACAGCTGAGGCAGATCCAGCTGATGATTTAGAGCAGGCACAACAACCTGAGACGTCAGAAACCATAACGGACCAATCAGAAGAGGAGCTATGCAAGCAACCCCCACTGACTCCACAACAGAGGCGTATTGCAAGGCGCAGAAATCAGCTTGAAACTATCAGGAGGAGTAAACGCCTCTTGCAGAGGGCTGATAAGCCTTGAATTTCTGCCAGCTGGGAGCTCTCGGCTTATACTATAAATTACGTCACCAGCTTTCTATTCACTGCTGGAAAGCAACATTCGTCAACTTTCGTGTCGACAGCTTGCAGCCAAGCCCGATAGGGAAGAACTGTGTCCGAGCCGTATCTTGTTTCTGCAGCTCCGTTTGATACCGTGAACTTCCCTGCCAGGTGGCCAGATACTGACAGAATTCAGTTGTGGTGGAGGCATCCCTCCAAAAGTCTAAAGGCCGCAGTCACTCTTTGCCAGGTGATAAGGAGGGCAGGAAGTTGGACTCCTTTGGGAGGAGACTCTACTCAGCATCACCTCTGCATTTGCGGGTTGCCAACTACCAGGCCTATAATGCCAGGTGTAACCATTTTTTGTGGGAAAAGGTGGCTCCCTTTTTGGACCTCCTGCCCCAGGATAAGTGTGATCCGGTGAAGGCCTTCCTGCGCGAGGCTGGGCAGGTGGCAAAGCAAGAACTTTACTTGGCAAGACACTCTTTAGAGTGCGCAGCAAAGGTGATGGCTCTCGGGAAGCATGCCTAGCTGCGTTCATCCAGGCTGACCTATGAGGCCCGTGCTAGGATTGAGGATCTTCCCTTCGAAGGTACTAGCTTCTTTGTGGAACAGACTGATGACACCTTATATAAGGTATAAAAGCTGAGGAGTACAGTGAAATCTATGTTCCACTCTTCCTTTGCTCTTAAGCCGCAGAGGCAATCCAGGTGCTCACCTTACCAACAGGCTAAAGCCCCTTTGCAGCAACAATCCTCATCGGAGCGTTTTTTTTCGAGTTAACAAGTTCCAACCCTGATACAAATTCAGGTTCCAGCCCAGTAAGCCTGCCTTTCAGAAGCAGCTTTCAGAAGTGAATGCCTTTCAGAAAAGCAATGACTATTGGGCCTTTTGGACCCGCCTGGCTCCCTTTGTGGTGAATTGGGACAAGGTGACTGTGGATTAGTGAGTCCTCACAGTCGTACTCATGGGTTATGCCCTCGAGTTTCAGCAGACACCACCGTTGTCCAGGATCGTGACTACTCCGTCGACCTCAGCGATGGATCAGGAGGTCTCTGCTCTCCTCTTGAAGGATGCGATCGAGAGGGTCGCCAATGTGACGAGCCCTGGTTTTTATTCACGTTATTTTGTCATTCCAAAACTGGACGGCAGTCAGTGCCCTGTTTTGGACCTCAGAGGCCTAAACAAAGACCTTGTTTACAAGTGTTTCCGGATGTTGTCAGTACTGACTATTTTGGCCCTGTTGGGAAAGGACATGTGGATGGTCTCCTTGGACCTGAGAGATGCATACTATTGTATCTCCATACATCCTCAACACCACCGTTTCCTGGGGGGATGTGAGAGCACTGGAGGGATGTGAGAGTCTATCTGGGCCAAGCCAGATAGCCAAACCATTGTAGAAAGAGTTGGCCGTGATGTACCAGAACATGGATGAGTCCTTTGCTTTGGCTGCCTGGATAAGACATGACCAAGTGGCCCTCATGGCCTTGAATGTCAATAGGTGTTTGTATTGTCTCTTGAGATGTAAGAGGTGTGGAAGGACCTCTGTGGTGTCTGCTCCTGTACTAGATCTGTAGATGTGATAGGTTAGAGGTAAGGGCTTTCCTAGCTTCTATGAGTCCTTGTTGAACCAGGGTTTGGATGGGCAGCCAAGCAGCTTAGAGGGGGATTCAGCCTTTCTGATTAAATGTTTTTGGAGCTCATGCACTAGGTCATCATAGGTCTCCAGAGTGAGGAGAAGGAGCCATTGACGTAAGGTCTCACTTTGAAGGGGTTCCACTGCAAGAAGTTCCTTTGTTTTTTTATCAAGCTGAGGTGCCCATTTAGCATGACATCTGCCTTGACCTTCAGATAGAATGTTGGGAGTGTAGCGGGTCTCCAGGCATAACTGTTCAACAAAGGGTGCCAATTGGAGGGAGAGTAGGAAATGATCGCTATCTGGGTAGGAAAGGATCTTCAAGTTCACAACAAAAGGGAGCAAGTTCCTGGTAACAGCAATATAATCGATGGTGCTTGTTTTGGAGCCAGATAGATATGTAAATTCCTGTGGATGATTTCTTGCAACTGAGCCATTTAGAATTAGTAGGTTAAGTCTAGTAGTTGTTTGAACTAGACAGAGACCCCCATAATTTGATCTCAGATCCTTTGAAGAGCAGATAAGGGGTAGGAGCTTGCTCTCTGGGCATGGAATGGGGAGCTGATGTCGAGAGAATAAGGTGTAGTCAGGACCCATCCTAGCACTGAAGTCAACCCCCATCACCACCAGCGCTTCAGGCTTGGCCAGAAGAAGGTCATTTGTCTAATGCTCAAGCTCAGCCCATTCAGAGCAGATTTTGAGTTTCCATTGCTGTGGTGGTAGATACTCATTTATTATTAATAGCAATCTGGGACCAAAGTGGATTAACATTGCCATAGTGTAGTGTTTGAGCAAGGCAAGCGATATCAATATTACCCACAGGGAGGTGGATACTAATATTGCCAGTCCTCCTTTGAGCTTTCCATGCCCCATCCCAGGAACTGCCCCCACTGAGTATGAGTGATATCCATTGAGCATAAGATTGTCCATTGTCCAGGTTTCCTGGACCAGAATTATGTCAAATTGAGAAAGAAAGCTGTTAGAGTCTGTATCCCTGTGACAGTGCCACCCAGCCAAATTCCAGGAAGTGACCTTGCTCCTATGCTGGTCAGTGGGATGTCATAAGATCAAGACAGGAGTAGGATTTAGGTGCTCATTAGCAGGCCTGCTGGAGGGCTGCAGCTCTTGCCGAGATAGAAAGGGTGAAGCAGCACCTGTTAGCATCTGCTCTGGTGGCCAGAGGGGCACTGGTGTGGCACTCAGGGGAGTCAACGCTTCCTTCCAAGTCACCGCCTATCTTAGCTCCAGTCCTGAGAGTTCGGCAGGGGAGTCAAGGGTGCATGCTGTCTCAGAGTGGTTGCCTAATGCGCTCAGCATGCTATCAGGCTCAGACTGGGTATCGCATTTCAGGGGTGTGCCAGAGCAGCAAACCTGCAAGGCAAGGGGTATTTCCCCTAGTTCTTGTCCCTGAGTGGGACTGTCATCACTATGCTGAATGATGTGGTGGGTTGGCAGGTCCCCCTTCATGGGCAGACTGCCTTGCGCAATCAACGCAATGATGTTGTCGAAGTGGGGGTCACTGGCAAATGGCGGCCCTGAGCCAGCCGCAGGTAGGGCGTTGCTCTTTGGGGGTGAAGGGCATCATGAGGAGAGCCCAGTCTCTTTCAGGGCATGGCACGTGAGGAGGGGCTGGAGCAGCGGAAGTTCATCAGGGGTGGCCTGCTTTTGCTGTATCTCACTGGAGTGTGCAGGAATCAATACATATGTGCTCTCCCTGAGAGTAGGAATGTCCACATCTGGGAGGGGGGCGGCTGACAGAGAGAGACCCAACCCAGGTGCAGGATGGTGTGGGCAAATGTGCGGGTGGGGGGCTGTGGCGTAGTGGAGCCAGGGAACTCAGTCTCAGAATCTGTACTCTGAAAATCTTCAAAGTGCATTGACAATTTCCTTTTAGGCTTTCTAAGTGGGTTTGTAGCCCTCTGCATTCTGACCCCTGGATTAAAAAACAACAACAGTGGAGGGTTTTTAGATAGTAAGCCCTTAAGCGATGCGTCAGGTGTAGAAGGGGATGAATGCTGTTCTAAAAGTTAGGAAGGGGCGTTTACAGCCAGCTCTGCTTGGGAGAAAGTGGAAGTCTTTCAACTCTATGCTATCACGTTGACACTTTAGAATCTCCAATAGTGAGGCCAGTATGGTTTTCTGATTTGACTAAATTCAGGAATCCCTTCCAGGCAGCTCAATGAGAATCTGATGTGGCTGCAGTATTCTACAGATGTTTTGAATGCTGTCTCCATCTGGTCGATGTGGCAATCTTTGAGCCCTCATGGGGGTCCTGGCTGGAAATTACAGTCTGCATGCCTGGGAGATTTATGGACTTCATTACTCAGGAGAAGGCTCCGGCCAGGCTGCTTGGATGTTTTGGGAGAAGTTAGCTTTAGCTGCAGCTCCCCTGCAGCATGGTTCTTATTGCGGGCGGGAGGGTGCTTTCTGATTCAGTGGTGCACAAGGCTGTAAATCTGTTGTTAAGAAGGGCAGTCTCGTCAGAAGAGTTACTCACTGTTTCCCTTCGCCTTGCTGGATTGAAGCTGGGCACCGTTTTCCTTATCAGGGCTTTCTCTGTGGGAATGGGACAACTCGCCGCCAGTCTATTGGACGCGGCCAATTCGCCACAGGGACAACTCGCCACAGGGAACAACGCAACTCCCCCTGCAAGCCCGTCCTGTCACTTTGGCTTTCGATCCAGAGGGGACAAGCAGGAGGGAGGCGAGAGGAAGCTAAATTTCCACCTACCACCCACCAAAGCATGTCTTTCACATTCTGCTGTGGAAGGAAGAATCTCTCTGCATTCCTACCTGTGGGGTTGTACCTCATGAGAAGTGAAATGTCAGGTGCAAAGCATGCACCAGAGCTTTAGAGCAGGTGAGCTTCCATTTTCCTCCTCATATTGCCCCTTTGCGGGTCTCCCCAAAGCAGCAGCAGACCTTGCTGCTGAGTTCTCTTATTAAAGCAGACTACATCATGTGTATCCCAGGGATATTAACTAATTAAATTCTCTGTTGTCCCTGCTTCATTTTTCCCCTTTGATGACATGGTAGATTAGGGGGAAAGGTGCCCTGGAAGGGGTTGTGTCTGGTGGCTGTGCAAAGCCTCGGCAAGGTGCTGCTAGCTGGTCACCATCTTGGCTCCTCCCTCCAATGAATGCAAGCTTGAGAGAATCCTAGCATAGAGGGGTACTAGAGTTGCAGAAGGAAATCAAAGAGGCATCAAAGAGCGACAGAGCTGTAATAATGGGTGACTTCAATTACTCACACGTAGAATTACCCATACATTGACTGGGTAAATTCACATTCAAATAATGACAAAGAGGTCACATTTCTAGATATGCTGAATGACTGTGCCCTAGAACAGTTGGTGATGGAACCAACCAGAGAGAAGGTGACCTTGGTTTTAATCCTGAGTGGTTCACAGAACCTGTTGTGGAATCTTTAGGGAATGGTGACCATAGTGTGATCAAATTCAGCATATATGCAAGGAGAGAATCAACAAGGAAGTCTAACAGAGACACTTTGAACTTCAGAAGAAGAAACTTCTCTAAAATGAGGACTTTGGTGAAAATAAACTGAAAGGGAAAATCAAGAAAGTCCCTTCTCTCCAGAATGAATGGAGTTAATTTTAAAGCACAACAAAAGAAGTCAAGTTAGAATGCATACCAAAAAGAAGGAAAGGTACCTCCAAGTCCAGAAGGTTAAGAACATGGCTAACAAGTAAAGTCAAGAAAGCTATAAACTGAAAAAAATTCTTCAAAAATTGGAAGGACTGACCAAAAGAGAACAAAAAGTAACACAAACACCGGCAAAAGAAATGCAAGGAGATAGTAAGGGAGACAAAAAGAGAGTTTGAGGAACATTTAGCTAAAAGCATCAAGGGGAATAGCAAACATTTCTTTAAATACATCAGAAACAGGAAACCTGTCAGGGATTAGGGATGTACATAAATTGATTTTTTGGGTTCAATTTGTGCCTGAATCAAATCACCCCTGATTTGTTGTTTGTCTGAATCTGTCCCCCGAATCACCCCAGATTCAATTTTGGTTTGCTTTGATTCAATTTGGATTTGGATTGATTTTGACCACTTATAAAGGCCCTAGGGGCACCAAATTTGGGTGGTGGGTAGGTCCCTATGAATGCCACCTACCACCCAAATTTGAAGGCAGTGAACACTTGGTTGATTTTTAATATTTTTCTTTGTTTTTACTGATTTTGTATATTTCCACCATAGGAAATATACAAAAAGTTGCCCTACCCTAACCCTCACATAGATTCCCAGCTTTAATTAAAAAAAAGAAAAAGCTAAGCTTTAGCCCTTGTAGAAGTGGAGTTATGGAGCAAAATGTGCAGTCACTATTTTTCAAGTGTTTGGATTGTTTGGTGTATAATAACCTTTCCTCATAATTAATCTTATGAGGATTCATTGCAGACCTTCATTTTTTCTGTTCATTTTGACTGTCTTTGGATAGTGCCAACTGTCAACTGCCATGTGCCAACTATATCCCCCCTCCCACCTGCAAGGCAGTGGGGTACTATTCAGTTCATGTTCTAGAAATTTTTTCAAGTGTTTAGACTCTTTGGTGACTAATAGCATTTCCTCATAATGAATCCCTATGAGGATTCATTACGCACCAAAGAATCTAAACACTTCAAAAATTCCTAAAATATAAATGCAGTACCCAGTGGCTTGTGGATTGGGGGTAGTTGGCACATGGGATCCCACTAATTCCCCACCTCCACCCACAAAGCACTGGGGTCAAAATGAACAGAAGAAATGAAGCGGGGGCGTAACTAAAATAGGGCAAGGGGAGACAGTTGTCTGGGGGCCCACTGCCTTGGGCCCCCCAGAGGCATGTCACATGACTAACTCCCCCAACCACGCACCCAGCCGGGCTTCCTTCAGTTGTATTCATCCTCTGAAATTGATGTGAGTGTTAAGACCTGGCGCTACCAGAACAGCATGTCTTTCTCTAGTATCATTAAATGTCTTGCATCGTCCACAATTTACAAAACCTACAGCTTTGCTATGCCCCTGAAATGAAGGTGTGTAATGAAGACTCCAAAGAATCTAAACACTTCAGAAACCTAAAAAATAAACTGAGTACCCCAGTGTGTGTGTGTGTGTGTGTGGCGGGGGTGAGTGTAGTTGACAGATGGCAGTTGACAGTTGGCACTGTCCAATGACAGTCAAAATGAACAGAAGAAATGAAGGCATATAATGAATCCTAATAGGGATTCACTATGAGGAAAAGTTGTTAGACACCAAAGAATCTAAACACTTCACTATTCTTAAAAAATTAAACTGATTACCGCACTGTCTTGCCAGTGAGGGGGCTGTAGCTGGCACATGGCAGTTGACAGTTGGCACTGTCTAATGACAGTCTAAATGAACGGAAGAAATGAAGATGTGCAATGAATCCTCATAGGGATTCATTATGAGGAAAAGTTATTATACACCAAAGAATCTAAACTTGAAAAATAGTGACCACACATTTTACTCTGTAACTCCACTTCTATAAGGGCTAGAGCTTAGCTTATATAAAAGGAGGACTCTGAATCTTGAATTGATTTGAATCAAATCTGGCGCGATTTGATTTGGACCAGAATCTAGCCAATGGATCACAGGGGTGATTTGTTCTGTTTCCAAATTGCCCGAATCAGCTAGATTTGGGTACAAATCGATTTATACATGAATCGATTCGCACATCCCTACCAGGGATGCGGTTGGTCCATTAGATGTTGCGGGAGTGAAAGGGAATATTAAGGAGGATATGGAGATTGCAGAGAAGCTAAATGAGTTCTTTGCATCTGTCTTCACAGCAGTGAGTGCATACTTATACCTGAACCAAGCTTCTCAGGGATAGAGGTTAAAGAACTGACAGAGGTGATGATGTTCTAAGCAGATAGAAGGAGAAGATATTCTAAGCAGATAGAAGAACAGGCCCTGCTGAAGGAGAACCAGCATGGCTTGTGCAAAGGTAAATCTTGCCTCACCAACCTTTTGAAGTTCTTTGAGAGTGTCAACAGGCATGTGGATAAAGGTGATCCAGTTGACATAGTATATTTTGACTTTCAAAAAGCTTTCAACAGAGTTCCTCATCAAATATTCTTGAGGAAACTTATTAGTCATGGGATAAGGGGACAGGTTCATATGTGGATTGGTAACTGGTTGAAGGAGAGGAAACAGAGGGTAGGAAAATAAATGGACAGTTTTTACAATGGAGGGAAGTGAGAAGTGGGGTCCCCCTGGGATATGTACTGAGACTGGTGCTGCTTTTTAATTTATCATAAATGATCTAGAAGTTGGGGTAAGCAGTGAGGTGGCCAAATTTGCAGATGATACCAAACTATTTAGGGTAGTGAAATCCAAAACAGATTGTGAGGAGCTCCAGAAGGATCTTTCCATAGTGGGGGAGTGGCAAAAAAATGGCAAATGTTAACAAGTGTAAAGTGATGCATATTGGGGGGAAAACATATATGCTGATGGGGTCTGAGCTGTCAGTGACTGACGAGGAGAGGGATCTTGGGGTTGTGGTGGACAGCTCGTTGAAAGTGTCGACAACTATGAAAAAGTCCAATTCCATGCTAGGGATCATTAGGAAGGGGATTGAAAATAAAACTGCTAATTTTATAATGCCCTTATACAAAACTATGGTGCAGCCACATTTGGTTACTGCATGTAGTTGTGGTCACCATATCTAAAGAAGGACATTGTAGAACTGGAAAAGGTGCAGAAGAGGGCAACCATGATCATCAGGGGCCTAGAGCACCTTCTTCACAAAGCAAGGCTACAATACCTGGGGCTTTTTAGTTTAGAAAAAAGACAACTATGAGGAGACATGATAGAAGTTTATAAAATCATGCATGGTGTGGAGAAAGTTGACAGAGAGAAATTTTTCTCCCTTTCTCATAACACTAGAACCAGGGGTCATCCCATGAAACTGATTGCCAAGAAATTTAGGACTGACAAAAGGAAGTACTTTTTAGCATAATGCATAATCAATCTATAGAGTTCTTTGCCACAAGATGTGGTGACAGCTAATAGCATGGATGGCTTTAAGAGGGACTTAGACAAATTCATGGAGGACAGGTCTATGAATGGCTACTAATCTGGCAGCTATAGGACACCTCCAGCCTCTGAGGCAAGATGCCTCTAAATACCAATTGCAGGGGAGCAGCAGTAGGAGAGAGGGCATCTAATGAGCCACTGTGTGAAACAGGATGCTGGAATAGATAGGTCTTGGCCCTGATCCTGCAGGGCTTTTCTTGTGTTTAATAGCAGGGCAATTCTTTTTTTTACACAAATTGTGATCAGCAAGCCTAGCAGGGAAAGGTTAATTTTAAAAAGAAAATCTGCACAGAGAAGTGATATCTCTTCCCAAATATTTTTAATGTTTATGCTAGTATCCTTTCACTATACTCCATTTGATAGCTTTGTTTATTCCTATGGAAACTGAGTTAACAAAGCGAAAGTTGCAATGGGCAGTTATGGGAGAAATTTAACAAGTCAACTATGGAGCAGCTAAAGATGGTGTCTTGCTTTCAGTGAAATTGTACTTGATCACCGGAATAGGTTTCAAGTCACAGCAATGTTCTTGGCTGGTGTGCTGCCTAAGATGCTTTACCAGATGGATGAGCGTTTAGACTTGGAAACTGGCACATAAGCTTGCTATTTAGCAGAGTTCTCTTTTGTGTGAGAGTGTGCTTAGAGTTTTGTCTTTAGAGTCTTAGATATTGATAATAATGTTGCCAAAAAGGACAATTTTTGTTAAGATATAGGTTCACTGTCAAGATGAGTATTGCTGCTGTCATCATTGACTTGAAAGAGATTAGCAGTATGTGAAATGCGTACTTTTATGAAGCAGCAATTTACTATAGAGGACATGCATTATCTTTTGCCAGATTGCAAAGGGGTGTGGCTAGACACTCAGACATATGTATAAATATATTATTTTATAATTCCAACTAGCTGACCCCGCACAGAGCATCTGTGCAGTTGTGTACTGAGCCTGTGACATCCCCCACAGCTTGCTCTCCCCCCGCAGGTCTCTCGCTTGCTCTCCCCCCACCGCTCTCTCTCTCGATCGCGCTCTCCCCCGCCGCTCGCTCGCTCACTCTCCCCCGCTCGCTCGCTCTCCCCCCGCCGCTCGCTCGCTCTCCCCCCGCATCTCGCTCTCCCCCCTGCTCCCCCCTGCCGCAGCAGTGGTTACCTGGACCCTTTCTTTCTGCCAGTGCCGCCATGGCCACTCATTCCCCTGTCAGGCTGCTGACAGGCTCAGGCCCGTCCCTTGCCCTTCCTTCTGTCTCTCTTTCCCCTCCCTTCTTTTTCTCTTTCTCTCTCCTCCACTCACTCTTCTCCACTCTTTCTTCCCCCTCCCTTCATGTTTTTTCTTCCTCCCTCCCTGAGTTAACAGATTTTGTTCATTTACACAACGGCATCCTCCTTCTCCTTAAGGGGCTCTTTCCTCCCTCACGACCTGTCTTTTTACAGACCCCTGCCTGCTATCCTTTTATATCCAGAACATGTTCTGACCAGTAACAGCTGCATTCCAACTGACCTTAACCATCACAGGCCCCTCTTCCTTATCTGCATATGGAATCCCCACTGCCCAATCAGGTGCTTCTGCTTGCAAACTCAGCCAATCGCCTCCTTCCCACCACGTCGCCACGCATGGCCCGTTTTGGAGAACAGCCAATCGCCTCCTTCCTACCACGTTGCCACGCATGGCCCGTCTGAGAGAAATAATAATATAGATATCTAAATTCAGTTATATTAACTGCTAAAAATGGTGTGAATATAATGGTATGATAGTGATTTAGCTCAGAAGATTCTATATTCTATTAGTCTTTATTAATATCAATATTATTTGTTTCTTGACCATTTCAGGCATAATGTGGAACCAGGATTGAAACTTGGTTTTGCATTATGTATTCTAGGCACTTACATACCTCTCCTCCTCACATGAAAGAATTCTACTTCCAGTTCTGGCTTGGAATAAGCCAGAGTTGGAGCAAGCCAGGATCTCTTAAGTCTGAACCAAGTGATCCTGGTTTACTCTACCTAGAGTTAAAAAATAAACCAAGCTCAAAAGCTGGGTGTTCAGCTTCAGAACCTAGTGTATTTTGAAGCTGACTAGAATAAACCAGAACCACTCAGTTCAGAAAACAAGGGATCTTGGCTTGTTCTAACCCAGGATCAGAAGTAGAACCCTTCCTCCCCTTATGTGTGAACGAAGGGGGTAGCACACACAACCAAAGTCGGGACTATGTGCAAAATCGGGATTCAATCCTGACTTGGTGTAACATTGGAAATGGGCCAATATGAAGCATAGGCTCTCTAAAAACTCACAGACAGTACCTTCTCCAGATGGCTATATCCTAAACACATTTAGTCTGTAAACAAAGGTGCATCTGAAGATGCACTATAGTGCCTAGTACTGTAGTTTCTACTAAGTGTAAACCCCTTGTGTGAAGGATGTGCATGTGAGTGGATCATTGGCTTGGGTCCTAAGAACTGTAAGCGGTCTTCAGCTTCCAGAACAGGGCTTTCCCATCTGCTTCTATTCATTGCAGTCCCCAAAAGCCAGTCATCAGGATTGAGGGACTTGGACTTTCAAGAATGCTGTGGAGGCTGCAGATTGAGTGTCGAGTCAGCAATCACAGATTAGTTGAAGTGCTTTTCTGGTTGTGCTAGGCACCTTTGGATCAAAGCCACTGTCAGGAACAGACATATTGATACTATACTTCCAAAAAGAAATGGGATGACAAATGACATTTAGAGGTGATAATTTGAAAAATAAAAAAACTGATGTCCAGAACTTAAGACATTTATGACTCTTCTTATGCTGTATGTATGGGTGTGAATCATACATACCAAGAACTGCAATCATTTGTGTAGTAAAACTAATGTGCAAAATCCTCTTTAAGCCAATAGATTTGGATCATGCATACTTCCAGATACGTTTTCATTGGATTGTGGATTTTAACAAAAGAAAATTTGAATTGAAAGCTGTCCCTCTGAAATGAAGTCCTCAATTAAATTGCCTACCCAGCTGAAACTAGCATTTCTGTCCTCTCATAAGATGTTTATCCCATGATCTTAAGGCCTTTAAAAAAAAAAACAATTTCAAACAATTTAAAGGCTTTTATTGAACACTTGTCAGATACCATAACAGCATGAAATCAATATATAAAGAAAATATGGCACGCAGAAAATATATAATTGCTAACTTTGTGAGCCTGGTGGCGCAGTGGTAAAACTGCCGCCCTGTAACCAGAAGGTTACAAGTTCAATCCTGACCAGGGGCTCAAGGTTGACTCAGCCTTCCATCCTTCCGAGGTCGGTAAAATGAGTACCCAGAATGTTGGGGGCAATATGCTAAAATCATTGTAAACCGCTTAGAGAGTTCCGGCTATAGAGCGGTATATAAATGTAAGTGTTATTGCTATTGCTATTGCTATTACAGTTTTCCAGTTTGTTAATACTTCTTTGTAATACAAAATGTTCCTCCCCCTGCAGCCCTAACATTCCTGAACATTCTTTTTGACTAAGGATTTTTTAGTGTAATATATCAGAAAATTATGTGGACATGTCATATATTCTTTTTTCCTAAGCAGAGCCTTGATTATGCAGCTGTATAAATATTTATTACATTCTAACTTTATACTGTTGTTAAATGTTGCCCGAAACCGTATTGACTATCATATATTTCTGTTTCAGAGAAAGAGTAGACTAGTAGACAAGATATGGCTAGGATTTATACAATGTTATGTTTAATAAAATGTGAGAAAACATTTTTATGATTTCAGATTACATTTCCTGATCTGTTATAGTTGCAGAATGAAAGTTGAACTACCGTAACTTCAACTTTTGCATTGTAGTTATGAACTACTGATTTAATTTTGCTTCCAACTTGAATTGTAGCCTTACATCATGATCATAAATGTTTTCAGACATACATTTGCTTACAAACTCTAGCATAATTCTGATGTATGTCATGATCCCAGTTTCAAAATCCCTCCAGTTGGGGGACAAGGTGGAAGGTTCTGGGAATAAGAGAGTTTGGGAACAATATAGAATCCAGATCATGGGTGACTCCTTGCCACTGGGACCCCCCGCACTAAAAGAACCCAAGCCAGCACTTCCACCTTGACCTGTGGACGCAGCCCTGCCTTTGACTTGGAGGAGTTCTCTGAGGACCTACCAGTTGTAGCAGAGCACCCCCAGCAGCACCATAGCTAGTGCTTGAGGAATTGGGCAAGGCCCCTTTGAAGAAGAGAGCTTTTCCAAGGAAAAGGGCAGGGCAATTCACCCTACCTAGGCTGCAACTATAAGACACTGCCATTCTGCTTCAGGATCTCCCTGGGACAATATTATCTTGTGCTGCATTATACAGCCCTCTTGCTCTGCTTGGCTGTAGCTGAGGTTCTGGCCCTGGCCCTCAGAGCTGTCTGTGATTTGGTGATGCACTCATGGAGTCCCTGACTCATCCTGGAATATCCTATTTTATAACGCTGTCTGAGCATACCTATTCTTATTCCCCAGCATAAACACTTATGGGCTGCTTCAGCAAGTGATTGATTGATTACAAAGCTTAGGGCTGTGGTGAAATTTATTCTTTGTGGGGTTTCCCCCATATACAAACGGCTACTTATCAATATACAGTACCTTGAATCTTACAGTGAATTAGAAGGTAAACTTCTAGGTTTTTTAAAAGAAAGAGAATTCAGCAGGCATTTTGGAGCAGACTGCCCTCTTGAGGAAATTTGATTTATAGGCACACTTTAAATAACAGGTATTAAATTTGCACATCGTTTTTGTTTATATATTTCACAAGATATTATTTGATCTTGTGAGACTAGTTAGAAAAAGTTACATTTAAAATTGTATTCCCATTATTATTAAATGGGATTAAAAAGTAGTAGTAATAATAAAAGGCACTTTATAAATAATAGCATAACTTTCAACTTGTTTTGTGGTAAACTGAAATGCTGCCTCATTTTACCTCATCCTATCTATCAAAGAACAAACTAACAAATTTATTTCAGCAGAATCAGCTATATACCTTTCACATTTTTGCAAGGAAGCATAGTAGTTGGCAGTACTAGTGGCAGAAGGGATGGCAACGATGATCTCATATCTTACAAACCATAGATCTTACATCTTCAGGCAGGAACCTGCTGTGCCCAAAACTGGGTAGAGAGGGCTCAGCAGACCTGACAATGTTTATCTTCCACCCCTTGACTGATATCTTGTGGCATGATTGGCTTGGAGTAGGCGAGGGGGAGACTATTCCTTTTCAATCCACTGGGTTCCAAATATGAGGAGTGCTAGCAAAGGCCTCATGGTGGCTTTGTGCATCCAGACTGGGTACTACAGTGCTAGGATCCCTACTTTATTAGAAATGCAGTTGTAATCAAATTTCCCCTGATTTGCAGTGCCACTTTAAGAACATAAGAATAGCCCTGCTGGATCAGGCCCATGGCTAATCTAGTCCAGCGTCCTGTTTCACACAGTGGCCCACCAGATGCCACTGGGAGCCTACAGGCAGGAGTTGAGGGCATGCCCTCTCTCCTGCTGTTACTCCCCTGCAACTGGTATTCAGAGGAATCCTGCCTCTGAGGCAGGAGGTAGCCTATAGCCCTCTGACTAGTAGCCATTGATAGACCTCCCCTCCATAAAGTTATCCAAACCCTTCTTAAAGCCATCCAGGTTGTTGGCTGTCAGCATATCTTGTGGCAGAGAATTCCATAAGTTGATTATGTGTTGTGTGAAAAAGTACTTCCGTTTGTTGGAACTAAATTTCCTGGCAATCAATTTCAATGGATGACCCCTAGTTCTAGTGTTATGTGAAAGGTAGAAGAATTTCTCTCTATCCACATTCTCCATATCATGCATGATTTTATAGACTTCTATCATGTCTCCCCGCAGTCGTCTTTTTTTAAAAACTAAATAGCCCCAGGTGTTGTAGCCTTGTCTTATAAGAAAGGTTCTCTAGGCCCCTGATCATCCTGGTTGCCCTCTTCTGCACTTTTTTCCAGTTCTACAATGTCCTTCTTTAGATGTGGTGACCAGAATTGTACGCAGTACTCCAGTTGTGGCCTCACCATTGTTTTGTATAAGGGCATTATAATATTAGCAGTTTTATTTTCAATCCCCTTCTTGTTGTGAACTGCCCTGAGCCATTTTGGAAGGGCAGTGTATAAATCTAATACATTAATAAATAATAAATAATAATGATCCCTAGCATGGAATTGGCCTTTTTCACAGCTGCCACACATTGAGTTGACATTTTGAACAAGCTGTCCACCGTGACCCCAAGATCCCTCTCCTGATCAGTCACCGACAGCTCAGATCCCATCAGCATATACTTGAAGTTGGGGTTTCATCGCTTTACACTTGGCAACACTGAACTGCATGTGCCATTTTGTCACCCCACTCACCCAGTTTGGAGAGATCTTTTGGGAGCTCCTCACAATCTGTTTTGGATTTCACTACCTGAAAGAGTTTGGTATCATCTGCAAATTTGGCCACCTCACTGCTTACCGCTACTCCTAGATCATTTATGAATAAATAAATGCACTTGTCTGAGTACAGACCCTTGGGGGACCCCAGTTCTTACTTCCCTCCATTGTGAAAACTCTCCATTTATACCTACCGTTTCCTGTTCTTCAACCAGTTAGCAATCCACACATGTACCTGTCCCCTTATCCCATGACTGCTAAGTTTCCTCGAGTGTCTTTGATGAGGAACTTTGTTGAAAGCTTTTTGGAAGTCCAGATATACTGTGTCAACTGGATCACCTTGATCCACACACTTGTTGACACTCTCAAAGAACTCCAAAATGTTTGTGAGGCAAGATATACCTTTGCAGAAGCCATGCTGGTTCTCCTCCAGCAGGGCTTGTTATTCTATGTGCTTTACATTTTTTTCCTTGAGAATGCCTGGAACAAACGTTAAGCTAACCAGCCTGTAATTTCCTGGCTCCAGTCGTACAGAGCCGGGTACAGAGCCTGATTGTAGGGATAAGTTATATTTTTTCGCAAGGAGGTCAGCAGTTTCACATTTGAGTTCCTTCAGGACTCTTGGATGGATGCCACCTGGCCCTTGCGATTTGCTAGTCTTCAATTTTTCCAAATAGTTTAGAACAGGGATTCTCAACCTTGGGTCCCCAGTTGTTACTGGACTTCAACTCCCATAATCCCCAGCCCCAATGGCCTTTGATTGAGGATTATGGGAGTTGAAGTCCATCAACATCTGGGGACCCAAGGCTGAGAAACCCTGGTTTAGAACATCAACTCTTATCACTTCTATCTGACTCAGTTCTTTAGCCTCCATCCCCGAAAAGCTTGGTTCAATAACAGGTATATACTCAGTATTCTCTGCCATGAAGACAGATGCAAAGAACTCATTTAGCTTCTCTGCAACCTCCATATCCTCCTTAATAATCTCTTTCACTCCCCCATTGTCTAACGGTCCAACTGCCTTCCTGGCAGGTTTCCTGCTTCTGATATATTTGAAGAGGTTTTTGTTATTCCCCTTGATACTTTTAGCTAAATGTTCCTCAAACTCTCTTTTCTCCTTCCTTATTGTCACCTTGCATTTCTTTTGCCAAAGTTTTTGTTCCTTTATGTTCTCTTTATTTGGGTGGGCCTTCCAATTTTGGAAGAAAACTGTAAATCCAGTTTAAGATGTTGGGAAGCTCCATCTCACTCAAAAATTCCCATAACTAAAATGTTTGAATATTTAATCTTTCTGATGCCTGTGAATGATCAATCAACCTTTATTACGGTCATAGGCCAGCATAAAATTACAAGTTAAAAGAAAGTGATACTAAGAGAGCTAATAAAAGGTACAAATTATAAGTTACATGTTAAAAATAAAGGTAATTGCAAGTACAGTCCAAAATATCCTGAATAGGCTGAAATAAAAAAATAATTACAATTTAAAAGAAACAAGCTAAAATAGATAAAAATTACATATATTAATACTAAAAATTTAAAACCTGCTAAAAATAAAAGAATACTATATCTATTATAGAAAATGCACAGAGTAGATAGAATATAAAATGGTAACATCCGGTTTAAAAATTAAAAAGCAATAAAAACAATAAAAGCAGTAAACACAATGAGAGGAGGCATAGGCAGGCCAACATCATGGAGTTGGATGAAAGCTAAAAGGGCTCACAGCCTATCATCCTCTGATGAATGCCGATCACAGCCGCACAGTATCTGGCAACGCTATATGTGATGGAAGGCTTTGTGTTAGAGAGTAGCCAGAAGCTGTAGAATTGACTCGTACATCCCGGGAACATGTTTAACAATGGGAGAATGAGAGAATCATGAATGTTGCTATAAAATGAGCAGTATAGGAGGACATGCTCAGTAGTTTCAATCTGTCCTAAGCCACAGGGGCATAGTCGCTCAGCAAATGGGATCCTTCTATACCGGCCCTCTAGCACTGCTGAAGGGAGGCTGTGACAGCGAGCCAAGGTAAATGCCCTTCTGTGATTTAGGATCTCCAATTGGGTAAGATATGCCTGTGAGTGAAAGATAGAAGAGTTAATATGTATTGTTTGCCCCTTCCATTCTAAATAATTACACATATATTTAGTGTTAGTACAATTTAATTGACAAAAAGCAAGGAAATGCATAATTGAATGATAATTCCTGCCCTGAAAGACAAGTATAGCGGCCTTAGTTCTGCTCTTCAACTTAGTTCATGCTTGTTAAGCAGGGTTCCCTCTAAATTTGATACATGATGCAGCGTTATCACAATGTTAAGTCCTGATGTGCTGGCCACTGACAACAATAATTGCCTGAAATTCCAGTTTCCTGCTTGAGGGTGTTTACAGTTTCCTGGCCTTATCTCAGTACTTGAATATGTTTCCATTGAATGTCTGGATTTTGTTTTCAGGTGCTAATTCCTTAAGTACATTCCATATACAAGTATTGTCCTAAAATATTGCTGTGGGGGTAACATGTTTGTTCAGATTTCTGTTTTCCTGTGACTTTAGCTACAGGCCAGGCAAGTTTTCATTAAAATGCAGACTACTGGGCACAATTCCTGCCTTCCCAGGCCAGTAATGTTAACCCCTTGTTTTGAGCAATAGTCTTCCTTGCCCAAAATGGAGACTTGAAGCCAAAATGGGGCTGCTTTAGCTTTGCATACAGAAAGTCTTAGGTTCAATCTCTGGCATCTCAAGATAGGGCTGGAAAAGACCCCTGTCTAAATCCCTGGAAAGCCACAGTACTGAGCTAGATATATACATTGTCTGACTCAGAAGGCAGCTTTGTAGGTTCATATGAATATTCATGCGAATAAGTGGATATGCATACATCCTTGACTGTATTAAAGTACTTCCAGAGGGGTAGCCACATTTGTCTTTAACAGTAAAAACAGCTAAGTGTCTTGTAGCACCTTACCAACTAACCAACTTATCGCAACATAAGCTACAGTATGATTGCAATAATTTACAATCATACCGAGGTCATCAAGATAATAAGTAAACAGCATCCCTTACCACATTATCTCAAGTGTGCAGACCTTAATGCTATCTACAGCTTCAGAAACCATTCTGGCATCATAATTAAAGAACCTGACAAAGACAGAGTAATTGTCATCATTAACAAGCCTGACTACCTAAAGGAGGCCAAGAGGCAACTCTTCAGCACCACACTCTACAGGCCACTATCTGCAGATCCCACTGAGAAACACCAGAAAAAACTACAAACCTGATGAAGGCATTTCCTACTGATGTACAAGGAAAATATCTTCAGTGACTCACCCCAGGAGCCTCAGCCAGAAATCTTCTATGCAAAATGCAGAAATCAGGTCTGTTTTGTGGGGGCATTGGCACTATCACAGTATGATGTTCTGAGTAAACTGTCTGTAGATTGTAATCTCCCAGAGAATAGCATCTTGGCAACCATAAATCTAGAGGATCTTTACATCAATATCCCCCACAGGGATCAACTATAAGGTATCAAGAATATGCTCCATCTGCAACCAATGGCTCATTAGCCTCTGCTCTGCAAGTCTCAGCTTTAAAAGCCTCTCAGTGTAGCCTACTCACTGTTGGAACAACAGGTCTCACTGATCTTGTCTTCAGTTCCCTTGCTTCTGGACCCAACCAATAACAGAGACCTTCATGCCCCAACTCATGCTCATCACCTGCAGCCTCTCACCTGAAGCAGAAATTTCACCAACATGCCAGGACATCAGCAGCCAATCAAGGAGATGGATTTTTCATGCGGGTTCTTGATGGGGAGGTGGTGGCCAAGGAGCAGCACCCTTTCTTCATATATACATTTCACCACAAACCCACAAATCTGGGCCAGAGTGCATTTGGTGGAAGAGGGAGAGTGACTACAACAAGCCCCAGTGGATTCATATACAGTAGGTTCTTGACCATTTGCAAACTAACTGGAAAGAACAAGTGTCCCTTGCTCCACAGTCACAGTTCAAACTCAAAAGCAACTTGAACATATAGTCATTCATAAAGAAAAATGATTAAAACCACAATAAATGCTCCTTACTTCACAGTTCTCATGAAGACCTTTTGGACTGCAAATCAACTTGAGCATAGTGCATTCGTAAAAAGAAAAATTGTGTTTATTCAGATGTTTGCCTTTATGAAGGCAACAGGCAGATTTGTTCACATGGGGGTGGAATGATTCTGTTCCAGAAGAGTGCTTCCGTTCCAGAAGCTTTTGTAATTTTCTGCCATGAAATGAGCCACATTTTTTGAAGGTGTTTTTTTAATTAAAAAACCCACTAAAATTCACTGGATTGACCAATTCACCTCAAAATCAATACACAGAGTTCTGATAGCCTGTCCTACATCTGAGACCAATTTCAGAAGTCTAGGACAGGCCATTCTGGAAATATAAAGTGGGGTAATGTTTACCCTTTTTTATGAATGGGCAGATTCTTCCACATGGAGGCAGAATGATGGGTCCAAGGGAGGGCTTCAGTTCCAGAAGGGGTTTTTTTTGGGGGGGGGATTTTCTGCCCTTTAACAAACCACTTATAGGACTTTAAAAAAATTAAATTCTAAAAATATTTAAAATCATCTGATTGACTGATCTGCTTCAAAATCATAACAGAGTTCTGACCACCTGTTCTAAATTTCAGAACTTGTAGGCCAAGCCATTCCAGAAATATAAAAGGGAACCCCTTTTCCCATGTGGAAAATAATGGAGCCTTCTAGGAGAGTGGACACACAGACCTTGGCTCTGCCCTTAGTGCTCCTCCTACAGTGTGCAATGCTGTCTCCTGCCTGTTCTTTCCTTTCATTCCCTCCCTCAAGTTTTATCTCCTCTGTAGACTATTTCATGATTTATTTATTTCCTTTGCTGCCCCTGGACAGAGCTTCCCCTTGCTGATTGACCCTGGCTAGCTCCAGTGTGCGTGAAGGTGCTGCTGTTGACGGGGGGTGGGGGGAGAACAAGGAGGAGAAAAAGCCTATTTTGGGCTGCCTCTGCTTTGGGTTGGGGACTGTCAAGGTTATTGGGGTGGGGATGAGCAAGAAAGAGAGAAAAAACCCAGTTGCTTCTGTTTGAGGAGCAGTGAGACACCCACTGAGGAATCCTATATAATAAAAGGCTAAGTGAGTGGCCGTGGCCTTGGAACGTTGGGGATCTGCGTCCCTGCCTCCCTGGGCTGTTCTGGGCCTGCGCAAAGCGCAGGCCCAGAACAGCCCAAGGGAGACAGGACCGCCGACACCAGGCGGCCATGTTGGCGGCCGCAACATGAACGGGAAAGCCGGAGGGAGGGTAGAGGCGGCGGCAAGAGGTAACCGGCCATGCCGCGGGGAGGGTAGAGGCGGATTGGCGGCCAGCACTCTGGGCGGCGGCGGCGGGACCAGCCCAGCCGCAACGCGAACGGGAAAGCCGGGAGGAGGGTAGAGGCGGCGGCAAGAGGACCGGCCATGCCGCGGGGAGGGTAGAGGCGGATTGGCGACCAGCACTCTGGGCGGCGGCGGCGGGACCAGCCCAGCCGCAACGCGAACGGGAAAGCCGGGAGGAGGGTAGAGGTGGCGGCAAGAGGACCGGCCATGCCGCAGGAAGGGAAAGACGACGGGGGCGGGTGGCACTCTGGGCGGCGGGGGCGGCACTCTCCGCCCGCCCAGGAGGCCAGAGTCCAGAAGCGGCGATGGCAAGCCCAAACAATTGCTGCCGCCCGCCTTCCCAGCTGCCCGAGTCCCCCTCACCCGGTTAGGAAGTCCATATTTTGAGAAGCAGAGAGGAGCTCGCAAGCAGAGCTCCTCTCTGTGCAAAGGCTCTGCCCGAACTGGCGCTATGGACACAAAGGACGCAATAGGCGTCCTTTGCACCCAAAGCGCCAGCTCGGGAAGAGGCTTTGCAGAGAGAGGAGCTCTGCTTGCGAGCTCCTCTCTGCTTCTCAAAATGTGGACTTCCTAACCGGGTGAGGGGGACTCGGGCAGCTGGGAGGGCGGGCGGCAGCCGTGGCAGCATTTACATGGGCCGATTTGGCCCTTATTCATGGGGGGGGGAGAGGAGGAATCATGGGCGCATGGTGGCACACCAACAGGAACAGCGATGATTGTCTAGGGGTAAGGTAGGTCCATCCCTGCAATTCCCGCTGCTTGCCCTCTCAGTCATGAGCATAGCTTTCTGGAATAGAGCCATAGCACATTTTTGATGCTTTACATGAAAGCAATACAAGCACAGTTGATGCAGAAAATGTAAATCATTAAGTGTTTAAAGCATCCTGGGAGAAAATCCTTCATCCAGAAATCACATATTTTACAAAGCTGTGCAATTATAAATGCAATAAAGAAGGAGAAATGGGGTCCTTGGGGAAGAGTTAAGGATATGTGTTTCACCTATAAAGTTCCACTCTATGTAAAGTTTGAAAGTCTTAAGTTTAACCTTGGTTCTGATTTTTGAGCTGTTTGAATTGTATTTACTTATTTGCTAATCAAAATACTCTTGCCAAGGACTCTCACCCCTGCAATACTGATGCATACTCTAAACCTCAACTTCACCTTCAAATTAGGCAGGATTTTCTTCCTCTAAGCATTGATATTATTTCAGGGTGAGGACAAGAGAGAGGAAGAAGGAATTAAAAAAAAACAACCAGCCAAGCCCATTATAGAAAGAAAAGAGGAAAAGACAAAGAGAAGAATTTAAAAAAACGGGGGGGAAGGAGAGCGAGAAAAGGAAGGAAAGAAAAGAAAGGAACAGAAACAGAAAGAAAACAGAAACAAAAAAAGGGGGGGCAAGAGAAAGGAAGAAGGAAAAAAGGGGAAGAAAAAAACCTAGCGCCCGTTATTATAACGGGCTTAAAAATACTAGTGATCTATAATGGTGTAAGCAGTTACATTTTGGGTGGGGGTTGTTTTGGAGGGAGAACCCGAAATCTGTTTAAAGAAAGAAAAAGAGGTGAGCTTTGATGCTGCAGGTTTTTCCTTTCCCATAGGATCATGAGCATCTTGTTCATGTCTATTCGGAAGTAAGCCTAATTGTACTCAATAGAACTTAATCCAAGGTAAGTAGGTATAGGATTCTAGCCAAAATTAACAAGAAGTTGAAATGAACATTATTAAATTCAGAGATCATGGACCTCCAGAAATGCTACAACTAAAATGAGGGTCTGAATTTCCATTATCTTCTACAATCAGTACCTCATATAACTGAACACTTGAGAGGCAGTGTGATGTAGAGGTTAGAGTGTTGGGCTAGAATTGGGAATGCCTGGTTTCAGGTCCCTGCCTGCTCAGCCATGAAGCTCACTGGGTAATCTTAGGCCAGATACTCTCTCTCATCCTAACCTGCCTCATAGGATTGTTGTAGAAGCGGGTGGACTACTGCCTGACTGCCTTGACAAACCTTGAACATGGAGGCTCTGAGTATGTTTATAGGGAAGTAACAGTGTGGAGAAGCTTCCTGCCCTGCCCTGCAAACTTCTAGGGGCATCTGGCTTCTTGTTGTTGGAAAGGGAATGCTAGATTAGATAAACATATTGAGTCTGCCCTTTTGTCCATCTAGCAGTGCATTTTCTACACTGACTGGCAACATCTCTCCAAGGTTTCAGTCAGGAGTCTTTCCCAGCCTTACTTGGAGATGCTGCCAGGCCAGGGACTGAACCTGGGACTTTCTGCATGCATGGGTATGTGGTAGACACCCAGACAATCCATGTTCTTTTAACTAGTTTAACGTGGCCTGGCATGGCCTACACATGCACATGTGCGGCAGTGGCCAAAATGGCTGCCGCTCACCTTTATGGAGGCTCAAAAGGTCCAAAAATACTGCATTTACCCGGCCACAGCGGTGATGAGGGAGGTCGGCGGGGGGAGGGGGGACCCTCGCGGACACCCCCCCCAGCCTACAGCAAGCCCCCCAAAGGGGCTACAGGTATTTATCATTTTTAAAAAAAATTAAAAATTCACGGACCAAATTCGCAGACCTGTCTGGTGGTTTGGTTCCGGTCCGGACGGAACCGGGGGAGGGCGGGGCTTGGTTCGATCCCGAATCCTTCAACCTCCGGACCGAGCCACTGGACCGTGGACCACCGGACCGGTTTTGCACATCCCTAGGACAGATCAGTGGTGGGAGTTTTACTCCCACTACTTCCAGGTACCCAAATGAGACTGGGGATTAAGACCACTCATGGATCTGTGGTGGCTGAACCATCATGTGGACGTGCACAAGTTTCATATGGTGACATTGCAGAGCATCCTTCCTCTTCTCCATGGGGAGGAATGGTTTGCAACATTGGATCCCCGGGATGCATACTTCCTCACTAGAATCCAACTTAACCACAGACAATTTCTAAGGTTTACGGTGCATCACCACATCTACCAGTAGATGTCCTGCCATTTGGACTGACGATGGCACCCCGTGTATTTCCAAAATGCATGGCCGTCATCGTGGTTCACCTTTGGCTTAATCATTTTTCTGTACCTCAATGACTGGCTCCTGGAAGGAAGACCAAAAACAAACAAACACGAGTTAGCTTTGCAAGTCTAGACAGTCCTGAGTTTACTCAAGGATCTGGGCATTCACGTCAACTAGTAAAAGTCCAAACTAGAGCATGTCAATTGCATAGACTACATAGGAGCAGTCCTCAATGCACAGATGCAGCGTGCATTTCTACCCGAGGAACACTTCCTCCGCATCAAGGCATTAGTAACTAATTTCATGATACAACCCAGACAAAAAGCCCATGAAGTTCAGAAACTACTGGGCATGATGGTGCCCTGCATCTTCACTATGCACTTTGCCAATCTACGTCTCCGCTGTCCTCAACTTTGGTTTCTGTCTGTATTGCGTCCGAATGTGGACAGTGTGCAAATGCTCTTAACAGTTCCACCAGCAATACTTGTGTCCTTGCAATGGTGGACAAAACAGATCAAATTCAACTGGGGTCATAAGACCTTCCCGCCGGCCCTGCTGCAGTATGTGAAGTGACAATATGTGTTTATTTGCGGAGTAAAAAAGATACTACTTACCTTGTAGAAATGTACTCTGCTTCCATGCGATGTTTGAATTCCAATGTCAGTTCTCCAGGAACTGAGGAGAAAATGCTACCCCATCCAAACTGAGAAAACGCACCATGTGCAAGGGGCGGGGCTTAGCGCTTCAAAGAGCTAGTCAATTCTGCCTGAATGGTCCCGTGCAAGCACAGAACCCATTCTTATGACTGCAACGGATCACTACCAGATCAATAGTTACAGGTGAGCAACCTGTTTTTATGCCCCACACCTTCATTCATAGAGAATCAACACTATGCCCTTGATGCTCATGCACACGAAGATGTGAGCTTTGACAGAGCAGTTCTTCAATCACTCTTCAATTAGAACCCACTTTCAGGTAAGACAGGTTGTTATGCGCTCAGTGGTGTAAAAGACAAAGACTACTTCGAGGAACAGGTTGCTTACCTATAATTTTGGTTCTTCTAGTGGTCAACTGTGCTTTTACTTGTCCTCCCATCCTCCCCACTGGAGTGCTCCTTCAGGGCAGACTCCTTGACTGAGGGGATGAGGAGAGGTGCAGCCACATAAGGGATAGGGGGCGGGGTTCCTGCCAACAAAAGAGAGAGAAAGTTCGGAAAGTTCCCAGCGTCGTCTCTGTGCATGTACAAAGCCCAGAGGTGTAAAAGCAACAGAAGACCACTAGAAAAACCAAAGTTGGAGGTAAACAACCTGTTGTTGTCACCTATAGTTCCCAGCTAAAACCACTGCAGTCTATTATCAATTACCTAAAATCCATCTTGGACAATGATATTTTTTTTCTCACAGGCCTTGATTAGTAGACCTGTCCTTGTTTACAAATAGTCCCCTAATTTTAAAAGGCTACTAACCAGCAATTAGGGATGTACCTGAATCGCAATTTGGTTGCCAAGGGCTTGAATGAATACATATCTTTATTACAGTACTTGACCAGATTTCAGCATTATAGTACAAAATTAATGTTCAGTGCATTTGGTAAAGTCTGTCAGATATCACAGTTACATTAAGATAGAAGAATTTTATCCAAATCAGGAACACATCTTTACGTAACTGATAGGGAGAGCCTTCATCATTACTTGACAGATCTTGTGTGTAATGGCACAAAATTTAGCAACACAAGAGGTAACAAATATAGTCTTATCTGCAAGAAGATAGGTTACATAAAAATCAATTGGTTTTCCCGGTAAGTTATCTAAAAGGAGTAAAACCAGTTTGCTACATGCCGTGCTATAAAATTTACAATGGTGCTTAGTGAACAAGAGGTTGCCGGTTCAAATCCCTGCTGGTATGTTCCCAGACTACAGGAAACACCTATATTGGGCAGCAGCGATAAAGGAAGATGCTGAAAGGCATCATCTCATACTGTGTGGGAGATGGCAATGGTAAACCCTCCTTTATTCTACCAAAGACAACCACAGGGCTCTGTGGTAGCCAGGAGTTGACACCGACTCAGTGGCACACTTTAACCTTTAGAATTTGAGCCAAATTTTCAGCTTCATCTGATCCACAAGAACACTTAGGTATGTGATAAAGTATCCTTTTATAGCTCTCCTCCAACCAAGCTGATGGGATAACATTATAACAAGCTACAGTGAAGGCTCTCCAATGGATTGGACATGTCAGATTATAAAAATAGATTGCCAGAGCTAAAGTTGAGGTGACCCACCAGTTCTTAATACAATTAGGGAGTTTATTTCTCTCTTCTTTGATTCAATATCTTGAATATGTTGTCCCAGAATTGTATTAGCTTGATCAGGAGCCGAGGGCTTGCACAGAACTTTTAAAGTGGAGAAGAGCAGGTACATATCTGCTCCTCCTCTGCTTGCCACCATTGCCGACATCCCAGTGCCCCCCCCCAACTATGCCCACGTGCCAGCAGGGCATCTCCCAGCTGCCCCTGCATGATGCCAGCATGCACATGGTCTCTGAGCATGCACAGCCAGCCATTTGCATGGTCAGCAACCATACGCTGAGGCCATGTGCATGCCGGTGTTGTACAGGGGCAGCTGGGAACACTGGGCAGTGGGAACGCCAGGATGATGGCAGTGGTGGCGAGTGGAGGGGGAGCAAGTGTGGGACCTGCTCTCCTCTGCTTTCAAGATGCTGTGTAAGCCCTTGGTTTTAAAGAGATGTGCCCCATGATTTGACAGCCAAATTGCGATTTGGCACATCCCTACCATCAACAGACTATACAACAACGACAAAAACACAGGAATTAGATTTTGAAACAAACCCAGATTCCAACTCTGTCTCTAGTTCCATTCAAGCAACATTATTACAAGATCTAAGAACATTATATCAGTCATACAATCAGGGGTTCATTCACCTACTTAGACTCCAGTGTTATATATGCCATCACCTGTCAGCAGTGCTCTTTTGCTGTCTACATAGAGCAAATTCTTCAGATGCTACGCAGAGAAATAAATGGGCACAAAACTGACATTAAAATGGCAATCTTCAGAAACCAGTGAGGGAACATTTTTAATCTTTCAGGAGACTGGACTAGAAGACCTCCAAGATCCCTTCCAACTCTAAAATCTATTGCACTCTGCTGCTGACCTGAAAGTTGCCATTTTTCAACAAAGGCAAAGTACGACCTGAGATGGCTGAATTAGAATTTATCAATATTTTTGACTGTATTTGCATGAGGTTTGAATTGGTATTATGGATTACTGTCACATTATATATGAATTAACCTGAGCGATGAGGATTTTTAAAATCAATAATGCAGTTGTGAATTGTTACTGTGCTTATAAGATTGACGTGGATGGTAGCTCTTGCATTTCATGGCTATTTGGCGTCACTCCTCTCTCTCTCTCTCTCTCTCTCTCTCTCTCTCTCTCTCTCTCTCTCTCTCTCCACCTCTGCCATCAACTGAGATAACACTTCATGCATCTCATGAAATGGCCTATAATCAGTGAAAACTTGTGCTACAATAAATGGGTTAGTCCTGCAGGTGCCACAATACTCATTGTTGTGTTTACTCTCCCCCACCCCCGTTTATAGACATATTTGTATTGCTACATGTCCTTGTCTAATCAAATGGATGTAATCTGTTTTGCTGCTGCTTGACAGTGCTATGTTGCATGCCATCAGCCTTGTGGTTTACTTTGTCCACTCCAGACCTTGACCTTCATTCCTGGTCTTGCTTGTTCCTGGAACCTGCTCACTGCTGGGTTCTGTACTTCACCTTGAACTGTATCCCATCTGTCCATCTTATTTGGTCATCCCTTGGGATATGTCCCTTAGCTTCCTTTCAGGTATGATTCCCAGAATGTTCAACTGGTCCATGAAACTGTTAACCTCCGAAATCTTAGATCTCCATTGTTTACCTTGCGTACAGTCTCCTTTAAATGAGCACCAATGTAGGTGGGATCTTGTAACGGAGATGGTTGATCAGGTTAGAATCTATCCTTGTTGCAGAGCTGCTACTATTTATTTTTATTATATACATTATAGTGAATTTCATTCCTTTGGCAGGAATTTCTCTTAGATTTTTTAGACCTTAAAAATTAGCATTTAGGTATTTAGAAACCTCTTCAGGCAAGTTCTGTTCAGACTCTTAAATACGTTATCACTTTGATTTTATAAATGACTAATTTTAGCAGGTGCTGTTGTATGTCCTCTCTGACTGCAGATGGTAAATTTTATTCTCTTTGCAGCATCATATGGAATATATTCTTTTTGCCAAATAAGTGGCAGAAATATCTATGAACAATTATGCCTATACCATCTTCTTCTACAAATTAATATAGTTAGCATTCTGTTTGTCTAATATATTTTTAAAATACCTTCACTTTGCTGTTAACCCTGATGGTCATTCAGTCTTTTAGTATGAGGCACTTACTGTCTTCATATTAGATATATTAATTGTTAAAGTGTCTCTTTCAAACTTCTTTTAGATTACTGCTGGTGTCTTAATCAGTTTAGCTTATTTAAATCTTACTTTAATTATAGTCTTCTCCTCCCAAAGGCTGTGAGCGGCTTACACAATATTAAAGGTTTGACATGAGAGAAAAAGAAGAAAAGCAGGACCCCACCCCAACAAAAAAAAAAGGTATAAAATTCCATGAACACCTCCAAAACAATTCTTTCCCAACATCAGCTTTCAGTTCTATATGTTTATGCTGGGAGATGATCAGTGTGAGATTGTTCTTCTCCATCATTTCTGCAGTCCCTGGACAACTGATTGTTCAGGCAGGCTCCCAACACCTGTTGATCCAATGGCCATGGCTAGCCTGATCTTCCCCTTGCTAGGGCAGAGAAGATGCAATTTCCCTATCAGTCCACATTGATGGCTGCTGACTGGGGCCAGATTATTTTTTTTCTGTGATTCTTGGGACACCCACTTTATGGCTGTTGCAGATGGTCCTAAAGCGATAGAATAAGGTGCATCCTCCCACCCCCAAATGGCCCTCTGTTACTCCTGGGGGGGATTAATGAACTGGTTGGGCAACAAAGTTCTGAGAAGGCACCAGGCAGTGATTTTGTCCCCATTGAACTGATTAAATCTAATTTGGCATGGTGGTCTCTAGTATTATCATCACCCTTTATATCTTTTAACCAAATTGCATGTAAATCTCACTATTGGGGCTTGTCTATAATTATCCCGATGGTTAAAAAAGGAAACAAAACTGACCAAGCTAACTATAGACCAATTAGCCTTCTCTCCATAATTGGTAAACCTTATGCCATATAGGAAACTCCTTGATGGGTTTGACCAAGAAAGTGTACTGGCAGATGAGCAGACAGACTTTAGAGCTTGACCAGGGCTTGATCCTGAGGCACTTAATAAGTACAAGAACAAGCCAAGGGGTGCACTCTATGCCATCTTTGTTGCCTTTAAAGTAGCCTTTGATCACATTTCTCGTGACAGATTATGCTAGAAACTATCAAATTCTTCAGTCACCCAAAGGTTGCTTTTGTTAATAAAAAATCTTCACAAGGGCTCCTACTTAAGAGTGTATCGCAACCCACAGGGCCATTTAACAAGCCCAGTTGGTGCTGAGAGGGGGGTTAGACAGGGTTGTATATCAGCCCCACTACTGTTTAATTATTATATTGATGACATGGTGGATAGACTCTCTAATCTGGAATTTCATCCACCAAAATTGGGCAGTAGACATTTATCCATACTCCTCTATGCAGATGATGCCATGTCCCTGTCATGGTCTTTGGTGGGGATGAGGAAAATGTTGAGAGCTCTAGCTAACTATTGTTATGAAAACCTGCTTTCCATTAACCATCAGAAGACAAAGGTCATAATGTTTGCCAGAAAACCCATGATGCACAAATGGCAAATCAATGGGATTAGTGTAGCCCAGACAACTCAATAAATATCTGGGGGTCATTTTCCAGGCATCAGGTAGCTGGAAAGAGCAAACAAATTACAATGTTACAAATGCTCAGAGATCAACCAACGCAATCTTGAGATTCTTTTTTTCTTCGGGGGGGTAGATATGTCCCAGCTGCCTTCAAGGTTTTTCAAGCCAAAGTTATTCCACAGCTTCTTTATAGCTCTCAGATCTGTATATACAGTGATTTCCATCCACTTGAGAGGGTCCAATCTAAGTTCATTAGGGATATCTTTTCAACCCCCTGCTGTGTGTCAAATGCTAAGCTGCATTTGGAAGCGGGTTTGTCAAGCTTGGATCCTGTGCCTGGACTTATATTTTCAACTTTTGGTTGAAATTGATTTTTTCCCTTTCTGGCCTAGCTCCCCTAATTTTTAAGGATGAACATCCCTCTGATTGGATGCATCTAATTACTGAAAAGCTAAAGTCATATAGGTTGTCAGTGGAATATCTTCTCCCTCTAGGCTATCATAACGCTAAGGTGATCCTTAAGAGGCGTCTTATTGATATAGAACACTAGACAGATTTAAGCCAGGCGCCAAGCCTTGCAAGACTTGGAGCTACTAAGCCCTCACAAAAACCAGCTAAATATCTGTATGACCTGATATATTGAGCACACAGAAGACCCCTGGCATTGGCTCAGCTGGAGTACTACTCAGTACTGTAGTACTGGAGGGTAGGCATAGGAGAGTCCCCTACATGGAGAGACTGTGCCCTTGTGGAAAGGGGAATATTGAGACAGTTGGCCACGTGCTTCTGTATTGTTTTTCTATCATGAGCTGCGTTCCAAATATATTGCTTCTCTCATTCTTAGATACCCTGACAATTCAGATGAATTTTATATAAACTTATTTCTTTCTGATAAACACACTTATATCTTGCACTCAGTAGCCAAATTCTGTATGACTGCGACTAAAATCCAATCATGGTATGTCCGAAATGGTCAATTTTAATCGGCGCTCCTTTTTCTTTTGTTTTAAAATTTTTGTTTTATCCTATACTCTTTTATCTCAATCTTTTATGTAACAGATTCTACATGTGTATATGCATGTATATGTTTATATTGGTATCTATCCGCGTTTCTTTCATTTGATCTGGATTGTGTTTTTGATCAAAGATCTCAATAAACTGAACTGAAACAAAACAATCATTTTTATTTCTGTTATACTCATGCATTTTGTATTTTTCCCCTAATTATTTATGTATCCTCCAGATGTATCTGCATAGCTAGGCATCCATTTTCTCACAGGGTGTGTCAGGTACTCGCATGTATTGAATTTGTAACTAATATTGAAGACTGACACCCCCACCTCGACTATAGTTATTTAACTGACAGAATATCAGCTTTCTTGCTTTGGTTTTGGACCTTTGCCGCTTGGTTAATTTAAAAAAGAAACTGAAAAGTTAAAAAATCTTAGCTAGAATTAGCTAGGATCTGAAATTATTTTAAAACATCTTTTAATTGGGAGATTACCACAGTTCTGTGATGTCTAGAGGCCTTTTGCTTGGGAGAGAATGTTTAAATCGGGGTGGCTTCCCCATTAGGCAAATTGAGGCAACAGCTTCGTACAGCATGTATGCTATGAAGCAATAGGTGAGGACACCCCCACCTTGCCCCTAACATCACCCCCTTGCCTGGGATTGCTGCCCCAGCCTCATTATCACTGCCTACCCCCCTTTCCCAACCCTCTTGCTGAGTAGCTGGGTATAGGATTGCCCTGTGCATGTCTACTCAGAAGTAAGTTCCATTGAATTCAGTGGGACTTACTCCCTGGTAAGTGGGTATAGGTTTGCAGCCTGCTTTAGTTATAACTAACTTAAGTCCAGATATTTCAATGGGTCTGCTCTAAGCAGGATTAATGCTGGATGCGACCTGTTGTGTTTTGGTTTCTATTTACATACTTTGTGTATATTTGTCCATGCCCCTGGACAATGTTCTATGGATGCCCATGAATAACACTGCTGCAGAAAATCTTCGTTCAAGCATACTAACCAACCTGTACCCAAAGAAGGTAAGAATGTTTACCCAGAAATACTTGCCACATATTAAAATCTCGGAGACCATCTGGTAGCAATTAGTCCATAGAAGGATTGTCTATGAACCATACAGTATATTCAGTCGGTGGGGGGCGACTTCTCTTGAATAGTATAATAGCATACTTTGATATTAAATCTAGTTACAGGAATTTGAATAAACTGAATAAATATTCAGAGAATGAAGCAATTTTCTGAATTAACAATGGGATAATAAATCCTGTAATTAATTAAAATATTTCTTAAGAGCAAAGGAACTCTCTTCTTCCAATGTCATTACTAAAACAAAACCAAATGCAAAACATTAGCTCTGTAGATGCAAATATATATCATATGCTCAGAAGTCAATTAAGAGACTTCTACAAAATTCATAATAGGAATCTCATTGGTTTGAAGAGTTTCCATGCTTTGGAACAAGATTATATTTTAGTAGTTTTTGTGGAGAAGAAAATATAACATCTAGAGAGATAATATAAAATAGAGAAATAGTAGTATAATGTTAAAAAAAACCCTCTCAAAACTCTTTGTGTAGGTCTGTCAGTTCTCTCTTCAGGAGATTCCTGCACCAAGAAGATGAAATGAGATATTCTCCTGAGGAGATAGAGCAATCATACCATTGAGGCCAAAAGCACCTTTTTAGAAAAAATAACTTTCAGCTAGAGAATTGTCAGTGTTGCTTTTTGGAAAAGGTTATGTGTACAGTATTCTATAAAGGGTAGCAAAAAATCCCAAACCTATATAAATTTCTGTGGAATCTTCCATGCAGATTTCAGCTAAACTTATTTTCAAATAAGTTTGCTAAGGATTTTAGGTTAAGTTACTGGTTTTTGGATTTACAGCGTAAATAATGAAATAATAAAGGGTGTTGCCACACCAAAGCAACAAAAATTAGTCATGGCTTTTGCTGAAATTTTGCGGAGTCATGTATATGTGTTGCAAAGAAACTATCATTGAGGACAGGACGACGCCCTATAAAAATGAAGACCTTATTTTGAGGCTCAGAATCTTAAGAATACTGTATGCCAAAATTAGACAAATACAGTAGTAATGGGTAGCCCAACATTTAAGAAATATCCAGTTTCAGGAATTTCCATGCACATTATTTGCTGTGTGCAAATATATATATTTAATAGCTTTAGTTATGTCAGTTCACAGAAAGAGGTTCCAAAGGATCAACCACTGCATTAGAGCAATCAGAGCAACTTCTAGTTACTACAGTACTTAAATTTTTCTTCTTGTAATCAGAGCAACTTCTAGTTACTACTTAAATTTTTCCTCTTGAAGACACAGGAGCAAAAAGGCTCCAGTTAAACAATGAAGACTCACCCCTGTGCTTCCTCTGACCCCACCCACACTAAAATTCTGGTGCATTAATTTTTCTGTCTTTGTAAGCTCCTGGATTCTACTTTCTGAGAAATGCTTTTTACTCTAAGCCTTTTCTACCTGAGTTCCAGACTCTAGGCAACTTGGACTTCAGGTTTGCCACCTTGTGTTTGCTGTCCAGTAAACCCCAGAACCACTAGCCCTGCTTCTAGAACCCAGTGTGGTTTCAGAATTAGGCTTGCTGATGAGCACTAAGCCAGAAGGTTACCATGGGACTCCCAGCCAAGCATCTGCCTCTGCGCTCAGCCCTTCTGGCATGACTGATTTCTGAAAGTGGGAGTGCTGGTGGACATGTTGTAGTCCACTCTTACACCTGTGGTCTAATGGAAGAGAAATCCTCTCTCTGTTAGCTATAATTTGCTGCCAGGTTTTCCTAGTGGCATTTTTGAATGGGGGCCTATTCAAATCAGACGTGCTGCAGCATTAAGAACCTCCACCACCAGCAGTCAGAAGATTTGATTATTTTCTATTTTTAATTGTATGTGAACCACTTTGAGAGGCTTTCACCTCAAATAATCAGTCAAATTTATTTTCTCTTTGTCTCTCACACATAGCCTTTAGTCCATCTTGTTCGTTTGGATTTTTAGCCTACTTTCCAGTAGGCTTACAAGATCACCCTTGACCCAGCATTCCGTGTGTGTGTGTGTCCATTTGTCCATCCATGTGTGTTTCCCTCCTCCTCCAATCAACTTCGCAATGCCTGGACCAATATGAATCAAATCGGGTACAGTTGTAGCAATACGTAAGGACACCTCAACAGCTTAGTTTGTGTTGATGCCATCCACCCCAATTCAAGAAGATGGATGCATAAACTTTTGAGGCACAAGTTGGCTAATTTGTGAACAGCCTAACCCAGTGGTTCCCAATCTGGGAGGCTCCAGATGTTGCTGAAATACAACTCCCATCAGCCCCAGCTACAATTTATTGTGGCTGGGGATGATGGGAGCTGTAGTTCAGCAACATCTGGAGCCTCCCAGTTTGGAATGACTGACCTAACCGATTTGAACCAAATTTGCTACATCTGTAGAGACACATAGGGATACTTCAATGGCATAGTTTGTATGATGTCATAAACCCCCATCCAAGATGGTGGACACGTAAACGTTTGAGGTGCAAGTGGGCTAACTTGTGGACCACCAAACTGATTTGAACCAAATTTGTTATAGTTGGAACACCTCAACCGCATGGTTTGTGATGATGTCATCCAACCCAATTCAAGATGGCGGACATGTGAATGTTTGAGGTGCAGTTGGGCTAAGTTATGAACTGCCTAACCAATTTGAACCAACTTTGCTACAGGGTCTCATAGGAAATGATGCATTTCCCAGTTCCCTTTTGGAAAAGCTGTTTCTGCAACAGCAAAAATGATCATTCTTAAGATTTGTATCCTGCTCATCCTCCAAGAAACTGGCTCCCACTGTGTCCTCACAACAAGCCTGCAAGGGATTTAGCCTAATAGAATAGTGGCGGACATCCTAACAAAGCACTTGTGTAGAGAACAAAGGTGTGCTTGAGCAAGAAAATCATATCGTTCCATTAAAAATTGGTATTTTCTGAATTGTGCTCTTTCACAAATGAGACATTCCACAGGTTGTGCAGCTACTGCATGTTTGCAGTTCTGCAGTACTAGAATTGAACACAAGCTCCAGACCAGTGTTCCTTCTAAGGCGTGCACACATGCATGTGCTCACAAATTTTTTTAATGTCCACTCAGTTAATTTTAGACCCCACTCAGGTTGAATCAGGAAGGGGCACCTCTGAATGCACATGTGCACACACTGCCTTGATACTGCTGCCCAGAACATAACTCATTCCGCACAGAGATGGAAAAAATTAGAGGGACCACTGCTCCAGATGTACTGCTAGTAGCTAGTGCAACAACTTTGTACTAGCACATCATCCTTCTGCAAGTGATTTGTTAGCCACTGACTTTTTAAAGCAGAATACAGCTCATTCTGTGGCAGAAGGAATGAGCTCACCTTTTATGAGAAATGTGACTTTGTACAGTTAGGGTGTGTGTGAGACTGTCCTCAATAACAACAGAGTTTTAAAAATGTTGGTTGTAGATACATCTCAACATGACTCTGCTAAATTTCTCTGCTAAATGACTCTGCTAAATTTCAGCAAAATCCATGACTAAGATGCAACTCATGTTCTGAATTTTGTACATTTGGATAGATTGCCCCTAAAATATTAATTGTAAAATAATTTTAACAGTTAAAATAGCATTTTAAAGGGTGGTATTTTGGTTTTGGTTTTTTAAGAAGAATGAGTGTTCTATTTTGCTTAGTTACCTGGCCAGGAAAACGGGCTTTGTGAGATGCTCATTTTTCAGGTCTTTATTTGTAATAATGGATCTGCGCATTCTTATGTTTAGTCTGTGTTAGAAGTGAGAATTCGAAAGCATTGCTCTTAGCACCACAATAACCTCTTCTGGCCGCTACAGGCATGCTGAGATGTTAATAGGTCTGTCTTGGTCAGTTAGTTAAAACTGTTCAGTTGTTGTTGAAGGCTAGTGCCTGTTTGGATATGCTATTCATTATCTCTTCCTTAGTGTGTGATGTTTTCATTTCTTAATAAATCTTTTTTGATTTTTGAACAACCTACTCAACCTACTGTCTCCAGATAATCTCTTGGGCTAAACTTCTTTACCATCAGAGCATACTCTGCTGTGTGAGGGTTTATCTGGCCTTGGACTGTTTTTAGACCATTATCTGCCTTATTCCTTATTTGTTTCTCTGACCTTGGACCTTTTTTTTTTTTTTTTTTTTGCTATACCCTGCCTTACCCCTTCAACTTGGCTGCTAATGGACTCTTTAAAAAAAAAAAAAGCTTTAAATGCTGATCTATTTGCCCTGGGGCCCTCACCTCTTCAGACAAGCACAACCAATGTTTGTTCTGCTTCGGGGAAGATCATGACACCCATACATGCAAGATTTGTCTATCTTTTTCAAAACAGACTCCCAAAAGTAGAGAATTGCATCTTCAAGCCGCCATTTACAAACAGACCCTTTGACCGTCAATGCCAAGGTCGCACTCTCCAATATTGCCAATCATGTCAAAGCTGACTTTGGCTCCATTGACATCTGCTTCCCTGACCTCACAGGCTACTTTTAAAACGTGCCATGATGTGTCAAAGGATGACCATAAATGCTTGAAGAAGCAGAATCCTCCTCTCATTCCAAATACCACAAAGCAGGGTATTCGATGTTGCCAACATCAGTACACTTGACACCACTGAAGTCCAGCTTGCTGATGCCTATTCTGAAACTGGTACAGTCTTCAACCTTGACACCCAGCACTAGGGTGCACAAAACCAGTTTGCCCGTTTCAGTTTAAGTCTGAACCAAACTTGAACCAGACCACGCATATTCAGTTTTGGCATCCTGAACTACAACCCCTGCTCTAAAATTTTGTTTTAATTTACCACTGGGTTTGGCTGCCTCCAGGTGGGTGCTGCTGTGGTCATGAGGAGGTGTTCAGCAGTCCCCCCTCCCTCTAGTCTTCTGTGGGCTGGTTTGGCCCATTTTCAGGCCATTTTGGTTTTACCCATGGTCACAATGGCCATTTTGGAGGCTGCCACGCAAATGGCCAGGGCACATGTGTGATGGTCTCCAAAACAGCCATCGTGACCGAGGAGAGAGCCAAAGCAGCCAGAAAATGGGCTGAACTGGCCCATAAAAGACTGGGGGGAGGCCGGTGGGGGAGGGGGAACTACTGGAGACTCTGCAGCCGTGGCAGCACCCCTTGGAGGCCACCGAACCTGGTGGTGATTTAAAAAAAAAACACTTTAGAACCCCAAACTGGCCCCAAGTCAAACTGGGCCCTGTCCAACTGGAGGGCGAGCCCTTGAGATGAGCTGGTTTGATGGCAAACCAGCTCGACCTCGAGCCAGTTTGCACATCCTTACCCAGCACAATGTGGGGCCATTCTTTGTCTTTGACTTGTCCTTGGGCTGGATCGTTGACTTAGAATTAGACTGCCATTCAAATGCCTTCTCCATTGACTGTTCAATGACCAAGGTATCCTTCATACTCATTGTCCTTTTTGCCCAAGATCATCAAAGATGCTTCTACAGCACCTCCCTCACATTAGCTAGTTCCTTTTGACATCAGGGTTGATGACATTGCTTTGATGCCATCGACATCTACAGGAATTCCATCATCAACATCAGTGACTCTGCCAATCTCCACCACTCATCCTCCTGCTCCTTCAGCGACCTCTCAACACTGACCTATGGAGGTACTTTTCCTGGCCTCTTCAATAACTATACCGTTAAGGTCCACCAAGAAGCTGTTCACTCCATTGCCTTGACATAGATGAATACAATAGTTTGGGTGCCATGGAGATTCCAAAGACCCCTTCAACATCTCCATTGATAATGCTTCAACATTCTGTACCATGGCCTCCTACAGACGCTTCCTTCAAGTGTCCACTAGATCCAACTCCTGTGCCTCTATTACTTGTTCTACTGGCTGAACTGCAACCTGCTGTTCCAGTGCCAAAGATTCCCCCTGCTGAGGCACCTGTACTACCCAGGGGCTCTGAAGGCCCCACACCAGGCTTAAAGAAGCCTCCATCTGATGATGACTGTACTTCGGAATCAAGCAGTGTATCGGTTTATACTGAGAACCCTCAGATCCCTCACCATATTGACAGTATTCCAAATCATCCTTCAAACTCACCAATTGGAAACCAAATCCTATCAGATTCAGGTGGCTGAGATGGCAAAGGTCCCCGACCTCCAACTGAATTCTCCAGTCCATGCAGTCAATGATCTGGTCTATGATTTCGTAGCAGCTGCCTCCATATCCCAACATGCTGCACTCCCCATGCTGACAGTACTAATAAATTCTGCAAAATCAACATAGCAGCTCCCTTCTCCTTACCTTCAAGAGATTGGAGCATTACTACCAACTGCAGGAGGACAACTGCAAATTTCTCTTCAAGCACCCCACACCAAATTCTCTTGTCGTGAACTGTGCTATGGGCAGCCAATCTGGGCAGAAATACTCTGTTCTTACGGATAAGGAGGGCTGGAAACTTTATACCGTAGGAAGGAAAATCTACTCTTCCTCCTCCATCTCAATGAAAATCACCAGCTACTTGGCATGCATGTCAAAGTTTCATTATTCACTTTGGGAAGGTTTCAAGGACAGTTTACAAAGTGCATCTGACCCTATCCTAGCTAAAACAAAGAGCTTCTGTCAAAAGTTGGCTGACATCGCAAGTCAGCCAACTTGGTCTAAGCACAAACAAGCACCTGATGGAAACAGAGATGGAAACACATTGGCTAGTTCCATCTCCTTGAGGCATTATGCATGGTTATGCTCCTCATTTTTGCAACCTGATGTGAGGGATAAAATGGAAGGCTTCCCTTTTGATGGGGAAGGCCTGTTCAGCACCCAAATTGATGACACCATGGAGCACATGAAAAAACTGAAGTTTATAACCAAAACCTTCACTTCAACTTTGGCCCCTCAAACCTACCCTCAGTGCTTCAAATGGTATGACAGGCCCAGATACCCACTTGACCACTCTGACCGGAGAGATGATGAGACCTTTCCAGTTCTCCCATAAATGCCCTTTCCTGCAGAGAAACAAGCCTCACTCCAAGGGAAAACTCCAAGACGAACCTAAGCAGTGCCTCTGATTTCCCTGCCCACTGGACCTTCTGTACCCATAAGACTTGCACCTTTTCTTCCAGTTTGGCGTCTTATCCCCTCTGATGCCTGCGTGCTAAGTATAATTTCTACTGGCTACACCATAGAATTCCACTCCCCTCCTCCCTTCCTAGGTATAAAACCCACCCCACCAACTCCTGCATTGCTAGTGGAAGTCCAAGAGCTATTGTCCTAAGGGGCAATAGTACCTGTTTTGCAAAGAGACCAATGGGCAGGTTTTTACTCAAAGTACTTCCAAAATAACCCCTATATTGGGCAGCAGTGATAAAGGAAAAAGCTGAAAAGCATCATCTCATACTGTGTGGGCAGATGGCAATAGTAAACATCTCCTGCATTCTACCAAAGAAAACTACATGACTCTCTGGTCGCCAGGAGTCAACAACATGCTAGACCTATTTCCATGTGGGGATTTGCCCAAGGCACAGAAAGTACCTCCAATTCACTGTAGGTGACCAAGTCTACCAATATGCAGTCCTTCTATTTGACCTCTCCACAGCTCCACACGTCTTTACCAAGTGTATGAGCACCACCATCACACATCTCAGGATGCAGGGCATCTTGATATTCCCGTTCTTGGACAACTGGCTGATCACCTCCCCAGACAAATCCTTGCTAATGAGCCATATCCAGCTGGTACTCACATTGTTGAATCTCATGAAGTCTGTCCTGATGCCTCAAAAGACCCTGGTATACATTGGCTACATTGGACACTTTGTTGAAACATGCCTTCCTTCCTCAGGAAAGGCAAGACTCTGTTCTAAACATTATCCATTATTTCCATTCCAATCAACTTCAAGAAGCTCAATCCATCCAGTGCCTCTTAGGCCCGATGGCTTCTTGCATGACCACCATTCAACATCCCAGGTTTCACATGCAACCTCTCCAAATCTGGCTGCTCTCCAACTTAAGGCAAAATGTGGACAGCCAACACATGTAGCTCCTGCTACCACAATTAGTATTGGACTCCCTGTCGTGGTGGACCCTGGTAGAGAATCTCACAACAGGCATATCCTTCCATCCTCTTGTCGCCACATTATCTCTCACAACAGCCGCCTCTTTGACAGGATGGGGTGCTCACTGTGCAGGACAGCGGACCCAAGGCTCTGGAACCATCATCACTCCCTTCTCCACATAAATGTTCTACTGCTTCTGGCTGTCATTCTAACCATGAAGCTCTTCCTACCACTATTAAGAGGCCAGACAGTCCAGGTCCTGCTGGACAACAACACCATTATAGCTTATATCAGTCACCAGGGTGGCACAGTCCAAGGGCGGCACAATGTCTTTGCAACCTGACAATACAACTCTGATTCTGGTGCATAAAGCATATTTACCCACTGACCCTTCACATCAAGGGCACTGGCAGCTCTCTGGCCGACAGCCTCAGCAGAGAGATGGATCTTTCCTGCCAACATGAGTGGGAAGTCACTGACAATGTCCTTTCCACTTTTTTCCATCAATGGGGGACTCCCCAAGTGGACCTTTTTGCTACTCCCTCAACAAGAAATGTCCACTCTTTTGCTCAAGGGTGGCTGTGGGGAAGGGATCCCTAGGGGATGCCTTCCAGATCCCCTGGGATGTGCACCTGTATTACTTTTCCCCACCTTTCCCACTCCTGTCCTGTGTTGTAAGCAAAATCCTTCAACAAAAGACAAGATGCATAATACTCATGCTGTGGTGGCCGAGACAGCCATGGTTCCCCCTATTCCACCTATTTGGGGGCCTTCACCTTCCTTAGTGCCCTCAGTTCCTCTCACAGAATACTGGCAAGGTTCTTCACCACAACATTCGCACACTGAACATGACTGCCTGGAGGGTGAACATCTAGATCAGACCTTGCTGTACAAGAGAGAGCCTTCCACCAGGCGGAAGTATTTCTGCAAATGGAAAAGGTTTGTCACCTATGCAGAGGCTAAAAACTTTGAACCACCACAGCCTCCGTACGCCAGGTCCTGTTATATCTGACCTCCCTAAAAGTCTCAGGCCTTTCCATTTTGTCTATACAGGTCCACATATCGGCCCTCTCTGTGATGCACTCAGGTTTGAACTCTAAAACATTATTTCCTCATCCTGACTGCAAGAGATTCCTAAAAGGCCTTAATCCTTTTCCAGCAGTACGGAAACCTGTTCTTTCCTGGAGTCTCTCTCTTGTGCTCTCCACCCTTACTGAAGATCCCTTGCAGCCATTTTCATCAACTTCGCTTAAACTGCTCTCTCTCAAGACACCCTTCCAGATGGCAATTACCACAGCTTGCAAGGTTAGTGAATGGACTGCTTTGCTGATGCCCCCTTCACTATCTTGTGGGAGTATGCCATTATATAGAGTATACAATGAGTATAACACTATCCTGGTAAACTCCAGGCTTGACTACTGTAATACATGGGGCTGCCTTTCTACATAGTCCAGAAACTACAGTTGGTGCAGAATGTGGCAGCCAGACTGGTCTCTAGGATAGCATGAACAGACCATATAACACCAACCTTAAAAGAACTGCACTGGCTGCCAATATGTTTCCAAGCGAAATACAAAGTGCTGGTTATTACCTTTAAAGCCCTGAACGTCTTGGGTCCAGGGTATTTAAGAGAGTGCCTCCTTTGTCATGAACCCTGTCACCTATTAAGATCATCTGGGGAGGTCCAGTTACGGCTACTACTGGCTTATTTGGTGGCTACTCAGGGCTAGGCTTTCTCTGTGGCTGCCCAGACGCTCTGGAATGTACTTACAGTTAAAATCACAGTTTCTCCATCTCTGACTATTTTTTAAAGACCCTTAAGACACACCTGTTTTCTTTTGATTGATTTTAATTGATTTTATATCATAATTGTAAACCTCCCTGAGCCATTTTTGGAAGGGCGGTATATAAATCTTATGAACACCACCTAGGGATGAACATGTCAGGCAGTATAGAAATATGATAAATAAATAAAATATCTGAAAAGTAGTACTGAATTTTTTTGTGATGTAATCATGATCATGAATTCTTTTGTGATGTAATCATGGAAACTAGCTTGTTAAAAGAGCAACTGACAATATAAGTGTACAAAAGTCCACAACAAAGAGAACTGTATTCCTTTTGTGACTTGTGGGCCCATGTCGTAGCTTCAAGGACCCACTTTCAGCTCAGCTGTGCTTTTGTGATTCTTATGACTGTGATTCTTGCTCGCAAAAGGATAGTGTGCCATTGTTGGTGCTTGATGATCCTCCTTCTGTTATACAGGTCCTTCATTATTCACTGGGAACAGTGGCTCACAGATGCAAGTCCCCCTCTTGTGTTCAGGTGTTTCCTGTTCCTGACTATGAGAAAAAGCTTGATTTTGCTTACTGCCACTTACACTGAATTTGTGACTGTTAGCCATCTGGGATAAATCTTTTATCACCAAGAATAGCTCAGCCCAAGCTATGCTGTTCCAAGCAATGTAGGTGATGGTCCCTAGAGAGGATGTATAAAAGGCACATGGGACAGATAGATCTCTTAACTAAATTTCTAGCCCAGTCATCATGTATAGTTGAGTGTGACATGCATATTTACAGTGCTAGCTAAATATTGAAAACTGAAATGAAAACTGTAGCATCATGGCTTCTTTGTTGGGAATCTTTTGTAGGGGTAATTGTGTGAACATAGTGCATGCAGATTTGTTGCAAAGATAGACCAAATTTACATATAGAGATTCAAAGAGCTAGAACATGCACTGCAAGTACAGTACTCCTCACACCCTGGATTAATAAACTATAAACTATAAATGACGGCTTGTGAAACTAACAAACAATACTTTCTTAGTTTTAATCAACCTTTTTCTCCCTCTGTTAAATTATTCAGGGAAACTATCGGTTTATGAAACTTTTACTTGCTCGTAGAGCAAACTGGATGAAGAAGGATTTAGAAGAAATTACTCCTTTACACTTAACTACTCGGCACAAGAATCCAAAGTGCTTATCTTTGTTACTAAAATATATGGCACCAGGAGAAGTAGATACACAGGACAAGAACAAGGTAAAATAAAACCCAACACCTTTGCTTTTATTATCCCTGTAAAAGTTTAGTTCTTCATCATGGTCTCTGTACAATTCTACATATGAATTCTGTAACTGAGTAGAACAAACCTTGGAACATTCTATAACTAGAAATGTGATTCTCATGTCTCCCCACCTCAAGGGTAGTATGAGGTTAAATGTAGATGCTCCAAGGAGCAGTATCACCCCTCTCAGTTATTTTCTGCCACTACAGCAACACTACAAAGAACATTCTCCATGAGTTTTCTTTTCACAATAAGTGTTAGCAATTGATTTCATTTCTTCTTCCTCATTAATAGCCCCTTTTCCTCGACTTGGGCTTTGCTATTGTTTTCTTTCCTTTGGGCTAGTTGTATCAAAAAATTCTGTACTTACAGAGGCAAAGTCCTCGAGCCTGTTGGTCATGATTAGTACTTAATTGAGTGAATTTGTGTTGCCATTGCATGGAGCTTTTCAAACAGGCTCTTCAGAACTGATCATTGAGGCTTCAAGCTCTTTGTGGGAGATGGCATTCACCACCACTGTGACAGACTAACTGATGGGACTCGGAATATAGTCTGCCAGGCCTCCTCCTCTCCCATCAGTAATAGTACAGGACACAAGCTGTATCTGTATCTGACCCTATCTGTTGCTGGTGGTATCAGCCACTCTCAGCTTGGGGCCGCAAAGAGTCCACTTCTCTTAGCAGCCTAAAAACGTAGATACTAAGCAACTCAAGGATTTTCACAAGGGACCAGGGCTCTTCTCATGACAAACCTGATTCAACAGTGTACAAGATCCAGCCAGTCTTCCAGTGCTGTTTAGGTACTGGCCATTCCAGTCTTGGTTACAGGGTGGAGAAAACAGATGATTTTTAAACATCTGATTTTTTTTAAAAAAATCAGGTTTTTAATGTTAAGCGTTGAATATCTTTTTGAAAAACTGATTTAAAATGAAAACTGAAAATCAGTAATCTCTTTAAGTCTGAATTTATGTTTATTTTATAAAAGGCTGATTTTCTTTGTGAATAAAGAACTGTGGAAGAAACATTTGCATTAGTCATCATGCAGAACAATAATTCATGAATTACCAAGTACTTGCTTACCAGTACCAAATACTTGTTTTTATTTGTCCATAGCACCTTGTATCTTCAACAAATGCATGTTTTTCGAATAGCTGCCTTCCTGCTCCATGAAGTGATTCAGGTCTGTGTAGATAGCTAGCTCCAAGTAGGATTGATGACTAGTTCTCTGTGCCATGTAATTCAAGCTATGATATGCTTGCTTACGTCACTGGGCCTTTAATTAACCAGAATGAATCTCATCTTACCCCAACCCAAGCAGTCCAGTTCATAGGAGTGGTTCTAAATTCCCATACTGAGTGTACCCACTCCCACAACAATGAGCCGTCAACCTAAAACCTCTGGTTTGGGATTTCCGGAGGAACCCTTGCAAACACCACATTGCAGAGCCAGCATAGCATATTGGTTGAAGTGTTGGACTAGGACCAGGAAGACCCGAGTTTGAATCCCCATTTAATCATGAAACTTACTGGGTGACTCTGCACCATGTATATCCCAGCCTAACCTACCTCACAGGGTTGTTGTAAGGATAAACATAACCATGTACACTGCATGAAGTCTACTGCTCTGAGCTCCTTGGAGGAAAAGTGGAATATATTTGTAAATAAATAAATACAATTCAGTGCCATTTAGAATCATATCAGTGACTGGGTTCATTGAATGGTGTTTCCCATCTTCACAAGTACTTGTTGCAAATTTGGTTTTTTCAGGTGTTCCATCCTCAGTGAGGTTCCTCATTCCTCTCCCTGTTCTACATTCTCCCCTCTGGTGGCAAGATGGATTCCATTCCAGGGCTTCTTATTCAGCTCCACAGATGCTTCTCTTTGGGTCTGGGGCACTCATTGTTGGGCTGTATTGGTCAATGACCCCTGGAAAAGCCCAGAAAGGATGCACATTAACTCGTTGGAGATGCTAATTCTAATTTGTCCTGCTACTAGAGATGTGAACAAATCATTTTTTTCATTTTGATTTGTGTCCAAATCGGATCACCCTCAATTGGTTTTGAGTCCAAATCTGCCCCCGAATCACCCCAGATTCGATTTGTACCAGAATTTTCTGAATCTGAATTGATTTGGATTAAAAAGGGGTTCCGGGGCCAAAAGAGTGGGGTGGGTGGTAGTGCCCAATGGGTGGAAACTACCACCCAAATTTCAAAGAAATTGGGCAAAGGGGTTATTTTAAAAGAATGTTTGAATTTGGATGTGCGAAAAGCTTTAAGCTTTTCCTCAAAGGGAATAATGGGGATTTCAGCAACCTTATAGCTCCACCAGGGTGGCCCAGAGCAGGTTGTGGCCCCTTTGCCCAATTTCTTTGAAATTTGTGTTAGCCTCCACCCATTGGGCACTACCACCCAACCCACTTTGGCCACAAAATGGCCAAATGGTCAAATCTCCAAATTTTGGGGGTCCAAATCTGGGGTGATTTGTTTTGTACCCGAATCTGGGCAATTGAGGATAGGGGTGATTTGTTTTGTCTACAAATCGCCAGAATCGGCCAGATTCGGGTACAAATCATTTTGTTCCCGAATCGTTTCACACATCCCTTCCTGCTACTTGGGGGCAAGTTTATCTGGGTAATTGCCAACTGGGTAATTGTAGCTAGCTACCCAGTTCTACATAAACAAGCAGTGGGGATCTTAACTAAATTCAGGCGCATTTCCAACTGTATCCCTAGATCTGTGAAACTGACACAATGTCCACAATGTCAATTTCATGGGTTTCATCTGCCATGTCTCAACAATACAGTATTAGATAAATTGAGCAAAACCAGGGAAATCAACCATGAATGGTTTCTAAACACCAGACAGCTAATAGGCAACAAGGTAGGTGATACACTAACGTAATTCCGCTCCTGTCTCAGGAACTCAGTACAGGTATAGACACTCAAAACTGGCCAGCTGTTAGACTACCTAAGGGACCACAGCCAGGACTTCTTTAAGATACTGAGAGGCCCTGGTGACAGAATGTTCTCTTGAGGCCCTCTACGCTCTTTCTTTTCACTATATCCTGTGTGAATGTAATTTTTTTTCCTCATTTGGAAAAAATGCTAGATATGCATACAGTGTGTTCAAAAATCATCTATATTGACATCAAACTTAATATACCAGTACATTAAGATTTTATTATTGACAAATATATATACTGTTGATTTCACTTGCAAATTACAGGATTCCTGCAAATGGGGTCCTCATTTCCATGTTTCATAAACTAATATAAACAAATACAAAGTTTAAACATGACAATGCATTCTTCACTAGCTTACTTAAATGCCAGATGCTGAAGTTGTTTTACATCAAGTCTAAATTCTGTCACCCATCGCATCTCTCTTTTTAATGTGCTGCCTGATGAAGAATTCTGTAGAAAGCTTACATAGTTTTGTGTCTTTTTTAGTAGGTCTCAGTAAAGATATTGCCCAATTTTACTGTCACAGTAAATCTATTTGTCCTTGAGGTGCCACAGAATGGTTCAATAAATGAACTAAAGCCCACTTCAGCTGGAACTGGGTCTGGCAGACGTAACTAGAGAGTTGGTTGCAGAATTATAATCTCTCAGATTCTCTAGTCCATTTTATCTTGTACCTCACTTTAAAAGTGTGGGGCAGGGTGGGGTGGAAGGGCCAGTTATTGCTAAATTATTGGAATGATTGCGTCCATTTAGTTTGGGACAGGGAGGAGGGCAGTTATTTTTGTTGCAGGAATAACTGATTTCATTTCCAGAACATGAAGTCTAATTGGTGATGCAGCCACCACCAACCACAATTTGTGTTTCTAAATTAGTTAGTTCACGGCATAATTTAGTTAGTTCATGGCATAATGGCATTACTATTCCACAAAGGGGGTGGTTTGGTGATTTCCCCCATTGTTCAATAGTTTTTGAACATCAGTTTTGAAAGATTTTGAAACGAAAAAAGAGTTGGCATTACCGTCTATCAAGAATTTTACCAGTAAAGTATTCCTTGTTGGTAAAGTATGGGAGGTTGATTCAATTGCCCTCCAGCTAGGCTATCAGCCAAGTTAGCCCAAGCCTGCTGATCATGGAAATGCCCGCTATTAAGGTTATGGCGTTTGCTTCTTCACATAAACACTGTGGTAAATGGGAGAATGGGCAGCAGGGTGAGTGATGAACTGGGGTGGGACTTCTTGCTCACTTTGCAATGGCTGTACAGCCTTTTAAAACAAATGTCTGGATAGGTCTACTGAATAGGCTTTTTATCTATCTAGGTAAGGCTGTTGTGCCCTTTCTCAAGCACAACAGCCTTTTTTCAACTGCACTAGAGCCAGGAAAGGCTATCACATCTTTACACAGTACTTGTAGAAAGTGCTTAATTGTCTCAGCCTTTATAATCTTCATACAATATGGGATTGCAGAGAGACTATGAAGAGGAAGAAGAAGAAAGACAGACCTCAGGAAGGAACTTAATGGGGAATTTCAGAAAGCTATTAGTAGAGACAAGGAGCAGTACTACAATGACATCTATAAAGACCTCGAGGATGGAAATAGACACGGAGACACAAAGAAAGTTTTCCAAAAGATCTCTGAACTCAGAAGGAGGTTCCAACTTCAAATTGGTATGTTAAGGGATGCCAAAGGACAGAGAGTAACTGATTCAGATAAGATCAAACAGAGATGGAAGGAGTATACTGAAAATCTGTACAGCAGGGACATCAACATCCAAGATACTCTAGAAGATATTCCCTACGTGCAAGAACCCCTAGTATGGGAAGATGAAGTTAGATCAGCACTCCGGACATTACCAAGTCAGAAGGGTGCAGAAATTGATGGAATAGCTACAGAAATATGGCAGGCAACAGAAGAAGAATCAGTCAAGGCTTTAACCAAACTATGCCAGCAAATTTGGAGAATGACACAGTGGCCAATAGATTGGAAGAGGTCAGTCTAGATAGTGTTGGAATATTATTTGCAACTTGCTTCAACAGCCAAAAAGCACAATTGGTTTGAACAGCACTTAGCTAACTATGATACATGCCCTATCAATGTCACTTGCAGTTGTTGGTAGATCCCTCCATGCGATGGCACTGCTTAAAAGTATGTCTCAACAGGGAGGGGAAACCAGGCCAAGGCCACAAGCCAGATGTCTTGAGAGTGTAAGTGGGAAATATAGCACTTGGAAGCAAATCGGAACCTTTGGGGTTAAAGTAACACTTTGGGTTGTATACTATGCACAGGTGCAAAAGTTCTTTATGGCAGAGTATAAAAGATGGATGGCCTGCCAGACTGGGGGCAGCCGCACCCAAAAGCTTTTGCTAGCAATGAAATAAAGCTTTGTTTGAAACTTTTACACTGGTGTCTGGTGAAAATACCTAACCAAGAGATGAGCAATACAGGGAGTAAATCTCTCCTCGAACAATACCCATACCAAAGAAAGGAGACTTAACAGATTGAGCAAACAATTGCACAATATCCTTAATTTCACATGCTAGCAAAATAATGCTCAGGATCATTCAATGCAGATTAGAGGCCTAAGTGGAAAGGGAAATGCCAGATGTCCAAGCTGGTTTCAGAAAAGGCCGAGGAACAAGAGACATCATTGGTGATGCACACTAGATAACTGAGAAAGCCAAAGAATACCAGAAAGAAGTCAATATGTGCTTTATTGACTGCAGAAAAGCCTTTGATTGTGTTGATTGCTGTAGTGGTTAGAGTGCTGGACTAGGACCGGGAAGACCCGAGTTCAAATCCCCACTCAGCCATGATATTTTCTGGGTGACTCTGGGTCAGTCACTTCTCTCGCAGCCTAACCTACTTCACAGGTTTGTTGTGAGAAGAAACCTAAGTATGTAGTACACTGCTCTGGGCTCCTTGAAGGAAGAGCAGGATATAAAATGTATAAATCAATAAGTAAATACATAAATAAAATGTTGTGGGATATCCTTAGGAAAATGGGCATCCCAGAACATCTCATTGTTCTCTTGAGAAACCTATAGACAGGACAGGAAGCCACAGTCTAGACGGAACATGGTGAAACAGACTGGTTCCAGATTGGCAAAGGAGTAAGACAAGGCTGTCTACTTTCTCCTTATTTGTTCAATTTATATCCTGAACATATACTGAGAGAAGCTGGATTAGAAGAAGATGAGTGTGGTTTTAAAGTTGGAGGAAAAAACATCAATAACTTGCACTATGCTGATGACACCACTCTGATAGCTGAAAATGTGGATAATCTGCAAGCTCTAGTAATGAAAGTCAAGGAACACAGTCTAAAAATGGGACCACAATTAAATGTAAAGAAGACTAAACTAATGACAATGGGTATAGCAACCAGCCTCAAAATTGATAATGAAGACGTTGAAGTGGTGGATAACTTCTGCCTTTTAGGATCGACCATCAACAGTAAAGGATCCAGCAGTCAAGAAATACACCACAGATTAGCACTTGGTAGGGTTGCAATGAAGGCCTTGGAAAGGATATTTAGATGCCTTGACGTGTCTATATCTACAAAGATTAGAATCGTTCAGACAATGGTTTTCCCCATGACACTCTATGGATGTGAAAGCTGGACTTTGAAGAGGCAAGCTAGAAAAAGTATTGACACTTTTGAACTTAGGTGGTGAAGAATACTTTTGAGGATACCATGAACAGCTAGGAAAACAAACAAATGGATCGTAGAACAAATCAATCCAGAATTTTCACTCGAGGCACAAATGACCAGGCTCAAACTATCATACTTTGGACACATTATGTGAAGATCCAGCTCCCTTGAGAAGTCCATAATGCTGGGGAAAGTTGAAGGAAAGAGAAGAAGAGGACGACCAGCAGTAGGGTGGCTGGATTCGATTATGGCAGCAATGAATGCACCATTGAGAGACGTTTGGACAAATTGGACAGAATCTATCTATGTGGGTGCTAAGAGTCGACACCAACTTGACGGCACTTAATCAATCAATCAATCACTATATGAGATTGTGGAGACACTATGAAGAAGAAAAGCAGGTTGTTGCAGGTTGCTATCTGAGTGGTCATCTATAGAGTCATGCAATCCACTTCCATTGTAACATCTCTTCTTTGCTGGGCTGTCATTGTGATGATCTGAAGACATTCAGTGGGAAAGCACTTCTCATGCCCCTGTGCAGTTAGCTTCAAACTTCATTAAAGAAGAAGGGATTAGAGTCCTAGAATGTTCCAAGGTTAGTTCTGTGCAGATGTAGAAGTAAGTGTGTGTGTGTGTGTGTGTGTGTGTGTGTGTGTGTGTGTGTGTGTGTGTCTGTACAGAGGACCACTTGTGGAATATCACTTACAGAGAAGCAAATTGTTCTTCATGAAACAGATAAGATCTGGAAGTGATATGTTGTCATCATGAGAAATGGGTTACTGCGCCTTTGCAGGGACCTCTCGGATGGATTAACTAGCTCCTCTTTGGTGCCCGTCCCTGCTGTGCACGTGACCTGTGCCTTGCTTTTCTTGGCAGTCGGGTGCCATTTTGTCTTTTTCGACCGCTGATGCATTGAGACCTCTGGTTCATTGCCCCTCAGTTTATAGAAAAGAAAATGTTACTTCGGATAGATTTGTAGTGTTTGATTTTTGGACAATGACTCGACTATTCTTCGCCTTTTCCCCTTGGACTTGATTGATTACTTACATAAGAACATAAGAACAGCCCTGCTGGATCAGGCTCAAGGCCCATCTAGTCCAGCATCCTGTTTCGCACAGTGGCCCACCAGATGCCGCTGGAAGCCACAGGCAGGAGTTGAGGGCGTGCCCTGTCTCCTGCCATTACTCCCCTGCAACTGGTACTCAGAGGCACACCCTTGAGGCTGGAGGTGGCCCACAGCCCTCTGACTAGTAGCCATTGATAGACCTCTCCTCCATGAAGTCATCCAAACCCCTCTTAAAGCCATCCAGGTTGTTGGCCGTCACCACATCCTGTGGCAGAGAGTTCCACAAGTGGATCACGCGTTGTGTGAAAAAGTACTTCCGTTTGTTGGTCCTAGACCTCCTGGCAATCAATTTCATGGAGTGACCCCTGGTTCTAGTGTTGTGTGAGAGGGAAAAGAATCTCTCTCTCTCCACTTTCTCCACGCCATGCATGATTTTATAGACCTCTATCGTGTCTCCCCGCAGTCGTCTTTTTTCTAAACTAAAAAGCCCCAGGTGTTGTAGTCTTGCCTCGTAAGAAAGGTGCTCTAGGCCCCTGATCATCTTGGTTGCCCTCTTCTGTACCTTCTCCAGTTCAACAATGTGCTTTTTAAGATGTGGTGACCAGAATTGTACGCAGTACTCCAAGTGTGGTTGCACCATAGTTTTGTATAAGGGCATTATAATGTTAGCCGTTTTATTTTCAATCCCCTTCCTAATGATCCCTAGCATGGAATTTGCCTTTTTCACAGCTGCCGCACATTGAATAGACACTTTCAACGAGCTGTCAACCACGACCCCAAGATCCCTTTCCTGGTCCGTCACCGACAGCTCAGATCCCATCAGCATACACTTGAAGTTGGGGTTTTTTGTCCCAATGTGCATCACTTTACACTTGCTAACATTGAACCGCATTTGCCATTTTGTCGCCCACTCCCCCAGTTTGGAGAGATCCTTTTGGAGCTGCTCACAATCCGTTTTGGATTTCACTACCCGGAAGAGTTTGTTATCATCTGCAAATTTGGCCACATCGCTGCTTACCCCTGCTTCTAGATCATTTATGAATAAATTAAAAAGCACCGGTCCCAGTACAGATCCCTGGGGGACCCCACTTCTTACTTCCCTCCATTGTGAAAACTCTCCATTTATACCTACCCTCTGTTTCCTGTCTTTCAACCAGTTAGCAATCCACACATGTACTTGTCCCTTTATTCCATGACAGCTAAGTTTCCTCAGGAGTCTTTGATGAGGAACTTTGTCAAAAGCTTTTTGGAAGTCCAGGTAGACTATGTCAACTGGATCACCTTTATCCACATACTTGTTGACACTCTCAAAGAAGTCCAAAAGGTTGGACTTCGGACAGATTTCAGTATTCTAGACTTAGGACTGTGAGTTGACTATTTTTGGCGACTGTTTTTCCAAGGCTTTGTCATCGGAAACGTCATGGCTGAGAGAAAAAAGACAACGTCAATGCTCCAGTTTTAAATACCAGGACCGGGAAGACTATAGAAAACCTTTTAAACCCTATCATAAAAAGAGTTATGCCCAACGAAACAAAAACCAAGGCCCTCGTACTAGCAAGGACAGTACCAAGCAGTCTCTTTGATCTAGGAGACTGTCCACCACTTGCACCATTATCACTGGCCGACGCCTTCAACACCAATGCACTGACTGTCTATGACATGCCTTCGATTCCACCTCGTTTGCCACCCAACATCATCAGACTGGCCAGTCATGCCTTGGCATGGTACCAGATAACATCCGACTAGTGGGTCTTACGAATTATTAACTCTGGCTATGCCATCGAGTTCATAACTTTTTGAGGACATCAAGTCTACTCCTCCAACCCAGGCCCTGTGGCAAGAAGTGCATGCCCTGTTGGAAAAAGGTGAGATAGATCCGGTGCGGTGAACAGACTGACTGAGAAGTTTCTACTCTCGCTATTTCCTCGTCCACAAGAAGGGCAGAGAACTCAGAGATATCATGGATCTCCGCAACCTGAATCAATATGTGGATACGCAAAAATTCTGTATGACAATGTTGAAGGGAATTCTTCCGCTCCTAGCCAAGGAGGAGTGGCTTGCCATGTTATATCTCAAGGATGTGTATTTTCATATTGAGATTCAGGGTAACCATTGCAAGTTACTAAGATTTGCAATAGGAAATTTAGCGTTCCAATAAAGGGTGCTGCCCTTCAGCTTATCTACAGTGCCCAGAGTCTTCACCAAGTGTATGTCAGTGATTATCGCCTATTTAAGAACACAGGAGATCACTGTTTTTCCATAACTAGACGATTGGCTCTTAGTACACAGTAACAGAGCCAAATTGGAATCTCAGATCAAATTCACTCTCCAGCTCCTGCAAGACTTGAGAATTCAAGACAATTGGGCCAAGTCCAAGCTTCAACCGGCCAGATCAATAGACTTCATAGGAGTCATGGCTCATACTTCTGACTCAGAAAAGTCAGAACAGGAGGATTCGCCTGCTAGTGAGGGCTCAGAGGCACAGCAACAGGATTTGGCAGGGAGACCAGACTCTGGAGCTGAGGATTTGGAACAGCTGCCAGACATGATTTCTGATGTGGAGGAGCTGGGGATTTCACCTGTCTTGAGAAGACATCTCAAGAGGCTCAGTGGGAGTCACGCAGGCGCAGGAGATAACAAGAGAGGAAGCAGAAGTGCTGACTCAGGGAAGCCTGATTGGCTGCTGGTTCTCTTGAACTATATAGATTTAGTAGTCTGTCAATTGCTCAGATGCTGTTAGCAATGTCGCTGACCGCAGTCCATGTGCTATTCTGAATTCCTGACTTTTCTGAATTCCAGTTTGCCCTTATTTATGCTTTCCTGCTTTGTTCTGTTAATTCCTTGTTTCTGGTGTCCTTCACTCTTTCATTCTTCACTCTGTGTTTTCTTTTCAGTTATTACTCGGTTATTGTTAGAGGGGGGTACCTAGTTCAGTTCAGGGGGACTTAATTCATTTACTATTTTCTTTGTGAGCCTTTTATTTTTTCCTTCGTGTAGCTTCACTTCTGCTTTCTGTTACCTCACAGGGGGAGTGCTGAAGGGGGTTGTAAATCCTGTTGGGTGAGCCGAGCTAACAGATTTACGACAATAGGGGCCGTATTGGATACTCAAACAAAATGGCCTATTTACCTCTCGACAGGTACCATCAGATCTGCACCCTTGTAAGCCGCTTTGAAGATCACCCCCGACAACGAGACAACCAGATCCAGAGGCTGCTGGCATGCAAATCCACAGTTCTCCATACTCATTTGCAAATGCGTCCTCTTCAGTTGTGGTAACTGTGGTCGTTCTGCCTGAACATCAACAGGAAAGTGATGCTCCTGGACATGCCTCCACGAGTGCTAAAATCTCTAACATGGTGAGGAAAGAAAACCTTCTGAGCGGAGTTCCCTTCGATACCCCTGAGCGGAGTTCCCTTCGATACCCCTGAGCGGAGTTCCCTTCGATACCCCTGAGCGGAGTTCCCTTCGATACACTGTGAGTCACAATGGACGCCTCCCTCTTGGGTTGGGGAGCCCACTGCAGAGCCCACCAAGTACAAGGTCTGTGGACAACACAGCAATGACGCATACACATCAATTTCTTAGAATTGATGGCTGCTTACCTGGCGCTCAAGTCTTTTGCTCCCTTGATCCAGAATACGATTGTGCAGTTATTAATGGACAATACTTCGGCAATCACCTATGTAAACCGACAGGGAGGCACAGTGTCGTGCTCTGTGTGTGCCTTGAGCACCCAGTTATAGACTTGCATATCCAAGAATGTCTTCTTAATTGCTCTCCACATCAAGGGGCTGCAAAATGTCTTGGCGGACGACTTCAGCAGGACTTTCGTGAACCAACAACATCACGAATGGGAATGGAAACAGTCGTGCCTAGACCGCCTGATACAAAAATGGGGAGTTCCTCAGGTGGACGTATTTGCTTCAGCTACAGACAAGAAATTTCCGCAATATTATTCCAGATCAGGCGTTGGACATGGTTCCCTGGAGGATGCCTTCCAACACCACTGGGGGAAAACCCTTCTTTACATGTTGATCAGCCCCTGATCAACAGCAAACTGATACAAGACAATGCATGAACGACTATTGCCACCTTCCTCTGGACCCTGATCTCCTATCAAGAGACGGGGGAAAGATATTACATCCATCTCTGCGGACCTTACAACTCATGGCGTGGAAGGTCAGTTATTGAAAAGTATCCTTCTGAACTCTCGTAGAGCCTCCACCAGGAGAAGTTACACGAGTAAATGGAAGCGCTTCATTTTTTTATGCAAAAGAGCATGGGTTCCGCTTGTTCAAGGCCTCTCTGTTGTAAACCGCCCTGAGCCATTTTGGAAGGGTGGCATATAAATCAAATAAATAAATAGATAGATAAATATTACTCAGGTCTTGTTATATCTAACCAGCCTCAAGGAAGTGGGCCTAGCTAATGTGTCCCTGTGAGTCCACCTGGCCACTATTTCCTCAAAGCACGCTGGCTGGCAAGGTCATTCTGTTTTCTTGCACCTGATGTGCAAAAAGTTCTTCTGGGGCATTAATAATCTTTATCCTCGATTTGACATCCAACTGAACAATGGAGCCTATCCCTGGTCTTGGCCTCCCTGATGGAAGCCCCCCTTTGAGCCTCTTTCTGAATCTCCGCCATGGAGATAAAGCTGGCTAATCACCCATTTCTCATTATGATAACGGATCACTTCCAGATAGACAGGTTGCTTACCTGTAACGTATGATCTGGAGGTGATCCGTTGTCAGTCATGAGACACACCCGTACCTCCCTGCTGCAGCATTTTCAGAACAAGACTGACTTACCTACTTGATCAGTGAATCCCACGACATGTGGGTTGTCTATCATCAGATGGATCTCCAAGAAACTGAAACAAAATGACATCCGACTGCCAAGAAAGACCACCCAGAGCCTCTGGATGGGGCGGTTTATAAATGTAATAAATAAATAAATAATAAGAAAAGCAAGGCACAGCACACGTGCATGGCAGAGAGGGGTGCCAAAGAGGAGCTAGTTAATCCATCCGAGAGGTCACTGCGCAGGCGCAGTAACCCATTTCTCATGACTGACAATTGATCACCTCCAAATCATAAGTTACAGGTAAGCAACCTGTCTTTATTTCTATACTTAGAAATACTTAAAATTCTTAGTGAACTGGGTATTTAAGTGATGCTTCTTTCTTATGTTCCACTGTGCACTGTTCTTCTAGTCTGAATGACATGAGCAATGAAAACCACTTTCATTTCTTACTCACACCTATACAATTCCTTTTTACTGGAGGTTTGCCAGGCCTATTACTTGAACATATTTCTGGAATTGGTATGACATTTCTGTATATTGCCACAATTGAGAATATATCTGAAGTACATTTATGGGTTATTGATTTACAAGTGGCATTTTGAATCTGTTTTGTACAATTAGAGCACCATGCTGTATTTCAGCAATCACTTCCTGAGGTTACTGCTTGCTTGTCATGAATTCTGAACCTCATCTGTTTTTGAGTACAGCAGATTTATGGCCCTTCAGTTGGTTACATCCAGAGACTAAACAGAAGCAAGCCAAGATCACCTAATTAACCAGAGTCTTCCTCATTTTCTGTAATCCTTAGATGTTGTAGTTTAAAAAAGGTTTATGCCATGTGTAAATCATTTGTGTACTTACTATACTTTGTTTAAAAGCCCCAAAGAAATTTGTTTCAATATCTACTGTAAGTAGTTTATTAAATTCACAAAATAGTATGAGGTTTGTTTCATTTTCTTGTGGTGTTCAAGAACTTGTATCTCTGCTATCACCCCCAGCAAACTGCTCTTCACTGGAGCGCCTACTATAATAATCCAGAGCATGTGAAACTTCTAATCAAATATGATTCTAATATTGGAATCCCAGATATTGAAGGCAAAATTCCACTTCATTGGGCAGCTAACCACAAGGATCCCAGTGCAGTTCATACTGTCAAATGCATTTTGGTAAGACTTTCTGTTAAAAAAATAATAATTATCACACAACCTTTATCTTTAATGGAAATCATATGCTATACATTGCACAGAATGCTAAAGTATTATCCTCTTCTGTGGGTTTACAGTCCTAAGGGTAGTCTAAGTGCCTTTTGAATTTCCATCTCCACAATGACTTCATATTGAATCATATTAGGACGGTTTTGTTCACATTCTTCAAAATGCCATCCCTCCTGTTTTCTGTTTGGAGAGGCCAGGCTCTCTCTAAGAGAAGAGTATAAGTAAATGCTATGTTTCTCTACATCAAAAATGGCTATAAGCAACAGGTAATGTGCATCTTTTGACTATATCTGTTCAGAGGATCAGAAAGATAATGTAAATTAACTAGAACCCTTCCAATTCTGAATTTAAAATGGTTGTTTCTCATGGTACATACTCTCTTTCAACCACACACTGAGAGCTAGTTCCATTGAAATGATGAAATATATGTAAATTAACTAGAACCCTTCCAATTCTGAATTTTAAATGGTTGTTTCTCGTGGTACATACTCTCTTTCAACCACACACTGAGAGCTAGTTCCATTGAAGTGATTAAATATATTTTTCCCCCTCCCCATTCCACTGTATATATTTGGGATTGACTTTTTCACATTTTAAGGTCTTCTGACATGGAAGTGTGGAGGCAAAAGCTTGTCAATTTACAGATGTGGATTTGCATCACTGTCCCCTTTTCTTCTCTCCAATTAAATGGGAGAAGTTGTGGGGAACCTTGTTAGTTACACTGGTATTGGAAAAACCTCACCCATTTACTCCCTTTCTCTGCCTCTGCTCAGAGGTTGAGAAGAGAATTTTTGCTTTCCTTTAAAAGGACAGATATGCGGACCAGCTCTGGTACAGACAGTAATGCTTTTACAAACATGACAAGGCATTTGTGAAGCAGGGCTTTCCCCTGTGGAGGCTTCACTAGAGGGGTGGGGGCCGGGTTGCAATCAGGGAATTAGTGGTGGAGTGGACTAGAAGGATATATAGAAGGTTGCACGGACCATTGTGAGAAGGTAGGTGAGGAGCAGTGTTTTCTCTTACACTAGCTGAAGAGTGTGGGAATATTTAAAACAAGAAAAGCATAAGCTGTGAACAGTGGTAATCCACATTAACAGAAACAGTAGAAGATTCCAAGGAATAATTAAACCACTTAAAATATTTGCGTAATTTCATCAAAAGTGCTTTGGGGATTTAAATATTATGAATAAGTGCAGCTAAATATTATGAATAAGTGCAGCTAAACACCCTTAATAGCTGTTTAGTTGTACAAGTATTTTGTCTCCCTTATCCTGTGATTACATTGCTGAATTACACTGTCCCATTATCAGTGCCCTATAGCTAGCTGCTGCCATCTTTTAGAGCTCAGTTTAACTTATTTGCCTGGCATTTTTACAAAACAGGATGCTGCTCCCACTGAATCTCTGCTGAACTGGCAAGACTATGAAGGACGAACTCCCCTTCACTTTGCAGTTGCTGATGGGAATGTGGCTGTAGTTGATTTATTGACCTCCTATGAAGGTTGCAATGTGACCTCTTATGACAATTTATTTCGAACTCCCCTCCACTGGGCAGCTTTACTGGGTAAATACTGAATTACAGAATTTCTAAATACTTCTTAAGTGTAAGCTCATTTTCTGAAACTTTCATTTCCTAAATTGAGAGCCTGCTTCCCAAGATGCAAGAATTTTGGCCAGGAGCAAGAAAAGCATTCATGAAGGGCATAGTGCAGCTTAAGATGTGCATAGACATGGTCCCTTCTACAAGCTCTAAATTCAACAATCCTAGCAGTGGTTCATAGTGAATAATAGCGGTACATTTATGCTCAGAATTTTGAACATAATGGTATAGTGGGTCACAGAAGATTCTTCATCCCCATCTTGGGGGCCAAGCCTCTCACTAGTCAGAAAAACTCTGCTGTGCTGACCAACCCTGAGTTGATTCAGTGGTGGCAAGAAGTAAGATTTCTTTGTCACTGCCATGGAGTAGGTTCTAAAGTGAGCTCTAGCCCATGCTCTGTGATATTCATCAAGTTTACCTCCACCATCACTCTAATCTCTTACTCATTTTGAAGATCAAGGAGCTGATCGGACTCTATCCAGTAGAAGAGAGTGTTGGCCAGGGCTTTGATAGAATTGCCAGTCTTGGGAACAGAAGAATTCCCCAGAGGAAATTTATCAAGATCCATATGCTTCCATGGGCAGACCATCTTAATTGGTCCCCCACTCCTTAAGAAGTTAGAAGCCCTGGCAAACCTAGACCTGTGAGGTTGTGATCTGTCTACAATAAGGAAGTATTCACAAACTCCTTCAGCACAGATCACCACAGTCCTATTCAGAATCAAAGGTATAAGTGGCACACTACATGAGATATGAATTGAGACAGTTTTATGGTGGCTAAGAAGTCTCAAGTTGCTGCAGACAAGGGGGCCTTGGTGTGGAAGTTAAAGTCCCCTAGGACTAAAAATCTACTTGGAACATAGGAAGCTGCCATATACTGAGTCAGACCATTGGTCTATCTAGCCCAGTATTGTCTTCACAGAATGGCAGCGGCTTCTCCAAGGTTGGAGGCAGGAATCTCTCTCAGCCCTCTCTTGGAGAAGCCAGGGAGGGAACTTAGAACCTTCTGCTCTTCCCAGAGTGGATCCATCCCCTGAGGGGAATATCTTGCAGTGCTCACACTTCTAGTCTCCCATTCATATGCAACCAGGGCAGACCCTGCTTAGCTAAGGGGACAAGTCATGCTTGCTACCACAAGACCAGCTCTCCTTAGACCCAAGACCACCTCCAACAGCTTAGGTAGCGAGACAGTTGGGCAGTAGGGTGAATGGAATTCCACTCCTGTCTCATTGACCCACCACTAGGTACATAAACTCATGATTTGGTGATTGCTGGACAAAGCACCTTGATAGGAAGATGGATTCTGTGGGTCTCAGCAAAATGTTCCTGGTCTTTAATCGGGATTTCAGCCAGTAGCATTAAACATGACAGGGGATCACATAGCTTTATATATTATTTTAGGAGGTGACAGTATCAAAATGTTTGAGAACTCCTGGGATAAGGAATATGCTGTTCTTATCCTAGTATTTGCCATTCTGCTCTTTCTTTAGGTCATGCACAGATTGTCCACCTTCTTTTAGAAAGAAACAAGTTTGGGACCATTCCATCTGACAGCCAAGGGGCAACACCTTTACACTATGCAGCACAGAGCAACTTTGCTGTAAGTGAAGAAAAGACATTGGGTTAAAATGTTTTATTTATATATTTATTTGTATACCACCATCTGTCATTTAGCCTCTCAAAGTGGTCTGCATATAATTAAAAAACAAATTAATGCGGTTTCTGGCTGTGGCTGCCAGTGATTCCTAAAGCTGCAGCAGATTCAAGATTCAGGAGGAAACTAGCAGTATTTGAAAAGGGTGAGGCCTCTCTCACTGGGGTGCAAACATATGAGCAGCCCCTGTGTTGGATGCTGACTCTTTTCCGGAACAGCTCCAAGCTGAAGCAAGGGCTGGTGAGACAAGATGACAGTAGTCTGCAACTCAGTCCAGCTGTTTTGACTGCTGCTGCTGCTGCTGCTTATGCCCGGTGTATGTACAATTGAGTAGGCCTGTTCACAAAACAAGGTAGGAGAAGTGCCCAGCCTGGGTAGGAGAGCTGGGTTTGCTCCCAATCAGCAGTCATCTGTTTGCAAACATCAAGGTAGGAGGAAGGGAGCGTGATTGTGTACAAGGTGGAACTGAGTAGGACAGATTTTCCTCCTACCTCAATAAAATGTTGCTGACAGAATCTGGGTAGGACATGCTCATCCTGCCCAGTTGCTGCCTCACATACAATCACACTCCCTTGCTCCTACCCTGAAGTTTTCAAACACACAACTGCCGATTGGGAGCATGTCCAGCTCTCCTACCCAGACCGGGCGCATACCCTGCCAGCAGCCATGTGAACGAACCTAATATAAGAGCAATGTATAATGCAAACAGTTCAGGAATATTAGAGCAAAATGTCTATCTCTAGCTATTTTGATGTGTCTTAACCCTAACAGCTGGATAAAACAAAAGGCCCGAGCTATGACAGTGATTTGATCACAGTGGCCTCTGTTCTATATGCTGTAATATTGTCCATGGTGCTGAAAGAGGATATCTTTCAACAGCATGTCCATGCTGCTGAAAGAGGATATCTCATGGGTTATACTTCCCTGTTGCTCCAGAAGCAGGACCAGTGTTCCCTTTAAGGTGGTCGCACCAACCCCCAGGCCCACATGCAGCATTTTCTGACGGGTGTGCAGTCTCTGCTGTGCCCACCACCGTTGCTCAACTGCCTGGTACCCCGTTTACCACTTTCCCGGGCTGGCTCATCACTGCAAGGCCTCCTCCCTTCTCTCCCTCCCTCCCTCCTCCATGGCCAGGCCTCCTCCTCTTCCAGTTCCGGCTCGTTCCACGAGTCGAGATCTGCAGATAGAGCCAGTCAGCCAGAGGAGGAGAAGGATGGGAAGCGGCAGCTCCCCCCGACCTCGGCAGCCCAGAGAGACCAGAGCTGGGGGTGGAGGGAAGGTAAAACAATTTTTGCAAGAATCTAAGATTGGGGGTGAGGCGTTGCAGGTGAGCGATCCTGCCAGTTTCCTGTGAAATTCTGCAGATTGGGTTGTCTTGCAACCATTCTGGGGCTATAGGAGGGCAAGATCCACTGTGCAGCCACCTCAAACATTAACAAGTTTTATGTTTAGGCAGTTCTCATCCTCTCCTCTGGGGGTTTTACGTTATTTTTTTTTTAACATTCTTATTTAGCTCTTAACACTGGAGGAAACTAAGTGTCTATTAAAACATTATACTGCTATTTCACCCTCCCACCTCCCCCTCACCTTATCTTAAGCCTCAGGAATTAGAATACCTTCCAAATCATTGCAGCCAATCACTGCAGTTCATATGTCTGATCTGACAGACATATTTTGGTGTTTCAGTATTATGTAGCTGGGGAACTGGGGGTGGGGGGAAATGTAAAAAAAAGCGTAATAAGTAAATACTTATTTTCTGGTGGTGTGTGTGTGTGTGTGTGTGTGTGTATGTGTGTGTGTGTGTGTGTGAGTGAGAGAGAGAGAGAGAGAGAGAATGTTATGTGTACACACTGCCTTGATACTGCTACCCAGAACAAAACTTGTTCCACTCACTGGTGATAAAATTTAGAGTGAACACTGGACAGCACTATGCAAATTAACGTAGAAAGCTTAAAAAGCCTTGGGAAGGATAACCCCACTCAGTTCTGATAGTCCTGCATCAGCTCCAGAGGCAGCCTTTGTTCCTCTCTCCCAAAAGCCTTCTCTTGCACATTTTATTGCTACTCCTTTTAGCTCCTTTTCAATTGTTGTCTTCTTCCAGCATTCTCTGGTTGCCAAAAAGAAAAGGGAAAAGGGGAAGCTCTTTTTCTTCTCTGTATTCCTTTATTTCTTGTTCCTCCACTTATATTTTCCCTGGAGCCAACAGCTAGGATGCAGAGGATCCTCAGATCCGGAAAATCTTTGTTCCTAGAGGCAATCAGAAGTATGCAAGTTTTCATCCCAGTGGGTCCCCCCTTTTCATCTGAGGTCCCCCAGCAGCGCAGCAAGCACCATGAGGCCCTCATATTCACCTGCCATCCCAGCTACTGTGACCATTGGGGATTTGGAGGGAAAGGCTGTCGGGCTTCCCATCACCAGGCTGTGAGTCATGCCATGCTCAGGGAGGTAGGAGTCCCCAAACCTTTCCCATCCTGTCCGGGACCCAAGGAAACCACATGCATCCTGCCACAAGCACAACTGGAAATCCCTCTCCTGGTGGTGAGCTCTCTCCCAGCTCCTACCAAACCTTTAAGGCTGAAATCATCAGCCCCATCCAGAGGGCTGGATCACAGTGGCAGGGGTCAAAAGAGCCATGAAGAACCCCCATTCACCATGAGGGAAATGCGGGCCATGGCAGCAAGAAGGAAGGAGGATGCCTGGGCCCATTCGCCTGAGTTAGGCCACAGAGGCCACAACAACCAGGCTCAAGAAGTGTGCGAAAGCAGAGTGGGCCAATGGGATAGTGTGGGGGCGGGGCCACAGACACCTGTAGATGGTGAGTCCCAATGGGATAGTCAAAGGCTTAACAGACCAGCTCCAATGGACCCCTCTTATCCGGTGGACGTTACTGGGGATGCCCACCCACTCCCCCTTTGGATGCCTTTAATACAGTGTCCCAGCATGGCAGATCAGGTTTAAAGACCTGCTGGATAAGTCTCTCCAACTTTCCAAGCCATCAAAGGGGAAGAGACATAAATGGAGAAGGAGAGACCCATCATCCTCTGCCTCATCCTCAGAAAGCCAGAACTTCAGAAAAACTAAAAAAAAAAAGTTAGGGGAAAGAAAAATCCTCAAGGCATAGCTCCCCTCATTCTTTTGAGGTCTTAAACAAGTCACCCGATCCTCACATACCCCTCAGACAGGGGCCACAAGTCCCTGATACTGTGCCTCAAGCCCAGATAATGTTGGGCCATTCCCTCTTCTAGAGCTACCACTCCCAGGGGACCAGGATCCCAACAATGACACTAGAGAGGAAGGGAAATGGCCCAATGATCAACTTACTGAATCTTTCTCTACACCTCTGAGATTGTTTATCCCAGATTACTTTGCCCCTCTACTGAATATTTCAATTCACACCCTGGGTTTCCATACCCCTCCAAGAGGACCAAACCAATTCTAAGGAAGACTTTGTATTTCCTAAAACTAAGAGCAGGGAAAAGAATTTCCCTTTCCAGAATTTTTCAGTGAAACAGGCATGGGAATCACCTGCTATTACCAGGAAGCCTAGTACAGTGGCCAACAGGCTTTATATTCTCTCTGAAGTAAGTTTTGAGCTTCTTAAAGTGCCCCTCACTGATGGACCTATAGTGGACCTTCTTTTGGGTGCAGTGCTCCAAAAAGATAGAGATACCTCCTTCAGGGACCCTTATGAAAAGAAAAATATAGAGTCCTCCCTTAGAAGGGCTCATGAAGTCTCTTCCCTGGCCATCCACTCATCCACAGTGTGCTCCATTATCTGTAGGGCTTAACTTTTATGGGTCAGTGATATAATTCAAAACCTACCAGAGGACCCAATATTCCTGAAAGAAATGCTACTAAAGATCCAAAAGGTACAGGCCTTCACGGCTGATGCCACTATGGACTTGGTAGGCTTTGCATCCAGGTCCATCACCTCCACTGTAGTAGTTAGGCAGACCCTTTGGTTGAAACATTGGCAGTTATACACCACTTCTTGCTCCAACTTGGCAGCTGTCCCTTACGTAGTTTCTAAGCTATTTGGCGATGAGTTATTAAATGACTTACTCCTCAAAACCAAAGACAGGAGAAAAACCCTTGTAACATGGCAGAATAAATGGTCCATTGAGTCCTTCTGTTGCTTCCGGGCCGCCTTCAAACACAGGGAAAGGGACAACAGAACACAATGTCCCTTTTGGAACAGGTTTAGACCTAACGACAAGCCTACCAGACAATGATATCAGCTCTTCAGGGGACAGACTAAAACAACTGGACAGCAATCCTCACTCATTGTCAGCAACCAAGCCACTCAGTGTGGGAGTCTGTCCAGAAAGGGATGAAGCAGAGAAGTTGTTGAGTCTTCAGAGCTGGAAGCAGAGCAGGGCATGGCAAGAGACAGTGTTCCAGTCAGAAACCAGTCTGGGTCGCAGAGGCTATCACACTGTTAGGAATCTCTCTGGCTCAGGTTAGGGGGTGTTAAATGTTCCACGCAAGACATGTATTGTCTTCCAGCACCTGGCTGCAGGCTGCAGATGTGATTTATAGTCTGAGCTGATAACTCTCAGCTGGCAGGGATTCAGAGCTTATCAGCTTTCTGAAACAGCTGCCTACTTCTCCTGGCAGTTTGCAGCTGTTGGTGCCTTCTTGTGACTCTCCTCTGTTGCGGAGTCATCGGGGGTTGCCGTTTTAACTCATCACCTGATTACTCAGTCCCTGACTCCGCTATCTCAGACTGCTGTGTTTGTTCTGGAACAGCAGCCGGACCTGCTCCGGCTATTTCTTGGGAACTGACAGCCGGGCTCTGCCCCCCCAGGTAACCCTGCGTCGGCTGGAGGGCTGTCAGTATCCCCTTCCTCCTCACTATCTGAGACAGGGGGTGTGGCACTCATGGCCACTTCTGGTGGGGGTTGCTTAACATAATTCTTTCATGCTTGGGAACTCTCCACCAGAGATCCTCCATCTTGCTGTAACGTGTCCGTGATTCCTGCCAGTTTCAACAGACCTCCTGCAGCAAGGCCTCATAATTCACCATGATCCGGCCTGTTTAAAGTTAGCCACCTGGAGACTGAAAGTAACCTCTTGAAACAGCAATGGCTATTCCGACAAGATCTTAGACACAATCTTAGCTTCCAGAAAAGCTTCCACCCATCACATATATCAATTCACCTGGCAGGCCGCCCTGCGTTGGTGCACTAGTTCCTGGAAACATAGGGAAACATGTAATCTCAAGGACCTTGATTTCATAGGAGGGTTTAGACAAGGGTCTGAAAGTGAACATGCTAAAAGGACAAGCAGCAGCATTCTCAGGACTTTTGGCTCTAACACCTGACAGCAACGCCTTATACAATCTCACCTCAAACATTTCCTCAGAGGAACTACGCTGTTTTCTCCACTTATTGTACACTGTTTCCCAACATGGAATCTACACACAGTACTCCAGGTGCTGCAATTTGAGCCCATCCTCTCAATCCTGCTCCGCCTTCTTTCTTCTAAATTAACCTTCCTAGTAGCTGTTACCTGGTCAGAAAGGTGTCCAAGCTTCAGGCTCTATCAGTAAATAAGCACCTATGAATAATTTCCCTGGACTCAGACTGGTCCATGATCCATCATTCATCCCTAAAATGCTATCTGTATTTCAGAGATACCAGGACATTATGTTACCCTCTTTTTGCCCTAAACCTTCACATCTGTTGGAGCAGGCATGGCACAGCTAAGCCATATACTTCTCTTACATACAATTAGTGCATGTCATAAGCCTTGCAAATAGCAGCAATTTATTTTTATTTTATTTTATTTTATTACATTTTATATCCCGCTCTTCCTCCAAGGAGCCCAGAGCGGTGTACTACATACTTAGATTTCTCTTCACAACAACAACCCTGTGAAGTAGGTTAGGCTGAGAGAGAGTGACTGGCCCAGAGTCACCCAGCTAGTTTCATGGCTGAATGGGGATTTGACAATAATACAGAAAGTCTCAGTTCTGCTCTAATCTCTAAGCCCTAATTACAGCAATTGTTACTCTTACAAAATGTTCCTTGTGCAAGTTGTTTAACATCTGCCATCCTGCCTAATCTGAATGTACAGGAGACATAAACCACAATCCAGCAGTAAACAAGGTCATTCATAAATCCTTCACAGGCCCACTATACAAAATGTTGAACACAGCACTTTTTTCTTTTTCCCCATGGTGCTTTTCGTGAACCAGAGTCTTTCAGCTCCTGCTTTAAAGCTTGATGAGAATACAAAACTGAGCAATTAAAACAATATCTGCATTTGAGCACAGTGATCTCTAAGGCATATAGTTGCATTTAAAAGGCATAGGAATACAGATTTCATTGCAGGAACATACTTCAGTCCCATGGTAACATGAGAGGAGAGCCAACTGCATCACGGGGACTAGGCTGGGTTTCATAACAATGAGAACTGTTTTATGCACACAAAAATGTGTTAAAAATAATACTTCAGTGTAGTATATTTATTATGATCAAAGACCAGCCAAAGGAACAAATGCACAGACATCAAGCAAAAGCTGAAAACAGTGCAATCTTTTCCTCTCTGCTTTTATCCTTATCGCATTGACAATGAAGTTGGTAAAAGCCTCAATCACAGGTGATAAATATGTGGTAATAAAAAATAATAAGATCATGCACACAACCATTTAATTTGGCATTGGGGCAGGCTGGCAGGGAGGTAGATTCCTCTCTCCCTCCCAGCAGACGATCCTGCCACTCCTCGTCCCTCTGTCACTCATGCACCCACACGAGTGCCAGGGCAGTGAGCGGCAGGGCAGGAATCCAGAAGAGGAAGTCCTCCAGCATACCACAATGCACCACACAAGGTGTGAGGAGCCGGTTGAAGAGTGCTGAGATCGGGACTGATCCTGGCACTCTGCATGACCAGCCTTACCTGTTTAGAGCTGTGCAAGCTTGGGCAAGGCTGGTCGTGTGAACGGCCCTAATATCAACTTATTTGGGTGTTTTCTTGTATCTAACAGAAGTTGAGATCTAACATCTGAATAGAATTAATAGTGTAAAAGAGTATGATGAACCGTTTCAGTCTCACTGCTCTCACAGTGACGGCAACGACAGCAGAGGGCAACCCTGGTACCTCACCTGTAACAAAGCAGAGGGTAACAAATTGATATTGGGCAGAGCTATCAGACAGATCTGTGGCATCACTTAAAGTAAGATAGGGATAAAAGCACCCCCACCACCCCTGCCAAGAAAGATTTCATCTGCCTTGGAATCCCTACTCTTTAATCTTGGCTGTATGGAGGAAGGGCACTTTTCAGTTAGCAGAAATGCAAGAAACACACTCTACAGTTAATGGTGGTAGAAATAAAAAGGCTCTGTACATTTGTAGACACCACGGTCCGTTATTCTGGGGCTTTTTCTTTGTTCTACCATTAAATGCAGAACAGTGTTTCTTTTATTACTGTGGAGGGGGTGCTTTTATCCCTCCCTTAATTTAAGTGATGCCACAGATCTGCCTGATATCTCTGGAGCTGAAGTAATAAGATCAGGGTTCCCCACTCAAGAGAAGTAAAAGACACTTTATGCTCCACACACTTTTTAGCCAGCCCCCTCCTGCTCTGCTCCTATCTTCATCTTCTTGGCACTCACAGCTCAGGCTATTTCTCCTTTAGGAACATGGGAGATACGAAACACAGCTTCCTTGATCTTTCAGTGTAACTAAGTAAACATCCTCTTGCAAAGATGTTGTCTGTTGCTTGCCTTCTGCCCCCCCCCACACTCCAACAAATGTGATTGTGGCCATATTTTTCCCCATGGAGGATTATGTTATTTCAGTTAGTATTATATAATTGATTACTGCTGCAGATTACTGCTGCTCCTTGCCTCCGCAGGGGTAGTGGACCCACTTTGATGGTCCACCTCAGGCGCCTTATGGATCCTGATGGTTTTCAGAGGGCTCTTGGGGATGTTCCCAGCAATCTGCTGTACACCTCTCCAGCGCAGCTTGTTGAAGCCTGGAACATCGAGGTCACGAGGGCTCTAGATGATATTGTCCCTAAGCGGCCTCTCAAGATTCATGGATCCTGGCTTCCTTGGTTAGGAGCTTAGGGAGATGAAGCGCCTTAAGAGACACCTGGAGCACTGCTGGAGAAAAACTAATGCCAAAGCTGACCGAGCACGGTTACTCTCTTATCTTCAAGAGTATTCTGTGGCTATAAGGGCGGCAAAGTCTGCTCTTATTGCATCAGCTGACTCTTGTCCAGCAGCCTTATTCTGGATTACCCATTCCCTGCTTGGGTATGAGGATCCAATGGAGGTTCCATCTGGCCGCTGTGACATGTTTTCTAGATTCTTAGCTGATAAAGTCGCTCGCCTTCAGCGAGAGTTGGACTCCAGTTGCACAGGATCCAATGAGATGATGGAGATCTTGTCTTGTGATGTCATCTGGGATACTTTTGAGCCTGCTGAGGCAGAGGATGTGGACAGGATTATCTCTGGTCTGGGTGCTGTGACCTGTAGCCTAGACCCTTGCCCCTCCTGGCTTATTAGAGTAGCCAGTGGGAATGTAAGATCCTGGCTTCAGGAGTTGGTGAATTCTTTTCTTCTTGAGGGGTCTGTGCCAGCAGTCTTAAAAGAGGCTGTGGTGTGTTCTCTTTTGAAGAAGACTTCTCTCAATCCTGAGGTCCTTCATAATTATAGACCAATCTCCAGCCTTATTTTCCTTGCAAAGGTTTTGGAGAAGGTTGAATATGCCCAGCTTGAGAGAGCTCTGGATGAAGCTGATTTTCTAGATCCTTGTCAGTCAGGTTTCAGGCCATGGCATGGCATGGAAATGGCATTGTTTGCTCTGGTTGATGACTTGTATCATGACCTTGATGAAGGTAGTGCCCCTTTCTTGGTCCTTTTAGATCTCTCAGCGGTTTTCAATACCATCGACCATGGTATCCTTCTGGAGCACCTGCGTGGTTTGAGTATTGGGGGCACTGTTTTGCAGTGGTTCCGTTCCTTAGTGGGCGCTTTCAGTTGGTGTGCATTGGTGGCGAGTGCTCTGCCCTGTGGCCACTCCTTTGTGGGGTACCTAAGGGCTCGGTTCTCGCACCCATTCTTTTTAACATCTACATGAAACCGCTGGGGCAGATCATCCATTGATTTGAGGTAAGATTCCATCAATTCGCTGATGATACTCAGTTGTATATTGCCACCCCAGGCCACTCCAGAGATGGCATTTCTGTGCTTGCCCAGTGTCTGGAGGCTGTCAGAGAGTCTGGATGTGCCAAAACAAGTTCAGACTTAATCCCTCCAAGACTGAGTTGCTCTTGCTTACTCCTCGATCTGGCCAATTGCCGAGTCTGAGTCTCTCCCTGGATGGGGTTGCGCTGCCCCTGAAAGAGGTGGTTCGTGACTTGGGGGTCCTCTTGGACTTGCAGCTCCTGCTCGAGCAGCAGGTGGCGGCTGTGGCCAAAGGTGCCTTTGCCCAGCTTTGACTGGTCCACCAGTTGTGGCCCTATCTTGACTGGCAGGCCTTGGCAACTGTAACTCATGCCCTCATCATCTCTTGTCTGGATTACTATAATGCACTCTACCTGGGGTTGCCTTTGAAGATACTCGGAAGCTTCAGTTGGTCCAGAATGCGGCAGCCCAGCTGCTTATGGGTACTAGAAGATATGATAGTGTAACACCTCTCTTGCGGTCGCTGCACTGGTTACCTATTTGCTTCCAGGTCCAATTCAAAGTGTTCTCACCTTTGAAACCCTTCAGAGTTTAGCACCTGCTTATCTGCAGGACCGCCTTTCCTGGCCAGTCCTGTCCCGTCCTGTGAGATCTTCTCAGGTTGCTTTTCTTTCAGTCCCTGGTCTCAGAGAGGCCCATTGTACTAGGGCCTGTGGAAGGGCTTTCTCTGTTGATGCCCCTTCACTTTGGAATTCTCTCTCTCCGCCGCCCCAGATTCGGTCTGCCTCCTTCCTTTCAGCCTTCAAAATCTTATTGAAGACATTTCTTTTCCACCAGATGTTTGCCCTTTATTTATTTTTATTTTTATTCTGTTTTATCTCCCCCTCCCCTTATATCTCGGATTCTGTTCTTGTTTGTACACCACCCTGAATCTGTGTATTGGGTGGTATATGAAAGCTCTTAATTCATTCATTCATTCATTCATTCATTCATTCATTCATTCATTTCTAAGCAGTAAATTGCAGTCACAGACACATGTTCTTTTTGAAGTTGTTTTTACTTTATAGGCTTTAGATAGTTTCAAAAATGAAAGAGAGTCATCTAGACTGAATTCCACAACTATTTTTTTAAAACTTTACTTGGAATATGAACCAATAATTTATTTTTGAAACCTAATATATTCAAATAATGTCCATGACTCCCCTGGTGATCTATGAATGACAATATTTCTAGCTGTTCTGAGACACAATTTTATATTTCATTAAAAGGAAGAATGAGGCTTCCTTGCTTAAGCAAAGATTCTTTGCCATGGTTTGTTCTGTGAATTCTAGAGTCATGTTTTATATTCATTATAATACCATTCTTACTCAATGAAGATTTGTGCTCTAGGAAACAGTGGAAGCATTTCTGAAGCATCCGTCTGTGAAAGATGACTCAGATCTTGAGGGAAGAACATCTTTTATGTGGGCTGCTGGGAAAGGCAGCAACGATGTCATTCGGACAATGCTGAATTTAAAATTGGACATTGACATCAACATGGCAGACAAATATGGTGGCACAGGTAAGGCAGTATCCACAATAAAGTGCCTAGGAACACCAGTGTTATAAACACACATCCACATTTTCTAAACTGCTGAGAGAGGAGCATTGTACATGGATTTCTCCCTCATGAGCAAAGTGAATACATTGTATGGTTATTCAGAAACAAGAACAACTGAGGCAGCTTTATTTCAGGGTTTAAAACAATGCAGCCCTTTTTTTAGTACAGCCAAGAGAGGCTTTGGCTATGTATTTCTTGAGCAGCAGTTCCCTCTAAGCTGCACAACATAACCATGCAAAAGGTGGGGGGGATCCCCAAGGAACTGCAAAAGCAGTCCAGTGCTTTTGGATATTGCATGGGAACAGGTGGGAATTGGAAAGTTGTTTTGTGTTTTTTAATCCCACTAGGTTTGGCAAGCCCTTGGACACAGCTAAAATAGCTCCTTGAGTCATGGCCAAAAAATTCACAGTGGGAGGATAAATAAGGAATATCAATTGCAAAAGTGGTGGAGAATGAGAAAGAAAGCATTTAGTAAGCAGGCATGGCATACAGCTATACCTTTCACTGTTAAAAACAGAAGGGCTATAATTGCTTGACATAGTGAAGGTCTGGATATGCAGCTTAAATATAGTCGTAGCACTTTTAATATAAAGGACCATTGCTTAAAGGTAAACTTGATGTTGTTGGTATTTTGATCTCATTCTCTCAAGTGAAATATGAATAGGTAGAGGCTATGAAAATTGGTTAAACAGTGCTGCATTCAAGTACGCTCTAGAGCTTATCAGGATACATCAGTGATAAAAATTGACAAAAAATAGAAGCAACACAGTTTAGAACTCAAACATGCAAAACGTTACACAGTCTAGTGTTATCTCCTATGGTTTTTTTGGCACACTTCTTTGGTGCTACAGGATTAGTATCAATAACAAAACCAGCATCAGTTATGGATTAAGGTAGTTACTGTATTTAGTGGCTGAACCCCACCTCTCAACAAAAATAGAAATGTTGTCCAGAATCCACAGAATTCCACATACTCAAGGGAATGTTTAATATGTAAGCAGCAATTTTCTCCTCCTTTCCTGCCCCCCTTCCCACTATGTAGTAAATCACTTTTAAAACTGGGAGGAGTTTCAAAAGTAGTTTGTTGTAGGGAGTGGGAGTAATGGCTGTTCAAAACCAATTAAAAACATCACTGGGTGCAACTAAAGGACCTCTTTCAATGCTGATGTATGTTTGCCTTCCTCGAAGTTTCAGATGTTACTGTGAATCAAACGAGACATCGTGACAGCTCTGTAGAAGGACAGCTGTGTCCAGTTTTAAAAGTAAAAGGGACATGAGGCCATAAGAAATGCAGAGCGCTCCCTCTGCACCAGGCGCAGAGGGAGGCCAGCGGCAGCCCAGGTTCTGCCGCCACCACAGCCCCCATAGCCCTGCCTCCTGCATCTGACATAAGACGCGGGAGTGTGGTATAGCTCCCAAATGGGGCCGCGCAGCCCCGTTTGGGAGCTAAATTACACACCCGTCAGACACGGGGGGCATGTCTGGGGCATGAAGCGAGGCCCCTGAGGGGTGGTGGCCTGGGTTCTTTGAGCTCGTTTGTTCAATGGTGGCTCCACCCCTGCTCTGCTCCCACTGCTTCCCTTCCTGAAGCTTCTCTCCCCACATGTTTTTCTCCTCAACTGAGTTTTGATATTGGAAATGACCTAAGTGGAGAGAAAAGTGCTTGGAGACAAAGGGCTGCAGGGAACCAAGCTACAAGTGAGGAGAGAACTGTATACTCCAATCCTTTGCTCCATTTTTGCTTTTAACATTGGACCCCACGCCACCCTTTTCCATGTGATGGAGCAGTTCCATGTTTAAGCATATAGAACTGCTGCTGTCATGTCTAGATTGGTCCTTTTAAGTTTTGAAAAATCAGTCTTATATTACATAATATGCAACCGCATGGGGGTGGGATACCGTTGCTATGGAACTTGCTGAGTTGAACCTAGCTCTTCCTTGCATTTTTGTAGTTTCTTGCATTTGCTTCTAGAGGCACAATCTCCATTCAACTCAAGTTTTAATAGAACCACAAGCAATTTGTTATTGTTTAGCAAAATGATACCAAGCAAAAAGAATTTCACTCTTCTCAGAGATCAGTGTCGTAGGAGCATTACAGGGGCAGCTTTATAGCTTTGCCGTCACTGACTCTGTACAATGGAGAGGGATCTAACTGTTGGTGGAACAAAAGCTCTATTGTAACCAGCTGGCTGAAGAATCTCTTCAGTCACTGTGACTCCCGTCAAGAAAATGTGGCTTACGAGAACATATTGAACAGAGACTTGGAAACAAGATGCCTGCGTCAGAATGAATGATGGAGGTGGAATAACTAGGCCATGCTGACATTGCAGCTCCTTTATTTTGTGTGTATCATTGCAAACATTTTGCATGTCAACTAGTGGAGTAGTTTACTGATTTGTGCCTCATAAGTTATTTCTGCATTTAAACCGCTTAGGGAACTTTTGGTTGAAAAGTGGTTTATAAATATTCGTAGTAGTAGAAGTGTAATGCATAAAAATAGTATCTTATAGGATTCAACCATGGTGCCAAGTTCCATCCAGCTGGAGATAGCACTCTTCTCAATCTTCATTAGGGAGCTCCCCCCTGCCGCTGAGGTTAATAGCAGCAGGGGTGGGGTTTTCATTGGGGCCATGGTGAGAGGGGGAAATGGGTTAACAATCTCTTCTGCAAGTGCCACATTGTGCACTATGTAGCTGTTGTTTTAAGTTAAAAAACAAAACAAAGATGGAAGCACAAATGATTCATTTAGATTTATGTGTGTTTTGACTCTTATTGTATTGTATCAGTACACTTTATCTAGAATGGCATTAAGAGTTCACGATCTGCATGCATCCTTTAAGTTAAATGTATAAACCCAGTGAAGAATCTGCACTACTGCTGCTGCAATATATATTTTGAATGTTGAAAGAAGCAAAATCAGTGGGTACAAGATAAGTTCCCTACACCAATGTTGCTTCTTCCTGCACAATGGTGCTCTAGGACTGCCTGGCAGGCATGGCCTGATCTGTGTAAGGAGGAGTTTCTACTGGGGCTGATTATAACTGTTGGAGCTGCAGAGGGGCAGAACAGTTAGTCAAGAGTAAAAGTTGCTTAGAAGAAGAAAAGTTTGAAATCAGTGCTTATATCTCAGCCATGGACTTTGTTTTATTATTTATACGATTTGTCAACTCCCTTTCTGCACAAAGGCACCAGAGGCAATGTAAACCATTAAAAAGAACCTTAGAAAATCCACAATAAAGTAAATGACACTGCGTGCTCCTATAAAAGCTGATCTCTGAACATCATGAAGTAAAATGAACTGACATGAACTAGCCCTGCTAACTGGGCAAAGAGGCACCTTTTAAAGTGGTGACTGTTATATTCAGCAGGAGGTTTTACAGACAGGGCTTTATGCTGTGGGGTATCCGAGGAGCGGATCTACTTCGCAGCAGATTCTAGACAATTTAATCCGAGGGATTAGGTGGAGCATTCGCATAGCCCTCGGCTGCTCCCCTACTCACATCAAAGACAAGCAGCAGAGCTTAGCAGAAACATCGAGGGTTTTTTCCCAAAGCCACTGAAAACAGAGGATTATTTTAAGTTGGACATACCTTAGGCTAAGCTAGAATTCGCAGCCTCCCTTCGGGGAAGAACAAAGCCCTGTCTGTCCTGGTCCCTGATAGCCCGCAGAGAGGTCGGGTTAAATCCAGCGAATATGTGATTGGCACACTCCAATCAAGAGTGGATTGAGGGGACAAGCCCTGTCTGTAAAACCTCCAGCAGAAGAGCAAGTGCCCTTATCTAGTCCCGACACAGCATCCCTCCTGTGGTGCTTGTTGATGTTTACCTTATGTTTCTTTTTCTTTTTAAATTGTGAGCCTTTTTGGGACAGGAAACCTTATCTATCTATCTATCTATCTTTTTTTTTTCCCTAGGCGCTTTGAGAATTTTTGTTGGAAAGTAGTATATAAATATTCATAGTAGTAGTAAGGTTTGATGTAGCCGAAGACCACGTTCTTTGGGATATTCATAACTGTTCAAAAGCGTGAGGCCCCCATCTTACAGAGGAGGTTTAACTTTTGCTCTGTTTGCTGTTCTGATTCCTCTCTTCTGATTTCTTTGTGTCCTTTTTGTAATCTTTCAGCATTACATGCAGCTGCCCTTTCTGGCCATGTCAGCACTGTGCAATTGCTGCTAAAACATGACGCTCAGGTGGATGCTACTGACGTAATGAAGCACACTCCCCTTTTCCGTGCCTGTGAGATGGGACATAAAGAAGTGATACAGACGCTCATTAAAGGTCAGCTATGGCAAATTCATAAACTTTTTCATGGAAATGTTGCTGTCTTCAGCTTTTGAAATGAACAGTAATGACAGATTGAGAAAAAAGACAATCCCAAGTCTGCATGGAGAGAATGGTGTATTTGTTACATTGAATGATAATGGCAGAAAAATAGTTTCCACTAAATTTTGCTTTAAACTAATTTTGAAGTGAATTTGAATGGTCCTACTCATGAATAAATCCCTGCATACATTTTAAAGGATATTTTAAAAGTTGCATAAGTTGCATAATTGTCATGCCTCTAGCAGAAAACAGAGAGATTTGCCCAATACTGACAAAAATTCTCAGAAGAGCTGTGCTCCTACAGATTGTGACATAAAATAACCCTTCAGATTATTACCTGCAGTGTGGTGTGTATGTCTGATAAGATACTGATAAACATGAGTTGAGAGGCAGTTAGTGGTTAACTGAAACAGCTATTACTGAATCTGTAAGGGTGTGTGTGTGTGTGCGTGCGCGTGCATATGTTGGACATTTTGAAAACTTCCGTTAATATTCTGAGCATTTCATTTTGCAGTAGTTTAGACTTGTTTTTAAATCCAAATGGACTTTCACTTTGCCATACAGCATGTGTTTTTATTGCTGTTACAGGGGGAGCAAGAGTTGATTTGGTTGACCAAGATGGCCACTCTCCCTTACACTGGGCAGCTCTGGGAGGAAACCCTGATGTTTGCCAAATATTGATAGAAAATAAAATCAATCCCAATGTACAGGATTATGCAGGCAGAACTCCACTACAGTGTGCTGCCTATGGGGGCTACATTAATTGTATGATGGTGCTACTGGAAAACAATGCAGATCCAAATATTCAAGATAAAGAGGTATGTGTTTCTTTACTGTGTGTCTTTTAATATTATCAGATCAGGCATAAATTCAGTTCTACCTGAGGTACTTTGTGCCCATGACACAGTGATTTGGTTCAGATGTCATGTGGAACCTTGATTAAAGCTAGGCTCCACACAATGTGGGAGCTTCCCATCTCTGTTCAAGTGTCCACTTCCCATCCCTGCTCAAGTGTCCACTTTCTGCCTGGGTTAAATAAGACGTGATTGGTGATGGCATCCAAACCAACCAATCTCAGTTTATTCTAGCTTACTTGCTTCAAATATGCCGAGATCTGAACCTAAGGTTTGAGGTAAGTTACAGATCTCAGCTTATATGGGGCGGTATAGAAATGTGTTAATAATATTTGAAGCAAGTAGACTAGAATAACCTAGACTAATCGGTTTGGACATCACAACCAGTCTCTGCTTATTCTAACCTAGATAAGAAGTGGATGCTTGCACAGGGATGGGAGGGGAGATTGCATGTGCCCAAGACTTAGGAACACTCTGCAGAGTCTGAATAATACCAAGTTACTGTATGACGTCTGAACTGGCTCAGTGCCATTGATTCTTTTTCAAACATCTTGTATTCATAAAGACATTGTAATGAAATGTGTTGTGTGAACTGATCACTAATAGGTTAACCAACATCACCAAAGTGATTCCCAGATCCATTTTTACACAGAAGATAATGCATGAGGAAATTCCTGAATATTTAGATTTCCACCCCCAAATAAATGTTTAGCTGTCAGTTGCTGCTGTATTTCTGGAAATTCTGGCATGTGGCATTCTACATTGTTCAAATAGATCCTGAGCTTTAAAGTAAGTCCTTAATATTTGTTGTTGTAGGTTCTTGGTTGTGGTCTCTGTGCTCAACATGATTGGGCTTTGCACCTGTGCAGAGGTCGGACACCTTGTCGGAGTCTTTCCAAGCTGAAGATTTTCTCTCTTTAAATGGGTAGTAGCCCCTCCAATGGTATGCACATGTGTGCCGAGTCCCCTTGACAGATTGACACCTCTGTGAGTTGCTCCAAGCAGGAGCGTAGCTAGGGAAGAGGAGACCCGTGTTCATCCCTCTCTCTGGCGGCCCCCCAGAGTGAGGGAGATAATGAAGAAAATAGGGAGAGATGGAGCTGGAGGGCCCTTAGGAGCTGGAGGCCCGTGTTCTTTGAACCCTTTCACTCAATTATAGCTATGCCCCTGGCTCCAAGCTGCTTAAAAAGATAAATCCTTTACTCTCTCTTGTTTGCTCTTTCTACTTAATTTTTAGTTCAGTTGTTTTCACTTTTCCTTTTTTGCTTTTTATTCCTTCCCTTTACCCACCCACCCCATTGCTCCTCCAGGGCACAGCATTTGAGGCTTTCACGCCTTTTATGGCCAGCAAGGTCACCTTTAAGCTTTGTGTCTGGTGCAGGGCCAAACCCCGCTTCACCGACAACACAGTTGCTACTCTTTTTGCCTTAATGAGGCACACAAAGTGGACTCCTGCGCTCATTGTGCTAGCTTTACAAAACAGGCTGGGGGAAATTGGGCTTCCCACTTCTGATCTTGGCTCTGGGAACAGGCCCTAAAATCATCCCAGGCAGCGGCAAAACCTTCCTCACTGCAGGTGGCAGCCAGTACTTCCCTGCCTGACATGAGCTTGCAGACCTCTATGTCTGCCACCACCTTGGCCGACATGACTGCAACTGCCCCCAAACAGGCCCCAGAGCCATAGTCAGCTCCTAAAATGGCCTCCTTGGTTTCAGTGACTACAACTCCATCTACTACTGGCTCGGTACCATCCTCCTCCAATCCTTCAAGTTCAACTGTGGCTGCTAGTCTCATTAAGAAAATGAAAAAGAAGAAGCTGCAGCAGGCTTTGGAGGAAAGTCAGCCTCCTAAATGAAAACCTCTTCTTATGGAGGCCTTTTCTAAACCTAAAAAGAAATGCAAAATTGCCCTGCAAGCCGAAACAGGGCAACACCAGCACAACCCCATCATTGGTCCCAAGCACCAGTTGCTCGATCCCAAACAGGAAGAGATTGAGGACTGTAGTTTATATGTCCTGTATCTTTAAGATTAGGTTGTGTTTGGTTGGGTGTGGCTTAACTTTCTGTATTCTAAGTGCAAGCTGCCCAGTTTGTTGCAGTCTTGTCTGAATAAAGAAGACTTCTAAACCTACTTTGTCTCCTGCTCCTTCAGGCCCAAGGTCAGGCCAAAAGAGTGACTGGTTGTGAGTGTGCCTAACAACCTTACCTAGGGGAAGATACTACAAGGATTGCCTCAATCCCAATGAGGCCCTCGATACTGAGGACCCAGAGGATTTTGCCTACGAACCCAAGAACACCTCGGACCCAGAGGCTCGCCAGGAGGATCCTCAATATGAACAAGGGTTTGATCTAGAGGAGGAGGACTTTCAAGCCGAATTTGAAACCCTCTATCCGGACCCAACCAGTAGAGACCCGAGCCATGCAGGGCCCTCTGGCTTCCATGATTCCAGCCACAGCCAACCTTCTTGTATTGATCAATATTATTCTAATTGGGACCACAAACCATTATATTGCTCTTCAGCCTACAGAATCCTCTTACTGCCAGAGACGTTGAGACCTTTACGATACTACTTGGCAACCCCCCACTAGAAACCATCCTTAGCGTCAATCCCAGCTGGACCAGTGGGATTACAGGGAGGCCCCGAGAGACCGTTCTCAATCCCTACAGTGCACCGCCTCCAGGCTGTCCCATCGGCCAGACAGAGAGATGCCTTCATCTTCCTCTGCTAGACAGACCATACACAAGCAGAAGACTGATTCCCAAAAGCTTCCTCCTCCACTTCTAAAAACAACTTATCTTGTCCAACCTAAAGTTCCTCAGGAACCTTCTACTCAGAAGAACCCACTACACAAAAAGACCATCTTAGCACACAGTGAGGAGGAACATCCACAGGATGATCAGCAATAGCCAGTTCACAGTGGTGAGGACTCCTCTGACACTGAAACAGAGTATGAAGACCTGGACACTCAGTCCTCTCATTCAGACCTGGCCTCACTAGGCTCATCCCCACAGGATCTACTTTGAGTTCAGAAACCAGGCTCACCCTCGGAGGACTACAAGCTGTACGTAGATCATATTTTGCACATGGCCATGTCATTAGGTGTTCAGCTCTCTCAGCAAAACAAGTCAGACCCTGACCCTCTATTTAGCCTGATTGAAGCTGACATGCGTGCCCCAGTGTCACTTCCTTTGAACGCAGCACTGCTGGACATCATAGATCATGTTGGCAAAAACCATCTCCTCTACCTCTTGAACCATCTTCCTCCTAATAAGAGAAGACCATTAATTGTTCCTAAGGGAAGCATCCCAACTTGCCAATCAGGAGCTCAATGCCATCTGGCACTCTACTGAATGTGCATCTAAGGTTATGGCCACTTCCATCACCAACTGCAGACATGCTTGGTTGCGCTCCTCCGGGCTGGTGTATGATGCCCTCACTCGCATAGAAGTCCTGCCATTTGAGGGAGAAGCCCTTTTTTGAGAAAAGACAGATAAACTCTCCAAAAGATCCAACACCTTTGTAACACCACTCATTCTATGAACCACCAACCTTCCTCAACAAGACCTTACAGGTCTAACAGATGGAACCATGCTCCACCACAACGGACTTCCACTCACTACCATCAAAGCGACTGCTCCTTCTGTTTCCCACGATATCAGTCCTATGGAAGGCGCCCTTCCCTCTCCACACAGCACCAGCGCCAGGCTACTCCAAAGTCCAGACCAGCTTCGGCCTTTCCAAAGAGAAAGTGACACCCTATTCCAGCGCCAACTAGGAACCCGCTTATCCCCCTTTCTCCCCACTTGGGAGAACATTAAATTAGATTTGTGGGTCCTCACAATCATAAGGATCATAAGGTCCTCACAATCATAAGGCTGGAATTTTCTTCTACATCCCCGTTCAACCTGCCGGTGCCTACAGCACCTCCCCCACACTGCTGTCAGAAATAATGTCTTGACAAACATGCAAAACAAGCAGTTCATCTGTGCTTAACCCATCTTCTCAGGATTTCCACTCCACCTGTTTCACTGTCCTGAAACCTGACAGAGGACTCCATCCTATCCTAGACCTTCGAGAACTCAAACGCTGCATCACCTACATACGCTTCAGAATGGTCACCATTCCCACCATCCTTGCCCTCTTACAGAGGGTTGCATGGTTTGTTTCCTTGGACCTCAAGGACACATATTACGACCTCACCATCTGCCCCCAACACCAGTGCTATCTCCGCTTTACGGCGAAGGGAAAGACCTACCAATTCAAGTTTCTCCCTTTTGGCCTCACCTCAGGGCTACGCATTTTCACAAAACATATGACTCCCATGGTAGCTTTCCTGCAGCAACAGGGCATCCAACTTTTCCCATATTTAGATGATTAGCTTCTCATCACAGATACCCCTCACAATCTCCTGCAGTCACTCAAAGCCACCATCGACCTCTTAAACAATCTAGGCCTCCAAATCAACTACACAAAATCCAAACTCATGTCTACAAGATGCATAGAGCTCCTAGGCTTTGTCTTCAGCTCCTTTCATGCCAAACTCTACTTCCTCAATCTCAGGATCCAGGCCATTCTCTCCCTAAAAACACGGGTAGCTTCCCAGTGTTGTCACAGAGCTCAATTGATCCAACAGCGTCTGGTTTATATGGCCTCCACCACTCATATTCTTCCACAAGCGTGTCTCAGATCCTGAATTCTTCAACATTGGTTTCTGTGTGGTTTCCATCCACAGTGGGATGCCAGTCCCATTTGCTATGAATACCTCTACATTTACGACAATCTCTTCTCTGGTAATGGAACCCCCACAATCTCAGCATGGGATCTCCATTCCATCCCCAGCTGTCTCACTTCACTCTTACCACAGATGCATCGGAGATAGGCTGAGGAGCACACATGGACGACCTCTACCTCCAAGGCCTCTGGACAACGTCAGAAGCCTCCCAACATATCAACTTCCTAGAACTCTTAGCTATTTTCAAGGCCTTAAGGGGATTTCTTCCCCTCCTAGTCCACTCTACAGTCATTATTCATACAGACGACACTACAGCAAAGGCCTGCCTCAACAGACAGGAAAGCACAACCTCCACTTCTCTTCTTCAGCTTTTTCTAGAACTCTGGCACTGGTGTGTCTGTCACTCCATCACTCCTAGAGCAGTTCATATTCAGGGAGAGCCCAATATACAGGCCAGCACTCAGCAGAGCAAGTGTCACCTATTGCAAGTGGCAGATGGACTGCCAGACTCTCCACTCTCTCTTCTGCCACTGGTTTCACCTGGAAGTAGACCTGTTTGCATCCTACCTAAATGCCCAATGTCACCTGTATTGCTCCAGGGGAGGGATTGGCCTTCACTCCCTTTGTGATGTCATGGACAGGATTCTCAGCATACCTGTTTCCTCCAGGATCCTGCTAAAGCTCCTACAGGATCAGCCAGAATGCATCCTAATAACTCCCTGGTGGCCCAGGAGGCTCTGGTTCCCTCACCTCCTGTACCTCTTCACCGGCAGATACAGCCTCCTCCCTCTGCTTCCTCACCTTCTTTCTCAGCAGTCCAGCCAGCTGCTCCACCCCAAAGTCCTTCACCTTCACCTCACCGTGTGCTGGATCAAACCCCCTTTCCATGGGATCTCCAGTTTGTCCGAAAACCTGCAACAAAAAAATCTTATCAGCACAAATGGACCTATTTCCTTAAGTTCTTTTCTTCTAAGGGCTCCTTTCCAGAGGCTTATTCCACTCAACATGTATGTGCTTATCATCTCTCTCCAAAGGAGTCTCTTGAAGATGTCCTCCCTTAGATTCCACCTGGCTGCCATTGTTGCCCACTCCAGGTCTTGTGTCAGGGACTCTACAGTTAAACATTTTTTGAAGGGACTGTCCCATCTATACCCAGATGCTCCCATCATGGACCCATTATGGGATCTCTCCCTTGTACTCACCTGCCTTATGGGCCCTCCATTCGAACCCCTAGCCTGTCTCTCACAACCTTCTTTCCTGCAAGGTGGCCGCTTAATCAGCATCACCTCCTTACCTTATTTTCTACAAAGATGAGGTGGTCCTCCACTAGATGGGTCAGCAAACGTAGAGCTCAAATAGAGGCAGGCCTGAATAGAGGCAGACAGGCCTCTCCACAGATTATTTCTCATTGGGTGGTCCGTAACATTACATTATGCTTAATTTGCAAAGAAACAAATTCCTGCCCCGCTGAAGGCACATTTCACCAGAGCGATGGTAGCCTCTGCTACTTTTAACAGGGCGGTTTCAATAGATGTTCTCTACCAGGCTGCGACATGGGTGTCCCCGCATTTGTTTACGCAACATTATACCTTGGACGTTCGGTCCCATCAAGATGCTGCTTTTGGGACTAGAGTCCTACAATCACTCTTCACATGATATCCCACCAACAGGTAAGATTGGCACAGGGTGCAGCTTGCTATGTGTCCAATCGTGTTGAGCACAGAGACCACATCAAAGAACAACAGGTTGCTTACCTGTAACTTTGGTTCTTCTAGTGGTCATCTGTGCTCTTACATGCTCACCCAACCTCCCCTCTTAGTCTTCTAGGTCGACAGACTCAGTGACTGAGGAGGGGACTTGGCACACATACACATACCATTGGAGGGGGGGGGGGCTCCCACCCATTTCAAGAGAGAGAATCTTCATCTTGGAAAGACTCCAATGAAGTCTCTGCGCAGGCACAAAGCCCAATCCTGTAAGAGTACAGATGACCACTAGAAGAACCAAAGTTACAGGTAAGCAACCTGTTGTTGTGTACATATCATCGCAAAATGAAAGAGCACACATTTTAGAGAAAAAGTCATATTTTCATCTTTTGGTGAGAGATAGGATAGCCCAGCCTCCAGAGAGATTGTTTTAAAAGTATAGATATGTTTCATATCTGAAAACTTGGTAAAGTTTAAACTTGGTAAAGATATCTGCTAACTTGGTAAAGAGGCACCTTTTAACGTGGTGATTCTCTTTATTTAGCAAGGGGAGAGTAACTGGCCCTATCGACCCCCAGCACAGTACCTCTAGTGACTGTTGCTGGTGTCTATCATGTTTCTTTTTAGATTGTGAGCCCTTTGGGAACAGGGATCCATCTTATTTATTTATTATTTATCTGTGTAAATCACCCTGAGCCATTTTTTGAAGGGCGGTATAGAAATCAAATAAATAATAATAATATAATATAATGTGTCCACAAAATTTCAACAGAATCCAGTACTATGATGCAACCTCCATGTGCCATATTTTGTTGTTTCACATGGAATGACTCAGTAGTCTTTTTTGCCCATTTCCCCCACAGCAGTAGTGTAGCTATAATTGAGTGGATGGGTTAATCCAACCTGGAGCTCCCAGCTCCTGAGAGCCCCTCAGCTCCACCCCTCTCTGTTTTCTTCATTATCTCCCTCACTGCGAGGGGCTGTCAGGGACAGGGGCAAACACGGGCCCCCTCTCCCCTAGCTATGCCCCTGCCCCACAGCAACCCTTACTTTCACTTCAGTGGGAAATTAGAATCCTGGCCTGGTTTTTTAAATGCAGCATCCATAAATAAAATAGTGTGTATTAATTTTTTCCATTTCTATGTTAACAGCAGAAATACACATTTAAAATAAAATTATTTGTGTGTTTACTGTAATCCTGAAAGACAGACATCACTTTTATATTAATACTGGAATTTTATAATGCAAATAGTTATGTTTTATACTTCTGGGTCTGCCCTGCTGGCTATAGGGAAGGACGGCTTTACATTGGCTATGTAACAATGGTTACCTTGATGCTGTAAAGTTGCTGCTGGGATTTGGTGCCTTTCCTAACCATATGGAGAACAATGAAGAAAGGTATAGTTTATTAAATATTTTCTTTACTAACTTAATGTGTTTCCCCCTGAAATCACGTTGGATATGAACTGGTGTAACATAGTGGCAGAGGTCCAAATCAGGGAGTCTGGTTCAAATCTCACCTTTGGCATGAATTAACCAGGTAGTCTTAGGCAATCTTCTCTTGTCAGCCTCAGCTTCTCTCATCTGCAACATGGGTGATTGTAAGAATTTCACAGTTGTAAGGATTACAGCAAAATAATGCACATGAAGTACTCTGAATATTCAAAAGCACTATGCAAGTGCTTAACAATAGTATTTGTAGTACTATTGGGACTGCAACAGTTAATCTATTAACTGATGAATCCATTGAAAACATTTTAATCAACAAAAAGGTGCCTTCAATTAATCAGGGAGCAGATTTTTTAAAGATTATTTGTAATGTAAGTACCTATAAAAACTTTAGTTAGCAGCCACAATCTTAAAGAAGATTGAAGAAGAAGATTCTACCCTGTATTGAAAGAAGAGTCTATCCTGTGCATGAAAGCAGGGGGAATGCCTCTACTATGATGATACCTGCTGCAACACATGTTTATAAATAAAGTCTTTTTTTCTTTAGAATGAGAGTTTTTTCTCCAATGCAAATTTAGGCCAACTCAATTAATTGATCAACTAAAACTCATATGATGGAAATTCAACTAACTAATCAAGTGACAGCCCTAATATTATTATTGGAACTTGTTGGAATATATTTGCAATTTGCTTGAGCAGCAAAAAGGGGAAAGCATGATTAGTTTGAATAGCACTTTGCTAGCTAGGATAGATGGCGCTTTCCGTGCCTGATACTGTTTGACACTACTTGAAAGAATGTCTCTGTGGGGAGGAAGCCAGATCTCTTCAGAAGTATGGATGAGGAATATCACACCTGGGAGAAAATTGGAACCTTTACCATTAAAGGTAATGCTTTGGCTTGTATGCAGTGCGCAGGTGTGGAATGTGTTTATGGCTCAGTATATAAGATGAAGGAATTTGCCAGAAAGGGACCAGCCACAACCAGAAGGAGCTTATTGCTAGAAATTGATGAATAAAGTTTTGTTTGAAACCTTGATACTGGTGCCTGGTGAAAATAACCTAACCAAGAAACAATCGACAGGAAGAATCCCTGACTTTTAACAAACTTATCCTATCAATGAAAAGTACTTCTGCTTGTACCACATGGGTTTCTAATTTCTTCTGATTTCCACCCTCCCCACAGCTGCATCACCTCACACCACTTCGCTCACCATTATGGAGGATGGAAGTTGCTTTTTGGCAGGTGCAGGGGCCTGCTGGAAAGTAAAGACGAAAAAGTGGAACTCTTTAGTTCTCTGTATACAAGCCATTATATCTGAAAGATGGCCAAGTAGGGATGCTTTAAAAACACTGACTGCAATCCTTATCTTAATATGGTTTAATTATGAAGTATTATACTACACACACATAAGTAAAGTACTGCTTTCAACCCCCATAGACTAAATGAATGCTGTACTATTGTATACAGTAGTTGTACAGCTTTGTTCTTGTTGTCCTTACTTATTTTGCTGATGTATCCGCTCTTTATATTCTACTTACTTTCTTAGTCTTCTTCTTAACAGTCTCTTTGTGTTAATTTCTATCACTCATAGAAGCTCTTCACATCATTAATCTGATGTTGGTTTGGCAAAAAATTGAGATTCCTGCCCTGCCAGAGGCGTAACTATAGGGGGGGCAGGGGGGGCACGTGCCCCGGGCGCCATCTTTTCTGGTCACATGGGGGGCGCCGTCATGACCAAAAATTTCTTAATTTTTTTAAAAAATTTGTTAATACAAATGTTTCCTGCTCAGTGCAGCAGTGCTGCAGCAGTCAAGGGAGCGCGTCGGTGCCCCCTTCCCCACGAGCGGTCCCTTCCGCGCTGCCTGCGCCCCCCCCGCATTGCTTTGCTGGCACCTGGCGGCCAGTCAGTGGCCTGGCTTGGCAGCGGCGGCGGGCGCTTGTGAGGAAAAACCTAAGTATAATTTAGTATGTTGGGGGGGGGCGGGGGGGCACGGTGGGGGGGGGCGACATTTCAGTGCTTGCCCTGGGCGCCGTTTTCCCTAGTTACGCCTCTGTGCCCTGCACATGCTCCTGCAGAGTGTTGTGTGAACCAAGATTCTTTGGCAATCTTGGCTTGGCAATGCAACAACCCAACATGAAGCCTAGAACTGTAATTTGGGATTTGAAATCATCTTGTCAGTCTTGGCATCATGTCAGGTTGGCACGTTGCTGAGCAGAGATCACCGGAAAATCCTTAGTTCATATGACACTCTGTGGGCGTGCACGCACTGCAGGATCTTTGTTTTTCACCAAACCAACATTAGATTAATTGTCTGAAGGACCCCATAGTCTCAGTCAATCAGCTCATTACTTTTTTAACTGCTTAAGATGATTATCAATGACAAGCAAACTAATACTTCATGTGATTATATAAAAACAGAAAGTATTTTGTACTGCTGAAATGTTAATCCTTAAAATATCAATTTTGATCAAATAGACTGCAGTACCTTGTTTTAACAAAAGTATATTCACACCACCAGTTGCAGCTGGTTCACTTGTACACAAATACAGCTTAAGTCCGTGTATATGAGCTTTGGTATGGGTACTTTGCCATTCTAATACATTTTGTGTGGGAAATTTATTTGCTGCCTTCTGGGAGGAGTAAAGGCCATTTTTCTCCTGTTAGGAACACATGGCAATATGAAATGAGATGTTAACTTTGTTCTTAAAGAAGGCTGGTGGATAAACTGAGAAGTACATAAATGTTCATTGCCATTTCTAGTAGACTAGAATTGTTATGCCTTCAATAGTTGCATTTTTTTAAAGTTATCTTTCACCACTCTGGCAGTGAGATGGGAAAAGCTGCACCTGTTGAAATTTTCCATCTAATGGAACTATTAAAAGTAGATTAGTCTGTCTACGACTTAGGCTGTGTTTTCTGTGCACAATCAGAAAGGATCCTGATTAAAAGGTTGATTAGGATCAGCGAGCCGCACAGAGCTGATTGTGGGAACGCAGAATATCATGGCAATCTCAGTGAAACCACTCTGTTTAACCAGCATTTAACTAAGATAGATAATGAGAATTCAATCACATTCCTTAAATATTAACTTCTTTGGTAACAAAGTGTTCCCATTCTTTTCTGAAAATGAAGTCTAGATGTGGATTTACTAACTTTTCGTTATTTTATTTCTCATATTTATATATCGCCTGATATGTGTGTACAGGATTTAAAACACAACAAATATAAAACAGAGTAAAAACATAATTTCAAAGAATAAAAAGTTAACAATTTCATGGGATAAACACAATTAAACCATCTTAAATGAATTTCAGTTGAAAGCCTGAGAAAAAAGGTGTGTTTTGAGTGTCTTCCTAAAAGCAATCAGAGATGCAAATGCTCTTATTTTGACAGGTAGCCTATTTCAAAGCCCTGGGTCAGCCATAGAGTAGGCCCGGTACAAAGTCGCCACCAAACAAGCCAGCGGCAACTGTAACCAGACCTCTCCAGATTATTTTAATAGGTGACAGGGTTCATAACAAAAAAAGTGCTCTCATGTACCCTGGACCCAAGCCATTCAGGTCTTTATAGGTAATAACCAGTGCTTTGTATTTCACTTTTTAACATATTGGCAGCCAGTGCAGTTCTTTTAAAATTAGGGTTATATGGTCCCTTTGGGTTGTCCCAGAGATCAGTCTGGCTGCTGCATTTTGTACCAATTGTAGTTTCCAGATTATGTACAAAGGCAGCCCCATGTACAGTGCATTATAGTAGTCAAGAGCTTGCCAGCATGTGCCCCACTGTTTTAAGGTCATTTTCCTCCAGAAATGGGCATAGCTGATGTATCAACTGAAGCTGATAAAAAGCGCTCCTGGGCATTGCCTCAACCTGAGAAACCAGAGTTTTGGATCCAGGAGCATTCCCAAGCTACGCACCTGATCTTTCAGGGGGAGTGTAACCCCATCAAAAACAGGCAGATCTAAACAGTCTCTCGAGACTTGACCCCCCCCCCCACTGTCAGTACCTCTGTCTTATTTGCATTTAACTTCAGTTTGTTATCCCTCATCCAGCTCATCCACCACCTCCAGGCAGGCATTTAGGTAGGTTATGCCATTTCCTGAAGAGTTAGATATGGGGAAAAGATCTGGGTGTCATTAGCATATTGATAACACCCTGCACCAAAATCTGAAGATCTCTCCCAGCAGTTTCATGTAGATAAAGAGCATTGGAGACAGTGTGGAGCTCCACATTTTAGCTCTGGCTTTGCAGAACAGTAATCTCTAAGTGACACCATCTGGAATCTACCAGAGAGGTAAGAATGGAACCATTGTAAAATAGTGCCACCCAATCCCACCTCCCTCAGGCGACCCAGAAGGATACCATGGTTAATGGTATCGAAAGCTGCCAAGAGACCAAAAGGATCAACAGACTCACACTCCCTCTGTCAATAGCCAGTTGAAGATCATCCATCAGGCCAACCAAGGCAGTCTCAACCCTATTGCCAGCTCAAAAGATGGTTTGAAATGGGTTTAGAGATAATCTGTATCATCCCAAACTGCCTGGAGCTGATAGGCCACTATCTGCTCAGTCACCTTGCCCAACCATGGAAGATTGGAAATGGGTCTGTAATTAGAGTCAAGGGAACAGGTTTTAGCAAGGGCGTAGCTAGGGGAGAGGGGCCTATGCCGCTCTCCCTAGCGGCCCCTCAGAGTGAGGGAGATAAGAAAATAGAGAGAGGTGGAGCTGGGGGGCCCTCAGGAGCTGGGGGCCCTGAGTTCTTTGAACCCATCTGTTCAATTATAGCTACAACTCTGGGTTGTAGGACAGTCTGAAGCAATTTGTCCACATCTCCAGGAATCACAAACTGAAAGTGATCCAATCTGATCTTATAAGAGGAGTTGCTGGACACCTCCACAGTAGACTCTACAGTCACTGTGGAATCCAGTTTGGCCTGAATATGAGAGATTTTATCTACAAAAAAGTCATTGAAGAGTCACACTTAGTGACTGATGGTTCCAAGTTCAAATTCAAGGAAGAGAGGGCATATACTATCCGCCTCACAATTGTAGCCACCTCCACTGGATGTGAATTTGAGGAAACAATGTGGGCAGAAAAGAACTGCTTCTTTGCCACCCGCACTGGCAGAGCATAGATCTTCAAATGTGCTCTGTGGTGTGCTATGTTGGATTTGCGCTGAGTCTTCCTCCAGTTGCATTCTAGTCATCTACCTCGGCGCTTCAGCTCCCGTGGTTCTTCCAAATATTATGGGGCTAATTTTGAAGCAGGTTAGAGAGGACGCTTAGGAGTGATGTGTCTACTACTCTTGTGAGTTAATTATTCCATGTTTGCACCAAAACATTAATAGAATCACTAGCAGAGACAACTCAAAACCCTTCAAAGGCTTCTTGGAATCCTATTGGATCCACTAACCTTCTCGGGTAGACCAACTTAATAGGGCCTTCACCCCTGCAGAGGTGGGTTGTGGTTGCAAGTCCTACCTTAACCAGATGGTGGTCCATCCATGACAATGGAGAGATGACAGGATTCCCCACCCACAGAACACCAAAAGACCAAATTGAGCATGTGACCAGCATCATGCGTCAGTCCAGAGACCAATTGGGATAGGCCCAAAGTTGTCATGGCCACTATGAACTCCTGAGCTGTTCCTGACAACCCGGTCCTGAAATGAATATTGAAGTCCTCCAACATCAACTACCTGGGCAACTCCAATGCCAGCTCCACAACCAGATCTGTCAGCTCAGTTAGGGAACTCTGTTGGGCAGCAGGGTGATCGGTACACCAACAGAAGTCCCAGTCTATCCTTTGTCCCTAAGCTTACTTACACACATTTAATATAGGCCAATTGACAGGGATCCTAATAAGGGAGATAGTATTCCTTAGACCACAACCACCCCAGCTCCTCGCCCACACCCTCTCACCTGAATCTCCACAGAGTAACCCACCAGGAGAAGGAGGAACCAAACTGGACCACTAGCCTCTCTCGACCAGGTCTCTGTAATTCATGCCAGGTTGGCTCCTTTATCTATAATCAAGTCATGGATGGTTTCAGATTTATTTTGGACAAGACTGGCATTACAGAGTAATAAGGTGAGGTTCTGTGGGTAATCGGTACTGTTCTTCAAGGTCAAAGAAGTGGTAGGCCTGCTTGAAGGAGATACAGCAATTAGATTTCTGAATTCCCTTCCCCTGTAACAGCCCACTGACCTACCAGCACCATATCTTCATCATAGCTGCTCCAGAGTCATCTCCCGCCTCCCCATCTCTGGACAACCCAAGACACATACCTGTTCCAGGCCCAACCAATTACTAGGTAACAATAATACTGTAGTCATCAGGAGCCTTCCTTTTAAGAGTTCAGAACAATACATTTGGTCCCAGCCCTCAGTCCCACCCCCAAAGGACTTGAATGAACAATTTAGCCCAAGTGTGACTGCCACTTGATGGCTGTTATTGGGTACCTGAGAGAGTGCCTTGAGATGAGAACTATACAAGGGCACACCTAAATAATCACTAGGGCATCCCAACAGCATTCTTAACATCCCTGCTTGGATTTCAGTATTATATCCTACAAACTGTGATCCTTTCTCATGCAAAGTATACTGCTGAAAGTGATCTGTTTAGCAGTATAAATAGAGAGAAGGAGACCTGATGTCCCTTGGCCACATTTTAGATTAGAATCTTCAACTGTGAATTGTATTAGTTAACTACAATATTTTAAAACAGATGTAAACATTTATAGAGGGTTTCTTCCAGAAGAAACAGTTAAGACTCATCTTGGATCTTGACATTCAAATCTCTATGCACTCTCTTCTTTGACTTATATTCCTATTGACATTTCAGTTCCAGACACTCTGATCTTCCTATCAACCAGTCACCATGTGGCAAGTCCAATTTGGCTAACGTTGTCTCTTCTCTTTTGTCTTTTCTTGTATTGCATCCTTGCTGGTTACCATCAAGAGGAACTTTAATTTGACCATCTCATGCACTGACACTAACAGCTGAAACTGATATATCATGTATGGATTGGTTTTGTCTGTTGCATGTAACTTTAAGCCTGTAGATATCTCTGCTTGGCATGACTGATCTGTTCCATGTATGGATGGATGTATTGGTTTGTATCAGTGTAACTGAATTTTCTGGAATACTGACAAAATTAATCCAATGGGTTCAAAAAGGAACTTCTGTGGAGCAAAGCTATTTATTCATGAATCAAGCTGTCTTAGGATTCATTTCATCAAAAATAGGACATTGGGATTTAAATACAATCTTATTTTATTTAAAATATCTTTAAAATATTTTGATTCTACCTTTGCATCACACTAGCCTTCAAGACTAAGATTCTGTTTAAAAAACATAAAACACTAATAAGAAAAAATGACAACCTAAAAATATAACAACCATCCTCCCCCATGCCCAGAAACCTCTGAGTGGGCGGGCAGCAAATCTAACCACATTTAGCTGGAAGTACATTTCACTGAAAACTAAAGGACTTTGTAATTTTCTGTCATGAAACAAGCCACTTATATAACTTTTTTTTCGGATTTTTTTTTTTAAAAATATTAAAAACCAACAATTTGTTCAATCAACTTCAATTTAAATATACATATTCCTCCCACCCTGACCTGCTCAATACCAAAGCCCTATGCCAAGTCATTTCAGGTGAACCCTGGGGCAGAAAGTGGGGTTTTTTTAAATAAAGGCAAAAGGCAGATTCTTCCATATGGGGATGGAATGGTGGTCTAAAAGAGGACTTCAGTTCCAGACAATTTTGAAACATTCTGCCATGTAACAAGCCACATATAGGACTTTTTTTTGATGGTTTTAAAAAAATTATATAACCAGCAAATTCCTCAATCTCTGAATTAAATATTCAGTCTTCTCATTCTGCCCTACATCCACCACCCCCTTATATTAAAGCCCTATGTCAAGCCAATCCCTAAATATCCAAGGAGGGGGGAATACCCACAAAAAGGAAATCACTTCATACCTCCATTACTAAGCCTGAGGAGTCAAAAGCTGGGCAGAGCTGTGGTGGGCGAGGGCAGCCATCGCTGACCACACTGCCTGCCCGCCTGCCTGCCAGCCAGCTGCACTAGAGTTCAGGCTTTAGTGAGGCCTGCACGGAGGTATCTCTGGAAGCCCCGCCCACCTGCCAAACAGCTGACAGGCGGAGACTGAAGGAACTGCAGCAGCTTGCAGGCTGCTTAGCTTGCCTGGCTAGAACAGGAGGGCTAGTAGGAGAGAGGGCCAGCAGGCAAGGGGGACTGACTGAGGGGCCTTGGGGACCCCCCAGGCCCTGTGAACCTAGGGACAATTGTCCCCCCTTGTCCAATAGACCCTACGCTCCTGTTCTCTTTGCTTACATGAATACAACAGAAGCAGTAAACCAAAAATTGTTAAACTACAAAGCAAGGAAGAAGTAAACATATTTCCTTGAGAGAGAGAGAGAGAGAGAGAGAGAGAGAGAGAGGAGTGGTCATTTCTTCACACAACCTTTCAGTGTAGGGCCCCCAATATCTGTGGGCATCCAAGTCCAGCTCTCACCTGAACCATAATACACCAACTGCCTCCCCTCACAAGAGGGTCAATTTGCAACAAATAAACCTCTCTAATAAAGTCAAGGAGCCTTATATCCTCATCTTAACACATCTCATCCTCATCCATCAAGTGATTTTAATATTTGATGCCATCCTTTTGGCAGTGATGTAGCAACCAACCAGGGAAATACTCTACCCCACCCTAACAAATAAACTGCTGAACTTGTGCTTGACAGCCAGATGTTTTGTATTTCTACAGGGATACTTCTCCACTTTGGTGATTCTCTGCCACAGCTCCCAGCTCTGCTCTTTGGCAGCACAACAGAGATGCGGGGGCAGGAGAGAAAGGTGTTGCTTAACATATAGAAGTATGCACAAAATGGATTTTGCTTTTCATTTTGAGCACAAAACAAATACAAAATGCTTGAATCAATTTGTTAAAACAGCGGCCAAACATTTCGAGTGATTAGAGTGCCATTTTACCAGGGAGAGCTGGTCTACCAATTGGGGTCGGTGGGTAGACCAGTCCTCCAAGGCAGACTGCTGCATGAAGCAGATAGACCAGACCTCTGCAGGAAAATCATCCCATTTTGAGCTTAAATCGTTTCAAAGCACTTGAAACGATTTAAGCTCAAAATGGGATGATTTTGTTTCAAGCTCAAAACAGACCCTTTATTTTAAGGGTGGTTTTTTGTGTGTGTGTGGGAGGGGGTGCCCTTGGAACACTCAAAATGGCTGTTTTGAGCTCAAATCAATTTGCACTTCTCTATTAAAATCCTCCTGCTACTCTATGTGTTGCTACTGCCACTGCTGCTGTTTTTCTGGGCTGTGGTGTCCATGGGATGGAATTCTGCATGGTGCTATTGATTTGCTGAATAGATTTTATTTATTTATTTAAAATATTTATTTCCCTCTCACCCCAATACACTACTGCTTGGGGCAGCTGACAACATTAATAAAATAGATACAGGGTAAAATAAAAGACTAATAAAGTTTAAGAAGTTAAAAGGCTAAAACTGCATTTAAAATTACTTTTTAAAAAAAGTTTCAAATTAAAAGTTGTTAGTTTTTTAAAGTTATTAATAAAAATCTAAAAACTGAGAACCATAAAAACTAAAGAATCTACCAGGTATAAGCAGCAGATACATCATTCAAAAGGCTCTATAAAAAGATGTGTGTTTGTTTGAAAAACCCTGAGGGAAGGAGCATGGCAAAGATCTTCAGGGAGAGCTTTCCAAAGCTGAGGGGCCACAACTGAAAAGGCCCTGTCTCTAGTCCCTGCCAACTGGATCTCTGTAAGTGGCGGGGCCATGAGCAAGGCCTGAGATGCCAAACAGAGGGCCCTGGCAGATTCATATGGGCGGTCCAACAGGTACCCCAGCTCCAAGCCGTGCAGCGCTTTAAAGGCCAGCACCTTGAATCTATCCTGAATAAAAGCTGCTTACTATACCCCTTGAGATAATTTTGACTGCATTTTGGGTTATAATGCCACCCTCTTCAAGATGACCATACTTGACTACTGCTGGATTGTATGTGCTGACATTTTTATGTTAAAAAATCCAAATCTTTCAGGATAATGTGTCAAATTATGTGGTAGTACTGTGGAATATAAATTTTCTTCAGGGGTGTAGCAAGGAAAGAGTTTGCCCATGTTCACATAATGAATATGGTAGCAGTGCACTCCCCACTCATGCCCCACACATTTGCCTCCCCCCTCCAGTTGGCTGGCCACCCACCCAGCTAGCACCCCCACCATCATTGTTGCCTCCTGCTTCCCGGTGCCCAGCCCCACTCTCCTTCAATCAGCTGGGATGGAAGGAACCAGGCCAATGGAAAGAGGATGGGCCTATGAGCCGGGCAAGCAAGTGGCCTGTGGTGGCAGTGGCGAGAGCCCCAGCCAGGGAGAGGGGGAAACTCAGCAGCTCCTCCTGGTTACTCGGCAGCCCCTAGACACAGGGTGTTTTGAACCTGTCCATCCTATTAGAGCTCTGTCCCTGGTTTTCTTATTGGTTCCTTCTACCAAACTAATAACTCCATTTAAGCAATCGGACACTTCTACAATTTTTAATGAATATTTGAAATATTTTTAATTATTTTTCTCATAGGGTATAATGGGACCAGAACCAGCCCATTATCCCCTATTGTGGAACAACTAAGGGCACAAAAGTGGGGTGGGTGGTAGGCACTCACGGGTGCCTACCACCCACAGAACTCCAAGGCAATTGGACACTCCTCCGATTATTGGTGAATTTTTAAAGTATTTTTGAATTCCTCATAGGGAATCATGAGGATTGCAGCAAATGTATAGCTTCACATCGGGCGGGGGGGAGGGGTGTCCTAGAGCGGAGTGTGGTGGGTGTAGTTCCCAAGGTGAGCAAGGAAGCTATCAGAATTATTTGAAAGGAATTGGGCAAAGTGCTGATTTTTAAGTGATTTTTGAAGTTTATGTGTCTTTAAGGTTAGCAAATGAGAGTGGATACATGGTTTGTCATTGAAAATCTTATATGCTACCAAAGAATCTACACTCAGAACACTTCAGAAACAACAAAACCCAGTACCCCATGGGTTAGCAACCCATGGTGGTGGTTGACACCCTCACTCTGGGCCACCCCAGCACCCCCCAAGTGCAGTCATGGGGCTGCTGAAACCTCCATTCTTCCCTATGGAGAAAAACCTTAAAGCCACTTGTGGGGTGCTGGGGTGGCCCAGAGTGAGTGGTGGTGTAGTGCACAGAGGGTACCAACCACCCCCATAGGTTGTTAGCCCATGGGGTACTGGGTTTTGTTGTTTCTGAGGTGTTCTGAGTGTAGATTCTTTAATTAAAAATATTTCAAATATTCTTTAAAAATCATAGAAGTGTCAGATTGCTTCGGGGTTTGGATGTTTGTTGTTACCCATGGGTGCTCCACAATAGGGAATAATGGGCTGGTTTGAGTCCCATTATACCCTATGAGAGAAAAATAAAAATAAAATTCAAAAATTCATAAAAAATCGTACGAGTGTCCAATTGCTTTGGGGTTTGGGTGGCAGTACCCATGGGTGCCAGCTACCACCCCACCCACTTTTGGAGGGTCAAACAAGTTTGGATCACCCCCAGTTTGGTTTGAATTCAAACCTGCAGCTCAAACCTGATGGCTGGTTTGGTTCGAATTCGAACCACCCCGGTTCAAATTCAAACTGGTTCGAGTTCAAACCAGTTCGCACATCCCTACTCTCAAGTGCAACAATATCATTTCAAATTATATGATATTGTATATGACACATACAATATATAGTATATGACATGTAATACTATGGTACTCTAAAGTCAATAAAACCAAGGCACAGATGCACCATTTTAAAACCTACTTTAAGAAGGTAAATTTCTCTCTTTTGCCAGTGGTGAAATGATTCACTAATGTTTTCTTATTTTTAGATACACTCCACTTGATTATGCCTTGCTTGGAGCTCACCATGAAGTAATACAGTTTATGTTAGAGCATGGTGCATTATCCATAGCTGCCATACAGGACATTGCAGCCATCAAAATCCAGGCAGTTTATAAAGGATACAAAGTTAGAAAAGCCTTTCAAGATAGGAAAAATCTTCTAATGAAGCATGAACAGCTGAGGAAAGATGCCGCTGCCAAGTAAGTTGTGTGTGTTTGTGTGTGCGCGTGCACACAAAAGCAAATATATGTTCACATTAAAGAAAGTTCTTCTTGAGCTTTAAGGTGAGACCTTAAAGGTTGTTGTAGGTTGTGTACATCTCATTTAATGGCAAAAATAATACTCTCACATTTTAGAGGGGGGAAATATCATATTTTAGTGTAATGGTGGGGTATAGCCCAGCCCTAAGAGATTTTTTGAAAATGGTTATAGATATCAACGTATATAACATTTCTCCAAATGTCAGGAAAGATTTCACTGCCAAGTAAGTCTGATGTGGGGTGTGTGTGTGTGTGTGTGTGTGTGTGTGTGAGAGAGAGAGAGAGAGAGAGAGAGATCCTCAACATCGTCCTAGCTAACAAAACGTTGCTATTCATGCCAAGGGTTTTCTCTATATATATGTAAAACGTAGGTGTGTTTTGATTTATTAAATAATTGTATATAGGCTGGTTCCAAAAGCCCAGTCACTAGTGTGATCAAGGGGCAGGGCTAGGTGGAAAGGGCCAGGTTCATCTCTAAATGACTCCAACTAGGTTTTATCATAAATGAGCTGACATTCCCTCCTTTAGGGGGAAAATAAAGCACCGACTGACATGACAGGTAGTGAAGTGCTGCATTATTTATTTATATTTATATAAAAATAAAAGTTTTAATAATAAATAAATATTTTATAATTTTTATTTTAATTATTAACTGATTTTAAGGTGTTTTAATGTAAACCACCCTGAGCCTTTTGGAAGGGCGGTATAAAAGTTTTAATAATAAAGAAATAGAAATAAAATATATAGCCCTTTGTCCTAGTACTGCAGGATAATTAACAACAGGATAAAACAATAAAATTCAGTAAAATACACATAAAAACAAGATTTAAAAACTTAATAAAAACATAAAAACAGAACAAAACATAGCTAAAATTTTTAAAAGAGTAGGGACATTGGCCAAAAGCCTGGGGGGGGGAGGGCAGTCTTCACTCTCCTTCTGAAGGCTGGGGGTGGGGGTGGGGAGCCATGTGGGTCTCATCTACAAGTGAGTTCCACAGCCTTGGGGCAATAATTGAGAAGGCCCTGTCTTGTGCACTCAACAAATGGGCCTCAATAGGTCCATGTTCATTTGGCAAAGGGAACCTAGCCTTCCCAATCTATCTAATCAGGTGGGTACATTCAGCTGGGATTAGGCAGCCCCTAAGGTACCCCGGGGCTCTAACTGTTTAGCATTACTGACCTGCCAGGCTGATGTACAAATCCTAGTGAGCTTGCACATCAGGGCAGTTGCAGAACTCTTTCAAACAACATGTAGGCACTTGCGCTGCAGAACTTCCATTGTTTCCTGTGGTGATGGGGGGAGATGCAGCCCATTCTCTAGGGTTCAGAGCTGGGCTATAGGCAGCTTATCACAGAATAGTTCAGAGTCCTGAAGGTGGGACTGCGAAAGGCCACGCAAGAAGCCAGGGAGAGGCAAGCCAGAACTCAGGAATCAGCTGGGAGTCAGATGTAGAAATAGGAGAAATAAGGTGGAGAAAAATGACACTGCAGCAAAAAAGTCAGGAAGTAAAAAAGAAGGAAGGAAACCCAGAGGTGCTGAATAAATTGGTATTGTCTTTAATCTGGAAGTGATCCATTGTCATCATGAGAAATTGGTTACTGCGCCTGCGCAGAGACCTCACGGATGGATTAACTAGCTCCTCACTGGCGCCCCTCTCTGCCATGCACATGCCACATGCCTTACTTTTCTCGGCAGTCAGGCACTATTTTGTTTCAGTTTCTTTTCGGCTGCTGATGCAATCGGACCTCTGATGTATTGCTCCTCGGTTTAGAAAAGAAATTGTTACTTTGGACTGATTTTCTAGTAAAACTTGGACTGTGACCTTGACTATTCTTCGGCCATTCCCTTGGACTTCGTTCTCAGATACTTGAACTTTCGGACTTTTGACTTCAGACTGTGAGTTAACAATTCTTTGGACTTTGATTTGGACTTGATTACTTTCCACGGCTTTGCCATCAGACTTAACGATGGCTGAGAGGAAGAAAACTACCTGTATGTTTAAGCATTGCTCTCAGTGTCAAGTTAAGCTCCCCACAACTGATGAACATGAACTCTGTTTACTTTGTTTGTGTGAGCAACATGTCGCAGCTTCTTTCAGGATTTGCAGATCCTTCTCGAAGCAAACACTGAAGAATCTATCTTTATGCCTCAGAGCCGCTCTCTACGGAGATGCGCTGCATCCACTGACACCGAGGCCGGAATCAACATCGATCTCGGTTCAATGTCTGCCCTGAGGTCTGTGCGCACAGTCTAAAACCCTGCGGGATAATCTCGAAGAGACTTGTCATTGAGTCTGTTGAAGCTGATGCCTACTGATGTGTGGACTGGTCTTTTCGTGCCCTTTTCGGCACCATCGTGATTGGTGCTTTCGACACTTCCATCGATCTCGACCATGACTGCCGTTTTGACATTGATGTAGACGCTGGTGTTCCCGGTTCCAAGTCCTGCAGTTTTCCCTTCGACTTCCTCAATATCGATGGTTGATGCCAACATGGGTGTCCAGCACCGTATTCATCCGTCATCCCCGACAGCTAACGTCTTTCCTCAGCAGCATAAGCCGCTGTCTCTTTCACCTGCGAGGGTGCCCTTAAAGTCATCTCTCAAGCTTTTCGATACCGCTGACGCCTTGTTGGATGAAGGTACTGCTAAGTCCCTGTTGAGTGTTCTGGACTCTGCTACGAGTACCCTGTCGGGTTCTACGTTCCAGGGATTCCTCACCCTGGGTTTGGATACTGAGCTTGATGTCAAGGATGATGTGCTTCCAAAGATGCCTTCGGAGTCTCCAATTCAAATTGGAGCCAAGTCTTCTACCTATACAGTGCCGGAAACTCTACCAACAACTACTGCTCTACCCTTGAAACCACTGCCCTCCTTTGGTGCCACTGAGGGATCCTGTTCATGCCTTCAGGTTCAAACACGCTATTTCTCCATCCGCACAGCTGGATTGGGCAGAGTTCCAATTGTGGAAAACTCAGCATATGCTGCAGGGCCTGCTGCCTTATCAGCTGCCACAGAGGGTGCCAACTGCTCAGCCCTTGGCACCACTGCTGCCTAGATGGTCTGCTGCACCTGTACTCCTCACTCAATGTACTCAGACGACGACGGCTCCTCTTACTACCCCTGCATTGCCATCAGAGCCACCTCTCCAGCCACCAGTTGCCCCTGTAGTGCCAGGTCTGGACCCGCCCATGAATCCTCCCCCCCCCCCCCAAGCACCGCTTGCGCCAGTGGAGCCTTTGGAATCTTCAGAAGAGGACTCGTATGATTCTTCAGAATCTTCTGACATGGAAATGGACTGCAACAATGATACACCCAGACATCCTTCCAATTTGTCTTTGGATGTGCCTCCTCAGCCTTCCACGTCTCCCAAGGAGGAGTTGAAATCATACACCAAAATGATTCAACAAATGGCAGACACACTTGAACTTGAGATCAAACGTCCGGCTGCTGATCTTCAGCTGCTGATAGCTAAATATGTGGCCTACATGGCCTGCTACAGTTGTTGTTGTTGTTGTTATTATTATTAATAATAATTCGATTTCCAGGGCGGTTTACAAAGAGAAATAACAAACAAATAAATAAGATGGCTCCCTGTCCTGTTACGTGCTTTGGAAAGCGTTTAGAAGTGAACTAACCATCTCTACTCTGGAAGAGCTGACTAAGAAGTTTGATGACATGCTTGCGAAATGTGGAGATCTAACCCGCCAGCAGCTAAGCACATTTAAGCACTTGGCTGAAACAGAATCGAGAACCATGACCACCGCAGTTTCTCTTCGGCTCCATGCTTGGTTGAGGTCCACTACTCTTAATTAAGATATGAAGGACTGAATTAAACATCTCCCGTTTGACGGGAAAGGTCTATTCAGCGAGTCCACTGATTCAACTATGGAGACTTTTAAAAAATCCAAATTTACAGCCAGAAGCTTCTCAGTTGCAGCTACTTTGTCTCAAGCTTCATCCTGCTACAGATCGTACAACCGTCAACATGCGGGATTCAAATATCAAGACCGAAAGGACTATCGGAAACCATTCAAGCCCTATCATAAAAAATGGTACGGTCAGTGCACTAAGCCTCAGAGCTCCCATACCAACAAAGACAACTCCAAGCATTCTCTTTGATCTGGGAGACTGTCCACCGCTTGCACCATCATCACCGGCTGACACCTTGAACACCACTCCACTGGCAGCTTGTGGCATTCCTTTGATTCCACCTCGTTTGCCACTCAACATCATCAGCCTCGCCAGTCATGCCTCGGCATGGCACCAGATAACATCAGACCAATGGGTCTTACCGATTATCAACTCTGACTACGCATTCGAGTTCATAACTTTGCCAAGTTTCGAGGGTGTCAAATCCAACACTCCAATGCCAGCTCTCTGGCAAGAAGTGCATGCTCTCTTGGAGAAAGGTGCAGTAGTCTCGGTGCGGTGGACAGATAATCTACGTGGTTTTTATTCTCGTTATTTCCTCGTTCCCAAGAGGGACGGGGGAAACAGAGCCATTATGGATCTCCGTGACCTGAACCAGTATGTGGATACACGAAAGTTCCATATGACAACATTGTAGGGAATTTTCCCACTCCTGGCCAAGGAGGAGTGGCTTGCCATGTTACACCTCAAGAACACATATTTTCATATTGCGATTCAGGACAATCATTGCAAATTCTTTAGATTTGCTATAGGAGGTCGACCTCTTTGCCTCGGCAGCAAACAAAAATTTTTCGCGATACTGTTCCAGAGTGGGCATTGGACCTGGCTCCCTGGGGGATGCTTTTCAGCACCACTGGGGTGGGAACCTGCTTTACCTGTTTCCCCCTCAACCCCTTGCTCAACAGGGTGATTGGCAAGCTGATATGCGACAATGCCCAGGCGATCCTAATAGCCCCATGGTGGCGGAGCCAAACTTGGTTTGCATCGCTACTCAGACTGACAGACAGCAACTTCCATCACCTTCCTCTAGAACCGGACTTGCTGCCGAGGGATGAGGGAAAAACCTTGCACCCGTCTCTGCGGACCTTATGACTCACGGCCTGGCAGGTCGGTTACTGAAGGATAACCGTCTCAACTCTCGGAGACCTTCCACCCGATAGAATTACACGAGTAAGTGGAAGCACTTTACTATCTATGCAAAGGAAAATGGCTTTCGCCCATTGAAAGCTTCTCCTACCCAGGTCATCCTCTATCTCACCAGCCTGAAGGACGTCGGCTTAGCTAATGTGTCCCTCCGTGTCCACCTTGCCACTATTTCCTCTAAGCATATGAGCTGGCAAGGCCTTTCAGTGTTCTCGCACCCCCTGTGCAAGAGGTTTCTGAGGGGTGTGAATAACCTCTACCCTCTGGTCCATGCTCCTACAGAACAATGGAGTCTTTCCCTGGTTCTGGCCTCCCTGCTGGAGGCTCCCATAAAGCCAGTCTCCGTTACCTGACACTTAAAACTGCCTTCCTCATCATGATCACGACCACCTGGCATGACTGCCTTGCGCATGGATGTGACCTACACACAGTTTTATCTTAACAAAGTTGTGATGTGTACTGACCCCGCTTTCCTGCCTAAAGTCGTTACAGACTTCCACTTAAATTAGAACATTGTTCTCTTTTCCTTCTTCCAAAATCCTGAGTCTCGATTGGACAAGGTGTTACACTCTGTTCGGCGTACAAAGATGTCATTCATCTTATTTAAAGGCAAGAATAAAGGCCTCTTCATCTCCAGGCAGCGGCTTTCCTATTCCCACTGGTTGGTGGAACTTATTTTTCTAACATACAAGATACAGAATCAACAGCCTCCTAGGCTCATCAGAGCTCACTCTACGAGAGTGTATTCTGCTTCTGCTGCACATTTATCTGGCCTCCACTTCAAAGACGTCTGTGCTGCGGCCACCTGGTCCTCGCACCTACCTTTCATCAAACATTATGCTGTGGACTTACATTTAACTGCTGAAGCTAATTTTGGGAGAGAAGTTCTCAAACGGGTTCTGCAGCAGTGGGTGAAAAGGCTGCACCCTCCACCGAGGGGAAAAGCTAGCTTGTCACCCATTTCTCATGATGACAACAGACCACTTCCAGATAGACAGGTTACTTACCTGTAACTTATGATCTGGTGGTGATCCATTGTCAGTCATGAGACCCACCCATACCTCCTCACTGAAGCTTTTTCAACTCAAGACTGACTTACCTGCTTGCCCAATGAATCCACGCTGTAGGGCTACACTATTATCAGATGGGTCTCCAAGAAACTAAGACAAAATGGCGCCCGACTGCCAAGAAAATCAAGGCATGTGGCACGTGCATGGCAGGGAGGGGCGCCAGTGAGGAGCTAGTTAATCCATCCATGAGGTCCCTGCACAGGTGCAGTAACCCATTTCTCATTACTGACAACGGATCACCTCCAGATCATAAGTTACAGGTAAGCAACCTGTCTTTCTGTAGCCTGACGCATTTCGGGTGTTGCTCTTCCTCAGAGGCTAATATGCTGTATCTTTGTTCTCTTACTGGAGATTATGTTTTGCATCAGCTGATCCTGATGCAGGATATTACTTCCAATAAGAGAACAAAGATACAGCATCGTTGCCTTTGAGGAACAGCAATACCTGAAATGCATCAGGCTACAGAATAAAGACAATACCAATTTATTCAGCATCTTTGAATCAGAGATGTAGTCAAAAATCAGGATCAAAATGCCATCTGAGAGCTGAGGCCAAGGGTCAAAGCCAGGCAGACAACCAGGAATTGCAGTTAATAGCACACCAGGAGGCAAGGAGACCTTGATACTGAGATGAAGCCTTTATGCTTTTCCTGTTCTGGGAAGACCAAGCTGTCAGCCTAACTGGGTGGAATCTATATAGGGTCTGAGAGCTCTATAGTAGGCTGCGGTAGGTAGTTCAGTGGTCTGCCATGCAGAGCATTTGTATGCAAAGTCTGAAGTTTGCAGCCTCAATCCAGGCAGTTTCAGCCCAGTGGGATTTTTAATTTGAACAGAAAACTCCCTGTCATGTCACAAATTGCTTTTGGAATTTCCCTCAGCTTTAGAAGTAGTATGCCATGTGGTATGAAATTCCAAAGGCACCTTGAATAGAAATTTATTTGAACAGTTCTTTGGATCCTATCCTTTGTTTTTTCTGCAGTATGATTTGGTTGTTCTCTAGAAAAACATGTCATTTCTCGCCACATCTAATGCCTTTTTTGTGTCTTTTTTTCCAAAGAAGCTGGCTTGCAAGTACATGAAAAATTATAGATTTTTAATGAGTGTATCAGAACTTTCTGTCTGAGAACTTTTGTAAATTGAATATCCCAGAATAGAGAAGAGAGTTACTCAGAGAACTGCTTTTCATAGTTAGCAAATAAATTTGCTACCTTCTACCTTGATTTGATAGACAGACATTGATCCTGCTAAATGGGTTTATACTAGAGGAATACTTAAATACATAATAGAAAGGGCCTCTTATCATACCAGTGTTTAGGAGAGTGAATGGATATTGGTGCTGAATTTGTACACTCAATCAGTAAAGATAGTAAAATGGTAATTGTGGTGGGCAGATTTTTTCACAGTGAATATTTCTCAATCTAGACAAGATATTGCCTATTTTTATTTGCTTTGTGCATCGTAAAGCAGGTTCCAGAAGCACCTGGACTGGGCTGAACTTAAATTAATTGTCATGGATAGAAAACCCAAAAACCAACCACCTCATCAAATCAAGCTTGGTAGGACGAAAGAGGGTAAATATTGGACATGTTGTAGGATTTTATTCAGTATTAGGCCTCTTCATAGGTTCATAGGTTCTTCAGTGGTTTACAAAAGAGCAATATACAAAGCAGTTACTATTGAAATTCTTAAGAGCTACAATATAGAGCAGCTGCCTCTGATCAATGCACCTTGAATGGGTGATGCTGATTTTCACTCTGCCTTAATTAGATCTGAACTGTGCAAGCAGAGAGGGAAGGAACTTGATTCTATTATGAATCTAGTGTTTTGAAAGAATATGCTATGCCACTCCAACAAATTTGAAACAAGTTTTTCATCATTGTCTGTAGACATTTTTGCCACTCCAGGGACTATTTTAACGTATATTACACAGGCAAGAATTCTGCCTCTACATTTGTTGACAATCACAGAAACAAAGTAGAGTGGGAAAATTAAGACAAAGAGCAAATGAAGTATATAGACATATCAGATTGTCACTAACAGCAAATTGCATTTATGATCTGTCATAAACCAGAGCGGACATTGTTGTGATCATTCTGTTAATCCATCTGTACATCCTACAGTTAAACTTGGCCACTGTGTTATTCCTAGTTGCAAGCAGCCAGCTAACATATCTTCTGACTTGATAAAATCTGCTTTCTGGATCAAATACATTTATTTATGGGAGTCTTGAATGTGAAGTGGCAATCTTCCAGCTTTTAAATAAAACAGATATTCTGTAGTTCTAGATAAATTATCTATGAAGGGGCAGAGGTGAGGAAGGAGGAGATGACATAGGAGATGACTTTTAAAAATAAATAAATGAGGATAATAGTTCATAGTTTAAAAGAAATGTCTGTATATGAATGTATGGACATAATTAGGCTTTGGAATGCGCTCCCTAGTGAAATAAGAGCCTCCCCATCTCTGACAACTTTTAAAAAGTCTTCAAAGACACATCTGTTCACCTAGGCTTTTAACTGATATTGTTTTGATTGTTTTAATGTTGTTTTTAGAATATTGTTTTAAAATTTTAAATTGTGTTTTAAATTTCTTGCTTTTAAATTTTTTTGTTTTTGTTTTTAATTACGGTAATGTTTTACTTGTTAATCTTTGTAAACCGCCCAGAGACCTAAGTTTGGGGCAGCATAAAAATATGTTAGACAGATAGATAGATAGATAGATGGATGGATTAGGGGCTGTGCCTGTTCAAAAGGTTGCCAGTTGTTATCCTACTCTCGTTTCTTAATGCAGATAGCATATACAAAGGAACATAGGAAACTGCCATATACTGAGTCAGACCATAGGTCCATCTAGTTCAATTTTATCTATTCTACACAAACTAGCAGCGGCTTCTCCAAGGTTGCAGGCAGGAATCTCTCTCAGCCCTATCTTGAAGAAACCAGAGAGGGAACTTGGAACCTTTTGCTCTTCCCAGAGTGTCTCCGTCCCCTGAGGGGAATATCTTACAGTGCTCACACATCAAGTCTCCCATTCATATGCAACCAGGGTGGACCCTGCTTAGTTAAAGGGACAAGCCATGCTTGCTACCACAAGACCAGCTCTCCTGTCTACATGTTCAGATAAGCATCTGAATAGTACTTGTGGATTATTTGTACACAGCTGAAGTTTGTTTACTCTGTGAAGGCACCAATTCCATAAGTGGTCTTGGATCTAAACTTACACCAGAATAGGTTTTCCTGCATCTTAAACAGAATAGGGTTTGGGGTTTTTTTTGCCCAAATCATCAGTATTTACAGCATGTTACAAAATTTAAATGTTACATAGATCTGGTTATTTATTTACGGAAAATAGCCTGTGTATGTTCTTCCTTATTATGTAGCCCTGCTGTACTTCAATTAATTCTAGGCTTTGGAAACATTTGAGGTCAGGAGTTGGCACCATCAGGCACCTGTCAAGGGCCCTCAGACGAGCATCCTGCTGATTCCTGAGATCACCTCTGTGCCTATAGCTTTTGAGTGGTGTGGGCAGAGTGATGCCCTCAGGGCTTGCTCATTCAGGAAGAAGACAATTTGCTGAGGGCTACCTAAAACTTGGAGCCAGCCCTGGGTTGCAGTACCCGACACTTTGTCTTACTAAAGATAATGGTCCACATACTGCACAGTGTCCAGCAGGTGATTTTGCACCACTTGCAGTGCTGTGGATATTTTAAAAATTGGTGGAGTTGCACAAGAAGGCAGTTTCACAAATGCCTTAAATGGTGCTCAAACACAGTTGCATGACACTGCAGCCATTATTTCCAATGGCTGCAGTACCACACAACTGCATCTGTGCAATTTCGAGTAACTGCGGAACTGCACTGTTGTGCGCAACTTCGATTCCACCCCCACAATGTCCACAGAAGTGCACGTCTTGCGGAAGCCACCCATGGGACACTGTGTGGTATGTCAACCAATGACTGTTTCCAGGTGGTGGTTGTTAGACCATGTACAAAACTGCATGAATAGGTTTGTTGTCTTGAACAACTGTTAAACAAGCTTCTGTCTAATTTTTATTTCAGTACATTGCCACTGATCAACATATCATTAGATCAGCCATCACAGATCTGCTCCAGCTCTCATAGGTGTTGAATCAAAACTTGTTGTTGAACTATGATTTGTTTTAGGACTAGTTGTACTCCCTTTTACAATGCATCTGTTGTTTTTAATAAGTGTTAGTTGTTCATGTAATTGAAGATAAATTGCTTTTCCTAGTACTTGGGTGGGGGGAGATCTGTATTCCTCCACCAGAATAAAGCATACACATTTATGCCTAGGTTCTTAATCAATGTAATGTATTTATAGAATTTGGATGTTGGATATAACATTTCATTTCCCCCTGCCCACTGTGGGCAAGGCATCAGGAAATATCCAGGGCAGCAGCCATTGGCCACGATCTTCAAGTGAGTGAGCCAAGCACAATCATGCCTTTTTTTAATAGTCTGCTTGCCCTTGACAGGGAAAGGGCACTTAAATCCCTTTAAATGCCATGCCATGCCATGCAAGCCCTTCTTCTGACAGTGACTGAACTGCCACCCTCGTAAGAGCCCCACACCAAAACAGTCTCACACAATCACAGTTTCGGTGAGCGTGGATGCTGAGCGGCACTATTTTCCTGTTACTTGGGAAAGGGAAGGGAACATGATGACTTCCTAGGACGGGATAGTATATGATGGAGAGCAAAGGATCCTGGGGTGTGGCCCTGTATGACCAACGACGATACTCTTGTGATGGCTCACCCTGCCGAAGCAGTCCATGGAGACTAAAACACACTCCTGCCCCTTTGGTGGCTTGCCGCCAGAAGACTAGCACTTTTATGAGAGGGCCAGTCTACTACGGAGGACCTTAGGCTTGCCAACCTTCAGTCTTCCATTGGACTTTGTGCTCATGAGTTATCCAAAAAAGGGCCCCTCACTTAAATGAGCCTCCTGTTCTCTCTGATTAATGATAGAACTTTTGCGTTGTGAACCCCTCCTCACCAGGTAAGCCTTTCATGCATCCAAAAGAGATTTTGACACTCCATGTGTCTGGGTGTAGCCAGGTGAGCGGAAAGGGGAGATACCGGGACCAGGAACAGATCTTTACTCTCATTCAAATTTCTCGGGTTTGGACTGACGTTACATAAGAGCAGCCCTGCTGGATCAGGCCTAAGCCCATCTAGTCCAGCATCCTGTTTCACACAGTGACCCACCAGATGCTGCTGGAAGCCTACAGGCAGGAGCTGCGGGCATGCCCTCTCTCCTACTGTTACACCCCTGCAACTGGTATTCAGAGGCATTCTGCCTCTGAGGAGGGATGTGGCCTGGAGGTGTAGCACTCAGACTAGTAGCCGTTGATAGACTTCTTCTCTATGAAGTTATCCAAACCCCTCTTAAAGCCATCCAAACTAGTAGCCAACACCACATCATGTGGCAGAGAATTCCAGAAGTTGATTATGTGTTGAGTGAAAAAGTACTTCAATTTCATTAGATGATCCCTGGTTCTAGAGTTATGTGTGTGTGAGAGAGATTACTCTCTTTCCACTTTTCCTACACCATGCATGATTTTATATACCTCTATCATGTCGTCTTTTTTCTAAACTAAAAAGCCCCAGGTGTTATAGCCTTGCCTCATAAGGAAAGTGCTCTAGGCCCCTGATCATCTTGGTTGCCCTCTTCTGCACCTTTTCCAGTTCTACAATGTCCTCCTTTAGACATGGTGACCAGAATTGTACACAGTACACCAGGTGTGGCCGCACCATAGTTTTGTATAAGGGCATTATAATATTAGCAGTTTTAGTTTCAATCCCTTTCCTAATGATCCCTAGGATAGAATTGGCCTTTTTCACAGCTGACGCACATTGAGTCGACACTTTCAATGAGCTGTCCACCACGACCCCAAGATCCCTCTCCTCATTAGTCACTGACAACTCAGATCCCATCAACCTATACTTGAAGTTGGGGTTTATCGTCTCAATGTGCATCACCTTACACTTGCCAACACTGAACCACATTTGCCATTTTGTCATCCACTCAACCAGTTTGGAGAGATCTTTTTGGAGCTCCTCACAATAGTTTTGGATTTCACTACCCTGAATAGTTTAGTATCTGCAAATTTGGCCGCTTCGCTGCTTACCCCAAATTCTAGATCATTTTTGAACAAGTTAAAGAGCAGCACCAGTCCCAGTACATATCCCTGAGAGACCCCACTTCTCTCTTCCCTCCATTGTGAAAATTCTCCATTTATACCTACCCTCTGTTTCCTGTCTTTCAACCAATTAGCAAGCCACACATGTACTTGTCCCCTTATCCCGTGACTGCTAGGTTTTCTCAAGAGTCTTTGATGAGGAACTTTGTTGAAAACATTTTGGAAGTCCAGCTATACTATGTCAACTGCATCACCTTTATCCACAAACCTGTTGACACTCTCAAACAACTCCAAAAGTTTGGTGAGGCAAGATTTACCTTTGCAGAAGTTATGCTGGTTCTCCCCCAGCAAGGCATGTTCTTCTATGTGCTTTACAATTTTATCCTTGAGAATGCTTTCCATCTATTTGCCTGGAACAGACGCTAAGCTAACCGGCCTGTAATTTCCTGGCTCACCCCTGGATCCCTTTTTGAAAAGCGGTGTTACATTTGCTACTTTTCAGTCCTCTGGTACAGAACCTGATTGTAGGGATACATTATATATTTTAGCAAGGGGGTCAGCAATTTCACATTTGAGTTCTTTGAGGACTCTTGGATGAATGCCATCTGGCCCTGACAATTTGCTGTTTTTTAATTTTTCCAGACAGTTTAGAACATCATCTCTTGTCACTTCTATCTGACTCAGTTCTTTAGCCTCCATCCGCGAAAAGCCTGGTTCAGGAACAAGTATATGCTCAGTATCCTCTGCCATGAAGACTCAAAGAACTCATTTAGCTTCTCTGCAACCTCCATATTCTCCTTAATAATCCCTTTCATTCCCTCATTGTCTAATGGTCCAACCACCTCCCTGGCAGGTTTCCTGCACCTGATGAATTTAAAGAAGTTTTTGTTATTCCCCTTGATGCTCTTAGCTAAATGTTCCTCTAACTCTCTTTTCATCTCCCTTGTTGTCACCCTGCATTGCTTTTGCCAGAGTTTTTGTTCCTTTCTGTTCTCTTCATTTGGGCAGGCCTTCCAATTTCGGAAGGAAGTCTTCTTCCCTTTTATGGCTTCCTTGATGGTACCTATTAGACATGCTGGCATCCTCCTTGACTTAGTGGTACATTTCCTCCTTTGGGGTATAAGTCTTACTGGGATTCTAGTATTGTGGTTTTGAGTAAAATCCATGCATTCTGGAGTGAAGTGACTCTCCTGATTTTCCCTTTCAGTTTTCTTTTCACCATACTCCTCATTTTGGAGAAGTTTCCTCTTCTGAAATTCAAAGTGTCTGTGTTAGACTTCCTTTCTGATTCTCTCCCCGCATGTAAGCTGAATTTGATGGCACTATGGTCACTGTTCCGTAAAAGGTTGATGACACTGACATATGGCATTGCACCATATTCAGATCTGCTGCCCTGGGGAATCACAGGAGAGGGGAGCCTTGGTTGTCTGAGACCCCAGTAGAGTGGATTCGCTGTTCCTGGCAAAAATAAAGATGGACATGCTTAAATGGGTGGACTGGCTGGCAGAGGGCACACAGCATTTACCAAGACAGGGAGGCCCCCTGTCTCTGTGACTTGCTTGTATAGAGCAACCAGGCTGGGCAGCATCTGCCATTCGGCCTGCATGTGTGTCTCCATAGCCTGACACACTTGTGAGAGAGCAATCCATGGGAGAAGGGATGTTATCACACATTATTAGTGATTCTGCCTGACACCCCTGTCCCCAGAGATGGTTCTTCTCATGAGTTGTGAAGGGGTAGCCCTATGTCCTTACACTCTCATGAGTGAACGGTCCACTCAGGAACAACATCTGTCATCATCACTCCTTTCACTGGAGGCAATGCTGATCCTGCTGCCAGACCTTTCTCATTAGTAAGCCTAGGGAATACACGTGTTCTCCCAAGGGGAAGGGCTTGGGGGGGACCCTTCCCCAACATTATTGTGCAAAAATAGCCATTCAATAATTCCTGGTTGTAGCTGCCCTTTAAACCCGACCCCTGGTATCACCACCCTGCCATATGTTCCTGTCTCAGCAATCTAATGGGGTTGCTTTGTTTATGTTGCCACTGCAACTGCATGTGCTTGTGAACATACATCTTGATTGCTTCATTTTTGGAGAACTAAGCACATAGTGACCGTCTTGCCACCCCATCCCCTTTCTCTCCTGGCTGCCAGGAGGGGGGAACAAGGGATAGAATGGGAAGAGGGCATGCCCCCATGTGACGTTTCCATTTGACAGGCTTTGAAGCTTGGGATGGGATGTTCCGGCATCCCTGTTGCTGGGCAACTGCTTTATTGGATCAGGGTCAGCAGGATGGGGCAGGTGCTTAGAGAGGGGGGCAGCAAGAAGTGCTGCAGACATGGAGCTGACGTGATCCTGGGTGGTTCTGAGCCACCCTCTCTATTATTATGGTTCCAGAACCTGCACAAAACCATGGTTATGGCAGCATCCACATTCGGACGTAACACTGCTGCTGAAAAACCTCAGGGTTTTGGCAACAAAACTCACTACAAGCAGAAGATTCAAACTGGAGTTTGCCAAAGCAAATCACAGGTTTCTTTGGCCATGAAACTGCAGTTGCACTCATTCAGACGTTCACAGATTCAAATCTCTACCCCATTTAACTGCAGTTTCCCGTACAACCGTTACATTGCGTGTGGTTTCACTCTCACTTTCAATTGCTCCCTCCCTCCACTTTCATACTGACCAAGTTGGGGAGCAGTGTTAGGAAATGTTTCCTGCACAAGCTCCACTGGATGTAGGAGTTGCATATGAGACTTCTGTAGGATGAGTTCCTAGAACACAGTGTCTATTGGCTCAATATGAGGTACCTCTGGACTAATTGTTACTGCATAAAGCCATGTATTAAAAAAAACTATTATCAAGCCAGCTACTATGCATACAAACATCTACCATCCTCCTATTATCTTCTTGCCATGTAACTACCAAATAATATGCACAACATTATATCGGCTGCCTATTAGCCTAATTTGGGCTATCTGGAAATATTCCCAGTCCATGGCAGAGAACAGTAGCAGATTGGGAAACTGTTCTGCAGAGAAATCAAATACATTTGACACACCAAACAACATTAGTTTAATGGCAAAGCCTCACTAAGTTCCCTCCCCCGTCGCTTTGCTTTGGTATATAGGTGGCAATATTAAAAGGTTAAAGAAGTCAGCTCTCATGCAACTCCCCTGCTCTCTTCTGCCTCTGCCTTTGAATCACCCATCAGATTCTTTTGTAATTACCCTGTAATGGTTTTCTGAGAGAACTTCCAATCAGACCCAAAGCTCATTTGATTGAAATATATTTTTCTTTTATGCCATTATTGTATAACAAAAGCTATGTCTTACTTTTTAGAAAGCTTATTTGTAAACTATATAGCTTTCCAGATGGGATACAGTTTTCACCTCAGCACACATTTGTGAATTTGTGTCCAAATATCTGGTTACAAACAACAGGGAACAGTATTCTAATTGAATAGTTCTGAATCAGGATTACAGAAATCCTTCACCATATGTGAACTGGGATGGGAGGAGATGGCAGTAATCGTACACTAATGTGGATGAGTGTAACATGGATTTCATTCAATCAGAGCTTTGAAGTGGAACCTCCTCTGAATCAAGTGCTTCACTTCATGCATACAACTAAACCCGAACAATGGCTGTAAACTGTACAAAAACATACATAGGCTGAAGCTAGAAAACCATGCAACATTGTTTCTAACACTAGATAAAAGAAATTATGTTGTGAAGCTGGGATAGAACTGGTGGCTGGATACTGAGTCCAGCTCCTCATGTGGTCCCACTGTGTTCTCCTCATTCCATATACCTTCCCCTTATTATGCATCTAACTTCTCACTCTGACGTCTGGTCTACAGATGCTAGATAAAGAGGTGGGAGGATCGTGTGTACCCATTGTACCAGGTTAGAACATAAGAACAGCCCTGCTGGATCAAGCCCAAGGCCCATCTAGTCCAGCATCCTGATTCACACAGTGGTCCACCAGATATTTATTATTTATTTATTTATTACATTTATGTCGCGCTCTTCCTCCAAGTAGCCCAGAGCAGTGCACTACATACTTAAGTTTCTCCTCACAACAACCCTGTGAAGTAGGTTAGGCTGAGAGAGAAGTGACTGACTCAGAGTCACCCAGCAAGTATCATGGCTGAATGGGGATTTGAACTTGGGTCTCCCCGGTCCTAGTCCAGCACTCTGACCACTACACCACGCTGGCTCAGATGCCGCTGGAAGCCTACAGGCAGGAGTTGAGGGCGTGCCCTGTCTCCTGCTGTTACTCCCCTGCAACTGGTACTCAGAGGCATCCTGCCTTTCAAGCTGGAGGTGGCCTATAGCCATCCAACTAGTAGCCGATCATAGACCTCTCCTCCATGAAGTTATCCAAACCCCTCTTAAAGCCATCCAGGTTGTTGGCTGTCACCACATCTTGTGGCAGAGAATTCCACAGGTTGATTATGCATTGTGTGAAAAAGTACTTCTGTTTGTTGGCCCTACATTTATGGTTACGGATGGGGAATGCCATTTTTTAATGTTTCCCTACCTATGTTCCCTGTAAGTTTAAAACAAACTCCTAGCACATTAGGAGGAGAAAGTCTAGCCCAGACCACTTCTTGCGTGCTAGTTTTCTATTTGTAGGGAGTGTTTTTTATATAACGTTCAAGAATATAACCCACCGCCTACAATCTGAAGTAATAGTTCATTCTACCATCTCATGATTTTACCTCTCATTACTGACTCATTTTGCTACATATGTAAACTAGATCGAATGCACAGTCAAAAGCCATGAACCAATACTTCCTTTATGTGAACAATAGCAATGACTCTATGAGATAATAGCTGAGGTTCAGAAGGAGACAATCCTGCTGAAGCATATGTTTTAGTTTAGTGTGTGTGTCTGTCTTAAACAGTCCTTTGCCTGTGTGTTGGCTGACATGGGAGTGAGTTGATGGGCACAATGAATATTGCCTGACTCTCCAGCCCTTGCTCAAAATCAAAATATGGCCCTTGTAAAAATTAGTTTCTGTAAAGGTTTCGAATAATTTGATCCATATAAAATGCTGAGTCCCTGAAGGATTATCTCATGCTCTGATGATGGTAGATATCTGCCATGACTTCCTGGACTGGAATGTTGTATCCAGTCCTCTGAAAGCCACAAAGTTCTTATTTAGGGGACTATATGTATTGTTTCACATGAATGCATCTTACTCAGGAGGTGGAGTGGTACTGCTAAAGGTGGAGGATGCTTGAAGGGAAAGCTCTTAGATGCCTGGCAGCATTGATGCCTGGATCAAATTCCAGTCATGGACAATTTATACTACAAATAGAGGCAAGTACTTGAAAGGGAAATTCCAACAAGCTAAGGTTTACCTTAAAAAATTCCTGTTCTGCACAAAGGAGGAGGGAGAAGGTGGGCAAAAGGACACAATGCAAAAGAGATCTAAAATGGAGGATGTAGCAGGCCAAGCAGAAGGACCTGCAGCAATGATCAAAAAAGTTGGAACTGATTTGCACATAAATAAGTGACAGTCAGAACTTGGTAGTTAATAGACTTGAAGAGCTCCTGGGATATGCATATGTAAATTCATAAATGTACTACTCTGTGTTCATGGAATTTATTGCTACTTGAGAATAATAATCAGATCTAAGATCTTGGCTCATTTAGGAAGGCTATTAAAAGTTAAGCATACTTTTAACCTCCAAATATGGGTGTTTGATCTGTATTATCCACATCCTGTTAAAATAATACTGCTGATTTAGTTTATATTTTTCCTTAGATATGGGACTGTGTGGAAATGGAAGTAGATAGATATAAAATATATTTGAGAACTCACTCAAATATTAAGAACTCACTTGAGCTAAAAAGCAGATTATAAATTCTCAAATAATGTAGGAAATTAAATTCACCCACAGGTTTCAGAAGCAGAACTTTTGAATATTTTTCAAATAATGCTGTTATGCTTCCATTGTTAAAAACTATGACTTCTTGAAACTGGTAGAACAAAATCCCGGTTTCCCACCTCCCTAATCCCATGCTTTAAAATTTAATTGATCATCATATACCATATTTTACGGAGTATAAGACACACTTTTTCCCTTGAAAAATATCCCCCCAAATTCAGGTGCGTCTTTTACTCCGATTCGATTGGGGTGAGGGTTCCATTAAGGGTGGGGGAGGGTTTACTTACTCCTCCCGTGCTTTCCCCACTCCGGCGCCGTATTTCCTTTACAAATCGGGCGGCAGGATACCTCCCTGCCGCCCCTTTACCCGCTGGCTCCTTGTTCTGTTCAAATTGGGCGGCAGGATACTTCCCTGCCGCCCCCTTCCCCGGTGGGCTCCTTTTAGAAATCGGGCAGCAGGATACCTCCCTGCCGCCCCTTTCCAGGCTTGGCTGCAAAAGGCTTCTTAAAGCCTTTTGCAGCCAAGCAGGGAAAGGGGCGGCAGGGAGGTATCCTGCCACCTGATTTCTAAAAGGAGCCCAGCAGGGAAGGGGGTGGCAGGGAGGTCCCTGCCACCCCTATTCCGCTGGGCCCATTTCCAAAATCGGGCAGCAGGATACCTCCCTGCCGCCCCTTTCCCTGCTTGGCTGCAAAAGGCTTTAAGAAGCCTTTTGCACGCGCACGCAAAAGGCTTCTTAAAGCCTTTTGCAGCCAAGCCTGGAAAGGGGCGGCACAAGCCCGCGCAGGTGAGCGCCAGCCCGCAGGAGCCACCAGAGGCACAAGGTGAAGGAGGTCCCAGGCAGGCCCCGCCGGCGGCCGTGATGAGCAACAACTAGCAGCAGCATCCGCCGCCGCGGGTCACCAATGTGGGCTCACTGCTGCTGGCAGGAGGGAAAGGCCAGAGCGGGGCTTGGTGGGAGGGCTTGGAGTGGAGATGGAGGCGAGAGGAGAAGGAAAGCTCGAAAACTCAAAAACTGGATGAAAATTTAAGGTGCGTCTTATAGTCTGTAGCGTCTTATAGTCCGTAAAATGCGGTAGTTGTTTCTCTCTGCTGCTTTGAATTTGAGTTCAGTGAAGCTGCTGAACTGGAATCCTATAGCAAATTTTGATACTGTACAAGTGTGATTCAATAAGCACTGAGAGTGGTTTTTTCACTACAGAAAATAATTTTCCCTCTTTCGATCTTTATGCTATCTTGTGCTAAGTTACTCATTGTCATAGGAGTGGATCATGCCCATTCAGACTGGATTTTGTAGTTTTTTGTGACCTGCATAGGATATTGTAAATCTCCTGCATTGCTTGACCTTTCAGTCTCGCTTTGATTTTTTTCCTTCTGTGGTAATGGTATATATATGTACCTGCTGAGCCTACACTACAATGGATGTTTTCGTTTTTAAGGTGCCACAGAGCTCTTTGTAGTTTTGAATTGGTCTGCTAGTCAGATATATAGATGGAACATGGATTGACAAGGCTAAGGCTTCTGCTGTGTTTGAATGTGCCTTGCTTGTCTTGTTTCCTTTATGGAATGAAAAGTGCAGGGAGGAGCAATCTGTGTGCTTGTTTGAAAGAAAGGAAAATAATTGTTCTGTGAATAGCAAGGCCTACTTTATCAGACCAAAATGGCAGAGAAAGTTGTACTGTACATGAAACAAACGCCCAGATACTGTGTAGTGGCAATATTATTATTTGAGAATGAGCCACTTCTGTCATTGCCAAAGGAAATGGTGAAGTGCCTAAGTCTGCCCAGAGCACAGCTTGTGGCTCAGTTAGCAGCTTTTCATGCACCCAGGTTCAATCAACTGCTTCTACCGAGAATACATGATAAGATAGCAGTGACAGATACAGTTAAGGCCTTTCCCTGATGCATCGCACAGAAATGACACTTCATGGTGTTGCTTGTGAATCATAAGAACTGATGAAGACATGCTGCATAACTAACCTGTCATGTGTCAGCAGTCTACAAAGGTACTGAAAGTTTAAAATATCAGAGGGCTACATAATATGACATTCACCACCTGTCCATTTTTATAACTGTTTTTAAACCACAACTCATTTTAATCCAGTATGTGTGTGTAATATGATGATTATTATTATCATTATCATCATTACTGTCATTATAATTTTTTCTGAAAAGCAGCTGGCAACAAATTGTTTGGTTTCTGTTGCAACAAATTAGAGTCCAAAATTTTTGAGGTCTCTTGGACATTAGCATGATTAGAAAATGTGCATGGTCATATTGGCATTCCCAGAAGAAGCTTAACAGCATAGCAGTGTCCATTATGGGTCACATACGATGACCTGAGCAAAACCTTCTATAGAAAAATATATATGTGCCCCTCCCTAAAAAGTTCATTTTCTTCTGCAATTGGATTTGGAAAGACTATATTTCAGTTGTGTTGATTGATGCAGCTTCTATCTTCTATGTATTTAATTCTCTAAGGCATACCCATGGCTAATCTCATGTCTGGCAGCTCTCGCGAGAGTTCACGAGCAGCTGCCAGATAGCCACGGGTATGCTGCTGCTGGACCAGCTGGCCGGCAAGGGAAAGCTCTGCTGCCGGGCGGCGAGGGAAAGTGCCCGCCGGGTCAGCTGGGGAGGGAAAGCACTGGCCAGGCCTGCAGGTGGGAAGAAAAGCACCGGGCACCGTCCAGGCCAGTGGATGGGGAGGGAAGGCAAAGAAAAGTAGACTGGGAGGGGGAGAATGGACTGGGGCTGAAGTGGGGGAAGGAGAACAGACTGGGCCTGGAGGAGAGACAGGGAGGACCAGGGGCACAGATGCTCTGTGCCAGGTCAGCTAGTACAGTATATACCATATAGTTTAACTCTTTTCCTGCATGCTGCTTATCTGTTCCCAGTTGCCCTTCCCAAGGTGGCTTTTAATTTCCAAAAAGGGCTGTTGGGATACCATTACCTGCATGTGTGTGTAATATGCCATTGTCTAGTTCCCAGGCCCAGGACCCTCTCAACTGAGGAATGAGACAGAACATTCAGGGGATAAGAGAGGTTGGGAACACCCTAAGATCCAAATCCCGAGTGACCCTTTGCTTCCAGGACTTTGCCGACCAGGGGAACCTGAAGCAACCAGCATCCCACTACAATCCTAGGGCACAGTTCTACCTACATCACCTGACTCAGAGGAGACCCCTGAGGACTTACCACTTTTAGCAGCGGCTCCCCAGCATTGCCAGAGCCAGCACTTAAGACATCAGACAGTGCCCCTTTAAGAAATAGAGACTTTCCAAGGAAAGAGATAGGGCCAATTCAACCTGCCTGGACAGCACCCTTTGGAACTTTTGTTGAAAAGCAGTATATAAATATTTGTCATATTCGTAGTGAACTTGAGCTGCCCAGGTACAGGGCTTATGGATATGGGTAATATTATTTATGATTGATTGATTGAATGAATTTATATACCACCTAGTATAAAAGTCTCTATTATTACTACTAAGATCAGGATTCTTGTTTTTTCTAGATGGAATGGCTTTTGTAATTTTTATACAGATGGTTCTAAGAGTATCCAGGAGGTAAAGGTAGCTGCTGCATTTTGTGTCCCTGGATTTGGAAGACAGAAAGGTTGGCAGATGGGCTTTCCATTATGACAGCTGGATGTATGGCTTTAGTGTTGGTGCTGGAATTGGTACAAAATGTGAGGCCTGAGAGGATGTTTATTTTATCTGACTCATTATCAGGCCTCTTAGCAATGTGGAATGGGTTATGGACTGTAAATCTCTCTTGATGCATGAGATTTGGTCCTTGAATGCTGAAATACAATCTTTGGGGCTCTGGGTTCGACAGGCCCATTGGCACTAAGATGGCAAATTTAACAACTGAAAAAACATTGGGATATGACACTACTGCTATTGGGATCCCTCTGCTCTAACTCTTTCTGAAGTTAAAAGTTGAGTTAAATGAGAACTTAAAAAGAATTGGCAGAAGCATTGGGAGGAGGGTATTACTGGGAGAAGGATATATTTTATTGGCCAAATTTAGATGACTTCTGGCTTTTCGAGCAAACTGGCCAGATGAAAGGTTGCTCATTTTCACATCTTGACAGGGCATTGTACTCTGGGGAGCAATCTATTTACAGTAGATGGACATGATTATGATCTGTTCACAGTTTGTGGAGTGCGAGAAACAATGGATCATGTCTTTGGGGGTTGTCCGGCCTTCAATCGAGAATGGGAGACTTTGATGAATTACAGAGTTTGGGTATTGGGATGCCAACTTTGGAGGCTGCCTTTCAGAACAGAAAGCTTTGGGGCTTGATAATGACAGCACTGTGGAGATTTCTACATGTCACTGGTCTCTAAAAGTGACTATAACTCTAAAAGATTAGTTGAAGGCTAGTAGGTGGCAGTTCTAGGGTCTTTTCTTGGCCATACTATGCCATAATTCATCAATGGAAGATGAAGGAGGTTGCTGAAATAACACTCTCTTACGTTGCATTATATTACATTGTGTTGCTCTTGTTTCTCTGTTTTGCACTGGCCAAGGTTTTGGCCTTGGTAGTTGTCCAAAGTCTCAGCACTTTTGAATCCCTGCCTTGGTGGAGACCCTGGCTCAGTCTGGAACAGGGTAACAGCAGAGTTCTAAACCTAGCAAGTCCAAAGATACTCTAAACCTAGGAAGTCCAAGGATATCTCCCTCCCATGTTGTGTCAATATCCAAATCCAATAGACACACTGAAGCATACTCTTTCGCCATGTTTACCTCTAATATCAAGGTTTCCATAGAAGATTCCAGCTTTGCTTTCCTAATAGAAATACCAGGTAGTTAGTTCTGGGAGAAATGGCTGAGAAAGGCATTTGTGTCTGAAAGAATTCTATTTGCATGCTTTTTTATTCTAGCCCTGTATTTGTAGGTACTTTGGACTGCTGGAGGCTAATACCATAACAGAGCCTTCAGATTTTGTAGGTCATCATCATCATCATCATCAACATCAAACTGTATTAGACCACTGACCATATTTTTAGTACAATAAACCACAGCCGTAGAACAAATATGTTAGCTAGCATTAATACAGGTCTGATCTTGATCCAAAATTTTGTCACTGACAGCGTCAGCCCCATTTAAACAGAAAGCAAGTACACTCATCAGATCTCATAAGAACATAAGAACAGCCCTGCTGGATCAGGCCCAAGGCCCATCTAGTCCAGCATCCTGTTTCTCACAGTGGCCCACCAGATGCTGCTGGAAACCACAGGCAGGAGTTGAGGGCGTGCCCTCTCTCCTGCCATTACTCCCCTGCAACTGGTTCTCAGAGCCATCTTGCCTTTTGAGACTGGAGGTGGCCCATAGCCCTCCAACTTATAGCCATTGATGGACCTCTCCATGAGCAATCCTCTAATCAAAGGGGAACCAAATTCTCCCTTGCATCGGAATGGTATTTACAGTTTTAAAGGAATATGAACCAGGGATTTAATCTTATCCAAGTCACATGGAGAACAGTTAGGACACGATAGTACCTTTAAAACAATCTTCAAGATTCTAGGAGGACATAAACCTAGCCATGGAAAAAGCCCTTTGTGCTTTTAAATTGAAATAAATTTTAAATAAAGTGTGCATTCATTTGGATTAGGAAAGATCAGCCTGAAAACCAATGGTGAGCAAATTCAATAACCTACAGCTAACATGTCCTGTCTACCAGTATCTAAGTTCTTTTGTTTAATTATCGTTCGTTACCAGAACCACTCACTTCACCATTTTGGGGTATTTCCGTGTACTTCCTAAGCTCAAGCCTCAGTCATTTTCTGTCCCTACGATTGCTTGGAAGAGAAATGTTGCCTGCATTCCAAGTAAACAGCCTTTCTGACAAGAGGTTTTCCTAAAAAGGCAATACTCAGGTCCATTTGCAAAAGGCCCTAGGAAATGCCCTTGCTGATTGCATTATGGCATAGGAGGTGAAATACAGAACAGACCTGAACTGTTGCAAGAAGGAACAAGAGAGAAAGGAATGCAAGCTCTCTTCCTTCTTAGTTTGATGAGAGTTCCCAAGGCTGAGTCAAGTTCTACTCAATGTATCATTTTCAGAATTGAGCAAGTCCATCCCAGAGGGTGTGATGTTCCTCCTCCCTTCCCTTTTGTCCAAGAGATTGCTCTAGTGATCTCCCTTTTCGAATAACCTTTGTCATGAAGCATACAGGAAAACACCACCTGGACATAACTAACATCCACACCTTATCAGGAGCAGTAACTCCTGAAATCATCAGGAAACTCCTGAAGGGTAACATTTGCCGGTATCCCCCTAGCCTCAGGACATGTTTTTGCCTATAAGAACCCCCCACCCCAAAACATGGGATCTCACTTGCCTTTTTCCATCTAGCAGGAGCTTTTGCCCCTGAAACTGCCACCATGCACTCTTTTGCCACCTAGTGTGCTTTTGCTCTTGGATTAACCACCCGCATCTGTCATCAGACTCTGCACGTGATGCTGCCCAAAACCCGCTCTGCCTAACCAACCCCTTTTTCATTTCCCATATCCCTATTACCTCTAAATAAAACAACCCTTGCTTTCATCCCTCTTTCCAGTGCGTCCATGTCATGGCTGCCTATCTCACGTAGCACTTGTGGTATTTTCATTGTTCACCATGTGATGCTAATTTCCCCCATTCAAGCCAAAACTTAGTCCTGGAGGGTGGTAGCTGACATGGCTCCGGCAGGCCTCATAACATTCGAGCATGGGCATCCCAGGCAACATGACTGGGGAGAAGCCCACATATTGTATAGCTATATCTTATACTACTGAAACTTTCAAACAGTATCTATAGACATAATTCAGTTTCCAAGGTGCGCCAGGATGACACGGGCACCTCTACCTCCAGAGACAGAGCTTATTTTTGGCATGGGTTCCTGCATTCCATCTTCATGACTACCTTAATCTCATTATTTAATTCCATTTGGGCACTCCCATTGAGCTCTTATGCTCTTTGTGTGACATATATGAGATGGGAAACCCCTGAAGCCAAGGGCCTGCTTTTTGTCAGTTTTCTTGATCTCCATCCACAAGGGTGCACTTAATTTTCTCAATACCTCGAGCAACATCCTGATATTTTAAATTCAGTATGTACTTAACCCTGCCACTTAAATGAGATTTGTAAGGATACATTTTGGATGGACTTAAGTATCCTTACAAGTGGGTTTGTTTGTTTTTGCTGTATTTCAATAATATTATTACAATGTTATAATTTCCAGCCTAACTTGGTGTACTGGGGCTTTGTTACCTTTATTATTCAGGGTAACAAAGCACAGGTGCTACATTAGAAGTACAGATGCTGCTGAGTTCCTGACTAGGGAGGGGCAATTTTGACAACCTCCCCTTTCCCCAAAAGTGCTTTGTACCATTTGAAAATATGACCCTGAAGGTTGCATGATCCTTCCATTGGAAGAAGGGTAGGATACAAATATAGCTTTAATTAAATGAATTAAGTGTTGTTGTTTTTTAAAAAATCACATTTTAGAGAGAGCAAAACCCTGCTTAACTTGTAGTGTTGTGATCCAAAGCTTTCAGTAAAGTGTTTCCATAAGTGTTCAACATTATAAACATTGATTACAGGAAACGTGAGGAAGAAAATAGAAGGAAAGCCACAGAAATACGGAACGAACTGCAGAACTCCAAGGCTCAAGTGCAGCAGCAGTATTTTTCAGAGAGAGTGAGGAGTGGTATGAAACTTCACATCCCAGAACACTCCAATCAACAAGGCAATGCTCGGAGTAAAAGGCCTCCCTCAGGCCACATGCCTCAAAACCAACTAGGAAAAAGCAAGGAGAGCTTAGCCACAGTCTTGCCAAACAAAGCTGACAAAACCATATGTCACTCCAGAGAGCTGCTTGGTGAAGATCACAAAAGGAAAAAGGGTTTGTCATCTTTCTAAATTAGTTTTTGGTCATGGCTGGTTACCTGGAGTAAAGCAGGAACGTACATATCAAGAGTGGACCATTGTTGGCCCCATGGGTCACCTATTCTGTGCTGAGTTGGTAGCTGCAATACCATCCTTTGGCTATCTGCAGTGCTGACACTGCAGCACTCCAGAAGGCAGGCCAACAGCTCTCCACTCCAGCATGTTGCCATGGTGGTACAGAGAGTAAGATGCTAGAGTTCTCACTTCAAGACTGATGCTTGCAGTTTTGCTACCTTGCTATCAAAGCAAGGCAAGACTCAGTCCAGGCATCACCATAATAATGGATTACATTTGTACTTTTCTGTGTGATTCTTTTTTACTCTTCTATCATTTCAATCCTTCCAAATAATGCTTTCTGCTGGGCTTTTTGGTGATTATAAATTGCATTTGATCAAGAAAGAGACCTGTAAAGGTATGCTCAGTTGTGACCGTTGTATAGTTATTTTAATGTATATATATCTAGATTAATAACCTGCTTTTCATTTTAAAAATAGAAAGCAGTTTTCAAAAAAATAAGATAATTTAAAATCCAAATTAAAACAATGTAAGTACACAAAACAATTAAAAGAAACTCATAGCAGTAGGAGAGTGGATAGGGCCAAAATAAAGCTATTTTTGCATAAGGCTAAAAGCTTCCTGAAATAAGAATGTCTTTAATCTCTGTTTGAAGATGGTGAAGGAAAAGAGAATCTAACATCCTTAGGAAGGGAGTTCCAGAGATGTAATGCTGCCACTGAAAATTCCCTTTCCTGGCAGCCACCAGGTGAATTTACCTTAATTTACCTTGTCGATCTCAAGAACCAGGCAGGTTCATATAGAAGCAAGCAGTCTAAGGTAACCAGTTCCCCCAGTTTAAAGTCCAGTATTGGGGAAATTTAGTTTTATATTAAGCAGCTATTGGATTTGTAGATAATATGGACAAGGGACATAATTTAAATTATTAGAAAGCTATGACTAAAACAATTTTAACTGCTTTTATGATTTGTTCTCTAACCTCTTTTGCCTGTTTAAAGAGATTAATATGTTCAAAGTAACACATTTATTATAGCATAAGCTTTCATGGACTGCAGTCCACTACTTCAGATTCATGAGGTATTATTGTCGGTATACATATCTACAAAAATGTATGGCATATATATGTATATACCTGGATATAGAGAAAGAGAATATACACACACAAACATGTCAAATAGCCATGAAATGCTGTTTATAGAGAGAGAGACTGTAGAGCTTCAAATGTACAAAATAAGCACAGTGACTATTCACAAGAGCAGTAACTGGTTGTATCAATATCTTCCAAGCCTTGCTAATTTAATTTAACACCTGTGTTATGACAAACTGTTGTTTCAATTAATGCCTGAAACAATATAACTAAAGCTCTTGATCAATTCTAAATTTGCAGTTTCATTCTGGAGTCTTCCTTTGAATGGTCATCAGAATGGCCATATAGATATATTTCTGCCAGCTGAAGATAACACTTCATTCACCTGAAGTGCACCATTGTCCATGAAAACTTATGCTACCACCAATTTGTCTTTAAGGTGACACAACTATCTTGTCTACATGTTTTTTGGTCACAACTATCTTGTCTAAATGTTTGTCAATATAACAAATTGTTATTAGGAAAACTGAGAAATGAGAATATTTTTTCCATTTATCTCTTTTTGTCTAGAGGCATCAAGAACAAACAGCAAAAGCAAGTCTGCTTCTGTTGCTTTCAATTCCAGTCAGGAAAATGAGGCATCCAGGCATCAAGTTGAAGCAAAGCATCAAACTATATCTGCAACCTCAGGCAGGGATGATAAAAAACACAAGGAACCTAGTATAAGAGCAAATGGCACTTTTATGCATGCCAGCATAAGGCACAACTCCAGCTGTAAAGCTGCCAGCTCTGGGAAGAAATCAGAAACTCAAAGTCAGTCAATAAATGATGATATTAGCCATTGTGAAGCAAAAGCAGTTTGTGGTCAGAGCAGTAACTGCACACATAGAAGTACAAGGCAGAGTGAAGTGGCATTTCAAGGCAGCCCACAGCAGTTGAAAGCAAGAAGCAAAGATAAAAATGATGAGAGATGGTCCCCAGCTGGCTCTAGTAGGCCTGGGAGTGCCAAAGTGGAAAGTGTAAACATCCGAAGAGACACTTCAAGCACTGCTGTTACACAAACCAATAAGGCAACACATAACAATCTTACCAAAAAATCTAGTCTTTTGCTGGCTAACAATGCACGAACTACAAGGCATGTGCCCAACAAACTAGCATTAAGCAACGTCCATGGAGACAGTCCAAAACTGGACAGGCAGACTGTAACAACGCCTGGGAATTCAGAGGATCAGTTGTGTGCTCTTTTAGTGCAGAGACAAAATATTGAACTTGTTCCTTCAGAGATCCGGATGCAGATGATAGAGAAGGAAAGGGCAAGAAAAGAGCTCTTCCGGAAGAAGAACTGTGCTGCTACCATTATTCAAAGGGCTTGGAGAAGGTAGGAGATTAGTTGTTTTTTCCTGCCTAGCTTCTTTAAATTTTCATCATGAGACTTAACATACCATGTACAGATGTGCTCTTACCCCTAGACTTCAGGGCTGAAGTCCAGGGCCTCCACAGCCTCTGGGGCCCCCCAAATCCTCTTTTGTCTGTCCTGGGCAATGTGGTCACCCAGTGGAGCATGATGATGCTTAATTTGCAGGGGAAGGGTGCCTCCAAAGGCCTTTAGGTCCAGGTTCCAAAATTAGGTGCGTCTCTGGCCATGTACAACTTGGTTAAGCTTGTTCTGTTTGACATGCTTGGAAGAATGAAACATCAAGATTGCACTTAATGCCTTCAGCGTAATGGAAGGAGGCCAGTTGGAGGTGGAATACTCGAATGGCTAGCCACTGTATTGAATATTCCAGTTGTCCCTTGGCTCTAGCCACTTTGCATTTTAAAAGGATGCCTCAACAAAGGATGCATGACTCAAGCATCCTCTCCCCATGTTTCCAGATCTTGTGAGAAGGGGAACTTTTCACTTGTCTTCACACAGCAGAAATTATTATTCTTAGTAGTAGTAGTAGTAGTAGTAGTAGTAGTAGTAGTAGATTCAGTACCTAAAAGCCGACAAGCTATTAAATTCAGTACCTAAAAGCCAATGATTCAAAGACTTTTCCAGATATGAGCTTACTGCAGGCTTAAAGCTTCTGCAGTGGTTACATATGGGCCCTCACGCACAGTCCAGATGCTTGTGTATAATGTTGTTGATTCCCATGCTTCTTTGCAACATGTTTCCATACTTTGGCCACATGCTGAGCATGGCCCTTGTGCATTTTCACAGTACCACCTGCTGGCCAGCACTTGCAAATCCATCCCTTTCTATTACTACTTAGAACTTCCCAAGTACTGGCCAGCAGGTGGAGCTGTAAAAATAGTGTGAGGGTGACCAAAACCTAGAAACAGTATGTGGGAGCACAAGAATCTACAAAGGACTCCACAAGCATCAAGACTGTGTGCAAAGGCCTGTAAGTAACTACTGCAGAGGCTTTTAAAAGCCTACCATAAATTCACTTCTGGAAAGTCCTTTGTTAGGCAGAGATAAAAATAGGTGGACAAAAGAATGGTTGATAGTGGCAATGTGGATGAAGGATGATAACAGAAGCAGTGCAGATAGAGCAAAAGGCATAGGATTGAAAAAATTAAAAGGAAGATGTAGAAGGGGAAGCAAGAACCCAATGTTAGAAAAAGGCCAAATTATTCTTTTTTAATAATTACAATATAATATATACTGGTTTTCAGTAAAAAAATATTCACAAAGCAGTTTACATAGCAAACTTCACAGCCAGCGAAGCAGAATATAAGTGAGAGGAGCAGTCAGACAGAGCAACAGAAGCTTCTTCTCTAGAAACTATTTGTAATCATTGCACAAAGTATTGCTATGCCACATTTTTGTGGGTTTCAATTTTTGGTTCAATCAATCAATCTTTATTACGGTCCTAGACCACCATAAAACAGTACAAAAGGATATAAAAGCAATACCAATCTATAAAACTGTAGCTAATAAAACACTGTGGAATTATGAAATCTACAACTGCAGGGTATGGGACCTAAGCGATGAGGCTATGAACCTGCAGCATCGTTAGAGTCTAATCTAACCAAATACAAAACTATATAATGATTAATAAAAGCTTATTATAATTGCACACCCAGGCTCAATAACGATGTGTGATTGGATGAACTAAGGCCACTTTTATTAATAAATTACAATAACCTGCAACGAGGTATTTACAATTAGAGTGCGGGTATCCCTTCTGTGAATCAGCCTCATAAGGAGAACTGCCCACCACAGGCGAAAGTGTAGCCTATTAAACCCTTTGTCTCAGAACAAACCCACGTGAGGGGAAGAAAAATGCTGAATCATTCCCTCTGTGCTTTCCAAGCAAGGCTTCTCCTTAAACTTCCTGTAGTTTTTGGTAGGTTCTAAAGGCTTCTATCACCACCCATTTATCGACAGGATCTTGACCCCCGCAACCCTGGCATGGGTGGAAATCCCAGGGAAGCTCTCTTTCTTTTGCTATTGGAAAAGTATACAAAAACCTTCCATGTGCAAGCCTACACGTGGTGAGAAAACTGGTAGATTGCTGAATGTCTGAGGTGTGTGTGCACCAGAGTGAGACCCCCTTCCAGCTCCCACTTTTTCCTGAGTTAAACACGCACTCAGAGAGGCTTATAAAATGCAAAAAGAAAAAAGAAAAACAGCTTTATTCAAGTGCAACAGACCACTTCCGTCTGAGGCTTTCTCAGCTTTTAATTACAGGTAAAAATACTCTGTAGGTCACAAGGATACTTCAAAAAGTACCCCAGATGATGTTGGGTTGGCACACTTTAAAAATCGTGCTTACCCAGTTGTCAAGAACATGTATGCTAAAAAAGCAGAAGCACACTTAGAACAGTATCAGGGATATACCACACACACACACACACAAGAAACTGAAAATCTAACACACAATCTGACTAAACAAACTTGTCCCTAGACTAACTTCCCGAAGCCTTTCTTAAACTCACCAAATCCTGGTGGAGAACTCAAGCTTCCTGCCCTCCTGGCTTCCCAGGACGTGCAGAGAAATTTTCCTGCAGGCAGACTTTATGGCTGCATGTCCTCCTCTACGCTCCCAGCCAGCTTCTTCTCTAACAAAGAACTCTTCCTCCCAATGGCTCTCAAGATCCCACCCACCTGGTGTGCTGATTGGCTGAGCTCTGGAGTTCACCAGCCTGTCAGGCAGGACAGGGTTCACTTCCAGTTAACACTTTGGGGGTGGGGTGGCTACACTACAGAAGGACTGGGTGTCCATCTAGACAGGGCCGGATGGCTGTCAGGGTCCAGAGAATCCTGCACGCTGCTGTTCAGAACTTGGCAGTATTATACATGATGGCAGGATCTGCATCTGAAAGCAGCAATAAGGTGTAAAAATGGCTTGGATGACCAGGGTACTTAAGAAGTAGTGGCAAGGTGAGATTGGAACAACTCTTTCTATAGAAGGGGCAGTGGAGGAGCACGTGCACCGTTTTTTGACCTACCCAGAGTCGTAAGGACATATTCTCTCCACAATTGGTGTCTTCCTATACGTGCCTTCTAATACAGCAGATGGGAGGGTATGACATCAAGCAAGAGTGAAGGCTGTCCTGTGATTTGAGACTTCCAACTGGGTAAGATAGATGGCCCAGGTATCTGAGGGAGGCAAGGTATCTGAGTCTTTCCAAAATAAGGAAGTTTGGGGCCTTGGTTAGGTAAGTGTGATGCTCTATGTCTGCTATCCTCTGTTTGATAGCTCTTTTTGCCTGGTCATGGCCCTTAGCAAATTTTTGGTTCAAAAGATGCCATTTCCAAGAGGGCAAGACCCAACCACTTATGAAAAATCGCTTTTCATGTCAAACAAGTAGGGATGTGCACAAAACGGATTTTCATCAAAACAACCAGTTCAACCAGAACAAACATAAAATGTTTTGAGTATTTCGGCCATAGGGAACAATGGGGGAACTCAAAATACCCCATTGTTCCCCATAGGTAGCTCCTAGGGACCCCAAAGTGGGTTGGGTGGTAGGGCATGATGGGTGCTACCTACCACCCAACTCACAAAAGAAATGGGCAATTTTAAACAATTTTTTTTGCATTTATATTTTTATTAGTTTTCTATATACCAGTGTGACTTCCAGTTCATCTTTCAACATAGTTATACTGTAACATCTATATTTGCTCTCATATAAATATTTTCTTCATATTTTACCATAATAATCCTTTAGTTTCATTATTCAAATTCCCCAACTGTTATTTTTACATTTCAAGCTCCATTGATAAATCCAAATTTACATTGTTTTTTCTGTACAACAAAGAGGGTTTCCAATCTTCTAGAAAACTTCCTAAATGGCCATCTCTTACTAATACAGTAAATTTAGAAATTTCTATTTTCTTTTGGGATTTCTTCATTGGCTATGCCCAACAGAAAGGGTTCAAGTCTTTTGTGACATACATTTGAGAATCTTTTTAAATTCATCATAAGTCATATCCTGAGGCCTCTTTACTTCTCTGCAGGACTGCCACATGTGATAAAAGGATCCCTCGCTTTCTTGATTTTAAACAAATTTTTAATCTTTTCCCGAAACCCCCATAGGGTTCCTAACACTGCAACAGCTGCCAAAGCAGAACCCTTAGCAGCAAGTAGCATAGCCATAAGCTCAGCTAGAGCAGCCACATTTTGACTGAGTACACCTTGCATTGCAGATTGTAGAGCAATGAATGAAGGTGTCGTAAATCTGTTGTTTGGCTAACCCAACAGGATTTACAACCCCCTTCAGCACTCCCCAGTGAGTTAACAGAGAGCGGCAGTGGAACTAGAACTGCACGAGTGAAAAATAAAGGCTCACAAAGAAAAACAGTAAATGAATTAAGTCCCCTGAACTGCACTAGGTAACCCCCTCCAACAATAACTGAGTAATAAGTGAAAGAAAACACAGAGCAAAGGAATGACAAATAGCGAAGGACAACAGAAGCAAGGAATTAACAGAACAAAGCAGGAAGCATAAACAAGGCAAACTGGAACTCGGACAAAGTTTGGGAATTCAGTGGCACACTGTCTGCAGCCAGCGAACGTTGCAAACAGCACCTGAGCAATTGAGAGACTACCAAATATATGTGGCTCAAGAGAACCAGCAGCCAATCCGGTTTCCCTGAGTCAGCACTTCGGCTTCCTCTCTAGTGATCTCCTGTGCCTGCATGACTTCCATTGAGCCATCTCCTCAAGACAGGTAAAATCCCAGGCTCCTCCCCATCAGAAATCATGTCTGGCAGCTGTTGCGAATCCTCAGCTCCAGAGTCTGGGCTCCCTGCCAAGTCCTGTTGCTGTGCCTCTGAGCCCTCACTAGCAGGCGAAGCCTCCTGTTCCTGCTCTGACTCTTCTGAGTCAGAAGTCTGAGCCATGACAGAAGCACAAGTTAGTCTCAAGGCCAGACATGGAGCTCATTACAGCAATCACCAAGAAATAACACTCAGAGAGCTGCCACTGTCCATTTCTCACCACAACACTATCTCACAAACAAATCAAATCACACCTCAAGTAAGTTCTGTCAGTCTGAGATCCAGAAAAACCAGATAGTTCTAACAGCAATAGCACAGCATATTATACTCAGTGCTGAAAAAAGAAAACCACAAAATCAAACCTACCTTCCTCCTCTCCTGATATATCATCTTCAAGAGAGGAACACTATAAGGGCTCTCGCTGCCTCCCAGTCCCTTTAAATACATCTTGAAATTCCCTCTTTTTATCGACCCTCCCCCAGCCTATGGGGACACAGTTGCCCATGATAACACTTGATTTGTATCATAACAAGCCAACCAAGAAGCAAAGAGATCACAAGCTAATCGCAAGCCAGTGCCAGAAAACCAATCAACAAGGTGGAAACAGACATCCAAAATGGTGCTTGGAACGTCAAAATGATTGAAATGGGGTTGTTCTGTTCTAAGCTCAAAATAGGCCTTTTATTTAAAAGGTGTTCTGTTTCAAGCTTGAAACACTCGAAACAGCCTGTTTTGAGTCCGAAAGTTTCACCGTTGGAACGTTCTGCACATCCCTACAAATAAGACATCATGTAATCTGCTTTGACAAGAAAGGGGAAGGGATTGTGCATTTTCTTTAAAATGACAACTCCACTGTAAAGCAGGATGACTCGTAGGTAGGGAGTTCTGAATCCCTCTCCCTCTCTTGCATTTGCTGTGCCAAGAGAGAGGGCTGCAGATCCTGCTGTGTAGTGACAGCTTGTGCCTCAGGAAAACGTGTAAGTACTCGCCCACCCTGTGAAGCCACTCTCATGGTGGAGCCTGGCAGCTCAAGAAATAGTCTTGATGGGTCTAGAGGTGAGTTTGGAGTGGCCTGGCTGTCAGAAGTGGAGCCCACTAGGGATGTAAATGGAACCAGCTGGCCTGGTTCGGTTCAAGGCCAGACCAGCCTCAAACCCAACTGGGACAGTTCAGTCTGGCACCGCCCCCTTGACCCGCCCCAGTTCAGTTTCTGGTTCACGAGCTTGACATTGTAAAAAAAAAAATCTTTTTAAACGTTGACTTGGGGGAGTTCCTGGAGGTGGCGGGGGGGTCTGTGGAGGTTCCCTCTCCCCCCATCGGCCTTCCTCATTCCCCGCTCGACCAGTTCAGCCACTTTTCGGCCAGTTTTCGGCCTTCACCTGGCAGCCCGGCAGCCATTTGGAGGCTATGCGCCTGCGCATGTGGCCTCTGCGGCCAAGCGGGGCATGAGGAAGGCCAGCAGGGGGAAAGGGAACCTCTGCAGACACACACACACATCCCGCCGCCTCCAGGAACTCCCCCGAGGGGAGTAAAGGTAAAAAAGAAATTTTTTACAATGTCAAGCTCGTGAACCCCCTGAACATCAGGGGGTGTTCAGTCCGGGGTTGGACCAAATGGGTGGGGGGGGGGTTCGGTTCTACCCCCAATGTTCAAGCAGAACTAGTTCGACATCAAACACATTCGACATCGAACCTGTTTGCACACCCCTAGAGCCCACAGAATTCATCTCCAGTGAACAGCTGTAGCATTTGTTCACAAGTAATCTATCACCAAGCAGTGCTGTTCAGACATATCAGGCCATCACAGATCTATTAGAGTTAAAGAGTATTCCAGGAGGAGATACTGGCTATACACACACACACACACACACAAATGTGTTGGTACCTCTCCACAAAAAAAGAAGAACCCACAATTGTCCCTGAAATAACGTGAAACTGACAAAAGTAATTGGCACTCATCATTGTTTATTCCACATTTAACAAAATCTGATTTTGATGCAACAGAATATTTCAAATTATAACATAAATGAAAATGGCATGGACAAAAATGATGGGACCCTTAACCTAATATTTTGTGGCACAACCTTTAGAGGCAATTGCTGCAAACAAGCTATTCCTGTAGCTCTCAATGAGACTTCTACACCTGTCAGCAGGTATTTTCAGCAGGTGGCCCACTCTTCCTGAGCAAACTGCTCCAGCTGTGTCAGGTTTGAAGAGTGCCTTCTCTATACTGCATGTTTCAGTTCTTTCCATAGATGTTTGATAGGATTCAAATCAGGGCTCATAGAAGGACACTTCAGAATAGTCCAACGTTTTGTCCTCAGCCATTCTTGGGTGCTTTTAGCTGTGTGTTTTGGGTCATTCTCCTGTTGGAAGATCCATGACCTGAGACTGAGACAGAGCTTTCTGACATTGGGCAGTACGTTTCACTCCAGAATGTCTTGTGTTGTGAACTATACCTCAAATTATATGTTGTGAACTATACCTGGTTTCGCACTCTGTACATGCTCGGAGGGAAAGAGGCAAATTCACATCATACACAAACTGAATTGGTTCTTGGAGATGGTGGCCATGTAGGATCTGGGCGCGCAAACAGAGATAGAAAGAGACACACTCAGAAAGTTCAGTGGGCTTTATTATAAAAAGTTGCTCATCAGGATAAAATAATCCACATTAAAAACATGTTTCCGATTCAAAGTATAGTGTAATGTGCCTAACTAACATATGTGTGTACAATCAGTAATTACAGCTATCTAACAATCTAAAAAATCCTAAATAAAACATCTAGATAGGAGCAGAGAAAGGAGGAGGAGGAAGGAGGGGGGGCGGCTTAGGAAGGGGGTAGCAGTGATTAGTAGGAAGGAGGGAAGAGGGATCCAAGGCTTGTGAAGGCAGCATATTACCAGGATCAGAGGCTTGAGAATGGAGGATCTTTCAGCTGAAGGAGAGAGGCTTTTGGCTGGGGACAGGAGCTTTTAGATCAAGCATGCAGTTTGCTCAGAGCATGGCTGAGAGTCAGAGCACCATGGCTGGGGAAGTCTTGACTTCTCACTTCGCAGCAGAAGTCACAAACAGTCCCTTCTCCCATGGAAAGAGTTCCTGCCTCTCGCCCTGCGGCTTGGGCAGCAAACCCTTGGATTGCTCATGAGCAGATCTTGCTTGTAGGCACAAGATTGCTTGTAGGCAAAAGACTGCCTGTAGGCACAAGACTTCCCTCTGCCATGTCCAGAGACTCCTTCTTATAGTGGTTCCATCCTTTGATGTTCATTTGAGTCTTCTGGATCACAAAAGGCGTCTATCCTCTTTTAATTATCAAAATTAGCTCAGGATATTTGGTCAGTCCAGGGTAAACAGGGTCTCTCCTGTTAGCAGAGTATTGTTCTATTGTCATTCCCCAAAACAAATCTACATCTTCTCCTGCGTTGTCCCAAGAATGTTAAAAGTCAGGAGTTAGTGAAAGAGTTAGTTCTATTTATGTGAGACAGCAATTAAATTACTTCTTGTGTACCTCTATCTAGTGTGTAATTATAACAAAAGAATATTTAAAGTAACATCAAAAGGGGTACACGTGTGAGGCAAGTTAAGGCAGAAGCATCCTGTCAGTGAGGTAAGGGGATTATTGGACAGCAGGTTAATTTCAGCAGTGTGAGACTGGTAATTAAGCCTGACCCATTGTGTCTCTTGTGAGTTCCACAAACACTGATAACCAATGCTAGATTACCCCTGCCTTTACAAATCATTTAACAGCAGTCATGAGATCTGGGCATCATGTTCACCTCAAGTTCAGGCATTTAATTGAACTCTTAATATAAAATGAAATCAGACACAGGCCTGAATTCCATATACTTCTGGGCCGGTACCTCTGGATCTAATGTTGGGGTGCCCAACACTTGCTAGTCTTGAGATTTCATTGTTCCCTGCACAGACTCAAGGCACCCTGTGCCAGATGCAGCAAAGCAGCCCCAAAACATAACTGAGCCTCCATGTTTCACAGTAGGTATGGTTTTCTTTTCTTTGAAAGCTTCATTTTTTCATCTGTGGACATAGAGCAGATGTGACTTGACAAAAAGCTCCAGTTTTGTCTCATCTTTCCAAAGGACATTCTCCCAGAAGCATTGTGGCTTGTCACTATGCATTTTAGCAAATTCCAGTCTGGCTTTTCTTTCAACAGTGGAGTCCTCCTGGGTCTTCTTCCATTGAGCCCACTGTCGCTCTAAAAAAGCGACCGATGGTGCGATCAGACATTGATGGACCTTGACCTTGGAGTTCAGCTTGTATCTCTTTGGAAGTTGTCCTTGGCTTTTTGTCTACCGTTTGTCTACCATTCTCACTATCCTTCTGCCCATTCTTGGGTCGATTTTCCTCGCGCAGCCACATCCAGGGAGGTTGGCTACAGTCCCATGGACCTTGAACTTCTTAATCATATTTGCAACTGTTGTCACAGGAACATCAAACTGCTTGGAAATGGTCTTATAGCCTTTGCCTTTAACATGCTAGTCTATAATTTTCTTTCTGATCTCCTCAGACAACTCTCTCCTTTGCTTTCTCTGGTCCATGTTCATTGTGGGATACACGATGATAGCAAACAGCAGAGTGACTACTTTTCTCCATTTAAATAGGCTGAATGACTGATTGCAGGATTGGAGACATGTGTGATACTAATTAAAGAAAATAGCTAATTTGAAAAATCACTCTAAATCCTATTATTTATGATCTTTTCTAGGAGTACCAACAAATGAGTCCAGGCCACTTTAGAATATCTTTGTAGAATAAGCAATACTTTATCTCTTTTCACACTTGCTTTGCTTTACTCAGTGATGTATCAAAGGCATGCAGGTATACATTGGACAATTGCTTTTCATTTAATCGCTTTTCAGGAGGCATAAAACACTTTTTCAATGAGCTGTAAGGCTACAAACAAATTTGTCTGTGTGTGTGTGTGTGTGTGTGTGTGTGTGTGTGTGTATGTGTGTGTGTGTGTACACACACACACACACACACACACACACACTTCCCTGTCTGTGCAGCAAGACTCCCCATTACTCTGGTCTGCATATACTTATGATCTGCATATACAGATCATGAGTTAAGCTTTGCAATGCCTGATTGTACATGAATAAAGAAAGCTTGCTGACTCCTCTGGATTCTCCAGCTTTCTACTTTAGGGGCAAGAGACAAGCTCACACAATGAAGACCCACATGAAAGAAAATATTACAATTCTGAATGCCATTTTGAAAGGGGGAAATCATAATAATCCATATTATTGATTTTTCTTTTTGGCAACCAGCTAGCACCGTGTGAGCTCAGTGAGGAGCCACTGCTGTATTGCCTCCTTTTAAATACTTTTAAAAATCATATTTATATACCGCCTGGTCTGTGTATCTCTATGCAGTGTACACAATTTAAAACACAACAAATATAGAACAGAGTAAAAATAATTAAAACAATTTTCACAGAATAAAAAGTTAACAATTTCATAGGATAAAAACAGTTTAAAATTAATTTTAATTTAAAGCCTGAGAAAACAGGTGTATCGAGGGTCTTTTTAAAAGCAATCAAAGTTGGAGATGCTCTTATTTTGCAAGGAGTATATTCCAAAGCCCTGAGGCAGCCACAGAGAAGGCCTGGTCCCAAGTCACCACCAAACAAGCCAGTGGCAACCATAACCGGACCTCCCCAGATGACCTTAATAGGCAGCAGAGTTAATGACAAAGAAGGTGCTCTCTTAATTACCCTGGACCCAAGCCATTAAGGACCTTATAGATAATAACACGTACTTCGTATTTTGCTCAGGAACATATTGGCAGCCAGTGGAGTTCTTTTAAAATCTGTATTATATAGTCCCTTTGGGTTGTCCCAGAGACCAGTCTTGCTGCCACATACTGTACCAATTGTAGCTTCCAGACTGCATAAAAAAGCAGCCCCACATAGAGTGCATTACAGTAGTCAAGCCTGGAGGTTACTAGCATATGTACCACTGTTTTAGGTTCATTTACCTCCAGAAATGGGCATAGCTGACATAATCAAAGCTGATAAAAAGCACTCCTGGCCACAGCCTGAGTAACCAGAGTGAGTTTTGGATCCAGGAGCACTCCCAAACTACATACTTGTTCTTCTTTGTGGTCTCTGTCCATCATATATCGGTTTGCACCTGTGCAGAGCCACTGTCCAGATCCTTCTAGAGCTTTACCTTATTAGGAAAAAAGAGCAATAAAATGGCTCCCCCTATTTGGTAGCTCACCACACTCCCTCAATCTTCCATTGTTAACTGCCGCAGTTGCTACACCTTCGGCCTCCTTCTCCTGCTTTATTTCCTGTCTGTGACAACTTTAAAATTTACCTGCGAGTATTCCCTTCATTTATTTATTTCAATTTATTCTGATTTCTCTGTCCCCTCATATTTCTTTCTATTGTGTTTTGCGTTTTTATTCCTCTCCTCCCTGACCCTGGGCCTGTTATGGACACAAAGGTGACTGGTTTGAGCCTGCACAGAGCCACCATCCGGATCCTTCTAGAGCTTTACTTTATTAAGAAAAAAGAGTAGGAAAACAGCTCCCACCATCTGGTAGCTCAAAGATGCAATCTGTGATATGAATACACAAAAGATTACTCCTAGAACTACAGTTACAGGTGAGAAACCCGCCCTTCATGGTCTCTGTGCACCACACATGGGTTTGCACCTGTGCAGAGCAACCAACAGATTGATGGGGGGAGTGTAACCCTAATTAGACCAGGCAGACCTAAACCATCTCTTGGATTCTGACCCCTACAATCAATACCTCCTTCTTATTTGCATTCAACTTCAGTTTGTTGTACCTCATCCAACCCATTACCGTCTCCGGGCAGGCATTTAGGGAAGTTGTGCCCTTTCCTGATGAGGTCAATATGGGTGTTATCAGCATATTGATGACAACAAACTTCCTGATGATCTCTGCCAGCCGTTTCATTGTAGATGTTAAAGAGCATTGGAGACAGTATGGAGTCTTGTGGAACTCCATATATTAGTTCTCACTTTGAGCAACTAATCTCCAAGCAACAGCAGAGCAACTGTTTCCAAGCGACACCACCTGCGTTTAAAGTGCTAAGTGCCACTTTAAAAGCAGTGACTCCTCCTCCAGGAAGATTCACTGTTTCTCTTCCAGCTCTAACTGGTAACATACAAAGCAGGTATCTCTATAGCCCTGAGCAGAAGTTGTGAAGTACTCACCCTCAGTGTGAATGGAAAGTTAGGTAGTCAGCCTCCTGGACTGCTCACATTCTAGAGAGAGTTCCATTTTTCAGTACCAGCTGGGAGCAGTATCAGCCAAGGCCTCTCTGCCAGCATATTCATGGTTCAGGCATGTTTCCTACTGAAGTGGGCTTTAGCAAGCTATTGTTTTACCCACATTCATCTATGCAAATTGCTGGACCAGAAATTAACTTTACTGCCTGTCACTTCCCCAGCTGCCGCCTCATGTGCCAGTCAAGAGAAGTACAGGGTTCTTTGTGCCTCTTATCACTTGCCACTTGATTTGAGAATTGGCTTTGGGACTCTATCCTTTTTGTCCTTCCACCACCCTGCCATCTCTGGGGTGATGGATTTTCCTAGATTGATTTGCTGGTGGGGAGGTCTTCAGCTTGTATTGCCCAGACATTGAAGTTAAAATTAGTGCCTCTTTAGTGACATCCTGCAACAAAACCAAGACATGGAGCCCTAATCAGGTGAAGTATGGACTGTATCAGCTGCTCTCAAGACATATTGGAGGAGAAACCAGCAGGTGCAAATACTACCTTAAATAGGTTAGAACTGATCTCCTGTTGCACAGAAAATATTTTAATCAATGTTTAATCAAATATTCATATCTAATATTTTAATCAAATCAACCATAAGAGCTGGTCTTGTGTTAGCAAGCATTAATTGTCCCATTTGCTAAGCAGGATCTACCCTGGTTTGTATGTGAATGGGAGACTACATGTGAGCACTGTAAGATAATCCCCTTAAGGGATGGGGCCGCTCTGGGAAGAGCATCTGCAGGTTCCAGTTCCCTCTCTGGCATCCCCAAGATAGGGCTGAGAGAGACTCCTGTCAGTAACCTTGGAGAAGATGCTGCCAGTCTGTTTAGATAATACTGAGCTAGATGAAACAATGGCCTGACTCAGTATAAGGCAGCTTCCTATGTTCCTATGTAAGAACAGTAAAACAATGGAACAGACTTCACAGGAAACCAACAAACTTTGATGAAGATGTTTTGGATCAAATTATTTTAAGATGTTAGGAATGTCCATATTTACATGGTTGAATGTTGTGTTTTGTTTTTGTGGTCCAACAGATACATTCCTACAAATTTCTCAAGTTTATTGTATTTCAGTTGGTAGACTGTGACCCGCAACCTAAGAGAGTGAGAATAACAACTGTAATACTTGCACCACCTTTTTCTTCTTCTTTATTTAAATTTTTGGAGGGAGAAGGTGAAGAGAGGAAGAAAAACAGGAGGAAAACAAAAACAATTTACAGCACAGGGATGGACAAAACCTTGCCAAAAAAGAAAAAAATATGCAAAAGTTAATAGCCTACACAAAAAGAACTTGCTAGTCTGCCTACCCATAACAAAGTAAAAGAGATAAATTATCTTCCAATATATAGTAGCGATATAGAAAGATGCTGAAAGGCATCATCTCATACTGTGCGGGAGATGGCAATGGTAAACCCCTCTTGTATTCTACCAAAGGTACAAGTGGGATCTCAGGTCTGAAAAAGTTGAATACTACTTTGATATTCATTGCAACATTTTGCGGAGGTGAAACCATAAAGAGAACTATTTTGGTTCTTTGAGGATTTTTTTCTGATTGAGAGTAGGGATACTGATGCAATTTTAGTGCTTGCAGGTGTTAGAGATGCAGCATTTTATGCAAAATATTCAACAGCTAACTGGTTGGATGCATTATGAAAGGCTTATCCCCTTTCTCTCAAACTCTGTAACATCCAACAGTAAATATCACAAGCTGTCAGATCTGGAAGTGAGGTAACCTTACATTTGGTCATCTGGATATTCCTGCTGGCTCTAGCATTCCGTAGATCTATCAGGAATATTTATTTATTTTTGTCAGTATGAGGATGGCTTTTTGGTCTCTCATATCTTAGTTCTTGTCCTAACTGCCTCCAGAATAGAAGTATTATCTTTGGGTCATTTTGCACATCCTTTCTGTATCAAGAATGAGAGTGATGTAGTGGTGAGAGGGTCAGACTAGGAGGGGAGACCTGGGTTCAGATCCTCATGCAGTCACACCTTGGGCCAGTCACCACTTCTCAGCCAAACCTACCTCACAGGATTGTTGTGGGAATAAAAGAGGGGAGGGAGGAGCCTTCTTTGTAGGAAGGGTGTGCTAGAAATTTAACTGTTATTACTCCAAGGCCTAAGTGGCCTGACCCTAGATATTCAGGGTTGCAATCAAACCCCTATTGGGCCTCTTCTATACACTCTGAAATATCTGGTTACTATTTTTACACCTGAAACTTATGTAGAACCTGCAATTCATTTATGGCAACAATCAAGAGACAGTGCACTTAAGACGTCTCACTACAGGAGAAAAGGCTAGATGCTCCATTAAGTATATAAAGAATCTTGACTCAATACCTGAGATGCCAACTATTTATGGCCTTTTACTATTCAGGGAGCCCTAGCAGTGCCTTTTTTCAATGGCTAAATTCAGACATTATGCCAAACCGTGACCTGAGCTTCCAAACATACAGGCAAATTGATTGGATTGAGTGAGTGAGTGAGTGAGTGAGTGCCATCAAGTCGGTGTCAACTCTTAGCGACCACATAGATAGATTCTCCATGATGAAATAAGTAAGTCTGTCAGTGGTGCATTCATTGCTGTCGTAATCAAATCCATCCACCTTGTTCCTGGTCATCCTCTTCTTCTCTTTCCTTCAACTTTCCCCAATATTATGGACTTCTCAAGGGAGCTGGGTCTTCGCATTGTGTGCCTGAAGTATGATAGTTTGAGCCTGGTCATTTGTTTCTCAAGTGAGAATTCTGGATTGATTTGTTCTAGGATCCATTGGTTTGTTTTCCTGGTTTGTTTTCCTCAAAAGTCTTCTCCAGCACCAAAGTTCAAAAACGTCAATACTTTTTCTATCTTGCTTCTTCAAAGTCCAGTTTTCACATCCAAAGAGTGTCACGGAGGAAACCATTGTCCGAGCGATTCTGATCTATGTAGGTATAGACATGTCACAGCATCTAAATATCCTTTCCAAGGCCTTCATTGCAACCCTACCAAGTGCTTGTCTGCGGCATATTTCTTGACTGCTGGATCCTTTACTGTTGATGGTTGATCCTAAAAGGCAGAAGCTATCCACCACTTCAGTGTCTTCAGTATCAGTTCTGAGGCTGGTTGCTGTACTCGTTGTCATTAGTTTAGTCTTCCTTACATTTAGTCGTAGTCCCATTTTTCCGCTGTGCTCCTTGGCTTTCATTACTAGAGCTTGCAGATCATCCACATTCTCAGCTATCAGAGTGGTGTCATCAGCATAGCGCAGGTCATTGATGTTTCTTTCTTCAACTTTAATACCACACTCATCTTCTTCCATGTGTGGCCATGGTGCCAACATACACATGGCCTCCATACATGTGCAGAAGCCATATGTGTGGTCAGCATGGTGCTGCCACCATGTGCTGGCCGTTGGGGGAGCGCCACAGCAGCAGGAAGCTTCATGGAGAGGCATGCATGCAAGGACCTGCTCTACTCACTCTTAAAGGCACTGCTTGCTGCCTCCCCCGCCCCCGGCGCTACCTTCAAACCACCAAACCAGTTCATATTCAAACCTATGCACTGACTGAGATTCATGCACATCCCTAATAATTACCATCTTCACAAGTTAGCCCACTTCAGCCTTAAACATTAACATGTCTACGCCATTGAAGTGTCACTTAGGGGTGGGTCCGGACCGGTCTGGAGGCCATTGTAAAGGCCTCCGGACTGTCCGGACCAGTTCGGGCCGGTCCGGTCCGGGTGGAGGGGGTTCCTTTAAGGGCGGAGAGGGTTTACTTACCCCTCCCGCCGCTTTGCCCCCTCCAGCGCCCGTATTTTGTGTAGAAATTGGGGCGGCAGGATATCTCCCTGCCGCCCCTTCTTCTTCCTGAATGAAAAAGGCTGCAACAAGTCTTCTGCGCATGCTCATGTGCATGCGCCCTTCACGTCTCCCCAACAAGGCCGGGTAGACCGGGCCTCTGGTGATCGGAGGCCTGGTCTACCCGGCCTCGTCGGGGAGATGTGAAGGGCACATGAAGCGGTGGGAAGGGTAAGTAAACCCTCCCCGCCCTTTAAGGAACCCCCTCCACAGTGCCGGACCGCAGCTGTGCGGTTCCGTGCACACCCTTAGTGTCCCTGTGTGTCACAATAGCTGTAGCAAGTTTGGTTCAAATTGGTTAGGCGGTTCACAAGTTAGCCCTCTTGTGCCTCCAACGTTCACATGTCCACCATCTTGAATTGGGGCGGATGACATCATTTCAAACTATGCTATTGAGGTGTCCCTATCAGTGTTCCCTCTAATTTTTTAAAATCTGTGTACAGAATGAGTTTTGTTCTGGGCAGCAGTATCAAGGCAGGTGCACGCATGTGGAAGAGTGAGGCCTTCTTGATTCACCTTGAGCAGGATCTAAAATTAACTGAGCAGTCATCAAGAAACTTATGAGTGTGAGCATATGCACACGCCTTCAAGGGAACATTGGTCTCTATGTGTCCCTACAGCTGTTCCAAATTTGGTTCAAATCAGGTGGTTCACAAGTTAGTCCACTTGCACCTCAAACATTCTTGTGTCCACCATCTTGAATCAGGGTGGATGATACCACTGAGGTGTCCCTATGTGTTATTCACTACAACTGCACCAAATTTGGTTCAAATCAGTTAGATGGTCCACAGCCCACTCACACCTCAAATGTTTATGTGTCTGACATCTTGAATTGAGGTGGATGACATCATCACAAACCACACCATTGAGGCATAGCTATGTGTTCCTACAGCTATAACAAATTTGGTTCAAATCAGTTAGGTGGTTCACAAGTTAGCCCACTTGCGCCTCAAACATTTATGCGTCCACCATCTTGAATCAGGGTAGATGACATCATCACAAATCACACCTTTGAGTTGTCCCTATGTGTCCCTACAATTGTACCCAATTTGGTTCATATTGGTCCAGGCATTGCAGAGTTGATTGGGGTGGGGGGTCTCACACACAGAGACACACACAGAGAATGCTGGGTGACCCCATCAGCTTACTTTTCTTAAGGAAAGTAGGCTAAAAAATGCAGTTCCCATAAGAAATCGTGTTCAAAAGTTCAAATCTTTTTATGTTAGTTGCACCTGCTACAAACAGGGCATGCAAATTAGGTATGGCAGAGAATTATGGTGGTGTAACTGCTGAAGTAAGTGGGAGAGTGTTTCCATAAGTGCAAATATTTATGTACCACAGATAAGAGATTTGGACTGATGACGGGTATCAACGGAAGGTAACTGTTTTGTTCCCCATTATTCACCATGTTAAGTGGTTCATAAAAAATTCTAGAGTTGAAAAAGAGGTCACCTAAAATAAGAATTACCTCTTTCTCTTTCTTCTTTTCTTCATTTTTTCCTTCACCCAGCTTCCTATTAAGAAAGCAGTTCCTTCAGCTTGTTAGTGCTAAGCAGCAGTGCAAGGAAGAAGACGACAAATGGCGAGAAGAGATGGCTGCTTTTTGCATTGAGGTCACTTGGAAGAAGCACTTGAACCATACATCTCTGAAATCTGTTTCCTCAGGCAAAAATCTCAAGTCCATGAGCAAAAGCAGTGTAGCTGTGAACTCCACTCACAAGCCATCGCCCTTGAAGCAGATATATGGTAATGGTGCATGTTGTTGAGTGCTTACTTTGGGGACTTGAGGATTCATTTGTTGATAATAATCTTAACCAGTTTAAAAGTCTTCTCAGATTCAAAAATCGGAACTAATATAGCTTTACAAATCCATAGAATCAGAAATCAATTTTTGTATACAGGCGCAACCTTATTTATTTGTTTATTTATTTGTTTGTTTGTTTGTTTGTTGTTAGACTTATATACTACCTTTCATTAAAATAATCCCAAGGTGGTTTACAGCAAAATTTAAAAAACACAAGATTATAAAAATGGCACAGTTAAAATATTAAGCTAAAAATATAAGACAAATATGATTTAAAAATTTACAACACACGTATAAAAACAATACAAAATACAAAGAACAAAGAGCAGCAGCAGAGACAATCATATAAAAGCCTGGGTAAAAAGCCAAGATTTAACATGCTTTCTAAAAGCTGTGATGGAGACAGAGGAGCAAATAACCACTGGGAGAGCATTCCAGAGTCTGGGGGCAGCAACAGAGAAGCCCCTGTCCCACGTGCACAACAACCGAGCCTCCCTCATTGTCGGCACCCGGAGCAGAGCCCCCTCAGATGACCTTGTCAAGCGGGCAGCAACCCTTGGGAGCAAGCGGTCCCTCATGTATCCTGGGCCCAAACCGTTAAGGGATTTAAAGGTCAAAACCAGCACCTTGAATTGGACCCGGAAACAAACTGGTAGCCAGTGCAGCTCTTTCAAAATGGGTGTGATGTGCTCCCAAAACCCTAGCTGCCACATTTTGCACTAGCTGCAGTTTCCGGATATTCTTCAAGGGCAGCCCCACATAGAGCGCATTACAGTAATCCAGCCATGATGTGACTAAGGCTTGGGTAACCATGGCCAGATCTGCCTTCTCGAGAAAGGGACGCAGCTGGCATGATAATGGATGTGAAGAGACTTAAGCATACACTCCAGGATTGGCCTGAAGTCTCCCCAGAAATTGGTATCCATCTCCAGGTGACTATGGAAAGGGTCACCTGGAGTCCCTACTGAAGAGAGTGTCTTGAGGGCCCCGTGCTTAAAAGAGCCCCACACTGCAGCCTGCTGAACAGGGAAGTTCCAGTGGGAAAGCTGCCAGCCACTTCATCTCTCCTCCTCAGCACAATGCTTCCAGGGGCGTAACAAGGTTGGAGTGGGCCCAGAGACAAGATTTTAAAATGCCCCCCCCCCCCCCCCGAAGCTCAGCTCATGAAGTAAAGAAAACTTAAATGAGGCTGAATAAATGAGGCTGACTAGTGGTAACAAAAAGCATATTAAAATTGGTTAGAGTGCTGGACTAGGACCAGGGAGACCTGAGTTCAAATCCCCATTCAGCCATGATACTTGCTGGGTGACTCTGGGCCAGTCATATCTCTCTCAGCCTAACCTACTTCACAGGGTTGTTGTGAGGATAAACTTAAGTATGAGGTACACTGCTCTGGGCTCCTTGGAGGAAGAGCAGGATATAAATTGTGGATGATGCAAGACATTTAATGGTACTAGAGAAAGACATGCTGTTCTGGTAGCTCCAGGTCTTAACACTCACATCAGTTTCAGAGGATCAACATAACCGAAGGAAGCCTGGGTGGGTGTATGGCTGGGGGAGTCTGTCATGTGGCTTGCCTCTGGGCATCTATCTATCTATCTTGGGGGGCTCCAAGGCAGAGGGGCCCCAGACAACTGTCTCCCCTTGCCCTATTATAGTTACGCCCCTGAGTGCTTCCCTTCCCCCCTTCTTCTACAGCCCACTGCTGTTGTGAATGAGGAGGCAGCCGGGGGAGAGAGAAGGAACAATCGCTCCAGGGCTTTTCTCTCCATTAGCCATGGTGGATGGCCTCTGAAGCCTCAGAGTATGGAGAGAGGAGAAAGAGCTCCTTGATGCTTAAGTTAGAGCCAGCGTGGTATAGTGGTTAGAGTGCTGGACTAGGACCAGGGAGACCCGAGTTCAAATCCCCATTCAGCCATGAAACTAGCTGGGTGACTCTGGGCCAGTCACTTTGCTCTTAGCCTAACCTACTTCACAGGGTTGTTATGAAAGAGAAACTTAACTATGTATTACTCTGGGCTCCTTGGAGGAAGAGCAGGATATAAATGTAATAATAATAATAAGAAGAAGAAGAAGAAGAAGAAGTGCTAATAGGGAGAGACCAGAGCTGCATCTGAGATGTATTTACTTGGAAGTAAGTGCCATTGAATCCAAGGGACTTACTCTCAGGTAAATATGCCAGGAGACCTGTTTTGCATAAATGGAAAATAAACAGGATCAGGATTGAGCAGGTAATGTGTTACAAATATCTGGGAGTTGTTTTTCATGGTACTAGCAATTGGAAGGTGCAAGTCAAGCATATCATAGAGAGGGCCAGAGGAGTGTCACTGCCATCCTCAGATTCTTTTGCTCTTGTGGAGGCCAGTATATCTACCCAGCAATTAAGGTGCTTAATTAGGACAAAAGCCCTAGCCCAATTGTTATATGGCACTGAGCTATGTATTTGTTGTAATTTTGGCCCTTTGGAAGTAGTTCAGTCAAAATTTCTGAGGTGCATTCTGCATGTTGTGTGCCTAATGTTGCTTTGTGTCTGGAGGCAGGATTAATGAAGATGGAGGCCAGAACTTGGCTCCTCCTTTTTAACTTCTGGCTCAAATTGATGTTTTTTTCCAGTGGTTCTGGCCCTCTTAACGCTATTTGATGTTTCCTAGTGGAGGGCCCTTGTGGAAAAGCTAGCGTCTTATGCATTCTCCTCTGATTCCTTGATATTATTGGGATACAACAATGCTAAAATGACTCTCAGACAGCGTATCCTGGATATGGAGCTGCAAAATGATCTGATTCCTGGGTATTTTAGTTTGGGGGTGTTAGTAGGATCAACTTTGTGTCTTTCCAACCTTGTAATCCTGAAACACCGGAAGGCATTTTCAGTGGTGCACTTTTATATTCTACCCTCAACTTTGCTTGAGGGCAGATATCAGAACATCCCACTTCCTGAACGCACACGCCCTTGCAAAACGAATGATGTCAAAATAATGAGTCATGTTCTTTTGCATTGTTCTTTTTATTGAGACATTTGCTACAGTTTTATTTCATCCTTTTTAGTGAATTTGCTAGGCTGGTCTGCTGCATTTTATCTCTCTTCCTCCTCCTTTCAGATCAGAACCCAACCATATATTATAACATTGTGCAGTTTTGTGCTGCAGCCTGTAGTATCCGGAAACAGTTAACCAAAAAGTAATTAATTCTGGGTGCTTAAATGATTGGTTTAATGATTTTGCATACTAAATCCATGTTGATTTTTTTTTAAATTAAATGTGATTTAGTGTATTAACAGCTGGTCATTGACTGTAATACAATTTCATTTATTCATTACAGGATCTGCATTTGACTTGTTTGATTTTGCTTGATTTCATATGTTCTTCCAGTCCTAGTACTCTTAGAAGTAGATGTGTCAGAGAAATAGATGAAACATTTGGAATCACAACATACATATCAACGTACATGCTTCCATAATCACAAGTCTCAGAACAAAAAAATTAGACCAGCCAAAAATTTTAACACTGGTGAACACACACCATCTGACTTTCTATCTGAAGCAATAGAGATGCCATCGGATGCAGTGACATTGGAAGGAAGACAGAACATTTGGATTCATTACTTGGGACACTGGCCCCAGGAGGCCCCATGCTCCAAGACAGCATATGACCTGTCCGCAGCAGCCAATCCTAGTCTGCTGAACACTCCATCATGCACATTCTAGAAATGTTACTTCAGCTACCATAACTTTCATATACCATCAGAGCAACTGAAGATGGAAGCCGAAACATAAGAACAGCCCTGCTGGATCAGGCCCAAGGCCTATCTAGACCAGCTTCCTGTTTCACACAGCAGCCCACCAGATACCTCCGAGAAGCCCACAGGCAAGAGGTGAGGGCTTGCCCTCTCTCCTGCTGTTGCTCCCCTGTGTGGTGTAGTGGTTAGAGTGCTGGACTAGGACTGGGGAGACCCGAGTTCAAATCCCCATTCAGCCATGATACTAGCTGGGTGACTCTGGGCCAGTCACTTCTCTCTCAGCCTAATCTATTTCACAGGGTTGTTGTGAGGAGAAACTCAAGTATGTAGTACTTGAGGCTCCTTGGAGGAAGAGCGGGATATAAATGTTAAAATAAAATAAAAATAAATATTTAGTGGCATATTGCCTCTGAGGCTGGAGGTGGCCTATAGCCACCAGATTAGTAGCCATTGATAGACCTGCTCTCCATGATTTTGTCTAAGCCCCTTTTAAAGCCATCAAAGCTAATGGCCATCACCACATCCTGTGGCAAAGAATTCCATAGGTTAATAACGTGCTATGTGAAACAGTACTTCCTTCTGTTGGTCCTGAAATTCCCAACCTTCAGGTTCATGGGATGTCCCATAGTTCTAGTGTTGTGAGAGAGGGTGAAAAATTTCTCTGCCCACTTTTTCTACTCTATGCATAATTTTGTACACCTCTATCATGTCTCCCCATAGTTGCCTTGCACATTATATTTCTGCTTTTTAATCAACAATAAATTTATACTATTCTTTTTTATTAACAGCATCCTTCTGGTATCCAGAAAATACTTATATGGAGTTCAGTTTGCTGCTTTTAAAAAATCTGTAAAAACTAAAGCTACTCTCTGCTTTCTACTCTCCAGAAATCTCCAATCTAGTACAAAATGCTCAAAACTACCCAAGGTATGCTGTTTTTTTTTTTTTTTTACAAAGAAAGGTCAACAACAGGCAACATAATATAGGACATCTAAAAGTGTATAAGATTTTAAATATAATCCCTCAAAACTACAAACAAATATCTTTATATATAATATTTAAAACTACAAACAAATATCTATACCAGAATGCACTTCATTATCTTTGGATATTTTACTGGATTAAACGCCATCTTTACCCGACGGGACTAATTCCTAAATTCTTATCGGTTGAGCCACAATCATCCTGGAGTAGGAAGATAACAGACAAACTTAGTCAAGGTGGACTATCTCCTGCCCTACTGCTGGAGGCCGGCGAAAACACAGCCCGTAGACTGGTGAGACAGAGATTGATAGACATAGATTTACAAACTGAGAAGGCCAGTTTACCGCTTTTCTACAAATCAATCTATGCTAAGGTGGATCTTACTCCAGCAGCATATTTATTTACAATCACCTTAAGTAAATTTAGATGGGCCTTCTCTAGGGCTAGGTTCAACGTTTTCCCATCGGCTTTACTGTACGGGAAATACGCAAAATTACCCTATGAAGAAAGGAAATGTCCTTGCGATCAGGCGGTCGAAACTGTGGCCCACATTTTATTGAAATGCCCAATATATCAGGACATAAGGCATCAATTAATTGATCCATTATTAAAAGATCTGAATGGAAAAGACGATGACCTGGTGGTAACGTACTTATTGGATGACAAGGATATATCAACTTCTGCTGCAGTAGCCAAGTTTTGTTATGTGGCCTCAAGATTACGGCCCTCAAAAGAATAGAGTCTCTGAGGCTTCTGGGAAGCTACAATATGCACATGTACTCCATTTTAAGTGATTAACTGGTTTTTATTTAATGTTTCAAATTTTCTGAAAGTATGTTTTGTTTTCTCTTTTTTGTAAATGTAAATGTGTTGTATCGTTTGGTCAAAGACTGTAAATAAATACTAAACTAAATCTTTGGATTTACAGAGAAATAAACATCAATTTATCATGTTTCTTATCTCTACAATTATAAACAGAATCCTGTAAAAATAAGAGCATTAAGAGATACACTGAAACAAGAACTGTTCCAAAAAGCCAGCCTCAGTCATAATGACTATTAACACCTCCTTTAGGGATGTGTGAACTGGCTCAAGGTCGAGCCAGTTTGCCATGATTGAACCAGGCTGGCTCGAAAGTTTGCCCTTGAGCCAGACAAGGCCGGGTTTGGCTCGACCTCGAGCCGAACCCCCTGGGCTGGCTCGGAGCCAGTCCAGAGTTTGAAAAGTTTTTTAAACAATTAAAAATAACCCACCACCAGGCCCAGGGTAATTTTGCCATCTCGGGGGGGGGGTGCCACAGAGGGGTCTCTGAAGCTTCCCCCTCCCTCCACCAGCCTCCCTCAGTCTTTTCTGGTCCAGTTCAGCCCATTTCCATGCCTTTCCAGCCCTCTCCCAGCTCGCAGCAGCCATTTTGAAGTTTGTCACACATGCACATGGACTATTTATGTTGCCCGGGCATGCAAATAGCCTATATGATGCACTGCAGCCTTCAAAATGGCCACCACGAGCTGGAAGAAGGCTGTAAAGGCCCGAAAATGGGCCAAACTGCCCGGAAAACAATGGGGGGGATGCCGGGGGGGGGGAGAGCTTCGGAGACCCCACTGCAGCAGCAGCCCCCAGAGGCAGTAAAATTGCCCTGGCCGTGTTATTAAAAAAAATAAAATAAACTTTTTGAACCCCGGACTGGCTCGAACATGAGCTGAACCGGGGTGTTTGTGCACAAAACTGAACATGCCCAGTCAGTAGTACTTTATTATTACGGCCAATGGCCACTCAATACAACATAAACACACACACAACACTACACGACACTTCAGAAACATCAAAAGAAACTGCAATAAAAACAGTACAGTAAAAATATCATACATAAATTTTTTGTCTAGATAAAATCAGTTCACCCTCCTACTATACTATACTATACTATACTATACTATACTATACTATACTATACTATACTATACTAGTCCAGTTCTAGTCCCATCTGGACTTGAAACTAACAGAGCAAGCCAGTTTTGTGCACACCCCTAACCTCCTAGATAAAATACAATAAAACAAAAAACCTTCAGTAGAACCTATGCCACCAAAAGAAACAAGAGACATTCTAAGGTATCATTTCTACCATTTAACATTATACTACAAAATTCAATATTCAAAAATACATACGTGTTATAAAAAGAGAAGTTTCAGAAGATTTTAAAGAACTTCATCTATATTAAAAACTATGCCATACTAGGTTTTAAGTTCCTAGCATTGCTTGAGTTTATGGTGTAAGATCCTCTTTGTTATTGCATCCATATCTATTTTCTGGATATACCCATTGTATATCTGTCTGTCTGACTGTGTGAGCTGGGTGTCATGGTTCCTGGGTACCGTATGTTACTCATAGGGTCCTAGGAAGTCACTGTGCCAAGTTTCATCCCAATAGCTCAAAGGGTGTGGTGGGAATGTATAGAGAACAGACAGACAAGCAAACAGACGTTCAATTTTAGATAGATAGATAGATAGATAGATAGATAGATAGATAGATAGATAGATAGATGATACCACTGTTATGGATGACTCCAAAACAGTAATAGATCTTACTGCAGAAAACATTTCACAATATGAAATAAAACACCGAGAGCACAGCAAAGCACAAATGAAAAGTGAAATTAAAGCATTTGAAAGAATGTGCAGATTAAAAGAGTAATGACAGAGATTACTACAATAAAGACCCTCTACTTCAGTTCCAGACACCAAAAACTTGGATGCCAAATGCCAACAGAAATTCAGTCTTTTGAAGGAACTCAGTAAACCTATCAGCGAAATCATACAGGAATTTACTAAGAGAAAACTTCTCACAACTGAAACAGCAGACCTCCTGATCAATCCTAGACCTTATCTGAGAAGATTCTACATATTACCAAAAATATACACAGCCTACAACCCAGGGCACCCCATTGTTTCAGGTAACCACACCTGCATCGAAAGAATTCTTTCTATATATTGACTTAAACCTTCTAATGATTTTTTTAAACTTAAAATTGACAACAATCAAATTCACACTTAACAGCAGCATTGAAAATCCAAGCATCCCATTCCTTGATGTCCTCCTCACTATTGACAATGACAGTATAATAGCTGATCTTAACAAACCTGTGGATGTCCATAACTACCTTAATTGAAAATATTGTCATTCCAAACATCAAAAGAAACAATCTACAGCTTGGCTTTTAGAATCAGACATATCTGTAACAACCAAGGTAATTTTTTTAAAAAATTATTTATTTATTTATTTATTTATTTTACATTTATATCTATTTATATTTAATTTTTTACATTTATATTTATTATACATTTATATGAATTTACATTTATTTTTACATTTATATACATTTATTATATATAAATATAATTTATATTTATACATTTACAAAAAGATCTTTAAAAACGTCTTCTGCAAAGAAGCTATCCTGCACATATCATTGACTTGAATATCCACCAAGCATCCATTGTAACCGGAGAGACTCTTTGCCACAGTGGTAACATAATTGCCAATGAAGTTCAGTACATCTCATTTGTGGTCAATTTCCATCCTGCACCTCCTCATGATCACCAAGCAATAAGAGAAAGCTATCCCATTTTAGCCAACTCTGAAGTTCTTCCTAAAGCAATCAGCAGACCACCCCATTGTAGCATTTTGTCAGCCACCAAATTGGCGTAGATTGCTAGTGAGAACTGTAATGAAGCCACCAGATCACACAGTTGAGATTCAGAACGATGTCACCTGTATCTATCTCTGTGACACATCTACTTTCAAGAGTACTAGAACTGGAAGAACATAAGAAATCAAATGGAATATCAATTGTAGTTCCTGTAATGTGATTTACCTGATTTGAGTGCAAACATCCAGGATGCAATATTCAGTATGTGGGTAAGAAAACAAATGACCTATGTACATGCTTTTGTAATCACAAGTCTGTGATTATAACAAAACAAAACAAAAAAAAAAATTAGAGCAACCAGTAGCCAAGTATTTTAACACTGGCAAACAAACACTAGGGTTGTTCACATGATAAGGGCTACTTAGGAAAACTCTGTCCAAACAAAGCAGCCCATGTCATCTGAGGGACCAGGAGGTCTTCCAACTCAGCAGCTGCAGCCCCGGGTAGCCCAGATTGGCTAACCGGACAATATGTGAGGCCATTTTGATTTCCTAGATGTCCCAGCTCCCTGATGCAATACCAGAGGGTGGATGTGTGGCCAAGATGGTGTCAGGTGAACAGCTCTCTTGAAGAGCTCCTGGGATTTAAAGAATATTTTCATAGTTTTAATGGGAGATTTTAACAAGGGTTCTAAGCTGGAGATGCACCGAGGACTGGAGACTGCACCAAGGTGGGCTTGAGTATGAACTTTCTATGAATCAACTATGATCCAAATTGCTAAGTGAACAGAGGCAGGACGATTGCCAACTAACTGTATGATATTGGGACAAAAGAGAAGATGGAAAATTACCCCCCAGTGTGAGAAGGAGTGTTTTACAAACAAAGAACCAAAGCAACGGAGAATTGACGATCTCTTAAACCTCTGTGGGTACTCCTGATTCTTTGGCAGTAAAGAATCATGATGCTTTATTAGATACAGAATCCACCTCCATGGAGCCTGTTGATTCAACTGGAGGTGGGCAGTGTTATAAGGAGATTGCTGGGAGCAAACAAACAGCAGCAGAGGAGCCAAGTTCTCTGTTTAACTCTGAATTCCTGGCTAAATATGTATATAAGAATACACTTCTCATGGCAGAAACCATAATTTCGATTTTTGGAAAAATTGAGAATGTGGGGAAGAAGATAGATTATCTCAGAGATGATTTTTCTAAGCTTATGCAGAGGCTACCAACCTCAGGGGTCCAGCAAGTCCCGGGTCTTAACTGTCAGTCTGATTTGGAAGCTGTTCCCTCTGAGCACTCACTTAAACCTGAAAACCTAAATGATTTTAAGGCTCCGAGAAGCCATGGAGAGGGGATGAATGTCACACAAATTCTTCAGACTAGACAGATAGTCCTTCATATTGAAATGAAAAACATAAACATTAATAAATGGGGATCCAGGAGGAATGTCTTACTTTCCCTGTCCCAAATCCTGAAATGTGATCAAACCCAGCTGGATCTAACCGGGATTCACTGGATGCCAATGCCCCCATATATGAAAAGACTTTTGCTTACTTTTGAATGCCCAGTGATTCCTTGGGAGATTCTCTCTCAAACCACAGTAGGTCTTAGGAGGGCTCTTAAGCTCCTGGCCAATTACTATAAGGATAACCACCTGTTATTAATTTTCAGAAATCTAAGGTGATGGTCTTTGCCAAGAAGGCTAAAAAATTTAATTGGTCTATAGAGGGTCATCAGATTAAACAGGTTAACACTTTTAAATACTTGGATGTGGTTTTTTTGCCACAGGATCATGTGGATCATGTCCGTGTGGATTATGCTGCCCAACAGGCTCAAAGGAGCACATCAGCAATTTTGAGATTTTTCCACTTCAAAGGAGGAGAGGTTATTCCCACAGCACTAAAGCTGTTCATTGCCAAAGCAGTGGCCCAACTTCTGTACCATGCACAACTGGCCCCCTATTTCCAACTGCATATAAATTGAATAAATAAATAAATATCACTGGAGATTGTTCAATCTAAGTTAATAAGAACTGCATTCAGGGCCCTCAGATGTATTTCTAATGCTGCACGAAGGCTAGAAACGGGCTTTCAGAGGGTGGAATCCAAAGCATGGATTCTAATTTTCAACTACTGGCTCAAGATAATCCCCACCACCACCACCTGAGGCTGAGTCCCCTTGTACTGGCTAACACCTTTCCGTCTTCCTGGACACAAGCACTGCTGGCAAAACTCTCCACACTTGGCTTCTCTTTAGAATTTATGTCATTATTAGGATATAATCAAGTCCAGAAGATCCTAAAGGACCTAGGTGTCATCCTGCAGACCACAAGAGATGGTGATCTGAGATGGTGAAGATCCCTTGGCGATCTCAACCAGGAACCAGGCAGTTATTTATTGTCACTCTCTCTATCCAACCATCAGAGAGGGTTCCTCAGAGCAAGATATGATGTCTTACCATTGGCAGTTTTTAATGGGAAAATTCTGAAAATTCCCTTGGCCGGTAGGATCTGCCCTTGTGGTTCAGGTGAGGTTGAATCTGTCCACCACATATTGCTATATTTTTTCTTTATAATGACACAGTCTTATTACTCCCTTGTTATTACATTACCCCGGCCAAACTGCTTCTCCTTGCAGACAAGAAATCTTCTCTCACACACAAGGTGGCTGAACTGTGTGAAGATACGCCAACAATTAACTTCTACCCTTTAGATCTTACCATGAAATGTTTACTTTGTTGGTGTATTATATAATAGATTTCTCATCTGAATGTTGTATAATTTGTTATGTTCATGTCTGATCTATGATCGTAATAAAGCTATTCATTCATTCATACCAGAGGGTGGGGCATCTGGAAAATCAAAATGGCCTCACATCCTGAAGGAGGAAGCCGTCTGCTGCTGCTTCCCACCATCAGCTTTCCAGGAGGCAGGGCTCAATGCAGAGGCATACTGGGTGGTGGTGAAGCAGCAGTAACAGATGTGCACCACTTTCAGTGCTGCCGCTCTAGGGGCAGCATGGAAGGAAGGGGCCTTGTTAGCCTTCCTGGTGCTGGATGCCATGGGGCGAGCAGAGGACCCACAAGCATGTCATGCACATCCGCTGCTCTCTAACTCCTCTGGCGCCCAGCCCTGGAAAGGCTAACTGGGTTGTGCTTCTCCTAGAGTGCCACCACTTTCGTGACACTGAAAGCAAAGCGTCTCCTGCTTAGCCTTACTGAGATTGGGTGCCATTGTGGGGAGTGGGGGACCAGCAACTGTGCATGCTGGCTACTCCCCCAAATCTACCCCCCCATGGTACCTGGCACTTGGAAGGCTAACCAGGAAACACTCTTCCCTCAGTGCTGCCACCAGTGCAGTGGCACTGGAGAAGAAAAGGGCCTGCTACCTGGTTAGCTTTCTTGGCACCAGACCTTATTGGGACAAAAGTAAGGAGCCAGCAGGCATATCTGCTTTTCCACCCCCATCCTCTGCATAGTGCCTGGTGCTTAGAAAGCTGATCAATCACCATGTGGGGCGGGGGAATGTCTGCTATTGAGGGAGCCAGTAGAAAGCTTTGCCGGAGGGACTTCCAGTGCTGCTGCGGCGGCCATCACTCACTCAGTAAACCCTGTTTTAATGTAAACTGCCCTGAGCCATTTTTGGAAGGGCAGTATAGAAATCGAATGAATGAATAGATAATAAATCAACTTGCCAGGAGGCAGGGCTCAGTGCAGAGGCTCACTGTGTGGTGAGGGCTCGGAAGAGAGACCATGGAAGACATGCAGTCTGTGTGTCCCTTCTTGCAGAGGGCATCTTTCTGGGTTGCAGGGCTGGCGATAGGTTCTAAGCCAGAGGCTGTCTCTGAATTGTGGGGAGAGGGAGGTAATGGCTGGATTGAAGACTTGTTGAAATGTACTGGATGGTGCATGTATCTGCATGGGGGGATGGATATTTGTAGCCCAGGAGCACATGTCCTAGTATTACATTCTCCTTCCCACCAAGATTTCCAAGCAGCTGCCTGAGAGTGGGAATGCTGGGCTTTAGGACATGGTTGTAGACTGGGAACACCTGCCTTCCCACATGGCACATGCTCGGTGCAGCAAGCTTTTGAGCAGCTGCTGACTTGTTTCCAGCCATTTGAATCTACCTTTAGATGCTAATTTTGTGCATATTTCCTTTTCGTTTTTGTCAACCAAGTGCGGGAGGGGGACAAGGTTGATGTGAAGTTTCCAATGTTTTGTTTATTTGGTTTAAGAATGTAATAGTTCTTGGCCTCGAAGATATGTTCTACTATATTAAATGTCTTCTTGCTGGAATAAAGCAGCTTTTCCTTTTCATAAAATTACACTGTTTTGTGTTGTTATGGTGATGCTTTAAATTGCTGATTTGAATGAGTAAATAAAGCAAATGCATTGACAGCAGAAAGCCACCTATTGGCGCAGCGGGGAAATGACTTGACTAGCAAGCCAGAGGTTGCCAGTTCAAAACCCCACTGGTATGTTTCCCAGATGATGGGAAACACCTATATCAGGCAGCAGCGATATAGGAAAGATGCTGAAAGGCATCATCTCATACTGTGTGGGAGATGGCAATGGTAAATCCTCCTGTATTCTACCAAATCCTCCTGTATTCTACCAAATCCTCCTGTATTCTACCAAAGACAACCACAGGGCTTTGTGGTCACCAGGAGTTGACACCGACTCAACGGCACACTTTATTGACAGCAGACAAAAGGAAAAATACCCCACCCACGCCCACCCCGATTATATATGTACAGTGACTTTAAAAAACAACAACCCAGATATGCCATTTCAAATGCTGGTCTGGGACAAGCATGATAGCTGACTGAACCAAGAGGCACCTTTTAAAAGTGGTGATTCTCTTGTATTTATCGAGGGAGAGCAACTGTCCCCATCCAACCCCAGCACACAGCATCTCCTCCATTTTTGGTGGTGGTGTTTACCTTATGTCGCCTTTTAGATTGTGAGCCTTTATGGGATAGGGAACCATCTTATTATTATTTAATGTATACCACCTTTGCCTACTTGTTGAAAAGTGGTATATAAATATCCATAGCATAAGCTTACTTGAATGTAATTTTTCATTTAGAGTGCAGAATTATATGAGGGGATGTTTTACATCTTTGCTGTGAATACAGTACAGGAAGAGGGAGTGAAAATGTATACAAATACAAGCATGCCTATTCATACAGAGGTTTTGAACACTGCTCAGCTTGCTTTTTAATTGTTTTTAAAGGGCGCTCTCAAGAAGGAAGATTGTATCATCCAGTGAGGCCTCCTTCTTCAAAACATGTTTCTGAACTACAGATGCTACCAGGTACAGTTCAGACCACTATATTGACCTCCTCTAAATATTGAAATTAAGACTGGGCCTAAAGCAATGGGCCCCTTTGCACACGTTTTCAGCAGCAGCAGCAAAAAGCACCTTTCTCCCTTTTTGGTGGGGGCTTATGAAAAATTGGAAATTGTTTACTCATTTAGAATCAGGGCCATGTTTAGCCATGAAGCATTGCCATGGTCAGAGCTGACTTTGTGATGTCATAACATGCCAGATCTTGTTACATGGAGTTGTGTTGGTGACATATTCACCCTCATCAGCTGGTATCACTATTCCCAGGAATAAGACCTGTTTTAAATTTAATGACACCAAACAGTAACTAAGCAGAGAGTAAGGGGGACAACCCTAAGGAAACATTTCAGCCATCTTGAAAGTGTTACATTCAGTGTAGCCCTAGTCCAGGATGGTGTCAGGGCTAGCTTTGAAGTTAAGCAGCATCGTATCTGCAGGTGTCTAATTGACACCCAGTTTCATTATCCGCGGATACAAAAGGGTTAAACCCCATATATCCATGGTCCCTAGAGGGCTGGAAGTGACTGTGAGGTCACTTTCTGTGGCCATTTTGTAAGCATTTCTAAGCAGCAAATAAGCAGAAGCCATTTTGTGGATCATTTCTGTTTTAAAAAGGTAGCTCCCCCCATGATTTTTCATGGTGCTTGCGGGGCATTGCTGGGCACAAGGAGGACACAAAGAAACCCCCTAGAGCACAGTACAGTGTGTTTTTGCCCATTTGTGCCCTTTTTATTCAATCAAGAAACATAACCCCCCTTTCTCCGTAGGCATAAAAGGCTTGTGACTCACGGTTTTGTTACTTGTGGTAGTAGGCAAGGAACAGAACCCCTGCAAGTGACGAGGTTTGCCTGTGCGGACAAGGCTGCTTTGGGCTGCCTTTCAAGTGCTTCTGGCCAGCAGTGTGGTGCAGCACTCCTTTCCCTTGGGCAGCTGCCTGGAAGCATTTTCAAGGCATTTGGCAACAGCCCCATTGCTGCAACTTTGGGGCTGCCTTTGACATTCCGCAGCAGCCTTGGCAGGCCCTCAGTGTTGATGGGAGACTGTACAGAATGTCGCCCAATATTAAGATTGTGTGCTAAAACACACCATTCAGCTGTGGACTTTCAGCTCACAATGCATTTCATGATACACACTTTGGAAAACAAGCTCTGCAGTGCTGGGCTGGACAGTAAAAGTGGAACATTATTGATCGACAGCAGAAAGTAACTTCTTAATAGTAGCATTCTGCAATTTGCTGAACATTTCTGAGTGTTCGGGATACTGTGAAATGCAAAGCTTAATTTGCTTTAAGTTATATTATCTGTGATGGCAAATTAGTATATCTCATATTTAAGTTAAACATTCCCTTTGATTAAATTCTGCACCATGGGGTATTAATTCCATGTGCTGGTGCAGAAATGCTGATGCAATCTCTTTTCTTGCTGCCATCCTCCTGTTTTCCAAAGGTCTCCAATCAGAGCTGAGTTATAATTACAGGCAGGTTTCTCCGTGAGGGACTCACAGAAAGCTTCTTTGTTGCCCCATCCCAAAATAGCAGAGAGTTATCAGAGAAGTCTTCATCTGCCAACTTTCATAATAGTCATGGCTCATATGCAAACTTCCCCAGTAAATTCTAATTCAACATCTTTTCCTCCCAGACAATATTCCCCTTTCTCTTCTGTTTTCTACTCACTCTGCTAGGAGGGCGTTTGCCGTTTTATTTCATAACCTGGTGATGAATAAAAAAGTGATAGTGATGTTGCCTGGTCTGTTCAGAACAGTACTGACTTTCATTCACCAGGTGGGGATTGAGAAGTTTTGCCGTCTCAGGATGACAAGTAGGGGTGGGGGGTGGGGATTAAAGTTCAGAGCTGTCAGCAGCTAATTTCCCATAGAGTATATCTGATGTATATTCCTAGAGCAGATTAGAATGATGCATCTTGCAGAGAAGACCTAGAATAATGATTAGCACTACTGCATCTTAATGAAAAGGAAGTTCAGTTGCAAAGTAACCAGTTAGGTTGGAGCGACACTGGGAGTTTTCTCTTACTCATGTAGCTCAAGTTTCATTTGCACACTAGATGAAGAGGGGAATCTTAAGGGGAGAGATTTGTCGGTTTGATCTCAATAGCTTTATCTTGAACATGTCAATTAAAAGTAATGCAATACCCCCCCCCCCATTGCAAGTTACCTTACATCAGATTGCAAATGTATTTTACATGTATATCCTGCCTTTCTTCCATCTTAAAATGCAAGGGGACGTGCATGAGATTCCCAGATAGTCGCCCATCAACAAGGTGACTGTATCATGCACCCTTAGACCATTTCCTGAGAAATTTGAGGGATGGGGACAGCAGAAGCCCTGGGCACGATGTTAGGTTTGTGATAAATGAAGCAGGTGGACTATTCTGGCAGCGGGGAAGCAGTGGAAGAAGGAACTGAGAGAGCAACTGAGTCATACCCACAGCCAGTTACTTTCCCAGATGCTTCGAATCCTTCCATTGCTTCCCAGTGGAATTCTTTTATGTTGGGACCATGAATGCTGGGTGGGGAGCCTCTGAACACTCCCAAAGGCTTCCTACTGTCAGGAAAGCAGCTCCTGAGACTGGGGGAGGGGAGGACTCCTGGGGCAGTCGGATGAAACCAAGAGAGATTTGGTCAGGGTACAACACCTGACCTGAAGCAGGCATCGAGGAACTCCTGGCCCTGGTTTGGATCCTGGCCATAATTGCTGGGTGAGATTACTTCCCTCAGGTTCTTGATTCTGAATTTCAAAGGCCACAGCCAGACTTGTAATATTAACCTGTTAAGTTTTTTCTTAGTATAGTGCAACAATAAATGCCCCAGATATAAATGAGGATGGTTTCAAGGGAAGAGGCTGAACACATAGAGTTTGCTTTGCTTCAGTTTTCAGAATTTTGGAGTTTACTGGCTGTTGTGGCTCCTATAACTATTTTTATTCATTTCTACAGAACCTGCAGCAGCATTATTAAATGCTGATTTATTTTTAAAACTGAACTTTTGAGGAACTTTTAAGAGCAGTAAGCTTCAAGTTGAACTTTGTGGGTAAAGAGTTGTGACAATTTCAATACATCAGTTATAAGGCTTCGCATTGAGTTGTTTGGATTTGAAAGTTGGGTAGCATTCCTCAGCGATGTCTTACATGATATGGATCCAGTGGGTGACTTGATGCACATCCTTCCATCACTAAAAGGCAGGCTTTGTGTCCGCAGAAAGCCTTCCACATTCTTGCACTAGAGGCTTCTTTCCACAGCAAACTGGGTGCAGAGGGGGAGCCATTTCCATGTCTTTCTCCTCCCAACAAAAGCCCTTTCAACTTGTACAAATCTGTTCCTGAGGGCTATGCAGCCCTCAGAAACATTTATACACATAGAAAAGGCTTTTGGGGGAAGGAGCGAGAAGCAACAACCACTCCCCTCTCACCCAGTTCACTGCAGAAAGTCACTTTCAGCGCAGGAATGCTGGCTTCTTGTGGACCCATAACCCTCCCTCCAGTGACAGAGGGCTGTGCATCAAAGAGTCCACAGATAATTAGTATATTCAGAGTTTTTTACATGATAATATAAGAAGATCCTGATGGATCAGGCCCAAGGCCCATCTACTCCAGTGTATCTTAGGCCTATTGGCTGTAACATAATTTGCTTGATGTTATCTAGTTGAGCATACTGTTTCCCACAGTGGCTCACCAGATGCCTTTGGGAAGCCACAAGCAAGGGATGAAGGCATGTCCTCTCTCCTGCTGTGGTTTGCCTGCAACTGGTATTGAGAGACCTATTACCTCTGAACCTGAAGGTAGCATTATAGACATCAAGACTAGAAGCCATTAATAAACTTGCGCTCCATGAATTTGTCTAAGCCCCTTTTAAAGCCAACCAAGCTGGTGGCTATCACCACTTCCTTTGGCAGAGAATTCCATAAAGTATGTGCTGTGTAGAAAAAGTACTTATTTCTGCCTATTCTAAATGTCCTAAGAACAGGCAGTAATTAACTCCTGCTGGAAGTTCAGCATCCAGGCAAGAAACAGTGGCTGGCATATGGCACAGTGAGCTGTGCAGCCAAGAGGGATGCTGGCTTGCTGCTTCTGTAATGGCCAAGGGCCTGTGCACACACCTTCCAGAGGCACACTTGCAAGCAACCCTCATCATCATGAAGGAGGGCTGGTTGCAGCTGTGATGACATATGAGGCACAGAGCAACCCCCAGCCTCAGAAGATGTGTGCACAGCAGCAAGCCCACATCCTCTTGAATGTGCAGTATGTCAGGCAGTGTTTTTAGCCGCAAATGAGGATACCTGGCATTGTCCCCACATGATCGCTCTGCCATTGTGATATCACTATGTCATAAGTATGACATTATGACACCACCACACTGTAATTTGTTGGCTGGTTGACTGAAGGGATTAGCACTGATGGGTCACTCCAGACCTGGCCCAAGCCTCACTGGTGACAAAGATACTCTCAAGAATGGCTTGACCCATAGAAACCTGCCTGAGCATCATATTTGAGGGATGCATCTGTACAAGGGGACTGAAAAAAGCAGGACACATTTAAATTGCCTTTTCCTGATACTATTCAACTTACCATGAAACAAGCAGACCTTGTTCCTTTGCTCTCGATCTAGTCTACACCTTTGCTGCAGAATTCCGCTTACTGTTTCAATTCAGGCAAGTTCCTGTGCAGTGCTTTGTAGGGGAGGGGGGAGGATGTATTTGGAGGGGAGGCGCCATTATCACTGCTGCATGCTTTGGCAACCGCTCCTCCTTCTCCCACCTTCAGAGAATGGGAAGAAAAAGAGCTGACGCACCACCACCACATCTTGATTAATGGGAGCATTGCCCAGGCCCCTGCATCATTGCCTATGGAAACAGCTGGAACATAAAACATCCTCAGCCATAGCTGGATTATACCACTTGACCTTGCTCTAGCCAAACATATTCATGGTAGTGGCTTCTGTGTATGTAAATATATAGGAACATAGGAAACTGCCATATACTGAGTCAGACCACTGGTCTATCTAGCTCAGTATTGTCTTCACAGACTGGCAGCAGCTTCTCCAAGGTTGCAGGCAGGAATCTCTCTCAGCCCTATCTTGGAGATGCCAGGGAAGAAACTAGGAACCTAGATGCTCTTCCCAGAGCGGCTCCATCCCCCGAGGGGAATATCTCACAGTGCTCATACATCACGTCTCCCATTCATATGCAACCAGGGCAGACCCTGCTAAGCTATGGGGACAAGTCATGCTTGCTGCCACAAGACTTTTTATGGATTGTATGCATAAACAAGAAAATTACAAGGGCTTTCTCATCTTTGCCTTTTGTGTGCTTAGGGGTAGGAGACAGTTTGGGATTGGTCGAGAAATTAAGCAGTACCAGATCTTCTGACAATGACCTTAGCAACTCGGGGGGCAGTGTGTGGCACGCGGAATAAAAGTATCTGATCTAAGTGGAAACCTGAAAGGCTTATTTATCCATTCCAGGCAGAATACAGGTGTTTAGTGGACTGAAGAAATGTTAATGCTATAAATAAAACTGCCTGTTAATGAGGGATTTTCCCCAGCTGTTAATTAAGGCAAAGACCAGAACTAAATGTTATGGGTAATGAGTGGCTGAACACAAGAACTCTGCTGCATTACTGCAAGCATAACCTCATTTTGAACATCAAACTCTACTACATACACCACCAAGGGGAATAGCTTCCACACATTTAGCCCTCAGGCAGCACAGGTTGCTGGTTCGAATCCCTGCTGGCACTATATGGGGCAGCAGCAATATAGGAAGATGCTGAAGGGCATCATCTCACACTGTGTGGGAGGAGGCAATGGTAAACCCCTCCTGTATTCTACCGAAGAAAAAGCACAGGGCTCTGTGGTTGCCAGAGGTCAACACTGACTCGAGGGTACAACTTTACCTTTAGCACTTATTAGTACTGGGCAAAAACATAATTCTTGTTGGTAGGCGTGACATGATACAAGTGAATGGGACATGCTAATTCTGTTCTCCTCTTCACCCTGCTTCAGAACAATGTAGTAATCCCTTCTGCAGCACTTTCTATTAATACAATACTATTTTATTTATTATTATTTATTTATTGCTACATTTTTATACCTCTTTTCTGCCTTGACAAAAGCAGCCAAGGCAGTTTACAATATTAAAAGAAGCAAATTACAGAAGATTAATAAACCGTCTCAGGCTGTTGGTCTTTTTAGGAGCTGAGGACAAGAGCTCCCTGCATCCTTTTTTGCCTTCCTCTGATCTTTCAGTAATCCTGGGAAAGAGGGGGAGCGGTTGCCCCAACAGTACTCACAGGCCAGAGCTGGTCTCTATGGGGGCCGATGTTATGCTCTCCCCTGGCCTGGGTGCCTCCTTCTCAGATCAACAGTCTGGCAACAAGCCCAAAACCCTAGACTCAAGTGGCAGTTTAGTATTTGATTTAGATAACACCACTTGAAGAGAATATGGCTGCTACCAGTCTAAGCTACAGCTGTATGTGTGTATGTATATATATGTATGGATGTATGTAATTAGGACACCACAGACTGTCACCTAAGTGGAGGCAGAATTTAAATGGTTTGTATACAAAATATGGGGTGTTTCCATTTTTCTTTCTTCTTTTTTTTAAAGGGAAAGGGAAAGACTAACTGATTCATTTATTTTGCAGCAAATGGATTGCAGTATCTTTGCCTGCTGGAGAACACCAGGAAATTTAAACAATTTTCATATAATATGAACCCCACAACCAGAACAAAGCATACAAGATTCAGGCACGGAAGCAGGACTGAGCTATAGTGCAAAAGGAGAATTAATTATATGTGGATGTTACATTGATTTTCTTTAATGGTATTTTCATTGGTGTATTTGCCTAAATGACAAAACAGTTTCACAGAACACACACACACACACACACACACACACACACACACACACACATACCCCTACCTGACAATGAGAGTTGTGTTGACTGAACTGGCAATAACTATTTTGTTATTTTGTTAGAAAGCTCTTTTCAGTGGCTAAGTGAAAAGCTACACAACTTTCAGGAGGTTTTTCAAAGTTCAAAAATATGATTCATTTGCTTTTGTAAAGACTCAGTAATAATCTACTTGGCCAGAAATGGGGAGTTCACCTCAGGCTGGCTGAATAATAAATCTTTCCAGTGCTTTGCTCCCAAGGCAAGCAAACCTGAAGGAATAGCAGAGGGGAAATATTCTGAATAGGTACTTAATGACAATGGCACCATATGAACAGATGAAGCTGCCTTCTCCAATCAAGCCACTGCTCTGTCCAGCGCAGTATGGTCTACTCTGGCAGGCAATATTGTCTCCAAACTATCAGACAGTGATTTCCCAGCCCAACTGCTTAAGAACGTTTAAGTGGAGGCTTCGCTCCTGTATCTGCCTCTAATCAGCACCTGGATCTCCATGAGGTGCTGTACTGTTGCACAACTGTATATACATGAACTGAAGGATGGTGAACTGTTTCTTACCATTAAGCAGATAAGCAGTCACATCATTCTAAATTTATATGCAATAAGTAGACTATACATCTATCTACTCTTTTTGTTATTAAAGATAGCAGGTCTTGCAGAAACCCTATTATTTTTTCTTCCCTCTGAAACTGGCATTTTTCTTACGAACGCTGCATTCTGGCCCTGTGCAAACCAAGCCTCAGAAACATTCTGGAGCTCCAGCCAGGGAGGTGGGTGCTCACTTCTCTCCCCCTAGTTTTGAAACTCCTGCATGTGTCCTCCAGCAGTAGGGCAAGCACCTTCCTGCTCATTTCTCTTCTGACACCTGCATACACAGCAGATCAGGACCAGTTTCTCCCCTTTTTCTACATAGTAGAGGGTACCTGAAGCGCAAAGAAGCTGGTATTTCCCCTTATTGTCATCCCACTGCAATTCAATTAGTGATGTACCAAAAGGATTAGAGCCAGTTCCTTCTAAAATTTCTGTAACAATGCAAGAAAACTATTTACATAAAAACTCAAACAAGTCTTATGAAATTTACTTTAATTCCCACAGAAAACAGTTTTAAATCATACCAAAATGGAATCAAATCACTTTAATATACGGTGTTAGCTGCCCCAGATCCTGGGGAATGTGTGACAAGGTATATGTTGAAATAGTAGTGGAGGTCTGTCAGCCACTGCTCTTGGGTTTCGCCACTCTTCAATGCCTGAGAATCAGAAAATAACTTTCAGCACTTGGAATGTTTCAACCAATCAACACTGCATTTCTTTAGATGCTTTGTAATAACCAGTTCCTATAAGGCAAAGGAAGTGTTACCATATAAGAAGATGCCTGCTGGATCAGGCCAAAGGCCCATCTAGTTCAGCATCCTGCTTCACATAGTGGCCCACCAGGTAACTCTGGAAAGCCCGCAGGTGGGGAAAAGGAGGCAACCACGCTTCATTCTCAGATACAACTAGCACCTTATAAGTGGTCTTGCTCTCCCCGCTTGTCAATATAAACACTAGATACTGATCTTGAGGGTACAAGTAGTACTGGGCAGCGGGGAGGAGGGGTGAAGAAGACAGAGATTTTTATTAATAAGCCATTTGTTAGAATTTCATTTCCAGCAGCAACTCCTCATAGCATACTAGGAAATGGGCTAATTAATTTAGGTTACATACTGGAAAATGCACTGAAAGTGTGTTTACTCAGAAGTAAGTCCCACTGTATCCAGTGGAGTTTACTCCAAATGTGCATCGGACTTCAGCATTAGTAAGTTAACAGAGCACTGTGTTCCTCACCACCCTAAATAACCAAAAAGAATCACCCCCACCCCAAAGGTATTGAACACTTGTCTGAATTCTGCAGAATTTTACTAGGATGCTTTCCTCAGAGCCTCGGCAGGAGAATCTAGAAAAGCATCTGTATTGGAAAAGGTCCAATCATGTTTTGCCATCACATCCAGTGGCATCAAACTCTTTCCCAAATAGGTTTCAGCAATTTGAATTTTGAACCAGAGCTTGAATCAATATTCCAAATCAAATTTGGATTTTTATTTTTATTTTTGAAAATTAAGAGATTTAAATCTCCACCTTGTTTGTTACAAATAGTTGCTGTTACTCTGGCTATTCAAATAAGTTTGTTTATGGGTTAGATAACTGAATTTAGATAACTTTAATTTAGAATTGCTTTTTGGAACCTTATAGACAAAAGGCTGTAAGGATTGGCTTTTGTAACATAATCAGAGTCCAACCCCAACAAATGTCTCTAATGCTTTAGAGCACGAGAGAGATGTACACCTTGAGAGAAATGGAAATATACGTCAGCCTACACCAACTGAGCTCTATTTTGTGTTTCTTAGAGAGCAGTGCCCACTCCAATATCCCTTTGCTCATTACACCAATAAGACTATTCTGAGAGAGCCCATTACCGAAGAAATGGCACCACTACTTTAATTTCTTCTACTGGATTAAGGGCTGCTTTTCATTTGCTATGAGATAAAGATCAATACGTGAATTAACTAATGTATACACTGTTACTGTAGTGTTCCTTCATCCCAGTCTTCACATTTACATCCCACCTTCTTCCACCATGCAACTCAAGTATAATATGTGAAGGCAGGCACTCATCAGGCACCAACCAGACCTAGATCTGCCAAGGAGACTTTGTCATGTGTACTCAGGCCATGCCCTTGGCCACTCTCCTATTTCCAAATTAGGTGTCCCACATGAAGACCTGCTGAGTTACAAAATGCAGAAAGGGGCTATGCTGGAAGTATGCAGGAAAATCTGTTTTGTCATCATTTTTAAAAGGCTTGCTCTCCCCATCCTGATAGTTAAGCTATCAGAAAGAACATTCACTCAGGCACATATGCTCCAAACTCATCCTTTCCCTTTCCCCACCTTGTTCTTTAGGCAGAAAGTGAGACTGCCATTTTAATAGTTTAAAACGTGAAAAGGGTTAGAGGATGTAAATTCTTTATCTGGAAACAGAAAAGGTCAGCTTCCAAGCATGTATATGGGACCGCCTGCTCCCAGCTGGTTCTACCCACCTGACTAGATCACCTGGGAGGACTCTGCTCCACATGTTGACATGCGTTTGTCAACCACGCAGAACAGGGCCTTCTCAGTGATTAGCCCCAGGCTGTGGAACGCACTCGCGGTTGAGATCTGCATGGCTCCTGCTCTTCCAGTCTTTCGGGAGGAATCTGAAGACTACCCTTTTTAAACAGGTGTTTAGTCAATGAGTGGCCACCAACTCTTTTCAACATAGCAGTTTTTTTGTTTTTGTTTTACTGCTTTGTTTTTACTGAAGTATAATTACTGTTTTTATCTTGTTGTTAAGCACCTTTAGGTCTTCAGACAAAATAAAAATACAATAAATAAATAGGGGCTAGGAGCACTTGAGCAACCAAATGAAGATTAAGGCCTCCTACCACAATATCTTTGACAATCTGTTTCACCAACAGCTCGTTGGTCACCATATGACTCCGAAGCTGTCCGTGCTGCATTAGTAAGCGAAGGAGCTGGGCAAGGACAGGCAATTCTTCCTGACAGACTCGGCTCACTTGAAGACTCTGCAACATCAGCCTCAATACACGAGGCAGGGTGGTAAGCACTGAAATACAGGCACCCCACAGTACATCCCTGTAATGGAAGAAAATATAGCCAGAGCATATGAATAGGAATAATAAATTTAATATGGGAAAATAATAGATGGCTCATGAGAAGCACAGATCAAAGTTACTTGCTGGCACTTTAGTATGGGTTTAAAAACCCCGACACCTTTAATATTTAACTATGTTTAGGAGCATAGGAAACTGCCATATACTGAGTTAGATCACTGGCCTATCTAGCTCAGTATTGTCTTCACAGACTGGCAGCGGCTTCTCCAAGGTTGCAGGCAGGAGTGTCTCTCAGCCCTATCTTGGAGAAGCCAGGGAGGAAACTTGAAACCTTCTGCTCTTCCCAGAGCGGCTCCATCCCCTGAAGGGACTATCTCGCAGTGCTCACACATCAAGTCTCCCATTCAGATGCAACCAGGGCAGACCCTGCTTAAAAATAGAGCCTGCTTTAAAAATGTTTAAAAATAGAGAAGTTGGGCTTTCTGCCATGCTGTATATTGCGCATTAAACAGATTACCAAATCAGTTGCCCAACTGACACATGCACACACCCCCACACACCCTAAATTGAAGCTTCCAGGATAGGAAATTTAGACCAAATGTTCTATGGAGACACGCAAGGCAGAGGGGGAGCTATCCCAACTGCTGAAGTAAACATCCTTGTCTAGTTTAGGTTAAAATCAATGTAAAAGTGGCACATTGTTATTCCCGAGAAGCTTTTTAAAAACAGTATTCCTAGTAAGTTAGGAGAGGAGACTAATTAAAAGCTCTATGTCTTAGAATGACAATGCTAAAAAATCCAATATCTTAAGTTTAGGAACTAGGAAAATTAATGAAGCCATAGTCTAAATCCAAAGATTAAGGCAGCTGCTTGCCAAGATAAAATTGAACAATACCACAAGTGCAATAAGCAAAATACTTGGCGAGGTGGCAGGGTGGATTAAAGTATATTACAGATGTAAATGTTTTAAGAGCTAAGTCCTAAAATTAAAAAGCTTACCTCTTCTGTAGGTGTTCCGCATCTTCTCTCTCTATTGTTAAGAGGAGGTAAAGGAGACTATAACACAAAGAAGCTAGAAACTTGGAGAGATTTTCATTAAGGAGGCACGCTTGATCCAAGAGCTTACTAATGGCACACAGAACAGATCCAGCAGTGCTGTCAGGTATTACAGTCAACCCTGCCTAGGAAACAAAACAAATTCATTATGTTTCACACAGCCTCTCATTTCTGCCATTGCTGTGTATGCATGTACCTAGAGGAAGAACTTTAACAATTCCAATTGCCCTTCAAACTGCTGCATTTTATATATTATCTGCCATTCGTTTCCTTTCAAGTTTGAATTGTATTTACTCCCTCCATTGAAATCTCCATAATCAGCCTGCATCCAGCCCGCTCTTAAATAGCACACTCTGCGTGTGGGCAGGGCTTGGATGCCTCGACAAGCTGAGGCATGGCTACTTCTGTGCCTGCACAGGCACAGAACTCATTCTTATGGCTGTCGACGGATCTTGATCCAGATCTGATAAATATTGGTAAAAAACCACATAGAAATCTATTGGGGGAATTTTAAAAAATCAGGGGGGGAAATGGCTGGGCCAAAAGCTCTGAAATTTGGCACACACAGAGTACAGGATGGCTGGACTCTGTGTGTTTAATTTCAATTAAATCAACCCATTGATTGATTTTTAAGTAATTTTAAAAAGTAACCTGGAAATTGTATTTGAATCTGAGAATAGTAGCAAAAAGTATTGTCACATCTGAGAATCACAAGGAAAATGATGTCACATCCAAGAATCCACCACTTGCTTTTCAAAGTTTTTTTTTTTAAATTAAAAATCAGCTAAAGAAAGAAATACAGGGGCAGGCAGATGGCAGAAAATGGCTTCTCCCCCCGCCCCGCCCCCATTGTAATCGGGGGGGGAGGGACTCCATTTTGTATTTATGCTGCCATTTTGTTCTCCAATATTTCCCCCCAGTATCCCATCAGTTAATTCCAATCCGATATAGCCTTCTAAATATGGATCAGTATTATATCTGATATCAGAGATCCAATATTGCACAGGTCTATTATCTAGCCCAACATGTTTTAAAGTTCAAGTCACAACTTATATGGGTAGCGTGAGCTGCAGTGTCCTCTAACTTTGGAGCAATGGGCATTATAATTGAGTGGATGTAGTTCATGAAAGTGTGGCCTCCAATATTGAGTATTACTGTCTTTCAGGGTCTTTTTTTCCCCCTGTCTAGCTTTCCACCTGGTTTAGGAATATGTACTGTCTTGGTTGCCCTATGCCCCAAGAGATGGATAGATGGAAATGTGATTGTGTCGATTCTCCTGGATCCCTCAGTGCCATTAGCCACATGACTTTTCTTGGTTGCCTTCTTGGGATGCAGAGCAATCATATTTAGGCATAATTTCTTCCTGGAGGACAGGTCCTAGAAGGCGGTGATGGGAGATTGCTGCTCTGCCCCATGGTCAATGGCTTATAGGATGCCACAATCTCCTATGATTTTTAACTTCTACATGAAACCACTAGATGTGGTAATCTAGAGTTGTGGACAGATATCAATATGCTGACACCACTCTGTACTAACCCTTTTCATCAGAGTATCGAGGATGCAACAATCCTGAATGAACATGTGGGCAATGTGAGGGACTGGATGTGGGTGAATGGTACTTAAATATGAAAGTGAGCATGGAATGCATTTAGAATTACCACCTACCAGATATTTACAAATGCCATTCTGTAGAACATCTATGCACTGACTTCGTGAAGGTATAGTGGACAAGCACTGGCTCACCACCTGTGACAAGAACAAAAAGTAATATTCAAATATTTATTATTGTCCATCTGAATCCGTATTTACTATGTACATATAGTAAGTATCTACTTTAAGGTGAAATATTCCAGGATTTAAATCCAGACTGCACCACTTTGGCCCTCCTGTAGATGTTGGACTACAACTCCCACCATCCCCAGCCACAGTAGCCAATAGCCAGGAATGACGGAAGTTGCAGCCCAACATCAACCAGAGGGCTGAAGCTGTGCAGCCCCAATTTAAAACTACATTCAAGCATTCCATATATGTTAGAACCACATCGTGAAATGTTAAAGATACTTGCTATGCATTTCTCCCTTTCTGTCTTGTACAGAATTTTACAAACAGTGTGTGTACACATCAACCACAAAATCATCTAGCAGAGCCATGTTGTATCAAGGTCCTCCCTCTTTTTTCTTACATTGAGTATGCACATACACGTGGCCTCAAAGCTGTCAGACCTTCCCTAGTTGCAGCTTATCTAGGTGGTGACAGCAGCAGCCCAGAATGCTGTGTTGACTATGCAAGTAAGCCCCCATTGGAGCTTGGGGGTCCCACCAAGGCACTTGGCCAAGGCCTCCTGGGATCTCAAATCCGCACTGCCTCAAAAGGTCTAAACATGCAGGTATCACACATCACATATTGCTTTTAACACATAGAAATAGGATTTCATGGCGTGATGTCTTTAAAAGATAGAAACTGGTCTATGAATGGAAAGGGTCCTCCACATGCTCCTTTATGCAGACTTTCCACTTCATCTGTACAACCCTGCCCTGTTTCTCACTGTCACTCAAACTTGACACATACACAGAGACACACAAAACCACTACTGTATAACAATGGTAATACATTTTTGAACATGCAATTCCCAATCAGAAAAAGATAAACACTCTGACCACATTTTATTTTGAAATGTTCAGAGAACAGAGCTAAAGAATTTAAAAAAAAATTAAAAACCAAATATTAATTAAAGCATTGTGTACGCTCAACTGTGCTACAGAAGCAATAGATATGAAAAGCAGGTGACACAAATAGACAATTCTTTGGAAGCCTTATCTAGTAATCTTGAAGGGCAGCAGACATGAGTCCTCAAGGGATGAAGAGCTGACTACAGGAGGATCAAATTGCTCCCAGGCTACGGTCAATATTGAGACTACAGATCCAATGCTAATGAAGGCTGCCTGCCTGAAATTGAGAACATGTCCCCAACCTTCGTCCCCCCTGCCCATTATTAAATTGTAAGTCATGCTGACACTTAACATTTACTCACCTTACTGGGTTTCTTAGGAATTTTTTTAGACTATTCCAACACTTCACAATACAAATATATGCCTAAGCAGGAGTTATTGATAATCCAATTCTGAAAAGTGGTTACACCTCTTACCAAACCAAATATTTTCCATATAGTTACATACAGAAGTATCTACTGAGGAATTAGTGTGGTGTTAAGTCCTACAGCTCATGCTTCTTATTTCAGTTCATTGAGTTTCTAACAGGTTGGTTTTCAGGCAGAAGCCTCCATGATTAGCATAAGCAGAACTAGGTACTTCCATCTCCTCAGCAGCCAAGAAAATGAAGGAAAGTTTTGGGGTCAAGTATGTTCATGGAATGCTACTGAGTTAGAAGCCAACAACTGCTAGGACAGAGAGCAAATCACAACAGCACCATTAACTCTCCTCTCCTTGCTGCCCCCCAAAATCACAGGCCCGGTCTTAACTTTCAGTTGCTTCCCCCCTCCTTCCCACTCACTTTTTTAAATTCAAAAAGTGGCAAATAAAGATTCTCTCCCAAATTAACATTCCAAGTGCTAGCTTCTATTTTTCAAAGTATTTTTGATAGTCAAAGACAAAGAAGTGGGGTTGCTAAGTGACATATAGGTTTTCTGAAAGAGGTTTTGGTGGGTACAGCAGCTCAGATTCTCAAGAGGACTTCAGAGCTTGTGGGTTGCCACTGTGGACCCCACAGCTCTAACAACTGTTACAGTTGGAGCGGGAGGAGAGGGAATAACTGACTGTGTATACATACCTGTAAAGACCACTATTTGCCCATAAGCATCTTTGGTATGATTCCCCAGGCACATTTAACACTATAACACTCCCAGACCAGAAAAATTTGACACTCTTGAACATTTCCAAATCACTTAATTTATAAATGAAAAGTTATAAATGTCAGTCTAGTACATCAGCATAAAATAATGGAAGAGTCTAGCATCATAATATTAATTATGCCTCCTTTACCAGTTTCTACCAATCTGGACTGTCCTGCCATAATGCAAGATTGTATTTCCCACTGCTGGTTTAAACAATATGGCCTTTCAGGTGGTTCTCATGCTTTCCCCCCTTGGAGATGTGCACTTTCCCCAAGTGTTATTCTAGTTCTTTTTGGCTTAGAGTAATTGAATCAAGAGTATTCTCCTTTTTGAATCTCATGAGCTCAGCAAAGCCCACTGCTCTGGTAAAAGCACCTTTCAGTGACTCAGCCACTGCTAATATTGCTATGTCAAACCCATTTATGTTGGGAAAGTCTCTGCACCTGACATAAGAATACACTGAGAAATGAAAGTGCTCCAGGGGATTCTGGCTTGCACTATTATCTGGAAAAAACTGATATGATTTAAAAGCAAAACAAAAACAAAATGCTGAAACCGAGTCCTGCCTACACTACTATGTCAAAGGGTCCAGCAATCTTTTTATAATTAACTATCACTGTCGGATACAAATTGTTCCAAGAGTGCCTAGACTTACAGGAGGCAAACCAAAGCCATTTGGTTCACGCACATTTACAGGCTACAGTATCCTGCAGGTCAGATTTTTAGAAGTGCATATTCCAACACTTATCTTCCAAGAAGCAAAGATTCAAACACAATGACACCACAGTGTGATCAACAGTCTTAATTTATTTGTAAAGTACAACTCCATTCTCTTCCTTTATGAGGAAACAAGGTGGAGGGCTCAGCCTTTCACCTTGTTCCTCAAAAGGGCAAGTGCAACATCTAGAGTGTAAGTGCTCCTTATGCTACAGAAGAGGGCAACCAAGAATATCAGGGGCCTGGAGCACTGTGTTTATGAGGCTAGGCTACAGCATCTGGGGCTCTTTACTTTGGAAAGGAGGCAACCAAGGGGAAACATGATAGAGGTCTATAAAATTATGCATGGAGTGGAGAGAGAGAAATGTATCTCCATCTCTCAACACTAGAACCAGGGGTCATCTCATGAAACTGAAGGTCGGGAAATTTGGGACCGACAAGAGGAAGAACTTTTTCACACAGTGTGTAATTAATCTATGGAATTCTTTGCCGTGAGATGTGGTGATGGCCACTAGCCTGGATGATTTTTAAAGGGGCTTAGCCAAATTCATGGAGGACAAGTCTACCAATGGCTACTAGTCTGGTGACTGTGGGACACCTCCAGTCTCAGGAACACAATGCCTCTCAATACCAGTTGCAGGTGAGCAACAGCAGGAGAAAGGGAGTGCCTTCACATCTTGCCTGTGGGCTCCCCAGAGGCACCTGGTGGGCCATTGTGTGAAACAGGATGCTGAACTAGTTAGGCCTTGGGCCTGATCCAGCAGGGTTGTTCTTGTGTTACAATGGCAAATCTCTTCTCATCACAAGATCTACATCTAAGTACAACCCAGCAGAATTACCAGAGTGCATACAAGTGCAAGGATTAATTCTATAGTTGGTGATTCACGAGGAGGTGTGAGTGGGAAGTCCATATTTGTTTAATGTGTTATGAATGTTAAGATATTGCTAAAATTAATAAAAAATTATTTTTTAAAAAAAAATTTTTAAAGAGTGCATACAAGTGAAAGGGGGAGAAAGAGACTGGATTTTACATCATGTTCTCTTTTTGCTGGTCAATGACCGAAATAAACTTATTCTCTCTCATGTTCTCTTCTTGACTGTCAATAATGCAGTAATAAAGGACAAGCTCCTCCTGCGCAGAAGGCAGAGCTGGCAAACCTGATAACCCTTTTTGGGGAATGAGTCCCCATCTAAATATAGGGACTCATAACTTCAGCTTCAGATAGAGCACTAGTGAACTATCATTCACTACTTAACAGAAGACACAAAAACAAATAAATAGTGACAGACGCATAAGGGGCACCATCAAGACTCAAAACTAAAGCAGCCAGCCCTCACCTTAGCATGGGACTGACTGCTTTTCTAATACCGAGAACTCCACAATAGACCCTGCTTTCCTTTGTCCCCCCAACCAGTAAGGCAGTCAGGAAAGAAACAACTGAAAATGGAAAGTAGCCCAAGGATCAAAGCCAGTGGCAAGGGCCCTGCTTGGAGCTCACCATCATTTCCTTATTAGAAGCTCACACTTCCTTATCTTCTGAAACAAATTAGACAAAGTGAATTCCCCATTTACTAGTTTCTAAACAGAAGACTGGATGATGGGAGTGTAAAATCAAGACTAGTGCCATTTCCAGTTCCAAATTCAGCACTAAATGCAGTAGAGAAGCAGTGAGTGGATGCATTCCAACCAACAAGACCCTTTGCCAAGTTCCTAGGTGATGGCCTAAACTGAAGACTAGCAAGCCTTTCACAGAGGTTGCTACTACCATCACATTTGCAGAAAGACGCAAGAGCAATTACTCTAGTAATGTCGTCAGTGGCTGTCACTCAGGAACCACTTCCTCCGAGTCTGTCCTTAGGCTTCAGTGAAACTATCCTGAAATAAGTGATGTGTTAGCTGCAGTCAGTATTAGCATCCTGTTGTGCCCCATGAGAAACCTAACCAGGGGAGAATACATAGAATTTTTACTCTTAGAAAACCTTTCCCATTAATGAACCACCAAACACTTCCTTCATTTTAGGATAGGCTAATGGCAACATCACCTTTCTACTTTGCATTTTCAATGCAGATAGCATTACCTCTGTTACAGCCCAATGATATAAAAACTGATCCAGGTCTGTCAGGTAGAGCTGGACAGGAGAAAGCTGTGATTGGCTTATGTGAGGTCTTCCTCTAATACTCTGGAGGCTACTCAACTCTTCTCTGGAAAAGCCTACAAGAAGTTAATAAGAGTAACAAATAAGAAGCAAATCTGAGAATGAACCACTTATTTGTCATCTATTACATCAATATTTATTACAAGTACATAAAAACATTCTCTCTCTCTACTTCACGTTCATGCAAGACACAGGAAAATGCACAAAATCAGCAGTCACAGCCAGAATGACAGTTAAAAGTATAAATTAAAAATGGGGCATTGGTTATTTACTATGAAGGCTTCTTCTTGATAGTGGATCATCTTCTCCCATATAAGCCTGAGGGAGGACTATGTAGATTTTCAGTAGAGCCTTTAAAAGCTGAAGGAAGAGATCCCCATCCAGTTCTGTCAAGTCTATTATTGTGACAGGAAGCCACTAGTCACAATAAGAGTTTGTGAGGAGAGAGGAAAAGGCAACGCAGTACAGCGTCCTTTCATTCCAGGAGACTCAACCCTCAGAAGAAAACAAGGGCAGGCTTCGATGCCCTCCACCATCAAGAAAAAAGCTTTCATGGTAAGTAACCAATGCTCCTTTCTCTGCTGGTAGATGAAGGTATCCAGTGACATACACCACAGCCAGTTTCCTGGGTATGACAGGCAGGATCTACTGGGGCAGAAAGATGTGTTGAAGCACTCTACAGCCAAAAGGTAACTTGTGCAGAGGAATAGGTATACGGCTTACGGTGTCTGGTAAAGGTGAAAAGGGACTTTCAAGTCACTGCCTTGCAGTTCTCAAGGAGTCATTTGAAGAGAATGCCACAGAGGTGGCTGCTGATTGGGAGGAGTTAGACATGTGAAATGGAGGATGGAGATGTTGGACCTTATAGACAGAAGAATGAAGACTTTGATCCATCTTGCAATTGTGGAGGATAATACGTTGGCCCACGCAGTGCCTGCACAGGCGCAGAACCCCATTTCCTTATGAACACAATGGATCACGATCCAGATCAGGAAAGATACAAAATATGTGTTTAATGTAGAACTTAAGTATCCTACAGACATCTAATTTATGATAATCCTTCTCCCTAGGGTGAAAATGGGTTAAGACAGAAGGATGGCAGTACTATATCTTGGAAATAATGAAAGATAGATGGTACTCTGGGGACACTGGATCGGGGAAAGATGTTGCGGTGGTCCTTAACTGACAGCGTGTGAAGTTCTGACACCCTTCTGGCTAAGGTCACTACAACTAAAAATTCAAGTATGAATGAGAGTATGTGAAGTGGTACAGCACAGATGGGCTCGAAAGGTGGCAAATGAAGTACACAGGATACTATGTGCAGCTCCAATATGGGGAAGCCATGGATGGTCAGAAAGGCAAGAAGGGTTGAGCTGCAGAGAAAGTTATCTGAAGTGTAGATGAGATTGTAGATTATCTTGTATCATGTGAGAAAGGAGGCAGATGAGAGAGGCTGCTTGCTTTTAGTGCATATTTGCCTTTAGGCCTTTTGTCCAATTATGGTTGTTAAAAGTCAAGAAGCTCCTTCAGCCCACACTTGTCTGGAGTAGGGATGTGCACGAGATGGATTTAGTGTTCCGTTCCGAGCTCAGAACAACTGGTTGAGCAGGTTGTTCCAACAGAACAACCCCATTCCAACACTGAATGTTCTGAGCAGCATTTTAGATTTCAAAATGGCACTCTCCTGGTGTTGGAAGCCATTCACATGGTTAGCACCACCATGCAAACAGCTTCTGAACATGTGCAGGGGCCAGAAGAGCACCATTTTGGAATCCAAAATGGCATTTGGAACACTCAGAACATTCCAAGTCTAAATGGGCCGTTCAAAGATCAGAACAGGCACTTCATTTAAAGGGCATTCTGTTTTGAGTTCAGAACACTCGAAATGGCTCATTTTGAGTCGCAACGTTCTGAGTGTGGAAGGTTCTGCACATTTCTAGTCTGGAGAGATGTTATTTAGTCTGGCCCAGTGTAGGAAAACTTAGCAGGTAGTCCGGTAAATCCTTAGAAGAGTATCTTTGTAGACTTAAGATGTTGCGTTCAGTCTCCAAAAGGCAAGCTTTAACCAGGCCGGATTGTGGAGGCATATTGGTCCGTATGTAGGTGGTCAAAACACAGGAAGAGGAAGCATGAACCAGGGTGTGAGTTGAATTATCTTGGAGAAGCACAGTCTCCTTGGCCAGTAGAGTGCTATTAGTATTACCTCTGCCTTGTTGAGATGTTGCTCCCGAAGGAAGCAAGCTAGAAGACGAACTAGACAGAAAGCATAGTGGGGCGGGCAGGTAGTGCATCAACTGCCTCCGTGCTCTCGAAGGCGAATATGGAATAAAATCTGGGTAGCTTCTTGTTCAGTGAGGAGGCAAATAGATCTACTGCTAGGGTCACAAAGTGGCTGATAAGGGATTGGAATACTTGTGAACTGAGGCTCTATTCCATAAGTTTCAGCTCCTGATAGCCAAGCCAGTCTACATTGGAGTTCAGGAGTCCACTGACATGGTATGGAAGAACGGAAGTCAGGTGAATTCCATCCACTGAAGGAGAAGCACTGCTTCTTGCTGTATTGACTTGGAGCATGCACCTCCCTATTGACCGATGTGGGCTTTGGCCATCACGTAGTCTGTGTACATGAGTATGTGTTCCCCCTGTATAAGGTGTTGGAAAGCCAGCAGGGATAGGCAAAACCAGTATACAGTGGTCAATTGCCAAACGTGAGGGTTCTGTTCCTGGAAACCACTGTGGTTGGCGAATTTGCAGTAGGCAAGACAATGATTTCCATGGGAAATAGGGGGTTAGGGGAATCGATTGGAAAAGTACCTGAAAATAAAGAAAAAATAGAGAAACTGCCCCAACCTCCAGAATGTGCCACCAAACTACCCAAAATAAAAAAAAATTGGCGCCAAACCGCGAATACTTGAGTCGTAGTTGGTGAGGGTGGTAACAATTTCTCAATCGCAGATACTCAAATCTGTGATTGGGAAACCCGCAATAGGCAAGAACCGACTGAATGCTAAGACTTTTAGGGTCCCTAGCTTAAAAGCCTCTTTAAAATATCGAGGGGGATTCTGTTTGGTTTCATGAAGAGCCTGCCCAGAGACAGGATGGGAGGGTGTGTCCACCAAAGTAGGGAGTAGTGACATGACTAGGAAAAGTTTGGAGTCTCTTGCCAATGTTTTCCTGATGTGGTAGAAGGTACACTGCATGTGCAAAGGTGGAATCTGGCCCACAAAACTGTGTCTAGGGAAACTACCATTGGACCTAGGAGGCTAGCCAGGGATAGGAGGCTGGTGAATGCGTTGTGAGGAATGGCTTGTAGAAGCATTAATAGATTTTAAATTCAGTCTGGGGGCAGGAATAGGCAACAATGTCTCTTAGAACTCCTAGGTGAAGATGAGGCAGAGTTGGTTGCAAATTATGCTTGAATTTGTTTATTAAGAAGAAGGAAGAGGAAAATACTCTAGGAACAAAAGGCAGAATAGCTTTGAAGTATAAGGCAGAGGAGTGGCTGTTCCTGGAACTAGCAGGACTAACAGAACTGGGTGGGGATCTCATCCCCAAGCTCAGAAAAAGGTTCTACTGAAAATTTGCAGTCCTGCCTCTGGAGCATGTGGGAGGATATAACTCATTGGATACCCTCCTTGCACCAGCAGAGAAGGAAAAAATTTAAGTTTTCAGCAATAATCAGGAAACTATAATAGTAGCATCATTTTAAGTGGCACAGCAGGGAAATGCTTGACTAACAAGCAGAAGGTTGCTGGTTCAAATCCCTGCTGGTACTATATCGGAAAACAGTGATATAGGAAGATGCTGAAAGGCATCATCTCAGATTGCTGATGGTAAACAATGGTAAACCCCTCCTGTATTCTACCAAAGAAAACAATAGGGCTCTGTGGGCACCAGGAGTCGGAATTGTCTTGACGGCATACTTTACTTACTTTTAGTTTATAATAGTGGCACTCTTACACTATGTCATGATCCAAAGTTAAAGACTTGTAAGCCCCATTAATTTCAATGGAAGATTTAAGCATGGACTTCAAAAGGGGTAGAAAGAGCTCAGCTATGACTAGATTGTGCCCTTCAGATATTATATAAAGTCAATAACTAGCATGGCTGGAATAATAAGAGATGCGTAGACTTCCACTGGGAGCCTATGCCAGCTCAGCAGAATTAACTCCCCACACCCCCGGCCCACTTTTGAATAGCAGGGCTGCCCCCTCCCTGCCATGCCATACCGAACTGCTTTTGAAACTTCTCAGTTTAGTTGGAGAATTCTAGGGCACTGTCAAGTTTTCAACAGCATTGCTCTGTATTCAAAGACTCATCAACCATCTTACAAATATGGAAACTTCTTATGTTTCCATATATGTGTTTGTATGTTTGGGAGAACAGAGCAAATGTGTACCTTCTAGTTTGTTTTCTATTTTAAAACCTCTTGATGTCTTATTCTGATAAAACTAGCAGGTACACATTTGCTCTGTTCTCCCAAACATACATATGGAAACATATGAAGTTCAAACACTGCCTGCTGGTATTTTTTCAAAAAGGTTGGTTTAATATTACAGCACATTTCAGACTCCTGTGTGAGAGCAGGAGATTGGAGATTCCACTCCTGCTTTAGAACAAACTGTAGCGTTATCACTGCGACTGAGTCTGCAAACTGTTTTGAATAGCAAACCAGGGTCAATGGTTTGATATCCTGGTTAAACAAACAACAGTTTGCAAGTTTGGCCACAACAACAAACTGCAGTTTGTTCTAAAACAACAACAGAAGCTTCCAATCTCTTCCCTTCATGGAGGAGGAAGTAATGCTCCTGATCAAAACAAGAAATCATGATTTGTTGCATTGAACCTCACCAATCTCTTTAATGAAGAGATGAATGCAACTGAAGCCCAATGGTAACTGGGGTGAATGTAAACAGCCATCACAAATGTACCTTATAGTTTATAATCATTGGCTGACATCCTAACACTGTATATATGCAACAGGGAGAGGGAGATTTTTGCTGTCCACCCCTTCTGCAGTCCACTGTGCCTCCAAAAATACATCCCTGAGGGTCCCTCAACCCTTGGGGACATCTTTTTGCAAGACACGGAGGCCTGCAGAGAAAAGGGGAGACCAACAAAAATTGTCCTCCTCCTGCACGTGCAAAACATTTAAAATGCAGTGTCTGGATGTCAGCCACTGTATTACATAAATAGTAGAATTTTATTTATATTCATTGTTTGTACAAATATACCAGAATTACTCAAGGCCCTGGTTGATCTCTGGAATGGAGAGACAGCTCAGGCAGTTGCTCCTAAAGGCCCTATCCGGCTTGGTAGAGCCTGTTCGGCACCTTGGTTTTCCTCGGAGCTTAGGGCGATGAAACAACTCGGGCAACGGCTGGAATGACGCTGGAGGAAGAGCCATGACGAATCTGACCAAACACGGGCTAGAACCCATTTTAGGGACTACTCCATGGCAGTGGGGATGGTGAAAAAATGCTTTTTCTCCACCTCCATTGCATCTGCTCAGTGCAGACCAGCGGAGCTGTTTCGTGTAGCAAAGACATTGCTGCACACATCCCCCCAGGTAATGGAGGAATCATCTACAGCCCGCTGTGATCAGTTTGCGTGTCAATTTGCAGATAAAATCGCTCACATTCATGCTGATTTGGACCCCAGAGTTTTGGCAGTCCGGCAGACATGCCTTTGGTACCATCTGGTCCTATCAAAGGCAGACATGCCTTTGGTACCACCTGGTCCTGAGGACGTGAACAAGATCCTGGGCAGAGTGCAGGAGACATTGTGTACTCTTGACCCTTACCCTTCATGGCTAATAAAAGCTGCCAGGGAGGGTACAGGTAGATGGTTGGAGATGATTATTAATGCCTCATTAAGGGAGGGCAGGATACCATCGTGCCTTAAGAAGGCGATGGTAAGACCATTGTTAAAAAGCCCTCCCTTTATCCCTCCAACCCGGACAACTATAGACCGGTTTCTAACCTGCCCTTTTGGGGCAAGGTGATAGAGCGTGTGGTCTGCAGAGGGTCTTGGATGATACGGATTATCTGGACCCTTTTCAATCTGGCTTCTTCCCCGGGCATGGGACTGAGACTGCCTTGGTCGCTCTAGTGGATGACCTACACCGGGAACTAGACAGGGAGAGTGCGTCCCTGTTGGTTCTGCTGGACCTCTCGGTGGCGTTTGATACCACTGACCATAGTATCCTTCTGGGCTGCCTCTTGAGTATGGGAATCTGAGGTACTGTGTTGCAGTGGTTCTGGTCCTTTCTTGGGAGAGGGCCCAAAAGGTGGTGCTGGGAGACTACTGCTCAGCTTTGTGGCCATTGGTCCGTGGGGCCCCGCAGGGTTCGGTCTTGTCCCCCATGCTGTTTAACATCTACATGGAACTGCTGGGAGAGGTCATTTGGGGACTTGGACTGAGTTGTCAGCAATATGCAGATGACACTCAGCTCTATCTCTCCTTATCACCTGATCCTAGGGAGGTGGTAGATATCCTGAATCAGAGGCTGGAGACAGTGATGGGTTGGATGTGGGCTAAAAAACTGTAATTAAATTCAGACAAGACGGAGATAATGTTGGTCAGTAGGAAAGCCAGTCGAGATGAGGAGGTTTTACTGGTTCTGGATGGGGTTGCACTCCCCTTGAAGGAGCAAGTACGCAGCTTGCGGATATTACTGGACTCGGCTCTGCTTTTGGAAGCTCAGGTGGAGGCAGTGGCCGGGGTGCCTTTGCACGGCTTTGCTTAGTGCACCAGCTGCATCCCTTTCTAGAGAAGGCAGACCTGGCCACAGTTACCCATGCCTTAGTCACATTCACAGCTAGATTACTGTAACACACTATGTGGGGCTGCCCATGAAGAAAAACAGGTTGCTCACCTGTAACAGGTGATCTATCTGGTAGTGGTTCCATACATTCATAAGGACTGGGTTCTGCGCCTGCGCAGACCATACTTCGGATAGAATTCTCTAGCTCCTTGCGACGCCCAACCGCCGGCAGCGCGTGGCTGCAGTACCCTTAAACGGCGGTTAGGCATCCCCTTTCCTCAGTTTCTTGGTGATAAGCCCTTCAGTGTGACTGAGGACTGGCACTACAATTTTGAGTAGAGATAGATATAATGATGTCTCAAAGGCAAGCACCGTAGCTTATTCTTCTCGTTCACCCAAATATGCAGCGGGGATGGACAGGCGGGTCTTATGAATGTATGGAACCACTACCAGATCACCTGTTACAGGTAAGCAACCTGTTTATCTGGATAGTGATTCCAACATCCATAAGGACTGGGTGAATCACAAGCTGTAGAGTATGGTGGTGGTTGCATGACGCTATGGTAGGATTCTGTTTAAAACTGCCTGTCCAAATTCAGCCGCAGCTGCCAATCTAATGTCCAAGGCGTAATGCTTGATAAAAGTCTGGTGTGATGCCTACGTGGCTGCCAAACAGATGTCTTGAAATCTGATGCCCGACAGGTGTGCTGCAGAGGTTGCATATGACCTGGTGGAGTGTGCTCGAATCTTAGAGAGTGGAGTAACGTTCTGTAAATCATAAGCCATCCTTATCAGCTCTACTAGCCAAAACACCCACTTCTGGTGTGATGGAGGTTGGCCCCTATGCCAGCCCTTCTCACAGACAAACAGGAGATTTGTCTTACGGACCCGTTGTGTAGCCTTTAGATAGTACAGCAATGCTCTTCTGACATCCAGAGAATGCATTGCCTTGTCAAGCTGTGTCTCAGGATTCTTAAAGATGGTTGGTAAGACTATATTCGTATTGAGGTGGAAATCGGTGATGACTGTTGGTCTGAAATCCGGATCTAAACGCATTATCACACGGTCAGGGTGAATCACGGTGTATAGTTCATCTATCCGGAGGGCCCCGAGCTCACTCACCCTCCTCACTGTGGTTATTGCCACTAAGAACAAAGTCTTTAGGGTTGTCAATTTCAATGATGCCAAGGCCATGGGTTCAAAAGGGGCCTCTGTCAGTGCCCCTAGGACTAGCGAAAGGCTCCATTTTTCTGCAGGTTGTCGAACAGGCAGGTATAGATTATTTATTCCTCTGAGGAAGTCCTTACATTTAGGGTGCGTGAAAACAGTCTTGCCATCCCAACCTGTGTGTCGCGAAGACAAAGCGGCCACGTGGACCTTTAATGAAACATTAGCTAATCCCGCTAATAGCTTTCTCCGGTTCCACTGGCCAATCGGCCTGCAGAGAGACTGTCCTTTGTAAAGTTATGGGAGCGGCAGTCTGCACTGCCGATTCCTTTAATTCCCTCAGGGAATGCGGTTGGCCTCTTTCAGACAGCCATAACTGGAAGAGAGAGTACTCTTCTGGAGTGATGGTGCAGGTATTGCGCCACCCTCCCTGGGGTAGAAGGCCTGTTGTAGGAGTAGAGGGACATGTAAAGGACGGTGTCTTCGGGACTGGAGTGGTGTCCCTGAATCCCTGAAAGGTGTATGTGGAGGTCGTAGTCTCCTCTGACTGTAGCATGCAGTGGAGAGTGTTCTCCACACTGATGTCATGAGTTGGTGGGTTGAACTTCAAAGCCCATTTCATGGTCTGGTATAGGCTCGAGTTCAGCATCATGGATTATTGCCACTGCATCATACTGTCCTGCGTCGGTACCGAAGTCGGGCTCGAACGCTCCCTCCTCAGTATACTCGTCCAGTACATAAAGATTCAATCCCACTTACGACGTCGTCTTCAACCTTGTAGCCTCTGCTGTAGTCACTGTTGTCCCAGGTATCGTCAAAGCCTCTGTCGTAGCAACCTTTGGTGTTGGAGCCGTCTTCGACATCGATGGCTTTGCTGGTGTGTGCCTCGATGTCGGCGCTGACTTCGACGTCGACGGTTCTGCTGATGTGACCCTCGACGTCAATGGAGACTGATTTGGAGGAGGAGCAGGTGAAAGTGAGGCTGCCCAGCATCGAGGGCTCCGATAGGTTTGAGGCCCCGTAGGGGAAGGCGTGTGTTCGGAGCCAGTCCCGACCTCCTTTGCCCAGTGCTTCTTAAACCTCTTCTCCTGCGGCCCCATCTTTGACGTTGAACTCTTTTGTTTCAGAACCAGTAGGGTCCCCTCTGGTTTCTTAAAGGCTTGGGCTGCAGTTGGAGTCGATACCTTTGAAGCCAAAGAGCTCGGCGTCGTGGTGGTTTTTGCTGATTTCTTCGATGTCGAGGTATGCTTCACTGTCGAAGCAGTCAGAACGGCGCCTTTAGATGACGCTGACTCCGAGACTTTAGACTGCGTCACAGCAGGTCTCGAGTCTGCAGCCCCTCAATGTTTAGACTGCAATGCCTGCTCCATTAACGCCACTTTAAGGTGAGCAGCTCTGTTCTTTAGAGTCTGCTTATTGAAGATAGAGCATAAGGAGCAACTGGAAATATTATGGGCCTCTCCTAAACAGAATAGGCAAAGCTCATGGCCATCCGTGGAAGTGATTTTTCCGCGGCAATCGCGGCACCTTCTGAAGGTGGTTTTCTCACTTGGGATTTCCTTGTCCAAACCCATGGAAAGCCAAACAAGTTAACTTTTTTGGGTCTGAGATGTTTACCAAAGAGAAGTCCATGTCCGTTCCAAGCTGTTCGCTAGAGAAAACCATCGTCCGTTCCGAGTCATTTGCTAGAGAAAACTGTCGTCCGTTCCGAGTCTTTGTTTTTTGTGTGTTTTATTTATTTATTTATTTTAATAAATCAGTTTGTCTTTGCCGAGGATTGTCCGAAAGGTTAGTAAAATTCTGTGCCAGTCGTAGTTATCTATTCAGTAATCCCTCTGAGGAGCAAAAGTTTCCCAAAGGTGTGATCGCCTAGGCGGTCAACAAGAAACTGAGGAAAGGGGACACCTAACCACCATTTAAGAGTACTGCAGCCACGCGCTGCCGGAGGTTGGGCATCGCGAGGAGCTAGAGAATTCTATCCGAAGTATGGTCTGCGCAGGTGCAGAACCCAGTCCTTATGGATGTTGGAACCACTATCCAGATTATCTGGAAACCGCAGCTAGTGCAAAATGTGGCAGCTAAGGTTTTATCTGGAGCTGCCCAGTAGGAGCACATCACACCCATTTTGAAAGAGCTGCACTGGCTACCAGTTTGTTTCCTGGTCCAATTCAAGGTGCTGGTTTTGACCTTTAAAGCCTTAACGGTTTGGGCCCGGGATACATGAGGGACTGCCTGCTCCCAAGGGTTGCTGCCTGCTTGATGAGGTCATCTGAGGTGGCTCTACTCTAGGTGCCGACAATGAGGGAGTGTCATTTGTGTGTGTCTTTTTTACAATCTTGTTTGTAAATTTTGCTGTAAACCACCTTGGGATTGTTTTAATGAAAGGCGGTATATAAATTTAACAATAAATAAAAAATAAAAAATAAATTACTTTATGCAGCATTTTTTCCAACAGCATTATGATGAAAACAAATTTAATTTTTCAATTTTATTATATTAAATTCAGATCAATTACCTGTAAGAGTTGAAAACAAGAAACTAAAGTAATCCACATCAGTAAGTGAGTTGCTTTGCACTGGATATTTCCATCCCACAAAAGAGGATCTAGTTAAAAATACAGGAGGGAAGATTTGTGTTATGTTCACATCATAATTTGGGCACAAACTAAATGCAGTGGCAGCAGACCTGTTCCTTTCAATGTAGATCTCTTCCAAGCACATGTAAAATGCAGGTCCAATTTATTCAACAGAAAGACTACGTGAAATAACACCACCACCCCATACATACCTGGGGCTCCATGAAGTCAATCCCCAACTTAACTTTTCCCTCTACCACACTCCAATACCAGAGCCTGGCTAGTGGAAAGCATTTGGGAGAACAGGTTTCACAGAAAGGCAGGTGCAGGAAGGTTTAGAACCCCTTGCCCACATGCCCCTTGTTTTTAAAATCAATCATGCACCCTTCTTTATAGGTGATTGAGGTAGACTCTGCATTTAAAGACACAGATCTGTCAGCATCATGTGCTATTTGCACCTTATCAGTCTTCTGATCACTTTATGCTTATAGAAACTCTCAGTATAAACACAGAATTGGCATATATGCACAATTTAGTATAAGCAAAGAGTGAAAGCGGATTGAACAGAAAGATAAACATAAGATAAAGAACTACTGGGAAAATCAAAAGACTGAGAAATATGCCCAGTGATAAAGAAGAGAGGTCCTACAAATTGCTATGACTCAAGGAAAGAGAGACAAAGTCAATTTTTTTCCTGTGCAGCAATACTGTTTTAGATTAGTTGGGAAGACTCAAATATTTTTCCTCAATACAGAAAAGCTCATTTAAACAGTAGAGCAATCTCTTGTCTCCATCAACTACAGTAAAAGTGAATCTGGAAAGCATTTCTATGCTCTTGAAACACAGAGCATAGGATTCAACATTCCCTTCTTCCAGGGGAAAAACCAGTAGATGAGATGTGAAAGTGGAACGGTAGTGTGCATTTCTCCAGTAACTCTGGTCAAAAAATTGAGCAATCTATAAAGCATATTTTTCTCAGATATCACTCTGCAGAAACACCCAGATGTAACATTTGGTGGCAAAAATAAAGCTGGATTTTTAAGATTGAAAGAGAAAAGTTTTTTCCCCAGACAGACTTGTATATTTAAAGTCTTTTCTATTTACAAATTTTAGATGGATCAACTATTGCAGAAATTCAGCTATAACAAACTAACATCTACAAGGAATTAAAGGGGATTTGAGAGAAAATACACCAGTTTTAAGAGAAAACAATCTGGCTTCCAACACTGCCTAACTTTTTCAGCTGCTTACTAATTTCTGTTTGTTACAAACTGAAAATGAAAATCTAAATTGGAAAGCATGCAATATGTTAGCAAGTAAATGATGTTTATGCAAATACAGTACTTCCAAACTTTTAATAACCTTGAAAAACAAGTGTGGGTTTGGAGAATAAATAAGGATGTATCCAAGCCTCTAACCAAATTAACATACTTCCTATAACCTATTCTGTGATACACATTTTCAGGTGAATCTTGAACACCTTAGCTTCCATTATGTTTAAGTTTCTGAACCTTACAAATGGTAAGAAAAGCACAGAACCACTAATAGTGTGAAGATAGAGGCAAACAGTCAGATCCACAAATAAGCTCAACATATTTTAAACTATTAAATCTATTCCATAGAATCTGAATGGATTTTGATCATCTACCAAAACATTAAGCTGGACTTGCACTTGTCACACTTTCTTGTGTGGGCCTGATTCAACAGGGCTGATCTGAAAATAAAATGCTACCCACAATCCTGTGGCTCATTTCAAGAAATTAAAGTTCTGTCTCAAGACTTCCCCTTTAATTGAAGATGGGTCATGCTACCTATCTAAAGCTATAGGACTTGGTTGATTTGTACTTGACAATCACAAGGTTTACTACTAAAATGCTATCATTTTCCAAAAAAGCAAGATGAATGAATTTTACTGAACATGCAAGTAGCTAACTTGTGGTGCTGGGGGACTTCAATGTCCACTTTGGGACCAATCTGTCTGGGGTGGTTCAGGGGTTCATAGCAGCCATGACAACTAGGGGCCTATCCCAAGGCATCTCGGGACCGACACATCTTGCTGGTCACACGCTTGATCTGGTCTTTCACTATGATCAGGGTGGTGTTCCGTGGGTGGCGACTCCTGTGAGTTCCCCATTGTCATGGATGGACCACCATCTGGTTAAAGTTGAACTCACGGTCACACCCCATCTTTGCAGGGGTGAGGGGCCCATTAGAATGATCCGCCTGAGGTTATTGGATCCAGTAGGGTTCCAAGAAGCTTTGGAGGAATTTAGTGTTGGCTCTGGAGGTGATCCTGTTGATGCCCTGGTGGAGAGTTGGAACAGTAACCTCACCATGGCAGTAGACATGATTGCTCCTAAGCATTCTCTTCAACCCACTTCAAATTTGGTCCCTTGGTATACAGAAGAACTACAGGGGCTGAAGCAGCAAGGTAGATAACTGGAGCACAAGTGGGAAAAGACTTCACTCAAATCCAACCGATTACAACATACAGCACATTTGAAGATCTATGCAAAGAAGCGATTCTTTTCAGCAGGTATTGTGTCCGCAAGTTCGTGTCCAGCAGAGTTGTTCAGGGTTGTGAGAGGGTGAATAAATGCCCCTCCTTCCTTGAATCAGAATTTGGAACCATCTATTATCTGCTGTGATGTGTTTAATCAGTTTTTTTGTAGATAAAATTTCTCATATTCGGGCCGACTTGGATTTAGACCCCACAATTACTGCAATGTCTGAATCAAGGGATCAAATGACTCCTCTTATGTGATCAGGCTGGATCAGTTTCAGTTGGTGATTCGTAAGGATGTGGACAAGCTGCTTGGAATGGTGCAGCCTACCACCTGTTCTCTTGACCCTTACCAAACATGGTTTATACTATCTGGCAGGAGGGTTGTTGTAGGCTTAGCAGAGATCATAAATGCTTCTCTGAGAGAGGGCAGGATGCCTCCTTGCCTTAAGGAGGCAATTAGACCTCTTTTGAAGAAGCCTATGTTGGATCCCTCAGAGTTAAGCAACTACAGGCCTGTCTCCAACCTTCCGTGGTTGGGCAAGGTAATTGAGAGGGTGGTGGCTTCCCAACTCCCGATAATCTTGGATGAAACTGATTATCTAGATTCATTTCAGACTGGCTTTTGGGTGGGCTATGGGGTGGAGATTGCCTTGGTCATCCTGATCTCCAATTGGGAATTGACAGAAGAAATGCAACTCTGTTGGTCCTTTTGAACCTCTCGGCAGCTTTCGATACTATCGACCATAGTATCCTTCTGTAATGTCTGAGAGTGTTGAGGGTGGGAGGCACTGCTTTGCAGTGGTTCCACTGATACTTCTCGGACAGATTCCAGATGGTGTCCTTTGAAGACTACTGTTCTTAAAATTGGAACTTCGGTATGGTGTCCCTCAGGGCTCCATATCGTCTTCGATGTTGTTTAACATCTACATGAAACTGCTGGGAGAGATCATCAGCAGATTTGGTGCAGGGTGTTTTCAGTATGCTGATGACACCCAAATCTTTTTCTCCAAATCAACATCATCAGAAAAAGGCATAACCTCCCTAAATGCCTGCCTGGAAACGGAAAATGGCTGGATGAAAGATAATAGATTCTTATCTGAATCCAGATAAGAAAGAGGTACTTACTGTGTGGGGTTGGAACTCAGGAAATGATTTTGATCTGCCAGTTCTGGAGGGAGTCATACTTGCCCAGAAGGAACAGGGTGCTTCTCTACCTGGTGTCTCAGGTTGAGGCAGTGGCAAGAGGTGCCTTTTATCAGCTTCAGTGATATACCATCTAAATCATTTTTTTGAGATAAATGACCTCAGAACAGTAGTACATCTGCTGGTCACATCCAGACTCGATTACTGCAATGCGCTCTATGTGGGGCAGCCTTTCTACATAGTCAGGAAACTGCAGTTGGTCGAAAATGCGGCAGCCAGGTTGGTCTTTGGGTCATCTCAGAGAGACCATATCGCTCCTATCTTAAAAGATCTACACTGGTTGCTGATAAGTTTCTGGGCAAAATACAAGGCTTTGGTTATAACCTATTAAGCCCTAAACGGCTTGGGCCCTGGGTATTTAAGAGAACGCCTTCTTCGCTATGAACCACACTGCCCATTGAGATCAGCAGGAGAGGTTCGTCTGCAGTTGCCACTGGCTCATCTGGTGGCTACTCGGAGACAGGCTTTCTCCATTCCTGTCCTGAGGCTTTGGAACATGCTCCCTGCTGAAATAAGAGCCTCCTCATCCCTTACAACTTTTAAAGAGGCAGTCAGGACACATTTTTTCTCCCAGGCTTTCAACTGGATACTGTTTTAATAGTTTGATTTTTAATTTTTAACATTGTTTTAAGTTTTAAATTGTAATGCTTTAACTTTTTTACTTGTTTTTATTGTTTTGTTGTAAACTGCCCAGAGACTTGCACTATACAAATATGTTACATAAATAAATAAGCTGACACTGCCTTCAGATACAACTATTTTCACCAACAAAGTTTCATGAGAATTCAAAAAGGATCCAGCAATGTGATCACTACCAAAACATCCCAAGAATTGTCGCTGTAAACCCACACTAGGAATCATAAGGATAGCATAAGTGAAGCACAGGTCTAACAGCGGTGAGCTGCAATTCACCATGTTTGGCAACTATATGTGAACAAGTGACACATGTAGCATACTCCAAAACCTATTTAAAGAGGTACCTACAAAGCTGGTCTTCAGAATTAAACCATTATACCACAACACTTTGATAGTTAAGTTTCCCTAAATAGATATATTAAATATTTTACATTACAGGTCTTAAGACTAAGCCCCTCACCCGGCTGAGTTGAATTCTGAATAAGTACTTTGTAGAGAAAGGTAAAAATCATTTTGAAAAATAGTAGCATCAAACCAGAAGAATCAATTATGCTACTATGTAGAGTCTGTTTAGATTGTCCGGAAAGACTGAAGTAGTCAAAGATTAGATTTGATATGCAACAAGTGCACCTTCATCCCCAAACACAATCTATTTACACAGAAGAAACAGTGCCATCTACTGACAATATTAACCTCCAAAGACTAAACCGGATCTGGAAACATGTGCTTAAACCAGAACATCTAGCAGTGATAAAAATGGTTTGTTCAATTGTACATAAACTAGTGCCATGTTTTGGACTGGACCACTGTAAGCTGAGCTCTGTTTTACAAAGAGGAGTTGCCACCACTCCTCTGATACCATCTTTTGCAACCCCTAGTTCTTTGGGACCAAACAATTCTTTATTCCATATGTAATGGGCACAGCAGATCTCACCAGTGGCCTCTTTATTCTGGTAACCTACACAATCATTACCAAATGCTACAGAAGACAACAACAACAACAACGACTGGCAGTCACTAGGCCCCTCCTTAAAAAGCCCTCCTTGGACCCAGATGACTTATATAACTTTCAACCAGTTTCAAACCTCCCCTTCTTGGGCAAGGTGTTGGAGAGTATTATGGCATCTCAGCTCCAGGCAGCCCTGGATGAATTCGATTACTTAGCTCCTTTCCAGTCTGGCTTCTGACCTAGATTTGGGACTGAAACTGCCTTGGTCATCCTTGGTGGATGACCTACGCTGGGAGATAGACAGAGCGAGTGTGACTGTTGATCCTCCTGGAGCTGCTTTCGATACCAACAACCATGGTATCCTTCTGGGACGTCTCTCTGGGTTGGGACTTGGGGGCACGGTTATACGGTAGTTCTGCTCCTACCTGGAGGAAACTACTCAGAAGGTGGTGCTGGGGCATGTCTGCTCCAACCCTTGGCCTTTGGCCTATGGGGTACCACAAGGATCTATTCTGTCCCCCATGCTGTTTAACTTTTACATGAAACCTCTGGGAGAGATCATCCATAGGTGTGGGCTGCAGTGTCATCAATATGCTGATGACACCCAGTTTTACCTATCTTTTAAGTCAGTAGACACCATGGAGGCAGTGGATGCTCTAAATTGGGGCTTGGGGGCTGTTCTGGACTGGATGGGGGCAAACAAGCTGAAACTTAATCCAGATAAGATGGAAGTGCTTTGGATTGGTAGAACTGATCATCCAAGTAATGAGGTAAATCTGGTCTTGGATCGGGTCACACGCCCTCTCAATGACAAAGTCCGCAGCTTAGGGATGCTTCTGGACCCGATATTGTCCTTGGAAGCGCAGGTGGCGGCGGTGTGCACAAGTGCCTTTTACCAACTACAGCTGGTATGCCAGCTGCAACCCTACTTGGGAGTAGTCGGACCTGACCTTAGTCACTCATGCATTAATAACGTCCAGATTGGACTACTGCAATGCGCTCTACATGGGGCTGCCCTTGAAAACTGTCAGGAAGCTTCAGCTGGTCCAGAATGCTGCTGCAAGGATGCTCGTGGGGGCAAGTCGTTTCATTAGTATCACACCCATACTGCAGCAGTTACTGGTCCGCTTCCAGGCTAGATTCAAGGTGCTGGTCTTGACCTTTAAAGCTACATGGCCTGTGGCTGGGGTACCTGTCAGACCACGTTCGCCCATATGAATCTGCCAGGGCCCTCCACTCATCGTCTCAGGCCCTGCTCATAGCCCCGACACTAACAGAGATCCTGTTGGTGGGGACTAGAAACAGGGCCTTTTGGGTTGTGGCCCCTCGGCTTTGGAACGCGCCCCTGAAGAGCTTCGCCATGCTCCCTCCCTCAGTGTTTTGGTTTTTTAAAAACTTAAACACACACCTTTTTAAGGAGGCTTTTTAATGCTCCATTTTTTGTTTTATCTGGTAGGTTCTTCAGCTTTTTTTAATTTTCAGTTTTTAGGTTTTAAAATAACTTTTAATTTAAACCTAATTAATGAGTGTGTTTTTAACCTGACTTAACTTGTTTAATTTGGTTAAATTTTATTTCTTTTATTGTGTCTTGTATCTATTTTATTGTTATGAGCCACCCTGAGCAGTAGTGCACTGGAGGAGCAGGGTACAAATATTTTAAATAAATCAATAAACAACATTAACCCAAGCTGGTGAAGATGCTGGCTTATGCATACCAGCCATTTTCTCCCACAGTGGAGGCTGGTTAGCTCTATGAGGAACAGCACTAGCATGGAAATTTTGGAGGCCCTCCTTTTATTATTCACAACATGCACATGTGCACTGTGGGTGGTGCTAGGGTTCTAGCTGACTGAGGGGCAGGTGGCATGCTTTGACCTAGTGCTTGTATGGCAGTCAGCATTGGTACATACTAAACAATATGTCTGAAACCATGCAACTTCTGCAAACCCACAAGATCTCCATGGCAGGAAGAGCTCCTGTAATCATGACTAGGCAGCAATAGCATTCAAACATAGTCACCACTGTAGCTACTGATCTTCTTTCCCTTCTGCTGTGAGCAACAGCAGCAGCAGCACGTCTTCTTTTTCTCTTTACTTCTCCTTGGGAGACATGTCAGAAGGTGAGGGGAACTAGGAGCTCTCTCCAATCTTTCCTGTCCTTTGTCCCCTCTCAACATCCTCCCCAAACTACCTTGGCTCTCACCAATCAGCCCCATGCCCATCTTTCCTCCTTATTTAATAAAGTGTGTGTCCCCATCCACCTCTCTCTCCCCTTTAATACATTCCACTCTCATCTGCCTTTCCTGGCCTTCCACCCCCTCAAACACCATTTCCCCACCCTCCATTGTTCCACATCCCATTTTCTTCACTTCCCTGGACTCTGCCCACCCTCTCCCCAAGTATAGACACAGTATTGAGGATGGGTGGGTATGTTCACAACACATTGTTTTCCAGGCTTCATTGCTAATCCCCCCCCCCCCAAAGATATGCAATGTCGTAACATATTTCTCATTAAAACATGCCACCTAATTTAAGATCACTTAATTAATGTCAGCATCACTTATGAAAATCAGAATTGGATGTATCTCTTACCTCATATGCAATATCCCAACGAGAGTAGCAGATAACTTCACAGACAGTTTTCCCATAATGCAGCAGCGACTCAGAGAAGAAAGCAGATTGCCTGGCAAATGTGGCAAAAAGTAAACAAGCTGGACTAAACGTTGCTGTGATTCAGCTGGCAGAAGAGCCACAGCGCCATCTAGTGGATCTAAAATAGAACAAAGTACAAAAAGCTAAAGTTGTCTGAAAGCACTATCAGACAAAGAGATTTTTCCATAGTACTACATAAGGTAAGAACTAAATATTCCAGTTAGCAGAATTGTTCATATTACTCTAAACTCCTGTAAATGAAAAAAAAACATTTGTTAAAATGTAGGAAGCTAGAGAAACCGTCAGAGTAGAACAGAATGCTTTCTTCATTAAAGCGTAGGAATCATCGATTCCAATTTTTGTTTAGAGTATCCCAAGTATATCTGCTATGCAGAGCTCACACAAGAGCATCTAAAAATGGAGAAACAAAGGAGATGAGGAAAGTTCTAGCTTATTCCTTTGCAGCCACCCAATCCTTCAACCAAACTATATCCTCCAAAGTTCTTATTTGCCAGACACTCCAGATATTTTTCCTTAATGAAATTCAAATAGGCTGTAAGCTTGTGAAATGGATTATTTTTTAAACAAGTGTGAGAAGGCAGACAATCTGAACTGCATTTTGCAACATGTAGGTAGCCTTTTTTCTATACCTCATTCTGTGTTACAAAACTAATTTGGCAGAGGGATTTCTCACTTTCCAAGACACCACATCTTCAGAAATGGCTCATTAGTCCAAGGTAGTCTTCTGTTGAGAGCATAAACATATATACTGAATTGTCTAGACCTACTCAGAAATCAAAAGCTCTTTCTGCCATATTTCTAATATAAACTTCCAGAGAGGAGTTACCATAAATCCGCGGAGCAGCAGCTTGCAAACTCTGCAGCATTTCTTTGTTTGCCCGAGATGCTGCAGAATAAATTGTACCAATCAGCTGGTCTGAAAGCTCAGGGTTTCTCAAGCCAAGTAGAACAAGCTGTTGAGGTAGACCAGCCAGCCAACGAGTCAATACTTTACTTCTGCTTCTGGAGCACGGGGTGGGGTGGGGTGGGGGGCAAGGAAAACAAAACACACATATACTCAGCACACTTTTCCAAATATGCCAGTCTAGAGCACACCATTCCATAAAAGGTTCTCAAAGGTTCAACATCATCAGTGAAAACATTATATATAGTGAAATGGCTTGCAGTTTGCAAGCATGTCTTCTGTACCACAAAGTCTGGCCTTTGTGTTTAAAAGTACCCAAGTAAACTGCCAAACGTTTGTTCAGACCCTAACCCATGCTTTCCAATGGGAGAGTTTCCCCATATTTTCTGGAAATCAAATGAATTTTTCCAGCATTTTCTTTTTGTGGTGGTGGTGGTCTTGGCGAGGTTTACAACCTGCCTGTAAAAATGGCATGTTTCTCTCTTTCGTGGTTTGTTCTGGGAGTTTCATGTGAGTGAGAGACCTAAGCACCTTTATAGATATGATTAAGAGCCATCAAGTCAGTGTCAACTCTTAGCAACCACATATATTCTCTCCAGGATGATCTGTCTTCAACTTGGCCTTTAAGGTCTCTCAGTGGTGCATTCATTCATTCGAGTCCATCCACCTTGCTGCTGGCCATCCTCCTCCTCTTTTTCCTTCAACTTTCCCCAGCATTATGGACTTCTCAAGGGAGCTGGGTTTTTGCATCATGTGCCTAAAGTATGATCGTTTGAGCCTGGTCATTTGTGCCTCGAGTGGACTTCCAAAAGGCTTTTGACAAAGTTCCTCATCAACGACTTCTGAGCAAACTTAGCAATCATGGGGTAAGGGGACAAGTACAAGTGTGGATTGCTAACTGGTCTAAGGACTGGAAACAGAGGGTAGGTATAAATGGAGAGTTTTCACAATCAAGGGAAATAAGAAGTCGGGTCCCCCAGGGATCTGTACTGGGAATGGTGCTTCTTAATTTTTTCATAAATGATCTAGAATTTGGAGTAAGCAGTGAGGTGGCCAAATTTGCAGATGACACCAAACTATTTAGAGTAGTGAAATCCAAATCAGATTGTGAGGAGCTCCAAAACGAACTCTCCAAACTGGGCGAGTGGGTGACAAAATGGCAAATGAAGTTCAATGCCGGCAAGTGTAAAGTGATGCACACTGGGACGAAAAACCCCAGCTTCACATATACGTTGATGAGATCTGAGCTGTCAGTGACTGACCAGGAGAGGGATCTTCAGGTAGTGGTAGACAGCTACCTGTGCGATAGCTGTGGAAAAGGCCAATTCCATGCTAGGGATCATTAGGAAGGCGATTGAAAATACAACTGCTAATATTATAATGCCCTTATACAAAACTATGGTGCAGCCACACCTGATGTACTGCATACAGTTCTGGTCACCACATCTAAAGGAGGAGATTGTAGAACTGGAAAAGGTGCAGAGGAGGGCAACCAAGATGATCAGGAGCCTGGAGCACCTTCCTTGTGAGGCAAGGCTACAAATACCTGGGGGTTTTTAGTGTAGAAAAAAGATTACTCAGGGGAGACATGATACGTGTCTATAAACTCATGCATGGTGTGGAAAGAGTAGATAAAGAAATTTCTCTCACATAACATTAGAACCAGGGGTCATCCCATGAAATTTAGGACCAACCAAGGATGCACTTTTTAATCCAATGCATAATCAATTGGTGGACTTCTCTGTCACGAGATGTGGTGACAGCCAACAACCTAGATGGCTTTAGATAAATTCATGGAAGACAGTTCTATCAACGGCTTACTAGTCTGAGGACTATAAGGCCACCTCCAGCCTCCAAGGCAGGATGTCTCTGAATATCAGCTGCAGGTGAGTAACAAGAGAGAGGGCATGCCCTGAGGTCCGGCCTGTGGGCTTCCCAGCAGCATCTAGTGGGCCACTGTGTGAAACAGGATGCTGGACTAGATGGGATCCATTTGTTTGTTTTCCTGGCTGTCTGTGGTATCCTCAAATGTCTTCTTCAGCACCAAAGTTCAAAAGCATCAATCATTTTTCTATCTTACTCTTTCAAAATCCAACTTTCGCATCCATAGAGTGTCCTGGGAAATCCATTGTCCGAACAATTCTAATCATAGTAGGTATAGACACGTCACAGCATCTAAATATCCTTTCCAAGGCCTTTATTGCAAGCTTACCAAGAGGTAGTCTGCAGCGTATTTTTTGATTGCTGGATCCTTTACTGTTGATGGTCAATCCTACAAGGCTCAACCATTTAGGATCGACCTTTATAGATATACTGTAAATGACGACTGAATCCTGGAGTAAGTAGACAACATGACATGTGCTGTTCAAAAGAAAGGGAATTCTTGCTTCAAGGAAGGGAAGAGGAATGACTAATCCTCCTCGACTAAAAATCTGTATGTTCTCTTATCTTCCTTCAATGCAGTATTAGTAATGATATGTCTTTTCTGTCTTGTTGGGCAAGTAATACTTTGCATTTGAGAATGAAGTACTCCTACCTTTCCCCCCACTTTCTCTACTTTTGAACATGTATCGTCTTCTACCCACATTTTGGCCCAGCTAAGTTCACAACAAATACATTATCAATATTTTATATACATATGTACACAAAATCCTAATTCTAATGGAATGGTTGTGTCTACCACTAGCCAGTCACGATTAGCTGCCAAAACCCCTATTTGCTCTAATCTGGTTAGCACCCAACTTAACATCTATTGGGGATCTGACCTTTTCTTAATACAGATGAGATTTTGGAAAAGCCAACAGAAAGTTGAAATTAAGTAATATTTTACCTGTTTGTGTGAGTATTCAACTCTTCCTTTTGATAAACTCTGCTGAAAAATTTCAAAAGTAATGTGCGTACAGTGAAAGGAAGGTTTCTTTGCTGGTAAAGTGTGTAAACTGCTTTCATTAGAGTCTCTGTTGTCACTGGAGGAGAAAATATCAAAGCAGAGATTGTACCTCTTCTGTGCTCTATGGCATCAAACCACTTCATGTAAATCACAACGGAGAGATAGAAATGATGCTCTATCATCACTCTGGCAAGTCTGACATCACAACACACTGCGATGTCTGACATCACAATGTTTGGGAGATATGGAAATAAGCTTTTTTTAAAGTGGAAATCTAGGGTACCACCAAGATACATGTATTATTTACTTATGAAAGCAAGACCCTCTCCACAATCTAAGCCATCTTCCTACATGCCACTGCATATCCTCCAAAACAGTTCTTCCCCTGCCATCCCAAAGGCTATCATGACCTATTCTAAACTCCCCCCCACAATTGACTGTAAATGTTGGCACATTGCAAATTCAGCCATTTGCAATACTCCACCCCCAATACATCACTTCCCTCCACACCTGTTAAGGGCTGTAGGCAGGGAGAGAAAAGGCTGGTGCTGTGGCATGAAGAGTCAGTCACTGATATGTCAGTTCATTTGCCCTTCTTAAGTCATTTGCTTTCTAGCTCTCAGTATGGCTCAATAGCGTGTGGAGTATTGATTAAAGGGTGATGCAGCGACTTCAAAGGGCCTGGAAAGGCCCACAGGCCTGATGTTTGACAACCCTGGACTAAAAAATATTGTCAAGACGGACAAAACCGCCTCCCTTCAGCCTCAGATGCCCTGAAATGATACAGGTACAGAAATAGTTCATCTTTCAAGAAGAGAGAATATTATGTCAATTGTAAACTAATTACGCATATTTGACACAACTACCACACTTTTTGTGAACTGGGTATGGGTACACATTCCCAAGTACTAAAAGCAGCACAAGCAGCAGCCCTAAAAACCACGAGCATAGCTCAACCTAACAAGAACAGGCAGTATCACACCTGTCCTGAACCATATTAATTGTAAACTGCCCAGAGATACAAGTTTTGGGTAGTATAGAAATAAAATATTTTTTCAATAAAATAAATATTAGCTTGTAATATTATTCTATCAAGAATATTTATCTATTCTTTTCTCATTAAAAAATTCTCATAATGGCTGATTGCAAGCATATACTAAGAGCAGGGCCTTCTCGGTGGTGACATCAACTCAGTGGAATACTGTCCCCACGGAAGTCCTATTGGCCCTTTTTGGAGTCTTGATAAAACGTGGCTCTTCAGTCATACTTTCAGAGGAGATTGAAACTGGTGCCTGGGGGTTAATTTTTGTAGTTATGTTCACATTTTTGTAGGGAGCAGAACAGAGCTGTTAATTAGTATGTGCTTTTAAATGTTTTGCTTTGTAGTGTTGATTTATCACTGTGTTTTTACATTTATGAGCTGCCTCAGATGTCAAGAAAGGAAGCACACACATTTTAAAGGAAATCAGAATTATCCTTGAAAATTACCATAATCAAAACAATTCTGAAATTCTGCTATAGTCTTCATACAGTTTAAGAAACTGAAGTCCCTCATGTTAAGTCTGCTCCCCTGAAAGACACAAAGCATCAGGCCCTCATTTCTTTGGGGAGAAGTACCTTTTGGAGGATGTTTTGTCACCATAAACAGGAGTTTTGTCACCATAAACAGTTTTGTCACCATAAACAGGAGGGAAGCAGCTTCAGAGTAAAAACTCTTTCCTTTCTGCCCAAATACAAACAACACCCCTTTCTGACTCGAAAGGCTGGACTGAAAGTAAGCAGCACCAAGCTTTTAAGCATGCTGTTCATTCCGAGAGGATTAAATTGCTTGCAATTCTCCTTTTTATCATGGGGAAAAAATTTAAGCACTTCAGAAGATCTCTCTCTAAACATGCCCAGATGTTTAATTGGTCACAGTGTGAAGAATAACCCATCTACCTGCATATACACAGGATCAGTGCAGGAATGAATGCTGCCCAATTTTATCACCACAGGAGATCAAAAGTCCTCTATGCACTCCTCCCTCTCCTTTCGGTTTCAGAGCCAACCATGAATACCATATGTACCCCACAGCGGTCTTTTGATAACTAGTTTTTTCTTTAACCAGAGTTACCAAACTTGTTTCTTACCATAATTGCAAGCTGTGGCTTGCTGACATAATTCAAATTCATAATTCTCCTTACAAAGCTGGAAGGAGAAGGAGATCCACATATACATCTCCCATGGTTAAAGCATCAGGCAGCATTACATCTGTACTGAACAAAGGTCAATGAAGCAAGCTCCCCTAGACCACTACTGAGTTTTCTTTACATGAACGACAAAAGCAAATAGTCTAGCAAAACACAACATGCAATATACCACATTTAGGCACACACATACATGTGTAAATCTATACAATGGATCTTACCTTTGTTTATTTGTATCTGCAAGAGTCTCCAAGTCACTCTGAGCAATCGGTTCAGTTGCTTACAGTTTAATTTATAACCATCCTGAAGCGTCTCTATCACAAACTTTCTAATCAAATCTAGCCAATGAGAATCCATTTGCAATGTTGAAGCACTTGCTAGTGAAACCATGATCTCGCATAAGGTTAAGTTCAACAAGAGATGATCAATATTGTTTGAAGTGGTCACGCAATACTTGTTGCTAAATTAAAAACGGAGAAGTGTTTTACAAAAACTGACATAGAACATGCATACTTTGTCATCACTTCATAGTAGAAAAACTCTTTCATTGATGTAAAATACTCCCTCTGAAGGCCCATAACACTACATTTCAAGGGTGGGCATTAGGTCAATTGGGAGCTACTGGTAGCTCCTGGGCTTATCTTAAGTAGCTCTCCAGGCATTTGGGCTTCCTGTAAATCTGATTGGCTGGCTGAGTGAGGGAATATGGCTGCACCATTTTTGAACTGACTGAAGATACATCTACCAACAACTATTAATTATGATCACTAAATGGTACATCCATATTCAGAGGCTGAATCTCTTTAAATTAATACTTTATTATGGTCTTCCCCGCACCCCCATCAAGTTCTCTCTCTAATTTGTTTCATCAGTGTGCAGAATGGGTTTTGTTCTGGGCAGCAGTATCAAAGCAGTGTGCACACACAGGCATTCCAAGTGGAGCCTTCCTGATTCCCAACCCGAGTAGGATCTAAAATTAACTGAGCCGACATAAAAAACTTCTGAGCATGTGCAGGCCTTAAACGGGAACACTGCCCTCACCCACCTACCCCGTCATCAATCTTTGATTATCAAGTGCTGGGGCCAAACAAGGGAGGGCCATTTTCATGTCTCAGATTGGTTGGCCATTATTGGAAACACAGTGCCTCTTAGATTCTTAAATATAACAAATTTGGGTAATTTATTCAAGTTCTGCTCTGTTAGGGATACTGCAGAGTGTCCCGCATGAACAGGTGGTTGGACTAGATGACCCCCTGCCAAGGTCCCTTCCAACTCTAAAATTTTATGATTCTTGGTACCAGAAGGATGTTTTAGAAGGTCCATAGCATAAATCAGCTCCAACCGCGGGGAGTTTATAATGCACTAGGAAGGATGCCTCCCCCCAAATGTGTTCCTCGCAGTACATCAGTTTGAACTCCCCACTTTAATGCTGACTCACAAGTCAGCATGGCACACTGGCCACTCATGTCCTGCAGCACCATCACTGTCAGGTTGGGAAACAGCGATCTACTCATTTCTAATTACATAATATTATTCACTTATTTTTATACGTCTTTTTAACCATCTCATTCATACCTTTTCAAGGAATCTTTCTTTCTGTGCTTGATTGCTTCTTGGAAAGAGTAAGGAAAATGACTCATGAAATGGTGCTTGAAATCTATCAGGTAATTTGCTCGAAGCCAAGTTTCCTATTGAAAAAATGCAGCACAGATCAAATCAATCAAGTAAACCAAGGTAATACTTCTCTAAACAAATCTTGCTAGTAGCTTCCTAAAAAAGCAGATCTTAGCTCTTTCATAAACTGCTCCAGCTTAAAAGGTTGTGTAAGGTGCAAATATATTTTCTCCTTCACTCATGCACATCAGGAACAAGCCAAGACCATAAATGGTTATATCCAAATTCAACCCAGAGTCCCCAATCCAAGTTACTTTAGCCTGAATTGTAACAGGCAGACGATGCTGCTCTGCAGACCAGACAGAAGCAGAATGTTTGGCTAATCCAGAGATTTCATGCTACCTGACAACTACAGGGGCCAATGCTGCATACCACTACTGAACCTGAAGTAGTTCAGGTTCAGACCTGGTCATCTACAGCCCCAACATCAGCCCTTGAGGTTTTCAGTTCAAATACTAGAATAGAGTCTCTCTCCTACCAGACAGAACATTTTGGAAATATCAGCACTTTCCAAGCATCTGGTATGTGTTACAACTGCATACATAAGGCATTAAAGTTGACAAAACTCAAGTCCTGAAGTGTCAGATTTTTTAAGAAGTAAAGTATGTCAAGTAAACACTGCTTTCATCATAACCCAATTTTGTGCAAACAAGCCTAACCAGATTTCACTATAGCCTTCACTACTTCTGGTCACATCTAAAAAAGGACATTGTAGAACTGGAAAAGATGCAGAAGAGGACAACCAAGATGATCAGGAGCCTAGAGCACCTTCCTTATGAGGTAAGGCTACAACACCTGGGGCTTTTTAGTTTAGAAAAAAAGACAACTGTGGGGAGACATGATAGAAGTCTATAAAATCATGCATGGTGTGGAGAAAGTGTATAGAGAGAAATTCTCCTCCCTCTCACATAACACTAGAACCAGGGGTCATCCCATGAAATTTATTGCCAGAAAATTTAGGACCAACAAACTGAAGTACTTTTTCACACAACGCATAATCAACTTGTGGAATTCTCTGCCACAAGATGTGGTGACAGCCAACAACCTGGATGGCTTTAAGAGGGGTTTGAATGACTTCATGTAGAAGAGGTCTATCATCGGCTACTAGAGGGCTAGAGGCCATCTCCTGCCTGAAAGGCAGGATGCCTCTAAGTACTAGTTGCAGGGGAGTAACAGCAGGAGAGAAAGCATGCCCTCAACTCTTGCTTGTGGCTTCCAGTGGCATCTGGTGGGCCAGTGTGAAACAGGATGCCGGACTAGATGGGCCTTGGGCGTGATCCAGCAGGGCTGTTCTTATGTTGTAACTTAGAAAGCTATTAAATATTACAGCTTACAGCAAAGGTAGCTAGAAAGTTTGGAATGAGATCATTTTAAATTGAAATAGAGATAGTCTATAGCACAAGAGATGGCATTTATCAAATAATATTTTTCAGTTTTCAAATAATGGAAAACTAGACTAGCTACTAGATTATTTGTCGACTTCTTCATTCTGTAGTCCCATAAGTTCAAGAATACATAATAAATTCATCACTGAACTGAAAAGTGAAAAACAGGTTGCTCACCTGTATGATCTGGAAGAGACCTGTCGACTTCCATAAGTATGGGATTTTGCGCATGCACAGGAACCACACAGTAGCAATGCTGCAGCTTGGTGAGGCATCTAAGCACCACCTCCACACCCACAGCATGCTATTTAAAGGTGGGTTGAGTACCATGTTCCTCAGTCCTTGGATGACCACCGTGAAAGACGATCATCCAGACAAGCAGGTGAGTTCATCAGTATCAATGGAGAAAACAAGGATATGCACACAAGCATGCACATACCAGAGCACTACTACAGAGGGATGGTCCAGGAGGATCTTATGGATGTCAACAGATCTCTTCCAGATCGCAAGTTACAGGTGAGCAACCTGTTTATCTGGATCAAGATCCATCGAGATCCATAAGTATGGGTGTTTAGCAAGCTCTCCTTAGAGGAGCGTGCAGTAGTGATTATTGCAACACCCGTTTCAGAACGCCTCTCCCAAAGTTCACCTCAGCAGCAGAGCGCACATCTATGACATACTGCTTTATAAAGGGCAACTCTGTGGACCATGTAGCTGCCTTGCAAATGTCCATGAAAGCAACCCCTGAAAAGTGTGCAGTCGATGAAGCGTAAGCCTGAGTGGAGTGGGCCTTGATTGCCTCTGGTGGATTCTTGTTTTGCAACTTGTAGGTGAACAAGATGAGCTTGACCAGCCAGTTCGATAGTCTTTGCCTGGATATGCAGGAGCCTCTGGCAGTGCCTTTGTAGGCTATGAACAAGCTTTTAGAGGATCTGAAGTCCTTTGTTCAAGCTAGGTAGAATAATAGCGCTCTGAGCACATCCAGAGAGTGCATAGTACGTTCTAGAGGGATGGAGGAATCCCTGAAGAACATCGGAAGCACAATGTCCTAATTTAGGTGTAAGGTGGACACTATCTTTGGCAGAAAATTGGGGTCCAAACGCATCAGTACCTTGTCCCAATAAATTCTTGTATAGGGAGAATCTATCCTTAAGGCCATTAGCTAACTCACATGGCTCGCGGTGGTAATGCCGAGTAAGAAAGCTGTCTTTAAGGTCATAAGTCTGATGGATGCAGCAGCCATCGGTTCAAATGGAGCTTGAGTTAATGAAGAGAGCACCAACGATATGCTCCAGAGCTCCAGTGGGGCATGAATACGAGGGTAAACGTTCGTAAGTCCCTTTAGGAAGGCTTTACTTTCTGGGAGAGAGAAGTGAGTCTTGCCATGACATCCGGGGTGTTTTGATGAGAGTGCGGCCAAATGGACTTTCAGGGACACATTAGCCAAACCTCATGTCTTCAACATAGTTAGAGGAGAACATCTTGGACAGTTGCATGTTTTGGCTGAAAACCATGTACCCTGGCATAGGTCTTGAACCTGAGCCATTTCTCCATGTAATTATGCCTAGTAGAGGCCTTCCTCTGGTTAAGCAAGGTATGCTTCAGAACCCGATTTGCCAAGCAGTCAGACGGAGTGTGAGCACGTCTGGGTGAAGGACAAGTCTGTTGTCCTGGGACAGGAGATCTAGCACTTGAGGCAGATGATGATAATGATTCTCCAACAGTCTGAGTATCTGTAGAAACCATGGTTGTCTGGGCCAACATGGGGTCACCAGATTGCAAGACACTGGAGTGGTCAGGAGACGAGCCACCACTCGACTTATTAGTGGTCGTGGAGGAACATGTAAGGTGTTTCTTGAGACCAATCGAGCTGGAAAGCGTCCTCTAGTGACTATTGGTCATGTCCCACCTGTGAACAGAAGCAGGCACACTTCATGTTTATCGAAGTTGCAAATAGGTCTATGAAAGGGTCTATCCAGTGGTCGAAGAGGGGGGCAGTGTATTCTGTCTTGATCTCCCATTCGTGTTTTGGTGATGCACAAACACGCGGCTGAGATCGTCTGCTAGGACATTCTCCAGGCCCTTGATGTGGATGGCCATTGGGAACACCCAATGTCGGATACACCAGTGCCGTAGTTGTGCACTGAGGGCTCACAAGGTCTGAGATACGGTCCTCCCTTGACGACTGATGTATGCCTGGGCCGTTGTATTGTCCAACTGTACTTGCACAGCTCTGCTTTGTATTAGTGGAAGGAAGGCCTGTAGTGCCTCTAAGACAGCTAGCAGCTCCAGGAAACTGATATGCAATTGGGCTTGGTGTGAAGTCCACTTGCCTTATACCAGATGGTTCTCGCAATGGGCACCCCACCCTTAGAGTGATGCATCCGTCGTCAGCCAGACTGATGGAGATGCCGTCTGGAACAGAACCCCCTCTAGGAGATTCCGGCTGTCTGACCACCACAACAGAGATTGTAGAATTTGTGGTGGTAGTTCCAGACGTTTCCACTGACTGTCTCTGTTGGGACGGAAAACTGACAGAAACCATAGTTGTAGCTTCCACATTTTCAGTCGTGCATAATGTATCACTGAGTTGATACTGAGTTGGCTGAACAGTCGCTGTATCAGCTGAGCTGGCTGTGTAGGATGCTGTTGGAATACTCGCACCAGATCCCTGATGCAGTTGTACCTTTCTTCTGCTAAGTATGCCCTTTGGATTATTGTGTTCAACGCTGCTCCTATATAGTTGATCACATGCACGGACTCCAGGTGGGACTTTTTCCAATTGACTTGGATCCCCAAGTCCTGGGGAAGAGTCCGAACATACTGGATCTGAGAAAGTAACTCTTCTCGGTCCCTGGACATCAGGAGCCAGTCGTCCAAGTATGGATAAATGGCAATACCCGTTGTCCTTAGATGGGAAATCACTACTGCCATACATTTGGTAAAAACCCTTGGGGTGTTAGAAAGTCCGAAGGGTAAGACACTGTATTGGAATACTTGGTGGCCTACAGTGAAATGTAGGTACTTCCTGTGATGTTCTCTTATGTTGATATGAAAGTAGGCATCTTTCAAATCCAGCGTTGCAAGCCACCTCTCTTGGTGGAGAAGCAGTAGGCTCTCTTGCAACGCCATCATACGAGATTTCCTGACATGGATCAGCTTGTTTAAATGGCACAGGTCCATGATGGGACGGATGCCCCCGTCCCACTTTGGGATCTGAAATTAATGTGAGTAAAACCCCTTCTGCCTGCGCACCCACGGCACCGGGGTGATTGCACCCTTCTCCAACAGCTCCACCACCTCTTCCCATAAGGACAGGGACGGCGGAGTCAACTTCATTCCTGTAAAGTGAGGGGTCATTTTGAATTCTATGGCGTATCCTGAGGATATGATCTTCAGGACCCAGTGATCCAGTGTTATGCGATGCCATGCAGGGGCATGGCGTGTCAGCTTGATGGAACTGTGTGGAAACGCTGGGATTGACAGATTTTGTTGATGGAATTCATTTGCCAAGATGTTAAAGCCCCTGCAGACGGGATTGGGGAGAAGTCCAGTGATGGTGTGCGGTCCCGAACCTCAAAAATGCTTTTGCGATTCTGGTTGCTTGTTATGTTTGGACTGTGTGGTCTTGGCCTTTCCCTGGTAAGGTCACTTGTGGTAACTATTATATTGCTTCTTGTAGTCACGGTGACCTTCTTGCATAAAAGGGGATCTCTGTTTGCCATAATAGGAACGGTATCTCAGAGTGTATGTGGAAGTAGAAGCAGCAAAGGTAAATGCTTTCGCTGTGAACTTTGATTTTTTAAGCTGTTCCATGGTGGCATCAGTTGTCTCACTGAAAAAGCTGTTTCTGTCAAAGGCCAAACCTTCAATCTTTCATGTCACTTTGAAGGTTTGTAGACCTCAGCCACGCATGTATCCGCAAAGCAAAAGCAGCAGTCAGAGAGCAGGACTCTGACTCCACAAGATGTTTAGTGATACTTAACTGTTGTCTGGTTAAGTCAGCCAATTTCTCTAGGGTTCGCTGGAACTTCTTTTTAAAATCTTCAGGGACAGGGTGCCCAGGTCCCCCTGAAAGGATTCCCACAGGCCATGGTTGTACTTGCCCGTGCATGCCGAGTAATTCACCACTTTAATAGATAGGCATGGGGTGAGGTATACTTTTCTTCCTAATAAGTCCAATTTTCTCCCCTCTTTGTCAGATGGTGTGGTGTGGCGCCTTCCCGTTTTTGAAGAGGTGGTGCAATCTATTACAAGTGAGGTAGAAGCCGGGTGTTTCAGAAGGTAAGTGTTCTCCTTCTCATGAATACGATATAGGCTCTCTCAACTTTTGGACGTGGGTATAGATGTTTGAAGCACTCCCCAGGCACATTTTGCTGCTCTGGTGATCACAGGAAGAACGAGCAAGGCCACAGGTTGAGTGGCTTGAGATTTGACCATGAAATTATACACTGGTTGTCTATTGTTGACCATTCTGATTGCAAGTCCAAACCCAGTGCTTCTGCCATGGCCCGTACATGCTTATGATATGCTTTCATTTCCTCATTCGGAGAGACATAGGTGGATGGTGGTACATCTGTGGGGGGATGCACTAAGCTGTCTGCAGCCTCTGAATCACACTCAAAATCAGAGGATCCATAGTGTTCCGAAGCAGATCCGGTTAGAGAAGATGAAACACATGTTTGGGTCTCCACAGAGGTGTTTTGTGGGCAAGGCAGAACCCACGTCTGGGTGCTTATTGTCCTGAAGAGTGGAAAGTGGTCTGTGTGGCCTGTGGCATCATAAGTGGAGGAGAGGTTTGTGACGCCTTGGAAACATAAGTAACAGATTCACTCCAGATGGCAGTGTTAGCCAAAGTGGACACTGCCAGAGAAGAAGTAATCGGAGTATATGTTCTTGGAGCAAAAGCCTTCCAGGATTTCTCCATTTGGTAATAATACAGTGCCCTAGGGGAACAGGTACCCATGGCAGCCACCGAGGGAGCGGTATTTAAGACTGGTGTATGCGAAAAGCCACAAGCGTGCCAGGTAGAAGGGCTTTGCAAGTGTTCCGCAGACAAGGTAGATCCTAGGGCTGGTGATGGTGCTGTGCCCAACTGACCTTCAGTACCCGAAGGAAAAAATCTTTGAAGGTAGATGTGGAAGGGTTACTTCAAGAGGAATCTAATATCAAAACAAGAGTGTGTGCAGTGGTCGGGTCCAAGCCAGTATTGCCATTCGCATCCTCTCCATCCTCATCGACATCTAACGTTGGCATTGGTAGCTGACATCGTGGTGAAACTTGTCTCGATGTCAATAACACCAAAGTGTGCAAGGTCGATGTCAAAGGAGCATCTTGTTGAACCTTTGGTCTTGAAGGGGCTGATGACAAGATTGGTGTCGGAGTCAGAGACAGGGAACGTGCCCTCGACATCAATCATGTCAGTATCGAGCGGTTCCGTCGGTATTGGTGCCGAAGGTACAATGTTGAGAGAAACCTCGAGGTTGGTGCTGGTGGAAAATGTTGAAGTGCTGACAGCGACAGAGTGCGTCCCCGCATTAGGTTAATTGTCTTTGACTTCTTCCTTCGAGGCATTGTGGGAGTCTCGGTAGTCCGGCGCTTCACCAACGACTTCGAGGCCCCTAGCATCAAGTCAAATCCTTCACCATGTAGGTGTTGGTGCCTGACTGTCGACAATGCAGGTTTGGGAACTTTCGAGGTTGAAGAATATGTCAACACCCTAGATTTATGCTGGCCCAGCAACAATGTTGATGTTGACGATCTTGGTTTCTGTTGACCCGACGCTGAAGGAGATGTCGATTTCGACATCTTAGATTTTTGTTGACTAGGCAACTATGACGTTGAGGCTGTCTTTGGTGGTGTCTTTGACACCAAGGAAGATGGGCGTGGTTCACCTGGCGTACAAGGGCTCAGGACTTCGTCATATATGGTGGCACAAAGGTGAAGCACCCAGTCCTTGTGAGTCTGCTTAGAAAAAGACAGACAGATCTTGCAAGTGGCCAGGTTGTGCTCCTCACCCAAACAAATGAGGCACAAATAGTGAAGGTCCTTAGAGGGGAGTTTAGCTTTACAGCCCTTGCACCTCTTAAAGGATTTTTTCTCCTCAGCCATTTCACGAATCAAAGAAGCTTAGTCAGGTCCATTCCAGGATCAAGTGCCAGTAGTTATCCATCAGCCAAAGCCAGTCCAATTTATCACCAAACATAGTCCATCAGCCAGAAGTAGGTAAAAAAACTTAATATCCGTCCTTTTTTAAAAAAAAGATGAACTCACAGAAAAACAACTCTGAATAACTATCCGACGAAAAGCCTAAGACTGAGGTCCAAATGTGAAGGCGGTTGGAAAAGAACTGAGGAAAAGGGTGCACAGCCCACCTTTAAATAGCACGCTGTGGGGGTGGAAGCAGGGCTTGGATGCCTTGACAAGCTGCGGCATTGCTACTGTGTGGTTCCTGCGCAGGATCCCATACTTATGTATCTCAGCGGATCTCGACCCAAATCTAATAGCTTCCCATGCCAATATCTAACAACTTTAGCTCTTTACCATTTCATGTTGATTTTCATTTTGCTTTGCAATTTTCCACAACAGGTGTATGATACTAAGTACTTGTTCCATAAGCTGCTGAGATCCAGGCTCCAGAAGATTTCCAAGAATAGGAGCTGCAAGTTGCGTAGGAGATGCTTCAATCCAACAATCAAGCAGCAATGGAATTATTATTTCAATAAACCTTTTTAAATTCTCAGTGGATGACAGACCCTTTTCCACACTGCCAGTCATACTCCCTGAAGACCTAAAAGAGAGGTTCAGAAGTTATTATTTAACACATTTGTATACCACCCAAAACACAAGTCTCTGGGTGGTTTACAGAAATAAAAAAATTTAAAAGGTTAAAACATTACAACAATTTAAAATGTTAAATGTTAAAACTAGTTAAAACAATTAACACAATCTATCTATCATATATATATATATATATATATATATATATATATATATATATATATAATTTCCCCTCTAATTTTAATTTTATAATAATTAAATAATTTAATTAATTTAATAAAATAATTAAATTTATATTTATAATTTTCCCTGTCACTAATCACGTGTGGCAGTTCTCGTGAGAATTTGCAAGCAGCTAGCTGGATAGGGACGAGGGAGAAAATGGTGGCAGCAGGCAGATGAGGAAGGGAAAGCACCAACCAGGCCAGCCAGCGAGGGAAAGGAAGGCACCGGCTAGGCCAGCCAGCGAGGGAAAGCGCCACCAGTGGGCGGGGAGGGAAAGAGCTGTCCAGGGCAGCTGGCGGAGAGGGAAAGGTGGAGAGAGAAAGTGCCGGCCAGGATGGCAGGCGAGGGAAAGCAGACTGGGATGACGAAAACGAAGATGGGGAGGAAAGACAGTGCGAACTAGGGGTGCAGATGCTCTATGCCAGATCAGCTAGTATCTAATTAAAAGCCTGGGTGAACAAATGCGTCTTGACTGCCTTTTTAAAAGTAGTAAGAGATGGGGAGGCTCTTATTTCAGCAGGGAGCATGTTCCAAAGACTTGGGGCAGCAACGAGGAAGGCCCATCCCTGAGTAGCCACCAGATGAGCCGGTGGCAACTGCAGACAAACCTCTCCTGCTGATCTCAATGGGCGGTGTGGTTAATAGCGAAAAAGGCATTCTCTTAAATACCCAGAGACCAAGTTGTTTAGGGCTTTATAGGTTATAACCAAGACCTTGTATTTTGCTCGGAAACTCATCAGCAACCAGTGTAGATCTTTTAAGATGGAGCGATATGGTCTCTCCAAGATGACCCAGAGACCAACCTGGCCGCAACATTCTGGACCAACTGCAGTTTCTGGACTACATACGAAGGCAGCCCCACATGGAGTGCATTGCAATAATCTAGTCTGGATGTGACCAGCAGATGTACTACTGTTCTGAGGTCACTTATCTCAAGAAACTGACACAACTGGTGTATCACAGCCAAAGCTGATAAAAGGCACCTCTGGCCACTGCCTCAACCTGGGACACCAGGGAGAGATTTGTCTCCAGAAGCACCTTCAGGCTGCATACCTGTTCCTTCTGGGCAAGTATGATCCCATCCAGAACTGGCAGATCAAAATCATCTCCTGAGTTCCAACCCAACACAATAAGTACCTCCGTCTTATCTGGTTTCAGCCTCAGCTTGTTATCTCTCAGGCAGGCATTTAGGGAGGTTATGCCTTTTCCTGATGATGCTGACTTTGAGAAAAAGATTCCAATGGGATTTCGTAATGATTCATTTAGTCTGGATGTTGCCAGTGAGTTTATATAGTTGTACAGATATGGAATGCTCTTTTGTGTATTTTTGGAACATAGAAGTCTTAACTGATGCCCTTTCTATATTTCTGTATAGTCAAAGTATCTGGTGTTTTGCAAAGTAACATAAGCATAAAGATTACCAATCAGCACCCAAAGGAATTTATAAAAAGGGAAGGGCAGCGGGGTGGGGAAGAGATTAATGTGAGCAAATGTAGCTATTTGGGTTTTTCAGTTGGGCATGAGGACTAGAGGTTAAGCCAGAGGCTTGACAGAGAAGGCAGTATTTGAGGAGCAATTTCATGAAGGTGGCAGCACCACATAGGTGTTCTGGAAGAAATACCAGGGTATGACGACATCAAGTGAGAAGAAAGAATTGTTAGTCCCTTTGCTTTAAGGACAGATACAAATCTTTAAATATGAAGAATGCTGAACCTTTTACAATAGCAACCACAAATTGCTTTTGGAGAGTACTCAGCAAGAGCATGGAACTTACTAAAAGAATCTGAAAACTATTTCAGTGGCATTTGGTGACCTACTCAGTCTCAAACAAGAATACCCAAACAAAAAACTAAATGAGAAACTACAAAGAGAACACTAAATTATATTCTCATCCACTAAAGCCCTTAAGAACCAACTTCGTATTCACAGGAACACAGAGTATCCCCAAGTCATGTCCCACTTCACAAAGGAAGAATGAAAAGGCGGAGGAGACAAACTCCCACACACACAAGCAAGGACTGACTTAGGTTAAGGATAGTCTTTACTTTCTCCAAAAAAATATACTGTACTACATGTGACTAGCCAAGTTCAGAAAAAATTTCATGAAAGTGAAGCTCTTACGGGTTTAACCATGCACGTCATCTTGATACAGGGTGAACATATAGAGCCCCTGGTGGCGCAGTGGTAAAACTGCCGCCCTGTAACCAGAAGGTTACAAGTTCGATCCTGACCAAGGGCTCAAGGTTGACTCAGCCTTCCATCCTTCCGAGGTCGGTAAAATGAGTACCCAGAATGTTGGGGGCAATATGCTAAATCATTGTAAACCGCTTAGAGAGCTCTGGCTATAAAGCGGTATATAAATGTAAGTGCTATTGCTATTGCTAAGTGCTATACACCACCACACAGCTTAAACTGAGCAAGAGTATTTGGATTTTTAAAAATGTAAATAAATTCTAAGTTTATCGTTTATTTTTTATTTATTGTTAGATTTAAAATCATGGTTAGAATTAAATCCATCCACAAACATGCTACACCTACACTTACAGTCTTTTTAAAATGAATTAATGACTGCTCTATCACACCTCATTGAGTAACCAATTAAACACAGGCGGTGGGCAATGATAGCTAAGCAGGATCTGCCCTGGTTGCATATGAATAGGAGACTAGAAGTGTGAGCACTGTAAGATATTCCCCTCAGGGAATGGAGTTGCTCTGGGAAGAGCAGAAGGTTTCACGTTCCCTCCCTGGCTTCTCCAAGATAGGGCTGAGAGAGATTCCTGCCTGCAACCTTGGAGAAGCCGCTGCCAGTCTGAAGAAAATACTGAGCTAGATAGACCCATATGACTCAGTATATGGCAGCTTCCTATGTTCCTATATGTTCACCCTGTAAGCAAGCCACACATACATTCACATGCTTGTATGTTCAAGCTACATGGTCTATCACTGCTCATAGAAATTGTGTTTAACTCTGAAACCAGAGCCTAGGCTACTCTGTATGTGGGACTGCCAACATCTGAATTGGCCCATTATGACATCACTGTGCCTTAGCTCAAAACTAACATAAAAATCCATGCCATTTAGCAATGTAACAATCAGCCTTATTAGATTACCATGCAGTAATTATTTCACATTATCAGTGGCAAAAGACAAACCTCCAAACAGGTGACAAACACATGATTTCTCACCTCAGCTTGAATGACGAGTTGATTCTGGGTTGTGAGCCGCCATTTTCATATAACTGGATGTGCTGTTGGCCATTGGCATGATCCTGCCAATTAACATGCAAGCAGCTTCTTGGCATTTGGGAGCCATCATTTTGTTCTTGTAGTCCTTCACCATCCGTTTCCAAATCACTGGATCCTTCTACAAGCACCTGGAGGAATTTTCGGAGCCTCAACAGTACATTCAGCCTCCACTGCTGGGAAGTTACTCTACAATTAGGATTAACAGATATCATCCAAGACATTTTGTCTCTATTTTTCAGTCGCTTTGACAGTTGCTGGTGAGAAATAAGCTCTACAAAATTATTCAGCAACACACTACTGCGATCCATGAGAAGAGTAGGGTACTCCTGTAACAAAATGTCCAACACCTTTAATGAATCCTCCTGAATTCCTTCACAGATGTGAGTCATGGCACTGGAGAGGTGGGCACTCACCAAAGGGAAAAATGGAGAGATGTGCTCAGCCCGTACTTTTGGAGCCAAGAATTGAAGGAGACGAATTGCTGCTGCTCTTACAGTAGAGTCCTTGTCCGTAAACACAGCTGCCAGCTCACTCAATATATTCGAAAGGTGTGCATCAATTATGAATGGATACTGAGACAGCAGATCTTTGAGCCCAAAAAGTGCACTTTGTTTAACTCCTGCACTATAGTGGTTCATTTGGGAAAGCAGATCCTAGAAGAAATATTATGAATACGTTAAACAGATCAAAACTGTAGAGTAATTGAAGCCATAAGATAGTGTGAATTATAAATAGCATTACATGACATGCTGGAAGGCTAATACAGACATCTTCATTAGCACTAAAACCACATCAAGTTTGGCACCAGTTGAGTTCCTGGAAAAAGTAAATTGGTTGCCTTCTCTCCGGTCACCAACCACTTGTGCTCACAAGGTGGGAGGACTTTGATGGCAGCCTTTGGGCAGGCTCATGCATGAGTGCTAATCCATCATTACTGCAATTAAACCTTTACAGCATGATGAAAAAGTGATCTTCCCACCCAACAATTTGTTACAGCCATATTTGTGATCAAGAGAAGAACAAGAGAAAAAAAGCAGGCAATTTCTCGATTAGCGAGTCATGACTAAGCACCACAGAAATCAATGACATAAGGTAGTACTACTTAAATAGAAGAATTGGTTACTAAGGCTTCTTCTTGCTGGTGGATTTGTGGCCATGCACTGTGGGTTATCTCCTCACATGTGGTCCAGAGGCAGGACTATGTAAATCAGAAAGTCGCCAGTGGAGGAGATCCCCACTGAGTTCTAACTACTCAAGCTGAGACGACAGAAGCCACAAAGAAGAAAAAACAAATATTGAAGAAAGAATACATGAACGATCCATACAGAAACAAATTCCTACAAACCAAGAGAGCCAGACATTCAAAGAGGGGGCCCTGGATGCCCTTAAATCCACAAGGGGACTGTAGTACCTCCTGAGCTTCTCCATATAGCTTGCGAGGAACTACATCCCCCAGGCGCACATGCCTAACCTCCCCTGCATCACTCCCTGACCATCCCTCCGGATGCTTCCAAGAATCACCAGAGCCACCCAGCTTCTCCACACCAATGCTAGGCAGCTTTTAAAGGGCTCTCACCACCTGCATCCTACCTGGGGCAGCAGCTGCCCCACAAGCAAATGATTGGGAATTCCAAAATAACATTTCCCAAGTGCACAGCTCTAGAAGTACCTGGCAGATGAAGGTGGCCAGAACAAGTGTACAGCTTACATAGTCTCATGAGAGGCCGACTTCTAAGTAGTTGCACTGCAGATCTTGTCAAGAGGGGTGCTGGTGGAGAACGCTACTGAGATAAGACACCAATCATGTAGAATGTGCAGTCACATGAAATGGATGTTTGAGTTGCTGGACTTCATACAAGAAAAATGCACATCTTGATCCACCTCACAATAGTTGCTGAGGAAACCCTTTGCCCTCAGGGGTAAACAAAAGAGAACAAGAAGTTAGATGGATGTCTAGCTTGTGCCAGGTCCTCTCTTTGCAGTAGCTTGGTCTGGGGCAAAACAATGGCAGTATGTTATCCTGAGAAAAATTAAAACCTGTTGACATGTTTGAGAGGAAGGAGGATCAAGTATCAAACAGATTGAATCCAGTGAGAAAATGCAAAGGTTGTCCTTGATCTATGATAGCGCATGAAGTTCCAGTACACATCTGGCCAAAGCGATAGCCATGAAGGCTAGTCTGAATGACAAAACGTGGAGAGGGATGGAGCAGACTGGCTTGTCAGAGAGGAAATAAGGAAGCAGCTTGCCTCTTGAGTGAGTTAGCCCTAAGACTCGTCTACCGTTCCTGCAGAAAGATTAGTTTTTGGAGACTGCACTGATGTACCAAAATCTTCTGGAATCTTGACCAACAAAGAAAAGTTTATCAGGTGCACAGGTATATGCAGTTGGTGGACTGTTTTCTTGACACTAAGACAGTAGAAAGGACTTCAGACTTGTAGCCATGATGCCTCAATATGTACCACTCAGGCTGCATGGGGCAAGTTTTAACCAAGTCAGGTTGTGATGGTGAACTGGGCCTTGTTGAAGAAGGTCTGGGTAGAGAAGTACGAATCATGATTCGGACATTGCTAGTTGTATCAGTTCTGAAAACCAGTTCTGAAAGCCTCAACCTGTCAGTTGCAATGACTATGATCTCTGCCCTGTTGAGATGTACCTTGCAAAGAAAAAGACCGAGGAGGGAAACTAGTGGAAACGTGTAGAGGAGGAGAGGCAGCCACAGGGCTGCGAGTGTATAGATTGTTTCTGGGTCCTCAGAGGGGAATCTGGAATAGAATCTTTGGAGCTTTGCATTCAGTGGTGAAGTGCAAAAGTCTATTACTGGCATTCCAAAGTGATCAGTGAAAGCAAGAAAAACTTGGGGATTGAGACTGCATTTCACTACATGCAGTTCTTGTCAGCTGAGCCAGTCCACTTTTCAATTCAGGACCCCGCCGATATGGTGAGTTATTATGGACGCAAGGTGGGAGTTCTGCCCATTGCAGAAGGAGAAATGCTTCTTGGTAAAGAAATCTGGAACGAGTTCCACCCTGGCAATTTATAGAAGCCTTGGTGGTGATGTTAGTGCATGCAGACGTGTTTTCCAGTCAGGAGATGTTGGAATGAGATTGGGGCAAGTTGAATAGCAAGTGTGGAGCATCACTGCACAGACCCTTTTCCTTGAGCGGAGTGTAGGAGACAACACACTCCCCAGCCGGAGAGGCTGGCATCAGTGGTGAGAACTTTGAACGGCTTGAGGAAGGGTTTTTGTTTTGAAAGCAGTTTCTTGTTAAAAACTGCAGGGGGAACAACTACCTCAGAGAACTGAGGAGTTCTGGCATCACAGAGATCAGCTTGTGCCTCCAAGGCTATGGCCTCTGTGGACTCGGTATAAAATGTATTTGCTGCAGAAGCAGTCCTCTTGTCTTCTTCAGGAAGCTGCTACTCCTGTTTCAAAATATCCAAGAAACAGTCAGGAAAGGTATTACATGGTGCTGGGGCTTTGATTAAGAAAGGCAAGGGTGGGGATTGGGTGCCTGGTGGGTCAGATATTTCCAGCCCTAAGGTCCCTATGGCCTTAGATACGAAGGGCAAACTCGTCCAAGAGGAAAAGCGTCTAAGAACTGCCAAAGACACCTGAGGTCCACCAGACCATTCCCAGCATCAGGATCTGGATTATTTGGAAGTTGTTTTCTAATCCTTTCTGGAGAATCTGCAGAATGGTTGTGCCTATCAGAATTGGATCTTGAAGGTGATGTGAACCTGTGGTTTCCCACCCTGAAAACTCTGAGGAACATGGGAGGCAGGTTCAGTTTAGATCTGTTTTGCTGATTAGATTTCTTAAATACTCTGTTTCTTATGGAGAAAATCAGAGGACCATTTTGAGGCACCTGAGAACACATCATGTTTCCTCAATTTATTTTTCTAATTTTTATTTTATGTTTAAAATGAAGGTCCTCCCCTCCTTCAGATACGACTCCTTAGCCCAAGCTTGTCATGCTGAGGATTTGATCTTGTGAGGTAAGTGGGGGTGCTGGGTTACTATGGGCCTCATGTGGAGCAATAGAGAACCACAGGAAGGGGATTGGGTAAAATGTTTGTTCTGGGATAAAAGGCCACGAGATGTTGGGGTATGCAGACTGAAGGTCCACCTAAGTGTGCAAGAAAATACAAGCCTCCATCTGCAAAGCTGGAGAGGAGGGCCTGGATGGCCATCCTGAGAGCATGTCTAGAATGGACTCTGGCAGGAAAGGACAATTTTTGCTGTCTTTTTTTTTGGGGGGGGGGGGGGGGCTGCAGTCTCAACACAATCAGACCAGGACCATACTTCCAATGCTTTGTGGCCTGCCTGAGTCTTCTTCCTCTTGGGTGGCGAGTGGGCAAGGGGGTGGGGGGAGAGTTCCTAGCATGGTCACCTCTTTGCAACTGTGCAATCCCAGCAGCAAGAGTCATGGCCAACAGTAACATCTCCGGAAGGCCCTTTGCCAGGATCAAGTTCTGCAGAGTGCCTGGGAGGCGATGAGGACCTAGAGGTGCTCAGCACACTCCCTTTAGGAGGCATTGCTTGTGTGCTCAGCTTTAGCATTGCTTATTTAGGCAGGAAGCTGTTGCGTTTGTTTCCCCTATGGGACCAACGTGTATTTGGACTACTGCTCCCCCAATGCCATCTAACAAGATGTGGGGGACAGGGGCAAAAAGTAGTAAGGGGAAAAGGAAAAAAGATAATTTTTAAAAAATTAAAGATGAAGACAAATACTGGGGCTGAGCAAAAAGGCTGAAGAATCACACACACTGAATAAAATCTGAGACCTCATGGAAGCAAGAAAAGAGTGGCTGTCTCTGGAGCACAATGCAGGACTACATGAAGTGTGTGAGTATCTCTTCTACCAGCTCTTAAAAGCTTTTCTAATTTGCATAGTCCTGCCTCTGGAGCACATGGGAGGAGATAAGCCACAATGAATGTCCTTGTTCAACAACTGAGAACTTTTGATTTCAACAGGACTTAATTGTGCCTAACTGAATCTAGATGCTGCCCAATAGGAACAACAAAATTCAAACTTCATAATATAAGAAACTAACAGCCTTATTTCATGTAATGTTAGGATAAACTAAAATCATCTTTTTCAATGGATATCAGTGCACCCAATTCTGCATAGAATATATGGCACACATCAACATAGTTCAGTAAATTAGCCCCCTAAATCATCTCTCCAAGAGCCTTGAGAGCCAATGGCGATGGAAAGCAGTAACATGTTCCTAAGAATATTGGGTGAATTGTTAAATGAGGAGCTTAATATGGCAGAGACTATAGAGGAAAGAGGTCGGGCTGGACAACAAGCAGCAAAATTGGCACAAAGACAGCAAAAGCTGGGAGAAAAACATAAGGCTCATATGGTAATGAGAACGAAATTGCATTCGTTTTCAGGGGATGGGCTTAGCACTAGCTGGAAAACACAACCGAGTGTAAGGAACTGAAGTATGTCTGACACTCAACACTGCACAAATTGAGTGCTGGGCTAGATAATTCCTTTTACCACAATGTTCAGCAAACTTGGCACCCCAAGCATATTGCCTTTTTGAACACATACAAGTTAGAGTTAGTGAACACCACCAATGTAGACTACAGCTGAGAAAATCCATTATTCGATAACCCAAACCATTCACTGAAGTAATGTGAAACTTGACACGGGTGTGTTATTAGTTCTCATAAATTTAACATCAGTTTAGCAGTAATGCTACGATTAAAGGGGAAGGGTTAATTTGCCATTTTCTTTTCATTACTTATCTAGCAAAGTCAACAGCAACCATTATTATATACAATATTTTGTTGTAACTTCCACAGTATGCTATAGCTTCACAAAAGCTTATGCTCTATTAAAATTAGTCTCAAAGGTGCTAAGAGATTCCAACGTTGCCAGTACTCCAAGGTGTGTTTTACTATATACCTTTATGTTAAGCTTTCTATTATTTGTTGGAAGTATTCCATCCTCTCTAAGCTGCTCAGGAAGATGTATGGCCTTTGTTTTGAAGTTTGTATTAGTTGCGTTTTCTAGTCTAGGCTTCTTTTTCCCAACTTTTAGCTTCACTTTATGAAAGTCTTCCTGACGTTTCCTTTTCTTAGTCATTTTGAAACTGCAAAAAAGGGACAAAATATGTTTAAGTAAAATGACAAGCAACTATATTTAACAGAACGTATCACTCAAGACTTTTTAACTAACAAATTAGATCCCATTTTATTTTTTTCAAGACCAGCCAGTTAGTCCAAACAGAAGACGCTCCACTATCCCCCACATAAAAATCCCGTTTTGAAGCAACCGCCATTGAAAGGGGAGGGGAGAAGTGGACAAGCTTCAGCCGCCTTCCTCCTCCAGCAGCAGCCCCCTAGGAGAGCCCTTCGCGGCAAAGCCGGAGAAGGGATTAGAAGAAGAGGAGCGAAACGAGGAAACCAACCCCAGTGTCCCAGCGGGTAGGCGAGTGTCGCCGAGCGGAGAGACTGGCGGGAAAGGGGCGGCACCTCAGCAGCTACTACGACGCGGGGGAAAAGAAGAAGGGAAACTGCTGCGGCAGGCGCCCAGGAGGACCCCACCCAAAGAGTCACCAACGAGCACCCGGTCCGCTCCAGCCCCTTCTCTCCCACCGGACACTCACAGCTTCTGCCTCCCTCGAGTCAGGCACTGCGCTCTCCAACGCTCGAAACGACCCACGCGGCAGCAATGGCTGGTCTTGCAGATTCTTTCCGGGTCAGGCCTGGCCTCGCCCCGCCTCCTCCCTCCGCACGGAAGTCGCCGTCGCGCCCTATCCAAAGGATCCGCTCACTGTAACCACCCACACGCCACGCCCCCTGTTGAAGGAAAGCTGGGTAGGGGAGGCTTCATTCTTCGTGGAGGGGAAGAGGCGGGCGGGGGCGGCTCTCCTCCTCCTCCTTGACGCCTTGTCAGGCAGTTTCGTGGCAGGCGTGTATAGATCCTCCGGAGGGGAACCGGGGAAGAGCCTGCAGCCCTCGCCGCCAGCCGGGGGCTCAGCATGCTGGAAAAGCAGCTGCTCGCTCGCGGGGAAAGGCCGGCAAGCACAGGGAGGGAAACTTATTCGCTTTGTGCCAGTGGCGAGAGGAACTCTTCTGTAAGCCAGCGCAAGGATCCAAAGGGTGGTTTAATGAAGAGGGTACATAATATTCAACATATTGTGACTACATAATACGCTCCTGGACATGTGCCGACGGAAGGTGGCAGCACTGCATTAAAATCAACGTCAGTGGCGTGCACTTTCAAATCTGGATCTTATTTATTTATTCATTCGATTTCTGTACCGCCCTTCCAAAAACGGCTCAGGGCGGTTTACACAGAGAAATAATAAATAAGATGGATCCCTGTCCCCAAAGGGCTCACAATCTAAAAAGAAACGTAAGACAGACACCAGCAACAGTCACTGGAGGTACTGTGCGGGGGGTGGATAGGGCCAGTTACTCTCCCCCTGCTAAATAAAGAGAATCACCACGTTAAAAGGTGCCTCTCTTCCAAGTTAGCAGGAGTTCTGCAATACTTTGAAAGTGTTCATCTTTTTAAAAGTCGATTAGGATCATGGTAGCTTACTATAACAAGGAAAATTTTGTTTAACCTAGAAATAATTGAGTTTTGGTATATTCTGTTAGAACAAATGAGGAGCACATCCTCATGATAGAAGATAACCATAAATCTATAGAAAATAAAGCATAATATCCTGATGCTCACTGAAAATAATTTTGTTGGATCAGAAGTGGGCTGGTCAGTTTAGTAAGCAGCACATCAAGGCTTACCAAGAGACCGTGCGATAGGGGTTCAAAGAGAATATCCATGCATTTCCATACTTTAAAAAATCATGTGACCATAATTTCTGTCTTCACACTAGAGTTTTGTGCTTTTGGGAGCAGTAGAGCCAGAACGTTTTGACATGATACACTGTGTTGGGTCAGTTCATTGTCTAGAAAGGGGCTTCCCATCACTTGCAATGCATAGGTTAGCTGCTATATCTATATAAATAAATAATAAATATAATAATTGTTAGAGATGATTGCGTGTGATATGCCCAGAATATCTTGCTCAGATGGTGTGATGTGGTTTGAGATGAACAAGCAGCCTGTGAAAAACCTGGCATCTGTAGTACACTCACATGCCAAAACTACTGTACAGTGTGGTACACCTAGCATAGGTAGAAGAATGTGCCTATCTGTCCACAACCATTCCAATGAACTAGCTATAACTGGTCTAATTAAAGGTCAGGATGATACCATCTGCTAAGGAGTTTGTAAAGTGTCTCAAGTCTATTTGCACTGACAGATGGTGATCATGAAGGAAGAACAGGTACTTTGCCAGTCTTCTCAAGGGGGAAAAAGCATCTCTCATACTTGTACATGCAGTAGAGTCTCATTTAAGTGTTTTTTAGATTACCACATCAATAAAGAAAAAATCCAACATAACTGCTTTTGACCAAAAAGCATTATGCAAATATTTCTGTGCTACTTACTAAACTGACCACACCCACTTCTGATGGGCTGCTCCTGGCCATATTTTCATACACCATCTGGACTTGCAAAAAACAGTTCTGAATGTCACAAGCTTCTCCCATCCACAAAACACACTTCTCCCCACCCCCAAATAAAAAGAGAGGGGAAAAGACATGTACCAACTTTCAAAAACAAAACTATGTACACGCCAGGCAGTGCATGGAACTGGTCCGGAGGCCCTTTATAGGCCTCCAAAATGGATCGAAGAGCTGGTGGTTCCACTGGTTTGATGCCGGGTGTGTGTGTTGAGGGACCTTTAAGGTTGAGGGGAGGGTACACTTACCCCTCCCGACACTTTTCCCCTGCCAGCACTCCATTTTTTTTCAAAATCCATGGGGCGGCAGCATACCTCCCTGCCACCCCTTCCCCCATTGTTGCCCGGAAATTGGTGGATGTATGGGCTGTGCATGCGCTCACCGTGCATGTTGCACGTCACGTGTGTGACGTGCACATGCGAGGCGGGCTAACTGGGCAAAGAGGCACCTTTTAACATGGTGATTCTCTTTATTTAGCAGGGGGAGAGTAATTGGCCCTATCCACCCCCAGCACAGTACCTCCAGTGACTGTTGCTGGTGTCTATCTTATGTTTCATTTTAGAATGTGAGCTCTTTGGGGGCAGGGAGCCATCTTATTTATTATTTCTCTGTGTAAACCACCCTGAGCCATTTTGAAATAATAATAATAATAATAATAATAATAATAATAATGTGGTGCTGCAGCCCATACTTAAACAAAACGGGCCTCGGATACCACTAAACAAAACGGGCCTCAGATACCACTAAACAAAACGGGCCTCGGATACCACTAAACAAAACGGGCCTCGGATACCACTAAACAAAACGGGCCTCGGATACCACTAAACAAAACGGGCCTCGGATACCACTAAACAAAACGGGCCTCGGATACCACTAAACAAAACGGGCCTCGGATACCACTAAACAAAACGGGCCTCGGATACCAAACATCTAAAACATCAAGTAAAATCAACCATCTGCTGTACATGGATGATCTGAAGTTGTATGGAAAGTCCCAGTCAGAAATCGAATCACTACTAAACGTTGTCTGTATATTCAGTAGCGATGTAGCAATGGAGTTTAGACTAGACAAGTGTGCTGCATTGATAATGAACAGAGGGAAAATAAGAAAAACAGAAGGAATAGAACTGCCCAATGGAAGCAACATCAAGAACCTGGAAGAGAAAGAACCTTACAACTACTTGGGCATTCTCCAGGCTGATAACATCGCACACACTGAAGTTAAAAGAAAAATTGGAAGTGAATACATCAGGAGAGTCAGAAAAATCCTCAAGTCCAAACTCAATGGCGGGAACACCATACAAGCCATAAACACCTGGGCTATACCTGTTATCAGATACACTGCAGGAATAATCGACTGGGCCCAGGCAGAGCTAAAGACGCTAGATCGTAAGACCAGGAAAATCATGACCATCAATCATGCTCTGCACCCCCGCAGTGATGTAGATAGGCTCTACCTCCCTCGCAGCTCAGGTGGAAGAGGAATGCTACAAGTCCATCAAACAGTAGAGGAGGAGAAAAGAGGCCTTGAAGAATATATCAAGGACAGTGAAGAAGATGTACTTAAAATGGTCAAGAACGCAAAACTATTCAACACCAATGAAACAAAGCAGGCCTACAAGAAAGAACAAGTCAAGAACCGAGCAAAAAAATGGAAAAATAAGCCCCTGCATGGTCAATATTTGCACAATATAAGTGGAAAATCAGACATCACCAAGACCTGGCAATGGCTTAAGAATGGCAACTTGAAGAAAGAAACAGAGGGTTTAATACTGGCTGCACAAGAACAGGCACTAAGAACAAAAGCAATAAGAGCAAAAGTAGAAAAGTCAAAAACAAACAGCAAGTGCCACCTTTGTAAAGAAGCAGATGAAACCGTGGACCACCTAAGCAACTGTTGTAAAAAGATCACACAGACTGACTACAAACAAAGGCATGACAAGGTAGCAGGGATGATACACTGGAACATCTGCAAAAAAGACAAGCTACCTGTAGCCAAGAAATTGGTGGGACCATACAATTGAAAAAGTTGTCAAAAATGAAGATGTAAAAATATTATGGGACTTCCGACTACAAACAGACAAACATCTGCCACACAATACACCAGATATCACGGTAGTCGAGAAGAAAGAAAAACAAGTTAAAATAATCGACATACCAGGGGATAGCAGAATAGAAGAAAAAGAAATAGAAAAAAATCACAAAATACAAAGATCTACAAATTGAAATTGAAAAGCTGTGGCAGAAAAAGACCCAAATAATCCCAGTGGTAATTGGCGCCCTGGGTGCAGTTCCAAAAGACCTTGAAGAGCACCTCAACACCATAGGGGCCACAGAAATCACCATCAGCCAATTACAAAAGGCAACTTTACTGGGAACAGCCTATATTCTGTGACAATATCTATAACAACAGCAACAACACTGACAATAAAATTCTGGCATCCCAGGTCCTTGGGAAGGACTCGATGTCGGGATAAAACAAACCAGTCAATAACACCTGTCTGACTGTGTAAATAAATAATAATAATGTGGTGCTGCAGCCCATACTTTCACCAATTTCTGGGCAACAACGGGGGAAGGGGTGGCAGGGAGGTATCCCCATGGATTTTGAAAAAAATGGAGCAGCGGGCAGGGGAGAAGTGGTGGGCAGGGTAAGTGCATCCTCCCCCACCCTTAAAGGGAGACACACACCCCAGCGTCAAACAGCACCTCTGCAGTTCCGTGCACACCACTAGCTCTACTGTGAAAGAGCTAAAGTCCAGGCTGCTATTGCTCAACTCTGTAGCCCTTGCTCAACATGAATGTGAGAGGGAGAGAATGGGTTAAGTGTTATCAGCAATGCAATGTTGCTACATGGCAACTGGTGCTTTCCTTCAACAGTCATTTGTCAACAGGCAGTTGAAACTGAATGCTGGTAGAATTACACAGTGCTATGACTTCTGTAGTGGATGTAATGTACTTCTTGAAAATTTTATTTTTTTGGAGTTTGATAGTGAGCTGGTATAACCCTACAGGATGAGTATGGGATACTGTCTTGCAGAGATTCATTTTATTTGTTTGTTAAAACATGTGAATTCCATTTTTGGAGTTAGGAATATCTACAAGGTGGCTAACAGTTTGTAAAAATCCATTATACAAAAGTAAACCATCAAAACCAAGATAAATGTACAAACAGGAGAACACAACAGGAAACAGATAAAGATGGATGCTGCTAAATTAGTTAACTGATCTACAGTATCACACTGTAAGTCAGAGTTAAGAGTGATACGTATCATTTAGAAAAGAAAAACATGAGCACATATTTTCATTTTTTTAAATGAGAAATTGCTTTTCAGAAGGAAAAAACCAAATTGCACAGACAAACTGCATGATATAACTCCACAGTCTATACAAAAGAAAAATAACATTCACACAAATTGTTATTCCTTCAACTTGCACTAGTAGTATTCTTTGGTTTCAGGGTCCCACTTTCAGTTAGGATCTGTATCACATTTTGAACGTCCATTCCTTGATTTAAGAAAAAAGAAAACTGAGTTATCTTTTATTCAATCTAATAAAAAATACATGTTCAAACAAACTGTAAATGTCAACACTGCAATTAAGTTTTGGCAGCTAAGATGTTCAAATACGGTGCTGGAACTTGCCATGGAAGGAGCAGTCTGTATGGGCTATAAGGCAGATCATGTTTCATAGTTCTGCCAAGTTGTCCTATTGTCAAAAGCTACTGAATACCCTCACCCAATAATTGCAAATACATTTACAGAGTTTTCTCTACCCGGAAGGTTAGAAGTGCACATGGCAAACTCCATTGTAAAAGTTGGCATTTTGGATATACAGGAGATCCTTGATATTCATGAGGGTTCCATTTGGGGGTTTAGCTGCAGATATGGAAACCGCAAATATCAAATAATGGGATCCTATAGGATTGTGGGGGTTAGGTTCCTGGTCAGCCAAAAATCGGCCTCATTTTGCGGGGCGAGTTTCTTAATGTGCTCTGCTGCTCCCCCTGAATCATGCTGTGCCCCCAAATTGGCCGAAAATCTGCATCTCCCCCCCCCCTTTTTTTTTAACAAAGAAGGGAGCCATTCTGTGGCTCTGTCAAAGAAAATGGTGGCCAGAAATTACCTCTGCGGTCATTTCCAGCCACCTCTGACCCATGGCTACAGGAGGTCAGCATGTTTTCTCTTTTTTTCGTGTATGCCGAGGTCAGGTATCTTTTTCCCGACCGCGGATACGTGAATCTGCGGATAAATAGGTCCATCTGTAATGTCAAATCAGATTACAGCTAAGGGCCTGCAAAGATGTAGCCATAACTCTATCCACTGACCCCTCATGTGCCAAATCCTTCCACCCTTCTTCTGGCACCACTGCTGCCACCACTGTTAAATAAACAGGATTTGAAGACCATTCCAAATCTCTGGTGAACATTAACCATACTTAATAGTGGTGCCTCTGCCAAGCCAACATAACCCTCTATCATAGTTTATGTGGCAGGAGCACTTAAGAGGCAAGGAGGAAGCACACAGTTCCATAGCCCATTTCTCCTTCCAAGTGGTGGGCTTGATTATGTCTATACCAGCTCTCAGCACTAGAAGTTTAATACAGATTTGATGGATCAGCCAATCTGATCGAAGCTTTTTTTTTTTAAAGCTGCAAACTGGATCTCAACTTTTTTAGTTGCACTTACAAAGTGGATGGGGAACAGATAAGACAAAAAACAACAACAAAGTGCAGGAAAGCAGATTACCACTGAATGCTGGGTTGGATGCAGCTATTTTGTGTAAAGTATCAGCAACTTCATCGACATCCATATTTCTTATACTGTTGAAAAATTTTGCAATGACATGACCTTCAGAAGCTGATGGCCCAGGAAGAGAGGTCCTAGATGTGTCTGATGGATTTTGAGATGAAGAGGTGTTGGCTAAGGTAGGTTTCAGTAAGCATTCCTCAGAAGAGGTGGGATCTTGCATTGCAGAAGCAGGAGGATCTTGCATTGCAGCAGAAGCAGCAGCGGCAGGAGGATCTTGCACTGCAGCGGCAGGAGGAGGACGTTGCTTTGCAGCAGCAGCAGCAGCAACAACAGAAGGATGTTGCTTTGCAGCAGCAGCAGCAGCAAGAGGAGGACGTTGCTTTGCAGCAGCAGCAGCAGCAGCAAGAGGAGGACGTTGCTGTGCAGCAGCAGCAGCAGCAGCAAGAGGAGGACGTTGCTGTGCAGCAGCAGCAGCAGCAGCAAGAGGAGGATGTTGCTGTGCAGCAGCAGCAGCAAGAGGAGGACGTTGCTTTGCAGCAGCAGCAGCAGCAAGAGGAGGACGTTGCTTTGCAGCAGCAGCAGCAGCAAGAGAAGGACGTTGCTTTGCAGCAGCAGCAGCAGCAAGAGGAGGACGTTGCTTTGCAGCAGCAGCAGGAGGATCTTGAATAGCAGCAGAAGTGGCAGCGGCAGGAGGAGGATCTTGCACTGCTGCAGAAGCGGCAGCGGCAGGAGGATCTTGCACTGCTGCAGAAGCGGCAGCGGCAGGAGGATCTTGCATTGCTGCAGAAGCGGCGGCGGCAGGAGGATCTTGCATTGCTGCAGAAGCGGCGGCGGCAGGAGGATCTTGCATTGCTGCAGAAGCGGCGGCGGCAGGAGGACCTTGCATTGCTGCGGACGCGGCAGCGGCAGCAGGAGGACCTTGCATTGCTGCGGACGCGGCAGCGGCAGCAGGAGGATCTTGCATTGCTGCGGACGCGGCAGCGGCAGCAGGAGGATCTTGCATTGCTGCGGACGCGGCGGCGGCAGGAGGACCTTGCATTACTGCAGAAGCGGCGGCGGCAACAGGAGGATCTTGCATTGCTGCAGAAGCGGCGGCGGCAGGAGGATCTTGCATTTCATCATCAGAAGAGGTCTCTTCAATCGGTACTTCTTTAAATGTGGACATAAAAGTCCCAACTTTGCGATTTTTAGCAGCTTCTGAAGGATTTGTATTCAACTGTGATGCTTTTCTCTTAAATGACTTCTTGATATTCAACTGAGTTTGCTTATCTTCACAGAACTGTTGAACAGCAGGCTGCATGCCTGAAAAACCAGCGGGAGAGAGAGAGAAAGAGACACACAGACAACCTGGTAACTCTTTTTTTAAAGGTACAAAGAAAAGGATACTTTAAAAGAATCATGTTTCAGCTGAATCATATTTCAGATACACTAGATATTAATGGAAGTGTTCTTTATCCACATAAGGGGGGATCAATGTTTGTGTCCCCTTATTAATGATTTACTAATTCAAAGCAAGTAAATTGGTATATATAAATGTTTTTAGACTGCTAAGCACAGCATAATATTCTGCTGGACAAATACAGCTTTAAAGTTCACACAATTGGGTTGATCATTTAGATGACTAATCTCAGGGGAGGAAGAGAACTACCCTTAATCAGTGCTTGAAACATTCCATTTGTGCAGAAATCTGTTCTTCAAAATTTTATATTGGGCCCTCTAGCTGTCCAGTAAATTTAATGTCCTTGTTTTGACCTAGAACCTTAAAAATTGGTCTTATCATACTGGTATCTCCTCCCTTTTGTCCAATTACATATATATATTAACTAGAAATTAAATACCTGACTTTTATACATCAAAGCTGCTACCCTGAAGGCAAGGAAAGACTGGATCACTGTTTATTACCAATACCAGAGAGGGATTGTGTATTATTTATCACATTTGTATACTACCACTCAGTGAATCTCATGGCAGAATATAATCAATAAAAAACTTCATCTAAAAGTCTGCTAAAAATGGTATGTTTATAAGGCCGCAAAAGATGTTGAACCTTCTATCTCAGCAGAGAATGAATTCCAAAGCTCGGGCAACTACAGAGAAGGCCCAACTCTTAGTCACCGACAGACAAGCCCAAGGCAACTGGTTATTAGTCACAACCTCATCCTAAAGCTTGCACTTTAAAACTGCTACTCTCAAGGCCATATTTCACAGGCAATGAAACAAAAGTTGTTGTGAACTGCAAGTCTCCTTGACATGATGCTTTTCTATTGTTTCCTCTGGTGGCCCTCCCTCAATGCTGCGAAGAACCCAGAACTCTGCTGCTGCTTTAGAGCTGCTAACGTATCACCTCCAAACTCTCTCTCATCAATTCTCTGCATTTATCATTTGATAAATGCGTTTAGACTGTGTCAGCAACAGCTTTGCTCTCTACCGCAACCTCTCTCAATGTTATACTTTGGAAGCTTCATTTACACTTTATTTTGTTAGACTTTTATACCACCTCACCCAGATGGCTCTGGGTGGCTAACTAATTAAATCAAAATTAAAACCAGTTTAAAATCATTTCAGTACTCAATAAAGGCCAGGCTAAAAAATATTTTTGGGCTCTTTTAAAAAGGCTGCTAAAACTCTTAAGCCTCTAATAACCATAGGGAGCACATTCCAGAGCCCAGGAGCAGCTACAGAGAAGGCCCGATCCCGAGCCGCTGCCAAGTGAGCAACCAGAACTCTCCTGATGACCTTAAAGTGCTATGGGGATCATACTGAACTCTCCCAGGTAACCTGGTCTTAAGCCATTTAGGGTTTTTAACGTTATTTTAAAGACCCAGCACTTTGTATTTTGCCTGGAAACATACTGACAACCAGTGCAGCTGTTTTAAAACAGGCATAATATAGTCTCCAAGAAACCACAGAGACTAATCTGGCTGCTGCATTTTGAACTAACTGAAATTTCCAAACGACTTACCAAGGCAGCCAGCCCCATATACAGTGCACTGCAGTAGTCAAGCCGAGAAGTTACCAGTGAGTGTACCTCAGTTTTGAGATCTTTCTCTTCAAGAAATGGATGCAGCTGTCTTATCAACCAAGTTGATAGAAAGTGCTCCTTGCCATAGCCTCCACTTGAGACACCAGGGTGAGGCCTGGGTCCAGAGGCACTCCTAAGCTATGTATCTGTTACTTTAGAGTGAGTGCAACCCTGTCCAGTTATATTACATTCCTTGAATTATGACCCCTCACCATTAATATATCCGTCTTGTTTGGATTCAGCCTCAATTTATTATCCCTCATCCATCCCATTACTGCCTGAAGGCAGGCATTTAGCGGAGCCATGTCATTTCCTGATTATGTCATGGAGAAATAGGTTTGGATGCCATCAGAATATTGATAGCACCGTGTGAAGATTCTCTTCCATAGCCCAAGTTACAGTATGCTTAATCCCCAATAGTTATTTCTCCTCTTAAGTCCTCTGACACAATCTCCCTTACCAGTGTAAAGTATATCACCTTCCACAGAAGTCATCTCTGACTGTTCCAAGTGGTCATCAATGCCCTCATTGGGGTTTGGCTCAGAATAATTCTAAAAGCAATTGGATATAATTTGTGTGACTTCTTTAAGCAAGTAAATAAAATACAAGTAGTACATTTCAAATGTGATAATGTATCTAGAATTGATAAGCAGAAATGAATGTCTCTCCTCCAACAAAACCCATTCCATATTCAAGAACAAAGAAAGTTGATTCTGATACCTCTTAAATCTAATGTATTGTCCTCTATTATGTTTTGCTTAAAGAGGGAATAAAGTTTCCACACAGTGCCAAAACACGAGCCTCCAGTCCAAAAGCAAACCACATTACCCAGTTTTGAACTCTGAATTCATATCTTTGCAGAATTATATCAGACTCCTTTAAACACTGGCATTTCTCAGGTGCTTTCAAACATAAACAAGTAGAGAAAGGGAGTGGGAGAGCAAACAAAAGTAGCTTGTGCTTGTGTGTTCCAGGCTTCTGCTGTAATCTCAGAAGTACACTTCATACAACCTTCCCCTACAGCCAGATGCATAGCCCATCTCCCCATATGAAGTAGGGATGTGCTCGAAATACTTCGGCGACATCCCAGGGGGTGGGGAAGAGTGCCTTCAAAAGGAGGCAGGCAGGTCTTACCTGCCCCTCCCTCAAGCCTATGCTGCCTCACACCGCACCATCTTGGAGCTCTTCTCAGCAAACCTGCTCTGTGAAAGTGGCAGCCTGTGCCACTGGCTACTAAGCACCGTGGCAACGGGATGCTGCTCCCAGAACAGGGGCAGCATCCCAGCAATGTGGCGCTTTACAGGAGCCAGCAGCACAGTCTGCCGCTTTCACAGAGCAGCTTTGCTGAGAAGAGTGCTGCGATGGGGTGGTGGAGGCTTGATGGAGGAGCAGGTAAGAGGTGCCAAAACGATTCGGGCTCATCCCTAATCTGAAGCTCACACATATCTTCACGGGGGAATGTGCTCTCTTCCCAAGTCAGCGCATACAATAATCAATAATATTACAAGGGCCATGGCTCAAATGCAGAATCCTATCAAAAGGGGGGAATTTACATTTTATACTCCAGGACACATTGCTGGAGACCAGTGTTCCATCTAAGGTGTGTGCATGCATATGCACACACACGTTTTTGATGTCCGCTTAGTTAATTTTGGATCCCGCTCAGGTTGAATCAAGAAGGCCCCACTCTGAATGAACATGCGCGCACACTGCCTTGATACTGCTGCCCAAAACAAAATTCATTCTGTGCACAGATGAAACAAATCAGAGTACACACTGCTGGAAACTACCCAAAGCATAAACAGTAGATATTAAGAGAAAATTACATTTTTTTCTGAAATCTTGTGACGATACATCACCAATGAATTCGTAAGTTTCTGGTAAACTTTCAGTATAAATGAAGCATCATCTTCATCCACAATTTCAAAGTTTTGCTGGGAAAAGAAACAAAATAAGATTTTAGTAAAAGACAAAAGAAAAATCCAACTTTTGGGTAGTACACATACTCATTAATATGGTCCTTCCCTCTCCTTTAGAAGTGCCCAGATTTCAGATTCTAAACATTTCATCCTAATTCTAAACATATCTGACTGGACAGAAGTACCACTGAAATCAATGGAACTTACAATTAAATGTAAATAATCATAGTCTGCAAAACAAGAACTAAACAGGGAGAGACCATAATTCATTATTAGAGCACATACTTTATTAACTACAAGCCAAGCTGTCAATTTTCCCCTCTAACATACAAGACTCAAACTAAAAATTTCACAAGCATATAAATTATACAAGGCATTTGAATGAAGTTATTGTCATTAAAATCAATGTCTAAAGTGGTTTTGATGCAAATATGGCAAGTTAATATGGTATTCTGCATTAAGCTGGTCACTGACCATAATAAAATGATTTGATTTGAGTATGCCAAGTTAAATGTTTCCTTTTAAAAGCCACTGGCAGCCTGACCAAACTGTGACAGTTTCTTTGCCCATAACAAGAACAAAAGAATCAGTTTGCTCTGTTAACTAGCAGAGAATTAGGGATACATTCATCATATAAGCATAGATTCCCCATCTGAAATTTAGATTGTAAACTCGCTTAGAACCTACAGTACTGAAAGTAAAACTGGCCAGAAATATCTCTTGCCACTGATGCTTAAATGAAGGGTAGCTCGCGTGCACACACACACACACACACACACACACACACACACCCGCACAGCAAGGTTGAGCCACAGGGAATATTAATAGAACTGAAGCCTACTAAAATTACTTACTTGTGGCAAACGCCCACCTCAATGCAGTAACATCTACAAACATTCACCATATGATGAACATCCATGTTTTGAGTCTACCCGCTTGTACACCAGTGGCTACCTCTGATATGAAACAAGTGCAGTAAAACAAAACTCTGTCTGCGCGCGCGCATGTGCCTGTGTGTGTGCGTGTGTCAGACAGACAGACAGGAAAATAAAAAGTATAAACTGTGAATTAGCTGAGTTTCCTCAAATATATGCCTGTCATTAAAATGGATCTTTGCAGTATCAGAATCCAAATCTGCTGCCTTCTGTTTGGCAATGTACCAACTAGATTCAGATTTTCATGTCAATACAAATATATGAACGATAGGAAAGATTAAATGTTTCCAGTTGATTTTGATTCACACCACAATTTGACAACATACCAAGTATTTTAGAAACTCTTCATTACTAGGGAATTCTTCAGAATCTGAGTAACTTTCTTCAAATGCTATATTTTCTTGTTGTTCTGTGTCCTAGAAAACATAAATAGATCTCTTTTGAAATCTACTTTGTGCTCTGCAAAAAGATAATTTTGAGTAGTTAACATCCAGCCTAATTACCCATGAGTAATCCCACTGAAATTAATGAGACAAGTTATCAGCTATTACCTACATAGCATTTCAGGAATCACTGAAATATGATGAATTTTATTTTAAGAATGATGGTAATGAATATTTTATTTTATTTTATATAGAGAATACACAACAAATAGTGTACATCTACAGGCAACCACCATTATAAAATAAACATTTTTAAAGAAACAAGCCTTTCCCCATAAATTCCAATACATTAAACAGCTACCTTGTCCTGCTGCTCTTCATTTTTCTCACCACACCTTATAAAATATAAAGCAAAAATATCTATTAATTAGCATCCAACTTGGTGGGGGGGGAGAAAATTGTAGAAGCTACACAAACTACAAATTAAATCTAAAACAACAAGGTTTTAGTTTCTTGCTCATTTGAATGAGCGAGACCATTGTTCCTTGTTGGAATTCTCTGCTAAAATTTGGCAGCCACTTCCCTCAAATCTCTCCTTAAAAGCAGCTCCCCATACCCTATCTCCAAATCCTCATCAAAAATGAAGCCTAGGTCCGTGTAATTCAAGCCGATACAATTTGCAAAACACCAGGTCAAACACATTCCACCAACTATGTACAGCCACCAGCCTGCCAGGTGCCTGACAACCCTTGTCCTGTTTCTTCAAGTCCTAGACTGGTGGCAAAGCAGGAGGCTTACTTAGCCTTTGGAGAATCACCAAGCATGGCTGGTAGACTATATTTGGTTTGACCACAACTTGTGCCAGACTTGATCTAGCTGTATTCACTCAGATTTATCCTTCATTACCCTTTCTCCCACTCCTGCAATCTACATTGAAAATTACTTCGGTAGGGATCATAAAGTACCATCTATAATGATGGTATTAAATATTACAATCAGCAGCAACAATCTCAGAACAAAATACTATGTTCTCCTAAGAGATTCTTAGTTTTATCCCACCCTTCCTTCAAGGAACCCAGGTCATATATGTTATTCTCCCGCATTGCCATTTTAGCCTCACAACAATCCTATGTAGTAGGTCAGACCAAGCGACTGACTGACCCATGGTCACTCTGTGAGCTTTCTGGTTGAGTGGAGATTTTGATCTGGGTGTGCTTCAATCCCAGTCCAACACTAACTGCTCTCCTACACTGGCTATCCTACATATTTTTATTTATTTATTTATTTCATTTATAAACCGTCCCATCCAGAGGGTGCTGGGTAGTGTACCCGCAGAAGCAATGCGTACAGACCAGAATTGGTTTTTTGCTGCACGCACAGCCTCTGCATAAACCTTCAAGTGGGCTCTATGCTGTGTCCTGTCACATTCAAGCCGAGTTCTCCTCCACTTGCGCTCCAGCCACCTACCTTGCTGCTTCAGACCCTGTAACTCCTCTATACCAAGGGGTCACTTTTAAAGCAGATCGGAAGGGATGTTTAGGAGTGATCGTGTCTACTGCCCTGGTGAGTTCCCTATTCCAGGTTCCCACCAGGGCATTGACAGAATCACTGGTAGGACCAGCATCAAAACCCTCCAAGGCTTTTTGGAATCCTACTGGATCCAACAGCCGTCTTGGGCGGACCATCTTAATAGGTCCTCCACCCCTGCAGGTGGAGGACCTACATAGCTACAAGCATGACTTGTCCCCACAGCTAAGCAGGGTCTGCCCTGGTTGCATATGAATGGGAGACTTGATGTGTGAGCACTGCAAGATATTCCCCTCAGGGGATGGAGCTGCTCTGGGAAGAGCAGAAGGTTTCAAGTTCCCTCCCTGGCTTCTCCCAAGATAGGGCTGAGAGAGATTCCTGCCTGCAACCTTGGAGAAGCCGCTGCCAGTCTGTGAAGACAAGTCTGCTACATAGCAGGTGTAGTCTGCTACATAGCAGGTGAGCCAGTGTGGTGTAGTGGTTAGAGTGCTGGACTAGGACTGGGGAGACCCGAGTTCAAATCCCCATTCAGCCATGATACAAGCTGGGTGACTCTGGGCCAGTCACTTCTCTCTCAGCCTAACCTACTTCACAGGGTTGTTGTGAAAGAGAAACTCAAGTATGTAGTACAGCGCTCTGGGCTCCTTGGAGGAAGAGCGGGATATAAATGTAATAATAATAATAATAATAATAATAATAATAATAATAATAATAATAATAGCAGCAGCTACCTTTCGGTCTTGCATGCTCCTAGCTAGTTCCAATATTTTGACGCAACTATTGGACCAAGACTGCAAAACTTCTTAAAGTCTACGGAAAGCTAAAGAAGCATTCATGTTGCGCAGTCAGTAATTAATATTTCTTTTAATAATAACATCCATCTCTCAGGATATATCCAGACTTCTAACTGAGCAAAGAGGCGCCTTTTAAAGTGGCGACTGTCCTATATTTAGAAGAGTGAGAGCAACTGGCCCTATCCATCCACAGCACAGCATCCCTCCAGTGGCTACTGTTGGTGTCTACCTTATGTTTCTTTTTAGATTGTGAGCCCTTTGGGGACAGGGATCTATCTTATTGATTTATTATTGTTTTCTCTATGTAAACCGCTTTGGAAACTTTTGCCGAAAAGCAGCATACAAATATTTGTACAGGAAATTCAAAAAGCTCAGGAAGAGACAGAGTTGGACTCTAAATGTGTTATGGACAATATTTTGGGCTTCAGCTATTTCCTCTGAGAATTTTCATCATGACAAGTTAGCAATAATAAAAATTAGTTGATACTTCCAATTGTTGAAGTATTTCCCATCTTTATCAAATGTCATCATACAAAAAGACAATCAAAACAAGCCATAAATGCACCTAGGTAATTGCAGATCTGTTTACAAGTCAGATAAAAATATGCAGATACAAATAAAGCAATCAAAATATCCCACAAGTTTTGTCTTGAACTTTCTGCTGTTACTGAGGCGACTTCCTCTGTAACTGACCTTTTTTACCACAATATTTTTGCTGATTTGACTGAAAGTTAAAATGGCAAGAGCTAGTTCTGGCTTTCTTCTAAATAAAGCAATGAAATAAAGGAAAGGATATCCTCCACTCTGCCTGATCCACATCTCAAATTATGCAGAATATTTCTGTAGCAGCTGTTAAGGACAGGGGATTTCAAGTTGAGATATCCATACAAGAATACAATTTTAGACATTGGCACACAATTAAAATGCAAATTTTTGGAAATCTAAGGAAAAGCCCCAAAGAATTCAAAAGATCATGAAAGCCGAGGTTACCAAACTGGCTTCAAGTACCCTCCAAGCTACAGGAGAGGAGAGACAACAGCTCACATAGTTGACTGCACTGCTTTGATTAAAAGAGGTAAATGGATATACATTCTGTCTCCTCAACTGATAAAAGCACACACACAAAAACTGGGCTTGGAAGTATCAGGGCAAAGTTCATGCATCTCCTTTCAACCATCCATGCATCCTTAAAAAAGAAACCATTCATACTTCAAAAGTCAAAGAAATCTTGTGTATATATAGGGAGAAAGATATTTATACAGACACATTCCATTTAAACATGTTTCTTTTGTCAATGTTCTAAGGATATTTTCAAATAAACCATTAACTATCTAAAAACCTACTGAGCTTTCACTTCATCTTTGCTGGCTTCAGCCTTCTTAGCATTTTCCTTTTCCTCTGGTTTAGGGTTTTCTTTCTTCTTTTCTCCACCTACATCATCTACAAATAAATGAAGCTTATTTCACAACTTTTCATTTGAGTAGTATTGCATTGGTTTTGTCTTAAAGCACAGTATTGGCATAAAGCAATAAAAAGAACATACTGTGCAAACCACTGATGGCAGGGTACCTCCCCTCCAAGGCGCTCAAAGTTTATGCCAAATATATCAAGAGTACCAATAGTAACTTAAGTATGACATCTCTTCTTTCTAAACATGGTTGTTCAACTTTTAATCTCATCATTTTTTTCTATTAACTTTGAGAACAGTTTTATTGGATATGATATATTAATGTTCTGAATAATCATCATTTTGGGATGCAGCAGTATCCTCATCACTCACTATCAGCTTTTCAGATACACGCACATCAATCTGTATTTCCTGTATCTAATGAAATGCCCTCTAGCCCAACAACACTTATGCCGCAATAAATATGTTAGTCTTTAAGTACTATTCTGTTGCTTTTTAATAACTATTTGAGACATCAATATATACGTATTGTAAACAGCAATCCCTGTTTGTGTAAAAACCTGCAGACCAAGCTTATGACTTATGCAGTCACAGTCAAATTAGAAAGAATAATCGCTCTGGAAGCCACTACAATCATACAATGGTCACTTCAATATATCCAGTACCAGCTGCTGCCTTTCCAACTATCAACTGCAAATCAAACATTGATCCACTTCTTGCTGGCAAGCTACACCATATATCCTGATCGCTTCTTGTCTCCTGTGATCTAGAAGTTAACTACTCTTTGCTCCTTTAACTGTAGCTGCCCACCATTAGTCTATTGGTTATAAATAATTCAGAGTAAATGCAGTGGGGCAGGGTGGTAATGGTGTAGGAAGAGTATGTGAAAAAGAGGACTGGACATATTTAGAGAGTGCTTCTGGATACAAAACTTTACATTTACTAGTTTATATGGAATAGTATTCTCCTAATCATGTAGATGATATTATGGAACTGATTTAGTATGATGTTTATAAACACCAATATAGCAGTTTAAATAAGCCCAAGTTTTTCAAGGACATGGCCTAATAGCTCACCTTCAGAAAACCAAGTGACTAGAGAATCTGGGAGCTGTACTGAAAATTTGTCTTCTGTAAAATGGAGAAAAAAACATGCATGTATAACCTGTAGTACAGTTTTTTGCTTACATTCAAAATTATTTTTTGATAGTACAGCACTACACTTCATCCATGTTCATAAAACATCTCCCCCCCACAAACACACTTTAAATATCTGGTTACCCTTGTGGCACTATGTTATGTGCATCATACCATTTTAAATTCCAATTAATAAGAGTTCTCAGGACTTCAGTAACTAGAGGGGGCTTGATTTATTTTAATTTATTTTATTTATTGTTAAATTTATACCCCGCCTTTCATTAAGAAAATCCCAAGGTGGCTTGATGTGAACTTTCTTCAAAAACTGTAACTACGTAGGCTCTGACTTTAAGTAAGAACACTTACTTAGAAGCAAGTGCTATCAGTACCAATCGCACTGCCTTCCAAGTAAATGTGTTGGAAGGGGAAGGAGAAAGAAAAAACCTATTCCAAACTCAGATATTTTCTCACATCTCACATACAGGAGAACCTCATTATTTGCAGGGGTTCCGTTCCTTGCCTATTACCATGAGTAACTGAACCATGAGTAACAAGGCATTATGGAAATGGGGAAAGTGGGGTTAAGTTCCAGGGTGGAGAGAAGGGGGGGGCAGCCAAAACCGCCCGGGGGGGGCATGAAAAAATCATGGGGAAAGTCTGTTTTTTTCAAGAAAAAAGCCACAAAATGACTCTTATAGTTAAAATGGTGGGCAGAAGTGACCTCTATGGTCACTTCTGGCCCTCTAGGAACCACAGATATGTGGATTTTAACCCTATCATATCCGCGCATACTGGAAAAGTGGGTCTATTAGGCACCTTGTAGATACATGGAACAGCGAATAGCAGTTCCGCAAGTAACGAGGTTCTCCTGTACTCTGCAGAGGACTGTAGACCAAAGAGAGACATGTGCACGCTGCATAAGGCACTCAAAAGCATGCTCACCTTGCTGCAGAAGCAGAGCTGCTCTGTACCTACTAAACACTGCATGATGGCAACTGCAACTCTACTTCAGTTGGGAATGATGGGAGTAGCAATGCAACTGCAATCACACAATGCGTAGCAGGCACGGAGCAGCCCCACCTTCGCAGTTGCACGGACATGCTTTCGAGTGCCTCACAGCAGTGCACCTCTCTCTTTGATCTACAGTTCTATGTGAGCCTGAGTGGTGCATGTACAGAACGTGCCTAATGCTACAAGTGATAATGTACGGCTTACCTTTCCGAATAGGAAGATCTGTTGTAACCTAAGGAAAAAGAACCTTTCCATCAACAATTTTTAGATACGATACACTTTTATGTTCTGCTGGAATCCATATTTGAATTCAAAAACAACAGTGACAGTCATCCAAAATCAGACTGATAGTCTCTGTAGTACAATACTGCAGAAGTAACCATGTGAATTGGGTACAGTCTGTCAACAACCTGCAGATACTGAGAGCACTGGAGAAAGCTTACAACTAGAAGCACTTCAGTATTAGATGTGAGTTTTAACACAGTCTTTAATGGAATCAATATAAAGCTAATCATTTTAATTATTAAACTAATATCAAGATGCAAAATTAATTTTGTACACATACAAAAAAGGTTGTGCTCCATAGGCACAACCTTTTAGTAATAGTGCAGAGTTGCATGTTTTTTAATGAATAGATGGAAGTCCACAATAATTGAAAATTATATGCACAGGCAGAGGTGAGGTGCACAACACAACTGGAACCATTTTGTAATAAGAACTTTCAGCCCATGACTGAGCTGAGTGGGCAAGTCCTTTACCCATTTTAAAACCAGCTTGCCTGTTTTGCAAGACAATCGCCTGCAGCAAAACATTCAAAACATCTCTGCTTGCACATTTGACTTCCTTGGATTGCATCTAGAGACTATATAGCTCATTTACTGTTGCATTAACTTTTGCAAGCAACAGATGGCCCTTCCTCATCAGACGTGTGAAGTAGAATGAAAAAGCTTCTTGTATTGAATATAAAATATTGTATTGATTTTCAAATATCTCTGTTCTTTTTGCTCCTATTTATCTTTCTTCTCCCTCTCCATGCCACTTCTTACAATTTCTGTTCCTCCACTACCCATATCCTCTATTGACCCTTGACTGTACCCTTTCTTCATTGTTGCTCTGTAACTAGTTAAGTGGTTAAGAGAAACTGAGATGAAAGTCCCGTGTTTTCAGTCTTCCCTATTCACACACACATTCAGAAGGACCCATCATAGTGAAGACCAAATTTTCAATAAATTGATAGCTGTGCAATTACAGCTGCCCCACTCCATTCACTGGAGGGAGAACGTACAAAATGAACTAGAAAATGCTGTATTTATCTCAACATGAGTAGGTCTCACAGGCTCAAGGAGAGTGTGTGCAAATAAACCCAGTATACAAGGCAACTTCTCTCCATGGTATGTGGAGGTACACAAGCCTCAGGCCCACACCTGATCTCTCCCCGGTACAATCCCATCGGCATCCTAAAAGAGCTCTCTAGGGATGTGCTTGAACCACGGTTTGAGCAGCGGTTTGAGCCGTGGTTGAGAGCAAGAGCTTTAAGAAAGAGGAGAGGAGGTCCTTACCTCCACAGCCCCATGCAGCTTCCTGCTGGGGTAGTGCTTGGCCCAAGAACCCCCGTGTGGCACCAGCATACTACCTTTATTTGTTTTCTTCCTTCATTCTGTTCAACTTTTGCAGCAACCTCTTTAAGTCTTTTGTTCAAGTTCGAACCTCGACCTTTGACATCTGACATTTCAGGGTGATGTTTTTTCTAGGAACAGAAATAACACTAAGCCTCTATCTTTAATCATCATAATATCTGCTAAATATGGCAATGGCTAGCTTAAAGCTATGACTATCAATCTCTCCCCCACACATACCACATGATAGGCTTTTGGCAAACACTAGTATAAGCATATATATTCACTGTGCTGTATTCAAACATACACAGTCTTGCATCCTGAACAAACATAAGATGTTGCCTTATACCCAGTCAGACCACTGGTTCATTTGGCCCAGTGTTAGATAACGTGACAGCAACTCTCCAAGACATCAGGCAGAGACCCTTCCCAGCCCAGCTACCCAAGATCTTTTTAACTGGATACCGAGCCTGGAACTCTTTGCATGAAAAGCATATATTCAATGGCTGATGGCCTTTCCCAGAGCATCTTTGGTTGTTTCTGTACAGTTTCAAACCAGAGACCTTTTGCATGTGAAGCAAACATACAAAAGGTGTGATTCAGACAGAAGTTGTAGGCCCTGTGATATTTTTCAACTATATAATATTAGCTATTAAAATCATGAGACACCTAAATGGCGCAGTGGGGAAATTACTTGTCTAGGGAGCAAGAGGTTGCCGGTTTGAATCCCCGCTGGTATGTTTCCCAGACTATAGGAAACACATATATCGGACAGCAGCAATATAGGAAGGTGCTGAAAGGCATCATCTCATACTGCGTGGGAGATGGCAATGGTAAACCCCTCCTGTATTCTACCAAGAAAACCACATGACTCTGTGGTCACCAGGAGTCGACACCGACTCAATGGCACACCTTTACCTTTATTTATTAAAATCATGTCACGGTAATATATGTAATGAACTTCCCCAACTTGATTACTTTCGAAGTTCAGTTGCAGAGCATGTTTTGCATCCAGAAAAATCACAGGTTAGTATCTTGCTATCTCCAGTTAAAATGATCTCAAGTAGCAGAAAGATCTCCACATGAGACCCTGGAGAGTCACTACTAGTCAGAGAAGATAGTAATCTGTATGAAAAAAGAAATATGTGCTATACCACTGATGTTCTAGTACAGCGCTGCTCAACTTCGGGCCCCCAGTTGTTTCTGGACTACCACTCCCATAATCTCTGGCTATTGGCCACTGTGGCTGGGGATTATGGGAGATATAGTCCAAAAACAGCTAGGGGGCCAAAGCTGAGCAGGCCTGCTCAATTGGTATAAGCACCAGTTTATTTTATTTATTTATTTAAAATATTTATACCCCACTCCTCCAGTACACTACTGCTCGGGGCAGCTCACAACAATAAAAGAGATACAATATAAAATAAAATTAACCAATTAAGTAAGCAAGTTAGAAGTCAGGCTAAATCCACTATAAGAATTAAGTTTCAAATTGAAAGTTATTTTAAAAGCTAAAAGTTGAGAATTATAAAAACTAAAAAACAAACAGGTTGCTTACCTGTAACTTATGATCTGGATGTGATGCACTGTAGCCATAAGGAATGGGTTCTGCGCCTGTGCAGGGACCTTGCGGGCTGATTGATTAGCTCCTCTCAACACCCCACCCGCCTGCACATGCTGTGCTGAGTCCGTTAGAATTGGCGGTTGGGGCGCTTCCTTTCCAGTTTCTCACAGACCGCCTCTAGGGACGATCCACAAGATAATTAGATTTTTTCCACCAACTGAATCTGCAGCGGGGATGGCTTAGGAGGGACTTATGGCTACAATGAATCACATCCAGATCATAAGTTACGGGTAAGCAACCTGTTTATCTGGATTGTGATCCATTGTAACCATAAGGAATGGGTGATTAGCAAGCTTTCCCCTTATGGAGGTGGGTGCAGATGACCCAAAGCGTATGCTAATACCCTCTTCAGAACAGTTCTCCCAAAATTTGCCTCTCATACCATCCTCAAATCTATAGCGTAATGTTTGATGAATGGCAGTTGAGAAGACCACGTGGCCGCGAGGCAGATATCCGACATCTTGATGCCCGATAGATGGGCTGCTGACGCCGCATAAGCTCTAGTAGAGTGGGCCCGCACCGTCTTGGGCAGTGTCACCTTTTGACATTTATAGGCTTGAAAGATTAGTTCCACTAGCCAATGTGCTAGGCGCTGGCGAGATATCGGACGGCCCTTACAATGTCTATTATATGAGATAAAAATCTTTCTACTTTTTCGGAAATCATGGGTCCGATCCAAATAATATAGAAGAACCCATCGCACATCTAGTGTGTGGAATGCCCTTTCCAAATCTGTCTCTGCGTCCTAGAAGAAGGTAGGCAGGATTATCTCCTGATTCAAATGAAATTCAGTCACCACCTTTTATGGAAGCATGGATCAAGCCGCATAACAACCTTGTGAGGAAAGAACTGTGTGTAAGGCTTATCCATACGTAGAGCTGTCAGTTCGCTTACTCATTTTGCCGACGCGATTGCTACCAGGAAAGCTGTTTTTAGTGACAAAAGCTTAATGGGTATTGTTGCCAAAGGCGCAAGTGGAGGCTCTGTAAGAGCTGACAACAAAGACAAGCTCCACTGCTCCATTGGGCGACGTACAGGTGGATACAAGTTGTTGAGGCCTTTTAGGAAACGCTTACACTCTGGGTGGGAAAACACAGACGAACCATCCCAGCCTTTATGCCTTGATGAAATAGCAGCCAAATGCAGTTTAACAGAGACACTGGCCAGGCCCTTTAGCTTTAGCGAGGTTAGGTACATCAACACCTCGCATGGTGTAGCGTGGAAGGGTTTGATCCCCTTTTCCCTCATATATGTCCGATAGCACTTCCATTTAGACGCGTAATTGCGCCTTGTAGTTTAATGCCTACTATTTAGTAGGATATCCTTTGGAACCTGATTGTCCAGGCAGTCACCTTCAAAGCCTGGACCTCTGAGTGCAATACTCTTCCTTGGTCTCTTTGCAGCAGGTCCGCTCTGCTTGGGAATCTGCGGAAATTGCCCCCGGACAACTGCATAAGCGGGGCAAAACATGGCTGGCGTGGCCACCAGGGGATCAGAAGAATGCAGTTCACCTTGTCCCTCATCACCCGCGCCACCGTCCTTCCTAACAGAGGCAGCGGTGGGAAGAGATACAATAGACCTACATTCCAGGTGTGTTGAAACACATCTCCTAGGGAGCCCCGGCCTATGCCCGCATGAGAGCAGTAGTTGACACACTTTTTGTTGGCAAGAATTGCAAACAAGTCTATCAAGAGGACCCTCCAGTCCTTGAACACCTCTCTGAGATATACATCCTTTATCTCCCACTCGTGCCTTTGGCCATAGTTGGTGATCCTGCTGAGGCTGTTGGCCAAGCAATTGTCCACCCCCTTATGTGGATTGCCACCGGGTATACTGAGTGTTGAATGCACCAGTCCCAAATCCTTTGGGCGAGCAGACACAATGTCAAGGAGACTGTCCCTCCTTAGTGATTGATGTAGGCAATCACCGTCATATTGTCTAGCTGCAGCTGCACAGTCTCCCCTGTGACCAATGGCTCGAACGCCTTGAACTAGATTGCGCTCCTCCATCCACCAGCATAAACTTTTCAGAACCACCGGTGGCATTGTCAAGCACATGTTTTAATTGTCTACATTGGGGCAGAAGTTGCGGAGATACCACAGCTGCAGTGTGCGCATGTGTAATTGTGTATACTGCACAGTTGTGGTACATGAAGCCATTAGCCCCAGAAGCTTTTGAACCCGTACAGGCGGTTGCTGTGGTGTTTCCATAAATTGCTGGATGAGCGCTTGTATCTGGCCAATGCGTTCCAATGGCAAGAACGCTCTCTCTTTCTCCAAATCCAGTACTGTTCCGATGAAGCTCACCCGAGTCATTGTGTCGAGATTCAATTTCTTCCAGTTGATGTTGATCCCGAGGTCTTCCAACAGGTGCACCACTTGTTGTATTTGTTGCTTCAAGAGTTCCCTGCTGTGATTGACCAAGAGTCAATCGTCTAAATACGGATAGACCATCATCCCCTGTGTCCTCAGGTAGGCTACTACAACTGCCATCACCTTTGTAAATACTCTGGGTGCTGTTGACAGTCTGAATAGGAGCACCATGTACTGATATATCTGACTTCTCGGCTGGTGTAGGAGGTCACCCAAGCTTGGGATTACATCCCCCCCACATGCTCCAAAAGGCAGGAAGTAGTCATACTTGAAGATCCTTAACCCAGTGCATGTGGGCGGATCTCCTCAGTTCTACTTCCTGCCTTTGCTCCAGAAGGCTCGCATTACAGCTCGCTGGCTTTGGCCTAGTTAACTAGGCCTCTTCTTTTCTTCTGCTTATATTCCTATTGTTTTTGACTATTTCCAATCTATTCTTCACCTGGTATTCTACTACTATTAGTTCTCTCTAGTTACTAAAGAAGAAAAAAATAATAATAATTTTAAATTTAAAAAAAAAAAAATCATATCTGTTCTTCTACTGTCCTTTCTGTTATTCGTTACCTCTCCTCACCTCTTGCCGACCTTTTGGCCGATGTCCGCTAAAAAGACCTTCGGACTCCTGGCTATTAGGGAGAGATCCGCCCATCAGCGCCTGTTCCCGCCAAAAACTCGGGACTGCGCAAATCCTGTAAGGAAAATGGCAGATGTATCAGATGACCTTGCTGGCGCCTGTAGGCCACAGCGGTCCTCTCTGTTGCCAGATACCGGTGAGGAGACTGGGCGCAATCCATGCCACCAGCAATCCACCGAAGCAGGACGCAGGTGGCGGCACCAGAATCGGAGGCTTCCTGACAAGGAGGCCCCGTTGGTGGCCAGATACCGGTGAGGAGACTGGGCGCAATCCATGCCACCAGCAATCCACCGAAGCAGGACGCAGGTGGCGGCACCAGAATTGGAGGCTTCCTGACAAGGAGGCCCCGTTGGTGGCCAGATACCGGTGAGGAGACTGGGCGCAATCCATGCCACCAGCAATCCACCAAAGCAGGACACAAGTGGTGGCACCAGAATCGGAGGCTTCCCTACAAGGAGGCCCCGTTGGTGAGAGAGCTTTCGCCTGGCAGCGCGAGCAAGGTAAGCCTGTGATGTTTGGCCTCGCCCCCCGCCCCAACTCCTTTCCCTAGCAGTTGGGCGTGCAGGAGGAGGACTGCCTCAGCGAGTATTGGGGCCACGCTGAAAGGAACGTCAGCAGGAGTGGCCGCCCCAGAGCCTGTCGGAATCAGACGGGGAAGACGTGCAGGATGATGAGGCAGGCGGTGCTGAGCCCATGGATGGGGCGTCGGAGCACCCAGAAGGCCATGAACAGCTCCCTCCGGTAAGATCGGGACTTGCTCAGGGGGGAGGAGGTGAGTGCAGATGCCCCCTATGTGGCCCCTCCCTCAGGGCCTACTCCTACAGGGAATGTGGGGGTTCCCCCTCATGCTGCCACTGCAAAGGGCTGGATTCAGGAGGCCGTTCAGGTCTCACTGGCAGCGGCGCTTAAAGCGCGGAAGCCTGCAAGGCATTGCAAGGCAGGCTGTGATCCATGTGTCGCCCTCAGACTCTCAGGAGGAGACGGTGCCCGCTAAGCAGCCCAGGGTGGCTATACGCCAGGACTCTGTGCCCTTGTATAGGGGGAGGTCTTCAGATGAGTCTGGAGAGGACTCCCCAGATCTATTGTGACCCAGGGTCAGTGGGTCAGAGACATTGCTGGGCAACCCAGACAAGGGGCCCTCCTCCTCGGAAGAGGGGGAGATGATTGAGGACTCTGCTGCAAACTTACACAGTCAGAGGCTCTCTCTTATGGTGGATTTTCAGTCACTAATTAACCAGGCTATTGCTGCGCTTGATCTGTAGCCAGTTACAGAGGAACAGATCTCTCCTGTGTCCAAGGGCTCCTTGGTGCTGCCTAAGGCTAAGGTACCGCAGATTAAATCAGTGATACCTGAGGGCTTTACTAAGACCATCAAGGAGGAATGGGCAGCTATTGCGACTCCCAAAGCGTATGTTGGCATTGGCTAGCAAATTGTACAACTTTGAGGAGGAGACTCTGGACTTGCTGAAGGTGCCACTTACGGTTGCTCACTTCGGGGCCCTACTTAGTAGCACAGTGGTACCCAAGGATGGGGACTCCTCTTCTAAGGAGCCAGAAAACAGAAAAGCAGAATCTGCACTGTGCAGGGCTCACGAGGCTTGAGCAGTGGCCATCAGAGCTGACACCACTGTGTCCTTGGTGTCTAGAGCATCGGTCTTGTGGATTGGCGAGTTACCCAATGACCCTCCCACTAATCAATCTAAGATGTGGTGTAAGCTACTTCGTCTGCAGAGGGCGGCTGCCTTTTCAGCGGATGCTACTCTGGACAGTGTTCAGTTCTCGGCACGTGCGGTCAGTGCAGGTGTCCTGGCAAGACGCAACATATGGCTAAAATTTTGGAAGTTGATAATACGTCTAGGGCTAAATTAGCCGCTGTTCCCTATGCTGGGGGGAAAGCTAATTGGGAATGAGGCCCTGAAAGAGGTCCTCATTGAAACTAAGGATAACCGCAGGGCTCTGCCATCAGCTCCTAGGAAGAAGGACAAGAGTTTTAATCATAGACCGATGCAAACCTTCAGGGCGTTTAGACCTCAGTTTGTCAGAGGGAGCCTTTTAGGCCTTTTCGATCGCAGTGGAACAGATCCAGAGGCCAAGGCAGGCAAGGGTTCACTCAGCAGAACCATCAGTCTCTCGGAAACCAGCAGCGGGGCCCCCAAGCAGCAGTCCTGACTCCCACTCAGGCAAAGTTGGGGGTCTGCCATTTGGCCTGTTTGGAAAGAATCCATCGACAGGTGGGTTCTTTCCATTAGTCTACACGGGTACGAAGTGGAGCTGGCCAGCCCCCCAGGAAACAGATTCCTCCTTACCCCTAGATCTGGGAAACCGGAAAAGCACAAGGGGTTGTCCATGGCCATTCAGTATCTGGTGGCTATAGGGGCCATAGAGGACGTCCCACCTCTTCAGAGAGGCAAGGGCATCTATTCTGTGATTTTTACGGTGCCAAAAAAGGACGGATCGGCCAGGGCAGTTCTCAACCTACGCCCAGTCAACCGTTTTGTGATAAAAATGAGGTTCAGGATGGAAACCCTTTGTACCATCTCAGAAGCATTGCAGATGGGGGACTACATGACTTCAATAGATCTCCAGGAGGCCTATTTACACATCCCCATTCATCCACGCAGTCGACATATACTCCACTTCTGCTACATGGGGAGGCATTATCAGTACAGAGCCCTTCCTTTTGGTCTCTCATCAGCCACCCGAGTTTTTATGAAGGTTCTAGTCTGCTAGTGGCCACTTTATGCACTGAGGGGGTCCACCTGTATTGTTACCTTGACAACTTGCTCAAGAAGGGGCAGTTCAGTCGGCTCTGTCCAGAACAATGTCTGTGTTACGTGCGCATGGGTTTCTGATAAATGTGGGCAAGAGTCACCTGATGCCCACACAGAGCCTTCGTCATTTGGGCATGGTAATGGACACCTCAGTAGGCAAACTGTTGCTGCCACAGGATCGGATGGAGGTCTTAACGTCACTGGCTCGTGTGATTGCTTCGAGACTGTGGGCCAGCCTTCTCAATCTAGCAAGTTTGTTGGGTCTCATGGTGGCGGCTATGGACTCGGTGCCTTGGGCGAGGTTTTCATCTACGCCAGTTACAGTGGGGTTTCCTCCCTTACCAGCACAGGATTGCCCTCTAACGTGACAAGAACATTCCTCTCTAGGTGTCTCTTCGCGAGTCGATTCGTTGGACGGCCCGGGGAACCTAGACAAGGGCAAGCTGTTCATAGAACCCGAGAGAGTGATGGTCACGACGGACACCAGTCTATCGGGCTGGGGGGCTCACTGTTGGAACAGTGCTGCCCAGGGGCTTTGGTTGGTGGAAGAGTTGCTCCATAGCATAAACTGGCTCGAGCTGTGGGCTGTCTTTCTGGCCCTAAGAGCCTTCACGCCCTTGGTGAAGGGAAGGTATATCTTAATGTGTACAGAACAACTTAATATCCATTCTGGACCATCATGTAAACAGAATTTCCAATGTTCGGGCAGATTGGCTAAGACGGCAGGAGATCCAGCCGGCAGAATGGGGCCTGCACCCTCAAGTATTTAGGTGGCTGACAGAGCAGCTGGGGTGTCCCCAGATAGACTTGTTTGCATATCCTCAGAATGCCAAGATTCAGAGGTTTTACTCACGTTTCCTGATGTTGGGGGCAGAAGAGACGGATACGCTATCGGTGCCATGGCCTTCGTGTCTGCTGAATGCATTTCCTCCAGTGCCGCTGCTCTCCCGTTGCCTCAGGAAGCTGCGGGGTTTCCGGGCATCCCTGATATTGATTGCGTCTTTTTGGCCCAGAGGGCCTTGGTTTTCCGAGATCATCGACTTGACCGTAGGTCATCCACTCAGTTTGCCAGACCATCCAGTTCGGCTGTGTCAAGGTCCGATTTATCATCCTTGCATCTAGAAAGTGTTCAGCCAACAAGATTTACCAATCGACTTGGCGTAGTTTTCTGCGCTGGACAGCAAAGCTCTCCCTGCAGCTGGACAAGTGCAGGTCGAGGGGATTACTAGGTTTTCTTCAGGATGGCCTTGCGCTTGGTCTGAAACCCAACACGCTTAAACACCAGGCGGCGTGCTTGATCCAGATGTTGTTTCTTCATCAGCGTTTGTTCAGGCGTGGCACCCTCTTCTACGCAAGTTCTTGAGGGGGGCAGCTTTGTTGTCTCCTCTGGTCTGCCATCGTTTTCCGTCATGGGATTTGCATATTGTGTTGTGGGGTCTGCAGTTTCCGCCATTTGAACCACTTTGATCTGTATCATTGCAGATGCTGTCCTGGAAGGTGGCCTTTTTAGTAGCTGTAACATCAGCCAGGAGGGTTTCTGAATCGCAGGCTCTGTCAGTTCAGAGTAATTTGTGTAATTTCTCTAAGGACTCTGTGAGACTTATCCCGGATCCTTCGTTTATCCCTAAGGTAAAGTCTCAGTTTCATCGTGAGGTGGTCGTTTAATTACCTTCTTTTTGTCCGGATGCTCGTCACCCTGCAGAGAAGGAGTGCAACCGGACGCAGGCTTTTCGTAAGTCAGATGCTCTTTTTGTGGCCTTTAAGGCTTCTAAGATGGGATGCAAGGTCTCTTCAGCCATTATTGCTCGATGGGTTCATTCATGCATTACGATGTTGTATGAAGCCCAGAAACTTTCGGTGCCTGGTCAGATTACGGCGCACTCAACTACATCGGCAGCCACTTCCACTGTGTTATCTTCACCGGTGTCCCATGAAGAGATTTGCAAGGCGGCTACTTCGTTGTCACCTTTTACATTTTCAAGGCATTACAAGTTGGATGAACATGAAGCTGCCAGAGCAGCATTTGGTCGGAGGATCCTGCAACAGGTCCTTCCGGGTCAGTAGCTCCAGCTTGGGTATTTTCCCTCCCGTGGTTGGTGCTGTGGTATGTCCCAAGCTTGGGTGACCTCCTACACCAGCCGAGAAAGGTACATTGGTACTCACCGTGAAGGTGTCTTCTGGCTGGTGTAGAAGAGGTCACCCAAGGCCCGCCCGGGTTGTGTTAGGCTGGAGCTGATGATCTGGTTGTAGGGGGACAGTTTTTCTGTCTTTCTCTGCATTATTGTTTGTATATTGTTGTATATTCTCTGTTGTGTTCTGTGGTTTTCATTCCGTAGCTTGAGCTGTTTTAAGCACTGAGGAGATCCGCCCACATGCACTGGGTTAAGGATCTTCAAGTATGACTACTTCCTGCCTTTTGGAGCATGTGGGGGGGATGTAATCCCAAGCTTGGGTGACCTCTTCTACACCAGCCAGAAGACACCTTCACGGTGAGTACCAATGTACCTTTCCCACTGAAAACCTGAGGTATTTGCGGTGGTTCTCCTGGATGAAAGTAGGCATCCTTCAAATCCAGTGTTACTGCCCATGTTCCGCGCACCAAAAGGGGAAGAATAGACTGCAAGGTGATCATTCTTAATTTCTTGGTCAGAATGTAACAGTTGAGACCCCTCAAGTCCATTATAACTCGGATCCCGCCATCTCTTTTCGGGATCTGGAAGTAACAGGAATAATACGCTGTCAGTCTGTTTGCCCACTGCACAGGTGTAATTGCTTGTTTCTCCAACACCACCTTGACCTCCTGCTGAAGTATCTCTGTGGCTGGCGTGTATGTCAGCCCTGAAAATGGAGGCTTGGTCTCGAATTCCAATGCATATCCCGTCTGCACTATATGCAAGACCCATCGATCTGATGTTATATTGTGCCATGCTTGGGCATGGCTTGCCAGTCTGATGGTATTTCTGGCAGCCACAGGACCGATGGTGTGGGTCCTGGATAGGTTGGCCGGTGGTGGTGGAACTGGACCAACGGTTTGGTCCAGTTTCACAAGGTTTCACAAGGTTGTGCAGTGAACGAACAGTCCCATCAAAAGCTTTTCTTGGAAGTGTCCTTGTCGTGTTGTCATACTGTTTTCCCTTTTGCTTTCTGGTTATACGCCCTATTGCGCTGATAGGGCCGGTATTGTCTCTTATAATCCTTCCTGTCCTGAAATCTACTGGGTCTCTGCCGAGAATAATTTCGATTTCTAGATGTAGTACTGGCCCCACCTGAGGGTGCCATAAAAGTACGGGCTGTAAACTTTGAGTTCTTTAAAGTCTCTATAAACGTATCCGTATCCTCATGGAACAAGCCCTTTCCATCAAATGACAGAGATTCTACCCTGTCCTTCATGTCAGGCTGGAGAGTAGCAGAACGGAGCCAAGCATGCCTGCGCATGCCTACTGCTGTAACCATTGTACAAGACTCCGTTTCTGCGAGATGTTTGAAGGCACTCAATTGTTGCCTTGTCACCGCTGTGGTTCTCTCATAGGTGTCGTTAAATTTCCACTGGAACTCTTCCGGTGTCATAGAAGTGGAGTCCTGCAACAGGGCATCCCACAAAAGATGGTTATAACGAGCCATGCAGGCCGCATAGTTGGCAATTCGAACAGCCAGGCTAGCTGTACTATAAATCTTTTGTCCCATAACATCTATCTTCCGCCCTTCCTTATCCGCAGGTGTTGTATGGCGGCAACCACTCTTGGACACAGAGGTGCAGTTCACGACCAACGAGTTGGGCACTGGATGGCACAGCAGGTAAGTATTTTCCTCCTCACTGATACTGTATAGGTTTTCTAAACATTTAGAAGTCGGAGTCATGACATTCACAACCTCCCATGCCATCTTAGCTGCTTTGCTGATCGCTGGAATCATGGTATTTGCAACCGGGTGAGAAGATCTAGATTTCCGCATCATATTGTACACTGGGTCCGCAACATCTGTATCAGACGACTTTAGCTCCATTCCAAGCACCTCCGCTATATCCCTTATCAGGGCGTGATAAGCCTTTAACTCTTCCGTTGGCGAAGTAGAGAGCCTAGGCGGAACATCCAAGGGGGTGGTGGTCTGACCGTCAACTGACGTCGTCAGATTCCGAGCTTGATCCAGAATCATCTTCTATGCTAGCATCACCTGAGGAGGAAGGTGGCTCTGACGGCAGAAGGGTCGACTTCTGCTTTCTCTTCCCACCAGGTTTAACTGAGGCATGCCAAACCGGTGCTTGAATCTGTGGCGGTTGCACCGCTGGTGGCTGTGGTGGAATAACTGGTAGTTGAGTCTGAATGACTGGTTCAGGATGCAGCTGAAACACTGGTCCAGGTTGTGCCTGAATGAATGGATGATGAAACTGAATGACTGGTTCAGGATGCAGCTGAAACACTGGTCCAGGTTGTGCCTGAATGAATGGATGATGAGACTGAATGACTGGTTCAGGATGTGGCTGAATCACTGGTTCAGGTTGTGTCTGAACAGATGGTCCTGGCAACAGTTGAGGAATGGGGGCTTGAGATAGTGACACTGGTTGTGTAGCAGAGCGCCCCTGCAAAGTCTTCCAGCGCAAGTAATCTGCATAGTCTGCTGGCAAAGTGTAGCGAAAACTGCAGCGGTGGGTAGGCTGGACTGAGGGTTGCCCCTGTAACAACATCGGGGCAGGCGCCCCACTCCTGTTTCCTGGACACACACAGGTGAGTAAGATGGGATACTAGGCAACCTCACCGGATCCCCTTCATCACGATCCTCATCCAGTCCCACGCTCAGGAACCCCTGGAAGGTTGACCCTGAAGGAGTGCTCAAAGCCGAATCCATTAGCTCACGAAGACCTCCATCCTGTGCAGTTATACCTGGTGTTCTTGGTGTTGAAGAGGACTGAAAAGGGGTATGCACTGGAGACAGTGGCTGAGGAATCCTCCTTCCCATAGCTACATTCAATGTCGAAGTAGACGTCAAGGGTCCACCGAAAATCTGCTCAGGCATTGTCAACGTTGACGGCGGGATTGAGAACAGCGGCTGCGTCGAGACCGATGTCAACATCGATGTCGAAAGAGGGAGGTGAATCTCCAACGTCGATGTCATCGCCAACCCTGGCGTCTGTGCCGTCCATGTTGAGGTTTGTGCTGTTGACGTTGACACCGGAATCCCTGCCAATGCCGTAGTTTATGTCGAAGTCGAGGCAGACTCATCCGAGTCGCCATCGAAAGCCTGCGCTGACACTGGCGAAGGGGTGCGATGCGCCTGTAACTTTTGCGTATCCAAGCCCTTAGCTTCTCCCTTCAGACGGTAATCTCGATCCTTGTGTTTTCTTTCCTTTGAAACTTCCTTGGGTTTCTTGAAAATCTCTTCAGTCGTCTTTGCAGCACTAGATAACGCGGTTTTAGACTGCTGTCGTGCAGTTCCGCCGTTACCCGGCCCCGGGGAGCCCAATGTCGACTGCGCGCTCGATGTCATTCGAGTGCCCGACATCGAAGGGGAGTCCAGCGAACCACTCGGCTGAGGTGTCGGCAGGTGGAGGGCCTCATCACACAAAGCCGCTCAGAGGCGTAATGCCGTATTCTGCCTAGTTTGCTTCGAGAATGAGCAACAAACTTTACAAGTTGTAGTATTGTGATCCTCTCCTAGGCACAGCAAACACACATCATGGTAATCTGTAGAAGGCAGTTTGGCTCGGCATTTTATACACCTTTTAAAGGTTTTCTTCACCTCCATTGCCTAATATCTCTCACCAAATCCAGTAGTCCATAGAGCAAGCACAGTCCACAATTCGTTCCGAGTCAAAACACGAAGGCAAACGATCTTTCAACAGGCCTGTCCGTTCAGAATAAGCAAACTCCGTTCAAATTCCGTTCCAAGGTCAACCGATAAGCAAATGATCTGTCAACCAGTTAGTCCGTTTAGAGTAAAGTCGTAAACAAGTCCAATCCGAGTTCAAGCCAAAGTTCAAATAATTTCTGAATCGAGGAGCAACAGCTACGAGGTGTGATCGCTTAGGCGGTCAAAGAGAAACTGGAAAAGAAGCGCCCCAACTGCCAATTCTAACGGACTCAGCACAGCACGTGTAGGCGGGTGGGGCGTCGAGAGGAGCTAATCAATCAGCCTGCAAGGTCCCTGCGCAGGCGCAGAACCCATTCCTTATGGTTACAATGGATCACAATCCAGATCTACCAGATATAACCAAAGATGGAGCATTTAAAAGCCTCTTTAAAAAGATACGTTTTTAGTTGTTATTTAAAAACATTGGTGGAGATCATGGCGAAGCTCTTCAGAGGGGTGTTCCAAAGCCAAGGGGCCACCACTGAAAAGGCCCTGTCTCTAGTCCCCGCAAACTTGATCTCCGTTAGTGGCGTGGCCATAAGCAGAGCCTGAGATGATGAGAGGAGGGCCCTGGCAGGTTCATAGGCGAATGCAGTCCAACATGTTCCCTGGCCCCAAGCCGTGTAGAGCTTCTAAGGTCAAGAACAGCACCTTGAATCTATCCTGGGAGTGGACTGGTAACCAATGAAGCTGCCAAAGGATGGGTGTGACACTCATGAAGTGACCTGTGCCCATGAGCATCCTTGCAGCAACACCAATAAGCTAATTATCTATGTTACTGTCAAAAAGCGGATCTCAAAAAGCTATATACAATGTCTAGGAACCAAAAAGGACTATGCATGCATCAATGGGGTGGCAGGGTAAGGGGAAGTTACTCATTTCCATTTACTGCAGCAATCCTCCAAGTCTTCAGGCGGGGGGAGGTGGGAGAAAAACCACTGTGTACTTGCAGTAGATCATACATGACCCTTTGAATCTTGGTCACTATTATTATTCTGTGCTTAACTCTCAAAACTGTATTGGCGTGTAGACAGCATATATATTCCATCATGGGTTACTGTGCCATGTAAGTGATGATGGTGTGTGTGTTTTTTAACTGTTTATACATGTGGACTGTTTTTGTTGGCATTACTAGAAATTATAGAGCTGCACAGGTGGTTCTATAATGAAAACTACTTCTTATAAAACAGGCATGATTTGGCTTATTAATATAAAATTTGCTTCAGAAAATTTTCTTAGCAAGATTTGCCAGCTGATCAATTTTCAGAAAAATTATGTTTTTATAGTAGTTTAAAAACAGTGGCTGGAGGAGTGAGAGACTCCCCTTCCCCATGCATCTTATTTTGCCAGTAAAAAGAACATACATTAAAACTGACATTCTGGAGGTTTTCAGACGTTCAGGAGTGCTGCTGGGTTGTCCCTTTGGTTGGTTCAGTGAACATCTGCTTCATACTTTTCAAGTTATGAGTTTTATAAGTCAACATTTTAGCCAACAGAGATGGAAAAATGAGCATATTATACAACAGTGATTTGTTAGCAGTGAAGTCACAAATGTGACTTCCCATGCTAACAGACAAAGTTGTACTGCCTCTCACAGAATCTTGATATGTCTCAGAGCAAGTCTTCTGCTAGTGGTTGTGCAATGCGGCAGAGCAGCTCAAACCACTTACAGACATTTATTTTCTTGTGCTACACTAGTTCAATGCTAGTCTGGATTCTTCCTGTTGTATTTGCTGCTTATAATGGACAATCTGCGTTTCTGAATTATTTACAGGGGGGAAAGGCAAAAAATACATTATAATATGATCCAACAGTGTGCAGCCATTATTTTTCCTTCAAGATAAAATGTCAGATGAAGCATTCTTAATGTAACACCTAGAGATACGCTGGTCAAATACATCAAACATTACTATTTAAAACTAAAAAAAAATTACTACTCACCAGATATGCCAGTCTATGTTTAATACCCAAAACATGCATAAACATGTTTGTTAGTCCTGATTGACACCCACACAGACTACATTCATAAAGTGAGCTTTCTTCTGACACGTATTCAGTTATATATTGGAGACCTGTATTTTGAGGCACAAGTATTTTGAAAGAACAACATTTATTAAAATAATCTATACTAGCTGGGCCGGGTGCAGAGCTTCTGCGCCTCTAGTTCTTACCCATTCCCCCACCCCATTGTCCCCACCCCAGCGCTCCTACCTCTGGTGCTCCTGTCTTGTGGCCAGTAGGCGGCCGGAGAGGGAGACTGAGCTGCCCTCTCTGCTGCCCGCCTGTCGCCATCGTCTTCTCCACGCCCCCACCTCCCGCCGCGAGATCTATTGTTCCAAACTATTTTAAAATACATTTCTTCTTATGGAAATGAACAATGACTCTCATTAAGAAAATAGCCAGACTTTTAGAATTTTCTTGTGCTTATTGGCACAAGTCGTCCAACAACAAGACCTCTTTGGCATTGTTCTCCCTGAGAACTTCTGCCTGGGCTATACCAATCCTGATTTCAGATGAGGACTGACATGAGTAGATATTCCTCCATACACAACAAATTCTCTGCACATAAAAAGCTAGATGTTAGGAGGGGGAATGATTCTAAGCCATCATCCTCCCTGACAGTTAAGACATCTACACACATTGAATTGTTTGTATGGAGGAGCATTCACTCATGTGAGTCCTCATTCGCACCCTGGAGTTAAACTGCACAAACACAGATTTACCAGCTTAGTGAAAATTCAGCCTTTTAGGTGGCTTAAGGTGGACTCCCAAAACAATAATGCATTCCCAAAGATCACTCTCCCACCTTAGCTCCAAATTAACTTTTACTACTGTAACTGTCAAAAATGTCTCCTAATTGCCAGACAAGTTACAGCCTACATTTAGTTTTGGAAGCTCCAATTCAATTCAATTCAATTCCTTTATTACAACCACAGACCAGCACAATTTACAAACAGAAGCCCAACCAAAAAAACCCCAAAAACATCTTCATAACCTACAGGTTTATGATACAGTAGTTAAGCAAATAGTTAAAGATCAATTAACAGTTATTCTTAATGAGCTCCTGGTGGATTTTACTGGCTATTAAACAGAACTTAGCCACAGTATAAGACCTCAGGTCATTCTGATCAGTTAAAAGATAAAATAGATAAAAATAATCTGTACAACCCAAATGGGAGCTAATAAAAGGGGTTATGTGTTTACGCTGTATATCTAGGTAAAATTGACAATAAAGGAGCACATGAGTCATTGTTTTAATATCTCCTGATTTGCAGAGAGAAGTACATTCTTTGTAGGGAATTTTTTTGATATCTCCCTTCCAGGACTGCTGATTGCAAGACATTGCATCATGCCTGTGTCAAAGCTCTGCAATATTTCGGCACGGTTATCTGGTTTAGATATCTGGCAAGGTTGAAACTCAGAACTTGTTGCCCAAATGGAAACCAACAGGAATAGAGCCCTGATCAATTTGACGCTCCAGACTCTTTGTCTGAGTTTGACCCACGCATTGGATGCAAGGGTCAACACCACTTAAGCTCAACACTTACGCTGCAATCCTATAAATACCTACTTGTAAGCTCCACTGGAATCAGTGGAACTCACTACCAAATAGATAAAACATGATAATAGCTAGATTCTATTCATAAATTCAAACATCTGAATTCTTCTCCTCAATTAATCCAGATGTCAAAAACTCACCAAGAGCAGGTTCAGTATCTTTACATGAATCAAGTTGTTCTTGCAGATTTTTTCCTCGAGCCTTTACAGGCTCAGTTTGAACTGTAAAACAAACATTTTAAACATTATGGAGATGCATAAGTCCATGTTCCATGCATCACAGAAAGAGACATGCTCATTTAGTAGCCAACCTGATACTCACACACTGTGAGGCAATTCCATTAAAACAGGGACACAAGGGTGAAAAATTAAAAATGGTATTAGCTGACCAAAGTTGGTGTCATTTCATAGAGAAATGTCTGAAGATCAATAATTTATGCAATTTTATCTGTGCCTTGGCCAGAATATTGGCCAGGAAATGTCTGACAAAAATGCAGCATGAATTGCTGACACACACAAAAACACTTGCTAAAATATGGATAGCAAAGAGAACTAAGTAAGTTACCCTAAATGTGTATGATGGATTCATTTTCATCCATTGGCAAGTTTAAAAAAAACTGAACTGGGGTGAGCAGTTCACAAAGCATAGATAATTAATCCTGATTCCGTTACCATAAAAGTGTTTAACATTTTTTTAAAAGAGAAATCACTACCAAGAAAAATCACTGTAAGCAAAGATCACTGTAAGCAAAGACAGTTTTTATGACCTTACTTGCCATAATATTTGCATTGGTTTTATGTTTTAATGTTCCTCCCAAAGTAATGGAATCAGACTTCCATAGTAATAGAAGCAGGTTCCTGTTTGGTTTAAGCTTGCCCTATGTGCTGGCCAAAAGAAACTAGTCAGTCTTCTATATTTCACCACCAATTACAAGACTATTGCTAGTAGCCTGTACTGAATTATAGGACTATGAGAGCTGGTGTGGTGTTTAAAGTGTTGGACTAGGCCCAAAGAGACCGGAGTTCAAATCCCTATTCACCCATGTAATTCACTGGGTGATTCTAGGCCAGTTAGTTATCTCTCAGCCCAATGTACCTCACAGGGTTATTGTGAGAATAAACATAACCATGTAAACCACTCTGGGCTCCTCTGAAGGACAGAATATAAATGTAAAAATAAAATAAATAAATACACTTTATAGTTATTTGTGTGGCATAATGGTTTTGTGTTTCTAAATAGTTTTATGAAAGCCAAAGAGACTGCAACATTTGGCAAGGTGGCTAGTGACTGACCCAGCTGCTAGCACTAGATCTTGAAGGAGGCAGAAATCAGGTGATTGGTAAGGGAGCTGTAAAAAGGAAACTAGAACTGAAATCAGTCTCATTCAAAGAAAATGGAGAAGAGAAGCACACAGCTCTAAGTCAGAAACAGAAAATCTGGAAGTTATTAACACAGGTTGTGAAATTATGCCTCTTACTCAGAGACAGTACTGTCAAAGATTGAAAGCGAGGTGGGGAATATGTAAAGGTTTATGAGTATGAGTATGTAAAAAAGACAGTTCATGAATGCAACTAGTACAAAAATGATGGCCAACCTCTGGACTATCGCAGTGTTGGTGCCCTAATGTTGCATAAATATTATATGGCAGGAACAACTTTTGTCAAACTCTCTTTCCCTCTGTGCCTCCGAAAAATATATTCCTGAGAGTCACACAGTCCTCAGCAGTGGTCCCTCTAATTTTTTTCATCTCTGTTTTCATCAGTTTTGTTCTGGGTGGCAGTATCAAGGCAGTGTGTGCACACAACATTTAGAGCAGGGCATTCCTGATTCAACCTGAGCGAGATCTAAAATGAACTAAGTGGACATCCCAAAAGTTTTGAGTGTGTGCACGTGCACACACCTTAGAAGGAACAGTGGTCCTCAGGTCCTATTTTCCAGAGGCACAGTGGGTTTCATGGGCAACGTGAGATCAACAACATGGTTCTTCACGTGTAATGCACACACTGCATTAGAGCACCAGTGCTGTGTTCGTTTTGATTTCAGTTATTTTGAGTGAAAGCATACACTGTTGAGTACAGCTTGTACACTTCCTGTTCTCACAGACAGATACATGCTTTCTGTACCTTGGAATCAGGAGGTAATAATCTGAAAGGTGGGGGAAGTGACCAAGTCACCCAAAATAAGTCCATATCTAATACGAATCTAGCTACAATTTTTTTTACACCTATCACCAATTTTCCTTGTACAATATCTTAATATATATTTTAGTGTTATTAAATGTTGAATTAGTGTTTACATAGATATATATGCTTCAAGGTTTGTGTGCTTTTCTTTCTATTAATGATTTACCTTGATGAATAGCAAGCAACACTACAACCTGATTCTGTTACCAAAATGTTTACATTTCTTCTGATAAAACTAAAGAATGCAGAGAAAAACTAATGCATACAAAACTTTGAACACTGAGCATAGTTTATGGGGCAGAAGGTCATGTCTATGTACTGGGCTGAATTTGCATATAAATGCACTATGTCTTTCCCCCCTTTTTGTCACTGAATTTCCACAACTACAGGAAACTGTATGTCTCATACTGGTTATTTCTGATGTTTATCATTTATGGTGTTCAAACTTGTAAAACATATACTCCAATCCTAACCATGCTTACCTGAAATCTCATTCATTCACTTTACTGTGCAATATAGCCAACAGAATACTGAATTGTGGGAGACTTCGATTCAAAAACCGCTAAAACATAAACCTCACTAGATATCCTTAGACAAAAAATTATCTTAGCCTAGCTTGCCTCACAGGAATGCTGCAAAGAAAATGGCAACCCCATGCACAACCATTCTGAGCTCTTTGGAGGAAGAGTGAGATATAGATGTGTGATTCACTAGGATTTGTTTCCAAGCATTCTTAAGATTGCAAATGTACACCCTGAACCCTTTCTATATTTATTCAGAAGTAAGCAACACTAAATTCAATTGGACGTAGTTCAGTTGAAAACAAACCCCAACAAAGGCAGTAAAAGTAACTTCCAAATAAATATGCATAGAATAGAGCTATGCATGGACCAGAGAATTGACGCTAGGGTCCAGTGCATTAAGTGTAATTTGCAAGTGTAAACCATTAAATACACACAAGCTATCACCATCACATTAACACAAACCATCTCCACTAAATTAGCAGAGCAGTCATTGATTTAAGGCAGAATCTCTTATTTCCATAAGGAAGCAGAAATAATAGTAGAGATTGCCAGTTAAAAAAATGCACTTACCACAATCAGGAAGACTTTCTGGTAGTCTAGTAATTGGCTCCCCTGAAGCACCCAGAGCTTTAACTGCAAAAGAAAGTCAGAGACATCTATAGTAGCATCTTCAGAAGCCAAAAATGCCAATCTGGAGAACATTTATATGTGTTGATTAAGGTTAAACCTATTCGCCAGTACATGTGCTTATGACAGATAGATATCATTTCAAGAAAGCATCACATACATAAAGCAAGAATGTATTACTGTTTGCATATTTAGCATTTGTAGACCAGAAATGCAGAAACAGTGACAAAAACATTTTAACTATCAATCTTGTGACTATCATTGCATGCATTATTAAGAAAAACAGTTTGCTCACCTGTAACTATTGATCTGATAGAAGTCCATCAATATCCATAAAAATGGGTAATGCACCTGCACAGGACCCACTCGGTAACATGCCGCAGCTCATTGAGGGGACCAAGCCCCGCCTACACACTTTCAGCATGCTATTTAAAGGCGGTCTGGGCGCCCTGTTCTTCAGTTCTTGGATGACCACCGTGGAGGACGATCATCCGGAATCAGGTGAGTTTATCATCAAAGGAGAATTGCTTGCACACTCAATATACACAGAGGGGTGGTCCGGGAGAGTCTTATGGATATCGACGGATATCCGCCAGATCAATAGTTACATGAGATCTGTAGAGATCCACAAGAATGGTTGTTTAGCTAGCTACCCAGAGGAGGAGGGTGCAGTAGTAGCTATTGTAACACCCGCTTCAAAACACTCCTCCCGAAGCTTGCCTCCACAGCAGAGCACACATCTATAGCATAATGCTTGACAAAAGGTAACTCAGTGGACCAAGTTGCTGCTTTACAGATGTCCGTGAAGGTTATCCCTGATAGGTGTGCAGCTGAAGAAGTGCAGGCAAGAGTAGAGTGGGCCTTGATTGCTTCTGGTGGCTGAACATTCTGTTGATTGTATGTTAGTAGGATGAGTTCCACCATCCTAGACATTCTCTGTCTAGCAATACAAGAGCCATTCAAAGAGCCTTTGTAAGCTACAAATAGGTGTTTGGTGGACCTGAAATCCTTTGTACGATGTAGGTAGTACAACAGTGCTCTTCGTACATGTAAGGAGTGCATTGCACGTTCTAATGGAGTTGAAGGATCTTTGAAGAACGCTGGTTCCTGGTTGAGGTGGAAGATGGATACTATTTTTGGTAGAAAATCTGGGTCCATAAGCATCAAGACTTTGTCCAGACAGATTCTAGTGTACAGTAAATCTATCCTTAGAGCTGTTAATTCACTTACTCGTTTGGCTGTAGTGATGGTCAACAGGAAAGCCATTTTCAGAGTCACTAGTTTGATGGAGACAGAACTCATAGGTTCAAAGGGGGTCTCTGTCAAAAATGAAAGGACCAGAGATATACCCCAGGGCTAAATAGGTATGTGAACCGGTGGGTACAGGTTTAAAAGGCTCTTTAGGAAAGCCTTACTATTTGGGTATGAAAAAAGAGTTTTTCCCTCTTAACCTGGATGTCTTGAGGATAACGCTACCAAATGCACTTTGAGAGACACATTGGCTAAACCTTCAGATTTCAGATCTGTAAAGTAGAGAAGCACATCTCTGATAGTGGCATGGTTAGGTTGAAACCCCTGTTGCCTTGCATAAAGTTTAAAACGAAGCCATTTGCTCCTGTAATTGTGTCTGGTAGAAAATTTCCTCTGGTTAAGAAGGATCTTTTTCATGAGTCGATCCACCATGCTGTTAGGCGGAGCGTTAGAACATCTGGATGCAGTACATTGCCTTTGTCCAGCGTTAAGAGATCCACTATCTGCAGTAGCTTTGGGTAGTGGTTCCTCGATAGTCTGAGTGCCTGTGGAAACCATGGTTGCCTTGGCCACCATGGAGTCACCAGGATACATGATGTAGGAGCCGTTAGAAGACAGGAGACCACTTGGCTGATCAGTGGTTGAGGTGGAAACATATAAGCGATTTCTTGCTGCCAGTCCAGCTGGAAGGTGTCCCCTAGAGATTGTGGGTCCTGTCCCGCTCTGGAGCAAAAGCGGTTGCACATGTTGTTTTCTGCAGTGGCAAACAGATCTATGGTAGGTCACATCCACTTTGAAAAGAGTGGTGTGATGCACTCCCGTTTTGATTTCCCACTCATATTTTTCTTTCTCAGATAACCTCTCAAGAAGAACTAGTCCGATAAGGAGTGACAGCCCGAGGACTGCACACAACAGCAGTCGGGAAATAACTAAAGAACATGGCACCCAGACTGCCTTTAAATAGTACGCTGAAGGCATATAGGCAGGGCTTGGTTGCCTTGAGGTGCGGCATGTTAGAGAGTGTTTCCTGCGCAGGCACATTATTAATAATAATAATAATAATTTGATTTCTATACCGCCCTTCCAAAAATGGCTCAGGGCGGTTTACAAAGAGAAATAACAAACAAATAAGACAAATAAGACGCATTCTTATGGATCTTGACCCAGATCTACAACTATCTAGCCATCATGGTGTAGTGGTTAGAGTGCTGGACAAGGACCGGGGAGACCCGAGTTCAAATCCCCATTCAGCCATGAAATTAGCTGGGTGACTCTGGGCCAGTCACTCCTCTCTCAGCCTAACCTACTTCACAGGGTTGTTGTGAAAGAGAAATTAAAGTATGTAGTACACCACTCTGGGCTCCTTGGAGGAAGAGCGGGATATAAATGTAATCATCATCATCATCATCATCTTATTCTGCGACGATATCTATAACAGCAACAACATTGACAATAAAATTCTGGCATCCCAGGTCCTTGGGAAGGACTCGATGTCTGGATAAAACAAACCAGTCAATAACACCTGTCTGACTGTGTAAAACAATAATAATAATCTTTACTGTCTGCATTTCAAATTAGCAGATTATCACACACAAGCACGAAAACAGAAAATTATTCTGTTTGCCTGAAGCAATGGAAACTGGGTCTGGAATCAAAGCAGGGGGAAAGAACTGCAGGGAGGAAGTAGCAGGCAGGAGAAGGGTTAAGTACATCTCCACATCTGCTCTGCTGAAAATTCTCCACCTCCCCAATCACTGTGTTACACTATACACATTATGTTGCATCTGTGAGCTTTAGCCCTCAATGACTGGCTGAACCAACTCTTACCAAAATGCATTTCAAAAGCTCCTACAGTACTGACATAGAAGGGAGCTGTTCAGTTTCAAACAGGTCACTCACAAACCATGGCATTCAGACTCAAGATTGCAACGCCCTTCCCTAAGCACTATACTGCCCCAAGCAAACACTGGCAAGCAGCTCTTTATCAAATCACAGCAGGTAAGTCGGTGGCAGCCAGAGGATCTATATAAATACAGATAGTCAAGATCGTGTGTATTATCTGAGCAGATCACACACACACACGCATGCGTAAAAAAGTGGGGGAAACACAAAGATTAGAACAGTAAAGAAAATGTTTGGAGACACTCATGGCTTATTATACTGACATGCCCTTAATATGGCAGAATTAACCATTACAATAAACAAGTTGTTGTTGTTATTTCGATTTCTATACCACCCTTCCAAAATTGGCTCAGATTACACAGAGAAATATTAAATAAATAAGATGGCTCCCTGTCCCCAAAGGGCTCACATTCTAAAACGAAATATAAGATAGACACCAGCAACAGTCACTGGAGGTACTGTGCTGGGGGTGGAGAGGGGAAGTTACTCTCCCCCTGCTGAATAAAGAGAACCACCACGGTAAAAGGAGCCTCTCTGCCCAGTTAGCAGGGGTTTGTCTGCAACATGTTCTGCAACATGTTTAAGTTGCAGAACGCGGCCCCTAATTTGATATGAGAATTTGTCAATATGAGAAGCATACTAGCACTCCTTTCAAAATTCCCCAGAGTCTGAAATGCAAGTGGCTGATTCCTCATCATAAGACAAGAGGAGTAGCAGCCAACGTTCCCAGCAGTAAGAAAGGCAGCTTGACCTACCTCAGCGGCAAAACATTCTCTGAGTTGCAGAGAATTTTAGGAGCACTTTGTGTCAAACAAAAGCATTTAATTAAATATCTCTGGTAGTAAACCTTTATTTGAGCTGATAGGTCCAACCTTGGTTGTCATCCTCCTTGAAGCACTCTGCTAAGCCAGTTAGGTTAAAAATTGCAATTCCTATAAAGATTACTAGAACTGGGCTAAAAAAAGTAGCTCTACATGTTTAAGCTTGCTACCTCCTTTGAGATTAGCCAAAAAGTAGCCAGTAGATAAAGTTCCTCTATCAGTATTGTTATGCTTTTAAAAAATATTCTAGATTATTCTAGGGTAGTGACAGAGGATTCAGGGGACTTGAAGCTGCATGAAAACTAAACAAACCACAGTTTGTTCTGCTATCTGAAATAGCCCTATGCAAGAATCCAAGCCATCATTCATGCCTCAATTTGAAGCAACAATGCTAGCATTAGGTAGCATCCAGGCTAAGTTAGTTATGACTAAGAACCACAGAAACCATTGACACGTTAGTCATAACTAACTTAAGTCCCATGAATTTCAATAGGACAGTCATGAGTTAAATTTGTATGGATGCTCCCCATTATCATTAAGCAATCAGTTACAAGGTATCTCCATGAGTAGAATTATTGGGCTAAGTAATAAAAGATCTACATTCATATGTAGTGATATTTCAATACTTACCAAAGCCATGGGATTTCAAAGCATTCTCAACCTTGATAAATTTTCAGAGAGAAGGGGAGACAGAAATTAAAATATTTATATGGAATGATTCTTCAAAGAAGAAGCAAATAACTAGAAACAAATCAATATTTTGAATAGGCATATTGTTCAACTTGCAATTCACCAAGCCAACTTTAATCCCAGACCAGCAGCCAAAACAAAACAAAACAATCTAAATATATGCTTTAGTTTGAGCTGCTCTTCTGAAAAACAGTATCCTTGTCTTGGCAAGTTACAGGCTGTGCATGTATCATCAGAAAAACGTAGATAAATTACTTACACTTCAATACAACAAGCGTTAAGTAAATTAACCTCTTCCAGTCCATAGAAAAAGTTTTAAATTACTAACACTGTACACATATATAGGATTTATACTATTGATTTTCACCTTTACTGACACTAAATGTTCTGGAAAAGTTATTAATTCTGAGAAGCCACAGTTAAACATGTTACTGTTTTTCAGAAGAGCAGCTCAAACTAAAACATATATTTAGATTTCTAGCCTATTCTCTAAAGTTCAGACAGGTAATATTGCCTCACATATTTCATCCTACCAACAACTCTTTTATTCTATTTCTATACCACCCAAATAAATTATCTCTAGGTATTTACAAACATAATGCAGTAGAATCACATGTGCCTAGCTTCACTTTTATATTATGACAAAACAACCCAATCCAATATTTATTACGGCCAGAAGCCAGCAAGAAGGAAAACAGTTAATAATAGTTGGTGATCTTTCCGAATCAAGGGAGGATACATCAGAACAAAACTAATCAAATTGCTGTCAGAGACCACCGCTACCTAGAGGCTAAAAAGCAAAACTTAGCAGCATTATAAATGATCCGATACCTTCTGTCTGCTAAAAGCAATGTTACATAAAAAGCGTCAGAGTGACCTGGATATTCCAGTAAAAAGGGCAAAATCAAATTGTGTCGCATACCAGGATGAACTCTCCAGTATAAAACCACATGTATTATTGATTCAATTTCTTCCATGCCACAAGGACACAGACGAAATACAGGGGGGATTTTACTATATCTGTCCTCAAAAGCACCAAGGGAAGAGCATTAAACCTTGCCCTTGAAAAAGCCCAATGATATTTTGGGTAATTATGACAAACCAATAAACACAATTAATTCAGAAGATCCCACAGTTTGGATATTCACATCTCCACACGAAGAAAGGAGGGGAAGGAATGATGCACTTAAACTTAATACCTGCTGCCAATCACACCGTGCATGGGGGAGGGGTGCAGGATAGGCCAATACCTACAGCCATAAAAAGCAGTTCTAGAAGCTATATGACTTCATTTTGAAAATGTATTGTATTTAACCAATTGGAAATCCTATAGTCTAGTACTTCATAAAATCAAAACATACTTTAAGATGAAGAAACTGATCTTACCGCCTTATGTTTGCTTCCAATAAAATGAGTCTGCAGGTTTACAGCAGATGCACAATAGACTTGGCAAATCTATATTAAGAAAATACTGTTATAATACAGAAAGTAATACAACAGGTTATATTAACACGCTTGGTGAAAATACAAAGGAAACTGAATCCACCCAGGTTAGCCACATGTGCTTCTCTGGAGCTTTACAATCCAGAGCTTTGACTGAAGTCAGCTCAGAAAACTGCCAACATTCCACTGCCTGTAAAATCTTTTACCTTTTACATCAAACACGTAACCGCTTTAGAGATGACAAGTCAGGGAAAGCTCTTCTCAGCCAGGGACTCTGGCACAATGAGAAAAGCGAAACAATACAAAAATAAACCTGGCAACTCAGTGTGCAGCAGCAGTTTTTTAAAAAAGGCAAAGCTGATGTTAGGTATTAGAAGGAAAGGGACTAAAAATAGAACAGCCAGTATCTTAACACCCCAATATAAATTCAATGGTGTAGCCACCTTTGGGATTCTGTGTATACAGGTGAAACTCGGAAAATTAGAATATCGTGCAAAAGTCCATTAATTTCAGTAATGCAAATTAAAAGGTGAAACTGATATATGAGACAGACGCATTATATGCAAAGCGAGATAAGTCAAGCCTTAATTTGTTATAATTGTGATGATCATGGCGTACAGCTCATGAAAACCCCAAATCCACAATCCCAGAAAATTAGAATATTACATGGAACCAAGAAGACAAGGATTGTAAAATAGAACAATATCGGACCTCTGAAAAGTATAAGCATGCATATGTATTCAGTACTTGGTTTGGGTCCCTTTTGCAGCAATTACTACCTCAATGCAGCGTGGCATGGATGCTATCAGCCTGTGGCACTGATGAGGTATTATGGAAGACCAGGATGCTTCATTAGCGGCCTTCAGCTCTTCTGCATTGTTTGGTCTCATGTCTCTCATCCTTCTCTTGGCAATGCCCCATAGATTCTCTATGGGGTCAGGTCAGGCGAGTTTGCTGGCCAATCAAGCACAGTACACTGTATACTTTTCAGAGGTCCGATATTGTTCTATTCTACAATCCTTGTCTTCTTGGTTCCATGTAATATTCTAATTTTCTGGGATTGTGGATATGGGGTTTTCATGAGCTGTACGCCATGATCATCACAATCAGGGTGGATCTGATTTAAATCAAACTGATTTAAATCACGATTTAAATCACTAGCAGGGTGGATAAAAATCAAAAAAATCCGATTTAAATCAAAAAATCAGATTTTTTTGATTTAAATCGGATTTTTTTATTTAAATCGGATTTTTTTTATTTAAATCGGGTTTTTTTTATTTTTATCCACCCTGCTAGTGATTTAAATCATGATTGATTTAAATCAAATCCACCCTGATCACAATTATAACAAATTAAGGCTTGACTTATCTCGCTTTGCATGTAATGCGTCTGTCTCATATATCAGTTTCACCTTTTAATTTGCATTACTGAAATTAATGGACTTTTGCACGATATTCTAATTTTCCGAGTTTCACCTGTAGTCCTGGTACCCACTCTCAAAGAGGTTATTGGGTACAGTGGTAATTGTAGAGGAACAGATACAGTGACCACCAGCCAGAATGATCAAGGGTCAAATAACCTTATTTTCAATGAAAGTTTAATATGTCTGTGGCTTTTTAGTTTATTAAAAAAATTAGTAAGGGGGAATATGACAAGGTTTATGAAATTATGAACCGTGCAGAGCAAGTGGCTAGATTTCTCCCCACATCCTGCTCCCCCATGATCACCCAATTAAAATAATCAGCAGTAAATTCAGAACAGGTAAAGGAAGTATTATTTTGTACAACACATGAATTACCTTTGGAATTCACTACCACTAGCACAGATGGTTTCAGGAGAAAATATACACAATTTCACTGATCATAAATCTATCAAAATGATTAGTCATGATACCTATATGGTTCCTTCCATGTTCAGAGACAGTATACAGTTGGATACTAAATATTGGAGACAAACAAAAGAGGCAGGGTGCTATCTGTATGAGCTGCTTGTGCACTTCCCAGAAATATCAGGCTGACCACTGTTTGTACCAAGATGCTGGACTAGATGGGCCTATGCCAAGAGGGTTCTTCTTATCAGGGGCACTTCTTATCTATAGGCAAAGTGGATGGCACTCGCCTTAAATTTCTCTCTCAGCCATATTGTCTCTGCCTCCATTTTATGTACCTACTGCCTTCCTCAGTTCTCTGCTGATCTTGCCCGCAGCTGTTTTAAAAGTTGGGAGGTGGGTGATAGTAGCACCAATCTCAAGGAACAAATTAAAAGCACCAGAACCTTTAAAATATTAATATTAATAAGGCAGGAGCCAATAGGCATGCTCACTTTTGTTTTGTAAAGTGGGCAGTTCTAGGACCACCCTATAAACCAATCAGAGAGGGACTAGGCTGATTGACTCCTCAGGCAGCCAATCAGAGTGCCCAGAGGGTGGGCAAGTCTTTTTCTTTTAGCTAGAGAGCAGGTAGGCTGGCTAGCTGTTGAGAAATCTGATCTTTTGCTGGCTTCTTTGGTGGGAAGGAATGCAATCGCTGCTTTCTTTCCCTTGCTCTCTGATCTGATCTGTATACAAAGCATTATGGTCCATTCCCAAAATGAAATGCCTTAAAACACTGGAAGGACCAGCAAACTGTAAGACAGGAATAATTAGATTAGAAACTGGCATAAGAAGCCAGACAGTTGTTTTAGGGCATATGCATGGATTTCTGAATCCAATTGCTTTTCAAATAATAGTAGTTCCTGGCGTTAGAGATGTGCATGGAACCAGCAGGGGCTGGTTTGATGGCAGGGAGGGAATAACGTTAAAGGTGGGGGAGGGTGCACTTACACACACACACCCCCGCCGCTCGCTAAAAAACTGGTCCAGCCGGACAGGGCCACAATGTACCTCCCTGCTGCCCCATCCTCTCCTTGGATCGGAAGTAGCCGATGTGCATACGCACATCGCATCAACCTAGTTTTGAATTCCAATTGTAAATTTTGTGACAGAACAATCCTTCTTGGTTATTTGCCACATGCCCGGAACCTCTCCTGGGGCAACAGATCATGGCTCTCCTGTGCACTAATGTCACCAAACGTATTACTTTTACAGTGTTGGAAAGATCATTTCGGCCCCTCAGTTTCTCAATGGATAGAAGACATCTCTATTCTGGCAACTTTTGAACTGACAATTTACTGTTGAATGCTGAAAGAGGATTCCCATACCAGAATTTGGAAGGACTATTTAGAGTTATTTGCATAATTTCCTCTGTTTATTTCAAATCAATAAATATGTTAACCACTGTATTCTCCCCTTCCCTCCCCACCCCTTTTCTGTTTGTTTCTGGGTTTGTTTCCTCCTATCTCCACCTTTTTGTTGTAAATACTTTGTTATAACATGAAAAAAATTGGAATAATTAGGGAGGGAAGTCTGTAGTGTAGCTATACCATGAAAATCATTCAGACACCTCTATATATTATGAAATATAATACTCACGTTACAATAGTAAGGAGTGGGATTGCTGGACTTAACACTCCAATAGTCTTGAGGTTCCATGGTGGGGGATGTAGGAGTTATGTGGCTTTCCTGTGACAACTATAAAGAAAAACTTTTGACAAAATTCTGGCTGAAGATATAGTTAATTTAAGTTTATCAAAAATATATTCATGTGTCAAATGTACTCTACCATGGCTATCAGCATGGTGTGAAAATACAGGAAGAAACTGGTCAATGATGTATCTGAGTAGTCTCAAATTCCTGCCTCCTTAAGTTTCCAGAGTCCTGTAACACCATAATTATTCCACGTAGATATATACAACTAGTAAGTGAGGCCCATTGTTGACTGGGCAAAGTCACTTTGCATGAATTACTCTTCTAGGAAAGTTCAAGAAACTGAATATATGTAATATATGTAATAGAATATTTTATTAAAATGCTTGTAAAAAGGAGGTAAAAAGAACAATTTGAAATTTGAAGGATTTCAACTTCAAATATTATTCATTTTATTGTATAATGACCATATATGGTAAATTTGAATAATAGTCCATTTGAATCTGAGAAAGATCATCTGCTTTTCTTGGACATTATATTGTTTTGGAATCATTTATCCGATCATTGGATGTTAAAAAATCTGTTGGGAACAACAGTTAAAATATTATGATTAATTCAGAATTTCAGAAGAAAAAAAATACTAAGAATAATTTAAACATGTCCCCAAGCATATTTCGGTGCAAAGAATAGTGCATTCAGTTAATTTCAGCAGGAGCATTGTTCATGCAAAATTGTGTCTGTATGTAATCAGGAAGTGTGACTTTATTTTGCACAAACTCTTCAAAATGTATAATAGATTACTATGTAACAAAGACATAGATATGTATATTATTACAGTGACAGTATTTTACAGCTCTCATGTAAATATCTAAACACTGCTCCTTTCTACACATAATATCCAGATGTCAAGGAACACTGACACACACTAAAATCAGCTAGCAGATGTTAAGCTATTTTTCTGTCTGGACCGTCACTTGTCTTCTAACACAGGAGCCAACCTTGTCTACCCAAGTGTGCAAAAAATTACTTGAGAGGTGTGCCATTGGCTTTCCTGTCTACCAGAATTCAAAGCCGATAATGGACAACAACTATGAAGACTAATGCCATGCCCTAGTAATGAATCTCCTCAGTCACAGCAGCAAGCAGATCACACTTCTAGCCAGTCAGCTGGCCAAAAGAAGCCACAGGCCATCCACTGGGCAACTGCTAGCTCTCCACTCTTTTCCTCCCTTACAGGAATGCCAGGGGATCTCGATTAGATAACTTGTTTGGACTTTGGAAGCAGACTAATCCTCTCAGCAACGATTCTTGTCTCCTTGCATATTATTATTTCACTTGCCACCAAATTAGGTAAGAATATTTGAGACCGTTCAAACTTTTTGGCTGTTTGTATACTATTGTTTTATCTGCCACTAATGTTGGCAATATGGAAAATGCATTTGGCACATGTTAAATCCTTTTTGTTAAACAGCAATTCATAATTAAAATTAAATATATAACAATCATACAAAAATTATACAAAAGTTATTACACACAAAATACCAAGAACCCTAAAATCATTAGGGATATGCCAAAATGTGATTCGGATTCCGAATCAAAGCACAATCCCTTTAAATCAGAGCGATTCCACTGAACTTTCAAAAAGCTTTCTCTCAATGGTATGTTAATGACACTCCTAACACCGTTCCCACTGTTCCTCTTCTTATCCTTCTGCTAACACACAGTTCCACTAAGATGTAGGTTTTCAAGAAAAGTTTGGATTGGAAATATTTTCTCATGTAATTTTTCTCATTTGCGTAATTTTTTTCCCTCAGAAAATTTTACTTTGCAAAATTTTTCTGATGCCCTAAACAGATTGTGATCTGATTTGGCATGCTATTGAGCTATATATATAGTTAGTAAAAAACAACATTATATTAAGTTACTGTATCTCAAAGTTTTTCAAATAGCCATGTGGTTGAACTGAAACATTTAATTGTGGGGGAGGGGAGAAATCAATAAAATACTTAAATGTGGTATAAATGTTATGATTTAACAAATTCAAAGCTCTGTGTGGAAAGCAATTATGTTAATGGAATACTCAATAAATCAATTAAATTATATCTACTCTCTCACATGTTTCCTAGGGATAATCACTTGAAAAACATTAATTACCACTTTGAAACTTTAAGCTTGCCTAATATTGCATTAGCATCTATTCATTGTTACTACTGAATTTTATGAAAAAAACAAGGTTTTTTTTAAATGGGAAATTTCCCATGAAAAACAAAAGTATGGGAAATTTTTCAATCCCAAATCTCCAATTCCACTTTCTCAAAGAAAAGTTTCTGCAAGAGCGTCCACCATTCACTTGTCTTTCTCACACAGGAAATTGTATATACATTCAGCCCAGGTTAAGTCATGCAAAGGTGCAAAATGCCATGTTAATTTTATAACACTACACAGCTGAAAATATTGGAACATCTAAGATCTAACTCCCCCATTTTTTTAATCACTTGATTGTACATTATAAAAGAGCAATTTACTAACCTTTCTGCTATCACCACCAAATATGAATTTTCTCAACTTGCCATGTCTCCCAGCATCCCAGATTTAGAGTTTTGTATATTATAACACACACATCAAAAGAGATAATGTTGGGCTAACTTTATCTTGCCTCAGATCTCAACTGGGTCCCTGATTCCAGCTCGTTTACTTTGACCCTATAATTCAACAGGAGTTGGTGAGAATCAAGTAAAATCCTATCTGCATAGCCCTGCCCAGGGTTCTGTTTCTTGGTCATGCTTTTATATAAAAGACTGTTATTGTTCCATAACATCTCAACCCTTCCCCAAATGCAAAACTGTTTCAAAGCCGCTTCAAAATCCCTACAGAAGGAATTCCACCCATCTAGGAAATAATGAATGAACTGTGTATAGCCATTCCATAGGCACAGCCAGTCACCGTTTTTTGGCACATTTGCATGCAGCAAAACCGCCACTGCTACAGCTTTATTAATCTAGAATAAATTATATCACAATTTTGCCATCCAACACAACGACAAAACAATATAAAACATTACACATGATGGAAGCAGTATGCTGCTTCTTAAAAGTTCTTTGAGTGCAAGTATTTTGTAACATGCAAAGAAGCCCCTTGAACGTCAGAATTCACATTATACACTAGCAAGGGAGATTACGTTTTCAAGGAGCCAACAGCTGAACAGATAGAGGTTAACAAGAAGGCTCCAGTTCAGAACATGATACACACTTGCAATTTGTGACCCTAGAAAGAAAATAGCTGGAGAATATACTACTTTTAAAGGGAAGGAAATAATTCCTAATGTTCTCAAACAAGATCATCATCAAACATGGCAACAGTCAATAGTTCGGTGGATTAATATTATTGTTATAGTTAGCCCATGTTGAAACTCAGGATGGAATGCACAGGGTCAGGCCTGGCTCTACTATGAAACAGGATAACGTGCAGCAGGTGGCAGATTGTATGCCAGTTCTCAGGGGCAGCACACCTAGCATCTTCTCACTCCCATGGACAGCCTATAGAGGAAAGAAGGTGAAATGACACCATACTGGTTTTCCTCTTTCCTTCGTAAAACTAAAAGTTAGGAGTGTAGTGGAGGAAGGTCACGCAGGGACAGAGCGCGCCGGTGCTTCTCTACTTCTCTGGCTGCCAAGGTGGGCATGGTCATGGGGGCTATCATGGAGAGCACCTGCACTTCTGAACTGGCAACTACACAACGGAAGAAGGAAAGATCTGAAAGAAAGGAAGAAATGGGGGGGGGGAGAGATTTTAATAGAAAGGGGGGAAAGCGGGAGACTACATTTGGTGATCCTCCTCAGGCAGCAAAGTGTTTTGAACCGCACCGCAGGGGGTTCCCAGGCGACACCCCATCCAGCCAGCGGCCACCAGACCTGCTTAACTTCTACACGGTGTGCTGTCTCACGCGCCTTCAGATCAGAACCTAGAATCCTATCGACTTTTATTAAACATGACAGCCAGTTATAAAACCTCCGTGTTTAGAGCCCACTAAATACCACGGGGCTGCTGGGGTCAAACAGGGCAAGGCGGTAGTCCCCTGCGTGGGCTCTTCCACAAGGCATCTAGATGGCCCTGGCTGAAAACAAAAAGGCTGGATTACGGAGACTCTCACTCCTACCCAACAAGGCAGTTTCGACCACAAGCTCCCACTGAAGACTAATGGGAAATTCCCGATCCCCACCAGATTATACAAAAAGGTACCCTCCGACCGACCCTTCTCACCAACAACTCACAGGCCGCAGCGATCGGCTACCCTCCGCCCAACAAGCCTGGCATCAGACTGGTAGTGCGCACGCGCGAAACGCATCTTCCTCTCTTAGTCGGAACTACGGCAGTGATGCCGGATGTAAAACCCGGACTGGATAACAAACAAGGAAAGTGGGAAAGGCGCCACCAAATTTCTTCACGTTAATAAAAGGCTTCCTTTCTATAACTACATAGCTTTAAAAACACAACAACACCAACAACAATTTAAAAAAAATTAAAGCGTGCGTAATCAGTTACCTATGCATATATAGATTTACCTTTCCTGGTCTAAACATGAAATGATGAGATATTAACCTTTTGCTAAGCATTTGCTTTTGCACAAGACGTAGAGCCGCATCGGAATTTGGGAAGAGCAGGAGGGAGTGGTTAACAGTAGCGAGGGAGGTGGAAGCCGGAAAGGTCCAGCCTTCCAATCCAGTCACGGAGAAGAGGGAGAGAGAAAAGATTAGTAATGGTGGTGCTTTGTTAAGAGCAAAGATTCTCCTGTCCTCTGATATCTAAGGCTGCTGGGCATCTATATACTACAGAGAAGGGTTTCCCCCCCCTATGCTTTCCCCCGCCCCCATCCTGGGGTCTGGGAGCATTTATAACAACATGAACGCTGCTCGTTATTATTTGGAGCATGCCTTACGTGCCTGCATTTGTAAATCTGCAATCGCTAGTGCGCATTCAATGGGTGGTGGAGCGTTCTTTGTCAGGCTAGAATCTGTGCTTCCTTTTATCTAAAACAAAAGAGAAAAACCGACAGCCTCGAGGAAAAGAAGAAGGGAAAGTCTGGAAAGGCCCCGATGCACAAAAGCCTGGTAAAAATTTTGATTTGTGTTTATTTCTAAGAATGGTTTCAGACAAGCACTTACTTATAAGAAAATACCTGCCTCTCTTATCATTGCCTTCGGAAACGCATCAGATGTTTTCCAGATATGTAACAGGTTGAGAAACTGTGTTTCATTGGCAAGAGATTATACAAAAAGGTACAGCGGATCACTTTTGTGGTGTGTGCTCCCCTGAAGTATCACATCACAATGCGTAACTCGATGATTTATAGTATAAGCAATGATAAAATATTCTTAAATCTAACATTAGTAGTAGAATTAATACAATCTGTATTTCATACTGATACTGTACAGTAGTTTCCATTACACCCGCTTTAGCTGCGTTGGTTTCAAAGTAATGCAAAATCTTGAGAAGGGAATAGCTGCTGGCTCTTATGGAAGCTGACCCAAACAATGTGATCTTGTAAACATCAAGGTAGACACTGTTAGGCCTGGTTAACCCTCAAACGGGAGGCATTGCTGGTAATGTTTTGCAAAGTCTGAATTCAACCTATACTCTCCTATCCAGGGGCTATAGTATTGGTTACACAGCCGTTTCTGTGGGAGCTAAGCCTGAAGATGTGATTATTTGCTGATGAGCTCTTTAGCATTAGAACCCACTTCACCAATCTTCTTGTCCTCTCCTGAAGTGCACAAGACACTCCAATAGTTCTGGCATGTCCTTAACCATACTTGATTGGAAGATGTCAGAGTTTTCTGTATGCCTATTTGTGGGTCACTTTTCTCAGCCACTTACTATCTCACCGTTGTTATGGAAGAGGAACTTGTATTTATCCCCTAGAGAAATCCTCTGGCTTATCCATGATATTTCGAAGTTGCATTCAGGATGAAGTATGTGACTTACTGTCTGATCTACTGTGCATATTTATTTGGAGGTAACCTACTTCTACTACTACATAATACTGCTGCTTAATACTTTTAAGTAAGTTTGCATACAGTTGGGCCTACAAACTGAAGTGAATTGTGTTTTGTCTTCTAGCAGGATACATAAGCTAGCAGGATACATAAGTGTTGAGATAGGCAGATAGTTTCAAATAACTTGCATGGTTTTATTCCTAATAGTGGTTTACCATAAAATCCCCCTCATCTATACTAGGGGTTTAGAAAGCAAAGTGGAGCCTTTGGTACTTGAAAGCTAGTCATTCTTCAGTAATCATTCTTGCTTTGTAAGTGTCCCATAGGCTAAAGTTGTGTGAGCTGTATGGATATTAATATGCTATAAAGAAATAGATTGAAGGTATTTGTGCTGGAAAGATAATTAAAGCACAGTAGTGTGCTCCCAACAATTTGTCAGTGAACTTGAGCAGTGGGATTATGAATGCCCAACCTTATAGTGAGCCATAACTATATTCATAGTTCTGGCCATAGTCGTGGTTCTAGTAATCTGTAGCAGAATACCTGTTTAAAACATTTTTAAACCCCTTTCAAATAATAATCCTCATCTCCAGCCTTACACCAGGTTAGGTGACTAGCAATGTGATCTTAAGCAGAATTAGGCACACCTAAACCCATTAATTTTAGTTGCCTTAAGGTTCACCAACACTTAACTCTGTATAAGATTTACTCTAAGTGGTTAGCCCCTGCTAATAATCTGAAGGCTGCATTCTAGAACAATAATACTTTTCAAGCACTTTCCAAGGTAGCCCCACACAGACTTCATTACAGCTGTCTGATCCAGACATTGCCAAAGTAACATGGTACAAGCTGCAGAATAACTGTGGCTAGGTTCTTCCTGTCTGGTAAAAGGTGCAGCTGGCATAAAATTTAAATCCTAAACTTGTGTATGTTTATTCATTAAAAAGGTATTTTATGTCCAGTGGGCTTACTTCTAAGTAGTAACTGCCAAGTTATTCCCAGTAGGACTCACTCCTAAGCACATAGGATTGTTGCCTTAGTTGGTTGGAAAAAATTCTCCTAGAGCAGGCCCACTCAAATTTGGTCCTCCAGCTATTTTTGGACTACAACTCCTATAATCCCCAGCCACAGTGGCCAATAGCTAGAGGTTATGGGAATTGTAGGCCAACATCCGCAGGATGGCCAAAGCTGAGCAGGCCTGTCCTAGACACAGTCACCACTTGAGCATGGAGGGAGAGGAAAGCTAATCTTGTGGTAGTAAGCATGACTTGTCCCCATAGCTAAGCAGGGTCTGCCCTGGTTGCATATGAATGGGAGACCAGAAGTGTGAGCACTGTAAGATATTCTCCTCCGTGGATGAAGCTGCTCTGGGAAGAGCAGAAGGTTTCAAGTTCCCTCCCTGGCTTCTCCAAGATAGGGCTGAGAGAAATTCCTGCCTGCAACCTTGGAGAAGCCGCTGCCAGTCTGTGAAGACAATTCTGAAGTAGATAGACTAATAGTCTGACTCGGTATATGGCAGCTTCCTGTGTTCCTAGGCTTGAGCGACACCATAATCAAGAGCACACCTGAACTATGAGCCTGAATTTAAGGAGCAGTTCCCAGAGCAATTCCAACTCCAACCAACAGTACCTCCATGATACCAGGATTAAGCTTCAGTTTGTTTACAGTTTGTGTATTTATTAAAGTGTGTGAATATTTAAAGTCTCCCCCCGCCCCCGGTAATATAAAGATTTTACTTGGTTGTAAATCAACATATTTTTGAGATATGTCAAGGAAATAGTACACTTTTATTTTTTTTAAAGTAACTGAAGTGCAAATGGAAAGCTTATTTTAATCAGTGATTTCAGTCAGTCTGTGTGTGAGATTTAAATCACTCCACCATCAGTCATGCACGGCAACCCACCAGGAGTTGAGTAAATATGCTCCTGCTGACTTCTAAGGACTGCAGAAACAAGGTGGAGTTTGTCAAGTACCTGGGTTGGTGGGTCACATTGTAATGGTCATTGCAGTCTTTAGGTGTTTCTAACAAGTGCCACAGCCACCTAATGTCACAGCAGGGAAATGCTTGACTAACAAGTGCTCGATTTAAAGTGCAGTAAGTCAGGGAAACCCATTTTCAAGTGGGATTAAGGTAACCATTTGAGCTATACAGTGTTTGTCATATTCCCTTGCTGCTCTGACTAACCTGCTCTTTCTAAAGGTTGAAGTATTATTTTATTTTTACATTTTTTATTTTACATTTTATATCCCACTCTTCCTCTAAGGAGCCTAGAGCAGTGTACTAAATACTTGAGTTTCTCCTCACAACAACCTTGAATATAGCAGGTTAGTCAGACAATGTGCAGACTGCACAGCATAATTTGTGCCAGGGCTCATTCCTGGCATTGAAAACTGATGTTGGAGCTCAACCCTACAACATATAAAGAAAGAATAGATTAAAGAATCCCTGAACGTACACAGAATGCATTTCCTTTCACCGCTGAATAACTACATAGAATCTCCAACCAAGAATTTGGGGGGAGTGGCAGGGCTTTCAGAGCCAAGGGTGGTGCTTCCAGACAGATGAGAGCCCTGAAATGTCTTTTTCTAGAGCCCTGATCTGCATAAACTTTGCTTCCCAAAGCATGGCCATTATGCTGCATATTTTAATGTAATAGCTAAAGTGCACTTGTAAGGTGCGTAGGTGCAGTTTTGCAATAACCCAGTAAATGCCCTTGGTATATTTTGGAAAGCAGTTGCCTAAGTACTGTTTCACTCAGTTCTCCCGAAATGAATTTGCAAAAGAGACAAAAACTTTTACAATTATTAAGGTTATGAGTCAGGATGTTTCTCATTTGGGATGAACAATTCCAGAATACTAGAAGCACTATTCAGACATTATACTGTGCGCAGTCGCGACTCGTGCGGCAAAGAAGTGGTTCTTTTCTGCCCGTATTGCCTCTGCGAGTTCACGTCTGGCGGAGTTGTTCAGGGTTGTGAGGGGACTAGTATCTGCCCCCCACCCGTGAACCAGAATTTGGAATAACCAGTTACCCGCTGTGATGTATTTAAAGAATTTTTCGCAGATAAAATCTCTCGGATTCGGGCCGACTTAGATGGAGACTCCACAACTAATTTGATGTCTGAACTGGAGGTGTCCAACTATTCCTCTTCGACTGGATCAGTTTCAGTTTGTGACTCCTGAGGATGTGGACAAGCTGCTTGGGGCGATGAGGCCTACCACTTGTTCTCTTGACCCTTGTCCAACATGGCTTGTTCAATCTAGCAGGGAAGCTGTTGTAGGCGGCCTGGTGGAAATCATAAATGCTTCTCTGAGGGAGGGCAGGATGCCTCCTTGTCTTAAGGAGGCAATTATTAGACCTCTTCTAAAGAAGCCTGCATTAGATCCCTCAGAGTTGAGCAATTATAGGCCTGTTTCCAATCTCCCATAGCTGGGCAAGGTAATTGAGAGGATGGTGGCCTCTCAGCTCCAGTCGGTCTTGGATGAAACTGATTATCTGGACCCATTTCAAACTGGTTTTCAGGTGGGCTATGGGTGGAGACTGCCTTGGTCAGCCTGATGGATGATCTCCAATTGGGAATTGACATAGGAAGTGTGACTCTGTTGGTCCTTTTGGATCTCTCGGCGGCTTCCGATACTATTGACCATAGTATCCTTCTGGAACGTCTGAGAGTGTTGGGGGTGGGAGGCACTGTTTTACAGTGGTTCCGCTCCCACCTCTCAGACAGATTCCAGATGGTGTCGATTGGAGATAGTTGCTCTTCAAAATCTGAGCTTAAGTATGGTGTCCCTCAAGGCTCTGTACTTTCTCCAATGTTTTTTAACATCTACATGAAACCGCTGGGAGAGATCATCAGGGGATTTGGAGCTGGATGTTACCAGTACGCTGATGACACCCAGATCTACTTCTCCATGTCATCCTCTTCAGGAGTTGGCATATCCTCCCTAAATGCCTGCCTGAAAGCAGTAATGGGCTGGATGAGGGAGAATAAACTGAAGCTGAATCCAGATAAGACGGAGGTTCTTCTTGTGCAAGGTTAGAACTCTAGAGATGATTTTGATCTCCCTGTTCTAGATGGGGGTCACACGTCCCCAAAAGGAACAGGTTTGCAGTCTGGGAGTACTTCTGGATTCACACCTCTCCCTGGTTTGTCAGGTTGAGGCGGCGGCCAGTGGTGCTTTCTATCAGCTTCGGCTGATACGCCAGCTGCACCCGTTTCTCGAGATCAATGACCTCAAAGCAGTGGTACATTTGTTGGTAACCTCCAGACTGGACTTCTGTAATGTACTCTACATGGGGCTGCCTTTGTACGTAGTCCGGAAACTTCAGTTGGTTCAGAATATGGCAGCCAGGTTGGTCTCTGAGTCATCTCGGAGAGACCATGTTACTCCTTTACTGATGGAGCTGCCAATAGGTTTCCGGGCAAAATACAAAGTGCTAGATACAAAGTGCTAGTTACAAAGCCCTAAACAGCTTAGGCCCTGGGTATTTAAGAGGACGTCTTCTTCGCTATGTGCCCCACCACCTATTAAGGTCACTTGAGGAGGTCCGTCTCCAGGTACCGCCAACTCATTTGGTGGCTACACAGAGACGGGCCTCCTCAGCTGCTGCCCCAAGATTGTGGAATGCGCTTCCTACTAAGATATGAGCCTCCCCATCTCTGGCAATTTTTAAGAAACTTCTGAAAACACATCTCTTCAACCAAGCTTTCTCAGCTTTTTAAAACTTGTTTTTAAATTCTTTGGGTATTTAACTGGTGTTTTATGATGTTTTAATTGTTAATTATTTTATGCAGATTTACAATTTCTGTTTTAATTGTTAATTGATTTTAATGGTGTTTTAATGTGAACCGCCCTGAGCCTTTTGGAAAAGCAGTATAAAAATTTTAATAATAAATAAATAATATGCAGCAGCCAGATTCGTCTCTGGAATGGTGTACAGAAACCATATTATCCCAGTTTCAAAAACCTTATACTGGCTGCTTATGTGGTATTGGTAATTACCTAGAAAACCCTAAATGGACTAGACCCAGGACATTTAAGAGAGTGCCAGTACTTCTATATAGTCTCTACTGCTCTTTAAAATCTGGTGAAGAAATCCATTTACAGCTGCCACTGGCTCATTTAGTGACTGTTAAGAAGTGGGCATTTTCAGTGGCTGCTCCTGGGTTATTGAATGTGCTTCCCACTGAGCTGCAGAGTCTAACCTCTTGAGCCCTGAAGACACGTCTTTTTGGCCATGTATAACTACTCTACTTTATTGTTTTTACGACTTGTTGAAATTATTTGGTTTTTATTATTTGATTTCACTCTGTGTTTAAATTATCTGTAGCCTAAAGACTATTGCCTGAGGTGGTATAAAATGTAATAATAAATAAACCTCATTACAGTATATGTTGGTATTATTTCCTTCTATCCAGTAGAGGAGATGAATATGTAAACCTTCACCTTAGCCATTGCCATCTGTGGGAACGTTTTATCAGTTCTTGTCCAGTGAATGCATCTGTCTATGGCAACCAAGTGTTTGTACAAGTAGAGCAAGACCATTAGCATTGGCTTGCTGGATCAGACCAAAAATTAATATTTTCTAACATGCTGTCTCCAGCAGTGATCAGTCCAATGCCTTTAGGAAGCTTGTAAGCAGAGTGCAGACCCATAGCCAGATAGTGGCATGGAGTGCACCTGCCTCCCAAAAAAATTCTTCTTCCTCCCCAGCAGCCACCAGGAGCTCAGCTGAGGAGAGAGAAGAACAGCTCATCTCACAGCCTGCTGCACTGGCACTCCAGCCACTCCTCTTCCTTCCGTTTCCGCCAAGCAAGCAAGCAACTGCTAAGTTGTGCTTTCATCTTCTGCCGCCCGCGCACCTGCTCAAAGAGCCAGTGCGAGCGAGGCCGGTTCAAGGCGCTGAGATGGCAGGAGAGACTGGAAATGACCAATATGATGGCCACTGCTGAGAGAGAAAGACTCTGCAGCTGCAGCTCAGAGGAGAGCTGGAGGAGGAGACAAGGACTCTAGTCTCTAGTCCTCCCCTTCAGCTGGGCATATTGGGCAAGTGGCTGGCTGTGTCTGTCTTGGTAACGTACGAAGATCTGTTTTCTTGACTTGATTTATATTAAGTCGGGGGGGGGTTGCAGGTGAGGCTAGAGGTGCACCTAGGTAATTTTGGAGGTGTGTGTCAGTGTTTGCCTATGTCTGTCTTCCCCTTCCCCCATGATGGCTCCTGGCAGCAGGCTGCTGCTAGCAAAGCAAAAAGAGAGGCTAGGGGGATGGGATGTGTGACTCTTGTCTGGGGCTCTGCAAGAGAGAGAGAGAGACTGTATGTACAGAATGTACATAGGCATGGCTGATGCTCTGCACAGGGGATATGCTTTCTCTGTGGCTGCCCCAGGGCTTGGGAATATGCTCCCTACTGAAATAAGAGCATCTCCTTCTCTGTTTGTTTTCAGGAAGAACCTCAAGACTCCCCTGTTTTCGCAGGCATTTAATTGGAATTAATTTTAATAATTTTAAAACTTGTTTTAATATCTATTTTATTCTATTATTTTTATTATGTATTTTAATTTGTAACCTATAAATATTTTAAATTTTGTACCCCACCTAGAGGTATACATATCATGTGGTACAGAAATATGATTAAATAAATAAAGGCGGGCAGCCTTGGCTCTTTGACTATTGCCATATAACCTGACCCCCCCACACTCCTGTGATCCCACTCTAAAAAGTTTAGGCTGGCTACGGGCCCAGCCAGGCGTGCAGATTAAAGCCTTCTCTTGGTGTTTTGTTTTGGGTTTTTTTGTCTCCGCCAGGATCTGGTACTCAAAGGTATACTGCTTCTGAACAAGGAAGCACCCTCTAGGTGTCGTGATGGCTAATGAAGAATTGATAGGTCTTATCCTCTAAGCATTGGGGTTTTTGTTTTTGTTTTTATTAAGCCATACAACCTAGTGGCCATGACATCTTGAAGTGTTGAGTTGTGCATTGTGTGAAATATGTACTCTGCTTTGTGCATTTGTCCTTTGCTTTGTGCTGAACCTACTGACAGTGAATATACTATAGGCTGCCTGAACCATCATAGCAAATCACAATAATATTTTGATAAGGTTACCATATGAAAAGCAACATCTTGCATTCAGAAAGCTAGATACTGTGGAATAATATGTCCTTCTTGGTTTTCATAGATTCTTTTGGCACCCTGGAGAAGCGACAGAAAATGCAAAACAGCGAAGTGATAAAGCCCGCCAAATACTTCTCTGAAGTGGAGAAGAGTGTACTGCTTGCTCTTGTTGAGAAATATAAATATGTACTTGAGTGTAAAAAAAGTGATGCAAGGACCATTGCGCTGAAACAACGGACATGGCAGGCACTTGCTCATGAATACAATTCTCAGCCGAGTGTATCACTCCGAGACTTCAAGCAGCTCAAGAAATGCTGGGAGAACATCAAGGCACGGACAAAGAAAATAATGGCACATGAAAGACGAGACAAGGTAAAAAGGAGTATTAGTCCACTTATAAGTAATCACATCCTAGGAAAAGAGAAGATCAACAGCATGGTGCCTGAGCAAGTGTACTTTTTACAGAGTCCACCAGAAGAAGATTCTGAATATCAACCCGAGGCTTCCAGCCAAGGTACAGTCCTATTCTAGTGACCTATATTAAATGGTTCTTGTAGCTGTACATTTTAACAGCAGATGAAAATCAATTATAATTCATTCACATCCGTTGATATCTCTGTGATGACTATTACAGAGATTTATCGGTTATTTTGTATTAAACAGTTTACCATGGCTTACAATGTTGATCTTGAACTTGTGGGTCCTAATTTACAACTGGGTCATGCCCTGACCAAAGGTATGTCACATGAGCAGTAGCCCCGTCACCACCTTTGAATTCCAACTTTTGTTTAAAAGAAGAAAAAAAGATGGAGAAGAGGAGGAAGGAGGGAAAGACATATTTGTCTTGTTTTTCAAAACCTTTTCTAATTGATAAACTTCTATTTGATCCAAAAAGACACTTATGGGTGTGCACATGTGTGTGCCTAATCAGTTGGTTTTTAATATAAATGGTTTTTAATTATTTGGGGCCTTTAAAAAGTTTTTTCCAGTTGTATATATTTTTAATTTGTAAAGCTCTTTTTAGAGCTCCAACTTTAAAACATGTTATCATTTTTTTTTATGGTGGGTGGGTGGCGTTGCTTAAAAATTATAACAATTGTAAGCAGCTCCCATATTGCAAGTTGAGATCTAAGCCAAAATCTAGAAACACTACTATGGCTTTCCTGCATATGCTTCATGTACTGTTCAAACAAGCTGTCCACATGTTCTATAGAGGAATGTGACAACAAAGCTGAAGAAGATGAGGATTACTTTGGAACAGGCAGATGACAGTGGCTTTTATGATTAGCTACAAGAACTTGATTTGAAAACTTTGCAGTTCCTCACATGTTTCTACAGAAATATTATGATTTTTGAGCATTTTCTGTAGATTAATGCTATCAAAATACTAATAAAATAATAAATATTGCCATGGGGAAACTTACTCTTTAATGTTTAGTTGCCAGGCTGTTACTTCAGATGGAAAATGTTGGATTAGAAAAGTTGTTTGGCCACCATATAGTCACTGTTGCTTATTATGCATTTCAAGCTGTTGTTTATTTATTTATTTACTACACTTTTATAACGCCTTTCTGCCTTGACAAAGGCACCCAAAACAGTTTACAATATTAAAAGAAGCAAATAACAGATTAATATAATGTTTCATTTTTTACACAATAAGCTGGTTTTGTTGGGTGAACGCTACACATGATCAAAGGCATCATGGCTCATAATTCCAACAGGGTCATAAGCAATCCAAAAATCACTACCCCATTTATTCACGCAAAATGTACCAATCAACTCTTTTGGCTCATAGACTATAGGGTATGGGGCTGCTCTGGGAAGAGTGTCTGTTTGCTTGTATGCAGAAGGTTCCAAGTTCCCTCTCTGGCTTCTCCAAGATAGGGCTGAGAGGGACTCCTGCCTGCAACCTTGGAGAAGTCGCTGCCAGTCCCTGTTTACAATACTGAGCTAGATGGACCAGTATAAGGCAGCTTCCTATGTTCCTAGGTAGCATGTTTAGCTTCATGCTATCCCAGTGTGGGCAATACTGCCATCTAGTGGTATCCTGGATCTGTTTCAGTGAAAGAGTAGTTAACTGGCAATTTAATGCACAGTATTTATAGCAATAGCAATAGCACTTACATTTATATACCGCTCTATAGCTGGAAGCTCTCTAAGCGGTTTACAATGATTTAGCATATTGCCCCCAACATTCTGGGTACTCATTTTACCGACCTCGGAAGGATGGAAGGCTGAGTCAACCTTGAGCTCCTGGTCAGGATCGAACTTGTAACCTTCTGGTTACAGGGCGGCAGTTTTACCACTGCGCCACCAGGGGCTCATCACATTGTTATGCCACCCTTGCTGCAAGGACAGCATGTTGCACCATGGGAATATTCTTGCTTTATCCTCCCAACAACCTTCTAAAATGAGTTAATCTGCGAGACAGTGAGTTGCCCAAGGCTACCTGGTAAACTTCATTACCAAGGGAGGATTGGATTTGTGGTCTTCCAGGTGCATGTCCAACGCTCTGTCCACCACACCACACTGACTTCTGTGGTGGAAAAAATTAGGAAATATTTTATATAACCATTGTCTATTTTTCTTTTATTTCCCCAGAACCTTTCACTGTCATAAACAGAGAACTGTGTGATGAAGAGAAAGAACTCATACATTTCCAAGTATGTGAAGGTACCTCACAATCGGAGCCCTCCTGTTCAGCAGTCAGAATAACAGGCAATAAAAACTTCAGAAGTAAGACTGCCCAAGAAAGCGATCTGAAAAAGATGCACGAAGAAGAGCACCATCAGCAAATGTCCATCTTACAACTGCAGCTAATTCAGATGAACGAAGTCCATGTGGCAAAGATTCAGCAGATAGAGAGGGAGTGTGAGATGGCTGAAGAAGAACACAGAATCAAGATGGAGGTGCTCAACAAAAAAAAAATGTTCTGGGAGAGGAAACTTCAAACCGTTACAAAAGAATGGCCTGTCTCCTCTTATAACAGACCATTCCCTAATTCACCCTAGAGTGTGCAGCAATTGACAGTAAACTGGACTGAACTCATTGGCTTATTAGCAAGGGGGTGGGGGGCAGATTCAGCCAAGCTGAATTTTTATTTGTAGTGTTAGAGAGAGGCTGCCCCATTGACTGGCTGTGAACAAACCCTGAGAAAGAGCTAAGTAAATAATGTGATATCCATTTTTTTAAACTCTTGTTTCTTTGAAGGGAAAACAGTGGTACTGATCCTCATGAAACTTTCAGATACACAAAGCAATCCTGTTTTATAGTCAGTTTTTTCTCCAGCAACCACTTTGGTTAGAAAGTTCTTAAAGCAGATGTGCAATGGGACATTTTAAATATTTGTCGTGGTGGCTGAAATTTCAGTTTGTGTGCTAAGACAGTGGAAGCTATTGCTTGATTAAAAGGAGGGACTAAATTGCTCTCCGTAGTCATATGCTGAGACAGGGCAATCGGCAGCTGCACCTACTCTGTTTTTCCTTGGGAGTGTTTACTAAAAGGCAGAGGAAAGTGCAAGCACCCGAGAACCAATAATTACTGCCTAGCGAAAGGAAATTCAGAGCTTTCAGACAGCTGGCTTTCTGCTTGGCCACAGTTGCTGGGTATTCGGAAAGCTCAGAAACTCACTTGAATAACCATTTATGCCATTAACCTCAGTTCTCACTATACAGCATGACCAGCTCTGTTATTTTGGGAAAGCTCCATCTTTCTGACATGTTCCTGGTGCAGAAAAAAGCATCGGAGGAAATCATGTATATGTGTTACAGCCCCATCTTACTCTCTCAGAAGTAAGTGCACATAAAATTTTGGTCTTAGTGTGGTACTTGTCACAGGACCTACTAATCTGGTTCCATTCGGCTTGCTTGGCTTCTTTTCACGTCAGTACAGAGCTGCTGTGCCATCTGATGCAAGTCATTCCTATTGTCTGTGCAACTGGATTGCCTTCTTTGTGCTGTGTGGATCCCTTGGTCCCTGGCCAGAGGAGCTAGAGCTCTGAAGAGCACCAGAAAAGGATTGTGAGAGAAAGTACAGACAAAAATGTAGAAAGCTAATGCAACTTAGTGTTGTTTCACACATTACATTTTTACATGTACTTTATATCTGAATGTAATAAATGCACATTGCAAATGTGTGTGTGATACAGGTACACACATCATGACATGATGTGTGAATCGGCCCATAAAGAGCTTTCATCTTTGTCTGTATAGAGATGGGAGACAAGTAAAAATGTACCCTCTTCGGAGTATGGGACAAAAGAGAAGCAAAAATATTCCCACCAAAAATTAAACAATAACTATGAGTGTTCGTGATTTCCTATGTACCTGTTGTCAATTATGACTAATAGGGCACATAATTGAATAGGACACATAATTATGACTAATAGGACTCTGTGGCTAGCATCAAGAGCAATGCTAGCAGAAGGCAGAGCTAGTGCAACTGTTGCTTCCTCCCTAGACCGCCTATCAAGCATCCCAAAAGGCCACGGTCAAGGGACCCTCAGCTGTGGTGTAGGCAGCTAGAGGGAGATGGGAGAGAGCTCAGAAACTGAATGGAAGCATCTTTCTGCTAGTAGAACCACTACCATTCCCCACCCTTGCCTCCCAAAAAACAGGCAATCCTTTTGTGCTTCTTGGGCTTGTAATACATGTCTCTTTTCCAGATTCTCCCATTATGGATTTCCACTCCCCCCCCCTTTTTTTTTGGCCTGGAGTTTTAAAGTACTGTCAAATCTGTTGCAAAATTAGTGTGGGTGGATTAGAGTTGTCTCTCCCCCTTTACTGTTACCACAAAAGTTGAAGGTTACCCATAAAGTGGAAGGTGGGGGTGGGATAGCCCATTTCTAGAGGTACGAACTCAACAATACCCAGCACTGACATGTTGCCCCTAATATACTTTGGTCACTTTTTTATTTTTATTTTTTTGCTCCTCCATCTGGGTAATTCAGGAGTGACAAAAGGTAAGGGTTTTCCTTCCCGTCTTTTAGTGTATGCTGGTAGGTAGAGTGGGGATTATAAACAGGATTGTGGCTGTGAGTTTAGAACCAGCTGGTGGATTACTCTGAATTAATTCAGTCTCTGATAAAGTGGGGTGATGATGTGTTTGGCGTTACACAAACACACTGTACAGAATTGGCATAAGTACCTGCTCTGTGTGTTCTTGACAGGATGGTGTGTGCCAATACCTCTTTGTGGGAGGAGCTAGAGTTCCCCTATCTGTGCCGCTCAGATCCCTTCCCCATTCACCTACTTGTTCCACTCACTCCTCTATAGTATCATCAAGCCCCTAGAAACCAGTGCTGACTCTATTCATTGACAATAAAATAATGCTTAAAGCTATTTGTTTTGGCACAAAAGTAACCCCACTTTTAATGGGAAGGAAAACAATGGATGCATTGGTTGCAGTTTGTAAGTGAACAAACAACTCAGGTCATTAAACTGTTTTGTTAAATATTAAATGCATTTACAAAATGCATGATAGTTGACAGTTGATTGATTTCCAGGTTAAAAAGAATGTAGCAGAAGGTGAAAAAAGAGAACTTGAATGAGAGAAGGAGAACTGGATGCTATAGAGATGTTCATGGTTCTTTAATCAGGTTTAGAATACATTATTTTCCCAAAGAAAAAATAATGTAAGGTAATGCATGTTTTCAGATTGTATGGAGTGGATTATGTTTTCTGCTAGACTACTTTACACACTTTCATAGAAATGAGTGTGGTGGCCTTGAAGCTCTGCTACAAGGCCAAACTGTAGCTTCTAAAAGGCCAGTAAGGCCTTTTGAATTAGACTCTTTTAAAAGTAAGTAATACAAACTGCAAAGTAATCCCAGAGAGTGAGAGATTTGCACGCGGGGGGTGGTTAGGCAGATAAATGAAAAGTAGTCTATTTTAGAGTATTCTATGTTAAGGTTATGGATTTGAGCAGGGGGGTGGGGTGGGTGGGGGGGGATAAGACTCCTGTCCTGTACCTGTAAAGAGGAGGAAATGGCTTCATCTGCTTTAAATGCTTATCTGGTAGAGATAGATCCCTGCTATATCTTTAAATGTCTTGATGCGCAGTGGGAGACAAAAAAGTCATGGCTCCCCCACCTATTCCTTCCCCACCTGCTATAAGAAACAGGGTGTCAGGTGTCCTGCGCAGCAGTTGTCAGGAGTTGGGGATATGGTGGGACCACGAGAGGAACAGCCAAGAAAAGCTGCAGCTGCCTCATTCCCCGTTGCATTGGTGAATTTAAATGTACTTCTTGCCACCTGGCAACCCTGCTGTCCTCTGCCACACAAAAGGTTCACATGGGTGATTCCAATCTTCAAGGTGGTATTTGTTGTTATGATGTTTAGCATCACATAGAGCTTTGGAATTTTTATATGCATTCTTGCAACAACCTTGTGAAGTAGATCACTTAATCCTAATTTATAGTTGAAAAAATTTGCAAATTTTCAAAACACATAGTTAAATTTATCACATTCCAGAAAAAGAGTGAGTTAGCATTTGTTTGTTTGTTTGTGTGTTTCTTCATGGGAAATTCTACCCCCAGACCCCACCGCTTTGGACTGCTATGTATGCTAGGGCATGCTGTAGTTTTAAGTTGGGGCTTTTTGGACCACTTCAGCTTATATAGAATTAGGAGCAGTAGCTGTTGGGCAGAGTGTCTGCAGAGACCTTGTTGTAGCAATTTAAAAAAAACAAAACAGTTGTGCTTTGAGACCCCTTGTGATCCTTACATTTTTTTCCATCTACCAAAACAGCAGGAACAGAAGGAATGGTCTTATCTTTCAAAATGGTCCTTTAAAAAACACAAAAACATATTTCCCTCCACATTTGAATTCTGTACCACTCATCCCCAAGTGTGTTGCTTCTGTAACCTATGATATCCCTTTATGTATTTTTTTTTAAATTTTGAAACAAACTGCCAGTAAAGATTTATGATTTAGCCTATTATGTTATTACAGGGCAACATGAGACTGTCATCTGATGATATAATCATTTATAGATCATTTATTTTCTGACAGACTAGGAAAAAGAGTGTTTTATAAACATCGCCAAATCTTGGGATTAGCCTATTTATCCATTTAAGTGGATGTGTGTTGGCAATATGGTATTCTCATTCACTGAGCCTTGGTTTCTCCACAGTTCCAAGTGGAGCTGGGGTGTGTGTGTGTGTGTGTATGTATGTACACAACTCCCTGCATTCTGTCTTGTGATTTTGATTTTCTTTTTAAGAGGAACAGAAGTTGTTGTGTATGTTTGGTAGTAATTTGAGAATATTCCATTTCGCCCCTACCTCCACTGCTAACTTTTGAATACCACCCTTACCATACCATTGCTCTTTCTTTCTTTCTTCCTTCCTTTCTTTCTTTTTCTTCCCCTTCTGTCTTCTATTTGATGTTGCCATATTAAGAACTCTATGTTGTGTACTCTCTCCTGTATGGGTTCTCTCTCAACCACTGGTGAAGGGCAGCATTCAGATTAATCATGACTAAGCACTGTTGAAATCAATGAGATATGTTAGTCATGACTAATTTAAGTCCCATTAATTTCTATAGTACTTAGTCTGGATATTGCCCGTTCATATTATTTCATCAAAATGAATTTGCTTTTTTGTTTCTTCTGGTTTGTTTATGTTCAGGTGAGTGGAGTAGGTTGGAGGCAAAATGAATTTGCTTTTTTGTTTCTTCTGGTTTGTTTATGTTCAGGTGAGTGGAGTAGGTTGGAGGCAAAGCTGTGTATACTTTAAAAAAAATTAAAATACTGTACCAAGAGTAACTCAGATTTTGCATCAAGAAAAGCTGGATACTGCAACCTATATTAATGGCAGATATTGCGCATGTTCAAACTATGTTGTTTCTGCTAGTCATGGAACGTAGGAACATAGGAAGTTGCCATATACTGAGTCAAACCATTGGTCCATATAGCTCAGTATTGTCTACATGGACTGGCAGTGGATTCTCTAAAGTTGCAGACAGGAGTTTCTCTTAGCCCTATCTTGGAGATGCCAGAGAGGAAACTTGGAACCTTCTGCATGCAGAGAACTTGCATTTTGGGTGGTATACAAATATACTTAATAAATAATAAATAAATAAAATAAATGCATTAATAAGAAATGCATGAGCTATGAAGAGCAGTGAAACGTTAGCCCTGAGCTATGGGATTTTACTGATCTGTGCTCTAGCTTTAGAGATTTTGCCTTGGATTTGCCACACGCACTAAAGCTATTTTCTGAGCCAAAACAAGTAGAAATATTTAATGAAAGGATACTGAGACTCTGTTCTGAACTTTGTGGCCAGTATCATATTTTGTGGCTTTGCTGCACATCTTCTGAATATAGCCCTAATGAATGAATTTGGGGAATGCATTGCATAGTGGAAGTGTGCACGTTCTTGCCACTGTCCATCTACAAAAGAATATGGGGTTAATTTATCTAAAGCACAACTAACTTCAGTTTATACTCCACAAATTGGTTTGTCTTCTAAATAATTGTTCATGCCCAATTTTCCCTTTCCAAAGGGTTGTGTGATGTCACCCTTGGTTCAAAAGCATCTCTTGCCATCTGGTTCTAGTTGTTGACATGATAAGATGGTGGTTGTAGTCATAATTGCATTTGGATTTTTTTATTGCTGTTGTAATGTTTGGTCACTATAAAACAATTTCCTACAGAGATGTAAATCCATAATCTGTTCTTATTAAATAGAATTGCAATTAGTTGATACCAGGTAGTATCTCTTGAAAGTAGAGTTCCTAAATCCCACTGAAACTAATAGGATATAAGTTAGTATTGACTAACTTATCCCATTGATTTCAATGGTACTTACTTATTCGCTACTAACTATCCTAGGATACAGTCCTCTGTTGTTTTTTAACTCCTTTTAAAAAAATATATGTAACTGAAAAGTTGAAGAATAACACATTTCTTATAAGAAAAAAAAGAGGATTATAATATTAAGGCAAGTGATCTGAAAAGAAATATGGGAATATTGAACAGAAGGTTGAGAAGTAGAGACATTTTATAGATATAATTACATACCTGCCAACATCTGTATTTTTCCATTCACCTGAATGAGAAAATAGGAACAGGTTGGCAAGTATGAAATGATACTTTATCTGAATCTAATACAAAAAAAGGCTATGGTCCAAAGTGTTGTTTTTGGTGCACGCAAGAGATTGGGCATGCCCTGTTAGAATTTTTTTTTCCTTTACAAAACAAAAAACAAAAACAGGCCCCTATCACAAGCTGTGCTATACCACAAGCTGCTTTTGAAAGTCCTCTCAGTTTGAAAAGTGCTTTGCCATGTGATATAAACAACTATAATTTGCAGAACACATATCAAAAGGCTGTCTTGGGCATTCAGTACTAGCTGACTGTTTTCATCCTGGCCGTAGATTTCAGCAAATTGAGGATATTCCTAGCTTTTATTGAGCAACATTTAATGTGTGGGAACAATTGCGCTTTGCAGTTCTGAACTATAAGTGTGGCCAGGTTTAACACATTTGAAAATCTATTCAGTCTGCAATTTGGTCAGAACATTCTTAAAATACTGCAACAGAGTGACAATTGGATCAGTCTTTAAAAAAAAAAAAAACACCTAGCCATTGATTGAATTAATTGTGTATCAGAACGCGGAGTCTTTCATGTTGCATAGCTGTTAAACGTTTGTGAACTTGTCAAGGTGGTTCCTTGCACACTGATCTCCCTTCTCCATAGCCATTATGACTCATTTATATCACTTTGTTTCAAGTCCCTGCATATTTCAGAGCAAGCTATCTAAGGTGGCAGTTTTCATCTCAACTTGTGACCCACCATATGGAATGAAGCCATAAACCAAGTACTGTGGTCTGTCACATGTGAGAACTAGTGTTCCCTGTAAGAGAGAATCCCAGACGTCGTGGACTACCACTCCCAGAATCCCTACTTGCAGTGGGCTTTGGCTGCGGATGCTGGGAGTTGTAGTCAAAAACATCTGGGATTTTCTGTTAGAAGGAATGTTGGTGAGAACTACTTCAGTTTCTGTGATCACAGACAAGAAGCAAACACAAGAGATGTATTAAGCTGCTGATGGGTTGGTTGCATTTGGCTTGGTGAGTTGCAAGTTGTTTAGGCCTGTGTGAATATTTATGTATACCATTTCAATGACTGATCCTTCACATTTAGTACTCATTTCTATTGCACTTTATCTTATGCTCTATTACTGGGCATCACTGATACTTGTGAAATGTCCAACTTTGGCTAGGACAAACGGAAAACCACATTAAGTTAGCAACACCATGCATTTTATTCCATCCCATTTTCTTGCTTGTAACTGTGGGTCTCCAATGTGTTGTGCTTGAGCTGTGTGCCCTGTTTATAATGTTCAAGCTTCTTTAAATATCATTGTTCGTGCCAGAGAAAAACTGGTAAGCATTTGCCCACAAATTACAGGCTTTACCATCCATCTCATAACTATAAATGGGTCAGGCCTTGCCAGGACGGATGATGGGGACATTGTGACACAAGGGCCTAAGTGATGGTGATTTCCAGATCAGATGGTGAGTAATGAGGCCTGGGAAAAATATTGGTGGGACTGTCTCTGTTTTAAAGATTCAGAACTGATGTACTGAAGAATCCCTTAAATGCTTATCCAATGTCTGTGTCAAGCTTCTGATGGTTTCACATCTATCTGCACAGTAAAAGGGGCAAATACACAGAGAGCATGGTGGGCACAGAGTGTATAATTAGAGAGAAAAAATTATGTAGGTTCTCTTGTACCATATGATTCATGACTCCTATGGTTGAGTTGCATATATAGCTGCATCTAGTGGTTCTTGTGTATTTTCTTAACTGACAATGACAATATTATGAAAACTGGTTGATCAAGAGAATTATCCTTATCTTTCAAGACTGCTTTTAATGGTACCCAACAAAATATAGCCCAAATGCAGAAACACTGAAAATGAAACCCTCTTGCCAAAGAGCCCTTGGTACCCTCAGTGATAAAAGAGATCACATCATTTTCTAGACTCCTGTAACATTAACTCCATACCCTAAACTAGGTGCACATTAATGAAATGTTGTTCTCTCCAAGCTTGGCACTTTCTGTCCACAGCGGTCCTCCCACAGGGCATCTTCATATAAAATTAATTTAATCATCATCACATGGTACCCATTATACCCATCTTTAGTTTGCTATTTATTAGCTTATATTGTTGCAGTATTAGTTCAATTTACATTTGGAAGCATTTTACAACTCTGGTGGTCAGGGGCATAACTATAATAGGGCAAGGGGAGACAGTTGTCTGGGGGCCCACTGCCTTGGGGGGCCCCCCAGAGGCAAGTCCCATGACTGACTCCCCCAGCTGCGCACCCACCTGGGCTTCCCTCATTTGCATTCATCCTCCGAAATCAGGGTGGATTTGATTTAAATCAAACTGATTTAAATCACGATTTAAATCACGATTTAAATCACTAGCAGGGTGGATAAAAATTAAAAAAATCGATTTAAATCAAAAAATCAGATTTTTTAAATTTAAATCAGATTTTTTTTATTTAAATCGGATTTTTTTGATTTTTATCCACCCTGCTAGTGATTTAAATCATGATTTAAATCAGTTTGATTTAAATCAAATCCACCCTGTCCGAAATTGATGTGAGTGTTAAGACCTGGAGCTACCAGAACAGCAAGTCTTTCTCTAGTACCATTAAATGACTTGCATTGTCCACAATTTACAAAACCTTTTTAAAAAAATTAGTGTTTGATACAGTATCTGAAAGGGTATTCTGTTCAATAGCAAAGTGCTGTGCTGACCTGTAGGACAGTAAAACTGGACTGCCCACAGACAAGAGGGTTATTTCTATAGACTTGGGGAATATAGAAGCCCCAGGCATGCAGAAAAACTTGCTTGTTCTAGATCAGGTGGGAAATGCAGCTTACATACTTAAAGCTGCTTACATACACCCTGCTGCTACCATGGCATACTTCAGCTTTGAAGGGGTAGTGTCACTAAGTGTATAGCATTCTGGAGTGTGTGTGTGCTTGTGAATAATGGCACCACAGCTGTACTTCCTACCATACATGTATTTGATGCATCCTTCACATTGCAACTGTCATTGTTTATAATCTGAACTGCAGGCTGCAGTTCTGAATCAGTATTCCTCCTCATATCAAGTAGAATATTCATCTGTAAAATATTTCAGCTGCCAACCCAAGTAAAAAAAAATTGAACTGTGAATTATTGGTCCTTTTACTCAAATCTGTTTGGGAATCCGTGCACCAGACTTGCTTTACTTGCAGCCATGAGCCTTATTTTATTTTTCACTGTCCATTGTGAAGTATCAGTTAAGTACTGAGCTTTTCATGTTTTAGGAAGATCTAGGAACGTGTAGGTTATTGCTAGGAGAGATGTGGCCTGCTTGTTTATATGGGTTCAATATCTGAGCTAGTTGGACAATCCCCTCATTTGGAGGGGCTCTTTGCTTCTCAGGTGTTTCTCTTTGAAGAAACTTGCAACACATTTTGGGACCAATGGCTTGAATTGCACCTTTTAAAATCTAACTTTTCTGTTCCCAGTTTGAGGACAAGAGCACTGCCAATCAAGCCAACTTATTTTGTCTGTCAAGGGAACATCTAAATGGCTCTGACTTGGGTCTGATTTACCTATTCAGCAAATTCATGTGTAAAGTCCATCTGGGATTGTAAGACTTGAAACTGCAGGTGGGGAGAATCACTGTTTCAAATGCTGCCCCCTCTCTTCCCTGCATGTAGAAATCTAGGATCTCTTCTCATTTAGTACCAAAGCTGTTTCTGCTTCTTGCAGAATTACTTCCTAAACTGCATCACTATACTGAAAACCATCCCACCTCCAAAAATGCATTTTTGCCCATTTTTGGTCCACAGAACTGGGAATATGTTTCATATAGATGTATTCAAGGAATTGGGGGATCTCTTTATTATGTAACTTGCTTTCATGATGAAATTCTCTGATGCAGGATCTGTTCAATAATATTTATTTTTCATCAAGAGAAGAGACTACTTTGCTTGACTTCAAAGAGTTCATAATAAGGGTGATTACTAGGTGTACATTTTAGTGCCTTGTCTATTGTACAATGTGTAATCAAATGAAGGATTTCTGATAAAAAATGTATCTAAATATTGCTAGTAGAAAAATTGTATATGCCCATGGTTGGTCCTAATAAATGAGTTATTAATAAATCCTGAATCTTCTTCCTCACTTAAAAAATCTTGCTTGTGTTATTGTTCGAAGACCAATCCATTAAGCATGCTGTGTATCAAAGGGAAGGTAGGTAAGGGTAGCAAAGTTCTGCCAAAAAGGGAAGGCTTTTTATTATGAAGCAAAACGTGATGAGAGGGAAAGGGGTGTAAATGTGCCATTTATGGATAGGCTGCCATAGTACAAAGATCATAGTCATGAAAGTTACATATATGTCTAGAAACAGAGTTTAGATTACTGTAAGAGCATCTCAGTATCACTTGCAAAATCCTCATATATGAAGGTCCAGGTGAGGCAGAGAAACTGAGAGGGCATCAGTTTCTAGCTGCCCAGCCACATAGGTTTGTTTGTTTCAGTCCAGTCCAAACCTGCATTGTGATTGGTTTAAATCCTATGATAAATAACCCATTACACTTGGGATATTTAAAACATCTTTCCAAATGACCTTTCCTGTACATGCTAGACAATTTTTATTACTAATGGAATTATTTTCACAGACAATGCATGTGGCATTGTGGACATCTTCAAATAAGACAACTTTTTGGCCAGATTTATCTTCATTAAGATCTGGGATACATGTAAATTTTTCATACTGGTTCTGCTGAGGTTTCCAAATCCATGCTCTTGGACATTAATTAGGTGTGATAATCCAGAAAGCAGGAGCCTTGGGGCAGTGCATGTAAAGTACTAGCTCATGAAGAACTGACCCATATGCAACTAAAGAAAAACTATTCTCCATATTTGGTTTTGACCTGCTTGTGCTGCTCATTTCTATTAAGAATTCCACATATCAGTGCTTGTGATATTTTTGCTTTTAAGGCAACTAGATCTGTCAAGTACAGTATGAAGTTTCTCATCTCCACATATATATGTATAGTTGGACCAATACCAAGTGGTCATGCACACACTAGTTCTTTCCTCGATATCATCATCACAAAAGTTGCATTTGGAAACATTGGTAAAACCAGTCTGAAAGGACAATATATTGTATTGATCCCAAGTCCTTGTGATAGTAAAATGAGCCAAGTGCTGCCATTTTAGATTTTGATATCCCCATTTATTACTGTCACCAAGCTTATGTTACTGAAATAGCATATTTGTTCCCTGTTCCCTGCTTCCACCACTTCTCCTCATTTCAATATTTAGATGGGAAGCCCTCCGGGCCAGGGATGTGCCCTTATCTGTAGAGCACCATGAATGTAGATGGTGCTGTATAAACAATAATAAGGGGATGTCCACAATTCATATGCAATACCTGATTTTTAAAAAATACTGTCATGAATGGGATCTGTCTAATCAGTGCAGCAACAGGGTTTTTTTGACTGCCACAAAATGTGCAGTGACTCACTGGCTTCAACTTGCCGAAGAGTCTTGCTGTGTCCAGTTTTGCACTAGCACTTGCTCTACCAGTAGACTTCTACATTGCTGCTATATACTTGCTCAAGCCTTGGCCCTTGGTCTTTGGACTGGTTCTAGTTCCACCCTGTTTGTTCCTCTGGACATAACAATTAGTTTCCATCATAGAGTTATGCTTGTACTTGTCTGTTTTGCTCATTGCCCTACATCTGACCTCCTCTCTGCCTGACCTATCTTGACTTTTCCACATGACTGGCTTTCAATTTCATTTGGACAGTGCATGGATTCATAATTCTAATTCTGACTCTTGGCTTGGTCTGATTCATGATTTGCACCCCATTCCAAGCCACAACCTGTAGCTGGGGTCATGACACTTCTATCTACAGGAATAACAGATGACTAAGATAGTTACATAAATATGACATTAAAATAAACCCTTGTCTCTAATAGCTCATCCACTTGTAGAGTGTGTCTTCAATAAAATATTCTGATTTCTATAAATGTGACTAAAAGGCAGGCAGATTTGATTGGGTAAATTAGAGCAGCCAACCAGTTAATAAAGGTTTAGTTTAGCTATCCTATCTTTGATTTGGTTAAATTTAAATAAACTTGCAAATAAAAAAGTCAGTGTAGATGTGTATTTGAGACAAACTACAGAAACAACAAATTCTAGTAAGAACTAATCTGCCTACTTTCCTTTCCTTATCACTACAACTGTACCACATTTGGTCAAAATCTGTTCCCACTTGCACCTCAAACCTTCACATGTCTGCCATCTTGAATCAGGGTGGATGACATCATTACAAGCTATGCCCTTGAGCCATCCTTATGTAGCACCTGTAGCAAATTTAGTTCAGATCAGTTAGGTGGTTCACAGGTTAGCCCAATTGTGCCTCAAATGTTCACACATCCACCACCTTGAATCAGGGTGGATGAAACCATCACAAACTACAGCACTTAGTTATCCCTACGACTGTATTCGATTTGGTTCAAGTGGTCCAGGCACTGCTAAGTTGAGGGGGGAGCATGTGCACGTGCATGCACACACACGGAATGACGGGCAATCTAATAAGCCTACTTGAAAGTAGGCTTAAAAAAACTGCCACTCAAACAAATACTTTACCAGGTCCTTCACACTAACAGATCACAATCAAAGTAGCATAAACCCCACCCAGATGTGTCCTCAGTTCTCAGCAATTAAAACTTGTGTCTACTACTTATTAGTCAATAAAGGCTACAACCCTGAGCACTCTTATTAAGAGAACAAGTTTCATTGAACTCATTGGGATTTCTGAATAAACGTCTTCAAAGTAAGGACAAGATGTTATGCCAGGTGCAAAATGAGACAAAATTGGGATAGAGATAAGTGTACCAAGATGGATCACTGAAGAAAAGTTATTAGATGGTTTCAATAATCATTATGGGACATAATATATGAACCTAAACCTTAGGCATGATCTATGTAATAAGGAAGAATTAGGTGGCAGCCTGGGTTGCATCACTTTAGGTGGAAGATCACATTTAGGAAAAATGTTCAAATGGTCACTGTGCATGCGCAAATGACCTCTGAGAGGCCCTGGCCATGCCAGGCCCTGCAGAGGCCATTTATGCATGTGTGGCGGCGGCCAAAATGGCCACAGTGCGCACATATAGAGGCCCAGATGGGCCAGAAAGCAGCATTTTACGGGCCCGTGGTGGTGATTTAAGAGGCCAGCAGAGGGAGGGGGAACCTTCACAGAAACACACACACCCTATGGCCTACAAGAAGCCCCCCAAAGGGGCTAGAGGTATTTAGAATTAATTTAAATTTTTTTTAAAAAAAAAATCATGGACTTGTCCAGAGGTTCGTTTCCAGTCCAGGGGGGCTCAGTTTGATCCCGAACCTCCAGATCGAACCCCCGAACTTCTGGACCGGTCCGCACATCCCTATCTGCAAGAAGGGAAAGGTGTCCAGTCCAGTCCAGCCCAGGAGAAAGGGCACCAGTTCACTGATGAACTCAGTCAGATGAAGATTATTTACTGGTCAGCTCACCAGTTCATTGATCAACTCCATCAGATGAAGATTATTTACTGGTCAATTAGAAGCATCCAAATTCACAATGGAAGGTAACCATGTCCTGTCTCTTTAAGGTTAGGTTGTGTTTGGTTGGGTGTGGCTTAGCTTTCTGTTTTCTAAGTGCAAGTTGCCCAGAGTTTGTTGCAGTCTTATCTGAATAAAGAAGGCTTCTAAACCTATTTTGTCTCCTGCTTCTTCAGGCCCAAGGTCAGGCCAACAAAGTGACTGGTTGTGAGTATGCCTAACAACCTTACCTAGGAGAAGATACTACATGGTGTCAGATGTGGGCCTGCACCTTTAGCAAGCTTGAGTATTCTGCACAGGAGGCCTAGACTTGGAGAAACACAATAATAATGGAAGTTTCTAAGCCCCCTTCTGAGTTGTATTTGTCTGGCAACGTGGGGGGAAATTGGAGAAGGTGGGAACAAAAGTTTCATTTCTATCTGACTGTGACTAATTCAGAGGATAAACCAGAAGAGTGTAAGATTGCAGTTCTTCTGCATTGTATTGGAGATAAGGCATTGGAAATATGCTATATCACCAATAACAAATATAACAACACGCAGAATGTTTATGTAGGTTCCGCTGAGCAGTTTGGTTTCTGAGCAGGCCACTCTGTTATGGACACTGCTTTGATCTTGCAGCATCTAGCAGGGAAATATTCCTCAAACTCTGGTTGTGCTTTATTTGCAGGATTTGTTGACTTCAGTGCTGCTTTTGATCTGATGCTTAAGGAAAAACTTTGTAATTCTACAATTGCTTGTCAGTTACTATGTTTGACAATCAAATTACACAATAACTCCCGTATAAGAGTACACTGTAATGTGCAGGGGCATCTCACCAAAGAAACTTCAACATTCGGGGAGTAAGACAAGGATGCATTTTGACTCTGCTATTGTTTAATTTTTATATTAACTCACTTGCTCCCCTTCTAAACAACCTGGATTATCACTCTCCCAAGCTTGAGGATAAACATCTTGCTATTCTCTTGTATGCAGACGATGCTGTTATTCTCTTGCAAACACAAATAGGCCTAAAAAGAGCATTGCATTCCTTGGCTTTTTATTGTAAGGAGCACTTTCTTGAAATTCACTGTAGCAAAACTAAGATTGTAGTGTTTGCTAAAAGACCTGAAATTTACAATTAGAAACTAAATAAAAAAGCCCTATAAAGCCCTAAACAGCTTAGGCCCATGGTACATAAGAGAGCGTCTTCTTCTGCATGATCCCCATCGTCTACTGCGTACATCGGGGAGGCTTGTCTGTGGCTACCTTCATGTCGTCTGGTGGCTACCCAGGGACAGGCCTTCTCTGTTGTCACCCCGAGACTTTGGAACGCACTTCCCGTGGGAATAAGTCTCCCCATCTTTAGTGGCTTTTAAAACATGTCTAAAGACTTATCTTTTTACCCAGGCCTTTTAGCTTATTAACTTTGTAACTTTTTAAAATTTTGGATTATTTATTGATTTGTTTTAATGTTTTTTTAGTATTTAATTGATTTTAATGTTTTGTTTTTGTTTGATTGTGAACCGCCCTGAGACCTTGGGTTGGGGTGGTATAAAATGCGTTAAATAAATAATAAATAAATGGGCATATACTGGAACAAGTAAAACAATTTAAATACCTTGGCATAATATTTCAGGCTTCTGGCTCCAGATCTTCACAAAGAGAATATGTTAATCAGAACGCTAAGAAGAGCTCACAGGCAATTCAATCTTACTACAGCTCCAGGGGTGCTTATTTTATCCCTGCAGCTATCAAATGTTTTGAGGCCAAAGCTCGAGCAGAGCTTCTGTATGGGGTGCAGCTAGGTATTTACTCTAACTTCGCTAAACTAGAAGCGGTTCAATCAAATTTCTTGAAGAATGTATTCCAGGTCCCCAGTTGCGTCCCTAGGGAGGTACTCTGACTGGAAGCAGGGATGCTTAAATTAGAGGCTAGGGCCTGGATAATTAACTTTGACTTCTGGCTTAAGCTGATCTTCCACCTTATAGGTTTAGTTCCATCGGTGCTAAAAGATATGTACCACTCAAGGTGGGAAAAAGGGGTGAATGAAAAGTTATATTTTTATGCCCACTCCACTGCTGCACTGGTAACTCGAGGCTATGAAAATGCCAGATTCAGAATACAGGAAAGAATCTACGATATGGAGCACCAAATAGATCAAGGATCCATTTCGAAGGATGTTATTTTGGGTAACCAAATAATGAGTTTTACCCCAGCCAATTATTTGAATTGGATAACAACCCCAAAATACCGTAGAGCTCTGACATTGGCCCAGTGTAATGCCCTGTGTACAGCTGTGTTGGAAGGGAGATACCAAGGAATTCCCTGTGGTGAGTGTTTTTGCCCCTGTGGCAGCAGAGAGATTGAAACGACAGCACATGTACTTTTGTATTGTAACTATTATTGTGACACCCATTATAGGTTTATTTCCTCAGATATTAGCCCTTATCCTGGCTATTCCAACTCATTTTATCTGAATTTTATTTTAGCAAACCAGAATGACTTTAGGTCCTACAATGTGGTGAAGTTTTGCTTTATAGCTAGTAAAATTCACTTAGAATTAGTACTTGTTAATAAGAACTAGTACTTTATGAGGTCCATCGCTGCATTAGTTATCCAAGTTCTCTTTGCTATGCTAACTTTATAATTATTGTCATTCTGCTTTTAGTATAATTACATTTTAGTTTATAGTTTTATTATTATAGTATTCACTTTTAGTACTTATTATACTAAGTAATTCTACAGAGAGGTTGTAGTTGTAAGTTGCTTGAACTGTTTCTCTGTTTGCTTGGCTGCTCAAAGACTGTAATAAAGTCTATTTGATGTAGATTCTGCCAGAAGACCTTGCAAGAAGCCTTGAGAGCATTTAGAACTTATTGTGCGCCAAATAAAAACCCAGTGTTTGAACGTTATCAATTCTGACAGATCAAATATGTTGAAGCAGAGAGAATTGATAGTTTTGTTACCCAGTTAAGAAGTAAAGCACAAGATTGTGAGTTTGGAGCCTCAGAAGACCTCATGATAAGAGATAAAATTGTTTTCGGTATTCCTGATTGCAAACTGTTGGAAAAATTGTTAGGGCGTTCAGATCTTACACTCTCTCAAGCAGGGGCATAGCTAGCCTGCTGGCGGCCCGTGTGCGGCCTCGGCGGGTGCCCCGATAGCCCCGCCCCCTGTATCTGAAGTCAGACGCAGGGGATAGCCACACCCCCGTGTCTGACGTCAGACACGGGGCGTGGTCTGGCTCCCGAACGGAGCCTTGAGGCTCCGTTCGGGATCATTGCAGCCTGCAGCAGTTTAACTGCTGAAGGGGCCACGCGGCCCCTTCGGCAGTTAGACGAAGCCTGGTGCTGTGTTCACAGCGCAGCCCAGGAGCAGCTCTGCCCTGCGGGGGAAAGCCGCTTCTGGGCTGCGTTGCGAATGCAGCACCAGTCTTAGCTCCTGAAGGGGCCATGTGACCCCTTCAGGAGCTCGTTAGGCTGGCACTGCGTTCGCAGTGCCAGCCTTTGTTTAGGCCCCGAAGGGGCAGCACGGCCCCCGCTCGGGAGCTAAACTACCAGCCCTGCATCTGACATCAGATGCGGGGTGTGTGTGTGTCAGAGCTGCTCTCGCGGCTCCTGATTGGCCACCGGCCAGGCTTCTTTGAACCCGTTGGCCCAATGGTGGCTCCGCCCCTGCTCTCAAGCAATAGATATTTGCAGAGCTCAAGCCCTTACTCATGCACAAGCCCTTGCAATGGCCACTGAGATTCCAATGCCCATGCCCCTTTACTGTAGAAATCAAGGAAGCCTTCAGTAAAGCAAACAGCTTTAAGAGACAGGTTTTCAATGCTGAATTATTCTTGCAACAGGTGTAGAGGCATTCATAAGCTTAGGGCTTGTCTAGCTTTTGGAGCTAAGTGCTATAAATGATGGGCAAAATCATTTTGCAAAGAGGTGTACATGGTTACCTCCAGAAAAATGTTTAAATTCCCTGTTTGTTGTGATAGTAGCAGCACCCCAAACTACAGGGGATTAGCCATGGTTCACTGCTGTTGACATAGCAGGTGTGACTGTGCCATGTACACTTGATACTGGAGCCAAGACAAATACCATACCTGAAAACATAGTCTCCTCTTTATCATCAAGTGTGCAGAGAGTACCAGTGGATGTGATCCTGGTGGCCTTTGGGGGAGCCAGAATCAAGCCTAAGGGCACAATTACAGCACGCTGCAAGGCTGGTTCTCATTACACGGAGATAATGAACCACCTTTATTAGGTAGGCAAGCCTTCATTGCACTTGATCTTGTAAGGAAAGTGCATGAAGCTACTCCTAAAGTGGTCACTAAGGATGACCTGTTGAAGACATACTCTGATGTTTTTGAGGGGTATGGTCAGTTCCCATTTATGTAAATCCTCAGCTACCACCAGTGATTCATGGGTGTAGGAAGATTCCATATACTATACTGCCCAAACGTAAAGATACTTTAGATCATCTGGATATGATGGGCATTATTTCTAAGGTTACAAAGCCAACAGAATGGGTCAGTGATTGATTGAGTGCCATCAAGTTGGTGTCGACTCTTAGCAACCACATAGATAGCTTCTCCAGGATGATCTGTCTTCAACTTGGTCTTTGAGGGTTAGGGTTATGGGTCAGTAGCCTTGTCAAAAAAAGGATGGCTCACTTCACCTTTGTCTTGATCCTAGAGATTTGAACAAGGCTATTAAAGGCAACATCATTCTATCCCAACTCTAGAAGATGTGCAGAGGAATTTGGCGGGAAAGAGTTTAAAAAAAAATTGGATGAAAAAGATGTCTGGTCCAGCTTGATAAAGAGTCTTCTGAACTGTGTTTTGCTGGTCAATGACCGAATAAACTTATAACTAACTAAAAAATCTTCTGAACTGTGTACATTCAATATTCCATGGGGTCATTACCATTTTAGTAGGCTACCCTTTGGAATTAAATCAGCAAGTGAAGTTTTCCAGCAGAAAAACTATGAGTATTTTGATATATTAGGGGTAGACATCAGTGTTCCCGCTAAGGCGTGCGCATGTGCGTGCGCTCACAAGTTTTTTTTAATGTCAGCTCAGTTAATTTTAGATCCTGCTCAGGTTAAATCAGGAAGGCCCCATTCCAAATGCACATGCACACAGACTGCCTTGATACTGCTGCCCAGAACAAAACTCATTCCGCACACAGACAAAAAAAATTAGCACAAACACTGGTACACATTATAGCAGATGACATGATAATAGCAGCTTCTACAAAGGCAAAACATGATGCAATTCTTAAACAAGTTTTGACAAGAGCGTGCCAAAGAGGTATAAAGTTTAACTCAATGAAAGTTCTGTATTTGGTTGATGAAGTCAAGTACGTGGGACATGTTTTATCAAAAGATGGTGTGCAGCCTGATGATGACAGAGTACAAGCAATAAGACAAATGCCTTCACCAGTAGTTAAGAAGGGTGTTCAGAGACTTTTGGGGATGATACAATATCTTTCTCAGTATATTCCTAATGAATCAGCTCTGACTGCACCCTTGAGAGCCCTTTTACAAAAGGATGTTATTTTGCAATGGGACTCAGTTCATCAACAAGCCTTTGATAACCTGAAGTCAGTGACTGAAATGGCCCTCATGCTTCAATTTTTTTATCCTAAGGAACAATTATATGTTCAGGCAGATACATCCAAAGATGACTTAGGTGCATGTCTGTTTCAGAAGAACCAGCCCATTGTGTATGCCTCGAGGCTCCTGACGATGGCTGAAAAGAATTATACACAAATTGAGAAGGATCTCTTGGCTATTGTCTTTGCCATGAAAAAGTTTCATCAATATGTTTTTGGTGCACCAGTTCTTGTTCAGTCGGACCATAAACATATTTGCTAAACCCATTGGACAAGCTCTAGCTAGACTATAGTGGATGCTGTTGCAGCTTCAAAATACGTATTGTTTATACTAAGGGCAAGGATATATTTATAGCAGACACATTGTCGAGAGCAGCTCCATCCAACTCGTTGGATGATGATGATGATGTAGATCTAGATGAGAAGGTTGTTTGTGGGCTTCAAGAAACTGATCCTATTGGTGACCAATTAACTCCATCAGTTGCAAGAATGTATAAATGTTGACCCAATTCTTCAAGGTCTTAAGGTTCAGCATTTCAATGGCTGGCCATGGAAGTGGAAACAAGTTAAGCCCGAGCTCAGAGTGTATTGACCCTAGAAAGATCAAAATAGGATTGAAAATGACTTATTAGTTATTGGCTCGGAGATTATTATTTCACAAGGTGCACAAGATAAGATGTTGGAATTATTGCACCTTTCATATCAAGGGGTTTGGCGAACAAAAGCTAAAGCCCACTCCCTCATGTACTGGCCAAATATTAACACCCACATAGAACAGTGGATGAGGAATTTCCCACAATATCAAGAACTGTAGCCCAATAATCATAGGGAGCCTATGATACCTCACAAGATTCCTGATCTTCCTTGGTTAAAGGTGGCAGCAGTTATATTTGAGCTAAAGGGCCATTCCCACCTTCTAATAGCAGATTACTATTTGTTTTGTTTTTATCATGCTGTGAACCACCCTGAGCCATTTTGGAAGGGCGGTATATAAATCTAATAAATAAATAAATAAATAATAAAAATAAATACTACTCTGAATATCCTGAAGTTGTCCATCTCCTTGATAAATCAGCCTCTACAGTTGTGGCACAGATCAAAGCCATATTTGCCCATCATGGTATAGGGGATTATTTCAGATCATGTGACTTTTGCAAGTAGAGTGATGAAACATTTTGCTAAGGAGTGGGGCATCATCCTGACTCATTCAAGCCCCAATTAGCATCAATCAAGTGAGGGGGAGCATATGGTTCCGACTGTCGAGCATATGCTTAGGAAGGCAAAGCAGGATGGTTGAGATCCTCATTTGGCTTTACTTTTTTAAAGCAATATGCCAGTCACGGGCCAAGTCTTCATACACGCTTCTGTTAAAAACTGAAATGTGTTCCCCCAGTTCTCTCACTCAACCTTATCTGGAAGCTTTCTGGGTTTACTTCTCCTACTTCTATGAATATAACCACTCTTCAACCAAAGTTCTCAAAGCAGTTTACATAGAAAAAATAAATAATACATAAATAAGATGGTTGCCTGTCCCCAAAGGGTGCACAGTCTAAAAAGAAACATGAGGTAGACACCAACAACAGCCACTGGAGGAATGCTGTGCTGGGGATGGATAGGACTAGTTGCTCTCCCCCTGATAGAATCGCCATTTTAACAGGTGTTTCCTCTTAAAGAGGAAGTACAACAGTTCATTTGTTTTTGGTGTTGTAGAATAACATGGGAGGGTATATAGTGCTGTACATTATGCCTGTGATGTTTTGAAATAGCAAGGTGGAGCCTGATGAGGAAGACAAATATGATATTTGAGGAAATGGAGGATCCTTGTGTAAAGTGTTTGAGTTCCAATAATAGAAATGGAAGCATAATTGGATAGAGAGCTACAAACTTTTCTTCTAGCAGGGCTTCCTATTTTCTACATATGTACAAAAAGCAGAAGTTCAAAAGGTGATATATTGGTCCCCGATATATGTATGCTCCAAAACATTGCTATAAATGTTTTGAATCTATATATGTCATTTAGCTGTTAAAGGCATACAAACTCTGTGGGGCGAGGCTGTGCGTGGAAATGGCAACCCTTGATAAGATTGACTTGAATGCTGAATAGTGTCTTTGTGGGAATAGTGTCTTTGTGCTGCCCACAACTTTCCTTAGCTGGTCTAATGTAACTAGTAAATTATTTGGGTGTGAAAGGAAGGAAGACAGACAGACAGGTAGACAGGTCCTGGAAATAATATTACTGACACTGTAAACGATACCACATGCAACGGAAGTGGAGCAAATTCTGCGACACTATGCAACTACAAGGCTCTATCTCTGGGTTTAAATTTTCTGCCGGTGTTCCCAGGGTCATTGGGGGGTGGCCTATCAGGCATAGGCCCGCATTCAGGGGTATATAATATAACTGAGCGGATTAAAATAACCTGGGGCCCCTAGCTTCTGAGGGCCCCTCAGTAGGGATATGCACGGAACCAGGCAGGGGTGACTTGAGGGGGCGTCAATTTAAGGGCAGGGGAGGGTGCACTGACCCCTCCCTCACTCCCCCCTCCGCTGGCGCTTAGTGTCCATACAAGCATTCAGGCCGGCGGTGTACCTCCCTGCTGCCTCTTCCCCCTCTTTGGCTGGAAGTACGGGGTGCTCATGCACGCGTCGCATGTGCCCGTCTGACGTGTACGCATGCTACGTGTGCTCAGTACTTCCAGCCACTTTCGGTCGAAGAGGGGGAAGGGGCAGCAGGGAGGTACACTTCCCAAAGCCGTTTATGAACACTGAGCGGTGGCGGGGGGGGGGAAGTGGGGGGAGGGGTAAGTGCACCTTCCCCACCCTTAAAGTGACCCCCTGGCTTCAGACTTCGAAGCTTCCCCCTTGTTCGAACCTGTTCGAAGGCCCGTAAAAGGGTTCGTGCACATCCCTACCACACCCCACTCCATCTTGCCCTATTTTCTTCATTATCTCCCTCACTCCAGGGGGACACTGGAGAGAGAGGCGAACACAGGCCCCCTCTCCCCTAGATACGCCCCTGCCCCCATTTGGGGGTGAGAGCGCTGAATCTTATCAACCCCCCTCCCTCCTCCATGACCTCTCCCAGAAAGGAAGTGCAGCAATAGAGGCACCTGCACAGAGCAGGGGAGAATGTTCCTAGCCTTATTCTAGCTGGCTGCTGCTTCCACTTACCTAGGTGCCATGTTGTATTATATTAGGTACTTTTAAAAACATAAGTAATTATTCTTGCAGGAGTATGATTGAGTTTAATTATCAAGGGCGGGGGAGGTTTCTGTGGGCCCAGACCCTAGCTAGGTCCCTTTTTTCCATCCTTCAGCTGAATATTCTAAGGCCTTTTTCCTCATTTTCCATACCTTTGGAGCCTAAGTGCATTTGCAAGAAGTCTAGGATTATATGTGCTTTACTCAGACGTTCAGTTGCTTTAAATTGGATTTACTTCCCAGGAAATCGGTAGAACGACAACCTTTCCACCTCTGGTGATTGTTTCTCTCTAGAGATTTGAACGCGGTCTAAAAAACGGGATCACGCCTCGGAGTTTGAAGTCGTTGCATGTTGACCTCTGATCATTAAAGAGGGTTTTTTTTTGGGGGGGGTCGTTTAAGAAGTCTGTTTTGATTAGAGGCGACAGTAGGGCAAAAGAAATAAGATTATCCGAACGTGGAAGGGCAATGCCTCACTCTAAACAGTTGCAACAGTTTTTTGTTTTGTTTTGTTTTGTTTAACGTATCTCTTCGTATATAGCTCGGCAGCCTTGGAAGACAAGCAGTCTTCTAAATTGGCTCTTGCGCGCCCTCTAGGGTCTGAAGTACGCGTGGCAGCCGGACAGCATCGCGTGCGAAGAGGCGAGTTGATCGCAGGGAGGCTCCGCTTGTCACTCACGCTCATTTCAGCCTGTCGGCCACTTACAAGGGAAGCAGCCGCAGTAACAGCGCTAGCCCCAGTCGCCTCCTGTGGGCACGCGGAGGAGAGCGTCGTGATTCTGGGACTTGTTTCTTTAGTTGCGGTGAGTCTTCTTAGAGTCGCTAAAGATCATCGGTGGGAGCTTCCATCGTAGGGTGTAAGCAGGAATTCCTTATAGGTTACCCCCCCCGGGGGGGGGTAGAGATAAGGGACATTGAGCACTGGATCCTTCCTCGCTTTCGTTATTGCCCTGAGAAGATTTTGTTGATCGCAAATAAAATTGTTCGTTCTCCCCAAGTGGGGCTTTTTGTCCCCACCTTTTGGGACGGGTGTCTCGGATGAAAGGAAGAAGAAAAAAATCAAGTTTCTGTATCTCAGGACGCAGGTGGCGTAGTTCTGTGGTGGGGAGTTTTCTTGCAAGTCCGCACACAGTTGAGCATTCCCGTACCTTTTTAAGAGCTTCCAGAATGGAGACAGTCGGCAAGTGATTCACATTTACTTGACCGTAAGTTCTGGGGAACTGGTAAATTTTCACAGGATCAGACTGGAAGTATTGCTTTTATAACGCAACGCTATGGAACTGGGAAAAGGTGCTAGTGGTGGTGAAAATGCAGCCCTTTAAAGGTGCAGGGCCCATCTCAAATCTCTATCTGGCTAGTAGCACGGCTTAAGTAGTTCAGCTCTAGAAAACTTGCCTCCCCCTGAAATCTAAGAATGGTTGTTAAATGGGACTTGGAAGTTAATGGGACAGGACTTGTTTCCAAGTCCTATTTTAAAGCAAGGAGACTGCCTTCTGAGTAAACATGGATAGGGTCAGATGGTAAAAATATTTATTTTAGTGGACTTTCTAGTTAAATTAATGCACCATGGACTCTAAAAGCCCTAATGTTAATGGGGCTAAAGCTTGCAATCTATTTTTAATGCTAGTCTGGGAATGTATATAGAGAGATTGCCTCTGAGCATGAGTGCCTTTTGGTCTCTGTTGAATAACTATTAATCAGTAGTTTAGCAGGCATCTGAGTTTAGGAGAGGGCGTCTAAGCTGAAGAACACATACCTGATGCGGCCACACATTTTAAAAATGTATAATTGGCTGCCACTATGGTTTGCTTATACTTTACTCTCTATTTAAATTTAAATCTTTTTTTTTTTACTTTATTGCATCCATTTTCTCTTTCTGATTGATTGATTAAGTGCTGTCAAGTCAGTGTTGATGCTTAGCGACACCAACTTTCTAAACAGTATTTAATTACACTTGCAGGTTCTTGTCAGGTTTTATAGTCCTAAGGGAGAAGAAAATATAGCTCTGATGCCCCCTAATATTTGCATAACTCGATACATTTGTATAATACGTCGATTTCAAAAGAAAATGCAGATTGAAAAAGCGCAGTTTAATTCTTTTCAAAATGTTTGTGCTAATAAAGGTGGGTCCTTTGCCTTCTTGAAAACAAATCAAAACAGTGTCTGTGGAAGTTGTATCCAAGCAGGTGTACTTACCTTTGTGTGTTTACTCCAGAATAAATCCCCCTGTAGATGTGCAAAGGATGCAGCCTTAAGATCTCAGATGAGCAGTGAGATCTACACTGCCCAGTTGAATTGAACCACTTGTAGCTAAACTATTAAGTGAGTTCTAGTCCATGGACATTTATGCTGAAATCAATATGTTAATCCAGGCACCACAATATGCTTAGAACATCAGAACAGCCCTGCTGGATCAGGCCCAAGGCTTTATTGGTATGGAAACTAAATTGATTTAACTGGCTTTTTGTGGAACTGAAATGACTCTCTTCTAAAAATCGATTTCAGTGCAACTTGCACATAGTAGTGCTTTGGTTTGCAGTTGTAAACAAGTTAAATACAGATGCTTCTTTCTAGGGTAGTTGTGGGCAGGCTGTTAGTTGACTAACTGTCCTCTGCTGGTCTCTGACCATATTAATAAAGATTGATTGACTGTCCTCTTAAACTGTTGGAAGATTGAGATTATATATTTCAAAATGCCAGTTCTACAGCTATTTAGTGAAGATTTCTCATGATTAAATGCTGTAGGGAAGTTGCTTATCATTTGGGAAATTATCTTAAACTTTATGAAATGGGTGCGTATAAATTATCTGTTTACAGTAGTATCATCGGTGCTAGAATCGGGCAGTTTTACATGATACAACTCCTGGAAATGTGATTACAAGAAACTTACCAATTAATAGCCTAAATGTGGTGCTCTTATTGCTTGTAGCCTTTAAAATACGTTTAAACTGTTTTTGAATTTAAAAAAATGATTTTTTAAAAAAATAGTTGTAGTTTTCAGAGTTATCTCCAGAGAACCCTTTCTGTATTGAGTTGTCTGCTGGGGAACCTCAGCATATCTGCCATGGGACCCGGTGCATTGTAAAGGATTCTGGGATGTGGTCTCAGTTCATGTGGGATGCTAGGCAGGCCTGCTGGGCCTACATGGGTGTGTACCCTAGAACATGCCTGGTATTCCCCTGGGCTGCATATGATAAAGATTGGTAATAGCAGACAAACTGCTTTTCAGGGAAGTTACTGATTTGGCAGCAATAGCAGCTAAGACAGGCTATGCAAGTCGAATAGTAAGTCCAGATCCTTATGGTTCAACAGTAGTTTGAGACTAAAACCTGGATTGAAACAGGCTGATGATCGATTTCATCTCTGCTAACTTTTCTAGAACAAAGTAGAAACATGCATGGGAGCTATTGCAGAGGGAAACATGCTTTCCCTCTGCACATTTTTGTTGAGCAGAATACTTCTTCATTTTTCAGTCACATATTTCTTGGAAGTGATGTAATTGTCTGAGCTATGTTTATCTTTTTTTAAAGGCATCAAGATTAACATTATATAAATTTTCCAAAGAAAGGATCAAGTATTTAGTTGCATTCAAAGTGAGAAAAAGGATGGATTTCCATGTTTCTTTTTTGTTTTGTTTTAAATAGCTCCGTACTTGTAAGAGGAAATGGATATACTCCATACTTTTGTCATGTGAAAATGTGTGTAGTAAAGTAACTTTTGTATCCCAAACTCCTCATCCGCCTTCTGGCTGTATTTGAATAATAGCAGTAAAAAATCGGTTGGCATGGTAGTTCAAAATTACAAAGTATACACATGTATCCTCATAATACATGTGTATAGGCCTTCAAAAGTGTATATGCCACAAAAAAATATAATCTGGGAACTGTGTTCCATGCTTGAGTGAGTGTGCATAATATTCAATGTGGCAACGTCTAAAAAGAATGAAATTTTCAATTGCGATTTCAAGATTAGTGGTTCTTGCCCCGCACTTTTAGAACACGATTGAGACCTCTGATTACACTAGTGCTGTACTTAAATAGGATTTTGCGTTTCCGGCATCTGTAAGTTGAATGTTAAACCGGCATTTGTTTAGATGTATGTTTAAAAATAGTTTTATCCCACATTAATGACACATAGTGACACATTCTAGATCTGAGACCTTTTCTGCTGCTTATGTGTCTTATTGTTATGATCATCTTGAATTTCTCTACTTTGTTAAACCCACCCACTGTGATACAGTTTGTTTGTAATATAGTTTAACTGTATACATATTCCAAGGAAAAGATCTGAAGGAAGGACATCTGATCTTCGTAAGATGCACGGTATGTCCACCTAACTGCCCAGGGACTTGTTTGTATGGGGCAGTATATAAATGTACTAATAAATAAAATAAAGACACAAATTGAATGCCCAGTGGTTTGATTCAGTCAGGTAGAGGAACTTAAGAACTGCAAGGGTTTAAGAAACTGGATTTAAGTTGAAATAATAATTATTTGTAAGTAATATTTCTAACCAAAATGATATCTTGGCATTAATTATTATTTATTACATTATTAATGGTGTAGCTGTTCATTCTTGGGTTGCAACCCACCTCTTACTTACTCCAGATGAGTTATTGAAAGTTAATCTTGGGCTAAGTGGATTATAGACTTGGTTCTATGTCATTTAGAATTTTGAAGTTAAAAATAAGCAGTAAAATGTGTGTTGGCATCAGTGTGTTTTTCTAGATTGTTGTGAGAATGATAGCAGATTATGGAGCTTGCACACAGGAGACACTGAAATTCATAGGTGTTTTACAGCAGCAGTGCTTTCGCCCAAGCATCTCAGCAGTGGCCAGCTTGCTTTATTTCATGTTCAGTATAGATCCAATTTGCTTTTCAGTTGTTTAAAGTATTATTATTATTATTTCTTGTTTACGCAGTCAGACTGGTGTTATTGACTGGTTTGTTTTATCCAGACATCGAGTCCTTCCCAAGGACCTGGGATGGCTGAATTTTATGGTCAGTGTTGTTGCTGTTGTTATAGATATCGTCACAGAATATAGGTTGTTCCCAGTAAAGTTGCTTTTTGTAATTGGCTGATGGTGATTTCTGTGGCCCCTATGGTGTTGAGGTGCTCTTCAAGGTCTTTGGGAACTGCACCCAGGGCGCAAATTACCACTGGGATTATTTGGGTCTTCTTCTGCCACAGCCTTTCAATTTCAATTTGTAGATCTTTGTATTTTGTGATTTTTTCTATTTCTTTTTCTCCTATTCCACTATCCCCTGTATTGCTATGTCAATTATTTTAACTTGTTTTTCTTTCTTCTCGACTACAGTGTTATCTGGTGTATTGTGTGGCAGATGTTTGTCTGTTTGTAGTCGGAAGTCCCATAATATTTTTACTTCTTCATTTTCTTCAACTTTTTCAATTTTATGGTCCCACCAATTTTTGGCTACAGGTAGCTTGTATTTTTTGCAGATGTTCCAGTGTATCATCCCTGCTACCCTGTCATGCCTTTGTAGCAGGGATTATTATTATCATTATTATTAAAAAACCTGTTCTTGAAAATGAATTCCCAAAAGTTATTACCTTGCAATAAATTCTATGTGCTGATCTACCCATACATAGCGATATTAGTATAAAATAAAATTTTCCACTTAAAAAAACAACTTAACATCCCTAGAGGCAATTCTTATTTAGGAGCCACTTTAGTTCAGTTCAGTAATGAGGCAAGTAGCTACTTTACAAGCCTGAACTAAAATTCAGAAATAGTTTGAAATCTTTCAGTTTCAAACCAATTCAAATGAAAATTCTGGGATAATATTTCCCTGTGTGTACTTCACCTGTATCCCCGTAAAGGAGTTTGGGAACTCTACTGTGTGGTGCAAGCTTAGCTTTCTTGTTAATACTGTATTGCATTATGTTTTATATGCACCTGAGTCCATTTAGGCAAGTAAAGTGTAGGGAATGGATCAGAAAGAATTGAAGGATGTAGAATGGGTATATGTACTTGTAAATGGTTAGGACAATGAAAGACTAAGATCTTAGGAGCAATCTGGATAAACAGGGTCTCATGAGGTGCTTACATGTTTTAGTTACAGATTTAACAATGTAGGTGAATTGTAGGATGGTGTTGAATTTGGAACGAACTTGCTCTGCATGCTCTGTCTCCAAGATGACAAGATCCTCAGCCTATTCAAGGTTGGTTTCTCCCATTACAATTTTTCTTCAGCAAAATTCCAATGATTATATCAGGACTTGCCTACCATTAGGCAAAGTGAGGTGGCCACCTCAGGCAGCAAATTTTGTATGCTATGAAAGGCAAACAAATTGCCTGTTGTCTAGTTCATTATTCGATTTGCTTAAAAAACTGAAGTTGGGGGAATTAATTTGCAGTGGGAGAGAAATGTCTTGGGGCCAGTACTTGTTTATTTTACTAAATAGTTAGACCCATCTTTAGTGTATCGACAGGCACAAGATCAAACAGGTCCTCTGCTTTAAATACCTGGGAGTGGTCCTGAATGCCACTGGCTTCAGACAGGCTCATAGTGCCCACAACACACAGGCAAGCACCTCCACCGTTCTTAAGTTCCTTCAGACCAGAGGAGTCCATTATACCCCTGCAGCCCTCAAACTGTTTGAAATCAAGCTACTGGCACAACTTCTCTCTGGTGCTCAATTGGGCCCCTTCTCCAACATTGTCTCACTGGAGCTGGTGCAGTCCAAATTTCTAAGAGTGGCTCTCCAAGTCTCACGTCCATCACTACCCTGCACCTGGAGACGGGCATGGCTTTATTTATTTATTTAACTTTTTTGTATATACCTCCCAAAACTTACATCTCTGGGCGGTTTACAACCCAGAGATGAAGGTGGAGGCCAGAGCGTAGATGGCCATCATCAACTACTGGCTCAAACTATCCTTCAACCCATGGGGTTTGCCCCCCACCCCACCCCACCCCACCCCACAGAACAGTTTTCATTCTACTTGGAAACAGACACTCCTGACTAAAATGTCAGCCCTGGTTCTCTCCCCGCCTTTTCTACTTGCTATGGGCTATGACTAAGGATGTGCACGAACTGGTTCGGAGGCCCTTTTACAGACCTCCAAACCAGTTCAAAAGTCTGGTGGTTTGGCCAGTTCACGCGGGGGGGGGGGGTAGCAGCTTTAAGTTCTAGGGTGGTTGCTTTCTTCCCTGCACCGCCGTGTTCCCCCTGCCAGCGCTGTGCTTTAAAATGGTCCTGTGGGGCAGCAACATACCTCCTTGCCACCCCAGTGCGTAGTGGACTGCAAATGCCCAGAAGTTCCTGGTGTGTGTGCGTAAGTTGCGCTCAAGTGTTCGCATGTGCACCAGGCACTTGTGGTCCACCATGCACCGGGGCAGCAAGGAGGTACACTGCCGCCCCGCTGGACCATTTTAAAGCACAGTGCTGGCAGGAGAAATGTGGCGGGGGTGGGAAGAGCACCCTCCCAGGTCCTTAAAGTTGTCGTCCACCACTTTTGAACTGGCAGTTGCCAGTACCGTGCACATCCCTAGCTGTGACCAGGCAAAAATATCTTTAAAACTGAGGATTACAGACATAGAATGCCAAGCCAATATAGGCAGGGCCCCAAACTTCCTCATCTCCAAAAGCCTCAGATACTCTGCCTCTGCAACCGCATACCTAACACAGCTGGAAGTTCCAAGCCACAGGAGGGCATTTGCTCTTGCTCAGTGCTATTTCCTTCCTTCAGCCGTATTAGAAGGCAGATACAGAAAGACCTCACCTGCGGAGCGGCTATGCCCCTGAGATACTGGACACATCGAAACTATACAGCACTCGTCCTCTTCTGCCCATTTTATAGAGACATTCCCGCCAATCTCATTCTGCCACTACTACTCAAGTTCCCAGGACATCCAACCTAATTCTACGCACCTCTGCTGCTCTTTGATAATGAACTGGAACTCCATCTCCAACCCATATAACATTGCCATATTCTGTGTGGCAGTGTGCAAAATCCACCAGGTCCTCACAGCCAGCGGGTCCTAACCAGGATGACTTCTGCACTCAACTACACTGCTACACGAACGTTTTACACTCCTGCATTTGTAAGAGTTTCTATGCATTTTATCCCCACCTCACTTACATATTTTATCTTAAAAGTTTTTTTAATTTTTGAGTTTCTAGTGCTACTGTTTATACAGCACAACAGCCTTTATCGTTTATAGATAGATAATACAATTTTTTATCAGCCCTATAGTTGTTTACGTTCTTATAGTTTTATACCTTGTCCTGTGTAGTGACATACCCTGCATATCATTTTTTGCTAGTACTAATGTATTTTATCCACACCCCACATAAAATTCTATGCATGTACTTATACTGGTCTAAGACCATAATAAAGATTTGTTGTTGTTGTACTAACTAGTTACTACTGAGGAATGTGCTGCGAAGCATCTAAGAGCACATCTTAAAATGGTTAGGTCAAAACCAAATAAAAACAAATCAACTGGAAATAGTTAAGCAAATGTTCAACGGAAGTGCTACTGTAAAAGATGTTAATCCGGTCTAAGAACATATTTAAAATTCCCAGTATGCGTAAACTTAGTAATATGGCAAAGAGCAAACTTCTTATGTATACAAATGCAAAGCTTTCTGAAGTAATAATAACCAACAAATAATCAGATTTGTAAATGCTTGAGCAGTGTAAACTAGGCTTGTACAAAGCGACATCCAGTGACCATTCCAGGAGATATCTAAGCAACTAAGAATGGAAGCTGTGCAGACATGTGAAGGGATGCCAGTCTGCCACAGATGTGCTACTAAAACTCTTTGTGATCCTGTTTACAGTCTGGTATAACTCCATCCCACAAAACAAGTTTGATTTACTCTGAGAATGTCAAAGTACTTTCCAAGACTTAAAAAGTGTTTAAAATCTCCTTGCCAGTAAGATTGAAGAACAACAGATACTGGAGCTCAAAGCTTTTGATAATTAAATATTTCCAGAGACATGGAATTTGTCCTGTGAGCCATAACACTGAAGATTAATTCAAATTAAATCTTTAGAATGAGCCACTGCTATACAACATTTTTGAACATACAACCCATTGTAAAAGCAAATCACCCACTTGACTATCTCCAATATAGCATCTGTAGTGCAGCGGAGAAATGAGTTGATTATCAAGCCAGAGGCTGCCAGTTCAAATTCCCACTGGTATGTTTCCCAGACTATGGGACCTATATCAGGCAGCAGCGATGTAGCAAGACACTGAAAGACATCATCTCATACTATGCGTGAGGAGGCAGTGGTAAACCACTCCTGTATTCTACCAAAAGAAAACCACAGGGTTCTGTGGGCGCCAGGAGTCGAAACCTGTACAAGTGAGAGTAACCCAATAGACTTCAGGCAGAATTTGTAGTCCTGAGATAATTTTGGGATACTCTTTTCAGAACAGCCTTGCTGTAACTGTAGTCAGAAGTAGAAGACCAGTGCAGATAAGAAAATGGGCTTCTTCACCTCTTTCCCTGCTTGCCTTTTTTCTTTTGCCGAAAAACTCCCCCCGCCCCCACCAGTGGCTTTCATCATGAAAAGACACAAGTACTCACATATTGTCCAAGTTTGGGGGTCTATGTTCCGGTGGGAAAGGGGAATTAAGAAGCTCCTCTTTCTCCTGGTGCTGGTCTTCTACTACAAACTGCAACCTCAGTAGCATAGATAGATAGATCCATCCATCCATCAGTCACAGAACTGCATGTAATATATACTGTAGTTCCACCTTATAATCCTTAAACAACAAAGCACACTGAAGAGCTAGGTAAATCACACTTTCAAAAATGTATGAGAATAACCAAGCACAGTACAAGATGCCTTAAAGCATGGTATTATTTTTCTCACATGCACACACACACATGCTTGACAGTTAATCCTAGATCAGCTTAAAAAAAAAGTAGGTTAACTTCAAAAATAAGAAGTTACAATTTTGGAAGGTTTGCTGTATGAGTATGCCTGATCAGTCTGTCTTCCCTCACTTGTCTTTTGGAGTTTTGCTCTGAAGCTTATGTCACAGAAAATACATGAATTCTTTAGGAATGTCTGACATTTCTATATTTTTGGGGTTCTTTTTGCACTAAAACTGATAATCATACCTGTGGATGGAAAAGGAGAGAGTGGCACTGGCAAACAACCAAGCCCCTGTGTCTTATGACGAGTTGAAAGAGAAATTCCTTACTCATGGCTTGCAACCTAGCTGAATTAGACCAGGCACTCATTTGTCTTTGCTACTTCTCTTAATATGGGGTTGCAGAGTTTAGCCTGTGTGGTGCTTAATGACAAGAAGCCTTAGAATCTCTACAGTTGTGTTGAGACAGGCATATGTTGTCTCCTGTTCTCAGCTCCTACGATGTGCTAGGGATAGTGTTAGGTAATATGGATGTTGATTCTTCCAACACCCATTCTGCGTGGAACAATTTTGCTGAATCTGAACAGAGAGGATGCTGTTTCCTCATCAGTTTTGACACAGTTAATCATGCCTTGCTAGTTTGGGTCTCGAGGGCCCATTGCCTACTGACCTCCTTCCTCTCCCCTATGCTGGCGGGATGTCTCTCTCAAGAGGTGGTGTCCATAGCATGGAATGTGTTTCCTCCTGTTTTGGCATGATCCTAAATGGTACAAATCTCTCTCCACTAGCAAGGCTTGCAAATGTCCTCTTTCCCTCTAGAAGAGAGAAAAACCCTTGCTGTTTTATTTTATCAGTTCCTATATATTCTTTCCCATCATCTGTCCTCCAACCCTCATGTGACTCTTGTTGGAAGGAAAGGACTTTGCGCTGTCTCTTTGCCTCAGACAGTGGAGGACAGACTAGTAAGTCAGAGGGCTAGAAGGTCAAAGACATTTGGTCATCACTTCCTGCTGCTCTGATGCTATCCCTTTGAAATGTAGATTGCTAATCTTAGGGGATTCAACTTCCTTCCTCCTTCTCTCTCTTCCTACCTGGCTGTTGACCTTGCAACATGGCAAGTCTCTTGCCCTGCACCATATGTGCAGAGAAGATGGTGAATCCATCTGCATCCATTTAGATAGATAGATTAGAGATCCTAAATCCTCACTTTCCTATCTAGAATGGAGTTCCTTAATAAATACCTTTTATATTGATTTGAAACAAGCAATTGGCTCCAAGTTACTTTACTCTTAGCACACATGCATGCATAACTAAATCCGCTGTGTTTGTGCCTCTGTGCACTCTGCTATATTGAAAAAGGGATTCTCTCACCACAGAGAATTTCCAACAGGTTATGGGCTCCAGCAAGTTATGGGAGCAGTATTTTGAGCTGCGTGTGCTGCAACTAGAGAGTTAGGTTTGTTCCAGGAGATCCATTGAGATCTAGCGTGGACACTTTGAATTGCTAATCTACAGCAACTGCCTTTTGGAGCCGGTGAGCATGGCTGCATACCTGGAGGGAAAACTCAGGCTTACCATCCTGGAAGCGGATAATTACTTGGAATGGAAGACTCGACTGAGGATTGCACTGAAAGCAGAGGGACTCCACCAAGTTACTGAGGAAGACCCCCCGCCAGATGGAACCTCGGATGCTGAAAAAAAGGAGAAGGAACTCTGGCTAATTAAGGACCGAAAATCACAAGCGATGATTGCAGCTTCCGTGAGTAAAACTTTCCTTTATGCTATTTGTGATCTTGGAACCTCAAAGGAGATGCTAAACAAGCTAGATTCTATGCATATGAGGAAAGGATGGGCATACACGTTTAATTTACGCCGAAAATTGCAAGATCTCCAATATAAAGATGGGGACTGTTTCTCTACTTTTATTGGGACTTTGGAAGATTTCTTTTTCCAATTTAGACAAGCAGGAGAGGAATTTACAGAGAGTCAAAAGCTGGAGACTCTGTTCTTGAGCTTGCCTGCTTCCTATAGCACTATAATTGGGCAATTGGAAACCCACACCAATCTAAACTTTGAAAAGGCTGTAGAAACATTGTCTTCGGAGGCTAACCGAAGAAACCTTTTAAACTCACGCTATGAAAGTGAACTGGCTAGCAACTTTGCTCTTAAAGCAACAATTGATCATTCCAGACGTAACCCGAGATGGGGAGGGAATGCTGGAGGAAATGCTGCAAGAGGGAACCGCATGGGCACCTCACATTTGCATACAAAGAGAGCCGATTTCACCAGAGAAACTCAGCCCAGAGAGAGAGGTCACATGACCGCCAGTGCTGAAATGAGGTCAGCTGGAAACAAAGCCTTCAGGTGTTTCCTATGTAACGAATTTGGCCACCGGGTGGCGCATTGTCCCAAGAATCAGACCAGGAGGTCTGGGAATATCAGTCAAACAAAGGAGAATGAAAATAGAGATTCCAAGTATACAGACAGACATTTCAACAAGAACTATAGTGTTAATTTAATGAAAAATAATGAAAAGCTGATTTTAGATTCTGGGTCATCTGTCCATATTTCTAAAAATCTAAGTTTCTATACTGAACTGTTTGATATTCATGAAGAGACTGTTTATTTGGGCAATAATACTACAATTAAAGCAAAGAAAAAGGGCGAAGGAATTTTATATTGCAAATTGCTGGATGGATCTGTTAAACCATTTTTTCTGAGAGATGTTTTGTATATCCCTGAATTCTCAAGCTCCTTGATTTCAATATCCAAGCTAGAGCAACAAGGCTGTGAATTGTATATTAAAAATGGACAATGTGTTGTTACCCAGAATGGAAAAGTTTGCCTTGTGGGCTCAGAATTTCAAGGTCTTTATCATGTGGAAGAGCAATTTACAGACAGAGAAAGACCAGCCCAGTCCAGACCTGAGGCATACCAGCCTAATGTAATGAACCTAGCCAAGTTGTGTCAGCATGGAAACTGCTTACAATTATGGCACAGAAGACTAGGACACAGAAGTTTTGAATCAATTCAAAACATGAAGGAACAGGGATTAGCTAATGGCATTGATTTTGTACCATGTGACACTGTAACTAACTGTGTTTCTTGTCTCGAGTTCAAAGCAGTAAACAAGCCATTCCCAAAGCATAATGAAAGGAAGACGAAAGGACCCTTGGATCTGATCCACAGTGACATATCTGGACCACTACCAGCAACCATAGGTAATCATAAATATTTTCTAACTATAACAGATGATTTCTCACGATACACGTGTGTTTATTTACTGAAGGAAAAATCAGAGATGCTGGAGAAATTAAAACAATATGTGGCGATGGCAAGCAACAAATTTGGCTCGAAGCCAAAGATCCTGCGCACAGACAATGGAGGAGAATACATGTCCAGTGCTACACAGCAGTTCTTGAGAGAACATGGAATCGTGCATCAAACTACGGTGCCTTACTGCCCACCCCAAAATGGAATCGCAGAAAGAATGAACAGAACTCTACTGGACATGGTAAGATGCATGCTTGCTGACGCACACCTCCCACAGAAATTCTGGGGAGAAGGCATCATGACTGCTACATACATACACAACAGAATGAACACAAAACCTATTGAAACAACACCTTATGAACTTTGGCATGGTCATAAGCCGTCCATGACGCATCTGCGTGTCTTTGGAAGCACGGCTTACTCATACATCCCAAAAGAAAAAAGGACTAAGTTAGGGCCTAGGGCCACAAAAGGGATTTTTGTAGGCTACGCAGCACAATCCAAAGCCTACAGAATTCTGGATCCTGACACCAACAGGATAACCATAAGCAGAGCAGTGTGTTTTGAAGAGGATGAAAGAGCTACACCTTCAGAGGGGGCCTACACTGAAGCAAGCAACCAGACCAAGCACCCTGATGACTGGATTATGCTTCCTGATCTCAGAGGAACTGAGGAGGAGGAGGAGACAGCAGATCCAGATCCAACCACACTTGACACAGAGACCCCCAGCGATCCACCAGACGCACCTGAGGTGATAGAAGGGACCACAGAGGGTGAGGTGAGGCGATCAACGCGCTCAAACAGAGGTGTTCCAGCTCCGAGGCTGTCCTACCTCGCAAGAACAGCGGAACAACCAGAACCTTCATCATGGGAGGAAATATCCCAGCTACCACAACCAGAAGCCCAGAAGTGGAAACAGGCTGCAATTGAAGAGCTTGAGGCTCTACAGAAAAACAAAACCTGGACTCTTACTAAGTTACCACAAGGAAGAAAAGTTATTGGCTGCAAATGGGTTTTCAAACTCAAACATGATGCTGATGGTGAGATTCAGCACTACAAAGCCAGATTAGTAGCAAAAGGATATTCACAAAAATATGGAGAAGATTATGATGAAACCTTTGCACCAGTGGTTAAACATACCACAGTAAGGACTCTGTTAAGTATTGCTGCTAGCAAAGGAATGCATGTTGAGCACCTAGACGTGAAAACTGCATTCTTGCATGGTGAACTGGAAGAGGACATTTACATGCAACAACCACCAGGTTTCTTACAGGAAGGCAAAGAGGACTATGTATGCAAACTGCAAAAGAGCATTTATGGTTTAAAACAAGCTGCCAGAGCATGGAATATAAAACTGAATGATATGCTGCTTCAAGCAAACTTCAAAAGAAGTGAAGCTGATCCCTGCCTGTACACGAGATGCAGAGATGGGAAATGGACTTACATTTTGGCGTATGTTGATGATTTGATTTTTGCCTATGAAAATCCAGATGACAGCAAGGAAATAATGGATCATCTGAACAAAGAAGTGGAAGTCAAGCAACTTGGCAACATTGCACACTACTTGGGCATTCAAGTACAAAGAGAGAAAGATGGAAGTTTCCTGATCAACCAAGAACAGAAAATTAAAGACTTGATAAACTTGCTCAGACTGGAAAATGCAAATCCTACACCAACTCCAATGGAAGTGAACTACATAAAGCAAGAAGATCAAACTGAGCCACTATCTGACAACCATAGATATCGTGAAGCATTGGGTAAGCTTTTATACATTAGTACACTCACTAGGCCAGATATTAGTACAGCAGTTGGTTTACTTTGTAGAAAGACTGCATCACCAACAGTCAAGGACTGGAATGCAATGAAAAGACTTGTTAGGTACCTAAAGGGTACTGCACACTTTAAGCTCAAGCTGCCAGCTAATAGTGAACCAAAACTAGAAGCATACGTAGATGCAGACTGGGGTGGAGATATAACAGACAGGAAATCCACCAGTGGTCACATAATTTTCTATGGAGATGGAGCGATAAGCTGGTCAAGCAGAAAACAAGACATAGTAGCATCATCAACCACTGAAGCGGAATATGTATCAGCTGCACAGGGCTGTCACGAGATACAATGGCTGTGTCAACTACTGAAGGACCTAGGTACAGATGTACCACAGCCCATACCAGTGTATGAAGACAACCAAAGCTGCATTCAACTCTCCAAACAAGAAGATGTAAAGAGGAGTACCAGACATATTGATGTGAAGTACCATGTAGTGAGAAGTCTGCAGAAAGATGGACTAATCAAGTTGCTCTACTGCCCGACAAATGAAATGCTCGCAGACTTACTCACTAAGCCACTACCAAGACCCTGCTTTGAAAAGCTGAGAGAGAAAATGAATATTGTGAACTGAGTCACGAGACAACGAGAGGGGGTGTTGGAAGGAAAGGACTTTGCGCTGTCTCTTTGCCTCAGACAGTGGAGGACAGACTAGTAAGTCAGAGGGCTAGAAGGTCAAAGACATTTGGTCATCACTTCCTGCTGCTCTGATGCTATCCCTTTGAAATGTAGATTGCTAATCTTAGGGGATTCAACTTCCTTCCTCCTTCTCTCTCTTCCTACCTGGCTGTTGACCTTGCAACATGGCAAGTCTCTTGCCCTGCACCATATGTGCAGAGAAGATGGTGAATCCATCTGCATCCATTTAGATAGATAGATTAGAGATCCTAAATCCTCACTTTCCTATCTAGAATGGAGTTCCTTAATAAATACCTTTTATATTGATTTGAAACAAGCAATTGGCTCCAAGTTACTTTACTCTTAGCACACATGCATGCATAACTAAATCCGCTGTGTTTGTGCCTCTGTGCACTCTGCTATATTGAAAAAGGGATTCTCTCACCACAGAGAATTTCCAACAACTCTGAGGGCTTAAATAGTAGAACTGGAGAGGTCAAGGCCCTCCAGTCTTCTTCTCCAGGCTAAACATACCCAATTGCCTTAGAGAGCTTGTTTTCCAGTCCAGACCGTAACCGTTCCCCTCCTCTGAATCCATGTCAGTTTGTGACATCCTTCTTTTAATGTGATAGCCAGATGAAGTCTGAATACTGCAGATTAAAGGGAAATGATTATTTCTTCTGACTTTGAAACTCTGGGTTCTATTAATACAGGCTAAAATCGTATTATCCTTTTTTGCACACTGCTGACTCTCTTGTTCAGCTTGTAATCAATGGCCATCTCAAGATCCTTTTTACATGTACTACTGTCAAGCTAGGTGTTCCCCATCTTACACCATTTGGATTTTTGTCTAAGTGCAGAACTTGGATTATTTCTGTGGAATTTCATTTGTGAGTTTCAGCCAGTATTCCCTTCTGTTAAGGTCCTCTTAAATTTCATTCCTGTCCTCTGAACTGTTGGCTATTCTTCCCTGTTTTATATCATCTGTAAATCTGATGAGGATTGTCTCTGCTCCTTCATCTAAATCACTGACAAAAATGTTGAAGAGCAACAGGCTCGTTACAGAGCCTGGGCACCCCACTTGAAATCTCCTTCCAGTTTGATGAAGAGCCATTGATGGTACTCAATACAGTTTCCAACCAGTTGTGAATCCACCTGATAGTGTCATCTAGCCCGCACTTAGCCAGTTTATGAACCAAAATATCATGTCAACTTCTTTAAATGCTTTGCTGAACGGATATGTCTTTATTTATTTATTTATTTGAAACATTTGATATACCGCCCACTCTGAAGACTCTGGGTGGTGTACAAAAACATGCAAAACAAAACAGCATTAAAATTACATTCTAAATAAAACTAACGTAACTAACGGGGGGGGGTTGGGGATAGATAAACTACAGGGTAAAAGCCTGGCGAAAAACAAAAGTCTTCATTAAAGATTTAAAAATCGACAAAGAAGGAGCTATCATTCTCAAAATCCACTCAGCTATTTTAAAAATAGTGTTTTTTAAAAAACAAAACAAAAAACAAATAAGATTAGTTCTGGCAGGATTATTCTAATTGGATTGATGCTGACTTCTACAAATCACTGCATTGTTATTGGGATGCATAAGGATCAACTGCTTTTTGATCGGTACCAGTATCTTTCCTGGCATTGAAATCAGACCAAGTTTTGTGGGGACCCCCCCCCCTTTATTTTTTTTAAAAGATGGGAACAGCATAGCCCATCTCTAGTCTTGTGGCAGCTCACTCGTTCTTCTGGATTTCTTGTAGATGGAATACAGAGGTTCTGAGAGTACACTAGCACATTCTTTTAGGATGTGAAGTAATTCATCTACGCTTGAAGACTTGAACTCACTTTAAGTAGATAGTTGCTTCCTGAGCTTTTAAGTCCTGAACTGCAATTCAGACTGCTCAGCATTCATGCTGATTTTTGTGAGGTTCTGCACAGTTCCCTTTTTGGGAGAAGAAGAAGACAAAATAGGAATTGAACATTTTACCTTTCACTATCCTTAGTGAGCAGCCAGTCTGTTGCTTCCTTTCTCTTCTTTTTGCTTCAAACATACCTGAAAAAGCTCTGTTTTGTTGCTCTTGACATCCCCCACCAGCCTCTGTTGATTCTGAGTTTTAGCTTTCCTGACACTCTCCGTACAAGTCTGGGCTACTTGTCAGTATTTATCTTTGGTAACCTCTGCTTTCTTCCATTTCTTTAATGTGTCCTTTTAAATTTTCAGCTCATCATTCAACTTGTTCAGCACATCCTCTATACAGTGTATAGAGTGCAAAGTCCTTCACTGCAAATGCTAAGGTTGATCTAGAGTACTACTGTAACTAGGCTAGCTGTACTTTCATGCCATAGCCACTTAAAATGGTTGCTGCCACCATTTGTCACTTAGCATAGTTGCTACAGCATAATAGATCATGACATCATTATGCATAGCATAGCAACTAAGGTGCCAGGAAAAGACATCTTGAGTTTAACCAAAGTGGGCCTGTGCAGTGCCTGCTATAAGTAGTGTAATGAGAAACAGAACAGACTATGGCAGTTCTTACTGGGAGAGGTCAGGTACTGTTCTGCTGCACCATGTGCTGGGGTCTTGCAATACTTTCTGCAGCTTTTGGTACAACAGCTTACACTTTTATAATCCTAGTATCAAATAAGGGACCAAGATGGAACCAGGTGCCTTTGCAGGAAACAATGATTACTCAGATGAGCAGTTTGCTGAGGAGATAACTTTATGGGGGAAACTGATCCTTGGGCCTGTACTACTTGACATAATCTATTCCCATGTAGAGATTTGTGGGTTAGCAATGTAATATAGGCAACAAATTATTTTTAACTTCGGGACTTGACTTTGGTTAAGAGCGTAGGGATTAGCCATTACTTGTGTTCCTTGCATTAGGATCTGGGTATTATTGTGAAGAATACCCACCTGGAAACGGCTATTGTGAATTAATGAACTTATTTTACACCACAGTCAAAATGCTTCCAGCAAGCCTAATGTGTGATCATGTGTAGACTGGGAAATCTTTAAAGTGTGTTGAAGGCATTTATACATCTGGGTTCTTTGTAGATCGCTTCTTTGAAGCAATAACACAAATAATCTGGCTGCGGGGAAATGGGCTCTGTGAGCCAAAAACAACCTTGCACAGAATGCATAGTTGGGTGCTACCTCATGCAATTACTAATGTTGATTTGTGGATGAAAGTCCTTGGCAGTGTTAGCATCACCTTGCTTGCAAGTCTTGTAGGCTATTTTATATTTTGTTTTTTGTAAGCTGCATTGGAGGCCCCTTGGGATTAAAAGTAAGAGTATTGAACGCTGTAATAAATTAAAATTTAATTGTGAGTTTGATTAGCGGGTGGTGTGTTTATCCTTGAACAGGGAGATCCGGATTCAAATTCCTGCTCAGTTATGAAATGTTTGCTGGGTGGCTCTGGGCAAGTCACTGTCTTTTTAAAATCTAACCACTTTGCAGGATTCTTGTGAAGAAAAAATGAGATCTCCCCATGATGCTTGAGAAAACAGTGAGATTTAAATGTAATAAATAAAGAATGACTGATTTCCATATTGAGGTGGCTCATTTATGTTCTCTAGACAGTGGGTCTAGTGGCCAGAAGTCTATTCTGCAGATCCCTTCACAAATGGCCAGACTCTGTAACTGCAAAGGTGACATCACCCCGGTTATGGAGAGCATGCGCTTGAGTATATATTCTCTGCAGATATATAGACTTACATATTATGCATGTTGCATAAAAATTCCAAAAGAGAGAGAGAACGTTAAAGTGTATGTGTGGGGCAGCGGGGGGGATCTTTATTTCTTACAACTTGAAAACATGTTTCTTTCCCTTTGAATTAAGCTGTGGGCAAACGTTTTTAATATACCTGGACAAAAATTTGGGAAATTTATCTCCAGGGACCAGATAAAATTGCCTTGGGAGCGAAACCGAGTTAGAGGGTTTCAACTGGCCATCCCTAAAACAAATCAATACAAGGCATTTTCTATCATTTGCAAGTTAGAATCTCTTTTTTTATTTATATGTCTATGCAAACTATACAATGTTAAACTAGGAAATTATCTTACACCTAATGTTCAAGCAGCAACTAAGGGGCTTTATTTAAACTTAGTTCTTTATAATACAGCAGGTTCAAAAGAACACTGGATTTAATTGAATTTCATGGAATATGCTTTTCAGCTTCCATGCCAGGGCAATGATTCCACCAGGAGAATGTCTGTATGCTGGGAGAAAAAGACGGAGACCCGTCCAAAAACAGTTAAGTATTTATTTATTTATTTTGATCTCACCCATTTATCTGTTCCATTTTATTATTCTCCTAACAATCATATGAGTAGGCTAGGCAGAAAGATAGTTACCTGAGCAGAGATTTGAACCCTAGTCTTTTCCTAGACTTGTCAAACATGCTATCCACTACTCTGCATTAGTATAAAATGTATTGTAAACTAAATATGTTGCCCTTTTGTTTGGGATGATGCTCCCCCGTCTGATAGACTTGTATATCCAATAAGACTGGGTAACAGGAAAAAACACCCAAACCATACAAAGGCTCAGTTTTACTTTCTTTGGGCATAATTATATTAGACTTAAACAGATTTGACTGTACTTTTGTTAGGGGTCTCTACAGAATCTTTGGTACCAGTATGATGATACTGTACTACAGTTCCTTTACCCAGTGGGTTCATTTATGAAAGTTAAATTGATATAAAACCAATCTAAGTTTGAATGCTGGATATTTCCCATGTCATCTTTCTGTTTTCTTCAACAATTGTTTATGTCCATCTCTGTCTTTAACATGTTGGATTAAAAATGCCCCTCGTAACATAAGGATGTTGAGGTTTTTAAGCAGTCCTGTAACACGAATAGAACACCTGCATTTGGTTGCAGTGTACATCAATGCCTTTTCACATTCTATCCCATGCTATCAAAATTTTTATGTGGCATAAACAGCCTGGGAGAGGTTAAGGTGAAAAGAACCCTAAGGTTTTGCCATTTAAACGGAAGTACTTCCTTCTGCTCAGGTAAAAATTTGGTGATGTGGGACATGCATCTCTTTGAAGTGCATAGAATTGTTTGTGTATACTCATAACAATTTTAGAAATACTTGTTTTAAATTTGAAATGTGTTTTCATTAATGTGAAAGGGTAGACAACAATAGAATAGTTATTGTCTATAGCTGATTAAGACCCACAATTATACTCTTCTACTACTACTATTAATATTTTTATACTGCTTTTCAACAAAAGTTCCCAAAGCGGTTTACAGAGATATAAATAAAATTGCTCCCTGTCCGCAAAGGGCTCACAAAAAGAAAAGAAAGAAACATAAGAGAGACACCAGCAACAGTCACTGGAGGGATGTTGTGCTGATAATGGATAGAGCCAGTTATTTAGTTATCCAGTTATTTATTTAGCCCCCTGCTAAATAAAGATAATCACCACTTTTAAAAGGTGCCTCCTTGCCCATCAGGGGATGGTACATCAGGGCTATCAAAATGAAGGCCTGAAAACCTTATCAAGGCTCTCTGGGAACTCTGATGCAGGCAGTACTCCTACTACACCTCCCACAAATGATTAAACTGACCTCAGAGCTAGGAAGCAGATTCCCTTAGTAGGGCACTCTTTCAGCAGTGAGTGATACTGCATTCTTCAGCATTGGGCCCTTCCATTGTTCCCTTTAAATTAGCTGTGTGCGTGTCAAGAAGTGTGAAGAGTTGAGTATGGTGCATTGAAGAGCAATGGCATCGATTTTGCAGTTTGCCATATTTCAATCAGGAAGGTAGGATGAAAAAGGAAATGTGTGGCTGGCCAGTGAAGGAAGGGACAAGATGTATAGGCTCACAGGATTAGTCGATAACCAATGATGTGCGCGGAGGGGATTTGATATGTAAGGTGGTACAGTTTCGGATTGGATAGTGAAAAGTATTTTTGGATGTTAACTCCCAGTTTACTACTGTCCTCAATCAAAACTGATGACTGTTCTTTTGAAAATGTTGGTTGTTGCTCCTGGGCACTTTGGGAGTGTGTTCTTCCAGTCCGTTCGAGTATGCCATGACTAGTGTAAATACTATACAAGAATAACTTTGAACAATGTAAAACACAACTGCATCTGAAAATGGTTCCCATGACAGCATAGAGCACTTCGGGGCAGATATTCCATCCATCTCTTAATTGCAGCTGCAGCAAAAGAACCAGCTGTCTTTTTGTAACTAGTTCATCCTTATCTGGCAAGATTACAGTTTTTTTTCTGAGTTGATCAAAGATAAGGCCTAGTTATCAAAGAATGTCTTGGTTCTTTCACTTTCTGTGTTGGGGTATTCAAGGGAAACTGTCTATGCCCATATAGACACTACAAATTGCAGGACAGTAACACACTTTTTTCACAAACAGGAGGCCTGCTCTTGGGAATGGAAAGTCTAATCCCTCCAAGAGACACAGAGACCGCTTGAATGCTGAACTGGATCACTTAGCCAGCCTACTGCCTTTCCCACCAGACATAATATCTAAACTGGACAAACTTTCTGTCTTGCGTCTTAGTGTCAGTTATCTTAGAGTCAAAAACTTCTTTCAAGGTAAGTCTCCAAGTCTTCTATTACATATTTTTTCAATATTTGCTGAGGTCTAAAAGATATTTCAAGCTAGGAAATGTTTCCCTCCCTTTTATTCTGATTTAATTGGTGGTAATTGCATAACTGTGATTAAAGTCTATAATGAGATTAATGTGGCACTCGCTTTAAAAATGTAGGCTTCCTTTACATTGAAGAGACTGGAAGAACTTCGACAAGGGAAATAAGATTATAACCATGGAGTTATTACAAAGAAGATTTCATTTGCCTTTTCTCCAGAGTGTTCCTTATGAACCTGCTTTGTGCATTTGGCTTTTGTAATGGAAATAATTCTTCAAAAATTGGAAAACTTGGCAGAAAAAGAGGAAAAATGGATAGAAACAGCTATGATCAAGGGTTAGGAACTAGAGGCTCCTGGGCCAAATCTGGCCCTATGGGGAAATTTGACACAGTCCTCCAGTTGTATTATTTAAAAACTCACAACTTTGTGTGGAAAGAATCCACCCCACCGAATACTTAATAAATCAACAAAACATATGTGCACTCTCACACACTTCCTAGGAGCAATCAGTTGAAAAACATTAGTTAACAACTTTGAAATTGGCACACTTGCCAGATATTGCATTAGCATCCATTAATTGTCACTAATGTGTATTATGAAATAGTGATTGACATCTGGACTAGCACTGCACATGTGTAGCATTCTGAGTTCCAGACTACAGTTGCACTGTTGCTTGAGTGGGAGAAGGTGATTTTCATCATTTCGAGGTTCAAGCATCCCTCAGGGACATATTTTGTTGATGCATGGTACGCCTCAGAGGGTAGGGTAGATTGGCAGAAATCACCCCTTCTTCTGCTCAAGTAACAATGCCAGGGGCATTGGGGACAATGGAGGATGAGCATCCCTGGGCCATGGGGGTCTGGGGGAGCCACCAAGGCACTTCCTTGCCCCCTTCCGCACCCAGCTGGCAAACGAAGCACTTGCCACCTGGAAGCATGAGGCGTGCCACTCTCCTAGCAAGTTGATATTTCATTCCAGGGCTGGCTGGCTGGCAGCTTCTTTCCCTGCCTCGCTCCCAGTGAGGCAGAGAAGGAAACTCCCCACCAGTCAGCATGAATAAAGTGCTACTGGGGAGGATCAAGAGAGGGTCTGAATGGACCCTTTTCTGGGTAGTGGCCATGCCCTCTGTGTTGGCTTCAGTTGCAGGAGGCATGGTGGGTTCCTTCTCGAGGCAGAGGAAAGAGCTCCCAGCCAGGCTGGAACCCAATGCTGATTAGGCCCAAGGCCCATCTAGTCCAGCATCCTGTTTCACACAGTGGCCCACCAGATGCTGCTGGAAGCCTACAGGCAGGAGTTGAGGCCATGCTTGCTCTCCTGCTGTTACTCCCCTGCAACTGATAGTCATCCTATAGCCCTCCAACTAGTAGCCATTGATAGTAGACTTCTCCTCCATGAAGTTATCCAAACATCTCTTAAAGCCATCCAGGTTGTTGGCTGTCACCACATCCTGTGGCAGAGAATTCCATAAGTTGATTATGCGTTGTGTGAAAAAGTACTTCCGTTTATTGTTGCTAAATTTCCTGGCAATCAGTTTGGATGACCCCGTGTTCTAGTGTTATGTGAGAGGGAGAAACATTTCTTTCTATCCACTTGTCCACACCATGCATGATTTTATAGACACGTATCATGTCTCCCCTCAGTCATCTTCTTTCTACACTAAAAAGCCCCAGGTGTTGTAGCCTTGCCTCATAAGGAAGGTGCTCTAGGCGCCTGATCATCTTGGTTACCCACTTCTGCATAGTCATATGATGTGTGTCATAGTCGGTGTATGTCTGCTTCTCCACAATGGCAGTGAACCACAAGTTTTGATACCAGTTATCAAGATTCATAGTCTGGATTTTCCAATGCTTAGCTATGTAGATCTGTGGTGCAATCAGCATAAATACAATCAAGTGGTTAGATAACAGAATAGAATTCTCTCCAGAAAATGTGTTTAATAATGCCAATTGTAGGTTCAAGCTTAAGTTCTGGTTTGTAATTTTGTAAATCAGACCAGAAAGAGGAGATAGAGGGGTAGTACCACCATAAATGAAAATTAGTGCCACTCACCCCACATCTGTTCCAACAAAGAGAGGAGCAACCTTTCTTAGAGCCTTTCTAAACAGCAATTTGAAGCAGCTTCAGTACTGATTTCAGTGGAGGATGTTGTTGCCCTTGGAAATGATGCACACAGAAATCCATACTTTTCTGCCACAAATGGCCCCCAAATCCATGGGGTGTGTGTGTGTGTATCACTTTTTCCCTGTGTTGAATGCAGGAGGACTGTTTTGAGTGCATTAAGATGTGAACTGAGACATGAACAGCACAAGGAGGAGCACAGTAAAAAGAGAAGTTAACAATAAAACATTCTTAAAAGTAAAATCAAGAAAAAAATTATTCCTGCCCATGACAGTAACAGTAAATATTATGCTGTTTGCCCACAGTGCCCACACAACACTGCCCAGGGCAGAGAGGAAAGGGGTGTGGGGTAATACTCTGCAGCACGGAGGGGGACATTAAACCAATGTTTTTTAAATGTGGAAGACTGAGGTGTCTCCACAGGAAACTGCACATGAAACGGTAGGAAACAGCAGGAAAACCTGAGTATTTACACAGCCTGCAGTCACTTTAGATAAAATTAAGTGTGCAAACCTACTCCTCCTACCACAACAAATGCTCTCATTTAGAAGGACTCTTAGTGTGAGCTAATTTTGATGGGGTCGAGTACCATTTGTGATAGACTTTGAGAGGTCTCCTTGATTTGAGCTGAGGGTGATGCAACTGGCTTCTGTTTCAATATACTATTCCAATCTGATTCATTAATTTCCTGTTGAAAGTCATTCTCCCAGTTCAATTTAAGGCCTCTTAGGGAATTAGTTGTTTGATTGATGATAATATTGTACAATTTAGAAATCAAACCTTTGAAGGACACTGAGGTTTCTAATACTAGTGCTTCAAATTTTGTTAATTGCCTACTGGCTTATGCTATTACTCTATCGAAGTAAAGGACCCGATTTGAAAACGGTGAAGTCAGGAGCACTGTATACCAATATGCTTTTCCCTTATTAAGTCTAAAGTGATTGGCTTGCCTGCAGGTTTGATTTGATTTTAATCATGATTTTAATTGCTTCACAAAAAGTCTCAGTTTTAATTATTTAAATCAGAATTTCAATAGCTAGTCAGGAAGATTATAATTTAATCATTTTCTAGTGGTAGTAGTAGTAGTAGTAAGTTTGTTGTTGTGACCACAGGTCATAACATAGAAGCAAATACAACATACTGAAAATACAGCATTACATTACAGCATAATGTAAAGTTTACATCAGTTAGGTTGAGCCAAAACCTATGCTACATACACATTTTTTCCTGGGTTTATAAGTAAGCATAGTGAAGGTGGCAACTTGGCAGGTGATATTAGGAATTGCATCTGCAAAAAGATAGATGAAATGTTGTACATCCAATAGGTCAGACATTCTTTATCTATCAACAGTGTTTTCCCCTGATCACCTCATAAATAGGACAATAAAGAACACTAACTGATCTGGTGCAGAGCATCTGCGCCCCTAGTTCTCCCTGTCTCTCCTCCCCATCTTCATCTCCCCCACAATCAGCCCCAGTCCGTTCTCCCCCTCCCAGTCTGCTTTCCCTCCCCACCAGCTGGCCTGGCCAGCGCTTTTTAGTTCTCCCTGCCACTGCTGCCGTTTCCTCCCGCTCCCACCTTCTGCTCGCACCCACCATCACTGTCATTTGCCCGTTGCTGTTATTTCCTCGGCCCACCGGCCAGATGGTTGCCACTGCCACCATTTTCTTTCCTTTGCCCGTCCCCGTCACTATCCAGCAGCTCTCTGAACTCCCGCAAGAGCTGCCACAGATTGTATTAGCCACGGGTATGCCTTAGTGAACTATATATAAAGAAGATAGTGGATTGTAGCAGATTAAAGCCTTTGTCTCAGAGCAAGCTGAGGTGAGGGAAAGAAATAATGAATCATCCCTGCTGAGCTTTCTGACTAGGCTTCTCCTAAAGCTCTTCTGTATTATCGGTTGGTTCAAAGGCTGCTGCCACCACCCCTTAGTGTACGAAAACTCTCTGGGCTTGGGGTGGGATAATCCAGAAAGAAAGAAAGAAAAAACTCCCTTAATTTGACTCTTGGACAAGTACAAAAATCTTCCATGTACAAGCTTACATGTGGTGAGAGAAGTGATAGCTGCTGAACTCCTGAGGACGTGTTTGCACCAGAGTAAACCCCTTTTGCTCCCGCCCCATTCCTTAGTTAAAAATGAACTTGGAGAGGCTTCTAAAAAGAAGAGAACTAAAAAGACAGTTTTATTCAATTACTATAGACTGCTTCTGTCTGAGACTTCTAGTTTTCTTAGATACAGCTAAATTTTTCTGGTCAAATGACCATAAAAAAGAAAGGAAGAAAGATACAGCTAAGCATCTTAATAGGATTACAAAAATAGGTTGTCTTAATGCACATTTAAACGTTTACATAGTCTTTTGTAACGCCTTAGGTAGAATGGGTGTATGCTAGTGTTATTTTAATTACGTTGCAGGTAATCAATACTGCAACAGTATTGGGGATATACAAAGCACACACCAAAGAAACAGAAATTCTAATGCAAAGTCTGACTAAACAAGCTTTTCCCTAGACTAAACTTCCTGAAGCCAAAGCCCAGGCTTCCTTTTCTTGAACTCACCAAACTTGTGATGAGAATTCAAGCTCCTCCTTTCTTTCCAAGATCTGCAGAGTCATTATCCTGCAGCCACCCTCCATGGCCATATGTCCTGCTCTCTTCTAACAAAGAACTCCCCTTCTTGTCCCAGAATACCCTGCAATTGCTCTCTAGGTCCCACCCACCTGGTGTACTGACTGGATGCCGTGGAATTCACCAGCGTGTCAGTCAAGACAAGAGTTCACTCCCTGTTAACTCTTTTTGAGATATGCTGAGAGTCTGGAAACAGAAAGTTGTAAAAGCCTTCATCAGTGGTACACTGGTAATATTAACCAGATACTGTGAGAGACTAGTATGTTACTTATAATGGCAGTGCAAGGATGAGAACTTTGAAGACTGTACCACAGCAGCATCTCTACTGGCGTCCTGTTCAAGGAGTTGAACTCTAATATTTCATTTGCTCCAAGCAGGTACGGAGCGAGCCAAGCGGCGGCTTGGGTCCGGCCCCGCCCAGCAGCCCCTCTGATGACGACATGCACACGGGGCATGCCTGGCCCTGAGAAAAATCCCTTCCCTGCCCACAAGCAAGCGCTTGCCTGTCCTCTTCAGGCAGCGTTTGCTGCCTGAAAAGGACGGGCAAGTGTTGGCTCGGGGCTCTTAGTTGCTCGGGCGTGGAGTGCTTGTTGGGGGCCCTTCCAGAGCCTGAGCCATGCCCCCCTGGGGACTTCAGTGGCCCCTATCATTGGCAGCCCGGGTTCTTTGAACCCGTTCGCACAATAGTGGCTACACCCCTGGCTCCAAGAATTAACTTTCTCCACCGGAGGCAAGGAGTACAACTGTAAGATGTGTCAGTCAGTCAGTCTTTATTAATACAGCCAATGGCCAGAATTACAAAAATAAAATCATTTAGAGTTAACAACTTCATTCCGAATAACACCGCAAATATAACAGAATTTAGCAACATTGAGTAAGTTCTCCTCTTTACAATCCTTTAAAATTAAATTTAAATAATCAGTTTCAGTTAATCCTGGAAACAGGATAAGTTGAGGTGAAATGTATTTCTTCCTAATATCACTGTAAAATTGGCAATACAAAAGAACATGAGCCGTCGTCTCAACTTCTCCCGATCCACACGGACAAACACGGCAATGATAAGGAATATTTTGGAATCTCCCCTGCAGCACAGCTGTATTCAAGGCGTTACAACGGGCCAAAGTTAAAGCCCTACGAAATTTAGGTACTGTAAGAAGAGATACATATCTGGCTGGGGAATAGCTTACGGTTTCGACATTCAGGAAAACACGCCTAGGAATTAAACTCCTGTCAATCTGAGATTCCATATCGAGAATCCTTTCCTTAAGTCTGCCCCTAGCCTCCTCATAAGGCAAACTAAGAATGGCTGCAGGTGAAAGTCCATAGTACTGCAATCTCGCTTCAATAGCTTCCAACCAGGCTGAGCGATAAGAATCTTGAAAAATCAATGAGACAATACCAATAGGCCTAAACATCAATTTGAGCCAATAGCTCAAAATGAAAAGCCATGCCCAGGCTTCAACTTTAATCAATCCTGCCTCAAGGCGCAGCACTACTCTGGGCACACAGCCAGGTACTTGAAAGATGTTTTTCAGAAAGGTTGATTGTATTGCCTCAACTTTCTCGAAATTGGAGTATAGCCCCAACTGAACACCATACAGTAGTTGAGCCCTTACCTTTGCATTAAATAGTTTGATGGCTGCTGGGACATACTGAGCACCTCTAGAGCGGAAAAAGGACTGGATCAAATTAGCACTTCTTCTTCCACTCTGGATAACATAATCTCTGTGCAGTAGTCGTGATCCAGTAGCAGAAAAAATCCCGGGATATTTGAATTGTTTCACTTGTTTGAATTGTTTCACTTGTTATGTAAGATGTGAGACAAAAGTTTAGTCTGTTAATTCCCACCCATATAGTGAAAATAAAAAGATTTTGCTAGGTGAGGTTCTAGGAGAGTATCTAATTTTTTAAAAGTACTTTTAACAGTGCTTGATGGACTCTAACAGTACTAAAAGTATTCTAGCCGACCCCGCACAGATCATCTGTGCGCTATTTGGGTCACACACACCCCACGCCGGCATGCCCGGCTTTCTGGCTGGCCTGGCAGCCAGGGAGGGCCATACCCCCTGCCACCCGGTTTCACCCACCCCCACTTGCCTCTGGCGTCGTCCTCTGCTTGCCCCCCCCGCGCTCTTCAGGGTGGCGGGTCCTCACCCACCACCGCCCGCTTCACACACCCCACACACATTCTTCAGGAGCTCGCCACTGAGCCCCAAACCTCTGCCACCTCGCCACCAGAGCTGAGCGTGCCGCCTCCCTGCCCCCGCCTCCCTGCCCGTTCCCTCCTGCCGCCGCCTGACTCCTTGGAGTGGCTGGGCCCGCTGCTGCTGCTGCTGCCTCCTCCTCGCCTCTGCCGCCATTTCCCCTGGCAGCAGCCAACAGTCTCCTATGAGCCTCTGCCGCCCAGCCAATCTGCTGGGTTGCCGGGACGCATCCCCACGGGTACATCTATGAGGATTAATATAATAGATTATTTTTGTATAGTATAATATAATATAATATAATATAATATAATATAATATAGTGTTATTACACAGAGGCAGCGTGGTGTAGTGGTTAGAGTGCTGGACTTGGACCGGGGAGACCTGAGTTCAAATCTCCATTCAGCCATAAAACTAGCTGGGTGACTCTGGGCCAGTCACTTCTCTCTTGGCCTAACTTACTTCACAGGGTTGTTGTAAAAGAGAAACTCAAGTATGTAGTACACTGCTCTGGGCTCCTTGGAGGAAGAGCGGGATATAAATGTAATAATAATAATAATAATAATAACCTTAAAACATATTCAGGAATAGATGTAGGTTTCATTTTTAGAAGATAGGTGCACACTATTGTAGGTGCATGCATCTTATAACGCTGTTTCATTAGGGCTACCAGATCTTGCATTTCTTTGTTACACTGTTTGCATTTTGCACACTTGCCTGTCTTATCCGTAGATAGAGAAACTTCATTAAAATATTCCCAAATGGGGTCTCTCTTACAGCCTGCTGCCATGATAGGTGTTTCCCTTCTACCATGGAGGATACACTCATTACAAGAGTGTATGAGTACAAGTGTATATAATTTTACATGTGTAGAGTACCAAAAAAAAAAGTTTCCTCAAGACTGCATGAATAAGTTCGGTTCACTTTTGGTTTCACTTTCTATTCCCTCCCCCACCCATTGCATACATTTATATCCAGATTCCTCCTCCTTGCTCAGATCTGCTCCATCCCTGCAAATCCTCTCTTCATTCATTGGCCTTCTTTCGCCTGGTTCAGATATTGTATTGTACAAGCGTACAGATGTCTATACTTGTACACATGCTTGTATGAATGACAGTATCTGAGTTCATTTTAAAGGTGAAACTGCATACAGGCCCTTCAAATACATGGTATAGAAACGAACAGCCCTGCTGTATGTGTGCACTGCATATACAGCACCTGCAGAATAGGATTGATCAGGTCTGTTATCTTTCATCCCTATATGCTGCTGTTAACATGTTCACATAATATGATTAGAAGCCGTAGTTAACATTCCTAATGATATTTTTGAGCTAGGTTCTTTCTTAAAAAAAAAAAATCTTGTTTTTAAAATGAAATTCAATTTATATTTAAAAATCCATTTTTAATTTTTTAAAAATGATCTTTTTAGCCTACTTTCCAGTAGGCTTAAGAGATCACCCTGCCGATGGTGGATGTGTAAACTTTTGAGGCATGAGTGGCCTAACTTGTGAATTGCCTAACTGATTTGAACCAAATTTGCTACTGTACGGACACATAGGGATGCCCAAATGGTGTGGTGTGTGATGATATCATCCATTCCAATTCAAGATGGCAGCTGCGTGAACATCTGAGGTGCAAGCGGGCTAATTTGTGGACTGTCTAACCAATTTAAACCAAATTAGATTGCAGTGAGTGACACACAGGGGCACCTTAATGGCGTAGTTTGTGATGATGTCATCCACACCAATTCAAGATGGCGGACATGTAAATTTTTTAGATGCAAGTGGGCTAACGTAAACCGCTTAACTGATTTGAACCAAATTTGATTCAGCTGTAGGGACATAGGGACACCTCAGTGGCATAGTTTGTGAAGATGTCATCCACCCCAATTCAAGATGGCGGTCTCATGAACGTCTCAGGCACAAACGGGCTAATTTGTGGACTGTCTAACCCATTTGAACCAAATTGGGTACAGTTACAGTGAGTGACATACAGGGATACCTTTGTGGCATAGTTTGTGATGATGTCACCCACACCGATTCAAGATGGCGGACGTGTAAACTATTGAGGTGCAAGTTAACCACTTAACCAATATGAACCCAATTTGCTACAGCTGTATGGACACATAGGGATGCCCCAGTGGTGTAGTTTGTAATGATGTCATCCATCCCGATACAAGATGTCTGATGCATGAACATTTGAGGTGCAAGAGATCTAACTTGTGGACCTTGATTTGAATCAAATTTAGTCCAGTTGCAGAGACAGTGAAAGGAAAGTTGGCTGATTAGTTTTTACTAGAACGTGGTTTTTTAAAAAATCAACCATACTTGTCTTGAGTGCTAGAAATCAGTTATTCTAATTCTCTTTCTGTTGACTTGTGAATCTTGAGACTTACGGTAAATTTGGATAACTGAACAACAGAATAAGAGTAGAGAATGGTGGAGCTAAAATATTATATTATTTTTTCCAAATTTTAATCATGGCATTAAAAAATGGGTTATCGAATACCTTTGAATTCTTGCAAAGAACTCGCATGAAGGGCAGGCTTTTCATATTATGTAGATTCCTTTCAGAGACTTTCATTTTGACCCAGGTTTGATTTCTGAGTCAGCCAACAATCATGAAATATTCCAGAGATGTGAGATGTGTATTTAGTACACTGCTCTGGGCTCCTTGGAGGAAGAGTGGGATATAAATGTAATAATAATAATAATGGGCTGGATGAGGGATCACAAACTGAAGCTGAATCCAAGCAGAACTAAGGTGCTCATTGTGGAGGATCCGAATTTGAGGAATGAGTTAGATCTTTCTGTGCTGGATGGGGTTACACTCCCCCAGAAGGAGCAGGTACGCAGCTTGGGAGTGCATTTGAATCCAGGCCTCACCCTGGTATCTCAGGTGGAGGCTATGGCCAGGAATGCTTCCATCAACGTTGGCTGATTTGACAGCTGCGCACATTCCTTGAAGAGAATGATCTAAAAACGGGTGCATCAGCTGGTAACCTCCAGGCTCAACTATTGCAATGCGCTCTATGTGGGGCTGCCTTTCTACGTAGTTCAGAAATTTCAGTTAGTTCAAAATGTGGCGTAACTTGGAGAGACTATATTGTGCCTGTTTAAAAACAGTTGCACTGGCTTCTGTTACGTTGGTATGTCTGGTGGCAACTCTGAGCTGGGCCTTCTCTGTAGCTGCTCCTGGCCTATGGAATACATTCCTTGCAGATATCCATAATTTAGGCTCATTATTATCCTTTAAGAGAGCCCTAAAAAATTACTTGTTTGGCCTGGCCTTCTAAGGTTTTTAAATTGTTTTTAAAATATTTTAATTAGTTTTAAATGGCTCTGTATTGCTTTAAAATTGTTTTATATTGTTTTAATTTAATTGTTTTATATTGTTTTAAGCAGTGTGTTTTCTAAATGATGTTATGTTTTTTAAATTTGTTGTGCACTGCCCAGATCCGTTGGATGGGGTGGTCTAGAAATAAATAAATAAATAAATGGAGGGAATTTTGTGGGCATCTGGTGGTGATGCAGTGGCTGAAAGACTAACATACAAATCAGGAGGTCCCAGTTTCTATTTTAAACTCATCTCTGACACAAGCTCTCTAGGTAGATTTAGGCCAGCCCCTCTTTTTCAGCCCCAGCCCACCCATCTGCAATATTTCACTGTATTGCAGATGGGTGAACTGCAGCTAAAAAAGCGTGTAAAAATGAAAAATATTTGTTGACCTACCTTGTGTATTTTTTTGTAATAATACAACAATATAATACATAAATGAAATGCTTTGCATTCTTAAAAGCACTATACAGGAGGCCCCCATTTATCATGGGGGTTACATTCCATGATTCCACCATTAATGCTAAAACTGTGATAATTGAAACTTGTGCCCATGGGAATTATGGGGTTAGGTTCACTGTTCCCTCTAAGGCATACGCATGTGTGTGCGCTCACACATTTTCTGATGTCTGCTCAGTTAATATTAGATCCTGCTCAGGTTTAATCAGGAAGGCCCCACTCTGAATGCATTTGTACACTTGCCGCCCAGAACAAAACTAATTCCACACACAGATGAAAAAAATTAGAGAGAATACTGGTAAGGTTCCTTGGTACATTAAAGTACTAATTTTTTTAAAGGGGGGGCAGAAATAAGAGAGGAGCACAGCACTGTACCTTGGCCAACTACTGCTGTAGTGGCCCCCCAAACCACAAAATTGCACAAAACATATCCCAGCATTGTTGTACCCCAACAAAGGGAGGTTCTTTTCTGGGTCAGCAGCCAAACACATTACCAGCCGAGAAGGATTTAAAAGGCTTTATTTGCTCTATAGTAGCAAATGGTCATGGCAGCTATCGCTCAAATCCAAGACCCCGATCATTTACAAGCATGACATATTTATAGCCTAGGAGATGGTGCATAGGTACTGCCCCTTTCCTTTGTCTGAACTTTCTGTAAATTTCCAGCTAACTTCTGCGCATGTATTCTTTTAGGTGAATACCTCATCACCTTTTTATCTAGTCTCTCCTGGCCCTCCTTGGCACAGAAAAGCAACTCCTTATAAGGAATCCCCTAGGCCCCCTTTACACAGACAGAATATATGAAAGGTAACATGGCTTTGGTCTGGTTCAGGCCTACACCAGCATGACTTCACACTGTCTCCAGAAATGCCTCCAAGCCAGAAATATCACTGGAAATGCCACCAGAAGCATGAAATGTGTGCCCAAGAAACACAAATGGCTGAGATTCACCCCCACAATAATTGGAACCAAGCGTTTATAGCTGAACCACGAATAGCTGAAATGGTGAGCGCAGAACCCACAACAATCGAGGGCCTCCTGTATAAATGTTAAGTGGTAATTTTTGTATGAGAGAATATTCAATTATGTGAGTCCCACCTGCTGTCTGAAGTGGTACAGCCCAGTTATAGTTTACCCCTCTCAGTAAGAACTAGTCATAGAGGTGGTTCCCACAATCAGTGGGAGCCGCCAGGCGAGAGTTAGCAGGGAGAGCGGGCTTAGACGACCAAGCAGTCTGCTCTGGGCAGCCAAACCGGCTGCCCACACAACTGCTGGCTCTGTTACGGAGCTGGCTGGGGGGGATTGGGGGCCACACGGCCCCCAGAAGCTCCAGAATGCCCTGCGCAAGTGCGCAGGGCATGGTGGAGAGGCCCCCAAGCCGGGAGGCTGCTTTTAAGCTTCCCAGTCAGGGGTCTAGTCATGAGTTGCCGCGGCGTGGAGCCACACTGCGGCAACTCATGATCGTAGAGGTTGGGTTAGCAGAGCTATCACTCCGCTAACCTGGGCTTAGGGGAGGGTTATTTAAGCAGGTTAACCGCTTGGAGGCCACTGGGCTCGCCTGCGCCTGTGGTTCTCACAGTCAGGAGAATTTGGGCTAGGCTCCCCTAGCCCGATTTCGCCTGATCGTGAGAATAGCCTCATAGTCTTCCAGCTGTGGGGTGTTCCCACCTTTGCCTGTGGCCCCAATTTCTCTTGCCCGTGACTTTCAAGTCCCAGTAGCCATATTTTCAATATTGAATGACCTTTGGAGCCGGAAGTGAGCAGAAGAAGCAGGCATAGCATAAGTAGTAGCGCTGTCAGCTTTTTCTGTGTTGCCTTTGCTAACCTAATGGTGGAGCCACCTTTGTATCTCTGGTGCACTTGTCTCCAGCTAATGCTCTTCAAATAATGGATTTTAACAGTGTTGAAAATTATTTGAGATAAGATTCACTTCCCATGGTGTACATAAACAGATCTTTTGTCCCATGGGCACTTCTAGTTAACAGGTTTTGCAGATTTCTGAAATTATACAAACCTGCAGAACCTGTTTATCTAAAGTGGACGTGGGATGAGTGTGCACATTATGAGTCATAGTCACTCTTTTGGACTTTCTCTGTGAAAAAATTGTTTGATTTGGATGTAATTGTAATTGAGCTGGAGTAAAACAACAAAATATGTGTTTGTTGAAATTGCCTGCATTTTATTATTATTTATTTACACAGTCAGACAGGTGTTATTGACAGGTTTGTTTTATCCAGACATCGAGTCCTTCCCAAGGACCTGGGATGGCTGAATTTTATGGTCAATGTTGTTGCTGTTGTTATAGATATCGTCACAGAATATAGGTTGTTCCCAGTAAAGTTGCTTTTTGTAATTGGCTGATGGTGATTTCTGTGGCCCCTATGATGTTGAGGTGCTCTTCAAGGTCTTTTGTAACTGTACCCAGGGCACCAGTTAGCACTGGGATTATTTTGGTCTTTTTCTGCCACAGCCTTTCAATTTCAATTTGTAGATCTTTTTATTTGGTGATTTTTTCTATTTCTTTTTCTTCTATTCTGCTATCCCCTGGTATTGCTATGTCGATTATTTTAACTTGTTTTTCTTTCTTCTCAACTACAGTTATATCTGATGTATTGTGTGGCAGATGTTTGTCTGTTTGTAGTCGGAACTCCCATAATATTTTTACATCTTTATTTTCTTCAACTTTTTCAATTTTATGGTCCCACCAATCTTTGGCTAGAGGTAGCTTGTATTTTTTGCAGATGTTCCAGTGTATCATCCCTGCTACCTTGTCATGCCTTTGTTTGTAGTCAGTCTGTGCGATCTTTTTACAACAGCTGATTAAAGCTGATTAGGTGTTCCACAGTTTCATCTGCTTCTTTACAAAGGCAGCACTTGCTGTTTGTTTTTGACTTTTCTACTTTTGCTCTTATTGCCTTTGTTCTTAGTGCCTCTTCTTCTTCCTCTTCTTCTTCTTCTTCTTCTTCTTCTTCTTATTATTATTATTATTATTATTATTATTATTATTATTTCTTCTTGTTTACACAGTCAGACAGGTGTTATTGACAGGTTTGTTTTATCCAGACATCAAGTCCTTCCCAAGGACCTAGGATGGCTGAATTTTATTGTCAATGTTGTTGTTATAGATATCGTCGCAGAATATAGGCTGTTCCCAGTAAAGCTGCTTTTTGTAATTGGCTGATGGTGATTTCTGTGGCCCCTATTATTATTATTATTATTATTATTATTATTATTATTATTAATTCAATTTCTATACCGCCCTTCCAAAAGTGGCTCAGGGTTGTTTACACAGCAAAATAACAAACAAATGATGGCTCCCTGTCCCCAAAGGGCTCACAATCTAAAAAGAAACATAAGATAGATATCAGCTACAGTCGCTGGAGGTACTGTGCTGGGGGTGCATACGGCCAGTTACTCTCCCCCTGCTAAATAGATAAAATCACCACATTAAAAGGTGCCTCTTTGCCAAGTTAGTATTTTGCACCCTAATCCTTGAGAAGTGGTTGTGTATTAAAAATGTAACTGATGGCTTTGTTTCAGCACAAGTGGAATTTTCATGTCTTCAGTGTTGTAATGAGTTTCATTTGATTTTTAGCCATTTTGGCACACTATATAATTTAAATCAAATGTGTCTGTATCTGTGTACATAATGAGGCATTATGCAAATTTAGAAACAATTGAGTTTATTTTGTTAACCTAATGTTTGATATTTTGCCATCTGAAAAGATTTCCATTAGAAGTTGGAGTATGCCCATGTTGACTTGTTTGTAGATATGTTACACGTCAGAATTAAGCAATTAAAACAATATGGGCAGTGCTGCTGCAAACAAAATTCTAATGTTCCGCTGCTGCCTACAAAAAGATAGCAATAGCAATAGCACTCACATTTATATACCGCTCTATAGCCGAAGCTCTCTAAGCGGTTTACAATGATTTAGCATATTGCCCCCAACATTCTGGGTACTCATTTTACCGACCTCGGAAGGATGGAAGGCTGAGTCAATCTTGAGCCCCTGGTCAGGATCGAACTTGTAACCTTCTGGTTACAGGGCAGCAGTTTTACCACTGTGCCACCAGGGGCTCCCTGGTGGTGCAATGTCAATAATGCACAAGCTAAAGTGAACAGTGAGTGTTCAACTGAATATTTTAAAGCTAAATTTGAGTGAAGCAGTGGTCTTCCTTTCATCCTTTTCCTATCCAGTTTAATTTTTAAAGGCTAGTGTACTGGCAGATAATCTCTCCAGAATGCTTGTTTAAAAAGTTGGGGTGTGTGCGCGCGCACACACGTGTATCTGTTCCACTGAAAACAGCATTGATCTCAAACAGCAATATTATCAAGATAAGCAAAATAGTCTCTATGATAATGCATAGGATGGAGGATGAACAGCAACGACTGCTGGTCGCAATGGTGGTGGTACTATTTGCTCCCGCCCATTATGTTCTTCTCTGTAGATAGTTAACTACACTTGACTTTCTTGATGATCAACCTATTTTCCTATTACTTGGGAAGAAATTCCAGCTGGTTCTTCCTTTTTTTTTTTTAATTGGGAATCTGCATGTGTAGAAAGATAGGATGGCAAGGAGAGAAGAGCAGAAGGAATAGATGGATCTGGAGTGAGAGTTTTGCCCTTTAATGCATATTACAGTTTAAGTTAACTTATAGATAACAACTTCAGTTGGTTGCTTAATGACCTAAACCTTTAGCTGATTAACTGGTAGGGCTGTGAATTAAGGACATGTTTTATTCACTTTCTTTAATTCTGTTTTGCTTTTAGTGTGTTTACAGTGACGGGAAAATTAAAAAAAAAACCACACAACTAAGGTTGGCCTTTCCTTCTAACCATGAGCAGTAATTTCTGCTTATTAAAATATAAGGCATCTCTCACTCCCTTCAGTACTTCAAATCTTCTATATTTAGAAGACTAAATTTGTAATAAACAAATTTTAAGTAATTATGTACAGTAGTTAAAAATTCTTGGAAAGTAAGGAAATTAAGCTGTATGGTAGCCTTATAATAGATGTTGAAGGGCCAAATGAAACACTTTTGGGGAGGGTTACAAGTGGGAGAGGGGTGTGATTTGGGTCAGGGGTGTGACTCCGAGAGGGTTTAAAAAAATAAAATGCTATTCTCCCTGCCACCCCAATTTCCCTGAATTAATTGTTCCCTTCTGCGAGTTGTCATTAAGCTTTGAAGGGTAAAAAAGACAAAATATACCACCTATATTTTTAATCCATTTATTAGTAGCTTCAGCAGGAGCAAGATTTAATTTGGGGAAATAGTTAATCTCCCATCCCGAAGAACCATAGTCATGATCTTAATGGCGGTGATGGTGGCATCAGTGGTGCTCTTACCCTTGGACTTCGGGGCCGAAATCCAGGGCCTCCACAACCCCTGGGGTCCTCTAAATCCTCTTTAGACTGTCCCAGGTGGTGTGGTCACTGCTGGCCTGCACGGCACCGGGCGGCTGAGTGTGATTATGCACTGTGCTGGGTGCTTTAGAGACAGAGCGGGGAGTGGGGAAAGAAAAATGTGGGATGGGAATATGTTGTGTGTTTGAAATGTTTCTGCTACTCCATATTTGCATAAATATACCCCATGTGTTAAAAATACTGTGTTTGTCACGGTGTGTGTGTGTATTGGGGGCTGATGCTTAACTTGCAGCGGGAAGAGGGCCTCCAGTGTGGTGAGAGGGGGGCGCCACCAAAGGCCTTTATGTCCAGGCTCCAAAATTTCTTAAATGCACTTCTTGGTGGCAGCTTTAACTAAAGAAAAAGACTTAGCCCTATTCAGGCATTCATAAGGCATGGATGAATGCCCAGGGTCCTGTGTCCATGAGAGCACACTGCCCATCAGTGTTGGAATCCCAGCAGAATCCCAGCAGTCCCACTCATGGGGAAGATCTCTCCCACACTGCAGTGCTTGTCTACATGTACTCATGGACAGTGTGGAGACAGCACAATATGGGTAAAATCTCCACTTTAGGTAGCTCTGTTGAGAAATTTGCTTTCAGATTTCCCATATTATATCTAGTTTTGCCTGAAAAGCTAAACTAGATGTGCTGGTGGAAAATGCATGTTTTACATACAGTTGTGCTATATCCTTCCTCTAGCTCCACCCTGTCTCTCCAGGCACTGTGACCAAAGCGGGACTTGAGTAATGCCAGAAATAAACCCAACTGGGGTAATAGTGCCTGGGGTGATGGATTTCAAGGCAGTGAGAAGTGGCAGGGAGAGTTCCGTTTTCTTTCAGTTATGTGCCCCTTTTACTCTTATAATCCCCCTTCCCCAACATGATTGAAGCAGAGTTGCATTTAAACAGCTGGTGATTCTAAAAAAAATAATAATAATTCCTGAGTGAATTCCAAATAAAGGATAAATTCCAGAATAAAAAAGTATTCTGGGGCAGAAGTCTGCCTTTTCCTCCCCACTAAAGATTTTATGCTGAACAAGTGGTTTGTCTAATGTCTGCTATAAGCATTCTCCTGTGAATCAATAACTTCAATTGCCTATCAAGAGGGCTAGATTTGGTGAGTCAAGAGGGCTGGATTTATATAGTATGGCAAATACATGCAGTGTACATATTAAAACTTCTACAGTCCCAACAGCCTTCATTAATTACAGGTTTCTGGGTGAATTTATTTGGATGCAGACCCTAATGTGATAGAGAGCTTTCAATGTATGAACTCTTTAAGTAATGTGGAAACGCTAAAAAGGGGAATTGAAATAGTTGTGCTGTATATTTCACTGAGCCCTGGGCATATACAGGTTTTTCTTCATATTTTATCCAACCCTAGCACATCTTCCCTGCAGTGGCTGTTGCTGGTGTCGACTTTGTGTTTCTTTTTAGAATGTGAGCTCTTTGGGGCCAGGGATCCATTCTCTCTCTCTCTCTCTAAACTGCTTTGGAAACTTCTGTTGAAAAGCAGTATATAAGTAGCAGCAGCAGCAGCAGCAGCAGCAGCACTATCCGGTCTAGTTTGTGACTAATGGAATTTTTACACGTGAGGTGGCTGACATCAGTTTTTGCATCCTGCAATTGTTTGACTTCAGCATTGTCAAAAAGAGCTCCAAATTTTAAACAAAAAGGCTCATTGGATTGGGTTAGCACCAGTTGGAACGGCAGTTTTGACAGTAAGATAGGATAGCATTTGTTGCAAAATTAATCTTCTTAATGCTATCAGTCACTACATGGATGCAGGACTGCCCCAGCAGGGTTCAGGGCCCAGGTAAAATCAGAGTGTTCAGGAACCCTGCTGCAGGGCTGACCATTTAAGTTCCCAAGGGCTGTGTAGGTTCCTTTGCTGAGAGGTACCCATGCAGGTCATTGGAACCTCAACGGTTCACCCTGCGCTGTTTCACTGAGAGGTATGTGCAAGGCTGGCCTTTTAAAACTGAAATATTTGGCACTTAAACACTAGCCCGGTTCTTCACAGCAGAGCAGTGGGGGTCTGGTTGCTTAAGGTCCAAATGTCCCTTTCAGATGACTCTCAGCTGAGAGGGACCAATGTGGGATATTTCAACTTTAAATGGTACAAGGCCCAAGGCAATTATCATGGTTCGCCCTACCCAAAGGACTGGCCTGCATGGATATATTGGCGCTAATGGTAATAGTATTTGAGAAAAACACATAACCCTATTTTTAGTTAAAAACCACTCCTGCCTAGAGGAAGGAAGAACCCTTGAGTTGATTGAAAATAGAGCACCTACAGGGATATCAACTGCTTGTGTGTGCATTTTCTCTTTCTCTTCAAAACAAAAAGAACCCACACACACACACCCCAAACCCCCTGTAACATGTAAAGAAGTGCAATTGGCAATGAATTATTTGTGTATAAATAGTGTAGATAAAATGTTTCATATAACGCCTGTTGAAAGTATTTGCATTTGTATACTGTTTTTCCCCCCTTAGGTAAAACAAAAATGGGTATCTATCCATCCTAGTTTCAAGCAAAGTTGCAGATGAGAACTCAGTTCACCTAATCAAGCTTTTCTGCAGAGATATATGATCACCACTAGGTGTCCTCCCTGTAATTGCTCAAAATATCAAAACAACATGAGCATAGGCCTAGCTTGCAATAATACAAGTGCAAGTACTTCAGATTGATTCTAAAAGGATCATAGTTCAGTAGAGAAGCAAATGCTTTTTTAATAAAACACCCTCATCAGTATAGTGGTGTTTGTTTTGTGTGTTTTTTAAAAAAAATATCACCTTCCTGTATCCAAGGAAATCCTTTCTGGCTCTTTTTCTGGTTCCAAGTAGTCTTCAACTCTAAGTTGCAGCCCAACAACATCCTCCCTGCAGGAATGGTAGCACCAATGAGGGTATTTAAGACTTTCTGTTACTGTAGGCAGTTGGCTACCCTGGAAGGCATCCCCACATTTTATGAAACAAAACATATTTTGCTGTGTGCACAACATGCGTTCCCTACTGCAAGTGTGTGAAGTGTGGGTGAAGATGCACTTTTGCATGTATCAGGGGAGTGGAGACCCTGGCCCAGTAAAATACTTGCCCACCCATAGGTGCTTACATAGAAATACACGCATGTCATCCATTCTTTAGTTACTTACTGCAGGGAATACTCTTGCACACCCAGCGAACATGTTTGTCATGTCAAATGTAGAACTGCCTTGAGAGAGTTGGGCAAGTGTGGGAAACCCCTTTTGCTCCTTCCAACTTTTGGAATGTGTCCGTTTGCTATAAATCTCACAGTGCAGCAGTAAAAAGAGAGCATGAGGAAAACCCTGCTTGTTCCTGCTCATGTTTGTAAGTTAGAAAATAGGCAGCTGTATGTTTCCCATGCTTTGCATCCATAGTATTCAGAAGCGGGGGGTGGGGTGGGGAGACAAATAGTTCTACTTTTGAGTTTTGCTAGTACATTGTATGCTTGACCTAGTTCTTTTAATATACAGCTGTGTGGAAACCCTTAGCTAGCAATTTCTTCAGGGGCTGTTTCTAAGCAGACCCGCCCTATTTACACATTATGTTCAACACTTGTACAGTCTATCACAGTATACGCATGTACAGATCTTATGTGCATAAAGTTATTTACACATTATGTTCAGCGCACAAACAGTAGTATATTTATTTCCTGTTTGTATCCTGCCTTTGTAGCCACCTAATTGCGCAGAAGAGAAATAACTTGCCTAGGGAGCAAGAGGTTGCTAGTTTGAATCCCCGCTGGTATGTTTCCCAGAATATGGGGAACGCCTATATCGGGCAGCAACGATATAAGAAGGTGCTGAAAGGCATCATCTCACACTGTGTGGAAGGAGGCAATGGTAAGCTCCTCCTGTATTATGCCAAAGAAAAGCACATGGCTCTGTGGTCGCCAGGAGTCAACATCGACTCGAGGGTACAACTTTACTATCCTGCCTTTGGGAATCCATACTCAGGATAACTTCTAAAATGAATGTATGCAAGTCAATCACACAAAAGCATTTACATATGTACAGACACCTTTATGAATGTACAACATTATGTCTGAATAGGACTTTGGTTTTTACCCTTTCTAGCAAGGATATTGTTGCAAGCAAGCTTTATGGAATATGCAGAAATACCTTCTCTTTTGGCCTTTGCAATGTTGGTAACTGAACACTGGTGTAGCTTGAGCACGGGAGGCCTGTGTTCACCCCCTGGTGCATGCCCCACCCACCCCAAAACTCTGCCGCCTCAGCTGCCTGCTTACCTCCATCACCTGCTGCTGCCTCGCCTCTCCCTGCCAGTGCACCACCTCTTCCCCTTTTGGCTTTCTCCTCTGCCACCGCATGTGCCGTCCAAATGCTTCCTGTGGTCCCTTGGGGGTGAGGGGTTACACTGGTAGCTCCATCCCTGCAATTTGGCTTTGATGGCTTCTAATTAGGTAGCTGACTGAATAATAAAAAAATAAATTCCTGTACCAGAGAGAAGCCTAGGCTAGAACCCTCCTCCTTCACATGTTCATTTTTTTGTATAAAGGTATGTTTTGTATTCTGCCCCCAGTTACTGTATTAAGTGGTGCAGCCCAGACACAGGTTTACCAGCTCTGTGAGTATGGGGCCTTCGTTAATTACTGTTTTTTAAATTGACCTTTTGGCAGTGACAACTTTGCATCTAATTTGTAGTTCAGCATTGGTTTTTATGTTGCAGTAGACACTAATGTATTTATTTTATTTAATACATTTATATACCGCCCCAAACCAAAGTCTCGGGGTGGTTCACAATCATAAAACAACAATACAAATAAATAAAACACTAAAATCGATTAAAACTCCCAAAAGCTGCTTAAAATGACAAATTTACAATATTTAAAATTACAAATTGCAAATGTGACCTTGAGAGCAGTTTTGTGTTTAGGTGTCGGCGTAAATCAGGCCTGCACAACATAAGGCCCGGGGGCCAGATTTGGCCCGCAGGGACTATTTTACTGGGCCCCAGGTATCCTGAAGCACCACAGAAGCTGGAACCTGCCTCATAGCACCTTCCTGTGCATGCTTTCTCAGAAATACGCTCCATGGTGTGCCCAGTGAGGCTTACTCCCGTGAAAGCATGCCTAGCACTGCTGCCTGAAAGCAACAACAGTTTAGGGAGAGGAGAGGACTTGGCATTTGTTTGGGGCCAGCATGCACTCTAGGGGCCCCACTGATTGAGCAGGGACAAGACCTTTTCTCTGGCTACTATCCTTGGTTGAAACTATGAGTCCATTGACAGAGAGAATAGATCCACATGTAATTAATAATATTTTTAATTTTAATGTAATAATGTGCTAAACATTGACTTCGGCCCCTGTACACCAAGTTGTGGATGGTTCCGGCCCTCTGGGGCATTTGAGTTGTGCAGCCCTGGAGTAAATGGTATTGACTCAGCTTCGGGTGGTTCTGGATAAAACGGGTTACTTAAATCCTTTTTAGTCTGGCTTCCATCCTAGGTATGGGACAGAATCTGCCTTGGTCACCCTGGTGGATGACTTAACTCCAGGAGATAGGGAGGGAGCATGGTCCTGTTGATTCTCCTGGCCTCTCTTGGCAAACAAACTGAAATTCAGTCCAGATGAGACAGAGTCAGTAAAACTAATACTTCTTACTGTGAGTCAGTAAAACTGGTAATCCATGCAGTGAGGTAAATCTGGTTTTAGATGGGGCCACACTGATCTTGAATGACCAAATTTGTAGCTTGGTTCACTGGGACCTAACACTGTCCTTAGAGGCCCACCACTGTCCTTTGAAAAAGGCCTTCCTGGACACCACCACTGTCCTTTGTGGTGGTGTCCAGAAATGCCTTCTACCAGCTTGTGCCAGCAGTGCCTAGCTAGAGAAACTGATCTGACCTCTGCTCTGTTACCTATGCATTGGTTATATCCAGATTGGATTACTGGAATGCACTCTATGTGTGGCTGCCTTTGAAGATGGTTCGGAAGCTTCAACTGGTTCAGAAAGCTATTGCAAGGATGCTTGTGGACACTAGTCACTATGCAAGTTGTTCTGCAGCAGCGTATTGGCTGCCAATTTGTTTCCAGGCCAGGTTGAAAGTTCTGGACTTGACTTTCAAAGTCCTGCACAGTTTGTGAATGGGTTGTCTTTTCAGGCTACATTTGCCCATATGAATCTGCCAGGATTCTCAGATTGACACAGATTTGGTTGGTGGTTAGAGGCACTCAGGGTGATTGAGGCTTCGATAGGGCCTGGGACATAGGTAGCTTACGACGAGAGTTAGGGTCTTCCAACACTTTAGGTCGCAGGTAGGGATCAACCAGGAGTGGCCGGCCCCACTCGAGCACCTGATGCTGTATCTGGTGTACCTCTGGGCAGGCGGGCTGGCGATAAGCACCATGGCTGGCCATTTGGTGGCGCTGGCCTTCTACGGAAAGGCCAGGGGGCTTCCAGACCACTTGGGCGACTTTAGAGTCCGGCACGTTCTGGAGGGCTGGGCCAGGGAGACCTCAGCCCAGCCAGACCAATGCTGGCCGATTACACCTGAGGCACTGCAGCATGCCATGCGGCGCCTCGGGGAGGTTTATTTGTCCCCCTACAAGGAGGCGTTGTTCCATGTGGTGGCGCTGGTGGCCTTCTATGGGGCGTTCAGGGCTAGGGAATTGTTCCCCAGGAGGGCGCACAGTCTGGCAGGCAGGATCCCGCAGAAGTGCGACCTCGCTCTGGGACTAGCCTCCGTAACACTGTGGCTCCGCTTCTCCAAGACGGACCAAAAGGGCAAAGGGCAGGCGGTCACCCTTCACAAGGTGGATGACCAGCACATGTGCCCAGTGCGGGCTCTGGGAGCCTATATGGGGGTAAGAGGCGAGGTGGAAGGATGCCTCTTTGTCCTTGCCAATGGTGGCCACTTGTCCCACCACTACCAGTTCTGGGCGGTGATGAAGAAGGCCTTCATTGCAGCCGGTGTATCCACGTGCCACTTATCCTTGCACTCTTTCAGAATCGGTGCAGCATCAGCAGCAGCGGGTATGGGCTCTTTGGGCAACGCCATACAGTGCCTGGGCCGATGGTGGTCTACGGTCTACCGCAAACACGTGCGTTGAGAGCGGGGGGCCTCCGCACCTCCCCACCTCCCCTTCCTCCCTCACCAATGTCCACTCACTTGCACAGGAGCGAAGCGGGGCAGAGTTCTTGTCTTTGGCCACTCGTTTGTATTTTGGGCCCTCAAGTGGGCGCAAGGCACGTATCCGGGAATGCAAATGGGCCTGGAGCGATGGGCCTCAGTCGAGAGGCGTGGGTGGTGGGGCATGCGAAGGGCCTGGCTGCTGCCGATGCTGTGGGAGTTCCTGGAGGAGAATCCGGCACCGGATATCCTGCTCGTGCATTTCAGGGGGAACGATCTAATTAGTCAGTCAGGTATTTCACTGTCACTGCAAACCACACAGGATCTGGAGGTGGTTCTGGCCTGGTGTCCAGGCGTGGTCATACTTTGGTCTGACACCACCCAGTGCAGGGTATGGAAGGGGGCGCTCAAGCAAAACAAGGTGGACAGGGCTAGGTGGGAGGGTTAACGCAGCAATGGCATGCTTCTTAGCCACTAGGGGAGGGGGTTGTATTCCGCACGATGACATCTTGTTTTCGCAGCCTGCCCTTTACTGAGGTGATGGGGTCCACCTGTCGGCCGTGGGCATGAGGCTGTTCATTGATGACTTGCTGGGATTGGCAGTGGTTCTACTGGGTCTGTGGGGTGCGGGGCGTTAAGCTAGGCTAACGCCTGCCATGGCAGGTATAGTGCGGTGGTGAACAGCTAAGAAATGGGTGTGGCACCTTAGGTAAGCTTTGTACATCAAGGAAGAGGGGCGGATCCCTTGAGGCTTGACATATGAGCCAGCGTGGTGTAGTGGTTAGAGTGCTGGACTAGGACCGGGGAGACCTGAGTTCAAATCCCCATTCAGCCATGAAATTAGCTGGGTGACTCTGGGCCAGTCACTTCTCTCTCAGCCTAACCTACTTCACAGGGTTGTTGTGAAAGAGAAACTCAGGTATGTAGTACACCGCTCTGGGCTCCTTGGAGGAAGAGCGGGATATAAATGTACAATAATAATAATATCAGGGATGCTACTTAAATCCTACCTCTCTGCAGGCAACATCCTTTCCATATGGCTGTACAGCATTGGGGGTGGGGTGGGGTGGGGGTTGGAGTTTGATATTGGAGACCTGACCTTAGGTTGGTGACGAAGGGTGCCCCCGCTTTAGAGTGGTGGAGCTGCCTGGAGACAAGGTGCTATCGCCACGGTCATTTAGGTGAAGGTGGCCATGGCTGTGGCCTGCCTGCTAGAGGCCGCACTGTAGGGGGAGGAGGGCCAATCCCAGCTGATATGCCTTGTAGGCACGATATAATTACGCCTCAGTACAAGTGACCAATTCCACCATAGTAATGTCTTCGTGTCTCCTTGGGTCTGGGTGCAATGATGTAAGTAGGGCTTCCGGAGTGTGAGTGTGCTACTCTTTGTATTTTTGCTCTGTGCAAAAGCACAGAACCACCAGCAGTTCCTTAGGAGCCCGCAGCAGCTTGGACATCTCAGAACTGCCCATGTTATTCAACACAGCATGTGGGCCAGTGTCTGCATGGTTTAATACTGAGTTACCAATTGCACTGCAAACTTTATGGATGTATAGAAATAAACACAGTTTTAAAATTAATTGTTATAGAATGAATATTTTACATGTTTCAGAATAGGTTTCTTTAAGAAAACTCTAACCCACTCAATATTTTTCCTCCATCACCCCTTATCAATATTCATTAGATATTTATTAAATCTCCATCTCCTCCTCCACTTGGATATTTAAACCATATGCAATAATTTTAAAATCTATTTCTGGTATTATTAAATATCATCTTTACATCTGTATGAAAACAGGAGAGTGGGGGAGGAAGCGGTTCCTTTAAGAGATGTTTGGAGCCTGCCTGTATAGAAAATGATAGCAAGCCAGGATTGCGTGACTGTTAGCAAGCTCCGTTGCAACCTCAAAAAAGTGGTTATGAAAGTGATCTTTTGATCTGAGATTTGGTAGACCAGCAGTGCATAAATGAGCCATTGCCTCTGTCTTCCTGCCTGCTAGGAGAAAATGTCTTTGCTTTGCTATATGACCTCGATCTTTGGGTCAGTCATGAGTGGAAAGTTTTTCAGAAAGAGACCTATTGTCTACTTTGAAATCTCCTGTTGTTTTTCTCATAGTTCCCGAGCATTTGCTTTAAAACTTGATATTCATTACTTCCGCTTATATTTTGCAACCTACTATTTTCTGTGCCCTATAACAAGCATATTTGTATAGGCTGTGGCGTTCAATCATAATAAAATGTGTTTTGCTGTATTCGGAAAATCTGGAGCTCTTAATGAAGAACAAAGACATTGACACAAACATCTCCCACATTCCCTGTGTGCCACAGTGTGCTGTGCATGTGTATCTGCCCAACAGATGGTTGGCATTCTCAGTTTTGATAGTACTGATCACCAGTTTGTACCTCCAAAAGAACAGGTTTGCAAGTGGATGTAGTTTTCCTAGGAATGACTCCCAGAGTAACTTAGCATAAATTCAACGGCATCTCTGCTAGCAGGACTGGGAAAGATCTCTGCCTGAGATCTTGGAGAACCTCTGCTAGACAGAATAGAGAGTACTGGGCTAGATGCATTGTATATTCTGTAAGAGAGATCAGCATTATCTCCATATTGTGGATAGGGAGAGGGCTGCTGTGGCTTCATGGGAAAGATTTCCTGATTTGTAGCTCTGTTTCTTAGCTACAACGCTACACCCAAATCAGCAATATTGTGTGTGCACATACACACACACATACACACACAGATTAGTAATAGGCAAGTATGGAATTGGGCTATAGAAATGACATGAAGAGGCACTAGCGCTCTTCAAGATACCTAGATTGGTACAAAATGATATGAACACATCTGAATGTGTTGCTGAAAAGTAAAACACTTGTCTAGAAGTATAACTTTCAAGCTATCTGAGTCCTTAATGGCAGGGTTGGCATCAGCCGAAGTTGCATGGAGAGATTTGGCCAGAAGGCAGCTCTTTGATCCAACAGGAATTTGTGATTTCCCTTATAGTAGTACTTAAAATATAGAGTATATGCTTCAGAGAGATGGTTAAAAACAGGCCTCACTAAATTAGCTCATAGGATGGCTGAAGGTGAACTTTTAATGTGCTTTGCACATCTACAGGCCATACTTAATCCCTCAGAGTTCTCAAGGTGGTAGATTAAAAAAAAAATGGCTCATGGGCATATGCTGTATCAGGATCTCTCTATATAAATGCTTTTTCTGTAGTTGCTTGGCTTTCATAAAAGTGTTAGAGCCAAACTTATTCCCTGCACAGATGACCTACTTGTCCTCTTCCTGTCTTAAAAACACAAGTGAAGGTGCTGGTGATTTGTCCCATAATTGTTCACGTATGCAGGCTGCTTTGTGTTGGTGGATTATATATTTAAATCAATATATATTTGATTTCTATACTGCCCTTCCAAAAATAGCTCAGAGCAGTTTACAGTAAAACAGCATTAAAATCAATTAACTGTTAAAATCAAAAAATGTAAAAACAACATAAAGCTATTATTAAAACAAAACAGTTTTTAAAACCCTGGAAAACCAGACCAAACCTTTACTGTTTAAAAACAGTTTAAAGACTCTGGGAGGCCAGGCCAAACAGATAGGTCTTAAAGGCCACAGAGAAAGCCCGCCTCTGAGTCGCCACCATATGTGTTGGTGGCAATTGAAGATGGGCCCCCTCAGATAACCTTAATGTGCAGTGGAGATTGTACCGAAGAAGGCAGTCTCTAAGATAACTAAGCTGTTCAGGGCTTTAAAGGTAATAACCAGCACTTTGTATTTTGCCCAGAAACATATTGGCAGCCAGTGCAGCTGTTTCAAAATGGGCATAATATGGTTTCTCCAGGTTGCCCCAGAGACCAATCTGGCTGCCGCATTTTGAACTAACTGAAGTTTTCAAACTACATACAAAGGCAGCCCCATGTAGAGTACATTGCAATAGTCAAGCATGGAGGTTACCAGCTGATGCACCACTGTCTTGAGGCTGTCCTCTTCAAGAAATGGATGCAGCTGTCAAATCAGCTGAAGGGAGAGGACAGCTGGTCTTGTGGTAGCAAGCATGATTTGTCCCCTTAGCTAAGCAGGGTCTGCCCTGGTTGCATATCGGGATGGAGCTGCTCTGGGAAGAGCAGAAGGTTTCAAGTTTCTTCCCTGGCTTCTCCAAGATAGGGCTGAGAGGGACTCCTGCCTGGAATCTTAGAGAAGCCGCTGCCAGTCTGGGTAGACAATACTGAGCTAGATGGACCAATGGTTTGAATCGGTATATGGCAGCTTCCTATGTTCCTGGCTATAGCCTCCACCTGAGATACCAGGGTGAGGCCTGGGTCCAGGAGTACTCCCAAGCTGCATACCTTCTCCTTCCAGGGGAGTGCAACCCCATCCAACTCAGGAAAGTCTAACTCATCCCTCAGATTCTGAGCCCCTACAGTGAGCACCTCTGTCTTGTTTGGATTCAGTTTCAATTTTTTATCTCTCATCCAGCCCATTACTGCCTGTAGGCAGGCATTTAGGGAATGAATGCCATTTCCTTATGATGAAGATAAAAAGGAGAAATAGATTTGGGTGCCATAAGCATACTGATAACAACCAGCACCAAATCTCCTGATGACCTCGCCAAGCGGTTTCATGTAGATATTAAAAAGCACTGGTGACAGAATGGAGCCCTGAGGGACTCCATATAACAGCTCTCATTTTGAGGAACAACTGTCTCTATTATTTCTCACCTCTTTTCCAAACTAAAAGTCCCAGATGCTGTAGCCTTGCCTCATAAGCAAGGTGCTCCAAGCTTGGTTGCACCTTTTCCAGTTCTACAATGTCAAGATACGGTGACCAGAAGTGTATGCAGTACTCCAAATGTGGCCACACCATAGATTTGTATAAGGGCCTTATAATATTAGTATTTTTATTTCCAACCCCCTTCCTAATGATCCCTAGCATGGAATTTGCCTTTTTTGCAGCTGCTGCAAAGTGGTGACACTTTCTTTCTTTTAAAGTGTTTATTAAATGAGTATAAAAAGAGAAAAATACAAAAAGAAAGAAAAGAGGGGGGAAAGTTAACGCAGTACATTGGTGTTGACACTTTCAACGAGCTGTCCCCCATCACCCCAAGATCTCTCTCTTGGTCATTCACCAACAGCTCAGACCCTATCAGTGTACATCTGTGTATATGTAACATTGGGGTTGTTTTGCTCCAATATGCATCACTTTACACTTGCTTACATTTAAATGCATTTGCCACTTTGTTGCCCACTCACCTAGTTTGGAGAGATACTTTTGGAATTCCTCACAATCTGTTGTGGATTTCTCTATCCTAAATAGGTTCGTGTCATCTGCAAATTTGGCCACTTTGCTGCTTATTCCAACTTCTAGATCATTTATGAACAAATTAAAGAGCACTGACCCAAGTACAGATCCCTGGGGATCCCACTTCTCTCCATTGTGAAAACTGTCCGTTTCTTTCTATCCTCTGTTTCCTGTCCTTCAACCAGTTACCAATCCACACATGAACCTGTCCTCTTATCCCATGATTGCTAAGTTTACTCAAGAGCCTTTGGTGAGGAACTTTATCAAAAGCTTTTTGGAAGTCCAAGTATACTGTGTCAACTTGATCCCCTTTATCCACATGCCTGTTAACAGTCTTGGAGAACTCAAAAACGTTAGTGAGGCAAGACTTGCCCTTGTAGAAGCCATGCTGGTTCTCCTTTAGCAGGGCCTGTTCTTCTATATGCTTAACAATTTTATCTTTGAGAATGCTTTCCATCACTTTGCCCAGTACAGAAGTTAAGCTAACCAGCCTGTAATTTCCCGGATCCCTTTTTGAAAAACAGTAACATTAGCTACTTTCCAGTTCTCTGGTACAGAGCCTGATTGTTACATACTTTTGCTAGGAGATCAGCAATTTCACATTTGAGTGCCTTCAGAACTTCTGGGTGGATGCCATCTGGCCCTGGCAATTTATTTAATTTTTAGTTTTTTTAGGACAGTTGAGAACATTCTCTCTCTTCCCCTCAAATTGGCCCAGTTCTTCAGTCTCCAAGCCTGAGAAGCTCAGTTACGGAGTGGGTATGGTCACTATCTTCTGCCGTGAAAACGGATGCAAATTACTCATTCAGCTTCTCTGCAGTCTCCTTATCCTCCTTAACAGTCCCTTTCATGCCCTCAACCATCTTGGAATCCAACCGCATCCCTGGCTGGTTTTCTGCCAGGGAGGCAGACCACAAAGCCTCGTTTATCTGTGGTTCCATTGTTCGCAATTGTAGCAGAGAATGGAACTCCCGTGGAGAACAGGGTTCACCTGTATATGGATAATGCACATGGGGAATAGTGACACTATGCATATATGAAAAACCACAAATGTTGGTACGTTGCAGCTATATTGAAGTTTCCTTTACTGTACTGACCTTCATACAAAAACCCCTTTCAGTGGAAAAGCAATTATTTTATGTATGTATGTATGTATTAAGCAGTCAACTCATCTGAAAGCAAAGCCAGGAGTGCAGAAATAAGATATTCCCCCATGTTGTTGTGTTACTAACATAATCCCATAACCATTCTAATTATGTCCCTGTATGAAAACTGGACAGTAATTTTAATAAAAGTCTTTTAGGTTCAGTGTTTAGAAAGTCCTGGTATAACTCTCATAAGCTAAGTGTTACTTGGTTCAGGCCTTTGGACATAGAATAAACAGATTGGAGGGAGGATCATCTTGTATTGTTCCTGGGTAAGCTTGTATATATTTACCCATTAGCCCATTAAGAGTATTGTTGAGACTTCTTCTGAGCCGGACCAGCAGTTAGTAAAGGAGTTTCAAGATTAAGTTTGTTTGTTTGTTTGTTTGTTTAACAAACTTCTGTACTGTCCAAAACTTGCATCTCTGGGCAGTTTACAATTAAAATAATATAAGCATTAAAATCATTAAATTTGGAATCTTTTGCAAACATGGAATGTTAGGATTCTCAACCTTGGGTCCCCAGATGTTGGTGGACTTAAACTCCCATACCCCCCAACCACAATGGCATTTGGCCAATATGGCTGGGGATTATGGGAGTTGAAGTCCACCAACATCTGGGGACCCAAGGTTGAGAACCCCTGAATCTAAAAGCCTGGGTGAACAAATATGTCTTCAGTATGTGCGGGGTGGGGGTGGAGCTGCTTGTGATTACTCAATGGAGAGGGGATGTTGGGCCATTAGAAAAATTCAAAAGCTACATTGGGCCAACGAAAACAACACACAAGCAAGCTTTTGAATTCCCCAAAACTCTTCATCAGGCTGGATGTCAAGCAAAGCAAAAAGGAGGTGAGGAGAGGAGAGCTGGGCAAGTTGTCAGTAGAGCCCAAAGTCTACAGTTTAACCCTCTCATGATGGAGGTGGAGTTTTAGCAGAAGTTGTGTAGTTGCAGGGCCAGATCCAGATGGCGTTAGTCAGGACCACCCACTGAAATTAATTTAGTAATCTCTCATTTGTGTCAGTGCTGCTTGGTCATGATTACCTGGCTTGATCTGGATCCTGCTCTTAGATGTGCACTTTGTGAGACGGACCTAATGAAACCCGCTCAGCTCCTCCAAAACTCCTTAAAAACGGTTACGTGGCAGGCGCTGGGAATGTCTGTTTTTTAATGGTGAAAGAAAATGTGAAGAAGAGCGCTGGGGACCTGGTGTTAGAGGGAAGGAGGCGATTCTGAGATGGTGGGGGTGTGGAGCATTGCAGTGGTGGATGCCTGACAAGGCACTGTTCAGGGTGGGTGAGGCAATGGTGCACTGGACCGTGCTCGGAAGGTCGCCTGGGTCCAAGAGCTGCCACTGCTGTGCTTACGCACCAGAGTGTAGCAGGTGTCCCTCCATCCTCTCTCACAGTGCATGCCTCTGTGCCCCCCTCCCAACTCCTCTGCACGCACCAATCACACCTGCCTGCCTTTGGGGCCATGCGACTCACGTGGTCCCACATGCTGCCTGTGTGTCGCTTTGAGGTGAGCCAAGGCAGCCCTCCTTGCTCCCTCCACTGCTTAGCCCTCACCGTGGCATGATTCCGACCAGAGGTTGTCCCCCCGTCCAGCAAGGTCATAAAGGGGAACGCCGACTTCCACTGGCGGTGCAGACCAGGGGATTATAGGGGGCTGGGGGACCACAATGCCCCACTGATGCAAGAGGGAAACAGCGTTCCCTCTCAAGGTGTCTTGGCTGCAACAGACAGCTGGTTTAAAATCGGTTGGGATCGGACACAAAGCGCGCTGGGCATCAAATCCCCTGGATCACTTCATTCCAGTGCCATTCATCCAATGACCCTTTCGCATGAACGCACAAAATGGTATCTTGCCTCTCCCCCGCACCACATCACCTCCCTCCGCCACTTAGCCTCCTTGATATGCGTGCTTGCTCTTCCTCCCCCCAGGAAGGTCCACCTGCACTCCCTTTCTGCAAAGCCCGAGCCAAGGTGGCCCTCCTCCCTCTCTCCGCTGCTTAGCCCTCAACATGGCATGATCTTGGCCAGAGGTTCCACCCACTGGCAAGGTCACAAAGGGGACCACCATCTTCCACCGGCGGTGCAGACCAGGGGGTTACAGGGGGCCAAGGGACCAAAATGCCCCACGGATGCAAGAGGGAAACAGCGTTCCATCCCAAGGCGCCTTGGCCACAATAGGTAGCTGGGTTTCAATCAATCAATCTTTGGCTGCAAACAATGAGCATGCAAGAACCAGCAGCCCTTCAAGTGGCGCCCACTGCCATACCTTTTCCTCAATGCCCCTGTGCTGCATACAGTTTGAAGCTGTAAAGATAGGGAATAAGATAGCTGTAGGAAGATCTCAGCATCACGTGGAGGCAAGGCAGAAGCAGGGTCCCACGCCTCCGTGATACTCCTCCTCTTCCTCTTTTATGCCATGTGCAAAATTGAGGAAGTGAGTGCTTTGATTGCAGTTGTTTGGGAGGGGGGGTTGACTCCCAGTCAGGGTCTGGCACTCAACTCTTCGTGGACTGGCAGCGGTCCAGGGACTGGTGGTTGAGAAACCATGGCTTAGAGCAGGCATCCCCAAACTGCGGCCCTCCAGATGTTGCTGAACTACAATTCCCATCATCCCAGCCACAATACATTGCAGCTGGGGGTGATGGGAATTGTAGTTCAGCAACATCTGGAGGGCCGCAGTTTGGGGATGCCTGGCTTAGAGGAACAGAGGAGAGCAAGTCTCTGTGGTGCCAAAAGAAAGATTTCACAGTTTGGAGCACACATTTCAAGCAAGAAATACTTTAATTCTGCTTCTAAGAATTATTTTGATGGGTTTTATTTAAGTGTTTGAAATGGGCAAATGTGGACTTAATTTTTTTTTTGTACAAATATAAATTATATATATGGTATATTTTAGCTATACAATATTCTGATTACTGTTGTATTGCAAATTCATTTCTAATTTAAGAACCCAAGAGCTTGTACTAGCAAATACAGTTCATGTATTTGCTTTAATTTTCTGCAGCCTTCTAGACTTTTCAGGCAAAAGGGGAAAAAAGATGTACTAAACAGAGATACTATTTTAACTCATTTCCTTTTTCCTCTAATACATTATTTTCTGCATTTTAAGACTCATTTCCTTGAAATTCAAGTATCTTCTCTACAGCAGATAAAAATATAGAATTAGGTTCCATTACATGACTACTTAACCTTCATGAAGAACACTCAGAGCTAGCCAGGCATCATCAATATTTAACAGCTGTTGTTAGGAAGAATTTCATAGGGGGATGTGGGTTGTTGGTTTGCACGCGATGGCTTAAACAAGAGCCAGGCCACTGTCAGGCGCATGGAAAGACTGACAGTCAGTTCTCATTGCGTGACAATGAAGCCCTGGTTACTCAGCACTATTCTTTTATAGCAAAGGCATGTTCTCCCCCTGGTGTTTCTCACTGAAAAAAGAAATTCCTCAGCTGAGGAGTGGGGGAAGGAAGCAAGCAAAGGGTGGAGTTTTCAACTGAGTAGGTGGCTCTGTGCCCAGCACTTGTTCACATGCAGGGAAGAAATATTTGCAAGCCCGAATCACGCAAGCTGTCAGAAAAGAGAACAGCCTACAAAACATTTGGAGTTGCTTGTTAAAAGATGGCACCTCCTCATGGGAAGCATAAAATTTTAATGGAAGAGTAGAAGTCACTTAAATAGTTTTTAAAGGGTGGGAGAGAATGATAGAGCATAGTTTGCGGAGTTCTGTACCTTGAATAAATGTCATGCTGTGCCTCTGACACTTCAAAGGGCAGCAACTTTCAGAGCCTTTCTTAAGAAAAAGCAGATTGGGAGAAAGTACTACATATGGGAAAAGAACATGTTGTTGCTGGCATTGGTGTTTTTGGCACTGATGGGCCCCACTGCCCTTAACTCATCATACATATTTGGACTCTGGGGGTGGTGTTGATGTGTACCATCAGTATCAAACTGAGTTGCCCAATTGTGTTCCCATATTTGTTTTGATACCTGATTGTTACCACGCTTTGCGACTGTTTTGACTTAAATGGGGAAAATGTACTCAAATTGGGTGCAGACAGCCATGTTGTTTAATAAGGTTTCCAGAAAGCGGGTCATGTCAATATTAGGGTACGCAGAAAGGGAATAATGCAGTCAAGACATGTTTCTTGAAAAACAGAGGGGACCTTTACCAGAGAGTAGCAATTTACAAGACAAAGGTAGTAGTTGGCTAATTCTTATAAGGCCACAGCAGGGATTTTGGCTACAGTCTTCTGGTTTTTAAGAATATAGACTTGACAAGTTCCTAGTATGAGGGAGAGAGAGAACGACCATGTTCAGTGTTTTGTGTCTAACTGTATGATAGGCTGAAATGTGGCCAGTGGAATATCTCTCAGTGCTTCGACGTGGTCTCTGTATTTTTCGCCCATGGGCTTTGCACCTGTGCAGAGACCTCGTCGGAATCTAACAAGCTCAATTTTCCTGCTTTAGGCGGGAATCCCGCCCCAACCACCATATGTGGCTGTGCCACTCCTCATTCCCTCAGTCTTTCATCATCTGTGCTTCAGTCAGCATCGTGGAGTTTGCAGCTTGGTAACGAGTAGGATTGCTTATCCCCTTGTTCGTTTTTTTCTGCTTTCCAGTTTTCTCTGGCTCTTTAGTTTGTCTTCATGCAGTTGCGTTTTTCTCTTGGCGTTTTTGGTTTTCTACCAGTTCTTTCCTTTGTTTTCTGCCTCGGTCCTGGCGTGGGACTAGGTGTGAAGGCCAGCCATTCAGCGTGCATGCTGGGCACGACAAATTTTTTTAAATGTGTCCACTGTGGATCTAAGATCCTCTCCCTTTATATGCACACTGTCTCCTGTGCTTGGGGGAATCTCACATTGTCAAGACCTGCCTTCACTGCCAAAAATTCATGAAGCAGGCTCAAGGGAATCGGGCTTCTTGCTTGAGCGCAGCCCTGTGGGACCTGGCTATCCAGTCTTCGGAAGCCTTATTGTTAAAAAGGTTGGCAAAGATGGCCACATCAATGTCATCCGACCGCCCAGAATCGGCTCTGGCTGCAGTCAAAACCCTGGTCTCGGTACTGTTGATGCTTTCCATCAGCTTCCAAGCTGGGAGTGAATATTGGGCCCAACAGAAGGGGGAGCCAGAACCCCTTTGTAAACAATATATGTGGTTATTTGAGGTCTTTGAAGGAGTCAGGCCTGAGGCTCTCCGCCTTGAAGGTATATCTGGTGGCCATTGTGGCCAATTCCCCACCTGATCGGCCCTCATGGTTCAAGGTCCCATTGGTAAAAACCTTTCTGAAGGGCCTGCCTCATGTTTTTCCTGATGACCCTATCATGGTGCCAGCCTGGGATCTGTTGGTGGTGTTGGCCGGCCTGCTTAAGCCCCTGTATGAGCCCCTGGCTTCGATAGAGCCGCACCTTCTAACCTGGAAGGTCGCCTTCTTGGTGGCAATTAACGAGGGTTAGTGAGTTGCGAGCCTTAAGGGCTGACTTACCTTATTTGCAGTTTCATAAGGACAAGGTCGTACTTAGACCAGATGTCCAGTTCCTCTCGAAGGTGGTGTCATTGTTTCACCGCTCTTCACCTCTCACTCTCCCTGTGTTTTTTCAAAATCCTTCCTTTGAAGCGGAACGTAGATTACATCGGTTGGATGTCCGAAGGGCATTGTCCTTCTGTGTTCAGAGGTCTGCTGAGTGGCGTAGAACACCCTCGCTGTTTGTTCTCTATGATCGGCTACGTAAAGGGCTTCAAGTTTCTGCCCAATCCATGTCTAGGTTGATAGTTTCTACAATAGAGCTTTGTTATCAGTTGGCTCATAAGCAATTACCTGCCACAGTAAAGGCACATTCAGTGCATTCTATGGTGACATCGGTGGCATTTGATAGATCAGTGCCATTGGATGTGATTTGTCAGGTGGCCACTTGGACCTCACCCCATTCATTTATCCGCCACTATGCAATTGATGCCAGAGCACGAAATGATGCTGTATTTGGCAGGAATGTCCTGCAGTCCATTTTCAGTTGATGCACTAGGTTTGTTAAAAAACAAATGCTGATGGAGAAGGTGTAAAAATAATAAAGGTTTTCTATTTTTTGAACTGTAGCCTTTACTTCTTCCCTCCTCCTGGGGTGCTAGCTTGTCATGCATCCATTGGTATAAAATACAGAGACCACGTCGAAGAACTACAGGTTACTCACCTGTAACGTTGGTTCTTCTAGTGATCATCTAGTGATCATCTTCTAGTTGGTTCTTCTAGTGATCTAGTGATGATTTTGCACGCCCCCCCCCCAGGTTCCACTGAAGCTGGACTCCGTGATTGAAGGAATGAGGAGTGGCGCAGCCGCATACGGTGGCTGGGGGTGGGATTTGTGCCTAAAGCAGGAAAATTAAGCTTGTTAGATTCCGATGAGGTCTCTGCACAGGCACAAAGCCCATTGGTGTAAAATTACAGATGACCACTAGAAGAACCAACACTACAGGTGAGTAACCTGTAGTATTTGGATATAGGAACTGCACCAGTTGAAGTTGTCACGCACTGGCTATCATGCAGCTGAAGTACGGGCAGAACATTAACTGTTACTGCTTGCACTCATATACTAGGCAAGGTTGGACCTGTTTAATGTCTGCCTATCATGCATCTGTTAAAGGTTCTGGGCCCTCTGTCCCTTACAAGGAACTCAGCAGCCCTTCCCCCTTATGAGGTACAGAGTTGGAGAGGAGTAGAGGTTGAGCACAAACACAGAAGCCTAGCAGGTCTGAGGTAAAATGGCCACTATCAGAAGCCAATGTGGTCGAGCCTGTTCCCCTATCTACTTCAGAGATGTCAGTTAAGCCATTCAACTTGAGGCAGTGCCACATTACAGTTCTAAAACCCCCATCCACACACACCCAGAAGGTAAGCAGATGGGAGAATGGAAAGACAGTGCACAAGGAAGGTGAGGTGAAGCAGACCCTGCCCAAAGGGCTGCCCAGGTTGTCCTTTATTTTCATGACATTTCTTCTCTATGGAAGAGCGGAAGGATTTCATCAGCCAACCCTAGCAGAGACCCTTCTGTTGCAAAGACTAAAGACAACAAGGGCAGAGACTGTTAGCTCCCCTTTCCTTCTCTCATCATGACCATTCCAACTGATATGAACATGTGCCATTACCATACAGACCATTTTCTTAATCTGTAGAACTTCAAAACATAGTTACTCCGACAAACCCATGAAAGTGTGTCTTACAGAAGATAGACCTTCTAAAGAAACCTTTCCCAAAGATATTGAGTCAGCCGAAGCTTCCCTGTTTGGATGCATAAAATCCCAGGGGGGGAGAAAGACCCCATGATCATCTTAAGGTTCCATTTCTGCTTTTGCTTTTAAGGCATGCACACACACATTTTTTTTTGTCTGCTCACTTAACTTTAGATCCTGCTCAGGTTGAATCAGGAAGGCCCCCTATCCGAATCTGTGATTCAGAACACACTGCCATGACACTGCCGCCCAGAACCAATCTCATTCCTCACATAGTTGAAAAAAAAATTAAAGGGAACACTGCTCCCCACCAAGGTCCCAGTTTCCCCCTCTCCCGGCTGGGCTGCTGCCTCCTACTCCTTCCCTTCCTCCCTCACTTCCTTCCTCCCAGGTTGCTGCTTCCTCCTCCTCCTCCAGCTCTGGATGCAGATCTCATCCGAAGCCTCGTTGGGAGAATCCAAAGTCTCCTCTGGCAAGACATCCATTGAGATCTGCCAATGGAGCCAGAGGAGGATGGAGGTGGGTGGCGGAGAAAGAGGAGGCAGCTCCCATCAGCCCAGAGCCTCTTCAGCACCACAGTGTGACCACCGCAAGAAGGAAACAGAGTAATTAGTGAGATTGGGACTCTATTATTTTATTTATGTTCCCCTACTCCCATAGGATTCAGGGCGGCTTACAAGCAATAACATACACAACAACACAATTCCATAAAAATATATCTTACATAACCTCATAAACCACAACCCCATACCATACTCATTCCACATGACATAATAACCATGGATTACAGGATCACTCTATGACCAGCTGTCTCAGGAACCGAACATCCTGTGAAACATTTCTTTAAAAATGTTCTTTGTCTGCTTTGAAAAATAAAAATAAAATTTTTATTTGACAGGTTGTTGCTTTTGTTTGTTTTAAAATACACACACACACACACACGTGAGAGAGAGAGAGAGAGAGAGAGAGAGAGAGAGAGAGAGAGAGAGAGAGAGAGATCAGGTTACAACTGGATCCAGTGAGTTTTCACGGGTATTTTAGAAGTCCTGGGTGTAGGAGTTAAGGGTAGAGGGCTAGTTGCAGGGGTAGGGTTCTTCACATGCTCTAAAAACTCCCTGCTAGTATGGTTTCCTGCAACAAAGGTAGGGACATTTAACTCTGCAAAACCACTCATGAACAGATCCCAGCCTTTAGGGTAGCGATTGGAACGCAGTGCATGAACTTGGGTGAATGCTTTGATCAGGTCCACCATGTTGGAACCCTCAACAGCGGCCCCCTTATAGACTAAATGATCCCTCTCATCCTACGCTGTAACTGTAGCATTCTGCCTCAACTTGTTTAACAAAATCTTTGCAGAATTCCTAGAGCACACAGGCAAAGTGTCCAAGATCTCTTGAAAGGAGGGGTCAGAGCTATGTGGAACTTCAGCAGCAGGCATCTCAGGTTGTGGTAGAAACAGGTTTAGTTTTCCCTTTTTGGCATCACCCTGCCTCACATGTGTTAAATATTTTTGAAGTAGACCCTCATAAAGTTTAGCCTTTTCATATTCTGTTAAGTCAGACTTCTGAAGAACTCCTTGCATTTCAGTGTCTAAAGCATAGATTGTAGCCGCTCTGATATTTTCCTCCTTAGGAGGAGGGTTCCCTTTTAGCAGATCTAGCTGGTGTTTGGGGACCAAGTACATCTTTTCCGCATACTTCATTATTGTTTGGTTAAAAGGCTTGTTATAAAAGGAATTGCAATGCTTAACAGCAGTGCAAGAAAACCTCCAGACTGCTTAACCAAAAGCTTCTTCTTTCTCAGAGATACGCGCTTGTTACTCAGCTTTTTAATTAATCCACGTTTTTTTCTTAGCACACGCACTTGGTGTGGAGACAATGAAATATTCCCTTTTAAGGTGTTCAGGGCAATCTCGGATATGGCGGATATTAAATAATCAGAAGCTGCACATAGTATGGCCTTCCTCTGACATGGTGAGGCCTTAATAAGGAGTTTTAAGAGGGCGAGGTTTCTCTTCACGCAGGTAGACATGTCTCCGTGCAGTGGGTTAACAGGAATACCTGTGAAAGCATCAGTGTGTGCCCCTTTTGTAGCCCCCCTGTGGTTTTTTCTTGATGTATACAACAGGCCAGTCAGGAGGGAAAAGACCCGTTCTGACCCCATAATCCTCAGGAGTTCTAGGGTTTAGATCCACAACTAAGTAGCCATAAGGTTCCCGTGTGGCATCGTGGTAGGCCTCTATAAAATAGCTGACATTCCCAGGGAAAATCTGGCGTGCCAAATTAATGATCTGTAATTTATCCCTCGGGTTTTTAAAGAGCACCATATACTTGGCATTAAGGCTTATGGTACGGGCAGATTTCCCTTTGTAGAAAACATTCTGTGTGATGAGAAAAACGCTCAGATTCCTGTGGTGAACAAACTCCATGAAAGCGCGTTCAATTTGTTGACTGTCAGATGAAGCACTCATCAGGTCATCCAGAACAAGAAAACAGATTTTATTTGGGGGTAACAACTCATCATCATCAATTTTCTCAAGCATACCTTGTATAAACGTTATCATAGGGTATTTACAGAGCATTTGTTTGTACAACGGCTGCCAACAAGAGTAACACCACATGATTTTTTTCAGCCATCACAGATAGCACACTGTGTGCATTGTCCAGCATTTTTTTTTTTTTTAGAAAAAATGTTTTACCACAGTTACTAGGTCCTGCAAGGATGGCAGAGAAGGAGTGTTGCCAGCAAGCATCCATTTTTAATACCCGTATGGTTTAGTCTTAAAATCCTCAATGATGACGCACTTATCAAATACCACTCTCTGTATCTTCCTCGAAAGCCATGTTTCTATCTGCCACCTCTTCTTATTTCTAACTATAGTGTTCTGCTCTACCACGATCTCACATGCAGGATCCTGTTCCAAAATGTAGGCAAAAACCAGACCTTTAAGACTAGCAAATTTAATCTTTTGACAGATACTCACATTCAGAGTAATCCCTTTGACTTTTATACAGGATGCACCCCCAGACAGCTTGTAGCCATAAGATTTAGGACTTGTGCTCACAAACTCTGTTATGTACTGGTCTGATGGCAGTTCATTTGTCAGCTCCCATAAAAAGTTTCCAAGGGGAGGGTTGTACTCCCCCTCATGAGACACATAGATCACAGAATCTGTGTCATGGTACAGGCATCGTTTCTCTAGTTTCTCCATGATAGAGTATAAATGCAGGCATGCATATGATGTTGTAAAACACGCTAAAAAACATTTGTGTTACCAGGTGGAACTATACGGTCTTTTGCATCTTTCCAAGACACACAACATGTATCATCATCAAGGAATTCACACACAGAGATCTCATAGCTATCTGAAAAGAGGTATTGGAAAAAGCTCATCAGGTTTTTTCGCTATGGAGGTCCTAGGGAGGTTTGTTCTCTGAGCAAATTTTCCCCACAAGGAATTTAAGAAAAGCTTGGCTATTTGGCGTTTAGCAGGGTTGGTTTCAATCAGCTCAGGGCGTAAACACACCCCTTCTTTCTTATAATAATCATCAATGTATCTCTCTCTGTCCACCCTGCTAACATACTCTGCGGGATAGCCAGAAGACTCCTGCTTCAGCCGGAGAAATGTTTTGACGTACTCTGAAAAGAGGCTGTCAGACCTCCTTTCAAAATGCCAAACCTCATAGATCTGTGCCACCCTGTACCCTTTAGCCACAGCAACCTCCAATTTCACTGTGCACCATGTGCCCACCAGCGCCTTTTCCTCATCATTATGGCTACAGTGCTCCAACTGCTGTAAGTCTGCACAGAGCCTGCACAGGGGAAACATGAGCTTCCCGTTCACCTTGACAGGTAGGACGGGGGGAAAGAGACTGTGTGGTGGGTAAACCTTCACCTTGGCAATTCCAAAATACTCAGAGAGTGGCCTAAAATTATTATAAATTACTTCAGGATGGCCTATAGGAAACTGGTGATTTCGCATAATAAAAGGATAGAGAGAGATAAAGTCTGAGTAATGAATCTGTTCTCCCTCCTTAGCCTCATAATACAGACGCACACAACCAGTCCTACCCCCAAACAGCACATCTCTAGGTTCCAGAGATTCTGGAAACTGCTGCTGCTTAAAAAAATCCATCACCTTCTGATCCCCCTTGACCATATCACTACACTCATGTTCCCATATACACTGGACTTCAAACCCCAATCGTTTTAGGACATCTGCCTTCCTCTCACTAGCATTGTAGAGAAAACCATAGGTTTCCAACAACATCGAGCTCCAACAACTCATCCCCTTTCAGAGCATGCGGAATATGTATGTTTTCACGGTGGGCCATGTATTCCAACCACTGAATGTTGAGAACCTTTTGCAGTGATTATGGTAATTATCTGGGGCCGGTATGGCAATCTCTTTATCCTTCAGATACTTGTAACGGTACATTCTTAAGCACACACTAGCAAGTGTAGGGTATTGGAAGGGGTCGATACCCACCAGCACCCTGACGGTTTTCTTCCTCTTAGGTTTATCAACTACATCCCATGTCATCTCAACCAATTTATGTCTATATTTTGTACAGGCCTGCGTCAAGATGTCTACATCTTTCTGACAGTAATAGGCCAATTCCTTCTGCATGTCAAACGTCTTTGTTTTGTTTTCCTCATACCACTTCATGAATTCTTCCCTATCTGCAGGTTTCATAGTGTCCACACCATAGTACGTGGGTTCTGGCATATTCCCAATATACCTCTCATTTTCTTTTTTATTAAAGAAATGTGGGAAATAACCCTTACAACCCTGAAAACCCATAGCTTTGGGGAGCTTTGCTAGCACCATGGGCAGATGGCATAGGGAATCTATAAATTTTATGTCATTATTTTTAACTGTTATACATAGTAGTTTCCCCCACTGAGTGAGCAGATCTACATCGAGACCTTCTTTGATTAGCTCTCTCAAGATGAGGATTCCATCATAGCTTCTCGAATTATGGGCTATAAAGCTGGACCCCATAAAGCTACTGTCCGATGTAAATTTTATTACAAATTCATTCAAACATGAGTCCCCCTTAAATTCCCAATCTTCCCCTTGGGGGCCCCACTTTTTCCAGCCTTTCTGTTTCTCTTGATATGCTTTAACAGGCTTCACCATCTCCCCTTCAAAAGCCCTCGCATAAATATAGTTTGGCATGTGGACCCCATCCTCCTGCCTGCATTCGCAGTCATAAAACACATATTTTACTGATAGCTCGGGGTACTGTAAACGTGGAATGTAACACTCGTGTTCTTCCCCAGGGCAAAGGTACTCATAGCATACACGACACTGTTTTCCCCTACAGGGGCATTCATCTTCATGCTCTGCCTCGACATAACGGAAGCACTTATCACATAGTTCACGTGGGATGCATTCTACCCGCCCCATTGCAGAGAGCTTCTTATGCCTTCCTAGACATTCTTGTGATCTACACTGCATCTTGTATTTGGGGCATCTGATTATTCGCCCCACACGTTTTACACATCCAGAGTCTAAACAGCGGTGACACCTCATCAAACAGTCCTGGCTGTGTGTATAGGGCGTGTAACAGACATAACAAAAATTTCTGGAGCCAAAAAAAACCTTTGATGTTCTTAACCCCATAATAGTGAGCATCATGAAGTAACAGAAAACAGGTTTTTCGGTATTTCTGTTTAGGAGTTTTTAAAACACTCCATCCAGAAGTTTCCCATTGCACAACCACAATATTGACCTTCATGTGAGTCTCTATGGTTTTCACATCTGCAAAAGACACTTCTTTTTGCTCACCCCACCCAATATAGAGCCAGCGTGATGTAGGGGTTAGAGTGCTGGACTAGGACCAGGGAGAACCGAGTTCAAATCCCCATTCAGCCATGAAGCTAGCTGGGTGACTCTGGGCCAGTCACTTCTCTCTCAGCCTAACCTACTTCACAGGGTCGTTGTGAAAGAGAAACTTAAGTATGTAGTACACCGCTCTGGGCTCCTTGGAGGAAGAGTGGGATATAAATGTAATAATAATAATAATATCCCTGTACAGTTTTTTTGCACCTTCTTTTATCTGTGTAGCAGTAGTTCTCTCATCTAGAACAGCCATGAGACTCGCTGCAAAGCAGAGTGCAGTATTAGGCATGGGTACATGTATCAGGTGCAGCCTCTTTTTCTGTATAATGCTGTTATAGGGTATTGATTTTATATGCCTGAGCCCAGCTCCTCGTGGGGGTGTAATGACAATCACAGCCAGTATTAATGCCTCATCAGCTAAAATTTGAGCATAACTTTGAAGCAGGTTAGACATAGCACTTAAGAAAGTTTCAGCATTCAGATGCTCTGCCTGCCTCCTTGCAGAGTAAAGGGGGTTTGAAATCCCTGGCCCTCGCAATCTGAGCTGAACAAAGTCCCCTGATTCTATATGGTTGTTTATATTGTCCAGAACCCTTTGAACAGCAGAATACATCCCCAGTAGTGCATCACGAAAGGAGTGTACTCTGTCCAAATTCACAAACTTGAATTCATAATACATTTCAACGCCATTAAAGCGTGCATAGTTCCTATTATAACGTTGAATAAACTGTAGATCCACGGGTGGGGTTCTTCAGGGCTGCCTGCTGATTCTTCAGAAGAAATTGGCTGGGAATCCACTGAGGCCCCATTGCGGATACCGCACTGCTCAGGTGTTGTAATCTGACAGCTGGCAACACTATGTGGCTCTACAGGGGGTTCAGACACTGTATCAGAATCAGGAGCATTCCCGGAACCCTCTTGTTGACCGGGTGACATGTTCCCTCCCCCCACCTGTATGCAGACAGGGTAATGTTGATCATTTTTATTTCTGTCTACAAAATCACACATTGTGGTTCCACATCTTATTAGAGCTTGCAGCTGATGTGTAATATCCCTAACCAAGTCCTTTTCTTTTCGAATGATGCACACTGCTTGCTCACAATGTTGCTCAGCCTCTGTCATGTGTTCTACGGCATCTGTCTTATCCTTTATTAATGTTTGCATGTATTCTTGCATGTATTCTGCCAACATGCTGGCCAAGAACTCATTAGCACGGAGATTCAGCGCCTGCTCATCACGGACCCCAGGTTCATGTTCTGAAACAGATAGATCAGAGGCAGGGGCTCAGCAGGCATGTCTGGAGTAAAACCCACACTGCTAGGGAGATTTTGAACTCACAAACATGTGTGTCATGCGGTGTGGAAAGGACTCACCAAGTTCCTGGCTGACCCTTCTGGGCTTCTTGTAGGGTGGCTGGCTCTCCATGTTGGAACCTCCAAGTGTCTCGTGTTTGGGTTGCTGCTGTTCTTGGAATTCCACATCTGCAGACAAGGGAATCATATGGCATTATTAATAAAATGACCCACAGAGTAAATAAAAGCTATACATAAATAAAATAAAAGAGTAAAAACATTTCTTTCTTTCTTTCTCCTACCCTTACTCTTTGCTTTTCTCTTCAACCTATTTAGCCGTATGGGGGCAGATTCAGATACTTCTGTAGAAAAAAGTAGGTGGGGTAGATAGAATTAGTCAGAGGTTTCCACATTGGTGAGTTCATTTGCAAGGTTAGTTTAAAAAAAAAAATCTATTTTATCCTCCAGAGCACTCTCAGCCAGATTCTGCAACCCACCCTGGGTATTTGTCAGGTCCACTGTGAACAACATAGGTCTGTATTAATCAAAACTTATTGAATTTTAGAATGAGATATTACAGAAAGGGGAAAAAAGCCCCTGTTCTTACCTATATTATCATCACATCTCTGGCCTGTGCCGGCTGCAATAAAAAATATATATAGATAGTTTTACTCAGAAAATCCTTCAAACTCTGCTCATCTAGATTTTATTTTAAATTTTAAAATGTATTTTACCAGGTACTGTGTTTCTAACTGCCTGAGTTGTGAGAACCTCCTCCTTTGGGATGAGATATGGGTCCAAAACCTTTGAGAGTGAAAAAGTGGCTCTCCCAGCCTGACGGGGTTGAACAGGCCCTTCTGCAGAACATTAAATATAAATCAGACATGTATACATCTTCATAACATTTTCAAACAATCTAAAAAGAGAGAGAGTAGAATATATTCATACCATCATCTTCAGAGATCTCGAGGGCGCTCAGTTCTTCATCCGTAATGCCCATCATCTTTGGTGGAACTTCCCCCCCCACACACACACACCTTTCTTTTCTTTTCTTTTCTTTTCTTTTCTTTTCTTTTCTTTTCTTTTCTTTTCTTTTCTTTTGTGAGCTCTGTTGAATATACAAAAAGATCCGGGCAGGGACATGTTCAGACATATCCTGCCCTAACTTCCCAAACCATTTCTTTCTTTCTTTCTTTCTTTCTTTCTTTCTTTCTTTCTTTCTTTCTTTCTTTCTTTCTTTTTGGTGAGTGCTGTTGAATATACAAAAATATTCAGGCAGGGACATGTTGAGACATATCCTCCCTAACCAGAAGCTTAAATGTCAGCCAATGAAGGACTATCAAATTTATGCTCTGGCAAGCGAATGTATACAACAGGCCTGTGGAAAACCAAAACCGGAAGGAATAGGGCCCTTGCTACCTAAAATGGAGGCCGATCTAAGCCCCCACATGGACTCTCTACACCCTAACAGCCTGATAGATATTAAGAACTTTTTCACATCTGTGATGGCTGCAGAATTTGCAGATGGAAAAATAAATAAGGGTAGATTTTTAACAATCTTTCTCTTTGGTGGATTGCTTACAAAACGCCTACGGCCAGCAGTGAACCAGCAAATCATGGACAGGATGGCCCTATTTATTACAGACAAGTGAATTTTAGCCCGTTGAAAAACGGGCGCTAGTAATGCCTTCGGCCGCCGCCGAACCGCCCTCCCAGGGCGTCCTTTCCACTCAAAGCGCCAGTTTGAGAAGAGCCTTTGCAGAGAGAGGAGCTCTGCTAGCGAGCTCCTCTTTCCTGTAGAAATGGTGGGATCGGGCAGCTGGGAGGGCAGTTTGGCGGCAGCGTCCGCGGCGGTATTTTTTAGGGCCAATTTGGCCCTTAGTAATATGGGGGGGACGGGAATGGTGGGATCGGGCTAGGGCCCCAAGGTTTCCCCCCCGCCCGGCTTTACCGGTGGTGCCAGGCCTCGGCGGCGGCTCCGCCACCACCTCGGCTGGCTTCCCCGCCGCCTCTTCCCCTGGCGCCTCTCTCCTTTGTTTGCGGTGGCCGCTTCTGGCCCCGCCGCCGCCTCACCCGCACTCCCGCCGCCAGTTGCCCCGCCGCGGCCACCGCCACCTCTGGCCGTGGCCGTGGCTCCGCCGCCGCCTCCTCGCCCGCACTCTCCTTCCGGCGTGGGCGGCGGCCACTTCTCCTTCTCCCGGCCCCAACATGGCCGCCGGGTCCTGCCGTTCGTGCCTCCCTTGCTCTGTTCTGGGCATGCGCTGCGCGCATGCCCAGAACAGGCCAGGCACGAACGCACGCCTGGTGTCCGTCCACGGACGGACACCAAGCGTTTTATTAGAGAGGATTACATTGTGAGGACTGGGTGAATTGAACATGTGCGCTGGGTGAGTGTATTTAATTTAAGCAATTTACATGATTGTGAGTTGTGCATACATGACCCTATATTTATTTATTTATTTATTTAGTTGCAGGAGAACTGTTTTGCAGAGAACAGAATTTGCCCTTGGAATACTAGATTTCTACAGATCTTGAGGCATACATTAAAAATGCTATATATAATACTGCCTGTGTAAATATGTGCTTTCAGAATAAAAATTTAAAAATAAAAATTTGAGTGTTTTAAATTTTAAAAGACTCTGTGGCTTCAGAAGTGATGTAATTAAAAGTAGGCAGCATTTTTAATGTTAGCTTCACTTTGGAATTAAATTACTCTAAAGTGGTAAAGCACGGACATGATTGCAATTTAGTTTGCCAGGTGATTTCAGCTTTCCTGCGTCTGTTTGTCTTTTTATGGTGGTTTGTTTGGTTTGGTGTTTCATGGTTTTTACTGATTAACTGATTTTAAGGTCTTAAAATGTGATTTGGGGGTGGGGGAGTTGTATTGTATTTTAACTTTTGTAAAACACCTTGTGATGTTTTATGAAAGGCGGTACAAAAATTGAACAATAAAAAATACATTAATTAAATAAATGACAAATACAATTGCTTTTAGAATAAAAAACAGATAAATAGAATTGTAAGGTATACTTCTTTCCTTCCATTTTTTTGGTGTGTGTTGTATCTATAGTGGAACATAATAATGTGCATGTGCACACACTGCCTTGATACTGCTGCCCAGAACAAAACTCATTGTGTTCACTGATAACAAAAATTAGAAGGAACACTGGTTAGGTCAGGTGAAATAACATTATAGAATGTGATTTTACATCTCTACCCATGTAATAATAGAGCAAACCTGTGCACATAATATAGTGGAAATGTCCCTAAATTCGGGAATTTGAATTGTCGATTTTAGATAAAATATCACAAATGATTGGAATTACTTGTTTATTATCAGCTAGTTATTATTTGGGGATATTTGAAAAATGGAGGCATCAAGCACAATATTGGGATGATGAAACATTTCTTTATGGCAGCTAGGATCTTAATACCACAGTGGTGGAAAAAGCAGGAAACAAGTGAGATTGTGTTGGTCCTTGTTATCTAGTGCATATTGAGAAGGTAAGATTAAATACAGACTGTATAGCCCATATACAGTCATCCCTTGCCAACCGTGGTTTTGAGTATCCGCAACTGGGAGTTTTTGACCAGTCTTGCCTAATGCGACCCAAGTATCCGCGAGTTATTTTGTGATTTGGGTGGCAAGAAGCAGGAAGGAGAAGAGAACGAGAGAGAGAGAGAGCCAGTCTGTCGTTCATGGGCGAGAGAGCCCTCAGGAGGGAAGACGGGGCTGGCTTTGCTTCAGAGAGCGAAAGGTGCCGACTTGAAGGATGGTCGGGGGCAGGAGCCAAGGGGAGAAGGTGGTGCCTGTCTCCATGTCATGCTAAGCTTGTGAGCTGCCTAGGACCTGCTGGGGGTGGTGTGCACATGTGCACTTGCTTCTCCGTCCTCACGCACCTCATAGTTCCACTTTAGCAAAATGTGGCAAGCAGCCGCCTCACAACAAAACTCCATTTCTCCTCTCAGCAAGGCAGCCACAGGAGGAGTGTGCTGGGGCGAAAGGGCAGGCTCCTCAAAGGAAGCAAAGAACATGAACAGGGAGAAGGAGGGAGGAAAGAGAGAGAGAAAGAAAAAAGAGAGTGATGGAAGAGACAAAGAGACTGGGGAGAACTGGGAGTGCAAGAGCAAAGAAAGAAAGCATCCGCCATTCTGATCCATGGGGTTGTGAGTGAGTGGCTCAGCCAGCGGGCAAATGAGCGGGCAGGCAACGTTGGCAGGGAAAATTGGGGTGGGCTGTGGGGAATGGCAGGCTCCTTGGAGGAAGCAAAGAATATGAACAGAGAAAGGGAGGGAGGAAAGAGAGAGGGATGGAGAGCGGCAAAGGAGAGAGAGAGAGAGAGAGAGAAGTGGGAGCAGAGGAGCAAAGAAAAAAAGTGAGCGCCCGTCATTCTGGTCCATGGGGTGATGAGTGAGTGAGTGGGTCAGTTGGTGAGTGAGCGGACAGGTGGAGAAAGTTGGTCCTCTTCTACATTGCTTGGGCCAGGACAGAGCAATCGTGGATTTTTAGTGCTTTTTAACTTGTTTCCCTTTGTGAGTGTATTTTGGTGCTTTTCTACTTGTCTCTCCTTGTTTCTGAGCTGCTTTTGTGATGGTGGTTCCCCTTACGCCGTTTTCCATAACTTCCACTTGCTTTCCAACTGCACATTTTCCAATCATGAGGTTTTCCTGGAACAGAACCCTCGTGATTGGCAAGGTTGGTGCAGGAATGTGTGAAATGTTTCAGGTACGGAATGATCTGTACCCAAATCAGGCCATTTCAGGTGATTTGCGCACAAAACAAATTGCCCAGATTTCGGATCCAAAAGTTTTGTTGTTTTGGACCTCCATTTTGTGGTCATCTCCATGTAGTCTCCATTTTGTGTTTGATGTCTATTTGAATTTCCCGTCTTCAGATCAGTGAACGAAAGCATGGGCTGATCTGCTAACAATTGTCTCCTTGTTCCCGATTGGCTCTTTTGGCTCTTGCCACTCTTGACTGACCCCGCATTGGCCAAGGGAAGGGTTGAAGAAGGTGCAAGGGCGGGGGGGAGTTCAAGGAGGGATTTTCAATCAGATTTAAAGAGGCAGCAGCCACCATTTTATCTTTCTGCTTCATGGGAGAAGAGAGAGAGAGAGCTATGCCATGCCATTGCCTATTGCCTTCTGCCTTGCCAGCCTGCCTTGCCACCCATCCTGCCTGCCCCTGCTGGCTACTGCATGCCAGCCTGAGAATGGATTATCTGCTGCATTGCTTTTTTGTTCCTAAGAATTCTTTTTTCACCCCCTTGAAAGAATCACTGCCTGCTTGTGCCTGCTGTAACTGTGCCAGTGTCATGGCTCAGACCTCTAAGTCAGAAGTGTCCGAGGAGGAACGGGAGGACTTGGTTGGGAAAACAGATTCAGAAGCACAGCAGGAGGATTTGGCTGTGAGAACAAACTCTGAAGCTGAGCTGGATCGGCAACAGACAGGGGAATCTGGACAGCTGGCGGAGATGAGGGCTGAGGAGTCTGATCAGGAAGAAGCTGGAATCTCACTTGTGTTAAGAAGACGTTTCAAGAGAAAGGCTCAGTGGGAGACACGCAGGCGCAAGATCTCACAGGAGAGGCAATAGAAATGCTGAGTCAGGAAAGCCTGATTGGCTCCCGGTTATCTCGAGCCCTATATCAAGCCAGCGTGGTTTCTAAGTCAGCACTGTCAGCAACTTTTTCTTTTGCAGACAGTGTCCTCGTATTTGTAATTACTCAATTTTCCCTGTTTCAGCCTGTCCTTGTTCTGTTCTTCCTTGCTCCTTTATTTCAGTTATTACTCAGTTATTGTAGAGGGGGGTACCTAGTTTAGTTTCAAGGGACTTGCTTTTGTTTATAATATTTTATTTTGAGAGTCATTATTCGCTTTCGTTCATGCAGCTAAGCTGCTTCTCTTATCTACAGAACTTTATTTTGACTCATAGAAGTAGAGTTGAAGGGATCGTAAATCCTGTCGGGTCAGCCGTGCCAACAGATTTACAACAGCCAGCCACCAGCCCCTGTGGCCACCGGCCACCTGGCCAGCCACATTTTCCAGGCTTTTGCCCCAGCCCCTGTGGCCACTGGCCACCTGGTCCCCAGATTTTCCAGGCTTTTGCCCCAGAACCCCCCAGCCCCAAATCTGAAGACTGAAGGAGAATAAGATTGAAGAAGAAAAAGTAGACTCAGCAGAGACCAGACCACAGAAGTGGAAAACTGGACCCAATGTGGGTGAAGCCCTAGACGGAGTGAGTACCCATTTTTAACACACGCACACAAACACAAACACCCCTCTGGAATTCTGTATTCTTGGGGTTTTTTTCCTGTTTGGAGGGAGGTTTTGGGTTGCAATTGAATTTAAAGAATTGTGTGTTTAGTTTAGAAGAAGTTTAAATGGGTTCTGTGTTGGAGGGATCCCCTCTAGTACTAGTAGGTGGTTAGAAGGGTAGCATAGCCTTGTGGTTTAAAAAAACAATTCTGTCTTTTTTTCCATTCCAAAGGTACTTTTTCGCATTTTTAAAAAACAGAAGCCTGTCCTCTAGTCCTCTGTGCCCATAATCTATCAGTATGAACATTCTCTGCCCAGTAACCTACAGGCTCTGAGTGGGCAGGAAGGAACAGACTCTAGCCTCCTCCCTGTGCCGTGTGTGTGTGTGTGTGTGTGTGTGTGTGTGTGTGTATATATATATATATAATTGAAATGCCTTGGATGGTTTGTTGTTGTGCCTGTATTTTGGGGAACTCATGGATGGGCACAGGACAGGTTCTCTCTCTCTCTCTCTCTCTCTCTCCTTTTTTGCAATGAAGATTGGGTCATATTGTGACTTCTAGCATTATCATCATTTTTATTCAAACCGGATTGCTTGCATATACAATAGGTTGTGCTTCTGCCACAAGCATCTGTTGCAGAAATGTCAAAAAATGCACCAAAAATTTGTGTACCATTGTTGTCATCACCACTCTTTTACTTGTGTAGGTGGGGGGCCCCCCAAACCTCACTGTTCCACTGGCAGAATGTTGCCTTGCACTCTTCCTTACATAACCGGCTTTTATGGCCAGGTGCCACAGATGTAGCTGTGTCTGTTGCTTGTGGATGAAAAATTCTTGGGAGGAGGGCGGGCAGGGCACATTTGATGCTGTTGTTGGCCCTAGTCTGCTGAATCTGTGATATCTCACTTGCTTGTTGTTGGCTGCTGCTGTTGCCCTGCATTGGGTGGGGGCAAGTGGGGCAGTGCATTTAATTGTTGTCGTTACACACTGTTGTGTGTAGATCAATTGCATTTATGGGGCGGGATGGTGGGACACAATGGACGTGGTGAGTGTGTGACACAGTGGGTGTGCATGACCTTTGGAAACCTTGTTCTTTGCAAAGCTCTGCTGTTGTTGATGTGTGCTGCATCCACCCTATGGGACAATGGGGACAGACAGTGCCCATTTCTGCCTGTGGGTGCCTCCTAGGAGTGCCACAGTGGGTCAGATGTTAGAGCCCCAATGGGTGCCTGCTACCTCCCAGATTTGAAAGGAATTGGGCAAAGGGTTGATATTTAAATAATTTGTGAAGTTTGTGCGTCTTTGGGGCAGATTTGGAGCAGAAAAGGGGCTTCGGGGCAGAAGAGTGGGTAGGGTGGTAGTACCCCAATGGGTGCCTGCTACCATCCAGATTCCAAAGGAATTGGGCAAAGGTTGATATTTAAAGAATTTGTGAAGTTTGTACGTCTTTGGGGCAGATTTGGGGCAGAAAAGGGGCTTTGGAGGCAGAAGAGTGGGTAGGGTGGTAGTGCTCCAATGGGTGCCTGCTACCATCCAGATTCCAAAGGAATTGGGCAAAGGGCTGATTTTTAAAGAGGTTTGTGCATCTTTGAGCATTTCCCCCATAGGGAATAATGGGGGTTTCAGCAGCCCCATAACTGCACTTGGGGGGCACTGGTATGGCCCAGAGCAGGTAGCAGTGTAGTGCACATAGGGTGCCAACCACCCCCATACCCACAAGCCCATGGGATACTGGGTTTTGTTGTTTCTGAGGTATTCTGAGTGTAGATTCTCTAGTAGCAGATGAGAGTGGATTCATTCACTACCACCCACCACATCTCCACTCTGAGCCACCCCGGTGCTCCCCACGAGGAGCTATAAGGTTGCTGGAATCACCATTATTCCCTATGAGAAAAATCCTAGACGCGTAAATTTCAGAAATTCTTTAAAAATCACCCCTGTGCCAAATTTCTTTGAAATTTGGGTGGTAGCTTCCACTCATTGGACACCACCACCACCACCACTTTTTTGGCCCCGGGACCCTTCTTTTTGATCCGAATCAATTTGGATTCAGAAAATTTGGGTACAAATCGAATCGGTTGATTTGGGGGAGTCAGATTCGGACCCAAAACAAATTGGGGGGTGTTTCAATTCAGGTACAAATCAAAATGAACAAGTCAATTCGTGCACATCCCTTGTTGATGGAGCTAGGACCCTGCCAGCATCAGCTCTCAGCTGCAATGTCTCATAGTGACTACTGGGGCGGGGTGTGTGTGGCTAGGGTCATGAATAAAAGTGCTGTACTCCTCCCATATTTGTTCTTCTAGTGTTAGTTTTGGTCTCTCTCTTCAGCCATTAGCTTCAGCTGAAATTATGCTGCAGGCTTTTTCACATTTGTTTGCAACCTTTTCATTAAATAAATCCTCATAGTTCTTCAAACGTAAAGGAAAGTGATGATAATGCATTTAGAACCTTGCAAAGAAATAAATGCTTTATTTGTGGAAGCCACAAACACTTGCAGAATAAGTGTCCCAAGAACAAAGAGTTTGCAGACAAAAGACAAGCAAAACAAAGTTGCAAAGAGAGTGAGTCATCTGGAAATATAGAGTACAGAACTTGAAAGCAATCAGGGACTAAAGCTAATAAGCAAAGGATATACCTTGCAAGGACAGATAACATTTTGGAAGCGAAGTCTGAGAAATGCAGCAGTGGAATCTGCATTGACTCAGGTGCTACAAGCAACCTGATTATAGAAAGGGAGAGATTTATAATCCCAGATACAAATTGTAAAATCTCTATATACTTGACAGATGGAAAACTGATGTATGCAGAAAGGAAATGATCTGCACAGTTGCTCTGCAAACTGGACAAAGGAGAAACAATTGGATTAACAATTTAAGAAGCTTTGTATGTGCTTACTTTTAAAACAAGTCTGTTGTCTGTAAAATATGCTACAGAAAGGGGCTACAAAGTAAAATTTAAAGGAAGGCACTTTAATTACGCATAAACAGGAATTGCTTATGGAAGCAGTTTTACAAGAGAATGGATTCTTTGAAGTAGAATGTGTGACTGAAAAAGCCAACACTGTGAAAGAATGCACACACAAAGGATGTCTGAATTTGTGGCACGGCAAGTTAGGCCACAGAGATGCCAAAATGATTTGTCAGGCTGAAAAGTTGGATTTCTTAAAGGGTCTAAAAATAGCCCCCTGCAGCACTGAATCAAAGTGTGTATGTGGTAAAGAGCAAAGGCAACACAGCTTGCTTTTCTTCCACACAAAGAAAGAGAAACACAGCAACTTACCTGCAACTGAAGCACAAACCTGGGAGAAAGTTGCGAAAGAAGAAATGGAATCATTGCACAAAAATAACACAGGGACTCTCACAGGTCTACCTGAGGGAAGAAATACTGTGAGGTGCAAGTGGATTTTAAAAATAAGCAAAATGCAGAAGGAGATGTCCAGCGTTAGAAAGAGACACTGGTGGCAAAGGGATTCTTGCAAATATATGGGGAAGATTATGACAAGACATTTGCTTCTGTTGTAAAACACAGCTCGGTAAGGACACTCCTATGCATTACAGCAGCAAAGAAATTTCAAGTGGATCACATAGACGTGAAAACTGCATTTCTTCATGGAGACATCAAACAGACTGTGAGTCAACTAGTGGTTATGTATTCTTTTATGGTGGTGGAGCAGTCAGTTGGCGTTGCTGCAAGCTATCAATAATTGCTCTCTCATCTACTGAGACAGAATATGTATACAACCACTCAAGCATGTCAAGAGGTGGCGTGGCTGCACAAGCTAATGTCAGATTTCAACATAGACGAACCAAAACCAACTGAGATGTTTTAGGACAATCAAAGCTGCATCCAGATCTCACAAATGGAGAATATCAAATTTGGAACAAAACATATCGCAACAAAATATGTGTGGGATGCACAAGAAAAAGGACTTGTAAAATTGTTGTATTGTCCAAGTGAAGAAATGGTAGCAGATGTGCTAACTAAGCCATTGCCCAGGGATTGTTTCAAAACCTTAGGAGAGAAGTTGGGACTTGTAAACAGCAGCGTGAACTGATGAGAAGGAGTTTTAGAGCTAGGACCCTGGCAGTATCAGCTCTCAGCTGCAATGTCTAATAGTGACCACTGGGGGTGGGGGGTTAGGGTCATGGATAAAAGTGCTGTACTCCTCCTCTCTTTGCTCTTCCAGTGTTAGTCTCCATTTTGTCTCTCCAGAGATGGCTATTTGTTTTTGTTTTTTCAGCCATGAGCTACAACTGAATTTAAGCTGCAGGCTTTTCCACATTTGTTTGTAACCTTTTCTTTAATTAAATCCTTGTATTTCTTCAAACTTAAAAGAACTCTCTCCAGACCTCTTGCTTGGCTGAATTTTCCCCAAACTGGCTTTGCTCTGCTAATGGGAGTTGAACTACCATTCTTCTCCTACAATAATAGACACAATCAATTGGGAATGAATAGCTGAATTGTGTTTTTAGATAAGTAGGTTGCTATGCATAGTTAAGTTGTACTTTAACAGAATGTTGAATTAGATATCACAAATGGTTTTTGACTGTCTGTCTTTCTATCTATATTTTATTTTATTTATATATATTTCTCTAAGGCGTACCTGTTGCTAATCCCATGTGTGGCAGCTCACGACAGTTCGCGAGCTAGCTGCTGGCAGGGGGAGAGGAAAGTGGCGGTGCTGGCAGACAGACTTGTGGGCGAGGGGGGAAGAAAATGGCAACGGTGGTGGGCAGGCAAGAAAACTGTGGTGGTGGGGAGGGAAAATGACAGAACAAGAAGCACCGTGGTGATTGGACAGTGGGGATTCCATAAGCAGATAGAGAAGAGTAGCGGGTAGAGAGCGAGTGAGTAGGTGGCAAGGAGGGGGTGAGCGAGCAAGTGGCAGGGAGAGAGCAAGTGAGAGTGGGTGACTGACACTGAGCAATAAAACAGGGATTATGGCTGCGGTCGAGAAAAGCAACAAAGTCCTAGCACACAGATGATCTGTGCGGGTTCAGCTAGTATTCATGATTACAAATATACTATACTAGCTGGGCCAGGCACAGAGCATCTGTGCCTCTAGTTCTCCCCCTTCCTTCCCACCTGCTGCCTCCATTTTCTTTCCCTCTCTACTCACCGCTACAGTTTTTTTGCCTGCCCGCCACCATTGCCATTTTCTCCCCCACCATCTTTACCACCTCACCCGCAAGTCTGTCTGCTGGCACCGCCAGTTTCCTCTTCCCCCTGTCAGAAGCTCGCTGGTGAACTCTCAGGGCGTGCTACGTATGACTTTAGTGTATTAGATATAGATATAGATATAGACATAGATATTTCTTTTATATTTTCATAGTTAAATAAAAATGTTAACCCTAACCCGTGCTAACTTGGCAAAGAGGCACTTTTTAATGCGGTGATTCTCTTTATTTAGCAGGGAGAGAGTAACTGGCCCTATCCACCCCCAGCACAGTACCTCCAGTGACTGTTGCTTGTGTCTGTCTTTATGTTTCTTTTTAGATTGTGAACCCTTTGGGGACAGCGATCCATCTTATTTGTTTGTTTATTTGTTTATTTCTCTGTGTAAACTGCCCTGAGTCATTTTTGGAAGGGTGGTATAGAAATCGAATGAATGACCAATCACATACATATCAAGGGTGTTATGCAGCAAAGATTGAATGCTAGGGCGCAGGAAGGTTGGCGGTCTCTCCCCTCACGGCCTTTGCCACTGGCAAGATGTTGCTGCCGTGTTGGAGTGCTCTCCTTTTCCTACAGCTAGGGAGGGCGACAGGTTGCACTTCCAAGTTTCAACCCGGTCATGCCCTTTGTGCCGACATGCTGATGCCAGCTCAAGAGACAGGGACCGCATCGGAGCACAGCCACACAGCCCATCCCTTGCTCTTCTCCCAGTCAGGAGAACCAGAAAGAACAGCTCATCGACTGGGAGAGTAGAGGCAAGTGACAGGCAGCGCAGTCATACTCCGGAGCTGGCCGTGCCCCTTGGATTAACATGCTGGTGCAAGAGGCCTGACTGAATTGAAACCTGTCAGCCTCCCAGCTGACGAGCAGTTCATTTGCTAGGTGAGGAGGTGACCTTAAATTAAAATGTCTCTCGTGTTAGTTATATAATACACACACAAACTCACTGCAAACGTTAAATATTTATCAGAATTCTTTCTTTTCATCAGCTGTTCAAGAAAAGAACTTGAGAAAGCAAGCAAGTCATGGAATAAAGGAAGCTGGCTTAAGCAAGGAGCCTGCCATACCGGAAGGAGGATTCTTACTAGAGGTGAATGATGATAAACTGTGTCTCAGTTTTGCAAATATGTCCATGAAAATTAAGAGCATACACATTTTTATACCCCACTTGCCCACATGTACCCATGTCCATAATTTATGGCCTGAAAGAGTGGGAAACAAATACTTTTATCAAACACTTATGCCTTGTTGCTTGGAGGCAAGTGCCAACTTAAGTGCTGGTGCTGCCTGAGTCAGCACCACACTGCAGTTCTTAAAGCCCATCCCCGCACACCCAGAAGATCAGCAGAAGGTGAAGGCGGTGCATAAGGAAGGTGGAGTGGAGCTGCCTTGCCCAAGGGGCTGGGTAGCTAGGCCAGATCCACCCCATTTTCCTTGTGTGCCGTCTGCTTACCTTCTGGGCACAGCAGGGTTTTAAAAACCCTATCTCCAGTGTGCCTAGAAGGCAAGCAGGCAGAAGAAGAGGAAGGCGGTGCACAAGGGAAGTGGAACTGGCCCAGCCATCATCTACCATCTTCCCCTTCTCCCAATTGCTGAAGCAGCGAGACAGAAGCCAAGCCACTGCTTTGTGCCAAAAGTGCCTCCTGCACTAGTGCTGCTGAAGTAAGCAGCCAGAAGAGGAAGGCAGCACACAAGGGGAAGGGAGCAGTAGGCGGGTGAGGCGTGGAGGGGTGTGTGTGCACACATTCATCACCCCATGCTGCAGGCACCACCTGTGGCTGTCACCTTGCCTCATTAGCAATCTGCCCCTGTTGGAGTCTGTTCTTAATAACCATAGGTAAATGGGTGATTCACTTTTTACAAACTAGTTGTATAAGCTTTGGAGAGCATATACTGAAAAGCAAATTAGTTTTACACAGAGTGTTTGTTACTTCTCATCATAGTGAGGCAGGCTTTAAGTACCTATTGTGAATGGTGTAATGGAGTGGCTAATGGTTGCAGCTGGAGACAAGGAGGATTCTGATAAACTCACATAGTGCCCCTCTGCCCTGCCCTGGTCCCTGCTTACAATCTGATAAGTCAGTGTTGTTATCTTTCAAAAGCTTTGAAATTATTATGGGGATAATGAATTTGAAGGGAACTACTATAATATATTAGTATGAATATTAGATGCTCACTCACATCTAATGAAAAAGGTAGCTAGCTGCTACAGTCTTAAAGCATTTGTGAATGCTAGGGAAAAGGGGAGACACCATGACAAATATGCTGGTGGATGAAGAGACTAGATGGAAACAATTTAATTCACACACACACACACACACACACACACACACACACACGTACATACCCCTCCCAAATACAATGTAGATGCTTCTTTAGCCACAAAAATATTAACAAAACCTACTGCCACCACTCCTTGTGTGTGATTCACTAGAATAAGCCATTATTTTGGTCACTAAGGAATATTGACAAACCCTTAGTATGGTCCTTTTTGATTTTGTTTTTAAGCTAAATAGCAGCCATGAGTAGATAGATGTGTCTGTGTGTGAACAGGATTGAGACTTCAGTGCTTGGGAAGCGAGTCCTGAATCCTTTTTCCTCATGCCACAGTCGTGGCAAAAATGCCCCTTCCCTAAAGTTGCTATTAGTCTCAACAAGAACTAGCCCCATTTGTACTAGTGGGAGCTTTCCTCCCTGGGCTAATAGTTGGAGGGAGGCATTTTCGTTCATTGTTGTGGCCATTGTTGAGCAAGAGGGAGGGGAATGTCCCTTGGTTCCACTCCTCTGCCAGGTGCACTTGCACTCTTGTCGTGGGGCCACCAACAACTTTCCTACGTCCCTGTTTTCATTGGACTATGATGCAAGTAGGTTAAAAAAACCTCTTCTTGTATGCTGCAGGCCCAGTTCTGTTTTGCCCCTCTCCTTGGGCTTCTCTGGCCCTTTGTGGGTTTCTCATTTTTCTAAGCAAAATCTACATGCTTAACATAATGTGTAGTTTGGCCTTGAAAATAGGAAACTGAGAGGGGGGAAGGGGAGAGAGAGTTTCCAGTATTCAGAGATTAGTGCCAAGTCTTAAAAATAATAGTAATGTAATGCTTCAGAATTGGAGGCTTAACTAAAAGAAGGCCTACTTGAAAGATAATAGAAGTGACCCTTAACACTTCATTCTAACTGCATGTAATAACACAGTTGTTTTCACAAATTAATATATTTCCCAATGAGATAATGTTCAGCTCACTGGAGCATCTGTTTTGCTCTGATTGTTTTTCCCATGACCTGGACCTCAGTTAGTGTCTGTCATTTGCCCAGAAGCTGACATCCAGTGTTCTCCAGGTGTTCCACCATGAGTTGGTTGTTATTTTATTACATAGTATTCTGGATAAAAAATTATAAGATCCCCCTGCTATAAATATCAGACTAGTTAGAACTGTATATGCATATAGAACTGCCTACCTCTGCCAGTTCCAATGATATACTGAGCAACAATTTGAGGAAAAAAACAGCTCCTGTGAACAGTACGCTTGTGGTTCTTTTCATGAAAATAAATGTTTTTGGAGAAGTGGAGCTATAAGTTAACATGGGTTTTGGGCACAGATTGCTTGTTGTGTAAGTAGTTTTTGTTTTTTGTTTTTGTTTTAGTACAAGTCAGTCCCCCCTCTCCCCCCCCCAAGTCCTGCTATGCTGCCTCATCATGGCGGGGGAGTGTTCCTGGGAGGGATGAGCAGTTGGGTCACCCAAAGCGCCAAGGTCATCCCAGCTGCCCAGCTAAAGCAAGCAGGCACCTATATTGGGTAGCAACGATATAGGAAGGTACTGGAGGCGGACGGTCACTTCAGTGACAAAGACAAAGGCATCATTTCATACTTTGTAGGAGAAGGCAATGGTAAACCACTCCTGTATTTTACCAAGAAAACCACATGGATAGACAAAATAGAATGATTGTCGATGTAGTGCCAGATAATGGGCCCCTCAGGTTGGATGGTACTCAACATGCTACTGAGGAAGAGCTGAGATTCTCTCAGAGTACCAATGGTGTTTATGATGCGGCTAGACTAAAGCCTTTTGGACATCTAGCAGCTGATGTTGTCGTGTGCGAAAAGAAAATCCAAAGCTGCAAAGACATAATTACAATGGAAACATGGAATGTAAGAAGCATAAATACGGGAAAGCTCGACACAGGGAAAGATGAAATGAATTGACTACAGATTAACATCTTGGGCATCAGTGAATTAAAATGGATGGGAATGGGACACTTCCAGTCAGAAAATCATACCATTTACTACTCGCGACATGAAAAACAAAGAAGGAATGCTGTTGCTTTCATAGTCAGAAAGGATATTGCAATGACAGTACTTGGATACAATGCTGTCAGTGACCAACTAATATCAGTTTGATTTTGTGGACAACCCTTTAACATGACAGTTTTTCAAGTCTATGCTCCAGTGACTGATGCAGAAGAAGAGGAAGTTGATGAGTTAATGCTCAAGTTAAGTCTGAAACTGACAGAACATGCAAGCAAGATGTATTGCTGGTGGTTGGAGACTGGAATGCCAAAGTTGGAAATGGTAAGGAGGAAAACACAGACGGACTGTATGGCCTAGGAAACAGAAATGAAACAGGAGACAACTTATTAGTTTATGCCAAGCCAATGAACTCTTCATTGCTAACACATTCTTCATCCAAACAAAGCAGTGTCTATACACATGGGCATCACCAGATGCAGTACACAGAAATCAAATTCATTATTGGTGCAAGAAGGTGGAAGAGCTCAGTTATAACAGCAAAGATGTGGCCGGGGGCCGATTGTGGAACAGATCACGAACTGCTCATGTGCAAGTTCCAAGTCAAGCTAAAGCGGAAAAACAAAGCTATCCAGCTTACACAATATGATCTTGAGAATGTACCCACCATTTTGAAGGAGAACATCAGGAACCACTTTGACATTCTGAACCTCATTGATAGGGAACCAGAAGATCTGTGGAATGAAATCAAAGAAGTTGTTAAGGATGAATGTGCAAAGAGATTGCCAAAGACCAAGAATCAAGAAGAAAGCAAAATGGATGCCAGAACAGATGGTGGAAATTGCCAAGAAGAGGAGAGAAGCCAAAGTCAAGAAAGATAAAGACCTCACAAAGGAACTTAAGAGGGAATTCAGGAAGCTGTTATAAGAGACAAGGAGCAGTACTACAATGACATCTGTAAAGACCTTGAAGATAAAAATAGACATGGAAAAACAAGGGAAGTTTCCTAAAAGATCTCTGAACTCAGCGGGAGGTTCCAACCTCAAATTTGTATGTTAAGGGATGCCAAAGGACAGATAGTAACTGATTCAGATAAGAGCAAACAGAGATGGAAGGAGTATACTGAAAATTTGTACAGCAGGGATGTCAACATCCAAGATACTCTAGAAGATATTCCCTACTTACAAGAACCTCTAGTACAGGAAGATGAAGTTAAATCAGCACTCTGGTCATTACCAAGTCAGAAGGCTACAGGAATTGATGGAATAGCTAAAGAAACATGGCAAGCAACAGAAGAGGAATCAGTCAAGGCTCTAATCAGATTATGCCAGCAAATCTGAAGAATGACACAGTGGCCAACAGATTGGAAGAGGTCAGTCTACATACCCATACCAAAGAAAGGAGACCTAACAGATTGAGCAAACCATCACACAATTTCCTTAATTTCATAGGCTAGCAAAATAATGCTCAGGATTATCCAGCACAGATTAGAGTCCTACGTGGAAAGGGAAATGCCGGATGTCCAAGCTGGTTTCAGAAAAGGCCGAGGAACAAGAGACATCATTGCTGATGCACGCTGGATAATTGAGAAAGCCCAAAGAATACCAAAAAGAAGTCAATATTTGCTTTATTAACTACAGAAAAGTGTTCGATTGCATTGATCATGTCAAGTTGTGGAATATCCTTAGGAAAATGGGCATCCCAGAACATCTCATTGTTCTCATGAGAAATCTATACACAGGACAGGAAGCCACAGTCCAGATGGAACATGGTGAAACAGGTTGGTTCTAGATTTGCAAAGGAGTAAGACAAAAGGCTGTCTACTTTCTCCTTATTTATTCAGCTTATACACTGAACATATACTGAAGGAAGCTAGATTGGAAGAAGATGAGTGTGGTTTTAAAGTTGGAGGAAGAAACATCAGTAACCTGCCCTACGCTGATGACACCACTCTGATAGTTGAGAATGTGGATGATCTGCAAACTTTCTAGGAATGAAAGCCAAGGAACACAGTGAGAAAATGGGACTACGCCACTGACTAGCACTTGGTAGGGTTGCAATGAAGGCCTTGGAAAGGATATTTAGATTCTGTGATGTGTCTATACCTACAAGGATTAGAATCATTTGGAGAAGGGTTTTCCCCATGACACTCTATGGATGCAAAAGCTGAACTTTGAAACAAGACAGAAAAAGTATTGATGTTTTTGAACTTTGGTGCTGGAGAAGACTTTTCAGGATACCATGGACAGCCAGGAAAACAAACAAATGGATCATAGAACAAATCAATCCAGAATTTTCACTCGAGGCACAAATGACCAGGCTCAAACTATCATACTTCAGACACATTATGCAAAAATTCAGCTCCCTTGAGAAGTCCATAATGCTGGGGAAAGTTGAAGGAAAGAGAAGAGGACGACCAGCAACAAGGTGGATGGACTCAATTATGACAGCAATGAGTGCACCACTGAGAGACTTTAAAGGCCAAGTTGAAGACAGATCGTCCTGGAGAGAATCTATCTATGTGGTCACTAAGAGTCGACACCGACTTGATGTCACTTAATCAACCAATCAGTTCATATAATTAATTGAAGGCTTATGCTTTCTCCTTTAAATAGCATACAGGTTGTGTTTAGCAGTTTTTGTTTATTATGCAGGGTCTGCAATTATTCCTTCAGTGCCTTGAACCAAACTACTTTGGTTACTCCTCCTCCACATGGATCCACAAGTACTTAAATGTGCAGCTGGACATGCAAATATGGCAATACGTGACATCTTCTTTTGTCCAGGATACCAGATTCCAGGAGAAATACACAGCTGGCTGTTTTTATTGTCAGAGAAACTAAAAAGAACAGGAAAGAAATGTTCAAGAAGAGAGTCTAATTCTAGCCCATCATAGAATGTACTGATATTTAACTCTTTAATGGTCATATTAATACATCCCTTCCCTCTTTGCATTCACAACTCAGATGTATTCTTTCAAATTACTAGGAGTTATTTCCCTTCCTGAATAATGTCTTTCTTGGAGCCTGGACTCACCTTCCCATCTCTGAATTTCTGGCTGGATGGTGGCTCCAGGTCACAAATTTTCTGTGGATGGTGGCCCCAAGTCACAAATTTTTTATGCTTCAGTAATACTAAGTGGATTCTGATGCTCTGAGAACTCATTTATCTAAGTCAGTGGCTTAGGCATTGGCATGCTGGTTCATATGCGTATGTGATCTTAATATCACTTGACCACTCAGCCATATTTTAAAACACATTTTAAAAGATAAAGGCCCTGATTGTTCTTGGACCTTACCTAGAATCCAGATTGGTTGATTGGTACTAAAAGATTTGGTGTAAGCATGACGGTGGTGGTGGTGGTGGTGGTGGTTTTTTGAAGGGCCTGTTTCTTTCACATTTCCCATTCCATATGAGTCGTCATCCTCCTTCCAATCAATAACTGGGTTGGACTGTTACCAAAACTGCCCCGGAGCAATTGGTTACGGTGCTCCAGCTATGCTTTTGGCTAAAGTGGGGGAATTAACTTGGATTAGGGAGCAATTCAATTCCAGTTTTAATTTATCAGTTCTGGTGTATTTGGAAAGAATGAGGAGACGTAGGTGTAGTTTCAAGGCTTTATTGAGGGTAAAAATTAGGAGTTACAGAAGGCAAAAAGAGAGTTTAATCAGGCAGTTCTCCCCCCCCCCGCAAATTGAATTTTTATTGATTTTAACAGTAATAATATTCATTCATAACAAACATAATAAACAGAAGTGGACTTCCCGCGCATCTCTCTTCGTGAAACATCAGCTATAAAGTTTACCCTTGCTATAATAATAATTCAAAACATAAATTTAAACCCTTACAAACACAATTGGTCTACCCAACCTGCATTCCCCCCCCCCCTTTCTCTCTAAATTTCAAATCCAGCTGTAAGGTCCATAGTAGGAAAATAGTTTTTTAGATACCAAAAATGGTTTCCAATCTTCTTTGAAACATTCTAAGTTTTGGTCTCTTATCAGTGTTGTAAGTTTTGCCATCTCCGCATATTCCAAAATTTTTATCAGCCAATCTTCTTTTGAAGGCAGTTCATTACTCTTCCATTTTTGTGCGTATATTATTCTGGCCGCCGTAGAAGCATACATGAAGAACGTTAAATTATTTGTAGAAATTAAACCTTATGTTATTCCCAGTAGGAAGGATTCTGGCTTCTTAGGAAATGTCATTTTAAATATTTTCTTTAACTCATTATATATCATATCCCAATAGGCCTTAGCCTTCCCACAGGTCCACCACATATGAAAAAAGGTACCTTCAGAATGTCCACACTTCCAACATTTGTTTGAAACATTTTATACATTAATGCCAATTTTTTTGGTGTAAAGTACCATCTATACATCATTTTATAATAATTTTCTTTTAAAGCATAGCATGCAGTAAATTTTAAATCAGTTTTCCATAACTTTTCCCAGGCTGCCATTTCTATATTATGCCCCACATCTTGAGCCCACTTTATCATGGACGTTTTAACCACTTCCTCTCTTGTCTCCTCCAGAAGTAACAGTTTATACATTTTAGAAGCTAATTTTTCATCATTTTGACATAATTCCTTCTCAAAACTTGAAATCTGATCCTCAAATCCAACATTAAAGTCTTTCTTATATATCTCATTTAACTGATAATACTGAAACCAATCTCTAACCAGATTTTGTATTTCAGTTAAACTTTTTAACTTGCAATCCTTGTCTTGAAAATGTAACAAATCCCTATAGGTACCCCAACACATTTGCATATTTACTTCTTTGCGTGATAAAGCTTCAATTGGAGATATCCATAACGGAGTTTTAGGTTCCAACCAATTTTTATATTTTAACCACACCCTCATTAAAGTCCTTCTCACATAGTGATTCAAAAAGTCTTTGTGTATTTTACTTTTTTCATACCACAGATACACATGCCATCCGAACCTTCTATCAAATCCTTCCAAGTCCAGAATTCTAGGGTTTCTTAATGTTATCCATTCTTTTAGCCATGTCAAACAAACAGCATCAAAGTACAACCTTAAGTCTGGCAGGGTAAGACCACCTCTTTCCTTTGCATCTGTTAAATTCTTAAAATTAATTCTTGGTCTTTTCCCCTGCCAAACAAACTTCGTTATGTTCTTCTGCCATTGCTTAAAACAGGTTAAAGTGTTAATTATGGGAATAGTCTGAAAGAGAAATAACGTTTTAGGCAAAACATTCATTTTCACCACTGAAATTCTTCCCATTAAAGTTTAATCAGGCGGTTCAGTAATTTGGCTGAGGTTCTAAATGAGAGGCCTGGTTAGAGGCTTGTAATAATTTGGCTAGAATTCTGGATAGGAGCCTACTTAGAGGCTTGCACTACCAAGTGCCTGGAGAGCAGAGTGAAGTGGAGAAAGAGATGAGGAACTATAGAGAGAGATGGTTGGAGAAGTTAACATTAACTATCCTTCCTGGACGCTTTAGGTTACATGCTGGCCAGGCAGATGTGCCTCCTCTTAAGTAAAGCGTAAGGTAGAAGCAAGGAACCAGCAGTCACAGCTTACAGCCTGTGAGAGTCCGTAGGATTGCAGGATCCAAAAAGAGTCTGAGGCCATGGTGGCCTGGCTAGGGTATCTAAAAATGTGTCCTGAGGCAACTATTGACTCAATCAGGTATCTATTCCACCCCGGAGGGCAAGGAGTTGTTGGGCAAAGCAACAGAGTCCATTGTTACATAGATTTAGTCACTTTAGGTGTGTGGCTGTGTGAGGTAAATAGGCTATTCTTGTTTACCCTCTGAGATTGCAGTGTCTCCAGGTGCAAAGAAAAACTATAGTTTAACAAGCAACTCTTCCCTAGTCTTCACTAGTCAATTCATTAACATGACCAAGCTGGGATATTTGCCGTTTATCTGTGCTTCTACTTTTTCACTGTTACCTTGTAGATAGGAGGATTCCTTCCCAGAGTGCTTTACCTTTAATGGGGGTTTGTATAGCTTGGCTCTACTTTGTTAGTAAGGGGTGGGTGCTTCCTGTTTTGGTCTTGTTGGCAGCTTGACCTGAAGGCATTCTGCCAGCACAGCCTGTGCTGTCGATCTGCTTTTGAGCCAAGTCTTCTTGACTAGGTAAGGTGAAAAGTTCATGAAAATCATGAGCCCATGATCCAGTGCTTCTGAGGCATCTAATAAAGATATGCTTTACAGCGTGACCCCAAAACATAATTTTTTGGCAACAGGACTCACCCACGTAGTTGGGATGTTATTCTGTATTTCAAAGGGAATCAGGACAGTTGTCTCCAAATGTAATATTTTCATCCTCTTTGAAGGTCTTGTGGCACTTTAACCTAAATTAGGGGTTCCCAACCTGTCTAGATGTTGCTGAACTACAACTCTCATCATTGGCAATAAATTGTAGCTGGGGGTGATGGGAGTACCAGAGGTTGGGGACCCTTGATCTAGGCCATTAAAAGCTGAATGATAAAATAACATTGTTGCTCAGAAATTCCTAAATTCCTTTCTGATGAAGTTTGGTACATTATTTGAGACGAGAACTGTGGGCAATCCATGCTTGGCAAATGTCTGTTAGAGTTTTGCATAAGCAGCTGTGGAAGTAAGTAAGCTCACTAGGTGTACTTCCTGCCACTTTAAATGGGCATTCACTATAATCAGAAGCATCTTCCCTTTGAAAGGTCCTGCAAAGTCTAGATTTAGCCAAAAACTATGCTTGTACTTGGCTTTTCCCAAGGATGAAGAGATGTCAGTGCTGGGATATGTTGATGTACCTGATGTTAGATAGACTTCCTGACTATCCAGGTCTTCATCCCAGAGTGATCACCAAATACAGCTGCAAACTTGATGTGTGAAATTTCTGGTTTTGCTTCATGCAGCTCCATCAGAACTTGCTGTGAAGGAAAAAAACAACCTGGTTACCTCACCATATGCAGCCATTCTTTACAGTTTGCTTGGTTCTCTACTCCTGCTCCAGAATGAGTTGAGTCCTGCTCTGGATTGCATTTTGGCTAGTCTGTAATGTGTACTTGATTACCTGGAACAGGATAGAGTCCCTTCTAGTCTATGTCCTTCCTTATTTGGGAAGCCCTCACTGGGGTTTGAGGCAGGTGTTTCATCAACAAAGGAAATTTCTCTGGGGCATCCTTAGTCAGAGGTGATTCAGGTAGGGCTTGGCTGGGAAAGAGGGAATGGGGTTGTGTTATCAAGATAGCTGAGGGAGCTCAGTGGATAGAAACAGGGGTGGGGATTAGTCTGCTGCAGAGATAGGTGGGAGAGGTGATAGTTCACCACATTGTTTCAGGCAGCAGAAGAGCTTAGGCAGGGGATGCTTGGGGGTATTCATTGTAATAATTCCTTTACATTCTTCCTCTAGTTCCATCTGCTACTAGACCTGGTACGTGTCCAACTTGCTGAAGTGCCAACTTCCTTCAAAGCACTGCCAGCAGGTCTTCTGTATCTGTATAACATGGAATGGGGTAGTTTTTGAAATTGGAAACTTGATTTATTGTGACTTTAGAGTTCCCACAAATATGGATTTTCTGTCCCAGGTTCGCCACAGGTCCTATTGGCATTTCTCATTCTAAAGACTGCACATGAAAGATTGCCTTTTTCGTCAGCTTGTTATCAGTCTTCTCCCTATAGGCATATGGGACCTTGAACTACTTTGGCTGGCTCCCATTTTTTGATATAAAGATACCTAACTCTGTTAGGAACACTGCAGGAAGGGCACCCAGGACTCGCTTGATTACTGGCATTTTCTTCAGATCCAGTTTATATAGATTCTTCCCAACCTGGTCTGAGTTACTTAATCCAATAATCTACCAAACAAATTTGGCATTTCCCCATGTATTACTTGTAAGTTCCTCTGTTGTCCTAATGGATCTCGTCCCTTGGAAATATGTCTTAAATTTCCTGGCGATCAGTTTCATGGGACGACTCCTGGTTCTGGTGTTATGAGAGGGAGAAAAACTTCCCTCTATCCACACCATGCATAATTTTATAAATTTTAGCATGTCTTCCCTTATGTCTTTTCTCTAAACCAACAAGGCCCAAATGTTATAGCCTGGCTTCATAGACCCCCTGGTTTTGTTTTTTATGGTCCTCTTCACCTTTTCTCAGTTCTATAATATCCTTTTTGAGATATGGGTGACCAGAACTGCACACCATGCTCCAAATGCAATTGCACTATAAATGTGTATAAAGGTATTATAATATTATCCGTTTTATTTTCAAATGATCTCAATAATGGAATTTGCTTTTTTCATAGCTGGAGTGGAAAAATGGGGGCGGGGGGAGAGTATCAAGTACAAATTCAGTCCAGAAAAGAAATGTTGAATTTTAGAACTAACCTTTGTTGTCATGATACTTAGAAAAATGATTTGGTTATTTGGAGCTTTAAAAACACCTGTGCTTCATTTTAAGGGGTTTTCCAATGTTTTGATACAAATAGAGAGAAGACTAAAGATATTAATAGTTCTTAATATGTTGGTTGATCATTGTTATATATACCCAAGTACCTTTTTGTGCTCTTTATCTTCTATTTAAGCTGCTCATAGTTCATGTAGTTTGTACTATTGCTGGTCTTTGACTGTAATAAAGTTATCCAGTCATTCATAAAAATATATAGAATCAGGCCCACAATATATTTTGTTTAAAATATTTAGTACAACTGTTCATAAAACTTCATAGTGCTTTGCAAAATAAGTATCTACTAAAACAGACATTTCAAATTTAAAAAACAATTTTAAAAAGCTTTTGCAGAATTCATGCAAGAAATGAAACAAGCAACAACAGAAATCAAAAGCCCTCTGAAAATGGAATTTGAAAAAGTCCTTTTGGCCAGTCGCATAATTTTATGCAGTTTATATAACTTTCTAATGCAATCCTTACTCTCTTATGTCCTTTTATATCTTTATGCCTTTCATGCTTTTTATGACTTTTATTGACTGTATTCTTTTCTTGTACTTTATTCTGGTCTATAACCGTGATAAAGATTGATTGGTTGATTGGTATTTGAAAAGATAGCAGGGAGGAGGCTGAACCCCTTAGGAAACAGAGTTTCAGAGTATCAGGGCTACCACAGAGAAGACCGTGCTCTTTGAAATGTCAGGAGTAGAGAACTATTAGCATGAGTGTAGCTTTGCTTAATGGACAGAAATTGAATCTCTTATTGCTTGAAGTGGGTGGCTATCACTTTGTCCTGGTACAACACACAAAAATGCATAGTTATAGTACAAATAGAGAAAGTGTTCCCTCCAGCCAGCTTGTTTTTCACATCACAGTGTTTACAAATACATATCCTTGTGGAAGAAATATAGGGTGTGTGTGTGTGTGTTGCATGCTGAAAATAGCCAACAATTAGGAAAACAAACACACCCTAATGTGCAAAACGAGAGCAGTGTACTCATAAATTAAGCTTTTCCAGATAAACTGAAAGTTCAGATTCTAAAAATGGAATAGTAAGTATGTCAACTTGCGTGACTTGAAAATATGTTAAAGCAAGACATTTTCTGAAGGCCTTGACTGTTGTATTTTGGTAGCCATAGCAACCTAGTCTCTGGAGACTTCATACATGCCATTCTATTTCTTTATTTCAAAGTATAGTAATTAGAAGGTGCGGGGAAGTGGCTCAGGGCTTCAAAAAACAACAATACTTTTACTAACTGTGACCTTGACCAAAACAACTTTGAAGTGTTTTCTGGCAGGGTTTCAGCCAGAGTGCTGAAAGAAAAAGGGGGCAGGAATTATAAAATATGTTGCCAAAGGAAGTTATGCCTTCCTCACAGTATTTGTCTTTATTCTTTATTAATGCATCTAAACCCTCCTTTTGGGGAAAAACTGATAACTTTAATCAGAGAAATACTCTGAACACTCTTCCCCACTCCCCAAACTGAACTTGCTCTGAACTGTGAAGGGCTAATTGTTTAAGTAGCAGGTGCAGCATTTCGTGACTAAATAATTGGATCTACATGTTTGACAAAGAACACAAAATACATTTTCAAGCCAAGTACTTAAAAAAAAATCCTTTGTGGAAAGGAAACAAAAAATTCATTCCTCAGATTTTTTTTTTAATATTCTGCTTCACCACATACAAATGTTCACAAGACATATCTGTTTCATATGTTTCAAGTGCTTATCCTAGAATAGAAATCGTGTCTGTTATTGAATCCATATGGATTTGCCACATGCTGTTATTTATTTTCATAGATTAAAGAGTAGCATTGTTTTTATTTGTAACTCTCCTCTGTACTGTTAAAAAAAATCCTTTTTAAAATTAAAGATTCTAAAAACATCTTGGAAGCCAATTGGATTGCTTTATTAATAAAACAGTATAAAACAAATTTCATTACACATTCCTAGAGTTATGATCATATAACATTTCTTTCTTTACTAAAAGGTTAATAGTTAATGTGTAAGTGCCAAGTTTGAGCACCAGGAAGGGTTAGAGTTGAATATAACATAGTTGTAGAGTAAGGGTTGAGTTCCAACATTAGTGGCACCTGGCTACCTGAGTCCTCTCTCTCCCCGCCACCCTCTCAGTAGGTCTACTTAGGAAGAAGGAATGCCCCTTGTGGATCTGGGCCCATCTCAGCTCCAGGAAGAGAGCTCTTTATGTTATCCTGTGTTACCAGTTGAGCTTATTCTGCTCGCTCCCAGAAGCCTGCCTGGTTGCAACTGCATCTCCAGGCTTGGAGACTGAGCTTTTGCTATGCTCAGGAGCTGCACCACAGTGTGAGCTCCCTGCCTGGGACATGGGGACAAGTCGCTTAGTTGGCAATGGACTGGTTGTCCCTAGATTTGACTACAAGCCCCATAAATTGGAAAGGGGATTCGCTTCACACTCTCTATGAGTGGTGCCACGGTAAGCAGACTCCCAGGACTAGCTACTGCAAGTGTCTGGCATGAAAGATCATTTCAGCCTTGGAATGAAATCTAAACTCCCCTTTTTCTCTCGCAAAGAGAGACAATATCTGGCCATCAGGCCAGGGAGAAAAGCCAGAGAAGTCAAGTGTCTTATCTGCAGCCTCCATTACAATAGGGATGAGTTAGTGATGTAACTTCGAAGAGGTGCCCATCGAAACTCTTGGTAGAATTATTGGGAAGCCCTTCCCCACACAGGATATTGTTTAAATGCACCTGCACACTCCAGTTGTCCTCACAATCAGCCTTGAATGCCATGGGCGATTCACACACATTGCTACTCAGGAAGGACTAAGACACAAAGCATTAAAAAAAAAAAGTTGTCTGGGCTCCCCTGTTCAGCAGAGCAGGACAAGAGACAAGTGCCCTCAAGGCACGTTTTGGGATATAACTATTCCTAATTCCATGACCCAGTGTGCTTCCTCATATATTATTACACCTGGGACTCCCACTGAGAAACTTCTCAGTGTTCCCTTGTGCCTTTCACTCTGGACCCCAGCAGACTGCAACAAGAAACTCCACCTTGGTGTTCCCCTCTTCAGGACAGGTGATATAGCCTCTTGCCCGGCTTCTTCAGGGCTGAACCTATCCCTTTCTCTTATTTCTGAAATCTTGCCCCTCTTATCTTAAAGTACCTCTCTAGCCCACCTGGGAATTTACACATAATTTGGAACCTTAAGCTAAATGTGCCTTCCAATAGTGTGTTACTTAACATATTTGTAGTGGCTTTAAACTAGGGCCACATGGTAATTTAGTCTGATTTTATTTTTAATAAACTCCTTTTTTATTTAATTAAAACCTCTCTCTCTCTCAAGCCAATTTTCTTGAATTCTTACGCCTGCACAAATTAAGGCTGATTGGAACTGTCTCCCCTTTTGAGCTAAATTCCCCACATTCGCCTGAACTAGGGGGTGCAGGCTAATCACCCTCGAGGCAGTTTCATTAACACCTGGCATTTGCAACCTGACCTTGGTAAGTCCAACAGTTCCTCCTAGAATCAGCTCCCAATTTCTAGGTCCAGCTTGAGTTGTGCATCAGCCTCCAGCCCAGGAGACTCAGCAAGTCTCTTACTTTATAACATCAATCACTATTCCTGACTCTGATCTTTCTGGCTTGGCCCTTGGGGCTTGGCTCCTGACTTGCCAGCTTTACTTAAAACAGAGCCTCCTTGCCCTGCCAAGCCTGAGCACAGACACTTGTGGGCTCCTAGAAGCAAATACTAAGTTATTGTTTAGCCTTTGCTTTGGCTCTTGGCCTGGGGCTCTCAACTGATCACCTTACTCCCTGCTCCTGACCCTGCCTGCTTCTCCGGGTTGGAGGTCCGACCCCAACTCTTCACCTTTATGTAGCACTAAGCCTTTTCATTCTCCTAGGTCTAAGCACAAAAGAGTGCCAAGAGGAGACAGCCGTACTGCAAATTTCTTTGTGCCACCACTGTCTTCTCCCATCTAGTTCCCCATCTGCAAATGGGAATGTTCCTATCTGCTTGTTGGCAGATAGGGAGTAGATTGGAGAAGGTGGCAACAGGAGTGATTCATGGCACCCCTTTATTCTTCTGTTCCTCCCTCTCAGAGTTCTCCAAGAGAGATGTCATAGAGAGCTCTAGGAAGAAGGCCCGTTTGCCGAGGGGAGGAGGAGCAGCAGCAACTGAACAATGGCCTCTTTCTCTCCCACCATCTCCCTCTGCGAATGGGTGAGAACATAGCGAGTTAGGTGATGGAAAAGCTGCTACCTCTGACTTGCCACCACTGCTGCCCCCCATTAACCAATGAGTGTTTAGGAGGTGGCTTTATAGGGATTTTAGACAGGGCTTTGTGTCATATGCATTGGAAAACGGGTTTAAATGTTCCCTACAAACCAGGATCAAGACCTATTACATCTTAGGTTCGGCAGGCATTAATGACAGTGACCCATGCCCTTGTTATCTCCCGCTTAGATTATGATTATTTACTATTATTATTATTATTTTTACATTTATATCCCGCTCTTCCTCCAAGAAGCCCAGAGCGGTGTACTACATACTTGAGTTTCTCTTTCACAACAGCCCTGTGAAGTAGGTTAGGCTGAGAGAGAAGTGACTGGCCCAGAGTCACCCAGCTAGTATCATGACTGAATGGGGATTTGAACTCGGGTCTCCCCGGTCCTAATCCAGCACTCTAACCACTACACCACGCTGGCACCATGCTATTGTAACGCTCTCTATCTAGGGTTACCTTTGAGGAATATCGGGAAGCTACAGTGGGTCCAGAATGCAGCGACTCACCTATTCATGGGTGCCAGAAAATATGACAGGGTAATACCTCTCCTGCCGTCATTGCACTGGTTGCCTATTCACTTCCGAGTTCAGTTTAAGGTCCTTCAAAGCCTTGCGGGGTTTGGCGCCTGTCTACCTACAGACCAGCCTCTCCCATCCGGTTACATCCCATCTGGTCCGATAATTTCAGATGGCCCTTCTGTTGGTCCCTGATTTCCGAGAGGTTTGGGGTGCTAGGACCCATGAAAGGGCCTTTTTGGTTGCTGTCCTACTTCTCTGGAACTCCCTTCCCCTTCAGATTCGTTTAGCCCCTTCCTTGCTGATTTTTAAATCTCTATTGAAGACTTTTCTTTTTCGCCAGGCTTTTGCACTGTAGTTTACCTATTTGGGTTTTTTTTTTCTTTTTTGTTAGTTACTTTAGTTTTTAATTTAGAATGTAATTTTAATGTTGGCTTGCTTTGCATGTTTTTGTACACCACCCAGAGTCTTTGGAGTGGGCGGTATATTAATTGTTTCTAATAAATAAATAAATAAAATAGGTTGCTTTGACTTTTTCTAGCTAGGTGAGGAAGACATTGATTAATAAAATGACAGGATATCTGTTGCCTCCAAAGCAATTCTGTTAAGTTACCTTACTGCTGATAGAACAGATGTAGATAAACTAATAATGATCTTATTTAACAATATTGAGGAATATGTGGTGGACTATTGGTGTTGGGGGGAAAATACAGGATCCTTCTGTTTTAGAAAGATTTGTTAGAATCTGGACATTTGTTAACATGCTGAAGTTAACATCTTTGGTTGGGTTTTTTAAAGTACTACGGAACAAGACAAAATAGATTTTATTTGTGGTGATCTGGAATGATATGTTTTGATTAATTGATTAAGTTCCATCAAATCGGTGTCAACTCATAGTATCCATGTAGATAGTTTCTCTCCAGGATGATTTGTCTTCAACTTGGCCTTTAAGGTCTCTCAGTGGTGCACTCATTGCTGTCATAATTGAGTCCATCCACCTTGCTGCTGGTCGTCCTCTTCTTCTCTTTCCTTCAACTTTTCCCAGCATTATGGACTTCTCAGGGGAGCTGGGTTTTCGCATAAGGTGTCCGAAGTATGATAGCTTGAGCCTGGTCATTTGTGCCTCGAGTGAAAATTCTGGATTGATTTGTTCTATGATCCATTTGTTTGTTTTCCTGGCTGTCCATGGTATCCTCAAAAGTCTTCTCCAGCACCAACGTTCAAAAGCGTCAATAGTTTTCCTATCTTGCTTCTTCCAAGTCCAGCTTTTGCATCCATAGAGTGTCACGGGGAAAACCATTCTCCCACCGATTCTAATCCTTGTAGGTATAGACACGTCACAGCATCTAAATATCCTTTCTAAAACCTTTGTTGCAACCCTACCAAGTGCTAGTCAGTGGTGTATTTCTTGACTGATATTCTAGGACACCCATTTTCCTAAGGATATTCCACAACTTGACATAGTCAACACAATTGAAGGCTTTTCTGTAGTCATTAAAGCATATATTGACTTCTTTTTGGTATTCTTTGGCTTTCTCAATTATCCAATGTGCATCAGCAATGATATATCTTGTTCCTCTGCCTTTTCTGAAACAGCTTGGACATCTGGTATTTCCCTTTCCACATAGGGCTCTAATTGGCACTGGATAATCCTGAGCATTATTTTGCTAGCATGTGAAATTAAGGAAATTGTGCAATGGTTTGTGCAACCTGTTAAGTCTCCTTTCTTGGGTGTGGGTATGTAGACTGACCTCTTCCCATCTGTTGGTCACTGTGTCATTCTCCAAATTTGCTGGCATAGTTTGGTTAGATATGTTTCAGGACCATGTTAATTCTCTCCACCTCCCCGTGTTTAGTTTGTAGATTAGTTTTTTCCCCAAATGTCTTTCTCTAATATTTTCCACTGTTTCAGTTAAAAAATAATAATTACCTGCATTGTATATTTCCAGATTACCTGTCTTGTTTATTTTCAGATTGTACTTAACGTGTGTAGATCATTAAATTGATTTTTCAAAGGTGGCTGATCTTTTTTCCATATCAGCACCCAGTGAACAAGACCATTTCCTCCTTGCACCCATCTGATTACATCTTCTGTGTAGAAAAAATGTAAATTCGCTTCCTCAGTATAAACACACACTTCATTAGAACATACATATATCCATTCAGGAAATCCTGCTTATTCCATGTGCAGTTAAGTCTTTCTGTTTGCATGTTCAGTATTTGGCAGTTAAGAAAAAGGTGATCAGGGGGCAGTGGGGAATTGATTGTTGTGAATGAACAAAATACATCTAAGTATTTTATTTTTCTTTCATAATGTTTTTTATTTCTCAGTCACTGAGTGGTTTTGCATTGGTCGTGAGTGCTGATGGAATGATATTCTACGCATCACCAACAATTGTGGATTATCTAGGATTTCATCAGGTAAATACATAAAAATAAATACCTGGAGTGTAGCGTGTTGTACAACATTTGTTTTCCATTTTGCTGCCACTTTTTCTGTCAACTGCTCCAAAATCATATCATATCACTATTTGTTGCATGCCTTTATGACTTACCACACACTACAAGGTAATTGAGAAGGTGATGTCCTCTCAACTCCTGGAAGTCTTGGATGAAACAGATTATCTAGACTCATTTCAAACTGGCTTTTGGGCAGGTTATGGGGTGGAGACTGCTTTGGTCGGCCTGATAGATGATCTCCAAAGTGGAATTGACAGAGCGAGTATGACTCTGTTGGTCCTTTTAGATATTTCAGCGGCTTTTGATACCATTGACCATGGAATCCTTCTGGATCTCTTGTGGGGACTGGGTGTAAGGGAGCACTGCTTTGCAGTTGTTCTGCTCATAACTCTCGGGCAGATTTTAGAAGGTATTACTTGGAGACTGCTGTTCTATGAAGCAAGAGCTTTTGTATGGTGTCCTGCAGGGCTCCATTAATGACATCTACATTTTAAAAATTTATTTATTTTCATTTTTATTTGCAATATTCACATAATAACAGAACAGTATCATAAAAACATAACACAGTACATTTAACAATCATATTTTCCAAATATCACAAGAAAATCCAAAATCAGATCTAGAACTGTTAATATAATAAATATAATCTGCTCAAATGTGGTGGAATTGTGATTCTCCTCTCTCAGCCTGCATTAATCTAATCTTGTCAGTGATCTTTTCTAAGAGCGCAATTGACCACACCTTATTATGCCACTGCTCAATTGTTAATTGATCCATATATTTCCATGGTTGAACAATTAGTGTTTTCACTGCCAAGATAAAAAAAGTTACAACTTATTTTTTAACTTAGCATTATTTCCTACAAATATATGTAATAACCCTAATTCCGGAGAACACTCCACATTATGTATCATTATCGTTCTTATTTCTCCAAATATTTTTTGCCAAAAACATACCACCTTTTCAGAAGACCACCACATGTGATAAAATGTTCCCTTTTGCTTACACCTCCTCCAACACTTAGCAGAATAATTATGCGAAATATATGCTAATTTTACTGGAGTGAAATGCCACCGATGTAAAATCTTCCATTGTAGCTCTTGTATGGAAGCTGATAGGAATCCCCCAGACTTCTATAATGATTGCCATTTACAGAAGTCTTCTTCTGTAGGACTTCCCAAATCCATTTCCAAAATATCCTTCAAAGCTCTTGGAGCGGGGTGGGGTGTCCCCTATTTCTAATGGTAACAGTAGTATATAAATTTTGGCAACTATCCCTTTTGGCTGATCCTGATAAGACAGAATTAATTTTTCAAAATGTGTAAGTGATTGAGTTACTGAATTTACTATCTCTTTATTACTCAAAATAAATTTAATTTGAAAGCAAAATAACCATGGTAATTGATAACTTATCTGATGCTCAATCTGTTCCCTATTACATAACTCCTCCCAATTTTTTTAAAAAAGGTCTCTGAATCTATATAACCCATATTTCCTCAATAAATCCAGCTGAATCAACACATATTTTTTACCAGGGACAAAATACGTCTTTAAAGGTGTTAATGGGGAAATAATCCCCATCAACTCCTTATATCTTTTCTTCCATATCTGGAACATGGCTTTAGTAAACAAATGGTTAATCTTGGCTAGCTTTGGGGGGGAAATTGAACAAAAAAGAACTTGTATTTTAAAAAAACAACCATCTGCCTCTTGTACATTCTCTACTTGGACCCACTGTTTAGTTGAGTCTTCTAGTATAAATGATATCATATGTCCAAGGTGTACAGTTTGATAATGTAGTCTTAAATTTGGAATTCCCCATCCTCCCTTCTTATGTGGTCTATATACAATCTTCCTATTAATCCACAGTTTCTTAGAGCTAAAACAAAAATTTTCAGTTTCCCTCTGCCATAGTGATAATATTCTATCAGGAATTTCCACTGGGAGAGATTGAAGCAAAAAATTAAATCTTGAAAGAACCATCATTTTTAGAACTGCAATCCGCTTTTTAACATCTTCATGAAACGGCTGGGAGAGATCATCAGCGGATTTGGTGCAGGGTGTAATCAGTACGCTGATGACACCCAAATCTACTTCTCCATGTCAACTTCACCAGGGAATGGCATAACTTCCTTAAATGCCTGCCTTGAGGCAGTAATGGGCTGGATGAGAGATAACAAATTGAGACTGAATTCAAACAAGATGGAAGTACTCACTGTAGGAAGCCGCAGTTAAGGAAATGGGATAGATTTGCCTGCTCTGGATGGGTTTCACAGTCTGAATGGGTTTCACAGGAACAGGTTCACAGTCTGGGAGTACTTCTGGACCCAACCCTCTCTCTGATAGCTCAGGTGGAGGCAGTGGCCAAGAGTGCTTTCTATCAGCTTCAGCTGGTTTGCCAACTGCACCCTTTCCTGGATGTGAGTGTTCTTAAGACTGTGGTGCACATGCTGGTAACCTCCAGGCTTGACTACTGCAATGCACTCTACATGGGGCTGCCTTTGTATGTAGTCTGGAAGCTGGTGCAGAATGCTGCAGGCAGTTTGGTCTCCGGGTCATCCTGTAGAGACCGTATTACTCCAATCCTAGAAGATCTACACTGGCTATCAATAGGTTTCTGGGCAAAATACCAAGTGCTAGTTATTACCTATAAAGCCCTTAATGACTTGGGCCTACGATATTTAAGAGAACGCTGCCTTCAGTATGAACCCCACCACCTATTAAGATCTTCAGGGGAGGATCGTCTGTGTGTGCTGCCAGCTCATCTGGTGGTGACTCAAAAGCACACGTTCTCTATGGTTGCCCTGGGACTGTGGAATGCACTTCTTGCTGAGATTAGAGCTGCTCCATCCCTGTTGACATTTAGGGGGAAACTGAAGACACATCTCTTCAGCCAAGCTTTTTAATTAGTTGGTGGGTTTTTTGGATATTTTAATCTGATTTTATGTTTTAACTATTAAATTCTTGGTTTGTTTTATGCTATAAACTAGGGATGTGCACGAATTGATTTTTTCGATTTGATTTGTACCTGAATCTAATCACCCCTGATTTGTCCCCCCCCCCAAATCTGGCCAACTAGCACAGGGGCGATTTGTTTTGTCCACAAATCTCCCAAAATGGGTAGATTTGGGTACAAATAATTTTGTACCCAAATTGATTTGCACAGACAGCAGGCACAGTCCATGATTATCTCAGCAGCAGGAAGGAGATGGAAATTTTTTCTTATCTTTTCCTCAATCAGGAAAGCAGGAACAAAAAGCAGAGAATCCACTCCAGGCAGCAGGAGTGGCAAAGCAAAACTCCACTGTTGCGATCTCTCTCTTCTCCCACAAGGCAAAAATGCAAATTGGTGGCTGCCTGCCTCCTTAAGTGCATTTGAAAATTCCTCCTTCGAACTCGCCCCACCATTGTCCCTTCTTTGACCCTTCCCCAAGCCAATGCGGGGTCAGTCATCCCTGGCAGCACAAGATTTGAATGGAAACAAGCCAGTCTGGAACACGGGGGAAATCACCAGCCAATCGTTGCACACTGTAAGTCACCAATCTGAAGCTTGGGAGGGCGGGATTTAAAATAAAAAATTCCTGACACAAAATGGAGACAGCAAGAGAGATCACCACAAAATGGAGGTCTGAATCTACAAATTTTCAGGTCTGAAATATGGGTGATTTGCTTTGGACCCTAATTTGGCCAGCTAGCACAGGGGCGATTTATTTTATCCACAGATCGCCCCAAACAGGTAGATTTAGTTACAAATCGTGTAATGCACATCCCTAAACTGTGAGACTTCAGTAGTGAGAGGTATGCAAATTTATTAAATAAATAAATAACAAAATACAATAAGAATCAAAGTATTATTCTGTTTCAGAGTAGCATAGTTTTCTGTACTGGTTATATGAATGTTCAGGTGATGATAAATCCATATGATGGCACTTTTTTGAAAAATCTCTTATTGAGATTTTTGTATATGGAGAATACATTCTCACACACCCCCCGCACTATATGCAAAACATATCCCATTGTTTATATTAATTCTTCATGTCATTAAACGCTCAGAAATACATGTGCATTAAGCACAACAAATTTGGTGATCTGATACTAAGATAACTGATTTACCTCAGGCCCAAAACTTTTCCTGGTCATGACCCTACCCATTGTTCCAACTACAGTGGCAATGCCATATAGGTGAGTAACAGAAAAGAATTTGGACTTAGTTAGGAAATATCACTCTCAGAAAAGTTACTGACTTTTCATGAAGACTAACGTTTCTCTGTTGCAATGCTCTCCACTGTTTTTCAAGCAGAGGGCACTTTAGCCAAACAAACAAACACCTGCAATGTGAGAGCCATTTCCCACTGTGCTGAGCTCTGCACAGAACTACATTTTTCTTCAGTCTAGGAGGGCCCTTTAAGAGAGACAGAGTTCTCTCTTAAAAGCACTTTGGAGAAGGTGTTGGGAAGGGCTACATTTCCCAGCACTCCACGAATGTTTTACGAGATGCTGCAGGGGTTCAAAACAGCTGAGTTTGCTTTAAAGGAGTCTTGCTGGTGCTGGGCAATGTGCAGCACTACGTGTGGAGAATGATCACTTCCACATGATGCTGGGGGGCTGTGCAGTATATTCAGCTTTGGCCAAAGCTTTTCACAGATCTAATGAACAATTAGACAGGGAGCCTCAGGGTTGATGAGAGCCACCATTGGCTTCCAGGCCTTACAGTGAGGAACAGTGATCTGTGTTATATTTTAAAAAGAAAGAACTGCCAACTATATAAAAATGTAATGAATGTTATCATTTCAGACTGATGTAATGCATCAAAACATATACGATTACATTCATGTGGATGACCGGCAGGATTTCTGCAGACAACTGCACTGGGCCATGAATCCGCCACAACTGGTATTTGGACAAAACATGCAGACAGAGACAGGTGAACAAGGAGGGACCTGAAAGAAATTGAGGCGGGAAAGGAATGGGGTTGGGGGGATTGTCTTTATTCCACTTAAATGCATCCCCACTCCCACCAATTCTCAACTTTTGCTGTTCTCGTCTCATTGCCACCATTCTGCTTTCCTCTTCCCCATTTCTTTATGTTTTCTCCACATTATCCTACTTTCCATGTTGTCCTGCCTACTGATCTCCCTCCCACTGCCATTCCCCTGCTCGGGTGTTTTATTTAGTGTGTGTGTGTGTGTGTGTGTGTGTGTGTGTGTGTGTGTGTGTGTGTGTGTGATCAGTTTTCATAACCTCTTCATATTGTTTTTAGGAGAGGAATTCATGCTTAGTAAAATGTTTCAAGCACAGGAGAGTGACAATATGTCAACAGACTTCTCATCCTTTTTAACTCGTTGTTTTACTTGTCGAATCCGGTGCCTTCTAGACAGTACTTCTGGCTTCCTTGTAAGTACGTAGTTGGTTCATTTGAAAATAATGGTCTTTGCAAAATGTAGAAATGTGGGTTATATTTCAGTAATTTGGCTTTTGAAATTATTTCTGTATTTTCCCAAACTATTGCTGCTGCTTCGGGGAGCAACATTATAATAAAAGGGTACAGTATAATGGTGCAGCGGGGAAATTACTTGACTAGCAAGCCGGAGGTTGCCGGTTTGAATCCCCGCTGGTAGGTTTTCCAGACAATGGGAAACACCCATGTTGGGCAGCAGCAATATAGGAAGATGCTGAAAGGCATTATTATCTCATACTGCATGGGAGATGGCAATGGTAGACCCCTCCTGTATTCTACCAAAGACAACCACAGGGCTCTGTGGTCGCCAGGAGTTGATACCAACTCAACGGCACACTTTACCTTTACAGTATTATGGCTATAATGCCTATATTGATGAAACTGCGTTGGGGGTGGGGTTCTCTTACTGGAAATGATTGGTAAATGGGGTGCCCTAGCCCTTCCTAGGTCTACTGATTGTCCCTTACAAATACCCCTCAGCTCTAGCTAGGCTTATTTTCAATCTGCAGGACAAAGCTTGGGGGAAAATTTCATGTATACCTTATAATACATAGCTTCTGCCCTAAGCCATTGAAAAAACATATTTTGTGAATGTATTGTTGTTCATGGCAGTGGTGGTGTGTGAATGGCAAGCAAGACGGCCAGATAAAGGGTAAATTGGCCCCTTAATAAGAACTGCTAGACATACAACTATTTCCTATATACTTCTGTATAAGAATATTGTGTGTACTGTCTCTTTCATTATAGTCAAACTAGGTGTGACAGGGCAGCCATGTGTATTTACATGTCTGCTTCATTCACATATATAAATTAGAGCATGGGGTGAGGACAACTAAAACCTGCCACTTCCACTACCTTCCTTTACTGGGATTTTTCTCTCCAGTCCACTTCACTCCAGAGTTAAGTTTGAAAGAACATTGTTTGAAGTAATGGAGTGCAGCAAGGGAAGAGGTAATTTGGCTTCCTTCATCCATGCACTCTATTTAAAAACCAATAAACAAATAGTCCCTGTACCCCACTTTATATATGAACCAATCAGAAGTGAATAAATGACATCTGTCTGCCGTTTTGCATCTTGTTTGGCCGTGTGTGTGTGTGTGTGTGTGTGTGTGTGTGTGTGTGTACAGATGTATGGACTCCTCACATTTCATACATGCAGTTTTCCACAAAAGTACATGCATAGAATGGATTACATTCATAGAATGTCATTCCATGTAAACCATCTAACTTGGGCAAGAGACATATTTTTAAAAAGCCTTTGTTCAGTGTTTGCTTCCTGATGTCATGCCAGTTACAAAAGCGTATGTACACTGTATGCTGCTGGATCTGAGAACAGACTGATTTGTAACTTGCCTTAGTAGGGTAGAAACTATTCTGCATTACTAGATCCCATGCTGCTCCAATCATCTTGCTAGGCAGAACCAGGTGGGCCATTGATTAGCTTATTTCCCTGTGGAGCTCAGGGTGGCATACACAAGGTTTGTCACATTTTTATTGTTCCATTTTATCTGCCTAATCCTACGAAGTAGACTTGACTGAAAGATTGTGACTAGCCCATGATCAGTCAGTGAGATTTTATAGTAAAACAGTGATTTAAACTCACATTTTCCCAAAATCCAACACACTCTCTGCTACATTGCACTGGATCTTGATATTATTTGTCACCATTGCCTCTGGAATGGATGGTATTCTTGTGGATCAGTACACATTACTAGAGTGGTGTGAGCTCTAGCTACAGGAAAGCAACATTGGCAATACACAAGTCCACCTAATCATAGCATGAAAACATGATCAGAATATTATGATCTATAAATACTATACATTTTTAAAAAGCTTTTCTGTGTAAAAATATTTGAGTACTGGTACTTTCTTTTGTTTTTCAGACCATGCAGTTTCAAGGTAAACTGAAATTTCTCTTTGGACAAAAAAAGAAGTCCTCCTCTGGAACAATATTACCTCCTCAGCTGTCCTTATTCTGCATAGTGGTACCGCTCTTTCTTCCTACAACGACTGACATGAAGTTAAAAAGCCTTCTTGTGAAAGCAAAATGTAAACCTGATCATGTAGCCTCAACAGATGCAAAGCAAGTATAAATGCTTTTTTGGACACATTCTTTGTACAACTGCTCATTGGGGATTTTGTTGTTTGATTAATTGATTGATTAATTAATTGACATATTTTATACTGCCCAAAACTCACATCTCTGAGTGGTTTACAACAAGCAGATTGTTGTAAAAAACAAGCTAACTACATAGTTTAAATATATCAATTTAAACATTCTCATAGCAGGATAAAATGAACAAGAAAATACCTTTTCCCTTCAGTGGCCCTGGAATTGCATTCTTTGTTTTGGGAACATGTTGTGTTTTCAGAGGTTCTTCACTGCTGTTTCAGATATATCGTACTCCATCTGTATATAATTCTCCATCTGTCCTTTAACACTGGGACTCGTATGAGTCATGGATAAATACAGGAATCTCACCCCTGCTGTGGTTAACTCTTATATCTGCAACCTTCCATGCCCCAAATGAAATGTATATTCTCATCACACTACTGGCCATTTGCTCTCTCATAGGATAAAGAGGACATCTCCGGTCCAAACATATTACACTGCAAATCTGTTCTGTAGGTTGAGTTCTCACAAACATGATGATTCTGGTTAAATTGTTAACCAGAGCCCTATACAGACATTTTAAAAAACGCTGCTGTAACTGTGTGCAGTAGCGCAAACAGATCAGAAGTTCTGACCTGTTACTCACTGTTGCACCACTCATGCTTAGAGTGGCATTTGACCAAGGATGAACTGTATCCAGGTGCGGAAGGAGGCTAGCGGCGGTCTGTGTTTGGCTGCCGCCGTGGCCCCCTGGCCCCACGTCTGACATCAGGCACAGGGGCATGGTCTCCCTCCCAAGCGGGGCCATGCAGCCCCATTTGGAAGGGAGATAGGCCCACACTGCCTTGGGCAGTGAGGGCCGGAGCAACTCTCCCTGCCTTTAAAAGGCAGGGATAGTCACTCTGGCCATGCTGCCAGCGTAGTGCGGGCCGAATTCGGTCCCATACAGGGCCGTGTGGCCCCATTTGGGAGCAAAACAACACCCCCCATGTCTGACGTCAGATGCAGAGGGGCGTGTATGGGGCTGCGAGGTGCGGCCCCTGGGTGCGGCAGCCCAGTTTCTTTGAACCCATTTGCCCAATGGTGGCTCCACCCCTGACTGTATCCATGATGGTGGGCTCTTCTGTGATTGTGAGGCTGGGCCCATCATCACAGATACGATTCAGACAAATGCCATTCTAAGTGTGAGCAGCACAGCACAACAATGAATCATGGGTTGGGGTGGGGGTGAGACAGTGTGTACACAGTTATAGTGGCACTTTTAAAAATGTCTGACTAGAGCTCAAGATTGCTGAGCCCTGAGGAACTGGCTGCTAGAACGCAGATTTTTCAGGCAAAATATTTTTCCCTAGTTCAAATGACTGTGATTAAACTGCATTTAACCAGGATAGATAACCACTTTAACCTGGATTGCTGTGATTATGAGAATGCTGCCATAGAATGCTAAGCATCCAATCAAGTAAATACTACTATCTAGCTAAAGGAAAAATCTTATTAATGAATAATGTTTTTCATAGGATGTATAGAGCCAGTTATTCAGAAAATAGTCTGACATGTTTTGTATTATTGATTATGACTCTCTGGGACATATTCATAATGGTACTGTCATATACTAAGTGATATTTATACCATTTCATCTTTGCAGTTCAAAGACTATTCCTGAAAAATATGTGGCTGATTTTCATGGGAAAAATGCTTTCCAAGAAGGTATCATTTTTACTACTGTGTATGTGTGTGTCTAATTCTGCATATATCCATGTTACATTGTAACCTGCAGTATGTATGAAAATCACTTTTCCTCTTGAAAATGAAATATTTCGAGTAACATGAAATCTAAAAAGGCAATTTCCTGTTTTTCTTTTCACCCACTGATGTGACTCAGGTTGCTGGTACACAAGGAGATTGCAGCTGCTGCCCTCTTTTGAGAAAGTATTGCCATTCCCTAGTTGCTTACCTATTTATTTACTTGCGGTATTTTTACCCTGCCTTTCTTAATAGACTCAAGGCAGCTTATAATAGAATCAGCTAAAACAAGCTGAGACTTAAGAAGCTTCACATATACAGAATGTATGGGTGGAGCCTCCCTGTTAAGAACTGGAGAACCTCATTTATCAGTTCACTGGAGAGATATGTTGGGAGTGGTCCAACTCTGCCCATGTTCTTTCCCCTTCTCTCTGGTTGCCATGTAGATCAGACTATACAGGGTGCCAATATATTATCAGATTGATAGGGTTTTTTGCCTTCAAATATTTTTATGCCATGACTCCTGAGTGTAAAAGTTTTGCTGTTCTTTAGCTGCTAATTCTAATGTTCTGTAGCCACAACAGCAATATATTACACAAAACAAATTAAAGCAAAACCATACTAAACTCGAGTTAGTTAAACTAGAATCTGTAAAGATTCAAGACTACCTCCCTTGTTTAATTGGCTTGAATCTTTTTTTAGAGTAATTACAATTGTTCAGATGTTGCCATCTAGTTATTCTCACTAAACAGGCAAGCATTGTGCTGAAACAGAGATGAAAACCACCTGATTTAAATCAAAATAATGTATTTTCATGGCTTTGATTTGCTAATGCTGGGCAAGGCAAATTTAGGGCCAAACTATATGCTAGATAAAGCACGTGATTGGCCCTTGTGTGCTTGCCTCTCTACATAGCAGCTGTGGAAGGGCCTAACACCTGAGATATCCAACCCCCATGCCTCTGCAGCTGCTATATTTGTTGGAGATGGAGTTCCGGTACATCAACCTTTTGCACCAACTACCCTAATGACCACTAGGGGCATCGGGAGCAGAGGTAGCTAGTGAGGGTCTCCTTACCCTTCCCTGCTTGTCTCTACTCTATGACACCTGCCTTGACTCCTCAGGTTCTTCCTGTAGTGAGTCAGTCCTTTTCCTTTTTTCTAGAGAGAAGATGGAAACATATCTCTCTCTCCCTACCTATTCATTACGTAGCTGATTAATAATAGGATAGGTCTTTCTTATCTCAAATGTACTTGACCAGTAAATCAGTTTAGTTTAGACTCTACAGTGATCTCCATGTGCATTCCTTAAATAGCTGCAACAACTTAACTCTGCACTCTGTAACTGGAGTGGCAGCTTCCTTGCTGCTTTGCTAAATAATCACAAACCCCAATGATATTGGGGCAAAGCAAGCATGCAAGGGCCAGTTGCATGCTTTACCCTAACATGTAGTTTAGCTGTAAGACTTTCATTTTCTCTTGCTAAACACATTTGAATGTTCAGTAGATTACTGAATGAATAGACTCTTATATTCTAAGGCCACTGCACAGGGATTTCTGTTGTCTGTAAAGACGTTAATGCTAAATAAATACCTGTTAATGCTAAATAAATACTAACAAGGGATAACAACTTTCCATCAAAAAACATTTTCCTCAAATTTTATAGGAAAGAATAATAATAGAGAAAATAGCATATCTCTAATGAAATTGCAAGCAAACGAAGATCACTGGGTTTGGATACAAGCCAATACCCAAATTCGGTACAGAAATGGTTCTTCTGAGTATTCAATTGTCCCACAACAAACTCCCAAGTAAGTATGTTTCAATTTTAAGAGCTTTCAAAATACAAATATAATTATCTGAGAAGTATGCTAAAAATAGACTTGTTTTGCAATCCTAATTTATGCAAAAACTACGCATTTTATTCTCAAAAGAGTAGTTCTTGGCACTGTTTATTTTAATGCAGAATTGTGTGCCTAAGCCAATAAAATCAGTGGGCTTAAGGGCATCTAACTCTGCAGTGTTTTGTGGCCCTTAGGTTCTCTTGGGTCCGGTCCCCCCATTCTTCAGAAACATTAGTTTGCCACGCCTTATAATGGAATATGCTAGTTTGCAGGAAGCATGAAGCTGTGGAGGGCAACTTCCTGTGTTCTCCTTTTCCCTCCAGACACTGTGGAGAGAAGAAAATAGCACAGAACCTGGACCTAATACCTCTTTCCCATACAAAGCGGGGAGGTAAGGCAGAGCAGCACAAAGCCATAAGAAGAATAACAGGGAAAGATCTCCGCCTGAGGCATGGACAACTGAAACAAAAGCTTGCTTTGGGCTCTGTACCTTTTCTTCCTTCTCTGCCTGGGAGTGTAAGAGAAAGGGAGAAGTGCTAGCATGTGTAATAAATTGAAGAACAAGGCTTTATTTGCTTAGTTTTTTGGCCTACTGCCAAGCAAGTATTAAAGAGCAGCAAGGGGTCCGTGTTCTTCAATAGAAGTCAGAACCAAAGGCTAGGGGTTCTCTCCCTTCCTGAAAGGATTTCGATGTTTCTTCTTTTTTTTCTTTTCTTCTTAACTAGGGGTGTGCATTTCATTTCAGATACAAAATGTTTTGTGCCCAAAACAGGCCATTTCGGCTGTTTTGCAGCTGAAACAAAACACCCAGTGCTCAAAACAAAAAATGTTGTAGCCAAAACAAAACGTCCCTGTTTCAGATACAAAACGTTTTGTTGTTTCGGCTGTTTTGGAACTCCATTTTGCAATCGCAAAAAGTCTTTCTCCTTCAGTCTCCATTTTGAGTTTTGACATCTGTTTGAATTTCCGGCCCTTCCAGCCTGGAGATTGGCCAGTGAAAGCCTGGGCTGATCTGCTGGCAATTGCCTCCTTATTCCTTTTAAGGAAATTTAAGGGTAAAATTTACCCTCATTGGCCAGTGGGGCAGTGTGCACACAGCGTGGGGCAGTGTGCATTTCATTGTTGTTGTTTCACACTGTTGTGTGAAACAACAATTGCATTTCGGGGGGGGGGGATGTGGATGCGCATGACCTTTGGAAATCTGCCAGGTTCTTTGCAAAGCTCTGCTGTTGTTGTTGTTGATGATGTGTTATGTTGATGTTAATTGGGGTGGATTCGGGGCAGAAAGGGGGCTTTGGGGGCAGAAGAGTGGGTCAGGTGGTAGTGCCCCAATGGGTGCCTACTGCCACCCGGATTCCAAAGGAATTGGGAAAAGGGCTGATGTTTAAGGAATTTCTGAAGTTTACATGTCTTTGAGGCAGATGCAGGGCAGAAAAGGGGCCTGAGGGGCAAAACAGTGGGTTGGGTGGCAGTGCCCCAAGGGGTGCCTGCCACAACCCAGATTCCAAAGGAATAGGGCAAAGGGCTGATTTCTTAGGAATTGTTGAAGTTTATGTGTCTTTAAGGTTTTCCACCCTAGGGAATAATGGAGGTTTCAGCAGACCCATAACTCCACCTGGGGGGCACTGGGGTGTGCGGGAGCGAGTGGTGGTATAGTACACCTAGGGTGCCAACCACCCACATGGGTTGCTAACCCATGGGGTGCTGGGTTCTGTTGTTTCTGAGGTGTTCTGAGTGTAGATTCTCTTGCAGCATATGAGATTTTCAAAGACAAACCATGAATCCACTCTCATATGCTACCATAGAATCTACACTCAAAACATCTCAGAAACAACAGAACCCAGTACCCCATGGGTTAGCAACCCATGGGGATGGTTGGCACCCTGTATGCTCTACACCACCACTCGCTCTGGGCCACCCCAGTCCCCCCCAAGTGCAGTTATGGGGCTGCTGAAACCTCCACCATTCCCTATGGGGAAGAACCTTAAAGATGTATGAACTCCATTACTTTAAAAATCAGCCCTCTGCCCAATTCCTTGGGAATAATTCTGGCAGCTTCTTTGCTCCCACTGGGCTCTACCACCCACCCTACTCTGCTCTGGGCCACCCCTTTCTCCCCCAACATGAAGCTATACTTTTGCTGAAACCTCCATTATTCCCTATGGGAAAAATCTTACACTTCAAAAATTCACAAAAATCAGCCTTTGTCCAATTCCTCTGAAATTTGAGTGGTAGCTTCCACCCATTGGGCACTACCACACCCACCCACTAGTTTTGCCCCAGGGCCATTTTTTTAAATCCAAAACGTTTCGGATTCAGATTTTGCAATTTTGGACAAAGAACAAAATGGGGGTGTTTTAGATCCGGGCCAAAAACAAAATGCACAACCCTATTCTTAACCTACGTTCCTTAAGGAAAGTCCATCACTATCACCTTTGCAATGCCTGGACCAATATGAACAAAATTGGGTACAGTTGTAGGGACACCTCAGTGGTGTGGTTTGTGATGTCATCCACCCCGATCCAAGATGGCGGGTGCATGAACGTTTGAGTCGCAAGTGGACTAACTTGTAAAGATGGTAATTATCAGTTAAGATTATAGTGAAAGGAAAGTAGGAAAGGGAAAACAGAACTTCTTGGATTTATTTAGCCCTGCCTTCTACCAGGCAAGGAAAAAACCATTTACTGCCTGTCCTACTGACGAAGAAGCACCTTTTTCTTTTCTATGGTTATGGCCCACTGTTAATATGACTAAATCTATCAAAGTGGTTTTGATTTGAAGCAGACTCCTGCTTCATTGCATGAAGTTGGACAAAAGGACCTTCAAAATAGCACTTCAGTTATAATCTGTGAAGTCTCAGGATGGTAGGAATATAAAAATATTTGTTGCCAGTCTTCATTCCACATATCTATATTCCTGAATGATACAGCTCCTTAAGGAGTAGATCTGAGACTTTGACAAGTGGATTGCTAACTGGTTGAAGGACAGGAAATAGGGTAGGTATAAATTGAGAGTTTCCACAATGGAGAGAAGTAAGAAGTGGGGTCCCCCAGGGATCTGTACTGGGACCAGTGCTTTTTAATTTATTCATAAATTATTTCTTGTTTACACTGTCAGACAAGTGTTATTGACTGGTTTGTTTTATCCAGACATCGAGTCCTTCCCAAGGACCTGGGATGCCAGAATTTTATCATCAATACTGTTGGTTATTACAGATATCGTCGCAAAATATAGGCTGTTCGCAGTAAAGCTGCTTTTTGTAATTGGCTGATGGTGATTTCTGTGGCCCCTATGGTGTTGAGGTGCTCTTCAAGGTCTTTTGGGACTGCACCCAGAGCGCCAATTACCACTGGGATTATTTTGGTCTTTTTCTGCCACAGCCTTTCAATTTCAATTTGTAGATCTTTGTATTTTGTGATTTTTTCTATTTCTTTTCTTCTATTGTGCTGCTATCCCCTGGTATTGCTATGTCAATTGTTTTGACTTGTTTTTCTTTCTTCTCGACTACAGTTATATCTGGTGTATTGTGTGGCAGATGTTTATCTGTTTGTAGTCGGAAGTCCCATAATATTTTTACATCTTCATTTTCTTCAACTTTTTCAATTTTATGGTCCTACCAATTTTTGTCTACAGGTAGCTTGTATTTTTTGCAGATGTTCCAGTGTATCATCGCTGCTACCTTGTCATGCCTTTGTTTGTAGTCAGTCTGTGCAATTTTCTTACAACAGCTGATCAGGTGGTCCACTGTTTCATCTGCTTCTTTACAAATGCAGCACTTGCTGTTTGTGGTTGACTTTTCTACTTTTGCTCTTATTGCATTTGTTCTTAGTGCCTGTTCTTGTGCAGCCAGTATTAAACCCTCTGTTTCTTTCTTGCCATTCTTAAGCCATTGCCAGGTCTTGGTGATGTCTGATTTTCCACTTATATTGTGCAAATATTGACCATGCAGGGGCTTATTTCTCCATTTTTCTGCTCGGTTCTTGACTTGTTCTTTCTTGTAGGCCTGCTTTCTTTCATTGGTGTTGAATAGTTTATCGTTCTTGACCATTTGAAGTGCATCTTCTTCACTGTCCTTGATATATTTTTCAAGGCCTCTTTTCTGCTCCTCTACTGTTTGATGGACTTGCAGCATTCCTCTTCCACCTGAGCTGCGAGGGAGGTAGAGCCTGTCAACATCACTGCGGGGGTGCAGAGCATGATTGATGGTCATGATTTTCCTGGTCTTACGATCTAGTGTCTCTAGCTCTGCCTGGATCCAGTCTATTATTCCTGCAGTGTATCTGATAACAGGTATAGCCCAGGTGTTTATGGCTTGTATGGTGTTCCTGCCATTGAGTTTGGACTTGAGGATTTTTCTGACTCTCCTGATGTATTCACTTCCAATTTTTCTTTTAACTTCAGTGTGTGCGATGTTATCAGCCTGGAGAATGCCCAAGTATTTGTAAGGTTCTTTCTCTTCCAGGTTCTTGATCCTGCTTCCATTGGGCAGTTCTATTCCTTCTGGTTTTGTTATTTTTCCTCTTTTCATTATTAATGCAGCACACTTGTCTAGTCCAAACTCCATTGCTATATCGCTACTGAATATACGGACAGTGTTTAGCAGTGATTCGATTTCTGACTGGGACTTTCCATACAACTTCAGATCGTCCATGTACAGCAGATGGTTGATTTGACTTGATGTTTTAGATGTTTGGTATCCGAGGCCTGTTTTGTTTAGTATTTGTGAATGTGGGGTCATGGCGATTACAAACAATAGAGGGGATAGTGAGTCCCCTTGGAAAATGCCTCTTCTAATGCTAACCTGTCCAAGTGCCTCGCCATTGATTTTTATCTGTGTATTCCACATGCTCATTGCTTTTTAAATAAATATCTGAATGTTTTTGCTGACACCAGTTGTTTTTAAACATTTTAGTATCCATGTGTGAGGCAGTGAATTGAAGGCTTTCTTGTAGTCAATCCATGCAACACTTAGATTTGTTTTTCTTCTCTTGCAGTTTTCTAAAATCATTTTGTCAATCAGCAGCTGGTCTTTTGTGCCTCTGGTGTTTGGGCAATTTCCTTTCTGTTCAACTGGAAGCTGTTTGTTAGTTAATAAGTGTTGCATCACTTCATCTGCTATTATTCCAGTTAATAATTTGAACATGGTTGGCAGACAGGTTATCGGTCTATAATTACTTGGAACTGCACCTTTTGCTGGGTCTTTCATGATGAGATGAGTTTTCCCAGTTGTTAGCCATTGTTCAATATCACCACCTATTATTATTATTATTATTGACATTTAATATACCGCCCACTCCAAAGACTCTGGGTGGTGTACAACAGGCAAACAGGTAACATTAAAAATTACATTACATTAATAATTAAAAATTATTAAAGAACTAAAGTAACTATCAAAAAACAGAAAAATGAACTACAGGGCAAAGGCCTGGTGTAGAATGATGTAGAAGTAGGGGTAAGCATCAAGGTGGCCACATTTGCACATTTGCAGATGATACCAAACTCTTTCGCGTAGTGAAATCCAAAACAGATTGTGAGGACCTCCAAAAGGATCTCTCCAAACTGGGTGAGTGGGCAACAAAATGGCAAATGCGGTTCAATGTTGGCAAGTGTAAAGTGATGCACATTGAGACGAAAAACCCCAACCATGTATATGTTGATGGGATCTGAGCTGTCAGTGACTTACCAGGAGAGGGATCTTGGGGTCGTGGTGGACAGCTTGTTGAAAGTGTCCACTCAATGTGTGGCTGCTGTGAAAAAGGCCAATTCCATGCTAGAGATCATTAGGAAGGGAATTGAAAATAAAACTGCTAATATTATAATGCCCTTATACAAAACTATGGTGCGGCCACACCTGGAGTACTGTGTACAATTCTGGTCACCACATTTTAAAAAGGACATTGTAGAACTGGAAAAGGTGCAGAAGAGGGCAACCAAGATGATCAGGGGGTTACAGCACCTTTCTTATGAGGCAAGGCTACATCATCTGGGGCTATTTAGTTTAGAAAAAAGATAACGGGAGGGAGACATGATAGAGGTCTATAAAATCATGCATGGTGTGGAGAAAGTGGATAGAGAGAAATTCTTCTCCCTCTCCCCTAACACTAGAACCAGGGGTCATCCCATGAAATTGATTGCCAGGAAATCTTCTCCCTCTCCCCTAACACTAGAACCAGGGGTCATCCCATGAAATTGATTGCCAGGAAATTTAGGGCCATCAAACGGAAGGAAATTGCCAGGAAATTTAGGGCCAGCACACAATGCATAATCAACTTGTGGAATTCTCTGCCACAAGATGTGGTGACAGCCAACAACCTGGATGGCTTTAAGAGGGGCTTGGATAACTTCATGGAAGAGAGGTCTGAGTACCAGTTGCAAGCAAGTAAGCAGGAGAGAGGGCATGCTCTCAACTCCTGCCTGTAGGCTTCCAGTGGCATCTGGTTAGCCACTGTGTGAAACAGGTTGCTGGACTAGATGGCCCTTGGGCCTGATCCAGCAGGGCTGTTCTTATGTTCTTAAGTTATTCCTTATCTGTAGCCATACTGTTCAGAAGTAATCTAGGAAACTGCATGCCAATCAGATAAGAAGTGATAATCTGTAACTGGATAATTATGGCTTACCTTCACATCCAGCACTTTTCTTTGCCAGGTTGTTGAGTAGTTTGCTGAAACCCACCCATTTAGTCTGTAGTTCACAGAAGTTCCATTATCTGTTGTCCCTTGCACAGTTGCTCTAGCTGTTATTGCTTAAGAGGAGCACATGTACAGAATTGTCATAAACTTCTGGTACTTTTTGTGCTTGTCTAATCATTTTCCAGTTGAATCTACCTTTTTAAAATATTACATATCCCATTTTAAATAATTCAGAACTTAGGGCTATAGTTGAAGTGCCATGATGATCAATGTGGTTGGAATAGTTCTTCAACATGGTCTTTGTCTTCTACACAAATGGGCTATGCGCCTGCGCAGAGACCTTGTCAGAACCTAACAAGCTCGATTCTCCTGCTTTTGGTGGGAACCCCTCCCCCAGCCGCTATATGTGGCTGCGCCACTTCTCATCCCCTCAGTCTTTCTTTGTCCGCACTTCAGTAAACATCATGGAGTCTACAGCTCGGCAACGAGTAGGATCTTGCTGTCCCATTGTTGTTTTCTCCCTGCTTCTTTACAAAATTTCATTGCCTCCTTTATTTCTTCATTTATTACGCGTAGTAGCATTTCCCCTTGGTGTTTTGTTTCTTGTGGGTTTTTCCCTTTCCTGGAGCTCCTATCCCAGCTGGGACGGAGCGTGGTGGCCGGCTGGCCTTCGGCATTTATGCCAGGCATGACGAACTTTAAAAAATGGATTTGATGCGGATCTAAGGTCCCTTCCCCTTCATACTGAGTATCTGTTGTGCTTGGGGGAATCCTACGTTATCGAGACCTGTCTTCACTGCCAGAAGTTCACGAAGCAGGCTCGCAAAAATAGGGCTTCTCGCCTGCGCACAGTCCTGTGGGACCTGGCTCTCCATTCCTATGAAGCCTTTTCGTTAAAGTGGTCCATAAAAATGGCTTCATCAGTACAATCGGAGTGTGCGGTGTCTGCTCCTGTGGAGGCCGAAAACCCAACCCCGGTAACGGTATTGGCATCCTATTTCGCTCGGCCTTTGGCTTCGAGTGCGCCAGTGCGCTCACTCGAACCAGACCTCCAAACATCAGGCGCCTGTGGTACCGAAGTCCTCCCCTTATTCCTCGAGATCAGTACCGAAGATGAAAAAGAAGCTGAAGCTGCATTGTGATTTTCTGGCAGGTTGACACCTCCCTCCTATATCCAAGAAGAGAACAGCGGAGGTTCCCGTGTCTGAGGCCCCTGTAGCCAAGAAGACTAAAGTGGCCTCGGATCATCCTGTACAGAAGTCGTCGGTGTCAACAAGGCCTAGCTTGCCTGTGACTGCTGAGTTGTTGGACTTGGTCCACGATCAGGCTAGATCAAGTAGGGAATGTTCAGTGGCGTTGAATGAACCGGGTTATGGTTCATCAGAAGAAGAGGCTTATTCTCCAGCCAAGCCTACAGAAGTCTCATCGTGGCTGCCTAGGCGCCGTCACCCCCTCGAAAGCACCAAGAGAGTGTCCCTCTTAGAGATCGTGGTGCCCGCTGGTGCGCGGAAGAACACTCCTCGACATATGAACAGGATTGGTCCTGGGACCGTCATGATCAATCATATCCAGATCAATACCGGGTGGCAGAATATCGCTCTCCCTTGGTTGACATTGAGCCTTTTTACGGCGCATGTTGCCAGGACTCTGGATCGTGCGATTGGTACCGACTATCGGTCTGACTATTTGGACTATGCTCGACCCCGCTATAAGTCCCGTTTTTCAGAAGGTCCCACGTATGGAAAACCTGGAACGATGAGGGGTTGGCGTGAACCCCCCTCACACTTGGAAGGGAGGCCATGTTCCCACTCACTGCAACGCTCCTCTAGGGATAAATACGAGCGTCGCGAACCACCCCCTTTGGTTTCAGTGGTGCATCAGGCTACCATGCCTGTCCAAGAACTTTCTGTTTCAATACCGGACAATCCAGGCAGCAAACTGGGCTCCCTTCCAGGTTCGCCGCCTGTGGCTCAAGACCCTTTGGCTCCCCAGGAGCCTGAATATTAATTAATTAATTAATTAATTAATTAGCACATTTTTATACCGCCCTAACCCAAGGTCTCCGGGTGGTTCAAAACAAACAAATACTAAAAACAATTTAAAACAAATAATAAACAATCAAAAGTTTAAAAAGTTTAAAAGCTAAAAGTTAAAAAGCTAAAAAGCTTGGGTAAAAAAATAAGTCTTTAGACCCCTTTTAAAAGCCACTAGAGATGGGGAGACTCTTATTCCCACGGGAAGTGCGTTCCAAAGTCTCGGGGCGACAACAGAGAAGGCCCATCTCTGGGTGGCCACCAAACGACATGAAGGTAGCCACAGACGAGCCTCCCCTGATGAACGTAGTGGACGAAGGAGATCATGCAGAAGAAGACGCTCTCTTAAGTACCGTGGGCCTAAGCTGTTTAGGGCTTTATAGGTTACTAGTGTTTTTAAGCCCGTTGGATAACGGGCGCTAGAAGAGTTGCCAGGCCTGGGCCCGCTGCCCGCGGCTGCGGCCGGGCCCGCCACCCACCGCTCCGGCCGGGACCACCGCCGCATCCAGTTTCCCCCGCCGCCTCAACCGGCGGCCGGAAGCGGCCGCCCCGAAGAAGCCGGGTAAGCGGCGGTGCGGCCAGGCCTTCCGGGCGCCCCGGCTGCCATTCCCCCTCCCGCCGCCACCAGCCTCTATGCCGCGGCCAGTCTCCCTGGCCGGGCAGGGGCCCCAACGTCTCCCAGCCGCCCAGCTTCGGCGGCGGCGCCAGGCCTCGGCGGCGGCTTCACCACCACCTCGGCCGGCTTCCCCCGCCACCTCCTCCCCCCGCCCGGCTTCGGCGGCACGGCCAGGCCTCGGCCATGGCTCTGCCGCCGCCTCAGCCAGTTTTCCCCGCCGCCGCTTACCCGGCTTCTTCGGGGCAGCCGCTTCTGGCCGCCCAAGATGGCCGCCGGGTGCTGGCGGTCGTGTCTCCCTTGCTCTGTTCTGGGCATGCGCTTCGCGCATGCCCAGAACAGCCCAGGGAGGCCCGAACACATGCTTGGTGTCCGTCCACGGACGGACACCAAAGGTTTTATTAGAGAGGATAACCAGCACTTTGTATTTTGCCCGGAAACTTATCGGCAGCCAGTGCAACCCCTGTAATATAGGAGTAATATGGTCTCTTCGAGATGACCCAGAGACCAACCTGGCTGCCGCATTTTGTACTAATTGTAGTTTCTGGACTACGTACAAAGGCAGCACCACATAGAGCGCATTGCAGTAATCAAGTCTGGAGGTTACCAGCAAGTGTACTACTGTTTTGAGATCATGAACTTCAAGAAACAGACGCAGCTGGCATATCAACTGAAGCTGATAGAAAGCGCTTCTGGCCACTGCCTCAACCTGGGAAACCAGGGAGAGGTGTGGATCCAGAAGCACTCCCAGACTGCGTACCTGTTCCTTCTGAGGAAGTGTGACCCCATCTAGAACAGGTAGATCAATATCGCTCCCCGAGTGACGACCACACACAATAAGTACCTCCGTCTTGTCTGGATTCAGTCTCAGTTTGTTATCCCTCATCCATCCCATTACTGCTTTCAAGCAGGCATTCAGGAAGGATATGCCTTCTCCTGATGATGTTGACATGGAGAAATAGATTTGGGTGTCATCAGCATACTGATAACACCCAGCACCAAATCTTCGGATGATCTCTCCCAGCAGTTTCATGTAGATATTAAAAAGCATTGGAGATGGTATGGAGCCCTGAGGGACACCATACATAAGTTCACATTTCAAAGAGCGACAGTCTCCAAGCAACACCATCTGGAATCTGTCTGAGAGGTAGGAGCGGAACCACTGTAAAACAATGCCTCCCACCCCCAACACTCTCAACATTCCAGAAGGATACTATAGTCAATAGTATTGAAAGCCGCCGAGAGATCCAAAAGGACCAACAGAGTCACACTTCCTCTGTCCATTCCCAATTGGAGATCATCCATCAGGCCGACCAAGGTAGTCTCCACCCCATAGCCCTCCAGAAAACCAGTTTGAAATGGGTCTAGATAATCAGTTTTCTCCAAGACCGCCTGGAGCTAGGAGGCCACCACCCTGGATATGAGAGCAATGCTAGCTCCCAGGACTCTGAAGTCATTTCCCTGGGCTCATCCCCGCTCAACATACAGTCTGACTCAAAACCTGTCTCCCCATCGGAGGACCTCAAGCAATGCTCCACTTATGTAGCCTGGATGGCTTCGGCCTTGGGCGTGAGCCTTGGTAACCAGCAAAAGGGTGAACTGGACCCATTATTCAGCCTTATCGATTCGGAGGCCAAGGTTCTGGCCACCTTGGCCCTGAACTCAGCATGGTTAAAGGTTATGTAGGCTCACTGAAAGAAGCCGGCAACACTTTCTTAGCCAAACAGGTGTTTGGAGAATTTCTACCGGGTGCAACTACAGGATGATATGACCTTTTTGAAAAATCATCCCACACAAAGTTCTATTGTTGTGGAGGTGTCCTTGCAAAGGACCAGAGGTCACAGCCAGTTGGCACCAAGCGACAAAGAAGGCAGGAAATTGGACTCCTTTGGGAGGAGGCTTTATTCGGGCTCAGCCCTCCACTTAAGGGTAGCCAATAACACCCAATATAACCACTTTTTGTGGGGAAAGGGGGTCCCTTTCTGGATCTCCTCCCACAGGATAAGAGGGGTCCAGCAAAAGCGTTTTTCCGTGAGGCCATTCAGGTGGCAAAACTGGAATTTTATTCGGCCTGACATTCGATGGAATGTGCGGCTAAGATGATGGCCACAGCAGTGGCGCTCAGACAACACGCTTGGCTGAGTTCATCGGGACTTCACTATGAGGCCTGGGCTAGGCTTGAGGACCTGCCCTTCGAGGGCTCTAGCCTTTTCTCAAAGCAGACTGATGTTATGCTCCAGAAGGTTCAGAAGTTGAGGAGCACAATATGCTCCATGTCATATGCTTCACAGGCTTGCAAACCACAGAGAACTGCCAAGTGGTCACCTTATCAACCATGGAAGGCCCCATGGCCTTTGGAACGGTCCTTTCGTGGCAACAAGTTCCAGTCAAGATACAAGTCAGGCAACCAGCCCAATAAGCCGGCCTTTCAGAAACAGCGCCTGAATACTTTCTAAAAGATGCAGTGACTCTGGGCACTTCAGGACTCGCCTGGCCCTATTCTCTGTGAACTGGGGCAAGGGGGCTAGAGACCAGTGGGTCCTGGCAATCATTCATTTGGGTTATGCCCTGGTGTTTTGTGGGACATGGCCGATGTCTGGTATTGTGGTGATTCCTTGAACCCCAGAATTGGACCAGAAGGTTGTTGCTCTCCTGTCAAAGGATGTGATCAAGAAGGTCACCAACCCAGACAGCCCCGGGTTCTATTCCCGGTACTTTCTTGTGCCAAAACCAGACAGAGGTCAGCGCCCTATTCTAGATCTTAGGGCCCTGAACAAACATTTGGTCTACAAGAGGTTCTGAATGCTGTCGGTACCAACCATCATGACCATCCTGAAAAGAACATGTGGATGGTTTCCCTGAACTTACAAGATGCGTACTACCACATATCGATTCACCCTTAGCATTGTCGCTTCCTGCGTTTTCAGATCGGGGGGATCCCCTATCAATTCAAGGCCTTGCCATTCAGCCTTACGATGGCACCGAGGGTTTTTACGAAATGTCTGGCCCTGGTAGTGGCTTTCCAGCAAGAGCAAGTATAGCTGGTGCTACCATATCTAGACAGTTGGCTCATCTTGGCGAGCACCATAAGTGCAGTCCTGGACACCCTCGAGATCATGGCAGCTACTCTACAGGTCTTGTGGTTCCAAATAAATTTCAAAAAATATCAGTTAGAACCAACCCAGTGGATTCAGTTCATTGGGCTGATATTCGACAAAACCTTGGAAAAGGTCTTCCTTCCAATGGGCCATATAGATACTCTCCAGAAGCTGGCAGGGGCTTTCTTGGCTGGAGGTCCACAAACTATGCGCTCAGTACAGCGCCTGTTGGGTCACATGGCAGCTACTACGTATGTTCTGCCTCAAGCGCTTCTTTGGATGTGCATCATTCAGAGATGGTTTCTGAACGTGTTCGATCCCCTTTGGGATCTGGGCCATCTAAAGCACACACACCCCTCGATGGGTATGGGCTACAGCAGAGTGGTGGACAGATTTTCGGCACCTGAGTGTCTGTACTCCCTTTCAGGCCCCTCGATCCCATTGGGTGGTCACAATGGATGCCTTGGAGCTTGGTTGGGGGGCACACTTGGACAGGTTTCGTCTGAGTAGACATTGGTCCCCCAAGGAGAGGACTCGCCACATCAATTATTTGGAGCTGTTGGCCATTTTCAACACTCTCAAGGGCTTCTTACCCATGAGCGGAGGTCACGCAGTGACAATACAAACAGACAATACGATGGCGAAAGTGGTACATGCGGTAACGCTTCAGGCGATTCATATACAAGGTTCCTTGAATGTCCAGGCGGACACTCTAAGCAGAATGATGGTGATCTTCCATGAGTGGGCATTACACTGGGGTGTTCTCAGGGATACATTTGTAAATTGGGGAGTCTCGACTCTGGACCTATTTGCTTCCTGGGACAATACACAATGTACTCTCTATTGCTCCAGGGTAGGGGAGGGCAAAGGCTCTCGGGGCAATGCCTTCATCTTGTCTTGGACGGGCTCACTTCTGTATGTGTTTCCCCCATTTTCCCTCATTCTGAGGGTCCTGCACAAGCTAAGGGTGGATCGGGCTAGGGCGATCCTGATAGCCCTGTGGTGGCCCAGGAGGCATTGGTTTCCGGCCCTGAGGTGCTTGTCGGTGGATTGAAGGTGCCTACCTGTCATGCCGGACCTACTGTCACAGGAGAAGGGACGGGTGCTCCACCCAGATGTTCAATCCCTCCATCTGATGGCATGGAAGGTCCTGCTGACTTCCTGTTGAGACAAGGAACTTTTGGTTGCTGCTAGAAAGCAGTCCACATGGAAGTCGTATGATCACAAATGGACTCGTTTCTGTTCCTTCGCTTCCCTGCATGGGTTTCATGCGTTTAATCCATCTGTACAAGATGTATGTAATTATCTGTTGTCCCTTAAGGAATCTGGTTTAAAGCTTTCATCCCTTGAGGTGTATTTGGCTGCCATTGTGGCACGTTCCCTCACTGACCGGGCTTCATGGTTTAAAGATCTGGTGGTAAAATGTTTTCTGAAAGGTTTGACTCATACGTTCCCAGATGATCCTGTCATGTCACCGGCCTGGGACCTGTCAGTGGTATTGGCTGGCCTGCTATGGCCACCATTTGAGCCCTTGGCTTCAATTGATCCTCATCTTCTGACCTGGAAGGTCGCCTTTTTGGTGGTCATTACCTCCACCAGGAGGCTCAGTGAGTTGAGGGCCCTGAGGGTTGACCAACCATACCTTCAGTTCCATAAGGACAAGGTAATTCTCAGGCCAGATGTCCAGTTCTTGCCCGAAGTGGTGTCCATGTTTCACCATTCGTCCCCGCTCACTTTGCCCGCGTTTTCCCCCAAATCCTTCATTGGCTACAGAAAGAAGGTTACACCGTTTGGACATTTGAAGGGCGTTATCCTTCTACATTCAGAGGTCTGCTGACTGGAGGAAATCTCTTTCCTTGTTGGTTCTATATGATGGGCTGCATAAAGGTCTACAAGTTTCGACCCAGTCCATGACTAGATGGTTCATTTCCACAACTGAACTTTGTTATCAGTTGGCTCATAAGCAGTTGCCTGCTATGATTAAGGCATACACTGTTACGTCCATGGAGGCCTCTGGGGCCTTTGATCAGGCCATCCCATTGGACGCTATATGTCAGGCAGCTACTTGGGTTTCGCCTCATTCACTTATCCATCATTATGTAATTGATACCAGGGCATGGAATGATGCTATGTTTGGCAGGAGTGTCCTTCAATTCATTTTCAGTTGATGTACTTGTTTCTGCAATAAAAATTTCTGGCAGATTATGTTTGCTTCTGTTCTTCCCTTTTCCTTGGGTGCTAGCTTGTTATGCGCTCATTTGTGTAGAAGACAGAGACCACGTCGAAGAACAACAGGTTATTCACCTGTAACTTTGGTTCTTCTAGTGGTCATCTGTACTTCTACACACCCTCCCGTCCTCCCTGCAGGGTTCACTGAAGCTGGACTCTGTGACTGAGAGGATGAGTAGTCGCGCAGCCTCATGTAGCGGCCGGGGGTGGGGTTCCCACCCAGAGCAGGGGAATTGAGCTTGTTAGGTTCCGACGAGGTCGCTGCACAGGCACGTTGCCCATTTGTGTGGAAGTACAGATGACCACTAGAAGAACCAAAGTTACAGGTAAGTAACCTGTTGTTCACTAACTATTAACAGTTATAACTGTATATATTCATTCCACTTTGATAAATATCAAGACCTCCCTCTACTGGGGACCTGTATATTTGCAGCATAATTTATTTGAAAGGCACTTAACTCATATGTTGGAAGATTAGGCCCAGACACGCACCCATCCCCTGAATATCTTGACTGACGCTCATCCCCTGCCATTGAGTGAATCTTTTTCATTTCTTAATCTAAATTTTTGGAAACTATGAACTCCCAGGAACACACACCTAGCTAGAGTAAAAGAAAAAATGGTAGGGTGCAAACAGACTAATTCATCTCATCTATTATGTATAGATTATGTTGTTATCTCTAGATCAGGGCTTGTAGTTATAGCATGCTCTGATCACATGAAAAAGCCCTAAAAACATGACTGATGATAATCTACATTAGCTGTGACCTCTCAGGAAAGAGTACTTGGGGATATAGTGGAAAGCTCATAGAAAGCTTCAACTGTGTGCCATAGCAATAGAAAAAGCATGCTGTTTAATAAATTACAAGGAATGGGTTGAAAACAAAATAGCTGTATAGTGATATATGTCTGGGCATCTTTAGAATATAGGCTGACATCCTGACTAACAAAGCATGTGAGGATGTAGTGAGAGCTGTCATGCAACTCCAGTGGTCTAATCAAAAATTCAGAAGTGCAAGTGCTCTCCATGACAACCCTCCACCACAGACAGATGCAATAATTTGGGGTAGTAGTACAAAGAGTAGTTTTGTAATGCTACAGAGTTTGAATCTTATCCATCCAGAAAGGATTATCTGGATTATCAGCCAGAAAGGGTAAAAGATACTCCTGGTAACAGAAGGCAGGAAGAATGGTAATAAAACTCATTTTATTATATTCAGTTATGTAACACACTATTGGAATAGCAAGATTTATTTATTTATTTATCTATCTAGCTAGCTAGCTATTTATTTATTGTTAAATTTATATACCGCCTTTCATTAAAACAATCCCAAGGCGGTTTACAGCAAAATTTAAAAACAAGATTGTAAAAGAGACACAGTTGAAATATTAAGCTAAAAATATAAAACAAAAGCAAAAAAAGCAATACAGAGTACAAAGAGCAGCAGCATAGACAAATAAAAGCCTGGGCAAAAAGCCAAGATTTTACACTCTTTCTAAAAGCTGTGATGGAGGCCGAGGAGTGAATGCTCTGGAGAGCATTCCAGAGTCTAGGGGCAGCAACAGAGAAGGCCCTGTCCCGCGTGCATGACAACCGAGCCTCCCTCATTGTTGGCACCCGGAACAGAGCCCCCTCAGATGACCTCGTCAAGCGGGCAGCAACCCTTGGGAGCAGGCGGTTTCTCAGGTATCCTTTTGATTCCTCTGGAGACCCTGGAGAAAAAAACGGGCCGGGACTGCATCCCTGCACCACTGTGCAACTCCCTCAATCCTCTTCTGCTCATGCTGTTGCACAAGAGCCCTAATACTTCTGAGTGCTGCCTATGCTCCAGAAGCTTCTCTAAGAGCAGAAACACACCATGGAGGGTCAGCAACAGGTTCCCCCTCTGTAAGACTGTACTGACAGTAAGACTGCACTGACAGCTTACAGAAGCTTTAGCACTCTTGTGCAACAGCATGAGCACAAAGGGACCCAGGGAGTTGCACAAGGGCTCCTGCTATGCCCCTGCTAATGCACTTACTTTATTAGTATATCAGCCACTGTGTATAGTTGTGGTCAGTCCATCCTAAAAACTGATACCCTACAGCCGGAAAAGGTTCAAAAAAGGGCATCTAAAATTATCAAGGGGTTCAAACACCTTGTATATGAAGAAAATCTAAAGTATCTGGGGATTTTGTAATGCAGAGGGAAAGGCACTTAAGATGGGAGGGGGGACAATTAAGGGTAGCTGCTGGTATTGTTTTTCTCCTTCAGTGCTAAAACTCAGGATTGGCAATAAAACTGATAGGCAGTAGGTTAAGGGTAGATTTTCACACGCAACTAACTTATGGACTTCACTTCCTCAAGATTTGGAAATGGCTTTTTAAAAGTATTGGACAAAGTCATGGATGATAAGTCTCTCAGTGGCTGTCAGTCACAATTGCTCTAAATAGAATGCCCATACTAAGAGGCTCTGAATACCAGATGCTCAGATCCCTCATCTTTGTGCCCTGCTGGTAAGCTTTGAGAGCATCTGGCTGGTGGCAGTTGGAGCAAAATGTTGGACTAGGACCTTGGTCTGATTTAGCAAGGCCATGCTTGTGTTATCTAGAAGATTTTTGAAACCACTTTGCTGCTTCAAGTTTCATCTAGGTATGTTTAAAACAAAAGAGTATTGGAAGGTTTTGCAGTTGTGAAGGATTCAGAGAATGTAAGTTAATGCTAATTATGAACTAGCATAAAATAATGATGAATGAGATAGTACTGTGCAGTATACAACTGAGTGCAACTATGGAGTGCATAATGATTAATAATATGCCACTAAGATACGTTAAAGGAACTCATCCCAGTGATGTACCAGTGAATTCTTGTTCTTTTCCTGCACTATATATTTCTGTGTCACATTTTAGAAAAATGCTGTTTATATGTTTGAAATATGAAGTATGAAATATGTTTTGCTGTCTGATTTATTTTTCTGCTTTTATTGAAAGAGAAGAAAATGGTCATCAGAAGATACCAGGCAGTACTGCAAGCATAAAAGGGAATAGGGAAGCACTGGGACTTATGAAGCATAATAAGTGGACTCCAAAGAAAAAAGAGCAGGAAAGCATAAAAGTGAAATTTGAACCCAGTACAGATGATGATAATGAAATTTTTATTCAGCAAGAATGTGCCAGTCCTATTGTGTCATTATTTGGAGTTCAGCACAATAATAATGGAGACGGAATTTGGACTTCAAGGAATACATCAAGTACTTGTTCTAGAAGTCAGCACAATGAGAATACATGCCCAAACAAAACTCTAAGACCATTCCACAATAGAGATCAGAGGCTCTTCAGTATATCATCTACTTGTCCTTCCCACTGGGGTGGCATTGAAAATTGTCAGCCTTATCAAAGCTTGCAGCAGTTCTCAGCAGACAGCTATTCAGCAGAATATATGAAATTACAACGTTCCCCAGAACCTCTGTACAACACTGGTTTGGCTCATAACATGCTGATCAAAACTGAGTATGATTCAGATTCTGAAAATATAGCTAACAGTTATGCCATTTCACCAAGTCGGGTTTGGATGGATGAAAATGGATTGACTGCAACAAAAAAGCAGTCAATCCATTGTCCTACTAGGGCCTACCTTAAAACTGAACTGGACCACCAGGAGCAACCATCTCCTTACCAAACCCCAAAGCATTGTGCTTACTCACCATATAACTGGCAACGCATTGTGATGCACCATACCAGCAACGTCAGTAGAAATGGATCTGGCAAAGGGATTCATAACAAGGATACCACTCCACTGGGCCCTCAGAACTCGATTTGTTTAGAGACCATGGAGGGCATACATGGCACGTATTACTGTAATCCATTTTATAGTTCCAGTTTAGTAGATGAGAAAGGGCTGAATGGCCAGGTTCTGAAAACACACTGTGAGTTTAGAAATCTCAGCTTAATGCAGACAATCAAACATGAGCCGTTGGATTCTCCACCTATATCTAGCAGTGCTCAGAACAGAGTACAAACTACTTTTCCTGAAACTGCAGTAGCAGACTCTCATCCTCCTAAAATAATGGGATGTACATTTTCTCAACACACTGTGTAATGTCTTAGAATGCTTTTAATATTGTTCACAGTAGGCTCATTAGTGCAGGGACAGGACATGAAACAGAAAGTGCCCCAATCATAATAAAGTACTTTCTGTTGCAGGGATTTGGGCAACTATTTTGGTTGTTCATTTGTTTTTGGTGCAACAATGGGGCCTGGCACCGATTGGCCTTCTAACTTAAGAATAGTGGGTGAGATAAGAACTCTGAATTACATGAAGAAGTGCCCTTAATATTTACAGAAGCACTGCATAATGTGTTGTAGATTATTTCCTACTGAAATACAATGGCAATTACTTTTTAATAAAAAAGGGAAAAGGGTTGCATAAAACGACACAGCAATTCATTTCACTTAGCCACTAATGTGATATAACCTGTGGTTCCCAAGTACTGTACTTCAGGAGTGTCTCTTGTGCAATTCAGTGAATTAAATATAAATAAAAGGAAAGGAAATAGTCCCATATGAGCACCAGAAGTACAATACTTGTTCTCCATTACCTGTTGTTTAGGGTCCAAAGAAACATAGCAGAAGAAGCAGGGAGAGGGAGAAGGTAGTTTTGGTAGAAGCATTGAGGCTACAAGGTCAGGAGTTCCTTGGATCATAGCTAGGGAAAGTGGGTAGGGGGAGAGGGAAGGAGCTATAGTCTGCCTGGGGTGACTGTTGTGGGAAGGGCTGCTGAGGAAAGAGAAAAAGAGAAGTGAGTGTGGTATGAGAGACAGCTGGCAACATAAGGACCTGTCTTGTGGCTTTTGACTGTATGAAGATGTTTATAGATTAGTTGGTACTTTGGCCATCCTTACCCAAGGTAAAACTATGTATAAATCTTATGTCAAAATGTTCCAGCGTACTTCACAAAACCATCAGCCTAGCTGCCCCTATAGTACATGAGCCTGCTGGAGTATCAGTACTTTCTGGGGAAACAAATGCTCGTTGTGAGATGGAAAATCCCTAGAGATGGAAAATATGTGATGATATTGCAGGCACTTTCAGCATGTTATGCTTTTATTGTCCTGACCATCGGGCCTTTAGCAGCCAAATTTGCGGGGAGGAATACAAAACCTACTATTAAATGTTATTGGTGTTCTCAGAGGAATGGAAATGAAAATTGTCAGAAATGTTCTCCAAAAATGATTCCATGGAGAGAATACAACAGTTTGCTCATTGTTGCACTAACCCTTTGCTCTGTGAAAAAATGCTGTAATTTTACCCTAATCGTTTGGATAATCGTTAAAGGATAATCATTCAGGATAAAGAAGAGGTGATAACAGAGAGAAAGTTGTAAATGCAACCATGCTATCACTTATTTTCCGTGGGTGGGATGTGTGTGGGGGGGGGGGGGGGGGGTGTTAGACATTGCCAAAAATCACTGTGAGCATTCGTCCTCCTGATGGCCAAAATGTGTGGGCCTGCCTTACTAGTATCAGTTGCCCCAAATGATCAAGAACTTAAGCTATATCGAACTTAAGCTATATCTTAAGGAACCTGAAGTGTTTGCCTGCTATTGCATCTTCCTCAGTTGCCATTTGTGTATAAACCCCATGCTGTTATGGAACAATGTAAGCTGCAGTGATGCAAATAGTGACTAGTAATGTAGTAGCCCTTTGTGTATGCTTATGTTACTCAGGAAAACTGTTCCCTTGACTGTTAGGCTAGTCCTATGCTGCTCCTATGTGCCATAAAGATAGACTTCAGATCCAACTTGTGAGCACTGCTTCAACTGTTGTGATATGGAACCAGCCGAGAACCTTGAAGCCAGATCCTATGCACTCCGGAAATGGAGCATGAATTATAAGACTAAACTTTAAATCACAAAACCTATCTCCTTTCCTGCTTCTGCATTGTAATGCTTTGACTTCCACTCATATTTTATATTGAATATACAATTGCACTTCTAAATTGGTAATGCATTCTAACGAGTAGTTTATATATTGCATTTCATAAAATGAAGATCACAAATTCATATGATCTGTTTTGTGACTGAATAAAAGAATTTGCTACTAATTTAGAGAGCGAGATCATCAAAACCACACACATCCTATCAAAGCATGGATTTTATTTTTCAGATGGGTATTAATGGGAAAGGAATTCCCATTGTTGTTCACCATAAGGACACAGAGAATTGAAAAATAAGCAGTACTGAAATTTTTTAAGACTCACAAGCAATCTGAAATAGAAAGATAATTTAATCCTTTACCTTAAACATTTTTCTGTTAACAGATACTATCTGGTAAAGTTGTTCCATGGTCTTCATATTTGTAACGTCAGTCTTAATTGGTCTAGGAATATTAACATTAATAAAACATGTTTGTGGTAAAACCTCTTATCTATGTTTGCAATTCAGGATTGTATACTTGGCTTACAAATATCTGTTTGCACATACAAAAACAAACAGATTATGTGATTTATGTTACCTCAGCAAATGTTCAGTCTGAGGTATTGAACCAAGGAACAATGCTAAAAGAGGAATCAACAAACATTATACTTGGATAATATTTCTAAGAATTGTAGCATAATTCATTCTATAATAGCAGTCCTAGTGGCTTGAAAATATATATCAAGCTAAAGTTACGAATAATATTTTTTTTAAGCAAGCTTTGTATGTTTTCAGAAGAGAATTTTAAACTGCATTGTTGCCGAAACAGTTGCACTATTGAGTGACCTTTTTTGCAAAGGTTTCTCACTATTCTGATTTCAACTTTAAATAAAATTTCTTAAATTTATACCCTGCTGCTATCTGAAAATGTAAAATTCATCATTGGTTAATTAATATTCTATATATAAACCAATGTGTGAAAGTTTTGTCTTCTTCTTTTCTGTTCAGTTTGCCAGGTATGTGAGAATTTATATACATATGTGAGAGCTTCCATATAAGGCCATTTCAACACACATACACAGCTATATAGTATTTCAAGATTTAATATTGAGACTTCAAAGACTGGAATGTAGCAATTGAAGGATACAACTTATTTCAAAAATGCAACTGAAAGGGAGGTGAAAGAGTATTTATTTAAAAACTGAGTCCACCTGCAGAAAAATCCAAGAACATGAACAAGGTAGCTCAGTGGAGAGCATCTCACTAAAAATAAATGGAAGGAAAAAACACATTGTGGTTGGAGTCTGCCATGCCAATGAGAATATGTAGGTGATGCTTTCCTGAAACCTATGTTTCAAGAAACATTAGCAGTTAGAAGTATGTTTCAAAAAATAATAATGGTGGACTTCAACTATTCCGATATCTGTTGCAAGACTAACTCTGCTAAACATAGAATGTATTAAATTCTTAACATGCCTTGCTGATAACTTCCCCTATTAGGAAAGAAAGGAAGGCACAACAGGAATCAGCTATCCTTAACTTGATCCTAATCGATTGGGAAGAGTTGGTTAATGAGGTTAAAAATAGTGGGAATTTGGGGGAAATGTCCATGTAATGCTTGAATTCTTGACCTTATAGAAAGTTAATGGTGAGCCCTGAATTTCAAACACGCACTTTGCATTTCAGGAAAGATTATTTTAACAAGCTCAGATGAGTGCTAGGTAGGATTCCATGGCTAGATAAACTAAAGGGGAAAAAAGGGGAGACACTGACTTTTTACAGTGTGGCTGAACAAGCTCAGTGATGAGCTAAAAGCAAAAAAGAGCACATAGACAAATGGAAGGAAGGACAAGACCATTAAAGATGAATCTTCATTCATATATATATATATATATATATATATATATGGCATACACGTGGTTAATCCCATGTGTGGCAGCTCTCAGGAGAGTTCATGAGAAGAAGCACCTGATTGGGCAGTGGGGATTCCATATGCAGATAGGGAGGAGGAGCCTGTGATGGTTACGGTCAGTTGGAATGCAAATAAGATGAGCAAGATCTGTTAACTAAGAAAGAGAGAGAGAGAGAAGGGAGAGAAGAAAAGACGGGAAGAACGAGTGGAGGAGAGAGAAAAAGAAGGGAGAAGAAAAGAGAAAGAAGGAAGGGCAAGGGACGGGCCTAAGCCTGTCAGCAGCCTGAGGAGAACGAGTGACCATGGTGGCGGTGGCAGCAAGGAAAGGTCCAGTCAACCAACGCTGCTGTTTGGGGCTACCGAGGCCATTGGCGCAAGCAGGCAAGGGATGGGCCTGGGACTGGCAGTGACCTGAGTAGAATGAGTGGCCATGGCAGTGAGGAAGGGCCCAGTTAACTGCCCCTGCTCCTGTGGAGAGGAGCAGGAGTGGGGTGAGGGTGGGGAGTTCTCTTGGGATAGGGGGCTGCAGCTTGGCCAATAGGTGCCAGCAATGCTGCAGCCACAACCAAGAAGGGTGAGGGAAGATGGAGGAGCAACCAAGAGGGGGGACGGGGAGGAGCAGGAGTGTTCAGGTTAGGGTGGAGATAGCTCTGAGGTGAGGGGGTGGTGGCAGTGGGTGAGGGGAGCAATCAAGTAATAAATAGCATGCAGATGCTCTGTGTGAGTTAAGCTGGTACAATTAATAGCTCAGACTTGTAGGGACAATGTCAGGAAAGCTAAGGGTCAAAACAAGCAGAGGCTGATAAATGATGTTAATAGCAACAAAGGGGCTTTCTTAGGCATGTTCAGAATAAAAGGATGGAAATAAGTGCACAGCTCAATAAGGTTGGTGAAATCTTAATAGGTGACAAAGCAAAGGTAGAATAGCTCAACTTCTATTTTCCCTTCATCTGTTCCCAAAAGGGTAAGTGATCCTACCCAGAATGCTGACAGTGACTGTGAGTTGCAGGAGAAAATAATGTAATAATGGGTGACTTCAATTACCCACACACAGACTGGGTAAATTCACAGTCAAGTAATGACAGAGAGGTCAAATTTCTAGATACACTGAATGACTGTGCCCTGGAACAGTTGTTCTTGGAACCATCCAGAGAGAAGGCGACCTTGGACTTAATCCTGAGTGGCACCCAGGACCTGGTGTGGGATGTCAGTGTCATCGACCCTTTAGAGAACAGTGACCATAGTGCAATCAGATTCAGCATACATGTGGGAAGAGAATCACCAAGTAAGTCTAACACAGACACTTTGAATTTCAGAAGAGGGAACTTCTCCAAAATGAGGAGTATGGTGAAAAGAAAGCTGAAAGGGAAAATCAGGAGTGTCACTTCGCTCCAGAATGCATGGAGTTTACTCAAAACCACAATACTAGAAGCCCAGTTAGATTATATACCCAAAAGGAGGAAAGGTACCACTAAGTCCAGGAGGATGCCAACATGGCTAACAGGTAATGTCAAGGAAGCCATAAAAGGGAAGAAGACTTCCTTCCGAAATAGGAAGGCTGCCTGTCCAAATGAAGAGAACAGAAAGGAACACAAACTCTGGCAAAAGAAATGCAAGGTGACAATAAGGGAGGTGAAAAGAGAGTTTGAGGAACATCTATATATAATTCTCCTGGGTGTGCCAGGGAAAAATGCATCCCGGCAGCCCAGCTGATTAGCTGGGCTGTGGAGGCGCTTGATTGGCTGGCGCACCCAGGAGGAGGAGAATTGGCTACTGCAAGCCATGGCCGCTGGCGGGCCCGGCCTGGTGGCGACGGGTAGTGCGAGGGGCAAGGAGGCAAGGCAAGGTGAGGAGGAGGACCGGCTGACGGGCAAGGAGGCGGCAGCGGTGGTGGGCCCCGATACCATGGCGGGGGTGGGGGGGTGGGGGGAGAGGTGGCCAGCCGCAAAGACTGGCAAGCAGCTCTCGGCAGGCCTGACAGGCAGCCGCAGTGGCGGCACTCGGCCCCGCCGGAGACTGGGCGGAGTGGGGGGGGGGGGAGAGGTAGCCAGCCCCAAAGAGAGCGGGCCCGGCATGGCTGAAGTAGTGGGCCAGGTGGCGGGTCTGGCCCGGCCGCTGAGGCGAGGAGGCGGCGGCGGGCCTGGATGCCAGGCGGTGGCGGGCCTGGCTGCGGCGGCGGCAGTCAGCCAGGCCAGAGACTGGGGCAGGGGGAGAGAGGCGGCGGATCCGGCCCAGCACGGAGGCAAGGCGAGGAGGCGGTGGCGGCCGGGCCAGAGACTGGGGCAGTGGGGGAGAGAGGTTGCCGGCTCCAAAAAACGCACAGATGTTCTGTGCGGGGGTCGGCTTGTTTAGCTAAAAGCATCAAAGAGAATAACAAAAACTTCTTTAAATACATCAGAAGCAGGAAATCTGCCAGGGCGATGGTTCGACTGTTAGACAATGAGGAGGTGAAAGGGATTATTCAGGAGATATGGAGGTTTCAGAGAAGCTAAATGAGTTCTTTATGTCCATCTTCACGGCAGAGGATACTGAGCATATACCTGTTCCTGAATCTGGCTTTTCGGGAATGGAGGCTAAAGAACTGAGTCAGATAGAAGTGACAAGAGATGATGTTCTAAACTGTCTGGAAAAGCTGAAAACTAGCAAATTGCCAGGGCCAGATGGCATCCATCCAAGAGTCCTCAAAGAACTCAAATGTGAAATTGCCAACCTCCTTGCTAAAATATATAACTTATCCCTGCAATCCGGCTCAGTACCAGAGGACTGGAAAGTAGACAATGTAACACCAGATTTCAAAAAGGGATCCAGAGCGAGCCAGGAAATTACAGACTGGTTAGCGTAAAATCTGTTCCAGGCAAATTGATGGAAAGCTTCTTCAAGGATAAAATTGTAAAGCACATAGAAGAATGCTGGGAGAGAACTAGCATGGCTTCTGCAAAGGGAAATCTTGCCTCATAAACCTTTAGGAGTTTGAGAGTGTCAACAAGTGTGTGGATCAAGGTGATCCAAACTGACACAGTATACCTGGACTTCCAAAAAGCTTTTGACAAAGTTCCTCATCAAAGGCTCCTGAGGAAACTTAGCGGCCATGGGATAAGTGGACAAGTACATGTGTGGATTGCTAACTGGTTGAAAGACAGGAAACAGAGGGTAGGTATAAATGGAGAGTTTTCACAATGGAGGGAAGTAAGGAGTGGGGTCCCCCAGGGATCTGTACTGGGACCAGTACTTTTTAATTTATTCATAAATTAATCTAGAAACAGGGGTAAGCAGTGAGGTGGCCAGATTTGCAGATGATACCAAATTCTTTCAGGTAGTGAAATCCAAAACGGATTGTAAGGAGCTCCAAAAGGATCTCTCCAGACTGAGGGAGTGGACGACAAAATGGCAAATGTGGTTCAATGTTGGCAAGTGTAACGTGATGCACACTGGGACAAAAAAACCCAACTTCAAGTATATGCTGATGGGATCTGAGCTGTCGGTGACTGACCAGGAGAGGGATCTTGGGGTCGTGGTGGACAGCTCATTGAAAGTGCCCACTCAATGTGCGGCAGCTGTGAAAAAGGCCAAATCCATGCTAAGGATCATTAGGAAGGGGGTTGAAAATAAAACTGCTAATATTATAATGCCCCTATACAAAACTATGGTGTGGCCACACCTGGTGTACTGTGTACAATTCTGGTCACCACATTTTAAAAAGGACATTGTAGAACTGGAAAAGGTGCAGAAGAGGGCAACCAAGATGATCAGGAGCCTAGAGCACACCTTTCTTATGAGACAAGGCTACAACACCTGGGCTATTTAGTTTAGAAAAAAGACGACTGTGGGGAGACATGATAGAGGTCTATAAAATCACACATGGTATGGAGAAAGTGGATAGAGAGAAATTCTTCTCCCTCTCCCCTAACACTAGAACCAGGGGTCATCCCATTAAATTGATTGCCAGAAAATTTAGGACCAACAAACGGAAGTACTTTTTCACACAACGCATAATTAACTTGTGGAATTATCTGCCATAAGATGTGGTGACAGCCAACAATCTGAATGCCTATAAGAGGGGTTTGTATAACTTCATAGAGGATAAGTCTATCAACAACTACTAGCCAGAGGGCTATAGGCCACTTCCAGCCTCAAGGCAGGTTGCCTCTGAGTACCAGTTGCAGGGTAGTAACAGTAGGAGGGAGGGCATGCATTCAGCTCTTGCCTGTAGGCTTCCAGCAGCATCTGGTGGACCACTGTGTGAAACAGGATGCTGGACTAGATGGGCCTTGGGCCTGATCCAGCAGGACTGTTCGTATGATCCATCTCACAAAAAGGCCATGAATGGTAAGGGGTCAGGAATACAGTTCAAGACTGATATAAGAGTTGGTCAGGAAATACCTAGCTTTTTTAAAGAAGCCTTCATGGCTGGATGAATAGTCTGCTTGCTGCTATACTCTCAGAACCTCTTGTCTATCATCTCTGAGAAATCCTTGAGTATGAGCACTATGCCACAAATACAAAGATTGGTAATATTTAAAATGGGCATGTGTGTGTGTGTGGGGGGGGAGAACCACAGACCTGTCAGTCTAACTTTGATTTGAGAAATAGTATTAGGACATACAATATGACAAGGCAAGCATTTTGATGATAATGCAGTGATTGTAGAAGTCAGTATGGCTTCTACATGACAATAAATTCTGTCAGACTAATCTTATGCTCTTAAAACAATAATAATCCAATTACTAGATAACTATAATTCTTTCTAGTCTTCCAAGTACTTAAATTGCAACACTGTGGTAAGCAGCTTCAAAGATGGATCGTTCTGGAGCTCTATTGTTTGCACCAATTTTTCCCTTTGATCACTGTTGTATCAAGATCTAAATGGAGGACTGTGAGAGGTTCTATCTTGACCTATGTTCTATTGCTCTTTTCATATATTTAAATCAAAAATTGTTGCTGCCTCCAATATTACCTCCAACTTCCTTTCAGTATACTCTTCAGAAGCTGGGACAGATATTGGGCATGAGAACGAACCAATTAGATTAATTTCAATCAAACCAAAACTTATTTACCAAATTAAACCAATTTTTTTAACACAAGTCTTCACAACTTTTCTTTAGAACTGAGAGCCTGCCCAAAAATCTAGGAGCCAAACAATGGACACTTAACAAACTTACAAATTATGAGGTAAATGGGCTTTTCTCTCATCCTCTTTACAAGTAACATACTTAGAACAGAAGAAGGATGCCTGGAAGGAACAAATATTTTATTAATACAGGTGGCCCTCATTATCCATGGGGTTCCATTCTCGCCTACAACCTAAACCACAGATAACAAGAGCCTATTGAATGGGAATTGGTAGGTTAGGTTCCTGGTAGTTTAAAAAAAGGCTAAAAAAGCAGGGAGAAGGCAGAAATAAGAGCAATAAAGTAATGTACCATGCTCTCCAGCTGTCCAGTGATGTGCCCCCCAATCCTGCCAATTTCCCACAAAAAACTATGGTGTTTTTTTTTTAAGGGCCACAAAATGGCTCTGTTCAGCAAAATGGCGGCTGAAAATGACCTTAACAGTAATTTCCAGGCACCTAGGAACCACGGTTATGCAAATGTTAACTATTTTTAGAACTACGGGTAACAGGCTGGGTATACATGGCCCAACTGCAGATACGTGAAATTGTGGGTGCTGCAACTGCAGATAACAAGCTCTACCTCTAAGACGCCTCTGAATATCCTACTCTAGTTGCCATATTCAAAATGCCATGGCTCTCCGACACCTGAGATTTGTCTTCCTTTATCAAAATATACATTTTAGATCAAAACCATGTTCCAAACTAATTTCATGTTATATAAATATATATATTAAATGCTGTGGTTTACTTTAGGCTTGTGCATTTCGATTAGGGTACAAAATGTTTTGTGCCCGAAAATGGCAATTTCGGAGGTTTTGTAACCAAAACAAAATCAAGAATTAAAAAACAGAGATTTTTCCAAATCGAAATGACTGTTTCGTACAGAATGCTTTGTTCTTCGGAAAAGCATTGCAATTGAAATTGACTTCTCTGACTCTCTCCACTCCAGCTGAGGCACTCAGTGATTAGCAGAAGATAAGATATGCAAAAAGCTATTGAGCATGAATGTTTTAGTTAAGTGTGTGTTGTATTCAGTGTGATTGAAATGCAAACTGACCTTGCAAAGGGATTTGGAAGACATCATTTTAAGACAGAAATTCACATATATCTTTGGCAGCTCAATGGAATTCCAAAGCTCTTGCTAAAAGCCATGGTATAAATTGTGTGGAGAAGCTTTTTGAGAAGCTAGTTAGGAAAGTTCTGAAATTACACAGATTTTTCTTTCCAAGGGTTTAGAAATAATCTCTTGACTTGTTCAGGGGTCTTTTGAAGAGCTATTTTGTTTTTATTTTTATGAGTTATAGTGGTGCCTAAGCCTACAAAGGCAGCCCCACGTAGAGCGCAGCGGATGCACCACGAATTCTCTTCAAGGAATGGACGCAGCTGTTGAATCAGCCGAAGCTGATAGAAAGCACTCCTGGCCATGGCCTCCACCTGAGATACCATGGTGAGGCCTGGATCCAAGAGCACTCCCAAGCTCCATACCTGTTCCTTCTGTGGGAGTGTAACCCCATCCAGCACAGGAAGATCTATATAATCTGCCCTTTAAAGAAAACTCTTATTAAAGTGTCTCTGATAGATTAGTCTTTGTGGGGTTTATTTCTTTAAAAGATCACAGATTCCACTGTATAATGAACATTTTGTAGTCCCACTCCAGCAAAAACCCTCAAAAGGTTCCAGATTCACAGACTCCAGTTTGTGTTTTTTGAAGAAATGCTCTTTATACCGCAAGAAGCACATAAGAGTTCCAGGTTCACAGCCCCAAGCACCCCAATTTGTTTCCACTAGTGAACAACATTTTGTAACTAAGTAAGAAAAAAAGAGAGAACAGCAGAACACAACTCCTGTTTATTTTCGTCGACAAACCGTTTTTTTGTAGTTTAAATAAGTGCTAATAGGTCCTTGATTCCCAGACCCCAGCGGGTTCGCTTTCGAGAACTGCTTTTTTTAGTTCTCCAAGGACCAAGAGCACTCTCCGATTCTTCTTAAATCTCAGTGGGTACTTTTTGGTGAACTACTTCCGACGGCACAATTTTACTTACTTCCTCCACGCCCCACCCCCAATTACAAGCAAGTCCGCCAGCTTGTTCCCCTTGGCGAACCATTTGTATAAATCATCCCGCCAAGCAGATTTCCTAGATTTGGAAGAAATGGCTTGATAGCAACAGAAAAATGTATAAAGAGATCACCGAATGACAAGCCACCGTTTGCTCCTTGAGAAACAATTTATTGTAGCTCACACACGAGACGTTACCAACAAACCCAAACACCAGCCAACACCCACCTGCCGCTGCGTTTGTGCACACTGCACAGCCTTGCATCTACTAAACAGCACAGAATCACGTGGCTGTTATTATCTCGCGACTCGCGAGACATCCGGGTTCTGAGCGGATTATTTTCTCCCTCCCCCTTTTTCGTTGTGGTAGTTCGCGCTGGAAGAAGATATCGGGGCTGGGTTGTTGCTACGGCGGAACAAGCGGCCTAGGAAGATTTCGGGTGAGTTAACTGCGCCACCCCCATGGTGTTATGGTAGCGCGGGAAGGTGAAAAGGGGAACGCTTCTTTGTCGGGGAGGAGTATCTGCAGTCTCAAATAGAGCAAGTGGCGCCTGGGGCGGCCCACAAAGCTGAACGGGCGGGGAGGAAGGCGGGCCGGCGGGCGGGCTGCCGCGTAGGGCCTTGCCTTAGATTGTCAGCCCTTTGGGGACAGAGATCCATCTTATTTATTTGTTGTTTTTCCTATATTAACCGCTTTGAAAGCATTTGTTTGAAAAGCGGTATATAAATTGTTGTTGTTGTTCGCCACCGCCACCCCCCGCCCTGCTTCTTCTCGCCTCGTCTTACTGTATGGTTGCCTGTGGCTACCAGGTTAGTAGTGGCTAAGGACAGGAGTGCGCCGAGCGAGGCAGTCCGATTCGGAACGATAGAGTTCGCATTTCTGTGCAGAGATGCTCTTCCCCCTGGACTTCTGGGCCAAAGTCCAGGGCCTCCACAGCCCTAACCCTAACCCCCCCAACCCTCTTCAGTCTGTCCCTGGTGGTGAGGTCGCCCAGCGAAGCATGATGAGGCTTAATTTTGCAGGAAACGAGGCGAGGGGCGGGTCCTCCCAAAGGCCTTTCGGTCCAGGCACCAAAGTTACCTCGGTGCATCTCTGTCTCTGTGTGGAGATTTCCCAGTGGTAGACGCCCGAGGCCGCCGCTTGTGGCGGTTCTGCTCTTTCAAGGGCTGTGCTCTGACATTGCCAGAGTAGATGCTGGGACACAAGTTAAGCCCCGCGCTCTTGACTGTTGTGGGTAGGATCCGCTGCTTTTCGGCCACCTGGAGCCTGTTCAGATGCAGATGTGTTGATGTAAGGATTTTGGCTCATCCTGCTTTAGAAGCGCACCATGACTGTAATCTTTCTCTGGTCTTTTGTTGTTGGCCACCGCTTGATCACCTTCACCTCTCTCTACCAGACTTCGCTGCTAAAATCCTATCGGAGCATTTTAAATTATGTTTCCTGTAACTGTTTATTATTGTAACTGCTGCCTGGTCGTGGACCGTGATAGATGATGATGATGATGATGATGATGATTTCTCAGCCTTTGTATCCAAATCTATCATGATCTGTGGCTTTCATTCCTTCAGCTCATTCACCCTCAGCTACCTGGAAGTCTCTTGTTCCCTTAAATCAGGCCTGCTCAACTTTGGCCCTCCTGCAGGTGTTGGCCTACAACTCCCATAATCCCTGGCTATTGGCTACTATGGCTGGGGATTATGGGAGCTGTAGTCCAAAAACAGCTGGGGGCCCTAAATTGAACAGGCATGCCTTAAATGACCGCATCCATTCTCTCCTACTGGAATTCTTTACAAGAACTCCTACAGGGTACCACCCCTTTCTCCTTCAGATATCTGCTCTTTCAGATCCTGATCTCTCCCCCCCCGCCCCTTCCCTGTCTATATGAACACTTTGACTGACATCCAGAAATGCTGTGCATGTCAAAGAAACATTTTGTATGTGCCGTAGATGGAGGTGACTTTTGTAAAAACAAAACTAAACAGTTCCCCCACTCCCGCTTTCTTCTGTAGTCCACTATGCCTCCCAGAAACATGTCCTTGTGAGTTGCTGAATCCATAGGGTTATGACTTTGGGAGGAACCACAGGAAGCAAGGGGGGAGTGGTGAAATGTCTCCTCCTGCATTGCATGCTCAAAATGTTTTGATAGGCACACACATTTGACACAAAATGTTTGACACAATATTTCTGGAGTTCAGACGTGAATTATATGCTGCTCATTGCTCTATAAAGTGCTATCTATATCGGTGAAAGTGTATAAATAATGTTCTTCTCTTCTCAAGCTCTTGATTTATTTTAATGCATCTGTTAACAGTCTTAAGCTCAATATCAGCCTGTTGATCAAGCCCGGTGGAACCCCCTCTTTGCACAATGAGCACCCAGGGTGAAGAAGATGCCAGCTCAGAATTGGAGAAAAAGGAGACACGGGCAGCGAGGGTATATTATTGTGAGGTATGTATCTTTCTCTTGGTGGTCTGTCTTGTGTTAATATTACAAGATGGTTATATTGTATTAATAACTTGAAGTAAAGCTACTGCTGAATATTAAAGCCTTTATTAATAAAACCTGTGGGTTAACATTTAGAAATCCTGTGGGTAATTCATCTCAGAGTAAAGAGTCGAAATGGGTTTTTTGCCATTGTCTGCAATAAGTTAGAAGATTGAGTCGGATTTGCAAACTCAAATTAGTTGACCTAAACATTGAGGTCATTGAGGTACTTTAGGGTACTAATAAAGAAATAACAGTAGAAACTTCCTATATTACCCTTAAACAATTGGAGTCATTACTTAATAGTGCTTAAGTAATATCACTGCTAGAAGTAGTAGTAGTGTTTATATTGGCATCTCTTTTTATATGTTGTAGGCAGTTGTTTGTAGGGACTAATATAATGAAGGTTTGGTAATGCTGACTTGCATGCACTACATGTGAACATTACCAAATGAGTTGTGTATTAATGTTGTGCATGCAAACATCATTTAAAGATATTTGTATGTTTGACATGCATGTGTCTTAACTTCATAGTTAACTTCACACAAAGTTACATAAGTGAATATAATGTTATAAATAAATTATTTGAACTTTCCATAGATCTGTAAAGTTCCATGTATGAATGCTATGATGCTCCAGACACACTATGCTGGAATAAAGCATAAAAAGGTAATTCATTTTTATCTAACACTTTATCTAATCTTTTAATGTGGAGAGATTCAAGTATTTCTATTGAAGTAAATTGGACTACTTTGGGGGAAATGACTTGAAGATTGCACGATCTATCTTAAAAATGCTTTAAGTTGTATAATGTGGCACTTTGTTTACAGTATGTAAAAGCTGTCAGATCTCAGGTCAACCTGAAAATTAGTAATTGATGTAAATGAATTATAAAACTGAACAGTTTTAAGTCCTTGAACTTCTTGAGTTACAGTGACTGCAGATCTGTTCTGCATTCTGCAACTTTGGTCTAATATTTTGAATTATTTCTCTCCTGCTTTTCAACCTTTGTTACGAGGGCATACTGTTGTACCTTTGAGACCCAAGAGATGGTAATAAAGCAGGCCTACAATATTTTTTGACAAACACGTTTAACATCAAAATAAAAATATTTTATTGATTACAGAGTGAGGCTTTAAAAATGTTTCATTTGAACAGGCAGGGCTTTCCCATGTGTTACAGAACATGCAAAATGAAATGCATGTCTGGGTGCCTTTACTTAACCTTCACTTTCAGTTACATGAGATATTTAAATTAACATTTAAAGGGACTTGCTCTACTATATGTATACTATCCTAAGTCTTGTAAATGGAGTAGGAGAGATGGGAAAGGTGCCACGGGGGATACCAGATGGACAACATTGGAACCAGATCGGGTCACATGAGAGAAAGGAGTTGGTACAAAGATCCATAGGTGGAGTGGAGGGTGGAGGAATTTCTACCTGAATGAGTTTGGAAGCAAAGTGGGATTGGTCAAGGGACTGTAGGAGAGGACAAGACAGACATGGAGACAACATTGGGGAGGGGAAACAGTTTGAGTTTGACTGGAGAACCAAGGGAGATAGTGAAACAGGGTGAACCCAAATGGGTTCACGAAACAGACACTTGAGCCTGTTTAGACTTCCATGGGGCTAGTGGAACAAAGTTAGGAGGGGAACACAAGCGGCTTCAGGTCAACCCACTAGGAATGGTTAGTGAGGACTTCCATGGAGAGGGAGAGACACAGACAGACCTGAACGAATATGGGTTAACAGACAATGCAGGGTGGGAGAAGGAGAGCGGAGAACTGCAGGAGATGGAGAAGACCGACAAACATTGGGGATACGAAGCAGCCCAACCACGCTGGAGGGTCAGTGAAGGAAGTGGGAAGCAATACAGTACATATTCAGTCCAGAGAGGTTTGGGTACAGGAATCAGATTGGCCCCACTGAACTTCATTGAAGGGAGCAGTGGTAGTTCAGAAGAGGAGCCCAAATGAACTCTGGTCGAAACAGTAGGAAAGGTTGGGGAGAAACGGCTTCCTAGTTTTGAGGATGGGCCGTAACTTGGCTTCCCAGCTGCCACTAGTGTTTCAGTCAGGGTTATGCAAATGAGGTGGAAATGGGGACTTATGGAGGATTTTCTTGGTTATGTGGAAGTTTTTCTGGTCATGGAGAGAATGCTAAAGATGGCTTTGTAAATGAGAAAAGAGCTATGGTTCCTGGGACTAGACATGAACCTTGGGGTGGCTTTATGCTAATGAGACAAAAACGGTTCTTGGGATTAGGTGCCCAAGAGAAGGGTACTTTGCTTGCCCGGTGAGTGCCACAAGTATAGGAGGACCATTTTCAAACCTAGAGGAGTTTAGCGAGAAGGGAAAGCACTTTATGGGTATTGCTCGGATGGTCCTTGAATGAAAAATTGCTGTTCCACCAACGAAGCTTGCTCCCTGGGTCACTTACATCCCATTCCCATGCAGGAGATGACTGGATTAGATATAGACGTTTTGGCACAAAACATGAATTACAAGTTCTGCCATTCCTAATGACTTTGAGGCTGACAGTTTGGGGGTCCCTACAAGGATCCCTTTTTCATTCTTGGGAGGAGGGAGCCATCTTCCCTGCAGGGATTGGAAATGTACCCCATTCCCACTAATCTGGTAAAAGATAGAACCTCGGCCACCAGCTACTCTAGCTAGTTAGATTCCTACCTACATTTGCGCTTGTGTGTGTGTCTGTGTGTATGTACACACACACACACACACACACAAAATATGCAGGGGGACTTTGGGGCTCAAGCATAATAGACTGCTGGGAGCAGGAGAAAGGCAAGGGAAAGTTGGTGTATAAATTTAACAATAAACATAAATAAAAGGGGGCACTCCCTATAGCTAATTGTCCAGGATGAAGCACAGGGAAGGGCAAGGACGATGGGGTGCAATGAGATGGCAAAAAGAGCAACTATCTCTGAAATGATTATCAAAGGTGCTTACCTTGAAAGGGGCTTTATAGGATAAAAAGGGAACATTCAAGGGACACTGAAATAGTCCCCGGTTAACTGATTATCTGAAAGATTGATTTCTAGGACTGCTTGTAATGCACATAATACTCGAATCTTGAAGGTACAGCACTGGCTGCCGGTCTGTTCCAAGTGCAATTAAAGGTGCTGGTTATTACCTTTAAAACCTTAAATGGCATGAGTCCAGTGTTCCCTCTAACACAGTGGTTCCCAAACTGGGACCCTTCAGATGTTGCTCAACTAGAGCTCCCATCATCCCCTTCCACAATAAATTGTAGCTGGGGCTGATAGTTGTAGTTCAGCAACATTTGGAGGCTCCCAGTTTGGGAACCACTGCTCTAACAGGAATTCCCAGGTGCTGTTGGTGTTGACGATAACTCTGATAATTTCCAGCCAAAGGCCATTGTAGCTGGCAATGCTGGGAATTGTAGTGAACAACATCTGGGAATACTGCTTGCGTCCTGGGTACCTTAGGGACCATCTGCTCCCAGCTGAATCTATCCACCTGACTAGATTGGTGGGAGGTCTCTGCTCTGTGTGCTGACACCTGCTAAGGCCTGTTAAGTACGTGGGACATGGCCTTCTCAGTTATTGCCCCCAGGCTGTAGAACTCACGGATGAAATCTGCATGGCTAACTCCCAGCCTTCAGGAGGAGAGTGAAGACTGCCCTTTTTAGCCAGGCTTTTGGTGAATGTGTTGTCCTTGCTCTCTTAAAACTTTTAGCTACATTTTGTTCTGTTTATGTTTTTTTAATTGCATTTGATTGTTGTATCTTGTTAACTGCCCTGGGGTCTTGGGACAAAGGGTGGTATAAGAAAAGCCCTGCTTGATCAGGCCAAAGGCCTGATCTAGACATCTCAATTATTCTCAGCATCTCAATCTGTGGCATATGGAAGTGGGAGCTTTTGAAGGGAATTTGGAATTTGGAATTGGTTTCAGTATAAATGTTGGCTTTAGATTCACAGTGCTATACTCTGTTCCGTTGTTACAGTTGCTTATCATTTGCTTATTGCTTCTGGAAGCCCCAGTTGGCCAGCATGTTTGATGTGACATTGCTTTTGAAGACACTGCATGTTCTTGGGCAGAATGTTTCCAATGTACAACTTGGGTTGTAGGGAGAAAGTCTGACTGCAATAATGCATCTTGGACAACAGATCTTTCTTCTGAGTAGCAACTAGCACATATAATTGTTTGTTTTTTTAATTTAAGCCCAGATTATGTAAATAACTTTGCTAACTCTTGGTCCACATAGCTAAGCTTTGAAACACATGTAGATTTTTCAGCAATTACATATGCATAAAGCCGTCTGTTCTTGTTCTCTCACTGCTTTCTTCAGTTCAAATATGCATTTTGTGAAGAAACATTCAAAAAGAAATACAGTTTCATTGAAGAACAGACAACGAATTATTTCTTACTATCCAGTGGGGTATATCTGCCTTCACAGTATAAAATGCATCTAATTGGATGTTCAGATGCTTCACCATTGCTGTTGGATTTCCCCTTTCTTCAGTATTTTTGTGTTCAAAGTTTTTCATATAACTGTTATTTATTGTTTAGTTTGATCTCTGGGGACAGATTGGTAGGTGGTGATAACTTAGGTAACGGTTAAACCAAAGTGATTTTTTGTTGCTTCTGTTGATGTTTAAATACATTATGTGTCAAGAAGCTAAAGTAGATAATAGTACATAAAGCTAGCAGTTCAGTGCCAAAGGTTAATCTTGCTGGAGGCAATTATAGATTGGCCATGAATGGTACATATCATATTATAAGCTTTGTGGGTGAAATGTACCTGCTGTGTTTCTGTTAATTACTCTTCAGCTTTTACTTAGCTCTTGTATTGCTACAAGAATGAAAATAATTTCGTACCTCTTGAATAAGTCAAATCAATTTTCATTGGACTACTTCCTTCTGCCGTCCATATTATCCTATTCCATTGGTGGGCAGCTGCTTTGACAGAAGCAAGGCTTCTGGGGCAGATTGTGTTCCTGCTGCGTGTTACCTCAAGACTGTTTGTTGCAAATTGAATGAAGAGCAATTCATACTTGTAGTGCAACATACATTACAATTACAAAGTGAAGTTTATTGCCAAATTAAAGGAAACAGGAAAATAATTTTGAAAGGGCTGAGCTCTGGATTTTATCCTTGCACCTCATTGCATTTTGCTTATTTATTTGTCTGAAAAATGGAGATTTGTGAACGTGCAAGATGAAGATGGTCTGTCAGGTGCCCAAGATTCCAAGTTACTGCACAAATTGGGCCGAAACTGCAGAACTCTTGGGAGGTGAACCTAACCAGGCTTCAAAGGAACACAGCAAATCTTGGGACCAACATAATTACTGTGATTTGTGAGGGAGAGATACTGTCTCCTCTCCCTGTCATAAGACAAGATAACCAGAAGCAGCATTCTTCTAATATGTTTGCTCATGTAGGACATTAGCTTTAATATATCCCTAGGAGTGCAAAAGATATTTATTATGAGCTTTATTTATTTAGAATATTTATACCCTGCCCCTCCAGTACACTGCTGCTCAGGGCAGCTCACAATAATAAAATAGATACAACACAAAATATAATAAAATCAATGAAATCAAGTAAACAAGTTAAAAGTCTAAAAACCACAATCCGTATTAAGTTGCAAATTAAAAGTTATTTTAAAAGCTAAAAAATGAGTGTTATAAAAACTAAAGAACCTACCAGATATAACCAAAGATGGATCATTTAAAAGCCTCTTTTAAAAGATGTGTTGTTAGTTGTTTTAAAAACACTGAGGGAGGGGGCATGGTGGAGCTTTTCAGGGAGGGCGTTCCAAAGCCAAGGGGCTACAACAGAAAAGGCCCTGTCTGTAGTTCCTGCCAACCGGATCTCTAGTTAGTGGCGGAGCCATGAGCAGGGCCTGAGACAATGAGCGAAGGGCCCTAGCAGGTTCATATGGGTGAATGCGGTCTGACCGGTAACCTGGCCACAAGCCGTGTAGAGCTTTAAGGTCGAGATCTAGCCTGGAAGTGGACCGGTAACTATTGATGTTGCCACAGGATGGGATGAAACAAAACACACCCACAAACATCCTTGCAGCAGCATTCTGGACCAGCTGAAGCTTCCAAACAGACTTCAAGGGCAGCCCCACGTAGACCGCATTGCAGTAGTCCTATCTGGATGTTAACAACGCATGAGTGACTGATGTCAGGTCCGACTTCTCCAAGAAGGGTTGCAGCTGGCGTACCAGCCGTAGTCGGTAAAAGGCACTTCTGCACACTACCAGGTCCAGAAGCACTCTCAAACTGCGGACTTTGTCTTTGAGAGGGAGTGTGACCCCATCCAAGACCAGATCTACCTCACTACTCAGATGATCAATTCTACCAAACCAGAGCACTTCCGTCTTATCTGGATTAAGTTTCAGCTTGATTGCCCCCATCCAGTCTGGAACATCCACTGCCTCCCTGCTGTCCGCTGACTTAAAAGATAGGTCGATCTGGGTGTCGTCAGCATATTGATGGCACCTCAGCCCCCACCCACAGATGACCTCTCCCAGAGGTTTCATATAAATGTTAAACAGCATGGAGGACAGAATAGACACCTGTGGCACCCCCAAGGGGTGGAGCAGGCATGCCCAGCACCACTTTCTGAGTAGGACCCTCCAGGTAGGAGCGGAGCCACCGTATAACCGTGCCCCCAAGTTCCAACCCAGAGAGATGTCCCAGAAGGATACCATGGTTGATGGTATTGAAAGCCCCTGAGAGGTCCGGAAGGATCAACAGGGTCACACTCGGTCTGTCTATCTCCTGACATAGATCATCCACCAGGGTGACCAAGGCAGTTTTCCTCCCATATCCAGGTTGGAAGCCAGACTGGAAAGCATCTAAGTAATCTGAATCATCCAGGACTGCCTGCAGCTGAGACACCACAACACTCCCCTACACAAGAAGGGGAGGTTTGAAACTGGTTGAAAGTTAATTAAGTCATCTGGGTCCAATGAGGGCTTTTTAAGGAGGGGCCTAATGACTGCTGCCTCCAGGCGAGGGGGGACCACCCCTTGCTCTAGAGAGGCATTCAGCACCCCCGCCATCCATGGACCTAGTCTTCCCTAGAAGCCTTCACCAACCATGAAGGGCAAGGGTCGAGGACGCACGTTGTAGGCTTCAGCCTTCCAAGCAACCTGTCCACCTCCTCGGGCAACACAGTCTGAAAATGATCCAATATAATATGAAATATTGGGGCATCAGTGTTGTGTTATTGAGACAGGTATGGATCTGAACACTGAAAATGGCAGAATGGAAAATAAGTTATTTGTGACAGCAGAAACCTGGTCCTGCTGTTGTGCATTGAGTCAGGTAGAAGGATTGTTGGATCAACATCTCCATAAATATAACATAGGTGGAACGGTTTGAGTGAACATTAGGAAATTTGAGCAGAGATATAAGAGGCCTGGTTTCCTTTTGTCTTTTTCCCCATCAAGAGACTACATATTATTGCCATGGCATTTTCTGAGGATGTTGCTTTTATTGCATAGGTTTGAATACTTCAAGCACTGCTTTCCCTTTTTCTAGTGCTCTCCTAATAGCAGCGGCCAAGTCTTGTCTCTGTTTGGTATTTTTAGATGGAATTAAACTCCCAGGTGTACTGATTGACTTGGAATTCTCTTATATTTTACTAGATTAAGCAAAGTCTCCCAAGAACTTAAATGGAATATATTGTCTCAGGTCATTGTAGCATAGGATGGTGCATCATGGATTTGAAATATTAGATAGACTATTTGCTTTGTTTCCTGGCCAAGAGAGCCACCTAATGACTCTAACCAAAAGAACAAAATATGCATAAGGTAATAACCTTGCCAAAAGCTATAATGTACAGTCCTTGAAGCTGATTTTTCTTTTAATTATTACCCCGTCCATACGCTCTGGGTGGTATACTTTGAAATTAACTTTGAAATTAAAATTTGAGACTTCAGCAAAACTACTTGGGCAGAGACAAGTAATGTTTTATCTAACTGCTTTGATTAATCCATTTTGGGTATGCAGATACTTTATTCATGCTGGAGAGCATCTTTCTCTACTCTCATATTCTGAGGTGGCAGAATCCCTATAATGACTGTACCACATGCTTTTTCTGAACTCTTGGATTGTCTCATTTACAGTTGGTTCTAGAGCATATATACTGTATATGTATGCTAACAAATAGTATTTAAGAAACATACTCTAGCCCTAACCTTGGCTGTTAGTTTAACTACTTGTAGTTATGGCACTGTTATGTTGCTGTTCCAGGACTGTTGCTGTACTCGGTCCTGAACTCTCCTTGCAGGTACAACTAGGAATACATGGATTAATCGGCAGTAGTTAAATACTGTGTATGTATTTATGGAGATGTTTTGAAGATTAGTGAATGTGTTTGGATTTCCTACAATCCTGCCTGGTGGTTTGGGGGCAAGCTATATACTTAGAAGCATAGCATCATAGTAAGCATAGAGAATGTCAAGGCTAAAACCTACAAAGCTAAAGCATCTCAAAGAAGCCCTATACTCTTGGTTGTTGAATCTTAGTGGTTGTAGCTATTGCCCAATAAAGTAACTGGAGGTACAAATGGCAAGACTTCAAAAATTGAGAGAATCAGGTAAGTACAAATATGAGGTGATGGAGGTCTAGTACATCTTTTTAAATGTGTGTTGTGTTGTTTCTGTGAGGTTGGCAGCAGTAGTTTGCATTGTTTTTGGTTCAGTCCCACTACCACTGGAAAGGATCTGGGAAAAGCTAGCTTTTCCCAGATCCTTTCCAGTGGTAGTGGGACTGAACCAAAAACAATGCAAACTACTGCTGCCAACATCTGATCACTTCAGTACAAAGGATCATATACGAACTTGGTGTTGATTTTTAGGCTTGTCAAATTGTTGCAGCCTGGCTTTTTTTTAAGCTTTTGATCCTTTCTTTCCATCCTGCAGACTTGCAGCTTTTCACTTTTCCACTTCATTCTGTTCCTCCTTAAAAAGAGAACAAAAATGAGCTGCTTGATTCTTCCCAATGCCATTTAAATGACAAACCAGGCAAAAAGCTTGATTCCCACCCCTGTCATGAAGGTACTTGGGGGGAAATGCACTTGTAATCATAACATAAAGAAAAATACGGACAGCCCTGCTGGATCAGGCCAAAGGCCTATCTAGTCCAACATTCTGTTACACATAGTGGCCCAGCAGATGCCTCTGAGGAGCCCACAGGCAAGAGGTGAGGGGCATGCCCTTTCTCCTGCTGTTGCTCTCCTGCATCTGGTATTCAGAGGCATCTTGATTCTGAGGCTGAAGGTGGCCTATAGACACTAGACTAGTAGCCATTGATAGACCTGTCCTCCATGAATTTATCTAAGTCCCTTTTAAAGCCATCCACATCCTGTGGCAGAGAATTCCATAGAATAATTATGCGCTGTGTGAAAAAGTACTTCCTTTGCTTGGTCCTAAATTACCCAGCCTTCCGTTTCATGGGTTGACCCCAATGTTGTGAGGGAGGGAGAAAAATTTCTCTGCCTACTCTTCTACTCCTTGCCTCATTTTATACATTTCTATCAAGTCCCCCATAGTTGCCTCTTTTCCAAACTAAAAAGCTGCTGATGCTGTAGCCTTGCTTCATAAAGAAGGTGCTCCAGGCTCATGATCATCTTGGTTGCGTTCTTCTACACTTTTTCCAGTTCTCCAATGTCCTTTTAAAGATACATTGACCAGAACTGTACACAGTACTCCAAATGTGGCTGCATCGTAGATTTGTATTAGGGCATTATAATATCAGCATTTTTATTATTAATCCCCTTCCTGATGATCCCTTGCATAGAATTTGCCTTTTTCACAGCTGCCACACACTGAGTCGACACGTACGAGCTGTCTACCACGACCCCAAGATCTCTCTCCTGGTCAGTCACTGACAGTTCAGACCCCATCAGTTAGTTAGTTAGTTGTTTGTTTACGATCTTAGATCAAACATCAATATACACAGTAAAGACCCTAACTAACTAACCCATCAGTGTTTATGAACCACATTTGCCATTTTGTTGTCCACTCACCCAGTTGGAAAGATCCTTTGGGAGCTCCTCACAATCTCTTGTGGATTTCACTACTCTAAGAACTTTAGTGTCATCTGCAAATTTGGCCACTTTGCTGTTCACCCCAACAATCATTTATGAACAAATTAATGAGCAGTGGTCCCAGTACAGATCCCTGGGGGACCCCACTTCTTACTCCTCTCCATTTAGAGAACTGTCCATTTATTCCTACCCTCTGTTCCCTGTCCTTCAACCAGTTACCAATCCACACATGACCCTGTCCCATGACTGCTAAGTTTACTCAAGACCCTTTGGTGGGGAACTTTGTCAAAAGCTTTTTGGAAGTCCAAGAGACTATTCACATGATTGTAGAAAATCGGGCTAGCCTCTGCTAGCCCGATTTCCTGCAATCGTGAGAACCACCAGGCTCGGCTGTGAGCCCGGTGGTTCTTAAGCAGATCACCTGGTGCCTGGTGTTTAAACTGGGTTTGCGGCGCAAGCACTCCGCAAACCTGGTTTAAGCAATTGTGAGTTGCTGCGGCACAGCTCCGCGCTGCAGCAACTCATGAGGAGACCCCCGGAGGGGAGGCAAAAAGCTGCCTCCCGGCTCCGGAGGTCTCTCCAGCATGCCCTGCGCGCTCGTGCAGGGCATGCTGGAGCTTCCAGGGGCCAATCAGCCCCTGCTTCCCTCAGCACCTTCCGGCTCCGTAACAGAGCCAGCAGTTGTGTGGGCGGCCACTTTGGCCGCCCAGAGCAGACTGTCTCCCCGCTTACTATTCCCAGGTGGGTCTCTGTGATCGTGAGACCCGCCTCCAAGTATACTATGTCAATTGGGTCGCCTTTATCCACATGCCTGTTGGCACTCAAAGAACTCCAAAAGGTTGGTGAGGCCAGACTTGCCCTTCCAGAATTCATGCTGGTTCTCTTTCAGCAAGGCCTGTTCTTCTATGTATTTAACAATATTGTCCTTAAATATATCTTCCCATCTCCCTGCCCTGTGATTTGTGTATTGTTTGAACATGTTGTTTAACCTAACAAGAGGGGGGAAACCCATATCCCAGCTGACACTACTACAAGGATTTATTTGTAGAGTAACATTTGATGGCGTGCCAGCTTTAGGGATAATCACAGTCAGTTGGGATACTATGTAAAAGAGTATGCTTCAGGCTTGTGACATAGTCAAAGAGTGAAGGCAAGAAGGTCACACTTTATGCCATCCCTAAGGGCAATTTTCTCCTGTTGGTGGTTAGGGTGTTACTCAGGGCAACTGTTGACCTTGCTTATAGATGTTACTTTCTATCCTTAGGGAAGAGATGTGGGAGTGGGGACTCTTTACTTTTCCAGTTAAATTTGCTGTACTGGATAAGATCCATATGAGGTAATTAATTTAGCCATATCTTATTCAGTATACAGAATGTAACTGGGGAAAGAAAGAGTCCCCACTCCTGCAACTCTTCCCTAAGGATGGGAAATAATATCCATTGGAAGGGTCTACCATTTGCCTGTATGACGGAGAATATGCTGACTATGAACAGTCATAGAGATGGAGTAAAGAGTACAGGAGAACCTTGTAAATCCTGGCATCTGTGGCTTCACATATCGGCAGCTGGGTAATTGCCAGTTGACCTTGGAATATGCGATAAAATTAGGCAAATAAAGGGTTAAAATGCACATATCTGCTGATTGAGAATGGGCAGAAATGACTTCTGAGGTAATTTTCACCCACCATTTTGAAGACAGGAGCCACTTTGTGAAACAAAGAAGAAACCATGATTTATTTATTTAATTGCAACAGAAAAGTTATTTTTAAAAAAACTTTTGGAGGGCATTGCTGGACAGTTGGGGACACAGAGCATGGCAGCCGCCGCGCCCCCCCCCCCCCCCCGTTTTCCTCACTTTCAGTCCATTTTTCATCCTGCTGCCCTTTTGTCTCACTGCCTCAGGAACTTAAACCCCCATTTCCCATTGCCCTATTATTCGTGGTTTCACTATCCGCGCTACAGGGTTCTCTTGTAGTCTCTTTACCTTCACTCTATGTACTTGCTCTCACTCAAAATAAGTTTTTTAGGCTCTGGACTAAATTCTCTGAAATAAACTTGTAGAAATTTTCAGTTGCATTCTGATATTTGTGTTTAATTTTGTTCCTAGCCAAAATAATATTTTGAGTTTTGTTTTGCTTTTTGCATTCTGGAGATTATCTACACAATCCTAATAACTTAGAAATGGAAGCTTGACTTCTACAACTCACTGCCAGTGCTATTGATGAAACAGTATAAAGGAATTTGGTAGAAGTTTTTCTGTACACTAATCTGTCATACCAGGATTTTAAAATATGCATTTTTAGTGGGTTTTTTTTTTTAAAGGTCAAATCTAGCATTCATCTGTTTACTTATGATTTAACTAATCACGTCAGAAGTTCACTTTCTCCACCATAAATGCTCACTCCACATGCAGTAGTGGCTGGGTTCAGGCATGCTAATTTGAGCTCCCAGACATGTAAAGGGCAAACTATAGGTTGTCCACTGTGTTTCATCTATGTGAGTGAAGCTTTTAAGTTCATTTGCGTCACCATAGTTCAACAGCCTCTTTAAGTGGAACGGTGTCCCTATCTGTGGCTTATGAATGTCTGTTAATTTAGTCATAATGTAAAACCGTTAGCTCAAACTGCAGTTTGAAAACCAACTTTAAACCATAGCTTCAGATACTGGTTTGTTGGCTCCAAACAAATCATGGTTTGTGAGTAGGCTTGGGTTCAGACATAAGATGAAACCATGTTTTTGGCTTAATAAACTAGTTTTGCATTATATCTGAACCCAGTCAGTATCTAATGGGCAAGATGTACTTACGTAGTCTGGCTTGGGGTGGTAGAAATTAACCAGGTTCTCTGGATAGGTGGTTTAGAAGTTATTGCCTCATATGCAGGATCTGCTTTTGGGCACTGAATAGTTCAAACATGCCTCACATCTCTCTTGGATTATTCTGATCAAAGTGTCTGTATGTGTGTGTGTTGTAGCAAAAAATGTTTTTGAAATGGTGGAAGGCGGTTTCAGAGATTGACTTTAGTGTTTTTACATGGCCCTACTGAGAGGTCAGTTTTTTGTTGTTAGCATCTTTTCCATAGCCGCCTCTTCTAATTCCTAACAAAAAGTTGAATTCTGTTTTGTTGATGGAATTTTTCAGCATCGTGCATCTCCTAATTGCTGAAATGCCTAAAGCGGCAAACTTGATTGCACATCAGATTTCACCAAATGGCCCAAAATCTTGATTTTTGGGGGGATTCCAGATCCTAGGATTGTAGGAGCTGTAATTGTGCAAAAATCAAGACGTTGGCATCCCTCAAATCTGTCTACTGAGGCCACGTCATTTGCAAGAATCTACCAATACTTATGAGCAATACCAGAATTGAACTTGGGTTAACCTTGCAGTATTCCTTGGAATTCAACATTTCTTTCTTCAACACTTTCTAGCTTTTGCAGAAAATCATGAAGGGAGTACTTTTTGCTTTTATTGGTAAAGTTGACCTTCATTATCATTTGTCTGCAAAAGCTATGATCAGGGTAACATTTTACTATCTTTAGGAGAAAAAATAGTTCATTAATTGTTTTCTCCTTTTATTTTGGGAACATGTGCACCTTTTATCTAGAGAGAGAGAATTCTGAAGGCAAAAGGTAAATAAAACTTTACTTTCCTCTCTTATGGTTGTGATAGTTCTAGCTTGATAAATGTTTAAATATTTAAACAGTCCTGTATTTCTGCTAGTCTCTCTAGACTGATTCAACACTGCAAAATTGATTTTGATTTTGCCTTTGATTTGCAGTTACGGAAATAATTTATTTTAATGTAGATAGTGGGTAGACGTTTGTCCACCTCACAAAAATGAAAGGGTTATTTCAGAATATCAAGGCTGAACATAAACATTCAGTGGCAGACCAGGCTGAGGAACCTGGGTTGCCACTTAACAACTTAAAAGTGCTAGGGAGAAATAGAAGCACACACTCCATGCCTACTCCCCGCACTCCTTTCCCTGAGCCACAGCAAATGTTCTAGTGGCACGGAGTGCGTCGAACTGATGGGTGGAATAAATATGAATACCCATTGTTTGCTGCTTCTGTCTTGGGCACAAAATTGTTGCCCAGTACCCAGCCCTTAGTTGCTGCAAAACATCTAGTTTTAGCCTTAAACCAGAATTTTAAATGGCTTGCTTTGAAGCAAATTCTATTGACACTTTTGAGTGAGCTTGCTTAGGATTGTGATCGTGGTGCCTGTTCTTAATTTGTAGCTAACTGAAACGTTTGTGTGAAGGCAGCTCTTGTTAACTTCTACAGTTAGACTTCTAAGAGCTGCTCAGAATGTATATTTTTCCAATGCAGCAGGATTCTTGTGGCAGCATTATGTATTCCTGTTGGCAGCTGAGCTGACACTAGTATGGAGACTGTACACCACCAGTGCAAGCTCTTGGATGCCATCTGGCTCTGCCACCACATCAAACCATTCCTAGCAACTTTTGTAAGATAGTACTCAGACCAGTATTGAGAGAGACACACACTACTGCATGAGCAAGTTTGACCTTAATCAATCTTGCCATATAGCGAATGAATGAGTGTATTGATCATATTTAAATACCGCCTGACATATGCATCTCTAGTGAAGTTTGGTGGAATAGGAATATTTAACTCCACACAGACGGTTACTTTCTGTAGAAATCTGAAAAAGGCAAGCTGGTTAAAATGTGTGTCTTGTTCCTTGTGAAAACTAATTTGAGCTGGAATGGAATAACCTGGTGATGAAGAAACTTGATTGTATCTCCTAGGGTGATACTTGGTGGGTATGTAAGAGTCAGATTGCCAGGACATGGGGTAAAATTCTGGTGGGGGAGACTAAGGCTTCTAGCTCCAACAAGGCAGAGAGTGCAAAGGACAGAACTAGCCAGAAGGCCCAACTGCAAGACCTTCACTTGGGCGGGGGACACTTCAGAGTGTCTTAAATCCTTTCAGGAGAAGACTTGTATACAATGTTGCTTGTTCAAATGAAAACCTAGCTATTGGTGTCTTCCTAGGTGATCCAGTAATATATCAAGAACCAGATCCAGGTAAGAAATACCAGCAATAAATATCGAGTCAGTAATATAAGTGTTCTAAAAATCAAAATTACTGCTGTTGAAGCCCTGCTATGCTTGCTGCAGATTTCAAGGTAGGTGTTGAAAGCTTGAAAATCAGTTTCTTGGGAGTCTTACAAGATGGTTTACTTACGTTGTTGTGAACAAGAAAGGGAAAAAATTCAGAGTCCCGAAATGTGTACGTTGCACTTATTCAGGTATATGTCTTATGAAGATAGCTTCTAATGGGTTCATAACCCTACCTAACCTAAGGATCTGAACCAGCCTCATCCCCACTTCAAAGACTCAATTACTAAAATAACTTCCCCAAATCGCAATGGTATTTTTCCAAGCATTCTCCCACTCTCTCACTTTCAGCATTCCATTCCTCAACCAATTCTCCTCCTGCATCCAGACAAGCCTCAGACCAAAGTTTGTTACACCGTGGTTTATTGGATTTCTAAGTGGGCAAAAAGGGGGCATGGTAGCAGTTGATTAAATTGTGAATGGTAGAGGGAATTAATTGCAGGATTATGTTCCTTTTCAAAACACTATAGCTCAGGATCAACAGTAGAATGGGCAGTAGAATCAAGACAATGTAGTGTTTTACTTATTGCCTAAAATCCAGACTAAATTACTCATGAGTAGGCCCAGTGAAATAAATGGCTAATGTATCAGAATTTCAGTTGGATTACTCATAAGTAACAGTTTGGATATCAGCTGTTGAATTTGTCATAGACTGCTGTAATGAGAACTTGTTAATGGTGTTAAACAAATTGATGGAGAATAAACATACCAGTGCCTACTGCCTACAATGGTGGAAATAGAGCCTCCTTCTTTAAAACTAGTATATCTCTGATTTCTAGATATTGGGAACAAATGGAGAATGACAGTCTCCATTGTTGGCTTTGCTTATGGAACTGCCCAAGAGCATCTACCTGGCTTCTGTGGGAGACAGAGTGCTGTCCTTTGCTCTTTTGGTTCTAAATAACTGACCTGGAATATGTGAAATAATATCTTCCATTAGAGTAGTTACTTTAAACATATTTTAGTTTAGCTTTCAAGTCGTCTTCTCAAAGCACTATTAAAACCAAAATTAATATAAAATAAGATGGGGGGAGTTACTGGTGTCTATTTTAACTGTTAACACTAAGGATACATGCAGCAGGAAGGCAGCAGGACTAGAATCAATGGGTTGAAATTACAGGCAAGCAGATCTAGGCTAGACTTTAGAAGGAATTTCCTAACCCTAAGAGCTGTTCAACAGTGGAACAGTCTGCCTGGTAAATGATGGGTTCTCCTTTGCAGTTTCCTGCACTAAGAAGGGGATTGGTTTAGAAGATCTCCAAGATCCCTTCTAGCTCTGAAATTGTGTGGTTCTGAGAATCCTAGGCTTCTAGCACTTTTCATCTAGTTGGCCCAATGATCTATACCATCTATGTAATTAATTCTTGTAGACGATCCTGGGAGATGTGTGGCAGAACTCTCGCGAGAGTGGCAGCACCACTCACTAGAGTTCCAGGCTTTGGGTGGGCAGTGGAGCCCGGGCGCATAGGAGCCTTTAGGACAGCGGGCCGCACCGCTGAGAGGAACCTAGCTGGGTGGGCGGCAGAAAGAAAGCGCTCCCAGCAGGCGGGTAGGGAAAGGTGAGAGGAGGCGGGCAGCGGAGAGGGGAGCCCAGCCGCTGGAGCCACGCCCAGCTGGCAGGGAAAGAAAGCACCGCAACAAACTAGCGGTGCAGATGCTGTGCCGGGTCTGCTAGTTGTATGTATTCTTTGTATTGGTTTAGGTTGAAAGTGTGAGAAATGTTTGTCATGCATGTAATACACATTGTTTTGTTTTTTAGGATATAAACCACTTGCAAAATATATAAGGTGTCTGAAAGATTACATGAAGGATCCAAAGAGAGACGAACCTCTTGTCGGTACGTATTTTCAGTTTGGTCAGTGTTCTGACTATTTAGCCTATAGATTTTAACAAAATGCTTCTTATGTGAGAGATGAGATGCTTGTGGAGGGAGGCTTTATATATTGCTGAGATCCAAAAGATGTACACAGATGCTATGATTCCCCATGTGGCTCCTCTTCATGAAGGTTTGGCTGCCTAATTGCTCTTAGCCATTTTTGGAAGGGTCTTAGCCATGATTGATAGAAATCAAATCAATCAATAAATAATAAACTAATTAATGTTGGGATGAGGTAGAAGCAGAGTTGGCCCCCTCCCAGTAGTTCTGTCAGCTATAGACAGTTTTCTTCCTTCCAGGACTTAGTGAAGGCCATTGACAACTATGTGCAAATCTGGGTACCATTTCTCGATCTTACTAGACTGACAAAGAACTGAAATGTAGAGAACTGGCTTCTTTATCCATAATCTTGTTCAGTGACATTTTAAAAGATGAACCAAGATTCTCAGGTTGCTTCTGGTGACAGGTGGTTTGATTACAGTAAATTTCCTAAGCAAATGCCTCTAGTAGTTCTCTCAGCTCTGGATGTGTGTTGTGTCCTGCTAACATGAATAGCTTCCCATTGTATAAAACTGCTGTCTTTAGACATCCAGAGAAGTGAGGGAAGATTATGTTGTTTCTCTTGCTCTGTATCTGGATTATACCGTGTTTCCCCGAAAATAAGACAGTGTCTTATATTAATTTTAGCCCCCAAAAATGCACTAGGGCAATTAGCGGTACATCAGAAATTACTGCTAGGCCTTATTTTCGGGGAAACAGGGTACTTCCAGAAACCCTGTTCAGACTGTTGGGAGGGGAGCGCGGGGGAAGACTGTTTGAAATATATAAAGTGCATCTGAAAGTCTCAACCTATTGCTAATGTGCCAGGAAGTCTCACCCCACATGCTTTTCATAGTTAGAACATTTGTTTGAAGAGGCAAATTCTGTAACAGTGATGGGCATTTCTGTGATCGGCAGCCTGGGGCTGCTGATCATAGAAACAGAACCAAAGTGATTATGGAATGGTTATTGTGTTTGCCTCTTCAGACAAATTCTGAAGAATCGGTGGGGGAGGCCTTCTAGTGCATCAGCACCAGGAGCGGGGCTTCTGGATGCTCATGGGATTATGTACTCATGTATACTACCCTTAAAAATAAAAAAAGTCTGAATAGGGTTAGATATTGTAGGTAAACTTTATTGAAGTGCAACAGATTTACTTACCATACAGAGTTAACAAAACATAATTACAGTTCTAATCCTGTATAATATCGGGTTATATTTAATTCTCGGATGCCAGATGCATCTTGGTTTCCACCCCCTCACAAGACACACTGTTACACTTACTAGAAGAATGCGTAGCCCTAAGCCCTTCCTAGGGCTCCTTTTTTAACTGTTGCTCTGTCCTGCTATCCTCTTTGATTTGGAGTGTGGTGGATGTACTACTTTCCTGATGTAGCTCCTGCTCATCTTGCAGATAATACCTTACCTCAAAGAACTGTGACACCATGTTTCACTCTCCTATATGGAAACAAGTAGCCTATTGCCCTGCCTGCTTGTTTGGAAAGACTTAAAAAAATATCAAAGGGGGTAGATGTTGTAAAAGGCTTGTTGTGGGTAGCAAAACTTTGGAAGAAACCTAAACATTTAAATTGGGTAGCTTGGAATCTGCTTCTTCTGGGTGCCATCCCATCCCATCTTAACACCAAGATCTACAGAAGGCAGTATGTCAGCTCTGCAATATTTTTCAACTCCCCCTCCTTAATATTCAACTGGCGAAATATCTGACATTTCCCAGTGCTTCAGATCGTAGCAGCTTGCAGATGAATTTCTAGCACTAAATATATTTGTAATTATTTAGTATACTAATGACAATAAAAGGTATAAATGCCTTAGTTTTATTTTAAATGGAAAATTTTATGTACTAAATAAATTATATATATTTAATATTGTGTCTAGGACAAAGTATGTTTTAAAATGTTATGAAATAGGTATAGTATATATTTTAGTTGCTCAATTACTTGTCACTTTAAATCAACAATCCCATGGCTTCAAAATTTACATCTTTGATAAGGTGTACATGGTACTCTTTCTATGCAGCAACAATTTTTGTGTAGGAACAATCAGCTACACTGTGTGGAAAACCAATATAAGTATTTGGCTTAGTTCTCACTGAGGTGGTAAATATATCTGGGCTGTAAATGGTGGCTTAATTGACAAAATAGTCTTCCAAAAGGAAAGGAAGCATATCAGAATGGTTCTGTCCTAGCCTTGCCTTCTCCTTGACATTCTTGTTCTTATAGGGAGGGTTTACCTCACTGTCTACTTACATTGATAGGCATGGTCATATTCCCAGGGACTGGGGAGCTAGCAGTTATTGTTCCCATATTCAAAAAGGGTAGAAGGGATTACCCACTCAGCTACCCATCAGAAGGGATTACACACTGAATTACTCATCTGCCTGCTCGGCACAGTCATCTTTGCCAGACATCTTGTCATGGAAACTAACGGACTGGCTGGAACAGTTTGGTGGGCCACTGTGTGAAACAGAATGTTGAACTAGATAGGGCTAGGGTCCAGCAGGTGTTTCTGAGGTTTCTTATGTTCTAACAAGGAAACCTCTTAGCAGAAGAACAGGCTGGATTTAGGGAGGTATGGTCCACCATTGACCAGTTCCTGGTTGTACAGCATTTAATCGAAAAATACTTCACCCCCTCTCCAGTCTCCCTTTATGCAGCATTTAGAGATCTCAAGTCTGCATTTGACTCTATATCTCGAGCCAAATTGTGGTGAAAACTAGAACCATGAACAACTGGTGCTTGCTGCAATCTATTCGCACCCTTCACATGATACATCACTCAAGGTCAGATGTAACCCCCAGGGTCATCTATCAAGCACTGTCTCAACCCGCAAGGGTGTTAAGCAGGGCTGCATACTGGCTCTGCTCCTGTTTAACTTCTACATAAACACCATGGCGGGTCATCAAAACAACCTGGACTTTCACCCCACCAAGCCCTCGGGAAAACACATCTCCACCCTGCTCTACGCAGACAGTTCTGCAATCCTCTCTAGGACCCCTATAGATCTCTGAGAGCACTCACTCAATACTGTAAGGAGGATCAACTAGAAATCAACTGTCACAAACCAAAATCATGGTCTTTGCCAACAGACCAAAGACATACTTGTGGCACATAACGGGGCATACAGTCGAGCAAGTCACATGCTTCAAATACCTGGGGGATGGTCCTCCACACCTCTGGCATTAGGAAGACCAAGACCCATGGCAACTACATTGCATTAAACACCAAGAGAAGTGCCACCATTATCCTAAAATTCTTCCTCACAAGAGGACAATACATACCCACAGCCCTAAAATTATTTGGAGCCAAGTCGCTGGCCTAGCCCCCCTAATGCTACAGGATGATTACCAATCCAAATAGAAACTAACTCTGGTGATGAAAATAGCATCACTTAGGCTATACCCTGCCCACCACCTCCATGGGTCATGAGCAGGCCATAACACTCCTCAAACAGTGCATAATAGACATAGAGCGCCAAGCTGACCTAGGCAGGGACCCGAACTTCCTTATTTCAGAAAGTCTTAAGATACATGGCAACACCTGCTATTTACCTTAGGCAGCTTGAGGCCTCCAATCAGAAAGACCTTCACCTTGGCCTGCTTTGGTGCTGTACTAGATGGAAGATACAGGAAGATCTTTCTCAGAACACCTGTGCCCATGCAATACTGGGCAAGTCAAAACCACAGAACATGTACTCCTTCATTGCCCTTTCTATAGACTCCCACAATATACTCATTCTCGCACAACTGACTAGGTTACCTGGCCACCCTGATTAATTCTTAGGTCTTAGGTTGTGCCATTGAGTTGGTGTTGACTCCTGGTGACCTCAGAGCCATGTGGGGTTTTTGGTAGAATACAGGAGGAATTTACCATTGCCTTCTTCCGTGCAGTATGAGATGATGCCTTTCAGCACTTTCCTATATCGCTGCTGCCCGATATAGGAGTTTCCCATATTCTGGGAAGCACACCAGCAGGTATTCAAACCAACAGCCTCCTGCTCTAAACAAAAACATAAGATAGACATCAGCAACAGTCACTGGAGATACTGTGCTGGGGATGGATAGAGCCATTTACTCTCCCCTGCTAAATAAAGAGAATCACCACATTGACTGATGTAGTAAACCCTTTCTATCTTGGAAGGGGGAGAAAGAGTGTGTAATATGTTTATGGAACTAATTCTGTTGCTTGGACAAAAACTTGTGCTCTTTCTTTTTCTGTGTTTATAGGCTTGGAATATGTGGTTGAAGTACGATTTAAAGGGAGAAGAGAACCTTCTTATGAATGCCAGCTATGCTGCTTTACTACAGAATTGGCACCACTGATACAACATCTCATTGGCCAAAGACACAGAAAATCATATCTTGTATGTTACCTCTAGGTTTTTTTTACAAGGCACCAGAAAGGCTAAAATAAAGATGTTACCTATGTAAGGCTTAACTTCTGGCCTTCATGTTTTTGCCTAGTGAGAGGTGGGTGGGGGGCGTGTGGCTTTATATTCAGCTTTTTTCAGCCACCAAGCTCAGAATGCACTTTTTAAAGGTGCACACTTGCACAGCATATTGCTTGTTTTTTCTGGGTACATAGTTCAAAATGAAAATAGTGACATGTACCTCATACAGCTGGGATCTTTCTCCTTAAAGTAGGAAAGATAAATACCTTCAGTATGCAGGCAGAAGGATGTTATGTGCATACATCTGTGTGGCTTCACATGATCAATTGAAAGTCAGTAGGAAGGCCAGGAGAAGGAACCAGAGGTGTCAGGTGTGCATGTTTGCATGTGGCATATCATCTGAAGCCACCAATGCGCCCAGTTCCCAACATCCACCTGACAATTCTACCTACTTTGTCAACCCAGCTTGAAACCTTAGTGATAGAAGTTGGTAGTACCTTGGGAGAGTGAGGCAGGAACCAGATGCAAGCAGCTTCAGATGACATGCCACACAGGAGCATGCACATCATGTGCTAGGGATATGCAGAATGTTTTGAGCTCGAAACGTTTTGACTTGAAATGGGCCATTTTTAGCTCGAAACAGAGTGTCTTTCAAATGAAGGGTATGTTTTGAGCTCTGAGTGGTATGACCCAGTTCAGAGTTGGAACATTTTGAATGTTCCAAGTGCCATTTGGATGCCTTTCCCCGACTTGCTGACTGGTTTTTGCAATCCAGTCAGAAGCCAGTGCCATCTCCTTGCTTCTTTATTTGCTTGTTGTGATACAAAACAAGTTTATTTCTATGATAACAAGCCAACCAAGAAGCAAGGAGACTGCAGGTTAATCAGAAAACCAGTCAGCAAGGGGAAAACAGGCCTCCAAAATGGCACTCGGAAAATTGCATACTTGTTCTGTTGGAACAACCAGTTGTTCAGACAGAACGTTCTAGGCATTTGCATTCTGTTCCGAGTTCAGAACAGGACACAAATCTTGTTCCATGCACATCCCTACCATGTACCCTTCTGGTACACGGTGTACTCCCCTCTCTCCCAGATTGGTTACTAACTTTCAACTGATTGTGGAAAGTCACTGTTTGTAAGACCTTGAAGGCATCCATGACTTCCCAGTTGTTAATAAAACTTGTATAAGCTAGAAACTCTCCCTGCTTCCACAAACATACACACCTTTAGAGCTTAAAATGTCATACCATGTCAGATATTTCTTTAGTTAATGCCTGGTCATGTGGAAGCTCGAGCTTCCAGCAGCCCAGACTTCCATAGAACTGGGGGAAGGAGTGCCTGGCAGTAGGGAAATTCCCCAGTGCAGCATGCTCCTTGTGCGATGCATTGTGGGAGGTGGCAACCTGTTTTCCACCCCGTCCCCTCAACACTCGGGGATCACTTGTGCGCCAGTCATGTGGGTGCCTGGCGTGAGTGATCCTGGAGCAGCGAGTATCATGTGAGAGAATGTAGATTGTGTCCTTCCCTCCCCTCAGCCCCACCCAAAATGATTGTGTGAATGGCCTTTTGGAGTATTGGATGTCCTACATTATTACTACTAACTCATGCTTCCTTGACCCATCTGGAATCTGTTCCGAGAAAGCATTGTCCTTATACTCTCTTTAATATGGAGGTCTGTAACAACCTTCAATCACAGTGTTGTCTTTATTTCTTCCTCCAGTTCTTGCCCAAATACTCTCCACTGGGCTACCATGTCCACCTTCTTAGATTTCTCTGCAGGTGTACACACTCTTTTGACAACGCTGCTACTCTTGTTTTTCCATTGTATCTATTTATTTTTAACAAGTTTGATTGATTGTTAAATTTATATATCTCCTTTCATTAAAACAATCCCAAGGCAGTTTACAGCAAAATTTAAAAACAAGATTGTAAAAAAAAAAAGACACAATTAAAATATAAAACAAATCTGATTAAAAATTTAAAAGTTATATCATTCAGTTGGTATTTTCCAATCCTGGGAATAATCCTACTTGATAGGTATCTTGACCTTTCTAGATTAGGAGCTCAGGCTCATCTTGTTTCACATACGTTGGGAATTGGTGTATAATCACTGAAAGCCATGGCTATTATGCGCTAATGTCACTGCTTCTGTCTTATTGGGGCTGGGGTATAAACCCCACAACTTCCCCAGTTTCTTTTGTAGCACCCAAGTCTCTATCTTTAGTACTTCTCTGTGTACTTTAGGCTTTTGGGACAGGCTGTTAGAAGCCTGGATGAGCTAGTTTGACACTTGAAGTAGATGGAGTTGGAGGGCTTTGATACCCAGGAGAGGGCACGTGGATGGTCATGCATTCTTCTTTGGGGGGCAGTGGAGCTCACCTGGACCTCAGTAATGAAGTGTAGTGATGTTGGTTGTCATGATGTGATGACAAAACCATAATATTTCACTCATAGATTGCAATGATTTTTGTCATCTCCAAATATTTTAGAATGGGGCAGGTCAAAATAAATGAACAGAAATGTAAAATGGTTGACCTCTGTATTTCCATTGTCTTGGCAGATGAAACATCATGCAGAAAAAGCAAAAAGGACTGCAAACGATGGGCAAGAAGATAAAGTTAGATTTCTTAAACGGATAGCAAAAGAAGTAGAGGAGGCTGAAGGTTTAAAAATGTATAAGGTGAGCTGGAAACCTCCATTGGTAATACTAATCCTTTATTATGCTTATCGACCAGCAGTGCACAACAAACAGTAAGCAAAGCAAAACGATTGGGTTACAAGCCATTAAATTGAAACAATAACTAAATCACATTAGCCAAGCTGTGCTGGTCTGTGATCGTAATAAAGGAACAAAGTGTTGATGAATTTTACAAGTTATAAAACAAAATTTTGAAACATTTAAATAATTTAAATCATTCTAGTCAGACAGTGAATAATGAATACATTATTCACCATTTATAAAGAATTATTCATTTAATTATTACATCATTCTGGTTGGGCGGCATGGTGTTGCTGACCATGCATATGGTGCTACACATGGGCAGGTAGGGGATTATTCTTTCCTCCTGATATCTTTCTGTAATTGTAGAATTTTAACAGTTGGTAAAGACCTAATATTCTATTCAGTTTGGCACCCTCAGAATTCATACACCAACTTCCTACTTCACAGGCAGACCAAGGCTAATATGGACCCAGTTATAAGAATGAATGTCCAGGGTGCAGAGATTTGAAATAAAAACTAGCATGTATTATAACTGCAATCATTTACTTGTGGTCCATTTTTGTTCTGAGCATGTTTACTCAAAGGTAAACGAACTGATTTCACTGAAACTTGCTTCCAGGTATGCCTAGGATTTGAAGAGTTACAGCCTGGTCCTGGGCAAGATTATTTGGAAGCAAGTCCCAATGAGTTCAGTGGGATTTATGTATTTTATTTATTTATCAAATTTGTACACCACCCCAAGCTTTTGTCTCAGGGTGGTTTACAGTGACACAAAACAGGTTAAAACACAGGAAATAAAAACCTTAAAACAATTTAAAACTGGTGTCAGATTAAAATGCTTGGGTGAAGAGGTAAGTCTTCAAGTGCTTTTTAAAAGTTGTCAAAGATAGGGAGGCCCGTATTTCAGTAGAGATTGCATTCCAAAGTCTTGGGGCAGCAACAGAGAAGGCCCGTCCCCGCGTGGCCACCAGACAAGCCAGTGGCAACTGGAGACAACCCTCTCTGGATGATTTCAATGGGTGATGGGACTAATAATGAAGAAGATGTTCTCTTAAATACCCAGGAACTAAGCCGTTTAGGGCTTTATAGGTTATAACCAGCACTCTGTATTTTGCCTAGAAACTTATCGGCAGCCAGTGTAGCTCTTTCAACACAGGAGTCATATGATCTCTCTGAGATGATTCAGAGACCAACCTGGCTGCAGCATTCTGTACCAACTGCAGTTTCTGGACTTCGTACAAAGGCAGCCCCACATAGAGCACATTGCACAAGTTAAGTCTAGAAGTTACCAGCATATGTTGTGCCACCATTTTGAGGTGGTTCATCTCAAGAAACGGACGCAGCTGGCGTATCAGCCAAAGCTGATAGAAAGCACTCTAGCCACTGCCTTAACCTGAACTACCAGGGAGAGGTTTGGATCCAGATGCACTTCCAGGCTGTGTACTTCTTCCTTTTGGGGAAGTGTGATCCCAGATACAACAGACAGATAAAAATTTTCTCTAGAATTTCAACCCTGCACAATAAGTACCTCCATCTTATCTGGATTCAGTCTCAATTTATTATACCTCATCCACCCCTTTACTGCCTTCAGGCAGGCATTTAGGGAAATTATGCCTTCTCCTGATGACGTTGACATGGAGAAATAGATCTGGGTGTCATCAGAAGTTAAGTCTTAACACCCTGCACCAAATCTACTGATGATCTCTCCAAGTAGTTTCATGTAGATGTTACAAAGCATTGCAGACAGTATGGAGCCCTGAGGGACACCATACATAAGTTCACATTTCAAAGAGCGACAGTCTCCAAGCAACACCATCTGGAATCTCTCTGAGAGGTAGGAGCGGAACCACTGTAAAACAATGCCTCCCACCCCCAACACTCTCAACATTCCAGAAGGATACTATAGTCAATAGTATTGAAAGCTGCTGAGAGATCCAAAAGGACCAACAGAGTCACACTTCCTCTGTCAATTCCCAATTGGAGATCATCCATCAGGCCGACCAAGGTAGGCTGCAACCCATAATCCGCTCGAAAGCCAGTTTGAAATGGATCTAGATTATAAGTTTCCTCCAAGACTGTCTGGAGTTGGGAGGCCACCACCCTCTCAATTACCTTGCCCAGCCATGGGAGGTTGGAGATAGGCCTATAATTGCTTAACTCCAAGGGATCCAAGGCAGGCTTCTTCAAAAGAGATCTAATAATTGCCTCCTTAAGACAAGGAGGCATCCTGCCCTCCCTCAGAGAAGCATTTATGATTTCTTACAACAACCTCTCTGCCAGATAGAATAAGCCATGTTGGACAAGAGTCAAGAGAACAGGTGGTAGGTCTCACTGTTTCAAGCAGCTTGTCCACATCCTCAGTAGTCACAAACTGGAACTGATCCAGCTGAATTACACAAGAAGAGTTCCTGGACACCTTTGATTCAGACACCACAATAATTATGGAATCTCCATCTAAGTTGGCCCAAATACAAGAGATTTTGTCTACAAGGAACTCATTAAAAACTTCACAATGGGTAATTGATGGTTCCAAATTCTGATTCAAGGAAGGAGGGGCATGTACTAGCCCCATCACAACCCTGAACAACTCTGCAAGACATGAGCTTGCAGATGCAATACAGACAGAAAAGAATTGTTTCTTTGTTCCACATATTGCCTGAGCATAGATCTTTAAATGCTATGTCGTAGAAATGTTTTTCTATGTTGTAATCTGTCAGACTCAAGTTGAGTCTTTCTCCACTTGCGCTCCAGTCATCTGCCTTTCCGCTTCAGCCCCCATAGATCTCCCGTGTACCAAGGGAAGATCTATGGGGTACCATTTACTCCTGAATTAGAGTGCACAGAATTATAAACTGCCTTGCGTCATAGCTTCCTTTTCCCAAGATCAGGATTGGGGATATTTAAGCAAATTGGAGTGCTTAATTAACCAAAGTGCAGATAGACAGGAAATAGTCTTACATCTTTTTTTCCTGGACAAATTATTAAAAACCCCCACTGTTTTTTACTTTGATTATTTCCCCCTTACATTGAATATAATAAAAGTGAATCAAATATCTTTTTCCTCCTAGCGTGAACGTTATGAGAGACCCAGCACTTGTAAGTAAAAACTCTGGTTTTTTTAATATACAGGAGACCCTCGTTTTCCGTGGGTTCTCACTTCATGGACTCACCTGGGAGTACCAGTTATTTGCAGTTTTCTACCCTCGCAATAACTGAATTTCCAGCCATTCACGCTGCCTCTTTTTGCCAGCTAAGAAGCAGGGAGAGTGTCCATCAAATGGCCACACTCCCCACTGCCCAGCTGGCACTTGGGAAAGCTTAAAGAGGGGTGTGAATGACCAGGGGCCTTCCTCCCTCCCTCCCTAAGCCTTCTGGGGCTTAGAGAGGCTGCAAGGAAGGCTCTCAGCCACTCAGACCACTTCTTAAAGCCTCCCTGTTTGCATGGGGAGACTTTAAGAACAGCAAGAGTGGCCAGGTGCCTTCCTAAGCATTTAAAGAGGTGGTCTTTGCATTTTAGAGCTATGATAAGGGGTGTGACAAGCTATTCCTTGGCATAGGGAGAAGGCAGTTTTCATGAGTGCTAGCAAGGTTGTATTACAGCCTAGAGTTGCTTTGTTTCGAAGCTGATCTAGACTGGGAGCAATGAAACAAGTCAGGATTTAAAGTAGCACAAACCAGAGTTCTAGTTTCATATCTAACAGGAAACACAGTTAAGACACTCTGGTTACAAACCAATTTCAAATCTGTGGTTTCAAATCCTGGTTTGGTTCAAAATAAACTATGATGGAATCCTTAGCCCTCTGTGCATGACAGAAAAAGGGAGTGATTGGGGGGGAAAGGATTGGCAGAGCGGTTGAAAAATAGTAGCAGTAGGGTGAGAATATTTGAGGCTGCTTAGAGCTGTTGAAAGAAAGCAGTTGTAACTGGAGCTGCCTGGCTGCAATTTCCTGGAGAATTGCCAGCATATTCTTCACTTGGGTTATTAATTCATCTCTCCCGTTATGAGAGGGAAGGGGAGAGTGCTTGACTCTCTGCCGCTGTTATGGGAGAACACAGCTCTGCTATTTCAGCTGTGTTGGGAGGCTGGGGAGTTAGGGAGCAGCAAGAGACTTCTGTAGATAATGTTGGTCTGGGGTGTGTCTGGGTGGGAAAAGGGGAATCGCTCAGACATGGAATGTTGAGGTCAGATTCTTGGAGGGTGGAGTTTTAAGTGGGAAAAGGAGTTTGAATTTGAATGTTGGGCTGGGAATGAGGGTGGAGGAGAGGTAGGTAGGTAGAAAATTGACTCATTTCAAACCATATATGTGGAAAAGATACAGGAAACTAGAAACATCAAGTGCTGAAACAAAGAAACTTCTCTTAATACCGAATATTGGGTTGCCATTCCTTTAAGAATAAATTGTTTTTGCCCCCTCTTCTTGGAAACCCACACATAGAAGGTTTGTACATCTACCCCAAAGTGAAGTTAACAAGTTTGTGACACTTATTTTTCACCACGCTGAGCTGCTGACGGTCCCCAGTGACTTGGATGAAGCTCCTCCGTTCTTTGCACTTTTGGAAATTCTAACAATATGTCCATAAGGCAAAGAGAATTCCTGCGATCTTCCAGCAATGGTGGGGTGCGCATAGATCGAGAGCCAGAACTCTTATTCTGGGGTGAGGTAGAGACAGAGTGCTCTTTGTGAATAGGCTGAATGCTGTGGGTATAAATCTGATCCCTTTAGAGAATGCTCACAGATGTCCAGTTGTATATTATTAGAGAGTAATTTATATACTTCTGCTGATAATATTCCTTTTTTCCCCCTTTCAGCTTCCTCGAGAGCAAAGTAGGTAACACAGAGAGTTTGTATCTCTGTACCTTTCTAGTTATGTGGGTTTGTCTTTGCACCATGCTAATTTTCTGTGTGGTAACCATGCTAATTTGCTTGCTGCTATTGTTTTAACTATCTTCAATTAACAATGGCAGTAGAATAACATTTAACTTGTAGACCCACTCTTCTGATATGAGAAATTTCCTTGTAATATATGAGCCAAAACTTCATTAATTTAACTTCAGATGTTACTTCCTGCTCTTCCCATATTAAAATACTTGGAGATCAGCATAATGTCCAATACTTTCTATACACACATTTCTCTCCTCTCTTCTCCTTCCCCCTTCTTACTTGTATACACATGCATGCACCCTTGTGATGTATGCCTTGTGCATACATCACTTATAGGTTTTCTGCTATTGCATATCTTTCACTCAGTGAAAGTGGACCAGCCATAGGCAGTTATTGCTTTGCTTTTTCTCTCCTCCACCACCCACTTCCCTTGAATTATATTCCTTTGCAAACCTGAAGTATGCCAGCTTTCATACATCCTGTTCAGCTATAGTGCTTAAATGGGAGACTACATGTGAACACTGTAAGATATTCCCCTTAGGGCAGTGTTTCTCAACTACCGGTCCGCGGACCTGTGCCGGTCCACAAGGTGTGGGGTACCAGTCTGAAGCATCACTAATAAAAATCACCCCTCCCCCCCAAAAAAAATCTGGGCCGGTGGGGGCTCTCTGGAGCTCATTTCCAGGCAGCCCTCGCTGCTGGATAACATTCATTTCGCTTCCTCGAAATGAACATTATCCAGCAGTGAGGGCTGCCCGGAAATGAGCTCTGGAGAGCTGCCCAACATTGTTTTTTGGGGGGGTACAACCCCCTTACTAACTGCTGGTCCAGGAAACTGCACACGAATAATAAACCGGTCCATATCTCAAAAAATGTTGAGAAACACTGCCTTAGAGGATGGGTCTGCTCTAGGAAGAGCATCTGCTTGCAGAAGGTTCCAAATTCCCTCCCTGGCATCTGCAGATAGGGTTGAGAGAGACTCCTGCCTGTAACCTTGAAGCCGCTGCCAGTCTGTGTAGGCAATATTGAGTTAGATGGAACAATGGCCTGACTCTGTGTAAGGCAGCTTCCTATGTTCCTAATTCTAGGATTGTAAAGAGGAAGCAAACCCTCTTCCCTATCCATTTTCTCCCCACCATGAGTTATTTTATAGTCTCAATCCTGTTTTTAAAACTAAAAAGCAACCCACCCACCCCAAACTGTAGTCTTTCTACATAAGGAAGGTGCTCGGATCATTTTGGTGGCCATTTTCCTGCTTGCTAGCACAAGACCAGCTCTCCTCTCATAAGGCCAGGGAGTCATTCTGTGAAACTGACTTTCAGGAGATTTAGAACAGACAAAAAGTACTATTTCACAGACTACTTGGTTATCTATGAAACTTTCTACCACAAGATGTGGTAATAGCGCCTAGTTTAGATGACTTTAAAAGGGGCTTGGATGAATTCACGGAATGATATGTCTATCACTCTCTTCTAGTCTTGGATTTATATGCTATCCTCCGGTTCAGAAGCAGTATGCTTCAATACTCATTGCAGGGAAGCAAAGGTGGAGGAAGGATCGGCCTTTCTTTCCTGCTGCTGGGCCTCTGAGAGGCATCTGGTTGGCTGTGGGCAACAGAATGCCAGACTTGATAGGCCTTAGTCTGTTCCTGAAGGGCTCTTAGGTCCTTTTGACTGTCAAATTGGTTCTCATTGTCCTAGTCTTAACATCTGGTACAGGGAGGGGTGTGTGTTTGTGTCCATATCATGAGAGATCCATTTTTAATAAGTTGAAAGTTGTGTGCACTTCAAAGCAGTTTTATGGTGCTTTCTTAATACTCCTTCTGAATCTTATTTTTAGAGCTGGATTCAAACCTGAGGTATGTATCTAGAAAGTTGTTTTTGGTGTTTTAGCTTGAATGAAAGTGTTAACTCTTTCTGAATATGCTGCTGTACTTTAAATTACTGTTTTATTTTGTGCCTACTAAAGGTTAAAATTGATATGGTACTTCATAAATATTCAAAGGAATGACACCCAAAGGAAGATATCCAGATCTTGAAAAGTTTACTTTCAAATTGCAGGCAGACCATGGCATTGGCGGACTCCCTATCCGCGGTCCCACATATTCACCAATTACCCGACCTCAGCATACATGATAGAAACCAGGACACAAAGGGTTACCTGATCTCAGCATACACAATAAAACCCAGCATGCAGAGGTTTAAGACCCGTGTATCCGCAGGTTGGGAGGTGGACAGAAATGACCTCTTAAGTAATTTTCATTTTGTGACTAGGTCTATTTTGTGCCTCATTTTGTTTAAAAATAATAATTTAAAAAGCTTAAAACCCTGTGACTTTTCACAGGGGGGAAAACCTGATTTTAGCACTTTGAGGGGGCACTTCTGGAGGCCCACGAACCATGGTAGGACACTTTATTTCACTCCCCTCCCCCATTTTGGCCCATTTTCACTGCGGTTTCCCAGCCTCCAGGAACCTAACCCCCACAATAGCATACACCTAACAACTCTGTATTCACAGTTTCCTAATGGCAGGGAATGGAACCCCCACGAATACCAAGGTTTGCCTGTATTATGGTGGCTTAAGATTCTCTGCAGTATGAACTAAAGGTTGCTTTTATGCTCTCAATATTCATTCCTTCATCAGACTTAAAATTCTGTATACAAAAGGATTATAGATTTTCTAGTCTCTCAAATTATTTGAGAATTATTTTGGAGACTGCTCTGAAACCTTAAGATATAAACACCTGTTTTCTCATTGCCTGGGAGCTATATTTTGGGCAGAGCGATGAGCCACAAACATTATCTTTCAAAGTGAAATTCAAAGTATTCAAAGTCCCAGTAAAATACCTTTTACTGGGACCAACAAATGTCATAAAGTTGTGAGCAAACGCTTGAATTCACTAGAACTCTTCATGCTGGGTGTCAAAGCAAATGAAAGGTTGGCAGAGGAGTGATATTGGTGGGTATGATGGAAAAGTCTGAGTCTCCAGTTCGTAACAATCTTAAGTAGGAACTTTGCAGACTGACTTAAATTAGAACATGCCTGATACATAAAGCTCTCCTGGTGCAGCAAGGTGTGCTGGGATCAGTGGCCCTTCTAACTTTTTTTCATCTCTGTGCAGAATGAGTTTTGTTCTGTGCGGCAGTATGAAGGCACTGTGTGCGCACATGCATTCAGAGCCGGGCCTTCCTAATTCAACCTGAACGGGATCTAAAATTAACTGAGTGGACATCAGGAAACTTGTGAGCGTGCGCACGCCTTCGAGGGAACAGTGTTTGGGATGTAGGAGCCATGACTGCTCTCATTTTGAATTTAAGTCAACCATTGCTCAGATCAGGTTCTCATATATAGGTTGGTCCACATCAGTCCCTTGTAAGGCAGAGAGTGGAAGGCGGGGGAACACGCATAGTAGCAGAGGCGTACCTAGGGAAAATAGCGCCTAGGGCAAACACTGAAATTGCGCCCCCTGTCCAAGCATCTGACGCCCATCTTTCAGATAACTTTACCATAATATCAGCTCAAAAATACAAGTCAGGCTTGTTAATCTTTTAATATTTCAAAAACTATTTAGCAGTGGGCATAGCCAGACCAAGAAAATGCTGGAAGACTACAAATTTCGGTATGCTGGGGCTCATGAAATACTCAAATACTATGTGGAGGTGTACTTGGAAAACTAAACAGAAGTGCCTGTCTAATTCTCTACTATGCATTGTAGCATCACCATTATATAAGTTTTAAAAATAAATGGAGAATTTGACTTTTCCCAGATACTCTGAAAATAATTAAAGGATATGCAGAGTAAACTGTGTCACTGCTTGGAATATATTCTAGTCTTTCAGAAAGACAGTTAAAATGAGAGAAAGAGAGCAAGAAACTCCCAGTGGCCTTAATACTAAGGATTTCACACTGATTCATAGACAAGCTCACCATTAATAGCCATATTATTAAGACATCACATTTAACTCACTTATCACAAGAAGCAAAGTAAGAGCAAATGAATACAATCTAGCTCATAAGCTTCAGCTCAGTATTCACAAGCCCTGGTTCTCTGTACATAATGCCAATCTGAATATGTGTACAGTGTCTTATACTATATTAATTGTTTTAATTTTTTTTACCTGTAGCTCCTTTGGGGGGCTTCCTAAAGGCTGTGGGGGGTGTCTGCAAAGGTTCCCCTTCCCCCCGCAGGCCTCTAGGGCCTCGCAGGGACCATTTGAGCATATGCAGTGGCCATTTTTAAAAATAATCTTTTTTTTAAAGGCCACTGAAAACAAAATGGCCACAGCACATGCTCAAATGGCTTCTGCAAGGCCTGGCATGACCTAGGGCCTCTCAGAGGCCATTTGAGTATGCATGGTGGCCATTTTGTTTTCGGGAGCCAATTTTTAAAAATTTTTTAATTTTACAAAATGGCGGGGGCCCCCCAGGGCACGTGCCCTGCCTGCCCCATGCTAGATATGCTCCTGCATAGTAGTTCCTATATTAACAAAGCTAACTTTTGCTAGATTAATTTCTAAGTGACGCACCAAGTAAAGTGTCCATAGCAGCCAAAGTGTGTACTGTTGCCTAGTGTTTGGAGGGCAAAATCAAATCAAATCCTTTATTTCAGTCATTGACCAGCATAGGTTTGGAGGGCATTTTTCCCCTGTAGGCAAAACCCCATCACTGGGTGGTAGGTCATCTTTCTCCAGTACTAGGATCTTTTTCAAAGAAGGTGATACATGGCAGAAGTCCTATCTGTCCATTAGAAATCCCCCTTTTCTTCCTAGTGGGCCAACACATCTATTTGACATTACTGTGTACTTGGAAAAATTATCATAATATTCCTCTTGGTCCTGTGCTTAGGCTGCACAAACTGTCAGATACGAGGAAAGTTGAATAGATCTTATCTAATAGCTGTAGTCACAAAGTGCTCTAATAAAATGAGTTCAGGAAATCTGGAGAATTTGTGTGTGTGGGCGGGGGAAATAGCACTTACATTTATATACTGCTTTATAGCCGGAGCTCTCTAAGTGGTTTACAATGATTTAGCATATTGCCCCCAACATTCTGGGTACTCATTTTACCGACCTCGGAAGGATGGAAGGCTGAGTCAACCTTGAGCCCCTGGTCAGGATCGAACTTGTAACCTTCTGGTTACAGGGCGGCAGTTTTACCACTGCACCACCAGGGGCTCTTATATCTGAAATGAGCTTCTTATATCTACACCTCGTAGTGATAATCTCTAATGATCTTAGAAGTTGTGCCATTTTTCTGATTTGCATAGTGAACTCAGACAGAGCACTGCTGCTGAACAGTGTGGATTTGCCTGTATCCCTGCCATGTAATCTGCCCCCACATGTAAAGTGGAGATTGTTCTGATGACCCTCCAGATATGTGCCTAATACCTAGCAGTAGTGAAATATTCCTAGCTCTTCCACCAAGAAGGTTCCTAACTCCTAGACCAGGTTGCACAACTTTGGCCCTCCAGCTGTTGTTGGCTACAACTTCCATCATTCCTGACTACTGGCCAGTGTGGCTGGGGATTATGGGAGTTGTAGTCCATAATCATAAGCAACAGCTGGAGGGCCAAAGTTGTGCAGCCCTGTCCTAGACTATAGATAGATCATCCTCCTTACTTTCAAAAACTTCGTTTAGCCCCCTTCCTCCCACTAGCTACACTTTCCCCCCTAGGCAAATGTGCTCTAGCATCTGGTAGATGCAGCCACTGCCATAGACCTTATAACTGCTATGTGAGGTGTCTCCTCCATATCCAGAAAGGTTCTTGTGCACAATAGAGCATACGATCTCTCATTTTGCTGACATCGCTGAGGCTTGTGTTCTGTTTTACCTACAGAATGATCCAGTCCGGAGACAAAAAGCCCTGGAATATATGGTAAAAAGGATGGGGAGGCGGGTGGGCATTGACTTGCATTTTTGAAAGTAACCAGTGCTTTCTTTTTCTCTCCGCACATTTTGGAAGACTTTTTAAATGGTCTTTGTATCAAGCATTTTGTCCTGCATTTATCATGTGCTGGATTTATACTTGGTTTGTTAGACGGACATAAGTAACTAGCTGCTTAGTGTATTTTACCAAGGAACTCTTTGTGATTTGTGGCTTGAGCACAGAATCTCTTCAGAAAGGCACTTTGTAATTCCCCCAACTTGAAGTTCAGTCCTGGATGATTCTTTTGACATTAGATGAAATGCAAGTGTTGAAAACTTGATATTATTTTCCAAATTTATAAGGCATATTTAGGGAAGGTTGTGTTTTATAGTCTTGGTTTTCAGAAAATTCTGTGGGATAAATAGTATGAAATTGACAAGGAATTTCTGCCTCTAACCAGATCTTGTGGCTTCTAAAACGGGGCAAATTCACACCTGAATAGTCAAGCAGCTTTGGAGGACTCTGCTAGGAGCAAGTTTGCTTTTATTTTTTGGACTCCCTTGATCTTGTAGCTAGGCTTCTCTAGGGTGATATTGACCCATCTGAGTATGCAGAGAGTACTTTGAGACCTTGGGGCTTAAAATGAGCAGCAAATAGACAGCTTTTGACACCATTTACAGTCTAAATTAGAAATTGGTTCTAATAGGCAAAGCCATTTAAGCTAACAGTGTTGCTTGTGTGGATGTGAACATAATTCTGAAAAATGTTCTTTACAGCTGCAATTTTAAGCACCTGGGAACAAGTCCTTCTGAAATAAGTGGTGTCTGTCTGTCATATCTATATACTGCCTGATATAGATATCTCCAGGCAGCATACATAGTCCAAATTACAATATAAAAACAAAAACAGTTAAAATACTTGCACAGAATAAATCAAAACTATTTCAGAGTAACCAAACAGCCTAAAATTAGCCTTAATTAAAAGCCTGAGAAAACAGCTGTCTTAATTTACTTCTGATTAAACTTGCATAGGATCACAGTGCAAGTAATTTCCATTTTAGAATGTATCCTGAGGCTTCCCAGTACTCAAATCTTGTTTTTCTGTGTGGTTTTTTTCTTTTTTCTGTATAAAGCAAAAAACACCCCGAGGTAGTTAATCTTTTTTCTTTTTCACAGTGGGCCACTCTAGTCCTGTTCACTCATTAGGAAAATTGAAGATCCTGTAGCTACATACAAGGCTCATGGGAGCATGCTATGAATCCCCACCCTGATGCATTGCCCAGTGTTACCGATCACAGGGAATAGCTTTCCTCAAGTACAGCCTTTTCCTCTGCAGACAAGTGCTGTGTCGGTGGAGTGTGTGTGAGGGAGAGGTTGTGTTTAGGGAATGCAACTTGGGAGTTGGGCCTGTACCAGCATACAGTGCCTGCCTGTGGTTTTCATAAGATGTGAATAAAGTTTATGTAAGCACTAAATGTAGACATGCCATGAGGAAGAGAGAGTGCTTTATAGAAAACAATGTGCAATGAAATGATTAATATCTGAGTGTGCCATTCTTGTATCTTTTAAATTCTAATAGGAAAACTTTGAGATAACATCAGATTCAGAAGCAGCTCTGGTAATAAATATTGCACAATCTTTGTCAGAAGCTTTGACGGCCTTTTGTGGAAGGAAAGCTGCTGTAAGTAATCATTTAATTAGTGCCACATTTAATTAGTCACTTTTTGCAGGGTTTCAAGTATTGTAGTGTGATTGCATCTAAGTAATTGTTGAATTATGTGCTCTTCTCCTGCTTATTAATTGTGTAACAACCCTATATCAATAGCAGCAGTTCTTACACCACATGTTCAATATAGGGGAACTTGTGGGTCATCTACAAGTCATTCACCAAGGTTTTTTTAAGCTAATTGCATAACCTTTTTGCAGACTGAGCTGCTTTTGTATATGTTCTGTGCTAGCAATTCCTTCAGTTGTCACCTCCTTACCAGTATTCTTCGTAACTGGACCCAGTTGTTTTCATTAAAATTATTAATGCACCAAGTGTAACAAATTTTACCCATCTGTTTATGTTGCTAATTTGTTTGCCAGTATCCTTGAAAACTTTCCAAAATGGCTTCCAAACAGGTTTGTTTTCCCCTCTGCTTTTCAATAGTGTTCTGAAACAGCAGTTTGAGAAATGCGTTTCTCTAGGCTCTCTAAGCAAGGTGTAGGTATGATGGAGCTGTCTTCAGAGTAATCAAAGTATTATAGTATGGTATAATTTAAGTGTGTTTAAGTGTAGACGTGATCCAAAGAAGCATTGCATGTGCAGAAAACCATGTAAGCACCTGGAGCTTTGTGTGACTTTGCCCACATAGGAACATAGCAAGCTGCCATATACTGAGTCAGACCATTGGTCTATCTAGCTCAGTATTGTCTACACAGACTGGGAGTGGCTTCTCCAAGGTTGCAGGAAGGAATCTCAGCCCTATCTTGGAGAAGCCAGGGAGGGAACTTGAAACCTTCTGCTCTTCCCAGAACGGCTCCATCCCCTGAGGGGAATATCTTGCAGTGCTCACACATCAAGTTTCCCATTGATATGCAACCAGGGCAGACCCTGCTTAGCTAAGGGGACAAGTCATGCTTGCTACCACAAGACTAGCTCTCCTCCCACTGCCAAAGCACTTATAAAAATCAAGTAACATCTGTCTTTTTTCAGCAAGAAACAACACAAACGTCATTTATTTTACGTTGTTGTTCAAATACACTGTTTAAGTGAAAACCATCAGCTAATCCTGTAGCAGCCATATAGCCATGGCTTTTCAGCCACTTTAATCAAATACCTTTAAGCTGTTCTGAACACCCCCGAATTGAATAGATATTATTTTGTGACCTGTCTTTGCAGCTTGTGCCTAAATCAGTGCAGCATTCTGTGAGGGGCAGCATGAGAAAATGGCTGTGCAGGAGTCAGTTGGTAGTCTACTGTAGGTCAAGTGTAAAGCTTGTAAGAAACCTGGAAAGATTGCTTAAAAGGAGTAGCATCCACAGCTGTCCTTACTCTGGAGCAAGTACTTCTTTTCCAGACTAATAATAACTGTGGATGCTGTGTTAAGTAAGAAGTTTATTGTTATAACCATTGGTCGTAACATAACATAAAAAAGAAAAACATTAAAACAAAGCATAGCATACTATAAATTACTTCAGCAGATAGTAATACAGAATTAGTTAACCTAAAACCAATGCTACAACAAGGCATAACAGATGCAAATTTCTTTCAAAGTTTAAAAGAAAGCAAGGCAAAGCGGCAACTTGATAGCTGACATATGAAATCACATCCACAAGAAGAGAAATCAAGCATTCCACATCTGAGCCCTTCAATTTGTCTCTGATCTGTCAATGTGTTTTCCCTAATCACGTCATAGAAGGGACAATAAAAGACATAGCAGATAAACTCCATTTGGGCCGCGCCACAGGGACAAAGGCACTGTTCCACAGGAAGTTTACCAAATCTCCCTTCAAGATATGCCATGGGCATAGTTTGAAAACAAAAAGTTGTAAAAGCCTTCCTCAGTGATATGCGAGTAAGATTAACCAGGAACTGTGAGAAACTTCTATGTTGCTTATAATTAAAATGAAAACCTTGAAAGCTGTACCACAGCAGCATCTCTACAAGCATCCCATTCAAGCAGCCGGTCTCTGTTTTCTTTGCTCCAAGATCTGAGTTCTCCCCCTGAGGGCAAGGACTATAACTGTTGAATATAAGACAGAAATTTAGTTCATTGATTCCCGTCCTTATAATATGAATAACAAAATTTGACTAAAAGATGTTCTGGGAGGCTGTCTAATTTCTTGAAGTGCCTTAGCAGTGTTAAATGAACTCTTGGCAGCGATTGAAGGTAGCCTGACCTCCATTCTTAGGTAGTTAGCAGGAATGCCCTGGGGGAGGCCCAAAATCTTCCTTAGGAAATCGTTCTGGACTATTTCCAACTGAGCAACCACCTTCTCATCCCACCCCCAGACCTCAACACCATAGACCACTATCACCATCTGTGATATCACCTTGCCCAGAAATATTTTAAGGGCTATTAATTGCCCCCCTTTAGAGTAGAAAAACTTCAGAATAGCCTCCACAGAGCGTCAAGCAGTTGCTAGAGAAGCATTGAGGTGTGCCTTCCAAGTGAGGGACTTATGGAAAGAAACAACCAAATATTTAAAAGAGGAGCATTGCTCTTATCTGTTGGGCATTAATTGACCACCTGTGTTTGATATTACCACTGCCAAAAACTACTTCCTTTGTTTATACATAGTTGATCCTCAGTTTCTCCCCTTCACAATCAGCCAATCTAGCCAGCTTTATTTCAAGGCCAATCTCAGAATATCATCGACATACATTAAAATCAAAATTTTATGCCCACCGAGTGGAGAAAAACTTGGTGATTTCACAGTCAATACAATATCATTAATATAAAAATTAAATGAAAAGGGAGCCAGTAGGCAACCCTGTTTAACGTCTCTCTCCAATGGAATGGGATCAGATAGAGACCCTTGTCAGCCCTCTCTCACCCTGGCCTTGTTGTCAGAATGTAGTTCAATTACTAATCTAAGGAATCTCCTATCGATATCCGTCCTCTCAAGTTTCTCCCAAAGTCTGGGCCTGTCAGTAGAATTGAAAGCTGATGTAAGGTCAATAAATGCAACATAAAGTTGTTTGTGTGTTTTTCCTGTAATTTTTCTCAAACTAGGTATTTTCCCATGTTAAATGAATTGCATTGTTAACTTATTCCCCAGCTTTTGAGCTGTGAAACCTAATGCTGATTAGATTGCAAAGGCTGACAGAAAAAGCAGCTCTTCTGGAAATGAAGAACTTACATGATTGTGTCCAAACTTAGTTATTTAAACAAAAATAGTTACTTTGGCTGATTTTTTTGGTTAGTTTTGTTGACTCTTAGTATAAAGGTCAGTGTTAACTGAATGGTATTTTAAAGTGAGAAGCAATGAAACAAATTTGAGGGAACAATGGGACTTTCCACAAGAGATTTACCATTCTTCTCCAAAGGATTTTTTCTTTTGAAAATTCCCAGTATCTATTGTGGGTGGATGGGAACATAGGAAGCTGCCATATACCATCAGACCATTGGTCCATCATGCTCAGTATTGTCTACACAAACTAGCAGCGGCTTCTCCAAGGTTGCAGGCAGGAATCTCTCTCAGCCCTATCTTGAGAGAAGCCAGGGAGGGAACTTGAAAACTTCTGTTCCCAGAGCAGCTCCATCCCCTGAGGAGAATATCTTACAGTGCTTACACTTCTAGCCTCCCATTCATATGCAACCAGGGTGGACCCTCTTTAGCTAAGGGGATAAGTCATGCTTGCTACCACAAGACCAGCTCTATATATGTGCCACCAATAAAACTTATTTGTTCTTCTAGATTGCTCATATTAGAAGCCTTCCGCCTTTGATGTCACCAGTAAGAAGAGATGCACGGCAGCATACACCTCATAAGCCATTTGAAGGCAACAAAGATGAGCCAGGTACTTTGGTGAATTTTTTAATAAGCACAGACCTTTGGATGACAATGTGAAAAATGCATAAAGTCAAAATAAGATTCACTGTTTTAGTGGAAATATTTTGAGTGGTGGGGCGTGGAGGGAGAATATTGGAACTAATTTGAGAGGTTCTTTTTCCACAGTCGGGGGAGGGTATCCTCTGAACAGATTTCAAATTTCTAAACTCACCATACAGACAGAACCATGGAAATGGGCAGATTTCACCGAGCCTTATAGATAGCCATAAGTTCTGGATCTGGTGGAACTGTGTTACAAAACAGAGCCACTGATTGGCAGAAATCACAGCAAGACGTAGAGAAAATGTAAGATAGGAAGCTGGCTTTGTGTGACGCCTTGGCCTTGAGCTCTGAAGAGCCCAAGGGAGCTCTCCGCTGTCATTTCAGGCAGTGCTTGCTGCCTGAAAGCATCTATTTCCCTTTCTCTCTCTCTCTCACTGGAGGGAGGGAAAGGGAAATAAAGCCTGGCAGGCAGCAAGCCCTGCCTGAAATGGACAGGGGAGAGCTTGCTCGGGGCTCTCCGGAGCCCGGGCGGGGAGAGTTATCTCGGGGCTCCTCTGGAGCCCAAGCCACACCCTGTGCGCGTGATGTCATGCACACTGGATGGATGTTGCTAGAGGGGCCACCGGGTGGGGCTGGACCCAGGCTGCCATTCAGCTGGCTCTGCACCTGTCTTGCCTGTTATTCCTTTGTTCTTGTTTCCTTTACTCCCTTCCCATTCTGGCTAGTTAATCAGGGGAAGGGAAACTCATAAAGAAATAACCACATTTAAGCAATCCCAGCAATGGAGCTGTGAGATTCCGGCAAAGCACTGATGGTATGAGAAAGACAGGACTGGAAGGGGTGGGTGATAGACTACCTTCCACAGGGTTCTCCGTGCAGCAGCTATGAGGTGCAGCCTTCCTCTTGGCTGGATGAGAAATGCAACTATTGCATATGAGTCCTGGCATACATAGGGGTGTGACAAAAGCAGACCCCCATCTTAGCTCAGAACTCTGAATGGAGACATTCCTCCCTTTTCTTGTTGGAGGGGAATCTACTTCTTGTTATGGAAGGGACTCAGCCATCAGTGCATAGTCTAATCCCTTTTTTTGCAACTAGCACAAACCAGACCCATCTTTTGGTTGTGTATGTTTAGACCTATTAAAGAGCAGCAACCTCCAGTTTGGAGGGAAAACATTAACCCCAGATTGTCCTAAGATTGGTGCTACATATACCAGGACTTCCCATTGGACTTAATGGCTGTCTGTTCCTAGAAGAGTTGTGTAGCCTTCAACCTTATTAATCCCTGTAAATATTGAGGCCCAATTCTGTCACCTCTGTTTAATTGTACTATTGAGAGGATGGAAGAGATCACTGTTCCCTCTAAGGTGTGCACCTGTGCACGCACACATCATTTCAGCCACCCGTGCAGCTGTTTGTAGCAGTTGCGCCGTCTTGCCGTGCTGCTGCTCCTGCTACCTTTTCCTGCTGCCGCTGCACTGCCCATGAAAGTCCTGGCTGGTTTTCCTTCTCCCCCGAGCCGTGCTGCTGCCGCTGCCACCACCTCCCTCCCCACAGCCAGGCTGCCTCTGCCTTCAGCTGCAGATCTTATCTGCAGCCAGAAGTCTTGTTGGGAGAGTCCAAAGTCCCATCGCTCGAGACATCCAACAAGATCTGCAGACAGAGGGTGGAGGAGGAAGAAGTGGTGGTAGCAGCGGCAGCTTGCTGCAGCCCAGCGTCTCCTCAGCACTGTGGCATAGCTGTTGCAAGGACAAAACAGGCAAGTTTCTACTAACGTAAGTGGCAGGATGCCTGCGGGTGGGTGGGAGGTAAAAAATTTGTGTACCGCATTAAGTATTTCCCCCTCACCCACCAAATGCGCATGCATGTGAAAGTACAAGTAGGAGGTAATCGGGCTAGGTGATGCACTTTATAAAACTTATGGGAGAGTTCTGGCAGATACAAAAATCTAATTAAAGTAAGTTGCTTGTCATAGAGCTGTTAACTCTCAGGATCACCCAGAATACGATGACTCAGTTTCTTTGGTCTGGATTCATAGATCACATTGCTCTTTCCAACCGCCCCTATATTTTGCTAGTCATTAGGTGACACTTCACGTGATGCTTTTATGCACATGAGTAGTACAAAGATTTGTATGTAACATACACTTTGCCCCTTAAACCTATAACCCAGTGGGATGTTAGAGCGGGGGTATCTCTTATGTGTCAAGATTTTTTTAAAGTACATGTCTTTTTTAAAAAATTTGTTTTCCCCAAAAGTAGAAGAATAAGAATTAAAGCATTTTTACCACTGTTTGCTTTTCCAGTTTCTTTAATTTGGGTAAATGCTTAGTCAATTTTCAAAAAAATATATTCTGTTTCTTTAAAAAAGCAAAGTTCCTTTCATTTCAGATTTGGCATGAAGGTCCCAGATTATGTATTCTTTCCATGGCACCATACCAGTGTGCAGTACTTAATTTTTAAAAAATCTTTAAAATAAAATTTTAAAAAAGATTATATAAGCTTCCCAAAGATCTGGGTTGAGATCCATAAGTATGGGGTTCTGTGCCTGCGCAGGAACCACGCAGTAGCAATGCCACAGCTTGTCAAGGCATCCAAGCCCCTACCTAGCATGCACCAAGGACTTTAGAACCACTGAGAGCCTCTCTGTGGCCTACAAGGGTACTGCCAAAGTTGCCGGCGTATCCAGGCAAAGGATGTCCAACTGGCTGGTCGAGCTCAACCTGCTGACATACAAGTTGGAGAACATAAAACCACCAGAAGCAATCAAGGCCCACTCCACTCGTGCCTACGCTTCATTGGCTGCACACCTATCGGGGGTAACCTCCATGGACATCTGTAAGGCAGCAACTGGTCCACAGAGTTACCTTGCATTAAACACTACATCATAGATGTGCACTCTGCTGCCGAGGTGAGCTTTGGGAGAAACTGTTTGAAGTGGGTGTTACAATAGCTATTACTACACCATTGGGAGCTAAAAACCCATACTTATGGATCTTGATGGCTCTCGATCCAGATAAACAGGTTGCTTACCAGTAACTTAATCTGGTAGAGATCAGTCGACATCCATAAGACCCTCCCAGACCACCCTTCTGCAGTAGTGCTCTGCTATGTGCATACCAGTGTCCATGCTATTCTCCTTCGATAATTATTATTTATTATGTATGTATTACATTTATCAACTGCCCCATCCAGAGGCTCTGGGCAGTGTACAACAACTTTTTAAAAAGACATAAAACACAATGCTAAAAACAATATAAAAACAATTCAAAAATGATTAAAACTATTTAAAACCAATTAAAATACTTTAAAAAACAACAACACTTTACAAACCGTGGAAGGCCAGGCCAAATAAATAGGTTTTTAGGGCTCTCTTAAAGGCTGACAGTGAGCCTAAACTGCGGATATCTGCTGGGAGTGCATTCCATAGACCAGGGGCAGCTACAGAAAAGGCCCGGTTCCGAGTTGCCACCAGACGTACCGGTGGCAACTGGAGACGAACCTCTCCAGATGAACACAATGAGCAATGGGGATCATACTGAAGAAGGTGCTCTCTAAGGTATCCTGGACCCAAGCTGTTCAGAGCTTTAAAGGTAATAACCAGCACTTTGTATTTCACCTGGAAACATATCAGCAGTCAGTACAACTGTTTTAAGACAGGCATAATATGGTCTCTCCGGGTTACCCCAGAGACCAGTCTGGCTGCTGCATTTTGAACTAACTGAAGTTTCTGAACTACGTACAAAGACAGCCCCATGTAGAGCATATTGCAGTAGTCAATCCTGGAGGTTACCAGCTGATGCACCACTGTTTTGAGATCGTTCTCATCAAAGAATGGACGCAGCTGTCGAATCAGCCGAAGCTGATAGAAAGCGCTCCTGGCCATAGCCTCCACCTGAGATACTATGGTGAGGCCTGGATCCAAGAGCACTCCCAAGCTGCGTACCTGTTCCTTCTGGGGGAAGGAATGATGAACTCACCTGCTTATCCAGATGATCGTCGTTCATGGCGGTCGTCCCAAGAACTGAGGGACATGGCGCTCAGCCCGCCATTAAAGAGCACACTGTAGGCGTGGAGGTGGGGCTTGGATGCCTTGATGAGCTGTGGCATTACTACCGCGTGATTCCTGCACAGGTGCAGAACTCCCCCTCCCCCGCCCATACTTATGGATGCTGACTGATCTCTACCAGATCAATAGCTACAGGTGAGCAACCTATTGCAGAGTCGGAGCACTGATACACCTTTTGACTGCGCCCCCCAGCTTGAGCATTGCAGTGAGCAGAGTGCACTCGGTAACCTGCTCAAGCCAGTGAGCACTCATGACCCACTTGCTGACTTCCCAGGACCGGAACTAAGACAGACAGATGGCCTGTGAAAGAAGTGTTGGACCATCCGAGTGCCTCACCAGTGCCTCTCGGTCCAGCAGTATGGCTGCTAGCATATGCTCTTCCTCCCCCTCAGCAAGAGTTGCAGCCCCCCAACTCACTTGCTGGTGATTACCTGAATCCCGCCCAAAACTCTGTTCCCTCATTGTCCTTTGACATCCCTCAGACCAGCATAAGATCAAGGTCATGGCATAGAATTTGGCAGGGTGGTGCTGTTCCAGAAACGCAGACTCGGACTTTCTCTCCCAATTCAATATAATTCTGATGCAAGAAACCTGGACAGCGGATGATATTATGCTCAATGGCTACCACTCATTCTTTGTGTACCTAGGACAGGTTGTGGGAGGCTCAAAGGAGGACTGGAGATATTCGTCTCCACCACCCTGCGGGTATTATCGACACCCCTTACCTTGCTCAAACAATATGCTATGGCTATTCTAATCCATTTTGGTCCTAGCTCATTATTAATAATCAACACTTAGCTCCCACCACTGCAGCATAAACACACGAAATCAGCTCTGTATGGGCTGAACTTGAGCACTATTCAAATGACTTTCTTTTGGCCAATCCTGAAGATCTGGTAGTGATAGAAGGTGACTTTACTGCTAGGTTGGGGCCTAATGATTATACCCTATTCTCCTTGACATAAGCTATAGGCTGTGACAAGGCAAAAATGGCCATCAGACAATACTGGACCCTGAGCACCAGGCCGACCTAGGCAGGGCTCCAAGCTTCCTGTCCTCGGAAAGCCTTAGAGACTCTGTCTCTTCCACTGCGTACTTGTCGACAGTTGGAAATCCCAAGCCACAGAAGGGCCTTCACTCTTGCCCATTGTCATGCCCTCCCCTCTGCTGTTTTAGGAGGCAAATACAGAAAGGTTCCAATCACGGAGAGTCTTTGCCTGTGACACTGGGGAGGCTGAAACCCGAGAGCATGAACTCCTCTCTTGCCCCCCCTAGCTTATGCTTCCGCTACTACTCAAGTACCCTGGTCAGCCAAGCCTACACCTGGATGTTGCTATCGAAGACCGGGCCTTCACTTGTAACACTGCCAAGTTCTACATGGCAGCATGCAAGATCCACTGGGCTCTGACTCCCAGTCCATAACCATGTATCATCCTTTATTGCTTTTAACTACTGGATATTTTATTTGTCCACTCAGTTAGGTATCCTATTATACATAGCTTATTTTAGCCACTTTGTTTTTATACATTTTTAATATATTTTATGTCCTTATTCTTTTAAACATATGTTTATGATTATAGCTATAATCTTAGTGATTTTACGGTTTTGCCTATGTTTCTCTAAGGGATGTTTCTCTTAAGTTTTATAGTATTCTTCATAGTATTAGAGTAGTAATTTTAAAGTAATAAGACTTTCATAACTTGATATTGATTCATGCGCTACTGTTTTATGCTGGTCTTGCAAGGTTAATAAAGATGATTGAGTGATACTTGTCATATAGCATTAAAATATTGCAAAACCTTTGAAGTCCATTTAGTGAATGACGCATGTCACAAGACTCATGAGAATACGTTGCATTCTCCCCCAGCAATATTAGCTGCTTTGTTATTCCTCTGGAAAGTTAACTTCTTGTCATAAGTTTATGCCAACTATCCCCAAACTGTGAGCTGGGTCCAATTTCTCCCCCTTGTGTGTATAGGTAGGTAAGTGAATAAAATCAGGCCTCCCAAACTTTGTTGCCTCTGTAGGATTTCACTGGTGTGGCCTTGCCTCCTTCCAGTCAGTCCATACCTGACACTCTGGTGGCCCCATTGCAGAGATACTACAAAACAACTTGCTTTCATAAGAGTCACATTTAGAAAAAGGGCTCCCAATCCCAGGGAATTGTTTCATATTTGATCAGATAGTGCTTTCACAGCGGAAGCTTCGAAAGACACTGGTCTGTCTATACTTTCTGGCAACTAGTGGAAGTTATAATTGAAATTCAGTTTTTAAAAATGCAGCTGCTAACTAATTTTTCAATTGTTTTGTATTTCTTTAGGAGATAAGAACTGGAATCCAGGGCATGTGTCTAATGGACTTGTACAGTTACACTCCCTATTACAGCAAACACCAAGTACTTCACTCAATCCTACTACTTCTTATGGGGGCCAAATAAGGGAGAGAATGTCTTCAAGTGGCGTTAAAATGAGGGAGAGAGCCTCTTCATATGGTGTAAGTTCTCAAGATCTTGCAACAATGTCTGCCCTCCAGAGTTCATTTGCTCATCAGTCTGCTTGTGGAATCAATGAATGGATGCAGCAGTTCAACCAATCTGCTTCAACTTATTTCCAACCAACTCCAGCGGTTGAAATACCCAGTAAAATGGCAGACAGTGGAATAAGAAGTTGGGATATGAGAGCGTCACAACCTGTTATCCCTGCAACCTACCTGCCTGTAAGAGGGTATCAAGCAACTCCTCCTTCACAAGGATTATCCTCTTGGTATCCTGAAGGGTCAGGGAATGTTAATCTGCTCTCTGGGCCTTCTTTTTCTTCGGAAAGCAACCATCCTGGCTGGTCACAACAATCTCTATACCAACTTGCAAACCTTGCAAACCTCAGAAATGATGCGAAGTCTTACCCAGTCTTTTCTGGTAGTAATTCACACAGTGCTTACCAGCACCTGAATAATGCGATGGGTGGAAATAGTGGTGGCCTTACTGCCGACATCATGAGCCAACTTCGAGGAAAGGATATTGTCACATTGACTAGTATGCTTCAGCAGCTGGTTCCCCATTATCCAGACCTTCAAAGTAAGTGTGTAAAGTGCATTGTCTGTCTGAAATCTTGTTTGCTTTACAACAAATTTGGATAGGGAGGCTGGTTGATTCTTCCTCTGCTTTGTACAACTTTGCTGCATCTGCTACCGGTATGTGCAACTGTATAGCTGCCCCATCCCTCCTCCTCCAAGCTACTATAGAGCTGGTAGCAAGAGTGAAGAGATAGTATAGGACAAGTAAGTAGAGAGTATTTCAGAAACAAGATTCAGTTCTGAAGAACTGTGGGAGGAATGGGGCTGTGCAGAGGAGAGCTGGTCTTGTGGTAGCAAGCATGAACTGTCCCCTTGGCTAAGCAGGGTCCACCCTAGATGCATTTTAATGTTAGACCAAATGTGCCTACTGAGATTCCCCTTGGGGGAGGGGGCTGTTCTGGGGAGAGCATCTAGGTGCCAAGTTCCTTCTCTGGCACCTCCAAGAGAAGGCTGAGAGATTCCTGCCTGCAACCTTGGAGAAGTCACTGCCAGTCTGTCTGGACGATACTGAACTAGATGTCTGACTCAGTAGGCAGCTTCCTATGTATGTCTAGTCAATGCAGGAAAAACAGTGAGAACATCCATGTGGCTCTCACATTTAAGACCCCTAGCAAGGAAAGGTCCAACACCTTTTAAGGGTATTGGTTCCATTTCCTTCTGAAACTTTCAGCTGTTTATATAGTAGTCTGATAATACTACTGTCAGGCTAGAGAAATATTTTATTTTGAAACTACATTAAAATGGCTCTTTCTTCCCTAGAAGTGGATCTTCATGCATTAGCCCAAGCTCTGAATGCAATGAACTGAAAAACCAACAGCGCCTGCTCTAGAAAACATGAAGCTTCCATCCCTTTCATGAAGCTCATCAACTAGCAGCTGGCTTGCATCCAAACTTTCTTCAGAACCAAGACCATTTCTACTGTATCTAAAACCTGTTTAAGTTCTGGATTTTTAAATATACCAAACCTATTGTGAATGTTGAATATCTACTAAAATCAGAAAGTTTTGTTAAATCTCTTGGTTTCTCCTAGTGCTGTTTCTACTTTGAAGCTTTAGGTAAATTCTGTTAAGTGACAAGATTCCTCTGCCTGCTGTACTGTTGTGCACAAATAAAAGTAACTTTCCCATAATTGAATTCTGAAGCAAGACTTCCTGTTTGGTTTTCTTCCAGTCTCAGATAGCTAGTATTTTAACTTTTCTTCTTCTTTCCCCCCCCCTTTTTTGCTATACAGCTATAATGAAATTTACTTATTCTCACGTTCTTTCCTGTGACAATCCCCAGCTGTGAAAAGTATCCATATTTTCATCTACTACAGATGTGTTTGACATTTACACAGCAGAAGAACTCTGCTGCTGGGCTGAAGTTTCACACACCTATAGCAAAACATTTATTCCACAGTTAAATGACCTGTATTTCTTAACAGTTGCAACATAACACAGAGATCAAATAATAAGCTTCCTGTTTGAGGCGGTTTAATTCAGGAATAGTGAAGACAACTTTAGGTCCAGTTCTGTTCACTGGAGTGATGATCATATTGTTAAACCAAAATGAGGCTGTTCCCCCCACCCCCATAAAGTAGCATCCATCTTACTCTAGTCTAGTTTGTCAGTGAAGTCAACAATGAAAGAGACATGCAGATGTGGTTCAGCTTGTATATTACAGAGAAGTAAACTTGTATCTTCTACATGCCTGGCACAGCACAATATACACATCTATACTGTATACATGTGTACCTTCAAGCACATCTACTATTCAAAGCAGCCCCCAAAGCAAATTAGTCATATCCTCTGCAAGGTAAAGAACATACATATTAACTACAGCAGTTGTGGGGGCTGTAGGAAGACCCCAGGTTACCCTGAGAATCTGAGTGAGCAGGTTCAGCCCACTCAAGCAGGAGCAACTAGGCAGCAGCACAACATCATTATGAAGGCACAGGACAGAAGTCTAGCTTTTATTTTTATATTGTGTAAAAAAAGGAGGCACATGCAGTAGTGTGCAAGCTTGAGTAAGCACTCACTTGGCATTTAAATGTTACATATTCTCAAATATTTATTGTACATGATGCAAATGTTGAATTGTGGCAGGTGCTATGGCCTTAATTAGAATCTTTAAAAAGTTTACTACTTCTAAACCTGATCTATACAATATTGAGAATGAGACTTTTTTGTATAAAGAAAGTTGGCAACTTGAGTCCATATCCCAGCGAGACAGTATTCGCTGTCATACGACACTGAAGACCATGGAAAGGTACTGTTCATAGGACACTTGAATCCAGCCATCCTGATCAGTATCATAGCGTCTGAAGACATCTGTCCATTTCTAAAATAAAGAAAATTAGTTACTGTAGACTGAGCTAAGGCTTGCCTGCTGAGTTTCCCCAATGGAATTTAGACACTGCTTGTGAAAGGTTACTATGGAACATAACCCAAGTTATTAGATTAGGTCAGGGTTTAAGCATTATGGGCAGGATCCAGACTAAGGCCTGCTGAAGTTAATGACCCTTGCCTTTCTACTACCGTAGTCTGTATACTGCCCAAAGACTCAATTCAGACATGTGAAACCATGCTGTGCTGGAACCCAAATCATGGTTTGAAGCACTCGTGTGTAGAAGAGGCAAACCATGATTTACAGCTGCTTTTCTGGTTTTGTTTCCCATCTGCTCAGCACTCTGATTCAAAAATTTACTTCCATCTTGATCATACTGCAGTTCTAGAATTCAGTCACAGCAAGAAAGTCAGCATAAACTGGTTTATAAACCTTTAAAATCATCATTTTACATCCTAATTTTGCAGGCCTCCAAGCACCATGGTTTAAGAGTTGATACATCTTTTGCAACAAGGAAAAAAAGCATTCTGGCATTTTTACAGGAAATCCTCTTCCAAGAGGATTTTTAAAGGAAGCATCAATAGAGGTGAATGGGCAAGTACCAGGTTTTTGCCAGTATTATAGAATGACAACCACTATGAAAATACTTCTATGGAGAGCCTTAGGCTCATGTACTCTTCCTTTTACATACAATTAGCCTTTTTTGTGTACAACTGTAACACACTGCAGTTTCCTGTTGTGTCCAAATATGGCAAAAGAGTTTCTTGTGTACAGCCAAAATAGGAAACTGCAGACATCTCCAATTGCACCAGGAGAGGGAGAGTGTAAGCCCAAGGTTTGCAGTGTAACATTCTCCTAACATTAAACTAACATTGTATCTGTACCAGGACAATATCACTACATTCAAAAACTATGGATCTAGTTGTTGGCCATGTATGCTAAATATAATTCAACTTGGTCCCTCCTAAATACTAACTATTCAGTATCACAGTTTGCTGTTACCTGAAGAACAACACAGCACTGAATAAAGTCATCAAAAGCCACCTGTCCTCTTCTTTGTCTGTCAAACTTCTGAATAAGGATATCATAGAACTGGTCAGACAGTCGATACCCTTGAAAGAATCAAAAGCATTGATGAGTTAAATGAGGAAATGCAATTGCATCTGTACTATCGGATTAAGAAGACAATAACATGGCAGTGTATATAAGCAAATCATGCAACAAAAAACAGTAGAAATTAGAACACGTGCATTCAAATTTGGGCAATTTAATAAAGATGTGCTGTAATGGAAACAAGTAGTATAGAGCTATACCGGACACACAATAATCTTCAATGTTCCAAAAGCCAAATTAATGGCTTTCCAGCCTCAGCAACACAGAACACACCATTACAATTGGTCAACATACTGCTTATTTGTAGAAAGCACAACATGCAGTCTGACACAGAGTACCATTATGGAACTTTCTAGACAAGTAGACATTCCTGGCTCTTTATCACAAACAGAATATTAAATATTTTTTAAACAGAATATTAAACATTTGTTGAATTATTCAAGGAGCAAGCCTGTTCATGAGATTAGGACCCAGATATTTATTGTATTTCTATACTGCCTGATTCAGAAATCTCCAGGCAGTGTACAGTTAAGTGGCCATGATACAACTAGCAATAGGCTGTTTGAATACTACTTCACCTTCTCTTTTTAGAAGACCCAGTCAGGACTATCACTTTTGAGAATATGCTTAATTGCAGGTATCTTGTGGGTAGCAGCTGTATTTGCCACTTCTCAGCTTGGGCCCTGTGTATTTAAGAGAAAGTCTTCACTATGAGCCCTGTCACCTGTTAAGATAATCTGGAGAGGTTCGTCTGCAGTTGCCACCAGCTTGTCTGGCAGCTACTTGGGGATGGGCCTTCTCCATTGCTGCCCCTGGGCTTCGGAATGCATGCCCTATTCAAAAAAGAGCCTTTTCAGTGACTGCCCCACCTATGGTATTCACCTGGCCTCCTCATGCGTGGTGGCCATGTGCATGCTCAGCAACACCATGTGACCACACAAATGGCCACCCCACATGTGCGGCAGCCAGATGTGCTATAGGCAGGGCAACCACCACACGGGCTGCCAGGCAGGGCACCACTGCTTGTGGTGGCTTCCAGGTGCCAGAGGTATGAATGGTAATGTCTTTTTAAAAGTACCTCTCACCGCCACCCGACCGCCTCTGGTTATTATGTTTTCTAACTAGTATCCTAAAACACTGGTCTTTGATGAACTTATTATTTGTGTATGATTACTGAAGGTCATAAAGTAATCCGCCTCTCAGATCTACTAAAGACATGTCCTAGCTTTCAGTTTTAACTATAAAGATTGAAAAGAAAAACGATTGTCATAGAGATTGGGGCTTGCCTTCAGAGAGAAAACCTATCTATATCTACTCTTAAGTGTACCCATCGCTAATTGCATGTGTGGCGGCTCTCGTGAGAGTTTGTGAGCAGCTGCTGGATGGACGGTGACAGGCAGACGGCAGCCAGGCTGGCTGGCGGGGAAGGAAAGAGGCAGCCAGGCTGGCTGGCGGTGATGGAAAGTGCCATGGGTGGGTAGTGAGGGAAAGCAGACTGGGAGGGGGAGATGACATGATGATGGGGGAGAGACAGGGAGAACTAGGGGCACAGATGCTCTGTGCCAGATCAGCTAGTTCTAATTATTAGAACAATGGCACTAAGGGCATAGGGAGCTTGGCCGCAGTCGGAGGATGAAGTTCTCAGGCGGCTTCCCCACCCCCTAGGCTTTATAATGGTGCATGCAAAGTGCAAGCATGCCCCAAGCCACACCTCCTGCATCCAATGTCAGACACAAGGAAGCGAGCCAGTGCTGAGGATGGGGCCCATCAGAGCTTCCCTTCCTCAGTCAGTGGTTTGTAGAATCACTGACAAGGAGCTCCTTTCCCTGCCTCCCCAGTCAGTGTTTCATTGAAACGCTGCCTGATTGGGCTTCTCCCCCCTCAGCACAGCCAGTGTTACAGTGAAACTGGCTGGGGAGGAGAGAGACATGCCTTGCATTCCCAGCCAGTAAGCGTTTCATTCGCTGGATGGGTGTGGGAGGGGGCAAGTGGGCGCCGAGGGGGTGCCTTGGCAGCCTACCCAGATCCTGGCAGAGAGGGGGAGATAGCCCTCCCCTGCTTGCTCCATTGTCTCTACACCCCTGAATGGCACAAGCTAAGGAGTTTGAGATTATGGATTCAGATGAGACTGAATCACAGGTTTTTAATGAGATTTCTTCTCTTGTGAATGATCTTCAAAACAAACAGCACAGCAGGCAAATTTAGATACAGCAAACTCCAGCAACATGGGAGACAGTTGCCAACATTTCTTTACCGAATTATTAACACACTTCAAGAATATGTATTACCCCACTTGAGTGGTTTTAGTTTGCTTATTTAGTTAGTTTGTAATGTCTTTGGCTTTGTCTAGAGATGCGGAGACAGGGGGCACCTTCATTGACTGTGGGTGGTGCCAATAGTGGTGGTGAGGAATCAAAGAAGTAGCACTGGCAGGTTAACAGGCCATTACAGGGGAAGGGAAGCCAGACGTTTAATAGCTGTCTTCCCCACCGGCTGTCCATCCACCTCTTTGACCTCGGGGGGCACTGCCAACAACCCACATAGTATCGCCTTGCTCCTTTGTAATGCCAGGTTGTTCCAGAATAAACCTGAAATCATCCATGATTTGTATGAATGAAGGGGTCAACCTCGTGTGCATCACGGAGACTTGATTGGGAGAGGCTAGTGGCCCAGTCTGGTCCCAGCTTCTCCCTCCAGGGTATGCTGTAGAGGAGCAAGTGAGAGACATGGGCAGGGAGGTGATCTATAAGGACATCTCCTCCCTTACCACGGTCCTTGTTGGGGTATCTGACCATATTGAATGTGTGTACTTAAGTTTGGGGACGAGGGACAGATTTGGACTTCTATTGGTGTACCGATCGTCCCGCTGCTCAACAGAATCCCTTATTGAGCTCACAGATTCGGTTGCGGAACCCGCATTGGAATCTCCCAGACTTTTGGAGCTGAGGGACTTCAATGTTCACTTTGGGACCAACTTGTCCGGTGCAGTTCAGTTCATAGCGGCCATGACAACTATGGGCCTATCCCAAGTGGTTAAAACCCTGGACCGACACACGCTGCAGGTCACACACTTGATTTGGTCTTTTAGTCTGATCAGGGTAGTGTTCCATGGGTGGAGACCCCTGTAATTTCCCCACTGTCATGGACGGACCACCACCTGGTTAAGGTTAGGCTTACAACCACTTCCCCAGGGGTGAGGGGCCTATTAGAATGGTCCGCCCGAAGAGGTTATTGGATCCAAAAGGATTCCAAAAAGTCTTGGAGGAATTTACTGTTGGCTCTGCTGGTGATCCTGTTGATGCCCTGGTGGAGAACTGGAACAAGCTCACCAGGGCAGTAGAAACGAATGCTCCTAAGTGTCCCCTACGACCTGTTTTGAAATTGGTTCCTTGGTATGCAGAAGATCTACAGGGGCTGAAGCGGCAAGGTAGGAGACTGGAGTGCAAGTGGAGAAAGACTCAACTCAAATCTGACGGATTATGACATAGAGCAGATTTAAAGACCTATGCTCAGGAAATGTGTGGCAAAGCAGCAGTTCTTTTCTGCCCGTATTGCATCTTCAAGCTCACATCCAGCGGAATTGTTTAGGATTGTGAGGGGGATAGTACATGCACCCCCTTCCTTGAATCAGAATTTGGAGCCATCAGTTACCTGCTGTGATGTTTTAAATGAGTTTTTTGCAGACAAAAGTATCTTGTATTCGGGCCGACTTAGATGGAAACTCCACAATTATTGCGGTGTCTGAATTGGAGGTGTCCAGAAACTCCTCTTATGTGGTTCGGCTGGATCGGTTTCAGTTTGTGAATCCCGAGGATGTGGACAAGCTGTTTGGAGTGATGAGGCCTACCACTTGTTCTCTTGACTCTTGTCCGACATGGCTTGTTCTATTTAGCAGGGAGGCTGTTGTAGGAGGCCTGGTAGAAATCATAAGTGCTTCTCTGAGGGAGGGCAGGATGCCTCCTTGTCTTAAGGAGGCAATTATTAGACCTATTCTAAAGAAGCCTGCATTAGATCCCTCAGAGCTGAGGAACTATAGGCCTGTCTCCAGCCTCCCATGGCTGGGTAAGGTAATTGAGAGGGTGGTGGGCTCGCAGCTCCAGATGGTCTTGGGAGGCTGGATTATCTAGACCCATTTCAAACTGGCTTTCGAGCAGGCTATGGGTGGCCTTGGTTGGCCTGATGGATGATCTCCAATTGGGAGTGTGACTCTATTGGTCCTTTTGGATCTCTCGGTGGCTTTCAATACTATCGACCACAGTATCCTTCTGGAACGTCTGAGAGTGTTAGGAGTGGGAGACACTGTCTTACAGTGGTTCAGCTCCTACCTCTCGGGCAGATTCCAGTTGGTGTCTCTTGGAGACTGTTGCTCTTCGAAATCTTCGAGCTTATGTGTGGTGTCCCTCAGGGCTCCATACAGTCTCCAATGCTCTTTAACATCCACATTAAACCGCTGGGAGAGATCATCAGGGGATTTGGTGCGGGGTGTTATCAGTATGCTGACGACATCCAGATTCTCCATGTCAACATCATCAGAAGATGGCATAACCTCCCTAAATACCTGCCTGGAAGCAGTAATGGGCTGGATGAGGGAGAATAAACTGAAATTGAATCCAGATAAGATGGAGGTACTTATTGTGCAGGTCAGAACTCCAGAGACTATTTTGATCTGACTGTTCTAGATGGGGTCACACTTCCTCAAAAGGAACAGGTACGCAGTCTAGGAGTGCTTCTGGATCCACACCTTTCTCTGATATCTCAGGTTGAGGCAGGGGCCAGAGGGGCTTTCTATCAGCTTTGGCTGATACGCCAGCTGCGTGTGTTTCTTGAGATGAATGACCTCAAAACACTGGTTCAGAATACAGCAGCCAGATTGGTCTCTGGGTCATCTCAGAGAGACTATATCACCCCTTTGTTGTTAGAACTACACAGGCTGCCAATAGGTTTCCAGGCAAAATACAAAGTGCTAGTTATAACCTATAAAGTCCTAAATGGCTTAGGCCCTGGGTATTTAAGAGATCATCTTCTTCATTATGAGCCCAACCGCCCACTGAGGTTCTCTGGAGAGGTCTGTCTCCAGTTGCCACCAACTTGGCTGGTGGCCACATGGGGACGGGCCTTCTTGGTTGCTGCCCCAAGACTGTGGAATGTGCTCCCTACTGAAATACGATCCACCCAATCTCTGGCAATTTTTTAAAAGCACTTGAAAAACCCACCTCTTCACCCAAGATTTTTCAGCTTTTTAAGTTTTTTAGTTTTAATCTGTTTTTTATTTTTAGACTGCCTACATTGTTTTATAATCTTTGTGTATGCTTTAACTTGTTTTATGTTATTGTTAACCGCCCAGAGACGAAAGCTTGGGACAGTGTACACATCTGACAAATATATAAATAAACTTTTGAATGAGATGTTTCATATGATTGATACTCAACTGTGCTTTTATACATTATTGGGATTAATTTATGCCTGCAGAAAAATTCTGATATTGATATATCTGAGCAGGTTAAAGCTTTTGTGAATGCTCATTGCACTGTCCTTTAATCAGAATGTGCTCCCCCCACTTTTCTATTTTACCAATTTTTTTTATAATGATAATTTCTTATCTATTATATATGATCATCAGATTTTAACTGTTATTGTTCTCAGATTTTAACAATCAGATCAATAATTCCAAAACCACATCATGCCCAAGAGAGGCAGTTCTCAGATTCAAATTTATCACATATGGTAATTACTCAATAAAATGATTCATGTTTGAAGTTGAAATCCTACAAATTTCAAGTTGTTTTTACTTCACTTTTGCAAGCACATTAATAAAAAATTCTATTACATATATTTGATTTCGTGAACTTTCCTATAAGAGTAATCTTTGCAAACTGACTTTGCCCAGTCCATGATGGGCCTCACCTACCAGTACTTTATATTTCAATAACAAACATCTAAACAAACAACTTCATAAAATGCAGGTAATTTAGAATGGTTTCGTTGTCAGACATCCCACCTTCAGTATTAACAAAACACACTCCTTAGCATTACTAAATTAATTTAAAAGCCCAGAGATGTCATGGGGCTTTCTGCCAAGAAAGAGAGAGTATAATACTCTTCTAGTATTTTAAAGAGTCCACCCCTCAAACACAATGAAGAAGTTCTTCTGACAAGGTAAGCACCTCAGGGTAGCATTTTCAGTTAATTTTGTTACAAAGCAAGCCTGTTGCCCTTTGAATATTTCAATGTGCAAAATCAGTACAGCTCTAGAGGAGATCATGTGATATAGCCAACTATAATTGCAAACGAATTACCAAAACCTGTTAGTGCTTGCTTTAGTTCGTGTTTGTCAATCATTCCAGAATTGTCTCTGTCATAAGTGCGAAAGACATTTTGCCAGTCGGAGATGTATTTCCAGACTCCCGTGAATTCATTGAAGTTCACACCACCTTTGTTCTCTCTGTCAAACATGGCTGAAACAAACATAACCCAAATATTATAAACTAGCTTAACCCACACAAAGCATCTGCGCACTAGAACTTGATGGCTCCCCTCGCCCCCTTCCCCTCACTCCAGAGTTCTCTCCACCCTCACCTGAGCTGTGCTCCTACTCCTCCCCCTCCATCCCATTGCTTCCATCACCCTCATCCCTCTTGGATTCTCCTCTATCCCCCTCACCCCTCTTAGTCACAGCTGCAGCATTGCCAATCGGCCAAGCCGTAGTCCCCTAACCCCAGAGACCCCGCCACCCTCACCTGAGCTGCGCTCCTGCTCCTCCCCACAGGAATAGCAACAGCAGTTGACCGGGCCCTTGCTCAGTCCCCTCAGGATGCTGACAGGCTCAGGCCCGTCCCTCACCTGCCTGCCTCCCTCCTCCAATGGCCTATGTAGCTCCAAGCAGTGGCGACGGTTGACCGGGCCCTTCCTCACGGCTGCCACTGCCACCATGGCCACTCTTTCCCCTCAGGACACTGACAGGCCGAGGCCCATCCCTTGCTGCCAAGGTGAGAAAGGAGGCAGAGACAGCAGCGATGGCAGCGGAGGGTGGCAGCCCCAGATGCAGGATGAGGAGGAAAGCGCCCGCCCATGAAGAGGGTGGGGGCCACCAGTGTTGCCAGTTACCATTGCCCTGGAATGGCTGCCCTTCTCTTTGGGTGCCCTAGTGGTTGTGTGACAGGCAGAAACTTGGCAGGGGAAGCATCCCTGGAGACAGACAGGCGATGCTGCACCTTCTGGATTTCTGCCTATGCAACACCTGAGAAGCTGCCTGGGGTGGGGTGGGGAGTGGGTAATACTTGGGGGCAGCAATCGATGGAGTGGGTAGGTTGAATGGGGTGTCTGCCTGAGGACTGTTTGGGTCAAAAGGGAAGGTAGAGAAGTAAAGATCTGGTCATCAGTGTCATGGGATGTGGCACTGCCATGAGATGTGCTGGCGGACATCAGCTTGGATGGCGGACATCAGCTTGGATGGCTTTAAAAGGGGCTTATACAGAGCCATGGAGGACAGGTCTATCAAGGGCTACTAGTCTGGTGGCTATAGGCCACCTCCAGCCTCTGAGGCAGGATGCCTCTAAATACTAGTTGCAGGGGAACAATGGTAGGAGAGAGGGCATGCATATAGAGGAGAGCTAGTCTTGTGGTAGCAAGCATGACTTGTCTCCTTAGCTAAGCAGGGTCCACCCTGGTTGCATATAAATGGGAGACTACATGTGTGAGCACTGTAAGATATTCCCCTCAGGGGGATGGAGCCACTTTGGGAAGAGCAGAAGGTTTCAACTTCCCTCCCTGGCAGCATCTCCAAGACAGGGCTGAGAGAGACTCCTGCCTGCAACCTTGGAGAAGCGGCTGCCAGTCTGTGAAGACAATACTGAGCTAGATAGACCAATGGTCTGACTCAGTATATGGCAGCTTCCTAGGTTCCTTCTTTCTCTCTTCCCCTCCCTCCCCCTTCCTGAGTTAACAGATCTTGTTCCGTCATCTTATTCGCATAGTGGCAGTCTCCTGAAGGGGTTCTTTCCTCCCTCAAAACCCATCTCTTTCCAGACCCCTGCCCACTATCTTTTTATATACATAGATTCTTCTCTCCTCTACAATCTTTCCACCAGTAACAGTTGCATTCCAACTGACCTTAACCATCACAGGCTCCTCTTCCCTATCTGTATATGGGATTCCCACTGCCCAATCACCATGGTGCTCCTGCTCTGTTACCTCTGATTGGTAAAGCACTGTGTGGGTGAGGCTTGCCACACACCACCTAAGCTTTTTATATAGAGAGAAGAAGATAAGAAATTGCAACCAGCAGTTTTCTACTGCTTTCCTATTTAATAAGTGGCAGGTACATATAATCAGATACGCAGAATGCCTCATAGAAAAACTAATGGCTTTAACTATTATTTCCTTCTGCTGTTCATGCCAAGAAGGAGAAACAGCAACAGAAGTAGCTCCTACACAGGGAGGAAAATGGGTTCTATTCTTACTCCAGAAAAGCACTGAATATACTCAGAACTGTACCCTAAAAGTATTCCCATCTTTTCCTAAAACAACTCTTCACAATCACAAGGACTTTTATGACTTAGCCATCACATAATTTCCTGTGGTGTGCTGACACCTCCAGGTATCATCACAAGTGGTACAGCAAGATATTGTATGTGTTTTTTTTAAAATGGAATTTTTACTGAAAGTTTCTATAAAAAACAATGCACATACATTTAATCATGAAAAAAAAAATAGTGGCTTACAGCCATGGACATGCTTGTTGATACAAGCAACTTCTTGTGTTCCAACATCCCCAAGACAACAGCATTTGTATATAAATGTAACCAAGTCTAATATGGATTACAATCCATTAATACAGCATAAAAGAAAAACATTAAGCATAGGGGAAACATCTATCAAGTTCTCTCCAAGGGAGCAAGACCTTACACATACCGTACATTTTTTACACAATCCTGAACACTGTTCATTGCTGCTTTGTTATACACCCTCAAAATTCTGAGTCAAGAAGGAAAGTTGGCAGGTTATGTGAAGAAATAAAGCAGAATGTCAAGAAATAGAAGAGTAGTGCTCCACCAGCGGAAACATTTTCTGTGAAACTGTGTTTGCACAAGAACCCCTTCCTTTCATTTACAAGAGGAGTGTCTGCTGACAGAGATCCCTCCACTCAGGGTCAGGATACCCTTTCCTCTCACCAACTTGCAAATAACTTATTTCAGTGGTTGCTACATAGTCACTCAGAAGAAACTGGAAGAACTAATCTTGTAGATAGACTAAGATTCTGGACTGTCAACAGCTGACACTGCAGTCTGTTGGCACTGTAATTCTAATTATACAGCTGTTTTATAATTTGGTTGTAGTGCAAAGAAGTGACCATGTTTTTGAAGAAGTTGATAGACCTAGAGGGGAAGTTCTGAATGCATACTTCGTTCCCTCCAAATATAGCTCTTCTGAATATTTGTGAAGATATTGGTTCCAACAATGCAAAACTTTAATATACTTAACTGCTGCCAGAATGCAGGTAGCTAAAAACTGCAAGCCTACACAAATTCCCTCATTAAGCAAAAGCTGTCAAAATACTTGTCAAAAGTAACAGTCAAAAATAAGCCATCAGTGATGACCCACTGACAGCAAGCAAGACTGGAAACAATTTTAAATTAATTAGATAATTTATAAAACAGTTTGAACCTTTAGATCTCCAAACAGCTTGGGATCAGGTTATCTGAAAGAGTGCTTTAACCCATATGTCCCTACTTGGACCTTGAGATCTTCTGAGACCCTGCTCAGAGTAACTCTGCCAAACGAAGTAAGGTGGGTGGCTACTAGAGAGAGGGTATTTTCGGTGGTGGCACCCCCTTAACGCAATAGCCTCTCCAGTGAGACTTGCCTGGTAAAGAAGACCTTTGTCCACCCAGGCCTTTTAAAAAGGTTTTTAAAAGTTTTAAAACTGTTTTTGTATTGTATTTTCTGTTGTGTTTCAATGCGTTTTAATTTTTTTTTAATTCAATTGTTTTACTTTGTGAGCCACCCAGAAAACAATCATCATGGTGCAGCCAACAAATGAAATCATCATTTTAAAAGGTTTCCATAGGATAACATGCAAGAACAAGCTTTTTAAAAGTTGAAGAACAATACAATATAACATTTCTCCTCTTTAATGAGATTATAGTGTCTCACATATATTATAGATATACATACAGTCCCTGAACTATCAGCAAAAGCTCCTTTCATCGTGAGCTTCCACTGATGGATTACTGTCTTGCCGAAAGCTGGGGGCTGATGTCCAGACTACGCAAGCAAGAGGGAAAATGTTTCACACATGCAATGGGAAAAGGCACTTTTCACTATCTGCCCTTTCTTCTGCAGTTCATTCTGCCTCTTGAAAATATGTCCCCACAGGCTGTGGGGTATGCTGTACACTCTGTCCTTTCTCTTGCAAAGTCAATCTTGATGTTAATATGCTCCAATTAAGACGTGTGTGTGTGTATATATAAAATAAAGAAAAAATTTCCACTGAAGAAAAGCCCTTCGCAAACCTGGAAAAAACCCTCCCTCAGGTTCTATAGTATGATACAGCTACTACTGGAAAGAAAGATACTAAACATATATGGTAACTTCATACAGCGGGTGGAAAGAGAACTGGGTGTAATAATGGTGTGTCTTTAAAATGTTCCCAAACCATAATTTTAAAACTATTGAAAAATTCTTGCTTTTATGGTATAGAATGGCTGGTAGGGATGTGCATGGAATCGGGCGGGGGTGGTTCAAAGGCGAGGGGGTGCTGTTTTAAGGGTGGGGGAGGGTGCACTTACCCCGCCCACTGCTCTTCCCCTGCCAGCGCTCCGATTTTCTAAAGTCCCTTGGGGCAGCAGCGTACCTCCCTGCCACCCCATAGTTTACCGGAACTATCTGGAAGTAGCCAATATGCCTGCGTGCGCCCGACATGTGTGCGCCCAGGTGAAGAGCAGGAGGAGTAGTAAGTGCACCCCCCCGTCCTTAAAGCAGCACCCCCCCACCTTCGAACCAGTTCGGAGGCCCATAAAGGGCCTCCGAACTGGTTCCGTGCACATCCCTAATGGATGGTAGGAACAGGAGAGAAAGTGGGAGAAATTGAATACCTCGTCCTATTTTGATATTCTCATGCAGCAGATTGGTTCACATAAGGCTAATGAAGAAAAAGGGCATCCTAAAAGCATTCCCATTTTGCATGAAAAGCTAAGTAGGCTAGGATTTAAAGGCCACTATTGTCAAGATTAGTCTATGCAACAACAACAATATTTTCTCCATTGGCTCAGCTTTGTTTACCATTTTTGCCCTATGAACAACAAGAACAATGCTGCAGTGAGTACAATACAAAAGCAAATAAGTTTAAATATCCCAAATATTACTTACATAAAACAGACCTAACTGTTGCTGGGTTAAATGGAGTCCATGTTCCTAGAAGAGAAAGAAAATAAAACCATCAAGAAAGCACACACACGGAAAAGTGTTTATAAGTTTGTGATCATTTAGGTACCATGTTATTTTAGCTCAGGCCTTTTGCTGTACAAGCACAAAGTGAAAAATGTCAAACAGAGGTATGGCTGGATTTTATAATAATTGCCATGAGTCTTTATGGAATTTGCATGAATTCTGCTATATAAATCTGCATTTTTGTTTTCCATTGTAAAATACAAAAACTGCATAAAATAAGGCAAACAAAAACCTAATACAATTTATCTACATCTAATCCATTTTTAAAAGAAAAATACATAGTTTATATAAACATAAACCAAGGTTTGGAAGCGAGTAATAGGTCACAGTTTATTTCTAATGAATAAGAATAAACCAAGAACACTACTTGAAAAACACCTGAGATTTCCTGCCTATCGGGAGCAAGGAGTGGAAGTTAACTCTTTGTGAGCTGTGACCTCCTACTTCGAGGGAGAAATGGGCTTTAACCACAATTCTGAGTAACATCTGAACCAGCCCTTACAAACTAACCACAATTAGATGAAATAAACCATAGCTCCATGTTATGTCTGAAGCAGTTTAACAAAACATTTCTGTAGCACTGATTAGATGTTTATATGCTGTACTGCCCATGGGGTGATAGCTTAAGGGAGGTTAAGCAATCAGCTCTTTTACATCCAAACACAAAAGGCAGTCAGCATGCTGAAATCTGAATGCAACACTCTCATTACGTTATGTAACCATTACTTGAACTCCTTGATATGTTATGTAACCAGCTAGTGTCCGTTTTTTAATAATACTAAAATACGTTTTAAAAGCATGAAGGATCATTTCAGACACAAGTTAACACTTTTGTAATCACAGATGCTCTTCCAGTTTTGCTAGCCACTACCATTTTATATAAATTTCCAATTTCAGATATTAGAGTGTTTTTTTTAACTTTAACTATGCTGTCATAACATTACAGTGGTCCCTCGACTTACAAACTACTCGACATAAGTATTTTTCGAGTTACAAACGGCAGTTTTAGATCCGGTTTTAGATGCGGTTTTTTCGACTTACAAATTTTTAGATGGGGTTTCCTCGACTTACGAATTTTACATGCGGTTTCCTTGACTTGCCTGCCTGTTTACTGCCTGTTTATTCTTGAAAAGAAATGTTCCTGTGCAGTTTGCAAGCCTTACTGGGGGTCTGGGTCTTTTTTCTAGGCTCCGGAACGCATTAATCCGTTCCCAATGCATTCCTATGGGAAACCGCTTTTCGACTTACGAATTTTTCGACTTACAAATGTGCATTCGGAACAGATTAATTTCGTAAGTAGAGGGACCACTGTATGTCTTTTATCAAATATCCTAACAATTTCTGGCCCAGACGAGGCTCTACACAGTCCTAGATAACCCCAATGTGAAAGTTACAAGTGTCCAAACTTAAGAACATAAGAACAGCCCTGCTGGATCAGGCTCAAGGCCTATCTAAGTTCTTGTAGTGATGTGCCCGGACCGGTCCAGAGGCCATTCTAAAGGCCTCCGGGCCGGTCCGGACCTGGGCGGTTCGGGGTTTGGGCGATTCGGGTGGGGGGTTGCTTTAAGAGCGGGGGGAGGGTTTACTTACCCCACCCGCCGCTTTCCCCCTCCATCGCTCGTAGTTTTTCTAGTAATTGGAGCGGCAGGATACCTCCCTGCCACCCCTTCCCCCATTTCACTTGAAAAGGCTCCCAGAAGTCTTCTGCGCGCACCTGCACACGTCACGGAGGCGTGAAGCGCACGCATGATGTGTGCACGTGGAGAAGACTTCTGGGAGCCTTTTCAAGCGAAATGGGGGAAGGGGTGGCAGGGAGGTATCCTGCCGCCCCAATTACTAGAAAAACTATGGGCAACGGAGGGGGAAAGCGGCGAGAGGGGTAAGTAAACCCTTCCCCTGCTCTTAAAGCAACCCCCCACCCCAGTGCTGGACCGCAGTTCGGCGGTTCCGTGTACACCCCTAGTATCTTGTTGTGCACATGGCCTACCAGTTGTCTCTGAGAACATCTTGGCTCGGAAGCTTCTGGCATTGTATATAAACACCTCTCTGACCTGGTGTTGGCATATGCTATCTCCCTTACCATCATTTGATCTTTTTGACCAGCTGTCATTTGCTTCTGTCTGCTCTACTTCTGGTTCTACTCTGTCCCCTTCTGGTTTATCAGAAATGTTTGCACCCTCACACCTTAGGGGATTTTGCTTGCCCAACCGGATACCACCCAGTTCCTGTTGGCAATCCCCCAGGCATCTTTTTAAAAGCTGCTCCAAGACCATTTTTTATTTTAAGCAGCAGCAGCACCAGCCTGGTTCCATCTTGGTACTTAGATCCATGGGTGTCTAAAGAAGCATCTTGAATGGAGAAGGGAAAAAGCAGGTGGGGGTGGCCACTGTTCCCTCTAAGGCGTGCACATGCTCACACTTTTTCTGACGTCAGTTAATTTTAGATCCTGCTCAGGTTGAATCAGAAAGGCCCCACTCTGAATGCACGTGCCCGCACACTGCCTTGATACTGCCGCCCAGAACAAAACTCAATTAGCACACAGATGAAAAAAAGTAGAGAGAACACTGGTGGTGGCAGCATGAGAGATCAGGAGAAAGGACTCGGTATCAGGTACTGGCTTGCTCTCAGCCATCTTTACAAGCAGACACTTCCAAACACTCACAACTTGAGACACGGCCATTAGACAGCTCTACTCTTGTTTTCTCTTTCCCACACGAGTATACAGAACTCAGTAGAATCTCATGAACTAAACCTGAGGTATGCCAAAGGTAAACCATGGTCCATTGGTGGACCATGTACAAGTGACTTACAGTGTACAGAGTACAGAGCCCCTGGTGGCGCAGTGGTAAAACTGCTGCCCTGTAACCAGAAGGTTACAAGTTCGATCCTGACCAGGGGCTCAAGGTTGACTCAGCCTTCCATCCTTCCGAGGTCGGTAAAATGAGTACCCAGAATGTTGGGGGCAATATACTAAATCATTGTAAACCGCTTAGAGAGCTCTGGCTATAAAGCGGTATATAAATGTAAGTGCTATTGCTATTGCTAAATCAGTCCCTCTGTGAACTAGGCCAGGGGGTTCCCACCTGTGGTCCTCCAGATGCTGCTGAACTACAACTATCATCATCCCTAGTCACAAGGGGATGATGGGAGTTGTAGTTCAGCAACATCTGGGGGGCCACAGGTTGGGAACTCCCGAACTAGACACCTCAGGTCTCCACATGGCTCTTGCATTTCAGTCTAGCTTTCAGCACCCAAATTTGCCCCGACACCACCAGCAGTTCTTCAATGAACTCTTTCTCCAGTCCTACACTCACTACCCTTCATACTTCACTTGTGTACTCCCAACAGTTAATCTTCTATTTAAACACAGTTCTAACCGCCCAGAGATGAAAGTTTGGGCAGTATACAAGTTAAACAAACAAACAAACAAACACCTGCAGATCCTCGAATCCTTCCCACACCCACCCCTACTCCAAGGATTTCGAGAGTAGTATAAAGCCTTTGTTGTGACTACATTTGACCAGAACTTCAGTATCTTCCCATTTTTAGGAATTTAGAGATATTAAAGAGGAGAGAAAAATATACTGAGAAGGTGCAGGTGCAGAAAGGGGTGGGGTTGAGGGAAGACAGTTGATAAAATTCCATAACAGCTAGTACATCGCACAAATGCACCAGAAAGCCTTTCTGGGGAAAGAGAACAGCTGCTTCAATGTTTGAAATTTGGTTTTCCTAGACTTATATAAATATGGCAACTCAAAAGCTTTCAAAATGCATTTCTCCCCTAAGTGGTATAGCATTAAAAAATGTTGAAGGCTTTTGGACTGGTGGGTTGGGCAAAGGGGTCTTCAAGAGATAGATAATAGGAGGCATGTTTAAAATATTCCATCATAAGCACTGCAATAATGCTGTTTTCAACTAGCTTTTCTGACATTTCTTACTTTATTATTATTTTTAAGTTTGTCTGACTTGGGCCAGGTTTATTTTTTAAACAAAATTTCAGTCCAGGCCAGTGAGCAATTTTGAGAGGAAGACCAGAATGGGGGTGACAGTGGGGAACAGATTATGCATTTTACCCCCACAAAGAAAGAACTTTACTTTCTTAATGCAACTCTGCTGTTGTAAGTTTCCAAAAATGTAACAGCCCACCAAACTCCAATTTGGCAGCATTATTCTGGGAGGGCTCTGTTAGAACAGGGTATGCTTTGTTGATAGGTGGATGGAATTTCCAATAGGTGGTGAGCACATATTTCCATGCTACAGTTTGCCCTTCTAAACAGGACTTGTTACAGTGCAAAGCAGAAAACTCAGACAGTAAGACTACTATCCGCCATAGTGCTCCCTTACAACTTGCAATAGCTTTTGCAAGTATTAAGAAGGTATTAGCAGCACTAAGAAATACCTACTTTTACAAGTATTAAGAAGGTATATTAGCAGCACTAAGAAATACCTACAAGTTCAGTCTATTCTGATGCTCTTCAAATTCTAAATTCAATCTGATTTTATTCCAGTATGGTTCAAAATATGATGCAATCCTATATCTGTAACTTCTCCATGCTAATCTAACAGGTCACACAGACCTCCGCAGACTAAATATCTGAGATCCCAACAACAAAGAGTTACCCATGTAAACTTGAGGGTAAAGTTGTGCCATGGAGTCGGTGTCGACTCCTGGTGACTACGGAGCCATGTGGTTGTCTTTGGTAGCATACAGGAGGAATTTGCCATTGCCATCTCCCATGCAGTATGAGATGATCCCTTTCAGCATCTTCCTATATCACTGCTGCTTGATATAGGTGTTTCCCATAGTCTGGAAAAAATACCAGCAGGGATTCGAACCAGCAACCTCTTGCTCCCTAGGCAAGTTACTTCCCCACTGCGCCATTAGGTACAGTGGTAAGTATTTGTGGCAATGTGTTGTTAGATACAGTAACAGTAAATGACCAAAATCACACCCACACCCCAACTGGAAAAAAAATCTCACCAAACCACAAATACTCAGGTCGCAGTTGGCAACACCTGCCGCAATTTCCCAGCCGCGGATACTCAAAACCGTGATTGGGAAATCCGCAGTTGATGAGGGATGACTGTAGAAGGTTACTTTGTTTTACTTTCAACAGCCTCCCTTATCACATACTATTCTCAAGGCCAAACTAGATGCTACACAGAAGTTCAGTAACTAGAATTCCTGCTGTCCTCCCCACCCCGCTGAGGGGAGGTGGTTAGACTGGGGCCATAGCATTTTTTTTTGCCCCGATACCAATTGCCCCACTTAAGTCACCCCCATAAAGCTATAGCTGTAGAGGGGGAAGTGTACAGGCAAGTTTTTGCATACACACCATACTTTTCCTCTCCGCAGTTAATAGACGTTTAGGGTAGGGTTGGGGGAAGAGTTGGATTGGAGCCATGGTGTGTGTGGGGAAGGGTTAGATGCTTCTCCAAATCCCACCACCACAGCCATTTTTTTCAAAAAGAAGTGTAACAATGGCACTCCCAACTTCATGTCTACTAAGGCCCTCCAATTATCATAGCTCTGTAACCCCAAACCTTAGCCCATTTAGCCATCTTTAATGCACAAGAACTTCACTTAACACAGATATATTTCCTCTTGACAATTCCCAACCACTCTTGTATTCAAATTTACAATCATTAAGCAATAATAAAGTTGTAGAAAGTTGCCCTACGCATTTGTGGGGGTATTTGTATAGGGACAGATTGCAAGCAAGAATTGTCTTCTTTGCTAAGCAGGATCCACCCTAGTTTGCCTTTTAATGAGAGAATATATGTGAGCAGAGCACTGTAAGATATTCCCCATGAGGGATGGGGTCGCTCCAAGATAGGGATGAGAAAGACTCCTGCCTGTAATCTTGGAGAACCTGCTGCCAGTCTGTGTAGACAATACTGAGCTAGATGGACCAATGGTCTGACTCAGTATAAGGCAGCTTCCTATGTATCTTCCTATGTCTTACTTCTGAGATCTGCTTAGCACTTGGCATGCAAGTAGCAAAGCCAAGGCCTTCTTGTAGCAGCATCACAACTGTGGAACTCTCTTCCCAGGCAGCTGGGACATGCTCCTTTCCTCTCCCTGCAGTTATTGAAAGACTCTCGCCTGTAACCTTGGAGAAGCTGCTGCCAGTATGGGTAGACAATACTGAGCAGATGGACCAATGATCTGACTCATTATATGGCAGATATGAGTCAGACTCTCTCTCCCTGCCCCACCTGGACATCACAGTTTTTCAACATACAGATTTTCATGAATGGCACATTTCTTTTTCATTTTGAGTACACAAGCTGGAAAACCACAACTAGCACACATGGTAAGAGACATGTATTTGTGATTTAACACAATGTACAATCTACATCTACTTTTCCTAAAGAGAAGCCATTTCTATCTAAGACTCTTGGAAGGAAACCAAAAATACAATTATTCCACAATATATGTGTTACCACATAGTCCTCCAAGGATATCAGGACAATGTGTACATCTTTTTGTTTGTTTTAATACCCTCACAACCACCAACTAGGACTGAGGAGAGGTTTGGATGAAGAAGTGAACTTTGGTCAAGGAAATCCACACCTTTATTACTTTAAAGCCCTGTGCACGTGAAAGATCATCCTTGGTGATCAGCTGAAGCAGCTCTACTCTGACCCCCAACATTTTGGAAAAGAAGCCCATAAGAATTCAGAGCAGGCTTTCTAAGAGATTGTACAAACTCTTTAGCACTCCATATCCAGAGAAAATCCACCTAAATTTTCTCCCCTTGTTTAATTAAAGAAAGGGGAAAAAGAGCCATTCCAGAGAGCTTTCCCTGGGTCAGTTTGGTTTTCATGTTTTTGCTGCTGCTGCCACTGAGTTTTGATATATTTCTTCCTGTTACATCTGGATGGTTGGATTTTATTTTGGAATTGTTTGATTTTGTTGTACAATGCTTGGTGTATTTTGAATTTTAAAAACCATTTAAAGATCGTCCATATTCTGTCCTGTACTCCACACTGGAGCAACTGAGGTGAATGTTGGGGAATGGGGGAAGTAAAGAAAGAAAACGATTCTACCACCAAGACTGGGGGATCAGAAAAGAGGAAGGGAGGTCTCGCCTTACCGTTGGAGAGTGCCTGCTGGAGCTCACTGTCCGAGATGATCCCGCTGCGGTCTTTATCAACCCTGGGTCAAAATACAATAGAAAGTTTTTTACTGACGGGACTGGAGTGGGGTGGGGTGGGGTGGGAACAGACAGCCTATCCCCTACCGTTAACAGCCCCATACCTAGAAATGGAGAAAGGGCGAAGGGGTAGCCTCGCAATGATGCATGTCGCCTGAGACCAGAGTGGGAGCCCAGGGAAGAGGAATTGGGCGACTCACCTCTGAAAGACACCCCACAAGAAGCTCGCGTCGGTCATCCCCATCGCCGCCATCGCCCAGATCAGATCAGCGACGAGACACCCGGACGGGAAGGAAGGAAACGAAAAGAAAAGGGAAAGAAGAAGGCGAGGCACACCGCCGCGGGCTGGCTGAGGAGGGCCCCGCTCGCCACTCTAGTTCCGGGTTCCAGACAGAAGCTCAACTCAGGAGAAGCCCCGCCTCTTCCTGACGCCCACGGCCTCCTCGAAGATACGGAGCCCCCCCGCGCCTCAGCTCCTGGCAGCAGGAGGAGGAGGAGGAAGGAGGAACGGGCTGTTTTCGAGGGATTAAGGAGCGTCATCTTCCGGACTGGAGAGAACTGCCTGCCTTAATCCGCGCGCGCTGTTTCTTTCTCCCCATAGAGAAAGAAAAGCTTAGAGGAATACGCAATCTCAACTTCCGATACAAATTGAAAGCCGCCGTTGATGCAAACATCTTATTAAAAACCCATTTTTTCACACGAAGCCCCCCCCCCCTTATTAGAGAGAGCATGATCTGCTGTCCTGATGCTTTCTTTTGTTTGATGGGAAGCTACGTAGCAGCTGCCGGCCAGCTCTCACTTCCGTTAAGGGCGCCAAAAAACCCGAACAACCTCGGAAGTTCTTTGTCGAACATGAGACGGATCTCTTTCTTCTTATCTCTGCGTGGAGGTTCTTTTTGAGGGACGGGTCGGTCGGGAAAGGCTTTTCAGAGCGGGGAGAGAGGCTGATGGAGGAAATTCAGTCCACTGGCAGGATTCCCGTCGGGGAGCCTCAGCGAGGTCTTTATTCGGTCGCCTGCTGCCGACTAACCTTCTCTTCTGGTTGTCGGTGTTTCGATATCATTCATATCATGGCGCCTTAAATGGTGATTGACGACGTACTAGAACAGGGATTCTCAACACTGGGTTCCCAGATGGCATTGGACTTCAACTCCCATAATCCCCAACCAAAGGCTGGGTTGAAGTCCAATAACATCTGGAGACCCAACGTTGAGAATCCCTGTATTAGAACTCAGCCGCCCTGAAACCAACTTTGCATGACAAGTTTTATCAGTGTTATATGCCTGAATATTATCTTATCTGAATATATTTCAGTGGTGATGGTCATACGCACTTATTGAGCAAATGCAGAACTAAGGAGCGGGACTTTTAGCCCTGACAGCTAAGACCTCTTGTTCGAAGCACTTCACAAAGTGTTTTCAGGAGGACTTCGTGCTACTAGTGTAAAGCGGTTGTGCTAACTGCTTGCACGAAGTCTGGAGCTCTTGGTCCAGTGTTGTGCTGTTGCAAGCGTGCTTCTGCAATTAGCGCAACTATGCAATCTTATTACGGCAAGCCCTTTATTAATCAGGTGGTCAGCCACTGGCATTGATTTCCAGCCTTCAGAATCAGGCCCTGCATCACAGGGCAATCTTAGGTAAATGCAAGGGGCCCAGATAGGAGGATCCATCCACTAGCAGTATTCACTGCACTGCACTGCCCCTATACCCTTAAACCGTTTTTCCTCCGTTCTGCAGATGCTTCTCTCAACACTAGCATAGATTAGGTCACCATTTTAATTCCCCATAATACCCCTGATGTAACTTCTTTCTGGAGCAATGGTACACTGGGGGTATTATAGGCCCATCAGAAATGCAAGGGGGCAGCAAAACTATGGACTGGCCCTGTGGGTTTATCTGGAAATGCATGATAGCAGTTTTCAACCTTTGGGCACTGATAACTGTTATCACTCATTTTCAGATAAGCTCAGGAGGGCCAGTCCATAGTTCTGATGCCCACTAAGCCATCCAGGGCCCACTAATGTAGGACACAACCCACCAGAGGATACTTTGCCCCATAAACCTGGATCCAGCTCTGCCAGAAGTTGAAGCCTCAGAACAAAGTCTGCCAATACCATGCAGTAGCCAAGTCTGAATTTTTCAGGATGTTCTATAACATGAGTATGTCTGTTTATGTACAAAATGCTCTTCTCTTGTTGCTAAAGGATAGGACAGTAGTATCAGGGTGCATGTGTGTTTGTTCAGTGGCAGAAGGGATTGTTTTCACACTAATCTAATTACTAGAAGGAAAATAGCTTCACAGCATATAGCTGTCCAGCTAAAACTGTCAATTTATGTGACTTATAAAATAGGAAAATTATCATCTACTTAAGTAATAGGACTTTGTACATTAAAAAAAATTCTAGCATGTCATGTTCCCCTTAGAAGCTGCATATATCCTTCCCGAGCAGGGAAGAAGCCTCAGCTTTCTCTTTGATTCCTCCCCATTCTTTGCTGCCCTATATATCTTCTGTTACAATGATGCTGCTTCTCCCTATACAGTACTGCAAAAATTCTTCTCATGCCTGTTGTCAAACTGCTGCATGCTCTGCTTTTGTTTCCCATCTCAGTCCCCTCACCTCTATCCAGAATCCCATCAAAATAATTCACCTCTGTCATCATGTTTCAAAACACAGGATACCCCTTCTCAAATCCATAGACCAGGTTCTTACCCTTCTGCAAAATAAAGCAAATTTGTGCAATCAAGTTGGTGTAGACTCCTGGTGACCACAGAACCATGTGGTTTTAGTACTTGGTCTTTATTTTTCCAAGCCATCCATGGCCTCTCACGATCTACTCCATCTCTGTTCTCATAGCCTGAAATATCCCTGCTTCTGATATTTGCTGCTCCAATTCTACCATCCTCAAATTTTCAGTTCTAAACAATCAGCTTGCTCTCTCTTGCTGTTCCCTATACCTCGGACTCCCCAAATACCCTATATGCTGTCATTTTTCAGTTCCTTCAAATCCCATTTTACTTTGAAGCCCTTGCTTAACTCTCCAATTTTTAATCCTACCTAGTGCTCAATCCTTGCTGCCTCTAATATACCTCCATTTTCTCTCTGTTCCTAAACCAAATAAGGACTAGTGATAAGAAGCAAAGCACTCACAGAAGATAAAAGGAAATAATATGCACCCTCTGCTCTGTACTTGAAATGGGAACTGGGAATTATTATTATTATTATTAATTCAATTTCTATACCACCCTTCCAAAAATGGCCCAGGGCGGTTTACAAAGAGAAATAACAATAAGACGACTCCCTTTCCCTAAAGGGCTCACATTCTAAAATGCACAAGCAGATCCTACAAGTCATGCTCAAAGTATGGTCCTTGCATTTATTTTTATTTTTTTTTTAAAGAGGATCTGTGCATGTATAAACATTTCTTGAAGGAGAGGGAGCTCTCGACAGTCTGCATTCCAAGATCCAACACCAGTATAGCCATTTGTTTTATTTAGCAATCCTTTATGCAAGTTTTCAAATCAAGTGGAAGTCAATTAGATGAGAAAAAATCATTGATCTACCCCAAAATGTCATTTTTCATTCATTCCCCCAGAAGCAAATTAATTCAAGTGATTAGACAAACATTTCCTAAATAGGTTTTCTAAAACATATGCATGTCCAGTTATGCATCCGAGAGTACACACAAAGTCCAAGATAAATAATTGTGAGGAAGTCAATTGCTGATGGTGGATGCTAGTACAAAGCACTCTGGCCATCAGAACAGTGTGTATTCTTCAAATGACCACCCTCGCTAAGCGTTAGCATCAGACACAATAACCAAAGAGCTGCCAAGAAATTCATGTGTCTTCCAAGTGCCTGGCCAAGTTAAGCAACAAATGTTCCTAGGATATTAACACTCAAAATGATGCATATTGAAGTCTGTTGCTGTTATTTAAGGAGCTTTGGCACAGTTAAAGTTGGAACTGTAATTTCTTTAAAAATTGGCACATAGTTTGGATTTGGCTGGCTTGGACCTTTGTCCAGAGTTTCAATGATGGTCTGCTTCATCTCTCTGCTGGCATCTCCTCTCATCGTCAACAAAGTTGTAACATGGTCATCCCTGCCAATCAAAGTGGTACAGCATTAGTATAAGATTTAATGGGAGGGAAATTGGAGCATGCACTTTATATCAAAGCATGCATTCTAAATGTTGTAGCACTTATTGCTAAACAATTCAGTACCAACTGTTACTTTCCAGACACTCTAAAATTAGCTTGCAACCCCATTTTTAGAGTCATCCTTCATTAGAAGAGGCCTTCTGATAAATAAAACACATACCAAAATGCATTCTAAACAATATAATCCATGAGCCAGGCCCTGAAGTTTTGGCCATCAGTACCAGCTCAGGGGACAAATGCTTGTAGTCATTTTTGGCAACATCTACCACCCCCCTCCTCTGCAAACCCACGAGATGAAAAATCAGTGATAGTATTGTTGTACTTAACAGCTTTCCCTGTGTTATCACTCCCTTTATCCCTACCCCCAAATGCAGGATAAAATTGCAGTCATTTTTGCACAGAGGAAAGGGTTAGGGTAATAATGAACATATTATTATACTGTCTCCATGGAGTAATCTTTGGAGGACATTCTTGCCAATTTCCATTTCCATTCCTCTGTTTTTGTGTTTTAAAAGCTTTAAAACATCATTGCAAATTTGGCTGCTGCAGGCCTGACAGTCAGGACAATAAAAGCACACAAAGCTGAAAGTACTGCAATGCTATCACCTATTTTCCACTTCTAGGGGAGTAGACCTTGTCAAAAATCACAATGAGCATTTGTCCCCCCAGATGGTATCAACCACCCCATTTTGAAGGCACTGCCTTCAGAAGTGTACTCAAACACATTTTGGATGACACAAGGCACTTCTGGAGGCAATGGGGGTGGGAGTCAAAATCTACTCCCTCCACTATGTGCATCATGCAGTGCAGCTAGAAAAGCTTTCTGCAGGACTGAAGTGTCTTTCTGGTGTATCCACAGTGCATTGTTTTGAATGTCAGTTCCTTGTTCTCCATCTCCTGTCACTACATTTCTACACTGATATACCTTCAACCAGACTGCAATTACACAGCACTACCAGATTCTTCCAGTCTACTCCTACCACATGCAACCCTACCTCACCTCCAAAGAATCCTCCCCATGGGGCTTGAGGAAAAGTCTCTAATAATCAGATGTGTACAACTCTGTAAATTTCTCTAGAATATCACTGATTTTTAAAAGAGTTGAACAATGTGATAAAATATCCTTCATTTTCTTTTGGAGGTTCAAGCCCAGTGGTGTCACTGGGTAAGGATAAGCGTACTCCACTGTTGGGCCCTCTTCCCAACTGGTGAAGGGTGGTGGTGGAGCTCCATATCATGCCATCCCAGGACTTCTCATTTTGACAAATCCTACTCCAAGGACCACCAAAGTAACTGTATCGTCAAATCTTCAGATAAGCAAGACTGCTGTTCAGTAAAGCTAAATTTACAGTGTTTATACAACTACATGACAGCATGTATCGTCAAATCTTCAGATAAGCAGGACTGCTGTTCAGTAAAGCTAAATTTACAGTGTTTATACAACTACATGACAGCATGTATCGTCAGATCTTCAGATAAGCAGGACTGCTGTTCAGTAAGGCCAAATTTACAGTGTTTACACAACTACATGGCATAATTTGCGTGTCAGATTCAGATAAGGGGAGACTTATTTGTGTTCAAATACTGGCTTTGTACTGCATACCTCTTGCACATAAGGGCTTTTATCACAGCGAAAAGAGATTGACATAAAAACTTTGTGTCAATGTTTTTGTGTCAAGCCCTCTCATGATCATGAAATACAACACTGTCAGAAATTTTAATTCTAGAAATGAACAGTGTTACCTGATATCTGGGTGTTTGCTAACTAAAGTTGAAACTTCTAGATAAAGTAGCGAAGGATCTGTCAACTTGAATACTTCTGCAATGGCTTCAATGACATCACAAAGTCCTGCTGTATTCTCTCCAGATTCCTGTTAAAGATTGTCACATGTAAGTATACCCTTTTCCAGACATCTAATCTCAAAATTATATTGAATACACCCAGGAGGCAAAAAAGTCATTTTTAAAGGTAAACCACAATCTAGCATTGTTTCTAAATGTAAACTGAACAAAGAGGCACCTTTTAAAGTGGTTCTTATATTTAGCAGAAGAAGAGCAACTAGCCCTATCTAACTACAGTACAACATTTCTCCAGGGCTGTTGCTGGTGTCTACCTTCTGCTTCTTTTAGACCATTAGCCCTTTTAGGACAGAGGGCCATCTTATTGAGAACAGAACACCACTGTGAGAACAGTAGTTGAAGATTGGCAATCAAGGGGTATGAGACTACATATGAAGTGTGTGTGTGTGTGTGTGTGTGTGTGTGTGTGTGTGTGTGTGCACGTATGTGTAGATGATCAAGATTATTATAGTACTGGAGTATGATCTGAGATCTACTGTGATTTATAAGAGGACACAGGGAAGTTGCCTTGGCCCAGACATATCAGAATACACACACACACACACACACACACACACACACACACACACAGAGCAAACAGCCTGACTAATATGCTCACAAGAGTACATTCTGCCCGCCAAAGGGGCAATTTTCACTAATCCCTCCTCAGTTCTGCTTCCTTGATGACCCCAAAAATCTGTCCCCCAAGGTTTGCCCTGTGCTGTTCAACATTTTCACAAATGACTTGGAGGAGGTACTCGAGTGGTACTTATCAAATCTACAGACGACGCAAACAGCAGGGATAATGAACACCTTAAAAGGCAGAATCAAGATTCACTATCTGGACAGGCTTGAATTTTGGGCCAAAACCAACAAGAGGAAGTTCAACAGAGACAAATGTAAAGTCCAGCATTTAGGTAAGAAAAATCAAATGCAGAAGTACAGGACTGGGGAGACCTGGCCTGGCAGCAGTACATGTGAAAGGGGGTTGGATTAGAAGACCTTCAACATCCCTTCCAACCCTGACATTCTATAATTCAGGGATAGGTTTTCTGGGGACATTGGTGGGGTGGGGTACCACAGAGAAGGGGGGATCGGGAAGAATTGCCTTCTTGTAAAACCCAAATTAACTTCCATGAGTGTAACATTAGTCAGGAAGTGAACCATTATCAGTTTCACCTTCTGGAAGTATAGTAACTTTAAATCAATTGCACGTGAACCATCCTGTCTATTCAATACTAACAGATCAACAACTAAAGCAAACTGTTGCTTAATATTTCTTTTGTGTGAATGACTGTACCTGCATTCATCTTAAGAGTAAACCCGGGTATAGGTCCCTCAAATGCACAGTACAGATAGAAATGTACTGCTGTACCTGTGTTCAATACAACATGTGAATAACTATAACCCAATTACAGATCTGTACCTATGTACACTGCTCATAGACTGTACACATGTTGAACATAATGACTTGGGACCGGGTTACCCAAGAGAGCTCTTTACCCCATATGTCCCAACTCTGACCTTAAGATCTTCGGAGGCCCTGCTACAAGTGCCCCTGCAGGAAGTGGATGGCTACTAGGGAGAGGGCATTTTCGGTGGTTGCACCCCGTTTATGGAACAGCCTCCCCAGTAAGGTTTGTCTGGCATCTACACTTTGTTCTTTTAGACACCAGATAAAGACCTTCTGTTCACTCAGGCCTTTTAAATTTGATTTTAAAAACTGACTTTAATTTTTTTTTTAATTGTTAGGGTTTTTTGGAGGTGTGTGTGTTGTGATTTCATGCATTTTAATTCAATGTTTTAATGCAGTGTTGTGAGCTGTCCAATTTGTTATGGGGTGGCTAACAAATACATTATTATTATTATTATTATTATTATTATTATTAACGCAGTCAGACAGGTGTTATTGACTGGTTTGTTTTATACAGACATCGAGTCCTTCCCAAGGACCTGGGATGGCTGGATTTTATTATCAATGTTGTTGCTGTTGTTGTTATTATTATTATGTGTGAATGGGGCTTAGGATGATGCTGGAGAGGGAAACTTTACCGTTCCCATTCATCATTACTTCTAACATCTGAGTTTTTTAATACTCACAGCAGCAAATTTCTTGAACAGAAATCTGAACTGATCAGCTTCTCTGTTCATTCTTTCAGCGCCTTCTTTTCTTTCTTCTGCATTTTTGAAAGTTATACGCTTTAGCATAATAGCCTTGATGTACTCCACAACAACTCTGCGATGGCACTCAACAGTCATTTTCTAATATGAAGAAATATTCATATTATTAGGTAGCAACCAGAACATTTCCCTACAATATTTGTGCCTATAAATTTTAATCACTGGCTAGCATTACACTTCCACACTTATCTGTGAAACAAGAAAGTGATATAGGGATACACATTAGGGGTCAGAGTCTGCTGCCAGTTGTGGCTGGATAGGCCCTGAATTCTATTCTCATCAGCAAATAGGCTGATGAGACTAGTATTTCCAGAAAGCAGCTATATAGCCTAACAGGGAGCAATTCCCAATTTTTGTTCCAGGCTAGTCCTCAGGATTAGATTCATCTGCACCAGATGAAAGGATTTCCTGAGAGATGTCTTCAAAACAGTTAACACAGTCAGTCCACATCTTATCCTGGTAGTCTCTTTCAATAAGGACACACACTTAGGTTTCCCCCCAGCCCTACAAAATTGAATCTCTTACTAAAGAAGTACTTAATTCTCCCACAATGTTTCTTGAAATGTGTGGATACATGTGGCAGAAAGAACATCATCCCCAGCAAAGTTTTCACCTGCAACAGTATGTTGGGGGGGATGACATATTGGCCAGGGTTTTCCGCTTTAAAAATATGCATTTGTCTTCTATAAAGTGTGAAGTTATTCTGAATGTTCAGTTGTCCAGGCTTTCACTTTAACACCAACTAGAAATTTAAGCAACAGCTTAAATGTGATTTATCACAAAAATGTGATTTTATCACTGGTAAAATGAGACAGGAGTCTCATTTTACCAGTAACAGGAGGTGAACTCTTCTACTGGTAGTAAACAAGAAATAAGTGCTAATTTGAACAAAGACAACAGCTTCTCTTCCCCCACTGCTGACATGTTCAGCTACTAAATATGTAGAGTGGAACTGGCAAGAAAAGTACTATAATAAAACACAGCCAGGTCATGAGGAAAGAGATAGGGGTGAAGTTGTGTAGGGGTTTTCTTTTGAAAGTACACCTTAGAAAATGGAAAAGCATAAGCACCTTCACCCACATCTAGGAAACAGCACTATCCGAAGCTTGTATGGTGCCCAAGACTTGTGTACAGGTAACACCAGCTGTCAAATGTGGGAGGGTGGTGTGGGGGAATCCATCAGATGTTTGGAATTATGGGATTACAAATTTAAAGTATTGGCTCCATCCATGAGAGCCATTTCAGTTGTACAGGTAGCATCCACTGAAAATGAGAGCAACATATCTGGCAAACATATCACCATTTGAATAGAACAGACCACTGGAATTAACCATTAAATTTTCCTGGCAAAATGCCCCTTTACAGAGAATGGGTGTTGTAATGATAGATGATTAGGTTTTTATAACTTTTTTTTTTAATGGTAAAGGTTTGGGGGGGGTGGGGGGGAAGGGGCATTAATTTGAGTGAATTGAAACACAACAAGAATAAAGTGCTTAGGAATTGTAAAGTAGTAAGAGTTGACACCGACTTGATGGCACGTAATCAATCAATCAATGCCACTCCATCAGAATACACCAAGGTTTGTTTATACCTTCATATAGGGCTTCTTTATTCTTGCAAAATCATTGAAATAATCCTCTACAGTTACACAGATTGTATCCACAGCATTGGATCCTGCCAGCCATTTTCTTGTCATCAGCTCACTGAGATGTGGCTAAAGAGAGAGAGCACATAGGCAATGAGTGATAGAACCATTTTTGAACAGCATCCATCAACTTCACATCCCTAGTTGTACATTTCAGAATTGTATATAGATAACCATACTTACTGCAGAAAAATGGAGTGTATTCAAGTCTCTCAAATAATTGAGCTATTGGCTTCACAAGTGGAGTCTAGGCACTAAACATTCTGGGTCCAGGATACCTGAAGCAAATGCCCCAAACTCAAGCACTGAGATCACAGAGGAGACTCTGCTCCAGGAACACCATAATCTGAGGTGAGGCACGTGGGTCTAAGGATCAAGGCTTTCTTTGCAGAGATTCCTTCCTTGTAGAATTAACTGTCCTGGGAGGTCCGATGAGATGGCTTACTGGTGTCCTCCAGAAAAACTGATCAAAAATTTTTTTTTTGTTCTGAATGGCTTCTTTTATTTTATGCTAAAAGGTCAAGTGTGCTGTCAAGTTGGTTTTGAGTCCTGGCACCCACATGGTTGTCTTTGGTAGAATACAGGAGGGATTTACCATTGCCTTCTCCCGCGCAATATGAGACGATGCCTTTCAGCATCTTCCTATATCGCTGCTGCCCGATATAGTACCAGCAGGGATTCGAACCAGCAACCTATTATGCTACAGATTGAATATTGTTGATTTAAATTTGGTTCTCTTAGTCTTTAATTATTAAATTGTTTCAGTATTTTCCTATAAGCTACCAATAAAACCGTTATGGCTAGAATTGCAAATGCAAACGCAAGTGCAGAATGCAAATTTTAAAAATAAACAAATGAGGATTATCATATCTCTGCTAACAGATGTGCTTAACTCCATCTTCATACTGAACAAGGTGATAAACGATCATAATAATAATACTGCTGCAACATAAGCATTACTACAGGAAGCAACACAGTTTGCTTTCTGCTAAATCACCACAAGCCTGAGAGTTGCATCTATAGCCTGAGCAAAATACTCAGAGGGGGAAGGAATAGAAGTCTGATCCTAAGACTTGCTACGCCAGCAAAAATTAGGATATGCCACTTGTTGAGCGACCATAGACTACAATGTTATATCAGTATCATTAAGACACTAAGCCCAAGATTCTCGACTGGCAGCCAGTACAAGTGTTTAGGATCAATGTGGGCAACCAGTTTTATTTAGTATTTAAAAATAATTTATACTGAAACAATAGTTTCATTTTCAAATTGTGAGTATCTACTAGAGGTTCTTCTAGAGGGTTAATTGGTCACTAGTTCAGGACTGAATTGGATAAGTGTATGAGGCATATCCTGCTGCGTTCATCTATATCCATGCACCAGTCTATATTCATCTACACCAGGTTCACTGGGATAAGACAGGGTTTTCTCCTTCTCCTTCTCCTTCTCCTCTGGGGGCACCAGAGATTGCCACAACTAGAGACTGGAGGGTGGGGATGTGGATTTGTACTTTCCACCATACCTCTTACTCTTTTGCAAAGTCTTTTAAGATTTTTCGATGGGTTTTGCTTAGGCTGAAGGATAGACCAATTGCCATATTTGTGTTGGGAAGGAATTTTCCCTCAGGTCAAATCAGCTAGCAAACCTAGGGGATGTTGCTGTTGTGCCTTCTCTTGCAAGACATAGTTAGTTTTTTCCTTTTGTCTAGGGATGCACAATTTTGGCCCTCCAGCTGATTTTGGACTTCATCATCACCATGCACAGTGGCCAACAGTCAGTGTACGAGTTGTACTCAACTTCTACAGGAGGGCTAAAGTTGTGCAGTCCTGCCTTAGTAGGTCATCAAGACCTTCTTACTCTGTAGGCCTCTTCTGCTATGTACTTGCTCTCTGCTGGTGGCATGCAGTCTGGCTTGATCTGTAGGGGTTCATGGGATAGACCTTTTGGAGCAGGTATGTTAAGTATCAAAATTCTATGGGTGACATACACAGTTTTCCTTACTCTGGAACAAGCAGCCTGACTCCAAAGCAAGGACTCCATAACATGGATTCTTACTCCAAAGAAAGGAAAAAAATGTGTGTGACCCTATGATTTGATATGGTATTTGGACCTTTATTTATTTATTATTTCTCTGTGTAAACCGCCGAGAGCCATTTTTGGAAGGGCGGTATAGAAATTGAATGAATAAATAAATAATTACAGAATAAGGACTTTCTCTAGGAGCTGCATTGTTTTAATCTGACAGTTTAATGTTTGGTAGACATCTTGAGTTATCTACCATGGCCCTATTTAAATAAATCACTGGTGTAATACTTTGTTACGATGTACAACAAGCAGCTTGCAAGCATGCTTAATTATTTTGCAGTTAATCATTTCATGCTCAACTACTCATCATACATCTGACAAAGTTGGCTTTTACTTATAAAAGCTCATGCTACAATCAGACAATGGATCTCTAGGATGCCTGAACTCTTTGAGCCCAATCTAGTTACACTTTGTTGCATGTATCTAGAGAGCTGCACAGGGTTGCACATCAACATTCCCATTAGACATGGATTGCCATGTGCACTGGCATCCAGATGCATACTGTATCTAAACCACCTACACAGATTGATCTCTTGCTGGATCTGAGCACCTCTGTCCATTTCCCACATCCGAAGAAATACAGGTATTCTTCCAAATTGTTTTTTAAGGGGATCTTTGAAAGAAAGAAAGAAAAAAATAACCTCTAAATCCATGAATACTTCATCCAGCAGGCTTGAGCATCCCTCCTTGGCAACATCATCTAGAACTGCATCAATGCATGCATGACTGCTTTTCATTAGGTCATCCATAACAGGAGTCAAGTATTTCTTTTTCAAACTGATGATAGATTCCCTGTGACAAATAAGACAAGATGTCTCAGCACCCAAATTGGTTGAGTTGGCCTCGTGCATATCTATCAGATAAGGGGATACAGTAGTTATCATATGATGCCACTTAAGAAACTCGTCTCCACTGAGGGGAGTATATCATTCATATTAAAAAGCTCTAACATATTTATCATACAATGTGTAACCGTTGCTCAACAACCAACCTTTGGTATGTTAGGTGCAGTTTTCAGAAACATTATTGAGCAAATCAGCACTGGGGGAAAATGTTGGTTTGGTGAACCAGTGATTTTCAAATTATGTTATGAGAACCCACAATCAGGCCCAGAGATTTTTACACATATGGGTCCCTTACTGAGAAGATCAGGAGTGATGGACAAAATTGCCTACCATTGCTGCTTCTCCTCTGCAACGTGAAGCTTCAGGGTTTAATTCACTCTCAGTTAAAATAAGGCAACGGTGAGGACAAATAAGCTGGACTGGTGTCCCTGCAATGCTCTAGATTTCTGCAGCAAGAACTCTTGGATCCCCTTCAGGCAAATTGATATGGAAAGGGGCCACTGAAGGCAGAAAATCTGAAAACCATTTGCTTAGATACAGTTTGTATTTGGGGCAATATACTCCTGCATGGATACATCCCTTAGGTTTCTGAAGCACAGACTGATAGTTTGCAGGTTTTTCATCCATGGTATCAGACCAGCTTCCTCCCAGCTTCATCGTTTGTGTGACAGATGTACGTACTAGCTAATAAAATGCTTGCTCAGCTATCAGTTTTGACCTGGCACTATGCTTCAGGCATGCTGCCCTCTTTTTCAAAGGGGCAGTGTATTATTCATTTATCCTTCATTTTAACAAACAAACATTCTTAATAAAATCTGCAAAACTGTTCCAGGGATCAGGGCAGGGGTTCATGATGTAACAAGGGCCAGTCAATAAACACCCTCCACAAGCAGTTCATTCTTACCCAAACTTCACCATGCTGAAAATGTGAAAGCACAGCTTAGTTTCTCCACCTTTCAAAACATGCCTCAGAACAGCAGTATAATGCCTCTTTTCACTGCTTTGTAATAGACCATGAAATTATCACAGTTATGTTTATATACTCTTGGTATATATTGCAATTTAAACTAAATAATAAATATGGATTTTTTCCCATTAAATCAATGAATTTGAAAAAACTTACTTAAAGGTCTGACAATTGTTGATTATAGCAACCATATACTGAACATAGCATGGATGACACTGACGATTTCTTAAGTGTTCTTCTTTATATAAATGTGCTTCTTCTTTGTACCTATACAAGATCAAAAATCCAGAGATTGGGAAAAGGGATAAAGCATTCAGTGACTGACCATGCCAGTCTTCCAGTCTGCAGAAAACAAGTCCTGCCACCCCTCTCTTCAGATTTATCACAAACTGAGATACACTTAAGGCTCTGGAAATCTCCCGAAAATAGTTCCACAAGTCAATGGACATATCTCGGTGCATGCAGTTCATCAGTCAAAAGTTCTTGTCGAGTGATCCAAAATGAGAACAAAGAGGCAAGTTTAAGTGAGTTAGCCACAAACCACAGGAGGTGCCAATAACTACCAAGGCTTCCATGCAATCAAGAAGCCTGTCACAACAGTAGTTTCTAGACATGGTCAGCAGCTTATCATTAATTGGATCATGTTCTGAATTGGTCAGAATTTGAACTGAGCCATTCAGAAACAACAGCTCTGCCCAATGTCTTGCTGAGGAACAAGCCAGAGGCTCTTTTACCCACCCTCCCACTCACCCCACGAATGACAGAATCCCTGTCAGAGTTCTCTCCTTATGCACTTCAGCAACTCACTAGCCCATGCAAGGCAAGATATAGGCAAATCAGAATGAACCGCTGATGTGGGTAAGGAAACAGCTATGCCGAAACACATTCAAACTGGGGAGCAAATAAATAAAGAGCCCTTTGCTAGTATCTTGTCGAGTATGACTGAGGTACACAGAAGTGAAGAACTCTGACAAAACTTTCATTCCTGTACTTCACTCATGTCTCACTTTTATGGGCAACAACAGCTGAGGTAAACAACAGGTGTCTTAGCAATTTGTTTGCATATCTGGAAAGAAGATATTCTCAAGAAAGAGAAAAACAGTACGTGAAGGTTAACATTTAAATGTTACCTGCTGAGAAATGTACTCATTTGCTGAAGGCACAAATGCAGTACCTTTATTTTCAAATCGTCACTTATCTGGGTAGCCACTTGAAGATTCTGCTCAAACATCTAAAAAAGAACAAATGAACTAAATATTACACATGGTCAAAATGCAGAAGCCAGCAATTAATCATGCTCCTTGCAGGTTGGAGCTACAAGGCATACAGTGTGGGAGAGCTTGCACCCAGTGCTTTGACTCATAGGCATTGTGCTCCTGTTCTGCTCCAACCCTGCAATCTCCATCTCTCCTGTCCATAATTATGGGTATTTTTCTGGTGGAATAGGAAGAGGACAGCTGTGCCCCAGACTTCTGTTGCCAAGCTGGGAACAGCTGGTCTTTCAAATATGACCCCAAACCACCAACATCATCAGTTGTGATGGGTGGGGACCTCATGCCCTCCAGGAGTTAAATAGTAAAGTATAGAATTTGGGAATATATTAAGTGGACCCTAATGAGCAAATCCATTAAAAAAAACAAAAACAAAAGCATACATTCAACTGATTTGTGCATTTCTTAATTTTAAAAAGGTCCCCTTTTCTCCATCAGTTTACAGAAACCAGTCGTTATACCTGGAAAACAATAGCAGGGAGTGTTGTTTGATAGTATCCATCTTGATCTGCTTCTGGCTCATTTTCTTTTAGCCAGTCCTTTTTATCAGTCTCCAGTGCTTTTCGTAACCAGCCAATGATGTTGGACTACAGAAAAAAGAAGAATAAATCAAGAAAAGAAATATAGAATTGTCCAGATATTGAATCAAAAGGACAATAAGAACAGAGGTCCATGTCCTTTACTAGTATGTTTCAGCAACTCTCATGTGGCACAAAATCACATTTTTTGTATCACCATCCAACCCACTTTGGGAAGGCTTGTGGTAGCATGCCAAATTGGACTGTGTGCCTCAGTTTGAACAACCCATTACTCACATGCAAGGTAAAATCTGGGCTGTGGGGGAAAGGAAGAAAAAGAACTAAAAGGAATCATCATTTTTGCCATTACTGCTTACTGTAAGTGTTGACATGTATGTACTAAGAAGCTCATCCACCACATCTTGAGAGAGTAGAGGTTGCAGGGTATTGGCATCCACCTCTGGTGTAAGTTCTGGGTTCCCCATCATCTCTACACTGAATTGAAGAGAGAATAAGCAGATGAAAAGTGAAGGAAAACACATATTTCAATGTTTCTGTAAGAAATTATAATCAGAATTTTCTGCTTTCTCGTAGCACCAAAACCTGTAATGTGAGGAGCATAAGGCTGAGTATTTTGTAATAGGGCGGCCAGCATAAAAGTCAATGTAAAAGAACTAAATACAAGTATAATACAATAAAAATTTCAATTTTACAAAATTTAAATCCCCAGGTCTCAAAAGATTATCAATTCTCATAGTGCCGTTGCACGTATTGGCCAGAACATTGGAAAATGTAAACTGTCTAGAGGTTTGTATATGGGGAGGCATAAAAATGTGCTAAATAAAATAAAAGGCAGAAGCAGGTTTACTTCTTACTGAGCAACTGGACAGAACTCTCTCCACATTCACCCTTATATCTTTGAAAATAAAAGGGCTAATCAGTTTCATTTTTAAAAAGTAACCCTGAAAATGTATGGAAGAGACATGGAGTATCGCTGAAGGAGCTGAAGGCCCCTTCAGAGAGCCATAGAACCTTCTCCAAAACTGGAGGTAATTGTCTCACTGACTGTGGTCATAAGGAACATTAGAAACATGTGTGTGTTTTATATTGTAAGCCACCCTGAGATTATGGTGAAAGTGTAGGCAAAACATAAAAACCCCCAAAAAGGTCTTCACAAGGAGGACTAGAGTTAAATTTGCATATTTCAGATGGGTAGTTATTTGTATACCATTTTCATAGACAAAGCAGATGTCATAGGAACATAGGAAGCTGCCACATACTGAGTCAGACCACTGGTCCATCTAGTTCAGTATTGTCTACACAGACTGGCAGTGGCTTCTCCAAGGTTGCAGACAGGAAATTCTCTCAGCCCTATCTTGAAGATGCCAGGAAGGGAACTTGGAACCTAGAAGCTCTTCCAGGAGCGGCTCCATCCACTCTTGTAAGATATTCCAAGGGGAATATCTTACAGTGCTCACACATGTAGTCTCCCATTCATATGCAACCAGGGTAGACCCTGCTTAGCTAAGGGGACAAGTCATGCTTGCTTCCACAAGACTAGCTCTCCTCCTCGTAATTTTGACCACTTTATTTTGATATTTTGACAACTCTCCTTGTCAAAATACCGTCAGTCAACAATGCACTTATTCTACAATATTCCTTTCCACAAAATGAAACAATATTTAACACATCTTTATCTGCTCTTAGAAAGAAAGAAAAAACACAATAATATATAGAAACCCAAAAGGGGGTTTTGGCCCAGCTGATGTACCTATTTAAATCAAATAGTTTGCATCATTTTGGAGAGGGACCGTAGTTCAATATCATAGTACATGTTTATATTCAGAAAATCCCAATTAAATCTCTGGCATCTCCAGCTGGAAGGAAAAAAAAAGATCTCTGGCATCAAGGCTAGCAAATACGTCTGGCTAGAGATACTGGAGAACCTCTATCAGTTGGAGTAGACAGGGGACTTGTTCTCATGACCCATGGAATTGTCCTTAAAAGTTTATCTACAATCGCCGAGCAGGGCATGTTCCCACGGAGAACCCACACTTTACCAGCAATCATAGTCCCATTGCCATGGTTAATTAGGATTAAACTACGACCAGCAGATGCAATCTGATCTTAACTGCCAATTATAGCTTAAACTTAGTTAACTGTGGTGGCAGGACCATGATTGTTCTCATGCCATGCTCCATGGCAGTGCATCTGGCTCAGCTATCACAGTTAACTCTAACTACAATCACGTGGGTCATGAGAACAAGCCCAGGATGTGTCACATGTGCTATGTGCAAATCTTATGGTAATTACTTATGGACCATCAGTAAATGCCAGGGCCATACAGCTTTGGCTATCCTGCAGATGCTGGACTACAATCTCATCATCCCTAACAACTGTAAGTGTGGATGATGCAAGTTGTAGTGCAACAACAGTTGGAGGGTTGAAGCTGTGCCACCGTGGTATACATAAATATCATCCATACCAGTCCACCATTATGTATCTATCTAAACACATCAATCTAAAACCAGGTGTTGTTGATACTTTCTACTATACCCAAAAGCAGTACCCTTACCTTTTATAAGTATTTAAAACCCATGTTAAAAGGCTAACAATTTCATTTGCTTCCAGATCTTCAGAAGCCAGGTCTTGCATTCGTTGAGACAATGCCTGGTGGTACATGATTAGTAACTTTTTGAACATTTCATAATGTGGTGGAAAACATTGATCCATAAGATTTTTAGCCACCACCAGATCATCAAGGACATATTTGCGGATTATTTCCAAGTGGCGAACAAGCCACATTTTGTCAGATTCTCGGGTGTCTGCTTGAGTACCTTCAATCCTAGTGGTGACAGTACGATCCAATACATTAAACATTTTTTCCTTCCACTTTTTAGGCCTGCCAGGGGGAATAAACCCAGTTTGCTTTTTTCTATCTAGCATGCGTCTGTCTATTTTCTCTTCCCTTTCAATTATTCTGACAACTGAAACCAGCAAGGTTGGATCTCGGCGGACTGTGACAAGAGACCTCTGAATGACCATCCAGAGTTGCTTGGCCAGCTCTTCAGAAAGTTTTTGCATATCTCCAAAATAGTTATCAATGAGGTTCATGTCACGGGTGTTCTTGCTGTCCATACGATACTGCTCATACATCAGATCATCTCGTGAACACTCCAAATCCATCAGCTTTCGATGGGCTTGCAGCAATTGTCCCTGCTCAATCAAATCTTGAGTCTCCCGAACGATCTCTGGCACTGAGAAGCAAAAGTCAAAAAAGAAATGTGATAGCATTACACCACACAGTCATCCTTTCAGAACATGCAGTTGCATGAGAAGCCATACTATGCAATGTTTATGACTCTTCCTTTCCTTTTCTGACAATTTCAAGCCAAGCTTAATTGTGTCTCCAACACATCACCATAACATTACACTTCTGTTATTCCTTCTGGATGAAGCCACATATAGACTCATACCTGAGAAGATATTTTTGAGATTTTCCACAGCAGCTGCAAGTTGGCTGTGTTGAACTACAGCATCCTTAACATCCTTGAGGTTTTCTATGGTGTTGATACTCTGTCGCCAGTCTTTATTGACATCAGCCAAAGAACGCTGAATATCCTTGACATCATTCAATGCATTGTGGAGTTGGCTTAAACCAGTTCGAACTCCATCTAGCTGTGACTGGATTGCTGCCTGAAAAGTAAAACTTAAACATTAGTTCACTCTACATTAGCAACAAACAGCTAAGAATCTCTCTGATAGGGCTCTTCCCCACCCCCACACACAAAAAGAAACCATTACAAGAAAAACTACATTCGAGAGCAAAAATATGACAAGGAATATATAAAATATAATAATTATGAAGTCACATGAAACCAGTATGTGCAATATTAAAAACCAGCTTAACCCACGCAGAGCATCTGCACACTAGTACTTGATTGCTCCCCTCACCCCCTGCCATGGCCGCCCTCAACTCAGAGATCTCTCCACCCTCACCTGAGCTGCACTCCTGCTCCTCTTCACCCATCTTGGTCACTCCTCCATTCCTTTTCTCCATCCCTCTCACCCCTCTTGGTTGCGGCTGCAGCGTTGCTGGAACCTACTGGCCAAGCTGCAGCCTACTATCCCCAGAGACCTCCTCACCCGAGCTCCGCTCTTGCTCCTCCCCACAGGAGCAGCAGCAGTTGACTGGGCCCTCCCTTGCTGCCGCCACCGCCAAGGCTGCTCGTTCCCCTCAGGCCGCTGCCAGGCCCGGGCTCATCCCTTGCCGGCCTGCCTCCCTCCACCAATGGCCCAAACAGCAGTAGTGGTTGACTTGGTCGCCCCAAACAGCAGGTTGACTGGACCCTTCCTTGCTGCTGCCGCCATAGCCACTCGTTCCCCTCAGGCCGCTGACAGGCTTGGGCCCATCCCTCGCCCTTCCTTCTTTCTCTATCCCCCTCCCTTTCTCCTCTCTCCTCCACTCACTTTCCCCCTCTGTCTGTCTTCCCCTCCCTTCTTCTCTCTCTCTCTCTGTCCCTTCCTGAGTTAACAGACCTTGTTCATCTTGTTTCCTCATCTAATTCACACAACGGCAGCCTCCTTCTCCTGAGGGGACTCTTTCCTCCCTCACGACCCCCCTCTTTGCTGACCCCTGCCCACTATCATTTATATATAGCGATTCCTCTCCTCTACAATCAAGAACATCTTCCGATCAGTAACAGCTGCATTCCAACTGACCTTAACCATCACAGGCTCCTCCTCCCTATCTGAATATGGAATCTCCACTGCCCAATCACCATGTTGCTTCTGCTCTCACAGGCTCCTCCTCCCTATCTGCATATGGAATCCCCACTGCCCAATCAGGTGCTTTTGCTCACAAAATCTCGCGAGAGCTGCCACACACGGGATTAGCCACAGGTATGCCTTAGAGAATTAAATATATAGATTATGAAAACACACGTTTGAGCCAATCAGTGTAATGCAATATAACTACCATTCCTTAAAGATACAGAAGAAAATCTTATCTTTCTCTTGTATAACTATAAAGGGATTCCCTATACTAGTGACATTTCAAACTATGATGAAAAATAAAGATAGGAGGCTAGATCCAAACAACTATGCAACTGGTTCTGAACTTGTGTTTATTGAACAGAAGTTTGCCATGCCACCATGAGATAGAGGGAAATGTCAGAATTAGTTTATGATACAGCATGGAGGTCTAGTATTAAAGAGAAGATCTCTAAAATCCCACTCGATACATTCAGGCTAAAAGAGCTTTTTGGATTTCAGCCAGAATGCTTTCATCTATATATTTCTGTATATCTGTATATTTTCTCTGTGTAAACTGCCCTGAGCCATTTTTTGAAGGGCGGTATAGAAATCGAAATAATAATAATAATAATAGTTCAAAATAAATTGCAGTACTTGCACAAAACTGAAATCCAGAAAATTTACTGCTCCAAGTTACAACCTGACTCAGGGGACATTAAAATACTGTACATGTGAAGACAAGTGTAGAACCTAGTAGCATTCTGCATGTGCAACTTACCATGAAAGTGACACATATATAGGCTTTAAAAAAAAAAAAGTATTAGATTGAGGTTTACAGTTCAATCAAAATTTGGACTTTTTTTCTAAACTGAATTGGGAAGTGCTGTAAGAATAAGGCATGTCAATAGCCTTTTAGGCTATAAGGAAACACTGAGGGAAAGTAGGATTTCATAGAAGGAAGGAGTAAAGACTGAGATTAAATAAGTTTAAAAGGGAAAAGAAAGTTCTCAAATGCTAAATTCCAGATGGATACACAATGCAGAACAAAATTAACTGAGAGACCTGTGGGATTCTAAACAATAGCAAATATATTGTGGCACAAGGTTTTAAGGGCTAAAACTCACTTGTAATTGATGAAGTGAAGCCCATGAAAGCATATTCCTCAGCATATTGGTTAGTCACAAGTTCCCACAGGACTCTGTTCATTTTCCAAAATGACAAAGGAGGTATTCTCCTCCAAGGAAATAAGGTCCCCACAGTGAAGGGGCAAGGAGGGGGACCAGTATTCTCAGTTCTTCTACTGCATGCCACTACTTTACATTGTGACAGTGTCCAGCATGGTGTTTTAGGCCTTTACATGCTATGGTTCTATAGACAAAGTCTTTACTAAGATTCTAGACTAACATATTCTGTGCTTAAATAAGAAATAGGCTTCGTTTTGAAGTTCCGTACCTTCAACCTAGCTTCCACTGATGCTTTTTTGCGCGCTTCCCTCCGACGATACTGCTCCACTTTATCTAGCTGGTCTGGCCGCTGAAGCATTCCAGCCACCCTCTGTACAGCTGTTGCAACAGCCTCCTTGCCGGTCTCCTCCATTTTAGAGCTGAGTCTTAAAATGCAGATATCTTCATATCTCAAGGGACACTGAAGAAACAGGATAATTAAATATTTAGAGAGACATTTTACCTCAGACACCACTTACAGAACAAATAGATCAAAGACATTTGCTAGTGACAAAGCCAATTTCAGCAAATAAAGCGCATTCACTTGGATAGCTGCATAGTGGTAAGTACCTGCAGCATAACAGCAAGAGACACATTATGAATTTAAAAAGAGCATCATTCAGTTTAATTGCTCCATTTTAATTCTGCTCATTGATTGAAGCTGTAAAGCTGAACACTGTTCATATTGTCAGGAAGCACATTCTGATACTAGATCTGCTACGTGAATGGATGCTCAATTACACTAGATTAGGGATTTCACCTTTCCAATAGACCCATATCTACAATGGGGCAAATGGGGGCCAGGCCCAGAAAATGGGCCTGGACCATGTTTATATGAGCCAGCCCTGTTATAGTAACCCCAGTTGGAGGCTGGGCGGCAGCACCAACTGACTGACTGACTGAGCGAGCAGGGGCGTAACTATTATCATGCAGACATGTTCAAAGAACATGAGCCCCCTGCCCCCAGCAGCTGTTGAGAGCCCCTCACCCCTCCACTGCAAGGCCCTCACATTGCCCCACAAGCCCCTTGTTCCCCACCACTGCCATGTGGGGAATAGTGCTAGCTGCTTTGTGCCACCCCCTCCATTGCTCCTGCCTTGCTGCCTTCTCTTCCTCCTCCTGCCACTACCTCTTGTCTCCTCCTATCTCCTGTCATCATCCACCATCATTTCTCCACTACTTTTTGCAGTCATGAGCAGAAGGATGGGCTATTTCCTCTCTCTCTTGAGCAAGAAAACAGCCCATCCACCCAAGAGTCAATGGGGAAATGACGTCGAGTGGTAAAGTAGGAGGAAGCAGTAAGGCAGGATGAGAAGAAGGCAGCAAGGCAGAGGGTGGCAGCAAGGCGGGGGGATATGGAGAGGCTAGTGCCAGCCTCCACATGGCACAGAGTTGCCTTACCCCCCAGAATTTCAGGTTTCACCCAGATTTTAAGCATCTCACCCAGATTGCTTAGCCCACCCAGATTCGCCCAGATTTCAGATTTCATTTAAAAAAGCGGGGGGAACCTAAGCTCTACCCCTTGTAGAAGCGGAGTCATGGAGCAAAACGTGCAGTCACTATTCTGCTCAAAAATTATTTTCAAACCAATTTACATAATATGTAAATTAAATGCCTGGATTTGGAAAACCAGAATATGGCAACCCTAACATAGCAATGGAGGGGAGTGGGAAGGTTCACAGAGCAGGAGGGATTTCTGTGTTGGGGGGCCTTCATGCAATTTGGTACAGTCCTTTTGCTACAGTACTTTTTCTGCCAATGTGACTGAGCATCACAAACATTGTTGTCCCCACCGTACCTGCTGTCTGATGGGGGAGAAGAGTGAGGAAGGGGAAAGTCAAAGATCAGAGAGGCAATCCATCTCACCTTATCCTCTGCTTGTCATTGGCTGAAAAGTGTGCAGGCTGAGGCAAGCTGACAGCTCAGCTGAGGAGCCTGTTGGACAAGGGTTGTAGCCTCAGCTTACAACTCGTCAGCCAATGACAAGCAGAGGAGGAGAAACTCAGAGAGAGAAGAATGGGGCTAAAAAGGGATAAAGGGATCCTGTCAGGCAGGAGGCATTTACTTGCAGATCTGGAAGGAGGGTGGATGGTTCTGAGTGCTCTATAGCAGAGACAAACAGGGGTGTTGTTAGGTATGTAAAAGATCTGGGGCTCAAGCCCACAAATCTCCTTTTGATAATTAAAATCAGTCATACTCCCCGCCCCAGATAAGTTACATTTTTTAAAGGTCTCTCATATAATACAGTGGAATCACACCAAATGTAGCACTTGTCTTTTCCAGTTTCCCTTTGGAGATGACTCAGATGTAGTTATTCTCTGGGGAGTCATTATTTAGTTAAATTATCAAAAGAGGGGTTGTGGGCCCAGATCTTTTAAGTACCTAGCAAGGCCCCTGGTCAGGACTAAGTCCACTGAAGTTAACAGGGCTTAAGCTAGCCATGTCTAATTTGTTTCAGTCATGACTAACTTAGTTTGGATCTTGCCCAGTACCACTAATTTGAATATCATGAATACTGTCAAAACACCAGTTCCTGTTTTAATTATAAAACATAACATATTAAGAAAAGTAGCAGCATTTTGGCTGTATTAAAAAAAAAATTCTATTTGGTTTTGGTATTCAAAACCAGAATCTACATGGTTCCCCCATTCCTTATCCTCACAACCACCCTGTGAAATAGGCTAGGCTGAGAGACAGTGACCTGACCATGGCCAGCCAATAAGACTGTGGCTAAGGGAGGATTTGAACCCAGTCGCCACAATCTATGTCCAACACTCTAACCCAGGGGCAGGCAACCTTGGCTCTCCAGCTGTTCTGAACTACAACTCCCCTGGAAATGATGGCTGGATGTTGTGTAAGAACTTGTATGTATGTTCACCATCATCATGTATGTTTTGCTATTGTCTCCTGTAACAGTGTCCATGCAGGCTACACCCCATTTCCTACACAGAAGCGATTTTTGCGTAGAAACCCGTCATGTCTATTTTGCAGCCATCTGACTGGGAGTATATCTGAAGAGGCCGGCGCCGCCACACACACTCTCCCCGTCCCGGTCTCTAGCCCCGGGGAGGGGGGCCGGAGGAAGGGAGCCGCCACTTTCAGACCCTCTCCCCCAACCCCCGCCCCGCCAGGACTCAAAAAATAACGTGCCTATAACACACACCCAGAAAAGCAAAATCGCCTCGATTTTGAGACGAGTCCATTGGGACGCGCAAATCCCTCATCGGGGCCAAGCGCAAGGGCAAAGACCGCAAGGACCGCCGCGCCGCCACACTCACTCACGCCCCGCTTACCTGGGCCGGGGGTAGCTTTACGGAAGCCTCTGACAGACCAGCTCGAAGAGCGCTTGCGCCGCATTGCATCAACCACGAGCCAAAAAGGCCGAGAGGCTCACTGCGCGTGCTCAGCCGTGACGTGCGCGTGCGCGTGCGCGAAATATGACAGCACCTGTTTTCCTCTCGCCCTACGCGGCGGACCCTCCTTCCAATTCCAGCGACCATTCAAAGGGAGGAAGGTGTGAAAGAGCCCGGCGGGGGCGTTAGTGGAGGAAGGGTTGTCAGGTTCTGCGTCGAAAATGGGCGGCTCTCACTCTTCAGCCCCAAGCCCACGCAGCCTGCTGTTGACTATGGAAATCCTTATCTTCGGGTGTCCTCTCTATCAGGGATGCAAATGACGTTGTCGATGCTGGTAATTCTTGGATAATTCACAGATCTCGAAGCGTCTGGACTTCCCTTCTCCCGCCCCTCCAGCCAATACTGCAAAACGGATTGGTTGACCAAGAGGGGGCGTGGTCACAATATTTAAAATCTCTCTCTTTCCCGCCCCCTGCTGCTGTGCTGAGTTTTTCTCCATTATCTTCTCTTACAAAAGCAGCTTCTCTTGCTCCCGTTCGTTCTTCTTATGTCTTTTCCTTCTCTCCCTAACGTATTTCCTTCCAGTACATCCCAGTGAGAGTCATCCAGCTCCTACTCCACTTTTATTACAATCTCCTTAGTAAGGAGACTAGGCAGAAAATGAGTAGTAGTCTGGCCAAAAACAGACAAATGAGAGAGAAAGAGCTGTGCATGTGCAACAGTGCCTTTTGCTGAGAAGGTGCAGTCGATTTCTTCCCATACTCTTAAAAATAAGATGTGTGCCGCTGATCATGTGCAGAGTACCTTTCCTGGCAGTCGCAGCCTATCATTTCTCCATACATTTAAAAAGAAAAACCTACCTCCCTGTTGTTTAAAAATAGATCTATATCAGATTACATATTCTGTTCCACTCCAAAACACTGCTTATTTTTGAGATCTTTAGAAAAACTTTCTCCACAAAATAAAATAATTGTGATGTGTGGTACTGACAGCAATAGTGAGCTTTTGATAGGATGCCTCACAGTAACTGTTTTTTTATTCATGTTTAACTTCTACAGTTACAATCCTATTCAATAAAAATGCACAATTAGGCTGTTAGTCTGCTTTTCTTGCTGAAGTAACAGGCCTGAATGTGTGTATGGTTACTCATGTGCAGCCCTATGCACAATTGTATGCCTGGGCAAACTATATTTCAGACCCTTAGTTTTCCCAACCCCTGAAATGGGGCTATGGTTAAGAGAATGTTAATACAAGTTGCTATCTCTCAAAACATTATAAATAAAAATGAATTATTTCCCATAGATTTTATTACTGGCCTTGGGCTTGTTTTCCAGGTTTGGTGTTCTCCTTCTGCAGAATAACCATCAATTGGTTGCCTTTGATCAACTGACCATTTGTGAGATTTTGATGTTAAAATTCCTGTAGACTAATTTTTTTTAATAAATGCTATTTTGCAACTGGTTCACTTCTCCAAGCTGCCATTTTGTGCCTGGCTTCACCTCCCTAAGCTGCCACTTTGCCCTGGAAGCTTTGGAGACTTTGGCAAAAAAGAAAGAAAGATGGCGGGGCAGGGAGGATGGTTTCCTGAAGCCTTAAGAGTGCCCACACAAATTCATCTATTGACTTGTACATTTCCCCCAGAACCTTTGTATCGTTAACAGGAGCAAGAGATGCAGAAATTCAGTAAGTGCTCTTTTTTTTTACATTATGGAGCAGATATGCAATGCTCGAGTTTGCTTTATTTTTTGAATTTCTGACTGTCATGCAGCTGTTAAGAGCACATATGTCCTACCAAAAGTGACAATACTGCTCCGTAGCAACTGCAGAAATAAGATGTTTGCTCAAGTGAATATTTATTCTTTGTTTTCCTCTTTAGGAATCATTGGACAACAGGGATGTTGTGATCAGTCAAGCAAAATCATAGTTATGACTCACCTGTCATCAAAGCTGATATACAGCCATATACTTAAGTTGGTTAGCAATAATAAATTCAGTGTGTTAAATGCAGGTCTGTATGAAGTTACTTATTAACATTTCAAAAGACAGAATTCCTCTGAAGTTGTAGTGTCTGAAATCAAGGAGCTCCAGTATATTTCTATCATGCCTTCTCTCTTGCCTCTCGCTTTTATTTTCTTTCCCATTGTTTGCTTCATGTCTAATTCCATCTAATTTGTTCATATTTAATTGGAGTTAAAAGGAATGCCATAGCAGCACAATTATGTAAGGTATGGCCTAGGTGCTTCAGGAAAAGGAGATAAAGTTTTGAAATTATTTATATTGTAAATTAATCTAATTATAACAGCAGCACTACTGTTTATATTAAATATAATTATGTAGTTATATATTACATAGACACTGTTTGGTCCTAAGTATTTAATATAATATTTTAATTTACTTTAGATATTGTGCCTTTCCTCATAAAATGAGCCCAGAGCAACTAGCAAAGCAATATGGAATAAAATCACAACCAGTTAAAAATGAAACACAGTATTAAAAAGCTGCATAAAAAGACCACAATTGGCCTAAAGCAAATAATTGCAAGGCTTTGTGAAATAGAAATGTCTTCAATAACTGCTGGGAGAGGGAAGGAGCATGTCCCAGCTGCCTGGGAAGAGAGTTCCACAACTGTGATGCTGCCACAACAAGAAAGCCCTGGCTTTGCTACTTGCATGCCAAGTGCTAAGCAGATCTCAGAAGTAAGACATAGGAAGATACAAAGGAACATAGGAAGCTGCTATATACCAAGTGAGACCACTGGGCCATCTAGCTCAGTATCGTCTACACAGACTGGCAGCAGCTTCTCCAAGTTTGCCAGCAGAAGTCTCTCTCAGCCCTATCTTGGAGATGCCAGGGAGGGAACTTGGAACCTTCTGCATGAAGGAATAAAATAATTAATTAATTAATTAATTAATTAATTAAAATAATAAACCCCCCGCAGTGATGTAGATAGGCTATACCTCACTCGCAGCTCAGGTGGAAGAGGAATGCTGCAAGTCCATCAAACAGTAGAGGAGGAGAAAAGAGGCCTTGAAGAATATATCAAGGACAGTGAAGAAGATGCATTTAAAATGGTCAATAACGAGAAACTATTCAAAACCGATGAAACAAAGCAGGCCTACAAGAAAGAACAAGTCAAGAACCGAGCAGAAAAATGGAAGAATAAGCCACTACATGGTCAATGTTTGCACAATATAACTGGAAAATCAGACATCACCAAGACCTGGCAATGACTTCAGAATGGCAACTTGAAGAAAGAAACAGAGAGTTTAATACTGGCTGCACAAGAACAGGCACGAAGAACAAATGCAATAAGAGCAAAAGTAGAAAAGTCAACAACAAACAGCAAGTGCCTCCTTTGTAAAGAAGCAGATGAAACCGTGGACCACCTAAGCAGCTGTTGTAAAAGATCGCACAGACTGACTACAAACAAAGGCATGACAAGTTAGTAGGGATGATACACTGGAACATCTGCAAAAAATACAAGCTACCTGTAGCCAAAGATTGGTGGGACCATAAAATTGAAAAAGTTGAAGAAAATGAAGATGCAAAAATATTATGGGACTTCCGACTACAAACAGACAAACATCTGCCACACAATACACCAGATATAACTGTAGTTGAGAAGAAAGAAAAACAAGTTAAAATAATCGACATAGCAATACCAGGGGATAGCAGAATAGAAGAAAAAGAAATAGAAGAAATCACCAAATACAAAGATCTACAAATGGAAATTGAAAGGCTGTGGCAGAAGACCAAAATAATCCCAGTGGTAATTGGCGCCCTGGGTGCAGTTCCAAAAGACCTTGAAGAGCACCTGAACACCATAGGGGCCACAGAAATCACCATCAGCCAATTACAAAAAGCAACTTTACTGGGAACAGCCTATATTCTGCGACGATATTTCTAATAACAGCAACAACTTTGATAATAAAATTCAGCCATCCCAGGTCCTTGGGAAGGACTCGATGTCTGGATAAAACAAATCGGTCAATAACACCTGTCTGACTGTGTAAATAAATAATAATACATAAATAAATAATAATGAAAGCATGCAGATCCTCTTCCCAGAGCAGCCCCATCCCCTATGGGGAATATCTTACAGTGCTCACATGTAGTCTCTCATTCAAATGCAAACCAGAGTGGACCCTGCTTAGCAAAGTGGACAATTCATGCTTGCTACCACAAGACCAGCTATCCTCCCAGTAGTCCTACTGAGTTTAATGGAGCTTACTGTAGGGGAAGAATGGCAGTTCAGTCCCCAAATGGCAAAGTAAAACCAGTTTGAAGAAAAATGTGAAATCAACAATCCATCAAAGATAAAAATTATTGCAAAATCTACTTTTCACTATTCATGCACAGGCAAGATATGAACAAACCCAAAACTCCAGCTTGTTGATTCATAGAATCAGAGAGCTTCAGAGTTGAGAAGTTCCTTGAAGATCTTGTTGACCAACCTCCTGCTCAATGCATAAGGCAGACTGTCACAGCTCTTACACTTGAAAATTCTTCCTGATGTCTAGCTTGAATCTGCTTCCTTTAATTTTCAACCCATCAGTTCTAGTTCTGCCCTCAGGAGTTCACACTTTTGTTTCTTGGGGTGCTTTCACACATGATGCTAAAAGGATATTTCTGTATCTTGTGTGCTATTTGTATGAGCACATGAACTTTATTCATGCAGGACTAGAAGTGGGGAAATGCTAATTCTAAGTTGCAATGCCCCACAACCATAAAGACACAAGATGGGAACTGGGATGAAAAGGGCCACAACTTTATTGAATTAATGGTACAACAGTACAGTCACAAGGAGTGGTGCTCCACACCCCAGCAGCATGGGACCATGCTAAGGTAATGTCCGCTTCTGAGCCGCCTCCTTAAATCTATAGGGTGAATGCACTAGGCCTCAGAGTGATGTCCCAGGCCTAAGGACAAAGACCACTCTTCCTAGCCACTCAAGCGATGTCAAACTACAGGCCTTGCCAATCCCAAGCCATGAGGCCTTTGAGGCCAGCAATGCTTCCAAGTTAAAGAACCCAAGTACAGAACTTCCTGAGGCGTAAAGCCTGTAGGGCTGGCCTGTGAGTCCCTTTAATTTGCCAGGCATACTTACCAGTGCTCACCAAGTTTCTAACTTAAATTTTAAGAGACCCACACTGCTCCTGCCAGTTGTGACCAGGAAGGCTGCCTAACTAAGAGAAGCAGTGTGAGGTAGACAAAAAAGAATCCCTGTTCTTGCCAATCCATGGGGACCCAAACAATTCCTGCCTGGCCCCCAAAAGGGTTACCAACAAGGCCTCACTGCGCTCTCGGGTGGGTTGGAGGGTCACCATTCAGAGGACGAATGGTGGCTAGAGAGAGAGCCGGTGCAATGTGCTCTAGTGAGTTCTACCTCCCTGCCACCTCCCAGCCAATCACAGCTGTCACTTCTTCCCATCCATGTCCTCCAAGGGGTGGGGCAAGTCCACTGCACACGTGACGGAACTCAGCAATTGCGGCATGGTAATAATTGTTGATATCATCTTCATTTTACAAATTTGAAAATGCTAGGACCTGTTTTTCATGTGCCAAATGTCCTTGGTGATGCAACAAATATATCTGCACATTCTAATCCTTTATGAAAATAGTATTGTGCATACCAAGTTGAAATTGTATTTAACTGTAAGCAAAGCTGCTACATCCCTATATAGGGCCTCTGACTGAGTTTGTAGTGAATATGATAATAGGATTACAACATTAAAATGAGTGTTAAATATGCTTATAATTCATTTCCATGTAGATCACTATCACAAAGTGGTTGCAAATTTAAAAAAAAAATCATTGCAGAATTGGTCTTGTGAATGCACCCTTTCCATACTGCTGCTCTTACTACTTACTTCCTTACTTCTTCCTCTTACTTCCATACTACTGCTCTTTCCACCTACTGCTCTTCCTATATAATAAAAGGCTTGAGTGTGATCCCGTGCGCCTGTGTCTTTTTCGGCAGTTCTGAGCATGCGCAGAGCGCATGCTCAGAACTGCCGAAAAAGATACGGCCGCCCAGACACGGGTGGCCATATTGGCTAAGTTTAAGGGCCAAATCGGCCCATGTATTGGCCCCCGCGGTGCTGGCCGCCCACCCGCCCTCCCAGCTGATTTTTGAACCAAGCCCCCCCCCCCTCGATTAAGGGCCAAATCAGCCTAGGCACTTGCCCCCGCGGCTTCCACCGCCGACCACCCGCCCGCCTTCCCAGCTGCCGATACCTCCTTACCCCCGGACCACGTCCTTCGCTTGATCGGAATATCTATTTACAGAAGGAGAGAGGAGCTCTCATGCAGAGCTCCACTCTCTTTAAAGTCTCTTCCCTAACTGGCGCTATGGACACGAAGGACGCAATAGGCGTCCTTGACACCCAAAGCGCCAGTTCGGAAAGAGACTTTAAAGAGAGAGGAGCTCTACATGCGAGCTCCTCTCTCCTTCTGTAAATAGATATTCAGATCAAGCGAAGGACGTGGTCCGGGGGTACGGAGGTATCGGCAGCTGGGCGGGCGGGCGGGCGGGCGGTGGCGAAAGCCGCGGGGGCAAGTGCCTGGGCCGAATGGGCCCTTAATCGAGGGGGGGGTTGGATCACAAAGCAGCTGGGAGGGCGGGCAGCCGGTCGGCGGAGGGAGGGGGAATGGCGGCGGGGGGCCAGGAGCGCCGTTACTAGCGCCCGTTATTCAACGGGCCAAAATTCACTTGTATGTATATAAAATGGTAACTGAGAAATGGGTTTTTATCATTCCTGTATGAGCTTGTTTTTAGTCTGAGTATCTCTCTCTCTGTAAACACATTAAAGGTGCAGTCCTATGTACACTTATTTGGGAGTAATGCCCATTGAACTCAGTGGAAATGTTTTCTAAGTAAACATGCATAGGGTTAGCCTTCATATAAGGTGACTTTTGATAGCATCATTAGGGTGGCTGCCTTCTGTTATGGACAAATGCTCTGTATCTTTACTACATGACAGATAAAACCCAACCTGTTCCAACAATTTCTCCATTACTGCATCTCCATGATGGACAAACTTTAGCTGTTGGTTTCTGTTGTTCAGCAGCTATTACAGGTATAGAGTTTCTAGCTCTGTATATACATATCCCATTCTAACATTCATGAAGAATAAACTTCTTCAGTTCTCAGTGCTAATCAGCAGTTAAACATATTGCATCCATCAAATATAATATTGCAGGGCCATTATATAAACAGCTACATATTTTTAGAGTTCAGGGGCAGGCAAATCAGCTTTTAATTAAAAAGAGATTAAACCCCAGTGAACTGCACTGAAAACAAAGACTGAGTCCCAATTATAATTAATCCTTCAGCGCTGTGCACTGTTGTTGAGATGCTCTGCCAGTGTTCCTTGGAATATAGGTCAGAAAGTCCTTAAAATAGGTCAGAAAGTCAAAGTACTTGAGAGAGAGAGAGAGAGAAACCCACCCCAAAAGAAATGAGAAGTCATGGGTTCAAGAATAGGGCTGTTGCCAAATCCAGAGCAGGCTGATCAGCAGGTCTAATTCTGAAGCACTCCTGTCCAAATCTGCCAGTGGTGACTTATGGTAAGTAAGGTATGGTGCCTTTTTCATTATGACAAATGATTTGTTTTGTTTTTTAATGGAAGGGTATTAATACATTTGAACCAGAGCTACATGTTTTATTTAAAAATTATCAGTATTTAGTGTCCCATCCAGTGAAATCACCCAGTCCAAAGAGCAACACTCTGTATTTTAGAAGTGTGATCTCAATATTAGTTTATGTGCACTGTTCTCTGGTATCTTTTCCACAATGTTGACTACCTCCTTTACTTTTAATATCCTGAATAAAAATAGCTTTGTTTTCCTAACTGGCAGCTTAGGATTCAGTTCTATGCAGTTACTTGGCAGTAAACTTCATTTTACTCAATAGGATTTACTTCTGGATAAACAGGCATAGAATCAGGTAGCATGTGCCAATACACTGATATGAGCGGTGAAGCCTTTTCATTGGGAGAGACGTATTTGTGTGACTGCACTTATTTATCAGTGTTAACTAGGAATTCTTGTTTGGTGACTTTAAAAAAAAAATTCCTGATGAATAAGTGTAGTTCAGTGGATGACCTTGACTTTGCTATGCCATGCTGTGATTAGAAACTCAAGTCAGTTATGGTTTGACAATTTACTATTGCTTTGCCTTTGTTCTCAGTAGTGGCAGCTCACAGGATTACTCTGGGAATTAAAATGGAAATATTGATTGTTGACATTTAAGGAGAGGGGAAACTGCAAGACTTGGGGCCAGATGAGATGAGATGGGGTGAGGTATTTTATTGGATATCCTGCAAGTTTGTTTGCTTTTGCATGACAAATGCAGCCATTGGGGCCACATTTGGTAGGGATTGGGTTACAGTGCTAGGGGAGGCGAGTTAACCTTCTTCCCATGGCATTTCCCCAACTGAAACAGCACTCTCTGAGGCAGTTGTTGACTATGGAGGGGGGAAAGGCTAGTACCTGTCTGCCCCTCCTGTGCTACCTTTGAGCAATGGCAATATAAGTTCTAGAAATGATACAAGGAAGGGTTAAATTCTCACCACACACATACACACACACACACACACATGCCATAGAGCCAGTCCAAATCGGGGGTCCACCAGGTGCTTTTAAGGAAAGAAAAATATGTTGGGATGTTTAGGATAAAAATATATCTCCAGTAGCTTCTAACAATCTGCATTTTAAAAGTACTTAAACATGCTTTTAGCATATAAACTTGAGCATTTTGAGATTAATCTTACTTTCTTTAACTGAGTATATAATGTAGTAGTTTGTCACTGTAGTCATAGCAAATGTGACTTCAAAGATACTCTGAGATATCTTTACCAAAAGAAAAAGGAAAGAGAAAAAATTATTTGAGTTTTGTTTCTTAATATATTCTGCATTTTGTGTAGAATCCATGGAACTGGTTTTGTGACATACTCTATAGTATATATCCATAATAACTCATCTGCTAAAGAATAGGCATTGGCTTAAAGAATAAGCAGATTTGTATACAAGCATTTGCATTGGCTTAAGGAACAAGCAGATTTGCATACATGCGGATATGTACTCCTCCTATCCAAGTGGGCAAATTTGGAGAGAAGAGTGGAAGTCTGGGTGGAGGACCCCACTCCCTGTTAATAATAATAATAAACAAATCATGGCTGGATTATAATAGAGGTGCATTATTGTAATCACAGCCTAAGACCCAGAGGTGCACCTAGGTAATTTTGGAGCCTGGACCTAAAGGCCTTTGGAGGCCCCCTTCCCGCTAAGCCCCCCCACCCCATGCTGCAAGTTAAGCATCATCCTGCTACACATATACATCGTGACACACACAGTATTTTAACATGTGGGTTCTTAAGGGCACAAACAGCAACTGAACTCACAAGAATGTAAGAATATAAAACAGGTATATTTATGCAAATATGCATTAGCAGAAACATTTCAACATACAACTGAACATTTCAACACACATTCCCATCTCACATATTTATTTCCCCACTCCCTCCTCTGTCTCTAAAGCACTTGGCACAGGTCATAATCACACTCAGCTGCCCGGTGCAAATAGGATTTGCGGGGGCCCAGGAGCAGGAGCGGTGGGAGGCTGGCGGCCACCAGTGTTCGGCCACAGCCCCCTGGCCCCACCCCACGTATCTGATGTCAGACACAGGTGGCTGCTAGCCACGCCCCTGCATCTGACATGGGGGGGGCGTTATTTCGCTCCCAAACGGGGCCACATGGCCCTGTTTGGAAGGGAGATCAGCCCGCGCTGCATTGGGCAGCACAGGCTGGAACAACTCTCCCTGCCTTAAAAGGCAGGGACTGGGAGAGTTACTCCTGCCGTGCTGCCAACACAGCGTGGGCCGGTTTTGGTCCCAAATGGGGTCATGCGGCCCTGTTTGGGAGTGAAATAATGCCCCTCGCACCTGACGTCAGACGCAGGGGGGTTCTAGGGCCACGGCCCGGGTACTTTGAATCTCTTAGCCCAACAGTGGCTCTGCCCCTTCCAGAGGGTGTTGAGGCCCTGGACTTTGGCCCCGAAGTCCAGGGGTAAGACCACCTCTGCTAAGACCAGGCACATGGTGCATCTAAAGAAGGCTTGCACCACTTGTGGGCCCAACTTTCTGTGCACACTTTTCATTCACCAGCCATAAATTGCAGCCTACCAGTGTTTGACAACGCCATTTCTGTATATCTAGGCAGAAATCAAAAACAAAAGGCTTATCAGGTTCCTGTTAAACCACCACACATGGCTGATGGGCTGCATTCAGTTTGGTGGGTCACAAATTGTACAGGCCTCATCTAAAGATGGCTAGATTACCATACTAGATTACGAAATTTGATTTGTTTCACTAGAGGGTGCTATAGACTTCATCAGATTTTTTGAAAATAAGGAATCTGATCATACACCTCCTCAAAGAGTAGTTGCCTTAGCCTAGCTTACATTAGGAATATTCATATCCTTCATCTAACTTCATGTTAGAGATGCCATGATATTGTAATGATTGCATAAATGTCTTATTGCCTTTCTGTTAACTTTTAGTTCTCATCTGGTTAATGAGGCTTGTCCTTCTATATACTTCTATATTCCATCACCTTTATCTGTTACATTTATTGCCATCAAGAGGAAGAAAGGGGATTAAGCACCCCCATAAGATAAGTAGCTTATTCTCTGTGTCACCCACCATTGCTAAACGCTTCTGGTAACTTGAAGGAAAGGCAGCTTTTTCATTCTCAGTGCTTTTCTTTACTGTCTACCTATCCACCAGTAAGATGGGCTTGTGGTCTGTAAGCATTTCTGGGAGGCCCGCAAGGGTGGGGGGCAAATACCATTTTTAAATGGTGAATATTGCAGCCATTCGCACCTGGCATCCTGGGGGAAGCCCGGGAAGTTGCCCCACCCCCACTGCTCAACTGCCCTCTGTGCATGTGTGGTGGCCATTTGAGTGGTCAGCATGGAAGTCAAGTACCTGCTAGCCCTTTGCAAATAGTCACCACATCTCATTGTGACCCTAGTCATTTTTTAGCTCTATGAGGTTTAATTCCTAACGCTTTCCAAAGGGATAGTTTTCTTACATTTTCTGCAAAGTTAATGAATTTTTCCAGGGTTTTCCTTTTTCTTTCTTTTTACTTTTGTGGTAGTTTGGGTGAGGTCTGGAACCTACCTGCAAAAATAACACGTTTCTATCTTTTGTGGTTTGGTCTGGGAGTTTCATGTCAGTGAGTGAGCAAGATGCAAACAGCTTTATATTATAAAGGGCAGTTTCCAATGAGCTTGCTTCCATTTATGTTCAAGATAGGAGCATTGTTGTAAAATACACTGCTGTTTTTCCTTCAGAAATCTAAACATATGGGACAAAATTGCCCCTCCCCAGAAAAGCACATTGCTTCCTCCATGCCCCCAGAATCCCCGCCTCCCAGTGCCTGCATTGCTTCCTGCATCTGAGAAAACTAGGCTGTTGCCAATGAAAAACAGTGCCACAACAGCTAGCTCTGTTATGTGCCACAGCATATATTCAAAATATTGAATTTGAAGGAAAAATAAGTGTTCATATTTCCCAGGTTAAAATTTGGTCTCCACAGGTGGGGGAGATATCTTAACAGCAATCTGTAAATTTATACAGAGAGACATTAGAATGATTTTTTATCTGATAACTTTTGCGTGAAAGAGTGGTATGATATATATATTTTAAGATATACAGTACAGTATGGTATTTTCAAATAGTTTAACATGCATGATATAGCTTGGAAAAGAAATGTAGCCTTGTCATTGAACTTTGGAATGTATTTACGCGTATATATGTGCAACCTATGTAGATAGGTTCTGATTTGGATATGCGGTATGTTTTGTTCAGACAGCTTTTCAAAATCTGGAATTGGCATTTAAGGAAAGTTCCTAGACACCTAGAATAGCAGGTTTTGAAGGGTGGGTTTATAGCAGAAGGCTGACTGATCTGTATAACATGGCTTGTACTGGTCTAAAAGGTAGCTCCTAGCTATTTACTAAAAGGACTGACAGTTGGGAAACAATACTACCTTTAAAAATCTATTAGCTTAAATGTATACACACACTATTACAGATCCCCCTGATCAGTCTCACTAGATGTACCCTCTCCCAGAAAAAAACAAATTATTTTTTAAAATCTCATTGTCATCACCTGGCCCATGTAGATGCCCATTGCGCATGCATGGCAACCTCCAAAAAGGCTGCCACAATTACACAGAGGCTCAGAACAGTCCAAACAGCACCTGAACTGGGCCATAATGACTCCGGGGGAGCCAGTGGGTGGATGGGGAATCTCCAGAGACAACCCCCATAGCCACGCCCCCAGAGGCAGTGAGTTTCAGGTTTTTAAAAAATAAATAAATATAAAGATAGAACCCCTAAACTGGCTGGGGGTGTTCGGCTCAAGATCAAGCCGAACGGGGGCAGGTTCGGTTCGAGGCTGGTTCGACATTGAACCCTTGAACTGGGCCTGTTCACTGTCAAGCGAGTTTGAATTCAAACCTGTTTGCGAACTCCTAACAAACAGCAATAGGCATAATACATCAAAACCCCAATTCATCAATCCATCCAAATTCTTATATTGTCTAAAGTGGGAAAACAACCACAATTTTCCCAATTAAAGTAAAGAATAAAAACAAATTAAATAAATGAGTCCAGATTATGGGCTAGTGTTAAATTACATTTCTAAAATTATACCTCTGTCTGCATTTCTATCCTGAACAGAGATCAGAACAGAATACGTGGGGTTAATCATATAGCCCAAGGTGAAATAGGTAGCATTGTGTAAGAAATCTGCAACACAAGGGAGATACGTAATACAGAGAGTAGATGTAGAGTCTATTACTCTATTTGACCAAGTTCGCTTTTATGTAAAGCTTTTGTACTTTGTGTTTTGCTGGTCGAATGACTGTAACAATAAAGATTTGATTTGATTTGTAGAGCAGAGTAGAATTCTTGGCCCTGGGAAACCAAGATTCAAATTCCTGCTCAGTTGCAAAGCACACTAGATCTTGGCACCCTTGGCAGCTTCAAAGGCGATTTTTGTCAAAACCACAGTGTGTGTGTGTGTGGGGGGGGTTAAACCCCTTCTTGTACACTGTGGTCTCTGTTGCCCCCACCAGACAGTTGCTTTTCTTTAAAAACACACACACACAGACAGATGCATTTTAGTATCATGTGTTGTTAGGCTGAAAGGAAAATTGTGAGAGTAAAATGGAATAATCCTCATCTATGTTGCTTCAAGCTGCTTAGAGGAAGGGTGGAATATTAATGTGATAAATAAAATAACCCAGAATGATGTCCTGAAGGCAGCCTGCAATTACATAATGTTGTATTGGGCTATTAGTATTTGTCACTGTTGACCAAGCCTTGAAGACAAAGGGCTTTTGTAAGTTGGCTGGCAGTCTATGAAATACACTATCACAGCTCTTACTTTTTCTTCAAGCCTGTAGATCAGGCACAGAGGTCAGAGGGGGAAAGGAATGAGGCATTCAGCAAATCAATATTATAAATTGCTCATCAGTTCTGAACAAATTATATATGGGCTTGTAAAAAACCTGAGCTGTCTGTTAAGAAATTCTTAAATCCCATTTCAATTAACAATCCATTACAGCAGTCCAAAGTAATATTTCACTCTCTCAAAATCTAGCTTGCTCTCTCTTTAGTCTCACAATTAAGTATCTATGTTATATGTATATCACCTTTGAACATTATCCAATGCAGTAATCGTTTCTGACAGAAAATGAGTATAGTATTGGTGTTGGAACAAGATGTACAACACCATGATGTATTTAGAGAGGTTTGGGGAAATATGTATGCTCAACTCATCTTTATGTTACTAGTGAGGGGCAAAACCTATAGGCTCTTTTTTCAAGAAGCTGAATGTGTTTGTGTATGCTTGATTATGCAGAAGGTTCCAAGCTGCCTCCCTGGCATCTCCAAGATAGGGCTGAGAGAGAGCCTGTAACCTTGGAGAAGCTGCTGCCAGTCTGTGTAGGCAATACTGAGCTAGATGGACCAATGGTTTGACTCAGTATAAGGCAGCTTCTTATGTCCCTATGAATGTATAGATGGATGTTCCTGTGTGAGCATGGGCATAAAGATGTCTGACTTGCTCAAACTGTGGAGACTGCTCTTTCCAAAATAGATTGCTTCTTTTTCCAGTGATGCTTCTTCTACCTCTGACTTGCAGACCAACCTATTAAACAAAATATTCAGGTCCTGATCACTGGAATAATAGAACTTTGTATGGGAAATACATTTTTGAACTGTCTGACAACGCCTAGACACCCCTACATGAGGTGTCTAGCATGGAGTAGCTGGAGTACATGTCTGAGAGAAAACATTTACGCTCAGGTAAAAGAATCAGTCATGTATGAAGGGCAGCATGGCAGTGACTTCCCATCCTTTTGAGGATCTGCATAAGGCCCCCGACATCCAAACAAACACTGCTGTATAGTCACTTGTAGCCACTTCCGAGACCTACGGTGCTCAACTCTCCATCATCTATAAATTTTCATGACATTCCTGCATTGCTTCATATTCCACTTCCAGATGGCAATTCCACTGAGCCATCCCCTCCAGATCTCCCCACATCCAAAGGCAAACAGAAAGCCTCTCAGATACCAGTTTATCAAGATCAATTCATTTTGGTCACTCAGATAAGCAGCTTCAATTTTCACTTTTAGTATTCCGATCTTTCCTTTGTCCTACACGGGAAGTGCTTTCAGATAATCAGTAACCAGAGGCTTTTTCAGTGCCCCTGGAATGTTTCATCCTTACTGTATAAAAGATGCCCACTAACCCCTCCCAAATTGCACAATCTTGGGGTTCATTCTTGAGATTGCTACCCATCTGGATTTTTCGTTGCCCCACAGCGTCCTTCCCTTTTTGAGACCCAGCTTGCCAACACTTCTCCTGGGACAGGTAAATATGCCCCTCCTTCCTGAAACCCTCTTCTCATTCTGGTCATGAGTGTGTGTATGAGTGAAAGATGTTGGTAGGAATCCAGCTAGCTAGGCTAGGAGGTTTCCCTGAAATCTATTTTTCACCAGATTAGTGAGTTTGGGTTTATCTCCAACCCCCATGGGGAGGGTGACCAACTCCTCCCTGGAGTAAAGAAAAACCCTCAAAGGGGTCCTCGACCAAACATTCAGCCCTCAAGAGGTTGCTGCTTCATGAGAGCCTCCTCCATTAGCCAAAAACCATGAAAGAACACAAGTTGAAAAAGGTCCAGATCATAACAACAATGGTCTGGCAGTACAGATTTCTTCATCTCAGGACAATGTTTTTTGTTTGCAGACCACTCCTTTATGAATGGGGACTGCTGGCCAATGTCTATCAGGCTATTACTGCTCATTGAAGAGTGATTTTGAGGGGAATTTTCCTTGCCAAGAGCCTCCAAGTAACATCCCTTTAAATCTTGGTGGACTTCAGCCATCTGAGCTAACCACTGTCCCTGAAAGTTGGAACCTTCCTAAACATGGTCCTCTTCTCCACTTATGGCACTCACTTGGCAAGCCAAAAAGTGCCCTCCTCTTGGGCACCTGGCCTCAGGAACTATCGCTCTCACTAAATTTACATAGCTCCACTCCACCAGTCAAGCCGTGGCTGGAAACCCAAGCCACGGTTCAGAAAAGCAACTGGGAAGCTGCTTCTCCCTGACATTTCCTCCTATGTCTACCTGAGTCTGTTCAGGCTTCTCGTTCAAATTACTCCCACTTCCTTCAAGGCAAGTCCAGCAGGACCAGTTTGGATTTGCTCCCCTAAACTCTTTGGGTACTGGGACTATGGACGTCCCACTGCCTTATCAACCCACTTAAGGGGCTGAGGTGCTTTGTCTCCCTGCTGTCTGCCCATTCTGTGTCCTTGTCTGTCCCTGCTGATATTTGTGTGCTTGAACTCCTTCAGGCTTGTCTTTATCAGTTCTCTGCTGCCCTTCTCCAGACATTCCTCGACTGGGAACCCGCAGCCAGTTCCACCCACTGGCTCTCTGGAAGACCAGATAGGCTTAGCCTGCTGCTGCTTCCCAGACTAATCTGGGGGTGCATTGTCAGTTGGTCCAGTCTCCTCATGTGGACTTCTAGCCTGACCCTCCCCCAATGTTGCCCCATGTGTGACTCGCTTCGTTCTTTGGTCCATGGACTGACCCCAGTTAACTCTGAGACCCCGAACTGATTCGGATCCACATTCTTGTATCCTCCACTCTCCCTATGGATCTCTGTACCGACCCCCACCCCCCCACTCAATATCCGTTGGATAATGTTTGTTTTGTCTCTCCCTTGTCATCCCTCCCTTCTTCCCTTTTCCGTTCCTTTAGAGATTACATTTAGCATAGGTGTGGGTGTACACACACACACACACACACACACACACACACACATGCACACAAATTTAGATAACCAGGTAATGATAACTGAAGCTGAAGCAAAAGTGCCTAGACACGTTTTTCTTCTTATGTGTTCAAGTGTCACGTGAGAATGCCCTACATGTTCAGATCATTAAAGCCTCACTTTGTGTTCCATAAAATATGAATTTATTCAGATCTTAAGCTGTGGATGTCAGTTCTTATGGGAGGATAGCATTTTAAATAACCACACCTTGGGTCCCAACAGGGGTACAAAGCACGCTCTCATAACTGGTGAAGATAGATGTAACATTTTTATTGTGCCAGAGGGGGCTTGAAAGCATTGTTTTGAAAACAACATATATCTTTCAATGTCCATGAGTGGAATGAAAACAGTTCTACAAGTTTTCAGCATGTTGGGGAAAGCTGGTTGTGGTTGGTGTCTAGGCATGTCTAGGCTAGTACCCAAGCCTATATGCCTTTCTCCTCCAATCCCAGGAGTAGTTCTGCAACAGTTTCTAAAACTGTACATGATGTACGGGGATGTGGGGTGCGGAAAGGTTAATATACATTTGTATATAGGCATATATTACTATTTTATTTTTATAAAGGGAACAGCTTGATTGAAAGACAAGAAGCTAGGCAAGAAAGAAAGGTGATAGAATACAGTATTATGCTTGCCTTCACCCTTATGGTCCTGGCTTGACTAGTGTAGAAATATGTTCTTGTACTTTTTGGAGATTTTTTTTTTTTAATTTGATCTGATATGCTCCAAGCTTCTTAATGCATGTATGAAGAGAGAAGTAGTAGGCCATGATTGGATGGGGGGGCGGGGAGAGGACTCCCTCAAAATGTGGCCCTCTTCTAATCTAATCTAATCTATCTATCTCTTAAACGTACCCGTCACCATGCATGGCAGCTCTCACAAGAATTCGTGAGCGAGCTGCCCGGGGGGGAAAAGCGAATGGGCAAAAATGGATGGACGGGCGAGAGAGCAGCATCAGGGAAAGTGAGAAGGCGGAAGCAGGGGGTGAAGAAAGCGGCGCTGGGGAAAGTGGGGGAGAAAATGGCAGCTGGGGGGGGGTAAAGAAAGCGGCAGGTTGTGTGTGAAGAAAGCAGCGCCGGGGAAAGTGGTGTGTGTGTGTGTGTGTGTGTGTGTGTGTGTGTGTGTGTGTGTGTGAAGAAAGCCATAGCCTGGGGTGTGTGAAGAAGAAGGCGATGGCCAGCGGGGGAAGAAAACGGGGGGGGGGCTAGCAGCCAGAAAAGGTGGCTGGCCAGAGAAAAAAAACATTGGAGGGGGGAGGGCTGAGAAAGAGGGGCCAAGAACTAGACGCGCAGATGCTCCATGCCCAGCCCAGATAGTTAAGAAATATTATTTCTGTGTTTTGAGTATTTTTGAGTGAGACCGCTTTGAGCTTTCTCCCTTTGCATACTATTAGAAAGAAAATAGACATATTTATAAGAAAGAAGAAGCATGTGCATCCTTATTTAGAGCCTAAGCTGAAATCTGGCAGTGTTGCAAATTTATATAGTGATCTTATGTGTTAATGTTTTGGGTAGCAATATTATAGTGACAAATAACAGTCAGCATGTTTAATCTAGTACATGCAGATTTGGAGGCGTATGAGCATATGTAGGTGCTTTATATGGAATCAGGCCCTTGGTCCATCTAGCAAGACAATATTACACTGACTGGCAGCAATTCTTCACAGTTTAAGAAAGCGGTCTTTCTTAGCCTTACCTGGGAAAGGGACTGAATCTGGCTCCTTTAGATGTAAAACATGTGCTCTGCCTCTGTGCTCTAGTCCTTTTCCAGGCACAAGGGGAAGCATTTCATTACTCCCAAAGTACCCCTCCTTTTTGTCCGTTCTGTTGGCCCTTTGCTCATTAATAGCAGGCATTCCTTTTGCAGCATAGCTTGGAGCAATGTAATGATCGCTCACTGCATGATGATTAAGCTTTTGCCAGTTCAGGACTCGGGTGCTTGCTTTTGCTGGCTTTCACTTTTTCATCCTTCCCTGCTTTTTATGATCTGCATGCCGAAGCATATTACAGAGTTGGAAAAGGTGCAGAGAAAAGCCAAAGTGATCAGGGGGCTGAAGCGACTCTCCTATGAGGAAACACTACAATGCTTGTATAGAAAGGGAGAGGGTAAGAGGGAGGGACTTGATAGAGGTGTATACAATTATGCATAGCATGAATAAAGTGGAGAGAAAATCCTCTCTCTCTTTCTCTCTCTCATAATATTAGAACGGGGTCATCCATTGAAGCTAAATGCTGGGAGATTCAGGACAGGCAAAAGGAATTACTTATTTACACATGTAGCTAAACGATGGAATTTGCTGCCATCAGATGTGATGATTACCACAAATCTAGATGGCTTTTAAAGGGGATTAGACAAAATCATGGAGGATAGGACTATCAATGGCTATTAGCCTTAGTAGCTATATACTGTACTTCCATCAGGATCTGAGATGGCATGCCCCTGAACAACGGGGTGCTAGGGAGCACCAAGGGATGGGCAGTTTCCCTCTTTTTCCCACTTGTGGGCTTCTCAAGTGCACCTGTTTGGTTGCTGCCTGAGGCAGCATGCTGAACTGGATGGGGTCTTGGCAGGGGTGTAGCTAGGGGAGAGGGGGCCTGTGTCCACCCCTCTCCCCAGCGTCCCCTCGGAGTGAGGGAGATTATTTACTTATTTAAAATATTTCTATACCGCCCAAAACTTGCGTCTCTGGGCGGTTTACAATTAAAATCATTTAAAACATTAAAAGCATTTAAAACCCAGAATTAATAAAATCTCATTAAAAGCCTGGGTGAATATATATGTCTTCAGTGCCTTTTTAAACGTTGCCAGCAATGGGGAGACTCTTATTTCAACAAGCAGCGCATTCCAAAGTCCAGGGGCAGCAACGGAGAAGGCCCGTTCCCGAGTAGCCACCAAACGAATTGGCAGCAACCGTAGATGAACCTCTCCAGATGATCTTAACAGGCAGTGGGGTTAATGGCGAAGAAGACGTTCTCTTAAATACTCAGGGCCTAAGCTGTTTAGGGCTTTATAGGTAACAAGTGAATTTTGGCCCGTTGAATAACGGGCGCTAGTAACGGCGCTCCTGGCCCCCCGCCACCATTCCCCCTCCCTCTGCCATCCGGCCGCCCTCCCAGCTCCTTTGTGTCCCCCCCCCACCTTTAAGGGCCAAATCGGCCCAGGGACTTGCCCCCGCCAGGCCGGGGAGACGGAGGCCGGGACCGGGGGCGGAGCGGAGGCCATGTAACTTTTTTAAAAATTGCTTCCGCGGCCGACGCCGCCGACCCTCCCTCCCAGCTGCCGAGTCCCCCTTACCCTGGCCGGCTGCTGTCGGCCGAAGGAAGTCCTTAATTTAAGAGGCAGAGAGGAGCTCGCAAGCAGAGCTCCTCTCTGTGCTAAGCCTCTTGCCGAACTGCCGCTTTGGGCGCAAGGGACACAAGCTCCCAAAGCGGCAGTTCGGCAAGAGGCTTTGCACAGAGAGGAGCTCTGCTTGCGAGCTCCTCTCTGCCTCTTAAATTAAGGGCTGTCTTCGGCCGACAGCAGTCGGCCAGGGTAAGGGGGACTCGGCAGCTGGGAGGGAGGGTGCGCGGTCGGCGGCGTCGGCTGCGGGAGCAATTTTTTAAAAAGTTGCATGGCCTCCGCTCCGCCCCCGGCCTCCGTCTCTTTCGGCCGAGGCGGCGGCAGAGCCGCCGCCTCGGTCAGTTTCCCCCGCCGCCGCTTCTCCGGCTTCTTCGGGGTGGCTGCTTCTGGCCGCCCAAGATGGCCGCCGGGTCCTGCCTTTCGTGCCTCCCTTGCCCTGTTCTGGCCATGCGCTTCACGCATGCCCAGAACAGGCCAGGCATGGACGGACACCAAGCGTTTTATTAGAGAGGATAACCAGCACCTTATATATTGCCTGGAAATATATCAGCAGCCAGTGTAGTTCTTCCAACACAGGAGTAATATGGTCTCTCCTAGATGACACAGAGACCAACCTGGCTGCTACATTCTGGACCACCTGCAGTTTCCCGACTATGTACAAAGGCAGTGCCACACAAAGCACATTGCAGTAATTCAGCCTAGAAGTTACCAGCATACTTACCACAGTTTGAGGTCGTTCATCTCAAGAAACAGGCACAGCTGGCATATCAGCCAAAGCTGATAGAAAGCACCTCTGGCCACCGCCTCAGCCTGGGACACCAGGGATTGGTTCAGATCCAGAAGCACACCCAGACTACGTACCTGTTCCTTCGGGGGGAGCATGACCCCATCTGGAGGACCAGAACCGTCCGATCAAAATTGTCTCCTGAGTTCCAATCCCACACAGTAAGTACTTCTGTCTTATCTGGATTCATCCTCAGTTTGTTATTCCTCATCCAGCCCATTACTGCCTCCAGAGAGGCATTTATGGAGGTTATGCCTTTTCCCGATGATGTTGACATGGATAAATAGATTTGGGTGTCATCAGCTTACTGATAACACCCTCCACCAAATCTCCTTCTCGATCATCTTGCTCAGCCATGGAAGGTTGGAGACAGGCCTGTACATAGGAACATAGGAAGCTGCCATATACTGAGTCAGACCATTGGTCTATCTAGCTCAGTACTGACTTCACAGCTCTGTTGCCAGATTTGGCTTTTTTTAAAGCCAAATTTTAGGTTACGGCCCATTTGACTCATGAGTATACCCCTTAGGTTCTGGCCACAAGGTTGCAGGCAGGAATCTCTCTCAGCTCTATCTTGGAGAAGCCAAGGAGGGAACTTAAAACTTTCTGCTCTTTCCAGAGCGGCTCCATCCCCTGAGGGGAATATCTTACAGTGCTCACACTTCTAGTGTCCCATTCATATGCAACCAAGGTGGACCCTGCTTTGCTATGGGGACAAGTCATGCTTGCTACCACAAGGCCAGATCTCCTCTCCATAGTTGCTTAACTCTGTAGTTCCTCTCTCTGAAGTTGCTTAACTCTGAGGGATCCAAGGCAGGTTTCTTCAAAAGTGGTCTAATGATTGCCTCCTTAAAACAAGGAGGCATTCTGCCCTCCCTCAGAGAAGCATTTATGATCTCTACCAGGCCCTCTACAACAGCCTCCCTGCCAGATAGTATAAGCCATGTCGGGCAAGGATCAAGAGAGCAAGTGGTAGGCTGCACCATTCCAAGCAACTTGTCCACATCCTCAGGAGTCACAAACTGAAACTGATCCAGGGTCATCATATAAGAGGAGTTGCTGGACACCTTGGCATCAGATTCTGTAACAATTGTGGAGTACGAATCTATAATGAAGACAATAGGGAGAGGTGAAGCTGGGGGACCCTCAGGAGCTGGGATGGGGCCCGGGTTCTTTGAACCCATCACTCAATTATAGTTACACCCCTGGGTCTTGGCTTGTTCCAACAGGGTTTTTTTATGTTCTTAAGGTGCCAAGAATACCAAATCAATCCTACTGATTGATTCCTGTGTCTGGGAGCCCAGTCACAAACACAATGGTCCAGTGTACTGGCAACAAGTAAATTGGAGGATAACTCAGCTTATTGGAATTGGATTACAATATGCCTTGAATTTTATGTTCAACTTTAAACAAATTTTATTGGAATTTAGTGCATTTCTAGTAATGAATCCTTTGGTAGCTGCTAGAATAACATAAACATGTTGTTGGGAGAAAGGCAGCCTTCTCAATGTGGTCATTTGCTACAAATCATCACTTCAAAGGCAAATTGCTGCCTTCAGGGGTAACTTTCACCTGGAAAGTGTAAACCCCCTCTCTGCTGTATAGCGCACACCCAGATTAGATCATAAAGGTCCTTTTGTATTAAGCATCTGTTCTAAAGACTTGTTCAGTGTCATATATAGTTTTGGCCCAGAGACAAAGACAGAATTGAAAATTGATGGAAGGCTTCTTAAGGTTCAGGGCAGTGCTCCCTCTAACAGGGATTCCCAGATGTTGTTGACTACAACTCCCAGGATCCCCAGCTGCAATGGCTTTTGCTTGGGGATTATGGGAGTTGCAGTCAACAAAGGTCTACACCTACAAAGATCAGAATCGTTTGGACAAGGGTTTTTCCCGTGATACTCTATGGATGTGAAAGCTGAACTCTGAAGAAGCAAGATAGAAAAAGCACTGATGCTTTTGAACTTTGGTGCTGGAGAAGACTTTTGAGGATACCATGGACAGCCAGGAAAACAAACAAATGGATCATAGAACAAATCAATCCAGAATTTTCACTTGAGGCACAAATGACCAGGCTCAAACTATCATACTTCGGACACATTATGCAAAGATCCAGCCCCTTTGAGATGTCCATAATGCTGGGAAAAATTGAAAGAAAGAGAAGATGAGGATGACCAGTAGCAAGGTGGATGGACTCAGTTACAACAGCAATGAATGCACCACTGAGAGACCTTAAAGGCCAAGTTGAAGACAGATCATCCTGGAGAGAATCTATCTATTACCCCTGCTAACTGGGCAAAGAGGCACCTTTTACGGTGGTTATTCTCTTTATTTAGCAGGGGGAGAGTAACTGGCCCTATCCACCCCCAGCACAGTACTTCCAGTGACTGTTGCTGGTGTCTATCTTATGTTTCTTTTTAGAATGTGAGCCCTTTGGAGACAGGGTTCCATCTTATTTGTTTGTTATTTCTCTGTGTAAACCGCCCTGAGCCATTTTTGGAAGGGCGGTATAGAAATCGAATTATTATTATGTTATTTACACAGTCAGACAGGTGTTATTGACTGGTTTGTTTTATCCAGACATCGAGTCCTTCCCAAGGACCTGGGATGGCTGCTGCTTCTTCTTCTTCTTCTTCTTCTTCTTCTTCTTCTTCTTCTTCTTCTTCTTCTTCTTCTTATTATTATTATTATTATTATTATTATTATTATTATCTATGTGGTCGCTAAGAGTCAACACCAACCTGACAGCATCTAATCAGTCAGTCAGTCAGTCAATATCTGGGAATCCCTGTTAGAGGGAACACTGGTATAGGGGTGTGTCTCTGGGATCTGATATAATCCGTTGCTGATTTAAAGGAGTGTAATGGTGCAGCGGGAAAATGACTTGACTAGCAAGCTAGAGGTTGCTGGTTTGAATCCCTGATGATATATTTCCCAGACTATGGGAAAGACCTATATCGGGCAGCAGCAATATAGGAAGATGCTGAAAGGCATCAGCTCATACTGCATGGTAGATGGCAATAGTAAACCCCTCCTGTATTCTACCAAAGAAAACCACAGGGCTCTGTGGTCTCCAGGAGTTGACACCAACTCAACGGCACACTTTACCTTTACATATCGTACACTATGTAAAGGAGTTTACATCCGGGTAGCACTATCCGTTGCAATTTCTCACCACTTGAGAAAGTGGGATATGTAATAAGGTGTGATTGCTTGTAGCTCCCTGTTGAGTGTACACAAAAGGTGGATTCACACAACTGCTGCCATGTCCAGAAGCCAGGAACCAGAGGTTCCCAGCAAGCATATGTTCCCAGCAGGAATGTCATGCAAACTCGCCAGCTGGTGGTTTCCAACCCATCCACCTGAGATTCTACCAACTTCCTCTGTCCACTTGGAACTAAGATATGAAGTTGGGCAGAGAACATTGGCAGAATCGATAGAACATTGGTAGTTGGGAACTGTCATATGATGGGTTCACGTGACATGCCCACCAGAAGCATGCACTCACTAGGAACCTCAGGTTCCTGGCTTCTGGACTTGGTAGTGATTATGTGAAACACATAGTGACAAACCCAGGTTTGCTGCAGTGTAATTTGTGAAGTGGCCCTCTGTTTCTTCTCCAAAGGTAAAGATCATTTTCTGTATACCCATTTATCTTTACTTTCTGTTCCTGCTTTATGCGACATAATGCAAACAAATTGTGATTTTAATGAGAAACTAGTATGGAAGTTTTAAAAATGAATAATTGCAATCGCAAATATTGTGAAATAGTTTGTTTGTGTGAAACAGCTAATACTGTTGGAAGTTAAGGACTTTGTGCTGTCTCGTCTCAGACAGTGGAGGACAGACTAGTGAGTCAGAGGGCTAGAGGGTCAAGACATTGGTCATCCCTTCTCCACTGCTCTGATACTATCCCTTTGATATGTAGATTGCTAATCTCAGGGACTAACTTCCTTCCTCTCCTCTCTTCCCTACCTGTCCTTCTACCTTGCAACATGGCAAGTTCCTCTCTCCCTGCATCATATGTGCAGAGAAGATGCAGAATCCATCTGCATCCAGCTAGATAGATAGATTAGAGATCCTAACTCCTCACTTTCCTGTCTAGAATGGAGTTCCTTAATAAATGCCTTATATATTGACTTGAAAATATGAATTGGCTCCAAGTTACTTTACTCTCAGCATACACACATGCCTAACTAAATCCGCTGTGTTGTGCCTCTGTGCACTCTGCTATAATGAGAAAGGGATTCTCTCACCACAGAGAATTTCCAACAAATACAACATTTTCAGCTGATTTTGACAAATGCAGGAGTGAGTCTTTAGAGTTAAACAGTGTGTTGAAATCAGAAACACTTCTCTGCCCTCGTCTTAAGAACATAAGAACAGCCCTGCTGGATCAGGCACAAGGCCCATCTAGTCCAACATCCTGTTTCACACAGTGGCCCATCAGATCCCTCTGGGGAGCCCACAGGCAAGAGGTATGTGCATGCCATCTCTCCTGCTGTTGCTCCCCTGCAACTGGTATTGAGAGGAATCATGCCTCTGAGGCTGGAGATGACCCACAGCCATCAGACTAGTGGCCATTGATAGACCTGTCCACCATGAATCTGTCCAAGCCCCTTTTAAAGCCATCCAAGCTAGTGGCCATCACCACATCCTTAGGCAGAGAATTCCACAGATTAATTATGTGCTGTGTGAAAAAGTACTTCCTCTTTTTGGTCCTAAATTTCCCGACCTTCAGTTTCATGGGGTGACCCCTGGTTCTAGTGTTGTAAGAGAGGGAGAAAATTTTCTCTCTGTCAACCCTCTCCACTCCATGCATAATTTTACACACCTAGATCATGTCTCCCCTTAGTCGCCTCTTTTTCAAGGTAAAGAGCCCCAGATGCTGTAGCCTAGCCTCATAGGAAGGTGCTCCAGGCTGCTGATCATTTTGGTTGCCCCCTTCAGCACCTTTCCCAGTTCTACAATATCCTTCTCAAGATACAGTGACCAAAGCTGTACGTGCCCACCCAAGCCCAGGAATCACCAGCTGCCACTGGCTATACCATGCATTGAAAATAATAAAGGTCGCTGACTGGCTTGAAGAAAGAGGGAAAAGCAAGGGCCTGGGGCAAGAGTGAAAAACACAGATGCAGCTCCAGAGTGTTTGCGGACTAGTAACACCTAAATGGTTAGATATCCTTGAATTTGCCATTCATAAAAGATTCTCACAAGATGTTTGTCTCTGTAACCTCTCCCAGGCCGCTTTCCAGATTACACCCTGCAACAGGGTCATGGCGGATCTCGGAAGTGTGCTTCCACACTTCCTGTGTTGTGACACTGCAGTCCCTATGCTGACAGCAGGGTGCCATTCACATTTCCAAAGCCTTATTTAGAATTTAATCGCTGAGATATAGTGCTATGCCGTCATGTATCCGGCGTTAAAAGGTTGCTGTTTTGGGGGGTTGTTAATTTCCGCAAGACTGCTCCCCCTGCTGTTTATGTTTCAAATGTGATTTGCCTGAACAGAAGCATTTTGCTGCTGTTGAGCAGCTAATCTGGAAAGCGCCCAGGAAAACATGAGAGTTCTGCTGGCAAACTAATGAATATTTTTATATAAAACTATTGAAAGATTTACTCCAGAAGCACAATTCACAGAGGTGTTCAGACAAAAAAAAATGTTTTTGTTTTGTTAGAATCTGTACCAGACTTATGCTGCACTGAATAAGATAAAAGCACTTGCTTGTTAACTATAATTTTGGCTTTGTGTTGACCCTGGAATATTGCATATATTTAGATATTTGCATTCATCAGTTAACCAGTCTTTTCACCTTTGCGATAAGCAAGACAGTTTTACACAATGGGCTTATCAACGTGTCGTGCAAGCATGCCGCATTCCTGTACATTTTGTCCTTAAGAGATCCTCCATCAAATTCCATATACTACCTTTCCAGTCCCCAAAGGATGGATATACATGTGGGGGTGAGGTCTTGCTGCAGTGGGGTAACTATGGTGCAGTGGTTATCTCCTGTAATGGGAGCATTGTCAATTTCACTTGCATATCAAAAGCAAGGAAGTGAAATCCATTATTTTGTTTTACAGTGGGGCAGATAGGCATTGCATCTTGGGGCAGGCAGAGCCTCTAAAAAGCATATCTTCCAGATATGATGGTATCTTCAACTGGTTCCAGGAAAGCAAAGAAGAATAAGAATCAGAAGTTTAAGAAAGCAGATACTCGGCAGGCAAATCTTAACTTTCCTTGCTGGAAAAACTTCCTGGAGTATCAGGAGCTGATCTTATATCAGTTATGGTTGTTTTGCTGTTATTGAGTTATTGTTGTTATGCTGTTCTAATGTTTAACACTAATATTCTGTCAGAATAATACAAGGTTAACTGGATTAAAAGTTTGTAAATTAGGCATTTAGCCAATAATTATAGTTGATGGGGTGGGTGGGGGAAACACACACACACACACACACACACACACACACACACACACACACACACCTGTCTCACTCTTATGTCATTCTCTGGTGTGAATGGTTCATTGAGCCCCAAAGCAGGTGCTTCCAACTGGGAGTGCCCTATGAGGAGTTTAACTTTTATTTATGATTTTAAAGGCTTTTTTCTATATTCTCGAAGATGGTTGCCCAAAAGCAACTGTGCCCAAAGCAGTTAAGTTCCCACAGTCCCACTTATGAACCTAAAACAATGAAAGTATAATGGAGTTGCTAAAGGTGTATTCTTTAAATGTCAAGGGTCTAGGAATCCAGTTAAAAGACAAAGGGTATTTAATGTTCTAAAAGAACAAGGCCTGATCGAGTATTCCTCCAAGAAACTCCTCACAAAAAGGAGGAAGAGACCCTCCTTTAAAATGAATGAATTGGAGATTGTTAAACTGCTCCCAGTACTTCAAAACTGAGAGGTGTGGCAGTGATCTTAGTGGAAAAAGTTGATATTGTATTGAAAGATAGGGATCTATAGGAATCCAGATCGGCGTTCCATAGCTGTAAAAGGTACATCTAAAGGGTAATTACTTTTCATTCAATATCCAGCCCAAATACTGGCCAGCGCTCATTTTTAAGGGAAACTTTGCAACACCTCTCAACATTGAAAGTAGTGACAGTGCTGGTGGGCAGGGATGTAGCTAGGGGAGAGGGGGCCTGTGTTTGCCCCTCTCCCCAGTGTCCCTTGAGAGTGAGGGAGATAATGAAGAAAATAGGGAGGGGTGGAACTGGGGGCCACGGGTTCTTTGAATCATCTCAATCAATTATAGCTACACCCCTGCTGGTGGGGCAAGGGGGAAGACTTGAACCTCATCTGCAATTATGAGTGGGACAGAAAAGGAGACAACAGAAAAAGAACTCTTCAGAACTCAGGTTTAAAAGAGCTATTGAAGGAATTTAATCTTCCTGACTCATGGAGGTGTAAAAATCCTGGAGTGTTTGATTATACATACTATGCTTCATGCTTTAAAGTTTACTCACGTATAGATTATGTTCTGATCTCTGCCTTGAGTTCTCAGTTTGTACTTTGTTCAAATATTGGCCTGATTATACACTCAGATCATGCTCTGGTGGTAATAACATGTAGACAACTCTCTGAGCAATAGCCATATACCCTAGGCTGGCGACTTAATCCCATACTGCTTCAGTGTCATAGCACCATGGAGAAACTCAAGAAGGAACCTGAGCAATACTTGGAATAGTATAGAGGACTTGCATGCATACTGTCACCATTTGGGATGCAATGAAAGCAGTCCTGAGGGGTGTATGTTTCGGAAAAATGAGTATATATATTTTTAAAGTATGTGCTTTTGGGAAATGGAGCTGCAAGCTGAGATCCTTAGGCTTGAAGCCCTGCCCAAAAAACTGGGCAGCAAACATATCTTTAGAAAATTAATAGGAAAACACTCAGAATTAAGTGAGTGTACTTCATTCTCCTGTACTTCGCAGGGGCGATGGACCCATTTTATCGGTCCACCCCAGCTTAATGGATCTAGTTGGATTCCAGAGGGTGCTTGGGTAATTTCCCAGCAATCTTGTGGGCAGCTCTCCAGCGCGATTTGTTGAGGCTTGGAACATCGAAGCCATTAACGGCCTTTTAAAGTCTGTGGGTTTCGTGCCCCTTGGTTTTCAGAGGAGCTAAGGGGCATGAAATCAGTCAAAAGATGCCTAGAATGACCAGAGGCGTAACTAGGGAAAACGGCGCCCGGGGCAAGCACTGAAATGGTGCCCCCCCACGCCCCCACGCCACCCCCCCCAACATACTACATTATACTTAGGTTTTTCCTCACAAGCGCCCGCTGCCGCCAAGCCAGGCCACTGACTGGCTGCCAGGCACCAGCAAAGCAAAGGGGGGGGGGGGCGCGCAGGCAGCACGGAAGGGACCGCTCGTGGGGAAGGGGACACCGACGCGCTCCCTTGACTGCTGCAGCGCTGCTGCACTGAGCAGGAAACATTTGTATTAACAAAAAATTTTTAAAAAATTAAAAGATTTGGTCATGGCGGCGCCCCCCACGTGACCAGAAAAGATGGCGCCCGGGGCACGTGCCCCCCCTGCCCCCCTATAGTTACGCCTCTGAGAATGACGCTGGAGGAAAACTGGGAGCGAAGATGATCGAACACGGTTGCATTCCTATGTCCAGGAGTATACTGTGGCAATGAGAGTGGCGAAGTCTCCGCTCTCATTGCATCGGTGAAATCCCATCCAGCGGCATTATTTCAGATCACCCCTACTCTTTGGGGGAAATGGGAGAAGGAAGACCTTCCGAAGGGCTGCTGTGACATTTTTGCCAAATTCTTTACCAATAAGGTCGCTCGTCTGCGCTCTGAGTTGGACTCTGATTGTGCTATGTCCTTTGAGGTGATGGAGGTAATGTCTTATGATGTCATTTGGGATACGTTTGAGCTTGTGGAGGCTGATGATGTGGATAGAGTTCTTTGTGGTATGAGTACAGCGTCTTCTTTGCTTGATCCTTGCCCCTCCTGGTTGATTTGTTTGGCCAGGGTGTGTGTGTGAGGTCCTGGGTCCAGGAGCTAGTGAATTCATCACTCAGGGAGGGAGAGGTTCCTCTAGCTTTGAAAGAAGCAGTGGTCTGCCCTCTCCTGAAGTCTTCTTCCCCGGACCCAGAGATATTAGATAATTTTAGACCTATCTCCAACCTTCCCTTTTAGGGAAGATTTTGGAGAAAGTTGTTGCTGCTCAACTACAGAAAATCCTAGATGAAGTGTATTTCCTTGACCCTTTTCAGTTGGGGTTTGGGCCACGACACAGCATGGAAACGACATTGGTTGCTCTAGTGGATGACCTCTATCGGAGCCTCGATGAGGGGAGCTTGCCTTTCTTGGTTCTATTAGATCTCTCAGTGGCTTTTGATACCATCGACCATGATATCCTTCTGGACTGTCTGCGAGGATTGGAAATTGGGGGCACAGTGTTGTGCTGGTTCCATTCCTAACTTAGTGGATGGTTTCAGACAGTTTGCATGGAGGGTGAGTGCTCTAGCCCATGGCCTCTCTCTTGCGGAGTGCCTCAGGGCTCAGTCCTCTCTCCCATGCTTTCTAACATCTATATTAAGCCACTGGGTGAGGTCATCCATTGGTTTGGGGTGAGGTATCATCAGTATGCTGATGATACCCAATTGTACATCGCCACCTTGGGCCAATCCGTGGATGCCATGAATGTGTTGGCCCACTGTCTGGAGACTGTAAGGGTTTGGATGGGCCAAAACAAGCTCAGGCATAACCCCTCCAAGACAGAGTTGCTCTTGTTCAATTCTCGATCTGGCCAGTTTCCAGTTTTGAATGTTTCCCTTGATGGGGTCACGCTCCCCTTGAAAGAGCAGGCTCACAATTTGGGGGTTATCCTGGACTCACAGCTCCTACTGGAACAGCAGGTGGAAGTTATGGCCAGGGGAAACTTTGTCCAGCTTCATCTGGTGCACCAACTGTGGCCTTACCTTGACCAGCAGGCCCTGGCAACCGTAACTCATGTCCTTGTCACCTCTCAGTTGGACTACTGCAATGTGCTCTACCTGGGGTTGCCTTTGAAGACAACTCAAAAGCTTCAGCTGGCCCAAAATACCGTGGCCTGGTTGCTTATGGGCAGGAGAAAATATGATCATGTTTCACCTTTGCTGCGGTTGCTGCATTGGCTGCCGGTTTGCTTCCGGGTCCAATTCAAGATGCTGGTTATCACTAGGGATGTGCATCCTTCTGAACCGGTCCGGATGGGCACGGGGGGGGGGTTGTAGCTCTAAGGGCGGGGGGCAGTACTTACCCCCCTGCCACTCTTCCCCCTCCGGCGCTGTCATTTTTGTAACAGTTTCTGGGGCGGCAGCGTTCCTCCCTGCCGCCCCTAGCCCCGTCGTTAGTTCTCCAGTGCTCCATTAGGCAATACGCAGGCACCCGTTCTGGAGCCGCACACGTCACACGTCGACGTGTGATGCATACGGAGTGCGCATGCGGCGGTGAGTGCGCACGCGCTCCAGAACGGGTGCCTGCGTATTGCCTAATGGAGCACTGGAGAACTAACGACGGGGCTAGGGGCGGCAGGGAGGAATGCTGCCGCCCCAGAAACTGTTACAAAAATGACAGCACCGGAGGGGGAAGAGCGGCGGGGGGGGGGTAAGTACTACCCCCCGCCCTTAAAGCTACAACCCCCCTCCATGCCGAGCCGCTGGACCGGCTCGGCCGCTGGACCGGTCCAGGCACACTCCTAGTTATCACCTATAAAACCCTTCAGGGTTTGGCACCTGTATGCCTTCAGGACCACCTCTCCTGTCCAACTTCAACCCACCCTGTGAGGTTGTCTGAGGTGGGCCTTCTTAGAGTTCCGGGCCCAGGGGAGGTACGTGGGGCCTGGGCTCATGGGAGGGCCTTCTCTGTTGCAGCCCCCTCCTTATGGAACACTCTGCCTCCTGAGATTTGTAATGCCCCCTCTCTTCTGTCTTTTAAGAAGCCTGAAAACCTATTTATTTTGCCAGGCTTTTAGTTTTTAAAGTGTGTGTGTGGGGGGGAGTAGTGGTGTTCTTTTTCTTTTTTCCTTTTCTTTATCCCCCCCACCCTTCTTCTCTTGTCTTTGTTGTTGTTTTAATTTATGTAAACCGCCTTGAGTCTAAGGAAGTCAGGTGGTCAATAAATTTGCTAAATAAATAAATTAACAAACAAATACATAAATTAAAAGACCTAGATATCAGCAACATTAATACAGCAATGGCATATACTAAGCAAAAATATGAGTTTGGGAACAGAAATTCCCAATTATTCCTAAAGATAAAGTAGTAGTCTACAAAATGGCCTGAGATGGGGTGAGGGGGCTGAGTTGTTGCTTGTGACAAAACTAATCCAATAGGCCGCAGTGACACTGTCACAGCTGCACTGCTCACAGCACTTACAATTGCAGTAGATAGGCTGCTGTGGGGCAAGGAGGGAATGCTCCCATCCTGCAGCCTTATGCCTTTGTCCCACCCCCAGCGCAGTCCTGAGGAAGGCTCCAATTGGTTGGGGCTGGGCAGAAGGTGGGGACCATGTGCTGTTTGAGCAGCTCCCTCACTTCCTCGGCCTTTTCCAGTGTATAAAATTTGGCCCTTCTACCCAAGCCTATTGCATCTGCGTATCCCTTGGGATGGGGTGTGTGGGGATAATATATGCTTTCCTTAGCACTCTCAATGACAATCTTTTGCCCTGAATAGGAGAACTGCTTCTGTTCTGCTTTAACAAAAGCAGAAAGGCAACATTCCAGAAAGACGTATGCATTGTGGAAATGATAGAGGAAGAGAAAATAAGCTGTAGATTTACCTTATGCTAAATGTAGAAAGCTAAACAAATCTCTGTCACAACTGACTCAACCCCTGTGCCCCTGGTTCATTCACAAAATGAAGTCCTATGTGTTGGAAGTGAAGGACTTTGCGCTGTCTCTTGTCTCAGTGACAGTGGAGGAGAGACTAGTGAGTCAGAGGGCTAGAGGGTCAAGACATTGGCCATCCCTTCTCTACTGCTCTGACACTATCCCTTTGGTATGTAGATTGCTACTCTTAGGGACTAACTTCTTCCTTCCTTCCTTCCTTCCTTCCTGCTTTGCACTTCCTCTCTCCCTTCTTCCCTTCCTTCTACCTTGCAACATGCAAGCTTCTCTCCCTGCACCATGTGTGCAGAGATGCAGAATCCATCTGCATCCAGCTAGCTAGCTAGATTAGAGATCCTAACTCCTCACTTTCCTATCTAGAATGGAGTTCTCTAATAAATACAATTTATATTGATTTGAAACAATGAACTGGCTCCAAGTTACTTTACTCTTAGCATACACGCATGCCTGACTAAATTCCGCTGTGTTGTGCCTCTGTGCACTCTGCTATAATAAAAAAGCATTTCTCCTACCAGAGAGAATTCCCAGCACTATGGTGTCTGCTACCCAGACTGCACAGATTTGAAAAGATAAGATGAAACAGAGTGTGTCTGGTTGAAGAAAGCTGTTATTCTGCATTCCTTGGGCAGTGCAGGTGGGATCAAGATTCCAGTTTGATGACTAATTTATGATGCCTCCACTACAACAGCAGAACTATCAACTCAACACAGAGTCAGTTGCATAGGTGGGGAGACAACATACATTCATAAGAATTGCCTTCCTGGATCAGATAAAGGTGCTTCCCCCCCCCCCAACAGTGGCCAGGCAGTCAAATGTCTCTGGGTAATCTCAAACAGGGACTATCTGAGAGGACTTTCTTCTGTTGTTTGTCCCTAGTATCTAGTAGGGACAGTAGTGTCCCTAGTAGTGTCCCTAGTATCAGAGCTACAATGTATCTATACAGAAGGATTCCTCTTAGCAATCAGTTATTGGTGGACAAATGAATGGTGGAAGATCAGTCTTCTACTACTTTTTTTAACAAGCCATATAAGCAAGTAGCCACCACATCTTGTGGAAGTGAATTTGGTAAGTTAATTTTATGTAAGGAAATTAGGAGTTCCACAAGTTCACGAGAACTATGGCTAATGAGGTTTGAAATTATTATAAAGGTAATATTTTTGTTATGATCTATACTACTATAATGTCAACTTGTTGGATTACTACTACGGATATTTATACACTGCTCTTCAACCAAAGTTCATGAAGTGGTTTACATAGAAAAATAAATAATATCTAAATAAGATGGTCCCCTGTCCCCAAAGGGCTCACAATCTAAAAGGAAACATACGGCAGATATCTGCAACAGCCACTGGAGGGATGGTGTGCTGGGGCTGGATAGAGCCAGTTGCTCTTCCCCTGCTAAATATAAGAGAATTACCACTTTAAAGGGTGTCTCTTTGCTAAGTTTTGCCCTGGTGGCACAGTGGTAAAAAAACTGCCGCCCTGTAACCAGAAGGTTACAAGTTCGATCCTGACCAGGGGCTCAAGGTTGACTCAGCCTTCCATCCTTCCGAGGTCGGTAAAATGAGTACCCAGAATGTTGGGGGCAATATGCTAAATCATTGTAAACCGCTTAGAGAGCTCCGGCTATAAAGCGGTATATAAATGTAAGTGCTATTGCTATTGCTATTGCTAAGTTAGCAAAATCAGTTTTGCTTTCTAGTAGGCTTACGAGATCACCCAGCATTCTGTGTGTGTGTCCATGTGTGTGTCTATCCGTGTGTGTGTGTGTGTGTGCGTGTGTGTGTGTCCCATCAACTTCGCAATGCCTGGACCAATATCAACCAAATTGGGTACAGTTTTAGGGACACCTCAATGGCATAGTTTGTGATGATATCATCCACCCCAGTCCAAGATAGCGGCCACATGAACATCTGAGGTGCAAGCAGGCTAATTTGTGGACTGTCTAACCAATTTGAACCAAATTAGGTACAGTTGTAGTGAGTGACACACAGGGACACCTCAGTGGTATATTTTGTGATGATGTCATCCACCCTGAATCAAGATGGTGGATATGTAAACCTTTGAGGTGTATTGGGCTAACTTGTGAACCACTTAACTGATTTGAACCAAATTTGCTACAGCTGTAAGGGAACATAGGGGAACCACAATGGCGTAGTCTGTGATGATGTCATCCACCGCAATTCAAGATGGTGGACATGAGGTGCAAGTGGGATAACTTGTGCACTGTCTAACTTATTTGAACCAAATGAGGCACAGTTGTAGTGAGTGACACACAGGGATGCCTCAATCGCATAGTTTGTGATGATGTCACCACCCTGATTCATGATGGTGGATGCATACACATTTGAGGCCCAAGTGGGCTAACCTGAGAATCGCTTAACCAATTTGATCCAAATTTGCTACAGCTATAGGGACACATAGGGACACCTCAACGGTGTAGTTTGTGATGATGTCATCCACCCTGATTCAAGATGGAGGACGTGTGAACATTTGAGGCACAAGAGATCTAACTAGTAGACCTCAATTTCAACCAAATTTAGTCCAGTTGTAGAGATTGTGAAAGGAAAGTAGGCAGATTAGTTCTTACTAGAACAACTTGTTCTTTTTATATTTTAGGTACAGAAATATCATTTCCCAATGATATTTGTTTCCAAATTTGGTAACACACAAACACACCATCAGGCCATAGGCTACTACCACACACCACATCACATTAAGCATTGCCTTGGGTTTCAACAGCAGCCTTACATTTATTGCAACCCAAACTCATGTAACATCATCTGTTCACAAGGCCTCAGCAGCCCGCCTTCCCTTCCTTGGTGGGTTCATGCGCCAGTAAAGTAGAAACTCTAGGATCAGGCCATGTTAGCAGCAACTGCATTGTATCTGCTACAGCTCACTGCACATGTTGTGATAGAAACTGCATGCTTTTTGTTCTACAGAATGGTCCCTTAGAAGTGAATCTCAAGTTCCAGAACATCTTTGTGCTAATTCTCATAGTAACAGCTTAAATAGTGGTGATTGGCCTTGTTTTGCAGTTCAGTATGAAGTTATATATGGAAGTAACTCTGCAGAACACTTAAAAGGAAAAATATTTTATCAAAGCTCAACACATAGCTCAACACATAGTCAATATCTCAAAAGAACATGGCTGTTGAGGCCTGGTAGTATGCAAACAATCAAACAATTATGCAGCTAAGAGCAATGAAACTTTTTTTTGAGGTGAGATTCATGGAGGATAAGGCTGCCAATGGCTACTATTCTGGGAATCTATATTTTCATCAGGATCAGAGGGGGCATACCCTTAGTGCTAGGGAACACCAATTGGAGAGGGCATATCCCTGAAAACCCTGGTTGGCCACAGCATGAATAAGGATGCTGGACTAGATGGGCCTTTAGCCAGATCCTGCAGGGCTTTTCTTGTGTTCTTAAATAGCTTATCTATCCATCCTTGTTCTCCTGACAAGCTGCAGAGCTTCCAGGAGTTCTCAGAGTCAGGCAGTTGTTTCCTGCTCCCTACACCACTGAGGCCAGGCTGCCAACTGGAGAAGGGATCTTCAGGCAATTCAAGACAAAACTGGTACTTCAATATTCTCTTCAATATCTCAAAAGAACATGGCTGTTGAGGCCTGGTAGTATGCAAATGGTAGTGCTGCTAATAAATTATTAATAGTCTAAATAACAGATGATTTATTTAATCCACCAAAATTATTTAATTATTTGACAGCACTTTTAAAAATGGAAATTAAAATAACTGAGTGGAACAGTCATGATCAATATTCATTAATGCATTGGCCTTAATTATTTTTACTGACTAGTTTATTTGATTCTAAATGTGAAAACTTCATTATTTTCTTTACTAAAGCATTGACATTTTCCTGGAAATGGAAGTTGCCTCATTGTGAGCCCTGATTTTTGGAATTCAGCCACATGGCTGCCAGAATGGGTGCAATTATAAAAGCTTCCATGAATAAAAGCAATGAAGGATCTGGCTTGAGAACTGGAGAGGAAAATAAGAGTGGTAAGCCTGCCAAATCTTGGTTGCAACTCTAGTTAAATCCAAAAGAGGGCATTGCAATAGGCTTCTGTTCCATATGTAACAGGGAACACGGAGAATATTGCCAGAGCTTGTGGGGGTTTAGTCCACCATACAGAGGCGTATCTAGGGGAAATAGCACCTAGGGCAAGCACTGAAATTGCGCCCCCTGTCCAAACATCTGACACCCATCTTTCAGATAACTTTACCATAATATCAGCTGAAAAATACAAGTCAAGCTCGTTAATCTTTTAATATTTCAAAAACTATTTAGCAGTGGACGTAGCCAGACCAAGAAAATGCTGGAAAACTACGAATTTCAGTATGCTGGGGCTCATGAAATACCTAAATATTATGTGGAGGTATACTTGGAAAAACTAAATAGAAGTGCCTGTCTAATTCTCTGCTATACATTGTAGCATCACGATTACATAAGTTTTAAAAATAAATGGAGAATTTGACTTTTCCCAGATACTCGGAAAATAATTAAACGATATGCAGAGTAAACTGTGTCACTTGGAATATATTCTAGTATTTCAGAAAGACAGTTAAAATGAGAGAAAGAGCAAGAAACTCCCAGTGGGCCTTAATACTAAGGATTTCACACTGATTCAAAGACAAACTCACATTAATAGCCATATTATTAAGATATCACATTTAACTCACTTATCACAAGAAGCAAAGTAAGAGCAAATGAATACAATCTTAGCTCATAAACTTCAGCGCAGTATTTACAAGCCCTGATTCTCTGTACATAGTGCCAATCTGAATATGTGTACAGTGACCTATATTCATTTTTTAAAAAAAATTACCTGTAGCCCCTTCGGGGGGGTCTGCTATAGGGGGTCTGCAAAGTTTCCCCCTCCTCCCACTGGCCTCTAAGGCCTCACAGGCACCATTTGAGCATGTGCGGTGGTCATTTTTAAAAATTATTTTTTTTAAAAAGGCCACTGAAAACAAAATGGCCACCACGCTTGCTCAAATGGCCTCTGCAAGGCCTGGCATGGTGTAGGGCCTCACAGAGGCCATTTGAGCATGTCCATTAGCCATTTTGTTTTTGGTGGCCATTTTAATTTTTTTTTTTTAATTTTAAGAAATGGCGCCCCCCTTCAAGTGGCACCCGGGGCACATGCCCTGCCTGCCCCATCCTAGATACGCTCCTGCCACCATATGACCCAGTCCACTGTAAAAATGGGATAATTCTAAGCTTATGTATCAAGAACCTTGCTGAACCACTGAACTTATCAGTCCTAAGATGTCACAAACCCTCTCTGGGGTTTCTTTGGCAACATTAACCAAAATAGTCTATTTACTGGTGATTGTCTCACTCAAGTTCTCAAGCAGCATCTTTTTGCTGAATTCAGTAGCATTGCCCTCAATTTCTAAATTTTTGTGAGCATGTAGTTTGCTCAGATTTGGTAAACTGCCTTTCATGTGCAACCTCTTTTTAAAAGTTATATATATATGCATGCAGAGGTGACAAATGGAGTACATTCAGGGAGAGAGAGTAATAGACAAACTCCCATCTGCAGTCATTGTGGCATCTGCTCAAAATATCTGACCTGGATATGAATTATCCAGCTCACTACCATTCCATCTCCCATTTTGGAGAAAAGTTGAGTCAACTGTTGCCTAGAGACAGAACTGCCACGTATATATTTGGGCTATGGATTACTGTTGCCAGACAGCCCAATTTCAGGCTAGCCCAGAGAGCACCCCTCTATCTATACTACTTTGGATAGTTATACAGCTCAAGACTATAGGATCATAATCCCTATGATGAACCTTTCAACTGCCTATGTTTGACAAGACTCACAGCTGGTCGCTCAGCATGGGGCAATATACCCCAAGGTCAGAATAGTAAAGACTGGATGAGATGCCCCGACTCTTCTCTTTCCCCTCTCTTTCAGAGAGAAGGCAATAGCCAACAAGCAGACCCCATTTCAAAAAGTGAATTAATCAAGAAAGGAATCCTCTCTTTCATGGGAGATAACAGGGAAGCACTCTTTGAGAGGACACAGATAATTGGTGCATTTCCTAATTGGTGCATTTCCCAAAGACTCGGGTGGGGTGGGGGGATGAGTGCATCAAAATTAGAGGTGTGTAATCTAGACACCTGAAGAGAGGCATCCTGTTCTTGAGATCATCAGCCCAGCAGTTCTATTCAACACATCCAACACATTTACATAACTTTACCCATGCCTCTGTGGGCAAGCTTCTGGGTAAGCAGAATGGCTTGGAAACCGCCTCAGGGCATGTTTCAAGGTATATATACCTCTAGCCAAAGTACATGGCCTTGGAATATTTTTGGATCACTGTCCTATAGACTCTCATATACGTGAGTTGTAGGCCTTCCACTCCTCTCTCCTCCTTCGTTTTTCCTCCCTGATCCCATGAGAGGAAGCCTCCTTACCAAACACACCAACTTAAAACCAGGAATGATAGGTAAACTAACCTCTTGCCCTTCTAAGCTGCCTTGCCCTCCCTCTCTTCAGCCACCCTGCTTTCAAGCACTTTTCATGGCAAGTCTTAAGCCAGGCTCTGGTCTAGGCACCTTAACCAAGCTGATTGATCTCTAATTAGAACCTCAAGCTAAATTATTGCTAGCCACACTCTTCCCTATCAGCTAAGATTTATTGCCTTGCCTAACTGAACCTTTGCCTTCTGTACCCCTGTATACCCTTAATAAAACTTGTTGAATTGTATTTCTGTCTGCTCATTTTTTCAATACACCAAAACTTGCTCAAATCTATACTGAAGCCAAACGGCTTCCCAAGCCAAGTAATTTCCCCACTTCAAGCCAAAAGCATAGTTGAGGTATCTAGCCAGCACCTCAGGGCAGTTCTGGTAACATTACCTTCATATCATTATGGAGCCAAGGGAAGTGACTATAAACAGACATGACAGGCACATATGGTAGAAAAGTAAGGCTGCAATTCTGGGCCCACTTACATGGGATTCAACACCACTGAACACAGTGGAACTTACTTCAAAGTAAGCAGGCACAGATTCAAGCTCCACAAGTGGATCCTATGTCACAAGTGGTTGTTGAAGCTGGACCCTGAAAATGTTGAAGACTATTGCAACCTGCTACCCAAATTTTATATTGTGTTATTTGTTTTAATGCCTTTATGAAACATCCCAAGCTGTATCATACAGGAGGGGTGGGATATAAATATTGTAAATAAACAAATAAACGTAAGTGCTGGAATGCCGCCTATTCATTCTGCATATCTTGAGCATGTTCTGGCCAAGCCTCTTTCCTCCCACTGAGTGAAACTCAGTCATCAGGGAGGTAAAAAATTTAGTAAATAGAGTGGGTGGAAGGGTGTGCAGCAGAGAAGCTAATGAGTCCAGTGGGGCAACCCTGGAGAAAATATCCATTATCCTGTCTCAGCAAGCAATCCAAGGGAACTGTCAATCCTATACAGACATTTCAGCACAAACTATACTTATTTTTCATTTTTAACATGTTTGTTTAAAATATGTATATCTTGCCTTCTCCCTAAAGCCTCATGGTGGCCAATAATCAGTCTTTAACATTGTTAAACTACAAGTCCCAGGGTTTAACGTACACACATTTTATCATCTCTCTTTCCTGGTTTTAGAGAGTCAGCAACAGTTCAGAATGTTGCTTATTCAGTTCCCAGATAGATACAGGGAAATACATCTGCATAAGCATCATCAAGTATGATCTACGCATTTGATCTCATCCCTCCCTGCCTCCCCCACCAAGGTAAATGGGCTTGCAACCCAGGCTGATTATTATACGGTTTTTCAACAAAAAAAAGTTTGCAAAGCAGTTTACATAGATACATAATAATGAGAAGATGGTTCCCTTGGATTGCTCACTGGGACAGGATAATGGATTGTTTCTCCAGTGCTGCCCCATTGGACTCAGATTCTCTGTTGTATACCCTTCTGCCCACTCTATTTACTCCACTTTTTATCTCCCTGATGACAGAGTTTATTGGCCCAGATTAGACAACCCAGATTAGTGAGTTAGTGGCCCAGATCAGGCAACCAGGAGATGCAGAAGAGCAGCATGCAAGGGAGGCAGGAGATTCAGAAGAGCCGGGGAGCAGTGGCAGGCAAGGTGACAGCCAGGCCAGGGCACCTTGGGGCAGGGTGGGATGCCCCCACTTGCCACCCTATGGTGTAGGCGCTGCTTAAGACTGTCACTGAGCCACTCCTGTACCCATATGCCTCACTTTGTTTGCATACATACAGTCATTCCATAGAGATGTGTTAAAAAACTACAGATACTGTAACTGAGAGATGAGTGCATGTTAGATATGTATTTGTTCTTGGGGTTTTTCCCCCCTATTGGCCTCAGCCCACCAAACACCTCCCTTGCATTTTGTTTAAATCCTTCTGCATTTAAAGTAATGTGTTTAGTGAAAAAGGAAGATGATAAGGAAAACATTGAGGTGCAAGTGCTATTGCTCACATTCATGCCTATATATAACCACAGTGGATTATAGTAAATGGTCTGGAAACAAGTACTGTTTATTTTAATTAGCATAATTCTATGTTAAAAACTGCTTCCACTGAAATTTATGCTACCTACTGTCATCATCTCTGAGTTTCAATAAGTTTGAATGAATGAATTAAATAAATGAGACTAAACTGTCTTAAATTCACCTGAATAGTGGGTTTAATGGCCCAGATGTGATTTATATTGTAGGAATAAAGTTGATTAGGAACTCAGTTATGACAGGATATGACAATGATGCTAATGTGACTGTAACCCACATTTTATGGTCTGGTTACTGCAGTGCTGCATCCATGATTACACAAAGGCTGGTATAGGAGCAAAGACTTCTGCCCACATGCTCTATCTTCCTGTATGAGTGCATATGTCACACAAGCAACACCTGACTCCTGGGAGATCAGTCAGTTTTGTGGTTTGCAAACACACCAGGAAGCTGAGCTTGTTGACGAAAGGTTTTGTACTTATGTGGACTGGTGCAGAGCAACTATTGTGGCAGTGCCAGTCATGCCAATAACGGCGGCCTAATTTAAAAAGAAACACAAATTTTTAAATGGGTAATGAATTAATTATTTTAAGCAGATTACATAGTAGCAGGTAAGCACACTTGTCTTTAAAAGTACTGTACTAGGAAAACGTCTTGCAGTTTGCAAACATGCCTCCTGTACCACAAAGTCCAGACTTCCTGTCTCTTAAATTACTTGAGAAAACTGCCAAAATTTGTACAAATCATAATCTTAACCCTCACCCATGCTTTTCCAATGAGAGCTTTCCCCACATTTTCCAGAACATTAATGATCTTTTTCTGGGATTTTTTTTGGGTGGGTGGGTGACAGTGTTCCCTCTAACAAGGATTCCCAGATGCTGTTGACTACAATTCCCAGCATCTCCAGCTGCAATAGCCTTTGCTTGGGAATTGTGGGAGTTGTAGTCAACAACATCTGGGAATCCCCATTAGAGGGAACATTGGTGGGTGGGATATTCTGGACGAGGTCTGGAACCTACCTGCTATAAAAATTGTGAGTTTCTATCTTTGTTTGTTTGTTTGTTTTGTTTGTTTTTGGAGTTTAATGTCAGTCAGTGACACTCACACAGCTGAACACACATATGCATAACACTCTTAAAAGACACCTTAGTTTAGTTAAAGTAAAAATACTGTATTTTTAGTACTTATTCATACAATGTATATATTCAGAAATATCAAAGTTCCACTCAGTGTAAGTCTAAAACCGATAGAAAAAAATATGGAATACGACATTTAAGGGGGAAATAATTTACAGCTGGCTGCTGCTGCTACAGGGGCGTAACTATAGGGCAAGGGGAGACAGTTGTCTGGGGGCCCACTGCCTTGGGGCCCCCAGAGGCAAGTCGCATGACTGACTCCCCCAGCCACGCAGCCGCCTGGGCTTCCTTCAGTTGTATTCATCCTCCAAAATTGATGTGAATGTTAAGACCTGGAGGTACCAGAACAGCATGTCTTTCTCTAGTACCATTCAATGACTTGCATCGTCCACAATTTACAAAACCTTTTACAAAATAATTTAGGATTATGTTCTATTATGGCACATAGGTTATATGTGCCACAATTTTACGATGCTTTTTGTTACCACTATTCAGCCTCATTTAAGATTTATTTACTTCATGAGCTGAGCTTCAGTGTGGGTGGGGGCATTTTAAAATCTTGTCTCTGGGCCCACTCCAACCTTGCTACGCCCCTGTGCTGCTAGCTTCATACCCGCAACAAAGTGCTTTTGAATAAAAAATATTCTAATGTGACTTGCTTTATGAAGTCACGGATGAAGTCCATGCTAATTACAGATGCTTTAGAAACGTAAACGATCCTGTGCTTAGCCTTTCCGTCACTGACGGATGAAATGCTTAGGCATTGCTCTTCAGTCCAGTAGCTTGCAATTGTCTGTAGTATGGAAGAGAGAAAGAACTAAGGTGCATCCAAATGCATAACACTAACCTGCGCCAGCCTGCAGAACCCTTGATAATAATCCACAGCTCCATTAAGGACTGTCGAGGGCGAGCGGTTGTGACTTCCCAGTCCCCAGTCCCTGTGTTTGGGTTATGTAAACGAGTTTCCTCTCATACAGGTTGCTTGGCTGGCTTCCGATCGTGTTGCAGTGCAGTGTAGTGTGGCTGGATCCATGCGTGTGACACTTCTTGTTACTCTGTTCCAGAGAGATTCCTCCGTCGCTGTGTTTGTGTTTGTCCTGGGCAGTCACATGGAAACGCGTTGCTTTCGGCAGTAGCCTACGTTGTCTTCCGCACCCCCGCCCAAATTTTTAGGATCGCCAGAGCAGCAAGGTTTTTAGAGCTGCGAACGGATCTTTCCTTAGTGGTCGTACAAGTGTAAGGCACTTCTTTGCAGGTTGCCAGGTGGGAACTACTGAGTGACAGCTGTGGGGGAGTGCAAGACTTGCCGTTTTCAGCCACAAGGTAAGTGGACCGGAGCTTCCTGTGGCTTATTGGGAGTAATTGCGTGCATTGCCCTGGCTGCCCTGTGCTCAGTTCCCATCGTTCCTAGCCCAGGGGATTTCGCCAGGACAATGAAGGCTGGTTGTGCTTCTTTTCTTGATAGTCCAACCCTATGCATGCTTGTTAGAAAGCAATTGCCTTATTGGGAGTAAATGGTAATCAGTGGGAATGGTGTGTGCAACCTTTTTGAAAATGAAAAGGCACTCTGCATATACAGTACCCACACGCAATATTTTTGCAATATTGTGCCCTTTGAAATTGGATTTTGGAGCTCTCCCTTTCCGAGTCCCTACCCTAATGTCGCATCGTCTTGCAGTCTCTAACCATTCTGCCTTATGCATTCTCCCCTTTGAGGAGACTGCTCTACGTTGGCTGGCTTGATCTGGGCAGCTGCCGCTGTACGTTTCACTTTATTTTAGGCCAAGCCGGTTTGCTCGGCTTCTGAAAGCAAATACCTGTTGGAAGCATCAATATTTCATCGTTTCCCCCGTGTATTCCCCTGTCCGTCCGGCAAAGGAAGTCGAGACTCGGTCAGCTCTTGTCTAAGAGATCCAATAAGTGTTCGTGCCCGGCAGCCGGGACGCAAACTGAGAGGGTGACGCTTGCCTGTATTCTCCGGACTGGCTTGATTCGCAGGAAGGAAAGAGGCTGCTTAATTATTTGCTCGAGGAATGCCAAGTAGCAGCCGCAACCCGCAGTAACTTTATTCTGTACTGTGCCTCCATTTAGCCGCCTCACGTAGATGAGAGGGCAAGAGGATGGCTCAGGCTCCCCAGCAAGAGCGGCAGTAAAGTGTGAAGGAAGGAGAGCGGCGGGGATCGCGGCGGGAGTGGACTCGGAGAAAGCGATCGGCTCAGCGGAGGGTTGTGGGTCCCCTCCCTCACCTCATCGCCCTCCCACCCCCAACTGGAATTTGACCAAGCCACGGCAATAGCAACTTCATTCAGAAAGCAGCTGAAGGGACGCCGCCTGCCTTAAAAACGCCCATGGAGACAACTACTGTGCTTCACCCCGGAGACTGTAAACCCCCCAGCGGGTAAGAAATGGCCATGGGAGAGTTTTAGGCGGGAATTAAGTGTATGTGTCAAAAGACTTTCAAAATATTGGGGCGCAGGCGGGACGGGGGAGAGAAAGAGAAGCAGCTCTCATATCTTTGCCCTCTGAAGCTAGCTGGCTCGCGCGCGTGGCGCCCACCCCCGGTCCCCCCCGCCCCCGCGCTTGTGGAGGAAGAAAAGTCCTGCAAAGAACAGCGCGCTGTGCGCCTTCTTCTTGTGTGGTGCTTTTAACCTCCTGTTCGTTTAGGGGCTAACTGCTCGCCGGAGCTACAGTCTGTCTCGCTTCTTCGGTGTATGAAATTGCGCTGCTCGTTGTTGGGATGTAATCCTCTAGGGCTGGCACTTCTGCCCCCACCGCGCCCCAGTCCCTGTGCTTCGCACAGGGCAGACATTAATTCAGTAGGCGAATCTTTTTGTCCTCCTTGCACCTCCATGCCAGGAAAGGCTGAGTATTCCCCTTCGAAATGCTGCCGCCGCTGTCAACTAAAGGAACAAACGTGGCTGCCCTTCCGAAGAGGGAGGCGCTGGCGCCCCTCAGGGCTTTCAAGCCTGAGGCTTAGTAGCTCGCTGGGTTAGGAGGAGTGCCCCGGGATTTTGGCCCCGCTCCGACGGCGCTCTCGGTCGTCTCCTCTCCCACCCCCGCGCGCTCCGGGCGGCTCAGCTGTTGACAGTGCGGGGTGGAGGCGGAGCCGGGCAGGCAGCTGAGAGGGTGGAGGTGGAAAGCGAGCCGCCTGGGTAAGCTGGCAGCCAGCAGCGAAAGGGCAGGCTTTTCTGGGCGGTGGCCAAGGAGAGGCTCAGGCGGGCGGGGCCTTGGGTGACAGGTGGAGCAGCAGCAGCAGCAGCAGCAGGAAGAAGAAGAAGAGACAACCCTGCGGAGAGGAACAGCCCCTGAGGCCACAGTTGAAAGCGGGAGCAGGGTGGCCTGTTCAGCAGTAAATGGAGCCAAAGTGCAGAATCCTTAGAGAGAGTTAGAAAGGAAAGTTGTTTCGAGACGGGGCGGCTGGCTGAGGAAGTGAGAGTTGTTGGGGAGGAGACTCCAGGTCGTGCCCTCTCAACCCCTCTACAGATTTTAGTTACTCGTATAAATAAGATTGCTGTTTGGCGGGGGCGGGCCATGCGGTGCTTTTAACACGTGCAGAGCAGGCCGAAATGAAACGGGTTCGAGGTTTTCTGCCATGCCGATGAAGTGCAATGATAGGGAAGGCACCACCTGTGAACTCCTGACTGGCATGCTGCTATAGAAAGCTGGAGTATTGCAACGCTACTACTCAGCACACTCTTCTCGTCCTATTGCATGATTGCAACCAGGGTATTTTTAAGAAGAGGCTTCTGTGCTGTCTTAGAGATTTTGGAAATACACACTTGTGGTAGAGGATACATTGTGAACAGCAGAAAATTCCATAGTGGGATATTTACAGGATTGCTCAGTGCAATTGTCCCTTGACAGTTAACAGGAGAAATTTAACAAGAATTCCCAGATGTTGTTGGCTACAACTCCCAGCATCCTCGGCTACAATGGCATTTGACTGGGCATTATGGGAATTGCAGTCAACAACATCTGGGAATCTCTTACAGGTAACATTGTAGAAATGTACATATCATAAAATATGATAAAACAGTAAATGGTTTCTACCTCATCTGCTCATACATATGCAGGAGCATATATGTGTATTTACACATTTGGACCACCTTGGGGGGAAATTGTTCAACCAAATTTGCAAGTGTGAGTAACAAACAGATCAAAGTCTAGACAGAGGCAAGACAACATTAGGATACCCCAGAGGAGCAGCAGCAGACTCGGCAGCAAGGGTTTTGAAAATGGTAGATAACATTTTATTTGGAAAATGCAGAGGTACCATGTAAAATTTGGTAGTTGGCACAAATGCAGGGAGTGAAGGCAACTTCCAGGATGAAATAAACAGAGGTAGTGAGTGAAAGCTTTAGTAGCCTGAATGGAAGGAATCTTCTGAATGTGGGTGGAAAGAGGGAGAGAGATGGGGAGGAAGAGAGAATCAAGAGCAACGTTGATAGCTATCCTCAATCTGCTGTGTTGTGTGTGATTCAAAAAATGGATGACTTCCACTGGAGAAGGTTTTGGGTGTGTCAGCTTGAAAGGTTTTGCTAAAGTAGCAGACAAAGAGCAGCAGCAGGCAAAGAGCACCTGACTTAGCAGTAGATCCCAAGATTTGTGGCACATATGCCCACAGCTAGCAAAGTGGAGCACTGTTTCTCCCAGGCATTAAAGCACAGGACTTGGTGTGTGACAAGCTCATAGAGGAATTGGCCCAGCCTCAGTGACTCAAGGATTTTGCTCTGAAGTACAGGAGAATCTCAGGCAATCAAGCACAGGGATTAGTCCATGGCATGCCCACACAGAGAGGAACTCAAGGACTTTTATTTCCAAGTGTGTCTCCAAACAGGCCTACCAAAGGAACTCTCAAGAATAGTGATTTCAGCTTGGCTCAGCAGTTCTGAACCCTTCAGTGCAGTGTTCCAATTTGGCAGCAGTGCAGTAATTTGGCTTAGGGGAAAAGGTTTGAGGACACAGAGGCGTAACTAGGGAAAATGGTGCCCAGGGCAAGCACTGAAATGGCGCCCCCCTGCGCGCCCCGCCCCCCCAACATACTACATTATACTTAGGTTTTTCCTTACAAGTGCCCGCCGCCGCCGCCAAGCCAGGCCACTGACTGGCCGCCAGGCGCCAGCAAAGCAATGGGGGGGGCGCGGGCGGCGCGGAAGGGGCCGCTCGTGGGGGAGGGGGCGCCGACGCGCTCCCTTGACTGCTGCAGCGCTGCTGCACTGAGCAGGAAACATTTGTATTAACAAAAATTTTTAAAAAAATTTAAAAAAAATTTTTTTGTCATGGCGGCGCCCCCCACGTGACCAAAAAAGATGGCGCCCGGGGCACGTGCCCCCCCTGCCCCCCTATAGTTACGCCTCTGTGAGGACACAGGTGGATGCTCAACTGGGCAGATTACTGGGCATTTGAAGGCAGTGTGTGCCACGAAGCTACTATGGCAAAGACTTCAGCAATTGAGGTCAAGAGCGGAGGCTTTTTATAGGGTTTATCTTCTGCAAAATTCCAAAGGTAGAAAAACATAGAAATAGAAAGGGGAAAGTTCGAGAACAGGACCTTGGAGAAGGTGTGGTAGTTTCTGTTCAGATGGAACACAGAGCAACAGGGCTCTATTGTACTAAACCTACATAACTGATTTAGAATTTGATCTTGCTTGCATTCCAATGTGCATTCTCCCTGCTTCTCAGAGTAGGTTATCTTTTGTCTCCTTAAAACCTTTTTGCCATGTCAGGAACTCTGGCTGCATTAAAAACGCAAAGAATTCAGGGTGGGTAGGTCACCTTTTCCTAGGTAGCTTTTGCATAGGTTCAGGATTTGCATTACACAGCTGTTTGAGCCAAACAAAGGCCAACTTCCCTCCTGGCACCAACTGTTTGTCTGTGCCTTATTCAGCCTTGCTTCCATCAGAAGCCAAGGGTTTCCAGAGAGGAGCAGAAGACTGTCTAGCAACATAGTTAGGAATTGTGTATGAGGTCTAGGAGGGAATACTCCACATTCTCTGATCTGTGGGAGGTAAACAGATATTAAATATATGAAAAAGAGGCATGCTCTCATAAAGTAGGGTGTTTTTTGTTGCTGTTGTTCAGATGCTTATATGGGATAGTCTTAAAATCTGTAGTTTAGGTAACTTTTTCAATACTTGGGCTGCAATCCTGCACACACTTAACCTGGCAGTAAGCCTTACTTAGAGGGACTTATTTCTGAGTACACTTGCATGTGATTGCACTGTGTTTTAGAGTGTATACCCTTTGAAAATTCATGTCCCATGGGCACTCCCCTTTTCTAAGAAATGAGCTTGCAAGTAAGATGAGGAAAGAAATATTTTTAGGCAGACATGCCCCTTGTCATATTTTAGGTTCTCCGAAGTCACGACGAGTTCTGAAATTGTAACACATGCACATGAGGTCACATGATGAGGTTTAGGGGTGTTGTGGGGTAATGAGATATACGTTCTGAAAATCCTGAAGAGTTAGGAAGGAAAAAATGTGTTCTGGAATGGAATAGAATGTATTGGGTCTCAGTTATGAAAAGAGAATAAAAACATGAATTTTTGCACTTCTAAATTCTTGGCTGGAGGGAATCTTGAGCTTATGTTTTTGGAGTAGTAGTATACTGGTTTAAAAATATTACTTTATTTTATTCAACTTTTCATTAAAATAATCCCAAAGTGGTTTACAATATAATTAAAACAATGCACAATTAAAATAGAAAAAGTACAGATAATAAATATAAAATAATATATCTCTATTTAAAAGTTTAACACCTATATAAAACTGTTATAATATATTATATTACACACACACACAAAAAAAAAATATAGTGTAGTATTATACTGTAGCTACTTTCTCTTGTTTGCCGTGTAACATTCCATGCAGTATTACAGAAATAATGCTCCATGTTGACCCTCTGATACCCTTTATATGTGTATTTTCCCCAGTGGTGCTGATTGTTTTTTACTTTGTTTTCCTTTTGCTCTAGTAACAAGCCACAGTACAGCTCGTTCTACTGCAGAATTTTGTGTTGTAAATGTATTAATTAGTGCATAATTGCACAGGGAGCTAAATAGCATCAACAAAAGTTGTGGTGATCACTTGGGAGTTACAAATGTTATTCCTTTTGTTACCTGTTTTCTCAAATTTTAAACAACCAAGATCCTCTTAAATGCAATTCACACACTGTAAAGAATAGCATAAAATATAATCTGATTATTTATCCAGAATGTAACCTATTTGACTTATTGGTTTTCTTTTTATCCAAGTCTAGTTTTTGTTTGTTTAGGAGACTTTAAAGTAGGACATGGTTTTCTTTCAAAATATTTTCTTTTCTCTGATGCAAATAACTTATATCATGAACAGTTTTTAAGTAGGAGCAGATGATATTAAGATGATATAAAATCCTCTAATGAGGTCTGCTAATGGTTTTAAAATAATGTATGTACATACTATTGGTACAGTGCTTTCTTTATCTGCACATTATGTTGGTAGAAATTAATTTTTTGTTTTATTGCTGTCAAATACCTTACTTTTCTTCACAAGATTAACTTCCCAAACATCTAATACTGTGTTAAATCTAATATTGGAAAAGGGATAAATCTGATGTGTTGGACATTAAAAAATCTGAGCAGATAATAAAATTATACTGTGGGATATAATGAGCAAGAACTATTAGTTTTATGTCTGGATCTTGAGTTAACTTTTATTGGAAGTGACATGACCAATATCGCAGTAGTCTGTCACTTTTGGTGTGGGTCACAATCAAGAATAGCAGTAGCATGGCATATGTACAGACAGAAATTGACACATTTTAATGGTGTGCAGTAGGTGATCTTGTAGATTCTTGATTTGAAAGTGAGCTTTATGTACATTTTGAAAGGATTGGAACCATTTCTACATATTTGGTATCACAGATTGCTTGGAGATGGGGAAAAAATCTTTGTGTGCATATTACATCTGATTTTAATCCTAATGCAGCCTGCAGGCCACATTCTTCCTTTAAGCATAGTATGTCTTAGATACTATGTAATACTATGTGATAATATAATATTCCATATGTGGAATTTTGTTCTAAAGCAAGAAGTAGTAGGAAATTTTTGATAGTACTGATTCTTCTAATTTTCTCTCTTGAACTCTTGTTGGAGTTAAACAAACTTATTTCTTTAGTGCATCTGAACATACCTTGTGCCATCTGAACAATTAGTTCTCAGAATTGTGTCGCTAGCTGTCATATTGTTTTACTTAAACATTTGCTAGCTTTCAACGAGTGTCTGTTGATTAAGCCAGTGAATGCAAGTACCATTTTGGTTTTGGTTTTTAAAATTATAGTAAAGATGACAGAACTTCAGAATGAAGGTTTAAGGCCAGAACATGATATAGCATTGGATCTCCCATTTTTATTTTTTATTTTTAAATCAATTTTAACTGGGTAGTGGTGCTGGATGGGTGTATGCATGTGTTTAATCCTTTCCTTGGGAGCATTTTTCCTGATGAAGATCATCCCACTGAAAGCGTTATTCTCCATACTGGGATGAAAAAGGACAAACATGATGGATCTCTGTGTGCCCCCGCCCCCCACCCCGGTCCACACTCAGGGCTCCTAACTTGAGGAGGGCTGACTTGCCTGCGAACATTGCTTGGGGGATAGAGTTCTCTTCCTCCCTCTGTGCTGCTGGTCAGATCAGAACTGGAGACCTCCCACAGTTGCTTCTAAGTTGTTGTTGTTGTTGTTGTTGTTGTTGTTTAATGGGAAGAGTTACACAGCAGTTGTGTGATATATCTGTTTTGGTCCTCTGTGGGATTTTTTTCAGGCTTCTTACAATAATGTTGCACTTATGAAGATGGCTACTGTGTTCTAAGCAATGTATTCTGTAGAATTCACTTATTCTTGATACCAAAACCAAGAGTTTACAGCATCCTATACTTTGAATAGTAGCAGGTGAATAAGGCTGCAGTCTCTTATGTCTTTCATACTGGAATACTAGTGGGTGCTACCGATTTCAGTGGGAACATGTGACCTGTGACATACTCTGTTACCTGTCCTCTCCCACAAACCTAACTGGGCCAGTATTGAATTTCTAATCTTACTATTTGATACTGGTGGGAATTTTCTTCTTTTTACTTTTTAATCTCGAAAATGGACGGGGGAGGGGAGGAATGCTGTTTAGATTTCTTTCATTGTTTTGCATGTAATATAAAAAATGATATGTTGGTAGTTATGTGTGAATTATTACTATGTCTTTGGACGTAGTAGCCTTGCATAGGAAAGAGCTAGAACAAAATACAACATGTACAGGGAAGAAGCAGGTTTCTTAATCCATGAGCAGTAGCACTCATTGGTAACAGCAAGTTGCAGTGACCTTTATTTTGCACTATTAGAACAAGAAAAATTGCATTGTTTCTGGTTAAATCATTAATAGCATTATTATTTGCTATCTTTATTAGAGGTGAATTCATGTTTTGCCTGGTATATACTGGAAAGCATTATTGTAGGCATTAGTGCAGATAAATGGTACTGTAAAGCATGGCATAGTGCTTCTGAAAATTGATACTGGTCTTTGTTTTAAAATAAGCCAAGGGCACAGCCAACTGGAGCCTTGCCATTTTTATTTCAGTATGTATCATCTCTGTCAAATATTTAGAATGCATGACTTGTTACTACCAGTTACCAAAAGGATAATTCAAGAATATATTGTCTGTACTAACTTTGTACATGTACTAAGATACTCTAGTTGATTTTATTGAATTAGATTTTTAAATCTAGTTTGACAGAATTTTGTTTCCTGCTTGTGTTAGTTTTACCTGGGTAAGCTGGTTTTATTTATTTTTAAAATAGTGTTGTTGTTTCTGGATGTTTTGATAGTCATTTTTGGAGACTTTTAATGGAGAAGCATTAATAAATATTTGAAATACAGGTGGCCCTTGTTGGGTTCCGTTCTTGCCTATAGGCGCAAATACGCAAACCTTGAATAATGAAACCTTGAGTCAATGGGAATAGGGGGATTAGGTTCCTAACAAAAAAGGGGGGCAAAAAAGCAAGGGGGCAGAATATAAAGAGCTACAAAATGCCTCTCTGCTAGGAAATGATGGCCAGAAATGACATCAGAAGTCATTTCCAGGTCATTTCTGGCCAATCAAAACCACAGATGGGTGAATTTCACCTATTTTTCTACCCAGGGATGATGAAACTGGTTTTCTAAGACCCAATTGCGCATATGCAAAACTGTAGATACAGAGTCCCTGGATAATGAGGGTCACCTATACTGAATAATAAGTCTGAAAGTACTGGTTTTTAAGGGCTCACAGAAACGGCTCTATAATAGGATTGTCTATTGCTATCTATTTTTCATTTTTTCCATTTTTTCAAGCTAATCAGGGCTTTGGAATATGCTCCCTGCTGAAATAAGAGCATTTGCGTCTCTGTTTTCAGGAAGACCCTCAAGACTCTCCTGTTCTCGAAGGCTTTTAATTAGAATTTCAGTAATTTGTTTTAATAACTGTTCTATGCTATTTTTTATTGTGTTGTGTATTTTAATCTATGACTCTTTAAATATTTTAAATTTTGTACACTGCCTAGAGATGTAAATATCAGACGGTATAAAAATATGATAAATGAATACATTAATGAAATGTAAAACTACAGTAGCTTTGCAAGAAATTCCAGGAATTTATTCTGCAGACACTGAGGGGCATGCTGTTGTGTAATGGAAAGGGAATGCTGTCTTTGAACTTGATATTGATAGGTCAATAGAGAAACCGTAGAGAAGAGAAGCAGAACCAGTTATGTGAGCTTTTTGGAAAATTCTAAATCAGGAAATTTTTTAGATGCCCCAAATTGAGTGTATCTGATTTACTATTTATATATGATTTGTATACATCTAAGTGAGCAAGAGAAACAAAGCCAAAAACATATGCTTGTTAATTTTACATGCCAGATCTGCATCAAAGGTTTTTATAATAGCCAAAGGTATTTGAATGTAAATAATAAAAAAATGGAATAAAACATGACTGTAACATATACACACTTACCTAAGAGTAAACCCTGTTTAACTCAGTGGGAAAACATGATTGTGCTGTAAATGTGGGTTAGGTAAGGGAGCTCTTGTCCTCAGCTTCCAAAAAGACCATCAACAGCCTGAGACAATACTGATGGTGATGTCTAATCCCTGGGTAACCCTGATCATACAATTTCTTGCCCTGTTTGAGGAAGTAGAATCCAGGGAATTGGGAGTTGGCATGGATGCCCTGACTCATACATTACTTCCCTCACACAGCTGCAGCAATGGAACTGCTCAGAGGAGTATGTGTGTATAAATTAATATACTGTGGTATGATCATTAGGAGTCAGAGAAAATCATTTAAGCTAAAATAATATCATAAATTATCAGTTTTCATAGGCTGTTGGAATGTTGAACAACTTGCGGAATCTGATTCTTTATTGTCAATAGTTTGATCTATGTACATATGCATGAGAAAATATGTAATCTACACCATGTAGATCAGGCAATTAAGTGTTGCATATAACACACAAGGGCTACAGTGGGTTGTTTTTTTAAAAAGTTTTCTGTTCAGAAATCTCACCCTGTGTATTTAAGATCCATATTTAATCTTGCTCCCTTATAAGCGGCTGCTTAAAGATCATCATCACTGCTTAAACAAATATATTGAAGAATGTGGCCTCTATATCACAATGAACTATAACTAAGTATAACGATAAATTCTGCCTGGTCGTAACAGGTTCCTGTAGTTGACTTGTAATGGTCTTTGCATGGCTAAGAAACTGGGTGGGAGACTGTATGCAGGGTTGGTTTGGGGCTCTTGTACAGTTCTCTCGTCTCCCATTGTACACATTTTCTCTTCGGATTGAGCACAGACTGGGCATGCAACAATGCCTTTATAAATGATGTGGAAGCATGTTTGAGTGAACTGATCACTCCTGTTCTGAGCTTCCAGTGTCATATTGTATGAATGGGAATTTCTGCAAAAGGATACATGTGCTCCCCTTGCACAGGCATCCTATACATTTTCAGGTCCCAAGGCATGGTCTGAGGGCACATGATACAACCACCTTGCTGAAGTTAAGCAAGTCTAGGTCTGGTCAGTGCCTGGATGTGTGACTGCTTGGAAAGCCCATGATGGAAGAAAGCTGGGATATAAATAAAATAAACATATTCTAGGAGAGTGGTGCAAGTTACCCTTTAACTCAAGAATCCAGAAGCACTGGAAGAAGATGACCTACTCTGTCATATGTTAAATAGCTATACATTTCTCTTACTATTAATGTCTTTATCTTGAAAATGGGTTACATTCACATTGAATTTTTCTGTAGCATTATATAAAAATTTTTTTCTGGAGTGAAATGAATGATGAATAAGAGGTGAGGCTAGAAAAATACTTCCATTATTATAGGGAAACATGTTAATTTTACAAAACTTTAGAGTACTATGCATTCATAAAATAGAAATTCTAGCTATTATTAGGTTTAGCTGTTCCAGGGTTCTGTGACGGATAAATAATATAAATTGTTAGGGAACTCACAGGTTAATGTATTGTATGTTTTGGAACTGTGAGTAGTGGATTGCTTATCACAAAGCAAGTGATCTTCTGAATTGTATATCATTGTCATAGTTTCAGCATTACCACATCATAAATGAAAAGAGGCTGAGATTTAGTACATGCCAACATATGAGTCAGGGTGATTGCATGGCATGGCGGGGGAGTGCTGTGAAATGCAATATCTGATATCTACATTTAGAACCTCTCTACCAGAAGCAAGTTTGTCTTCTGAATGGTATTAGTGTTGCACTGTTCAAAAAATCTAGTGAGTTTTAAGCTATTGTATACATGTTTAATAACCAGTGGGAAAATTATTTTGGGCAAACTTACATGGACTAGGACTCGCCTCGCTATTTCTAAAAGTCCAGATGAATTTTTTTTATTGTCACATGTGCTGTTGATTATTTATTAGACATGAAAAAGGCCAATTCTGTCCCCAACCCCATTCTGTGCTGTCCTAATACTTATGTGAATTTACACTGAAAACACCTGGAGGCTTTACACACAGGGCTTTTACTTCAAATCTTCTCAGGCATGGAGTGTGCCAGTCCACATATTATCTGTAATTACCCCTGCGGGCTATTTGGGACCAGTATGGAAAGGACTCTGGTTTTCCCAGAATCGAGGCTGCGCATTCTGGCTTAGCTTGAAATATGTCCAGCTTTTAAAAATCCTCTATTTCCTGTGGGAAATAGAGGATGGGAGACAATGGGAGATGAGAGAACTGCACAAGAGCCCCAAACCAACCCTGCATACAGTCTCCCACCCAGTTTCTTAGCCATGCAAAGACCATTACAAGTCAACTATAGGAACCTGTTACGACCAGGCAGAATTTATCGTTATACTTAGTTATAGTTCATTGTGATATAGAGGCCACATTCTTCAATATAGTTGTTTAAGCAGCGATCTTTATTTCCTGTGGTTTTGAAAAAAAAACACCCGAGTTTTAAAAAAAACCCTGTTATGCCTCGAAGTTTTTCTGTAATGTGCAGATGGGCCAGTGCCAATAATTTGGATTTTTTCCCAACTCTCACTTTCGTGTGTTTCAAAAATGTTTGCTGGAATGCCAATACATTAAAAAATGTATTTCTGGAATGTCAAGTTTCAGAGGAGGGCGCTGCTTGGCAATTTCTTGCCAATCTTCCGATCTTCCACTAAAGGAGTTTGACAGAATTGACTCCTTCTCTTGCAATGAGCCCCCCCTTCTCCTCCCCCACTTTCTCTCTTGCCTGCCTTCCCACAGTCCAGAAGGAGAAGGGAAAAGCAAAGAAATTCTTGAATCAAAGCATGCACGATTGGGAATAAGAAATGTGGGCTTCTCCTGCTTTTCTGAGCCTAGTCAATCTTTGTGAAATACAGCTGTCAAACTAACACAAAAGAAGAAGAAAAAGGTCTCCCGCCTCCTCCTCCTCCTGGGATGTGATTGGTGGGATAAAAAACCCCTGGAGCAAGTAGTGGGAACGCGCACAGGAGAACGATCTCAGGGAATGCGGGGAGGAGCCGACGGCTCTGTGGACAGTCCATCTAATCCCTCAAATTAAACTGTCTTGAATCTGCTCCGAAGCAGATTTGCTCTTTGGATACCCCAGGGCATAAAGCCATGTGTGAATAACTCCCTGGTAAGGGTCAAATGCATGAAAAGGTTGGATTTGTTAAATAGACAAGTGCCATTTTAACATGGATACATTTGTAATTGTACTATAGCTGAAAGCAGTCAACCGCCTTGGGGTTGTCTTTTAATGAAAGGCAGTATATAAATGCAACAATAAAATATAATTGGTGTATGTAATCAATTATAAAAATCAGGGTAATCAGTGATAAAAATGACATTATAATCAAGGAAAGTTAACAAATCACTTGGAAGGAACAATAATGGTCCATAGGCGTTGTGGTTTACTAAGTGGTATTATGTGAAGCTGAGTCTCTCTATGCTGCGGAATGAAGTGGTAGAATCGGGGTTGGCCTAAAGCTTTGGTGCCCTAGGTGAAGTTTGACTCGGGTGCCCTGCCTCCAGCTGAGAAGGGCAGAGTTCCAGCCTGAACTTGTCTTGCAGGCTGCTTGCACATTTGCTGGTTCAAATGACTAGCCTGCACAGATGACTGGTGAATGATTAGCCTGCACTGGTTTGAAGATACAATGGGAGAGGGGAAAGAGTTTAGGAACTTGGAGCTCATCCTTCCTCTATTGCCACTCCCTCCCTCCCCTCAGCAGTACAGGCCTTGCAAATCTTAGGACCAACCAAACTTTGTGCCCCTGAGAAGCAGCTTTTAATTGCACTATGAGGAGCTTTCCTCCACAACCAAACAGGCCTGACTGTAGCCAAGCTTACTGTTGCATGCACCACTTATTTCCTTGGGGTCCAGAACTTGAGAAACCAGGATGGAGGCTCCCGCCGGAGCAATTGCAGCAGTAACAGAGTGGAGTGAAGCAGGGAGTAGGTGGGGACAGAGCTCACTTGAGTGGGGAGGAGGAAGAAAGCCAGCCAGGGACCAGCTAGTAGGCAGGCCCTGCCCACTTGACATCTGCGCAGGGAGATGGGGTCCCCCCCCCGAATTTGTGTCCTAGGCAACCAGTTTGGTCTGCCTAGTGGGCTGGCCGGCCCTGGGTAGAACAAACTGAATCACTTCAGCTGCATGTAGGGAGTCAACACTTTTAGGATTTGTGTGAAATTCTGGACCACAAGCCTGTCTTTTCCACTTGCTAAGAACTGGGTGAGTTGAATGCACCCTGAGAGAGGACCCACCTTAAGTCAGGCTGTGGCACAATTGTGAGTCCCAGCTCTTAAAAATCCATGCAAATTAAACATTGATTATTATAAATGCCTGTCTATGACATTACATACTTGAACTTTCTTTTTGGTACAGTTTTTGGATATTTGTGCTGGTTACTGCAAATTCTCTTTTTAAAATCTGGGTGGTGGTCTCTGATGACCATATGTAAACTACACCCCTTTTAGTCTCTTTTGTAAAATGTTCCCAAGTTAGCTGTAGTAATTTTGAGAAGCCTTGTCACTCCTTGCCCTCAAGTGGCTGAGGGCTGTGGTTTTTAATAGCAGAAAGTATGCGAGCCATGCCTACTAAAAGAGGATATACCAGTGTAAAAAGTGCCTTGAGTGCAGAACCTATTTACACATGGTCCTTGGCTTTCCTCTTGGAAAGAAACACTGCAGACTTTCCTGTTCTGATTTCCATAAAGAGTTGTTTGGTATGAAATGCACTACAGTACTGCTAGGGTTGCTTGATGTTCAGTAGCCAGTTTAATACAGAGAACTGCTTGGACATCAAACACGCAAGAGAATAAGTATTAAAAATGTTCACTTCAGGATGAAACAAGTATGGCACAATGTCAGAAAAAAAGAGGCGCATAGAGGAGAAGGCTCTGGAGGAGGAGGAGGAGGAGCAAGCCATAACTGGGATTTATTGCACCAGTGAGAGCCCCCCCCCCGCCAAGTCCCCTAGATCCTGAACAGCTGAAGCTTGCTCCTCCTATAACTGCCCAATCAGAGGAACCTAAGAGTACCAAAGACCCAGTGCCTCCCCCACCCTCACCCCATATGAGTGCTGTCATATCCCTGGAACCTCCTTGATTATTCACAGAACCCTAGGAATGGAGGTTACATAGGGTCAGAACAAAACGCCAGCACTGACAGCCCAAGGCCTACCTCCTGGAGGTTATTTGCCCTTGGCTTCAGGCTTCGGGGTAAATGTTGAGCGAAGCCACTTCAAAGTACACTCCCAGCATTGAGGGAAGCGACCCCCTCCCCTCTGCTCTCGGCTTTCATTTTTGCAAGTAAACATGGCAGGCTTCAGTGCTTTCTTTCCTAGGGGTGGGGAGAGAATTCCATGCAGAGATAGATCTGCATTTCTGAAGAGACCATGCCTCTTAACATGCTAATGATTCTACATCCACGCCTCTCCCTGTTAGCTCTGGCGTTTTCAGAAAAAGTAGCTTAAAACCAGCATTTAAAAAAAATCTGGAAATACCCCGAGATAAGCTAGAATTCTCATCACAAAGCCCGACTTGTGTGTGGAGTGGGTCTAAGGATCTTGTTGGGACTTCAGGGTAGGTTTGGCTGGTGTGTGAACGCACACACTCTCTCCCGGTTGACTTATTTGTGAGTGAGGCACTTGTCCTTGGCTTGCAGTGGAAACATTCTGAAGCTCCAGGAAGAGAGAGGGTTCCCGGCTCTCTGATAAACCTCTCATTCAGAGACTGACTTTCACTGCTGCAACACTGCCTTATTGAGCTTCTCTTGGCTCCTGCTCCCACTCTTGCCTTGCTCTCTCCAGTGTTTCCTCTAACAGAGATTCTCAGATGTTGTTGACTACAACTCCCAGAATCCCCAACTGCAATGGCTTTTGCTTGGGGATTATGGTAGTCGTCAACATCTGGGAATCCCTGTTAGAGGGAACATTGGCTGTCTAGTTCTGCTTGACTCAGCAATAGGCACACTGTTCCTATCCAGAAGGCTCTCAAGCCTTGTGTAGATATGGATTGGAAACTAGATATGATGGATAAGCATTTTACTTGCCTGCTCCACCCTCAGTGCAACTACCCCTGGGCCTTGATATCCATACTGGATGTTGTGTTTGAATGGCAACCTACATGCATAATGCATATATTCCCTTCATTTGATTGCTTCTTCCTCAGTCTGGGCAGGAAGTTTATAGATGTGTGGATTGGTCCTACATGAACCGAGTCTCCCCTTCCATCTTGTGCTCCTGAGGTCACTTTATGGCCAGAAGCGGCAAAGCCTAATATTCCAGGATGAAGGTTGTCCAGGAAACTAGATAAGATGGTCCTGTTCAGGCCAATGTCTAGATCACTGGCAGTTCTAAGGCTGTTTTGCATATGATGATTTTCTATAAAAATATGACTTTGTCTACAAACTGCACATATCCTATAGGGCCATGAATCTATGTACTGTGCAGACACCATGAGAACTCTCTGCCCATGGTAGGCGCTGCTTACCATGTATGGCAAAAAATATACATATGCATTTATCACACATTACAGAGTATATGTGAGGTATAAGAAATTCCCGATATGGCAGAGATATTAAGGTTGAAAATGTGTCATATAGACTCAAAATGCTCTGCAGCATGCTGGGGTTGTGTGACAGATGTGTAGGGGACCTTTAGCAGTCACATTCATGTGGAAAGTGTTCTTTGGAGGCAGAACGCTTTGAAAGCCACTGCTGTGCATACAGTAGAGCATTTATTTATGTTGGAATAAACCCCACCAGCACACAGTGAGCATGTTGGTTGCAATTTTGTCCAAATTGTCCAGTCCTGGAAAGACGAGGCTGATCCACAAGAGCAAGCTGATTTGACACCAGTCAGAGGCACTGAGCCCTTGAGTACCTCTGAGCTCAGACTATTCCTTCTGGGCCTCATTTTCCTACCTGGAGAGTAGAGGTCTTAAAGGGTCAGCCTTCTGGAATCTGGCCGCCCTCTCCTCCTCCTCCTCCTCCTCCTCTGCTCCTGCTGTGCTTGTTACTGGCACTGGTGTGCATGTGTTGGGGAATTCAATGGTGTGGGAAAGCCCAGCTCTGTAGTGGGCTCACATTCCAGGGGTGATGTCCCAGGGAGCTCAGACTTGGGGTAGCTTCTTCAGGGAACTCCAGCTCTGAGGCTTTCTCACGTTCTGGTCACAATTCAGAGCTTGAACTAGTGCTGCTGGTGCTGCCTTCTCAATGTCTGACACCCCAGAGTCTCTACTGTAAGTCTGGGCCATGACAAGAATGTGGTTTTATTGTGAGCAGAATAATTTTTGTAAGACACAGTATAGAAGCTCAGATTCCAGGCAAGCCTCTTGTGCTGTGTGTAGCACCTGGCCAGACATGTGCTATTGTAACACAGTGGCTATAAATCTTTCATAAGTAGTATTCATATTAAAACACTTAACAATTGACTTCACTCAGCAGCTGAGGGTTTCCTAGATTAAATTTTTCTCTCCTGGAATTGGCTAAGGATGAGACCACATTAGTTAGAGAGGGGTGTGTGTGTGTGTAAGTAAATGAAACCTCTTTCCTTGTATAGAATGAAAATAGGCAGCAATAGAAAAGTGGGTTGTATTATTTTGATGCCTTTATTTAAAACAAACACCTTTTCCTTCCTTTTCATTATCTCCTAGTAGTAGTTTTGCATAGTACAGTACAAAATTGTTGTACAGTACAAAATTAATTTCCTTTTTTCCAGTTGATTGGAAGTTCATGAACTGGATGTCTAATGTATGATTTTTAACAGAACACATTTAGAGTAAAATAGGCATATCAGCACTCTTGCAGTGTCTCTTCATCAGCTGTAACTCTATATCAATTTGCTTAGATCAATTGCTAAATGAATTACATTTTGGTCTAGTGAGCTAATAACTACACATAGGAATTGTGATTTTTTTGTGAAGCTTTTTGATCTCGTAAGTGGTATGGTATCTGGGTTATTGGGATATGAATTCTACTACATGGTCTCTGTGCAGTCTCACCAATGGGACCTGTGCCTGCAGATTGAAATGTCTAGATTTCTAGCTAGGCAACTGGTACTTGCCCCTTTCCCCAGGAGACTACCTGTTCAAAAGTGTGGGGCAACTGCCTGCCCACTCTGTTCTCCATGTGAGCTGCCATAAGAGCAGCACTTTTGGAGAACATTCTGCAGCTTTAGTCGTGTGCTTTCTTGTTCTTTCCTCCTTTCTTGTTTTCTTTCTTGGGATGATGAGCCCCAGTTTTGTTTTCTGGTAAAGTTAGAGAGTTTGCTCTTCTTGCAGGCCTCTGGATTGAAACCCCATTTTCTTGGTGACTGCTCATTTATGTGCAGCAGCAGTTGTTCAAACACCTCGGACACTGTGGGGTAATGCTTTGTTCTTCTGATGGACAATCCTTTTTTTGTCTTGAAGAAACACATTGTGCAGATGCATGTTGGCACTACTAAAAATGTTTGAGGCAGAGAAGTTGTGTTGAGCTGCAATGTGGTCAGCGCCCTTGACTTATATATATGTGTGCAATCAATGTCTGGTGCCCCATTTGGCTATTCAGTTCTTCACGATCTCTTTCCCTGAAGACAGCACTCTTCTCTATACATATATATGTACATACTACAACTCCAGGAAGGTCAGTTTACTTACTAATCTCCCATTGGTGTGGCTACACAGCAACAGATGGGTTACCTGCTATTCTTTGAGTGATCATCTGTGTAATCACATACTATGCCTTTCTCCTTGGTTGGATATTGTATCTAGTTCTTAGGAGGAACAGAGTGAGAAAATTCTTGCCCTTCCCCTTTAGGGAGGGGCAAGTTAGAGTTACCTGACTTAAGCTATAGACATTTCTGGGGTTGCTCTGTGAATATGCGGATCACATTGCTTGACTAGTAAGACCACTTGAAGAACATTAGTTCTAGATAAGCAAGTTGTCTTTCTCTGAAAATCTAACATCTGTGATATATTCAAACTACAAAGAAAAGATGGTTTGAATAAAATTATTGCTAGGTACACTTAAAGGAGTCCATAAGACTTGCTGCATATTAACCCACTAATATACCCACTAGATGGTCACTGCTGCCAGCTTTGACAGTGCTGATGACCTTGGTTGGTTCAGTTCACCTTGAACAAGTGATCAGTGGAGTTAGGACTGAAAATCTGCTTAGTGGGTATGTACACTGACCTATTCTGGCATGAATCATTTGCTGGTGCAAACCCTAGTGCTTGTTCTTAACTCACACAGCACTCTTTTGCACATGGAATCTAATCTGGAAGATGATGGAAGCCTGCCTGAATTCTCCCATCCAAATCTTGCATAAGTGGGAAGTGGGTGGTTTAAAAAAAATTATTCAGTGCCTTGTAAGATGTCTTGGGCTTCTTTTAAAAAAGGGAAATACTATTTCCTTATCTCTCCACCTACTGGAGAGGAGAAAGTGTTGGTCTTTTAGCTCAGTCTATCCCAGGAAGGCACTGACGAAGCAGCAGGCTGAGCTGCTGGGGATATGGGAAGGCTGCAGCCTGTGAGTAATAAGGACCAGTACAGTTAGATGCATTAGGAAAGTTATTTTCTTTTCTGTGTTGCTTGGAATCTGAGTTGCCTAATTTAATGAAAACTCTCTTACAATCTGTTTTATGAAAAGACATTTATTCTTATTGCATAACCTTTTCTTTTCATCTAATAATAAATCCTTGTCGCTGAAGTGTGCTACTCTTCATTTTGGGTCTGCCTTAGTCACATGCCTTTGGACTGCTGCTCAGCCCTTCTAGGGACGGTTTTGCCTCTTTAACCTCCCCAGGAATCTTATGTGGAAAGTGGTTTGTCCCACATTAAAATAAAGTGGATGGTGGCTGCCTACTGTAAATCTCTTGCCATCAGGGATTCATCCCAGTGAACTCCCCACTCCTCCTCTGGCTCCGGTAGGAGTCATGACAATACTAAATTATTAATATGCCTAACAAAATATATCTATTAACTTGTACATTACTAGATCTTGCATATTTTTAAAAAGTAAATGCTACTTTGAAATATATTGATGTGTAAAATGAGGGAGTCAGTTTCCAGTAAACAAGTTTAATACATAAATCCCTCTTCCCTTTCCTACCTCATCTTGAAATTATTATCTGAAGAAAATAATTTCCATCATTTTTGTGTGTGCGTGTGCTAGGTAAGCTTTCTTTTCCTGGAGTCAGTTAATGCATTTGAATTATGCCTGTTACTTTGACCAAAAAAGTTTTTACTGCTTCTAAATATACGAACAGATTTTAAAACATGCAGACTAGTGCGTGACTACTGTCCATTTGGAGCTGGGCTTCTAGATGTGGAAGGACCACCTGATGGTAACTTGAGAGGAAGAGTAGATGCTATATCAGCCTCTAGATTGTTAATAGCAAATCCATGAATGTCCATTGGCAATGATCCTCTTTGGATATATGTTGCATGTTGAGGATCTTCAGAATTCTTAGCATGTAGTAGTTGCTCTCTGGCTATGATTCAGATACAAGTGTCTTGCTGAAAGCATTGTCTGATCTCATGCGTGTTGTTACACATAACTGCAGCCTTGTACTGAGTATCCTATGTAGCTGTAATACAAAAATGTCTGGTTATATATTTTTTCAGTCTCATTCCTTACTACTGTCCATTAGTTAAATGGAAAACTGACACATTTTCCTCCCTACTTATGTTCCATTAAACTCTATTAAGGCTGCAATTCTACACATATGTACCTGGGAGTACGTTGTCTTGAACTCAGTGGGTTGTATCCAAAGAAAGTAATAACTAAGTGTCATTGAAATAAATGAGAGAAGCGCGGTGCCCTCTCCTCTCCCCTCCTCCCCTCGGCCCGGAGCAGGGGGCTGATGCGGCTGAGCTGCTTGCCCTTCCTCTCTTCACTTCTCCTCCCTTTGTTGTTCGCATGTTTCCCGGCGGAGGAAGGTGCAGAGCATGGAGAATGATGAACTTCCATCAGAGGATGGGATGGATTGGTGTGGGATTATATCTAATAGCAAGTGCAGCAGCATTTTACTATGTCTTCGAAATCAATGAGACTTACAACAGGCTTGCATTGGAGCACATTCAGCAACCGCCTGAAAAACTCAGAGAAGAAACCACCTGGATGCACTCCTTAAAAACACGACTGCTGTCCCTCCCATTTTGGCTGTGGGCCCTTATTTTTTTAATCCCCTATTTACAGGTGTTCTTGTTCCTTTATTTCTGTACAAGAGCTGATCCTAAAACAGTGGGCTAGTGCATCATCCCTATCTGCTTGGCTGTGGTTTGCAATCGTCACCAAACATTCGTAAAGGCCTCCAATCAAATCAGCAGACTGCAACTGATTGATACTTAAATTGATCTGCATTTCCCCATGAGCTGTTTTAGCTAATCTGAAGATGTTTGGCTGCATCAACTGAACAAAAAAAAAAAAAAAGGAACTAGAAAGCCTTTTTGTCAAAATGTTCAACTACTGAATAAAGCATCTGCCTTCTATTTTTTAAAAACAAGTTTATTTTTAAGTATGGGTGCAATCTATGTGGTGTAATGGCTGAGCCTTCTTTGAGACTTGAGGGTGACATTCTTCATATTGCCTTACGATGCAGAATTTCTACACTCTATCTGAAGTTTTTGTGGGAAAACGTATTTGAAACCTTACTTCACTGTGCACCCACTTCCCCAAATCTTCAAGCTTTCCATAAGAGGAGAATAAGTGAAAATGGACTCTTCCTTTCTTATAATGTTTAAGTTTGGAATTATAATAAAAGTGGCATTTAAGACAAGAAAGAAAGAAAGAAAGAAATTAGAGAAGTTGGTTGTGACTAACTTAAGCTTCATTAATTTCAATGGGTCGTAGTCATGACTAACTTGCTTTGGATACAATTGAGTGGGTCATTTCTAAATAGACTTGCACATTGTGCTGTTGGGCTACAATGCTATGTATACTTGGGGATAAGTAAGAAGTAAGCATTGGAACTCACTTTTAAGTAAATATGCTGAGCTGCATTTTAACAGCAATCTCAGGTGCAGAAATTCAGTAGGTGTTGGTTATCCTGGCATGCAGATTAATTGGTGGGATAAGCCAGGCCTTGACATATTTTCTTTGGATCTAGGAGCCATTCCCAAAATATAGGAGCCAGACTAATGTTTAACACTTCAGGGTTTCAGATGTTTAGTTTAAATCTTATCTCCCTTCCTCTTCCATAGGTTTATGTGTATATATTAGTTTATGTATGTCCATTAAATCTCCATTAGTTTTGTGTGCACTCTTGCATGGTGTCCAGCCAATGAGCAATGCCCTCTGTAGGGATGTGCCTGAATGGTCTTGGGCCACCACGGGAGGTGTGGGGAGCTGTTCCCTCAATAAGCAGATCCTTACATGCTCTGCTGCTGCCATGCTGCTTTCCCAGGCACGGCGCTCATTCTACGCAAGGCTGCATGCAGCTGTGGCGCTGTTCCCTGCAGCCTGCGTGCGGTGTCGCATATGGCCATTTGCGTGGTCGTCATGGTGACCATGAACATGCCATCGCACATGTGCAATGGCCATGTGTGTGCTGACGCTGTGCACAGGCTGCAGGGAACCACAACAAATATTTATATACTGCTTTTCAACAGCACCGCAGCTGTGTGCGGCCTTTGGTAGAGTGAGTGCCGTTCCTGGAAAAGTGGTGGGGCAGCAGGAGAGCAGGTTAGGACCTACTTACCTGCTTCTAAAGGGAACTGCTCCCCACCCCACTGAACTGGTTAAGCTGCGGGCACCTGAGCCAGGTCGGCGCTTCCCTAAGGAGGTGCCGAACTGGTTTGTGCACATCCCTAGCTCTCTACTCCCTGGAGTGGGTAGACAGAAGATTCACTCCCAGCAATACCCTCTGATCCATAAGGGGGCTGACTCTCTGCCTTGCTTGCTCCACGCTCCTCCTCCTCGCATCCATCCATCGCCTACCTGAGCCAAGTGTCCTGCTTGCAGGCTCTTCTTGCTGGCTCCTGCTGGTGTCTGTTCATTTTGTGTTTCCAGGCACCATGTTAAGTTGGTATCTGGGATTTGTCAAGCCCTAGGGTAAGCTTTGAGCCACCTAATGGCTCAGCACAGGGAAGTGACTTGACTAGCAAGCCAGGGGTTGCCAGTTCAGATCCCCGCTGGTATATTTCCCAGGCTATGGGAAACACCTAAATCAGGCAGCAGTGATATAGGAAGATGCTGAAAGACATCATCTCATACTGTGCAGGAGATGGCAATGGTAAACCCCTCTTACATTCTACCAAAGAAAGCCACATGGCGCTGTGGTCGCCAGGAGTCGACATCGACTCAGTGGCACAACTTTACCTTCCTTTACGATAAGCTTTTCTTCTTAATTTCTGAGCATTATGCTGTTAGAGGCATAGTTGCAGAATGTAAAGTGATCAAAGTTTCTGAAACTTTCTGAAGCTTAATTTGATTGTACAAGTGGGTTCTGAATTGTTACTGGGAGAATAGGTGGCTTTATTTATCTGTAATCATTGCTCCTAAATATTGATTTTGTACGTAGCAACAATGGCTTCTAAATGTGTGTTCTTCCCTACACATTTTCCAGCTAAACAGTTGTTCATTGTGTAACTAAGATATCTCCTGTATATTCTGTGGCAACATACTTGGAGTAAAACCTACAAACTTGTAAAATATATAATCTATCTAGATCATTGGGGGGGGGGGGCATGCATGCTACAAAATGGCATTGCTCTCTTTCAGCCATGCTGTTCGAACCTTTTCCTGCTTCTCTAGCAATATCTAAAGTTAAAGTGTAGTATTAATGCTGTAGCTATTTCAGACCACTCCTTAGGAACATGGGTGTAGTCACAAGTTTTGAATAACACACAGTGAATAAATGTTTGTATTTTAGGTTGCAGTGAGCAGGCTCAAATATCAAAATAGAAGCTCACACTCTTAAGTTTTCACATCAGAGTTATTTCTGTTACTTCACATCTTTTAAATCTTCAGTCTAATTTACTAGGAAAAAAAGTTGGACCTCTAGCAAAGCCTGTCCTTTAATGATTTCAAGAGGTTTTATTTTGTCATCTTTAATTAGACCAACACATACGTCCTTCATATAGGAGAGCTTTCTGTTTTGACAGTTACTGTAGATAAGAAAATGCAGTATGTGGAGGAACTTTGATAGATATGATGAAATGGGATCTGTTCTAAAATCATGATGTTAGGGCAGTGCTGAGTGCAAAGTTTAATCCATTAGACATTTGTTCTAGGGCCCAGTAAGGATTCAAAATGGGGTGAGGTCCTTTATAGATCCACAGAAGCTGACACAGTAAGGTCCAAATTGCACATTACTGTACTGTATGTTTAAAGCTTTATTAGACCTGATAGGCTTTTCTTTAGTTAATAGCACCTAGATTGAAAGCTTTAGCCCTGCCCTGGTGTGGTTCCATTCTGCAGGACCTTTGTCTGGCTGCTATTTATCCACAGGAGAAAAATTCCCATTGTTATTTACAGCAGCTGGATTGGGACTTTTAGCAGATAGGGCTGCTAAAGCTCCCACCATTTCCTCCCTTGCTATGGGAGGCTGTGTGTGTCTGTCTGACTGCTATTAAGAAAAACTAAGCCTAACGGGGCACATAATGCTTTAAATGTCATATGTAGTTCAGCCCTAAGTATGCAGATTTTGGAATTTCAAAAAGTTCTGCCTTGGGAGAAGATGAAGACTTGTTCTTTCTATGGGCCTCTGTCTTTGTTCTTCTACTTCCGTTATCCATCAGTGCCACGATTTCTTCAACTATTTAGGTCTGCAGGAGTACTGAGGTGGTAGTGAATGAAGGTGTTGTGCTGACCTTTAGCCAAGAGATAAAGATATGAGGACATGGTACATATAGTGATATGCTGAGACAAAAAGAACACATGAATCGTCAAAACAACAGAATTCACAGTCCTGTTCCTTTTGAGTAAATGCAGGTATAACATGTATTTAATCTCTACTTTTAAAGGGGGTCATCTTGAATTCAGAGTCACCCTCAACTCAAGTAAATATGGGACATTTCCCCCCTGTACTGTGTTTGTGTTGAAAATTCCCTCCAGTGGCTATTTCTAAACAGTTGCTTCAGGAGCCATTAGCCGTGTTTGTGTGGTGGAGTAGATTTTCAGTACAAAAATAGAGTAAAGGAAAAATGTTAACATTTTCTAGCCATGTGCCACAATCATGAGCAGGACTGGGTGCCCCATGCTGTATCTAGACATGCAAGAACCACTTCCAGTGCACTTTCTGATTTAAGCCTGTCTATTCATGGTAAGTTGAACATCACACGTAGTCTGGCCCTTTTGATACAGGATTTTACAGCACACTGGTTTAATAATTAATAGCAATTGGCAAAGATGACCACAATCTGTTGCAGAAAAAGATACTGAAAGGACATAACACAGAAGAAATACTAGTATTAAAAACAAAAATCCAGAATTTTGTAGAAAAATTTTCATTTAAGGCGGCTTTACTAAAAGAATCACACAAAAATGTCTCTAAAGCAAGTCCTGGCAAGTATCTAAAGGCTTTCATTTGTTAACAACAACAACAAAAACAACAACATGTCAGTGCTTAATTTATGGAGTCCATAGTAACCTATGGAATTGCACGGTGATGCAAATGGCCTTTGTGCATGTGTGGGGGTAATGAAAATGGCCTCAGTGCATGGGCAGAGGCCTGAACCAGGCTGCAGTTAGCCCACACTGTCATTTGGGAGGCCATTGAGGTGGGGATGGAAGGAGCCCTTGACACTGCCTCCAGTGTCTTCACCACCGCCTCCCCGGCTGCCCTGGTGCCTGAATTTTAAGATACAAACTACCTTTTTCTTGCCCCCCCACCCATATTTACTCTAGGGAATGCCCTTTTCTTGTAAAGGAGAATCCTCGCTAGATTCCCTTTTACATGTATACACCTGAGCTGGCCCACAAGCCAGTTCTTGGAACTGGGAGTCAGTCTGGTTCAGACTCAGACCGCTCAAACCGGGCTGGGTCAATGTCAAGCCAGCTCGAAGCAAGCAGGCTTGCACATCCCTACAGATCTCCTCCCTAATTTAGATCACTATTATATGACAAATATTTGGTGAAACTGATAACATTCCTGTATATGTGGCAACCTACCTTGTGGTCATTTAAGTGGAGTGAGAGCTCCTTGCTCCCCAGCTATACAGAAATGTGGGGCACACAAGTCCACCTCCCTCACTGAAGGATAAGTATACTTTTCACTGCAACTTTCCCCAGGGTTTTTCTGTTCTCACTCATTCCAATTAAGGCATATGACCTAGTTTCTCCTACTGGTTTTGTGATGTGACTGCAGGGATTTCTAATCAGGAGGGAACTCAAGCAAGTGCACAGGTACAAGAGGGGCTTCTGCATGGTGTTGTGTAAAGCATCTGTGAGGGAACTGGATTCTGGAGTTTGCTTAAAAAGACAACTGTTTTCTAAATTAGCGTAGTTGTTTGTTCCAGTTACATTTCTAAGTATTAATCAAGGTTGAGATGTTTGTGTGTGAGCTTTTTTATCCCCCCCGCCCATGGTCAAACACAAACTCTAACTATATTTATTGTTAAATTTATTAAATTTCTATACCGCTTTTCATTAAAACAATCTCAAGGCGTATTAACTTCGGTGTTCTAATTTTCACACAAAAGTTAAAACAAGACTACAAAAATTACACAATTAAAATATTAGCTAAAATATAAAAATACAGATTTGATTAAAAGATTAAAAACAAGCACAATATAATCACAAAAGATAAAAGCCGTAGCAATACAAACCATCAAATAAAAGCCTGGGTAAAAAGCTTTTAAGGTAAAAAAAAAAAAGATTTGACATGCTTTCTAAAAACTGTGATGGAGATACAGGAGCGGATGGTTACTGGGAGAGCATTCCAGAGTCTGGGGCAACAACTGAGAAGGCCCTGTCCTGTGTGAACAACAGCTGAGCCTCTCTCCATTGTCGGCACCTGGAGCAGATCCCCCCAGATGACTTCGTCAAGCAGGCAGCAAGCTTTGGGGGCAGATGATCCCTCAGGTATCCAGGGCCTAAACCGTTAAGGGCTTTAAAGGTCAAAACCAGCACCGTGAATTGGACCCAAATTGGAAGCAAATTGGCAGCCAGTGCAGTTCTTTCAAAATGGGTGTGATGTGATCCTATTGGGCAGTTCCAGATAAAATCCTAGCTGTCGCATTTTGCACTAGCTGCAGTTTCTGAATATTCTTATTGGGTTTAAGACCAAGTTAAAAACCATTGCAAAAATTAGTTCTGATGAGTCAAATAAGTGATTCTTCTTGCCAGCAAATTTAAGTATATAATTTTTCTTCTGTCAATTATTACAAACTTACTTTAGGTGACTTTGACCTCCAGTGCAGATGACCTGTTCAGCCTTATTCCCACAATACTGTTGTTGCCACTCCACCTTCTTACTTTGTGAGAAACTGAGTCCAAGTTGCAAAGAAGAATGAAGCTGATTCTGTGAATGGGGTTTCAGACTTGCCTAGCTTGAACAGTTGGCTTCTATGTTGCACAGCCAACCACTTTGAAAACAGAGAGGAGTTTCAAATGTGATATGAATATGAGGGCCAGCTATTCAAAGACAAAATTTTATTTATTTATTTATTTATTTATTACATTTATGTCCCACTTTTCCTCAAAGCAGCCCAGAGTGCTGTACTACATACTTGAGTTTCTCCTCACAACAACCCTGTGAAGTAGGTTAGGCTGAGAGAGAAGTGACTTAGCACAAGTCTCTTGCAACACTTTGACTCTTAGGCTAGGAGCTATGTTGTAAGAGAGAGAACATATAATGTAGAATAAAAGGAACAGTGCCTGATTTTACAAAAGAAGGCTTTGACTAAGATGATTAGATGTTCTCATAAAAACATAAGAACAGCCCTGCTGGATCAGGCCCAAGGGCCATCTAGTCCAGCATCCTGTTTCACACAGTGGCCCACCAGATGCCGCTGGAAGCCTACAGGCAGGAGTTGAATGCATGCCCTCCCTCCTGCTGTTACTACCTGTTACTACCTACTCCTGTTGCAACTGGTACTCAGAGGCATCCTGCCTTTGAGGCTGAAGGTGGCCTATAGCCCTCCGACTAGTAGCCGTTGATAGACTTCTCCTCCATGAAGTTATCCAGACCCCTCTTAAAGCCTTCCAGGTTGTTGGCTGTCATCACATCTTGTGGCAGGGAATTCCACAAGTTGATTATGTGCTGTGTGAAAAAATACTTCTGTCTGCTGGTCCTAAATTTCCTGGCAATCACTTTCATGGGATGACCCTTGGTTCTAGTGTTATGTGAGAGGGAGAAGAATTTCTCTCTATCCACTTTCTCCACACCATGCATGATTTTATAGACCTCTATCATGTCTCCCCGCAGTTATCTTTTTTCTAAACTAAAAATCCCCAGGTATTGTAGTCTTGCCTCATAAGAAAGGTGATCTAGGCCCCTGATCATCTTGGTTGCCCTCTTCTGCACCTTTTCCAATTCTACAATGTCCTTTTTTAGATGTGGTGACCAGAATTGTATGCAGTACTCCAGTTGTGGCCACACCATAGTTTTGTATAAAGGCATTATAATATTAGCTATTTTATTTTCATTCCCCTTTCTAATGATCCATCAATTTGCCTGGAATGGACTTTAAGCTAACCGGCCTGAATTTCCTGGATCACCCCTGGATCGCTTTTTGAAAATCGTTGTTACATTTGCTGCTTTCCAGTCCTTAGGTACAGAGCCTGATTTCAGGGATAAGTCATATATTTTAGCAAGGAGGTCGGCAATTTCATATTTGAGTTCTTTGAGGACTCTTGGATGGATGCCATCCGGCCCTGGCGATTTGTTAGTTTTCACTTTTTCCAGACAGTTTAGAACATCATCTCTTGTCACTTCTATCTGACTCAGTTCTTTAGCCTCCATCCCCAAAAAGCCTTGTTCAGGAACAAGTATATGCTCAGTATCCTCTGCCGTGAAGACGGATGCAAAGAACTCATTTAGCTTCTCTGCAGCCTTCATATCCTTCTTAATAATCCCTTTCACTCCCTCATTGTCTCCCTGATTTCCTCCTGCATCTCCCAGTCATTGTCAGCGTTTTGATCCGGAGGGCGATAGCACGTCCCCAGTACCACATTTCTTTTCAGGCCTTGTATTGTCACCCGCAGGGTTTCTGTGGAGGACTCCGGTCCACCTAGGTTTTCTACCTTGTTAGATTCTATCCCTTCTTTAACATACAGTGCTACTCCTCCCTGTCCTTTCTGTAGAGTTTATATCCAGGGATAACAGTGTCCCACTGATTCTCACTGTTCCACCATGTTTCTGTTATGCCCACTATATCTATTTCTGTATTAGCAACCAAGCACTCTAGCTCACTCATCTTGGCTCGGAGGCTTCTGGCATTGGCATATAAGCACCTATACGCTGAATCTCTTCCCTGGTGTCTGATACCTTTCTTTTAACTCTTTTACCAGCTGGCACAGCCTTCTGTCTGCTCTTTATGTGGTTCTGCTCTGTCCCCTTCTGTTTTATCTGAATCCTTTGCACCATCACACTTTAAAGGATGGCATTTGCCGAACCGGATACGACCCAGCTCCATTCAGCTATTCCCAGGTGCCATTTTAAAAGCTGCTCTGCAGCCTTTTTGATTTTAAGTGCCAGCAGTCTGGTTCCATCTTGGTTCAAGTGCAGCCCATCCCTTTTGTACAGGCCTTGCTTGCCCCAAAATGCATCCCAGTGTCTAATAAATCTAAACCCCCTCCTCCTGGCACCAACGTCTCATCCACGCATTGAAACCCCTCAGCTTTGCATGTCCCACTGTATCTGTGTGTGGAACAGGTAGCATTTCTGAGAATGCTACCTTAGGGGTCCTGGATTTCAATATGCTACCTATCAGCCTAAATTTGGCTTCCCAGACCTCCCAACGACACATTTCCCCACATCGCTGGTGCCGACATGCACTACAACAGCTGTCTCCTCCCCAGCACTGCCTAACAGCCTATATAGATGCTGCGTGCCTTCGCACCAGGCAGGCAAGTCACCGTGTGGTCAACACGCGGGTCACAAACCCATTTCTTTATACCTCTAATGATTGGATCATCTACTACAAGGAGGCCCCCACCCCTGGAGGAGAATCCCCTGTGTGAGAGGATATGGGCTCATCATCCATGGAAGAGGTCCCTTCTAAAGGAGCATTTCCCTCTTCCTCAGACCGATGTCGTCCTTCTCTGAGACCTTCATTCTCCCTGACAACAGAGGAGCTATCAGCCCTGGAGTAGGATGCCTCTACCACGTCCCTGAAGGTGGTAGAGGTCACTGGGAACATATTGACTTTTCAGGTCACTGGGAACATAAAAGTGTTCGGTATTTGGATATTTGCTTTCCTTTTGACTGCCTGTGAACTGAAAGGTCTGTTATTACAAAATATTACCTAAATCATTGCTGTTTATCTCCTATAACAGGAGCTTCCTTACTGGCCCTGCTTTCTGATTATGGCACACTAAAATTTGCATAAATTTGGTTAATTGTTTAAGCATCAGCGTGTCAACTTGATGCAGTTTAATATATAAAGTTTCCATCTTTAGGGCAGCACACTGGGCTTGGTTTTCTGGTTCTTTCCACCCTATGATTCTGTAAAATGCCTAGTACCCCAAAGTGACTTTCTGAAGGGGGTATTGTGCTGGTTCTATCAGAAATTGCAGTTTGCATTCTAAGAGGCTATTGGCAGGATCCAGACTCAGTTAGTCATGGCTGATGACTGTGTCATTGAAATTAATGAAACTTGTGTTAGCCTTCACTAATTTATCCAATTCATTTAAATTGTACTTAGTCATGACTAACTTAGTCTAGATCCTGTTCACTATTTCTGTGTTCCAGTATAGCATTTGCATTCAGATTGATCACCCTTTTCTTCTGGAAACATGACCATGCTTCACAGTTGCAATGCAAGATCAGCTGTTAGGCTGTAGCATAGTGTAGAACAAGGCTGTGAGTTAGTTCTTAGCCACCTATTGTGAGAAATCAAAAAGACCTAATAGATGCCTACTTCTCTTGGCCCAACTACCATGTCAGATTGACACCAAAAGTTATTCAGTTTGATGCAGCTGTTATGCAGACAATGTTGTGCACTTTGTCCTTTCTTGCATCTGGTTTGCGGCAAATTGTGGTCTGTTTATAATTGGTGTTGAATATCTTTGTGCAAAACCCCAGTTCAAGGCAACAGTTTGGACATTTCTGCCAACAGGTTGGAGGTAGTCTTTCTGGCCATCTCCAATTGTATGGGTGGGTTAGAAAAGAATCCTTGCACTTTTCTCTTCCTGCTATATTGACACTAATTTAGTTTATTAAATAGTCTCAGTCCAGTACCATCAGAGTGATATTCTGACCCTGGATAATGGAATGAGGGCCAGCATGATGAAGCAGGAATAGCGTTGCTGTGAAGGATAGGTGTATTCTTTCCCCCTGCCTTTTTTGGGGTGGGGGTGGGAGGTAGGGGCAATGTATACTCCAGTTCTGGAGAGGGCATAGCTATCAAAGAACAAAACTCCAAATAAATAAATACTTTTAATTTAATTAAATAAATGCATGCAAAGTTGTTATGAAGCAGAACAATAGTATGGTGAATTGTTAATAATTATAATGACAAGAATATTGATATAGTATCATCCGTGTACATTATACCTTACAGAATAAGCATCACCAACTTGTCTCTGCCTCAAGGAACTGGAATGAGAAGAGAGAACAGAGTCCCCTAGATATGATGAGGATAAATATTTGAAAGCCTGCTGGTATGTTTCCCAGACTATAGGAAACACCTATATTGGGCAGCAGTGTTATAGGAAAGATGCTGAAAGGCATCACTCATACTATGCGGGGCCGATGATGAGAGGCCGGTCTGTTGGGAGCTGCAGGATCCAAGGGCCTAAAAAGGGCAAGAGCATCGTAACAGGCGGCTTGTGGTATCTCATACTGTGCGGGAGATGGCAATGGTAAACCCCTCCTGTATTCTACCAAAGACAACCACAGGGCTCTGTAGTCGCCAGGAGTCAACACTGACTCGATGGCACACTTTACATTTCCTTGAGTACTCCTGCCCTTATATGGAGTTTCTGGCTCTCAGCCTCTAAAGGAGTAGTAAAAAGAAAAACACCGTCTAGTTCATAAATTGATTGGGCAGGGAAGTTGTGTTACTGTGATGCCACAGGCAAAACCCAGTATGTGCCTCTGACATTTGCATGATCATTTTTGCCTATAGCCATGTGTTTGTTTGGTAGAGGGAAATATTTTTTGATATAGCTTGTTTTCCATGCCCTTGCCTTTAAAAAAACAACAACCACCCTCACTGTTTCTTATGTGCACACAACCATGCCCTGTTGTAAAACTGTATTACAATAATATGTTTGGTACAGATGCCCCAGAGTGAATAGCTACTAATTTTTTGAAATAATTTGTTTTCTTATAAAATAAAATAAGTTCACCCAACATTAAATATGAATGCAAAGCAGACCCAATTATAAGTATAAAAACCAACAAGATAGAAAGTTAACATAAAAAGCCTTTCTTAGGCATCATTTTTCTTAGAGCTTTAAAAAGGGGTCCTTCCACCATCATGTGTAATCCCATTCCATTGGTAACAAGTTAATGTTTCCGCTTCTTTCTCACTCTAAAATTGGATACTGTGGAAGGGTTATTGTACGAGCACTAGTAATGGAGACAGTGGTCTTTTCTTGTGCACAATGGTTTACTTGTGAGTCTGAAGACTAAATTTCTTCTGAAAAAGAGCAGATACAGTAGGTCTCTTGCAGTTCCCAGTTTCCCTGCGATTTCTTCTTGGCTTTAAAGCATAGCTTTTTTTTTTTTTAACAGATGTTTTATTTAAATCTTGTGGTTCTCCAGTTTGTAATAAAATATAGAATCCAAGTTGGAAAAAGAGATCATTGTAAGTTATGAGGCACAATATATATATTTATTTAAAAATATGCTTTACAATTAACTACAGATGAAAACAAGACGTTTAGATAATTCATAGTGCTAATTTTGTTTTTACTACATATAGAAAGTAGATAAATCCTTTTATTTGGTATTAAAGAGCATGGCTATGTAAATACCTATTCTAACTTTCCTGGCGTCTTTCAGGAGCCATCTACATATTCCACTAGTGATAATTTCACAGCTATGTTATAGTAATATCTTATAAGGTTTAACTAGATTAAAAAAAAAAAACCCCACAGTTGGGAATTCCAATGCTATTTTAGATCAGCTAAGGACTCGTGCAAATTCTATGGGACTACTGATTTCTTCCTCACTTTGAACAGAAGACCCCTAGTCCATGTTCCAAACTACTGTCCGCTTCATCTGTCATGTAGTGTATGGAGCTGGTATTTGAAAAACAGACATCCAAGGAAACATCTTTGGGTGTATGAAGATAATGATGCACCTCAATGCAATGTGGTCTTCATTTAATTAAAATATTTGTTGCCATATAACATGAAAAAACCCTAATAAATATATTTTGATATAAAATGAGTCTGTAGTCATGCATGAAAATGCATTGAGCCATGTTCACTTACATCCTGCAATATTACTCAAAGTCCGATAGGCAGGGCCAGCTCAAGCCATTGGACAGATCGGCCTCGACAAGGGGCATCAAGGGTTAATGGACATAAAAAAGAACTAAGCAGACATCCATCATCTCACTCCACAATGTCTAACAGAAACTTCTTTCACCAATTCCCTAATCTTATCTGACTTAGGAGATAGGGCCATTTTGCCTCTCACCACCCGGAGGGGAGGAAATTAGAATACACTTTGAACTAGGACAGGTGTGAGTTCATCCCCTCCCTCATGGCTTTAAAGGACAATTGTCTAGAAGACAATGGTCTGGCCAGTGTTCACCGTTTTTCCTTTGCAAATGGATATTCCACTGGGAGAAGCTGTAAAGATTAACGCTCTCTCAGCCAAGGACCTGCCTACTGATAGACTAAGGTAAAGCTCAGTGCTAGTCAGTCAGTAAATCCTTTTTGTATTTTCTTTTGAATTCCAGTGTGCCTTTCTTTACTTCCAGTTTCAACCTACTTTCTCCCAATTCCTTATTCTGTGTGCAACACTTGTTTCTTAATAAAGTTCAGATACTTAGAAGTGGCTTCAGTCTGATTTAACAGGTTTTGGAGGGTTACTTGCAAAACTCTTCCCCATATGCCTCGTAAGCAGGGGCGTAGCTGGGGGAGAGTGGGCCTGTGTTCATCCCTCTCTTGGGCGGCCCCCCAGAGTGAGGGAGACAATGAAGAAAATAGGGAGGGATGGAGCTGGAGGGCCCTCAGGAGCTGGGGGCCCGTGTTCTTTGAACACTTTCATTCTATTATAGCTATGCCCCTGCTCGTAAGGTCATTCACTACTGTTGAGTTGTATAGAATAATATCGGTGTCAGAATAATATCTAGGGAATAACCCTAGAGCTGGGTTTTGTGGACTCTGGCTGTACAGTGTCTGTAAGTCCCCAGCCCGACAGTTCTAGGTTTTGAAGCAGTGTCTAAGCCTGGTCAGTTGCTTAGATCAGTCTTCAACTGGTGGCAGCCTACCTTGAAGGAGCAGTGTGCTCCTAGATTTGGGATCAGAGCAATCTCTCTATTGAGGGTATATCCCAGGAAAGCATAGAGTCACCCCGTTTCATCACAAATGGCTGGCAGCGGGTGGGATCAAAATATTGTTTTGCAAGATAGATAGATAGATAAACTTTATTACGATTGTAGATCAGACAGTACAACAAAAAAAGAAAGAAAAACACATTGCATAAGGCTAGAGCTTATAATACAAACAATGTAGCAAAATCTAGCCACGTTGAAAGTGATCTCTTTACAAAAATTAGATAGTAAAAACTCTAAGTAAAACTCATCAGAATGACCTGGAAACTTCCCCAAGAGAGGAGAAATTAGTTTTAAACAAGCATCACTATAAAATTTATAATATAAAATAACATGAGGGGTAGTTTCTACAGCACCCATTCCACAGGGGCAAATGCTTAAATTAAACGGAATCCCTTTATATCTACCATCCCTAACAGCCGTCGGAAGGGCGTTTAGGCGAGCAAGAGTAAATGGGCGCCTAAATTTAGGGATTGTTTTTCAAGAACTTTGCTAGAAGCTGACCGAAAACCAGAACCAGGTTGCACAGAAAAGGTGGAAAGGAGTAAACAAATGCACAGCTGAATGTGATTTCTGTTCGGTTTTAGTCAGGGTATTAGGAGTCAGTTTGGAGGATTCAGTAAGGTGCAGATCCCCCTTGGGGCCCTTCCTGAACAAGCCACCCCATTGGCTAGCCGGGCCCCAGAAGCTGCCCTGAACTCAAATGATCTGAACAACCCCTAACAAGACTTCCTTGTGGGTGTCCGCATCACAGATTCAAATGCCATTCCTGCCGAGCATCAGGAAATCATAATTAAAAATGGGAAGGTGGAAAGGGGATGGAGAGACTCTGGCACTGACATTACTTCTGTGCATGAAAGTCTTGTAAGACCAGAGATGATTGTGCCTGAGAGAAGTTGGGCAGTTAAATGCTTTGAAAGTGCAGTGGTGCACCTCCCACTTGCCAGTATTTGCCTAAAATACTGGGACTGAGAGGGTACCTGGACAGTTACTGTGCACAAGGATTTACAAACCCCTGTTTTAATTGGAAATAATCTGAGCAACCAGGTGGTCACAGGCAGCCAGGCTCAAGCAAGCTCTAATGAGATGGCACCTAGGGATCCAGAAGCCCCGCTCTCAGACCCACCAAACCTCACTGAGGATCAGCCACTTGCTTCGCTCTCAAGTACCAGTGATGTCATACAAAAGGAACAACTGGCACCCAGGGTTAACCCAGAGACCAATCCAGTAGTGGAACAAGAGGATCATGCTGTCCAGATCTTGCTGAATTGGGAAACAAAGGAACTCTGTGCAGCCAGACCAGAAACTGCATGTGAGGTCTGCTTGTGGTGAGGGGGGAGAGAGAAAGAGAAGGAATAATGTATTGGATGAAGCACAGCAGGATCAGTAGCCCAATCTACCAAGGAGGTTTGTGAGGTAAACAGGGACTGGGGTGTCTGCTGTGCTAGCAGCAGCAGCAGCAGCAATGGTGAATGCCTGGCTTTTCTGGAGCATAGTGCTTGGCCAGCAGCTCCCAACCTCCTCCTCCTCCTCCTCTCTCTGTCACAATGAATATTTATATACCGATTTTCAACAAAAGTTCCCAAAGAGAAACCACTTTGGGAACTTTTGTTGAAAAGCGGTATATAAATATTCATCATATTTGTATGTAGTGCACAGACTGGCTCTGCTGCAGGAGTGGCAGTGGCACCGTCGGGGGTAGGGGCTTGGTGGATCAGATACGGGGGTGTGGCTTGGGGGCACAAAAGACTATTTTGGCCAAGGGCACCAAAAGCCCCTTGAGCCGGCTCTGTCGATAGGGAACTGGTCCACCCATGACGGTGGACACTTCAATGATTGCAAGACTGGGGCAATCCAGCCTCACAATCACGCAAGTGCCCACCAGCACGGATAGGGTACTCCTCTATTCAGACAAACACCACCCTAAGCGTGAGTGGCCAAGCTGAGTGGGTGACTGCTAGGTCAGGAGCAGGACTTACAGTGGCTCTTTCAAGAAGGTCTGAATGGGGCTACTATTGCACTTCAAAGTTGGTCTGAGTTATTGACCCAAAGGTATCACATAGTTTGTCATTCTGTGTAAACAAATTGTCCAGATTCAGAAGTTCATTTTTTCTTACACTCTGTGGATTTCCATGTGCATGTTTGTGGTGATTGATGATTTCTAAAGCTGGAAGAGCAAAGGGCAGGGAAGATCAAATAAGTGAGACATAGTTTTACAGCGACGTTACTGTAAACGTGAGATTAGATGATAAATACAATATTCTCCACTGCACTCCTTCTTTCCTCTCTCAGTCTCAAGGCTATTTACCTGCTACCTGTGCTGGGCTGGGTGCCTGGGAGACTGCCGTGCTGCTTTTTCTCTCTGGGTGGTAGTGGGAGGAGTGGGAACACTTGACCAAGAATTGGGTTGCTGGACCATGAAGGAAGAAACGGAACTGTAGAAGAGCATACTTACTTAACAATAGTTCTGCGAGTTCATTGCTATCTATGGGTGACCAAATCATGTGAGATTTACTGGAGTCAAACAGAAGCAATGTTAGAATGGTGCTTGTTCAGTGTGTTCTAACACAGCTGCTGCTGGCTCAGGCCCTCCTCCAGAACAGAGAGTCGAGACCTAGGAGGGGGATTTTCAGCCTCTTTGTTACATGGTCTTAGATAACTTTCTAGGTTCCTTGATGACTAGTTGGGGACTAAAACTAAAATATTTTCCTGGATTCAGGGTTTCTGCAGGGGCAAGTGTCTTCCCTATCCCACACCCATGTACTCAGCTCATGCTATATGGCAGAAGTCAGTTTTCCTTTTAAACCTCTTTTCCTATACCTTTTCAAACCCCCCTCAAGTATTTTTCTCTTCCCCATGTTAAAAAGTCTTTTTCTGCTCCCCAAACACATTCTCCCCGCCCTCCCCAAAAAGTATTTCCTTTCTCCCACAAAAATTTAAGTGAAGAGTTGCTCCTCAAGCTTCCCCTCATCCCTGAACAAGCTCCAAAACTATTTGTGATGGACATTGTGTTAAGAAAATGGTTCCTTTTGTGTACATGGTATCTTACTTCAAAGCAGGTATAGATATCTCTTAGATATGGGGCCATTATTAGGAATGTGCACGAATAGTTTCTGGCAGCAATGGGGTTGGGGTTGGGGCGGAGAACGGTAGCATTAAGAATGAGGCATGCAGGTCCTTATCTGCTCCTTTGCGATCCTGCCGCTGTCCTTCCTAAAAAGGTATGCGTGCTGCATACAACCTTTTGGGAAGGACAGCACCATGACCAGAAGAGCGGCAGGGCAGTGGAGGAGTAGGTAAGGACTGCTTATGACTGCTAATGAGGCACTGAAACAATTAGAGGAGAGCTGGTTTTGTGATAGCAAGCATGAATTGTCGCCTTAGCTAAGCAGGGTCCGCCCTAAAACCTTAAAATTTTAAGGTTTTAATTCATGGTTGATTTTTGAATTGTTAAATTGTTTTAAGTTTTTGTATATATTTTAACTTCTTTTATACTACTATTAACCGACCAGAGACGAAAGTTTGGGGCGGTGTACAAATGTAATGAATGAATGAATGAATGAATGAATGTGTGAGCACTAAGATATTTCCGTTAGGGGATGGAGCCACTCTGGGAAGAGCAGAAGGTTCCAAATTCCCTCCCTGCCTGGATCTCCAGGATAGGGGTGAGAGAAATTCCTGCCTGCAACCTTGGAGAAGCCACTGCCAGTTTGTGAAGACAACATTGAGCTAGATGGACCTATGGTCTGACTCAGTATATGGCAGCTTTGTATGGTCCTATGTAATTTGGGCACATCCCTATTATATTTAATTGGGAATTATTTGTTTCATATCCTGCTTTTCAGTCCATATGGTCCTCCAAAGTGGCTTATTAAACTTTTAAAAAGCAATTTAAAATTCTTACACTCTGGGCCATCACTAGAGGCACTTTTAAAATATCTTCGAAAAATGTTTAACTGCTCTCTCAAGTGCATCACCCTGCATTAACATGAGAGTTAATGTTAGCTACAGTTTCACATGAATAAAACTAAGATTCAGATACTGACAGTCAATCCAACACCTCTCATATAATGTCGCTTGCTTGCTTTGTAAACCTTTGTTGAAAAAGCATTCCAGTGCTTTAGTTTTTTGGCCAGAATAAGACACTGCTGAGACCTTGTAGAAAGGTAGTATTATTAGAAGTGGAAGGTTTTCCAGGGATATGATATAATAATTTGTTTAATGGGTTCCAAGGAAGTACTCGCTCAGTCCATAGAGCCCCTGAATGTTTTGCTATCCTTGGTTGACATCAGCTAGAGAAAGCGATACTTAAAACAGCATCTTTGTATTGATACTGGAACACAAAGCATGGAGCTACTTGCAGATATGAGACTACAGGAACAGCACGTGAGCTCACTTGCTGCACACAGGACAGGAGAACTTGCTGCAACTAACCGCACCCACAGAATGGTAAGCGGGAACCTAGATAACAGTATTGCAGTCTTCTTAAAGGCACATATCACATATACTATATCCCCCTTCTTTACTCAGAGGAGCCCCCTATATAATCAAATGTTAACAAACACGAATTTAATCTATGTAATTGCAGGACCATAGAGCCAGAGGTTACTAGCACATAGCTCACTGATGGAAATTAGCTTTTACTGCTATTCCACTACACAGTCCTTGAACATGGAGGGTAGTGGACCACATGTCCACTGCTAGCCTGAACTAATTCACCAGGCATCTGCACAGGTTCTGATGAAGTTTCAGAAATGTTGTCAGGAACTTGTTCTTTTTCAACAGGTGTTCTGATGGTTGTTTTACTACTGACTACTGACTCTTTGGGCAAAACATCTGGTTCTGTGGGCACAGATGAGAGATCTCTTTGTAGGTGTTTCTTCCAATCCTCCTGTGCATGTTGCCATTGGGTGTGTCTACCACAAAGGAGCGTGGTTCCTTGTTTTTCATTGTGACACATGCAGATACCAGAATGAAACTGGTATTCATTCACATCCTCACTTTCTCTCCCTCTTGCAGAGGTGGCAAAAATGCTGCCCATCTGTCATATTGCACGATTTGTAGCAATCAATGGCATTTTAATTTGTGATAGATATTGGTGAGGAGTTTGGACAAACCCTGCTAACTTGGCAAAGAGGCACCTTTTAACGTGGTGATTCTCTTTATTTAGCAGGGGGAGAGTAACTGGCCCTATCTACCACCAGCACAGTACCTCCAGTGACTGTTGCTCATGTCTGTTTTATGTTTCTTTTTAGACTGTGAGCCCTTTGGGGACAGGGATTAATCTTATTTATTTGTGGTTTTTTTGTGTAAACCGCCCTGAGCCATTTTTGGAAGGGCGGTATAGAAATAGAATAAATAAATAAATAACACCTCTGGAATGGCATATAGGGTGGTACAGACAAGTCTTTCCCAACTGAGCTGGGGCATATTCCAGACTAAATAGTAGGAGTGTTCCTCAAGTTGAACAAAGCTATACAGTAGCCCCTCATCAACTGAAGGGTTCTGTTCCAGAAAACCCTCGTGGTTGGCAAATTTGCGGTTGCGAAGCAATAGGGAATAATTGAAAATGGGGTTAGAGGAATCATGATCGCGAAGCGACAGGAAAATACAGTTTAAAAAAGTAGGAAAAAATCCTCCCTGACCCCCAGAAATTGTTCCCTGACCCTCAAAATCTGCCCTCCAGAACCCCCCAAATTAAAAAAAAAAATCTCACCAAAATGCGGATACTTAAGTTGCAGTTGGTGAGACTGGTCAACATTTCCCAGTTGTGGATATTGTGTGAAGTCTCTTTCAACATCTTCTTAACGGTGTGGACTATGCACTTTTCTGGTTATTCACAGTCAAATGGCCACATAGAGCCATTCAATATACCTGCTACTTTAAACAAACAAACAACAACCAGCTGCTCTTCTGACTAGAAGCACCTGTTTTTAGCTTTCTGCAGTTTCGGTAACCCAAAATGTAAGATAAATATACAGCTATATGAATGTTAAATATGTATTTTATCTCTGACGTTGCAAGGGTTTGGGAGGAACATATTTTCTTCCCTATTTTAATTATTCACTTTAGTGCTCATCACTATATTTAGCTATAGAAGTAGTGCATGAAAAGGATGTGTGGAATTTCTATTTAAGCCTAACCCATATACTTGTATTATCCACACACACACACACCGCACCCAAGCATAAAGGTTCTTGTTAATTGTTGGTTGGGAGGAGCAGTTAATTATGCTTTGACTTGCTCTCTAAAATATGCTTGATCAGTTGATTTTGGAAAGGATGATGGTGTCTTACGTTAAGGCAGATTTGATAATACCCACTGAGACAAGCTGGTAGGACCATCACTTCCATTAAAAAATGATTTATCTTAGATGTACAATGTGGGGAGGGTGTTATACAATCAATCAATCAGTTATTTGTTTAGCCATATACCATAGCCATAACAAAAACATTTGACTCAAAAAATGGGTTGTTAAAGCATCATAAAAATTTTGGGACACTCAAAAATGCAAATGTTGACTCAGAATAATTCAGACAATTAGATTGTATTGCCATGTGTTTTGCCATGTACTTTAATGGCAGAAATGAAAAAGCTGGCTACTTTGCTGGTAACATGGGGCCTGGAATCGGATTATAATTTTTTTTGCATAGAACTCCAAAGATCTGCCATGATAAACCATAAGCAATGGCTGAATAAATACATCACATAAACCATTGTATGTATGTATTGGTTTATTTCGGCCCAAGGCCAGCATAAATACCAAAGGAAAAAGAAACAACAGGAGTAAATACATAAAATAGATAAAATACATAAAACATAAAATACATAAAACATTAATACCTTCAGATACCATATACATAGCTAATTTCATTCAAATAGAACCGGTTAATCTGAAGTACACAACCCGGCATCTCGTGCCTCAATCATTCTAAACCGAATCTTGCTTGCTATGAATAAAAATTTTGCTACCCTCCTGTAAGCATACTCTGACTTAGCAGCAACCAGGAAAAGAACCTTGTCCTTGCCAGAAGGGCAATTAGAATTGTAATGAGTTAGCAGTGGGGAGAGAAGCTTTCCCCTTAATTCAGTATAAAATCTGCACTTCAGCATCAGATGTTCCGTAGTCTCCACTTCATCGTTCTGGCAGGGGCATAATCTTTGATCATATGGCACCTTCCCAAAACGTCCTTCCAATACTGCCATATGAAGGGCATTAAGTCTAGCCACTGAAAGAGCCCTACGATGATCCCCATTAGAGATCCTAAGTAAATATTCAGCGGGGAAATGGCTACTGATTTGGTCTCCTAGGAATAGGTCAGGACCTATTTGGGTAACATCCCCCTGCTTCATAAACCATTGTAGAAATTAGAGCCCAAAAATACATGGATCAAGTCTTCCTCTTCCCATGACCCTTATAGACATAGACGTTCTGCAATAGGAATTCCAGCCTGTCAACACAGCATATGGTACAATATTAAGAACTTAAGAATAGCCCTGCTGGATCAGGTCCAAGCATCAGTCCAGCATTCTTTTTCATTTAGTGGCCCGCCACAGGTAAGAAGTGAGGACATGCCCTGTCTCCTACTGTGACTCCCCTGCAACTGGTATTTAGAGGCATCTTGCCTCTGAGGCTGCAGGTTTCCTATAGCCACCAGCAGTGTTCCCTGTAACAGAGATTCTCAGATGCTGTTGACTACAACTCCCAGGATTCCCAGCTGCAGTGGCCTTTGGCTGGGAATGATGGGAGCTGTAGTCAACTACATCTGGGAATCCCTGTTACAGGGAATACTGGCCACCAGACTAGTCGCCATTGATAGTCCTGTCCTGCATTAAATTGTCTAAGTCCCTTTTAAAGCAATCCAAACTAGTGGCCATCATCACTTCCTGTGGCAGAGAATTCCAAAAATTAATTATGCACTGTGTGAAAAAGTATTTCCTTTTGTTGGTCCTGAAATTCCCAGCCTTCAGTTTTATGGGATGATCCCTGGTTCTATAATATTATAATATTATAGTAATATTTCTCTCTGTCCATTCTCTCTACTCCATGCCTAATTTTATATACTTCTATCATGTCTCCCCATAGTCGACTCTTTTCCAAACTAAAACGCCCCAAATGTTGTAGCCTTGTCTCATAAGAAAGGTGCTCCAGGTCCCTGATGATCTTGGTTGCCCTTTTCTGCACCTTTTCCAGTTCGACAATGTCCTCCTTAAGATATGGTGACCAGAAGTGCACACAGTATTCCAAATGTGGCCACACCATAGATTTGCATAAGGGCATTATAATATTAGCAGTTTTATTATCAGTCTCCTTCCTAATGATCCCTAGCATGGAATTGGCCTTTTTCACAGCTGCCGCACACTGAGTCAACACTTTCAAGGATCTGTCCACTATGATCCCAAGATTTCTCTCCTGGCCAGTCACTCACAGCTGAGACCCCATCAGTGTATATGTGAAGTTGGGTTTTTTGCCTCAAGATGCATCACTTTCATTTATTAAGAAGTTACACTGGTCCCAGTACAGATCCTTTGGGGACCCCACTTCTTACTTCCCTCCATTGTGAAAACTGTCCATTTATTCCTGCCCTTCAACCAGTTATTGATCCACAAATGAACCTGTCCCCTTATCCCATGACTGCTAAGTCCACTCAAAAGCCTTTGGTGGGAACTTTGTCAAAAGCTTTTTGGAAGTCCAAGTATACTATGTCAAGCTGATCACCTTTATCCACATGCCTGTTGCCACTCTCAAAAAGGTTAGTGAGGCAAGACTTTCCCTTGCAGAAGCCATGCTGGTTCTCCTTCAGCAAGGCCTGTTCTTCTATATGTTTAACAATTTAATCCTTGAGAATGCTTTCCATCAATTTACCCAGCACAGAAGTTAAGCTAACCAGCTGTCTAATTTCCTGGATCCCCCTTGGATCCCTTTTAGAAAATCAGGATTACATTAGCTACTTTCCAGTCCTCTGGTATGGAACCTGATTGTAGGGGCAAGTTACATATTTTTGCTAGGTGACCAGCAATGTCACATTTGATTTTTTTCAGAACTTTTGAGTGGATGCTATCTGGCCCTGGTGGTTTGTTAATTTTTAGTTTTTCAAGACAGTTTAGAACATCCTCTTTCTTCACCTCAAATTGGCCCAGTTCTTCAGCCTTCAAGTTCCAGAGTGGGGATATGGTCAGGATCCTCCTCTGTGAAGACAGATGCAAAGAACTCATTCAACTTCTCTGCAATCTGCTTATCCTTCATTATCCCTTTCATGTCCACATCTTCTAGGGGTCCAGCTGCCTCCCTGGCAGGTTTTCTGCTTCTGATATATTTAAAGAAGTTTATTAATTCCCCTTTACACTCCTAGCTATATGCTCCTTGAATTCTCTTTTTGCATCCCTAATTGTCTCCTTACATTTCCTTTGCCAGAGTTTATGTTCCTTTCTGTTCTCTTCATTTGGGCAGCACTTCAGAAAATAAGTCTTCTTTCCTTTTATAGAATCCCTGGCTCTACTTGTTAGATTCAGGGACTATATAAAAATCCGGCAAGTGAAAAGCTTTTCCTAAGTCTACCTGTCAGGTTTGATAAATAAGATGTTGGGAATGAGGAAGAAGAAAGATTAGGACAACTAATAAAGAGGGGAACAACATTTTCTAGCAGAGTACAATGTATACTGATTATGTCTAGAAGCCTTTGTCTTAGACGTATTTGGGCTTTGTGATATCCCAAAGAAAGGATCAAATCTTGGCAAAAGCCAATTGTATTCAACTTTAGTTGCCAACTTTTCACCAAAGACTACTCACAAGAGTCAGCAAATAATAAAGGTAATAATCCATGGAGTCCAATACATAATAAACACAGCTAGTAATTTAAAGTGAAATTTCAACAGCTGGCAAGCCAGTTTCCAGTCTCAGCACAGTATTGGCTAAGCATTTAGGTGCACACAAAAGATTTCTAAGACACTGATTCTGAACTTTTGGTACTTCAAATTGGTATGCCAAATAACTGTGATAAGGATTTTGCTCTAAAAACTTAGATAGTTGGGGGAATAAAGCACCCTCGCTTTGTTCGATAAAAATGCAAAACTGCACAGTACTATTACTGGCCTTGGCCAAAACAAAATTGAGTTCAGATGTCCAAGAACCTGTAGAACTAAAAGCAATTCCTAAGTATTTAAATTGTTTGACTTGCTGAACCTCATGCTGATCTAAATACTGTACCATTTATGTACCAGTTATTTCTTAGAAAAATCAGTTAATTTAGTTTTATTGTAAATAAGTCATGGCACAATATTTTGAAAAGACTGTCAGCCTTTTCAGACTGAGGTGAGCCCTTGATAGCAACATATATCATCGCATATAGCAAATCAATGATTTTGAGGCTAATTTGGGAGAATTAGATTCTGCTGTCATAAGACTGGATACAAGATTATTTATATACAAATTAAAAAGAATTGGAGCCACTATACATCCTCGCCTTACCCCCTGAGCAGAATTAATCAGAGCTGTCAGTTGACCATCCATGCCACCACGAACTTGGAAATAAGTACTGGTGTAAAGAATCTTAATTAGCAAAAGAAGACTTTTATCTATAATAGTAGTTTCAAATTTCCCCCATCGTTTTCCACAGTGTCAAACATTCATTTCAGATTGATAAAAGCAGTAAACAATTGGGAAGCGGGTTATAGATCAGGTCTGATTATTTTCACACTAGCCTGGAATCAGCCTCTGATTTATTCTACTTAGCAGTATTTATATCCCCTACTTCCAAAAAGAGCTTATATAGAAGGTTATCTTATTTTATCTTCTGACCAGTTCCATTGTTAATCTGAGAGTTAGACTTGCTCAGGCACATCTAGTGAATTTAGGGGCTGAGCAGATTTAAATCTAGGATTCTGTTTTATAATTGTTTCCCTTGTAAACACAAATAAACCTTATGTAGGTCTTTAACTAAGACTTTATTCAGAAACAACTGGATTTTCTCCTTCCCCTCCTTTCCGCCCCTGACCCCACCCACCACACCATTTCTACAGGATCCCTACTGGAACAAATTTCTAAAAGACAAAACATAAAATATTACTAGATAGAATACAACAGGCTCTCTGATCCAGCTTTATCCATAACACAGATAATTAACCATTGTACAATTTTAAATGCTTGCACCAGAGTAGTTGTCTAGTTAGGCCTATTCTGTTAATGAGTTTGCCAAATATTATGAAAGTTGGTAATACTGCCTAATGTATTCAGAGAATGAAATGACTTTTCTCCTTAGAATATTAAAAAAAAAAAACATAATCTATAATTTCCACCACATTTCCTTACCAATGGTTGCCAAAGGGCCTAATTCTCCATACATTATCACTGTGTAGTCTCCTATTTGCTTCAGTTGGATTCATGTTTATCTGTTATCTCCTAGTAGGGTTGTACACGAATCAAGAGCAGCCATGTGCATGCCATCGCCGCATGAGGTGTGCTTGGGGGCATGATGCTGCACAGGAGGCTGTGGCGAGTGGTGGAGGAGCATAACATTTATTTACTTTCCAATGTATTTACTACTTTCCCACACAAGTGTAGAAATTCAGTTTTTCATAGGAAAATGAAAAACTGTTAAAACATTAAAACATGCAAATACAAATAAGCAGTAGCCATCAGCAGTTTGAGAGACGAAATGGGGAGGGGGGAGAAAGGTGTTTGCCTACCTTGAAAAGGAGACAAGTGAGGTAGACAAGTGAACCCCTCCTGGGGAAGGTATTCCACAGCTTTTGGTGAGTTGGATGGAAAGAACAAATGAGTGGAAAATAGTCTTTAGTACTGTTCTCCACATTCTTGCACAAGAGTCCATTCAGTGCTATATAAGTTGGCTCTATATCAGTTTTCACGGTTTTGCTTGTGCAAGAGATTGCACATGCTGTTGCGAACTGGATTTAGTTTCACTTTTCTTGTGGAACATTCTAGTGTGAAATGTAAAGCAGCCCTTTCCATGAGGTGAGTAGAAGATACCTTCTGCAGGTGGTGGCAGTTTTAGATCCAATGTGTGTGTGGGTTTTAATGTAATAAAATGCAAAGGAATAGGAAGAGGTGAATAAAATTATGCATGGAGTGGAGAGGGTTGACAGAGAGAGATTTTTATCCCTCTCTCACAGCACTAGAACCAGGGGTCACCCCATGAAACTGAAGGTTGGGAAATTTAGGACCGAAAAGAGGAAGTACTTTTTCACACAGCACATAATTAATCTATGGAATTCTTTGCCATGGGATGTGGCGATAGCCACCAGTTTGGATGGCTTTAAAGGGGGCTTAAGACAAACTCATGGTGGACAGGTCTATCAATGGCTATTAGTCTGGTGGCTCTGGGCCACCTCCATCCTCAGAGGCACGATCCCTCTCAATACCAGTTGCAGGGGAGCAACAGCAGGAGAAAGGGCATGCACATACCTCTTGCCTGTGGGCTCCCCAGAGGCATCTGGTGAAACAGGATGCTGGACTAGATGGGTCTTGTGCCTGATGCAGCAGGGCTGTTCTTATGTTCTTAAGAGAAGAAAAAATAAATAAGAAGAAAGCATTGTTTGCTTCTTATTTATTTTTTCTTCTCTTAAGAACATAAGAACAGCATTGTTTGCTTGGCTGGTCTGGAAGGAGTTAAAAGAAGCTGTATGGATATAAAGGCTTATATGGGTTCTCTCAGCTTCATTCACCTGGCTACATGACAGAGCCGCACCCTTAATTTGCATCCTGATGGGTTGCCAACAGGATGCACAAACATTGAAGTTGCACTGTTAACAGAAATCCAGAACATCAGGAACTTGTTTGTCTAATCTTCATCAGAGGAATATGACAGTTTCTTTATCTGACTTGATGTCTTCCAAAGTTGATTGACTGCTCTTTTGTTGGACTATGTTCTGGATTATTGCTATTTCTTTGTCACGCCCTTTTATTTTGTATGCCTACTAGTGCTCAAAGCAATTAAAATGGTGCTGTGCAGCCCTGAAACAAATCCAGGTCAGCAGTTTCCATTAAGCTTAATGAAAGAACACAATTGAGAGATGATGTGTACAGCACCTTTCCATTGCTTTTTGTGGTGCTCTGAAACTTATTTAGATCAATTGATGGCAGTGGGAAAGTTCGAAACACCTATTTGGCTCATGATTAAGCAGCTAGTTTATTCTGCTAATATAAAAGAATTCAGCACCGAAATATGGTTTCAGGAATTCTGTTAATGGCTTTATTAATTTAGTCAGAATGTCTGGAAACTGTTAGTGTGGTAGATGACAAGTTTGTTTTTAAAGGTAGAGGTAACAATGAGAAAGGCATAGAACCTAGTCGTGTTTGCATTGTTACATTTTCTCTCATAATAACTTTCAAACATTTTTAAATGGAATCTGCCCAATGCATGTCAATTCCATCTCTGCTTCAGAATGATAAATCCTTTGATATTTGTATTATGTTGTTCACCAACATGTACACATGTACAAGGCACTTTACCTTGTGCATTTAGTCACAATCCTTCATTTGGGAATTGCTAGTATATTAAATATATTTTTCGATCCTCATATTTAGGCACGTATAATTCCTGTTGAAGTTGATGGCATGTATGCATACATTATTCAACAATAACCATAAATTGTACATAAGCTCATATCCATAGAGCATTCCATGTACGCAGTTAATATTCTAATTCTTAAAATGCTGATTTTCAAAAAACTGCAAAATGTTGATCATTTCCTTCAGAAATCTTGCAAGTTCAATACAGCATTGGTAAGATGATGATTAACTCTAGAAAAATATGTGAATAGAAGTAATTCCCTTGCAGTTTCAGCATCTGTTGCATTAACTGAAATTAGCTTGATATTAAAAAGTGCTGCATTAGAATTAAGAAATAATTATGCTATTGCCGGCAGGAAAATATTTGGGGGCATATTTGTTGCATTTATTCTCGGTAAGAATGCTTTCCTACCAACAAATGGTTTTCAATAGTTGGAGGATAAAGAATATTCTGAAATGAAGGATAAAGAATGGAGGATAAAGAATATCTTGAAATGAAAGCTGACATAACTCTGCCTTTTAATGTAAATTACATTAAACATTCAAATTAAATTCTGGAATTTCCTAATAATAGCAATGGAGGCATCTAATCATTTTGAGGTTCCAACAACAATACTGTTATTGTGCTAAAACAGGACACTTGATTACCTCATTGGCATGTTTGGTTCATTAACAGTTTGAAACAAACTGAGAAGCAGAGCGTGCGTCTGACCTTTCTTCCCCTTGCCTGGTTCAGATTAAGAATAATGTCTGAATATTAGTTAAAACAATTTTTGCAATTTAGACTGTTTTTATAGCCTTCTATGGCTGATTCATTTGGTTTAACTAATATTCAGATATTATTCTTAATCTGAACCAGGAACCTCAAAATGATTAACTGAAATTAGCTTGATTTTAAAAAGTGCAGCATTAGAATTAAGAAATAACCATGCTATTGCCGGCAGGAAAATATTTGGTGGCTGTATATATATTTGCATATTTGTTGCATTTATTATCTGTAAGAATGCTTTTCTTCTAACAAATGGCTTTCAAGAGTTGGAGGATAAAGCATATCCTGAAATGAAAGCAGCAGATATATTGATTTTGTCAAACTAACCAGTCAAAGCTTGAACAAATATTCACTATTTGTGGCTATTTATGCTGAGTTTGTAGAACTGGCAAGCAAACCTATCTCTAACTATAACTGCTTCTAACTATAACTGCAAATGGTGGTTCAGAGCTGAGTGAAAACAGCAGTGCAGACATAATGCTAACTATGATTATCTCTGAAAATGAGAGTAGAAATTTGCCCTCAAGTGGTGGGGAGAATACACGATTTCATGAGGTGCTCCTGACAGTCTAATTTTGATTAGAAGATATGGTAGCATTATGTATACACCAAGCCATAGGATTTTTTTTTTTTTTTTTTTTGGCCATTGAATAAAAACTAGTTAAGACCAAGCTAAATATTTTGTTACGCACAGGGGCAGCATAGAGACTAAGACTGGTGTGAGTGGATTTTACTAAGACTTCTGCTAACGGAAGATATTCTGCTTGCAAAAGGGAGGAAGGATTATTTTTGCCACCCCTTCTTCCCTCTGCAGCTCCAGCACCTTCTCAAAATCTGCTCTTGAGGGCACGGAGATCATCAGGAGCAGATGGGGGGGGGCCATGGGGGACTGCAGAGGAAAGGGTGGGGTGTTTTTTTTTGCAAAAATTATTCCTTCTCCCTTAAGCAAGCATGATATCTTTTGTTTGCAGAAGTCTTAGTTTTGATGCTGCTCACTGTGTTAGATATTTATAGTAAAATTAGATAAATTAAATATCCAATTAAGATATTTGTTTTAAATTTGCATTGAATTTGCACAAACATACATAATGTCAGTGTGTGTTATAGCTGCTTATCTCACAAACACAAAGTAATCTTTTATTCAGAAACAACTCCATTTTCTCCTCCTTTTCCTCCCTTTTCCTCACTTACTCTCCCCCCCCCACTCTCTACACGATCCCCACTGAGACAAACTTCTGAACAACAAAACATAAAAAGTACTGGATAGAATATAATGCAGTGGAAGAGGGTGCTCAAAAGCTAGTAAACCTAATTTCCCCCATTTAATTCAGTTTGGCCTGTTTGCATGCCTCCAGAGATCTGTAATTGGAATACTTTGGATGTGCCCCATAGGAATCCAACAGGAATTTAAAATGTAAGTTGCAAATGATAATATTGCTTTGAAATCAAATGTGAAAAGTACAGAGTTCACAATGTATTCAGTTAACAGAGTTATGTCAAGTTAAATTTAATCTCTGCTCAGCAGCACATACCTGAATTGTACTTAATGTATCTAAGTCTGCAGTCCTATGCGTATTTTCCTTGGAGTAAGTCTCATTGACTATGGTGTGCCTGCTATAAACTGCAACAAATATTTATATACTGCTTTTCAGCCAAAGTTCTCAAAGTGGTTTACATAGGATAGATAGATAAGATGGTTCCCTGTCCCCAAATGGCCCAAAATCTAGTTCTATGCTTAGAATTGCATTGCAAGATTTATCAGTTAGATGTTTTTTCTTCTGTGATTTTGATAGTTGTTGGCAACAACTTCTTCTTCTTCTTATCCATTCAGTTGTGTCTGACTCTCGGCAACAGCAAGACTAGTTTATTACATGCCCATTTATATTGGTGTTTAATTGGAATCTGGCCCCATATGAATATTTCATTTCCTCTTTTTGATACACAGGGCTTTCCCCAATGAATGTATATTGTGTTTTATACCCCTGTGTATACAGCAGTAATTTGCATTTGAAAGACTTCCTGTTCAGTGTTTGTTTATTTATTTATTTGCTGCCCTTTGTCCCATGACCCCAGGTTAACAAGATAAAACAATGCAATGCAATATAACATAAAAACAAAATAAAATAATAAAACTCAATAAAAAACCATAAAACAGAACAAAACGTAGCTAGCCATTTAGAAAGAGCAGAGACAGCTCATTGACTAAAAGCCCAAATAAAAAGTGCAATCTTCACTCTCCTCCTGAAAGATGGGAAAGAGGGAGCCATGCGGGTCTCATCTTCAAACGGGTTCCACAGCCTGGGGGCAATAACTGAGAAGGCCCTGTCCCGTGTACTTGAAAAACAGGTCTCAGCAGGTGTTGGCACATGGAGCAGAGCCAAGTGGCAGGGTAGCCAATCAGATTCGGCTGGGAGCAAGTGGTCTCAGAAGTTTTGACATTTTCAACAAGGTATCTTCAAATCCATGAGCCTCTCTTGCTGAAATTGTACCATGTGTGAATTTTGTTAATACAGAAAAGACCTGGAAGAAAAAATAAATGTACAGTGCAGCGAATGTAGATTTTATGCCAATTTAAGCCAAAGCCCTTTTGATGACTATAGGTCACCTCCAGCCTCAGAGGCAAGATGCCTCTAAAAACCAGTTGCAGGAGAGAAACATGCCCTCACCTCTTGCCTGTGGGCTTCCCAGAGGCATCTGGTGGGCCACTGCGGGAAACAAGATGCTGGACTAGATGGGCTCGGGCCTGATCCAGCAGTGCTCTTATGAGGGCCAAGCTAGACATGATAGTGTTGGTATCCTTTAATAGTTTCATGGCCAATGCTGACACAGCTCCCACTCACAGTAGTGACTGAGCGAGACACTGAGCAATCAAGACCAGCCCCAGCCCTGGATCTTTATACTAGATCAGAACCTGAGGCAGCCCAGCCCTAGCCCCAGATCTTGACACCAGATCTAAATCTGAGAGAATCCCTGAGGAGACAACAGCTCCAGGGTTGAGCTCTCTGAGGCAGCAGAACCCTAGCCATTGCAGAGCTGGCCTCACCCACACCACCTCGTACCCCCAATGTCTGCACACTACCGCTGGCAACAAGCTTAGCAGGAGCAGGTGGAGTGGAGGAGGAGTGCTAGACTTGAAAGGTGATTTTTAAAGGGTTTTCACTCTCTAGCCAGGGAGGCAGAGCCCAGGAGGAGTAATCTGATCTCAGAGGTCCTTAAGGGTTCAGGCTGCCTCTGACTGCTGTTGACAACTTTCTTCCTTGGCTCTCTGCAAGGTCCTGTGAACTGCCCTCATCTTGTGGACAACCAGGACAAGGCAAATAGAATATCCAACCTATTCACGGAGAAAATGTAGAGTGGGGTGGAGGTCTGATTTTTAATATCAAAACGTCCCCCCACTATCTTCCTGTGATCTATTGATTCTAGCCTTTCTTGTTTCTGATGTCTCACCTAGGCTATATGAAAAGGTGGTTGGCCAACAAATGTACTGATGAACAACAAATGTGGATCTCTTTCTGGGTCCAAAATTTGCATGTCCAAACTCTTTCTAACTCTGTATTAGTGGAGCCCTGTGCAAGCTACATTACTTGTTGTCAAAATCCTGATATATGAATGTCTGGAATGCTCTTCCAAACCAGCAGCATATTTAGATAATATTCTTATCCCTAAATTTAGGCGTCCATTTACTCTTGCCTGCCTAAATGCCCTTCCAACAGCTGTTAAGGATGGTAGATATAAAGGGATTTCGTTTAATTTAAGGATTTGCCCCTGTGGAATGGGTGCCATAGAAACTTCCCCTCATGTTATTTTATATTGTAAATTTTATAGTGATGCCCATTTAAAATTAATTACTCCCCTTTGGGGGAAGTTTCCAGGTCACTCCGATGAATTTTATTTAGAGTTTCTGTTATCTAACTTTTGTAAAGAGATCACTTTCAAGGTGGCTAGGTTTTGCTACATTGTTTGTATTATACGCTCTAGTCTTATGTAATGTTTTTTGTTGTACAGTCTGATCTACGCTCGTAATAAAGTTTATCTGATCTGGAATGCTCTTCAGATAAATGAGGATGTATATAGTGTTAATTCTGCTTGCACATTTGCAAGAGACTGAAGTATTTACTAACAGTCACATGACTTTCTCCAAATCCAATTAAATATATGGCAACAGGTTCTCAGTTATATCCCTAGAAGTTTTCTGGTAGATCTGCAGAGTTGACAAGTACTTTATGTTAGAGGTGGGCATTTAAGACTTGCTGTTGTTTCCATTATCATCTTAATAATATTATATATAACACTATAGTGTATATGGTACCTTTTATAAGGCATAATGTTGGAATGACATTTATGAGTGTGTTCCTTAGTATAGGATTTGGTATGCCAAGGTTACATAGCGAATGGTCTTTATTAATAAATAACTAAGATAGGTGTCAGTCCAAAGGGCTTTGACTTGTTCTCATTGCATTCCAGGACCTTGGTGTTTGTAAATCCTGGGAATTGCTTTCATGCTGTTTTTGTTTAGGGGTGTCATTTGTGTTTTTTCCTTTTCGAGGCAGCCTCTGTCAAGAAGCTTACTCTAACAGGAAGGATAATATGTACAGGTAACTTGTTTATATCAACTATGGAATTATCATGCTAATAAACATGGCTCAATTTGCAACATACTAAGATCTTTTAAAGTATCAGTAAATGCGCCTGTGCAAGGAGACATGAACATTTTATGCAGTATGGAAACTATTGCTTTTATTTATCTGACATTTGAGGCTTGGAATATTTTTGGCCGAAGTCTTGTATCTTCTGTAAGAGTAGTGCAGAGTATGAGTATGATTGCTATAGACTGGAGGTAAGGCAGGTATGCTTATATTATGCATCATTTAAAAACAAACAAACTGAGTATTGTTTAAAAAGGAGTTTACACAAAGGGATTGTGTAAGGATTTGCTTCTTCTGTCAACAGAATGCTCTCTCTGTTAGTAATATATTTGGTTCTTCTCCTTGCCAAGCCTAGCTCATCATCAGTAACATGGTCTAGTTAAGTGTCATCAGAGGAATTCTTTGTGAAGTTATTTAACAGTGGAATGCTTTTTCCTCATGATGCAGAAATCAGTTTGATTTTCAAGTCCAAAACTGCATGTATAGGTTGGGAATTTTGTTTGGAAAAGCATCATAAGAGTTTTAGCAGCTCTCACAAAAAGCTATTGATCTAATGGTGTACAACTTGAATTTATATACTGTAGGAGTACTCCTTCTCTAGAAGCTCCTATCTGACCCATTGAGAAGAACAAACATTTCAGCAGCCAGGTACCACCCAAACAAACTCTGTCGGCCCTTTCAGAGGTACACTTAGGTGATTTTGGAGTGTGGACCTAAAGGCCTTTTGTGTCTGCCACTGCCGCAAGATAAGCTGCAATGCACTACTGTATTACTTACACCAGAACATGTTAAGGGAAAGCTGGAAACTTTGCGGGGGGCGGGGCGGTATTTTTTAGAAGAAATTCTGAATAAGATAGTCCCCACTGACCTGCACATACCATATTTGGCATGGACAATCCTGCCACTTGAATTAGATTCACTGTAGTGTTCCTGGGCTGGGTCTGGGGCTCCCCAAAAATGTCCTGCTGGGGGCTGGGTTTCATGGACACTTAGTATGCTCTTCCAGGGATTAATTCATAGCCCAACTTCCTGCAGCAGTGACAGAAGCTTCTGTAGATGGTACAGGTATCTTCCCATTATGGATTGAAAATGATACCACCATTGAGGTAAGCAAGGTTATAGGTGCAGCAGGAACTGTGTAACTTTGACCACTGTCTGGAAGTGTCTCCATTTGCCTCATGGAGCCCAAAGGGCATGATTGCAATGTGAAAAAGCACTTGCAGGGTGGCAAAGGCCATCCCCCCCCCCGGTTTTGAGCATGTATGGGCATGCGTTAGTTGCCCTTTGTAAGGTCCAGGGCTAAGAGAATGTGAATTTTTCCCAATTCACCAGAATGTCTGCCTGAAGCATCATGTATGCATCACACTTAACACTTGGTTCACCTTGTGAAGCTGATGCAAAACTTGATGGTGGTTCTGTCTAGGGATGTGCGAACCGGTTCGGATCCGAACCGGTTCCGGTTCGGCGGTTCGATCCGAACCGGGGGTGGTTCGTTTTGAACTGGTTTGGACCGGTTCGGACACCTGAAAATTTGTAGGATGGTAGCTGGCACCCAGGGGTACCTGTCATCCAAACCCCAAAGCAATCGGACACTTGTACGATTTTTTATGAATTTTTGAAAAATATTTTTATTTTTTTCTCATAGGATATAATGGGATTCGCACCAGACCATTATTCCTTATTGTGGAGCACCCATGGATGCCAACAACCATTGCAAACCCTGAAGCAATCAGACACCCCTATGATTTTTTATGAATATTTGAAATATTTTTAATTATTTTTCTCATAGATTATAATGGGACCCGAACCAGTCCATATCCCCTATTGTGGAGCACCTAGGGGCACAAAAGCGGGGTGGGTGGTAGACAGGCAGGGGTGCCTACCACCCCAAAAATCCCAAGGCAATTGGACACTCCTCTGATAATTGGTGAATTGTTAAAGTATTTTTGAATTCCTCATAGAGAATAATGAGGATTGCAGCAAATGTATAGCTTCACGTCGGGGGGAAAGGGGTGTCGTAGAGTGCAGTGTGGTGGCTGGTAGTTCCTAGGGTGGGCAAGGAAGCTATCAGAATTATTTGAAAGGAACTGGGCAAAGGGATGATTTTTGGTTAATTGTTGAAGTTTACGTGTCTTTAAGGTTTTCCCCCATTAGATATAATGAAGGGTGTAGCTCTTCACGTCGGGGGGAAAGGGGTGGCCTAGAGCAGTGTGGGGTTGGTGGTAGTGCCGGTTATGAGCAGGGAAGCTACCTGAATTTTTTCAAAGGATTTGGGCAGAGGGCTGATTTTTGGTGAATTGTTGAAGTTTATGCGTCTTTAAGGTTTTCCCCCATAGAGAATCATTGAGGTGTCAGCAGCCCCATAAGTGCACTTGGGGGGTGCTGGGGTGGCCCAGAGCGAGTGGTGGTACCACCACTCGTAAGACAGACATTTCAGTGTCTTCATTGTCAGTTCTGAGGCTGGTTGCTGTACCCATTGTCATTAGTTTAGTCTTCTTTACATTTAGTTATAGTCCCATTTTTTCACTGTGCTCCTTGACTTGAATTATTAGAGCTTGCAGATCATCCGCATTCTCAGCTATCAGAGTGGTGTCATCAGCATAGCACAAGTTATTGATGTTTCTTCCTCCAACTTTAAAACCACACTCATCTTCTTCCAATCCAGCTTCTCTCAGTATATGTTCAGCATATAAACTGAATAAATAAGGAGAAAGTAGACAGCCTTGTCTTACTCCTTTGCTGATCTGGAACCATTCTGTTTCACCATGTTCCATCTGGACTGTGGCTTCCAGTCCTTTTATGTAGGTTTCTCATGAGAACAATGAGATGTTCTGGGGCACCCATTTTCCTAAGGATATTCCACAACTTGACATGGTCGACGCAATCAAAGGCTTTTATGTAATTAATAAAGCACATATTGACTTCTTTTGGGTATTCTTTGGCTTTCTCAATTATACAGCGTGCATCAGCAATGATGTCACTTGTTCCTCGGCCTTTCCTGAAACCAGCTTGAACATCCGGCATTTCCCTTTCCACGTAGGGCTCTAATCTGCTCTCTAATCGTACTTCGTTGGATGATCCTGAGCATTATTTTGCTAGCATGTGAAATTAAGGATATTGTGCAATGGTTTGCACATTCTGTTAAGTCTCCTTTCTTTGTTATGGGTATGTGGACTGACCTGTTGGCCACTGTATCATTCTCGAAATTTGCTGGCATAGTTTGGTTAGAGCCTTGACTGATTCTTCTTCTGTTGCCTGCCATATTTCTGTAGCTATTCCATCAATAGCCTTCAATATTCCATCAATAGCCTTGATGGAATAGCCTATTCCATCCATGGAATAGCCTATTCCATCAATAGCCTTCTGACTTGGTAATGACCAGAGTGCTGATCTAACTTCATCTTCCTGTACTAGAGGTTCTTGCAAATAGGGAATATCTTCTAGAGTATCTTGGATGTTGATGTCCATGCTGTACAGATTTTCAGTATACTCCTTCCATCTCTGTTTGATCTTCTCTGAATCAGTTACTATCTGTCCTTTGGCATCCTTTAACATACCAATTCGAGGTTGGAACCTCCCTTTGAGTTCAGAGATCTTTTGGAAAACCTTCTTTGTTTTTCCATGTCTATTTCCATCCTCAAAGGCTTTACAGATGTCATTGTAGTACTGCTCCTCGTCTCTTCTAACAGCTTTCTGAAGTTCCCTATTGTTTCTTCCTGGGGTCTTTATCTGTCTTGACTTTGGCTTCTCTCCTCTTCTTGGCAATTTCCGCCATCTGTTCTGATATCTATTTTGCTTTCTTCTGTTTCTTGGTCTTTGGAAGTCTCTTTTCACATTCATCCTTAACAACTTCTTTGATTGCATTCCACAGTTCCTCTGGTTCCCTATCAATGAGGTTCAGAACTTCAAAGCAGTTCCTGATGTGTTCTCCTTGAAAATGGTGGGAACATTCTCAAGATCATGTTGAGGAAGCTCGATAGCTTGGTTTTTCCGCTTTAGCTTGACATGGAACAGTTCAAACTTGAGCAGTTGGTGATCTGTTCCACAGTCTGCCCCTGGCCATGTCTTTGCTGTTATAACTGAGCTCTTCCACCTCCTTTAACTAATAATGGAATCAATTTTGATTTCTGTGTACTCCATCTGGTGATGTCCATGTGTATAGGCGCCACTTTAGTTGGCTTGGCAGAAACTAATAAGTTGTTCTCCTGCTTCGTTTCTGTTTCCTAGGCCATACAGGCCGATTGTGTTTTCCTCCTCCATCTTTTCCAACTTTGGCATTCCAGTCTCCAATCACCAGTATCACATCTTACTTTCATGTTCTGTCAATTTCAGACTTAACTTGAGCATAAAACTCATCAACTTCCTCTGCTTCTGCATCAGTTGTTGGGGCATAGACTTGAAGAACTGTCATGTTAAAGGGTTGTTCACAAAATCTAATTGATATTAGTCGGTCACTGACTGCATTGTACCCAAATACTGTCATTGCTATGTCCTTCCTGACTATGAAAGCAACACCGTTCTTTGTTTTTCATGTTCTGAGTAGTAAACGGTATGATTTTCTGACTGAAAGTGTCCCATTCCAGTCAATTTTAATTCACTGTTGCCCAAGATGTTAATCTGTAGTCGATTCATTTCACCTTTCACTGTATCGAGCTTCCTCATAATCATGCTTCTTATGTTCCACATTCCCATTGTAATTCTGTCTTTGCAGCTTTGGATTTTCTTTTCCCACAAGGCAACATCAGCTGCTAGATGTCCAAAAGGCTTTAGTCTAACCGCATTATAAACACCATCGGTACTCTGAGAGATCCTCAGCTCTTCCTTAGTAGCATGTTGAGTACCATCCAATCTGAGGGGCCCATCATCTGGCACTACATCAACAATCATTCTATTTTGTCTATCCATGTGGTTTTCTTGGTAAAATACAGGAGTGGTTTACTATTGCCTTCTCCCATAGAGTATGAAATGATGCCTTTGTTGTTGTCACTGAAGTGATCGTCTGCCTCCAGCACCTTCCTATATTGCTGCTGCCCAAGGTAGTGGCCTGCTTGCTTTAGCTGGGCAGCTGGGATGACCTTCGTGCTTTGGATGACCCTACTGGGAGTATACTTCCCGGCATACTTTGCTCATCTCTTCCAGGACCACCCCCCTGCCCGCCATGATGAGGCAGCATAGCAGGACTTGATGTTGACAAATCATAGCAGAACTTGACAAATCAACCTCTTTTAAGAGTGGTAGATTGCATGACATGATGGTGAAATGACTGTCTGTGTGTGTCTGTGTCTGTGTCTGTGTGTCTGTCTGTCTGTCTGTCTTCCTCCTGTGGTCACTTCCTTGTGGTAGAAAGTCTGAAGTATACACTGCAGTTTGTGTGTGTGTGTATGTGTGTGTTCAAACATTTTACATTTTCTTTTTTTGATGGTTGGCAACTGAGTATACAAGTGATTGTTGGGACTTCATAGAATGCATGTCTCTGCCAGTAATCAAGGCCTGATTTAGGGCTAGTTCATTTGTTTTTGCTTATTGCACTATTTCAGATTGTGCACTCTGGTTGGCCCTTTCCAGGTTTGGAGCTGGTTCACATATAACATTAATTTATGGTTAATATGGCACCAACATGGGAAGTGGGGAATCTGTCCCTGAGAGCCGGGGAGTCATGTGTATTCCTGAGGCTGACTCCTGATTTGCACTGGACCAGTTACTCTTCTTATATTGTGCTTATTGGTCAAACATGTTTTCCTGTGCATATACCATTATTAATGACTATTGTACTGCACCAAAGAGAAATATTTTTTTTGAAACTTTGTGGCACGTTTTATGCTGCAAGTTTGTTTTCAGTGTGCCTGCTTTGTATCCTGAAATGAACACTTTGGCTCTGGGAGGTGAGAGAATACATTTAAGCATGCAGCAGGTGTCTGCTGGGAAACCAATTTGTGGTTTGCTGCACAAAGTATGAAAATACCCTTCATGGTACAGCACTGTGATTTTGTCTCAAAGTCAGTACCTAACCCTGCCTGATTTTCTGTTCCATTGTTTTGAAAATAAGAACCAATTGTTAAAGAGGCATTTCTTGTACAGCACATACATAACAAACCAACCGTATGTTGTCTTTTTCTCCCCTCCTCTTCAGGCGAAGAATGAAGGCCCGTGCACCCCCGCCACCAAACCTACCTCCTACTGCTTGTAAAGTTAATAATGAACACAAATCGACCACTGACCTAGGAATGCTGCCTGATCAGTGTGTGATAAATATGAAGGAAAATCTGGTTAACAGGACAGTGGACTTTACAGTAGTTCTTCCAGATGGAGAAGAACAGAACAATATTATGCAGGGGAGGTAAGTCTTTCAGATAGCCATGTCCTTATTTCCTTGCCCATTAAGAGTATTTTGATTGGGGTGTTGACAATAATGTTGCCACTGGAGATATGGGTACTATACTTTTTCTAATCTTCTGTAGCTTATATCCACCAGTACATGATAGATTGAGAGCTCCTGCTTTGCTTCCCCAGACACTTGGTTCCTTTCTAAATATAGATCTCTTTCATCCAGCATAAAAACAGGGGCTTGCTCCATTTGTAGAATTAATCACTTCTGCTAAATGAAGGCCAGGCCTGCATAACTTTGGCAGCATTCAGCTTGGTGCATCATACCAGCCATGTACAGTAACTTCCCAGGTGGGTTCAGTCTCTGGGTGGTTAACAATAAAGTAAAAACAAGTTAAAAACACACACACAAACTTAAAACAATTTAAAACAATTTAAAATCAAACACAGATTAAAACCTAAACAATTAAAAAAACTGAAAAAGCTTGGCTGAAGAGGTGGGTTTTCAAATGCTATTTAAATGCTATTTAAAAACTGTAAGAGATGGGGAGGATTGTATTTCAGTAGGGAGCGCATTCCACAATCTTGGGGCAATCTAAATAGAGATGAAGTTATCTTTTGATCAGTGTCTAGAAGATACTTTGCTAGAGACGAATCAAAAGCTATCGAGACATTTGTTTAGTTTGACAGGAGTATATCATTTTCAGTCTGGCTTCTGACCCAGTGTTGAGATTGAAATTGCCTTGGTTACCATAGCAGATTATCTGTGCTGGGCAATGGATGGGGAAGGAGTGTAGCCCTGTTGAAACTCCTGTACCATGCAGTGGCATTCAGTACCACTGACTATGGTGCCTTGCTGGAATGGGCGGTCACCAGACTTGGGTGAGACCTGGAATGCAGGTCTCAGAAGGTGGTGCTGAGAAGATTGCATTTTTACCCTATTGCTGGTAGTTTAAGAGGTGCTGCAAGGGGTGATCCTGTGGTGCAGGGGTTGACCATGCTTTTTAACATCCACATGAAATTGCTGGGTGATTTGGGCTGAGAGATAATTGGTATACTGATTATTTTATTAATATGATTGTTCATATATTTAGTGCTTATCAATTTTAAAAGTTCTTGAAGAAATTTTACTTAGCAAAAGGAATGTGAAGGGGGAGGGGGTGTCACAATCTAAAAAGAAACACAAGGGAGACACCAGCAATAGCCACTGTGGAGTTATTGACCCCTGATAACTAAGCAAAGGGGCACCTTTCAAAGTAGTGGTTCTCTTATATTTAGCAGGGGGAGAGCAACTGGCCCTTTCCAACCCCAGCTCTTCAGTGGCTGTTGGTGGTGTCTACTTTATGTTTCTTTTTAGATTGTGAGCCTTTTGGGACAGGGAATCTTTATTTTATTTTATTTTATCTTTTATTCATTCATTCATTCATTTATTTATTTTTCTGTGTTAACTGTTTTGCAAACTTTTGTTGAAAAGCGCTATGTAACTATTGGTAGTGGTAGTGGGTGTTCTGCTGAGATGACCAGAAACAGTTATGTTCCTGCTAAATGTAAGAAAACCATTACTTGAAACATTTCCTCTCCTCAGTTAACATGGGTAACAGGCAGGCCTGCTCAACTTAGGCCCCCAACTGTTTTTGGACTACAACTCCCATAATCCCCAGCCACAGTGGCCAGTAGCTAGGAATTATGGGAGTTGTAGGTCAACAGCTGCAGGAGGGCTGAAGTTGAGCAGCCCTCTGCTAAGGGGTGATGCTGAGCTATTTCCATCTTTGTTCTTAGATCTTAAGGAGATTATGGAGGCTCTCGGATCAGTGATGGACTGGATGTGGGTGAATACACCGAAACATAATCCAGATAAGATGGTACTACTACTAACTGAGAGATCAGGGCTAAACTAGGCATTACCTCAAGCAGGGGATTGGCCCTTGCATACTTTGGGTTTTTGTTTATTTGTTAAGTAGAAGACGTGGGGAGTAGTTTTGAGAACTTTGGTTGTAGAGTGGTATATAAATTTTTGTCATCGTCGTAGTAGTTAGGATTGCAGTGTGAATGGAGGGGGATGTTTTTCCATGGCATGGGGAGGCCATCCTCAACGTGACGGGTTATCAGCCTCTGCATGCTCCGAGACAGGACCAATAAAATTAAGCACGCTAGTTCCTAGGGTGACAACTCTCACTCAGTCCCCAGTTCCAGTCCTGTCTTGCTCCGTTAAGACAGCTCTTGGTTCGAGCTCTTGCTCTATTCCATTTCCTAGACCATTTCAGGCTAGTTCTCTCCCTTCCTTTCCTTTAATCCTTTCTTCTGTATGCAAGGATGTTCTATCTAATTGGCTTTTCTTGGAATTTTGAAGTTTTGGTTCTAAATTGGATTAGAAGTGGTAAAAATTTCTGGTGGTGTTCTGAATTAGTAGCGGTAGTCAAATTGCTATTTTTAGTTTCAAATGGCTTCAAATTAAGTTTTCCTTTCAATTTATTAGTTTTATCTTAAAGCCTACATAAAGCCGATGCAGATCTCTCATCTTGGGGATATGCTGAAGGGTTCCCTGTCAGAGGGGCCTTAATCTGATTTGAGGGGCAGAGAGTCAAAAAGGGTTGCTTATGACCAGGAGGCCCTGTTCAGTGTCTCCCCCAAGGGAATGGGAAAAGGAAGGGGATTGTGCTCCTGTTGAGTGGGCCGGTCCCTCTGAACAAGCAGTCTCTGCTGGTTTACATCTGCAACCACTCAAAAAGGTGGCAAAAAAAGACCAAACATGTCTCTGAGGCAGAGGGGAGTAAAAGAAAGAGAAAGGAGTGAGTGAGCAGCTTCAGATTTGGGCAGTTTGTGGACAGCAGCCTCTTTGGAGCCTGCCTGATCAGACCGCCAAGAATGAAAGTGCTCTGTTTGCCATTTTGGATACGGTTAGCCCGATTCTCATGACTGTTTTGGCAGGGGCGTCCGCCATTATTGAGATTTCTGTTGGTCAGGGGTCTAGCTCATTAGCCCCTGCCCTTGATACTCTGACTGCGCCAGGGACTTTGTATCCACCTGTGCCAACACCACCATTTGCACCCGTCCTTCATGCTGCGACTTCTCTTCTGTTGGAGCTTAGGGGCCTGAATCTGCTGCTGCCAGCAGTGATTCCGCCTACATCAGCGTGGAGTGTGAGTATTAATGCAGTGATTATTCCTCCTGATGTGGCTGCAGGAGTTTGTGGTCAGACAGTGTTTGCGGCTAAGTGGCTGTCATCGGAGTCTGAGAAAGAGGAGAGGGAGCTGTTGGATGAGCCGCCCCCCCCCCCCCCGAATTACCTAGCTCTACACGTCTTTTTATTAACTCCAATTTTGAAGTACTTTTGTAAAAGGCCAAGCGGGCCATTGAAGACATGGCTAAGGAGTCTTCTGTCACAGCTACATCTGAATTGGACCAGGATGTTTTCCCTGCCACCCCTATGATGACTGCTACTGTACTATCTCCATCTCTTTTCACTCTGAATGGGGTGCCCCAGTCTCCTCAAAACCTGCTGTCCTTCCCCAAAAAGCTTTATACATTACCTAATGATGTTATAGCCACCTCATGGCACAGTAGGGAAGCAACTTGCCTAGGGAGCAAGAGGCTGTTAGTTAGAATCCCTGCTGGAAAAACCTATATTGGTCAGCTCAGCAGCAATATAGGAAGGTGCTGAAAGGCATCATCTCATACTGCATGGGGGGAGGCAATGGTAAACCCATCCTGTATTCTACCAAGAAAACCACATGGCTGTGTGGTCGCCAGGAGTCAACACTGACTCTTTTAGCACTTCCTGTGGTGGACGCCCATGTAGCCCAGCTCGTGTCAGGAACGTTGATGTGTAAGGAGGGGAACAAGCAACTTAAATATGTTATAAATATATTTAAATATAATATTTATGTTAAATATAAGCAACTTAAACTTGCTTCAGAAGGGGCATGAGGCTACTGCTACAGTCATCAGGGCTTCAGTGACTAATTCAATATTTGCGAGGGCATCTATTCTTTGGGTAAAGGACCTGGTGCAGTATATTTTCCCCCAGGAAATGTTAAATTGCGCAAAGGGGTGAATAAGTTGGCCAAGGCGGCTGCCCTTATGGCGGAATCGAGTCTGGACTGTATCCAGTATGCTTCACGTGCTATGGCCTCTGGCGTGGTGCTATGCAGAGGCCTCTGTTTAAAAAACTGGCATGCAAATACCAAATCTAAGGTCAGTTTGGCTGCCACTCCATTCTCGGGAGGGGGAACTTTTTGGGGATTCTTTAGAGCCAGTTTTAGTGGAGACTAGAGATAAAAAGGCCATACCTACTGATCACTTCGCAGGCCTTTTAGAGGGGGCGCCTCCTATTCATCTTCCTTTCATCCCTACAGGAGTTTCATCTGTCATCCTGCCAATCGGCTGTCGTCCTGCCAATCAGCAGTTCAGAGACAACTTCAGAGACAACCACCCCAACTCTTACAGATCAGCTTGGTAACAATCTTGGAATGTTTGAGGCCAAGGTGCGGCTAGGAACCAACAGGGCAGGTCCTTCCCTTCCCCCAACCAGGGAAACTGTAAGCAATGACTCTATCCCAGTAGGGGGCAGGCTTCTGCAGTTTGAACAGCACCTCTGATCGATGGTTGCTACAGACAGTTCACCAAGGTTATTCCATATAATTTCTCCTCCCCCCGATTTTTGTTTGGATATTCCCAAGTCAAGAGTTCAGTCGAAAAGACTATTAATGAGCCAGGCCATTCAACATCTGTTGGATATTCAGTTCATAGCCGGTTCAGTTGACCTCATTATGTACAGCTGTTTCTTCTTTGTTCTTTCTGATGCCAAAGAAGGACGGGTCCTGGCGAGCAATCCTGGACTTGAAACACCTCAACAAATGTGTGAGTAAGAGGTCATTCTGGATGGAATCCCTCAGGTCGCTCAAGGATGTTGTCCAGGCAAGGGACTTCCTAGCGTCCATCAACCTTTTGGAAGCCTATCTCCATGTGCCCATTCACCCCTCATCTCACAGGTTTCTGAGGTTTCCCTATAACCACTGTCATATTCAGACAGGGCCCTGCCTTTTGGGCTGTCGTCGGCCCCCAGGGTTTTCACCAAATTGATGGTGGTGGTGGTGATCGCCCATGTATGGCTTCAGGGCATTCATGTCTACTCGTATTTGGACGATCTGCTGATTCGTTCGTCCTCACTAAACCAAGCAGTCAGGGACCTAACTGCTACACCTAACTGTCCATATTCTTCAGGACCATGGCTTTGTGATCAATGAACAGAAGAGCAACTTACATCCTTCCCAGTGTATGCAGCATCTGGGCACTCTTTTTGACACCCAAAGGGCCACGGTCTTCCTGCTCTTGGAACGGCACCAGAAGTTGGTTGGCCTGATTGAGCCCCTATTGGACAAGTGTAGAGTGGACATCATGATCCTAGCACAACTCATGGGGTCGATGATTGCTTGCTTGGGGTGCACCCCTTGGGCAAGCTGGCACTCGCTCCAGTAGCTCATTCTACCATTTCAGACGGTCATAATGGAAAAGAGGCAAGTGATAGTTCAGCTCCCTCACAAAGTCCAGCAGTCTTTCCTCTGGTGGCTATCTCCGGCCATGGGGGAGGGTCTGCCTCTTGAAAGCAAGGTGAAAGCAAAGTGGTGGTCACCACCGACATGGGTTTCTCTGGTTGGGGAGGTCATTACCTGGGTCAACATGCTCAGGGAATTTGGGATCAACAGGATTTGTAGCACAATATCTATCTATCTATCTATCTATCTATCTATCTATCTATCTATTTATACATTTTTATACCGCCCAAAAACAATCGTTAAGACAAAAGTGTGTGTGTGTGTGGGGGGGACATTACAACATTTTAAAAATTTTAAAATACTTTAAAACAGCATTAAACCATTAAAACAACATTAATTAAAAGCCTGGGTGAAGAAATGTGTTTTAAAAGACTTTTTAAAAGCTGTCAGAGATGCGGAGGGTCTTATTTCACTAGGGAGCGCATTCCAAAGCCTCGGGGCAGCAGCGGAGAAGGCCCATCCCTGAGTGGCCACCAGATGAGCTGGTGGCAGCTGCAGACGGACCTCTCCAGCAGATCTCAGTGGGCGGTGGGGTTCATGACGAAGAAGGCGTTCTTTTAAATACCCAGGGCCCAAACTGTTTAGGGCTTTATAGGTTATAACTAGCACCTTGTATTTTGCCCGGAAACATATCGGCAGCCAGTGTAGCTCCTTCAATACAGGAGTTATATGGTCTCTCTGAGATGACCCAGAGACCAGCCTGGCTGCCGAATTCTGGGCCAACTGTAGTTTCCGGACTACGTACAAGGGCAGCCCCACATAGAGCACATTGCAGTAATCCAGTCTGGAGGTTACCAGCAGATGTACCACTGTTTTGAGGTCGTTCACCTCAAGAAACAGACGCAGCTGGCGTATCATGCGAAGCTGATAGAAGGCACCTCTGGCCACCGCCTCAACCTAGGAGACCAGGGAGAGGCTCAGATCCAGAAGCACACCTAGACTGTGTACCTGTTCCTTCTGGGGAAGTGTGACCCCACTACACTTAAATGGAATTAAAGGTGATCCAGCTAGCCTTGCTTTACTTTCAAGGTCATCTTCAACAAAAACACGTCCTGATCAGGACTGACAATGCCAAATCTCATATCAATGCCAAATGATATTGACAATGCCAAATCTCATATCAATCACTAGAGGGGCACAAGATCATGCACCCTGATGAAGGAGACCAACTTGTTGTTCGTGTGGGCAGAGAGCAACCTACTTTCAGTATCAGTATCAGCCAAACACCTGAGCGGTTCAGCAACCTTCAAGCAGATTGGCTGAGTTGACAGTGGATAGACCCGGTGGAATGGACTCTCAATCTGGAGGGCTTTGACCAGATCATGGAAATTATGAGATGTCCCAAACTGGATCCCTTCATGACCCCTCTCAACGTGCAACTCTCAAGATTCTTCATGAGATACCAGTGTTGCCAGGTGGAACAGGTGGATGTGCTCGCATTTCTGCCTGACGAGATCCTCAGGGCCATCATCAAGAAGCTTCTGTCAGAGGGGTCAGTGGTCATCCTTGTGGCTCCATAGTGGCCGTGGTGCCCTTGGTTCTTGGACCTTCTGTCCCTGTCTGTTCTTCCTCTGTGGCAGCTTCCTCTACAAGCAGATCTCTATTTGCAGGGGCCGCTGCTTCACCTGGATCTGGCTTGGCTTCAACTGCACATGTGGATGTTGAGCACAGGTCATTATCTGACAGGTTATTCCAAACAAATTCAGGACACGTTCCTGGCCTCAAGGCATCCTTCCATGTCTCGTATTTATCAAGCCACCAGGTCGGCCTTCTGTACTTGGGCACGTAAGAATCGCATCCAACCTACCTAAGTGAAAATTTAGGAGGTCCTGGTCTTCCTCCAGTTGGTCTCCAGATGGGCCTGCGCCCTAATACCTTGAAGTGCCATACTTCAGCTTTATCTTCTGTCCTTGACATATCGGTACTGGGGTCCTTGGCTTTACATTCTCACATTAGCTGTTTTCTTCGAGATGCTTCTAACATTGCTCCCTCACCTGTGCACAGGTTTCCATCTTGGGACTTGAACAAAGTGCTGAATGCCCTCACTAGGGCTCCCTTTGAGCCTCTATGTTCAGTCTCATTGAAGCTGCTGTCATTCAAGGTGCTAGGAGAGTTGATGATGGCCTTGTCAGCACGTAAAGAGCTGTAAAGAGACTCAGGAGTTTAAAAATTGGATTGAACCTTTATGCCCAAGATTAATTTGGGTTTTCATAGACAACAAGAGGTGGTCGTGCCTTCTTTTTGTCCGAATCCTCCTCACCTGAAGGAAAAAATTTGGCACATGCTGGATGTGTGTAGGGCGATCAGAATCTAGATTAGATGAAATAAAACCTTCTGTAAATTGGATTCATTTTTTGTGTCTTTCCAGTCTTCATCCTTGGTAGCCAAGGTCACCAAGGTCTCCCTGGGCCTCTGGATTAGGGCAGCCATTATTCTAGCTTACAGGTCACTCCAGCTGTTGGTTCCCAGGAGCGCTTGCGCATCAGCTGCATTCTCGGCCCAAGTGCCCCTGACCAAAATCTGCAATGTGGCAACTGGGCTTCTGCATCGTCATTAATTAAGCACTACAAATTCCCTTCCTTTCATGCAGCCCAGGCTGCTATGGGGCGTACAGTCTTACAGCAGGTGGTTTAGCCATCTGCTCCCTGTATTTTCAGCTTGGGTGTGTCCCATCACGCTGAGGATGGCCTCCCTATACCATGGAAAAAGAAGCATTGGTAGACTTACCATGAAGGGTTCTTTTTCAGAGTTTAGGGAGGCCATCTGCCCCGCCCACGGATGGTGGGTCTCTTCGTTGTTGCAGTGGAGATAGTTGGTTTTATAGCTGGGGAGGTGGTGTGACTCCCAGGGTAACAGTTTCCCTATCTCTCTTTTTTTGGCAGCTCTTGAAAGTTGTTTTCTGTTTCTAACTGCTAGCTTTTTCTCTGAGTTCTCTTCTCCAAAGCTTTGTTATGCTTTACCATCCTGGAACTGGGGACTGAGTGACAGTTGTCACCCTAGAAACTAGCCTGCTTAATTTTGATTGGTCTTGTCTTGGATCATGCGGAGGTTGATAACCCGTCATGGTGAGGATGGCATCTCTATTCCCTGTAGAAATAGTGTAGAAAAGAACCCTTCACGGTAAGTCTACCAATGTTTCTTTTTCCATTTGTCCATGATCCTAATATGGATCCCAGGTCGGGGACACTGTGGCAGAGACAGAGAATCGCTTTCTCCTCATGCTTTGGTCCTGATTTGGATCCCCCACAATTGCTGTTTAGCAGAAATCAAACCAACCTGCATGTTTAGAGAAAGGTGTAGTTTGGCCTTCATTCGATCCAAGGTTAGCTATTCAGCATAATTTGGATTGGGATGTGTTCCCCATCATAAGATATAGGTTTGTAGCCTGAGTGTGCACCTTGATGTTCAGGTGGTAGGAGTGCTATTTACCATTTAGGGTGGTGCACCCCTACATTTTCTCTTGGAAAAGACAGGCATGATTACAATAATTCATGTCTTAGTAATATGTACTCTACTTGGGTTTCTTTGAAGAGTGTTTGGAAACTTTAGCTAGTTTATGTGGCTGCCAGGGTATTGACTCAAATCAGTTGGTTGGGACATTTATCTCCCATATTGTTCCATCTACACTGGCTGCTGATTTGTTTCCAAGTCCAATTCAGAGTACTGGTTTTTTGTTTTTTTAACTTTTGCAGCCCTAAATGGCCTAGGTCCCAGATACACTCTTACATAACCTCAGAGACCCTGCTGCACGTCCTCTCCCCACCATCTGCTTGTTTTGCAGGTGGGTACGTGAGACAGGCCCCTTTCAGTTGCTGCACCTTGATGTTGAATGTCTTCCTAAGGATGTCCACAATTGCTTGCCTTCTGGCAAATGGTCAGAGCTTGGTTTTGCCAGATAGTTTTTGAGGATGATGTATCCTGATTGTCTGTAGGACTGTGTTGCCGATCAGGTGTTAGCTGCTATTTTTATTTTTAAGTGTTTATCTTTTCTGGTATTTTGACTTTATCAAAGCTGCCTGGAGTATATTCTGTGATAGAAAGGAGGGATGTAAATATCTTAAATATATTTCTGAATACACATGTGGAAAAGAACCACACCATCACTAAATAGTGTAGAGCTTCAATACTATAGAGCCTCAAGCTCTATAGCACATTTTCCCAATAAGCATTCCCACTTCTGGAAGGTTCATGCTCTGATAAAGATCAGGTGGAGGGGGAAAAAATAGCCTGTTTATGTGACTGTCATGAAAGTGTATCGTACTGGAACAAAGCTGATCCAAAGTTATGGAGCCTTTGATAACTGGGGTCCTACCTTGACTAACTGAAGGTAGACACATCTATAAATCATAACATGTTTATATTTAGACTAGTAAATATAGCTTACATGCTGCTAGCATAGATGCATTGCATAGATTTTCTTCTGAAACCACACCCTCCATTTAAAACTGGTTCAAATGTGTGAAAGCAACAATACCACATGCTGCCAAGTGTCACCACATTTTCAACCATAAACTTATTTGTTGTAGCGTTCTGTCTTGCCTTTCTATTATCAAGAATTGCCTAAGATGGTTTTGCAACCATAACAGTGGCGGAGGGAGGCTGGTGGCGGCCCGTGTTCAGCCGCCGCCACAGCCCCCTGCCTGCATCAGACATCAGATGCAGGGGGATGGCTAGCCACGTCCCCACATCTGATGTCCGATGCAGGGGCATGGCTTCCCTACCAAATGGGGCTGCACAGTCCCATTTGGGAGATCAGACCACGCTGTGTTGGCAGTGATGCCAGGAGCGGCTCTCCCTGCCTTTAGAGTAACTCCAGCCATGCTGCCATCGCAGCACGGGCTGAAATGGGTCCACGCAGCCCCGTTTGGGAGTGAAATAACGCCTCCTGCATCTGAGGCCGTGAGGCGCAGCCCCTGGGGGTGGCAGCCCGGGTTTTTTGAACCCATTTGCCCAATGGTGGATCTGCCTCTGAACCATAAGGATCAAACATTTGCCTTTTGGTTTTAATGAAACCAGAGATTCTCAGGAAGCTGAATTCTGTGACCAATAGTACATTCTGCAGCTTTTCTACATTCCTGGAGAATTGCATATAGCCTGGCCTCTGCTTTGAATAGGGACCCAGGTCTGTAGCATAATGTTGTACATAACAGAATGCTGAGTCCACTTTGTGTAAAGTGCCAACAATTTTGAACTGGAAGCCCCAGTAGTAGGACCCATACTACTCTGTGCCATGGCAGCTTGCTTTTTGCTGCACTTTAGCATAGATATTGCAGATGACCCAAGAGTGGAATGGCAGATGATAGCTCAGGGTGGGTTAGGTGACACAAAGGGACATAAGCAGCGTTCGATACCATCAACCATGGTATCCTTCTGGGTCACCTGGGGGAGTTGGGAATGGGGGGCACTCTTTGCAGTGCATCAGGTAGATCCCAGATGGTGGAGCTTGGTGACAGTTGCTCCTCAAAGCAGGAGCTGTTATTTGGAGTCCCTCAGGGCTCCATTCTGTCACCAATGCTTTTCAATATCTACATTAAACTGCTGGGTGAGGTCATCAGGAGATTTGGTGTTGGGTGTTATCAGTATGCTGATGACACCCAAATCTACTCCCTTCCTTCTTCAGGAAATGGCACTCATTCTCTAAATGCCTGCCTACAGGCAGTAATGGGCTGGATGAGGGAGAACAAATTGAAGCTGAATCCAAGCAAGGCGGAGGTGCTCATTGTGGGGGCTCAGAATCTGAGGGGTGAGTTAGATCTTCCTGTGCTGGATGGGGTTACACTCCCCCAGAAGGAGCAGGTGCGCAGCTTGGGAGTGCTCCTGGACCCAGACCTCACCCTGGTTTCTCAGGTGGTGGCCATGGCCAGGAGTGCTTTCTATCAGTTTTGGCTGGTTCAACAGGTGTGCCCATTCCTTGAAGAGGATGACCTCAAAACAGTGGTGCACCAGCTGATAACCTCCCAGCTTGACTATTGCAATGCGCTCTATGTGGGGCTGCCTTTGTACGTAGTTCAGAAACTTCAGTTAGTTCAGAATGAGGCAGCCAGATTGGTCTCTGGGGTAATCCGGAGAGACCATATTACGCCTATTTTGAAACAATTGCACTGGCTGCTGATATGTTTCTGGGCAAAATACACTCATATGACCTCAAAGCAATGGTGCACCAGCTGGTAACCTCCCAGCTCGACTATTGCAATGTGCTCTACGTGGGGCTGCCTTTGTACGTAGTTCAGAAACTTCAATTAGTTCAGAATGCAGCAGCCAGACTGGTCTCTGGGGTAACCCGGAGAGACCACATTATGCCTATTTTGAAACAATTGCACTGGCTGCTGATATGTTTCTGGGCAAAATACAAAGTGCTGGTTATTACCTTTAAAGCCCTGAACGGCTTAGGCCCGTTTACCTCAGAGAGCGCCTTCTTCTGCATGATCCCCACCACGCATTAAGGTCATCTGAGGAGGTTCATCTCCAGCTTGTCTGGTGGCGATTCAGAGGTGGGCCTTCTCTATAGGGGCTGTGGAATGCGCTCCCTGCGGAAATCCGTAACTTGAATTCTCTATTAGCTTTCAGCAGAGCCCTTAAAATGTATTTGTTTGGCCTGGCTTTCCAGAGTTTTTAAACTGGTTTTAATATTTTAACCCGGTTTTGGGGTTTTTAATTATTGCAATTGTTTAATTATTGTTTTAAAATGTTTTTAAATTGTTAACTGTTGTTATATTGTATTTAATTTTTGTTTTAGCTCTTTATTGTTTAATGGTTTGTTTTTAATTGTAAACTGCCCTGAGCCATTTTGGAAGGGTGGTATACAAATTAAAACAAAAAACAAAAAACGGATTCTACCTGGTCCCTTAAAGCTGCCCAATCTGGCTTGGCTTCTCTGTTTGAGCTAGAGATGTAAAATTTCTTGTAATTTTGAAGTCTTCTCTTTTGGGGGGCAGGGGTAATGCAAATTTGGGGGGGGAAAGTTGAAATACACACAGTACTAATTTTTGTATCACATTTAAACTTTAAAAAAAACTATCTTAAGGACATACAATGAACTAAAAAAGATTGCTATGATCGGAAGAGAAACCAGAGTATACAATGGACTATGTACATCTTAGCACAAATAATTTAAAAAATCAACAAAAAACTATCGACTTGCCAGAAGTGGATGCTCATGGGCTTAGTGTCTCCACATTCTGCTTTTTTCACAGTAAATAGCAGCTGGATCAGGTCCCCCGTCTGACATATCTACTATACGTTAGAGGCAAATAGCTACCCTTGGCACTCTTTCCCCTTGACAAATAGCTGTAGGGAGTTCCAGTCCAGTCACTATTAACTGTGGGGGTGTGGGAAGCACGCACACGCTCAGGCTAAGTTCATGCTTCTTGTAACATGTAGTTTAACTCTGAGATTTGTCTGTGTGGGAGAAGAGGCTAAGTTGGGAAGTCCATTCACTCACAAGGGTGAATGCAAAACTACTTGTTCTCAAATATGCCATTATAAATCCCTTTTCCCTGAGGTTTCAGTGAGGAAACGCTGCAGTACATGACACTGAAGTAAGCTGTACAACTTGATACTTAAAGATGAGGTCATCCTGATAAATATTACTTACTTGGAAGTCTGTCGTCTCTACTTTCCAGAATTTGGTTTTAAATAGCATACCTTTTAATAATAAAACAAGAATGGGAACAGAGAAAACTTCCTGTGGTAAGTTATAGATAGTATTGTTGAGAAGGTCAGCTTAAGGTTTCACACTCATGTTTCTGAGTTCTGAATGCAGAAGTATGGAAGAAGAATAAATGAAATTCTGAGTGCAGATGTATGCGGAAAGTATGTCAGTGTTGTTTTGTGTCTAAAGCTGAAGTTCTATAGTGATTCCGATTTGAAGGGTACCCTTCCAGAATAGGGCAGGTGTTTTTTTAATAGACACAAGAAGAACTTCCTATAGGGCATTCCAAAACCTCCAGGCAACTACTTGTTTAATTCTCAGATGTGGCCTTACAAAGTTATTCTGAAGCCTAGAGAGCTGTCTGAATTCCAAACATCAAGAGTAACAGTTCCTATTTCATGCTATCAAAACAAACAAACAAACAAACAAACAAACAAACAAACAAACAAACAAACAAACGCTTTCTAAGTGGACTTCATTCATTCATGCAAAACATTCCCTCTCCAGCTCCTGGCAGATGGTGGAATCTGCTCTTATGATTGTGGCATGCATGTTTATAACAAATTGTTTAAAGCAAGTAATTTTAAAATGAAACTGCAGGTTGTATTCCTTTAACTGGATTGTAGGGTGCAAAGCGTTTTTCTAGTGATAGTACATGTTTACTTGGAAATAAGCCCCAGTGATTGATGGGACTTACTCAAAGGAAAATGTGCCTTGGCTTTTAGTCTTAAGTATATAAGGGGGTTCTGCTGTTTTTGGTCTGGAGCTTTTTGTCTCAACACACAAAAGGGTTTGTGCATTTGTTGTCCCTAGTTGTTAGTAAGCATTGGCTATAACATGGAGAATCCTCGCCCCCCCCCCCCATTATTGTTTTGATGAACATACTTTTAAAAAAATCATTTGAAAGGCATGGGTCAAATTTGTAATGCTTGATTTTTTATCGTTAGTTCTTGTTGGTTCTATAAATGCCATTCTGTCACCAATGCTTTTAAACATCACATTAAATTGCTGGATGAGGTCATCTGGAGATTTGGTGCTGGGTGTTATTCGTAAGCTGATGACAACCCAGAGAGATCATATTATGCCTGTTTTGAAACAGTTACACTGGCTGCCGATGTGTTTCCAGGCAAAATACGAGGTGCTGGTTATTACCTTTAAAGCCCTGAATGGCTTAGGTCTGAGTTATCTTAGAAAGCGGCTTCTTCTGCATGATCCGCACCGTATGTTAAGGTCATCTGAGGAGGTCTGCCTTCAGTTACCACCAGCACATCTGGTGGCGACTCAGAGGCGGGCCTTCTCTGTAGCTGCTCCTGAGCTGTGGAATGCACTCCAGGCAGTAATCCATAATCTGAGTTCATAATTGGCCTTCAGGAGAGCCCTTAAAATCTATCTGTTTGGCCTGATTTTCCAGGATTAAAAAAAAAAAAACTGTTTTAAATGTTTTAATAGGTTTTATGTTTTTGTAGTTTCTGATTTTAACTGTTAATTTATTTTAGTTTTTGTTTTTATGTAAACCTCCCAGAGCTATGTTGGAAAGGGCGTTATAGAAATAAAATAAATAAATAATAAACAAACAATCTTTTGAATAGTTTTAAATTTGTGAAACATCCTGAGCTATTTTTGGATGGGCGGTATATAAATGAAATGAAATGAAATTTAAATAAATAGGTATTGTTTCAGTTTGGCCTATCTAACTACATTACAATCGCAGTTTATTTTAGTCTGCTTCTAAGTAACTCCTTGTTTCTTCTTCCTTACAGTAAAGCTGTAATGGACGTTTTAGTTGATTTGTGCAGCCGATACCACTTAAATCCAGCCCACCACACTCTTGAGCTGCTGTCTTGGGGAACCCAACAGCCTTTGAGTTATAAGCCAAATACTTTGATAGGAGCACTGGATATACAGAAGATAGTTCTGAAGGAGAAGATTCCTGAAGGAAAGACAAAGCGGCCTCCACCCAAGGTTCCTGAGGTGAGAGCTTTTTGTTATGTAAATATATTTAGTGCAGACATCAAAGAATAGTAATGATAATCCTTTCGCTATATGTGCTGTATTGCTTGATCCTAAAATGGTAATCCTCAACCACTGTGGACTCTGGGCATAGCATATGAGAACAATTGCTATGGCTATTGATGATGCAGGCTTATTTTGAGTTGACAGTGGTCTCCTTGGGTTAGAAAATACTGGAGCATGTAGGGCATTAAGCAAACATGGGAGCATGGCTTTGTGGAAAGGAGTAATGCCCAGCCTAACTTCGGCAGTGCCAATCCTCCTGTGCTGCTGCGGACTCCTAGCAAAGTGCTGGAAATCTTGCACTCTTGTGCCGAGTGTAAATACTTCAGTTAGTACGCTTGCACCTTAGAAACACTAGTTAGATTGGAAACATGAAACTTGCTTGGCAAGTTTCTAAACTTAATTAATTCTTCCAGAGTGTGGGTGCACCAGTACTGTATTTGTGCACTTGTGCAAATACCCAAGACTGCCAGCACTTCAGAACAGAACAGAACAGAACTTTATTACGGTCGTAGACCAAAATACAAAAAATACAAACAATGCATCGTGTAAATAAAATTTAAAAAGAAGACAAAACTGCCAGCACTTCATCAGGAGCCCTCAGCAGTATGAGCAGATTGGCACCTTCTCCCCCAGCATTGTGTGGCCCACTGTGTTTTGATTCTTGTGTAAGGACTCTGAGACTTGTATGATCTAAAATGTGTAGCAGTTCAGCTGAGAAAAACACCTAGTTTCAAAATGCTTAATTTGAATAGTCATCTTGGACAGTTACAAAATTACAAACCTGCCACCTGGTGGAGGTTTGGGATTCATTTTGTTATGCAGCCATAATGGTTAAGGTACTTCAGGGGCTTTTGTTCTACAATGCAGGAAATCTGCATGATTCATATCTGTGGATCTTGCAAGTGCTTTATGAAGGGGGTTGCAAAGAGTCCAGGCACTGTTATGGCTTAAATAGGATCTGTAGGTTTGTGGATCTTTGTTCTTTCCAAATCTTGTATTTTAATAATTGCTGCCCCTTTCCTTCTGAACTTCTGTGTTACTGTTTTTCAGTAGTTTATATACAGACTTTTTGTAAGTGATATGTTGATGCACACTTGAATGAATTGCATTTAAATATGTGTATATATACCAGAAGAATGTTCTAAGGAATCCTGTTCTGTCTTTACAATACATACCTTTCTAGTCAATGGGACATGAACTATGAATGGGACACGCCTTGATCTTACTTTAACATTCTTGCCCAGTATGAATCATCTGCTTTGCAACTGCAAGGTGAAAGCAAAATATAGTTTTAAATTCTTGAGGTGCTGTGGTTCATAGAGGCTTTTTTCTATTTTGCTCTTCTAGAAAACCACGAGGCTGGTAGTAAATTACCTCAAGACACAAAAAGCAGTGGTTCGAGTGAGCCCTGAGGTGCCTCTCCAGAATATAATCCCAGCCATTTGTGAAAAATGTGAGGTCAGCGAGGAACACCTAGTCCTTTTAAAAGATACCATCACTGGGGAGGAGCTGGAACTTACAAAGTCACTGAATGAACTGGGGATAAAGGAGCTCTATGCATGGGACAGGAAAAGAGGTAAGCTGAGACATATGCTAATGTACTGTGAAGAAACGATGCATTAACATTTATAGATGGTGCTCACGAGGTGTGCATAGCCAGGGGTGGGGTGTGTATGGCTGGCATGGGAAATGCATCTAGGTTTTTAAAAATTGAAATAGAAAATGCCATGCATTTCAAAATGGTAGCAATACCCAGCTTGGAATTTCTGATAATCGTCTGATCTGGTGCCCTGGAGTGCTACAATTGGGGCCATTTATTGATCAGCAGCTTCACTCATCAGTCACTTCCTTGTTCAGTGAGTGCTACTGTGAGTTGTGTTGTACAGTAAATAGACAAGGGAAGAATAATTTCTGTCCACCTCCCAGATTGGAGTATTTGAATGATCCTATTCTTATACCAACAGGGAAGGGGTGGTGATTGAAAGTTGTAGGGACACAGGAACAGTGCTATGGGGAGATTGGAATAGCAGTAAGATTGCCAGATTGCAACTCGAAGAATGCTTGTATAACATAAGAACCCCACAAAGTAGTAGAAGACGGCAGCCACAGCTTCTCCTGCTCATTCTTTTCTCAGTCCTGTAATTCGCTCCTCTACCCTACCTGCTGGGGTGAGTAGAACTCTAGGTGTATTGTGCAGTACAGCAGACAGGAGAGGGATGTGTGTTGTAGATGAGATGAAGGAAGGAATGAGTGGAAGAAGCCATAATTGCCACAGCGTAAAAGCCATGCTGAAGTAGGTCTGGGGACAGAAAGTGGTGATACTGGAGAAAGTATAGCAGAAAAGGAGGTATCCAAAAGAATGGTTTGCTCTGGCCGAGTAAAGCCTACAAGTTGTATCCTCCCGCAACACTGTCATAAAAATGTACTGTACATTAATGTTTGTACCTACTTGGTTTTATGACATGACCTAAATCAGAATGACATCCACTTCTCTTTGTTGGTTGTATAAGCCAGGCCAGCAACTGCAATGGCAGCCTGTTCAGCTGCCACCAGATTGCAAATAGCCTGCCTTGTTCAAGGCACAATGTCTGCTAACAACTGCTAAGCAGGTGATTGACCCAATCTGCGCACGCAGGGTGGGGCTGCCATGCGTCTGAATGCTGCTGTCAACAGGCACCTCAGCAGCAGCACTGGAGACAGGCCTGGAAAAATGCTGCTTGGCTGACTGCATGTGTGACTTGGCGTGTTGAATGTACGTACCACAGCCATGGCATCTTATTAGGCCTCAGAAGAGCTAAAACAAACTAGGGCTTCTGCTTTTGAGGAACAATTGCAACTAGACTTGGATACAGTTTTTCCTCTCTAAAGCAATCTAAATAAAACACTCACCAATCCTATTTTTTCATTCTGAAGAGGAGTTTATCTCTTAAAAAAGTCTGTTTCCTTTCTTTTATTCTATCATGGCACCTGCCTGGTCTTTAGACTCTTATGATAGCAGCAGATTTCAGATGACATGAATAATTACTTTTAAGCCGACATTTTAAAACGTTTATGACTTGCTGTCAGAACTGGCGTCATTAAAATGTATATCTTGGTTATTTCCCCCCTCCATAGACTTCTAGCAGAATTGCTGGTATTTCATTTATTGCACCATCTCTCTAAATAGCTAGGCAGACATGTTTTATTTATGTAGTAATTTATTTATGTTTTGTCTCTTGTTTCAAATCCTTCTGATAAATGACCTTTTATTTTCTTTTTAAACAAAACCCTCTGACATTTTAAAAACTTGGGCAAATTTAGTTGCTTAAATAAGCAAGGCAATTTCTTTCTGCAATTCTATTGAATTAGAAGTGCTTTTATCATGAGCTACAGCAAATGATGCTTCCCAGGTGCCTGGTTCATAAACAAGGACTTCACATCTAATACTGTGTTTAAAAAGGAGAGATTTAAACTATTTACACAACATATATAATACTTTTGTCCCCCAAATAAGTGTAACTTATTGAAAAATAAAGAGAAAGAGATGGTGTAGAATTCAGCTCAGGAGGGTGTTGTAAAGCAAGACCTGAGGGAAAAGGGAAACTGTCCTACTGAAGGAACTAGGGGTGGTTCCCTGCAAGACTCAATTTGAACATATGCCCTAACAAACTTACCTTGAGCTATAGACTCCTGCTTATTTGTGGACTCTGGCATCTGGGTGAGGCTGCCAGTCGCAGCTTTATCTTAGACATAAGAGCAAATCTTAAGGGTTTACATGTTGCATCTTTTAATATTATTCTTCCTTTTTTGGCCTCTTTATTTCCTGTCCCTTCCAGTTATTCCATCAAAAGCTCATTCTGAACCTTCTCTGAACTACAGAGGTACTGTAATAAGGCTTGGAGGGAAAGGTTTTCAATTTAAATTTTTTCTTTGCATGGCTTTGACTAACACATTTATGTAACATTATTTTAGTATGTCAACAACACTGCAAGTAATAAAAGTCAATGCTTCGCACTGGGCTCATCCTTTATGAGCACAAGTGTATGCTGGCAAGTGTTAGCATCTAGAAATTGAAACATGCATAACAACTAAACCATACATCTCAGAGCATTAATACAGTCATAGAAAATAAGCAATACTTATCCGTGGTTGGGTATCAGTATACATCCTCAAACTGAAACCATAAACAAACTGTAAAAAAAGCCTCCATTCTGTCATATTTCTTCTTATTATTATTAATTCTGCTTTTCAACAAAAAAGATTCTCAAAGCAGGTTATGTGCAAAAAAAAAAAAAAAAGAGCAAATCATCCCCGTCCCAAAGAGGGTCACAGTCTAAAAAGAAACAAGGCAGACACCAACAAGAGTCACTGGAGGGATGTTGTGCTGTGGCTGAATAGGGATAGTTGCTCTCTTGCTGTTACACATGAGAGCCGCCATTTCAAAAAGTGTCTCCTTTCTCAGTTAGCAGCAGTTATTAGGGATGTGCACAAAGCGTTTCATGCAGTCACCGGGGCGGGGTAGCTTTAAAAGGAGGCATGCAGGTCTGAGCTGCTCCACCGCCGGCCCACTGTGGCGCGGTTGGTTCTAAAAAGCCTTGCACAGGCCGCTGGAAGAAGCACCTTAACCAATGTGGCGTGGCTTTTCAGAACTGACTGTGCCTTGGGGGGCGGGGGGGCTGCAGAGGAGCAGGTAAGACCAGCTTGCCTCCTGTTAACACTGATGCTCGCCCCCTGGAAATGATTTGGCTGCAGCAGCTCGAATCATTTTGGTGCCTCTGTAATGAGGTGCCCAAACTATTCAGGCACCTCAGGTGCTCTTAGTTTTATGTTTTAATCATTAACTTTAAATATTAATAGAGCTTGAGTATTGCATCCTGTTTTCACCACTCATGATGCAATAGACCAGGGTGAGCAACCTTTCAGAAGTGGTTTGCCAAGTCTTCATTTATTCACTCTAATTTAAGGTTTCATGTGCCACTAATACATTTTAATTCGGAAGGTCTCTCTCTATAATTAAACTATTGCTATATGTAAACTGACTAATGATGTTTTTAAAATGCTTGATTAAGCTTAATTTAAGATAAATTAAAATGTAGATCTCACCTCTTTAGTGTGATCTTTGTTCATGCTATTCCTTGCTGAGTTTTCCAGTGTCCAGCATGTATTTGGATACCTTACGTTGCACACAGGCTTCTGAGTGATCAGTTGATAACTGGCTCCAAGTGGGAGAGAGGAATGGCTTTATGTTTGAAAATACCTGTTCACACAGGTATTTTCTTTTTTAAAATTATTGTTAAGAAACCGCTTTAATTCAATGGTATGTTCCAATTGTCTCTCTGTCTTGTATCTAGTGGGAGTTTACAATTTTAAAATAAAAGTAATGCCCAGTCTAAGCTTTGTTCCTTGACAAGCCAGATTTTGGAGAAACTCCCACTAATAATGTCCATCCCTGGATATAGATGTGAGAAATTCCAATGTCCCTTTCTTGGCACAGAAAAGATGACCTAGCACAGAAGAACTGACTCCTGCTAAATTCAGTGCTGTAGCCTCCTCTTGGAAGTCAGTGACAGGCAGTGTAGCCTCATGTTCTTCTACCAGATGTGAGATGCCCCCATGCTGCAGCATTTGATTGAAAAGCACACCAGTGCTGTTTGCAAACACACTCCTAAGCACATCATCATTGTTAGGCATCATGCATTGCTACAGTGAGGATGCTGTGCTTAGGAGCCACGGAGGCTCTATGCACTTATAAACAGCACCAGTGTGCTTTTCAATAAAATGCTGCAGCATGGAGGCACATTGCTTAGAAGAGCATTAGGCCACACAGTATGTTCAGCTGGTGTGAGTGTCACTCAGAATCATTTTGTGTGCTGTAGGCTGCCAACCCCTGCAGTAGATGCTGTCATTAGCTATACAGATGCACAGGCCAGATCAGTGGCAATATTTAAGATGGAAGCATTTAACTGGTATGCATGTCCTCTTTTGCCGAGACTTGGAAGGATACATCAATATCCACTGGAATATTCTGGGTTCGTTTGTGCCTTGTTGATTCTTCTGCTATAAGCTATTTAATGTATTTTAATATCCCAGTTTCTAACACTTTCTTATGATAGTAAGCATTTAGATGTAAGTGCAAGAGGAGGACAGTGAATACTTACACATTCATTCTGAATATTTTACAATTGAGAGCCCTCATTTGTGAAATTCTTGTGGAAGTTGACATTTATTCACAGTACAAATTATAAATTTTATTTCCCCCATTCTTGGACCTGTTTGCTCAAACTTTATGCAACATTCATCAAACAACAAGGATGCAGGTCCAAGGGAAATAGCTCAAAGTAGCATTATTCTCAGCTGATACAGGGGCAGATAGGTTTTGAAACGTGGCCGTGAGGGGGAGTGTCGGGGCTGGGCTATGGGGAACAAGCCACAAATCAGGCTCAAAGCCAGTAGCTGGGAGCATGGAATCAAGCCAGAAGCCAACACCTAGAAGCAAGTCAAGAGTCAGAACCAAAGCCAGAATTCAGAACTGAGAAGTCAAGCCACAAGTCAAAACTGAACCAGAACCGAGGAGTTGAGGCAGAAGTCAGACAGGCATTTACCACAGCCAAAAAGACTTTGTTTTTTACTTCGCTTTTTACTTCCCAAAAAGGCCCCAGCCAAAGCAGGAAGCCCTTTATAATCCTTCCTTTTCAGAGGGATCCAATTGCCAGCCTGGGCGGATGGTACCAGTGTGGAGCCTGAGAGCCTTTTATTCCTGTGATACTTTCAGGCCTGTAGTTCTGGCACTTCACCACAGGGGGCAGCTGCTCACAGCCCCTAAAGTTCTCAACTTCATCCCAAGCAGTTCCTGAGAGGGTGTGACTTGGAACAGAGGGGTTTTTAACTATTTCCTCACCCACATCCCAAACTTCCTCCCTCCCATGGTTTCTATTGTGTGGATTAAGTGTCACCTTCCATCCACTGCATCTCTGCTCCCAATTGCCCCCCCCATACTTTTCAAAGAGAAAAAGGACATTGGGCTACGGTTTCATATATTTGTGTGTAGTGTAGTTTTGTCCACAGTGCATTAAGTCATTTTATACTAGTAGGTGAGGCACGCTGTTGACTGGGCAAAGTCATTTTGTGTAGATTACACTGCTAACAAAGTACATGAAATCTAGGCGGCCCTCAAATATTGCAGGGGTAACATTTGCAGAAACTGCAGTATTGTAGTGCTTGACCTAACCCACCCCAAATGGAGTAAGGTTCCTTAGCTAAACAATTCTCTCTTGCCGTGAAAGTTGATGGAGCAGCCCGCGTGGGAAGAGGGCTATTTAAAGTTTAAACCTCCCTGCATGTCAGCTCCGAAGCGCGGGGAGGTGTAAAGTTTAAATAGCCACTCTCCCCATTTCTCAGCTGATGTGTGGGGAGGTTTAAAGAAGTGGCTCGGGAGGCAAGAGTAGATGGAGCAACCTGCACCTCTTGTTCTGCTTCTTTAAATCTCCCTGCATGGCAGCTGAGAACTGGGGAGAATGGCTATTTATATTGTACACCGGTTTAGTTGTGGCTGCGGGGGTGGGTGGGGGGAGAAAATGATGAATAAACTGAAACTACTCTCTGCAATAACTAAATTGGCATACAGGGAGGTGGCCCACGTATGGACGAAACTCTTATTTGAGGGCAACCTGTATATGTTTTTTTATTAATGTACTTGCAAAAGGGAAGTACAAATAGTTGGACATTTTAAAGATTTCAACTTGAAACATTCGTTTTATTGACCAGTTACCATATATGGTAAATTTGAAATGTAAATATGAATCGAAGAAATATCTTCTGTTTTTCATGGGCATGATGCTGTTTTGGAATTATTAATCTGATAATTGAGTTAAAATATGATTATATTCAGAATTTCTTATGAATACAAAACATAAAAATAAAATTAAACCATTCATCACACATATTCCAGTTTAAAACATGGTTCATTCTGCTAATTTCAGTGGCAGGATTTTTAATGCAAAATTTGATATCTATAGGTCATTGGGAAGTATGACTTAATTTTTGCACCAACCAGCTAACACATTCTTCAAAATATATAGTTGATTAATTACTCTATTACATATTTTCCATATTCTAAAAAAAACCAAACACCCATATAAATTTCCCTGGGTAAAGAAGCAGGGGAAATACAGCAAAACAGATGGTCACTTTAAGCTTGAATGTTTACTAGTGGAATTAAATTTTTTTTTAAAATGAACTAAAAGATAGGCGAGCAAAATTGGATTGAAATAATTAACATGGAAATATACCCAATAACCTCTCCTTTGTATGCAATTCATATTGAGTAACAGAGATCAAAATTTGCTTGTGTGTACACCCATTGCTACCAGCTTCTGATTTCTATTTTCAAAGTTAATCAGCTGAATTATTAAATCTTTAATTGATACTTAGTCATGGAGGATTGGAATAGTTATGATGGACTGTGTGTGTTGTAGAGACAAGAAATTCTCCGACTACCTGTGACACATCAGAAAAAGAAAAGAAACGGTTTCTGGGATTTTTCAAGACTAATAAAAGACACAGTAAGGTAAATGTATGTTTCCTCTTTTATTAAACTAATTGTTGCAGCTTGGTTTGTGCTTCCTCATCACTGTAATTCCCCCACCCACCCCCTCCCTGCCATAACTCCCGTTAGTTACATAATTTTCTAGCTCAAAATAGGCACATGAATTATCTGGTTTTCTAGCTTGAAGTGAGCAAACTTTAATGCTAATTCTAATAATGGGTAAAAAAATTCCTCCCTCATTAATATGTAAAAAGTAGTGCTTGACTGAGGTGGGGATAGGCTTGCGTGTCCTCTGCTTGTTCTCCGCCCCCAGAAATGAGTTCAGCATTAGTTTTAAGGGTTTTTAAAAATGCTACATGTTTTAAAATTCCAAATTATTGGACAACATCCAAACTAATTAGTCATGACTAGGCCTCATTGAAATCAAGGAGATAAGTTAGTCATGACTAACATAAGGGCTATTAATTACATTGTGATATGTAATTAATGAACGTGAACGTAATATTTATTCGGTCCTTGACCAGCAATATTACAAATACAGACATAAAAACATAAGCTAAACATTAGCACGTATTTTACAAAGAATATAACAGTATTTAGCCACAGTTCTAATTTTATCTTCATCACATAGAGAAAATAAAAACCTCAATAAAACATCATCTGCTCTTCCATTAAAATTTATCAGAAGGGGAGAAAGTAGCTTTCCTCTGGCTTCATCATAGAAGCTACAATGTAAAAAGGCATGTGCTATTGTTTCAACACAGCCCTTATCACAAGGACATACACGATTCGCCAGGGGAAGTCCTGCATATCTTCCAAACAGAACTGCAGACGGAAGGACATCCAACCTGGCCAGTGTCATGGCTCGTCTATATTCAGGAATCATAACTACCTGAAGATAGAGGGCCAAATTAAATCCACTCAATTGGTCACCCAATTGATCTTTTAGATATCTGGGAAATTTCATATTGCAACTCAATATCCATAAGGCGTTGAATAATTTGGATACGAGCTCTGTTGTAACCAAGCTCCTGTATGGCCTCTAAGGAGTATCCACAGCGGGCCAGCTTATCAATGGCCTCAGTGTGCCATCTAAATTTAAAGGAGTCCTGTTTTATAAAAGCAACCAAACCCTCCTGCAAAAAATAAAATTTTAACCAGTAAAGAATAATGACTCTCCATAAGCATGTCTGTAGCCTAATCATTCCGACCTCTTTTCTCAGAGCCACCGTGGGGGCACATCTGGGAACAGCCAGTACAGCTCTTAAAAATTTTGACTGCAGTGCCTCCAACAGATCAAGATTTTTAACTATGCCCAACTGAGCTCGATAAAAAGGTTGAGGCAAAACCTTTGCTGAGAATAGTTTGACCATGGCCGGAACATAGGATGCACCCTTAGTGTAATAGTAAGAGAGTATTGATTTAACAACTGGTTTGGCCTTTAAAATTGCCAAATAAAGGTGAGGTTTACGTGAACAGGAAGAATGAAATAGAACTCCTAAATACCTAAAGGACTTAACCTGCTCTATCCTATGTGAGCTTATTGACCACTGATGCCCTCTGGGCCGGTTAGCAAAGACCATGACTTTTGTCTTTTGATAATTGATCTCCAAGTTCTCCTGTGTACAGTATTTATCTAACAGAAGGAGAGCATGCTTTAGGTCAATTGGTGTTAGCGAAAGAATCGCCATATCATCCGCATATAATAGAATGGAGATATGCCTATTTGTGATCTTGGGAGTATGTGTGGAAGGGGAGGAAATAAAAGAGACTATAGAATTGATATACAGGTTAAATAGCATGGGGGCCAGTATACATCCTTGGCGGACCCCTCTATCTGAGGGGATTGCAGCAGTCAAAGCCCCTTGGAGGTTGTAACGTACCTTTAGAGTGGAACCAGAATATAAAGTAAAAATTAACAAGAGCAGTCTTTTCTCAATGCCCAAATCCCAGAGTCTTTTCCAGAGTCTTTCTCGAGGGATAAGGTAGAACGCTGATTTTAAATCAACAAAGGCTGAAAAAAGTCTTCTATGTGGCTTCGTTGAATACTTAGCTGACAGAAATTGAAGAACTAGAGTATGATCCAAAGTGGATCTCCCCTCTCTAAAGCCCGCCTGCTCTAGAGCCAGGATATCCCTTTCCTCAAGCCAATCTTTTAGCTTTAAGTACTGAAGTTTAGCATATATTTTGCTAAGCATGCTTAGCATATATTTTGCTAAGCATGCTTAGCAAGCTGATTGGACGATAATTTTTTAGATCTCTCCTAAGTCCTTTTTTATAAATTGGGATCACTATAGCTACTTTCCACTCATTTGGTATTAATTAATGCTGTTGCATCTATAGCCTTGAAGAGAGAGGAGAGGAGTGGGACCCACCAGGTCATATTTGCTTTAAGAGCCTCTAGAGTGATACTGTCAATTCCAGGGGCTTTCCCCAGAGGGAATGAACTAATCAGCCTCTCTGCCTCTGCATGTGTTACAGGGGCCCACACCAGGATATCCAAAGTCTGGAGTTGCTGTTCAAAGTCAGTGCTACCACTGACTTTGATGGCTGGTTTTTGATATAATGTATGAAAGTGGGCTTCCCAGATTTCAACAGAAATACATGGTGGGAGACAAGGTGTTGATTTATTTAATGCAGGGGTTACGAATTTCCAAAACCTAATCTGATTTCTCTCCTTGGCTGCCTCTATCAAAAGTTTCCAACCCTCTTTGATTGATACCTCCTTCTTCCTCTTAATTGGTTGTTTATACTGTGCTTTCTTTTTTGCAACCTCCACTCTAGGAAAGCTACCAGGGTCAATAGTAAAGCTTTTAAAAGCTCCCACCAATTCCATTTTTGCTGCCCAACATTCTTTATCATACCATCGCTTGGATGGGAGTCGGGTTGGGTGCATAGACTCCATATTAGAATTTGACATGGCGAGGAGAATACGATTCACAATATTTTCATAGTAACCAAGGATGTCTTCCATCTGACAAACGGGGGATAATTTTAAAATCCAGTCCCACCATTTAGACATCTCCACAGAGTGCAGCAAAGCAGAAACTTGCAAAGCACTGTTTTTTGTCCACTTTCTGCCTGGAACCAAATTTTCAGTTTTTCCACTGGCATTTACACAGTCTAGCACAGGTGTCCGGTCAATTACGCAAAAGCAACACTCAAGGGGAAGATGATCACTTTCAGGGCGAGGAATCACCCTGAAAAAAGCCAAATAGGGTATCATGTTGCGGGAAATGGCCATATAGTCAATCAACGAAGGATTATTGCCGGTCCAATGAGTAAAATGGGCCGGATGATCCGACTCTGTAGCACCATTTAGAATATGAAGATCAAGCCGGTAGCATATCGTTAGTAGTCTAAACCCTCTCAAATTTAATCTAGCATCTCTGGAGAGTCTAGACAGCAGTGGAAAAGGAACAAAGTCGTCCTCAAAATGACAATGAAATCTACTCAGAAGGGAGTTATTATCCGACCCAAGCCAGGCATTAAAATCCCCTGCAATATTAATCTTCAGAGTAGGAGAGCTGGTCTAGGGAGGAGAGCTGGTCTTGTGGTAGCAAGCATGACTTGTCCCCTTAAGGGTCCGCCCTGGTTGCATAGGAATAGGAGACTAGAGGTGTGAGAAGATATTCCACTTAGGGGATGGAGCTGCTCTGGGAAGCGTATCTAGGTTCCAAGTTCCTTCCCTTGTGTCTCCAAAATAGGGCTGAGAGAGAGTCCTGCCTTGAACCTTGGAGAAGCCACTGCCAGGCTGTGTAGACAATACTGAGTGAGATGGACCTAGGTTTGACTCAGTACATGGCAGCTTCCTATGTTTCAATGAAATAGTGTAATCAAATCTATGCCTTGTTTAAAGCTGTTAAATGGATATTGCACATCAAGTAAATGTTGTGCAGGAATCCTCTTTAGATGGGGATAACCCATGCACGCCTTCAGTCACAAAATCTCAAAGCTTTTCTTTTTTTCTCCCTGATTGAGACACATGAGAGCTGGAAAAGCAGAGTTCAACAGCAGAGACAGGAACAAAGGTAGAACTAAGATGGCTACCTCCTTCTACCAATCTGTGCTTCCTTGATGGGATGGGATATCTACCTTTTCCCCATTGTGCAGTATTGTACTGAACTTTGCATAAAGGCAGCTGGTGTGCTTAGCTGCCTTGTGTTCTAGATATGTACATCAGTATCTAGATGGTGCGCTTTGATAAAATTTACAGGCTTGGAAAAATGTATATATGGCCCAGTGTTCTTGCTTCAAGTTCCTAAACTAGTGATCAAAACTAAGCAACTTTTGTTTAATTTCAGTTAAAATCTGGTTTTTGCATTCACCCTCTCTCTGTGCTAGGTCCTTCTGTTGTCTTTGCCAGATCTTCCTCTGGTATCAATTCACTGTGGCAGCTTTCCAGAATGCTAAACAAATGGCCATTGTGTCCCCACCCACACAATGTTTTAGTGATCTGTCCTTTCACACTTGCTCACAACTAGCATGGAATATATTTCTTCTGGTGTGGTTGTTTAGGAAGCTTATTTGTGTTCCAGGCAGAAGAGTGCTTGATGAGGATGGATAGGGATTATGGCAGCGAAGAGCCTTTAAAATCTACAAGTGAACAGAGCCTTGATGTAAGTACTAACATGACCTCTAGGTGGTGGTACTGCAATATATAACATTTCAAAAAACTATTTTTGGATTGCTTGTTTGACCTCTCTTTGATGCTTGTGCTCATGGTTCTTATTCATGTATTATATGTCTGATCTGAAAACAAAGACCCACAGGGACAAACAGAAAAGGGAGAAAGGAGAACTCATAGCAACCCAGGAAGGAATAGAACCACCAAGTATAAAACTATTCTTATTACACACACACACACACACACACACACACACACACACACACACACACACACCACTTGATTCCAGAAGGACAGGATTGTTACAGCATTCAGTTGACTGATTTAAGATTTGAAAATTTCAAATGACTGTAAGACTCAAAAAGCACTTTGATCAGAAAGAGCCCCAAAGGAAATCAGTCTGGCTGGCATTGGTGCCAGGGTGTAGGGGGTGCTGCACTGCGTCCCCCTCCCCCACCAAGGGCAACCCTGTATCTCCAAATTTAGCAGGAAATGGGGCTGAGAGATATCGCAGGCAGGCAGCCACTCCTCCCATTAGGATGGCCAGGTCCAGGTGGCAAAAAAAAGTTGATATCCATCTCCAAAAAAGGGGAAATTAGACACTTCTCACCAAAAGTCTCCAAAAAGTATCCACTCCCCATAAAATTTGCATATGTTTATTGGTATTATATATATGCGTATTTGATTAAAATGGGATAATTTGGGAATAAATGCAACTCACTGCTGTGAAGCTGATATGTCTGCTCAGTCTTCTGTCTAGGTGCTGAGTTCTCAAGGCCTCTGCTTCTTAACTGTAAATTCACCTCTTGGTTAGGTTTACCCCTCCCCCCCCACACACTTCTGTCCTCCTCCCCTACGGATCACCCAGCCTGCTCTCTGCAAACAGGCAGCAACACCTCTTGGCTCGAGGCAGGACAGCCAGCCTCTTTGCATGCTGGCGCAGGAGTGTGTGCACAGTCTGCCCATCGCTTGCTGCTCTTTACTGTTCATGATGACTAACAACATTTATATACCTCTTTTCAGCAGAAGTTTTCGTGGTGGTTTCATAGAAAGATTAATAAGGAGATTCTTCCCTATCCCCAAAGGGCTCACAGTATAAAAAGAAGTGAAAGTATTGCTAGCATCAGCCACTGAAGGGATGTTATGCTGGGACTGGATAGGGCCAGTTGCTTTCCCTATGCTAAATAGAAGAGATTCACCACTTTAAAATGTGCTTTATACTGAGTTAGCACAGATAGCTGCTAACTGAGTACCAGGGGCGGAGGAAGGCCAGTGGCGGCCTGGGTTCCGTTGCCACCATGGCCCCCTAGCACCGCCCCCTGTATCTGGCGTCAGATGCGGGGGCGTGGTTTAACTCCCAAACAGGGCCGCACGGCCAGAGGCGTATCTAGAGAAAATAGCGCCTAGGGCAAACACTGAAATTGCGCATCCTGTCCAAGCATCTGACACCCATCTTTCAGATAACTTCACCATAATATCAAGTGAAAAATACAAGTCAAGCTAATTAATCTTTTAATATTTCAAAAACTATTCAGCAGTGGATGTAGCCAGACCAAAAAATGCTGGGAAACTACAAATTTCAGTATGCTGGGGCTCATGAAATACTCAAATATATGTGGAGGTGTACTTGGAAAACTAAACAGAAGTACCTGTCTAATTCTCTACTATGCATTGTAGCATCACTATTACATAAGTTTTAAAAATAAATGGAGAATTTGGCTTTTCCCAGATACTCTGAAAATAATTAAAGGATGTGCAGAGGAAACTGTGTCACAGCTTGGAATATATTCTAGTATTTCAGAAAGACAGTTAAAATGAGAGAAAGAGAGCAAGAAACTCCCAGTGAGCCTTAAAACTAAGGATTTCACACTGATTCAAAGACAAACTCACCATTAATAGCCATATGATTAAGACAGCACATTTAACTCACTTATCACAAGAAGCAAAGTAAGAGCAAATGAATACAATCCTAGCTCATAAGCTTCAGCTCAGTATTCACAAGCCCTGATTCTCTGTACATAGTGCCAAACTGAATATGTGTACAGTGACTTATATTGTATTAATTTTTTTTAAAAAAATGTTTCACCTGTAGTCACTTTGTGGGGCTTCCTAAAGGCCATGGGGGAGTCTGCAAAGGTTCCCCCTCCCCCTGCTGGTCTCTAGGGCCTCACAGGGATGATTTGAGCATGTGCAGTGGCTATCTATCTATCTATCTATCTATCTATCTATCTATCTATCTATGCCATTAAAACAAAATGGTCACCACACATGCTCAAATGGCCTCTGCCTGGCCTCGGGCCTCTCAGAGGCCATTCGAGCATGTGCGGTGGCCATTTTGTTTTTGGTGGCCTTTTTTTTTATTTTTTTAATGGCGCCCCCCTTCAAGTGGCACCCGGGGCACGTGCCCTGCCTGCCCCACCCTAGATACGCCCCTGCCCACTGCCCCATTTGGGAGCTAAATCACGCCCCCCTGTACCTGACGTCAGATGTGGGTGTTTCCGGGGCGCCAAGTGCGGCCCCTGAGGGGCAGCAGCCCAGGTTCATTGAACCTGTCCCACTCAATGGTGGCTCCTCCCCTGCTGAATACAGTTAGTTAGCTAACTGCTGACATCTCACCACCACCGCCATCACATGAAGGAAGCAAGCTGCACCGGCTGAGCCGAACTATCCGTGCTCCTTCATCACGTGGCTCAGCAACCTGCCACTGAAGCACAACCTCCCCTCTGGCTTCCCCATTGGATGAATGGTCAGTAGGATGCCACCAAGGGAAGGAGTCAGAGGAAGAGAAGCTGCTCATGAGAGCAAAGTGTTCTGAGCCAAGAAAATGTTCCAGCTGCCCCCCAGAACTTCGGACACCAGAACACATGCAAAAAATGTTTTGGCCCCCAGTGTAGTCACGTGTCCTCTTTAAGTCCCTAGTTGGCAACCCTATTTCTAGGGATGTGCCCAAACCAGCTTGGGCAGCTGCAAGTGGGGTGGGGATTGGCTCCTTTAAAAGCCAGGTGAGCAGGGCCTTACCTGCTCCTCTGCCGCCCCACTGCTTTTCTGGGCATGGTGCTCGCTTTGTGTGTCGCCTTTTAGAAAGCAAGCACCATGCCTGGAAAAGTGGTGGGACGGTGGAGGAGCAGGTAAGGACCTACTTACCAGGTTTTTAAAAGAACCAATCCCTGCCCTGCCTAACTAGTTTGGATGTGAGCACATCCCTACTTACTTCCCATCCTGCAGGGTTGAGAGGAGGAGAGCTGATCTTGTGGTAGCAAGTATGAATTGACCCCTTTGCTAAGCAGAGTATGCCTTGGTTTGCATTTGAATAGGAGACTACATGTGAGATATTCCCCTTGGGGATGGGGCTGCTCTGGGAAGAGCACCAGCATGCTTGCATGCAGAAGGTTCCAGGTTCCCTCCCTTGCGTCTCCAAGATAGAGCTGAAAGAGACTCCTGCCTGGAACCTTGGAGAAGCTGCTGCCAGTCTGTGCAGACAATACTGAACTAGATGGACCAATGGTCTGACTCAGTATAAGGCAGCTTCCTATGTTCCTCCCTCTCACTCTCAGGTAGAAGTTGGAGCTACTGCTGCCATATTCTTTCCCTCTCCATCTTCACCAAGCGGGAGGGCAGTCTGCTGCTGCCTGTGGCTCTTCCCCCTTCTCTCTTTCAGCAAATGGGCTTTGCTCCCAGTCTAATCACAAGGGACTCTAAAAGAAAGTTTATTCACTGAGTGGGAGGGTGGAAGGAGACAATGGTGCCATTAATGTCTTCCATCTCTGTTATCTTCTTCCATTTGCTTCACTCATCCACAAATGAGACCATTCTCCAGATGCTGGAATACAAATGTTACTGTAGCACCCAAGCATCCATGAAACTGTTGGTTGCTCCAATTTCTGGAGAATAGGGTAGCCCCTAAGAATGCAGACAATGGCCATCCTTGGTCTAAAACCAGAACATTAAATAAAAACTGCCACTAGATGTCTTTGTCTTCACAAGAAAAGCCAATATATGTGTAACCATGAGGCTCCTTAAATCAAGATTAAGGAAAACCTATTCCAAATACTGAACCACATCTCTTATGTACAGGTTGTTTACATTTTAAATAAATTTGAGTGGGAAGGGGAAATAATTACTGAAGCCAGATTCTTTCTCCCAAGGTTCCCTTGCTCTGGGCGGGGGTGGCAGGGGGAAGGAGAATTAGAGGCAGTACTGAATTTCACCTCATAGAGGTATACTTCCCACCTCATAGGAGGAAATCATGATTGTATTTTAAGGTGTCTAAAGTTTACAACTGGGAAATAATTGGGTACTGTTTAATTCTGTTCCTGTCACCCAACTGATTCACTTCAAAAGATGGTTACGTTGTATAGACTTTGTGGATGCTTCTCAGTAGTGTTAAAAACTAGCCAATACACATCATTGTGTGTCTGTGTGTCCGTGTCTGCATTCATTCATATGGATGAGAGAATGATTTTTCTTTATGCCAGGCAGTATTTTACATTAATTCATGTCAAGTTCTAATTTTTTTTTGTGATAAGTCAGTGCCTTAATTTACCAATGTTTCCAGTTTTTCCTGTCTTCTATGATCTGAATATTTTGATGCCAAATGAGAACCAAAATCCTTCTCTGTTTCTTCTAATAATTTTGTATTTTCTGAAACCTACTGGAGAAAAATTAGCAGCATGTTAAGTGTGTGATGTAACAGTAAGGAAGTGGGTAGGTAACACATCATTTTGCAGGCAATTCATGCTATATATTTTACATTTCTAGGCTGAGTGGGAAGGGGAAATAATCTTGTCTTCTAGTCTAAGGAGACAGTTTTTGTGACCATGACTTTTAGTACATTAAAGGTCATTACCTGATGAGTTAATGGCATAAAAGGCATTTGGGGTTTAAAAGTTAACAATTGCATTTCTGCTCAAAAAGATACTGAAGAAGATGTCAAATATATTGTCAACTGGGCAGTGTGGATATTTGCAGAAATCTTGGCTTGTAGTATGAGGGATGAATAATGTGAGGCTTGAAAACTAATGAAATGTGGTGTGGATTATGGATGTATTCTGACGAATGAAAAGAACTAACATGTAGTGTTACAGAGCTGAACTAAGTACGCTGAACTATGTGGGGCTGTGTAAATTGTAGGATCTTCTGTTACTATTCAAGAAAAAGTAAAAATCAGCTTTGCTATTGCATTTGCAATTTAAAGGAAATGCTTGTGCATCAAAGTAGAGGAGATTTTTTTTAACTTGTTAAATGGTTATAATCCTCCATCCCACAAATTACTGTGGAACAGAAGTACAACAGTAGAAGATGAAGAAAGTTTTCTTGGTTTTATTTGTCACATGTGATTCAGAGTTTTGCAGAAGCTGAGACACAAAGGATGCATCCTCATTTCACTGTCCGGTTCATAGAGAGTAGCCTTGGTAACTGAGCAAAGAGGCACCTATCATGTTCTGCTGAGATGTGGCCCACTGGTCCCATGGCACAGACTCATCCACAGGTGCGAGTTTGGGTCACCAGGTGGAGGTCAGGCTGCAGGGGCCAATCTCTGAGAATCAAGTGTAGCCAAGATCAGGAACCAGGAAGTCATAGTCTGGTCAGGACTCTGGGACAATTCGGGAGTTCTTTGCAATCCCGCCACCATTGTCAGCTTTCCCGGTTGTCAATTTGGCTTCTCTCTCTTACCCCTCAAATTTACCTGGCAACACAGTGAAAGCTTCCCAGTATGATTAGAAACGTTTATTATGGCGTTGGGACTACTGGGATTTGTGGTGTTAATTCTTCCTGGCAGAATGATTTGAAACAAGAGGAAACAAAACTACAGATCCCAGCATCCTCCCTGGGACACTAGAGGCTTCAGAGCATATTTGGAAGTTTCTGTTGTGAGAAGGAGCTCCTGCTGTGATTAGAAGCATCTTTTAAAAAGTGCTCCCCCTCCCCCAAAATCAGGGAAAGGGGGCCCCAGTGAGTGCTTCCTGGGGGGTTACATTAGCCCCCCACCTTCCAATTTTGGGGGTGCAGTTGTTAAAAAACCAGATTTGTAGCCAGCTTGGAGAGAGTCTCTCCAAGCCGTTAGGTAGGTTTTGTTCTGTGATAACTAGGCTGTGCAATCATATTAGTCTAATAGGAATATCAGACTGATATGCCCATTATCTGGCATTATTAGAAGGATTTCCAATAAGACAGCAGGGATTTAGCCTGAATTCTATCGGAACTGCCGCTGTCATATTGGAAATCCTTCCAATAATGCCAGATAGTGGACATGTCAATCTGATATTCCTGTCGGACTAATTTGATTGCACAGCCTCTTCAGAGAGGTACCTGTCTTTTGTTTTATGTATGTTGTAATGCTATAGGCAAGTTGATGGTGTCATATAAATAATAAATGTCCTTCATGCTTGCTTGTTTTGCCATCCTATACATTCAGTATTTAGCTTTTATTTTTAGAAGTTTGTATTCTGGCCCCCCGCCTCATAAAATTCATTATCTGGATTTCAAAGAACTGTGCAACTGCTTGCCTATGAGAGACTGGGGATTGTATATCTTGAAGAGCAGCCTCCCCGACCTCAGTGTGCCACATGACAAACTACTTTGGACACTCCAAAAGTAATTCCTGCTATGTCATGGGGGCTGTTCCAAGGTGGTGGGGGGAGGAAAAACTCAACTGTTGCATCAAGCCCCAAAACCTTTGGGTATGTCTAAAGTTGGGGTTTTTTTTAGATCTCAGCCTTTGAGAGTAAGGGATGATAACCACCTAACACTAAGTGGCACACATTTAACATAAGATTTAGGAGTGGCGTGCTAAAGATATAGTCTGATGTAATTAGCCCAACTCTGGTAGAATTTGATTCATGTCAGATCCACAGAGCTCCAAATGAAGCTAGGAATAAGTCTACAGATTGAAGGTTTTCCTTGTTAAAAATCCTCATGGAACAGATTTGACCAATGGGGTTAAAGATGGGGGGTTAAAAACACATTGAAGACTATTAATCATGAGTTTCCAGCAGCAAGCCTTTTTTGCTTTCAGTTTGGCATCTGTACAGATGGGATACTGAGCAGAGACTGTTTCAGTGCAAACAGAGAAAGCCCTTCAAATGTAAACATTTGAGCAGCTGGCAACAGAGATTAGCGAAGCTTCAGTGGGAGTGGAGTAATGGTGGACAGTGGCGCCATCTAAATTTAACTAAAGCCAAATCAGAATCATGTTCAAGTATGAGGGGCACAGGTCAGAAAGACTGCTAACTGAATTAAAGAATATTGGCCACCACAGTAGTGCAGGGGTCATTAAGTGGGTTTTTACTGGCATGTAATTATAATTACCATTGTCCCCTTTCATTAATCCTCTTATGAAACAATTTAATGCATGTTTTCCTAGCAACCCGGATTAAACTCTAAGCTCTAATATTCATGCTAACTTGTTATATAATGCTAATGCAAGCATGTGAATACTAGCATTCACTGATAGTGTTTCAATTACAGAAACATTATTCACTAATAGTGTTTGTAAAACACTATCACTAACAGGATTGTTAAAAGGCTGTTGAAAGTTGATATTACTGCATCAAATGGTTCAGTCCTATAGCCCTTTCAGCTTACATAGATCTCTGTTTAATGTAAGCCTTTTAAATAGCTATCTGGAGGAGGCTTCTCGTGATTTTCCCCTCATTATTTTTCTTGTTTAATTGTGAAGAGGGTGTGGTAGATATTAGTATATACTTATATTATATATTATATACAAATATTATATATTATACCTATATAATACTAATACATATAATACTATACCTATAATACCTATAATACTAATAATATACCTATAATACTATACCTATATAATACTTATATTATATATTATATATTATATATACATATACATATTATATAGATATTATATAGGCTTATAATATTAGATTATACTAGCTGGGCTGGACGCAGAGCATCTGTGCCTCTAGTTTGCCCTCCCGCTGTAGCCGTTTTCTTCCCCTGCTCACTGATGTTTTCTTTCCCACCTACACTGTTTTGTTTCCCACCTCGCAAAAGCTGCCACACATGGGATTAGCGACGGGTACGCCTTAGAAAAATATATATACACATTGGGTATCCCTTGTCTGGACATCTGAAATCTGGAATGCTTCAAAATCCAGACACCACACTGTAAAACAAAACAAAACAAGTGTCTCAGCTCACTTTAAACATGCAGTCAAGCTTCCTTCTTCAGGGCCAGGGCCGTCCCGCCACCACCCGCCCGCCCATCAACGCTGCCACCTCCTCTGCTTACCTCTTCAGTCGTCCACCTCCTCACCACCATTGTTTCTCGCTGCTGGAACTCGCCACCGCCACCTCTGCTCTCCTCTTCAGCCATCCACCTCCTCGCCGCCGCCATTATTTCTCTCCACTGGCTTCAATGCTGGAACTCTCTCGCGAGAGTTCCACCTCACATTCCAGACAACCGTCTACCAGAATTATATGCCTGTATATAGAAGATACTCAAATCTGGAAGTGTCCGAAATCCAGAAAACGGCTGGTCCCAAGCAGTCTGCATAAAGGGTACTCGACCTGTATATAGATATAGATATTATATATACTAATATTGAACTCAGATGGCTGAGTGCCTATTTCATTGGAAGCAAAATGAGGGCTACCCTCAAATAAGGTAATGAATTTTGCACACTTGGGGGCTCTCTAAATATATGGAAGTATATATGTTTATAAGTTAAAAGAAAAATAAGTTTAAAAAGCACAATTGTCTTCCATAGTTCCAGGACCTTATGGAATGTTGAGGAAACAGAAATAAAAACATGATAGAGTGGAAAATCTCATTGTCTGGAAAAGAAGTATAAGACCTAGCTTTCAATGTAGACATGTCCAAAGCCTTCATGTGTAGTGGAGTTTAATTTAGTTGTGGTTTGTTCCTGTGCTCCATCTGCAATAGCCTTTTCGGCCATCAAGCCTTATTTGTTTCCATAATTTCTTACATATATTACTTTCACCACATACTATAATAGGAAAAAATAAACGGATCCAAGATATACACAATGTTGTTGACAACTGTATAGAAGGCAACAAAGAATTCTCATGACCTGTGAGCAGGTCAGGGAGGGCGCAGGGGTGGGGAGGGGAGAGGCAGGATTGGGCCTATTCCCCACCCCAGATTATCTTTGTTCTTCTGTGGGACGCACAGATCACACACCCACACGAGCCATGCTGCTCCTGTCAGCATCGTGTTCTGGAGTCCGGGGGAAACGCAGCCCGGCCTCCACATATCCCTCAATGCACCACATATAATGTTGCACCAATTAGATGGGTTTGGTGGAATATTATGCATTCAAGCAAGACTTTTGTCATATCCAAAGAATATTTCCATAAGTGGCACAGCAGGGAAATGCTTGACTAACAAGCAGAAGGTTGCCAGTTCAAATCCCCACTGGTACTATATCGGGCAGCAGTGATATAGGAAGATGCTGAAAGGCATCATCTCATACTGTGCAGGAGATGGCAATGGTAAACCCCTCCTGTATTCTACCAAAGAAAACCACAGGGGTCTGTGGGCGCCAGGAGTCGAAATTGGCTTGACGGCACACTTTACCTTTATGTCCTTTTTGCACTACTGAACTTGTAACTCCTAGCTCAGTGACACCATTTCAGTTGGGAGATATATTACCTAGTCATATGAGTATTTGCCCTGAATGGAATTCTGGTGTTTTCAGTGAAACTTACACCTAAACATGTGATGCATAGGATCATAGCCTTAGCTTAAACTAGGCTTTGTTTACTATTGACCCAACGAGTCACCTGTCAAAGTTATGACTGTTCTGTTTTTTTGGATTTTTTTGTTAATAATATAAGGCAAATGAAGTGCTTCAGTTGCTTCATTCTTGTTGCTTACAAAGCACATACACATTGTTCCTATTGGAAGAACACCAAACCATTTGAGAACTGGATGGAGATTAGTTAAGTGTGTTTTGTTTTTTTTAAAGAATCAAGGAGCGGCTTGGTGGAACATAGCTTACTGAAGGAACTCTCTGTTCCCTTATTAAAAGGGCATGGAAGTGCCCCTGTAGTTAAGCAAAAAAGGTTCTGTCATTATAAGCCTCCATTGCTTATAAATATTCCATTGCTTATAAATTCCATTGCTTATAAATATTCCATTGCTTATAAATATTACTTTTATTGAACTGATCCCACATGCCAAACTTCTACTAGACAAGAAGTCTGTTCACACAAGCAAATCTGTCTGGGCTTGTGCAGCCCTACCAGGGTAGGGCTGATTGTGTGAAGCACCAGTGCTGCCCCACCAGGTAGCTCAGGGTTTTTACCGGGGCTTTTACCCAGGTAGAAGAGTGCAAATGTGCCCTTTTCACTGGGTGCCTAGAGTGCCTGGCTTGTGGGGTAATCTCCCCATGAACCGTGCTCCTCACTTAGTGCATTGAGGGATATTTGGAGGCTTGGCTGAGTTCCCCTGGCCTCCAGTGTAATGCCTATTCCTTTAGTGATGGATTATGAACTATCAGGGAAGCAGAGGCATAGAATGGTCAGGTGGATAAAGCCTGGTGGACACCAAGTGCACTCTGGGATGGGGAAGCAATTGTGGCTTGTGGGGAATGAATTTGAAAATGCACATGCAAACAGAAAAACAAACACATGCATTCAACCCAATTGTATGCACACAAACAGATATTCACACACCATAAATGCATACATGCAAACTACACAAATACATGAAAATATGAACACTTGTCCATGCACACAAGACAAATGCAGAAGTGCATACGCACAAATGTGCACAAGTGCTCACAGACACATGCACACATGTGCACATATACATACACAGACACGTGAACATACTAGTGAGCATGTGCGCACAACAGGGGCATATCTAGGGTAGGGCAGGCAGGGCACATGCCCCGGGCACATGCCCCGGGCACATGCCCCGGGCACCATTTGAAGGGGGGTGCCATTTTTTAAAATGAATTTTTTAAAAATGGCTACCATGCATGCTCAAATGGCCTCTGTGAGGCCCTAGGCCATGCCAGGTCCTGCAGAGGCCATTTGAGCATGCGCGCTGGCCATTTTGGTTTTGGCAGCCATTTTTTAAAAAAAGATTATTTTTAAAAATGGCCACCGCACATGCTCAAATGGTCCCTGCGAGGCCCTAGGCCTTGCCAGGCCTCACAGAGGCCATTTGAGCATGCGTGGCAGCCTCCAAAATGGCCACCATGCCGATCTTTGCAGGCTCAAGCAGGCCCAAAAATCAACTCGAGATGGGCTGCAACGGTGAATTAAGAGGCCAGCAGGGGGAGGGGGAACTTTTGCAGACCCCCCACCCCACAGCCTTTCGGAAGCCCCCCAAAGGGGCTACAGGTAAATTTTTTTAAAAAAAATAATATAATATAAGTCACTGTACACATACTCAGTTTGGCACTATGTACAGAGAATTAGGGCTTGCGAATACTGAGCTGAAGCTTATGAGCTAGGATTGTATTCATTTGCTCGGACTTTGCTTCTTGTGATAAGTGAGTTAAATGTGATGTCTTAATCATATGGCTATTAATGGTGAGTTTGTCTTTGAATCAGTGTGAAATCCTTAATATTAAGGCCCACTGGGAGTTTCTTGCTCTCTTTCTCTCATTTTAACTGTCTTTCTGAAAGACTAGAATATATTCCAAGCAGTGATACAGTTTAGTCTACATATCCTTTAATTATTTTCAGAGTATCTGGGAGAAGCCAAATTCTCCATTTATTTTTAAAACTTATGTAATAGTGATGCTACAATGCATAGTAGAGAATTAGACAGGTACTTCTGTTTATTTTTCCAAGTATACCTCCACATAGTATAACCTCCCTGAGCCATTTTGGAAGGACGGTATACAAATCAAATCAAATCAAATCAATCAATCAATAATAGTATTTGGGTATTACATGAGCCCCAGCATACTGAAACCTCTAGTTTTCCAGCATTTTTTGGTCTGGCTACGTCCACTGCTAAATAGTTTTTGAAATATTAAAAGATTAATGAGCTTGACTTGTATTTTTCACTTGATATTATGGTGAAGTTATCTGGAAGATGGGTGTCAGATGTTTGGACAGGGTGCGCAATTTCAGTGTTTGCCCTAGGCGCTATTTTCTCTAGATAAGCCTCTGCAACACAAGCACGTGCACGCACACACATGAGTGGCGCTGCCGTTAGGTGAATGGGTTTGGGGCCATGCATGGCGCCCCAGCCACACCCTTTGCATCTGACATCAGACGCAGGGGACATGGCGGGGGGCGGGCGGTCTGCTGGTGGGAGGAACATGGGCCACCGGCTGGCATCCTCCACCACTGCACACATACACATACATATGCAAATGGACATGCAAACCTGCCCATCCCCCATTGTCAGAATTCAGACAGGAGAACTGCACTTAACTTGTGTGATAAAAAGGCCCAAATGACCTCAAGTGGGTAACCTCTCCCTCTCTCTCTCTCTCTCTCTCTCTCTCTCTCTCTCTCTCTCTCATCTTTAGGAAGCAAAATGTCTGTTATTTTCAGTGGGAAAACTCCATAAGCCAATTATCTTCAGTATTTTCAATTGGGGATCACTCTGGCAAAAACGATCCAATGTGTGAGAGCCATTTTCCACCTCCACATAGTTTTTCCTAGCATGAGTGGGGTGGGGGCGGTGTCTTTTAGAGTAACAGAGTGATGTCAAGCCCCAGTGCCATCTTGGAAGGCATACACAGAGCACGCAGAAGTGTAGTCCTTCCCAGCATCTTCCCCATAGAGTTCTATGGGGAAAGTACTGGGAAGGACTATTCATTATTATTTAAAATATTTATGCCTGTTACTCCAGTGCACTACTGTTCGGGGCAGCTTACAGCACTAATAAAATAGATATGATATAGAACAATTTAAAAAATAAATAGGATTTACAAAGTTAAAAGTCCAAGCTAAAACCACATTTAAAAGTTACAAATTTTAAAATTAAAAGTTGTAAATAAAAACCTAAAAACTAAGAAACCTACCAGATATAAGCGGCAGATAAAACATTAAAATGCCTCTGTAAAAAGATGTCTTCAAATGTTTCTTTTAAAGCACTGAGGGAGGGGCATGGTGAGGCTCTTCTGGGATGGCTTCAAAGTCAAGGGGCCACAACCAAAAAGGCCCTGGCTCTAGTCCCTGCCAGCTGGATCTCAGTTAGTGGCAAGACCATGGCTTGAGATGCCAGATGGAGGGCCCAGTGAAGGTAATCAGTAAAGTATCATCTTCTGTATACGACCCTCAGGTAGAAGTGGAGCCAATATATAATTGTGCCCACAAGTCTTAACCCAGAAAGATACCATGGTTGATGGCATCGAAAGCTGCTGAGAGGTCCAGGAGAATCAACAGTCACACACTCGCTCTGTCTGTCTCCCAGTGCAACCAAGGCAGTTTCGATCCTATATCCAGGCCAGAAGCCAGACTGGAAAGGATCTAAGTAATCACATTCATCTAGGGCTACCTGGAGCCGAGATGCCACCATGCTCAACACCTTGCCCAAGAAGGGGAGGTTAGAAACTGGTATTTAAATCATCTAGGTTCAATAAAGGCTGTTTTTAGGAGGGGAGTAAATCAGGGTATGGTGCCCCCCCCTTCAGCTGGGGGTACCACCCCCTGATTTAGGGAGGCATTCACACACACACCTGCCAACCATGGACCCAGCCCCTTCCTAGCAGCCTAGTAGCTTGCCCATGAAAGACAAGGGTTGAGCATGCATGTAGTATGCCTCAGCCTTCTAATCTAAGCAACCTGTCCACCTTCTCAGGCAACACAGTGAAAAACATCCTATCTAAAAACATCCAATCTGAAAAACATCCAGGAGAGCCATAAAGACCCATCTTTTTAGCCTGGCTTTTAAAATTATCTAGTCTTAATTGTAACTTTAATTTGTTTTTAACTGGGTTTTTGGTTTTTTTAATCTTAATGTAAACCATCCCGAGCCACCTTTGGAAGGGCAGTATATAAATAAAATAAGACGGTATAAGGGCGATGAAATACACATTTCCATACTGCAAAGCTTTTTCAATGACCTCCTTTAATGTGCAATAAAAGTTAAAAGTTTAAAAGTTTAAAAACATTCAAAGTTTCAAACAAAAACTAAGATGTAACAAAATAAAATAAATAAAAGCAATAAAAGTTAAAAGTTTAAAAGTTTAAAAACATTCAAAGTTTCAAACTTAAAAACTCAGATGTAACAAAATAGCAGACGTTTCAATGTAAGACATAATCCTCAGTGCTACACAAAGTTTTAAACTTTGAATGTTTTTAAACTTTAAACTTTTATTGTGCATTAAAGGAGGTCATTGAAAAAGCTTTAAATCAAAAAATAAAACAAGACTAGATGATGTATTGGTAACACTTCCTGGCATTCTGTTTGCACCTTCCAAGCTGATGATGTGCGTACTGTATAGAATCATAATGATGACTGTAAGACTACACTATAATGCAGAATATACTACAACTGTTTCAAAAATGATATAAAATATAATGCAATTTACGATTCCTTTAGAACTGACATATTGGATATCCACCATATTGGATATGCAACATGGTTAACAACAAATTTCTTTTTCACAAACTGTGGTAATTTAATTGGGGTGGGGTGGGGTAGAATCTGCCATTTTAAGACCAGAATTAAGGCGGTCTTATTTTGTCTGAAGCTCCACAAGGTCAGGAAACTGGAACCTAAGGCTGATGCCTTAATAGATGTGTCATGTGATCAGTAAAAATGTTGTGCAATGTAACAAACTGTGGTTGCTTACATCTTGTCCTCCATGCACCCACATGGACAATGTGGATCATCTCTGTTGGTGTCAGGCACTCAATTCTCCCCATCTTGATTTGGATCTGAAAGACCAAGAAGGAGTGTTAGTTCATAGAGAACAATTAACCTGCAGCCCCATTGGTGATGCTTACACATGCATAGGGGCAAAGGCAGTGCTTTAGCCACCCATGTTCTCTTGTGCAGTATGTCAGCCACTAGACAACTATAGATTTTGGTAGGCTAATATACCATGTATATTTGATGTGAATTGCTCTCCCAGTGCTGATCACACAGTAGCTGGAGAATTGGGAGATCTTCTGTGCCATTGGTATGGAACAATCAGTAAACTACTCATATCAGGTTTGGCTGTGGAGGGTGACCTGCTGCCACCTGTACAGGAATGCCATTCCTGGCTGCGCAGAGGAGAGAACACTCAGTCCCACATTACTGGTAGGAATTCAACTACTGCTCTGATAAGGTGGAGACATGTGGTGGTGATGGGTAAGAGGGACAGAACCAGATGTGTGCATATTCAACAGATCATCGTAGAAGATATGCTGTCTTCCTGGTGTGCACTTGTCAAACCCAATGACTGCTACCCTTTTCTGCTGATCCCAATGGGAACGAATGATACCTCCAGACAAAACCTGAAACAGATCAAGACTATGAGTTACTAGACAGGAAAGTGAAGGTGTTGGCAGTGCAAGTGGTGTTTTCATTCAACCTTCATTTGGAAGGTCAAGATGCTGGAAGATAATGCAGTATCTTGAAAGTAGATAGCTGGCTATGAAGATGGTGTAATTGAGAAAGGTTTGGATTCTTGGACGACAACTTATGCTACCTTCTTGAAGGACTTGTGGAGCTAGATGGGATGCACCTAACAAGGACTGGAAGAATGTGTTTGGCAGGAGCCTAGCAAGCCTAATCAGAAGGGCATTAAACCCAGTGGTGGAGGGAGACAAAAGCTCAGTACCAAGTAAAAGTACTAGGGAGAAGAAATCATGTACTAAAGATGGAATGAAAATGGAGGGGGTGCTCAGAATTTCACAACTCACTACTGCAAGTAAGTCAGGAGACAGTGATATCCATCGTCTCCAATATCTATACATTAAAGCACAAAGTATGAGAAAGAAACAGGAGGAACTTGAAATCCTAATGCAGGAAGGTAAATGTGGTCTGTTAGGTAACACTGAAACTTGGTGGGATGAGACTCATGACTGGAATATAGAACTTTAAAATATAGCTTGTTCAAAATGAATAGGCCCATCAGAAAGGGAGGGGAGTATGTAAAGAATGCATATACTTGCAGAGGAATCCATGAATCAGAGCATGGAAGTCCAATTCTGGGCCCCTCAGTTTAAGAAGAACATTGATAAACTGGAATGGGTTCAGAGGAGGGCAACAATTATGTTGAGTGGTACAGAAAACAAGTCCTACAAGGAACAGTTGAAGGAGCATGTTTCATTGGAAAAGACAAGACTAACGTGAGATAGGATAGTTGCCTTCAAATACCTGAAGGGTGGTCACAAAGGAGGAGAAGTGGACTTGTTCTCTGTTGCTCCAGAGAGCAGGACTATAACCAATGGGCTAAAATGACAAGGAAGCTTCATGAGGCTTCATGAGGCTAGACAGTAAGAAGAACTTCATAACTGTAAGGGTTGTTTGATGGAGGAAAAATCTGCCTCATGCAGTGGTAGGCTCTCCTTTACTGGCCATTTCTGAATAGAGGCAGGACAGCCATCTGCCAGGGATGCTGTAGCAGTTTCTTTCTGCACTGAGCAGGGGGCTGGCCTAGAAGATCTTCCAGGTTCCTTCCAACTGTAAAATTCTATGATATTACACAGCAAAGCAGGGTTACTTTACTGCTACTTGTGATCTGGAAGTGCCCAAACATTCCTCCTTTTGATGCCTACCTTGTCATAGACCTAATCTATGAGCAAATACTATGGAGAACTAGGATTCATGGGCACATACTGCACATGTTCAGTGTTTGTAACTTTTGGTCCTAAAGGGACCATATTAATATCAAGATCTTGTGGGTCCATCTTGTCCGCCCCAGAGTTCAGAATACTCATTAATGTGTTTCCCATGGAGACAGATATGAAGTGCTTTGCGAATTGAGAAAGCTGGAGTGCTCTGTGTGAAATGGAATAGAAGAGACTGAAATGGATGCAAGTCCTCAGAGAGACTCTATTGAGATAAGGGCTGTCTCTTTGATATATGATTGCAAATTGGATATCATTATAAAACCCTAGCAGTACTCTTTAACCAGTGAGAAAACAATAACATGCAGTATTGCTGTTTTAAAGTAAGCAAAATTCAAAAGCTTATTTTAACATAATAAAGAGTAGACCTCATCTAGAACAGGAAAAATAAAATTCATGAAGAACTTTCAGCCCGGTCTTTAAATTCACTACATAATTATCGGGAGTTCGGTGTTTTATTCATAATTTTTACTGGGGTTTTTTTAATGGCAGGGTGTGACCTGCCTGGAGCTGAGAAGTTTCTTCACCCTTCCAACTCTCATCTCCTGCCTTTCCTGAGTTCTTCCTTCAACACCTCACAATGCCTGTTTGGGTTCCTCCATCACAGGGGCTTCCAGCTCTGTTTTCATTCTCTGTCATCACTGGCCTCTTAAATACTCTGACATTTGGCACAAGTCTTCCAAGGATTAGAGTCCTTTGTCTCTAGCAGACCAGTCAACGGAAGGTGATGCCTCCTTCTCCACCCCTAGTCTCTCCCCTTCTTTTGTGCCAGTAATTTTCTCTGTTGCCTTCTCTGGCTCTACCATGGCCACACTTCCTGAATGGCATGACCATGATTAAGCTTGGCCACTCAGTGTCATTGTGAGGCCAAATCTTCCACACATCCCTTCCCCAAGTCCTGACTAGGACCAGTGGATTGTTCCTCATTTAGTCTTGAGAAGTTATTTGTGTTTATGTGCATGTTGCCCGTTGTATTTTGAATGTGGAAACTGAAGGGCAGGAGAGCCGCATACCATCTATGTTGCACTCCAGTAAAGTCTGAATGGCAGCACCATCCTGAGCTTGTCTGAAGCTCAGGGAGAAAGGTTATCAGATGCTCCACTATCACTGGCTTGCCTCTCTTCTGTAAGAGACTATAGACTTACAAAATGCTAAAAAATTAGAAGATGGTCCCATAGACTATAGAAGATGCTAGAGTTTCTGGTGTCTTCTATAGTCCCTTCCAGTTCTGTTTTTAAAGCCTTAGCTGGTGCCCAGAAGACCAGAGGAGGAGGATGAGAAGGGCACTGTTCCAGCAGGTGAAAGGGGTCACATGGAACCCAAGGCAGGGAGGATTGTGCTGGCTGTTCAGGGACTGGCTTCATTACTCAGCCCTAGGAGCTCCCCTGCTGTATGATGTGAGTGTTCAAGTTTCTTACTCTGGATCTGGGGATGTTACATAATGGGTTTTCCTGTAGAATGCAGTAAGGCAGGGGTTTTCAAACTTGTTGTTGGACTACAGCTCCCATCATCCCCAACCATCCCGCCACTGCGCTTTCAGTTGTGGGATAGTGTAGTTCAGTTGGCTGCAGCTTCTGACTCAAGCAGAGCACTGCCCCTCCCATTTCTGGGACAATACAGCTTCCAGGCTTATTGTGGAGGTATCTGTCTTTAAGGTAAAAGGATAAGATAGTATAAAAATACTTCTTGATTTTTGATGTTAGTTGGCACACATGGACATATAATCTTGATATATTATATCAAGATTATATGTCCATGTGTGCCAGCTAACATCAAAAATCAAGAAGTATTTTTATACTATCTTATCCTTTTACCTTAAAGACAGATACCTTTCATTCTAACCAATCTAGCCATATATTATGTTATCCTTGGCTAGATTGGTTGTCAGCCCATATCTAGGTGCGACTGAGTTTTCTTATGACCTATTCATAAACCTCTATGAGGAATATGAAACTTGAACCTTGGAGTGGATTAAGAGATTTTTTCATGAAGACGTTCAACAATTATGCTCTACTACAAGCTTTAAGAAGATTAGTACATAACACATAAAGGAATATATCCTCTTTGAGAACTTGGCCATTTGCTTAGCAACACCTTATCTACTTGAGAAAGAGATAAGTGTACAGTACAAAGTGGCTGTACACTGGGTATCCGTTGTGGTTGTTATGCACTAGGTTCTATGGTTGAGGTTCCTGTTTCCATGCTAAACAGCTATACATTTTGTGGTTTTAGTGATTCACATTAAATTTTTGTTGTATATGTATTATAAATATTTTTATGTCCCATCTTCAGGAGATTGTTTTTATTATTGGAGGGTGGTCACTTTTTTCAACATTCCCTTTAAGGTTTGGTTGAATCTTTCATCCAGCCTATTGGTCTGGGGGTGGTATATAGAAGTGAAGATCTGTTTCACTCTCAGTATGGAACACAGTTGCTTCATCACAGCATCCCTAAAGGCAGATCTCTGGTCAGATAGGATCTGTCAGGGTAGCGAAATAGATGCAAAAGGGTTCTAGCTGCCCTTGCTGTTTATTGTTTAAGAGAATTGCTTCAAGATAGCAAGAGGCATAATCTACTACAACCAGGATGTATCATAACCCCCCAAGACATTCAAGGTAGGTATACAGCCATGAAACTCACTGGGTGACTCTGGGGTAGTCACTTAACTCTCAGCCTAACCTACCTCACAGGGTTGTTGTGAGGATAAACATAACCATGTACACTGCTCTGGGCTCCTCAGAAAAAAACCGCGATATAAATAAATAAATATTGCTGGCAGCGGTATCAAGGGGCTTTAGAGGGCAACCTTGTGTTAATCTGCTGACTCTCATGGCATGACTTATAATATTTCTTCATATCTTGGAATACAGAAGGCCAAAGGAAATGCTCCAGTATATGGGCTAATGTTTTCTTATGACCTTTTTGGCCTGCACAGGTGAATGTCATGCCCCCTTTCAGATCTGTTGATGGAATCAACAGCTAGCATTATTTTGTTCCCCTAGGTGTTGTCTTCATTACCCTTCAGCATCTTTCCCCTTTACCTCAATCCTGGGGAGTAACAAAGCCCTCTGGCAGTCTAAAATCTGCTCTTCTCTTTGAGCCACCACCCATCACAAGGAGTCCAAAGACACACCCTGATCCTGGTCCTGTGTAAAGGCCAGTGTACTTTAATATACTTGCACTTGCTGAGTTCCTTTGTTTCCTGACTTGTTACAAGATGGTCCTACCTGTGGATCTTCTCTTCCCTCCCACTGCTCTTGAGCTAGTACTGACACTTTCAAGGGTCCAGTGGTGTTATGCATTATTTTCTGGAATCTCATGTCTCATTCCAGTTAAAAAAGGGGAAAAAAGGATAGGGGGTCTCCACCACCGGCAGTTGTTGCAAGTGTTGATGTACACAAGCAATTGCTGTGATCTTTAGAATGGTCACATCCTTTTGTGAGGACAGCACTTACCATGGAGACCGTACTCCCTGAATCAAGTGCAGTTTGTATCCCTTTTGCTAGAAAGACCATCCAAGTTGCATCATATTCCATGAACAGACGATTTTATTTGTAATGACCTATCAGGCCACACATAAAGCATGAATCTTGCTGTGTAGCACCAAGGGTGGGTCTGTTTTGAGGGGATGTGGTTTCTGGCTCCCAGGCTCCTTCAACCAGAGGTTTAGGCAGGGTCCACCCTGGTTGCATATGAAAGGAAGACTAGAAGTGTAAGCACTGTAAGATATTCCCCTTAGGGGATGGAGCAGCTCTGGGAAGAGCATCAGAAGGTTTCAAGTTCCCTCCCTGGCTTCTCCAAGATAGGGCTGAGAGAGATTCCTGCCTGCTGCAACCTTGGAGAAGCCACTCAGTGGCGTCAGATGTCAGACTCTGGGGCTACCCACACCTCCGCGTCTGACGTCCGACTCCGTTCCGGGCACCCAGAGAGAGTTTAACTGCCGAAGGGGGCGCGTGGTGAAGGCAGCACCAGCCTTTTAACTCCTGAAGGGGCCACGTGGCCCCTTCAGGAGCTACTTAGGCTGGCGCTGCATTTGCAGCGTGCAACCAGGAGCGGCTCTTCCCTGCCTTTGCAGGGAAGAGCCACTCCTGGCTGGTGCTGCGAACACAGTGCCAGCCTTTGTTTAGCTCCCGAAGGGGCCGTGTGGCCCCCATTCGGGAGCTAAACTAGCCTCCCCGTGTCTGACGTCAGATGCGAGGGGCGTGTCAGGGCCGCTCTCGCAGCCCCTGATTGGTCGGTGGCCCAGGTTCTTTGAATCCGTTGGCCCAATGGTGGCTCCGCCCCTGAAGCCGCTGCCAGTCTGTGTAGATAATACTGAACCAGATGGACCTATGGTCTGACTCAGTATATGGCAGCTTCCTATGTTCCTAATCCCCTATTCAAAGGGTGGGACCATCCCTCCACATGCCCGCCTAACTCCCAGATGATCTCTGCAGTTGCACGCACAAAACAATTTTCCAACATGGGAGTGGCTGCTTCCAGATTTTCAGAGGGCTGATTCTTTGGGTGAGGGATCACCTGCAGGAACTATTCCACGACCACTTTTTCTGTGATGCAGATTTCACCCTCTGTAGCCAATTCCAACCACCTAAAGACTGTTTCCCAGACTTCCACCACCAATGCTCAGGGACATTCCCCTCTTCTGTATCTTATATTTCTGAATTCCTGCCTGTATGTTTCTTCTCAGTGGCCTAGTATTGCCTCGTTCAGTTTTCATCATCACTTGTCTCTTGAGCTGGGAGTGCTTGCAGGGCCTCTTGCTCTGGTCCTATTTAATAGAGGCCTATAATAGCAGTCCACTCTGGTCTCAGCCACTGAGCCATCTCCGTTGTCTTTTCAAATGTGATTGGGAATGCATCAGTGTCACCATCTGGTGTTAGCTCCATCAAATGGAACAGCATGGATGGAGAAGTCTTGGGACCACTGCTTCCACTTGTCATAACGGGAACAGGCTGTCTGGTGGAAAAAACCCCCACATACGTCTCTTGCCAACTTTGTTTGGGCCACCTGCTGTTGAGATGCTCTTGGTGCTCTACCAGCCATGTACTCACATTGGGTCATATCAATCAGGACTGACATTTTGTGTTGCTTCCTTCCCTGACCCTTCAGGGTCTGTTTCCTTCACACACTCCTGAAAAAGGAAAAACAAAAACTCTTGAATAGTGTTGAAGGAAGACGAGCCTGAACCTCTAACTTATTTCCTTCACAACGCCCCATTATGTCCATGATTTGTCTCCTGGTGCTGGAATACAATCAGTACCGTTGATTTGGCATTCCTGATGCCTTAGACATAGCAAGAATCCTAATGGATCAGGAAGAACCATACCAGTATTACAGCACCCTGAAGGTATGGCCAACTATATAACAAGGCAGTGAGCTGATATAGATTGATAAGCATATCAGTACTGAGTCAGCTGATCTGCTCTGAGGGAGTTCTAGTCTGGCACAATAAGAGTCATTGGGAGTAGTCAAAGTCAGTCCAAACCCTCCCTTTTCACAGAAGCTAAAAACATATCCATTGAATAATGCATGAGAATTATTGTTCAGTTGTAGAACTCAAAGAAGGCAGATACATGCCTGCTTATCGTCCCTTTGTAGCACCAGAATAGAGTGAAATAAGTATCACCACTTTCAAGCCTTTGTCTTTAAGCCATTAAGACTTGTTTACAGCATGGATACATGTCTAGACAATACTGAATGAGATGGACCAATGGTCTGACTCGGTAGAAGGCAGCTTCCTATGTTCCTATGTACCCTACCTTGAGAACAAGAAATCTCTATAAGAAATATCCCATCTCTCTTCACAGTGTGAAGAAACACAATTCCTGTGTTTGTCAACATGAGCTAAGTCAGTGCTTCTCCCCTATCCTTGGAAGCCCCCCTCCCCCAGTCATGCAGACTGTGATCTATTGTTGGGGAACTAGTGGACCTGTGCCTAAAACTGCCTTTCCACTGTGCCAGAGGTCATGCTGACTTGGCCCCTTCCTTGTAACTTCTATCCTCACTGAGATCCTCTGAATTGGGGTTTCATGAGTTTTAGATTGCCTTTTCTGAACTGCTCAGAACCCTCTGCCGTCTCAATAACCCAAGGAACAGCCTAGCTAACCTTCCATCTGGAGAAGGATAATAACCTTTGAAGCCAATGCTATCCAGGTACATAGATTTTAGAACAGGTATACAGACTGTCATTCTATCACCTCAGTACTGGGGCGGGGGGGGATGTCTATTTGGAGTAGGGAAGTTCCTTCACCTTTCCAACCCCCATCATCTCTCTTTCCTGGATTCTCCCTGCAACCCCCTCAAGCCTCTTGTAGTTCCTCCATCATACAGACTTTCAGCCTTCCACTTCATCCTCCTTCACCACGACCCCCACCACCAGTCTCTTTAAATACACTTTGGCATACCATACAAGTGTTGTGAAACCAGCTGATGCTAGGCACTTCCCTCTCCAGCTTCCTCCACCTCCACCTCTGGGCCCCCTGCACTGATGGTGCTTTCTGTTGTCTCCTCCTCCTTGGCCATTCCTCCTGAATGATGTGACCACAACTGAGCCCAGCTGATTGGCAGCAGTGCAAGAACAGGTCCTTCACGGACTATCAATAAAACCATAGTAATACAGTACATGTCTAATTAAAGTAATAAAATAATATTATTATGGTTATTGGCTGGCCATTTCTTTTGATTAGGTAGATTACTGTTTAATGGCCCAGGATGCCTGAGTGATGTTTCCCCTGTGGGAGCGAACGGTGGGAGATCTGTGGAGATCCATTAGAGCTTGGAGAAGTTGAGCTTCCCTAGCTAAGAGGGCAGAGACTGTAAGGTTTGTAGCTTTGTCATTCACTTGCTCTAAAGACCAAGTAAAAGAATTAATTTGATCTGTTGCATTTAAAACTAGGCTTCTTAAACAATTCAAGCAAGTAATATCCAATGTTTTTACTTTCAGTTTTGTGGTGCTCCAAATGGCCACTTTACTATCTTTCATTTGTTGATCCTACTAAAGTTTATGCTTCCAAATTCAGTAGATGCTCCTATGGATTGATGGATTTACTTGTACCAATCAGGGCTTAATTTAATTTCCTCCCTTCCCTCCCACCCCCCTCTCACACCCACCCACCCACCACAGTTCTCTGTACAGAAGTGCTTTTTGTTTGCTTTATGTTCTTTTCTTTCTGCCATGTCTATAAAAGACAAATTGCTCCTCTAACTCCTATATTTGGTAACCAACTTTTAAAACAAACCCAGCTGATTAGTTCTGATTTAATTTCTATGCATGGGGAAATTGCCAAACAAGACAAACAATCCAGATAATCAGATTTTGGCACAAGGCTGAAAAATAAAGGTTTGGCTGCAATAACCCCCCCCCCCAAAACAAACAAACAAACAAACAAAAAAACAGGTTGAAAATTTTTTTTTAATGACCAGTATGGGGAGAGAACAGGAAACCTAATTGCACTCAATGGCAGACTGTGCTCTGTTCTTCACTGACCTTTAAATACCGTATTTTACGGACTATAAGACGCTACGGACTATAAGACGCACCTTAATTTTAATCCAGTTTTTCAGAGTTTTAACATATTAAACTGTTAAAACATATGAGACGCTCCTGAATTTTGGCGGATATTTTTCCAGGAAAAAAGTGAGTCTTATAGTCCATAAAATACAGTACCACTTTGTATTGCATGAAAGCAGAGGAAGCACCAGGAACACAAGGATGATTATGGAAGCAATATTTAGAATGCAAATAACTTTTGCATAGTGAAGTATGAGTGTGGATACAAACTATGAACAAGTTGATTAATGTATTTGTGGCTTAATTAATACAAAATTCTTATTATGACAGAAATTCAATGCAGTCGCTAGTCCTGTAAGTGTTTTCAATTCTGTTGCTCCAAATAGTGGCTGACATCCAGACTAAAAGTGCCCTTATGACGCTTTGCCGGATGATGCTGTGTTGTTACACAATGGGAGGAAGGGCAATTCTCAACTATCTTCCTTCCCTCTGTCTCCCAAAAATATGTCCCTGAGGGCTACATGACTCTCAGGGACATGTTTTCAGGAGGCACTGTCAAAAAGCACCCCTTCTCCCTTATATGATGGTGCAGCATTTGTCTGGATGTCAGCCACTGCTGCACCAGTGCAGTGCCATCTGGATGTCAGTCATTTGACTACCTTTCAGCTTTTGTTATAACAATTATATACCTAATTGTTCTTGCACCCAAATTCAGTTGTATCCTTCAAATGAATGCATGTTGGTTGTAAAGTCTGACGATTTCAGTTTGCATAAGCAACCACTGATAGCCCATCCAAAACATGATGGAAAGTTATCAATCCCAGGTTTAATGTGAGGGAGCATTTATTTGCTCCCCACCCCCAGGATATACTATGAGGACTGGCCTTGAATCTTCATTTTAAAAGAGATTTTTATGAGGTTGTGCATCTACTTACAGGGAGTTATGACAGCTCCAAGTTCTCCTTCAGTGAATTCACGTTCCACTACACTGGGTCCATCGCTATCTCTTGGGAACATCTCAGGAATGACTGCAAGCACCGAAATCAAAAAGCGGAGAGCACCTCCCCCGCCAATAGCAATTCCTCAGTTGCAGAGTGAGGAGACAAATGGACAAGAAAAAACACTGACTCAGGTAAGGATTTCATATTAGAAATGAAAACCCAAATCATAAATACTAGAAAAATCTCCAGGTCCAGCAATAGGGGTGTGCACAAAACTGGCTGATTCAGTTTGAGTCTGAACTGGACTTGAACCGGACTGGACCAGTTTGGTTTTGCCCCCCATCGAACCTCCCGTTTTCGTTCAAGGGGGGTTCGTGAGCATTTCTACATTTTTTTTTAAATTTTAGTACTTACCCCCTCTGGGGGGCTTCTCCAAGGCCACAGGGGTGGTCTGTGGAGGTTCCTCCTCCCCCCACTGGCCTTCCTTATGCCAAAAAATCACCCAGTTTGGGTGGTTTTTGGCCCAGTCTGGGCCTTCCTCCCCCTGCAGCCGATATTTTGGAGGTCACAGTGCATTCCTGACACCTCCTCCCCCAGCGTCCTTGGAGAAGTGCCCCCAGAGGGGGCAAGTACTAAAAAACCCCTTAAACATAAACTTCCTCACAAACCTTCCCGAACGACCGATGGGGGTGGTGGTTTCAGTCTGGGGTCGAGCCAAACTGAGGGCGCTTCAGCTCGACTCTGAACTGTCAAACTGGTTTGTGCATCCTTATTCAGCAACACCAATTGGATGTTTTAGTAATGTTTGGCACAGAAACAGCTAGAGACAAAAGGAGACAAAAGAAGTAGTTACAGTAGTCAAGTTGTAAATGACCAGAGCAGGATGTTCTGAATCTAGTATGCTATTTGTATTCAGGCCTTCCCCTAAGGAGTACATTTCCTGGTCTTATGACAGCCCCTTTCAGCGTCAAACATCTCCCTGTTTGCTGCTCTGTGGCCAAATGCTTGAATGCTGGATTCGGAATTGATTTGAGAGCAACCTTTGCAGCCTGGCTTTGAGTAGCATGGAAGTTAGTGCAGCGTGTGTTCCACCTAGAAACATCTGACCTTTGCCCCTCTTTGGGAACTGGGACAGCATTGGCATAGGAAGGACAGCACTGGCACGTCTCCTTATGCAACTTAGTTCTTAGAGTTACCAAAATGGCAAGGAAAGGACACATACTGCAGCAGCAGCAGCAGCTTCCACACTACAGGACATATCTGAAGGGTTCCTTAGGGAAGCTGAAAAAAGAAGGAATAAGACTAGGCAATAGGTTGCATGGAAGAGTAGGAATTAGGGTCTCACAAGAGGGTAGAAGAGAGACAGAACTTCCACCACTCTGTGTGTTGCCTTGTCCAACCTCACATCATTACTTATTGGCAATGAAAGCTGAGCAGTGCACAAAAGGATATAGTCCTATCACACATAGTCTTCAACTAGACATTATGGTGATGGGGAGGGAAGGGGGCATAAAGTGGTGGGAACTCAGTAGTCTTGTAATGTAGCCTCAGAGACAGACTTGGAGACTGGAACAGCTGACTGAATATTCTTGGAAGTCTCATTGAATTCAGTGGAGCTTGCTCCCAGGGAAGCATACTAATGTGGAAGTAAGTCCAATTGAATTGAAACTTCTGAATGCCTCCCTACCTCATTTGGGTTTTGTCTGATACTCTCTGTGCTAAAAGCACAAAATATTCAAAGTGCAGAATTCTAAACTTGATCATGGTCTGGCTGTAGCAATAGTCCAAAGTCTGAAAGTTTACATCTAGTCCTTGTTTTTTATACAGGGCCTAATCTTAATTAACAGATAAACTCATTCATTGTTTAAATTGCTCATTTTATCTCGAGGAGGAGCAAGTTTCTTGCAACAAGCTGAGATTGTATTTAGCAGCATAGCTCTTGCAAAGGTGGTCTTAATAGCCAATGCAGTTAGGAAGCTTCAGTTAAGAAATAAAGAATGTAGTGGCACTTAAAATTAAATTAGCCAGAAGGAAAGCAAACACCAGTACACAAAAGTACACATTAGAGCATAGAAATGGACAAAAGATGAGAACTAAGATAAGGGGTTATCTGAAGCACCTTCCTGGTGATAAAGGGCTAAAGCATTTGTAGCTTTTTAGTTCAGAAAAAATATGACGAAAGGGAGACTTAGTAGAGGTTTATGAAATTTACAAATAGAGTGGATAGGGAGTATTTATCTTCTCTCATAACAGGACCTGGAATCACCTAATTATATTAATTGGAAGTAGATTCTGAAGATAAAGAAAGAAATACTTCATCACACAGTGTGCAATTAACTTTATGGAATTAACTTCCATTAAGTGTGGTAAGGACCATTAGCTTAGATCAGGCCTGCTCAACTTAGGCCCCCCAGCTGTTTTTGGACTACAACTCCCATAATTCTCAGCCACAGCAGCCAATAGCCAGGAATTATAGGAATTGTAGGCCAACATCTGCAGGAGGGCTGAAGTTGAGTAGGCCTGGCTTAGATATATCTAGAAAAGGTTTGGAGACCTCATGGAACATAGCTCTGTTAATTTTTAGCCAAGTTCGCTAAATGGGACCTCCATATAGAGGCACTATACCACTGCCTACCAAATGCTGTGGATAAACAGGTGGGGAAGGCTGTTATCTTCATTCTCTGCTTGTGAGTGCCCAGAGGCATCTGGTGGTGGCTGCTTCTGGCAGCTAGACTAGACATTGGGTGAGTAAATCTTGGTCTCATCCAGCCGAGCAATTCTTAATGTGGTGGGGAGAAAAGCAGCCCTACTACTATTCGTTTACTTCTCAAAGAGGCAAACCTGTTTAGTGAGAGACGTAATATCAGACAGACCTTTAAAAAAAAACTTTTTAAAGCAACATTGTCGTCTTGGAGAGTATAACTAGACTCGAACATTCTGTTGCACTGATCAGTGTGGTTCAGATTCCATACAGCCTGACTGACATCCTGACTAACAAAGCTTGTGTGTAAGAAGGGTCTGTGGGGACATGCTGGGAACCCTCATACAATCCTCCCAATCCTGTGTGTATATTGTTGCACCAGAATGCTAATAATGAGTGCTGCTCACATTCAGGAAGCACTCTGCAAGATTGGAAACATGTTGCTGACACCCAGTGATTTGCTTCTGATCTTTCAGAGCACTTCCAGAACACAAGCAACACTCGAAAGTGTTGGAGATTGAGTTCCAGTGCATCGACCTTTTGCACCAACTAACCTAATGACTACTAGGGGCATTGGCAGTAGATATAGTGAGTAAGAGTCTCCCTAGTGGTTCTACCTGTCTCTAATCTATGATTGGACTCTTCAGGCATTTCTTGTGCTGAGTCAGAATCCCTTCATTTCCTCTTAGAGAGCAGATGGAAAAATCTCTCTCCCCACCCCACCTATTCATTATGTAGTTCTTTAGATTAAGGATTAGGTCTTTCCTATCCAAAGGTGTACTTCACCAATAAATACTTAGTATTTAGTTCTACAAGAATCTCCATTTGTCTTCTATAAATAGCTGCAACAACTAAACTCTGCATTCTGCTCTGTAACTGGAGTGGGTAGCTGTTTTAGTGCGCTGCTAATTAATTCGGGCTAAAAATTACAACCCCCAACAGGAAGAATTAGTCCTTTAGTGCAACAGCATGTGCAGGAAAACTGGGGGGATTGCATGAAGTCTCTTGGTGCTTCAGGATGTCAGCTACTGTCTACTGCGCATTATACTTAGGGGTGTGCATGGAACCGGCTGGCTGAGTTCAGTTTTAGTCCGAACTGTATTCGAACCTGATCAGCCCAGTTTGGTTCCACACTCCCTTGAACCCCACCCTGGTCCAGTCCGGGAGGGTTCTCAATTTTTTTTAACCTTTTAGCCCCTTTGGGGGGGAGCTTCGTCTAGGCAATGGGGAGGGGTCCACGAAGGTTTCCCCTCCCCTGCCGGCCTCCATCATCACCACCACGGCCTGTCCGGCCACTTTTTCTGGCCCTGAAAAATGCACGATGGCCATTGTTTTTGGTGGCCATTTTAAAGATTTTTTTTAAAAGAATGGCCACTGCACATGCGCAAATGGCCTCTGTGAGGCTCTGGGTAATGCCAGGCCTCTCAGGGGCCATTTGCACATGCGCGGCGGCTTCCAAAATGGCTGCCGCACCTAGAAACAGAGGCCCAAAATGGGGCCAGAAGAAGCTGCCAGACGGCCCTGGCAGTGATGATGGAGGCCGGCAGGGGGAGGGGGAACCTTCACAGACACACCCCACCCCGCGCGGCCTTGATGAAGCCCCTCCAAAAATCCTAAAGGTTAATAAATAAATAAATAAATCACGAATGCACAAGGGGTTCTGGTCTGAACAGAACCCAGGGTGGGTGAGGTTTGGTTCAACCCCGAACCATCAAACCATCAAACCGAACCCCGGAACCTTTGGACCGCTTTGCACATCCCTAGTTATACTTGAATATTTATATACAAGTATTAATAGCACTTTATGGGAGTCACTCTGCAAATATGACAGTGTAAAATATTGCTTCATGCTATACTCTTTTGAGTTTAATTTTAGTGTAGTTCTTATTTTAAGTTTTGTTTGCACAGCTTATTACATTTTACCTTAAAGCTTGCTCTCTGTGTATGTGATATCAGATGACTTAAAGGATAGGCTTTTAGGATTGTTTGGGAACAAATGGTTCAGCAGCTTGTTACTAGATGTATACCTTCATTCTATTTTAATTTGCTTTTCCCCAATATGGTATTAATTTTAGGTACTGGAAATACATTGTAAATTTCATAAAGGTGATCTCATAGCACTGTGATGTTACATCAAGGTATTGTAGGTTCTGTATAATCTTGTAGCTGATGAGCTAAAAGCACATTTAAAAATAATTGTACTGTCAGAATTCCAGATTGGCTGTCCTGTTAGTTTGTCATAACAAAACAGCAAAGAGTCCTGAGGTACTTTAAATACTATCAAATTATTATAAGATGTATGGACTAGAACCCATTTTGTGACATGTACGTTCCTTGGTTAGTAGTCAATAGTATTTGCTTGCTTGTTTGTTTAACATATTTATATACTGCCCAAAACACAAGTTTCTGGGCGGTTTAAAACAATACAATTAAAACAACAAATAAAAAGGTTAAAACATTACAACAAATTAAAATTAAAATTTAAAAAAGGTAAAACTATTAAAAACCATCAAACTATTAAAACAGTAGTTTTAATTTAGTAGTTAATTTAGTTCTGAAATCCCATATTGCTTTGAAAACTGTTCATAGGCTTATGCTATAGGTAACAATTATGGTGAGGTCATATTGAAATTCGACTTTCTTTCTTTCTTTATAGGGAATGAGTTAGCACTTAAACAGGGAAATACAGAAGCAGCAGAAGGGAAATAAAAGGTTTTCACTGTAATACAGTGAAGTAATAGAGAAAATAGGAAAGTAGAAAGTTTTAGTTTGGTTATCATTCACTTATCATGTAAGTTTGTGTTTCCCCCAGAGTCATTCAGACATTCTTGAGTGCAGCAGCACTCATGGTTACCGGTATGAAAAAGGAACTGTCAGTCACCCCCTTGAGCTGGCTGTTCATGGTTACCATGGTTTGTGTGAAGGGGGAAGTGCCATAGCCACGATGGCTGACGCTTCTGTGAGCAGCAGCCTCGGGTGATCATGGAAGCACTGGCCTTCACAGTTATGGTGCTTCCCCCTTTATACAAACAGTGCGGTAATCATGTGGCTGGCTCAAGAGGGTGAGTGATAGTTCCGGAATGGGATTTCTTCCCTGCTTTTGGAGCTGTGTCACTGCACTCAAGAACATCTGAATGGGGCTATCATTTCAAACCAAACTAAATGTTGGAAGAGACATCCTGTTACTGCTTCGTATTTTTCCTCTCCACTCATTCTTGTATCATCCAATGCATGCAATGTGTGACATCATTAAGCTGTGCATTTCCCTGCTCTTGTGAACCAATGATGTGAGTGGCGGGACAGCATGATGGCCATTGGCACAAAATTCATCATTTTGTTGTGAACCAATCTACCATCTACAATACCTATAAAAATGAGATATGAATAATCTGGCTTGCCCAATGGTGTTTGCACCCAGACCCAAGGAGACACGGACACAGAAGTATTATGGAGGAACTGGTCACTTTATTAGGGGTACAAGGTTTTAAGACAGTGCCTGCACAGGCACGGCAGCTGGGGTTGGCATTCAGAGCAGCAACAGTGCGGGCTCGGATGGGGGGGGCACCACGTGGCCACCCCCGCCCTAGAATCTCATGGCACAGACACCTCAGCTCCAGGCGGCCCACCTTCCAGAAGGGGGCGCCCTTCGTTGCCGACCTAAGGTCAGGACCCTGCAATTTACATCACCTGTCCGACGCTGTAAAGCCATACGGAAGGGTGTCGGTTGCAGGGAGGTGGGAGCAAGGCAGCATCCCTGATCTGTAAAGCCTCAAGGGATCTGCCCCTCCACCTTACAACTAAAGCTTACCTAAGGTGCCGCACCGCATCAGCCGCTCACCTCCGCACTGTGCCCGCCACAGCGGGCGTCAGCCTAGCTTGACGCCCCGCCACCCCACAGGCCTAACAGCACTGTTGCCAACCCCAGCCGCAGATTGTCTAAGAAATACCTCATACCAAGGGGGGACAAGTGCACCCCATCACCCCTGAATAACTGGGGGAGCGAGAACGCGATGTCGTTGTGTGGGATGCACCCACCCCCCTTTGAGGCGATGAAGCGCGCCATGGTCGCGTTCACCCCGCGCCTAGCCCTATCTACCTTGTTCTGCTTCACCACCCCCCTCCAGACTCGCCGCTGAGTGATGTCAGACCAGATGACCACCAGCCCCGGGCACCAGGAGAGGGCGACCACCAGGTCCTGGGCAATCTGTCTTGAGAGCGAAATGCCAGACTGGTCCACCAGGTCGTTGCCTCCAAAATGCAGCAGCAGGACATCCGGGACAGGATTCCCTTCCAGGAACTCGTGCAGCATCGGCAGGAACTGGGCCCTCCGCATGCCCCGCCGGCCAAGCCACTCCACAGTGGCCCAACGCCCCAAACCAAGCTGGGTTCCAGGGTCGGCGCTCTGCGCCCACTTGCGTGCCCAGAAAATGAAGGAATGGCCCAGTATGAGGACTCTTGCGCGCTGCCCGGCCGCCCTCGGCCCAGCCGACTGAGGCCCTGCGCAAGAGGAGAAAGCGTTAGGAGTGGCACAAATAAATGGTTCGTGGGTGGGGGTGGGGTGGGGCAGAATTTATGCGCCCATCTACCGCACGTATCGGCGGTAAGCCGCTGACCGCCACCTGCCCAGCCGCCGGATTTCCGGGCCCAAATAACCCATCTGAGCAGCCATGGAAGCCGCCCCAATCCGAAAGGAGTGGGGGGCCAGATCCTGGGTAGGCACCCCCGCCGCCACAAAGGCTCTCCTCATCACCGCCCAAAACTGGAATTGGGTCACGTGGCGCCCATTAGCGTGGATAAAGAGGCACCCCATAGCTGAACCCCTGGCCTCCGTGTAGTCCTCCAGTGCACGGACTGGGCACAAGCCCGGGTCGCCAGCGGCATGCAGCGCGACACTCTGCCCCTTGCCTCTCTGATCTGTTTTTGAAAACCTAAGGTGCAGTACCACCCGGGAAGCACCCACGGTGAGGTCACTGAATTGAAGTACCCTACTCGTGGGGCCGCGCCTGCTCCTGGGGAACATCTCTCCAACCCTAAAGGCCCCGAAGAAAGCAACCAAGGCTGCCGCCCTGAACAGGACCTCCTCATAAGGAGACGCACAAACCCCGGCAAGTTGCCGCAATGCCAACTGCAGCGCCTCTGGGGTGACCGGCCTACGTCGGTCAGGTTGCACGGGCGTCTCCCTCGCCCAGCCCTCCAGCATGCGCCGGACCCTGAAGTCCCCAGAATGGTCGGGGAGGCCCCTTGCTTTCCCAAAGAAAGCCAGCGCAGCCAAATGGCCGGCCATGGTGCTCACCGCCAGCCCCTGGGCACGGAGGTGCACCAGGTACTGCATCAGCTGTTCCGGCGGCACAGGCCACACATGGACCAATCCTACCTGAGCTCTAAACTGCAGAAAGGCCCTGACCCTTTTGTCGTAGGCAACCCGTGTCCTGGGCTTGGATGGCCCTAAACGCCTCTACATCCCAAGGTTCCACAACCATTCGGGCACCTGCTCGGGCTCCTTGGCGGCTCCAGGTGCCAGCTTCCGGAAGCGCTGCATCTGGAAGCGAGACAGGGCATCTGCCACCTCGTTCTGCACCCCTGGAACATGCTGGGCGGTGAAGAGCGTGTTATGGCGAAGGCGTGTTAGAACCAGGGCCCGCACCAGCCCCATCACCCTCTGTGATTTGGAAGTCTGGCTATTAATAATCTGAACCACGGCCAAATTATCGCACCAGAAACGCACGACCGAGTCCTTGAAGGACTCGGCCCAAATGTGCACCGCCACCACAATGGGGAAGAGTTCGAGGAAGGTGAGATCCCTTGTGATTCCCCGTTCCGACCAGCTGCCCGGCCATCGTTCCGCGCACCAGCGCCCTCTCAGGTACAGGCCGAACCCAAGGCCGCCCGCAGCGTCTGACTGAACCTGGAAGTCGGCCTCGAGCAGCTGGGAAGAACGCCAGAATGACACCCCATTAAAGGACTCCAGGAACCTGAGCCAGAGCCCCATATCCTCCCTCATGGCGATAGACACCCTAATGAGGAAATGGGGTCGATTACACCCCACCATGGCGTCACACAGGCGCCTTAGAAAGGGGCGGCCTGGAGCCACCACCCTGCAAGCGAAGTTCAGGTGGCCAACCAGCGATTGCAATTTGTGTAGCGTTACCTTCCTAGCCTCTCTGCATTCCCTGAGCAATTCCCTCATGATGCCGAGCTTGTCCCCGGGGAGGCGTGAGAGCTGTCCCACCGTGTCCAGCTCTATCCCCAGAAATGTAAGCTTTGTGGTCGGGCCCTCTGTCTTGTCCTTAGCCAGTGGCACCCCCAGATCCCCGCAGAGTGCCCTGAATGAGCGCAGTAAGTGTAGGCATTGGCCAGAGCCCTCCCTTCCTCCGAAAATAAAGTCATCTAAATAGTGAGCGGAGGAGCGTAGCCCCGCCCTCCGGCGCAGTGCCCATTCCAGCATAGAGCTGAAAGCCTCAAAGGCCGCACAGGAGACCGAGCATCCCATGGGGAGGGCTCTGTCGATGTAAAATCCCCCTTTAAATGCGAAGCCCAAAAGGTCAAAGTCATCAGGGTGCACGGGCAGGAGGCGGAAGGTGGATTCAATGTCGCACTTCGCCATCAGTGCCCGAGGCCCACAGCCCCTGATCATGGCCACAGCCTCATCAAACGATGTATACCGTACTGAGCAAAGGTCCGCCGGTATCCCATCGTTAACCGAGTCGCCCCTTGGGTAGGACAGGTGGTGGATAAGCCTATACTCTCCCGGCGCCTTCTTAGGGACCACGCCCAAAGGGGATACCCGCAATGTTGGCAGTGGCAGCCTGTCAAAGGGGCCCAGCACCCTCCCCAGAGACACCTCCTTGGCTATCTTTTTCGCTACTATGTGTTCCATCCCCCTAACTGATTTTAGGTTGCGTGCAAAACTATGAACCCGCCTGGATTGGCACGGAATCCTAAACCCCTTCACAAAACCGTCCTCAATATAGCGTGCGCGCTCCCTGTTGGGGTAGTCACGCAGCAGCCTCCGGAGCACTGGGATTTTAATTGGGCTGGGGCCCTTTTCCAGCCGTGGCTGCTGGGCCCTTTGCCCCTCCCGGGCCTTGGTATCCCCCTTTTCCCCTAAGGGCTTTGGCCCGCTGGCAGTAGATACTGGCGTGCCGCCCACCGCAGAAGCCACAGTCATGCCGGTACTTGCACGGGGAGCGGGCACACTTCCCGTTCTTGTTAAATTCCCAGCACACCAGGGGACCTTGAACCCCCTGTGCGCCTGAGGCCGAAGCCGCTGCCGCTGCCGGTGTTTTGGAAATGAGGTGCCCGCTGTCGGCGCGCTCGCCAACCAAGGGCCTCGCGGGTGTCATAATCTGAAGCCATAACTCGGGGTGCTGCCTTTCCCAGGATATACCCGCATTGCTGGAGGCGCGCTTGCGGAACACTTGGTCGTAGCGCTCCCAGGCATTACCAGCAAAGTCCATGAAGGCTCTGTGTATAATATCAAAATACTTAACGAGAGCGGGGCCCCGCTCTGGATATTTCTGCATCAGAACACCCATGTAGATTGTGTACCCCGAAACCCAATTTGCCCAATTATGCTCAATGGGCTTCCGCTTTGTCCTCTCCTTGTCCTTCCCCTGGGACCCCTCCTTCTCCAGTGGCTCTGGCTCCTTGAAGAGCAATTGGAACACGTCAATGCACTCTCCTTTCCAAATCCGTTCCTTAACTGCTGGAAGGAGGTGGTCCCCCAAGGGTACGGGCCCATCCCCAGTATGCCAAGCAGAGCTGAACTGCGCCGTTGGCCCCTGGGTGGGCAAAGCAGCGCTCCCCCCTTGCCAGACCTGATTACAGGTGGCGTGTGGAGATGCCCAGTTAACTGGCCCTGGGAACCACCCGTATGGTCCGTAGGGGGTGCTAAAGGGCAGTCCCCACGGCCAGGCCCCCTGTGGGGACTCACCATTGTCGTCCCTGCCGTCTCCCGGTCCTGAGTCCGCCGGTTGTGTCGTGATCCCCGCTGGTTCCTCGTGGGCAGTTCCTGCCGCCGCCTCCAAAGCTGCTAGACGGTCAGCAAAGCCCTGCATTAGTTTTGCCTTCTTTTCCGCCCTGTTTGACTTTTTTGCATGTGGGGGCACCCCCGAAGGCCCCCCGCCCGCCTCGTCGCCCTCTAGAGTGGTGCGCTGCCTCTCAAGGGCCTGCAGCCGTGCTATAAACGCCCTGATGGCGCCCAGTTCCAAATCGCCCTCATTGTCGGAGGAGGATTTGGCGGGTGCGTTTGGCCTCTTAGGTGGCCGCGTTCGCTTGCCACCCTTCTTGGCTGGAGCCTTCCCACCCTTTTTAACTGTGGCTTTCTTAACTGGGGCTTTCTTAGGGCCCATGTCCCAAAGGATGAAGCTTATGGGCCTGTACCCTGCCCTCAAGTGCGTAAACGAGTGACCTGGCCGGCGCAAGGCCTGACTGAGGCCTACGCTGGCAAGGAAGGCCTATGAGTCACAGCGCCTGCCCCACCTAGCCGTGGTAAGGCCCAGCCCCACTGAAAGGCCCCCAAATGGAGCTTAGGCCCGGCAGGGGAGGCCCACGAGCCCACCAGGGAGGCCTAGTCAATGCAGGCCCCCAAAATGGGTGTGTGTGGGGGGTTAGGCCCTACAGGCCCGACAATAAAGGCAAAGGCCGCCCTTAGCAGAAGGCCTAAACGGGCCCTGGGTTGAAGCGGTTCCACACAGTTCAAGCCAACACCCCCAACGTCCAATCAACCCTCCCCCCAGATGACCGGGTTAGTCAATTGCCCCCCTGCTGAAGGCCTGGCGCGGCCTACTGAGGGCCTGGGGCGGCCTGCTGCCCTCACTCGATGCCGGGCAGCTTGGGCCTGCCGGGGCCTAGAAGCCCTTGTGTGGAGAGGCCCGAAGATCAAAGGCCGTTCCGAGGAGGACTTAAAAGCCTCTCCTGTGATCCCCCCAGAGCCCGTTACCACAGGCGGCCGGGCTACAGAGGCCCTGGCCGCCGAGCCGCTCCAATCCGCTGCTCGCTCGAAGGGCCGCTGCACTGCTCCCCGACGTTCCGCTCCCGTGGGCCTCCTGCTCCGGCTTCCGATTCGGGTACCCAGCCGGCCACGTGGAGGCCCCGAAGCCGAGCAGCAGCACGTCCTTCCTTCTGCTTGGTCAGGGAAGGACTGAGCCGGCACAGGCCTGCTGCCGGTTCACTGCTGCTAGCCCCGCCTCCGAGACGGAGCCGGGCCAATGGGAGCTAGCTCCCAGTGCCACGTGCTCCAGGGGGTGGGGCTGAGGGCAAACAAGCCGCGCAGCCTAGAGCGGCTGCGATCGGCTGGCTTCTGCAAGGAGACAGAAATGTTTAATCCGTCCCAGATAAACAATTGTGTGTCTCCTCTGAATAAAACTCATAATGTAGATTACGGGTGTGGATGAAAGGCGGATGAAAGAAAAAGGTGGAATTATATGGAAAGGAAGCAACAAAATACTGTTTGTTTGGAAACACCAACAAACATACTTTATCTCGTGTAGGTTATCCAGTCTGCTGTGAAAGTGGAATAAAACATGTCATCATGTTAATCTACTTCTTTAGTTTATGGGAGTAGATTTGCAAATACATTTTTTTTCAGGGAAGAGCGTCAATTCCTCATTAATGGACTTCCTTCCATAAAAAGATAAGACGTTTGTTTACAGAACTGTATTTTTATGCAACCGTTACCAACAGGAAGATCTTGACCAAGTGAACATAGTTCTTTTCAAAGAGACCAGTGGATTTTTTAATAGGAAAAACTGAATATACTTTGTGTTCTAACTTTTTCAAAAGCAGGGAAAAGAAAATTATTTTTAATTGAATTTGTTTTTCCAAGTATCAGATAAAGAATATATATCCAGAATATAAATGTAAAAATAGTCTAGCTTTCCTAAACATTTTGTTTAAATAATGTGACTTATGAGGAAACTTCAGTTATATCAGAGCCAATGTGTAGTTAGTAATGATTGAGGTTGCAGTTGTATGCACTGTTACCTGGGAGTAAACTCCACTGAACATTGTGAGATATACTTCTGAGTAAACATACTAAGATTGCATTTCTGGAACCCTAGGGAGACTAAGCTGGTATCTACATTGGCAACCTTTTGGTTCCAGGTAAAACCTTGCCCCCCGCCTTGACTTGCTTGAATTGTTCTAATGCTGCTATATCTGCTTCTTTTTATTGGGTTGTATCCTAAGCAAATTAGTCACAACTAAGTCCCATTTAAGTTAGTAGGACTTAAGCTACGTAGGTTACATAGGAAGCTGCCTTATACAAGTCAAACCACTGTTCTAGTTCACTGTTGTCTATATTCTGGCAGCAGCTCTCCAAGGTTTCAGGCAGGGGTCTTTCCCAGCCCTACCTGGAGGTGCCAGGGAGTAAACCTGGGACCTTCTGCATGCAAGGCAGATGCTCTGCCACTGAGTCTCATTGATTTAATGATGCTTAGTCAGAATTCACTTTCTCAGGATACAACCCATTGTTTTTATTATTGTTTCGTGTTTCTTTCCTTAATAGTTTTACTCGGCAACCACCTGTAAATATTTTATTGAGGAACAGCATATACATTTTTAAAACAAATATATAAATTCTTCTGGAATCAATTAAATTTCATTATGATTTAACTCAGTAGGACTTATTTATGGCCAGCTTTAACTGGGTGGAAGCCATTGAGATAATCAGGTATGGAAATGAGCGAGGTTTGTATTCATTGTGTTGTGATTAACTTATGACTTAGTAGCAATTAAATATTTATTTATTTTTCACAGTTAAGTAACTTTTATAATACATTTTTGTGATGTAGCAACTACAGTGAGTATCATAAGTATGGGTGTGTGTGGAACCGGTTTGTGCGGTTCAGTCTGTCTGGTGTGGTCCATCTGACTGAACTGGCTTGAATGCTGGTGTTTTGAAGTCCATTTGTGTGCCACTGCTGCTGAGAGAGTGGGTGGGGGGCATGCGCCTTCTCTTTCAGTTTTATAGGAACCTCTCCCTTGCCACTCCCCAGCTGCATTTAATTACCTATGGAAGCAAAGGGGAATTCTCACCAGATTCCCCCTTTACAGGTGCTCGAGCTAGTGAACTGGTCCGTGAAGTCCAACTTTCACTGCAGCCAGTCCGCTTTGTGATTGAACTGGTCGAATTGGCCCAGTTTGCTGTGGACCAGTTCAATTGCAGACTGGTTTGGCACATCCCTAATCATAAGTGTAAATTACCTCTAAATTAAAAATATTTCTTCCATTGATTTATCACTACTTTGCATTGTGATGTTTACCTCTGAAAATATTCATTTTCCTTCAACACAATTGTAGTCAGCAGGACCATTTAAGTCTAAGGCAAACTACATGTTATATATAACTGAGCAAAACCATGACAGTCCAGTGGTGGTGGGAATCTTTTAATGGAAATCAGCTTTGGGAGGCAACAGTTTGAGTGAAGAAGTGGTAAGGAAGGGGCACTTAACCCTTTCACAGAAACAACTCAATCTCCTGGTATCACTGTGACTGTTATGTAAATAGTGCTCCGTTCTCTGTTGTAGTTATTCAGTGGAGTGGATGCCCCCTCCTTCTCCAGAGGATTCAGACAGACAAGGTTGTGCTGTACATAAAATTGAAGCTAACTTCATGAGGTTAGCTTCATTACTATGGGGTTGAACTGGTGGGGTTTCAAAAGAGAAAATACAATATTGAACTTTGGAAACTATTTTTTTCAACAAATTTGATATAATCAGCATGCAGCGTATTATGAACTATTGATGGTCTGCTTTTCAGCAAAACATCCTTCTAGTGCCATAAAATGTTTAGTGTTTTGTTTTTTTTTAAATTAAAGGTTCTGATCTTTAGCTCCAGGCTCTTCCCACTGCCTCATATTCATATCAGTTTGGCAGTGCAGTGCTAACACTACACATGCACACATATTGGCCTGTGAAGGCTAGTGATTCACTGACCCACAAAGACACTGTGGGACATCCAGACTAATACTGTACACACTGAAAAATGTTCATCTGCCTCCCAAAAATATGTCCCTGAGGGTACTGCAGCTTTCTGGATGTATTTTCAGGAGGCATAGTGGGCTGCGAAGGGAAAAGAAGAGTGGCAAAACCTGTCTCTCCGCCATTACATCCTGAACATGTTTTGGTATACACAACATTAGTCTAAATGTCTGCAACTTGTTTACACAGAGAGAATGAGAGAGAGAATGAGAGAGAGAGAGAGAGAGAGAGAGAGAGAGAGAGAGAGAGAGAGAGGCTTGCAGTTTACAAGCATATGAATGGCTTATGTCAACTCTAGTATTCCTAGCTCTATGAGGTCTCATGACCCATGCTGTCCAATGAGAGAGTATTTCCACATTTTCCAGGGCATTAATGCATTTCCCCCCCATAGTGCTGGTGGTCTGGAACCCACCTGCAAAAATGGCTTATTTCTATATTTTGTGGTTTAGTTTCATGTTAGTCAGTAAGTAAGTCCATGTGGGCTTGGAATCTGCAAGCATTTTAGCTTCTTATTTCATTATGACTCTAGTCCTTTCCTAGTTTTATGCGGTCTCATTCCCTATGCTTTCCGTATTTCCAGTTTCCCCAGAAAAGTAGTGAATTTATCTCCCTCTCATATCTAGTTAGTATATTTATATACCCGTCCCATACAAAAATGTCCCTGGGCAGTTCCCAATGTTTTTCCAGGGTTCTGATTTAAAAGAAGAAGAAGAAGAAGAAGAAGAAGAATTTGGGCAAGGTCTGGAACCTACCTGTAAAAACAGCATTTTTCTACCTTTTGTGATTTGGTTTGGGAGTTTCACATGAATCAGTGAGGACTTGGAGTTTGCAAACATCTTAACTCCTTTTCCAGGAAAGTTATTTTTTTGGTGGTCTGACAAGGTTTGGAGCCTACTTGCAAAAATGGCATGTTTCCAAGCTTTTGTAATTTGGTCTGGTGGTTTCATGTCCAGCAAACAGTGAGTCAATCAAATAGGCTCAAGCGGCTTTATATTACAAATAAAATCCATTGACATCAATATAGCATTTTTTAAATCTGTGGAATTCATTTTTTAGGTGCTTATGAGCCACTGTGGTCATGGAAGGTTGTCCTTTATTTGCATTAAATAGCTTAATAATATACAGGTGAAACTCAGAAAATTAGAATATCGTGCAAAAGTCCATTAATTTCAGTAATGCAAATTAAAAGGTGAAACTGATATATGAGACAGACGCATTACATGCAAAGCGAGATAAGTCAAGCCTTAATTTGTTATAATTGTGATGATCATGGCGTATAGCTCATGAAAACCCCAAATCCACAATCCCAGAAAATTAGAATATTACATGGAACCAAGAAGACAAGAATTGTAGAATAGAACAATATCGGACCTCTGAAAAGTATAAGCATGCATATGTATTCAGTACTTGGTTTGGGCCCCTTTTGCAGCAATTACTGCCTCAATGTGGCGTGGCATGGATGCTATCAGCCTGTGGCACTGATGAGGTGTTATGGAAGACCAGGATGCTTCATTAGTGGCCTTCAGCTCTTCTGCATTGTTTGGTCTCATGTCTCTCATCCTTCTCTTGGCAATGTCCCATAGATTCTCTATGGGGTCAGGTCAGGCGAGTTTGCTGGCCAATCAAGCACAGTACACTGTATACTTTTCAGAGGTCCGATATTGTTCTATTCTTCAATCCTTGTCTTCTTGGTTCCATGTAATATTCTAATTTTCTGAGATTATGGATTTGGGGGTTCATGAGCTGTACGCAATGATCATCACAATTATAACAAATTAAGGCTTGACTTATCTCGCTTTGCATGTAATGCGTCTGTCTCATATATCAGTTTCACCTTTTAATTTGCATTACTGAAATTAATGGACTTTTGCACGATATTCTAATTTTCCGAGTTTCACCTGTATAATGTATTCAGAAACCTTGATAGGACCAGAACAGTGCCAACTAGTAAAGAGGACTCTCCATCTTCTATAAGTATGTCCAGAATTACTAAATCTTGAGTGGTGTTAATCTAGCATGGTTGCAACAAAAGATTTAGTCCTATGGCTCATGTATTTTATATGCAAGGATGTGGCTTTTCTCTATAAAATGAAAGTTTTTTGCTTACTTATTTCATAAAATTAAAATTAGTGCTGCTGCTGTGCAATTTCCACTCCTTTCAATGAACTGATAAGATGTAGTAGAAAAGTGTTGGATGTGGACTGGGGAGGCCATGGATTCAGTTTCCTGCTTCACTATGAAGCACACCGAGTAGCCTTGAGCTCTTGGCCTCTGACAGAACAGTTGTTAAGGTTAAAATAGTATAACCCATGTAGTTTCCTTGAGTCCCATTAGGAAAATGTGAGATACAAATGTCCTCAATTAACTTCAGTACTCTTTATTTTTTGGTTTTCGTATAAACCCAGCTGGACTAAATGCAGTTGCATTGCCGAGTGGATTGTTCTCATCATTCCCCATTAAAAAAGGCTCTCACACTACAGCTACTTGTGTGAAGATATTCAAGTGTCTCCTTCTTTTGCCATAATTTTCATAAAATATATATTTCATGAACAAACATATACACATCATCATAAATGTCTTGCATTAATGTTGGGATTTTCTCAGCTGTTGCAACAATATTGGCTGCTGCAACTGTATCAGATGCATTTTTGTCAAATATGGCTAGAGAAGTTACATGGCATGAAAAGGGTAGAGATGGGAAGTGGTTGGATTGTCGATTTATGTACCCAGTGTATTTCTGGTGCCACAGAGTTAGCCATCTTAATACAACTCCATGTGCCTGATCATGCAGTAATAACATTATCTGGATTGGCTTGTAGGTTCACCAGAGTCTTGAAATGCAAATTTGCTTGAGTCAGGATATTGTAGCTATATCAATATAAGCCTTTATTTATTTATCATATTTTTATACCACCTAATATGTACATCTCTGTTCTTTGCCCTTTTGCAGACATATTGTTAGGATGAGAAAGCCAAGTCAATCATACAAAATCAGTTTTGACAAGATCATCAATTATTATTATTATTATTATTATTAATATTATATACATAATAAGAAATAAAGTATTCACAGAGGTTGAGGTGGAAGAACTGCAAAGAGCAACACAGGCTCAAGATATGGAAGAAGAATTACCACCAACTGAAGAAGTTGCTCAGGCGCAGGTGGAGGAGGAGGTGTTGGAAATTATTATTATTATTATTTTTACATTTATATACCGCTCTTCCTCCAAGGAGCCCAGAGCGGTGTACTACATACTTAAGTTTCTCTTTCACAACAACCCTGTGAAGTAGGTTAGGCTGAGAGAGAAGTGACTGGCCCAGAGTCACCCAGCTAGTTTTATGGCTGAATAGAGATTTGAACTCGGGTCTCCCCGGTCCTAGTCCAGCACTCTAACCACTACACCATGCTGGCTAGAGGATGCCACTGTTGCTGAACTGTTTCAAAATCAAAACCAGGCAACCTCCCCTTTGCCTTCACCTCAAAAACCCAAATGCCATTTAACAGAAAAGCAACAAGAACTAAAGCAAAAAATAACAGCACATGAACCAAACAACCACCAGGGTTTGACTTCCCGCTCTAAAAACAGTTGCCAAAAAACAATTTGCTCAGGCATTAAAAGATGTCAATGCTGCACTTGCAGAAATAACAACCAAGAATTTGCAAGAAACAAACCAACTAATGTACAGTGCAGCAACAATAACAGCACAAGAGCTCGGATATAAGATCAGTGGACCTGTAAAAAAAGAAAGTAGTACATCACCTAAATGGAAGATTAGATTAGAAAATAAAATCGGCAGGCTTAGATCAGATGCTAGTAAACTGAAAGATATGAAAGACAAGAAGCTGAAGAATGAAAACACCAAACAGTATCTGATCCAAAAATACCACCTAGATTCAAGGAAAATTAGAGAAGTCCTGGAAATAATAAAACAGCAAATAACAGCAGTGTTAAAGAAGATTAGCAGATACGAAGCCAGAATTACACAACACAGGCAGAATCTCCAATTCCAATCGAAACAGAGACGTTTCTACCAAAGCACAGAAGGAGAAACTACAAGAAACATAGAAAGACCAAATAAAGAAGAAACAGTGCAATTCTGGGGGAAATTATGGGACAATCCAATAGACTATAATAAAAAAAGCAGGCTGGGTGAAAGAGGTCGAAAAATGTAACCAACAAATGCAAGATCTAATAATAACACCAGAATTAATAAGTGAAAGAGCAAAGAAAATTAAAAATTGGACTGCACCAGGCGACGGTGAACTGCATACCTTTTGGCTTAAACACCTAACAAGCCTTCATAAACAACTATCAAAACAGCTCAATCACATTTTGCAAGGAGGTAATATTGAACAATGGCTAACAACTGGCAAAACTCATCTCATAATGAAAGACCCAGCAAAAGGTGCAGTTCCAAGTAATTATAGACAGATAACCTGCCTGCCAACCATGTTCAAATTATTAACTGGAATAATAGCAGATAAAGTAATGCAACACTTATTAATTAATAAGCAGCTTGTAGTTGAACAGAAAGGAAATTGCCCGAACACCAGAGGCACAAAAGACCAGCTGCTGATTGACAAAATGATTTTAGAAAACTGCAAGAGAAGAAAAACAAATCTAAGTGTTGCATGGATTGACGACAATAAAGCCTTCGATTCATTGCCTCACACATGGATACTAAAATGTTTAGAAACTGGTGTCAGCAAAAACATTCAGATATTTATTTTAAAAAGCAATGAGCATGTGGAGTACACAGTTAACAATTAATGTCGAGACACTTGGACAGGTTAGCATTAGAAGAGGCATCTTTCAAGGGGACTCACTATCCCCTCTGTTGTTTGTAATCGCCATGACCCCACTTTCACAAATACTAAACAAAAGAGGCCTCGGATACCAAACATCTAAAACATCAAGTAAAATCAACCATCTGTGGTACATGGACGATCTGAAGTTGTATGGAAAGTCCCAGTCAGAAATCAAATCACTGCTAAGCACTGTCCGTATATTCAGTAGCGACATAGCAATGGAGTTTGGACTAGACAAGTGTGCTGCATTAATAATGAACAGAGGGAAAATAAGAAAAACCAGAAGGAATAGAACTGCCCAATGGAAGCAAGATCAAGAACCTGGAAGAGAAAGAACATTACAAATACTTGGGCATCCTCCAGGCTGATAACATTGCACACACTGAAGTTAAAAGAAAAATTGGAAGTGAATACATCAGGAGAGTTAGAAAAATCCTAAAGTCCAAACTCAATTGCGGGAACACCATATAAGCCATAAACACCTGGCCTATACCCAGAGGCGTATCTAGGGAAAATAGCACCTAGGGCAAGCACTGAAATTGCGCCCCCTGTCCAAACATCTGACACCCATCTTTCAGATAACTTTACCATAATATCAGCTCAAAAATAAAAGTGTAGCTCGTTAATCTTTTAATATTTCAAAAACGATTTAGCAGTGGACGTAGCCAGACCAAAAAATGCTGGAAAACTACAAATTTCAGTATGTTGGGGCTCATGAAATACCCAAATACTATGTGGAGGTGTACTTGGAAAACTAAATAGAAGTGCCTGTCTAATTCTCTACTATGCATTGTAGCATCACTATTACATAAGTTTTAAAAATAAATGGAGAATTTGGCTTTTCCCAGATACTCTGAAAATAATTAAAGGATGTGCAGAGGAAACTGTGTCACAGCTTGGAATATATTCTAGTATTTCAGAAAGACAGTTAAAATGAGAGAAAGAGAGCAAGAAACTCCCAGTGGGCCTTAATACTAAGGATTTCACACTGATTCAAAGACAAACTCACCATTAATAGCCATATTATTAAGACATCACATTTAACTCACTTATCACAAGAAGCAAAGTCCGAGCAAATGAATACAATCCTAGCTCATAAGCTTCAGCTCAGTATTCGCAAGCCCTGATTCTCTGTACATAGTGCCAAACTGAATATATGTACAGTGACTTATATTATATTAAACATCTTCAACAACCCTTCGGAGGGCTTCCTAAAGGCCGTGTGTGGGGTCTGCATAGGTTCCCCCTCCCCCACTGGCCTCTAGGGCCTCGCAGGGACCATTTGAGCATGTGCGGTGGCCGTTTTTAAAAATAATTTTTTAAAAAATAATGGCCGCTGAAAATGAAATGGCCACCATGCATGCTCAAATGGCCTCTGTGAGGCCTGGCATGGCCTAGGGCCTCACATAGGCCATTTGAGCATGCACAGTGGCCATTTTGTTTTCGGTGGCCATTTTTTAATTTTTTTAAATTTTAAAAAATGGTGCCCCCCTTCAAGTGGTGCCCGGGGCACATGCCCTTCCTGCCCCACCCTAGATATGCCCCTGGTTATACCTGTTATCAGATACACTGCAGGAATAATAGACTGGACCCCGGCAGAGCTAGAGACGCTAGGTCGTGAGACCAGGAAAATCATGACCATCAATCATGCTCTGCACCCCCACAGTGATGTAGATAGGCTCTACCTCCCTCGCAGCTCAGGTGGAAGAGGAATGCTGCAAGTCCATCAAACAGTAGAGGAGGAGAAAAGTTGCCTTGAAGAATATATCAAGGACAGTGAAGAAGATGCACTTCAAATGGTCAATAATGAGAAACTATTCAACACCAATGAAAGAAAGCAGGCCTACAAGAAAGAAGAAGTCAAGAACCGAGCAGAAAAATGGAAAAATAAGCCACTGCATGGCCAATATTTGCACAATATAAGTGGAAAATCAGACATCACCAAGACCTGGCAATGGCTTAAGAATGGCCACTTGAAGAAAGAAACAGAGGGTTTAATACTGACTGCACAAGAACAGGCACTAAGAACAAATGCAATAAGAGCAAAAGTAGAAAAATCTACAAAGGCGGCACTTCCTGTTTGTTGTTAAGAAGCAGATGAAACAGTGGACCACCTAATCAGCTGTTGTAAAAAGATCGCACAGACTGACTACAAACAAAGGTATGACAAGGTAGCAGGGATGATACACTGGAACATCTGCAAAAAATACAAGCTACCTGTAGCCAAAAATTGGTGGGACAATAAAATTGAAAAAGTTGTAGAAAATGAAGATGCAAAAATATTATGGGACTTCCGACTACCAACAGACAAACATCTGCCACACAATATACCAGATATAACTGTAGTCGAGAAGAAAGAAAAACAAGTTAAAATAATCGACATGGCAATACCAGGGGATAGCAGAATAGAAGAAAAAGAAATAGAAAAAAGTCACAAAATTGAAATTGAAAGGCTGTGGCAGAAAAAGACCAAAATAATCCCAGTGGTAATTGGCACCCTAGGTGCCTTTCCAAAAGACCTTGATGAGCACCTGAACACCATATCGGCCACAGAAATCACCATCAGCCAATTACGAAAAGCAACTTTACTGGGAACAGCCTATATTCTGTGACGATATCTATAATAACAGCAACAACATTGATAATAAAATTCAGCCATTCCAGGTCCTTGGGAAGGACTCGATGTCTGGATAAAACAAATCGGTCAATAACACCTGTCTGACTGTGTAAATAAATAAATTCTATTTATATACCACTTTCTCTGTGAAATGTGCTTAAAGTGTATAGTACAATTGTGGAATTATAATAGTGTTATGTAGCTCAAAAGTAGACAAAAAGCTGTTCTGCAGTTGTATCACCGTGATTACTACCGGTACTTACTGCCAAAGTGCTATTCGGATTAAATAAAGACCAAATTGAATAGACCAAATTGAACATTTACCAGCAAGTGGTGGTGGGTTTTTTGCCCTGTCTTATTTAGTCAGTCAGAAAAGGTTTATTTGATGTGCATTTAATAGAAATGCTTCATCAAGTCCATTGCAGCTATAACACACTTAGTAAAGTATCTTGTGATTATTATTTGTTTTGCTAATGGTTCTGAATTTTAGTGATATGTTTTTTGCCTTTTTGTCCTCTTATAACATTTGCCTTGGATCAAGGTCACAAGCAGTTTAATTGTCAATAATACATTCCAGTGGAAATATTGGTTCAGCAAAAAGGATGGGTGGATTAAGATTAGTTATCCTTTATACCTAAATCAGAAAACACTATCACAAGACATCAGGAAATGGGAGTATATTTTTGCCTGTCTTCAGAGAGGAAGGGAGGTTTCTTTTAATTTCAAGGTCCTGTGGGTCATATCTTCTTAACCTTACTTTTATGACACATTTCCTTTGTTCTCTCAGCACTGTTGTGAATTATGTCTTTTGTGCATCGGATAGTTTCTTGCAAGTCAGTGTAGGTATTTTTCATTCTCTATTTTGTAAAGCAGGATGCAGTGAATCAGTTTCTCCTATTTGAACCAAGCTATTGCTTGGGAATCCGGATGTGAAAACTTCAACAAAGTTTTCCAGTTCAGTTTCCAATTCCACAAGTCCCCTTAGGACAGGAAAGCAAATTTGGTTCCCACTGAAGAATAATACATTGATGGTGGTATAGAGATGATGATGATGATGATGACGACATCTAGCTGTCAGCTGCTTTTGCTGAATGAAGCTTGTGAGCTATGCTTTTAGCTTGCTTGCTGTTAACAATATAGGGCTCAGTGAGGCCCATATGTTTGGCTCAATATGTGAAACCTGAAGCAGAGTTCACCTAGGAAGTTTGCTGCTGAATAAAGGATTTGTTTAGCACTTAGGGCACATCTGTACTCTAAATAATATACTGGTTTGAAACTTGTGTAATGTTTTCTTCAAAAAATCCAGGAAATGGATGAGAATTCTTTGTTAGTGATCCCAGCCCCTTCATAAAATTACTGGTTGCTTGATGGTTACTGGAATCATGATGGTTAAACTTGAAGCTTGTTTAAATTTGTAGTGTAGACATCTCCCAGCTTCCTCCAGTATTACTCAGATGTCTTCCAGATATAGAAAGAAATGTTGAGATCCTTGCTCTATTCATGGTCAAATAATGCTGTTCAAGGTAAGCGCTTCTACATTCCATGGATATTGGTGAGAAAATTAAGCACATGCTTAATTCATGTGTTGAAGTGAATACTACTTAAAACAGCTTTTGCTTTGACTATTTCCAGTATTAACCACAAATAAATTTAGTACTAACAATATGTTGCATGCTGTAAAAAAATTAGAATGGCACTCTTGGTCTGCATATTCTAGGTTTCCTCCTATCTTGCTTCCATACAATCACTTCTCCCTCCTCTTCCCTAGGTGTTTTTACCCACACAACTGAAAATTAGGAGCACATACATTTCCCAAACCTGGGTAGAACACATTTTTTGCTTGTGTGAACGACCTCGCTATATAAATAATATATTCATTTCCTCAAGTTCTGTTTGCACCAGCTATCCCTGGAAAAGTTCCTGCCAATGTAAGTTTCCCTAAAGTACTTTGGTACTAGTTTCAGTCTTCTGATTTTGAAGAAGAAGCAGTACTTCTGAACACCAGAGGGCCAGCAAGAATTATTCTTGCATTTTGAGTGGTTACTCCAGTTGTCCCAAAAAGAAGTAGCTGGGCTAGACATCATTATCAACCATAGCATAATCAACTTGTATAGCCATTGCATGTGTGAGGGCACAAGACAGCCATTCTCAGCAGGAAAGGAAAGAAACCACCACAAATGAGAAGTATTTGAGAAAAATCTTATACAGCCTGAATGACAGAACGGAAGCAAAGCAGTTACCATGGCAATGAGAGCAGAACCAGATGTAATTACTTGGGAAAGAAAGATATCTACATGGAGCCTCATATTAAAAACCAATTCTGTCCTTGATCAGTGCAACTAGGGCAAGAATGCAGGCTGCAACATGGCAGCCGAAGCCTGGAGCTTCGGTTTATATTAATGTATGCTGTGTTTGTGGATTGACTTCTTGAACATATTAGAAAGGTGTCAACTCAGGACATGTTCTAGCTAGCACATTACATAATTCTCTGTAATGTGTCGGGTGTCTACTTTCCAAAGTTGTTATCCAAATTCACACCCATTCTTTTTGCCTCTCTTGAGTTCAGCATTTTTTGTTGCACAACAATGCCACATTTATAAGAGTTAACTTCAAATCAAATCTTTTATTTCAGTCTTAAACCAGCATAAAGCATTAACTTATAAATCGCTGTACAATATATTTAGTAAAAGAGAATTTTAAAAAGCAAGATAAAAACAAACTTACAGAGACACTTATTTGAAATTAGCAGTTTGCAAATATTTTGACTGTTCAGCATTCCCACAATGCTACATTATGAGTTAACTTCCAAAAAAAGGTTTGCAGTTATATTTCATTTCATTAAAGCCTTCTCATGATAATTCATTATGCTGTTTTTTTATTTCCTGCTTTTTAGTCGTGTTTATAACAGTTGTGAGAGATCTGTAACTGAAATTTAGTATACTAATATTATTGGTAGCATCCCAAACTAGTTAGCCTTGACTAAGCATCATTGAAATAAGTTAGTTATGAACTTAAGTCCCATTAATTTCCATGGTATTTAGTCATGAATGACTTAATCTGAATGTTGCCCATTATTTATATGGTGCCATCTGTGTGCATAGAAAAATATGAAAATAAAACATTTTACTTTTAATAGCTAGAACTTGGGATATGTGTGCCATGCAATCAGTCAGCACTCCCATATAGAACAAGTTGAGCCACATTTGGGATAGAAAGCATGTGTGGGACTCTTCCATTCCCATGCACTGACCAACCTTAGATTGATGACTAGATGACTAGAGTTCCACTGGCAGCTAGGAACATACTAGTGTTTGAACAATGCAAACTGTAACCAGTAGATAGGTGGGCTACTTTGGGTATTAGAAAGGTCAGGGTACTCACACAATGGATAGAAAGCTGTAGTTTGACACACCACTTGAAAATGGAACATATCTAAGTCTCTTGCTCAGAACTGTGGACATGAGGGTTTTTTCCTTCGCAATAGCTACGCCTCCAGAAGAAAACAAACCAAGTTAATATGTGGCAGAATGTAGGAGTTTCTCCTTTGTGGACCATCGGACCACACAGAAACATCCTCAGGTTGCCCAAGTGGCAGATGGGAAAGTATCTGTATGATGGGGTTGTAGCTCAGTGGTAGAACATCTGCTTTCCATATAAAATGTCACATGCTCAATCCCTGTTATTTCCAGATAGAATCCTGGGAGAGCCATACTGTGTAGACAATACTGACATAGATGGATCAATTAGTATAATTGATATAAGGCATCTTCATATGTTCCATTTATGTTGAATGCAGTCTATATTTAGTAATCCTGAAATGATGAGCTACTAAAAATTGTTAGGCTCAAAGGTGATTTCAGAATCATTAAAAAGAAATTTTGTGTGTGTGTGTGTGTGTGTGTGTGTGTGTGTGGTTATGCAGTTCACAAATAGGCTTATGCCTGAGAATGTTCTCTGAATTATCTAGAGCAGTCTAGCTAGCAAGAAAGCTCCCTCTCATTGAGCAGAGGCAGGGTTCACTCTGCTTCTGATCATTGTTGCAGAAGCAGCAGCAGTATTAAGAACTTTCTTCATGTTCATTTCACTTCTTGCATTTAGCTAGGTTTTTTTCTTTTTTACTTCTTCCCATGGATCCCCTTCATTCCACATGTGGATTTTTTTTAAAAGGACAAATTAACTAGACTTTCTTCCCTCTCCTCCCTCATGCAACTTTGGCATGGCAGGTGACCTTTAAGAAGTGCCATGTTCATTGTAGGGTGGAGGGGGTGCATTTCCATTTCAAAAGGCCACAATAATCACAGGTATAAGAGCATTTGCTCTCTGCCTTGGCAAATAGCATGGTGTGAAATCTTGTACTGACTGCTAAAATATCACAGGATTGCCAATTGTGTATGACACCTGTATTGAGATCCCCATGCAGTCATGGCCCCATCCTCAAGCAATAGCCAGGACTTGGATGCAGAGTCAGGAGAGCCTCATAAATCTCCAGTATCAATACTAGCTGCCAAGGTGCAGGCCCCTGTGGCAAGGATGAACCAGGCACTGTGGAATCTCAGGAACATAGACCTACAGAGATGGTGTCTCCCATGCCAAAGGCAGACTCTCACAAGTGGTGAGACCTAGATATATCAGGAACCACACACCCTTCACTTCCTGCTCACCAATGCAGGAAATGTATCAGCGGAGAGGTAGCTGAGAGATGGTGGAGAGCTCAGCTTCAGGCCCAGAGGCTGCCTCTTTAAGGATCCACATGCCACTAGACTGGTGAATTCTGAGAGAAGTAGACAGGGCCAAGAGACCTAGAAAAACTCAGTTGGAGGTGAGACTCCATACGATCAACTTGTTCCCTCTGGGCTCTTTGAGGTTATGAAGACTTGCCTTGGCTCACTTCACCAGCCCCCATCGAAGACCAAGACAGGATATGTACAGATCTACAGGGGTGCAGATCCTTCCTTAAGCATTTGAGGAGTTTTGACACATTTGAGGAGTTCTGCTTACTCCTCACAAAATCTGATAACTCGTATCTTCAATACTCAAAACATATTTTTCTTCTCCCCAAAATATATATTTGCTTTATCCAAAAAAAACCTTAAGTGGGGAGTTGCTCTTTGTTCCTTCTGTCTGCAAATCTACATTCATAGACCCTTACTACTACAATTACTTATATGAGGGGGACCATCCTTACTTCATTCCAAAAAGTGCTTGTTGACATGAACCATCAGCAACATGTTCCATACCTCTAAAAGCTACCCATGTGGTACCACCATTCACTGAGTTCCTAACACAGCCTTACTGCATCAAATCCTATTGTCACTCTTGCATTGGTACTTATCACCTCTGCACTGTATGAAGTCCCAACACAGGTTTCTACAACTTATGCACTACCACTATTGGTACCTACTGTTGCTACACTTATCACTTCTGTACCCAAACCAGCGGTTACAGTCTATCCCCAGTACATATGCAACTAAGATCTCCAGCATGTATAAGATAAATACGCAACGTATCTCTTTATCACACCCATTCATCTGTTACCAGCCTCTACCCAAGGTGGTGATTATGCTTCTTCAAGTATCATGATGACGCAAGTATGTTACACTTGAGCCTTCACTAAATCATACTGTTGGTACAAGTTCTAAATAACTGCCTCAACCTGTCGCCAAACCTGGTTCATCTACAAAGGATCTACACCTCTGCTTGGAACAAGTTATACAAATGGCTTTCCAGTTTAGCAACAAGTAGAGATGGCCAAATTCTTCCCTGATCATCCCAGATTAACTTTCCCTGCTTCCCCAGGATTCTCTGTAATTATCCTAGCTCTTTGCCCCAAAATTGAGAACCCTGATCCTTTTCTGAGCCAATCCCAGGATCAGAAAATGACCCTTATACCCTGCCAACTCCCTAAAATGCACCTCTCCCCCCTCTCTTTGTTTATCAGTCCAGTGCTGAGTGCAGCAGGGCAGATAGTATCTTGTAGAATTTGCTTCCCAGAGAGGCTTGACAGGTTGTTACTGTCCTTCAGGCTCTAAGTGAATACCTTTTTATTATTCCAGGTCTCTTAGAAACAATTGTTTTAGTGCTGCTTTTGATCTTCTGTGCTGACAATTGTTTTTACAATAACTTACCCTTCCTCAGAGGCTCCTGGCAAGTAACAGCTTTACAAACACCAAATCATAGTAGGAAATTACTATAAAACATTTGAGATATAATTTAAATTGTTTTAATAATAAATTAATTTTATCCCAATTGTCTCCAATCCATCTTTCAAGCAACTCAGGGCAGTCTTTGAGGTAATCAAGCAATAGTGCCTGACCCAAAGGCACCTAATGTACTTTATTGCTGAGGAGGAGATTTGAGGAGAGGAGAGCTGGTCTTGTAGCAGCAAGCATGACTTGTCCCCTTAGTTAAGCAGGGTCTGCCCTGGTTGCATGTGAAAGAGAGGCTAGAAGTGTGAGCACTGTAAGATATTCCCCTCAGGGGATGGAGCCACTCTGAGAAGAGCAGAAAGATAGGGCTGAGAGAGATTCCTGCCTGCAACCTTGGAGAAGCTGCTGCCAGTCTGTGAAGATAATACTGAGCTAGATAGACCAATGGTCTGACTCAGTATATGGCAGCTTCCTATGTTCCTATGAACCCAGCATTTCCCTGAGTACAACACTAGCCAGTATACCACCTAGAGGTGTACATATCAAGTGGTATAAAAATATGATGAATAAATAAATACACTGGTTTTCATATGTTACTAAAATTACCCTTTAATTATTGAACAGCTGCTCAAATGAGAAGGTCTTACAAAGCTTTGAGAAATGTGTTTTGAGGTGAGGTTTGATCTATTGCAAGTCTCTGGAGGAAGAGATTTCTAGAATTGGAAACTTCCATCAATAATGCCTCTCTGTGAGCCATTGTTCTTCTTACTTTTTCATTGGGTGAAATGCTTTAGAGGGTGCTCCTTGTTGATCAGCAAGATGGTAGTGAGGGAGGTGTTCAAAATATGCAGTACCCAAGTTCTTAGTGTAAGGAGTCTTGCTCTGCCAGAGGATTTGATTAGACACCTTTTGAGGGCTGAGAGAGATTCCTGCCTGCAACCTTGGAGAAGCCGCTGCCAGTCTGTGAAGATAATACTGAGCTAGATAGACCAATGGTCTGATTCAGTATACAGCAGCTGCCTATGTTCCTATGAGATCTCCTCCAACTTTGTGATTCCAAGTGGGCTTCTGTACACATCACAGAAACCCAGTTGTTGTTTTTAATCTAATTTCTTTCTTCTGGTTCATGTCCTGCCACCAAAGCTCTAATTATATATGAATACAGAGTTGATTCTGAGTTCCCTATCTGAAATAGAAAGAACAGTAAACAGTCCTTGACATGTTTGCTGGCAAATATGTAAAAGTTAAAGGATTCAAAATACTTGTAAGAAATCTGAAGATCCCCCCCCCACCACCCACCCCCACACACTGTGTCAGAAACATACCATGGCTTTTACAGTACTACAGTTGCTTCTGGCTGTTGGTTCATAGAAATGTTGCCAGGTATTTCTCAACTGGCTTTGCTACCTGTCTTGGGAATCATACCATAATGAACCATCTGGCTGAGATCAAGCTACAAGTACTTGACCTCCGCATGTAGTCGCTCTGAAATGCTTCATTCAGAGCTGGCAAGATAATCAGTACCCGAACATATTGTTCTGTGCAGCTTTGCTATTTGGCAACCTAGAAATGTTCTGTAAATAAACTGAACTCTACCAGGCTTGTCAGACAAATAGGGCATACTGAGGACTTATTAGCCCTGGACTCTAATTAAAGAGAATAGAACTGCAACAAGTAAAAACGACCAAAGTTTCCAAGTCCCATTGTCTCAGACAAGTGACTACAAGCAGTCTTGTGAGAGCAAAAGAATTAACAACATTTTTAAAAGAAAAAACTTCTGAAGTGACTTTCAGGAAATATCTTCTGCCAGGTGTAGTTTGTTTTGGGAAGGACTGGAACAAATGATTATGCCCAGAGAAGGGTGGAGCTTAAACCACTCAGAGCCAATTCACATTTAACATTCTAAACTTCAATACAAAAAGCATCCAAGTTTAAACAGCATATACATGTGAGCACCATCAGTTGTGAATGGAATGTGTTTTTAAGTGGCTGGGTTTTCTCTGACATAACAAACAGAAAGCATAGGCTAGATTGTCTCCCAAATGTCACGTCCAAGTTTGCTGTGCGTAAACCTAGATACAAAAATGGACATGTACCACTTTTAGTACACAGATGTCATCCATGTATTTTGCCATTTAAATTTACATAATTGTTTTGTACCCAAGTTCTAAAAATTAAATTGATTCACCCCTAAAACTCCTACAGTGCACCCCAATAGAAAAGTACACCCTGTGCCTGGTATTATGTTAAGAGTTTACTTTTGTCCTTGAATATTAACTGCAGCTAAAGCAATAGAATCTGAACTGCAATAGCTGAATGAAATTCCCCTCTTAATTGTGTGCTTCTGTTCTGTTCCTCTCAGGTGCGGAATTGTGACAGAAGCATTTTCTCAAGCAAGTGCCAGAAGTCCTTACTTAAAACTGCTTATAAATTGTCAGGGTTTAATGAATTTTAATAATTAACACCTATAGGATATTTGTTTGGCATCAGCATTCTTGAGGTGTTAGTGACTCTCTCTTCATTTCTGGGAATTCTCAATCACAGTAGCCCTGCTCAAACATGATTCCAGAAACTCTATACACAGATACAAGAATAGAAAGTGGGGTCGTAAGTCTGGCCTGGATCCATCACTTAGCTCTGGTAGCATTCTGCTCACAGTTGCAGTGGCATTTGTCTGCAGAGGTGAATGCCATACCTATGATGGCAGGCATTTCCATGATCAGGAGACTTGGGCACCCCAGCCTCCCAATCACAGAAATGCCCACCATAATGGATATGGTATTTGCCTCTTCAGATGAATGCTGCTGCAACCATGAGTGGCGCACTGCTGAGGGGTAAGTGGTGGGCCAGGGTAGGACTTCCAGCCCCACTTTCTATTCTTTTGAAATTTGTGCTTGTGTACAGCATGTTTGGAACATCTGTGTAGGGCTAGTTTTTCTGTAGTGTTCAGTGTTCATTCATGGCTTGATTATATAGGTTCATGTATGTGTAGCGCGTCACCTTAAGTGGCACAGTGGGGAAATGCTTGACTAAGAAGCAGGAGGTTGCCAGTTTGAATACTAATGCCAGTCTGGTACTATATCGGATAGCAGTGATATAGGAAAATGCTGAAAGGCATCATCTTATACCTTTCAGGAGGCAATGGTAAACCCCTCCTGTATTCTACCAAAAAGAAACCACAGGGCTTTGTGAGCATCAGGAGTCAAAATCGACTTGATGGCACACTTTACTATGTGTAGCACAGCCTATTGTATTGGGTGAAGGTTGTATTTTAAAGTAATCTCTCTGTGCACAATCATTGTACATATGAAATTAACCCCAATGTTCTGTTAAAGCCCTTTTGCTTATTTTTCCTTATGACATGGTTAGTTTCATAGATACAATGATTGTTTGAGCACAGTGAGATTACTTTAAAATACAACCGTCACCCAATACAATAGGCTGTGCTGCACAATATCCAAGCTAAACTAATCAAATAGAGGTGAACAATATTGAATATATGAAAACTTAGCAGTGCATTCTTGGGTATATTTTGTCAAAAGAAAAAAAAAATCCTTTCTTTATCAGTGCCATCTGGTATTACTGGAAACGTTTTAATCCTGAATCAAAATTAAAATGTACTGGTTTGGGGTTTCCTTTTTTCCTAAAGGAAGACCGCAAGACTGCAAAAATGACTACTTTTGTATTTAGAGGAACTGAGGAAGTTTAATGTTTTCCTGCCAAAACAAACTTCTGCAGACCTGTGCAATCCACACAGTGAAAATATTTAGTGTTGCACAGTGACTTCCTTGGGTGGAAATAATCCAGTGATTAATACTGAAGCTTTGCAGAGAGGAAATCACAGCTATTTTAGTAATTGGACATGGGAAATTTTGTTTATGTGTATCATTTCCTTTTTGACCTATTCAGCCCAAGGATAAAGTGTTTGGGTAATGGGGAGTAAATGAATATATGAAGCTGCTGTATACTGAGTCAAGTCTGCCTAGGCCAACACTGACTGCTCTGTTGGGCAGTTGTTCTCCAGTGTCTCAGGAAGGCAGTCTTGTTACTCAATAGGGGTTTTTTGGGTTTTTTTTAAAAATGTATATATACACTTTAGTTTTATTGGCTCTAGCACTTCTAACATAGTAAACAACATAAAGATACTTCAGGTGGAATAGAAAAAAGCGAGTAGCAACAAATGAATAGGGATGGGACTTCCCCAGTTGGATTAAGGGTTTACATGCTGATACAGAAGTAGAAAAAGTTGTACATGTTAAATATAATAAAGCTATTTTTTTATTGGGTGGGGTAGTGTTCAGGCGGTAGCCTCCTGCATGTGACATGAAGAGCTGACATGTGGTAAAGAAAGCATTTTGTTTGGCTGTCTTGTTTGTGACCCTCTTCTTAGTCTCTGTATTGTAAAGTGATCTCAATAATACAGGCAAGACTATGTTGCTTACTTAGGATTGGCTTTTATGTGCTACTTTCCCACTCTGTTTATAGCCAACCAAGTGGCTTACAATATAATGTTAAGCTACTCAGTGTTCTGCATGCAAAGCATGTACTCTGTGCACTGAATGTACATTGATATTGAACAATTGTAGCAATAGCCTTTCACCATGGGTTTTGTCAATTAAAATCTGCAGAGGAAAAAGAGAGTTCTGTATAGTGTCTATGGGCAGATAGACTTGAATCTCTCTTGACCTTTCTGTATTACACAATAATGCTAAATATATATTACTGAGAGTGAATTTGGGAAGAAACTAAGTCAAATATATGTAATGGAGTTTTCTAATTGTGCAGTTTATGACATGGAAGTACATAGCTATTTTCAAAACCTAAAAATTAAAATTAAAGATAAAACAGCATAGAAATATTGTTGAACATGTATTTAAGTAAAGCTATGAAGGCAGTTTAAAAAATCTTTTAGTGAGTTCAGTGGTACAGAGTGCTTTTCTTAACTGCCTAAAACACTTTGCATACTTTAGCTTAGTAATAATTGGAGCAATCCTGTAAACTAGCTTGTAAGTTATATACATGGGGACAGGGGAAGCTGAGACTCAGTGAATAGTGTCTTACCAAAGGCTATCAGAGGATTGCATGGCTCATCTATAGTTGCTGAGGACTGCCCTTCTGAGAGGTCATAGCTTAATACTCTATCCTAGATGGAAAGCAAAAGAAACTTCTGTATCTGTGTCTGCTTTGCACAACTTTCCAGCCACTGGAACTGTTTACAACCAGCAACCAAGTCAGTCAGGAAGGTCATGCAGATTTTGCTTCTCCTAAGTTCTCCCATGGGAGAAGCTCTGAGAGGAACTGCTGTCCCCAAGCAGCCCTGCGCTGTTTCCCAGCCTCCCCTATGTCACTCCGGGTCCTTCACATGGATTGTTCGCTGTTCCTCACAGCCATCCAGCTTTCCCCATGCCACTTCTAGGTCAGCATTTAAAAAACCCCTAACTACTTCGGACAACTGCCCCGCAATCAGCTGCCTCCCGGTGGTGGTGGGAGGAAATGGCCATGTTGGACCTTCTGATCTGTCCGACTACACACTCCTACTCGCTCACCTGTACAGGGTGCCAGCCAACATGGTGGCAGAACATAAAGCAGGTTGAGTAGAGGAGCTGAGTTGAAAAGAGAAATTCTGCATTATTTTTGTTTAAGGTTGTTTTATGTCCTAAATCGCCCAGAGATATAAGTGTGGGGTGGTGTACAAATGTAATAAATAAATAATTATCAAATGTGACCTACCAGTAAAGCAGACAGGAGTTCTGTCCAAAGTTCCCCAGATAGAGTTCTGAAAGGCTGATTTTGACGCTTTTTAAAAAGAGCTGCTTCACATGTTACATGGTTGCGAATCTGGGTTTGCCACTAATTGTTCACTCAAAACAGAGCTGTGGCTAATTAAAGCTCCCTGATTAGTGTGCCTTTTGCACATGTGCGATCACATGTTTGCCCCATTCACACTTTATATTTTTAGGTACTCAAGTAAATGTGAGGCAGCCCTCAGAATATATTTTTAAAATGTATTCAGAGTTTGATTGTTGGTACATAATGAGAAAGTCATTATGTTGTTGAAAAACCCAACAACTTTATAGGTTTTTGATGTACCATCTCAAAATGAAGTGAGTGCTGAGAACAGCAGTGAATCTGTTGCACTCGGCAAAGGGTGTTTATAACAAAGTTTGGATGGGAAATTGCTTCAGATAATATTGTGAAGGCTTGATTTCTTTATAAAAGAAGCGGTCAGCCATAACAAATTATTTTCAACTTCTATTGTTTTGCTATACGGCAATGTGAAACAGAAACACAATGTTCTTTGTGTTTTTGCCATTTACGTTTAGCCTTCTAGAATTACCAAGGTTGACATTAGCAAACCATGTTCTACCAATTCTGTGACCCGGTCCTGAACTATACACATCTTTATATTCTTGTACTGCTGGTTTCAAGTAAGCTTTTCAACGCCCTCCCCCCCCCAATGTTTGTGAGTATGTAGCACTTAGCTAACAGTATAATGAACTGCGTGTGGGATATATAGGTGGTTAGCCAAATCTCAGTTTCTGAAATGGTATGTTCACTGTCTTTATCCTTTTCTTCAAAACTTAAAGTACTGTAGCTTTTTCTTCTACCTAAGATGCCAGTAAACAATATGACTTCACAGCCTGAAAATGAGTTGGCACATATAGATTTTGAGCTCAATCAAACAATAGTCAGAGCTATTTCACACTTTTTTTTTGTTAGGTGTAGGCCTAAGATGATTGAAGTTTACCTTAGAAATCTAATGTGCAAATATTACCAATATATGTTTTTAAGCATGTGCATCATGCAGATATACTCATCAAGAGAGTTGAGAATGGTTGCTGCTCCTGACAAGTCTACACATCTGCAAAACAGCCTTAGTTCCAAATAAATCCCTTTTGCAATCAGTAGAACTCAAGTTGATCATGATAATTAAATCATTAATAAGCTTTTGATCAAAGCAGGAATGTAATAGTAGTAGTTACTAGCTTAACCTGAGTGGAACATCTGCACGCTAGTACTTGTTTGCTCCCCTCACCCCCTGCCACAGCCCCCCTCACCTCAGAGACCTTGCCACCCTCACCTAAGCTGTACTCCTGCTCCTCCTCCTCTTCCCTCCAGTTGCTTCCATCCCCCTCACCCCTCTTGGTCGCAGCTGCAGCGTTGCTGGTGCTTATGGACCAAGCTGCAGCCCCCTATCCCCAGAGATTTCCTCACCCAAGCCCCGCCCCTGCTCCTCCCCACAGGACCAGCAGCAGCGGTTGACCAGGCCCCTCCTCACTGCTGCCACTGCCATGGCTGCTCGTTCCCCTCAGGCTGCTGACAGGCCCATCCCTTGTCTGTCTGCCTGCCTCCCTCCACCAATGGCCTCGGTAGCCCCAAACAGCAGCAGTGGTTGACTGGGCCCTTCCTTGCTGCTACTGCCACCAATGCCATTCATTTCCCTCAGGCCTCTGACAGGCTCGGGCCCGTCCTTTGCCCTTCCTTTTTCTCTCTTCCCCTCCCTTCTTTTTCTCTCTTTCTCCCCCACTCATTCTTCCCCTCTGTCTTTCTTCCGCTCCCTTCTCTCTCTTTCTCCCCCTTCCTGAGTTAACAGATCTTGTTCATCTTGTTTCCTCATCTAGTTCACACAACAGCAGCCTCCTTCTCCTGAGGGGCTCTTTAAAAATAACCATGTACACTGCTCTGAGCTCCTCAGAGGAAGAGTGGGATATAAATGTAAAAAAAAAATCCTCCCTCATGGCCCCTCTCTTCGCAGACCCCTGCCCTCTATCTATCTATCTACCTCTCCTCTACAATCAAGAACATCTTCCGACCAGCAACGGTTGCATTCCAACTGACCTTAACCATCACAGGGTCCTCCCTATCTGCACATGGAGTCCCCACTACCCGATCGCCATGGTGCTTCTGCTCTCACAGGTTCCTCCTCCCTATCTGCATATGGAATGCCTACTGCCCAATCACCACGGTGCTTCTGCTCACGAACTTTCACGAGAAATGATACACACACACACACACTCTCTCTCTGTATAAATATAAGGGTTTGTTCTTCAAGCTAGGAACCGAGCCAAACTGGATCAGCACACACAATGCACCAAGGCCAAGGAGACTCTGAAACTGAGGCAAAGCCTGAGTTCAGACAAGAAGCCTCTATATCCTTCTTATCCTAAAGGATCCAGTGAACAGCCTGGCTGGCTGAGATCAGAGCAAGGTCAGAGAACAGATCAAGGTCAAGGCCATGCTCTGACAAGGCTTGTATAGTTCAGCTGCAACACAGGACAGCAATATGAAAGTTCTCAGGCCCAAGACATTTTACTCCTCACAATAGCCCTGTGAGAGAGACTAGGCTGAAACACCCAGAGAGTTTCATAGCTGAGCAAGGCAGAGGTGTAGTAAGTTTGGAGTGGGCCCTGGGTCAAAAAGATGGGCGGCAGGAGGGGGAAAGTGAAGCGCAAGGTGTGGCCTAGCTGCTGCTCCACCCCACTAGGGGGCCCAGGGACATTTGTCCATCCTTGTTCAATTATAGCTGCACCCCTGGAACAAGGGTTTAATATTTCCTAGGTCCATACAAATACACTATTTTCTATTCATCATCCCCAGCCTACATTATGTAGAGGGTCTGATAAGGAAGAGTTCACCTCCTTTGGACTAGCCACGTTGTCAAATCTGACTGAAGCAGGAAGCAGCTACAGGTACATTATGCTTGCAGGATAATGACAGGACCTACTCTGGTCAACTTGGACCAAGTTGGCCGCTGTGGATATACACTTAATGGCTATCTAACAGGTATTAACTGGAGAGGGATAATCATGGATGTTATGGGGCAGATGTTCCCTGTGTTTACAGAAGCCTCCACATACCCTCAAAATGGTATAGATTCATCTGCCCACTAGTATCAGTCAAGTTTGTGTCTGTGTTTAAACGCCCTACCTTACTGTTCTTTGGTATTGAGTCCTATAAAAATCATGGCTGAACTAGAATTACTTCAGAAGCCTTTTGCAAGGCGATATTAATTTTGCAATTTATATTAACTGGTTCTGGAACTTTTCCTAAACATTTCTTAAGAATTGTGTAGTCCCAAAACTGTTGGCATAAACTAAATATCAACCCTCTGCATGCAAATCAGCAGAAAGTGTTGCAGTACTAGTTTTTTTTAAGAGCAATTAAAAAACACACACACAACAAACCCACCCTAAATATCTCAGTGTATTATCTTGGTTATTAATTCATTGAATTCATTGAACTATCTCAGAGCAGTTGCATAAATACTGCAATGTCATCTTCTATATGAGTATATATATATATATATTGTTTGTGAGTTTGTGAGTTATATATTTAATGTTTGTGAGCTTCATGGGCAGGCTTTTCTTTTTCAATTCATCCTAGTGTGGCAAGTGCTTCTGCACAAAGGGTTCATATGCTAAGATATCGGTGTGGCTTTCACATGTTTGTATTTCTTGCACAGCACAGTTAGGAATCATTCTAGCTATAACGAAGTTTAAAATGTATAACTGCATAGGCAGAGCTGCTGCACAGATTCCTGTGAAAATAATGCAATTATTTTGCAGATATCTTATTCCATTTGAGTCTAGTGTCTTCATAAACACCCCTGCAAATATATTCATAAACATCTTTGTATCATAATGATACAATATATTATAATAATGCACATATTATTTATTTGTTTGTTTGGTTGGTTGATTTCCATACCACCCCTCCAAAAATAGCTCAGGGCAGTTTACACGGAGAAATAATAAATAAATAAGATGGATGGATCCCTGTCCCCAAAGGGCTCAGAATCTAAAAAGAAAGATAAGCTAGACACCAGCAACAGTCACTGGAGGTACTGTGCTGGGTGTGGATAGGGCAAGTTACTTTCCCCCTGCTAAATAAAAGAGAATCACTACATTAAAATGTGCCTCTTTGCCAAGTTAGCAAGTTACATATTAATTATCTGTTCTCTGTACCATCTATAGGTGTGTTGCAAAGGCCATAAGAGAATAGTTTCAACATAAACCTTGCTATTTCACAGAGGTCAGACTTCATGTATGTGGCAAACTTCCTGGTGACATTTTTGCAGCCAGTTTGCTAAACAATGTTAGCCCTTAGAGAGGGAATATTTTCTCTGCTTCCTTGCTCCTGGCCATTCTAGAAAGCGCAACCGATGGCTAATGCTGGTGTGTGAATAAGGGCATATATCTTTGAGGCTTTATTTGCTGTCATATTAAAATTTATCCAAATAAGCAAAACTTTGACATACTTTCAAACCGCATTTTGTGATGTTTAAACCATTGAGAGTAGGATTTGGGTTTGTTTGATTTGAGGTCTGCAAGTAGTTATGCCCATCAAAAAATTTTTTTCCAAGTAGTTAGACCAGTGAATTTTTCCCTCTTTGACAGATGTCCCAAAGCTCATCACAAAATGAGTTACAGAAGAAAAAGAGGCGTGCCCCTCCTCCACCTCCACCAACTCCTGCAATGCCAAACAGGACAGAAGAAATGGAAGACAAGAGGAAAAGCACAGTTGGTAAGGATTGTTCTCTTCAGTTGAAATCAGTGCATGTGTCCTATGCTGATCTGTAAGTTGTGTGGAGAGTCTCCCATGGACAAGAAACTATGTAATCTGGAAAATCATTAATGTGACAGAATGAAAGTCTGGAAATAACAAAGCATGTTTTATGTGATGTTTAATGAACTTTGCCAGAGGGGTAAGAGATTTATGTGATATTTTTAAAACTTGTTAAAAAAAACATGTGGGATGTCAAGGTCCAGTCATTTTTGCTCTCCTTCTGTACCCACTGCTCATGGACTGTTTCACAACACATGGTATGATCTGAGCAAAGTTAAACTGATTTTCGTTGGGAAAGTGTAAAGTATATAATTACTTCTCTAACTGAAAACAGTGAGACTTGAATGTAGTTAACGTCATCTGAGCCATGTTCTACATCTGAGGAGCTTCAGACAAGGGTGTCTTCAGATGTTGCACAGAATCTCCATTGCAGCTAAGTCTTGCATAACTTCTCTCAGCCCCACAAGCACACACTCCCCTCCACCCCCAACCCCATGCAAGTACCTACTTTCTAGATCAGGATATGTCAGTAAAGGTCATGACATCTGAATTTACCAATCTAGGCTTATTCTAACATACTTGCTTAAGAAAACCCACTTCACGAGTATTGCACCCATCCTAAGCTTCATTGGCTACCAGTCTGCTTCCAGGCTAAATTCAAGGTGCTGGTATTGACCTTTAAAGCCCTACACATCTTTGGGCTGGGGTACCTGTAGGACCACATTTGCCCATATGTATCTGCCAGGGCCCTCTGCTCATCATCTCAGGCCCTGCTCATGACCCCGCAACTAACAGAGATCCAGTTGGCGGGGACTAGAGAAAGGCCCTTTTCGGTTGTGGCCCCACAGCTTTGGAACGCCCTCCCTGAAGAGCTTCGCCATGCTCCCTGTTTTTTAATCTGACAACTTTCTTCTTCTTCTTCTTCTTTTCTTGTTTAATTTAGTTAACTTTATTACTTTTATTGTATCTTGTGTCTATCTTATTGTTGTGAGCCGCCTCAAGCAGTAGTGCACTGGAGGGGCGGGGTATAAATATTTTGAATAATTGAATGAAATAAATAAAACCCGAGCCCAAAACTAACTTGAATTCAAGGGTTCAAGTGAGTTTCGGGCTTAGGTTTTTCAAAAGCAAAAGCTTAGAATAAGCCGAGATTGATCGTGATTTCTGAACCCACCAATCTAAGCATATCCTAACCTAGAAAGGAAGTAGGCACTAGTGTGGGGATGGGAGGAGGGAGCATGTGCTTCCGTAGCATGAAGGAGGTGCATGAAGTTAGACTGCAACCAAGGTTTTGTGCAACATCTTAACCTGCCCAAAGTACAGTGTAAAAGCCAACTTTCACTTAGAGCGAGCATTAATAATAATAATAATAATAATAATAATAATAATTCTATACCACCCTTCCAAAATGGCTCAGGGTGGTTTACACAGAGAAATAATAAATAAATAAGAGGGATCTCTGTCCCCAAAGGGCTCACAATCTAAAAAAGAAACATAAGACAGACACCAGCAACAGTCACTGGAGGTGCTGTGCTGGGGGTGGATAGGGCCAGTTACTCTCCCCCTGCTAAATGAAGAGAATCACCACGGTAAAAGGTGCCTCCTTGCCCAGTTAGCATGTAGACTGATTCATCATGACTAAGCACCATTGAAATCAACAAAACAAGTTAGCCATAACTAACTTAAGTCCCTGGATGCTGCTGCCCAGTAACTTAAGAATGTTGACATTGACAGCAAAAAACATGGGATGGGATTTAATCAAAGTTAAGCATTTTAACTTCAATTCAATTTAACCTTCCCATCGAAGTCAGTGGGGTCTGCAGAGCTTAACATTGGCTTACAGGTGGCCCTCATTATCCATGGTTTCATGAATATCTGAGGATGGATCTTGGAGACCCAATTTCTTTATCTGCAGCATGAAATATAGGCAACTAGCAGACCCGGCGCATAGCATCTGCGCAGCTAGTTTGTCTCTGCCCAGCCGGGCTCCGCCGCTTTCTCTCCCTACCGCTTCCCCCTGCTTTCCTTCCACCCCAGTCCGTTCCCCATCCTTCCCCAGGCCATTCCCCATCGTACCGGAGGTCTCTGTCCTCCTCCCGCCACCAGCAGCTTTCCCTCCCTGCCCCCCCAGCAGCACTTTCTCTCCCCGCCAGGCTCCCTCCCCGCCATTTTCGCCCGCATGCCTCCTCTGCCAGGGCGTGCTGCCACTGGCACCGGGCTCCCTTGTGGGGCTGCCATCCTCCACTGCCATGTTTCTCCTCACCGCCTCCCACCTCCGCCCACCTCATCTCCGCTGCCATTTTTTCTCACCATCGCTGCCTCCCGCCTCCTCCTTCCAGCTGGCGGTCTTCCCCTCTGGGCCCGCCATTGGTCACGGCTTCAAGGGGACGTGGCTTGCCACATCCCCACACATCCCTCAGGTCTGTCTACAGGAATTAATTATAGATTTTCTCCTATCTGCAGTTCTTGAGTGGCTGGAAATGACTACTGATGTCATTTCCGGCCATCATTTTGAATGCAAAAAAAACCACACAAAACTCCCCACAAATAAACAGAATGAAAAATAAGAGGATTTGGGCAGCATTTCTGGCCCTATCTACCCCCAGCACAGTACTTCCAGTGACTGTTGCTGGTGACTATCTTATGTTTTGTTTTAGAATGTGAGCCCTTTGGGGACAGGGAGCCATCTTATTTATTTGTTGTTTCTCTTTGTAAACCACCCTGAGCTATTTTTGGAAGGGCGGTGTAGAAATCGAAATAATAATAATAATAATAATAATAATTAATAATAATGGCTTAAGAATGGTTGCTTGAAGAAAGAAACAGAGGGTTTAATACTGGCTGCACAAGAACAGGCACTAAGAACAAATGCAATAAGAGCAAAAGTAGAAAAATCCACAACAAACAGCAAGTGCCGCCTTTGTAAAGAAGCAGATGAAACCATGGACCACCTAATCAGCTGTTGTAAAAAGATCACACAGACTGACTACAAACAAAGGCATGACAAGGTAGCAGGGATGATACACTGGAACATCTGCAAAAAATACAAGCTACCTGTAGCCAAAAATTGGTGGGACCATAAAATTGAAGAAGTTGAAGAAAATGAAGATGTAAAAATATGATGGGACTTCCGACTACAAACAGACAAACATCTGCCACACAATACACCAGATATAACTGTAGTTGAGAAGAAAGAAAAACAAGTGAAAATAATCGACATAGCAATACCAGGGGATAGCAGAATAGAAGAAAAAGAAATAGAAAAAATCACCAAATACAAAGATCTACAAATTGAAATTGAAAGGCTGTGGCAGAAAAAGACCCAAATAATCCCAGTGGTAATTGGTGCCCTGGGTGCAGTTCCAAAAGACCTTGAAGAGCACCTCAACACCATAGGGGCCACAGAAATCACCATCAGCGAATTACAAAAAGCAGCTTTACTGGGAACAGCCTATATTCTGCGACGATATCTATAATAACCAACAGTATTGATGATAAAATTTTGGCATCCCAGGTCCTTGGGAAGGACTCGATGTCTGGATAAAACCAACCAGTCGATAACACCTGTCTGACTGTGTAAACAAGAAATAAATAATAATAATAATATTGACAAAATGATTTTAGGAAACTGCAAGAGAAGAAAAACAAATCTAAGTGTTGCATGGATTGACTACAAGAAAGCCTTTGATTCATTGCCTCACACATGGATACTAAAATGTTTAGAAACAACTGGTGTCAGCAAAAACATTCAGATATTTATAAAAAAAGCAATGAGCATGTGGAGTACACAGTTAGCAATCAATGGTGAGACACTTGGACAGGTTAGCATTAGAAGAGGCATTTTCCAAGGGGACTCACTATCCCCTCTGTTGTTTGTAATCGCCATGACCCCCACTTTCACAAATACTAAACAAAACAGGCCTCGGATACCAAACATCTAAAACATCAAGTAAAATAAACCATCTGCTGTACATGGATGATCTGAAGTTGTATGGAAACTCCGAGTCAGAAATCGAATCACTGCTAAACACTGTCCGTATATTCAGTAGCGATATAGCAATGGAGTTTGGACTAGACAAGTGTGCTGCATTAATAATGAACAGAGGGAAAATAAGAAAAACAGAAGGAATAGAACTGCCCAATGGAAGCAAGATCAAGAACCTGGAAGAGAAAGAACATTACAAATACTTGGGCATTCTCCAGGCTGATAACATTGCACACACTGAAGTTAAAAGAAAAATTGGAAGCAAATACATCCGGAGAGTTAGAAAAATCCTCAAGTCCAAACTCAATGGCGGGAACACCATATAAGCCATAAACACCTGGGTTATACCTGTTATCAGATACACTGCAGGAATAATAGGCTGGACCCAGGTTGAGCTAGAGACGCTAGATCATAAGACCATGAAAATCATGGCCATCAATCATGCTCTCCACCCCCGCAGTGATGTTGATAGGCTATACCTCCCTTGCAGCTCAGGTGGAAGAGGAATGCTGCAAGTCCATCAAACAGTAGAGGAGGAGTAAAGAGGCCTTGAAGAATATATCAAGGACAGTGAAGAAGATGTACTTACAATGGTCATTAACGAGAAACTATTCAGCACTTCAAATGGTCAATAACGAGAAACTATTCAACACCATGAAAGAAAGCAGGCCTACAAGAAATAACAAGTCAAGAACCGAGCAGAAAAATGGAAAAACAAGCCACTGCATGGTCAATATTTGCACAATATAAGTAGAAAATCAGACATCACCAAGACCTGGCAATGGCTTAAGAATGGCAACGAAGAAAGAAACAGAGGGTTTAATACTGGCTGCACAAGAACAGGCACTAAGAACAAATGCAATAAGAGCAAAAGTCAAAAAATCAACAACAAACAGCAAGTGCCGCCTTTGTAAAGAAGCAGATGAAACCGTGGACCACCTAATCAGCTGTTGTAAAAAGATCGCACAGACTGACTACAAACAAAGGCATGACAAAGTAGCAGGGATGATACACTGGAACATCTGCAAAAAAGACAAGCTACCTGTAGCCAAAGTTGGTGGGATCATAAAATTGAAAAAGTTGAAGAAAATGAAGATGTAAAAATATGATGGGACTTCCGACTACAAACAGACAAACATCTGCCACACAATACACCAGATATAACTGTAGTTGAGAAGAAAGAAAAACAAGTGAAAATAATCGACATAGCAATACCAGGGGATAGCAGAATCGAAGAAAAAGAAATAGAAAAAATCACCAAATACAAAGATCTACAAATTGAAATTGAAAGGCTGTGGCAGAAAAAGACCCAAATAATCCCAGTGGTAATTGGTGCCCTGGGTGCAGTTCCAAAAGACCTTGAAGAGCACCTCAACACCATAGGGGCCACAGAAATCACCATCAGCGAATTACAAAAAGCAGCTTTACTGGGAACAGCCTATATTCTGCGACGATATCTATAACAACAGCAACAACATTGACAATAAAATTCTGGCATCCCAGGTCCTTGGGAAGGACTCGATGTCTGGATAAAACAAACTAGTCAATAACACCTGTCTGACTGTGTAAACAAGAGATAATGATGATGATGATGATGATGATGTCTGGATAAAACAAACCAGTCAATAACACCTGTCTGACTGTGTAAACAAGAAATAATGAAATTAATTATTTCTGGAGCCCTGGAGAACAAGGTACTATACTTTTCTACCCTTATTTTATGCTCCCTTCCTGCTTTTTAAGTGGCCTTTTAAGCTCAAGGAACCTAACCCCCCAAACCCTATAGGGTTGAAGTCTCTTTATTTTCAGTTTCATTATTGGTGGTAATGGAATCCCTGTGAATAACAAGGGCCACCTGTAACTCTGCTTTTTCCAAAGCTCTGTTCTTTATCACTGATTATAATTATGTATATGTAGTTATATATACACGTAATTAAATATATACACCTTTATTCGATGCTGATAGGTTGTGGTCAATTAAAGTTATCAAATTATTCAGTGGCTGACATTCAGTCTAATACTATACTAGTGGAAACTTTGTACTAGTGAAAGGATGTTCTGCTGGCTAGTTCCACTAATTCAGGAGCTTGCATTCCAGATTAGTGTTGCACTGATGCATCAGCATGTGCTTGCGCTATCTATGGGGTTCCTGCTAATGTGAGAAGACAACTTCCTCAATCCATATATATATATATTGCAGGAATGATGCAAAGCTATCTGCTATCCTTATTGCATAAGTGCAATGCTTGCACACTCCGACAGAAAGTGCAAGAGATTGTGCAACGTGGAGCACTGGCTTAGCTACACAGCTTCTTTGTGCATGCAGATCTTTGTTCATTGCACTAGTGCAGCGTTAGCCTGGGTATCAGCCAGAATCTTTCAGGTTAATTTCTATTAATATTACAGTATGAGAAAAGACATGCATTATAACAAAGGAGGGTGGAGAGTTGTATCACTAGTATGCTCTACATTCTCTCACAGACGGAGGATTGATTCATGAATTAGGATTCCTCCCATGGGATGACTGCTGTGATCCACAGTGGTAGGCTATATGTGCAAATGTTGCATAAACGTTATTTATTTAGGCGAATATGGCTATTTTGTAAAAGTTTTATTATTGTAGGGATAATTGAACTCACTTATAATAGTTATTGGTTTTGTGGTGTTTGGTAAAAAAAAAAGGCATAGAAAACTAAAAAATTAACAAATGATTTGTTTGCTGAAATCCCATGATCATCAGGGAGTAATCACACAGATTTATACAGCAAACAGATGATGTGTTTCTGCTATTTGTGTCCCTTGAGCAAGAGCTGTGGTCTTCATATCCTCCTTGTGAATTTCCAAGAAACACCTGACATATCACTGTTGGAAACAGAATGCTAGATAAAAGAACCTTAGGTTCTCTCCAACAGGACTGTTTTTATGTTTTTATGTTCTGCTTTTATGCACTAGACAACACTTGCACATGTATCCAGCCACATGAATCACTCACAATGAAGTGATATGTGTGACTGTAATGGGAAGTTATTCCATGTCTGGAAATCATAACATGTAAATCAAATTAGGGGCAAAAGGTGCATTTTCCTTCAGATATTGAACAAGCTTTGTGCAGTTGAGATCAGTTGGAGTAATGCTTGATCATACCCTTAGCAAACTGTCTTTTTGATTAATTTCTAAAACTTATGGAACAGGTCATGCATATCAGAAATAATTAACCAGTACATTAAGAGAATCATGTTAAAGGTTCTATGATGCACTTAAAATTTCATCTGATGCTTTTGGTCTCTTATTTCATAAAGCATCCGAGACATGCACATAGATAACATAAATGAACATTCTGTCATGTCTAATTGCTTACATTACAAATACCACCCACTTTAGAAGAAACCTCATGGCTTTATTTCTACATTTATGTCCACTAAATGCTTCATATTTAATGACCCAGTATTTGAGCTGCAATAGGAGTCCATTATTCTGTAACGTGTCCCTGCACCATTGGCATTTTTTAAAGCCATGAACATTTTTTTATCGAACCTTTATTTGAAAGAATTACAGACAATTCTATATATAAAGCAAAAATCTACTCCCTCAGATGCATCTATACAACAATTGCATATAAGAGTTTAAACTAAAAAACTGTAACATGCAATGGCAATTCAATTGCCATGCAATTGCAATGGCAATTCAAACAAGTTATGATTTTCATCTTCTATTATATTGTCTCTAACAGTTACCAGGAAGTAACAAATAACTCCCAATGTGACTAGTAAATGTACTGAATTGGGGCGACAGTAAAATTATAATATCCATAGCAGTTAAACAAATGGACAGTTAGCAGAAAATTGGTGATCATGTCACAATACTGTTATACCTGTAACTAAAGATGTCAGTGCAAAATCCTGGCTGACATGATGTGCAGCCTGTCATAGGACAGGCCTGTCATGGGAATACTCTGTGCTGGGACCACTGTGGATGTGGCGGTAGCACCAGTCACAAGAACAATCACAAGAACAAGCGATTGCATAAGCAACTCTACTAGAGGTATTTCCATTATGGCAGACAGGAATAACTGTGACACTGCTGCTTGTTCAACCACTTGTTCTTAACAGTGTTAGGGTTGCCTGCATGTCCATAGCAGCCCTAGCATGGAGTGTTCTGGCAACAGAATGCTGCACATCATGCCAGCCACTGCTGACATATTTAATTGTATCATCTTGGTAGAATGTGGTGTGGTGTTACAGAAAAATGTGGTATAGTGAAGGAGGACAGTTTTCAGTAGTTTGGTATGGGTTCAGTTGCTGTGGATGTCATAACTTTATTGTTCCCACCTCTTTCCATACAACCTCAGTACATTTACTGGTGGCACTGGGAACTGTTACTTATCTCCTGATAGTAAGTCAGTACTATTATACGTGTGGGACCAATTAGATGAAAGAGAACTAATATCCAGGCATTTAGTAATGTGGCAAAGTGGATAAAATGTCAGACTTGGACTGAGGAGACCTGAGTTCAAATCTCCCCTCAGTTATGAAAATCACTGAAGACGTTGGGCCGATCGCTAACTTCCAGTTTACCCTACCGCACACGGTTATATTTAGATACCCTGAGCAGTTTGGAGGAAGTTGAGGATGGAAATGTAACAAATACAATGTCCATTGCAATATAAGTTGTGATTTGTTGACTTAAGCACCCTTGGCAAGCATATTCCACAGTAGCCTGAGGAAGTATGCAGGCTTTAAGAACATTTACGTGAATAGGTGATTGTGTGGGAATCTCTTATGTTTGTATCAAACACAAAGGCCAGGAAAGGGAGGACAATAACAGATGATATTATGGTGGACCATTTCTGCTGCCTTAACCAGACAACTCAAAACAAAACAAAACAAATTCAAGGGAGCAATTACATATGACATGGTGATTTCTTATGGAATTGTGTATGCATGCTTTTCTGTCTTAGATTCTTGAAAAATATATGGATACTGGTAAATTGTTTATGGTGCCCAACATTGTCACTAATTATGCACATGTGCAGCAAAAAGCAACAACACACAAACACAAAACACCCACATGTGCAGTGCTAGCATCTACATGGATGGGGGGTATATTTTCACTGATCCCCTCCCTTTCTCCAGGAGCATTCTGTACAACCCACAAGTAGGTCCTTGAGGACTGTGCGCCCCTCGGGGACCTACTTCTGTGTCACATGGAACACTTCTGGGGGGAGGGGGGAGGCAAAAATTGCCCCTCCCACATGAGCTTCTATGCTTCAGAAGTGCAGATGCTAGCACTGTGAAAGTGCTAATTTTAGTTGCATTTTACATAACATTGGTGAGGATGTTGGCCACTCTCTTCATCATGTTCTTTTACATATATGAGGTGGGGGGACCTGTTGGCAATAATGAGGACATTTTGGAATAGTCAATTTTCCAGAAATGAATGGGGGGAGGGGAGTTGGGGAAGCTGATTATTACATTCAAGGAAAACTAAAGAACTAGATACTTGATGATAAAAGTAACTAGTGAATTCCAATTGATTCCCCTGTAGGTAATGGACGGCATGTGCCACAAAAGCCTCCTAGAGGCAATACACGTGGTCCACCCCAGTTAGTGATTCCCCCACCCCCACCATACCCTCCTCCTGACAGAGATACTATGGACTCAACTGTATTGTACAGTGAAGCAGATGTTACAGACCCAACCAAGCTGGTACCCAAACGTAGGTTTGAATAATTGTAATAATTGTATATTTCTCTTATGTGTCAGCAAAAGTGGGGGGGGGGCTTTTTCCAGACTTTCCTCTGTTCTGTTTCCAGTCATACATGTGTTTTCCTTTCCAAACTATCTCCTTTTTGAAATACTCATTGCATTATATTAACTTTACTAATTAACAATGTGGACTTCTTACTGTTGATGATAATTCTCTTGCAAAGAATACTAAACTATGATGCTGCATGCATTTGGATGCAAAACTGGTAAGATTCATTACTTGTTTTTGTTTCATAATTGATTATTTTTCTCTCTTTCAATGAATACAGCCCACCTCCCATGCAGATACTCCACTGAGATGTAGTGCTAAACAATTCACATTCAGTCTAGTATTTTTCAGAATGCTGAAAGGCTATTTCTCAGAATGCTCAATTATTATGAATATACAACAGTGTTTATAGGAAACAATATTGAATGGAGACATTGAGCTAGTCAGGGTAAAAAAAAAATAACTCAGGTGAAAAGAAACCTTGGACTTTTTTAAAAAAGCAGGAACACGCATTTTTAAAACATTAAAAACTTATAGTGGGAACATAAAAACTCATAAGTTGCCATTCTCACTAACTGCGAAGCTGCTGTGTATAAAGTGCCTCCACAGCATTTAGTAATCTAGAGTCTGGCTGTGCAGGTGTGTGTGTGTAGGTGATTTTCATCTATCTCTTCTTACCCTGGAGCACTCTTTAACATGTGGAAATATGTCTCTGATGGCTGTGCAATCCTCAGGGACATATCAGGGAGCCAGCTTGGTGTAGTGGTTAGAGTGCCGGACTAGGACCGGGGAGATCCAAGTTCAAATCCCCATTCAGCCATGAGACTTGCTGGGTGACTCTGGGCCTGTCACTTCTCTCTCAGCCTAACCTACTTCACAAGGTTGTTGTGAGGAGAAACCTAAGTATGTAGTACACTGCTCTGGGCTCCTTGGAGGAACAGCAGGATATAAATGTAAATAATAATAATAATGATGATGATGGATGTTCTGTTTAACTTGTTAGCATTTCCAGGAGAGGAGAGATAGGTGAAAATGGTGGATCATAGAGATTTAGTTGTGCCAACAAGATGAGCAATGGGGATTTAGTTGTGCCAGCAATGGGGTAAATAACAATGGTGTGAGCTGTTGTATCTGCCCTGACCCTTAAAAGGTATTATAAAGGGATTCCTCTCTCTGCTGGGAATGGCAAGTCAGTGCTGATTTACAAAACACAGTGAATGAAGTAAAAATGATTTTGTAGTTGCTTCCATTACCTAGTTCCTGATGAGTTGTTAACTTGTGTCTGGGCTATAACACCTCAGACTGCAGGTGGGAAGTTTGCATGGTTGACTTTGTCCACATTGCAGCTCCTGGGTAGGAGGTTGTCCTCCATCCCAGCTGCTGCTAAGCACACAATCACAGACAGCGTCTCCAACTTTAGATGGATTATCGGCCCATGGGAGTGCACACAGCTCCTGATCTAGGGAACGAGGCGTCTCTTACCCTATTGTTCATCATGTGAACTGTTCTAGTATGTCAGGGAGGAAGGTTTCTGGCCCAGTCTTCTCCCCGATATACCAGTGTTCTGTTTGGAGAGGATTTTTTTTTTAATATGAAGGAGCTTTCAGTCATATAAACTACATTTTGCAATGCTTCTCTGATCCACCCGGCTGATCAGATGAACAGTAATTTAGGCTACTGAGATTTTATCAGACCATTCAATCTTGAACATGTTGTTCTAGCTAAATATCTCTGGTTCAACTAGTTAAACTCTGGTTGTTCTAGCTAAACATCTCTGCCACTTGAATGTGGCAGTTCTTCTGTTAACCTCAGGTGTTCCAAAAAAGGGAAGTATCAGTTTGTATCTTTTTAAGGGGGCCAACCCACATGTTATATGCGGGCCTGTATCTTTTTACTGGAGGAGGAAATGCAGCTTGAGGGAGTGATTTTGAGAGGAAAAGTGACTGGGAGGAAAATCCTCCCCTACAAAACCACCCTCTTCCCACTCCTGATTATAGCTTCCAGTGGCTGTTTTATTTGGTGGGAGATGAAACAGGTGGTGGGGAGTTGCACAGAACTCTATATGACATGTAAGAGCTCTGTTTATCATAATACAATTTTTATCTAATGTGCATTAGTCTGCTACACAGTCAAGCTTGTCTTGCCCATAAATAAAACAAAATTCTTCAGTACTAATCCCACTAGAGCTCCAGTCCATGCATTTTACGTAGCCTGTGTATGAATAATCTTCAGGCAGTGGATGAGCAGGTGCACGTGCACATCGCATGCATATAAAAAACCTCAAGCACGAGGACTGCCTGAGGTGTAATTCACAAAACCACCACCCACCTTTTTTTTGAGAGGGTAGAGTTCCATGGAATGTGCATCTGCACATTCGGTCCTGTGCATGGAACCTTTGTGTCTGTTATTACATTGGTTGGTGGAAATGTGCATCTACTCCTCTTGCACATGAAGAACATCCACAGCCCAGATTACGTGTGTAAATCAGAAGAAAGGAAGGGAGAAAGAGAGAGAGACTGTACAAAATAGATGGTGGTGGTGGTGGTGGTGGTTCAGTGCTCTCTCCAGAATTTTGGCACTCCTTCAGAAAGGCACTTTCAGTGGTCCCCTTTAAGCTGCTGGAAGCAGAGTGCACACTTAAACATTCTCTCATGCATCCTCCAACCTTTCTTGTCCTTCTGCAAGTGCAAATAGTGGTCCTGCTTCAGTAACCCCTGGTAAATGTCTTATTCTCTTGAGCTGAAACATATGCATTTACCCACACTGATGGATGTACTGAGGCCTGCATTAATTCATTGTTGAGTATTATATTCTACAGTATTGAGCCCTGAAATATTTCAGAGTTTTGCATGTTCCATGCATAACGCAGGAGTAATCCCTTTGTTACACTTCTGCGGTTGTATAAATGCAAATTTTTCACCTGCAGTTACAAAGGCAACTTGTGCTCCGTACATCAGAGCAAGGGACACCCAGAATATGATGGTAGAGCTTGGTCCTGGGATTCCTTGGTTGAGATTCCAGGCCAGCTATGGAATATACATGCTGATATTTGGGCAGGTTGCAGTTTCTCACTTCCTTCTTGGTAAAGTGGGAATAATAGTAGCCTACATGGCAGATAAATCATGAAGACAGGCAAGGTAGACTGTAAGTTTGTGTAACTAATAAAATAAATCATAAAGAAATGAGGCACAGACTTAAATTCACTGGTGTTCTGAATATGTCAGTTTTATTATATGACAAACAGTCCATTTAGCTTCAGTTCCATTTCCCACCATATTTCCATGTCAGTATTTTCTGACTTTAAGAACAAAAGAACAGCCCTGCTGGATCAGGCCCAAGGCCCATCTAGTCCAGCATCCTGTTTCACAAAGTGGCCACCAGATGCCACTGGAAGCTTGCAGGCAGGAGTTGAGGGCATGCCCTCTCTCCTGCTGTTACTCCCCTGCAACTGGTACTCAGAGGCATCCTGCCTTTGAGGCTGGAGGTGGCCTTTAGCCTTCTGACTAGTAGCCGTTGATAGACTTCTCTTCCATGAAGTTATCCAAACCCCTCTTAAAGCCATCCAAGTTGTTGGCTGTTGCCACATCTTGTGGCAAAGAATTCCACAAGTGAATTATGCATTGTGTGAAAAAGGACTTCCGTTTGTTGGCCCTAGATTTCCTGGCAATCAATTTCATGGAATGACCCCTGGATCTAGTGTTATGTCAGAGGGAGAAGAATTTCTCTCTTTCCACTTTCTCCACACTGTGCATGATTTTATAGACCTCTATCATGTTTCCCCACAGTTGTCTTTTTTCTAAACTAAATAGCCCCAGGTGTTGTAGCCTTGTCTCATAAGAAAGGTGCTCAAGGCCCCTGATCATCTTGGTTGCCCTCTTCTGCACCTTTTCCAGTTCTACAATGTCCTTTTTTAGATGTGGTGACCAGAATTGTATGCAGTACTCCAGGTGTGGCCGCACCATGGTTTTGTATATGGGCATTATAGTATGAGAGGAGAGCTGGTCTTGTGGTAGCAAGCATGACTTGTGCCCGTAAGATATTCACCTCAGGGGATGAAGCCGTTCTGGGAAGAGCAGAAGGTTTCAAGTTCCCTCCCTGGCATCTCCAAGATAGGGCTGAGAGAGATTCCTGCCTGCAACCCTGGAGGAGCCACTGCCAGATTGTGAAGACAACACTGAGCTAGATAGACCAATGATCTGATTCAGTATATGGCAGGTTCCTATTAGCAGTTTTAAATGATCCCTAGCATGGAATTGGCCTTTTCCACAGCTGCCGCACATTGAGGCAACACTTTCAATGAGCTGTCCACCATAACCCCAAGATCCCTCTCCTGGTCAGTCACCGACAGCTCAGATCTCATCCGTGTATCCTTGAAGTTGGGGTTTTTCATCCCAATGTGCATCACTTTACACTTGCCAACATTGAACTGCATTTGCCATTTTGTCGCCCACTCCCCTAGTTTGGAGAGATCCTTTTGGAGCTCCTCACAATCCGTTTTGGATTTCACTACCCGAAAGAGTTTGGTATCATCTGCAAATCTGGCCACCTTGCTGCTTACCCCTACTTCTAGATCATGTATGAATACATTAAAAAGCACCGGTCCCAGTACAGATCCCTGGGGGAACCCCACTTCCCTCCATTGTGAAAACTCTCCATTTATACCTACCCTCTGTTTCCTGTCTTTCAACCAGTTAGCAATCCACACATGTACTTGTCCCCTTATCCCATGACAAGTTTCCTCAGGAGTCTTTGATGAGGAACTTTGCCGAAAGCTTTTTGGAAGTCCAGGTATACTATGTCAACTGGATCACCTTGATCCACACACTTGTTGACACCCTCAAAGAACCCCAAAAGGTTGGTGAGGCAAGATTTACCTTTGCAGAAGCCATCTTCGTTCTCCCGCAGGAGGGCCAGTTCTTCTATGTTCTTTACAATTTTATCCTTGAGGATGCTTTCCATCAATTTCCCTGGAACGGACGTTAAGCTAACCGGCCTGTAGTTTCCCAGATCGCCCCTGGATCCCTTTTTGAAAGTCAGTGTACATTGGCTACTTTCCAATCCTCTGGTACAAAGCCTGATTGCAGGGATAAGTCATATATTTTAGCAAGGAGGTCGGCAATTTCACATTTGAGTTCTTTGAGGACTCTTGGATGGATGCCATCTGGCCCTGGCAATTTGCTAGTTTTCAGTTTTTCCAGACAGTTTACAACATCATCTCTTGTCACTTCTATCTAACTCAGTTCTTTAGCCTCCATCCCCAAAAAGCCTGGTTCAGGAACAGGTGTATGTTCAGTATCCTCTGCCGTGAAGACGGATGCAAAGAACTCATTTAGCTTCTCTACAACCTCCATATCTTCCTTAATGATTCCTTTCACTCCTTCATTGTCTAATGGTCCAACTGCCTCCCTGGCAGGTTTCCTGCTTCTGATTTATTTAAAGAAGTTTATGTTATCCTCCTTGATACTTTTAGCTAAATGTTCCTCAAACTCTCTTTTCGCCTCTCTTATTATCACCTTGTATTTCTTTTGCCAGAGTTTGTGTTCCTTTCTGTTCTCTTCATTTGGACAGGCCTTCCAATTTTGGAAGAAAGACTTCTTCCCTTTTATGGCTTCCTTGACATTACCCGTTAGCCATGCTGGCATCCTCCTGAACTTAGTGGTACCTTTCCTCCTTTTGGGTACACAATCTAACTAGGCTTCTAGTTTTGTGGTTTTGAATAAACTCCATGTGCTCTGGAGCGAAATGACTCTCCTGATTTTCCCTTTCAGCTTTCTTTTTACCATACTCCTCATTTTGGAGAAGTTTCCTTTTCTGAAATTAAAAATGTCTGTGTTAGACTTCCTCCCCGCATGTATGCTGAATTTGATCACACTATGGTCACTGTTCCCTAAAGGGTCGATGACACTGACATCCCACACCAGGTCCTGGGTGCCACTCAGGATTAAGTCCAAGGTCGCCTTCTCTCTGGTTGGTTCCAAGACCAACTGTTCCAGGGCACAGTCATTCAGCGTATCTAGAAATTTGACCTCTTTGTCATTACCTGACTGTGAATTTCCCCAGTCTATGTGTGGGTAATTGAAGTCACCCATTATTATAGCCCTACCTCTCCTTGATGCCACCCTGATTTCCTGCTGCAACTCCCAGTCACTGTCAGTGTTTTGATCCAGAGGGCGATAGCACATCCCCAGTAGCACATTTCCTTTCAGGCCTTGTATTGTCACCCACAGGGTTTCTGTGGAGGACTCCGGTCCACCTAGGTTTTCTAGCTTGTTAGATTCATTCCTTTCTTTAACAAAAAGTGCTACTCCACCTCCAAGGCGCCCCTCCCTGTCCTTCCTGTAGAGTTTATATCCAGGGATAACAGTGTCCCACTGGTTCTCACTGTTCCACCATGTTTCTGTTATGCCCACTATATTTATTTCTGTTTTTGCAACCAAGAACTCCAACTCACCCATCTTGGCTCAGAGGCTTCTGGCATTGGCATATAAGCACCTATATACTGAATCTCTTCCCTGGTGTCTGATATCTTTCTTTTGACTCTTTGACCAGCTGGCACAGCCTTCTATCTACTCTTTATGTGGTTCTGCTCTGTCCTCTTCTGTTTTATCTGAATCCTTTGCACCCTTGTACTTTGAAGGATGGCATTTGCTGAACCGGATACTGCCCAGCTCCTGTCAGCTGTTCGCCAGGCATCATTTTAAAAGCTGCTCTGCAACCTTTTGATTTTAAGTGCCAGCAGTCTGGTTCTATCTTGGTTTAAGTGTAACCCGTCCCTTTTGTACAGGCCTTGCTTGCCCCAAAATGTATCCCAGTGCCTACTGAATCTAGTGACTTTCCTCACTCCTTCTCATCAATCATGTGTCTTTCTAGAAATGCTGTTCTACTATGTTGAATATCCCATAGCAAATAATGCACGTTTCCAAAAAAATATTATTTGGAAAATGCAGAGAGTGATTGTTCTCATCCTGTGTGAAATGTAGGACAATGTCTCTTTAGTGCAATTCCAGTTCTTCTGTGAGGGTGGTATGATCCTTCTCCACAAACCAGAGCATAAGGCAACAGCATGCTTGCTTGCTGATTTGCTGTTTAACCTATTACAAGTTTCTGATTATAATACACTCCCATGTATTTTACGCATTGCTAACGTTTAAAAGAAAATGGAGGGAAACCATTTCCCCCCATTGGTTATATGCACCACCAAAGTTGGACTTGTTTCTCCCTCTCCTTTCTTTACCCTGAGTGGTTTGCACAAGGAGAGCTACTGCTAGTCAGAACAAGTTCTATAACTCACCTTGGCAAGCAGCAGGAAACCATTTTCTTGTTGATAGGATTAGGAACTGCTTGCAGTTATATTCATGGTACATTGAGATGCGGAGGCAGACAGATCACTGACTGGAATCAAATCAGAGCTGATTTGAGCTCATTCATTTGTGGAGAGGAGAGGGTGGGAGCATACGGCAGAGGATTAAAGAAAAAAGTATTGCTTGTAAAATCCCCCCTTTTCCTAATATGTATATTCTCATGTATTATATGCATCATGGACTGAGGCTGTTATTAAGCGGGGGGGGGGGGGCGGATTTACAGTATTGCTCTTAAATTTGTGACCCTACTTGGAGAAGTCAGACCTGACCTCAGTCACTCATGCTTTGTGACATCCAGATTGGATTACTGTAATGCGTTCTACGTGGGGCTGCCCTTGAAGGCGGTTCGGAAGCTTCATCTGGTTCAGAATGCTGCCACAAGGATGCTCGTAGGTGCAAGTCCCTTAACAAATATCATACCCAACCTGCAGCAGTTTCATTGGTTACCAGTTTGCTTCCAGGCTAGATTCAAGGTGCTGTCTTGGCTTTTAAAGCCCTACATGGCTTAGGGCTGGGGTACCTGTCGGATCACATTTGCCCATATGAACCTGCCAGGGCCCTCCACTCATCATCTCAGGCCCAGCTCATGGCTCCACCACTAACAGAGATCGGCTTGGCAGGGACTAGAGAAAGGGCCTTTTCTGTTGTGGCCCCTCGGCTTTTGAACAGCCTACCTGAAGAGCTTTGCCATGCGCCCTCTCTCAGTGTTTTTAAAAAAAACCTAAAAATACATCTTTTAAAAGAGGTTTTTTAATGTTTCACCTGTTGCTTATATCTGGTAGATTCTTTAGTATTTACTTTTAATAAGTATTAGTTTTTAGCTTATAAAACTAGTTTTAGCATGGATTTTTAACTTGTTTTATTTGGTTAATTTTATTAGTATGATTTTATATTGTAACCATTTTATAAGTGTTGTGAGCTGCCCTGAGCAGTAATGTACTGGAGGGGTGGGGTATAAATATTTTAAATAAAACAAAGATAGATAGATAAATAGATAAATAGATAAAATGAATTATCCTGTTAACATTTGGATCTTTAAGCACACTGATATGTGCTGTGTGAAATTCCAGCACTCATTATCAGTGGGTTTATTTTTCTCCTGTAAATTACTGATCTGTCTTTCTCTATCCGATTATTCTAAGTTTGAACTTTTGCTCTGTGGAGATCTTAAAACAGTGTCATGCATGTATGGTTTTCAAAGGTCTTAAATTGAGAGCCTCATGTGTGAACATATTTACTTGAAAGTAAGCCCTATTGAGTTCAATTGGACTTCTTTCCTGATAAGTGTATTTGGAATGCAGGCTAAATATTACATTGAATACTGAGTGGTCCTTGTACTTGTAAATCAAAATGTAATATGCCTCCTTGAAATATTTGGAAACATGAAGTTGTTCAGACATTACTTGATTGCTAAGAATCCATCTAGGATGAGATCAGGAGTGGGCCTCAGACCTGTGACTGATGTCATCTCATGGCCTTAGAAAGAGGGCCACATTAAATCTTTGACTAGTGCTAGTTTATCATGCAAGGAGTTTTTCATTAGATGGGGGCATTCTAAAATGTGACCATCCTGCCCTGTGTTAAATGAAAGCATTCCCTAGAACACAACCCCTGCTTCTCTGTGGCTGCATATTGCAGGGGAAGGTTGGTAGTTGATGGGAGACAAACAGTCTTTCAGAGAACTTGTCTACCATTTCTGACATTCCCCTTGGGGAGCACCCGACAGACACCAAAAGAACCCCCAGGACTCTTGGAGCTCAGTTTGAAAGCCAGTGATCAATAGCAGCCAATAAATTGTGGTCGAGGATGATGGGAGTTGTAGTTCAACAATAGGTGGATTGTCAATGATTGCCTATCCCTGGTCTAAAGCATAATATACCTGCCAAGAATACAGAAGTTAGGTATCCCTAGGCTGGAAAAAGTGGATGTAATTCTGTTTACAAAAATAGAATTGAGTTTGTTCATGCTAGTAGCAAGCAACAAGGAATGGGTTGATTAAAACATTATTTTTTGCTGAATGCTTAATTCATTATATGCTTTTTTCTCCCAACAGTTTATTGTTGTGCATCATTCCCTTCACGTACCAAGCCTGTCTGATACAGCTTGTCTCTTCCTATGACCTCCATACCTCTGAAACCTGTTGCCTCTGCTACCCTGACATGTTGCCTTTCTTCCCTCCCTATGAGAAAACTTCTTTTTTCTGAATAGCATCTTTGCCTCTCTTCTTTTCCTTCTGAATGTGCACAACTTCATTCTGCAAATAGAGAATGTTTTCAGCTATAACTCATATACATTTGTGAGATATATTTTCTCCAGGACTGAACAGTATACAGAGCAAGTTATAGCAGTTTATGTTGCTGTTATATCAACATGATTTACTGTTTGTATACTTTTGGGGGCAAGGGTTTTGTTTGATTTATATGTTAACACGTTTTTCTTACCTGCAACACACTGAAAATACAATGTCTTCTGCATAATTTCTCCATTTTTCCTGTTTGGTTTATATAATCTTACTCTTCCAAACATGCTGGATGTTTTCTTTACTCACATTCTGTGTCATCTGGGTGAACTGGCAGTTGAGCATACTTTAAGCAAAGCTTTCAGAGGGAAAGATATGTTAGTCTGTTGCTGCAAAAATAGCAGCATCTTAAAGACTAATGCATGTAGTTCAGCATTTTTCAAGGTGCTTCTCACTGGTTTCCCCTTAAGTATGAAAACAAGCTTCTTAAGGGTTTGTCAGACATAAGATGAAACCTGTATGAAAAGCATATTTGAATTGCATTCATTCACATTCTTTTTTACTTTTCATACATTTTCTGTCTGTAACTGTTTTATTTTGATTCTATAAGTATAGTTCAATATTTATATATCAAATGCTATAAAATCATTGTTTGCGTGACGATAAATCTAATTCCACAAATTTCATTTTTATATTATTTTCAAGAGTAATATGCATTGTATTATTGTGTGTTTGTTTCATTCAGCTCCTGGTTAGCAGGACTGCAGACCAGGATTGGCAACAGTGAAAGCTATGTTCATGTGAAAAGCCCAGAGGCATATACTTTTTACTCATGCTGAATCATGAAACATGATTTTTATATGAGCTGAAATTAAGATCACACCCAGAGCTACTGTATATTATACCCTCAACAGGCTGTAGGTATTAGATGTTATGTGTAATATGCCCCTCTTATTTGAATTATTTGTCCTCTTTGCAGAATTACATGCCTCTTGGATTGTTTCCATATATGCAGAAAGTGTTCTCACAAGCAGGGTGAGAAATACCTAAACAAGTTATAACAAATCTTTAGTACAGTATGTGTATTTGGCTTGCAGGCTTCATTCAATAGACATTTGAACTGGAAATCTGGCCTGATGTTCTATTTAGGTACTTCTCAATAGTGGGAAAAGAAAATATTGAAATCAAAGTGGTTTGATGTATTTCAGCAAATTGCACCTCCTGTAACCCAAGCATCTTTTTCTGGAATTATGATGTACCAGTTTCCAGTAACTTTAACCATTAAATATTACGGTTCTTAAAGGACGTCTACTCATCTTGTTCTGAGACCAACAGTCAAACTGAAATTCAAACCAATTCATTTGGACAAGGTGTACTTCCAGACCAAACTGAGGGAAGATTCTCAGATTACCTGCCTAATGAAGGGAACACTTTTGACTCTCCCTCTGCCTGCTGTAAAACCTTCACAAAGGGAGGAGACTCTCCCATTAGAATAATAACAGGCAAAGACACATGTAGTCAGAACATTTACTTCCAGAGAGGGACTATAGCTCAGTGCTAGAGCATATGATTTGCTTCCGGAAGGTCTCAAGTTCAGTCCCTGACATCATCAGATAATCTCGGTAGAAGCACTGGGAAAGACCTCTGCCAAAGACCTTGGCAAGCCTTGTCAATCCGAGTAGACAGTGCTGGATTAGATGAGCCAATGGTCAGACTTAGTATAGGGCAGCTGGTAACTAAGCCAAGAGCCTGGAGAGCCAAGGTCACCTACTGCTGCTTTAGTGGATTCATACCATGGAGGCACACTATAATATCAGGATTGATTTTGACCACCAGATGGGGCCCATGTTTTCCAATGGTTACAGCAATAACTCATAAAGAACAGGGGAAAATCAGAGTATCATTTTCATATCCTCAGCCATGTTTTATACTTGAAATATTGATTAGTATTTTAAAGGATATATTTATTATACATAACCAATATTACACATAACTTGCTTATATATAACTCAATAATAGTAGTAATATTGAGAGGAACATTGGAACATAGGAAGCTGCCATATACCGAGTCAGACCATTGGTCCATCTCGCTCAGTGTTGTCTACACCAGGGATTATCAACGTTGGTTCTTCAGATTTTATTGGACTTCAACTCCCATAATCCCCAACCAAAGGCCACTGGGGCTGGGGCTTATGGGAGCTGAAGTCCAATAACATCTAGGGACCCAACATTGAGAATCCCTGGTCTGCACAGTCTGCACAGATTGGCAGTGATTTCTCCAAGGTTGCAGGCAGGAATCTCTCTCAGCCCTATCTTGGAGAAGCCAGGGAGGGAACTTGAAACCTAGATGCTCTTCCCAGAGTGGCTCCATCCCCCGAGGGGCATATCTTACATACAGTGCTCACACATCTAGTCTCCCTCTTGTATGCAACCAGGGTGGACCCTGCTTAGCTAAGGGGACAAGTCATGCTTGCTATCACAAGACCAGCTCTCTTCCCTACATATGGCCATATATGAGAGGCCACATATGGTAGCTGCTAAGACTTGCTGCACTGTAACTGGACTGAAACCATAGTTTCACTTTCTTCCTTGGTTTTCCAGTAGAGGAGCTAGAATGGTTTTAAACCTGGAACCAAAGAAAAGGCAATGATGTGTATATTGTTGGACATCATTTTAAAATGAATAAAAAAATAAATAAATTACAATTACTATACCACTTTTCACCTTATATATGTACAATTCATGTAAAAAAGTACTTAATACACCAAAAGCCATAACAATACACAACATAATTCAAAAATCAAGCAGCAGAATATAAAACTACAAGAACTTCAGACCACATAAGGTAGCAATACCTCTGTCCTTCAGTCCTTATTTGTGATGCATTTCCAACACTCTCCTGCATATGTCTTTGTAAACGAGAGAGTTGCCCCCAGCTGAAGAAAATAACGATATGTTTTTCTTCCCTGCTCCTGATGCCCATTGTAATAGGTGTATTCTTCACTGTACTTGAGGGTTTTATTGGAGGAGAAGGGATGGAGAGGAATACCAGTGCAATCAACAGAGGTTCCCTTTAATCTGCATAATAGATATCTTGATTTCAGTGTGCATCTGATACACAAACAAGCTCTGGATTTACTGTTTAGATCCAGATGTGGATCCTCTTCATTTGTTACTGTCATGTGAGAAATCTGTACTTGCTATGAATTTTGGGTTCTCATGCTTCCTCCCCATGCCACACAGATAAAGTAATGAAGGATCTGGTTTGTGCTATGTTTATTTTTAAACCATGGGATCTTCCTCACCCTGAAATCTGTCTCTGTCCTCCCATCCCAGTCTTCTGTAATCCAGAGACGGACTGCAGGGTCAAGGAGATCCCTCATTCAGATAAACGTATTACAGCACAGTTAATTTCCTACTGTGCTCTGCACACTGAGAAGGTCGTGGATGGAGTGTGTGCTGAGACTTTACTGAATTCAGGGTTCTCCCAAGAAAGTAATGAGGTCATTAGAAACTGAAACATGAAATAAAACACTCCAGGTGGATGAATACATTGATGTAATCAGTGTGGTAGGTCACACACACACACACACACACACACACACACACACACACACACACACACACACACCCCTTATTTATTTTACATTTGCATGTGCTATTTATCACATCCTTATCACTTCATAAACACACACACATTCACACATAATTTTACATGCACTATAAACTGCCAGAACACTCTTTCATTTGCTGCCTGTGTGTTTAAGACTTTAACTGTCTTCCCAAAACATATTCAGTTTACAACAGCCGCTTGCAATGTTTATTTAGGCTTTATTTAAGTGTTGTAGTAAAATTCATGGACTGGGGTCCAACAAAATTGTGTGTGTCCCATTGACATCAAGCACAAGTAACTATGTGCTAGACTGCACCCATGGTGTTTTTAGAAGACAGAATATTAACTTATTCCATCCTTCCAAAATATCTGTCCTAATACCCTAACCCTTCCAAAATATCTGTCTTCCAATTACTATTTGCTTGTCACAGACTATTTCCTTTCTTTCAAGCGCATATGTGCAGTACAAACTTAGTAGTAGCTTACTACCAGGGCCTGGTTTTCATGATAGAAAATAAGGTGGAGGAGCCGCCAACTAGATTTCTGAGCCATGTGCCCTCCCGAAAACCGATCATGTGGGCAGCAAAAATTCTGGCAGAGGAACAGGAAGTAATTGTTTGTGAGGATCAGTCATGGTTGGTTGATGTGGAGGCAGCTAACTTCCTGCATCCACCCTGGATCAAATCTAAGATTACAGATGTTGGCTGCCTGCACTGACCAACTGCAACTGTTCTTTGCATACAATCATTTTCCAGTCTTCTGCCTGATATTTCTACTGCCCACACAATAGATTTTCAGGAGGACACACGGCTCCAGTATCTTAGCTGGCAGCTCCTCCACCCTTCTTTGAATCATGAGTACCTGACACAATTGAACTATAATGGCTCCTCCCAAAGAATCCTGGTGAATTCTCATTAGTTGAAAGTACTTGGAGTTCTCTTACAGATTCTTATCTCTTCTCTCAGCACAACATTACCCAGGGAAGAAGAAGAAATTATTAGAAACCAATATGTATGGTAGACCAGCTACTTTGAAGTGACCCCAGTGAGTCACTCTATTTATTATTACTAATGGCGCAGCAAGGAAATGACGACTAGCAAGCCAGAGGTTGCTGGTTTGAATCCGTGCTGGTATGTTTCCCAGACTATGGGAAACCCCTATATCAGGCAGCAGCGATATAGGAAGATGCTGAAAGGCATCATCTCATACTGCACGAGAGATGACAATGGTAAACCCCTCCTGTATTCTGCCAAAGACAACCACAGGGCTCTGTGGTCACCAGGAGTTGACACCGACTAGATTGCACACTTTACTTTTAATGGCACAGCAGGGAAGTAATTTGCCTAGGGAGCAAGAGATTGCTGGTTCGAATCCCCACTGTGATGTTCCCCAGAAACACCTATATCGGGCAGCAGCGATATAGGAAGATGCTGAAAGGCATCATTTCATACTGCGCGGGAGATGGCAATGGTATACCCCTCCTATATTCTGCCAAAGAAAACCACATGGCTCTGTGGTCGCTAGGAGTTGACACCAACTTGACAGCACAACAGTTGAGTTCAAAAATGGGGAACACCTAAGAGAGGACCTGATGCTGTACCATCATTCCTCAAGCTAAGCAACTGTGTACTACTCATTGATCTGTAAATGCCTGGATGGGAGACCAATGAACTCTATGCAAGTTGTTCCGAGCTTTCCAGTGGAAGAACAAGTATAATAAGTAAAACATTTAATTTGTAAATTGAATTTGTAGGGGTTTACCTCTTTTGAAACACAACCTTCTGAAGGCCCATTTTTTGTCTCAACAAATTGCTCATTGATCTGAATTGAGCTATTATGGGGCAAATCATTTCCAATAGTGTACATGTGCCTTATTAGTGCTGCTGGGTATTTATTTATTTATGGGTATTTATTTTCTCCAGAAGAGGGGCAAATAAGTGACTGCTGCAAATTTTGTCAGTGAAACATCTGTAGTAAATCTGCTTATATGTGTTTGCAGCTTTATCTGTTGCTATAAATTATGGCAGGGGTTCCTAACCTGTGGTATGTTGATGAACTACAACTCCCATCATCCCCAGACACAATAAATTGTAGCTGGGATAATGGGAGTTGTGGTTCAACAACATCTGGAGTACCACAGGTTGAGAATCCCTGGATTAATGAATTGGCCTTCAGCTAATTGGTCAAGACCCACAAATGGGTCACATTCTAAGTTTAGGTGGGTCATATCAATAGTAACAAACCCATTTTCTTTTTATATTTGTTTGGGTTTTTATTTTATTTTTGGAGAATACTATAAAAATGAGCAGTGGCTTCCATGTTAAATCTTGGGATTAAAGGAGAACCCCAGATTTGAAAAGTTAGAAGATTAATGGGCATGAAGAGCTACCATTTATCATTGGTTGCAAAGCATTTGTACACTATATTATTGAAATGATATGAGAACAGTAGGAGAATGGAACCCTCAGGGCTCCATTCCATCACCAATGCTTTTTAATATCTACATGAAACCACTGGGTGACATCATCAGGGGATTTGGTGCTGGGTGTTATCAATATTCTGATGACACACAAATCTATTTCTCCTTGTCATAAATATCAGGAAATGGCATAGCCCCTTAAATGCTTGCCTACAGGCAGTAGAGATGTGCAAACCAGCTCGACTTTGAGACAGTTCGCCATCAAACTTGTGCAGCTCGAGGATGGTTTTGGGGTTCTAATATGTAATAATAATAATATTTTTTAGACTGCCTCCTGTTCTTTGCCTCCAGGAGGGCATTGCTCTGGCCTCGGGGGGTCTCCAGCAGTCTCCCCTCCCCCTGCTGGCCTCCCCCAGTCTCAAAATGGCCAGGTTCAGGTGGTTTTTGGCCCATTCTGGGCCTCTTTATGTTGGCAGTGGCCATTTTGGAGGCCACCGCAAATGTGCACTGGCCATCTGCATGACCCCAGTCACACAAATGGCCAGTGTGCATGCACAGTGGCCTCCAAAATGGCAACTTCCAGCACAAAAAGGCCCAGAATGGGCCAAATACAGGGCCATTTTGAGACTGGAGGGAGGCTAGTGGGGAGGAGGGGGAACCACCAGAGAGCCCTGGAGGTGGTGAATGTTCGGTTTATTTTTTTTTAAGAAAAGCAACACGTTAGAACCCCCGAACTGGCTGAAATTTGAACTGAGCCGGGGGTTGGGGGAGCGGTGTTGGGGGCGGGGATAAAACTGAACATGCCCGGTTCTGTTCGAGTCCAGTTCGTACTTGAACCAAACCAGGCAAACACCCCTAACAGACAGTAATGAGTTGGGTAAGGGATAATAATCTGTATCCAAGCAAGACAGAGGTGTTTATTCTTAGGGGCCATAATCTGCAAGACGGGATAGAACTTCCTGTTCTGGACGAGGTTACACTCCCCCAGAAAGAACAGGTTTGTAGCATGGGAGTGCTCTTGGACCTGGATCTCACCCTGGTGCCTCAAGTTGAAGCTGTGGCTAGGAGCACCTTTTACCACCTGCAATTGGTTTGACAACTCTTCCTGTTCCTTGAGGAGAATGACCTGAAAACAGTGGTACACCAGCTTGTAATCTCCAGGTTGGACTACTGAGAGCCCCTGGTGGCGCAGTGGTAAAGCTGCCGCCCTGTAACCAGAAGGTTACAAGTTCAATCCTGACCAGGGGCTCAAGGTTGACTCAGCCTTCCATCCTTCCGAGGTCGGTAAAATGAGTACCCAGAATGTTGGGGACAATATGCTAAATCATTGTAAACCGCTTAGAAAGCTCCGGCTATAGAGCGGTATATAAATGTAAGTGCTAAGTGCTAGTGCTACTGCATTATGCTTTATGGGGGGCTGCCTTTGTATGTAGTTTGGAAACTTCAGTTAGTTCAAAATGCGGTAGCCAGCTTGGTCTCTCAGAGAGAGACAACATTATGCCTGTTCTTAAACAGAATTTTAATCTGGTTTAAATGTTTTCTGCTTCTGTTTTATTTCGTGTGTGTTTTATGTAAACCAACCTAAGCCACTTTAGGAAGGGCAGTATACAAACTGAATACATAAATACATGATATAACTATTATTGAGCATATATTTGTTGTGACAATTAGTTGAATTAAGATTTTCTCAATAGTAAAACGCCTATCAGCTTTCCTTTACCATATATTTAAAATAAATAAAGCCTCTATGTGAACGTCACCCTTAAATGTGCATGGAATTGCACCACTGTTTATATACCTGTATCTTTTCCTGTGACTGAGATGTACACGAATGAATCATGGAGGGATTTCCTTCCATAAGCCCTTCATGGAAAACTCACCTTACCACTGTCATAGCATCTGCTCAACGTACAGTGGGGGCGATTCTGACGTTTTTCTGTTCCAAAGGAGGGCAGCTAATAGCCCCTGCATTTAAAATATTCAGGGTAAGGTGATCACAAAAATGTATGGTGTTGGGATGGGAAGGCTATTGCTCAGTTCAATCATCTTTATTACAGTCCAAGACCAGCCTAAGACAGAAGAGTACAGCATGATTCATAACAATAAAAGCAAATTATGGAACCATAAAACTATACTACCTTAAAGTTACTACTCTAATACTATAAAACTATATTATAATACTATATAGCTGCTATCCTTAGAAAAGAGGGTAGCTGTGAGATTATTAAATAGCTGTATTTTTAAAATTATGAGCACATAAAATGTGAAATATGTAAAATGCAAAAAAGCAGTGGCTAAATAGGAGTATATAAAATAACATTAGAAAAGATAAAATAGCAATTTAAAGCTATGCAGAGCTGATGCAAGGGTGTGGCTTAGCAGTCAAAGCCTGGCAGATCCTACATGCTGCCACGCAGAACTTGGCAGTGTTATATGTGAAGGCCAGATATTCATCCAAAAGCAGCAACCGGGTATAGACATGGCTTGGGCGACCAGGGTACTTGTGAAGTAGTGGAAATATAAGGCTGGCCGAACTCACTCTGTAAAAGGGGCAAAAAAGGAGTACATATTTTGTGGATTCAACCTCCACAGTGTCACAGGGACAAAGTCTTTCCGCAATTGGGGTCTTTTTGTATTTGCCTTCCAATACAGCAGAGGGAAGGGCATGACAACAGGTGAAGGTAAAAGCCCTTCTGTGCCTTTGGATTTCCAGCTGTGACAGATATGTGGCGGGGGAGGCAGAGTATCTGTGGTTTTCTTAGGACATGAAGGTTGGAACCCTGCCTAGGACAGCCTCGTGCTCAATGTCCATTATCCTCTGCTTGATGACTGTTTTCGTCTGGTCATGCTCCATAGCAAGTGGGGGTGGGGAGAAACCCAGGAGTGACAATTTAGTCCACACAGCCCATAATGTAAGCCAGAGAATAAGAATGGACAATGACACTCTGGCCTCAACCTTTATCATGCTTGTGTCCAAGCGTAGTACGGCATTTGAGACACAGCGAGGCACTTGGAGGCCTGCTCTTAGAAATTTGGATGGAGCCTGCTCCAAAGGGGCAAGATTGGAGGGGGGGCCCAATTGAGCACCATAGACAAGTTGCGCCAATGTCTTGGCCTCATATAATTTGAGTGCTGCGGGCCCGTATTGGTCCCTTCTAGTCCATAGGAATTTTAGAATGGCAGTGGAGTTCCTCTGAGCGGTGAGAGTGACATGGTTGCAGTGGGCCTTTCTTAAGCCAGAGGCAGGTAAGACCACCACCCCCGATATTTGAAACAAGTGACTTGTTCAGCCTTGTGGCCATTTGTACTCCAGGGATGGGTCTTGGGTATTCTGGTGAAAGCCATAAATTTAGTTTTTTTAATAGTTGACTTCTAGCTGATAGCTGATTTCTTGCTATACTGAACTAGAGCCACCAACTCTCTTCTGAGACTTATAGGGGTCCTAGAGAGGATTGCAGCATTGTCGGCATAGAGCAGAGAGGAAATGCTTCTATGCGCCAGCTTGGGAGGGTGAAAGTCTGGGCTACTAAGGTGTCTTACCATGTCATTGATGTAAAAGTTAATACGAGCAGGGCCAGGATGCATCCTTGTTTGACCTCCTTTTATTATTGTTGGGATTTCCTACCCTTCTCTGCAAGACAGGATTGTTTACCCAGTCAAATGGCAGGATACCGGGAGAAGCATTGGGTTCCATACACCAGGACAACCCCAGTAACTACCTGTCAGAAGTCAGGAAGGGCTCAGAGAGGCATGCAACAGCTGCTGGGGGATGGGCGGGGGCAGCCCAAGAGGCAGCAGAATGGTGGAGAGGGAATAGTGATGATATCAGCTCCACAGTGCAAACGGGTGCAGAAAGGCTAATGAAGGGTGTGGAGTTGGAGAACAACTCCCCTTGGGATGCCATTGATTGGGTGGCCAATCCACTTGTCTGGCCAGGGAAGAAAGAGCAAGCTGGAAGGTGGGAGGAGTGTCCTAAATGTAGGGCTTTTTTAAGGCAGGGGCTGCCGAAGATGAGACGATCAGCAGGGATGGGTTTGTTGGTCTGGTGGACTCCCGGAGAGAAGCTCAGGCTTTTTGCTCCCGCTGATAGATGAAGGAGTGGACTGAATATACATCTCTCCTCCCCAAACTCTGAGGCAATGCCCGCGCCTATAATTTAGTGTGAGAGGGTGGAAAGTTTACTTAGATAATTCCTCCTCCCTAAACACGGACAATTATTATTGTTATTTATTTATTTAAAATATTCTGTGTTGGGACAGGGTTCTATTGCCCAGTTGAAAATAGTCCAGAGTAGGGCTTCCTCAGGACACCCCTGATGCCTATCTAATAATAGGACTACCTTCAGTCTCTGTTAGAGTTCATCTAGCATTGTTAAGGCACTTTAAGAAATTAGAAAGTCTCCCAGAACATCACTTAGCCAAATCTTGTTATCTTCACTATATAGATGGGAACCAGTGGACTAAACTTTTGTCTCACATCTCACAGTTGTACTCCTTGCCTCCAGTGGGGGATTGTAATTCTTGGAGCAGAGAAAATATTAGAGTTTGGCTCCTTGAATGGGATGCCAGTAGAGATGCTGCTGCAGTACAGTCTTCAAAGTCCTCATCCTGGTACCGCCATTATAAGTAACATAGTCTCCCAAAGTATCTGGTTAATATTACCAGTGCACCACTGAGGATGCAATTCCTAATGTCACCTGCCAAGTTGCTACCTTTGCTATACTTTCTTTTAAACTCAGAAAGAAATGTATATGTAGCATAGGCACAACCTAATTGATGTAACCTTTCAGTATGCTGTACTTTCTTCTGAGTTATGCTATGTTATGACTTGTGATCACAACAATAAACGTATTACTTATGACTATCAGGCAGAACACTCCCCACCCTCCCACATTTTGGAGGTGATCTATTCTTGCAAGAAAGTTTAAAGAGTACAATAATGGAAAACTAGAGTAGTTGGGACAGTACAAAGAGTGATAAAAGAACAAGGTTCTCTGCACTTATCCTTTCAACACAATCCAAACTTTATCCTAGTGAGGCTTACCTCCAAGGGTGTGAAGGAAATTTATACTTTCCTGACTTGTAACATTAATCCCTGGGGGATTAACCCCGGCGGGGAGCCCGGTCTGGAATGTCTTTAAATCCCTAGGAAATTTGCTCCATTTCTGAGTTCATTTCAGAGAGAATTGTCCTAGGCAGACTCAGGGAAGTTGGTTTATTCTGAGTTAAGACCATTGGTCCATCTAGCTCAGAATTGTCTTCCCTAATTGACTGGCAGAAGCATTCCAAGGTCTCATGTAGAGTGGAGCGGACAGTAGACTTGCAAACTTAGCAAAGTGCCCTCTTTTCTTCCACCTCTTCAGCCAAAGACTGTGGTATGTCAAAGAATGATGCATGCAATTTTTGGGACTAAGGATGGCATCCTTTTGGGACAATGGATGACTTACTTTCAGGATGACATTTTAGTGTATGGCAAAACCATTGAGGAGCATGATGCTAAACTGACAGGAGTCTTAAGAAAACTCCAACAACACAGACTTAATCTCTCTGCAGAGAAATGTCAGTTTTTCACACAGTCTGTGACATACTTGGGACATACAATCTCAGAGTGGCTTATATTCCAAAACAGACTTGGTGAAAGTTATTTGGGAAGCAGCAGAGCCACACAACAAGAATGTGCTTTGGTCATTTTAAGGACTCCATGACTATTACTCTAAATTTGTTAGACGATTTGCCTCCAAAGTTGTTCCATTTGCGTCTTTTTAAAAATAATGTAGCATTTAACCACAAGACTAGTTTTCAGACTATCAATCGGCCATTGCTGAAAGCCCTGCTTTCACTTCTTTTGACACCAACAGGCACACTATTGTAACCACTGATGCTTCTGAATTTGGTTTGGGTGCTCTCTTGACCCAGCAAAAAGGAGTCTGAATATGGCTTGGGTTCTGTCTTGACATAGCAAGTTACAGTTGCCTTTGCTTCCAGAGTGCTTACTGAATCAGAGAAGATGTATTCTGTCATTGAAGAAGCAGCTCTAGCATGGTTCAGGGCGGTGAGGCACTTCAGGACTTACTTGTGGGGCAGAAAATTCACTTTACAGTCAGACCATAAACCCTATCTGCTTTATTTACCTCTTGGAGATTGAGTCAAGTGACCCCAAGAATAGCCAAGTAGATCTGGTGGTGATCCACCAGACATATAGATTTTGATTTCCAGGTGGAATATCTTCCAGGTATTTGGAATACAACTGCAGATTGTTTATCTCGACTTCCACTTCCAGGCCAAGAGATCCCAGAAGAAGAGGATGAGGGACTAGTAATTGCACAAATAGCTACATCCACTCATGTGATCATGTCTTCTGAATGGAAAGTGGCCCTCAGTGTTGATCAAGTGCTTACTAAACTTAAACCTTACATAACTAATAGATGGCCATGCAAAAACAAATTACCTGAACATCTTCAAAAGAATTGGTGCTGAAGACTGATCGTTTGGTGGTGCCAACCTCCTTACAAGCAAAAGTGATCAAAATTGCCCATGAAGGTCAGCTGGGCAGGTATGGACACACACACATTGAAGATGTAATCGGGCACTGTATGACTTGTGCTGTGTCTGACAAATCACAGAAGACATTTACCACCCCCTTGACTCCAGTAAAGTATCCCAGTGGTCTATGGGGAAAACCTGCTCTGGATATAATGGGGCCTTTTGACAACCAACCTGCAAAACAAAGGTTACAGTGATGGTGCATTACTATTCCAGGTGGCCAGAAGTTTCATTTGCTGACAAAATTACTACAAACAAGGTGATCCAGTTCATGGCTGCAGTTTTTTCAAGAGAAGGTATTCCTAAAGAACCAGTGACTGACAATGGGACACAGTTTGCCTCATTTGAAATGCAGCAAAAATTGCATAACCATGGGATAAAACACAAGACTATTTCCTTGTATGATCCTTGAGGGAATGGCTTAGTGGAAAGAATGAACAGATTAGTGAAAGCAAGTTTACAACTAGCTACTACCAACAACTACCCTGGAGAGAGGCAATCTGTGAAACACTATTTGCTTATCAAACTACTCCTCATTCCACTACAGGAAAATCACCTTTTGAATTGCTGAGAGGATGCAAAGCTACCACCAAACTTATCCAACGGCAACAATTGATAGGGCTTTCAGTGCCATCTTGTCCTGAGGATACAGAGATTCATGATCAGGTAAGGGAGAAACAACAAAAATACAAATTGTATGTGAATCAGAAACTGGGTGCGAAACAGTGACAGAACAGAAACATTTCGAGTGGGGGACTTTGTTTGAGTATGGCTGCCTTATAAAGTGAGAAAAGAATGTTCCTGATATTCTGGACCAAAACAAATAATCAAATTCTGAGGAGATTCTGTCATATTGGATGCTGGAATGAAATGAAACTTTGAGACTTTCAAGCAAGCATGTTTTGAGAAAAGAGGGAAGGGAGTCTGATGTTAAGAGAGGAACTGTAAAGGAATTTGACCTTGTCTCCAGTTTTGACATCTCAGATGAAGCTGATGAAAATGATGGGCAATCCTCTGTACTAGAAAACAAATCACTAATGGCTCCTGTGCCAGAGACCTCAAGAATTAGGAGAAGTGTGTGTGACAGGTGACCACTTGAGACTTTGTCACTAAATTTTAATCAATTCAATTCTGTTTGTTATAAAGGGGAGGGATGTGTTCTTTTGAACTACTGAGAGGATGCCCGGTTCAGGCGAACCAGTTCGGTACAATAAGGGGAAAGGCGAGTGAGTAAGTAAGTTGCTTACCTGGCTGGCATAGTAGCATGCACCACAGCTCGCCTTTCCGGTCGCCCCACGCAGCACCCTCCCCACTCTTTACTGAGTCAATAAAGCCTCCTCTTTTTATCAAGCATGTACAGAGGCCAGAATCGAGCTGCCGCAGATTCGGCAGCTCAGTAAAAAAGGTGTGGGAGCGTGCTGCTTGGGGCCACCGTGAGGGTGAGTAGCAGCGCCAGCTGCTGTTGTGGCACCAGTAGCCATGCCAGCCAGGTTAGCAGCTTGCTTACTTGCTCACCGCCCCTACCCGGCTGCCTAAAAGCATCCCCCACCCCCTGTATTTGTAAAGGGGGATTCTCACCTGATTCCCCTTTACAAGTATATCCCTCGAACCAGTTCGATGGTTGGACCAGACCCAGTTCGGGCAGACACAGGACTGGGACAGGTTGGTTCAAATCTGGTTCAGATTCAAGCCAAGCTGGTTCCATGCACACCTCTAGTAGAGAGGGGGATGGATGGAGTCAGAAAGGGAAAAGGTGGGAAAGGAGAAGGATAAAATAGAGTTGTTTCTGAAATAAAGTCTTAGTTACACAAACATTGCTTTGTATTTACGAGGGAAGCAGCTATAAAACAGATCTCCATTAGAGGATCTTTATGCAAAGTATGTGATCTACCAGTGAGCTACAGACCCTCCACAAGATGTGCCTTCCCTTTTCTCTCAGAGCATGATCTTGCCTGGGAATTGAAACGAGGAACTCTCAGACCCAAAGCAAGAATCATGCCTCAAAATCAGGGCTCCACAACTTTGGCCCTCCTATAGATGTTGGCCTACAACTCCCATAATCTCCAACTATTAACCGCTGTGGCTGGGAATGATGGAAGCTGTGGTCCGAAACCATCTGGAGGCTGAAGTTGTGCAGCCCTGCTCTAAACCAAGAAGCCGAACTTCTTCAATACAATGTCTCATGTGACCTTCTAGAAATTTTTATTTGGCTGAATTTTTTTAACCTAACGGGGAGGTTCCAGACTAAGTCTTGCACAAGCAGAATGCTTCTTCTTATGTAGAGTTGCCATGACCCCCAGAATTCAGGGTTTCACCTTGATTTTCAGCATCTCACCGAGATTGCTTGGCCCACACAGATTCGCCTGGATTTCAGCTTTCATTAATTAGAAAAAGAAGAAGAACCTAAGCTCTAGCCCTTGAAGAAATGGAGTTATGGAGCAAAACATGCAGTTACGATTCTGCTCAAAAATTATTTTCAGGCCAATCTACATATTATGCAAATTAGGCACCCAGATTTAGAAAGCCAGAATATGGCAACCCTATTCTCGTGCATTAGGGGAGAAGCAATTTTCACTGACCCCCTTCCCTCTGCAGCCCCCTGTGCTGGCTGAAAATAGGTCTCTGACGGTCCTCAATCCTTAGAAACATATTTTTAGCAGGCACAGGGGGCTGCAGAGGGAAGGGGGTCAGTGAAAAGCACCCCTCCTCTCCTTGCATGAGCAGAAGTGCTCTGCTTGGGCTAACCTTAGTCTAGTTGCTGTCCTATATTGTTGGCAATGTGTTACTGAACAATAAGCTAAATTTATTTTAGGCATTTCTAATTGTAAGGTGGTTGCAGGTGGGGGGAGTGTTGTCTGTTAAACATTCAATTTCATGGTTCATCTGCCTATTTACTTTGGGATGATTATAGATACCATTTTCTTTGAGTAAAGGCAGAGATATGAAACATGATGGATAAAAACAGTTCTGCACTGAAAAGATGATATAATTCATAATAACATAATAACCATATAATCTAGTGCTGGAAATTTTTTTTTAAAGGCCATCAAAGATACAGACATTAAGATAAAACTGTTCTCATTTAGTGTAATCCCAGCCCAGATGGTATTCATTTTAGTCCATTTTCAGATGTTGCAATTGCCGTATACCAGATCATGCAGGACCATCCCTTTTGTAGAGAAAACTTAGCTTGTCTAATATGCAGCCATAGTTCTGATAAAGGAGGGGTCCGTTCAGACCTGTGTCTGCAAATATTTTTCAAGGAATTGAAACTATCTTCCTGGAAGGGGTTGTTGGGCAAGGATTTCAACTTTTCTATATAGTCCCTGGCCTCTACAGCCAGCCTGGTACTTCAGACCCAGTCTTCTTTCAGCGGTTCCCATCCTCGCCTACAGAAAATGTTCCAGGTTGCTGCTTTTGCCCACAGAGCCCTAAACTTTTCCCTTTCCCCTCCCATTCTTTTGAATAGGCATTTGTTTTTTTTTTTTAAACCAAAACAGAACATTTTCTTAAGTTCAATCACTTCTTTCTTCATTTACTGCTGTTAACACAGACAATGAGGGAAAAGTTCCTTAGGTTCCTGTTTCTATCCCGAGGAACAGCATTGATTATCGTGAGAACAGAGTTTATATACATATGCCCTCTTGAACATTTGCTTGAGTTGAAACCTTTTGGCAGCTAACGTATAGCCACGCAGGTTTGCACAGATTCAGAATCCTCTGTAGAGAAATACTACTAACAGATTACCTCATATCACCCAAGTTCCAATGTGCTTCTCAGAGCAGATAGCATTCTTCTGTTCCAAAATTTAATCCGCTAGGTATGATACATGCCTAGTAATACCATCTTCTGGGCAGGGATCAGACTAAGTGTCTAGCTCTGAGCCCTCAGAGTGCCCTTTAGTCCACAGATGTTTGGCATGTCTGTGCGTGAGTGAAACTCATATGGACTGTTCTGGCACTATAGCAGTTTGATTTTTATATCCAAATATTTGAAGACAGGTGTTTTTGTGTTGTTGGTTTTTTTTACTAGCAGCCTGCTTTTGGTGTCTACAGAGGACTGCTGTTGTACTAGAGCCTGCACCAGTGCTAGCTAGTCAGCATCCCACAGCCTTTAAAGTCCAGACATTTGCTTTGTGGGCCGTCTGTGTTCCTGTGGGTGTGAGTTGGAGTGGTCTTTTGGCAACACTCAATTGTGAATTATTTGCATAGTTGATGTACAGTATAACATTGTCACATGTGTAAAGTCATTTCGGTGTGGGCTCTGGGTTCTCAGCATGGCATTCATGCTTTCAAATCAATGTTTGCCTTTTGTGGTTATCCTTGTGCAAGGGTAACCATCTTCATGAGGATAATCTTATGCTCAGTGTTACCATTCTGCCACACACTTTTATTCACCCAAATCTGCCTCATCTAATCCCTTGCACAATGCAACTGTACCATCCTTAGTTGCTGTATCAGTACATAAGAAATGCCCAGCTGGATCAGGCCGAAGGACTGTTCAGTCCAGCATCCTGTTTCACACAGAGACCCACCAGTTGCCTCTGGGAAGCCCTCAGGCAAAAGCCAAAGGCATGCCTTCTCTCTTGCTGTTGCTCCCCTGCATTCAGAGGTGCCCGGCTTCTTACAGAGGTGTCTGCTCCCCTGCATCCAGAGGTGTCATGCCTCTGAGGTGGGAGGTGGCCCATAGACACCAGACTAGTAGCCATTGATAGACCTGTGCTTCATTAATTTGTCAATATACTGAGTGTCTTGCTGCACTGGTCTAGCACCACAGCTCTGAACAAACGAATTGGTTTTCAGTATTTTCTGTTATCCTTAGTGTACTGCTGTCCCTGGGGTTGAGCTGTAAATTACTATTTCCACCCCATCTTTAAGAAATACATAATCTCTTACTGTGTTTTGACAGTTAGCATTATGGGCAAAGCCTCGCATATGACAGACAGTGCTTTCTGTTATGGGATTTGTGGAATATTTGCATAAATAAAAAGACAAACAAAGAAGTAATATCAAATATCAAGATTCAAAGGGGAAGGGTTGACTGAGGTATGCATGTGTGCATATGTGCACGCACACACAGAGAGACTTTGAGTGTGTTATTTTTTCCTTAAATAAAGGGTGTGCTTATTCTTAAGGTGCATGTTTGTTCTTTATTTTTAAACATGGGGAAATATCCACTTTTGAAGTAGTTGTATGGGTGATAGAATCTTTGTACTCAAAAGTGGCACTTGGAAATCACCTTCACAATCTTTTCAGCTCCTGAAATGTGTGTTCAGTTGCACCAGACCATCTCTGTAAAAAAAAAAAAAAAGGGTGTGTGTGTGTGTGTGTGTGTGTGTCAAAGTTTGCAACTTAATGTTAGCAGCAGTTGCCAACAACATGGGAGTTCAGCACATTCACCAACAACTGTTTAAAAGGGTGGTCCATAGACGGATGTTTGGATCTCCATTGTGTCCTTTCTGCAGAGTTTTGCTAGGCTCCCCCCTGCATCAGTCTGTCTACTCTCCACTTAACAACTTGGGGTCCCTTCTCAGCAACTGGCCCTTAATGATTTTGAGTAAATTATGTTGTCTTTTATGTCCTGCTGAGAGAGTACATAAGCGAGTAGGCTGCTGGATCTGACCAAGGATCCATCTAGTCCAGCGTCCTGTTTCTAACAATGGTAGTCAGATGTCTCTGGGAAGGTTGCAAGCAGAGCATGAACATGTTTTGCTCTCCAGCAACCAGTACTTGGAGGCAAACAGCCTCTGAATCTAGAGGTTCTGTGTCACTTTAATGGCTGAGAGCCATTCACAGACTTTTTCTCCATAAATGTGTCTAATGCATTTGAGAGAAGCCTTTCTAGCAATAACAGGGGCATGTAAACAGCTTACCCACTTGTATAACCTACCCAGTCCCTAGCCCTTGTGTCGTATGTACAGTTATAATGGAGGCCTTTTAAGCAAGGTGGAAAAAAGTGTTTCTGGAGTTACTAGTACCAAGCAACATACCTGTCTTTCCTACTACATTGACTTGTCTGGGATTGGGGAGGCCTGGCCGAACTGTGGAACGGGTGTCACAGCAGTGTGAGTTTGTGGGGCACACCTGGGCAAGAGCAGGAGTGCTGCCGGACCTTGTTGTGGCAGGTGCACACCCTTGCTTGCCCTTGCGGTATTGTGCTCTTGTCTGCTCTGGTGTTTATTAGACTAGAAGGCACAAAGCACTGGAGCAGCATTTGTAGGATTGTGCACTAGACTGCCACTATCTTATACTTTATGCTTCTGCTTATAAAAGGGAAGTCATTACTGTGGCTAAAGAGATCCGAACGTGAAGATAATACCTGTAAGTGCATTTATGCAGTTAGCTTGTTTTTATATGGGTGGTAGGTTATAGACAAAAGGGAGGCTTCACATGGAGGCCTACGTGTGTAAAATGTGGATAGGGCAGCTCTAGCTAGCTCTTTTAGGAGGCTATGTAGATAATAGCATCAGCAAATTAGTCTTTGTTCTCTGGTGTTTTAATGGAAACAGTGGGAGCCATTTCATTTTTATATGCACACCACTGAGCATCCATATATATTGCATTGTACATTTATTGAAAACAAGAGTCCACATTGTGTTACTGTGTACTTTCCTAATTTCCACTCTCTCTCTCTCCTCCTTTCTTCTGGACTTTGTGCATTTTATTTGTTCTCATAAAGCGGGGGAGGAGATAATTGCATATGTTTTTAATTGTAAACTGCCCTGAGCCATTCCAGAAGGGCGGTATAAAAATCGAATGAATGAATGAATGAATGAATGAATGAATGAATGAATAAATAAATAAATAAATAAATAAATAATATGGTTTTTGGTAGACTTGTTAAAAAATCATGTTCTCTGGTTGTAATGTGGGTGATTTTGTAACTTTTTTCTTTCATTTGTGTTCATACTGATGTCATTGTCATCAGTCATTATTTCCTTGACATTACAACTATAACAAAATGTATATCTTCTTTTTAAAAAATAAAACAGTTTGATTTAAACATGAAAAACTGAAACTAGTGATGAAAATTAGAGAATGTCTCCCTACCTCACAAAGTTTTGCTGGCACTGACTAGAACCTGGAACACCCTCAGTCACTGAAATTTGATGTTCTTTAATTGTGATTTGCAACCTTTTGAGTTTTATTGCTTGGACTGTCAGAGATCAATTTCAGTATTTAATGGGCACTGCTTAACCTCTGCCAAGGAGAACATCCCTTGATTTTATTTAATATTTCATTGGCAAAGAAATATGTTTCTACCAAGACCTTTATTCAGCTTAAATCTTCTGTTATGTAACAAATGATTACACAGAGGAGAGCAGAGCTGGTCTTGTGGTAGCAAGCATGGCTTGTCCTCTTAGCTAAGCAGGGTCTGCCCTGGTTGCATATGAATGGGAGAATTGATGTGTGAGCACTGTAAGATATTCCCCTCAGGGGATGGAGCGACACTGGGAAGAGCAGAAAGTTCCAAGTTCCTTCCCTGGTCTGTAATTTCCAATAGGGCTGAGAGAGATACCTGCCTGCAACCTTGGAGAAGCTGCTGCCAGTCTGTGTAGACAATACTGAGCTAGATGGGCCAATGGTCTGACTCAGTATATGGCAGCTTCCTATGTTCCTAAATGAATGCCCTAAATTCACAAATGGATTTCTGGTTATTCCAAAACAGAAAACAATGAATTTTTTTTTTTAACTTTCAGCATTCAAAATGCTTCAGTGTTCTTTTCTCCGAGTGTTAATCACTTCCATGTATAGAAGACCTAGGATACATTCTTCAAAAACTGGTGCTTAAAAAAAAAAACCCACTAGTATTTTAACATTCATTATTTGTATCCTCTCCCCCAAATCATGTCTTTAAAAATATTAACCAATCCAGTTTCCTTGAGGTTCCACCTTTCATTGCAACAACCTTGTTGACACAGACAAGAATTCAAAGAAAATAACAGCTAATTCTAGGCATCCAGTGGGGCTTTAGTCCTAATATCCAGAGAAACCATCTGGATGCAGCAGAGCAGGGGAGAGGAGAGATGATTTTCACTGCTTTCCCAACAATGCCTCCCGCTTCACCACTCACTCTCCTACTCATCAGGACGCAGGCTTAGTCAGGATGCTCTGTTGCATCCCCACATGGATGCTCTGGATGTCAGCCACTATCAACAATGCATTTAATACTGTACATCTTTTCACAGTGGATAGCTCAATGTAAATTTATTTAAATCCACATTTTAATTCACAATAATGAACAAGATGCTTAAATGCATAATTTAATAGATGGCCTGATTGTAGCCATATCCTTTATGAAGTTTTTCAACTCTATATATTCTAAATTAGTTATGTTTTGCACTTGTTTTCATATGATCAAAATAAGTTTTTAAAAAAGAGACAGAATACATTTGAATAATGCCTTGTTGCTTAATTTTAAAAAAATTGGGAATACATCTCTCAAATTCTTCTTTCACTTGCCTTTTTTCAGGTTACTTTTTTTTTGCCAGTTTATGCTTGTTTCTCATTTGCTTTTCATATTTTAAAAGAAGCCTTCTTGCCTTCATAGCTTCCTTGGCTCTGCTTATTAACCATGCTGCCATCCTCTCAGACTTGTTCATGTCTTTTCTGATACATGGTATACATGGGTCTCTTTAAATAACGTCCAAGCATCCTGCAGAGATGTGACCCTCTTGGCTCTGCCTTTCAACTTCTTGTTAACCAAGTCCTTCAGCTTTGTAAAATTTCCTCTTGAATTTAGATGTGCATATATTTTGAAATTGATAGTACTATACCCACTGTTCCCAAGCTGTTCAACAGCTTACATCTTTTACTAGGTCCTGGACACCATTCAGGATTGTCAAGGATAACTTGTTGCCTCCATAACTGTTCCAATATACAGTCATTTGTTGTTTATAGAAATGTTGTGTCCTGAATATACATTTACCTGGTCAATGTAAGAATAGTTTGAATCACCATTACAACCTTTCCCCCCTTTGTATTCCTTCCTGATTTCTTCCTTAATCTCAAGATCACACTCCAAGATTTGGTATGGGGGGAAATTGTACATTCCCAAACTAAATCCATCCACAGTGATTCAGCAGAAAAGTTTGTTCCTCTTAAGTTTTATAAAATATAATTATCTCTATATTGATAGATTTTATATTGAGGGATAACCATTAATTCTTTTGAAAGTACAGCCCCTTGTGTTCTACTCTGTTTCTGAAGCATTCAGTCAATTCCTATTCCTATTCCAACAGAATCTCCTATTTTTACTCTCATTCACTGTACATAAGTGGTAACTCACATACCTAGTCTGGGAGTGGCAAAGTCACTATGAAGTGACTTGGCAATTTTCAGTACATGGAAACTTATATTCCCACCCTGGGAGTTCACTTTTGCAAGATCACTTGGTTCACCATGCAAAAACCAAAAGAAATCACCTCATGGTAATAGAATCTGGAAACAAAACAAAACTGATTGTTACTTGCATAGAAAAAGTGAAGAATGGTAGTTAACTAGTTTTTGCCATGTTTTGTCTAGGCAATCTGCAACTCTCACATGATATTTATAGCATAGATGATGATGTTCTGGAACTGTCAGAAATAGAGGAGACCACCTCTGTTAACAGCTGCTTTGCCTCAGAGGACACCACTGAAGATTCAGGTGTTATGAGTTCTCCCTCAGATGTTGTTTCACTGGATTCTCAAAATGACAGTGTGAAGTCAAGAGACAAGATCATCAGTGCCCAGGACACTTTGGCTGAGATGGAGTCCACATTTGTTGCAGAGTCATGCTTTGTAAAGAATTCTTCCTTCATTGATGACAAGTCTGGGAATATTCTCCAAAGGTAAGTCTCACTTGTGAGGCAATCTGGAAGAATGATCTCTGCTTAGTCACATGGTTTTGCAAGCTATCCTTTTTTACCTTTTGTTGCTATATCAGAAGCCAGCACCAAATTAATACCTAAGGGCTCATTCTAAAGAAAAAGTGTGATGCCAAAACAACCTAATATCATATGTTCATAGCAATTTGCATAGGTCATTTTTGGTAATTACCAATGTTGCCAGATTCTGTTTCCACAGGTCAATTCCTCAATGCCTCTTGTCCTTTTAAGTAAATCTGTATTTTCAAGCTAATGTTGCTGCATTAGTTAAACTGGTGATATTGGATCTTTTTCTGTATTGGCTTTCTACATTTATACTTCTCACTATAATGCAACATTTATTTAGTATTGTGCAAATCTGATTGCTGAAGTTTAGGTGAAAGAAGACTGCCAGATCAAAAAGCAAGTGGGTTGGGGGGTGGGGGGAGGCTTGTTTATGGAACCCAACTCCCCACCCCGACCTGCAACCACGCTTCTGAAAGCCAGGATGTACATTACAGTCCTATGCAGGTTTATTCAGAAATCAGTCCCACTGAATTCAATAGGTCTTACTCTCAGGTAAGTGTGGATAAGATTGCAGTCTTAGTCCCCTAAATATTTCTGTGAGTTTTTCAACCCAAACATTGCAAAATTGGCATAGACTAGAAAGCAGGAAAGAAAAACAAACAAGAAAAAGGCTAAAGAGCTTCATAAAACTATCATTATTTCATGGAGGAAGTCAATTAGTCTGGATGGCACCAGGTTCCTGATTTTTATAGCCTGCTTATATACTCTATAGCACAAAAGCCATATTTCATGTTATTACAATAAGAAGCTAATCTGCTCCGCCTTCCCCATAGGATTTGCATAATGGCCTTTTATCTTCTTCAGTGCATTTTGGAAAATTAAATTGCCCTCGGATTTCACCTAAAGTGAAATTTTGAGTAAAGTGTTGATGTTCCTTCTCAGGAGAAAGCAAAAAGAATTTAGCTAAGACTAGTGCAAGTTATCATGCGGCTTAAGCATTTCTCACCAGGGACCCTCAGAAAACATGAATATAGATGGTTAATTAAACTGCTAAGGATATCTGCCTTGCACTAACACATGGTGTCCTGTGGGTAGTTTAGGGCAGAAAAAAACTCTTTGTATAATGGACAATATTGATAACATAATTTTACCTAAAGTGAAACATTGAGGCAAAGATACAGGTTCCGGCTTGCAGAGGCGCTCTTGTCCAGGGCCTCCACAGCCTCTGGGCCCCCCAAAATAATCTTTAGTCTATCTCAGGTGGTGTGGTTGCCCAGCCAAGCATGATGATGCTTAATCTGCAGGGGGCGGGGGCTCCAAAGGCCTTTAAGTCCAGGCCCCAAAATTACCTAGGTGCACTTCTGCTGGCTTGTAAGAAACATCCAAGGAACTTAAAGGGAAGAAAAAATGGTTTTGGTAAGGCTACTAAGTGTCCCCAAAGTAAACTGTTTCCTCCTTTTTTATGCAGACAATGACAACTGAATGTTACAGATGTGATCTCTAACAGGAAGTTTTGCTTTGTTTTTGCTGACGGTAAAATTAGGCTCTATGACCGGGCTGCCCAACTTTGGCCCTCCTGCAGATGTTGGCCTACAATTCTTATAATCCCTGGCTATTGGCCACTGAGGCAGGGGATTGTGGGAGTTGTAGTCCAAAAACAGCTGGGGGGGGCGCAACGTTGAGCAGGTCTGCTCTATGGGGAATCCTATCCAGACCTAGAGTTGGGAAGGGATGGTATTTCATTTTTGTCCCATTCCTTTGAGCACTGTCATGAGTAGTAAATTTATCTTAAATGAATGAGGAACAATCCAGAATTACACTGTTGAACTTACTGCAGCCCTTGACCCATTTTGGATACTTGCTCATCTCAAGTTCAGCTGGACAAATTCAACAGCTTTGTTAAGGGGCATAGAAAGGTTGGAGTGGCTCTGGGACAAAAAGGTCCCTGCTTCCCCCACCTGGAAGAGGGGTGAGGGGGAGATCAAAGAGCAAGTTGTCATGTAGCTGGTGAGGGGCTGAAAGCACAGGTATATTTGTCCCATCCCTTCCCCATCCCCACCCCCCATTCAATAGTTGCTATGTCCTTGGCTTTGTTGTCTATTTTATTAAAACAGACAAGGAAATGGTCTGTGCTGGACAGGATTAATTCTATCACTTTGAATACTTGATGATGGTGTCTATAGGACATACATTACTCCACCACATGCAACCATGTATGTGCAAGCAGTATTCAAGACAGCAGACAAGGGTGGATCAGCCCCTAGATATTATTGCTATGTAAGCAAATGTGAAAATTTGAAGGGGTTTCAAAAGAGATTGTTGTATCTAGACAAATTCAACCTCTTCTCAGATATTAAAGAATTAGGCTGCAATCCTGTGCATAATTGAGAGTCAACCTCATCATACATTGTAGTGCTTGCTTTCAAACAACATGCCTAGAATTGCCTTGTTAGACCTAGGGCACGCTGAAGATCACAGCCAAACCTTTTAAAGAATAATGTGTAACTTCATGGAATCACAATACATTCATGACAGGTACTAATGCTATATTGAAATTTATCTATCTATTCAATTTGTATGCCACCCCAAAACTTCCGTCTCTGGGAGGCTCACAACAACATAAAAAGTCAAAACACAAATTGTAATGTATTACCAGCCTTTGTCTCAGAGGAAGCCCACATGAGGGGAAGAAAAATGCTGAATCATCCCCTCTATGCTTTCCGAGCAAAGGCTTCTCTTTTTAACCTTTACTTTACTCCTGGTAGTTCTATGGCTGCCATCACCAGCCATTTATCAAAAGAGCTTAAATCCATCCCCGGGCTTGGATGGAAATCCCAGGGAAACTCTCCTGCTTTTGCTACTGGAAAAGTACACAAAAACCTTCCACGTGGTGAGAAAACTAACAGCTGCTGAGTTCCTGAGGCATGTGTAGGTGCACCAGAGTGAGATCCCATTCCAGATCTTTTTCTTCTTGTGCAAAAATCCACTCAAGAGGGGCTTTTAAAATGCAAAGAACAAAAAGAAAAGAAAGCTTTATTCAAAATACTACAGACAGCTTCCGTCTGAGGCTCTCTCAGCTTTTAGTTACAGGTAAACAAAAGCAATACTCAGTGGTTACAAGAGTACTCCAAAAAGCACCCCAGATGATATTGGGGAGGAACACTTTAAAAATCATGGTTACCCAGTTGCAAAGAACATGGATGTCTTTTGCAGTACCTTAGCTGGATTGGCTCAGGCTTAGCTTAGTTATGTTACAGGTAAACAACAAAAGAACAGTTTCAGGGATATGCAAAATGTATGAAAGAAATACAAGTTTCTAACGCAAAATCTGACTAACAAAGTGTTCCCTATGCTGAATCCCCCTTTCCTTGAAAACTCACCCAACACCTGATGAGAATCAAGCTTCCTGCAATCCTGTCTCCACAGAGGTCCTTACATGGGAGAAATCTCCAGGCTAGCTTTTGACCATGAGGGAGCAAAACTCCATTGCTCCTCACTAAGCCTTCCACCCAATCCTCTCTCACCTCTAGCCTAGCTGCTTCTAACAAAGAAACTCTTCTCTTCCTTCTCATGGCTCTCTAGGTTGCACCCACCTGGTGTGCTGATTGGCTAATCCCTGGAGTTCACCAGCCTGTCCGTGAGGACAGGGTTCACTTCCGTTTACAGTACCTTTTTATGGGAGGGGTGTCTGATCACTACGCAAATAAAAACCTTACAACAGTTTAAAACCACAATTAAATTAAAAAGCTTGAGTGAAAAGGTGGGTCTTTAAGGATTTTTAAAAACTTGTCACAGATGGGGAGGCTCTCATTTCGACAGGAGTGCATTCCAGAGTCTCAAGGCACCAACAGAGAAGGCCTGGCCCTGCATAGCCACCAGACAAACTGGTGGGGGCTGCAGACAAACCTCTCCAGATGATTTCAATGAATGATTTAATCTACAAATGACATTTGAGCAGTGGTTTAAGAATTTTTAAATGTATTTGCCATATACCAGGCCTGCTCACCTTTGGTTCCCCCCAGGTGTTTTTGAACTACAACTCACATAATTCCCAGCTATAGTGACCAATAAGCAAGGTTTTTGGGAGTTGTTGGCCAACATCTGCAGGAGGGCTGATGTTGAGCAGCCTTGCTATATACTGTATATTAAAGCTATTTTTTAAAGTCATCTTGAATGTCATTTGGCAGAAAAGTGACATACAAACCTTTAAAATAAATAAATGGGGTTATATTTGTATATTGTACCATTGTACAATATTGTATATTGTAGGTGACACTTCACAGCACAACATAAATAAGCATAGGTCCCTGTCCCAAACAAATTACATTCACAATGATCATAACACACATTTATCTGAATTGAAACTAAAGAAGAACTGCAGGACAAGGCCTAGTAAAGAAAAATTCACCATTTGTGTTTGTTAACTTCCTTATAAGAATTTGCTTGTGCTTTAGGAAGTATTAAACCATCTTGCAGAGTTCAGTTCATTTTATTCTTTAATGTATTTTGTCAAGGCTTCAGAAGCCTTCAGGCCTGGGTGGCTTTATAACCCAAAAGTAATTATTATCATTATGATGATTATAACGGATGGATGACTAAACTCTGAGAAAGTGCAACTGCAAGCCTTTTGAAAACCGCAACAGAGAATTGCAATCAAACACTGTCCATCAGCTTCAGCCATCAGCTGGTGATACAACATGCTGCAGGGCAGGCTTCATACTTGCATATTATCTTGGACAGCTCCCGTCACTTCTCTGAGCTTGAACTTCCCTTTGTAATCATTATCATTTACTCAGAATGCAGACTCTTTGGATCAGCTGTTTCCAAGTTATAGATGGGTACAGTGCCCCCCACCCCCATGCCTTGATAAGACACTAACATGTAGTTGTTTGGATTGGTTGCTTAGCCACAACGTTCTTTCCTCCACCAGAATTGTTATTTATTAGGAGCATCAACTCATGTTTGTAAAGGCTCAAACCCCAAGCCAGGTTTTTAGAAGGTGTCTCATAGCGGCCATCTCTAGGTTGTACAGTACTGTAAACAACAATCATAATCGTTTCTGCATTCTTTATAGCTTTCCCACTTATTTATTTATTTATTTGACATATTTTTATACCACCCAAAACTTAGGTCTCTGGGCGGTTTAACCCAGAGACGTAAGAGACTCAGAGCCGGTTTAACCCAGAGACGTAGGTCTCTGGGCACTTAAAATCCTCCATCCTTTTTACACTGAATTCTTGCCAAAAGTTAATACATGGTATTATGCAAATAATTAAAATACCACAGAGATGTTTTAATGTTGCATGACAAGCAATAAGCTCACCCATCTGAACGATCTCTCACATATGAATTTCTTGTCCTCCAGTGCCCCTATGTTTCCCATCTGACATTTTGACTTGCTGTATGAAAGGCAATTTGGATTGTAGGTTCCTTGAAGGAGGGATCAGCCAGGATTTAAAAAAACCTGCTCCCCCTCTTTCTTTTGGTTCAAAGAGTAAAGGAGCATGACATCTAATCATAAAGCCCTGGAGTGAACACATTGCAAAACCAAGTGTTTTATAACAATTGCATTATTTCAAAAACTCGGAGCCTTTTTTGAATATTAGTATTAGTTTTTTGTATTCATTTTCTTTGTCTTAATTTAGGGTATGACTTCATAGCATTTATGTCAGATTAATATGTTGACTTGTCACGTTTGCCTAAACAGGGTGCATGTTCTTTGAGGAGATTTCAGGATGAGCTAGTTGAGCTTATTTGAGGTAGCTACTGTTCTTGCCTGATGACTGCTCCCATCACCTACCCCATCATGTGCTTGATAGAATATTATATTATTTTTATAACACAATTTTATCTAAATATATTTTTATACATCTATCTAAATATAAATTAGGTTATATACATTTATACGTATTTATATATGATTATATAAATTATAGAATGTATACAAATATAAATTAGAATATGGAAATAATTAAAATTTAGCCCTTTACAAAGAATTAGTCAAGTTCCCTGTCCAAGGGGCTCACAATTTATTTTTATTTTATTTTTTATTTATTTAACATATTTATATAGTGGTGCACATGCTGGTAACCTCCAGGCTTGACTACTGCAATGCACTCTACGTAGGGAGTGCCTTTGTACATAGTCCGGAAGCTGTAATTAGTGCAGAATGCTGCTGCCAGATTGGTCTCCGGGACATCCTGTAGAGATCACATTACTCTAATTGTACACTGGCTAGTAATAGGTTTCTTGGCAAAATACAAAGTGCTGGTTATTGCCTATAAAGCCCTTAACGACTTGGTCCCAGGGTATTTAAGAGAACGCCTTCTTCAGTATGAACCCCGCCGCCTATTAAGATCTTCAGGGGAGGTTCGTCTGAGGGTGCTACCAGCTTATCTCGTGGCGACTCAGAGGTGTGCCTTCTCTGTAGTTGCCCCAGAACTGTGGAATTCACTTCCTGCTGAGATTAGACCTGCTCCATCCCTGTTGGCTTTTAGGAAACAACTAAGGCTGGACTTGAATCCACTATTCACTACACTCTCTCTCTCTCTCTCACACACCCATTCCTCCCCCCTTGAAATTATCTCATATCCTCATAGCTGTGACTTGGATAGAATTGGGTCTTTCTTCACTATCCAGATAAATGGCTGCTTTGTTTGCTATGCCATTGTGAGCCTTTTGATGATCCAATGATAAACCTCTTTGGATAATTTACCCACACTTTTTTTTTTTTGCCCAATTTCAGACCCATTCAATCAGGCATGTACTAGTATTGCATTTCATTCAATGAGATGAAATAATATAGGATAGAATTAATGATACAAATGAACCAGAGTGACTAGAGTAAGGAAAATAATAAGAGGAAAGAAGTTTGTTTTATTCAAATTAGACAATATACCAGTGATGAAATATGCATTGAATTGCTCCAAACACTAAATTCAAAATGATGATCTCTTTAATGCATAAAAGTTAGTAAAATAACTTACAAATTTTGCACAAAACATGTAAACTAAAACAAAACTGAGCAAACGTTTTAGTGTAAAAGCTATGCTTACTGCTAATGGTGCTGCTGTGGTAGCTGTGCACACTAGTAATGATGAAAAAAGGAAACTGGAACAAAGCTGAAATACCCTTGGTAGAACTGCAGCCTAAAAACCTATATGGTCAATGTATGGAAAAAATTGAAGTTCCCATGAACAAAATACACAACCCATCTATCTGCTGAATGGAGTAGCTATATTAAAACCCATGTAGAACATAACAATCACATTAGCATATAACAGCCTAAATGATACAGAAGTAAACCATAAGAATACAGAAAAAAAGTCCTTTGAAACTTATTGCAATTCCAGTCCTCCGTTGCACAGTAACATATTCATAATACTCTGCTGCACAGTGGCATACTCGTAATGATTCCAGAAAACAGTTGCAAATTGTGTAAATAACCATTTATATACTGGAACAAATGTCTTGGAAATGCAAACAAAATCCTAGCCTCCCACAACTAGGGATGTGCACAGTCCGGACCGGCACCGAGGGGGGATCTCCCTGCAGGGGCGGGGGGGTAGAACTTACCCCTCCCGCCGCTTTTCCCCCTCCGGCACTGAATTTTTTTTTTTGACCCTATGGGTCCCAAACCGGTCCAGAGGCCATGTTGGAGGCCTCCGAACTGGTTCCGAGCCGGACCGGACCGAACTGGTCCAGCAGTCCAGCACCAAGGGGGGGTGTCCCTTTAAGGGCGGGGGGGTAGAACTTACCCCTCCCGGCACTCTTCCCCCTCCGGCGCTGTCGTATTTAGTGAAGATTTTGGGGCGGCAGCGTTCTTCGCTGCCGCCCCTGCCCCCGTCGTCGCCGGCAAGTCCTTCTAAGTGCTGCACGCATGCGTGCGTGGCGGCGCGTGCGCATGCGTGCAGCACTTAGAAGGACTTGCAGGCGACGACAGGGGCAGGGGCGGCAGCGAAGAACGCTGCCGCCCCAAAATCTTCACTAAATAGGACAGCGCCGGAGGGGGAAGAGCGGCGGGAGGGGTAAGTTCTACCCCCCGCCCTTAAAGGGACACCCCCCCTCGGTGCCAGTCCGGAACAGTCCAGAGCGTGCACATGCATACCCACAACCAGGTCTCTGTGATACATACCAGGTTGGCTTCATCATTCGCAATGAAGTTGTGGATGATTTCTGTTTTATTTTAAACTGACCTGGCATTACAAAGAAGCAAAGTGAGGTTCTGTGGTTGGTTGGTACTGCAACAAAACATTAAATCTGTATTTCCTAGAAATGTCAACAAAATATTAAATCTGTATTTCCTAGAAATGTCAACAAAACGTTAAATCTGTATTTCCTAGAAATGTCAACAAAATGTTAAATCTGTATTTTCTAGTTATGAGAAGATTGATTTTGGAGAAGAAAAATAGAGAATTGTTATTGTACTATAAATATATAGGTCTTATTTCACAATGGTTAAATGGAGCTCTCTTGTCAAAGATGGAACATACTGGTGAGAGGGGGAAGTATCTTGTGTTTGCAAATTTCTTGCTTCACAAAATTTGCTTACATGATCAGCTCTTCCTACAAGTGTGGCTAAAGTTAGCCATGATAGCTAAACAGTGTTTCTGTTTTTAGAGGCTGTATACTTCTAAACAGAAGGGGCTGGAGGCATACAACAGGGGAAGGCTGTTGCCTTCTTGACCTGCCTGCCAATGTCTCAGAGGCATCTGACTGGCCAATGCTGGAAACAGGCTATGTTCTTCTGGATGGTCTGATCCAGCAGGGCTCTAATTATGTTCAGATCAACAAGACCTAGACAACATCTGTTCCAGCTTGCAGTTCATAGTAGAGGATTATTTATTCTCTTTAAAGAGGCACAAAAGAACTTGAGCCCAGAAACTTTGAATGTGCTACCATCCTGTGATCTAACCTGCTAACAGTGCCGAAGTGTTCTCCTAATGTATCGGAAAGTACAAGTCATCTGGGGCTAGTGAGATAAGTCATCATTTACTCTTAGCACACTATTTCTGAGAGCAGAGGAAATGGCAGAACATGACTGCTGCACCCTACTTGTTTGATTACAACGTGTCCCTGCTTATATCTTTTATGAGATAAATGGTAGAGCACTGGCTGATAAGCAGACAAGTTTGAAGTGGAATGAAACCAGTAATCTTAAATCGGGCATCAACACATGTCATTGAATTGTTTACCCCTTACCAAAAGGTACAATTTGTGCAGAAGTTGAGTCCAATAAATAAACAAAACATAAATTGCTTGTCACAAGATCTCGTTGTGCCCTGTAATATTCATAAAAGCAACATCCCTTACACATAATCTAGTGGGACAGCAAATTATTGACCAATGCATAGGGAGCTGGACAACCAGCCAGAAGCATCAGCTCAAGTATGGATGCCTCAGATGGACTTTGGTTATCAGTTGCCTTACAACTATAAAGGGGGAATAATTCTAGCCTACCACATAAGATGACTGTGGATAGAATAATAACATGTTATCCACCCTGAAATGACTGAGCAGAAGGGAAATCCTTCCAAGTGCCCCCTTTACCCCTAAGTAATATCTCACTGCAGAGTCTGGGAGGGAAACCACGGGTCCATTTCCCATTCACACTGCAGTTGCATGCATTCGAACATACACAAATTTTAAGTGGAGGCCCCTTCCACTCTGGTTTTGTGTTACATGTGAATGAGGCCTGACATGTGGACCAGTGTAAGCATAGTTATAACTAACCATAGTTTGTTCTCAAACCAGAAATTTGGGTTGGATCCCAGTGTCATGCACTAACAAGAGAGAGAACTGTGGCCAGTGGTCACTATGGTTACACCAATTCAAAGATCAGTTCAGACTTATAAACCCCTTAATGGCTTGGGCCCAGAGTATTTAAGAGAGCACCTTCTTCATCATGAATCCTGCTGCCAATTAAAATAATCAGGGGAGGTTTGTTTGTGGTTTCCACGGCCTCGTCAAATGGTGATTCAGTGATGAACCTTTTCTGTAGTGCCCCAGGGCTGTGGAATGCACTCTCTGTCTAAGTTGGAGCTGCACCATCTCTGATGGACTTAGGAACATAGGAACATGGGAAACTGCCATATACTGAGTCAGACCATTGGTCTATCTAGCTCAGTTTTGTCTACACAAACTGGCGGCGGCTTCTCCAAGGTTGCAGGCAGGAATCTCTCTCAGCCCTATCTTGGAGAAGCCAGGGAGAGAACTTCTGCTCTTCCCAGAGCTGCTTCATCCCCTGAGGGGAATATCTTGCAGTGCTCACACATCAAGTCTCCCGTTCATATGCAACCAGGGCAGACCCTGCTTAGCTATGGGGACAAGTCATGCTTGCTACCACAAGACCAGCTCTCCTCTCCTCAGAGTTCAGACTCCTCAGACTTCAGAAAAGCACTGAAGCACCTGTTCAGTCAGACTTTTATATAAATTTTAAATTTGATTTTTATATTTATTTATTTATTTATTATTTTACATACCATGGTATTGCAGTTATTAATATTTAAACTGGTGATTTTAATGTTTATATATATTTGTAAATTACCTTGAGATGTAGTTACAGGGAGTCTCTAATTGTGTTAAATAAGAGAGAGAGAGAGAGAGAGAGAGACGGGGGGGGGGGAGAAAGAAAATGGAGATTGCTAGCCAGGAAAAGAAGGAGGAGCTTTTTAAAGTCTCTGTCTAATATTATAATATAGCATCTATGGAGGTGGAAGGAGCAGAAGGCTAGGTGAAGCTAGGTGCTCTCTCTCATGCTCTGTGCAGATGCCTCTGCTGCTGCACTTACTTTCTGGAAGAGGTCATGGAGATGGTTGATGTAAGGCTGGTATAGCAAAATAGCCTGTCAGATTTTCTTACTCTATGCAACTGTAAGCATGTTCAACTGCAGTGGAGCATGTGCAGTATGATTAAAGGAAGCAGCTTTTTTTTCCTGCCCACAATTCCTGTCAGATATTATTACCATCATCAAAATGGGAACAAAACAACTCCAAATTCTACAGAAAAGTATCAGATTTTGTTGCTTGTGTTATTTGGCACCCAAATAACTGCAATACAAAGAGGGAAAGATTACAATGGTGTTTAAGGCAAATTTGAGGTGCTGTGAAATGCCTGGAGAGCTGGAAAGAAAAGAGCATTCTCAGTCTCTTCATTTGTAGCCAGTACCCTTACCCTGACAGAGCAATGAAAAATTATTCCATCAGAAAACATTACCCAATCAGAAAAGAAAACCCCAGTACCAAAATCTGACAGGGTAATGAAAAGTTACAGTCAAGTCTATTTTAAAAATTACTCATCAGAAAAGCTTACCTCAGTATTGGAATCGAACACAGTAATAACAATTTGTGGTATAATTCATCCTAAAGGATCACCCATCAGAAAAATTTACCTCAGTAATGAAACCTGACAGTTTTAATGAAACATTTCAGAATTGTCTGTTATAAAACATTACCCATCAGAAAAGCTTGTCCTGGTATTGAAATGCGAATAGAAACTGGGGGAAACTGAAATCTGACAGAATAATGAAAAATTATGGTCTAGTCCATCATTAGTGAACAAGAAGTTCTAGCAAGAACTAAACTGCCTACTTTCCCTTCACTATAATCTTAATTGATAATTACCATCTTCACAAGCTAGCCCACGTGTGCCTCAAATGTTCACTCATCCGCCATCTTGAATTGGGGTGGATGACTTCATCACAAACTACACTGTTGAGGTGCCCCTATGTACCAATTTTGATTCAAATCAGTCCCGGCATTGCGAAGGTGGTAGAGGGACAGAGAGAGAGAGAGAGAGAGAGAGAGAGCGCTTAGGGATCTCATAAATGTACTTTCCTTAAGGAAAGTAGACTAAAAATGCTGAAATCTGATGGAATAATGAAAAATTATTGTCTAGTGCATCAGAAAACATTACGCATCGGAAAAGCTTACCCCAGTATTGAAATGTGCATGTTAGTATTTGTAAGCACTTTTTTGCTTAGCTTGTATGATCTCAATGATACTTACAACGTAAAGAAGGCCAGTATTCAAACACAAGGTGTGATGTGGGTTCCAGATCTCAGTTTATGTCAAGCAATTTGGTTAGAATAAACCAGGATCAGTCTGTTGACTGATCATCATTACTGACCTCTATTTCTAAACACAGTTGGAAGTACAATTCTCTCAAGTATTCAGGCAGGGGAGGGAGGAAATTGTGTGCCTGAGGTCTATACAAAATCTAGATTTAACCATGGTTCCATGTGATGGCTGAAATGGTCCATTGTGAAGTCATGTTTGAGGTTGATAGTGATCTGCCTTGTTAATCAATGAGTTTTTGGCTAGGGTGAATCAGGCACATCCTATTCATGTTCTTCACCACCTCATTTTATCAGCTATGCTAAGAAGTATTTCTTCTCATCCTGTTAATGGTCTTATTTCAGTATTTGAAAAACATTCTTTTCGAATATATTTGTGCTAGTTATAATATACTGTGGCATCTATGGCTTTGATTTACCAGCAGCTCCTTACAATTTTTTAAATTACCTTTTGGGCACAAACTCTCCCCAAAAGGCCCAGCTCCCTTAATGTTGATTTGACAAAGTTGCTTCCTTAGCCTTCACTTTTGCCTCCAGCCAATTAAGTGACTGCAGCAGAACAAAATATAGTGTGACCTCAGTTCAACAAAAAGCAAAAGTCAGTATTTTAGTGGCTTCTGAGACTTTGCTGGTCTTGGTGAATTGCTATTGTGTGAATCTCTGCTAATCCATTTGTTCCTCCAAGAAATTCCCAAATGGTGTAACTTCAACACCTTGCATTTTATGAGACAAGAGGCCTTAGGTTTATCATATTCTTTCCTATGTCAAAAAGAGTGTGAGACAAAATGCTATTGGTAATAGTTATCTGGCCTGTAAAACACTATCGGAAAATGGCTTTGTGTTTTGCTTGAATGCAAGCCAAAATAGGCCTGTTAACAAAAGAAAGGTCTAGAGAGGCAAGGTTCTCAGAGGAGAAAGGAAAAGAACAGGAGGGAAAGGGTTTTTTAAAAAAATATATATTATTTTTAAGTTTGCTTTGTGTTAACCGTGTTTGTGCAAAACATAGCTTTCAATATATTTCATTGCCACACGAACTATGGGAGCTATATTCCACTCAGCCTTTCTGCCTCCAGATGTTTTTAAGGCTCTGGTGCTGTAGATTAGAATAGCCAAGGGTTACACATGAATATAAGAACAAATTTGAAAAATGGGCACAAAGGTCAACTTCCCTAAAAGCCAACTCTGAGAGAGAAATACAAATGTTCTGTTACTTCCAGTTATAAATTATAACTAGCATTGTTCCTGTGGAGCTGCAAAGTGTTTGTCCTTAGCACATATAATATTTCTCCATTATTATATATTTTTCTGGATTGGGAATAGAGTTTATGGGAAAGTATGCAAAAGAGCTTGGATCTAGGTGAAAAGAGAGAGGAAAATATCTGCTAATATTTCAGTCGATCTAGCCCTTCTTTCGCATATGGAATTTGCAGTGGCACTGTTCCCCCTGGACCCATGAGTGCTCCTGCTGATTCCCGTCAGGAATCTCTTCCCTTTGCTGGCACGAGTGACAATGGTAATTGCTTTCTGCCAGCCACCCGGCACTTGCCAATGAGAGGCTTTCCTGGCACGTGTGGGCAGGCTGCTGTTCCTACCCCTCCCAATGATCAGTTGTTTGGCGGGTGGGGGCTGGCTGAGGCATAGTGCACTAGGAGCATGCACTGCCGCCTGTCTTCCTTCTTAACCGCCCGCCAATCCCTAGTTCTTCCAGGCGGCAGGCACAGGAAGCACAAAGGGGCAGAGGCAGAGCGATGCCAGTGAGTGGCGAGCGCTGCACAGTGTGTGCCCACCACTGCTGTCTACCACTTCCTCCCTGCTGATGTGCCACAAGAGTCATCTGGGCTTCTGCTGCTGCTCTCCACTCCAGCCAGGTTTGGTTGTCTCAAAGAGAGAGGGAAGATGCTTATATTGCAACCCCCCCACACCCATTAGGTGCAGGGTTCAGCAGGACCCCTGCTGACTTGGCAAAGAGGCACCTTTAACATGGTGATTCTCTTTATTTAGCAGGGGGAGAGTAACTGGCCCTATCCACCCCCAGGACAGGACCACCAGTGACTGTTCCTGGTGTCATGTTTCTTTTAGATTGTGAGCCCTTTGGGGACAGGGATCCATCTTATTTATTTATTTATTTATTATTTCTACGTGTAAACCACCCTGAGCCATTTTTGGAAAGGTGGTATAGAAATTGAATTAATAATAATAATAATAATAATAATAATAATAATTTAATTTAAGTTAAGTTAAGTTAAGTTAAGTTAAGTTTGTAATCGCCATGACCCCACTTTCACACATACTTAACAAAACAGGCCTCAGATACCAGACATCTAAAACATCAAGTAAAATAAACCATCTGCTCTACATGGACGATCTGAAGTTGTATGGAAAGTCCAAGTCAGAAATTGAATCACTGCTAAACACTGTCCGTATATTCAGTAGCGATATAGCAATGGAGTCTGGACTAGACAAGTGTGCTGCATTAATAATGAACAGAGGGAAAATAAGAAAAACAGAAGGAATAGAACTGCCCAATGGAAGCAAGATCAAGAACCTGGAAGAGAAAGAACATTACAAATACTTGGGCATTCTCCGGGCTGATAACATTGCACACACTGAAGTTAAAAGAAAAATTGGAAGTGAATATGTAAGGAGAGTTAGAAAAATCCTAAAGTCCAAACTCAATGGCGGGAATACCATGCAAGCCATAAACACCTCGGCTATACCTGTTATCAGATACACTGCAGGAATAATAGACTGGACCCAGGCAGAGCTAGAGACGCTAGGTCGTAAGACCAGGAAAATCATGACCATCAATCATGCTCTGCACCCCCACAGTGATGTAGATAAGCTATACCTCCCTCGCAGCTCAGGTGGAAGAGGAATGCTGCAAGTCCATCAAACAGTAGAGGAGGAGAAAAGAGGCCTTGAAGAATATATCAAGGACAGTGAAGAAGGTGCACTTAAAATGGTCAATAATGAGAAACTATTCAACACCAATGAAACAAAGCAGGCCTACAAGAAAGAACAAGTCAAGAACTGAGCAGAAAAATGGAAAAATAAGCCCCTGCATGGTTAATATTTGCACAATATAAGTGGAAAATCAGACATCACCAAGACCTGGCAATGGCTTCAGAATGGTTGCTTGAAGAAAGAAACAGAGGGTTTAATACGGGATGCACAAGAACAGGCATTAAGAACAAATGCAATAAGAGCAAAAGTTGAAAAATCCACAACAAACAGCAAGTGCCGCCTTTGTAAAGAAGCAGATGAAACCGTGGACCACCTAATCAGCTGTTGTAAAAAGATCGCACAGACTGACTACAAACAAAGGCATGACAAAGTAGCAGGGATGATACACTGGAACATCTGCAAAAAATACAAGCTACCTGTAGCCAAAAATTGGTGGGACCATAAAATTGAAAAAGTTGAAGAAAATGAAGATGCAAAAATATTATGGGACTTCCAACTACAAACAGACAAACATCTGCCACACAACACACCAGATATAACTGTAGTCGAGAAGAAAGAAAAACAAGTCAAAATAATCGACATAGCAATACCAGGGGATAGCAGAATAGAAGAAAAAGAAATAGAAAAAATCACCAAATACAAAGATCTACAAATTGAAATTGAAAGGCTGTGGCAGAAAAAGACCAAAATAATCCCAGTGGTAATTGGCGCCCTGGGTGCCATTCCAAAAGACCTTGAAGGGCACCTCAACACCATAGGGGCCACAGAAATCACCATCAGCCAATTACAAAAAGCAGCTTTACTGGGAACAGCCTATATTCTGCGACGATATCTATAACAACAGCAACAACATTGACAATAAAATTCTGGGACCTGAACCTTGGGAAGGACTCGATGTCTGGATAAAACAAACCAGTCAATAACACCTGTCTGACTGTGTAAAATAATAATAATAATAATTTAATAATATGACTTAGCTGCACTCCTGAGAATCTATACATATATGAAGCCTCCCCAGGAACTCTAGCTAGGGAGGTCTGCTGTCCTAATTTTCTGAAAATCATCATCATTTTAAAACATACCCTAGGTTTGTTTTTTAAATTCAGAACAAGGAAATATCATGGATGTAAAGCATAGGAGAGGAGAGCTGGTCTTGTGGTAGCAAGCATGACTTGTCCCCTTAGCTAAGCAGGGTCCACCCTGGTTGCATCTGAATGGGAGACTTGATGTCTGAGCACTGCAAGATATTCCCCTCAGGGGATGGAGTTGTTCTGGGAAGGGCAGAAGGTTCTAAGTTCCCTCCCTGGCATCTCCAAGATAGGGCTGAGAGAGATTCCTGCCTGCAATCTTGGAGAAGCTGCTGCCAGTCTGTGTAGACAATACTGAGCTTGATAGACCAATGGTCTGACTCAGTATATGGCAGCTTTCTATTTTCCTATAGCAACATACAAATAGTATTTTGAAATCTTATAGGCAGGAGAAGCGCCCTAGGAAGTCTCAAATCTAGCACCACATACTTTTGGGGGGCAGTTGTGAGATTGGGCCCTCCCCCGTTCCTGGCATGATTCTCAGCAGTAGTACTGAAGGGTCCTAGTGTTTTAGTTCCCCCTTAACTCAGTGCTCCCAACACAGCATTGCTCTGGAGCGACACCACACTGGGGGCATTGCATTGTGGGGGGATTGAATTGGCACCTTTCAGTGTCTGTGTGGGACACAAGCATGTAGCCTACACTGCTTCTACCCTCTTCAGTTGGCTACCTGGAAAATCTGCCAGAGCAGGCCCATCCATGTTGGCAGTGCTGGCAGCTGCCCTGCTGAGAGGAGTCCCATGCTGCTGGTGTCTGGTAAAACCCACCAGGAGCCTTTTCACACTGTACTTTTACCACGAATCTCGGGCGGAAGGGAGTGTGTGCATTTACACATCAGCCAGATTTACTCCGAGGTCCATGCAAGATCTTTGGGAGCACTTCACACACAATTCTGGATTTCTCTTCCGATATTCACCTCATCCTGATTTATGTCCAGATTTTAGAAATCCTGTTTTTAGTGAGTTTTCTTGAGAAACTGGGAGTGGCTGCCAACAAGCACATTAACATAACAAAGAACCAAGTCAAGCCTTTCAGATGCAAATAGTGGGCAAACCAGTTCATCTGCCAGACTCTGGCCCATTTGGGGAGGAAAGAAGAATATGCAGGTGCATGAGAAGGAGAGGGGCGGTGGAGAAAGCAGCAGAGACTGGCTGTGTGTGTTTGTGTGGACGTGCGCGTGGTGTGCCTCAGTCAGGCTGCAGTGCAGGCGGGAGGAAGAGGTGAGCTTTGCTGGTTTGCTCAGGGAGGGAGTAGCAGCTTGTGGTCTGTGAGGGGAGGAGCTGCCTGCCTCCCTCCTTAGGAATCTCAAGTGGAGAAGAAGCCACACCCATAGTATTGGGCTCCCTTGGAGCAAGCTAAGCGAGGGAAGGGGGCAGGGGAGAAAGTCCAGAGAGTGCGAACATACACAAAATAAAATGGGAGAAGAAGCCAGGATTCTGCTTCGAAGTGGCTTCACTCATTGGATACACCGAGAGCTGAAAGCCATGTGTGGGGAAATCTCCAGTACTCAGTGATATGGGGAGCGAGAGCAAGAAAGGTCCATCAGGATAGGGGTCAGAGAGAAGGGCCCATGGGGGGCCCTTCTTGGGCTACCACAAGAGCTGGTCTTGTGGTAGCAAGCATGACTTAAGCCTTTGCTAAGCAAGGTGCACCCTGGTTTACTACATGTGTGAGCACTGTAAAATATTCCCCTTAGGGGATGGAGCCACTCTGGGAAGAACACCTGCATGCTTGCATGCAGAAGGTTCCAAATTCCTTCCCTGGTATCTCCAAGATAGGGGTGAGAGAGACTCCTGCCTGCAACTTTGGAGAAGCCACTGCCAGTCTATGCAGACAATACAAAGCTAGATGGACCAATGGTCTGACTCAGTATGTGGCAACTTCCTATGGGAGCTCTTTGTCCAGGGCCGCCTCAAACATGGAGCCAGCCCTGCTTGTAGGTATGCATGTTGTGTTCTATACGATGGTCTACTCTCTGCTCATAGTTCACCACCTCTGACCCCCACCCTGATCACCCACATAACATACCCAGAGTCAGTTGCTGCACTCTTTGCTCCAGAGTTGCTGGATTTATTGGAAGTGACGAATATTGAGGAGGGCTCTAACTTTGGTTGAATCTGTACCTTCTGAGCGCAGTTCATAGTGTGAGCCAGCGTGCTGTACTGGTTAGAGTACTGGACTAGGACTGGCGAGGCCAGAGTTCAAATCCCCATTCAGCCATGCAACTCACTGGTTGACTCTGGGCCAGTCACTTCTCTCTCAGCCTAACCTACGTCACAGGGTTGTTATGAGGATAAATATAACCCTGTCTACTGCTTTGGGCTCTTTGGAGGAAAAGCAGATATGAGTGTAGTAAGTAATAAATATGCCTATGCTGCTAGCTTTAAGCTAGAAGTTCTCTTGCATGAACTGCAATGGTTTTTCCTACATTCCTGACGGATCTATTTCATTATATTTATGTTGAAACATTAATATCCCACTTCTCTCTTAAGGAAACTGAAAGCGACTAAAAGTATAAAACAATTTTTTTAAATCATCATCATAAAACAAAGCAAAACCAAAACATCAGTAGCCCACTGTTTGGAATCTTCTTATATAAAATACAAAAGGTACAATATAAAACAGCACAGTTAAAAACATTATCAGCATAGAAATCAACATCAGTAGGTTTTCATAACAGACATTCCAAATCTCTTATCATTCAAAAGCTTGACAGAAAAAAGGATTCATGACCATCCAAAAATGAGCAACCAAAATGATCTCGCAGTGGTCTTCCTTGTGTCCTCTCATAAATGTCTGTGCATGTTTGAATAGTCGTGTTGCAAGCAGCATTAAGTTGATAAAAGTACATGGGGAGAGATGCACATTGTTTTATATAGGGGCTCTCAAGTTTTGATACTGTGACCCCTTAAAGTAAAGTAATTAAAGTTATGTGGACCCCAAGATTAAAGGTAGTGTTTAAATATTAGGATTAGTGTTCAGAAATTTAGGATTCTAATCCTTTTTTTGATCACTAGTCCTATTTTTGAATATTCAGTTGTTGTTTTAAAAGCTCCTATTTTAAAATTATTCTTTTTAATTTTGAAACGTGATCTGAGTCAGAAATAGAAAAGCTTTTCAGACATTTTTGTGGAAATGCATTCCCACCAAAATGCACACAAAACTGAAAGCAGGCACATCAGCAGCGCTTCTTTGGCCGATGGACCCAAAGAGAGTTACTCTTGGGGGATGCAATTCTCTCCCAGCTCATTGGCCAAAGAAGTGCCATTGCTGTGCCTGCCCTCAGCTGATGTCTCTGAGGTATGGAGATGGTTGAAGGTGACAGGAGGAAACAGGAGCCAAGCACCCAGCTCTTCTGCTGCATACAAAGCCAAGGGCGGGCACAGCAGTGCTTCTTTGACTAATGGGACAAACCTCCTCTTGGGACCTCTCTTCTGCTCCTTCAGCCAAAGAAGTGCCACTGTTGAGCCTCCCTATGGCTTTGTATGGGGTGTAGGAACTGGGTGGTTGTCAATTCCTGTTTGCCTTCTATGACAGATATCCTTTGCCTCAGATATATCTGGTAAGGCCCCCTGCCTCTCCACAACTCCCTCCTGACTCCCAACCCCTTTTCAGTGGCTTGCAACTCCCTGGGGCTTTTTTCTTTAGGTGTGGGGCTTTATAGCTTCCTCAGAATAATTCAGTTGGCTGCAGATTACCAATGTTGTTCCAGGTATGGCATAAATATAGTTCTGCCAGCATTATCTTCTTCTTGCTTCAACCTCAGCCATAGGATTGGCACACTGATGCGCTTGGACCAGTTTATGTATGTGGTTCCCTCCCTGCACAATGTATGCTACCACTTTAAAAGTGTAAGAGCGTGTGTGTGTGTGTGTGTGTGTGTATACCCAGATTGCCATCTGTGTTTGTATAGCCACTCAAGGAACACTGGTGCACTTTTCCTCCCTTATATTTTAATGACTGGATCATTAAGCATGTTCAGCAGCTGGTGCCAGACTGGCATTGTTGGGCAGGGGCCAAGGGCCCACTACTAATTCCTGAGACAACTCTGTGCCCATAGCCTTCGTGTGGTGGGGGAGCAGCCACCTTGGGGCCCTTGGAGGACAGTTTGCTGAGCACTACCTGAGGTCCTGACCTTAAACCTTTTTCGTCCGTTAATTGTGTGAATAACCACATATACACAACATTGTACGAGACCTAATTTTGAAATGGCTCAAGGAACAAGGGGGCATTCTTTTAATGTGTCTTTTACAGGAGGTTGCTACAGTTGTTACAGCTACACAGTCACCTTGGGAGCATGCTGGGGCCCCATCATCAAGTTTGCATGGAGGTACCATTTATATGAACTGGTGCTTTCACATGGGTGCTGCACAAACAGCCCCTGGGATTTCTGCAATGGTGACTGAACCTTTTGGAACTGCTGCAATTACAGAACTCCCAGTGTACAGTATACACATGGACTCTGGTTCACACAAATGGCAATGACATACACACTCTCAATGCAATTGCACGAGCTGCCACCTGCAATGGTCCTTACTTGCAAAAAGCTGGAAGTGCTGATGCAATATTTGCCTATACAGATGCCCAGTTTGGTTTGGCAGCAGTTTCTGTTCATCAGAGAAGGAATCAGTGAGTGTTAAACTTGGTCAGGCTAATAGAAAAGGAGATCAACCCTTTCCCTCTTTTCATTTGTTAGCAGAGATGATGATGAAATGATGGATGCTAAGTTTGAGAATGCGGATGTGTTCATTGATGCTCATCTGCAGCAGACCCTGGCTGAACTGGACAAAGACCTAGCAGGTAGGTTGGAGTTGAATTTGGGCATACAAGTGCTTCAGAAAGAATAATGGGAACAGGGAAGCAAGCAATGGCAGTCCCCAAATTAAGCAGGTTAGACAGCAGCCAGAATTGGAGACTCAGTGAAGGCAGTAAAGATGCAGCAATTCAATCCTACTATAAGACCACTGTACCTCTTGGAATTTTCCTGCTTCCATTGTTGGCCTTGTCTTGTTTCTTTTTACATCATAATTGTCATGCAGTTTCAGGCACTGAACTGTGATAATATTTGAAGTTAAATAGCAGTGTCAGGGACATATGTTACTAATTTTTGAAATATTGTTCATATTCTTTGCAGCCATGGAAAGTATGCACGATGATTCTGAAAGCAGATCTATATCTAGTGAGATAAATGATGCATCAATTCCTCTTCCACAAAATGAAGTTGCCCAAAATATTCCACTTGCTGTGCCAGTGACAATCATAGATGAAGTTCCAGAGGCTGATATTGCTATCCACTCCTCTACTGAAGAAGAAAACACTTTGTCTTCCGAGGCACAGGCTGATGAAGATATCCCAGTAGATACCATTAGCCTGGAGAAGCTAACCAATGAAAATAATAATGCAGGATCTTTCAGTAAGGGATATATGGATGATGGATCTTCCTCTTTATCCAAGAGCTTATTACAACAGCAGTCATCTAAAGAAGAACTCAGACATCAAACTGAAGAGCAGAAATATGAGTTTGAGCTACCAACACCCCCATGTGAAAAAATAAACAAGATCAACACAGCCCTGGAAATACTCGCTAAACATGGAGTTGATTCTGAGGAATCCAAAGCCAAAGTGATTGCTTCTACTGTCAAACTTACAAATGAAGTTAATGAAACAGAGGAGATAATAAAGTCATTGAATCATCAGAATACCAAGGAGGGGCTTCCAAGCAAAATTAAAACTGAATCCAAATTCAGGCACACATCAGCAAAAGCCCCTGGTGACAAGCAAGAGATCCCATCACCGTCCTTGTGGTGTCATCGTGTTCACAGTGCAGTAACAAGCTATGAACCTAAAATAGGCCTGACAACCTTTAAAGTTGTTCCTCCCAAGCCTGGAGTAAAATGTTTTGACAGAGGTGCATCCCTCTCCACTGGTGCCATTAAAATAGATGAGTTAGGTAACTTGGTGACTCCAAATGCTGGTGGTTTTAAAAAGGTCACCGTAAACATGGCTTCTTGTGAAACAGAAGAAACTCTCATTGGGAAAGCCAAAGCATACTGGAGGTCAAATTCTATGGAAAAACAATCGGAGGTGTCCCCAGTAGGCCGTTCTAACAAGCCAGTGGTTGTCTCCAGTTCCAAACCCTTCAGTGAAGCAGCTGAAACGAAGCCTGACTGCCTTACAAATCTGAAAGCAGCAACTTCACCATTAGTTGCTTCCAAAGCACTTGAAACTCATTTGGGGCCTGAAAAAATAAAGCCACTTCGTCACGTCACAGAGTCTTCCCTGAAAACACAAACAGCTGCAATGAGCAACCAGGATAAGCTGGAGCTCCCCTTTCAGAAACCCCAAAGAAAAACATCAAGCCATTATGTAGCCTCCGCCATTGCAAAACGCATCGCTCCACCCCAACTTAAAACCAATCTAGAAATGCATGACAAAGGAGAAGAGAATAGTAATGAAAAGGAAGTTAACCCGGAAACAGAACTACTGCTCAGAAGATGTATTATCGTGGCCAAATACTGCCCAGTGGAGAAACAGCCGGCAAGAACAAAAGAGCCTTATTCAAGTATCTTCAGCTGCAGTAAAAATTCATCCAATACACTACCGCTTGGTGCTCATTCCAGGATGACAAATAACTCTGCCAACATCAAACCACTGAATACGACCAACCCTTCTAATTGCTACAGGAGGAGCATCAGTGAGCCATTTACCACAACCTCTTCTAAAGATAGTGGTATCACAGAAAAGAAGCCCAGCTGGGGCGCCATACAAAATACAATTGTTAGAGAGACATCATCTTTATTGAATCCCAATGGGAAACAGACTGACCAGCCTAGTTCTACCTTCTTCCTTGGACCATCTAATGCTCACTTATACTCCACCACTTCCAAGTCAGTCAGGGGACCTTCTGTCAGCACTGGATCACTGGAATTAAATGGTGCACCTAACTACACAGTTTCAGAAAAAGAAGAGCTACTTAGCAATTCATCTGCAAGAATCAAACAAGAGCCTAATGTCAGAGATGAGAACATCTACAATGTTTTTGGGCCAAAGAAGAAGTTTAAACCTGTCATCCAAAAGCCACTTCCAAAAGACACATCGCTACATAGTGCTTTAATGGAAGCTATCCAGACTTCAGGAGGGAGAGAGAGGCTTCGAAAGGTAAAATAGCTTAGCTGAAAGTGGCTTTGGATGTTACGGAAAGCTTCACCAGCTGGATGCCTGGCACTTCCTGTAACATCAGAAGCATCTCCTAGATGGCCTAAAATGGTGAACCCTGTCTTTTTCACTGAGCAGACAGGAGTCTGTTTTATAACAGCTCTTGTTTGCAATGAGTTGCAGCACACTTCATATTTTTAAAGGCTTATAGCAAGAATATATTGCACCAGGTTAGTGTCAGTTCTACATGTACTATATGTTGTTATGCAAGAGCAATAACAGCTACAGTTGTTTAAAGTAACAAGAGAGATAAAAATGTGCGTCAGAGAGAGCTAATTATAATCATTTTATTATTTATTTATTAACATATTTTTATACCGCCCAAAACTTACATCTCTGGGCATTTTACAACAAAATAAAAACAGAAAGTAAAACATAAGCTAAAACAAAAACAAAAAATTTAAAACATTACAATTTAAAATTTTTTAAAGAATATTTTAAAACAGCATTAAAACCATTAAAACAATATTAATTAAAAGCCTGGGCGAACAGATGTGTCTTTAAAGACTTTTAAAAAGCTGTCAGAAATGTGGAGGCTCTTATTTCACTAGGGAGCGCATTCCAAAGCCTCGGGGCAGCAGCAGAGAAGGCCCGTCCCTGAATGGCCACCAGACGAGCCAGTGGCAAATGCAGACGAACCTCTCCAGCTAATCTCAGTGGGTGGTGGGGTCTATAGGTAATTAGCCTATAAGACTAACCCTATTCTCATAGGAGATAACGTAGCATCATGAAATGCAAGGAAAATACCTAATCAAGCACAAAAGGTTTTGTTATTACATGGCACTGTCTTTGTCTTCAGGGTCAAAGGCAGAGTCTGATTTCTCACCTCTGATCAATACTCTGATTGTGGGTGTCTGCGCTCTGCAGGACCTTTTCTGGGGTGGGGTGGGTGCAAAATATATACATACGATAGAGATCAAGTAGTAATATAGCAATATTGTCTCAATGGCGGGAGGAATTGCCTTCCTTGCCTCCTCTCTGGACACTCATGACTGGTCACAGGATTCTTATTCACAAATTATATTTAATAATCTCAATAAAGGCCAAAGTCAGGTAGGCCAGCTTCCAACAGAGAGACTCTCCAGATACCCCAAATACATACATTTTCATTATTTAAATAAAAAGAAGCCCATATCTTCTTTTTGTCGCATGCTAGATTTCAGACAACACAGTAAATGGAACTCAGAAGAATCCATTGTTCACAGAGCCAGAGAATGAGCGCTCTGCCCTCCTGGCAGCTATTAGAGGTCACAGTGGAACCTCACGATTGAGAAAGGTAAGGACAAAATATCATTTTCTTGTCAGTAGCTTGTTCGTTCATTCTGTAGCCTGGAAATTATATAAAGGAAGCTATTCTATAATGAGAAAGCCCTAAGGAAAAATTAAGCTCGTACAGGCAAGATGCTTAATATCGCATACATTGTTAACAAGCTGGATCAAATTCTAGATGCACTGTCTGACATCCAGACTAATGCGCTTGCACAAACGTTTTGCACAAGGACAAGGCTGTTGCACAGGTCAATTGCACTAAATTTGGCGTTTTCATTCCAGACTAGTATTCTGTTAGTACAATCATGTTTGCACTTATGCAACAACATGTGCAACCTGTGACACATCTCATAGGTTTTGCAGGGAACTTTTGCACAAGAGTGCAATTTAAAGCATCTCCATTACTTTGTGCAGCTATGTGATCTGCGGGCACTACTGAGACTCTGTTTGTTGCACAAGTGCTTTGTTAGTCTAAATGTCAGCCACTGAATTCACTACATTTGTGCCAGTGGCAGTTGAAAGGAGACAAAAAAGGAGACAAAGTCCCACGGTGCTGTGAAGCATTTATTGAAGCCCAACGCGTTTCAGCCTCAGAGGCCTTCTTCGGGGGCAGTAATTTGTAACATTTCAAAGAGGCCTTGAATGCTCCTTGCACAAGGTCTCTTTGAAATATTACTACTTATTGCCCTTGAAGAACACCTCTGAGGCTGAAACGCATTGGGCTTCATAGCACCATGAGACTTTGTCTGCTTTTTTGTTTCTCTGGTTCAGTGCTTCCCATTTTTTTCATCAGCTGAAAATGAATACTTTTGCTTAAAACTTTGCTCAAATGGTAGAGCTGACAAAGAACTAGAACAGTTATAATAAGGCAGTCATTCACCAGTGCTGCCTAAAAGTCACCTTATCCCTCATTCACTGATGGGCACACCCAGACTGCTGGCTCAGTGGTACAAGAATAGGATCTTTGGGTTTCCCCCCAGGGATATTTGAGGATCTGTTGCACCTGGCTAAGATGCATTATGCATTAGCTAAGATGTAACTGGTTTCTGGGGCTGCATAAATTAAGGAAGAGTACACTTCCCTTTCTTGTGCTTGCATCACAATAAAATATTTAAGGATGTGGCCCACTTTTAAAGTCATTGCTAATTAATTTTGTAACTAAAAGGTAAAGTATGCCGTCAAGTCAATTTCGACTCCTGGTGCCCACAGAGCTCTTTGGGTGGGGTTTTTTTGGTAGAATACAGGAGGGGTTGACCATTGCCTCCTCCCATGCAGTATGAGATGATGCCTTTCAGCATCTTCCTATATCGCTGCTGCCTGATATAGGTGTTTCCCATGGTCTGGGAAACATACCAGTGGGGATTCGAATTGGCAACTTTCTGCTTGTTAGTCAAGCATTTCCCCACGGTGCCACTATTGTATCATAAATCTTTGAGAAACTTTTTTTTTTTTGGAAAGCAGGCCTTTTTGATAATATCTTATGGGGAAATAGTACTTGCTTCACCTAGCAGTCTTTTCTCATTATTAAGACCATTTAACAAATGGCCCAGAGGCAAATGTGCGTTTGTCAACAAGTATACTACACTCAAGAGTCAAACCCTTACTCTGAATAAGTTCACTGGTAAGATACATATGTTTACAAATATACATTTGGTGCTTTGACAATTTACTCTTAAAGCATCTTATGTGTACACCTAAAAAAAGGTAACAGGTGAAGTAGCCCTTAATGCATCAAATAGACGTTCTTAGGGGATGTTTACACTGATTCTTGCTGCACTCTTACTTCAGTAATGATTGGCCACAGGAGAAGCATGATCATCATTCCTTTGTTATTGGGAACTATATGGCCCCACTCCTGCCATCTGCATACCATGCTTACCTCACTGGTATCACAGCTGCATCCAGAAGTGGTGCAGATCAGCATTGAGTATATTGTGGACTTTGAGGTTCAGATGCACCTTGGAATCAATCTAACACAAATTTTGCAAAGCTTTAGTCTTCTTTTGCAACTTCTTCTTAGAGCTTGCATGATAACTTGCTGACTGCTTCCGCCTCAGTTTCCTGTTGTGATTAATTTATTATTAATGTTTACATCTGAAAGTAAATTCAGAAATGTGCATGCTAATATGTGATTGTGGAAGGCGTTGTCTTGGGAAAGTTCCTCATTGGTTTGCTAATTGCTTAGTCTTGTGCGTTTTTGTTTTTTTAATAGATTATATATTTTTCTTGAGATTTTAAAACTGGTCAAACTAGATTTGAAGTCACATATTTACAGAAACCATCAATCTATGGAACAACCTTCACCATCCTAGTCTGTGATGGAAGTTGCTCTAGGGAAGGCAGTTGTTAGGTCTCCTAAAATGTATCATGTTAATTCCAAAGCTGCTATGTTCATTTTAAACCTAATATACTGGCCATCTGACGGTGTTGTTGCCTTATGCACCAAAAGCATTTCCAGCATGCCAGAGTTCCACTAAATAAAGATTGAATTTCTGAGCTTGCTTCAAGGCCAAATCCTTGATCCTGGTCATCAGTCCTTTTGAGTGATGTGAGAGAGCAGGAACAGATGTTCAGTAAACAAAATCTGCTACCAGTTCTACTTCAATGGAACAAGCCAACATTCTTTAGGAGGGGATAGATTAAAATATGTATCCAATATCAAATAACCATTGTTCTCTTGTGCCTTCTATTAACTTGTATGCTTTATTTCAACTTTCTTATTGGTAGATCTCCTCATCTGCTTCTGAAGAGCTGCAGGGTTTCCGAAATGCAGAAGTAGCCTTGCAAAGCAGAGAACCCTCTCAAACAGAGCATTTGTGTAATCTGCTGCCACCGCCACCACCACCACCGCCACCTCCTACTCAGTTGACAATGAAAATTCGTAGGTCCTTTGCAAATAGTGTAACAGACAACCCAGGGGATGCAAGAGAAGCCCTAATGGAGGCGATCCGTTCAGGCACTGGGGCAGCACGTTTAAGAAAGGTAAATATATTCTATGTGGGAGAGGAGCATGAGCTTAAGAACATAAGAACAGCCTTTCTTAATCAGGCCCAAGGCCCATCTAGTCCAGCATTCTGTTTCCCGCAGTGACCCATCATATGCCTCTGGGAAGGCACGGGCAAGATGTGAAGGCATGCCGTTGCTGCCCTGCAGCTTGGTATTCAGAGGCCTCCTGCTCTGAGCCTGAAAGTAGCCTATAGCCATCAAGACTATTAGCCATTTATAGACCCATCAATTTATCTGAGCCCATTTTAAAGCCATCCACGTTGATGGCCATAGGCACATCCCATGGCTTAAAATTCCATTGATTATGTTCTGTGGAAAAGTACTTACTTTTGTTGATCCTAAATTTCCTGGCAGTTGTTTCATAGGATGACCCCTGGTTCTGGTGATGTGGGCTCTCTCTCTCTCTCTCTCTCTCTCTCTCTCCACACTATGCATAATTTTATAGACTGCTATCATGTCTGCCCTCAGTTGCCTTTTTTATAAACTAAAACCTGCCAGATGTTGTAGCCTTGTATCATAAGGAAGATACTCTAGGCCCCTGATAATCTTGGTTGTCCTGTTCTGTACCTTTTCCAGTTCTACAAAGTCCTTTTTGAGATACGATGACCAGAGGTGTACACAGTACCCCAAATGTGGCAACACCATAGAATTGTATAAGAGCATTGTATAAGAGGTTTTTTTCCAATCCCCTTCCTAATCATCTCAAGCAACGAATTTGCATGAGGGATAGGAATGGAAAGAGAAGAATTCTTCAAACACTCCTGCAAAAGGAAGGTAAACTTCCATCAACGTTAGCCCCTGGGTTACCTGTGGTACAACAAACTGAGCAGCCTCTTAAATTATTTTTATGAATATAACTTAAGGTGGCTGCACAGATCGTCCCTGGACCTCTGCTGAGAGTACTGGGCTGCATAGACCATATCATCTGGATCAATTCACAAGATGCATTCTTATAACTTTCATTTAAAACTGCATTTGTAAGACAAGAGTCCAGTTTATAAGCTTCAGTAAAGTTGCTTCAGAATGATTTCTCTGATCTTAAGTTCTTTTAGAATTTTACAAACAGTTAACAGTATATCTTAATATGATCCTTGTGTGTGCTTGCAAACACAGATGGAATTTTCCCACCTCCAATCTTACCATTAGCATGTAAATATTTTGTCATCTTATCTGCTTGCCCTTTAAAGAAAGACAAACCCATAAAAGTCATAAAACAAATTGTATAGCTCTTGTCAGGAAGTAAAAACCATAGAAAAGCGTTACTCATTGCTTGAAAACAACAGTAGTTTTGGGAAGCTGGCATTGGGAAACTTCCAAACCATGGTGTCAAAGGCCACTGAGAAAGAACACTGTCAGCAGTGAGGTAGCTTTCCTGATCAGAATGATCCTTTTGTACATTTTACCTCAGCTGCTGAGGTCAAGCATGTTCTTCAGCACTGGACACCACAAAACACTGTCTCCGTGAAGAATGTAACTGAAGGAGTAGAACAGACAGTAGGGGAAATCTTCCCTCTTTGTTCTGTTTCACCAGAAGGATGATCTTCACCCAAGTGCAGCATATTTATTATCAGTGTTCAATAGCCCACACTTTTGGTCCCCCAAATGGTGGAGGAGGTCATTTGTTAAAAATTGCTAGGAGGGTGTTGAGGAGAGGGCATTGCTCTGGACTGGAAGTGTCCTTGGGCTGTAGCATATGCTAACGTCTTCTGGGGTCACAACACGTTTTGCCAATAATGCTTAGTAAGGTAGTCATGAGAGGAAGTAAATATGAGTGGAAGATAGAAAAGCTGTCTGGTAATCAAAAGCATAATGTGCAGAGATCTGGGGTGGAAATTTTTCCTGTACTTTATTTTTCTGTGGAAAATCTTTTATTTCTAAAATTTCTACTTGGCTGCTTGAAAAACATTTGAGATTAGAGTGAGGGCAATTAATACAGTGGGTTTATTAAAAGGTTAAAAAAATATTCCAGATCAGATCACAATTTATTTAGTGCATCAGAAAAATATGTGTAGTAATTATTTGAGGAGAAAACTTAATGTGAATTTTATGCAAATGAATGAATTTTATTTCCAATTCAGTTTTTTCTGGAAAATCCACATCTCTGATAATGTGACAACTAGCCCTCAAAGATAAGATGACTTAATAATGCTCATGATTTTCTAATTGAAAATTACACCATTATTATTATTATTATTATTATTATTATTATTATTACTACTACTACTACTACTACTATTACTATTGTTGTTGTTTTGTTTCAGGTCCCCCTGCTTGTTTGAACACAAGATGCTCGCAGTTATCCATTCCTTACATAATTTCACATGCATCCTTCACTGAGTTATGGATACCCATGACAAAGAATTCCAAGAAGTATATATTTATCTTTGTTTACAGGCCAAAATAAGTTGTATTGTCTGAGTGTTCCTTTTTATGTTTTAATTGGTTCATAGGTTGCTACACTGTGCCAAGAATTCGGAGGCTGCCTCCAAACAGTTAACCCATTGCCAATAAAACTATCCTTACTGGCCGGTAAATAAGCTTATGGACACTTTTAAATCCTGCATTAACACTTAAGTGTGTTTGTGGGCAAACACAAGCACTTTTTGCTTTGCATACCACAACATTATTTTGTTCACAAGCAGTTTAAAATATGCAGCTGTTCATTTTGTTGACTCTTAATTGTTTTCCAAAAGCAGAAGGACAGACTATAGATCTATAATTTAAAAAGGTCAGGAAAGAAAAAGGTCATGGTAGATACTTAATGGTTTAAACTGCCATATGCTGTGGTCCCCACTTTTTATAATCAAGCATGTTTTATTATCTCTAACATTCCAGTTAAAGAAATGATAACGAAACATCCACAGGCAGTGGGGGCGTATCCATTTGAGAGGCTGTTCAAATATACTGGTATATATCTATATACCAGTATACTAAACCCCCAGGAAAACTGATAGTAGTCCATATCTGTTTTGGACATAGTTCACTAAAAACATTGCCCTGCACAAACCCTATTGAAATGAATCTGCACAACATCAGAGTAGCGATTCTCTGCAGCTCCCATCCATTTTAGTGGGGCTTGCAAAGGAGGAGAACTTCCAAATGGGTTGTGCTGTAAGTCAGAAATCTAACTAAAAGTGCTCTGTATATTGTCTCCTGGGGACTGCTGGCTGTAAGGTTTCCCAAACTGCTGCTAGTGGGTCAGGATTCCAGCCCTTTCAGTGGGCTCACAATCCCCCACATTTTGGGACTGGGCCCACTGCTCATGGGTCAAGCCCTAAACCTGTTTAAATGGCATAATCTTGTTTTTAATATCTAAACTATTTAGTAGATGATGTACATATTTTTAAAATGTTTTGTTAAAAGGAAATTAACTTAAACAGTTAGGATAGTAATAGTTTTCCACATGTATTGTATGTTGCTGGAGAGCTGTTGATTGCACCTTTGTGTGTGTGTGCGCGCGCGTGCACACACACACAAACGCACACACCTCTTAGTTTAATAATCATTCTGGCCCTGGGCACAGTCCAGAGGGACTGTCAGTGCTTTAGTGCTAGGGGTTTTTAAGATACTGTGTAATATCACTAACCGTATAATGCATACTCTTAGCCAGTAGCCACCTTCAACTGTATATTACATACTGTAAAATACTAATTTAATTTAGTGCCACAAATAAAACTAATGCAAGATTTACATGTCATCTTTGTTTCACCTGTGCACAAATGAGGCTGGTGAGAATCTATAGGGGTTTCCCCCTTCCAAAGTTGAAGGCTGTGTATGAGGGGAAGCGTTGTTTGTGTTCATTCATCCCACTGCCGTGTCTGTAAAAAGGTTTTGCAGGTTTTCATAGTGTTTAGAAAACCTGTTTGAACACAGATGACCTGGGGGACAAAAGCAAGAAGCGCATGCATTCCATAGAGCACCTTCACTTCTCCTGAAGAACTCTCTCCAGCAGAGAGAGAATAAGTGGGGGTGGGACAATGTTGTCTTAGTTTCAGAACGTCTGGAAATTATTTCTGTGTTTGATCCAGAATGAATGAATGAGTGTTTGTGTGTGTGTCCCCTTTTTGTTCTATTCATAAAGCATTTTTGGACTTGTATCACTACAGTCATCATAGAGTTTTTTCTGCATTCTTGATGACAATTTTGATTTGGAAAAGGTGTGGATAGTGCCTGCTGGAAACTCAGAAACAAGGGAGGGGTCTGAGGTTAACATGGTGCCAGGAATTTTAGGAAAACTTACCCATGGGAGTATTCCACACCCTCATTGTCTTATGTGAACTAAGTGATCTTGTCTTCACATGCAGCATTTGCATAGCAGGAACCTATTGCCCAGGCAGGTGCAATGTTAGAATGCTAAAACTATTTTCTGTTTAGATTGTGAACCCTTTGGGGACAGAGGTCCATCTTATTTATTATTTCTCTGTGTAAACCGCCCTGAGCAATTTTTGGAAGGGCGGTATAGAAGTCGAATAAATAAATAAAATTGTATACATAGTGGCTAGAAGGAGCAGCTGTGAAGCTGGATGCATAGGACACTGCATGGATGTTTTCCTTCCATGCCCAGCATGGGATCAGATCTTAAATCAGATCTAAGAAACAGAGGCAACACACACACACACACACACACACACACACACACACACACACACACACACGTTCTTTGAGTAGGAGTCAAGTCATCATATGGGCTGGCACTCCAAGCCTCAGCTGTCACATTGGCTATATTCTTGTGTTGCCAAGAGATGCTAAACTGGAAATGCAAATATGTTTGAGGCTGAAGGATCAAAGAGCCATTAAATAAGAAACTGCAGACAAGTCAATCTTGCCAGCCACTTCCACACTGAAATACTTGTAAATCTCAATAAGAATAGAAAGGCTTAAATCACAAGAAAACATAGCTTAAATTACAGCACTATGTTTTATGCAAATGTTATTAAAATAATGATTTATTTAGGGTTTTCTTTTTCCCCCTGCATCCAAGCAATTTAGAAGTTACACTTCAAGAATGGGTTAACTTCTTGCTGAGAAAAGGCGAGTGAGCAAAGAACTTTCAAAGGACAATCCAAAGGCAGCCCAGCTTGTGATTTCACCCCTTTAAAAAACACCTACATGGAAAATCAATACAATTTCCCCCCAGCATAGGTACTCCAAACATACTTTAAAAAGCTATCCTAGAAGAACCAATGAAATAGCCTTAGGAGTTTTTAGTAATTATTTGGTTAGTGACTTGTCAAGTTTGCTTTTTCTCATGGCAATAATACAAATAATAATAAAGTGGACAATAAAACAAGAAAGAGCACGGACACACACACACACCCAAGCAACCGTCAGAATGGATATTCAGCACCAAAAGCAAGCTTTCCCAGCTGCATAAAACTAGTAGCTAAAATATAAAAGATGTAAACTCTATAATAATCTTCAGTATATGGACAAAAAGGAGCAAGTAAAAAATATCAAAATACAAAACACTACATATATATCCATACTGTAACACAACAGTGCCTCAAGTATGTATGTATATAGTAGCTATAGCCTCCTGAAATGTAGCCCAAGAACTTTCCCTTCAGTCCTTGTTTTTTAATTTGTTTGTTTGTTTTGGGGTGGGAGAGAAATTATAACTGCTTTTTAATCATCTTCTGTATAAAACTCTTGAAATATTAAACATAGAATTTAATAGCAGCACATCTCTACCTTGAAATTAATCCTTTTGAATTTACATGTTAATTCAAGTTATATCTGAAATTATATGGATGGATGGATGGATGGATATAAAAATCAGAGCAATAATATATATTCATGAGTGCCTTTAGACACTAATTGTCTTTATAAAGCTTTTAGGGTTCTTTTATGAACATTCTGATGTATAAACCCATGCTCATGCCCCCCGACTGGAGAAATATGTCATATGTATCCTATTCATGTATACAGTTATTATATTGCTATAGGCCTGCTATTTCCAGCATTTGTTTAGTTTTGCCATGTTTTGGCCAACAATAATTAATGCTAATGAATGAGCAGCCACCAGATTACCTCAGCTATTTGGATGGTAACCTTCTACCTACATGTAGGGTGGAGGAGACTGTGAAATTGGTTTGTCCAGACTGAGTGTAGGGTCTAGATCAGGCCTGCTCAGCTTTGGTCCTCCTGCAGATGTTGGCCTACAACTCCCATAATCCCTGGCTATTGGCTACTGTGGCTGGGGATTATGGGAGTTGTAGTCCAAAAACAGCAGGGCTAGGTTGAGCAGGCCTGGTGCAGACCAAGAGGCTTGGAAGGAGACAGAAAGCCCTAGGTTTTAAGGATTTGGCTGGCAGAGAACCTTGGTTTCCTGACATGCTGGGAGTGGGTGCTGTTTGGGATTTAGTACTGCCAGCTCAAAAGCTTGACCACTTGCTACTTGCTCAGTCTATACTTCGCTAAATAATAAACAAATACTTGTTAATCTTAACATTCTATTTATTTATTTATTCATTTATTTATTCATTTGATTTCTATACCACTGTTCCAAAATGGCTCAGGGCAGTTTATAGGGATGTGCACGGAACTACGGAGGTGTGGTCCGGCACTGGGGTGTGTCTCACTTTATGGGCTGGGGGGTAGTACTTACCCCTCCCGCCGCTTCCCCCCCTCCGGCGTTCCACTTCTGAGCAAAGTTATAGGGGTGGCAGTGTTCTTCCCTGCCGCCCCTGCCCCCATTGTTGGCTGGAAAAAGGAGAAGGTGCTTCCACGCATGTGCCCGTTGCAGCGCGCATCCGTTGCTGCCGTGCGCGTGCCGCACACGTCACACATTGCATGCACACTGCAACGGGCGCATGCATGGAGGCACCTTCCCCTTTTTCTGGCCAACGATGGGGGCAGGGGTGGCAGGGAGGAACGCTGCCGCTCCTAAAACTTTGCTCAGAAGTGGAACACTGGAGGGGGAAAAGCGATGAGAGGGGTAAGTACTACCCCCCGCCCTTAAAGCTAGACACACACACACCCCGCCGGACCGCCCAATTCCAAACCGGTTCGGAGCCTCTAACATGGTCCCGGACCGGTTCCGTGCACATTCCTAGAGTTTACACAGAGAAACAACAATAAATAAGATGGATCCCTGTCCCCAAAGGGCTCACAATCTCAAAAGAATTCATCCCAAAAGGAATCTCTCCCTGTAAAAAGGCTGCCCTGAAACTTCTGATTAGGCCTGTGCTTCAGTTACTCCAAATCCAAATGAAGTACACTATCCTTAGGGAAAGCACTTAGAGAGACAACCCCTCACCTTGCTCCCCACTGCACTCCACCCCAACCAATGGCAGGGCTGATCTCTGTGTAGGAGACTCCTTTTCAGGAAGCAGAGGCCAGCCCTGCCCTGGCATTGGTTGGGGTGGGGTACGGTGGGAGATGTGTGTTGGGAGCAAGGGTAGGAGTAGTCTCTCTAAGCACTTTCCCTAAGAATTCTATGGGGTCTGCTTAGACTGAAAGCTATGATGGCTGTGCTGCAAGCACATTCCTGCATGCGGCACTGACACAATAGTGTACTTAGATTGAAAGGCAGCGCCTATAAACAAACAGTTTTCAATATGTCATTTTGGTTCGAGAGGATCTGAAAGGTCTATCGCATTTCAAGCATGGAATTGGCCACATGATATCAGGCTGTACCTGGCATGTGGTCCATTATCTAGCTGGCTGGAGAATTTATATTAAAAAATGATTCTCCCCAGTTTTAACACTCCATAACGGGGCACCTGGGATATCAACCAAATCCAGTCAAGGCCAAACTAAAACTGATGTCAAAGACATCATCATCTATTTTGGGTTTCTCCCCATTTTGAAATAACAGTAATGGGAGGAGGAAGCAATCCAGACTAAGACTGTGACATAGAAGTAGAACGTGTTTAATTCTGTGCCATTTACATGCCACCATCCCCCCATAGCCATTTGCCCACAAACCTGCCATTGCAGCAAATGGCACCTTTGGAGGCAAACAGCCACTTGACATTGCAAATGTCAGCAAGAAAACAGTGCAGAATTAAAGAGTTAAATACCCTCTTCCCTCAAGCCATGGTCTCAGTACTAATTACCCCACCCCCACCAGCTAGTATTTTAAAGGGGGGCACCTTTGATTAGGTCATGTTCAGCGTGATATCTGGTTTGGCCTTCCTACAAGCAGGTAAGAGGCAAGGCTTGTGAAAAGCCAATCAGAACATAGTAATGCTTGTAGACCCAGCATGGTGTACTGGTTAGAGTGCTGGACTAGGACCCGGGAGACCTGAGTTCAAATCCCCATTCAGCCATGATACTTTCTGGGTGACTCTGGGCTAGTCACTTCTCTCTCAGCCTAACCTACCTCACAGGGTTGTTGTGAAGAGAAACTTAAGTATGTAGCACACCGCTCTGGGCTCCTTGGAGGAATAGCGGGATATAAATGTAATAACAACAATAATAATAATTAATAAAGTTTCCATGGTCCTTGCAATGAAGAGGGATTTGAATTAAGAACTCCTCAGCATTTATTTCAATGTGGACCTTACAAAAAAGAGAAGAGTGCTGCCTAGACCTTAGAAACCATGGCCAAGAGAGACTTGGTTCTAATCACATGTACATCAACGGAGACTTTTTTCTTTTAAATAAAGCTACGATGGGTTTTTAATCCTATGCAGTGAAGACATGGAGAACACCCAGCCAATACCGAGGGTCTTGCTGGAGCAGAGGCCCAGCAATTTTGGCAGGTCTGGGGAAAAACACATCACAAAAACTTTCCATGTAGGCAGCAATCCCACCCCACCCACCCCCAACCCGGGAAAGACTTAGCCCCCTACTTTTCTTGCCGCAAAAGAAATTTAAAATCATTTGACTGGTTGATGAGGGCAGGGTTGCAGCTGGCAAGCCTAGATGAAAATCAGGAAAAACAGAATAAGGAAGACTGCACACAGCATACTGAATAAACCAGAACTCAAAGTTACCTTTCTACAAGCTCAGTGTTCTCTTTAAATTTTTTCATCTGCGTGCAGAATGAGTTTTGTTCTGGGTGAGAGTATCAAGGCACATGCATTTAGAGTGCAGCCTTCCTGATTAAACCTGAGTGGCATCTAAAAAGGGAGGAGAGCTGGTATGGAGAGAAGAGCTGGTCTCATGGTAGCAAGTATGACTTGTCCCCTTAGCTAAGCAGGGTCTGCCCTCGTTGGATATGAATGGGAGACTAGAAATGTGAACCCTGTAAGATATTATCCTCAGGGGATGGAGCCGCTCTGTGAAGAGCAGAAGGTTTCAAGTTCCCTTTCTGGCTTCTCCAAGATAGGGCTGAGAGGGATTCCTGCCTGCAACCTTGGAGAAGCTGCTGCCAGTTTCTGAAGATAGTACTGAGCTTGATAGAACAATGGTCTGACTCAGTATATGGAAGCTTCCTATGTCCCTAAAATTAACTGTGTGGACTTCAAAACATGTGTGAGCATGCACACGCCTTAGAGGGAACACTCTACAAGCTCCCCTTACTTTAACATTTGCCACTTCAGAGTTGGCCCTATTCTACATTATGTTCAAAACTACACTAATCCCCACCTAAATTGGTCCTTTGCTCCATCTGCCCCAGAGCTGAGTATTCTGACTCACAGCCACTCTCCAAGGTCTCAGGCAAAGGTGTTTCCAGCTCTGCTACCTGAGATCATTGTAACTGGAGATGTCAGGGATTGAACCCATGATCTTCTTGTATACAAAACTCATGCTCCACCAAATGAGTTATGGATCCTTCAACAATTTCCATAGATGCTAGGCCTACCTACCTCCCAGCATGGGCCAAAGGTAGCCTGGAGCCATGCATCGGTGCACAGAAAGCGGCAACCTCCCAGCAGAGCCACATGACATGTTTACAAGATTGACTTGTTTCACCCTAAAATTCACATCATTATGTGTGTCAGCATGTCTTGTGTAAAAAAGGTGGTGCAGTTTGTCATAATCTAGAGTTTATCATGTCTGTGTGAGAGAGACGTTCAGTTCACTTGATGGCAACTGTGAGAGGCATCTATGCCTATTCAGAGCAATGATTTTATGACTTAATCCTTCCATTGGAACAAGTCTATTATTCTCCAGCCACTTTGTGACTTGATGAGAAAAGGTGAGTGTCAATGCTCTAGTAATCATCACCTGGATTTTTGAGGAGTTTGTTTAATCTTCCATGAAGGGTTAATCCAACCCATCATTGTATAAATCAGCTTTTGCCTACTAACATTAGGTCATACATATAAAATGATTTGTGATCTTTCAGTCCTTCCCAGATCAGAGGTTTTAAAGAAATACTTTTCTTATAGTGCGACTTTAGAGTAGTTAACATTTCTTCATCTTCCCAAGTTTCTGTATTCAGGGCAATCACTCATTCATTCCACATTGTAAATAATACATGCACCCAACCAACAGAAACACAAAGCTGTCCTTTTGTCTTGTAAGAGTTTCTGTTTTGTTTCCTCACGTAACAATTTTGGAAATTTCAAGATCAAAAGCCATAACTAAATCATAATTCTCTTCCATTCCCCCCTCCCTCTTTCCTGGGTCCAGGTGTTCGGATTGCTGGTGACCATGGCCTGAGGGTGCTGATGTTTAATGCCAGGTCGGTCTGCAATAAGACCTCCTCCATCTTTGATCTTCTATTCGAGGAACAGGCCAACCTGGCTTGCATTACTGAGACCTGGTTGAGCTAAGATGGGGATGTTGCCCTATCTGAGATGTGCCCACCAGGTTTCCGTGCACTTCATCAGCCCCGAGGCCATGGCCGGTGGGGTTATGGTGATTTTCAAAGATGAGCTTGCACTGGTCAGGTGAATGCCTTCTTTTGATGTTGGGCCTACGTGACAAGATTGGACTTCTGCTGATGTACCAGCCATCCCACTGCTCAGCTGATGCCCTCTCCAAGCTCCTTGACCTCATGGAGCGGCTGATGGTTGAGACCCCTGGATTCTTGGGGGTCTTCAACCTTTCAACCCTTGGCGGGGCCTCGGGAGTTCATGGCCTCCATGGCAACAATAGGCTTGTCGCAGGTAGTCTTGGGCCTGACTCATGTGGGCGGATACACTTTAGACCTGGTCTATGTCTTTGAGCAGTGGTGACGTGATTTGAATATGGGGGGTATAGCCATCTCTCCCTTGCCATGGTCCAATCACTCCCTGATCTGTGTGCAGATTACCGCTGCTCCTTGCCTCCGCAGGGGCAGTGGACTTACTTTGATCCTGATGGTTCCATAGGGTTCTTGGGGATATTCCGAGCAATCTGGTGGGCACCTCTCCAGCGCAGCTTGTTGAGGCCTGGAACATTGAGACCACAAGGGTTCTGGATGAGATTGCCCCTAAGCGGCCTCTCAAGATTTGTGGATCCCAACTTCCTTGGTTTACTCAGGAGTGTAGGGAGATGAAGCACCTTAAGAGATACCTGGAGTGCTGCTGGAGGAAAGCTAATGCCGAAGCCGACCGAGCATGGTTACTCTCTTATCTACAGGAGTATTCTGTGGCGACAAGGGCGGCAAAGTCTGCTCACTTCTCCGCTCTTATTGCATCATCTGATTCAGGTCCAGCAGCCTTATTCTAGATTACCCGTTCCCTGCTTGGGGATGTGGAGCCAATGGAGGTTCCATCTGGCCGCTGTGACATGTTTGCTAGATTCTTCGCTGATAAAGTTGCTTGCCTTCGGCAGGCGTTGGACCCCAATTGCACAGGATCCAATGAGATGACAGAGATGTCCTCTTGTGATGTCATCTGGGATATTTTTGTGCCTGCTGAAGTCAAGGACATGGACAGGATTCTCTCTGGTATGGGTGCTTGCTCCTCCTGGCTTATTAGAGCAGCTGGCTAGAATGTAAGTGTCGGGGTTTCCTCCCTGAGACAGGGAGGCATGCCCAACCAGCTGGTAGAGTGCTGAGAGAACCTGGGGGCTCCAGACACCGGGACAGCCCCAGCAATTACCTCTCAGAAGCCAGAGAGGATTCAGAGAGATGTGCAACAGCTGCTGGGGGATGGGCAGGTGTCACCCAAGAGGCAGCAGATTGGTGGAGAGGGAATTGCCAGGATAGCAGCTCCACAGCTGGAAACAGCTGGAGGAATAAGGCAGGGGGTGGAGTTGGGGAATGAGCCCCCTTTGGAGGCAAAGGATTGGGTGTCCAGGAGACATGCCTGGCTAGGGAAGACAGAGCCAGCCGAAAGCGGGGAGAAGTGTCTGAGATGCAGGGCTTTATTTAAGGCAGAGGCTGCCGAGGATGAGTAGATCAGTCAGGACGGGGTTTGTGGGCCTGACAGTCTTCCAGAGAGGAGCTCAGGCTTTTGGCTCCCACTGATGTGGGGCAGGGGAGTGAATAAACTTCCTCCCTTCCCCAACTCTGAGGAAATGCCCGCACCTATAATTCACTGCGAGAGAGCAGAAAGGGCGTTTTGGAGAATTCCTCCTCCCAAATGCCAGACAGTAAGATCCTGGTTTCAAGAGTTGGTGAACTCTTCTCTTCATGAGGGGTCTGTGCTGGCAGCCTTAAAAGAGGCTGTGGTGCACCCTCTTTTGAAGAAGACTTCTCTCAATCCTGAGGTCCTTGATAATTATAGACCAATCTCCAACCTTTCATTCCTTGTGAGGGTTTTGGAGAAGGTTGTATGTGCCCAGCTTGAGAGCGCTCTGAATGAAGCTGATTTTCTAAATCCTTGTCAGTTGGGTTTCAGGCGATGGCACAGCACGGAAATGGCATTGGCTGTTCTGGTTGATGACTTGTATCATGAACTTGATGAGGGTAGTGCCCCTCTCTCAGTCCTTTTTAATCTCTCAGTGGCTATTGAAACGATCGACCATGGTATCCTTCTGGAGTGCCAGCACGGGTTGAATATTGGTGGCACTGTTTTGCAGTGGTTCCGTTCCTTCCTTAGTGGGCACTTTCAGTTGGTGTGCATTGGTGGCGAGTTCTCTGCCCTGTGGCCACTCCTTTGTGGGGTACCTCAGGGTTCGGTTCTTGCACCCATTCTTTTTAACATCTACATGAAACCACTGGGGCAGGTCATCCGTTGGTTTGGGGTGAGATTCCATCAATATGCTGATGATACTCAGTTGTATATTGCCACCCCAGGCCACGCCAGAGATGCTGTTTCTGTGCTTGCTCAGTGTCTGGAGGCTGTCAGGGTCTGGATGGGCCAAAACAAGCTCGGACTTAATCCTTCCAAGACTGAGTTGCTTTTGCTTACTCCTCGATCTGGCCAATTGCTGAGTCTGAGTCTCTCCATGGACGGGGTTGCGCTGCCCCTGAAGGAGATGGTCCATGACTTGGGGGTCCTCTTGGACTTGTGGCTCCTGATTGAGCAGCAGGTAGAGGCCGTGGCCAGAGGTGCCTTTGCCCAGCTTCAGCTGGTCTGCCAGTTGTGGCCCTATCTCAACCGGCAGGCCCTGGCAACAGTAACTCATGCCCTCGTAATCTCTCAACTGAATTACTGTAATGCGCTCTACCTGGCATTGCCTTTGAAGATGACCCGGAAGCTTCAGTTGGTCCAGAATGCGGCGGCCCACCTGCTTATGGGTGCTAGGAGATATGAAAGTGTGACACCTCTCGCGGTCGCTGCACTGGTTATCTCTTTGCTTCCAGGTCCAATTCAAAGTGCTGGTTCTCACCTTTAAAACCCTTCAGGGCTTAGCACCTGCTTACCTTCAGGACTGCCTCTCCTGGCCAGTCCTGTCCTGTCTTGTCTTGTGAGATCTTCTCAGGTTGCCCTTCTTTCAGTCCCTGGTCTCAGAGAGGTCCATAGTACTAGGGCCTGTGGAAGGGCTTTCTCTGTTGCTGCCCCTTTACTTTTATCTCTCTCCCTCCCCCCAGATTCAGTCTGCCTCCTCCCTTTCAGCCTTTAAAACCTTATTGAAGACATTTCTTTTCCGCCAGGAGTATGCCCTTTGATTTTGGGGTGGTTTTTTGGTGGGTTTTTATTTTATTTTATTTTTATTAAAATAAGCAAGATGGAGGTGCTCATTGTGGAGGCTCAGAATCTGAGGGGTGAGTTAGATCTTCCTGTGCTGGTTGGGGTTACACTCCTCCAGAAGGAGCAGGTGCGCAGCTTGGGAGTACTCCTGGACCCAGGCCTCACCCTGGTATCTCAGGTGGAGGCCATGGCCAGGAGTGCTTTCTATCAGCTTTGGCTGCTTCGACAGCTGTGCCCATTCCTCGAAGAGGATGACCTCAAAACAGTGGTGCATCAGCTGGTAACCTCCCGGCTAGACTACTGCAATGCGCTCTACGTGGGGCTGCCTTTGTATGTAGTCCGGAAACTTCAGTTAGTTCAGAATGCGGCAGCCAGATTGGTCTCTGGGGCAACCTGGAGAGACCATATGATGCCTGTTTTGAAACAGTTGCACTGGCTGCCGATATGTTTCTGGGCAAAATACAAAGTGCTGGTTATTACCTTTAAAGCCCTGAATGGCTTGGGTCCGAGATATCTTAGAGAGTGCCTTCTTTTACATGATCCCCACCGCACGTTAAGTCATCTGAGGAGGTCCGTCTCCAGTTACCACTGCTTCATTTGGTGGCAACTCAGAGGCGGGCCTTCTCTGTAGCTGCTCCTGGGCTGTGGAATGCACTCCCGGCAGAAATTCGTAATTTGAGATCATTGCTGTCCTTCAAGAGAGCCCTTAAAACCCATCTGTTTGGCCTGGCCTTTCAGGGTTTTTAATTAATTTAATTAATTTTAATTAATTTAATTTAATTAATTCAGGGTTTTTAATTAATTAATGCACTGGCTGCCGATATATTTCCAGGCAAAATACAAAGTACTGGTTATTACCTTTAAAGCCCTGAACGGCTTAGGTCCAAGTTATCTAAGAGAACGCCTTCTTCTACATGATCCCCACTGCACGTTAAGGTCATCTGAGGAGGTCCGTCTCCAGTTGCCACCAGTTCGTCTGGTGGCGATGTAGAGGCGGGCCTTCTCTGTAGCTGCTCCTGGGCTATGGAATGCACTCCCGGCAGAAATTCATAATTTGAGATCATTGCTGTCCTTCAAGAGAGCCCTTAAAACCTACCTATTTGGCCTGGCCTTCCAGAGTTTTAAATAATTAACTGTTTTAAACTGTTTTAAACTGTTGCCCTGATTTTCAGGGCTTTTAGCTGTTTTATTGGTTTTATTGTGTTTTAATAGTTTGATTTTAATTGTTAATTTGTTTTAATTCTTTTTATCATGTTTTGAACTGCCCTGAGCCATTTTGAAAGGGCGGTATATAAATCTAATAAATAAATAATAAATAAATACAATCTCAGATGCTGTTCTTGTTTGTATACTGCCCTGAGTCATGTGGATTGGGCAGTATATTAATTAATACAGAATTAATATTAATTAATTAATTAATTAATTAATTAAACAAATAATTCAAGCATGCAGAAAAAGAATGTTATCTTCTGATAAAGTTGAAGGTGAGCTATATTCCCAAGAAAAATATTAGTGCCTGAATAAATAAACGGAGGCCGAATTCAGATGAAATAGGAAACCAGAGAGCCTTTCACCTCCGGTTTCCAAAGCCGCACATTTGAATTCAGCAAACTGGAGTTAAGGGCGAAAGGGGGCCTGTTGTTTCCCTCGTCAAGCTCCACTCTGAACCTTTGGTCACAGTGAGTTTCGCTGCCCTTAACTCCAGTTTTGCAGGGCTAGTGTTGCATCCGAACAATGTCACCATAGTTAGGGCCCCATGGAACTGGAAATAAGGGAGGAAGCTCCTCCCTCACTCTGGCCCAATTGGCTGTGCAGGCTGTCATTCTGTCAAGAAGGAAGCCCACACAGCCAGATCCCCTGCCCTTCTGTAGTCTCACTGTCTGCAGAGAGGCAACTCTTCCTTTCATCTGAATGCAGACAGCTTAGTGGGTTAGGGTTAATAAAGCATGGTTTTAGTCCTTACAGTTATGGAGATCTGCCTGAAAATGTGCAGACAGAACCTATCTCAGGCTCCAGTGGCTGGACAAGGGAGATCTTTTGTATCCTGCGTGGCTACCTGCCACTCCCTCATAACTTCAAACCTTCTTTCCTCAATTACACATTTCTCCAGCCATATGTAAATAATAATAATAATTTGGCACATGGAGACTGGTGCATGATTTTCTTAGTACAAAATGTGAAGAACTCATGTTAAAGGGAATACATTTGCAAAGAACTTACTGAAAATGCCATACCAAGCCAAAGCTGTGGATGCATCATGGACTAGTGACTCTGCATGCTTGCTACCAGGCTCTTTCAGTCATAACAAGTAAGTTGGAATGTGATCTGTCTTGTCCTGCCGCCATCTAAACAAGGATATCTCTTGAGAAACTGCTGAGAGTAGACATTGGAGAAATTTGCCTATGTCCAGCTAAATAGCTAAGCATCAGAACTGTGGATGTGGTTTACCACTTGCCTTCTTTTTAGACAGATATAACTCTCATTTTCATCTTAGCTAAGACTGCCATATTTTCATCAGACCATGCAGTTCTTATAGACAGACCACCCACCACTTCAGTTAAAGCAAAGAAATATCAAGGGGCTTATTAGGATCACAGTATGGTAATGGCTATCCAGGTGAATAATTTAATTATTTGAATTATTAAATACAAGTATTGAATGCCTTGCAGTTGTTATAGGGACAGTCCCTTATGAATCTGCACAGCACTTTCATTTTTAGAGTGGTCATTACCACGCTAAATGCAAACCCTACAATGCATTGCATTTTTACAAAACAACTCATTCTTAATATTATTCGTGTTTTTCTGTTTGATTTTCCGGTGCTTGTTGTGGGAAGTCATTGTCCTTTCTCTGTCCCTTGCTTTGGGGAAAGATTTTGGTTGTTTGGGGTTTTTTTAAATTCGTAACTGTTTACAATGCTTTTTAGGGTGAGTTGGTAGAGATGCTACTCTTCAGACTTCATTTCAGAGTCTTTTCTGGAAGTTAAATCTGAGGACATGTGAAAATTCATGCACAAATCTCCGAATAACTTTTGGTGGTTCAGAGCAGCACCAGGGGCCCTGATCTGGATCAGGACTGGGGAGAGGGGAGTTCCACAAAGCTGCTGTTTGTATCTGGGAAATGGCAAAAAAGAAAAAAAATCTCCTCCTGTGCTTGTAGTACAGATGAAAATCAGCCCCACTTACCAGCCCCAGCCCCCAAATGCAACTTTTAATCAAAGAGGAAGACAGAAACAGGACATGGATCTCCCATGTCCTGTCTAGTTTAGCTGCAAGGGAATGGGGGAGGTGCATATTCACTCTAACACATGTACATGATCTCTAAAGCAACAGGTAGAGCAGATCGTTGGGGAATAACAGCAAATGCCATGCAGGAAAGAGAGTTCAGCCAGGTATCACTGTGTGTGTCTCAAGTAGTGATCTTTCTGGGAGTAAGAATGTCCCTGTTTTAATATGTGAAATGTTTGAGTTGTATGACTTTGCCTTCTCAAGAATACACATTCCATCCCTATGTGTTCTTCATGGTCTCTGTGCAGGGATGTTCAGAGCAATGTTGACACTTTCTAGAGCTAGAGCTTTGGAGTGTGTGCTACTGACTGCCCCATGCCTTGCAGAGGGATTTTCCTCTTTTGCACATGGCTCGAGGAATGTGCCCTCCTGTTTAGTTCCTTTCTGAGCGGAGCATTAGTAGCACCAAGAAGAACTTGGGTAAGAAAATCGTGAAGCTGTGCACACAACAGCCCTTCTGCATCCCATTGTCATTATGAGAAGCAAGTGATGATAAAAATGTGGAAATGTTGGCAGCTATGCCCTTTTAGATACAACAGTGTGCCTTTGCACTCTGCTGTTCCTGTTCCCCATGTAGGCATCAGTGAATCTCTCTCTCTCTGGCCCGGCTTAGGATTCTGGTTACTATCCAATCTGACCTCCTCTTTCGCTCATGGTGGATTTCCAGGACGGTTGCCTAGCCCTCTCCATTTCTGAGCCAAGCATCCAAGCTTTCCTCAGGAAGCTCCCTCTCCACATGCCCTTATTGTTCTTGGCAAGTACTCAGCTCAGCAGTAAGGGAACTACTGGCTTCATTTACACACTCCGAAGAAATGAGTGAATGGTTCTAACTTCTCATGCTCTTAAGAGGCCAGCTGTCTGTGTGGCCCGGATTTTGTGGAGACGTTTTCTGCTGCTTGAGTAAATCTGGGGGATGGAGCAAGAATATTTGGTGTTGCAAAGATGGGGTAGGAGCACACTTTACATCCCACCCACTCCTGTTATAAAAAATATTAAAAAGTTATTTTTTAAAGCACCTCCCAAAATTGATCAATTTGTATAAGAGAGAAACAGAAGAGCTCTGAACCCCTTTACACGATGTTAGGTATGAGCAGGTATACCTGGGGCCACTGCTGCTTTGAGGTGAGAAGGGGCAACACAGAGGAAATGTGGCAGCTGTGCTTCTCCTAGGCATTTCCTGAGCAGAAGGGGCTTCTGGTGCCGCGATGAAAGAAAGTGGGGAGGATGCAGGAGGCGGCTATGTTTGGAGTAAGATTAAAGATTTGTACCCCACCCAGTACAATATGAGCAAAACCTGAAAATATGAGGTTCTGACAGTTGAACTAGACAGAATGCAGGAAATGTGATAAGGCTGTCCCATGGTCTTATTCTTTCTTTCTTTAGCAGCCCCATGTCGCTACTTTAAGACTGGCGAAGTAGTGCTGGAGAAAGGGATTTCCTCTTATACCATTTCCTACATTTAAATCCCCCACCCAGCTTCTAATAATTCCACAAAGGGCTGGGTCGGAGGAGAACATACATTAGTAGCCTCCACACAAGGTTTTCTGCCTGCCCAACAAGATCATCAGGGCCTTTGCTCCATGTGCTGATGTTGAGAGAGGCTAAATTGTTGTGCACATGAAACTGGGCCTTCTCTGTTGTTGCCCCCAGGCTCTGGAATGCTCTCCCAGTGAATGTCCACTCTTTGACATCTACGGCTGCTTTTTTAAAAAAAACTAAAGACCTTTTTATTTGTTCAGGCTTTTACCCCTTAGGGGCTGGCAGGTCTCTCAGCTCTCCTGCTTCTGTTTGTCTTTTTTTTTTTTTAATGGTGTTGGTATATGTGTGTGTTTGTTTTGGATGTTACATGGTTTTTACTGTTTAACTGATTTAAAGATTTTAAATGTTATTTTTATGGAGTTTTATTGTATTTTATCTTTTGTAAACTACCTTGTGATGCCTTATGAAAGGCGATATAAAAACTGAATAATTAATAAATTAATAAATAAAAATAAATGTAGGGTCTCTCTCTCTGTGTGTTTGTTTTCCCACAGAGCTCATAGCAAACAAATGGGTTTGAGGGAAACCTGAGGAACCTGTGAGAAAAAAGGGTTAAACATCCCCTCCACCATCACTTTCACAGTTCCACAGAGAGCTGCCAATTAGATATGTTACACACACACACACACACACACACACACACACACACACACACACACACACTCCTTATTGTAGACATCATGCTTGATCTGGGCCTGAGATGAGAATTCTGAATTGATAATCTAGAAATACTGGAATACTGGAAGCAGCCATTTCAAATTATATAAATGTGATGGGGGCTATTACATTTCCCTTGAAATCCACCCTAACTAGAGAGATGTTCTGGTCCTGCTTTAGGAGCACACTACTCTTCAAAGTAGGCTGCTACCAGCTTAAGACTGGTCCAGAGCCACTAACCAGACAGGCCCAGCTTCAGCTAACCCTAGAACAGTCCAGCTTGAGAATTCCTGACACAGCACAGCCAGCAGACAGAATCCAGCTCTAGACAAGCAGCCCATTTAAAGGTCAATTCTAATAGTATACAAGTAGCACAATTACCATGCACTAGCATGTGAACAAGTGTTTTGCAAGTATCTCTTTAGAATTTCTTAAGACGTCTAAACATGAGTTGTTATTAATAATAATAAGAAGTAGAAATAAAGCAATACTAAGAAATAATAAGAAATAAAGCATTCACAGCAGTTGAGCTGGAAGAACTACAAAGAGCAACACAGGATATGGAAGAATAATTGCTCAGGTGCAGGTGGAGGAGAAGGTGTTGGAAGTAGAGGATGCCACTGTCACTGAACTGTTTCAAATTCAAAACTAGGCAACCTCCCCTTTGCCTTCTTCTCAAAAACCTGAATGCCATTTTACAGGAAAGCAACAAGAACTAAAGCAAAAATAACTGAGCACATGAACCAAACAACCACCAGGGTTCGACATCCAGCTGTAAAAACAGTTGCCAAAAAACAACTTGTTCAGGCGTTAAAAGATGTAAATGTGGCACCTACAGAAATAACAACCAATAATTTGCAAGAAACAAACCAACTAATGTACAGTGCAGCAACAATAACAACACAAGAGCTCAGATATAAGATCAGTGGACCTGTAAAAAAAGAAAGTAGTACATCACCTAAATGGAAGATTAGATTAGAAAATAAAATTGCCAGGCTTAGATCAGATGCTAGTAAACTGAAAGATATGAAAGACAAGAAGCTGAAGAATGAAAACACCAAACAGCATCTGATCCAAAAATACCATCTAGATTCAAGGAAAATTAGAGAAGTCCTCAAAATAATAAAGCAGCAAATAACCGCAGTGTCAAAGAAGATTAGCAGATACGAAGCTAGAATTACACAACACAGGGAGAATCTCCAATTCCAGTCAAATCAGAAATGTTTCTACCAAAGCACAGAAGGAGAAACTGCAAGAAACATGGAAACACCAAATAAAGAAGAGAAACAGTTTAATTCTGGGAAGAATTATGGGACAATCCAAGAATTATGGGACAATCCAATAGATTATAATAAAAAAGCAGACTGGGTAAAAGAGGTTGAAAAATGTAACCAACAAATACAAGATCTAATAACAACACCAGAATTAATAAGTGAAAGAGGAAAGAAAATTAAAAATTGGACTGCACCAGGTGACGATGAACTGCATGGCTTTTGGCTTAAACACTGAACAAGCCTATCAAAACAGTTCAATCACATTTTGCAAGGAGGTGATATTGAACAATGGCTAACAACTGGGAAAACTCATCTCATCATGAAAGACCCAGCAAAAGGTGCAGTTCCAAGTAATTATAGACTGATAACCTGCCTACCAACCATGTTCAAATTATTAACTGGAATAATAGCAGATGAAGTACTTATTAACTAATAAGCAGCTTCCAACTGAACAGAAAGGAAATTGTCAGAACACCAGAGACACAAAAGACCAGCTGCTGATTGACAAAATGATTTTAGAAAATTGCAAGAGAAGAAAAACCAATTGAAGTGTTGCATGGATTGACTACGAGAAGGCCTTCGACTCATTGCCTCATACATGGATACTAGAATGTTTAGAAACAACTGGTGTCAGCAAAAACATTCAGATATTTATTTTTAAAAAGCAATGAGCATGTGGAGTACACAGTTAACAATCAACGGCGAGACACTTGGACAGGTTAGCATTAGAAGAGGTATTTTCCAAGGGGACTCACTATCCCCTCTGTTGTTTGTAATTGCCATGACTCCACTTTCACAAAAACTAAACAAAACAGGCCTCAGATACAAAACATCTAAAACATCAAGTAAAATCAACCATCTGCTGTACATGGACGATTTGAAGTTGTATGGAAAGTCCTAATCAGAAATCGAATCACTGCTAAACACTGTCTGTATATTCAGTAGCGATATAGCAATGGAGTTTGGACTAGACAAGTGTGCTGTATTAATAATGAACAGAGGAAAAATAACAAAAACAAGGGATAGAACTGTCCAACGGAAGCAACATCAAGAACCTGGAAGAGAAAGAACATTACAGATACTTGGGCATTCTCCAGGCTGATAACATTGCACACACTGAAGTTAAAAGAAAAATTGGAAGTGAATACATGAGGAGAGTTAGAAAAATTCTTAGTCCAAACTCAATGTTGGGAACACCATACAAGCCATAAACACCTGGGCTATACCTGTTATCAGATACACTGCAGGAATAATAGACTGGACCCAGGCAGAGCTAGAGACGCTAGATCATAAGACCAGGAAAATAATGACCATCAATCATGCTCTAGACCCCCTCAGTGATGTAGATAGGCTATACCTCCCTCGCAGGTGAAAGAGGAATGCTGCAAGTCCATCAAACAGTAGAGGAGGAGAAAAGAGGCCTTGAAAAATATATAAAGGACAGTGAAGAAGATGCACCTAAAATGGTCAATAATGAGAAATTATTCAACACCAATGAAACAAAGCAGGCCTACAAGAAAGAACAAGAAAAGAACCGAGGAGAAAAATGGAAAAATAAGCCACTGCATTGTCAATATTTGCACAATATAAGTGGAAAATCAAACATCACCAAGACCTGGCAGTGGCTTAAGAATGGCAACTTGAAGAAAGAAACAGAGGGTTTAATACTGACTGTACAAAAACAGGCACTAAGAACAAATGCAATAAGAGCAAAAGTAGAAAAGTCAACAACAAACAGCAAGTGCCGCCTTTGTAAAGAAGCAGATGAAACCGTGGACCACCTAATCAGCTGTTGTAAAAAGATCGCACAGACTGACTACAAACAAAGGCATTACAAGGTAGCAGGGATGATACACTGGAACATCTGCAAAAAATACAAGCTACCTGTAGCCAAAAATTGGTGGGATCATACAATTGAAAAAGTTGAAGAAAATGAAGATGTAAAAATACTATGGGACTTCCGACTACAAACAGACAAACATCTGCCACACAATACACCAGATATAACTGTAGTTGAGAAGAAAGAAAAACAAGTTAAAATAATCGACATAGCAATACCATGAGAGAGCAGAATAGAAGAAAAAGAAATAGAAAAAATCACCAAATACAAAGATCTACAAATTGAAATTGAAAGGCTGTGGCAGAAGAAGACCAAAATAATCCCCTTAGTAATTGGCTCCCTAGGTGCAATTCCAAAACAACTTGAAGAGCACCTCAACACCATAGGGGCCACAGAAATCATCATCAGCCAACTACAAAAAACAACTTTACTGGGAACATCCTATATTTTGTTACATTATCTATAATAATAACAATATTTATAATAAAATTCAGCCATCCCCGGTCCTTGGGAAGGACTCAATGTCTGGATAAAACAAACCAATCAATAACACCTGTCTGACTCTGTAAACAAGAAATAATAATAAAATTAATATAAATAGAAAGTTGTACACAATAAGAGAACTGGGACATGGTAAAAGGAGAGTAAAGAAATTCACAAGGATTAAGGAAGAAAATACAAAGAATTGTAGCTAACTAGTATTGACCAGCATTCTGACTAAGGAAGCTCTGGTACAATTAGAGGATCAGAATAGCAGTGCTTCTAGACTAACAGCACTGGTGCACGATGTGTGTGTATGTTTGTGTGTGTGTTGGCGGGGGGAAAACTATTTTTATGACCTTCCCTTTCCCAGGAATTCCTTTCTGCCACCTGAAAAATATGTCCCTGAGGAATGCACAATACCCAGCACAGTGGTGCTGTTAGTCTGGAAGCACTGCTGTTCTGATCTTCTTGCTGCATCAGAGCTTCCTTAGTTAGGATGTCAGACCAATGAGTTTTGCCTTAGTTCAGCAGTTAGGTCCTAGGCTGAGGGAGTGTTCATCTGTGCAGCATCTCCTGGTTCTGGAGGTTCTTGTTTTCAGCAGGGAGCAATTGGAGCAGCAACAATAACAAAAACAGCAACTATTTTTGTTCAATCTGCGATTTATTGGTTTGATATGTGAGAAAACCTGAGTCTAGGTAGGGTACAAGTCAAAGATTTTTGTTAATTTAGAGAAAATTATTGCTGTGCATTAACATTTAATTTCTAGTCTGTCTGAATAAAAGGGCAAGGGGAATGTAATAGACATGAGACAGTGCTGGAACTGAGCAGGGTATAAATTGAACCAAGGGTTTTTCAATATACTGTTTCTGGAGAATTTTTCTCTTCTGTGTTTCTGGCAAGTTTCCTAGTTGAGTGCAGGGTAATTTTATTGGCCCAAGGGACCATTACAAAGTCATTTGTGCTAAAGTTCAATATTATCCACACTCTGTAATAGAGATGAGCCCAGACGCAACACCAACCAATCAATTCCTCTGGGACATGTTCAAATGTATTAGATATAAATTATATATAATATACATACATCATATCTTTCTCTGCATGATATATAGAGATCAAGTGCAGTCCAAATGTTATTGTTCCGCTTAGATCATCACAAAACTCCATTCAAATTCTAAAACAAAAACAGGACGATGTTATGACTGTCTACAGTATGTTCCACAACTCACAGAATAAGAGGAGATAATGACGGTTAGTAGCTACATTTTGTACAAACCCCGGTATTGCCTGCAGTGGCTTGCCACCACCAAAAAGCCACCTCTTGAACCACTATTGCTTCTTGACGTGGCTCTGAAGACCCCTGAGGAGGAGTGCAACATTCACTGCTGACTATGCCTGACAGCAGTGGCTGCTGCCTGGGAAGAGCAGAGCTCCTATTGCCACCACTGGCTGCTCTCTGACCTGCTCTTCACACTCCCAGCACACTCGGACTGCTTGGGGCCAGTGTTGCAGAGCAGTGAGGGTCCTTTGCCCCCAGTATGGGAGTGGGGAGCCCTTCACTGCCTCCCATGCAGTGTCCCCTCTAACAGGGATTCCCAGATGTTGTTCACTACAACTCCCAGCATCCCCAGCTGCAGGGGCCTTTGGTTGGGGATTATGGGAATTGTAATCAACAATATCTGGGAATTCCTGTTAGTAGGAACGCTGCCTCTCATGGCCCAGCAAATGCACACAGTGCCTGAGCAATCTTGAGCATTTACTTGGTGGCAGGTCACTGTAGGACAGAGAAGCCTCACAAAAAGACCACCCACCGGACAGAATGGAGACAGGAAGGGCATATGTAAAAATAAATTCGTATATCCATGCCATTCGCAGGATGCAACCCACACACCCATTCGCAGGATGCAACCCACACACTGGGTAGTGGGGTATATGTGCGAAAATATGGTATACAATGCTTAGAATAAATATGGCAGACTCCCCCCCCACTCATGGGCATCTACACTCCAGAAGAGAAATCTGTAGGAGCTTTTTAAGATGGTGACTTTACTATGACTTTACTTTGGGAGAGTGAGTGTACATTCACATATCACCCAGATTTACCCCGAAGTCCATGCGATACTTCAGAGAGCACTTCACACACGGTTCAGGTTTCCCCCTCCATATTGGAACCTAGCCTGATTTATGTCCGGGGTAAAAAAAATCCTCTTTTTGCATTTGAGTATCTGTTATGCCTGAACTTGCAGTAAAGCCTTGCAGTAAACCCACAGTAAAAACTGCTGTCTGAAAATTCTCCAGGTAGGATTTTTCTGCTTAGGACTTGCAACTTTTGATCAGCTGTCAGTGTATGTGCTGGCTTATTTTTAAGAAGCAGTATACAGGCAGACCTAGTTAACTGCCGTTTCAGTGTTTGCAGTTTTGTGTATCCACAGTTTAAAAATAAGCACCAGATTCAATCTGAATGGTAGGGTGTTTTGTGTATCTGTGGTTTTGAAGACCTTGAACTTGACCTGAGCTTTGACCATGAACTTAAACGTGACCTGAGTTTTGAGCATGAGCTTCAACCGTGAACTTGACCAGAGCTTTGAACATGAACTTTGGAGGGTGTATGTGTGTGAGAGTGAAGGAACTCTGGTGTGTGTTTACTTTAACTGGCCCCAATCTTATGATGCCTCTCTGGGCAACCTGCCAACCAGTCAGGCCTGGGGATGGTGCTGCTAAGTGCTGAACTTCAACTGTGGAGTAAGGAAGCTTCATGATTACAGTACTGTATGCATTACTGGAGCAGCTAGAGAGTGGGAGAGCATAAAATCTGAGGTGGCCACAGAACAGTGCTCTGCTCCATCCTTATTTCTGCTCTCCCCCCCCCCTCTGATTTTTTGGTGACTTTTAAAACAATTTTCTAGGCTCCAGAACCTAGCCCCCTAATTCTCATAGAGGCAATGCCTTGTTTCATTGTCTGCAGTCGTAAGCGAGGAATGGAACCCCTGCAAATTGTGAAATCCACCTGTATTCACTTTGCTTTTGGCCCTTTATCCAAGCTAGAATTATTGGACAACAAAATTGAATGTATAATTTTTAGCTTAGACTGCTTAGCAGGTGATTGTGTACTTCCAAACATGCCTGTGTGTCATCATCTGGATCTTTGTCAGCTTCTACTGATTACCTTAGTAAGATAAATTATTAGCATAGTGAAGCTTATTTTGATTACTTTCTGCAGTTCGACTCTTCTGAGAATGCAATGCTTGTATTCATCCATTGAGTCTTCAGTAGGTCAGTGGGATACAATCTCTTCTTTTCTAGCTCCCCAGAGAACAAGAAAGTGGCTGACAAAATAATGGATACTGAGAGCAAAGATTCAATAGGCTTATGGATATAAATGATGTCATCATGGATCAAATTGACACAGCTTCAGAGGTTCTCAGATAGAATTTATAGTACTTGGTAAGAAAGCTCTGCTCTCATACAAGCAGCTAAGCATCCATCACATCTCTACAAAGATGGCCTGGCTGAATAAATTCTCTGTAATCTATTTTTCTGCACCAGACATTCTGGCAATTTATTCAAGAAAAATATAACTTGCACAGAAATGTGTGTTTTGGGCAGTATACAAATATGTTAAATAAAGAAAGGTTTAAAGCTAAAATTTTCAGGGCCAGTCCTAGGGTTTTTTGGTGCCCTGGGCAAAGTTTGACTTTTGCAAAGTGAGGAGGCCTGGCTTTAACTTGAGCTGCACAGGCTGCTCACTCATGAGCTCAAATGACCAGCCTGCATGGATGACCAGTGGATGACTACTCTGTGCTGGTTTGAGGATACAGTGAGAGGGAGTTCCCAGTCTTTAATTTTATTGATTTGCAGACTGCCCCAAACTTCTGCGTCTGGGAGGTTTACAGCAACATAATGATGCGGGCAAACCTCTAATGCTTCAGAGATGAAAAGATGCTGCTGTTAATTTGGAAATCAGAGGGAATGCCACTTAGGAGGCGAGCTGTTTATTGGGGGCTGAGGTGCAATGAGCAAGGAAGACTGTATTTTAGGGTGCAGAATGTGCATGCACTTTGGGGAGCAGGGTGCAGTAGTACAACTTGCATTCTTACACCACTGTGCAGCACTTCAGGGAGAGAGAGAATAATTGAAAGTGCTATATTCTGGCATTGTTTATGCGCACACGCGCGCACACACACACACACACACACACACACACCAAGAATTGGTGCCCTTTGCAGCAGCCCTGATTTGCCTTGTGGACGTGCCAGTCCTGATAATTTCACTAGCTAGGTTTCCAGTAAACCCCTTTGCTTACTTAGCAGTTTTCTGGATGTCAGCTCAAATGGAATAGTATATGTATCTTGTGTCCAGAGTTACACACGCAGTGTGCACATTTTATATAACATCCCACAGCTGTGTAAGCCCCTCTATAATATCTGCTTCCACTGCCTGAAACCTCTTGTGGATGGAAACATATATGGAAAGGGTGCAGCTGGAAAACGGAAGGGAAGGGGAAGGTAATAAATAGACCATATTCAAAGAACCTGCAACCTTTCATTCAAGAGAGTGGCTCCTAAATGCTTCTTCTCTCTAGTTACTGCACAGGAGATTATTACTGTACTGCTTTAAGGAGCTGTCAGTGCCTTTGTGACAGCAGCAATGATTACACTAATCCCTACCCTAATCTCAGATATATTTGCATGCCTAGCAACCAAGGAGCAAAGACAGCTATGCTCAATAGGTTTGGAAGTGAAATGTCAAGAATCAACATGGGCATATCAAGATAGGCAACTATTGGCATAGCTACTCCAGAGACATCTCAACTATGTGTGAGGTATTTTGCTAATTGTAAATATTTGATTGCCTTAATATGTCCATCACATGGAGCTAATTCGCACCCAGGTTGATCAGTAGCTGCCTCCAAGATTGAGTGATAACTTGCACATCTGAATGGACCCTTCTAGAGTGCTCCCTCTAAGGCATGCACGTATGCACATGCTCACATATTTTTTGATGACCGCTCAGATAATTCTAGTTCCCGCTCAGGTTTAATCAGGAAGGTCCCACTCACACACTGCCTTGATACTGCTGCCCAGAACAAAACTCATTCGGCAAAGAGATGAAAAAAATTAGAGAGAACTCTGATATAGACAAAGGCAGAAAAATCACATCATGCCAATTGCAACATTTTCAGTGTAAACAATTCACACATTCAGCTGCTACAAGTGAAAACCAATGATTACAAAAATGTTTTTCAACTCCTGCTCTCAATTCCCCCCATTAAAAAAAAGATTTAGTTTTACTCTTAAAACAAGATTATGATGCAATCTGCACAGTACAGGTGGATTAGGATCAAACTGGTGGGATATGGCATCCCTAAACTGAATGTGTTGCCACGCCTTTTCACTTCCAAGCAAATTTTTCTTTTAATGTGGCAAAAGAGAGGAAAATACTTTTAAAGAACTGATCAGTAATCAAAATTATTTTTCACAGATAGCAAGAGAGTCTACAAATACAGTTTTGAATTGCCTCATAGTGTTGCTTTGATAAATAGAAGATGATGGCTTTCACCTTCCTGTTCAAAGATTTCTTTCTGTGTCCTTTGGTAGCCATGATAGTTGGCACTATTGTTCCTTTGGCTATCGTTTGAATTTATTACTGGGGAGAGTAGAAATGGAGCATTCCATTATGACTCTGGTTGGGGCCAACTTGGGGTCCTAAAGTGTGTTTGAGAGATCCATTGGATTGCTTGACTAAGAATGTGGCTTATTGGTAGAAGTAAGTCTAGACCTACCATTAATTAGACAGCCTTGGGTAATTACATGAGTAAAGTGTGCTTTTAAAATGACAGTGACCATGTAACAAACTATCTAAATACAAAGTGAAACAAATTAATATTTGAGCAAGGGGAGGCAGGATTTCATTTTGAAAAAGGAAATTTTGAGAAATTGTTTCCCAAGACAGTCAATAAAAGGACTCCAATGATCTTGGAGGCTAACAGTTGGTTGTTGTAGTCTGTCCAGTAATCTTGTGTATTTGTTGTTTAGAAGTTTGCCAAAAGAAAAAGGAGGGAAAGGAGAAGGAGAAAATTGAGTTGTTTTTTCTGAATAAACTCTTAGTTAAATCTACATAAGATTACTCTGTGACGGAAGCAGCTATACAACACTGGTGCAGGCCTGAACTATGTTATATATGTGATATTAGGTATCACTATGTGGCATTAGGAATTATAGGCAGAATAAGAAAACAAAAATGAGCACCTGATGAGGCTGAACTACATAGTTGATATGCCACATATGGCCCATGGAACTCAAGTTTGACTGGGTTAGAGAGAATCCTGTACCCCACTAGTACTGAATAAATGTTATACAGTCACAGCAATTTTAGTTGGTTACAGCCAAAGTAGCCCTGATGGGATCTGACCCAGTAAAGTGATGTTTCTCATGAGCTCTAAGTACAGTTCTTATCCTTCATATGCATCTCTCAAGGTAGCTTATCCTTCCAAAACAAATTTACATATATTAAATTCTGAAGCACATATCATGAGTAGACCTTCTCACACTATTAGGTAAGATGTAACTTTGCTTGGCTTGGACGATGCACATTAACACCACTTATCAGTTAATTAAGGCAATACATCATTCAGTCTGTAATTAGGTTCCCATATATTCTTTATGGCAACTTTGTCAAAGACTATGATTTCGAAATAGTTACTCAAACTGAGAAAGCATACCTAATGAGCAGACTGTAAGGGAGACCTTGAGATGAAAGAATACATTTATAATGAATGCTGTGAGAGTGCATCCAAACAGACCTCACTGCTCTACAAATTTTATGTCTGTGTTGACCCAAAAACACATGGAACTAAGAAGACATTTTCCAGGCAAATGATAGTGTACAGTTTCCAATACCACATCTTCATCAAATACAATCAACACAGCACAATCCACATTACATATAATATGTTAGTATTTCTTACTTGCCGTTCCTGCCTGAACTGAATGATGGTGTAGTCTTACAGGGTGTTGCTTTGAATCATATTTAATGTATTGAATTGTGGTTAATTTATTAGAACCACAGGAATGCTTTCATGTGCAAAATGTACGATGCCACTGGGAAAATAATGACCTGCATGGTTGAACTTCTTTGCTGTCAAAGTCATTAAATATGGTGATCAGGGAACAGATGATACTTCTAATCATTGCATCATATCGTTTGTTGGGGCACAGACATTGGTAACATTTTAACGGATCGATCGGCATTCCAGAAAGTGTCAGAAATTAATCATCCACTCTAGCCATGGACTGAGGATACTGACCTTAATAAAATTGAAACATAAATCATCTTGCACCTTAAACACCCAAGGCTGCTTAGCTATGGATCAACCAGTCCTCATACTGTTTGCTCCTCATTCTTTTGATTGCTAAGTTATGTTCCTTCAGTTGCTCAACTGGGAGAGTTGTCTTTGTCATTTGTTGCAAGATGAAATTTAACACTACACACTGCATTTCAAAATTATGATGGTTGGTTACAAATCATGAAAATGCTTGCTACCAACAGCTTATGAAACAGGAACGGGTCCAAGGGGTGGCGAATGCTTCCCCCAAAACATTTTCCACACTCTCTTTTGTTCCCCCAACCCCCAGACTGCAACTTTATAGCAAAGTGTCCGTCATAGTATATGATGGTTCTACAGTTTGAATGATTTTTCTTTAACAATAAATGGCCTCAGTTGTTTAAAGAAGCCTTATCCACTCATTCCTCTACCGCCAAACCAGCAGCAAAGGTCAGTGCACCCATGTAGGTAGGAGATGCCTCACCAACCCATTAGCTTCCACCCTGGTCAGGAACTGGACAAAACCATGTGTACAGGGTAATCTCCCCTGCAGATTTCAGCTGGTCTGGTATGGACCTCTTTCTCCACTCCATCTTTTCAGTCTTGAAGAAAAAACTTGCAGGTTTGATTTAATCCAAAAAGGCAGTATTTTGATGTAAACCACCCTGAGTTTTGGAAGGGTGGTATATAAATCAAATAAAATAAAAAAATAAATATTTTCTTAATGGGATTTGCCCTATTTTTAGAATAAGTTTGAAAATGTCAAGGAAGCTGCATCAATAAGGTAAATAAACTAAAAACATTAATTACTTTACCTCTATAATTATTTAACATATAGAAAAATCCTTGCTCCTCCTACTAATGTTCTTTGCCAATCCCTTTGCTCGTCCTAACTAGTTGTTCTAGAGCCATTCATGTTATTAAAAGAACTGACTGTGCAAAGGATGACTAAAAGAGACTATCCAGATTACAAACTGCTTGAAGTATAAAGGTTTGGCTCCTTGCCAAAGCAAATGGCCAAAACAAGCAGCTATGAAACCTGGAAGCGCTACCTAAGCACAGGAGTGAGGGTCTTCCACCTACCCAATTTTGCCTCTGTGTGTTGAATAACATTTACAGTAAACAAAATCTCTTCACTTGTTACATTTTGGGGGTACTTATCTAAAAATGCAAAGCACTAACACAATAAATATGGTTGCAAACATGAGTATTGTCCATTAATATATACGATAATGTGTGTGTGTGTGTGTGTGTGTGTGTGTGTGTGTATAAAATTTATTTCTTATTTCTCGATGTAAACTGCTTTGGAAACTCTTGTTGAAAAGCAGTATATAAATATTTGTAGTAGTGTGTATTCAAGATTGCCTGTGGCTCCCAATTGGATGTATGCTTGGTGGAAAATTCAGGTTTGTCACATGCAATGTGTAGAATGGCCATTAAAGAAGCATGATTTTTTAAACCATGGGGTTGGCGGCAGGTAATATAGCTATCCTTGGCTAATTATTTTGTTTTCCTTAATCAGGCCCAATCCAAGCACCTCCAGTACCTGAAAGAGGATGGTGAACCACTGCCCCCACTCTCTGATTTCCCCCACCCAGAATCTCCCCTCCTTACCCCTTCCATGCTCAGAGCATGCTATACATCAAACTCCCCCCATCCCCTTTTCCCTCATAGTCGTGATAACTGCTGCTGCAACTCCTGCCCCTTTTCAGAGACAGATGGTGGAGAATGAAGCAGCAGGAAAGATACTTTGTGCTGCTTTGTGCTGTCCCCTGCCTTTAGAAAAGGCAGGGCATGTTGAGCAGGAGGGAGGCGACCAAGGGGACAAGGGAGGCAGTGGTGGCAGCTGGTTCATTCCACTGGGTGATGTTCGGGGAGGCAGCAAGCTGGGGGATGCAGCTGGCAAGCAATCCATCCAAGGTGGCCATTTCAGCCAGCCTCATTAACAGACCAGTCATATCCTTGATCCAGTTTCACTTTCTTCTGCCCATCTCTCCTTTGTTTGTTCCTAATTACTAACTACCAAGTTATGCTTCACTCTCATTCCGAGCACAATAACTCTTGCCAGACATTTTCTTATACTGGAAATAGGAAAAAACTACTACTACTACTACTCCCCTGACACCTTACCTCCAACAACCCACAGACACAGGAGGACTTAGGAACATAGGGACATAGGAAACTGCCATATACAGAGTCAGACCATTGGTCCATCTAGCTCAGTATTGTCTTCACAGACTGGCAGTGGCTTCTCCAAGGTTGCAGGCAGGAATCTCTCTCAGCCCTATCTTGGGGAAGCCAGGGAGGGAACTTGAAACTTTCTGCTCTTCCCAGAGCGGCTTCATCCCCTGAGGGGAATATCTTGCAGTGCTCACACATCAAGTCTCCCATTCATATGCAACCAGGGCAGACCCTGCTTAGCTATGGGGACAAGTCATGCTTACTACCACAAGACCAGCTTAGCTGATCAGCTTCTAACTGGAGCCACCCACAAAGCAACTCCCCTACAATAACAAGATAATTATGCTCTAAGTGGAAATGATGTTAGAATTGCTATTGCATTATTATTTGCAGTGATTAGAAAATTCTCATGAAGCACTGGCCTTAAAAAACCCCTATTTAAAGAGTGCACTGCTGAAGAAACATATTTGGAACTGCAATAAAAGCCATTTGGACTCTGTAAAGGCAGAAACAGATGTTACAAGCAGGGAACTGCCCCTGCTCCGTGTCCCTTTTGCCCCTCTTCCTTGTAACATCTATAAAGCTCATGATGTGGGATCATTCCTCATCCCCACCAGCCAATGATGTATGGCAACAGTGGGGAAGCACACACCTCATCTTGTTTGGGGAGAGAGCCACAGAATGTCAGTAGCCCTGTCTGTGTCTCAGGACTGTCCTTAGGGGACGGCAAGCAGGGCGACCGCCCCGGGCCCCGCTCTTTTGGGTCTTTGGTCTTTCCCCGCTCTGGAAGGGGGACCCGCACTGGTGGATTTTTTCCAGGCTCCGCACCCTGCCAGGGCTCTCGAAGGACAGCCCTGCTGTTTCTCTTGCCATATCCCCTGCTAACTGGGCAAAGAGGCACTTTTTAATGCGGTGATTCTCTTTATTTAGCAGGGGGAGAGTAACTGGCCCTATCCACCCCCAGCACAGTACCTCCAGTGACTGTTGCTGGTGTCTATCTTATGTTTCATTTTAGAATGTGAGCTCTTTGGGGGCAGGGATCCATCTTATTTATTATTTCTCTGTGTAAACCACCCTGAGCCATTTTTGGAAGGGCGGTATAGAAATTGAATTAATTAATTAATTAATAATAATAATAATAATAATAATAATAATATCCTAGGGTCCAATCACTGTGTTAAAAACTGTGGACAGAAAAATGTCTGTACAGACATCTCTCTACTTACTAAACACATGGAGGGGAAATCAGGACTATGCCTGAAGGCCTCACTGCCAGTGTTCACATGCCCACTTGCCAAGTCCACCAATGTCTAGGTGTTCAGCGTTAGCGTGAAAGGAGTCTACACATATATAACTGTACACATAAGCCTGCTGATTGGCCCAGGGTACTCAATTGTATGGAAGCAGCTTTCACACTATTGGTGAACATGCTGGCAGTGGGAAGTGTGGCCAGCAGATGTGGCCCTGTTTCCACCTCCACATGTTTACTGAACACATACGGGATAGATGAGAGAATGGCCCTATAATGACCATATTCAACAGATTGTTGCAACAGCTACTCCATGATCAGTGGGAGGCAACAGCTGAGTCAGCACAATGCAACAAAGCACTGCTTTATTATTATTTAGAATATTTATATACTTGTCATGGCCCTGACAGCCCCTGCTCACAGAGGCGACTCTGAGCCAGATGCTGAAAGGTCAAACCAGCCCCAGCCCTGGCTCTTGACATCAGATCAAAACCTGAGAAAGCCCTGGAGCTAGAGATCCCAGAGGGAGCTCCCTCAGGGCCTGGGCTTCCTGTGGCTGCACCGTTGGAGCATGAGCCTACTGTAGAGCTGGTCTCTCCCACACCACTATGCATGGAATGGTGCCTCAATGAGGCAAAGTGAGGTGAAGCAAACAGCCTCAAGCACACCTGAGCCCTGGTGCACCAAACATGGCCATCCTAACCTGCCTCCACTGCCTGCAGGAGCTGTTGCCGCTGCTGCTCTCCAGCTCTTTGCTGCCCTCCCTTCTCTCGTGTGTGTATCCCAGCTGCTTAACCTTCTGGGCAGTTATGCTGTTAAACTGGAGCTCGAGCCAAATCTCCAGTGTAGTGGCTCAGAAGGTTAAGCAGCTGGGATGCACACACCAGGGAGGCAGAGACACTGGCACCATTCTTTGATGCTGACTCTAGTGGCAGTGGCATGGCCAGTGGCAGTGGCTAGCTTCGTCTTGGGTGGCACCCCCGCTCGAGCTGTTGCTGACTATGCACCTCAATGTCTGCATGCCAGTGCTGGCAGCAAAGGCAACAAGCTTGGAAGAAGCAGGTAGTGTGGAGGAGGAGGGCCGAACAACAAAAGGCTGCCTCTTAGAAGTGCACCTAGGTAATTTAGGCCTGGACCAAAAGGCATCTCCTCCCCCTGCCGCCCAACCAACCACTGCTACCGCCACAAGATGAGCTGCAATGCACAATTTTTTAAACCAGAACATGCTCAGGGAAAGCAGGAAATTTTTGTTTTTTGTATTTTTAGAAGAAATTATGAATAAGATACTTCCCAGTGGCTTCCCACTGACCTGTACATAAGGGTTCACTTTTCATATGAGAAGTCTCCCAACTTCAAGTCCAAGTATATTGAGCACCAGGAAAAGGTTGTCGGCTCCCCTCAGGAGATACTTGGAGAAGGGCCTCCGTGTGCAAACAAAATACACTGCTGGAAATGCAGCTACCCAAGTGGCAGCAATGGCTAGCCACTCCCTTCCTCCCTGCAAGATTTTTCTGCCACCTGAGGAGGAGACTCCTGGTTCTAGGAAAACCCCCGAAACCAGCAGCCATGCATCCTGACATTTCCAGCACAATCATGGTTAGGCACGTGCTGCCTCTCCTTGACCTTCTTCCTGATGTCTCTGCTTGGGCATGCCTCGACAGCCTCTACTTCCAGGAATGTGCAGGCAGAGCTGCTACAGCTGCAGCTCTTGGATTGGCCCAAAGCAGGTGGCTCCCTTGCCTACAGTACCTGGCACTAGCCAGGGGGCTTGCATGGTAGCAGCTTGTAGCAGCTTTGCCCACCCCATCATGGAAGAAGAGGCCACCAAAGCAATCGCCAAGCAAAGGCAGCAGGAAGAGGGCCAAGGAGAGGCAGTGCACACCTGGCCATGATTGCACTGGAAATGCCAGGTGGATGCTGGTTACCCCTGCTTCCACTTCTTGCGAAAGATGCAGGAGGCAATGGGGTATGCAACATTGGTCCCATGACTGACAGCTTCTGGGCCATAAGTTCAGAGCATAAGTGCAGCCATTCCTCCCTCCCTCCCCTCCTCAGATTTGTGGTAGAGCCATGATGTCAACATCTGGTTGTTTAAGCCAGGGCTTGTGAGAAGCTTGGGCACTGGTGGTGGCTCCTTTCTTATTTTGCAGGTGGACGGATCTATCGTGCATCCTCCCAGGTACACTCAGCTCTCCAGTGCAGCACGGGACAGTGGCACACAGTGGTGCAGTCACCTGTGACATTTAAGGGAGCATTTGGGGGGCCCCAAAGGTGTGGGCGACCGGACTTCCACCTGGAGGTCTGGTCCAAAGGGTGCCCCTGCTGCCTCTTCAAAGCTTCCACTCGCCAGGTAAGGAGGTGAAGCCTTGGAGGGATAGTCTGAACTCAGAGGTAATTAAGGGCTTAGTCTACTGTACTTTTGATTGGCGTCAAGGCGACTTGCTCCCTCTGACCTCTCTGTAGTCCTGCAGACCAGCCTCATCTTGCAGGCAGAACTATCTACTGCAGAATATAATGCTCTTGCAGGACAGAGAATTACATTGTCAACAAAAAGTTCTCAAAGCAGTTTGCAAAGCAAGAGCAGAGAGAAGACGGCTCCATGTCCCCAAAGGGCTCACAATCTAAAAGTGAACACAAGGGAGACACCAGCAAGAGCCATGGCGCTGGGCTGGGCTGAATAAGGAAAGTTGCTCTTCCTTGGCTATGTACATTGTGAACCGCCCAGAGACTTTTTTGTATAGGGCAGTATATAAATATAATAAATAATCAAATTAAATTAAATGGCTCAATGGCGCCTCTTGGTCCAATTAGCAGCAGGGGTATAATTAGGTCAAGAGTACAGCAGCTGAGCCTGTTTTCCAAGTGGAGTGGAGTGCACACTCAATAAGGAGCTGCACCTGCTTCCAGCTCCCCAAGAGAAGTGTTCTCTCTAACTTTTTTCATCTGTGTGCAAAATAAGTTTTGTTCTGGGCAATAGCATCAAGGCAATGTGTGCGCATGTGCATTCAGAGTGGGGCCTTCCTGATTCAACCTGAGTGGGATCTAAAATTAACAGAGTGGACATTAAAAACTTGTGAGTGCACACATGCCTTAGAGCAGGGATGTCAAACTGTGGCCCTTCTGCAGATGTTGGCCTACAACTCCCATCATCCCTGGCTATTGGCCACTGTGGCTGGGGATTATGGGAGCTGTAGTCCAAAAACAGCTGGAGGGCCACAGTTTGACATCCCTGCCTTAGAGGGAACATTGCCCAGAAGTATACCTGTATGATACATGTTTGTTGCATTCCAATGTTACATTTTTAGATGTACTATATACTCACTCAGAATGTAATACAGGAGAACCTCAGTATTTGTGCGGGTTCTGTTCTCTGCTGCTACTGTAGATATGGAAACTGCGAATACTGGGTTATTGTTGCAATGGGATCGTGGGGGTTAGGTTCCAGGAGAGGAAAACTGCCGTTTTAAAAAAGCTTTTCTCTTAAAAACGAGGCTAAAAATGAGGTTGAGCTATTACTCAACCGTGGATATGCAAGCGGATATTGAAACCTGCCATTAACGAGGTTCTCCTGTATGTAAACTCACCCTGATATACAGGAATCTTTGTAGATACTCCTATTGGGTCCTAACTACTCATCTTTCTGCAGTCTCCCATATTAAGCAGCATAGAGTACACTTTGCTAGCATTTGTTCTCTTACGACAAATTTTTTTATTAAAATGACAACTCAGCTCAGTTGGCACAGTTTCATTGACTGTATAACTGGAAAAGGTACAGAAGAGGGAAACCAAGATGCTTAGGGCCTGAAGTACCTTGAGAGGCAAGGCTACAGCATCTGTGACTTTTAAGTTTGGAAAAGAGGCAACTGGGGGAGACATGATAGAAGTATATAAAATTATGCATGGAGTAGAGAGAGTGGACAGAGACATCTTTCTCTCTCACTCTCAGCAATAGAACCAGGGGTTATCCCATGAAACCGATGGCCAGGAAATTTACGACCAACGAAAGAAAGTACTTTTTCACACAGTGCATAATTAATCTATGGAATTCTCTGCCAGAGGATGTGGTGATGGTCGCTAGCTTGGTTGGCTTTAAAAGGGGCTTAGACATGGAGGACAGGTCTATCAATGGCTACTAGTCTGGTGGCTACAGGCCACCGCCAGCCTCAGAAGCAAGATACCTCTAAATATCTGTTACAGGGAGCAGCAGCAAGAGAGAGGGCATGCCTTCACCTCTTGTCTGTGGGCTTATCAGAGGATTCTGGTTGGCCACTGTGTGAAACAGGATGCTGGTGGACTAGATAGGCCTTAGCTAACAGGGCTATTCTTATGATTATGCACACTTCATAATATGGTTATCTGATATACAAGGGCTCAAGGTGAATATTTATTTGTTTGTTTAATTAATTTAAAATATTTCTATACTGCCCAAAACCTGCGTCTCTGGGCGGTTTACAATTAAAATCATTTAAACCATTAAATCAATTAACAACTAAAATCATTCAAAATATTAAAACATTTAATTAACAACTAAAATCATTCAAAATATTAAAACATTTAAAACCCAATATTAAAAATATTAAAACTATAAATCTAATTAAAAGCCTGGGTGAATAAATGTATCTTCAGTGCCTTTTTAAAAGTTGCCAGAGATTGGGAGGCTCTTATTTCAACAGGGGGCACATTCCAAAGTCCAGGGGCAGCAACGGCACCAAAATTAATAGAAACATGTGAATAATAAAATGTCGCTTATATGTATTAATTCCCATCTTGCTCTATCCCTCAATTTAATTCATGACCAGGCAAAGGCAAAAAACTAGGCTCCTGACATTCCTGCCAGGCCTGACCAATCCACAGACTTCACACTGGGCCAGTTCAAGCAATCAAGTAACCTCTGTGGTCAGGATTCTTAATTTATTTATCATATGTTTATACCGCCTGATATGTACATCTCTTAATGTGACCCCAAAATAAATATACCCATATTCTCCCACTCCTTATCTTCTCTGCTCACGTGGTCAGGAATCCTGATTGTTTTAAGCTCCATGACTTGTGCAGAGCCAGGAACAATGGTTTAACTCTAGTTGACAAACCAGGATGTAAAGCCAGAGTTTGAAATTGGTTTAACATCCTGGTTTGTAAGCTTCTCACAAGCCCTGGCTTAAACAACCAGATTTTGGCATCATGGCTCTACAGCAAAGTTGAGGAGGTAAGGGGGCTGGGGGAGGGCTGCACTTACTTATGCTCTGAACTATGCTTAGCTGATCATCTGAACTGGCCCGGAAGCTGCCAGTCATGGGACCAATGCTGCATACCCCATTGGCTCCTGTGCCTGAAGAGGGTTCTGAGGCCTGAACACACAAGGTGCCTCCCAAGGTTTCAAGCTGTGAAGCTCAAGCCGTAGAGTCCTGGATGCACATGACACTGACATCCTCTACAGAATAATATGTGCCTGCCTAAAACCCACTGAATTTGATAGGTGCACCAAATTCTGCATAGGATCAGGTGTAAACTAGGGATGGAAATTAAATAGCAGTGAGGCTGAAAACAGTGGGTGTTGTCTCCTTTCAAAACCAGAATGGTCTTAATGTTAAACAAAGACAGTGTCGTGGATGTCCTGTTTCTCTTAACAATAACTTGATTCTTTTATACGAATTAACCAGTAGTCAGCTGGTTGGCATTTACCGTTTACTTACTCAGAAAACATATAATGGCCTCATAAAATGGGCCAGCTTTATCACTGTCCATTAAATATTAACATTCTGCCTCCTAGAAATGAACTGTAATTGTTTTAGTATAGCAATCTGCTGGTAAATCTTATCATAGGAAAAAGCACATTCTAACGATTTGCTTTTGTCAGCAAATGCTCTCCCTTTCAAACACAGCTAGGCACACCAAAAATGCTACTTACATCCTATTCAGATTTCAGACACAATAGAAGGGCATAAAATGGACACAGTGCCACCAAGGTCCTCCTCTGGTGTGCTAAGCAGAATATCTTAGGATGTTTTTACAACGCCACCTGTTCTCCATCTGGTGACAAACCTATGGCAAAGGTCCTCTTTCCAATTTATGTGAATGCTTTGCTTCAGTGGCACAGAAAAAACTTGGCTACACTGGAGCAAAGACATTTTGCACAGAGGCAACATACTTAGCCTTTGTTTACTTATTGTCCTATAATAAGTCAAGACAAAGGCTATTCCCATGACTACCTCTCTGAAAAACAAATACTTTTGTCTCTAATACAGGAAGGCCAATGTAAGCATTGGGAACAGGTCTCCACCATCAGATTAGACTCTTCAACATCATTGTCCAAATCGTGACCTCAGTGGAATGGGCAAGTTACAACAGGATGGAAATCTTAAAGTGTTTCTATGAGCATCTGCAGGATTTTCTGATTTCATATTACAAGCCTCTCAACAGAGGCCCTGTTTGTGTGGCAAAATGCAATAAGGTGGAAGTGGATAAAGCATTCCTGTCTCTTAGCTTATTCTGGTTCATCCCTCACCTCACGATGAACTCTTTCGGTGGCTTCAGACAAGCCCCTCAGCAGTGGTCTTAACTTTTAGGAATGCTTTAGAATTGGTGTGGTTTAATGAATAAGGGGCAAACTATTATAAATTATTATTGTTGTTGTTGTTTACACAGTCAGACAGGTGTTATTGACTGGTTTGTTTTATCCAGACATCGAGTCCTTCCCAAGGACCTGGGATCGCTGAATTTTATTATCAATGTTGTTGCTGTTATTATTATAGATATCATCACAGAATATAGGCTGTTCCCAGTAAAGTTGCTTTTTGTAATTGGCTGATGGTGATTTCTGTGGCCCCCTATGGTGTTGAGGTGCTCTTCAACGTGTTTTGGAATTGCACCTAGGGTGCCAATTACCACTGTGATTATTTTGGTCTTCTTCTGCCACAGCTTTTCAATTTCAATTTGTAGATCTATTGACTAACTAACTAACTAATTAATTAATTATTACTTTATTAAGAATATGTATATTCCACCTTTCAACAGGAAGTTTCCAACACAGTTCACATAGCAAAAAGAGTAAGAAAGTGGTTTGCTGTCCTAAACAAAAATATAAAGAAAGATGCATGGGAATCAGTGGCCACAGCCACGGGAGGGACACTATGCTGGATTACTTGGGGACAGTTGCTATCAACTTGCTAAATAGGAGAGCCATCATGTTAAAAGTACATATTTACATAAAATGATACATTGTTATGTATTTAAAATATTTCTGTGCCCCCTATTCCATCACCATGATACGCAAGACAGCCAAGATCAAACGATTTACAAAAAGAAAACAAACAAGAATAGCAGATAAATCCATTTACCAAAAATGCAAGGTGAAACAAAAATGCAAAAACTTACATGGCCATAGCCATGCCATAATGAAATGGCTTTTATTTTACCTCTAATTGCCATCAATTAATGAAGGCAGTTGGTCAGCCAGATCTCCAAAGTCAGGCCTGGGTACCACAGAAGAGAAGGCCCTCTCCCATGTATTCACCTACCGCACCTCTGATGCAATCAGATATAAAGCAGAGCCTCCTTACCCACAACAACCTGAGTGGATGGGCAGGATTGTACGGGAGGAGATAGCGCTAACATTTTTGGTCCCAGCTGTGTGTTTAACAAAGCCATGACATCCCTTTCTCTCTTGCCCAGGGCCTCAGAAGGGCAATCGATATTGGAGGGGCAAGCATGTAGCTAGGGCAGAGTGGGCTTGTGTTTGCCCCTCTCCCCGGCGGCCCCTCACACACACCAGCCACACCCCATGTGTGACATCATGTGCAAGGCATGTGGCCAGCTCCCGAAGGGCAAGCACAGTCCTCCAGACCTGTGGCTTCCAGCGGCATCTGGTGGGCCACTGTACGAAACAGGATGCTGGACTAGATGGGCCTTGGGCCTGATCCAGCAGGGCTGTTCTTATGTTCTTATGGGTGTTTTCATATTTTCTTCATTGCTCCCTGTGCAAGGGAGAGACTGAAGAAAATACCCAGCAGCCAACAAAGCTAGCTCGGAAATGAGGTCTGGAGGGCTGCACTGGATCTTTTGACCTCGTTTCCCATCAGACAACTTTTCCAGCTCTACAACATCCTTTTGAAGATGTAGCAACCAGAACCAACATTTCAAACATGGTCACATCACATTTCCGATGCCTTATTTTGGATTTTATCTTGGTGTTATAGTGCTACAATATTGCAAGTCTGTTGCAGAAAAATAGCTGTATTTTCCCGTTGTAAGAGTTTTAGATTCTGGGGGTCATTTTCAATACAATCCTGCCAAGACAAAGCTTTTGTCCCTGTTGTAGCGTGTAATCTGGAAAGCATCCTGTTCTCTACATCTGCACCCAGTGCTACCCCGCCCCTTTTGTGGGGCTGTGTCCCAGCAAGAGAATGACCACATTTGTACTGATGACAGTTGATCCATTGATGTTACACTTAAAGAAACTGAGAGTTGGGGGTGTGCCTTTTGTGATCTTTCTGCCTTTATTCCAGTGGTTAAAATCCCTGCTTCTAAAAGCAAAGTATCCAGTGCTTTAGACTGTTGGTCAGACACTACCACCTTTCAATTGAGGTCAATTGAGCCTGCAAGGGGAAACAAAACTTATATTTCAAAAGAGAAACAGGATTTATTCTCCTATCCTGACTGCCTGAACATTGAGCTGCCGTAGGAACTATCCCAATGGAGAAATCCCATGCAGTTTGGGATGGCTTTCTACCCCATGTCATACCTTTGTTAACAATGGTAATATCAACACAAGTGATATTTGGTGCCCATACATTTGGATATGTTGTGTGCCAAGTGTAGGTAACAATGTTCTGGAAGGGTGAAGCGGGAAGTTCAGTGGCCTGCATGGTTATGCTACATTTTACACACTTAGGGTTGGAACTTACCTCTCCAGGATGAGGGTTCAGAACAATACACCATGCACAGCATCTAGACCAAGTTAGTCATGACTAAGTTCCATTGAAATTAACTTGTCTCCTTGATTTTAACTAGGCATGTGCCTGAAATGTTTTGGAGGCCATTATAAAGGCCTCAGAAACGTTTTGGCACTGTGGAGGGGGGTTCGGCGTTTCGGCGCCAGCAGGGGTAGTATTTTAAGGATAAGTATTTTTAAGGATAGTATTTTAAGGGTGCCGCATTTCCCCTGCCGGCGCTCTGTTATCTTTAAGCCCCTAGGGGTGGTAACATTCCTCCCTGCCGCCCTGTTTCCCCCATTGGCCGGAAGTGGCTGGAAGTATCGAGTGCGCGTGTGCCTTTTGTGCATGCGCATGGCAGACAGGCACACACACGCAATGGGTGCACACGTGCTCGCTACTTCCGGCCACTTCCAGGGGAAACAGGGAGGCAGGGAGGAATGCAGCCACCCCGAGGGGCTTAAAGATAACAGAGCGCCGGCGGGGGGAATGTGGCGGGACCTCCTCCACCCTTAAAGTACTACCCCCGCCGGTGCCGAAGTTATTCGTGCACAGCCCTAATTTTAACTACCTAGTCTTATTGATTCCAATAGTACTTAGCCATGCCTAACTAATCTGGCTGCTTCCCAGTGTACAGAAGCAATGAGCTAGCACAAGACGTACATGCGCATGAAAAGTAATTGCATACAATCTGACATTCCATGGGGAGGGGGCACTCCAAATGAAAGCAGAGTAAGAAAAAGAAAGTCCTTCCCCATAGAACAGGGCTGGGCAAACTTGCTGTTATTGAACTCAACTCCCATCACCCCAGCCACAACTGGGTGTTGTAGTTCAACAACAGCTGGAGGGCCAAGTTTGCCCAGCCCTGTCATAGAGGATGGAACTGATCATAAAGTTAATCATAATGGAACTGATCATAAAGTGCCTTTTCTTCAAGTAAGTACAAAGATCCAGCAATGGTGGGCCACTGTGCGAAACAGGATGCTGGACTAGATGGGCCTTGGGCCTAATCCAGCAGGGCTGTTCTTATGTTCTTATCTAATGGAGGAGGTGGGCAAGCTACTTCTCTAAGAGTGTGTTTGCCCACCCTCCATCTTCCTCTGATGCTGTTTATGTGGCAAATGTTTCACCCATTACATTTTTGTGTCCAACTGCTGCAAAAAGTGCAGGAACTGGGCCAATAAAGAAGCTGGTAACCCTATTCCATTTCTCATGGTGAAGTCTTTGGAAGGAAGCCCTTCTTCTCAGTTCCCATGACTCTCCCCTTCCCTTCCCAATAACCTGAGCAGCATTGCTTGGGGGAACGAAATTGTCATATAGTTGAATTCAAGACATATATATTATTTACTGACAAATCTGAATATTTGTACAAAGGTTACAGAAATATGGAGGTTTTGATAATTAAAACAAATTACAAAGGTCAGTTTTATTTCCTTGAATGTTACAGTTACAGATGTCTCCTGCTGCTCTAAATTGTACCATTAAGTAATTATGATGTACTTAGCAGGGGTCACACAAAAGCTAAGAATGCATCATCTGCTGCCAGTCTATGTAGACAATATTGAGCTAGATGGACCAATGGTCTGACTCAGTATATGGCAGCTCCCTATGTTCCAAGACAGTTCTGCATGTACAGCTAGTCATAAATGGGTGGTTAGCCATAAATTATATGGATTATTGATTCTCAGCCAAAAACTACATCATTTTGGCTGATGCAAGTATACAAACATTATTACTCATTACCTCACTTCTCCTGTCCCTACTGTAGATGGTGAATCAGAATAGGAACCAAAGTATTATGAGGGTGTTTGTTTGTTTTTACAAAGGGAAACAGTTCTAGGGAACACTCTGTAAGAAAAAAGATGACCACTTCTGTTGGCAGTCATGCCCCAGATGTTGCAGTGTTCCAGTGCATTGTGGGTGTTAAATGGCCACTGTCAGTGGGCACCACTATGTTTTTGTGGCAGTGACCATTTATTTTCCCAGAATACTCTGGAATGACTCTGGGGCACTGTGGTAACAAAATGGCAGGGATATCCACCAAAAGGAGCCCTACTGTTTCTTTTCATCCTTAAATGATTACAAAAAGACTACTGCTGCTACTGCACTACTGGTAAGCCAAACCATTATAAAATTTCCGTAGTGACCGGATGAACGAAATGGAACATATGCCATGGAGCTCTAGGCAGTCCCCTTTCCACACGGGGCCCCAGGTGGTCCATGTTCTTGGAACAGGGCTGTCCAATTATAGATCCATCCCTGTCCTGCAGATACCCCGAATGATCATTTTCAGAGAGCATTTCTGACCCCTTGGAGGGTGTATGTTAGATCAACTTTTCATAAAGAGCTTAAGGAAGAGTGTGAAGTTCTATAATATTGTGTTGAAAGTATAGGATAACCCTAAAAATATGGGTCAGGAAGGCAGCTTTATTCTTTTTATAGAAGCATTTTGTTTCTTCCATGCCCATTCAACTTGACGGCAGCAAGAAGACAAAGATAAATTAAATGAGGAAGGGGATCATGAAGAGGAAGTCATTGTCTGCTCCTCATCCTGCTGCACTCTAAATGTTTATAATAGATATCCAATCTTGCTAGGTCCAGTTTTGTTTTCTTAACTATTTTCAAAAGAATGGATGATGCCCTTCACTTGATTTTTTAATGAATCATGAAGGAGTATTTTATTATAACTTAATGTTCTTTCTCCAACTATGTATATATGGAAAAATAGTAAAGACCTTTTTCAAAAGAAAACCTTTAACCATGTTTTCAGCTATCTTTTGGTGTAACTTTAGGCACACAAGTATTATTATAGCAGCTGAATTATTGCTTTGTACTAGAATGGATTGCCAGCACCTGCTAACCTTGAAGTTGGCACATGTTGATTTTAACTGTACAGCAGTTTAAAATCTGAAAGACAGCTAATATAAAAGATTTTAATATTTATAACTAACATGTTTATGCTTAGTCACTGCAGATTGTGACAACATTCCATTGTCATATCACCCAATATAAATAAATATGCACATTTTGCTCTATAACAAGCAATTGCTTATCCATAAGGGAAAATTAAATTCTAATTACCACTTACTTTCTCCTAGATTTCATAATTATTCACATTTCTCTCACACACACATACACACGCACACACATACTTAAAAGCACCAAGGCTCAGAGGCAATAAGATTTACTTAATTTGTGGACACACAGAAGCAAAGTTTGTCTTTTCTCTTCTGGACTCCTCCTGCAACCAAATTATGATCATCCTCTCATAATGTAACATTTCTGACGTGTTTAATATGTCAAAGATCCAGTAGATCATTTGAAACTTATATGGGCCCTTATCCTGCAGTCTTCAAATCTACAAATTAATCTCCTGCCATTCAAATGGCCACTTCACACATTGTAGAACTATTAGGCCTTCACAGCTTCTGATCTTCCAAGTGAAATGCGGCCCACAACCATTTCTTTTGGCCTGCAAGGTGTACCTACCCAGAGGTGCTCTTACCCCTGGACTTCCAGGCCAGTCCAGGGCCTCCACACCCCCTGGGGGCCTCCAAATCCATTTTAGTCTGTCCTGGGTGGCATGGTCATGTGTAAAATGTGTTAAAAATACTGGGGTGGGGGTGGGCTCCAAAGGCCTTTAGGTCCAAGCTCCAAAATTACCTAGGTGCACCTCTAGGACTATCATATCTGGTGAGCTACAAGTGGTGGCCCACAGATTATGTAGATCTGATCACAGATTATGTAGATCTGATCAGGTTTTATGTGATTTCCTACATGGAAGTGTTTTCTATGTGTGAAGCAACTTTAGTACTGGCTTCATAGTGTGGTTTCCACCCCGTACCCAGTCCTTTCGAGTTTTCTGTTTCTAACCAGATGAGGGCTCCCATTGCTTTAAGAAAGGAGACATTTCTCCAGATAAACACCTCATCTTATGTGAGCAGTGACTCTGATTTTAAAGGGTTTCCCCCCCTAAACACCATTTCTCACTTCTATACCATAACAAGGCTACTAAAGACAAATATTAATAGCATTTAAAACAACATTAGAAGTGTCTGCTGTTTGCAGAAAGACAGAGGTCATGCTTTGACTTTTTTGCACTCTGCTCATAATGTTCAATAGATTTTTCCTAAAATGGGATTGTGTAACCCAGCTCTGAAACTGAAGGAACATCACATAATATCTGCATCTTCCACAATTCTCTCTCACTCATGTGACTTTACTTATCACACATGTCAGCAATGCGACTAAGGCAGCAGCATATACATCATTCCCAATATGGTGTAATAATTCCCTTAACATATGAAAAATGCTGTACAAAAAATGAACAACAATCATGTCTAAGCCATACAGTAATTTTCCAAAAATTTGGCACAGCCTCCAGTAAAGCAATACTTGCACAAGAAAAGGGTAATTAGAGAATATGCTGTACATAAGAAAACGTCCTGCTGGATCAGGCCAAAGAGCCATCTAGTTCAGCACCCTGCATGAGAGTGACCAACCAAGAGCATATGGGAATCCCACAAGTGGGGGAAAGAACACAACCTCCCTTTCCCTTTGATGCTCCTTAGCACCAGATGTTCAGAATCTTGCCACCTCTGATTCTGATGGACATATACAGCTATTGTCATTAACAGCCCTCTCCTCCATGAATTTGTCTAACCCACTTTTAAAGCCTGTGAAGATTGGTGGCCATCACCACATCCAGCAGCAGTGAATTCCATAGTTTAACTATAGATTGTATAAAGAAGTACTTCCTTTTGTCTGTCTTGAAATCTCCCAGCATTTAGCTTGAATGGATGATCCCAGGTTCTAATATTATGAGAGAGGGAGAAAATATTCTCTCTAGCCACTTGATCCACACTGCATTTTATACACTTCTGTCATGTACAACCCCCCCCCGCCCGCTTTCTAAACTAAAAGGGCCAATGTTGTAGTCTTTCTTCATAGGAGAGTCACTCCAATCCCCTAATCATTTTGGTAGCCCTTTCCTGCACCTTTTCTAGCTTTATAACATCATTTTAAAGGTGCAGTGGCCAGAAGAGTACACAGTATTCCAAATAAGGTCTCACAATAGAGTTATATAAGGGTGTTACTATATTGGCAGTTTTATCGTCAACCCCTTTCCTAATTATCCCTAGCATACAATTAGCTTTCTTTACAATGGCTGCACACTGGGTCAATACTTCCAGTGAGCTCTCCACCATGACCCCAAGATCCTTTTCCTGGTCAGTCATATATGTGAAGTATGGATTTTTTGCCCCAATGTGCATCACAATTGCATTTGCCATTTTAAAGGCTATTCACTTAGGTAGGAGAGATATTCTTTTGGAGCTCTGAACAATCCTTTTTAAATTTTACCAGGATGAATAATTTGGTGTCATTGGCAAACATGGCCACCTCATTGTTCACCTGTAACTCCAGCTCATTTATGAACAAGTTTAAAAGCTCCGGTCCCAATACAGATTCTTGGGGCACACCATTTTGCACATCCCTCCACTGACAACATTGTCCATTTATTCCTACTCTCTGCTTTCTGTTCTTTAACCACTGACCAACCAATAAGAGGACCTCTTAGCCCATGGCTGCTCAGTTTGCTCAAGAGTCTTTGGTGAAAGACTTTGCCAAAAGAATGATGGGTTTTTAAAAGCCACTTATTTCACACATTAGTTTCCCCTAAAAACATATGAACAAGAAGCTCACTCTAGGGATGTGCACGGAATTGATTCGGAGGCCCTTTATGGGCCTCCAAACTGGTTCGAACGGCAGGTAGTTCTGCCGGTTTGAAGGCAGGGGGTGCTGCTTTAAGGGTGGGGGAGGGTGCACTGACCCTCCCATCACTCCTCCCCCGCTGGCGCTCCATTTTTAGAAAGTCCATTGGGGTGGCAGCATATCTCCCTGCAGCTCTGTTTGTCCCCTTTACTGGAACTAACCGGAATTATCTGACACACCTGCGCATATGCACACAGAGGGTACGATGTGCGCCCGCCTGTGCTGGCGTGTCCAGTACTTCCTGTTAGTTCTGGTAAAGGGGGCAAATGGGGCGGCAGGGAGATACACTGCCACCCTGATGGATTTTCAAAAAACGTAGTGCCGGCGGGGAAAGAGCAATGGGAGGGGTCAGTGCACCCTCCCCCACCCTTAAAGCAGCACTCCCCGCCTTTGAGCCTCCCCTGCCCAGTTCCGTGCACATCCCTAGCACACTCTTGGAAACAGCGATCCCTCACCAACCGCAGTTTCCCCAATCGTGGTTTTGAATATGTGACAGGGAAATTGTGACTGGTCTCGCCAACTGCAACTCAAGTATCCGTGGTGTGGCAACATTTTTTGGTAATTTGGGGGGTAGTTCAGAATTTCTGGGGGTTTGGGGGTTATTTATGCCCCCCCACTCCTCTTGCTGTCCATTGGGGATTTGAAGGAATTCCAGATGGTTTTATTTTATCATGTTTTCTTTATTTCTAGGTCTTTTTGCTACCGCAATTCCCCTAACCCGGTTTATAATACTTTTCAATTGCTTGTCAACCACAAATTCACCAACTGTGAAGTTTTCCTGGAATGGAACCCTCGTGATTGGTGAGGGTAGACTGTATATTGCTCGGTTAAATTGGTTTATGTACAGTGCAGGGTGCCACATATGGAAGCCCATACATTGGCTCCATGCAAGTCCAAACTCTTGCTTCTGCCAAGCTTTCAGAACTTTCATAACTCCTTAAAATTGTGTCAGAGCTCCCAATGGGAGCAGTGTCACTGCAGCTCTGATTCAATGCTTAAGCTGCTCGCTGCACGGTATGTAAGCCACTAATCAGAAAGCCAGGACTTTCTGATTAAAGCTCCTTGATGAATGGCAAACTTAAGTTCACATACAGTTCACATAGATTTGTATAAAACATTGTGATATTGCTCCCTTGGATGGGAGATGACTGGAACATCCATTGCTCCCCAGTAAGAACAGGATATAAATAGTCAATACAATAAAAAAGAAACAGATTTTTTCTTCCACAGTATCATGCCTAAGGTACATTTTGCCAGGACATCCTCCTGTATAATTGCCCATTGGCTTGCACGGATAGACTTCTTAGTGAATTGTGCTTTTAATACCCAAATAGATACATAAACATACCAGTAAAGCTTTGAATGACAATCAATACAGAAGTGGGCTGGGGGGTGCATGGGGGTGGGGGGGAGAAGGAAGTATATAGTGTTGAATTTTTGCAACTCCCCTGTGGCTTACTTGCTAAAAAAAAATAAAAATAAAAAGATCAGCAGTAATGGTTGTTGTGCCTAACTTCTGATAAGACTGTGATAAGCAGCATTGTAACATGTCCTGCTTTCTTATCTGGAAAGACCACAAGTGGTGACTAAGGACTGATTTCAGAAAGAGTTCCTTTAGCAGTCTTTTCCTGCCTCCGGCTGCCAGTCACATGTGCACCATTACAAGAGGCAATATTTGGTAATGATGAGAGCTGAGTAAATCCCAGCCTCCAATCCTCAAAGCACAAGCCCTGGTTGGATTCTCACCATTTAATTCTGGTTTCCACTAGGTAATACAAAACTCTTGTTATTTCCTTTGAATGGTTCCAGGGAATACTGTTGTGAATAGCACCTTGCTGTCAGCGCAGGGGCTGTGGTGTCACAACACAGGAAGTATGGAAGCACATGTAGCAGATCCATAGTGACACTGTTGTAGGTAGGGATGTGCAAATCGATTTGGGTACAAATTGATTTGTACCTGAATCCAGTTGATTCGGGCAATTTGGAGACAGAACAAATAGCCCCTGTGGTCCATTGGCTAGATTCGGGTTCAAATCGAATTGTGCCAGATTTGATTCAAATCTATTCAAGATTTTGATTCCTTCTATTAATTTCCCCAGATTCCCAGCTTTCATTTAAAAAACAAAGCTAAGCTCTAGCCCTTGTGGAAGTGGAGTTATGGAGCAAAATGTATGGTCACTATTCTTCAAGTGTTTGGGTTCTTTGTGTATAATAATTTTTCTTCATAATGAATCCCTATGAGAATTCATTGCACACCTTCATTTCTTCTGTTTATTTTCACTGTCATTGGACAGTGCCAACTGTCAACTGACATGTGCCAACTACACCCACCCACCCCCACGTGTAAGGCAGTGGGGAACTACTCAGTTTATGTTCTAGGATTTTTTCCAAGTGTTTAGACTCTTTGGTGTCTAATAACTTTTCCTCATTTCTTCTGTTCATTTTGACTGTCATTGGACAGTGCCAACTGTCGACTGCCATGTGTCAAATATACCCCCCCCACACACACACTGGGTTACTCAGTTTATGTTTTAGGAATTTTTGAAATGTTTAGATTCTTTGGTGTCTCCATTACACACCCTACTGTTCCTGCAGGTGGGAGTGGGGAATTAGTGGCATCTCATGTGCCAACTACCCCGCAACCCACAAGCCACTGGGTCACAAAAAGTTTACATTTTAGGAATTTTTGAGGTGTTTAGACTCTGATGTCTAATGAATCCTCATAGGGATTCATTATCAGGAAAGGTTATTAAATACCAGAGTGTCTAAACATTTGAAAAAGAATCCTAGAAAATAAATGGAGTAGTACCCCAATGCCTTGCGAGTGGGGGGTGGTGCAGTTGGCACATGACAGTTGACAATTGTCACTGTCCAAAGAAAGTAAAAAGGAACAGAAGAAATGAAGGTGTGTAATGAATCCTCATAGGGATTCATTATGAGGAAAAATTATTATTCACCAAAGAATTCCAAACACTTGAAAAATAGTGACCACATATTTTGCTCCATAACTCCACTTCCACAAGGGCTAGAGCTTAGCTTTGTTTTTAAAATGAAAGCTGGGAATCTGGGGGGATTAATAGGAGTGATCCAAATCTTGAATCAATTTGAACTGAATTTGGCGCAATTCGATTTGGACCAGAATCTAGCCAATGGACCACAGGGGCTTTTTGTTCTGTCTCCAAATTGCCTGAATCAACTGGATTCAGGTTCAAATTGATTTGTACCTGAATCGATTCGCACATCGCTACCTACAACACTGGTGTTTTGTTTTTTAGTTTTTTTAATGAAAGTTGGGGATCCATGTTAGGGTTAGAATAGGGTGACTTCAAATCTCCATCATTTGCTATGGTGGAAATATACACAATTAATAAAAACTAAAAAGAAAATAATTAAAAATCAACCAAATGCCCCACTGCCTTGAAATTTGGGTGGAAGGTGGCACTCATGGGGAGCTACCCACCACCCAAATTTGGTGCTCCTGGGACCTTTATAAGTAGTCTGAATCTATTTGAATCTGAATCTAATCAAATCCAATCAAAATCAAAACTGGGATGATTCAGGGAAACAGATTCAGGCACAAATCAGGGGTTATTTTGATTCAGGCACACACACACAAATCAATTTGTGCACATCCCTAGTTGTACGGTTTAATCTGTAACGCGCCCAGGAGGAAGATGTTGAGATGGGATGCATGTCACTGCAGTCTTCTGAACCTTGCTCACCTACCAGTGTATTGAAGTCTTAGCTTACACGACAGGCAGGAATGCAGTCCATCACACTTATCATGCAGACATTACAAGGGAATATGCAGGTGCCATGCTTGGGGCAAGGGTGGGGTCACTGCTGCACTCCTCTGAAGTGAAATATTCAATTGTGGAGGCTCTGTGTTCTGGAAATGATTGGGGCATCTAATGTAACTAATGGAAGGAAGCAGTCCTACCCAAGAGTAGTACTTCATGATTCAGGATGAGGGTTAAAAGTTATACAGACTGCATGTCACCTCACCATTATGCTGAAGGAACTGTGGCAAAAGAGGCACATATCTGTGGTGCACATTAAAAAAAACCCATTACTGGAAGTGTTGTATAGTTTAAACCACAGGTAGTTTTACATAATGATTTGAGATGTTTGGAGAAAGAATAAATAACCTTATTGCTGATATCAGCAATGTCACCAATTGTGAAAAGAGTTGATTATCGAGTATGAGAGACTAGTTTATATATATATATATATATATATATATATATATATATATATATATATATATATATGGGACCTTTTAATTCAGGACAAGTTGACATCCCAAATCAAAGCTTCTTTGAATTTTAATTACAAACGATTTTTTAAAAAAGATTGATTACTTTTAAAATTTTTATTTATAATTCCAAATCCAGTTATATTAGGCCAGAACAATTAAAAGTGATATTTATTGTGTAAACATTGTTAGTGTTTACAGTGATACAGGTATTTTGTAGGTCCTCCGATATCAAATGTGCTGAAATGTTTTTTGTTTTTTGTTAGTAATTTTTTTATAATGTTATAGAATATTATATTGTTGGTGCTATTTTGTTCCATTGTTAATGAAAAATTAGAAATAAAAAGTTAAATATTATATAGACTGATATACTAATACTTTTGTTTGGAAAAGTGGGGAACCCATTTGTCTTTCTGATAAGATTGCTATAGTTCTTATGAGATATAAAAAGAAAATGAGCACAACATCTGCTCTTAATGTATATTTCATAGTTTAACTTTGAAAATACCCAAGAGCAGTAAGTTTAGACTCTAAACTTTATATATATATAAATATATATATAAACTTTATAGTTTAGAGCTTGCTTAATGTCCCTCCCCCCTGCTTTCACTTTTGTTGCATTTTATGCAAAAACCTGTATTCCATTCCCAGAATACCAACTTTGAGGATGGAATTTCTGGCAGGCAATGCATCCATGGTGCCAAAGTGCTTTATGATGGCGGTACATTCCCCCCGCCCCTTGCAACTGTTTCCACATGTCATTCCTTGTCATGCCCTCCATGATGGATGCAGGCTTATTTTATTTGTGCCTAGAATAACTTTTTTAACAGGCATCCTGCTTTCCCCGCCACACCCTCACAACAGGATTTCCAAATTTACCCTATGATAAAACTTCCTGGAAGTTCCCTCCTAAGCAAGACCTGACAAATCCCAAAACATGGGATCCCACTACACGTTCAGCTAATAGATCTCAGTACCTGCTTTCTTGGCTGCTGGTGGGTCCCTGTGCTTTAATATTCAGTAGCCCTGGGTATTCTCGGTCAAAATTCTAGAAACTGACAAATTCCTGAGAACATTTTGAAAGCAGACAAATTGCAGAATTCACGAGTATGGGAATCCATTTACTATGGCAAATGAGAGAAAAATTCTAACTTGGGAAAACTACTTTAGAAAAACTGGCACAGAATGATTGGTGAATATTAAAAGACTGTTAAAGATAAGACCAGAGCTTAATTTTTTTCCAGGGCTCACCTCCCCAATCATGTTTTGTGTAATAGGTCTTAGAACCCCTGAGCATTTTTAGAGTGCCTCTCATATGCTATTAGGAATGAAAAGCTGTTTGACTGAGGACCTGAGTGGATGAGATAACTCCCAGTAGGCTTCTGCCCCAAAACTTCGTAGTGTTCTCTGTTACCACCTGAAAGGGTTAACTGCCTGTTGCTGCTGGCTGTGCGATAAACCCATCCGTCTCTGACTTTTTGTGTTCTCCATTTCCCCCATAGTCTTCAGTGGGCTATTCCCACCCACCCCACCCTGCTGTCCTTTCCAGTGTTCCCTCTAATTTTTGTTCATCTTTGAGTAGAATGAGTTTTGTTCTGTTTTTAGAAATCTAAATGTCTTCCTTGAACTCTTGGAGAAATCTCCGTATACACTCTGCACACCCTGGAAGAGGTTCCTTTATTCTGCAAACCATCAGCTAGTTACAGCAATTTCCCCAAAATATTTATTCAGTTATCCTATAAAGGCAGTGTGTGTGCACATGCATTGTGTATAAAGGCAGTGTGCGCACACATGCATTCAGATTAAACCTGAGTGTTTAATCAAGCCTTCTTGATTAAACTTGTGCAGGATCTAAAATTGACTAGCAGACATCAAAAAAACTTGTGAGCATGGCACATGAGCACACGTTAGAGGGAACACTGGTCCCTTCCCCTGTTTTAATTTGTGTTCTGTCTTGACCCTGGGGCTGAAACAAATTCGACCACACCAGAGGTCTTTATTTCCTTCTCTTTCTTGTGTTCCTATGCATATTTACTTTGAAGTAAATTCCACAATGTATTGCTAAGGAAGTGTGAACAGAACTGCAGTCTTCACGAGGTGGTTCACAGAGCGCAAAATACCACAGCTGAGAACTGTGCAAGATGGCAACAGTATGCAAATTGCCTTCAGAAGGAGCAGCTGATTCCCTAAGAGGACTCTAGCCATATGCATTCCTACAGTTAGTCACATACTATGTTCAATGTGCATACAGCAGTACAGGCTGATCAAAATCCTGAAGCTGGCAAAGAAAGCACATGCGCTAGCATCTGAGTTTGTGACGCATGGATGTTCTGTGTGTGGGATTTTCACTCATTCTCCTTTCCTTTAGAAGCTCTCTGTGTGACTTAGAACTAGGTCCCTAGGGTCTGCAGCCCTTAGGAATCTTCTTCCAGGTCACACAGAACACTTCTGGGGAAAGTGGGAGGGGGGGATTAGCAAAAATTACCCCGCCCCACATAAGCACCCATGCAACATTGTGCACATGGTTTTTATGCCAACACGAGTGCTGCAAGAAGATTTCAGCCACTATCAGTACTCTGCAGCTTTGAGGGTCTAGTCCCTTAGTTGATTTTTAAAATGAATATATGCACAGTTGTTTACACAAAAACATGTATGCATGCACAGAACCTGTACATGCATACGATGTAATGTGTGAATGGCCCTTATGTGTACATGTGTGTGACATGCCTAAATAATAAAGGACTCCATGGGAGTCCTAGATATCCCTCCCTAGTAGCAGTCTCATGCACAGCCCAAAGAAACGGAGCTTTACTTTAAAAAAAAAATTCAAAAAAGCAAGATACTTTCTACTTTTGCCATCACTCACGCACTTGTCAACCACACACCCTCCACCCCACTTTGTACACCCATAGGCCTTGAGTCACACTAAGCGCTCAGTGTTCTGGAGTAGGACTGAAGCCCAAAGCAAATGTCTGAACCAATCTGCTGTATTCTATCTAGCAATCTTTTATGTTCTGTTAATTAGATGTTTGTCCCAGTGGGGATCCTGCAGAGAGTGTATGGTGTGGGGTTAGAAAGGAAAGGGGTGGAAAGAGAAGGGGGGAAATGGTAGTTATTTCTGAATAAAGCTTAGTTTTTAAAAGTAAGATTGATTTGTATTTAAGAGGGAAGCAAACAGTCCTAAAGCTCCTGAGCAATATTTCCACCATAACCTCCAACACTGCACAGATGAAAATAGGACCATGTTTGTAATGGTCCTATTTTCATACCATTTCTCTCTCTCTCCACCACTAGGCTATATGCTATATGCATTTACTCTGCAATAGCCTCTCTCCACTAATTTGTTAGTCAAAAGGGTGGGTTTTATATTGGTTCGAGAAATACAAGGAAACCATTGCCATCCTATGGTATTGACAGTTCAAAATATACCTCAGCAAGTGCCCTGTGTGAAGTGGCAGGCCAGGTGACACATGGAGAGCCTTCAGTGTTTTCGTGTAAAGGGTACTGAAAGCAGGATAACATCCACCTCCCACAGGGATATGCAGCTTCTAGAGACCCTGGGGTGCGTGGAGCCAAGCTCTAAATCATGGCAGTGCTAGCAAATCACACCAACATTTTTAACAAGGCATCTCCCCAAAAGTCAAAAACAGGGACAAAATGGAGACTGGCTGACATCCAGAATAGTTTACTCAATAGTACTATTCAGGAGTTACTCTAAAGGACTACTTAATGTCAGTAGGACGTCCAGTGAGTAATTTAGTCAGGAAGCCAGCCAGTGCTTTTTCAAGGAGAGGTAGGTACCAGAGGATAGAGACTGCTGTACCTGGTAAACAGAGGCAGTTGAAGCACTTGTTCCATAAACACATTAATGGATCCTCGCAAGTAAATACTGATATTTTATTCCCCCACTTAACGTTGTATGGTGATGCAGGATGTTTACAGTATGGTTACTACCAGGAGCAAGCCTGGCCTAGTCAAATGTATGGAGTTTGCTGTACAATGATATCTGCAGCATCTGGTATTCTGAAATATATGTCCCATGATGAAGGTTGGAGGATAAAGGTTGGTCTGAAATTTGGGTATGCTGAAGACCATGCAACTATATGAATTACATACAGATCTAGCTTTCCCTTAATTAAGCAAGAGAAATGTTGCTAGTGACATTGGTAGGAGCAGAAACAGAAGCAAAAGCAGAAGCATGGCCACTGCCATAGTTGGCTTTAAAAAGAGACTGGACAAATGCATAGAGGAGAGGTCTAGCAATGGCTAATAGCTAAATGGCATCTCCGTATTCAGAGACAATATGTTTCAGAATACCAGATACTGGGGACATAAAAGAGGGGAAGGTTGTTGCCATTATACCCTCCTTGTGGACTTCCCAGAAGCATCTGGCCACTCTCTACTGCAGGCCTGCTCAACTATGGTCCTCCTGCAGATGTTGGCCTACAACTCCCATAATCCCTGGCGATTGGCCACTGTGGCTAGGGATTATGGGAACTGTAGTCCAAAAACAGCTGGGGGGGCCTAAGTTGAGCAGGCCTGCTAAACTATCTTTCTCCCTGTCAAATTCAGACTGGAAGCTCCTTGGGACCAGGAACTTGTCTCTTTTTGCTTATGAAACTCTACAGAGTGCCATGGGCATTGATGGCACTAGAGTCTAGACTGATAATATTGAAGTACAGAGGAACCTAGCAGCTGCTCGCCACATGAGGCAGCAGCATGAAGGATTCTAAAATTAGAACATTTCTGGTGCTTTTCTCCTGAGAAGAAGAGGAGGCAGAAAAACAATTTCCCACTCACAGAAATGAATAAGCAACTGTGCAGATAAATGGCAATGATTTTTTAAAAACTCTCTAAAAGGATTGCCAGACAGCAAACTACAAAGTAGAAGCAGTGGCATCTCCCATCCTGCTCACCCCTGGTCCTTTTGCCCATCCTCCACCTCTCTGGGTGCTATGTTGAAGAAGGCACATCTATTGTGGTGACTCTTCTTCACACAGGCTGGAGTGTACCATACCACTGGGGACGTGTCCTCTCGGGCTACAGGGGCCCAGGGGCCACCTGCTGGCTTCCCCACCCCCTCCACTGAGTGCTCAGCTCCAACTCACGCTGGCTGCTCTTTGGTTGCATGTCCAGGCACTAAAGAGACATGCCACACCTTTCCTCTTGCCTCAGCCTCCTACTCTCACATGTCATGGCTTTATTTCTTCCACCCCTAATCTGCTGCTCCCCAACTTCCTTGCCTGGTTGGATGAGGACAGCACGGGACACTCTCTATCTGCTGGCCCCCCTGTGTTCCTCCATTCATTCATCCTTCCTTCTTGCCACAGCAGCTACTGTGGCAGAGCTGATCCTTGGGCCAATTTGCGCTCACTTGCTTCCTGCACTCTGCATACTGCGAGGAGCAGCATAGCCCAAAAATCTGCCCCCCTGTAGGCTGCCAGAGTCAGTGGATGGCTTCTCACCTGCCTCCTGTCTCTCTCCCCCCTGCTCCAACAGCCCAGACCCACATGCCAGCCTGTCGTAAATCTGTTAGCTCGGCTCACCCAACAGGATTTACAACCCCCTTCAGCACTCCCCCTGTGAGTTAACAGAAAGTAGCAGCGAAGCTACATGAAGGAAAATAAAAGGCTCACAAAGAAAACAGTAAATGAATTAAGTCCCCCTGAACTGAACTAGGTACCCCCCTCTAACAATAACTGAGTAATAACTGAAAAGAAAACACAGAGCAAAGAATGAAAGAGTGAAGGACACCAGAAACAAGGAATTAATGGAACAGAGCAGGAAAGCATAAACAAGGGCAAACTGGAATTCGGGAAAGTTAGGAATTCAGAATAGCACACAGACTGCGGTCAGTGACGTTGCTAACAGCATCTGAGCAATTGACAGACTGCTAAATATATATGGTTCAAGAGAACCAGCAGCCAATCAGGCTTCCCAGAGTAAGCACTTCTGCTTCCTCTCTTGTTATCTCCTGTGCCTGCGTGACTCCCACTGAGCTTGCTTCTTGAGATGTCTTCTCAAGGCAGGTGAAATCCCCGGCTCCTTCTCCTCAGAAATCATGTCTGGCAGCTGTTCCTAATCCTCAGCTCCAGAGTCTGGTCTCCCTGCCAAATCCTGTTGCTGTGCCTCTGAGCCCTCACTAGCAGGCGAATCCTCCTGCTCTGACTCTTCTGAGTCAGAAGTCTGAGCCATGACACAGCCTCTGAGGCTAGACGAAAGGGGTCCCCTGGTCAGTGCCTCCGAGGGCAGGAAGAAGGCAGCAGCATCATGTTGCCATTTGCCTGCCTGCCCTTGATGTCCAGTGATGAAGACAGGGGTTCTTCAAATCTTGTCCCAGGGCCCCCTCTAACCTTGCTACGCCACTGCACGCAGGGCTGCAGATCTCATCTAGGAATTCGAGGCATTGACTGAACTTCCCCCAGCAAGCCTAATAAGCCATATCTCCCCTGGAAGTGTCTTTCTTCCCCCACCCCACTAAATTTAAGTGAGTTACTCCTCAAGCTTTCTCTCCATCTGCACTTCTGCGTTCACAGGCATCAGCAACAGAACCAACTGACTTCTCTTGACCTTCACAGTGTGGTAGACTGTGTTCTGTATACCCTTTATAGGAACAGAGAGGAGTCTGGAGTGTGCAGTGCCCATCCTTTCGAGCTCTTTCAAGTTAGCACAAAGGGCACCCTGAGAGAGCTTTCAGATATTAAATGGCCTGGTAATTAAGGAGCAAAAGGGAAAGGTAGATCTGCTTAAGAGGTGTCTTACTAGCCTTACAAAACTAATAAAAGAGACAATCAATTTTGACTCCTACTAATGGAAAAGTGGAAAATATACAAGACAGCAAAACTGAGGCTTTTAAGTAAATTAGGTAACATGAGGCTTTTACTTGGCTGTAAATATGTGACACAGCAGCTCTCCATTATCCATCACAATCTGCCATAATGAGTCTAGCAGTTTACGACAGGAGAGAGCCTATGCATGATTTGAGCTTCTATTTCTCTGCCCCGGTCATATTAAAGCTAAAGTCCAAAAATAAAGCAGTAGACAATAGAAGCCACACGTTTGTTTGTTTGTTTGTTTGTTTATCTATCATATTTTTACACTGCCCAAAACTTACGTCTCTGGGCGGTTTACAACAAGATTAAAAGTAAAACATTAATTTTAAAAAAACAAACCAAAAAATTAAAACCAAGCAATTTAAAACACAATTTAAAATTTTAAAACAATATTCTAAAAACAACATTAAAACAATCAAAACAATATCAGTTAAAAGTCTGGGTGAACAGATGCCTCCTTAAAGACTTTTTAAAAATTTCCAGAGATGGGGAGACTCTTATTTCACAAGGGAGCACATTCCAAAGCCTCGGGGCAGCAACAGAGAAGGCCCGTCCCTGAGTAGCCACCAGATGAGCCGGTGGCAAATGCAGACGAACCTCTCCTGATGATCTCAATGGGTGGTGCGGTTCATAATGAAGAAGACGTTCTCTTAAAAACCCAGGGCCCAAGCTGTTTAGGGCTTTATAGGTTATGACCAACACCTTGCATTTTGCCCAGAAACTTATCGGCAGCCAGTGTAACTCCTTCAATACGGGAGTAATATGGTCTCTCCTGGATGACCCAGAGACCAGCCTGGCTGCTGCATTCTGGACCAATTGTAGTTTCTGGACTACATACAAGGGCAGCCCCACATAAAGCGCATTGCAGTAATCCAGGCTGGAGGTTACCAGCAGATGTACCACTGTTTTGAGGTTGTCTAACTCAAGAAACGCACGTCGCTGGCGTATCAGCCGAAGCTGACAGAAGGCACTTCTGGCCACTGTCTCAACCAGGGACACCAAGGAGAGACTTGGATCCAGATGCACCCCTAGATTGCGTACCTGTTACCTCTGGGGAAGTGTGACCTCATCCAGAACAGGCAGATCAAAATTGTCTCTCGAGTTCTGACCCCGCACAATGAGTACCTCCGTCTTATCTGGATTAAGTCTCAGTTTGCCATCCCTCTTCCAGCCCATTAACGACTCCAGGCAGGCATTTAGGGAGGTTATGCCCTCTCCCGATGATGCTGACATGGAGAAACAGATTTGGGTGTCATCAGCATACTGATAGCACCCTACACCAAATCTCCTGATGATCTCTCCCAGCGGTTTCATGTAGTTATTAAACAACATCGTAGACAATACGGAGCCCTGAGGGACACCATACAAAAGTTCAGATTTTGAAGAACAGCAGTCTCCAAGGGACACCATCTGGAACCTGCCCGAGTGGTAGCAGGCATGGCTTGTCCCCTTAGCTAATTAGGGGCCACCCTGGCTGCATATGAATGGAAGACTGGAAGTGTGAGCACTGTAAGATATTCCCCTCAGGGGATGGAGCCACTCTCGGAAGAGCAGAAGGTTCCAAGTTCCCTCCCTGGCTTCTCCAAGGGACAACAGGGCAAAGTGGGAGGCGCTCACCTTAAATTTTTCAGTCAGTCATGTTGTCTCTGTCTCCATTTTGTGTGCCTATTGCCTCTCTCTGTTGTTCCCTGCTGCTCTTGCCTGCAGCTGCTTTAAGAGTTGTGAGGGTGGGTGACAGTAGCACAGAACAAATGAAAAGTCTCATAAAATATTAATAAGAAAGGAGACAATAAGCATGTTCACTTTTGTTTTTGCAAAGTGGCAAATTTGTTTTTGCAAATGTTCACTATTGTTTTTTGCACTCTGATTGGCTGCCTCAGGAGTTAATCAGCCTATAAACCAATTGGAGAGTGTCTAGGCTGACTGACAACTCAGGCAGCCAATCAGAGTGCTCAGAGGCTGGGGAAGTCTTTTTCTTTTAGCTACTCAGAAGACTCCAATCACCATTTTGGTTAGGGAGTTGGCTGCCTGCCTGTTGATAAGTCTGCTCTTTTTTTTTTTTTTTTGCTAGCTTCTTTGTTTGTGTTTGTTTGGAGGGGAGAAAAGCAACCTCTGTTTTCTCTCCCTTGATTTGATCTGTATGCAAAGCATTATGGCCTATTCCCAAAATGACATGTCATAAAAAATTGGAAGGAACAGCAAACAGTAAGATTTGACTAATTAGATTATAAACTGGCACAAGAAGCTAGAAAGTTCTTTTAGGGCATATGCATGGATTTCTGAGTCCAAACTGCTTTTCAGATAATTGCAGAAGTAGCCTTCCATGTGGGTGAGATATAGATAAGGAATGGATTTAATTGGAAGGGAAATGATTTTTTAAAAATCCATTTGCTATGCAGAGAGCTATCTAGGTTTTTCTCTGGATTGTGGCCAGGTTATTTTGATCCCACTTGTTAACTACAAATCTACACTTTGCCAGTTACTGCTAAGGCACCCACCTAGTCCTGGCTCCAACTCCACAGCTGTTCCACCTCTCACAACCTGTGGTTCCACCTATCACCTGCCCTCCCCCCACCGCATCCCAGGAACCACCAGCTGCCACCGACAGAAATTTCTCAGAGTTGTTTATATGTTTCTAAAAAGAAACATAAAGCAGACACCAGCAACGACAACTGGAGGGCAGTTGGGGAGTTCAATCTCCGACTAAGTGAATTACCAGCCCGCTGGGGCAGGGTGAGGCATTTGTTACATGCAGACTGGATTACCGTAATACACTGTATGGAGCTTATGCCTTTAGAGACAGTCTGGAAGCTTCAGTCATTGCAAAACATGTATACCAGAATGTTAGTAGGAGAGACAGAGTTGTCTCGAGCATATTGCACCTATTTTACTCCAGCGTCATTGGCTCTGGTTAGATGGCATCTCACTGATCTATCCCACTTTTTTCTTTAACAAGGGAAGTTTTGTTTGAAAGTGTTTAAAAAACAAAACAAAATCATTTGATTTCTTTTTCTCCTACTAGCACTGTTCCTCCATATGAGAAAGATGCTATCACTGTGGGCTGTTTTGCATGAAACTGTCTAGTTACACTGCTGCCCATGTGTTTTTAAAAAAAGGTGTGTACATCCCCTCCCTGACCTAATACATTATTTTGCTCTGCATACTCATGTGGGGAGCAAAATAGCCAAAATGCTTCTGATTCTGCAGTTTCAGTACTACTTCATCTGAACCAGCCCACCACCTGAGACTGATCTGGTTCATGAATATATATCTATGCACATCCATATGTAAGGTTTTTAATGAAATGCATTAGTCCCCTTTTTATTCCAAGTGGTGCTGAAGGCCACATGCAACTACACACACACACACACACACACACACACACACACACACACACACACACTCAAACACCATATTAAACAACACAGCTTTAGTCTGAGGAAATTGGAAGTTTTTCACCCAACAGTAGCTGGGGCCTTCCCAGAAATAATATCTCAACATTTTGGTAATAACAGAGAAAGCCCTCTCCTAGGTCTGACTTTGCTTGACTTGAGGCAGAAAGGACATCTGGAGCAGACTCTCCCCATGTGTTCTTCGTGTACAAGGAAACATTATCACAGATCTGCTTGTCAAGGCTATCTAAGGCTTTGAAAGCAACACAGAGCATATTGAGCCCAGAAATGAACTAGAAACCAATGCAGAGAAGCTGAAATAGGAGTAACATGGGCCCTATTTGGGAGTTATAATTCGGAGTATATTGTACGTGGATCGAAGTGGAACAGGGGCTCACCTGAATAGGGCTATGTTTTCTATGAGCAATCTCACAGAGTCTGTTAGGGACTCTGGGGTTTGAAAAGGAACCTCATATTCTAAGACTGGTATGTATTATAGTGAACTACCATGGACTGTGCATGCTTGAGCTTTATAGCTCTCTTCAGGCACAGAAGGGAATAGGGGTGTACAACACTAGTCCCTGTGATTGACAGGCAGCATGCACTCTTTGGATTGGCCAGGCTTGTTATAAATACTGGGAGCCTGGCCTCCTGGCTCAAGCCTGATTCACAGCAAGAGCTTTGACGGTTCAGGCTGCATTGACCCTGTTCTCCCACAACATGGACTCAGTGGAAATCTCCCCCAAACCATTTTCTTTGGGAAGGAAGCTGCTACTGAAATCGCCAACTGCTGTTTCTTTGCGGATGTTTTTTTAAAAGGAGGGGTGCAATTTCTATTGGGACTGCAGTGTGAGGAGAAAGGGTTAAAATAACCCTGCCTGCTCACCATAGTCACAGTTCTGATCCTCCACCGATGCTATTTAACCATTTAAAAACAGAAGGGTGTAATGTCTAATCTGACCCTAAGGCTAGCCATTTTCACTTAGCTTCAGCCCCTCGTCTGCAATATGGGAATAACAACTGAGGTCATCTATAGGGTACATCTGAAACACTCTGAAGTGCTATGTAAAAGCAGCATAACTGAGCAAGTCCTGCTTTTCCTATGGCAAAAGCCTCAACATCTTTAACAACAACACTGACTCCATAAAGCATGCAGATTTAAGGAAGGAAACAAGACAATTGAGAACAATGTTTTGGAGTGTGATTGTTGCTTCTCTATAGAAACAGTCATTCAGCTTTTCCTCCCCTTCCTTGGGAGAAGGAATGGCTACAATTGTGCTTTTTGCCTTGCTTCATATTTATTTATTCCATTTACAGTTTAATCTCCCAACTGGTCCTCATAGTGTTTACATTCATCTGCCTTAGTTCTGAAGAACAGACTTGGTTGAAACTCAAAGATGCAGGTCCCCTGGGCAGGATCAGAGCATCTGAAAGAAGTCTTTCTTCAACATAGTGAGGAAAAAGCTAAAATCTCTCTCATACATTAATTTGTCTTCATTAACACACTTTTTGTTTCTCTCTACTTTTATATGGCAGAATCTATAGAAGCTTCTCAGAAGCCACTGCTCATCCCAGTTAATGGACTTTTGGAAAGGTTTCAATCTGTCCCTCTAAGAGTACCTTTTGCTGGTCTCTTGCTCTTATGGCATCATCCATGTCATAAAGCCCATTGCCTTTTGGGGGAAAACATGCATACTGGGGTGAGGGGTGTTTAAAAAATGGTACACTCTATGAATAATTGTCACTTCATAATTTTGTTTGCATGGGTTTGCGGGGGGCAGGGGACTGTGGCCTGTAAAAATGATGTTCGACATAGTAAGTGATGTATACATATGGCAAGGATGGGAAACCTGGTGAATATTGACATCTACCAATAAGCCAATGCTGATGTTTTTAGAAGACTTTTGTCATACCTGTTTTCATCAGGCTTTTAGTTTATGGTGTTTCAAAGCTTTAAAACTTTATGGTAATTTTAATCAGTTTTATATGATTTTTAGGTTTTAGTTACTTTGTCTAAATTGTAAACCACCCTGAGATTTTATATAGGGCGGTATATAAATGTGTTAAATCAAAATAAATAAATAAAGCTGCCAGTCCTGACATGTACTAGTAAATGTGAAACCTAAAATGAGCCTGGACTGAAAGTTACAGCAGTGTGTGGCTATCACTAGAAGCCCCAGCTTAGCATTTCTTCCTCCTCTCTCCCCCCCAGGTAAATAAATAAATAAAATATGTGCTGTGACTTCATTGCACTGTGAATTTCCCCACTTTCTGTGAATTTCTTTCCTTTCTTGGCTATAACTTGGGGCAGGAAAACTCACTGCCTGGTGCCATCATCTCACCTGTCCCACATCACTAGCCCTCTTCACTTGTGCTTCCTATCTCCACCTCCACAAGTTATTAAGTGAATGTGGTGGTGGGGTGGGGGGTGGGGATAATAGAAGCTGCTGAAACCATCCCTTCCGGCCACTGCAGAACACTCTGGGCTATTGTGATCAAATCTCTTACTTAGCACTGGGGACAATAGAATCCCAGAACAACATTTTCTTGATGTTGAATCACAAAAAGAGAGAAGTAAACTCCCTAACCGTATCAAGAACTGATGGGTCACCTCACTTTTAGCTCCAGCGAGCTATCTGTATAATCTGGCATGTCCAACCCATCGGAGAGCCTTCACCTTAGCTCGTTATGTTTTTCTATCAGCTTGGTTGGAGAGGAGATATAAAAAGATAACCTATCACCTGCACAAGTGTTCTTGTGGATCAGATGAGGTCGAAAATTTGGCTCATTTTCTACTCCATTGTAAACTTTATAGCATTCCACGTAGCAAATTGATTTTACCCCTTTTAGAGAAATTACAGAGAAGATCAATAGATTTTTATGTAACCTACCTTCTTGCAGATAAGTCTATATATGTTACCTCTTGTATTGCTAAATGCTTTGTCATTGCAGGCAAGATTCCTCAAGAAATGGCAAAGGCTCCCCCTATCAGTTAGGTAAGGATGTGTTGCTGGTTTGGGTAAACTTTTATCTAAATGTAAATATGATAACTGACAGACTGCACCAACTGCACTGAATGTTAATTTTGTATTATAATGGTGAAATCTGGTCAAGCACCACAATAAAGATATCCATTTGTTCAAGCACAGGGGACAGTATCTATCTCAAGAAATCACAGAGTAAACAATTTCTGTGATACAGCCACAAGCTAAACTGGCCATTAATGCTGTTTCCTCACGTGGACTTGATTGGCACAAATGCTTCCAGACTCCTGTTGAAGATGACGTTTATTTCTGAGTTGCTACAACTCTTGTAAGAAGCTGACACATAAGAGTTCAGTCTTTCCCTCATCATCCACCCAAAGTAGCTCTAGGGTGTAAATTATCAGACGGATTGCTCAAATACCTCACTTTCTTCTTGCCAGGACTTAAATGTGCCTTTAATAGTGACATGTCAAACATGAATTGATGGATTCACCATCACTGTGTGTGTCTCTATGCCAAGGAATGCTGCACCTATTGATTTTTTGCTTGTCATGTCACTGTTAAAGGCATGAAAAGTGTGTTGTCGAGTCGGTGTTGACTCCTGGTGACCACATAGCCATGTGGTTTTCTTTGGTAGAATACAGGAGGGGTTCATCATTGCCATCTTCCATGCAGTATGAGATGATGCCTTTCAGCATCTTCCTATATCGCTGCTGCCCAATTTAGGTATTTGCCATAAAATGCTGCACAAACTCAAATTGTAGGATTCTCTGAAATCAGAAAGAGAGTAGGACTCTAGAAACAGAAAATTCCAAGGTTTGAGGCATCCCTAGAACGGGGAGGAGGCTTAGTGTGTGTTCACATGGCAACACTGAATTGCTGTTTACCCTTCCTCAGTTATTTATTTAATGTCTGATCATTGGCTACGCAAAAGTGAAAGTAGGGGGCAGGTATTTGTAACAGAAATGACCATTCTGGCCAAGGTAGGCTTTACATTTATACTGCAAATTAACTGAAGCAAAAGCCGCTTTAAATTTTCTGTGTGAAAATACTCGTGGTTATGAAGCGTTAAGGGATGACTGGAAAAGGATCTCATATGGTGTTACGGAGGGAGCAGCCGTCAATTGAATGAACAGTAAACACTGGATAGTATTATATGTTTCTATTGCCAAAATTGACATGTTTTGGCAATAGTTGCATGTATCGTGGTCTAGCATTGTTCACTCGTCTGGCTGAGCACTGCCTTTTCCCCTTTCCTTGTTGGTTCAGAAAAAGATCTCTGCAGAAATCCAAATCAGCAGAATCTGGCCTTGTTACTAGAACCTGTGATAGTCTTTCCTCTAAGAAAGTCCTATAAATCCTTCAAAGTTCATTCACCTCTGATTATTCTGCATGTGCCAAGGACTCACTCTTCAGCCTTAAAAACCAACCGACCGACCAACCAACAACAACCAAATAACCAGACATAACATGCACAAAAATAGAAACTGCCTGAGATAAGCACTAGAGAAACAAATAGTGCAACCAAATAACTTATACTGTTGGAAGAGGAGCAGAGAATGTAATTATCTGTCTTGTGACAGCCAATTGTGACAAAAATCACAATTGGCAGCTGGCCTCGCAGTAATGTATGTTTGGGTGTCACCAAATAATATGCTGATTTACAATGGGGTTGTTCTGCGCTCTGTATACTTGTGACCTATTTGTTGGTGTAACATGAGACATTTCACAAGATAGATTTTTCATCTGTGACATACCCAAGCTTAAGCAGAAAGAGACTGTGCTTGTGACTTGTCCAAAAAAGAAATGTGGGCTTTGTTTTCAAGATAAGGATCCTTGGCATAGTTATGAATGTGTTTCTTTTAAGGTTGTTATTACCATAAATTAACCATTTTCATCTATCAGTCAGTTCCCCTGCCCAGCATTCCATTACAGTGCGACCAACAAAAGACATCCCAGAGATGGGCTATGGAGATGGGGGAAAGCTTCTTAGTGGCTCTATCTAGTGAAATAAAATCTTACTCTGAGGCAGCAGCCCTGCTGATGGTTGGAAAGGTGAGAGTGGGGGTGAAAAATGCAGGGACTGGGGTTGGCGAAAGGATTGAAATTATCCATTCCACCTAGCCATCAGACTTGATGCAACCTTTAGCTAGCTTTAAATATTTTAAAATATGTATATTCTCCTACCATTGAAAGTGGCTCCCAGATTCAGCATTAACAAAACATTAAGCTCCACAAAGAATTAACAGCACAGCTACTAAATATTTTTAAGAGGCACACAAATAAAACAGGCCTCACATAGGTCTCCTCCTAGCTGGGAAAGGCCTGTGCAAATAGATTAGGCCGTTTTAGTAGCCCACCATGAGGCTGTTTGATAAACCTCTTTGGGAAGACTACTTCAGAGTCTTAGGACCACTAGTGAAAAGGTCCTACTCCACCTAGCAGTAGTTTCCATTCCTCTGGAAAATGGTCTTCAGAGCAGGCCTTTCCTGCCTGATGTTCTTAAGGGGGTACTCATGTGGGAAGAGGAGAGGTGATCTCTGAGGTGACACAAATCCCAATCTGTAGCGGTCTTTTAAAGGTAAAAACGGTTACCTTGAGTTCAGCCTATAAACTCACTAGCAGGCTTCCAGTGCAACAGCAGCAGCTGCAGTAGCAGCACTAGGGATGGGCACGAAATGGATTTTGCATTTTGCTTCAAGCTCAAAATAAAATGCAAAATATTGGAAACATTTTGTTGAGACACTTGAAACATTTTGAGTCCGTCTCATGTGTTTCAGCCATAGAGAACAATAAGGAACTCAAAACACCCCAATGTCCCTCATGGCGAGCTCCTAGGGACACCAAAGTAGGTTGTGTGGTAGGGCATGATGGGTGCTACCTACCACCCAACCCACAAAAGAAACAGGCAAGCAGGCAATTTTAAACATTTTTTAACCTTAATTTAGCCTAAGTTTAAAAATTGTTACATTTTAAAAACAAAATTTTAATCTTTCTCCACAATTCTCATAGGATCCTATGGGGAAAGGTTAAAAAAATTGTTTAAAATCGCCTGTTTGCCCATTTCTTTTATGGACTGGGTGGTAAGTAGGGATGTGCATGATTCAAGATTAAAGCACAGATTCAAAGCTGAACCAGTTTGTGGGGCCACCAAACAGATTTGATTGGTGGAGGGCAGCACCGGGGCGTGAGGTGAGTGGCACCTTTAAAATTAACAGCAGGCCCTTACCTGCTCCTCCACCCAGCAGCCTTGGCACGGTGGCAGCACGAACATGGCAGCGGCACATGTGTGGAGGCCATGTATGTGCTGTTGCCATGCGTAGACTGCAGGGTGTGTATGTGGGCACCGCTGCAGTAGGAAGCTGTATGGAGCATTCGAGGAGCAGATATGGACCTGCTGTCCTAACTTTTTAAGGTGCCACTTGTCACTGCTCCAGCGCCTGCCTGCACAAGTTGAATTGGTTCAGCAGCCCCACGAACTGGTTCAGCTTCAAATCTGTACTCGAATCTTTTCATGCCCATCCCTAGTGGTAGGATAGCACCCATCATGCCATACCACACAACCCACATTGGTGTCCCTAGGAGCTAGCCATGGGGAACAATGGGGTGTTTCAAGTTCCCCATTGTTCCCTATGACCATGCACACATTTTGCAACCCTGCCTTGAAAAACACTGTAAGCACACAGTAAAAGGGAATCTGTCCATTCTGACAGAGAACACAAATTTCAAAGACAGTCCAAAAACAGCCAAAAAAGAATCACTGACCCAGAATCCACTGCCAGCCACAGTGCCTGCGCTGCAGTAACATCATTGGCACAACTTGCTCTCTCACACACAATTCTGACTCCTTATGTTCCTAGCATTTGTTGCCAGCCAGCACAACAGCTGTCACAGCAGCACCCTCAGCAGCAAATATAGCCATACATTCAACTAGAGAAACATCGGCCACATTTTGATTGAGTACACCTTAGTGCTGAGAAAAGAAAACCACAAAAGCAAACCTTCCTTCCTTCTGACCTGATGTATCCTCTTCTTCAAGAGAGGCATAAGGGTTCTCTCTCTCTCTGCCTTCCAGTCCCTTTGAATACATTTTGAAATTCCCTCCAAATTGTCCCCCCATCCCTCCCTACCCCCAGCCAATGGGGGCATAGTTGCCCATGTCTACACTTGATTTGGATGCTAACAAGCCAACCAAGAAGCAAGGAGATCGCAAGCCAGTCAGAAGCCAGTGCCAGAAAACCATCCAGCAAGGGAAAAATAGCCTTCCAAAATGGTGCTCAAAACACTCAATGTTTCAAGTAGAAATGAGGTGGTTCCATTTTGAGCTCAAAACAGGCGCTTCATTTCAAGGGCATTTTGTTTCCAGCTTGAAACATTTGAAATGACCCATTTGGACCCTGAAATGTTTTGCACATCCCTAAGCAGCACTGATTGCATACATTTGTTTTTAATATCTGCTAGACGATGAGACATGGCATTGTGCACCAAGTCTCATTTCTAAGTGGTTTTCAAGGATAGTCCCATGTAAAGTGAAGCTCTTTACTACAGAAGTTACAAATGCATGAATTAGATCCTGATCCTCTAGGTTGCACCAACTGAAATCTTTAGGTTCAGAATCTGAGGTGGATCCCAACATACTAGAAGGAGAGATTATAAAGCCCCACCCTTTTCCTGAAGGACTTCACCTGAACGGAAAAGTTATTGGGACAAATTATTGTTAGTCTTTTTGAGGTATACTTTTTAGGGAAGAGAGGGACAGATCTTGCTCTCAGAGCCCCACCTGGATCTTGATCTGTTGTTATAAGAGTTGTGGTAACTTGAGGCAAAGAAGAGGCAAACATCCCATCAGCTATTCCACAGACTTACACAGTGAATCAGCTCAGCTGTGATTTGCATAGCTTTTATTGAGCAGTCGCCATGCTGGGGTAGGTTCTGCCTGGTCAGGGACTGCTCTGGGAAGTGGTGTGTGTGGATTCTAGTCCCTCTCTCTCTCTCTCTCTCTCTCTCTCTCTCTTTTTTGCCTGCACAGGGGTGCCAGCATGCAAAAGGTGTGTTTTGCCTTTCTCCAAAACTTATCTCTGGAAGGGCTAGCATATGCATGCCCTGTTTCCCTGGCTAGCTCTCGTTGCCTGTGGGCTGATGGTTTTTTTTAAAGAATTCTCAAACCTTTTCCTGACATGGCTGTTATTCCCTTCTTGGGACGTAATCATCATCATCATTTGCATTTCACATGTATTATCTTGTTGTTATCTATATAACAATTGTATATGTGAAGTATTTCGTATCTCATAGGGCTGAGGGGCTTGCCTAAGGCAGCCTAGTGAGTTTGTGGGAGAGGTGAGATTCATAACAGGTGAACCCTTGCCTTCGGGCAGAGATTTGTGTTCCCTAGCAAGCCACAGAGTGCACTATAAAGCTTCGTGGCTTCTCTACTGGACTTTGCCTCTCTTTCCAGTGTTTTATGTGGGCATCACCATTTTTATTTTTGCATTGTGGGGAATTCAAGCCCCTAAGGCTATTCACACGAGCAGCCCAACCCAGGTTGGAGCACCTCTGCCTGGATTGGGTTGCTCGTGTGGAGTGCTAGGAACGGTTCTTATCCTGGCGCTTCCGCCACCGCTAGCCTGACTTTTTAACTCAGCAAAAAAACCCATTAAGTGAACCTCAGCAGGCAACAGTGAGAATCATTGCCACCATGTTAAAAGGCTTCTCCTTGGCTCGCCACCATTTTCAGCAGTGAGCCGGAGGGAAGAAACAGAAGCGAGCTGGAGGGAAGGAAGGATAACTTACCAACCAAGGATAGGGAGGCTGGAGCATGTCATCTAGTTTGGGCAACTTGCCCAAACCAGAGTAAAGGGAGGGAGGGAGGGAGCTCCTCCTGCTGCTCAAATTCCATTGGCTGGCACAGCTTTCCTTCCCAGGTTTTAGGAAGCCCATGCAGCCAGTTTCCACCTCCTTTCCAGCTTGGCGAGTGCAGCTCTGGCTTGTCTAGGAGCATGTTGGGAGACAGAGCAGAGAACCACAGTTTCACTGAACCCGCAGTTAGTTTGTAACAACATCCGAAAGGGCCCTATGCCTGCATGCATCAGATCACATGCAGGGACTGTCAGGAGTGCTCACATGGTGTGTGTGTGTGTGTGTGTGTGTGTATTCCACCCCCCTCTCAAATATTCTGCTGGTTGTGCATAGTATCTTGACCATTACTCTGTCATAGGCTGGTTGCTTGCTGGTTGCCCCACTATGATATTTTGGTTGGAACAGATCAAAGCAGCCCTGGCAAACTGCTTACCAGTCTTGTTCACGTGAAGTACTAGGTCTGAGTTAGCATAATGGTAATTGACATATTGACGGTAGGTATGCTCACATTAAGATAGTTTTTTCTGTCTTAGGGTGACTGCTAGAGATTTGCACTCCATACCATTTTGTTTCAGGAGTTGGGCCGGGCGGGGGGGGGGGGGGGCTCCTTTTTATGTATTTGTTTTGGATCCAGTCAGGTTCTTCCCTGTTCATTTCAGGACCCATTCAGAAGATCTGAATTAGTTTGTTTAGGGTTTTTACAAAAGTGAAGTAACTGGCACTACTCTTATGTTGGCAGTCGCAGGAGTTCTACCTACTGCATTACTGTCTTCTGGTGGGTTCTGTATTGAATATTCATTCTCTCCTCAGATGCAGTGTTGTCCCAGGCAGTGTTGGTGTTTTTTTTTTTTTTTAAGTTGCCACTGTGACCATTAAAAAAATAGTAGCTACCATGTAGTTGTCTGGGAATAGGAAAAGGCAGTCTTCTCTGGAACAGTTTGCACAGGACTGTCTACCATGCAGCAGAGAGACGTGAGTCACTTCAAGTGCTTGTTCATTTCTGCTGTGACCAGTCTAGCCAGCCCAGTTCTATGGGTGGCATCATTCTGGCCTAGCTCTATAGGTAGAAATTCCTCCTTCCTTCCTCTTTCACTTCCTTTCCCTCCCCCATGGTTGCCACCACTGGGGTGTTAGAGGTTGTTGATTTTTACCCACAACAGGTAAAACAGCAGAGCACTAAAGAATGAGCACACACTCCAGTTACAGAGTAGGTAGCAGAGGGTGATTTGGATATTGCAGCTATTTAGAGAAAATATATGGAGATCCTTGTATGACTAAACACTAAACATTTATTGGTTAAATACACTTAGATAGGAAAGACCTATCTCTAATCTAAAGGACTACATAATGGATAGGTAAGGAGAGAGAGAGAGATGTTTCCATCTGCTCTCTAGGAGGAAAGGAAGGATTGTGACTCAGCAGAGGAAGTGCTGCAGATTCAGTTCAGGGGTCATAGAGTAGGGACCGATAGGGAGACCCTGACTGACTGTCTCTACTCTCAATGCCCCTAGTGGACATTAGGACAATTGGTGCAAAAGGTCCATGCACTGGAAGTTCATCTCCGACATGGGGGTGCAACAGTGTTCTCAGTCACCACCAACCCAGCAGTGGTGAAGCAAGAACAGACAGGTAAGGAGGTGGGGATGAGTGTGTGATGCGGATGACCAAAAAATCTAAGATATTTTTAAGTGGGGCACCAAATGCTATCTCTGCTTCAGGTGCCAGTAGGCTACAGCCTGCCTTGAGGCTACAACTTCACATGAGTGCAGAATGTGCTACTGGGTACATAATTCAGCTTTCTGATAATCTTCTGCTTTAAATTTTTTTTTTTAAGAGCAAGTTTCTAGTCCTGATGGCTGCAAATTTGGGCTTGCAAGTGTGTAGGTAATGCCTTCTGAAAACTTAGAAGGCTGAATCAGATTTGTAGTAGTTGGGAATGGGATTCAGTGTTCTGCATAGCTTCTTGTCCTTCCTGTGACTAATGAAACAAAAATATATAATACAAAATATATTTAATTATACAAAATAGAAATTATGCAAATTTGCATAATTAATAAAGGTTGCCAAGTTCCGCTTTTCTTGGTGCAGACTTTGGATTATATTAGTACAGTTTTAAAAAACAACAGAGAACATGAAGTTCTGCTGTTGTGTCTGTATGATGTAATGCAATAAAGGTGTGGAAAATCTATTTTCTTTACCAACGACTTTTCATGTGAAAAAGCTGTTAGTCAACCTGGTTCACCTTTTGTATAATTCCTTTGCTCACAGTAGTGTTGTTAGGCTAAAATCCATTAAAAGTGGTGAGATACTCAAACGTTATTGATAAGGACCATGTTGTACCTGCAAAAACATAATGCAAGGGTAAGTGCTTTCCTGGCTCTTGGCCTAATGGCTTATATTTCTTCACATCTACAAAAAGCATAAGAGATTTAAGCTATGCCTGCTGTGATGCAAAACCCCAGCACCAGTTCATACAATATTTTTTTTGACCATATGAACAATCCCTGGGTTATGCATTAACTAGAACAAACCTCATATGTGAAATGGATAGTCTTGAATATAATTCACAGCAACTCCCATAGTTTTGACAAATTGTGAAAATGCCATGGTGTTTATAAGACTTATTGCTAATATTATTGCCCAGCTCACACACTATAACCGTGTACAGACATCACAGGAAAGCTGAGGCAAACTCACCTCAAGTTGTCCCCCTGTGACGTCTGAATAATCGGAGCTGCGGTTCTGGGACCCAACTGTGGCTCTGATTCCCAGCCCCAGCCTCAAAGGAGTCGACACCGACTCAATGGCACACTTCACCTTTACAGCTCTATTGGGACTGAACTACTTCAGTCTACTGTATAAGTAGAGCTATTTTTAATTCCCTGAACACAAAAAATTAGCATATCAGGGAAAGGGTTAGACTAGAACTTTTCTCCCTGATGTACTATTTTTTTTAAGTGTAGTGGGATTTGTTTTTCTTTGTTCGGTTGTTTTTTAAAGGGATGTATTCAAACATGCCGTTTCCTTTAACTTTTCAGAAATACTAAGTTGCAAATTATTGGCACATCACTCTTGCTATACATAGATTTAAGGGAGGGAAAGGTCAAAGACTGGCAGACATCCAGACTAACTTTCCACAGACATCCCACATCTTTCTCTTGTATGGGGGGTGGTGTCAATTTTCAGCTATCCCCCCCCCATTCTGCAGTTGCCTGTGCCTCCTGAAACTTCTTCGCTCAGCATCCCCCAATTTGGTGTAGCTATAGAAGGCTAGTCTGATTATTGGCCCTTATTTTTTTCTATAGTACTTTAGTACTATAGTACTATTGTACTTTACAATATACAATGTGCTCTCCAGTTTTAATTTCATCATGACAATGACTACTTGTTGGCATTTAAACTAAGGACTCATTCAAAAACATCACTTGCCTCCAACATAAAGTGGTAACTTGAGTGTGTAAATGGGTGAGTAGAAATCTACAGTTATAAGACAACACTTTCATATAACCTCAGACACAATGCTTTTCAAAAGAATAACTTCATATGTTCAATTCCAGCCATCAGTTGATGGGATTGGGAAGAAATGAAGCCAAGCAGCACATAAATGCCAGATGGGGAAGGGGTGGGGTTTAGCTCCCTCAGCCACATGCTCTATTTAAGGTAAAAAATAGACCTCCCCATACTTTGTTTTATATGTGAACAGGGCAAACATGTGGATTAATATATTCATAGCTGTCCTGTCACATCTAGTTTAGCCTCATGGTACCTAGGGGTGTGCACAGAACCGGCTGGTGCAGTCCAGTTCAAGTTCAAACTGGACCCAAACTGGACTGGGACAGTTCGGTACAGCACCCCCTTGAAATCGCCCCCCCCCCCGGTTTGGTCCGGGTTCCCCCCCACAAACTTAATTTTTTAACTTACTCCCTCCAGGGGGGTTTCTCCAAGGTGGTGGTGGTGGGTGTCTGCGGAGGTTCCCCCTCCCCCCGCTGGCCTCCCTCCCTTCCAGAACTGGCCTGTTCTTCGCCATTGCACATGTGCGGCAGCCTCCAAAATGGCCACTGCGCTGAGGGGAAGGCCCAAATGGGCCAAAGAACAGCCAAATGGGCTGGTTTGGGAAGCAAGGGAGGCCGGCAGGGGGAGGGGGAACCTCTGCAGACCTCCCCACCATCTTGGAGAATCCCCTTGGGAGGGGTAAGTTTAAAAAAAAAAAACACCTAAAAAACCAACAACCACCTGATTGCACTTCCCTTATGGGACCTGCCTTCAGCGAAGCTGGATCATGAGGATAAATGCCTCCTGAACCCACAGGGAAGTGAGCAAGAATACCATAGCAAGTCTCCCATGAAAATGATTCCTTACTTGTTTAATTATTTGTGGGCTAGTATATATGTCATTACCACTTTTCAATGCACTTCTTATCACTTTAGAACAGTTATTACCAGAATTAAAATATACATACTCAATCTTCCATAGATAAACATAATGCAAATTGTAAAAGAATCTTACAACTCAGAAAAGCACAAGTATTAATTATCTATATTATATTGAGGTTTCCAGTTCACTGTAGACATGAACCTGTCTCTTCGGCTTTTTTTTGGTCTATGAAACTCTGTAAGGCACCATGCATGCTGGTGGTGCTACATAAATAATAAATATAATCATTGCTGATCTTTTTATACAGCAATCCCTGATAGGATTCTGGGGAATTCCAAGCTTCCCTGAAATAGACATTAAAAATCACTGTTATAACAAGGCTTAACCTTGTTGGATAGTATAGGAACCTTGAGAAATTCAGGACTGTGGGGAGAAGGGTTCAGAATATGTAAAAAAGGATTCTCATCACCACCAATAAATTGCAATCCTCAGGGTTCTTTGGGGGTAACAATGGACATAATCCAGAGTTGTGTTGCACAGCACAATATGAGAGTATATGTGACTTCTAGCATCATGTGGTGCTCCACAATATTGTAGTAATATTTTATTCCACACTAATGGAAGATTTTCTCTGGGACATATATGAGATTGTATGAGCAGTATATAAGAAACGCCCCACTGGATCAGGCCCAAGGCCTATCTAGTCCAGCATCCTGTTTAACACAGTGGCCTATCAGATGCCTCTGAGAAGCCCACAAGCAAGAGACGGGGGCATGCTCTCTCTCTACTGCTGCTCCCCTGCAACTGGTATTGAGGAGCCTTATCTCCGAGGCTGGAGGTAGTCTATAGCCCTCAGGCTAATAGCCAGTGATAGACCTGTCCTCCATGAATTTGAAGTAGTGCAACATGTTGTGGGAAAGATTGTGCAACAATTAGTTAGTGGCCCACATTGTACTAGAGATAGTATATCTTCCACTAGTGCAAAGACTAGTTTGGAACAGAAGCTACTTACTTTGCACAAGTTCCTTATGCTCTGCTCTTGTGCTAGCATGCTACACTAGTGTGGCTACTGTGCTGCTAAGTGATTAACTGGCCACCAGAGATGTAGGGACCAGATTGAAGACTTTGAGCCTGAGACAGCAGAAGAGTCAAAGACCCAGGACAGAAGTTGGACAGCTTCAGAGGAACTCTCTGACTCAACTTTCCAAAACTACCTGCCTCAGCAGCCATCTGAGGCCAGTGTAGGGGGGAAAATGTCACTTTTACATTGAAGCTTGTGTCACTAAAGTGCCTTGGTGAATGAGGGTTTTATAGGGATGGAAAAAAGAAAGCTGGACCAGGGTTTTGGTAGGAATTAGAACTAAGCCCAGCTAAAATAACGAAGCCTTTCAGACCTTTAAAGTTAGTTCCATGTTGTTGTTTTTAGATCTAATTTTTCAAATCGCCCTACTTAAATATTTAATTTTCTTAATTATTCCCGTAATAAACAATTCCTTGCAGTTAATCTCTCTGTTTATGGTACCATGGCTAATCCAAAACATTACCTGTCACAAGGGAGGAAACTAATAAGGGTGACTAGGTACTCTGAGGAGCATTCAGCTTGGTGGCAGTGAGGAGGCTGTAGTCTCCACAAGCATACAAAAAGCTGCAGAAAGTAATAGAATTGAATGCACATGTGAATTCACATTAAATTGTGGCCAATGTTTCTACAGCTGCCTAGAATTACCTTCAATTCACACATAGAGCCTGCACATACACATCTTTTAAAATTTAAAAATAATAGGGGGGAAAGTGCAAAGTCCCTACTGCAGTATTAGTTCTGCTTTTCCTACTTTTCTGTATGCCTATGGAATTTTGCAACCAAACTGTGCAGCTGAACAGCAGAACAAATTCAGCAAGATAAAATGTTAGCATGGCATACTTTAAATCTACACATTCTTGACAGTTTAACAGTCAATTTATATGAAAATCCAGGGTGTTTGACATGGGCATAATTCAGAATAGAGAGAGGTAAGCATTTCTATCTATTTAAATGCATCACTGCTTAAGATTTGTTAGAATCTTTGTGAATTGCTTGCTTTTGATGACTGCAGGATAAGCTTTAGAAAAAAAAAAAATCCAACCTCCCCCAAGCTCTTCTTTTCTGTTTGTTGCAAAGTGTAGCTGACAAAAATCAATGTGTTGTTTGTGACAATTAGCATAAAGATGTAGTTGGACTCATGGGATCCATCCACTTCTTTCTCACAGTGGATTGCTTGACATTTATGTGTATATGCCCTCACTCATGTTAAAAATTTGATGTGTGGTGGGGAGGATCTAAATGTCAGGAGACATTCCTTGGAGAAGCCGCTGCCAGTCTGTGTAGACAATACTGAGCTAGATAGACCAATCATAGGTAAAACTAGGGTGGGGCAGACAGGGCATGTGCCCTAGGCACCACTGGGGGGGTGCCAGTGCCATGCTGCTCCCCACCCCCTACCCAGTTCACGATTTTTTTAAAAAAATTAAATTAACCTGTATCCCCTTTGGGGGCTTCCTAAAGGCCACGGGGGGGGGGGAGGTCTGCAAGGGTTCCCCCTCCCCCACCGGCCTCTTACATCACCGCCGCAGCCCGTCCCGGTCTGATTTTCAGGCCTACAAAGATCAGTGAGGTGGCCATTTTGGAGGATGCCGCACATGCTCAGAAGGCCTCTGTGAGGCTGGGCAAGGCCTAGAACCCCACAGGGGCCATTTGTGCATGTGCGGTGGGCATTTTTTAAAATTAAAAGAATGGCCACGGCACATGCTCAAATGGCCTCTGCAAGGCCCTAGTTTAGTTTCCCCCCTGATCTAGGGAGTTGGAAGAATGCAAACTTGAACTTGGCAATGGACCCTAGCATTTAAAAAAGATATAAATGGCACAAAAGTAAGTGGACAAAACATCCCTTAAAAAGACAATGTTGGTTTAATACCTTGTAAGCTGGCAAATCTGAAGGGTGTGGCGGGGGAGGCAAAAAATAAAATGGAAATATTCACTTGCATGCTGTTTAATTCTCTATACAGAGCTCTATCTTTATCTGAATATTTGTCAAGCAATCTGATTATAAGGTTTGTGGGATTTCAAACTTGGAAAGTGCCTGCCTTTAACTTGTGTGGTGCTTTAAAAAAAAACAAACTGCTGTAAGAATTCACACCCAGAAATGTTGCATTTGCAATGTATTCCCATCCCTGTTTTGTGCAGTCTTACCATACTGAGAAATGGCTTGTCTTTTGAAATAAGAGGTTAATGTGCTTCAAATTATTCCATTCAATTTAGCTGAGTTGTACTTGGGTTTTTATTGCCTGTGCATCCCAAGTAGATTTCCTTGTTTCCTTCCCTTCTAAAAAAGTTATATTTTGGAAAGTTTTCTTTAAAAAATCAGTGCAACTCCCTTTTTACTTTGAACACAATTGTTTTTAAAAGACACATTGAATAGTCATGCTGTAATTCTAGCACATGGAACCACAGCAATAAACATGCTTTCAGCTGATTAAAGGAGAGCAATGCCTCAGCTGTGCTAAAAACCCCTGTGGAAGGGGCCAAAGATAACAAGGATCCAGTCTGCTGCAGACATCAGTTTCTTCTTAAAGGTTATTTAGTATTAATTATAGTTCTTCATGGCACTTGATAGGATCCAGCACATGTAGGACAAGGGTTGTGGAATTACATAGGAACTGAAGTAAAAACTCAAAACAAGCATGACTCTTTTACTGCAGTACTTTGAAATAATCATGCCTTCCACCTCAAATTTAACAAAACATTATAGAATAATTTGTTTTTGTTTTACTGGCAGACACCTCCTGCTTTGAAATGCCTTATGAAAAGAAGAAAATCAGCAAATAAAAATGCAGTAATGAGAGGCTTTGCCTACTGAATGTCTACCTGTTGCTTAGGTTTAAAAAGTACAGCAGCATAATGTACAGGCTCCCTTTGGAATGTATGTTATAAGAACACTTGTTCAAGCACTCAGTTTCTACCATGTCTTAACAATAGTTAGAGGTTTTTCTCAGACAAAACAAAGACACTCAAAGCCACAGATGGTAGTTACTATTTATATAGTCCATCTTACTGAGTATATATGAGTGCATAGCAAAGAATTTGATCTAAGAATGCCATGTATAAGCACTACAGTTCTGTACGTAATTATTAAAATAGGGGGAATGTAGGCTGCTAACTAGATAATTAAGTTGATCAATCACTGGCATTTTAACTAATGCATCACTAAACTGATTTTAAATAAAGTTGCAATTCTCCATAATGCCAACCTAGGTACTAGCATAGTACCTAGATACTAGGTACAAGCATAAAGAGTCCCCTTTACTCACAAACCCACTGATAAAAATTTTCCATCACTAGTTAAAATTAGCTCTCATAATTAGTCTACTTAAACCAATCGAAGCCCTAACAATACTTGGAGGATGAGGGTGATTCTCACAATCACAAGGATTCAGATTAAAGAATTAATTGTTCTTTACAATATTGTTGTAAAGTTAAGAATTTTTTATTATCTTGTCAGTTTATTCCAGACATTTATTGAAAAGACAAGTTTTCTGAAAGATGCGTGTCAGATATTGGGACGGGCGGTGGGGACGCAATTTCAGTGCTTGCCCTAGGCGCCAATTTCCCTAGTTACGCCCCTGGGACCAATGGTCTGACTCAATATATGGCAGATTCCTATATTCCTATGTTCAGGTTGAAACTCAAAGATAGAGCACATGCTCTACCCAGCATATCCCACTAAAGATCTCTAGCAGTAAACCTAGGAAATATCTCAACTTGAGACTTTGAAAAGCTGCTACTACTCAGAGCAAATGATACTGGGCTGGATGATCCAGTGTAGGTTCAGTAGTATGACAGGCAATTTCCTGTATTCAGCCCAAGTCAAAGCTTTGGTCCATCCATTCATCCTGGGATAGTTATGAATCAGCATGGTGGAGAAGCTAAGTGAGCCCTCCCTTCCCCCTATGCAGGTAGTCTTGAGTGAACTAGGGGCCCCCCCCCCACATTAACAGTTGATCACATGGAGCCTAGCCCAGTCTGAGTGTTATCTGAAAAAAGGACTGTGAATCATGCAGTTGGGCTCCACATGATTGGTTGCTCATGAGAAGATACAGTCCACAGAAAAGGCTATTGTTTGGTGGTGGAGAAGATCTTCTTCCACTCCTCTACCATGCTTTTGTAGCTCTGCTGCTGACTGGCATACATGGCTACCTTGGAGATTCAGGGGCAGCCACTGCTATTTGAGCCCATAGAGGGGACAGTGAAGGACTGTCCTCTAAGAACAACCCATGGGCCCAGACTAATGTCCCAAAGGCCAGGAACCAAGTCCTAGCTCCACAGCAGATGGAGAGCTACTGAGGATCCTCCCACGAGCCCCTTGGAGTTGCCACCTCATTTCCTAGAACGTTGCCTCCAGTGAGCCAGGTCTGAGGTGGCCAAGAGATGGACAAATCTCTTTTCAGCTTGATTATGCCCTAAATGAATAGGGCATAACTATCAACTATCTGTGCAAAATGTTCTATTTAACAGTGTATTCCATACAAAGTTTGCTGAAAACATGAGGGCTAACTGGTGAGAATTGACACAGAAGTCCATAAAAATGCACTTTGCAGCACTGAGGTTCGAAATCCAGTAGGAGGTTGCCATGCAGTAAGACGACAGAGCTGCACCCTGTAGTGTCTTGAATATTCATGTAAATGTTAATTTCATATTTGTGTTTGGAGACAAAATTCACGCTAAAGCAGGAGGCACACTGCAGATGGCAACAGTATTTTTACAGCTTTTATGGTGGGTGACAATATACTTGACACTTTGCTCATTAAGTGTGAGTGCCTGTTCTGTGGGTAAACATACAAAGCATCTGAGTTTGAAAAAGATCAGCAGGGAAGGCAACAATTCCATGTTTCAGTTCTGAGCAAGATTTCTATTATCCTTGGCCCAAAGAAAGCATCCACTTCAGTATAACTGATGATCCTGGAAGCTGCAGCCAAATATTTGGTTGGTTTATTTGAAATCAAGTGAGTTCTAGCTTCCCTCCTATCTTCTGCTCTTGAACATGTGCATTTCTTTGTTGTTCTCTTTTCCAGTCTTCCTTCTCCTCTCTGGTTTTCTCTTCTCCCCCCACCCCCACATTCCTCTTTTCCATTCCTACCACCTGGTCATGTTTGACAGTTGCCTTCTTAGGTGCCGTGCCACCTGCTCCTCTCCTGGATCTCCATTTCTTCTGCCTTTCCTTCTCAAAATGCCTTTTGGCTGCTTCACGTCTCAAAAAAGAGAGACTAACTTGGTCAGCAGCAGCAAAGGCCATTAGATCAGCTCAGGTGAACTGCAGCCTGTGGTGCTTCCCTCTGCTGTGCCCATCTTACTTTGGCCACTGAGACAGTTGGTGCTGGAGGCTTCATCACTGCTCAACCAACTTCCTTTAATCCCAGCAGCAGGGTATGTGTTCACCAGTAGGAGGAGATTTTTTTAAAATTCACTTTGTTTACTTCCTGATAAGATTTGTTTACTTCAGTGAGCTGTGGGTGAAGTTTGTATGTCCTGTAGATAACGTTTTTTGGTGGGTTTTTTTTTTAAAGATTAGAACAGGGGTGGGGAACCTTGGCCCTCCAGCTATTTTTGAACTACAACTCCCACCATCCCCAGCCATAATAATTGTGGCTGGGGATGATGAGAGTTGTAGTTCAACAACAGCTGGAGGGCCAAGGTTCCCCACCCCTGGATTGGAACATTACATCTATCTCCTTACTGATATTCAGTTATGTAGATGCAAATTCAGAAGTGCAGGTGCTCTCCATGACAGCCCCCATGGCCATGCCCATCCCAACAGCCAGAGAAGTCAAGAAATACCGGCGCTCTGTCCCTGTGCATCCTCCCTCCACTATACCCCTGCTGATACTGTGAGGATAGATTTATCTGGCCTGGACCAGTCTTGATGATGATCATCAGCAAAACTAAGAAAGGAAGCCCAGTTCTCCAGAATGTATATCCCGCCCCCCCAATCCTGGAAATAAGAGCCATGTGTAATAGAACTGTTAATGTCTGCATCACTGCAATATTTAGCATTTAGGTTCTTAGCCTTTCAAGACTAGGCCACATACAGCTTTGCTGCTAACAAAAATATATATGCATTATTTGTAAGTAATAAACTGCACATCTTTCCATTTCTCCAGTTTAACAAAATCAAATATGGGAAGTGGAATACCTGTCATAGTTTTAATCAGGGCTGTAATGTTCAACTGATTGTTTTAAATTGACTAAACAGTTCCAATTTATTGGACAGGTTTTTTTTAAGCACTATTGTTTTAAAGGCAGGTATTTGTATAAACTACAGCTTGCATCTATGCCCCCTTTTCTCTCACATAAAAAGGAATGTACCGGGTAAAAGAATGCCTGCTATGATACATCTGTACATTACCTAAAAACAAAGTATACTTTCTCCTTCAGAAACACACTTTTTGTCTATATACAAATTTATGCAAATTTCATCATTGGCTAACATTAATGTGATTTACTCAAGTGAGTTTTTAAAATTGGATTACAACCCTAATTTTAATTTTATCCTCAACAGTTTTCCAAAACATTTGAATATACTGACAGAGCAACCATACAATATAAACCAATTTCTTTCTCCACACTGTTTCCACAAAGCCCACATGTGTATGGATCACAATGGGGGTGACATACCACCAACTCATAATCTCATAATGACCACTTTCAAGAGCACACTTAATGAAATAAAAGCATTTTCTACCAAGAAGCATTTCCTGCCATTTCCCCCTTTCCCTAAAATAAATATTTCTCCCAGTTGCTCATATAAAGTTCATCATCTCCTGAAATACCTGTTGAACTGCCTATCTGCATCTATTAAAGACACAGGCCTCTGTCAGGAATACATGTGGCAGCTTTATGTTTTCCTCATCCACCCTGATGTGGTATACAGGTGAAACTCGGAAAATTAGAATATTGTGCAAAAGTCCATTAATTTCAGTAATGCAAATTAAAAGGTGAAACTGATATATGAGACAGACGCATTACATGCAAAGCGAGATAAGTCAAGCCTTAATTTGTTGTAATTGTGATGATCATGGCGTACAGCTCATGAAAACCCCAAATCCACAATCTCAGAAAATCAGAATATTACATGGAACCAAGAAGACAAGGATTGATGAATAGAACAATATCGGACCTCTGAAAAGTATAAGCATGCATATGTATTCAGTACTTGGTTTGGGCCCCTTTTGCAGCAATTACTGCCTCAATGAGGCGTGGCATGGATGCTATCAGCCTGTGGCACTGATGAGGTATTATGGAAGACCAGGATGCTTCATTAGCGGCCTTCAGCAATTCTGCATCGTTTGGTCTCATGTCTCTCATCCTTCTCTTGGCAATGCCCCATAGATTCTCTATGGGGTCAGGTCAGGTGAGTTTGCTGGCCAATCAAGCACAGTATACTGTATACTTTTCAGAGGTCCGATATTGTTCTTTTCTTCAATCCTTGTCTTTTTGGTTCCATGTAATATTCTAATTTTTCTTAATTTTACTAGTGAATTTGTAAAAGTAGTAGGCAAGGAGTGCCTGAAACCAATTATTTGATTTGTGTTTTATGATACCAGATGTGATATTCAGTTGTTAAAAAGATAACTTAAATTCCAATACTGGACAATTTGTATTTATTAAGAAGTTATGGTATTAAATGAAAATGAGGCTGAATTTGTAGGAGGAGATCTCTAAATATTGGAAAGGATTAGTATTGAATGACTTGCTAAAGAGCTTCTTATATTCTATTTTCTATTGTTTATGAAGAGTTTTTTTTAAAGGTTTGGTAATCAAGGGAAGGTCACCTTAAGTGGCGCAGCGGGGAAATGCTTGACTAACAAGCAGAAGGCTGACGGTTCGAATCCCCGCTGGTACTAAATTGGGCAGCAGCAATATAGGAAGATGCTGAAAGGCATCATCTCATACTGCACGGAAGGAGGCAATGATAACTCCCTCCTGTATTCTACCAAAGAAAACCACAGGGCTCTGTGGGCGCCAGGAGTCGAAATCGACTTGACGGTACTCTTTACCTTACTTTAATCAAGGATTGATTGCCAACCCAATTTAACACTCTTTAAATCCTGTGTGGGGGCTTCTCCAATTCTTGTTTCAACCAAATACAGCTGTGGGTCTCTCAATCTGGATCAAGAGGGACACTGATGTGGAGGAAGAGCAGTAAACCCTTTCATTTAATTAAAAACCAGACATGGAGAATCCCAAAAGATGTGTCAAATGCCACCTCAAGTTTGATCCTTAGTGCTGTATTAACTTAGAGATTAAACCATATGAAGTTAAAAAAAAAAAAGGCTAGGTTCTGATATTAACCAAGTGTATACCAATAAAGTTCACTAGTACAAATTATTAGCATAAACTTAAAGCTGATGAAGAACTTAACATCTATTTGGAAAGTAAGGTTAGAACTATTTTCCCCCTGTCAATGCAGATAGACAACTCTATTCAGTAAAAACAACAGAGTCTTGTGACACCTTAAAGACTAACAGATTTAATAGAGGATAACACTTCATTTATCTGATAAAGTGGATTCCTGCCCACATTCAACAGATACATCAAGTGTTGTTATCCTCAGGCAGCCATACTGTACATATACATGGTTGTAGAGAAAACAAGCTATAAACAGTGGAGTCAGGAAGTGCAAGAGGCAGAGTCTCTGACAAAGACTAAGCCTCTACCAAGGCATATTCTTTACAAAGAATTTTGTAAGGCTTAAAAATATGTAGGATCAGCATAGTGACAATTCACAACAATCACTGGTGATTGCACTCTACAAACAAACAATGCTGTTAAGTTAACTTTGTAATGTGACAAAAAAAACAACCCATGGAGTTGATTTGAGCCAGAAGGAATAGTATCAAGCCCCGGTATACATTTTAATTCAGCAACTTCACACTGGAGTCTTCCTTTGTAGTTCCTCTGCAGAAGGATGTCAATTTTCAGGTCTGAAGCAAAGTATCTCAGAAGATCAAAATATTTCTTCACTGGCAAGGCCATCCTTGGGGGTGGGTGAGCTAAGTGGTCACCCAGGACCAGCAGGAGAAGGGAGGCCAGCCGCCATGACCCCCCTAGCCCCGCCCACTACATCAGCGTCTGATGTCAGATGCAGGGAGAGGTTAGTCACGCCCTCTGCATCTGATGTCAGACATGGGGGCATAGTTTAGCTCCCAAATTCGCCCCTGAAACTAACTATGGGGAGATCCTGAAGGCTCGTGGAGCAGGGCATTATTTAAATCAGGACGGTCTCTGCTTACTGGTTTCTGAATGCTGCCACTCCTGATGTCAGATTTGTGTTCACTTATTATTTTGTGTAAAGATTGACATGTTTGTACTGTGTAAGCAGCAGAATAACATTGTAGAACTGGAAAAGGTGCAGAAGAGGGCAACCAAGATGATCAGGGTCCTAGAGCACCTTCCTTATGAGGCAAGGCTGCAACACCTGGGGCTTTTTAGTTTAGAAAAAAGATGACTGCGGGGAGACAAAATATATAAAATCATGCATGGTGTGGAGAAAATTGAGAGAGAGAGAGAGAGAGAGAGAGAGAGAGAGAGAGAGAGAGGTTTCTCTCTCTCTCTTGTGTAACACTAGAACCAGGGATCATCCCATGAAACAGATTGCCAAGAAATTTAGGACCAACAAAAGGAAGTACTTTTACATACAACACATAATGCCCAGCTCTGGACCTTTTATAAGAATGCTACCTGTGGTGGAGGGGGTTGCCACCGGCGGGCCAACACCACAGGGGGTTGCCCCTTCTGGGGAGTCACTTCAGGGGATAACGAGGGTGAGGCCAGGCTGTTTGGTTTAGGATCCCTTGTGGGTGGGTATAAAGATGGGTGGGTATTCTAATTCAGCATCTGTTTGAAATCCTGGGTGAGTTGAGTTTTAATGTGCCTGGCATAACCTCCCTAAATGCCTGCCTGGAGGCAGTAATGGGCTGGATGAGGGATAACAAACTGAGAATGAATCCAGATAAGATGGAAGTACTTATTGTGTGGGATTGGAATTCGGGAGATTGTTTTGATCTGCCAGTTCTGTATGGGGTCACGCTCCCCCGGAAGGAACAGGTACGCAGTCTGGGGGTGCTTACGGACACAAAACTTTCCCTGGTGTCCCAGGTTGAGGCGTTTCTTGAGATGAACAACCTCAAACCTTGGTACATATGTTGGTAACCTCTAGGCTGGATTACTGCAATGCGCTCTATGTGGGGCTGCCTTTGTACGTAGTCCAAAAACTGCAGTTGGTCCAGAATACAGCAGCCAGGTTGGTCTCTGGGTCATCTAGGAGAGACCATATTACTCCTGTGTTGGTAGAACTACACTGGCTGCCAATATGTTTCTGGGCAAAATACAAGGTGCTGCTTATTACCTATAAAGCCCTAAGTAGCTTAGGCCTTGGGTATTTAAGAAAACGTCATCTTCACCATGAGTCCTATCACCTGTTAAGATAATCTGGAGAGGTTCGTCTGAGGTTGCCGCCAACTTGTCTGGCAGCTAATCCGGAATGAGCCTTCTCCATTGCTGCGCCAGGACTTTGGAATGTGTCCCTGTTGAAATAAGAGCCTCCCTATCTCTGGCAACCTGTTAAAAGGCACTGAAAACACATTTATTCACCTAGGCTTTTAATTAGATTTATAGTTTTAATATTTTTAATGTTGGGTTTTAAATGATTTTAATGTTAATGATTTTAATTTTTAAATGATTTTAATTGTTTAATTGATTTAATGTTTAAATGATTTTAATTGTAAACCGCCCAGAGACACAAGTTTTGGACGGTATAGAAATATGATAATAATCAACTTGTGGAATTCTCTGCCACAAGATGTGGTGACAGCCAACAACCTGGATGGCTTTAAGAGGGGTGTGGATAACTTCATGGAGGAGAGGTCTAGAAATGGCTTCTAGTCTGAGGGCTATAGGCAACCTTCAGCCTCAGAGGCAGTATGCCTCTGAATACCAGCTGCAAGGGAGTAACAGCAGGAGAGAGGGCATGCCCTCAGTTCCTGCCTGTGGGCTTCCCAGCGATGTCTGGTGGGCCACTGGGTGAAACAGGATGCTGGACTAGATGGGCCTTGGGTCTGATCCAGCACGACTATTCCTATGTTTCTAAGGACACTGCTGGCCGATTACGGCATACACCACAGCGGAGAAGGAGCCTCTCGTGGTATGACTGCCATTATTCAGTCCTCCAATGGTGTTGCCTGAATGGATATGGGGACAGAATGGCCTATTCAGGTAATATATACTAGGTTTGTATTAAGTATTATTTTGCAGAATGCACATCTCTTTTAAGTACTGTTCCAGAGAGCTTTATTTGCTGCCTTGGCATATTCTGATGCTGGTATGAAAGAGAAGACGGAAACAATCCAAATCCACCTCCTTGAGAATGCATATCTAGCCATGGGTGAAACTCATGTGAGAGCAAGTCTTGTGTTCACATTATTAGGCGCAAAGCCAAGCCTTGTGTAGTTCACACACCTGCTATTCATGCTAACAGTCTAACATTTGAATCTGCCCTCTGGGCTTGCAGAAGTGTACCAGAGAGGAGGAGCTTGTCAGTAAACTATGAACAGCAGTCCTAAATTTGGTGCTCATTCCTCTCATCAGCCACTGTCCTCCTGCCTCTCCTTTTTTGTGAGTGGTGCCATATTGTGCCTTATTATTTATTTATCTGTTAACCATCAACATACTGCTAATTTTTTCTACTAAATGTCTGTTTAGTTTCTTGTGTGAATCCAAGGTGCACTCTTGCTCTGTCCTGCAGTCTTGATCCATAGAATTGAATGCCAGTCATTGAAAATGAGGCCTGCTTCTGTCTGCATAGCTCCTCACTGGGCTTTATTTCTTGATCATCCTACAGGGAGGATAGCCAAGTTCTGAATCCTTGAAGGTCCCTGCATCCTTCGAACAAACTCATCTTGCAAACAATATCTTAAGACCCCCTTACAAAACATTAGGTGATATGGTAAAGTTTGCATCATTTTTAAGGCCTAACATATTTAGAGCACATCTGCTTAGATGGTATGAAGTATATAGTTAATGTGGGGCAGGAGGGCCTGATCAGTAGCAGTCCTTTCCCTTCCAGAATATGCATGATATAGCAATACAATAACAGTTGTATTAAATGCACAGTGAGATTCATTGTTTCTTTTCCTCATAAAGGAAATCTTGTTTAAAGATTTAAAGATGAGATTAAACAACCTCATCTTGTTTAAACTTCAGAAGGGCAGTAAGAAGAAGCCAAAGTTACTTTGACTGCCAGATCTGGCCTCATGGACCACAAGAGTATGATACTAAAAAGTGACAAAGGGATGAAACCCCTGAAGTGCTTTTCTATATCTGTGTGTATACCTAGGGATGACAATTTCCCTTGCAATATGTTGCAATTTACATTTACCTTCAAACAGAAGCTTTTCCTGAAGTCTACTACAGTATGGCATGCTGTTATATATTTTTTATTCAAACACTAATAAGAAGCTGCCTCAAATTTAAACATGGTCTTTGCGGGTTGCAGATAAAAAGTTCCACTGTTATGACTCTTGGTAACCATTTTGGAGGTAACCTTTCTGATAAACTTTTTTTTAAATCACAGAATAGTTTTCTTTCAGATAATGAAGCTATAAAACATCAAAACTAAACACATCCACAAGTCCTGCTATTTATTTCCAAAATATACAGTAAATATTCCTCAGCCACTTTTCATTATTTACTGCTGAATCACACAAACCATTTGTACGGCCAAACATTTGTGACTGTCTCCTTCCAGAATGGCCTTTTTAAAACATGCAAGGAAATTTATGCACAGACAGTCCACTTAATAACCATCCAGCTGGACACTGTTTCTCATTGTCATGAGCAGTGGTAGAGGAATCCATCAACTAGGCTGGCTCCAGCACAAGTCATTTTATTGACTATAAAATGTAACATCAATGACAGACACTGTACACAATTTAATCCTTTAAAATCAAGCCTATTGGGAAACAGGCATCCCCTCAGACTTTAATAATCTGAAAACTAATTTTAGATGCCTACACAAAACAGGGAACAGATGAGTCAGTCATTTTACTGGTGGTGACACAGTATAACCCTTGGAAATAAGCCATTGTTAAACTACAGTTTGATGGGTCAACAGAGACTCCAGCATCTTAGCACACTGTTGCATATAATCTCAAGTGGCAGTGTTAGCATTTAATACACATTCTGGAAAAAGTTTTGTGAGTCAGGTGTGTACAATATATAGTTTTGATGACTCAGAGCAGCAAAAGACGTTTATGGCCATGGGGGAGGGTCTTATAGGGACCTGCCCCCTCAGGAATAATTCAGATTTCCTCCCTGAATTTTCTTGGTGTGTAGTTGAAAAGATACTGGAAGAGTGTGGCCGCATTCAGATATCATTTAGAACTGCAGATTGCAGTTAACATTCTAAACTGGGGATCATGTTGCAGACAATCCCCCATTTCCAGTTTGGGAAACTCCAGAAGAAGGTTAGCGTTTTCCCTCCTCCCACTTTCTGGTCCTCCAAGATTTGCCCCGGGCCACACACCCCACCAGGGCTCTCTAAGGACAGCCCTGCCCCTCCACTTTCTGGTTCTGTCCACTTGTACAGCCAGGCTGTGGGCATGGCTTCACAGCTCCAGGAAATTGCTCACAAGTGGGGATTTTTTCTACAGATCCAAGGTGTCCAGCACAGACCTACCATCACCGTTGCTGCAAGGATCACAGACTTCAAGCAGTGCTCCATGGTAGTGCTGCTGACCCTTTAATTATAAGAGCAGCATGGCCTGGTGTGCCTGTTGGCAGGCAGAGGAAGTGTGTAGGGGTGTGGCATTTGGTCAGGGAACACCATGGAGTGCTGGGTAAGCCCTAGAGCGTAACCGCTGTTGGTGCTGCTCCAAGCTGGCCTCTCACTGGCCGCATAACCTGTAACCTCAGTTATAGTGGTGGATGCATGCAGACAACACAAAAGCCCCTTCTAACAGAGGTTTAGAGTGGTGAACTGAGGAGTAATCACAGCTCCAAATTCCAGTTTGAACTGAACCCAGTGGTTTGGTTGCGATGTTTGTAGCACAGGCAGTCTTGCAATTTCTCTGCTTGAAAAACAAAACCAGTGCGTGCATACACTGCATTTATACATGCAGATATAGCATGAAACTGGAGTTAGAGGTTTGCCAATAACCTGTAACTCTGGTTTTGTGTGATGTCTGAATGCAACCTGTGCCTGCACTAAAGGCTCCTTTGCATAGTGGACTGAGAGGGAGGGGGAAGCGATTTTCATGTCTCTCCCCTACCACCAAAAGCCCTGTCCACTTGAATAAATATGTTTCAGAGACTGTGATACTCAGGAGCATACCTATACAAGTTGACAGAGATTTTGAAGGAGGTGAGAGATGTGAAAATAATTTCCCTCTCTGCACCCAGTCTGCTGAGCAAAGAAGCCTTTAGTACAGGGACGCTGAAGGCTTATTGTGAATTCACAGCCCCCCTTCTGTTGCTGGAGGTCTCAGCTGGACAGCCCATAGACAGTTTGGCCACTGGGTCCAGACTGGTGACCATTTGCCAAGAGTGCATCAGACCAGGGTATACATGTAACCACTTGGCCGTCTGTATTGCCCTGGCAAGTGATGACACCAAGTGGCACCATCTTCCTCTTCCTCTTTCCCTGTCTCTGATCGAGAATATAAATTTAGTAAGATTTTCCTTGCAGCTGCATAATACAGATGAGAAACTTATCTAGTGCTTGCATGTATACTGCTAACTGGGCAAAGGGGCACCTTTTTAACTTATTGAGGCGGGTCTCACAATCGGTGAGACCCGCCTCCAGAGGGTTTGTGGGGAGAGTGGGCTAAGCCCACTCTCCCCACAGATGATCATTAAGCCCTCCCTGGGCGGCCAGATCAGCCGCACACATGACTGCCGCCTCCATCACGGAACCGGCAGGGGCTTGGGAGTTCAGGGACTGTGCGGCACCCAGGAGTTCCAGCATGCTCTGTGCAAGCGCTAATGGAGGCTGCTTTTTAGCCTCCCGGTCAGGGGTCTCCTTTTGAGTTGCCGTGGCGCGAAGCCACACCATGGCAAAACATGATCTGTAAACCCCGGTTAGCGGAGGGCTCGCTCCACGAATCTGGGCTAAGAGGAGGGCTTCACAAGCGGGTTAGGCACTTGTAAACCACTGGGCTCGCCTGGTGGTTTACACGACCAGCAAAAATCAGGCTAGGCTCTCCTAGCCCTATTTTTGCTGGTCGTGAGAATAGCCTCGGTGATTCTCTTTATTTAGCAGGTAACTGGCCCTATCCACCCCCAGCACAGTACCTCCAGTGACGGTTGCTGGTGTCTATCTTGTTTCTTTTTTGATTGTGAGCCCTTTGGGGACAGGGAGCTATCTTATTTATTATTTCTCTATGAGAACCGCTTTAGAAACTTTTGTTGAAAAGTGGTATATAAATATTTGTTGTTGTACCTTTGTAAGTTACCATTTAATTATTTGAAATATCCACAATCCACTTTTCTCCATTAAAAGTATTCAAATCAGCAAACAAAAAACAACAAATCAATAATAAAAGCAGCAGAAAATAATTAAGATCCCCCAAAAGGCAGAAGCAAGTTTACGCAATACAGTTTAAACTCAAAATTAACTTGATCAATGGTTGTCTATGGGCCAAACTACATGTTACATTAAATGCATGGTTTGCCCTTCCTTTTAATTTTATTTGGTAACTACAGGCAGCAATCAGGATCATGGCATCAGTAAAAGAGGCTTCTTTTAAAAACCCTTTCCACTGCACCACAGTCCTGATGAAGATCACACATACCACGCTGCCAAGCCACTTTGTCCCAAGAGAGAAGCTACTATTGGCTCCAATGGCAGCTTGTTTCCTAGGGCAGCAGCTTTGGTGAGGGTTGGGAAGAGAGAATCTAGTCAGAACTGTGGCACAGGAGGAAAGGCTTTAAAAATGTTATCCACACCATGGTCGTCATCACCTTTCCTGCAGCTGCTGTTAAAAAGAAAATGGAAGGGTAAACTATGTGTTTAATGTATGGAAGCATTCTTTGCTAAGTGACTATCACTTATTCCTTATACTGAAATGGTCCCTCGATGGCGCAACCTCTATTTTGCTGTTAGAGGTGCACTTTGATAATTTGGAGCCTGGACCTAAAGGCCTTTGGAGCCAGTTAAGGCTCCCCCTCCCCAGCCCCCAGTTAAGCATCATTTTTTAACATGTAGGTTTTTGAGAGCAAAAACCACACCACCCAGGACAGACTAAAGAGGATTTGGGGGGCCCCAGGTGGTGAGGAGTCCAGGGGTAAGAGCGCCTCTGTTTGTTGTTGTGGTCTTACTAAACAAGAACTGTATATATATCACCAAGTTTAGGCTGCAATCATATACAAGCTTACCTGAGGGTAGTCCTTTTGAACATATGGTGATGTACTTCTGAGTAAAAATGTATAGGATTACAGTGCCAGAGGTAGCCATGTGATTTCTTTAGGCAGCATGTACCAATTGTGTGCTATTTACATTCTGTAATAAGGAGAACAAGTATCCTGTTTTTGCATGTAAGAGAGATGAACACAGTGAAGTAATGGGTTTGAGTTTAACTCTAAAGTCATGGAAGAAGTCACAGAAATTAACTCACCAGTGCAACCCAGAAGGTGCCTACACACGGAAAAGTTTAAGCCACCAGAGTCTATCCATCCAGGTCGAGTTAAGTGAAAGGATTCCACCTAACCTTGACTTCTTCCTGCATCACCAGGGGGATTATCTCATATAGCAAAAGAGCTAACATATAGCAAAAAAGCTAACATATAGTGCTATAGCATGGTGGTTAAGATACTGAGCTGTGAGCCAAGAAACCTCCTCTTGAAATCTCAGCTCAGCCATTAATTTTCTGGATGGCCCTAAGCAAACTACTATTTCACAGCCTCACTGAACTCCATCTTATGGCTGCCATAGTTTAGTCCTCCAATTCCAGGTAGCCCAGTTGCTAGTTCCTTAGTGTTTGCTCCTGGCAAAGCAAGATATCATTGATTCTCTACATGTCAGTGATTTAGCTATGATGCATCATTGGTTAAAACAAAGCAAGGTGGACGTGGGAGTGGGTTTGTTTCTCAGGAAAGGATTGGGCAGAACCCTGCCTGTACATATTGCCTTCTAACTTTAGCTGTACAAGAACTAAGTTCAAAAACACACAAACGTGGAAATCAAGGCCTCCTAATAGCCCAAAAAAGTGCTAGATGGCATGCCCCGAATCCAGATAAAATCTAGACAAGTGGGCCATATGGCAATGCCATCTGTAATATAGAGATGATAATACTGTCCTAATGTACAAGATTGTCCTACAAATTACTTAAGTGTGTCTTTTTGCTGCCAATATCACTTTTATTCTGCTCATGGCAGAACAGATTCTTGAAGCTGAATGTTGCTTCTTTCAAAAAAGATGCCTGTCTCTGCAGTGTGAAAGGAAAGACAGACAAGCTGCCATCATAGGGCTAAACAACAGCCAGCTGCATGTAGTACTCCCCTCCCCACTGCACATCTTTATAAAATGAAGTTGTGGAATATGCAATGTAGTAGAAGACTAGCATGGGGAAGGGGCTTATTGACTAATTATCCTCCAGTGATTTTTCTGCTAAAAATTGACCCATCCACCTTGAAGCTGCTTTTTCCCTGGAGGGGAAAAGATGCAGGCACCACCATTTAAGAGGAGAAACAAACTGCTGACTCCATGCAGTATGAGGGAAAGAAAAACATGGTCATTTTAAAGTGGTGACATCAGCTGTTCCCTCAGAAGCAGTTCTTCTTTGATCTTTCCCTAACATTTCCTGAAACCAGGATTCCACTGCCCCCTTCTTTAATTCTCCAATGCCACTGCTTTTTAAAAAACTAATTAACAGGTTTATTCAAATTTTTTCATACCAAGTAATTACAACAAAAATGTAGAGATATGAGGGGGAAACCCAGAAACAAACAGAAAAGGGGGAGGGATGAAGGGGTTAACAGAGTTAAGGATTTGAAAGAAACAGGAGGAAATTATGCAAATTAAATAGTCCTTCCAAATCCTAGTATGGGAGTCATCTTTCAACATATGACAGCAAGTCGTCAGTTCAAAGTTTGGCAGATTAGAGAGGTCTTCTATCCATTGATAAACTGAGGGGCTGAAATAATCTTTCCAACACTGTAAAAATAATATGCTTGGTAACATTAGTGCACGGGACAGCCATGATCCTCTACTGCAGGAGAAGTTCCAGACATGTGGTAAATAACCAAGGAGGATTGTTCTGTCACAAAATTTTCAACTGGAATTCAAAACTAGGTTGATAAGGTCATTCATGTCTTGCCAAAAGGGAGCTATTACATTGCAACTCCACATCATATGAATTAGGGAGCCCTCAGCAACACCACAGCACCAACATAAGGGAGAAGCAGTGATATGTTTACTGAATAAGCGTTCAGGTGTCCAACTGGTATGGAATATCAATTTTTGCTGGATAATTTAAGATCTAGGGTAGAAGATTTAATGCTTGCTAGAGCATTGGTCCACTGGGCTGGAAGGATATGGGTTTCCAGTTTCTCATTCCACTTATCACATAGGACCAATAAGTCAAATTTATTGTGGGAATGTACCAGCGATATAAGGATATGGTGGGTTTAGGCAGATCAGCAATGCAAATATGTTCTAGAACTCCAGGTACTTCAGAAGCACTTCAAGCAGAGAGCTCAAATCCAGAATTTAGACCATGTTTCAGTTGCAGGTACTGCCACTAAGATTTTTGGGGCAGATCATACTATATGTGCAACTGTTTAGAAGGCAGGGAATTGTGATTGGTGTCTAAAATCTGGCCAAGAGTTAAAATATTATTTCTGGCCCAATTACTCTACATTCATTAGCAGCTATTGTGATTTCAGGGTGGTACCAAAGGGTCATTTTGTTATGGGTGTAAGGATCAGAGCCATTGTGATGGCACAAAGCATGCCACACATCTCTCAAAGCCTTGATGGTAGGAGGAGAGGTACCTTCAGTCTGTAAAAATTTAGAGTCCAACATAGTCCAGTACAATAGAGGTTTTACAAAAGAAATGGAAATGTGGGCCATGTTGGAGGGTTGTGAAGATTGTGCTTTAATTTAAAGACCCGACTAAGCAAGTATAGTCTATGATGTTGCAGAATATCTCAGAAACTACCCCACCACCATCACTACCAGCCCAGATTGGTAACTGTAATTTATGAAGGAAAAATCTGGGATTATCTTTATGCCAGATAAACTGGTGAAAAAGTTTGAAAACGCAGCCAAAGGAGCTTTTAGGAATGAATAAGGGGAGACCCCTTAATTCATAGATATATGGGGGAAGGAGATTCATTTTAATTATGTTTATTTTGACCCAAATGCTGTCAGGTAAGGGGATCCATCTATCAATATCAAGTTTCATTTGAGAAAAGATGAGATTAAGATTCTTATTAAGGAGAAGATATCATGGGTGACAATAATTCCTAAGTACTTAATTTCTGTTTGGTAAATTTTGAAGTTCCAATTATCAAATGAGGAGGGAGGGGAATGGATCTTCAGAGGCATCAGTTCAGACTTGGACCAATTAATGGAGTATCCAGAAAGTTGGCCAAACTTCTGAATTAAAGAAACTAAAGCAGCAATAGAAGAAACAGGATTCTTTTTATAGTGTGTCATCAGCATATTGAGCTACTGTGTGCTCTAATCTATTAATTGTTATGTCCTTTGATAGATTTTGTCTGACTGCACAAGCTAGGGGCTCTAAAGCTAAATTGAAAAGGAGATACTTTACCTGGTGCCTTGAGAAAGCCTCCATTGCAAAAAATTTAAACCTGAGGCATAGAGAATAACATGCCTATCCAGTTTATAAATTGAGAAGGAAAGCCAAATTTGAACATGACATAATTTTAAAAGGACCAAGAGATTTTATCAAAGGCTTTCTCTGCATCAAGAGAGAACAGCAGTAGAAGTAGATTTGTTCTTCAACAGTGAAACTAGATCAAGCAGTAAATGGATAATGGGGCTTTCCCCATGAGCAGCAAAAATCGGGCTAGGAGAGCCTAGCCCAATTTTTGCTGCTCGTGTAAACCACCAGGATCGCAGGCGAGCCCAGTGGCTTACAAGCAGATAGCCCGCTTAGTTAGCCTGCCCCTTAAACCGGGTTTGCGGAGTGAGCACTCCGCAAACTCAGTTTTTAAAATCATGAATAGCTGCAGTGCGGCTCCACACTACAGCTACTCATGAACAGACCCCCAGCTGGGAGGCTGAAAAGCAGCCTCCCAGCTCGGGGGTCTCTCAAGTATGCCCTGTGCACTCACGCAGGGCACACTGGAGCTTCCAAGGGCCACATGACCCTCAAACTCCCCAGCCCCGGCCAGCTCCATGATGGATCCAGCAGTCGTGTGGGTGGCCCACTGCGGCCACCCAGAGCACACTGCTGCTTGTGTGCAGGGAGAGCGGGCCAAGCCCGCTCTCCCCGCAAACCTCCTAGAGGGTCTTCTCCGTAATCATGAGAAGAGCCTCTTTATCTGCAACTTGACAGCCTTTAATAAAACCCACTTGATCAGGATGTACTTCTTAAGATAGACTGTAGTCTGTTGGTCAAAACAGAAGCCAGGATTTGAAAATCAACATTGATTAAAAAAAACAGGTCTGTAACTGGCACAGTTAGATGGATCCTTGTCAGGCTTAAGCAGAAGTTAAATAACTACATTGAATTGGGATAGTGAAAGACATTTAGTATGCTGGGCCTCAGAGAGGGCTGACAATAACTTGGGTAGCAGGTGGTTTGAAAATGCTTTGTATGATTCTACTAGAATGCCATCAGGCCCAGGTGCTTTAGAGTTAGCCATATTTTTCAAGCTAGCTGTACTTCCTCTTAACTGTAAAGGGAATGCTAAGGCTTCTTTGCTATCAGCTAAAGAGGGAAGTGAAACACTGTCAGAACATAGAAAGATCAATATCAGTGGGCTCAGAATCAGCAGTAGAAAGCTCAGTATAAAATTTTAAAGATAGTTCATTAATGCTTGAGGATGAAGTATGGATAGTCTGCTGTGAGTCCCAAATATAAGGAATCAAGTTATGTGACTGAGTTTGTTTTAATCTGTATGCTACAAGTTTGCTTGCATGTTCACCATGCCAATACCTTTGCTTAGTGCAGGCCAGGGCCCATTCTGCTTGAAGGCATATTTGTTCAAATTTAGCATGCATGAGATCATGATAGAGTGATGGAGATGGATTAGAAGCATAATGAGTTAGAAGAGTCTTCACTTGACTCTATTTCCCACCAAGATCTATCTTGGCACTTTTTCTTATAGGATGTAAAGGGTATAATATGACCACAAGTGAAAGCTTTATAAGTATACCATACAACGGCTTCTGTAGGAGAAGAGCATATATTCAGTTGAAAAAAATTCCTTTAGTTCCGTTTCCATTTCACTTTTGAAACTTGGGTCATTTAAAAGAGAAACATCGAAGTGCCATCTCAAACATGTGGGATAGGATGGGTCTAATTGAAAATGTAAAGATATTGCAGCATGGTCTGAAATGGTTATAGCTTCAATGTTGCTATGGACAACAGAAGGGACTAATAAAGATTAAATTAAAAATTGTCCAGTCTAAAACAGTTCTTATGGACAGGAGAAATAAATGAGTGATCTTTGCCTTCAGGGTGTAATACCCACCATATGCCAACCAGAGTAAAATCAGTCATATATGAATATAAAGCTGATCTGACTGAGTGCAGTTTGCGCAGGGGAGTGTTTTGATCTAAAATAGGATCCAATATTTCATTAAAATCCCCACCAATTATTACATGGTTATTCTATCGATAAGAGGCGGTTTATGCATGATTGGAATGTGTCTGGAGAGTCTATATTTGGGCCATATATATTTACTAATGCCACAGTGGTGGATTGGGTTTTTGCAATCAAAATCAGAAAGCAGCTGTTTGGGTCAGTTACAGGTGGCCCTTGTTATCTGTGGTCCTGGCTCCCATGTTTCATATATCCACAGTCGGGCTATATATACCCAACCTCATTATCCGTTGTTCTAAAAGTAGTCTAAATCTACCTATCCTGGGTGGCCAGAAATGACTTCCAATGTCATTTCTGGCCACCATTTTGCACTATGGAGCCATTCTGTGGCTCTTTCTTTAAAAACACACACACAACCACCCATGATTCTTTGCAGAAAATTGGGGGACATTGCTGGACAGCTGGAGAGCATGGTACACTACTTTGTTTCTCTTTTTTCTGCCTACTCCCTGCTTTTTTAGCCCTTTTTTGAAGCCTAGGAGCCTACCCCCCCTCCAATTCCCACTGACTCAAGGTCTCATTATCCACAGTTGTCAGGCAGAACGAAACCCCCACATATAACAAGGGCTACCTGTATTTCTTCCAGTATCTGCCAAGTCAACTTTTTATTAATCAAATCATGCCCCACCCCCACCTAAACATTTTGGGGAAACCACTGGCAAAAGCTTCACCAACCCAATCTTTACACATTCTGTCTTTATCTATTGGAAGCAAATGAGTTTCCTGCAGGAATGCCCGTGTGCATTTTTAAAGTTTGGTCAGGATCAGTCTGCACTTTGCTGGACTGTCTAAACCTCGTGTATTTCAGCTGACAATGTTAACAGTCATGGTATTCAAAATAATATGAAATGAGTATGGCGAAGTGGAATGAAAAGGAGGAGAATGCAAAGTCCAGATAATAACAATAAAGAAAAAGACTTTATGATGGAAACAATCATCCAAGGGCAGCAGACCATGGTTCCCGTGCACCAGGTGGCTTTAGATAAGCATGCACCAGAAGTCAAGAGTGTTTGTAGTAACAGAAACAGGACTGTGAAGGAAGATTGTAAGGAAGATGGATTCTAAAAAGGAAAGGCATAAAATATGACTAGGAAAGGTAAGAAAACCCCCACCATAAAAATGGAATACAAATGCAAGACCAAGCAACAGGCTTGTGTCCCAGTTTACACAAAACATTAACTGCTTCCAGAAAGGAGGGGAAAAACTAATAGCACAGCATGTAGGAACCCAATACTGCTGTGCCAAGTTAGTGAAACAGTGGGGGGGGGGGAGACTACAACAAGTTCTAACAAGAACTAATCTGCCTATTTTCCTTTCACTATCCCTACAACTGGACTAATTTGGTCCAAATCAGTTAGGTAGTTCACAAGTTAGCCCATGTGCACCTCAAATGATCATGTGTCTGCCGTCTTGAATTGGGATGGATGACATCATCACAAATTATGCCATTGATGTGTTGTGTCCCTACAACTGTACCTGATTTAGTTCATATTGGTCTAGGTATTGCAAAGTTGATGGCGGTGGGGTGGGGGACACAGACGGAATGGCAGGTAATCTCAAGTGTATTGGAAAGTAGACTAAAAAAGAGCCCGTGTTCACATTAATCTTGAGTAAAGGTGAGCTGGACATAATGGGAAGACACACAAAAGATGGATTTAGCCAATTTACATGAAAAGTCCCTGCCTGTGTTAAAGCCCATCATAACCTGTTCAGGTTTCTAGGAGCCAGTGATAAATTTTAATGCAAGAAACAAATGGGCAGGGGCGTATCTAGGGGTAGGGCAGGCAGGGCACGTGCCATGGGCGCCACTTGACGGGGGGTGCCATTAAAAAAAATTTTTTTTTAATGGCCACTGAAAACAAAATGGCCACTGTGCATGCTCAAATGGCCTCTGTGAGGCCCCCATGCCAGGCCTCGCAGAGGCCATTTGAGCATGTGTGGCAGCCATTATGTTTTCAGCGGCTATATATATGGCCACAACACATGCTCAAATGGTCCCTGCAAAGCCCTAGAGGCCATCGAGGGGAGCGGGAACCTTTGCAGACCCACCCCACAGCCTTTAGGGGCTACAGGTATTTTTTTTTTTTAAATTTAATATAATATAAGTCACTGTACACATATTCAGTCTGGCACTATGTACAGAGAATCAGGGCTTGTGAATAATGAGCTGAAGCTTATGAGCTAGGATTGTATTCATTTGCTTTTTGCTTCTTGTTATAAGTGAGTTAAATGTGATGTCTTAATAATATGGCTATTAATGGTGAGTTTGTTTTTCAATCAGTGTGAAATTAGTATTAATTAGCCTTAATATTAAGGCCCACTGGGAGTTTCTTGCTCTCTTTCTCTCATTTTAACTGTCCTTCTGAAATACTAGTATATATTCCAAGCAGTGACACAGTTTACTCTGCATATCTTTTAATTATTTTCAGAGTAAATAGGGAAAAGTCAAATTCTCCATTTCTTTTAAAAACTTATGTAATAGTGATGCTACAATGCATAGTAGAGAATTAGACATTAGTTTTCCAAGTATACCTCCACATAGTATTTGGGTATTTCATGAGCCCCAGCATACTGAAATTTGTAGTTTTCTAAATTGTTTTTGAAAAATTAAAAGATTAACGAGCTTGACTTGTATTTTTCAGCTGATATTATGGTAAAGTTATCTGAAAGATGGGTGTTGGATGTTTGGACAAGGGGCGCAATTTCAGTGCTTGCCCTAGGCGCTATTTTCCCTAGATACGCCTCTGCAAATGGGGATGGGTTGGGGGTAGTGTTCCCTCTAACAGAGATTCCCAGATGTTGTGGACTACAACTCCCATAATCCCCAAGCAAAAGCTATGGCAGCTGGGGATTCTGGGAGTTCTAGTCAACAACATCTGGGAATCCCTGTTATAGGGAACACTGATGGGGGACAATGCCAAGAATATTTCTTACTGCATGTAAACATACATATGCATACACTCACATGCACACAAATATACACAGGTAGTTAAGGGGGAAACAAAAAAACCAACGTGAACATTAGGTGTATAGGGACAGTAACAAATTGTTTGGCCATAAATAGACCAAGTAGGAAGGGGATGAGAAAGTAATTGTAATATTAATATGAACAATGAATTCATCTGATGAACATAGAGAATACAATAACTGGAACAAGGTAAGGCATAGTAGTAGAATGATAAATAATCGATAATACAAATATAGGCTATATGTATGCAAATCTTTAACTGTCATCCACAGGAACCTTATAGCATTTTTAAACCTCTTAATCTGTCCCCCTTCTCTATTAATTTTACCCTTTCCAAGAATAATAAAATCACACCCCAATAGTTAACATAAGGTCCTGTACATATAGGAGTGTTTACAAAACTGTAAAGCAAAACACTTATATCAAAGCAGAGATTTATATATTAAAGAGAAGAAAGGGTGGGGTGTGTGTGCACCAACACACACACCCACCCCATTCCCACAGCCACTAATAATAAAATTAAGGTCTGGAAAACATAGGATTTATATTATTAAAACAGAGTGGGGAAGGGGAAACCACCTTTTAAAGATAATCAAAAAAGGTGTGTGGGTGGATGTGGGGGGAGGGGAATAAAGAGAGAGAGAGAGAGAGAGAGAAGGATAATTAAATCACTAGTTAGAACTACAAGAACAACAACACTGGGAATTAGATGTACAGGGATGGTAACTAGGGATGTGCGAAATGTTTCGGGTACAGAAGATCTGTACCCGAAACAGCCAATTTCGGGTGATTCGGATCCGAACTGAATCGCCCTTCTGGCCCTCCAAAATTTTTCATAGCCGAACCGAATCACCTCCATTTCGGCTCCAAATATCTGTTGTTTCAGATTTTGACGTCTATTTGAATTTCCCGCATTTTTGCCTCCCATTGACTTCAATGCAAAAAGGTCTGAAATTCTTCTACTCGAATTTCGGGTCCCAGGGACAAAATAGTGGGGTGGGGTGGTAGTGCCTAATGGGTGGAGGCTGCCACCCCAATTGCAGAGTGATTGGGCAAAGGGCTGATTTTTGGTGAATTGTTGAAGTTTATGCGTCTTTAAGGTTTTCCCCCATTAGGTATATTGGAGGGTGTATCGCTTCACGTCGGGGGGAAAGGGGTGGCCTAGAGCGGTGTGGGGTTGGTGGTAGTGCCAGGTAGGGGAAAGGAAGCTACCTGAATTTTTTCAAAGGATTTGTGCAGAGGGCTGATTTTTGGTGAATTGTTGAAGTTTACGCGTCTTTAAGGTTTTTCCTCATAAGGTATAATAATGGAGCTTTCAGCAGCCCCATAAGTGCACTTGGGGGGTGCTGGGGTGGCCCAGCGCGAGTGGTGGTGTAGAGCACATAGGGTGCCAACCACCCCCATGGGTTTCTAACCCATGGGGTACATGGTTCTGTTGTTTCTGAGGTGTTCTGAGTGTGGATTCTATGATAGCAAATAAGAGTGGATTCATGGTGTCTCATTGAAAATCTCATTTGCTATCATAGAATCCACACTCAGAACACCTCAGAAACAACAGAACCCTGTACGCCATGGGTTAGAAACCCATGGGGGTGGTTGGCACCCTATGTGCACTACACCACCACTCACTCTGGGCCACCCCAGCACCCCCCAAGTGCACTTATGGGGCTGCTGAAAGCTCCATTCTATTATAACTTATGAGGAAAAACCTTAAAGACGCGTAAACTTCAACAATTCACCAAAAATCAGCCCTCTGCACAAATCCTTTGAAAAAATTCAGGTAGCTTCCTTGCCCCTACCCGGCACTACCACCAACCCCACACCACTCTAGGCCACCCCTTTCCCTCTGATGTGAAGCGATACACCCTCCATTATACCTAATGGGGGAAAACCTTAAAAACGCGTAAACTTCAGAATTTCACCAAAAATCAGCCCTCTGCCCAATCACTCTGCAATTGGGGTGGTAGCCTCAACCCATTAGGCACTACCACCCCACCCCACTCCTTTGGCCCCGATCCCATGTTATGCCCCCGATCTGCCCCAAAGACACTAAAACTTCAAAAATTCACCAAAAACCAGCCTTTTGCCCAATCCCCCTGAAATTTGGGTGGTAGCCTCCACCCATTGGGCACTACCATCCCACCCCACTATTTTGCCCCGGGACCCATTTTTTAATCCGAATCGATTCAGATTCAGATTTGGATTAATTCAGATCCGAATTGAATCATGGGTGATTCGGATGGGCCATATTCGGATACAAAACAGAACAGGGGTGTTTCAGTTCGGATCTGAATCGAAACACCAAAAATCCGAATTGCACACCCCTAATACAAATAATGTAACTCTTCCCTCCCAAACTGGAAAACTTTCCCCTCTGCACAATCTCTCTCTCTCTCTCTCTCTCTCTCTCTCTCTCTCTCTCTCTCTCTCTCTCTCTCTCTCTCACACACACACACACACACACACACACACACACACACACACTCTCACACACACACCCCAATAGTTTTAAAGTGAAGCACATGGTATATCAAAGTAGGGAATGTAAACAGGCCAAATAAACGCAACACAATATTAACTTCCTCATTTACCCAAAGAAGAACAAAATTGTCTTCAGGAGAACTGGAAACAAAACTCTAATGTAAAGAAAACAAAAATTAGGGTGAGTATAAGGTAACAAAGAAATGAAGTGGCTGAAAGCTATTTGATCTATTTGAGAGGCCTAAACAGAGTTTCTCAGCCTTCAGCAGGCGTTTGGTGGGAAGAATCCAGAGCAAGTTTAAGGAATGAGGATGACCCGTGTGGCATGCACAGAAAATAGCAGGGAAGTGAATATAAAACTGGATATTGTGGGCGTAACTGATGGGCCTGTAGAAGGCTTGGAATAACATTTTTGGAATAATCTCAATCACATCCTTGGAATAATCTAGGATAATCATTACCTGGGAACCATTTTCTCCCCAGCGAAATTGTCCTTTTTCACATGCTCTCCATAGAATGCCTTCTTTAGTAGAAAGTCACAGGAATTTGACAAATGCCTGAGGCCTCCCAGTCCCTCTCTCCCAGAGCTGGGATGGGGGCTCTGTGAGCTTTCTCAATATCTAAGACAAAGTCCTCAGGTAGCTGCAGGAGATCTCAAAGGAGAGATGCAATAATGGTGGAGGGGCAGGAACGTTCCAGACGCTCTCCATCCCCAACAATGCGTAAAATTATTTCTGCAAGAACGGCATTCCAAACCCACCACTTTAGTTTATAGCATTTTATTTTCATTGTACAAAGTCTGGAAGGTGGTGTCTATTTTAGTATCATGGTCTACCAACAACTTTAAAGAATTTAAAAACAGCTTGATTGTTTGCATATCTTTAGCCATTTCAGGACTAGGATTGTAGAATCAAGAGCTTTCAAGGGAAATGAGGGCGGGTGGGCCCGATGCCAAGGAAGAGCTCACCTTGGGGTTTCCTGTTTTATAATCACACATGCGGAGTGTGCATGTCTCCCAAGCCACGCCCCCTTCATCTGATATCATACACAAGGGCAGGGCCTATCAGCCCCAGCAGAGTTTCCCTTCTCCAGTCAGTGGTTTGTAGAATTGCTGACTGGGAGCTCCTTTTTCCGCCTCCTCCTTTCTACTCGCCCCCCCTCCTCCCAGCCAGCATTTCATTGAAATGCTGGTTGGCTGGGCTTTTTATCCCAGCACAGCCAGCGTTCTGTGAAAAACTGGCTGGGGAGAAGAGGGTAGTGTCTTGCACTCCCAGCCAGCGAGCGCTTTGTTTGCTGGCTGAGTGTGGAAGGGGGCAAGGGGGCACCCTGGCCACAGGGGTGCCTTGGCAGCCCCCCAGACCCTGGCGGCTAGAGAACAATCATCCCCGCATTTTCTGTGTTCCCTGCACCCCTGCTTCCCAGGTTCTCAGTCATTAAGACCTCTTTTCTTTTTATCTTTAAGCCCATTAGACTTCCTCATTTCAGTTTGCAGAGGGATTTTAACTAGATATTTGGATTGCTTTCAGCTAATAGCTCATCCTCGTGCTGACTGAATGATGGTTTAGGGCTGTGAATATAGAGTTGGAATTCAGCACCAGGCATGAGTTCCCACACAGCATGTCCTCACTGGTAGCCATCTTAACCAGAACCCCCAGTGCCACTGCTTTAAAAGTGCTTGATCATCTTTGTCTTGTCAGTTGTTCTGCTTTTTGGACCATGGCTGCCAGGCATCCACAGGAGCCCCTTCTGATGAACCCTGTCTATCCAGTCCCATTTTTCTCTCCTTCAGAATTATGCCTCCATAAAGCCCTACCCCAAGAACTGCAGACATGAAAAAGGGAAATGACTGGGAAGGAAGAGACCCAACCCTGCCATTTCCAAATAGATGTTTCTGCAATGTCATCACTCAAAAAAAATTGTCTATTTTTTCTGACTCTGTTTCTAGGTTTTGCTGAAACCAAAAGTCTTTGGGAGAGAGGAGAAACAGCATGTATATACAATTAGGCTGAAATCCAGCCACCTTTTAAACATAGCTGTAGAATCATTTTTTTTTAATGGTAGCAAATTGTTAATACCTGGCATTTTCAATAACTTTATAACAATAACCATCTTTTTTACAATTTGACCCCTAAACAGTTAACATCATAAAACAGTATTCTCTCAGGGTGGGTTATGATAGATTATCTGGCCCAATTCAACAGACTGAGTAAAAGCATGAGCACACACGCTTCCCCTCACCCAATACACTGGCACACCATCTTAAAAGTGTAGAAATTACAGATTAAGGTGGTCCCCTTAACTTCTGTGCAAAGAAAGCAATAAGGACTTGATACCGTCTTATATTATGCTGGCTTCTCAAATTAGAATCTATCAACCTACATTTTGCCTTGGCCTTTCAGCACACCATTGAGCTAGGATAGGATTATCTAGGCAGAAATTCAACAGATAATGCAGCATTCACAATCACTTGTGACAGAAGCATCTGATGAATTTCTGTCTGATACACTGCGACGATACTCACAGCATTGCACAAGTGTGGTGAGAATGTGCTATCTATTTATTGATGCTTGATTATCTTTGCTGTGTTAGTAGTTCAGCATTTTTCTCATCCAGGCAATAGATTTGTATTCTCACAGCATCAGTGAAAGTTTCACCCGATCTTTGCTGCCACCAACATAATCACCACCTACAATTACCTTCTTTAAATTCAACAACGTCTCTCCTCTGCAACTGGTTTGGGCTTGGGACAGAACTCTTTGAAAAGTATCTATATAATTCTCTACGACATGCTGCTTGGGAATGCGTCCCGGAACTTTTGTGAGAGTGGCAGCACTACTTGCAAGAGTTCCTGCGCTTGGGCAGGCAGTGAGGAGGTGGCGGTGGCAGGCCTGGGCCAATGGCCGCGATGGGGAGGTGGCAGCCCCAGACTCTGTGGGGAGATGATGGGGGCCCGGACACGGTGGGGAGGTGGCAGCTGCCGGGGTGAGGAGGCGGCTGGACTGCCAGGAAGAGGAGGCGGCAGCAAGAGGGGACGGGATGGCTTGAAAGCCGGCCAGAAACCACAAGTGGGGTGGGGGGAGAAGTGGGCCGGGCGGGTGTCAGAGATGCTGAGGGGAAGAGTCGGGGAGAAGGGGCTGAAGAGTCAGGGAGAACTAGGGGCACAGACGCTCTGCGCCCGATCAGCTAGTACTTTTTATTTCAACAAGGCAAAACATAAGCTTCCTTTCCCTTTTGTTGTTGAATAATAGAAATGGTGTCCCAGATACCTTTCTGTCAGGTTGTTTTGGCTTCAACTAGGAGAATCCAGTCACTCCCCATGTTACAATCAACTGCCAGTTCCCCCCTTTTATTCAAAGTTACCCCCTTACAAATCTCTAACAAGCGTTACCCAACTTTTACGGGCCTCCGAACAGGTTTGAACACTGGGCGGTTCAAAGCGCTTGAAGGCGGGGTGGGACAACTTTAAGGGCGCGGGAGGGTGCACTTACCCCTCCCGCTGGTGCTCGCTTGAAAACCAGTCCAGCAGGGTGGCAGCGTACCTCCCTGCCTCCCCATCTGCTCTTTGGACTGGAAGTAGCTCATGCATGCACACTGATGTGTGCTAGTGATTTCCGCCTACTTCCTGTCTGAAGAGCGGTTGGGGCTGCAGAGAGGTATGCTGCTGCCCCGCTGGACCGGTTTTCAAGCAAGCGCTGGTGGGGGGAAATTGGAGGGAGGGGTTAGTGCACCCTCCCCCACTCTTAAAGTTGTCCTACCCCCACCTTTCTGTGCACATCCCTACTGAAAGTCCCACCACGGCATGTCACTAAAAATGGCAGCATTCGCCTGAAGAGGTGAACACTGTAAGCGTGATTCCTTGACTTGCAAGGCCGCTCTGGGAGGCTTGTACTCATGTTCAGCCTCTTTCTTATAATGCTTGTATTAGCAGGAGATCAGGATCAGAAAGCTCCTACTAGTGTTGTTCTGGGAATGATTTCTCTCCCTTCGGCACTCTTCTGGGCTTTGCTCTCTTGGTGACCTCAAAAGCCTTTCCTCTTTTTAGGATTTCTTCCCCTCAATTCACCAGCATTCCCTGTCCATCCGTAGGTCACTGTAAGAATAACCTCAACTGTGCTCAACAGTAACCTCACCAGTCCAGTTAAAGCCAACCCCTGCAGCAACCTTCCTATCAACCGTTACTAGGTTAGGATCCACATTCACAATGTAACAGTCAAAGCAAAAATAAACCCAGATTCTCAGCTAAAGCAAACAGATTCTCCACATCTTCAGATAACCTGAACTGGAATTTAGAGGCATGTGCAGACCTGGAAAGTTATACAGATTGGTACCAATTGCTCATATCTCAGCCAAAAGTGGTATCAGCGGTTGGAGAAATTGTAGAGAGCTGGATCAAGTCTGATTCTTCCCAAATATTTCTCTATTTCTCTCGAACGGGCCTTCTCCGTTGCTGCCCCAAGGCTTTGGAATGCGCTCCCTAGTGAAATAAGAGCCTCTCCATCTCTGACAATTTTAAAAAAGTCTTTAAAGGTGCATCTGTTCACCCAGGCTTTTAACTGATACTGTTTTGATTTTTTTTAATGTTGTTTTAGAATATTGTTTTAAAAATTTTAAATTGTTGTGCTTTAAATTTCTTGTTTTTGTTTTTAACTAATGTTTTAATGTTTTTATCTTGTTGTAAACCACCAAGAGACTAAGTTTCGGGTGGTATAAAAATGTGTAAAATAATAATAATTAATAATAATAATATTTCTCTAAGGCATACCCGTTACTAATCCCATGTGTGGCAGCTCTCGCAAGAGTTCATAACTGAGCTGCCAACAGGGGGAGAGGAAAGCAGCGGTGCTGGTAGACAGGCTTGCAGGTAAGGGGGAAGAAAATGGCAGCAGGGGGAAAAAGAAAATGGTGGCGGGGCGGGGGCGCAGAAAATGCCAGTATTAGGGCCGACTTAGACTCCATCTCCACAATTACTTCAGTGTCTGATGTGGAGGTGTCCAGCAACTCCTCTTATGTAATTAGGTTGGCTCAGTTCCAGTTTGTGATTCCTGAGGATGTGGACAAGCTGATTGAAATGGTGCGGCCTACCACATGTTCTCTTGACCCTTATCTGACATGCCTTATACTATCTGGCAGTGGGGTTATTGTAGAAGGCCTGGTAGAGATTATACAGTAAACGCATCTCTGAGGGAAGGTAGGATGCCTCCTTGTCTTAAGGAGGCAATTATTAGACTGCTTCTGAAGAAGCCTACCTTGGATCCCTCAGAGTTGAGCAACTACAGGTCTGTCTCCAACCTTCCATGACTGGGCAAGTAATTGAGAGGGTGGTGGCCTCCCAGCTCTGGACAGTCTTGGAGGAAACTGATTATCTTGACCCATTTCAAACTGTATTTCGAGCTGGCTATGGGGTGGAGACTGCCTTGGTTAGCCTAATGGATGATCTCCAATTGGGAATTGACAGAGTAAGTGTCTTGGTGGCTTTCGATACTATCGACTATAGTATCCTCCTGGAGCGTCTGAGGGGGTTGGGAGTTGGAGGCATTGCTTTGCGGTGGTTTCGCTCCTACCTCTCGGGCAGCTTCCAGATGGTGTCCCTTGAAGACAGTTGTTCTTCAAAATCTGAACTTCTGTATTGTGTGCCTTAGGGCTCCATATTGTCAACATTTTTTTTTAACATCTACATGAAACCACTGGAAGAGATCATCAGGAGATTTGGTGCAGGGTGCTATCAGTATGCTGATGACACCCAAATCTATTTCTCCATGTCAGCATCATAAGGAGAAGGCATAACCTCCCTAAATGCCTGCCTGGAGTTGGTGATGGGCTGGATGAGGGATAACAAACTGAGACTGAATCTAGATAAGACGGAGATACTAATTGTGCGGGGTCGGAACTCGTGAGACTATTTTGATCTGCCTGTTCTGGATGGGGTCACACTTCTTCAGAAGGAACAGGTACGCAATCTAGGGGTGCTTCTGGATCCAAGCCTCTCTCTGGTGTCCCAGGTTGAGGCGGTGGCTAGAAGTGCTTTCTATCAGCTTCGGCTGAAATGCCAGCTGCGTCTGTTTCTTGAGATGAACAACCTCAAAACAGTGGAAATGCTGGTAACCTCCAGACTGGATTACTGCAATGCACTCTATGTGGGGCTGCCCTTCTTTGTAGTCTGGAAACTACAGTTGGTCCAGAATGCTGCTGCCAGGTTGGTCTCTGGGTCATCTCAGAGAGACCATATTACTCCTGTATTGAAGGAGCTACACTGGCTGCCGATATGTTTCCGGGCATAATACAAGGCGTTGGTTATAACCTATAAAGCCCTAAACAGCTTGGGCCTAGGGTATTTAAGAGAACATTTTCTTCATCATGAATCCCACTGCCCACTGAGATCATCTGGAGAGGTCCATCTGCATTTGCCACCAGCTCATCTGGTGGCTACTCAGGGACAGGCCTTCTCCGCTGCTGCCCCGAGGCTTTGGAATGCGCTACCTAGTGAAATAAGACCCTCCCCATCTCTGACAGCTTTTAAAAAGTCTTTAAGGATGCATCTGCTCACCCAGGCGTTTAATTAATATTGTTTTAATGGTTTTAATACCTTCTGATGGGACTACAAGATCAATAATGGTATGGTGGGGGGAGCTATTCATACATGAAGTCACAGCATTCAAAAGACATCACCATTTACTTTTTATGCCTATGGGGAATGAATGAGGTTGAAAAACTGGCAGCGGGGGGAGGGGGGGAATCCCGGTTTTTCTTTAGGAATGAGGCTCTCTGACTGCCCTGTTGAACTGAGAATTGGTCTGTAATGCAGCCATAGAGCTGTACACTTACGAAGCTATCGGAACTTCCGATTGATAGAGAACTGGATCAGGCTGTAGGACGACAATCTCTCTGCACACTTGCCTGGGAGTAAATCTCAGTCTCTCAACTCAGTGGGTTTACTTTCGAGCAAACAGGTTTAGGAGCGCGCTGCACGGCTCTAATCCTAAAGAGCCGGATCTTAAGAGCGCTTCCTTGGAAACAAAGTCCTAACATGTCCAGTGGAGACGACTGTGCAGCCTAACCTCGGATGGAACTTACTAGCAAATACTGTATATAGAGGATAGTCGAGCTGCTCACGCCCGACTCTGCTCCGCAGCTTAGCCGGGGAAGCCGGCAGCCGCCCTTCCCCCGCTTACTACTGCTGCTGAGGCTGTGTGGCTGCCGGCTTTCTAGAGGCAGCAGCGAGACCGGCGCATGCATGCCCGAGAGGCGGTGGCTTGCCTTGCGACTGCGTGCAACAGCACACAGGAGGCGGGGAAGTGGGAGGGTTTAAAGCCTATTAAAGGGGGAGGGGGAGGGCATGCCTCCTAAGCTGGGGAGAGAGAGAGAGTCAGCACAGCAGCAGAGTAATGAAGCAAGATCTGGCTAGCGGAGGCACAGAGCCCTAGGTTAATACCAGACACCTTGAGGAAGGAAGCCCGCGAACAAACACGCAATCGCGCAACACCCCAAATTTCCTCCCTCACGCTCCCCGCTTTTTTCAGAATTCACTGTGTTCTCCTCTGCGCTCCTCCGCTCTTGCACGATTATTTCTAAGGTTGGGGGTTATTTTGGCATGGGTGCCTGAAGTTTCCTCCGTGACTGCCTTCGCCTGCAAGAAAGAGTTATAAAGGAGGAGGCTCTCCCTCTTTTCTCTCCGCCTTTCCCGGTTCTCTTCCTTTACACGACATTCCCAGGTTGCCTTAAACTTGATCAGATCAGCGTGATCAGGAGGAGGAGGAGGAGGAGGAGGGAAGGGGGTCTATACCACTTGTTCGTGTCTTCTGGCTGCAACAGGAACGAGGAGGCCACGAGGGCGAAAAGAGCAGCCGCCGGAGTAAAGGCAAGATCTTGCAGGTAAGGAAGCAGCGGGATTGTAGGTTTGCCTGCAAAAGGGGTGTGTGTGGAGCTAGATTGTGCGGTCCCCGTCTCGTTACTGTCTGAGAAACGAGCTTCTAGTTGAGAGCAAGGCGGGTCGGCCGCGTCGCAACAGTCGCAGCCCAATAGTGGCTCTTTGCAGGCGAAAAGGAGAACTTTTGCCGTACTTTTCTGTGCGCCTAAGCACTGTGGTGGAGGGGAGGGGAAGGCGCTCCTCTGCTGAGATTGCGACGCTGGGCCGCCCGATCCTAAGGGTGTTTACTCGGAAGTAGGCGCCGTTAAGTTTAATGTGGCTTGGGTAAGTGTGCCTAAGATCGCTGCTTTCTCCTTTCTTCTAACTGTATGCGCACGCTTGTCCCAAATAGACTGTTGTGTGGGTGAGGGGATCTTAAAGCGTTTATACTTTGGAGTGCCTAAAAAGTTCAGCGCCGCTTCCTTGGTAACAGAATATTAGCTGTGTGCTTTAAAAATGAGAGTGAGGGGCGTGTAAACTTCACTTCTCCGGAGCCTCTGTCTATACCCTTTCCACATTGCATCATAAAAATCAGGGTGGAGCCACTCTCTCCTCTCTCTGCCCCCTCCTCCAAGTAACTAGATTTGAGGGGCTTGCCCAGCTCTGCCAATCACTTGTGGCTTGGTGCGCTCTCTCTTTCTTTTCTCTCCCCCTCCACCCGCCTTTGGGGAGTCGTTCAGTCCCGAGATCGGATGTCTGTGTTGTCAGAAAGTGAGAATATTTCTAAAGATTTAAGGAGGAGACAAGCCAGGAAGGAAGAGAGTTGGTATTACAGCGTTGCGGTAGGATCTAGATGCCTAGCTATTTTTAATACAGCATATAAAACTTAACTAGAAAGTCCCAAGATTAAAGGTTATGTGAACGTAGATCGCCTTGCCAGTATTGTATCTCAGTTGCGAAGAGTTATTTTCCAAAAATTGCACACATGGCACTGAAAATGTTTTGTGGAAGGAGTTGACACACTTCTGGTTACAGAACAGTTAAGTCTTGGAGGAGATGACCAATTGCTTATTCCATTGGGGCCAGGGCAGTGGCCAGAGGACCTTATCTTCCCCCACCCCTTAGTCAAAAAGCTCCTTTTTAGTGAAAATGGTTTTTTTAAAAAAACAACAACAACCCCAAAAGAAAAGACTGCAAAAGCTGCTTGGTAGCCCTGCACCGTGAACCCTTCTGAGGTCAATTTATTTCGTCTCCAGAGTATGGATGATTCTACTGAAAACTCTTGCATCTTATTACTTACTGTGATGTAGGAGCTGTTTACAAAAGCATGTCTTCCTCCTTTGGCAGCTGCTGCTTTCCTCTATATCTGCTTTTGGTGGTATCCATGGGGGTGTACTCAGAGCACAATTTTGCTGCATGTTGAATGTTAACTGCTTGGGTAGAAAGGAGAACTTGGCTTCCTTCTCTCTCTCCCTGTACGGATATTACAGCAACTCTTCTACCTTGGCACATGTTTTCTTGTAGCTTTATATATCAATTTTCACTGTGTGTGTGTCTGTGCGTGTGTGCTCCTTTTTTTGTGGGGGGGAATTAAAAGATTGTAAGAGCAGTCTGTACTGCAGTCAATCAATCTGACTAAGATGCTACTGAAAAAAAAAAGGGTATGATCAGAGTTGAGATGTTGACTTAAGAGACTTTGATGAGATGTTGACTTAATGCAGACTTCTTTACAAGTCTCGCTTAGTTCAGTGGGACTTATTCCAAAGTAAGTGTACATGAGATTACAACTGGAGCAGGTGGTTTACTGATTTCAGGAAGAAATCATGCCGCATCTGCTTATTTCCAGGGGTGTAACTACCAGTGTTCAAAGGTGTCCAAAGAACACCAGCTGCCACACTCATAGGGGCCCTGCTACTTGTCCTTTGCCCCTCCCCTTCCCCACTCCTACTGCTTGCTGCCATTGTGGTTTGCCGCTCCTCATCCCTGCCGCTCCTCATCCCTGCCTCGCACAGTGGTGGGGAGGGGTTCCCCATGGCTTCTTTCTTGGCTCAGACAAGGAGAGACACTGTAGAACCCCTCGGCACTGCATGAGCCAGCTAAGAAATGGAATGCATGCATGCACCCCAATGCCTAATCCAGGAACATGCGTACCCTCCATTTTGTAGCTAGTTGTGCTACAGTATGGGTTTCTATGGCTTCGCTCCGCATATGAGTGAGGAGAGAAACCATGGATACTCCCCCCACCACTGCACAAACTAACTACTGAACAGTGGGGGCGAGGAGTGGTGGGGCAGGAAGCAGGTGGTGGGGGCAGCAGCAGCAGGAGAAGTGCAGTGGTAGCAACAGTAGGTAAACAAAAGTAAGGTAACCCCTCACAATGTCTCTGGAACTGTGGGGAAAAAATTGCAGGGGGCCTGATGTTCATTTATTGAACACAGCCCCCCTGCTGACCTTGCTGCACCATTGCTTAATTCTTTCTTCCTCCAAATCAGGAGGATTTAGAAGTATTTAACTGGTTGGTGGACTGCCCCATATTTTTTCCTTCTATTTAATCGCAGGTCTATGAAGCTTTATTATACTGGTGCAGTAGTGCCAGTATAGTTAAGATGAGGAGTTGTTTCGGCATTCTACCATGATTTTATATAATACTGAATAGAGACAATGCTGATTAAACAATTAGCTGCATTGACTTTTAACTGCTTGATAGTCTGCTTCTGTGTATTGCAGGGGATTCTGGGAAAGTGTTCCAAGGTGTGCACAAAGTGCTGGCCAGGTGTGTAGGGTCTGTCTATTGCTGTGGATGAACTGAAAGTGCACCCTAGAGAACACCCATGTCTCTCTTTTGTGCACAATATAGGAGACACACAAACTGTGTTTTAGGGATGCTTGTCTGCCATGCCCAGTCTCCTAATTGAGGAGATTAACCTCCTAGGAATCCTGTGTTTCATTGGAAACAGTTGGAAAACTACTGGGCTGTAGAGGAGTTATTCTGCTCTTCTGTATTTCTTAGCAAACAACATTTTGTGAACAGTTAGTAGCACAAAAGAACAATGTGTTAAGAAGCCAAAATTTGGAAAAACTGTTCCAAATATTTTCAAGTGTAGAGGTTCTAGGGCTGCTGTACAGTATGGATTCAGCATTCTAGGCTTTTTCTGCACATCCTGATTCCTGCCTGAATGCATGTCAGATATATGAGCAATTTTAAATAATTTAGAGGCTTTCTATATTCATGGACTAGTCACATATTACAGCACTTGAAAATGTACCAAGAAGGGCAGCAAGGCTAATCTCAGGATTAGGAGTGAGTTATGAGGATGGACAAAAAAGAGGTGCAGAGATTTTCCTTTATATAAAACGAAAGAGGAGTGTGTGTGGTTGAGAAGCAAAACTTAACAGATGACTGCTTATTAACCTTCCCTTGTGAGGTATAGAAGAAAATATGAAGTATAGAAGAAAATAAAAGGAAGTTAACTTCTGATCACATGGCTTGGAAATTCAGGTAGTTTTACCATAGGACTCCCATTGGATTACTTGTAATCTAGACTGAAAGATATTTAGAAAGTCAGTCATTCTTCCAACTCAGACTTGTAGAACTGAGTATGATTTAAACAGCAACTTGATAAGTAATGGGTGTGTGGAAGGAGAACATCTGCTAATGTTTCATTAATAATACCTTAACATTTCTATAGCATTTCTGAGTGTTTGGAGCGCTTTGTATTTATTATCTATAATCCTTGAAGGTAGTTCAATACTATCCCCATATTGCTGTGGTTTTGGAGAACAGTAGCTTACCCAAGGCAACTGGTGAGGGTGGACCAACTGAGGATTTAGCCAGTATGCCATACCAAGTCTAAAAATTTGATGCTGTAAATCTGAACTAGTTTTCTTGACCTCTCTTCTTTCTGGGGATATGATGGTGTCAGCACAACATATTTGTTGACTTGAACCAAGATGTGATTGTGCTTCATTCAGAATCCATTATTTTAAATTGTTTTAATATTCTAATGTTGTGTTAATCTATGGTGTTTTATTGTAAACCACCAAGAGATATGAGTTTTGGTGGTATGAGTTAAATAAAAATAAAATTTGCCAGGCCTTGACAAATTTCCTTGGACTCTAGGAGCCAGTTCAAAAATGTAGGAGGCAGACAATGGACACTTGACAAATTTACCAGACCAGTGATGGACATTGTGGAGGGGGAGGGTAAATAGACTTCTTTTTATCCCCTTGACAAGTGATGTAGTTAGAAGAGAAACAGGGCTGCTTAGGACAAATAAACACTTTCTTAAATAACACTGCTCCTGAATATCCTAGTCTAGGTGCCATGACTCCCTGGCACCTAAGATTGTCAGCTTCTGGCAGTTGTAATTCTGGGGCAGCTTGTCAAACTCTAGACCAGGTCTCAGAAGTGATGACACTAACATGTAGTTTTCCATTTTGGTCCCAAACATCTGCAGTACTTTTGGCATGTAGTAGTAGTAATAAGTTTATTGTTGTAACCACTGGTCATAACACAACATTAAAAAAGAAAGCGGGAGGGGGGGGAGTTAAAATAAAACCCAGCATACAATAAAATTCATCAAATAATGATACAGAATTAGTTAAGCTGAGACCATCACTATAGTCTGGAACAAAGCATAACAGATGTAAACGTCTTTCTAAGTTTAAAGGAAAGCAAGGCAAACATGGCAACTTGGTAGCTAATGTATGGGATTGCATCTGCAAGAAGACATTCCACATCCGAGCCCTTGAATTTATCTATGATCTGCCTCAATGTTTCCCCCCTAATCACATCATAGAAGGGAAAATAAAAGAAATCTTCTATCTATATAATTTCACTAAGATGACAGGAAATGTGTGGGGATGTGGGGACACGTGGGGATGATTGGCGGGCGGAAATGCGGTGGAGGCAGGCCCCAGGAGCCTGGGCTGGGCCCGGTCTGGGTTGGCTGTGGTCAGGAAGTGGCTAGGCCTCCAGGAAGAGGTGGAGGCCTGGTGGGGGTGAGAGGAGGCGGGCAGCAGAGCCACACCCGAGAAGAGCCTGGCTGGCTGCGGTGGCAGGTCTGGGCCAGCCATGGTAAGGCAGTGGCTGGGCTGCCAGGAAGAGGAGGAGGGTGGCGGAGGCCCGGTGTGGGTCAGAAGAGGCGGGCGGTGAAGCCACGCCTGAGGGGAGCCCGGTTGGCCGCGGTGAGGAAGCGACAGCGGTGAGTCCGGGCAAGCTGTGGTGAGGCAGAGGGCAGCGGAGGCCCACTGGGGGTAAGAGGAGGATGGCAGCGGAGCCACGCCTGAGAGGAGCCCGGGCAGGTGCCAGAGCCGCTCTGCGCCCAGCTGGCAGGGAAGACAAGCAAGCTAGCGGCGCAGACCTGGGCAGAAGGTTGTGGGGAGGACAGGAGAGACTTGGGCAGAAGGTTGGGGAAGGGGAAACTGCCGGCCCCAAAGAGCACACAGATGCTCTGTGCAGGGTCGGCTAGTTGTGTATAATATCTTCCACTTGGCCAGCACTGCAAGGATGAAGGTGCTGTTCCACTGGAAGTTCACAGAAGTTTGTGAAAGCCTTTCTCAGTGATATGTGGGTAAGATCAATCAGGTACTGTGAGAAACTTCTATGTTTCTTATAATAGCAGTACCAAATTGAAAACCGTGCGAGCTGTACCACAGCGGCATCTCTGCAAGCATCCCATTCTAGGAGCCATTCTCTAATATTTTCTTTACTCTGAGATCTAAGTTCCCCCATAGAGGACAAGGAATTCAGCTCTAGGATATAAGACAGGAATTTAGACCATTGATTCCTGTCTTTATAGCGTAAAAAACAAAATTTAGCTAAATGATGTTCCGAGAGACTGTCTAATTTCTTGAAGTACCTTAGCAGTGCTAGGTGAACTCTGATGGAAATTGACGCAAACCTTGCTTCAATTCTTAGCCCTGCCTCAATCAGTAAAGGGAGTGCCCTGTGGGAGGCCCAAAATCTTCCTTAGAGGTTGTTCTGAACTGTTTCCAGCTAAGCAACAACCTTCTCATCCCGCTCCCAGATCTCAACACTGTACAACATCTGAGCTCTCACATTGCCTTGGAGTATTTTAAGAGCTGGGGCTATTAATTGTCCCCCTTTAGAGTAAGAGAACTTTAGAATAGTCCTTACAGAGCATCAATTAGTTACTAGAACAGCTTTGAAATGTGCCTTCCAAGTGAGGGACTTAACCGAAGGAAACGCCCAAATATTTAAAGTTTTGGCATGCATGGGACCTCTTGGCAAGATGATGTAGCAGTTTGGTTTCTGTAGTGTTCTCATGACACCCACATTGATCTCTTCATCAAATCCAGGTCCTGCAGTGTCTAGTTATCGTGAGAGATTGGAAGAGACTAAATAAACTGAAGCTGAATTCTAGCTAGAGGTACTGATGGCTAGCAGGCCTTGTGGACTAAAGTGGCACCTGTTGCTGGGGCTCATCTTTTTTCATTCATTGGGGTGCACAGCTTACCTTCAGCTAGGAATGTTTTTGTCTAGTCTCTGAGAAGAGTCTGGCCCAATCTGGCAACCAGAATTCATGCCTATGTATTCTTTAGCCTTGACTATTCTACTGTCTCTGGAGACTATTCCAAAGTGGAATATCTACTGAGCAGGTCTGCTGTGAGAGTGTATTTCCCCAGTTTTCTAGAGTCAATAGCAACAATTCAAAAGGCTGATTGTGGGCTGTAAAACTGAATGGCTTGGTTACTACAGATCTTGGGGATTCTCCCCCCTGCCCCATCTCCCTACAGTTTAGCATCAGTAAAGGAAGCGTAAGTGATTTGCACTTCCCATGTCATAGGTGAAGCAGGGTCTTGTGCTTCTCAGCTCACAAGTGAAACGTGAGATATTCAGAGGTTTGTGGCATCTTATTTGGGGCCTTACGGAGGCAGTGCAAGTACTTCCCTTGTTGCTTGTGTAAAGTTGTTCTTTTGTCTCATTGAAATCCCGAAGACTTATTTTGTGCACATGTTCCAAACATCAAGGCTCCCTGGAGCTATTCTTAGAAGTGTTCTACATTTATCTAACTCCTTTTCCTCGAATTCACTGGAGCCACTAGCCTGTGTATGTTGTAGAACTGTTGCATGACGTGTCTGTTTGGATGGGTATCTGGTAGCTAGGGTTAAAGGGGGTCAATGAGTGATACTTAAACATGTGGGGTGTGTGTGTGTGTGTGTGTGTGTGTGTATTTTTAAATTATGACCCAGAAACTCCTTAAATAGTCACACTGAGCAAACATACAATATTTCAAGGCTGATGGTCTAAGCACATTAACATCTATATAAAGCCACCTTATATAGAATTGGACAATTGGTTCATCTAGTTAATTATTGTCTACACTGGCTGGAAGCAGGCTTTCAAAACTATTTGTTCTGTTAGGGCTTCTTCACATAAAGATGGGCTAGCCTTGGGATTACTCAGGGATGAGAGAGCTTGTACATGTCTCTTGGTGGACTATGTTGTCAAGCTTTGGGTCCCAAGAACCTGTGTGTGTGTGTGTGTGTGTGTGTGTGTGTATACATACGCGCTTTCTCTTGAACACAGGCGTTCGTGTATATGTCAGGCACACCCTTCAAACAAGCACCAGCTTGGTTGGGACTTGTACAGTGCCAGGCAAATTTAAGGAGTACGTTTTGTGTAGCATAGCAGCTATAAGTATGAGCTGGGAAGTTCTTGGTTTAATTCTCACCTTGTCCACAAACCTATGAGGTGGTCTTAGACACACTGCTATTCTCAGCATCCCATTTGCAATATTGGCCTGCTTTCTAAGATTTTTGTTCAGATTACCAAGATAACGAGTGCCAAGTGGTTTAAAACTAAAACTCTTGAAATCCACTCCAAGTTGTGTTGGAGTGAAATTAAAGGAATGTTCTTTGTTTTCTTGTACTTGCTTTAGTTTCCTCCATGAAATCTGGATGAGTCACAGCTGGCTGGCAGAAATCAAGTAATTTCAGATCAGAAGAATCCTGGTGAATTTAATAATCAGAAGTACATTTTGGGGGGTAAGGGTAACGGTCCCATGGACACTTTCAGTGTTCTCTCTAATCTTTTTCATTTGTGTGGAATGAGTTTTGTTCTGGGCGGCAGTATTAAGGCAGTATGTGCACACATGCATTCAAAATGGGGCCTTCCTGATTCAACCTGAGCGGGATCTAAAATTTACTGAGTGCATCAAAAAAAAACTTGTGAGCGTGCACCTGTGTGCATGCCTTAGAGGGAACATTGGACACTTTGTCTTGAGTTATCAGTTTCAGAGTAAGTAATTCCGTTAACAGTGCCTTAAACATAGAAAGGGTTAATGGCTTGCTCTTCAGCTGACCCTTATAAAGGATTTCATGATAGAACTGTTCTTTCTAAAAACAGCATATGCATATACAATTCACTTAAGATGTTGAAAGGGATGCTTTATGCAGCGTGTACAAATATTTAATTCAGGAGATACTTGTATTTGCAAACATCTTGAAACACAATAGTTTCAAGTTCTACATTGTGTATGATAGAGAGAGGCCACTAGGGGCCCAATCAGGCCCCCATATAGCCCCTGATCCCAAAGACACTCCCTTATTAGCTGACCATTTTACAGGCAAAGGACTTCTAAACCCAGTCCTTTTAGTGTGGGCAGTAACTAGGGGTGTGCACGAATCAAAATCTGTGATTTGATTTGAGATTGAACTGCAGACTCCTGAATTGATTCGGTGAAAGCAGCTGGCTTGGCCAGCTGCCTCAAATCAGCCCCAAGTCACCCGATTCACACACCATTTTGAGGCCTGTTTTGCTGGACCTCAAAAATGGAGCTTCTTTCCAGGGAGAGCTGGTCTACCAATTGGGCAGCCCTGTCCTCCAAGGCAGGCTGACATGCTAAATTTGGAACAGAGGGCTGGTCTACCCGCTGATCCCAGTTGGTAGACCAGCTCTCCCCAGAAAGAAGCACCATTTTGAGATATCCCCCCCTCAAGCAAAACGGGCTGCAAAATGATGGTTGAATCGCCTGAATTGATTCAGGTCAAATCGGGGGTGATTCTCTTCTACCCTGAATCTGGCCATTTGATTCAGGGCAAATCACTGAATTGCCCCTAATTCTACCTGAATAAAATTGCACATCCCTAGCAGCAACAGAGTTGACCTTTAATGCATTTCAGGAAAGTTAAGTGGGACTGAGGATAAGGTGCATATGGGTAGGACTCTTCAGACTTGTGATCAGGTCATAACTTTAATGTTGTAACCACAGGTCATAACAAAGAAAAATGAACAAGTGCATACCACAATCACCATATATCACAAAAATAACCATCCTAATGAAAAAGAAATTATAGTTTAGGACAATGCCTTCTGCTTCTTATGACGTGAAGACTGTTGGAAGTTGTGTTGCTCACATTATGATCCACAGCCCCTCTACCTGTGAATGGTTGAATTTCACGGTCAGGGGAAGACTGTTAAAGCTCTCTAGCTTTTCCTGGTGGGCCGGAATGGACCTTTTGGCCTGTTTCCCCCAGTTCCCATGGGAAATAGTTGCTAGGGAAAACTAATACTGGCATACTTGCACTTGCTCGGTTCAAAACATGGTCCCCATTACAAAACCATATGTGTCACTGATTATCTTTAGTGCTGTATTGCTTTTGCCAGTGTATTGGCCCATTGTTCACTTGATTCTTAACTCTTTAAAGAATGATGGGGTAACAATTCATTTAAAGAGATACTTGTAGTCTTACAAATAACAAGTTACTAGGTTGCTTACCAGTGTGTGCCCAGGAGGCAGAGAACTGTATTCCCTAGGTGTTGGGTTGATAGTGGGTATGGTATTTTTGCAGAACATTGATGATCAAATTTTAAAGGGGGAAGAAGGGATGGGCATTGAGCCTTTAAGGCAGGGCTGCTCAACTTTGGCCTGCCTGCAGATGTTGGCCTACAACTCCCATAATACCTGGCTATTGGCCACTGTGGCTGGGGATTATGGGAGTTGTAGTCCAAAAACAGCTGGGGGGCCAAAGTTGAGCAGGCCTGCTTTAAGGACATACTGAAGGACAGCAAGGTTGTGTTTTCTATACGTTGGCCTGGTTTGAATGTTACATTGGGAACATGCTGCAGGTTCATGTGCTCCCTCCTTTTCTCTTGTGCATGCTGATTCTGTCCATCACTTCCTAGTTCACAATAAGATAACCATAGCTTGTCATGACAGCCAAATCTGGCAAACTGTTATGGCTCACCATAATTTGCCTCCAAACCAGAACTGGAAATACACTCTTCAAACTGTTGTTTTTGACTTTGGTTTGGAGGCAAATTATAGCTAACAATAATATAATTTTGCTCAATTTGACTGTTGTGGCAAATGAGGTTACCATGAGCCTGCAGCATCTTACCCGTGGCCAAACAATGGTTTGGCTGTGACGTCTCAACTGAGCCACTGTTTATCATTTTGGTAAATGTTACTGGTTTTCCTGGGTAGCCTCCTAGTGCAGTTGAAGCACCAGTGTGATATGACCAAAACATCCAGTCCTAGTTAATACTGAACAAAAAGAAAAAGCAGCAGCAGGAATAGAATCCTGTTGCAACTTTTTTGGAACAGGGGGACACACTCGTGGTAGGGATGCATGGAACCCCCAGGAACAGCCCTGTGAGAATGCCTACTTAATCTATGGCTGTCTCAAGTACTTCATGATGTAATAGGTCGCCATGTCACTTCCCTTTGACACACTAAGCAGCCAAGGTCTCAGGTACCATCAGTGCTTTGTCCAGAACAAAAATATATCTGGCAGGGTCTAAGGTATAAATGCCATCAAGGTTTTTTGAAGCTGCCAAGTGACTGATCTGTCAATAAATCTGCTCTCCTGTTCCCCAAAGATTAAATACAGGGAGGTAGTGAGCTGGTGAATATATATTGAAGAGGGTCTGAGCAACCATGTATTTGAGGGCCATCTGTCATCCCAGTCTGCATAAATTGTGGGGCTCTTTAGATGTTACCCTAGATGTGAGACCTATTTTTCTATGAGCATCTTCCATGTAGCTGCAATAATGTTAAATTGACCCAGCATGGGGGCTGATGTAGGAGCTGCTACCACATAGCTAGGGTAACGTTTTGAAGGCACTAAAGCATGTGTGCAAATTGAATTTATCAAGTAAACTCTAGATTTGGGGGCTTGGCTGTTCCTTCCCCCACAATCCTTACTCTACTGTCTGGACCCTCCTTTGATTAAGAAGGGGACTGATAGGAGGAAGTACTTGCTGCTTGCTTACAATTGGCATTGATGGGAATGGGGCTGATTCTTCAACAGATTTCTTGTACAATATATTTTTAAGCTGAGTTTAAAACAAAACCTTTTCTTGGCATTCAGTTTTTGGATAGGGTTTTCTAAATAAAACCACAGTTCTTGTAAAAGATCTTGATTACACAGGTCAAGAATGCACCCCCCACCCCGTAGGAAATCTTAAACAGGAACCTTCTTGAACTAAGACTTCTGAATAATAGCTTCTCATAAAACCATGCCCGAATACTTCCAGGTAAACCTAGTTCTGCCAAAGTTTTGTAAATTTTGTTTTAAGCCCAATTTACAAGAAACTAGTTGCCAGAAGACCTCTGGTCAATTTCTGGTGGACTATATAGGGCTTAGTGGTACTTGAGATTCTTGAAAGAAAGAGCACCTAGGTGATACAAGGTTGTGTTTTTAAAGTGAGAACTGGCATACACTCAGTCTCTCTTGACACAGATTAGTTATGCCTTAACTGTTCAGAAATCCCAAGTATGTACTCCTAATCTGTATACTTAACACACCATTGATGGACCATGGGGATTCTAATATTAAGAAGTCAAACACCCCAGCTCAGATACCAAATTTAAGCAGGCACTTTAAGCAGGTTGTGGTGATGGACTATGGCGTAGGGATGTGCACAAAGCATTTTAGCGCCTCTATTTCGAGGCGCCAAAATGCTTCGAGCTGCCCCAACTGAATCATTTTGGTGAGAATGAGCAGTTGCTTTAACAGGAGGGAGGGAGGTCTTACCTGCCCCTCCCTTGCTCCTCTGTTGCCTCTACACGGCACTGTTCATATTAAGCACTACTGCGGTCTGTTTATAAAAGCCATGCCAGGGCTGCTTCTTGCTTTGGAACAGGAAGTTCCCTGTTCCCAGCAGCCTGTGGCAATGTTGGCCAGGAAATGGCATCTGAGCATGTGTGGATGCCATCTTGAGTGGTTGGCAATCCTGGCCGTTTCCAGGCCGGTGCTGCCACAGGCTGTTGTGAACTAGGAATTTGGCATTCATATACTGCTTTTCAGGCAGACATCCCAAAGCAGTTTACATAAAAGCTTCAATAAAAAACCATACATCAAGCCACATGTTTTGATCTCCACGTGCTGAGCCCTTTAGGCTTTGTCATTTTTCTTCTCACCTCAGAGCAATATTATTATTATTAATTCGATTTCTATACCGCCCTTCCAAAAATGGCTCAGGGTGGTTTACACAGAGAAATAATAAATAAATGGCTCACAATCTAAAAAGAAACATAAGATAGACACCAGCAACAGTCACTGGAGGTACTGTGCTGGGGGTGGATAGGGCCAGTTACTCTCCCCCTGATCAATAAAGAGAATCGCCACGTTAAAAGGTTTGGCCTCTTTGCCAAGTTAGCAAGTGTCCCAATATGGCCCCTAGGTAGGCAGATTGAAAGGGAGGGGCCACCTCAATTAGAACACGGGAGCTGGATGGTGGTAGCTTTCCAGTCTGTGTCTGTCTGCCCTCTTCTCCCTTCAGAGCAAGATGGTGCTAGGTAGCTGGACCTCAGCTGGAATATGGGAGCTGGATGGTGGCAGGACAGATTTTTGTGAAACTGACATATCTACAGGTCTCCCCAGATCTGCCAGTACCTCCTACTTGCCTGTAGGAGAGAAGGATCTCTGTCCACAAGGGTCATGACTTTTCTTGCTCTTTTGAAAATAGACATAATATATTGATTAAAAACCTTGGTACCTTTTCAAAAAGTCTGTTATGACTGTACCAATATGTGCAACCTAATGTCCACAGAATGAGAATGGCCTGCCAAAAACCTTTGTGCTTTTAAGCTAATAAGCCTTCTCAGAAGGCTGTTTTTTCAGAGCGTCTCCAATTCTTGAAAATGAGAGGAATGTTTGCTGTGGCTTTGGAAGAGCATTTTGTGGTTTGAAATGGCCTTTCCCCCCCTCTCAGACTCGAGTTATCAACACACATGCCCCCCCCCACAATTTCTGTTGCTTAATAGGAGCAGAGTTAAACAATACTGAGAGAGCCTGACATTTAGTTCAGATATATGGCATGTACACTTGTGTTCAATATTGGAATTTTTTCCCCCTGGAATGGGAGAGTGACATATGTCAGCTTTTTTCTGTACAGGCTGTAGTCAGATACTTAAGTACCCTGCTAAAAATAACACATCTATTTTAGACAAGGGCCCAGTTAGGAGAGAATATCTTGCGGCTCTCCAGCCTGTAATCTGAAGGAGCAGGCTGGTATTAAACAAAATGCAAACAAACATTTTCTTGTAATTATGTCTCTGCCTATTTAGCAACCAGCTTTGATATGATTCGGCTTGCAGCTTTTAGAAGTAACTTCAGATATCTAGTGTGCTTCCTTTCTCTACGCTTTTTAAAAGGGGAGTCCTTTGTAAGTGTGGTGCGTTTCATACTTCGCGTGCTTTTAATAGCATTACAGTGTCTAAATCCTTTGGCAGCAATTTGCAAAATTCCTAGAAGGCAAAGGGTGAAAGCAATGTTGAAGTTGAGTAGAGGCCCTTGGTGTTTGAATTGAAGTAAATAAATAGTATTGTAACTTCTCCATAGCTGATAATACAATTATCCGCTCTAGTTTCCCACATTTCCTTCATGTAAGGTAGGTCTGAAGTTGTATTCCCAAACTGCAGATGTGTATGGAGCAAATGAAGGGGAGAACGTGCTTTGAGGCCGAGATAGAATGGTTGGACATTGCCCTCATCTTGTGGATATGACTGAAAGTCACCGACATGCCTGCACATGCCAGCCTGTCACACATGCGCCGGTGCGTGCAGGTGTACCAGTGACTTCTGGGCATATCCAGAAGACGAGGGCAATGGGGAGGCAGGGAGGTACGCTCCTGCCCCAATGGGCTTTAAAAGAAAAACTGAAGCTGACAGAGGGAATGTGGTGGGAGGGGTAAGTGCACCCTCCTCCCGCTCTTAAAGGGAAACCCCCACCACCTTCAAACCACCCCGCCGTGGTTCCGTGCACATCCGTATCTGGCACACCACCACACACACTATCACCTTGCCCAAAAAGGGAAGGTTAGAAACAGGTCTATATTTGTCCAGGTTGGAGGGATCAAGGGAGGGCTTTTTAAATAACGGTCTTACCATTGCCACCTTGAGGCATGGTGGTATCTTGCCTCCCTTAATGAACCATTGATTGTAACCTCCAACCATCTGCCTGTACCCTCCCTGGCAGATTTTATTAGCCATGAAGGGCAAGGGTCAAGAGTGCCCAATGTCTCACGCACACTGCCCAGGATCTTGTCCACATCCTCAGACTGCAGCAACTGAAAAGAATCCAAAACAGTAGGACCAGATGGTACCTGAGGCACCATCTGCTGGAACTGCCAAAACTCTGGAGTCCAAATCAACACAACAACTTTATCTGCAAAGTGATCACAATGGGCTGTAGATGGTTTCTCTCTCATTACCTGGGGGGATGTGTGGAGCAATGTGTTTGCTACACGGAACAGCTTTGTTGGTCTGCACTGAGCAGATGCAAAGGAGGTGGTGAAAAACATTTATTTGCCCCTCCCCCCCAGAATAGTCCTTAAAATTGGCTCTAGCTCACAATGGGCTGTAACAGTACTTCTAGTGACTGTTGCTGGTGTCTCTCTTATGCTTCTTTTTAGATTGTGAGCCCTTTGGGGACAGGGATCCATCTTATTTATTTGTTGTTTCTCTGTGTAAACCGCCCTGAGCCATTTTTGGAAGGGCGATATAGAAATTGAATGAATGAATGAATAAATGTTTGGTCAGCTTCATTACAACTCTTCCTTCAGTGTTGTTCCAGCCGTCCAAGTTGTTTCATTGCCCTAAGCTCTGAGGAAAACCAAGGAGCAGGACTGGCTCCACCAAGCCAGAGAGTGTGCTTAGGAGCGACCGTGCCAATAACCTGGGCTGTCTCCACATTCCAGAGATTCACCAGGGCCTTGACAGTGTCACCAACTCTGGACACTGGAAACTCCCTGAGGGCTGACTGGAAATCAAGCGGATCCATAAGCCCCGGGGGTGGACCATTCTAATTGGTCCACTACCCCTGCAGAGGGTAGGTGGAACAGTCAAACTAAACCCCACCAGATGATGATCTGTCTGTGACAAATGTCACGGACAGATCACCATCTCAAACTTTCCCACCTCAAGATCATTTATTCTCTGGCCAGCAAAAAAACTGATCCAGAATATGTCCTGCCACATGGGTAGGGCCCGATAAAATTGAGATAGGCCCATGGTTTCTATGGAGGCCATGAAATCCTGAGTTGCTTCTAAAAGAGGGGTCTCAGAGTGGATGTTGAAGTCCCCCAGGACAATAAGCTTGGGGGAACCCAAAGCCACTTCTGAGATCACCCTTGCCTGCTCAGGTAGGGAGACTGAAGTGCAGTGGGTTGATTGGTATGCCAACAGAATCTCCACCTATCTTGGAGGCCCACCATCAAGGACAAGCACTTGAAATTCTGAGATTGCCTAACTGGGCACCTGGAAAGGGAAAGGTCTCAAGGTAGATGACCGCAGTGCCCCCTCACCGACCCATAACATGGGACTGCTGCAAGATCAGAAAACCTGGAGGGCAGAGCTGAGAGAGACTGACCCCACCCGGCTCATCCAACCAGGTCTCCATCATACATACCAGGTCAGCATGCTCCACAATCAAATCGTGGATGAGAGATGTTTTAGCATTTACTGACCTGGCATTCAACAGCAGCACCCTAATCCAAGAGGGAGTGTTTCCAGAATTTCCTGGGGCTGCAAGGATAGGAGAAGAGCTAGAAAAATGAACAGGCCCCAGTTGCCTAGATTGTTTCCCCCTGTAATGGCCTGCCCTACTCCCACTGCCATATCTCCCACTGCCTGCTACCCATGAAATCACTGCTCTGAGACCATCCCCACTCTTCTGCTCTCCTAGACACATCTCCCCAGCCCAACCACCCCCTAATCGTTTCAGTAACATCAGGAACACAACTTCCTTAGTCATGCAGAAGAGCACTGTTACACTTGCTAACTCCTTGTTAAAAGCAAGGGAAGTTCCATCTTTTATTTCTGTTTTGGATGCCCCCATCTGCTCAACTCAAGACTGAGAGCTGAAAGGACGAGAGCCCTTGTGCCGTCACCCTGCGGCTCACACCAAGAGGCACGTTCCTGGCCCAGCCTGCTCTGATACAACAGTCACCTGGAGGGTGTGGAGCAGAGCTAACTGTCAGGGCTTCACCCAACAGAACTCTCTTTTTTAGTCTACTTTCCAGTAAGCTTATGAGATCACCCAGCATTCCGTGTGTGTGTCCCTCACTACCAATTTGGCAGTGCCTGGACAAATATGAACCAAATCAGGTTCAGTTGTAGGAACACATAGGGACATCTCAACGGCGTAGTTTGTGGTAATGTCATCCACCCCAATTCAAGAGGGTAGACACATGAACGTTTGGGGCACAAGAGGTCTAACTTGTGGAATACCTAACTGATTTGAACTGAATTTAGTCCATTTGTAGGGATAATGAAAGGAAAGTAGGCAGTTTTTACTAGAACAACTTGTTTGTTATATAATAAATGATGTGAATGTGTTATACTTGTGCTTCAAATATTGTATTGGCTACTGCTGTACTTCTGGGTGCAGGGTTCTGGACCTGGTTATATGGCACTATATACATATATCTTTCCCCCCTTCCCTTGTAACATGGCCCTAGAGATCTGTTTGGGATACTGTCTATATGCTATCATACACTGTTGATTGATCAAGGAAGCTCAGTGGTACTTTCCAGCTATGGAACTTCCTTCCATGGAGGCTTTTTTCTTTTCATTTTGTGTGGGCCAGGATGATTTCCAGAGGCAAAGCACTACTTCTGTTTTGGTTGACCTTTAGTGGTCATTGACTGTCTCATTAAAAAAAAAAAAGTATATTCACTTTAATATTTCTATTAGATATTGTGATGACTGCAAAATTCCCTTTAACACCCTGTTGGTTCTCCAGGTTACTTGAAAATTGTGAATTTGTGGGTATTTTGAAGAATTTCAACATAGTCAACCAAGTAGGATGAGTTGCTAAGCATACTTAATTGACTAAGCTTATGTGTTCAAAAGCAATAGAACTTCTTTTTCTTTTTTCTTTTGTTTGAGTACAATAAGTACAAATCCCTCCCTCATATCCCTCATATTCTTCGGATAGACAGTTTGGAGAGTTAAATAGCTGACCATCACAGCTGAGACCTATCCTTCTAATAAACTATCTAATAAACAGATAATAATAAACTTCTTCTAATAAACTATCTCTAAATACTGTTAACAGCCAACAAAAACAGTATGAAGACAGAAAGTCAGCCGGGGAAGGGGCACTTCCCAGTGTATTGCACAGAGTGCCACATGTATGACTATTTGCCAGATGGGCAGAAGTCATGGGTGTGTGCTTGGTGCAAAGAGCTCCTGGCTCTCAGGGAACAAATTCGTTCCCTTGAGACCAAGGTAGCGGATATGGAGAAGATCAGAGAGACTGAGAGGCATGTGGGGATGAGATAGAGGCATCTCACTCCAAGGCTGATAGCTCCTCTGCTGTCAGGGAGAATGAAGTTCTTGGGCAAGGAGGACATCAGTCTGAGGAAGAGGGAAATGCTCCTTTAGAAGGGACCCCTTCCATGGGTGATGAGCCCATATCCTCTCGCACAGGGGATACTCCTCTGGGGGGTGGGGGCCTCCTTGTAGTGGGTGATTTGATCAATAGAGGTATAGAGAGATGGGTTTGTGACCCACTTGTTGACTGCACGGTGACTTGCCTACCTGGTGTGAAGGTTGCGGACATCATGCAGTGTCTAAATAGGCTGTTAGGCAGTGCTGAGGAGGAGACAGCTGTCATGGTGCACGTCGGCACCAACAATGTGGGGCAATGTAGTTGAGAGGTCCTGGAAGCCAAATTTAGGCTGATAGGTAGCGTATTGAAGTCCAGGACCCCCAAGGCAGCATTCTGAGAAATGCTACCTGTTCCACGCGCAGGTACAGTGAGACAGGCAGAGCTGATGGGTTTCAATGCGTGGATGAGACGTTGGTGCCGGGAGGAGATGTTTTTATTTGTTAGGCACTGGGATACATTTGGGGGCAAGCAAGGCCTGTACAAAAGGGACAGAGTAGAACCACAGAAAGAACAGACAGAAGCCTGTGCCAGCTGAGCAAAGAGTGAAAAGATAGCATACATCAGGTGAGAAATTCAGCGTATAGGTGCTTGTATGCCAATGCCAGAAGCCTCCGAGCCAAGATGGGTGAGCTGGAGTGCTTGGTTGCTAACACAGAAATAGATATAGTGGGCATAACAGAAACATGGTGGAACAGTGAGAACCAGTGGGACACTGTTATCCCTGGATATAAACTCTATAGAAAGGACAGGGAGGGGGCACCTTGGAGGAGGGGTAGCACTGTATGTTAAAGAAGGGGTAGAATCTAACAAGCTAGAAAACCTTGGTGGACTGGAGTCCTCCACAGAAACCCTGTGGGTGACAATACAAAGCCTGAAAGGGAACGTGCTACTGGGAACGTGCTATCTCCCTCTGGATCAAAATGCTGACAGTGACTGGGAGTTGCAGGAGGAAACCAGGGTGGCATCAAGAAGAGTCAGGGCAGTAATCATGGGTGACTTCAATTACCCACACATAGACTGGGGAAATTCACAGTCAGGTAATGACAAAGAGGTCAAATTTCTAGATACGCTGAATGACTGTGCCCTAGAACAGTTGGTCATGGAACCAACCAGAGAGAAGGCAACCTTGGACTTAATTCTGAGTGGCACCCAGGACCTGGTGCGTGATGTCAGTGTCATCGACCCTTTAGGGAATAGTGACCATAGTGTGATCAAATTCGGCATACATGCGGGGAGAGAATCGCCAAAGAAGTCTAACACAGACATTTTTAATTTCAGAAGAGGAAACGTCTCCAAAACGATGAGTATGGTGAAAAGAAAGCTGAAAGGGAAAACCAGGAGAGTCACTTTGCTCCAGAGTGCATGGAGTTTATTCAAAACCACAATACTAGAAGCCCAGTTAGACTGTATACCCAAAAGGAGGAAAGGTATCACTAAGTCCAGGAGGATGCCAGCATGGCTAACAGGTACCATCAAGGAAGCCATAAAAGGGAAGAAGACTTTCTTCCAAAATTGGAAAGCCTATCCAAATGAAGAGAACAGAAAGGAACAGAAACTCTGGCAAAAGAAATGCAGGGTGACAATAAGGGTGGCAAAAAGAGAGTTTGAGGAACATTTAGCCAAAAGTATCAAGGGGAATAACAAAAATGCATCAGAAGCAGGAAACATGAATGCATCAGAAGCAGGAAACCTGCCAGGGAGGCAGTTGGACCATTAGACAATGAGGAAGTGAAAGGGATTATTAAGGAGGATATGGAGGTTGCAGAGAAGCTAAATGAATTCTTTGCATCCGTCTTCACGGCAGAGGATACTGAGCATATACCTGTTCCTGAACCAGGCTTTTTGGGGATGGAGGCTAAAGAACTGAGTCAGATAGAAGTGACAAGAGATGATGTTGTAAACTGTCTGGAAAAACTGAAAACTAACAAATCCCCAGGGCCGGATGGCATCCATCCAAGAGTCCTCAAAGAATTCAAATGTGAAATTGCCGACCTCTTTGCTAAAATATATAACTTATCCCTGAAATCGGGCTCTATACCAGAGGACTGGAAAGTAGCCAGTGTAACACCGATTTTCAAAAAGGGATCCAGGGGTGATCCGGGAAATTACAGGCCAGTTAGCTTCATATCAGTTCCAGGCAAATTGATGGAAAGCATCCGCAAGGATAAAATTGTAAAGCACATAGAAGAACAGGCCCTGCTGGTAGTGAACCAGAATGGCTTCCGCAAAAGTAAATCTTGCTTCACCAGCCTTTTGGAGTTCTTTTAGAGTGTCAAGTGTGTGGATCAAGGTGATGCAGTTGACATAGTCTACCTGGACTTCCAAAAAGCTTTCGACAAAGTTCAACATCAAAGACTCTTGAGGAAACTTAGTGGTCATGGGATAAGGGGACAAGTACATGTGTGGCTTGCTAACTGGTTGAAAGACAGGAAACAGAGGGTAGGTATAAATGGAGAGTTTTCACGATGGAGGGAAGTAAGAAGTGGGGTCCCCCAGGGATCTATACTGGGACCAGTGCTTTTTAATTTATTCATAAATGATCTAGAAGTAGGGGTAAGCAGCAAGGTGGCCAGATTTGCAGATGATACCAAACTCTTTCGGGTAGTGAAATCCAAAACTAATTGTGAGGAGCTCCAAAAGGATCTCTCCAAACTGGGTGAGTGGGCGACAAAGTGGCAAATGCGGTTCAGTGTTGGCAAGTGTAAAGTGATGCACATTGGGACGAAAACCCCCAATTTCAAGCATATGCTGATGGGATCTGAGCTGTCGGTGACTGACCAGGAGAGGGATCTTGGGGTCGTGGTGGACAGCTCGTCGAAAGTGTCCACTCAATGTGCGGCAGCTGTGAAAAAGGCCAATTCCATGCTAGGGATCATCAGAAAGGGGATTGAAAATAAAACGGCTAATATTATAATACCCTTATACAAAACTATGGTGTGGCCACACTTGGAGTACTGCATACAATTCTGGTCACCACATCTTAAAAAGGACATTGTAGAACTGGAAAAGATACAGAAGAGGGCAACCAAGATGAACAGGGGCCTAGAGCACAATTCTTATGAGGCAAGGCTACAACACCTGGGGCTATTTAGTTTAGAAAAAAGACTGTGGGGAGACATGATAGAGGTCTATAAAATCATGCATGGTGTGGAGAAAGTGGAAAGAGAGAAATTCTTCTCCCTCTCACATAACACTAGAACCAGGGGTCATCCCATGAAATTGATTGCTAGGAAATCTAGGACCAACAAACGGAAGCACTTTTTCACACAACACAAGGCCCCCTCCAGGGCCTTGCCTCCGTGGCTGGGCCGGTCCTGCCGCCTCTGGCCTCCATGGCCGGGCTGTGGCAGCAACAAATCCTCCTGGGTGTGCCTCAGCCAATCAGGCGCCTCTGCTGCCCAGCCAATCAGCTGGGCGCTGGGACGCACATTCCAAGGCACACGCAGGAGAATTAATAATATAGATGTACAATATAATCATAAGATACAAAGCAACAGCAAAGAATGTGCATTTATTTTTACTTTTTTATTTTACATTTATATCTCGTTCTTCCTCCAAGGAGCCCAGAGCAATGTACTACATACTTAAGTTTCTCTTTCATAACAACCCTGTGAAGTAGGTTAGGCTGAGAGAGAGGTGACTGGCCCAGAGTCACCCAGCTAGTTTTATGACTGAATGGGGATTTGAACTCGGGTCTCCCCAGTCCTAGTCCAGCACTCTAACCACTACACCACGCAGGCTGCATTTAAAAGCCTGGGCAAAAAGGCAAGTTTTTACTTGCTTTCTAAAAACTGTGATGGAGACTAGAGAACAGAGGCCGACTGGTAGAGCCTTCCAAAGTCTGGGGGCAATGACTGAGAAGGCCCTGTCCCATGTACATGACAGGCGAGCCTCCCTCATTGTCGGCACAGAGAGCAGGGCCCCCTCTGATGACCTTGTTGAGCGGGCAGGCCCTGGTGCAGCCTGGTTTTTATAGCCAGCAAGGATCACCTGGAGAGGTAGAGCAGAGGCAGACCATCAGGCCCCACCCAAGATGACTTCACTCCCTTCCCTTGAAAGTGTATTAACCTGAAAACATTATTTATCCTGTTGCAGTGTTTGAAATTGGTTTTCTTGGACATAAGACAGCTCACTGAAGCCAGCCAACTAGTTTAGAGTTGGTGGGAGATCAGATATTTAACTTGAAGCATAACAGACCTATCTACTCGTTCTTTAGAACCCACTGTCCTAGTGACCTAATGCTCTCGGCAGGCGAGGACTCGTTTTGGGTAATAATGGTATCTTCAGAATTCTATAGAGGAATCTAAAGCCACAGTCTGTTTTGTATGTGGTGCAAGTATTATGAGTGGCAAGGCCTGGCTTCCTAGCTCTGGTCTGTACTTTCAGCTTGGTGTCACAGGTTTTTCTGCACAGCTATCTAGACAACATTTAAGACCTACAAAACACTGGAGGAGCTATTGTCTGCTGGCTCTGTGTAGTCTTGTTAAAGGTGGCATTATTTTGTAGAGTCTATTTTAGTATTTAATTATGTAACTTGAGTAGTTGTAATGATCTCATAGGTGCAACTTGTGGAGTTCTTGCGCTTGCTCCTTTAACCTTGTTTTGAAGAGTTGCTTGGTAGGCAGGTTTGCTGCTGTGGTGCCACTGAGATGGGGCCTGATCTTGGTAGTTCACATGTGTGTGCAAAATCAGGCTGGGCTCCCTTAACGTGGTTTTGCACGCGCCTCAGTATCTAGTAATCATTAGTTTAACAGGATAGTTAATGTGAGTCAGTTTGTTGTTCATAATATAGAAACTATGGAAAGTGCAGGTTAATGGAGTGACCTTTATTTCCTGGTATATAAACAGGAAACACGTTCTGAACTCACAAATTTTTTCCTTTCAAACGTTATCCTTTACCTACTACATTTATATCCTGCTCTTCCTCCAAGGAGCCCAGAGCGGTGTACATGGTTATGTTATCCTCACAACAACCCTGTAGGTAGATTAGGCTGAGAAATAGGTTTCTGGTCCAGAGTCAACCAGTGAGTTTCATGGCTGAGTGGGGATTTGAACTCTGGTCTCCCCAGTTCTAGTCCAACACTTTAACCACTAAGCCACAGTGACTCTAAATAGATATAACTTATGTCAAGCCTCTTACGTGTATATTACATTAACCAGGAGTCTACTGAAATATTGAGCATCTATAACTTCAAGAATGATTGGATATATTTGATACTGCTATAGCTACTCGATGTCTTTTCTGTGCTGTCATACTGGAGAAGGAGGGGATTTCTAAGCATCTAGACCCTCCTTTTCCTGCAGTTGAAAGCATCAACTTTTGATGTACCAAGTAGGAATGTGCATGGAACTGGCGGCGGCTAGTTCGGCGGGGGTGTGTGTGTTACCTTTTAAGAAGCAGGGAGGGTGCTCCTTCCCCCTGCCGCATTTTCCCCACCGGCATTATCTTTAAAAAAAGGTTTCCATGGGGCGGCAGTGTACCTCTTTCCCACCCTGGTGCACGACGGACCGGAAGTGCCTGGTATGCGTGACATGAGTGCGCATGATCATGAACGTGTGCAATGTCTGCACACGCACCAGGCACTTCTAGTCTAATGTGTACTGGGGTGGCAAGAAGGTATGCTGCTGCTTTGCAGGACTGTTTTTTAAAATGGCGGGGAAAACGCAGCAGGGATGGGGAGAGCACTCTCCCTGCTCCTTAAAGATAACCTCCCTACTATCAAACTGGCGGAACCATTGGTCCTCCAAACCGGTTCGGAGGTCCATAACAGGGCCTCTGAACCGGTTTATGCACATCCCTAGTACCAAGTACTTGGCCGCTATTTGACAGGTCAGTTTCCAAGCTTACTCCCTGCTGTTTCCACTTACCCAGTTTGCAGGTCTGGTCACTTGGTTACAGCCTGCATTGAAAGCTCTCCTTTCACAGCACCCTTGGGCTTTCCACTCAACATTTTTTTCTTGTCACCAAGCCTGGAGCTAATTGACACTAACCTATCTGTAGGTTTTTTTAAAAAGTTATGACCACCAAATATTAGAACCTCCTAATAAAAAAAAAAAATCCACCTGAAGACTTTAGCCCAATTCAGACATTATACTGTATGCGTGTACAGACATCTGTATACATGTTCGTGTGAATGATTGTACCTGTGTTCATTTAAAAAGTGGACCTGGATATTGATTGTGTAAGATGTCCTACTTAGAGGGATGGGGCCACTCTGGGAAAAGCACCCAGAGACTCTGGCATAGGACCTAGTGGTCCAGTGAAAAGACTGGTCCATGTCAGAGAACTGTTGGGTCCAATCTGATCTGGCTCCAATAGTTTGGGGAGGGCAATGTCTGCGAAAAGGCTAAGGCACTGAACATCAGACTGACAAATACAGCCATTTGCTTCACCAGGTGTACTCCAAACACTCCCTCAGCCCTAGATATCAGGACCTTTTATTACCAATGTTTCATACAGGCCACAAGTGCCCAGAACCGAGACTACTACCATGTCCATTACATTGATTTTGGGAAGGAGAGGGGCCTTACAGGTAAGCTGGAATTCCAGCAGGGTTCAGAAATGATAATGGGGAGCTTGGTTGGGGGTTCCACCTACTGGATCTGAAATCATTCCAGTAGTGCCTGTTTGAGGGCATTTTGGGTCTGACATGCCCGCTGGGCTGACGTGACTGCACAGCCCTACCAAACACACACTCTGTGGCTTCCAAGTTGTGGAGCTGTATGTAGTAGCACATGACTGCATTTACACTTCATAGCACAAAGGTTTCACCCATGTCTATTATCATTCGAATGCACCTAGCACTTTTCATGTGTGTGTTACAATGTAACAGAAAAACAGCCAGCTTAGCTGGCTGGAGCCCACCCCCACCCCGCCCCCTTTGGCTTTGCATTCTCTAATTCTGGCAACTGGCCAAGACTAAAATTCTGGCTAGCTGGCAGCCTTAGAACTGCACCACAGTGATAAAGTGTTCTTTTGTGTGCTTGCTTCATGCTTCCCCCAGAGGTCTGTGTCTCTGTTGCTGTTCAGAAATGGCTGCAGCTACATCACATGGCCAGCAGGAGAAGGCAGGCTATCTGGTTTAACTGGGAAAGGGGATAACTTTAGGGAAATAGCAGGAGTGTTGCTTCTAAATGATGCCGGGGAGCAAGGGGCCCTCCCTCCTGCCATTGCTGTTAAATCGATCTATAATTCTGTGTTTTGCTTTTTGCTTTTTAAAAAAGTTGGCTGCTGCTCACTGTTCCCTTTAAGGCGTGCACACATTCACAAGTTTTTGGATGTCCGCTCAGTTCATTTTAGATCCCGCTCAGGTTGAATCAGGAATGCCCCATTTTGAATGCAGGTGTGCACACACTGCCTTGATACTGCCGCCCAGAACAAAATTCATTCTGCAGAGAGATGAAAAAAATTAGAGGGACTGCTAGTGCTGCTGCTTACTGAAAGTTGTACTTGACTTCATTGAATGTTTGAGTGTGGTCAAGCAGAAGATCAACTGACTGACATTACAGCACTCGCAGGGAGTAAGGAAGCAGACAAGCTTGGGCTAACATCTTTTTAAAAGAGATGTGACTTGTTCTACAGTTCAGCTGTCTGGCAGAACACACCAGCTTCTTTGGGCTTTGGAGGGGTGGAAGTACCCTCCTGTTGGAAGTTGCTGAGGTTCAAACTGGGAATTGATTTATGAATTTGTGTGCTGCTGCTGCCCCCCCCCCCAATGTGGTGAGGCACCAGGGCTATACAGGTCAGAGCATTTCCTGGGCTCTGGAGTGACTCTATCCAGGCTGGCCATTGGCTTCTTCTGACCAAGAAGGACACAAGATTTCCTGTTCAGGTTGGGACTCTGCCTAGGCAAGTACAGTATTGGCAGGCTCCTGGCTTGTGCTTTTTGATTCCTTTTTGCCATAGCAGCTGCCTATGGTCCAACTCTGACACCTCCACTTCCACACCTGACTGCTTCAACTATTAAAAAGGAGTTTAGGCTCTGGAAGTTGTAAGGCAAACACAGTGTCCTGCTCATTAGAACTCCCTTCTCAAATTCAGCCAGTCTTTCTCTCTCCTTTTGAACATTGATTTGTTGTGTATACTCGTGTTGCCTTTAGGTAGGTTGCCAGATAGTCACACTTCTCCCTCAGTAGTTGGATTTATTTATTTTAATACTGAGTCAGACCATTGGTCCATCTAGCTCAGTCTTGTCTACCCTGGTTGGTAGTGGCTACCCAGGCTCTTCAGGATTTCAGGCAGGAATCTTTTTCCAGCCTTATTTGAAGGTGCCAAGGGATTGAACCTTTGATTTACTGCATGTAAGCCATGTGCTCTAGTATTAAGCTATAGCTCCTTTTAACCCTGTATTTTGAACCATAAATGACAAATAATGGCTTTTTTTCTGGCAAGAGGTTGACACAGGTCAGCACAAGCCTGTTGGAGAGGTGACTGTAGTAAGGTACTGCCTATACTTCAAGGGTGTGAAAGAACTTTAACAAGACTGCCACTGCAATGGAATTTGGAAATGAACTTTTTCACAAAAGGTAGCAATGGGGAATGCGTTAGGAGCATTGAAGTGAATTCAGTGGCAGCACTTTCAGCCAGGGAAGGGGAGAGAGCCTAGTTGCAAATGCAAAATAACTAGATGTAGAGTTGGTTCCATGGTGTTAACTTCCAGAAATGGCAGGTGCAAGCCACCTCACTTTGACTACAGATTCTTGGACTCTGTAGGTTTGTTGCCAGACCCCATTCTGAGGCACTCTGACAAAACAGGAAATTAGTTCCTCTTTAATGTAGGTGGTTTGGCAAAAAGTCATAACTGTAAGTAAATTATTGGCTCTTCAGCCTGCCTTTTCAGATGTGTGCAGTTTTGGGTGCTGCCAAAAATACCATTCTAATTTAAATTGAAGATAATCTTTAAAAGGCTGCAAACTATTACTTCATCCTCTGTCAGTTTTGCTTTGCCCTTTGAAAGGCTATTCACTGTGTGAGGAAGCCAAAAACATTTTTGAGACTTGGTGTCTTGCCTGACTGTGAGTTTAAGATGGCAAGCCTGAGGAGTGGGGGCAGGGAAGTGACTGTTGCCAGAAAATGTGAAACTACCAGATTTTCTCGTAACCAAAATTGGTGGGAAGGTATAAGTAGCAACAAGTAAAATAACACTTAAGCATATTAAAGTATCATAAACTTGAAATGCTACACATAGGCACACCAGAGCCTAATATTTATCACTGAGAGATATTGGCAGATTCTGGCATTACGAACTCTTAAAAATAAATTTATTGACCAATATATGCGCTTTCTAAAGCAGACCTTGACAGATTTTCTTTGGCTGTAGGAGTCAACCACAAAAATGTAGGATCTAGACTGTCCTTTGTTCCATGGGGCGAGCAGACTCACCACTCACTCCCCCCCCCCCCCGTCCTCTGCTCTGTGGGGTAGCTTGCTCATTCCTCCTCCAGGTTGCATCTGGCCATTGCCTGGCTCAGGCACCACACTTTAATTTCCAGCCGCCGTGGTGAGGTGACACCTGGCTGTTGTCGACAAATGAGCCAGCATGGTGTAGTGGTAAGAGTGCCAGACTAGGACTGGGGAGACCCAAGTTCAAATCCCCATTCAGCCATGATACTTTCTGGGTGACTCTTGGCCAGTCACTTCTCTCTCAGCCTAACCTACTTCACAGGGCTGTTGTGAGGAGAAACTTAAGTATGTAGTACACTGCTCTGGGCTCCTTGGAGGAAGAGTGGGATATAAAATGTTAAAAAAAAAAGAAAAAGGCAAATATACATGGGCAGGTTAGGCTAATAACGTCGGTGGACCTCTTTGGTGGCAGATGGTCTTTCCAAAGCCAGATTTTTCTTCTGGAGTGGGGAGAGGTGTGTGGGGTGGTTACTACCCAGGGAAGAATATCCCAGAACCTACTATGTGGGGGGGGGGGGGAATGCTTTGTCCATGTAGATTAGCTCACTGAAGGTGAGACCTTGAACCCATGGAACTCTGTGTGTGTACCATTTAACAGCCGTCTGAGGCTGGAGTATAGTAGTGGGAAAGCTTCCTATTACATCAGTGGCAGAGAGGCTTGTATGCTGCATCAGTTGTATCAGACTAGTTTGGGCCAAATTAATCATCTGGGAGCACTTAGTCCTTTAGCAGTGTTGGAACAAAAGAAATGTGGGTCTAAAGATTGCTTGGATGGTGGGAGAGCCATTTAAAACCTTTTTTTCCCCCCAAAGCAAGTTTGGATAGGCAAAGAACAACAATTCAGAATAAGTTTGAGCATGTGTCTTTTAACCTGATTTAAAGTATTTTTTGAAAGGGTAACTTTTTGTTAAAGTAGACGTTTGGAACATTTTCCAAGGGGGCACTGGCAGCATTCTGCGTTGGGCTTCAGAGTCAAAGGAGAACTTTTGGTGTTGGAGGTCTTGTAATTATTTTGTGGATGATGGCTCATGACTGGCGGATAGATTAGTGGAGTATTTGGTGCAACATTGGAAAGGTTCAAATAATTCCAGCTCCAGCACACGTGAATAAAGAGGACATGCTCCAAAACGGTGTCCACTGGGATATCCTCCATGGACATCGTGATGCCACAATTGTGTGTGGGCTCTGTTCATCTGAATGCCCCCTAAACACATGCTACAAACTTGTCAGAAGGCCTTCCCAGTGGTCTTGCTCTTGGTACACAGGTTCTGGGACCAGTATCGTTTGTACTGGCCCTGAAACCACAGTAAGCTAAAGTTCTGAACACTTCTGTAAAAGTCTAGTTGTATGTGTTTATGTACCATTCCTGCAATATCAACAGATGACATTAAATATGAAAATTAGCAAATCCTGATATCCGTATTTGGATATAGATCCTATATCAGTAGGAGAAACACAACTCTATAGTGCCACTCCAAGCTATGTTGTGTTGTATGTCTGCTGCCATTCTAGGCAGCATCTTGGCTGTAGACATAAGGAGCTGCCTAGTGCAGAGTCAAGTCAGTGATTGTGTAGCCAAGTACTGTCTACTGTGGCACCACCACATGATTTTAAGGACAGGCTGGTCTCAGATCTTGAAATGACAGGGATTTGACTCAGGAGCTTTTATTGGCAAAGTTCGTACTTTACCTTGGGACCATGATTCTTCCTCTGTGCACCTAATAAATGGCTTTACCTTTTCCAGAATGACTGGAAAATGTAAAATGCCATTCCCCACCTCCTAGAATGGAAGGGGTGGGGAAAGAGGGAGATGAGTGCAGCATTACCTGAGTTCCCACTTTACTTTTTTGTGTGTTGGTCCTGGAGGGATGAAGCAAGGGGTCATTGTTCTCTGGGCTGGAATACTCAGCAGTAGTAATCTTAATATTCCCATCTATACGGTGACTTCATGAGAATGGAAGCTGGCATATAGAAGCTTGCCAAATCCAAACAATTTAAAGAATCTCCAGATGCAAGTCTGCTGAATAGAGAAGATATTTGATCACTGCTTGTCAGGAATTCCAAACAAGTTATGCTTTGGCTGGTCTGGAACCTTGAAGAATACATTTTTGCAAGGGGACTTCACTGATATTTTGGCTCAAAGAATATTGCCTTTTGTTCCTATAAATAGGTGTCCCCTGTTGTATACAAATATACTTGGTGTGGTTTTGGTTCTGAATATAATGGCTTTATGAACCTAAATAGGTCTGCATGCTTTTAAACAGTAGATTGGGACTTCGGCTGATTAGTCAGTAGCGATCAACTATAATTGTTGGGGCCTCTGAGAGGTGCATGGTAGAGGGAGAGAAACAATTAAGGAAACTTTCCCACCCCAACAGTGCAATAATGTGAGACTGATGAGCTCTGGGACTAGATTAGTAGCATCCTTCTCATCTAGCTCTGAACACTTGCAATGTAGCACTATAGCACAGATTTCTGAGTGTTGGCATCAGGTGAATAGGAAATGAGCTGCTCAGCTAGCCTCAATCATGAATGAAATCGTTCAGAAGGGGAAGTATTACTGCCTCCTTATGCCAGGCCTTGACCAATTTTCTTTGGATTTAGGAGTCTCGCTCCCAAGTTTTGGGGCTGGCAATTAACTTCTGACAAAATTACCAGATGTAGTGATGGATACTAAATGTCCATCTAAATAGATTGCCTTCTCTTTATCCCATTTACAGGTAACAGAAAAGAAGCAGGGCTGCTTTGGACAAATATTTTCTTAAAATAGCTCTACATCTGAATATCGTAGTCTAGGTACCATGGTTATTTTTTTAGGCACCATGGCTCCCTGGTGCCTGGGATTTGTCAAGCCCTGCCTTATGCAGTATGGAAGAATGGATGGGGGTGGGGAGTTGGAGTCAGGATGGCACAACTGGCATTGTGTTCCCACAGCCCTGTTTTTTACCTCCCTATTAAGGATCAGTTGTGAAGAGGGTAGAGTGTCTAACAACTTAGTCTGGGGTGGCAGCAGTTAAGTGGATCAGAGGAAGCTCTCTTTCTTCAATCCTAAGAAATCCTACTCCCCAGGGCTCTTTTGTTTTAAAGGAGCCAGAGGCTTTAAAAGAGTTTATCATTCCTGATGTGAGAAAAAACCAGGATTGAGGGATGTATGCCTCATGCCATAGACATTTCTCCCACCTTTCTGAATATGTACATTCTTTGGGGTTTGGATTCTATCCCCCCTACCCCAGATGTTCACTTTGACCCCCCCCCCATCTCCAGAGTTTAGGGCTCTTGGAAACCAAGGATCATACCAAGCCCATGTACTTTAATATTTCTGCATACCTTGGGCTTTTCCTCATTGTCTTTCAATATCAAACTTGATGATATGGCAGTGTTGTTTTTTAAGGCTTTAGCCAGCTTGGAAAAGTGGCCTGGCAGCACTATCTGCAGTAAAGTACACAGGTTTGGGACTGACTGCTGGTCCCAAGCCCAAGCAGTTAAGCACCATATAATAGCATAATGTGAGAGACTGAAAGGGAAAAGATGTCATTTCTTCCCTCTGCCTCAAAAATTCCTCGTATAGTTTGGGAAATTGAGTGTCTTTCTCCACTCTCCAAACTATGTTCCTCCAGCACATCCTCTGACCTTAGTCCCTACCTCCAGGATCTTTTCTATAAGCTATTAGAGGCATCTTCTCTGTTCCATGTTCCTTCCCCCTCCCAATAGATATCCTCAACATTTCATAGGCCCTGGAAACTTGGTGATCCTTGTTGGGCTGTTTGTGGGGGGAACAATTTATTTTTAACTTACAAAAGAATATACTTCATACCTGGAGTCCCTAAGCTTATAGAAACCAGTACTTCATTTTAGTGTGGCCCAGTTTTTCTTGCAAACTGATAGGCATTTAACCACCAGAGTACCTTATTAAAGGGGGGATAACTTGTGATGCTGGTAAAATGCTCCAGGAATTTTGGGTGTACAAAAGAACTTAAAAGAGAGATGAGCTCTTTCAATATCTATGATTCTTCTCCACTCACAGAGGTTTCCAAGCAACATACTCACCACCAGCTCCTCCTTTAAGAACCTCTTCCATCCCACACTTTACTTCATGGTCTTCAGGATGGCGAGTGGGAACAGCAGCTGCTGCTCTTCTCTGTATTAGCAGCCTCCCTGTGTAAAAGACACAACAGTAGACCTTTTAAAATTTGATTTGATTTATATACCACCCTTTCTCAAGTGGTTCAGGGCAGTTTACACTAAAATTCACACAAATTTTAAACTTTGCTTCCTCCCCATAGGCAAAGGAAAGAGAGCTGGTCTTGTGGTAGCAAGTATGACTTGCCCCCCTAAGCTAAGCAGGATCTGCCCTGGTTGCATACGAAAAGGAGACTAGAAGAGTGAGTGCTATAGATATTCCCCATAGGGGGTTGAGCCGCTCTGGGAAGAGCATCTAGGCTCTTAAGTTCCCTCCCTGGCTTCTCCAAGATAGGGCTGAGAGAGGTTCCTGCCTGCAACCTTGGAGAAGCCGCTGCCAGTCTGTGTAGACAATACTGAGCGAGATGGACCTATGGTCTGACTCAGTATATGGCAGGTTCCTATGTTCCTATGTTGGCCTATTGAGATTACTAGCCTTTTCTACTTTGGGATTAGTAGTCTTTTCCTACTGTCCCACTTACTACAGTAGGAACCATAAATAAAGGGTGTGGGGAGCAGGCAGAGAGGGACTGAATTTTTCTAAACCTCTGACTTGCTCAAGAAACCATCCAATACTAGCCAACCTTGCACAGAGCATCTCTCCCCACCCCAACCTTCTGCCCCAGTCTCTGCTTCCTAACCATGGTCAGCCCAGCGCCTCTCCTTCCCAGTGCCACTTCTGCCCCCACCACTTTCTTTCCCTCCTCCTGGGCCTTGCCTCCGTGGCCGGGCTGGGCCTGCTGCTGCCTCTGGCCTCCGCAGATGGCTGCCGCTGCCATGGCAAATAATCCTCCTGGGTGCGCCTCAGCCAATCAGGCGCCTCCGCCACCCAGCCAATCAGCTGGGCGCTGGGACGCACATTCCAAGGCACACCCAGGAGAATTAATAATATAGATATCTCCCTCAATTTTGGGGGGAGAAATTGGATAGTTCTTAAGCAAATTGGAGATGTTTAGGGTCAAACAAAACATTGACCTGTGATTGTGTTTGACCATAAATAGTTCGCTTTTGGGGACTGGGAAATATCTTCCAAGAAGCCCTTTTACCTTTTTGTGAATGCTCACTTTCTTTTTTGAGCCCATGTGGTGTTCATCCCCCCATCTGGTGATATTCTAGTGCTGTTATTTCCCTCTCGCTTAGTGATTCTTTCTCCTTCATGGAATGATTGTTGCCAACCAGGGGATATAACAATGCTTTGTACCCAATCAGGTTTGGCTACATGTTGAGATTAGAGGACAAACAAAACTAATTTAGTTAGGACAATGCTTCCTTGATTAATTATGTGGGTGATACTAGTCAATCAGAACTATGGTGATGTCACTGAGGACAAACTCGGTGAGGTCTATTCAGAGCAGTACATTGCGAATAATAGGTGAACATGTCACCTCCTTTTGCAGTGATTCCTGCCTTTCAGCCCTGATGAAAAGGCCTTTTCTTCTAACAATGAGCAGCAGCTTTGGTTTATTGAATTAGGGTACACATCAGTATCTTAAAGACTTCTAGAGGCTTTGCTGAATTTGTATATGGATTTAATCTGTTACAAGGTTGATTAATCAAATATAACTCCTTTAAAAAACTTATATTTTTCAAAAACATTTATACAGTTGTAATTAAAATAACATACAAAAGATGCCTAATGAATACATTTCCAGATTAATCATCAAATTCTTAAAAACCTTTGGAATACCTCCAGCCTTGCCAGTAGGTCCACAAAAACTGCTAGCCTGCAACATGTTATTAGCTATCTGCTCTATATATGCAGTGCAAGTCATTTTTGGCATTCATTTTACAGAAACTTCACTGCATCATTTTCTTGGTGATCACTCATACTCAGGCATGTGGTTACCATTGAGCATGGGTGGACAAGCGTCCTCTAGCCCCTGCAGCCCTGGTATTTCTGGGTGCCACCAGAGGCTTGTCCCCTGCTCCTCCCCATACCATAGAGGGGCTGCCAGATGCATGTCCACCCCCACTCTTCCTGCACTGGGCACGTTTGTTTCACTGGGCTTTTTGTTCACTCACCGTTGGAGTTGGGTCAGGTTCATTCTTTCTCTGCTCAGAGTGGGGCAGAGAAAGAACACATCTGACCCCAGTGATGCATGAATGAAGTGCCTAGTGCAAAAGGCAGAAGGGCCGTGCATCCAACTTGCCACTAGTGGCCACACCCCCTTGAGTATGGTGTCATATGAAGGGGTGTGGCTAGTGCATGCTAGCATGCACACAAATCAGTATGGGAAGCCACCAGTCAAGCAGATCCCTCTGCCACCAGTGAACTCTTACGCCTCTGCTCATACCCGCTGGTGGCAAGTACAGTAACTGTTTATAAACATGGATTATAATACAGTCATCCCTCATCCCTCACCACGATTGGGTTCCCCAATAGTGTATTTGAGTATCCACGACTGAAATTGTGACAGGTCTCACCAACTGCGACCTGAGTATCCGTGGTTTGGTGATTTTTCTTTTTGAAATTTGGGGGTTTGGGGGGCCTTTTCCAGGGGTCAGGGGGGTGATTTTTGGGAGTCAGGGGATTTCTTATATTTTTTTTACTGTATTTTTCTGTCACTTCGCAACCACGATTCTTCTAATCCTCTGTTTTCAATTATTCCCTATTGCTTCCCAATTGCAAATTTGCCAGCCTTGAGGATTTCCCAGAATGGAATCCTCATGGTTGTCGAGGGATGACTGTCTTTCCTAAAAGCAGTCGCTGGAGCTATTGTTTCACTATATTAGATTGGCAAGGTAGTATCAGTATAGTGAAGATGAGTTGTTTCAGCATTCTACTACTATGGGAAACACCTATATTGGGCAGCAGTGATATAGGAAGGTGCTGAAAGGCATCATATTATATTGTGCAGGAGATGGCAATGGTAAACCCCTTCTGTATTCTACCAAAGAAAAACCACAGGGCTCTGTGGTCGCCAGGAGTCGACACCGACTTGATGACAGACTTTCTTTTTCCAAACTGAACTTCACATCCAGATACTGCCTTGACTCTTGTTTCCTGCTGTTACTGGATCATAATTTCCAGATGAAATTTGGGTGCTGTTTAAAAACTCTGTCATAGCATCCTTGTCCTTCATTCTTCATATAAAAAATTGAGCAAAAGGTCTGTATCTAACATTGCACACTTAATGATATATACATTTGACTTGGAAAAAAGATTTATTTTATATTATGAAGTATAAATGTTAAGACTACAACACACTAGTAATTTGGAGGCTGTTGCTACAACTGCCAGCCTTCACCATTTCCTAATAAGGTAATTAGGCATAATTATAATTTCCTGAGGTGCCATTTGCTACAGTGGCACCTCCAGGCTGAGGGCTTCAGAAGAAAGAACAGCATGAGGTAAACACTCCTTACCTCTGTGCCGCAATCCCAATCCAGATTGGGCCCTGAGTTGATGCTATTTTAAAGTAAGGTTAAGCACTTCGCTGAACTTTAACATTCTGTCCAGTTTGACCCTAATTATGGACAAGTGTCTTTAAAACTTGAAAAAAATTACAGAAATGCTTGCCTAATTAAAAAAAAAGGCATGAGAAGGAGACCTTGAGTCTCTTTGTCAGGGCTGAGAACTGTGGTGCCATCATGTGTTCCATCTAGGACACTTGAGCAGAAAATCTCAGAGGAAAGATCTACACAGCAAATCTATACTAGTACAAAAGTGGACAACTCTGGCTTTTCTCAAAGAATCCTTGGATTCTTGTGGAGGCTCTAAGCTATGTAAAGCTTGAGGCCCCATAGCATTAAAAACAAAATAGCAACATAAAAGATAATACAAATAGAAATAATAAATGTTTGGGTTTTTTTATACATTCGTGGCAAAGATGCAATAAAAAACTTATCATCTAAGCAAAACAGCTATCTTGCAATAAGTCTATTTGCATTAGCAATATCTTTAATTAAAAATGCTTTATGATTTCTTAAATCTTTTGAGATGCCAATGTACAAAAACACAAGAGCAGTTATACAGTTCAGCATTACCAAACTGAAAAAAAGCAATGGGGAGAGATATCCCTGGGTCTGTGAAGCACCCCCCATTCTGCATACCCCATTCTTTGCTTTCCCCTCATACCTCTCTGACTCAGTGGCAAGCTGCTGGCTCCTAAACAGAGTGTGAAGAGTGAATGATATTATTTGCACTGGAGTGAGAGAAAGGGCATGCCAAGAATGCTTCCCACCCTCAAGTCTATCTAGGTCTTCTGCAGCAAAGACATGGGGTGGGGGGGAGAGAGAAGGAGGCAAGGGACAGAGGGGCTCCATCCCCACTTCTTCCCCCAGGGCCCACTTCAACCTTGCTGTGTCCCTGATACACGGAAGTTCAGTGTTGTGCTTGCCAAAAATGTATGTATGGTAACTAATACACACTTTATTTACAGTTTCAGTCACCAGACTGTTAAGGCCTCTGTGTTTTTAACCAACAGACTGAACACTCTTACAGTCTTCTGTCTCCTGGCCTTTGTCCTGTCTCCCTCTGCATACCAGGATGTTTCCCTCCTAAATGTAACATTATCTCTTAAAACAACACTACCTCAAACTCACAGTAATAAAGCACACCCCCTTGAATGCTGTTTTTCCCCTTTCTCGTTTATTTTACAACCAATTATGTAAAACTTGCATTTTTAGACATTTTCTGTATTCAGAAGCCCCTCATAAAGTGAGGCCCTAAGCTGTAGCTTACTTAGCTTGTGCTTAAATCCGGCACCGCTTGGAAGTGTTTGACAGTGTTAGATCCGTCGCTCTCCTCACAGGTCTACATTTGTCTGCAGTGTAGCTGAGCCTAGAGCTGAGTTTTGCCAGTTTAGTAACTTGGTCCACCACCTGATAAGAGCTTGTGATGTTGCACTGATAAGAAAATGGAAATGTGTATTTTGGATGTTTCCATCACATTTTGTCTTTTGAAGTAACTTAAATTCTGTAATGTTGAAAGACTGTGATATGTGTGTGCGAGTGGTGGTGGTGGTGGTGGTAGTAGTAGTAATGTCCAGCATGTAAGATGTGAGCTAGTAATGTTATAAAAATGATTACAGCCAAAGGAGGAGTGAATGTCCATGTTGTGTGAGAAGTCATTGTTTGTATGACAGATATAGCAACCTGTTAGAGTCCGAGCTCCTATGAAGTTTCGTTCAGCTTCACATTTCTGGACCAAAGTTGTGGTAGGCAGGTGAGTGAAAGGCAATAATCTTGGAGAGGAGAGCTGGCCTTGTGGTAGCAAGCATGACTTGTCCCCTTAGCTAAGCAGGGTCTACCCTGGTTGCATATGAAAGGGGGACTAGAAGTGTGAGCAGTGGAAGATATTCCCCTCAGGGGATGGAGCTGCTCTAGGAGGAGCAGAAGGTTCCAAGTTCCCTTCCTGACTTCTCCAAGATAGGGCTGAGAGAGATTCCTGCCTGTAACCTTGGAGAACCCACTGCCAGTTTGTGTAGACAATACTGGGCTAGATAGACTCAGATAGACTGGGCTAGGTCTGACTCAGTATATGGCAGCTTCCTATGTTCCTAATGCTTAGGATTATATTCAGATGCCAGGTTTAAGGACAAAACAAAAATGGAACAATCCTATATGAAAACTACTGGCACTCAGAACCCAAACATTTCATCTGACACGGATGCTTGTGATATAAGCACATATTGTTGCAGTGTTTGTCATGTACTTGCATATCTGTTAGTGTGCTTGCTTGCTTGCTTATTTATTTATTGATTTATTTGCATCTCTATCCCATCTTGGGATACTGGGTTATAGTCATATATTTTCTCTCTTTTTCTTAAAAATAAATACAACTCTGAGGGAGGTAAAGTTGGGAGAGGGTAACTAGCCAAACATGGGGCCGTTCACATGTGGGTGGGGAAGCTGCTCCAACTCTCCTTCCCCCACCCTCCAGCAGAATATAAAAGAAATGCTGCTGGGAGTGTGGACCACATTCCCAGATGATCCACACGGTGCTTGACAGCATGGAGCTCCAGAGGCCGGGACAACGCACCCCAGCCTCTAGTTATCCCACAATGCACAGCACCATGAACATGATGCATTGATGGGATCCTCTGTAGGAAGGGCGCTCTAGGCGCCCATCTCTGTATCTCAACTGGCTGTGTGCAGCCAGGTTAAGGGAGACCTCACTCCCTTTAACTTGGGCTAAGAGCCAGGCTTAGGAGTGGGGTTAGGCTGGGTGGGAGTGCTGGGATCTGCATGGATCCCAGCACTCCACACGAGCAGCCTTGCCCAGGCTAGGCTGCTTGTGAGAACAGCTTCATGAACTTCTGTTTGAATATTTATATATTCTTAGTAGTAGTAAGCTTTGTGGCTAAATGGGGATTAAAACAAAGATGTCTCTGATTCAAGTCCAAACACCTTTGCAGCAAGGCTGGGAGTGCAGTTCCTCACATGCTTCCTAATGATAACCTAGCTTGGTGTATGCTAAGGATGTGCGCAAACTCTGGTTCATGCACTGGTTCAAATATGAATCTGTTCGTGGTTCTGCTGACGCAGGAACTGGTTTGGCGATTCAAGTGTGGCACCAGAGGGTGGTAAGTAGCACCTTTTTTAAAAGTGAGCAGTGCAGGTCATCCATGTGCTTGCACTACACATGGGTCACTGGGAGGGGGAAGCGCTGCTGCCGCAGGAAGCTCCATGGAGTAGTGGGCATGCAGGTAAGGACCTGCACTACTCACTTTTAAACATGCCGCTCGCCCCCTGCCACACTCAAACTGGCTTGTGGGTAATTCGAACTGGTTCACTGAATCATTAACCAGTTTATATTCGAACCAGTGCACGAGCTGTGGTTTGCACATTTCTAATGTATGCTCTCTGCTTGGACCTGTCATTGGTTGTCATCTGACTTCCATAATTAAATAACTTTGTATATATCCTGCATTTCGTCAAAGGTGGCTGCCAATAATTGACACAACACTTATTATACTTTTAAAAAAGCCATACTAAAAGTCAGTGCAAATTAGGGGAAATCTACAGACAAGTAACATTTTTCCTTTTTTAAATTTACGTGTCAAGCACTTTTCTGTTTGGAAAGTTGGGTTACTTATTGAGCAACCATATAGAATACAGTTTGAACACTTAACTCTGCAAGTTAGAGGGTAAAGATGTTTGACTTTTCCAGGCTTCATTCCATTTCAAAAAACAAGATCTGGTAAGAACTAATCTGTCTACTTTCCTATAATATTAATTGATGATTACCATCTTCACAAGTTAATCCACTTCAGCTTTAAATGTCCACCACATTGAATTGGGGTGGATGACCTCACAAACTACGCCATTGTGGTATCCCTATGTGTCCCTACAACTGTACCCAATTTCATTCATATTGGTCCAGGCATTGCGAAGTTGGCACAGGCAATGCTGCCCATGTAGACAGTTCTGAGCTAGATGGACCAGTGGTCTGATCCAGGAGAAGACAGCTTTGTATGTACCCTCCTAATGCTATGACCCATAATGCTAACGCTATGACCCATCCTCTTCTGCTTGTCTCTTACTTGTGTGGGCTAAAACAGCTGAAGACACTCTCTGCCTCCCTCTTTCAGTAACTATGGCTTTCTACAAAAAGCAGTTGAACCAGAGCATTGTCAGGAGCCTAGTGCCAAAGAGGAAATTCGTTTCTGATTGGACAAAGCAGCAGTGTTGTGTGGAGAATGAACCAGTACCAAAGCTGCCTAGCAAAAGGTGATGCACATACACTGAATTCTGTGCTTTTTTAGGCTACTTTCCTTAAGGAAAATAAGCTTATGAAATTGTCCTGCAGTGTGTGGGTGTGTGTGTCCATGTGATCCCCCTATTAACTTTGCGACCACATCTTGAGTACTGCGTACAGCTTTGGTCACCATATCTTAAGGATATTGTAGAACAGGAAAAGGTGCAGAAGAGGGCGACCAAGATGATCAGGGGCCTGGAGTACCTTCCTTATGAGGCTAGGCTACAGCATCCGGGGCTCTTTACCTTGGAAAAGAGGTGACTAAGGAAAGATGTGATCGAGGTGTATAAAACTATTCATGAAGTGGAGAGTATGGACAGAGGAATTTCTCTATCACACACACAACACTAGAACCAGCGGTCATAAGAACAGCCCTGCTGGATCAGGCCCAAGGCCCATCTAGTCTAGCATCCTGTTTCGCACAGTGGCCCACCAGATGCCGCTGGAAGCCACAGACAGGAGTTGAGGGCGTGCCCTCTCTCCTGCCATTACTCCCCTGCAATTGGTACTCAGAGGTCATCCAATGAAACTGAAGGTCGGGAAATGTAGGACTGACAAGAGGGAGTACTTTTTCCTACAGCACATAATCTATGGAATTCTTTGCCATGGGATGTGGTGATGGCTATCAGCTTGGATGGCTTTAAAAGGGGCTTAATACAAATTCATGGAGGACAGGTCTATCAGTGGCTACTAGTCTGGTGGCTGTGGGCCATCTCCAGCCTCAGAGGCACAATGCTTCTCAATACCAATTGCAGGGGAGCAACAGCAGGAGAGAGGGCATGCACATAACTCTTGCCTGTGGGCTATCCAGAAGCATCTGGTGGGCCACTGTGAAACAGGATGTTGGACTAGATGGGCCTTGGGCCAGATCCAGCAGGGCTATTCTTATGGTGGACACATGTGTGTTTGAGGTTCAAGTGGGCTAACCTGTGAACTGCTTAACCAATTTAAACCAAATTTACTGCAGCAGTAGGGACACATAGGGACAACTCAAGGGCATAGTCTGTAATGATATTATCCACTCCCGTTCAATTTGGCACTTACGTGAACGTTTGAGATGCAAGTGGGAACCTATTTAGACCAAATTTGGTACAGTTGTAGGGGTGCATAGGGACACCTCATAGGCATAGTTTGTGATGTCATCCATCCCAATTCAAGATGGCAAATGAATGAACATTTGAGGTGCAAGTGGGAAAACTTGTGAAATGTCTAACCGATTTGGACCAAATTTAGTCCAGTTTTATTATTACATTTATATCCCGCTCTTCCTCCAAGGAGCCCAGAGTGGTGTACTACATACTTGAGTTTCTCTTTCACAACAACCCTGTGAAGTAGGTTAGGCTGAGAGAGAAGTGACTGGCCCAGAGTCACCCAGCTAGTTTCACGGCTGAATGGGGATTTGAACTCGGGTCTCCCCGGTCCTAGTCCAGCACTCTAACCACTACACCATGCTGGCTCCCGTTTTACTTACTTACTTTACTTATTCGATTTCTATACCGCCCTTCCAAAAATGGCTCAGGGTGGTTTACACGGAGAAATTGTTGTAGGGATAGTGAAAGGAAAGTAGGCAGATTAGTTCTTAACAGAATTACTTGTTAATTAAACCAGAATTCCTATCTCAGCAAAATAACCATTGAAGAGCATGTGAGGCTGAAGACCCTTTAGGCACTCAAACCAAGAATGCAGTCAAAATGCAGATCCCAAGCCAGTTATGTAGATTTGGCATAAGAGACCCCTTTTGTTTTGCACTTCCACTGATACACCCATACCAGAATAGTCCAGAATGGCTACTGAGCTAAATCACTATCCTTGAGGTTTGTTGCATGGGTCTGCTGTAGGAAGACTTGAACTGGACTGCCTTGGACACTCTAGGAAACCAGAATCCTTTGGTCACTCTCTGCATGGGCTTGCCATGGGACCACCCCTGTGCCTGATTGTCTGAATGCCTCTAGATTTCTGAGTGGAACCCTAGAGAGATCTTGAGGCTGGGTCATTCCATATATGGACTTGCTGTGGGCAAATGTTGGAGCCTGGCTGCATGGTCACCATGCAGGTAACCACAGTAAAATGATACAGTGTTCCGAAACACCCAGTGTTTCAGTAAAATGTGCATGGGGGGGGGGGGGACTCCTCAAAATGCTTAGGGGGATCTGCACCCCTGAACAACATATTGCTTTTTCTCTTGGCATTCCTTGATATTGCTACCACACTTCCTTTCTATGCTTGCAATCTTAGGACTGGTTCATATACATAAAACACTTCAGGGCTCATCACTTGAAGACTTGCAATACAATGTATAAACCAACATGAAAGAAACATTATATTTGAGTCAATGTTGGGAGCTATGAAAGCTGTGACTGGCAATGGTTCTGTGGCAAGTGTGTTCAACTAATTGGTGGCTACTGCAATCAAGTAATGAATATGCATGTGTGAACTAGTCTCTTTGTTGTAAACCACCCAAAGATGGAAGTTTGGGGAGGCCTACAAAATTTGAAAGATAAAATAAAAAATAATAATACCACACCATCATTACTTAAAGATCTTGGCCTAGATCCTCCTAAATTAGAAAAGCATAAATCGTGTAGATTGAATCTTAATGCTGCAACTAGCAGCAAGGGGAGAAAACAAGATGCGGGTTCAGCATTTTAGACTTTTAAAGGCACAGTTTTTCAACCTGTTAAGTACTAGTGAACGTATGGAATCCTTTTTGGAGGGCAGGGTTTGGGAAATGACCACTGCTACTTGATGATATATAAGAATAAGTACATAAACACACACCCTCTCCCCTCCCTCTGCTGATTTAGTTTCAGGCCCTTTTACTACTGGCACTGTGGTGCTGAAGTGTACATAAATCCTAGCCAAAAGAAGAAAGTTTAAGTGGGGAAGGATCCGCCAATAAGAAGCCATCTATAAAATGCGTTGTGCTCTCACTGGGGAGATGGGGCAGGGGAGCAAACCTTCTCCCCCTCATCTTGTCGCACTTTAACCTAGTTTAATGAATAGTGCATCTCCTTTTGCCACAATTCTGTAATCTTGTTTTATGTGTGATGTAATTTTAATGGTGTATATATATATTATAATGAACATGTGTATAACAAACCTTCTCCAACCAAACCATTCAAAACCCATGAGCATTGTTAAGCAAATATTAGGCACAATAAACATGCTCTTTAGGGGATTGGCAGAGCCAGGGCCTGGGTGAAGTGTGGTCCATTCTACCCATGAGTGCCCATAGTTGAAGCTTTTCATAGTTTGGTAGTGATGAAGAGTGGAAGATGCTCACTCTACTTATTTTGAGTTCTTTGTCTCTGAGGCATTGTGATATGCAATACATTAAACTGTGCATCCAAAATATATATTGCTTTTTAGTGTCTCAGGGGTCTTGTAACTCTTGAAATTGATATGGGATCTATACTGACCGCTTTCTGCAGCAGAACAAGGCTACATCTCATGTGTGACACATTGCTGTCACTGAAAATGGCAGCCTCGTATTGTCATTTCCCCCCACCCCTGGCACCAATTAAATGGACTTACCATTTTGTAATTCCTTTGTATGCATTTCCCCACTCCCCTATGAAATTGAATATATGCCTGCATGTTACGGGCGGGGGCGGGGAGTGGGTTTATTTGATACTGGGCTGCCATCTTCAGTGGCAATTCTATGTCGAATGATATGTAGTTCTACCTGTAGTGCTTAAGACTGGAGGATACTGTTGACTTTTTAGTGACGTGACCCTGGGTGCTCTTTTGTTCTTTCTTCATGTGGTGGCTGTAAGTCATAATGACTACTGTGCTTATGCTTCATACATAAAGCTCTATAAATGTTTGTGGCTTAAGAGGACTGAATTACTTTCCTCCACTTGAGGAAGATTTATTCAGTTGAGAGCCATGCCAGAGAAATGGAGAAGTGTATTCCTCTGTGCCATAATTACAAGCTCAGAAATGACTTGCTTTTTTAAGCAGAGAGGTGAAAAGCTGCTGAGGGGAGTTTGTTCCTTAGAGTTGATGATCGGCCCAATCAAATATGTTTATGTTCAATTTTGAATGCAGGTAGTTAACAGATACCATATGGTGCACAATATGCTGCCAAATAACCTCATTTTTACTCTTCACTAGCTATGTGCACAAGCCAGTTCAGTGCCTCCTCTGGGAAGCGCCAAACTGGCTCAGACGCTGGTGTTCCAACTGGCTCAACGGAGCAGGGAACAGTTCCTCAAAAAGCTGGTAAAGAGCTCCTTATCCCATCCATCCCACCACTTTCCCACTGGCAGCGCCCACTCTCGGGGCTGCTGCACTGTCCCCTGCAGCCTCTGTTGCATGGAACACAGCACAGGGATGTGGTGTGTGTGTGTGTGTGTGTGTGTGTGTGTGTGTGTATCAGTTGTAATACTGAACTTTTATACAGGATGGTAATTTTCATGGGTTTTGTAAGGCATACTCCAGAATGGCTGTTAGAGGATGCCGTAGAACCTGAATGGCATTAACCTGCCCAGTAGACTGCCAGTACCTCTGCAGTAGGACTGCACAAGTTCTCTCCCCCCCGCCCTGCCCTCTGTTCCTCTATCTGCAAATTGTTTGCCATGCTAACAACTGTAACACTTCCAGGATGATTTTTCTTACAGTCTTGTTTTTATACTGCAGGTGCTGTGAAGCAGTAGATGTAATTGGGAAGCAACTCTGAAGGCACAAATGGCTTTAGCCGGCTGCCCAGACTCCTTTTTGCATCATCCTTACCGGATAGTAAGTTTTAACTAAATTTGTATTTAAAATATATATGGAATTTAGCTGTGGTTGTGGAATAAAATATCTTCTCTGAGTTGAGTGCCTGTTTACTGTTTGGGCAACGCACTTGGCTTGATTCAAGTGAGCACTCAATTGAGTGGAAAGTTGAATTTGTTGTACTTCATAGCTGATGCTTCTATTTAATTCATTAACCATCCCCTGTAGCATCTCTTGCAAATATCATAAGTGAAGGCTAGATATGTGTGTTAGCTAGTGTAGCCTGGTATCTAAGGGACTGATCCATGAACCAAGATGTCTCACCTCTGCCATAAACTAACTAGGTGGCCCTGAGCAAGACACTGGTCCTCTTTTCAGGAAGCCCTGCATTCAATAAATGTGGGAAGTAGGACCTTGCCTGCTGGCCACAGATCACTAATGTTGATACAGCTGCTGGTCACAGCCCTGGCTGCTGTGTGTTTAGCTTTAATGAGAGAGGGGCTTTGTACACCCCCAGGGTGGGAACTCCTAATTATTCTATTCTTCTTCTGAAGTAGATGTCCACATGTGTACAATTCAGTGGGTGCTGAATTGGGGTGGGAGGGCAGAATTAGAGATGCCCTATCTAGTACAGTTGTTAGCTGCCTTAGTGATAAGATGCAGTAGAAGGTTTAAAAAACAAACAAACTTCGGGGGTGGGGTGGGAAAGTGCTCAGGGGAGTCGCAACACAACCTCCTTCCAATATTCTGTGGGTGAGGAGTGGATGTGATTCCCTCAAGCTTCCTGAATTCCCAGTAGCAGAGGGCGAACACTAGCATAGGGGTTTAGAAAGCTGCCATAAACTGAGACTGACTAGCTCAGAATTGTCACTGTCACCAGCTATCTGGGATTTCGGGGGGGGGGGTGTCTTGTCCTACCTGGAGATACCAGGGATTGAATCTGAGACTGCATGCACAGCACATGCTTTAGCATTGAGCTGCAGCCCCTCCCTTCCCATTTGGGACAGGGAAGGGACTGCAGAGAGACAAGGGCCTCCCTTTTGTTGTCACTGCAGTTGTGAGGGAATGGATGGCATTGGGCTCAAAGATCATGCCCTCTTTTTGCTGTGTCTGAGTTAAATTCTCCCCTCCTTTCAAACGGTTAATTTATTGCAGGGGAAAGGAAAGTGATAGTTCTCTTTCCCCCTTACCTCTGTAACTATTTGTGGGTTCCAATTTGTAAACCCTTGGTTTCTCCAGTTAAACCTGTCTAGTATACTATAATTCCTTTAGAGCTTGAGAGAAGTGCAGCATGGCATGCCTTTGGAAAAACACTGGATTGTTGCATCCAGTGCCAATAGATTACTCGTGGTGGTAAGGGTGAGGCTAGTGGAATGCATTTTTATTCTTTGGTCCTATAAATACTGAGTAGCTGTTTTCTATCTTTGCAAATGGTACAAATTAGTTTGAAATTAAGAGGCTTTAAAAATACACAAGTGGTAATTAAAGTTGCCAGGTTGGGGAAATGCAGATCTGGACAACTGTATTTCCTTGTTATATGGATAAAACCCACTTTGCCTAATTTAACAAGCAACAAATGCCTCACATTCTGCTTCTGTTGAACATCAAGAGGTGACATGACAAGGCAATATACTCCTGGATCACTCTTCAAACACACACTGCCTGCAGTTCACAGAACTGGCTACAGACAGTGTTTTTAAGTGGTAACAGGGGGTTTGATTTAGCCACAGAAACATTCCTGTGTGCACCTTGGCAACCTATCACTGTGGCTGATAACTTTGACTGTACTTGCAAGATGTGATCACTCCTGCAAGGGGCAACATGGGTGTACAACTGCAGTCTTAATTAGAAGAGAAAAATGTCGGCTGCACAATCCTGTGTAGTGGAGAAGAGTGATGGAAATCAAATGGAACGGTCATTGACTTTCCTCAAAGGCAAAGGAGTACATGGCCTAATTTTTTAATGTTAAAAAGTCCTACTGCTGATATTTGAGACGTTTGGATTTTTTATATATGATCCTCAAGACAATGAGGAGAGTTGGGAAAAGTCTCTGTACTGTCTTCCCCAGTTACATATCATCTAGTTTTGGCTTCTTAAGCCAGGATGCAAATGTAGTGACAATAATGAAACATTCCAGAGTTTGGGGAAAAAAGACTGAACTTGCTGGAGAGAAGGACCCCCAATCTCTCCCCCCCCCAGGCCTATTTTTAATAAATTTGAATATTATAAAGCTGCTCTTCTGATAGTTTGGGATTGACTCATGATTTTTAAAAGCTTGAAGTTGGCAGCTCTGGACTAGGTTCTGTGCCAGGGAATGCTGTCTAAAGTTCACGATGTGCTAGTATTCCGGCAATCAACATATGAAACCATAATAATGCCTGCCTTTGGGAAAACATTTACAAGTAGCATGCCTTACTGTGGTGGTGAATCTTCTTTTCTTGCTTTAGAAAAATTAATTTAACTCTCTCCCAAACTCTAACCGCATGTATCTGGTGGCTCTGATGTGCAGTGCAGTTTCTATACAAGTGGAAGCGACTGCCATTCACTTCATGGCTGGAGGAAGGTCCACATGTGCTCTCTGTATCTATATATATGTGTGCAAAGCATTACATAACATTACACTGGAAGTGAATGGAGCAGTCTCTGGTTATGTGAAGCTCCGCATGGGTGTTGAGTCCCAGTGGCTTATGCAAAAACCAGTCTATGGAAACCAGTGATATTTAATTCCATGCAGTGTGCTTAGGCTTCCAGCTGTACATCTTCTGTCACTTTGCTGACTCTGCACTTTCCCCCCTAGTGCTGTGCAACTCAAGCCTTTGGGATTTCTTTTCATAGGAGAAGGTTTCCAATTGTTTCGAAAAGTAACATACAAATCTTAACCAAATTCACTCCATTCCAATGGCGTTGATGTGTACACAATTTTTCACACAAGTGCCTTCATTTGAGAAATTCACCAAGGACTATGGATTTATTGGTTGCATCTTTGGAGTGGTGAGTGGAAGGCAGAAAGAAGAAAACCACCAGGGTTTGGCCACATGGTGTGCTTGCTCTGCAGATGAAAAGTGGCCTTGGCTCTCCCTCTTGGCACAGTGCCCAAAGCTGCATAACGCCTGTGAGGCAGCATGTCAGAAAGAGCATGTTGCATATATCCTATATGTGAAAGATGAGTATCTCTTTTTCTGATCAAATATATGAAGGGGAAAGGTTTATGTAGCTGCTGTGACTAGAGGTGGCTGCCTTCATGTTTTGGATTGAAAGGGTATCTAGACTTGTGCTTTTTACCCCTCTAAGTGTTATATGAATATCTGTAGTAGCAGTAAGAAGCTGCCAACAATTGCCCAGTAGTAAAGCTGACTCAAGAGATCTCTGAACTGGATCAGGCAAAAGACATCCCTTCTGAGAGTTTTGTCCCAGTGCTAGGACTGCCTGTTTGCCAGATTTCCGTGCAAATATTAGGCCTGTGCTTTGATGACTCTGAAGTTGAATAATCTGTACCACCCCTTTTGGAACCACACAATCAGCTGCTCTCTGCATGGCTGTCTCCATGCAGCACTACACACTTCTGGTATGGGGGTGGGGGTCCTTATACAGCCTCAGTACAGCTGGGGTGGCACGCAGGGTGCAGCGAGAAGTACTTGTGGGGAGTCCTTTCAAGCACTTCACCCCAGAGCTCTATGGGGAAAGTGCTTGAAAGTAGTAACCCTATTAATCTTCAAGGCAGCTGTTCCCTGCATCCAACCATTTTATTTTTTTTTAAAAATGCATAGAGTGCATGTGCCCACATATGTGGATGTATCTCAGGCAGTTAGGCCTAATGTGCTGTGACAATGCCCCAGCAAAATCAGTGGTTTGCTCCTCTGGATTATGATTGTTCAGCCTCTTCTGTTTTGATGGTATGCTGTGCTTCAGTTGACTTGGGGGGGCATAAGTCAAAATTCCCGAGTCTCTGAATAGGATCTTCTTGCTAAATAGTTAAGGGATAGTGGAGGAAAAGTGTGTTGTCAAAGGATTTTTTTTTTTTAATGAAAGTTCTGTCTGTTCACTCTAGGTCACAGTGGCCAACTTGTATATTATCTTTTTTTCTGAATAGTTGTTTGAGGACAGAAGTGTATTTTGCCACATTGCTGTTTGACCGCTCTTGGAAAGGTCAGGCTCTATAATAGTTACCAGCTGAGGCATTAAACGTATGTTTGTTTTTTAAATCCACACTACATTCCCCACAACTTCACTTATGTTGTTGCATCTTGATAACATTTAGTAAAGTTATATATGTGTCTTTGGGGGATTGATTTGGCTGGCAGGTTGCCAGTTCACCATCCCATGATCTTTAACTTACAGACCAGTTCAATACATATTTACTTAAAAACCCCATTTTATTCAAGCAGTCTTACTTGCATGTAAGTGACCATGGGGTTGAAGTTTGGTGCGGAAATGCTATGTACACTTACCTGGGAGTGAGCCCCATTGAACACAGTGGGACTTGCTTCTCTAGAAGTATGCATAGAATTAGGAAGGAACATAGGAAGCTGCCATATACTGAGTCAGACCATTGGTCTATCTAGCTCAGTATTGTCTTCACAGACTGGCAGCGGCTTCTCCTAGGTTGCAGGCAGGAATCTCTCTCAGCCCTATCTTGGAGAAGCCAGGGAGGGAACTTGGAACCTTCTGCTCTTCCCAGAGCGGCTCCATCCCCTGAGGGGAATATCTTACAGCGCTCACACTTCTAGTCTCCCTTTCATGTGCAACCAGGGTGGACCCTGCTTAGCTAAGGAGACAAGTCATGCTTGCTACCACAAGACCAGCTTTCCATGTCTTGCTGTTCCTAATAATTCTTGTTCTCACCTGCTGTAACTAATTTGTTTGCCTTGTTTTTTAGTCAATACAGTACTGCAAGTTTATCTCCGTGGTTATGGTACACACCTCTCTAAGTAGTCAGCTGAACCATACAACTTGCTACAATGTGTTGTCAGATGGGATAGTCCTGTGTCTTAGTTAAACATAGGCTGCCAGTTAAGAGTTGAAAACAGTGTTGAGGCTGAATCCTAGTTCTAAGTGAGTCCTTGAGCTAACTTCTGTGCATACTAGTATGTGCTGCTCTTCCTAATAGCCTTGCTTACTGATCCAGGAACTTGCACTTAATCTGTTCACTGTTCAAATGCATTCCCTTGGAAACTATCTCTAATCTTGTGGGGGTGAAAAAATAAGTCTTTTGCACTACATTTTTAGGAGACCTTTCCAAAAATTCGGACTCTTTTTGTTTTGTTTTGTTTAAAAAACAAAAACAAAAATCCAGCAGTGAGAATTGGCAGTGCTTATCTTGTGTTCCTGGAAGTTCAGAATAGAGTTCCAGAATTTCTCAGAAAAAAGGGATGACTTACTGTTTGTGCATTCCTATTCTTATGCAATTGGGAGTCACAGAAGTAATCAAGTACAGTCACTTGAACTCGTCGTTCAATTAAGATGGAAATAAAGATTTTTATGTTCTGCTGCTAATGAAATAATCCCTGGCTTTCAGACTAAGTTACTCATAAGTAGTTGCACTGAAAACAATTGCAAGTTAATCAAGACAAACTTTGTCTATTAATTTCAGTGGAGCTACTCAATATAAGGATTCATCACAAAGCTAGTAAAACAAGCCTAGAGGGAAAGGTTCAAAGTTCAGTTGGTCTGTCCCTTCTACCCCATGCCCCAACACTGCTAACACAGAGGAAGTACTTGAAAGCTTACTGTTTGGTTTTGAAAGTTTGATGCTTTAGAGTGTGTGTGTCGATGGTGGCGGGGGGGTTGGATTTTGGATTTTCCTTCTAATTCAGGGATTGCCAGCCTTTTTAACCAAGTGTATCCCTTCTGTTGCAAACCTTCACCTCTGGTATCCCATAGAGATAGTGTGTGTGTGTGCGTGTGTGTGCACACACGTTGCAGTTAATGATGCAGGCTACTCCGGTCACTGGCTACCATCCAGACTGTTATTCATGAGTACTCCTATTGAAATTAATAGGACAAGTAAACATGTCCCACTAATTTTAGTAAGACTACTTATGAGTAACTAAATCTGGATGTAAGCCAGTAACAGAAGTAGTCCATCTCATTATGTAACATTTTAAATTGGTGTGGGTATGTGTGCGCTCATGTGCATATGTACACACACACATCACACCCAAACATGGATCTGGTACAGTTCGGGAGAACTGCTACTTTCAGTCACTGGCTCACATCCACACGATTACTCATAAACCAGTCTTATTGAAATTAATGGGACAAGTTTACTTGGTGGGGGGGAGCCAAGATAGTGACCGGTTAACAGCTTAACTCACGAGCTCCTGCCCCAACCTGGGCTTCCCTCCCTTCCTGTGGCATGTCTTCCAGGGGCTTGGCTCTCCCCAGGGGGGGGGGAGATCTTGTAAGAGCACTGCCAACAAGAGTCTGGTCGATGATAGTGGAGGACGCATTGGAAAGAAGAAACAAATCAAGATCAATGCCTTCCCTCCCCCACCCCCCAGAGGTGGCTGCGGGAGAGGCGTACACTGCGAGTACCAAGAATAGACTTACAGCTCTGGGCATGGACGCCCCCTCCTCCTCAGACAAGGAGGCTGCTTCACACAAGCTGGCTATTAAACAAAGTGCATCTAAGCCATCTTGGAGGGCAGCTCCCCAGATTGGAGAGATAGGGGCCCCACACTTTCCAGCTACACATCTTGCCCCTCATTCTAACCTTTCAAAATGTAGCACTGGTGACAAAATTGATACGCCAGCCAGGTTGCTTGCTTTTTTATGCCTACAAACTTATTCTTTTTTTTTCTTTTTTTTTTTTGGGTAGACCCTGTAATTAGAGATCTTATCTCTGGTCAAGAGATTTATAGCCCTACCATTAAACCAATTAGCCCCAATGACAATAAATCTCCTAGCTGTGGCAAAGCCAAGCAAGCTACCACCAGTTTGATTGGGGAATTCCAGCTGCATAAAACCATTCAGGCTGAACTGAATCACCTAAAAAATCAATTGCTTAAAGTAAAAAACTAATACCGTACTAAACCTCTGTTGGCTTTAACGTTGCAATCAGGGCAGAGGGAGAATGTCGCACTCACAGATTCAGACTCCGACATGGATATTCAACTCCCAAAAGCAATATCTTTTTTTGCATTTTAAAATTTTATTGGTTTTTACAAAATCTTAACAGTCCAATTACATTTAATTAAGTAAATGTTGACTTCCCGCTTACCAGTCTGCACGGTTCATATTAGCTATACAAATCTACCATTGCTATAATAATTCAAAACACATATATTCCACATTGCAAACTCGATTTTACCCTACCCAATCTGCTGTTGTTACTAAATTTCAAACCCTGTTGAAAGGTCCGTATTGGAAAAATAGTTCTTTAGGTAAAGTAAGAATGGCTCCCAGTCTTCTTTGAAACATTCCAAGTTTTCATCCCTTTGAGTGCTGTAAGTTTTGCCATCTCAGCATATTCCAAAATTTTTATCAACCAATCTTTTGAGGGCATTTTATTATCTTTCCATTTCTGCGCATATACTATTCTAGCTGCCGTGGTTGCATACATAAAAATGTTAAGTTTCTTCTGGAGAACTCTCCTTGCATTATTCCCAGCAGGAAGGATTCTGGCCTCTTAGGAAATGTCATTTTAAAAATTTTCTTCAATTCATTATATATCATATCCCAAAAGGCCTTTGCCTTCCCACATGACCACCACATATGAAAAAAGGTTCCTTCACATTGTACACATTTCCAACATTTGTTTGGAACATTTTTATGCATTAATGCTAATTTTTTTGGTGTCAAATACCACCTTTACATCATCTTATAATAATTTTATTTTAAAATATAATTTGCAGTGAACTTTAAATCAATTTTCCATAATTTTTCCCAAGCTGCCATATCTATATTATGACCCACATCTTGAGCCCATTTTATCATAGTTGTTTTAACCACTTCATCTCTTTCAAACTATTCCAGCTACTCAACTCCAAAATCACACCACGCTTCAGCTACTCTCACACATACTCAGATTAAAAGAAAATTGTTGGTGCATTTGTCAGACCTTTGTTCATGTTCTGAAAGTGGTAGGGAAACAGATGATGTAGGGCCCTCCTTCAACAAGCCCGCCATGGCTTGCCGGAACTTGTGGGTTAGCCTTACAGACACCTGACATTAGGGGTGTGTCCGAACCGGTCTGGAGGCCATTCTAAAGGCCTCCGAACTGCCGGACCGGTTCGGACCTGGCCGGTCCGGGTCCGGGTGGGGGGGTCTTCCTTTAAGGGCGGGAGGGCTTGCTTCCCCCTCCCGCCTCTTTGCCCCCGCCAGAGGCTGTATTGTACCTCGTAAATGGGGCGCTGGAAACCAGCTGCCCCCGCAGCCCCCCCCCGGGAGCGGATTAGGGCCAAAAATTAGTAAAGTACTGCCACCGTCCCGCCCTCCCTCCCTCCCCCCACCCCCCGAATGCTCATCGCATTGTTTCCAAAAAAAGAGAGGAGCTCGCGAACAGAGCTCCTCTCTCGGCAAAGTCTGTGGCCCAACTGGGGCCTGGGGCGCGCGCGCGATACAACGTCTAAAGGAACTTCCGCCGGAGGCCCGGTCTACCCAGTGGGACCAGGTAGACCGGCGGGACCGGGACCATTAAAAATAATAATAATTTTTTTTTTAAATGGCACCCCGCCTTCAAGTGGCACCCAGGCCACGTGCCCTGCCTGCCCTACCCTAGATATGTCCCTGCCTACATGGCTCGCTACACTCATTCTCTGTTGAATCAACTCTCTTCTTTGTTGAACATCCACCTCAGAAGGAAGCTGCCCAGACCTTCATCTCTGAGGGATTGAGGATATCAAGACAGCAGCTACACTCAGACAGTCTGCAGGTTGTGGTGCCAGAGCTGTTGCTACAGGTGTCTCGCTAAGAAGATATGCCACAACATCAACTCCAGAAGTCAGATCCAGAATTGAGAATCTCCTGTTTGATGGAGACATCCTCTTTGGAGAGAAGACCAATGACACTTTGGAATGTGTCCACAAACTTTGTTCCTGTTAATTGTATAGTGTGGTTAAATGTATGACATACAGGCAAGCCTCATTATACACGGAACCGCTATTCACGGTTTTGTGTATCTGCGGGTAGACACCCAACATCCATGGATATGAAACCGTGTTTTTTAAAGGGTTTTACCACATTTCCTAAGTCTAGGGACCTAATCTCTGCGATCCAATTGCCTCATTATCCGTGGTTTTGTTACCATTGCTAATTTGTGGGAACGGAACCCCCATGGATAATGAGGTCCACCTATACCAACCCTCGGTGCCTACTAAAGACAAACAATGGTTTTGACCGTCCACTTTAAGACAGCAGTCTTCATTACTCCAGGACTGATAGCATCCACCCAAATACCAGCCATTTCAGAAGCCTATGATGTCGGCTTCCACTAAGACACAGACAGAAAACTTCAAGTGAAAGCCCTCATATACTAAACTATCCTGAGTCCACCTTCATCAGTGGCGCAACAACCTCAAATGCATAGTTACTTTCTGTTGTCTGATACAATACAGAATTTATCAATCCTTCTGAGACATCCACACAATTCCCTCTACCTCTGTTCTCTACACCCTATCATCCAAAGACACTATCCAACCTGTTTACGCAAACTTTCACTCAGGATTCTACTCCAAGTATTTTATTGTCCCAACCGGGATGGAGGCTTACATCCTCTACTCGATCTCGGGAACCTGAATGTTTTCGTTCATTACCACTGCTTTTGGATGCTCACCATTTCCATTAATTCTAGAGCTCCTTTCTGAGGGTTTTTAGTTTCCCTCCCTCGATCTACATGACACTTCTATTCCATATCCCCATCTTAATAGTCAACTCTACCTTTCAGTATACTAACAATGTATTATTAATAGGGTGGCACTTTCAGTACACTGTTCTCCCACTCACATATTCAGCCTGGCCTTAGCATTGAGGGTCTTTACCAAATGCATGTCTGTAATCACAACACATCTTTGAGATCAAAGGAACCAGGTCTTTCTGGCTCCTTGTACAGCAACTAACCCCTCCCAAACATCAACTTGTTCAAGACATTCCTTTCACTCTAGCACAGACTCATCAGGTAGTGCAGGCAGTGTCGTTGAACTGTGTCCAGCAATGCGATTCTCACAGCTCACTGGCTTCAAAGAACTCTGGGCTTCATGGCTTCCACCATCCCTGTCCTTCCACATGCATGTCTCTGCATGCGTATCATCCACTGATGTTTTCTAGATATGTTCTGCCCCCGCTCCAAGCCACAATCTTGAAGACGACACCTACCACTCCGGGTACATTGCATAACCCGGTGGTGGCAAAATCTAAAACACTTCCAGGTTGGCCGTCCTTTTATCATTACCACTGGCACATCCATGATGGATGGGGTGCTCACTACAAAAGTCTCATCCTCTCGGGAACCTGGACCCATTCAACTGCAATGTGGTTGTCACATAAATTACTTAGAAGGGCATCTTCTGAGCCCTTCAGGATTTCTGTCATCACTTCTTAGGAAGGCACATGCTGATCATGACGGACAACTCTACAGCTGCTGCCTACATGAATCGCCAAGGTGGCATCAGGTCAAGACATATCTTTGTGCTTGTGATCGGAATCTGGGAGTGGTGCATCTGCCACAGTATATTCATCTCGGCCATCCATATTTCTAGCAAGGAAAATTGTTGGTGGATACCCTAAACTGCTATCAGTTCCTGGCTCATGATTGGTGTCCCACCCTGAGACTGTACACTACTTCAACTTCTGGGGGACACACTTAATAGACAGCTTCACTAACATTACCAACCGGCATTGCCATTGTTTCTTCAGTTGGGGAGGGACTCGCACAGAAGGAAGATTCCCTTTTCCAAAGCTGGACACTCTACCTGTTCTTTCCTCCTTCTACTCATCTTGAGGGTACTCACAAGATTTCCCTTGACAGGGCTAGGTGCATACTCATTATCCCTTGGTGGCCCAGACAGGTGTGGTTCTCCACCCTCCTCAATATGACAGATGGGGATTAATCCCCCTACCTCATCAACCAGACATACTCTCTTGGGAAGAGGGAAACACCTCCATCCTGACATTCCGGGCCTGAACTTGACAGCATAGAACCTAATGCCAGCCTGGTGTAGTGGTTAGAGTGCTGGACTAGGACCGGGGAGACCAGAGTTCAAATCCCCATTCAGCCATGATACTAGCTGGGTGACTCTGGGCCAGTCACTTCTCTCTCAGCCTAACCTACTTCACAGGGTTGTTATGAAAGAGAAACTCAAGTATGTAGTACACCACTCTGGGCTCCTTGGAGGAAGAGTGGGATATAAATGTAAAAATAATAATAATTATAATAATGAACCTGAGTTAGACCTTCCATCAGAAGATATAATCTCCTTAACTCTAGGAAACCTACTACCCTTCTCTCTTATGCTTTCAAGTGGCACCGTTTTTCTCTATATGCCACTTGTCACTCTACAGACCCTCTGAGGTCATCAACTAACTTTTATTTTTAAATTTTATTTATTTTATTTAACATTTTTATACCTCCCAAAACTTACGTCTCTGAGCGTAACTTCATCCTCACTTGCTAGACCTTCAAAAAGGGGGTCTTTGCATTTCTGCACTGAAGGTTCATTTGGCTGCCATTTTTGCTCATCATAGCTGAGGCTTCTTACAAGATTAAAAGATTCTTCAGGGATCTAGTAAGACTGTATCCTTTGCTACCCAAAATTATACCCACCCTGGGACCTACCACTGGTGCTCACCCATAGACCTTCTGAGCCCCTTGCCACCTTGGGCCTTAGATTTCTTTCTTTCAAAACAGCATTTTTTGGTGGCAATTATTTCTGCCCGCTATATAGGGGAGCTCAGCACCTTATGCTGTGGTTCCATGATCTTCCATGAGGTTATTCTCAGACCTGATGTAACGTTTCTCCCCAAGATTGTCTTTATGCTCCATCTCTCTTCTGGTTGTCTTTCTATCACTTACCTCACTGGAAGAAAGAGTATGCTATTGCCTAGATGTTCGCAGAACTTTGTCTTTCTATGTTCACTGTACAGCAGACTTCCACAAATCGCCTTCACTCTTTGTCACTCAGGCGGTTCTAAGGGCTACCCTGTAGCCCAGCACCTATCCACATGAATTTTGTGTATCATCAGGTTGGCCCACAAGCTTGCATGGAAAACCCTGCTGATGAGCCCCTGGTGGCACAGTGGTAAAACTGCCGCCCTGTAACCAGAAGGTTACAAGTTCGATCCTGACCAAGGGGTTCAAGGTTGACTCAGCCTTCCATCCTTCCGAGGTCAGTAAAATGAGTACCCAGAATGTTGGGGGCAATATGCTAAATCATTGTAAACCGCTTAGAGAGCTTCGGCTATAGAGCGGTATATAAATGTAAGTGCTATTGCTATTGCTATTCTGTACTGCACATTCTACATGAAGCATAGCCACTTCCACTGCCTTTCTCAGTGGCCTCTCCTTTGGACACTATCTGTAAAACTGCTTTGTGGTGGGCAATAGTGGCAGAGTTTTTAGGAAGAGAGAATGTTTGCATTTAAGCTTCAGGAGTGTTCCTTTAGGCAGGATGGAAAAGCTACAAATCTGCTCTGCTTCTTACTGAAATGGTAAATGTTTGCCTTGTCTGCATTCTTTCTGACTGTGGTTGAGGATTCATATGACTGACTGCTCCATATTATTGTAGTTATTAATAATAAATAAAACAACATTGTGAAAGACCTACTGTAGCTGTAACCAGTTTGTCTCATGAACTATTCAGGAAGTTATCAACTTATAAATGGGTTGTATTCCAAAAGTTTATCTGCAAATCGGATGTCCATAACTTGAAGCACATGTAGTTCCCAAGTGCAAAGACTTGTTTGTATGTGTGGGTTGGTGTTTGTAAACTGGGAACTTCCATTATGAAATATGTTATGTTTTGTAAGTTGGATGTTTGTAATTCGGGGAATACCATAGTACAACTATGACTTTAATATTGGAAATATATATAGGTTCTGTCCTGAAGCTTATAATGTTGGCTTCTGGCTGGTTCATGTATCATGAAAAGTGGCAGTCTTGTGTTCTGCTAGTGAATAACTAAACTTCCTAGAACGGCCACTCTGAGAAGTGAGCAAGGGCCAGCTCCTCAACAACAAAGAAGACGATAGAACAAGCTGTTGCTCTAACTAGACCTGTTAAGTGGTGAGCATGGACCCACAAGATCACCACAACAAGCTTTTGAGGGTGGAGCTCTTGGCTTCTGCAGTCCTACTTTGCATATAGAATGTATACCCTAATGAGTAGCATTTTCTCACTAATATACTTGATTATATTTAGCATCTGTGTTGGCATTAAAAAATTTTTTGTTGCTCTTCTGTTACAAAAGGAAAACCTTCCCCTCCTTTTTTTAAAACAAAAGCCATCAACCACTTGATATCTTCCCTCAGCAGGAGTTTGGTTTGTGTGGTGTAAAATAACCCAAGAGATTAGAAGGCAGCCTTTCCAAGTCAGGATATGGTTTTTAACTAAAGCTGAAATATTACTGGGATTTCCCTGTCATAAACAAGGTCGGGAATTGCTGTGCTATATTCCAGTGGCTTACCAAGGTGGAATCTAATTGCATGATTTCCTTTAGGACTGTATTGGGAAATGCACTTATAACCTGATCTATCTGAAAGGCCCTTGGGGTTCGGATGCAAGGCAGCTTCGCAAATGGGAATTGAGAGAGGTGGTAGTTCATCTCTGCCCTCTTCTCCCCTGCTTGCCTTGGCAAAGGGACACTCTGTAGTGCTTAGGTTTGAAAGTGTGTAGACAACATCTTACTGATTTTCCTCCTTGGCCCTGGCTTTTGAACAGAATTACTGTTGGTCCGGGAAAAGGATTTTGGAGCCCTTAGGGAAGCAGAACAAGCACTCCATGTAATAAGTAGAGGTAATTGTTTGTAGCATAAATCAGTATTAGTGTGTTAATTTTGCAGATGAAGTGAGCTGAGACAGAGTGGATACTACCTTTCCTAAAGCTACCTGGCAAGTGTTTGGCTGAAATAGGATTTGAACTGGAGCCATTGCATCACACTTGGTCTGAAGCCTTGGCAATTGCTTAACTGCCCAATTGGAGACAAGTGCCCAGGTGCCTTGGCTTCTGGTGACCCTTCCCTTTTTTCCTGGGCTGTGCTGCAACAATGTGAGAAGAGTGGAAAGCATCACTTTCTTACCTGGGCAGCAAGGTCATGCTTCCCTCTCCCTCCAGCACAGTTGCAATCTTGCTGGCTGATGTAGCCAAGTTATCCCAGGAAGCTGGCTTTCTTAACCATACTGGTTCAAGAGGAGTCTGCAACTTAGGGTCAAGTTGCAGCACAGAGCTTCCTAAAGTTCTGCTTGCTTTTGATGTGCCAACCTTGATTTTCCTTGCGCTCTGTACAATCTGAACTACCTTAAAGCCGTCAGATACTGATTTTCGTGGTTTTCAGCAGCTGGCAGATACATCCCACTGCTTGTATGAGTTGTCTAATCATATGAGCAACATGATGTTGGAGAGCACCTATTGGTCAGGAGATCATAAGCTGTCTGAATTGAGATCTCTATTGATGGAAGCTTACCTGCAGAGCCTTGTAAACTGCCTTCCTCCAATGTTAAGACTACTTCACATGAGCAAACTGCTTCCATGAGCAGTATTGTGCATATTAGCAGGTAAAAATATTTGAACCAGTTCAGTCTCTAGATCCCCAATACTCCCAATGCAGCCCTAATTTGTGCTGGTTATTGCGGTGGGGCTGTGTAAAATTAATGCTAGAAGCAGTGCCTGCAAATTGAGAGCAAGCCCGCCTCCCACATCCAGAGCAAATTATCTCTTCCCTTCCTCTCCTTGTCTGCGCTTATCCAAGCTTTTACATTGTGTATGACGTTAGCCAGGGCTCCTTCTTCCAAACATGGTTTTCATGTACATTTCAAATTGTGATTTATGAGGGAATCATGATTAGTGTTGGCACACAGATAATGTGGGTTAACTAGCTGATCCGCACAGAGCATCTGTGCACTCCTTGGGGCCGGCTGTTCCCACCTCCCTCCTGCCCCACTCACCCTCTCCCTCCCTACCTCCTGCCCCACTCTCTTGCCCCCTCCCTACTTCCCCACTCTCTTGTCCTCTCTCCCCCTCCCACCCCATTCTCTCCCTCCTGCCCCCCTCCTGCCCCGCTCTCTCTTGCCCTCACCTTCCTGCCCCACTCTCTGGTGTGGCCCAGCCTCTCCTTGGTCCGGTAAGTGCTGCCACCTGGCCTCTGCAGCCGGGCCCGCCGCTGCCCGACAATCCTCCTGGGTGCGCCTCAGCCTATCAGGCACCTCCACCGCTCAGCCAATCAGCTGGGTGCCAGGATGCACATTCTAAGGCGCACCCAGGAGAATTAAATATATAGATGCTGCTGACATGGGAAAGGTTGTGGGGGGGGGGGTAGAGGGGAGAGAACTGGCTTTAGGATAGGGGTTCCCAACCTTTTAAAACAAGTGTACACCTTCTGTTGTAAGCCTCCAGCTCGGGTACCTCATGGAGATTGTGTGTGCGTGTGCACACACATGTATGTAGACACAAATTTAAATGTTACAGTTATAAAACAGGCTATCGCAGTCACTGGCCCACATTCACACTAAGTTACTTTACAGGCATCTTACTGAAATCAATGGGGCAGGTTTACTTGGGAGTAAAGGTAAAGTGTGCTGTCGAATTAGTGTCGGTCCTGGCGACCACAGAGCCCTGTGATTTTTCTTTGGTAGAATACAGGAGGGGTTTGTTTGTTTGTTTATATGATTTATATACCACCCTTCCAAAAATGGCTCAGGGTGGTTTACAACAAAATAAATACAATTAAAACCAGTTAACAATTAAAATCAAAACTATAAAAACAGAATAAAAGCAATTAAACATTCAAACAGATTAAAAACCCTGGAAAACCAAGCCAGACAGATAGGTTTTAAGGGCTCTCCTGAAAGACAATAATGAACTCAAATTACGAATTTCTGCTGGGAGTGCATTCCACAGCCAAGGAGCACCTACAGAGAAGGCCTGCCTCTTAGTCGCCACCAGAAGAACCAGTGGTAACTGGAAATGGACCTCCTCAGATGACCTTAACGTGTGGTGGGGATCATGCAGAAGAAGCTGCTTCCTAAGGGGTTTCCATTGCCATTTCCCGTGCAGTATGAGATGATGCCTTTCAGCATCTTCCTATATTACTGCTGCCCGATATAGGCATTTCCCATAGTCTGGGAAACATACCAGCAGGGACTTGAACTGGCAACCTCTGGCTTGCTAGGCAAGTCATTTCCCTGCTGCTTATTTTCTGAAGCCAACCAGGCTGAGGGGAGAGATATGCTGAGCTTCAGCATATAGCTAGCCAATCAGGAGTAGAGGAAGAGGGTCATTGTCCTCCCTCCCCTTTGCTGAGGATGCATCAGCTTCAAAATGGCGGTCCTTAGATGGCATGGCTGCAGCATGGGGAGACAGGAGGGCTCTGAGTACCCCCTGTTGGGAGCCCCTGGCTTAGGAGATAAAGAAGGAAATTCCTGAGGCTGGTTTCCAGAGAGAGCGAGAATATGCATGCATGCTTTGGAAGAGATCTGGGCAACCTAGGGGCCAATGCATTGCATGCATTTTTCTTCTGTATTTTATGAAGCTCTGTATGCCAGTGCACAGAAATGCCTTAATCTGCTATTGGCATTACTTTAGGGAAGGAAGAAAGGTTATAATTGTCCATCCTTTGTTTTGTATGCAGTAATACATTTGTAACTACCAACACACAAGAAAGCATCCTGTCCAATAACATGTTGGCAATTTACAGGAGCTTTTTGATCCTAGAGGACTCTTAATGCAGTCTAGTGTGTTGGTGTACTTGCACAGTACTAAAAGAATCATTGTAGTTTGCTTCTGCAGACATGCTGGAATGTACTTCCCCCAAAGCACTGCAGTAATTTAATTTTGTTCCAAGAATGTCAATAGTACTGGTTTGAGGGGAAAGGAACAAAGATATAAAATAAGCTGTTGGGTATTTTGTTATTCACACTGTAGTGGAGTAGAAAATGGAAGCATTCCCTGTGAATTTGGAGGTGACTGGCAGAGGGAAGGACTTGTCTGTCAACAGGAGAGGATGCCAGTTCATTAAAACTCTCTCACCCTCCCCCTGAACCATGAGGACTTCTGGGGATGAATTGTAGTTTTCATCTAATTTTGGGCAGTATTTTAGATGCAAACTTTGCTGGGCCTTTTTGACAGGTTTTTCTTCTTTGGAAGAAATAAACCATTATAAAATGATTAGAATAAACCATTATAAAAGCACTCTACTAGTCTGTGCAATGTTTGGTAGGACTTCGGCCTATAGTTGTTAGATCTGTCTTGAAGAGAACTTCCTTCAAAATACATGTTCATAGAATTAGCAGGAAGTATTGGTTGTGAAGCTCATGAAGTATTGGTTGTGAAGTTGGAGACTGGCCCGGTAAAATGTAATGCTGCCTTGTGGATTCTAAGGGCTTGCCTGTTTTTTCCTTTTCTCTTCTCTCTCATACAGGTCATTTCCCAGGGATGGCATTTCCATGAGGTAAAGTGTGGAGCTTGCCTCAAATGTTGGGTTTTTTTGGGGGGGGGGTGGCGGCAACTTAGATGTTCCTGGCCCCTACCTCATCTGCTTCCTTCTGCTGCCCACCACCTTTGGTGCAGTCCTTCACTGAGCAGTGGCACAGCTACCACTTGGCAAAGAGCTGCTTCCAGACAGTTTTCTTCTTCCTTCTTGCCTCTGGTGGTACTTTGACTTAGTGTGCACCCTTCGCGACCTCCCCTGCCCCCCTTGTATGTCTCTGGGTTAGTTAGGAAAAAGAGGAGGAAGAGCAAAGAGGAAATGTGGAAAGGACTGTTTGACACATTCTTTCTCTCTTCATTACTAGCCCAGTGGTGCACAAGAAGATGGAGGAGGGTGTTCTGAGTTGGATTGAGGCTATTGCCACTGTGGAGGAGTGTGCATGTGACTTCCCATGTGTGCTGAGTAAAGAAAAATTCAAGTGAAAGAGGAAGGTGTGCATGAAAGAGAAGATGGGGTCACATTTGTTGCCCTGTCTTGGGCTGTCACTGGCTGCCAGTCCCCACCGCCTCCATTTTTCTGACTAACTCTGGGGCAGTGATCAATCTGCACCAGAACTCTTGCTAGCTAACATGGCTGTTTCCACACTACAAGGCTACAAACAATGGATTGGAGTGATCCATGGCAAAAACATGGTGCTGCTGTAATAGTCCACCCCAGTGGACTCCAAGAGCAAATGTTGGGGGGAATTTGCACCCCATTGATAAGGAGAGAACATGAAAGCCTCAGAGCCTGTATGGTGTTCCTGATCTCCCCCTAATCTCAGTTTGGAGATCAAGCATCTTTGTGTCCGTGTTGTGTATGTTCCTCAAGACAGAAGCTTTAGCGATTAACAGTTCTGTTCTACAGATTATACCCGGGGCCTACTTTTCACTTTCAACATTCAAGTCAAATTAAGGGTTTAAATTGAGATTCACTTGATAATTTTTTTATTACTGTTTTTTATAATTAGAGTTTGTCGGTGTGTGTGTGCTCAATTCCTTTTTTAAACATGTACCTATTATGCATGGCTGCCATCTGATTTCAAAATGTAACAAAATGTAACAATAGGACCTTCAGCAGGTTACCTCAGGACCCCCCTTTAGGTGCTGTGAATTTGGCTTGCACCAAATATAAACACAGGCATTTATTAGTGGGATACACCCAAACGCAGAAACAGGTACATACCATGTGCAGGCATACATGGGCACACTGGAACAGAGATGTGCACAGACACCCAAATATACATACAGATAGCCATGGTGACCTCATAAGCCTTCTTTCCTTCAGAAAGCAAAATAAAAATGATGCTGGAGCAGTGTTCCCCCAAACAGGGATTCCCAGATATTGTTCACTACAACTCCCAGCATCCCCAGCTGCAGTGGCCTTTGGCTGGGGGTTGTGGGAGTTGTAGTCAACAACATCTGGGAATCCCTGTTAGAGGGGACACTGTTCTGGAGCAAGGAACTCTGAATCTGAATGTGGCATGTGCTGCAGATAAATAAGCTACAATGTTCTATAACTGCTCTATGTAGTTTCAACGCTTTTCAGGTCAAGTCAGTTTATAAAGTCTCTCCTCCACTCATCCCCTACCATCCCATATTTCTCAGATGCAAATGCTGGGCAGTCACAGTGCTCCTCTAAAGCTTCAGGAAAGCACTCAGCAAAAATGATGAAGGAAGATACCTTGACTTCAGGGTAAAGATGCAGAAAACTGAACTTCACGCCAGTACCATGTAGTGGTTACACCTTCCAGATCCCCTGGGAGGATTGTTAACTCTCCACTTAACTGAACTCACAGGGCTCTTGTGAGAGGGGAGAGAACATTGCACTCTGCCCTGAGCTCTTTGTAGAAAAGGAATAGAAACGTTATTAATAATAACAAATATGCTTGCTGAGACAAGGGAAGAATATAAGTTCTACTTCCAGGAGAAAGATGTCAATTCCTGCTCTCTCACCAGAAGCAGAATAGGTGATTTTGTTGGCTGAGGATTTGGGAAAGCAATTCCCCCCCCCCTCCCCTTGCATTGCCAGCATCCAGTTAACATATACTCTCCTGCATAGATCAGGCCTGTGCAACTTCTGGTCCATCCAGCTGCAACCTGCCAGCCATGCACTGTGAGCTGCCAGGTGGTTGACAACTCTCCTCAGGTTTACAGTTTCAGGGAGGCAGCAAAAGCAGGCCTCCTGGCAGTTTATCAAGGCTGTGTGACCATGAGTTGCAAGCCATTCAGACAGCTGTAGATGGATTTTATTGTAAAAATAGGCTAATAGTTTTCACATTCTGTGAAAGGCTTTAATTTAAGAGCACCTACTGAGAGCTTGTAGGGGAAGGAAATGTATTTACAATATGTGTGTTAATTTTGCGAGTATGTACAGAACTAAATTTCATGTTTAGCTTCAAGTTTTAGCTCAAGCACATGCATCTTTTTAATGCAGTTCAAATTGCATTATTTTCCTGTTCAATTGTTTGCTTAAAGCTGACCCTTCTTCTTGTATAGTGCAGTATTTTTGTTTAAGCATTGGTTAGAAGTGAAGCTATTTGTCTGCTGCCTGAGCCACACTGATCAGTTTGGAACATCATACAGTGATCACAGCTATTTATAGGAAGGATTAACAAGCATAGATAATGCTGACAAGAAGGATGCAGTTTTAAACTAGTTTCTGTAACTACCTTGAAGGTTTGGGACTAGAATAGCTTGTTCCTTCTCGGACCCATCCATATATTTTCTCCTAATTTTAAATGTGTTTTTAAAATGTTACTGTATCTGCTTTTTTTGGTCTGATCAGAGGAATTATTTCTGTCTAATGTACTACTTCATGTACCCAGCTTCAGAATAATGTTCATAGGGGCCAGAATCCATTTTCCTGAGGAAAAATTTATTCCTTCACCATGTCTTACACTTGTAAGATCCTGTTGGATACACTAGTGTTACAGGCAGCTGGTCATGAATGCTGGGCATTAGTTCAAACACCAGACTAATAGCTTAATGGACTGAATTTGGAGTAGGTAGGCCTGGGTTCAAATTTCTGACTGGCCATAAAGATGATTGAATGCTCTTGAATCATTCTCTCTCTCTCTCTCTCTCTCAGCTTCATGTACCTTGTGGGATTGGAAGGTTATTTCATGTGTACCACCCAGAGCACATTGGAGGAAAGGAGGCAGATTAATGTGATGGCAATCTTCTCTCCCCCTCCCCTTTTGGGAGGATCCTACATCTGTTGATCTGCACATCCTAATTGGAATCTGACTCTGGTTTTATTCTTCTGGTCATGTTCAAGGTGCCCTGGAAATCCAAGTAGCTACAATCTGTCCTCTAATCCTTCTGGATTTGTAAAGTAGCAGGAATATTCTTTACTAGCTTAACCCGTACAGAGCATCTGCACGCTAGTAACTTGATTTCTCCCCTCACCTGTCCACCCTCACCTGAGCCACACTCCTGTTCCTCCTCCTCCGTCCGGTTGCTTCCATCCCCTTCACCCCTCTTGGTCGCGGCTGCAGCGTTGCTGACACCCATTGGCCAAGTTGCAGCCTTGTATCCCCAGAGACCTCTTCACCCAAGCCTCGCCCCTGCTCCTCCCCACAGAAGCAGCAGCAGTTGACCAGGCCCTTCCTCACTGCTGCCATTGCCATAGCTACCTGTTCACCTCAGGCCTCTGACAGGCCCGGGCCTGTCCCTTGCCTGCCTGCCTGCCTGCCTCTGCCAATGGCCTCAGTAGCCCTAAACAGCAGCAGTAGTTGACTGGGCCCTTCCTTGCTGCCGCTGCCTCCGCCATAGCTGGTCTCTCCCCCCCCCCCGAGTTAACAGATCTTGTTCATCTTGTTTCTTCCTCTAATTTGCTCAGTGACAGGCTCCTTCTCCTGAAGGGGCTCTTTCCTCCCTCACAACCCCTCTCTTCGCAGACCCCTGCCCACTATCCTCCATATATATATGTGTGTGTGTGTGTGTGTATGTGTATATATATATATATATATATTCTTCTCCTGTACAATCAAGAACATCTTCTGACCAGTAACAGTTGCATTCCAACTGACCTTAACCATCACAGGCTGCTCATCTCTATCAGCATATGGAATCCCCACTGCCCAATCACCATGGTGCTTCTGCTCTCACAGGCTCCTCCTCCCTATCTGCATATGGAATCTCCACTTCCCAATCAGGTGCTTCTGCTCGTGAACTCTTGAGAGAGCTGCCACACACGGGATTAGCCACGGGTACGCCTTAGAGAATTAGATAGATAGATAGATGTTTCTCAGACTAAGGGAAACACCTATATCAGGCAGCAGCGATATAGGAAGATGCTGAAAGGCATCATCTCATACTGCATGGGAGATGGCAATGGTAAACCCCTCCTGTATTCTACCAAAGAAAACCACAGGGCTCTGTGGTCACCAGGAATCAACACTGACTCGACGGCACACTTTACTTTACTAGTACCAACAACTATATAAAGGGTTCTTCATAGTAATATATGCACTCTATCCCTGAGTAGCTTATCTAAATAAATATAAGAAACATAGGTTTATCTTGCATTGCAACAATTAGAGGTGGAGCCAAGCTCTGTGACAGAGCACATATTTGACAAAGGTAAGGCTCAGTGTTATATTCCTGGAATCTAAAGTAGCTGAGACCCAGGAAAGCTGTTTCTAGAGAGACAGTACTGGGCTAGATGGATGGAGTGGGTATAAGGTGCATTCTTATAATGAACCATAAAGCTGAAAAGCTTTCAAAAGAAACATGGGGTGGGGGGGCAGTAGAAAGCCTGATTCATCCTTTAAAACAAGTTGCTACTATAGAATATGGCGGGGAAAATGTGGTCCTGTATTTTAGCGCTGTAAATTTCCCACTACAGTTAGTGAATTTATGTGGATAGCAACTTTTGGAAGCATGGCATCAGTTGGAAATCCCAGGGACTTTCCTTTCAGAACGGAAAAAAGGTTCTATATTATGGGGCCTACAACTTATTTACCAATATTTTATTGATTATAGTTGCTTTAAGAGGTCCCTAAGGGTTTAGTTCAGGCCTGCTCAACTTTGGCCCTCCTGCAGATGTTGGCCTACAACTCCCATAATCCCTGGCTATTTGCTACTGTGGCTGGGGATTATGGGAATTGTAGTGCAAAAACAGCTGGGGGGCCTAAATTGAGCAGCCCTGGTTTCGTTGGTGAGTTGACATCAGACTATTAAAAGTGAAGTATAGTCTAAGATGCTCATGCAGCCCTGTACAATTCTCTTCACAATCCACCAGTCATGTACTGTACCTTGCCAGGTAGTTGATGACCCCCTCCTATGTTTGCAGTTCCAAGCAGATGTTGCTAGGTGGGGCTCTGGTGGGCTGTGCTCAGTTTTGTGGATCACAAGTTGTACAAACCTGTACAAATCTATGGGTGCCTTTTCAGACCATAGTTAGAACTGTTAATCTGGACAAGATCAATATAGTATTGGTAACTTTCTGTAATGGATTGGTCTTGTACAAAAGGGGCAGAGGCTTCGATTAGTGTGGACACATAAGATGGGCGAGACCAGTAAAGAAAGTGACGTGGCTGTGGCTCTGATCTGTTTGTATATGTGAGACAGGAAAAGAAGAGAGAAACTCAACAAAATTCTAATAGGTAGAATAATCAGTTTTATCAGAAAACTGATAAAGCTAAAACCTGCACAGGCCCTTGTTTCAGACCTGTTATTAAAGGTGTCTTGTATAAACAGATCAAATAGTTAATGCAAACAAGTTTTATAGCGACTAGTGCTTAAGATAGTCTAAAAATAGCATCTTGCTTATAGCAATAATAAGGGAAGTCAAAAGCATGCCTTGTGTTTTGGACTGAAACTCGTTCGTTGGAAGACAGTAAGGGGCCAAACTAAGTGTAAAATATTAAAAGCATGGGGTGCATGTATGTGTACAAAGTGTTCTGTTGCCTTTACCAGGACAGAGAATGACATAGAACACTTACCAATCTTCTGACCTTGTTCCCATGTCCAGCTAGATTGCTGTTGCAGTTGGCAACCTGCCCTTATTTGTCTTTAAACACCTTGTATAAATAGACAGTGTAATGATATGTGACTTCAAACTGCACAGTGACTGCCTCCCTGTCTAATACTGCTTTTAATGGTGCAATTGCCACTTAAGCATCTGTATCTCCCCCTGCCTGCACACACTCCTTTTTTTTTTTTTTACTGCTGTGAACGTTTGGTACAATCAGGTCTACTTTGGCTAACGTGCAGGTGAGTGTGTAAGCACCACACAACTTCTTTGGCAGAAAGCTTTTGTTTTCTGACAACAAAATGAGGCCCATTTCAAATTAAAAGTGGGATTTAGGGGGTCAGGATTAGGCTGTAAATTGACATGTGCCCCTTTCTCTTGTTCATTGTGATCACTGCCAATCCAGACTAAAACAAAACAAATCAGGCTTGTCCTGTAGGCTCCTCCCCACTCATGTTTTATTTCTTCCCCCTTTTATTTTTCAGTGCTTAACCATGGCTAGCTCAAAATACAGTTTGCAAAAGCACTTTTTATCGTGGGCGTACCGTTAATGAGACAAAGGGAGATGCATGTCTCCTGGCTCACAGCCTCTGAGGGGGCCCCCAAGGCCAGCCCTTGACCTCTCTACAGCCCTGTAGCCAGGAGTGTGAGCTGCAGTCCCCACCAAGCAGGTTCTCTGTGACTCCCGATTTCCCTTTTGTTATTCAGAGTGGAGGAGAGCAGCAGTGGCTGTAGCAACATCAGCAGCAGCAGAAAGGCTTTTTGAGCTCCTCCCCTGTTTGGCAACTGAGTGTAGTTAGGAAGGATCTGAGACTGGGAGCTAGCAAGCTGTTCAAGTGGAAAGGAAAGTCAAACAAACCTTATGTGTGTGTGTTTTGGTTGTGATTTGTTTGTTCTCCTGCTTCCCACATTTATGGAGGGTGTGTGTGTGTGTGAGTGAGTGAGAGAGAGAGAGAGATTGCGCCTGAGCTGTTTCTAACTTTTAAAAAATGATTTTTAATGATTGGATTCTTCCCTCCAAGTCCTGATGACCCATGTGAAGTGATCTTCCAACTTGTAATGAGTCATTTTCCTCTCTAAGGAAAGGGTGTGTGTGATGGCTGGGGGTTTATTGATTGGTTCTTTGATGGTGCCATGGCTGTTGAAAGTATGTTCAATTGTGTTTTAACCAAACACATTCTCTTGCTCCCAGAATGGCTCACAATACTTGAGGGTTGGGGAAGAGTGGAGCTAGCCAAGCATCCTTCTTGATTGTTTATTAATTTTTAAGCTGGTTTGCCGGGATATCCCTTCACCTGCCTTTTCCAAATGAAAAATATTGTTGTTTTTTTTAAAATCCCGCCATGGTACAGCCCTGACAAAAATCGTTAAGCTTGGGACAGAAGCTTCCTTTGGAACCCACAGAAGCGGAGGAGAGCTGGTCCTGTGGTAGCAAGCATGAATTGCCCTCTTGTATTTCACAAAGGTGATACTGTTGTATTAATTGGTTCTGCTTTTGTTGACACCTTGTAAATGTAGTCTCATGTCCTCTGTTAATCTGCTACACTATATTGCACATATCTTTAATGTTCTTCTACAGCAGAGACATGGGGCCAGGTGAAGGAGAGGAAGGCAGTGAGGGGTCTATTTTAAAATCTCCTCTCTGGGCCCACTCCAACCTTGGTACGCCCCTGCTTTTAGCCATCTTATTTGTTTTATTTCTCTTTGTAAACTGCCCTGAGTCATTTTTGGAAGGGCGGTATAGAAATCGAATTAATGATGATGATGATGATGATGATGATGATGATTGTAGCAAACTATTCAGCACTATTATTGAGAGGAGGAAGGAGCGCATCAATCTGTGAGACTGTTCCTGGTCTTTCCGCCATAGTTAATGGGGCAGCATTATGTCTACATTGGCCTTTGTTCTTTTGTTGCATGCACGACGCTAGCACTCCAGGCTAAACCTGACTGTGGTGACAATCTGCTGCCTTGGATGTTGGGCTGCTTGCCTGAATCATACATCCATAAAGAAAGATGTAGAAGTTGGGCAAAGAGTTCTGAATGGAAGTCAAATGGAATATGTAAAGTTGTAAAACTATGCTTGTGTAAACTTCTGTGATGTTTCATTGACCTCACTCCTGCTTTTGAGAAGTTAGGGCTACATTTACAAACTTTGGACTGTAGTAGACAACTTTTATTCCTTATCTATGGTCTGGAAGAACTGCAATATTGGCACTGTAAATGTAACCTGGTTTTTGTCAGCAGAAGTTGCTTTTATATAAATACTAGAGTTCTACATTACAAGTTTATAGCTAGCTCCTAGCCTCCAGTATTTTGGAAAAATACTTTTCCAGTGAGAGAGAAAGAGCGTTTGGGGTGGGTTATTCAGTCTATCGACAGCAACTATAAATTGCAACTGCATTTGAGGAGTTTGTTCAATGAATATGTTAGTAAGCAATTCTTAAAGCATTCTTGGAGAACATTCTATTCTGTTCTGGAAGCCCTTTTCTCCTAATCCCAGACAACTGGTGGCAGGCTGTAGTTATTCAGTGGTGTGAGAAATGCATTCAACGTATGCTTGGATCCCTGACCCGCTGGGACTTAGCCTTGGCATTTCGAATGGGTTCCAGGGACTGAGTCTGCACAAACTGTTAAATGTTGGGAAAGGCCTGTTTGCTTATCGTCTAGGGCAGAGGTTCTTAACTTGGTGTGAGTGGACCAGGTCCAGGTAATCCATGGAAAATTAAATATATAATTAAAAAGTTACAAAACAAGTTCTTTAATGCACAAAAACAGGAAGTTAAAATAAACTTAGAAACATGTAAGAAAAGCAGGTGTTTCGGTATAAAACACCATAATCAGTGTTCTTTTCAGCATACCAGTTGGTAACACTTCAAGCCTTAAATACAGTAGCCAAACCCAAAGTAGAAACAAATGTGGGGTGGGGGAGAAGAAAATGAGCTAACGAGCAAACCTTTTAATCCTTTCAGTGACCAATATATCTCATGGCTTTTTTCATCTCTTCCTTTACATTAATATTGGCCTGCAACTGATCTATAAATGTTCCTTCTTTAATCTTACATCTCATTAAATTTCATTCAACTGCCAGTATTGACATTTCTGTTTGTGTTACTTCTTGATGTTTTCCCCTTAAGTGCATCGCCCACGGTTTTTTTAAAATAATATTCTTAGGATTTATAACACTACAAGACCATATCCCTTCCAAAACTTAACATACACATACAATGTAAAATTTAAAAAGGTTGTACCATCCAAGCTTCCATAAAGAAAAAAGGAAAAAAGAGAGATTACGTATGGAATATAGGACTATTGGACCTACTTGGACTATTCCCCTCTACTTAGTTTTCATTTTCTCTTGGCTAGCTGAAGTGACCATCTTTTAAAGAAGTAACCATATAATAATTTCTCATGCTATTGGCAATATTGTTTCGCTCAAGTTTTCTTGTCTGTACATATTATTCCAAAACTTTCTAAACTTATTCCTCTCAGTTTCAGATATAGTCATAGCTTTAACTTTGCCATTTTTTATTTTAATGAGTGCACTTATTTCCTCCATAAGCATAATCCACCATAGCTTCCTATGCCATTTTTCAATGCTTGGCAGTCTGCTTGACTTTCAATATTTGGCTGTCAGTAGTTGTGCTGCAATCAGTTACCTACCATCCTTCAATTTACTTTTTTTTACTGAGCTTCTCAAATCCGTTAAAAGTAAACATTGGGGTTTACAGTCCAATCTCCTGTGATTTCAAATATACTTTGTATTAAAATTAGCCATTAAAAAAACCTGTCTTAATGTCCCACCATATATGAAGAAATCCTGCCCAATGTAATTGGCAGTGATAGAGCCAGGAAACGGAGGCCTGGGTTCTACCCCATCCCCAGCAGTCCCACTCACCACTCACCGTGTGTGCCAGTTATGCCCCTTGTATGTGATGTCACACTCATTTGAGTGTAGCCTGATTGCTAAAGGGCCTGTGCAAGCCCTCTGGAGTTCATTCCCAGCTGCATTTATTTCTCTTTCTCTCCCTCACTAGAAGAAGAGGAAGAGAAATAAATGCACCCAGCCAGGAAACACTGGCTGGGGATGAGCTTCGGTGGGCTCATGTGGGCCCTCCGGAGACTGGGCCACGCCTACGTGCATGTGATGTCATGTGCAAAAGGGGCATGGCCAGGGCCGGATTAAGCTAGTGTCGGGCCTGTAGCATATGTTATGAAGGGGCCCAAAATTTTAAAAATGCACATAAATATTGGAACATAAATTATTTACTTGCATAGTAAAGTAATTCAATTCACATAAATATTGAAACATAAATTATTTACTTGCATAGTAAAGTAATTCAATTTTTTCATTTGCCTAGTGTCCCCCCACCAACCACCCCATGCCTCCACTCAGCTGAGCCAGCCAGTCAACAAAATTTGCAAAACACCCCCCCACACACACACACACACTTTTGTGACTCCTGACCGTAGGTTCTCCTCTGGAGTTATTTTCACAAAGAGAAAGGGGGTGGGGAACAAAACTCTGCACGTTTAAATTAAAAGGTTCTTAGGAATTCTGTACTTTGAGAAATCTGAACCTATTAGCAATTTTGGCACACAACAGTGGATGTTTGATTCCAATGTGTGCAGAACATATTGGATCCCAGCAGCCATCACATTAAAAGGGCCATTTGACAATATTAAGAATATACGTTTAACCTCTTGTGCAAGCCTGACAGGAAGTCAGATGTATATTTAAAATAGTTGATGCATTGCAAATGAATGTGATTATGATGAGGTGCATTAGCAACTTCCATGAAAACAGAAGTATCCAAAAGACAATCTTTTTGCAGGAGGCACAGCCTCTTTCAATCTAAATTACACTAGCATGCTTAATATTAAAAGGAGGAAATGTACAAATCATTCAGTGCAACCCTAAGCATGTTTACTCAGAAGTAAGTCCCACTGAACTCAATGAGCCTTACTCTCTAGTAAGTGTATTTAGGTTTTCAGCCTCCGTTTATCTTTGGACAATTTCAACGGGCATCCCAATGTAAAGCTAATGAAGTTGGCAACGCAGCAGTAGTTATTTCAGTTCTAGAGGAGAGGAAAGGAGCTCACCTTAAATTTGGCAGTTCATTGAAAAGCAATGATCACAAATTCCCTCCCAACAGCACTAGATACTAAAGGAGGATATAAGTGACCTTACCCAACAAGACCATAATATAATCTCCCTCCAAGCTCCTCTCAATTGATCCACTAAACTTTGAGACTCCTCTTGCCGTGCATCTGAGTTACTTCCAGCTTTCTTTTTCCTCTTAAAAGTACACGTTCTCATTGTTTATCTTTACCCTCTCCCAGTCAGTCGGAAAACGCTGGCAACATTCAACTAGCATCTTCTTTAGCTTCCTTTCTTCCGCCCGGCATTAAAAGTTAGTTGTTTTTTAATCTAAACTGCTTTTATTTCTTTTACTCTCTCTGTGTATGTTTTTAAAAACTTTTACAGTTTAAACAAATAAGGACCAACTCCCTGGCGATTAAGTTATCTTTGAGACCCCTTTGCAAGCTATCTGTTCCTATTGTTGTTCTTACTACTTCCTCCCGTGCAGCTTAACATAATAGATCACCCAATCAACACCATGGTGCCAGGAAGACCTTGCTTAAACACCCTCGAGCGAGGCGAGATGAGAATGGGCAAGAGCAGGCAATGAGGAGAGTCAGCAGAGAGCACCAAATAGAGAGCAAAAGAAGGGGCAGACTTTCAAGCCAGGCGTGCGGGGCCCTAGAAAACGCGGGGCCCGTAGCAAATGCTACATTTGCTACTATGTTAATCCGACCCTGGGCATGGCCTGGTCTCCGGAGGGCAAACGCAAGCCCTCCAGAGCTCATTCCCAGCCAGTGTTTGGCTGGGTGCATTTATTTCCCTTTCTCTTCTCCAGCAAGAAAGATAAAGGGAAATAAATGCACCATATATTTTCCCCTAGCTAGACCCCGATATCTCTGCATGGTGGGACCTGTATAAAAACTTTGATTTGGGTTGGGTTTTAGAGAAGGAAAGTATAAATATTCCTTTAAAATATGTTAAAAGACCAAATATACTGTATATATAGTAAGAAATTCTATAGAACATATATGGGACAAATACACAGTAAATCTCATTCAGGGCAATCCATTATTGCATCATTTTTGTAACACAAAGATTTTGCTGTGGCCAAACAGGTATCTGACATTTCTAACTGGGAACAAGTGGAATATGTTACATTTGAAAAATTCTGGAGCAGGAGTAGGACTCTTGGCCTTCCTTCAGTTGAAGAAAGTAGCCCCCCAGATAAAGCTAACTTGGTTTCAGTACTTGCAAGTATGAAATCTTTTTAAAAGAGTGGCACAGAGAACTGAATTAGGTTGTAGTAAATCCTAGTTAGGATCATTATTAATATCTTGGAACATATGCAAAGGGGATTTATCAAAAGTGTATGGATTGCTCCCTCCCTGTTGGCCCCTTGGAGTGAGGGAGATAATGAAGGAAATAGGGAGGGGTGGGGGCCCCTCACTAGCCTGGGTTCTTTGAACCCATCTGCTCAATTATAGCTATACCCCTGCAGACATAGCTGTGAGAATAGCTGCATGGTAATATTTAATCCAATCAGTAATTCCCACCCACCCCACCCCTACATTTAACTTCTGCTACCTAATACTTACTTCTATCCTTGGAGGTTTATTTTTCCATATAAGTTGAGGTGTACATTTTTGTGTTAACCCTAACTTTTTCAGTGGGATCCTTAATGGCAGATCTAGAGAATAATATATAAATGTTCGAAGAATATTCATCTTAATAGCTGCAATTCTCCCTATCCAAGATAAATTCTCCCAGGGGTTGCTGCCCGCTTGACAAGGTCATCTGAGGGGGCTCTGCTCCGGGTGTTGACAATGAGGGAGGCTCGGTTGGCGTGCACGCGGCACAGGGACTTCTCTGTTGCTGCCCCCAGACTCTGGAATGCTCTTCTGGTGGCTATTCGCTCCTCAGTTTCCATCACAGCTTTTGGAAAAAATGTAAAATCTTGGCTTTTTGCCCAGCCATTTATTTGATTCTCTGCTGCTGTTCTTTATAATCTTTATTGCTTTTTTGCTTTTTGTTTTAAAATTTTTAATCAGATTTGTTTAATATCCCCCCCCCTTAATATTTTAATTGTGTCTTTTTTACCATCTTGTGTTAAAAAATTTTTTTGCTGCAAACCGCCTTGGGATTGCTTTAATGAAAGGCGGTATATAAATTTAACAATAAATAAAATAAAATAATTTTTTTTAATTTATCTCATTTCCACTTGCATGATGTTAAATTAAAGGATCTATATTTTCCTTAATTAAGTTTTTAGTGTTAATGGAACTGCTCCGAAGTCTAGGCTAAACACTCCAATTGGACTTTTGGGCTAACATGGGGAATCAGCTTGACTATATGAAACAGTCCACCACGGTTACAATTTCATCAAAGTTTTGGTCTGGAAAATGAGGAGGTGGACGTGCAATGCAATCAGATTTATTTAAGGGTAAAAGGGGTAGGGGAAGGGGAAAATGTGATTAGGCAAAGCAATAAAATTTTAACTGGCAGTAATAACAAAAATTTCACATAGAGCTGTTTTAGCTAAAGATCCAAATTTTCAGTGTATCAGCTTAAATCTTACTGGAAAAAGGACTAAAATGCAAGCTTAAAGGAAGAAAGAGAAGAGGGAGAAGAGTTTTAAGGGATAGGAGGTTAGTATTACTGGTCCCAATCCATTGGTGTGTTTGCTGCACTTTCAGGGAAATACCCAGGCAGACCTCTTTGCAGGGGTAGAACAGAAAGGCAGGAAAAAGAAGAGGCAAGTGGTGTAGTGTGATGACCTGCGGGCTGAAGAACCAGCATGGTGTAGGTCTGTGTAAGTGTGAGAGCAGGGTTCTTTCTCTTTGGGTCCAGGATAGATTCTGAAAATTCTCTGGTATCTTTATTCTAACCATTTGACTGGATCTGGGGCACTGTTCTCTCTAAGGTGTGCGTGTGCGCACTCCCCCAGGCTCTCACACAGCAGTTTTGCCACCGCCACCCAATCCCTCTCCCTGGCCAGAAAGCACTGCCCCATTTTCCCCTCTCCCTGACTGCGCCGCGCCACCTCCTCCCTCTTTGGCTGGGCTTCTCCTTTTCTAGTTCTGGCTGGCGGAGGCGGGCAGGAGGTGCGTGGCGGCCAGAGGAGGATGAGAGGTGAAGGTGGTGGCAGGAAGGGGATGGAGGGAGGAGGATGGGAGGCGGCAGCGGCAGTAGGAAGAGGAGGACGGGGAAGATTTATTTAAGTGGGCATCAGCCCTACAAATCATGAAAAGATCCATTTCCATGTAGCTGCTCAATATTGGTTAGTATTTTCACAGCACTCAAAAAATATTGCTACAAAGAATCCTGCACAGTTGCTGAACCTAAATTTCTCTGTGAGACCCTTTGGAGCAATGCCCGAAGGAACGCCACACATCTGAACTATGTATTTGCTTTCCCTTTTGCCACCTTCAGTGCAGGTCTGCTGATTCAGGATTCATTTATTGTTCAGCAGGTTACTTATGCTGCCATCTCAAGTTACGTGACTTTTTAATGAGTGTCTTAACTTAAATCAGTTTCAGATCGCCAAGTCTTAACTAACTGATAAAATCTTGATTTTTGAGTAATAATTTCAGAGTGATCAGACACAAGTCTTACATTTAACTTAAATGAACAAGTCTGATTACTAGAAGGAAAAGGTTAATGACCATGGAAGGAAATGGTACAGATTAGATTTTTAGCATAGGCATCCTTTGTTTTTGGTGCAGTTCAAGGTGCTATGTATTAATTGCACAGCTTTAAATAGCTTGGGACCAAAGTACCTAAAGAATAGCCTCTCTCCATATAAGATCAGAGGTGGAGCCACCATTGGGCAAACGGATTCAAAGAACCTGGGCTGCCACCAATCGGGCCGCGAATGTGGCCCCAGGCACCCCCCCCATCTGAGGTCGGATGTGGGAGCATTATTTCAGTCCCAAACGGGGCTGCATGGCAATGCAGCATGAGCTGATCTCCCTTCCAAACGGGGCTGTGCGTCCCCGTTTGGGAGGGAGACCATGTCTCTTGTGTCTGATGTCCAACATGGGGGCGTGGCTAGCTGGGCCTCCGCATCTGATGTCAGATGCAGGGGGCAGGGCCAGGGGACCACGGTGGCAGCTGCATACAGGCCGTGGCCAGCCTCCCTATGCTGCTGTATAAGATGGCCCATCCCCTAAGATAAATAGGTAAGGTAAACGCTCTTGAATTTTCCACTGCCTTTAGAGGTACTATAGGCAGCAACAAGCGAGAGGACCTTTTCCATGCAAGCACCTTGTATGTGGCACACATTGCTATTGGAAGTTAGAATCATCCCTTTTGTGACCTATTTGCTATTGATTCTTGAAACTTTATTCTAGCAAGCATCTTAATTGGTTTTGCTGCTCTATCTTATCCCAGTGATTGAGTACTGATGTATTGTCCGTTGATGCAGTATTGCTTTATTAATTTGTTATTTTTAGTGTGTTATTGTTTACAATTTGATTGTTAGCTGCTTTGGACATCTCTGCTGAAGAGAAAAAGCGATGTATAAATATTTCAAAGTGGGGGTGGGGCATTCGTCATGAAATAGTTAATTTTGAACATATAACCAACAGGAAGGAAAGCATTACTCAACAATACAACTGAGCTACAACTTTAAAAGGAGCGGGGGACCATGGAAGTTAGAGTTACTGCATTATAGCACGATCAGAAGGAATATATACATCTGTATTAGAATGAAACGGTGGATGGGAGGAGGATGGGAGTGGCGCAGTGGCAGCTCTCCCTGGTGCAGAATGTTGGGTGGGGGGCAGCTAATCTTTGCACACTCTTTCAGTGTATATATCTGTGTGTGTTTGTTAGTGTGATGTGTGCACACTGACTTGATACTGCCACCCAGAACAGTAAGAGGGTGATTAAAAAATTAATGTAAACATTGAACAGAAAGGGAGCTAGAATACATCCTTGCTTAACCCGCTTCTACATAGCAACAGGTTCAGACAGGTGGCCTTTATTATTACACTTTACTCTCACTCAGTGAGGTGTTTTCGTATAGCATACGGATGAGGAAGAGTAATCGTGGGTCTATGGAGGTATTGGCCAATTTGCTCCAGAGTCGAGATCTAGGTATAGAATCAAAAGCAGCTTTGAAATCAATAAATGCCACATATAAGGAGGAGGAATTGTTGATATATTTTTCCGCTAAGTGTCTTAGAACCAGGGTCTGATCCAATGTAGATCGACCAGCTCAAAAGCCAACCTGTTCGTTTCTAAGGAAGTTATCTTTCTCTGCCCAATCAATAAGCTTGTTACAAAGATGTCTAGTATACACTTTGCTAATTATGCTCAGCAAGCTTACTGGGCAAAATTAGATGGATTGGAGTGCTGACCATTCTTATGAATAGGGACAATAACAGCTGTGTTCCATTCTTCTGGTATACAATCTACCCGATCAATATAGGAGAAGAGATTTGCCAAAACTGCGGCCCACCAATCAAGATCTTCTTTTAATAACTCCTCAGGGATCAGGTCCATTCCAGGTGCCTTGCCTGGTTTTAGTTGGGCCACTAAACTAGCAATTTCTTGAGAGGTGACCGGAGGCCTATTGGGAAGCGCATCCAAATGTCATTGTACCCCCTAATACAGTTGGCCAGATATAGAGTCTTAAAGTATGTCACCTAAGTGTCTGCCGAAATACAACTTCCCAACTTAAGGGAGCTCCCTTTGGGACTGGCCGACATGATCCTCCAGAATGTTCTCGAATCTTTCATTCTGGAGGCAGCATACAACCGTTCCCAGGCTTCCTTTGTTGCAGTTCTCTTCCCCACCTTATCAATGTTTTCTACCGCTTCTTCCAATCTAAAATTTCTTGGGCTGTCACCGCATCTGCATTGGCGGTGACAGAGTTTAAATTTTGTAACCAGAACTTTTTGGGCTAGAATACAATCACGATCAAACCAGCTATGGGATTAGCATCCTCTATTGGAGTCCATTTTAGCAGCCTGGGCCAAACAATGCTGAATCTTCTGGACAAGGGTTTGATAGTGGGTAAGGATGCCTGCATTTGGGGGCTCTGCCAAAATAAGTGTATAGAGATAGATGTAAGGAGTCATCTGCTGCCAAAATATCTTTGATTTACTTTTCTATCCGGGGAGACCAATTGGCTCTTATTAACCGGGAACCTTCACAATGGTCAAACTAGGGAACCTCCTTAAGGTGAACTCCTGGTTTCTCTAAGACAGCAGGAGATGGTCACTATCCATTCGTCCCTTGATGCTAAATTGAATCAGAGACTTAAGCACATTTCATGATACAAATACATAGTCCAGAACACTCGCTCTTAGCCCAGACCAGCAGGTAAACTCACCCACTGAATTCTTATCCATCGTTCCATTTAGCCCAAACATATCTAGTACGTTCCTTGTATGAGCCAAATACAGACCCGCTAGGTTGCAAACCTGGTCTTTAGACTGCCGTCTTTGTAATGGCGGTGGGCAATCTTTTTCTGGAGGATGACTTGGGCAAGTTGTATACAAACAAACATCATTTGTCCCCATTCTAGCATTAAAATCACTTCCAGTTATACAATAAAAATTTGGGAATTGCGCCAAGAGGTTATCAATATAATGTTTAAGGACTTCCCAAATCTCCTTAATACTAGCATGCAATTTCTGTGGTGGAATATACACACTTATAACCAGAATATTATATTCTTTCATCTTAATAGCAATAGATTTGGCAAAATGGAGATATGATGCCAATTTATCCATCTCCGCTCGCAATTTGGTGGAGACCCCCTTTGGCTCTACCTTGAGGTGGAACAAAGGAATTCATGTTTGCATGAATTCATCAACTTGGGTGTAAACCCACTGAACAAAAGACTGAAATGACTTGCGTGAAGTGTACATGAAGGGTTTGAATGGGTGAACTTAAAGCTTATCTACCAACCAAGGTTTCTCCAGGTGGAGAGAGATGGTTCTTTTTAATTTTAATGACTTCACTTCTGGTCCTTGCCAAATCATTAGCATGTTGATGGTGGGGTGTGAATGCGTCATGCTTATCTGATTAATGAAGCTACTTCTCTTTTGCAAGAAGGGATTTAACAGTTTCCCTTTTGAAGGTCTCCTTGACCTGGGGTCTACTTCACTAGCTTTCCTTCTTTTTTGAAAGAGTCTTGTTATTCTGACCTTGGGTAGCATTGCCCCATATGTGCTTGTGCTAAGCGACCATATTACATAGTTTGCCAAACATGGGCATGTGCAAAGTTCACAATCCCATGAGCTCAGGTATCCAAGATGGAGGCTGTGAGCCCACAGTTCCAAATCACATAGAGGGGTGCTGACTGCCACCCCAAAATGGGCTGTTCTGGCAACAGTGTTCTTAGAAAATTTAATTCCTAAGTATCTAACCTCCTTATCTCTCCACCTTGCAATGTGGAGAGAGAGCCATACGTTGCCTACCCCAGCTCTAGGGACACCACTGGCCTACTAGCCACAAATGATGGTGGGACTTGGAGCCCCTGATAGAAAAATGTATTAGGCTGCAGTCTTGTGCCTAAATCCTGTTGGATTTATATCTCTCATTGGAACTATGTATGTATGACCATTCACTAGGCTGCATTCGTAATTCTGTTGTGCATCTCTTTACAGATGATAAGCTGAGGCTATTGCTTAGTAGGGATTGGCCACAATGGCTTTTAAACTAGCTCTGTTCTGTGGAAATCATGTTGGCTTTGCTGCATACATCTGCTCAAGTGGTTTGTGGATCAGTCATTTAAATCTCCTGCTGCTAGAGAAATTCTTCTGCTTCCTGAAACAAGTGATGCCTGCTATGCCACTTGGCAAGACTAGACTTTGTAGCTTGTGTGAAAGCTTGTGGGAGAGCATGTGTGAAAATTAAGCAAAACTTCTAAGGAAGTTTTGAATGTTTTGGGTTCTGTTTTTTGTTTTTGCTCTAAATCATGGTTTCTCAAATGAGGTTAGCAGCAGCTTCCATGTGGTCACTGAGCAACCAATTTGCTCCATCTGCTTGTATGAGGTGTGTGTGTTCTGTGGCTGTCATCTGTGTTCTGTGGTTTTTGGCCACATCTAAAGCCCAGTTTGAGAACCACTGTGTTAGATCATTTTGATGGCTAATAATAGTGCAAGTTTGTATTTAGAATTGCAACCAACTTTCAGCTTTGGGACAGAATAGTTAATATTTTAAAATGTACACCAATATGAGAAGACCTTTTGGGTAACTGAAAATGGTTCATAACTCATGTAATAATTCCTAACTTTTGACTGTTGTGACGACTTTGCAACACTCATATTGGCAGTTATTGCTTTATGTTTGAACTGGAGAGCAGTTATCCTAACTTGAGGGACAAGGCATGTTCACATAAGTGCTGAACAAAATTTTCTGCTGTTTTTGTGCTTGTTATAGGACAGTGTAGATCAGACAACACACACTCGGCGGGATCTGGTGGAACCTGGATTCCAAGAACAATCAAGTCGCATCTCATTAAGTCACCAAGGTAAGAAGACAAAAGATGCAGGAGCTGTGTTGATCTTTTAGAAATAAAATATCCAAATATCAACTAAAAGGTTAGAGTAGTAGACAAGCTCTTATGTTCACCAGAACTTTTATTTCAACTGGATCTTAAGTTGTAAGCAGTGGTAAGAAGAGAATAATGTTGCTGAACTTGAAAAAGTCTGTAGTGCAGTTAGTAATAGTCTTTATAAAATGGAGATGTCATGCATACTTAGATCATGTCTGATTAAAAGAAAAAAAAAGACCTCTGGCTGCAGAAGGCATGCTGTGGTGATGGGGAATCTGAAAACAACAAAAGTCAGTAGTTAGAATATGTTTTGAGAGCTAAAGCCATGCTCTTCCCCAACTTGTGGCACACCAAAGCAAATTGGTGTGTAGTAACTCTTTCTGCGATCTGTTTAGAAATTGGTAGTTTGTAATCTGGGGGCCAAATAATTCTCAGTGATCGTTCCCCTATTTTATGTTTGTTGCCAACAAAACCTATACAAATGGAGTTAGGATACAATGCAAACACCTTTACTTGTCTTGAGTATGTAGGCAACTAGTTTGCATACACAGCTATCTACTTTTATATCTACTCAAAGTTACAATTGATTCATCAAATTTACACTTGAGTATTCCAAGGATAGATACACAATATGTATCCCTCCTCTGCTACCTGTGAACTCTAGATTTGTGTCTTCATTTTTTAAATAGCTAAATAGCAAGTGCTTACATATACTTGTATAAGAATGTTGTATCACATGGCATAAAAACATCTCCCAATTTAATGTTTAGTGAGCACTATTTGAACACTGGCCTTTAGATTTCTCATATTTATCATCTTAAAACGTTTCTCCTAACATTTGTACTGCAGCCTCTTCTAATGTTTGCATTGTTGATGGAGTTTTTTAAAAGCTCCTTTTGAGCTTCCCTCAGGATCTTTCTGTATATATGTAACTATTAATGCTGAACAGACAGTGCAATTGGGCCATTTTAAAATTGATTGCACATCTTGGCTTGTGAAGGTCTTACATTGAAATTACAGATGTGGGAAATGCAAACATTGATTCAGGTGTCGCTTGTAGACAATGGCCTAAATGTTTAGACATTTGCCATATGCTACTCTTTGGCCTGACCTGTGCACCAGTTGGAGAAACATCTAGAGGGCCTTGTGGGGGGTGAGAAGGGGTAAGCCCTGATAGAAAATAGATTGCACTGCATCACACTTTTTCACAGTTCCAGACAATAGATCAAGGTTTTTCCTATAGCTCTTACATGTAGTAGTTCCTCGTGCAGCTGACTGCATGAGATGGGAAGGCAAATTCTGCCAGGCAAAACAGTTCTCTTCTCTCCCTACTTCCTTTTTTCTGGTAACTGAGTGCAGTTAGGCAGCCCACCTCACATGTACTGTATAAAGCCCCACTTCAGACATAGTGACACAGAGTGCCTGCCTGGCATAAACCTGCAATTAAAGAGCATGGGCAGGGCATAACCTCACACCCAAATATTGGTTGGCACAGGGAACCAGGAACCCTGCTGTAGCACTACAAGGCACTGTGCTGGCTTCACTGGCACTATTTGAAAGGTCTGTGGGGGAAATCTTATGCAATGCTGTTTTGACTCACGACCAGTGCCAGACCACTGGCTATAATGCTTAATAACTCTGGGTTTAGCATAATGCAACTCATGACTTCAGATCTCTAATATATGTGGTGTTCAGTTGCAAGCCAGTCATTGTTTTGAATCTGGAGCTGAATCATCTCATACTTAAACTTTTGTAGTAAGGTCGTATGCAATTTTTGTAAAGTCTTGCTAGAATATGTTCTGCTCAGCTTACCAGTGCTGAATTAAATGCAGTCAAACACTCTAGTTCTCCTCTGCTCTGACTAAAGGTGTACACTTAGCTTGTGATCCTTGGTATCACAATGATCCAAACTTACTACCTCTTGCTATTGGGAATAAGTACTCACCTCCAGTGTGTAAACAAAACAAACTTCTCATCTTCCTTCTTCAAAGGAGTAAGTAGAGTTCTTCCACTAAGCTCCTCCCTACCTCTGAAACTCACTCACATAGACCTAGTTTATACCAGGCTAGTCTTTGGCCAAACATGAATTAGCCATGTTGTTGTTGTTGTTGTTGCATTTATATCCCGCTCTTCCTCCAAGGAGCCCAGAGTGGTGTACTGCATACTTGAGTTTCTCTTTCACAACAACCCTGTGAAGTAGGTTAGGCTGAGAGAGAAGTGACTGGCCCAGAGTCACCCAGCGAGTTTCATGGCTGAATGGGGATTTGAACTTGGGTTTCCCCGGTTCTAGTCCAGCACTCTAACCACTATACCATGCTGGCTCTCGTATATTCCATAATTTATCACAATTGTTCTGATAGCACAATAAATATAGAGTGAATTTCTGCAGCACACTTGGTGAGAGAAAAGAAAAATGCAACAACAGTTGTGTTTTAGAAATGCAAAAATATTCACACTCACACAGTTAGGAGTTAAAATGGAGTGGAATATCCAGGATTGAGATTAGAAAGGGTGTGATAAATATCCACTCTGTCCAGTCTGAGAGACTTCATCAGTAGTTATGCTGCTGCTGGCACCAGTCAAATTCAAGATACCTCTGTTTCCAATGGTGCCTTCAGCTGCTGGATTAGCAAATTGTCACTGACAGTAGTGGTCTTTCATACTTGAGCCTAGCAGGAGCAATATTTCATTTAAAAGAGGGTGTGTGGAAGAAGAATATCAATATATGAAACTATTTCAGGTAGTGTGCACCCCTTTCTTTGTTAGTCTACCCACACACTCCCAATATTCCCGAGTGTGATAAACATCTTTGGCTATAAGGTAATGCAGGAGCAGAGCTGTGTTGTGTAGATGTTCTAGATCAACAAGGTGTATGCAGCATTTAGTGATGCTGAGGTACCTCCCTTAGAGAAGCAGCTTATGTCACTGACTGCCAAAGGGTAGACATGCAAATTGCGTGTGAATTGTGAGATTGTGACTTGCAATATTTGATGGCTTATTCCGCATTGCTGATCAACAATAAGATCATATATCCTTTATTTCTTGTCTGTCTTGCTAATGAACAGACAAAAGGGGAGACAGTAGTGTGTGATTAAATTAATTTCATTTTGTACACTTGTCTCCTGCTTGGCTATGATTTGTACATAAGGCTCTGCAATGATACTTGCTGAAGGAGGAAAAACACCTCCCCCCCACCCCAAGGTGTTTACCTTGCAGTGTTGCTTTTAAAAGTTAATGAAGCTGTTCTCATGAGCAGCTAAGCCCAGGCTTGGCTGCCCGTGGGAACCACCGGAAGCCACGGGGCTCCTGGCGGCATCTCAGCTGCAAACCCTGCTAAGAAGGCGAGCAGTTAAAGGGAATGAGCACTCCCTTAACCCCATTTACTTGACCATGTGTCAGTGTCGGCTGTTTTCATCCAGTGCTGGAACACTGACAGGTGCCCATCCTTCACTGGGGGGGGATCCCCACAAAGCAACTTGTGTACTCGCACGTTGCATTGTGGGATGTCCAGGGTCTGGGATGACGTGTCCTTATGACCACAGCTCCGCAACTGTCTGAGGCAGCATCGGATTGTCTGGGCATGCAATTTGTGTGCCCAGCAACAACATGAGGATCATCTGCGGGGAAGGCAAGCTTTTGCTCTCTTCCCTCGATCTCTCTCATGCAATCATGAGAAAGGCCTCAAAGTTTTGCTGGAGTGTGTGTCCTGTTCATGTCTGTTTGGATTTTTTTTAAAAATTAATGTTTGCCATTTTTTCCTGCGAACTCTGCTACCTGATCTCCATGCAAAATATGGCCCTTGCTCAGTTGAAGACACTGAGTCTACATTACTATGTAGACCCAGTGTCTTCATCTATTCTCTCTCTCATACTCTCACATCTGTTTTTCCTCCTTTTAAGACAGTGAGACTTGATGAGACTTGATTGTTGACTAAAAGAAGGAAGCTGTGTTGGCTTAGAAAAGAAATTGAGACAACTGCTTATAACATATTGAACATTTTTGTGCAACATGGCCTAGCTGTTGTGCCATAAAACCTCCAATGGACCTGGACAAGAATCCAAGTGATGGTGTGGGAGCAGCAAAGCTTATGAACCATCAGTGACCAGGCTCAACTCAATTTGATCAAAAACAAAATGTACATTGAACCTATACTTATTTATTTAATTAAAAATATTTCTATCCTGCCCCTCTAGTACAATAGTGCTTGGGGTGGCTCACAACAGTAAAAGTAATATAAAATATAAAACACAACATAGAATAAAATCAACTGAAATGAACCCAATTAAAAATAAAAACCCAATAATTAAAAGATTTTAACATCCTCTTTAAGCAGGTGGGTTTTGAGAACTTATTTAAAAACCCTAAGGGAGGGAGCATGGTGAAGTTCTTCTGGGAGGACATTCCATCTTCTGGGAGGACATTCTCTTGTCCCCACCAACTGAAACTCAGTCAGTGATGGGACTGTGAGCAGGGTTTGAGATGATGAGACCTGGACCTCTGCATTAAAATCACTGGGATGGCAAACAACTCCAAATATCAGCCAGAAACAGTGACGAACTTTAAACTAACTCATTGCACATAATAATGTTCTGATTGTAATAGGATATGGATGATTTAACCAATGCAGAACTAAATGCTTAATTAATTGGGGATGCTCTGCAAGAAGTGTTTAGAATTTAAAATGGTTGTTGGGTTTGTTTTGCTTGGTAATCGAAAGAGGGGGTTCTTTTGGTAAAGAATTGGCCAATGCTATTATAGCTAACTCAGGTTAAGCTGTTTAGCTCAGACAGAGCTGGTGTAAAAATATCCTTTTCAACATATTAGCCCAGTTTCCTAGAAGCTTATTTTCTAGGAGACCTTGGAAGTATCAATATAGATGAGTAATGAAACTTGGCTATCAGCAGAATGGAAATAAAGCTTAAACCATTAACCTTAAGTGTGACAGGACACTAACTTCATAGTGGGAGCTTCCTTAGGAAGCTGCTTCAGAAATCCTTTTTAATATTAGCAACCAAGTAACTTTTTAATGTGTTGTAAATTTCTGCACTACTCAGTTCAACTTCAACTAGTTGAACTATGCTACTCATTTCATAACCTAGTGAATAGAAATTAAAAGCATAAATGGAGACTAACTTGTATGAAGAGCCCCACCTGTCTAAGGCTGTAGTTCTGTATATAAACTGGGAGTAAGTCTCGGTAATCCCAATGGGACTTACTTCTGAGTAGACATGCATAAGATTGCACTGTAAGATGTTTTAAACTTAAATTATGAAAGCAGCTGAAAACAGTATGGACCATTCAGTTTCAATGGAGAAAGTAACTTCAACTTACTTTGAATGGGATATCAAACAATAATGAAAGCTGTATCTTTGAAAATTATGTAAACTTAAAAAAAAAAATCATGGTAGGAGGCTCATGCAATTTGACTTTCACAGCTGCAGCCCAAAATGCTGCATTGGCTACCCTTTGTATAGAAATAATTAGGAAATTGACATAAACACAATGCGGATCCCAACTACTCTTCTCAATTAGGAATGTGCATGAACTGGTTCAGTGGTCCTTTTACGGACTGCTGAACCAGTCCAGTGGGCAGATGGTTCGGCGGGGCGTGTGTGTTTACCTTTTAAGGAGCAGGGAAGGTGCTGTTACCCTCCCCCAGTGCTGTGCCCCAGATTACTGTGCAGGGTGGCACCGTACCCCATTGCCGCCCCAGTCAGTGTCACACCAGAAGTGGCCGGTGTGTGTGTACATGGCATGCATGCACACCAGCCACTTTGGGCTGGTGTGCTGGGGTGGCAAGAATGTATGCTGCCGTCCCACGCAGCAATTTTGGGCATAGCACTGGTGGGGGAAATGCTACAAGGCAGAAGAGCACCCTCCCTGCTCCTTAAAGGTAACGCCCCCCGTCGCTGAACCATCTGCTCACTGGACCTTGCACATCCCTATTCTCAATAGGAAGTTCACAGTAGGATGATGGGTAGGAAGTAGGAATTCTTTTGAATTCCACCTTTCACATTTAAAAAAAAAAATCCCACAAGTTATTTATTCGATTTCTATACTGCCCTTCCAAAAATGGCTCAAGGTGGTTTACACAGAAATAACAAATAAATAAATAAGATGGATCCCTGTCCCCAAAGGGCTCACAATCTAAAAAGAAACATAAGACAGACACCAGCAACAGTCATTGGAGGTACTGTGCTGGGGGTGGATAGGGCCAGTTACTCTCCCCCTGCTAAATAGAGAATCATCATGTTAAAAGGTGCCTCTTTGCCAGGTTAGCAGGGTAATGCCTGGTGAACAGCATGTGCATAATGCCTGGTGAAATTTTTAAAAGGCATGGGCTGGTTTAGATGATTCTTAACATCCAGGCATGTGATGAGGAACATTTTGTGTACATCTTCCCTCCCCCACACTTGAAGCTCTGTTCCATTTTGATGTAGTCGCATGGTGGCAGACCAGCTAAATGACCTGTAATTGCACATTTAAATGCTACTTTAAAGTAGCTAAGTGTGCAGTTAGGGGTGTTTGTACATCTTCCCCATAACTATGAGAGGATGAAATGGCATAGTGGATGGAGGAAGAAGAGTGTGAACACTCTTGTCCTCATGTGACTGGTGGCCAGTTGGATTGTATCATTTGAACTAGCCCAAAGAAGTTGCTGAATTCCATTTCTGGGGGTTAAAGTGATGTATACAACGTCTTTACCTTTAGCCAACCTTGGCTAGCAGAAGCTGAATAGATTATGGTATGTAAAATAGTAAGATCTGCAAAATAAAAGTACACACAACAAGGGAAATAATGGAAATTTGCATGTTTAATAGAGGTTGCATAATCCATTCAGTTTTGTACACAATAGCATTTGGGTTACCTTGGTGCAAATTTCTGCCCCCCTCCCCTCAAGTACATCCATATAACCCTAAAAATAAGGATCCACAAGTGCCTGTTCTTGTAAAATGGAGTTACTTCTGCATAACTGCTTATCATGTTTCAGTTCCACTCTGGGTGTTCCAAAATTTCTTGATTCCATATTGGCTACATATGTACAGATTTTGGCATTGACAGGTCTAGTAGCTGTATTATGTTCGAGGAGAAATTTATAGTAAAGTAGGCAGTGAGAACAACAGAAGTAGTCGGGTGGGATAAGGGGCAAGTCATTGGAAACTGCACCAGATAACGATTACATTCTGCAAGATGTAAATGTTAATAAATATGCTAATAGAGAAAAAGTCTCAAGTTAGCAAGATTACCTAGGAGAGCTCTTTTGGTCTTGGACCATAATAAATCTCATCTAATCTTACCTAGGACGGCTATTATTGGGTGAACACCCAGGGAAAAATAGATTTTCTCACCTGGGAAAACAAAAATCCTTCTAAAGTAATCTATTGATGCACACATAGTATTATGGATTATTTTAGTCTTTAGTTACATGAATAAATGCATAAAACACTAGATTCATAATGCTTTAGATCCATATGCTTTAGGATTATGTAAAGTAAAAATCAGATATAGAGCTTTAGACAGTCAGTGGTCTGTACAACTGTGAGGTTGTCTGTATCTCTCTGAAGATGTCAAAAGTATTAAACCAAAATCATTTAACATATACAGTATAAACAATGTTTTTGATAAGCAGTATCTTCAGAGTCTAGTTCTGGTTGGTTTGTCTCTAGTTTGCAAAATCATTTTTCATAGGTCTGTTGTCTCATAAACTTCTTTATGTGTTGTTTCTGCATCCCAGATATCTGTGTATATGTTTGTATTTGGCTGCCAGTATCTGAGTACAAAACATGAGCATCACGTTGAACAAGGGCACATACTTGTATAAATATAATCATTTTTCTCTTTTGAAATTCCGTATAACCTGATCAATTCAAGGTTATGTATTTCAAAGGGCAATGCAGTGATCTATACATATTCCTGCACCCTTTGCATCTGACACAGTAGGGCTTATCCACAGTTGTATGCACATTGAATATAACTTGTGAACAGAATTAATATGTCCACAATACATGTATGTGGTACCTAGGTAAGGAAATTGAGAAGCAGTTGGAATCTTCTCCATTGCCTGTAAGAAATTGATGAAAGTATTTGTGAACTGGGTCAAGCAACCTTCACATTTTGCTATAAATGAAAATATTTGACTGGATTCACTGTACTGCTGAGTACAACTGCTCATGTTGTAATCCAAAAAATAAGGTTTAGCTCAAATTGTTCTTAAAACTGAAAACCAGTATTGTGGTTTTTACACTTTGCTTACTGTATTTGCCAGCTTGCAAAACATTTCAATAAGTATGCAAACTTTAGTTCTTCTCATTTCTGAAAACATTGCATTTATTATGTAAAGCTTCTGTCATCTACTTCTGGAACAGAAGCTTTCTTTTGAGATTATTACTTTTATTGGCCTGTTTAACACACACTTTGATATTTAGTTATTAAGTACTGAATTACAGTACACTTGAAGAATATAGTCTTGGATCTTGAGAATAACATGAATAGTAAATATAACTTTCAAAGCAAGCAGTGCCACCTACTGTTTTTGGTTTATCATGGCATACATTAAATTTAGTTTCTGTGTAGTCATACTGCATTGAAAGGTACTTGAGGTTTCTTGCGTGGGACTGTCTCTGAGGTAACAATTCCATTTAATCTAGCACATAAAAAGCCATTTAACAAGTAATACAGTGCTGTTTCTATATCTTAATTCTACCATTCTAGCAACGCTGTTAAAGGATAAGCAATGTGTTCTGTTCAGTAATGTGTGGCTGCAAGTGATGATCAGACAAATTAGGCTCTTTGTAGCCAGATGTTGCCTTTCTATTTCACATCCACATTAACTGCCCCAAAATAGATGAACTCAAAAATTCAACAAATAAACCTTCAGTAAGCAATGGTAAACCACTCCTGTATTGTACCAAGAAAACTACATGGCTCTGTGGTCGCCAGGAGTCGATACTGAGTCGATGGCACAACCTTTCCTTTAATCTCCTTTATAGACCAAATGATTGCTGCAAAATATGTATACTTATAGGTACACCCATTTTTGGTGCAGTTAATGTGGTTGTGAAAGAGGATAGCCAAGTTGGCTGTACAGAGACTGATTTTTATAGGCAGAATAATGTACAAGAATGTTTGAAGTGTGTTATGAGTGGGAAGTGAAGGTGTTGGTATGAATTCTTATGCTTGGTAGACTATGAGTAAAGGTGGGACTTTACTTGAGTTTTTTCTTAAACCAAAGGGTGGATAAACTTTATTACAGTCTTTGACCAGTACAGAAGCATAAAAAAAGAACACAGTGTCATACCTGTGCAACAATATAGCAACAACATAATTTTATGAATATACAGTGACGTAGTAAATTATTCCATTACATTAGTCATTGGGTGTTGCTGTATATTCATTGTTATGAAACAGAACATAGCCATGTTATAAGTAAGATTGGCTTGATAGTCTGACAGGAGAAATTATATATATATATATATATATATATATATATATATATATATATATATATATATATAAAATTTTCATTCATTCATTCATTCTTTGCCTGGTATATCCTTAATGAAAGGTAAAATTAATGACTCACATGAGTCCCTATTAAAAAAAAATTGGTATAATAAAACATGACCCACATTCAATATGGCCTGTCTTAAACCAAAGGTTTTTAGGGATTTAAATTTTTCTGTTTAAAAAAAAATAAACACATTTGATGGGATTGTCTTCACATAAGTGTTGGAGGTTTTTTGTGTTGCCTACATTTTACAACTCAGGAAACAACAAATCCGTGAAACAGTCTAGAACAGGAATCCCCAAACTGTGGCCCTCCAGATGTTGCTGAACCACAATTTTTTTGTGGCTGGGTATGCTGGAAGTTGTAGTTCAATGTATATGACACAAACATATATGTAAACATACACTTTGTATGAAACTGTATGCCAAACCATTCATAAAACCAGCATTTACAATGATGGCAAAGATGGAACATTTGGCAAATATGAATGTTCAACAGGCATCCTAGGTTATCTTCGCCAGTTTCGAAAACAATCTTCCTCAGAAATGTGTCATATCTTCTATCCGGAACAGCCTTAACAAGTATCTGCACGAGCATGCTTGCTTGACTCTTCCATCTAGGTCCTCTGTTCCCAGCTAGCTGGTTCATTCACCCCTCTTAGTGTTGCTGGTAGCTGCATTGGCGGACATTTGGTTTAATCTCATTATATCACAGCCCTGAGTGAGTCTAAATTTTATTGATGCAGTGATGGAGGAATGGCCTCTTCCCCTTTACTACCTTTTTGATGTTTTTTCCTCTGCATCAGGAATAGCCTGGCATCAGAAGAAGAAGCTTCCTTCTTCCTCCCATCCTGATTGTGGCTGTCTTGCAAACTGGATACAGTCATGTCACATGGCCAGTGTGCCAAGCTGCATCTTGCCCCATGCTTTGCTGATGGGGGACAGGATGTAGGAAAGGGGTGGCATTCTCACCATTGTTGGGTGAGCAGAATTGCAGTTTCTTCTGGTGACAATGTTTTCTGAGATATTGTGGGCACAGTAGTTAAACACTGCCTTTGCTACGTGTACTGTGATCGGTTGGGGTTTGCCTAGACACTGACCCTGAGGAGAGTGAGTCCAAGTAGGTGGGGAGTCTGCCCCAGCCTGAATCCCCACCTCTGATGGCAGTACTCATTCATTCATTCATTTGATTTCTATACCACCCTTCCAAAAATGGCTCGGGGCAGTTTACACAGAGAAATAATAAATAAATAAGATGGATCCCTGTCCCCAAAGGGCTCACAATCTAAAAAGAAACATAAGACAGACACCAGCAATAGTCATTGGCGGTACTGTGCTGGGGGTCGATAGGGCCAGTTAATCTCCCCCTGCTAAATAAAGAGAATCACCACGTTAAAAGGTGCCTCTTTGCCAAGTTAGCAGGGGTAGTCCAGAGACATTGGAATTTGACGAGTCAGATTTGACTGCTCCCTTGGAGAAATCTTGATGCTCTGGGGACCCAGCACCCCTAGTGGGGTTTGGGCCCTTTCCCTTGAGTCTTCTCCATTGTCTTCAAGTCTCCAGGAGCAGAGGCAACAGCAGGCCAGGACCAAGTTCCAGTTCTGCAAAGGGAACATATGCTTGGCTTCTCAGGCTCTCTCGCTAGGAGGATTTACATACAGGGCTTCTATCCCAAATCTCCTTCAGGAGAGAGTGTGTGCGTTCACACACCAGCCAAATTTACCTTGAAGTCCCTTCAAGATCCTTGGACCCACTCCACACACAACTTGGGCTTTGTCTTGCAAATTCTAGCTTATCTCAAGGTATTTCTGCATTTTTAAAATGCTGGTTTTAAGCTACTTTTTCTGAAAATGGGAGAGGCATTGCTGTAGAATCATTAGCATGATAAGAGGGACACTCTCTTTGAAATGCAGATGTAGCTCTTTAGTAATCTCAACCCTCCCCCACATTGGTTAGAAGGAAAACACGGACGCCTGCCATGTGAACCTGTAAAAACAAAACCTGAGAGCAGAGGGGGAGGGGCTGCTTCCCTCAATGCCATGAGTGTGATTCGACGTGGCTTCGCTCAACATTTACCCCGCAGCATGAAGCCATGTGCTAATAACTCCCTGATGAGCCTGCTCGGGAGAAGGGGCAAACCAGCCTATCCATTTCCTTGAGGGGAAGGCTGCCCTTAAAAGTTCAAGAAAGGGCAAGGCCCCTACTAGCTATAAAAAAAAGTCCCCAGTCTGCTTCTTGCTTGTGCAACAGCTCTCCTAAGAGCTTCTGCCTCTAACTACTTGCCTTGCCTGACCTGGGTCTGAACATGATGTGACTGCCCACAATTTAATGAGATGTTTAATGGGGAGTAGTAACTACCAAAATAGTGAAAGAATTGCTTTCAAAAACACAAAAATACCTATTGTATGATGCACATGAATCTTTGAGTACAACCTGGGGGATTAAATGAGGAAGGGATATACTATGTAAAACTGATGCAATTTTAAGTCGCTTAAATAGCAGAAAATTTAATTTGCAATATCGCAACTATTTTTTTGACAACCAAATTAGGGCACATGATAGGGCTTGTTACCTACTGCATCTCTACCAAGGTGCAAGACAATTAGACTGAGAGTGTAGATCTTAGCATTAGAATGTGAAAAGTTCAGCAAAATTAACATAGGAAAGGAGCCCCTTTCTCCCCCTGCACTTTAAGTATAGAGTGGAGCTTGACTAATTCCAGACACTAAAGAGCCATGGCACCTTTAGGCACCTGTGATGCCTAAAGTAGGGTATTCAGAAGCAGAGTTGTTTAATACAATCTATATTTGTCCCACACAGCCTTTTTTCTCTTAAAAGTAGGTTACTTGTAAAGTGGAAGCATATCTGCCCTCCCCCACCCTCTGTCACTAAGTCCAGTTTCAAGAGTCCATTGTTAGGCTCCTAAATCTGGGTCCGATTGCTAGATTCAAATAAAATGTGTCAAGGTCTGGTAGAGAGGAACTTCTATACCTCTATGATACCCTTTCCTTTTTGATATGAAACTTTATAACTGTCAGGGAGAATTCTCTTTTGGGGTAGGGAACAAAATGACTACCCCTGACCATATTGCGGACTCTCGAAATATATATAGTTTTTTAGATAAATTCAAAATGGATATTCAGTCAGATAGTGACCATCTGCCAATGGAGCTTTCAGACCTTTTGATACACTTGTTAACAGAGTCAATAACATACCCTGAGTTAATATCTGAAACTGGCCCCCTATGCCTTAGGTGGTCTAAACTGGATAACTCTGCAATTGTCTTAAAATCTGACAGTTGCCTCCAAATTTGTTCCTTACTTATTTTAAATGATCCAGAGAGTAATATTCTAGAACATTATAGCAACCTTTTTCAGGCCCTCCAACTTGCTTTAATAATATCTTGCTCAAAGAAACCCACCTCTCAAGTATCTGGCTCACAGTACTGGTTTGAGCAGGAATGCCATAATGCGAAACAATCACTTGTTAATGCATATGCTAATTATAGAGAGAACCCCTCGTCAGCCCCCTCTCAGACAGAACCTTTTACATTTAAAAAAGCAATTTCTATACTGCCTTTCATTAAAAACAACCCCAAGGCGATTTACAAAAGTTAAAAACATACAATAAAAATGACAATTAAAATGTTAAGCTAAAAATATAAAACAAATCTAATTTAACAACTATAAAATACAAGCATAAAAACACATAGACACAAGAATAAAAATACATAGAAGCAGCATAGAAACGGTCATGTAAAAGCCTGGGTAAAAAGCCAATAAATTGCTTCTGAAATCCAAAAGGAGCAATGCTCAGAGAGCTGCATGACAGCGACTGATAACTACTACCCAGTCCAAAGATTCTACTCTTTTCTGACACTATGTTGCCCAGAATTCTGTTTGTGGTTCGTCATGACTGGATTGCCTTATTACAGCCACAACATGGGAGAATATACTTCCGTATGCTTTATGCTAAGGAAGAAGACCAAGATTTTGACTTGGAGCTGACTTCTGATTCCCTTCCAGAATGGCTCTGGTAACATATGTTGAGGTTTCTAATTTAGTTATGTCACTGCTGGGAAGGCCCCCAGAAATGTATCTTCCGAACTTATAAAGAACTTCCTCTAATGGTGGGCACCAGTTTTAGCTTTGCTGTTTATACATTTAGATAGGACTGCACGCATACCCAAAGACTGGGGTACAGCTGTCATAATCCCGATCTACAAAAAGGGCAAGAGGGACATACCTGTAAATTACCGCCCTACAAGTCTCCTGAGCATTATAAGTAAGCTTTGTGCAAGACATTTATACAGGAAGCTGTTAGATTGGTTTGACTCTCAAGATATTCTTGCACCAGAGCAGGCAGGTTTTAGAGCTTGCCACTCCTATAGCCCAGGCTTTAATTTTGTAATATTTGGCAGAAAAAAATACACCTCCAGATCTAAGATGGCCCTTTATGCAACGTTCGTTGACTTTAAGTTTGCCTTTGGCCTTCTATTAAGGGAAATGTTATGGTGTAAACTGCAGGCTTCCACAGTTGATCGCCGTTTACTTATTCTATATATAGTCTGTATCAGAATACCTGTTTGAAAGTAAGGTGCTCTGCAGCAGGTCATTTCTTTAAGGCAGGCCTGTTCAACTTAGCCCCCCCCCAGCTGTTTTTGAACTACAGCTCCCATAATCCTGAGCCACACTGGCCAATAGCCAGGTATTATGGGAATTGTAGGCCAACATCTGCAGGAGGGCCGAAGTTGAGCAGCCCTGCTCTAAGGCAATTTTAACATAGAGAGGCGTTAAACAAGGTTGTATTTTAGCAGCACTCTTGTTTAAAGTTTATAGAACCTCTCTTGTTGCCTTTTTAGCTAATTCTGATTTCCACCCTTCAAAAGTGGCCTCCAAACCTGTAGTGATACTCCTTTATGCAGATAATGCCATAATTCTATCCCAAACACTAATTGGCCTGCTGCAACAAGGCTGTTTGAAACCAAAGGCCTGGCTCAACTGCTGTATGGTGCCCAACTTGGTCCATATTTCAATTTCTCAGTATAGCGGTGCAATCTAAATTCTTTAGGAAGCTATTCCAAACAGCTCACAGTGCCCCAGTGCAGCCTGGTCTTCACAGGGTAGAATCCAAGGTTTGGCTTTCTATGTTTAAGTTCTTGCTTAAGTCAAATCTTTATCCCCTGGGGCTGACATCATTGATGCTGGTGGGTGAATTCACTTCTTCTTCTTCTTCTTCTTTTTAAAATATTTTTATTATTTTTCCAACAAGATAACAGAAATAGGAAAGGAACATAGAAAAAGAGGAAAGATAAAAGTAACTTTACAGTTAACATCTCTTGGACATCTCATAATTACATACATTAATCGTGGGTTCAGCAGCCCTCTGTTCTCCACCTTCCAAACACACACACAGACACACACACACACACAACCACCCTTGCCAAGGATTGTAAAAAACCCCAGAGATAACACTTTAATTGGTCATCTATTCTTGAAAGAAAAATCAAATCTTGGATGAGGGTGTTGACCCTGTGCTAAATTGTAAATTATGAACGGTTCCCAAATAGAAATAAATGTTTCATTTGAAGAATTTCATAAGAAAGCAGTAACCTTAGCCATAGAGGCATATTCCCATAGCTTTAATAACCACTCTGCAGTCGGGATTATTTGTTGTCTCCATTTAGCAGCATATAAGATCCTGGCTGAAGTAATCAGATACAAAGACAGCTCTGTATACTTGATAGGAATATAGGATTTAGTCATACTTAACAACAACAACAACAAACCCCTCTGGAGAATAAGGGAAATTTATGTTTAAAATTCCTTGCATCTTACGGTTATCCCTCCTGCCCCCGAATTGTTGCACTTTGCTACATGTCCCCTACATATGATAAAACGTCCCCTCATGGCTCTTATACTTCCAACAATCTCCAGAGTAATTAGTATCCATCTTTGCAATCATCATGGGAGTAATATACCAGCGAAAATACATTTTATACCAATTTTCCCTTAAGGTGCTATTTGTTGTAAATTTAATGTTCATCTTCCATTGATATTCCCATTGAGGAGCCAGTGTGGTATAGTGGTTAGAGTGCTGGACTAGGACCGGGGAGACCCTGTTGGAGATGAACTTCCAGTGCATCGACCTTTTGTACCAATTGTCCTAATGTCCACTAGGGGCATTGGGAGTAGAGACAGTAAGGGTCTCCCTATCTGTCCCTATTCTATGACCCCTGAACTGACTCTGCAGCACTTCCTGTGCTGAATCACAATCCTTCCTTTCTTCCTAGAGAGCAGATGAAAACATCTCTCTCTCTCTCCTTACCTATCCATTATGTAGTCCTTTAGATTAGATATAGGTCTTTCCTATCTAAGTGTATTTAACCAATACATATTTAGTGTGTGTTTGTTTGTTTGTTTATTTAACATATTTTTATATTGCCCAAAACTTATGTCTCTGGGCGGTTTATAACAGATAAAAACAACATTAAAACATGGTTAAAAACAAAACAAGAAATTTAAAACACAACAATTTAAAATTTTTTAGAACAATGCTCTAAAACATTAAAAACAATATCAGTTGAAAGCCTGGGTGAACAGATGTGTCTTTAAAGACTTTTTAAAGGTTAGTTTTTAAAGGTTTAGTTTTTAAAGGTTTTTAGTCATACAAGGATCTCCATGTGTTTTCTCTAAATAGCTGCAATATCCAAACCATCCTCTGCTACCTACTCTGTAACTGGAGTGTGTGCTCATTCCTTAGTGCTCTGCTGTTTTACCTGTTGTGGGTAAAAATCAACAACCTCTAACAGACCGAGTTCAAATCCCCATTCAGCCATGATACTAGCTGGGTGACTCTGGACCAGTCACTTCTCTCTCAGCCTAACCTACTTCACAGGGTTGTTGTGAGGAGAAACTTAAGTATGTAGTACACCACTCTGGGCTCCTTGGAGGAAGAGCAGGATATAAAATGTAAAGAATAATAATAATAATAGCCTATATTCTCCGACGGTATCTATAACAACAGCAACAACATTGACAATAAAATTCAGCCATCCCAGGTCCTTGGGAAGGACTCGATGTCTGGATAAAACAAACCAGTCAATAACACCTGTCTGACTGTGTAAATAAACAAATAAATAATAATAATAAATTGTTGCACATCAGTTGTCCTGTTTAATTTTTGCATCCACTTAATCATATACCTGTTCTGTTTCTGAATCATATTTCAATAGCAACTTTTATATCAATCCCAGTAAATGATCAGTATTTTTAGTAACTAATACTTCAAATTCTTATTATGTAATTCAAATGAATACTATAAAACAAAAACAGGCTTAGGGTGGCAGAAGATTAAATGGATACAACATTCTGCCCAGGCAATTAACGACTGGTGCAATTCAGAATTAGGGATGAGGATACGTGATTTTTTAATGGGACATCTGGTAACTGTGGAATGCTCCCCAGGTAAATCTGCAGGCTATTCACTAGTAAACCATACAGGGATGATTTCTAACTATGAATCTTTAATTTCCCATCTTAAGCCCTTATTGGCGAAACCGAGTATGAGGAGAGCGGACAGTCAGGCTAAAAATGACAAGAAATGGTTTGACCAGGAGTGCATTCTTGCTAAAAGAGCCTTAGTTCAACTTTCAAACTGCCTCAAACAAAATTTTTCACCATACCTAGAGCAAGAAATGGCACAGTGTAAAAGAGAATACAAATCGCTCTTAAGATTTAAACAGGAAGCAGCCATGAAAGAGCGCTGGGCAGCGGTTATAAATGCTGTCAAAAACAATGACTCGATTGGCTTTTGGCGGTTAACCACGCCACATGCTTACCCCTATAGACATATTCCCATTTCGGCTGATCAATGGGAGAACCATTTTGCGGCATTGTATAGTGAACCAATACCTTCCCTGCCATTGGATATCTCATTGACTTCTTTGTCACACTGGCCCTCGGTCACAATTCATGAAGTTAAATGTCTAATTACACAGCTAAAGAGAGGGAAATCACCGGGTAATGATTTCATTTCCCCAGATTTTTTGTTATCTAATATAGATTGGTGGGCCCCAATTTTGGCAGCTTTGTTTACATACATAGACCGTATGGCCCATATTCCTAAAGATTGGGGGCTTGCAGTTGTCGTCCCAATCCACAAAAAAGGAGTATGGGACGACCCTATGAACTATAGACCGATAAGTCTGCTTAGCGTAATTAGTAAACTTTACTCAAAACATCTCTGTGTTAAACTTTGTGAATGGATGGACCAGGAGGGCATTTTAGAACAGGAACAAGCAGGGTTTAGACCAGGTAGGTCAGTGTTGGACCACTGCATTGTGTTGCAGTATTTAATCAAAAAATATGTACATGTAAAGAAAACCCCACTGTATGCTGCTTTCATTGATTTTCAGATGGCATTTGACTCTATTTCAAGAGGCATTCTTTGGGCAAAACTGTTTCAAACATCAATTGATAGGAGGCTATTGTTATTAATCCACAGACTTCATAAAAACTCAACTCTCTGTGTACGCCTTGATTACATGGGTCATCTCTCAAAGAAGATACTCACAAAAAAGGGAGTCAGGCAGGGCTGCATATTAGCCCTCTTTTTATTTAATTTCTATGTGAATGGCTTAATCCAGCGGCTACAAGGTACGGATACACCTGCCCCCAAACTGGCTGATAAGTATCTATCAATTCTTATGTAAGCTGATGATGCGGTGATCCTGTCCCAAACCAGAATAGATTTAAAGAAAGCTCTGGGAGTGCTGGCTGATTACTGTAAAGAAGTGCAGCTAGTAATAAATTACACCAAAACTAAGATTCTCCGTTTTAGTACAAAAAATCGTAGCTTCAACTGGTCAATCGATGGCCGTAGAATAGACCAGGTAAAGCAATTTAAATACCTAGGGGTAGTTTTTCAGTTCAATGGCCATAAAACTGCCCATATGAGATCTGTTGTAGATAAGGCCAAACGCAGTACTACAACTATACTGAGGTTTTTTTGGTCTCAGGGGGGACATTACATTCCAGCTGCCATTAAACTTTACATGGCCAAAGTAGTCCCTCAACTTCTTTATGGGACACAGTTGGGGTCATATTCTAACTTTAACGAACTTGAAAAAATCCAAACGGGTTTTTTGAGAATGCTATTTGGTGTACCTAATTGTGTGCCCAATGTGGCAGTCCGCTGGGAGTCGGGCATACTCAAATTGGAATCCAGGGCATGGCTAATAAGAATATTTTACTGGATTAAACTCCATCTTTACCCGATGGGACTAATTCCTAAATTCTTATCGGTTGAGCCGCAATCATCCTGGAGTAGGAAGATAATAGACAAACTTAGTCAAAGTGGACTATCTCCTGCCCTACTGCTGGAGGCCGGTGAAAACATGGCCCGTAGACTGGTGAGACAGAGATTGATAGACATAGATTTACAAACTGAGAAGACCAGCTTACCGCTTTTCTACAAATCAATCTATGCTAAGGCGGATTTTACTCCGGCAGCATACTTATTTACAATCACCTTAAGTAAATTTAGATGGGCCTTCTCTAGGGCTAGGTTCAACGTTTTCCCATCGGCTTTACTGTATGGGAAATACACAAAATTACCCTATGAAGAAAGGAAATGTCCTTGTGATCAGGCGGTCGAAACTATGGCCCACATTTTATTGAAATGCCCTATATATCAGGACATAAGGCATCAATTAATTGGTCCATTATTAAAAGATCTGAATGGAAAAGGCGATGACCTGGTGGTAACGTACTTATTAGATGACAAGGATATATCAACTTCTGCCGCAGTAGCCAAGTTTTGTTATGTGGCCTCAAGATTACGGCCTTCAAAGGAATAGAGTCTCTAAGGCTTCTGGGAAGCTACAATATGCACATGTACTCCATTTTAAGTGATTAACTGGTTTTTATTTAATGTTTCAAATTTTCTGAAAGTATGTTTTGTTTTCTCTTTTTTGTAAATGTGTTGTATCATTTGGTCAAAGACCGTAAATAAATACTAAACTAAACTTCAAATTCTGTTAAGTCTCTAAGTTTGCCGCCTTGTCTCTGTATTTCTTTCTGTACTATCGTACTAATTTGTAGATATTGAAACCATGAGGGCTTATTGGACCATCCCGAAGCAAGAGTCTGGATGGGTTCATTTATGTTTTTCCTGTAGTTAAACTTTTCAAGTTGTATGCCTTCTCTCTCCAGTGGGCAAAATTTCTAGAATTTTCTTCTCCATGAAAAAAGATGTTTAAGATAGATACCAAAGACGATAGCTCTGGACTTATCCTGTTTTTATATTTGTCCCAAACATGTAATACACTACTTCTAATTGTATGGGATTTTATGTCATGATATTTCCTTTTTATATTAGTCCATAAATACTTATGTAACCCTTCTGGAAGGTCAGACCCTTTCATAGCCATCATCAAACCATATGATTCTCTAATCCAGTCTGAAATCCATGGCAAGCAACTGGCATGATGATATAATTTCAAATTAGGAACATCCAGTCCTCACCATTCTTTTCCATCTTGCATGACCCTGAACCTAATTCTTGGTTTTTTATTGGCCCAGATAAATAATGTATATACCTCTGCCATATATTCAATGTCTTATCCTCAATTTTAATAGGGATAATTTGAAATAAAAAGTTCATTCTTGGTAAAATATTAATTTTGACAGATGCTATCCTTCCCAGCCAAGAAAGATTTAATTCTTTCCACCTGGTTAGATCTGCCATAATAAGGCTCCAAGACGGTAAATAATTATTCTTAAACAGGTCTTTGATATTTGCTGTTAAATTAATCCCCAGATATTTAATTGGTTTTTCTGTCAGTTGAAATCCAGTCTTGTCTTTCAAATATAATCTGTATCTGTCAAATTCCATGTAAGGATCTGTGTTTTGTTTTTATTGATCTTATATCCTGAAACCATGCTATAATGATTTATATGCTCCATTATTGAGTCCAAAGAGTCCTTTGAGTAATTGTAAGAACCACATGATCTGCATGCAATTTTATTTTATGTTCTTGCTCCGCCATTTTAATTCCAGAAACTTCTTGTTCTTGCCCTATCTTCATCGCCAATGGTTCAAGAGCTAGGATAAACAACAATGGTTAAAGGGGACACCCTTGTCTAGTATCTTTTGTAATAGGCTATTTTTTTGATATCGTCCCATTCACTATTATCTTTGCTGATTGTTCCTGGTAAATGCTTTGAATTCATGAAAGGAAATTCAGACAACAGTTCATTTTTTCTAATAGTTTAAACAAGAAAGACCAGTCAAGATTGTCAAAAGCTTTCTCCACATCTAAGAAAATCATCGCTGCTTTACTCGTATTCTTTGAAATGTCATCTATTGCATTCAATATATATCTCAGATTGTCTTTCATGTATCTCTTTGGAACAAATCCTGTCTGATTCAGATGTATTATATCAATTAAAAAACATTTCAGCCTTCCTGCCAAAATCGCCACAGAAAGTTTGTAATCCACATTCAGCAGAGAAATTGGTCTGTACGATTCTGGTCTAGTTGGATTCTTCCCTTTATGAATAAGAGGTAAATTCACTTCTAAATGGGAACGCTTACTTAAGCAGAATTTGCTTACTTATGGCCTATCACCACAAGCATTAATAGTGATGGGCTTTGATCAGGCCAAGTTGGTATCTTTTTTACCAAAGTGTCTCAGATGTAGAATGGTAGACTGATCAAAGCCTTATCCCAAGGGGAGTAGTGTTGGGAAATCAAATTTTGATTACACGCCCGGCCAGATATCTTAACTAGATCATGATTGCCAAGTATTGCAGGGTGTTTACTCAGGCATGGTTCAGTGTGCTGCATACTGCAATGCTCGAACAGATTTAACAAAGTCGCCTTTGAGGAGAGATTCTGCCCCTGCAACTCCAAGAGCTATTGAAACAGTGCATGGGTTATTATATTATAGCTTTTACAGGGACATTCACAATGTGTGTGTTACTCCACATTTATCAAATCTTCTGGGCTGTTCTGATGCTTTTTATATGTTATCTTTTGTCAGACCATGATGATAAGATTTCCTAAGTTCTGCCTAATTGCCAATAGAATTTGTAAGACTATGTTATATAGTTGAATGGTTGAGTATTACTATCTACTGAAGATAGTGATTATAAACTGTGTTTTTAAAATGTTTTAAATGAATCTTATGTATCTGTTTCTCTCTGTATTTTTGCTAGTCAGTGCCCGAAAATAAACTACTCCTACTACTACATCATCATCATGAACCTTCCTCGTTGTTTTTGTATTTATTCTCTGAATTATAATTTCAAACAATTTTTTAGTCTTCAAATTCTTAGTAACAGTCATTGTTCTCTTCTCCCCACTCCCCTGTTTTATTCCACAAAACTTTAATGGACTGGTACATATTCTCCCCTCACCCCACTGCAAATCAGCCTATGTGATTAGGAATGGGTGTGCTGAGAGCCAGACATCCTCTTCTTTCTGTATCATATTGGAGGGTTGGTTTCCCCAAACCACCATTCTACATGTAACTCAGATACTGGTATTAGAGTAGCGGTTTGGACAGCCCCTCCTCCCACCTCTGCATACGGTAAGCAAATGTGTTGGGATATCTGGGAAAGACATTGGAATGGGCATGCTCTCAATTGCCTCATTCAGACATTATAAAACTGAGGCTGTACTCAAGTACAGCCTCTAAAGAGAGTCGAAAGTCCCGCCCAGCATGTCAGCCACTCTCCTGCTGCTCCGTCAGTTGCAAGTCCATCACGCAGCCTTGTCTGAAGAGGCTAAGGCTTTAAGCATGATAGAAGGCATTTCCATGAGCAGGAGGCTCTTGCGCCCAAGCCTTTCACTCATGGAAGAGCCCTCCATCACACTTACAGCCTTTGCCTCTTCAGACAAGGTTGCAAATGTGATTAACCCACCCAGCAGGGGAGAGTGATTGACACATTGGGTGGGACTTCTGTCTTGTTTCAGGCCCATGTACTCTTGTCGAGTACGATCTCAGGGTTTTTTTATAGTGTCTGAATGAGGCTAATATATCCCGCTTGTGTGGGCTAGTTGGGGTGGGTGAGGGAAATAGGCCCAAAGTCAGCCTGTCTTGTATTGTTAATTACTGAATTCCCCTTCCTTTTAATGTATATAAGAACAGCCCTGCTGGATCAGGCCCACGGCCCATCTAGTCCAGCATCCTGTTCCACAGTGGCCCACCAGATGCCGCTGGAAGCCACAGACAGGGGTTGAGGGCATGCCCTCTCTCCTGCCATTACTCCCCTGCAACTGGTACTCAGAGGCACCCTGCCCTTGAGGCTGGAGGTGGCCCACAGCCCTCTGACTAGTAGCCATTGATAGACCTCTCCTCCATGAAGTCATCCACACCCCTCTTAAAGCCATCCACGTTGTTGGCTGTCACCACATCCTGTGGCAGAGAGTTCCACAAGTGGATCACGCGTTTGCTTAATACATTCCTGCTTTTTTGGTAGGGTGTGAACAAACTTTTTTTTATTTTTTTTGTATCTACTTTCTGGTTTATTTCTCCCAATTGTTATACATTTTGTTTGCGTCAGGGATGTAGATATAACTGAGCAGATGGGTTCAAAGAACCTGCCCCCGCCCAGCTCCACCCCTCCCTATCTTCTTCATTCTCCCTCACTCTGAGGGGCCACTGGGGCAGAGGGGCAGACATGGGCCTCCTCTCCCCTAGCTATGTCCTAGGTTTGAGTTGCTAGTTGTGCCTTTTATTTCAGTGTGGATAACTTCTACCAGTATTCTCTTTACTCACAGGATTTCTGTTCTAGTGCTTGCATTCCTCCCAACTTTTTTCCTGACCATTAACTGCTACTCTAAGGTTAAACGCTTTCATGGTTTTCCAGCTGCCAGTGCTTTATTTTTCCATCCCTGTACAAGGTTTCTATCTCTTATCATTTTGTTCTTTCCTTTTGCCCCCTATATTGTATCACTCTGCTATATTTTGTTCCCCCTCCATCTCAGAAATTTGTCTCTGGTTCAGAGAGAAAGACAGGGTGGGGGGCGGAGAGGGAGAGAGAGAGACCGGGGTGGGGGGCAGCTGCAAAGTCTGACTTGGTTATGAATGGTTAGCTGCAGTTTTTCAAATATGTACATGTCTCTCTACCCAAATATCCCAACATTCTTCTTTTTGCCTGAACCTCCTTTGTGCACTTCTGAATACATATGGTCACGTGCATCTACCATCCCCCCCATTACTGTTTCCCTTTCTCCTTGTTAAAAAAAAAAGTCAGTAGTTCAAATATTAACTGAGGAGAGTGTCACAATACTTGTTCCTGTGGTAGCTGAGTGGAATGCTTACTTTGCTCTCATTGGAGTCAGGCCCCACCCCTCCATTTTGTGATGCTTGGCAGAAGCATTGCTTGGCCTGTCTTTTATTTATAAACTATCTATCTATCTATCTATCTATCTATCTGTCTATCTGTCTGTCTATCTATCTATCTATCTATCTATCTATCTATCTATCTATCTATCTATCTATCTATCTATCTATCTAATATCCTGCTCTTCCTCCAAGGAGCCCAGAGCAGTGTACTACATACTTAAGTTTCTCCTCACACCAACCCTGTGAAGTAGGTTAGGCTGAGAGAGAAGTGACTGGCCCAGAGTCAACCAGCAAGTATCATGGGCGAATGGGGATTTGAACTTGGGTCTCTCTGGTCCTAGTCCAGCACTCTAACCATTCTAACCAAATATATGCTGCTGCTTCGGTCAGAAAGTACCCAATGTGGCTTACAATTTTAAAATATATATAAAAAATAATTACAGTATTGAGTAGATATGTTTAATAGGAATATAGCCTCAGAAGGAAGGGGACTGGCTGATGTAAAGACGTCTGCAAAAGCAGCCCCCGTGGAGTCTTTTGCTCTCTGAAGGTTGGTGGATTCCAAGCTCCCCCTGCCAGAGCAACGAGAGAAAAGGAGCTGCTGATGGGTTCTAGGGTGGCTGACATTAAATATGATTTTTAGTATTCCCTCTCCCCCTCCCCCACTGTAATCTCTGTCCTCTGAATACAGTCATCAACAGCTTGACTTTGGAATCCTTCAACTGCACAGTGCAACTTAAAGTTTCCCCCTTGTTTGATTTGAACAATGGGACTCCTTCTCCACCTTCCCTGCTCCCCAATCCGTGATTCTGCTGCTTATCTAGAATATCCCTCCCCCTGATAGGAAGACCTACTCCTGTTCTTGCCCTTGGCTCACTTTGACATCAACACATAGGGTGCTCCCATCATTAATATTAATTAATTAATTTATTAATAGGGATAATGATGATTTTTAGAGTATGGTTTATTTCTGAAAAATTGTTCGTGTTTGTCAAAAATATAAAAATAGATACACTTGTAGAACACCTGTTCACATGCAGAACAAAGCCACCTTCTCTTGTGCCAACCCAAGCAAAAATCCATACCCCTGGAAGCTTGCCAACTTTGATCCTGGCAGGTTTCCCATGCATTTTTAAGAGCTGAAAGACAAGGAAAAACCTAAACAAGTGAAGCTTTTTCTTATTACTGCATGAGGCAGACAAGGAAAAGCTTCAGTGGCTAAATTTCTGCTTCTCTTGCAGTTCTTAAAGGTACACAAAGCCTGTCAAGAGAAAAGTTGGCAAGCTCTAGCCTTTGAAGCATCTATATATCATTTTTTAACAATAACAAAAAGTCACAAAGTGGTTTACATAGAAAAAGAATATTCACCTGTAAAAACCTGTGATTTTTTATGAGTTTGCTTTATGTCCTTTTTGAGGGAGGAAATCTACTTTAGATTTTGTTTAGCTTCTCCATTATTAGATGCCAAATGTCACTTGGCAGGGGAAGAGGGGAAATCCTCAAAGCTTATTTTTCCTCCTAAGGTGCACCCAAGACACTCTTCTGTAATGTCAATGTAAAAGGCCTACAAAGGGCCATCTGGGGAGTTAAGGGAATGGATTAGCTGCTTAGCTTGTATGCAGGGGCATTGCTATAATTGAACAAGGTGAGACAAATATCCCTGTGCCCCTGAGGGAGCCCCCCCCCCCCCGCTGGCCAACAGTTCACTCTTTGCTCCCCGCCTCTAACAACTAACATGTTGCTGGCTCCTGCCAGACAGAGAGGGACAATAGTCCTATTCAGACATTACTTAAAGTGACAGGTAGGAGAGCTGGTCTTGTGGCAGTTGGTTGGTTGTGCCATCGAGTCCTTGAGGACTCCTGGTGACCACAGAGCCATGTCGTTTTCTTGGTATAATACAGGAGTCGTTTACCATTGCTTTATCCTGTGCAGTGTGAGATGATGCCTTTCAGCACCTGCCTGTATAGCTGCTGCCGGATATAGGAGGTCTTGTGGCAGCAAGCATGAATTGTTCCCCTTGCTAAGCAGGCTCTGCCCTGTTTTGCATTTAAATAGGAAACTACGTGTGTGTGAGCACTGTAAGCAGAGTTCCCTCTAACTTTTTTTTCTTATGTGTGCGGAATGATTTTTGTTCCGGGCAGCAGTATCAAGGTAGTGTATGTGCATGTGCATTCAGAGTGGGGTCTTCCTGATTCAATTGTGCAGGATCTAAAACTGAGTGAACATCAAAAACCTTGTTTCCGCACAGACATGTGCGTGCCTTAGAGAGAACACTGACTGTAAGATATTCCTCTTAGGTGATGGGGCCACTCTGAGAAGAGCATCTGAATGCTTGTATGCAGAAAGTTCCAATTTTCCTCCCTGGCATCTCCAAGATAGGGCTGAGAGAGACTCCTGCCTGCGACCTTCTAGTCCGGCAGTCCCACCCAAAGTATGTCTCACCCCTCTTCATCACACTGCTCATGGTTATCTTGCCATTCATTTGTCACGGGAAGCTCTGGAATTATCATGGCAAGTGCTTCTGTGATCTGCTCAGGCACCAGTGTAACCATGAGCAGAGCAGCAAAGAGGTGTGAGAGACATGCCAGGTGGGACTTCCAGACTGTCTTTTGACAGTGAAATCATGCACACAATCACTTTAAATAGCATCTGAATAGGGCTGGTGTGAACAGATGAATAAGAAAAATAGAGGCATTGTTAATACTCTATGAATTTGAGGTTATTGTAGTAGGTATATGGTTTTTTAAAAAGTTTCTAAGCCAGGGGAATGTATGTGTGGGTTAGGGATCTGCACAAAACTGATTCTGTGTTTTCATTTCAAGCTCAAAGTGCTCAAAACATGTGAGTAAATTTTGAATGTTTTGGCCATAGGGAAGAATGGGGAAACTCGAAACACCCCATTGTTTCCCATGGATAGCTCCTCGGGACACCAAAGTGGATTGTGTGTTAGGGCATGATGGGCATTACCTATCACCTAACCCACAAAAGAAATGGGCAAGTGGGAGATTAAAACTTCTGTTTTAATTAGAATCCCTGCTAACTTGGCAAAGAGTCACCTTTTAATGTGGTGATTCTCTTTATTTACCAGGAGGAGAGTAACTGGCCCTATCCACCCCCAGCACAGTACCTCCAGTGACTGTTCCTGGTGCCTATCTTGTGTTTCTTTTTGGATTGTGAGCCCTTTGAGGACAGGGATCCATCTTATTTATTATTTCTCTGTGTCCACAGCCGGCCACCTTGAGCCATTTTTGGAAGGGCAGTATAGCAATTGAATGAATGAATTAATAAATCAATATTTTTAACCTTTCCCCCAAACCCCCCATAGGATTCTATGGGGAAAGGTTAAAATTGTGTTTAAAATCACCTGCTTGCCAATTTCTTTTGTGGGTTGGGTGGTAGATAGCACCCATTGTGCCATACCACCCAACCCACTTTTGTGTCCCTAGGAGCTGCATATGGGAAACAATGGGGTGTTTTGAGTTCCCCATTGTTCCCTATGGCTGGAACAAACAGAGTGCATAGTTTTGCAACCCTGCCTTGAAAAACACTGCGAGCACACAGTAAAAGGGGATCTGTCCCTCCTGACATAGAGCATGCATTTCAAACACAGTCCCAAAATGGCCAAAAAAGAATCACTGAACCAGAATCCACAGCCGGCCACAGTTTTTGCTCTACGGTAACATCACTGGCACTCACACACAATTTTGATGCCTTAATTCAGCATTGCAACAGCTGCCACAGCACAGCAGCACCCTTAGCATCAGCAAGCATAGCCATAAACTCAGTTAAAGCAATGTCTTCAGTCACATTTTGACTGAGTACACCTTGCAGTGCAGATTGTAGACCAGAGCAGTGAGTGAAGCACAAGTTAGTCTTAAGGTCAGATATGGCGCTCATCTCACAGCAGTCACCAATAAAATATTGCGCAGGCACCAAGTTCTGCCTTTGTCAGTCTGAGATCCAGCAAAAACAGTTATAGCAGCAATGGCACAGCAAGCATATTATACTTAGTGGTGAGAAAACAAATGAATGAAACCAACTTCTTTCCATCCTGCCTGCCACAGAGAGACAGGAGGACAGAGCAGTCATGGCCTGATAGACCAATGGTCTGACAAGAAACAAAGCTTCTATACTTTGCTTGTGAGAAGAACTTTTTTCTTCTCTAGCATATATCCTTCCCTGCCTGCCTGTATCTGGATAATTCCATGGCCCTTGGATTGGTGCTGGGGCCCAGCTGACACCCTAAGCATTGCCTCAAACTGGATTTGCTCCATCTCCCGGCTTGCCACTGGCTTCTGCAGGTACTGCAGAACACACTGCTTTGCACTGCTGCAGGGCTCAGTGGACTCCTCCTGTACTCCTGGCAAGACGCCAAGGAAGCCCTCTGACCAGATGGAATGCTCAGGTGTAACTACCGGCTCCCTTGGCCCTGCCAGGGATATTATGTTGCTGGACCAGGAAGTGATGGTGATGCTGCTGCTAGGGGTAGACTGTGCACTATTTATTTATTTATTTGTGCGTGCATGCATGCATGCATTCATTCATTCATTCATTTGGTCAGTCCTCCAGCATCCTGCTCCTGGTTGTGTCCCAGTGTCCTCTCCTCTGCTCACCTAACATCTTCAACCAGGAGGGATTTCCTACTGGTCAAGGGTGACCACATTGCTCTTCATCCTTGGGTCACATGAGCAGGACAAAACATGCACTGCCCATGCACCCAAGGGTGTCCTGAGCCAATCCATCACTCCAGGCATCAGCTGACCTGCAAAGGTGATTCTTTCCTCGATGGTCATCATGGAATGGAGCTCACCCATTGTTTTCTTGAGGAGGAGAGTGGTGGGCAAAGCCTGGCTCAGCTTTGCTGTCTCGGCACACAAGCTGTTCGTAGGAACAAAGAACGACTCGAGTGTCAAGACAACTTTGGAAATGAGAGCCTATTCCTGGTTGGATAGGTTGCACACTCCAAACCATGCCTCCTTGCCAGGGCATGGATGGCCAGCTCTTGTTCTTGCAGGCACTGGAGCAAGAAAAAGATGGTGTTCTACTGGGTCGGAACATCCTGAGGGATCAGGTGTTCAGGTAGCTGCAGCTCGGGCTGCTCCTTGAGTATACATCCTTTTCACTCCAGTGGAAGAAAGCAGCTATCTTATGGCACCTGTCCACAAGGAGCATCTGTGGCAGCAGCAGACTGAGACCCAGCACCTTCAGTGGGGATGTCTCACCTGGCCACAGCCCTAGAAAGGCCAAGCACATCCCTCATGACCAGGTTGAGAGTGTGTGCCACACAACGGATGGATGCAAATTGAAGCTACTTGGCTGTCCTCTTTACATCCACAGCATTGTTGGTCACCATGAACCCATGGCAAAGGTCTGGCTGCCTGGACAGCCTGGCGATCCGTGACCACTCACTATTCATCTGCCCTGTGGTTACTGTCCAGCATCTCTGCATGCAGCAGAACCCACCTGTGCTTTGCTGTATGGGAGGGGCTGGCCACAACACCACCAGCAGATATCCCCTTGCTCTCCTGCCCCCACCAGTGCACTGTGAGGGACAGGAAATGTTCCTCACAGAAGTGTGCCTTCCACTGCAGCTGGTCCAAAGATCCACAGTGAATTGCATGCTTGTGTCAGGCATTGCTGCATGCAGCAGTCCCAACACAGCCTCCCTGCATGGCAATCCAGGCACCCAGCAGCAGCGAGGTGCAGCTTAGGGCTGTAGAAGAAAAAACAGTCAGCATAGCACTCAGTTTTTAAAGCCACTGGTGGCGGACAGGCTGGCTGGCTAAGAAGAAGAGAAGAAAAGAAAAGAAATCCACAGTAGCAAAAAATACTGAAAGCAACACCCAGTTAAAGCCATTGATTGGTGCTGCTGGCACAATAACAACAACAAAAAATTAGAAAAGGAAAAGAAAAGCATTTCTTGGCACTGCAAATTAAAAGGAGAGAAAAAAGAGAGATAAGCCATAGGCACTCTCAGAGGTCATTCACACAATCAAAAATTGTGTCCTACCCAGGTTTGGGAGCCGTGCGTACTCCCAATTTTTGATTGTGTGGAAGCAAGGAAACATGCCCTTTATTTTAAAGGTGTTTAGTTTTGAGTTTGAAACACTTGAAATGGCCGTTTTGAGCTCGAATTGTTTCGAACTCAAATAGATTTGTATATCCCTAGTGTGGGGTGTGTGTGCATGGTATCTGTAAAAGAAAGGCATGCCAAAAATATCTTTTTGTTCACCATGTCCTCACAGTTCTTCTGCAGCTATGACATAGTGTGGGGGGAGAAAAAGGAAGGAGGCCCAGTGGCCCATATTCACTTATTGTCCCAGGGCCCACTCCAACCTAGCTATGAGCCTGCTTTTAGGCACCTCTCCTGGGAAATTGGCGGGCTGCTAGCCAGGTCAAGTGCTCTTTTATTCTGGTACTTGTGGCTGCTAATAATAATAATTAATAATAATAATAATAATCTTTATTTTTTAGCTGCCACATAACAAATTGTTCTCTGGGTGGCATGGGGAAAGAAATCAAGGTGAATCTTGGGTGCAGCCTCTGGGCTATCAGCTGGCCTTCTCTGGTGGCAATTCAAATCTGTTTTTAATCCTGACATCTCTTGGATATAGTAAGAACAGCCCTGGATCAGGCCCAAGGCCCATCAAGTCCAGCATCCTGTTTCTCACCCGATCCCACCAGATGCCGCTGGAAGCCTACAGGCAGGAGTTGAGGGCATGCCCTTCCTCCTGCTGTTACTCCCCTGCTACTGGTACTCAGAGGCATTTTGCCTTTGAGGCTGGAGGTGGCCTATAGCCTTAGTACCCATGCCTTTTTTAAATGGACAGAAGCATTGTGTCTTTCATAGTTATGTAGCTGACTGATCAGGGAGAAAGTTGCACCTGTTTGTTTGTTATGTAGCTTTGAAAGACATGGGGACCTTGACAATCAAAGGTGACAACCCTCCTTTGAATACAAAGTCAATTTATGGAGGATATCCAGACAAGAGACACTCGAAAAAATATTTTAAGACCTGTGCCCTGCTAAACTTGGCTCCATAGAGCCCTCCTGTAGACAAGAATATAAAACAGTATCAGTTTTTAAACTACGTGAATAAACAACATAACATATAAATATGAACTGGCAGCAGCAGAGTGAAATATTAAAAAAACCTGTCTAGCCGGTTATTGAAAACATACACCAGTTCAGCCAACAGTTTGCTACTTATTTTAAACGGTATTAAAACAAGCACCTTTCAGTGGTTCTGGGCAGTGCTTGACCTTGCTGAATGTAAAAAGCAGTTAATAAGTGCTACTTCACGAGTTTCATCTTTTTAGATTATGTGTACTTCTAGTAATGGAAAGTGGCTGAGGCAAACTCGTTAGAGCGCTAGTGTGGGAACTCAGTGAATGAGGTGTACAGTACAGCCAAACCCAGTTGCTAGTGTGAAATGGCCTTTAGCGGTTGCATATTTTTGTTCAGGCTTTAAATTTTAAATGCCAGTGTAAGGATTTAAGGCTTCTTCTTGCTTAGCATGTTACAAGATCCCGCCTGTCCCCTTTTTCCTTTATGGGGCTGCAGTGAATATTGGACTTCCTTAACAGGACTAAAGTGAGCTGAATTTAGCTGAATTGCAAGGATCATTTGCTTGTTTGCACTTCATCAGGGAAAGCGAAGCTTATAGGAAAAGGGGATTGCTGGTGATTATGTAACAGGCATCCTGTATCTTTAGTCCAGTGGTTCCCAACCTGGGTTCCTCCAGATGTTGCTGAATTACAACTCCCAGAATGCCCAGCCATAATAAATTGTAGCTGGGGATGCTGGGAGTTGTAGTTCAACAACATCTAGAGGAACCCAAGTTGGGAACCACTGCTTTAGTCTTTCAGCAATATCTGCTGCATGTTACTCCCTCCTGGGTTTTATAAGAAAATTGCTCTCCTATCACTCAGTGATAGTGTCCTTGCAGTGACACCTAGTAGCCTCCTGGATGTTTGTGAATGCATGAAACTATGAAAAAAGGTTGATTGCTCTTAGAAATATAGAGGAATGTCTGGTTATCCTATTTATAAGTCCAGGGTTTTTTTTTTAATATCTAAGGGCCGGTTCCCATGCTTACCTGGCCAGTTGCCATCTTTGTATGATGAAGAAGCAGCCAAATGCCCTTCTCCCTGCCCACAAACACTTCAGGTAACTTCTGTGATAGGTATAGCATCCAGAGACTTGTTGGTACAAAGGCAACGATGCACAATTTCTCCCTCACACATACACTCTTCAAAGGAAAAAGGATGGGAGAACAACATGTGAATTGAAGCTCCATGTGGAGCCTCCACTTGATGAGTTATTTTAGGTGTGAAGGTGGTGGAGGTGGAGATTGAGTGCCAACTACTCCACTACACAGAGAATTGTCAGCTGGGTAAGTGCATGAACTGATCTTGTGAACTGGTTCACACAATGTGTATTTCATCCAAGTGTGTGCTTTTAACCTCTTCCTCCACTGCCAAATAATGCCTGCTTCTGGCAAGTTACGTTGCTTCTGATCTTCTGTGTGTTTATCTCTTCCTTGTATCCTTTCAGATGATGATGTGGACTTGGAAGCTTTAGTGAATGATATGAACTCCTCATTTGAAAGTCTTTACTCCACCTACAATATGCATTCGGAAAGCACACCACTCCTTCAGAATGGCCAGCTTGATCGCAGTCAGCTGCCAGCCTCAGGAACAAATTCACTTCACCCTGTGTCTCCTAGACAAAAAGTACAGAGGTCTCAGCCAGTACGCATCATGGCAGTCAGGTATGAAAACAGAAAAGCAATTATCCTTTCTTCCTTTCTTCTCTTCTTTTTTGATGATCCAGGATCCAACTGGGCAAGTGTGCGTGTGGTGGAGAAATTGAAAGATTGCTATACTTGGACCTGGATTCTGATTACAACCAATAACTCAGTGGGTTGCGTCCATTTCCTCTGGTTCATTTACTTGTTCTGTGAAATGGAAATAATATTGACCTTCATGGGTGGTTATGTAGCTGAAGGGATGCAGAAGATGCCATTTTGTGACTGGCTCTGGCTCCCCAAGCCATCACTTTGTGACTGACTCTACCTCCCCAAGCTGCTGTTTCATGCTAGTAGTTCTCTAGGCTTTGGCAATAGTACAACAAATGCTTGGAAGCCTCACCCCTGCCCAAGCATACCATTTATAACCACTGACTCCAAAGGTTGTAGTCCTAACCGCACACACTAGGGAGTAAATCCCATTGCACTTGGAGAGGTCTGCTTCCAAGTAAATATGCTTAGGGTTATACTTTTAGCCTTTATGTAGTGCCTTTTAAGTGTTCTGAGCACTTAGAAGTCAATCTGCCAATTAAGTTAAACTCTAAATAGTCATGTCTGCTTGTTAAAAGTAAGGGCAAAGCCAAGCCAACTATTATTCATTTGTGAGAGTGAATCATTTACAGGAGATGCAAAGAAGGCCATGTTGCATCAGTTTTCTTTAGAAAGGTGGATTGTTAATCCAGGTTATCAGGAAAAATCAAGATCACAACTAGAATATAAACCTTGTTTTTGCTGTCTCTTTATAAACTTGAAAGTACCAAAGATTATAAAATAAAAAGTATAAGTACCTTTACACCAATCTAGACTAGAGGGTGTACTTCTAATAGCCTCTGGGTGTTGCTGGTTATAAATGTCAAGCTGATCATAAACCTATTTAAAAAGGTTGCCTTGTGCCATACTCTACCGGCAGCAAACTACAAGCTCTGAGTAGCCCTTGCCTAAAGGTGTTTTGCCACAGTGCAACCATTTAATGGCCTTTTGATATGGTCCAGCTTTATAATATCAAATTAGCAGGGCTGTGGTTAGTTCAGGACATATAGATCTTATTTATTTTATTATCTTAAATAAGATTACCATCTTATTTATTTATTTCTCTGTGTAAACCGCCCTGAGCCATTTTTGGAAGGGTGGTATAGAAATTGAAAAAAATAAATAAAATAAAATAAATAAATAGAATGTTCATGTCAGAAGTATTCCCTGAGATAACTGAGCCTAGATGATTGTGTTTTGATACACATTTAGTGTCTTTGTATAGCCATGTGGTCCACGTTGAAATCATTGCTTATAAAGTGCCATGTACACCAATGGTGGTATATGAATAAATTTCATATATGTATTTGGTAAAGGACACTTGCAAAATGTTTGTGTATGCTTCAGGGTTCTTACTCTTGTGTTAGACCAGTTACTTGGCTCCATGGATATTCACAGTAGTGCTCACTAAGTCTCTATTCCAATGCTTGTTTTTCTTTTCTTGCATTTGATGTCTGCCTGCTGGTTTGAGCCTCACCTATTATTTGGCAAAAGTTTCTCTTAACTCCAGTGAAGATGTAATGGATCAAATCTCTTAACCATGGTTAAGAGATGGAGAGCAGGCCATGGGATGCAGTGCTCTATCCTGTCTAGCGCATGAATGTATTCTCCCCTCTTAACCATAGCTGGATTTCATTTCCACCAGCCTTAAATAAGATCAGTGCTGAACAAGTTCCATCTTAGCTGGTGTTTCTATCTGAAAATTCTCTCTGTTCTGTAGACGCCTACAAGAAGAGGAGCAACAGTTCAGAACTTCCTCTTTGCCTGCCATACCAAATCCGTTTCCTGAGCTTTGCAGCCCCACAAGCTCACCTGTGCTGGCACCTGGATCTCTACCTCAGAGTCAACCTGCAAATAAACAGGTAAATCTTTCCTCCCTGTTGCATTTTTTGGAAATTATTGGATGTTTTTGTACTGCAGAATTCCTGTTTTTGGAGTTTGGCAGTTGATTTCTTCATCACGACAGGGCAAAGAAAAGCCATAACATTTTATTAAAAATAAAAATCTTTCCCCCTTGAGCCGTGTAAAAACTCAAGAACAACAGTCTTCAGACAGACTTCAAAGCTTTTGAAAGGCTTATAAGTATAAAGCACATCAAAATTCTTCTTCCAGTTAATGAAGACTGCTTGTAGTGAATGGAGCAATAAAAGTTCTGATCTCCTTTGAATTTTATAACTGTAGGCAGTGACTCATTAAATCTGAAAACTAAAAAAGTGTTGCTTAAAGTGATCAGTAACCTGTCTGTTTATAGAGCATATCTAGAGTCCTCACCTTCACCGTGCTGATTTTAATGTTAAGCTTCTACAGTGTGTGTGTAAGTGTGTGTGTGTGAGAGAGAGATAGAGCGCTGCCACTGTCCATTTCTTGCTACAACACTGTCTCACAAACAAAACAAAACAAGCCTGTGGGCTTCCCAGAGGCATCTTGTGGGCCACTGTGTGAAACAGGATGCTGGACTATATAGCCTTGGGCCAGATCCGGCAGGGCTTTTCTTGAGGCTCTTCACATGATTAGTGTGAAGAGTTGTAAGGGGGCTTGCGGGGCACCCTCTCTCCATGCAGATGATCACTAGCCCATTGCTGGGTGGGTGGATCACCCGCCCAGACGAGTAGCAGCTTCACTCAGGCGCTCCTGTGCCCGAGGCTCTGAGGCTCAGGCAAAGGGAAGCGCTCCACGCAGTGCCCCCCCCCCCCCCGGAGCCCCAGGAATGAGATTCATAAGAGGGTCACTTAGAGACTGGTCAATAAGCTGTTGGTGGTGGATGTTGGACAGTGGCTATTGTAGAAACTTGACATTAAAGTCTTCAAGGGGCAGGTGAGGACTCAAGGTATGCTGTATTAATCCCCTCAAAAGGTATTGGGCAAGTACTTCTGCATAAGGAGGATGGCAAGAGGAAGTCCTGCCCTGGTGACGCAGTGGTAAAACTGCCGCCCTGTAACCAGAAGGTTACAAGTTCGATCCTGACCAGGGGCTCAAGGTTGACTCAGCCTTCCATCCTTCCGAGGTCGGTAAAATGAGTACCCAGAATGTTGGGGGCAATATGCTAAATCATTGTAAACCGCTTAGAGAGCACCGGCTATAAAGCGGTATATAAATGTAAGTGCTATTGCTATTGCTATTGCTAAGTGTTTCCTCCTGTTAGTGTTTTCCCATGGGTATGGAAACGACTAGTTTGAACGTCATCTTGTGTACCTTTTCCTCCAGCTTTCCCCATATTTTTATAGGCCGAGGGTGGCTTTGCCAATGTGGTAAAACATGTGTGCAATTTCAGAAGTCTTTGTCAGATATTGTGTGTTGAGCATTTTAAGACTATTTCACATTTTGTTGTAAACCGCCCAGAGACATTGGGCGGTATAAAAATGTTAAATAAATAAATAAATAAATGTTACTGATTTCCTGCTTAGAAACTGCTCCCATCTAGGAAATGGTATACAGTAGAACCTCATTATCCATGGATTTGCATATCCACAGTCAAAAAGGCACCCAACATCGGCATATGGGGAGGAAAGAGGGGAAAAACACATTGACCTTGCATATCCGCGGGTCGGGTGTGGCCAGAAATGACCACAGAGGTAATTTCCAGCCGCCAGAGCCACAAAATGGCTCAGTTTGAGTGTGAGAGAGAAATTGGCAGTTTTCAGCCCATTTTGGGCTGATTCGGGGGCATTCCAGGACACAGCGTGATTCGGGGGGAGCAGCAAGGCAGAGTAAGGTGCCCCCCCCACCGTTTCTTCCCAAAAATTGGCCGATTTCCAGCCTTTTCCAGCTGACCGGGAACCTAACCCCTGCAAACCCATTGCTTTCATGCCTCAATATTTGCGGTTTCCATATCCGTGGCTGTAGCTGGAACAGAATCCCCATGAATATCAAGGTCCACCTGTAATTGCCATACATAGATCATAATGCAATACATTTCTAAATGATTTCATGTACATAGGTTGAGAATCTGTGGCTGGTGCTGGCTTCCAAGTGCATCAACTCACATACAAGTAGGACCACTACAATACATAATCTAGATGGATAAATTGTACTATCTCCTGTATAAAATTAGGTAATGGTGTCAAGCAGCCCTGATTTATCAGTCTTATTGGTTATCTGCTATTCCTTATTATATGTTCTGAAAACTAAGCAAAGCAATTTGAGAGCATTTAATGTCTGGATACAACTTTCTTTTTCTTTTTTTAACAGTGTGTTTCCTACAATAGCACTTTGATGTTTGCAAAGTAATATAATTTTCAGAAGCTTAAACTACACTATCTAAATGAGCAGGGCCTCAGCATACCGAGATTCTTGGGGAGGTTAGAATTACACAAGAGTTCCTTGGGGTGGTTCTTAAAAAAAGAAAAGAAAAGAAACAACGGTGACTTGAATGCACAATCTAGAGCTTGAGGAATGTGTGAGCTGCTGGAAAGCTTGATCAGCAACTTGAGGGATCCTTTTTGTAACAGCAGACAAAGCTGCAAGCGTGAACCTACTGAAACAAAGCTCGTCTCTGTCCCAAAGCTCTCAAGGCTTGGAAGGGAAGCCAACTGAGGGCAGCCTGAAAAGCAGATAGACACTGTAAAAGGAGACTGCAGTAAGGTCAGGCAGGACGGCAACTCGGGTGGTCAAATATTTGATGTGTCAGGGACGAGCAGAACTGACTGGTAATTGGACGGACATGGTTCCATGGAGAGTCTTTAGTAATGATGTAATGTTGGCGCTTGGTGTGCTAGATGGGAGAGAGCAGGCAACTTCTTTTGAGGAGAGCGAAATGGTGTGAGGTCCCTGATGTAATGGAGAGTTTCCATAACAAGTCTAGCACAACAAAAGGTTTGGTGAGCAATTAAAGTTGTGAATATTAGGGTGGAGTTGAAATATTCCCCCCTCCCCCTATACTCCATAGGTTTGCACTGTGCGTGTGGAGGACAGACAGGTCCAAGCTAACAAATATTTAGGAAAACTGCTATTTTGTCATAGACATCTAGTGTGCTGGATTTCTATAACTATTATACATGCTTTAACATGTTTGCTCATTGATTTGTATTTCAAATGCTATCCTAAAATTTTGGCATACATTTTGGTATTGAGTTAGACTTTATTCCCATGATGGTTCTTTTGAGAATGCTAAGCTAACTGGCCTGTAATTTCCTTGATTCCCTCTGGATCAAGGAAAATAGGTGTTACTTTGGCTACTTTCCAGTTCTCTGGTACAGAGCCTGATTCTGGGGACAAGAAGTGGTTGGTATCTAAGCTCCCCTCCGTTCAGAGCTCGCCAAGGTCTTTAATTCCATTTTCTTCAAATGTTATACCTTGAGGGGAAAATGAACTGTAGAATGGGATGGGTAGTGGTATGAAAGCTTTTAGGTAAATTATGTCTAATAGTGTTAATGTGTGTCCAGGAAACTGTAACCAGAAACTGTAACCACCAAGACCAAACATTCATCGGGGTGGGGGGGGCGGGATTGTTTTCATTAGCATCTAGACTACCATAACTGAAGTCTGGCTTTTCTGTAAAAGGTATTAAACGGAAGTTTAACCAGTTATGAAAGCTGTAATTTCTGGTTGTGTACACACATTTTGGAAGAAGCTTGCAATAATTACATGTAGGTCACTGTGATGCCACAGGATATTAGTCGAAAGTATCTTGTGTGAGTCAATGAAGCTTTCAGCTGTAAAAATAGGGCAGACTTCTTGCAACCTCACTCTAAATAGCTCCAAAAAACTTCAGATAGCTGTCTCATGTACCCAACCTAGTTCTTAATAAATTCTGTGAAGTTATATGTGCTAATGTCACCCTTGATTTTTAACGTAGTGGTTTGAAGCAAGTCCTGTAAACTAGTTCTCTGCTCCAGGTGGTTAGTTGCAGCATAGCATAGAAAGACTTAAGGCCGGGGTTCCCAAAGGCCTAGAATCCATATATATAATTCGCTTATGGACAACCGAATTGAGGACTACGTCCGAAGGCATCCGGAGCCGTGTGGATGCCTGAAGCCATTGCCTTGGGAAGGGAGGGGCAGCGAGCTAGGGAGGCAGGGGGAAGCGGCAGACTCAGGAGACAGAAGAAGAAAGGAGGAAAGGCAGAGGGGAAAGGAGGAACCATTGCCTGGGGAGGGAGCAGCAGCGAGGGAGGTGGGAATCGGCAGACTTGGGATGGAACAGAAAGGGAAGGGAAAGGAAAGGAAAGGCGGAGGAAACCGACCACAGAGAGGGGGCGGCTGGCGGGTAAATGACTAACCAAATGAAGCCCAAAATCACTGGGACAAAAGGGGCCGTAAAAACTGGGACTGTGAGGGAGAGGGAGGGAGAGCGGCACAGGGGGGAGAGGGAGGGAGAGCGGCGCGGGGGGAGAGGGAGGGAGAGCGGTGTGGGGGGGAGAGGGAGGGAGAGCGGTGTGGGGGGGAGAGGGAGGGAGAGCGGTGTGGGGGGGAGAGGGAGGGAGAGCGGTGGGGGGGAGAGGGAGGGAGAGCGGCGCGGGGGGAGAGGGAGGGAGAGACGGAGCGAGCGAGCTGTGGGGTCGCAGCAAGCAAGAGAGCTGTTGTGGGGGGACAGAGCGAGTGTGAGAGCTGTGGGAGGGAGAGCAGGGAACAGGGTGCAATGCACGGCTACAAAGGGAGCACCAGCCAAACAAATTCTCCCAACTAAACTGAAAAAGGAATTAAACTACCGCACAGATGCTCTGCGCGTGTTCAGCTAGTCATCTATAAAGCTACATCTCTCGTGTGTGTGCGTTCTCTCTCTCTCTCCCCCCCCGTCTCCCCCCAACCTTGGAGAAGCTGCTGCCAGTCTGTGTAGACAATACTGAGCTAGATGGAACTATGGTCTGACTCGGAATATGACAACTTCCTATGTTCCATGTTTAAAGCTACTGGCTGACATCCTGACTAATGATGTGTAGACCAGAAACATGTTGCTGAGGATCAAGCAATGTGTTTCCAATCTAGCAGACAGGGGCGTAACTAGGTTAGAGTGGGCCCTGAGACAAGATTCTTAAATGGGCCCCCAAGGGAAATGGAGCGGCAGTTCATTTTTACTTATAATGAGATAAAACTGGTGTTCATGATCACCAGCTTTATCTCACCATAAGTAAAAAAATAACTGGTGTGATCTGAGCTATAAATTCCTCCCATTAATTGAAAATAAGGGACAAACGGCATCTCATAAGGGATAGACAATTTTGGGATGAAATAAGGGACGTCCCTGCTAATAAGGGACGACGGTCGCTAACCCTATTAGTGGGGGCAGGAGCTAAAAACATCTCCCCAAGCAGTCCCGCACTCCAGTGTTCCCTTTAAACTACTTTTACAGCAAAAAAAAAAAAAAATTCCCGAAAGATATAATAGTTTGTTCAAAAAAAAACCCCAAAAAACCCTACACCGACAGCAGCCAGCCTCTTTACATTCACGCCCCTGCAAAACCTCTGTCTGTGTCTGCTGCAACAAACATGCCTCCCTGCAGAGACGTCCCTGGCTAGTTAAGTCTCCCGAGACATCCGGGCTCCGGCGGATTCTCGTCGTGTTTCCTGCCGTTACGGTAGCGCGAGAAGGAGAGACCCAAGTGCCGCGTGTTCTTCCTGTGGACCCCGGGAGGGAGGAACAAGAAGTCGCGGCTGAGAAGAGTCCGGGTGACTTTCTTTTACTGCCCCCTGCCCTGGCAAGGAGTCACAGCCCCGGGTTGCCGCTTTGTGTGGGAGGGGGCAAGCAAGCGCCGGCAGCCCGCAGGGTGTGTGTGCACCACCCCCGCGAAGGGCACCTAAGTTAAGAGCTGTGCTCGCTCAGGCTGCGGAAGAAGCAGAGCTGCCGCCGCCGCCCCCCGCCAGGTACACGAGGAGCCCGCCGAAGAGGAAGCTGTCTTCCGCGCTTCTCCCTGGGCTCGGGTGGGGCGTCTCTCTTGTGCACGCTCCTGTCCACGCTCCTAGCGGCGGAAGATCGGGTAGGCGGGAGAGCCTCTGAGGGCCCCCCCCAAGGTGGAGGGCCCCTAGATAACGGCCTCCCCCTGCCTAATTGTAGTTACGCCCCTGCTAGCAGAGCACTCCTGGAGTGCTCCTAGAGCACAGACAAACTCTGAAAAGTATTTGTGCTCTTGCACAAGAGTGGAAGAGTGTGTACGCTTTGGAAGCATGGCAGATCACCACAGGGGCTAGTGCTTCATTGATGTTAGGAGCACACACACTTTGTTAGTCAGGATGTCAGCCATTTAAGATATTTCTATACTGCCCAAAACTTGCATCTCTGGGTGGCTTACAATTTGATTAGGTAGAGATAAATAAAGCACATTTACCTTTTTAAATGAGGATGACTTTGTTTTCTGTTACTTAGTTTTTCAAACTTGGGTTTTATGGCGGAGACTGCCAATCTAATTTTAGATTCCAAACTATTTTCAATAGGTATTTGCTTGTTATAGCAGCAACTGCTGAAAACTCTGATACACACAAGTAGGAATTCAGCAGTCAGTATTTCCATGGCTTTCTCATTTAATGCTTTGTACTCAGCTTGCACATTAATCCAAAATTCAGGAAGAGATGCTGCCGAGAACACAAAGCAAAGAACTGCTGCAGCTTCTTCGAGACATGAAGAGGTGGACAAGGGGACAGGCGCTGAAAACCCCCTGGATCCTTCACTGCTCACAAAGCCAAGGGCAGCACAGCTATGGCACTTCTTTGGCCACTCACTAGAGGAGCTCTAGCAAGTGTCTCCCAAGAGGGAACTCTCCCCTGGCCTGTCAGCCAAAGAAGTGCACTGCTGTGCCTGCCCTTGGCTTTGTGAGCAGCAGAGGAGCCCAGTAGTTGTTGGCTTCTGTCTCCACCTGCCTCTTATTGTCCCTATCTCCACACCTTGAATAGTATCTTTCGATACTATTGACAGTAGTATCCTTCTGGTGTGTCTGAGGGGATTGGGGGTGGGAGGCACTGCTTTGCAGTGGTTCTGCTCCTTCCTCATGGGCAGATTCCAGATGGTGTTTCTTTGAGACTGTTCATCAAAATCTGAACTTTAGTATGGTGTCCCTCAGGGCTCCATATTGGCTCCGATGTTGTTTAACATCTAGGGATGGGCCTGGACCGGTCCGGAGGCCAATAAAATAGCCTCCAGACCGGTCCGGACCTGGGTGGTCCGGTTCGGGTGGGGGGTCCCTTTAAGAGCGGTTTTACTTACCCCTCACACTGCTTTCCCGCTCTGGTGTCCGTAATCCATAGAGTAATTGGGGCAGCAGGACACCTCCCTGTCGCCCCTTCCCCAATGTTGCTTGAAATCCCAGGAGTCCTTTGCATGCACGCGCAGGTCACAGACGAGCGCGCGCACATCTCTGTGACGTGCGCGCGCGCAAAGGACCGCAGTTGGCAGTTCCGTGCACACCCCATTAACATCTACATGAAACCTCTGGGAGAGAGCATCGGGAGATTTAGTGCAGGGTGTTATCGATATGCTGATGATGCCCAAATCTCTTCTCCGTGTCAACATCATCAGGAGAAGGCATAACCTCCCTAAATGCCTGCTGGGAGGGAGTAATGGGCTGGATAACTGAGGCTGAATCCAGATAAGATGAAGGTACTTATTGTGTGGGGTTGTAACTCGGGAGATGATTTTGATCTGCTGGTTCTGGATGGGGTCATGCTCCCCTGGAAGGAATAGGTACGCCATCTGAGGGTGCTTCTGGATCAGAACCTCCCCCTGGTGTCCCAGGTTGAGGCAGTGGCCAGAGGTGCTTTTCATCAGCTTTGGCTGATCCAAACGGCTGCATCCGTTTCTTGAGATGAATGACCTCAAAATGGTGTAATATATGCTGGTAACCTCTAGGCTGGATCACTGCAATGTGCTCTATGTGGGGCTGTCTTTTGTACATAATCTGGAAACTGCCATTGGTCTAGAATGCAGTGGCTAGGTTGGTCTCTAGGTCTTCTAGGAGAGACCATATTACTCCTGTGTTGAAAGAACTACACTGGCTGCTGATATGTTTCCAGGCAAAATACAAGGTGCTGGTTATTACCTATAAAGCCCTAAACAGCTTAGGCCCTGGGTATTTAAGAGAACATCTTCTTCACCATGACTCTCACGATCTGTTAAGATCATCTGGAGAGGTTTGTTTGCGTTTGCCGCCAACTCATTTGGCGGCTAATTGGGAACGGGCCTTCTTTGTTTCTGCCCTTGGACTTTGGAGTGCGCTCCCTGTTGAAATAAGAGCCTCCCTATCTCTGGCAACTTTTTAAAAGGCCCTGAAGACACATTTATTCACCCAGGCTTTTAATTAGATTTATGGTTTTAATTTTTAATGTTTGTTTAGATGATTTTAATGTTTCTTTAAATAGATTTTAATTGTTTAGTTTAATGTTTTAAATGAATTTAATTGTAAACCGCCAAGAGACACAAGTTTTGGGCAGTTTAAAAACATGTTAGTTAGTTTATTAATTGCATGTCAGGTAAGGCCCATTGCTCTCCTGACAGCTCCCTCCTGCGTTCTTTGGGAGTCCTGATCCCCTGGGAATCCTTGAATTTAGGTTTTCTTTGATCTCAATGGGTGGTGGAGTTCATAACGAAGAAGACGTTCTCTTAAATACCCAGGGCCCAAGCTGTTTAGGGCTTTATAGATTATAACTAACACCTTGTATTTTGCCAGGAAACATATCGGCAGCCAGTGTAACTCCTTCAATACAGGAGTAATATGGTCTCTCCTAGATGACCCGCAGACCAGCCTGGCTGCCGCATTCTGAACCAACTGTAGTTTCTGGACTACGTACAAGCGCAGCCCCACATAGAGCGCATTGCAGTAATCCAGGCTGGAGGTTACCAGCAGATGTACCACTGTTTTGATGTCATCTATCTCAAGAAACGGATGCAGCTGGCGTATCAGCCGAAGCTGATAGAAGGCATCTCTGGCCACTGCCTCAACCTGGAACACCAGGGAGAGACTTGGATCCATAAGTACCCCCAGACGGTGTACCTGTTCCTTCTGGGGAAGTGTGACCCCATCCAGAACAGGCAGATCAAAATCGTCTCCTGAGTTTTGACCCCACACAATGAGTACCTCGTCTTATCTGGATTCAGTCTCAATTTGTTATCCTTCATCCAGCTCATTACCGCCCATTGTTATCCCTCATCCAGCCCATTACAGGCATTTAGGCAGGTTATGCCCTCTCCCGATGATGCTGACATGGAGAAATAGATTTGGGCGTCATCAGCATACTGATAACACCCTGCACAAAATCTCCTGATGCTCTCTCCCAGAGGTTCCATGTAGATGTTAAACAACATCGGAGACAATATGGAGCCCTGAGGGACACCATATAAAAGTTCAGATTTTGAAGAACAACAATCTCCAAGGGACACCATCTGGAACCTGCCCGAGAGGTAGGAGCGGAACCACTGCAAAACACTGCCTCTCACTCCCAACCCCCTCAGACGCTCCAGAAGGATACTATGGTCGATAGTATCAAAAGCCGCCGAGAGGTCCAAAAGGACCAACAGAGTCACACTCCCTGTCAATTCCCTGTTGGAGATCATCCATCAGGCCGACCAAGGCAGTCTCCACCTCATAGCCAGCCTGGAAGCCAGTTTGAAATGGGTCTAGATAGTCAGTTTCCTCCAAGTCTGTCTGGAGCTAGGAGGCCACCACCTTCTCAGTTACCTTGCCCAACCACAGAAGGTTGGAGACAGGCCTGTAGTTGCTCAACTCTGAGGGATCCAAGGTATGCTTCTTCGGAAGCGGTCTAGTAATTGCCTCCTTAAGACTAGGAGGCATCCTACCTTCCCACAGAGATGCATTTATAATCTCTACCAGGCTTTCTACAACAACCGCCCTGCCAGATAGTATAAGCCATGTCAGGCAAGGGTCAAGAGAACAGGTGGTAGGCCGCACTGTTCCAATCAGCTTGTCCACATCCTCAGGAGTCACAAACTGGAACTGATCCAACCTAACCAAACAAAAGGAGTCGCTAGACACCTCCACATCAGACACTGAAGTAATTGTGGAGATGGAGTCTAAGTTGGCCCGAATACGAGAGATTTTTTACACAAAGAATTTTTAAAAGCTTGTGAACACTAGGGGTATGCACGGAACCATCTGGCCCGGTTCGGTTCAAGGCTGGACCAGCCTCGAACGGAACTGGGCCCGTTTAGTCCGGCCCCCATCGAACAAGTACCTGTAGCCCCTTTGGGGGGGGCTTGCTGTAGCCGCAGGGGCAGGGTCCACGCTGGTTCCCTCTCCCCCCGCCAGCCTTCCTCATCGCTGCGGCCGGGTAAGCAAAGCCTTTTTGGCCCTTTTGGACCTCTGTAAAAGCGAGCGGCCACCATTTTGGTGGCCGCCGCACATGTGCAAATGCCCTCTGCGAGGCTACGGCCCAACGTAACCGGGGTAGTGGTGGTGGTTCAGTTCAGTCACGAACCCCCGGACCGAACCATTGGACTGCGGTCCGCCAGACCGGTTCCGCACATCCCTAGTGAAGATACATTCATCCATCCAGGTTTTTAATTAGATCTATAGAATCCATCACTGTTCTTAAATTTTTTAAATTTTGTTTTTATCTGTGGTGTTTTATTGTAAACTGCCCAGAGACATGAGTTAGGGGTAGTATAGAATTTGCTAAAATAATTAAATGAAAATCATATTGCCCCGTGTAGAGCACGTTGCAATAATCCAGACGTGACAAAGGCAGGTGACAGAGGCCAGACCAGCCCTCTGAAGCAAGGGTCGCAGCTGGTGCACCAGTTGAAACTGAGCAAAGGCACCCCTGGCCACAGGTACCACCTCATTTTCTAGAAGCAGCACTGGATCCATGAGAATCCCCAAACTGCTAACCTGCTTCTTCAGTGGGGAAGGAGGGGAGGTCTTCTACAAATGCCTCATTTCCTGTCAGTTGTTTCCTGGCTTTTCCCTCAATCGTCTTAGAAGGCATGGGGGGGGGGGAATTATAAGGGGAAACTGGCAGGGATGATAAGGGTTAAGCAGCCCTCTCTACCTCTCCTCCCTGCATGCATCTCCCCCACTTTACTTTCTTAGCAAACATACATTATCCTCAGGAAGAAAAATCTGGACTTGAAGTTCAGTTTCAAGACTTGGAGCAACTCTAAATATTACCTCATTAGAGTGTTAAGGTGCATGGTGCTCTCTCTCTCTCTCTCTCTCTCTCTCTCTCTCCTTTTTATTTAAGTTTTTCAGAAATATACAAAAGAAAACAATGACAAAGAACAGATATAACTCGGTTCAGGGACAAATATAACATTTCAGGTTTTTTAAATTATTACTTCAGTCCATTCAGAATATTTTAAAATACAATCATAAAATATAATTTTAACCCTTTCAGAACTTGTATATGTGATGTTTTGGGTTTTTGTTTTTGCATTAATAAAAATGTAAAGATAACCAACACTAAAACAAACGACACAATAATAAACCACTTATAATTGGGCTGAGCAGAGGCTTTTTGTTGGGAAGAGAGCCTGTCTTGTATCAGCAACTCCCAAAATTTTTATAAAACCAACATTTAATTTTTGAAGGGTTCCTCCTTTTCCAGTTCTTGGCAATGAAAAATTTTGCTGCCAATAATAAAAGTATAATCAATTCCCTGCATAAAACACACTGGTGGATCCTCAAATTGTTTAGCAAAATTATTTCAGGTTTCCGTGGCAACAGTTCAAATTGTAACTTCTGTAGCATATGGAATTACTCTATAACAAAATAATTTAAGTTGTGGGCAGGGCCACCACATATGAAGATATGACCGTGCTTTACCACAAAGTCTCTCAATGCTTATTTGAATATTCAGGAATCATATGGGAAAGTTTTGCTGGAGTTCTGCTAGGCATAACCTTATAAGCAGATTCCCTTACATTTAAGGAAGAGGAAGAAAACAAACCACATATTTTCTTATATAGACTCATCAGTCTCAATCCTAAATCTGTTCTCCAAGCTCTCACATAACCATGTGGAGCTTTTTCCCATTTTAGCATAACCAGAGTTGTAAATTAGGAAATAAAACCCTTATACCCTTATGATCCCTCTAGTAATTTTTCAAAATCTCTTAAAGCTCTCAAACTGCAATAAGATGTTATCTCCTAAAAGATGTCTAACCTGGAAATACTCAAACTAGGGAATATTTTTTTTACCTACCTTTTCCATCAAAGCACCTCTAATTAGAAACCATCTTTGTCTATATTGGAATGAAAACCATGTAAGGAATTATGTCTATAGGACACAAAGGTTTTTGGATCCCTTCCAGGTGGAAAGAAATGTTGATCAAGAAAAGTTGAAGTGACAGACCATTTAAGAGCAAGCAAGTTCTTCCATCTATCCCAGACCCATAAGATTGAAGAAAGAAAAGGGTTTTTACATACATATGTCTCAACTTTTTTTTAGTTTGTCACATTGATTTTTCTAATGCAGGATTGCACAATCCTGCAGATTTTAATTATAACTCCCATCATCCCTGACTATTGGCCATTATGGTTGGGGATGATGGGAGTTGTGAGAGCTGAAGCTGTGCAACCCTGTTCTAATGAGTAGCCTCCTGTGTAATGGAACTCTGTGTCCAACCCTGAAAGATTCTTCTCTTTATGATCAAAAAGTTAAAATTTCTCAGTTGACATGAATCATAATACAGTTGTGAATCAAGAACTCGCAGATCACTTGTTTGGTATGTCTTCTCACTAAACTAGTAGCACTCCTGGTGTGTGTTTCCCCATACAAAATTATCCAGTATAATCTGCCAGTTTGCAATTAAAGATGTTGGAAGCAATATGGAAATAGTCTTGAAAAAAGATAGGAAGCTTGTATAAAATCAACATTGCTAGTCAAAATAGATGAAGTTTTGACCAATGCAAGAAATCTTTCTTCTTCTTTTAAAATAACTCTAAAATTATCTGAGACCAATTGAAGCATCAGTGAGGTAAAGTTGATGCCTAAGGATGTCCATGCTCCTTCTACCCATTTGATTTTAAATGCTGTGTTTAATAGAATAGAAGATGACTCTGAATTTAAGATGACTCCCTTTAAAAAATACAGATTATACTATATGTACTTGAAAGGAAGAGGATTCTGAATTTAAGATGACCCCCTGATTTCTAACATTAAAGAACTTGGAAAAAGCCTCATTTTGGATTCAAGTAAATACAGTAGTGAGATTATGTTCTTAATGACATCTTGGGACAAATTAGTTGTTGCAGACTCTGGTTTTGAATAATTTATTTTAAATCTCGACACCAGCTGGTATATCTGGACAATAGCCTCAATTTTAAAAAGTTCAGAAATTGGATTTGATAAATATGTAATTAGCAAATACACTGATATGATGGGAAGTTTGTCCAGTTCTCACTCTTTTTAATCCAGGGGGGTTTCTTGTCAATACTGCTAGTGGTATTGATGCAAACAATAGTGGAGACTCTGGACATCCTTGTTTTGTCCCCCTATGGTTTACAAAATCCGGAGACCTGTAATTATTGACTTTGACATGTGCTTTGTTTGTGTAGCTCCTAACACTCCAAGACAAACACTCCCAACTTGCATTTTCTCTAGAACAGGAGTTAGATGTTGCTGGACTATAACTTCCATCACCCCCAGCTACAATTTATTGTAATTCAGCAATATCTGGAGTACCACAGGTTGGGAACCCCTGCTCTAGACATTTAAATAAATAGGAATGATCTAAACCCGTGGTTGCCAACGGGGGCCTCCAGATGGTGCTGAACTATAACTCCCATGAGCCCCATCTACAAATTATTGTGACTGGGGATGATGAGAGTTGTAGTTCAGCAACATCTGGAGGCCCCCAGGTTGGGAATCACTGCTTTAAACCATCAAAAGCCTTTTTGGCATCCAGTGCTGGTATCATTAGTGGGCTGTCCTTAATTTTACAAACACACAATTTGTTTCGCCTGTGTCGGACATTATCTGATGTGGTTCTTCCCATGACAAAGCCACTTTGATCTGTAGATGTATGCTCTAATGAGTGAGTAACTAGCATGAAATGACCTTTTGGCTTGTGAAAGTAGGCTGAGGGTTGCTTCAGTTCTTGGCAAATTGCCCATTTCATCTTCTAGAGATATATGAACAAGCATGCACATTCTTTGCTTATGCATGTGGCAGTCTGAAAATAGGAACCATTTGACTCTCTTAATAGGCATTAATGCCTGTCTGACCTCTTAAATCTGAGCTATTGTGAAACATTATGTCCACATAACAAATCTGGAATGAGGTATCATGGGTCAGGAATTTTGTACCTTCCTAAAAATGTTAGTATGATAGACCATGCTGAAAGACATATTAGGACACTTATACTGTAATGAATTTGCTTTTTCATGTTAATTTTGTAGGCTGCCAACATTGTAGATGATTGTGTGTGTGTAAGTAAATAATACATATGAATAACACAACCATTCTTCAAATAAAAGAAAGTCATCTAAACGTGCAGTTCAAAGTGAACTAGCCACACTGGTGGTTTTGTCACTCACTTTTCACCTTTTCCACTAGACCACCTCTTTACAAAATGGCTATATAAATAAAACCATTTTTAAAAAGAGCAAATCTTTAGAATCAATGTTTTCTTTAGGTGAGATAGATGTCCAAATTGAAAATAGGCCTTGTACATCTAGGTTGGTAACTCTTCTTAGAACAAAATTCAGATAAAGGAGAAAAATTAACATACTTTGCTTACGTAACCTCTCTTTTAAAAAACAAAAACATCTAATGTTATGTGTGAAGGGAGGATATGTAAATGTGTGGAGACGGTAACAGCTAAAATTGTCATTCAGATGGCCTTATCTGGTCCTCAGGGTCAGTCAGTTTGAGCTCAATGCTGTTTAGGGATGTGCATGAACTGGCAGACAGGGTGTGTGTGTTACCTTTTTAAGGAGCAGGGAGGGTACTCCTCCCCACCCCCACCCCCGGCTGTGTTTCCCCTGCCAGCACTTTGCCCAAAATCACTGGTGTGGGGTGGCAGAGTGCCCTCTTGCTGTCAGCATCAGTCCGGGAGTGGCTGGTGCACGTGTGCATGCGCACAGGCTACTTTTGGGCTGATGCTGACCAGGGCAGCAAAAGAGCACACTGCTGCTCTGTACCACCGATTCTGGGTACAGCACCGGTAGGGAAGTGGGGGTGAAGAGGACACTCTTTGTTCCTTAAAGGTAACCCACCACCAAATCGGTTTGTGCATATCTCTAATGCTGATTGCTGTGTAGTTGAAAAGATGAATAGAACTAAGTGAATTAACACATTAGGTAAGTAATATCTATTTGTGTTTGTGTTCCCACCCACTCACCCATCTTGGAGACATCTTAACAACTCAGTATTCTTCAACATGCCCCCTTGGTTTTCTAGTATCTTGCTGATGTTGTGAAAACTTAAGCAATTTTTCCCCCACAATGTTGCCATTTACTGTGCAGTTCAAGTTAGTGTTTACTCTCCTGGAATTTAGAAAAACAGGATTTTAATGTCCTGGGCATCTTAAAATTTTATGCTGGCATTTATGTACATGAAGATTTGGTAGACCTTGTGCCTGAAGTACTGAGTAGCAGGGGACAGAAGAAGACTGTGCACCTGAATATTGTTTCATTCATTTTCAGAGAAAGGTGACTTAGTGATATTGGGCTTATTCTTTTCCTCTTCTCTCCCCCTCCTCACTACTTTGGAAAACAAACATCTCATTGGCAGTACTATATCCTCTTGTGACCATTGCCTGACTCTTCAAGAATTCTATGAAGTTCAGTTACTATATTGATACAGCTACAGAAATAAAAGTAGAGCTGTAATCCAGCATAGTTTTCAATGGGCTTTAAACTCATTGATTCAGTTTGGTTTTAGCATGCTGCAAAACTTTGATGGAATGTGGCCCAGATTTTTTTCTCTCAAAAAAGAAAAATAGTTTTTTTTCCTGTTTAGGGTCTGGTGGTTCATTCACAATAACAGACTACATACACACTATTTTAAATATAGTTATAACATATGTAATAATAATGCATACTAGCTGGCCCAGGTGCAGAGCATCTGCGCTTCTAGTTCCCCCTCGTTCTCAGCCCCTTGTTCGCAGCCCTCCCCATTCCTCTTCCCCCCCTCCAATGTTTTTTCTCTCTAGCTGGCCACCTGGCCAGCCGCTTTTTCCAGCTGCCTGCTGCTTTCTTCCCTGCTGCCACTTATCTGCCCCGCCGCCGCCTTTGCTTTCTCCCCCCCGCCACTTTAGATTTCTCTACCCCACCATTTTCGCTTCCCCCCCCATTTTCGCTCCCCTCCCCACTGGCCACCGCTTTCACGTTCTCTGCCTGCCTGTCCATCCATGGTCTGTCCATTGGCCTTATGTTCCCCGTGGCTGTCATTTTCCTCTTCCTCTCCCCTTGTTCACAAACTCTCGCAAGAGCTGCCAAGCATAGGATTAGTGACAGGTATGTCTAAGAGAATTATATATATATTCAGTGATGGCGAGGGAAAACCAGGAACCTCCATTTTCATCTACCTGCATTCTCCAAGTTACAAACATCTTGCATACAAACAAAGCTCCACACATATTATATTAATGAAGTCGCCACCTTTCAAATACCAACCCACACATAGAAACAAGATGTTGCTCTTGAGAACTAATATGTGCAGGGGTGTAACAAGGTTGGTGTAGGTCCTGGGACAAAAAGTGAAGATGGAGCCCCTGTCCACCCCACTTACTTTTTCAGAGAGCCACCAGGGAGAGAGCAAAGCGCAAGCTGTCACCCAGCAGGCTGCCCCCCCCTCAGGTCCCAGAGGCATTTGTTCCCCGCTGCTCACCCCTGTATATGTGTTCCCTCTGAGTTATGAACATCTGACCTACAAATGAACCTTTGGAACACAATCCATTTGTATCTTAGGGACTTCCTGTATACAGGTTTGTTCAAGAGGTTGCACAACAATTGCAATATGTTGTGCTTATGCAAGAATTAGTCTGGAGCAGAGCTGAATTTCTTTGCGCTATGTCCTTATGCTTTATGCTAACACAAGGCTAGTCTGGATGCTACCCAATATATGTTTTCTAGGCTGAATAAAACAAATTTTTGTTTTGAAAATGTTGTAATTTCACTAAAGAGTTTTTAAAAGTGACCATATCTAGTTTTAAGCTATGTTGAAAGATGAGATAAGAAATTGTGTTTGTCTCATATACTGCAGTATGTAGTATACACTCAGGCTATTTTTTGTTTTAATGTGCATACTCAAACCTCAGGTGGTTTGAGGTGGATGATAATGACATAAAACTACCTCAGCCAGTCTTAGTCAGTTACTGATATCTGTCACAGATCTATTGTTCTCAGCTTCCTAAGAATCATTGCAAGATTTTCAGTGAACTTAAGTGGTTTCTGCACAGTTCTTAAGATGAGTTTCTTTGTGCCAAATTACACAAAGCTTAGCTATTTTCTTTTATTCATAGCACACTTGTGGGCTCTCCAAAGTAGATCAGGACTGTGATGTGATGTGGTGGTTGCACTTTGTCCCTGCTGTGGTTCTGATCTAGTTTGGATCCCTGAGCATCAGTGTTTGCTCTAAGGCGTGCGCACGCTCACAAGTTTTTTTAATGTCTGCTCAGTAAATTTTAGATCCTCCTCAGGTTGACTCAGGAAGGCCCCACTCTGAATGCATGTGCGCACACACTGCCTTGATATTGCCGCCCAGAACAAAACTTATTCCACATACAGATTAAAAAAATTAGAACACTACTGAGCATGTGCTACTTACAAAAGCAAACAGCTCTGGTGTGCTTGCAGTGACATTAACATTGCATGTCTTCTACTAATCTTGGCCATAGAAAACTAAAAAGGCCAAAGATGCAAGAAATACTGTACTAGGTACATAAATGCTGTTCAGGTGCTGCTTTCCCCCCTAAGCCTCTCTGATACCATTCTCGTCTGCTGTGTGGGGAGATTCCATGTTTATTTGAATGCAGGATCTCCCTGACCTTGCAACACAAGTTCCAAAACAATCTATCTAGTAGTTCTATGCAGACAGGGTATTTTAAAGTATTATTGCACAGCTCGCATTCCTTTCAGTGGGGCTTATGTAGAACAGCTTTCCAGTAGATTGTGCAATTAAGTCAGCTTACCATCACCATAGTTGGTAATACTGTTGAGCACCATGTGCAATTTCATAGTGCTTTACAGAGTCAAATAAGCAACAACAAAAATATTTCCCTGTTCCACTGAGCTTTCATTCTAAACTTTTGACAGAGAGGAGAAGAAGGGGAAACAAATGACGAATAGCTGGAAAAAATTGTTACGATGTGCTACTTAGATTGGGTATCCATTAGAAGTCTGCCCTTGATGTTGAGTCTTTTGGCTGCAATCCAATACAATGTTAAGCGCACTTAAGCCTATTGATTTGCAATCATAAACAGGATGTCCTTCATTCTTTGCCCTTTTTTCTCGTTGATTTCTGATTGTTCCAATATTGTGGAAAGCTAGACTTCCAAGATAAATGATAATGTTGTCTAATAATAACATTGATTTCAATGAGTTTAAACTTTAACTCTGGGTCATGGCCGTTATGTTCGAGAAATGTCTTCAAGATAAGCATCACAGGGAACTGGATAATCTGCACTGGGTTTGGCCTTCTGTTGCTTGGTGTCTGATAATATTTCAGTGTCCTAGTCCCCTCTCCCCCTCTTTCCAAAGTAGTCCTTCAGAAAGGACCATGCTGCAACAGTAGTATCTTCAGAATTCATTGAGTAGTTGTTGCCAGGAAAAGAATAAAGTTTCCACATAATGAACCGTGCCTCCAACTTTCTGGCTGTTGCCTACAGGTAGGGAGGCTTGCTATACTGAAGGTCATCTTACATGCTGTAAAAAAGTGCATTGCTAAAGAGCAGATCGAGTTTTGCAGATTATAAAACAAAACCTGGCCACTATATTAATAATTTTTTCATCTGGGTTAAGTAATAAAAACTTCCAAAAAAAATAATCAGTGTGTCCTAAAAACTTAGACAATAAGGGGGAGATTAATCTCAAGCAGGCTTCCTTTAAAAAATCACAATGTAAAATTGAATGTGTACTGGTCTCCAAGTGGCCAGAACCGCAGGCGGGGAAAGGGTGGATTTTAAAATTTAAATCCAATTTTTAAAATGCACTAAATTTCAAATTTTCATTTTAAAAAATAATTAAATTTTATCACAAACAAGCTACACTAACACTTTATGGCGCGGTTCAGACATAGCATGGAACCACGGGCCCAGTGGACCCGCAATTCTACCCCCCGCCCTGACTCACTCGCATCCGCATTTGGACATTGGGGATAGCAGCCTGCCTACCTGCCTTTCCTGAAGGACACCCCACACAGCCAATCAGGCCAGTGTGAAGGAGGAGCTTCCTCCCTCAACTCTGGTTCTGTGGGGCTCAAACTGTGGTGCCAGCGTTTGGATGTAATGCTGGCACTGCAGAAATGGAGTTTATAGTGGCAAAACTCCACTCTGACCAAAGGTTGAGAGTGGAATTTGGCAAGGGAAACTGCGGGTTGCTTTCCCCCTCAAACTGCATTTCCCTGAATTTAGATGTTCAGGTTAGGAAACCAGAGGTGAAGGGATCTCCAGTTTCCTGTTACGTCTAAACCGGGCCACAGTCTCCTAAAAATGAATGAATGACTCTATCACACACATTGAGTTACCTACCAGTCAAACATGGGCATTCATTTCATTTTCATTTCATGAATGTGAAAATGCCTCTAGTCTGCCCAGTAACTACTAGCTCTTGCTTCTAGAGAATTCTTTGCTTTTAGTTTCTAAGCAGACTAAAGTCACATATGTAATGGCTGGATGGCATGGTTGTGTTGTGCTTCTGTGGTGGTGAGGACTGGGCCAAGGGCAGGCAGGCAAAGGAGTCAGTTGAGAGAAAATAGAAAAAGAGGTAGAGTAGAAGAAATAAATAGTGGAATTAAAAAGGAAGACAATATTCTGTTCACACTTCCTATATTGCCCCACACTTTGCCACAGAAAAACTGTCATGGCTGTGTAAGGGAGACCCTGACTGGGAATATTTTGAAGAAATTCCTTCCCTATGTTAAAAAAAAGTATCGTGTAAATAGTGCAACAAGGAGATGCAGGGCAGCTTTATGCAGGTAGACACAGGTAAGGAGTAAAGGTATCCATTACATAAAACACCGGGTATTAGGACAATTTTCTAAATTAGTAAATATCCATTTATCTAAAAGGTTGAGCTCTCTCTCTCTCCTCCTAGATGCACCATTGTTTAAGAAACACATTAAGAAGCATCAGTGGGAAACTTGATTTAAATTAATGGTTTTAATAGAGGTTCTTTTGATTCTTTAAATCATAATTTTAAATTGATGATTTAAATAGCCTTGATTTGAATCAGTCCACTCAGGGCACAAAATGTTCACAGAAGCAAAGCAGAAATGTGAAAAGCAGGATGCACTTCCTTCTTGGAAACCCTAACACATACCAGCCTGCATTTCAGGAGTTCTTTCAGAAGGGGCTACCTCTACCTCCAAGTGAAGCAAGGATCGAATCATCTAAGCAAAACAGAAATGTGAAAGGTGGGGGTGGTGAACCTGGTTTTCACCTCTACATGAAACTGAGGTGGCAATCAATCATCTTTATTACAGTTCAAGACCAGCATAAGATAGAACAGTAGGGCATGATTCAAAATTTTAAAAGTCAAATTATGGAACCATAAAACTATATTATTTTAAAATTACTACTCTAATAACATAAAGCTATATTATCATACTATAAAGCTGCTATCCTTAGAACAGAGGGTAGTTATGAGATTATTAAACAGCTGTATTAAAAATATGAGCATATAAAATGTGAAATATATAAAATGTAATAAAATAAAATAAGGCATCTAAATAGGGACACTAAAAAGATAAAATAGTCAGCAGGTTAATACTATGCAGGGCAATGGAATGGCCTGACAGTCATGACCCGGCATATCCTACATGTTGCCTGCAGAACTTGGTAGTGTTATACATGAAGGCCGGGTGTTCGTCCAAAAGCAGCAACCGGGTATAGACATGGGCAGCCAGGGTACTTGCAAACAGTGTTCCCTCTAACAGGGGTTCTCAGATGTTGTTGACTACAACTTCCAGTATCCCCAGCTGCAATAACCTTTGCTTGGGCATTATGGGAGCTGTGTAATCAACAATATCTGGGAATCCCTGTTAGAGGGAACCCTGCTTGCGAAGTAGTGGAAATATAAGCTTGGCCCAAATGTCTCTGTAAAAGGGGCAAAAGAGGAATGATTTTTCTATATTTGCCTTCCAATATAGTGGAGGGAAGGGCATGACAACGGGCGAGGGTATAAGCCCTTCTGTGGCTTGGGATTTCTAGCTGTGACAGGTACGCAGCAGGGGAGGCAGAGTATCTGAGCCTTTCCAAGGACAGAAAGGATGGAACCCCGCCTAGGTCACCCCTGGTGCTCAGTGTCCATTATCCTCTGTTTGATTACTGGTTTTGCCTGGTCACAGTCCATAGCAAGGGGGGTGGGTGGGTAAAGCCCAGGATCATCAATTTAGTACACTGGCCCCTTTCCAGGAAGATGGAAAATTGTCTTGTAGGGTCAGAGGGGCCAAGCCCTGAGGGTTGAGGGATAATTTAGGCCAGAGGTTGAGAATGGACAACCACACTCTGGCCTCAAGCCTTTATTATGCCTGTTTCCAAGCGTAGTGTGGCATTTGAGACACAGTGAGGCACTTGGAAGGCCACTCTTAGAAATTTGGAGTGCACCTGTTCCAAGGGGGCAAGATTGGAACCCCCCCCCCCCGATTAGGCACCATAGAGGAGTTGTGCCAACATCTTGGCCTCAATTAATTTGAGCGCTGCTGGTACATAATGGCCATAGGAATTTTAGGATGGCAGTGGAGCTCCTCTGAGCGGTGAGGGTGACATGGTTGCATTAGGCCTTTCTTGAGCCAGAGGCATGTAGGGCCACTCCCAGATAATTTGAAACAAGCTACCTGTTTGACCATGAGGCCAGTGTTCCCTCTGAGACGTGCGCGTGTGCACGTGCTCACAAGTTTTTTAAGGTCTGCTCAGTAAATTTTACATCCCGCTCAGTTGGAATCAGGAAGGCCCCACTCTGAATGCATGTGTGCACACACTGCCTTGATACTGCCACCCAGAACAAAACTCATTCCACACACAGATGAAAAAAAAATTAGAGAGAATACTGCTTGTGGCCATTTATACTCCAGGGACGGGTCTTGGGTCTTCTGGTGAAAGCCATAACTTTAGTTTTTTGATATTTGGTTTCTAGTTGAACATTCTTTCAGTACTGAGCTAGATCCATCAGCACTCTTCTGAGACCTATAGGAGTCCTAGAGAGGATTGCAGCTTCGTCGGCATAGAGCAGGGAGGAAATGCTTCTATCCGCCAGCTTGGGAGGGTGAAAGTCTGAGCTACTAAGATGTCTCACCATGTCATTGATATAAAAGTTGAATAGGAGCGGGGCCAGGATGCATCCTTGTTTGACTCCCTTCTGTGTTGGGACAGGGTTCATGAGGTACCCTTGTGGGTTTCACCTTACCTTGAGGGTCGTGTTGGCATAAAGAATGTGGATCAGATAGAGCAGACATCGGTTGATCGAGGAGGCTTCCAACTACCCTCATAGCTTGACTCGGGAGATGGAATTTGAACCAAATTTGGTACAGATGTAGTGATACATAGGGACACCTCAAATGGTAGCGTGTGTGAGGATGTAATCCACCCCAATTCAAGATGGTGGATGCATGAACATTTTGAGGCAGAAGAGGGCTAACTTGTGAAGATGGCAATTATCAAATAATATTATTGTGAAAGGAAAGTAGGCAGATTAGTTCTTACCAGAACTACTTCTTTTAGTGCTCATGAGAGTGCAATTCTGTTGAAGTCATGCTTTTATATTGAATTTCTATTATATATACATTCTTGTCCACTTTGATTTTGCACAGTGTATAAAAACAGTTCCTATTTTCTCCCAGTGTTTCTGCAGTTGGGAAGAATGTTCATACATGCCCTACCAGCATTTCCCTTCTTTCACAAAATGACTGGAACTTCAGTAGTTGGCTATTCAATGGCTATTCTGATGCTAATTCATTCCAAATGACAGGCATGAACCTCAAGAATATTCATCAATGAATATAAGACCTGGAACACGTTTTTCATTCAACACCATTCACCAAAGCTCAATACCTAGAGTCCCACTGAAATCTGTGGGAGAGCTATGCATCTGCCTAACACAAACGTGTGTACACACACACACACACACACACACACACACACACACACACACACACAGAGAGACTCTTACTTACTTCATGGGTCCTAAAAGCATGTAACTTGAGGGTTAAGGCAGCTTGATTAACCCACATTCTATATGCATCTGAAGCTTAGTGCCACACTTGGAATGCATACAGAATACATTTTTAACTGAAAATGTGCCTGCTGCAGCTGGGACATATTGCTCCCAAGAAACTCTTCATTCTTTAATTTATTTCTTATTATCCTGGCAATTCTCCACTTAGTTTCAATTCATGTAACACGTGAACCCTGTTCACATATTGTGTTCAATGCATGTACAATTTGTACACTGTGTACACAGACATACAGATAATTGCACATTGTTCAGTGCACGTACTGATACTTTCTACTTGTACCCTGCATTTGGAACATAGGAAGCTGCCTTCTGCTGAATCAGACCATTAGTCCATCTAGCTCAGTATTGTCTACACAGACTGGCAGCAGCTTCTCCAAGGTTTCAGGCAGGAGTCTCTATCAGCCCTATCTTGGAGATGCCAGGTTCACTTTTTAAAATGAATGTATGTATACTGTAATCATACATACAAACACCTATATGCACATAACATAATGTGTGATTAGGGCTTTAGTATTTTCCTGGACTTCCACACCTCATGGAGAGCCCCAAGGGAGCAAGTTGATCTCAAGGAGTCCTAGCTCCAAGTGAGCCCTTTTATGGCTCTTGGCCTGATGTATCTCCTTCAGTCTCCATCCCTTTGATGCAGAGTGTGGATACTTAAAGGTGTGCTCAGTTCCGCTGGGCATGGAACTGAGCATTCCACTGTCTCATGGAGCGGGCACTAAAAGGAAAGAGGTTTCTTGTATGGCCAGGTCCAATCCCTTGGGTAAAGCTAACTCTGGAGGAACCATCCCTGTGAATTTGTGTAACAGCAGCATAGTACTGGAACTCTCATCTCCCTCTTTGTCTCATCAACATGGGGTACAATCCAAAATGGATCAGTTTCAATACTAGCCAGACTGTTTCTGTTGATATCACCAGCCATATTTCATCAGGTTGGCTATTGTGTAACTTAGATAACATCATTTTCAGGTCTTCTTAGTAGGAGACAGAAAAACTATATATCATCTGAGTAGGTCATATGGTTCTTCCGCCGCTTACTAAGATAGGCCTGAAAAGGATGTTATCTAAGTTCAGTAACTATTGCCAATGAAAGAATTAACAATAAATTACTCAAGATAGAAGTGGTTGCCTTTGACAAAAGAACCCAAACCATAAATGGCTTTTAGATGGCCAGGAGATTAAAATGAAGGCATTCCTTTAAGTACTGGGGTACACATCTATCTGTTTGTCTTTCTATCTATCTATCTATCTATCTATCTATCTATCTATCTATCTATCTATAAGGCATACCCGTGGCTAATCCCAATGCGTGGCAGCTTTCACAAGAGTTCGCAAGCAGAAGCACCTGATTGGGCAGGGGGGATTCCATATGCACATAGGGAGGAGGAGCCTGTGGCACCATGGTGATTGGGCAGTGGGGATTCCATATGCAGATAGGGAGGAGGAGCCTGTGATGGTTAAGGTCAGTTGGAATGCAACTGTTACCGGTTGGAAGATATTCTTGATTGTAGAGGAGAGGAATCTATCTATATATAAGGACTAGTGTTTTCAGGCCCGTTGTAATAACGGGCGCTAGTAGGGGAGAGTTTCCCCCCCCGCCCCACTCCCTCTGGCCTTTGCCCTCCCCCCCGCCCTCCCAGCTGCCCGAGACCTCCTTACCCGAAGCAGCCCGCGACAGTCGGGCGAACTAAAAGCAGTTTTTGCGAAGAAGAGAGGAGCTCCCGAACAGAGCTCCCCTCTGTGCTAAGCCAATGCCCAAACTGCTGCTATGGACGCAAAGGACGCAATAGGTGTCCTTTGCGCCCAAAGCACCAGTTTGGGAAGAGGCTTAGCACAGAGAGGAGCTCTGTTCGGGAGCTCCTCTCTTCTGCGCAAAAACTGCTTTTTGTTCGCCTGACTGTTGCGGGCTGCTTCGGGTAAGGAGGTCTCGGGCAGCTGGGTGGGCGGTTGGTGGCGGCGGCGGCAGAGGCATTCTCCTGGGCCATTTTGGCCCTTAATCATTTGGGGGAGGGAGCGGGGAAGGAGAATTTGGGCAGCTGGGAGGGCGGGAGAGCGGGCGGCGGCGGCGGCCGAGGCGGGAAGCATTTGGGCAAGGGCCAGGTCAATTTTGGGGCCGGGCTAGGGCTCCATAGTGTTCAAGCCGCCCATCCTCGGCAGCTCTGCTGCCACCTTGGCCGGCTTCCCCGTCCCCCGTCTCCCCGTCCCGGTCTCCGTCTCCTCCGGCCGAGGCGGCGGCTCTGCCGCCGCCTCGGCCAATCTCTCCCGCCGCCTCTTCCCTGGCTTTTTCACAGCGGCCGCTTCTGGCCGCTCAACATGGCCGCCGGGTGCTGGCGGTCGTGTCTCCCTCGGACTGTTCTGAGCATGCGCTCCGCGCATGCTCAGAACAGCCGAGGGAGGCACGGACACCAAGCCTTTTATTAGAGAGGATAGTGGGCAGGGGTCTGCGAAGAGAGGGGTTGTGAGGGAGGAAAGAGCCCCTTCAGGAGAAGGAGGTTGCTGTTGTGTGAATTAGATGAGAAAACAAGATCTGTTAACTCAGGAAGGGAAAGAAAGAATGAGAGAAAAAGGGAGGGGAAGAGAGAAGGAAGGAAGGGTGAGGGATGGGCCTGACTCTGTCAGCAGCCTGAGTGGAATGAGCGGCCATGGCGGTGGCAGCAGCAAGAAAGGGCCCAGTCAACCACTGCTGCTGCTCCTGTGGGGAGGAGCAGGGCTTGGGTGAGGGTGGGGAGGTCTCTGGGGATAGGGGGCCGCAGCTTGGCCAATAGGCACCAGCAACACTGCAGCCGTGACCAAGAGGAGTGAGAGGGATCGTAAAGGGATGGAGGAGTGACCAAGAGGGGCGAGGGGGATGGAAGCAATGGGCTGGAGGAGGACAAGCAGGAGTGTGGCTCAGGTGAGGTAGAGAAGAGATCTCTGAGGTGAGGGGGGCTGTGGTGGGGGTGAGGGGAGCAATCCAGTACTAGCGTGCAGATGCTCTGTGCGGGTTAAGCTAGTTCTAATGAATGTCTTTCCTGGAATACGAATAGATCAACAATTGTCTCAATTACCAAAGCATTGCAACAGATACTTAGATTTTTAATGCCAAATGCAAACAACTTGTTAAGTCCGTATTTTAAAAATGTATATGGAGAAATGTATGTGGTTCAGAGAATGAGGTGTTAGGAATAGGAACTAAAGATCTGGAGATGTTAGAGATGGGTTTACCATCTGTCTTGGCAAAGACCGAAACATCTGTTATGCAGTATTGTGGAAGAGTGATCTGGAAGCCAGATCTCTCTCTTATGTTATCAGATTGCTATTTTATGCAGCCAGGTTTTTGTCCTACCTCAATTAGCAGCTGGGTAGGACAAATCTCTCCTACCCATCTGCTGCTTCCCACATGATCGCTTCCTCCCCCTACAATCCTGGTTTTAAGTTGTAGATGACTGGCAAATGGGAGCATGCTCAGTCCCCAATTTAGAGTAGAGGTTTCTCCTAATCAGGGGTGGATTAATCTCTTTGCCACTCATAGGCAAACAGGCTTTTGCTGCTGCCGGGGGGGGTGCGGGCGCAAGGGGAAATCCCCCCCTTCTGCCTCTAAATATTGCTGCTGCTGGAGGCGGGATGAGGCGTGGTGTTGGCGATTGGCTGCAGAGAGCAGGGGTGAGGAGGGAAGAGTGCCCCCCTTTTTAACCTTTCAAAGCACCAGGAACAGCAGTGGCCTGTCTCTGGCCCTCCAATGAGGGATAGAAAGGGAAATAAACACTGTTAGGCAGCAAACGCTGCCTGAAAAGACAGGGAGAGAGCTCGCTCGGCTCTGGAGCCTGAGCAGTGAGCCATACTCCTGTGAGTGGGAAGTTACTGGAGGGGCCACTGGCAGGGCCAGAGACAGGCCACTCCGGGTGCTTTAAAAGGTCAAAAAAGGGGACACTCTTTCCTTCTACAGCCAGCCGCCGACACTGCTCCCCATCCCACTGCTGGCTGCTGCAATATTTAGAGGCAAAGGAGGGGGGTTTCCCCTCGCACCCCCCTCCCTGAGCTACCATTGCCTCCAGAGAGGTATGGCAAAATTTGAGGAGTGGCAAAAGTTGCTGCTCCTCAAATTTTGCTGCTGTAGGCAGATGCCTCCTCTGCCCCTGCCTTAATTGACCATTGATCCTAATCCTGATCGTGTGAACAAGCCTTTTGGCTGACATTCACATTAGGTTACTCGGTGGTACTGCTCAAGAGTTATGCTGAAGGACTACTTTAGTAATTTAGTCAGCTAATTATTATTGAACTGCACTAAAAAATCATCGAAAGCAGACAAGGTCTTTACAAATGGCAAGTCTAGGTTTATTGTAGGAATCAGGAGTGGATCTTGCTTGACCCATAGAATGTTAGCTGGGGGCTGAGCAAGGCAAACTTAATCTAGCGTGCACACACACACACACACACACACACACACACACACACACACCCGATGTCTTGAGATACATTCTCCCTATGTGGGGAAGATGAAGCCTACAAGAATTATCATTCACATGCAAATGAACCAAAAGACTGCTCACTACTACCTTTGCCAGCAACATGCATACATAGGGGAGTGTCTGCTTTAGGGGTTCATTTTCAGTTTGTGGGCTGGTAGTAAGACTCAAATGGCCAGTACTCTAGCTGACCTGAATGTGCATTCTAGGACAGTGCTTCCCAACCTTGGGTCTTCCAAACATTGCTGAACTATAACTCCCAGCATCCTCAACCACAATAAATTGTAGTTGGGGATGATGGGAGTTGTAGTTCAACATCTCGAGGACCCCAGGTTGGGAAGCACTATCCTAGAATATTCTTCAAAATCCTCTGCAACATGCAGGGGTTTCTCTATGCTTGCCAGACTGACATAGAAAGTGTTTCCTGGACGTGTAGACAGTGAAAGCTACTGCCCTAAATAAACCAGCTCTAGAATTTTCATTTGTGTTCCTTAAAATAAACTTGCATTTTTAAAATGGAACAGTCTTTGCCTGAAAGCAGGTGCCTTTCTTTTTCTCAGCTTGCTGTTGGAACACTTACCACAACAGCCAACTAACTTTGTATTCCTGATGGCACACTTCCAGGTATTGCATCAGAAAAAGGTTTCCACTTAACTGCTTCTTTCGAGATAGAATTGAAAGAGAACCAGACAGTGTGCTCCGAGTGATTTCTTTTTAAGCCACCCGGCACAAATCATTGGAGCAGTCCTATTTGGACTTTTCAGGTTAATGAAAGGCCTCTTCCATTCTGGTTAACAGGAGGAGTTGGTGGCATCCTCAGTAGCTCAGTTTGTAAAAGCTTTCACACATAAAAGCTCTCATTTCCATTTCAACTTGGAGACCACTTTGGGAGCAGAATTGAAGAAGGGAGCTGCTTGTGCATCATCTGGGCATGTTGTCATGGATACCTTTCAGCTTGTTCATCCTGATGACATTGACAGGCTACTTGGGAGAATTGAGACCAATCACATACTTGATCCTTGCTGATTAGAGGTTGATCTTCCTGACTGGGTCCTAAAGGTGACCAGTGCCTTGTGGAAGGGCATAACTCCTATTCCTCTGAAACAGGCTGCTTGGCAGGCATGTTCTGGATCCAGGCAATATAAATAATGGGGATTTCCCCTAAATTTCAGCATTCAGTGTGTTGTCAACTGTTACTCATACAGCAGTGTATAAAGTGTGTGCTGTCAAGCTGATTTCAACTCCTGGTGCCCACAGAGCCCTGTGATTTTCTTTTGGTAGAATACAGGAGTGGTTTACCAATGCCGCCTCCTGCGCAGTATGAACTGATGCCTTTCAGCATCTTCCTATATCGCTGCTGCCTGATATAGTACCAGTGGGGATTCGAACTGGCAACCTTCTGCTTGTTAGTCAAGCATTTCGCCAGTGTCTTATTACTCATACAATACCTATAGGAAAAAGGAATAATTGCTATACCTGTTATAGTTTTCCTTTAAAAGTACTTTAAAGTTAGCTGAAAACAGCAATCCTGGGAAGAAACTGAAAGCTCACCATTGGCTGATGTGATTATGACATTACTCGCCTGTTCACAGAGACACCTCAACTTATTCTTCTGGTTTTTCTCTGCTGTTTCCTTCTAACTTTGCTACCAACTAACAGGCCCCAAAGTTATTAACGTGAACAAACTACATTGGGGCAGGGGGAGTTGGGGGATTCATCCAAGTTTTCTACCAACTACTAAGGAGGTGGTTGCAGCTCTGATTTGGGTGGGAGAACTCTTTCCGATACTACAGTTTTTGGTATATGAGGCAGTTGCAGCACTGATTTGCCATTAAGTTTACTATTAAGGTCTATTTCTTTTGAGCTTCAAGTGAAGTGTCATAAGGAAGAGATCTAACCTGAAATTTGCTATCAGGCAGAGCCCAAGAATAACTAAGAGTGGTACCGACACATCTGCAGAGTGTCTTTTTCTTTCTACTACCATTAACTGCAGAGTGTATTTCTTGAATTACTGTTAACTGCAGAGTGCTCTCCCTCCATATACTAGGGATGTGCACGGAACTGATGCCCTTTGAGCCAATAGTGGTGGGGGATAGCTTTAAGGATGGGGAAGGGTGCACTTAGCCCCCCCCCGCCTGCTTCCCCCTCCTGCCTGCTTCCCCCTCCCGCCTGCTTCCCCCTCCCGCACTCTGTGTAAAAAATAGTCCAGCAGGGTGGCAGCATACCTCCACACCACCCTGTTGATCCCCCCCAACTGGAAGTGCGTGCGCCGGTCACTTCCGATTGGGGATCATCGGGGCAGCAAGGAGATACTCTGCTGCCCTGCCAGACTATTTTTACACAGAGTGTCGGAGGGGGAAGAGCACCCTCCCCCATCCTTAAAGCTACCCTCCCCCATCCTTAAAGCTACCCTCCCCCTTCAAACCAGTTCAGAGGCGCATAAAAAGGCTTCCGATCTGGTTCGTGCACATCCCTACCGTATACCCATGATTAAAGAGCAGAGATTCCTAGGCAAATGGAATCTTCCTTGGCAGGGGTGATAGGGATGCTTTTATCCCTACCTTAATTTAAGTGGTGACACAGATCTCCCTGATATGCCTTGAGCTGAAGAACAATAAGATCAGGGTCCTGTCCCCTTGCCCCCGCAAAAAAGTAAAAGGCACATTCATCTCCCAATTCACAGGATCACTAGAGATGGGGATAGAGAGTGTTCCTCAGTCCCCCTCCCCAGAGTATCCCCCAAAATCAAAGCAGCAACCACCTCATACACCAAAGGCCTGCTGTATCAGAGAAAAAGAGAGTTCCCCTGCCCCAGTATCCCACCCAAATAAGGGCTGCAACCTCCTCAATAGTTGGTAGCAAAACTGGATGAATCCCCCAACTTCTACCCAACCATGTAGTTTGCCTGTTAGTTGGCAGCAAATCTATCTATATATAATACACTAAGGTCATACGTGGCAAGCCACACCCACACCGTGCTTTACTGATCAGAGGTAGCAGAACAGAAGCACTGTGGTGATTTGGCAGGAGATTTCATATGCAGATTTGGAAGGGGAGCAGGTAGCAGACGAGTGAGTGAGCGAGTGGCAGAGAGGGAGCAGGTGAACAGTGGGGAGGGGTTGAGCATCAGGGAGGGGGCAAGTGAGCGTGGGTGGCTGACACTGAGCAATAATCAGAGGCTGTGGCAGGGGACAAGGAGAGCAACAAAGTCTTTGCATACAGATAATCTGTGTTGGTTCAGCTGGTATATGTCTAAAAGGCTTAAGTGGTCTATGGCAAATGGTGCATGGCAAGCCCCACCCACTCAGTGCTTTACCTGTCGGAGGTAACAGAGCAGGAGCACTATGGTGCTTGGGCAGTGGGAATTCCATATGCAGATGGGGAAGAGGAGACTGTGATGGTTAAGGTCAGTTGGAATGCAGCTGTTACTGGCTGGAAGATTGTAGAGGAGAGAAGAATCTGGATAGTGTATCTGGATAGTGTATCTGGATGTATCTGGATAGTGGGCAATAGTCTGGAAAGCGAGGGGTTGTGAGGGAGGAAAGAGCCCCTTCAGGAGGAGGCTGCCACTGTGAGAAATAGATGAGGAAATAAGATGAACGAGATCTGTTAACTCAGGAAGGAAGAGAGAGAGAAAGAAAGAAAGAAAGAAAAAAGGGAGGGGGAGAAAAACAGGGGAAGGGCGAGTGGAGGAGAGAGAAAAATAAGAGAGGGGAAGAGAGAAGGAAGGGCGATGGAAAGGCCTGGGCCTGTCAGTGGCCTGAGGGGAACGAGTGGCCATGGCGGCAGTGAGGAAGGGCGCAGTCAATCGTTCCTGCTGCTTGGCGCTACAGAGGCCATTGGCGGAGGGCGGCAGGCAGGCGAGGGACAGGTCCGAGCCTGTCAGCATCCTGATGCGAACGAGTAGCCGCAGTGGCAGTGAGGAAGGGCTTGGATCAACTGCTGCTGCTACTCCTGTAAGGAGGAGCAGGAGCGGGGCTCGGGTGAAGGTGGGGAGGTCTCTGGGGTTAGGGGGCTGCAGCTTGGCCAGTTAGCACCAGCAATGCTGTAGCCACGACCAGGAGCAGTGAGAGCATGGAGCAACGGGATGGAGGAGCAACCAAGAGGGGTGAGGGGATGAGGGGGATGGGATGGAGGAGGAGGAGCAGAAGTGCAGCTCAGGTGAGGGTGGAGAGAACTCAGAGGTGAGGGGGCTGTGACGGGGTGGTGGTGAGGGGAGCAATCTAGTACTAGCACGCAAATACTCTGCACAGGTTAAGCTAGTTTAGAAGGAAACAGTAGAGAAAACCAGCAGAATAAGCTGTAGTATTTCTGTGCCGAAGGACAGCCAATGATGTGCATTTTCAGTTTTCACTGTTGCTAGGCTAATTTTTAAGTATATTTTCTTAAACTATAAACATTACAACTTGTTTCTTGTTTCTCTACCAACTGATTATGTGAGTGAATGTAGTTATCGGCCTGATACAAGAATCTGCGAGTTAGGAAGAATCCCCATTATCCTGTTACACGTTTTGCCTTATTTGGGCAAGGTGTTTGAGCAAGTGGTGATGTCTCAATTCTAGGTACTCCTGGATGAAATCACTACATTCCAGTCTTCTTTTAAGCCCAGTTTTAGATCTGAAGCTGCCTTGGCTACCATGGCTACCATGGCAGATGATGAGGAGTCTACCTATGTTAATTCCCCTGGGCCTCTAAGGGTTTGATGCCATTGACTATGGTATGGGCTGCCAGGCTAGGACAGGAGCATAGAGCACCAATAGTTACATAAGAACAGCCCTGCTGGATCAGGCCCAAGGCCCATCTAGTCCAGCATCCTGTTTTGCACAGTGGCCCACCAGATGCCCCTGGAAGCCATAGGCAGGAGTTGAGGGCATGCCCTTATTCCTGCTGTTCTAGTCCTTCCTGGAGAGTGTCATATGTGGGTGGGGCAGGTGCATCAGGAAACACAAAGTTGGGGCAAACCAAGCGAAAGTCACCACAGCCAAGAGCCAGGAATCAGTATCAGGATTAAGCAAGGTCAAGGTCACAAGCAACACGGGTTCAGAAGCCAGGAATCAATCCATCAAGAGAAGGCAAGATCAAAACAAGCAGTGGGTCAGAAGTCAGGAGTCAATCTGTTAGGAACAAGGATCCAGAAAAAGGCAGAACATATCCACAACAAAGTTGCTTCAGCAAGGAGCAAAGGCAAATGCAAGCCTTAAGTCGTATCTGGAGATGCAGCCCTGCCTGCACCTGTAATGTCTCTGGCCTTAAAAGGGCCTGTGTCCTTTTTTCCAGATCTTGGCTGTGGCAGAGCTGGGTGGTGGATGTTGTGGTGCCTCTGCTTCATTCTCTGAGTCCACGGACATGGATGGGGTGGGTGTTGAGGGGGTCAGCAAGCCCAAGGGACCCTGGTGATGGAGACAGAGACCTCTTGAATCCTACCTTATCTTGTGAGTCCTCTGTGTCAGACTCTGGTACCATGGTGTCAGGCTTGCGGTTCATGACAAAAAGCTGGCTCTAGAAGGTGGTATTGGGAGACTGCGGTTTTACCCTATAACCTTTGGCTTGTTGTATGCCCCAGGATCCAGCTTGTCATGAAACTTTTGGGACAAATCAAAGGTTTGGGCTGAGGTGTCATAATTATGCTGATAACACAGCTCTGTTTCTAACATTTGATCATAGGGAGGTAGTAGAGATGGATGGGGAGAACAAGTGGAAACTAAACTTGGGAGTCTAGTTAAGGTAGAGGTTCTGTTGGTTAGCAGTACAGTACTGGTTGTGAACTGAGAGAGGTTGTACAACGTGTTCTATATGGGCTTACAATCCACCCCACCGAAGGAGCAGGTATATAGTTTGGGAGTGTTCCTTGATCTGGTACTTACTTAGGATATTCAGGTTGTGACAGTGGCAAGGAATTCCAGCTACGACCTTTCAGGTGGTTTGGCAGCCCTTCCTGGAGAAAATAGATCTGGCTATAACTATCCATGTTACTTTCAGGCTTGATTTTTTGTTTTTTATACCACGTAAAACACAAGTCTCTGGGCAATTTGCAACAAAACAATAAAAACAGATAAAAAGATTAAAACATTACAACAGTTAAAATGTAACACATTAAAACTATTAAAAACACAATGAAAACTATCTAATTAAAAGCCTGGGTGAACAAATGCGTCTTGACTGCCTTTTTAAAAGTTGTAAGAGATGGGGAGGCTCTTATTTCAGCAAGGAGTGTTTTCCAAAGCCTCAGGGCTGGTATGGAGAAGGCCATACCTTCTGTTCCAATTCTTCACCAGGGCATCAATAGGATCACCTGGAGGCAACACTAGCTTCTTGGAACCCTATTGGATCCAATAACTTCCTTGGGCGGACCATTCTAATAGGCCCCTCGCCCCTGCGAAGGTGGGTGTGACTGTGAGTCCAACCTTAACCAGATGGTGGCCTGTCCATGACAATGGGGAAATCACAGGAGTCCTCACCCACGGAACACCACCCTGATTAGAGTGAAAGACCAGATCAAGTGTGTAACCTGCAATGTGCGCCGGTCCCGAGACCCTTTGTGATAGGCCCATAGTTGTCATGGCTGCTATGAATTCCTGAGCCGCCCCAGACAAATTGGTCCCAAAGTGGACATTGAAGTCCCCCAGGACCACAAGCCTGGGGGATTCTAATGCCAAACCTGAGACCAAGTCTGTCTACTCAGTTAGGGACTCCATCGGGTAGCGGGGCGATCGGTACACCAAGAGAAGTCCCAGTCCATCCCTGGTCCCCAAATTTAGATACACACATTCAATATCAAAATCAATCAATCAATAAGGTCAGACATTTCAACAGGGATCCTGGGCAGGGAGAGGTTATTTTCATACACCAAAGCCACTCCATCTCCCTACCCATGTCCCCGCACCTGCTCCTCAACAGAGTACCCTGGAGGGAGAAGCTGGGACCAGACTGGGCCACCAGCCTCCCCGCAACCAAGTCTTGTAATACATACCAGGTCTACCCCTTCATCCAGAATCAAATCAGGGATGGTTTCCGACTTATTCTGGACAGACCTGGCATTACAGAGGAGCAAGGTGAGGTTCTGTGGGAGATTGGCACTGCTCTCCAAGGTCAAAGAGCTTGCAGGACAGCCGGAATGGGAAACAGCTAAGAGATTTCTGACTTCCTTCCCCTGTAATGACTCACTGACCTGCCAGCTTCTTCAAATCCCCACCACGACCAGAATAGCCACCCCACAGTCAGTGGACACACCTCCCGTCTCCCCATCCTCAGACAAACCAAGACACATCTGAAACACCTAGGACCTAAAAAACAGAAGCCAAAAAATACGACCTGGCCTTCGCCCTTGCCCCCTGAAGTGGCTCCCCCAAAGGGGCAACCCCCTTTGGTGGTGGGCCTGCCACCACAGGGCAGCAGCCCTTTTATAAGCCCAGAAAGGTGGCTAATCTGGGCAGCTGGTCCTCAAGAACTGCTGACTCACTCCCTCTGGCCACGATCCCGCACAGACTCACCTACAGGGCAGCAGCCACAGCCCCAACCATTAGGTGGCACACAGGCTGGCAGGTTGACAACAGCAGATGGCAGCTACACAGGCTCTCACCATTGAGCAGCAGCTGTCTCTGGGAAGCAGATGTTAAACATCCTCCTTCCTGTAAGGCTCCTGGCAACTGAGGCCAGAATTATTGCAATATTCCCTACATGGGCTGTCTTAAAAGATAGTTGAAAACGCTGTTATCAGACCTTTTTTTAAGGGCTGAAAACCCAGATCACATAATGTATCTACTTGAATCTGACTAGGTTTCCCCCAAGTTCTTTGATGTTAGAAATCAGGAGGTCATCCTGAATTCAGAGTCCTCTTTCTTTTAGGTAAATATGGGTATAACCTGTATTTAACCTGCTAATTTTTAAAAGGGATTCTTCTCAAATTCAGAGTCCTCTTGTATTCGGGTAAATAGGGTAACTTTGGTTTTGTACCATGTTTCTGGCTGTCTATTTGTTTCCAGAGCTGTGTTTAGCTTTTAAAGCTCTGAATAGCTTGGGACCAGGATACCCAGGGAACCATCTGCTCCCACATGAACCTGCACAACACTTAGTAACAGCATCAGAGGCCCTGCTCTCTGGATCTTGCCCTTCTTTATATCAGATTGATGGGGGGGGCCCTTTCAGTGGTGGTGCCAAGAAATAAAGAATGCCTCCTCCTCCCCCGCCCCTGGTGGAGATCTGCCTGAAGCCATCTTTGGATATTTTTTTAAAAAGTCACTCCTGTTCTAGTAAGCTTTTGATTAGTAGCTTAATACATCCTGCATTTTTGTTTTAAAATGCTGCTTTATTTATTTGTGAGTTGTTTGATTGCTATTAGGGGTGTGCACGGACCGGTCCGGGGCCATGCAAGAGGCCTCTGGACCGGTCCGGAATTCGGCTGGTCCGGCGGGTGTGTGTGTGTGTGGCTTTAAGGGTGGGGGGGTAGTACTTACCCCCCGCCCCCGCCGCTCTTCCTCCTCCGGCGCTGGACTTTGCTAAAATGTTTTTGGGGCAGCATAGTTCCTTCCTGCCGCCCCTGCCCCCGTCGTTGTCTGCAGAGTTTGCAAGCAGTAGAAGCTGCGCCACGCATCGCACCTCAACGGGCGCATGTGTGGCGCCAGCTTATACTGCTTGCAAACCCTGCAGACAATGACGGGGGCGGGGTGGCAGGAAGGAACTCTGCTGCCCCAAAAACATTTTAGCAAAGTCCAGTGCCGGAGGGAGAAGAGTGGCGGGGGCGGGGGGTAGGTACTACCCCCCCCGCCCTTAAAGCCACACTCCCCCCAATGCTGGACCACGCCTCTGTGGTTCCATGCACATCCCTAATTGCTATGACTGCCAATAGTATTTCTGTTATTTTATCAGCCTTATGGTATGTTTTAAAAATTTGTCAGATGCTTTGCAGAAAAGTGAGAATGAAATAAAGAGGCAATTTCTCAAAAGTTTGCACTTCTGAATAGATGGTCATGTCAGGAAAATTGGGGTGGGAAGAGGGAAAGGTCATGAAATTGGAAGAAGTCAGTAAGGAAAGTTTGAGAATAGTACAGTACCATTACCAATATTGAAGTTACAATTCCCAAGATGAACTGGAGAATGATCAAAATGTCTATATTTTACCAGATGTTTGTGTCTGGCATTAGGGAGATGGAGTGTGGAGAGATGCCTGTGTGAGTGCAGTCATGAAAATGTTGTGTACAGTTTAAATAGCTTTGGGTCCTTCTGATATGGTTCAGTAGAGAGATTCTGCATCTTTCATCTCTAGACTGGCAGCACTTGTTAAGAGTGATACAATTATGATCCTTTTGTAGTTTCTATGTTTCCCCCCAGACTGCTGCATCTGGATTTGGCATAGTAGAGGATAATATTGGGCCAAGAAAAAGTGTAGCCATTGGACAAACCATATAAGAGTTCCTTAGTTGTGTAACTTGATGCATGGTACAATAGCAGGTGCTCTGCAGGGCAATGGAGCTTCTAAATATTAAACAGTCTTATTCAAAATGCAAATCTGGGGCCTATATTTGACATGGTCAGGAATAGAAATGTAATGATTTGACACTCATATTTCAACGCTTATCTTCTTAAGCCACACTTGATTTTGGCAGAGCAATTTTGTAGGAAAATACTACTGTTTTCAGTTTAGAAATGGGCTCCTACAGCTAGTGCAGTGTAGTGACTGAGGTGCATAGCAAGAAACCCTCTGTTTAGATTTCTACTCAGCCATGAATTTGCTGAGTGCTGCGGACAAGCCACACTCATTTGCTTTGGTGCCACTCCCTCATCCTTGTAATATGGACATATAATGCTCAGATAATAATACTTTCTTGCCTACCTTCTTGTTGTTGTTGTTGTTGTTGTTGTTGTTGTTATTACATTTATATCCCGCTCTTCCTCCAAGGAGCCCAGAGCGGTGTACTACATACTTGAGTTTCTCTTTCACAACAACCCTGTGAAGTAGGTTAGGCTGAGAGAGAAGTGACTGGCCCAGAGTCACCCAGCTAGTTTCATGGCTGAATGGGGATTTGAACTCGGGTCTCCCCGGTCCTAGTCCAGCACTCTAACCAGCCCTAAGTACACAGAAACCCTCTTCACATGTTATGTTCTGTACATATATAATCTGTCTACAGTGTATGCGTGCACAGATCGATTATTTATACGTTATGTTGAATGCATGCACAACAGAACACTTCCTTTCTGTATCATACATTTCAGAGACCTGTACCCAGGTTCTCTTTTTAAATGAACTTGTGTACAATTATATACAAAACTGTGAACCTTTGTACAGTCACATACAAAACAGACACATTACAAAACTGTAATGTCTAAATAGAACTGCATTGTATGTGTTCAGTGTAAATGTATGTCTAGGACTTTGTTCACATGTTCAATGCACATACAATCTGTTCAGTGTACACACACATGTCTTGCATTCAGTGAACATTCAGTAGTAAATTTCCTATCTCTAATCTACATTTGAAGGGACCTAGACCCAAGTTCACTTTTAAAGTGAACACATGTACATTAATTCACATTAAAAATGTGCATATGTACAGACATCTGTGTGCACGTACAACTTAATGTCTGAATAGGATTAATGTATGTGAAACAACTGGAACACACTCTAGAAGCACTATATAAAGGCCTGCTATTCCATGAGGCCTAAAGAACGTGTTCTCTACTGGCCAAGGGTGTGAGCCTGGGAGCCTCTGATTCAAATCTTGTCTCCGATGTGAACTCACTAGGTCATCTTGGACTAGCTGTTACTACTGTCTAGCAACTGTACTATAGAGAAGCTAATGCTGACTGACCATACAGGGCTGTTTTATTAGGATTATTAGATGTATGTGAAGCATTCAGATTTATATACTGCATTGCAAGCATCCCAAATAGTATTACTTAAGAGTACTAGGGATGAGCAGTAGCCACCTAATGGTGGAGTGGGGAAATGACCTGCCTAGTGAGCAAGAGGTTGCTGGTTTGAATCCCCACTGGTATGTTTCCCAGAACATGGGAAACACCTATATCGGGCAGGAAGGTGCTGAAAGGCATGTCATACTGTGTGGGAGATGGCAACGGTAAACCCCTCCTGTATTCTACCAAATAAAACCACATGGCTTTGTGGCCGCTGGGAGTCGACACCAACTCAAGGGCACAACTTTACCTTTAGGGATGAGCAACTAGTAGGCTGAGTCAATTTCATCTGACCCTTGATGGCCATTACCATATCTTAATTAAAGTATGGTAGAAAACCTCACTTCTTTTCTTTACTAGTGAAATTATAATCAACTAGTAGGCGAGGTCCATCATTGACCAGGCAAAGTTGTTTTGCGTAGATTATACTTCTAGGAAAGTTCAAGAAATTAAATATATGTAATATAATTTGTTATTAATGTGCTTGCAAAAGGGAAGTAAAAGGACAGTTTGGAATTTGTAGGATTTCAACTTCAAACGTTATACATTGTATGGTATATGCAATATGGTGTGTGTGTGTGTGTGTGTGTGTGGTAAATTTGAATCTGAGAAACATCTGATTTTCTTGGGCATTATGGTGTTTTGGAATTATCAATTTGATTATTGAGTGTTAAGAATATATTGAAAACAATAGTGGTTAAATTTTTATTTATCATATTTATATTTTGCCTTATATATACATCTCTAGGTGGTATACACAATTCAAATTGCAATATAAAAACAAAATAATTTCACAGGATAAAAACAATTAAACAGTTTAAAATTTTAATTAAAAGTCTGAGAAATCATTTGTGTCTTAAGGATCGTTTTAAAAGCAGTAAGAGATTGAGCTCTTGTTTTGACAGGGAATGCATTCCATAGCCCTGGGGCAACCGCAGAGAAGGCCCAGCTTCAAGTCACCCCCAGAAGTCTGCAACCATAACTGGACCTTCTCAGATGATCTTAATATTTATCAAACTTGTATACTGCCCCAAACTTCTGTCTCGGGGTGGTATCACAACAGTAAAAACCTTAAAACAATTTAAAACCATGGTTAGATTATAAAACTTGGGTGAAAAGACAAGTCATATTAGGAACTTTTAAAAGGTTGTCAGAGATGGTGTGGTTCTTATCTCAACAGAGAGTGCTTTCCAGAGTCTCAGGGTAGCAACAGAGAAGGCCTTTCCCTGCGTTGCCACCAGATAGGCTGGTGGCAGCTACAAATTATTATTATTATTTATTATTATTATTATTATTATTATTATTATATTTATATCCGGCTCTTCCTCCAAGGAGCCCAGAGTACTACATACTTGAGTTTCTCTTTCACAACAACCCTGTGAAGTAGTTTAGGCTGAGAGAGAAGTGACTGGCCCAGAGTCACCCAGCTAATTTCATGGCTGAATGGGGATTTGAACTCGGGTCTCCCCAGTCCTAGTCCAGCACTCTAACCACTAGCCCACGCTGGCTCGCCAGCCAGCTGGATGGACCACTACACCAGATGATCTCAATGGACAATGGGGTTCATGGCAAAAGAAGACTCTCTTAAATACCTAGGGCCTAAGCTGTTTAGGGGTTTATAGGTTATAACAAGCACCTTGTATTTTGCCCAGAAACTTATCAGTAGCCAGTGTAGCTCTTTCAACATAGGAGTAATATGGTCTCTTGGAGATGACTCAGAGACTGACTTGGCTGTCTCATTCTGTACCAACTGCAGTTTCTGGGACACGTACAAAGGCAGCTCTACATCGAGTGTGTTGCATTAGTCAAGTCTGGAGGTTACCAGCATATGTACCACTGTTCCGAGATCGTTCATCTTGAGAAATGGATGCAGCTGGTGTATCAGCCGAAACTGATAGAAAGCACCTCTGGCCACCGCTTCACCCTGGGATACCAGGGAGAGGTGTGGATCCAGAAGCTCTCAGGCTGTGTACCTGTTCCTTCTGAGGAAGTGTGACCCCATCCAGAATGGGCCGATCAAAATTGTCTCCCGAGTTCCAACTCCACACAATAAGTACCCCCGTCTTATCTTTATTAAAAGGCGGCAGGGTTCACAAAGAAGGTGGTCTCTTAAATACCCTGGACCTAAGCCGTTAAAGGGCTTTATAGTTAATGACCAGCACTTTGTATTTTGCTCAGAAATATATAGGCAGCCAGTGCAGTTCTTTCAGAATCAGTGTTATATGGTCCCTTCGTGTTGTCTCAAAGACCAACCTGACTGCTGCATTCTGTACCAGTTGTAGTTTCTGAACTACATACAAAGGCAGCTTCATGTAGTCAAGCCCGGAGGTCACCAGCATATGTATTAAGGTTATTTACCTGCAGAAATGGGTGTAGCTGGCATATCAGCTGAAGCTGATAAAAAGCACTCCTGGCCACTTCTGGAGAAACCAGAGAGCGCTTTGAATCCAGGAACACTCCCAAGCTATGTACCTATGTACCAGGAACACTCCCAAGCTATGTGCCAGAATGGGCAGATCTAAACCATCTCTCAGGTCTTAACCCCCCACAATCAGTACCTCTGTGCTTAAAATGTAATTATTATTTCAGAATTTCTGGGGGGGCCCCATTATTTAAATATGTCCCCAAGCACATTTGGGTATTAGTAGTGCATCCAGCTAACTTCAGTGACAGGATTGTGTGTGTGCAAAATTTGGTATCTATAAGTCATTGGGAAGTATGGCTTTATTTTGCACAAAGTCTTAAAAATACATAACAGATGCACCTTTGTGTGCATTTCATATACAGCTGAAAAGAAAGTACTGCTGCCTGCTAAGCTCTGTCTCTGGAATGGCTCTTTCAAGAAACACACACTTGTTCCTCAGCCCCACCCACACCAGTGACCTCATATCATCCGGACACACGTGCTTCATACCTGTGAGGGAGACGAGACGCTGATGTCACTAAAGGAGCTGGCGGTATGAGATGGAGCTGGATTATTCTAGCATCTGGACTAACAGTTAGCAAATGGAGCGCTTCCCGCCGCCCCCGAGAATGCAGAAGTTGGCTATCCCTGACGTAATGAAAAGTACTTGCCTAGGGATACATAAAACGAGGCGGCAATAAAATAAAAGACACGTTTGTCTCCAGACTAGGTTTTCCGTGGCTTGCTTGCGCCTAGTTGAGCAGGAGTTTGTGTGCCGCTGGGGCATTGTGTGGACCGCACACCTTCCAGAGAGCTACAGCAAGGATTTCCCCTCTCCTGTCTACTTCTGAAAGAGCTGGCTCATCTCTGCTGTCAAAAGAAGCCATTTCCTGAATGCACCAGTTTCGAGTCACTTTTTTTTTGCTCCCCTTTGAGTTTTAACTCCTCCCTATCCGTGTCCGTGCCTCTGTGCGGGTACGTAGCTGTGGGGCGAGGAGAAGAGCGTAGACGGGGGAAGAAGTGACTGGGGACCTTAGATTAGTGCAGCGGCTGCACCTCATGGGCAATATGGGGTGTCGGGTTCTTAACTGCAGCACAAGAGCCGGCCCTTTTCCGCTCGTAGTCGCACTTACTGAAATTACCGGTCTGTTTTAATGCGAGCTCCTAAGCCCTCAAAAGCCAGCGCTAAACTTAAAGGGAGCAATGGGGGGAGGGGGCAAGCCTGCCAGAGGGAAGGAAGTGGCGGCGGCGGCGGCGGCGGCGGCAGCAGCAGCGAGCTTCGAAGAAGTTCAAGTGCTTAAGTTGCTACGAGATGACATCAGCCGCTTCCGTGAGGTGGGCTATTGAGAGAGATTTGGCAAAGAAACCGGCAATCTAAGGAGTGTGCCTGGTTTGGGCTGTGGGATTTCTCTCTCTCTTCTCCCCGTTTTCCTTTTGAACTTTTCAGTACTAGAGAGTGCTTTCTGAGCGGGTGTGCTTTGTGTGAGCGTGTGTTTTTAACGCATGTGGGTGGTCATAAAGCAATTTTTTAAAAAAATCTTCCTGGGGGGCATAATTTGGAAGTCTGTGAGTTGTGTGGGAAATGATTACATCAGTCACAGGGAGGGCTAGGATTGGTCTGCACCGTGTGGTTTGATTCACTACCTAAAAGATTGTGTGTAACCCTTTGAGTGAAGCTCTGGGAGAGTTCTCTGCCTTCCCCAGAAAACGGTGCGCACACAACAGGAGCTGGGTGGCTGGGTCAGGTACAGTGATCCACTGAAACAGCAGAGCAACCCAGGCGTTGCAGCTTGGAGTTGCAAAGGATTGGAAGAGGCATAGAACAAACTCTCTCAAGAGAGGGTAGATCTATATTTTAAAATGCCATCTTGTTCTTCTGACTGCTGCCTCTTACATGCTGTTGAGGTAAGATTCCTTTCCTTTTCTCTTCTCTCTCCCCCCCACCCCCATCACATTACCGCCATTCCTTTTCTGCTGAAATAATTGCCCTATCTTGCTGGAAAGTAAAATGTGCCTTTTTAATATGAGGTTAACATGGGGTTAAATCTTGGCGCTGTGCATTTGATCCTATGGGAATCTGTTTTTGCAGTGAGAATACTGTTTTAAGGCCAGAACAGGGACACATCTACCTCGTTTATTAGGGTCATGGAGAGCTTTCTGACCATAATCCCCTCTTGTTAATATCAGAAGTATACAGACTATCCATGTTTAATTGCAAGATAACATTGGATGGGGGGGAGGGGCTGCACTAGGAAGTGTGAATAATACTAACTGATCTTTTGATTTTTAAGCTTCAAGTGGAACACCCAAAAGTGAAGCAGTCAAAAGTTAGTGACAGACAAGGGCTATATTTGCAATAGATAAATCTTTAGCTGGGTTTTGCTATGAGATAATGAAAGGCAAAAGGCTCCACACTGAAGGCTGTTAGATTAATTCCTTCCCCCCTCCCCAAATGTTTCTAATGCCCGAGTGTTAGCTGTAGTTTGTGCTACTACTAAAGTACTTTTTCCTTTTCATGCTTTTTTATATGGCTGCATAAGTCCTGTCTGGTCTTCCTGGTGGTCAAAAGCAACAATTTTGCAAAATAAACTATATGCTGGAAGCCTTGGTAACTAAGGGCTGTGGAGAATAATCTGTGGGGCTGTATATAGCACAATGATTCTGTGGGCACACAGAAGAGATGCAGAAATGTTGGTGTAAAGAGCACAGACATTCAGCTTCCTGAGAATCTTGGCTTTTGAAGACACATCATGTTTCTAGCCCTTACGGCTGTAAAAATATTTGTGTGGGCAATACCCTCTGTAACCTGAGAAGTTAAGAGGAGTGTCTGAATAAGACTTCTAGTGGTTGGGAGTGGGGTATCAGTCCTGCCTAATTTCTTACCCTTTGGCATTATCTCAAAAGTTGCTAATTTTGTATAACTTATACCAGTTAAGGAATTCAGCTGATTCTGGTGCAGAATTTAATTGTCTTCATGTAGACAGCCCTAATCACGTGTAGTAAATATCCAGTTTCTTTATTAATGTTGGGTGGGGAGGATTATAAGGCTGGTGATCTGTAAAGTTGTCCTTTTTGTTGCAGGATGTTAAAGTCTTTAGTGAAGATGGGACATGCAAAGTGGTCGAGATCCTAGCAGATATGACAGCCAGGGACCTCTGCCAGCTTCTCGTTTACAAAAGTCATTGTGTGGATGACAACAGCTGGACTCTAGTGGAGCATCACCCTCTTCTAGGATTAGGTAGGGAGCCTTCTGAAATGGAACCTGTTCAAATTTGAACATTTAATATGCAATAACTATCATGGACCCGCTTCTTCCAGGTGATCTGTTATGAATAAAATTATGAATTTTTGTCTGTAAGAAAAAGGGGGGAAAGTAACTTAAATGATTCAGTGCAACTATTTGGATGCTATTTGAACTGTTTTAAGTAAAGGGAAGGGCAAAGTTTGATGCTTATAATTATATGTAACAGAAGATGTCCAAAATCAAGGGCACCTTGACATTCATGTCCATTCCATGTGACTGTTGTGAGTGCCTGAAAACTGGTATCTATGTCTTGTCTTTTTTGGACATACAGCAAAGTAAATGCTGTCAGACACACTGAAGTGACAATATTCACTGATTGTGTGTGTGAATTTTGGGAGAGGTGCACAAAAATAACCTGGAATTGATAAAAATTCACATAAATATTGCTATTGATCAGATTTCAGACATTCACTGTAACATGTACTATGTTGTTGATACAAGTTGAGTTGAACTCCTAGCAAAGAATTGGCTTCCTCATCAGCTTAGCTGAACACTAGCTGATAAGCCCAAGTATATTGCATCATTACCATCTCCTTAAGAAAAGCATGATATGGATGAGGGATGTGCTTCCTTTGTTTCCAGGAGGTAAAAATGGCAACACCACTTCACTCTGCATCATGGGCAATTTTTGCACAAACCTTGCCATCTCTCTTTCCTAGGCAGCAGCTCTTACACCTGATTGAAATTAAAATGCCATGGTTACAGTTGGCAAGAGGTAGAACCGTGGGGAATTGGTATAATGACTTATACCTGCAAATATCTTGCTACTGCTTGATGTGTCTCTTCCTTATATTCTTTCAAAGTTAATGGTTAGTGCACAATACAACTTCAGCCTTTTACTCTGAAAACATTTTAAAGGTTACAGAATATGGCCTCTAATATGGGATTTTTAAACATTAATAGTGAATTTATTTTGTATGAATGCTACTAAAGTGGCGAGGGGAAGCTGTGATAAGACAAGGGGGAAAGTAGGCAGGGTGTTAGCAGATGTCTTGATATCTTTGTTAGTGTAATAAAAATATATATTTTAGAAATCAGGACCGTTTGATACAGAACTTTTACCATTTTCTATAATTTTGGTATCCTAAATGAACATCATTAAGTAAAAATCAGTTGGACGTAGCAGAATTTATATACTTAAATCTTGCAAATTCATGCAAGTTAAAAATTCTTCTGATCTGGTTGGACTTTGAAAGAAATAGGCGACCAGTGCAAAATAAATGTTGTCAAGACACTTGTAGGGATGTGTATATATGTATCAATACAAAAAGCAGTGCAGCAGTTGTGTTCTGTATCCAACTAACTTTTGAATCTGCTATATTATATTCCTATCAATGTTTTCTTTCCTGATGTTCATTTTAAATTCTAGAACCTCTTTCTCTAGGCCCTTTCCCATCCGAGATTACGAAGGTATTGTGTAAACAGAGGCTTTTCTTCTTTGTGCCCAACATCCTTCTCCTGCCAGTTTCATTCAGTGATGCCACAATTCAGTGTCTGTGACATCACAATAGCTTCCATGGTGACTAATTGTGCTGTCAAACTTTGCTGTGTGACATCTCTGAATGAATTGGGCAGGAGGCTGATTAGGAAATCAAAAGCTTCTGTTTACACACAAATAACTTGGTAATTAACAATGATGGGAAAGGAGCAATATACTTATCAGTCAGTATTTTATTTCAACTGCATCTTGAATTTAGGAGAAATCGATTTTGATGGCAAAAAAGGCAATGCAGATCCAAGAGTCATATAATGTGTAAATGAGAGCTGTAGTACCAGTAAAAATTTCCTTGTGGGGGTGGGAAATGATCATTTATTGGTTCCATGATTGTCAGTACCAAATATCTGTGGCAGTTCTCACTGATTTAAACTGAATGTGTGATTAAATATTCCACCAAAGGCATATTAATTGTTTTATTTTCTGTTTTTATTTTGTTGTAAACTGCCCAGAGATGTGAGTTTTGGGCGGTATAAAAATATGTTAAATAAATAAATACATAGAGTGTACAAAGCAGTTTATATGTATTTGTCTCAATAATTCTTATAAAAATGAGCTCTTATAATCGCGACCTTATGTGGCTCCATATTGTAGCAATTTCCATATTGCACCACCCATAAAGTGGTGTTTCCATATTGTAGCAGAGGGCTGATGCTGAGAGATATGGCTTGCTTAAGACCACCTGGTGAGGTTAACCTAAAGACAAGTTTTGAAATAGGGACTTCTGGTTCACGAGCAAAGTCACTTAGCTGCTATGCTATATCAGCTGTCATTTGTAATAAAAGGAAGATAGAATGTAGGAGTAAATGACTTGTGTGTCTAGCTGTTTCCCTCCTGCAGTCATTCTTCAGGAGAACTGCTTCACATGTTGCTTTCCAATATGCTTTAAGAGGCACGTCTGCCATGGCCAGAAAAGATAAGTCTTTGTCACTCTTCAAATTCATATCTTATCTCCCAGACAAACATTCAGCCAACTGGCCCCTAGGAGGCTTGTCTCCTAGGTGTCTGCAAGATGTCATGACTATTCACAAATTAAGAAGATGAACATTTGGCCCTTTGGCTTCCAGCAGGTTTGCCAAGCATAAGGATGCTTATGACATGGAAGAGGGGAATCTGCTCCTAGAAGGGACTATGAGGGAGAACATGTGTCCCCCAGTTTGTTGAGAGGAGCCAGTGTTACCTCTGCGCCAGTCCATTTAGTTATAGGGATGAACACTATACGTTTCATAGTTACTCTGAGCGGCAGCCAGTACTTTTGGATATGGCTGGCACAGGAAAGGTTCTATGAATGTGATGCAAAATCTGCCTTTTACGTTGGCAATCCATTTTTATTTGTTCCACCCATTTGATCATTGTGACTCCCTGTTTAGAGGCGTTAAGACTGGTAACCAATTTAGTAGGGAATATGTTCGTACTGAACTCAGTGATTCTTGGCAACCATGTGAATGAGTTTAGGATTAAGCTGTTAATTAGCTGAGCCTTTCTATGTTCACCTTTGGTGATGGAGGCATGAGATTTCTTTTTATTGTTGTTATTTTGTTTTAAAGTTTACAGATCAGTGAACTGGTTCACTGAGGCATGGCTAGCAAAATGATTTATTTTGAAGTGTTCATGCAAGCTGCTTTACTATTTTGGTTAATATGCCTCCCTTCTTCCTGAGAGAAGACTTGAGATTTGATAAGCAGAGCTGGTATCCTTGGTCTGTGTGTGTGTGTGCGTGCATGTGCATCTTGGCAGCTGTAACATGCATTAACCTTTCCTAAACTTGTAGGAACACTTCTGTATCAAAAAAACCTAATATGAAGAATTATCCTTAGCATGAATACTCTGCATGCCCAGATATAATCTAGTCCACGATCTGTTATTGATCCGGGTGGGGGGATGAGATGTGCAGGGAATCTTGAAGTTTAGAAGCGTTTCAGGTCCATGTAGGAACACATTTATCTTGGGTAGACATACCTATTCTGCTGCATAATTTTGTAGCCACCATTTTCCAAGATGGCTGATATATGAATGGGGATATGTGGTAACTCATGAACAAATGCATTAGAAAGCTCATTTTGGTGACAAAATTTAGGTTTTGTTAGTGAAGATACGTAGATACGTAGAAGAAATATTAGTCGTTACTATTACCGGCTGTATGATTTAAGGGATAGAATACTGAATTAGGAACAAAAAGAGCCTGGGTCATATCCCTCTTCAGCTCTGTAACTTATCAGATGCCCTTTGGTCACTCATGGTCACTTGGCTTTGTCTACCTCAAAAAGATTCTTGTGAGGATAAGAGGAGGGAGGAACACATTCTCTGCTCTGTGTTACCACAGTTGTACAGACTCATGTTGGCTATCTTGATCTGTGACTTTGCTTTTGCTTGAATTTGAGGATTTAGTTCTGAAGCTAATTTGCAAGTGTGAAATAACAAAAGATTGCACTCCAGACACAGGGAATATTGGCATTAGAGTACTCTTATAGAAGCAACAGAGTGAGAGACTAGGCTTATGAAAACAGAAATGGAGGTTATTGGAATGACGTGGCATGCCCACGTTGGAAGGATTCAATCTCAAAAGAGTTCTTTCTGGGTTTTCTGCTCAGGGAATGCTGGGTTTCTTAGCCAGTCAAAACACAAGTTAAGTCTCATAGAAGCCTAGTACTGAGAGTTCCCAACCAACCACAAACTGTGTCCTGACCAGAGCTTCTGAGCCACTTTAAGAAGGGTGATATAGGAATCAAATCTAATAAAATAAATAAATTGTCCAAAGAGGGACTGAATCTTTTATATGGTTTTGGACTTGGTGCAAACCTAATTGCAGGAAAAGCTTGGAGGTTCAGTCCCCTGCTCGGGTGCCAGGGGCTGGAAAAGATGGGGACCCCAGTGTCCATTCAGTTGATGACCACAACAGGACAGTATTGTTGCCAATCAACATACTTAAAGAGAGTTCCTAAGGCTGATGATGATTTGAAGCTTTTATGACTAGGCAGGGAGGTTCTTATAGCCTTGAATGAGCTTGGCACATCAACATTTCCTTTGACCATCGGAAACTTGGCTTTCCTCTAGGAGGCAACTGATTCAGCAGTGGGTGAGCCTCCCATTTCCCGTGGACTTTCCACTTGGCCAAGCTCCCACTGCCAAATAATGTTTATCTGACCCTATCCAAGAGTAAATTTTTCAGGCACCAAATTTTTCTTCACAAAATTTTGAACTAAAATAATGGACTTCTTGAACTTCCTGCTTGTCGCTGCTTTTGTGTATTTCTGCAGTGACTTGTTACTGAGGTTCAGCATTTAATTGCTTACGCCAGGGCTTGACAAATCTCAGGTGCCATGGCACCTAGACTAATATAGTCAGAGGTAGAGTTATTTACTAAAATCTCAATTTACCCCAGGCAGCCCTGTTTTTGTTCTCCATATGTTACTTGTAAAGGGGATAAGGAGAAGCCTATTTATCTCCTGCCGCCTCAATGTCCGTCACTAAGTCCAGTAATGTTGTCAAGAGTCCATTGTCTGGCTGGCTCCTAGTTTTGGGGTCAGCTCCTAGATAGAAAGAAAATTTGTCCTAGCCTGGTTTACAGGCAAGTTGTTGCAAGATATTTGGACAAAAATGTCTGTTTGGACAAAAATGGGTGGATATGAATTGATACAATTTAACTCAGTAGTGAGCCAGTTTGGACAAGAGTCTGCTGGCACACATGTTCAGGGTGGGGACGTGCCAAGGGTGTACCCGCCCTGATGTCACTAAAGGACATCCTGAGGAATTGTCAGGGAGTCCTTTAATCATGTGTGGGGCATTTAAATAGGTGTTTGAAGCATTTAAATAGGTGTTTGGGAGTGATTTGGATTATTGCTCCTCTCATGTCATTAAAGGACATCCTGACAGCGTGTTGAGATGTCTTTTAGTGACATAAGGGCAGGTGCATTCTCAGCACATACCTGCCCTGATCTCACGATAGGGCCATTGTGCATTTGAACTGGCTCAGTGCCAGTGTTGGCTGCTCTATGAAGTCTTTCTGATTCCTTGACTGAATGGAATAGCTATCAAAGACAATGAGCATCCCTTGTGGGTGACAGACTGATTTTGAGCTTCAGACCATTGTGATTACTGCTTGACCAAAGGTTGGTTTTTTAGAGCTCTTATGCATCATTCTAATTCGTTACATGAAATCAATGAGGACTGCAAAATGGAAGGAGGAGCTGGAAGTGTAAATGGGCCTTCACAATTGCTGTTGCCTAATGTAACCTCTTGTACAATGCTGTGGAGAGGGTGGATAGAGTTGTTCTCCCTCTGTTATAACACTAAAACTTGCTGCTCCCCAGTAAAAGTGACTGACAATAGACCTGGGACAGACAAAAGAAAACCCTTCATGCAATGCATAATTAATTTATGGCATTGGCTGTTACAGGATTTGGTGATAGCTAAAAAGCTTTAAAAAGAGTTAGAGGATATGATAACTAACTACCATGATAACAAAATAGAATCTCAGGTTTTGAGAAAGTATACCATCAAACAGCAACAGAGGGCAATTGCATTACAAATGGTGATGGACTGTGGAGCAGATCCACAGGTGGGCAGATTTTAATAGGTGGGCAAAATCATGTGTGAGTAGGGAATCCTTTTATATACCCTGATCCCAATTTAGGGCTTTAAAAGATATAACTAGCACTTTGACTTGGGCTCAGAAACAAACTAGCAGCCACTGCCAATCAAACCATAACAGAGCTGCATGAGTCATGTGCACACGGCGGCCTGGCATCAGCATTCTGCACCATTCATATTTTCTGAACACTCTACAAAGGCAGCCTGCATATAGCAGGTTGCAGTAGACTAGTTAGGATGTGACCAAGGTGTGTGACTGGCAAGATCTGCTTGTTTCAAGAAAGTTTAGGCAACATCTGATGCGTTAGCCCCTTCAGGGGAAAACCATAGCTCTGTGGAAGAGCATCAGTTTTGCATGCAGAAAGTTCCAGGTTCAGTCCCTGACCTTGCTGTTAATATTATTAAAATATTTATACCCCGCCCCTCCAGTACACTACTGCTCAGCGCAGCTCACATTATTAAATGAACAAAATACAAAGTAAAAAATTAATAAATATTATTAAACAAGTTAAAAGACCAAACTAAGACAACATTTAAAATTACCATTTTAAAAAGTTTAAAATTAAAAGTTATTAGTAAAAAGCTAAGAACTAAAAAGCTAAAAACTCTCCAGATGGGCCTGTGTGAAACCCCGGAGAACTGCTGCTAGTCATAGTAGTAATGAGCTAAATGGATCAAGGATTTGACTCTGTACTGCAGCTTCCTATGGGAATATTTCCCATCTTAAAAAGGACATTGTTGAACTGAAGAAGTTACAGAAGAGGGCAACCAAGATGATCAGGGGCCTAGAGCACCTTTCTTATGAGGCAAGACTACAACACCTGGGGCTTTTTAGTTTAGAAAAAAAGACAACTGCGGGGAGACATGATAGAGGTCTATAAAATCATGCATGGTGTGGAGAAAGTGGAGAGGGAGAAATTCTTTTCCCTCTCACACAACACTAGAACCAGGGGTCACTCCATGAAATTGATTGCCAGGAGGTCTAGGACCAACAAACAGAAGTACTTTTTCACACAGCGCGTGATCCACTTGTGGAATTCTCTGCCACAGGATGTGGTGACAGCCAACAACCTGGATGGCTTTAAGAGGGGTTTGGGTGACTTCATGGAGGAGAGATCTATCAATGGCTACTAGTCGGAGGGCTGTGGGCCACCTCCAGCCTCAAAGGCAGGATGCCTCTGAGTACCAGTTGCAGGGGAGTAATGGCAGGAGAGAGGGCACGCCCTCAACTCCTGTCTGTGGCTTCCAGTGGCATCTGGTGGGCCACTGTGTGAAACAGGATGCTGGACTAGATGGGCCTTGGGCCTGATCCAGCAGGGCTTTTCTTATGTTCTTATGTTCTATGTATCTAAATGTGCTAAATAATAAAATTTATATACCCTGCGGGTGTTCCTTCAGGATCCAGCTTTGCTTCTGGATGGTCTGGTGGCAGTTGTAGCCAGATATAGATATAGATATATCTGGCTACAACTGCCACCAGACCATCCAGAAGCAAAGCTAGATCCAGGAGCACCCTAAAGTTCTGCCTTGTCCATAATAGCTTTGCCCTGATACAAACACAAGCGAAAAATTCAAATATAGTAGGGATGTTCACAAAAAGGATTTTGGTAGAAACATTTCATCGAAATAGCGGTTAAACCAGCTGTTCCGATGAGACAGACTTGAAATGTTTCGAGTGTTCTAGCCATAGGGAACAATGGGGAAACTTGAAACACCCCATTGTTCCCCATGGGGTGCTCCTAGGGACACCAAAGTCGGTTGTGTGGTAGGGCATGAAGGGTGTTATCTACCACCCAACCCACAAAAGAAATGGGCAAATAGGAGATTTTAAACAAATTTCTAACCTTTCCACACACACCCACCCAAACGAGCTTGAAATGTTTTGCACATCCCTAATATACAGGTCGGAAGGGTATGTACAACTTTTCAAATTTATAGGCAAAACCCTCCATTTTCCCCCAGTGTCCTTCGGTTTTCTTCCTCAAAGAAACAGGTTGAATAAACTGAAATCTTGCACAAGTTATTCTACTGCAGATCAGTGTAGGCATAATGGGGACAACCAGCCACAATTAAGAAACTGGTTATAGGTAGTGCAATTGTGCATCCCCTTCTTTGGCACAAATGCACTGCTATCCCTCAACAACCATAGTTAAGGCCAACCAATTTTAACTGTGATTTTGAAATTATCTTCAAATCCTATTTATGTAGGGAACCTGGTTAGCTTTATGAAGCCAACTATGGTTAAAGCAAGTGAGGGAGAGGAATACATAACCTCGTGGATCTCTTACCTGTGGTTATGAAATTGGCCTATTAACCATGAACCAGCCCACTGAATATTTAACTTGGTTATATCCTTTGCAACCAGAAATAATCAGCACTACTCACATACTTATATTGTAGGAAGCTTTAGGGGTTCTGTCTTCATTTGAAATATTGCCTATATTTGGCCTAGTCTGGTCCCAGATCCTCCCTCCAGGGTTCTCTGTTGTAGAGCAGGTGCGGGGACGTGGGTGGAGAGGTGGAATGGCTATGGTCTACAAGAATAACATCTCCCTGACCAGGATCCCTGTTGAAATGTCTGACCATATTGAATGTGTGTACCTAAGTGAGGACCATAGGGAACAATCGCCCTGCTGGCCAATTGAGTCCCTAACTGAGCTGACAGACTTGGTCTCAGGATTGGTGTTGGAGTCCCCCAGGCTTGTAGTGTTGGGCAACTTCAATGTCCACTTTGAGATCAATCTGTCCAAAGTGGCTTAGGAGTTCATAGCGGCCATGACAACTATGGGCCCATTGCAATTGGTCTTGGGACTGACACACATTGCTGGTCACATGCTTGATCTGGTCTTTCACTCTGATCAGGATGGTGTTCCATGGGTGGGGACTCTTGTGATTTCCCCATTGTAATGGACAGGCCACCATCATGTTAAGGTTGGACTCACAATCATATCCCACCTTCGCAGGGTGAGATGCCCATTAGGATGGTATGCCCAAGAAGGTTATTGGATCCAACAGGATTCCAAGAAGCCTTGGAGGGATTTAGTATTGGCTCTGCAGATGATCCTGCTGATGCCCTGGTGGAGCCCAGGGCAGTAGACATGATCGCTCCTAAGCGTCCTCTCCAGCTGGCTTCAAAATTGGCCCCTTGGTATGCGGAAGAACTAACAGGGGCAGAAGCAGCAAGGTAGATGACTGGAGAGCAAGTGGAGGAAGACCTGACTCTAATTCGACAGATTACAGCATAGAGCACATTCGAAGATATATGCTCTGGCAACACAGGCGACAAAGAAGCAATTCTTTTCATCCTGTATTGCGTCCGCAACTTCATGTCCAGTTGTTCAGGGTTGTGAGAGGGCTAGTAATGTGTCCCTCCTTCCTTGAATCAGAATTTGGAACCATCTATTACCTGCTGTGATGTGGATTGTTGTTGTTGTTCACACAGTCAGACAAGTATTATTGACTGGTTTGTTTTATCCAGACATCGAGTCCTTCCCAAGGACCTGGGATGGCTGAATTTTATTATCAATATTATTGCTGTTATTATTATAGATGTCATCGCAGAATATAGGCTGTTCCCAGTAAAGTTGCTTTTTGTAATTGGCTGGTGGTGATTTCTGTGGCCCCTATGGTGTTGAGGTGCTCTTCAAGGTGTTTTGGAATTGCACTTAGGGCGCCAATTACTACTGGGATTATTTTGGTCTTCTTCTGCCACAGCCTTTCAATTTCAATTTGTAGATCTTTGTATTTGGTGTTTTTTTAATTATTAACCACCCCCCCCCCCACATTCTGCTATCACCTGGTATTGCTGTGTCAATTATTTTAACTTGTTTTTCTTTCTTCTCGACTACAGTTATATCTGGTGTATTGTGTGGCAGTTGTTCGTCTGTTTGTAGTTGGAAGTCCCATAAAATTTTGCATCTTCATTTTCTACAACTTTTTCAATTTTATGGTCCCACCAATTTTTGGCTACAGGTGGCTTGTATTTTTTGCAGATGTTCCAGTGTATCATCCCTGCTACCTTTTCAAGCCTTTGTTTGTAGTCAGTCTGTGCGATATCTTTTTACAACAGCTGATTAGGTGGTCCACTGTTTCATCTGCTTCTTTACAAAGGCGGCTGTTCTTAGTGCCTGTTCTTGTGCAGCCAGTATTAAACCCTCTGTTATTTTCTTCAAGTTGCCATTCTTAAGCCATTGCCAGGACTTGGTGATGTCTGATTTTCCACGTATATTGTGCAAATATTGACCATGCAGTGGCTTATTTTTCCATTTTTCTGCTCGGTTCTTTACTTATTCTTTCTTGTAGGCCTGCTTTCTTTCATTGGTGTTGAATAGTTTCTCATTATTGACCATTTAAAGTGCATCTTCTTCACTGTCCTTGATATATTCTTCAAGGCCTCTTTTCTCCTCCTCCTCTACTGTTTGATGGACTTGCAGCATTCCTCTTCCACCTGAGCTGCGAGGGAGATATAGCCTATCTACATCACTGCGGGGGTGGAGAGCATGATTGATGGTCATTATTTTCCTGGTCTTACGATCTAGCGCAGTGATTCTCAACATTGGGTCCCCAGATGTTGTTGGACTTCAACTCCCATAATCCCCAACCAAGGGCCACTGGGGCTGGGGATTATGGGAGTTGAAGTCCACTAACATCTGTGGACCCAACATTGAGAATCCCTGATCTAGCATCTCTAGCTCTGCCTGGGTCTAGTCTATTATTCCTGCAGTGTATCTGATAACAGGTATAGCCCAGGTGTTTATGGCTTGTATGGTGTTCCCGCCATTGAGTTTGGACTTGAGGATTTTTCTAACTCTCCTGATGTATTCACTCCCAATTTTTCTTTTAACTTCAGTATGTGCAATGTTATCAGCCTGGAGAATGCCCAAGTATTTGTAATGTTCTTTCTCTTCCAGGTTCTTGATGTTGCTTCCATTGGGCAGTTCTATTCCTTCCATTTTTGTTGTTTTTCCTCTGCTTATTATTAATGCAGCACACTTGTCTAGTCCAAACTCCATTGCTACATCGCTACTGAATATACGGACAGTGTTTAGCAATGATTCGATTTCTGATTTGAACTTTCCATACATACAACTTCAAATCGTCCATGTAGAGCAGATGGTTTATTTTACTTGATGTTTAAGATGTTTGGTATCCGAGGCCTGTTTTGTTTAGTAGTTGTGAAAGTGGAGTCATGGCGATTACAAACAACAGAGGGGAAAGTGAGTCTCCTTGGAAAATACCTCTTCTAATGCTAACCTGTCCAAGTGTCTCGCCATTGATTGTTAACTGTGTACTCTATGCTCATTGCTTTTTTATATAAATATCTGAATGTTTTTGCTGACACCAGTTGTTTCTAAACAAGTATCTATTTTAGTATCCATGTATGAGGCAATGAGTCGAAGGCCTTCTTGTAGTCAATCCATGCAACACTTAGATTTGTTTTTCTTCTCTTGCAATTTTCTAAAATCATTTTATCAATCAGCAGCTGGTCTCTGGTGTTCAGATTTCCTTTCTGTTAAATTGGAAGCTGCTTATTAGTTAATAAGTGTTGCATTAGTTCATCTGCTGTTATTCCAGTTAATACTTTGAACATGGTTGGCAGGCAGGTTATCAGTCTATAATTACTTAGAACTGCACCTTTTGCTGGGTGTTTCATTTTGAGTTGAGTTTTGCCAGTTGTTAACCATTATTCAATATCACCTCCTTGCAAAATGTGATTGAACTGTTTTGATAGTTGTTTATGAAGGCTTGTTAGGTGTTTAAGCCAAAAGCCATGCAGTTCATTGTTTTGTGGTGCAGTCCAATTTTTAATTTTCTTTGATCTTTCACTTATTAATTCTGGTGTTATTATTAGATCTTGCATTTGTTGGTTACATTTTTCTACCACTTTTACCCAGCCTGCTTTTTTTATTATAATCTATTGGATTGTCCCATAATTTCCCTCAGAATTGCACTGTTTCTTTATTTGGTGTTTCTATGTTTCCTGCAGTTTCTCCTTGTATGCTTTGGTAGAAACATTTCTGATTCGACTGGAATTGGAGATTCTGCCTGTGTTGTGTAATTATGGCTTCATATCTGCTAATCTTCTTTGACACTGCTATTTGCTGCTTTATTGTTTCCAGTACTTCTCTAATTTTTCTTGAATCTAGGTGGTATTTTTGGATCAGATACTGTTTTCATTCTGCAGCTTCTTGTCTTTCATATCTTTCAGTTTACTAGCATCTGATCTAAGCCTGGCGATTTTATTTTCTAATCTAATCTTCCATTTAGGTGATGTACTACTTTCTTTTTTGACAGGTCCACTGATCTTATATCCAAGCTCTTGTGTTGTTATTGTTGCTGCACTGTACATTAGTTGGTTTGTTTCTTGCAAATTATTGGTTGTTATTTCTGCAAGTGAAGCATTGACATCTTTTAATGCCTGAGCAAGTTGTTTTTTGGCATCTGTTTTTAGAGCTGGAAGTCAAACCCTGGTGTTTGTTTGGTTCATGTGCTCAGTTATTTTTTGCTTTAGTTCTTGTTGCTTTTCTGTTAAATGGCATTCAGGTTTTTGAGGTGAAGGCAAAAGGGAGGTTGCCTCCCCCTATCATCATCATCATCATCATCATCATCATTGTTTGTTAATCAGATTTGTACACCACCCTAAACTTTTGTCTCTGGGCAGTTAACAATAGCATAAAACAAGTTTAAAACATATACAATTTAACAATTTAAAAATAAACTAGAGATTAAAACCTAAAAAATTAAAAAAGCTGAGAAAGCTTGGGTGGAGAGGTGGGCTTTCAAGTGCTTTTAAAAAATTGTCAGAGATGGGGAGGATCGTATCTCAGTAGGGAGCTCATTCCACAGTCTCGGGGCAGCAACCGAGAAGTCCTGTCCCCGTGTGGCCACCAGCCAAGCTGGCGGCAACTGGAGACAGACCTCTCCAGATGACCTCAGTGGGCGGTGGGGCTCATAACGAAGAAGACATTATCTTAAATACTTTGAGTACTTTGTGGATGAGTACTTTGTGTATAAAATCTCGTGTATTTGGGCCATCTCAGATTTAGACCCCACAATTACTATGGTGTCTGATGCAGAGGTGTCCAGCAACTCCTCCTAAGTGGTTAGTATGGATCAGTTCCAGTTTATGACTCCTGAGCATGTGGACATGCTGCTTGGAGTGGTGTGGCCTATCACCTGTTCTCTTGATCCTTGCCCAACATGGCTTATACTATCTGGCAGGGAGGTTGTTGTAGAAGGCCTAGTGGAGATTGTAAATGCTTCTCTGAGGGAGGGCAGGATGCCTCCTTACCTTAAGGAGGCAAATATTAGATCTCTTTTGAAGAAACCTGCCTTGGATCCCTTGGAGTTAAGCAACTATAGGCATGTCTCCAATCTTCTGTGTTTGGGCAAGGCCTCCCAGTGCCAGGTGGTCTTGGATAAAACTGATTATCTAGACCCATTTCAAACTGGGTTTCAGGTGGGCTGTGGGGTGGAGACTGCCTTTGTCGGCCTGATGGATGATCTCCAATTGAGAATTGATAGAGGAAGTGTGACTCTGCTGGTCCTTTTGGACCTCTTGGTGGCTTTCAATACTATCAAACCATAGTATCTTCTGGGAGCATCTGATGGGGTTGGGAGGCACTGCTTTGCAGTGGTTCCACTCTTACCTCTCAGGCAGATTCCAAATGGTGCCCTCGGGGACTGTCGTTCTTCAAAATCTGACTTTAATATGATGTTCCTCAGGGCTCCATATAGTCTCCGATGTTGCTTAGCATCTACATGAAACTGCTGGGAAAGAGCATCAGGAGATTTGGTGCAGGGTGTTATCAGTATGCTGATGACACTCAACTCTATTTCTCCATGTCAGCCTCATCAGAATAAGGCATAATCGCCCTAAATGCTTGCCTGGAGACAGTGATGCTAGATGAGGGATAACAAACTGAGACTGAATCCAGATAAGATAGAGGTACTTATTGTGTGGGGTCGGAACTCAGGAGATGATTTTGATCTGCTTGTTTGGGTGGGGTCACACTTCCCCAGAAGGAACAGGTATGCAGTCTGGGGTGCTCCTGGACACAAACCTCTTCCTGGTATCCCAGGTTGTGGCAGTGGCCAGAAGTGCCTTCTGTTAGTTTTGGTTGATATGCCAGCTGCATTCATTTCTTGAGATAATGTCCTCAGAATAGTGATACATCTGCTGGTCACCTCCAGACGTGACTACTGCAATGCGCTCTATGTGGCGCTGCCTCTGTACATAGTCTGGAAACTGCAGTTGGTCCAGAATGCAACAGCCAAGTTGATCTCTGGGTCGTCCTGGAGAGATTACATCACTCCTATCTTGAAAGAGCTTCACTGACTGCCCATATGTTTCCGGGCAAAATACAAGGTCCTGGTTATAACCTATAAAGCCCTAAATAGCTTAGACCCTGGATATTTAAGATATTTAAGGATATTTAAGAGAACCATACCACCCATTGAGATATCAGGAGAGGTCTGTCTGCAGTTGCCACCGGCTCATCTGGTGGCTACTCAGGGACAGGCATTCTCTCTTGCTGCCCCAAGGCTTTGGAATGCGTTCCCTGCTGAAATAAGAGCCTCTCAATCTCTTACAACCTTTTAAAAGGCAGTCAAGACACATTTGTTCACCCGGGCTTTTAATTATATATTGTTGTAATAGTTTGTTGTTTGTTTTTAATAGTTGTAACATTGTTTTAAAATTAAAAATAGTGTAATGGTTTAATATTTTCATTTTGTTCTGTGAACCACCAAGAGACTTGCATTTTGGGCCGCATACAAATATGATATATAGATAGAAAGATAGATAGATATTTCCCTAGAAATATCTCATAAATTTTGGCAGCACATACTGTAAGTTTGAAAGTGAAAGAGAGAGAAATTATTTTACAAAATTGAGTCTGAAAGCATTTCTTGTACTGTACAGCTTCCGACCTCAGGTAGGAGTTTGCATAATGTTCCTTAGGGGAAACAGCATGTTGATGAGCAGAGTTCAGCCTAGTCTCCTCTCTGATATGCTATTTGGATAATCTCCAATTAGGAATTGACAGAGGGACTGTGTCCCTGTTGGTCCCCTTGGAACTCTCGGCGGCTTTCAATACCATCAACCATGGTATCCTTCTGGATCGCCTGAGAGGGTTGGAGGTAGGAGGTACTGCTTTGCAGTGGTTCCGCTCCTACCTCTCAGGTAGATTCCGGATGGTGTCGATTGTTGCTGTTCAAAGCAAAAGCTATTGTATGGAGTCCCACATGGCTCCATTCTGTCTCCAGTGTTTTTTAACATATATATGAAACCACTAGGAGAGATCATCAAGATAAAGAGCCCCTGGTGGCGCAGTGGTAAAACTGCTGCCCTGTAACCAGAAGGTTACAAGTTCGATCCTGACCAGGGGCTCAAGGTTGACTCAGCCTTCCATCCTTCTGAGGTCGGTAAAATGAGTACCCAGAATGTTGGGGGCAATATGCTAAATCATTGTAAACCGCTTAGAGAGCTCTGGCTATAGAGCGGTATATAAATGTAAGTGCTATTGCTATTGCTATATTTGGTGCAGGTTGCTATTAATATACAGATGACACCCAGATCTATCTCTCTAAATCAATTTTGTCAGGAGATGGCTTAACCTCTCAAAATGCTTGCCTGGAATCGGTAATGGAAGGGATGAGGGAGGACAAACAAGTTGAATCCAAACAAGACTGAAGTACTTGTTGTGGCAGGCTGGAACTTAGGAAGTGCTTTAGATCTGTCTGGTCTGGATGGGGTTACACGCCCTCTGAAAGATCAGGTACATAGCTTGGGAGCACTTTTGGACCCAACCCTCTCCTTAATATCTTAGGTTGAGGCAATGACCAGGAGTGCTTTTTATCAGCTTCTGCTGATACGCCAGCTACGTCAATTTCTTGAGACAAATGACTTTAAAACAGTGGTGCATATGCTGGTAACATCCAGGCTTGACTACTTGAATGTGCTCTACATTGGGCTGCTTTTGTACGTCGTTCGGAAACTGCAACTGATACAGAATGCGGCAGCCAGGTTGATCTCTGGGTCCACCCGTAGAGACCACATTACTCCTATTTTAAAAGAACTTCACTGGCTGCCAATTAGTTTCCGGGCGAAATATAAAGTACTAGTTATAAAGCCCTGAATGGCTTGGGCCCAGGGTATTTAAGAGAGCACCTTCTTCTTCATGAGCCCCACCTCTTACTAAGATCATTGGGGAAGGTCCAGTTGCACTTGCCACTGGCTTGTTTGGTGGCGACCCAAAACCCGGCCTTCTCTAAGGTTGGCCCAGGGATCTGGAACACACTCCTAAATGAAATCAGCGTCTCCCCATCTCTGGTTTGTTTTTAAATGACTATTGAAAATATACCTGTTTTATCAGGCTTTTTAGTTTATGAGGTTCTTAAGTTTCATTGATGGTCATTTTAATGTTTATGATTTTTAGGTTCTTTTAGTGGTCACCTGTACTTCTACACAAATGGGCTATGCGCCTGTGCAGAGACCTCGTTGGAACCTAACAAGATCAATTCTCCTGCTTTGGGTGGGAACCCCGCTCACAGCCACTATATGCGGCTACACCACTCCTCATCCCCTCAGTCTTTCATCGTCCACGCTTCAGTAAGCATCGTGGAGTCTGGAGCTTGACAACGAGTAGGATCTATCTATCTCCTTGTAATTTTTTCTCCCTACATTTCCATTTTCTTTCTTTCTTTCTTTCTTTCTTTCTTTCTTTCTTTCTTTCTTTCTTTCTTTCTTGTAGTAGTTGTTTTTTCGTGGCATTTTGGTTTTTTGTGGGTTTCCCTCTTCTTCGGAGCTCAATCCCGGCCGGTATGGAGCGTGGTGGCCTGCTGGCCTACGACGTTTATGCCGGGCACGACAAACTTCAAAAAATGTGTTTGTTGTGGATCTATGATCCCTTCCCACGATACTCATACTGAGTGTCTCCTGTGCCTGGGGGAATCCCACATTGCTGAGACCTGTCTTCATTGTCAGAAGTTTACGAAGCAGGCATGCAAAAATAGGGCTTCTCGCCTGCATGCAGCCCTGTGGTGGCTCTCCATTCTTCGGAAGCCTTATCTGTATCTGCTCCTGTGGAGGCCGGAAACCCAGCCCCGATACCAGTTTTGGCACCTCCTAGTACTAATCCCTCAATGGCTTCGAGTGAGCTGGTGCACTCGAAAGACCTCCCTGAGCATTTTGCGCCCATGGTACCGAAATCTTCCCTATTCCCTTGGTGTCGATATCAAAGAGGAAGAAGAAGTTGAAGTTGCCTTGTGATTTGCCAGTGGGTCAACACCTTCTTCCCATACCAAAGAAGAAGAAGGTTCCGTCGGTTCCTACATCAGAGGCCTCTGTGACCAAGAAGCCTAAAGTGGATTCGGATCATCCTACACCAAAGTCGTCGTTTCAGTTTGGCTTAGCTCACCTTTGGCTGAAAATTCGTTGGACTTGGCACCTGATCGGGCTCACTCGAGTAGTGAACTCTTGGTGGCATCGGATGAACCTGGGTACGCTTCCTCAGAAGAGGAAGCCTATTCCCCGGCCAAGCCCACAGAAGATGCATTGTGGCTGCCTAGGCGTCGTTCGCCCCCTCGGAGGCGCCAGGAGCACGTCCCTCTTAGGGACTGAAGTGCCCGTTGGGACTCGGAAGAGTGCTCCTCTGATTACAAACAAGATCGGGCCTGGGACTGTCGTGAGCCCGCATATTCAGATCAGTACCGTGCGTCAGAGCACCATTCTCTGGATAGTCCTGTGTATGGGAAACCTGGAGCTGTGCGGGGTTGGTGTGATCCTCCCTCACACTCGGAAGAGAGGCCACGTTTCTGCTCACTGCAACACTTCCCTTGGGATCGAATGGAGCGACACGACCCTCCCTCTTCAGCGCCTGTGCTGAAGTTGCCTACTGTGTTGCCTGTCCAGGTACTGCCAGCAGAGCTTCCCACTTCGGTACTGGACAACCCAGGAAGCAAACTGGGCTCCCGTATGGGTTCGACACCCTTGGCCCAGGACTCTTTGGCTCCTCCCAAGTCGGACTATGAAAGTAATACTAGATCTCAGAAATCTGAAGGTGTTTGCCGGGGGTCATGCCCGCTCAACATACAGTCGGATTCCAAGCCCATATCCCCATTAGAGGACCTTAAATAGTACTTTACATATGTGGCTGCATAGCCCCGCATGGCTTTGGCCCTAGGCGTGAGCCTTGGTATGCAGCAGAAAGGGGAACTGGACCCACTGTTCAGCCTTGTCGATGCAGAGGCCAAGGTACTGGCCACTTTACCCCGCAACTCAGCATTGTTGGGGGTCATGCGGGGTCATTGGAAAAAGCCAGCAACTCTTTCTCAGCCTAATAGGTGCCTGGAGAATTTTTATAGGGTGCAACTACAGGATGATATGGCCTTTCTAAAGAATCACCCCACCCCTAATTCAATCGTCATAGAGGTGTCTCTGCAAAGGACCAGGGGTCACAGCCAATCGGCACCAAGTGACAAAGAAGGCAGAAAATTGGACTCCTTCAGGAGAAGGCTTTACTCTGCCTCAGCTCTCCATTTAAGGGTGGCCAACTATCAAGCTGATAATGCCTGCTATAACCACTTTCTGTGGGGAAAAGTGGGCCCATTTTTGGACCTCCTGCTGCAGGACAAGTGGGATCCGGCTAAGGCATTCCTCCGTGATGCTATTCAGGTAGCCAAACAGGAGCTCTACTCGGCGAGGCACTTGGTGGAGTGCGCGGCCAAGGTGATGACCACATCCATGGCTCTCAAACAACATGCTTGGCTGCGTTCGTCTGGACTGAACTATGAGGCCCATGCTATGGTCGAGGACCCTCCCTTTGAAAGCTCTAGCCCAGGGATTCTCAAACTTGGGTCCTCAGGTGTTATTGGACTTCAACTCCCATAATCCCCAGCCTCAGTCGCCTTTGGTTGGGGATTATGGGAGTTGAAGTCCAATAACATCTGAGGACCCAAGTTTGAGAATCACTGCTCTAGCCTCTCTGTGGAGCAGACAGACGACATGTTCCAAAAGGTTCAAAAGCTGAGGAGCACAGCACGATCCATGCCATATTTGCCTGCGACCACCAAACCACAGAAAACTTCCAGGTGGTCCCCTTATCAAGCACAGAAGACCCCTTCTCAACAGCAATCTCCATCCGAACGTTCCTTTCGTGGCAGCAAGTTCTAGTTGAGATACAAGTCGTGCCTCCAGCCTAGTAAGCAGCCTTTCAGAAAGAAGCACCTGAACACCTTCCAAATGAAGTAGTGATTCGGGGCGCTTCCGGACTCGCCTGGCCTCATTTTCTGCGAGCTGGGACAGAGTGACTACGGACCAGTAAGTCCTTACAATCATACGTTTAGGCTATGCCCTCGGGTTCTGCAGGACTCCACCCGTGTTCGGGGTCATAACTACTTCATGCACTCCAGAGTTGGACCAGGAGGTCGCCGCTCTCCTGTCGAAGGATGCAATCGAGAGAGTCGCCAATTCAGAGAGTCCCGGTTTTTATTCCCAGTACTTCATTGTGCCAAAACCAGATGGCAGTTGACATCCTATCCTGGACCTCAGGGCCCCGGTGTACAAATGCTTCTGGATGCTGTCGGTACCAACCATTATGACCATCTTAGAAAAGGACATGTGGATGGTCTCCCTAGACCTGAAGGACGCGTATTATCACGTCTTGATATATCCTTCTCATTGACGCTTCCTGCGCTTCCAGATCGGGGGGATCCCCTATCAATTCAGAGCCTTGTCGTTCGGTCTCACGATGGTGCCAAGGGTTTTTACAAAATGTCTGGTCCCAGTGGTGGCTTTCCTGCAGGAGCGAGGGTTGCAAGTACTACCATATTTGGACAATTGGCTCATCCTGGCGAGCACCAGATGGGTGGTCCTGGACGCCCTCGAGACGGTCATGGATACTCTGCAGGTTCTGGGTTTCCAAATCAATTTTGAGAAATCTCAGTTCGAACCGACCTACAGGATACAGTTCATAGGGCTGATATTCGATACGACTTTGGAAAAGGTCTTCCTTCTGGAAGCCTGCATGCGTACTCTCAGGAGGCTGGCCATTGCTTTCTTAGCCAAAGGCCTACAGACTATGTGCTTAGTACAGTGCCTATTGGGGAATATGGCGGCCACCACTTACGTGCTGCCTCAAGTGCGCCTTTAAATGCGCATTATTCAAAGGTGGTTCTTGGATGTATTTTATCCCCTTCGGAATCCGGGCCATTTGGAGCGCACGCCCCCTCGCTGGGTGCGGGTGACTGCGGCATGGTGGGCCGAGTTTCGACATCTAAACATCAGGGCCTCCTTCCAGGCTCCCCAATCTCGATGGGTGATTACGACCGACACATTGGAGCTCGGTTGGGGGGCGCACCTGGAAGGGTTTCGCCTGAGTGGGCACTGGTTCCCCAGGGAGAGGATCCAGCACATCAACTGTTTGGAGTTATTGGCCATTTTCAATGCTATCAAGAGGTTCTTGCCCGTGATTGTGGGTTGCTCAGTGACTATCCAAACGGACAATATGGCGGAAAAGACCTACATCAATTGACAGTGCAGCACGTCTTTGAGGACCCTTCTGTTCCTGTCTCTGGACCTTTGGCATTGGAGCATGGCACATGTGGTGTCACCTCAGGTGGTCTATATGTAGGGTTATCTGAATGTCCAGGCAGACACCTTGAGCAGGATGACAGTGGTCTCCCAGGAGTGGGCCTTCAACCGACATGTTCTCAGGGACATATTTGTAAAATAAGGAGTCCCAACACTAGACCTTTTTGCTTCCCGTGTCAATGCTCAATGTGTCCTCTATTGCTCCAGGGGAGAGGAAGGCGAGGGCTCTCGAGGTGATGCCTTTGTCCTATTTTGGACTGGCCCTCTACTGTATGTGTTTCCCCTGTTTCCTCTCATTATGAGGGTGCTGCACAAACTGAGGGTAGATCGGGCCAGGGCCATCCTGATAGCCCCATGGTGGCCCAGGAGGCCCTGGTTTCCGGCCCTGAGGCGGCTGGTGGTGGATTGGCTGCGCCTTTCCACCCTACCAGACCTGCTGTTGCGGGAGAGGGGATGGGGTGCCTGCCCAGATGTTCGGCCCCTTCATCTGATGGCCTGGAAGGTCCTGCCAACTTCCCACTGAGACTCAAGGAAGTTTTGGTCACAGCCAGAGAGCAGTCCACGCAGAAGTCCTGTGATCACAACTGGACTCGTTTCTGTTTGTTTGCTTCTTTGCATGAGTTTGAGGCATTTAAGCCTTCTGTACAAGATATATGTACATATCTGCTGTCCCTTAAGGAGTCTGGATTAAAGCTTTCATCCCTTAACATACATTTGGCTGCCATTGTGGCACATTCCCCGATGACCAGGGCTTTGTGGTTTAAAGACCCGGTGGTTAAGAGTTTCTTGAAGGGTTTGTCCCATTTTTTTCTGGATGATCCTGTCATGTCACCAGCCTGGGATCTGTCTGTGGTTTTGGCCAGTCTGCTATGGCCCCCCTTTGAGCTTTTGGCTTCAATTGAGCCCCATCTCCTGACCTGGAAGGTCACCTTTCTGGTGACCGTTATCTCCGTTAGGAGGGTGAATGAGTTGAGGGCCCTGAGGGTTGATCAACCATACCTTCTGTTCTACAAGAACAAGGTTGTGCTCAGGCCAGATGTCCAATTCCTTCCTAAAGTGGTCTCTATGTTTCAACATTTATCACCACTTACTTTACCTGTGTTTTTCCAGAACCCTTCCTCTGATGCGGAGCGAAGGCTGCATTGTTTGGATGTTAGGAGGGTGTTATTCTTCTATGTCCAGAGGTCCGCTGAGTGGAGGAAAACTCCTTCCCTGTTTGTTCTTTATGATGGGCCTCGTAAGGGTCTCCAGGTTTTGGCCCAATCCATGTCTAGATAGATAGTTTCCACAATTGAACTTTGCTGTCAATTGGCTCATGAGCAGTTGCCTGCAACCGTTAAGGCGCACTCAGGTAGGTCCATAGTGGCCTCTTTCGCCTTTGATCGTGCGGTCCCATTGGACACTATCTGTCAGGCAGCTACCTGGGCTCCGCCCCACTCGTTTATCCATCATTATGCTTCTGATGCCAGGGCACGGAATGATGCTGTATTTGGCAGGAGTGTCTTGCAGTCTATTTTCAGTTGATGTACTTGTTTCTGAAATAAATACTTCTGGCAGATTATATATTGCCTCTGTTTCTTCTCTCCTCCTTGGGTGCTAGCTTGTTATGAGCCCATTTGTGTAAAAGACAGAGACCATGTCGAAGAACTGCAGGTTGCTTACCTGTAACTTTGGTTCGTCTAGTGGTCATCTGTCCTTTTACATGCCCTCCCATCCTCCCCACGGGGTCTACTGAAGCTAGACTCCATGACTGAAGGGATGAGGAGTGCCACAGCCTCATATAGCGGCTGGGGTCAGGGTTTCTGCCCAAAGCAGGAGAATTGAGCTTGTTAGGTTCGACAAGGTCTCTGCGCAGGCGCATAGCCCATTTGTGTAAAAGGACAGATGACCACTAGAAGAACCAAAGTTACAGGTAAGCAACCTGTACTTTTGGTTGTTTGGATTATAAACTTCCCTGAGATTTTATACAGGGCACTATATAAATGCAACAAATAAACTAACTAAATATTTTTCTGTATCCAGGGTACACTTTTTGTGCTGGAGCATTTAAACCACTTTAATCCCGCACTTGCTGCGTACCACTTCTTTCCCAGTGTCTAATTCAATAAAAGCTGTTCTCCATATGCTTAATTGATTCCAGTGTGATTTGTGCAGTCGCAATTTTCTGTGGCTTGCACCCAAATATTTTTTCCAGTCCCTACTACTTTTATATCCCAGATTGCTGGGATCAATGGCTTAAATAGTTTGTTGGTTGAGGTTTACTCCCCCTGCCAAAACAAAAAATCCACCTGGTAGTATCATTGAATTTCACTGTACAAAATATTCATATCCTGACTTTCCTTTCTCTTAGTGCATCTTGCAAGAATTAAAATCCCAAAACTAATTGTCAAAAAACACAAACAAAATACCTAATTAATACACATCAGCAAAAATAAGAGCCCCCCCCCGTAAAGTTTGTTTTTTAGTGTGCCCCTCTTCCACTCCGGACACTGTACATGGTCACTTATCCTCACAACAACCCTGTTATCATTTAGGCTGTGAGAAAGTGACTGGCCCAAGGAAATCCAGTGAGTTTCATGGTTGAATAGGGATTTAAACCTGAGTCTGCCAAGTTCTAGTCTAATTTATTTTATTTATTTTATTGTTAGATTTCTATACTGCCTTTATTAAAACAATCTCTAATGCTCTAACCATTTAATGCACCAGAATCACAGCTCATTCAAAAGTCTGGTCTAAAATCCAACCTGTTCCTACTGCCAAAACTGTACAAGAAAAAGAGCTTTTAACTTTTTTTCTGAAGGCCTGGAGTAAGAGACTTACACTTTCTCTAGGAGGTCATTCCAGAATCTTGGGGCTACAGCTGTGAATGACTTGTGCCTCCTTTCAGATTTTCTAGATTAGCTTGTTTATATTCAAAATAGGTTTTAGCATTGTAGTTTTAAAATATATTTTCGTCATAAGACCAAAGGGACTATCCAGCCTGAGCGAAGAACTTTAAAGTCTATTGTTTCACTGCAAAAGAAGTGAGTACAGACTTATTTCTTCCATTGTAATCAGACTGCATCCCCAAACACACTAGTACTGTACGAAGTAAGTCCCATTGAGCTCCATGAGATGCACATCTGAGTAAATATGCTTGGGCTAGCACTGCATGTATGATTAACCTTGGGTTGGATTATGCCTAAAATATTTACTAGTATAGACAAGGCAGATGTATTAATTGACTTCCAGTATTCCATGGTCACTGTATGTCTCACATGCTATTCTTTGTCCACTCTTCCCCCTGCTACCCCCAAATGCTTATATTTTCATAGATTTCAGGAAAGCCACATCAACATATGTAGCTTGACACATTTCACATATATGCCCATTTGAAAAGTGTTCACATACGTACGTATTTATGACCTTGGAACTCTTCATATTTCATTTCCCCTGAATTCTGAAAGTATGTAAAAGGGAATTAAAATAATTTTGAGGTGTTAGTTTATTTAGATTTTTAAAATTATTGAAGGTTCTTCAGAACTGTAGAAGCTTAACAGGGCTTCAATGGAAAGATGAATAATGGATGAGCTTCCCTGACGTACAGCTTGCTCATTGTTGCAGATCGTGTTCAGCAGTGCACAGAGGAGAGTGCTGTGTGCATTCCACTCTGTCATGTGGGTCTTTGGTGAAGCCCAGCAGGATGAGGCAGCATGCATCCTCTGCATGAACTGAATGCAAGTTTTAGATCATCCCCTACAGTCCTATGCAACATGGACAACAGATACATACATACAGGGGTTCTGCAGCAGATGAGTTGATGTGGAAAGCTACCTTTGCAAGCAGGAAGTTTGAGAGCCATTGGTTTAGAACATGGATCTATCCTCTTTCTCCTGCAGATTCAAATACACATCTTCCCTCAGCCCTTTCACTAATTTGAAAACATCTGTTTTATCTTTTGTCTCTAGAGAGGTGTTTGGAAGATCATGAACTTGTTGTTCAAGTTGAGTCTACGATGGGAAGTGAAAGTAAATTTTTGTTCAGGAAGAATTATGCAAAATATGAATTTTTTAAAAATCCTGTGGTGAGTATTGGTGCTTTCCCCCTTTATAGCCATTAAATCTGTGGTCTTGAAAAATCTATGTTTCTGTCTGTGGTTTGAAAAGTACATGAAAAGCTAAGCTGTTGGGTTTTTTTTTTAAAGATTCTAGCTAGTATTGTGACACTTCTATTGAAAGGATTCACTTGGCTGTACATGTGGAACAACCCCAGCAGCAGCCTGAAAATGGGATGGGGGGAAAGCATGAAGCCCTTCTGCTCCGGTGTTGCAGTCCCAGTCTGAACTGGAAGCTGCAAGGCTGCATTTAGTTGAAAACAAGACATGAAATAATTCCAAGTATGGGATTCAAAGACGTGTTACATGTCCTATCCATGGTCATAGGTTCACAAGTCTACTGTGTACCTAAAAGCAGCTTGTGTTGCTGGTGTGCTTGGTATATCTATTCCCTATGTTTGTCCCTCTGGAAAGAAAGTCTGTCTTGGATAGTGTTTGCTCAATATTTTATTATATGGGAAGTGAATAATTACATAGAATTTTTTTTATTTTACATTTTATATCCCGCTCTTCCTCCAAGGAGCCCAGAGCGGTGTACTACATACTTGTTTCTTCTGACAACAACCCTGTGAAGTAGGTTAGGCTGAGAGAGAAGTGACTGGCCCAGAGTCACCCAGCAAGTATCATGGCTGAATGGGGATTTGAACTCAGGTCTCCCCGGTCCTAGTCCAGCACTCTAACCACTACACCACACTGGCTCTACATAGAAGGCAAATAGAATTAATCAAAATCTCTCAGAATGAAGAAACTTGAGACATTTCTAACAGTTTATTCCTACAAGTTCGTTCTAGTTATAGCAGTTAAATAGATATGTTCTGGTTAGTGAGCAGGGGGATGGAAAGCAATCCTGCTCTACAGCATTTTCTATTGAAACCTGTCAAGATACACCCACCTTCAGTTGCCTAAAACCACAGATGCAGGCCTGTCCAGATTAAGGTTTTGAGAGTCACATAAGATGTCTCTTAGAAAGTTTATGGGACCCTCGCCAGCCCTAGGCAAATATCTGTGTGGCACTACAAGTTGCATCAGGAGCAGGGGTCACACATTGCTTGTGTCTACGTGCTGGCACTGAACAAGTCCTACGAGCTGCTCTGTCACCACAGGGAATGCAGAGTATTAGGCTTTAAAACCTATGCTTTAAAACCATGCTTAACTTCTTAAACTGAAAAATTCTAGGATTCACATTGTGTACTCTATGTATAATACTCCAGATACTCTGACCTAGAGGCCTTTTCCCCTGACCCCCTAATCTGTCAGTATTGGTTGTGGTTAAGTGAAGGCACTCTGCGTATGCTCAAAGGCACTCATCTTGTTTATGCCTTGATGTGTTCCAGGGCTGAACTTTTGAGGAACTCTGATTCACGTTAATCTCTGCTCTTTTTGATAGTTTCCCATTTTTCCATTAATGTGTTAATCCATGATGGACTTTGTTTATTCTGAACTAGGTTTAAATGGTCTTGTATCCCTTTTGGTCTTGTATTTGTACAAGCAATTTCTCTCAACTTAACGCTCTTATAGGACAACCAGATTTCACTTTGTGTTAACAAACAATCTTAGATAAATCGTATCATGCTTTAGATTGTTGGTTGTTTTTAATAACTGTTTGTGAGCAAAATTTAAGTTGCCCTTCAAATACATGCATTATGAAAAATTTCAGTATCTCATCTTGGGGGCTGCTTTGCTGTGGGTTCATTCCATGGTGTTGTGACATTTAAAGGCTTGTGTAACCATGTAAAAAGTAAAGTGTGCCATCGAGTCGGTGTCAACTTCTGGCGACCACAGAGCCCTATGGTTCTCTTTGGTAGAATACAGGAGGGGTTTACCATTGCCATCTCCTGCACAGTGTGAGATTATGCCTTTCAGCATCTTCCTATATTGCTGCTGCCCAATATAGGTACATGCGGGGATTTGAACTGGCAACCTCTGGCTTGCTAGTCAAGTCATTTCCCGCTGCGCCATTAGGTGGGGCTAATTGAACAAGTCCTTAGGATGAAATGGTTGCCCTTCAGTCTCAGCGGAGCAACATTTTTGTAGTAAGGACCACACAAGTGGCTCCATACATGTTGTTGCAGGTCCTTGGAATGTTACAGCAGCATTATTAGATGAACCCTTAGGAAAGTGACTCCCAATGCTGCTGTAACATTCAAAGAATACCTCGGCCATGTACACAATAGGTTAGATGTATCCTAATGCCAAATTGTCATATTTTATGTCTTTCTCTTCCCTCCTCTGGACACAAAAGAATTTTTTTCCAGAGCAGATGGTTGCTTGGTGTCAGCAGTCAAACGGCTGCATCCCACAGTCACAGCTTTTACAGGTATGCATGTGTTGTATGTATTTTTATGTATTAAAATGTCTATCTTCTGCCCCAAGGTAGTTTATATTACATTATAAAACACTCAGTTTAAACTTGTTAATCTTTATTTTTAGATTACATTTCTAGAATGCCAACTTATATAAACTTGTGGTAGTTTACAACAAAATCAGTAATAATAAGAAAACAAACAATTACAACAATTAATTAAAAGAAAACTTGTAAAATGGCAAAAAACAAAACAAACAAGAAAACCACCAGCAACAAACAAAATTAAATGCACAGCTTCTCTCTGCTTGCTAAAAGACTAGCAATGAGGTAGCTACATGGGTCTCCCTTTTGGAGGATGGGGCGGGGGTAGTCAATGTCTCTCTATGGCAGATAGGAAAGCCCTGTATTGTGTGCCCACTTTCAGAATTTCAGACCAGGATGGGGGGCACAAATAAGCTCAGCTGTTTGAATGGAGAGCCCAAACAGGCTCATACAGAATGAGATAGTTCTTTAGATGTGCTAAAGCTGAATACAGTATGTAGTTTCCTTCCATGTTCAGCAAAGGAACTACTATGTGACTGAACAGACTGGGTGGAGAAAAGCATACTTTAAGACTAGCCCACCTTTGAATAAATATGATGCTGAACACTAACTTAAATCAGTGTGGTGCTGGCTTTTTATTAAATCTCAGTATTTCTGTTTAAAACCTGCTAGACCCATTCAAATGTTACCATTTCTGTTCTGACTGTGTTTTACTTTCTTTATAAAGAAAATGGGATATGATCAAGTCATTAGTTTTCCTGGGGGCTGGCAAACCTACAAAGCCAGTAGAACAAGGCCCCATTGCTTAACTGGGGCCATCTAAGGTTTCCAGATCTCCTGAGCCTTGGAGAGGTGGAGCCTGGGAGCTCAAGGGTGATGCCTTCTGGTGAAGAGGGCTGAGCCTGCTGGTACATGATCTCCTCAAGCCAGTGCTGCAATATTGCTCTTTTCCCAAACTATATTCGTTATCTCTCTGGAGCCTCTGGATGGGGCGGGTTATAAATGTAATCAGTCAATCAATCAATCATAATAAATTAGTCTTCTGCAGAAACAGATACCAAGGCTGAAAATATATGTTGGAGAAATAGACAGTGAGAACAGGCCTGGTGGAAAATATCTTGCCCTTTTGTTTCTGTCTTCTGAACTTGAGGTTTAATATCTTTTCCTGAGGAGTCTGAAACTTGGGGCCATACTGAGCAATACACTTACTGCAGATGGGGCCTGTAAGCTTGACTTTTCTAAAATAAATTTCACACACAGAGAGGCTAATCTTGATTTGGGAAGTAGCTGAGGGAGCGGAGTTAATCATACCACTCCACAGTCCGTATCCAGATTTGGGAGCTTTGCAGCTGCTATATGCTTGAGGAGCAAAGCTCCTATTAATGCCAATGAAAACTTTTTCCTCTGGGGCAAACAGCCACAGGGAAGGTGATCAAATTGGGACCATGAGAGGCAAAGGACAAAGCTCTAGATAAAACTGTTAGATGCCCATACAGATTTACTATAATTATTGGACACATTTTTGCTTCAATATGAATCCATACTGTAAGAAAAATCGAATCTGGAATGTCTGTGTGCATATATGTATGTAATATTTTTAAAAACCAATAAATGTTGTCTTTAGTGATATATTATCTTCTCATTCTCCATGCCCCATGATTAGTTTTTCTAGACTTCTCTGTAGGGATGTGCATAGAACCGGTTTGGCGCTCCTTTTCTGGAGTTGGAAATGCCAGCATTCAAGCCAGTTTGGAGGCGGGGGATGGTTGCTTTAAGGCACGGGGGAGGTGTCCTTACCTCCCCCACCTGCGCTGCTGCCAAAGCCGCTGATACAGCACAGCTGAGTACCTTCTCGCTGTCCCGGTCCGCGTTAATACTGGAAGTGGTCGGTGTGCATGCCACTTCTGGTATTATGCTGGCCGAGGCGGCAAGAAGGTACTCAGCCGCCCCATGTCAGCGGTTTTGGCAGCAGCGCAGGCGGGGGAGCTAAGGACACCTTCCCCACACCTTAAAGCAACCACCTCCCGGTAGTGAATGGAACTGCACTCTTGAAACTGTGCAGCCAATGCATGGGGCAGTGGAGGATGCATGTGCAAAGATGTAAAGTGTGAATGCAACAAACACGAGTATCATACAGGTGCACACAAGGCAGGGGCCATGACTTGCTGCAGCTTTGAGTCTTTCTTTGGTTGCAAACCCTGCTCTGCCCCTCTTTTAATTAATGCAGTGGTGTCATCTCTGTCCACTGTCGGTGCAGATTTCCTCCATATTGTGATGGCAGTTCTGAACTGTGAACTTCTGGAGCTGCTTATTCTCATCCTCCATCTTTTTTCCCCCTTGATACAAGTGGTGGGCAGATTAGAAAGTGTCACTTTTCTACAGGAGTACTTGACTATCATTTTTAAAAGGTGGCACTTTTTTAACAAGACTTGAATTCCTACCAATGTATGTGAGGCACAAAGCAATTAGTAGCCCATGCTTAGTGCTCCTGTTGGGGGGGGGGGGCGGTTTGCCTGTAAAATTGTTTTTCATTTTGTTTAATCTCCAACAGAATTTTTTGAACTCAAGTAGCTGTCCTGAAATTCAAGGGTTCTTGCATGTGAAAGAACTGGGGAGGAAGTCGTGGAAGAAGCTGTATGCTTGTCTGAGAAGATCTGGACTTTATTGCTCTACAAAAGGATCTTCAAAGGTAGGAGAGGGTCCACAGCTCATTCCCAGATTCAGTCTCTGGCATCTCCAGGTTGGGCTGGATAGCCACTCCTTTAAGGGATGTGCAAGCCGGCTTGCATCGGTCTGGGCTCGACATTGAGCTGGCCCGGTTTGGGCAATCCAAGTTCGAACCGGACCACCCCCCTGGTTCAAAGAACCAGCTCAGGAGGTTATGCTTGTAAAGGGGGATTCCCCAGACTAAGAAGGGGGGGCAGCAGGAATATTTACCTTTTAGTTTCCTGCAGAGGCGACATCGGAGGGGGCAGCCCAAATGATAGGCTGGGCCGAGCAGGGGTGGTGGTGAAAGGGGGATATTTTCCTTTTAGTTTCCCTCCACTCCTCCAGCAGGGAAGGCTGTGGTGACATGGGAAGTGGCGGTGGGGGCTCCTTCAAGCCCCACCCACCCCCCAAATGACAGGCCGGGCCGGCTGTACATGCACAGAGGTTGCTTCCTACCCCTCCGCTGCTTCCCATATCACTTCCCATATCACTTCCCATATCAATTCCTATTGCTTTTATTACCATTATTTTTGCACGGTCTCACCCATTTTGCTCCCATATCACTGCGGCTATCCCCGCTGGCAAGAAACTAAAGGTAAATATCCTCCTTTTGCTGCTGCCTTCTTAGTCTAGGGACTTTGCCTTTACAAGTATATCCCCCGAGCTGGCCCGTGAGCCGATTCGGCCAGCTTGATGGCCAGACTGGACCCAGTTTGGCTGAGCCCGGGCCGGGTTGGTTCAAATCTGGTCCAGATTTGAACCAAGCTGGCCAAACTGCTGGCTCACACACCTCAACTGCTGACTATCCCTCGACAGCACTGGATAGCTACTGTAGATGATACTGAACTAGATGCATCAATAATCTGACACAGTAGAGTGTGTGTGTGTGTGTGTGTGTGTGTGTGTGTGTTTACGTACACACACGCACACGCACACACACGTGTAAGCTTGCTTTTAGACTTTTTAGCCATTATTACTGCTTTCTTTATTGTATTTAGGTACACTACACAGACAAGATCTGGTACTGGATCCGTTGATACGCATTAGAATGGGTTCTGCGCCTGCGCGGAAGCCTCTCAGTGTCGAGTTTATACAGCTCCTTTTAGGCGCCTGCGTCCCCGCCCCACGTGACTACGTGGCTATTTACGGCAGGAGAGAGCGCAGGCCGCTCAGTTCCTTTGCGACCGCCTTGGAAATCACTTGGTTTCTGCGGCTCCTTCGCGCTTGTTTCCTTGGCTACTTTCGGTTTTGGCTTCATTGGATATTTGACTCGGACTGTTTTTGACTACTCTTGCGGCTTCCTTGAAAACTTCGTTTTGACCTGGACTTGGACTGTGTTTGGCTTCTCTAATCTCCTCTAACTTGACAAAAGATCGGACTGTTTCTCTGGCTACTGACCTCGGATAGTGAGTAACATGGATGCCCCGGTGGGAAAACTGAACTTTAAACGCTGCACGGAGTGCAAGGCTAAATTACCCTCCCAAGATCGTCATAGCTTGTGTTTACTGTGCCTGGGGGAAGCCCATAAAGCTCCTGCTTGTAAAATTTGTCAGTCCTTTTCGAAGCAGACCAGAAGGAATCGTGAGCTCCATTTACGAGCTGCTTTGTATGATGATGCTCTGGCGGTGCCTTCCTCGAAATCTCCTCAGGCGCATGGCTCGAAGGACCTGGGTTAGGCCCAGTCTAAAACTTCGAAGCTCTCCGTCTCCGTGAAGTCCCCTAAGTCCCCCAAGAGGCTGGGTGAGAAAATGGCTGCCGCGGGTGTTCCCGCCAAAAAGGCACGGCATTGAACCCAGTCGGAGTCGACGCCCTCTCCAGGCACTGCCCAAGACGTGGTCTTCGTCTCGGCGTCAAGAGCGCCAGTTCCAGGATACTCGACTGCGACCTCGATACCGACGCAGCCACCAGTATCGACGGCTCCTTCGACATCGGGGGCTCTGCCTAGACCTTTGTCGACACCGAAACCTCCATCCCACTTGATGTCAATGGCTTCAGTATCGACAGTCTCGATACCGACTGAATTCGTAGAGACTCGTGTGACACTGGGTGCCTCGACGTCGAGACAGGCCACCTCTGCGTCGATATCGACGGACACTCAGGATGAGCCTTTGCATGCACCAACCTCGGCATCAACAGTGCTGCCAGCTACTTTTTCGATATCGGCCACCAGGGATCTGGTGCCGGCACCTACTCCGATCTGCTTGCCATCCACCTCGAGAGATGAGGACCGTATATCCATGCTAAATACACCGACAAATGTTACCGCTGTGACCCCGCGATTCTGAGCGCCGATGACTTTCGCTATGGACGGGGCCAATGCGGAGGACGACCCACCACAACTAGATCCTCTGCTGAGAATGCTGGACTCCTCTACCAATACGCTGTCTACTTTCAGAGGTTTTCTGTGTTCTGAAGAGGATGCTTCCACCTCTGACCCGTGTATGCTCACTGCTGTGCAACTGGCAACTCCGACACCTTGGCACACTTGTGGGGTTAGCCACCGGGCATCGCCTTCTGTGGAGACTGCTTTGCCAGGCACCGCATCCCCTGGTGCAGAATATGACTTGCAGGAGCACTGTGCTTGGCAGGGTGTGTTGGCCTTGAGACAGACTCCTGCCTTAACAGCGGGGACAGCTCCGCCTCCACAGGATAGGCTGTTTACTAGTGTGGGTACCCAAACGAAGAATCATTGCACTTCGGCTCAAACTCAAACAATTTCAAGGCATTACGCTAACGCCAGCTCACAGACTGACCCCTTACCGGCACCGTTTGAGCGGAGAGAGATGTCTCCTAGGCTTCCGTCGCACCACTCTATTTCGGACCTGGATTCAGAAGAAAGTCATCATGGATCGTCTGATTTCGAGTCAGACACAGAAACTGTGGAATTGGACCCTTCTCCAGATGTGGCAATGCCTTCCCATATGTCACCGACGGAAGAATTAAAGGCATATCATTCCCATGTAAAACGCATGGCCAGTGCGCTAGGTCTGGATCTTACTTCACAACTTAAGACTATAGATGCTCCGGTCTATAATTTTATGCAAAGGTCACAATCGGCGCAGCCTGTGGCGCTTCCATTGTTACCGATCATTTCCAATGCTGCCCAGTGTGCTTGGCAGGTTCCCCATACTTCGACACCGACATCTAAGAGGCTGGAAGGTCTGTATCGGGTTCAGGAACAGGATAATACCTACCTGTTTAAGCACCCTGTCCCAAACTCTTTAGTTATCGATTGTGCTACCTCCTCCAAGTCTAGTCGACGCCACATGACTCCTGCTGACAAAGAAGGCAGGAAATTGGATGTTATGGGGAGAAAGTTATATTCTACTTCGTGTTTATCTGTGAAAGTCGCTAATTACTTGGCTTGTATGGCTAAATACAGCTACTGTATTTGGGAGGAACTGGAGAAGGTCATGGATACGTTGTCCCCAGAAGAGATGAGACTGCGATTTCGAAAAACTTTGCAACAGGCTGGTGACCTTACCTGTCAGCAGTTGAGCACGGCGAAGCACTTAGCGGAGTCTGAATCCTGCTCCATCACAACGGCAATCACCCTACGTCGTCATGCCTGGCTGCGGTCGGCCACCCTGCAATAGGACATGAAAGATAAGATAGAAGGTCTACCGTTTGATGGTAAAGGTCTTTTCTCAGAAGAGACTGATGCCACGATGGAAAAGTTAAAGAAATCTAAGTTTACCGCTAAGACCTTCACTTCAGCGGCCTCCCCTGCTACATCTTATGGGGGAAGACAACGTACCTCTTACCGTCCCAGGTCTACGTACAGACAGCAAGAACGAAGGGACTTCCATAAACCTTACTACCCGTTCACAAAACGAGCAAACCAACAGAAGGGAAAATTTTCCTCAGGTCAGCGCACCAAACAGGCTGACGGAAATAAACAGCGTCTTTGAAGTGCGGAGCAGCCCATCGCTCCCACATGGTACTTCCCACTACTTCTACTCCCCGAACACCAGGGAGAATTTGAGCCCGGTTAACACCACCACGCAACCGGACTAGCCACCAACACCATCAGGTTGGCAAGTCATGCGGACGCATGGCGCAAACATAACATCGGATCAGTAGGTTTTAAAGATTGTTCAGTCAGGTTACGCGATAGAGTTCAAGACCCGACCGAAATTCAGGGGCCTGCGTTTCACGAAGGCTACACCAGCCCTTCTCCAAGAAGTTCAGGAACTCCTGCTCAAGAAAACAATAGTACCAGTGCGATGGGCAAATCGACGGGAGGGTTTTTACTCCCGTTATTTTCAAATTCCGAAGAAGGATGGTGGTATCCGACTTATCATGGACTTGAGACATCTAAACAAGTTCATCCTTGTGAAAAGGTATCGAATGACGATGTTACAGGACATTCTACCTCTTCTCCATCAAGAGAGGTGGCTTGTGACGTTAGACTTAAAGGATGCCTACTTTCACATAGGAATCCGGCCCTCCTTTCAGAAGTATCTACGGTTCATGGTCGGGACGTCCCTATACCAGTATCAGGTGCTTCCCTTCGGCCTGTGCACGGCTCCCCGTGTTTTTACCAAGTGTATGGCAGTAGTAGTCGCCCACCTGCGGACAAGGGGACTGAAGCTGTATCCGTATCTGGACGATTGGCTTCTGTCCTCGACAAGCAGAGAAGAGTTACTTTCGCAGATAGAGTATATGTTGTGACTTCTCCAAGACTTAGGCATACAAGTAAATTGGAAGAAGTCAAATCTGACGCTGGTTACGACCATATCGTACATTGGAGCTCAACTCGATGCTACACTGGGGAGGGCGTTCTTACCAGAAGACCGTTTTCAGACCATAGCTTCGCTGGTTCGAACGTTTCAGACTACACCGTCACAAACAGCGTGGCATGTCCACCGTCTATTGGGTCTGATGGCCTCTTGCCGGACAACGGTGCGGTATATGCGCCTGAAAATGAGGAAACTGCAATTATGGTTCCTGTCCTCTTTCAATCTACTCAGGGACAACCCCAGGAAGTTGCTGACGGTTCCGCTTCCAGTTCTGCAGTCCCTCTCCTGGTGGACAAAACGCTCCAATCTGCTCAGGGGGGTTCTGTTCCAAGCCCAACTTCCGTCGGTTTGGGTCACGACGGATGCCTCTCTTCGGGGCTGGGGGGGGACACTGCAATGCCGCCACAACTCAGGGCCTCTGGACCCGCAAACAAAGTCTCCTACACATAAACTTCCTGGAGCTGTTAGCTGCTTTTCAGGCCATGAAAGCCTTCCTTACCATGCTACGCGGAAGGGTGGTCCACTTGCAGTTGGACAACACCACTGCCATAGCCTACCTCAACAGACAGGGGGGAACAGTCTCCAGGTCGCTCTGTGCACTCAGTATTCAGATCTGGCACTGGTGCATCAAGAACAGCATAACGCCTATAGCAATACACATAAAGGGATCAGACAACGTTTGGGCGGATGGCCTCAGCCGCTCGTTCTCCAGAGACCGTCACGAGTGGGAACTGAACGACCTCTACCTTCAAGGGATCTTCGACCTTTGGGGTCATCCGGAAATAGACCTGTTCGCCACGACACAGAATGCGAAATGCATACGGTTCTGCTCCAGGGCGGGACACGATCCGTGTTCTGTGGGCGATGCATTCCAAATCGACTGGTCGCTTCACCGTTCTTATATGTTCCCCCCCTTGCCGCTTGTGGGCAGGGTGGTAGCTCGTCTCCTGCAAACTCCGGTGGGATGCATCATGATTGCCCCGTGGTGGCCACGACAACCGTGGTTTCCACATTTCCTCAAACTGACCTCACGAACTTACCAGAGACTTCCGAACTGCCCGGACCTACTAATTCAAGACGGCGGGAGGGTGTTACACCCAGAAGTTCTCACGTTGCAGCTGACAGCATGGCTGATCGACTACTAAATAAGATCCTGCTGAACGAACGTAAACCATCTACTAGGTGAAACTATGACAGCAAATGGAAGAGATTTGCATCCTACGCGTATACGCATGGGTTCCATCCTAAACGTGCTACCATACGGGAAGTCCTGCTTTATTTGACGAATCTTAAGACGTCCGGCCTCTCTAATGTGTCCATAAGAGTGCCTCTAGTGGCCCTTACGTCTAGGCAGCCTGGATGGGACGGCAAGACTCTGTTTTCTCATCCGGCCTGTAAGAGTTTCCTGAGAGGACTCACGAATCTCTATCCTCCTGTACGCAAACCATTTGAACCCTGGAGCATCTCTCTGGTCCTCTCTACACTATCAGAGCCGCCATTTTAACCCATGAGTGCGGCTTCTCTTCGACATGTTTCCTTGAAGACGGCCTTTTTGGTGGCTATCACCACTGCCCGTCGGGTAAGTGAGCTGACGGCTCTCCGTATGGACGTACCTTACACCCGCTTTTATGCTGATAAAGTTCTCCTGCGTCCAGACATCAGGTTCACGCCGAAGGTGGTCTCAGTCTTCCATGTCAATCAAGACATAGTCCTACCCACCTTTTTCAGTGCTCTGTCCACTCCCTTAGAGAAGGTTCTCCACTCTTTAGACGTCCGCAGAGCACTTCTCTATTATCTGTCCAGGACCAAACTGTTCCGGAGATCCAGGAAGTTACTGATATCGTACAAAGGATCTTCTCGGGGCCAGGCTCTGTCTAGACAACGCTTGTCACATTGGCTGGTCGAAGCAATTCGCCTTACCTGCTCAATCCAGGGGATACCAGCGCCAAAGACTATTAAAGCACATTCCACCAGAGTGTCCGGAACTTCTGCAGCTTTTTTGTCAGGAGTGTCCTTTCCAGAGATCTGCAAGGCTGCTACTTGGTCCTCTGAGGAACCCTTTATAAAGCACTACGCTATTGACCTGCGGTCCGCTGCGGATGCGAACTTTGGGAGAGGCGTTCTTAAAAGGGTGTTGCAGTAAGCACTGCTCCCTCCTCCTTCTGGAGCTAACTAAGCACCCATTCTAATGCATATCAACAGATCCTGTACCAGATAAACAGGTTGCTCACCTGTAACTGATGATCTGGTAGAGATCCGTTGATATCCATTAGACTCTCCCGAGCCTCCCCTCTGCAGTGCACCTTAGGTCTTTAGAGTTCTATTGGCCATATCTTCGACTGCCTCAGCGGTCTCCAAGGAACTGAGCGGTCTGTGCTCTCTCCCGCCTTAAATAGCCAGGTAGTCACGTGGGGTGGGGACGCAGCCGCCTAAAATGAGCTGTATAAACTCGACACTGAGAGGCTTCCGTGCAGGCACAGAACCCATTCTAATGGATATCAACGGATCTCTACCAGATAATCAGTTACAGGTGAGCAACCTGTTTTTCTTCACCACAGTCTCTAATGAAACATTGCATGGATTGAATGGGTACATATCTCCTTGAGTTCAATATCCAAGTTTTATTAAAACAAAATGGAAACTTGAGACCCTATCCACCCCCAACACAGTGCCCTCCAGTGACTGTTGCTGGAGACTACCTTGTATTTCTTTTTAGACCCTGAGCCCTTTGGGGACAGGGAAGCGTATTTTTCTTTTTCTATGTAAGCTGCTTTGAGAACTTTTATGTTTAAAAGTGGTATGTAAATAGTAGTAGTAGCTTACAATCAAGTAAGATTATTATATTAATTGGCAAAAACAGCCAAATGGAATAGTGTTACACAACAATTAAGCAACTTATTTTTATTTTGTTTAACTCATGAGAATTTCCTCTGAAACAGAAAGGAATTTGCAGCTTTCCAAAAAACCTACAGAGCACAGGCCAAACAATGGAACCCATTCCACAACAGACATTGCCCTGCTCCTTGTTATCAGCTGAGGTATTTGAAACAGGACCTCCTCATATTTATTTAGCACATTTTTATACCTCCCCATACAAAATTCCCTGGGTGGTTCACAATCTAAAAACAACCATTAAAACATAACACAATTAAAACAATTTAAAATACAAATAAAACCTCTAAAACCTGACGCTTCAAAACTATACATTAAAAGCCTGGCTAACAGGTATGTTTTCAGGTCCTTCTTAAAAAAACTCTAATTTCGATAGGATGCGCATTCCAGAGTCCCAGGGAAACTCTGGAAAAGGCCTGGTTCCAAGTCGCCACCAACTGAGTCAGTGGAAAACGCAACCAGATCTCCCCAAATGGTCTTAATAGGTGGAGGGGTTGATGAAGAAAGTGTTCTCCTAAATATCTTGAACCCAAGGCGTTCAGCACTTTGTATTTTGCCTGGAAACCTATTGACAGCCAGTGTAGTTCTTTTTTTCTTTTTTTTAATGTGTGTAATGTGATCTCTTTGGGCAACCCTGAGACCAGCCTGGCTGCTGCATTCGGTACTAGCTGCAGTTTCTGAACTACGTACAAAGGCAGCCCATCATAGAGCGTATTGCAGTAGTCAAATCTGGATGTTTCCAGCATATGCACCACTGTTTTAAGGTTCTTTATCTCCAGAAATGGATGTAGCTATGTACCTGCTTTTTCCAGGGAGTGCAACCCTGTCCAGAACAGGCAGATCTAAACCACTTCCTAAGTCTCAACCTCCCACAATGAGTTCCTCCATCTTGCTTGGATTCAGCCTCTGTTCTCAGTTTGTTCTCCCTCATCCAGCCCATTACCACCTCCAGGCAGGCATTTAGGGAAGTTAGGCCATTTCCTGATAAAGCTGACATGAAGAAATAGATTTGGGTGTCATCAGCATATTGATGACACCCATATTGATGACACCCTGCACCAAATCCCCTGACGATCTCTCAGCAGTTTCATGTAGATGTTAGAAAGCACTGGAGATAGAATGGAGCCCTAGGGGACCCCATACAATAACTCTTGTTATGAAGAGCGACAATCTCCTAGGGACACCATCTGGAAACTAACCGAGAGGTAGGAGCGGAACCACTGCAAAGCAGTGCCTCCCACTCACAACCCCCTTCAGGCACTCCAGAAGGATACTATGGCTGATGGTATAGAAAGCTGCCAAGAGATCCAAAAGAGTGTGTGTGTGTGTGTGTGTGTGTGTGTGTGTGTGTGTGTGTGTGTTTCATATGAGAAATGTGTTCCTTCTTTGTGCACCCTAAAGTACATAGAGATTGATTGGGGGACGGAGGAGATTTTACAGATAATAAAATGCCTTATATTGTGCTTATATCTAACTGGCAAGTGAAGACTACAGATGTTTAGGTCTGTTAAGTCAGAATACCTTGAGGTTTTGTTTTGTTTTAAAATAATTGTGATATGTTGGATGGTCTGTGGTTTGAGGTTTTGTATAATAATTGTCCGAAGCGGCTGGAATAAAGAGATGTTTGTGCTCTCACTGCCCTCTTGTGGCTGAATTCTTACTTTTCGAGAATGCACAAGTTAAAATGATGCAAAATCTAGTGATTTAATGCTGTATCTTTAATTGTTGTAACCATCCCCAATAGGAACCAAGGCACCTGCAGTTATTAGCTGACCTTGAAGACAGTAATATCTTTTCATTGATGGCAGGCAAGAAATTGTACAATGCTCCTACAGATTATGGCTTTTGTATAAAGGTAATACTTTACTTTTTAAAAAAAATTCAGCAAAGAATTGCAGCTCAGAGACCTTATAACAGTGGTGATGAAACTTCTTGTGGTATCTCATGCAGTCTTTTAAAAAACTAATGCTTTAATTTTATTAGTTATTGGATTTTCTTCCAATGGGCAAGATTATCTAAGATCATTGACGCAATTTAAATGCATTCCAACATAGTTCCTTGATCCCTTGTCAAGTATGAGTGGCGGTTGTTAACCCCACCAACTATGTATTTGTGCTGTGATAGCTCCTCCCATTAAAATGTGTTGAAGAATTAATGGAAAGCCAGGGTTAGGTGTTTCCAGTTTTACAGTCCTCTCCCTTGAATTGTGGCATAATGTTCTGTGTTTCTTCTCTTCCTCTGTAATGAATCTTGGGAAGTCATTTTGGGTTAAGAGCATCAGGCCTTCTTATAGAAACATAGAATTGAAAATACTTCGATTAAGAGATACATTCACTCAATAACCACAGAGAGCTGATGTAGCATAATGACTGAAGTGTGACCTGGAAGTCTCATTTGAAATCTTGTCTGAATCATAAATTTACTAGGTTAACTTACGGAAGCCACTAGTTTCTTGGCCACCTTACCTGTACTATGCTGCTGCAATCTGGAGGATACTTATTGCTTTATTTTCTGCAAATAAACAGTAAGCTAGCTAATCCCACACAGAGCATCTGTGCAGCAGTCCCCTCCCCACAAGCCTTCTGCCCCAGGTTGCTCCCTCCTCCATTTTCCCCTCTTTTTCTCTCTCTCATTTGTGCTCCCCCCCACCCGCCGCTTTTTAGCCTGCTTGTGTTTTCCCCACTGGCCGTTGCCACCGCCTCCTTCCTCCAGTCCCTGGTGCATCGGGCGGCCAAGCATTCAGCCGCTCCTTTCTGCACGGCCCTCCCTCTAGCGAGCATCTTCTGAAGCGCCCAGCCATTTGTCTCTGCCCAGCCAGGCTCTGCCGCTTTCTCTCCCCGCAGCTTCCTCTTCCCTTCTGCCCCAGTCAGTTCAGTTCTCCTCTCTGCTTGCCCGCTTTCCTTCCTTTCCTCCTCAAGCGGCCACTTCCCTACGCGGCTAACGGCTGCCCAGCCAATCCACTGGATTGCCGGGACGCATCCCCATAGAGGCATGTCTACGAGAATTAATACTTCCCTCACAAGTGGTCATGTAAATATTTTTGACATCTTATAGGTGAAGTGCTCTGAACATACTGCGAAGCACTATAAAAATGCTAAGCATTTGTTTTGTTGGAGAAGAATAAATATTCAAGGTGGTTCAAATAAATAAATAAACCTAACAAGAAAGAAAAAAATAATCTGTTACAATCATCAGTAAAACAGCCAAAAGAGAGAGAGAGAGAAGTAGCAAGGGGAAAAACCATTAAGGAACCGATAAAGAGTAATCAGTTATTTAAGCAGAAAGCAAGTTAACAGTTTGCAGAAAAACTAAACTCTTCGGGTGGTAGCAGAACCTTGGCAAAAAAGGAGCCAAACATACCTTCTGGGGCAGGGAATTTTACATTTTGACTCCACAACAGAAAAGGCCTTTTTGCACATCCCAGCCAACTGTACCTCAGAAAGTGGCATTGTATGTATCTTATTATATTTTACACTTGTACTATACAGGTGAAACTTGAAAAATTAGAATATCGTGCAAAAGTTCATTAATTTCAGTAATGCAAATTAAAAGGTGAAACTGATATATGAGATAGACGCATTACATGCAAAGCGAGATAAGTCAAGCCTTAATTTGTTATAATTGTGATGATCATGGCGTACAGCTCATGAGAACCCCAAATCCACAATCCCAGAAAATTAGAATATTGTGAAAAGGTTCAACAGTCTAGGCTCCAGGTGTCCCACTCCAATCAGCTAATCAATCCATAACACCTGCAAAGGGTTCCTGAGCCTTTAAATGGTCTCTCAGTCTGGTTCATTAGGAATCACAATCATGGGAAAGACTGCTGACTTGACAGTTGTGCAGAAAACCATCATCGACACCCTCCATAAGGAGGGAAAGCCTCAAAAGGTAATTGCAGAAGAAGTTGGATGTTCCCAAAGTGCTGTATCAAAACACATTAATAGAAAGTTATGTGGAAGGGAAAAGTGTGGAAGAAAAAGGTGCACAAGCAGCAGGGATGACCGCAGCCTGGAGAGGATTGTCAGGAAAAGGCCATTCAAAAGTGTTGGGGACTTTCACAAGGAGTGGACTGAGGCTGGAGTTAGTGCATCAAGAGCCACCACACACAGACGGATCCTGGACATGGGCTTCAAATGTCGTATTCCTCTTGTCAAGCCGCTCCTGAACAACAAACAACATCAGAAGCGTCTTACCTGGGCTCAAGAAAAAAAGAACTGGTCTGTTGCTCAGTGGTCCAAAGTCCTCTTTTCTGATGAGAGCAACTTTTGCATCTCATTTGGAAACCAAGGACCCAGAGTCTGGAGGAAGAATGGAGAGGTAGTAGTGTGCCCGAACCGGTCCGGCGGCCATTCCAAAGAATGGCCAAACTGCCGGACCGGTCCGGCCCTGCCTGGTTCGGGTCCGGGTGGGGGGTATGCCCTTAAGGGCGGGAGGGCTTGCTTAGCCCTCCCGCCTCCTTGCCCCCGCCAGCGCCCGTATTTCCTAGTATAGGGGCGCTGGAAACCAGCTGCCCCCCCCCCCCGCCGCCGCTGCGGCGGCGAAAGAACTCCCCATGCCAGCCCTCCCTCCCTCCCAGCTAGCTGGCCGCCCGCCCTCCCGCCCGCTCGCTCACCGTTCACCGGATAGAAAACGAGAGGAGCTCCGGCACAGAGCTCCTCTCGTTTAGAAGGCCTCCCGCAGAATGGTGTTTTGCGCGCGCGCGCGCCGCAAAGCACACCGTTCGCCGGAGGCCCGGTCTACCCGCCGGGAAAGGGCCGGGTAGACCGGGCCTCCGATCGCTGGGTAGACCGGGCCTCCGATCGCCGGCGGCCCGGTCTACCCAGCGATCGGAGGCCCGGTCTACCCGGCCCTTTCCCGGCGGGTAGACCGGGCCTCTGATCGCCGGAGGCCTGGTCTACCCAGCGATCGGAGGCCCGGTCTACCCGGCCCTTTCCCGGCGGGTAGACCGGGCCTCCGGCGAACGGTGTGCTTTGCGGCGCGCACAAAACACCATTCTGCGGGAGGCCTTCTAAACGAGAGGAGCTCTGTGCCGGAGCTCCTCTCATTTTCTATCCGGTGAACGGTGAGCGAGAGGGCGGGCGGGCGGCCAGCTAGCTGGGAGGGAGGGAGGGCTGGCATGGGGAGTTCTTTCGCCGCGGCGGCGGCGGGGGGGGGGGCTGGTTTCCAGCGCCCCTATACTAGGAAATACGGGCGCTGGCGGGGGCAAGGAGGTGGGAGGGCTAAGCAAGCCCTCCCCGCCCTAAAAACAAGGCCCCCCTTCGGTGCCGGTCCGGACTTCTCCGGACCTTGCACATCACTATGGAGAGGCACACAATGCAAGATGCTTGAAGTCCAGTGTGAAGTTTCCACAGTCTGTGTTGATTTGGGGAGCCATGTTATCTGCTGGTGTTGGTCCACTGTGCTTCATTAAGTCCAGGGTCAACGCAGCCGTCTATCAGGAGATTTTGGAGCACTTCATGCTTCCTTCCGCAGACGAGCTGTATGGGGATGCTGACTTCATTTTCCAGCAGGACTTGGCACCTGCCCACACTGCCAAAAGTACCAAAACCTGGTTCAATGACCATGGGATTACTGTGCTTGATTGGCCAGCAAACTTGCCTGACCTGAACCCCATAGAGAATCTATGGGGCATTGCCAAGAGAAGGATGAGAGACATGAGACCAAACAATGCAGAAGAGCTGAAGGCCGCTATTGAAGCATCCTGGCCTTCCATAACACCTCAGCAGTGCCACAGGCTGATAGCATCCATGCCACGCCGCATTGAGGCAGTAATTGCTGCAAAAGGGGCCCAAACCAAGTACTGAATACATATGCATGCTTATACTTTTCAGAGGTCCGATATTGTTCTATTTACAATCCTTGTTTTATTGGTTTCATGTAATATTCTAATTTTCTGGGATTGTGGATTTGGGGTTCTCATGAGCTGTACGCCATGATCATCACAATTATAACAAATTAAGGCTTGACTTATCTCGCTTTGCATGTAATGCGTCTATCTCATATATCAGTTTCACCTTTTAATTTGCATTACTGAAATTAATGAACTTTTGCACGATATTCTAATTTTTTGAGTTTCACCTGTACATCTCTTGTCCTTTGCTATGAGGGAATAAACTTTTGTCTTTTATATTGTAGCCCAACAGAGTGAGAAATGAAACTAAAGAATTAAGATTGCTGTGTGCTGAGGATGAGCAGAGCAGGATGTGCTGGATGACTGCCTTTAGACTCCTCAAGGTACTGGTTTCCCTCTTGTCTTGGGGTCAATGCGGTTTATAGTGATCCCCATACAAGGGCCACTACTGAGCTTGTGGATAGGCTCCAGTCACATGGATGCACCATTTGTGAGAACTATCTGCAGTTCTATATGAGTGCTATGCATATGTCCCCTGCAATATATGCAGCTGTGGATTGAAAAGGGTATTCTATCTACAGAGATCATGCCAGTTGCACTTATAATCCTTATTAGGAGCTCTGTTTCTCAGAAAATAGCACCTCTGCTTTCCAGGTACATGTGTATGGAGACCAAACGTAAATAGGGCCTAATTCAGATAGATATGGAGGCTATTCACATGATGGGATGGAATCGGGCTAGCCTCCGCTAGCCCAGTTTCGTCCTACCGTGGGAACCACAGGTCTTGGCTGCGAGCCTGGTGGTTCCTGAGTGGGTAACCTGCTCAAATAGCCCACCCCTTAAACCGGGTTTGCAGAGCGAGCGCAAACCTGGTTTTTGGGATCGTGAGTAGCTGCGGCGTGGCTCTGCGCCACGGCTACTCACGAGTAGACCCTCGGCGGGAAGCTGAAAAACAGCCTCCCGGCTTGGGGGTCTCTCCAGTATGCCCTGTGCACTCACGCAGGTCATACTGGAGCTTCCGGGGGCTGTGCAGATCCCGAACTCCCCAGCCCCTGCCGGCTCCATCACGGAGCCAGCAGTCGTGTGGGTGGTCGATCCGGCCACCCAGGCAGGTCTGCTCGATCGTCTGTAGGGAGAGTGGACTTAGCACGCTCTCCCCGCAAACCCGGCAAAAGCGGGTCTCACTAATTGTGAGACCCACCTCATGGTGTTTCTCAGTCTTTACCGTACCCCACAACCCGTTCCTTCTGTTTTCATATAACTTACTGGGAATATATCCTCTGGGGTGCTGTTGGTTGGAAACCCAACTTGTAGCCCTGTTGTACATTGATAGCCTAATAAATCAATCCCTAAATCCCAGTGACCAGGCCAATGCATCTCAACGGCTGTTTCTCAGCAGTTACATCTATTTTTAATGTGTATGCCAGGGCTGCACAACTTTGGCACTCCTGCAGATGTTGGACTACAACTCCCATAATCCCTGACTATTGGCTACTGTGTAAACTGTTTTGAGAGCTTTCGTTGAAAAGCAGTATATAAATACAGTATTAGTATTCATCGTATCACTTGTTAACATTCTGACTTCTCTATCTGCAAGCATCGTTACCATATAATCCTGACTATTACAGTTGGATCAAATTAAGTAGGGGTGTATCTTTTTCTCTCCAATCTGCAGTACGGGATGTTGCTGTACCAGAACTACCGAATTCCACAACAGAGGAAAGCTCTGCTTCCACACTTTACCACTCCTGTAGTAAGTCTGGAATTTAAATATGAACGTATTTATATTGCAGCCAGTTCACAGTTCTGTCAAGAAGTTTCTTCCTAGCAGTAGTGACTTTGGAGTCACCAAATGATGAATGGAGGAGAATAATATTTCCTGGAAATGGCTGAATGAGCAGTGGACTGTAGCTGACGCCCATCTTTTGCTCATTAGTAGTGCTGAAACCATGAAGCCATGTACTTAAAGCCTAATTCTATTTGATTTCCACCACTTGGTGTCTGTCACAGTCAAGGCTCTTTCAGGAAGACTTGATTCCGTGCAGCCATATAGAACTAGCAATTTATTCATGATTAACTAATTTTGGAACTACAGTTGTACATGACATGGAGGGCATTGCAGGCCCAAAGAACATCTGTTTCTTCAACGTGGTCTCTGTCTTCTACACAAATGGGCTATTTGTCTGCGCAGAGACCTCATCGGAACCTAACAAGCTCAATTCTCCTGCTTTGGGAGGGAACCCTACCCTCAGCCGCTATATGCAGCTGCGCCACTCCTCATCCTCTCAGTCTTTCGTCGCCCGTGCTTCAGTTAACATTGTGGAATCTGCAGCTCAGCAACGAGTAGGATTATTATCTACCTCCTTGTTTTCTTCCTGCTTTCCTTCTTATTTCTTCCTTCATTTCTTATTTTTCGCGTACTAGTTTTTTTTAATTCTTGGTGTTTTGTTTTTTACAGGTTTTCCCTCTCTTTGGAGCTCCGATCCCAGCTGGGACGGAGCATGATGGCCAGCCGGCCTATGGTGTTTATGCTGGGCATGACAAACTTCAAGAAATGTGTCCGTTGCAGATCTAAGATCCCTTCCGCCGATACTCATACCGAGTGTCTTTTGTGCCTGGGGGAATCCCACATTGTTGAGACCTGTCTTCATTGCCAGAGCTTTACAAAGCAGGCTCGAAAGAATAGGGCTTCTCGCCTGAGCACAGGGGACTTGGCTCTCCATTCTTCAGAGGTCTTATCGTTGAAGAGGTCGATTAAGATGGCTTCTTCGGCATAGTTGTAGCGTTAGAAATCCGCTCCCATAGAAGTTGAAAACCCGGTCTTGATACCGGTTTTGGCGTATCCTGTCATTGGTCTCTCGATGGTTTCAAGCGCTTTGGTGCGTTCTGAGGACTTGCCTCAGTGTCCTCTGCCTGTGGGGCCGGATCCTTCTCCAACTCCTTCGATGTTGAAGCCGAAGAAAAAGAAGAAGCCGAAGTTACCTCATGATTTGCCAGTGGGTCAACACCTCTCTCCTATCCCGAAGAAAAGGAAGACTGCGTCAGTTCCTGTGTCAGAGGCCCCGTTGGCCAAGAAGCTTAAGTTGGACTCGGGAATGGACCATGTGTTCCTGGATCGCCCAGCAAGGGCTTCAGCCCCACCGGTACCAAAGTCGTTGGTTTCCATTCAGCCTAGCTTACCACAGGCCAGGGACTCTTTTGCCTTGGCACCTGAGCATGCCCACACAAACAGAGAACAGTCGGTGGTGACTGACAAACCTGGATATGCTTCATCCGAGGAGGCGGCGTATTCTCTGGACAAGTCCTCTGAAGACACGCCATGGCTGCCTTGGCGTCATTCATCTTGACATCAACAAAACGTCTCCCCCCTAGGGATTGGAGTTCCCATTGAGACTCTCCTCTGAGTATAGACAGGAGCAGGACTGGGACTGTCGTGAGAAAATGTATATGGATCGGTACCATATGCCAGAGCGACATTCCCCCTTGGATGAGGTTGAGCCATCCTCTTATGGTGCTTAGTGCTGGGACTCTGGGACATATGGACGTTACCAAGTGGACTATCATTTGGACTACTCAGACTATGCTAAGCCCCGTTACGGCTCTTGATACCTGGAGAGCCTCACATATGGGAGACCTGGAATGGGAGACTAGGTGCTTAGAGAACCTCTGTAGGGTGCAACCACAGGATGATACAGCTTTCTTAAATAATCATCCCACGCCTAATTCTATTGTCGTTGCGGCGTCTCTGCAGAAGGCCAGGGGTCACAGCCAGTTGACGCCAGGTGAAAAGGAGGGCAGAAAGTTGGACTCCTTCAGGAGGAGGCTTTACTCGGCTCTCCACTTATGGGTGGTCAACTATCAGGCCTACAATGCCCGTTATAACCACTTTCTGTGGGAGAAGGTGACCCCCTTTATGGATCTACTGCCACAGGACAAGCGTGAGCCGGCTAAGGTATTCATCCGAGAGGCAACACAAGTGGCAAAACAAGAACTCTACTCAGCTAGACACTCAGTGGAGTGTGTGGCCAAGGTGATGGCCACGTCTGTGGCTCTCAGGCGGCATGCCAGGCGGCATTCCTCTGGACTGACCTACGAGGCCCACATTTGAGGGTTCTAGGCTCTTCGCGGAACAGAAGGATTCAAAAGGTTGCTTCAAAAGGTCCAGAAGCTGAGGAGCATGGCGAAGTCTTTGTCTTATTCTTCTTTGACCCCCAAGCTGCAGAAGCCTTCCAGAGGGTCCCCTTATCAACAACAGAAGGCCCCTTCTCAGCAGCAGTCTTTGTCCAAATGTTCCTTTCGTGGCAACAAGTACCAGTCCCAATACAAGTCAGGCCCCAGCCTAGTAAGCCAGCCTTTCAAAAACAGAGCCCAAACACCTTTCCAAAGAAACAATGACTTGGGGAGCTTTAGGACTCACCTGGCCCCATTTTCGGCAAGCTGGGACAAGGTGACCACGGACCAGTGGGTCCTCATGGTCATACATTTGGGCTGTGCTCTCGAGTTCTGTGTGTCCAGGGTCATGACTACTCCGTATACTCTGGAATTGGCCCAGGAGGTCTCCACTCTTCTGTCGAAATATGCAATAGAATGGGTCACCAATCTGGAGAGTCCCGGTTTCTGTTCCCAGTACTTTATCGTGCCAAAACCGGATGTTGGTTGGCATCCTATACTGGACCTCAGGGCCCTGAACAGGCACCTGGTGTACAGGTGTTTCTGGATGTTGTCAGTACCGACTATACTGGCCATCTTGGAAAAGGGCATGAGGATGGTCTCCCTAGACTTGAAGGACGCGTATTATCACGTCTCGATACACCCTCAGCATCAGTACTTCCTGCGCTTCCAGATAGGGGGGATCTCCTATCAATTCAAAGCCTTGCCATTTGGTCTCACAATGGCGCCGAGGGTTTTTACAAAATGCCTAGCCCCGGTGGTGGCTTTCCTTCAGAAACGAGGGTTACAGGTCCTGCCATTTTTGGACGATTGGCTCATCCTGGCGAGCACCAGATGAGCGGTCCTGGACGCCCTCGAGATGGTTGTGGATACCCTGCAGGGTCCGGGTTTCCAGATCAATTTTGAGAAATCTCAGTTTGAACCGACCTGCAGGATACAATTCATCGGGCTGCTCTTCAATACGGCCTTGGAAAAGGGCTTCCTCCTGCATACGTATTCTTGCCATGGTCTTTCTAGCTGGGAGACCACAGACTATGCACTCGGTGCAGCACCTTTTGGGACATATGGCTGCCACAGCATATGTGCTCCCTCAAGTGTACCTGCAGATGCGCATCATTCAGCAGTGGTTCTTGGACATTTTTGACCCCCTTCAGGATTTGGCCCATTTGGAGCTCATGCCCCCCTCAGCGGGTGCAGGCAGCAGCAACATGGTGGGCTGAGACGTGCCATCTGACCTTCGGCGCCCCCTTCCAGGCTCCCCAGCCATGATGGGTGATTACGACTGACACGTTGGAGCTCAGTTGCGGGGCTTACTTGGACGGGTTTCTCCTGAGCGGTCATTGGTCACTCAGGGAAAAAGGCTGACACATCAACTATTTGGAGTTACTGGGAATTTCCCATGCACTCAGAGGGTTCTTGCCCATGATTGCAGGTTGCCTGGTGATGGTCCAGATGGATAATACGATGGCAAAAGCCTACGTCAATCTGCAAGGCAGCACATCTTTGAGGAGCCTCCTGTTCCTGTCAGTGGACCTTTGGAATTGGTGTGTGGCACATGCAGTGTTGCCTCATGTAGTTTACATGCAGAATTCACTAAATGTCAAGGCAAACACGTTGAGTCAGATGACGATGGTCTCCCACGAATGGACCTTGGGCCACAGGGTCCTAAGGGACATATTTGCAAAGTGGGGTGTTTCGGCTCTGGATCTATTTTTTTCCCGGGACAATGCTCGTTGTGCCCTCTATTACTCCAGGGGAGGGGAAGGCAAGGGCTCTTTGGGCGATATCTTCATCCTGTTTTGGATCGGCCATCTACTGTACCTGTTTCCTCCATTCCCTCTCATACCGAGGGTGCTGAGAATACTGAGGGTGGATCGTGCCAGGGCCATCCTGATAGGCCAATGGTGGCCCATGGGAACTTGAATGTGCCTCCCTGCCCTACTGCATCTGCTGTCATGGGAGGGGGGATGGGTGCTCCATCCGGATGTTCAGCCCCTGAACCTGATGGCCTAGAAGGTACTGCCAACTTCCCATTGAAACTTAAGGACATTTTGCTTGCAGTCAGGAAGCAGTCCACATGAAAATCCTATTACCATAAGTGGTCTCACTTCTCTTCCATCTCTTCCCTGCATGGGCTCGACGCGTTTAACCCATCTGTGCAGAATGTATGTACATATCTGCTTTCCCTTAAAGAATCTGGTTTGAAGCTTTCATCCCTTAAGGTCCATTTGGCTGCCATTGTGGCTCACTCCCTGACTACCTGGGCTTCGTGGTTCAAGGACCCAGTGGTTAAAGGTTTCCTGAAGGGTCTGTCCCATGTTTTTCCAGACGACCCTGTTATGTCACCAGCCTGGGACTTTTCTGTGGTTTTGGCACGCTTGCTACAGCCTCCCTTTGAGCCTTTGGCCAACATCGACCCCCGTCTCCTGACCTGGAAGGTTGCCTTTCTGGTGGCCCTCATCTCCACTAGAAGGGTGAGTTAATTGCAGGCCCTGAGGGTTGATCTGCCATACCTTCAGTTTCACAGGGACAAGGTTGTGCTCAAGCTGGATGTCCAATTCCTTCCTAAGGTGGTCTCTAAGTTTTATCATTCTTTACCACTCACTCTTCCTGTGTTTTTCCAGGACCCTTCCTCTGACACAGAGCGTAGGTTACATTGTTTGGACGTTAGGAGGGCTTTATCCTTCTATGTCCAGAGATCTGCTGAGTGGAGGAAAACTCCTTCGTTGTTTGTTCTGTTTGATAGGCCACATAAAGGCCTCCAAGTTTCTGCTCAATCCATGTCTCGGTGGATAGTTTCAACAATTGAGCTTTCCTATAAGTTGGCTCATAAGCAGTTACCTGCCACCATTAAGGCCGATTCAGTTAGGTCCATGGTGGCCTCCGTTGCCTTTGATCGTGCAGTTCCCCTGGATGCTATCTGTCAGGTGGCTTTGTCCCACTCGTTTATCCGTCATTATGCTTCTGATGCCAGGGCATGGAATGATGCTTTTTTTTGGCAGGAGTGTCCTGCAGTCCATTTTCAGTTGATGTATTCATTTCTGTAATAAATATTTCTGGCAGATTACATATTGCCTCTGTTTCTTCTCTCCTCCTTGGGTGCTAGCTTGTTATGCGCTCATTGGTATAAAAGACAGAGACCACGTTGAAGAACTACATGTTGCTTACCTGTAACTTAGGTTCTTCTAGTGGTCATCTGTCCTTTTACATGCCCTCCCGTCCTCCCCACGGGGTCTACTGAAGCTGGACTCCGTGACTGAGGGGATGAGGAGTGGTGCAGCCTCATACAGTGGCTGTGAGCAGGGTTCCCGCCCAAAGCAGGAGAATTGAGCTTGTTAGGTTCCAACGAGGTCTCTGCTCAGGTGCATAGCTCATTGGTGTAAGAGGACAGATGACCACTAGAAGAACCAAAGTTATAGGTAAGCAACCTGTAGTTATATCAAATTAAAAATCTGAGAAGTTCTAATGCATCCAGCTTCTCTATACCATTACAAGGATGTGTTCCAGTCATAGCTGCTGGTGAACTTCAGATTCAAAAACTAAAGTTCAGCTATTAAAAAAAAAAGTCTGGAAATTCGGAAAATCTTGGAACTTTTGAAATAATAAAAATAACCAGTAGTTATTTCTTTTTTTCTTCTTCAGAGAAGTGTGTCTGAAAATTCCTTAGTAGCAATGGATTTTTCAGGACAAATAGGAAGAGTTATTGAAAATCCAGCAGAAGCACAGAGTGCAGCCTTGGAAGAAGGGCATGCTTGGAGGGTAAGGGAGCTCCTTCCTATATGGTACATCAACCTTTATTTTGTGACCAGAAATAGCTTGTAGTACTGCAACACCTAGACACTGCCACTGACTTAAACTTCATTATTCATGTAGGTCTGATGAATGAAAAGATGGATATGTTATCTGCAGCAGTATAGGATCTGCTGTGATATGGCTGCTTTCTTGCTGTTGTTGTTGTTGCCAGTAATCTTTGAATCTTAATCACATGATGGGGGTTACTTCCCATGCCAACACTGCTGGACCCTACTAGCACGCTGGTGCTAGTAAGGAAAGTAACCACATCACTGGTCACCACCCACAGGATACAATTTTCTTCAGATACTGCATGTGAACAGTTGCATTGCATCTGTTCCCACAACTCCCACAGCACCCTCGGTAGCATCTGAATTGCCTCCGGACCCAAGGTCTAGCTTTTGCATTTACAACTTCTGTTCAGCAGTGTTCATAGGAACATAGGAAGCTGTCATATACTGAGTCAGACCACTAGTCTATCTAGCTCAGTATTGTCTTCACAGACTGGCAGTGGCTTCTCCAGGGTTGCAGGCAGGAATCTCTCTCAGCCCTTTCTTGGAGAAGCCAGGGAGGGAACTTGAAACCTTCTGCTCTTCCAAGAGTGGCTCTATCCCTTGAGGGGAATATCTTTCAGTGCTCACACTTCTAGTCTCCCATTCATATGCAACCAGGGTGAACCCTGCTTAGCTAAGGGGACAAGTCTTGCTTGCTACCACAAGACCAGCTCTCCTCTCTTCACGGTACAGTGGATGTGGGTGTGTATAAGGTGGCTATGTTTAAGGAGGCAATAGGGGCGCACTCTCGCATATGTTTCAGGCTGTGTGTATTCTTCAGGAGAACTTGCACCTCTAGCCAGCTCACGGTTTCTCTAATACAGATGGAGTTATTGTTGCTACTAGTTATATACAATTTAAATTGGCCTACAATTCCAGTATGCTGTAGTGGTTAGAGCGTTGGACTAGGACCAGGGAGAGCAGAGTTCAAATCCCCATTCAGCCATGAAACTCATTGGGTGACTCTGGGCCAGCCACTTCTCTCTGTCTAAACTACCTCACAGGGTTGTTGAGGAGAAACATTACCCTGTACACTGCTCTGGGCTCCTTGGAAGAAGAGCAGGATATAAATGCTTAAATAAATGTAAAAGTATGCATGCCAAAGGCTCTCATTCCTTTACAAGATGTCAGTTTGTATTGTATTCATAACATTGTTATATTTATTGCTTCTAAAAATGTAGCTTTTTTGGAAACTTAATCTTGTATGTATTCAGGAGTGGCCTTTGCTGAATCGCATACCTCACCCACCCCAATAGAAATCACAGATGGGGGATGAAGTGACATGCTCTGCAAAAACAACTCAGTCTGAGGAATATCAATTTTTGTGTGCTGGATGTTTTAATTCTTCTCATTCTCCAGAGAGCTCAGGGCAGTATGTGTTGTCATCAACCTACCCACCACTTATTTTCGGAATAGACTAGATTGAGAGACAGTAACTGATTCAAGATGGCCCAGCAAGCTTTCTAGTTGAGCGGGGATTTGAACCGGCATCCAAAGAGGATGGTCCATGGCCTTGACTGACTCATGACTAAGGCACATAGCTTGTGTTGTGTTTCATTTCTCTGTTGAATACCCAGCAGCTCCTCATGTGATTAAAGCAAGTTTCATCCTGTTATTAATCCATGAGGACCAAAGGTGATCCCCCCCCCCCGCCCACCATCTGCATCTCATTCTTTGAGGAGGAGAAGTAGTATCTGAAGCCATTGTATCTGAAGCCATTTGGCCTCTTAGCCCTGTGTGGTCCCTAGTTTTGGCATTGGTGCTTTTTTCAGATTGACAGAAGGATGCCAGCAATGGCCATTCTGATACTGTCACTCATCTTTCAAGAACTTATTTTATATGAGCGTCTTTGAACACTTGTTCCCCCTCCCCTTCTCCACATCATTGCAAGAACCTTGTGTGATCAGTTAGACTTTGATAGTGACTGGTTACCCAGTAGGGATGTGCACAGAACTGAGCGAGGATGGCTCAAAGGGTGGGGTTGGACTTTAAGGGCAGGGGAGGGTACACTTACCCCTTCCCCTGCTTTCCCCCCCGCTGGCGCTGGAGTTTTGTAAAATGCCTCAAGATGGTAGCATACTTCCCTGCCGCCCCTTCTTCTTTGGCCAGAAGTAACTGGAAGTACTGGGCGTGTGTGTGTGTGCACCAGGCGTGTGTGTGCACATTGCACGCGCACTCGTGCCCATCAGATGGGCTTGTGCATGATCACAACGTGCACATGCGCTCGACATGCACACGCGCTCCCGGTACTTCCGGTCACTTCCAGCCAAAGGAGGAGGAGGGGCAGCAGGGAGGTATGCTGCCACCCTGAGGCATTTTACAAAACTCCAGTGTGGGGGGGAGCAGGGGGAGGGGTAAGTGCACCCTCCCTCGGCCTTAAAGACCTACCCCCCGCCCTTGTAGAATGTTTGAACCAGCCAGTGTTCAAACCTGTTCGGAGGCCCATAAAAGGGCCTCCAAACAAGTTCATGCACATCTCTATCACCCAGTGTGGTTCATGGCTGAGTGAGAATTTGAACCTAGGTCAGGCATTTAGTACCAATCTTAAAACAAGTGCCAGCAGAAAGATAGCCGAAGTACATCACCCCTGATTGGAAGATATGCCATTTTCCTTGCATGGCATCAGGAACCTGGAACTAGAACAAGCTTCATTACATAGTTCTTGTACTCCATATATCCAGTAATATTAAGGGTTTGGCTGGAATTAAATTCTGATACTTTCATTTTGTAGAAACGCAGCACAAGAATGAATATCCTAGGCAGCCAAAGTCCACTACACCCATCCTCACTAAGCACAGGTAAGAAAAACTGCAGACAAAAATTGATGGGTATTTGGACAGCTAGATTGTACTATTCATTTCAGTGGGAAAATTTAAGCCTGTGCTTCTTGGTTCTGTTGAATTCAATACAGCTTAAGTGCTTAGGTTTGGCTGCATTATGTCCAATAATTGATTAAAAGTGATTGATTAAAATTAACCCAAAACTGTGTCAAGCCATGGCCACTCTTTAATTACATTAAACACATAGTTTGGCCCTACATGATTGTTTTTTGTAACTTAAATAGCAGCCTGGGGAGAGATGTGGTCTGCATCAGAACCACAGTGGAGAGGAAAGAGTTAAAGGCCCTCTCACCACATGCTGCAATTTTGATCTAGATCACCCTAGGTTAAAAAAAAAGTAGGCATACTGAACCAAACTACATGCATAATTTAACTTGCAGTTTGGTCCTCAGTAAAGTTCAATTCTATCTTGGTGGCCTTAAAATTGATAATTAGGATTTAATTTGAGCCTGGCTTAGCCTCAGAATTGTAGTCAATCCACTACTATTACTACATGGTGTAGTAGTCATGATGAAAGAACCTTTCATGTTTTCAGGGCTCTCCTCCACACTCTATGGATGTGTGTGTGTGTGTGTGTGTGTGTGATTGTGTAAAAAATGTGTATTTGTTTAACAGCTTATGCTCCCAGAAGATAACACTTCTGTTGCACTGATACTGTATTTTTGAGCATTCAAAGCCTACTTTGCACCTAGAAAAATGCAGAACATCCCGTATATAGTCCATTCATGTGCTATATGAATATGGTTGCACGTGGTCATGTATTGACCATGTCATATTGAACATGTATGTCCTTGTGTGCTTTTTCAGTTCCTGCATCTCCAAGCAGAACTGGGAAAGACCCCATTTGAAACTCGGGAGAACTGCCTCCAGTTAGCACAGAAAATACTAAGATAGATGGCGTGTTAATGTGTGAGTTAGTGACCATGGCAGATTCATCTGTCTCTCTATCCCCACCCCTCAAATGTGCTTCTATCCTTTTCTGAATATTTGTCTTAGTTTGATTTGCAGGGTGTTTTTAAATTATTGGGAAGTTCTGTTTTAAATTATTGGGAAGTTCAGGAAGGAGAATAAAGAATGTGTTAAAAGGTGACAAACAGCACCATCTACTACACCAGGTGCCAGAGGTGTCCTGGTGGCAGTAGAGAACACTTGTGCTTGCACCAGGCATGCACCGGATTCTTCACATCTTGGCACCTGACATGCAGTAGAATGTTTAGGCCATTGTAACTGCAGAAAAACAGGGCTGTTTGTTTATTTGTTTTCACACTTGTATACCGCCCCAAACTTGTGTCTCTGGGCGGTTTACAATGATAAAACAGTTAAAAACACATATAAAACACATAAAAGCAATTAAAAACTAACAATTTTATGGCTGTTTTTAAATTGTTGCATTGTTTTAACTTTTATATTTGTTTTTATTGTTTTTATGTTAACCGGCCAGAGAGGGAAGTTTGGGCAATATAGAAGTTTAATAAATAAATAAATTTAAAAATCAAGCAGAGAATTAACATATACATTATCAAGAAGCTGAAAAAGCCTTAGTAAAAAGATGGGTTTTAAAATGTTTTTTAAAAATTGTCAGAGATGGGGAGGATCGTATCTCAATAGGAAGTGCATTCCATAGTTCTGGGGCAGCAACCAAGAAGGCCCATCTCTGTGTGGCCACCAGACGAACTGGTGGCAACTGGAGACGGACCTCCACGGACGACCACAAAGGACGGTGGGGCTCATAATGAAGAAGACGTTCTCTCAAATACCCAGGGCCTAAGCCATTTAGGGCTTTATAAGTTATAACTAGCACTTTGTATTTTGCCCGGAAACCTATAGGCAGCCAGTGTAAGTAAATGAATAAGCCATTTACTTATTCATTTACAGTAAATGAAAAAGCCATTTACAGTGGGTATAGGAAAGAATCACCCCCTTTGATAGACCTTAAATTCTGGTTCCCTTACATCCTGAAATGAAAACACAAAGAAAATTCCCTTCACCAGCTGTACTTATCCAATGCAACCTATAACATCCAACTGAAAAACATCACAATTACAGTCCAGAAAAAGTGTCAGAAATAAAAAACAAGAATTACTGAGATCGAAAAAGGATCACCCCCCCAATGTCAATATTTTGTTGAACCACCTTTTGCTTTAATAACAGCTTTGAGTATGTTGGGATACTTCTCTATCAACCTTGCACATCAAGACGGAGCAATATTTGCCCACTCCTCCATACAGAACTGTTCAAGTTCGGTCACATTGGATGGTAGGTGTTGGTGGACTGCTATCCTCCCTGGATCCGGTAGGCCCTCCAAACTGGATGGAAGAGCAAGGAGGAAACTGGTAAGAGAGGTTACCAAGAGGCCAATGGCCACTCTGAAGGAGTTAAAGGACTTCATGGCAAAGAGTGGTTGTTCTGTGCATGTGACAACAATTTCACGAGCGCTCCACAGATGTGGCTTGTTCAGGAGGGTCGCAAGGAGAAAGCCACTTCTCAAGAAAGGCCACATTAAAGCTCATTTGAGCTTTGCCAGAAGGCACCTTGAAGATTCTGATTTCAAATGGAAAAAGGTCTTGGTCAGATGAGACCAAGATTGAACTATTTGGCCTCAACACCAAACAGTACACCTGGCGTAAATCCAACGCAGCTCACCATCCACAACACACCATACCTACAGTGAAGCATGGAGGTGGCAGCATCCTGTTGTGGGGGTGTTCCTCTGCCTCAGGGACTGGGGCTCTCGTTAGGGTAGAAGGAAAAATGGATGGGGCAAAATACCGTCAGATTCTGGAAGAAAACCTGCTACCCTCTGCCAGACAGTTGAGGATGGGCAGAAGATTCACCTTTCAACATGACAACGATCCGAAGCACACAGCAAAATTGACCACACAGTGGCTGAAGGAGAAAAAAGTGGACGTCCTCATGTGGCCCAGTCAGAGCCCAGACCTAAATCCCATAGAAAATCTGTGGAGAGATTTGAAGATAGCAGTCCACCAACACCTACCATCCAATGTGACCGAACTTGAACAGTTCTGTATGGAGGAGTGGGCAAATATTGCTCCGTCTAGATGTGCAAGGTTGATAGAGAAGTATCCCAACAGACTCAAGGCTGTTATTAAAGCAAAAGGTGGTTCAACAAAATATTGACATTGGGGGGGTGATCCTTTTTCGATCTCAGTAATTCTTGTTTTTTATTTCTGACACTTTTTCTGGACTGTAATTGTGTTGTTTTTCAGTTGGATGTTATAGGTTGCATTGGATAAGTACAGCTGGTGAAGGGAATTTTTGTGTTTTCATTTCAGGATGTAAGGGAACCAGAATTTAAGGTCTATTAAAGGGGGTGATTCTTTCCTATACCCACTGTACTTATTCAAATAGTTATATCTCCCTGTTTTGAGGGGAAATGCTCAAGGCAGCTTTAAGCACACAGTCATTAGAAGGGTTGGAAGTAAGTGTGTGTGTGTGTGTGTGTGTGTGTGTGTGTGTGTGTGTGTGTGTGTGTGTTTTGAACCCTATATAGTAGAATCTATAGTGTGTATTTTTTCTTCAGTTATCCATAGGACACAGCACTGGTTTCATGGCAGGATCTCAAGAGAAGAATCACACAGGATTATTAAACAGCAGGGTCTTGTGGATGGGTATGCTTTTTTCATTGATTATTTAATATTTATTACTGTGCCTGGGAGTTCCAGACATAACCATGGTCCAAGTATCTTCATACATCTGCACCTATTTTATTTAGCCTGAAAAGCCTGTGTGACATTGGGTACTTAGAAAATAAACTGTAATAGCATTTTGTTTTAATGAAAATATATTAATTTTTCTATGCGGATGTTCAAGCATACCAATGTTCAGGAGAATGAGCATGCATTTTTGTGGTTACTTCTGACATTTTGAGTGAACCAATAGGGAAGGCCCGGAACACACACTACGGAGCCTTAAAAACTTGTTTGGTATTTTGCCCTGAGCATTTGCAAGGTCATCACAATTTCATTTTAATTGTGACTTTGACAGGAATCCACAAATTGAGCCCCTCACAAAGAAAATTAGTGACAGCTAAGTACCATTTAAACTGATGATACTACTACCACTTTTCAACAAAGTTTCCAAAGTGGATTACATATAAAAATAACTAAGATAGTTCCGTTTCCAAAAAAAGACTCACAATCTTAAAAAGAAAGATAAGGTAAATACCAACAACAGCCACTGGAGTTATGCTTTGCTAGGGTTGGATAGGGCCAGATGCTCTCCCCCTGCTAAATATAAGAAAATCACCACCTTAAAAGGTGCCTTTTTGTTCAGTTAGCAGAGATTCTGAACCAATGAGACAAGTTAGTTGTGACTAATTTGAAGGTCATTAATTTCAGTGTGACTTAGTCACGACTTGCTTTGGATAAAGCCCAATACCTGATTCTGCTAAGGCCTGTCTATGGACTTGATGGACCCCTTCTGATTGATTCATTTATAGTGTGTCTGGTTGCAGGGTGTTCACAGGTTTTTCTTTTAATTTCATCTTGCAAAATAGCTCTACCCTTCCTCCCTAATCATTTGTGTCTATCTATGTTGTCCATGCATCTGGAAAAGTAGGCTCTTCCCTACAAAATCTCATGTCACAATAAATTTGTTATTTCTTTAAGTTTCTAAAAGATGCTTGAGTTTGACTTTGAATTGGTTCAGAAAGGTACTGGTATTTGCTTCCATATACAAGGGCACAGAAGCAAATTTCAAGGATAAAATCCTGCTACCAGCTACCATTTCAGTCTAAATAAATAATGAAAATCATCCCACACTATCCTGAAGGCAGGAAGTGTTCTAGTATCCAGGCTCACATATTTACACACTATACCACCTTGATGTGCTCTCCCTCCTTACAGTAAAGGCCCTCCTGATCACCTAATCCCCTCTTCTCCTCTTTCTAAAAAGAAAAAAAAAAACTACACTGCAGCTCAGAAACTGTTCTCACGTGTAGGCAAAACCGGGCTGAGGAAGACAAGCCCGGTTTTGGTGTGTAGGAGAACTGCTGAGAGCCTCATGGTTCCCAGCTGTGGCAAACCCGCCAAAGAGCCCCGCCTGTCAGCCAGGGTCAAGGGTGTGAGCGCACCCTTAGCCCAGACTAAATGATCTTGTGTCAGTGCTGCATGGCCTCACACTGTGTCGGCACAGCAGCAGCCTCCTTACTAGTGCTGGTGGTATCCCCATAATGCACCGCACACTCGCGTGGTGCATTATGGGAGTTCCAGGGGCCGGGGCGATGTGTATGAGCCCCCACCCTCCGCACTGCCAGAGGAGGCAGCTGCACGTCTGGGCAAGCGATCTCCATGTCCAGCACGGATGGAGGGATCATCTGCGGGAGAGGTAAGCTTTTCAAGGCTTCCTCCTCATGTGCCCCGAGCCCGTTCTCACTGATCATGAGAAAGGGCTTTTAGTGTTTGCAAGATATCCAGAAAACCAGTCCAGATTAGATTATTATGAAAAGGCCTAGATTCTGGCATGCTGTGATGAGATAGAATAGAGTTGCATTTTCATCATTTGTCCAAGGGTGTTTTTTTTGTTTTGTTTTCACATCAGTTTTACTTTGTCTCCTAGACTCTTTCTTCTCCGGGACAGCCAGAGTAATCCAAAGGCATTTGTGCTTACACTGTGTCACCATCAAAAGATTAAACATTTTCAAATTCTGCCGGTAAGTAATACTCTTTTAGTTATGGTACAAATGTTATTTATTTATTTATTATATTTATAGAACCACCCTTCCAAAGGCTCTGGGCAGTGCACAACAAGTTTAAAAAGACATAAAACAAACAGCATCTAAAACACAATATAATTTTGTATATTACCTAAAACAATATAAAAACAATTTTAAAGCAATTCAAAACCATTTAAAACACCCCAAAACAATTTAAAAACCTTAGGCCATGCCAAACAAGTACTTTTCCAGGGCACTCTTAAAGGCCAACAGCGAGCCTAAACTGCGGGTATCTGCTGGGAGTGCATTCCATAGGCCAGGAGCAGCTACAGAGAAGGCCTGGTTCTGAGTCGCCACCAGACGTACCAGTGGTAACTGGAGATGGACTTCTGCAGATGACTTCAACGTGCGATGGGGAACTGTTTTAAAACAGGCATAATATGGTCTCTCCGGGTTACCCCAGAGACCAGTCTGGCTGCCATATTTTGAATTAACTGAAGTTTCTGAACTACATACAAAGGCAGCCCCATGTAGAGCACATTGCAATAGTCAAGCCTGGAGTTTACCAGCTGATGCATAGCTGGTGGTGTTGTCATAGAATATCTTAGTTTATCAAAGACTTCTTAGGAATCTTTCGGTTGATTCAAGGTAATGATAGCTTTCAGATACTGGATTTTCTCCTTTTCCCTAGAATGTTACGTGAGCTGAATTGCACTATATCTCTCCTTGATCTGGCCCTTCACGCAAAGGGATGTGTCTGCCCTGCCTCTGCTGTCCCTGCACACCTATGTGGAGATGTAACATCAGAATACAGCCTGTGTATTTACACCAAAATCCCCAGGAGAAAAGTGGTTAATGGACCATACAGTTTTGACCTCTGTGCATTGGATTTTACACAAGAAGACCATATTCAGATGTTCCATCTCCATAGAGATGTGGCAGGTGTCTACTTGCATCTCCTCACACAAAGGGCCAGACTGGGGAAGAGATATGTTCAATTTGACTCTAAAAAAAATAGATGAAAGCAAAAATATCTGATTCATGCTTCTAATAGCATGTCAATTGGGTGTAATGTCTTCTGTCATTCTTTGTGATAACAGTTCAGGAATGTTAGGAGAACTGAGACACACTGTTCTGAGAATTTAAATCTATTTGAAAAAACAGAGGCTTGAATTTTAGAATGTAACCCTTATGTGTATAGTTGGGACAAGGCATTTGTGTACCCTAGCCAACATTTGAAAATTATGCCCCCAATGAAAGTCTGAAGTACAGAATTTTACCTAACTGATTCCTGTGCTGATTCCTGATTTCTGCCAGAGATTCTCCACTCAACTTGTCACCAACATCTGAAGTTGGGTGGGGAATCTATCTATATATCTATATTTCTCTTAGGCATACCATTCGCTAATCCCATGTGTGGCAGCTCTCGTGAAAGTTCACGAGCGAGCTGCCGGCAGGGAAAGAGGAAAGCAGGGGCTGTCTGACAGGCAGGTGGGCAAGTGGGGAGAAGATGACAAGCGGGGAGAAGATGGCGGACAGCAGGCAGGGGGAGAGAATGGTGGGCAGGAGAAAACGGCAGTGGCAGGGGGACAACTAGAGGCGCAGATGCTCTGTGCCCGGCCCAGCTAGTTTTGGGGGAAAGGCAAGCAGAAATTGGGAGCCAGCACAGGAAAGGAGGTTAGTGGGTTCCTGCAACATGCCTGCCAGAAATGTGTTCTCCCCATCTTTCTTTCTTTTGGGTGGTTGTGTGAACCAGACACACACACACTCCTGCTTTCCCTTTCTAACATAACTTTAATAGCTTTCTTGAGAAGCAGTTGTATTGTGCATACGTTCCAAGCTGTAGGATTAGTGATTACTATTGAAAAGAGGCTGGGAGGTTTTGTTTCACACTTTAGCCATGTCTGGTTTCCTTTTGTAATGGTTCAGGTAACCCCTTCCTCCCCCACATCGCTAGTTGATCAAATATCTATGTGGTTCTGTCCACTGAAAGGCTTTGGGCCTTCATTTTAATGACCACAGTTTGAAGCATTACAAAATATATGCCACCAAGGGAGGAGTTTTCCAATATTTAAAATAAGTTTATAAAGTATAACACTTATGTAGCGGATTTAACCCAGCCTTTGTCATAGAGCAAACTCACGTGAGGGGAAGAAAAATGCTGAATCATCCTTTCTCATGCTTTCACCCACAAAGGCTGTTTCTTTAAACTTTCCTATACCTAGTAGCTGATTCGCTGCCACCACCACCCAATTATTACAGAGATTTTTTAAAAACCCTGGATTCAGGTGGAATTCCAGGGAACTCTCCTTCTCTTTACCAATGGAAAAGTACAAAAAAAACCTTCCACGTGCAGCCTACATGTGATGAGAAAACTTGGTAGAGTTGCTGAACAATCAAATTGAGGGGTGTTTTCCCCAGAGTAAACGCCTTTCTAGCCCTGCTTTCCAGCGTTAAAAATCCACTCAAAGAGGCTGGTTAAAACTGCAAAGAACAAAAGAAAAATGAAAAATGAACTTATTCAAAATGCTACTGTTTCTGTCTGAGGCTTTCCTAGCTTTTAGTTACAGGTACAAGGAACACTCAGTAGCTGCAAGAATACTTCTAAAAATACCCTCATATGATATTGGGGAGGCACACTTTAAAAATTGTGGTTACGCAGTCACAAAGTACATAGATGTAAGAAAATACAAAAGTACTCTTAAAAAGCTTGCAAGGTCTCTTACAACGTCCTGTTGGATTAGTGCAGGCTCAGTTTTTCTTAGCTTAGTTACATTCTAGATAGACAAACTTAGAACAATATCAGGGATGAACAATGCACACAGAAGAAAGATATGTTTCTAATGCCACATCTGACTCACAAACTGTTCCCTAGTCTAAACTCTCTCCAAAGCCAAAAGCCCTGGCTTCCTTTGCCTTGAATTCACCAAAACTATGGTAGAGGATTCAAGTTTCCTTCTCTCCTGGCTTCCCCAGATTTGCAGAGAAATCTTCCTGCAGCCACACCTCATGGCCACATCTCCTGCCCTCCAGCCAGCTCCTTCTTGAGAGAAATCTCCAAGCTAGCTTTTGACCATGAGGGAACAACATTCCATTGCTCCTCACTAAGCCTTTCTTTGCCTGTGCTTCCCTCACCTCCCACTGCTCCTTCTGAACAAAGACATGCTTCTCTTCCTGCCTCATGGCCCTCTAGGTCCCACCCACTGTGTGCTGAGTGGCTGATGCCTAGCCTGTCAGTCAGGAGAGGGTATACTTCTGGTTCACTCTTTAGGGGAAAGGAGGGGCTGTTCAATACAACTTAATTAAAATTGTCTTTTGTTGCACCCCTTAGATTGCTGTGCTCTAGCCAGCTGCCTTGCTCACTTCCCCCTTGTCCAGGGTCTGCATACAGGCATGCTGTCTCAGATGTGTGGCTCATCGTTCGCAATACTTGTGGGTTTACTAAAAGCTTGCTCTCTATAGTATTTTCCACATGGGCAACAGAAACTCCTTTATTTCTTTGCTGATACCTTGGACACCAAATCACATTCACTTACGGCTGGTCTTTAGAATTTTAACTTTTTTTAAAAAAAAATTTAGGTACCAAAGGTCATTATTTCGCTGTAGGGGAAAAGGAAAGTGTGCAAGGCACACTTTAGATAAAGTTCAAAATGTCAGACTGACAGTGGGGTCCAAGTGGGAGGGGAAGACATTCTGGCAACACTTTTTATAGTTGTGGATGTGGACTAAGGGGTTGAGAAAAGGTAGAATTTTGTTTTGCCCTACATTTGGAATTTCAGTTTTGTTGGAATTAAACACAAAATAGACAATGAAACTTAGTTCTGGACTGAGATTACTTCTGTTAAAACTTCCTCCTTTGATATTGTTTGCTACCTAACTTGGAAAGAATTTGAATTTTTTTCTTTTGATTTCCCAAGTGTGAAGATGATGGACAGATGTTTTTCAGCCTGGATGATGGGAGCACCAAATTCACTGATCTAATACAGCTTGTTGAGTTCTACCAACTAAACAAGGGAGTGTTGCCCTCTAAACTCAAACACCACTGCATCCGTGTGGCCTTATGACCTCCATTCTGATCTGTGCGGAAGACTGGCTTTGCTCGAAGACTGGAGTTTCTAGAGAAATATTGTAAAAGAAAGTTGACACTAGGAAAATGGCAGACTTGTAGGTTGGTGGGTTTTTTGTTTTTTGTTTTGTTTTTTTAAAACACAACATTTTATTTTGTTTTTTAAACACAAGCGTTATGCACCTTGGGGACTCGGAAAGGGATGGATTGAGCTGGTGCCAACAGACCAAGATTTTGCTGGTTTGTGTAACACCTAAGCGCAGTTGTTGCTGAGTGTCCCAGCAACCCCCCAAAATCGGGAAAGGGTACATAAAATTAGTAGACAAATTTGGAACAAAACTGGAAACTGTCCCTTGGCTGGTCCACTTAGCTGAACCAAGTTTGTGAAGCGAAATGATTGAAAAGAACTCTTGCCCTGGAATAATCTTGACAATTAAGACTTAGTGTGTTTACTTTTTTGTATTGATCTCTCTGTTTTGTTTTTTGTTTTTGCACTCCTGTTTTTGGATATTGCATACAGCCTATATTAGGAGCTGATACAGCTTTTACATTTATGCAGGATTTGGGTGTTTATTTCAACCCTGTAGTGCATGAATTGCTTCAGCCTAAGAAGGATCTAGAAGACAAAAATGTGTGAATTATCTGGAGACCAGAGGCTCTGTCATGTTCTGACATTCTTGAAGAAACATAATATGGATACAACTCTGAAAAAACCACACATACTCTCTAGTGTTGACTTTTTGACATAAAAGGCCGTAGCTTGTGTGCAGTATATTAGTGAGATACCCAGTCATGCAAAAGACTTGGATTCTATGCACAAATGTCTTCAATCGGTTTTATTCTGGATGTATGTTTATTTCTCTATTTTTCTCCCCAAGTTTGTTAATCTTCCACTCTGCTCCCCACCCCGATAAAATCCACTGTCAGTAGGCAGAGCAGGGCTGAGTGACATATATGTATTTGTACCAAGTGGTTTCAGAGTTTTGTGTGAGTCAGGTGAAGGGGTGGTCAGTGGTTTCATCTACCTAATATGACACAAATTCAGTGTTTACTTTAACACAATTTTATTTGAATCTTCAGACTCTTTATCACAAAGCCACAGTGCAGATGTCCAATCCCATAACCATGGTTAGGAGCTTGGGAGTGCTTTTTATGTTCTTGTGCTCCTTGGCCCCACCCCAGGGATTTCTGTGACCACCAATAGCACCAAACGATAGTTTGGCACCGAACCACACATGCAACCAGGATTAGAAGGTTGTGTGCAATGCGCTTAATAAAATTTGCAGTGGGGATGCAACACTAAGTGTAATTGACTGTGAAACTGAAAGGGAGGGGGAAATTCTCTTGAAGTACTCTCTTAGCTGTGGCTAAGAGATCAGATAGTATTCCATCTGCAAGACTGAGAGTAGTGTTTGTGGTCGTGATATCAATGAAACAATGACTCCAACCAAGTTAATTTGGGAAATAACATCTACAATTGAACTGTATCCTCCTTGTATTCTGAAGGATTGCCAAAGCTTACAGTGTGAGCCTGTACAAAACTGTAGGCACAGTCAATAAAGCACTGCCATGCAGCCTCCATCCATTCAATCTGGCTGCAAAGGAATTTGAAGGAAGTGCCACCGGAATAATTTGATGATGATGATGTGCTTGATGGCTTGCAACATTTATTTGGAATTTAGATGTTCAGCCATCCTTGCCATGGTTGGATTTACCATTGGCAATTAATCCTTGGGTATAATATGCATTTAAATATTTGTGCCAGTATCTGTTTATCTTGCTTCAATTCTGGTTCACCATCTGACTATAAAGTCTGGTTTAGGCACTTTTAAATCTTTCCATGTGGAACATCCCTGTGGATACAGCTGTTTGGAACCAACTTTGACCCACATTGATAGGTAAGTTTAAAAACAAAAAATGGGAAAGTGGAATCTGTCAGTATAGTCATGCTGGGTCAAATAATACTTGCTCCATACCGCTGTGTCAGCGGGGGCAGTTTTACAACATTTGAACCAAAACAATCTCATATTATCAATTATTCCATGTTTACACAGTAAGGGCTTCCTCCTTCTGGTGATAGCTAGCATTAAGGTAAGGTCAATGTTACTTTGGTCTCCCGTTGGACTGCCATACTGCTCATGACTCTTGGATTTGGGGGATGGTTGAGTACATACAGGAAGTACTTCATACAGTACTTAACACGATTTATAAAGCAAGAAGTATATTCACCCTAGGATTATTTAAGATTACTGTTGCAAGTTGGGTATCTTCTGTCTTTGGAGATCTCATGAAACCATTTTATACAGATCAGATTATACTGATTATCTCATTTAACAACTAGTCTATCCAAATGGCTGAAGTTGGAAACACAGTTCTTTATTCATAAGGTTATTCATATAGTGTTGAAAGTAGTTTAAGATAATGTAACCAGTGAAACATACATATCAGCTGAATTTATCAATGGTATAGAAACACTGTATTTTAGTTTACAGGATACATTTTAATAGTCTCCCCCCCCCCCCCCCGAACTGTTGACATATACAATGAAGAAACTTGATTTAGTTTTTACTAGGAATTCCTTGGTTTTAAGTGTACATATTAAATTTAAGTGTGTTTGTCAATATTTTTTAAAACATCAGATTAGGCAAATGTGTCTCTGACTTCACGCTGCATGTTTCTGTTTATTCCTTCCTAGATTTAAATAAGTCTTTCGTTAATTTAACATTCTTATTCTCCAGTTTCAGTTAAGACCATTTAGACTTAAAAAAATTAAGATCCAGTGTTTACGTAGCTTAGTTCCAATAATGCATTTCCCCAGCAAAATTAAATAAATCATTTTGCATTGTTCCATATTTATAAAATTTGCATTTTTATTTAAACTGAGAATAAAAGTTTTGACTATGAATTATGATTTTGTATGTAGGTGGACGACTATTTTGTACACCCATTCCCAACTTTAAGATGAGCTGTTTTATGAAAACAAGCCCACATCAAAGTGGTAGCTATGTTACTTGAGCACATTATTATTGCTTTTTCCTTTTTTGCTGGAAATACAATCAAATTCATCCCCATCTGAAATATTTCCAACAGATACAGCTGGCTGGCAGCTTAGAATCCAAGGACTGAAGGATATTTGACTTTTTATTTTATCTTCTTTTGGTATTTAAATGACATGAATGTAATGAGGGATGCTCAGGGTTGTTTCTGGAGCCTGTTGAATTTTTATCTTTTTTTCCCCCCTTGCCTGTGATTTTTTTCCCTAAATATAAATACTTCATGTAGCAATCTTGGAATATGTTGAGAAGGAAAATGCCAAACCATTTTGGTTAAATAAATAAAAGTTAGTACATATTACAGTAGGTGTTTTTTAAAAGTACAACTTTTTATTTTTATTTTTTTGAATTAATCTTGAAGAAACATGTGCCTCAGTTTTTAGATGTTTTGTCTTGTCTTTTCTGCACTAAGTACCTGACCATTTTGACCAATCAATGCACCTTTCCAGTGGCAAGACTTGCTTATCGTAAATTATATTGTCACAATGCAAGACTTTTAGTGACTGTAAAATGGAATAAAAGTTAAGTTTTCAGGGAATGCAAAAGGTATTAACTTAAGAGACAAAACCTCTTATTCAATATGTGTTGCTTCATACTGTAAATAGCTTTTTGGGGGCTAGTAAACCTAATTGTAATCTTTCAGGTATTTTTGTACAAATGAGGGACTGATTCTGTTTCTTGTAATTAGAAATAAACATTAATACAATTGTATTCATTTTATATTGGTAGTCATGTTTTGTTTTTAGCTTTCCTGGGTGGCTGGCAGTGTCAAGTTAACAACCATTTTAGGAATTGGGGACTTGGAAACAAAGCTCGTTAATATCACTTTTTTAGTACCCAGTTCTGTAGACCCAACATGGGTGGCATCAATATCACGCATTTGTTCAATAGAAATATGTCACTTTTAAAAACTGGAAATGTAGAGTTCTACTTCTTTATCATAGCTGCAGTAAATTATCTATTTGCATGAACAAATGGTCAGCATTTCTGGCTATGTCCCAATAAAATTAATGGGGCTAAAGTTAGTTATGATTCACTTCTCATATTGCTTTCAATGATACTTACTCATGACTAAATAGTCTAGATGTTGCCCCATGATAATTGATCTTGCTCCTATAAATAGTGCTGCCAGTTTAATTTTTTTTTTTTTTTTGAGTGGGGGGACATTTCTTTTAATAATAACAAACTCAGGTGGATGAGTGCTTTTCAGTTTGGAAGCGAAATGGGTCCACCTAACAATGCTGCAGTGGTGTCCACATACTCTGAAAGTTCCCCCAATACACAGAAGTATATACATATGTTAATTAGTGCAAGAGATTATAGACGAGATTATATAGGCAACACACATTAAATTCTAACAATTTTCTACAGTGATTTGGATCTCATAATATTGATAACATAGCTCATAATATTGGTGTTAGCACAAACAGCTTATCACTTGCTCCCTCACTCTGATGCATAATTGACTTTGCAAAAAGGATGAGAAAATGTACACGAAGACAGGTATATTGACATCTCTTGCCTATGATAACTAAATGAAACCTCCATGTCCAGAGTATACCTATGAATAGATACTGGGGAGAATCCAGGAGTGCCTTCAGGCCCTGCTTTGTGGGCTTCCTAGAGGCATTTGGTCATTGTTGGAACAGGAGGCTAGATTATGAGGCTGTTCTCACACACAACCTAACCCAGGCTAGGGACGCCCAGTCTGGGTTAGGCTGTGTGTGGGAACTCCTGGGATCGGGCCCAGTCCCGGTGGGGCAGTGCCACCTAGCCTGGCTTTTAAGCCCAGCTGTTAGCCGAGGTTAAGAGAGCAAGCGCTCCCTTACCCCTGGCTTTCTGCTCATATGTGAGCACAGCTGCTTCCAGCCTAGTCACCCACAGACACAGGGGCGTCTAAAGGACCCATCTCTTGGAGGAATCCCCCAGTGCATCACGCGTGATGCGCTGTGCATTGTGGAATTCACGGAGGCTGGGACAAGTTCCGGCCTCAGATCCATCCTCGCTACACAGAGCAGGGCTGATGGTCTGGGAGCCTGCAAGAACTGTTCATCTGTGGGGAAGGCACGGTTTGGGAAGTCTTCCCCCACCAACCAGGTCATGTGAATGGCTCCTCTATGGGCTCTTGGTGTGAACCAGTAATTTCATTTTTAAGGCAATATTCAGCAAGCTGGCCAGAGATAGATTGTCCTGAGCGAAAGGTATATGTGGCATTAAAAATGAGAGAGGAGGGAATTGTGCTCCCACTGTAGGCATATAGCTTCCATGGCCACATGCAATGTACTTATGGATCTGTGACTCAAATATGTGTGCATAAGAGTGACATGATTTGGTACTTGGGTTAAGTTAAATCTGGATTTTGAAGAATCTGCAGCGCTGCATGGTAGTTATTTCATCATCTCCCGAAGATCTAGTTTGAGCAATGGAAGAGGAAATGTTCTCATCAGATGTTCTGCTTCTGTGACCAGCCAACAATGATTGGCAAGAAGTCCTGAAGTCCTGCATGCCAAGATGCATATATTCTAGATAATTCACTAGTAGTTTCAACTATAGTATGAACTTAGCATCCACATTTTCATACAAAGTCCTACATCAGACCAATCCTATTTAGTATTCCAGCATATATACATGAAGCCTGATTTCTGAGACTTCTGGATATTTTATTTATTTATTTAACTTATTTTTATACCGCTACAAACTCACATCTCTTGATATTTGAAAAACGGGGTACAAATTTAATAGCCAGCTTTCCTCCTCCCTGACTCAAAATCATCCCACTGGCTTGCTAGCTGATCTAGTGGGAGAACAGAGAAAGTGAGGAGGATCTCACCCCTTTCTAGTGACTGCCATGGCTTTGAATGAAAAGCAACCATAATGCTGAGAAAACTACATTTGCCAATGTGCCTGATGCCAGGTAATGGAGGAGAAAACAAACCTTTCTCCATTCCACTGCTGCCAGAGCAGCAAGCCAAGTAAGAAGGGAGGGCTCAAGTTCTTCTCAGGCTCAAACTATAATCCAAGTTATGGAAGATCTGAGGGCTATAATATTTGCTTTGCAATTGAAATACCGTAAGCATTCCGAACTGATGAATTTTGTATATTTCTTATCCAGAAAGCAGGAACCTTAGCAACAACACTAGTCTGGATCTTCCAGGAACCGTCATTCCAAAAAGTTTCTTATTTGTATAACTCAGGACCTAGTTCATGTATTACCAGTGAAGGATGGGAATCACTTTGGAACTCCTGGCTACAGTGCTACCATCTATATTTGGGAAACATGTAGTGGCCAGATGTATTTTCCACACCAGCACCACCTCTGCTAGGACGCCAGCATGTAACCACCTTCATCTTCAGAGCCCAGTAGTGTTGCTGTAGGAAGTAACCATATGAAATCCTGTCCCCCATGTTCCCTACACAAAGGTTATTAATGTGGTGTGGAACTCAACAATGCGGAAGCAGCTCTTGTGCCTCAATAGTACTGCATGAACTGGCACTCTAGTAGAATTGTACGGAGATGCCTGTAGGACAAGAATATAAATTTAGTAAAACAAACCCAGATGGCTCAAACAAACCACATGTAGCTGCCAAGTGCTGGGCAAGTCTACAAGGGCAGCAGGGGGTGAGGAGCCATTTAGTTAATGTGTTAAATACACCATATGTACAGAAACATTTAGTGAATAAAATCTCTTTTAAGCCATGGGGACAGGGAATGAAATGACACTAGATATGTGACTAGAGAGCCTTTTCTGCTTCAAATGTTGAGCTGGTGGTAAATGGGGCAGAATGGGAGAGAGATCAACCTGGCAACCTGGAGTTGGCAAAAAGATGTTAGGGACTTGTGTGTGTGTGCGCACAAATTCCTGTTGTCACAGTCATTACTCCTCCCACACCCCAACACACACATCCTCCTCACCCCTAAGATTTGGTGACTGAAAAGCCAACTGGTGGCACTCATGCTCATGGCAGATTTGGCCTTAGGGCCTCTAGTTCCTGATCCCTACCATAATGAGTGAGTGCAGGCCAAAATTATCCCTCTTCAATCTCCCCTCCACTTGGCACTGAGATTCTTCTTGCATATATAATCTGAGCAGAGCTGGGGTATCGAAGGAAAAGATTCCACAAGGGATGGAATCACAGAAGGTTCCTTCTCTTGTGCTGCAGAAGAAATTTGGGGGCTATGCAATGCTGGAGTGAGAGAAACTGCAGTGCCCTTGCAGCTATTAAAAATGCAGGACTCTTGTCCAGCACTCCCATGGGCAAGTGAAGGGACTGCTAGATCAAGCCCGCACTGCTTGTGACCCACCAAGCCGAGCCATGTAGTTTAGCAGCCATGAATGATGGCCTGCCAGGTCTTAATAACTCTCCTCCTCTTGTAGCCCTGAGCAGGCACAGAATAGGGTGTTCATCCTATTTGATCACAATATGTGGCTGGTGGACTGTTTGGCCTGTTGAGTCAGGCCTGAAGGTTGCAGGCAGGAATATCTCTCAGCCCTATCTTGGAGATGCCAGGGAAGGAACGTGGAACCTTAGGAACATAGGAAGCTGCCATATACTGAGTCAGACCATTGGTCTATCTAGCTCAGTATCGTCTTCACAGACTGGCAGCGGCTTCTCCAAGGTAGCAGGCAGGAATCTCTCTCAGCCCTATCTTGGAGGAGCCAGGGAGGGAACTTGGAAACTTCTGCTCTTCCCAGAGCGGCTCCATCCCCTGAGGGGAAGATCTCATAGTGCTCACACTTCTAGTCTCCCTTTCATATGCAACCAGGGTGGACCCTGCTTAGCTAAGGGGACAAGTTATGCTTGCTACCACAAGCCCAGCTCTCCTCTCCTTCTGCATGCAAGCATGCAGGTGCTCTTCCCAGAGCGGCTCCATCCAAGGAAATCATAAGGCTGAAGCAGGACCTGAGACAAAAAGTGAAGATGAGCTTGTCACATCTATTGGAGGAGGAGGCTGGAGCTGCCTCAAAGAGAAAAGCTGAGTGCATTCTGGGCTGCGACTCACAGCAATACCAAGGGGATTTTAATTTGTATGGGAAATTGAGAATTCAACTTTGGAGAGGTGAAGAAAGAAATACACACTAGCACACCAATGAACCTCAAGTAGTTTTTAAGAGGTAGCACAATGGCCTTTGCTTTGCTGCTTAAAACTTTTCTCTCATTTTGTCAACAGAGGGAGCTCACAGAGTTACCTATCTTTATGAATAGCTAGAGATCAGCTCTACTGTTACAGCACATTGCAGCACAGTACACTGAAATCTTATCTGAGCAAATCTAGTGTGGTCTAGATTTTTGTTCAGGGCATTCGTCTTGGGCCTAAGAAAACTAAGACCAGCAAGTGGGTGAACCTGAGCAGATCCCTGTTTTTCATTTCTAGTTCATCATTTGTAAAATGGGAATTATAATTTCCACCCACCATAAAGAGAATAAACAAAGCCACTTGGATGCTGTAGAATACAGAAAAGATTACTAATGTGCAGTGTGCCCTACACGATTGCTAACTCCAATGAAGAAACAGGTGAGCAAATGGTAACTTTGATCAGGGGCTAGTAGTTTGCCATTCAGGTTTTAATGCCCTAGAACTTCCCTTTCTAGAGCCACCTAATGGTGCAGCGGGGAAATGCTTGACTAACAAGCAGAAGATTGCCAGTTCGAATCCCTGCTGGTACTATATCGGCCAGCAGCAATACAGGAAGATGCTGAAAGGCATCATCTCATACTGCGTGGGAGGAGGCAATGCTAAACTCCTCCTGTATTCTACCAAAAGTAAACCACAGAGCTCTGTGGGTGCCAGGAGTTGAAATCGACTTGACAGCACACTAACTTACATCATAGGAACATAGGAAGCTGCCATATACTGAGTCAGACCATTGGTCCATCAAGCTCAGTATTGCCTTCAGAGACTGGCAGTGGCTTCTTCAAGGTTGCAGGCAGGAAATATCTCTCAGCCCTATCTTGGAGATACCAGGGAAGGAACATGGAACCTTCTGCATGCAAGCATGCAGGCGCTCTTCCCAGAGTGGTTCCATCGAAGGAAATCGCAAGGCTGAAGCGGGACCTGAGACAAAAAGTGAAGATGGGCCCCTGCCCTTCCACTTTCTTCTTGGAAGAGGCAGGGACAGTGAAATCAAAGAGCAAATTGTTGCCCAGCTAGCAGCGCACACACCCCGGGACATTTGGACCCCACCCCCATTCAATTATAGCTATGCCCCATGTACATCTGTGTTTGCAATCACCCAGTAATGAAATTGTGCCAACTGCACAAACATGATCACACTGGCTAGGCCTATTCATTTACCAGAATTACAAACATATTGGTGGAGAAGATCATAAAATGTTAAAGCATCATCTAAGACACCATCTTGTTGATTTCAATGAAGGTGGCATGACAGAAATACTATGGCCATGGTGTATATACCATCCCATTATTATCTTCCATCTGTTTTGTAGTGCATCGCAAACCTGTGACATCATTTGGCCAAAGATGATAGAAGGACAAATGAAAATGTGTCCCTGTCATTGTCAGCAATAATAATTTTGTCTTGCTTTCTTCAGTTCTCCTAAAGTCTATTGTCGTTTCCCCCTCTTTGTGTATTTAGAACATGGAAAGCAGTTTTTATGTCTATTGAATACATTCCAGTCAATTTGAGATGGAAGTTTGTGGGGGTGTTTTCACATGCTTCAGAAAGTTAATGATTAAACTGAACAATGTGTAACTGAGAAGAATTTAGTAACCAAGAAGAATTATTCCTTCTAATTGAAAAGAGTTGTCCGTTTATTGAAGTCTGACTTGTTTGTGGATCAAGTACTCTACAGTGGGTGACCCACACTTCTAAAACGCCTAAAATTTTTAAAGAAAAGGTAAGAGAAAGGACATTATTGATCCATGGATCTGAACATTATCAGTTAAACTTTGTACCAGACTTTACTCTGCACTTTCATATAACAGACTATAGTATTCCAGTTTTAAATGAAAGAGGCAGAGAAGGTGAGATCAAAGAACAAATGGTTGCCCGGCCAGTAGCCCCCCACCCCCATGACACCCCACCCATATATTCTGATATTTTATTGAATACAAGCTGCTTTTTAAAGTTGCAGATCCTGATTGTAATCATTAGTTTGCCTTTTTAAATTACATCATGGAAAACATGAATCTCCACATACACAATTTTCTACATGAGAGAAAATTGTCCATGGTAGGGTGAGCACTTCTTCCCACCTTCTCTTCCTGAAATGCACAATTTCAAGAAATACCACTGGAAACCTGACTGTGAAGAGAATAGATTGTACTGGGGAATCCGTGAATTATTTCCTGTGAGAGAGCTCCCTGCAACATCCTTCCCCTTTGAAGCTGCATTGTGGGAAACAATCAGCAAGGCTCAGGTTGTCTCATGGAGGTTTTTCACACATGGCTTTATGCCTTGGGGTATCTGAGGAACGAATCTACTTCGCAGCTGCTTCTATGCAGTTTAATTTGGGGAATTAGTTGGACAGTTTACATAGCCATATGCAATTTTTCTCCTTTGTGCATTCTCACTGATTGCTCTGGGGTTTTTCTCTGTTTCTTACATGACTGGGCTGGGGGTGGGTGATGTTTGGAGAAGCCGGCGGCGCTCCTGCTCTCTCTCTCTGGCCAGGCAGGTGAGGCAGGGGTGTTGGTGGGGGGGGTGATGGCATGGACAGGGAGCGGGTTGCCTGGCTGAGAGGGCATGCCCGGGACCCCCAGCAGCGAGAGAGGATGACTGTAGAAGCTTCTTTGCTTCCGCTTGGCACCCCCCCCCACTACTGCGGCTGCATCCCTGTGCTTCTTGCTCGGTGTGGGGAGTCGATCCTCAGCATCCTCCTGGTTGGTGTGCCCCAGTGGTGATTTTCATCACTGCTGCTGCCACTGCTCCCCAGCCCATGATCTGACACAGCAGGCGGCCAGTAAAACAAAACAGGTACACACTACGAGAGCGAGGAAGGGAAGGCAGGCAGGCGGGTGGGACACAAGGAGGTCTTCACAGCCCAGAGGCGCTTTGCTCCAAAGGCATCGCTCTCCCCCTACAAGGGCGAGCAGTGAAAGGGGTCACACGGTGGGGGGAGGCTGGCTTTGCTCCCCATAGCAGACCAGAGATGCGGGCAGGCAACTTACTGACCCTCCAAGGCAAGGGGAGGCTGTGAGGAGTATCAGCAGATACTCCAATCACATCAGAGACAGAGGTGGAGGTGAGAGAGCTTGACAGCTGGTTACAGAAGAACCAATTTCACCGATCTGCCACAACGCCGCCCCCGCAGCACTTGCAACTGCAATTGCAAATCACTCAGAGCAGACCATAACACAAATTACTGACAATGGCCAATCTACACATTATTATTATTATTATTATTTTAAACAGTCAGACAGGTGTTATTGACTGGTTTGTTTTATCCAGACATCGAGTCCTTCCCAAGGACCTGGGATGCCAGAATTTTATTGTCAATGTTGTTGCTGTTGCTATAGGTGTCGTCGCAGAATATAGGCTGTTCCCAGTAAAGCTGCTTTTTGTAATTGGCCGATGGTGATTTCTGTGGTCCCTATGGTGTTGAGGTGCTCTTCAAGGTCTTTTGGAACTGCACCCAGGGTGCCAATTACCACTGGGATTATTTTGGTCTGTTTCTGCCACAGCCTTTCAATTTCAATTTGTAGATCTTTGTATTTGGTGATTTTTTCTATTTCTTTTTCTTCGATTCTGCTATCCCCTGGTATTGCTATGTCGATTATTTTGACTTGTTTTTCTTTCTTCTCGACTACAGTTATATCTGGTGTATTGTGTGGCAGATGTTTGTCTGTTTGTAGTCAGAAGTCCCATAATATTTTACATCTTCATTTTCTTCAACTTTTTCAATTTTATGGTCCCACCAATTTTTGTCTACAGGTAGCTTGTATTTTTTGCAGATGTTCCAGTGTATCATCCCTGCTACCTTGTCATGCCTTTGTTTGTAGTCAGTCTGTGCGATCTTTTTACAACAGCTTATTAGGTGGTCCACTGTTTCATCTGCTTCTTTGCAAAGGCGGCACTTGCTGTTGTGGTGGATTTTTCGACTTTTGCTCTTATTGCATTTGTTCTTAGTGCCTGTTTTTGTACAGTCAGTATTAAACCCTCTGTTTCTTTCTTCAAGTTGCCATTCTTAAGCCACTGCCAGGTCTTGGTGATGTCTGATTTTCCACTTATACTCTGCAAATATTGACCGTGCAGGGGCTTATTTTTCCATTTTTCTGCTCGGTTCTTGACTTCTTCTTTCTTGTAGGCCTGCTTTGTTTCATTGGTGTTGAATAGTTTCTCATTATTGACCATTTGAAGTGCATCTTCTTCACTGTCCTTGATATATTCTTCAAGGCCTCTTTTCTCCTCCTCTACTGTTTGATGGAATTGCAGCATTCCTCTTCCACCTGAGTTGCGAGGGAGGTAGAGCCTATCTACATCACTGCGGGGGTGCAGAGCATGATTGATGGTCATTATTTTCCTGGTCTTATGATCTAGCGTCTCTAGCTCTGCCTGGGTCCAGTCTATTATTCCTGCAGTGTATCTGATAACAGGTATAGCCCAGGTGTTTGTGGCTTGTATGGTGTTCCCGCCATTGAGTTTGGACTTTAGGATTTTTCTAACTCTCCTGATATATTCACTGCCAATTTTTCTTTTAACTTCAGTATGTGCAATGTTATCAGCCTGGAGAATGCCCAAGTATTTGTAATGTTCTTTCTCTTCCAGTTTCTTGATGTTGCTTCTATTGGGCAGTTCTATTCCTTCTGTTTTCCTTATTTTTCCTCTGTTCATTATTAATGCAGCACACTTGTCTAGTCCAAACTCCATTGCCATATCGCTACTGAATATATGGACAGTGTTTAGCAGTGATTCGATTTCTGACTTGGACTTTCCATACAACTTCAGATCGTCCATGTACAGCTGATGGTTGATTTGACTTGATGTTTTAGATGTTTGGTATCCGAGGCCTGTTTTATTTAGTATTTGTGAAAGTGGGGTCATGGCGATTACAAACAACAGAGGGGATAGTGAGTCCCCTTGGAAAATGCCTCTTCTAATGCTAACCTGTCCATGTGTCTCGCCATTGATTGTTAACTGTGTACTCCACATGCTCATTGCTTTTTTTATAAATATCAGGATGTTTTTGCTGACACCAGTTGTTTCTAAACATTTTAGTATCCATGTGTGAGGCAATGAATCGAAGGCTTTCTTGTAGTCAATCCATGTAACACTTAGATTTGTTTTTCTTCTCTTGCAATTTTCTAAAATCATTTTGTCAATCAGCAGCTGGTCTTTTGTGCCTCTGGTGTTTGGGCAATTTCCTTTCTGTTCAACTGGAAGCTGTTTGTTAGTTAATAAGTGTTGCATGATTTCATCTGCTATTATTCCAGTTAATACTTTGAACATGGTTGGCAGGCAGGTTATCGGTCTATAATTACTTGGAACCACACCTTTTGCTGGGTCTTTCATGATGAGATGAGTTTTCCCAGTTGTTAGCCATTGTTCAATATCACCTGCTTGCAAAATGTGATTGAACTGTTTTGATAGTTGTTTTTGAAGGCTTGTTCGGTGTTTAAGCCAAAAGCCATGCAGTTCATCGTCGCCTGGCGCAGTCCAATTTTTAATTTTCTTTGCTCTTTCACTTATTAATTCTGGTGTTATTATTAGATCTTGCATTTGTTGGTTACATTTTTTGACCTCTTTCATCCAGCCTGCTTTTTTATTATAATCTATGGGATTGTCCCATAATTTCCCCCAGAATTGCACTGTTTCTTCTTTATTTGGTGTTTCTACGTTTCTTGCAGTCTCTCCTTCTATGCTTTGGTAGAAACGTCTCTGATTCGACTGGAATTGGAGATTCTGCCTGTGTTGTGTAATTCTGGCTTCATATCTGCTAATCTTCTTTGACACTGCTGTTATTTGCTGCTTTATTATTTCCACGACTTCTCTAATTTTCCTTGAATCTAGGTGGTATTTTTGGATCAGATATTGTTTGGTGTTTTCATTCTTCAGCTTCCTGTCTTTCATATCTTTCAGTTTACTAGCATCTGATCTAAGCCTGGTGATTTTATTTTCTAATCTAATCTTCCATTTAGGTGATGTACTGCTTTCTTTTTTGACAGGTCCACTGATCTTATATCCAAGCTCTTGTGTTGTTATTGTTGCTGCACTTTACATTAGTTGGTTTGTTTCTGGCAAATTATTGGTTGTTATTTCTGCAAGTGCAGCATTGACATCTTTTAATGCCTGAACAAGTTGTTTTTTGGCAACGGTTTTTAGAGCTGGAAGTCGAACCCTGGTGGTTGTTTGGTTCATGTGCTCGGTTATTTTTTGCTTTAGTTCTTGTTGCTTTTCTGTTAAATGGCATTTGGGTTTTTGAGGTGAAGGCAAAGGGGAGGTTGCCTGGTTTTGATTTTGAAACAGTTCAGCAACAGTGGCATCCTCTGTTTCCAACACCTCCTCTACCTGCGCCTGAGCAACTGCTTCCGTTGGTGGTAATTCTTCTTCCATATCTTGAGCTTGTGTTGCTCTTTGCAGTTCTTCCAGCTCAACTCCTGTGAATACTTTATTTCTTATTATGAATCTTCTCTGGTCTGCTAGCCTTTGTTCTGTTATTTCTGTATATGGATGCTTCTCCTTCCAAATTTGGTACATTCTTTTTAAATAACCTCTTCTAGTTGGACTAGACTTGTAATAGCAGGTCATTATTTCCTTGTTGGCATTTTTCATATATATTTTTTGGTTAAGCGACATTTCTTCCAGTAACTTTGCAGTCTTCAGCCCTGGTTGCTCAACTTAAGATCCTGAGTCCTGTTGCCCACTTGCCACCAGATGTCCAGGGACTCCAGCACCTGGCATGGTCCTTGTTGACCCGGGCGACGACTGATCCGGTATAGATTTATTAAAGTTACATCTCACCATATTGTTGATGGGAGAGGCACTCTTTGTCTGGCTCCTCTGGTGAGACCTGTCCAGTATGGTTGGACCTCTGGCATAGCTCTCACCTTCCTCAGAGCACACAAGCCCCACAACCACGCCAAGGTAGTACCTCACTGGGGGATCATCATCATCATCATCATCATCATCATCATCATCATCATTTATTAATTTTGATTTCTATGCTGCCCTTCCAAAAATAGCTCAGGGCAGTTTACAAAGAGAAACAATAAATAAATAAGATGGCTCCCTGTCCCCAAAGGGCTCACATTCTAAAATGAAACATTCTAAAACGAAGTACTGTGCTGGGGGTGGATAGGGCTAGTTACTCTCCCCCTGCTAAATAAAGAGAATCACCAAGGTAAAAGGTGCCTCTTTGCCCAGTTAGCAGGTTAGCATCAAAGGAGAAGTCCCACGGCATTCAAGAAAGCCCAGGTTTTCAAAGAAAAGCTGCTGCAACTAGAGGATTTTTTTTACCCAGACATAATCTGGGCCAAGCTAGAATGCACAGTAATTTTTAACAGTAATTTGGAGGAAGCAGAGTCAGTTGTGTACTGGTCCCTGATAGCTTGCAAGGATTAATGTGGCCCACTGGTAGAGAGAATGCACTATTGCAAGAAGCTCAAGTCTGGTGAATTTACAGCAATCTCTGACATCTTTGATGGAGGCATCTAGGAGAATATGCAGATGAGCTTCTACCTTTAAAAATCTCCTGAGGCCCTCTGGGCTTTCTTCTTAAAGAGGCAGTACATACCTGTCTCCTCTTGGTGGTGGTTTTAAACGTGAGCAATTTATCCCAAACTACAATTTCCCCCTCTCTCACAGACTTATTTTTCTGAGGAGGCTCTGCCTACAATGAAGGAGTTGCCTACAATGAAGGAGGCTCGTCTGTCATGCACTCGGGGCAGGGCCTTCTCTGTTGCTGCACCCAGACTTTGGAATGCTCTCCCAGGGGCCATTCGCTCCTCGGACTCCATCACAGTTTTTAGAACACTTCTTAAATCTTGGCTTTTTGCCCAGGCTTTTACACGACTGTTTCTACTGCTGCTTCTATGTGTTTTTTTTACTCATTTATCTTTTTTATGCTTGTATTTTATCGTTTTAAAATTAGATTTGTTTTATATTTTTAGCTTAATATTTTAATCGTCATTTTTATTCGATGTTTTTAACTTTTGTAAAAACTTGGGGTCGTTTTTAATGAAAGGTGCTATATAAATTCAACAACAAAATAAAATAAAATAAAATAAAGGCTCTCAACGTGAGCAGTGTGGAGAGCTGGATGGGATTTGGTGGGGAGAGCGGGCTTGCCACTCTCCCCACACATGAGCACTCTGCCCTCCCTGGGTGGCCGGATCGGCCGCCCACATGATAACAGTCTCCATCACGGAGCCAGTTGGGGCGTCTGGGATCGGTGGCTGCCTGGCCCTTGGAAGTCCCAGAATGCCCCTTGAGAGTGTGCGTTCCACTAAACTCATTTAAAGGGGGGGTGGATTTAGTGATGTTTGATGCTGGGAGCCACACACGACCGCTGGAGAGTGGGCTGGGCTCCCTTAGCCCGCTTTCCAGCAGTCATGAGAATAGCCTCTTTACTTGATTCTGCATCATGTCATTTCTTCTGGCATGAACTAGTATTCTTTCGGTATTCTTCCATTTCCTAATTTATATTTAATGCTGGCATCTATTCAAGAATCTCCTCTCCCTTTCTAACAACTAAGGCAAAAGATTCATTTAATAATTTAGCAATGTTTCCCTTACCATCCTTGTTGGAAATTCCAGCATGTACTCTGCTGGGATTTGAGCATGTTATTTTACTTGTCACATCCCTTTTACAATTCTGGCTTCCCCCAAATCTGTATCTCAAGTTGCTGCTTATCTTTGTTGCAAAATATAACTATAGCCGCATGATTAAAACAAAAATATAGTAAGCATTTTGCACCGGACAATTTACCTACTGGTAACTTACCACAGTGCGGTCAGGGGTCACTCCTGCCAGAGGCAGATCTAGGGGAAATAGCGCCTGGGGCAAGCACTGAAATTGCGCCCACCCCCACCCCGTCCAAACATCTGACACCCATCTTTCAGATAACTAATTGACTGTTCTCAACTTCTCCCCAACATTATTATTAATGTTGGCTGGCATTGTAAGGCTGACATTCTCATTGCATGCAAAAAGACCTAGTCTGCCAAGCCTCCCCCGCTCACCTAATGAAGCAGCTTTGTGAAATCTCTCCATGTGCTAATATCATTGTTGTTGTTGTTGTTTTTACATTTTATATCCTGCTCTTCCTCCAAGGAGCCCAGAGCGGTGTACTACATACTTGAGTTTCTCTTCACAACAACCCTGTGAGGTAGGTTAGGCTGAGAGAGAAGTGACTGGCTCAGAGTCACCCAGCAAGTATCATGCCTGAATGAGGATATGAACTCAGGTCTCCCCGGTCCTAGTCCAGCACTCTAACCACACCACACTGGCTCTAATGAAGATCCTCCAGCACAATTAAAATCACAGCCAGTGGCTGAAGAGGAAACACAAAACAATAGCATATCTCTAGATGTGCATATTATTTTGATGTTGCAACCAGCTTTTGTTCTGGTGGAATGTTAAAAACTTTCATATTTCAAATGGCCCTTGACAGTGGAAAGCATTGCCAGCAACTTACATACTCCAAATTCAGAGTGCAAGAACACATCCTCTTGCAATCCTCTTCACACACACACACAACCCACACATACATTTCTAGGTAAAGTGTGTTCTTGACTGTATTTTAAGCCTTTACTGTTATAGTTTACAGGAAGGAATTCTTTGTTTGCAGAATTCCTTCCTGTAAACTATATTCCTTTTGCAGTGTGCTTTAACCCTGATTTAACTTGACTTTTACGCCAGAGAGAGAGAATAATCACATGTATAGCAAACTACTGAATCAGATCAATGCTTTTTCTTTTTACAGATCACACACAGAGATATATTTCATTTTTTAAAGTCATACTAGCAGTGGATCAAGAATACTTTCATATGCAATGACAAAACTCTATGATCCCAATTCTAATCACATTTCCTTCAAGTCAGTGTAGTCTTACTTTTAGTAAGTGTTCTTTGAGTATCACTGCAATAAGTGACTTTCTTAAAGCAATCCACATTTTAATATATTTAAAACAAACCAGTTATTTTCTATTGATTTCTTTGGGTGTCATTTTCTTCCAGTAAGGATGATGTGACTTGAGTGATGAAAGGGACTGTTCTAGTTGGTGGGTAAAGCGTTGCTTTTCATAGCAATGCCTCCCCATTCTACTTTTTGAAGCATTCTGTGTAACTGGACAGCTTACACACTCCTACACCAAAAAGAGGTGGACCTGAGTCTATTTTCCATTGTTCCTGACTGTTAATACTTAGCTTAAACATAAGTGGTCATTTAAGAGTTGTGCTCATGAATGCATGTACTTTCCCACCCAGCCCAAGATTATCATTTACAGCCCCGCTTCCAAACTCAACTTTCTTACAACTTGAGGAGACGCTCTCCTAAGTGCGTGAGTGTGAAAGAAAGGGTGGACTTGGAAGAGCAGAAATGTCTTTGGTTCTTTTGCTCCGGTTTCTTTAAAAAAAAAAAAATCTGAAATGAGATAGAGAGAATGAATTGTTTATCTCATTTCAGATTTTTTTTTTTTTTTAAAGAAACCGGAGCAAAAGAACCAAAGACATTTCTGCTCTTCCAAGTCCACCCTTTCTTTCACACTCAGGAGAGCGTCTCCTCAAGTTGTAAGAAAGTTGAGTCTGGGAACTCACTCACTCTCTCTCTCTCTCCCTCCCCCCCCCCCCCCTTCCTAGCTTCTTTAACATCAACTTTCATTGTTAGAAAGAGAGGAGCAACTGATTCACTCTGGCAAAAACCTCTCTGTGCATGGAAAAAGCTCATGTCACAATAATCTTTATAGTAAGTAGTGACACAAAGCTCCCATTTTCTGTGTGTTGTGCGTGTGCAGACTAACCCCCCACTGGAAATGTGTCACTTTAGCAGGAATTAGTGTGCCTGTTATTCCTCCCCCCACTTTTTTTAATGGATATGTTTGCTGATGCTGTAAAAGCAGAGGGAGAAATATGTATTTTTTGCTTGTACAATGTTCAGGAGTCCTCGGGCGGGCACTATGTAGACCAATGGTCTGACTCAGTATATGGCAGCTTCCTGTGTTCCTATATGTGTGTACACGGTACACAGATTGTACTTTTGCTAAACATAATTTATGAATGGCACTTACGTTGGTGTGTTTTTCTGCCTTCTACAGGGCCAGTTCCAGGGAGTTATTCACACATGGTTTCATTCTGTGGGGTAAATGTTGAGGGAAGCCACGTTGAATCACACTGGTGGCATTGAGGGAAGCAGCCCCACCCTTCTGCTCTCATTTTTTTGTTTTTACAAGTTCACATGGCATGCCTTTGTGTTTTCCTTCTAGCCAATGGGGTGGGGGGAGGGGGAGAGAGATTACTAAAGAGCGACATCTGCATTTCAAAGAAAGTATCCCTCTTATCATGCTAATGATTCTACCCTGGTGCCTCTCTCTCTTTGCAGATTAAGTATTTTAAAAGCAGCATTTTAAAAACCTGGAATACCTCGAGATAAGCTAGAATTCATAAGACAAAGCCCAACTTGTGTGTGGAGTGGGTCCAAGGATCTTGAAGGGACTTGGGGGTAAGTTTGGCTGGTGTGTGAATGCACAAACCAGCACACACTCTCTCCTGAAGGAGATGCGGGGTAGAAGCCCTGACTGTAAAGCCTCCAGGTATCTGGCGTGTGTGTACTGAAGAGCCCCCTCTTTCATGGGCTATAGTTTGCTGAAGTGATGCTGCAGTGGCTTCTCCCCTTCCCAGAATCAGCATATGAGGGGATGTGGTGATGGCAATAGCAGGTTTTATTTATTTATTTATTTATTCAACTTCTATTCCACTCAAACCTTTGTCTCTGGGAGGCTAACATAAAAACAATTAAAACACATATAAAAGTTAAAACAATGCAAAAATTTAAAAACAGCCATAAAAATAAAAACAAAGAATTTTTAAAAGCTGGGAAAGCTTGGGTGAAAAGATGGTGTTTTTTAAAAAAAAAATTGCCAGAGATGGGAAGGTGTTTTTTTTTTAAAAAATTTCAGGTGTTGTTTTTTTTTTAAATTGCCAGAGATGGGAAGGATCATATCTCAGCAGGGAGTGCATTCCACAATTTCGGGGCAGCGACTGAGGAGGCCCGTCTCTGTGTAGCCACCAAACGAGTTGGTGGTAGCTGGAGACGGACCTCCTCTGAGGACCTCATCATCTACCGAGCATATATTGTTGAAATGTAGTTTCTATAGGGATCTCAGAGAAGAGTTAATTACCCCTGTATTAAGTCAGTGTGGGTCAGCTTCAGAGCAAGTGAAAGTAGATTTTTTATTGGCGGATTTGAACGATTCTATTTCCTTGAGAGTTGCAAAGTTCTGCTTTATAGCAGGCAAACTACGGCAGAGAAGGGTCGAAAGGAGTGATGCAGGGTTTGAGTAGCAGAAATTTGGTGAAGGTTTACTGTATTAGTATTTGCTTTCTTTTTGTTTTATTGTATTATTATCTGCTTTTACTCTGTAACCTGATTGTATTATTCTGTAGTTGTTTTATTTTATTTGGCCGTTGACCGTAATAAAGTGGATGGATGGAGGACCTCAACGCACAGTGTGGCTCATAGTAAATAAGATGCTCTCTTAAATACCCAGGGCCTAAGCCATATAGGGCTTTGTAAGTTATTACTAGCACTCTGTATTTTGCCCAGAAACCTATTGGCAGCCAGTGAAGCTCCATCAGGAGAGAAGTAATGTGGTCTCTCCAAGATGACCCAGAGACCAGCCTGGCTGCTGCATTCTGAACCAACTGGAGTTTCCAGACTTCATACAAAGGCAGCCCCACGTAGAGCACATTACAAAAGTTACCAAAGTCAAGTCTGGAGGTTACCAACAAGTGTACCACTGTTTTGAGTTCATCGATCTCGAGAAAGAGGTGCAGCTGGCATATCAGCTGAAGCTGATAAAAAGCACCTCTGGCCACCGCCTCAAACTGAGAAATCAAGGAGAGGTGTGGATCCAGAAGTACTTCCAGACTGTGAACCTGCTCCTTTTGGCTTACCATGTGACCCCATCTAGAACTGGTAGATCAAGATAGTCTCTGGAGTTCTGACCCTGCACAATAAGTACCTCCGTCTTATCTGGATTAAGCTTCATTTTATTCTCCCTCATACAGCCCATTACTGCTTCCAGGCAGGCATTTAGAGAGGCTATGCCAGCTCCTGAAGAAGTTGACATGGAGAAGTAGATCTGCGTGTCATCAGTGTACTGGTAACACCCAGCTCCAAATCCCCTGATTATCTCTCCCAGCGGTTTCATGTAGATGTTAAAAAGCATTGGAGAAAGTACGGAGCCTTGAGGGACACCATACTTAAGCTCAGATTTTGAAGAACAACAGTCTCCAATCAACACCATCTGGAATCTGTCTGAGAGGTAGGAGCAGAATCACTGTAAAACAGTGCTTCCCACCCCCAACACCCTCAGACATTCCAGAAAGATACTATGTTTGATAGTATCGAAAGCCGCCGAGATGTCCAAAAGGACCAACAGAGTCACACTTCCTCTGTCAATTCCCAATTGGAGATCATCCATCAGGCCGACTAAGGCAGTCTCCACCCCATAGCCCACTTGAAAACCAGTTTCAAATGGGTCTAGATAATCAGTTTCCTCCAAGATCGTCTGGAGCTGAGAGGCCACCACTCTCTCAATTACCTTGCCCAGCCATGGGAGGTTGGAAACAGGCCTATATTTGTCTACTCTGAGGGATCTAATGCAGGCTTCTTTAGAAGAGGTCTAATGATTGCCTCCTTAAGACAATGAGGCATCCTGCCCTCCCTCAGAGAAACATTTATGATTTCCACCAGGCTGTCTACAACAGCCTCCCTGCTAGATAGAACAAGCCATGTTGGGATAAGGCTCAAGAGAACAAGTGGTAGGCCTCACTGCTCCAAGCAGCTTGTCCACATCCTCAGGAGTCACAAACTGAAACCAATCCAGTCGAATCTCATAGGAGGAGTTGCTGGACACCTCCAGTTCAGACATCAAATTAACTGTGGAGTCTCCATCTAGATCGGCCCGAACCTGAGAGATTTCATCTGAGGATCTGAGACAGGTTCTTGTTCTCCCCTACTCCAAGGACGATAAGAGGAGGAAGAGTTGTTGTGGTTCCTTGCCAGGGGCATAGTGAGCTCTTCAGTGGCCAGAGTATGTAGTCTTGCTGGTGGCTCCCCCACCCCCTGTGACTTTTAACTGATGCATGCGGGTGTCCCAAGCCACACCCTGCCCCTACCTCTGATGTCAGATGCATGGGATGTGTCCAGTATTGGGTACAGGGACAGTCAGTCCCTGCAGAGCTTCCACAGTCAGCAGGGAATTACCTACTGGGAGCGCCTTTCCCTGCCTGCCTCACAAAGACTACCACCTCCATCCTCCATCGAACTCCTTCCCTATACCCCTGCTTAAGGGGCTAGGTATAAACTGCTAAATCCAAATAAGTTAATTACTGTGTGGAGCTGGGGACACCTCAGGAGTTGTGGGGGGGGGGCTGGTTCTTTGAACCCATCCGCTCAAGTATAGCTACACCCCTGAGACAGACCAATGGACTGACTCTGTTTAAGGCAGCTTCCTATGTTCCTATTTTTTGGTTGGTTGGTTGGTTTCATCTACCAGATTAATGCAGATTTTTATCCTTGCTTGGAACCTAGATTTCTCTTTTCATCTTTATTACCACATGAAAAGAGGTTTCTTTTTTTGATGTACTTGTGCAAGCTTTGTTCAGTGACCACATTGTCATTTTCTCTCCTTTATACATAATTAATAATTAGATCAACTCAGCAACACATCAAAAAGGGGAAGATTTTCCTTGAAAGGCATCCTCATCAATGCTGAATTAAAATTGAGTGACTTCCCCCCCCCATTTGGAAAAAAGTAACTAAGGGTGGCATGATGCAAAAGTACAATATTATAAGATCCTCTGGTTCTGATCTAGCTGTAGTTGCAGAAAAAAGTATGCCTCAAAACTAGGGATGTGCGTTTCGTTTTGGATACAAAACGTTTTGTGAACAAAACAGGCCGTTTCGGCTGTTTTGTAGCCAAAACAAAACACCCAATGCTCAAAACAGAAAATTTTGTAGCCAAAACAATACGTCCCTGTTTCAGATACAAAATGTTTTGTTGTTTCGGCTGTTTTGGAACTCCATTTTGCAATCGCAGAAAGTCTTTCTCCTTCAGTCTCCATTTTTAGTTTTGACATCTGTTTGAATTTCCAGTCCTTCCAGCCCACAGATTGGCCAGCGAAAGCATGGGCTGATCTGCTGGCAATTGCCTCCTTATTCCTTTTAAGCAAATTTAAGGGTAAATTTTACCCTCATTGGCCAGTGGGGCAGTTTGCATTTCATTGTTGTTGTTTCACACTGTTGTGTGTAGATCAATTGCATTTCTGGCAGTTGGTGGGGATGTGGATGTGCATGACCTTTGGAAATCTGCCTGATTTTCCCCAAAGCTCTGCTGTTGTTGATGTGTGATGTTGATGTTATTTGGGGTGGATTGGGGGCAGAAAGGGGGCTTTAGGGGCAGAAGAGTGGTTCAGGTGGTAGTGCCCCAATGGGTGCCTGCTGCCACCCAGATTCCAAAGGAATTGGGAAAAGGGCTGATTTTTTAAGAATTTCTGAAGTTGAAATGTCTTTGGGGCAGATTCGGGGCAGAAAGGGGGCCTGAGGGGCAAAACAGTGGGTTGAGTGGCAGTGCCCCAAGGGGTGCCTGCCACAACCCAGATTCCAAAGGAATAGGGCAAAGGGCTGATTTCTTAGGAATTGTTGGAAGTTTACGCTTCTTTAAGGTCCCCCCCCCGGAAATAATGGAGGTTTCAGCAGACCCATAACTCCACCTGGGGGGCACTGGGGTGGCCGGGAGTGAGTGGTGGTGTAGTGCACATAGGGTGCCATCCTCTCCCATGGGTTGCTAACCCATGGGGTGCTGGGTTCTGTTGTTTCTGAGGTGTTCTGAGTGTAGATTCTCTGGTAGCATATGAGATTTTCAATGACAAACCATGAATCCACTCTCATATGCTACCAGAGAATCTGAATCTATACTATATACTATATACTGAATCTATACAACAACAACAACAACACATATTTATATACCAATTTTCAACAAAAGTTTCCAAAGTGTGTGTGTGTGGGGGGGAGAGAGAGAGAGAGAGAGAGAGAGAGAGAGAGAGAGAGAGAGAGAGAGAGAGAGAGAGAAGTAAGATGGATCCCTGTCCCCAAAGGGCTCACAATCTAAAAAGAAACATAAGATAGACACCAGCAACAGTAACTGGAGGTACTGTGCTGGGGATGGATAGGGCCAGTTACTCTCCCACTGCTAAATAAAGAGAATCACCACATTAAAAAGGAGCCTCTTTGCCCATTTAGCTCCAAAGCGTCCTCTCCGACCTGCTTCAAAATTAACTCCATGGTACATGGAAGAGCTATGGGAGCTGAAGAGGCAAGGTAGACGACGGGCGCACAAATAGAGGAGGACTCACCTTGAATTGGATAAGACACAGCATAGATGTCAGTGAAGGCCTATGCTGTGGCAATACGTGCAAAATGGAAGTGGTTTTATTCTGTGCATATTGTGTCTGCAAGTTCTTGTCCAGCAGAGCTATTCTGGATTGTTAGGGGTTTAACTCAAGCCCCTTCTGTTACAAATCTGTTTTCAGAAACAAGGTCTCACTGTGACACATTCAATGAGTTCCTTGCAGAGAAAATATCTCATCCAACATTTTGGCTGATCTGGACTCTAGTATTTCTGCATGGCCTGTTAGGAAGGTGTCTGGCAATCCTTCTTGTAATATTAAATTGGGTCAGTTTCAGTTTGTGACTTCTGAGGATGTGGACAAACTGCTTGGAGGGGTACAGCCTACCACCTGTTCTTTGGATCCTTGCCCAATATGACTGATTTCTTCTTGCAGGGAGGTTGTTGGAGCTGGCCTGGTTGGTGTAGCCACCTAGCCAGCATGGTGTAGTGCTTAGAGTGCTGGACTAGGACCGGGGAGACCCGAGTTCAAATCCCCATTCAGCCATGAAACTAGCTGGGTGACTCTGGGCCAGTCACTTCTCTCTCAGCCTAACCTACTTCACAGGGTTGTTGTGAGGAGAAACTTAAGTATGTAGTACACCGCTCTGGGCGCCTTGGAGGAAAAGCAGGATATAAAATGTAAACAATAAAAATAATAAATAAATAAATATCATTAATATTTATTTAGCATATTTTTATACCACCTGATATGTACATCTCTAGGCGGTATACAAAATTTAAAATATTTTAAGAATCAGATTGGTATCCTGGAGAGACTACATTATGTCTCTTCTTAAACAGTTGCACTGCCTGCTGAGACATGCAAGGTATAAAGTGCTGGTTATTACCTTTAAAGTCCTGAATGGCTTAGATCTGGGTTACGTGAGAAAGCACCATTCTCTACAAGATCCCCACTGCTCACTGAGGTCATCAGGAAGGGTCCATCTTTGGGTGCCAGCAGGTCATCTGACCGCAGCCCTTCTCAGTTGTCACTCCTGTGTTGTGGAACACACTCCCTGTGGATATAGGAGGCTTCTCTTCCTAGGAGGCCTTCAGGAGAGTCTGGCTTTTTAGTCTGGCTTTTAATTATATCTAGTTTTAATTTTAATCTTAATCAGGTTTAAATGTTTTCTAATTTTAATTGGTTTATTCTGTGTTTCTGATTTTAATGTAAACAGCCCTGAGCCACTTTAGGAAAAGCAGTATATAAACTGAATGAATGAATGAATGAATGAAATAATCACCAGTGAGTTATTCAGGGCTTTGGCCAATCCATTAGGAGTATCATAGCATCTTTCTGTATTGATCTAATGCCAGGCTGACATAAAAGGCACCATTTACTACTGGCAAAATAACCATCATCTGTTGTGCTTACACAATTCATTTTTTCTCTTGAGGGAGAGGGAGGTAAATATCTGCTTCCCTCTTATTACGTACCATGTTTGCACACCTTTTTTGCACCTTCCAGCACTGCACAGCTGAAAATAAGGACACTCTCATATAAACTCCTATTCACATATCAAGGTGCTCTACCTGAGTGCCAGTCTTCTGATAATAGAAGAGCCAGCTTAAAGCAGTGGCCAGAATGGACAAGGGCACAGAAGGTTGATGGGCACTGAAAAGAGCGATGGCATGCCCACAGCCTGTGTCCCTCTTGACCTCCTCCTGCACCCAGCCAGCAGGTTCACTGGCTAGGAGTATGCTCACCTCTTCTCCCAGATTGGGGAGGGATGGGAGATCATCCAAACAGACTCTCTCGGGCAGTGGCCTCGGTGGCATCTGATGTCAGATGCAGGGGGCAGGGCCAATACCAAAGATGGGCTGCTTTCTCTGCCTCCCAGGGAGGGAAAGTAGCTCCTGGTCAGCAATTCCATGAACGACTGACTGGGAAACATTGAGGGGCTGGCAGACCTCGCCCCCTGCATCTGATGTCAGATCTGGGGCTTGGGGCATGTGCACTCATTTTAAAATACAGAATGCAAGGGACTATTTTTGCCAAGAGCTCCACAGCACCTTGAGCTGGCACTGGATAATGGAGGTATGGGGTCTGCGGTAACCCAAAACTTATTTTGGGGTCCAGTGCCTTGAAAACCTAGTCCCTTATTCAAGCTGTCATAGAACTCTTTGTGTCTGTGTCGAATAAGATCTGGCAAGTAGGAATCAACTTCAGCTTCATCACTTTGGTGAAGATACTCCTCTGACTACTGAATGATCTATTCATTTCCTCTGCAATCCTCTGCCCTGCCCTGGCTTCTGAAACATGTGTATGATCATAGTAATTTGTTTTTCTATTTTCTAACAACATTTCTAACAATGTTGGATCTGATGGTACTTGTAGAGCAGTGCACTTAAACACACCTTTATGGAACAGGGTTGGAAAAGAAGCAGTGCACTCTAGTGTGCATCTCTACACACCAAGACAGTGTACAAAAAGCCACCCCCAAAATATCCCCAAGAAGCAAAATAGAGACAATGATTCCTCAGGGACTGGTACAAGAATGTAAAGTTGCCCCTGATATGCATTTTGTATCCAGCATTTTCTCATGGGGCTACAATTGATTAGGCGGTTGGGCTAAGAGATAGTGAAGACTAGTCCATGTTGCTTTGATAGTTGAGGAGGAATTTGAACCCAGGTTTCCAAGAATCCACGACAATATACTGTACAACATCTTCTCCATAGTTTCAAATGTGTCATTTCACAGGGATAGAAATCTAGTGGGTCAAAGTACCTTTTGAGGTAAAGACTGATAAGCAGGTCTTGATGTAATTACTTCAGGCATTACACACCCCAGTCCACCCTCCTCCTCCTCCTCAGTGTAGAGATAAAGGTGAACCAGCTGGATTGTGACTCCCTAAAGCCGCAGAGAAAATAAGCCCACTGTGTTCCAATGTGCTTAACAAGGATTTCAGGTTGGACTGATTGCTCGGAGGTTTTGCTTCTTGGGGCTGTTAGGCTGGTTTTTGGTTGTACTTTTTCATGCGTACGCAATGCATTTATAAAAGGGAAGCAGTTCCCATAAAGCTCAGAGTGCATATAACTCCACATTAATCCTGTGCATACAGATAGGTCTTTGAGTGCTGTGTACCCAACAAAGCTTGCGGAGAGACATGCTTCATATGTGCGCAAACAAAACTCTGTCAATGCAATAATTATTGTGGCAAACATTTACTCCAGTTGTGTGTGTGTAAAATTTGCTTGAGAGGTTTCCACTGCGGTGAAAAGCTATTGATATACTGTGGGTGAATACTGAATGTTAGCTGTCAGCAAACATCCAGCTGTATTAGATTTGTTCTGGGGTTAGAAACAGAGTTTCCATTCTAAATATATTTCAAGTGGGGCGTGGAAGGATGTATGTATGAATGACATGCAGAATGTTACAGTGCAAAGCACCTTCCTATGATTGGCTAGTGGGAAGTGGCTACTCGAGATATAAACGGGGCACTGCATCCTCTAAGCTTGTATCTGTCACAAAGAAAGCAGAGGAAAGAAAGGGAGATCTCTCGTCAACAGTAAGTAAAAGTCTTGGCTTTCTAAGCTTCATGATTATAAACATGTCATATTGATGCTACAGTTTGTCCCACACTGGCGGCCTTGAATGCAAATGCAAATATTCAATGAGTAGCAATATTTCTGTGAGAGTCACTTGTAAGAACACATCAATCAATCTGTCTGTCTATCTATCTATCTATAGATATAATTTTTATCAACCTGTTTGGGCCTTCTTTGGTGCCTTTTAATATGCATATACGTTTTTGAGGGTGTATAATATGATAAAGGGAACTTGAAATATGTTGATCCTCTCTAGATCGCATAGAAAGAAGTACTAATGAAAACAAATGCAACTTCAACATAATATTTTGGGGAGCAATATATATATGCTGGCTATGTACATGTAATGCACCACCTGAATATGAAAACGAATATACTGTCGATGTGGCTTTAGCAGTGCTGGGCAATCAAGACAGTAGAAACAGAATGAAGACATAAAATGAGACTTAAAATTCTTTGTTCTGTGTTCTCAGTAATGAAATATCCTTTCCCTAAATGTAAAGCTTTTAAAGAGACTATCATATAGGAACTGAAGACATTTTTTAATTTAATAAAGTTGTTAAAATAACATGACAAAATATAAAGTTTAAGCTAACTTTATTAGTATTAATTGAGCAAATCTACCCAAGTTATTTAAATTGTTTTCATTGTTTTCTTTGTTGAAGAAATAAGAATAAACACATACAATTATAAAGTTGGTTATTGATTACAAAAGTGTAAAAGGCATAAGGTTGTATATTATCTTGACATATTCTATTTACATATATAATAAATAAAACCAGATATTCAACAGATATTTTCAAATGCATCTCTTGATCTCCTAAAATTAGATAACAGTGTCATAGTCCAGTCTCCTTTTTACTAGTCTATTAAAAGTCGTACTATCTTAAATTTAGATTAAAAGTCTATTCATATTTTCTTAATCTCTGCAAGCAAGTTAATAACTCAAGTTTATCATCTGCAATAGTATCCTTTAAATATTCCAGAAATATTTTGGGCAATACAGAATATCATAACCAGTAATCTCTAATTCAAACAATTGCTTAAAGAAACAAAACAAAACAAACCTCCATAAAAGTACATGCAATATTTTTTAAAAATGAAAAGGATCAGCAGCAGACAGATGATGTTATCAACAATTACCATGCATCAGATTATATATATCCATTAATCTTAGGTGAATCAAGCACCAAAGGAACTGTATTTTGTTCAAGTTTTTCTTCAAGTTAATATTCATCAACTTTCTAGGCCCATTGTGTCATAGGAATTTCCCATATATGTCTATAGATAAACTCTCTTATATCTAATTTCTTAAAACTAGATATGAGAATTTCTCTTTATGTCTTCCCATTAGACCTTTGAAAGTCACCCATCTTAGTAAGTAACATTGTTTTCAAAGGGGTTTACAACACGTGTTTAATCTTCTATTGAAATCAATGGGACTTTTAAAATGCTTAACTTTGGCTGGATTATACCCTTAACTTTTCATTATTATTAACTTAATCATGTATACAGCACTTTTAATGTACAAATAAATTCATACGTAGCATTAACCACAAAAGTGTTTGAGACAAAGGAAGTTAAGATCAATAGCCATCATGTAGCATGCTTGGGACCTCTATTCTTAGGAGTACTCATCAGTACTTTGCTCTGATCTAACATTTTAAAAAGAACTTTCAGTCCATAGTGACAGGCTACTTGACTGAGACTCCTTAAGACTGCTGCTGAAGACCCATTCTACTGCATTATAGACACTTGGAACTTGGGCCATGCCTATTTCACACATTATCACTTTTCTATACAGAGAGTTTATAGAAAAAGACATTTATTTTTATTTATTTTTATTTTTACATTTATATCCCGCTCTTCCTCCAAGGAGCCCAGAGCGGTGTACTACATACTTGAGTTTCTCTTCACAACAACCCTGTGAAGTAGGTTAGGCTGAGAGAGACATGCTTGCCATAAGATTGTGCAGTGTATTATAAGGGTTTTCTGTATCCAGAGGAGCACCTAGGTAATTTTGGAGCCTGGACCTAAATGCCTTTGGCGGGGCCCCCTCCCCTGCAAATTAAGCATCATCATGCTCAGCCGGGCGACCACACCACCCGGGACAGACTAAAGAGGCTGTGGAGCCCCTGGACTTCAGCCCTGAAGTCAAGGGGTGGGAGCGCCTCTGCCTGTCTCCAAAGTGAGTGTACAGAATGGATGGCTGCTGCACACAGTGGCAGGGAGCCAAAGAACTATACAGGTAGTTCTATCTGTCTCTGGAATCTTTGAACTCACACTTCTCAAACAGCATCCTCTGGACCAGATAGCAAATTGTGGTGGTTCTGGTTAATCCATTCCTTGATCCAGGCCAGCTTTTGAATGGTGCTTTAGTTACTTTTATTCCAGTCCTAGAATAGAGGCGGGGCTAACAAACAGCCAGCAGCAAGAGCACTGAAGGCAGACTGCACTTTGATCTCTATACATAATATCTGCCTCATTAAACAGTTAATATTCCAGATTCCACTCCACTGTCTTGTCCCTGCACACCACAACTCTTTCCTTGGGATTCTACACAAATCTCCTTTGTGTAGAATCAAAGGAGTGTGTAGCATGGCTTAGTAGTAGGTGTCTGCCATTCAAAGGATAAGTCAAAACTCCCACTGGATACACCCAAGGCCATCGGTGCAGCTACAGGCATTGCTTGGATCTTGGCCACCAGTTGCCTAAAGGGTGTATCCACACAGTATGAAATACACACATGCTCAGTGTAGCAGTCTGTGATTCTCTGTCCATAGAGAATTGTCCAAACTCCCTTCACCAAACTACTGTACCCAGAGTACCCTGGGGAGACAGAATGTCTGACCAGTTAATCTATATATTTAATTCTTCTAGTCGTACCCGTTGCTAATCCCATGTGTGGCAGCTCTTGCAAGAGTTTGCAAGCAAGATGATAATTAGTGATGGGGGCGGCCAGCCACCAAGGGAGAAGCGGCAGCCCAGCAAATGGCCGGCCACCGGGCGAGGGGCACACAGATGCTCTGTGCCAGGTCAGGTAGTTTATATTTATTTTATTTTACTACGTCTTTATCCCACCCACCTTACAAAGAACATAGGGAGGTATATGTAGCTTCTTCCCTCCAACCTCTTTTATGTCTTTGGTGTCTATGCAGCTTTTGGCAGAAACAAATTCAGTTAAACTCTTTAAGAATACTTCTCTCCAGAACTTCTGCTCAGGGCTGATGCCAGGTAGAGGGAAGCCCTTGGGCAAACCCCTCGGCTGGAACTCCCAGCGGTGCTTTAGGTTCCTCCCTCCATGTGGAGTATGCTGCTGGGTTAGCCTTCCTGGCGCCAAACATTGTCAGAGAGTGGGGGACCAGCAAGTAAATGCCTACTGGTCCCCCAAGAATGTCTAGCACTGGGAAAACTAACCCAGCAGCAGATGTTCTCCACCTTCAGTGCTACCAGCAGTGCTGAGCGATGGGACCATCTGAGGCTGCCTACTGCCACCCAGAGAGCCAGCGTGGTCTAGTGGTTAGAGTGCTGGACTAGGACCGGGGAGACCCAAGTTCAAATCCCCATTCAGCCATGATACTTGCTGGGTGACTCTGGGCCAGTCACTTCTCTCTCAGACTAACCTACTTCACAGGGTTATTGTGAGGAGAAACTTAAATATGTAGAACACCGCTCTGGGCTTCTTGGAGGAAGAGCGGGATATAAAATGAAAAATAACAATAACACCCAGTAATCTTCCCCATTGGGTCTTGGCTTGCCCTCTGGCAAGCTTACCAGGTGATGGTGGAGAACGGCAGCATACATCCTCTTGCTTCAAAAGGGGAAATCATTTTGATTTTCCAGATCCCACACCCCTCCATGTTGCATTGGGGGCCAGGGCGTCTAGAAAATCAAGATGGTGCCACATACTGAAGCAGAAGGATACCTGCTTCTGCTGCTATCACCCACCATCACCAGGAGGCTTTACACACAGAGCTTCTACTCTGAATCTCCTTCAGGAGAGAGTGTGTGTGTTCACACACCAGCCAAACTTACCCCAAAGTCCCTTCGAGATTCTTGGACCCACTCCACACACAAATTGGCCTTTGTGATGCAAATTCTAGCTTATCAATGTATGTCCGGATTTTAAAAATGCTGCTTTTAAGCTACTTTTTCTGAAAATGCCAGAGAAAATAGGGAGAGGCACTGACATAGAATCATTTGCATGATAAGAGGGATGCTCTCTTTAGAAATGCAGATATCGCTTTTTAGGAAGCTCTCTCCCCGCCCCCCTTGGCTAGAAGGAAAACATGGACACATGCCATGTGAACTTGTTTCAAAACAAAACACAAGAGCAGCGGGGAGGAGCTGCTTCCCTCAATGCCGCAAGTGTAGTTCAAAGTGGCTTTGCTCAACATTTACCCCAAGCCTGAAGCCATGTGTGAATAACTCCCTGGCAAACTTGCAAAAGGGCCATTTGCTCCCCACTGGCAAACCTACATGGGGAGGGTTACCAGATAGTGGTTGGCAGCAGTAGCAGCAGACACTTTCCTCCTCCTTCAGAATTTGGCTCAGCGGGGCCTCAGGCCCGTGTCCAACCTGGCCAACCCCCGATATTGGACCTGCTGCTGCTGGCCGACACCAGCTACTTATGACAGTCTTATGTTGTTAAATATAAATTTGTTTCAACTGCAGTTAATACAGCATCCAATTGCAATGTTCCATTGTTGTTCCTTTTGTTCCATTTGCTCTCAAAGCTGGACCTTTGCAGAAGCAGCTAGGTTTTTTATACAGCTCCAGCAGTGTTCCCTCTATCAGGGATTCCCAGATGCTGTTGACTGCAACTCCCAGAATCCCCAGCTGCAATGGCTTTTGCTTGGGAATTTTGGGAGTTGTAGTCAACAACATCTGGGAATCCCTGTTAGAGGGAACACTGGGCTCCAGGCAAGAGACTTAACAGTGCTCCAAAGGAGAAGATGCCCCTTGCAAAATTCTAAACCCAGCCCTCCTACTGGGCTCTCAAGTATTAACAAAGGAACTGGGGAGGTTGTCTGGTTCTGAGGGCTTGGTAACTGCCAGAGATGGGGAGGATCGTATCTCAGCAGGGAGGGCATTCCACAATCTCGGGGCAGTGACCCAGAAGGCCCATCTCTGGGTAGCCACCAAACAAGTTGGTGTTAACTGGAGCCGGACCTCCTCAGATGATCTCAATGGGCGGTGGGGCTTGTAATGAAGAAGACACTCTCTTAAATACCCAGGGCCTAAGCCATTTAGGGCTTTGTAAGTTATAACTAGCAATTTGTATTTTGTCCGAAAACCTATTGGCAGCCAGTGTAACTCCATCAGTAAAGGAGTAACATGGTCTCTCCGAGATGACCCAGAGACCAACCTGGCTGCCGCGTTCAGAACCAACTGATGTTTCTGGACTACGTACAAAGGCAGCCTCACATAAAGTGCATTACAAAAGTCAAGTCTGGAGGTTACCAACAGATGTACCACTGTTTTGAGGTCGCTGATCTCGAGAAACGGGTGCAGCTGGCATATCAGCCAAAGCTGATAGAAAGCACCTCTGGCCACCGCGTCAACCTGAGAAACCAGGGAGAGGTGTGAATCTAGAAGTACTCCCAGACTGTGAACCTGTTCCTTTTGGGGAAGTGTAACCCCATCTAGAACAGGTAGATCAAAATTGTCTCTAGAGTTCTGACCCTGCACAATAAGTACCTCTGTCTTATCTGGATTCAGCTTCAGTTTATTCTCCCTCATCCAGCCCATTACTGCTTCCAGGCAGGCATTTAGGGAGGATATGCCATCTCCTGAAGAAGTTGACATGGAGAAGTAGATCTGGGTGTCATCAGCATACTGGTAACACCCAGCTCCAAATCCCCTGATTATCTCTCCCAGTGGTTTCATATAGATGTTGAAAAGCATTGGAGAAACTACGGAGCCTTGAGGGACACCATACTTAAGCTCAGATTTTGAAGAGCAAAAGTCTCCGATTGACACCATCTGGAATCTGTCTGAGAGGTAGGAGCAGAATCACTGTGAAACAGTGCGTCCCACCCCCAACACCCTCAGACATTCCAGAAGGATACTATGGTTGATTGTATCGGAAGCTGCCGAGAGGTCCAAAAGGACCAACAGAGTCACACTTCCTCTGTCAATTGCCAGTTGGAGATCATCTATCAGGCCAACTAAGGCAGTCTCCAGCCCATAGACCGCTTGAAAACCAGTTTCAAATGGGTCTAGATAATCAGTTTCCTCCAAGACTGCCTGGAGCTGAGACCAGATGGTGGTCCATGGGGAAATCACAGGAGTCCCCACCCACGGAACACCACCCTGATCAGAGTAAAAGACCGAATCAAGCGTGTGACCTGAAATATGCGTTGGTCCAGAGACCACTTGGGATAGGCCCTTAGTTGTCATGGCCGCTATGAACTCCTGAGCTACCCCAAACAGATTGGTCCCAAAATGAACCAAGAGTCTGGGAGACTCCAACACGAGTTCCGCGATCAAGTCCGTGAGTTCAGTAAGGGATTCCGCTGGGCAGCAGGGCGATCGGTACACCAACAGAAGTCCCAATCTATCCCTGGTCCCCAAACTCAAGTACACACATTCAATATGGTCCGACACCCTAACAGGGACCCTGGTAAGGGAGATGTTATTCTTATAGACCACAGCCACTCCACATCCCCGCCCACGCCCCCTCACCTGCTCCTCTACAGAATATCCTGGAGAGAGAAGCTGGGACCAAACTGGACCACTAGCCTCCCCCAACCAAGTCTCGGTAATACATACCAGGTTGGCCCCTTCATCCATAATCATGGATGAGTCATGGATGAGTACAGATTTATTTTGGACCAATCTGGCATTACAGAGGAGCAGGAAAAGGCTATGTGGGTTATCATGGATGGATGTGGGTTATCATGGAATCATGGCTGACTACAGATTTATTTTGGACCGACCTGGCATTACAGAGGAGCAGGGAAAGACTATGTGGGTTATTGGCAGTGCTCCCTGAGGCCAAAGAGCTGGCAGGCCAGCCGGAAGGGGAGACGGCTATTAAATTTCTGACTACCCTTCCCCTGGAATGGCCTGCTGAACTGCCAATGTTACTTCTATTTCCCACCATCACTTCCCAGAGTGGCTCCATCCCCTGAGAGGAATATCTTACAGTGCTCACACATCAAGTCTTCCATTCATATGCAACCAGGGCAGACCCTGCTTTGCTAAGGGGACAAGTCATACTTGCTACCACAAGCCAGCTGAATGGCAGGGGCGGGGCACATGGGTGTGAACTTCACACTGAGCAGGGCAGCAGCAGGAGCAGCAGCAGTGGGACATCTTATAAATTTTAAAGCATACGGTCTGCTTCCTCACTGCTTTCCTTTGGAGCCTTCCCAACATTCAGGTAAAATTATATTTTGTACTGTGCAGAATAGGGGAGCAAAGTCATACTTTGCCTAGGGTGCCAAAAAGCCTAGGGCTGGCCCTGTTTATGAACAGAAGAAACCTCATAATAATAGCCTTCTTCTTTTTAGGTAACTACAGGTAACCTTCATTTAACCTCTACTTTTAAGGGGGTCATCTTAAATTGAGAGTCAGCTTCTGTTTGGGTGAATAATGTAAATGTATGGAGAGTTTTCTTTTGTTTTTAATCTGTGGGAGCATTCAAATATATGAGCCGCCATTTAGAGTTTATAAAAAGACAAGTGAATTTTAGCCCGTTGAAAAACGGGCGCTAGTAATGCTTTCGGCCCCCGCCGCCGAACCTCCCAGCTGCCCGATCCCACCATTTGTACAGGAAAGAGGAGCTCGCCAGCAGAGCTCCTCTTTCTGCAAAGGCTCTTCTCAAACTGGCGCTTTGAGCGGAAAGGATGCCCTTTCAGCTTAAAGCGCCAGTTTGAGAAGAGCCTTTGCAGAAAGAGGAGCTCTGCTGGCGAGCTCCTCTTTCCTGTACAAATGGTGGGATCAGGCAGCTGGGAGGGCGGTTCGGCGGCGGCATTTTTCAGGGCCAATTTGGCCCTTAGTAATTTGGCGGGGGGACGGGAATGGTGGGATCGGGCCCCAAGGTTCCCCCCCCGCCCGGCTTTACTGGCGGCTCCAGGCCTCGGCGGCGGCTCCGCCGCCACCTCGGCCAGCTTCCCCGCCGCCTCTTCCCCCAGCGCCTCTCTCCTTTATTTGCAGCGGCCGCTTCTGGCCCTGCCGCCGCCTCACCCGCACTCCCGCCGCCAGTTGCCCCGTCGCGGCCACCGCCACCTCTGGCCGTGGCCACGGCTGCGCCGCCGCCTCTCCCGCACTCTCCTCCTGGCGTAGGCGGCGGCCACTTCTCCTTCTCCCGGCCCCAACATGGCCGCCGGGTCCTGCCGTTCGTGCCTCCCTTGCCCTGTTCTGGGCATGCCCAGAACAGGCCAGGCACGAACGCACGCTTGGTGTCCGTCCACGGACGGACACCAAGCGTTTTATTAGAGAGGATACCGTGCAGAATTTTGCCCCGTCTTTCTACTGGGTGCACAGAACAGCTCTCAGATGGACACCAAAAAGCAAGTCTTGGAACTGATGTGTTAACATTAATTTTAAATCATTATGAGCAACAACTGTGCCAAATTTCTGCTTGAAAATTATTATTTGGCCATTGGTGTGATAATACAGATACACGTGTACAGTATCTGTGGAGTGTATGTTATACAGATGAGTCCAGGTTTTCCTGACTGTTTTACACCTAGTTTGTATACTTATATTTATATGTATTGAAGAGTGGTAATGTTAACAAAAGTAAATGTTAATTAATATAAGAGTAATAATGTGTTTGCATCCTTGTATATGGGGTGCAATAGGTTCAGAAAGCAGCATGGCTTGTGGAAATCCTGGCATTCCAATTCCTTTCTTCTTGACCTGCCTTAGAGGTCCTCCAGTTATACTTCAGCTGGTCTTTGTTCCCAAGTGGAATTGTAAAAAATTCTTGAGCAAGAGCATGTCCTTTTGTTTTTGGAATTACATTATGTTGACTTGCCACAGACCTCTTTGTCACAGAACAGTGCTGGATGCTTTGGAGAGAGGATATTGAGGTAGCAGAGGCTATGCTATTGTTCTTGTGACTCATCAGGATAATGAAATTTAATGCAATTCCAGGAACCTGTTGCCTGTTGTCGGTGTATGGGGGAAGGGCAAGCAAATTTGGATTAGCTGAGCCCATGACTCAGGTCCCCCTTTCACAGCTAATTGGACTTTTTGCAGTCAGGGCTGCCCCTTTAACTCCCAGGTTGTCAACTTTCTGTCTTGGCAGGGATATCGGTCCAACCATGAGCATGCAGGCAGCGGCATTTCCTCACACCCTCACTTCCCCTGTTATCAAGTTTCTCTCTCTGTCTAGCCAGTACACTCTTTGCCTCTTTCCCCTTTTGAAATCATAAGAACAGAAATGTAAGAAATAAAACAGTCCAAGGCCTATCTAGTCCAGCACCCTGTTTTACACAGTGGCCCACCAGATGCCCCTAAGAAGCCCACAGGCAAGAGCTGAGGGCATCCCCTTTATCCTGCTGTTGCTTCCCTGCAACTGTTATTTAAAGGCATCTTGCATCCGAGGCTGGAGGTAGCCCATAGCCATAGAAAGCACTGATGGACTTGTCCTCCATGAATTTATCAAAGCCCTTCTTAAAACCATCCACATCTTGTGGTGGAGAATTCCATAGGTTAATTATGTGTTGTGTGAAAAAGTACTTCCTTTTTTTTGCCCTAAGTTCCTTGGCAATCAGTTTCATGGGATGACCCCTGGTTCTAGTGTTATGAGACCATACATAATTTTATAGACCTCTATCATGCCTCGCCTCAGTTGTCCTTTTTCTAAACTAAAAAGCCCCAGGTGTTGAAGCCTTGCCCCAGTCGGTCGGTCTTTATTATGTTCTGAGACCAATACCAATACGCCTAAAACAGTTATGTACTTTTATACACAGACATATTAATTACATAACAATGCATTAATTCAGCCCATTGGCCAACAGGATGTGACTGACTGTATTTCAGAGCAACAGAATTTCACAACTCGGTATATAATTGACAAATCCTTGTCTATTAACAAATATTTGACATAAAATTCATCCGATGATCCAGAATTTTTTTTTTAAAGGTTCAATTAGCCTTCACCTGAGGTCCATATAAAAAACACACCGCAAAAGCACATGGGCAACCGACTCAATCTCTTATGAGTTACAGGGGCAATATTGCTGCTGCTTTGGAGTTTTGCTATATCATCCAGCTAACATTTCAGAAGGGAGGGCATTCATCCAAGCCTTCAAGAAAGCCCATCTGTATTTGGGAAAGGTGAGAAGGAATAAATAATCTGTGGGGCAAGTTCTCAACACTCTTCTAAGCAGCCAAAATGCCTTGGATGCCCCTGACAGACCATTCTGAAACTCAGTATCCCAGATACTTTGATTACTTCTTTGGCCCTACCCGGTCCTAGAGAGAGGATAGCAACAGGCAAAAGGCATAGCTGTGGAGTTTTTTGACACTGTGCTCCCACCAGCTAGAGCAATGATTGTCAGATAACAGTAAGGGTAGAAGACCGGTGGGCTTGATTCTTACCCAGGTTATTAGTGTTAAATACCAGGCTCTCACCTCAATCTTAATAACACCCATTTGCAATCTCAGATTAGCACTGGAAATATATTTGGGAGTCAAAAATAGTGCTCTTAAGAACCTGGCTTGGACCCCATCTAAGGGGATTTAATTAGTGTTAGGGCCTAGCTGGGCCTCATGTAACATTTGGGCCATTGACTCTGACTTAAATAAATTAATCAAGGAGAAAAGCTGGGGTCCACGGAACAGGAGAGGGAAGAGAAAGCAAGACCCCTGAACAAAAAAGGTGAATAATGATAAATGTATAAACAACCAGCTCTCAACATACATCAAAATAATCAAACACAACTGTATAACACATATTAAAATACATGTAAAAATACAACAAAATGCCAAGTAGAATAATGAAATACAATGGAAAAATGAAAAACCAATTTATATAGGTTTCCAAACGCAGTCCGAGATGTCTTCAAAAATGAGAAATTGAGAAGTACATGCAGTACTGGCGATGAGTCCAAAGAGAGGAAACAAAGTACGCAGTGAAGTGATGAAGATGCATGTTGATCAAATCATGATTCCTTCATATGAAGAAAGTAAGCGACCTGATCTGCAATGACTAGCAATGAAAGATGGTGGAAGACAAGGCACACCAGAGAAAGCCACACGACCATTCTTACTTTACTTAAAGAACTATTTTTCCAATATGGACCTTTCAGCCGGGTTTGAAATTTAGTAACAACAGCAGGTTGGGCAGGGTAAAATCGAGTTTGCAGTGTGGAGTATATATATTTTGAATTATTATAGCAATGGTAGATTTGTATAGCTAATATGAACCGTGCAGACTGGTAAGCGGGAAGTCAATATATACTTAATTAAATGTAATTGGATTGTTAAGATATTGTAAAACTAATAAAAAATTTAAAATGCAAAAAAACCCCACAACACCCCAAAACCCCCACAACACCCCAACTTCTTGAAAGTGGCTTCACAAATTGCTAAAATGAACATTAAGCATCCCCCCCCACCAAAAGTCTATTTTTATACACTTGCTTCATCACAGGAAACACATTTAAAAAACACTTGAAATGCTTGCTTGTCTTTAAATTGTAAGAAATTGGGGTATCTCCATATATGACATTCTGCTGTCCTGTTTGAAATAAAATTGGTGGCTTTCCTTCTGTAGTGGATAGACTTACACGATAATTGCATACACATATGCTTTTTGCTTAAATGTAGCTCATAGAAGAGATCAAACTGGGCTGCTTGCTCCTGTGATAGGTGTAAAATGCTATTTGAATTTGCTTCTGAGTTTACATGCTTAGGATTGGCATGCACATGGCTAAAGGTCAACATAAATATGCATATGTTATAGACACATATACATATATTTTATTCTGACACATATTCTGTTCTTCCTTCAAAGAATTCAGGGTAGTGTTGTTCTTCCTCCTCACTTTTATACTCACAACTACCTGTGAGACAGGTTAGGAACATAGGAAGCTGCCATATACTGAGTGAGACCATTGGTCCACCTAACTCAGTATTATGTACAAAGACTGGCAGCGGCTTCTCCTGCCAGGTAGGAGTGGGAGATGCCAGAGAGGGAACTTGGAAACAACAACAACAACTACTACTACTACTTCTTCTTCTTCTTCTTCTTCTTCTTCTTCTTCTTCTTCTACTACTACTACTATTTATATACCAAAATTCAACAAAATTCTCAAAGCAGTTTACATAGAAAAATATATAATACATAAATAAGATGGTCCCTTGTCCCCAAAGGGCTCACAATATAAAAAGAAACAAAAGGTAGACACCAGCAACAGCCACTGGAAGAATGCTGTGCTGGGGTTGGCTAGGGCCAGTTGTTCTTCCCCTGCTAAATATAAGAGAATCACCACTTTAAAAGATGTCTCTTTGTTCAGTTAGCAGGGGTTAGCCTTCTACATGCAAGGATGCTCTTCCCACAGCAGCCCCTAAGGGGAATATTTTACAGTGTGTACATGTAGTCTCCCATTCAAAAGCAACCAGGGCAGACCCTGCTTAGCAAAGGAGACAATTCATGCTTGCTACTACAAGACCAGCTCTCCTCCTTCTTTGGAGCAGAGAGAGAGTGTCTCACCTAAAGTCCCACAGTGAGTTTCATGTCTGAATGGGGAATGCAAGTCCCCCCAATCCTAGTCTTAACACTAATCACTACACCACACTGGTTTTCAACTGTGTGGGTATTCATTGCAGGAGAAATCTGATGCAGGAGAACAAGGAGATTCATTTTTAGCAGTGAAGAAAACTTGTGGGGAGAAGAAGCTGCCATATACCGAGTCATACCATTGGTACATCTAGCTCAGTATTGTCTACACAGACTGGCAGTGGCTTCTCCAGAAGAGTGTTGGAAAGCATGAATGGGTTTAATTATCAAAATGTGGGGAGGCTGTGGGTCTCAGGCAGGCCCCTTGGGCCCAAGCCCTGGATCTTTTAAGTACCTGGCAAAACCTCTGCAAGGGAGAGAGAAAGATGGAAGAGTAGCAGAATTGTCCATGCAAAATCTGGTATCAGCTGTATGTTGTTCAGAATTTCTTCTAAAAAATACCAAAATAAATAAATAAATAAAAATCAGTTCTGCATGCTTGCACACAGAAGTTTCTAAGTTCCCTCCTTGGTATCTCCAAGATAGGGCTGAGAGAGATTTCTGTGATCAATGGTCTGACTCAGTATATGGCAGCTTCCTATGTTCCTATGTTTGTTTATCTTTACATTTCTGATATTATTACTTCCCTTGAAGTTTTGAATCAGCTCCAAAAGATGGAAAAAAATGTAAAAATGACTAAATCTACAGTTAACACACTTATTTAACACTCTGACTTTGGCAAGCAGCCAGCTTGGTTAATTTAAGGCATGTGTTCGCTCCAGTCTCCAGGATATTTGGAAGGAAAGGGGAAGCCTACTGTGACTAACTATCCAATTATAGGGGCAACTAATACTCAGGGCATCAACATTTTACAGGAAAAGAGCAAGAAAGCAAGGATGAATTCAGATTTAAATTTCAAAAAACCATTTTTGTTTGTTTGTTTATTTATTATTTTATAGGCCACTTTTAACCACCAGTGGCAAATAAATTGCTATTAAAATAAAAGACAGATAAATAGAATTTTAAAGAACACTTATTTATTTCCATATTTATGGTGTGTGTGTGTGTGTGTGTGTGTGGTATCTATAGTGACACATAACAATGCACATGTGCACACACAGCCTTAATACTGCTGCCCAGAACAAAACTCATTTTACTCACTGATGAAAAATATACACAGGGAACACTGGTGCCCACCACTTGGGATTTGTCTTAATTATTTCTATCATTATAAAATCATGACCAGGGGCTTTGCCACTCTTAAATTGGTCTGTGTCATTTGTTTGGCCTCCACAATTAATACTGGGGGCCGGTTCTGAATGTTTTCAAATGAGAGCTCCAACATAGAAGAACTGTGACTGGCACCAAAAAGCAATTGAAAATTTGCCTCCCAAACCTTAGCTGGGATACAGCTAGTCAGGGACGATGGATCGTGTCCGGGATATCCTGAAGTGATGAGCCAAAATAAAGAATAATTTTTAGCTGTAGCCGATTCAAGCAGCGTTGCCAGGTTTACTCCAAGGTAGCCTTGCCTTGTAAGGAAGGTGCTTTCAGCCCCTTATCATCTTGGTTGTCCTCTTCTGCACCTTCTCCAGTTCTACAGTGTCCTTCTGAAGATATGGTGATCAGAACTATGCACAGTACTCCAAATGTGGCCGCACCATAGATTTGTATAATGGCATTACGATATTAGCCGTTTTGTTTCCAATCCCCTTCCTAATGATTCCAGGCATGGAACTTGCCTTTTTTCCCACAGCTGCTGCACATTTAGTTAGCACTTTCAACAAGCTGTCCACCACAACCCCAAGATCTTTCTCCTGGTCTGTCACTGACAGCTCAGATGCCATCAGCATATTTGTGAAGTTGAGGTTTTTTACCCCAATATGCATCACTTTACACTTTAACTGCATTTGCTATTTTGTTGCCCACTCCCCAAGTTTGGAGAGATCCTTTTGGAACTCCTCACAATCTGTTTTGGATTTCACTATCCTAAATAGTTTAGTGTCATTTGCAAATCGGGCTACCTCGCTGCTTATCCCAACTTCTAGTTCATTTATGAATAAATTAAAAAGCACTGGTCCCAGTACGGATCCCTGGGGGATTCAATTTCTTCCTTCTTTCAATTTAGAGAACTGGCCATTGATTCCTACCCTCTGTCTCCTGTCCTTGAACCAGTTACCAATCCTCACATGAATCTGTCCCCTTATCCCATGACTTCTCGGTTTTCTCAAGAGTCTTTGATGAGGAACTTTGTGGGAAGCTTTTTGAAAGTCCAAGTATACTATGTCAACTGGATCACCCTTATCCACATGCCTGTTGACACTCTCCAAGAACTCCGAAAGATTAGTGAGGCAAGATTTATCTTTGAGAAGCCATGCTGGTTCACTGTCAGCAGGGTGCTTAACTATTTTATCCTTGAAAATGTTTTTCATCAATTTGTCTGAAGGCACCAGTATACTTCTTTGTATAGTTCCCTGTCCCTTTTGCAGCCTCTCACACATCTAGCAAAATAGCCACACAGTCTGAGGTTAACTCTTTGGCTTACAGCCATTCCCCTGTTTCCATCACAATTGGGTTTATTTCATGTCTTTTAATTCTGAACAGTACACTAGTATATGCAGATACCTCATTTTAACGATATGCTTTTAATTGCTTTAATCATTCAATAAACCACTTAATGTGAGCACCTGACACATGTAGTTTGATTCTTTTTATTTCCCTACAAAAAGTGCAATGACCAAATAAAAATCCTGAAACAAATGTATCATGCATGTACATGAGCACATTTTGTAACAGCTTGAGCCTACATTGAATGGGATGTGTGAATAACTGTTCACATATACAGATCTGTGCATTATACACAGCTTATACATGGGTACAGTTTAATGTGTGAACAGTCCTACGGTTTTGTAAGTGGCAGGGTATAAATATTTAAAATAAATACAGTGTCAGATTGCAGCTTGCTTTTATGCATCAGTTTTATATAAGGTGGAGGGAAACAATTTGCAGGTGCTTTTTCCCCCTTTTCAACTGCCTATTCATTTCTTTTAGGTTATTCTGAAATCTTGAGATGGATATCACAGAGTTTCGAAAAAGAGGAAAAGAGATGGTGGATTATATTGCAGATTACCTTGAGGAGATAGAAAAGAGGCAGGTTTATCCTGATGTCGAGCCAGGCTACCTGAGGCCCCTCATTCCAGATTCTGCTCCTGAGGACCCCGAGAGATTTGAAGACATCCTTAAAGATGTTGAGAGGATCATTATGCCTGGGGTAATCATAATAGCATCTAAATAGCAGAACTGGAGATGAATGTTCAATACTATGAATTATGTTTTTTTAAAAAAATAAGTCTATATGTAACAAAGTACTCCGTGCAATAATTCTGATTAGTGATGAGTTGTTCATGTGCGAATAGCTGAGTTCTTCTTTTCCATGTTTCTGGAAATTGCCACAGCACTTTGATTCAGAGGACCCCTTATAACTGGGCCTTTATACTAAACACCAGTGTTAAATGTGGGAGGACTAGGTTCAAATGCTGACTGCAGGACCTCTTTAGGAGTCTGAAAGTTCTGTGGCTTGAATGTTCATTTGTGGCCTCTGTCTTTGCTGCTTCCAGGATCAACGCCATTTTTTCCTCATTGGGGTTTAGTGTTTGTCATGATTGGTGTGGTGTCCTCCATGTGTGAGACCTTGGGCAATTGTCCCATATAAAAGGGGGCTCCCTGACTCAGCTTGCTGAGGACAATTGCACATCTTGCTCGTGAGCTTTTAGAGGCTTCTAGCTGCTGCTGGAAACAGCACACTGGACTGGCTCACATTTCTGGTTTGATCCAGCAAGACTGTTCGTGAGATCAGAAGAAAGTTTTAAGGGCTAACCACACATTTTGTGCAAATATTCTCTTTCTTTATAATAGCAGCTTCAGGAGGGGTTGATAGAGAATGGAGACTCTGCAGGACAGGCACTTGACCCTTTCTCCAGCTTCTTTCTCCACTTCAAATCCCTCACAAACACATGTTTGAAACCCCACTGGGGAGAAGTCACGAGGGAGTGATTTGGAGTGGGGAAACAGTGGGCACAGAAAAAGACTGAGTATCCCCACCACTTCTCCACAGCCAATTATTCCAGCCAAAAGCTGCTCTTTTAAAAAGGAAAAGGGAAATGGGTTGTAATACTGTACAAGCATTGTTATTAGCCTCCACATTGTCCTTTCTTCTTACCCTCCTGAGGTTTGAAATTCTGGGAAGGTAGTGGAAGAAAAGACTCTCTTAGGTTTAAGAACTGGATGACATTTTGAGGAGGGTTTGTATTCTTAATTTTGACCTGATTACTTAGAGACTGCCACACATTATGAACACATCTTTGCCACAAATTTTATAAGATTCTGTTCTCCCACCTCCTATCTTAAGTGCCCACAAATTGGTGCCAACCCTGCCAGGGTGAAATTCTCTGTCAGGTCAGTCAGCTCCTGGATGTCTTGGCCAGCTTGGCATACTAGCCACCCTCCTCCTCCTCCGCTCTGCCTTGGTCTGAGGCATCGGAGATGGACGAATCTGAAGTTTTGGAAAGGACAGACTGGTACTGGTACTCAGGCCTGGCCCAAGCCCAGCTGATGTCTCTCACACTCTCCTCCATCCCACCCCTGCTGCATCCTTTCCCCGTAACTCACCCAGCAGTGGCAGTGCACTGTCTGCAGCCACCTCCTCAGCTCTCCCACATTTGGCTTTCCAAAAGCCGGGGAAAGGAGCAGAAGATGAAGTGTGGAGGAGACTTCCTCTTTTGCTGCCTTCCCTCAGCTTTTGAAAAGCCAGAGGCAGGAGACCGGAGGAGGATAGGAGGTTGCTGGCTGGCATGCCCCTGCCAAGTGAGGTTAGGGGAAGGCGACAGGCTGGCCAAGATGTCAGGGGCTGGAGAGAGGCAGCCCTAACCCTCACCCAGCCTCATTAGTGATCTGGCTGTGCTGGTGCTGGGACCTTCTTCTTGCCAGGTTTATGGGCACTTAGGGAAGGTTTTATGAGTGGTGGCATATGAATGGAGAGAGCACCAATACTGTGCCCTCTCTCTGACCTGGCCAGTCCATTTTTGAAGCAAGAGTGTACCCTAGGCTCCCTCTGTGTTACAAACATGCAAGTGCCAGTGGTGTGCTGCCAACCCATAACTGGGCCCCTGGCCAGTGCCCAACCTTATCAGAATTGAAATGCAAGATATTGTCTACAAATGTGCATAGAAGAGAACATAATGGAAGAGAAAACAGCCTGTTGGAGATATAACTTCCTGTATGTGGTGGTGATTGCGGAGAGTGATTGTGGGCAGTTGGCCTATCCCCTCAGTGTGCCTGACCTCCACATACATGTGTGCATAGTGGCATATGTGTGCTGATTCCAGTGGCACAATCTACACATTGGGCAAATGGAGTTCTTACAGCTGGAGTCTCTGTGCACTGGGGTTTACAGACATACACCACTTTCCAGAATGATCTCATGTGCATAGAAGTCAGATGTAGCAAAGGGCAGGGCCAATGGGCATAATAATGATCCCTCCCCACTCTGTGCCATGCATAGAAAAAAATCATTGGCACAAGGCTGGGGTTGGAGAAGAAACCAGGGTCAAACTTACTGTGCCATTGGCTTTCATTGTGATGTGTCACTTTGCAGAGCCTTCATTTTGTTTCATCCAGCAAACAGACTAAAGGAAGATGGCAGTTTAATCTGATTAGTTCTTGAAAAATGTATCATTGCCTTAAGTAGTATTGAATACGATTATAGCTCTAGTGAGAAGCACTTTCCCTCACTACTGTCTCATCAAGAGTGTCAACATAAGTTACAAAGGTCTGTGGTCAGCAAGCATCTCTATTCTTCTACCACAGATTCCATTTCTCTGCTCTTTTCCTGCTACTCTCCATAGTACCAAATAGAAGCCATGGAGAATGGATCTCCAGAATGGACCAGGACTGCAGAGGGGGCAAAAGGTTAAGGCCTCTGTGTCCATAGGCATTGATCCAGATTAGACTCCCTCATGGCTGCTATTTAGTAAACAAAGGTTCAGGCACATTGGGGCCAATGATGCTTTTAACATAATGTGTGATTTGGCCCTTGGTTTCTAAAATGGAAAAGTATATCTTCTCTTTATTTAGCAGGGGGAGAGTAACTGGCCCTATCCACCCCCAGCACAGTACTTCCAGTGACTATTGCTGGTGTCTTATCTTATGTTCCTTTTTAGAATGTGAGCCCTTTGGGGACAGGGGTCCATCTTATTTGTTTGTTATTTCTCTGTGTAAACTGCCCTGAGCCATTTTGAAAGGGTGGTATAGAAATCAAATTAATAATAATAATAATAATAATAATAATAATAATAATAATAATAATAAATAAATAATAATAAAAAAGGAAAGTGAAGAAGATGCACTTAAGATGGTAAATAACAATAAACTATTCAACACCAATGAAACAAAGCAGGCCTACAAGAAAGAACAAGTCAAGAACCGAGCAGAAAAATGGAAAAATAAGCCACTACATGGTCAATATTTGCACAATGTAAGTGGAAAATCAAACATCACCAAGACCTGGCAGTGGCTTAAGAATGGCAACTTGAAGAAAGAAACAGAGGGTTTAATACTGGCTGCACAAGAACAGGCACTAAGAACAAATGCAATCAGAGCAAAAGTTGAAAAATCAACAACAAACAGCAAGTGCCGCCTTTGTAAAGAAGCAGATGAAACTGTGGCCCACCTAATCAGCTGCTGTAAAAAGATTCCACATACTGACTACAAACAAAGGCATGACAAGGTAGCAGGGATGATACACTGGAACATCTGCAAAAAATACAAGCTACCTGTAGCCAAAAATTGGTGGGACCATAAAATTGAAAAAGTTGAAGAAAATGAAGATGTAAAAATATTATAGGACTTCCGACTACAAACAGACAAACAACTGCAACACAATACACCAGATATAACTGTATTCGAGAAGAAAGAAAAACAAGTGAAAATAATTGACATAGCAATACCAGGGGATAGCAGAATAGAAGAAAAAGAAATAGAAAAAAATCACCAAATACAAAGATCTACAAATTGAAATTGAAAGGCTGTGGCAGAAAAAGACCAAAATAATCCCAGTGGTGATTGGCGCCCTAGGTGCAGTTCCAAAAGACCTTGAAGAGCACCTCAACACCAAAGGGGCCACAGAAATCACCATCAGCCAATTACAAAAAGCAACTTTACTGGGAACAGCCTATATTCTGCGACAATATCTATAATAATAACAGCAACAATATTGATAATAAAATCCAGCCATCCCCGGTTCTTGGGAAGGACTCAATGTCTGGATAAAATAAACCAGTCAATAACACTTGTCTGACTGCGTAAATAATAATAAATAATATATTTTCCTCTTGCTTCTGCAGACTGTACTGTCTGTGGTCAGTTTTGTGGGACTCATGATAAATATATTCTAAATATGAAGCTCACTCATTAAATTTTTTAGTCATGTTCATAAGTCTGTGTGTCAGTCATAAATGTCTGTGATCAGCCACTTCAGACATTATAAAACTGGGGACGCTGCATTTGTACAGCATTCCCAAGAGCTTGCACTGACATTGTCTGCAGAGACAAACACTGTAATCATGGTCAGAATCTTCCCATGACTGGAAGCCTGGGGCACCTCAGTGTTCTGCACCATGGGAAGAATCTGACTACAAGTACAGTATTCTGCTCTGCAGACAAGCGCTGTTACCACGGACAGTGGCCAGTGGGGTGGGCGAGTTGGGAGTTCTGAAAACATCAGTGTGGGATGGGGATTCAGAGTCCTCTTTCAGGGACACTGTATGTGAGATCAGCATCCACAGCGTTTAGAATGTCTGAAGAGGACCTTGGTATCTTTCTGTTCTCCCATAACACTGTACTTTTAAAAAGAGAGATCTGTTTTGCTGCTATCGAAGCAATCAAATGGAACCACATATGGGAACACTCCCCACTTGGGGAGAGAAGGGAATTAGGTGCTTTCCATCCTCCTTGGATTACGAAAAGCCCATTTTAAAAAATTGTGCATATCTGTATTTGTTTGTGTTTTTATTTTATTTTAAGCAATTGCATTCGGCAGATGTTTCAAATAGATCAGAGATTCCTCATCTCTTACATGCTAGAATCGACATTTTCTGTTCTGCATAGCCTGGTGCCTCCTGCTGAATGCTTTCCTTCTCTTCTGTCCCACAGGTGACTCACTGGCACAGTCCTTACTTCTTTGCCTACTTCCCTACGGCCAGCTCCTTCCCAGCTCTTCTGGCTGACATGCTCTCTGGAGGCATAGGCTGTATTGGCTTTTCTTGGGTAAGTTCCGTGTAGGCATACAACAGAAAGGATTGAGTCATTCCAAAGCCCACTTGGTATTGTCTCATTTGAGGCCATGGCACGAGATTGGGCACCTGTCCGAGGCACATCACACTTTCCAGGAGGTTTGGGGGTATGTTTCTAAAGAGGTGCCTTTGACCATTCAAAAGGTACTAGAATGTTGGTGAGGAACAGCAGGATAAAAAGCAAATCTCAGAAGCCTGATTGTCACAGAGGCTATTCCACTTAAGAGTGCAGCTACAAAGGCATTACCAAACTGAATTAGAGTTGCCAAGCAACTGGGGGTGGGTGCGCAGGGACAACCACCAGGCCTACTGGTGGACCTTTAACAGGAGCTGACTCTGCAGAACTGCCAAGGTGAAGTTTTGTGCCACAAATGTCTGCTGATCAAGCTACTGCTCAACGCACAGGAAGCAGAGATGACTAAAAAGATGAGCAGCCATCAATGGAATCAGTTCAGCCTGAAGACTCAAGTCTGCTGTGTAAGACTGAGGAGCTCGTACTCCCATGGCTCTCTTAGAGTTAGTCTCCATACTCTGCAGCAGTGATTTCCAAATGGGTAACTTAAGGGGACCCACCCAAGAAGTGAATTCTCTCTGCATAGGGGCCATTATTGCACAAACATGGGTGGGTGAAGGGAGATGGTGCAGCCATTTCTAAAGAACGGTAAGTATTTATAATACAATACAATACAATACAATACAATACAATACAATACAATACAATACAATACAATGGATATTTATATACCACTTCTCAACTAAAGTTTCCAAAGCAGTTTACACAGATATAAATAAATATATAAAATGGTTCCCTGTCTCCAAAGGGCTCACAATAGGAAAAGAAAAGAACAAATGAAACATAAGATCGACACCAGCAACAGCCACTGGAGGGATGCTGTGCCACGGATGGATAGGGCCAGTTGCTCTCCCCCTGCTAAATAAAGAGAATCATCACTTTTAAATGATGCCTCTTTGCTCAGTTAGCTGTGAATTATTAATAATGTATCAATAATTCCCCCCCAAAAAATGCATTCATAAATAGTACTAATGCTTACGTATTACAAGCATGTATAACTGTTTATTATGGAAGTGCTGTATTTAACTAAAAAAAAAAAAATTAAAGATATGAATTATACTGTACTAGCTGAATGGGGTGCAGAGCATCTGGGCCTCTAGTTCTCTTCTTGGCTTTCCTCTCATCCTCCCTGCCTGATGGCCACCGCTTTCCTCTCGGCCTCCCTTCCCGATGGCTGCCGCTTTGCTCTCACCCTCCTTGCCCGATGGCCACCACTCAGCTGTTCTCCTGGCCTGCAGCCACCCCCCCCAAACAAACAAACAAACAAACAACAAACTGCCGGTCTCCGTTGCTATCCGGCAACTGCTTGTGAACTCTCATGAGAGCTGCCACACATGGGATTAGTGACGGGTATGCCATATATATATAGGGGGGGGGGAGCTGTTTGGGACCTGTTTAGTGCTCGGACCAAAATGTGACCTTGAGGGTACATGGCTTCCAATAATCATTACCAGAATCAGAATCTTTATTATTATGGTCACTGACCAGACACCAAAATTATAGAGAATAACATTTTAAATATGACAGCAACCACCTTTGGTGTCAATATCCCAATAACCCAATAAGATCCAGTTCTAATAGTGACCTAAAATAACCTAAAACCTAATTTATTTATTTATTTATTTATTTGACACAGAACTTTAATCCACTCTTGTCTGATGTTAACAGCCAGCAAACTAGTAACAAATTGACCCATATGACTTCTATGGCATTGGCCTACTAAATGTGGGATTCCAGAACTGGCTAGTTCACACAGTTATCTGGCTTTTTGGTTCTATGTATGACACCGTGCAAGAGTGCTAGCTGGGCAAAAAGGCACCTTTTAAATATGGTGATTCTCTTTATTTAACAGAGGAGAGTAAATGGCCCTATCCACCCCTAGTGCAGTATCCAGTGATTGTTGCTGGTGTCTATCATGTTCCTTTTTAGATTGTGAGTCCTTTGGTGAAAGGGATCCATCTTATTTATTTATTATTTCTCTAAGTAAAACCACTTTGGAAACTTTTCTGGAAAATCAGTATATAAATATTTGTTGTTGTTGTTGTTGAGTTCTGAGGTCAAACACCTGCTGCCCACTCACAATGAATAAATTGTCATACATCCTGTATGTCGTACATCCAGATGGGAGAGCTGGTCTTGTGGTCTTGTCCCCATTGCGAAGCAGAGTCTACCCTGGTTTGCATTTGGATGGGTGACTACACATGTGTGCTGTCTGCTGTAAGATATTCCTTTTCAGTGATGGGGCCGTAGCTCAGTAGTAGAATACCTGCATGCATTTGGAAGGTTCACCCCCAGCATCTCCAAGTAGGGTTAGGAGAGATTCCTGTCTGAAACCTTGGAGATCCGCTACCAGACAATGTAGACAATACTGAGCTAGATGGTCAATGATCTGATTCAGTATAAGGTAGCTTATACTCAGTTTAAGTAAACCTATGCATTTACTTTTTTTTTTCTTGGTGGGCAGTGTGTGCATAAGCCTTGGGTCACAGATGGCATTCTACAAATTGTGTTTGACATACTGTGCAACATTCTGTCTGCCTTGTAACAGAACATGCACACAAGCACACTCTTGTGCAATCACAGTTGCATGATTGACAGCCATTATTTCCAATGGCCATTGATCATGAAACTGCATTTGCATAAGTACCACATTTGTGCAAGAGTGTTCCAAGTTAGATGCAATATTATTCAGTATGTTGACCAGTGGGCATAAATAAGCTTCAGGCTCACTTGCATTGTTACTGTCTACACACTAGGAAATAGTATAAGCCACAGGTTCCCAAAAGGGGGTACTAGTACCTCTAGGCGTACTTGAAGGGCTCTCAGGGGGTCCTCAGAGTCCTCTTGTCTCTAGACACTTCAGGCACATTATTTGTTTCCCACCTGAAGATTGTTGGCTTGAAGCCTACATGTCCTCAGCGATATGTCCCCTGCTGAAGAGGAGGGTGAATGCCCTCCAGCTCTGCTTCTGATAGGCTGGCTACATGCTGAAGCATACCATACCACTCCTCTCGGTCTGACTGACAGGCCTCAGAAAACTAGCACTGAGTACTCTCACTAAAATCAATAGAGCAACAGTAAGTTTACTTGTCCCATTAATTTCAGTGGGAGTACACATGGATAATTTGGTCTGGATGTAAGCCAGTGACGGGAATAGACTCTCTCATACCTGTAATATTCAGATATACACACACACATTTTAAAAAGGTTGGGAAGCCCTGAAGAGTGGTACATAAATATTTGTAGTAGCAGTAGTAACAAACTTAATTGCCCCCCCCCCACCTTTGTAATGTGTATATGGATTTAAGGGGAGCTGCTGCAGTCTTTCAGTTCCTTATTGCTGTGTTTCTCCATTCTAGGCTTCAAGTCCAGCTTGCACAGAACTAGAGACAGTCATGTTGGATTGGCTAGGGAAGATGATCAATTTGCCTCCACAGTTTTTGGCTGGGAAAGATGGAGAGGGAGGCGGGGTGATCCAGGTAAGTTAGGATGAGAAAACAAAGGGTATATTGGTGCAAATGTTTGGGATCTCAATTACTGTTTCATTATTCAAACTGGATAGGAACTGTTTTATATATTCACTAGTATTTTTAAGCCCGTTATAATAACGGGCGCTAGGGTCCCCCCCCTTTATTCCTTCTTCCTTTTCTCTTGCCCTTTTTTTTGGTTTCTTTTTTATTTATCTCTCTTCCTTTGTTTCAATAAACTGCAAAGCACAATTTTTTACATCAGTGAAAGCTGGACATTCTCCCCCCCCCTTGTATTTTTAGAAGATATTCTGAAGGAGACTTCCTACTGACTTGCAGAGAGATACCACAGTTGCATAGAGAATCCCGCCACTTAAATTAGCAGGCTGCTCAGCATTTGGAGGCCCTCCCCATGCCTGCAGGAGACTGGACCTCCACCTGCAAGTCCAGTCCAAAGAGCATCACTGCAGATACCAACACTGCCCACCATGTTCTTTTAAGATTTGGTGGCTGCCCACTGTATTGCATTGACAGAGTTGTTAGTCAAGTCCAGTTCTGGACCTGCTTACCTTCAAAGGCTTCTCCTACCACTGAGGTGTGCTATGATGCTAAGGGATGTATAGGGTCAGGGATGGTATCACTTGTTGGTTTATCTTGCACTACTGCTTTCAACAGGCAACATCATGGTGCCACAGTCCAATATGGGATTTGCACTTGGCACATTGTGCCAGTTACAACTGTGCCAACCCAATGGCTTTTAAGAATGTGTGTCTCAACTCAGGATTGTCACATTAAAGAGGCAGAAGGTATACACACAGCCTTAACCACCTTTTCCAGTGTAGAAATGCTGTTTCTCTAGCCAGTACCAAGATACAGTTTGGATATTATACTCAAAGGTTTTTCAAGTGGGGGGGGGGGAACCTGAACACTTTGGTAAACATCATGGTACAAATCTAAACATCATTGCTCTTTTCACCAGAAGTGCAAAGGCCAGCCAAGACTCAGTAACTCATATCAAAATTCATATTCAAATAAGTACTTGCCGGTTTCAAATATGTTCCCTTTTTTATTTGAAACATTAGAATGTCTTGGCTTAAAGGGATTAACTGGTTGCTGCTTTTTGCCCTTTTCAGCTGCACTTCTTTGAGATTTAGGATCAAGTTAGACTGAGCTGTCCTTTTGGAAGGTGACATGAAAGGTGCTGGGGACACACACCGGAAGGGAGTTCATTGTGCAATGATCGCTGTGATGTTAATATTGAGGAAGGCTTTTCCAATCCATCTTTAAATCCATGCTCTGTTCTCAGAGCTTGGCAATCCAGTTCATTTACAGAGCTGCAAGTTGAACCCAGTTCTGAAGGCGAAGGAGTCACAGAATAAGGCAGAGCACAGCTGTGTGGCCCATGTTCTCCTTGTTCTGCCGTTCCGGGGCTGCCGCCGCTGCTTCTCCTCTCCCCGCGGCTGGACTGAGTGCCGCCCATAGTCGCCGCCCATAGTCCCCAAAGTCTCCCCCCCGGTGGCGACCCCCCCGCACATGATTTAGGGCCCAATCGGCCCATGTAAATGCCACCGCTGCCTACCGCCCGCCCTCCCAGCTGCCCGATTTACCCGTAAAAGTCATTATTTAGAGAAGGAGAGGGAACTCGCAAGCAGAGCTCCTCTCTCTGAAAAGCCTCTTCCCGAACTGGAGCTTTGGCGTTTCCTTTGCGTCCATAGCGCCAGTTCGGGCAGTGACTTTGCACAGAGAGGAGCTCTGCTTGCGAGCTCCTCTCTCCTTCTCTAAATAATGACTTTTACGGGTAAATCGGGCAGCTGGGAGGGCAGGCAAGGGCCCCAAAGTCTCCCCCCCACTTGGCTTCGGTGGTGCCGCCAGGCCTCAGCGGCGGCTCTGCTGCCGCCTCAACCGGCTCCCCCCGCCGCCTCTTCCCCCCGCCCGGCTTCGGCGGCGCGGCCAGGCCTCGGCCATGGCTCCGCCGCCGCCTCGGCCAGTTCCCCTGCCACCTCTTCCCTGGTTTGGGGGGGCTTCCCCGGCTTCTTCGCGGCGGCCGCTTCTGGCCGCCCAACATGGCGGTCCTGTCTCCCTTGGGCTGTTCTGGGCCTGCGCTTTGCGCAGGCCCAGAACAGCCCAGGGAGGCAGGGACGCAGATCCCCAACGTTCCAAGGCCACGGCCACTCACTTAGCCTTTTATTATATAGGATAATCAGCAAAATAATGGTATATTATTAAGGGAATAAGGACAAATGGTTCCCCACAAGTTTGCACCAGACCTCTGTTTATCAACAGAAATTTAGCTGAATGAAGGGAAAGACAGACAGATTCCTTCTCCCGTTGGTGTGATGTAAGCCACATACTGGCTTCCATGGCCAAATACTTCAGTTGACACTCCTGTTGGTCACAATCCATTTAAGAGTAACATTTGTGTGGCAGTCTTCTCTAATTTGTCATCTGTGTATCACAATGTATCATCACAGATTATCTATCTATCTATCTATCTATCTATCTATCTATCTATCTATCTATCTATCTATCTATCTATCTGATTTACATACCACCCTTCCAAAAATGGCTCGGGGTGGTTTACAACAAAATAAAAACTATAAAAACTAGTTAACAATTAAAATCAAAACTATAAAAACAGAATAAAACCAATTAAACATTCAAACAGTTTAAAAAACCCTGGAAAACTAGAGCAGGCATTTAAAACAATTTATAACAATTAAAAAACCCTGGAAGGCCAGGCCAAACAGATAGATTTTAAGGGCTCTCCTGAAAGACAATAATGAACTCAAATTATAGATTTCTGCCGGGAGTGCATTCCATAGCCCAGGAGCAGCTGCAGAGAAGGCTGCTCTGAGTCACCACCAGACTAACCGGTGGTAACTGGAGACGGACCACCTCAGATGACCTTGTGGTGGGGATCATGCAGAAGAAGGCGCTCTCTAAGATGGGTCCTCCAAACCGCTTTATCGGTGTACATTAGGTGTGTCCCCCTTGTGAACTGTCACATGAACCTAGGATGGGTTCAGCATGCTTCACACAATTCCATATGGTTTATTCACAGAACAACTGTGCAGTGTGTGTGTGTGTGTGTGTTTGTGTGTGTGAAATATAATGACTAAGATGCAACTCAGACTTAAATGTGTACTTAAGGTTAAGTGTGCTTATCTTCTGGATTAGATTGTGGCCAATGCATTTCCAAACTTCAGACATCTCACCAACCCATAACCAAGGAAGCGCAAACTGGTTTTCTGTGATGTCTAAATTGAGCAATCATGGTTTCTCTTTGGTTGGCAAAAGTAAAGGTAAAGTGTGCCATCGAGTCGGTGTCGACTTCTGGTGACCACAGAGCCCTGTGGTTGTCTTTGGTAGAACACAGGAGGGGTTTACCACTGCCTCCTCCTGTGCAGTATGAGATGATGCCTTTCAGCATCTTCCTATATCGCTGCTGCCCAATATAGGTGTTTCCCATAGTCTGGGAAACATACTAGTGGGGATTTGAACCGGCAACCTCTGGCTTGCTAGTCAAGTCATTTCCCTGCTAAGCAATCATGGTTTCTCTTTGGTTGGCAAACCACAATAAAAATTATGGTTTAAAGTGAGTTTGCAAACCATTGTTTGTGCTATGGTTTAACATGATATCTAAATTAGCGAGCTACAGCCTTTACTTTGGCCTTCAAACGCTGCTGTACCTAGAGACTGAAGTGCTAAGCTGATGGAAAGTGAAAGCAAACAAGCAGCTCTAATGTTTTGCTTGATGGCCTGGAAGCTCAAACCCTGGTTTGAGTTCTGAACTATGAGGCTCTCATGTGCAGCCTAACCGAGGCTAGGGACATCCAGCCTGTGTTAGGCTGCACATGAGAACCACAAGGATTGCGCCCAATACCAGTGGGTCAATGCCTCCTAGCCCGGCTTTTTAGCCTGGCTGCTAGCCAAGGTTTAGGGAGCGCACACATCATAAACCCAGACTACTAGCTCGTGTGTGAATTGGGCTGCTTCTACCCTGGCTGCACACAGAGACAGGTGCCTAGAGTGCTCGTCGGTTTGGGGGAATCCCCCACTGCATTGTACATGTCACGAGGTGCATTGTAGGATTTGCAGAGGCTGGGACAATGAGTCCTGGCCTCAGATCAAGCCACCCTGCTCTGTGATGCATGGAGCAGGGTTGACCGTGTGGGAGCGTGCTTCACCGAGCAACCAAGCAACCAGCGATTGTCTGGGGGGAAAGCAAGGTTTGAGAAGCCTTACCCCGCCCTCCCAGTAGGTCGTGTGAATGACCCTTATGGTTAATACAGATCATGGTGTAACTTTATGTCTGAACTGAGCCTTACTGAATGTTGTGCGCCTTGTCATCTTCACCTTGATTATTTGAGAGTTGGTTCATGTATACATGTATATCGCTGGATTTTTCTATACTTAATTGTGATACACTTGACCACTGGCAGATAAAAGTGTGTACTGACTCCACTGAATAATCTTGTATTGAGGTTCTAAGTCTGTGGTGAAGCTCTGGAATGGCCCATTCACATATGCAAGTCATCAAGGGTTTGTGCATGTGTGCACCAATTCTGAAACTCTGTGTTATCCAAGTTCACTTTATATCACTGTGAAAGTCTTTGTCAGTGTAATGTCCAGAGGAAATGCTCTCTCTTTTATCTGAACCAGTATTCCAGATCTTCTAGATACTACCCTGCCATCTGGATGAACAAAGTTGTGCTCCTTTTGTACTCCTTTGTGACCAGCTGGAATTCTAGTGCTTTATATTCCATGAATGCAGGTGATTATAGTCCTTTGCCGGACCTTCACTCCTTTTCCATAATTTTTAATCTGGATCAGCTCTATCTGAGCCCATGCTAGCAGTTGAAGGCTTATGCCAGAGGGATTTGATTTTACAAGAGGTATGAAAGTATTCTTCAGCTCACAATAGTACCAATGTTGTGCTGATGACATTGGGTAATTACATCTGTTTACCAACTGTAAGTGCTGCCCTTTTAAACTGACAGTTCCTGATTGTCTGTAATTTGGGAAGACACCGATAATTGTTCAGTTTAGGGACTGAAGGATGAGCGTGTGGGGTGTCTGTGCTTCTACTGGAGATGAGGCAATTTGTGGAGCTGGCCTCACACTTGTAACAATAATGAAAAAGCAAGGAAGGATGAGAATGACTTGGGTTTTATATCAGAATGCCAATCATTTCCTGAACCAAATGAATAGTGGAGTGTTGGCCTGTGCAAATTGGTTCCTAATTGCCTTTGAAAAACCAAATCAATATAGAATCTTTTCTTGCTGCCTTGAAGGTGACATTTGGAAAAATTAAAAGATGAAAGAAAGAAAAATCAGCAACACTGGGCTCTGGCTGATGCCAGGAGATGTTCTCGCCAATATTTCTGCCACCCCTTGAGAGCCTGCTTGTTATCGTCATATTTGTTTGCTTGCAGGCCGTTAAGGGGAAATTATCATAGCCAGCTTCCTTAGTAAGTGTGTGTCAGAAAATTAAACTTTCTCAACAAAACTTCAATAAACACATCTTAATTTTTAAAAGAATGGTCTTAAAGTTAATGAACTACTCTATAGAGATCCACCTTCCCCATCTGAGCTTGTCTAAGGACATTTCTACACATTAAGAAATGTGTTTGTAGGTGGTGGGCAGGCTAAATCGGGGCACAGATCCATACAGACAGTAGTGGCTCGTGTCTGGCCGCAGGGGCAGCCCCGCTCACCCAAACCCTACGGTTAGCCACACCCCCATGTCTGATGTCAGACATGGGGGGCATGGTCTGGATCCCAAACAGGGCTGTGTGGCCCCATTTGGGAGCTAGATCAGGGCCAGCCTTGAGGGAGAGCCGCTTCTGGCCATGTTGTGAATGCAGCGCTGGCCATTTAACTCCCTAACAGGGCCCCATGGCCCCACTCAGGAGCTAAACCAGCCCTCCTGTGTCTGATGTCAGACGTGGGGTGTGTGTTGGGGCCGTGAGGCATGGCCCCTGAGGGGTGGCGGCCCAGGCTTTTGAACCCAGTCGCTCAATGGTGGCTACGCCCCTGCGTACAGATCACACATTTGGGGCAGGAGTGGGTTTGCTGCTTGACTACATAGGCTAGGAGGATCAGCCCAGGAGAAATAGCAGTGGTTCTGTCAAAATAGTTGTGTATCCACCTTGGGTACAAGCGTAGAAAGTTAGTATATACATGATATGTAAATTAAAAAATATTATTTATTATTATTTTTTAATTTTAATTTAACTTGGCAAATAGGCACCTTTTAGCATGATGATTCTCTTTATTTAGCAGGGGGAGAGTAACTGGCCCTATCTACCCCCAGCACAATACTTCCAGTGACTGTTGCTGGTGTCTATCTTATGTTTCCTTTTAGATTGTGAGCCCTTTGGGAACAGGGATCCATCTTATTTATTTATTATTTCTCTTTGTAAACTGCTCTGAGACATTTTTGGAAGAGCGGTATAGAAATCAATCAATCAACCAATCAATCAAACAAACAAACAAACAAAAACAAACAAATTCGATTTCTATACCGCCCTTCCAAAAATGGATCAGAGTGGTTTACACAGAGAAATAATAAATAAATAAGATGGATCTCTGTCCCCAAAGGGCTCACAATCTAAAAGGAAACATAAGATAGACACCAGCAACAGTCACTGGAGGTACTGTGCTGGGGGTGGATAGGGCCAGTTACTCTCCTCCTGCTAAATAAAGAGAATCACCATGTTAAAAAGTGCCTCTTTGCCACATTAGCAGGGGTTATAACCTATAAACTTATAAACTTCATGATAGTAGTTTAAAAACCCTTCCTTAGCAAATGCCTGTTGAATAAAGTATTTCTTGTTGTCTGTGTTTTATTTTGAGTAGCATGATAATACTCTAACTCTTCAACATGTTTGCTTCAGCACAATGGGTCATCCCCACCATTGTGGAACATTTTCTATTGGATTGCCCAGCCCAATCCAACTAAATCTGCCAATTCTTTATCACAGGGCACTGCCAGTGAGGCTACCTTGGTTGCACTGCTTGCAGCTAGGACCAAAGTGATCCATCGTGTCCAGTCAGAAAATGGAAAACTGACTCAGGAAGACATCATTGGCCGGCTGGTGGCTTATACCTCTGATCAAGTGAGTACTTCTACATGCTGTAGTATAGGCTTTTGGAATAACATCCTTTGGTTCTGGCATTTGTTTGTTTGTTTCTTTGTTTGTAGAATGTTACATTTTCTGTCCCATCCCATGGCCCATTAGGACCCATCCCCGAGAAGATTTTCAGTCTAAAAACACAGTAAAATCAAACAAAACACAATGGTCCAGTTTGGTTGTCAAGTAGAACCATGGTTGAATCTTGGTCCTATGCTACTTCTCTGGGCCTTGAGAGCATGTGCTCCTCCCTCAGGACATCCAGATTCACCAGACTCAGTTTATTCTTATCTTCATTGTAATGAACCAAAATCTGAAACCCTCTTCAAACTTTGGATTCAGTTCTCAGTAGAGATTGCGAGAAATTGATGGTTCAATAGAACTAAATTAGAGCTGCACAACTTTGGCCTGCCTGCAGATGTTGGACTACAACTCCCATCATCCCTGACCAAGCCTATCCCTAGGGGTGTGTGGGCCCAGAACAGCTGGGGCGGGGCAGGGAGAGCAGGGCCCCAGCAAGGTAGAGAGATTTCTGTCTGGAGTCTCCTGGTAGGGCAGGTGAGGGCAGAACAAGCTGCAGTTGCCTCTCTCTCTCTCCCTGCCACAGCTGCCTCTTTCTCTCTCTTCTCACTCTGGCTTTAACTTGAGCTGAATGATCTGATTATTGCCAACTTGGCTCAAATTAAAGCTGGGGCAAGAAAAGAGAAAGAGTCAGCTGCGGTGAGGTGGGGAGAGAGAGAGAAAGAGATGTGGCAATGGCCAATTCTGCCTTTACCTGTCCCACCTTCTGCCCTGCTTGCCTTAGCCTCACTGTCCGCACCTGCCTCTGTTCCCACCACTGCCGGCCCCCGGAGCCATGGCTGCATTCCAACAGAGCCAGCATGGAGTAGTGGTTAGAGCAGGCATCCCCAAACTGCAGCCCTCCAGATGTTGCTGAACTACAACTCCCAGCATCCCTAGACACATTTTTTTGTGGCTGGGTATGCTGGAAGTTGTAGTTCAGCAACATCTGGAGGGCCGCAGTTTGGGGATGCCTGGGTTAGAGTGTTGGACTAGGACAGGGAAGACTGGAGTTCAATTCCCCATTCAGCCATGAAGCTGGGTAATAGGGATGTGCACTGGGTGATTGGGATGTGCATGGAACCATTCGGTGCCCCATTCTAGGAGTGCTGAACTGGTTCCGACAACTGAACTAGTCTGGAGGGTGGGGGCAGGAGAGAGGGAAAAAAGGGAGGGGAAAAGAGAAAGACGGAAGGGTGAGGGATGGGCCTGGGCCTGTCAGCAGCCTGAGGAGAACAAGTGGCCATGGTGGCAGTGGTGGCAGCAAGGAAGAGCTTGGTCAACTGTTGCCACTGCTTGGAGCTACAGATGCCATTGGTGGAGGGAGGCAGGCTGGCAAGGGACGGGCCCGAGCCTGTCAGCATCCTGAGGAGAACGAGCAGCCATGGCAGCAGTTGCAGTGAAGAAGGACCTGGTAAACTGCTGCTGCTACTCCTGTGAGGAGGAGCGGGGTGAGGGTGAGGAGGTCTCTGGTGTTAGGGGGCTGCAGCTTGGCCAATTGGCACTGGCAATGCTGCAGCCACAACCAAGAGGGGTGAGGGGGATGGAGCAACGAGATGGAGAAGCAGGAGCAGGAGCAGAGCTCAGGTGAGGATGGAGAGAACTCTGAGGTGAGGGGGCTGTGATTGGGGTGAGGTGAGCAATCAAGTACTAGCACACAAATGCTCTGTGCAGTTAAGCTAGTTAAACTAAATCATTTACTTCTGTGCAATCCCATTTGTTTACTGCCAGGCAACGGACTCTCCCCCCGCCCTTGTTTACTGCAAGGGAGCCCTTGCAGGGAGGCCGTTTGCATGGAGGCCATTTGCTGACAAATATTATAAATAAATAAATAAAATGGCCTCTGCCAGCTGAGTGGTGGAGCCGAACCTCCACCGCAGCGGATGCTGGGCAGAACATTGCTGCTTACAACCGCGTTCAGATGTGGTGGGAGGAGAAGTAAATTCCTCTCCTCGTCTGCACCAGCCATCTCTGCCAGTGTCCCAAACCCAACAGATTTGGGCAGCTCGCCCTCACTGGAGAAGCCCTTGCCTCCCCTCTGCTTCTGCCTCCTCCCTTCTATTATTATGAATTTTGGCCCTATTATTATGGCCTTCTGCCATTGGATCCCCCCACCCCCGGAGCACTTGTGCAAGGCTGCAATGATGCAAGGCTCAATTAGATTTTTGTTTTGGAACAGCGCTTCCCTCTGCTGGCAGCTTTGCACAAGGCAGCCCAGAAATTTAAAAAAAGAAAGAAAGATTGTCATGTCATCCCCGCTCCGCGACCCCCTTGGCCCAAATGGAGCAGGAGGAGGGGGCAGATAAATGCGTTTCAAGGAGAATATGGACACCTCCTGCCTGGAAAACATGCTGCAGTGGACCACAATATGAATGGCCACCAGCCTACCATGGAGCATTGAACAACCCTTTGCTCTCGGTTTGAAAACATTGTATTATTCCATCATACTTTGCAACCCTTTAAGCAGCGTAAATCTCGTAGTCTGGAAAATGCCCATGTGTTTCAGTGACTCTGCTGCCATTTTCATCTGAAGGTATTGTGTTGCCTTCAGAGAGATTCCTGTAGACAATTACTCAGGTGTAGGTTAAGCTGCAAGTTCTGCTGGTTGGAAGGGAAGCTGTAGCAGACTGAATCAGGTCTGCTGTTGACACTCTGGCAGATAGGCAGAACCAGACTGATTTCCCTGCTTCCTTCCATGCACTGGGCCTTGGCAATTTAAGATTATACAGCCACAAGAGCTACAATTATAAAGCCTGTTCATGATAAAATCCAGATGCTCTGTCCTACCTGTATGAAATTTGGCCCAGATAACCTGCCTGGTGAAACATATGATCTGGCCAAATGTCATTCTTCATTGAAGAAGAATGTTTGCAGAAGTGGAGGGCACAGATGCCTTGTGACAGTTTTACTTTACGCTAATAAAGACTCTGGGTGGACATTGGAACAATTTATTACATTTTTATCCTGCCCTTTCTCCAAGAAAAAGCATGGCACACATGTTTCTCTCTCCATCCCACTTAGCCTCACAACAACACTGTGAGTAAGTTAGGTGACTGACCCAAGGTAACTCTGGGAAATTCATGGCTGAGCAAGGATTTGAACCTGGGGCTTCCCAGTTCTAGTCCAGCATTTTAACCAGTATAACACACTGCCTCTCATGCAGTGGTTTTTGTTCCATAGTCAATGTTCTAATCATTTATCAACAACAAGAAGGCATTTCAGACAGTGAGGTCAGTCATACAAGCGAAAACGGTGTTCTACCCGGGTTTGGGAGCCACCTCTATAATAATTGCCACCTCAATTATTTCCTTTTAGTCTGGTACCTATGTGGATAAGATATTTAAATGTTACTACCTTAAGCGGTGCAGTGGGGAAATGCTTAACTAACAAGCAAAAGGCTGCCGGTTCAAATCGCTGCTGATACTACATCGGGCAGCGATTTAGGAAGATGCTGAAAGGCATCATCTCACACTGTGGGGGAGGAGGCAATGGTAAACCCCTCCTGTATTCTACCAAAGACAACCACAGTGCTCAGTGGGCATGAGTAGTCAAAATCGACTTGATGGCACACTTTACCTTTACCACATGAAGTAGATACTTCAGTGGCAGCCCTATATAGTGAGTAATTTCTAAACTGGCCCTAGAATTACAATAACATTTATGTAAACTGGCCTTATTTTCCTGTCAAAGCAACCCTCCTTTTCTCCATGTGATTAGCATTTAGCAGACATCCTTGCATATAAATTCTTAGCAGGGCCAGGAACAGGAAAAGCTTTGAACTTAAATGAAAGCAAACTCTGAACTTGTCCTTTTAACATTTAACTTGTCCTTTTAATATTTTTACATTTTAGAAAAGTACTAATCCTACCAGAGGAAACCAGTGAATGTAGCTTCTTCCCACAAAGATGACATTTTATTATCTAAATGTCAGTGAGGCAGCAGGTGTTTATTTTCTTTGATATTTTGATTCCCCACCCCTGAATAATCTCCTTAGTTTTGCAGCATCTAATAGTATTATAAATACGCAAACTCCTCTTTCATTTTTTTGTAAAAAAATAAAAACTCCAACAAAAAACACCCACATTTCAATTTTTTAAAAGTAAAGTCATAATTCACAGAAGATATGGGTCAATACAAGCAAGACAGTATTCTTCCCTTCAGCTTAAAACTCAGAATACAACAGAAAATCTTGATCAGATTTCACCAAGGAAAACCATCAGACCACGTCTTAAGTAAACCCATTCCATTGCTGCACTTTGCATCCTGATGAGCATCACTATTGACAATGTATCCAGAAAAAGACTGAGCACAGAACCCTAAAATGTTTCATAAAATGTCAGAATAAAATACAACATAAGTCTGATGAGAAGAACTTTCCATAAACAGTGGACCACCCAGGGGCGGAGGTAAGGTGAGGCAGTTGCCTCAGGTGGCAGATTATTGAGGCACCAGAAAGGTGGCAAGATTTCCCCAGCTGCTGCCATTGGAGCCGTTCTTCAGGACTGATCTGACGCTTACAAGCTTGGCAAGGAGTGCCTCTTTTCATACTTCTTGAAAAGCAAAGTTCGGTTCATTTATGGTTGCCACCAGCTCATTTGGTGGCGACCCAAGACTGGGCTTTCTCTGTGGCTGCTCCAAGAATATGCTTTGGAATATGCTTCCTGATGAAATAAGAGCATCTCCTTCTCTGTTTGTTTTCAGGAAGACTCTCAAGACTCTCCTGTTCTCACAAGCTTAATTAGAATTAATTTTAGTAATTGCAATTGTTTTAATAACTGTTTTATACTATTGTTTTTATTGTGTCTCATGTATTTTAATCTGTCTTGACTTTAAATATTATTTTAAATTTTGTACATCGCCTAGAGATGTACATATCAGGAGGTATAAAATATGATAAATGATAAATAAATAAAAGACATAGAGGCTGTTGACAACCTTCCCTGCTCTCTGCTCCCCCCTACCCCCACTTTCAAAGCTTGCCTGGGCCAGTCCTGAAAGGGGGCTGACTACCCCCCGCCCCCCAGGCCATGGGGCAAGACAGCACTGTAATACCTTGAGCTGCCTGCTGCTACTTAAAGCCAAAAAGATAAACTTAGCCTTAAAACATGCCCAGTTCAATCAGTATAAATACATGTTACAATATTTAAATGGTCTGGCTGCCATGTATGTTTCACTATAATGAATAAAAGGTGAATTAAAGTCATCTCTTCCAATAGGGTTCATTTCTAAAGTGTATCTACGGTGGGTTTTTTTTTTTTTTAAGTATTGTTAGGAGACAGGAGTTTACATGAAAAGGATGGGATGTGAAAAAGGAGTGAGGTAGGGTTTAAGTTACGCAAGCAATGAAGCTTTTTGTTTTCTCTTTGGAGACTTTGAATGCATTTCTGCTGTGCAGTCCCCTCATTTGTACTTGATGTGCCTAGCTCCCCTCCCACTTGCCCTTTGGATTGTAAATGGCTGATCCTCAATGAGGGATGACAGCCCTCCCTGTTTGCTGAAGGTCAGAGGATTTTTTCTGTCTGCACAAGGATTCGCCTTAAGACGTTTCTGACCTTTTAAAGCAGCCTGTTGCTAAGCTCATAGTTCCTCCTGCATTAAGTTCATAACTGGATGACTCAGAAATTCAAAAAGAAAACCTAAGCAACTTAAGGGGGAAGAACAGGTTTAACACGGGAGCATGTTGCTGATACAGAGAATGGCAAAGAGTACATTATGCTGTTTTGCCCTCTTTCCCTCCAGAGGGAGTTGTTATAGGACAACAGTAATGTCTATGTGGAACTGGTATAAGGTGTGTGTGTCTGTGTGTGTGTGCGCGCGCGCTGTGTTTAACACAGAATTAACCAGGATCGCTGAGCCCTCTGGAACTGATGGTGAAAACCCAGAATTTCCAGGCAATCCTGGTCAAACCATCCTGGGTATCTAGGCTCATTAAATGTGGGTTAACCATAGTGGTTTGACCAGGGTTACCTGGAAATTCTGGGTTTTCACAATCAGCTGTACAGTACAATTGTACTGTAATCTGAGTTTAATTGTAATTTTGATAATTTGTGATTTAAAAACATTCTAATTATTAGTCATCTTGGGTATATTTATTTGATATAGAAAGGTAGATTTAAATGTACACAAAGAATAAATTTCCTGCAATGATGTGTATCATCCTGCAACTGAAGAAAATTAAGAACATTACAGTTTTCTTAAAGTTAGGGCATGCATGTTCTGGCTGGAATGTTTTTGGATTGAGATCAAACAGATCTGTAACAAACAGAGGGACAGGCTGTAGAGGAAGCATAAAGGAGTAAACAGCTATGAAGTGGTGGAAGGAAGGACATTTTTGTCCTTGCATGAAATCCAGATCTGACATCCATGTCGGGGAAAAAAATTGAATTAAGGCATTAAGGTGTTAACATGAAATTGTTAGAGTTCAGAGGGGTTAGATTGTTTATTTAACAATAGTTTATTTAGTTTAGTAGTTTATTTAGGCAATACATCAGATAGATGTATCTATGTGCCTAGCTGCTCACTACATCAAGAGAGGGGGAGGAAGAAGACGGAGGTTTTTCTCTCAGGTGAGAGAATGAAGCTTGAGACTATCAGTCTAACAATGAGGAATCAGGACAGAGATAGCATGGTCAGAGGGGAATCTCTTACTCACTACTGTAATACTAGTAACAGGAGAACTTTATTACGTGCCTGTGATTCCTCAGGCCTTTCACACAGACCTCACTTTGGAGGGAAACTCTGAGTAACTACAAAAGAGCAGAACAGCTAAGACAAGATACAGAACCTTACCAAATAGTAAAGCATGGAAGAACACCACCAATTGGTCAGTGGTGTTACTTATACAATCATTACTCTATTCCCTAAGCCACCTACTGTAATGGCGCAGCGGGGAAATAACTTGCCTAAGGAGCAAGAAGTTACCAGTTTGAATCCCCGCTGGTATGTTTCCCAGTCTATGGAAACACCTATATCGGGCAGCAGTGATATAGGAAGATGCTGAAAGGCATCATCTCATACTGCATGGGAGATGGCAATGGTAAACCCGTCATTTATTCTACCAAAGAAAACCACATGGCTCTGTGGTCGCTAGGAGTCAACACTGACTTGATGGCACAGCTTTACTTTACTCTATTCCCTAATGCCCCTAGTGGTCAATAGGGTAGCTGGTGATAAGAGTCAATGCCTTCAGGAGCTGTATCTCCAAGTAGAAATGTGGATAACTTCATCCTTATTTTGAGATGATGCATTAGAGCCCCTGGTGGCGCAGTGGTAAAACTGCCACCCTGTAACCAGAAGGTTACAAGTTCGATCCTGACCAGGGGCTCAAGGTTGACTCAGCCTTCCATCCTTCCGAGGTCGGTAAAATGAGTACCCAGAATGTTGGGGGGCAATATGCTAAATCATTGTAAACCGCTTAGAGAGCTTCCAGCTATAGAGTGGTATATAAATGTAAGTGCTATTAAGCATTTGAAAATACCTGGGAAATGCATTTGTGACCTTGGGTATCATAATGATTTGGTGTTGCAGAGATCTTGGATGGAGCTGTTGTAGTGTAATATTTTGCATCCTCAATATGCCTTTTGGAATGATTTGCAGTCCATACATAATATTTAGTAGGATGGATCATCCATACAATTTGCTGGAGATGGTTCTACTAGAACCTATTCAGGTTTCACATGATTGTCTTTGAACAAAATGTCTGTGGGTAATGCATGCCTATAAATGGTTTGAAGGGGTGTTAACTGTAGTGAAGTGTATATACAGAACTGTGGGAAAAGAAAGGGTTAATAGTTCTAAGAGCAGCTTCTACCACCAGGAAGTTTTTCATGCCCAGCTTTTGGTTCACATCTCCTCCGGAATGGAGGTGTGTGTTCACATATCTACCAAATTTACCCCAAAGTCCCTGCGAGCTATCAGCAAGCACTTCACACAAAATTCAGGTTTTCCTTTCTGCATTAGAGTGTAGTCCAGTTTATATCCGGGATAAAACAATCTACTTTCGCATTGGGTTTTTTGGCAACTCCAAACTCGCAGTAAAGCCTCACAGAAAACCCGTGATAAAGCCTGCTGTCTGGGAAAGCTCCAGGGGGGCTCTGAGAAGAAGAAACTCCTAGTAGGTGGTCTGTGAGGAATCTCAAGATGGCTGTTGGGTTTCTGAAGCTGCAGATGTCTTAAGTATGTAGTTCCTTGTTCGTTAAAATAAAACTGTTACATATCTAAGAAGAAGTAGCTGATCATCTGTTAAGAGTAGAAGAGCTAAAGGGCTGATTACAACATTAATCTATCAGGATAATGAGGTTCTTCTTCGTCACATTGAGAGTCAGTGTGATGTAGAGGATAACGCGAAACCCTTGTATAAGCGCTTCAGAATGATGCAATGGTGCTAAATAAGTACCATACCTTGGCTGGTGACTAATTTCTAAGAGGGGCCATATTTTATTATTTTTATTTTTATTTATTACATTTCTATGTCACCCAAAACTTGCGTCTCTTGTTCATTTTGAATTGAACAAGGGCCAACAGCAGTATTGGCATGACCCACACAAGCCAAGAAGTGAGCAAATGGCTCTCCTCTGATACAGTCTTCACAGTTTGATCTACAACAGAGGTTTGGGCAGATGCCTTCCTTTAAGCACTTCAGCTGCTCATTACTATTTATCTACGATTAGGTGTGTGCATGGGAGGGCACAACTGAGGGGCATAAAAGGAGGACTGAATCTCTGGTGCTTTTCAGAGTGGAGCAGGTTATTGAGTTCTTTGCCTTTGTCGCAGCTTGGGAGAAAGTGCCATGTGGGGTGTGCATGAATCCTTTGGCATCAGTGGTCATGTGAAGGTCAGATGGGAAGCCTTTGGTGTTTGGCTTCCAGGCTTCCATTCATTTATTCCTCCCCTACAACAAACTCTTGCTGTTACCACTATTTATTTATGTTTTTAAATGATGGGATCATTTGTGCATGTGAATTGTGCATATACATGTGGAGTTGTTTTTACTCCAGCAGCAATCTCCACTTAAAAAGCCACTCAAGGAGTGTATAAAGAGAGTGGGGGATTCAGCAGGAAGAATAAACTAGCCCAAATAATCCTGCACTTGTGCACAGATCTGACATACATATATTGATGGATCATAATTTTCCAAAGTTCAGCTTAGGCATTCACATACATCACTTACAACTCATAGCTGAATGTATGATCTGCATGTACTAGTAGTGTTGTCTTTGAGGTGTTATGAAGCCTGTTTGATATTTGATTTGCAACTGAACACACCTGGAAGTCATCATCACTTGATGGTTGCAATCAAGTGATGAACATACATTTCTGAACAGGCCTATTTGCTACATGCTGCATTTAGATTACGTAGCCAAGATTTCATTGCATTCTGGGTCTCAGGCAACTGTAAAATGTTCCCAGGAAATTGTTTCTATGCAAAAATGTTTTTTAAGATAAGGTCCCTCCTGTTTCATTGCAGGCTCATTCTTCAGTAGAAAAGGATGGATTGATTGCTGGAGTGAAGATTAAACAAATCCCCTCAGATGACACATTCGCTGTATGTGAATCAGCTCTCAGGAAAGTTCTAGATGAAGATAAAGCCGCAGGTCTCATCCCATTCTTTGTAAGTATTTAGAGTCACAGTATTCATTAATGGTTCTAATATCCACTTAATAACCATACAGCTAGCTAAATATTCAGCTGGCCTGCTGCTTTGTGCCTTTAATAGTAATAACATTTCTCTATTCCATGAAAAATGTTACCTGCTCATTTCTGCAGATCATGCTACTGTTAAGGGCATAAAAGTAGCATACCAGTTGAAAAATTGGAAATTCTACATACAAACCCAACTGTACTTCAAATTAGTTTGTGTTAATTTTTATATATGGCAACTAAGGAAAGGGATATAGAGACAAACAAGGGGTATACACCTATTTTCTTCCTTCTATTTGATGCCACTTCCTCCTGCTACCTTCTCTTCTGTTGTATTCTATCCAGTATATTTTATGTTTCGTTGTTTAGAAGTTCGTTCCAGTGGGGATCCTGTAGAGCAGGCCTGCACGACATAAGGCCCAGGGGCCAGATCTGGCCCATGGGGATTTTTTGGCTGGCCCAAAGTATTGTGGTGCTTGAGGTAAGATGCAAAATGCTGCCTTGCTCCAGAGACCTGGTGGGGGTCATCCCCCTTTCAAAACTGACCTTTGAAGATGTTGAAAGTGCATAGGAGACTAGGAAGAGGAAAGGTTGCTAGAAGCCTCCTTTCCCCTCCTTATGCTGTGGGTAACTAATGCTTGCTTTCATCAATATTCTTAATAATTAATTTTAATGTAATGTGCTGAAAGTTTACCTTGACCCCTGCCTACCAAGTCATGGTTGGTTCCAGCCCACCAGGGTATTTGACTTGTGCATCTCTGCTGTAGAGTGTGGTGGGTGGAGTCAGAAAGGAAAAGGGAGGCAAAGGAGAAGGAGAAATCCTACCCCCGAATAAACACTTAGTTACATCTACCCGTGTTTCCCCGAAAATAAGACAATGTCTTATATTAATTTTAGCCCAAAAAAATTCACTAGGGCAATTAGTGGTACATCAGAAATTACTGCTAGGTCTTACTTTCGGGGTAGGTCTTATCGGGGAAATAGGGTATATAAAATTACTTTGTGTTTGTGAGGGAAACAGCTATAGAACATCTTCTAAACCAGATACTGTGATTACATAATGAAAACAAGTAATGTCTGTCAAATTGTTTAACAAAATACACAGATTCCAACATGAGAAGGCTAAATAACCCATTCCTCCTTCAGTCAGAACAAAATCAAAATGTGAAGTTTGGTTTTTGTCAGTGTAATAGTTTGCACCAAATTTAGAATGTCCATACATTTTAAATTCAGAAATTATATAGAATGTTTACTTTTACACAAAATGTGCTTCAGTTCTAACATAAGTATCTCTCTCTGAGCCAGATTGCACTTTTTGCAGAACATAAAATCAATTTGAAGTATTTCAGGTCTTTCTTTCTTATATTTTAATTCTATATATCGGGATTCCTTTTCTAAACAGGAGACAAGTACAGCAACCTACTAAACAATATGTTTCTGTCCAGATCTTTGTCACAAATACAAAATGTGCAGCATCTTCTTTCACCAATAATATTAGTTCCCCTTTTATTTTTCTAAATGTTTTATTTCCCTTGGGAAATCAAAATAATTTGTTAAGAAAGTCCATAGCAAAGTTTCGCTAAATGTTACAGGAGATGTGTGGGTGAAGGAAATGCATGACACGATGCCAACACTTTCTGCATTTCTGCACCCCTGTTCCGATTTACTACCATGTGCATAGGTAGTAAATGGAAAGTAAAGGTAAAGGTAGCAAAGGAAAGATTGTGCTGTCGAGTCGGTGTCGACTCCTGGCGACCACAGAGCCATGTGGCTTTCTTGGTAGAATACAGGAGTGGTTTACCATTGACTTTCTCCTGTGCAGTATGAGATGATGCCTTTGCCATTGTCACTGAAGTGAGTACCCGCCTCCAGCACCTTCCTGTATTGCTGCTGCCCAATATAGGTGACTGCAAATATATATTTTCTAGGCGCAGTCTGGGAAGCACACCAGTGGGGGTTTGAACTAACAGCTTCTTGCTCCCTAGGCTGATGTCTGCCCCACACCACCACAGGGTCCCTAGATCACAGATATTGCTTCTGGGACACAGCTGTGGCTGGAGTGGCAGCACCATTTTAGATTTTGCAGATCATGTCCTGGCTACATCAGGGGCCATCTCAGAAAACTAAAATGATGCTGCCTCAAGAAAACAACAAGCTATTTAAACAGAAAGGCTTATGAAGAGCTGCTTAAGTCTCCCTAAGAGAGGATTCATTCATTTATTCTGTTTATATTCCACTTTTCAGCCAACATTGGCTCCCAAAGGAGAGAACAAGCCCTAATATACAGGAGTGACTAATCAGCATACTGCAGAATTAATACCCCCTAACCCTTTCTACCCGAGGCACCAGCAATAAGGATAATGGGATCTGTTTTAATCTTGGCTGATGCATTTCTGTATACAAAGTGAAGATCTGGTACAGATTATTTAATTGTGTTAACTCCAGCTGATGCTAATAAATCCATTAAAAGGACACTGGAAGGCTAAGCAAGGAGTGGCCAAAAAGTGGGGTGGGGGGGGGAGAGAAGAAAGGAAAAGCAAAGCCAGCACTTAGGGCCTAACTACACATGTCACAAGGAAGCAGCTTCTTCCCCAGAAATCCTCCATGCCACAGCTGATACCATGTGCATGTGGGTGGGCGATTTCTGAAAGTGATGATAGATAGATAAGATAAATTCTTATTTCAGTCACTGGCCAGTAAAAGAGTACAGTTACATAGATTCAGAACGAATTTTACTGAAAGTGATGATCTCACGTTATACATTTATTCTTCTACCAAACGTTACTTGGGAGACTCGAGCTGTGTGGGGGAAGCAAGTTGTTTGAAGCTGCATATTCTTGGTGGGGTGGGGCAGGCATCAGCCATATTGGGTCCCTAGGATTTGCTCAAGGGTGCCACATACTCTAACCAAATAGTCTGCACAAATGCGTGTAACAAAATTTTGATAAATGTTAATGCAGAAGAAAAACTGCTTCAGGAGAAGGCAGTTTGATATGGAATGAGGAAGGGGAGGAAGTGCTGGACACAGCCCCTGACCATTGCTTCTCCATTGCAGTTCTCCCAAGCTGTGTTCTTCCTCCTCAGGGTTCCAAAGTTGTGTTGATGTTCATTCTTGCAAATGTGTGTTTGCAACTCTGTCAGAAAAATAAAACTGGAGGGGGGCAGAAACACAGCATGCAGGGAAGATTTAAACTCCCTCTGTGAGGACGTTATGAAAACATTTATTTTTATTTAACCAGATCAAACAAAAAAGAAAATATGTGCCAAACAAATACAAACTGTAAGAAGGAAAGTTTAGAACCAGGTCTAAAATATACAATAGTAGAAACTAAACTAAGATAATTCCAACACTTTTTAAAACAAACCATCTACAGTATGTGAACGATGAGACTTGACAGTAAGGTCTGGGACAATGGCAACAGATATTTATATACCGCTTTTCAACAAAAAGTTCCCAAAGCAGTTTAGAATAGATAGATAGATAGATAGATAGATAGATAGATAGATAGATAGATAGATACTGTAGATAGACAGAATTAAATAAAATGGCCCCCTGTCCTCAAAGGGCTCACATTCCAAAACAACAACAACAACAACAACAAACATAAGAGAGACCCCAGCAACAGCCATTGGAAGGGTGCTGTGCTGGGGATGGATAGGGCCAGTTGTTCTCCCCCTGGTAAATATAAGAGAATCACCACTTTAAAAAGGTGCCTCTTTGCTCAGTTAGCAGGGACCTAAATACATACATAGAAGTACAATTTGTGTCAGTGCAGTTCTTGCCAGACACACTGCCATCCTCAAAAGTCTTTTTCAGTGACTTTTACTTAAGCAGAACAAGATTGCTAGGCCTCTAGTACATTTGAGATATGAAAAGGACCCATTCAATATGTCTTTGCTTTGCCTTTTACATGTATACCTGGTCTTTCTTTCCCAACAAAAAAACTCAAAGAGGCTAACAGAGAACACGCACAATACGAAGAGGGAAGGGTCACTCCCTCCTAGGCAGGGCGGCTGACTGGCTACTGCTGGAGCCTGTAAAGGGAAGGGGATGGATGGGCAGCAGCTGAGCTGAACCATGCAGACCAAGGGCCTAGCTCTTGCTCTCTGCCTCTGCTAAGCTGCAGCGTTAATGGAGTCCCATAAAATCGCAAACATATTTTAAAGTTTTGTGTGGCAAATTTTTCCCCCTGCATTTCCCCCTGGAATGGGGGGTTTGGTGTAATATCTTGGCAAACTTTTATTTTGTGTTGGCCTTGGTATATTTTGCTTCGCAGAATTCAGGGTTGCCAGCTTTTTTCTGGAAAGGCTTTTCTTAACAGCTCTATTAAAGTAAAGGTAAAGTGTGCCATCAAGTCAGTGTTGGCTCCTGGCTGACCGCAGAGCCCTGTGGTTGTCTTTTGGTAGAATACAGAAGGGGTTTACCATTGCCATCTCCTGTGCAATATGAGATGATGCCTTTCAGCACCTTCCTATATTGCTGCTGCCCGATATAGGTGTTTCCCATAGTCTGGGAAACATACCAGCGGGGATTCGAACTGGCAACCTCTGGCAACCTCGAACTATTTCCCTGCTGCGCCACATGGAGAAATTCTACAAGCACAGCTTTTCTCACCATGAAGAATCAGTGATGGGGCAAACTTACATTTATTTATTGTTAAATTTTATACTGTCTTTCATTAAAATAATCTTAAGGCAGTTTACAAAACATACAACAATATAAAACCATAAAAATGACACAATAAGAATTAAAATGGAATATAAAAATACAAATCTAACTAAAAGCTTTAAAAACATGTACAATATAACCATAAGATACAAAGCAGCAGCAGCAGCAGCAAACAAAACACTCATTTAAAAGCCTGGGTAAAAAGCCAAGATTTTACTTGCTTTCTAAAAACTGTGATGGAGACTGGGGAGCGGAGGCCCACCAGGAGAGCATTCCAAAGTCTGGGGGCAATGTGGACCTGGAAACAGATTGACTGCCAATGTAGCTCTTTCAAGATGGGGTAACATGGTTCGAGCGGGCAGCTCTGGATAACATCCCAGCTGCCGCATTTTGTACTAGCTGCAGTTTCCAAATATTCTTCAAGGGCAGCACCACATAGAGTGTGTTACAGTAATCCAGCCATGACATGACTAAGGCATGGGTAACAGTGGGCAGATCTGCATTCTTGAGAAAGGAGCCATGCAAAGGCACCCCTGGCCACCATCTCTACCCGAGCTTCCAAAAGCAGAGCTGGGTCCAGCAGTACCCCCAAGCTCCACACTTGCTCTTTCATGGAGAGTGCAACCCCATCCAGAAATGGTGGAATCTCCCATCCCAATTGGCTCTTCCATTGACCAACAGTACCTCCATCTTGTCTGATTCAGTCTCAGTTTGTTAGCCCACATCCAACCCATCACTGTGTCCAGCCCCCAATTCAGGACATTTACTACATCCATAGCATCAGGTGACAAGGAGCAATATTGCTGAGTACCATCTGCATATTGCTAATATATCAGTCCAAGTCCCTGGATGACACCTTCTGGCAGTTTCATGTAGATGTTAAACAGCATGGGGGACAAAACCGAATCCTGCGGGACCCCACAGGCCAATGGCCACGGAGCTGAGCAGTAGTCTCCCAGCACCACCTTCTGGACCCTTCCCCCAAGAAAGGACTGAAGCCACTCCAAAGCATTTCTGCCTGTCTTACTGCTGGTCAAAATACAGGATCCATCCTGGATAGTTGGTAAACCTAGTGCCAAGAGGAATAGTTATTCCAAATCCAAAAAGAGCATATTTTTCAAGGACGTTTTTGAGTCTATTTCTAAGGACCAAGATAGACATTATGCTAAATATGTTAGTATGTAATTAAAGGCTTGACTTTACTTGTGAGTTGAAGCCACACAGGAGCATGGTAAGGGGATTTAACTCTATTTCTGAATTGTTTTTCCAACAAAAATCCGACCCACCAAAGCAGCTGCTTAACTCTGAAAGTGCCATTTGCGACAATGGCAAGTATGCCAATAAATGTTCTTGACTATACTGTGAAGACCATACATTGGGTTTTCATAATTAACATGTACCACTTACACCTCCATATAGTGAGTGGTACATGTTAATTATGAAAATAATGCTCCCCAAGTCACAGCATAAAAATATGCAGGATCATAGCCATGAGGGGATCTATGGGTTATGTAGTTCATTTTCTTAAAGAGACTGAAGGAAAAATGTGCAAGCAGTCTTCTGCCCAATTGCTCAGTTAGTAAAAGGTAATTTTGCTTTTAGTACTTTGACCAAGCACTTGAATGGCAAACATTTGGCAATTACATTATAGAATCTGATTAATATTTAATTAAAATTATCAAATAACTCAAGTAATTGTATTAAACCTCCTCTTATAGCGATAAATTTTATAGGGATAATCATCTTTTTCCATTGTAGCTATCGAACTTGTGGTGCTTTTAAAGATTAATTAGTTTATTGTGGCATAAACTTTCACAGGACAGAGCCAACTTCATAAGATTTACTTTGTTTTTATGTTTCTCACAAAGTGAGCTCTGATCCACGGACGTTTGTGCCACAATCAATGTGATCTTTCAGGTGCAGGGCTATTTTTGTTATATTAAACTACGGGTAGATTAATCTGGAGTTTTTCAGACTAATATCATGTTTGGTTGTTTGGCAAAGACTTATGATTCCTTGGTCCCTGCCACTGCAACATTTCTGGCTCCAGACCGTTAATGAACATGCAGGACAGACCCTGTGCTGCAGCAACTGCTAGTGTTATCTGACGGATGCAAGCACTGGACGGCTTTGAATCCAGAATGAGAAGCAGTGCTATATTTAAATGCTATGAGCTAAGGAGGATCAAGCCTGGGGCTCCTCTGAGCTGTCAGCTCCATTTGTAAGAGGCAGCCTGACCCTGCTCCAAATGCGATTACACCATTGTAATAAGGGCTACAAATTGGGTTAGAGCCACCAGCTTTAATGGAAGTATCATAGAAGACACCCTGCCCTCACCCCCCAGGACAACAGATGCTGTGAGCTTAAGTGGCTTTTGAGAATTGATACAAGGAACTTTGAGATCACTTACACACCTAAAGGGAAAACGTCCAGAATCATGAAGAACAGATGGGCTTTGTCACATCCCCTGGTATAATGGCATAGAGCCCACCCTGAACTGATTATTAGAAGCCTGTGTGTAGCTGCATTTAACAGTAATAGGACATTGACACTGAGATGCTCTACCTTTTATTTTGATATAACCATCTCAGCTGAAATTAATGCTTGCCTGTGCTTCTAACCAGCTGCTGATACGTGTCCTGATAACAGCGAATATGCGTAGCTATTATGCAGCCATGCAGAGAGGGCAGAGTTAAGACTGTGGGTGTGCTGTGCAGCAGCCTTTATTCAGGTGGTCCTTTTCTGTAATGCTTGCTTGCTATCTGTTTTTTTTACTTTACCTGGCACGATGCAGTCTCAAATCAGTAACCACTGGCCATGACGGCAGTGACCAACACTAAGGTATATAATGTCTATCACTTGCACCATTCATTTTGTATAGTATAAGGACCAAATCAGATGTGATTATGGAGATGTGTGAATGTATCTCGCTTGGCTTTATAGCTTCACAAATAGCCTCCCCAAATCTGTTGTTTGCCCTGATCAGAAAACCATACATATGCATGTTTGTTTTCTTCCATGGGACCAAAAACAGCATTAGAGAGGGGGCAAGCGTTCATCAGGAAAATTGTATGGGGGGAAAGATGACCCCCCTTCCCCTGCATCACAGCCCCAATCCAGATCAGACCTCCCTGCTATTTATAAGAGTTTAAAGATGATGGAGAGGCACTCATGCATTTCCATTGTCATGTTACATTTGGCCCTAAGAATATAGCAATATGCACATGATTTTTTCCAATTTAGTTTTTCTTTCAATATGATCTCTGCTCCTGTTAGTCCATTTTTGCTGTCATTTTAATTTAAATTTAATTTTTATTGTATTTGGGTTTTTTTAAAACCTTGTTTACTTTTGGTCATTCTTAACTATGTCATGAGTTTCCTTGGAAATCATGACTGAGATTTCAAAATATAATAAATTAATGAATAATTTAAAAATGGCTGGCATCCTAATGAAGCACCAGTGCAATGGAAAGAAGTACCAGTGCTTCTGAAAAGTTCAGCTAACTCAGATCTGCTGCTGGCTCAGTGGCAGGGGCAAATTTCAATGACCTCTCCTTCCCCAGAAAGTTCTCTGTGCCACCCAAACATATGTCCCTGAAGGTTGCTCAGCCCTCAGGGACGTATTTCCAATTTACACAGAGGGTTTCCAGAGGAAAGGAGGGTTGTTGAATTCCCCACCCCTCACTAGCACTGATGCAACCTTAGTTTGGAACTCTTCAGAAGCACTGACGCTTCTGAAGATATCAGCCATTGTGTAAAAGTAAAACTTAATTTGGTAGTAGACCAGCAATAGCAATTGGGTATATTGTAAGAGAATATCTACTATCCATTTTACAGTTTGTACATACTCATTTTCATCACCATCCTTTATTACAGTCATAGACCAGCATAAAAATACATGTTAAAGAATACGAGTAATTAGAAGTGGAAATAGAAGGTGATTACATATATGATGATGCATATTAACATTAAAATAACTAAAAATGTATGAGGGTGATTACATGTTAAAAAATACGAATACTAAAAAAGCTAAAAGTACTAAAATACTAAAAATGAAAATGAATAAAATAATACTATTACTATTATGTTTAAAAGTCATAAAATGCATAAAAGACATTAAAAGGGGGACATAAAATTAGAGAGTTTAAAAAACCCATCCTATATAATAAAACCCTAAGGTACCTGCGTCCGTGTCTCTGGCGGGTGTTCTGCGCATGTGTGGCGCGCGTGAGGTGTTGAGTGGTCCATAGAGTGCCAGCCCGGCTTACTGTTCTGAGGGGGGCTGTCGTACAGAGGCGGTGTGAGCGGCAAGGGCTGACAGGGCCAGGCGGGGGAGTCGACGCTGGGGTTCCCTCCGCCAGCTGCTCTGATGCTGGGGGCGTCCGAGCAGCCGGGGACCCGGGAGGAAGAGCCGCCGCAGCAGCCGCTACAGCCAGAGAGGGAAGGTACTGGGAAGATACCTCCCAGCAGCCGCCGGAGTCCCCCGCCCCCTCCACAGCCGCTGCCGAGCAAGGGGAGGAGTCTGGCGGCAGCTGCGTTCTCCGGGGGGACCGGGAGTGGGGACGGGCCGTGGCTGCCGCAGCTGCAGACGCCGCCTCTCACCAAAGGAAGGCTGACTATCCCCCCTGGCAAACATTTCAATACAACTCTTCTAGCGCCCGTTAATGTAACGGGCTAAATGACTAGTAATATAATAGAGCTATAAAAACCAGAATAAAAATTATATTGAGCGTTAAAACCAATAAAAAAGGAATAAAAAGGGAGGCATGAGCAATTACAGGGTCAAATCAGGGCTAAAAAGACTCACAGCCCGTCATCCGCCGACGAATGCTGATCGCAGCCGCACAGTATCTGGCAACGCTATAAGTTATGGTAGGCTTAAGGTCAGAGAGTAGCAGGGAACTGTCTCGGACATCGGACACTTGCTTAACAGTGGAAGAATGAGAGAGACACGGATGTCTCTATAGAACGAGCATTATAGGAGGACATGCTCAATAGTTTCAATCTGCCCTGAGCCACAGGGGCATAGATGGTCTGCAAATGGGATCCTTCTATAGCGGCCTTCTAGCACTTCTGAGAGGAGGCCATGGCAGCGAGCCAAGGTGAACGCCCTTCTGTGGTTTGGGACCTCCAGTTGATTGAGATATGCTGCAGAAGAAGCAGAATACATAAGCCCATCACTGATATAAAATTTGGGGACACTGCTGAGATCAGTTTGGTGCTCAGTGTCTGTAATGTGCTGCTTGATGGTTGCTTTTGCCTGATCATAGCCCGTGCTGAGCAAGGTTAGCAGGGAGAGGCCCAGAGTAGCCATTTTGGCCTCAATTGGCTGTATCCAACCAGAATGGTAATCATCGTGTAGGGTTAAGGGGGCAAGGCCAATTGGGTGGGAAGATAATCTGAGCCAATAACAGAGTGGTCGCCCACACCTTAGCCTCAATCTTGATCAGGCCTGTCTCCAATCACAGAGTAGCTCTGTGACTCTGCGACAGTCGCAGAGTGACTCTGCTCCGGGTGCCGACATACTCATTTTTGAAAGGTCTTCTCATGAAGGAATTATTCACATCTGCATGTTTTTCCTGCCTATTTTATACTACTAGAATATTTTCAAAATTACACACACACACACACACACACACACACACACACACACACACACGTGTGTGTGTCCACAAATGCACCCACACATTTATCTAGAATGCTCAGAAGTTGGACCCTCCTTTTCAAGAAGTTATTATGTTTGCAAATTAAACCAAGAATTAATGAGCACATATACTCCAGCTACAACAAATATTTATATACTGCTTTTCACAAAAGTTTCCAATTCGGTTTACATAGAAAAATAATAAATAAATAAAATGGATCCTTGTCCTCAAAAGGGCTTTACATTTCTAAAAAGAAATGTAAGATAGACACCAGCAACAGTCACTGGAGGGATGCTGTGCTGGGGATGGATAGGGAGAGAGAACTTATGTTTTGGGCAGTATATAAATATAAAATAATAATAATAAATAAAAATAAAATAAAAATAAATAATAATAGGGACAGTTGCTCTCCTCCTACTAAATAAAGAGAATCACCACTTTTAAAAGGTGCCTCTTTGGCCAGCTAGCAGGGGTTATAATATTGATTTAAACATGTTATATTTAAACCATTTGAAACCTGCTTAACTGTCATGCCTTAACTGTCACACCCATTTTGAAAGAGCTGCAATGGCTACCAGTTTGTTTCCGTGTCCAATTCAAGGTGCTGGTTTTGACCTTTAAAGCCCTTAAAGGTTTGGGCCCGGAATACCTGAGGGACCGCTTGCTCCCAAGGGTTGCTGCCCGCTTGATAAGGTCATCTGAGGGGGCTCTGCTCCAAGTGCCGAAAATGAGGGAGGCTCGGTTGTCGTGCACGCGGGACAGGGCCTTCTCTGTTGCTGCCCCCAGACTCTGGAATGCTCTCCCAGTGGTTACCGTATTTTACGGACTATAAGATGCTATGGACTATAAGACGCACCTTAATTTTAATCCAGTTTTTCAGAGTTTTAACATATTAAACTGTTAAAACATATAAGACGCTCCTGAATTTTGGCGGATATTTTTCGAGGAAAAAAGTGAGTCTTATAGTCCATAAAATACGGTATTTGCTCCTCAGTCTCCATCACAGCTTTTAGAAAGCACGTTAAATCTTGGCTTTTTACCCAGGCTTTTATATGATTGTCTCTGCTGCTGCTCTCTGTACTTTGTATTTTGTATTGTTTTTATACTTGTGTTTTAAATTTTTAAATCAGATTTGTCTTATATTTTTAGATTAATATTTTAACTGTGTCATTTTTATAATCTTGTTTTTAAATTTTGCTGTAAATCGCCTTGGGATTGTTTTAATGAAAGGCAGTATATAAATTTAACAATTTTTAAAAATGCCTTCCCCCAAAGTTGTCTTTCAGTGAAAGCACAATCAATTTTCTCCAGAGAGGTGAAGTTGGTATGGGAGAACTATTGTTGCCCCATTCCCCCACCCCCACCTTGTTCTGGTGAAACAAGTTTTGCTGGTTTTTGAAGCACTTTACATGAATATATAAGTGTACAAACCTTCAGCTCTCTTAACAAAGTTAATCTCTCCAGCTAGTAATTACAAGAAGCTGGGAGTGAATAACTCAGGAACTATCCCTTCTTGTCTTAAGCATGTGCTTTCCTTCCAAAGCACATTTAGGGTATGCATCACTTTAAGACCAGCGGCCTTATTTAATGGGCTACAGTATTTTATTCAGTAGATCACCAGTTTTTAGAATCCTTTTCATACAGTATTTCACAGAACTGGCTCATATTACTTGTAATCAATCAAGCTTAACAAGGAGTCAGTCTCAATTGATTTTACTGTAATTCTTCTGCTCCCCCTTTTTAAATAAAATACACACATAACAGTTCCTCAAAAGTTGTTCTGGGAAATGACTGAGAGAAATTTAATCTATTCTCACAATGGGGGAAAACCGGGCTAAAGAAGCCCAGCCCAGTTTCCCCCGATCATGAGAGCCAGCGGGCTCACGGATGAGTCCAGTGGTTCCCTGGTGGCTAGCCTGCCAAAGTAGCCCTCCCCTTAGCCCAGGTTTGCTCTGCCAACCCGGGATTTCTGATCATGTGCTGCCATGGTGCAGCTCTGTGCCATGGCGGCACATGAGGAGGCCCCCGCCGGGAGGCTGCAAGCAGCCTCCCAGGCTTGGGGGGGGTCTCTCCAGGATGAACATCCTGGAACTTCCGAGGGGCTGCGTGGCCCCCGATCCCTCAGCCCCTGCTGGCTCCATGACAGAGCCAGCAGTCGTGTGGGTGGCCGATCTGGCCACCCAGGGCTGTCTTTGGATCGTCTGCAGGGAGAGCGGGCTAAGCCCATGGCTAAGCCCGCTCTCCCTGCAGACCTGGAAGAAGCTCTTCGCACTGATCGAGAGAGAAACTTCTTACTCTTGTTGATTCCATACAGCTTATCTGAGACAATGTTTGCCATAAAGAAGTATGGTAAATTTATATTTGCAACTTGTTTACTCTCAGGTGGTTTTTTTTAATGGCTGGTTTTGATTCTGCAGTTTTGTGCAACACTTGGAACCACAACATGCTGCTCCTTTGACAAATTACAAGAACTAGGACCTATTTGTAAGTTGGCAACTATTGTTTTATCTTGAGATTGAATATCTGTTTCAGGCACGTAGCTAAGGGAGAGTGGGTTCATGTTCGCCCTCTCCTTGGCACTCCCTCGAATGTATCATCCTGTCGGAGTAAGGGAGAGAACGAAGGAAACACCCAGCCAACAATGAAGCCAGCTGGAAGATGAGCTCCAGACTGACATCACATGCAGGGGGTGTGGTCAGTACCCAGAATGGCTTTCATGGCCAGTTTGGAGCTCATTTCCCATCCAGCTTCATGGTCTACTGGGTGTTTTCTTTGTTCTCTCCCCCAGTGAAATAGAGGACAAGGAAAACACCCAAGCAACAATGACGCTGAATGGGAATGAGGTCAGCCAGAGCTCAGTGGGAGGGGCGAACCAGGTGGCTCTCAGGAGCTGGGCAACTTGAGTTCTTTGAACCCATTCGCCCAATTATAGCTCCACCCCTGTTCTGTTTCCATTCTGCCATAAACCAGCTGCCTCTTCATTTCAAAGGCATTTTATATTGTCACATAATTAATTTCAGTGGTGCTTGTCCTGGATATTTTCTTGGCAGACTTGGAAAAAGTGCAGCATGCTTGTACCATTTAACTAGAGAAACACATTTGTGGCAACATTTCTGGGAGGCAGTTGAATCTTTTAGTACCTTTTTTGACCTGCTCCAGCTAGGTTGATGGCCCAGCTATTGATGGCGAAGGAGAGAAAAGAAAAACTTCTCATCTTGGCCCATAGACTGGTTAGCATCCCCATGCATATTGCCTTGCTTAGGGTTGCTGGTACAAAACTGACCCAGATCTCCGCATAGTGATCTGGGGAAGAGGAAATGCACATTGGGGCACAGGATGCCATGCAGGGGTATAGCTAGGGGAGAGGAGGCCCATGTTCATCCCTCTCTTGCCCCCCCCCCGAGTGAGGGAGATAATGAAGGAAATAGGGAGGGGTGGAGCTGGAGGGCCTTCAGGAGCTGGGGGCCCATGTTCTTTGAACGCTTTCGCTCAATTACAGCTACGCCCCTGATGCCATGCGAGATATGATACAAGAAATCCGTGGATGGAACACTGTTTAAATGTGTTTTTTAAGTGTATGTAACTGTATGTCCATCACTAACCCCACAGCTGCTTTTAAGTTTTTAAAAAAAACGTTTAGTTGGCTTCACAGAATAAAAACTGGCATACATTCGAGAATCACATTTACTGCACTTGTTTTCAGAGCAGGTGTGTGTCAAAATAACTTCCACTTTCACTGCACTTAGAGCTATTCACACTCACAGGCAAAACCAGGCTAAGGAATCCCAGCCCAGTTTTGCCTCTGCGTGTGCACCTCTGGGGCCAGGCCTAATCCCAGTGGTGCCTCGGCAGCAAACCTGCCTAGGCAGCCACCCTCCAAAACGAGGTTAGGAGAATGAGCACTCTCCCCTAACCCTGTTTCTGTGGTCTGTCAGCCGTGGTTGCTTGCTGAGATCGAGGGGAGGAGAGGAGGTATTCCCATACTTGCGCACTTGCGTGGTGCATTATTGGAGCTCCAGGGGGCGGGGCGGTGTGGCCCTATGAGCTACCAGCATCAGCCAGTAGTTGTCTGGGCAGGCAATCCGCTTGTCAAAGAGGACACCAACACTCACCTGCAGAGAAGAAAGCTCTTTAGGGCTTTATCTCCATGAACCCTCCTGCTCTTAGTGTCTGTCTTCTAGGGATGTGCGAAGTGTTCCGGCCTGGCCCGGGGTCGAACCGAAACCCCTCCCCCTGGTTCCTTTGGACTGGAACCGGACCGCCGAGTCTGGTCCAGCTGGTCCACGATTTTTTTTTTTAAACATTAAATAAAACATTAGGTACCTTTAGCCCCTTCGGGGGGATTGCTGAGGCCGCGGAGTGGTGGCGAACTACAACTTCCATCATACCCAGACACAATAAATTGTGGCTGAGGGTGATGGGAGTTGTAGTTCAACAACAGATAGAGAACCAAGGTGGCCTCTGTACTATAGTATGACTTTTCATTGGCAAGATGCCTGTGAGCTCCTGTCACAATTCATGTGTTAGTCTCCCATAGTACTCTTAGAGCCGGGTCTCACGATCAGTGAGACCCAGTTTGGGAACGTAAGCAGACGAGCAGGGTGGGAGCCCTGGACAGCCGGATTGGCCTCCCACACGACTGCTGGCTCTGTGACGGAGTCAGTGGGGGCTGGGGAGCTCGGGGGCTGCGTGCCCCCCGGAAGCTTCAGTATGCCCTGCGCGAGTGCGCACAGCATACTGGGGAGACCCCCGGGCTGGGAGGCTGCTTTTCAATAGGGATGTGCGTTTCATTTCGGATACAAAACATTTTGTGCACAAAACAGGCCATTTTGGCTGTTTTGTAGCCAAAACACCCAATGCTCAAAACAGAAAATTTTGTAGCCAAAACAAAACGTCCCTGTTTCGGATACAAAACGTTTTGTTGTTTCGGCTGTTTTGGAACTCCATTTTGCAATCGCAAAAAGTCTTTCTCCTTCAGTCTCCATTTTGAGTTTTGACATCTGTTTGAATTTCCAGCCCTTCCAGCCCACAGATTGGCAGCGAAAGCATTAGCTGATTGCTGGCAATTGCCTCCTTATTCCTTTAAAGCAAATTTAAGGGTAAATTTTACCCTCATTGGCTAGTGGGGCAGTGTGCATTTACCCTTATTGGCCAGTGGGGCAGTGTGCATTTCACTGTTGTTGTTTCACACTGTTGTGTGTAGATCAATTGCATTTCGGGCAGGGGGGATGTGGATGTGCATGACCTTTGGAAATCTGCCTGATTTTCTTCTAAAGCTCTGCTGTTGTTGATGTGTGATGTTGATGTTATTTGGGGTGGATTCGGGGCAGAAAGGAGGCTTTGGGGGCAGAAGCGTGGTTCAGGTGGTAGTGCCCCAGTGGGTGCCTGCTGCCACCCAGATTCCAAAGGAATTGGGGAAAGGGCTGATTTTTAAAGAATTTCTGAAGTTGACATGTCTTTGGGGCAGAAAGGGGCCTGAGGGGCAAAACAGTGGGTTGAGTGGCAGTGCCCCAAGGGGTGCCTGCCACAACCCAGATTCCAAAGGAATAGGGCAAAGGGCTGATTTCTTAGGAATTGTTGGAAGTTTATGCTTCTTTAAGGTCCCCCCCCCAGGGAATAATGGAGTTTTCAGCAGACCCATAACTCCACCTGGGGTCACTAGGGTGGCTGGGAGCAAGTGGTGGTTTAGTGCACATAGGGTGCCAACCAACCCCATGGGCTGCTGACCCATGGGCTGCTGGGTTCTGTTGTTTCTGAGGTGTTCTGAGTAGATTCTCTGGTAGCATATGGGTTTTTCAACGACAAACCATGAATCCACTCTCACATGCTACCAGAGAATCTGAATCTACACTCAAACATCTCAGAAAGAACAGAACCCAGTACCCCATGGGTTAGCAACCCATGGGGGTGATTGGCACCCTATGTGCTCTACACCACCACTCGCTCTGGGCCACCCTGGTGCCCCCCCAAGTGCAGTTATGGGGCAGGAATTATGGAGGTCCACCATTCCCTATGGGGAAGACCTTTACAGACATGCAAACTCCATTACATCTTTAAAAATCTACCCTCTGCCCAATTCCTTTGAAATACCTCTGGCAGCTTCCTTGCCCACTGGACACTACCACCCACTCTGCTCTGGGCCACCCCTTTCCCTCCAACATGAATCTATACTTTTGCTGAAACCTCCATTCTTCCCTATGGGAAAAATCCTATACTTCAAAAATTCACCAATAATCAGCCCTTTGCCCAATTCCTCTGAAACTTGGGTGGTAGTTTTCACCTACCAGGCACTACCACCCCCACCCACTAGTTTCCCCCCGAGGCCATTTTTTAAAATCCAAAACATTTCAGATTCTGATTTTCCAATTTTGAACAAAGAACAAAATTGGGGTGTTTCGGATTGGCTGATTTCTAACAAAGAACAAAATGGGGGGGTTTCGGATTCGGGACAAAAACAAAGAAAAAATACAAAATGCACAACCCTACTTTTCAGCCTTCCGCCGGGGGTCTACTCATGAGTAGCCACGCCGTGGAGCCACGCCATGGCTACTCACGATCCCCAAAACCGGGTTTGCAGAGTGCTCGCTCCGCAAACCCGGTTTAAGGGGTGGGCTACTTGAGCGGGTTACCCACTCAAGAACCACCGGGCTCTTAGCCGAGCCCAGTGGTTCTCACGATTGTAGAAAATCAGGCTAGCAGAAGCTAGCCCGATTTTCTACAATCGTGTGAATAGCCTATCTGTCTTTGAACGGGAATTTATGGATTTCTTGCACAAAAGCTAAAAATATCCCAGGTGGGACACACATTCACAGAGACACCTTCCATTACTTCAGGACATTTCAGATGTATCATAATATAATGCAATCGGTTTCTTTTAAAAGTGTTCTGTAGACTACAATCCAACTCCACTCAATTAGGCAAATGATGAAAACTGTTCTTGCTTATGGGATTTCTTTCTCCTTCTAGGTAATGAGGAGAATATCTGGATGCATATTGATGCAGCCTATGCTGGGAGTTCATTCATCTGCCCTGAATTCCGCTACCTTCTCAATGGAGTGGAAGTAAGCAATAGTCAAGTCATGGTGTGGTTTCTTAGAACGGTTTGTGCTAAACATAATTTTCACCTAATGCCTGAACCCAAACAGTTAAATTAAAAAGACAGATTCCTGTCCCAAAGAGCTTGCAATCTAATTTTTGACTGCCAGGGAAGGAGGAGAGTGAAGAGAGAAGCACAGGTACCAAAAGAAGGATATACACAAGCACAGCTACATATAATTACATGTTGCTCATTCAGTTACACACCCATGGTTCTAGATGTGTCAGTGGCTGAGGGGAAGCAGCCTTGTAAGCTCTGATCCTGTGGACTCATTCGGTTGCCTACATGTTCTCAGCCTTTTTGCCGGCCTTACCTGCTGCGTTTTAGCCATAACCATAAATAAAGTAAATAAACAGATTGACATAAAAGACAATGGAAGACTGCAGGGGAAACTTTCCATGAAGACACTAACCCTGGAATTCCTGCTCTGAACCCTGATCTGCTCAGAGAAGAAAGAACAAAACAGCACAAAATATCATGAAAAGATGGGGAAAGCTGGCTTTTCCCATTGAATATCCATGTAGATAATATTTGGATATAAATCATATTTATATATTTGAAACAACTGTGATAGTTTATTGACCATCTCCTTGCCTGGAACAGTTTTAAAAATCAAAACTGATAAGTACAAAAAATAAGGATATAAAATCATAGGATGATGATATTCTGTGGTAATCAAGCAATAATAAAATAACCACAACTTCATTCAGTACTAGCCAGACTTCATATGGAGTATTCAGTTCTGGGCACCACGCTAAGAGAAGGATGTAGACAAATCAAAAGAAGAGGGCAGCAAAAATGGTCATGGATCTGAAAAACAAGCCCTATGCAGAAAGGTTGAACGAACTGGATATATTTAGCCTGGAGGCTTTTCAGACAACAGGAACATTTCCAGACGGGGCTCTTAGCTTGGAATGGAGGGTGTGCCTTTGCACATTGGCTGGATTTGCACTGAATTTCGTGCAAAATATTGGGGAGCAGTTCACACACGATTCAGGTTTTTAATTGCACGTTAGAGTCTATCTACCATGATTTATGTCAGGGTAAAAAAAATCCACTTTTGCTTTGCAGTAAAGCCTACAGTCTGGGAAAGCTCCAGGCTTCACCAAGAGGCTTTACTGTGAGTTCATGGCATAACGGATACTCGGATGGAAAAAGAGGATTGTTTTACCCTACATATAAATTGGGCTAGGTTCCAATATGGAGGGAAAACCTGAATCGTATGTGAAATGAAATATCTGAAATATTGCATGGACTTCGGGGTAAATCTTGCCAATATGTGAATGTACACCCACCCTCCCAAAGTAAAGTCGCAGTAAAGTCGCCATCTAAAAAAGCTCCTGGAGAAGAGAAGTCTGGAGTGAGGGCATATTATGACAGCACTCTTTCAAAACCTGAAGACCTGTTACACAGAAGAAGGCAAAGTCTTGTTCTTTGTTGCCGCAGAAGGCAGGACTACATCTGATGGACTTGTTACAAGAGGGCAGGTTTTGGACTGGACATTAGGAGAAACTTCTTAATATCAAGAACACTTCAACAATGGAGATAATTCCATCTGTCTTGGGATGGAATCCCCCTCCCTGGAGGTCCTCCAGCAAAGGCTGTGTTGGGGATGTTCTTGTTAATAGGTTTCCTACATCGAACAAGGGGTTGGACTAGATAGCCTACAAGACTCCCTCCATGATTCTGTGATCCCATCTAACATCCTATGTGTAATAGTTGCCTTGCTTTTCAATAATGCTTTGCCTGTGCTTACTTAGATAAGGACAGTGTAATTTCCTGACTCTCTCCGCAGGCTACCAGATAAATGCCTTGTCTTCCATGTCTGTGAAGCAAAAAATATTACTGTTTGGTGAAGGCTGATGCCTAAAGAGATCCAGTGAGTAGGGGCTAATAAAGAAAAAGAAGGAAAAAAGCTCTAACCAATAAAGCATCCCTCTTTTTCATTTTTATCAGCAAACAAAGCTTGCTGTAATTTCCTGTGTAGGTTTTATTGGCTCCTGAAGGAAATGAATCATCACCCACAACATAGCCCAGCATCTTTCAGTGTAGCAACTATTCACTAGGTTTGAATAGATTTCCTACCTCTAGCCATATGGAGTTTCCCCCCCATCTCTGATAGGGGAGGCTTTTCACAAAAGACCTGTAGCCTGATGGAGAAACTGACGCAACTGGATTCTGCTTCGGTAAAGCAGCGAAATGCTAGCGTTCCAAACCTCTGTACCATTTATCCTTCAGATACCTGAAGAAATCAGAAAATGAACCCAAGCCAGCTGGCAACTTTACAATATGGGCAACTCACAAAATAAAGAAAAAACACAGAGCTGCAATTCTGTTGGCCACAGAGAGGCTTAGTGTGGTGCAAGACGTCTCTGCCACCAGGTCTCAGATGCAAAGAGCTACGTTTGCTTTGAACAGCATAGGTATCAAATCTGCTTTTGGGACTCCCTTCAGTTCAAAAGCCTTTTGCCATGCAGCATTTAGGGTGGGGGGTTGCTGTTCAGAATGCACATGTTGAAATGCTCTTGGGTGCATGAAATGAACTGAAGAGATCTTTGGAGCTTATTTTGCAGTCCCATATTTCACCTTAAGTGGTGTAGCGGGGAAATGCTTGACTAACAAGCAGAAGGTTGCTGGTTCGAATCCCCGCTGGAATTGTATTGGGCAGCAGCAATATAGGAAGATGCTGAAAGGCATCATCTCATACTGCGCAGGAGGAGGCAATGGTAAACCCCTCCTGTATTTACCAAAAGACAACCACAGGGCTCTGTGGGTGCCAGAAGTTGAAACCAACTTGACTGCACACTTTACCTTTAAGGGTTGATCACCTCTGCTGTTTTTGTGATGCCTTGAGGAAGATTTTGCAGCTGCTGAGTAGCATCTTCAGTAAAAGATGGATAAAAATAACCATGTACACCACTCTGAGGCTCCTCGGAAGAAGAGTGGGATATAAATGAAACAAACAAACAAACAAACAAACAATGAAGAGGACTCCATCATCCAACATATTGAAACACCCTTTTAAATTAATAAAGGAGATTTCTCCTCAGAATCCTCCTCTCTGAATGTTGTAGTTTCACCTTGAGTCTCTGAATACTCCAGTATGTGCCATATTTCATCAAGACATCACACACCCATATACCCACCCTGACTGGGAAAACTAGCAGGGCTGTTATCCTTCAATTGTTGATCTCATGTTACTTATTTCTCTAATTGGTGTTTTTTTTAATCCTTTCAGTTTGCAGATTCATTTAACTTTAATCCACACAAATGGCTCTTGGTAAATTTTGATTGCTCTACTATGTGGTAAGTAAGGAATACAAAAATGGAGAGTTAGCACTGTACAGTGTTATCTTCACATTAGAAAGGGGTGGGTGGGGTTAAATTTGGCATAGGGAGGAAGGAGCTGCGATGGCAATGGAGGTGGGCGCTCCAATGGCAACCCCATTAATTATTTGGGGGTCCAATTTTAATATGCAGTCCAAATTCAGTAGATTAAACTACCAATTAAATTGATTAAAGTTTGTAGTCCTACCTTTAATCAAGTAGTTGGATTCTTAGGTAGGCCATGCACTGGCAAATTATCTGTATTCAATATTTGTGCAGGGTGAAGAAGAGAGCAGACTTAACATGTGCCTTTAAAATAGATCCTGTTTACTTGAAGCACGACCACCAGGAATCTGGTAAAATACTTTTAAACTATGTTATATTTGCCTTACTTTAAATGTCATGTTGCTTATTTATTTATTTATTTATTTTTATTTTATTTATTTAGTACATTTATATACTGCCCCATACTAAAAAGTCCCTGGGTGGTTCACAGTATAAAACCATTAAAATATTAACATAATTAAAATAATTTAAAATGCAATAAAAACTCTAAAACCAAAGCTTTAAAACTATACACTAAAAAGCCTGATTAAACAGGTATGTTTGTAGGACCTTCTTAAAAACATTCAGAAAAGAGGAAACTAATTTCCTTAGGAAGCAGGTTCCAGAGTCCTGGGGCAGCTCTAGAAAGGGCCCGGTCTTGAGTCGCCACCAATCGAGCTGGTGGCAACCGCAACCAGACCTCCCCAGATGATCTTAACAGGCAGTTGGGTTGATGAAAAAGAAAGTGCTTTCTTAAATACCTTGGACCCAAGCTGCTTGTCAATGTTTGTGCCAAACCACTGTTAATTTCACTTTTCCTTTTCCTTAAAAAGAAGTAATAAGCCAAGTGTGTAAAGAAATATACTTTGAGAAAGTATCTAAAGAAATCATCACAGAGAGCATTCCTACCCTCTCTGATTCCATATGCCAAATGGTTATAAGGACCATTGTAATGCATACACTCTCCATGAAAGAATGGAAAGGATGCAACCTTAAAATGAATGAATGAATGAATGAATGAGAGTGTGGTTAAAGCATGTTGAGTAAGAAGTGAAGCTCTACCTGTTGACAGTCTGATCCCATGTACGTGACACCAAAAGATGTTCTGTTGCAATCTGTAAGAAGTATTTCCATATAATGGTTCCATTCAGAGACTTTCCTGTGCAGCTGAGAAACTCATTTGACCAATGGCTCCTGTTCTGATAGTGTCAATCACTGTTGAGGGAGGAACTAGGAGAGTGGCTCCCTAAACTCCCCAAATAGGTAGTGGCTTATGTGAGAGCAGACAACAGCAAAAATATACTTGATGGTGAGCCTAGCTCTGACCCAACAAAGAGCATTGTACATGTCACCTAGGTGCTGGCTGAGGGAGAGGTTACTAGAGGCAAATGGGAGCCAACATGATTCATAATGTTATCCATACTATTTCCAGACAATTCCATGCTCTTGAACAATATTATTTCCTTCAACACTGGGCCAGTGCTTTTCAGTGATCTTCAAAAGGAATTAGCAACAATGATTCCAACAACTTCCTTAGGTTATTTAAATTGAGGAGTAGACAGAAGGCAGGCAGTGGGCTATTGGTGGGTGTGGCATTTCCTCTGCACAGGCCTCACAAGCCCTGGGCATACAGTCCTCAGGATGGGGAGAGGGTTCTAAGCACCCTGTTCTGCCTCCATCTGCTAGGAAGAGGGAATGCCTTTTTCTTCCACAGAAGCCTATACAGGGAGGGAGCCACCCTCCATCTCCACTGGCCTCCTAATCACTGGCCTCAAGCCCATTACATATGTTCTCAAGGTCAGCTGACAACCCTCTTAGCCCCTCCCCTGCCTTCCATTCCCAGCCTCCTGTATTCTGCCTGTTAGTCCTTAAAGGAGCCACTTTACATGACTCAATTTCCTCTCCCTGAATCATCTGCAGAGACCCCAGGGTTGAGCAGAGGGACCAGCTAGCTCCTGGTTGCAGCCAGGCAATGGCTTGTTGGGCCATTCTGGCCCAGTCAAGGGTGGCCATCCTCCCAGCTTCCTTGCTCTGCCCTACCTCCCTGCATGGTTGCCGTCAGCTTCATGCACAGCCAGACAATTCCTGGCTGTTGATCTGCTCACCACCCAACTGGGTGAGTGCCCCACCCTACTGGGTGTTGGGGAAGAGTCCTGACAGTGGGTCAACTACTTCCTGGTGGATCCTGTCTAGAAAAGCAATTCTTATCATCTTAATGTTCTTAAGTAAAAGAGCATGCTCGGGACCACAGTGCATTAACCTGTTCAGAGATCATGAGTCCTTGCATTGTAAATCTGAAATATGTTGGAAGACCATGGGGATTCTAGTAAAAAATAAAGTGGGTCACGCATGACTGTAGTCTGCCCACTGTTAGTTTAATTCATTTTTAATCAAATATGATGTAAGGCTCAAAATGGGTCTCTCTGCAGCCAGTCTCTGGCACTTTACCTTTTGTGGCACCCATGTCCAGACTCATCCACAAGCAGGAAGGATTAAAACTTCATGGACCAAGGGTTTTTTCTGGGTGTGCAATGCCAGGCTGGGCACTGTCAGCTGACCCCAGCCTGGCTGTAGTCATCTGACCCCTGGGCTCTATAAAACCCTTGACTTCAGACCAGCCTGACACTCTAAGCAGCACAGTAAAGCAGACTTGCCTTGCCCAGACTTGCCCTAGCAGGCTTCTTCTTGACCGACTCCCTCAGTGACCCCAACCCAGCCCTGACTACACTTCCTGCCTCTGGGCCTCCATTTTGCTGCAAACTGCTCCTTCTATTTCCAACCCTTCACTTCCTTAGCCAGGGCATGACACATACCTTGCCTTGCACTCAATAATGGTTTCACTGTTTGTTCTGCCGGTGGTAGGCTATCTCCTTTGCAGCCCTCTTCATACACTCAGCTATTAGTTGTCCTGGATATCACAATCATCAGCAAATGTAATGGTTCATTTTTCCCTCTTAACAGGATATCACTAAAAAAAACCCAATCCCAAAACCCAATCTCAAGGCTTTGCTGTCCAGGTTTCTCCAATATGGCAACTGATACTTTCTAACTTCTTGTTTTCTGCCAGATCCTAATGTAAAAAAACATCTTTGCCATTTTCTGTTTGATGCCTTTTCATAATTACAGTAATGTTCCACATTTCCATTGTAAGTCAAACCTAGCTCTTAAAAAGAACGAAAAGGGAATGTCTTCCAAGTATACCAGTCATCTGAATAGGAAAAACCCAAATCTGTCATTAAACAGTAAAAGAATTTCTTGGAACATTCCTAACTCCATAAATATAGCTCTCTCTCTTTTTTTGAAACTATATCTGATCTTCCTTCCTTCCTGTAAAATGTGTAGAATTGGCTTAAAGCATTTAAACATGACATTGTGAATTCATTCATTTTGTTTGGTCTACTTTCAAAGTAGTCTAAAATAGTAATTTATAAGCCCTAATGGAGAGGTTGATTTAACTTTTAACCATTCACTTTTGTAGCTGAAGCAATTAGCAAAGGCTACACAGGGTACTTCCAGACAGTGATATATTCTATCTGCTTTGCTGTTTTTCTTTGAGGAATGTTGCTGGACTTCCATACAGCACACAAAGGTGCATCTGGGTAATTTTGGACCATGAACCTTATGAGCTTATGCCTGCCTGCCCACCCCCACCCCCACACAAAATAAGCATCTTCTGCATATATTTCACCATAAACCCACAGGTTTGGGCCAGAGTGCATTTGGGGATGGTGGGGTGGGGGAAGACTATATAACTCTCAAAGGATCCATACATCTTCTTGACCATTCACCACAAACCCACACCAGATTACATTTGCACCAAAAAAAGGGGGGGGGGGAGAAAAAGGACTATGGAAGCCCCAGTGAATTCACATAGCTTCTTGACAATTCACAAACTAACTGGGACACAACACACATCCCTAGCTCCACAGTTCAAACCCAAAACCAACTTGGACATATAATGCATTTGTGAAGAAAATAAATTGAAACTACAACAACATTATCATTATCAACCTTGATTATAACCTTATCGCAATAAAGGAAAAAGGGGCGGCAGGAGGGGGAGAGGATAGAGAGAACTCTTTCTGGCAGCTTTACTGCACTAGGGAAAAATTCATTAAATATCACAGGATTGACCAATTTCCTTGAAATAAAAATACACAGAGTCCTACCATATTATGCTACCTGTGTGCCCAGTTTCAGAACTCTAAGCCCCACCATTCTGGATATGTAAAGGGATACATAGGGCAAAATGGGGGGCATGTTCCACTTTTAAAAAAATGAAATTGGGGCTTCCACCACTCATATACCAAAGCCCTGCAGCATCAAAGAAAGAGAGAGTTCCTCCTCAGTTTCTCCACCTCAGCAGTATCACACCCAAATTAGGTGGGATGCTGCAACCTCCTCATAACTTCGTAGCAAAGTTGGATTAATCCCCCCCTTACCCATCACCCACATGTAATTTCTCACCTTAATAATTTTTGGGCCTGTTAGTTGGCAGCAGAGAAGAAAGGAGAGAAAATCTAGCAGAACAAGCTATAGTATCTTTGCCCCAGAGCAAAACAAGGAAGTGATGTCATAATCATATCAGCCAATGGGGGGGGGGTGCATTATCAGTCTCTTTCCAGGATTGCAGTTTTCAATTATTTTTAAAGTACTTCTTAAGGAAAACTATAATAGTTAGAGCACTGGGGGTTTTCTCCTCTATAGGTATTATATGAGTAACAGATAACACAATGAATTCTGAAATTTAGGAAAATACTCGATTGTGCTATGGGTGGTGAGTTGCAAGAGGACTGATGCCCTTCCAGCCCAGGGAGTGTAGCAAAGTTGGAGTGGACTCTGGGGCAAAAAGTGAAGATGGGTCCCTGATCTCTCACCTTCTTTTACAGAGAGGTGGGAGTGAGAGAGCAAAGAGCAAGCTGTCACTTAGCAGGTAGCCACCATCCTCCCTCAACAGCTATGGGACATATGTCCCTCCCCGTGTTCAGCTATAGCAACACACCTGCTTTGGTTCACCCCTGCATGCCCCCTGACTTCCGCAGCTGGGTGTAGCTGGGTGCTCCATTTCACTTTCAGTTCTCTCCAGGGAGTTATTCACACATGGCTTCATGCTGCAGAGAACCTGCTTTGCAGCAGATTCACAGATGTTTAATTCAGAGGATTAAATGGACAGTTCACATAAGGTTGGCTCCTCTCCGCAATCCCTGGCAGATTTTTTCCCCATGCGTTCCCACAGCTTGCTCTGGGTTTTTCCTCCAACCAATCACATCACAGAAGAGGAGGTGAGAGAGCTTTTGTTTTGTTTTGTTAGCTTGACAGCTGGTTGCGGAAGTACAGCATGACAAAGTGCCAAGCAGGCAAATCAAACAGCGGAATGCTTAACCCGAACCTGCTGAATCTGACCCAGAACTTTGCTGATTTTTATAATGAACTTGCCTTTGTGAGTGAGTGCTTTCATCACCTAATGTCTCCCACCTCCCACACCATCTAAGAGGCAGGGAAGTTTAAAGTAGAAATCATTGCTTTCTTTGTCATGAAGAAAAATGCTGGTGAATCAGCACAGACAAAAAGGGCTCAGCTTACATCAGTTTCCATTCTGCATATCTAAAGCCTATGTTAAGACCCACATTTTGCAGTTTGTGCTTGTGTTTAACTCAGGAATTTCTCCCTCCCCTCCCATTCTGGACTCCTTCCACAGAATTTCACCAATCTGCCACAACCCCTACCCACCCCCAGCACTTGAAATTGCAAATCACTCAGAACAGACCCTACCCAACACAGCTGTCAAACTCCCCTTCATTGAGTTTTGGAAAATGCCGAATTACTGGCAATGGTCCCTACACACATCAAGGGAGAAACAACGGGGCATAAGAGAAGCCTCAGGGTTTGTTTTTTTTAAAGCCGCTGAAAATAGAGGATTTTTAAAAGCTGGACATAATTTGGGCTAAGCCAGAATGCGCAGCACTGATTCGGGGGGAACAGAGTTGTGTCTGTCCTGGTCCCTGATATCCTGCAGGGACTTCGGGGTAAATGCAGCTAATATGTGGATGGGCACACTCCATTCCGGAGGAGATTCGAAGTAAAAAGCCATGTGTGTAAAGTCTCCAGGTGTGGTAGTTTTGTTTCTGCAGTAACTGCCTGTTCCTTTCCCTCCTTTAATTCTTTTAAAAAAGATAAGCCACTGCTGCGGTAAACTGCTTCTCTGATTACTGCAAAATTCTGCCACAGACTTCCTGTGGATTCACACTCCACACCTGTTTCTTCTCCTGCCTTTGGATGGGGTTCATTTGGCTCCCCGGTTTTTAATTTGGAGGGACAAATTGCTGGTCTTGCACAACACTGCTTTTAACATCCCCAGTGCTGTGTGACACTATATTTCTGCTGCTGCCCACATCCATAGACTGGTTAAGTTTTTGCATATCAATGCCCCTGTCTCGAGAAATAGCAGGAAATTGACACAGCAGCAGTTGGCACTGTGTTTTTTGAAAATGCCAGCAGAGTTTGGATATTTATTTATTATTAACAGACTAGAGGTGCAGAAAAATGGAACAACATATGAAATTCAAAAACTCATGGGATTATTTTTTTAAGGTCAGATGCACTTGCACACAACCAGCTGTTGGAAGAGAAAGCAGGCCAGGATACAATAAGGGGAGGGGTGTGGTGGTGTGGGGCTTATGGGCCATTGTTCTGAAAGTGCACAAGAAACAGTAAACAAACAACAACAAAGAACTCCACATTTCAGTGGCTGTGTGCCCTTGTACACAACCAGCCACCAGAAGGCAGTGACAGAACCAACACCTGCTATATTTCAAAACACTTCATACCACAGTGTGGATAGAGAAGCTGAGAAGTGTAAGAGCAACTTGTGCAGAAGTGTGTGCCCTGATGCCTGCTGCTTTCCTTGTGTCAGCCAAAGGAAGCTCACGTGAAGAAGCCCTCCATCTGGAAGTACTCTATGTGTAACTTAGCAATAACCCCTGCTAATTGGGCAAAGAGGCTGGGCACCTTTCTAAACGGTGGCCCTTTTATGTTGAGTAAAGGGTTGCAATTGCCCATATTCAGTACAACATTGAATCTATTCCCATGGTCAGTAGAAAGCGGGCTACGGGAGTCTAGCCCACTTTCTACTGATCGTGGGAACCACTAGGCTAGGAGGCAAGCCTGGTGGTTCCAAGGTGGCTAGCCCGCCTAATCCTCCCTTCCATTAATCTCATTTTTTTGCTCATGTGCCGCCGTGGCACAAGTAGACCCCTGACTGGGAGCCTCAGGCATCCCTCCAGAATGCCCTGCATGCTCGCCCCCAATCCCCATGGGGCTGTGACGGAGCCGGTAGTCGTGTGGGCGGCCGATCTGGCATTACAGTATAAGATAATCTGAGGATATAAAATAGTGAGGCTCTTCTCACGATCAGTGAGAAGAGCCTGGAGTGGGTTAGTGGGGAGAGCGGGCTTAGCCCGCTCTCCCCGGACATGAGCAGGTAGTCTGCTCCAGGTGGCTGAAGCGGCCACCCACATGACTGCTGGCTCTGTTAGGGAGCTGGTGGGGGCTGGGAGGAATGGGGGCCGTGTGGCCCCCAGAAGCTCCAGCATACCCTGCGTGAGCGCACAAGGCATGCTGGAGAGACCCCTGAGCCGGGAGGCTGCTTTTAAGCCTCCTGGTTGGGGGTCTACTCGTGAGTTGCCGCAGCACGGCAACACATGATTCAAAAAGCTGGGTTTTAGGGCAGGGTTACTTTAGCCAGTTAACCGCTTGGAAGTGGTTCTCATGGACAGGTGAAATTGGGCTAGGCGTGGTGTAGTGGTTAGAGTGCTGGACTAGGACCAGAGAGACCTGAGTTCAAATCTCCATTCAGCCATGATACTTGCTGGGTGACTCTGGGCTGGTCACTTCTCTCTCAGCCTAACCTACTTCATAGGGTTGTTGTGAGGAGAAACTCCAATCTCCCTTGCTTTTACTAGGAAAGAGGTTAGCACTCAATGTATTCTAGCACCTTCAGCAACAGTTTCCTTTAATTTTTACCCATTTTGAAAGATGGGAGACATCCACAAAACCAGAAGATCTTCCTGGATGTGGTAGCAGGAGCCTAAATTTAGGTACTCGATAATCTGGGGGCCCTGGTTAGCAAAGTTGACACACTGAAAGCCATTCCTTTGTCGCTCCAGGATGTAAACGACTGCAAGTTTCTTTGTCAGTATGCTTGTTCTATGCAATTTCATAATTGCCTAGCAATTAGCGGCTCAGGAGGAAACGAATCCATATTTTGTGTGGAACTATAATTTTGTATCAATTTGCAGGGAAATTGTGCTTTACTTTCTGGCAGCTGAAGGACAGCAGTCAGGTGGCAACATTGGAAGGATGCTCCTTTATACACTTTATAAATGCACATATGCAGCCTTAATTCCGTTCATCTGGGCTACAAGGAGATGTAAAACTAAGGCTTATAATCATGGTGACAAGGACTAATAGCTGATTGCATTACGTGGCACAGTTTGTTTCTAAGAGGTTACTAGTGGATCATTAGATGCATCGCTTGCTACAGCAACATGCAATTAGTTACCCGTCGCCAGCTGCCTCTGTCTTTTGCTCCAGCTCTACGACCATTAAATCACTGTTGCCGATGAGATGGAAAAGCATACTGTTTGCCTGCTCCTCTGGGGTTCTGGTTCAGTTCCCACCCAAGTCTCTTTGCTTAATTAAGATTTGATGTTTGTCATCCCAGTTCTCTACAAGTTTCTATATTCTATGTACCTGGGTGGGGTGGGGTGGGGTGGGGTGGGGGTGTTAAAAAAACAGGATAAATGGGACTACTGTGTATAATAGGACTGTGCTGAGGGCAGAATTAGATGTTGTTTTGGCAGTATGTGGCCCCAACTCCACAGTTGCTGAGATAATGGGCATAAGCGGGAGAACGGTTAAAAGGGAAGATTGTAGGAGGAAGAGAGAAGGGTGCTTAGCCCTTCCTAAGCCTGCAGTTCTTTGCTATGACTGCCCCGCTAGCACTAGGATGTTTCTCGCCTTCAATTCTGGCTTACTTCTGGTTTCACTGCTGGCAAAAAAAAAAAAAAAAGGCTTGAGGGGCATTTGCAGGGGAGAATTGGGACAGGGAAAGAATTAAGTACCCCCTCCTATCTACCAATTCTCCACTTAAAGTGCCCCTCAGCCTGAAATTACAAGAGAAACATTAACAATTGGGAACCTCATGTTTCCCTCTTAATGCCCTCTTCCACCAGCAACTTGCACTTGATCACATTGAGTTTCACAAAGTGATGGAGCTGGGGAGTGGGGAATTCTACTGTATATCATAGAGACAAGAACATGACCCTTATTTTGGTTAACTGTACAAGGAATATAGTATACTAGCTGACCTGGCACAGAGCATCTGCTCCCCTAGTTCTCCCTGCCTCCCTCACCTTCAGCCCCATTTCATTCTCCTCCCCCCCAGCCCCATTTTGTTCTCCCCCCGAGCTCGTTCTCCCTTGGTGGCCAGCCTCCCTGGCCACTGCTTCTTCTCCACGGCAGGTCTGCCTGGCCACCGCTTCTCCTCTGCGGCCTCTGCCTCTGCTTCTCCTCTGCCTCTGCTTCCACCCGCCTGCCACTGCTGCCTCCTTCTGCCTGCCTGTTGCCATTTTCTCCACCAGTCAGCCTCCACCACCGTTTCCCCCCACCAGCTGGCCAGCTAGTGCAGCCATTTCCCCCCTCCCACCCGTGGCTATCTTGCAGCTCTCTGAACTCTCGTGAGAGCTGCCACACATGGGATTAGACACGGGTACGTCTTAGAGAAATATATATAAAGAAGATATAACCTGGTCAAATGATTGTCCTCAGAAAGGTTACATACATAAACCATTCCAATGTGATTTTCCTATGCATATTTGTTTGTGGGTTCAAAATTCATTCTATAAGCAATGAATATTTGCCAGAAACAATTGGCTTTCTAATTCATCATCATTCATTTATTATGCTCCACAACCAGCCAGCAATTACAATAATCAGCAGTTACATAACTTAAAACACTCTGATACTAAATAATAATGAATAATACTAAACTGCCAACCCACCACCAGAATCACACATGTACCTTACATAACATAAAGGTTAACCATTTGTTTCCTGATGTTACAAGCAGTGGCACAAAATCTGGCCACACAATAGGTAATCTTGGCATCAGAGTCAGAAAGAAGAAAATTTACATAAAAGTCATCTGGCCTGCCTGGAGGCTCTCTATTTGTGAAATAAGAGGGTTAGTGACTTATATTGATTCCCCCAACAATGAAAAATTAATAAATTTTAAGCGATAACCAAGTTATTATTTGCTTTTTTCCATGTTCGTAAGATTGATTTTTCCTGAACAAATATTGCTTCATAGTGAGGGCTTTTATAGTGGAAAGATGGGGGTATAAATTTCTTAAATACAATGAATAAATAAGTAAAATAATGGGAAAAGAACCACTGTTTAGCTTTGATTCCTCTAGTCCCAGTTGCAGTGGAAAGGCAGGCTTCCTGCAGCGTCCTGAAATAGCTTGATCTTAACTACTTCTGGCTCCTTCACATGGAAATAAACTTCTGCTTAGGAAATAGTGCTCAACTTGTGGGTGGATTGTCATGTATGTGGACAATCCATATGTATATCATGTATGTGGACTACAACTGGCCTTATCTTTCCACCATCCATACTCAGTAAAATACACAAGAGTGAGGTCATCACATATATGGTGCACTATTTTCTACATGGAAAGCACTTTTATACAGGAAATAGTGCTTCCCCTGTAAAAACTTGGTTGTATGTGAAGCAGCCTCCTACACGTTGAGAAGGGCTCCAGCATCTAGAATCTAGACTCCACAGGTCTAGATTTGAAAAATCTAGACCTCTGTGTGGTGCTCAAATGCCCTTTCTTAGGTGCAACGCCCAGCAAATGAAATCCAGCATTTGACCAGCCCAGATGCTTCAAGGATTGGACTGTATTAAGGTATAAAGGTGTTATATTAAGGTGTTTTTATATAAAAGTGTATGTTTATATATGTATTACATTATCTCTTTTTCTTAATTTACAGGGCTTATTACTGATTACAGGGTAAGTACAGTGTTCTCTGCAAAGACATTATGCACATGAATGCCACAATATTTTTCATTTTTCATATTTCATTTCACCAGAATGATCCAGAGTAAATGTAAATAGTTAGAGGCATAAGAAGGAATATTCATTATCCACACACATCTAACTACTCTGGAGTTTGGCGCAATGTTTGGTTCTTTGAGTATGTTCTCTTAAAATTAATTCTTCTACCTATCCTGGTTACTGAAAAATCTAGACCTGCGTAGGTAGTTTCCCCTTGAGTATGTGGATACTCTTCTCTATCAAAATTAATATTTTGTCGTCTTATCTTCAGCACTGGCAGATCCCCCTGGGCCGTCGATTCCGTTCCTTGAAAATGTGGTTTGTGTTTCGAATGTATGGTGTGAAGGGGCTCCAGGAATACATCCGCAAGGTAATATTTTATTTTACTGGTAAATTTTCAGAAAAGATGAGAAAGAAAGAAAAGAAAGTTAGAAACATAGTAACATAGCAACCTGCCATATACTGAGTCAGACCATTGGTCTATCTAGCTCAGTATTGTCTTCACAGACTGGCAGCGGCTTCTCCAAGGTTGCAGGCAGGAATCTCTCTCAGCCCTATCTTGGAGAAGCCAGGGAGGGAACTTGGAACCTTCTGCTCTTCCCAGAGTGGCTCCATCCCCTGAGGGGAATATCTTGCAGTGCTTTACACTTATAGTCTCCCATTCATATGCAACCAGGGCAGACCCTGCTTAGCTACGGGAACAAGTCATGCTTGCTACCACAAGACCAACTCTCCTCTCCACTGCCTTTGGACACAGGCTTGCCTTGAAAGCATGCATGCTCAAGTAATATGGCATTTCCTTAAGGCTTATCATAGGCCTGCACAAATTGTGACCTACCAAACTGAATGTGTTCTAACTATGGGATATAAGCACACAGGAGGGGAAAGAACATAGGAAGGAAGGAAGGAGATAGGTGCAGTAGTGCTTTATAAAAGAGTAGATCCCAACAAGTTTTGAGCAGAACTCTTCTTCAGGGGACTACAACATATTAAAAATATACTAATAAGGGATAGCTATAAAAGGAACTATATACAACTATACACAGTTTAAAAAATAGATAAAAGCAAACCATGATTATAAAAAAGGAGATAAGATAAACCTCAAGCACAAAGACAAAAGAGGTTGTAATAACATTTCATAGAGCCCTTTCTCACAATCATGTAAGAGGGCTTGAGGGCGGGTGGCAACGAAGGCAGCAGAAACTCACCTTCCCCGCAGATGATCCTCGTGTTATTGCTGGGTGCGCAAATCACATGTCTAGGCGATCTGCTGCTGTCCCAGGCAGCGCAGAGCTGCGGGGGTTTGGACATGTCGTCCTGGTGCCTGGAAATCCCTCAATGCACCATGCAAGCATGTGGTACATTGTGGGGATCTCCCCAGTGACAGCTGGTGCTGACACTCGGTCAAGAAAACCGGGTTAAGGGACCACTCGCTCCCTTGACCTCATAAAACTGCCCAGCTTCTTAGCAGGGTTTGCTGCTGAGGTGCTGAAAGGAGCCGGATCCCACAGGAAGTCAAGCCCGGGTCTAGCTGCTTGTGAGAACAGCCTCAAGGAACAGGAAGTTAAAACAGTATAGCAAAGATATAAAAACTAACTAAACCAAGGTTATGATAAACAGCCTTTTGCAAACAAGCTAGCACATTCAAACAAAGGTATTTAAACAGACTTTTAAAAAGCAAAAAGCCCTCTAAGAATTTAGGATTCCAGCAGGGGAGCAGTGAGAGAACAGCGCCTTTAAAACTGAAAGAGAAGGTGCTTACTGTACTGGCAGGCCTGCATGGCACTCCCCCCACCCTCTCAGCGGCACACAAATGGCCTCTGCGCCTGCGTGGCTTGTGGGCAAATAAAGGCTTTTGCTGACAATTGGGTAAATCTTGTAGAAGATGCCAGTGTTTACTGATAATGAGGCTATTCACACGATCGTAGAAAATCGGGCTAGCCTCCACTAGCCTGATTTTCTACAACCGTGAGAACCACCGGGCTCGGCTGCAAGCCCGGTGGTTCTTAAGCAGGTCACCCGCTTCTGTAGCCCGGTGCGAGCGCTCCACAAACCCAGTTTTTGAAATCGTGAGTTGCCATGGCGCGGCTCCTCACAAGGAGAACCCCGGCTGGGAGGCTTAAAAGCAGCCTCCTGGCTCAGGGGTCTCTCCAGTATGCCTTGCATATTCACGCAGGGCATACTGGAGCTTCTGGGGGCCATGCGGCCCCCATCCTCCCAGCCCTCGCCAACAGTCGGGTGGGCGGCTGATCTGGGAGCTGGCAGTCATGTGAGCGGCCGATCTGGCCGCCCAGGGCTGCCGCCCTGCTTGTCTGTGGGGCTTTAGCCCGCTCTCCCTGCAAACCCCCTAGAGGCTCTTCTCACGGATCGTGAGAAGAGTTTCAATGTGTTTTATGTTACAAGAGTAAGTGTCATGAGTTAATGGCACTAACATCCTGTCGCAAAAACTATTTTATTTGCTAAGTTCGGCTTTTGGTAAGTTTGTCTTTATAAAAGGTTGATTTATAAGGCGATTAAGATAACCTCTATTCAGTAATTGTATCTGAAGAATTTTGGCTTGTTTTTGAAAAGCACTCAAGGAACTACAATTTCTTCTTAATCTCTCATTTCTGAGTAAGATAAGTTTATTTTCAAAGAAGCTGGATGGTTGTCATATTTTAAAAAAGAATTTACACCCCTAGGTTTTCCATATGTGTCTGTAAAGATTTCTCTACCTGTTTTTTTCAATCTGGACATCCAAGAAATGGATCTTTTTGTTATCATAAGAAAACTGAAATTTAATAGTTGGATGTTCAAATTCTAATAATTGAGCAATGGAGCAGGTCCAAATGAGAAAAATGTCATCTAGGTATCTTCAGTATCCAATAATTAAATTCACAAATGGATTATTTTTCATGATATAATATAAATTTGTTTTTAATAAAATCCATATATAGATTGGCCAACACAGGGGAAGATCTGCATCCCTTGGCCACTCCCGAGATTTCCCAATAAGTATCTTTAAATTGAATTTTTATTTTTTTTATTAAGAGATACAGTAGCCAATGATAATGAAAATGATGTAGGAGGTTCTAGCACCAGTCTTTGGTTGAAGACATTCTCCATAATCTTTAAAGCTTTATCTTGTGGAATGTTGGTATATAAAGGTAAAGGTAAAGTTGTGCAGTCAAGTCAGTGCCGACTCTTGGCAACCACAGAGCCCTGTGATTTTCTTTTGTAGAATACAGAGGGGGTTTACCATTGCCATGTCCCATGCAGTATAAGATGATGCCTTTCAGCATCTTCCTATGTATCGCTGCTGTCCGATATAGAAGTTTCCCATAGTCTGAGAAACATACCAGCGGGGATTTGAACCAGCAACCTCTTGCTCCCTAGGCAAGTTACTTCCCCGCTACGCCATTAGATGCCTGTGATATATAAATAAGTTACATCAATTGTTACCATACAGCACTGAGAAAAAGGCAATCCTTGAATATAATGTATTAAAAATCTGCGGTCTCCTTCAAATATGTGGGGATTTTGGATACATTGGTTTTTTTTAAAAGACTCCAATGTCGGTGCACATTTCAGGGGTGTCATCTATCTCCTCTTTTTTCCAAATATAGTGTTAGAACCCCTGGCTTGTGCTATTAGAGACTCTGATAATACAAAGGGCATTACACTAGGTAGGATTGATCACAAGTTGATTTTACATGCAGATGATATTTTGAGGTCATTCACATAATCAAAACTGTATTCTATCCAGATTTGGGAGCTGTGTGTGTTCCCACTTTTCAGTTGTGTGAAAGCAAATTCAGAGGAAATCCTGAGTACAAGTGATTGTGTAGAAGCAAAGTAGGAGGAAAAGCTACTCAGGGTCTCCTCTTGCTTCCACACACTTGCTTCCACACAATCACTTCTACTCAGGTTTTCTTCCTACTTTGCTTCCACACAACTGAAAATTGGGAGCACACACAGCTCACAAGCCCGGGTAGAACACAGTTTTTGATTGTGTGAATGAGTTCTATATGTTTTCTTTATAAACCAGAGGATTCCATTCCTAATATTATTTCCTTAGTTCAAAGGTTTGGTAATTTATCAGGTTACTCCATAAATTGGGGTAAATCTGAAATTGATCATTTCTGTACAGTCAGCAAGGTATTGTTGTTGTATTTACATTTGGTTTTTCCAAGGACAGTCAATTTTATCTTAGTAATAAGTGGGTTGGTATCTTACAAACCTGCATTGTAAGGGTTAAGTTAGTTTTACTCATGGGGCTATTCTCAAGATCGCAGAAAATCGAGCTAGCCTCCACTAGCCCGATTTTCTGTGATCATGAGAACCACCGGGCTAGGCTGTGAGCCTGGTGGTTCTAGAGTGGGTAACCTGCTCAAGAACCCCTGCCCTAAAACCAGGTTTGCGGAGTGAGCGCTCCGCAAACCTGATTTTGAAGAGCGTGAGTAGCCGTGCTGCAGCTTTGCGCCGCGCCTACTCATGAGGAGACCCCCGGAGGGGAGGCGAAAAGCCGCCTCCTGGCTCTGGGGGTCTCGGCAGCATGCCCTGCGCACTTGCACAGGGTGTGCTGGAGCTTACGGGGGCCAATCGGCCTCCGCTCCCCCAGCTCCCGCTGGCTCCATCATGGAGCCAGCAATTGTGTGGGCGGCTGATCCGGCCGCCCAGGGCTCCAGCCATGCTCGTGTGCGGGGAGAGTGGGCTTAGCCTGCTCCCCCCGGCCAGCGCCCCAAACCGGTTCTCACTGATCGTGAGACCTGGCTCATGGTCTGCTGTTTTACTAATTAGACCATACACCTGTGGTCTCCATACCTTATATAATATGAGGACCAGTTCATAAGTAACTATTTACCATTATCTGTGGCTTTAGTCTTTTTAAATACCTTTGTTTGAACATGCTAGTTTGTTTGCAAGAAGTTATTTATCATAACCATGGTTTAGTTAGTTTACATACCTTTGCTAAAGTGTTTTAGCTTGATAGTCTGTTTATGAGAAGCTATTTCTAACTATCTTTCCCCTACTTTGTACTTGAGGTTTATCTTACTGTCTTTTTAAATAAGGTTATACTCATGGTTTGCTTTTATCTATTGTTTTAAATTGTGTATCATTTCATATAATTCATTTTCTTTATTATCCTTACTAGCAATTTTCAGCCCGTTAGATTAACGGGTGCTAGTAGACCACCCCCGCCCCCCCCCGAGTGCGGCCGCCAGCGGGCCCAGTCCTTCCCAGTCCGCCCCGCCACCTTCGGCCTCTCCTTTCTTGCTTCCCCCGCCAGTTGGGGCCAGTCGGCCCGCCGTGGCCGCCGCTGCCTCACCCACACTTTTGCCGCAGCGGCGGCCGCCGCCATCGGAGCCAGTCGCCCGCCGCGACCACCGCCGCCTCACCCGCATTCTCGCTGTGGCGGCAGCCACCGCCATCGGGCCCAGTCGCGCCGCCGCCATCGGGGCCAGTCGCCCCGCCGCGGCCACCGCCACCTCTGGCTGAGGCCACGGCTCTGCCGCCGCCTCGCCAGCACTCTTCTCCCGTTGGCGGCGGCCGCTTCTCCTAGGCCGCCGCTTCTCCTGCTCCAACATGGCCGCCTGTGTCTGGGCGGCCGTATCTTTTTGGGCTGATCTGGGCATGCGCTCCGCGCATGCCCAGAACGGCCCCAAAAGACACGGGCCGCACGGCTGCACACCGAAGGCTTTTATGGTATAGGATTGGTATATTTTATATGTTTTAGTCCCCTGAAGAAGAGTTCTGCTCAAAACCCGTTAGCATCTACTCTTTAATAAACCGCTACTGCACCATTCCGGTTTCCTTCCTAACTATAGGATAGGCCGAAATATGTCACCCACTTGGCAGCTGATAAACCTCCTCTTTTTGCTGTCTGCCCAGGATTCACTCCTACTGACTGGGCCAGGGTTGTAGCGAGCTTCCCGGGGGCCCAAGCCCCCCCCCCCGGTCTGACATCAGATGCCAGGGCAACCTATTGAACACCCCCAAGCTCCACCTTGCCCTACATCTCCCCATCATCAGTGGCACCACTTGCCCAGAGGCCCCCTTGCTGCCACGAGGCCCCACCTCTTAGTTTTTTTAAAAGATACCTCACCGCACTGCTGCTCCTGCCTCCTCGGGGGCTTCCAAAATATCTGGGGGGGGGTCACCCCACCACCCGGGACATTAGAGTAGAGATAGCAGGTTAGGAGACCCTCTCTATCCTTGTCTTTGTCTCTGCTCTGAGGTCTCAGGTTTTATTTCCACCTGAGACAGTTTTCTGTCTTCCTCCTTTCCCCCCCATACCTTACATAGCTAGCAGCAGTGTGTAGGCTCTCTCTATCAAGTTTGTATTTCCTCAGTACACTTCTTTACTTTGAACCTTAACTCCATGTCATGACTCCAGTTATTCTTAATTAGCAGTGCTCCTCTCATCTGTGCACAATCTGCTGCAGTTTGGGTAGATAAGTAATCTAACCCCTCCAACTCCAACACTCAATACATGAGAGCCCACTAATCACAAAGTGCCTTTTGTCCAATTCATAGGCATAGCGTCTGTTGAACAAGGGGAACAAATGTCCCTGGGCCTGGAGGGTCAGGGGGCCCACCAGCAAAGGCCTCCTGCCTCCTGGGGGGCCTCACAGTGATCTGGGGGGGCTGCCCCACCGCTGCTCTGCCAATATTTCACATCTTCACTGCTGGGGGGTAAGGGTGAGCTGAGTGGAGCAAGCCCCCCCCCATGGCAGTGGGGGCAGGTGTTGCAGCTGGTGGGCCTCTCTGGCCAGCACAGTTTGAGTATGGACATCACATGCCCATAATGTCATGGTCATGTGACATCCATACTCAAACAGTGCAAGTGTGCAGGAGTGGGATTCATGAACTTAATGGAATGGGATTTATGAACTTAAATGTTGATGCCAAGATCAATTTAATAACTATAAGGCCTGAAATCTGTCCATATATAAGGGGGGAAATGGAGTGCAAAAGGAATTTGCAACTTGAACAAGTAAAAAAAATCTTGCCCTTTTTAAACATACTGACCAGCAAAGTTTTTTTTTTTAATCTGCACAAGCAGTGAGTTGTACTTGTGTTTTTCAGCAAAGTACTTTTTATCTTTGAGATTAGACATACACATTTTTCAATCTTTATGTAATACCAACAAAATGACTTGCATGCAGTTTGCAAGCATTTGCATCCTGTACCACAAAGTCCAGACTTTTGTAAAAGTACCAGAGAAAATTGCCAAAGTTTCTTCGAACCCCAACGGTAACTTTCACACTTACCCTAACTCATGCTTTTCCAATGGGAGTGTTTTCTTGCATTTTCTGGGAATTTAATGAATTTTCCTGGGTTTGGTGGTTTTTTGTTTTTTTTTTAAGTCTGGGTGTGGTCTGGAACTTACCTGCAAAAACGTCATGTTTCTATCTGTTCTAGTTTGGTCTAGGTTGGAGTTGCATATAGTTTGGTCTAGGTCGGAGTTTATGAGGTTATGTAAGATATATTTTTATGGAATTGTGTTGCTGTGTATGTTATTGCTTGTAAGCCACCCTGTGGGAGTAGGGCGACATATAAATCTAACTAACTAACTAACTAACTAAATATCAGTCAATGAGGCCCAAGCAGGTTTTTATTACAGATGTAATAAAAGGGGTTTATTAATGATACTAACCCTTGACCCAACTGCGTAGAACCAATAAACAGTGGGTGCCATGAAACTGACTTGTCATCCACACAGTTCACCTCTACCCACAGCATCCCTAAGCTTGTCTTACCTCTGGGCATTGGATACAAAATGTAAATGACATGCGCAGTCACGAAGTCCAGAGTGAATAGACACAATAACCTGCAATCCTTCCTCCCCTCTCCCCTGATTTTACTGGATAAGGATAGTGGGTTATTGATTTTGTGTGTGTTGAGTTCTATGCTTGCATGTCCTTGAGATATGTTATGTCTGATGTGTGAAGCTGAGGTGGGCCTGCAGGCAGGGTAGTTATGTGCTTTCCTCCTGCCTGCTGGTATGAAACTGTTGTGCTGATCTGTAAGTGGGTCTAACTCTTCTTTTTGTGTCATGGTTTGTTTCACCTGGATCTTTGCTCTGCTCTCCAGTAAATATTTAGGCCATTACTCTCATAGATTATATTCTGACAACTGGTTTTAAAATTGAGTTGTATCCTAAGGAAGTTAGTCATCACTAAATGCTCTCAGCTGACGTTCTCTACGGTCCTCTAGTGATGGAAGTAGGGCTGCGGCTTCACAAGGAGTCTTCAGCGTTCCTGTGCTGAAGGCTTTTTGCACAGTGGACCAGGCAGAGAGGTGGAGGTGGAATAATTTTTCATCTTCCCCTTCCCTCCACAAGCCCTGCCAACTTGTATAAAAATGTTCCCGAGGGCTGCATGACAATGTCAGTCACTGAAATAAATGAGAAAGCTTAGTTGTGTGACTAAATTTTTAGCTCCATTAATTTCAGTGGGACCTGGAAATTCGCTTAGGATATAACTCGTTGTATTTTTAATTTATCATTTTATTATCCTGATCTCTGATGAAATATTAAGGTGTTGCTTTATGACCAGTTGATAGAATATGGCACCCAAATTTGTAAAAACCAACAATCCCCAAATCCTGTAGTATGGATCCTAACAGTCAAATAAAAATACATCTTCCCTCTGAGACTTAAAAAATTATCGTAATCTATTAACAATCAACAGGCCTTCAAAGTTACAACATTAAAAAATAAATAAAAACAAAACATCCAGAAATTTAAGATGAAACCAGAACTAAATAGAGATTATGAGTTCTAATGGCTGAGTATATAGGCTTAGCCACCAACTCAGTTTACATATGGGCTAGAATCCGGGATTTTAAAAGCAGAATACCATTCCATAGTTATTCCAGGAAAGGGAGTAAATAAAGATGTTACAAGCCTAGCACTTTTATCTCTATAAAAACTCTGCAAAAGTAATACATGGGCAGCAGTTTTTTTTCTCATTTCCACAGGGGCACAGATGTTCTTCATATGGTGTACTATTAAATCTTCCAACCAGGAGGTTGAGAGATAAAAAATATTTATTATTAACACTTCTGTTTATCCCATTTTCCTCTGTGGAGCTCAGAGCAGGGTAAATGGTTCCCCAACCACATTTTCACAACCCTGGGAGGTAGGTTAAGCTGAGAGATAGTGGCTGTAAACTACATAGCCAAGTGGGGATTCCAGCCTAGGTTTCTCCAGTTCAGCACTCTACCCACTATACCACACTGGCTCTCACAAATGACCCCTTTGTAACAAAAATATTGCAGTATCCTTTTACAGCAATTATAGCCCAGACTACACAAAAACGTTTTGATAGTTGATTAACAACACATGTAAAAAAGAAGGGTTTTAAAGGAATAATCCCATTTATGGTTGCTTGGAAATAAGTATCTTTGAGCAAAATGGGAGTGACTTCTGAACAAACGTGCACAGGATGAGGACTGGGCTGCAAAGCATATTTTTACAGCTAAGAAGAAAGCTGCTCCACGCTCCTCTTTCGGACATTGTAAAATTTCAAGTCTTTCACACCCCCTAGTGGTGTTAACAAATACTGCTTATTATAGAGATGAATAAATAACTGTAGATTTCAGATTTTAAAACCGCAATGAACCATTCTTCCTGTATAAAACAGCTGCGAGAATGAAAGCCAAAAAAGTGAGGCATTTACATCTCATTTTTCCTTTGTGGGATTTTTCACTCTCATTTTTGATGATCTAAGAGAAGAGGGAACCTGGGGGCAACTGCCAGGCTAAGGTAGTCTTGATTAAGTCTCATTGAAATTAATGAGATAGTCATGACTGAATTATAAATGCCCATTTGTCTAGTAACCCATGGCAAGTAAGAATCACCTCCAAATGAACAGAGAGGGAAGCATTTGCATACTCTAAACGGAGTTTCTTTTTTCTTTTTAAAAGGCTGTGCCATAAATTGTGGCCTTCAGTATGTGGGAGCCAGATGGGCTAGTAAGGATTTTTGCAGGCTGGTAATTTGTGTGGACTTATTTGTAAGCATAAATTTCTATACCACATTATCTATTTAAATATGTTTGTGCCCCATCTACTGGAAATGTATGGACCTCAGTGCAGAGTGGGGATAGGACTAGATAATTATCAAGTTTTTTCTGACTATGCAATTATTTTTGGATTAACTCTAGTCCATATATTAAATAACTTCTTTCTATCATTTTAGCATGTTAAACTAGCACATGAATTCAAGGATCTAGTGCTTCAGGATGATCGATTTGAGATCTGTGCTGATGTCATATTGGGACTGGTATGCTTCCGACTAAAGGTAAACAGTAGTTTCCAGTTTCCACATCCTGTGTGGTGATCTAGCACCATGCTTTCTAACAATGATTGACATTTTATGCTGAATTATGGGAAAGTCAAGAATACTTCACTGAAAACAACAGAACATGGATAAAGCAGCTGCTAATTTTAAAGATTTTCTATTGCCCAGAGATTGTGCAGTTCAGTGATCTGGCATTGGTATTTGGGCATCATCAGTTGTTGTGTTGTGTTTCTTAATGTTGTCCATCTTTCCTGTCCTACATTCCCAATATATAAATTATGGAAAATGTTGTCGGTCTTCTCAAAATTCACGTTTCTTTGAGATTCCTTGGATATGTTACCCAGACAGGGACCCAATTTAGCTGAAAATCCTGTTTTAGGTGAAAGTAGTTAGCAACTCTTATGAGTGGTGGCAGCACCTGGGTGTCCCTGTGTAGCAAATTAAAGCCTTTGTCTCAGAGCAAGCTCCTGTGAGGGAAAGAAATGCTGAATCATACCTGCTGAGCTGCCTGGTTAGGCTTCTCCTACAACTATTCTGTATTATAAGTAGGTTCAAAATGCTGCCACCACCATCCCTTTTGTCTACACAAACTCTCTGTGCTTGGGGTGAGATAACCCAGAGTTGGCTATTGGACAAGTTGGCTATTGGACAAGTACAAAAGTTGGCTATTGGACAAGTACAAAAATCTTCCACGTGCAGGCCTACATGTGGTGAGAAAACTGATAGCTTCTGACCGTTTGAGGACGTGTTTGCACCAGAGAAACCCCCCCTTTGCCCCACCTTTTCTGAGTTAAAATCCAACTCAGAGAGGCGTGTAAAAAGAAAAGAACTAAAAAAAACACACCATTTTATTCAATTACTACAGACTGCTTCTGTTTGAGGCTTTCTCAGCTTTAAATACAGTTAAGAATACTTAGTAGAATTACAGAAATAAGTTGTCTTAATGCACGCTTAAATATTTATAGAGTCTTTTGCAATGCCCTAGGTAGGGTGGGCATAGGCTAGTTTTCTAATTTTAACTGTGTTACAGGGAAACAATAACATAACAGTATCAGGAATATGCAAAAGCACACACACCAAATAAATATAACATCCCTAACACAAAATCTGACTAAACAAACTTTCCCCTATGCTATACTTTCTGAAGTGATGAGCCCTTCCTTGCCCTGAACTCACCAAACTCCAGATGAGAATTCAAGCTTCCTGCCCTCCTGATCTTTCAAGGATCTGCAGAGTTATTCTCCTGCAGCCAACCTCCATGGCCACATGTCCTCCTGTGCACCTCCAGCCTCGCTTCTCTAACAAAGAACTCCCTTCTTCCTGGAAACAGCTCTCTAGGTCCCATCCACTTGGTGTCTGTCACCAGCCTGTCAGTCAAGACAAAGGTTTACTTCTGGTTAACTCTTTAGAGGGAGGGGAGGCTGATCACTACACCCTGAATTTGATATTGGTGATATCTAAGCTTCGCCCATAGTTTTGGGAAGCCAAATAACCAGCATGGATTGAGCCTGTTAGCTTTAACACAATTCTTGCAGTTCTCTTAAATAAATAATCAGCTTTCTTCATACTGATCATCTGCTACTGCTGACAAGGAGACCAAAACTTAACCCTTAGCCACATTAACCCTCCAGATTGCTTTTTTTTGACATTTAGAGAGATAATATTGTGTGATATCAAGATATTATTAGCTTACCGCTTGAGCAGATGCCTAAAGTGATATGCTACAATTGAAGGGGTATGATTAAGCCTAGCAAAAGAGTTTACTAAAAAGCAAAGAAATTGAGAAAATTAACCTTTTGACTGCTCCTCATTACCAAGCAGAGCAGCCATTTCTCTTTCTGGCATGCTTCATGTCTTCCTCCTACACACCATTCCAGCCAATTTCAAGAAACAGAGAAGAATTGAAAACACACACACACAACTATTTGAAAGCAGCATATCAGTGAAGGTTACACAATTTAAAAAACAACAACACCCATATTCAATAACTTATTCAGAATGTAAAACAGGAAATAAAAAAGGAATACTGGGTTGCTGCCAAAAACAGCAGCTCCATGTTCAGATCCCTGTCTCTCTCCAAAATGCTTAGTATAACTAACCCAGTGTCATGATTAGTGATGGCCCTCTGGCAGCCTTAGAATTGCTTGGATGTTATCCAGGTTTTTTGTCCCTAAATCAGGGGAAAATGGGGAGAGTACTACTTAAATTTCACACCTCCCCATATTGCTCAGCTGATGTGCAGGAAGGTTTAAAGTTGAAATAGTCACTCTCCCAATACAGGCTGCTCCATCCACTCTCACCGCACGAGTGGATTGTTTAGTTAAGGAACCTAACACCATTTGGGGGGGGTCAATCACCCCAATATCATGGTTTCCATGAATGTTACCCCCGCGATATTAGATGGCCTCCTGATTTAATTGCTTGAACTTTCCTAGCAGTGTAACCCACACAAATTACTTTGCCCAGTCAACAGTGGGCCTCACCTACTAGAAAGTAAACAAATTTAGCTCGCCACGTTATGCCAGTGGATAGGATCCTGTGCAAACAAAATGATACATTCACTTTGCTATAATAGTAGCAATACCAAACCACTACAAAGTAGACATGATGTCTTTCAAGCTGTGTGACTCAATTAGTTTAGGAAGAAGGTTAGGAAGAATTTCCTCTGAGAGAACACGGAGAGGATTCAGATCGTAGATGAATCAGTGGTCTGATCCAATGTGACAATTCTTATGTTGCTATGCTCCAGTTCACCAGAAATGCTCCTTCATACCACATTTAAAGCAGTTACTAACAGCTGTCACTGAATCTACAAAAATAAGCAAGAATAAGCAGCATTTAGCATGAAATGGCTCGAGCTTGTAAATCTGCAAAGATGGCTAACAAATCTGTAGATGTTCTTACTAAACTGGGAAAAATGCAATCCTGCATTATGAACTGAGTTGTGCTAATCAGAAAAACCCACTCAATTTGTCTTGGTAATTTTTCATAAGGCAAACCTTTCGGTACAGGTACTTTATTTTAGATATATGGAGTCCTGTAATGTACAGATACAGCAGTATTTGGTTCATATGGGGCAACAAGAAGGCACAAAAAGCCTGGCTAGAGGAGTTAGTGTAAGTGTAGATACTGCATTTGATAGTTTTTATTTCATTGCATGCCACCTTTCTAGTTTTTAAAGAAATACTTAAAAGTGTGTTGCAGAATTGCAGAATTCCTTGGCAGAGTTCCCTGGCAGACAAGTCAAAATGGAAAGTGTTCCTTGAAGGTAGAGTTGAAAACCACTAGATGACATACGCAAGCATATAGGTAGCAAAGGGCCATCATGATGGTTATAGTAACTAAGAAGTTTTGAATCTTAAAAAATGTGCCTGTAATAAAAAAGCAAAGTCCAGGGACATTTGAAATTTGCATTTTGCTAGACCACAGAGGGGGAAAGGCCATAACTATGGTTGCATCAAGGTTCTCCACAGATTTTAGGTAGTTGTCCTCTCAAGATCTGGAGTTCAAAGAACTAACAATTTCTTCTATAGGTGTATATATAATCATCAGCTCTAATGGTGATGCAAAGGAATAAGACAAAATGCATTTGATTCAAGGCTTGTCTATATTCCTGGTTTATCTTGGGTTAGTCAGGTGGAGGAAACTTGGCAAGATTTCTCTCTCTCCAGTCATGTTCTAGTTTTATTATTATTTAAATACAATAGATAAATATAACCAACCTTACAATCACTAATCAGTAATTAAGTACCTACTATTTAGCAGAACACATTCTGTAAAGTACAAGAGTAAATAAAGCATTCCAAGGTAAACAAATGGCATGCAATATTGTCATGCAATCTTTGGATTGATTCATTTTATTGACAGAATTCAGTATATACAAAAGTGTTACGCCAAGGTCAATATGTTAAGAGTTAAACAAATAATAGCTATTAAACAATTTCCCTTGTATAACTGAAATTCATCTATGAAAAATTTCTCAAAATACTCTGCCTTCTCTGCATTTAGCATTATAAATCAACTTTTTAAATTCAATTGTATCACAAAAAACATTCCTTTTTTAAAAAGTCCAAATGAAATAAATATAATTTCAATACTCAGTACAGACATACTAGATGGTAAATTGAACTTTCTCCATAGTGGCTTTACTTTATTTTCTCCCTGGCTGCTAAAAGGCAGGCCAGATAAGGTCAAGTGTTTAGCCACTCTGGACACACGACACAATGCTTATCAAGAGAGTCCAAAATATTTTTGTATTCTGTTCTCTGCCCCATTCCCCACCTCAGCATATACTAGGCCCTCTCTGGCACTCTTCACTGCTGGTAAATACAAGAGATTGTATTCCAGCAAGATTGAAAGGGTCTTCAATATGTGAAATATAAAATTGTAAAAGGAGAGCAGCATACTGAGCACTTGTGGTTATTTTAATATATTAGAACTATACCAATGAGCCTAAAGGTCACTCACATCTTTTTAAAGCCTTTGGCATTCAGCAGCAGTCACTCAGTGAGCCGGTTCATACATAACAGGAAGCCAGAGGTCCCTTCGCCTTCAGTTCCCAAACCTGAACGTCTGAACCAGGAATTGGAGTTCCAAAAACAAAAATGGACCTGTGGTTTCCCTCCCTTAACTGCAATTGTTGCCTTCATTTTATATTGAGTTACACTGCTGATAACTGCATTTTGGTGGCACCTCCATTACGTCTGATCCAGGGATTGGAGTTTGCCCCAACTCAAACTGGAGTTGAGGGAGGAAGTTCCTCCCTCACTCCAGCTCCTTATTGGCTACGTGGGCTGTCCTTCAGGACATAAGGAAGCCCACACAGCCAGCTCTCCCACCTCTCTGCAGTCACAGTTCAGTAGGTCTGAACTCAGACCACAGAGTGGGGGGTGGGACCCCGGTTGCACTGGACCCACGGTTCCGTATGTCTTCTGAACCAATCCAGTGTGTGCTGAACTTGTGAGCTGGCCATAAATATAGTTGCCCTGAGGAACAATCGTGTGTGTATGTGTGATTATTTATTTATTTATTTATTTATTTATTTATTTATTTATTTATTCTATTTCTATACTGCCCTTCCAAAAATGGCTCAGGGTGGTTTACACAAAGAAATAATAAATAAATAAGATGGATCCCTGTCCCCAAAGGGCTCACAATCTAAAAGAAACATAAGATAGACAGCAGCAACAGTCATTGGAGGTACTGTGCTGGGTGTGAATAGGGCCAGCTACTCTCCCCCTGCTAAATAAAGAGAATCACCACATTAAACGGTCCCTCTGCCAAGTTAACAAGGGTGGTGGGGCATGGTGAAAACTGTGATGGTGGGGCATGTAGAAAACTGTTACCTAAAAGGTGACTCTGGCAGAGTTACTGGAATGAGGCTTGCATGTATAACATTAGTAATCATTATTGTTTGTTTCATCACTATTTTAGGGCACTAACGAAATCAATGAGGCACTTCTTAAAATCATAAACAATGCCAGGAAGATTCATCTTGTTCCATGTCATCTGAGAGGGAAATTTGTGCTGCGTTTTGCAATTTGTGCCCGAACAGTAGAGTCTGCTCATGTCCAGTTTGCCTGGGAGCACATCACAACGTTGGCAAATGAACTTCTGAAAACCCAGAAGCAGCAACCGTGATGGCTAAGAGTAGAGGACTTTGTTCATTTGAAGATTTAGGGACTTCTAAAGTGCAAATTGTGTGTCTTGGCATGTCTGATACTTGCAAAACTACCTGCAGCAAACTGTGCTATAACCAAATCTAAGGAGGCATGTGTATTGCAAGAGAATTGCCTTTGAAGATCAGTCCAAGATTCATCTAGTTCAGCATTCTGTTTCCAACAGCAGCCAGCTAGATACTAGAGATGTCCAAGCTCCTGCTTACCTCAAAATGGCTCTAAAATTATCCAGTCTCACACCCAAATGTGGGGTGGGGTGGGGGGAGAGATAATTTTTGAGCCACTTTGAGTCACAAAAATTATGTGTGTGGGGCGGGGGGTGGACACCCTCCTCACCAGTCCTCATCCTTCAAAGTAGACATGTGCATCCTCACAAGAAACCCAGTTTAGCCATACTTTTCTTGTTAACAAGGTAGTTTTGCTGGTAGAGGCAAGCTATTGGTGACATACAAAAAGCAGAGTAAGAGAAGTATTTAGGATAACTCAAATGTATCTAACAGCTGGATTCTAACAACACAGTGGGGAAGCAAGTCCCATTTATTTCACTGTAACTTTCATTGAAGTAACTGTGCCTTGGATCACAGCCTCCCCATTGTCATTGTCAATTGTGCTAATGTGATCTGTGTATAAAACAGTGAGGTCATTCACACAATCAAAAGAAGTGTTCTACCCAGATTTGGGAGCTGTGTGTGCTCCCAATTTTCGGTTGTGTGGAAGCAAGGTTAGAGGAAATCCTGGGTAGAAGTGATTGTGTGGAAGCAAGGTAGGAGGAAAACCTGGGTAGCTTTTCCTTCTACCTTGCTTCCAGACAATGAGGCGGGTCTCACGATCAGTGAGACCCGCTTTTGCCACTTTTGCGGGGAGAGCGGGCTAAGCCTGCTCTCCCCACAGATGATCCTGGCGGGAGCCCTGGGTGGCCAGATTGGCCACCCACATGATTGCTGGCTCCGTGATGGAGCCGGCAGGGGCTGGGGAGCTTGGGGGCCGCATGGCCCCTGGAAGCTCCAGCAGGAGCGCAGGGCATACTGGGGAGACCCCCGGAGCTGGGAGGCTGCTTTTCGCCTCCCCTCCGGGGGTCTCCTCGTGAGTAGTCACGGTACAGCTACTCATGATCTGAAAGCCCAGGTTTGCGGAGTGCTCTCTCTGCAAACCCAGGCTAAGAGGAGGGCTAAAAAAGTGGGCCAGCTGCTTGTAAGCCACTGGGCTCGCCTGCAAGCCCGGTGGTTTACATGATCAGCCAAAATCGGGCTAGGCTCTCCTAGCCCAATTTTGGCTGATCATGAGAACAGCCCCAATCACTTCTACACAGCATTTCCTCTAACCTTGCTTCCACATAACTGAAAACTGGGAGTGCACACGGCTCCCAAACCCGGGTAGAACACTGCTTTTGATTACGTGAATGACCTCACTGACAAGTATCTAGGCAGGTACTTGTCTTGACTCCCTCACTGGTGCCGCCATAAGTGAAAGATCCTAGGGAATGCTTAGCTCTCAAGAACCCTCTTCTCCAAAATTACTGAAGGAACAGGAAGCCTCTTCAGTAATTTTGATGCATTTAATGCATCAAGTCAGTTTATATCAAGGAAAAAACACAGATATTTTATCTTGCATACTAATTACCATCCCTAGGCAAATGTAAATGCAAATACTAAAGACTGGCATTTAGGACTGCCAGTTTTAAAATGTTTTGGCACTACAGACTAAACATGTGCAAAGTGCCCCCAACTCCTGGAGGGAACTTATTTTCCAAAAATATTAGTGTCTCAGTGCCTATGCAGAACATCTTTCTTTTATGAAGACAACTGGATTTTATTGTTGAAGACTTAATGATAAAAGGACATAGCATCTCTGTGACATATAAGAGTACCTTTCCCATCTTGTGGTTTCCCACAAGATGAGGGGGAAGAAGTAAAAATGTATTACATTAGAAGTTAGGAAACCATAATGCAATTACTGAACAGCCCCCCCCCCCTTTTTACTTTTTTCTTTCTTTCCTGGAAACTAGCCAGGTCAAGACCATTTGGGCTACTGCTTACTCTGCAGCAAGTCCTTAACCTGGAATCTGAGGATTTCAAATAGGGATTCAGTTTATACACCATCACTCAGCCCTGACCAAAAGAGAAAGACTAGCAATAAAGCAAGAAGAGTCCAGAGCTGGTCATGTGATGCTCCTTGTCTCAAAAGCTCCCAGGCCAAGCAACAAGGGAACTTTGCAGCTGTGTTCATTTCAATAGGCAGCCCCCATCAGGAGGCTTTTCAGACAGCAGGCTTTACCGCGAGGCTTTACTGTGAGTGCAGGGCATAACGGATACTTTGACACAAAAAGAGGACTCCCCCCCCCCGGACATAAATCAGGCTAGATTCCAATACAGAGAGAAAACCCCAAATCGTGTGTGAAGTGGCTCTGAAATATTGCACGGACTTTGGGGTAAATCTGGCCAATATGTGAACGCACACCCACCCTCCCACAGTAAAGTCGTGGTACAGTCGCCATCTGAAAAAGCTCCAGCTGAAAGGAGAATAATCTGATAACTGCTTGGCAATCCCATTTGTACTGGGAAAGGAAATGTGAAGAGGAAAAAGGAAACATAGAGATCATATAAGTCAAACTCATTGTAGCCCTGTTCAGGCATTGAGGTTATTCTCACGGTCATGCAAAATCGGACTAAGGGAGCCTAGCCCCATTTTGCAGGGCCGTGAGAACCACCGGGCTCGCAGCCGAGCCCGGTCTCACGAAAGCGGGTCACCCGCTTAAGCAACTCTCCCTTAAGCCCAGTTTAGCAGAGTGAGTGGGAGCAGATCCTCCCAATCGTGTGGGCAGCCAGTTCAGCCGCCTGGAGCAGACTGACTGCTCATCTGCGGGGAGAGCGAGCTTAGCCCACTCTCCCCGCAAACCCCATCCAAGTTCTTCTCATTGATCATGAGAAGAGCCTCATTACGTTTTACATGCATTCAGGTATGTGAATGCATGTCAAGTACATGTTTTTGTGTGACTGTACATATGTTCATTTTAAAAGCAAACCTGGGTTGCAAATCTCCTCAGATGTAGTATACAAAATTGGAAGTGTTTTACTGTATGTGCAGTAGATTAGCCTACCCAGGTCCCACAAGTCACATGGAGGTTTCCCCAACAAATGAGCTTTTAGTGACCCAGAAGTGTATAATAAAGGTGAAACAACAGGATTCGGTGACCATTGTACAGGTGTTCACCCAAAGGAATGGATGTATTGCCTGAAGAAAGGTCTCTCAGAGGAGAATGCTTCCTTTTTCAGTATAGTTTCTGACAATAAGGGTGTGTGATTTTCTAGTGTTTTGAATAAAATTGTGTCAGAATAATTTTTTGCAAGTTATTCAGGATACTCTGCTTATTGACTATACTAATTAAAAGATATGCACAATAACCTATGGCAGTTCAATTTTTTTTATTTTTTATTTTTAACAAAACAGTTTACATGCATTGATCCTCAAATGCCCCTATTTAGGGACCAAACACACCTTCTCAGGCTAGGAATATTATCTTAAAATCAAATGTGGTGGTGATCATGCATTTTTTGCCTAGTAAAAATTGTTCTCAAATTTGTGGGAGGTCACCTTAGCCCAATTCTATACCCCCTTAAAGCTTCAAAAAAGCTGGCAGACTTTTGTTCCTGTAAAATGCTCACTAATCCTATTCACTTTTAGTGGTTATTCCACTAACAGTATTCCAGATCAGCCATCTATGAAACAGTAGTACCCTGCGAATGTTTGTAGGACAAAAAAGCAATTTTCACATGCGTCTTTGGTCTGGACGCAAGGCACTGGCATAAGAAGACCTGTGTTCAAAATATCAGAAGGCCTCCCCCTTTATTGTGGTACCAAACATGTCACCAAATTTTTAACAGGGAATTGGGGGTGTGTGCAATCCCGCTGCTGCTCACCCACTCTGCAAAACCCTCCACCACCACACCAAGCCCCGTAATCCCCACCATTCTCCTTTGGGGGACAGCTCGATTCCCCTTGGTGCCTTGTCACTACTGCCCTCCCCTTCCTGCCACCATCTCTTCCCACCAACTCTTCCTCTAGCTGCCTCTATTCCTGGGTTGGTTTGTGCAGTGTGTGTGGTCTGTTCCTTCTTTTGCTTGAGAGAGGAAACAGCCCATCACGCCCTCTCAGCTGCACAAGGAATGGTGGGAAGAGGAGGAGGTGAGCGGTGGTGGCAAGGCAGTGGGTAGTACCGAGGGGCTAGCATCAGTCCCCACATGAGAATGGTGGCGGTTGGGTGGTTGGTGGGTGCTGGGTAACTTTATAGTGGTTGAGAGGTGGAGGGTGGGTGACAGGTGAAGGGGGGCAGATTGTGTTCTTTGAACATGTCTGCCTAATTATAGTTGTGCCCAAGTCCAACAAATTCAAGACAGCAATATGAGAGAATTCTTAAAATCCCTTCCAACCTCTCTTGTCCCATTAATACACCAGTAGGGTTTAAACTATTATAACTATTGTTGTAAACCACCCAGAGATGTAACTTTTGGGTGGTATAAAAATATGTTAAATAAATAAATAAAATATTATAAAAACAGCATAATGTAGGCACTATTTGAAAACATGAAGACATTCACCACATTCCCTATTTCTAAATTAGGGAAATAATTAATTTACAAATTCTGCTGTGAATCGTGTTCTTTGACAACGTCATGTGAAGCTTTTAAACTGGTCAGTCTGCTCTTGATTCTTGAACCTCGCTGGTAATGATAGTGTAGTGAATATTGTAATGTATCACTCCTGATACCCACCATTAAAAATAAGTCTATTTTTTTTTCATGGCAGGACTCCAGTGCCTTTACAGCTGCAGGGCGTTTTCCAGACTGCAAGATCTGCACTGCTTAAAGTGTTGCAAAGTGCAACAGTATTAGGCAGCGGCTGGAAACCGCAAGCACAGCGTTTTTCAATGTGTTTCTCAATGCATTGTGACAAGATTGTGGCTGTTCAAATTGCCCACCACTGCAGTGGGTTTTCTGGGCAGGGGCTGTCCATATTCTACCGGAATCCAATTCACTGCCCCCATTCCATTTCGGGCCAATGGGATCGCAGCGAGGGAATGACATGAGGAAGTTTTTAAAAAATATATTTCCTCTGGGCGCTTTTGTGCAAAACCGCCACTAGAGGGAGCAGCATGGCACAAACTGCAATCCTTTGATTGCCTCTATATTAAGGAAACATAAAGGAATTGTGCATTTGTGCAAGAACCCAAGCAAAAAACAAACAAACAAACAAAAACCATATATGCAGAGGGGCTTTAGATATTAACAAATCCTTGAACTGCAGAATGAGATCTCCACACCACATGGCATTGAGAACAGTTTGCAGGCTTGCTGGTGAATGATTCACACTGGGCTTCCTTGCAGTAAACAAGGGGGGGGGGGAGTCCATTGCCTTGCAGTAAACAAATGGAATTGCACAGAAGTAAATGATTCAGTTCAATGGGCTTCCTCTTAAGTAAGTGGCCAGATCTGTGCTTGCCCCAAAAGCAGAACGCAAAAGGAAGCAACAGTGGAAGAAGAGGCACAGTCATGCTGTGCAAAAGCTGGGCTTGGACAGCGAGGGAGAGAGAGAGAGTGGGAAGCAGCCCACCGGGAGCTTGCCCTCCCTTTGAAGAGTGCGAACGGGCCCCCTGTCTTGTTCTTCTTTGCCACAAGCCCCAGTGCGCACACACACACCTCCACAGCCAAACCCATTTACGAGACCTCTAAGAAGAGAGGCTGCTTTTCTGGCCTCCTCTCTGAATGTGTGGATTTGGGAAGAGGGAGGCAGGCAGGAGGCTGGGCTCTTTCCAGAGGCTGAACACACACACCCATTCTGTGGCTCCGTTCTGCCCCAAGATCTGCCTCCTTCCTTCCGTCCCTGCCTGCTCACGCTACAGTCCACACTACACTACACTGCAGTGCATGAACTGCAGAACAAGCCTCCTAAAAACGGGGAAATACAGCTACTTTCCTGCAACACATTTACCATGTTATAGGGCTGGAATGCATCAACAAAATTTGAAACATTGCATTGGAAATATGGACAGCACCCTGCTGACAGTGCAGTGAACATGATGTCGCAACACAGGCAATTTGGAAGGGCACTTAGCGGACACGTTGTGAACCTGTTGCAAGGAGTAATCTGGAAAACGCCCATGACAGGAACAGATTCAGCAGCTGAAACTTCCCCCACCACAGCATATGCAAGCAGGGGGAAACCTGCATCGTTTCTGCACAGTAGCCCTGGCAGGAAAAAAGGTGGCAATTCCATGAGTGATACAATACAGCAGAAATTTGTTGCATTTGAAGTAGCTTGGTGGATTGTTGAACTGGTGCTCTGAAATACTCATTTACAATGTTATGTACTGAAGAACAAAAATATCGCTTGTGAAATTTATTTTTTAAAGTGAAACCACTTTCTGGCACAGTTGAAATATTTTATTTGCAGATTCTATACAGATTATTGTATATTGTATGTCTGGCTAATCAGTGAAGCAGGATCCATTGTGCCTTTTCATCAAAAGTTCACAAAGCTGCAGAAAATGTTTTTTGTTAGTTGTAATTTTTAAGCCTCATATATGCACTTTAGCAGACTATCAAAACTCAAATGAGATATAGCTGCTGAAAAGGTACAGTATGAGGAGGAAACAGTAATTTGCTTGGCTTGCTGTGTTTCATCACATAATACTTGTGATAGAAATAATACTTGTGTTGTAAGGAAGAGAATATCTATATATGTGTGTGTGTGTGTGTGTGTGTGTACACACACACACACACACACACACACACACACACATACACCTCCAATATATTTTAAAATGGATGTTAATCCTACTGTTGATAAAATGTAGACTAATAGTAGACTGCATTAAAAATGGTGTAGTAACATTGCATTTCTCTGTTCCACTCTTGCCTTCAATAGTCTGTCAGGGTTTTTGCTATATTAGTTAAATTAAGTTACCATTGTACAATATGGGCTCATAGCTGATGGAGTGAGTCACAAGGGGGGCTGATGCCTGTTCCATTGTCTTTCCTCCCTAAAAATAAAACAAAACAATGTATTGCTGATTCTCATCTGATCTTGTAACCCTTTTTGTCCTTGGAAAAATAGAAATCTAATGGGTCTTACTAATGTTGTACCCATAAGCTTATTAAAATATATTGGCTGATATGCTGTGCAGCTTTCGATCAGAGCAAGAACTCTATCCTCACAACAGCACATAAGCCTTGTTGTGAAGCTGCAGTTGGGGCTGCAGGAGCAGTGAGGCCGCGGGGAAACCAATTCACTGCCTCTGCCAAGGTGTCACTTGGGGCAACTGCCTCACCTCATCTCATTAGTAAGGTGCCCCTGATTATAACTCAGTAGCCTGTAAAATCTTTAATTGTGTGCAGATCACTACTATTATACACTCTCACTCTCTCATATATGCCTTCACCATAATATTTATTGAACCTACTTTGACACTGCACAGTGATAATTCAATAGTAAGTCAGTATATGGATAAATATTTTGAAAGGAATAACTAGCTCTTGTTCTAGGCAACACAAGCTCCCGATTCAGACATGCTGTACAAGTGTACAGATGTCTGTACACTCATACATGTATTTGTGTGAATGAATGTATCTGTGTTCATTTAAAAAGCTGAACCTGGATACAGGCCCTTCAAATGCATGGTATGGATTGGAGGCTTACTTCTGTACCTGCGTTCAGCATAACATGTGAATGACTGCATCTTTATATAGTATACACTCATTGTACGAGTCATATATATACATAATGTGTAAATGGACCTAAGTTAGATCAATAATCAGCTACAGAAATATGAGTGTGAGCCTTAAACAATAACAGATTACCTTAAATATTAATAGCAAGTTGACATCTCAGACACAGATGACAACATCACATCATCAGCATTTCCAGAATTGTGCATTGCTGAAATAAGTAAAAAGACTTTTGGTTAACAGGAACAATCTATATATTTATTTCTCCTAGGCGTATCCATCGCTAATCCCATGTGTGGCAGCTCTTGCAAGAGAGCTGCGGATTAGCGATAGGACACAGAGGCGGCGAGCTGGCCTGACCACCAGGATAAGCCAGCAGCAGCCGGCCAGGCCACCGGGGTGAGGAGGCGGTGGTGGCAAGCCCGGCCACTGGGGTGAGGAGGTGGCGGTGGGCCCAGCCGCCGGGATGAGGAGGCAGTGGCCGCAGGCCCAGCCGCTGGGGTGAGCAGGTGGTGGAAGCAGGCCCGGCCGCCGGGGTGATCAGGCGGCTAGGCTGCCAGGAGGAGGCAGCAGCAGCAGGCCCAGCTGCCGGGATGAGGAGGCGGCCACCTCCGTGGCAGGAGGAGACAGGCAGGCTTGAAAGCTGGCCAGAAACCGTGGGGGGGGGGGGGGAGAAGCGGGCCAGGTGGGCCAGCTAGTTTCTATAATTTCCTGTATTTTCCTTTCTGTCCACCGAGTTAAACTTGCATTATCACAGTGACACATTTATTATTATTTATTTTATTTTATTTTGATTTATTTGATTTGTATACCGCCCTTTCAAAATGGCTCAGGGAGGTTTACAATTAAAACAAACCACTAAAACAGTAAAGAGCTAAAACAAATTAAAAAACAATAACAATTTAAAAACATTTTAAAACAACAATTAAACAATTACAGTGATTAAAATCCCAAAATAGTTTTTTAAATTTTAAAATAAACCAGATATTAACCACCACCACCACCCCCAAATTTAGGAAGCTGAGAAAGCTTGGGTGAAAAGATGGGTTTTCAGGTGTTTTTTGAAAATTGCCAAAGATGGGGAGGATCGTATCTCAGCATGGAGCGCATTCCACCATCTCGGGGCAGCAACCGAGAAGACCCGTCTCTGTGTAGCCACCAAACGAGTTGGCAGTAACTGGAGACGGACCTCCTCAGATGACCTCAATGGGCGGTGGGGCTCAAAAGGAAGAAGATGCTCTCTTAGATACCCAGGGCCTAAGCCATTTAGGGCTTTGTAAGTTATAACTAGCACTTTGTATTTTGCCCAGAAACCTATTGGCAGCCAGTGTAACTCCATCAGTAACATGGTCTCTCTGAGATGTAGGATGTTTTATGTCCAGAATTGGTGACAAGTGGTGGAGTTGCCCCCCCTTCAGCCAATACTTGATTTCTATTTGCGTACTTTGTATGTGTATCTTTTGCTCCCCCCATCACCTAGCCCTAGTGCTGCACTGCTTTTCCATGAAGTCAGTTGACATGTTCAGTTATCTAGTGTAATGCAGAAAAACAAGTAAAGTGGAGGAGTGCAGGAGTGAAGACATCTCAGTTTCTGGCGGGGCATAGGGCACATGGGAGGAGAGGTCTTCTGGTAGCAAGCATGACTTGTCCCCTTAGCTAAGCAGGGCCCACTCTGGTTTGCATTTGAATGGGAGACTACTTGTGAGCACTGTAGGATATTCCCCTCAGGGGATGGGGCTGCTCTGGGCAGAGCACCTGCATGCATAGAGCAGCACTAGCTTTCATCCTTGTTATACTACTTCTAGTCAGAGAATCATAGAGTGAAGGGCACTGAAAGGCAGCCGTGCCACCTAAGAACTTGCTGAGCTGCTACAAAGACCGCACAGGACTGTGTTGTTCATGACAGCTTGTTGATGCTACCTAGCAGCTGGGGGGGGCGGGGATTGCCTCCTCAGGAAATCTGGACTAGAGGCGGGCTTGAGCCCCACCACCACCTCACCTGGCAGCCTGGTGGGGGCATTGCTCATGCTCACTCCAGGAAATCGCAGAGGGGGCTTGAGCCCCGCCACCCCCACGAAGCTTATGCCCCTGGATGAGTGTGAATCAGACCTAGGATTCTTAGCGTTCACTGACTCAGTGCTGGTTCAGACAATACGAGCCCTAGCAGCCCTCAGCGCATGTGAAGAGGGGAGCATTGAGTTGTATCGATTGTGCGATAGAGGCATTCATCTGAATCACCCCTCTTCACGCACCCCGAACCTCTGGCAAACCACAGCATTCCGCGTTTTTGTTTTTAACCCATATGAGAGGGTAAAGGGTTAAATATCCCCTCCTCGCGCCTATGCCGCAGTCTGGATCCTTATCCCCCTCCCCCGCTTTAACTTAAAACTCTCTCTCTCTTACTTAACCCCCTGCTAACTGGGCAAAGAGGCACCTTTTAACGTGGTGATTCTCTTTATTTAGCAGGGGGAGAGTAATTGGCCCTATCCACCCCCAGCACAGTACCTCCAGTGACTGTTGCTGGTGTGTGTCTTATGTTTCTTTTTAGAATGTGAGCCCTTTGGGGACAGGGAGCCATCTTATTTGTTTGTTATTTCTCTTTGTAAACCCCCTGAGCCATTTTTGGAAGGGCGGTATAGAAATCGAATTAATTTATTATTATTATTATTATTATTATTATTATTATTATTATTATTAACGTAACGGAACGTGTAGGGAAAATTCAGGGCCGATTCTCTCGTGAGACGTTTTGCCTTTGCGTCCGTTTACTTGAGTACCACATGCAGGCGCATCCCACCAGCCGGGAAGAGCACACACACGCCTTTTGGGTCAAGCACGGCTTCCTGCCATGCAGAAGTACGGAGCCCATTCTTACCGGCTCACAGCTTTCATGCATTTTAAGGGGGGGGGGGCGGGGAAGGAAAAACAAGTCTTTGGTAACTCTTCATTCAGAAACGACAGGAGCGCGCTAGACTAGCATTTGCACAATCCTCAGTTTGCCCCTTTCCTGCTTTGGGTAGCCAACTACGAACACAAAGCAAAGACACATACACCCACTCCCCTTAGCAAGCTGCTATCAATAATAAGCCAGCCAGGCAGGCACACGTGGCTAGTGGAGTCTCGCGAGAGTTCCAGGCTCTCGAAGTCGATTCTATTTCTTTCCCGCGCTCTCCCCGACCGCTATCGGTCGCGGCAGTACCGGAAGGAGAAAGAGGAATTGAGCAGCAGCCGCTGGCGCTGCTGGGCGGAGAAGAAGCCAGCCAGAGCTAGCCTGGGAAGGGTCCGGCGGTGAGTCGCTCTTCATCCTTCCCAAGTCACGTCAGTATAGGACGGAGGCAGGGCAAGCCGCACTGTGACTGGGGCAGAAGGAGAGGAGAAGGCAATTGCCCGCGATGATGGGGCCGCTGCAGTGCTGAGCCCTGCCACTGGCCCACTGAATGCTCTTCCACAGATGCCCTGTGATTAAGGACAGGGCCTATTCATGCCACCCCCAAACAGCGCAGTTTCTAATATATGCTGGAAACACAAAACTGAAGAATAGTTGAGTAAGTACCCTATGCCTGGATGGAGACGTTCAAGAGAACTGAGCAGGGCTATTGCCAGGGTTTTCCTGTTCTAGTGGAGCCCAGAAAATTGTGCTAGGGCAGAGTGTTTCCTATGTGCCTGCACTTTTCCTTTTCCTTTTAGCATGCCTGCTCAAAGAACTGTGCCCATTGAATTGGCCTCTTCCAAGGAAATGCAAGCACAAATGCAGAATGTGTGTGCGCTGCTCAGAGAAATGTGCCCAGTACGTTGGCCCTTTCAAAGCATATGCAAGCACAAAATGCAGGTTGAGTGTGTCGTTTAAAGAAATATGCCCAGTAAACTGGCCCCTTCAGAGCATATGCAAGCACAAATACAGAATGAATGTGTGCTGCTCAAAGATATGTGCCCAGTAAGTTGGCCCCTTCTGAAGACACAGAAGCAGCAATGCAGATGCAGTGCATGCCAATCAAAGAAATGTGCCCACTACATTTCTATTAGTTGGCCATCTCCCACCTCAGAGGCAAGATGCCTCAATACCAGTTGCAGGGGAACAAGAGCAGGAGACGGGATGCCCTCACCTCTTGCCCATGGGCTTCTAGAGGCAACTGTGCCTCTAGAACAGTTGGGCCACTGTGTGTAGGGTTGCCAACATTCAGTTGTCTGAATATGGGATGCAAGTTGGGGTGGGGGGGCATCTCTAGGGCAGAGCCATCATTTTTACACCCTGTCCTCTCAGACAGCCTAGCAGCAGCAGGGAAAGAGCATGCCCCCCCTTGTGTCTGCTCCCTCCTGTCTTCTGCTTTGGACCATGTCTCCTAGTCTCCCCGCCCACCTTCACAGGGTAGGAGAGGAGGAGGATGGCCTCCATAGCAGAGGGCTACTCTTGGTCAGGCTCTCACTCTCTGCTTGTCACTGGGTGGCCTCATTCCAGTTGCCCCCATCCTATCCTCTCTTCCGCACAGAGAGTCAGACAGACATGACACAGAGGCTCAATGGCTGCTGCTGAGTGAGCGACCACTTCCTCAGGCTGGGGTGGGCGGCATGAGGTTCCGTGAGCTGGCTGCTGCTTGGAAAGCCAGTGAGTGGGCCGGCAGGCAATGGGAAGAGTGAGCTTCCCTGGGAAGCAGCAGTAGCATCATTTAGCGCTGCCCAGAGTGTGCCTTCTTTCCCTTCCTTTCTTCCCTGTGGGGGGTGGGCAGCCTGGCTCTGGAAAGCACAGACGCTGGCTGCTGGAGTGGTGGCACTGAGAGAGCTGGTGGGGAGGTACTGCTGAGGAGAAACCACTCAGCTGGCAGTGAGGAAGACTGGTGGCGGGGGCGAGAGTCAAAATGTGGGAGGGGAATGGTGTCCCATATTGGATGCCCACTTTCTCCTGGAAATATGGGACGTCCTGGCTAATCTGGGACTGTTAGGAACCCAGCTTTGTGAAACAGGATGCTAGACTAGATAGGCTAGACTAGATATGCACCCAGTAAATTGGCCCCAAGGAAATTCAAGCAGAAACTATAGAATGAATGTGTCCTACTCAAAAGGAAATCTGCCCAGTAAGCTGAACTCTTCAAAGTATGTGCAAGCACAGATGCAGAATAAGATGATTGTAATACTCAGTCACTAAGTCACCACCACCCAGGAAAAAAAGATGCTGTGATCACCAGGAGAGCAGATCAATTATACCTTCAGCACCATCAGATGTTTAAACCAAGAGCTGTGAGGTTATTTTCCTGGTTGTCTAAAACATGTCAATACATATATGATTAAATCAGGTGAAGAATTAATAAAGTACTACCATATGACTGCCTCTTCTCTAGCTACAGCTAATAGTAAAAGTAACCTTTTCCCTTTCTCTCACCGCTACACTTTTTTGCCCATTTCTCTGTAGATGATGCAGACCAATAGCCCCAGTGACATACACCTGAGTGAGTGGCAGAAGAATTATTTTGCTATTTCCTCTGGCACCTGTACACCAGGACAGAAGGCAGATGCATATCGTGCACAGATCTTACGCATTCAGTATGCATGGGCAAACTCTGAGATCTCCCAGGTTTGTGCTGCCAACCTGTTCAAAAAATATGCAGAAAAATACTCTGCAATTGTTGACTCTGACAATGCAGAGACTGGCTTGAACAACTACGCTGAAAACATTTTTACTTTGGCAAGATGTCAGCAAAATGACAGTGACAAGTGGCAATCTGCTTTGACAACAAGTAATGTGATGGAATTGAAGTGTGTGCAAGAGATGGTGCAGGCTGGCAAAAAGCTCCAGAGCTCTCTGATGGCACAAACAGATGTAAGTGTTGATAAAGAGGTCAGTGCCTCTGTTTCTTCAGGTCTTCCCAAGCTCACTCTCTGCAGTGGTGATGGGGAATCTGTAATGGGAGCTGGCTCATCGGATTGTATAAATCAAGGACCCAATATCCTTGGGAGGGCATCGGCCTTGAAGTTTCGTCAAAATGGTATGCCTGCCTCCACTGAGGCAAGAGATGCCCATTCTCTTCTGTCTGTGCCTATAAGTGAAGTGTCTGATATTGCTTCTTGTGCAACCCCATTATTTGGAAAAAGTGAATTGGCATTTAATAGTTCTCTGACACCCATAAGTAATTCTAGTTTGGGGCAAAGTTCATCGTTTTCCACTCAGTCTTTTGTTTCTGCAGGGATAGGCAATCTGGGAAAAAGGAAAACCTTTTTTGCATCATGTGAAGAAAATCAGAACCTATCTTCTGGTTTTCTGCTTCAAAAGTCTTCAGGAGACACAGAAGGGAAATATTTCGTAGGGAATGGAAGCAAAAACAGTGAGAATGGAGCACCTGGTTTCAAAACAGCGAAAGATCAGCTCTGGACAGATCAGCAGAAGAAATACCAAAACCAGCCCCAACGTACACAACTCCTATCTTATGGTGGTACAAAAAAGTCTTTGGGAGCTGGAAGATCTCGGGGTCCATTTGGAAAGTTTGTCCCTCCGGTGCCAAAACAAGATGGAACTGGAAACATAGGAATGCAGTGCAAACCTTATGGACCTGGGTCTACAGAGGTGGCTTGTCCACCAGATGAACGGTTAAAGAATATAGAACCCAAAATGATAGACCTTATTATGCATGAGATAATGGACCATGGGCCTCCAGTAAACTGGGATGACATTGCTGGAGTTGAGTTTGCAAAAGCAACTATCAAGGAGATAGTAGTATGGCCTATGCTGAGACCTGATCTTTTTACTGGCTTACGAGGCCCTCCCAAAGGAATTCTTCTTTTTGGTCCTCCTGGGACAGGGAAGACTCTTATAGGCAAGTGTATTGCATGCCAATCTGGGGCCACATTTTTTAGCATCAGTGCCTCTTCACTGACCTCCAAATGGGTAGGTGAGGGAGAAAAGATGGTCCGTGCATTGTTTGCTGTGGCACGAAGCCAGCAGCCATCAGTAATTTTCATTGATGAAATTGATTCTCTCTTATCCCAGCGTGGGGAGGGGGAACACGAGTCTTCTAGGAGAATAAAAACCGAATTCTTGGTTCAGTTAGATGGAGCAACAACTTCTTCTGAAGACCGCATACTGGTTGTGGGAGCAACCAACCGGCCACAGGAGATCGATGAGGCTGCCCGAAGGAGATTAGTGAAGAGACTCTACATCCCACTTCCTGAGGCTTCTGCCAGAAAGCAGATAGTGTCTCATCTGATGTCAAAGGAACATTGCTTCCTAACTGAAGAGGAAGTGGACCTCATTGTTAAAAAATCAGATGGTTTTTCTGGAGCTGACATGACTCAGCTTTGTCGAGAGGCTTCTCTGGGCCCTATCCGTAGCCTTCAATATGTTGACATTACAACTATCACACCTGACCAAGTACGACCTATTGTTTTTCAAGATTTTGACAATGCTTTAAAAACTGTGCGGCCCAGTGTATCTTCCAAAGATCTGGAATTGTATGATACTTGGAATCAAATGTTTGGGTGTGGAAGATAATTAGGAATACATCTGTTTCATTGGGTTTTGTGATAACTTGTATTTTAACTGACTTTCATTTATAGAATGTTCATGATCTTGTAATGAGTAAACTCTACATTGACTTATGCTCTTTTGCTTTGTTGCCTGAGCTACTAAGCCCTCTGAGCATAGGTAGATTGTTTTGCAAGACATTATTGAGGTTACCATCCTGATCACCCTTCCTAGGATGTAAATCCCTTTGGATTCAATGGGATTTATGTGTGCAAGTTTCGGTAGTAAAGTTACAGTGTAAACATATCAGAGCTGTTCCACCATAACCATTCATACAAAGAATCTGTAAAGCTCTTCTGTATTTTGCTATAGTTTTCTCCAATCGTTGATCTTTTATTGGTCAACTTTAATCTGAGACACTGGGCATGCTCCAAAACATGTACAAAGCAACCCTTTCCCATGCACTTGCAATCCCATGCACGTGCAAACTGTCCAGACTGTTTTGTTTTTCGTTTCCTTTAAAGAGAAAAAATACCACATGATTCTGTGTAGTTTGAATCTAAGTTTTCTGACTCTGGGCATAAATGCATGTACAAGGCATTCTGGTGCTGGACTGATACAGTGAGTTGTGCAAGTATTTAAAACTCCATATTACAATTCCTCATTGATGAGATTGATTCCATTCTCACATTAAATTGGAACTTACTAGTCTCAGAAAGCTTTATAAAACCTATAACCAGTTTGGCAATTATTTTTTCCTTGGATGTTCTTTCTAATGTCTAGATAAGGACCAAAACATCTGTATCAGTCTTGCTCCCTGCTGACATTTTGCCATGTAATTTTGAAAATATATTGATAGAACATAAATATTGCACACATAACTGTAGAAGCTATCTAAATGGGAAACTTTAAAACACCTTAATTAAATGCAAGGGTGGCTTTTTTGATTGTAGGTTACTGTATGCAGCCTAGAGGAATGCCTAGTATGAATAAGTTCTTGTTCTACATACATTGCTGAATTTATCAAATATATGACTAATTGTATCATATTAAAAATAAATTATATTTTTTATTTCATTTTAGTATTTTATTTTCAAAACCAAGCACAGAAGGAAATAGTTTGAACTGGAAATACATTTCTGTTTTTTGTTAACAAATAGCTTGACATTAGAATATATTTCCTAATTCTGTACAAAATTGGAATTGTTTTTCTAAAAGGTTCTCAGGCAGCATCTGAAATAAAGCAGATGCTTCATACAATTCAGTTTTCTTTGGGTGGATTTGATTTAAATCAAATAGATTAAAATCACGATTTCAGCCACTGTTCAGGAAAACGGCTTACTCATTGTTTTCTACTAAAAGTGCATTATTGCCTGATATAGCTTTGATATATGTTTTTCACTACTCAAAGATAGGTGCAGGTTTTACTTTTAGAGGGTAGATACACTATATATTGTAAAGGAAGGATTTGTTTTAATTTTTTTCCAGGTTAATTTTAGTTACATCTAACAATGATTTGGTTATTTTATTTAGTACCAAAGCAGATGGAAGAATACTCTCAGAATCAGAAATGTATGCCTCAAGTATTAAGGGATACTAGCTGGGCTGGGTGCAGAGCACCTGTGCCTCTAGTTCTCCCCCACTGGCTGCCGCCATTTTCTTTGCCCACCTGCCACCACGGTTTTCTCCTCCCCCCTTGCCATTTTGTTTCCTGCCTTGCCTCTGCCGCCACTTTCATCTCCTCCTGCCAGCAGCTCACTTGTGAACTCTTGCGAGAGCTGCTGTGGATTAGTGACAGGTACACCTTAGAGAGATAGATAGATAGATACTGCTCAGACAGTTTTACTTCCTCTGTTTCTTCCTTTTTGCATTATATCCAGACACTTCTTCCTTTCCCAGATCTTCTCTATCCCAACATCCCCACTATTCATGGATCTTCTTTGCCTTTGCACTTTTAGAGAGGAGGACCTGGCTGTGTGAATAACAGATACACACACATCTTCACAAACCTGAAGAGAAACAGTGCAGATCCAGATCTCTCAGCTCCATATCCTGCTGTTAACAAGCATGTTCATTCTGTAACTTTGTATTCCCTGCCGAGCTTTGAATTGTAAAACTTTATATAGGTGTTTTTCTCCATAAGAAGTGTTTTAACAATTTATTTTTTAAAATCATTGACTTTTATTCACCCTGGTTTTGTTGGACCAGTTGTCTGAATGACTTAATATAGAAATATATGTAAGATCTGTGCCCTCTGAAAAGCTCTGTGATGGTGCAGAGGAATGGTATCCTTAATTATCAACCATTAAATGCAGTTCTCAGACTTTGAGGCAAGCCCTCTTTGGGTAGCATGGAAACACCTAGAGGGAGGCAAGAAGTTCCAAGGAGGGATAGCATCTTGAGGCAGGTGATGACTTTCCTCTCCCACCAGCTGGATCAATTAAATTCATCTTGCCAATGAACTCCCACTGATCCAAATTGCATTTGTGCAGGCTGACTGCCTCATCATCCCAATGAGATTTAGGAAGAAGGAAGTTTTGAGAGTAACAGCTTTGTTCAGTTCCTCTTGAAATCACACACAGGGAAAGTGTGATCCTGTTCTGTTCCTCTTCTAATGCTAGTGTGAATTTTATGCCCCTGTCTACAGATCCTTGCACGCATGGGCTGCATTTGCACAGAACAGATGGTTTAGGAGCTTCAGAAGGCAGCATAAAGTTAGTAAGCCCCTGTTAAAGAAGTCTGAGAAACAATAACTGTTTAAAGTAAACATACTTTTTTCCTATTTCCCCCTTGCATTTCTTGTGTCTCTCATTAGGCAGCCAGCTCCAGCTTTAACCAAGGATCTTGACTGTCACACTCACAACTAGTGCATTCACTCTATGTAGGGCTGCCTTTGTATGTAGTCCGGAAAATTCAAATGTGGCAGCCAGATTGGTCTCTGGGGTGACCCGGAGAGACCACATTACTCCTGGATAGTTAAACAATTGCACTTGCAGCCAATATGTTTTTGGGGAAAATGCAAATTGTTGGTTATTACCTTTAAAGCCCTGAATGGCTTAGGTCCAGGTTACCTTAAAGAGTACCGCCTTCTACATAATCCCCATCACACATAAGGTCATCTGTAGAGGTCTGCTTCCAGCTGCCACCACTTCTTCTGGTGGTGACTTGAGCTTGGATGTTCTCCACAGCTGCTCCTAGGCTGTGGAATGCGCTTCCTGCAGAAATCTGAGGCTTAACTACATTACTGGCCTTCAAGAGATCCCTTAAGACTTAATTTTCTTGGTCTGGCCTTCCAGGGTTTTTAAACTATTTTTTTTTAAAGTTTTTGGTTTTAATTATATTTCTATTTTGCTTGTTGTGAACCGCCCAGAGCTGACAGATGGGGTGGTATAGAAATATAAAAAACAGTCTTTCACTTTGCGTCTCTACAGCTGACCCACCAACTTTGTTTTCCCCTCTCCTTCTGAACTTGTCTGGTCAAGTGCCTATCTGCTTGGAAATAGAGCTTCCCAAATATAGATAATTGTTTCTATATTCCCTAGGCACTGCCTAGGCAAACAGAAGAAGATATACTTAAAAAGAGAGTGGCTGCTGACATCCAGAGCAATGAATAGCCTGTGGAACAAGCATTACTGTGCTAATTCAAGAGGATGGCTTAATTGCACTAAAAAGAGCAGGGATTTGCAGAATTGATCTCTAGAGCAAACGTCCGCATTGAAACAAACAAGGTGTGCCACCTTTGAGCAAGTGCAAGCATGCTTGCAGGTGCACAGTGCTATCCTGGAATGCAAGCTCCAGACTTGGTGAAACAGTGACACATTTGTTTTAATGGGAACTTTCGCGCAAGAGTGCTAGAGCAATGTCTTTCCACATGCAGTCATAATTGCTCTGGATGTCAGTCAGTGTTTAAGCCCAGAACAGCCTGACTAGGTTCTGTGACCTTTTAAGTCCTATGGTGCTGAAAGTGTCTGTGGGTGGTTAGGGTTGATCAGGAAGGCCATGGGTCTCAACAGGGAACTGGCCTGTTTGCGTCCTTATAATTATCTGAAATTAGATTTCCCATGTGTGCTCTCTCGTTTCTTGTCATCTGCCCTTGGGCACATGCTTCTTTGGTACATACATGCATGCATGCTATGAGGAGGAAGGAAAGAAAAAGGGCACCTTTCCTCCCCATTCCCACTTGAATAGCCTGTGTCCTGTTAGTGCTATATAGATGGAAGTGCTCAGGCTTGGGGCTGGCTACTAGAGAACATAGGACCACAGGAAGCTGCCATATACTGAGTCAGACCTTTGGTTCATCTAGCTCAGTATTGTCTTCACAGACTGGCAGCGGCTTCTCCAAGGTTGCAGGCAGGCATCTCTCAGCCCTATTTTGGAGACGCTAGGGAGGGAACTTGGGACCTTCTGCTCTTCCCTGAGCGGCTCCATCCGCTAAGGGGAATATCTTACAGTGCTTGCACGTCAAGTCTCCCATTCATATGCAACCAGGGTGGACCCTGCTTAGCTAAGGGGACAAGTCATGCTTGCTACCACAAGACCAGCTCTCCCATGCACTTTATTGCTGTATATTGTCCGAGCTCTTAAGAGGACTATGAGGCTATGTTCCAGGCAATTCACAGGCCAGACCTGCTTAGCTTCAGTAGTAGATCTGAGTCATGTGATGGCTCATATGCAATATCTTTTACTCCATACTATCCTGGAATAGCTGCCACAGTGTGGCTCTATCAGGGGCATAGCGAACCTCCTTGGGTCTGGGGAAGAAATTGCAGGCAGGGGGACCCCATTGCCCATGCAAAGCATGCATGTACCCCAGCACCCCAAGCCACCCCCCCCGCATCAGATGCAAGGGTGCAGGGCAACCAACCTAAACCCACCAATCCTTCCCCTCCCTGTTTCAACTCACCTTCTGCTTGGGGCTGTTCCTGCAGCCGCCGAGGCTCGGTGCAGAGTGGGATCTGCAGGGTGGCCGCCACCACCAACAGCATCGAAGGTGCAGAGTCTGGTGCAGGGTCGCCACCATCCTCTGGGAGCAGCAGTGGATTAGGGCTGGACAGCCCTTCCTCTGGTGGCTCCCTGCATGGCTCAGGGTGCAGATCAGTGGTGAGGGGTAGTCCATTGGGAGGAGGAAGCGTGGGGGGAGGAGAAAGGAAGCCCTGGCATGCTTCTTCCCATTGCGAGCGCAACCCAGCTGCAGGGCACCAGTGTCCGGCGTGGAAAGGGTGGCGGTGGCAGGGCGCACCCCGAGCTGTGTGGGCCCCCTGACCCTCCAGGCCTGGGGACATTTGTCCCCCCCCTGTCCAATGGGTGCTACGCCCATGGGCTCTATATTCATACCTAAGAATGCATTGAAAGAAGGAGAAAAAGCTCTTTTAGTGCCATAATTATGAATAGGATAAGGTGGTTAAGAGGTCTTACAGGGTGACTGAAATACATTCACTGAAAACATGAGTTGCTAAGGGAAATGAACATTTCAAACCCTACACTAATGAGGATTCAGCTTCAGCATTTGAGCTGAAAGAACACACATGACTGACCTAAAGGGCAAACCATTCTCCCATGATCTATCTCATATTTCTTGTCAGCTGCCCTTGGGCACACACTGCTTGGGTACATACTAGGGACCTGTTTCCAGAACTTCTCCGAGGTGCTGGCTAGACTCGTCAACTATGTTTTTGGCTTGAAGTGAGGAAATTAGCTTGGTTTGGGGAGCAGTTTGGCTTCAGTATCAATCTGAGCAAGTTTTGATGTCTTGGAAAAGAGACAAATACAGATCAACAAGTTTTATTAAGGGTATATGGGGGTATAGAAGGCAAAAGTTCAGTTAGGCAAGGCAATACATCTCAGCTGAGGCAAGAATATGGCTAACAATAATTTAGCTTGAGATTCCAATTATAGATCGATCAGCTTGGCTAAAGTGCTTAGATCAGAGCCTAGCTTAAGGCTTGCCATGAAAATTGCTTAAGAGCAGGGAGGCTGAAGAGAGGGGTGGGGGGATACTGAGAATGGCAAGCGGTTAGTTTACCTATCCTTTCTGGTTTTAAATTGGTGTGTATGTTGCATGTTGGCAAGGAAGCCTCTCAGGGGATCAGGCAGGAAAAGCAAAGAAGATGAGCGGAGGGGCCACAACCCGTGTGTATGAGAGTCTGTAGCAAAGTGGTCCAAACAGATTCCCTGAGGCAGTTTCCAAAACATTCTGCTTACCCAGAGGGTGGCAAATTCCATGCAAGACAAAGAAATCTATTGCCACTTGAACTTAATCACTCTGAGGGTAGCTTGCCTAACAAAGGCATGGGTAAAGTTATGCAAACGTGTTGAGTAGAACTGTTGGGCTGACTACCTCAAGAACAGGATGCCTCCCTTCAGGTGTCTTAGACAGATTACACACCTCTAATTTTGATGTGCTCATTTCTCTGAGTTCTTGCCAGCTAAATTGTTGATTTAGAATGGGTGGGAAATGCACCGATTATCTGTGTGCCTCTCTGGGAGTGCTTCACCATTATCTCCTGTGAAAGGGAGGGTTCCTTTCTTTATTAATTCATCTTTTGAAATGGTGTCCACTTGCCAGCTATTGCCTTCTCTATGAAAACGGGGGTGTTCCATCTAATCTTTGGTATTCTGACCTTGGGGTATATTGGCCCACGCTTTGCTCATGTTGAGTGATCAGCTGTGAGTCTTGCCAAACATAGGCAGGTGGTAGGGACTGCAATCTTGTGCTGTATAGCTTTCCCGTGTAATATAAATAGAGGGAGTCTCTCTGGGCTACCCTGAACTTGGGCTGACTGGCAACAGGATGTGCCGAAACATGATTCAGCTGGCTGAATCGCAGGCACCTCCCTTTAAAATCGAAGGCTTACACAGCCCCTTTAAAGTGGAGAAGAGATGGTCTGTACCTACTCCTCCTCTACTTGTTACCATTGCTGCCATCCTGGTGCTCCCTCCAACTATTCCCGCACGCTGGCGGGGTGTCTCCCACTGCCCCTGCATTACGCAGGCATGCACATGCGCAAAGGCCACTTGCGTGACCAATCCTCATGCTGGCCACGCAAATGGCCGCTGCACATGTGCAGAGGCTATGTGCGTGCCAGTGCCATGCAGGGGTAGCTGGGAGACGCCCCACCAGTGCATGGGTAAAGCTGGGTGGAGCACCAGGATGGTGGCAATCATGCCCTTGGAAACCTAAAAACTGCTCATCATTGTTTGATCAGACCCAGAACCTGTACACTGTGACCAACCTCCTCTCCAGGCAACCCTTTCATACTCCCAAGGAGTAGTGGCCGCTCCATGTGTGGGTGGTACCAGGTGGACAGACAAGAGAAACACCAGACTAGGGATAGATCTTTACTCTCATTTGAATTTCCTGGGTATGGACCAGCATTGTGATGTTTGCAGATCAGCTGCTGCGGAGAATCACAGATGAGGGGAGCCCCGAATATTAGCAATCACAGAAAAGTAGGGTGGCCATACTGGGCAAAACCAAACATGAGTATATGCCAGTGGACGACTGGACTGGCAGAGGGTCTGCTTGGACTGCTTCTTTGAGGCATTAGCCAAGACATGGGAAGGTGTTGTTGGGGTATCCATCCCAGCAGCTTGCTTGTGGCCTGTCTGGGGCTTTATTTCACACTGGGGCCCACAGTGATTCTCACATTTAATTTTTAAATTATTATTTCTTTTTTACACAAGTCAGACAGGTGATATTGGCTGGTTTGTTTTATCCAGACATCGAGTCCTTCCCAAGGACCTGAGATGGCTGAATTTTATCATCAATACCGTTGGTTATTATAGATATCGTCGCAAAATATAGGTTGTTCCCAGTAAAGTTGCTTTTTGTAATTGGCTGATGGTGATTTCTGTGCCCCTATGGTGTTGAGGTGCTCTTCAAGTTGTTTTGGAATTGCACCTAGGGTGCCAATTACCACTGGGATTATTTTGGTCTTCTGCCACAGCCTTTCAATTTCAATTTGTAGATCTTTGTATTTGGTGATATTTTCTGTTTCTTTTTCTTCTATTCTGCTACCCCCTGGTATTGCTATGTCGATTATTTTCACTTGTTTTTCTTTCTTCTCGAATACAGTTGTATCTGGTGTATTGTGTGGCAGATGTTTGTCTGTTTGTAGTTGGAAGTCCCATAATATTTTTGCATCTTCATTTTCTACCACTTTTTCAATTTTATGTTCCCACCAATCTTTGGCTATAGGTAGCTTGTATTGTTTGCAGATGTTCCAGTGCACCATCCCTGCTACCTTGTCATGCCTTTGTTTGTAGTCAGTCTGTGTGATCTTTTTACAACAGCTGATTAGGTGGTCTATGGTTTCGTCTGCTTCTTTACAAAGGCGGCACTTGCTGTTTGTTGTTGACTTTTCTACTTTTGCTCTTATTGCATTTGTTCTTAGTGCCTGTTCTTGTGCAGCCAGTATTAAACCCTCTGTTTCTTTCTTCAAGTTGCCATTCTGAAGCCATTGCCAGGTCTTGGTGATGTCTGATTTTCCCCTTATATTGTGCAAATATTGACCATGCAGTGGCTTCTTTTTCCATTTTCTTGCTCAGTTCTTGACTTGTTCTTTCTTGTAGGCCTGCTTTGTTTCATTGGTGTTGAATAGTTTCTCATTATTGACCATTTCAAGTGCATCTTCTTCACTGTCCCTTATATATTCTTCAAGGCCTCTTTTCTCCTCCTCTACTGTTTGATGGACTTGCAGCATTCCTCTTCCACCTGAGCTGCGAGGGAGGTATAGCCTATCTACATCACTGCGGGGGTGCAGAGCATGATTGATGGTCATTATTTTCCTAATCTTACGATCTAGCGTCTCTAGCTCTGCCTGGGTCCAGTCTATTATTCCTGCAGTGTATCTGATAACAGGTATAGCTCAGGTGTTTTTGGCTTGTATGGTGTCCCCGCCATTGAGTTTGGACTTGAGGATTTTTCTAACTCTCCTGATGTATTCACTTCCAATTTTTCTTTTAACTTCAGTGTGTGCAGTGTTATCAGCCTGGAGAATGCCCAAGTATTTGTAATGTTCTTTCTCTTCCAGGTTTTCGATGTTGCTTCCATTGGGCAGTTCTATTCCTTCTGTTTTTGTTATTTTTCCTCTGTTCATTATTAATGCAGTACACTTGTCTAGTCCAAACTCCATTGCTATATTTAACAATAAAAAATATATTGCTACTGAATATATGGACAGTGTTTAGCATTGATTCGATTTCTGATTGGGTCTTTCCACACAACTTCAGATCGTCCATGTACAGCAGATGGTTTACTTTACTTGATGTTTTAGATGTTTGGTATCCGAGGCCTGTTTTGTTTAGTATTTGTGAAAGTGGGGTCATGGCGATTACAAACAACAGAGGGGATAGTGAGTCCCCTTGGAAAATACTTCTTCTAATGCTAACCAAGTGTCTCACCGTTGATTAACTGTGTACTCCACATGCTCATTGCTTTTTAAAAAATAAATATCTGAATGTTTTTGCTGACACCAGTTGTTTCTAAACATTTTAGTATCCATGTGTGAGGCAGTGAGTCAAAGGCTTTCTTGTAGTCAATCCATGCAACACTTAGATTTATTTTTCTTCTCTTGCAATTTTCTAAAATCATTTTGTCAATCAGCAGCTGGTCTTTTGTGCCTGTGGTGCAAATTATTATTATTAATTAATAAATAATTAATTAATTACCATTAATATCTGCTTCTTCTTCTTCTTCTTCTTCTTCTTCTTCTTCTTCTTATTATTATTATTATTATTATTATTATTATTATTATTTTATTATTATTAACATTTATATCCTGCTCTTCCTCCAAGGAGCCCAGAGCGGTGTACTACATACTTGAGTTTCTCCTCACAACAACCCTGTGAAGTAGATTAGGCTGAGAGAGAAGTGACTGGCCCAGAGTCACCCAGCTAGTATCATGGCTGAATGGGGATTTGAATTCGGGTCTCCCAGGTCCTAGTCCAGCACTCTAACCACTACACCACGCTGGCTCCATTAATTTGATTAATGGGTTCAAGCTTCACATTTATATAGTCTTCTCTAACTCCCACTTTTGTTTTTTCAATAAAGTCACTTGAAATAATGCAGCCTTACATACAGTAGCTTATCCCTCTCCATTCTATTCTATTTCCTTCTGTCATTTGTCATTTCTGCACCTCTTTACACCGTATTTTCTCTTAACAATTACCTGGCTATTCTTCACCATTGACAGAAGATGTCAGGTGCATGGTTTTTTCAAATCACAATATCTAAAATACATGGCTTGAGTTCATCAACAAAAATAAGGAAACAGGAAATTCCCAATGAAGGGGAAATCTCTGAACTCTTACTAGTCCAGAGGTTGGTCATTTTAAGCTTTGTGGATCTTAACACGAGTCACCTATCAGGAGTGGTAGTTGAACTGTGGCTGTGATAAACAACAGACTGGGGGGAAAGTAGAGGTTATATTTGGACTAAAATGTATTTAAATAGATTCGATTCGATTAAACAGTATATTTTATGCTCTTGGGATTAACATGTATGAAACCTTTCTTCTTATTCTTGAATTTGTATGGGAGTAAACTCAAATAAACCTCCCTGCTTCTCTTTGCTTAAGGTAATTCTCATGTTTGGGGTGACTGGCATAGTAAAGCCAATGGGATGAGCAGAGGCATCTGGTGGGCCACTGTGTGAAACAGGATGCTGGCCTTGTGCCTGATCCAGCAGGGCTGTTCTTATGTACACTTCTTTCTATCATAGTCTTCTCCTTTCTCCCCATTACTCAGTTTCAATGTACTTTTACAAATACCCTTCTCCCTTTGGTAGAACATGCCACTCCAATTTATTTCTCCCTCCTTCCTCATTTCCACCTTTTAAATCTGCATGTTAGCAAGGAAATATCCATCGCTTTTCGCTTTTCATGAGAGAGAGAGAGTGGTCCTTGGGAGAAGGGGCATTGTCACACATTATTAATGGTTCTGCTCCATCCCTCTGTACCCCAGGACTGTTCTTCTCATGAGCAGTGCATGCGTCTCTCCGTGGCCTTTCACTTTCATGAGATAATGGTCCATTCTGGAGCAGCATCTGTCATAATCACACAGGAGGAATCTCTTCTGTGTCTGGAGGCAATACTGCTCCTGCTGGATGGTTCTTCTCGTGAGCAACACTGGAGACTGCATGCTTTTACTCAGGGGGAAGGGGCTAGGCCTTGTTCCTGGGCAGGTCTGGCCCGCCATCTCTATGATTTCTGTTCCAGAAACAGCACAAAACTGTGCTTCTGGCAGCGTCTGCATTCGGACATAATGCTGCCTCCTTAAAACCTCAGGTTGGATCAGTGAAACTCACTAAAAACTAAAGGTTCGAATTGGTTACTCTTGCTGTGAAACCATGGTTTCATGCATTTGGATGTTCATGAATTCCAACCTCTGCCCCATTCAATGTGTTATGTGCGAATGGAGCCATAATCATTTCGTGATATGGCATGGGTTGGATTGGTGTGCTGTGTCTACTATTCAAAGTTGTTGGTTTTTTTTAAAAAAATTCCACTGAGAAGACCAAACCATTGAATGTGGTTAAAAAGTTGTCCTTTGGATCCCAGCTACTATGTGCAGTATTGCCATTACATTACATTTGAAAGAAAAGTTACCATTCTCTTCTTCCATATAGATATTTGGTCATGCAATAATAAATAAATGTGGTGCTTACAGTGAAATTGCCTTCTCTAATGACTTTCTCTTTCATTAGAATGCAGGTAATTTGCATATTTATCCCACCATCTTGCAGAAATCCAGATCAGCTACTGAAAATCATGGATCTATTCAAGCCAGTAGGGTTAGTGACTGTCTAATATATATAAGTGTGTTCCATAATCTCCTTTTAAAATGCTACCCCAAATGAAAAATAACATAATTTCACAAAATACAGACAATTGCAACAAAGCAGGGCATGATTGCAATTTATGGCAAATGATGCAGATAAATTCACTTTAATGGATATGTTCAGCAGATGCAAAAAATAAAATAAAATCTAAAACTCCCTTATTTATTTTTTTTTGGCTGGTTGAACTTAGTGAGAAGAAATGCAGAACCCTCTTCTTTTTTGTGGTTCAGCAACATTAAGCTCTCTCTTTCTCCTCCCCCTTTCTCCTATATTGTAGTAAATAATTTCTGTAGCCTCAGAAAGGTGAACCTTCATTAACAATTAAAGCAGTTCAAAAATATCTTCATTTTCCCCCTGTATTTCCCATATCTATGCTAGCTAGATTGCATTGGCTCATTTTGATGTCTTTATTTGCATTTCCATTTAAAGGAACTATACCACTTAGGACACATAACTTGATGAGATGGTAATGGTGCCATTCTAATAAAAATAACCTCAGTAAAGAGACAATATGGATAAGTTTTCAGTGAGATTGAAATTTTGTTGTTGTTGTTAAAAGAGGAACATACTTGTTTCTTCAAATTCAAGTTAGTATTCATTTCTTCATTTTAAGGATAACACCTTTCTGTGTTTTCCAGTGTTCAATGCTTCTCTGGATTGAGTTTTTCAAAACAAAAAGTGCCCAACTTCAGAAGGGCATTCAACATGAATTTCATTAAGGCCCAAAGGCCTTCTGCAATTTGAAAAAGTCACCCAAATTAGTTTGGTAGTTCTGTTGAAGCGTTGCATATGATTGCATTGTTAGAGGAACATAACTGCAAGAAAATAAGTGTCTACCATGGTTATTTCTTTTACCTGAAGTCTGACAAGTTGACTATAGCATCCTTATAGATCCTTGGGATTAACGATACCTTTGACATGATTTATATATTTAAACCACTCTATAGTAGGGAGGCATTGGGCCTCTACATTTTGTCATGTAATTGCTTACAAACCTTGCACACTTGATTAAATGGACGGCAGATTTAAAATCCAAATGGCTACTTGTGCACTTGCTTTTTACACACACACACACACACACACACACACACACACACACACACACACACACACACACCTCTCTTCTAAGACCTGAAGGGAATGCCTTTTCTAAGACCTGAGCGCATCACCTAAAAACATGCCGTTTTCTTCAGTTGCTTTGTTCACATGCGAACCATTCAGATGCAATCAATTAATAGACTAACCCAGGGTTTCTTAACCTTGGGCCCCCAGATGTTGTTGGACAACAATTCCCATCATCCTCAGCCACAAAGGCCATGTCTGGGGATAATGGGAGTTGTAGTCCAACAACATCTGGGGGCCCAGGGTTAAGAAACCCTGGACTAACCTAGTATGTTCACCTAATTTCTTTAATTGGAGGAAGCACATACATGTATAAAAGAATTGAGGCATTATGCTGGGCAGTGGCGCTCTGTGCCTGTGACTATTCTCTGCCTTTGGTTGACTTCAGCCCAGTTTAATGTTTGAGTCAAGACAGATCAAAACAGAAATGGAAGGAGTATACTGAAAATCTGTACAGCAGGGATGTCCACATCCAAGATACTCCAGAAGATATTCCCTACTTGCAAGAACCTCTGGTATGGGAAGATGAAATTAGATCAGCACTCGGGTCATTACCAAGTCAGAAGGCTACAGGAATTGATGGAATAGATACAGAAATATGGCAGGCAACAGAAGAAGAATCAGTCAAGGCTCTAACCAAACTATGCCAGCAAATTTGGAGAATGATACAGTGGCCAACAGATTGGAAGAGGTCAGTCTACATACCCATACCAAAGAAAGGAGACTTAACCGATTGCGCAAACCATAGCACAATATCCTTAATTTCACATGCTAGCAAAATAATGCTCAGGATCATCCAACGCAGATTAGAGCCCTACGTGGAAAGCGAAATGCTGGGTGTCCAAACTGGTTTCAGAAAAGGCCAAGTAACAAGAGACATCACTGCTGATGTACGCTGGATAACTGAGAAAGCCAAAGAATACCAGAAAGAAGTCAATATGTGCTTTGACTACAGAAAAGCCTTTGATTGCATCGACCATGTCAAGTTGTGGAATATCCTTAGGAAAATGGGCGTCCCAGAATATCTCATTGTTCTCATGAGAAACCTATACACAGGACAGGAAGCCACAGTCCAGATAGAACATGGTGAAACAGACTGGTTCCCGATTGGCAAAGGAGCAAGAAAATACTGTATACTTCTTCTTTGTTCAACATATTCTGAACATATACTGAGAGAAGCTGGATTGGAAGAAGATGAGAGTGGTTTTAAAGTTGGAGGAAGAAACATCAATAACCTGTGCGACACTGATGACACCACTTTGATAGCTGAAAATGCAGATGATCTGCAAGCTCTAGTAATGAAAGTAAAGGAGCACAGTGAAAAAATAGGACTACGACAAAATATAAAGAAGACTAAACTAATGACAATGGGTACAGCAACCAGCTTCATAAAGAAGACATTGAAGTGGTGGATAGCTTCTGCCTTTTAGGATTGATCATCAACAGTAAAGGATCCAGCAGTCAAGAAATACGCTGCAGACTAGAAATTGGTAGGATTGCAATGAAGGCCTTGGAAAGGATATTTAGATGCCATGTCGTGTCTATACCTACAAAGTTTAGAATCGTTCGGACACTGGTTTTCCTTGTGACACTCTATGGATGCGAAAGCTGGACTTTGAAGAAACAATTTAGAAAAAGTATTGATGCTTTTGAACTTTGGTGCTGGAGAAGACTTTTGAGGATACCATGGACAGCCAGGAAAACAAACACCTGGATCATAGAACAAATCAATCCAGAATTTTCACTTGAGGCACAAATGACTAGGCTCAAACTATCATACTTCAGACATATTATGTGAAGATCCAGCTCCCTTGAGAAGTTCATAATGCTGGGAAAAGTTGAAGGAAGGAGAAGAAAAGGATGGACTTGAATACGATTAAGCAAAGCAGATGGACTCGGTCACGACAGCAATGAATGTACCACAGAGAGAACTTAAAAGCCAAGTTGAAGACAGATAATCCTGGAGATTATCTATCTATGTGGTCGCTAAGAGTCAACACCGACTTGATGGCACTTAATCAATCAATCGTTTCCCTGAATTTCTTTAGCCAGAGTTTGTGTTCCTTTCTGTTCCCTTCATTTGGACAGGCCTTCCAGTTTCTTAAGGAATTCTTCTTCCCCTTTATAGCTTCCTTGATTTTACTTGTTAGCCATGCTGTCATCCTTCTGGACTTGGTGGTACCTTTCCTCTTTTTTTGGTATACATTCTAACTGGGTTGCTATTATTATGGAACTCCATGCATTCTGTAGCCAAGTCACTCTCCTGATGTTCCCTTTCAGTTTTATTTTCACCAAACTCCTCATTTTAGAGAAGTTTCCTCTTCTGAAGTTCAAAGTGTCAGTGTTATACTTCCTTGGCAATTCACTCCTTGAACTTCTCCTATCCCACTCCTATCACTTGTAGAAATTTTTCTTTTGCCCTGGGGGAAAAAACACCTCTAAGAATAATTTATGAGATATATTGATTGCCAGCAGGTGGAGGTATATTCTCAAAGAAGTGCTTGTAGACACTTAAATGCTTGTAAGAGTAAACACATGCTTTTATCCCCCCCCCCCACTTTCTAACCTGAAAATAGAGCTAGAGGGGTGTGTGTGTGTGTGTGTGAGAGAGAGAGAGAGAGAGAGAGAGAGTCACTACATTTCCATAAGCACCTGCATGAACAAACAGGAAGAACATCCAACAAAATTCAGAAGTGAGACTACTTTTACATAATCTGATGCAATAATTCAGAGAGCTCTTTCTGACTTGTGGTTACCACTCATGCTTAACCTTAAAAGGTACTCTTGCTTTGCAGCTCTTAAAAGAACTGAATCCTCTTTAGGTCAGGAATAGACAATCCTGCTTTTAACCTTGGGTAATATCGGTGGGATGCAGAGAATTACATGTGTGCTCCTGGAACCTTGCCCAATTTTTATTTCTTACTGCAGCTTCATCTGTTGCTTTGGGTGCCCCAGCTTTCCAGAGTGTTTTTTCAGTGGTTCCAAGGGAACTTTCCCTCTCCCACACAAATCTACTCATTAGTTAAGATCTTCATCAGAAGTCCTTCTGCGTGTGCCGCTGCCTTAAGAGGTTACACAGGTGGCTACTGGAGAGATTGTCTTTTCAAGGGCAGCCTCCAAGTTGTGAAACACTGGCATCAGCCGTATGGTCTGAACTCACCAACCTCTGGTTTCCAGGCTGCTTCCTGACTTTTGCCCAAAATTCTCTGCCCAACTTCAAATGTGACAAGCTGGGCGGAGAACGTTGGACAGACATCAGGAACTGATGCATGAACCAGTTTGGGAGGTAAAATTCTTTATTTCATACTTTCATTGGGGGCATAATTTTCAAACTTTGACTATGGCACAGAAATGCCTTGTCCCAGCTTGGGACAGGCATACCCCATTTCCCATTATGTACAGACAGGAATTTGTGGCACTGATTTTGGATCAGGGCTGCAACACAGGGAGGGAGGTCATCTGAAAAGAACTTGTGAAGCTTATGATCTATATTATTCTTTGATTTACAGATAAAGGGCATGCATTTTGACCTGGCATCTTTAATTGACATCAAAGTCAACCAAATGTTAAAGGACAATAGTTTTAAAGTGAATCTGGGACAAGAACTTTTAGGAGATGTTCAATGAATAAGTGGGGGGGGGGAATTATTTGCATCCATTAAAGACAGGTGATATCAACAAAGCAAATAGCCCTATAGAAAAAGACCATAAACAATTGTCCCATGGAAAGCTACATTCTTGTTGATTGGGAGGACAGTGTGTGGCTATTCTTTCAGTATCACGATATTTATTTATTTGGTTTAAATACCACCCTTCCAGAGGTGACTCAAGAGGGTTTATAATTAAATCAAAAATACATAACAATTAAAATAAAAAACCAATTAAAAGCAGATTAAAAATACAATTAAACTAGATAACATTAAAACTAGATATCATTAAAAGCCAGGCTAAAAAGATGGGTCTTTAAGGCTCTCTTGAAGGCCTCCAAGGAAGACAACCCTCTTATATCCACGGGGAGCACGTTCCACAACCTAGGGACAACAACAAAGAAGGACCTATCCCAGGTCGCCAACAGATGAACTCGTGGCATCCAAAGAGGGACCCCTTCTGATGATCTCAGTGAGCAGTGGGATCTTGTGGAGATAGATTTCTTGTATATGTAACAAGAAATGGGTGAACTCTCTCCATTTCAGTTTGGAGTGGGTTTGTTCTGGGCTTTCCTGAAAGCCTATTTCAAGTGCATTCCTGATAGTTCCCTACTGTCCATCTTCACAGCTAGTTGGTTCACTATCCTTGCTAACAAGGCACCTTTTAAAGAAGCACCAGTGATGATTCTCTCATATTGAGCAGGGGGAAGCAACTGGCCCTATCCAACCCCAGCACAGCATCCCTCCATTGGCTGTTGCTGGTGTCTACCTTATGTTTCTTTTTAGAATGTAAGCCCTTTGGGGACAAGGAACCATTTTATTTATTATTTATTCATTTTTCTATGTAAATCACCTTGGAAACTTCTGTTGAAAAGCAGTATAGAAGTAGTAGGAGTTGGAGTAGTTGTAGTTGTTGTTGTTTTGTTTGTTGTTTCTGTCCTCTCCCCTCTTCCAGACTTACCTTGCAAGAGAGAAAGAGGGAAGAGGAAGAGGCTTCTCCTACCCTCTTGTAGACTTTTTCCTATCCCTTGCCGAAAACTTACCTTCCATCAGTGGAGATGAAGAGTTGTTCATTATGCTTTTATTAGTGCCTAAAGCTTCACCAGCAGGAAGTTCCCAGTGCAAAGACACCTGAGAATTGTAGGCTGCTAGGGTTCCTAGGCCTCTAGCAAGGAAAAAGAAACCTTGGCAATCTATACTTCTCAGGGTCTTTGCACCGGGAACTTCCTGTTGGTGAAGCCTCAATGAACATGGCTCTCCTCAAATCTCTTCCTCAACCTACTGGAAGGTAGGTTTTAGAAGCAGGCAGTTTACAGTTTGATTTATTTATTTTATTTATTTATTTTTGCATTTATATACTGCCTTTCGTTAAAAGACAACCCCAAGGCGGTTTACAAAAGTTAAAACATACAATAAAAAGGCAATAAAAACATCAAGCTAAAAAATATAAAAACATATAAAAACAGGCATAAAAACAATACAACAGGTAAAAACACACAGAAGCAGCAGTAAAAACGATTATGTAAAAGCCTGGGTAAAAAGCCAAGTCTTTACAAGCTTTCTAAAAGCCGTGATGGAGTCCAAGGAACGAATGGCCACTGGGAGAGCATTCCAGAGTCTAGGAGGAGCAACAGAGAAGGCCCTGTCCCGAGTGCATGACAGCCGGGCCTCACTCATTGTCAGCACCCGGAGCAGGGCCCCCTCAGATGTCCTTGTCAAGCGGGCAGCAACCCTTGGGAGCAGGCGGTCCCTCAAATACCCCGGGCCCAAACCGTTAAGGGCTTTAAAGGTCAAAACCAGCACCTTGAATTGGACCCAGAAACGAACCGGCAGCCAGTGCAATTCTTTCAAAATAGGGGTGATGTGTTCCCAACAGGCAGCTCCGGATAAAACCCTCGGTGCCGCGTTTTGCACTAGCTGCAGTTTCCGGATATTCTTCAAGGGCAGCCCCACGTAGAGCGCGTTACAGTAATGCAGCCGTGACGTGACTAAGGCATGGGTAACCGTGGCCAGATCTGCCTTCTCGAGAAAGGGACGCAGCTGCCGCACTAGCCGAAGCCGTGCAAAGGCACCCCTGGCCACCGCCTCCACCTGAGCTTCCAAAAGCAGAGCCGGGTCCAGTAGTACCCCCAAGCTGATTGAGTTGATGAGCCGAGCGACAATTCAAAGAGATGTTGACTTGGATTGTAAAAGCTTATTGCATGGATTTCTAAAAGTCAGTAATATAACTAATGATAGATAAAAGCCATATTTGGATGTTATCAACAAATGTGCTATACATGATTACAGCTCTGAAAGCAGGTCTGGGAGACTCACCCTGGCATGTCACTCACCCTTTTGCTGCAGTCTTCCCGGTTACAGCAGTGTTCACCTAAAGAGGCAAACGCCTTACCCGTGATGGTAACGTGATGGTGACACTTTACCTGGTCTTCCCTGATCTGCAGGGGATGCAAGATTCCCAAGCCTGCTTATCATGGGAGCCATCATACTTATAGGATTCACATCTTCGGGCTGTTCATTAAGCTGTCAGTAGTGCAGGAGATGTGTGTGTGTGTGTGTTGTGTGTGAATTAGTGTCATGCCAGGTGGAACTTCCGGTATGCTTTGGGAGGATTGTATTTGCATATAGCCTTTTTAAACAACAACAACAACAACAACATCTGAATAGGGCTAGAGTCTTTCAACAATCTAAAAGGAATGTGGGAAATGTTACGCAAGATAAAGGGTTCCTGAGTCTTAATTGATTGTGCGGAAAAAAGGAATTTTGGCATATGCATTTTGCCATTCAGAGATCAGAAAAGCTGCACCTGCTGAAATCCCCTCATCTGCATGAGTGTTATGGTGCAGGAGCCCTGTCCTTTGCAGCAGGCCCTCCTAGAGATATTAGTGATGGATCCAAGAAATGCAAAGGTATAATGAAAATCTATGGGCCTGTAAGAAAGAAAATTATAGGAGTATATACAAATTTTAGAACATGGAAAGGATGAGGTTCCCTTGCTAGATTCTTTACTGGTCTTGCTCTTTCTATCTATCTTTCTTCTAACAGTAGCCTGACCTGTAGAAATTTAGCAAGTAAAGCTATTTCTGGATTGGTACTTATGTGGATCGGTAACTGGTTGAAGGACAGGAAACAGAGGTTAGGTATAAATGGAGAGTTTTCACAATGGAGGGAAGTAAGAAGTGGGATCTCCCAGGGATGTGTACTCGGATCGGTGCTTTTTAATTTATTCATAAATGATCTAGAAGTTGGGGTAAGCAGTGAGGTAGCCAAATTTGCAGATGACCCCAAACTATTTAGAATAGTGAAATCCAAAACAGATTGTGAAGAACTCCAAAAGGATCTCTCCAAACTGGGTGAGTGGGCGACAAATGGAGTTCAGTGTTGGCAAGTGTAAAGAGATCACATTGGCAAGTGGAGTTCAGTGTTGGCAAGTGTAAAGTGATGCACATTGGGATGAAAAACCCCAACTTAAAGTATACGCTGATGGGATCTGAGCTGTTGGTGACTGACCAGGAGAAGAATCTTGGGGTCGTGGTGGACAGCTCGTTGAAACTGTCGACTCAATTGGGAAAAGGCCAATTCCATGCTAGGGATCATTAGGAAAGGGATTGAAAATAAAACTGCTAATATTATAAGCCTTTATACAAAACTATGGTGCGGCCACATTTTGACTACTGCGTACAATTTTGGTCACCACATCTAAAAAAGAACATTGTAGAACTGGAAAAGGTGCAGAAGAGGGCAACCAAGATGATCAGGGGCCTAGAGCACCTTCCTTCTAAGGCAAGACTACAACACCTGGGGCTTTTTAGTTTAGGAAAAAACTACTGTGCGGGGACATGATAGAGGTCTATAAAATTATGCCTGGTGTGGAGAAAGTGGATAGGGAGAAATTCTTCTCCCTCTCACATAACACTAGAACCAGTGGTCATCTCATGAAATTGATTGCCATGAAATTTAGGACCAACAAACGGAAGTATTTTTTCACACAATGCATAATCAACTTGTGGAATTCTCTGCCACAAGATGTGGTGGCAGCCAACAACCTGGATGGCTTTAAGAGGGGTTTGGATAACTTCATGGAGGAGAGGTCAATAAACGGCTACTAGTCAAAGGGCTATAGGCCACTTCCAGCCTCAGAGGCAGGATGCCTCTGAATACCAGTTGTAGGGAGTAACAGCAGGAGAGAGGCTGGACAGGATGCTGGACAGCAACAACAACAGGATGCTGGACTAAATGGGCCTTGGGCCTGATCCAGCAGGGCTGTTCCTATGTGATTATTAGTGAAACTAGATGAGAAATGTGTCATTGCATTTCCATAGTCTTGACTTTATAAAAAAGCCGTAGCACGGATGGTGTGTGTGTGTGTGTAACAGGAGGAGAGAGAAACAGGATGTTGGACTAAATGGGCCTTGGGCCTGATCCAGCAGGGCTGTTCTTATGTGATTATTAGTGAAACTAGCCCAATTTATGCCCAGCATTTTAAAAAAAATCCACTTTTCGAGTTGGGTTTTTGGGGGGCAAATTTGAACTGGCAGTAAAGCCTCACAGTAAACTCGCAGTAAAACCTGCTGTTTGGGAAAGCTCCTGGTGATTTCTGCAAGTCAGTTAAAGGCATAAAAGTGGACCAGATAGTTCCCCCCACATTTTTTTTCCTCCTAGCCACTTAGCAGTCATGTGGGTAATTAGTACACTGATTTTGCCCTTACTGATGGAGTATATAGGAACATAGGAAGCTGCCATATACTGAGTCAGACCATTGGTCTATCAAGCTCAATATTGTTTTCACAGACTGACAGTGGTTTCTCCAAGGTCGCAGGCAGGATTCTCTCTCAGCCCTATCTTGGAGAAGCCAGGGAGGGAACTTGGAACCTTCTGCTCTTCCCAGAGCGGCTCCACCCCCTGAAGGGAATATCTTCCACTGCTCACACTTCTAGTCTCCCATTCATATGCAACCAGGGCAGACCCTGCTTAGCTAAGGGGACAAGTCATGCTTGCTACCACAAGACCAGCTCTCAGTAAAGTAAGCATGGAACATTCAAATGACAGATTTATCCCTGTTGGAAAAGTTAAATAGAAATAACCAACTGTTATCTAAAGTAACAAGAAGTCCCATGCTTAATATTGTGCAATAGTGTTGTTTCGTTGACTTCAGTGGATTACTCCATAGGCAAAGTGTCCATTATAAATGCCTTTGCACAACTGAGAAGAACATTGGTGGATAGCTGGGTGGGAAGGGAGTAGTGGCTAAAAGCTGACAAAATCAGCCACATGCTTGCCCACAGGAAAGACCTTACTCAACAGTCTTCCTGTTTTGTTTTTCAAACAGGTCGCTTGAGGATAGGATTGCAAGATTCCATAGGGGACAGGGCCCATATACTTAAAAGAGTTGCCTAGAAGGAAGAATTTTGATTGGCATCACTTTCTGGGCCTGGTGCTTCAAGTGGTGGGAGAAGCTGTGCCTGCCAAAATAGAACCCTTGCAATCGGAACCCTGCCCCTCATGGAATCCTGTAGCAATACCTGCTTGCATGAGAAACCTTGCTTCAAGTAACCGGGCTGGACAAGCAGTTTCATATGTCCTAGTTAGGTTAGGGAAGGTTTCTAATGCCACAGATAGCAGCACCCTCCCCCAGCTGTCCCTGCTTCTTGTAAATCATCCTAGCCATCTTATGTACCCAATTTCTTTTTGTACAAGAGGACATAAAATAGAAATTAGCTAAATAATAGTAGCCCGGCAATCAAACATGAAGTTTTTTGCCCGTCACAAGATAAAGTGATGGGGAAAGCATCATGTGCTTAATTTCTGTGTGCCAAGCTGTTGTTAAAGGCAGAGAGCAGAGCCAGCAGAGGGCTGGAAATAATCCTGCTTGCTGTTAAAAATGGCACCTAAAATAAATTTGCCCCTTTCTTCAGATAAACTGTTGTGAACAATGGTAATGATCCAGGTCAAATTAAACTCTTGTTTATCCCATTAATTTCAACTGGGAGTTATTGGCACTTGGCTTCAGGCTTCGGGGTAAACATTGAGCGAAGCCACTTTGAACAACACTAGAGCCTAGCCCAATTTATGCCCAGCATAAAACAAATCCACTTTTCACACTGGGTGGTTTTTTTTGGTAAATTCAAACTTGCCCACATGGCATACTACTCTGTGTTTTCCTTCTAGCCAATGGCGGGCGGTGGGGTGGGTGGGCTCCTGCAGAGTTCGATCTGCATTTCTGAAGAGAGCATGCCTCTTATGCTAATGATTTATGTCAGTGCCTCTCCCATTTGCTCCCATTTTCAGAAAAAGTAACTTAAAACCAGCATTTTGAAATCCCGAACATATGTCGAGATAAGCTAGAATTCGCATCACAAAGCCTAGTTTGTGTGTGGAGTGGATCCAAAAATCTCAAAGGGACTTCAAGGTAAATTTGGCTGGTGTGTGAATGCACACACTCTCTTCTGAAGGAGATTCGGGCCAGAAGCCCTGTGTGTAAAGCCTCCTGGAAACTTAAGCATAAATGCAAATACCTCTCATTGAAATAAGCTGGGTTTAAAAGGGCTTAATGCCGGCTAGATTGTGCCCAACACTTTCTTCACATTTGAAGCAGATGATGCTTTTTGCTACTGTTTCAGCTGCTGAAACTAGATGTGGCTTAGTGCTGAGATAAACAGAAAAGTAACCAAAATTTCTTAAAGTAGTCTCATTGAATTTAAAAGCAATACCCATCTTCTCCTCACATCATTTCCCTCATGTCAGCCTTTGTTTCCACCCAAACTGGCCCTGCTTCAGTAGAAAATGTATATGCCACAGTGTATGTGTATGTGTGGAAGTAATAGTTTCTTAAAGGGAACATTGCTTTAATTGTAAAGGAAATTAGGCAAGCGGTTTCTTTTGAAGAACTAAAAGCAGAGGGAAATTTGTTAGATTATTTTGTCCTTTTTTCTTTCTTTTCTCCAGCTCCTGCAGAACTTAGGGACATAGGAAGCTGCCATATACTGAGTCAGAGCTTTGGTCCATCAATCTCAGTATTGTCTAGACAGACTGGCAGAGGCTTCTCCAAGGTTGGAGGCAGGAATCTCTCTCAGCCCTATCTTGGAGAAGCCAGGGAGGGAACTTGGAACCTTCTGCAGTTCCCTGAGCGGCTTCATCCCCTGAGGGGAATATCTTACAGTGCTCACACTTCTAGTCTCTCTTTCACATGCAACCAGGGCAGACCCTGCTTAACTATGGGGACAAGTCATGCTTGCTGCTACAAGATCTGCTCTCCTCTCCTTACTTGACAAGTAGGACGTAGCAAGTTCTTCCCTGTTTTCTAGAAATCCTGACTCCTTCCCCACAGCTTATCATAGGCTTTCATTTCACCTGTTGGTGTTTGTGCAAGTCCTGTTTTTTTCTTTTACACCTCTGTTATTTATTCTGTTGCAAGCCAGCATGAGTGGTATATCTACTCTATATATTCTATTGCAAGCGGGCATGAGTGGTATAAGTGGTCTACATTTGGAGACCTGTGTAACATTAGCAATCACAAAACAGGTTCAGATACTCATCTTTCAAGTGTCTCTTCTAGACGTTCTGTTGCTAGAACTACTGGAGCAGTGGCTATGGAGTCCTGGACTTGGAGAACAAGGTCTTTTGCTATACATACTGTTGCAAGCCAGCATACTTTAACAAATGTGGTATGTATTCTGGAATTCTCTCCCCACCCCCCGCTTTTACATTATAAAACCATATAAACTTGATGATCAGTTCTTGTTTGTCTTGGGATGAACTCTTGGATAGTGAAAGAAAAGTCAGTCTGTTGTTCTTTGGGTTTTCCATCAGGGAAGAGGAGCCTAGTTTGCGTTGTTTTACAGACTACAAAATTCCTAAAAGATAGGAAATGGTATGTATCCCATGATGGTCTATATACAAGATTAACACTATTTCCTACACAGAAATTATTTATGTTTAAGAATTCTATAACTCATGAAGTGACACTGTATTTAAACAGTGGTGAGTGTTGTCACCATACAGCATTCTGGGGGGTTGTGCAATTTCTTTGGCTATAAAGACATCATATATAAATGCTTTCTCCTTAAAATATGCACAAATGGCACACTATAAAGCAGTATGGTCCAAGTTCAAGGCCTTTAAAAAAGCTGCCAGTCTTTCCAGGGCCTCAGTGTTCCACTGTGTATAGTAGAAATAATAATCTTAATTTTCTGTAAACTCCACTTGAGCTGTAAATTCACTGTCTCCCCCCACCCACTTACCACCTCAGTGTGTTTCATGTGGGGTTTGTTTGCACTCATTCAAGGAAGCAAGATAGGTGGAAAACCTGGGTAGCAGTGTTCCCTCTAACAGGGATGCCCAGATGTTGTTGACTACAACTCCTAGAATCCCCAGCTGCTATTTATTTATTTATTTATACATACATACATACATACATACATCTTATATATCACCTCCTCCAAAGACTCTAGGCAGTGAACAACAGAAATACCAACAATAATTGATTTTTAAAAAAAAAATTAAAGGGCAAACGCCTGGTGAAACAGGTGTGTCTTAAGAAGCGCCTTAAAAGCAGCCAGGGAGGGGGCTGAATGAATCTGGGGGGGGGGGGAGAATGTTCCAAAGAAGAGGGGCGGCCACAGAGAAGGCCCTCCTATGGGCCCAGGCACCACGCACTACACCAGGGCCCGGGACACTAAGGAGGGCAGCTGAGAAGACCTCATAGGAAGGGATACAACTGGCTGAGAGAGGCAAAATGGCTTTTGCTTGGGGATTATGGGAGTTGTAGTCAACATCTAGGAATCCCTATTAGAGGGAACACTGCTGGGTAGCTTTTCCTCCTACCTTGCTTCCTCACAATCATATCTACCCAAGTGTTCCTCCTACCTTGCTTCCTCACAACCGAAAATTGGAAGCACACACAGCTCCCAAACCCGGGTTGAACACAGTTTTTGATTGTGTGAATGACCTTGCAGCGTATTCATTGTTTAGCAGATCTGCTCCTGCAGTTCAAGTCAAGTCAAAACGGGGGGGGGGGGGGGGGCGGCAAGCAGCTCATTTTTACAAGAGTGTGTTGCAGGGTTTTTTGAGTGTGTGTCACTAAGTAAAATGCAAAAGCAGCACTGACCAAAAATAGCATGCACATTTGATTACAAAATTTCTCTCCTCTATTTCCTGTTTGATATTCGTGCCATTCTCAAGGGATGCATTCCACACTAAAAGATGTTCTTTGCTTCTTTTTAGATGTTGTTACAATAGGCTTCTATGTTGGTGTATTCTGTATGATTTACTTCTTATCTGAATGTAATATCATCTGTTTGTATGATCAATGATCGTAATAAAGCTATTCATTCATTCAGATGTTCTTTGCTCCAATTAAAATTTCACATTAATATTGTGGTAATCACTTGAACATGGAGCCACATGGGTGGTGTTCCATCTGAGAACTGGCTTTCTCAATGAAGTTTTTCATATAGGGCTTTTAAAGCCCTTGAGCTCGTATCTCCTCCAGAATGGAGGGTGTGCGTTCACATATTGGGCAGATTTACCCCGAAGTCCCTGTGAGCTACTGGGGAGCATTTCACACATGATTTGGGTTTTTCACTGTGTGTTAGAGTGCAGCCTGATTTATATCTGTGATTTTAAAAAATCCACTTTTTGCGTTGGGTTTTTGGGATAACTTTGAGTTCGCAGTAAAGCCTTGCAGAAAACTTGCAGTAAAGCCTGCTGTGTAGGGAACTCCCATGGCTTGGCCAATTTCAACCATGTAGGAATATCCTCTCTGTTTTAGGGCAAGGTGAAAGGATGTGCAATTGTAGAGTTGAAATGTGCTCAGTTTTCAAGGAAATGGTTTCCCAAAGATATATTAAAATGTGGAGTGTGACACTTAAGTGGTTACTGCACCACTAGTGTAACATGTGAATTAGATCTCATTGGCACTTGGGAGAGAGGAAACATTCTAGTGTAAGCAAGAAGTTATCAAGGGCAAAAGTAATCCCTTTTCTTGAACTCTGCTTGTTCTGTCCAGAATATCCATTCTGGTATGGGAAGAACCAGTGCAGAGGCCACTACTGCTACACATGAGCTGTTAATTTTCCACCCAATTTTGCACTACTGTACATCTTCCTTGCTTTCTCTGTACTTCCAGTACATTTCTTCTGTTCTGAATAGCCAAAGTATTGCTCAGCCATTTAAGAGCTGGGCCATAAAATCTAATAGTGATCTTATAGTCTCCCTCCAGTCATTTGAGAGCCTTCTTTAAGAATTGCCTTTAGTTAAATAATCTTATCCTTGTTGCAGAATCAGCAATGGAGTTCTCTCCTGCCCCCGCACCCCCCCAAGATAAAAATCTGTTATCCCAAATTCTCTACACTGCAGATTTGAAATTAGTTAACATTCATGATTTGTCTTCAAAGGACCCTGAGAAATGTAGTTCTGTGAGTGGAGCTGGGAATTTCAAGCAGATCTACTTTCTGTACCTTCACCAAACTACAGTTCCCAGGATTCTTTGACTGAAGCCCTGCCAGTTTTGAATATGGCTTCTGAGAGAGCATCTCAGCAATCAGTATGGCTTCCTTCCGAAAAACTGGAACCATTTTGTAAGTTCTGTTGGCAAGATAAAATATAGGGAGGAGTGATGAGCTTTTAGTAGTGGTTGTGCAGTGGTCAAAATAGCACAATGAGAACCCACTTTTGAGAACTGCCTGCAGTATTATTCTTCACAACCCACTGAGGGGTTTGGTAGCTGGCCAGATTCTCATACTTGGAGCAGTACTTGGAATTAATGCCACAGCGGTATTGATTGTAATTCACCTATACAACTCTTTTGATTTGAGGAGTTACTGTGTTCAAAATTATCAACTGGCTGGAATTTATTCATTTCAGAATTATGGCTGGAATGTATTCATTTCAGTGATGCTAGAGGAGAACTCTGAATGGAACCAGATGAATCACAATAAGCCTTATTCTTCCAAGGTGAAGGGAGAAAATGAGGAGTTACAAGTAGTGCTACTGATCTTATTTGGGGTTGCCAGCTTTTCAGCGGGCCACTGTAGCTGTGGGTTCAATATTGGCTTGATGTGCAAACCTTAGTAGAAGATAATGAGGTCAATTCACACAATCAAAATATGTTCTACCTGGGAGCTCTTTGTGTTCTCAATTTTTGGTTGTGTGGAAGCAAACTAGGAGGAAAACCTGGGTAGCTTTTCCTCCTACCTTGCTTCCACACAATCACTTCTACTCAGGTTTTCTTCCTACTTTGCTTCCACACAACTGAAAATTGGGAGCACACACAGCTCCCAAACCCGAATAGAACAGTTTTTAATTTTGTGAATGACCGCTGTGAAAATATTCATCTTCTGATTTTTCAACAAGGTGTTCTTGAAGGTATTTGGCAACCCTCGTGTTGGCCCAGGAATGAAAACAATGACTTTAGATTCCATTGATTGAAATGGAAATGTTATGATAAAAAGCTGTATTGGGGAATGGGCAAAAATGGCTTTTGAGGGCAACTCCTTATAATATAACACAGAGCTGTTTGCCATCTTCTCCCCAGCTACACTATAGAGCCAGTTCCTCACCACTTGCAACTGTGACTGACACCATGGCTCCACCCTGGAAATGTGAAACACCAGCCATATGTCATATCAAAGGCCTTACCTAGCACAAGTTCCAGGCTGGATTGGTATGTTTCACACAAGTGGCCAACAAAAATTATGTCATGGCCATTGAGACTCAAGGGTGTCTACTCAGGGGCTACTAGAATGATTTCTAGGGCATAGGTCAGTTTTTGTAGCACGGCTAGAAATATGGCTTCTCTAGGCTCTTTCCTCTCTGCCAAAAAGTATGCTTTCTACTAGGCATGTACTTGAGTGCAGCTGAAGCCAGATAATCTGCACCATCTTGCAGTGCACCTGACTTTGGGTTAGGACTGTGTAGGTGTGGGCATGGGAGCCTTTATAGGAAGCAGAGACCTGTACTGCTCCAGCTGTTGGAGATGGACTTCCAGTGCATTGACCTTTTGCACCAACTATCCTAATGACCACTAGGGACACTGGAAGTAGAGATAGTGAGTAAGGGTCTCCCTGACTGTTCTGCCTGTCCCTACACTATGACCCCTGATCTGTCTCTTCCGCACTTCCTGTGCTGAGTCACAATCCTTCCTTTCCTCCTAGAGAGCAGATGGAAACATCTCTCTCTCTCTCCTTACCTATCCATTATGTCGTCCTTTAGATTAGGTTTAGGTCTTTCCTATCCAAGTGTATTTAACCAATAAATATTTAGTATTTAGTTCTACAAGGATTTCCATGTGTTTTCTCTAAATAGCTGCAACAACTAAACCATCCTCTGCTACCTACTCTGTAACTGGAGTGTGTGCTCATTCCTTAGTGCTCTGCTGTTTTACCTATTGAGGGTAAAAATTAACAACCTCTAACATCAGCAAAGAGCGCTTGAAAGGCCTGCCCCTCCCACACACACACCTCCCACCGTGCCCTGCATGCCATCTCATCTGGTGCTGGGACAGTATGCAGCTTGGTTTCTTGTGAAGGAGACCCCCCTGCACTGGAAGTACACAGTGCTGTGTGAAGATGGGTGTGCTGTGAGCAGCTGCCTCTGAGCTGCCTCACAGTTCTGAGGCGGGTGTGTGTGTGTGTGTGTGTGTGTGTGTGCATGCATGCATGTGTGCGCACGCAGATTATTCAGCTCTGGCTACACCAAAGCACAGCCCTGTTTTCTGCTTATGGTTTTAAGAAGCGCTTAGATTTTGGAAAGCATAGATTTGGGGATCCAACTTGGATAAATGGGGCTTGAGGCTCAATTTGAGCCAGACCTAGAGTCTGTTTTCAGTGCCATCTTTTTTTCTGGCAGGGCTCCTTTGTTCTTAAGAGAAGTATAGACAGGCACAAATGCAACATGGGCCTTATAGTAAACACTCGTATCCTAAAACATGTGGTGGTGCCATTGTGATCTTCCCTTTCTACTCCTTCCCTCCCCATCTGTGCTGAACAGTAGGGCCAAACTAGAAGTGACAGTAAAGGCATCATCAACTAGTTTGAGGGGATTTTTTAAAATATAAAAAGACTCTTGAAATAGCTATGTTGGGGTCAAATCCAGATCAGGCCCTTGAAGCAAAAGTAGAGGGTGTGGAGCTCTTTAATTTCGCACAAGTTCCTCTGAAGCTGCTGTGGGCCTCCCAAAGTGTCAATGCAGCAAATGGCACCTTTGGGGAACTACAGCAGTCTCGGGCTGGGAGTAGATTTGTGGCAGGCATACGGTGCAGAATTAAACAGTCTCTACTTCTGCACCACAGTTTGGATCTGAATCTGGCCGCATGCAGCTGCTGTTTAAGATCCTCCCCACCCCACCCCACTAGATTATAACTGTTGTTGGGACACTTGTTCTCTTTACTTCAGGCAGTTCATATTCACAAGTACCCATATCCAGGAATTAGTTGTAGGCAAACAAGCTGAGAATTAAAATTCAGTCTAGCCACTGGGAAAGAAGAAGTGAAAACAGTCAACTGCACCCAGATCCAGGCAGATCATTTCAAGGGTAGTTTTGATACCAAATTATCCCTGTTATGCAAATTTCCTCCCCAACCGGCTGGTTCCCAGTTATGCATGGGGAGAAGCAGTGGCCACATCTGCTTCCCGTTTTGCCATTTCAGAGACTAACCATCTGTTTGGCCTCATCCCGAAGAGCCTGCAGTGTGCTGATTAACTTCCTCACCCAGCCAGCCAAAGGCCCGCTATCTGCTGCAAGGTGTAGAGGTCTGTCTGCCTTTTCTTCTTCTTCTTCTGAGCTGCTAACAAACCAGAACCTTCACTTCTCTCCCAAGGGACAGGAAGGCGTTGGTTTGTGTGATTTGCAGCAGGGCAGCATTGGCAGCTGCCCTCCATGACCCATGTGATCTGTGCATGGCTGGGACAGATAAAAAAACAGGATTCCTCACATAGTTTGAGTTGCTATGGCAGTGAGACCCCCAAAAGAGCAACTTATCGTTGGTTAATTATTTTAGCTGGCTATTTCTGATGATAGTTTGAGGAGCAATATTTTTTTGCTCGGTTAGGGACACAGAATTTGTGTGACCAAAGAGAGTTAGCCAAAATCTGTAGCGTATTCATAGAGATCTGCTTCTAACAATGGCCCAGATCCTTCTCTAGTCATGGACAGCTACTATTCATTAACTGGTGACTCTGGCAGGAATACACACCCCTATAGTCTCATATAAAGATGCATCCAGATAAAGCATCTGATGCATTTCTGTCTTGCTGGATTGGAGCAAGAGTATCTGCTAGGAAGAGATCTGGAGCAGAATTCAATGTTCATTTGCAACATTAGAAAACCATGTCCCACATCAACAGCTGCCTTTCAAGTGTCTCTTCTAGAAGTTCTGTTGCTAGGACTACTGGTGCAGTGGCTATGCAGTCCTGGACTCAGATAACAAGGTCTTTCCCTATATATTTCATTGTTCAATTTCAGTTAGGGCTCAAATTTGGAGCATACGGCGTTCTGAGTGATTCTGAGCATGTGCAACATGTGCAAAGTGTTTCCTCTTAACCAGTGAGTCACCACAAACATCCCACAACTGCAGGAGTTAAGTGTAAAGGCTTCTAAAGCAGAAGATGGAAGGATGTCCAGGCAGGCTCCAGACCTTACAGATCTCCTTTTTAGAAATTCACTATAAATGTATTTTGCTTGGGTATACAAACCTTATGCCTTGAACAGTCTTAAATTTTATTATTACAGCCAATAGACTAGCAAAGCCAAACTTTATGCATCTTTTAAAATTTCTGGATTCTCTCCTCAGGATTGCTGGGCTACCCCTGTGATGGTTAGTAGCTTTAAGTGCAGCAGGGCTGTGATTTACAAGGGCCAGATGTACAAGGTGGCTGTGCAATGGAAAACGGACACACATGATTTGCTGGGGTTAGCCACAGAATGCCCTCTCATGTACATCTTTACACTCAGTCACATGACAGAAGTGTGAAATCTTTTTTTGCTAGGGATGTGTTCGAAGCAGTTCAGCACCTCTATTTTTAGGCACTGAAACGCTTCGAGCTGTCCCTTCTGAATCATTTCGGTGGGTGGGGAGAGCAGGCACTTTAAAAGGAGGAAGGCAAGCAGGGGCGTAACGAGGCTGGAGTGGGTCCAGAGACAAAATTTTAAAATGGGCCCCTCGCTGATACGCACACACTCACTCCACAAGTGACTTGCCTCTGGGGGGCCCCTTGAGGCGTGGGGGCCCCCAGGCAGCTGCCTCCCCTTGCCTAATGGTAGTTACGCCCCTGAAGGCAGGTCTCACCTGCCCCCTCCCTTGCTCCTCCACCTCCCTACACCCCCACTCCCGGCCAGGCTCCTGGGAAAAGGAAATTCCCTGTTCCCAACAGCCTTTGGGCAGCATCAGGAAGGAAATGGCATCTGAGCATGTATGGACACCATCTTGAGTCTTCAGTATTCACAAGTTGGCATCTGCACATGCTCAGATGCCAAGATGGCATCCGCACAAACAGCACTGCTCGGGGGTAGCAGAGGAGCAAGGAAGGAGCAGGCAAGGCCTACCTTCCTCCTTTTAAATTGCTCGCTCTCGGACCCACCCACCCCCGCCATCGGATATGCACGAAACGCTCCGTCCGCATTCCTAATTATTGCAGCTCACTCTGCAAATTGGAAACAGGATAATTAGAGATAGGACTGTACTCTAGAAGCACTGAACATAAAACCCTCTGATCTATAGATAGTACCTTGAAACTGAATTTACTTTCTATCTACTATGCTTTCCAAACCACCCCTGCTATCTGAGCAGAGAGACACTTTTTAAAGTGGTGATTCTCTTATAGTTAGCAGGGGGGAGTAACTGGTCCTATCCAACCCCAGCACAGCACCCCTCCAGTGACTGTTGTTGCTGGTATCTGCATTATGTTTCTATTTTGATTGTGAGCCTTTGGGGACACGGGAACATCTTTATGTATTGTTTATTTTTCTATGTAAACCGCTTTGAGAGCTTTGATTGAAGAGCGATATATAGACATTCATAGTAGTCATAATGTGTTGAAATCATGTGGTTGAGCCTGGGACTACTTTAGGCTTCAGGTGGTGGTGGTGGTCAGGCTTGAATACTCTCCCAAGTTAATATATATATACAATGCATGTAAAAATATATCACATTCGGAGGAAAGATTGAAGCCAAGACTTTCCCTCTGAGGTGCTAGCTTTCTACATGCAAGAAAAATTCTATATATGGGAGAATGCATTCCCCGCCTACAGTCCATACTGTGATACCACATGATTTGCCTGATGGTGTGGCTTAAGTTCCACAAATATTACTGAGACTAAATCAGTTTAAATCCAAATACTTTGAATTAACTGAGTTGTGGATTAGTTTGTCATTCTCTATATCTCTTTAGAGAGCTTTTGATTTCATGATTTTCTTTTCATTCATTCTTTTTATCTTTTCTTCCCCCCTCACACACACAGAGTTGCAAATACCTACGAACAGTCAACCACAATCCCAAAACTGTTCAATGTTGCATACTTTCAGTTGCTTAGAGGAGAGTTGAAAGTACCCTTCATCACAAAAAGATGTCTTTGTCCTCAAAGAAAATGTTTCTTGCATTCTGAATTGGTTTTTTTTATGAAATTTGCTTCAATTATTTTTAAATACATTGGTCTGAATTGGGATTACAATATAAAACCACAGCAAAAATGTGTTAAGTACAGTTATAAAAAGGCAGTGCCAAGGTGGGAATGGGGCGTGAATTCTGAAAAGCGTTTCTTAATCTTCCTATTTACAGATGTGAGACATTATATAATAACAAACATCAATGTAAAACAATCCATCTAGTTCTCTCTTCGGAGGGTATAAATAGTCCATAATAGGATTGGTTCTCAGTCTAGTTTATCAGAACCATACAGATATAGATATAGATATAGATTTTTTTTTAAAAAACAGGACATTTAATTTTCAAACCAAACAAGAGTTGTTCTGGGAACTTGGAAGGGATGGGCAGAAGTGACATTTCAGCCATTTTGGGCCATAGGCTATGCCTTCTGATACAGTGCAGCTTACTAATATGCTAAACCACTAAACTGTATTTGCGTTTAATATCAATGTACTCAGTTACAACATAAATAAACAATTCTAGAACAAAGAAACATATCCACTCTGATAATGTATTACTTGATTTCTATTTAACTATAGCTATGATACATATAGCCACAGACCTTTATTTGCATGCATGGGCATCTCGTAGATGTTGAAAGCTACACAAATCTGCAAATAGATGCTGCAGTCTCATGGGTGTCTGCAGGAGTTTTTTCTGGAGGGCGGGGAGGGGGGCAAAATATACACATACAAAGTATGTAAATAGAAATCAAGTAGTAGCATGGCAATATTGGCTCAATCCGGGGTGGGGGAGGCACTGCCCTCCCCTCTGGATGCCCATATCCAGTCCATAGCTCTTGTGTGTGTACAGCTTGCCTATTTAGTTTAATTAAAGGAGCAGAACTGGAAATGGATCTGCTTCCTCCATTGAAATGGGTGGAGTAGTCCTTGCAGACTGGAAAGCTCTATATGTGCACTGGAGTGTCTGTGCCCAGAAGAAATGACTGAATAGAAGTGACAAAGTTTTGGTGGTGACTAACTTATGTGACAGATCAGAAATCAAACATTTTAAAACCGTATGCATTCCAACTATCAAGGTCAGAATGAGTACTGCTATGAAATAGATTTCTGCCCAAAGCTGGAAGTGAGTGGGGTATATTCCATTATGGTTTCTTTGAATTCTCTGTTTCCTCTGTAATAACCAATATTAGGGCCTCTTCACACTTTACATTTTTACATATATTTTACATATATACCTGAAGACATAGACCAGCATCCTAAGAGTTGCATGTGGGGAGAGCTTCTATTCATGCATAGAGGGAAGGGGCTGATTTCGGAGATCCCCTTCCCCTCTGCAGCGTCCTGTGCTTCCTGAAAATATGTCCCTGAGTATCCTACAACCTTCAGGGACAATTTTGCAGGGACAATTTTTTGGGACTCACAGGTGGCTGCAGAGGGAGGGGGGGATCTCTGAAAATTGCCGCTCCGTTCTCGTCACATACAACTCTTAATTTGAATGTAGCCTTATAATATGTTTGATAATGGATGTATCCTACAGATACGCTTCTCAGAGAAGTAGGATTGGCTATGGCTTCCTGTTGACAGTACACTCAATGCCAAACCTGGATTTATTGCAGTATAATGTGTGAAACAGCCTTTAGTAACCATGTGCTACAAAACATCTGAGAGTACATGGAGAAGAAGGGAGAACTATCTGTAAAAGCAAAAGAAGCACTTTCCAATGCAAAATGGGCAAATGTGACTTTTGCAAATGCAGTTTAGCCACATGATTGGAAGCATTTAGTCCTGCAAAGGAAAGGATGAAGAAGAGGAGGGGGGAAACCCAACTATGGACTTTCCCTCATTTTTTAAATAAATGTTTTTCTTCTTCTAGTTTCTTCTTTTGATTTTAAAAGCGGCTGATGAGTGTTGAGGCTCTGATGACTTATTAACCATCTGTAAAAACCATCTATAGAAAATGTGCAATCCTAGCCAAGGTGTTTGTACTATACAAGTTCTTGTTAATGTGCATGGAACAGGTGATACAGTGCAGATGGACTAAAATAAAGCATGCTGGAATACGTACTTAATCCATCATTTATAGTCTAATGTGGAAGCTGAATTCCACAAAGATTGATTTTGACAAAAATGGCCCTAACCCAATGATCCTCTTTATGTACCCATAGTAGATGGCACAGGACAGTGGGATTTTTATTTACTTTTGTTAATCACAGTTCCCCCTTACAGCATAATGAGCTGCTTTATAATCTCAGAGGAATTTAAAAAGTGGTTTGTGATAGGGATGTGCACAAAACTGGTTTTGCCGATTAAACTTGAATCCAAAACAGATGCGAGCCAACCTGGCTCAGCTGAGCCAGACAGTTTGACCAGAGCTATACCTGTAAAGGAGAATCTGGTGAGGATTCCCATTTACCAGTACAGGGGCAGTGGGGCTGTCCTAGTATAGAGGGGGTGGAAGGGGAGTAAATCTATACTCACAAGTACATGCCCTGGCTGCAGCTGCAGGGGGAGCGCATGCACAGAGGTCACTAAAATTGCCCTGGTTGTGCTCTGGCCCAGCTTGGGATTCTGTGTACATGCAGGGGCCATTTTGGAGACCTTTCTGCATGCAGCCCCACCCTCGTGGCTACTGCCACAGCCAGGGCCTGTACTTGTGAATACACATTTATTCCCCTCCTGACCCCTCTATACTTAGGACAGCCCCTTTGCCCCTGTACTGGTAAAGGGGAATCCTCACCAAATTCCCCTTTACCAGGATAGCTTCGAACCGGCTTAGTTTGAACTGGGTCTAGTTTGGTTCAAACTCAGACTGGCCAAGGCCGATCTGGTTCGAGCCGAGCCTTTTCGACATTGAGCCAGGCTTGAACAGAGCCGGCTCGCACACCCCTAGTTTGTGATACAGTGCAGGGTGCTCCTGTTGGGCAGTGGCACAGGTAGATTAAAGTCCAAATGCATGCATACAGTCCCTGAGCACAAAGGGGCTCTCTCTCACACTTCTCTAGGTTGATGCCACTGATACTCATGTGACTTAAATTATATTAGGCTCAAACTGAATTGTCATTGCATCCGAGTTGTAAACCTTTTAAAAAATATTTTAAGTTGACCAAAGCAATTCATGTTCCCATAAATTAATTGCTAAAAATGCTGCAGTATGGGTTTTTCTCAGCTGAATCCCTGAGAATAGCATCTGTAATAAACACAACAGTGGCTATGTTACACTCCACTGTTTGCATGAGGAACTCTCTCTTAGATCAGGCCTTGACAAATTTTCTTTGGGTCTAGGAACTGATCCACATGTCTAAGGAGCCAGACAACAGACACTTGACAAAATTATCAGACTTGGCAATGGGCATTGTTGGGGGCAGGGTAAATGGGCTTCTCTTTATTCCCTTTACAAGGCACCTAGACAAGGCAATTCAGGAAGAGTTATTTAATAAAATATTTGTCCCAGGCAGCTCTATTTCTGTTCTAAGCATAAGAACAGAAACATAGTTGCCTGGGACCAAAAAATATTTTATTAAATAACTCTGAATATCCTAGCTGAGGCACCATGGTTAAATTTTTAGGTGCCATGGCTCCCTGGTGCCTGGGATTCGTCAAGCCCTGTCTCAGGTTCTACTCATCATACCCACTTTAAGTATGTTCAGAGTGACCTATTATAGTGGTATCCACTATCCATGCCACTCTTTTGGTGATCCTAATCAAACTGTGCCCAGGAGGGGTTCAAAGGTGCTCAGACCATCAGCAAAATCTAAGTGATGCTTAACCTATTCTAAAAGTGGATTATTGCTGTTGCTTAGTGAATGTACCAAATAATCACAGGAAATTGAAAAATATGTATGATGTAAGAAGTGTATTTTCAAAATATCAACACAGAAAAGGTTAACACTAATCCTGTCTTTCCAGCTTTCAAATTAGGGTACAAATGGTGCACAGGTAACTGCCTTTGATGGAGAGAGGGGGAGATGTTTTTTTAAAACCCAGGAAACAGTTGCTAGCAAGAAAAGGTTTCTTCTATCTATCTACAAAATCTCCTATTTACTATACTAAAGTTTTGGATGACCCTATATTTGCAATAAAAACATCACTATTAATAGTATAAAAACTGAATTGTGTGTGCATGCTATTGAAAAGAGTTCCTTTCTGATAGCCTAGCCTTCTGGTTTTTATTGGATGCTGTTTATGGTCTTGTTTCTGTGTTCTGAGTTTTTGCTGCTGTTCATGGAGCTCCAGTAGTACAGGCCACTTCTATACAAGAAGAGTGTTAATTCATGTGAAAACGGTGTTCCCCACGAGTGATGTGAGAAGAGAACTCATACCTGTCCTGGCTGCGGTAGCCACACATGTTACACTCAAAAGGATCACGAAACCCATGACAGCCCATGTGGATGGTATACATTACATGATCTAAGAAAAGGACTCTACAAGGTTCACATTTATAAACTTTCACTTGCTCCCCATTGCCACTGATGACTTTGAACGCCTCTTGGGAGCTGTCACTGCTTGCCCTTAGAACATCATATTGCCTGTGTTCTTCCTTTATAGAGAGGCCATTTCGTGCATGGGGCACTATGTGGTTAGTTAGGTAAATCAAGCCACTACGTTCTTCATTATTGCTCTCTGTATCAGTGGAGTCTTGGCAGCTGTTGCTGGGTGAAGGGTCCCTTTCCGAAGAGATGGATTTGGCTTTAGAAAGCAGTAGCAAGTTTTCCACCGCACTGTCCTGAGCTGCGTGATTGGAACGAGCTTGGTTGTCCCCAAGGGGTTTGTGGAGCTGATACATGGGGCTGATGACAGGCACTACTTCAGAGCCACCTGGTGGAGTCTGCACCAGGGGACGCAATGACTCTGCCCCTAGATAGCTGATGGCATTGTTAATAGCCTGGTCCATGACATGGGTCTGCATCATATCATTCTCCTTCTCATAATTGGTGGTTGCATCATAAGGAACATCAGACATGCATTTCTCACCTGCAACCAAAATAGTCAGAAGTTAGGCATGGGATAGGACTGCTCTTTAAACAATTCATTAACCAATCCAAACAGAGAGTGACACTGTAGAACATAAGATGAGTCTACAGCTAAAGCAACTGTAATATGAATATGTCTCAGTCAGTGGTGCTGTCTTCATTCTATTATGATAAAATGTGCACAGATGCAAATATTGTGTGATGGTAATTAAACCTAGTTTCAAAATCAGGCAGCAACATTGTAAGATATATGACCTCTAAACAGTTCATATGTCTCATATGTTATGAGACCAGCTTGGTGGTTCGAGTGCTGGACTAGGACCGGGGGACCCGAGTTCAAATCCCCATTCAGCCATGATGCTAGCTGGGTGACTCTGCTCCAATCACTTCTCTCTCAGCCTAACCTACTTCACAGGGTTGTTGTGAGGAGAAACTTAAGCATGTAGTACACTGCTCTGGGCTCCTTGGAAGAAGAGCGGGATATAAAATGTAAATAAATAATAATGTATGACATCTAAACAATTAATATGTCTTATATGTTTCCTATCTGATTACTGTGAGCCATTCTGAGAATCATTGTTGGTCAAAAAGCAATACAGACATTTAAAAATACAGATGGACCTCATTAACGATGGTTTCAGTATTTACAGTTTTGCGTATCCATGGTTTAAAAATAAGAGTATTTGGTGGGGTGTTTCATGTATCTGCGGTTTTGAACTTGACCTTGAACTTGACACATTGATCCTTAACTTAAAGCTTTGACCCTGAACTAGACACTTTGAACTTGAACATTGGTGTGTGTGTGTGTGTGTGTGTGTGTGTGTGTGTAGGAACTCCTGTGTGTGTTCACTTGAACTGGCTCCAATCCTGTGATGCCTCTCTGGCTAACTTGCCAACCAGTCAGGCCTGGAGTTTGTGCTGCTAAGTGCTGAACTTCAACTGTGGGGTAAGAAAGTCTCATGATTACAGTACTGTGTGCATTACTGGAGGAGCTAGAGAATAGGACAGCATAAGATCTGAGGTGGCCATAGTACAGTGCTGTGCTCCATGCTTAATAGGAATGTGCAAATCGATTCGGGTACAAATAGATTTGTACCTGAATCTAGCTGATTTTGGCAATTTGGAGACAGAACAAATCGCCTCTGGTCCATTGGCTAGATTCGGGTCCAAATCAAATCGTGCCAGATTTGATTCAAATAGTTTTGAGATTCAGATTCCTATCATTTCCCCCAGATTCCCAGCTTTCATTAAAAAAGAAAAAAAAGAAAAAGAAAAAAGCTAAGCTCTAGCCCTGGTAGAAGTGGAGTTATGGAGCAAAATATGTGGTCACTAATTTTCAGGTGTTTGGATTCTTAGGTGTATAATAACTTTTCCTCAATGAATCCCTATAAGGATTCATTCCACACCTTCATTTGTATTCATTTTTTAAATTTAAGGCACGGGGAGGGTGTCTTTACCTCCACCCCCTCTTTCCCCTGCTGGCGCTGCTGTCATAATCACTGGTACAGGCGGCTGTAAACCCTCTTGCTGCCCGAGTCAGTGTAATACCGGAAGTGGCCAACATGTGCAACACTTCTGGTATTACGCTCACCAGGGCGGCAAGAGGGTATACAGCCACCCCACGCCAGTGATTTTGACAGTAGTGCCGGTGGGGGAAACACGGCGGGGGAGGTAAGGACATCCTCTCCACACCTTAAAGCAACCCCGTTCCCGGGGATTTCTAATTTTCGGGTGAGTGAGGAATGAAACCCCTGCAACTACATTTTTGTTATATCATTCCTAGAACAAATGGCCTGAAACTGTGTGCTCTTTTGATCATTTAAGTAGCAATAAATGCTTATTTCAGGTTCAAAATCTTTCCTGGAATTCTCTACAGCAGCTATTCAAGATCAGACCTTCCTATCAAGATTGAAATGCTAGCTTGAGGTTTGTATCGGATTTTTAAAACTGGCATTTCAAACTAATTGTGGAAACTGATACATGGTGTAGAACTGTGCCAGTTGGAAGTCTGATGCCTGATTTTGCAATCTAAATGTTAACATTTAATCACATTTTTAAAAATCTCATATGTCATTTCAGGCTTGCAACCTCATGGGTGACAATGTGCTTATGTAGCTGAATAAATTGTAAGTAAATATAGAGGTCATTCACACAATCAAAAGCTGTGTTCTGCCCAGGTTTGGGAGCTACGTGTGCTCCCAATTTTCAGTTGTGTGGAAGCAAGGTAAGAGGAAAACCTGGGTAGAAGTGATTGTGTGGAAGCAAGGTAGGAGGAAAAGCTACCCAGGTGTTCCTCCTACCTTGCTTCCACTCAACTGAAAATTGGGAGCACACACAGCTCCCAAACCTGGGTAGAACACAGTTTTTGATTGTGTGAATGGCCTCATAGTATAGGTATGGCATATACAATACTAACACATTCTAGAAGGTATCTGGCAGTTCTCCATCACTTCCAGCCTTCCTTCCCTGCAGGAATTCCTTTTATTTGCCAATCTGCCCCTATGAGGAAGGGAGTTCTACAGCTAGGCAACCAGTTGCAGGGGGAGGGGAGAAAACCCAAGCCACTGCCCCTTTATCAAGAGAGTACTGCAAGTTGACCTTGCACAGAGAAGGTCAGTTAAGCTGAGAAAGCACTTTCACCCACTTCCCCTCTGGGTAGAAGATCAGCAGGCTGTCCAGCCTCTGCTGAGACAGCAGCGTGAAGGGATAGACGGGGAAGGCTCGAAGCAGGAAAGTGATCCCCTCCCCCAATTCTTCAGACATGAGGCCGACATCTTTCTTCCCAAATCAGTCCTGTCTCAACAGAGAAAGTGTGTTGGGAGAAACAACAAGGATTTAATATTAGGGCCAGAGTGCACATTACACACTGAAGTCATTCACATAATCAAAAACTACCCCGGTTTGGGAGCTGTGTGTGCTCCCAATTTTCAGTCGTGTAGAAGCAAGCTAGGAGGAACACCTGGGTAGAAGTGATTGTATGGAAGCAAGGTAGGTGGGAAACCTGGGTAGCTTTCCCTGCTACCTTTCTTCCACACAATCACTTCTACCCAGGTGTTCCTCCTAGCTTGCTTCTATACAACTGAAAATTGGGAGCACACAAAGCTCTCAAACCTGGGTAGACCACAGTTTTTGATTGCGTGATTGACCTTATTCAGTTTTGGGGGCAGGGTGATTTTCAGTGGACAAGCAGAATGTGAGGAGCCATGCCAAACCTCCCCAACCCACTGCTTTTCTGATGTAACACCTGATACAAGCCAACCGCTCCAGGTTCCAGATGAATGCTTGGAAAAAATAAATACATCTGGAATCCTATTTTGGGGGAAGCAGCTGGAGGGAAGCAGAAGAATGCTGGGAAGGGTTAAGTGTCCCTTTTGAACTGCCACTGAAAACAGTTTCCACCTGAAGTGCTTTTCCATAGAAGAAGCAGCCATATACAGCTAGCTTTAGAAGGGCAATTTAAATCGAGAAAATGAAACGGAGAAAGGTTAAATCTCCCCTCTTTCTTTAGCTACCTACCTACTTTATTTGTTTGTTTATTAAGTGGGAAATTTATTTATTTATTTATTTATTTAGTTAGTTAGTTAGTTAGTTAATTTTAGTTATTACATTTATATACTGCCCCATACAAAAAGGTCCCTGGGTGGTTCACAATATAAAAACCATTAAAACATTAACATAATTTAAAAAATTTAAAATACAATGAAAACTCTGATTTGATAGTATACCACCCACTGTCTCATCTTGTTTGGTCTTGAGTTTCCCTCTCCATTGAGGAACTACCCAGAGAGGCTGTTCTCATGCGCACCCTAACCCGGGCTAGGGACTGGGGTTAGGGGCTGCACGTGAGAACTGCTGGGATCGGGTCCGATACTTGTGGGGCAGCGCCGCCTAGCCTCCCTATTTACCATGGCTGTTAGCCGAGGTTAAGGGAGTGAGCACTCCCTTATCCTTGGCTACTTGCTCATGTACGAGCATGGGCTGCTTCCAGCCCAGCCGCACACAGAGATGGGCTCCAAGAATACCTGTCTCTTGTGGGAATCCCACAATGCAACGTGCATGTCGCATGTTGCATTGTGGGATTCATGGAAGCCGGAACAACATTCCAGCCCTGGATCCCTCTGGCCTGCTCCGTGCTTCACGGAGCAGGGCTGCTTGTGTGGGAGCATCATCCTACCAACAATCCCTTGGTTTTCTGTGGAGAAGGTAAGCTTTTTGGAGCCTTCCCTGCCCCACCCGCTCTCGGCAATTGTGAGAATCACCCCAGAGTCTCTATACATCAGAGAAAGGGGATGTGTGTGGGTGTGGGGAGGGGGGGTCAAAAAGACTAGAGTCCCTGCATCTCCTTTTCCTAGAAATCAAGCACTGACTACAGTACAGTGTGGCATCTCATGACCATCTAGAAGACAACGGGGAAAGACAAAATTGTTCCAAAAATGCACATAGATTCTGCTTTGTGAAGAAAGCAAAATTGATGCTAGCAGGGAAAATAAATTTGGGCTACCTTGATTCCAGTCAGATAAGGCTCCCACCTTTTGAAGTTTAGTCTGGCTCTCTAAACTTGTACTGTCATTCTGGTATCTTCTTACACCACACTCTGAGTAACTGACAGGAAACGCTACCCTTCTAGTCCTCATATCTGGCAGGTTTCTCGTTCCTCCCCCTGTGGGTAAGGAAGTGAGAGCGTGCAGTGTGAGCCTGCACCCATTCCCATAGCAGGACACAGCCTTAATTGAATATGTTCTTCTCAAACCACTGTTAATAATTCTCCTTTCTTCCTCGTATGCTCACAGGATAGACATTTTAATATACTTTGAATACAGGGCCACTTCCCTGGCAGTTTGTGGGGAAAGCATGTAAGGATCTTTAAGGGAACATGCAAAAATTCATTGAGAAAGTTCTTCATTTATTCCTGCTTTAAGATAATCTGAGGAGGCTCTGCCACTAAATTGATCAGAAGGCAACAGGGACTAGAGTGCTCCTGGCAGTAATGGCCTCCTCTGCAACTCCATGCCTGGGGAGGTTCATCTGGACATTTCATTCTGCTCTTTTAAGGAAGAAAACATTCTGCTCTTTTAAGAAACAAGTGAAACCGATCTGTTTTCAGAGTGTTTTCTCCCTCATGCAAAAAGGCCTGGAGTAAGAAATTGCACCCTGCAGCTTTGATTTGTTACATATTTGAATTTATTTTCAAATACTTTAGACTGTGTTCATGGAATGCTTTATAAACCACTTTGAGGGGACTGATGGGAAGCAGGGTAGGAACTGAATAATTAATTGCATTAATGATAATGATAATAATAATCTCAGTGAACATCTCTGCACGATAAAAATTATTAAGTCCAACCTCTTCTGTATACCAGACACATTCTACCATGCGTCCCGAGGGACCCCACTAATTCTGTTCCCAATTGACACTATGAAAATAAACACAGTTATGTAATGCACTTAATTTATATGTCTGGCTGCAAAGGCTGCATGCTCTTGGTGTGTGTGTGTGTGTGTGTGTGTGTGTGTGTGTACCAGAGATTATGATAACATTGAGCCAAACAAGGGAACCAGTGGCCAGTAAAATGTTTGTGAGAGGAGAAGCAGAAGCAGACACTGGAAAAGCAGGGCAGTGGATCCAATGAATAGCCTGGGAACACGTTCTGTAGTATTGTTGAAACTAAGCAGGTGTGGACTTAATCAATATGCCTGGCTAAGAGACTATCAGGAGCGCCCTATAAGATGCTCTGGGTATCCTAAAGAAAAAAGGGGGATATAGGGTGGCGGTGCTCATGAGCAGCCCTTTTATGAGGCAAGGTAAGACCATTGTCTCAGGTGGCAGATTACGGGGATGGCAGTAGGGTGGCAAGATCTCCCCTTCTGTTGTCACTATTGGAGCAGCTATTTGGCACTGATCTGATCCTTGCAAACTTTGCTTAAGGTGTGCTTCTCCTCATACTCCTTGCAAAGCTTGCGAGAAGCATGAGGACTGAGGAGGAGACTGCTGGCAAGCTTCTTCCTGCCCCCCATGCATTTGCAGAGGTCAGTTTTGAAAGGGGGCTAGCCTCCACTAGGGACATGGGGCAAGGTAGCATTTTGTGCCTCTCCTCAGAGACTGTAATACCCCTGGTGGAGCTCAAAAATGCCCCAAGTCAGCAAAGTGATCTCTGTATAGTGCAGGATGACCTGCTCATGTTCCTTCATTTATTTCTATTTTTAAAATTATGTTACAACAAATGAAGCACAGTCAAAATATCTCAAGTTGAAACTATAATCCCATGAACATTCACCTGGGAGTAACTCCCATTGAACTTGGTGGTACATACTTCTGAGTAAATATGCATAAGATCGTACTGTAAGTGTGCTAGGTAAATGACTGACCCCGAATCTCTGCAGATTACTGGCCAATGTGATGTGCAGCATTCTGGTGGCAGAACACTCAGTGCCAGGGCTGCAGTGGATGTGTAGGCAGCCCTGATGCTGTGAAGCAAGAGCAGTTGCGCAAGCAGTGCTACTACAGCTATTCCCAGTGCAGTGAACAAGAGCAACTGCTGTAGTGCTGCCTGAGAGATTGCTTGTTCTTAACAGCATCAGAGCTGCCTGCGTGTTTTCAGGAGCCCTGGCATGGATCATTCCAGCACTGGAACGCTGTGTGTCATGTCAGCCACTGATTTGACTGAAACTAGGAGCTACTTGGAGCCAGTATTTCATAGCTAATTAATAGTTTAATTACTTTGCCCTTGTGGTTGCAATGAAGAAATAAAAGCAAAACTGAAAAATGCGACCAAGTAAAGGAAGCAGCAAACATTTAACTCTTACCAACAAATTTCTGAGGCATAGAACTCTTACGTTTGGCGACGTTACTTGCTAGTCTGTCCAGTACAAGGGATCGCTCTGACCCCATCTTGCACAGGTCTTCAGCCATTTCACTCTGACTGGTCTCCTCTTTCATGACTAAAAGTTAGAGGACACAGATGTCTTAGGCAAACAGAGACACACACACTTCTAGACTTTGCTGAGACACAGTCTATAGGCAGGCACTGGGGAGAAGTACCATAAAGAGAAGCAGTTTGGGGTATCCAATATTGGTGTCCCGGGGATGGCACAGTCTGGGCTAATTGTTTCCCCATCCATTAGTTCTTTGCTCATGAACTAGCAGACGCAAACAAAACTGCAGAATATATCAATTTTTAAAAATTAGGGTTCAAAAAAAAGGGCCAGTCTTAGGAGCCTGTGTAAAGTGAGATCCCAATTGCAATAAAAAGGAGACGGCTATAGAGGGCCTAGCACAGGCAGGCAGGCAGGCAGGCAGAGGCTATAGATCAGCTTTAGCTGCAAGGATGTAGCCACCCAGCTCTACCCTGTCATTCGGCCAACATATATTTGCAAGAGATTTCTCATTTCTCACAGAACAGAAACGTCCATAAGATAACATACAATGAGGAAAAGCACAACAACCCTTGGGTGCAGTGGTGGCTGGGGAATTTTTGAGGTGGTGTCTATAGCTGTGTAGAGAATAATTGATATTTCTCAGTGATATTTCTCATAGCACACCTCATGTGCATAAGGGCAATAGTTTCCTTTTGTAAGTGCTGTAATGTCCTGGTGTGGTGAAGGAGGGGCTGATATTTTTAACAGCCCCTCCTTCACCACAACAGGACATTACAGCACTTACAAAAGGAAACTATTGCCCTTATGCACATGAGGTGTGCTATGAGAAATATCACTGAGAAATATCAATTACTCTCTACACAGCTATAGACAGAGGAAATGGCTTCCGTGTGTGAAAGGACATTAGCAACCCTTCTCAACAATGCTGAGCCTCACTAACTCTCATTTAAAAATTAAGCCTAACACATAGCTTAAATTCTTGACTTGATATTTAGAAATATCAATTGATATTTCTAAATATTTATATTTGATATTTATTTCTTGATATTTATTTCTCATTTAGAAATTAAGCCTAACACATAGCTTAAGTTCTTGACTTGATATATCTTTAGGGGAAACTTGCGCACCCTTTCTTCAAACCTAGAAGAGCAAAACTGTTAGGGAATATTAAAACTGTTAGGGAATATTCACTTCCAGCGACCTACTTAAAAACAAAATAAAACACCAGTCTCTCAAAAGCCAAACTACTTCTCTCTCTACAATGGAAATAACTATTTTGGCCATATGGGCAAACACTTTCATTTGACAGAAGTTAGCACTAGAACCTATGTTCAATACATGGCTCAGGACAGAGCTGGGCCAAGTACCTCACCACTGTTTAATCATACCCAGCTCATTTATATCCTCCCTATACAGAGGAATATCTTCCAGGTTTGAGGGCACAGGGTGTCAGTTTAAAAAGACACCAATGTACTGAAACACTGGAGCATGCAGGGAAAATGATTTCACTACGTTCATTCAAGTGAAAGGGGATGGATCTGGCAGTTCCGTTATGTAACAGGGTAAGAAGACAGGATCCAAAACAAAACCAAGCAGGCCGAGGCAAGGCCTAATATGCAATCCAGACTTGGAGAAGGGAGTGAGAGTATGGCTGAACCATGTGTTAATTCTGACAGCCTCCTCTCTTTTCAAACTGCAGCTAGGCAACAAGCCCTGCCCATAAAGCTCCAATACACAGGTGATCTGACCTGCTTTCTCTCTGCCCCTACTGAGAAGCTACTGAGTGAGTTTGTCTTTTAGCCACATGGACAAATATTTGCAAGGAGGGAAGGGGAGGAGGATCTAGCAGGATCTAGCCAATAGGCAGCCAGGATTTTAGATGCAAAGCTCCACCCATCTAGCCCCCCGTCTAGCCCCCATAATAGAGCTACCTTTGGTTACATGGTATAGCTATGCCATGGCAAAAACAGAGGTTGGATCCCAGCATCTATGAGAACAGCCCTGCTGGATCAGGCCCAAGGCCCATCTAGTCCAGCATCCTGTTTCACACAGTAGCTCACCAGATGCCACTGGAAGCCTACAGGCAGGAGTTAAGGGCATGCCCTCTCTCCTGATGTTACTCCCCTGCAACTGGTACTCAGAGGCATCCTGCCTCTGAGGCTGGAGGTGGCCTATAGCCCTAAGACTAGTAGCCATTGATAGACCTCTCCTCCATGAAGTTATCCAGACCCCTCTTAAAGCCATCCAGATTGTTGGCTGTCACCACATCCTGTGGCAGAGAATTCCCCAAGCTGATTATGCGTTGTGCCAGGCCAACTGCTAGAACTTCATCCTACAGGAGTAATGGCAGGTGAGAGGGCATGCCCTCAACTCCTGTCTGTGGCTTCCAGCGGCATCTGGTGGGCCACTGTGCGAAACAGGATGCTGGACTAGATGGGCCTTGGGCCTGATCCAGCAGGGCTGTTCTTATGTTTCAAGCTGCTGTCTCTATGCAGCAGACTGCAGGCAATTCCAGATGAGAAAACTATATGCTTAATTCTGCAGTAGCATCTGTTCTGTACAGATACTTTGTTCATAAGGAGACATGTTTATGTGGTGTACAATTAGCTGAAGATGTTGTACATCCTCTCTCCCAGACAGTCACTACCTGTATTTCCTGGTTTGGTTTTGCAATCTGTTGTTCTTTAACGAAGAATAAAGGGAAGCACTGTGCAATCCAGCCAGTACAAACTCCATTGTACTCCCTCTTTTCTCTTCTGCTCCTTTATCTATATCACTGTGTACTCACTGCATTTCTTTCTATCCCAGCTTCCTTATAAATGGGGATCAATACATGGGGCTTGTGCACTAACTCCTATTTACCTTCATCCCCAAAAATTACTTTGGAGAGCATCTTTGCCTAAGACCATTACACAACTGAACCTGAACAGCATTTATTCATCTAGTGCCATTGCAGAAATAGTGAGTAGAAAAGCTTTTGACAAAGTTACTCATCAAAGACTCTTGAGAAAACTTAGTTGTCATGGGATAAGGGGACAAGTACATGTGTGGATTGATAACTGGCTGAAGGACAGGAAACAGAGGGTAAGTGTAAATAGACAGTTATCTAAATAGAGGAAAGTAAGAAATGGGGTCCTCCAGGGATCTGTACTGGGACTGGTGCTTTTTAATTTATTCATAAATGATCTAGAAGTTGGGGTAAGCAGCGAGGTGGCCAGATTTTCAGATGACACCAAGCTACTTAGGGTAGTGAAATCCAAAACATTGCGAGGAGCTCCAAAAGGATCTTTGCAAACTGGGGGAGTGGGCGACAAAATGCAAATGCAGTTCAATTTAAGCAAGTGTAAAGTGATGCATATTGGGGCAAAAAAACCCAACTTCACATAAATGCTGATGGGATTTGAGCTGTCAGCGACTGACCAGGAGAGAGATCTTGGGGTTTTGTGATGGATAGCTAATTGAAAGTTTTGACTGAATGTGCGGCAGCTGTGCTAAAGGCCAATTCCATGCCTGGAATCATTAGGAAGGGGATTGGAAACAAAAGTGCTAGTATTATAATACCCTTATACAAAACTATGGTGAGGTCACATTTTGAGTACTGCGGACAGTTTGGGTTACCATATCTTAAGAAGGGCATTGTAGAACTGGAGAAGGTACAGGAGAGGGCAACCAGGATGATCAGGGGCCTAGAGCACTTCCCTTACGAGGTAAGGCTACAATACCTGGGGCTTTTTAGTTTAGAAAAAAGATGACTGATAGAGGTCTATACAATCATGCATGGTGTGCAGAAAGTTGATAGAGAGAAATTTTTCTCCATCTCGCATAACACTAGAGTTGGGGGACATCCCATTAAACTGATTGTCAAGAAGTTTAGGACCAACAGAAGGAAGTACTTTTTCACTCAACGCATAATCAACCTATGGAATTCTCTGCCACAGGATGTGGTGACTGCCAACAGCCTGGATGGCTTTAAGAGGGGTTTAGATAAATTCATGGAGGACAGGGTTTAAGAGGGGTTTAGATAAATTCATGGAGGGGATTAGATAAATTCAATGGCTACTAGTCTGAGGGCTATAGGCCACCTCCAGCCTCAGAGGCAGGATGCCTCTGAATACCAGTTGCAGGGGAGTAACAGCAAGAGAGAGGGCATGTCCTCAGGTCTTGCCTGAGGACTTCCTAGAGGCATCTGGTGGGCCACTGTGAGAGACAGAATGTTGTACTAGATGGGCCTTGGGCCTGATCCAGCAGGGCTGTTCTTATGTTCTTATGGTGTGACTATACCTGTGGATTCTTTTCCATTAGAAAAAAACATAGCCAAATGAAAACTTAGATGACTCCCCGCCACTTGGAGTGATGTAATTGTCTCATAGACATTTAACACATATGTACATTACAAACAGATCATAGTTTATATCAGTTCAGCTATTTTGGATTCATCCAAAAAATGTTGCAAACTGTAACCTGGAAAGGATGATTACCAGCAAACGTTTATGCTAGCCCACCCCATTTTCACAGTAGTTTCCTAGGAAGATGAATGACTGCTAGATCGGTGACTTATACTGACCTAATTATGTCCTAATGAACAATTAAACCAGGTACCTACATACAAATTAAATCTGTTTCACTCAGATCATTTTTGTCTGATGAAAAGCTTTCTGTAGTTTAAAAAAATGCTCATCCTGCTCCACCAGCAAAAGTTTATTAGTGGGAAAGATACAATCTTTTAAACCTACCCCATGAGCCCCAAGCCACCTAATAGCGCAATCGGGAAGCAACCTGCCTAGAGAGCAGGAGGCTGTTGGTTCAAATCCCTTCTGGTGTGTTTCCCAGAATATGACAAACTCCTATATCAGGCAGCAGTGATATAGGAAGGTGCTGAAAGGCATCATCTCATACTGCGTGGGAGGAGGCAATGGTAAACCCCTCCTGTATTCTACCAAGAAAAGCACAGGGCTCTGTGGTCTTCAGGAGTCAACATCGACTCAACGACACAACCTTTCCAACCTTTATGAACCCCAAAGATTAGTCAGGCAAGGCAGCAGTTTTTATCATTGGCAGCTGGTAGTTGTACTATGACTACTATGATTTGAGCCACACCAGACATACCAGACAAAGAGATCAGATTACTAAGTACTATTGCATGACCATGGCTCTTCTTTGTTCAAGGCTGGCTGCCTCTTACTGCTCTTTAGTAATTACTGAGGATAGCTTGGGTTTGTTCATCTGTTAAGAAGAAGAAAGGAATCCATAGGAGTCTTTCTCAACTAGGTAGAAGGCCTTTTCAGTAGGGATGTACACACAAAAGGGATTTTGTGTTTTGTTTCAAGCTCAAAACAAAACACAGATGGCAAAAAACTTTCACCAAAACAGTGGTCAAACTGGTTGTTTCAATGAAACAAAACTCAAAAAGTTTTGAGTGTTTTGGCCATAGGGAATAAAGGGGAAACTTGAAACACCCCATTGTTCCTCATGGCTAGCTCCGAGGGACACCAATGTGGGTTGTGTGGTAGGGCATGATGGGTGCTACCTACCACCCAAACCACAAAAGAAATGGTCAAGTGCATGATTTAGAATAAATTAAAAACCTTTCCCCATAGGATCCTATGGGTGCCCACTTGGGTGCCCCTAAGATCTAGCCAAGGGAACAATGGGGTGTTTAAAGTTTCCCCATTGTTCCCTATGGCCGGAACAAGCTGCATTCACAGAGTGCACTGCACACCAAGTTTTGCATTGTGATTTGCAATGCATTTTTTCAACCCTGCCTTGAAAAAAATACTTCAGAAGCACACAGTCAAAGGGAATCCGTCCTCCCAACACAGAACACACTTTTAAAAAACAGTTCAAAAATGGCCAAAAAATAATCACTGCCCCAGAATCTACTGCCAGTCACAGTGCTTGCACTGCAGTGACATCATTGGCACAAATTGCTCTCTCTCACACAATTACGAATCCTTACATTCCTAGCATTGCTGCAGCTCCTACAGTAGCACCCTTAGCAGCAAGCATAGCCCTAAGCTCAACTAGAGCAACTTAAGCCACCTTTTGATGGAGTACACCTTGCAATGCGGATTGCAGAGCAGACCAGAGCAGTGAGTGAAGCACACGTTAGTCTCAAGGCCAGATATGGAGCTCATCACAGGAATCACCAATAAATATTACACACACAAATATACACAGAGCTGCCACTATCCATTTCTTGCCACAATACTATCTCGCAAACAAAACAAACCACAACTCAAGGAAGGAAGGTACCCAAGTTCTGCCTTTGTCAATATGAGATCCAGCAAAACCAGATAGATATCGCAGCAATAGCATAGAATATTATACTCGGTGCTGAGAAAACCACAAAATCAAAATTTCCTTGATCCCTTCCTCCTCTCCTGATCAATCCTCTTCAAGAGAGGCACACTATAAGGGCTCTCTCTACCTCCCAGTTCCTTTGAATATGGTTTAAAATTCCCTCCTTTTGTTCCCCCTCCTTCCCCCAGCCAATGGGGGTACAGTTGCCCATCACAACACTTGATTTTTATGATAACAATCCAACCAAGAAGTGAGGGGATCACCCAATCGGAAGCCAATTCCAGAAAAACCATCAGCAGGGGAAAAACAGGCCTCCAAAACGGAACTCGAAACTTTGAAACACTTCAATCGAAATGGGGTTGTTTTGTTCAGAGCTCGAAACAGGCTCTTTATTTAAAGGCCATTTTGTTTTGAACCTGAAACACTTGAAACGGCCTGTTTTGAGTTGCAACACTTTGCACATCCCTACTTTTCAACAATGGCACCCAGTTTGTGGAATAGCCTCCCCAGTGAGACTTGTCTGGCACCATCATTATCCTGATTTGGACACCAGGAGAAGACCTCTTTATGCACCCAGGCTTTTAAAAGGTTTTTAAATGCTGTAGTCTTTTAAAAAATTTATTTTATACTGGTTTTTTATTTTGTTTGTTTTAATGTGTTTTCAGTTGTTTGTTTTATCTTATTGTTCTGTTTTTGTAAGCTGCCCCAATAACACTAAGCACCACTAAGAAAAAAATAGTCATGACTAAGTTCAATTAAAATTAGTCACAGACATGATGAGGACAATTACTCAGAGTAGGCCCACTGAAATTAAAAGAGCAAATTAGGCAATGCCTAACTTGTCCTTTTAATTCTTTGGGTAATTTTCCTCATGATGTCAGTCACTCAAGCTGTAACAAACTTTTGCTGGACTGTGCTGATTGAATTGATATGCATACTTAAACTCTTTGATGAGATCAAAATGTAGGCATGGTCCCATTTCCTAAGCTGACAATCTGCCTTTTAAAAATAACAGTAGTATCTAGCACGGGGTGGCCAATTTAAGGCTCTCCAGCTGTTGTTGGACTACAACTCCCATCATCCCCAATGGCTGGGAATGATGAGAGCTGTAGTCCAGCAACTGCTGGACAGACTCAGATTGGCCACCCTGATCTAGCATTTAGTATTAATTATTATCATTATCATAATCATCATCAATGGCCACCCTGATCTAGCATTTATTATTATTATTATTTATTTACACAGACAGGTGTTATTGACTGGTTTGTTTTATCCAGACATCGAGTCCTTCCCAAGGACCTGGGATGGCTGAATTTTATTGTCAATGTTGTTGCTGTTATAGATATCGTCGCAGAATATAGGCTGTTCCCAGTAAAGTTGCTTTTTGTAATTGGCTGATGGTGATTTCTGTGGCCCCTATGGTGTTGAGGTGCTCTTCAAGGTCTTTTGGAATTGCACCCAGGGCGCCAATTACCACTGGGATTATTTTGGTCTTCTGCCACAGCCTTTCAATTTCAATTTGTAGATCTTTGTATATGGTGATTTTTTCTATTTCTTTTTCTTCGATTCTGCTATCCCCTGGTATTGCTATGTCGATTATTTTGACTTGTTTTTCTTTCCTCTCGACTACAGTGATATCTGGTGTATTGTGTGGCAGATGTTTGTCTGTTTGTAGTTGGAAGTCCCATAATATTTTTGCATCTTCATTTTCTACAACTTTTTCAATTTTATGGTCCCACCAATCTTTGGCTACAGGTAGCTTGTATTTTTTGCAGATGTTCCAGTGGATCATCCCTGCTACCTTGTCATGCCTTTGTTTGTAGTCAGTCTGTGCGATCTTTTTACAACAGCTGATTAGGTGGTCCACTGTTTCATCTGCTTCTTTACAAAGGCGGCACTTGCTGTTTGTTGTTGACTTTTCGACTTTTGCTCTTATTGCATTTGTTCTTAGTGCCTGTTCTTGTGCAGCCAGTATTAAAACCTCTGTTTCTTTCTTCAAGTTGCCATTCTTAAGCCATTGCCAGGTCTTGGTGATGTCTGATTTTCCACTTACATTGTGCAAATATTGACCATGCAGGGGCTTCTTTTTCTATTTTTCTGCTCAGTTCTTGACTTGTTCTTTCTTGTAGGCCTGCTTTGTTTCATTGGTTTTGAATAGTTTCTCGTTATTGACCATTTTAAGTGCATCTTCTTCACTGTCCTTTATATATTCTTCAAGGCCTCTTTTCTCCTCCTCCTCTACTGTTTGATGGACTTGCAGCACTCCTCTTCTACCTGAGCTGTGAGGGAGGTATAGCCTATCTACATCACTGCAGGGGTGCAGAGCATGATTGATAGTCATGATTTTCCTGGTCTTACCATCTAGCGTCTCTAGCTCTGCCTGGGTCCAGTCTATTATTCCTGCACTGTATCTGATAACAGGTATAGCCCAGGTGTTTGTGGCTTGTATGGTGTTCCCGCAATTGAGTTTGGACTTGAGGATTTTTCTAACTCTCCTGATGTATTCACTCCCAATTTTTCTTTTAACTTCAGTGTGTGTGATGTTATCAGCCTAGAGAATGCCGAAGTATTTGTAATGTTCTCTCTCTTCCAGGTTCTTGATGTTGCTTCCATTGGCCAGTTCTATTCCTTCTGTTTTTGTTATTTTTCCTCTGTTCATTATTAATGCAGCACACTTGTCTAGTACAAACTCCATTGCCATATCACTACTGAATATATGGACAGTGTTTAGCAGTGATTCGATTTCTGACTGGTACTTTCCATACAACTTCAGATCATCAATGTACAGCAGATGGTTGATTTTACTTGATGTTTTAGATGTTTGGTATCCGAGGCCTGTTTTGTTTAGTATTTGTGAAAGTGGAGTCATGGCGATTACAAACAACAGAGGGGATAGTGAGTCCCCTTGGGAAATACCTCTTCTAATGCTAACCTGTAAATAAATATCTGAATGTTTTTGCTGACACCAGTTGTTTCTAAACATTTTAGTATCCATGTGTGAGGCAATGAGTCGAAGGCTTTCTTGTAGTCTTCGACTACATTATTGTTATTGTTATTGTTGTTGTTATTCATTTGATTTCTATACCGCCCTTCCAAACTATATTTACAAACCACCCAACTGTTCAGAGCAGTTCACACATATTTTGCTGTAATATTTTAAATACTGTAAAACGCTGAACTGTAAAATCCTGTAAAAATGCAAAAAGCAATGTATAGAAATGATTTGTTTTCTATTTTATTTGCCACTAACTGAACAGCCCACATTTCTCTAGTTTCAATGATGGTGAGATTAGGTAGTGGCTCTAGCCTGGTGATGGGGCACATGTTTTAAACTAAGAAGTTCCTAGGTTCAGTTGCAGGCTTTTTCAGTTAAAGGATCTCAGATTGCAGGATTGGAAAAGACACATTGCCTGAGAATCCTAGAGAGCCATTGCTGGGCAGAGGAGACAATGCTGGCCTAGACAACCAGTGGTCCAACAGGATAAGGCAATTTCATGTGTTCAATCCATTGGATTTCTTCCATCTTTGAATTTCTATATTGGTTCTTTTCCTGTCTTGTAACCCACTCTGGATCAGTGGAATAGGGTAAAAGACAGTCAATGGGAAGAGTTTGGTTCAACCTTCCCCTCTCACTGCCCAAGACAAGGGCAGTTCCATCTCCAGTCAAAACATTTGCTTCTAAAGTCTACCACTATAATCTTGAATACATATTATAGCTGTGAGTCCATTCAGTTTCAGCTTTTTCTCCAATTTATACCCTCCTCACCTGCTCAACAAGGGGTCGTGCATCTTGAACATGCTTGTCTGTCAGAAACCTCCCAGCTACTTTTCAATGCGATCATTACATGCAAACACTACATTATCTGAGCACAAGAACACCTTCCCAAGCACTGTCCAAATAGGCAGGCAGGATTAAATGAGGCATCATTGCAGCTGCGTTATGGGCAACCTCCCATTTTTGTCATCTGACAAGCTATATAATGTACACTGACAGGATCAAAAAAGTATGCAGAGAATGTAGCATATCACACCAATTATAACCTTAAATCCCATTACATGCTGCTACTGCCTCCACCTGAATTGATAGTGATACATACATCATGCACGTATGAACCCCTGTTCCCTCTCCCATACTCATTTGCAGGTAATCAGCTATATGCACACAATTTGTCTCCTTGCTTGAAAGGAAGTTAGATACTGTGCAGTGTTTGGTGACAATTTTAGATGTACCTGAATCTCAAAGAGCTGATCTGCACTTTCAGAATAGTTGTGTGCGATGGCTTTGCAAGGGCATTTATGTTTAAAGGTTTCTCACTCTAAAACAAACAAACCCCAAACCTGCCTGCTCTCAGAAAACCAGCACCTTGGGAAGACCATATATAGCGTAGTCCTACCCAGTGTGCTCGTTTTACACAGAGGAGCACAGAAGCATGCAGCCCTTCCCATCTCTTGCGTCTGAAGTACTACTGTCCCAACTGATATGTAGCACGTAATGATTCTGAATGGCTTACATACTGTGCAGTGAGCTGAGCACCCATGCGGTATGCAGGCTCAGTGCTTGTGGGGCACTTACCAGCCCATCACTGCTCCTCGTGAAGGCAGGGGAGGCTCCGTGCGAACGACACTGTACATCAGAGCAGCAGGGCTCCACTCCCATTGGGAATGCTGGGAGTCGAGCTGCTCCTGGCTATGTGGCCCGTTACACAGTGTGTAAGCCTACAAGTTAATTAATTCTACAATTTACACAATTGCCCTAATCAGTCAGCTTCTGTGTACACATTTGTGTGGGTTGCGGCAAAGGGGAAGGGCTGTCCAGTGCACACACCAAAGTCTGTGCATGCAGGAGCTGGCCTGGTTTTCCCCATGTTGGATAGCAGCATTCACACAGTATTTCCCAGTACTGCAGTAAATCTGGTGACTCCTGCACATGTATATCTTAGCACCCATTTTAAAGCCACATGGGATCACAGCTTGTGATTTTGCGGAGCAAAAGAAAGGATTCAGGGAAAGGAGAGCACCAAAACCTTAGAGGAGCATTCCCTTTCAAACTTGCTTTAGGTAATGATCTCATTTCTTTCTAATCTCCAGTATTAGCAAATTATTTTTGTTATATTGCTTTCGCTGGCTTGCTCACTTGTTTATAGCTGTATTTTTGTAGTTTGGAAAGGGATGGAGCATACCATGCTTACAGATGAGACCCGTGCACTGCTCTCTCAGATGATCCCCCAGAATACTTGTTGTGTTCAAGCAGCACAACCCCTCAGTCAGCACTAGTGGCCCTCCATCTCCATTGAATTGGTTATGATATCCTTTTTATAAAGCCATTTAAGAGATAGGGAGGGAGGGAGGGAGGGAGCAAGCAGACCCTGCTCTGATGTAGGAGATGGGACAAAGGTGGACACTCACAGGCTCATGAAAGGTCAGTCTTTGTGCCAGGCAGATAAGGAGAGCAGGGGAACTTTTACAAGAAGACAGCTAGGGAGCATGAAAGGGGACATGAGAGCAGCTCAGGAGGTGATGAGATAAAAAGCAGAGGGAGGGGAAAGCCAAGGGGGAATCTGCTGAAGCTCCATCCTGAACTGAAAGGAAGGTAGAGAGTAGGACAGAGGAAACATGCCAACATTCTCCCCTCCACCTGAGGTCACAAGGAATTGTCACGAGGACCAAAGATAAGACAATAGTTGTTGGTTCCTCACCACCTTGCAACATACTGATGATCTTAAAGATTGTTCCCTGGTACACTAAGAGGGAATTTGAGACATACATCTCAATCCTGCTGCTGCTTCACTGGTGACCCTAAACATATGGTGCCCCGGAGGCTACTTGGGTTGCTTATGCAGTTGGGGACAATGACTACAGTGAGAGAAATGATAAGAAAGCATTTCATTTTGCTTTTCTACCTGGCATTCTTACCTGGATAGAGGCCACCTGAGAGGTTCATGGTCTGCAAATAATTGTGGCAGCGCTCCTTATGTTCTTCCAGAGAGCTGCGCTGCTTATAGCTTCGACCACAATATCCACATTTGTGGGGCTTGCCGACTGCAAGGGAAGAATTGAATTGACTGTATGAGCCAAGTTAAATACTGGATAAGATAACCTAGATGATAATACATGAGTTAAGCAGACGCCAACACCTAGAGTCAATGAGCCATTCAGAAAATGACCCATTCAATGGGCAGTCTTCACTATAGTCTTCATGCATGCACTTCAGCCATGATGGAAGGGGGGAAAAAGAGACTCATTCCACATCAGCCTAATCTCTTTTCTCCTGTAGAAGTTGCCAGCAATGACAGACCAATAAGAAGGGCAAGGAACCAACTTCTAACAAATAGCAACTCTCTCAGCTCTAGACTTGTGTTCAATACAAATCAAAATAAAATTTGATGTTCAGCTTAGCCTAGTTAGTTCTTTAAATTGTTTGATATTTATTCATTCTGCCTTTCTTGCCCAAAGAAAAGGGAGATCTTTGGGGTTTTATCTTGGAAACTGAGTAAATGCCAGACTCACAATCTGCGAAGTGGGGTATTGATGTTTATACCAGCAAGAAGCCCCTGCTAGTATATTATGGCTCCTGTGTTCCCATTCAGTGCAAGCTGCCTTGTATGTTGTAACACAGTGTGTATGCAGTTGTGCAAGTGTGCTCTTGAGCAACTGCATGCAGGCTGTGTTACAAGATACACAGGAGCTTGCCCTATATGTGAGCCACTGCTACTGTGTACATGCCAGACTCACTCACAATCTGGTGGGAGCTCACATTCGTAGCTAGTAGTGAAAGTATCTGCTTCGGTGCTAATATTCAGCCAAGCACTTCTCAGCAGCACACTATGGAATCTGCTTCTGAAGCCCCAGAACCTGAGTTCTTCAATTAATATCTTGGGCGACTTCACATGATCACTGGCAGCTGCGTAAGCTGGTAGCATCTCAGTAAAATGTAACTCCCAGATCTTGAGCATGAAAACTGGTAAAATGTTGGGCAGAAAATCTTGATAATTGGACTTGAGCGGTTTCAGATATTACACCCAATGGGAGCACACACTCTCATGCACCAATGTTTTATCAAGATGTTGCCATCTTATGGAGCTGCTGGTGGCTGATTGAACCCACCCATTAAGTAGTATTGTTTTCCTTCTTTTAAACCTTTATTCAAAACATCTCTTCCTTTTGTCCTATGCAACTTAGATTGTGAGTACACTGAAGGGGCCTGAATCATGTCGACACTTTACTGTCCTAAATTATTTAGGGCCTAAACAGGCCCTAAATCAGGCTTGCACAAATCATGACCCACCAAGCAGAAAACAGCCCATGAGCCACGTTTTATGGCCTGCCAGATGCTTGACAGCTCCCTAATCCCAAGCAGACAACAAAAACAGCTCACCAAGCCTCTGGGGAGCGGCCATACATGGCCATTTGGACTGCATTCAGCTTGGTGGGCCACAAGTTGTGCAGACCTACCCAGAATACAAAGTAATCACAACAGCTTAATGCACCTTAGATTGCTAGCAGACCTTGAGGCTGTTCACACAAACGAAAACTGGGTAGGACAAGTTCCTACCCAGGTTTGGGAGCTGTGCACGCTTCCAATTTTGTGTGTGTGAATGTAAACAACTAGGTAGAAGGCGGGAGACATGATTGTGTGGGAGACAGGCGCTGGGTAGGAAAGCCTTGTCCTAACCAGCTTTCATATCCAGCATTTGACCAAAGAAGAAGGAAAAGCTGTCCTAACCAGCTCTAGTCTCCCACACAATCACTTCTTCCTCCTCCCTAGTTGTTTGCTCCTACACAACTGAAAACTGGGAGTGCGCATAGCTCCCAAACCTCGGTAGAACACTTGTCCTACCCAGTTTTTGATTGTGTGAACAGCCTCCTTTAGTTTCAAGACAAGAGTAAAGGAAACCTTTCATGCTGAATAAGTTGCAGACTTAAGCAATTGATCTCTGGCTGGCCAGGAAGCAAGCAAACTTTTTCTAGAATTTTCTAGCATGGACACCTACCAGAATGGGTCCGCAGATGGCCCGTAAGAGCATCTCTACGACGACAAGCGTAGTTACACAAGTGGCACTTGAATGGCTTTTCTCCGGAATGTAACTTTATGTGGCGGAGAAGGTTGCCTTTTTGAGTAAAGGATGCCCCACACTGATTACACTGGAAGGGGCGTTCGCCTACGGGGAGAATGAGAGGGAAAAATATGTGAGAACAAAACTCTTACATTGTAACAGGAGGAGGATTTCAGCGAGAAAGTTGTTTTCCAACTGGTGCTCTATGACTTCCACCGGCTGCAGGTTTGATATAACATGAGCCTTTCAGACTAAACCTGCCAGTTTCTTAACGCTTCACTGGCTGGGTCAATTTGATCTGAAAATCTAATTTTTTTTTTCTAAATCAGAATGGCACATCACAATGCAAATTCAAACTCATTTAAATAAAGTGACTGCAACATTTTGTGTTGAAGAGCCACTCTTCCTGATCAGCAGTTTTGGAATAAACCAATATCCAATTTTGCATGTTGTGGCATTTGGTGGGGTTTTTTAATGTGGCTTTTTTCAAAGGGTCTTTAAAATATGCCACTGAAGCAGCAAAATAAAAAGGAAACTCATTAAAAATGCATTTCAGGATCACAAGTTCATTTCAGCGTTACATTCTTATATTTAAATGAAAGGCACTTCATTATAACAGTTATAATAACTTCTTTTCATTTACATTTTCCCTGTATTTTCCCTTTCAATTTCTTCTCCATTACCTGGCTGTCCCTAAGCAGCCAAATCAGGAAAGAGACAGAGAGAAGTGTGGGGGTGAGGGAGGGGGCCTAAAAAGAGAAGTTAAGTCAGAGCAAAGGAAACTGTATCTTCCTTACCAAAGTCCTGACCTTCCTTGTAGCCAGGATACTATCATATTAATGCAGGAGGTGTGCTAATGTGCTTTGTTTTTGTTGTTGTTTAGGAGGAGGAAAAGGTCCAACACTATTGGTGTAAATCACCACCCATTCATCTTGTCAGATTGGCAATACTAAGATTTATAAATGGGGTTTTAAAAAATGTCTTTTATTGCCACGAGTGACTTTTGAGGAGGAAATCCTTTCTTGGCCAGACTAATGAGTTGTTACTAGCACTGTCAATCAACTAAAGTATTTTCAGTTGATTATTCACCTTTTAACCAATTAGGAGGTTAATTAATTGTTGAAATGTAAATACATGTTTATATTATCCAAAAATCAGTATAGATGCCCTTTTACATTCTGAAGGAAGTTATCTGGTAGCTTACAATGAACCAAAGCTACCATGCATTGTCCAAAGGAAAGGCCATGGTTAATAATTTATTTTCCATTCCTTATCAATTAACACAGCAGAACCAAAATAGCCTAATAAAATCAATCTCAAAAAACTGTATTATTAACTCAGCCACAAATAACAATTTGTCCTCAGTTATTATCTTCTTATATATTGAATTATTATCATCTTATTATTATTTTTTCTGTGTAAACTGCTTTGAGAACTTTTCCCTTTTAAAGCAGTATATAGATATCCTCAATAATGGTGATTACTAATTAAACAAGGCTTTAACTGATTAATCTACCAATTAAACTGATTAAACCCTGTAGTCTGAATAAATGATCCCGTCTTAGGTATGCACTGCTGTATGCATGAAGGGGATCCCCACGGGACCCAATCAGTCTCTTCCCCTCCCCCTCCCCGGACAAATTATAGTGTACTGTAGCTGCTATGCAAAAGAGAAGGCTGGAGTGTGCATCTCCTGTCATGAGCCAGCCCTCCCTCAGTACCCCAGTCCTACTTCTGCCCAGGGATGCAGAGTCTTGCAGAAGACTGGACCATGCCCCTACTTCCTACAAAGGTAAGGGTGAAGATCTTCAGAATGCATGCAAAGGGATGGATAAGATGGAACAGTTTACACAACAAAGAAATCTATGGACTGCCACTTGTGCTGCAATTGTGGTAGATAATTAACATTTTTAAAAATGGGATGACAATGGGATAACACAGGAATGCATTAGTTTGGGATGAACACCTTCTGGATTTTCAGGAATAAGTGTGCACGTAAATGGTCTCAATACTGAAAAGAAAAGAAAAGGAAATGCTAATGTGGATGCACTCGCAGAGAATTAAGCAGGTGAAAAGTTTCCCACTACTTATCTCCATGCTAGAAAAAGCTTTACCTGCTAAACTCCTAAGTGTCAGGCTGTTACACAGGTGAAACTCGGAAAATTAGAATATCATGCAAAAGTCCATTAATTTCAGTAATGCAAATTAAAAGGTGAAACTGATATATGAGACAGATGCATTACATGCAAACCGAGATAAGTCAAGCCTTAATTTGTTATAATTGTGATGATCATGGCGTACAGCTCATGAAAACGCCAAATCCACAATCCCAGAAAATTAGAATATTACATGGAACCAAGAAGACAAGGATTGTAGAATAGAACAATATCGGACCTCTGAAAAGTATAAGCATGCATATGTATTCAGTACTTGGTTTGGGCCCCTTTTGCAGCAATTACTGCCTCAATGCGGCGTGGCATTGATGCTATCAGCCTGTGGCACTGATGAGGTATTATGGAAGACCAGGATGGTTCATTAGCGGCCTTCAGCTCTTCTGCATTGTTTAGTCTCATGTCTCTCATCCTTCTCTTGGCAATGCCCCATAGATTCTCTATGGGGTCAGGTCAGGCGAGTTTGCTGGCCAATCAAGCACAGTACACTGTATACTTCTCAGAGGTCCGATATTGTTCTATTCTACAATCCTTGTCTTCTTGGTTCCATGTAATATTCTAATTTTCTGGGATTGTGGATTTGGCGTTTTCATGAGCTGTACGCCATGATCATCACAATTATAACAAATTAAGGCTTGACTTATCTCGCTTTGCATGTAATGCGTCTGTCTCATATATCAGTTTCACCTTTTAATTTGCATTACTGAAATTAATGGACTTTTGCACGATATTCTAATTTTCCGAGTTTCACCTGTAGAAGTAGGGCCAGAAAAAAGGTGGCTACTGTAATCAGGTAACCAGAAGGTACAGCAAAACCTTGGAAATGAATTATCTCTGGCTGAGCTGTCAGACCAGGTTTAAACCCTGCACTTAAAACTGATCTTGATTTAGCAAAGCCACATAGTACAACCCTCATGCAACTGTACCTCAAGATATGGGCTGGGGGTGGGGTCACATGTTTGAAACCGCCCCCACCTCAAAATCTCCCTGCACCTGCAAAAATAGCTCTGATGACCACAAATGCTGAGGAAGCAGTTATAAGTGCCTCTTGGATTGTTCATTTGGAACTTAGAAAAGGATGATACAAATATACTGTGAATAGCATGCAGATTAAAAAGAGAAGTCTATCTTTTACCTGCAACTCTCATTCTGACAAAGCAAAAACACAAATTGCACAGGAAAGGCAGATAGAAGGAATGCACTAGAAACTTGGAACAGTACCGAAACAAACAAACAAACAAACAAACCAAAAACACAGCCAAAAACCCAACCCCCCAAATACCAAAAATCAGAAAAAAGCTGGGACACCAATACTGTAATGGCCATAAAATGACACTGTCAAGGCCCCAGTTTTTGTACAGCATACACTGTTCTCATTAAATGGAAATGTGAGAGTCCAGGCAATGGAGTACTTTAAAAATCCACAACAAAATACTGAGGAAATAACTGAAGATGTTGCTGGCTAGAGATACACCCAAGACATACTTCCAGACAGGCCTATAGCCAGGTGGTGTCCTTGCCAGGCCAAGCCAGGCCCTCTTTAAATATTTTGGTGGTCCTGACCCAAATCAGTCTCTGGGCTGGCCAGACTTCTAGTTTACAATGGCCTCACATGTCAATGCAAGAGGCAGAAATGCAGTATAGAAACATTTCCTCTCTCAGTGCTGGCCAAAAGCTATCCTTGTTAGATTATTTGTGCTGGTCATGTAGTGGTAAAAGATGAATGCATTTAGAAAAATATGTTCCTTCATGAAAACTGTTTACAGCTTTAACTATGTGAATTTGTATTTGTGATAAAATATTAGAATACTCTGTTGTAGTTGCTTAAAAATAGTTCGCAGTTTTAACTGTATGAATTTTTATTTGATTTATTAAAAACATTGATGTAGAGAACTGCCATTTCTGTAGACCTTTGTACTACTGCAGTATAAATAGTATACATTGTATTAGTAGTAGTTCTTTTATTGTAGCCATAGGCCAAACAAAAATAAAGGTGACAATAACACAGCCGTTCAGAATTACAATAAGTGGAATAAATATAACAATACATACAGGTAAGACTAAAACTACCATAAGATCAAACTTAAGCTGGTCTAAGGACAGTAATAAATTTACTACTACTACATAAGATCAAACTTATAAAAGACCGTGGCGGGATGTCTGTCTCATCGCCCCATAAATAGATTTGGCTACCACTTTGGTGACTTCATCATTGATATCAGCCAAACAATAGTTAAGATAAACACATTGTATTACAAAGGCCATATCAGCTGGCCTGGCCCAGTTGTGAGCCAGGATTTTGAGCCCAACTAATTGGTGATCATGCTGTAAATCTGCTGACATTGCTAAGCTTTTGCCTTCACTCTAAATAGGATGCCATGTAACTAATCAAATTTGGCTATGTGACAATGTCATGAAGCTCATTCAGAGGGAGGGCAATTGTGTCTTGCCCTTGCCCTCAATGAGCAAACATTTTCTGATAAGAGAATTGGAGCCAAATGATACATGCAAAAATATCCCATGGCACAGTTCTTTTTCACAATGCAGGTAAAGGATTGTGTCTTTGAATGCTCCCCATGTTAAAAGGTCCTGAACACAGAAAACTACTGCATTAGGTTGTAGGAACAGCTGTATTATAATACAGTGATGGCTGTATCTTTAATAGGCAACATCTTGGCTATTAAATAAATAAATAGTTCTGTTTATGCAAGCTTTGTGACAGTGTGAGTGGTGTTGCCTTGATGTTCTGCTTATTCTTTTGGATTTACATTTTCTTTGGTCTCTAAAAGTTAGCTTGACATCTAAATTGTTTCTTTTATATAGCTTATGCATGAAAATTCCTTTCTGACATGCTAGCTTTCCATGAACAGGGAGTTTTGATGGCCCAAATAATTTGCTGGCATTTTGTCTGTAGTGTCACTGTTAAAAGAACAGGAGGCCTGCTAAGAAAAGAGCCACTAAAGCTTCCACATATGCACTATTTTGGGCCACTTCTGGCCATTCCAGACATGTGGCTGAAACCTTCATATAACAACCTGACTGTGCTCTTAGTAGAGATATGATCAACAGACTGGCTAATTGGATGGCAGCTATTCACCATGAATCTTGAACAAAAGTGATCAGTCTGACTTCACAATAGGTTATTAGCAAAAGACACAGCAGACCAGTGTTCCCTCGAAGGCATGCGCACGTGTGCATGCTCACAACTGTTTTTATGTCCGCTCAGTTAATTTTAGATCCTACTCAGGCTGAAACGGGAAGGCTTCACTCTGAATGCACGTGTGCACACACTAAATTGATACTGTCGCCCAGAACAAAACTCATTCTGCACAGTGATGAAACAAATTAGAGAGAACACTGCAGCAGACACCAAATTAGGAGCTCTCACTTGGAATTAGGGATGCCTTCTGTAACCTCAAGATGTTGCATTTCCTTATAAATGTGACACAGCTGCAGGTGACATGATGCAGCCACCTTCCCATGGCCTTTGTGAGGCAGAATGAAAATCCTGTTTGCTACAAAAGGCAGCAGAGGAGGGTGGGAAAGGGGACTAGTGGAAGTATGGGGTAAGAGATAACTATCTCTTACCCCAGCTGAAAAATGTAACTGAAAATTTTTTAACCAGCTGAAAAAGGGGAAATGCAACTTCTCCAGGTAGCAACCTTATAAAAAATGATATCAACAATACAGTGACAACTGGTAAGGTTTGAAGTTGGTGGGGGCAAATTGTGTGTGCGTGCGTGTGCACGCGTGCATGCCAATTTGGTTTTTTTATGTCACTGAAGATGTGACTATGTAGCATCTTCCACCCTCCCCTCACAGCTACCCTTGTGCAGACCAATCTTTCTTTCTTTTTGAGGAAATTTTACCTGGCAGTCTTTCTGATGGACAAACCTATCTACAGTATTTTTTTAAAAAAATTAAAATTGCCTATGACTGAACCAATTCTTTTTCCAATGACAACATTGCCAGGGCATTAAGTCTGTCCTGGCTCATTCTGCTTCTTAGAAAGGTTTTTATCTTACTAGGCCTACCTTAAATTCCATCTACTGGGCCTCTATTGCAGAAGCCAGGCTCCTCCACTGGGTTAATATTTTAAAAAAAATATTGGGGAAGGCAGAATCCTCCAGGAATAGCTTCATTAGGAACTGGCAGCCCTAACTGGGATATAAATTTGAACATAAAGGCCTACGTCCACTAGGCCTACATTGAATTCCACCCACTGGAACTCCTATTACAGGAGCCAGGTCATTCCACTGTGACTGGGAAGAGGTAGGCAAGTGGGGAGGGGGATAAAGATGGACCTAGGTATTCATGGGGGTTCCGTTCTGTGATAATAATACAGATACGGAAACCACAGATACTGAGGCATTAAAGTCTATGGGATTGTGGGGGTTAGATTATTCTAGACTTGAAAATCTTCCCCAAAATGGAAAAAAACAGGCAAAAAATTCAAAGTAAAGTGCCCTACCGTACTCTGCGGGCCTCCAGCAGTCCAGCAATGCCCCACAGAAGTCCAAAATTTACCATTATTCCATGATTTTTTTTAAACGGAATGAGCCACAAAATAGCTCCCATGGCCAAAATGGCGGCCGGAAATGACCTCCGAGGTCATTTCTGGCCATCCCTGACTCGCTGATACACACATTTACCCCCACCTTTTTCCCCCTGCATATGCCGAGGTTTCAGTTCCCTGACTGCGGGCAGATATGAGAAACCGCGCGTGCTGCATCTGCCAGTAACAAGGTATGCCTGTAATCTGCTCTTTAGAAATGTGCCTTTTCTTCTGAATATACCAATTGGTCTCTGTGTGCATGGCCCAACCTCACAGTGGAAAGTTAACCCATCAGAGAGAAGTTGTATCTAAACAGATATCCTCAGGGCCAGCCCTGTCCAAGAGTACTGCTGATGTGCTTTAGGCTGGCTTTATGTTATTGGCTGAAAATTCCTCTTTGCTGAAAATTCCTATTGGCAGATCATTTGCCAGCAGTTTCCATGGAATCTTTCCTGCCAAGAGGGGCCCAAGACAAGATAAGCCAGTTTGGTCCTCCCTGTAGGAAAGAGAAGGCAGAAGCAAGGAAACTTTGTCATGTGATTCGGTAATCTGTAGATCTCCCCCGCCCCTGCCCTGCCAGCCAGAGAGAAACCTGAAAGCAAAACCAGCAAGAGACTCGACTCAGACATGAGAGAAGCAAAGGGAAAGTCAAAAGAAAACTAGGATTAAATAATCTGTCACTAAGATCACACAGAAGCCTTTGTTTGATAGACTTAATGCAATTAAATATCTCATTTCATTTCTTTCTTTTTGGGGGAGGGCCTGGCCCCATTTGGCTCTAAAGAAGAGCAACCACTGCAATAATTTTCACTTTTCAAAAATCTCAATGAAAGGGTGATTTCAAACAGCGGCGGTCTTACCCCTGGACTTCAGGGCTGAAGTCTCGGACCTCTACACCCCCTGGGGCCCCCCAAATTATCTTTAGTCTCTCCTGGGTGGTGTGGTTTGTGGCTTCATGTACCTACGTGCTAAAGATAAGCATCATTTTTTAACTTGCAGCGGGGATCCAAAGGCCTTTAGATCCAGGCTCCAAAATTACCTAGGTGCACCTCTGATTTCAAGTATACTTCCTGCAGCTCAGATATGGCAAATTTGCAGCTCAGACATGGCAAATGCTTGGGAGCTATTTACACAGCATGCAGATGCAAATGGGAGCAGGTCAACCATGTGCAGCAGTATTCAGCACAATCTTGAATCACCTGTACAGTGGCTAGCCCAGAAAAGACCTGGGTAAACAATTTTAAACATCCCCATGTTTGCTACACACTGTGTGGTTTGGGTCAGTTGCTGTGAGCTAAAGTACATTACAAAGACAGAAAACAGAACACTACACAGGCTCTTATGAACAGTATTCTGCAATGAGAAGAAAAAAAGTCTCAGATAGTCCAGTTAGCTTTACAACTTTGCTTTTTAACGTAGCAATAGATAGAAAGTATCAGGTACTTATTCTGCATATCTACAGTTGGCAGGTGTGTCTATTAAATGTAATTATGGCTTTAAACTAGGGTCAGCCATTCATCACATTTGGCTCCTACTATGCCAGAGTTTTATTCATTCATCAAATATGTATTTAAGAGAACATCAGTCTATGTGATATGCAGGATTTACATACATTAGCAGTGCAGTTTTTCAAACCTTATGCCTTAATCAGACACACACTGAAATGTCACTAATAATGCATCCCTTTCCCTCTTTTAATGTCCACAGCTCAGCTGAAAAGGGGATGAGTGGGGGTGGGAATTATCGGTGCTTTCTGATTATATCCCTGCCGTTTAGAAAGAGTCAGGCTTATTCCTACACTCTCTTCCCAGTTCCTAAACAAGAAACACATCTATGGAATTTTATTGATACTTTTATTCATGAAACAGGTTGTAAGATCCACCTCAGTGTGGTCCTGTTATTTATTTACTGTCGAGGGACTAAAGAACCTAACTGTATAAATGAAGTACAAGAACATTAGTCCACAGCAGGGGGAAGGATTGAAGCTGGTGTTTCTAGGTTCATTGAACTAGACACAGCGAAAGTAGGAAGATGGAAATAGGACTGTGCACTTAAGAAAACATTGGAATTCTGTTTTGGAATTCCCATCCCTCCACCACAAGGAGGCAGCCGCACAGCTAGGGGCCACAGTTCTGGCACGAACTGAAAACATGCCCCCAAATGCTCTGGAACATAGAGGAGTCCTGCGGCAAAGTTCAAGGGCTCCTTGGCAGGCAGACAAATTTATGAAGGTTCCATGAGGGCAGAAAATTTGAAAAATACAGCACAACACATATGTAAATGACTTCACAAGCGGGTCAGACAAAGATATTATGATGTGAGAAATCCAACTGATACTCGCTCCCCAGTAAAAACAAAAACAACAAAAACTGGAAATAGCATGCAAAATCTCCCACCCGAGGGGCCTGCTTGACTTTGCCTTGTGGTAGGGGTGTCCCTGCTTCATAAAATGGGGTTAAACATACAGACCTGGGGAACATGTCCTTCTATTTAAGAGGCCCTTCCTTGCTTGTGCTTCCATTCAGGGCTCTAGAGAAGCTTCTCCAGTATCCACACTCACTTGTGTACACACACACACACACACACACACACACACACACACACACACACACCCCTATTAAAATGATCTGTAGAGGTATTTGGAGAAGAGTTTACTAATCAAGACACAAATCCCAACAGTTGACTCTTCATCAGGGGAGTCTGTACTAAATAAACATCAAGAGCAAAATTAGTCACACTAGCCTACATGCGCCATAGTCTTAGGAGGGAAGAAGAAGGGCTGCAGAGTAGTTCTGGAGAAGGCTTCTTCTGCAGCCAAGTGCACACAGAGGGGGAGCAAGGAGCAATTTTTGCTTCTCTCCCTTCCCTTCAAAGGTCCTTTTGGTTTCCAGAAATATGTCCCTGAGTGCTGCATGACAGGGACAAATTCCTGGAAGCCAAAGGGACTTTTGGAGAGAGAGGAGAGATGCAAAACCCACTCTCTCTGCCCTCTGCATGCTTGGCTGTGGAAGAAGCCTTCTCCACAGCTATTCCACAGCTTTCGTGCAAGGCTGAAGCCCTTCTTCCACCCTCCTATGGCTACAAAACATGCGGGACACTGAATGCAACATTTGTGTTCTCTTTGATATGGACTCCCCTAATAGAAAACCAAATGACTCAAAACATGCTAGGATTTCCTTTTAACATTCATATTTTTATTATTTTGAATTTAAAGCATGAGCAGTCAGGGGCATAGACACCACTGAATCGATGTGGGGGGGGATGTCTGGGGCTCACAGGTGTCTGGGTGCTGCCTGCCACCTCCCCCACAACCCCTGCCCTAGGCTTTTGGCAGGCCACTTTCTGATGTCACCGAGTCAGCGCAGTCATGGCTGTTTGGTGAGGCAGAGCTGCCCCAATCCAGCCTAGAACAGGCAGCTCTGTTAGGTCAGGTCTGTTTATGCTGTCATTGGGACAGCCCTGCTTACTGAGCAGTTGCATTCATGCTGACTCAGTGATGTCATCAGGCCATGTTGGCTCAACTGGAATGCAGCCAGCCAGTCAGGCAGGTGGGTAGCAGCAAAGGGCAGGTGGACGGTGAGGAGGGTGGCAGAGGCAGGCAAGGGACATCTTCACATCTTGTCCCAGGGCCCCCTCCAACCTTGCTACACCCCTGAAAACAGTTAAATGAGGGAGCTCAGCATACCACTGACCATCATCTAATAACCTTTAAACCAAAATGTAAACACCAGCACAATTACAAGCAGGGGTGTAGCTATAATTGAGCGGATGAGTTCAAAGAACCTGGGCCCCCAAGCTCTTGAGGGGCCCCCAGCTCCACCCCCTCTGTCTTCTTCATTATCTCCTTCATTCCGAAGAGCTGCCGGAGAGAGGGCCCCCTCTTCCCTAGCTACACCCCTGATTACAAGGACCAACACCTCACACAAAACCCCCAAGAAACTAGATAATGAATAGCAGAAGTAACCCTTTAGACTTACCATAGAAAACAGTATATAAGATCATACCTATTTTAACCTTTCTCTTTCATAACATTAATTATTTCCAAAAATAAAAGTCCTTCTTCCTGGGTATACTGTCTTACCTCGGGGGGGGGGATCAATTTAAAGGTAAAACTCCATAGATAATTAATTTGTTCCTTCTTGCAATACAGAGGTGACCCTCTTTAACAACCTGCACTTAAAGTTCAAGGTGATAACTCTGATAGTACAATATCTCAGTTAGAGAATAATCACTCATCAACTTTGACTTCTACTATACAGTACACTGTATCGCCTACTCTGAATTATTATTCAGTAATTTTATAAATATGCTCTGGGAAGTTTGTCAGAGAGAGACCAGGTTTTAGCCTGAAAACTGAATCATCCCTATCTTCAGCCTCCAAATATTATAAAGCATCTGAAGAAGTTATCCAATTTTCAATAAAGTTAAGGTGCTTCCCCATAACTCTTAATTGTTCTTCTAGAACTGTCTGCAATTAGTAAGTCCATTTGTAAAGCATCCAATTTGCTTTTGAATTTTGTTGTTCTGTCTTTAGCTTGCTTATCTGCTGTCTCAATCTTTTTATTGATACGATGGTAACCTCAGATAAAAATATGTCTACATCCCTTTTTAACTATATGTTTCTTGTAAGAACTTCTCCCTTTGTCTCACTGCCTTGATTGTACAAAATATCTTCTAATGCCTAATTATGTTATTTGCCAAAGGAGACAAATTCACCCTCAAAGAAAAGTAGAATAATCCCCTGACTCTCAAAATGGGTATTTGGAAACAAATAAATATGAGTGATTTTACAGCAATCCAACCAAAGTTAAACATCTAATTCCCACCGATTTCAATGGGAGAATCAAACATATGCTTAAACCTTTTGCATTAAATCAATGGTATTTAAATTTGCTTAATCTGGATTTTTGTTTACTATCTTCATCACTGTATCATAAAGCTCTTTCTGTAACAACAGTAATGGTTTTTACAAGTCTTAACAGAAACAATGTAGGCTATCTAGCATACTAGTTTAAGGGTTTTTTGATTATAGTTTAAATATGCGCATGCATTAACTGAACTAACCAATTTACTAATTGGTGAAAAGGGGTCTCTCTCCCCCCCGCCCCCATATATAAACACTAACCAATTTCTCACATAATTAGCTAGTTCAGTATCTCAATCTAGATATGCTGAAACTATTAAATGAAGGTATGGTAGTAGTTTCTTTTGACCAAATAATGCAGATAAATCAGTAGGGGCATAATTCACTCATAATGCTGATGGGTGCTCATGGTATAATTGCATTGTGCCCTTAATATTCAGAAAACCATTTAAAAGAATATTATTGAATCCAAATATTCAATTATATTATATATTTTATATATTTTGAAGAGTGTGTGTGAAATAAAGTCATACTTCACAATGACCTACAGATACCAAATTTTGCATGAATAATCCTGCCACTCAAATTATCTGAATGCACTACTATTTCCCATATGATATGATAATTATTCAATAAAAGGAAAAATGTTTGAAGTGGAAATCCTACAAATTTCAAACTATTCTTTTACTTCTCTTTTGCAGGCACATTAATAATGTATTCTATTACATATATTTAATTTCTTGAACTTTTCTAGAAGTGTAATCTACCCAAATGTCTTTGCACAGTCAACAGCAGGCTTTAACTACTAGTAGATTACATAATACAATGCCCTCAACACTGAATTTGTAATGTGAGAACATGGGGCAGGGAATCAGACTACACATCTACATTTTAAATCACTGATTAATCGATTGTATTGATTAACTAAGTTTCCACTTCAATTCTTCTTCTATAAAATATGTCAAATGATTTGCATAATGTGAATTTCCCATATTAACAGCACTCACAAAAAAGTGCTAATTTTGAAAATAATAATAACCTATCAGTTGTTATATCTTTTTGGGGGGAAAGAAGATATGAAAATATCAATATGTTTAAATAAATAAATAAATAAATAAATAAATAAATAGCAAATTTTACCCAAAGGTCTTTGGTTTCAATTAATTTTAGAATACCTTTGGTACCAGTATGGCTGAAAAGCAGAATAAAAATAGAAGAAACTGAAACAGAAGTTTCTATATACATCATTAGGATGCTTTCAATAGTTGTTTGTTCATTTTGGAAATTTATATCCTGCCTTTCCATTATAGACATAATGCCTGAGTTGTGCAAGTTCAGACAAAACTGCTTACACACAGTTTAAACTGTCAGACATAATTGTGCGCAACAGTGCACATACTGCCTGAGAATGTTTCCATCCGGATTGCAGTGTGGATGGAAGATCACACCTCTATATATACTGTATCATGCAAATAGAGATCACAATGAACACCCCTTGTCCAAATGTAGATTGCAGTACAGATGAATATATCCACCCACTATACATGTATGTGCACAGAACCTGCCTCCATGAATATCTCTCCATTACTAAAAGAGGGTATCTGGTACTTTATGGAATCAAATTAATTTGATATTGGAGGAAGTCCTCCTTTGTGGGATATGAAAGTTTAAATATTTAGAAGTTGAACTTAAAAGGCAAAAACTAACATGCCCTCAAGAATCATATAAATAAATCTCTTGCTACTGATGTGGCAACCTTTTCAGTGACTAAAGGAAAAAAACTCTGCTGGGCCTTACCAGTGTGGCTTCTCTTGTGAACCATAAGAACATTGGGACCGATGCAAATTATCCCACAGATATCACACTTTAGCTTTCCGTTAGGGAGTCGAATGCCTCCAACTCCTGACATGGCTTTGCTGCCATTGTGTGAGCCATTCATTTTCTCTCCAGAGGCATCAAGCATTCGTAAATCCTCTGCACATTCTTCCCCATTCATTTCACAGGCACGCCCATTCTCTTCATCACTCTGTGTCTCTATTTTAATATTACTGGCTGAAAGAAACAATAGAAGGATGCCACTCAGTGTTTTTTTTAACAATCAAAAATATCGTGGCAAAGAAACAATTAACACAAAGGAAAACAGTTCTCAGAATGTATCATACACTTAAGTGACAAGTTACTCATGCACTTACATTTCTATAGGTGCAATGAAATTATTTTTGAAGGATGTGAAATACTACGCAACTATTGTTACACAGATATCTCCAAGTCCCATATTATGATTATGTGCAAAACCAGGGCATTTTCAATCATCTGGCAGGCCACAATACTGTATATAGCTGCCTAATGCACAGCCACTCTTGCTTTCCTGTATTGTGATGGTATAAATCAACCTGCACCACATTACCCACCAAGCCAATCACAGTCCATTGCCCAAGTCTTGTGGCCTGCCAAATGCTTGATGAACCCTGCCTTGTTTTTGTAGTCCCTGGTAGACAGCAAAACACAGGAGGTGTATTGAGGCCCTGGTGGGTTGCTGGTGGGCTGCATTCAGCTTAGTAGGTCACATGTTGGGTAGGCCTCGAATAACGGAACTGATTTGTGTTTTAACTCTACACAAAGAACACAAACCGGTCAAAATGTTCTTGTTCAGTTCTTGTCTTCCTATTCCTTTCTCTTTTCATTGCACAAGTAATTGTGAGGACATTTGAATTACTTACGCAGAAAAGGTGCTTCAAGTCAAAGGACATAAATGGAAATGTTTCCTCTTGCCAATTTGAATACACTAGCGGTAGAGGATTTGTCGCATACAATATAATAACTGCTCCTGATAGGTGATTGTTATCTTTACGCAAATGCACTGCAGATCTAAAAACTTGGAGAATGAATTGGGTGAATGGCTTGCATTCAGTTACAATAACCTCATTAGACAGAACCAACCTACACAGTTAGGAGAAGCATGTGGTTTAGCTCTTGCTGGGCTCTACCACATTAGACTGCTGGCTTGGAGACTGCATGTTGGAATATATATTTCCCTTTCCTCCTGATATGCCTCTTTTCTGTGTTCAGAGAGCTTTGTTTTTTATATGGAAGAACACTGAATCACACAGTCCTCCATCTGCACAGTAAGAACTGTACCATATCATTCTGCTGCTCATATAGCTTGGCCCTTTTTCTTCCCATAGCACAGCCTTAGGATCAAACTACATGTTATGCTGAGCACACAATTAATATTGGTATGCTTTATTCTTTCAGTCTAGACAGAAGCCAAATTGCTTCTCCACCCCACTCCATAGCTCAAGACTGCAGCTTGGGGAGGAGAAGCTTTAACCCTACCCGCACCATGGTCCTGATTTAGATTGGCCCTTCTCCTCATCTGCTATTTGCCATGGGGTGGGGTGGGGTAGTTTTGGCACCAGAATCTCCACTAGGAACATTTCCCCCCTGGCAAATAGGGAAAAAGAGGGGGGTAAGAATTAGTTTAAAAGAAACAAGCATATTGGTGTTAAGCACACATTTAACGTAAAGTGTAGTTTGATCCTTAGTGGTCTTTCCCACAACATGGTTTCCAAAGTGAAGTAAGATGCTTGCATTACCTGTAACACAAATGTTAATGGGAATATATTTGCGGACATTCCGCAAACTATTATAATAAACAAAAATAAGTTCTATCCAAGACTGTTCATATTAGGAATGCAGAGCAAAAACTAGAAAATGGCTCCTTGGGAGTTCTAGCTTTCTTTCTTTGTATTAAAAACTAATTTCTCACCCTGATGTTTGCCCAGCCTAAGTGAGAAAATGCATGGGCAGTACTTGATGAAAACTCAGAAACTAAGATGGGTCTGAGGCTGTACATGTTTGATTAAAGTGATTTCTCTCTGTTCTGCTAGAGTACATGAAACTGCCTCCTGCCTCCTCATTATCTGGGGATCCTAAACTGGTCACATTTTGAAATTCTATTATTTATATCATTTCATCAAGGCCAAACAGATCTCCAAAAATGTAAATTAAAAAAGTTTTTAAATTTTGTGGTAAGCCTCCTTGGGAATCTCTTAAGTGAGACCAAAAGATGGGACAGAGATATTTTGAATAATAAAGGAATAAATAAATCTGAAATTCAACTTGTAATTGAAATATGACATTAAAAACTAATTTGACAAAAAACAAAACAACTGTGATTTTTAGATCTGGAATTTCTCCAGCTTGTTTCTTTCTTTAATTCTTAACATGAAGTAAAATGAGTGGCTTTAAAACAAAGTAGTCTCTTCAGTAAGTCATCTGCATAAAAGTATATATCTGATGTCAGAACAAGTTCTAACTGCTTAAAAAAAAAAAAAAACACTGACTGCTGGATACCAATTATACAGCAAGCAGCTACAATAACCAGGAACATTTCCAGACAGCAGGCTTTACTGCAAATTCAAATTTGCCCCCTCAAACCAATGCAAAAAGTGGATCCCCCCACCCAGACATAAATTGGGCTAAGCTCTAACATGCAATGAAAAACCTGAATCATGTCTGGAGTGCTCCCCGATAGCTTGCAGGGATTTTGGAGGAAATCTGGCCAAAATTTGAATGTACACCCTCCATTCCAGAGGAGAAGTGAGCTAAAAGCTCAGTCTGGAAATGCTTCAGGTTAATCTGGGCCAATACTTATAGCACTGCTCAGTGCTGGTGTGGGAAGTAATCCCTTGTGCGTGTGTGCGTGCGCGTGTGCACTCTCTCTCTCTCTCCCTCCCTCCCTCCCAGGTTTGACCATTTCCAGAGTGGTGTGAGAAGCCACTACTGTAATGTGAGTCATTACTGGTTTGCAGTTCTGGATGAGTGTATGTTTCTATTGTATGTAGGATAAATTAGAGGGACTTTGGGAAACATTACACATCTAATGTTCCACCACCCTGATCCCGTACTTCTAGCAGGCAAAGAGGCTCTCTCTACACGCACAACACTGTTCCTGAAGCCCATTCACTGGAAAGCACAGTAGGTTCTCAATCAAGATGGATATATGGGCATGTGAAGTTGTTATATGCTGTCAGGCCATTGGTCCTTCAGTATTGCCTGTGCTGATTGGCAGTGGCTCTCCAAAGCTTCTCTGAGCCCTCATGGGATTCTCGAACTGAAGCTTGAATCCAGAACCTTATATATTATGCAAGGCATGTGCTCTGTCGCTGACCAATGGCCTCCTCTCCCAGAGACTTGAATTTATCTAATTTATTTTAATTAAAGTTATATCCTGCCTTTCTTTCATGGAAGAGCACGCTAAGGATAATGATAATCTAGTTTTAATTTTAATTTGGTTTAAATATTTTTGATTTAAATAGTTTTATTACGTGCTTTTGATTTTAACAGAAACCGCCCTGAGCCACTTTAGGAAGGGTGTTATATAAACTGAACAAACAAACAAACAAGAGTTTCCAGGCAGTCTCCCATCCAAATACTGACCAGATGCAGACCTGCTTAGCTTCAGCATGGTTGCTGTGATATGTATCTTCAGGCTCTGCTAAAAATCTATTTTGATTTTAGAATACATTGTTGAACATATTTTTTTTTCTAATTTATAACACTTGCTGCTCCCAGCTTCCTGCACATCCATAACAATATACGTGCAAAAAGGTGGGAACAGAAAATGTTATAAACAAGATTAAAACATTTTCCAACCATATAGTCTAAAATTAAAATAGGGACACAGTAACAACAACAACAACCACTATTCCTCAATGAATCAGAAAATAGTGAACCTGATTGCTTTGCTTTTTCCTAGCTAATCTTTTTCACTGAAAATATAGGGCACAATCTAGCCACAACTAAGCATTTCTATATGTCACAAGCAGAGATTTAAGCGCAAGCTTAATTCTCAATGTTACATCAATGGAAAGTAAATGTGCTTAACTTTAGTTGCACTATGCACATGGTTTTGAGAGTCAATACCAAGTGTCTTGTTAACAAGTGTCTTGTTATCTGTTATTTTTAGTGTATAGAAGTGTATAGTTTAGTGTATAGTATAGTAGTGTATACTACTCTTTCCACACAGTCATGAATCAGGCCTTTCCCCCTCATTGCATAACACTAAGTGACATACAAGTCTCCTCCCTAAGCAGATTTAACCATGTGTAACACTAACAATATTTCCAAGCTACAAAAATAACAACAGAAAGTGAAATAAATGCAAGGCCATTCAAATACAGCAGAACACAGACAAATGGAAATACAGGAGTAGCAAAAATAAAATGTGCAAGATGGAAAAGCTTTGTAGTACATAGACAACACATGTGCGGTATACTTACGAGAAAAGGATTTGGGGATGATGGCGTGAAAATCCCTAAAGCCTTCAGCCCCATATGCAGCTGCAATAAAGAAGGCAAACAGGATGCTAGGTTGTAAGGTGGCCAGAAGTGCAAGTCAAGGAACCATAAAAGACATTGCTTCAATGAAAGAGACAGGCACCACTACCAACAGAGATAAAAATACAGAGAGAAATTACAGTAAAGAAGGAAGCCAACAGAAGGCCCAACTGCCCTTTGTATCTAATATTATGATTGCAGTGCCAGTTTCAGGTTTTGGGGTGAAGGATAGTATTATTCAAAAACCTGTGCTTGGATATACTCAACTGCAAAATAAAACAAACAATGCCTTTGAAGAGCATTGGTTGTGGCTGTTTCTGTTATCATAATCAATAACTTGCTTTACCCGTGCAGAGCATCTGCGCACTAGTACTTTATTGCTCTTGTTGCCCCCCGCTGCAGCCCCTGCTTTATTGCTCAGTGTCAAAAATTTCTGTATATATGCAGTTTTCGATCTCTTGATTTGCTGATACAATAGTTAGTGTGTCAAATGATTTTATTCATGAGAGACCTACGTAAAGCTGACCATGACTAAAAACTGGTTTTGGTAAGTAAAGACAGATTTTGTCAAAAGTTTGTCCCCGCAACTTGTTGATAGTCATAGATGGTCTCAAACAATCTGTGGGGTGATGAAGCCTGTCCTTTAAGTTGACACCTGACATGCCCCAGCATCGCTCCCTGTCCTCAACCTTTCATGCAGTCTGAAGGCTTGCTTTATTTCTCTCCCCCCTTCCCCCTCTCTCCCCCTTCCCCTCCTTTCTCTTTCTCTCCCCTCCTCTCCCTTGTTTCTTTCTATTTCACTATCTCGCTTCCCCTTTCTTCCTCTCCTTTCTTTCTCTCTCTCTCCTCCCCTCTTTCTCCCCCCCTCCTCCCCCTTTCATCCCTCTTTCTCTCTCACGTGAGGGTTTCGGTGTTTCCAAAGGGACAACTCTCGCCTTCATTGCCCTCAGCAGTCATGGACACTTGTGTCTCCCACCTCTGATCCCAGAAGCAAAGCGTGTGCGGCGGTTGCCTCACAAGACTTTGTGCACAGTGCCTGGGTGTCCCCTTAGGCTGGCCTCACTGCCACCCATTCCTGCAACCCATCTAACTCTCAAGTTCACAAGGCACAGAAAGAGCAATTGACCCCCCCCACCCCACAATATGGTGTATTTCCTGGGATCTCACACAGGCCTTTACCTGTCTGGGGGGGGGGGAGGTCAGGGTAGCCACCCCTTCTCCTCAGAGCCAGTGTGCGTGAGAGAGAGGGAGAGAAGGTGGTTGAAGCAGTGGCATTCTCATGTTCTGCTGCTCTCCTCCAGCCCCAGTATTCACAGTGGGGCACCTTTTCACTGGTTGTGACTGCGGTGGTGCCAATTGGTTTAGCACTGCGTGGGCGGGCTTGCCACATACCACCTGCCATGTACCACCTAAGCTCTCTCTCTCTCTCTCTCTCTCTCTCTATATATATATATATATATATGATAGCAATGTTATCAGCACAAGTCAGTCAAAACAAAAGGACCACCCCACCATTGGTGTTTATATACTAATATTAGAAGCCTCCAAGCTGAGATGGGCGAGCTGGAGTGCTTGGTTGCTAATGAAAACATTGATATAGCAGGCATAACCGAAATCTGGTGGAACAGTGAGAATCAGTGGGACACTGTTATTCATGGATACAAACTCGACAGGAAGGACAGGGAGGGGTGGATTGGGGGTGAAGTACCACTGTATATTAAAGAAAGGATAGGATACAACAAGTTAGAAAACCAAGGAGGACTGGAGTCCTCCACAGAATCATTATGGGTGACAATATGAGGACTGAAAGGAAATGTGTTACTAGGGACATGCTATCGCTCTCTGGATCAAAATGCTGAGAGTGACCTGGAGTTGGAGAAGCAAATCAGAGAGGCAGAGCTGTAATAATGGGTGACTTCAATTACCCTCACATAGACTGGGAAAATTCATGTGTGGGTTTTGACAGAGAGGCCAGATTTTTAGACATGCTGAATGACTGTGCTTTAGAACAGCTGGTAGCGGAACCAACCAGAGAGAAGGCAACCTTGGACCTAATCCTGAGTGGTGCCAAGGACCTGCTGTGAGGATGTCAGAGTTGCAGAACCACTATGGAACAGTGACCATAGTGTGACACAATTCAGCTTATCTGCGGGTGGAACATTGCCAAGGAAGTCCAACACAGATGCAATGGACTTCAGATGAGGAAACTTCTCAAAAATAAAGGGCAGAATCACTCCAGAAAACATGGAACTTAATTAAAACCACAATAATAGAAGTTGGAATGTATACCAAGAAGGAGGAAAGGTACCACCAAGTTCAGGAGGACACCACCATGGCTAAAAAGAGTCAGGGAATCTATAAAAGTGAAGTAGAATTCCTTCAGAAAATGGACGTCCTGCCAAAATAAAGAGAACAGGAAGGAACATAAACACTGGCAAAATAAATACAAGGACACAATAAGGGATGCAAAAAGAGAGTTTGAGTAGTATATAGCTAGAAGTGTCAAGACAAGAGGAGTAAGAAAAACTTCTTTAAATATATCAGAAGCAGAAAATCTGCCAGGAAGGCAGCTGGAACCTTAGAAGATGAGGGCGTGAAAGAGCTTATTAAGGAGGATAAGCAGATTACAGAGAAGCTGAATGAGTTCTTTGCATCTGTCCTCATGGCAGAGGATACTACCATATACCCACTCTAGAACTGAGGTTCTCAGTCCTGGAGGCTGAAGAACTGGGCCAATTTGAGGTGACGAGAGAGGATGTTTTAAACTGTCTTGAAAAACTAAGAATTAACAAATTACCAGGGCCAGATAGCATCCACGCAAGAGTTCTGAAGGAACTCAAATGTGAAATTGGTGATCTCATAGCAAAAATATGTCATTTGTCACTACAATCAGGCTATGTACCAGTGGACTGGGAAGTAGCTAATGTAACTCCAGTTTTCAAAAAGGGATCTGTAGGGATCCGAGAAACTACAGGCTGGTTAGCTTGACTTCGGTCCTAGGAAAATTAATGGAAAGCATACTTGAGGACAAAATTGTAAAACATGTAGAACAGGCCTGCTCAACTTCGGCCCTCCTGCAGATGTTGGCCTACAACTCCCATAATCCCTTGCTATTGGCCCCTGTGGCTGGGGCTTATGTGAGTTGTAGTCCAAAAACAGCTGGGGGGCCTAAGTTGAGCAGGCCTGATGTAGAAGAACAGGCCTTGCTGAAAGAGAACCAGCATGGCTTCTGCAAGGGCATGTCTTGCCTCACTAACCTTTTGGAGTTCTTTGAGAGTGTCAATAGGCATGTGGATAAAGGTGATCCGGTTGACATAGTATCCTTGGACTTCCAAAAAGCTCTTGACAAAGTTCCCCACCAAAGGCTCTTGGGTCAACTTAGCAGTCATGAGATAAGGGGACAGGTTCATGTGTGGATTGGTAACTGGTTGAAGGACAGGAAACAGAAGGTAGGAATATATTGACAGTTTTCACAAGCGGGGGGGATAAGAAGTGGGGTCCCCCTGGGATCTGCATTGGGACCAGTGCTCTTTAATTGTTCATAAATGATCTAGAAGTTGGGGTGACAAGTGGCCAAATATGCTGATAATAATAAACTATTTCAGGTAGTGAAATCCTAAATTGTGAGGAGCTCCCATAGGATCTCCCCAAACTGGTTAAGTGGGCAATAAAATGGCAAATGTGGTTCAGTTTAAGCAAGTGTAAAATGATGAATAGTGGGGCAAAAAAACCCAACTTCACATGTACACTAATGGGTCTTTGCTGTCAGTGACTGACCAGGAGAGAGGCCTTGGGGTTATGGTGGAGAGCTTGTTGAAAGTGTCAACTCAGTGCGTGACAGCTGTGAAAAAGGCAAATTCCATGCTAGAGATCATTAGTAAGGGGATTGAAAATAAGAATGTTAATATTATTATGCCCTTATACAAGTCTATGCTGTGGCTACATTTGGCGTACTGCGTACAGTTCTGATCACCGTATCTTAAGAAGGATATTGTAGAACTGGAAAAGGTGCAGAAGAGGGCAACCAAGATGATCAGGGTCCTGGAACACCTTCCTTATGAGTCAAGGCTACAGCATCTGGGGCTTTTCATTCAAGAAAATAGGCGACTACAGGTGCAAACAGGTTTGAATCCAAACTGGTTCGATATCGAACTGGTTCAGTTTGAAGGTTCAGGATTGAGCCGAACCACCCCCGGTTCGGCTTGACCCTGAACTGAACACCCCCCAGTTCAGGGGTTCAGCCTCTGTGAACATCCCCCACCACCTTGGAGAAATCTCCCGGTGGGAATAAATTAAAAAAAAAGAATTCCCCCCAAATGTTCGATGAACCCCCCTCCCCAACTGAACCAAACCAGGGGGGAGTTGAAGGGGGCCCAAAACAAACTGGCCTGATGCAGTTTGGGTTTGGTTCAAACTTGAACCAAACTGGGCCAGGTGGTTTTGTGCACATCCCTAACTATGGGGAGACATGGCAGAGCTGTATAAAATTATGCATGGAGTAGAGAAAGTGGACAGAGATAAATTTCTCTCCCTCTCTCACAACTCTAGAACCAGAGGTCATCCCATGAAACTGAAGGCTGGAAAATTTAGGACTGACAAAAGGAAGTACTTTTTCACATATATCATAATTAATATATGGAATTCTCTGTTTTGACCATTGGCCGTAAATAAAGTATCTGTCTATGGAATTCTCTGCCATGGGATGTTGTGATTGCCACTATTTTGGATGGTTTTAAAAGAAGCTTAGGCAAATTCATGGAGAACAGGTCTATCAATGTCCACTAGTCTGGTGGCTATAGGCCACCTCCAGTATCAGAGGCGCCTCTAAATACCAGTTGCAGTAGAGAAACAGAAGGAGAGAAGGCATGCCCTCACCTCTTGCCTGTGGGCCTAGGTGGCCAGATTTGGCTTTTAAAAAGCCAAATTCTGGCTTACGGCCCATTTGACCCACGAGTATACCCCTTAGGTTCTGGCAACTCTGCTGTGGGCTTTTCAGAGGAATCTGGTGGGCCACTGGGCCAGGGGATGCTGGACTAGATAGGTCTTGGGCCTGATCCAGCAGGATCTTGGGCCTGATCCAGCAGTATTCCTGCCTGCAACCTTGGAGAAGCCGCTGCAAGTCTGTGAAGACAATACTGTGCTAGATAGACCAATGGTCTGACTCATTATATGGCAGTTTCCTATGTTCCTATGACTGTTCTTATGTTCTGTTCTTATGACCAGTGCTTTTGGCATGCATACACACGAATATTTAAAAGTTTATTATAATTGTTGCTTGGTCTGTAGAACCAGTGAGTTAGCCTGAAATATAGGGGCTCCTGGGAAAGAAACACACAGTGAAGCTCTTCACACAATTAGTGTGAAGCGCCATGAGGGCTTCTGCAGGGAGAGTGGGCTTAGCCTTCTCTCCCCATGGATGAGCAGGCACTTAGCCCTGGGTGGCCGGATCGGCTGCCCACACGATTACCAGCTCCATTATGGAACTGGTATGGGCTGCGGGGAAATGGGGCCGCCTGGCCCCCGGAAAGCCCAGAATGCCCCACACAAGTGCACAGGCATTCTGGGCAGACCCCCGAGGCCAGGAGGCTTGTTTTAGTTTCCTGGCTGGGGGTCTCCTCGCGAGTCGCCACAGTGTGGAGACACACTGTGGTGTCTCACGACCAAGAAAATCAGGTTAAGGGAGCACTCGCTCCATAAACCTGATTTAAGGGGAGGGGGTTCTTAGGCGGGGTAGCTGCTGTGGAACCACCGTGCTTGCCTGCAAGCCCAGTGGTTCTCACGATGGGGGAGCCCTTAGCCCAGTTCTCCCACATCGTGAGAATCGCCTCAGTATGTGAAATATAAGGACAATACTTAGGGACAAGCTAAACCTGATTGCAGAAATGGCAGCTAATAGCAGCCACCGGGGCCCCAATCCAGACTGGGACCATGATAACAGCAGGTGTCTAAAAACTCCTCATCACCCCCACAGCAGCCCCATTCCAGACCAGGGCCCCATAACTGCTATTTCTATTAAAAATACAGAAACATGCTGGGCCAAATGACATGATTAACAATACATCTAGTTTGGCCCTTAGAGTGCTTATCTGCACAAAATAATCATTTTTATACCAGTTTTGCTATTATGATCACCCAGATGAACCCTAGGAAATGTACTTTGACAAGATCTCTGTTAGATCCCCTCAAAATTCTCAGCATTCCTTGGAGTGAGGCACTGGCTTTTCAACCAGTTTGTGTCTGTGGTGCAGATATGTTCTTACTGCTTGGGGACTCTGTATATGCAGGGAGTTTTTTATGAGGGATAATGACAATTTCTGGTTAATCTTCCTGGAGAAGGGTGAATTCCAATTATTGGTTACAGATCCAGCCAATCAGCTTTGCGTCTTAATTCCTTCCCTGACTTGGGAGTTTGTCTTCCAAGTAAATGTTAATGCAAAGCAGGCTTCCACAGATAAGTTATCTCTCACTGAACAACCTGGGAAATGAGCTCCACCCAACACCAGAGGTTGGCGATTTCTTCCTTAGTACATACTAAAAAACCGGAATTAGAACACCCGACAGACACCAAGGCAAACAGTAGACAGGATATCTGAGGCCCCTTTCCCCCATTTTTTGGTCTGTATTTAACCATTTCTGGCAAAACTGGAATTATGACCGGCAGTTTACTTTGGAGTACATTAATGACAACTTCAGGAGTAGGCATTTTAAGTTGTGTGCCCCAAATGCAAGCAAGCAGCAATAGACACAATTCACTGGAGAATTCTTCTGCACAAGCCTCAGTGAAATAAGTGGAAGTTGTGCAAGAATAATATTAGTGTTTGAACAATTCCCACTCATTTCAATGGGGCTTGGGCAAAAAGAACTTTCCAGAGAATTGTGCCCATGGGCTGCAATTCTAAAGCTGTTCTTGCTAAAGAAGTCACTTAGGGCAGGAGTTCTCAAACCTGAGTCCCCAGATATTGGACTACAACTCCCATCATCCTCAGCCACAATGCCTTTTTTGGCTGAAGATGATGGAAGCTGTAATCCAACAACATCTGGGCACTCAAGTTTGAGAACCCATGACATAGGGTAAAAAACCTATGTTGGTTTTATGGCAGTTTGGAGAAAACTCTTGTGGTTTTCTCCAAAGAATCTAGCAAATGGTATTCTAAGGTGCAGAAATTTTCTTGAAGGTCACTGGTCCCTCATGCCAGCCGTCAATGCCCAGTCTTCTCTGGGTCTTGGAAAGGTGATAGGTTAAGTTGTGCCGTCGAGTTGGTGTCAACTCCTGGCAATCACAGAGCCCTGTGGCTGTATTCTACCGAATACAGAAGGGGTTTGCCATTGCCTCCTCCTGTGCAGTGCGAGATGATGCCTTTCAGGATCTTCCTATATCGCTGCTGCTTGATATAGGTGTATCCCATGGTCTGGGAAACATACCAGCAGGGATTCAAACTGGCAACTTCTTGCTCCTTAGGCAAGTTACTATCCATTAGGTGGTGCAAAAAAAAAAAAAAAAAAAAAAAAGGAAAGGGGATAACCAGTATATAAGCCCTCAAAAGGAGTGAGTGGTATAGCCTCATTAAATGAGGGGTACATGACCAGGTGCACAAATGGGGGGAAAAGTGATGTGCATTAAAAAACAACCCCCTCTCCCCCAAAAAAACCCCCAGTTCTGGCAAGAAACATAAAACAATTAAGTTTTATTTTCATCAAAACAGGATCAAATTATGCAGTTGATCAACTGTAAGCATTCTGACTGTGTTCTGTCTTTAGGCATGGTAGGTAAGTACTGGCCCCATGCAGAACTGTACGTCCTCATCTGCACTAAGAGACGCATCCCTCAGGTTCAACAAAGGATGGTCGTTGCATGACTTCTTCTACCCAGCTTCTCCTTCAGTCCCATCACCCACACTTGGATTGGGGAAGGAGCACAACAGAAGAAGTAATGGAAGACTTAAAGAGACAGGGAAGTATTCTGGGCTGCAATCTGGCTGCCTTTATGGGATTAAAGTTGGGCGGGGGAGGGGCAGGATAGGAGGAAGAATTTTTACAATTCTGTCAAAAATGTTAAATGTGTGGGCTTCTCCTTCATTTTGCAGGGTAGCTTATTTTATTTCCCTCCTTACCACATATTAAAACACAATAATTGGCTGTTAGCAAAATGTGTGGTTCTGGAGTGGATGCTGGGCATCTCCAATATAGGAACATAGGAAGCTGCCATATACTGAGTCAGACCACAGGTCCATCTAGCTCAGTATTGTCTACACAGACTGGCAGCAGTTTCTACAAGGTTGCAGGCAGGAATGTCTCTCAGCCCTATCTTGGAGAAGCCAGGGAGGGAACTTGGAATTTTCTGCTCTTCCCAGAGCAGCTCCATCCCCTGAGGGGAATATCTTCTCACACATCTAGTCTCCCATTCATATGCAACCAGGGCAGACCCTGCTTAGCTAAGGGGACAAGTAATGCTTGCTACCACAAGACCAGCTCTCCTCTCCGGCACAATATACAGGTGAAACTCAGAAAATTAGAATATCGTGCAAAAGTCCATTAATTTCAGTAATGTAAATTAAAAGGTGAAACTGATATATGAGACAGACGCATTACATGCAAAGCGAGATAAGTCAAGCCTTAATTTGTTATAATTGTGATGATCATGGCGTACAGCTCATGAAAACTCCAAATCCACAATACCAGAAAATTAGAATATTACATGGAACCAAGAAGACATGTAATGGAAATTAATGGACTTTTGCATGATATTCTAATTTTCCGAGTTTCACCTGTAAACTTGTGCCGAAGATCTGGATGTTTCCAAAAACTCAGGCTGAGTAGTGAGCAGGGGTGTTGCTCGGTACTTAAAAGAGCCGGGCCCACAGCCTCCCTGTTGATAATTAAACTCAGTAAAACCCCATGAATAATTATATAATATGTTTTTGAAGTCTCAAATATAGCACCTATGTAGGTGGAAGTAGCAGAGAGGTAGAGTAAGGCTAGGAACAGTCTCCCCTGCTCTGTGCAGGTGGCTCCACTGTGACACTTCCTTTCTGGAAGAGGTCATGGAAGGGGGGGTGCTGATGAGATCTGGGGCTCTGAACAGCTCACTGGGAGCCCATTTGCCATGGGCCACCCCCCTAATGATGCCCCTGGTAGTGAGGCAAGATGAGCCCAAAGAGCTGCTGTGAGGGGAATGGTGGAAGCTTTTAAGTTCCCTAGGGAACTGGGATAAAGTCGCTGAGGCAGCACATCACTGCTTCCCCCTGTCTGGTTTAACAGGAAACCTCCAGCTACTGTTCCTCTCTAGCTCCATCCACAAGCACAGCAATTCTGGGCATTTGATGACTTTCTCCACTCCCCACAAGGGTTTTTTTTCTCCCAGTTTTCTCTTCCTCATCAAACTAATGAGCACAAACCTTTGAAGACTGCAACAGATGCCCGATGCCAAACTGAACTATGGGGTTCTTTGCTTAAAAGAGGGAGGCAGGGCGGGGGAGTAATGATATTCCTCCTTGTCGCTCCTCCTCTCAGGACATTCTTCTGCTGCTCTCTGCAAATATCCAGTTTGCATCCACAAAGGGCAGCAGAATTGTTACTCATAAGTAAGCAAGCACTCACAGAGGTCATTCACACAGTCAACAACTGTGTTCTGCCTGGGTTTGGGAGCTGTGTGTGCTCCCAATTTTCGGTTGTATGGAAGCAAAGTAGGAGGAAAACCTGGGTAGAAGTGATTGTGTGGAAGCGAGGTAGGAGGAAAAGCTACCCAGTTTTCCCTTTTGCCTTGCTTCCACACAACCAAAAATTGGGAGCACACATAGCTGCCAAACCTGGGCAGAACACAGTTTTTGATTGTGTGAATGACATCATAGCCACCATGAGAACGGACAGCAGGCTTCGTGCTCTCTCAGGCATTTGCTGGTTGGAAGGAGGCTCAAGCTCTTTGAAAGGATACCCCTAATAAAGGATTGCAGCAGACCTGCTACCTGGGAAGGACTCAATTCCAAACAGCAGGATGGAACACTTTTCAAACAGCAGATTTCCTCATGACAAAACACCCCAGGCACCAACGTATCTTGGGCCAGCCCTGCAGGTCAGCTGAAATATCCTGCAATGGGCAAGCTACACTTTGGAGAAGACAATCTTCATTAGTTTCCAGCCATTCTTTTCATTAACTGTACATGGGCAAGCATTAAAACACACTGGTTTAATGTGGCTTTTACTGCTTTATTGTATTTATTGGTAGACGTCCACATTAATGGCACAGAGGTGCTGTGTGCAAAGTTCCTCTGCAGTGTTTAGTTATCCAGAGACCTGCTGTACAGCAGGGGGCAGGTGGGTGATTTTTGTTGATTTCTCTTTCCCTCAGAATCACTCTTAATCATCCATAAATATGTCCCTGAGGGTCACACAAGCCTCAGGGACTTATTTAGTGTTCTTAAACATACCATGGAGGAGCTTTGCACACAGCACCTCTGCGCCATTAGTGAGGACTTTGGTCATTGAAATGTATTGTGTTCTTTTAATTATTGTAAGCTGCCTCAAGCTCTTGGAAAGAAAGCACGTGTCATCAATTTGGTATACCCTTTAAAAAGAAATAAATATGTCCAAGCTGAAAATGCCCAGACAGATAACTACACTTAGAGTGGCAGGCCCTGGGTATCTCCTCCTCTGACAGGCTCTGGGTATACAAAACTATGTGGTTTCAGTCCCAAGCATTTATACTTGCTGTGGATCTAGTTTAATGCAACTTTTCTAGACTTCAGAGGAGCTTTTTGGAGCAAGATCCATTGACACAAATGAGATTTATGCATGAGTACTTGCAAGCAGATTGTGTGCATGCAGCATTGAGAGGCCAAGAACTTCCCACTGGATCTCCACTATGTACGTACAAATACACACCCTCTGCTCCACAGTCCAAGAGGTGAAACTCAATATCAGCCATTGCAAACAGTTCTGGAGGTTCACTTAAGTCTCTTGAGTTGCTGTTCATAGTGTAACTGGGTTTCCACATCCTCCTCACATTGTTGAAAAGGGGCTTAAAGAGGAAGAAGCTGCAAATAATGAAATATAGGAATGCAGGAAAAAGAGGAAGCAGCAGGCAGCCAAGAGCCCAACCGAAATGCGAAGAGTTATGGAGAAGTGACAGAAAGGGAAGCCCAAGCCAGGAATTATACTTGGTGGCTTAGCTGAGAAACAAAACAACAACAAATCAAGCAGAAAATGTAGCTCTTTCTGCCCTGAATGCTACAATCCCAATTTTTAATGGCTTTCAAATTACAAAAGCCCTAGGTATCAATATACAAAAGTCTGTGTACACCCTTACCCCACATTTGAAAAATTCCTGGCAATCAGGGAATGCTTCCATTTCAGTTTGCCTGTCAAAGTATCACTGACAATCAGCCATGAACTCCTTGCATTCCCAGATAATGCTCTGATCCACTAAGGCACAATCTCATTGAGGTTGTTTGTCAGACTTGATGAGCCTATTTGTTGCCCCACTTGAACTAATATAGTAGTATGTCTTAGAATTTACCCAGATGCATGTAGGGAATTATTTGACAAACACACCAAGTAGTTTAGCACCTTCAGAACAATCTTACCTTGCTTCTTTGTTTACTTAAAACTATCAAACATGTATTATAGGAGAAGATTGGTAATGGAGGGCAAACTGTCTCTCAGGGAAGCTTTTCTACCTTTACCTAACTGTCTCTCAGGGAAGCTTTTCTACCTTTACCTAACTGTCTCTCAGGGAAGCTTTTTCCATAATCACTGAAGGGAGCCTGCGATTTCCAGCAACATAGTTGGAAAACTATTACCTTAACGAAGTGAAAAGGTGCTAGCCGGTGTAATGAACTGTTGTAAAAAGACTGATTATTTAATGGGCAAGGACTTAAGGAAGAAAGTTAGATAAAAGGGTGCTGCTCTCTCTCTCAGCAAGTCTGCTCTAAATTTCCCACAGATGGCAAGGCAATAGGATTCTTTGTCACAGAGGGCAATGCATTTGGGAATTAAGGGAACTACTTTCACCTCTTACACACAGATGAACAGAAAAGTTGTACAAACCCACAGTACCATTCATATTTTTGGAATGAAAGACCCAAAGCAGTATTGGTTATGACATTCCAGCCAGGGTGAACTACTACAGACAACTGTGGAGTTATTTACAAAATGTAGCACATATGAACACACACTTGATATCTTGTTGCATTGTTGCTTCAAAATGTAACATCTGACTGCATCCCAAAAGAGGATGATCATAAGTGGCAATCCAGCATTAGTGCAAATGGATGGAGGCAGATAATGAAGAAAGTGTTTCCAAACAGAGTGTAACATACCGCATCCTATTAACTCAGAATGAAACTTCCATGCAGCAGGAAGGGTGTGAAGATACTTGCTAAGCATTTTCTCTTCTCTTTTTTCCAGCACAGGAAGGGAGACGAACTGGAATAAAATTGTCCTTTGGGCCAAATTGAAACCCTTTCTTCATTTTAACACATTTTAATGCACAAAAGCAAAACAAACCCTGACAATTAAGCCTGGCCTTAAGAGGTTACTTTTAAGAGGGTTCTAAAGGAACATTTATTAACAGTAATACAATATTTAGAAGCCCAGCAGAGAGAGAAAGGGAGAGTCCATCTAGCTCCCACCCAGTGCTGCCTGGAGTGAGAGACTAGGTGGGTGCTGGGGTTCTTTCTGCTGTTGCCTGCCTGCTTTTGCTTCCCCTGTGGGGCTGCAGCCTCAGGTTAACATCTGTGGGAAGTGTGGGCAGGACTGGGACCAGCCCCTGAGTGACTCAGCTGTTCCTCAGGTCACCTGCTCAGTTTTGGGCTTTATAGGAAGGCTCCTTGTGGCGGCAGGCCCACCACTGGTGGGGTCGCCACCAAAGGGACAACACCAAAGGGAGTTGCCCCTTCGGGGGAGCACAAGGGCGAGTGCTAGAGGGCTTCTGTTTAATTAGTTTTAAGCTGTTTTAAACTTGGTTTTAAATTGCTGTAATGTGTTTGGGTTCATCTGAAGATGTGGGGACAGGGGGTGCCTTTATTGACTATGGGGCAGCCATCCCGGTGGTGGTGGGGAATAGAGGAAGTAATGTTGGCTGGTTAGCAGGCCGTTCCAGGGGAAGGGTAGTCAGAAATTTAATAGCGGACTCCCCTTCCGGCTGTCCTGCCAGCTCTTTGACCTCGGGAAGCACTGCCAACAACCCACATAGCTTTTCCCTGCTCCTCTGTAATGCCAGGTCAGTCCAAAATAAATCTGAACTCATCCATGATTTGATCATGGATGAAGGGGCTGACCTCGTATGTATTACCAAGACTTGGTTGGGGGAGGCTAGTGGTCCAGTTTGGTCCCAGCTTCTCCCGCCAGGATATTCTGTAGAGGAGCAGGTGAGGGGACGTGGGCGGGGATGTGGAGTGGCTGTGGTCTATAAGAATAACATCTCCCTTACCAGGGTCCCTGTCAGGGTATCGGACCATATTGAATGTGTTTCCATAGTCCGGAAACTTCAGTTGGTTCTGAACGCGGCAGCCAGGTTGGTCTCTGGGTCATCTCGGAGAGACCATGTAACTCCTTTACTGATGGAGTTACACTGGCTGTCAACAGGTTTCCAGACAAAATACAAAGTGCTAGTTATAACTTACAAAGCCCTAAATGGCTTAGGCCCAGGGTACCTAAGAGAGCGTCTTCTTCGTTATGAGCCCCACCGTCCATTGAGGTCATCTGAGGAGGTCTGTCTCCAGTTACCGCCAACTTGTTTGGTGACTACACAGAGAGGGGCCTTCTTGGTCGCTGCCCCGAGATTGTGGAATGTGCTCCCTGCTGAGATATGATCCTCCCCATCTCTGGCAATTTTCAAAAAACACCTGAAAACCCATCTTTTCACCCAAGCTTTCTCAGCTTCCTAAATTGTGGGGGGTTTAATTTCTGGTTTATTTTAAAATTCAAAACCTGATTTTGGGGTTTTTAATCATTGTAATTGTTTAATTGTTGTTATAAAATGTTTTCAAATTGTTAATTGTTATATTGTGTTTTAATTTGTTTTAGCTCTTTACTGTTTTAGTGGTGTGTTTTAATTGTAAACCGCCCTGAGCCATTTTGGAAGGGTGGTGTACAAATCAAATCAAATCAAAACAAATCAATCAATCAATAAATATATTTGTGTTGGTGGCCCATGACTAATGAAACAAAGAAATCCCATGAAGAAATTTCCACAGAATTCTCTATGGAATTGTCTTTTGTAACAATTTCAAATGTTTGAGGAGAACCTCAGGGATGAGATTCTATTAAGGTCACTATTATTAACTCATGAATGTTCTACTTTCTTCTACAGAGAGCAGTGTGACAGTTGAAGTTCTGAGTATACTTGGGAACACAAATTAATTTAGAGCCAATAAGCATTTAAACAGGGTTTTGTAGTGTGTGTATAAGGGTGATTCAGATGATCACTCCTCCATGCGATTCAAGGGCTTCCTGAGAGCGAGTTGGGATGTCCTTTAGTGATGTCAGGGCAGGTGCCTTTTCAGGTGTATCCCTGCTCTGATCACGTAAGCCACTGGACACTCATCCAAATCAACTCTTTGATGGAATTGAACTGATTCCAGGTAGTTGTTTGAAAGAGTTGATCCATGGGATCGCTATTAGGTTTTCAATTTGGTTGTGTCTAACCATATGAAAGAGTTATAGATAAATAGAGGCATCAGGGTGGACTTTGTTGAAAAGGGCCCCACTTGCCTCCAATCAGGCTGGCACAAAGTACTAGATGAAATGATAGAACAAACAAGAGTTCTAGTATAAGATATTCTATGGGTTAGGAGCCTCTCTTCACTTCTAGAGTTTATCTATAGGTTTACAAAGCAATTTCCATATGACTGCTCCATGCTTAATTATATATATTGTGAGGAATGAACAGGCCACAGATGTTGCTTAAAACTGATTAACTGTAAAAGGAGGGAGGACACAGTAGCAGATGTCCCGTGATAATTTTAGCTTTGTTTCTAGTCCTCATGTGGTACAGGATACGAAACTAGAAAAGGACACAATGTACCTGTCAATGCTTAGGGATATATAGTTTTGCACATTCCACAAACATGCAGTTTTGGAATAGCAGATTTTACAAGATTGGGTTTTTATTGCAAACTTTCATTGCTACTCCACCTTGGAAATTTTAATAAAGTGAGTCCTGGTTATTTAATCCACTTTACTTTGCCTTAGATCCAGTTCACACATGCCTTCTGATCACTTGCTGCCTGTAGAATATATGAATCAGCCATCACAAGTTTATTAATGCTGAGAGAAGAGCTGTTCTTGTGGTAGCAAGCATGACTTGTCCCATTAGCTAAGCAGGGTCCACCCTGGTTGCATTTGAATAGGAGACCACATGTGAGCACTGTAAAATATTCCCCTTAGGGGATGGAGCTGTTCTGGGAAGAGCAGAAGGTTTCAAGTTCCCTCCATGGCTTGTCCAAGATAGGGCTGAGAGATTCCTGCCTGCAACCTTGGAGAAGCCACTGCCAGTCTGTGTAGACAATACTGAGCTAGCTAGACCAATGGTCTGACTCCATATATGGCAGCTTCCTATGTTGCTATGACAGACGTTTCAGGCTCAGAGTACTTTTCAATGGCAGCAGTTTTCAATTGGCTGAGCATCACCATGTTGACTATTCACGTAAGTGAGGTGCTATACATACATGTGTGAACTCAAGCACCTCAAAAACAGTTTTACTTCTTAGCTGGAGAAGTTTGGTGAGCCACATGTACTCTACAGCTGCCCACTGAGGCTTGGTATAAGGCAGCTTCATATTCACATCACCTAGTCTGTTTTTATTATAATACTATGCAACATCTGGTTCAGTTCCAGACATGTTTTCACAGTTGGCTAGCAGGTTCCTCCACCACTCCCAGCTGCATCCCCCCAAATTACCAGTCTTGGCAGCTTTCTTCATCTGAGTGACTTGTAGTTTCACATGTGATGATGGCCAAAAGCCTGGATGACCTTAAGAAGGGTTTAGACAAATTCATGGAGGACAGGTGTATCAGTGGCCATTAGGCCGGCAGCTATAGGCCACCTCCAGCCACAGAGGCAAAAGGCCTCAGTTGCAGGGGGAGCAACATCAGGAGAGAGGGCACACCTTCAGCTCTTGCCTGTGATCTTTCTAGAGGCATCTGGTAGGTCACTGTGGGAAACCAGATGTTGGACTAAATGGGCTTGGGCCTGATCCAGCAAGGCTGTTCTTATGATGTGTGGAAATCTATCCCAGAGGGGTTTTTACATGGGCTCGATAGATCTGCCTTTTAAAATTTTGTGCATGGCCAACACAGAGGGAAAGGAGGGTCTTTTTAAAGCCTTTATTTTAGTGACTTTTATTATTATTTTTAATGATTATTTTAATGAGCAGAATGACAATAAGAAGCTGCCTTATACCGTGTCAAACCATTGCTCCATTGTGCCTAGTATTATCTACTCTGCCTGGAAGCAGCTCTTTAAGATCTCTGGCAGAGGTCTTTCCCAGCCTTGATAGCTGAGATTCAGGGCCATCTCCAGGATTCTGGGCACCACCAGACAAAAAGCCACGGATTTCTTCATCCTGCAAGGAGTGGAGATGGTGGGCATACAAACCAAGGAATTGTACCAATTTGTGCAAGCAAGTCAAACCATGCTAGCCATATATACTATTGTTCTTAGGTTTAGAAACAAATCTGGTATCTGTTTCTTTAAGCTGAGGACAATAACAGGCTTAGTTCAGATGAAGGGAAAAGTCCAGCAAACTCAGATGACTCCTTGTCGGTACTGGAACCCCAGCAGTCTCCTCCTTCCACATTTGCAACAGGCTGGACAGCACCTGCTGTGACTGGGGAGGGGGGGGAGGAACATGTCCCCAAATCCTCTATAGCAAAATAGGGATGCTATGGCAGATGCACAGGGGTTCTTCAGCACATAAATCAAGCCAATTCACTATGAGTCAGTTAATACACTCACCTAGCTGTTGATTCTGTTTGCATGGTGAAGGGAGCATGTCTCACTCCCCTCCATCACCCACTGTCTGTGATGCCTGGGTCCATTTAGCCATTACAGCCAACAGCCCATGATATACCTATCCTCCATGAGTGCTTTCCCTTTTTATTAGGGGGAAGAACCACCCACCTGCAGCCAAATGTATACCACGTGCATGTCTTCATGTTTCCTTATGGAGCGGGGTTGCATGTCACAGCTGCTCCAACACAATATGAACTCGGTAAGTGGATGGATTGGCCCATAATGGAAAGAGTTCCTTAAGAGTGGGAAGTCTGAAAAGCATTGATCTAACCCAAGACTCCATATATCAGTAAGTGATGATCCAGAGAAATGAGACAATCCAAAGAAATGAGGCAGAAAAGGAGGATTTCTCTTACTGTTTGCCTAGCTGCTGACTGATATAATGAAACAAATGTGCTGGGTCTCTTTAGCATCACAGTGTACTGTGGCAACCTTCCCTGTATGCCTTGTGCAACGGCTGCTACTGATGTGTAAATGTGCGATATGCTAGAGCTCTCCTCAAACCTATCTGATGATCTCTCCCATCCAACGCCTCAGCATAAAAACACAACAACTCAAGCAAAGCCACAGCCCAAAATGTGTGGATCACTCTGTTCTCAGGAAGTGCGTAAGTATCTGAGAATCTAAGCACTGAAGGTTAAAAAAAAAAGAGCAGGAAGAATGTATTTCACACAGTCAACACCAGTGTTCACACAGGAAGAATGGTTTTTTGGTGTGTGTTTTTTTTTTAAGGAGTTCAGGACCTACGTCATCTGAAACTGTTTGCTTGACAGGTACTTTTTCCTACAGTCCACCTGCTCTCTGCTTTGAGGCACATTGCGGTCTCAACTGCATTGGTTTGTTTGTGATGGGCTGGTGATGAGGTGGCCTGTTGTCTTCTACAGATTCTAGAAATTCATGCTCATAGGTCAACAGCACAAAAAGGTGGCAGTTTAAGCTGAAACAGGACATCAGGAAGTTGTCCCATTTGCTGATGGATGTTTATACTCATTTCTTTATAAGCCAGCTCTTGAAACAACTTTAAGAAATCTTGGTTGCAAGTATATTGGAGATTTTAGAGAAATGCCACTTGTTATGGTGGATGACAGTGGGTCTAGACCAGTGTTCCCTCTAACAGGATTCCCAGATGTTGTTGACTACAACTCCCATTATCCCCAAGCAAAGGCCACTGCAGCTGGGGATTCTGGGAATTGTAGTCTAACACTACACCTGGGAATCCTTGTTATAGGGAACACTGGTCTAGACCCCTGGCAGCAAAATATAGCACAAGTTCCAATGTTTTCCCATCCCATTCTCATTCCCTATTTCTTTGTGCCAGCATAGCTATCCCAACCCAATGTGTCCCAATTATTTCCTGCCCTTTCCCCATTTATCTGCTATGAAAAATCTTTTTGTTGAAAAATGGTATATACATATTCTAAATACATACTCAGCATCCCCCTCTAATGCCTAATTACAGGCTCTACAAAAGAGTGTCCACACCAGAACAATATGTGCATATTAATTTGAGTTATTTTTATTTTAAAATTAGTTTTTGTTTTTTTAAAAAGGATAATTTATTTTAAACCACATAATTTGGGGGATTTTAAATTCAGGATTTGACATCTGTTGCCAAGCCCAAATGAAAGGAACCTACATAAGAGGGTGATTGCCAACCAACTACACCAGTGCTTTGGCTCAATATCTATTCTTTTCAATACAGCTTGTGCCAGAATGTTTCCTAGTTAATTGTGTATAAATATATTATTGGTTCAATTCAAGCTGGAAAACACAACTTTTTAAAATAAGTTTATACCACCACATTTAAGGAGCAATATAGTTCCTTCCCTGCCCAAGGCTCTGCATACACTGGATGAGGTGGGAGACGGGATGCTTCTGTCATCTTGAAGGTATTAATCCAGAGAGTGGCTGGATTGTTCCCTTAGTATACAAAGTATGCTATATTATAATAACACAGAGAACAACCCTGTGTTCATTAAGAAAAAGAATGGGTCAGTTTTATAAAATGAATAGGGAACTCAATGGCCTCTACCCTCTAAAAATGATTGTATGGACAACACTTATAGTTGTTGTTGCAGAGAACAATACATGTAAAAGAAGCTTTAGGTTTAATTAAAGAACAAGTAACATACCAATTCCGCCCCCCACCCCCCACAGTTGTGTGGGAAGTATAAGAAATTCCATTTTGCATCAACATAAAGCCCATGACAAGATACCAATTTCACTAGGATCTACTAGCAACTCAAGAGATAAAATTAAGGAAATGTGTTACAGGCTCAGATGATACCTCATTATCATTGTTATTCCACCCTTTCTGTATATCATGGCCTCCAAAGCCAACAAAATCTTCCCCTCATGAATTCATATTTCTTAATTTCATTTCTAGACTGTTGTGTGTGCCAAAAGGCAGCAGAAACCGCCACTATTTCTTTGCTTTTTTGATAATTTTATTCACAGCACTTTTAAAAACATAATGCTTCAGCACTGTGAAAGAATTGTAAGTATATACAATACTAAAAGGCCAGAATCTTGAAAAAAAACACACCCCACTGTTTCTAAGGGCAAATATGTCTTGCTACAAGAACAGAGTATCCATTATATGAATGTCAGTTATTGGAACCTTTGGGTAGATAGCTGAACTAGTTAGAAATATATGTGTGGAGGGAGGCAGGGCATGGATCAGGAACGTGCCTATTGGCTCTGCCCTCTATGCATTGATTGTAGCAGCTGCACCCGTGGCATAGCTATAATTGAAAGGTGGGGATGCAAATGTGCCTGAGCTCCTGAAGGAAAGAGGGCCTCCAGCAGGCTGATAGCTCACTCTTCCATAGCAAAGGTATGGGGGGAGGGGAATGAAGAAGGGGGTGAGAGGGAAGAGCCCACCACTGTTTGTTCCAGGGCCCACTACAACCTTGCTATGCCACTGAGTTGCACAGGGGCCTATGCACTAGGGTTGCCAACTAGAGACCTTATAGAGAGCATGTGACTATTTTGAGGACCAAACACTGTTTTTCGCATTGGTTGTGGTTCTGGGGAGCAGTTCTGGGGAGCAGGCAAAACAGTTTGTTCACTCAGAACACTTTGCTCTCATGAGCAGCTTCTCTTCCTTTGTCTCCTTCTCCTCCCAGCATCTTACTGATCAATGGAGAAGCCCTTGGAACAATTCTAAGTATGCTTCATAATAAACTGTGTTGCCTGAGGAGGTGGACAGGCTGCTGGGAAGTCTGAGACCTACCACATGCGTGCTTGATCTTTGCCTTCATGGATGGTGAAGGGGACCAGAGAGGGGCTGGGTCCATGAGTGGCAGGTGTGGTAAATGCCTTCCTGAATAAGGGAGTGGTGCCCTCCATGTTAAAGGATGCAGTAATTAGACCACTGCTGAGAATGTCCTCTTTGGACCCTACCAGCTTAAACAACTTTCTAGTTGTTCCAGTTTCTAACTTTAGAAACTAGTTCTGGTTTCTTCCATTCTTGGGCAAGGTATTGGAGCGCATGGTGGTATCTCAGCTCCAGGCAGTTTTGGATGAATCTGATTGCTTATATCTGATATAGAAATGATTGTTTTCCAGTCTTGTTTCTGACCTGGATACAGGACGGAAACTGCCTTGGTTGCCCTGCTTGATGACCTATGCTGGGAGGTAGACAGAGGGAGTGTGACTGGATCTCTCAAGAGCTTTCGATACCCTCCACCATGGTATCCTTTTGGGCCACCAAACCAGGTTGAGACTTGGGGGCACTGTGATACAGTGGCTCCAGTCTTACTTTGAGGGTCGCACCCAGAAGGTGGTGCTGGGAGACACCTGCTCTACTCATTGACCATTAGCCTATGGGATGCTGCGAAGTTCTAGGTTGTTCCCCTTATTGTTTAACATCTACATGAAACGACTGGGAGAGGTCATCCCAGTGTATGGTCATCCCACTGTATGGGCTACAGTGTCATCAATATGCTGCTGATACCCAGCTCTACATATCATTTAAATCAGTTTACACCAGGGAGGCAGTAGATGTCCTGAACTGGTGTCTGCAGGCTGTTCTGGAGTGGATGGGGGCAAACAAACTGAAACTTAATCCAGATAAGATGGAAGTGCTCTTATCATTTCAGTAAAACTTATTATCCAAGTGGTGAAGTAGATCTGGTCCTAGATGGGGTCACACTCCCCCTGAAAGACTCAGTTTGCAGCTTGGGGGTGCTTCTGGACCTGATGCTGTCCTTGGACACAGGTGGCAGTGGTGTGCAGGACTGCTTTTTGCCAGCTACAGCTGGTACGCCAGATGTGACCCTACTTGGACGTGACCTCGGTTACTCATCTGCTGGTAACATCCAGATCAGATTACTGCAATGCACTCTATGTGGGGATGCCCTTTGAAGACGGTTTGGGAACTTCAGCTGGTCCAGAATGCTGCTGCTTATGGGTGCTAGTCGCTTCTCAAGGATCACACCTATCCTGCGACAGTTTCACTAATTGACAGTTTGCTTCCGGGCCTGATTCAAAGTTCTGGTCTAAAGCACTGTACATTGCTCTCTAGGTCTCCAGCAGTATTCCCTCTAAGGTGTGCACATGTGCACATGCTCACACGTTTTTGATGTCTGCACACTTAATTTTAGATCCTGCTCAGGTTGAATCAGGCCCCACTCTGAATGCATGTGCACACACACTGCCCTGATACTGCCACCCAGAACAAAATTCATTCTGCACACCATTCAAAAAAATTAGAGAGAACGCTGTCTCAAAGTCTCCAGAAACATCCCCCGAAACCCCCCAATCAGTCAAATTTTGGGTGAATATTCACCATTTTTAAAAAAATAAGAGAGCCACTAAATGGCTCCGTGCTGTAAAATGGCAGTCAGAAATGACACCAGAAGTCATTTCTGGGTCACTTTTGGCCACAGGAACTGAATAGGCAAATTTCACCTTTTAAAAAATTTCACCTTTTAATTTCACCTTTTAAAAAAATTTCACCTTTTAAAAAATGCAGATAAGGAAAGGCGTCCCTAAGACCTGCCTGCAGTTGATGAAACCACAGATAGCTAGGGTACATATATTATAAGAGGAAAAAGTCAAATTCTTCTTTATCAGGCCTAATGCTTCTCCATAGTGATGGCATGAGGAGAATCTCAGAGAAGAAGGGGAGAAGCAGGAATTTGCTGAGGTGGGCTAAAAGAAAGAGCACTAATCCTGATCTCTGGGCTACATAAGTAGAAGGAGATGACCCTGCAGAGATCAACAGCCATGGCTCCCCACCCTGTGTCTTTGCATCCTAAGTGCCTTCATGTGTAAAATGCTATTATTTTCAGCAGCCCTTTTATATTTGAATGGGAGGAAAACTGACACAACTTTTTGGGCAGCACTAACCTTACAATGCCACTAGCCCATACAATTAAGAAGGCATGATTTCTTCTATTAAAGCAAACAGGAGCTTCAGGCGTAGGAGGTGAGATTTCAGTCAGGAAATGGCATAGTAGAAAAGTTAAACCAGTCTTCTGCAACACCACAGTCCCACTCCAACCCCCCTTCCTGTAACTGCTTTTAAATGAGGAAAAAAACATGTCCAGTAGGAGATCCAGCTGACTGATCTCCTAATCACATCTAGCCTGGCCCAAGAAGGGAAAAACCTCCACCTACCAAAACACTCTGCCATACATGTGTCCCTCCTGTGGGGGCAGAATGAGCAATGCTCAATGTTATTTCAGAAGGGTCTTATCTTAATGAAGTTTTCCCGTTCTAAAGACTGTCCAGTCCCAATTCTTAGGAAGTTGAAAATGTACAAAGCTCCAATTTATTTATTAATTTTACTCAAGATTCGCTGCCACGTGAACATTGCCCCTTTTCAAAATGCATGTAAGAAGGCATGCAATAAGTTCATATCCATAAAAAATGGAAATGTTGCCAATTCAGGATGCATTTAAATGATGAAAGAGGAGTGCATGAATATTTCCTCTCGAGTATATTGTAACATAAGTTGAAAATTTCATCAAACCCACTCATAGCACCTCTTTTCTTCACCTGACATCACTTACGTGTTATTATGCCTAATAAAAGGATGAATTAACACACTAACACAGGGTAGTGTGTGGTGTGAAGTGGTGAAACCTGCTAACTTGGCAAATAGGCACCTTTTAACGTGGTGATTCTCTTTATTTAGCACGGGGAGAGTAACTGGCCCTATCCACCCCCAGCACAGTACCTCCAGTGACTGTTGCTAGTGTTTATCTTATGTTTATTTTTAGATTGTGAGCCCTTTGGGGACAGGGATCCATCTTATTTATTTATTATTTCTCCATGTCAACTGCTTTGGAAACATTTGTTGAAAAGTAGTATATAAATATTTGTTGTTGTTTACCATGCCTTCAAATCCTGAGTAATACCGTGTATCGGCAGTTTGGCTTTTAAGAGAAAGTAAAAGGTTCAGCAACTAGATTTAGATTTTGGAAGTACCAGCAGAAGTGGATGGATTTCCAGAGGAGTTCTTTGAGTGATCCACTTCAGAATCTGGACAGAGCAAACTGTTGAGAGACTCCTTGAGTGCTCATAAGATGGAGCACTGGAAAAAGAAAACCATTATAAACCGCTTTGAAAACTTTTGTTGAAAAGCAGTATATAAATATTTGTTGTTGTTATACTCTGGCTTTGGAATGCGCTCCCTAGTGAAATAAGAGCCTCCCCAGCTTTTAAAAAAGTAACTTTTAAAAAGTCTTTAAAGACACATCTGTTCACCCAGGCTTTTAACTGATATTGTTTTGATTGTTTTAATGTTGTTTTTAGAATATTGTTTTAAAATTTTAAATTGTTTTAAATTCTTGTTTTAAAATTTCTTGTTTTTGTTTTTAATTAATGTTTTACTTTTTTAAAAAAAATCCTGTTGTAAACTGCCCAGAGATGTAAGTTTTGGACAGTATAAAGATATGTTAAATAAATAAATAAATAAAATAACCTTTCACTTCTGAAATTGTATGTGTGGGGAGTTTTTTCATTTAAAAAAAATACCAAATGCCTGAGTGGCTACTGTGCTCCTAAGTGCAATGGTTGGAAGAAGCACTACAAGAAAGCCATGCTACTCTGTAAAGTACTCTTTGCAGCCACCACATTTGGAAGTGGAGCACTAACCACTGATCTGAGAATTTGATTTGGGGGTGAATGGCACCAGCTTTTCCTGGTGATAGATCTTGGGGAAACTGTGGTGCAAATGCACCTTTGTAAGAATCCACACATGTCAAAGAGAGCTAAGCCTTGGATCTGGCCCTATCCAGTGTTTCCACACAGAGGCTTTCTCATGTGCCTAGCCCTCCCAAAAGTACCTAAGGTTAAACAAGCTGCTCATTTTCCACCCGAAAGGCCCTCCCAGGCTAAAATCAGTCTCTCCACTATATAAACCCTATATACCTGAACCTTGCTGCTGCTGAGCCAGAGATCCCGCAAGATAATTTTAACTCCCCAGCTAAAGCGGGACTTATCTGAACGGGAGAGATGTGCTTTTCAGATAAAGATGACTTCCTCCCACTGCAGATAAGATCAGCAGGCTTACGATCCGAACTGAAAAAGCCACACAGTTAAGTACACGCTCTCATGTCTCCAGTTTAGCCAAAACCCTCCTTTTTTTCCATCCAAGCACATACGACTCAAATTCGTTTGCTTTTTTACTTAAGATGAGTGATATTCATCAGCAGACCTCTCCGTTGCCCTCGACATTCTTCTAGTGCCTAGGATGGCAGAAGCTCCACACATTTAACAAATACTGGGGCGGGGTGGGGGCAAGATTTTTTAAAAGCCACAGTATTTTGCATAACCAATCAACTAAGGGGATCAAAATGTCAAGAAGCTGCTTGTAAATTTTCTTACCTACCAGGAAGTGTTTTAAAAACCCTCCTCAAAATCTGTGTGAAGCCCTTGCTTAGCTCCACAGTCTTCACTCTCAAACGCCACAAAGCCTTTCTTATACGTTAATAACACGTACATGTCAGGAACACAGCAAGCTGCTGAATATCAAGTCTATCTAGTTCAATATTGTCTACACTCAATATTGGTCTATCTAGATCAATATTGTCTACACTGATTGGCAGTGGCTCTCTCTCCAAGGTTTCAGGTAGCAGTCTTTCCTAGTCAGACCTGAGCCTTTCCCAGATGGGCGGCTTAACTGCGGGATTAAGTGGGGTAAAGTAGAGTGAGTTATATTAGCTGCATATACACACAATAAAGATAATTTTAAGAAATCTGGGGGTTGTTCACATGGGGCTGCTTTAATAGGATTCCTGTTGATTCCTTCCAAATTTTTTCCGTGCACCATTCATACCATGCAAGACTGTGTAGGGTGTGCTACTCCCAGAGTGGTACACTGGGAATGTACCACTCTCAGTGGCAGTGCTACTTTATGGTGAACATAAGAACATAAGCATGCTTTTCATAAAGCCTTGCTTGTCTCTATCCCATGCCTCCAACATTTGCTTGGTGATCTTGCAGAACATCATTCTATGCACCCACACCTGAACTGTGCAGGTGCACAGAATGATGTTTCGGAAGATCAGCAAGCAAATGTAAAATAATAATTATTATTTTAAAAATGGAAAAAAGTGAGATTTAAGAAAAAGCGGTCTATCAGCATGGCCCCTTCATACCTCTCAGAAGAAACATTGGTATATATCAGATGTACTGAAGCATCCCAAAAGCCCGCTGTAAAAATCGGTACTTTTGAGCACAGAGATAATGTGGACTAAGCTCCAATGTGCAGGGAAAAACCTGAATCATGTATGAAGTGCTCCCCGATATCTTGCATGGACTTCCACATAAATCCATCCAATGTGTGAACACTCCCCTGCCCTACCCATAGTGAAGCAAAGTAAAACTGCCACCTGGGTATGGCCCTGGTGATGCCACGGATTGACCCGGAGCCCTTCTGCATGCAAGCAGATGCTCTACCACTCAGCTACAGCCCCATCCCCTGAGAGAGGGGTGGGCAAACTTGGCTCTCCAGATGTTGTTGAACCACAATTACCATCATCCACAGCAGGAATAAATTGTGGCTGGGAATGATGGGAATTATAGTCCAACAACAGCTGGAGGGCCAAGTTTGCCCACCCCTGCCCTCATGGGATTATTTTACAGCAGACAGTGCTCATTTGTAGTCATCCATCCAAATGAAAACCAAGGCAAACCCTGCAGAGCAAAGACAAAACAGTTCATGCTCACAACTGCAAGACAGGCTCTCCACCCCAAGTAACATGTTTAATGCTACATTAAAGTAACTTTGCTATTTACATGCTTATTGCATTTGCTCGTGATCGTCCCCATATTACCCTTTCCCCTCTCATCCCTTCCCTTCCCTTTGATTTCTCCCCCACTATTGAAATTTACACAATAAGCTCTTTGGGGCGGGGATCTGTCTTCTTCTAATATGCTGTAATGTCCCATGTGCATTGATGGGCCTATAAAAATAATAATATCATTGCAGGATAAATACTGCTGTTCACGATGAATGGGGGCTCCAGAGTCATGGTGTTTTGCACCATGAACTTCCCCATATCCTTGCCACCTGGAAGAAAGGGAAGCATCCTAAACCTCTTTTTCCCCCTCAAGTGTTTCCTCCTGTGCGTATTTTTATACCTTCAAAAATAGACATAGGTAGCACAAACAGTGCTGAGAGGCTTAAGACAGCTTTGGTAACTATACATCTGGAGAAACCACACGGTACAGCCCTCCTTGGGCTGTACAATTTCAGAATAAAAGTGGAGGATCAAAGGATTTAATGTCCACCCCACATTAAAGAAGACAGGCTTTCTGCACATAGAAAACTAGCACAACCGAGGGGAAAGGTAAGCTAGAACACTTCTCCCAGGCATTCTACCATTCTGTGGGCAGGGAGTTTGGAATGCAGGGAGGCATCAGTCATGCAGTACCACCCTCACCTGCATTCTGAAGTGGTACAATTCTAAGAGGGCTATACCACAAAGTTTTCGGAAACATGCAGATTGGTTATAAGAAAACCCACTCTGTAGTTCTCCTAGCTGGTAAATTCCAGATATGCATTACTATGGTCAAGAAAGCAGCCAGAGCAACAGCATCCTGTCTCAAATAAGAGGATTCTGTTTTGCAATCTGGGGCGGAGCACTTCCCCTTTCTTCTCCTTTAGAAGCCCTGCATATCTGCTCCCTTTCTCTTCAGGCAACCTTCCTTTATTCTTGCCCACAACTGCAAGATGCCGCCCCCCACCCATTGCTTCAAGGAATTTCTTTTACCATAAAGGTTTTACTCTTATCCCAGAATACATTTGAAAACCAAACAGAAATAAGAACATAAGAGACTGCTTTGCTAGGTCAAACCAAGAGCAATCTAGTTCAACACTGGATCTCCCTAGCAGCCATGGGTGATGGCCTCCTATGATGATTGTCCTATGCAGGTGGGTGGGTGGGTGGGAAGTGGCTACACTGGCTGCCTGACAGGGAGATTCCATTTAACTATCCTGGTTATCCTATGGCACATTCACATGGTAGATTCCCACATTCCCAATTTGGCACTGTAGTCATGCACAGAAAGATAGTTTGGAACTATACCTATGAAAGCAAGATCCTCATGGCTGTCTCCATGATGGGGAGGGGCTGGGCAAAAGAAAACCACACCAGTCACTTCCTTAATTGCGTTATTTTAAAGAAATCTGGGCACCATCCAGACCAAATCAAGCACCCTTAAATCCCACTAATTTCAATGGGAAAACTAAGCAAGTGCTTAGTTCTGTCTCACTGAAAATCAACTGGATTTTCTTTGGCTGGTGCTAATCTTTGGCCAGATTCCCTCTGGTTTTTGTTTTGCTTTGAAAGCAGATACTGTAAATCAAAATTCCCATTGCTGTGATCCTACAGATATACTGTATGGAGGCTATTCTAGTGGAAAGGATTCTAGGATTTCAAGGCTGTTCTGGGTCCAACATTGCTCTGGCGATAGGAGGATTATCTGTGTGGTGAGTTGCTACAGATAAGAGCCCCTGGTGGCGCAGTGGTAAAAACTGCTGCCCTGTAACCAGAAGGTTAGAAGTTCGATCCTGACCAGGGGCTCAAGGTTGACTCAGCCTTTCATCCTTCCGAGGTCGGTAAAATGAGTACCCAGAATGTTGGGGGCAATATGCTAAATCATTGTAAACCGCTTAGAGAGCTTCGGCTATAGAGCAGTATATAAATGTAAGTGCTAATGTAAGTGCTATTGCTAAAGAGTCTCCAAGGGAACAATTCTAAGAGATCATTCGCACGATCAAAAACTATGTCCTGCCTGGGTTTGGGAGCTCCCAATTTCCATTTGTGTGGAAGCAAGATAGGAGGAAAACCTGGGTTGAAGTGATTGTGTGAAAGCAAGTTAGGAGAAAAGCCTGGGAAGCTTTTCCTCTTACCTTGCTTCCACATAACCATAAATTGGGAGCATACACAGCTCCCTAATCCGGGCAGAGCACAGTTTTTCATTGTGTGAATGACCTCTAAATGTGCTTCATAATATACCAATTATGCATGTCAGTCCCTTGTTTGATGTTTATCTTTCTTCAAACTTACTTACATTCTTCCACAGGCATATTTTGCCAATTGCTGTGGATCACATCTACTCCACCATCCAGATTTTAATATTTTAGAGATGGGCAACTGGCAGCCTATAAGCCAATGCTTGTCCCTAGAGCAACTTTAACCAATGGTTCCTAGTGGCACTGCCAAATTTTAACTAAGATAAAATTTATTCTTCTACATTTCTCAGAAACTCATAAGACCATGCATATTAATCCATATATGTTTCACTGTCTTCATATCTCATGCGCTTTCTGGAAAGGCAAATAATTATGGCAAATGTGCCTCTTTAAGGGACCTTTCAGGAAGTACCCTCAGCTGCCTCTCTATCAATAACAAGAGATAGTCCAAGACATTATGGTGGCCAAGGCAACTCACATAGCAGTCTTTATGGTAGTAGATACACAACAATAAAGTAAATAATAATAACTTGTTGTCCTTTAATAATACCTCCAGGCCTATCACCCAAGGTAGAAAGCCCAACTCTGCAAATGGTACAGCAAGCTCAGCCCGTAACCTCACCTTGGACCATCTGAGCATAAATTCTTACAGTTGGTGATACTAAAGTTATTTATAGAACCTGAACTATGGGGCCCGGATTTTTCTGATGCCCAGCCTACTAGTGCTCCAATGGAAAGAGTGCCCCTAGGAATAAAAGGAGTTTGTCAGTTGTGCTTTACAGAAGTTTTTCTTTGCCTGTCAATTACTCTAGCCCGTTAGCTTGCTCTAGTGGTGCCTGTGGTAAGAGAGAAGGGAAGAAACTAGGGCACTGTTGATTAAAAAAAAAAATCGGAGAGAGCTCCATCCATCTGCCATGTAAGCATTTCATCATGACTGTTCTGCAGCTGCCATGATAAGAAGGCCTTGCTATGTCTGCACTGCTACTTATCTTAGAATCAATAGAACACAGAGTGGGAAGGGACCACAGTAATACATTAGCCCATACACTCACACACCTCGATAAGCAGGAGATTTTCTCCCCATGTGGCCCTAATAGTGTGGTAATGGAATCTTTGTGTGAATACGTCTAGAAATCTTGTGGATGGAATATTCCCGGATTCCTAGAGATCAGATTCCATCACCGACTATCTCTCATTATTGATGCGGTCATTGTGACTTGTATGTGTGAATGACCCATCACAGATCAAGCACACAGACACAGCTTTTGTGATATCCTGCCACAAGCTGAGTAACTTATTTAAACTTCACAGAAGAGGCAGACACAGATGTTCTTTTAAAACACTGAAATAATTATTAAGAAGTGACCAGTGATCAGATACTGGCAGGCAATCAGGGTTTTCCATCACATGAGGGAGGGTGTGATTTTTGGTGAGCCTTCCCACCTCCTTCTGCAGCTGTTTGTGTCTCCTGAAATTATGTCCCTGAAGATCTCCCAACACCCAGGGAGAGAGTTTTGTAGGGACTGGTGGCTACAGAGGGAAGAGGGGGTGATCACCTGCCCTAATGCAATGGAAAACCCTAGTGCACAAGTACAGGGATAATCTGGATGTATGTTATTATTTCTGAACTATTAATTTCTATAGTATATTGGTAATTACTAACAGATTTACTAAGCAGGGGCAACTCCCCCATGAAGCAAATAGAAGCAAAGGCCTCATGCGGTGAGTTCGCCATTGCGAGTGTGGTCACCCCAACCTGCCCCCTGCTGCGGATGTCACCTCCCTCTGTGCTCCCTCTGTGCTCCCACCATATTCCCTGTGACTTCCCCCCTCATCAGCCCTCATCCCCTCTCCCAGATCCAGTGCTGATGCTGCTCCACCCCACACATGGGCACAGTCCCTCTTCCTCTGTGCCAACCTCACTTTCTGGGCATGTGTTGCCCTCTGGTCCATGCCACTGTTTTCAAAAGTGCAGCTGGAAGCTGCAGCATCTCACTGGTCTCCCCTCTGTCTCTCTGCTGTCTCTTCAGCACCCAGTTTGGACAGCAAAAGGGGATAGCAAGTGCCAGTGTTGGAGCAGCAGTCGAAGCATCAATGAGGAGAGGCCAGCAGGATGCTGCACCTGCCAGTTGGATCTGAAAATAGTGGCGTGGACCAGAGGGCAGAGTATGCCCAGAAAGTGAGGTTGACACAGTGGTAACCTGTTGGGGTGGAGTGGAGTAATTATTGGCTCTGGGTGGGGACTGGAAAGACATGTTGACTTTGCTTCAAGTGGCAAGAGGCAACAAACCCGCCCTGTGCTACTTACAGCTAAGAAAAAGCTCAATACCTCTGGCATTATCTTTCTCTCCAGCCCTGCTCTAACCCACTTTCCTTAACTGAACTTAACAGATCCCAACTGCCCCAAGATGCTGCTCTCAATCAAGCAATTCTTCCTCAGCATTCTAAAGCCTAGACTAGGGCATTACACCTTCAGATCACCTCAAATACAGCAAGCATTTCAATGAAGCACATCTACATATCCATCTATGAGTTATCAAATGCTGGGAAATCAAGATATGAGAAATCAAGTACATGATTTCATTCTGTATCAACCAGTCCAGTGATACAGAAGAGGCGTATCTAGGGAAAATAGTGCCTAGGGCAAGCACTGAAATTGTGCCCCCTGTCCAAACATCTGACACCCATCTTTCAGATAACTTTACCATAATATCAGCTCAAAAATACAAGTCAAGCTCGTTAATCTTTTAATATTTCAAAAACTATTTAGCAGTGGATGTAACCAGACCAAAAAATGCTGGGAAACTACAAATTTCAGTATGCTGGGGCTCATGAAATACCCATATACTATGTGGAGGTGTATTTGGAAAACTAAACAGAAGTGCCTGTCTAATTCTCTACTATGCATTGTAGCATCACTGTTACATAAGTTTTTAAAATGAATGGAGAATTTGACTTTTCCCAGATACTCTGGAAATAATTAAAAGATATACAGAGTAAACTGTGTCACTGCTTGGAATATATTCTAGTATTTCAGACAGACAGTTAAAATGAGAGAAAGAGAGCAAGAAACTCCCAGTGGGCCTTAAAACTAAGGATTTCACACGGATTCAAAGACAAACTCACCATTAATAGCCATATTATTAAGACATCACATTTAACTTACTTATCACAAGAAGCAAAGTAGGAGCAAATGAATACAATCCTAGCTGATAAGCTTCAGCTCAGTATTCACAAGCCCCGATTCTCTGTACATAGTGCCAAACTAAATATGTGTACAGTGACTTATTTTTTTTAAATTACCTACAGCCCCTTCGGGGGGCTTCCTAAAGGCCATGGTGGGGTCTGAAAAGGTTCCCCCTCCCCCCACCAGCCTCTTAATTCACCACCACAGCCCGGCCCAGGCTTATTTTCGGGCCTGTTTGGGCCTGCAAAGATTGGTGTGGTGGCCATTTTGGAAGCTGCCACGCATGCTCAAATGGCCTCTGTGAGGCCTGAAAATGCCTAGGGCCTCGCAGGGACCATTTGAGCATGTGCAGTGGCCATTTAAATTTTTTTTTTAAAAAAAAAATAGCCACCAAAAACAAAATGGCCTCCACGCATGCTCAAATGGCCTCTGCGAGGCCTGGCATAACCTAGGGCCTTGCAGATGCCATTTGAGCATGTCTGGTGGCCATTATGTTTTTGGCAGCCATTAAAAAAATTCATTTTAAAAAATGGCGCCCTCCTTCGAGTGGCGCCAGGGGCATGTGCCCTGCCTGCCATACCCTAGATACGCTCCTGTGGAATGAAAGAGGCCAATTTTCCACTTTTCTTCCTGGGACAGGAGCATGTTATTTTAGAAAAATCATGTTAAGTGGGAACCCCTGCCAGTATCACCTTGCCAAAAATAAAATTTATCTTGATGTTTCTCCTTTCTAGATAGCCACCCAACATTAAAACATAGCCAGGAAAATGAAGCACAGGATAATGCTAATAGGGGAGTTTGAAGATGTACCAGAGCTTTCTTTTGACTCAGCAACGGACAGTAAGTCTAACAAAAATACATGCCTGTATGGCCAAAGTGCTTGCCAGTAAACAAGTATTTAAAGAATTCACTCATTATACACATACATCGCATTTTTACTTTTATTTTTAAAAACAAACACATTAATTTTTATATATTTTTTTTAAAAATGAAGGCAACAACCAGGTGAAAAGGGGAAAAAACAACTATTAAAGGTGCTATTTATAGAATTTCAGTACTGTGCTTACAGTGCTTTGCTTACAAACAAGCCAAAGTATTGTTAAGGCCCACTGATTTCACCAGGAGAGAGTCAAGCACAAGTTTAATGCTCTTCCATGAAAATCAGTGGGAACTACATATCATTTGACGCCCCTCACCTGGATCATGCCCTCTGTGTGTGTGTGTTTCAAAATCCAAATGGCTGGAGAAAACTTGTAACATTTTGTAATAAGATTTGACAACTTTTGACACATTTTGTTATACAGAAGTGCTCTTTTATTTTGTACAGGGTGCAAGCTAGAGTATGGATTTAGTTTGACTCTAACATGGGCCCTGCTTTTAAATGTCCATCATATTTCTGTCTCCCCTACCCTTTCTCCACTTTTCTCCCCATCTATTTTGTTATTCCTCCACGTTCTTCCTTTAAAAATGTGAACAACCAAATAAAGAAAATTATGTCAACAGCACTGCTATAATCCACCTTAGGCAGAATATGACTAACTGCAAGTTGCATGGTACCAGCTGAAAACCAATAATTTAGATGACTGGGAACTACTGACAACTAGGATCTGGATAATGGTATTAGTACTACAATGATTCCAGATATTTCTATCCATAGATATATTTTAAGTAGAGATATTTTCAAAGAATAACCTTGGTTAGCTCCAGGAAACCTAAGGAAAAGATGGAAAGAAGTCTTTCCATCCCTTTCCCCATAACCACACAGATTTCATGCATTTACTTTCCCATCATACAGCCATTTAAGTACAGGATGAAAATGAGGCAGTCTTCAATGGGATCCCTCATTTTAATGGTAGATAATTGGCTTCATTTTTCTTTAAAACTGAAAAGGTCTGTTCTGTTTAAGATAGAAGAGCAACAACAAAAAAAATAAAGAGCCTCTGTCAAAAGTGAGGGCAGACTTCAGACCTTCAAGTATGTCTGAAGCACTTTGTCTATGACAGTAGCAGACGCACCCATATCAATGCTCTTACCCAAAACTCTCTCATTCCTAGAATTCTGCTGTCCTCCTGTGCTGGTTGAAAGATCTTCTGGTACAGGCATGGGCTCATCGGCATCATCTGGAACGTCACTTACTGGAGGGCTTTCTTTTCCTGGTAATAAAGGGCGTCACCTCAGTAAGTTAAGAAAAACATCTGTTTGTGAAATATTCCAAATAATAGGTGAATAACCACTGAAACATAATAAACTGTCAAGTTAGATTCCTGGAACTTTTCCACATAGGGCTTTTAGTTCGCATCTCCAAAATGGAGGGGGTGCATTCACATTTTGACCAGATTTACCCTGAAGTCCCTGAGAGCTATCAGGGACGGGGGAGCACTTCACATACAATTCAGGTTTTTCATTGTGCAGAGTGTAGCCTGATTTATATCTGGGGTAAAAAAATCCACTTTTTGCACCAGGTTTTTGGGCAACTTTGAACAATCAGTAAAGCCTCGTAGTAAACTTGCAGTAAAGCCTGCTGTCTGAAAATGCCCCTGGAGGTTTTTCACACATGGCTCTATGCCTCGGGGTACCTGAAGAGTGAATCTGCTTCAGATTCAAGGCATTTTAATTTGAGGGATTAGATGGACCATTCACATAGCCATCAGCACCTCCAACAACACCTTCAGAGAAAGCAGAAACACCTCCATCAACACCTTCAGAAAAGCAGAAGCCCCGGAGTTTTTTTAAAAAGCTGCTGGAAATAGAGATTTTTTTTTTTACCCTGGACATAACTCGGGCTAAGCCAGAATTCGCAGCCTCCCTTCGGAGAAAAACAAAGCCCTGTCTCTCCTGGCCCCTGATAGCCCACAGGGAGGTCAGGTTAAATCCAACGAATATGTGGACTGGCACATGCCAGTAAGGAGCGGATTCGAGGGGAAAGCCCTATCTGTAAAATCTTCAGGAGAGGAACTAATTTAGCTAGCAATGGCCAAAGGGCAGGTAGCATTTGTTCCAGCCTTGAGACCATACCATAAAGTTACCTAGGAATCCTTCCATAATTGAGTGGACATTGTGTTCACAGTTTTCCTGTAAAAGTACAGGATTATACCTCTCTGAGACAATTACTATATTACACTGGATATCTGATCCCCTTCCATTATTCTGGAGAAGGATGATTATTTGGGATGAGGAAACATCTTGGTTTAAAAGCACCATGGTAAGGGCAAACCCACCATCTTTTCCAGGCCAACATCCCAGCCTGATCCTGTGATGTTTCATGAAGCACCTCATGAAATGTACTCCTGTGGTCTTTAACTAGTGGAAAGGGGCAACAGTTATAAACACAGTACATTGTACCGAACCATATACTTCAGAGTACTGACAATACCACAGACATTACAGGACATTATCCATTTCACTTGTACAAATTAGTTCAAAACTGAAAGCACCAACTATTTGTACATTTGGATATCAGGCAGGCAGTTTCCTGAGCTCTGCTTTAACACTGCTCGTCAAACAGACTTTGGTTTTTCTGACTGTCTTTCAAACCAACTTTCCTTTTGAGAAAATAAGGCTTATTCAAAGTGATACATGCGGACTCCTCTGCTCTTGGACGCAAAAGCATGGTATTTCATATTATTTCATGCCTTAACTGCATCTACATTTATACCCTGATAAGTTCACTACTGCATGGCAATTTTATAGATATGTAATCACACTAACATTTTCTAGCAGATGACTTTCAAAGTGGAAAGATGGGGGAAAATAGCCATTCTCCATTTAATTTCTAGAAGGCATGTCCAGAATATTAATTGGGACTATGTATGCAATTGCAAAGCAAGAAGCAAATATTGGGTCAAAATATTATAATGTCATTTAATTTAGAGTCTCAAACTCATTCTTTTGCTGCTTGAGAAAGACTTAACACAAAACAGGCATTTTAAACAATATCTGCATATTAATTTTGTGATGATTAACACACCTTTTTGTGTACAAATCAAGATTTGAGGGAGAGTTGGATCCTATGCCTGCCATAAAGCAGACACAGGATCCAGCTCTTTTCAAAATCCTGAAAGGATTTTTTTTTTAAAATCAACTTTTAGTTGGGAATGCCTTTTTCTAGTCTTTGCCATAATTATTCCAACCTACTTAATAGTAGGAGTGTGCATTTGCCTTGTAATTAATGAAAAAATAAGCCAATGGGACCAATTCATTTTATTCTTTATGAAACATGACATGAATGTCAGAGGTGCCAAACACTTCTGGATGAGGCAAGCATCATTTGTCTCATTCTGAACTATTTGGAACTCTTTTGGGAAAGCTTTCCTGTTACTAGTGGCACCTGAATGCACCTGAATGCTGCAGTGATTGCCATTTTTCCCTTAATGCCCCAGAATAACAAAACTTCCAGAACATTCTGAGAGAGAGAAAAAGATGGCCATGGTGAGAAAAATGACAATGAATGGGAATAATGAAAACAACTGAAATAATAACCAAAATGAATGCAATAAGTGGATAATTAAACAAATGAGACTTTTAATACTGAAACCAACAAATAATGAAACAAAACATTTGCTTGCACCCCACTACATTAGAAGGGGTGGTTTAGGATGCCTAAGCCTTGCTACCCAAGAGAGAAAACTACAGTCTAAGCTGCTGCCTTACTCTTAGAAGTCACACCTTACCCTAGCTATGGGTCTGGTCTACAGAAGTACCTACAGGAAGCTGTTAACACAGTGGAAGTTGAAGATTCGATTGCAAAACACTAGTAGACTGATCTGGTGACAAGGAGACATCAAAGGACATGGAGTTCAGACAACAAATAGGTCCCAATCTAAATTAAAATTAGTCATCACTAACTTGATCCACTGGCAATGGAACTTAGTACAACAAACATTAGTTGGATCAGGGCCACAATGGATTCAAATAAGAGGAGATAACCTAGGATCTTAGATAGGTATATTCATATCAATCTGTTATAGTACTTAAGTAGCATTTTGAGAATATCCAAGATGCTTCACATACAATATCTCAACAATCCTTATAACAACCTAGTATTCTACCAACAGATGGTAGAACTTGATACTTAGTAACTCCATTGTCACATTTTAGGCTGTTTGGTTTGGATGAATAGTTTGCACTTTATGACAAACTGAATGTAAAAATATTGTTTTCCCACCAATTTCACCTTAACTATGTAATCAGTTGGCATGTGATGGAATGGTAGTGCCTAGGAATGTACAGAATGTTTCGACATCAAGATATTTCGGCTCGAAATGAGCCATTTGGAGTATTTCAAACTCAAAACAGAACTGTCTTTAAATAAAGGGCTGGTTTTGAGCTCAGAGCAGAAAAATCCCATCTTGATTGAAACATTTCGACAATTCGAGCACCATTTTGGAGGCCTGCATTTCCCTTGCTGATTGGTTTTCTGGCACTGGCTTTCAATTGGCATGCGATCTCCTTGCTTCTTGGATGGCCTGTAATCATACAAATCATGTTGTCAGGGCAACTGTGTTTGTCAGGGCAACTGTGCCCCCATTGGCTGTGGGGAGAGGAGGAGGGAGTGGGGAGCCCAAAAGGAGGGAATTTCAAAATGTATTCAAAGGGACTGGAAGTCAGAGAGAGCCCTTATAGTGGGCCTCTCTTGAAGAAGAGGGTACACTAGGAGAGGAGGAAGAAAAGTTTGATTTTGTGGTTTTCTTTTCTCAGCACTGAGTATAATATGCTTTGCTATTGCTGCTATAACTATCTGGTTTTGCCTGATCTCGAATTGACAAAGGTAGGACTTGGGTGCCTTCCTTCCTTGAGTTGTGGTTTGTTTTGTTTGTGAGATAGTGTTGTGGCGAGAAGTGGACAGTGGCAGTTCTGCATGTGTGTGTAATATTTCTTAGTGATTGCTGTGATGAGCTGTATGTCTGGCCTTGAGAATAACTTGTGCTTCGCTCACTGCTTCTTTGCTCTGCAATCTCCATTGCAAGGTGTATTCAGTCAAAATCTGGCTGAAGTTGCTCTATTTGAATTTATGGCTATCCTTGCTGCTAAGGGTGCTGTTGTGGCAGCTTTTACAATGCTAGGAATGTAAGGAGTCATAATTTTGTGTGAGCGAGCAATTTGTGCCAATGATGTTACTGCTGCTGGGATCCTATGGGAGGTTTAGGAAAAAGTTAAAAATTTGTTTAAAAGCGCCCACATGCCCATTTCTTGTGGGTTGGGTGCTAGGTAGCACCCATCACGCTCTACCTCACAACTCACTTTCGTGTCCCTAGGAGCTACCCGTGGGGAACAATGGGTTATTTCGAGTTGTCCCATTGTTCCCAAGCTGCACTCAGGGTGTACACACAAGTTTTGCACTGCAATTTGCAATGCATTTTTTTGCAACCCTGCCTTGAAAAACATTTCAGAAGCACACAGTAAAAGGGAATCTATCCCCTACCAACACAGTACACACTTCAAACACAGTCCAAATGACCAAAAAAAAAAGGAAAAGGGTTTACTGACCCAGAATCCACTGCCAGCCACAGTAGCAGTAGCTATGTATGTATGTATGTATGTATGTATGTATGTATGTATGTATGACATGGTGGCTAACACAAAACAATTAAAACAAGCTGACCCCGCACAGAGCATCTGTTCACTCTTTGGGGCTGGCTACCTCTCCCCTACCCACTCCTGCCCCAGTCTCAGGCCAGGCCAAGTGGATGGCCAGGCCCGCCGTCACCGCCTTGTATCCGCGGCCGGGCCAGGCCAGGCCCGCCGCCGCCGTCACGACCGCGCTGCTGGGCCGGGCCGCCCCCGCCGCTGCCGCCTCACATCTGCAGCTGGGCTGCTCCGCCCGGGCCCGCCACCGGCCGAGGCCCACTGCTCCGCCTGGGCCTGCCGCCGGCCGGGGCCAGCTACTCTGCCTGGGCCCGCCACCGGCCGGGGCCCGCTGCTCTGCCCGGGCCCACCACCACCGCCTCGCCCGCTGCCGCCTTGCCTGCCCGGGCCCGCTGCCTCGGCTCCGCGGACGGGCCTGCGGCCACCATGGCTGCCCACAGCCTGGCCCGCCGCTGGTTGAGTTCTCCTGGGTGCACCTTAGCCAATAAGGCGCCCCCGCAGCCCAGCCAATCAGCTGGGCTGCCGGGACGCACGTTTGAAAGGCACACCCAGGAGAATTATATGTATAGAAGATACAAAGGGCTACATTCTTTGCAGCCTTCTCTTGCAGTAAGGGACCCACAATGGCTGCTGTGCAACTCTAAAGGCAGCCCCAATAGACAAGGTGGCTGTGGAAAGACTTTAAGAGGCTTCTTGGCATCAGCGCAGTACTCCTATCCGGAGCACTGCACAGTTGCCTGAAGCTACCTGCTAGCTTCAGCGGATCCCTTAACTCAATGAAAGGCTACACAGAATGTAGCCCAGTAATAATAAAAATATAGTATCACAGACATAGTAGTGCTAGCAGCAATAAAATATCATAAGAACACAGAACATAAGAACAGCCCTGCTGGATCAGGCCCAAGGCCTAGCTAGTCTAGCATCCTGTTTCCCACAGTGGGCCAACAGATGCCTCTGAGAAGCCCACAGGCAAGAGGTGAAGGCATGCCCTCTCTCCTGCTGTTGCTCCCTGCAACTGGTATTTAGAGGCATCTGAGGCTGGAGGTAACCTATAGCCACCAAACTAGTAGCCATTAATAGACCTGTCCTCCATTAATTTGTCCACACTCCTTTTAAAGCCATCCAAGCTAGTGGCCATCACCATATCCCATGGCAAAGAATTCTATAGATTAATTATGTGCTGTGTGAAAAACTACTTCCTTTTGTCGGTCCTAAATTTCCCAACCTTCAGTTTTATAGTGGGATGACCCCTGATTCTAGGGTTGTGAGAGGGAGAAAAATTATCTCTGGCCACTCTCTCTACCCCATGCATAATTTTAAACAGATCTATTATATCTCCCCATAGTCACCTCTTTTCCTGAATAAAAAGCCCCAGATGCTGTAGCCTTGCCTCATAAGGAAGGTGCCTGAGCCCAATGATCACCTTGGTTGCCCTCTTCTGTACCTTTTCCAATTCTACAATGTCCTTCTTAAGATACAGTGACCAGAACTGTACACAGTACTCCAAATGTGGCCACACCATAAATTTGTATAAGGGCATTATAATATTAGCAGGTTTATTTTCAATCCCCTTCCTAATGATCCCTACCATGGAATTGGCCTTTTTCATAACTGCTGCACATTGAGTTGACACTCAGTGCTGTCCCCCATGACCCCAAGATCTCTTTCCTGGCCAGTCACTGACAGCTCATACCCCATCAGTGTATATGTGAAGTTGGGGTCTTTTGCCCCAATATTCATCACTTTACACTTACTTACATTGAACCACATCTACCATTTTGTTGCCCATCCCCCAGTTTGGAGAGTTCCTTTGGGAGCTCCTCACAATCTGTTTTGGATTTTACTATCCTAAATAGTTTAGTGTCATCTGCAAATTTTGCCATTTTGCTGCTTACACCTGCTTCTAGATCATTTATGAATAAGTTAAAGAGCACTGGTCCCAGAACAGATCCCTGGGGGCCCCCATTTCTTCCTCCCCTCCATTGTGAAAACTGTCCATTTATTCCTCCATTTCAGAAATTGTCCCACTGTTTCCTGTCCTTCAACCATTTACCAATCCACAATTGAACCGGTCCCTTTATCCCATGAATGCTAGGTTTACTCAGACAGAGAGAAATTTACATAAGAACAGAGAGGGGTTAAAAAAAACAAAACAACCCAATAAAATTAACAAACAGTAGAGCAGCTCAAAATATTTTGGGGAAGTCATGCTGAAACAAAAACATTTTCAAATTATGTTTAAAATTTGCCAGGAAAGCTGCTACCCAATGATCAGGAGGCAGAGATTTCCAGATAATGGGGTCTATCATCAAGAAGGCTGAGTCACACATCCCACTAACTGAGCTTCAGAGGGCATCCTGAAGTATAACTTATTCACACGACCGACAGGGCAGGTAGGCGTGGGGGTGGAGGGAAGGCATGGATGGACCTACCTTCCCTCCAAGATGATGGTTGATTTTCCTTTGGGTGTGCTTCACACCCACACGATCCATGCTGCTCATGGCAGCGCAGATCACTGGCGGCTGGGACAATGAGTCCCAGCCTCTGGGAATCCCAAAATGTACCACAAGATGATCATGGTGCTTTGGGGGGATTCCCCTGGGATTCAGGCACCTAGAAACTTGGAATAAAACTATCATTGTGCATAATCATTTTATTCCATAAAGTGGGCATTCAGCCAAAATTAACCAAGTTTAACTCCCATTATTAATTCTAATGTGAAAATTAAACACGTGCTCAAATCTCTCCCATGGAAATCAAGAGCAATTTAAAGTGTTGGAAAATGCCCCCAAACAAAAGATGAATCCATGTCATTCAGCTATTTAGCAGCCAAACCAGCCAAACCATCAGACAAAGGTTAACCACTTGTTCATCAAAGTCAAGCGGAAAATATAGTTATTGGAGATTTCTGAACTGTGGTTTATGGCTCCTAAGTAGGCTTTGAAAGAGACCTCTAAAGATACAGCTCCTTCTCCCTGTTTCTCTCTGCCAGCCACACAATGGGACGAAGAGAGAAGAGATTGCATTCCAAAGTCCAAAGGCTGCAATCATAAGCATTATCAAAAGAAAGGAAGTCCTGCAAATTTAGTAGGACTTGCTTCCAAATACACACATTTCAGATTCGGTTGTAGGAGAAGAATGTGGCCTTGGGGGCAGCAGTAGTGGCAATCTGAGCACCACAGAACCTCAAGATGGGCCACAGATATAGATGGGGAATTGAATGGAGATGCAACTGGTTGCATCTGTATATGCTGCAGAACTCAAGTAATGGAGCAATTGTTGCTGTCGAAGAGAGGAAAGGAGAAGTCACAGAAATGAAGGTTATGGATGGCCTGTTCAAGAGGCTATGTAGTGGTGGGAGCTGTCAGGCAGTTGATGGGGTGGAGATAAAGGAGCAGTGGTGGAGGATATGGGGACAAAAGAATGGGAACTAACTTTTATGCTTAGAACTTTGGCTATCCTGATATATATTGTTCCAAGAGACTAAAGAAGAGCTGTGGGGCCAGATTTTCTTTGTAATATGGCATAGGTAAGCATTCAGACTGTTTTTGTATTCCTTTTACATTGATTAGCACCAATCCAGAATTTTATATATAAATATAAAGAAACAGCAGGGAAAATGCTGCACAAATCAAATAACATCATTTCTGCTCCTCCTCCACTGGTGTCATATACTGTTCAGTTACATGCATGCCAATGCTGCATCTCCAGTTTAGTGTGGTAATGGCTTGTCTCATAAAATATTGCTTTCAGGAAGGGGACAGAAGCGTGAACTCCAAGCTTATCGTGTAGCTTATGGGTTCCTTTAGGAGCTAGAAATGGCCACATTCCAAGAAGCGGGAACAGATGTAACATAAATGCCATTCTGGTCTCATTTACATTTGATGGCTTGTTTCACTTCTGCCTCAAGCAAGCCCGAATCCAAATCTGCCTTAAGCCAGGGATAAATTCTGCTCTCATAATAAGTATTGATTTTATGCAGTGCTAGCTTGTTTTCTACACTCACTAAAGCCTTGCATGTGGTACAGCAAAACAAATGCCATTGCTAGGTAGCTCCTAAAAGAACCCCAGAGTGGTGTAGTGGTTAGAGTGCTGGACTAGGACCGGGGAGACCTGAGTTCAAATCCCCATTCAGCCATAAAACTAGCTGGGTGACTCTGGGCCAGTCACTTCTCTCTCAGCCTAACCTACTTCACAGGGTTGTTGTGAAAGAGAAACTCAAGTATGTAGTACACCGCTCTGGGCTCCTTGGAGGAAGAGCGGGATATAAATGTAAAATCATCATCATCATCATCAGTTTAGACCCTTTTGAACACACATCCAGAGGCACTGGAGTTGATTCCATTCCACTGGGGAAATTGTGGCAATCACATGGACTCATGAATCTTCCCCACTTGATTCATGGGCATGGGTAAACCTTTCATGAGTTGAGGTTAGGCAGTCACCTCAGGTGGCACCAGCTGGACCTCAAAATGCCTCCTCCTGCTGCTGCTATCAGAGCAACTCTTCCAGACCAATCTTACCCTTGCATGCCTTGTAAAGTAAGCTTCTCCACACACTACTTGCAAGAAGCACGAGGAAAGGTAAGGAGATTGCTGGCAACCATCCTTCCCCTCTGCCCCACTCCCACCATTTTCAACAATTGCAATAGTTGGTTTTGAAAAGGAGGTTGGTCCCTGGCACTGCAATATCGTGGGCCACCCCATCTGTGAATATGTTCAGGTTCCACCTACTTGCTCCTTCCCCACCCATTTCCCTTCAATGTCCACTATGCATTTAAGATTAAATAAACCCAAAAGATAACCCTTAAAATCCAAATTTATTTGCAAAATATTCTCTATTTTTGGGTGCAGAGGATCCTGCTTTAAGTTATGATCACAAACTGGAATAGTTCTATTCTTGTCACATGATCACCCTACATCACTATCTTTCACTTTCAGTCAACCAATACCATACATCGTTAACTAAATCAACAGGAATACCCGTCCTTTCATCTCCCCTACACCACTTTTAAAAAATTAAACTCAGGAGTGGTTTATTCATTTTACCCACACACTCCAGACAGATTCACTTTTATCAGCAATTGTCATAATAATTTTGTCTATCAACTGGAGTATGATTTAGTCGAGGGGGCAGTTGCCCTTCAATCCCCTGGGCTTCAAAGCTAGGTGGCCAGATTTGGCTTTTAAAAAGCCAAATTCTGGCTTACGGCCCATTTGACCCACGAGAATACCCCTTAGGTTCTGGCAATTCTGCTTCAAACCACATATGGGTATTCCTCAGGAGCACCCATATCTTGGACCAACTCACTGGTTATCATAATAGTTACTTTGTCTGTTGAAACAATTCAGTAGACCTGGACACTAGACATGCACGTCAAAATCAGAAATCCCTATGCTTTTTTTTTTTTAAAGGAGGAGTTGGGGAAACTGGGAAACTATCGTGTTCCCATGACATTGCTGCAGTTATCATGAGGCATATCAACCCATATCAATCTACCCAACCCATATCAATCTACCCGAGCAGCATCATAGAACCTTCACTCTGGTTTCCTGCCCCAACTCAAATTCAGCTGGTGGGCACCAGAGGTAGAACCTTTTCACTAGCAGCGCCACACTTGCGCAATTCACTTCCTGGGGAGATTCACTAAACCTGCATATTCTCTGATTTTAAAAGGACCTTTAAAATATTCTTATTCTATAAGGTTTTTAATAATCAATTTGTGTGCTACTGGTTTTTACAGCCTTGCAACTTTTATGCTGTCTGTTTCATTGGGCGGCATTTTATTGTTGCATTTTATTGCATTTTAGTAGGTTATTCCTTCTTTAAATGTACCCTGCCTTGTTAAATTATATTTTAAAAGCAGGATAAAAATAAACAAATGTGACAAAATAATCACAGCAGATGCTTTTAAAATACTGGGTTTCTTTAGTTCGCTTGTTGTGCTATTTAATCTTGAATTTTCCTAACAGTGGGCCTTTGCTGTGAATCCTCCCCGCCTTCCAAATTCTCAAGCACCCCTCACTACTAAAAGGCAAAATGGCATCCCTGCTTTCCCCTCCCTCAGTTTAAATCAATTTGAAAAAGAGAAGGAGCTCTCTGACCCACAAGCTTCATATCCTTGTCTCTCATGAAGCATTGCATTTTCAATCCCTTCTCTATCCTTCCCTCACAGAAAGGATTCAGCATGGAGGCTTAGATGGAGATAGGCCATAAGAGTTGTGCTGCCCCAACAAATGGAAAAGAAACGTTGGGTAGGAAGACTTTTTTCCCCCATAAGGAGCCTGTTAAAGCAAGGTTTAACAGTGAGGTTAAAACAAATGTTCCACCAGAAAAAAATACCACATGAGGGAGAGATTCTTTTCAGCCCAAAGCCACAATGTCAGAGAAACTGCAGGCCTAGTATGGGGAACTACAAGCAGGCGACCATATGGAGAACAGCTAAATTAAACTGTCATCCTCAAATTAAGGAAGGGACATTTCCCTCTTCCCTGATGCATTTCCCCTTGCTGCCACATCCAGCTTAAAGGAATAATGGGGGGCATTTATTGAATGCAATATTTATTGAACGCTTGTTGCATTCATATCTGTGTGGTAATTTCCCCACAAATCTATAAACTTTGAGGTGAAAATAGTGCTTACTTGAGGTGAAAATAGTGCTATGTTCTTCATTATACCCCTCACTCCGAGGAGCTGCTGCGGCGAGGGGTAAACACAGGTCCCCTCTCCCTTAGCTATGTCCCTGAGGGGTGCTCAACCTCTCTTGCACCCACCAATTCTTCTCTGAAAATCCCAAACAGTACCCCACCATTTTGGATTAGCTGGGTTTGCTTCATTGCAGAGCTTGTGGAAAAGAATCTGTCCAAAAGAGCTCAGAAGCCATTTGCAGGAAGAATCTGTGGATGGGGGAAAACCAATCCCTTCCACCAACAGAATCCTCACTGCAAATGCACCCCCCCTACCACACACACACACACACACACACACACACACACACACACACACACACACACACACAGCTTTACAAAGGAAACCCTGTGCTTCCCTCATAGCATCTAGCTGTGCCCAAACACAATGCAGGAATCAAGGGCTCCAGGTCCAAAATACAGCGTGTGTATCAATTGGTGGTAGCAGGCTAAAAATAGACATGGACAGAACAATCTTAGTGGAAAGGTTCATGTATCCTCCCCTACAACTCCCATCACTCACCCTCCAGATTGGCGACCTGGATAGGTTTCCTCTTGTTGAATCTGGCCTTTGGCAATCCTATTTGTTCCATCAATCATTTACACAAGAAACTCTGCTGACAGCAAACTGAATTCATCCAGCCCTACTTGCAAGTGTTAAAATTCATCAACATTTTTGCAGAAGGTAACTGACAACAGCATCTTCCTTCTACATCCACTCTGATGAAAAGTAGAATTCGTTCCTTTGGATAGTGCCACACAGAATGAAAAATTCAAGTCTTCAAACTGTATTTATTCCCTAACTTAGAAAAAGATCAAGCAACCCCACATTCAACTTCTTTTGGTGAAAGAGGCAGGCCATAGAGAAAGCAAGGAGCATAGCCTCTTCCAGCTCATGAGTAAACCAGCACCACCAATCCATTGGGAATTTTGGCCATGACTTCTATAGCAATGATGCTAGCAATAACTAGGCAGCAAAAAGAACAGACTGGCTGAATCAGACCAAAGGCCCTATCTGCTCTAGCACTACTGTGTTTCCAACACTAGCTAACCAGCTTCCTCTGGGAAGCCAACAAGCACTGTTGCTTAACCCCAGCATTTGATATTCAGAGGTGTACTGCCTTTGTACATAGAGGCTTCATTTAACTATTGCGGTGAACTGTTGTTGATAGACGTATCCTCCATGAATTTGTCTAACCAGAAGTGTAAGAATATTGCTATAACTGGTTTATGTTATAGGGAGATGTGAGTTACATAGGGGCTCATTGGGATACTTCCGGAAGGGTAGCAATGCATTCTTGTTTTTTGGTTTTTTAAAAATTATTTACATCACTTGGAACATTTACAGAAAAGGGTTTATTTAAATAAATAAACACCCAGTTTTAAGAATCAGTTCTGGAGTGGGTGTCTGCTATTTTGAAAAAGTTCTTCTTCCTCTCCTTACATCCAGCCTGCTGAAGTCTCTCTTACCCCACTCCCCATCTCCACCCTCTCCCTCTCATGCAGGTGTCTCTACAGGAAACCACAGACAAGAGGAAATGCTGTGAAAATGGTACTTCATCTCCTCCTCTGCTTAGTTTTCAGGGGATTTGCCACTTCACCCAGGCAAATGCCTTCAGGCAAGCAGAAGCTTCATTTGAAAGTGTTTGCTCTCTCTTTTGAAATCCACACGAAACTTTGAATAAAAACAGGCCTGCACAATGGGTGATACAATAAGCTACACACAGCTCACCAGCCACATACTGTGGCTTGCCAGGTGCTTGGCAACTACCCTAAAGCAGCACAGGAGGTTTATCAGCCTTAGTGGGTCATCCCACATATACTGATGAGCTACTTTCAGCTTGGTGGTTACAAGCTGTGTGGGGCCAAATTAGAAGTGTTACTCTGGGGCCAAATTTGAATCCATGGGCAAAAAGTTAATAATGAGCATATAAATGTGTGTGTGTGTGTGTTTCTGCATCTAGAGAGGATGACTTTATACCCAATATATCCCATATGGGGAAAGACTCATGTAAAGAACTGAAGTTTTTACAAAGCTGTCATAGTTCTAGTCGGTTCTCCATGCAAACATATACTGTAGATCCAATTCAGATTGAACCAAATTGTGAAATAAATAACTGTGACTTCCAGTAGAGGTATTGTATTTGCATTTACCATTTGAAAAGGCAGCCTAGATTGTGTCACAAAATTGGTGCTACAACCTTTTATTGAAAATATGTATCCTGTTCCAATCCGTCGCAATTTGGGTGGCAATTCAGAGTATAACAACAACAAATATTTATATACCGCTTTTCAACAAAAGTTTTCAAAGCGGTTTATAATGGTTTTCTTTTTCCAGTGCTCCATCTTACGAGCACTCAAGAAGTCTCTCAACAGTTTGCTCTGTCCAGATTCTGAAGTGGATCACTCAAAGAACTCCTCTGGAAATCCATCCACTTCTGCTGGTACTTCCAAAATTTAAATCTAGTTGCTGAACCTTTTACTTTCTCTTACAAGCCAAACTGCCGATACACGGTATTACTCAGGATTTGAAGGTATGGTAAACAACAACAACAAATATTTATATACTACTTTTCAACAAATGTTTCCAAAGCAGTTGACATGGAGAAATAATAAATAAATAAGATGGATCCCTGTCCCCAAAGGGCTCACAATCTAAAAATAAACATAAGATAAACACTAGCAACAGTCACTGGAAGTACTGTGCTGGGAGTGGATAGGGCCAGTTACTCTCCCCCTGCTAAATAAAGAGAATCACCACATTTAAAAGGTGCCTCTTTGCCCAGTCAGCAGAGGAGCCTGGGGTCTTTACTTGAGGGCAAAGACCTCACTCTTGGCATCTGGCCATATGGCATCACTTAAGCTGGTGTGCTTTGCAATGCCAGCTCTCCAAACATTTTATACAGCCCTCAAAAGCATATACAGTGCACCAAGGATGCAACAGGGCTTCCAGGTCTCAGCAACCTACTTATGAAGTTGTTCAAAGCATCAGTACATCCTCAACCACCATGTTCTGCCTTACACAGAAATGCATATGATCAAGCAATCTACACATGGCTCATTACTTAGGTTTTGTAGCTGCTTCCAAGCTATTTTCTGAGCCATGCTGGTATATGCTGTCAAGAAAAAAAAGGGTGAAAACCTGAATGTATACTATAGATCAGGGATTCTCAACATTATTGGACTTCAACTCTCATAATCCCCAACCAAAGGCCACTGGGGCTGGGGATTATGGGAGTTGAAGTCCAATAACATCTGGAGACCCAACGTTGAGAACCCCTGCTATAGATGAACCCATGACATGGAAATATGGTGAGTACATATTAGTTTTTATCCTAAAATTAAAGTCACAGGAGAAATACCAGTAGAGAAATACCAATAATTTGTGAGGTAAAACATATTTAAAAAACAAATCCCTCCTCCAAGCCCAGTTTATATTTCCTTGTGTTCATAATGCTAGTATGCAAGAAAGGATGATATAGATCAAAATCTGTTCATTAATCCACAATGTATCCCACAAACTGATGCTTCAGTTCAGGCTCCCAGAGATATAACCGATGCAGAGGTGCATTCCTCAGTTACACTCCTCCAAGACCTCATTTCACTGACTGGATGTGTCTTTTGCTGTGGATGTGGATGGCTGCCCAGTAGTACCAGTTGTTTCACCTGCCTAACTACTCATGACGAGAACTGGATTGGGGCCTTAATCTAAAGTGACTGCTCCCTCCCTCCCTCCTCCTTTAATCCTTTTATATTTTATTTATGTTTATTTAACACCACTTTAAAAAAAATCCAAGCACTATTGCGTTTAACATGAAGTGATAAACATTCACTATATCCCGCTTTCCACTCTGGCAGTATAAAAGACTGAAAGCAATTGCACTGACAATCACAGTCATAATCATACTGCGTCTTGGTAGAAAATCAAATGGATTTCAAGTTGGGTTTTCTCCCTACCATCTAATGATTTAATTTTTTAGGTGTTGCAGCTTAAAAAGGATGCAGACAAACTGGAATGGGCTGGGTGGGGGGCAGAGAAGATGGCCAGGGGTCTGGAAAATAACCTCTATAAGGTCCTGGGAGGAACTGGGTATATTTAGCCTGGAGAAGAGAACACCTAATGGGTATATGGAAGCACTCTTCAAATGTCTGAAGGGCTGTCACACAGGAGATGACATTGACTTGTTCTCTGATGCCCCAGAGAGCAAATCAGAGTTATAAGAGAGCAGATTTCGGTTAAACATTAGAATAAATCTCTTAACTAAAAGAGCAGTATTACAATGGAACCAATTACCTATGGGGTGAGATATGCTCTCCTTTGATGGAAATCTTCAAGCAGAGGCTGGAAAGCCCTCTCTTGGAGATGTCCTAGTTATAGATTTCCTGCACCAAGCAGGGGGCCGGACCGGATGAACTACAAGACCCCTCCAGCTCTATGGGTCTATTATCTCACCTGAAACGTGGGACATGTCTTGAGCTTCATCTGTTTCCATTTTCCTCGAGTTATCTGAAAGAAAGAGGGGGGAAAGCCTTAAGTTTAATGTGAAATGAAAAATCACAGAGAGAGAGAGAGAGAGAGAGAGAGAGAGAGAGAGAGAGAGAGAGAGAGAGAGAGAGAGAGATTGAAAGAAGAGAGGGAGAAAGGGGAAAAAAACTTTGCTATTTAACTATGAGATTATCTGGCAGGACTAATGTATTTTCTGTCTCTTTCTTTCCCATCCTGCAGACTTGTGGGGGTATCAGACTGGCACAGACCTTGATCCTTTTAAAAAGAGCATTACAAAGATTTATAAAAATATCATTACAAGCACAGGAGGACCAAATTTGTTATTTATTGTTAATTTCCTACTGCATAATAACCCAAAATGCAAACTGACTGCAACAAAATTAAGCAGAAAATTAAATGGCCCTGGGTCATTGTAGGCAAAGAATTCATTCTCTTGGCTGATCCATAGTTATGTTCTTTCTAATTTACTGAGCATGCATCGATGAACCTTGAGTCAGCTTGGTGACACGCGTACAATCAGCAATCAAAAAACGAAGCAATTTGCTGAAGAATGTCTCATTTACCCAGGCAGGCCTGCATATCTGAACAGCAACCGCCACTACCTCCATTAATAATGAATACACCTCAAGCAGTGGCAGATGGGCAAAACAGCAGCTTCAGTCTTTTGGCCCTCTCTTGCTCGAGAGTCCTTTGCTTCAAACCACACCAGCTTTCTTCTAGATAGGGAGAAGAGGCACTCCCCAAAATAGCAAACTGAGCCCTGGAGAGAAAGGGAACCCAGGCCTTCCTGTTTTGCTGACAGATGGCTTGACTCCACAGATTTGTAACAAATACTGGGAAGCTGCTTGCCCTTCTGTTGCAACACATAATGTTCCAAAGAATAAAGTTGCAAACTGACCACAAACACCAGGGAGAAGCATGCCTGGGGTTAGTGGGGTAGAAATAAAAGTCCAAGTCTTTGCTTGGTGCGCAAGACTACAGGTCTGATGTCTCAAGAGCCTGGGGTGGACATCTGGTGGCTCTTTGGATAATAAATGCCTTGCTAAGGCAGGTATTCTCATCACAACCCGACACTGAACTCTCAGATCAGTGTTGGCAACTTAGGTAACCTCTCTTCAGGAAATAGAGCTCAGCCTAAGTTCCGTAATCTGCCAACCTTTTCTGGCTACAGAGTCTTTATGCTGTCTTTATGATTAAGGCATCTCCTCCAGCAGTTTAAATAACTTTCTGGAATTTCTAAAGATGCCACAGTCATAGGTCAATCTTCACAAAGGAGCAGGATACAGGGGGATTTGATGGGCCAGCATACAGAATATTTCCCAATATAACATTTATTAATGCTCAGTGCATGGTAGTGCACTAAGCCAAACACATCCACATTGGACAACCTACCAGAGGCTCAATAAACCAAGTGTCTGCTGCTATCCTAGGACTGTAAAATGAGTAAATCTATCAAGCACCTGACAGGCCACAAAACATGACTAGTGTGCTGTGTCTGGCTTGGTGGTTCCACGTTATGCAGACCTGGCCTAGAGTGCTGGATTTGGACATGGGGAACCCAGATTCAATCTCTGCTTACTTACAATACTCACAGGTCAACTCATCATCTCTTGACCTGACTTGACCTCACATGCTAGTTATTACAGAGCTAAGTCGTATCTCTAAGCTCCTTTGAAAAGGTTTTAATGTGATAATTAAATAGTGCAGGCCTGAGAAATGGACCTTCCTTCAAGAGTCGGTCTGTCCACACACACCCCACCCCCCCCCACCCTGTGGATTTTCCTCTTCTGCCTGTGCTTTGTTACTGACATGCACACGTGCCTTCAACTCCATCATGAATCCTACCCACCTACTACCCAATTCCAGGCAGGCTGTTGACTTCTTTTCTTTCTTACCATTTTTCAGGTGTTTGACATGTTTAGCCACTAAACATTTATTTACATTTAGTGCCTTTTTTATTTTTAAAGCCAATCCATAAAAAATATACTTTTAAAAATACGTTACAAAACAAACACCTCGGGATGGGAGAGGAAGTAGATTTATGACTGCTACAAAGTGTAGCCAACCAGAATTCTGCCTGGTTGGCTTTTCCTGCAAACTGTTTGAACCCAAGCTTTATTCTCGCTTGCAATTTTGTATCTGTTCTAGAAGTGACTGATACACTGTCTTCAGCCTCAGTGCATCAGTTATATACTGATCAATCAAGGGTTGCCAGGTCTCATGGTTTGAAGTGCATACAGCTGAAATAAAACAAGAGCTCAAAGCCTTCCTCCATGTTGGCTGGCCTGATTGTTGTCTCCTCCTCCTCCTGTTGAGGAATGAAGCACTCCACAGCCAGTTGTCTGAAACAGGAGGGTGTTGTGCTGCTTCTATCTCAGACACTCAGATGTTGGGAGGAGGAGGAAGAGGTGGTAGAGGCACTAGTGGCAATGAAAGTGAGCAAGCTGGGAAAGACAGTGCCCAGCAGCTGAGTGCCTGGGATAAAATGGTGCATATTCTTCCTATAACATTATCCCCACACCCCAGGTTACTACAGATAACCAGCCAGTAGGAAATAGGTTGTATCTGATGGGAGGGGAAACCTGACTCCTTAAAGCAAATGCATTCTGTTCAGGGCACAGTCATGAAGTTAAGCACTTTTTAAAGTCTATTGATTTCAATGGCTGACATACTGCACAGCATCCTGTGGGCATTGTGGGCACCACTGGAAGTGCTGTGTGCTTGTAACACTTGTGGAAGCAGGCGTGCAAATGTAGGAATTCGTGTGAATGCAGTCGCGCAATAAACAGCCACTAGTTTCCAAAGGCTGCCCATTGTGCAACTACGTTTGTACAATTTCCAGCCTTCATGCAAGAGTGCTCTTGTGCAACTGCATCCATGCTGCATTACAAGCATGCAGCAGTTCCTGTGGTGCCCACAATGCCTGTGGGGAAACTGTGCAGTATGACAGCCAATGGAAGACATTTAAGCACATGCTTAACTTTCTCACAGACATCATGGGACTTAAGAGCGTAGTTCTTCATTGCTCTGCTTTTGTTTTCCATCTGGTAAGGTGGACTCTAGTCACAAATAGCTCCTGCCCCACAAGAAAAAAAATACATAAAGCCTATTCAGGCTAGGGCTGGGCTGCTCATGTGCAATGCTGGAATCGAGCCCGATCCTGGCACTGCCCTCCCACCCAACCTGACTTTTTATTTCAGCCTTTAGCCAGGGTTAAGGATGCAAGCGCACCTTTTACCCTGGCACTAGGGTTGTGCGTATGCTCGGGCTGCAAGCAATATAAAGAGCTGGGTGGCAAGAGCGCCTGGCTGAGGGAGGATCCTTCAATGTACTGCGGGCCTGGCACGGTGCACTGAGGGATGCCGGAGGACTTCCTCCTCCAGCTCCCTGTTCTGCCTCTCGCAGTGGCGCTGCTTGTGTGCCACAGCGAGTGGCAGAGTGAATTGGGGACAGTGATCTTGTGCAGAGAGGCAGGCAGGAGCCTTCCTCCCTGCCAGCCCTCCCTGACTGCCAACGATCACAGATATGTGCACAACTTTATAGTCTTATGTTTTGTGCTATGAGGGGAAAGCCTTTTAAGATCCACCTTCGGACACATTGACACAAACCATTTTTAAGGTGAACAGCACTAGTGCACCTAAAAACTGAAATTCGCTAATGTAACATGCAAATGTTTGCAAAGGTACACTATATTCTAGAGATAGTCATATGGAGCTGGAATTGGCTGCATCTCCCCAGATCTACTGCTACATAATGAAGCACTTCTCATGATCAGTGAGAAGAGCTTCTGGACTAACTGCAGGGAAGGATGGTTTACTTCCCCCCCTCCCCTCAGATGATCGGTGTTCCGTCCCTGGGTGGGCTTCTGTGGGCCGAACGCCCCTCGCTCAGCGGCTTCGGGGGTTGGGCTCAGGCCCGCCCCGGAGTGCCAGTAATGCTCTTCGTGAGTGTGTGGTGCATTTCTGGGATTTCCCCCTCCCCAAGGGAGTGTGTCCGCCATGGCTGCAAGCACACGATCAATTAACCCGGTGTTTGGGCACACTTACGCCCAAAACCTGGGTTAAGTGGTGGGCTACATAAGAGGGCCCGCTGATGCCACCAGGAGCCACACAGTTCCCGGCAGTTCTCATGAGCAGCAAAAAATGGGCTGGGCTTCCTTAGCCCGGTTTTTGCTGCTCGTGAGAATAGCTTCACTGTGTAAAATGGCTCTAAGAAGCCACTCCTACATCAACAATGCTTTCCTTGCACTGTGAGCACATTTAAAGACTGGGGATGATGCACTGCACAATGTTCCGTGTGTGTTTTAACAAAATGTGTTTGCAGCTGAGCAAGAGCGCTCTTGCAAAAATGCAATAAATTGCACAACTGGAGTTGCACGATGGACAGCCATTGGAAATAATGGCCATCTATAGCACAACTGTGTTTGCACATTATTTGTGTTTACACAAGAGCCTTCTGTGCGCATGTTTCATTAAAACTCATGTGGAAGATTGTGCAGCATGTCATTGCATTGCTTAGATTTATCCCACTAAGGCTCATGCAGCCCAATCCCATGCCATGTTTACTCTGAATTCTCATTTTATTCAGTGGAATTTACTTGCAGGTAACGGCAAAAATCAGGAGGATTCAAATGAGAAAAGATGAGAGAATTTGACCTTAAATTATTGCTAATAAACAATATTATTTTCTACCTTTTTGTTGTTGTTATTAAGTGACAGCTTTGCCTGCTAGAAATATAGGCAGGCATGGACCATGCATAACTTAGAGTGCACTGCACATAGCTGACCTGGCCCTTTTCAGCACCAGTTAAGCTAGGCCTGGCTGCCAACCCAGCTGAATGCAGTCTATCATCGGTATAAGGTGGCCCAACAGGACATGTTAATATGATTTGTCAGAGAACAGCAAGTATAACAAACTCTCAGAAAGTAAAAGTTTGAAGTTGACACATATCTGGAAAATTGCAGCTTTCTCTGTAATAATACAGGAGGACCTCATTAAGGTCCAGCACTCACGGTTTTGTGTACCTGCAGTCGGGTAATTAGCACCCAACCTCAGTATATGTGGAAAAAAACAGGGAGGAAAGGGTTAAACCCACATATTCACGGTCAGGGGTGGCTGGAAATGTCTCGGAAGTCTTTTCCAGCTTCCATTTTGTGTTTGGGAGCCATTTTATGGCTCATATATCTAAAAAAATTTGGACAAAATGGTGATTTCTGGATGTTTGGGGGGGGCCCTGGATGCCCCGGACCACTTTGCTTTCGTTCCATGATAGGGAACTTTGGGGGGTAATTGGGGGTGGGGGGGTGGGAACCAGGGCAAAAGCCACAATTTTTGGCCAATTTTGGGTCATTTTGAGTAGTCCAGGAACCTAACTCCCCTGATTCCCATAGTCCTAATGCCCCGTTATTCACGGATTCACTATCCTTGCCCCCTCACCACAGAAAGGAACCCCCATGAATGATGGGGTTCTCCTGCATCTACTCAGCAAACTTTACCTCACATAGCTATTGATGAATAGCCATAAGCCTCAAACTGTAAATATCCTGCTATTATCCTACTTTCCATTTTTATTATTTTGGATATTATTTTGATTTCCTTTTATCGGATTGTTACAAGAATCAAGGCAAATGAACAGGTTTATTACCACCAGTTTATTCACCTTTTCCCCACCACCACCCCTTTAAAAAAAGATGAAGTTTTAAAGGGTAGGTAGCCTCAGCAATCAGGGGGCTGAAGCAAATGGATTGTTGTGAGGAGAAACTTAAGTATGCTGTGCACCGCTCTGGGCTCCTTGAAGGAAGAGTGGGATATAAAATGTAAATAAAAAATAAATAAATGTAAATGCTGGAACTCAAAGTCACCCAATTAAATAGATTAACATTAGATTCAGGATGGACAAGTAATATTATTTCACACATTGCATAATTAATATATACAAGATTTGGTGATCACCACAAGCTTAGAAGTGTTCCAAGAAGAGTTTGACAAATTCCTGGCATGGGGGGCATACATCTGTTAGCCATAATAGCTAAACAGAGCCTCCATGTTCAGAGGCAATATATCTGTGAACATCAGATACTGGGGCCAGAGAACAGGAGTTGTTATTGCCTTAATCCACTGCTGAAAACTGAATGCTGGATTAGATGACCAGTTGGTCTCATGCAACATGGCTATTCTGTACTTTTAAAAAACAAACACAATTTTCCCTAAGCGGAAAATGTAGTTTCTTCTGGATGGATGTACTGGAAATCCTAGTCCAAAATTGCAAACCAGTTTTAATTAAAAGTGTTCAATATCTCCACCAGCAGCTGATAATTAACTTTATTATTGGAATTTAATAAAGTAGACCTCTCAATCCCTATGAAAGACTGTACTTTAGAACCATTTTAATTCTATTTTTAATTTCCTCTCCAGCCCACTACAAATAATAACCAACAAAAAAGTCCATTCTAGAAACAAAAACTGAGAAACATACCAGGCTCTTTCTCATTTCCATTAAGTAGGTCCCCCCCCCCCCCCGCCGCCCCAGACTACCAAGATGCGTAAGAAACAAAGTTTATAATTAAGATCAATTAATTTCCTCCTCTTCTCTGTTAGCACATCTATATGGAACGTTTCTATAGAAAATAGGGAGCTATTTAGTCAGTGTCCCTACCCTACCTTGTTATGGGAAGGAATTGACAATACAATTCATGGAAGACCATCAAAATTCAGTGAAGGGCATCAGCCTACTAGGTAAAGGTAGCTCCTTGCATCTTTAGCCCTGCAATGGGACTGAGGTAGCAAGTCTACGATGCACAGCACGACGCAAGGAAGCTCAAATGAACTCAATTGGGCTTACTTCCAAGTAAATATATAGAAGGCTGGGCTGAAATTTTGAAACATTTCCATGCTGGGTAAAAATACAAAATTACTCAAAATTTTAGATATCAGATGCATACAAAAATGTTATTTACAAATATATAATTATTTGTACTACAGTCATTTTTTGCCACTGCACTCTGAATTCTAGCAAGAATATTTCCTAGATTAGGTTTCCTTCTATTCAGCCCAATTTATATCAGATGTAGCAACTAGTAGGCTAGAAGGCTTTTTTTGTTTTTAAACCTCCCCTCCTTTATTTCCATATTTATATTCCAAATAAGGCCAAAAAAAAAAAAAAGGACCTTCCATTTTATCACAAATGCCAATGCAAAATTACATAAAAACCAGACATACAGCCTGATCCTTTGGAGAGTTAGGCACATCTGCAACATTATTAAGGCTATGGGGTACCTGTGTTCCATTTAATTTGAAGAGGTAAAGAAAAACAGAATCAGAATCACATAAAAGCAGGCTATCAGAAGGGAAAGATCCTGTACCTTGGATAGCTGCACGAAAGAAGGAATTCTGGCAGGTGCAGCTTCTCACCCTGTATGACAAGCTACACCTGCCAAAATTCCCTCTACTATACACCTATTTAGAGGTGCAGAGACCTGTCCTGCTTTATGGTCACCTTATACAGTGCTTCCATATTTTGATCAAGAAAAGTAAAATGCTATCAGAGGTTGAACACCAAACTTATCTGAACAGAGTTTGCTTACACAAATTAACCACCTTTTGCTCTACCAGTGGACAATATGATGGTGGGGGAGACCCTCCATATTTTATGGAACTTGAAAAATAACCCAAGCCATAAAATAAAATAAAATAGTGAAGTAAGAACAAGAGTCTTCAGTCCATAGGATTTGTTTAATATCAAGGTTTTAGGAACTTAGATTCAGAAAATTCTGACATTGCTTCCTAATTTCTTTTTGACAGTTCAAGGCATTCAGTGAAAAAGGAAACCGTCAGCTTGAAATGCTGGACACATTTGTGCCTCAAATAGGTAAAAGGATTCCTAAGAGAACTCCAATCAACATATCGCTTGCCTCTTCAGCTTGTTTCAGTTTGCTTACTTGAGTATCTGACAGCACTTCTGTGCCTGCCGACTCCAGTTTTAAACGAGTGACATCCTATTAATTTCAATGGGGTGGATTAAAATGATTAATGCAGTTGTCCTCTGACCTGGTGTTACAATCAGTCCTTTTCAGTAGTTCAATTAGCCAGTTTGTTTCCTTCTCAGCTGAGAAGGAATTCAGAATTGATATAATAAGAGAAAAGCTATCTTTGTTTTTATCCATTTTTTTCTCAAGCCACCGAAACTTAGGCTTGCTCTTGCTATTCATATAGTGCTTAACCTTGTTTCACTTCAACTGTCCTCTGCTTCTGTTTAGAAAAATGCAAGGTGCAAAGTTTGTAAGTAGCTGTTGTTGTTAGATGAGAAACCAACCTCAAGCCAACGGACTGATCTTGCACAGATGCTGCACACATTACTTCCATCCCATCTGAAATATTTAAGTGAATCAAATTTAAAAGTTGTAAGTAAGCACCTGCCTGATCACTCATGGCAAGTATAAATCTCCTCCAGATGACCAGGCAGGGAAGCTTTTTTAAACTAGAAAAGGTTTCTCCTTCCATGTTGCTGTTGTTATCACAGATATCTAGCACAGATAAGTTATAGACAGGCAGGCTCCTGACAATTAATGGGTGAGTAACTTCTGTTGACTTATTTGCAGGTCTGGTTATTCCAGTAATTTTTAAATTTTGGGTCAGGAGTCCCAACATGTGGCTTATGGGAGTTGACTCTATCAGGACTGATATTTCAGATGCTGAGGACAATTCAGATGCATACAGTCAAAATTATTCTGTTAGTAAAATGCTAGTGAACCAGTGTCCAACAGATACATTTTTAAACTTGTTTTCAGACTGTCAAATGCACACTTGCAAATAGCCACTCACCTGGGCACCTGTGGTGAGAAAAAATTCCTCCAGGTAATTAGGAATATTGATCCTTATTTCTTTCTGCCACACCAAGCAGTAATGTACTGGAGGGGTGGGGTATAAATATTTTAAATAAATAAATACATATCTGCAGACAGACAGACAGACCAGCCTAGTGGGTGGGCAGGCTAGTACTTTTGTGGGGGAACTAGTAATTTTTGCAGATTTCTTTGCTCTGGGCAAAGTTGTATGTTCCTGTACAGTCCATCCTCTGGAAACCACCATCCATTTTTCAAAAGATTGCTTTCATATAGCACCAACTACAGCCTAGGTCCAGCTGACCAACTTCACCATACAGCAGGGGTAGGCAGCCTTGACTCTCCAGCTCTTACAGTTCCCATCATCTATAACAGCTGGAAAGCCAAGGTTGCCTACCATGGCCATATAGCGTGAATGCTGGGGTAACTGAATGAATGAGAAGAAACATATTGTTGGCACTCATATTGCTAGCACTGTGTAATGGCTAAGAATAAACTTCAAATCACTTTGAATATCACCTCTGCCACGAACGCTCTCAGGCCCGTTCAACTTTGGCCCTCCAGCTGTTTTTGGACAACAGCTCCCATAATCCCCAGGAACAGTGGCCAATAGCCAGGGATTATGGGAGTTGTAGGGCAACATCTGCAGGAGGGCTGGAGTTGAGCAGGCCTGCAGGTGGTTCTAAGCAAGCCACTCTGCCCTGAGCCCTCATCTGCAAAATGGGGATAACGACACTCCTGTATAGGATTGTTGTGAAGATTACAAGATAATCTGTGTAAAGTGCTTTGAATACTTAAAAGTGTTATAGAAATGCGGAGGATTATCAAGCAAGACTGGGATGGGGAACAAGTTCAGTAACAGGTCAGCTGAAATCTGCAGGGGAGATTATTCTGCACACACACACACCCTGCACACATGGTTTCACCCAGCCCAGTTCCTGGCCAGGAAGGAAGCTAAGGGGTTGGTCTGGCTCATGGCAGGATTAAGGAGACTTCTACTTACCTGGCTGCACTGGCTTCTGCCCCCCACCCCCGCCCCCAAGTTCTGGGGTAGAAAAGAAGTGAGTGACAGAAGCTTATTTAAACAATGGAGGCCTTCTAAAATAATTAATTCAAGCGATAGGACTATAATATACTCTAACTGTATTGTCTGACTCTTTGCTGTAGACAGGGGAGCAAAAGAGGGAGCGGGAAATATTTTGGGGGAGCACCTGCTACCCTTTGCTACTCCTTGTCTTCTATTAACCCGGAAATTGGGCTGGCTTGCCTGTCGCTAATGGGATTTCTGCTTTTCTGTGGAGACTGCTAAATCATTCATGTCTGAGAAGACCAGGCTTGGTGCTCAGGAAAACAGTTTTGACTAGATCATGCCCCAAGTGTTTTTGCCTTGGCACCAGTGGCAACAAGCTTCAGGTATTTTTAACATGTTTCCCAGAGCAGAACCTGCCCAGAAATATTCAGGTGTTTGTAATGCTCCATGCTTAAAGTAACTCCTTAATTAATAGGAATGATAATTTTATATGATTACAGATTTAAATATTTTCACAAATTCTTCTGAGAATTTGTACCAAAATGTTATTAAATCAAAATTACTCTGTGTAGTATAGTGGCTAAGAGACTGAGCTATTAGGACTTCTCCAATTCCAGTTTCATGGACTCACTCATGAGGGGCCTTAAGCAAGCCACTCCCTCTCAATCTGAGCTGCAGTATGGAATAAAAAATACTTACTTATCTTATACAAGATACTTGTATACAAGACTGTATATTTCTGAGGCAGATAGAAGTGATGAGAGATAACATTCTAAACTGTCTGGTAGGGATGTGCACGGAATGGGATTTGCGTTCCGTTCTAAGCTCAGAACGGAACGCAAATCCCTGGAACGTTCCATCGGAACAACCGGGCAAGCCAGTTGTTCCAACGGAATGAGCTTGGAACATTTTGAGTGTTCCGAGCGCCATTTTGGAGGCGTGTTTTTCTCTTGCTGACTGGTTTTTGTACTGGCTTTTGAATGGTTTGCAATCTCCGTGCTTCTTGGTTGGCTTGCTATCATACAAATATCATACATATTTGATAAATCAACTTGATTTGTAAGATATTTGCAAGCCAATTGGAAAACATTGCAAAAACCAGTCAGCAAGGGAAAAACATGCCTCCAAAATGGTGCTTGGAACGTTCCAACTCAGAACAGGGTTGTTCCATTCTGGGCTCGAAACAGGCCAGTCATTTGAAGGGTGTTCTGTTTCAAGCTTGGAACCCTCAAAATAGCCCATTTCAAGTTGGAACAATCTGAGCTTGGAATGTTCTGCACAGATGTTCTACCAGGAAAAATTAAAAATTAACCAATCACCAGGACCAGATGGCAACCACCTGAGAGTCCTTAAAGAACTCAAATGTGAAATAGCCAACCTCCTTGCAAAAATATGCAACTTATCCCTACAATCAGGTTCTGTACCAGAGGACTGGAAAGTAGCCAACATAACACTGATTTTCAAAAAGGGATCCGGCCCGGGGCGGGGGGGGGGGCGTTGCAGGAAATTACAAGCCAGTTAGCTTAACTCTGTGCTGGGCAAATCATCTTTCTCATCTTATCTTTGAGAAAGCATTCTCAAAGTTAAGATGGTTAAGCATATAGAAGCTGAAGGTTCTGCTGAAGGAGAACCAGCATGGCTTTTGCAAACAGAAATATTGCCTCACCAACCTTTTGGAGTTCTTTGAGAGTGTCAACAGGCATGTGGATAAACGTGATCCAGTTGACATTGTATTCTTGGACTTTGGAAAAGCTCTTGACAATTCATTAAAGACTGTTGAGAAACTCTAGCAGTCATGGGATAAGGGGACAGGTTCGTGTGTGGATTTGTAACTGGCAGAAGGACAGGAAACAGAGGATAGGACAAACGGACAGTTCTCTAAATGGAGGGAAGTAAGAAGTGGAGTGCCCAAGGGATCTATACTAGGATCAGTGTTTTTTAAATTTATTCATATATTATCTAAAAGTTGGGATAAGCAGCAAGGTGGCCAAATCTGCAAATCACAACAAACTATTTCGGGTAGTGAAATCCAAAAGAGATTGTGAGGAGCTCCAAAAAGATCCAAACTGGGGGAGTGGGCAACAAAATGGCAGATGTGGTTCAGTGTTAGCAAGTGTAAAGTGATACATATTGGGGCAAACCACCCCCACCCCAACTTCATATATACTCTGATGGGGCCTGAACTGTCGGTGACTGACTAGAAGCGAGATCTTGGAGTCGTGGTGGTTGTGGTGGACAGCTCGTTGAAAGTGTCGACACAATGTGCAGCATCTGTGAAAAAGGCCAATTCTATGCTTGGAATCCTAAGGAAGGGGGTTGGAAATAAAACTGCTGATATCATCATGCCCTTATACAAATCTATGTTGTGGCCACATTTGTTCTACTGTGTACTGTTCTGGTCATCATACCTCAAAAAGGACAATATAAAACTAGGGAAGGTGCAGAAGAGGGCAACCAAGATGATCAAGGGCCTAGAGCACTTTCCTTACAAGGTAAGGCTACAACATCTGGGACTTTTTAGTTTTTAAAAAAAGATGACTGAGGGGTACCATGATATAGGTCTATATAATACATGGTGTGGAGAGTGTGGATTGAGAGGATTTTTTCTCCCTCTCTCATCACCTTAGAACCTGGGGTCATCTGATGAAACTGATTGTCAAGAAGTTTAGGACTGACAAGAGGAAGTACGTTTTCACACAAGACATAATTAACCTATGGAATTCCCTGGCACAAGATGTGGTGACAGCCACCAACCTGGATGGCTTTAGGAGAGCTTAGATAAATTCATGGATGACAAGTTTCAATGGCTACTAGTCTGAGGGCTATAGACCATTTCCATCCTAAGAGGCAAGATGCCTCTAAATACCAGTTGGACGGGATCAACAGCAGGAGAGAAGGTATGCCCTCAGCTTTTGCCTGTGGGCTTTCCAGAGGCATCTGGTGGGCCACTGTGAGAGACATGATGCTGAACTAGATGGGATTTGGGCCTGATCCAGCAGAGCTGCTCCTATGTTCTTAAGATTACAAGCTTATTATAAAACACTTTGCTTTGCTATATATGCTTTGCTTTATTATAAAACGCTTTGAATACCTGAAACACCAATTCAAATCAAATCTTTATTGTTACGGTAATTGAAACGCCAATTACATAGGAACACAGGAAGCTGCCATATACTGAGTTAGACCATTGGTCCATCTAGCTCAGTATTGTCTACCCAGATTGGCAGTGGCTTTTCCAAGGTTGAAGGCAGGAATCCCTCTCAGCCCTATCTTGGAGATGCCAGAGAGGGAACTTGGAGCTGCTCTGGGAAGATCTAAGTTCCATCCCCTAAGGGGAATATTTTGCAGTGCTCACATGTCGTCTCCCATTCAAATGCAACCAGGGTGGACCCTGCTTAGCTAAGGAGACAAGTCAAGTTTGCTACCAGAAGACAAGCTCTCCTCTAGTATTATCCTCAAGTCTCCTCAAGTATTATCATACGTCTGATTTTACTCTTTGGGAAGGTGCGGGACATTGTGCAGAGTCACTCATTGTCCCTTACTCTAGTGGAAAATGTCCTATGGTACATAAAACCGTGTGCGATATTTTGAATTGAGCAAATGTTGACAGCAAGAAAATATTGGATCTGTACACTGACTCACTCCAACACAGGCAAAGAGCTCAAAAGTAACTCCTCCTCCAAATAAAAACAGCAGGAGCTCTTGTCAGAAGCATCTCAGCCACTCACATCCATTTACTTGTGTCTGTGCTCAAGGATGAGCAGCCTAGGGGCATAACTCTGCCAAAGCTTCTGTTGCTGTTTCCATCTGGGCAGTGGTTGGTAGTGGTCGGTAGGCTAAAGCCCACTACCTGTGACTCTACGCTTCAAATAATGCAGCTTAGGTGCATAGTAATGGATTCCCTGGAATCAAGAACAATGCAGAGGACTGGGCAGGAAGTACTTGGGAGCCAAATGAGTCCCTGGGCCACCATTTACCTATCCCGGGTAGCAGCGATATAGGAAGATGCTGAAAGGCATCATCTCATACTGCATGGGAGATGGCAATGGTAAACCCCTCCTGAATTCTACCAAACAAAAACCACAGGGCTCTGAGGTCACCAGGAGTCGACATTGACTCGACGGCACACTTTACCTTTATAACCTGATGAAAACCAAAGATAACAAATGCTATGGGGATTTGCCTACAAGCCCTATTGCAATCAGAGGGAGATGTAGAAAATAATACCATGATGGATTATGCTCATAATTTCCACAATGAACCTCATTTTTGTTAGTATAGCAACAGAAGGCACAAAATGAAAGCATGAAGCAGAAGGAAAGCATGGGATTCCTTTGCACCTAGCCCTCCTACACTATTGCTGAATGAATTTTCTTTATGTGCTTCTTGGAGGCATCTGGGTAGTCACTGTTGGAAACAAAATGCTGGCCGAGATGGTGAGGAGAGCTGGTCTTGTGGTAGCAAGCATGACTTGTCCCCATAGCTAAGCAGGGTCTGCCCTGGTTGTATCTGAATGGGAAACTAGAAGTGTGAGCACTGCAAGATATTCCCCTCAGGGGATGAAGCTGCTCTGGGAAAAGCAGAAGGTTTCAAGTTCCCTCCCTGGCTTCTCCAAGATAGGGCTGAGAGAGATTCCTGCCTGCAACCTTGGAGAAGCCGCTGCCAGTCTGTGAAGACAATACTGAGCTAGATAGACCAATGGTCTGACTCAGTATATGGCAGCTTCCTATGTTCCTATGACTCCTGTCTGATCCAGTAGGGCTGTTTTCATGAGTGACCTTGGGTCAGTCCCCGCACCCATCCGCCTTAAAATACCTCACAGGGTTGCTGTGAAGCTAAAATATTATTCTAAATGTCTTGGAGTATGGGTTGAATGTCAATATCATGAACTGATAAATAAAATACTAGCAAGAGAAGAATAAGTAGTTTGATCTCCACATAATAATGTAAAAGGGAAGTTTGCTCAATTTCCTGCCCTTCAGAAGGTCCATTTTCCCAGGCTGAAAAAGTTGGCCAACCATGCTTTAGATCAGAGCTTCTCAAACTTGTGTCCCCACACGTTGTTGGACTGCAACTCTTCAATTTAGAATAATGCACGGTACAAAATTTGGAATTAATTAATTAATGGCTTGCGATCATGGCTGGGAATGAGAGGAATTGCAGTCCAACAATATCTGGGGAGCCATGTTTGAGAACCCCTGGTTGTGTGTGTTTAAGTAGCTTGTCTCTCCCACCAAATACAAAGATACCTGAAGTTTTGGGTTGTTTGTAGAAATGGATCAAAGCCATTTTCAAACACGATTACAAATCTGATTCTATCACGTCAAATTTTAGGACAGCTATTCATTGTTCCTGGAGTTAAAATGATTTCAGCTAGCTTAAAAAAAATCTTAGAAAGGAAAGAGGTTGGTATATGTTCTTATTTGGATGCCTACACATAACCTTTCAAGCACATGCTGGTATTCTGCAGCATTCCAGTCATCAAAGCCAGTTTCCAATGGGAGGTGGCAGATGTCATCCCTAACTTTGTCCCACAGCAACTTTGGTGCACAGCAACTTTTGGAGAGACCAACTCCCCAATCCTAAGCATATATCCCTGGAAGACAGTCATGGTCCATTTCAAAAGGAATTAATTTCTAAAGAAGCATGCTTAGAAGTTCAGTTTTTCTCTCAACTCATGAAATAGCTAAACAGCAATTTAGTATTTGTTTTTTTATACAGTATTTGCAGATTTTCCACAGTGGCTCTTATCAAACAGCTTTATCAGACAACCTTTTTGTGAGATACTCCAGCAAACATATCTGCACTACTCAGGGTAAAATTGATGTATTTCAACAGGTTGTCCTGGTATTAATTTGCATGAAGAATAAATCTATAGAGTTGTAAGCTTTGATACATTTAACTTGGTAGATTAATCAAACATGGAGGCCAATTTTAATCAGTAGGACTGAGATGCAAGGGTACATTTGTTTATTTTTGAAGGTATTGTGCTTCTGGTTAATATTAAAGATGAACTACTCAGTGGTAGATTTGCTTGCAAAATTTGTTTGCAAGTTCCCATAGTTCTTTTAATATCTAAAAAAATCTACTGATATATTGAGGTTTGGGCAATATGCAGATTTATGTAAATATAACTGATTGACTTAAGAAGGTGGTTAGTCAACTGAATATGATTTAATCAGCCGACCTCCCTAAATATTTTAACTGTGTCAGTTGACGCATCGACTACATTGATGCAACAGCAGTAGAATCAACTCACCACGTAAACTGATGCATGGATATCTAGATGTACCAGTGACAAAAATAAAATCTTGTATGGTGGAAGTTGAGGTTGCTAAACTGGCTCAAGACTTGTACACAATTACAAAAACTTAAAACCCAATTCATTTGCATGGGTCACTCCCCCCCACAAATGTAGGTGTGATGTCTCTTTCTAATTTGGGGGCTTACAACTAAATTAAAACCTTTACATGTCAATCAAGCTTTGATATCATAATACTGAATTTGAAATATTTGGATTAAACTTAGCTTTCTGTCAAAATTAAAATTGCCAGGGTTTCAAGCTTCATCAGGAGTTACTATTTAGCACATTTTAAATATTTGGAGCTGCCTATATAACTAATGCCGCTAGAAATATGCATTATTACAATACATGTAAAGAAGGAAGAAATAACTGCCAAGATTCCTAAGTCTTCCCATAAAGTATTATGCTAATGTGGATTGTAGCTTCTGAAACAAAAAATATTATCCTATTGAGATGCATTTTCACACACATTTCTAACATTTACACATATTGAAAGGGGCAGGATGATTCTTTGGAAATTATTTGTATAACTATAGATTCATTTGTGCCTACAGTTTCATTTTTAAAAGGACTTTGATATAAAGCACAGTTTTTCTCTTATTAACGAAGGTAGCTGATCCTAAAAGTACGAAGGTCCTGAAACATTTTATGCTATGTTAAGAAGCTTTGCTCTTTACGAAGCAAAGTTTTTTGGGCCCAGGAAACAAAAATAGACTATCCGGGGGTGGGGGGTGGGGGGGAATCTTTTTCAGTCTAGTAGATCATTTATTTAAAATTTTGCTTAATTATTATATTATAAAAATATTATAAGGAACAAATGTACTTGTCTGGTGACAGCAACTAAGAAAATCAAGTTCAATCAGTCACCTCAGCCGTGGGTCACAGTGCTTTGCATAAGGAATTATCTTTCTTCACAAAGAGTGAACCTCTGTACTACTGCTGCTAAACTGAAGACAGGGGCAAATTATTTCTATAACTTCCTTTTTTTAATTTCAACCGAGACCAGCCAACACTTCTTGACTATTTGTGGAATTTATTTTAAAACTTAACACAGCCTGGTCCTATGCTTGTTTAAATCAAAAGTTAATCCAGACATGTTCATTTCAGTGGGATTCACTTCCAAATATATTCACTCAGGATGGCATCCTTACATGCAGTTGATTTCAAGAAGAGAGTTAAACAACACATCTTGCTTGCACATAAAAGTGCTTGACTTTGTCTGGATTGCTCATATTAAAGTGGCGGGGGACAACGACCAAAGACACAGATATCCCAGAGAGCATCCTAATCAATGTGGTTAGCCCATCATTGACTTTAAAATGATGTGACTGTTGGCAGGACCTTAATCATGTAGTCCAGTCCAGTTTGTTTTTTAAAGTAAGTCCCATTGAATTCAGTGGGACATATTCCAAAGCAGGCATGCATAAAATTCCGTGCTTAATTTATCGAAAGTTTAGCATGGAATATAAAATTTTAAGAATGAATTAAATCGTGCAACTCCAAATATTTCCTGTTTGTGTTCTGAGAGAAACACACAGCTTTGTAAACAGAAGAAACCTGAAATATTTGAAGAAATGTAGGACATGATCCAGTTTAAGTCACTCAAAGAAAAAATGTCTAACTTGGCTGGAATTTGGCCTTAATTTTTGATTGATAAAATATATTTCCCTGCTATTCGTTTTCTAAAGTTAAGCTTGAGAGAGCTTTTGCCTATGAAAGAAACATTTGTAACATTTGTCTTGTAGATGAGTACATTGGATTTCCTCATTCTCCTTTTTCCTTATACTGTGTCCTTATACTGTGTAGCACATAGACTGTGTAGCACATAGACTGTGTAGCACATAGACTTGGTACAATAAGATTACTTTTAAAAATTTCAGCTAAGTTTGATCTCAACCAATATTCTGTTTAGTTCAGTGGTTTATTAAAAATTTAAAATGCAATTTCATAGCCCACGCCTGACCTTATAAATAGCATTGAGTCTATAACAAAAAAGAATGTACTTGTAAATGGATAATATAATGCTAATAAGCTATGGACTTTCTGGAAACCCCAAAGAAACATCGCTTTCTCTAATGATATTAGTCTTGGTTTACCTTTCAAAGATGTATTCAGGAACAGGCAAAATGGACTGTTTCTTACAATCCGATAACAATGCTCTCTGAAGATGTATGTGTAAATGGTTTTTTTGTTTTTAGTATGTTAGTCATGAGTGTAAAGACAGCTCACCCTTAAACACCTGCTAGCTCTTAGTAAAAAAAATTTCAAATCTAACTTCTTAGGCATGTCAAGTTTTCTAGTTCTGGTCATCTAACCTAATACCGGTGCGCTGCTCGGTTTTGTTAATTCTTGGATCATGTTTGTAACTACTTTGGCAGCACTCTTGAATTAACAGAGTTTAAACTGCATAAACATGGATTCTGAGTAGAGATGGTCTCTGGACATTATTTGGGGACACAGAAGGAAGTAGGTTTTTGTTTATTGTGAAAGGAACTTTGATAGGCTCAGTTCCATCTGCTACAACATACTTCTATTTACAAAGGCTCATGCCACAGTAAACTTGTTACTAGTCTTTAGGGTTCCACAGGACACTTTGCTGGTTCTGCTCCAAATGCCTAATGCAGCTACTCTTTTGGAATTTAGGCTTTTATGTGTTCTTCAGGATTAATCATCACTTGGTATCCTTCTTTGGATATTTTAATGAACAGGTCTCCCTTATAAAAACTCTACCATTTTTTCTTTTCTGCAATGAAATTCATACCATAATTTATCTCAGGCTCTTTTATCTTTAGTGTGTGTGGGGTGTGTGTGTGTGTGTGTGTGTGTGTGTGTGTGTGTGCAGCCGAACTTAAAAAACAAAAACACTATTTCCCCAGAATAACAATGAAATTCTTGTGACACTGCATTGGTTCAAAACCAGAAGAGGATATTCCTCTTTTCTTTAAAAACTTTCTGAAATGTACTGCCTTTGGAGTAGTTTTTCCTTTAAGTTTAATTTGCACACTCACAGGGACAGTTCCTTTCAATAAATTATCTCTTTCAGAACTCGACTTTGGAAATAATCCTTTGCCAAATCACAATCGATTCATTTACTGTGAAAATAAAAACACAAACTCAACTCGCTTCAAAGCAGAAAACCAAACATCGCAAGCATCTCAGGAAAGTTTAGTCAGCTCCGCTCCTTTAAAACTTGCACACTCTCCCCCTTTTCTCTGCAAACTATTATATCGTTCCAGATTATAAATTACAATAAGTTAAGTACGGTATTTATTGGAGAGGAGTCTGAGAGAGGTGATAGAAGAGAACCTCTGCACTGGAGGGAAAACTCCTCCTCGCCACTTGTTCCAAACACCAGCACTTCACTGCAACCTCCTCTCCGTTTCATTCTCCCTCCCTCCTCGCCCAAACTTCTGTCTACCCTCTCGAAAAAGTTTGCAGCAGCAGAGCAAAGAGCTCAAACAGGTGTCAACGCCCCAAAGAGAAAGAAAGATGCCGCAACCAGCCCAAATAAAAGAGATCAACATTTGGCGTGCGCGCCGTGGCACGGGAATACGGTACCTGCTCTGGCCGGAGCGGGATGCAGAGAACTCGCCCAGATCTCCCCAGCTCCATGTGCTGCTGCCGCTGCTGCCGCTCCTCGCCCAAGCAGAGCGACAGCGGCGGCAGGAGGCAGCTCCGCTCTCAGTCCCTCCCCTCTCCACTCCACTTCCTCATTCCAGTGCAACATCTCTGCAGGCAGCTGGCGACTCCAGCGGGCATCTCGCCCCGGCGCCTTGGTGCGCGAAGCTTTTTCATTTGTGGGCAGGAGGCAGAGAGCGCGCGGGAGACTCGCCGAGGCTGTCAGATGATGAAGGCAACACCCCCTTTTACCGTTAGCAACCCCTCCTAGGCAGGGCCGCCGCCGGGGCGCACTTGCAAAGAGTTACCTTTCTCCTTCTGGCCTGAAGGATGGAGGGTGTGCTGCAGATGATGCCATGGGCATGTTTGGGTCTTGTTTGTTTGTTCTATTTAAGAAAGAGACATTCATGAAGGAGGATAAGTCTATCAAGAGTTATTAACCAGGATCACTAAATGAAGCCTCTCCGTCCAGAAGCAGTGTGTCTTGGAGTACCAAATGCTAGGGATAAACAAACCAACGAAGGGAATGACTATTGCCTTCATGTCCTGCTAGTACGCATCCCAAAGCACCTTTCCAAACCTAACACTAGATTAGATAAACTTTTGTTCTAACCCTGCTGGGCATATCTACAGACTCATTCACTGGGGCTTTATCCTTGCTTCTTGATCCTACCCACCATTACTTGGAAGAAATACCCCAAATGATGATGTTGTTGTTGTTGATTAATATACCGCTTTTCAGCAAAAAGTTCTCAAAGTGGTTTACTTCGCAACATGAATGAGATGTGGGAAACTGCAGTTTGCTGTGGCTCATTGGGAAGAAGAAGTCCCTTTGATCTCAGCTGGATGTATTTCTGAATATGAGCTTAGTGCTGCAACCTATAGGCTGCTCCCCACATTACAGAATGCCTATATGGCACTTCTCTGTTAAGTGTTATGAAATCCATTTGGAGACCTGGCAATTTTACTTGATTTTACACATAGTGGGAAGCTGCAATTTCTGTGGTTCACTGATGTGAATTCTTCGCATGTATATGCAGTGAAAAACATTTATGTAACAGACTGCCCAGGTGTGATGTTCTGGTGAAGGGGCCCATTCCTAGCTGTGTGAGAGCTATCTTTTCATGGCTGGGATAATGTTTAAATTACCCAACCACGTGGATGGCCAAATATGTGGGTCTTTTCTATGGACCTGGCACTTGCCTTCCCAACAGGATATGAAGTCTGTGGTCAGGGCCTGTGCAGTTGACCCCATCACAGGAGCACAGGAAGCTGCCTCATACTGAGTCAGACCATTGGTCCATCTAGTTCAGTATTATCTATACCAGGGCTGCTCAACTTTGGCCCTCCTTCAAATGTTGGCCTACAGTTCCCATAATCCCTGGCTATTGGCCACTGTAGCTAAGGATTATGGGAGTTGTGGTCCCAAAACAGCTGGGGGGTTAAGTTCAGCAGGCCTGGTCTACACCGACTGGCAGCAGCTCTCCAGGGTTACCGGCAGGAGTCTCTCTCCCAGCCCTACCTGGAAATGTCATGGCATCACTCTGGGACCTCAGATGCTTTTCCACTGAACTATGGGCCCCTTCCCTTAAGGGGAATATCTTACAGTGCTCACATGCAGTCTTCCATTCAAATGCAAACCAAGGCAGAGCCTGCTTAGCAAAGTGGATAATGCATGCTTGCTACCACAAGACCAGCTTTTTGCCATTGTCCATATGATTGGATCATTTCAGTGTCACCCGAACTGTGTAGCAGGCACTCATGGAAAAGCAGCTCCCACACACCTAAGATAAAGTTTAAATTTCATGACATTCATGCTAATTGCTTCATGGAAGTGCCTTCCTTGTAGGACTTTTGAGTACAGAGGTCCTAAGTCTTATCTTTCTCATTGAAACTCCCTCCCAGGTAACTGTGCATAGGACTTTTGAGACAACATACTTGAAAGTAAGCTATATTGTTGGGGTTTTTAAAATGTGATTTTATTAGAGAGACTGACCATCTATGAGGGCATAAGATGATATGTCAGTATACACTTCTGGCCCCAAGACCAAGGTCTGGAGAATAAAGTGCAGAAGTTGGTAATCCTAATCTTTATATTTTATTTATTATAAAATTTATAAACCGCCTTTCTACAAGAAGTATGTATGCAAGGCAATATACAATAATATTAAAATTAATGGCTGACATCCAGAACAATGAACCACTGGTGGAAGGACGTTATGCTAGCGCAAAACCGTTATGCTAGCTAGTAGCGCTATGTCTGGAGCATTCGATCCAGACTAGTGTAGCACTACCAGTTGTGTAACAGCAGCATGCCTCCTTTATTTCAATGGGAACTTTTGCACAAGAGTGCCATAATGCAATTGTACTCTTGTGCAATCCCTGTTTTTTGCATAACTAAGTCATCCTCTTGCACTTTATCTATCTATCTATCTATCTATCTATCTATCTATCTATCTATCTACCTATCTATCTGTCATATTTTTATACTGCCTGATATGCATTTATATACCACCTGATATGTACATCACTAGTGCAATAGTGTTCATTCCACATGTGGTTCCTTGCTCTGGATGTTGGCCAAGATATTCAAAATTATAGCACCCTCAAAACAATTTAAAACAACAAAACAGAAGAGAATACTGCAAACCACAAACATGTCCTACAGGGGACACACACACACACACACACACACACACACACACACACACACACAGACACAACAATCTCACTCCAGGCCCAGCAAAACAATGGCATTGACCAAACACCTAAAAGTGGAACTGAAGGGGCCAGGCAGGCCTCTCAAGAGAGGGAGTTCGACAACATAGGGAAAGCCCTGTCTCAAATCCTGACCAGCCTCATTTTGACCAGCAAGGATCCTGAACCACAACCTTTCCTGAAGACCTCAGCAGATGGACAGATTTGTATATAAGGCAGTCCTTCACATGTCCTGGACCCAAACCATTTTGGGCTTTAAAAGTCAAAACCAGCACTTTGAATTGTGTCCAGAAATAAATTGGGAGCCAGTGCAGATTGAGCAGGTTTGGAGCGATATGTTCTGTAAACCCAATCCTCACGACAGTCTGGCAGCAGGTTCTGCACTGGTTAAAGTTTTTAAACACTTTCAAGAGCAGTCTTACACAGAGTTATAGTAAACTAAGCCAACTCCCTGCTGTAAAACAGGCCATTCTGTACTATCCCAACCAGGTATGTGTCCAACTTTTCAGTTCAGGCATCCCAACCAGGTATGTCCCAACTTTTTTTAGACATCCCAACCAGGTATGTCCCAACTTTTTTTAGACACCTCCAAGGATGGAGATCCTTCACCCCAAAGCAGACTAATTCATTGCTGAGGTTTTATCACTAGGAAGTATATCTTAGCAGGTTGCACACTTAGTAGGCTTTAAGCCCTGTCAGCTCTGCACTGGGGTATTTAAAGACAAGGCAGCTGATGATGAGGGGCTGCTTCTGAGTATGGGAGCCAGGAGTTCTCCAGGAGACGGAACTTGCTGAATGTAGCAAGCCAGGAGGAGAACTCAGGTGACAAGCTCACCACCTCCTCCCCTGGCTGTTCCTGAGGCTGACCTTTTTGGGGGTGCTCCAGTCATTCTGGAGTTCAAGAAGGGCTCAGAGCCCACCTCATCCTCTGGGAGTCTGACAGTGTGTAACAGTGTGTGTGTGTGTAGAGGGATGATGCTTAACCTGCAGTTAAGGGGGTGGGGAGCACTCCAAAAGCCTTTGGGGCCAGGTTCCAAAATCACCTAGGTACATCTCCGATGGTACATAAGTTTGAGCAAGTGAGAGAGAAGAGAAGTATAATGCAGTGAAGCTAGAAAAGTTGCCTTTACTCAAATACATTTTCTGGAGCCACTATAAGATACGGAAACAGGAAGTGCAGCTAATATGAAACTGACAAAATTATATTGCTACCTGCTTAGCTTCCTAAGAAATTTCCCTCTTTTTTAAGAGGAGTTTTCTTAAACCCCTTTATCTCTCCTTCTGACAAAACATCCCTATGCCAAGATATATTTCCCCAGTCTACAAACACAGCCTGTACAAAACATCTCAGCCCAGTTAAGACTACATTGCTTTCTTGTCATTTTATTCTGTAAGGGAGGTTTCTAAGCTCCCTTCTTGGGCAAGGTTTTGGAGAGTGTGGTGGCAGACCTGCTCCAGGCAGTTGTGGATTAACCTGATTACTTAGATCCTTTCCAGTCTGGTTTCTGACCTGGATACGGGATGGAAACTGCCATGGCTGCCCTGGTGGATGACCTATGTCAGGAGATAGACAGAGGGAGTGTTACTCTGTTGATTCTCCTGGACCTCTCAGCAGCTTTTGATTCCATCAACCATAGTATCCTTCTGGGTCATCTCTTTGGGTTGGGTCTTGGAGGCACAGTTATACGGTAGCTCTGCTCCTACCTAGAGTGCTCAGAAGATGATGCTGGGGAATGCCTGCTCCACCCCTTGGCCTTTGGCAAATGCGGTGCCACAGGGATCTCTTCTGTCCTCTATGCTGTTTAATATCTACACGAAACCTCTGGGAGAGCTCATCCATGGGTGTGGGCTGCAGTACCATCAGTATGCTGACACCCAGCTCTACCTATCTTTTAAGTCAGCAGACATCAGGGAGGCACTGCAGTGGATGCTCTGAACCTGGGCTTGGAGGCTTCTGGACTGGATGCGGACAAACCAGCTGAAACGTAATCCAGATAAGATGGAAGTGCTCTGGGTTGGTAAAACTGATCATCCGAACAGTGAGGTAAATCTGGTCTTGGATGGGGTCACACTCCCTCTGGAACATAGGAAGCTGCCATATACTGAGTCAGACCATAGGTCAGGCCTGCTCAACTTCGGCCCTCCTGCCGATGTTGGCCTACAATTCCCATAATCTCTGGCTATTGGCTGCTGTTGCTGAGAATTATGGGCGTTGTAGTCCAAAAACAGCTGGGGGGCCTAAGTTGAGCAGGCCTGCCATAGGCCCATCTAGTTCAGTATTGTCCGCACAGACTGGCAGCGGCTTCTCCAAGGTTGCAGGCAGGAATCTCTCTCAGCCCTGTCTTGGAGATGCCAGGGAAGGAACTTGGAACCTAGATGCTCTTCCCAGAGCGGCTCCATCCCCTGAGGGGAATAACTTACAGTGCTCACACATCAAGTCTCCCTTTCATTTGCAACCAGGGCAGACCCTGCTTAGCTAAGGGGACAAGTCATGCTTGCTACCACAAGACCAGTTCTCCTCTCCATTTTTTGGGTTTGTGAATGAAAGACTCTGAAAAACAGAGTTTGCAGCTTGTGGGTATTTCTGGACCCGACACAGTCCTTGGAAGCAGTGGTGGCGGTGGTGTGCAGAGAGGTACTTTTTACCAGCTATGGCTGTTACGACAACTGCGATCCTACTTGGAGGAGTCAGACCTGACCTCAGTCACTCATGCTTTGGTAACATCCTGATTGGATTACTGCAATGCGCTCTATGTGAGGCAGCCCTTGAAGACAGTTCAAAACCTTCAGCTGGTCCAGAATGCTGCTGCAAAGATGCTCGTGAGCGCAAGGCGCTTCATGAGTGTCACACCCATCCCACAGCAGCTTCATTGGTTACCAGTCTGCTTCTGGGCTAGATTCAAGATGCTGGTCTTGACCTTTAGAGCTCTACACGGCTTGGAGCCAGGGTACCTGTAGGACCATATTCTCCCATATGAACACACCAGAGCTCTCCACATCACATGACCTGCTCATAGCCCCACCAATAACAGAGATCCAGTTCGTGGGGACAAGAGCCTTTTTGGTTGTAGCCCCTCAGCTTTGGAATGCCCTCCCTGAAGAGCTTCGCCATGCTCCCTCCCTCAGTATTTTCAAAAAACAATTAAAAACACCTCTTTTAAAAGAGGCTTTAAAACATGTTAACTGCTATTTATATCTGTTAGGTTCTTTAGTTTTTATAGTTCTCAGTTTTGCTTTTATTAGTTATTTATTAATAGCTTTTAATTTGAAGCTTTTTAAAAATTGTAATTTTAAGTGTGGTTTTAGCCTGGTCTTACTTGTTTAACTTTATTACTCTTTTATTTTACATTGTATCTATTTTATTAATGTGAGCCACCCCTAGCAGTGGTGTACTGGATGGGTGGGGCATAAACATAAATAGTCAGCCTTCTTGTTGTAGAGGTCCCTAGGAGTTGGTCTTAAAGCAACAGTACCAACACACTACATTTACCCAAAGCTCAATGCCATCTTGTTTGCATTATTGAGGTCATTCACACAATCAAAAATTGTATTGTACCTGGGTTTGGGAGCTGTGTGTGCTCCCGATTTTCAGTTGTGTGGAGGCAAGGTAGGAGGAAAACCTGGGTAGCTTTTCCTCCTACCTTGCTTCCAGTCACTCTCTCATTTCTACCCAGGTTTTCCTCTTACTTTGCTTTCACACAACTGAAAACTGGGAGCACACACAGCTCCCAAACCTGGGTAGAACGCAGTTTTTGATTATGCGAATGGCCTCATCATATCTTAGGGAGATTTAACTAGGATTTTATTCAGAACAAATCCTTTTCCTTTCGCACTGACTCCATTCCTCCCCCACTCTCTACAGGATCCCCACTGAGACAAACTACTTAATGACAAAATATAAAGGATTACTAAATAGAATATAACACATACATCCACTTTACAACACCCAAAATTGAACTGAGTCAAAATTCAGTGACAAAGTCCACACACTTTTCCTCATTCTTTGGTTCTCTGGCACAGGAACTGTTTGTGATTCTTCTGGTACCGAGGATTGTCCATCATTTTCATCAGCCTCATCTGTGAGGTCAAAACTGGAAGCAAGATCAAATTCCTGTACTGTTCCTCTTTTGAGATCAGACTTCCTTCCCTCTTTTCTCATAGTATGCATTCTGGAAAGTCTTAAACTATTCCATTTCCTTCCATCATCCAATATGACAGAATCTCCTTAGGTTTCAATTATTTGTTTTGGTCCAGAATATTGGGAACATCCCTTTCTCATTTTATAAGGCAACCATACTCAAACAATGTCCCCCACCTGAAATGTTTTCTGATTTGCACCCCATTTCTGATCCATATATCATTCATATTTATGTTGCTTCTCCCTTACCTGATCATGAATCTCTACATCCTTAGGGTGAGATGCCATGGAAAGCCCCATCAGTTGCTGCCATTTGGTAAGTCTGGTAGCTTTACATCCTCTCAGCAGTTCAAATGGTGATTATCCTATAGTAGAATGAGGAGTAGTTCAATAAGCAAATAGATCATAGATTGCCTTTTTCCAAGATTGTTGCGTAGTAGCCAGTTGTAAATTTTCTGTTCATTCTTTCCACTAAGCCATTCTCTTGAGGATGGTACGAGGAAATAACCTTGTGTTTTTTCCTATGGTTACAGGTGGACCTTGTTATCCATGAATTCCATATTTGCAGATTTGAATATCCGCGGTTGGGAAAAAGTCAATCAAAAACCTGACCTCAGCATACGCACGGGGGGCGGGGGGCGGGGGGCGGGGACACCAACACGCCATCATCGCATATCCACGGATCAGAGGTGACCAGAAATGACTGTGGAGGTCATTTCTGGCTGCCATTTTCTTTGATGGAGCCATAAAATGGCTCTGTAGTTTCCATGTCCACGGCTTCAGCCTGGAACGGAATCTCCACGAATATAGAGGTCCACCTATATTGCTCCATTTCAAATGAGGTGAGCTGTGTCCCATTGTCAGGCACTAGTTCTTTAGGAAGGCCTTCTCTCACAAAAACTGCAGCTATGAGCTGGATCACCTTGTTTGTAGTAATGTTGTCAACAAATGAAACTTCTGGCCACCTGGAATAGCAATCTACCATCACTATAACAAACCTTTGTTTTGTGTGTTAGTTCTCAAAAGGTCCCATTATATCCAGATCAAATTTTCCCCAGGGACCACTGGGATACTCTACTGAAGTCAGGGGGGTGGTAAAGGTCTTTATGATTTGTGAGCTACAGCACAAGCCTGTTTACATTTTCAATGTGTCTGTTGATACCTGGCCACCAAAAACTTTCTCTGGTTTGCCTTTTAGTCAAGTTCATGCCCAGGTGACCTTCATGGGCAATTTTGATCACTTTTGCTTGTAAGGAGATTGGCACCACCAAATGATCAGTCTTCAGCCCCAGCTCATTGAGAAAGGAAAGCTGACTCGCTGTGTGCATGTATGATTGAAGATGTTCATGTACCTTGTTTCTGCATGGCCATTGATTAGTTACGTAAGGTTTAAGTTCAGTAAGCACTGGATCGGCACTGAGGGACACTTTCCATTCAGAAGACATGATCACTCCATGAGTGGTTGAAGCTATTTGTGCAATTACAATCCCTTCATCCTCCTCTTCTGTGATCTCCTCTTGGCCTTGAAGTAAAAGTTGATATAAACAATCTGCAGCTGTATTCTGAAGACCTGGAAGATATTCCACCTGAAAACCTAAGTCCATATGTCTGGTGATCCATTTGGCTATTCTTGTGGTCACCTGACTTGATCCCCGAGTAGTAAATAAAGCAGACAGGTTTATGGTTCTCTGGTTCACTGATGCAGGAACATTCACAAGCTTTGCAGGCTCACACACATAGCTCATTCAAAATCTCGGCGCCATATGCTTTACAACTGCTTTCCTCATAAATGCAAGGTAAATCTTAGGTAGAATTAGCTAGGATTTCATTCAGAATGATTCCAGTTTCACCTTCTCCTTTCCCTCTCTTTCTGACTCCCCCACCCACCCACCCACACATTATCTACAGGATCCCCACTGGGACAAACTTCTCAATGACAAAGCATAACGGATTACTAAATAGAATACAACAATTACTTTATTGAGAACTAGTGCTGCAAAAATATTAATATGCACAATTCTTTATTGGGACTGATCATACTGAAGACAAACCTTAGTCTACGGTTTGGACTGGTTGTAATCTGCATTATCCCCATGAGGTTTGTGGGTGTCAAGCACGCTGAATCATTGTGCCTAATGCCCCTAACATCCCCGGTCTGGAAGCACCTGCAAGCCTATGGGAAGTAAAGGCTGCATGGATGTGCCCCAGTTCAGCTGTGCTTTATATGCTGAACAGGCCCTGCCAGCTTTAGGGATGTACAACAGCAACAACTGTGAGAAGCTTTTATGATATCTTGAAATTGTTCAGCTATTTCACTTAAGGAAATATTTGCAGATTTGCTTGGAATTTGATGATAGTTTGAATTCAGTGACAATCTAAGGATATGTGGTCTGTGAAATCTTCCTAAGAATTTTTGCTACTCTTGTTGAAACTTTTTGCTTTCCTTTGACATTCCTCATATACGTAGTATATGTGTAGCTATAACTGAGCAAAGAACCTGGACCCCCCAGCCATTTTCTTCATTATCTCCCTCACTGCAAGGGGCTGCCAGGGAGAGAAGCGAACTCAGGCCCCCTCTCCCCTAGCTATGCCACTGACTTTAGGCAACATTTCTGTGGCAGCACTAGCCAGCTTCTTATCATAAGCAGGTTGGTGAAGAAAGGTATATAAACCAACAGGCAGAAGGAGAGTAGCAAGCTGAGGCAATTAGGAAGTAAAACCTGGACTATATGGAAGTTTTGTATATTCACCTTGCAGTGCTAGCAGTCAGAAAGCAGGCATTCTGAGAGCTGAGGCTGTGCTGAGCAACAAGATCTTTTCTCCTGTGGGAGAGAAAGGAACTTGGGGTGAGTAGGATTTTGAGCAGACAAAGGCGATTTTCATGATCAGTGGAAAGTGGGCCAAGGGAGCTTAGTCCGCTTTCCACGGACCATGGGAACCGCTGGGCTAGCAGGTGAGCCCCATTTCTCCAAAGTGGGTAGCCTGTTTAAACACCCCTCCCCTTAGCCCAGGTTAGCGGAGTGAGTGCTCCGCTAACCCGCGTTTTCCGATCGTGTATTGCCACACCACAGCAACACACAAGGACACCCTCATTGGGAGGCTGCAAACAGCCTCACAGGCTCAGGGGTCTCTCCAGCATGGAACTTCCGAGGTGCCACACGGCCCCCGATCCCCACAACCCCTGCTGGCTCCGTGACAGAGCTGGCAGTTGTGTGGGCAGCCAATTCGGCCGCCCAGGGCTGAAGCCTTGATCATCTGCGGGGAGAGTGGGCTAAGCCCGCTTTCCCCGCAGAACCCCTTTTGGTGGGTCTCACTGATCATGAGACTCGCCTCAGCTAAATGATCTCTTCTTCTCGTACCTTTCTGTTCCCAATCACAACCTTCAAGGCTTCTTTTCAGTAAAAACAAAAAACCTAACTGATTGCTTGAATGTCTCCTGTGTTCATGCGTCTCCTGCCTGGTTTGTCCACAAGACACCTTGGTCTCTCTTCCAGAATCCCTGATTAGAAGTCCTTGGCACTTTACATCAACCAATGCATATGAAGAGAAGGAATAAGTGCTTGATTGCATGGTGTGTGTGTGTGTGCGTGTGTGTGTGTGCGCGTGTGTGCGCGCGCAGTGCATTTATTTGTATATAGAGTATGCTTCAGAGCAAGTTCAAATTAGTTAGAAAGCAAATGTGCCTACTGTTAATTGGAGGTGTATAATAATTTTTGTATTTACATGTGGTGGTGTTTTGGGAGGCTCATGTGACTAAGGAAAAGGCAATTTCACTGGAAGCATAGAATGGAAGCCTGGTGGAAACTGCGTGCTCCAGGATCTAGGTGTTTTCCAGATTACATGCTGCAACTGTTTTGCAATGTGTCCGCTAGTATTGCCCGTGTTTCGACATCGTGGTCGCTGCGCTGTCAGGAAAGTGCCATTGATATTTCCAATGCCTTGTTTCGGGTTTTATTGCTGCGTTGTAGTCCTATAACATTGTGTATGCATTGCAGGAAAGTAGCTGTATTTTTCCATGTTTATGCGTTGCAGTGTGGTGTGGACAGTTCAAATTGCAGTGCAACAATTTGTTGCCTTTATAAGCCTCTTTCCCTCCCGTTGATGAAATAGTTTTTCTGTCCCGTTCATGAAATGATTAAAAAAAAAAAAGATTTTCCACTCAAGTTATTGCACAAAGGTGCAACCCAGTTTTCATCTGCTTTTGGCTTTTGATTTTGGTCGCATCTGCTTTTGGCTTTTATCAGACTTATTTTGGGGGCACATTTATGTTTCTGCGTTCTAGTACGCTGGGGATTGGCTGGCTCATTTGACAGATTAAGGCTGTTGATAGCAAAGCCACATGTATATTTTAAAATAGATAATTGTTCAATTTCATGTGCAAGGGTGGTCTCCTCTTGATTCCATTTCAGCTTTCGGCCCTGGTTTTTGGTCACATATGTCTCTGCAATTTGGTATGTAAAGCTGCATATGTTTTTTAAAGCAATATATTACTGCCCTTTTTCCTGTGCAAGGGTGAAATCTCTGCTCGATTTTGTTTACACAAAGGCACTAATAATTCTTTTTAAAGAGTTCATCATTTTAGATGGCAAAACTTACAGTATTGATAAGAGATCAAAACTTAGAATGCTTTAAAGAAGATTGGAAACCATTCTTGTTGTATCTAAAGAACTATTTTCCTACTATGGATTTTACAGCAGGGTTTGAAATTTAGTAATAATAGCAGGTTGGGTAGATTAAAATTGTGTTTGTAAGGTTTAAATCTATGTTTTGAATTATTATTATAGCAAAGGTAAATTTTATAATTGATGATTCATGAAGAGGTGTGAGCGGGAAGTCCATATTTGTTTATTTGTTGTGCATGTTAATAAGAATATTGTCAAAATCAATAAAAATTTAATTTCCGAGTAAAGAGTTCATCATTTCAGCAATTCCCCACCCCCTCTGCAACTGCACTGGCCTAAAATGGAGGGGGGCGGGTAGTGAATGTGATTCAGGTGGAATATGGACATCCCCTGCCTGGAAAACCCACTGCAGTGGTGGGCAATATGAACGGCCACACCCCTGTCACGATGAATGGAAAAACACTATACCTGTGGTTTCAAGACAGTCACACTCTGCAACACTCTTACCAGTGCAAAGCTCATAATCCGGAAAACGCCCTGGAATAGGATTTCCACCTGGAGAAGGAAGGGGGAGAGAACAGTGATATCAGATGCTGTGAGGCTGGAACCAATTACCCTGCTGATCAGACACTGACATCATGGTCCCTGCAGCCCCAAAGATGCTGCCAGAGGACCTGGCCCATTGATTCAATACTTTAAAATCCTCCTGGCCTGGGTAATCAGGTGACCCCCCAAGGGAAAATTCCTTGCCACTACTTGATACAGACATCTCAAATCTGCTGTCTTTCTTCAGTCCCTGCAATTTGTCTCTGAAGGAGGCCACCAGATTCTCCCTCTGCTCTGTCAGACTTTCAGTATTTGGCCTGCCTGCTGCCAATAAATGTTTGCCAATAAGCTGCATAACTGTTTGTCCAAGTTACTTGCCTGCCCCAACAGAAAACTTAAATGTAGCCTCTGGTACGAGGAGGTACAGAAAAGCCCTTTAGGACTCTCAGAGGTAAACAAAGGTAAATCATTGGGGCCCTCTGAGATGAACAGAGGTCCTAAACTCTACTGTGATAAGGAGTAGAGTGACACTCCAAATGTTATGAAATGTGCGTAGTCATTGGTGATAAAGCAATTTGGGATCTTCTGAGGAAAACTGCAGAATTGTGAAAGGGAGTGTACTTCTGGTTACATTATAGGAAGTTGGAGAATGTTCATAGGCGAGAAATACACATTTTGAGAAATGCAACACATGAGGAGAGATTGAAGAACTGATCATGCTTAACCTAGAGAAGAGCATGCTTTTCGGAGACAGGTTAACCATCTTCAGAAGAAGGTAGGAAGTAATTGCTCTTGCTTTGCCACTGAGGAAATGGACCCCAGTCTGCAGGAAAGAAGATTCAAGCTGAATATGAAAAACAATTTCCTAATTCCAAAAACAGTTGAGCAATGAAAACAAGTTGCCTACGGAAATTGAGGAATCTTCTCTAGAAGGTTTTGAGAAACAAGCAACAACTGTTGTCTGCGATAATAGCAGATAAAGAGAAACATGCACAGTACAGTAGGTGACTTAAATGTCCTGTCCTTTCAGGATTGATCAGGGGTTAGGGTGTTATGAAATTTATTTCTAAAGTTCTGACATTGATTCTTAGCACTTTTTGTCAGATTATGAGCTTGCAGACACAATTTATCTTGTCCTATTTTAATACCTCCAGCACAGCAAAGAACATGAAACTTTTGTTGCAGGGGAAAGGAAGGTGTCAGGGTCCCCTCGCTGTGGCCTTCCCGCCCAAGGCGATGGGTGACGACGGACATCCGGAGGCTGCCTTTGGCATCCGGAGGCTGCTCCGTTACCCCCGGACACTGTGACGGACCTCCTGGCCCGCGTCTGAGCCTGACAAAGCGTTGGGCTCAAATGGTGAACTCTCACGAGACCTAGGATCAGGCTCGTGATATCTCACACCAAGATCTCGTGAGGCCTGGAGATCTTGTGAGAGTTCCGGCGAGACCGGGAACTTTTGCAAGACTAGCTGGCTGATGATGAGGGGCCAGTCTGGTGAGAGTTGCCCAGCAAGTGGGAGCTCCAAGACCCAAGGGTGTAATAGGTGGCCTGTGGTGCAAACAGGCATCTGTGAGGAGGCAAGCTCAAGGACCCAAACTCTGAGGCTGGAGCCTAAGCCATTGTGAACAACACAGGCTACAAAGGGTGCCTGACAGAAGGATTTTATTATTTCTTAGAAAAGTAAGAAGAGAGATGTTGGATCAGGCCTGTCTATCTGTTATAAATATTTATATCCCTGGCTTTCAATTAAAACTTATCACAAGTAATAGTAAATTCACAGAATCAGTCAGGATAAAACATAATCACCTCAGCAACATTAAAACTCACTGGTCAACAAACAGCAGATATACTAAAAGCCTGATGGGAAATGGTCTCAATATGCTGATGAAATACAGCCAAAGAGAGGGCATGGAGTATCTTCCCTGGGAGGTGGGTCCACAGAGCAGGCCCTGTTATGAGAACAGCCTGTTTGGGGGCTACAAGCAACACCCCTTTATATGATTTGGAACTATAGGCTTGCAGTCTCCATCTTGGCTACCTGGACTTGCGGGATCGCAATCCTTCCACATGTCCACATTTGGTAAACTCTCAAGTAAGCTGCTTAGCACAAGCCGCATGGGGCAGAGAACCCCAGGTCAGGTATGACACGTGACTGCAAGGTAATTCCCTCTCTACCACAGAGAAGGGCTCTGGCTGAGCAGATGCAAGTTAAAGATAACTATTTCTCAAGAGAATAGTAAAACTCCTCTTTTTGTTGGCACAAAGGATTAGTCTTACTAATCACCTCAACAGGAACTCATTCTCACCTCACTATCAAAGCATTAATGGCAGAGGCGTATCTAGGGAAAATAGCACCTAGGGCAAGCACTGAAATTGCGCCCCCTGTCCAAACATCTGACATCCATCTTTCAGATAACTTTGCCATAATATCAGCTGAAAAATACAAGTTAAGCTCATTAATCTTTTAATATTTCAAAAACTATTTAGCAGTGGACGTAGCCAGACCAAAAAATGCTGGGAAACTACAAATTTCAGTATGCTGGGGCTCATGAAATACTATGTGGAGGTCTACTTGGAAAACTAAACAGAAGTGCCTGTCTAATTCTCTACTATGCATTGTAGCATCACTATTACATAAGTTTTAAAAATAAATGGAGAATTTGACTTTTCCCAGATACTCTGAAAATAATTAAAGGATATGCAGAGTAAACTGTGTCACTGCTTGGAATATGTTCTAGTATTTCAGAAAGACAGTTAAAATGAGAGAAAGAGAGCAAGAAACTCCCAGTGGGCCTTCATACTAAAAATTTCACACTGATTGAAAGACAAACTCACCATTAATAGCCATATTATTAAGACATCACATTTAACTCACTTATCACAAGAAGCAAAGTAAGAGCAAATGAATTCAATCCTCGCTCATAAGCCTGGCATGGCCTAGGGCCTCACAGAGGCCATTTGAGCATGCATAGTGGCCATTTTGTTTTTGGTGGCCATTTAATATTTTTTTTTAATTTTAAGAAATGGCGTCCCCCGTCAAGTGGCGCCTGGGGCACGTGCCCTGCCTGCCCCACCCTAGATATGCCCCTGATTAATGGTATGGCATGGATCAGAGGAAGAGGCTCCTAAACATTCCAATCTTTCCACCTGGAAAGTCTTCCTGACCCTCAAGCTAAGTTTTGAGCCTGCCAATTTACCCTATCCCATACAGGTTTTTCAAATCCTTCTACTTTATTGTTCCTCAAGATTGCACACATTTGTGATTGAATCCCACAACATGTACTCTTTTGTTAATCACAGATTCTATCCCCTGCAGCCAGGAGGTGTGTCCCATGTTTGGTCCGAAGGCATGTTTTTGCCTATTTTAATCCCAAGCCCCAACCAGGAAATGCACATCAGATGTTGGTGAACACAGAGGGGAACCTCTCTAGCAAAGTTTAATGTTGGCCTGGTTCATATGAGAGAAAACAGTCTTTCAGGTATCCTAGCCCCAGGCCATTTAGAGCTTTAAAGGCCAAAAACACCACTTTGAATTGGACCAAGAAACAGACTTGATGCCAGTGATGCAGTTTTAGGAAGGAAGCTACCTGTTCCTTATACTTAACTCCAGTTTGTAGTTTAGCTGCAGCATTCTGAACCAAGTACAGTTTCTGAATACTCTTCAAAGGTAACCCCACACCCCATATAATGTGCATTGCAGTGATCCAAATGGGATGTGACTAAGGCAGGGGTTCTCAAATGTTTTGATGCTGGGACCCTTCCCCCTAAAATAATATATAAAGCTACAATCCGCTTGTTTAAAGTTGCTGGCTGACATCCTGACTAATTATGTGCAGATCAGAAACATGTTGCTGAGGTAACGTGTTTCCAGTCTAGCAGAGCGCTCCTGGAGTGTGCATGGGACACAGACAAACTGAAGAGTATTTGTGCTCTTGCATTAGAGTGGAAGAGTGCCCACGTTTGGGAAGCATGGCCGTCCAGCACAGGAGCTAGTGCTTCATTGATGTCAGGAGCACACAGGATGTCAGTCACTGATTTGATTAGGTAGAGATAAATAAAGCACAGGTACCTTTTAAAGAGTTTGCTTGCTCTTGCTTAGCTTTTCAAACTTTCAGTCTCCACATTATTTTCACTAGATATTTGCTCATTATAGCAGCAACTGCTGGAAACTCTGGTTCATACAAGCAAGTAGGAATCGAGCAAAGAAGGGAGTCAGTATTTTCATGGCGTTCTCACTTAATTCTTTGTACTCTACTTGCACACTAATCCAAAAATCAGGAAGAGATGCTACCGAGAACACAAAGCAAAGAGCTGCTCCAGCTTCTCCGAGACATGGAGAGGTGGACAAGGGGACAGGAGATGAAAACCACAAAGCCAAGGGCAGCACAGCAATGGCACTTCTGCGGCCACTCACTAGAAGAGCTCTAGCAAGTGTCTCCCAAGAGGAAACTCTTCTTCTGACCCGTCAGCCAAAGAAGTGCCATCGCTGTGCCTGCCCTTTGCTTTGTGAGTAGGAGTGTGCCTGGACTGTGGTCTGTGCACCAGTCTGAATTCAGACCGTTCTGCAGTCTGGAGGACCAGTTTGGCCCAGTTCAGCTGAACCTCTAATTGGTCTTGCAGTTCAAGGCGGCAACAGGGTGGGTGGGGGTGGGCATCACCTTTAACAGTAAAGATTATTATTATATTATCATTTTTACATTTATATCCCGCTCTTCCTCCAAGGAGCCCAGAGCGGTGTACTACATACTTGAGTTTCTCTTTCACAACAGCCCTGTGAAGTAGGTTAGGCTAAGAGAGAAGTGACTGGTCCAGAATCACCCAGCTAGTTTCATGGCTGAATGGGGATTTGAACTCAGGTCTTCCCGGTCCTAGTCCAGCACTCCAACCACCACACCATGCTGGCTCCTTAAGATGGAAGGCCTTACCATCCTAAAGATGGAAGGCCTTACCAAACAGACCACCACTCCAAGCAGCTTCCTGCAGCAGTAGCACTTCTCTTGACAGCCACGTGTGGTGCTGGCACTCAACTGGCCTCCACACATGTACGGAGGCCATTTGGGTGGCCAGCATGGTGTTTGGCGGAACTGGGGTGCCAGACTGTGGACCAGTCCGAAATTGGACCAGTGCACAAACCATGGTCTGTGCACACCCCTGTTTGTGAGTGGTGATGATCCATGTAGCTGTTGGCTTCTGTCTCCATCTGCCTCCCACACCTTGGATATGTCAGGCAAGGCCCCTGCCATCCTGAGTTGTTTGGGACCCCCTTTAAAATTGCTTGGGACCCTATTCAAGGCAGGCTGTACTCTAGTTCTTAGAGCAGGCAAGCAATAGAGCTTGTCAGGCTTAGACTTTAGTTTATTTTCCCTCATCCCAGTCAATTACTAACCTCAGACGCAGTTTCAGAACCTTAAGAGATTCTCTGGAGTGTAATGAAAGGGAGAAATAGAGTTGGAAGTCATCTGTATGCTGATGACATCAAAGCAAGAAACCCTGCAGAACCTCTTTCAGCAGCTTTATATAGCTATTAAACAACATCAGGCATAAGATGGAATTCTGTGGGCCAGTGGTCCCACTGAACCTCATTCTGGAACTATTCCTTCATCTAGTTCAGCATCGTGTTTCTCATAGTAGCCAGCCAGATGACTCAGATGCATGATGGAATAGCCCCGCTAAACTGCGCTCCCTTCCCGCTGGTAACTAGTATCCAATGGCATAGTGCTTCTGAACATGGAGATTCCTTTTAGCTATCATGGATAACAGCTGTTGTTAGGCCTATCCATTATTTTTTCTAATGCTATTTTAAAGTTGTCTAAGCTAGTGACCATCACCACATCTCATAGCAGTAAATTCTATAAATTACTTATGTGGTATGTGAACAAATACATGTTTGGACAAATTTCAGTTTCATTGGGTGATCCCAATGAAAGTATCATGGGCAAGGGAGAACAAATGCAATCTGTGCTTCTTCAAAAAATTCTTCAAGAATTTTGTTCTTCTTAGATTTTTCTTACATTGTTATTAGCAATATTTCTCCAGTTCATTAGTACCTAGTTCTGAGTATGAATTTGTCCAACTTGCATGTAGTATAAATTATAATAGGAGGAGAGCTGGTCTTGTAGTAACAAGCATGGTGTGTACCCTTAGCTAAGCAGGGTCTGCCCTGGTTGCAGAGGCGTATCTAGGGAAAATAGCACCTAGGGCAAGCACTGAAATTGCGCCCCCTGTCCAAACATCTGACATCCATCTTTCAGATAACTTTACCATAATATCAGCTCAAAAATATAAGTCAAGCTCGCTAATCTTTTAATATTTCAAAAACTATTTAGCAGTGGATGGAGCCAGACCAGAAAATGCTGGAAAACTACAAATTTCAGTATGCCGGGGCTCATGAAATACCCAAATACTATGGGGAGGTGTACTTGGAAAACTAAACAGAAGTGCCTGTCTAATTCTCTACTTTACATTGTAGAATTACTGTTACATAAGTTTTAAAAATAAATGGAAAATTTGACTTTTCCCAGATACTCTGAAAATAATTAAAGGATATGCAGAGTAAACTGTGTCATTGCTTGGAATATATTCTAGTATTTCAGAAAGGCAGTTAAAATGAGAGAAAGAGAGCAAGAAACTCCCAGTGGGCCTTAATACTAAGGATTTCACACTGATTCAAAGACAAACTCACCATTAATAGCCATATTATTAAGACATCACATTTAACTCACTTATCACAAGAAGCAAAGTAAGAGCAAATGAATACAATCCTAGCTCATAAGTTTCAGCTCAATATTCACAAGCCCTGATTCTCTGTTCATAGTGCCAATCTGAATATGTGTACAGTGACTTATATTATTTTTTAATTTTTTTAACCTGTAGCCCCTTTGCGGGGCTTCTGAAAGGCTGTGAGGGGGTCTGCAAAGGGTCCCCTTCCCCCCGCTGGCCTCTAAGGGCCTCGCAGGGACCATTTGAGAATGTGCAGTGGTCTTAAAAAAAAAAAAAATTTAAAGGCCACTGTAAACAAAATGGTCACCACGCATGCTCAAATGGCCTCTGCAAGGCCTGGCATGGCCTAGGGCCTCACAGAGGCCATTTGAGCATGTGCAGTGGCCATTTTATTTTTGGTGGCCATTTTAAAAAAAATTTAAATTTTAAAAATGGCACCCCCCTTCAAGTGGTGCACGGGGCACGTGCCCTGCCTGCCCCACCATAGATATGCTCCTGCCTGGTTGCATATGAATGGGAGACTAGAAGTGTGAGCACTGTAAGATATCCCCCTCAGGGGATGAAGCCACTCTGGGAAGAGCATCTAGGTTCCAAGTTCCCTCCCTGGCTTCTCCAAGACACGGCCGAGAGAGATTCCTGCCTGCAACCTTGGAAAAGCCGCTGCCAGTCTGTGTAGACAATACTGAGCTAGATAAACCAGTGGTCTGACTCAGTATATGGCAACTTCCTATGTAAATCAAGCATAATTTCCCCCCCAAAGTGGCTCAGAATGTAAAACAAGTTTCTTCAGTTGGCTGCCTGCATCGTAGGTAGATGCACAAGAGTTATTTAATGCTAACCACCTACTCCTAATAAAACTCCTATTAATTGCTACAAACAAATGTGACTAGACACCCAGCTAAGCAACTTGAATGTTTTTGTCAGTATCTTTTAAATGCTTGTCAGTTTTCGTGTCAAAATTTACATTAATATGAATGAGGGATAGCTTATCTAACAGCTGAGAAAAACCACATATAAAAGTGCTTTCCACCCATGTCCTGAGCACTGAGCCAGAGGTGCACCTAGGTAATTTTGGAGCCTGGACCTAAAGGCCTTTGGAGGCTCCACACCCCAGCTGGAGGCCCCCCACTGCAAATTAAGCTTCATCTCCTACACATACCACACACACAAACATTGGGCACAAACATCAACTGTACTCACAAGAATGTAATATAAAACAGGTATATTTATGCAAAAATGCATTAGAAGAAACATTTCAACACATAACTCAACATATTCCCATCCCACATATTTCTTTCTCCACTCCCCCCTCTGTCTCTAAAGCACCCGGCACAGGTCACAATCACACTCAACCACCAAGCGTAGTGTGGGCCAGCAGTGACCACACCACCCAGGACAGACTAAAGAGGATTTGGGGGACCCCAGGGGGTGAGGAGGCCCTGGACTTCAGCCACAAGGTCCAGGGGTAAGAGTGCCACTGCACTGAACTAAACAAAAGCCCGGAAAGGCTAATTTTTAAGGTTCCAGGAAACTATACATCCTTGAGCTAGGCCACAGGGAACAGCTCACAGAAGGTTCCTACCCTTGGGAGTATGCAAGCTGTCTCATTTTAAAGGTGAACTTTGGTACAGGCCTTCCAAATGCATGGTACAGATAGGAAGTGTACTGCTGTGCCTGTGTTCAATGTGTGAATGACTGCACCTGTGTGCATTGTACACTCGTTGTAAGAGTTTGAATATAACATGTGAACAGGGCATTTGGTTTGCCCAGCAGTGGACCATTGAGGCATTGTTTATAGTGACCAGTCCAGACCCACCTAACATGAGCAGCAGAATAACACATGTATTCACTAGCGAAGCCAGGCCAGGGGCAACCCATGTCTGGCCGCCACCACGGCCCCGCTCACCCCGCCCCCTACATCTGATGTCAGATGCAGGGGTCTGGCTCCCAAATGGGGCTGCACGGCCCCGCTTGGGAGCTAGATCTGGGCCAGCGCTGCATTAGCAGCGCAGCCAGAAATGGCTCTGACTGCCTTTAAGGCAGGGAAGAGCTGCTCCTGGCCACACTGTGGATGCAGCGCCAGGCGTTTAACTCTCAAATGGGGCTGCCTGGCATGGGGCCCCGTGGCCCCACTCAGGAGCTAAACCAGCACCCCCGCATCTGATGTCAGATGTGGGGGGTGTGTGTGTTGGGGCCGTGAGGCGTGGCCCCTGAGGGGCGGTGGCCTGGGTTCTTTGAATCCGGTTGCCCAGTAGTGACTACACCCCTACTTGTATTCAGATAGCTCTCTGAGCACACTAGCAGGTCATCAGATTTTCTATAGGCATATGTGTAATACTAATTACATGTGCCTCTTGCTTGGAAGTCTAATTGCCTTTTTCGTGATCATTTCTTCCCAATGTTCATTTGATGGCATTTAACATTGTGGGTGCTGCTAAGAAATAAACCCTTAATTGTATATTTATTATCTTCATAACATAATAGTAATCACAGCTTTAATTACTTTTATATATATAGGAACGATATGGAGTTGACTGTAGTGCGCTAAGAGGACCTTCAGCGAGTACTTGGATTGATAGATTAAAATTAAAATGACATCAATTAATAAAGCACAAGGGTCCTCTTGGGCATGTAATCTATATTTCCAGTTGTGCAAAGAGATTAAAGAAAGCTAACAGCAAAACAGAAAGGGATTATTTTGGGGAAAGAAAAGGATTGGTTGTTTACATTAAACGACAACTCAGGAGAACCACCCCAAAGAAATTCACTAGAATATTAAAAAGAAACCATAGGCAGTTTCACTTGCTATTGAAAAGCCATAGAGATATAGTGTAGTTTAAATATATAATTAGATTTATACTCTGCCTTTTGATCAAAAGGTGCTCAAGGTGGCTTACTGTAGATTGTAATAGGACAGGTTTACATCACATGATTCATCTAAATCTCTTTGTCACTATCAATATAGCTATATAAGCTTACGTCTTGTGTGCTGGTCGTCTGATCTGCAAACTAATTTCCTGTTGGCAGAACTGCTGCCTAGTTGAGCTCTGGAATGAAGAAATCACCAGGGCTATCAATGTGATTGCTCTCAAATGCCCTCTTCCCAGCTGAAGAGCTTGGAAAGTTCCATGGTTTACTCTGGAGGTACTGGTGATGAAGCGTGTGGGAAGACAACAGGAGTGATGATGGAGGAAAACCCATGATGAATTCAACTAAACACGGACTAAAGCCCATTATTGTGACTACTAGTATTTTTAAGCCCGTTAAAATAACGGGCGCTAGTACCTTTTTTTTTTTGTTTCCTTTATTCCTTCTCCCTCTCTCTCACCCTCCTTTCCTTTCTTTTATCTCCCAGCTGTCCGAGCCCTCCTTATCAGTCCCAAAATTGCCCTTGCCCTGGGCCAAAATGTTCCCCAGCGATCGCCTTCCCGCCCTCCCAGCTGCCCGACTTCCCCTTCCCCACACCCCCCCCAAAGGATTTAGGGCCTCTGCGGCCGCCGCCGCAGCCGATAACCGCCCTCCCGCCCTCCCAGCTGCCCGAGCCCTCCTCACCCGAGTCAGCCCGCAACAGCCGAGCGAAATGAAAGCATGTTTTGCAAAGGTGAAGAGAGGAGCTCGCGAATAGAGCTCCTCTCTGTGCTAAGCCACTGCCCAAACTGCCGCTATGGATGTAAAGGACGCAGTAGGCGTCCTTCGCTGCCCAAGCACCAGATTTTGGTAAACTATCAGTTTCTAGATTGCCATTTTTGGAGCATGTTGTAGGGATTCAGCGTCAAGGGTTCCTGGATGAAACTGACTATCATAATCTTGATACCTTTGAATCTGGTTTCCATCCTGGTTTTGGAATCAAAACTGTCTTGGTTACATTAGTGGATGATGTATGCGAAGACCTGGACAGGGGATTGTGTCCATATAAGTTCTGCTGGACCTTTCTGTTGCTTTCAGGACCATTGAACTGGATCACCTTGCAAGGATGAGGTTAGGAGACACTGATGCTATTCCCATGATCGCCCAAAAGTGGGCTAAGGGAGCCCAGCCCACTTTTGGGCAATTGTGTGCTACAACGGGAGCCACGTGGCTCCCAACAGGTAGCCTCATTAAATCCCCTCCCCTTAAACAGGGTTAATGGAGTGATCACTCCATTAACCTTGTTTTGTTTTTTTGCTCATGAGTCGCCGCAGCACATGGTGACACACAAGTAGACCCCCAACCGGGAGGCTGCAAGCAGCCTCCCGGGCTTGGGCGTCTCTCCAGGATGCCCCCATGCTTGCATGGGGCATCCTGGAACTTCTGAGGGCCACATGGCCCCCAATCCCCACAGCCCCCACCTGCTCCGTGACAGAGCCAGCAGCCATGTGGGAGGCTGATCCAGCCACTCAGAGAGAAGGCAGTGATTGTCTGCGGGGAGGTAAGCGCTTTCGGGCTTCCTCTCTGCAAAAGGCAGTAGCATCCTGCAGCAACCGTGAGGATCGCTTCACTGTGTTGCCATTTGTTTCCAGCCTCTATTAAAGGGACTGGTGGTTTTACCCTTTAAAGCCCCAAACTGCTTGGGACAGAGGAAGTGTTCCCTGTAACAGGAAATCGCAGATGTTGTTGACTACAAGTCCCAGGATCCTCAGCTGCAATGGCCTTTGGCTGGGAATGCTGGGAGTTGTATTCAACAATATCTAGGATTCCATCTTATGGGGAACACTGGACAGAGGTACTTGAAAGACTGCCTTCTCTTGTAGGAATTAGCCTGCCCTGTAACAACATCTCAAGAAGTTCTTTTGCATGTGCCTCAGGGGTGCACTCGGTGGCCATGTGTGAGAAGGCCTTTTCTGTGGTTGCCACTGCCCTCAGGAACTCACTGCCTGGGAATCTGCCCTGCTCTTTCGGGATATTTCAGCAGATGACCAAAACCATTTTTGGGTTAGCTTTTCCCATTTTTGTTTAATATCTGCTCTTGTTCTCCCTCCTTTTATTTTGTCCAGCACTTTTTAAATTGCTTTTTAAATGATGTGTTATTGGTATGTTGAATTTTTTTAAAAAAAACCCAAACCCCACCTTTTCCTGTTGTAAGCCTCCTTGGGTTTCCATTGAAACAAAAGGCAGAGTATACTCAGCTGGCTGAGGAAAAACTGGAAGAATCCTGATGGGGGAGAGAGGGTTTTTAGGAAAGAATTGGCAAGTGGGAGGTTAAGCACCCTATCCGACATTCTGTGCCTGGGCCCAACAAGGAAACAACTTGGTTAAGGAGCTGTTGATCCAGCAAAGGCGAGCTCCAAATAGTAGGATTATATGGTGGTGAGGAGGCCTGCCCCTTCCAAGTATTCAAGCTAGCCTCAATCCAAAACAGGTGCCTGAGTATGAACTATTGTTTTTTACATTTAGAAAGTGATATATAGTGATATATAGTGTAGTAGTAGTATTAACTAATGATCGGTCATATTAACCAATGATCTGTCTAATAAGAGAGTAAATAATCTAGCATGATCATAGCTCCAAATTCATTACCTTCTTCATAGTACTCACCTCCACCTTAGTTACATCCAAGAGGAGTGATCTTCACTGTTTTTTTAAAAAAGTGGGGGCCACTTTGACAAAAAAAACTTTCAACATGGGAGCTGTTACTCACCACACTGAGCTCTGTGTAATGCTGTGCTTTCCCCAGCATTGGGGTGGGTGGGGCTTGGAGAGAAATGAAGTCCTGTTGAGCCCCAGAGCCATCTTGAAAGATGTGCACAAAACCCTGGGAAGTGTCATTTCCCCAGAGCTTTCCCCACAGAGCTCTATGGGGAAGATGTTGAGAAGGACTTTGGCAAAGCTTTGCACAGGCCTCATAGACAATTAGTCTGGGAGCTGCACTTAGGGTTGATGGGAACACCCACTGGATTATGCATTTTGCAAAGAAGAATACTTCCTATGGTACATCCTTGTATAAGAGGACAACCACAGATACTCAGTAGTGAGAAAATGTGTCTTCACCAAAAAGGGTGGTATTTTAGGTATGTGCACGAAATGGATTTTGCATTTCATTTCGAGCTTGAAATGAAATGCAAAATGGCTGAAATGTTTTGTTGAAACCACAGTTGAACCAGCTGTTTCGACAAAACAAAATGGAAATGTTTCAAGTGTTTCGGCCATAGGGAACAATGGAGGAACTCGAAACACTTCATTGTTCCCCATGGCTAGCTCCTAGGGACACCAATGTGGGTTGTGTGGTAGGGCATGATGGGTGCTACCTACCACCCAACCCACAAAAGATATGGGCAAGCAGGTGATTTTAAACACATTTTTAACCTTTCCCAGAACACCCCCGATAACATTATACAATACATTGAGTACAACAGATAAAATTAAATATAATGACACCTCACATACAAAATCAAGTTACATCTCATTGGTGGTCCTTTGTTGTCTGATTTTAATGGCTGCCAAACAAAAATTAGCCACCTTTTGGGTAGTATCTACACCATTATCAGAGAGAAGAAACCATGTAAAGTAAAACACACCCCTACCTGGCCTATTCAGTTGAATCTATATAAAAGGAGCTTTATAAAAGAACATGCTGTATTGTCTCAGGCATTCCATCTCCACAAGGACAGGTCCTGTTTGCATGGGCATTTTATTGTACTTACCAAAGAGTACTACCAAGAGGAGAACATCAATTCTGGTTTTAAAGAATGCTTTTCGTAACTTAGAAAAGGTAAGTGCCGATAGATGTTTCACTGGAGAACAGCTGATACCTAAGTAATACTCTCAACTGAGATCAGAGATCATGCTGACATCATTTTAGCATTCTATATCCTCTATTCTCTGTGTGAATACCCTCTTGGCTTGGTCTAGGTCTAAGGTCAGCAGGTATTCTTGGGACAGTCTATAAGACAGGGGTTTCTCCCTGAGTACTGTCTCCCATCCTGAGCTATAGTTATCAGCCAGGACCAGAGCGGCCAGACCCACAGAACACAAATTCAGCTTCAGCCAATAGTTGCCCATCAGCCACTGTGCCCTTGACTCAACTCTGTTCCTGTCTCCAACCTCACGCTTGTGTTGGACGCGCATCTAGGTGTGCCAAGGATTGCCCTCAAAAATTTAGTTCGAACAATCTCAATCTCCTTGTGCTTGATGTAAATTCCCAATTGTGCACCTTATAAAATCTTAGAAACTTGTTAAGTGGGGGACTGTATCAGAAGACTAAGACTGAGGAAATTTTTTACTTTGGTCTTGTGAGCAGCAAGAAAGAATCTTACCAACCTGAAATATTGTGATGCATACAGAAACCTTGAACTTATTTGCTAAATTCTGATAGTGTGAAGAGAGATTGAAAAGGAGCGGATAGTTTAACCTTGCCTATACAGGGAATTTGTACTGGTGGTATGGAAATTGCTTTAAGAACAGCCCTGCTGGATCAGGCACAAGCCCCATCTAGTCCAGTTTCCTGTTTCACACAGTGGCCCACCAGATGCCTCTGGGGAGCCCTCAGGCAAAAGGTTTGTGCATGCCCTCTCTCATGTTGTTGCTCCCCTAGGCTAGAAATGGCACACAGCCACCAGACTAGTAGCCATTGATAGGCCTGTCCACCATGAATCTTTCTAAGCCCCTTTTAAAGCCATCCAAGCTGGTGGCCATCCCATGGCAAAGAATTCCACAGATTAATTATGCGCTGTATGAAAAAGTACTTCCACTTGTTGGTCCTAAATTTCCCAACCTTCAATTTCATGGGGTAACCCCTGGTTCTAGTGATAAGAACTATCACTATCAGTCTATTTATTTGTAATCTGTGGTTAGCTAACTTTGCATGTCCTGATGTTTACCTGTTCATTTGTTTTCTTTTACAGGAGTAGTTGTTAGTCCTTTTTTAAAAAAAAGACAGGCCCCTTCTTTTGAGACGGGGATGTTGTAGCGAGTTTGTATTTAGGATTATGGATTATAGGTGGCCTACTCTTTTGTTAAGCAGATTCTTCAGAAGGCCAGTTGATGTTTCTTAAAGTGAGATGATGACTGAGAGATCATCTTGGAATATCCTGGAGGCTGGGGTTAATGGCCCTGAAATGTTCTGGATGGGGGATGCCAATTAGCTTGTGACAGGGGTGGAGCTACCATTGAGCGAACGGGTTCAAAGAACCCAGGCCACCAATGAAAAGGGCCGCTGGAGCCCCTGTTGCATGTGACATCACATGCAAAGGGAATGTGGCCCAATCGCCAAAAGGCAGCATTTCTTCTCTCTGAGGATCTAATCAAACCTGTTGCTGCTTGTAGAATTGCTCTGCTATTTGAACTCTATCTACTGCTCAACTTGTATATGAATAAATAAATCAAGTATCACAAAGACTTTATAAGTCTCTAGTAATCTTTCCTCTAAATTGACCCAGGATCTGGGAAGAACTGCACCACTGGAACTTCTCACCACTCAGGGAAGTGGGGAGCATGCACAACAGGAAGAAAGAGTCACAGAGAGAAAATATCTATAGGATGATAAATGTGGCATTGGCGCTATTAGAATACAGAGAATAGTAAATGTCAGGAAAAGAATGTTTACCACAACTGCCCTATTGTACTATAATTAGTTTATATAATTCAGGCTTAGTTCTATACCATTTGTATGAGAGGAAAACTGTAAGTGCCTCACTGGATGAATAACATGAGAATGAATCTAGTGAGCTTCTGGACTTAACTTCTGACAAGCCCGTGCTGAGGTTACCTACTCACACTGTATTGTGCTGACAAATGCATCTTGACAGACCACAGCTGAATTCAGTGAAAAATATTATTCATCTCAAGAGTCGTGAATAGTAATTATTTTCCCTGTTTCTCTGACTTCATCTTCCTGTGCACAAGCTAGAATGAAAAAAATAAAATAAAAACACACCTAAAGAAGTTAGAAACCACAGTTAATACCTTGAAATACTAGGAAGAAATTCTTGTTCCTTCAGACTCCGGAGCCTTATATCAGGTCATTGTAGGTTATGATGCTCTTCCCTGCCCCTTGCCCCGCTCCTGCCCCCGCCCCCATTCTTGCTCCCTTTCCCTTTTCTTTCCTTTGTCCTTAGACAGATAGATATTTATTACATTTACATATGGCTCTTCCTATAAAGTGAGAGACAGAGCGATAAATATAGAGGCCTGTAGTCCACCAATATTTATGCTCCAATAGCAGGGGGAGAGCCCTATCCTGCCCTATCCAACCCCCGCACAGCATCCCTCCGGTGACTGTTGTTGGTGGCTTTCTTATGCTTTTTTTCTAGACTGTTTTTTCTAGACTGTCTCCTTTGGGGATAGGCAGCCATTTAATTTATTTATTTATTTCTGTATGTAAACCGCTTTGGGAACTTTGGTTGAAAAGCAGTATATAAATACTCATAGTATTCGTATTCGTACAATAAATGTGTTCATTTTCAAGGTGCCACCCTATCCTGGTTGATGACCGAAATAAAGATTCATTCATTCAGGTGCCACAAGACTGTGGTTTTTTTGCTGCAACAATGGCTATTCTTCTGGAAGTAGTTATAGTTTATACAACCTATCATGGAAGTCTCAATGACTGTATACTACTGCTGCTGCTGCTGCTGATACAATATGGAAGAAATTCTGCAAGTTTTGGTTAGATTACTGGATGGGCCAGTATGAAGTCAGTTATGGCTGTTTGCAATATGTCTGCAAACTTGTGACTCGCCAAGCCAAATGCTGCCCACCAGCCACTTATACTACTGACCAAGCAGGGGCTTTAAAAGACCTCTGCTTTATCGATCTTTTGCTTGCCTGTCTGGGACTAGACAAACCTGGAGGTTGTCAAGCTCTTGCCAGGTCACAATACATAGTTGGTGGCTCTCATGGTTGATGCCTTGATTGAGAGAGAACACATTTCTCTCTCTTCATGTTGTAATATGTTACAATTGCAAGCTGTTATATCCATCAATTCCACCAACACCTGGGATCAAGGGAGCCAGGTATTTAATGGTTTCCCCAAAGCCAACCCAACTAATCCCATCCCTGTAGCAACTGTATAAAGAAACTCCTGCCAGGAAGCCAACATTTTTATAATCTCTGTGAGAATCTGATGATTATCCTGAGGAAACTCCAAATTAAACATGTTGACATCTTTATCTTCAACTTGTTTGTCTCCTCTCATGATGTTGAAATAACAGTCAGGGAACTGGGGATGGGGAGGCCTGATTGCCATAGCTTATTTCTGATTACGTTTGGTATTCTGGCTCTATAAGTGTTTTGAGTACTTCATTCAGTGCCCATTCTGTTACACAGCAATACTCACACTGCTCTCTTAGGATTTGTGCATAGATATTCATTTTGCATCATTTCCCAACATGGCTCATCAGCTGTTGGGTTGATGGGGATGAGTTTCTTTTTCTGTTGTATTCGTCAGGGAACTTCTGGCACTTATGTGACCCTGAATTCTCAACAAAGGCTTGAGCTTTTGACATCCACTTTTATAACCACAGATATTTTCCAGTATTGTTTCATTAGTGTTGTGAGAGACTATGCACTACTAGTAAAGTACCCTCATCCCTACTTTACACATGCAGCAGAATTAAATAGTAGGCCCATTCATATGACTGTTAAGGGGGTGGGTTGGAGCATAATTTAACTGTTGGGGGTCTGCCCGATCACCTTTTTTTTTGTTTTCTAGTCATGAGCTCATAGCAAGATGCAAACCTTCCGAGGATAGGGAACTTATTGTCCTGTTGTGGTAGAGAACCCATTTTCCTACCATGTGTCCTATCATGAAGACATCTGAGTAATGGGGGTGGTGGTGGTGGTGGTGGTGGTGGTGGTGGTATCTACCAGCCAGCCTTCATGAGAAGAGGCACAGCTGAGACAGTCATAGCTTTCATTGAACAGTTTCAGAAGCAGAGTAAATTCTGACAGCGTGCGGTGGAGGAATAAGGCTTGCCACATGTTCTTCCAGAGCATGACAGACAAAGCAGTAACAGAGGCAGCATCCTCATAATTGCACCTTCAAGCTGGATATAGTTGCACTGTGTTAAAGGCACAGCAGCTCTGCAAGCGGGGTGGGGGTGGGGAGGTGGCAACTGAACATAGGAACAGTTGGTTCCCCACTACTCTTATGAAGGCCTCAGTTGTTTTCTGCATGGCACTAGATGAAGAACACCTTTGACTTCCACATGTTGGATGGCTGTGTTGGAAGAGCAGGCTCTGAAGAACACTGATGGAGTCATGAATGATAGCTGTAGTTAAACTTTACTTTAAAGTAAAGTTGTGCAGTCGAGTCGGTGTCGACTCCTGGTGACCACAGAGCCCTGTGGTTTTCTTTGGTAGAATACAGGAGGGGTTTACCATTGCCTCCTCCTGCACAGTATGAGATGATGCCTTTCAGCATCTTCCTATATTGCTGCTGCATGTTTCCCATAGTCTGGGAAGGGATTCGAACTGGCAACCTCTTGCTCACCTCATTCGGTGGGGATTCATTCGGCAACCTCATTCGTTGGGGATTCGAACTGGCAACCTCTTGCTCACTAGGCAAGTTACTTCCCCATTGTGCCACTAGGTGGCTTTACTTTAAGCTTACATAAAATAATAAAATAAAGTAAAAATTAAGAAAGCTGAGGTGTGTATGTGAGCATTCAGAGGAAGTCTCTCGATGCTGGGATGCAAAACTTGATTAGCATAAAATAGCAGCTCTATGATTTTCTGTTTTATTTGCCTGTTTCAGGGGGAGCATCAGAATTCTCAACAGCCTGACTTGACACGTGGCTACTGAGCCAGGCTATACTAGTTCTAATTAGCCTCTTCAGGCTTTCTCAGTCTGTGGACAACACCCATGGGGAAATGCCAGCAAGCTCCACCCCAGTGCTGACAAATGCTTGACTGCCAAATCCCCTGAGTTTGTCTGAAGGGATAAGTGCTGTACCTAGGCAGAGAGCATCTGCCAAATGCTATATCCATGGACAGTGGGGTACTGGTGACCCTCGTTATCCACGGGGGTTCTGTTCTTGCCAATAGGCATGAATATAGAAACCACGAATAATGAAACCTTACCCCCATGGGAATCCAAGGGGTAAGGTTTCTACACAAAAAAAGGGCTAAAAAAGCGGGCAGAAATAAAAGAAATGTACCCTGCTCTCCAGCAATGCCCCTCCAAACCACCAGTTCCTCTGATTTTCTGTATAAAATTGTGGGAATTTTTTTTTTTAAAGTTGCAAAATGGCTCTGCACTGAAAAATGGTGACCGGAAATGACATCAGCAGTCATTGGGGGGTCATTTCCAACCACTCAAAACCGCAAAGTGAATTTTAGCCTGTTTTTATACCACGGAAACTGTGGTTGTTGAAACTGTGGGTAATGAGGGCCACCTGTATAGGCCAACAGAGTGTGTTGCATAAGGGGTGGTGCTTTTTAGCACAGTCTGTTCGCACTGTAATCGTGCACAGTGTATAAGCATATATAATACCTAAGTAGGACTATTAAAAACCAATCATCTATCCATGACTGGTTCATACTGGCTCTCAACATATTTACCCTTTTTGAGCCGGACAAGGAAAATCGCTTCAAATGATAGAATAAGGTAGATTACAGCTGATAAAATTAACCGGGTATGCTAAAACATTGACCTTTTTCTTCTTCTTTGACTTATAGAAATCGGAGGAAATCACATCAAAATAGTGTTACCACAAAATGTGGTTTGGACAAGTGAGTAACTTCCTGCCGTTGCAAGGAATGATGGGGAATCAGATATGGCTGATGGGCTGGCTCACCATCTGAAAACTTCTTTGTACACTCTGTGTGTGTGTGTGCATGCCGTTGAAACTTCAAAGGCTGCCAAGCAAATGGGTTGTGTGGGTTGTCTGCCTCCTGAGCCATCAAGTCTTTCTCCCTAAATCTACTTGGTGGGGGAGAGCATTTAAAAAAATTGAAAGAAAGGTAAAATGGTTTTTATGCAAGCCCATGCTGGAGAATCAAGACGGCATTCATTTTATTTTGCGTATCTAGACAGTGATTTTAATGTTATGTAAATGCAGCTGGCAATTCCTAATCTATCCTGAAATGCAAGTGTCAGAGCTCTTGTGTAGTACAGGTTACCGATGATAAAAACAAGATGTGTTTTATACAAGGAAGGAGCGTGATTACCAGCTTTAGAAATTCAAGGGCTCCCCCCCCTCCCGCGCTTCATTACAAATTTAAAATAGGACAAGTCGGTGCAATAGAAGCTGAGGGGGCACCAACAGCAAAAAAAAAAAAAAAGAGCAAGTGTGGTGTGTGTGTTTTTTTTTAAAGGAGTCAAGTTTGATGAGAATTGTTTTTCCTTTTTGAATCTGGACCAGATGTAGTAGAAGTCTGTTAGATGAACATAGGATGGAGAAAGCATCTTTTCATTGTCCAAGCTATGCATTGCCATCCACTTTCTCTTTTTAAAGGGAAGCACAAACAATATTTCCAACATATTAGCTTAGTTTTGCATGGATAACTTTTGAGGCAATCATGATGAGTAAGTAATTCCTATCTATTGGTTCAGTGGCAATGGAGTTGAATCAGGGTCTACGCAATCTCCTATGGCTGAGCTCATCAAATGCTTCCAAATTCCTGGCATACCTGTTTGAGATGAGAGCCTACTGAAGAGCATTAATAGGAGTGACAAGGACACCTCACTTATAGGAAATTAACCTGAGGTGTGTCTTCAGGTTTTGTTTAAAATGAGAATCAAAACAAATGGAGGGAGGGATGTCTAGGAGAGACATTTCTATTTATTTTTTTAATACCACCTTTCATTAAAACAATCTCAAGGCAGTTTACAAAATATTTAGAACAATATGAAACATTAAAACAGTTACACAATAAAAATATTAAATTAGAATATAAAAATACAAATCTAATAAAAGTTAAAAACACACACACACATGCACAATAAGACCATAAAATACAGAGCAGCAGCAACAAAAGCAACATGCATGTAAAAGCCTCCAACTTCACTTGCTTTCTAAAAACTGTGATGGAGACTGAAGAGTAGATGCCCACCAGGAGAGCATTCCAAAGCCTCGGGGCAATAACTGAGAAGGCCCTGTCCCATGTGCATGACAGCCAAGCCTCCCTCATTGTTCGCACATGGAGCAGAGCCCTCTCAGATGACCTTGTCAAGCAGGGAATTCCCTTAAACCTCCCTTCTAACACCGCAGAAAGTAACATGTTAAAGCGTGCCTGTGAGAAAGCTCTTCTATGACTTAAAGTGGTCAGGCATATCAAGTATCCTGCTAGCTGGGGGTGTATCAACTGCAGTTTCTGGACTATGTACAAAGGCAGCCCCATACAGAATGCATTGCAGTAATCAAGTCTGGAGATTACCAGCATTTGTACCACTCTTCTGAGGTCGTTTATCTTAAGAAATGGACGCAGCTGGTGTATCAGCCAAAGCTGATAAAAAGCACCTCTGGCCACCACCTCAATCTGGGACACCAGGGAGAGGTTTGTGTCTAGGCGCACCGCCAGACTGTGTACCTGTTCTTTCTGGGGAAATATGACCCCATCCAGAATTGGCACATCAAAAATCATCTCCCGAGTTCTGACCCCACATAATAAGTATCTCGATCTTATCTGGATTCAGCCTCAGTTTGTTATCCCTCATCCAGCCCATCACCACCTCCAGGCAGGCATTTAGGGAGGCTATGCCTTCTCCCGATGATGTTGACATGGAAAAATAGAGTTGGGTGTCATCAGCATACTGATAATATCTTGCACCAAATCTCCTGATGATCTCCCTCAGTGGTTTCATCTAGCTGTTAAAAAACATTGGAGACAATATGGAGCCTTGAGGGACACCATACAGAAGTTCAGATTTTGAAAAGCAACAGTTTCCAATCGACACCATCTAGAATTTGCCTGAGATGTAAGAGTGGAACCACATGCAGACTAATGCCTCCCACCCCCAACCCTCTCAGACTCTCCAGAAGGACACTATGGTTGATAGTATCAAAGGCCACCAAGAAATCCAATAGCACCAACAGAGTCACACTCTCTCTGTCAATTCCAAATTGGAGATCATCTATCAGGCTGACCAAGGCAGTCTCCAGCTTGCCTGAGAGCCAGTTTGAAATGGATCTAGATAATCAGTTTCCTCCAAGACTGCCTGGAGCTGGGAGGCCACCATCCTCTCAGTTATCTTGTCCAACCATGGAACGTTGGAAACAGGCCCATATTTTCTGAATATTCTTCTAGGGCAGCCACAGGGCAGTCCCACATAGAGCACGTGGCAGTAACCCAACTATGATGTGACTAAGGCATGGGTAACTGTGGTCCAATCTGCTTTCTCAAGAACGGGAAACAGCTGGTACACTAGCCAAAGCTGTGCTGTGACTGTCTCAGCTATAAATGTCTAGAGTGCTGCTGCCTGGGTTTTTGAATGAGGTACACAAAGGCAACTTAGCATCTCTTCCACGGAGTAATATCACCTGCACTGCAGTGGACATAATCTGTATCAGCCACCTAGGGCATAGAAATGGTTGTAAAAGGGAGGGAGGAAAGAAGTGATAGACGTTAAAAATAAATTAGAGGAAATATTATCCTAGTCAACCCTTGCCAATTTAAAAGTAAGGTAGCACCTTTTAGACTAAGTAATATTTTAATACATAAGCTTTTGTGGGTTATTATAACCCAGTTCCTCAGATGCAGGGTGAAAGCAAGAATAGTCAGTTACGGGCAGGTAGTGAGCAAACAATTTAATTTGTGATTATTTATAATGCTCAGCATTCTAATTCTATAAGGGGCAAATTACATATTGAAGACAAACAGATGTAACAATACTCCAAGTGACTTAATTCTGTTAGGAAAAGAAGTGTAAGTGTGTGTGTGTGTGTGTGTGTGTGTGTGTGTGTGTGTGTGTGTGAGAGAGAGAGAGAGAGAGAGAGAGAGAGAGAGAGAGAGGTGTCTAGCAAAAAAAGGTGGTTATTTTTCAACCCAAACCAGCTTCTGAATCTCTCTATAAGGTATCAATGTATGGCTGCAGCAGAGAGAGACCCCAGAGAGCTGGGCCTTCTCCACTGGCCTGGCTGACACCAACTTTCATCTCCTCTGTCATCACAGATGTTGATAGTCATTTCCATGTGTTTATTGTTTTTTTTTTAATTAACATTATAACACATTTTGGGAACTTTGGTTGAAAGGTGGGATAAAAGTATAAATACATAGAAAATAAATACAAAGTTATAATTAGCCTCTTGGCTATAAGTGGGGAAGGCTTCAAAATTTGGGGAGGGGCATCAAAACCTAGAACAGCAAAAACCTTGGGAATGTGGGCCAGACCTGCCAATAGAGGGCAGGTCTATCAATGGCTGCTAGTCTGGCTCTAGGCCATCTCCAGTCTCAGAGGCAAGATGCCTCTCAATACCAGTTGCAGGGGAGCAACAGCAGGAGGCTGTCCTCACCTCTTGCCTGTGGGCTTCCCAACAGCATCTGGTGGGCCACTGTGTGAAACAGGATGCTGGACTAGATAGACCTCCTTGGGCCTGATCCAGCAGGGCTGTTCTTATTTATTCACATGGGGGAAAACACAGCACTGTACTTGGAGGAGCAGTGTGGGAACACTGCAGTGGGGACAAATTATACCCATAAGCCCCAATAATAGGTAGTCCAGCCTCCACTGATAGGAGGGCCAGGTGGCCAAAGGTCCAAAAGGATTATTTGACCTGTGTCTACTCTGTTCTGAAAAAAGACACAAACATCCTTGCCGTGGTAATCTAACTTTGGCACCACAAAATGTGTAATTCTGCAGTCTGTCATAATCTTACATATTTACTGCCTTTGCACAATTTAATTGACTTATCTTAGTCATAGGGAGGAACCAGGAGACCCAGAGTATTGAAGCCTCACTGGGCCTGCCCACAGGAAATCTTGTTCTACCTTTTCTTAAGCTCCTGAGATTTCAACTGGCATTGCCTAGATGCTTTGAAGCCTGTCTTTAGCCTCAAGTTTTAGGATCTTGCTTTTTTATTTTTTATTTTTTTTTTAAAAGCTGCCTGATCCAATACACGGAGGTCTCCATCCAGTGCCATATTCTGTTTCATGCTTCTTTGGTTGCATTGTGGGATTTGCACAGTTCTCTTGATTCAAAATGTTTTAAAGAACTCAGAGCATCTCAAGCGAAGCTAGTTATATAGATAGCTGTGTGCTGGGATGTGACATTTTACAGGAATAAATTACATTTTGTCTCCTAGGAAGGTCAGAGGTTGCTTCAAAACAGCTACATGTTCAGCAGCATTGGCACAGCTGCTTTGGCTACTGGTGTCAATGAAGTTATAACAGATACAAGCATTCATCTAAGTAATTGTGGAATGAGAAAGCATTAAGAACATGGCACATGTTAAAAATGAACCCTAATTAAAACTGTTATTTAATAAACAGACTCATTTTATTACTTGTGGATCTTTTTTTAAAAAAATCTAATAAGTGGCTGTTAAACAAGCAATTATAAGGCTAATAAAGCTCTCCATTCTGATTAGGAAAAATATTCATTTCACAATCGTCCAGCGATCCATCTTCCACCCCACAGCTGTCAAAGGAAGCAAGCAGCATCGTTTAGAAATGTATCATTGTTATTTTTATTATATACTACTCCTATTACAGTCACTAAGTGTAATAAACCTCCTTGGCTAGTTCCTATTGTAATTTAATCACCAGTTTGCTAACATAACTGTGTTTGTTTTTGTCACAACTTCTTCCATTTCAGCACTGCAACAGAAAAAACCCACAGTAGGAGCCTCTGCTGTCCTCGGCCAGCCAGAGGAAATTTACTGCCTAAAAAAAGCTGCGTTGCATGATTTTTATTAGTTATATTCATGTCTCATCCTTCCACCAGGGAGTAAGGGTGGTGTGCATGTACATAGTGGTGTTATCCCATGTATCCTCTCAAGAACCCTGTGAAGTAGTACAAATTGAAAGAGATTAACTGGACCAAGGTCACCTAGTGAATTTCAGAGCTAAGCAGGAATTTGAACATGCATATTTCTGATCCATATTTGATATTCCATCCTCTAGAACAGTGGTTCCCAACCTGGGTTCCTCCAGATGCTGATGCACTACAACTCCCAGCATCCCCATCCATAATAAATTGTAGCTGGGAATGCTGGGAGTTGTAGTTCAGTGGTTTCCAATCTGGAGGAACCCAGCTTGGAAACCATTGCTCTAGATAACACTGATTCTCAGTCCAGTGATTCAAGAAGGGTACCCAAACACCCTCTGTGACATTGCTACAGTTCCTAGGGCACACCTGTTGGATCATACATTGCCTAGATATTGCCCCAAGACAATAGCTTGGGCATTGGATCACAATTGCTTGGGCACTTGTTGAATCACACACTGCCTGAATATTATTTTATTTTATTTATTATATTTTATATCCTGCTGTTCCTCCAAGGAGCCCAGAGCAGTGTACTACATACTTAAGTTTCTCCTCACACCAACCCTGTGAAGTAGGTTAGGCTGAGAGAGAAGTGACTGGCCCAGAGTCACCCAGCTAGTTTCATGGCTGAATGGGGATTTGAACTCAGGTCTCCCCGGTCCTAATCCAGCACTCTAACCACTACACCACATTGTCCCAAGACAACAGTTTGGGCATTGGGGCTAGCCCTAGAACTCCCCCCTGCCCTTGCCTAAATGCTTTAAGTATCCAAATTCAAGTTGCACCCCTTTTGAGTCAATGTTGTGCTCTCTTGATAGCTTTGCTATTTATCGGAGTTAGTTATTTAGTTATTTAGTTATTTATTTAACATATTTGTATACCGCCCAAAACTTGCATCTCTGGGTGGTTTACAACAAGATAAAAACATTAAAACATTAGTTAAAAACAAAAACAAGAAATTTAAAACACAATTTAATTTTTAAAAAACAATATTCTAAAACAACATTAAAAACAATCAAAACAGTATTAGTTAAAAGCCTGGGTGAACAGAGGTGTCTTTAGAGACTTTTAAAAATATGTCAGAGATGGGGAGGCTCTTATTTCACTAGGGAGTGCATTCCAAAGCCTCGGGGCAGCAACGGAGAAGGCCCGTCCCTGAGTAGCTGCCAGACATGGTGAGACAGACCTCTCCTGATGATCTCAGTGGGCGGTGGGGTTCATAATGAAGAAGACATTCTCTTAAATACCCAGGGCCCAAGCTATTTAGGGCTTTATAGGTTATAACTAATACCTTGTATTTTGTCCAGAAACATATCAGCAGCCAGTGTAACTCCTTCAGTACAGGGGTAATATGGTCTCTTCTAGATGACCCAGAGACCAGCCTGGCTGCTGTATTCTGTACCAACTGTACTACATACAAGGTCAGTCCCACATAGAGCGCATTACAGTAATCCAGTCTGGAGGTTACCAGCAGATGTACCACTGTTTTGAGGTCATATTTTGTATGATCATGTTCCCAATCAAAATGTTTGTGCTTTTCTTGAAGTATGGAAGCCACCAAGAGCTTTCCCAGACATCAGGCTTCAACACAGGTTTAATGAGAGGCTTTACTGCAAGTTCAAAGTTTCCCCAAAAACACGACACAAGAAGTGGATTTTATATCCCGGCTATAAATCAGGCTACACTTTAACACATGAAGAAAAAACCCGAATTGAGTGTGAAGAGCTACCTGATAGCTCACAGGGATTTGGGGGTAAATTTGGTCGCCATTCCGAAGGAGATGCGAACTAAAAGCCGGGTGTGAAAAACTTCATATTGCCAACTCCAACATCACTCTAGAGACAAGCGTTTACAATGTTGCTCTGCTTTGATTGATTCAGTGCCGTCAGTGTTGACTCTTAGCGAGTCTTGGTCGACTCTGCTTTGCTTCCTGTTTTTCAAATTCCAACCAACACGTAAAGCCAGTTTCCTGAAATGTAGGTGTACTGGGTGAAACTACATTTCCCATTATGCTCTGTCCCTATGAATTTTGGTGTTTGCACATGTGACACTAAAAGCACTGTGCCACTTCAAGCAACACCAGTGGCGGCATATATGAAGAAGGAGGGGGTGCGCTGAGAGCAAGCCCATCAGGACATCCTCCATGGACAACCACTTTTGAAAGGTAAAATTATATACTTCATACTTCATTGGGGGCATACTTTCCAAACTCTGCCTAGGACACACAAATGTCTTGTCCCAGCTCTGTGTTAAACTACAGATAGATAAACAGGATTGGATCATGATAATCTATCTTGCTTAAATGCAGTTTAATCACAGTGGTTTGGCTAGGATTGCCTGGAAATTCTATGTTTTCACAATCAGCTCTGCAACGCTTAGTGATCCTGGTTAACTCTTTAACAAGGATCTCTGTGATTGTGTGAATGCACCCTGAATATATTTTATCTCTACAATTGTATTTTAAAGGCCAGGTGTAAATGCATACAACAAAGCAGATAAACAGTAAGGTCATTCACGTGCCCTAATGGTGTGGGGCTGGGGAGGGTGGGAGGAAGGTAGGATTGCACCCACCTTCCCCCCAGATGAGCTGGCTGTCTTCTTCAGCTGCAACACTGAGCCAGCATGGTGTAGTGGTTAGAGTGTTGGACTAGGACCCGAGTTCAAATCCCCATTCAGCTGGGTGACTCTGGGCCAGTCACTTCTTTCTCAGCCTAGCCTACTTCACAGGGTTGTTGTGAAAGAGAAAGTTAAGTATGTAGTACACCGCTCTGGTGCTGCCGGGAGTGGCGCAGCCATTTGGAGGCTGGGGAAATGCAACCTGGCCTCCAGAAATCCCACAATGCACCACATAAGGACGTGGTGCATTGGAGGATTCCCCCACTGCTGTGCATGCTAACTGTCTGGCTCTGTGGCTGCTTGGGCTGCAGGCAGCCTGAGCAGTCACATGGCTAGGTAGAAAGGCATACTAACGCCCTTCTACTTCAGTATAAGCCCAGGTAGAAAACCCAGGCTACCCACTGGGGCAGTGTCAGGATCGGACCTCATCCCAGTGGTTCCACATGAGCAGGGCTGTTCATGTGCACAGGGCTGCTCATCATACGTAGGGCTGATCATGTGCATGTCCTCAGTTTGTGTTCAGGTTGTTCTTTGGGTTCCGTATGCATTGTGTGTACAGTATTCTGGGGATGTGCACAGACCGGTCCGGAGGCCATTCTAAAGGCCTCTGGACCAGTATGGACATGGGGCCAGTTCGGCACCAGAGAGGGATAGACCTTCAAGGGAGAGGGCGGGTGTACTTACCCCTCCCACCACTTTCCCCCCACCGGTGCACCTGTTTTTTTTAAAGCATTTGGGGCGGCAGGGTACCTCCCTGCTGCCCTTTCCCCCGCTCCTCGGCAAAAGGCTTCATAAAGCCTGACTGCGCATGCAAATATCGTGCATGCATGTCACGTCTGCACATCGTGTGCGGATGTCACATGCGCACACGTCTGACGTACACGCGCACGTGACGCACAGACGTGACATGCGCGCGCAACATGCGCATGCCCAGTCAGGCTTTATGAATCCTTTTGCTGAGGAATGGGGGAAGAGGTGGCAGGGAGGTACCCTGCTGCCCCAAATGCTTTAAAAAACTAGCGTGCCGGCGGGGGGGGGGAGTGGCGGGAGGGGTCAGGATACCCTTCCCCGCCCTTAAAGAGCCCCCCTACCCAGTGCCGGATCGCGGAGGTGTGGTTCTGTGCACACCTCTACAGTATTCTATACCTACACACACAGCTGGTTGAGGGAGGGCCTAGGGCGAGCCTGCCCCCCTAATTTTCGCTCTCCATCTCAATCTTTCTCAAACAAATATTCTGTAAATAACTGAATGTTTCTTGCACTGCTGAGCTCCCCCCGCCCCACTTTTTTGGCATCCCTCCTAAACCTTTAGGCTGGTAATGGGCCTGATACATTCAAAGAAAAGCTGGATTATTTTGCCTACAAAGTGCAAGTGGAGCTAGTGTTCATAGTTGCGCTTATTTTAACATATATTCTGGAGTTTTTGTCATTTTGTGTAGTTTATTCGGGTCTTCCTAGTCACGAGGTGGCTGGGGCAAAGTATTGTGCAGAGAACTTATGCCACCTCCAGCTACAGACATTTTATTCAGTCATCCTTCTGGTTTCTGAGATTTCTGCATGCATTTGGCATGTGTAATGGTAGCCCAATGGCTTGAAAACAATCCACCTATTCACCACTGACTCAGCGTAAAAGGGGGCTAAGGGAAAGGAGTTTTTTGGGGGGGATATCCTGTAAGCCACTGATGACCAATTGTTGCCCTGAGGGTCTGGCGCTACATTGGTTTTCTATGTCCCCACCATGCTTCTCCTGTAAAGGCTACTGGCCCACTGGGAGGGAAGCCTGAGAACTATGCTGCCTTTCCCCTGACACTTTGCCTCAAACTCCCCTCCCTCTACTGCTGCTGCTGCTGCTGCTGCTTCCCTTGGGCTTTCCTTCAAGCATCCCCAACAGTGAGAGGAGGATTCCTCAGAAGTCTCTGCTCTTGGGCTCCCTCTCATTTTTGTGTTAGGTGACTGCTAAATGAGAAATAACTCCTTGTGTGCTCTAGAACACCACACAAGGTGCCTGAGAATCTGGTTCCCAGGCGGCTTGGCAGAAGAGGCTCCACCCACCCCAGGATTAAGAAATTGGCCATCCCCATGTTACGTGATGCCTTACTCCAATCACACGGTCATCATCTATGCACAGTACCTAACAATCCCCACCCCCCAGGATCACTCACTTTTGTTAAGGGTGATCTTGATCTTGAAAATCCACCCAGAACTGTGACACCTTGGCTCAGGTGAGTGATGTTGGGAGCATTACAACTTTGGGGGAGAGGGAACCAGCCATCAATTTTTCTTAAACCAGAAATATTCTTATTCTCAAACCAAGATCACAATCTTTATGTGGAAGCTATCATGTCATACATTAAGAATTGCTTCAAAAAATTGTAACTGGGTAAGTCGTTGCTCTAGTTGGGGCAGCATACTCACATACTTACGCTGCCTATGTCCTTTCCTATATGGTTGTGGCATATGTACGAATACTGCAGTCATATGGCTGGGGCTATTCACAGGAGTCTTGCTCACCTGATTGACAAAGATCTGTGCACCCTCCCTGCAATAGTTGTATATTAATATACCTACTACAGCTGTATAGGATTGCACCATGGGGAAAGTAGCACCCACATGACACTGGCTGCCTATGTGAAAGGGGACTGAAAACCCCTGTTGAAAGTATGTTTGGATTGCAAATGGAGAAGGATCACCACATTTTAAAAAAACCACAGAAGTGCTTGTTCATGATTACCATCAGGTATGCATGAAATACATTCTGTAAAATACAAATAACTAACCTTGGGTAACAGGAAAAGTGAGGACACAGTGCCTTATTCAGGAAGCGGGAGATAATGAAATAGATGGCAAGTAAAGTTGGAACTGCAGCGAAATATGGCACATCTTTCAACATTATTTCCTTACTTTGTTATAAAGGCCACTTACTACTTTGTGGATTAGGATGTAAAGCTGGTACAAGGAACTGTATGGGTTTGACCCAACTGGAAGCTAGTTCCATCAAACCAAGTGGAACTTACTGAATAAACATGCAACAATTGGAGAGCAGTGGTGCCAACTTATTCCAGGATCAGTAGGCATGTGACATTAAGATCTACTCAAATTACTAATGGTGTTGACAAAGGATCCTTACTGACTGGGGCAATCCTGATTTTGTAGGACTTGATCTAGACTTGCTCTAACTACACCCATTTTGTCTTCTGGAGAGATTGTTGGGATGAATTTTCATGTGGTGACTAGTGTGAGTTGCTAGTCTTTAGGCCTCAGCCCATACTGAGTCTCTAGAATGGAAATATTTGACTGGGAATAAGATGCCAAAATGTTATTTATTACATCTGTAATGAACTCAAAGTGGCATATTTGGGGTTTCCAGGCAGTCTTCCATTCAAGCAATGACCAGACCTAGACCTGCTTAGATTCAGCAAGGTAACTATACCATGTAACCTCAGAACATGCCTTGAGACTTGGTTAAATAGGCTTGGAAGGCTGTAGTGGAGCCCTGCCTTAAACGTTCTCCCCTTGCTTCCTCCAAAGGGCACAGAAAGTGTTGATAATTTTACTTTTCTGAAATGCAGTACTCATCCAACAGTGAGTGTACACTGATCTCTATCAAGGGAAGAGAGTGAAGAAAGAAGGTGAAATATATCTGTGGATACACTCTCAAGATCACTTTAAAGTGTCTAATGACTATTAGCTGCAGCTCAATGTGTAAAACATGGGGAAAGGGTGTGAGGTCCTTCCTTCCTTCCTTCCTTAGCAGAGGATTTGAGTTTTAAGTTTTGTTTCTGAGTCTGAAAACATTCCTGATTGTCTAAACTGGAATAAATAAATAAATGGTCCATCAGGGTTGTGCACATGTTCTCATAGACATGCTTCATGGGGGAAATCCATCTTTTAGAAACAATTTTGCTACCATAGTTGTGTGACAATAAGGGTGATTAAAGAAAACTAAATTTAACAACAGCAGTAAATTGTGATCTTGGAAATGCCCTAACAGCACAGTCCAATGGACTGAGAATTGCAATTTAAGTATAGGTCAAGTCTAGGGTGGCTAGGTGTCCTCTTTTATCCCAGACAGCCCTCTACTTTGAAGGACTGTTGGGGGCGCTTTCTAGATTAGCTGCTCAACAGCAGCAAAATGCTTCCATTCAGGCAAATCACATTTGAAATGTAAACAGCAGGGGGAGCAGTATCGTGGAAACTAACGACCCGAAAAAACAGCAACCTTTTTACAACGGATACACGACATCATCGCAGTATATCACAGCGATTACATTTGAAACAAGGCATTGGAAATCTGAATGGCACCCTGCTGTCAGTGTAGGGACTGTGGTGTCACAACACAGGAAGTGTGGAAGAACACTTCCAAGATCTGTTGTGACCCCGTTGCAGGGTGTAATCTGGAAAGTGCCCAAGATTTGACTGGCTGGCTCTTTTATCTGAGATTTGTTCAGCATGGGGTAGCTGCATAGCCAGATTAAGTGGGGTAAGATGTGGCCACAGGGTCACATGCCCCAGGGCCCCCCTATTTAAAGGCCTTCCCATCTTCTCCCAGACCACAATGGCTTCTGTCTGCCTTGCTTGCCTGCCAGCGCCACCTGAGATTCCTGAGGGAGGCTCTGTGTCTCCACATCAGAGGTTGGCTGAGTCCAGACTCCCCACATGATCTGCTCCCAGAACTCCAGATCGGGAAGTGTTGACAACATGTTGTATTAACCAATCTGTAACACTCTGTTCTTCCTGCTTGTCCTTCTGTCCTCTGCAGCACTATCAAACCCTTGACCCATCAGCTGTTTCCCTTTCCTTTTCCTTTCTGCCTGCCCCACTTAAGCTTCTTTTGTCAACTGTCCATTCCTGCCCTCATTGTGAAGGTAAGAGGAATCTGGCTGGGTAAGAAGGAGGGACAAGGAATTTGGTGTGGAGGCAGTTGCAGTTGAGCTCTTACCCCTGGACTTTGGGGCCAAAGTCCAGGGCCCCCACACCCCCTGGGGCCCCCAAATCTTCTTTAGTCTGTTCTGGGTGGTGTGGTTTGTGCCCTCAAGAACCTATGTGTTAAAAAATGATGCTTAACTTGCAGTGGGGAGTCCTACAAAGGCCTTTAGGTCCAAGCTCCAAAATTACCTAGGTGCACCTCTGGGTAGTTGTCAAGCACCAGGTAGGCAGCAGCTGGCAGGCCATACACTGACCTGGTTCACACAACGGTTCAATCTAGGTTTAATGAGGTTTACCAAAATTAGAGTGATTGAGGCTTTTCTCACGATTGGCTAAAATTGAGCTAGGGGAGCCTAGCCCGATTTTAGCGGACCGTGAGAACCACCGGGCTTGTAGGTGAGCCCGGTTGCTGCAAAGTGGATAATCCGCTTATGAAGCCCTCCCCTTAGCCCAGGTTAGTGGAGCGAGCACTCAGCGAACCGGGGTTTCCAGATCGTGTGTTGCTGCGACGTGGCTCTGCTCACAGAGAGCATGCTGGTACTTCTGAGGGCCTCATGGCCCCTGAACTCCCAAGCCCCTGCCAGCTCCGTGATGGAGCCGGCAGTCATGTGGGTGGCTGATCTGACCACCCAGGGCTTCCCCTCCGGTAGTCTGCGAGGAGAGCGGGCTAAGCCCACTCTCCCTGCAAACCCACTCTGGGCGAGTCTCACCAATCATGAGACTCACCTCATTGTGTGAACCCATGCCAAGGAGGGAATCTGAGATTCATCTTGGGCCACAAACCGCCTTGGTATGGATTCAAACAAAAAAGTTAATGTTGGTAACCCACATTAAACCTAGATTTGAATGATTATGTGAACCAGGTCACTGTAGGGCTAGAACTGCCAACTTACAAACCCTGAAGTTTCCAATAACTGGCCTAGAGTTTCCAGGAATTTGCATCAATTTCCAGATGACTATTGAAAGCAATCCTGGAGGTTTCCCTGATGGAGGGCTTTGCTGCACAAGGAAGCAGTGTAAGTTAGGACAGGACAAAAGTATATAAAGCACACATAAGCATGCCAATAAGCATAAATCAGAGTAAATCTGAGCCATTCACATTGCTGCTTTTTATGGCAGTTGATTATGGTTTGTTACGGTTTTTAAAACTTGGGCTTGTTCATATGGCAGACTCCTCCCCATTCAATCCATCCATTTCTGCCCAAGCAGTGGCAGAGGAGGTGGGGGGTGCTCCACCTTCTGCTTCCTATTGGTATACTCATTTGTGCCCAGGTAGGTAAGAAGTGAAAGAGCCTTTCTTATGATCTGTGAGAAGAGCTTGGCGGGCGGGTGAGGAGGGTTTCATTACCTTACCTTCCCTGCAGATGATCCATGGAGGGTGCTGGGTGTGTTGATCGCACACCCAGATGATCCTCCACTGCCTCTGGTGGCACAGAGGGTCAGGGGCTGGAATGCATTGTTCTGCCTCCTGGAACTCCCATAATGCACCGCGAGAGGGCACTGTGCATTGTGGCAGCCCCACAGTCTCCCAGCTCTGGCTGCAAGCAGCCAAGGCTGGCAGACGATTGAAAAAATGGGCTAAGGGAGTGCTCGTTCCCTTAACCCCGTTGAAGCTGTGGGCTCTGCAGGTGGGTTTGCAGCAGCAACAACCACTTGCCTCCGGCTGCTTCTCACAAGCAGCCAAGAGTGGGCTTGGCTGCCTTAGCCTGCTCTTGACTGCTTGTGAGAACAGCCTCAATGGGTGCGCACGTGTGGTTTCCAGATGTTTTGTGGAATTGTATTTTTTTAAAAATATTTTTTTCTCCCAGTTCTCTTGCACAACTACATCTGCATGGGAGCACAATCCAATGCGCCATATTCTGTCTACTGTCATTAAGTGCTGCATCAACTTTGGGGTTCTCACTGTGAGGGGACAAGAAGCTCAGGCACCAGGTTCTGCAATATCAAGTAAATCAGTCAATCCATTTATTTTTAAACGATTCTTTTAAAAAGATTAATAGCAATAGCAATAGCAATAGCACTTACATTTATATACCGCTCTATAGCCAGAGCTCTCTAAGCGGTTTACAATGATTTTAGCATATTGCCCCCAACATTCTGGGTACTCATTTTACCGACCTCGGAAGGATGGAAGGCTGAGTCAACCTTGAGCCCCTGGTCAGGATCGAACTTGTAACCTTCTGGTTACAGGGCGGCAGTTTTTACCACTGGGCCACCAGGGGCTCTTTAAGCCAAAATTGCATGGACATTTTGCACAAATTGTGACAAAAAATAACTTCACATCTGAGAATAACTAAATATTTAAAAATCATTAATCATGGATGCACCAATTTACTTGCAATTCAATACACAGAGTCCTGCCATCCTCCACTACCGTGTGCCAATTTCCAGAGCTCTCTGCAAAGCCATAACCACATTGATTTTTTCTCTCTTTCGCCCTCTAGACAGCTGTGTGTTTTGGTTTGAGAAAGTGCTCTTGTGCAACTGAACTACTGAAAAAGGATTGCTGACTTCTTTTCCTTTCTTTTGATATAGCAGGGGTGCACAAGAGCTTTGTCAAACTAAATTGGCTGGGTAATGGCTGGGCTGAGAGCGCTGAAAATTGGCCCACAGATAGTGCAGGATGGCAGGATTCTGTGTATTGAATTTCCATCTAATTTAATTTCCATCAAATTGGTCCATCTGTTAATTTTTAATGATTTTTTTAAAATAAAAAGTTAGTGATTCTCAGATGTGAAGTTATTTGCCATGATTCTCTGTTACTACAATTTTGGCTTAATATTTTAAAAATAATTAAAAATCAAAGAATGGACCAATATACTTGAAATTCAATACATAAAGCCCTGCCACCCTCCACTATATCTGTGCCAGTTTTCAGAGCTCAGTTACCATGCTCTGTTTTTTTCTTTTTTTTTCTTTTCCCCATAGACATTTCTGTTCTTTGGTCTGAGAATGCACTCTTGCAAAATTGTGCTACTTCAAAAGGATTGCTGACTTGTTTCCCTCCTTTTGCAGAAGCGGAGGTGCACAAGACAACCTTGCCATACAGAGAGTGAGCGAGAGCGAGAGAGCGAGCGCTCAGAGAACAGTTGTTGCAGCTGCAATTGGGTGGGTGGGGATTGTTAGACCTGTGGAAAATGGCTGTGGATGCCATTTTGTGTTTATGCTGCCATTTTCCATTCTGATATTTTAATCAATATTTTTAATGTAGTACAATACATGAGCATGAAAGCTGCTATGGATTTTGGATTTACCTGTTTGGCATGGTACATTTACCTGTCCATTGTTCTAGTGCACCATTCATTCATTCATTCATTCATTCGATTTTTATACCGCCCTTCCAAGCTGGCTCAGGGCAGTTTACAATTAAAAAACAGAAATCATTAAAAACAATTAAAACAGAAATGCTAATATAAACACCAATTTAAAAACATCTTAAAAAACAATTAAACAATCAAAACAATTAAAACCCTGAAAACCAGGTTAACATTAAAACAAAACTAATTAAAAACCCTGAAAGGCCAGGCCAAACAGATGGGTTTTAAGGGCTCTCTTGAAGGTCAGTAAAAATTAAGATTACGAATATCTGCTGGGAGTGCATTCCACAGCCCAGGAGCAGCTACAGAGAAGGCCTGCCTCTGAGTTGCCACCAAATGAAGCAGTGGTAACTGGAGACGGACCTCCTCAGATGACCTTAACATGCGGTGGGGACCATGTAAAAGAAGGCGCTCTCTAAGATATCTCGGACCCAAGCTGTTCAGGGCTTTAAAGGTAATAACCAGCACTTTGTATTTTGCCCGGAAACATATCGGCAGCCATTGTAACTGTTTCAAAACAGGCATCATATAGTCTCTCCGGGTTGCCCCAGAGACCAATCTGGCTGCCGCATTCTGAACTAACTGGAGTTTCTGGACTATGTACAAAGGCAGCCCCACGTAGAGCTCATTGCAATAGTCAAGCTGGGAGGTTACCAGCTGATGCACCACTGATTTGAGGTCATCCTCTTAGAGGAATGGGTGCAGCTGTTGAATCAGCCGAAGCTGATAGAAAGCACTCCAGGCCATGGCCTCCACCTGAGATACCAGGGTGAGGCCTGGGTCCAGGAGTACTCCCAAGCTGCATACCTGCTCCTTCTGGGGGAGTGTAACCCCATCCAGCACAGGAAGATCTAGCTCACCCCTCAGATTCTGAGCCCCCACAATGAGCACCTCCGCCTTGCTTGGGTTCAGCTTCAATTTGTTCTCCCTCATCCAGCCCATTACTGCCTGTAGGCAGGCATTTAGAGGATGAGTGCCATTTCCTGAAGATGAAAAGGAGAAGTAGATTTGGGTGTCATCAGCATACTGATAACACCCAGCACCAAACCTCCTGATGACCTCACCCAGCGGTTTCATGTAGATGTTAAAAAGCATTGGTGACAGAATGGAGCCCTGAGGGACTCCATATAACAGCTCCCATTTTGAGGAGCAACTGTCACCAAGCTCCACCATCTGGAATCTACCTGAGAGATAGGAATGGAACCACTGCAAAGCAGTGCCCTCTCTTCCCAACTCCCCCAGGCAATCCAGAAGGATACCATGGTCGATGGTATCGAACGCTGCCCAGAGATCCAGAAGAACCAGCAGAGTCACACTCCCTCTGTCGATTCCTGGGTAAAGGTCATCAACCCCATAGCCAGCTCTAAAGCCAGTTTGAAATGGGTCTAGATAATCAGTTTCCTGCAAGACTGCCTGGAGCTGGTCGGCCACCACCCTCTCAGTCACCTTGCCCAACCAAGGGAGATTGGAGATTGGCCTGTAGCCATTGGCAGTGGAGAGCCCCAGGGGAAAAAATTATATATATATATATATATATATATATATAGAGAGAGAGAGAGAGAGAGAGAGAGAGAGAGAGAGAGAGAGAGAGCGTTGTAGACTAGAAGTTGATTGCAGGCCACAGGAAATAAGTCTGCCCAGTTAGGAATTGAGAGGAGTGGCAGACAGTACCAATTAGGAATTGAGAGGAGTGGCAGACAGTAACACTCCTCAAAGTCACTCTCAGGCAGGAAGCCACTCCTCCACCTCTCATTTTATCCACTTTAGCAACAGGGCCTCTCCACACGACTCCATAAAAATGCTGGAGTATACCACACAACCACTTTCAACACTCCAGCAAAGTGCAACTTTTAAAAGGTGCTTATGTTACACGTTAAGGGTCAATCATCATGAAAAACGGTGAATGATGCCACTGGCTATATAATCAGCACCAAACTAAAGTGCTGAAAATACCTCCCTTGAATGAACTCACCCCTAGGAATATAGAAAGCTACCATATACTGAGTCAGACCATTGATCCATCTAGCTCAGTATTGTCTACACAGGCTGGCAGCAGCTTCTCCAAGGTTGCAGACAGGAGTCTCTCTCAGCCCTATCTTGGAGATACCAGGGAGGGATCTTGGGACCTCAGATTCTCTTCCCGGAGTGGCCCCATCCCCTAAGGGGAATATCTTACAGTGCTCACACATGTAGACTCCCATTCAAATACAACCAGGGCAGACCCTGATTAGCAAAGGGGACAATCCATGCTTGCTGCCACAAGACCAGCTCTCCTCCCAGTAGACCAGCTACCCTAAGTGTTGTGAAGCAGGAGTTTTCAGTTTGGAAAACCTCCTGGAGATTTAATGACTTGATATTGTGAATGTGGGGGCGGGGGGAGCAGGATCTCCAGGATTAGCTTCAGTTGGAAACCCTACTGATGGCATTTGGTACAAAATGTGGTTGACTGGGTCATACCTTCTAAAGGCATGGTGTAGATTGTTCTTCTTATCACTGTGAAAACAATGCTGGTAGCTAGATTTGATGTGGGGTTTCTTTAATCCAGAATAAGAGTATTTCTGAGTTCACTCTAACTATTAAATGGGGTGGCATATTCTTGCAAAACTAATGCAGCATCAGAGTGCCTACGAATAAGAGTGCCTGGCAGTATGGGAAACCCTGAGGGGATTCTCACGGTCGGGAAAAAGTGGGCTAAGGGAGCCTAGCCCTCTTTTGCTCAATTGTCTGTTGCCACAGGAGCTGTGCAGCTCCCAGCAGCAAACCCTCCTAATTCCCCCTCCCCTTAGACAAGGTTAGTGGAGCAAGCGCTCTGCTAACCCCGTCTTTTCTATTGTGTGTTGCCGTGGCGTGGCTCCACGCTGTGGCAACACATGAGGAGACCCCTGCCACTGCGAAACATTTCAGGTACAGAACAATCTGTACCCAAAACAGCGAATTTCAGGTGATTCGGATCCGAACCGAATCACCCCTTAAGATTTCCGAATAATTTCGGATCCGAAACGAATCACCCGTTTCGGATCCAAAATATTCGGATGTTTCAGACCTCCATTTTGTGTCCTTCTTTCCCCCCCTCCATTTTGAGCAAAGACGTCTATTTGAATTTCTCGCCTTTTTGCCTCCCATTGACTTCAATGCAAAAAGGTTTGATGCGACGTCTGCTCGAATTTTGGGTCCCAGGGGCAAAATAGTGGGGTGGGGTGGTAGTTCCTAATGGGTGGAGGCTACCACCCCAATTGCGGAGGGATTGGGCAAAGGGCTGATATTTGGTGAATTTTTGAAGTTTTAGTGTCTTTGGGGCAGATCGGGGGCATAAAGTGTGATCTGGGCCAAAAGAGTGGGTGGAGTGGTAGTGCCTAATGGGTGGAGGCTACCACCCCAATTGCAGAGTGATTGGGCAGAGGGCTGATTTTTGGTGAATTTCTGAAGTTTACCCGTCTTTAAGGTTTCCCCCATTAGGTAAAATGGAGGGTGTATCACTTCACGTCGGGGGGAAAGGGGTGGCCTAGAGCATTGTGGGGGTTTGTGGTAGTGCCGGGTAGGGGCAAGGAAGCTACATGAATTTTTTCAAAGGATTTGGGCAGAGGGCTGATTTTTGGTGAATTGTTGAAGTTTACGCGTCTTTAAGGTTTTTCCTTATAAGGTATAATAATGGAGCTTTCAGCAGCCCCATAAGTGCACTTGAGGGGTGCTGGGGTGGCCCAGAGCAAGTGGTGGTGTAGTGCACATAGGGTGCCAACCACCCCTGTGGGTTGCTAACCCATGGGGTACAGGGTTCTGTTGTTTCTGAGGTATTCTGAGTGTAGATTCTATGATAGCAAATTAGAGTGGATTCATGGTGTCTCATTGAAAATCTCATTTGCTATCATAGACTGGTGTTGTGGTAGTGCAATCATGCTTATGGTTGTGCAATAGTTGCACAACTGCAGCATGCTTCATTGATTTCAGTGGGAATTTTTGTGCAGGAGTGATATTCTGCAATAGTGGTCTTGTGCAACTACCATTTGTAGTGGAACTAAGCCATTGTCTGGGTCTAGTGCAACAGGGCTCATTCCACACGAGGTTTCTTGCTTTGGTTGTTGGCCATTATTTGGCTCTGTGCATTTGGGTGGGTTTTTTTCTTTCCTATGGGAGACCCTGATTTGGATTAGAACTGAGCTATAAATATTTGTAGTAGTGGTAGAAGTAGTAGTAGGAGGGGAAGGGAGATATTGCCCACACTGTGATCCAGATATAGAGTGGGATTCCCACTTACAACACAATGAAAACCCAAACATGCACGACAACTACATTTGTTTAAATCACATCTTTGGGGGCCCTATATCTCTGAGTGCAAGATGACTGGATCTTCTGAGGGTTGCCAGATCTCAGGTTTTTGGCCTGACATGCAGGTTCTGAAAGGCTGTCTTCAACCCTCCAGGCAACTGGTGCAATCTCTGGTCATTTGCCAAATGTGCCACCTCTTCCCTCCTCTCTTGCACTCAAAATTAAGAACGTTTTAGTTCAAAATCAAGTACATTGCTGTTATACCACTCCATTTCATTCAGCTGACTTCAAAGGAGAGAAGATGACATCTTTTTTTCGGTCAGCCAATAACTGGCAGTCTTGTGACATCAGCAGGCCTCAGTTTCTGAGTCTCAGGTTTGAGGTTGCCTCCAACGTGGCAACCCTATGCCAGTGCACTGCCTCCTTTCTACCACCACCACTCCTGATAACTATCTATTTAGCTAATGAATGTAGCTAAATGTGTGTGAGCTGCAGCTATCCTTTAATAAGTACAATTGGATGCACTGTGGGATCAAACATTCTTTTAAAGCATTCTTAATTATTATTTTTTTAAATGACATTGTTTTGGTCAGTTTCATAATGCAAACCCTGCTTCAGAAGCCAGTGCTGGACTTGCTAGTGCAGAGAGTGCACGAGCACAGCATAGAGTAGGCAGATCAGAGCCTTCAACAATGAATAATGATAGTATGTCCCCTTGCATTTGTGATCCTTGATGTGAAAATAAGAGGCTATTCTCACAGTGGGGGGGGAACCGGGCGAAAGGAGCCCAGCCCAGTTTTCTCCCATTGTGAGAACCACCATGCTTGTGGGCGCGCCCGGTGGTTCTCTGGCGGCTAGCCCTCCAAAGAAGCCCTCCCCTTAACCCAGGTTAGCAGAGCGAGTGCTTTGTTAACCCGGATTTTCTGGTTGTGTGCTGCTGTGGTATGACTCTGCATCACGGCGACACATGAGGAGACCCCTGCCGGGAGGCTAAAGAAGCCTCCCAGTCCCGGGGGCCTCCCCAGGATGCCTAGCGCACTTACGCAGGGCATCCTGGGACTTCCGGTGGCCAGGTGGCCCCCGATCTCTGCAGCCCCTGTCGGCTCTGTGGTCATGTGAGCGGCTGATCCAGCCACCCAGCAACAAGCAGCTGCTCGTCTGCGGGGCGAGTGGGCTAAGCCTGCTCTCCCCACAGAACCCTCCCAGGCTCTACACACGGATCGTGTGTAGAGCCTCTTTGTGTCACAAACACATGGGTTTCTATATTCATCCATGAAATGAATGTTAGTATAAAGCAGCCCAGGGCCCAAGAAAGGTTGCTTCCCCTCTGGTGTTTAACAGACCATACTCAGCTGTGTGATTATTCCTCTTGTTGAAGTTTTGGCTTGTAAACTTTCCTCCCCTAAGGAAGCCACGTTTCCCATTGGGAAACAACACTCTTCAGCACCTGAACAGTTAGGGCACTGAGTACTAGCAATGCTATACTGAATGTGATATTTATAGTACATCTTCTGTGACCAAAACCATTTCAGTTAAACCACTAGAGACCAATGAATGTCCTGGTGCCATTTGACTTGTCAACAGGATACAGAATAGTGAGAGAGGAACACCTACACTTCTTTCTTTCTTCCCTGTTCTGCATTTTTGTACAGAGAAGATTCAATTTGCTGGGACTTTATTGATGTAAACCAGCATTTTCCAAACTGTGTCTTGGGGCACACTCGTGTGCTACAAGAGAATTGACAACGCATCCTGAGAAATTATATAGAGGTTGACTGTTGCCTCCATGATTTATTGCTCTAGCCGAGTCTTCTTCCAATCAGCTTGAGCTGGGGTGGGTCATTGTTTCTGCATTGGGTGACTGGATTATTGGGTGGTTGCATTTCCCAATAATTGCATTGGGTGATTGCATTTCCAGTGCAGACACCCAGCAGAGTAACTTACCTCCTCTCTCTCCATCACCTCTTTGTGTGAGTCACTACTTTGGTCTGGCTTTGTTCCAATTTGGAGGAACACCCAAATCAGGGATTCAGCCATGCAGAAACACAACGGGTAGGCTCCTCTAAAAATAAACACTTTCAGGTGTAATGAGTGAAGTCTGCCTCCAAATTTATTCAGAAAAAAAGTGTGCTTTAGCTCAGGGGCGCAGATCTCTCCAAAGCATTTGAGGAGTTCCCCTCCCATTTTACTGAACTCTTCCATCAAACCTATAACTCATATTTTCAAACCGCACAAATTTATTCCCCGCAAAGCAACTCCCCCCCCCAATTAAGTGAAGAGTTGCTCCTCAAGCTTCTCCTCTGTCTGCTCTGCTGCTTTAGCTATTAGAAATTTGGGGAACATGGGGGTAGTTAGGGATGTGAAAGCCCCCCCTTTCATTTCATTAACTCAGTCCATTTTCATTAATAAACACTTGGGAGCTTAGCTCGCTTTTCGCCCGCGGGATTGTAGGAACCACCAGGCTCACAGGAAAACCTGGTGCTCCCAGGGTGGCTAGCCTGCCTAATTCCCCCTCCCCTTAAATGAGGTTAATGGAGTGAGCGCACCGTTAACCTCATTGTTTTGCTCGTGTGTTGCCATGGCACGCGGTGACAAGCAGCCAGCCTCCTGGGCTCGTGGGTCTCTCCAGGATGCCCCGTGCGCTCGCGCAGGGCATCCTAGGACTTCCGGGGGCCATGCGGCCCCTGATCCCAACAGTCTCCACTGGCTCTGTGATGGAGCCAGCAGTCATGTATGTGGCTGATCCAGCCTCCCAGAGCTGCACTCTGATCATCTGTGGGGAGAGCAGGCTTAGCCTGAGGGTAGCAAGCGGTCATGGTGGTGGCAACAGCAAGGAAGGACCCGGTCAACCACTGCTGCTGCTGCTGCTCCTCCTGTGCGGAGGAGCAGGAGCAGGCCTTGGGTGAGGGTGGAGAGCAGAGGCATATCTAGGGAAAATAGCACCTAGGGAAAGCACTGAAATTGCGCCCCCTGTCCAAACATCTGACACCCATCTTTCAGATAACTTTACCATAATATCAGCTGAAAAATACAAGTCATGCTCGTTAATCTTTTAATATTTTCAAAAACTATTTAGCAGTGGATGTAACCAGACCAAAAAATGCTGGGAAACTACAAATTTCAGTATGCTGGGGCTCTTGAAATACCCAAATACTATGTGGAGGTGTACTTGGAAAACTAAACAGAAGTGCCTGTCTAATTCTCTACTATGCATTGTAGCATCACTACTACATAAGTTTTAAAAATAAATGGAGAATTTGACTTTTCCCAGATATTCTGAAAATAATTAAAGGATATGCAGAGTAAACTGTGTCACTACTTGGAATATATTCTAGTATTTCAGAAAGACAGTTAAAATGAGAGAAAGAGAGCAAGAAACTCCCAGTGGGCCTTAATACTAAGGATTTCACACTGATTCAAAGACAAACTCACCATTAATAGCCATATGATTAAGACATCACATTTAACTCACTTATCACAAGAAGCTAAGTAAGAGCAAATGAGTACAATCCTAGCTGATAAGCTTCAGCTCAATATTCACAAGCCCCGATTCTCTGTACATAGTACCAAAGTAAATATGTGTACAGTGACTTATATTATATTAAATTTAAAAAATGTACCTGTAGCCCCTTTGGGAGGCTTCCTAAAGGCCGTGGGGAGGGTCTGCATGGGTTCCCCCTCCCCCCGATGGCCTCTAGGGCCTTGCCGGGACCATTTGAGCATGTGCGGTGGCCATTTTAAAAAATAATTGTTTTTTTAAAATGGCCGCTGAAAACAAAATGGCCACTGTGCATGCTCAAATGGCCCCTGTGAGGCCTGGCATGGCCTGGCATCGCCTAGGGCCTCACAGAGGCCATTTGAGCATGCACGGTGGCCATTTTGTTTTCAGCGGCCATTTTCTATTTTTTTATTTTAAAAAATGGCACCCCCCTTCAAGTGGTGCCTCGGGCCCATGCCCTGTCTGCCCCACCATAGATACGCCCCTGGTGGAGAGGTCTCTGGGGATAGGGGGCTTCAGCTTGGCCAATAAGTGTCAGCAATGCTGTAGCCATGACCAAGAGAGTTTAGGGGGATGGAGTAAAGGGATGGAGGAGTGACCAAGATGGGTGAGGGGGATGGAAGCAACTGGATGGAGGAGGAGGAGCAGGAGTCTGGCTCAGGTGAGGATGAGAGATCTCTGAGGTGAGGGGGGCTGTGGCAGGGGGTGATGGGAGCAAACAAGTACTAGTGTGCAGATGCGCTGCACGGGTTAAGCTAGTATATTTTATTACAGAAGGGAAACCCCCTGAAAACCAGTATTTATCAGGGTGTGGACTCTATGACCTAATGCAGCAACCAGGCTTACAGGTTTCTTTTCTAGCTCATATCCTGTGCCTTTAGTACAGCCCAAGGTACTGAAATGAAACAGGTGGAGGTTTTCCTGGAATGGAGAAAAAAATGCCTGAAAGTGTTTCACTGTCTAAGTTTCTGTGTCAGGCTGCTGTTAAAGACACAGGAACAGAGTCAGGGACAAAAGTTTCCAATGCTACCATACACTTTACAGGGGATTGATAGTAATATTATTATTAAAAATATTTATATATCACTTGATAACTTGACAAAGAGGCACCTTTCAATGTGGTGGTTCTCTTTTATTCAGCAGGTGGGAGAGTAACTGGCCCTATCCACCCCCAGCACAGTACCTCTAGTGACTGTTGCTGGTGTCTATCTTATGTTTCCTTTTAGTTTGTGAGCCCTTTGGGGACAGGGAGCCATCTTATTTATTTATTTATTATTTCTCTGTGTAAGGTGCCCTGAGCCATTTTTGGAAGGGCGGTATAGAAATTGAATAAATAAATAAATAAAATTTTCATGCACACAAGAAGATTTTCAAAGTGGTTTTCATAGTAAAGGAAATGAGAAAATGCTTCCTTGTCCCCAAACAGCTCACAATCTAAAAAGAAACAAGTCAGACACCAGCGACAGACTCTTCAGGGATGTTGTGCTGCGATGAACAGGGACAGTTGGCCTCTCTTTGGGGCTATTATTGGCCTCTTTGGGGGATTTGATGCTACCTTGGCCTCCTCTCCTGCCCTCCCCCACCAAATAATGAAGGATTGAAAGACAAAGGTCTTCCCAACCCAAGTAGGCAGATAGGGCCTGGGCAGCTCCACTTCTCATGCACTACCCTTCCTGGATTGCTTGAAGCCTCCATCCCATTCTGCACTTCTTCACTGAATCGTATCCCAGAATTGCAATCAGGGCTGTTCCTCCATGAGGCAGTTGCCTCAGGTGATGGATGGGTGGGTGGGAGGTACCCTGCACCCACTCCATGCCTATCAGCTGCCTTGCCTTCAGCCTGTATTCCCCCATTACCTAACAGCATTCCAGCTGCCATTGATACTACTCCTTCTCTTCCCCTGTCTCCTACTTAGATTTAAAAAGAAAAAGGGTGTGAAGAGGGTGTGATGGCCTAAAGCATCTCCCAGCAGATGCTGTCACTCATCATTCCACTCTCCCCCACCCTTCCTCTCTTCCCTTTAAAAATTCTGGCAGGTCAAGGAGGAATAGTGATGGTGGCAGCCGCAGTACTGGTATGCCACCGGGTAAGTGGTGTGTGCCGCTGGGGAAGGAGAGGTGTGTACTGCTTTGGTGGGGTGAGTTGCCATGCAAGCGGGGTGGTGGTGGCAACTTGCCAAGGTTCCTGAAGGAGGGCTTATTAGTAAACTGACCATAGACATGTTTTTTAAAGTTTAAGTTAATTTATTATTATTAATTATTAATTATTAATTATTTGGAATCTTGCTAGTGTCTTTTCCCCCCTCCCACCTCATGGAACAGGTTTATGGAAAGGTATAAGCTTACCTGATCTAATCTCTCCAAAAGGCAAGAGTGAGTGGTGGAAAATGCAGGCAGTTTCTAGAAGAAACAGAGAATTTTAAGAACCTAGAAGATATATGAGTCAAAGGGTAGTCACTGTAGGCATAATCTGGGCTCTCTGGCATATTGGCTGCATTTGCACATAATGGGGAACCAAAGTTGCAGGGGCCAGAGGTTTCCCTACCGTTATGTCCGAATGCGTGCAACTCTGGTCCCGTTCCTTCAGTGACCCGAGGTTTTGCTCTAGAGATTCTAATTTGATCCCTCAGTTTGTAATGGGTTTCGCTGCTCAAAACTGAGGTTCCTTTCTGGGAGTGGAGGCTGGATTTTGGAGGCTACATTTGCTCCACCCAGAGTTGAGGGAGGAAGCTCCTCCCTCTCTCCTTTCGTGATTGGCTTTGCAGGCTGTCCTTCAAGAAGGAAGCCCGCACAGCCAGTTCCCCCTCCTCTCTGTAGTCTCGCTGACTAAAAACAGGATGCTCTCCCTGTTGTCCAAATGCAGATAGAAGAATGGGGGATTGTGGGTGAGCAGCACCATGGCCCATTAGACCCATGGTTCTGCATTATGTGCAAATGTGGCCATTGACCTTTAGGAAATGATCGGCTATATTTCAGCCCCAGACAATGCTCAACCTGTTTATTTTTGCAAATAAGTCAAATATTATGAATACCCCTTAAGTCTGCAGTGACTCTCCTTCCAAGGCAACTGGAATCCAAAGCATGCTACAAACCCTGGAACTTCCCACTGCTCTAGAGTGGGGCAACTGAGGTGACATAACAATATTTTGTTTAGTTGTGCTTCAGAATCCATTGGGAATAGGTGCCTTATTTCACAATTTCAGACTCAAATCAATCAATTTGAATGATCTTAGTATTGATTTAAAGTGTGGAAGGCAGGTGACAATTTTTCCAGAGAGGTGAAGGATTGCTGTTCATGGTGTGTGTAAAAAGCACTCTTCACTGGCAGTGCAGAACAGGTTTTACACAAATAAATGCTGGAGCTATAGTGAAATACAGGAACTGGAGGCCTAGCTGTTCTGACACTGGCAAAACTAAACTGCTGCCTTCTTCTAGTTTTCAGAGGATTTTCCCTCTACCTCTCTTTCTAACATTTCCCTATCCCAAGGAAAATTCCCCTCAGCCTACAAACGCTGTCTACATTTGTTACAGAGTGTGGAGTCCACACTCCAGTGGTCCCTGTTTCCAGGGACAGTCCATATTTTGTAGAATAGGGATTTGCATCCAGACCCAAGGAGACACTGACACATGCTTCTATGGTGAAATTGGCCACGTTCATTGAGACATGTTCAGTGCGTACCGGCAATTCAATCGGTAGGGGTTGGCGCTCAGTGACAGAGCTTCTGCTTTGCATGCAGAAGGTCCCAGGTTCGATCCCTAGCAGCATCTTCAGGTAAGGCTGGGAGATATGCCTGCTTGAAACCTTGAAGGAGCTGCTTCCAGTCAGTGAAAGCAAGAGATGGACTGAGCCGGCTCATGCGTGCTGTGCCACTCTGCCCTGCAAGCCCCGCCCAGGGAGCACTTGGGAGCCAATCCTCAGGGCTCCCTGCAGTCACATGCTCCTTGGGAGGGGGCCGGGGCAAACGAGACGCACCACCTTGAAGAGCGGCGGGATTGTCTCTGGTAAATCACTACCCCTATTTTTGCCTTTGGGGGATGCCTTGTTCAATTGTTTTTATTCATGTGAGTTGTTGTTCCTATGGATTTAGTCCTGTTCCCAGCTTTAGAAATTTAATCTCTAAGTGGGTGCGTGCGTGGGTGCTTTGTGTCTCTAGTGCACCCACATGTAAATAGGCACACAACACCAAGGCATTATGCAGTGCACAACATTTAGCAGTCTTCAGCAAGGTGTAAAATTGAGGGTGGGGAACTTGGGCAATAATCCATGGAATGAGCATTGGTTGTTACTAGTATATCCTTGTTTTCATCTGTGAAATGTTAGAAGGTATGAGAGTCCTTTGGATACTTAGTTAAACTGGGATCCTGCAAGAGATTGTATCTAACTGCAACTTAGAATCACTAATGTTTTTGTCTCTGTTAGAGTTTAATTTTCCAAGGAGAAAATGCTCTGTTTCTTATAGCATATGCTGTGTCTATAAATGAATGAAAACTTTTCATATACATTGTTTGATTTGTGGAATTTTAAATTTGACAGAGATAGGCTACCTTTTTACTGGCCTTGCACCCATGTCATCAACATAAGCTTGATGTTATAAGATCCACAAAGTTGCCCCTGTGCTTTTATTCTCTAGTACAACACATGATGTGATGTCACCATATTTTACATCTTTGTGCTCCACCAGAAAATGATGTGAAATGCTTGAGGGTAGATGTGCAACACAATGACAACATGCACGGTGTTATTACAGATGAGAAGAAGAGAGGAAAAAGAGACAGGGTGGCAGCAGTTTTAAATCTCTTTATTGTGTCTAGGTCTGCCGTGACATGTAGAAATTAAGCAGGTGAAGTTTTTCCTGGCCTGGATATCAGTAGTTGGAAAAGCTCCACCTGCTATGATGAACCCTAGCGTTGACACCACCCCCCGCTTTCAAATAATGTTTTATAGAATCATGAGTAAGGATTGGAAGAAGCTTCAGAATTTCTGATTGGCAAGCTCTAGGCTACTGGAGTTCACTGGAAATCTATCAGGGGCTCCTCATAGCAGGCAAGCTTCTCTGAAAGATCATTTCACCACCACCACCGATCTCCACAATGTGCAGATGCTGAGAAGTGTTGGGACTTGGGAGCATTCCAAGTTATATTCTTTATTTACGGGTTGCTGAGTGTATCCTCTTAAACATACCTCAGAATCCTCTTATCTGTGACAGGCAGAAGTTCCTCAGCAAAGAAGCTGATTTGGAAAGTCTGCTGAAGGTAGAAAGTTTCAGAAACACTGCTTTAGGCAATATTCACTGGAACTGCTGTTGGGTCAATGGCACCTCACCCCTGAAGCCATCCCTGACAGATGTTTATCCTGCCCCTTCATGAAACCTCCAAGGAAGTAGATTCTGCAACTTCCTTAGGCAACTTGTTAAATTGCCTAACTGCTCTTACAAGTAGGACATTTTCCCTAATGTTTAACTTGAATCTCTGCAAATAGAACTTGCTTCCTCTTGTCCTAAAGCAAGAGGCCAAAGGAGAATAATATGATCTATCTTGTTTATCTTTTAAACATTCAGTAGCTTTATCATGTATCTCCTCCCAAGTGTTTTCTTGTATGAAAACACTAGATAGATACAGTATCTGTATAAGACTGCTATGATGTTTTTCTGGTCAGGAAACTTGATGACCTGGTGATGGTACATCAATGTGTTCTAGGCAGAGATGCAAACTCCTTGAATCTGGCTTCCTGGACCTGACTTTGCTCCTGGATCAAGTGCAACTTGACAAGTTGCAGCCATGGCTCAGGGAGTCTAACTTTGGCTGGTATGCCAGATGCACATATTCCAGATCAGGCAGTCCTGGCCACACCTCACCTCTCATTTAGACTACTGCAGCATGCTTTATGAGGGCTGCCCCTGAAGAGCATTCAGAAACTCCAACTGGTATAGGATGTTGCTGCAATAGGGGTGTTCGAGCTGGCTTGAGGTCAAGCCTGCTCGGCTTGAAGGCTTGAGCTCAAACTAAACTGGCACCATAAAGAACGAGGCCAGTCCGAGTTCAAGCTGAACCAAGCCTAGTTCAATCGAGCTGGCTCGATGGCTCAAGTGGCCATTTTGTGGTGTGTGAGTGGCGGTGGCCATTTTGTGACATAATGTGTCACTTTTCCCTATTGGCTGTCCTGCCACTGCCCTGTTTGGCTAGCTGTGTCCTCTGTTGCAGGTAGCTTGCCATCATGCCACTCAGAGTCATTGTTGTGGCAACTGTGACCCCATTGGTTGGGGGCGGGGGAGGGATGAAGGGGGTGCAGCAGGGATTTACAAGTTTGGCCATAGGGAATAATGGGGATTCAAACTGGCTCATAATTCCCCTCAGGTAGCACCTAGGCACTCCAAAGTTGGTTGGGTGGTAGGGCCCCATGGATGGCAACTACCACCTAACCCACAAGGAAGTAGGGCACTCAGGTAACATTTTAGGAATTTGTAGGTATTGTATATTCTCAGTTGTTAAATCAATTCTTTTCAGGGATTCACTATGAAGAAGTTATTTACCAACCAAGAATCCACACTGTGGATTCTTCTAATAATGCAACAATGAAAAGGGCTCTTTAAAGCATATCCACTAAAATACCTTAGATAGAGTCAGGATGCTCAAAAGGGCCTCTTCATTTGATCTTAAAGGATGGGCAGGATCATATAAAAGGAGCTGGCCCTTTACACTTAAAATTATGGCTGATGTGGAGAGTGGGGGTTTCATTTGGGGGCCCTCAATGCAGCTGCTTGGCAGTAGGTTCAGAACTGACAAAAGGAAGCTACTATTCACACAATTCATTAAATAATAAGATCACACACACACACACTCCGATTTTTCATAATTGATATTGCAATCCCAGGGGATAGATGAGTCAACAAAAAACAACTGGACAAAATAACTAAATACAAGGACCTTCAGATTGAAATTGAGCGGCTCTGGAAAAAGAAAACAATAGTGGTGCCAATAGTTGTTGGTGCCCTTGGTGCAGTACCAAAAGAACTTGAACACCACCTTGACACCTTGAGAAACAATAAAATTACACCACATCAACTACAGAAGGCCACACTACTCAGGACAGCATGAATATTACAACGATATCTTTAATTCTCCTTTGGTAAAGTGTGCTGTCAATTCAATTTCAACTCCTGGCACCCACAGAGCCCTGTGGTTTTCTTTTGGTAGAATACAGGAGAGGTTTACCTTTGCCTCCTCCCATGCAGTATGAGATGATGCCTTTAGGCATCTTCCTATATAGCTGCTGCCCGATATAGTGCCAGCGGGGATTTGAAGCGGCAACCTTCTGCTTGTTAGTCAAGCATTTCGCCACTGCGTCATTAGGTGGCCTAGACCCTTGGAAAGGACCCGATAATTAAAGTACCAAATCCAGTCAATAACATCTAGTAGACTGTGTGTAAATATAAGAATAATAAATAAATAAATAAATAAATAAAGTGGTAATAACAGTGTGGAATTCCTTACCACCAGCTGTAGTGATGAGCAGTAATTTAGATGACTTTCAGAAAAAAAGAGACATACTCATTAAGGATAAGTGTATCAAGAGTTATTAGCTTTGGTAGTTATTTTAAATTTATTTACTTGCTTAAAAGGCAGATGATTAATCAGTCACCTAAATTGCCTTAACTGGCAGAGAGTGTCAATATTTAGGGTGTATACAAGCAACACTTTCCCAAGTGCTAACTTCCTGCAGTGTTTGTGTAAGTACAAGGGGAACTAGCTGGTGATCTGTAAGGAGGTGGTTAAAAGGGGAGGAGATTTACACCATTCTTTCACTACCCCTTGAAATTGTGGAGAAGCAGTAGCATGATGAATACCTCTACCCAGATGCTAGAGTCGAGAGGCTTCCTGAACAGTTTGTGCATGTGTTGCACTAAGTCATGTCACTTGGTAAATGGCCATCTGCATGCATTTGACATACACATACGGAGTCAGGAGACAAATAGGGAAACTGAGGTAGGCAAGCAGAAGGGAGGCCGTTCTAAGTGCAATATAGGGAATACACAAAGCATCAAAGAAATAAATCAAATTAAACGAAGGGCCTCATTCCATTCAGTGTCCGTGGAACCCAAAAAACAAGAAACAAACCAAGAATAAAAATCGGTTGCCCATAGACACATCTGGGTGGGCAGGAAGGCAAAGTTCAAGTTCATAGTGTGGCCAGCAGAAAGAAAGAATGTTAGTAAATTGATGGGGAGTTTCATAGGTTGCCATTTGAAAGGGACACACTGCATAAATTGACAATGGCTTCAAGCTTGAGTAGGTGCATGATGATATTCTGATTAGTGTTTCCTACCCTTTCACAGCTTCTTTTGCGAAGTACAGCTTTCGACTTAAGCTAAACAGCTTCTCAGCCAAAGCAGCATCACTACAGTCCAGCCCATGCTCCTATCAGATTTCGTGGCTACTTTGGACTTCTGTTCATTTCATACAAAGCCACCAATATGGAGTAACTTGAGGAGGGTCGCCACATTTTGTCTTAATATAAAAATCAAGGTAAATTTGGCAGGTCCTGTTCAGGTGAAACACTTGCAGAGGTTTCAAGGAAAACTAACATAATTTCAAAAATATCAGTTATACCTTTTTCTAGAGAGGAGGAAGCATCTCACACACCTCTAAGTTATCACCAATTCACCCAAGGCAAATTTGGAGCCTTCTCAATGAAATTTAAAGAATTTGCAAGATTCCTTGGAGTCACTCAGTATATGTCTCTCCATCTAGGAACACTGCCCCAAGTTCAGGCCCAAGTAAACATCTGGAACCTGGTCTTGCAGTAGCAAGCATGAACCATCCCCTTTGCTAAGCAGGATCTGTCCTGGATTGTATTCAGATAGGTTAGGGTTGAGCACTGTGAGCACTGTCTTCTCCTTAGTGGATGGGGACATAACCCAGTGGTAGAGCTTCCACTTGCAGACAGAAGGCCCCGGGTAGGGCGGGGAGAGACTTCTGCCTGAAATCTTGGAGAGCTGCTGCCAGTTGATGTAGACCAGTGCTTTCCAACTTGGGTTCCTCCAAATGTTGCTGAACTACAACTCCCAGCACCCCTAGCCACAATAAATTGTGTTCAGCAACACCTGGAGGGCTGACTCTGTATAAAGCAGCTTTCTACATTTCTGTGTTCTAAGAATGTACTGGTGCAAGTGAAGAATTGCATATTTTAAAGCTTCTCCATCTTAAAAACAAAATAAAACAACAACTTGGTGCAAACACAAGTAGCACGTCTTATAGAAGGGCTCAACCTAGCCTTCTCCCTGACATACTATTTCTTTCATGTGCAGGGAGTTGTGTCTGTATATGTGTGTGTGTGTGTGTGTGTGTGTAAGTAAATATCTCCTGCCCCACTCCCCCCATCTCTCTGACACACATGCATATATACACATGTTCAACCTGAAGGAATTTAGTTAAGCAGAAGATTTTCCACTTGATTCCACAGATCCCAAGCTAGCCGTTAGGTCTGCTGGCTGAAGAATAGCGTGCCACATGGGCAGAGGCGCTCTTAGCCATGGGCCTTGGGGATCTGGTCTGTGGCCTCCTGTCTTGCGGGGGAGGGGGTGCCAAATAATCTGGGGGGTCTCCCCAGAGCCCTGCCACTGCCTTGCGCCTGCTGCCCTGCTGCCCTGCACCTGCCGCACTACTGCTCCGCCCCGCCAATATTTGCCATTTGTGCGGCCCAGGGGGTAGGGAGTGAACCAAGCAGGCTTCCCTTGTGGTGGTGGCAGCAGGCACAGTGGCTGGTGGGCCTGTCCATCCGGGCACGATCCATACTCACACTGCACAGGTGCACCCAGATGGACAGGCCCACCAGCCGCTGCGCCCACCACCACCATCACAGGGGAGGTCTGCTTGGCTCATCCCCCACCCCCTGGCCACACAAATGGCAAATATCAGCATGGCTGGGCAGTGGTGCAGAGGGTGTGGGGCAGTGGTGGGGCTCTGGGGAGGCCCCCTGAACATTTGGAGGCCCCCCAAAGACAAGAGCAGCAGTAGAGTGGTAGCAGTTTTTTAAAAAAATAAATAAGGGGGGGTCATTGTGGAAGGCGGCTGATGGGGGTGGGGGTGTCCAAAGCCCTTCAGGTCCAGGCTGATTTTGGACCTAGGTGCACCACTGCACATGGGTTGTGGATGACTGGAGATTTGGCCTGCTACCTCCACCAATTCTTCAGTGTAGCTTGTCAGCTAATGTAGTTTCCGATTCTTGCTACAGATATGAAAATGCACCAGAAACATAAATGTGGGGGAAATGTGCTTATGCTCTCTATTGACTAAGAATAAAAATGGTAGGACAAGTGTTTCATACCACAGTGATGCATATGTTCGAGATTTTAGACTCCTACAGTCTAAAGCAGTAAGCGATATGACTCTCGAGTTGATTTCCCCACATAAATAAATGTCACCGCTCTCATGACCTCTCTGCTCACAGGTTCATGCTTTGGAAAAGGTAGATTACTGAGAGCAACGTGTGTGACTAATGTGTTCTTTATATGTTCTCCACATCCTACACTGTGGGGTAACATGATAGCTTCATGTCTTCCAGAGAAAAAGGATGACAGAGAATTCTGTATGACATGTCATCATTATGTGCCTTCACCATTAGCTGTATGAAGCATTTCAGCCATTTGACTGGGTGTCATATAAGAGTTAAACTATATATTCAAGTATGTGCTTGGGTTTTTAAAAAACATTAAACAGTTGCTGGAGTACACCCCAATGGATTGGGACCTTAGTCAGGGAGCCGGGTCTCACGATCAGTGAGACCTGGTTTTTAAGAGTGAGCGGGGAGAGCGGGCTAAGCCAAATCTCCCCGCACATGAGCAGGGCGGGAGCCCTGGGCGGCCGGATCGGCCACCCACACAACTGCTGGCTCCATGACAGAGCTGGTGGGGGGTGGGGAGTTCGGGGGCAGTGCGGCCCCCGCAAGCCCCAGTATGCTCTGCGCAAGCATGCAGGGCATACTGGGGAGACCCCCGAGCCGGGAGGTTGCTTTTCAGCCTCCGGCTGGGGGTCTACTCATGAGTAACTGCAGCACAGAGCCGCGCTGCAGCTACTCACGATAAAAAAAACCCCTGGGTTTGTGGAGTGCTCACTCCACAAACCCGGTTTAAGGGGCGGGCTACTTAGGAAACATAGGAAGCTGCCATATACTGAGTCAGACCATTGGTCTGTCTAGCTCAGTATTGTCTTCACAGACTGGCAGAGGCTTCTCCTAGGTTGCAGGCAGGAATCTCTCTCAGCCCTATCTTGGAGAAGCCAGGGAGGGAACTTGGAACCTTCTGCTCTTCCCAGAGTGGCTCCATCCCCTGAGGGGAATATCTTGCAGTGCTTACACTTCTAGTCTCCCATTCAGATGCAACCAGGGCAGACCCTGCTTAGCTATGGGGACAAGTCATGCTTGCTACCACAAGACCAGCTCTCCTCTCCTCTGGTTACCCGCTCAAGAACCACCAGGCTTGCAGCCGAGCCTGGTGGTTCTCATGATTGTAGAAAATCGGGCTAGCGTAGGCTAGCCTGATTTTCTACAATTGTGTGACTAGCCTCAGGGAGTAGGGAGGGATTTAACTTTAACCTCCTGTTGAGATCCTGATCTACATAAGGGCCCCCATGCATTGTTTGCCAAGCATAAAAACTCTCATTGGTGCCAATGCATATGCTTAAAATGTGTAGTTTGACTTGAAGAGTGAAGCCCTCTTCTTAAAAATGTCCCCCCACATTTACTGAATGCAGGGAGATCATTCAGCAGCATGAGCAAGATTCCCATTAGTGTGGTGTAAGTGGTATGGCCCCTTGCTTACAAACACAGAATGTGCAGCTGGCAGGACTAGTGGGTATGGTTCTGCTCCCACTCCCGGTGTTCAGTGGCTGACATCTCCTGCCTAATGTCGTGAGCATGCTCCCAACGCCAATGCGCCTGCAGGACTTGCCCCCATGCTTCCAAAGCACATACACTCTCGCACAAGAGCTCAATTATTTCAGAACTCTCCTCACACTCCAGGAACAAAGCAAGGATACACTGAGGACTGGGATGTGTTTCTGCTCTATCCAAGCACCCCTGGAGAGCTCAGACATAATTGTGCTCTTGAGCAAAAACACCCACACTTTCAAATAGCGCAAGAACTAATATTTAGGAACTAGCACTGTGTGCTTCGAGCTTCCATGCAGTGCAAATCAGGATGTCAGCCAGTAAATGCCGGGGGGAAGTTCATATTTACCTGAATCCAAGGCTAGGTTTTTTCAAACTTCTTTGATGTTAAAAATCTTAAATTCAGAGCCCTCTGCCTTTTGGGGGTGAATATAGGTATAACCTGTATTTAACTTATGTTTTTAAGGGGCTTGTCTTAAATTCAAAGTCATCTTGTATTCAGATAAATATGGGTAAGTGTATGTCAGTTTCTTACATAGGTCATGTACCCCTTCTCCCTATTCCACCCCCTTTACCAGATGTCTCACTTCTCACTCTCTGCTCCTCCTCACAAGGTGCCAGGTTGTCCCAGGGAGCAGAGCAAAAGGCCTCAGGTGGCTATGGCTTGTTGCATTTATGCCTTCTGCATTTTGCCCTCCACACAAGAGCATCCAACGTGTTTTCAGGATTGTTATATTTATTTATTTATTTATTTTTGAATGTCTCTATCCCACTTTTAAAAATTACTACCTTAAAAAACAACCGTTAAAACAAGTTAGAACAATAAATAAATAAATGCACAAAATGCAAAAAAACCCCCAACCCCAACAACTTATTGCATTTGAAAACAAGCAAGGGGGCTTCCAAACTTATTTCTAGCAGGAGGGTGTTCCACAAATTGGGGGCTACTACCAAGAACACCAACTCATATGTCCCCACCAAACAAATCTCATCAGGTGGAGGGACATGCAAGAGTAGTATTGTCCTCTCTAGACAATACTATATGGGATATATTGGGAAGATGGGCCCAAACCATTCAGGGCTTTTGATTCACACCCAGAAACAAACTGGCAACCAGTGCAGTTGAAACAACATAATACTGGTCAAGGAATAAAGTAATAAAGGAATAGAACTGAGCTGAAATAACATGGGCATATAACAATGGTAATGTCTGATCCCAGTCAGAATCCTTGCAGTGTAGAGGTGTGCATAAAACTGGTTTTTCCAGCTCGGTTTGAGTTTGAACCAAGCTTGAGATGGATCCCCTGGCTCAAGTACTGGTTCTGTTGAGCTGATCCATGGGTCAGCTTGAGCTCAAGGTTCAGCCATAGGGAATAATGAGGATTCAAATTCCCCTTGAGCTCCAGTTTGGGAGGTGGATCTTTGCTCCCAGTGGGCCTACTCAGCAGAAGAGGGAGGCCAGCTCAGATACCACCTCTAGAGCAGAGCTGGCCTAAAGATCCAGGCAGGAGTGGGGCTCTTGATGGCTATATAACACTTTCAGTTGGCACCAGCCTTTTGCTGGTTCAGCAGCTCTTTTTGTGAGCTCATGCCTCCAGCTGCCTTGCCTGACCTAGGCAAAGACCAGTGGCTGGATTGTGGAACTGTCTACTCCAGGAGAACCATCAGGCTCCATCAAAATGGAGATCCATCCATCCATCCTTGTCATTTTGTCACCTCTTGAAAACATGTTTATTCCAACAAGAATTGGAATAACTTTATGGGGGTTATAATATTATTTTATGGCAGTTATAGTATGTGTAGACATGTTTTAGATTTCCACAGGCATGACACAACTAAATGCAAATAGAACAGTTTGTTTTTCAAGGTAGCTACAACAGCGGCCTCTAGAGCTATTCACTGAAAGAACCAGTGCAGCCATCTTACAATTTCCTGCTGAGAGCTTTCTGTTCCCAGACTCCTCCTCCTCCTCTGAATATTAACTATGGCACCCCGATCTAGAACAACTTCACATCTTCTTATCAAAAGAAGGTATATTATCCCTGACTGTCCTCTATGGATATTCTAAATGACTTTTGTTTAGTCTGCCACCTTGTTTGTTTTTTATTTGGTTTTTTATATTGTTCCAAAAAATTGGGATCTGATTGTCTTTAATTTCAACTATTAGCCACAGTTTTCTCTTTAAAAAAAGGAAAGGTGGGATAAAATATTTTTTACAGACACATTTTTTATATCTTTATTATGCCTTATTTTAAATGAAAAAAGTTTCAAACTGTTTAGCCTTTCCTTATATGGAAGGTATAAAATAATCATTTCAGCTGCCCTTTTCTATATGTTTGCCCGGTTTATGATATCCTTTTTGAGTTGGGTACCCACACAGTATTTAAATTTAGCCACATCACTGAGCCAAATGTAGCCATAGACATATATTTGACATTTAAAAGATTTATACCCTACATTTTCACAAAAAGTGCCTCATAATGGCATGAAATTAGCATCTCTGTTGTAGCACCAAATACACCAAAATGCAAAAGCCACAGCAGAGCCAGCTGACCTGGATGGGAATTTGTTCCTGGTCTTAGGAATATGTGAAGGTGATAAAATCTCATTATGGTACTACTTAGAAGGGATACTCTCCCCCCCCCCCCCACCGCCCCACATGCCCACCTTGAAGCCAATAGCTTGACATAGTGTGGTGTTGTTGTTGATGATGATGATGATGTTGAAAGAGCTTTCATTTTAAACCCCTTGAGAACACTCCCGCCTCCCTCCTTCTCAGCTAATGCAGTTGAACTTGGGATAGATTAGATAAGGCGGCAAAGGGTCTATTAAAACATCATTGCCAAAGAGCTTTATAATTCACAGAATGCAAAATCTCTGTTGGGTCTCTGCAGGTTTCTCTCTCTCTCCTTAGGCAGCTGTGTAATGTCCATAATGGAAAGGTGGAAGAGAAAATACAGCATTTCCATTTTAGATTTCGTGGATCTTTAACCATTTTCCAATGAAAGCTTTGGGATTTTAGACCAAAATAACTATGCTGGTAATGACATCAAACAGTTAAGAAAAAGCGAATTAATGGTGTTCAACACAAGTAATCATGTTAAATAGTAAAATTATATTTCTTAAAAACTTAAATCCTCATATCTTTTGGAATGCATTGTATTGCAAGATGTTGGAGTAAATTAAATTCTCCCCTGCACTCTAAAGCATCAATTTCCTTATGGTAATTATCTGCTAGATTGGATCTGTCAGTAGCAGGGAAGCATGCCTGACATTATACCCTCTTTACAAAAATGATTACAAAAAATTAAGACGAATGAGGAAAATTAAGGCTGGGGCTGGTAAGCCTATAGAAAGCTCTCGTAGATCACTTTACATAAGGTACCATTGTGCTGCAGGCCTCAGCTTTTAATGACTAGCCATATAATGAGTTGAAGTCCATTAAAGTGCCGCAAAGGTAACTGAAGATCACGGAGATAAGGACTCAAAAAATGATTTTTCAGCCAACTGGAAGCAATTTATTATACACAAAAAAACAGCTCTAAGTGAAATGCCTGGATGGATGAGAAAGTGTTTGCAAGTTGACAGATGTCCTTCCTGGGAAAGTTTTTACAAATATGATAGGATCCAATTTTTTGTCTCATTTGATTTCCCCCTTCCCCGCTTCTTTTTGGACATTAATTTCTCCAAAAGACATAAAGAATGAGAAAGGCTGAGCGATAGCACTCAGCTTCATTATGCCACTTAGAAAATAAATTAGAAGCCCGCATAAATGACAGGATGGGCATTTCTTACATACAAAGCCTCTCAGAAAAAACAGGCTGATTTCCAACCAATTCCTTTAATATTGTGCCGAGAGTTGCCTAGTCCAAGGGAAAACAACCCAGAGAGTATCCTGCTGAGAGGATCCTGAGGGAAATTGCACAGTTGTATACAGTGGGTCATTCTAAAAGGAGAGGTGCTGCGTGGGAGCTGGGTTCCTTGACTGGCAGCTCCCACCCTCACCCCCACCTCAGCTATGTCGCTGGTTAGTAGTAAGGAAAAGGCACTCTGCACATGGCCAGAAATGCCCTTGTTATTTCAGTCACATTCCATTTCAGCTGAAGCTTCCCTGCTGGTTTTGTCACTTTGGCAATGTTTTTTTTACCCAGCATTCGTGGCTTTCATACTGTGCAGCACACCACCGATGGAATCGCTTCCAGTCCTAATGGCAGCAACATCGCTGATAGTGGTGACACAATACTGAGGAGCCACAGAGGTCTTGCAAGCTCCATAGCAGCAAAGATATGGTTTGGAATCACACGGAGGAGCCAAAAACACACCCACCTCGACCTTCCATCGGTGGGGTGTTGTGTAGTATTTAAGCTGCTGTGTTTTCATGGTTGATTTTGAAACCATCAGGGCAACAACTTTGCTTTTAAAAAAAAATGAAAGCAGAGAGATTGCATCATTTCACACTCTACCTTCTGTACTTCAGTATGGATACAAAATACACAACCTTCTTGTCAGCAATAAAGGGTGGATGCATGTGAGCAGCTGCACATGTGTTGTGTGTGTGTAATTTAGTGCATGGCCTTTTAACCCATTTGTTATGGCCATTTGACTATCAATAAAAATTCTATTCTATTCCATTCCTTTTAACCCTTGCTAATTGGACCAAGAGGCACCTTCTAAAGTGGTGGCTCTCTTCTTTCTTGCAGGGGGAGATCAATTATTCATGTCCACCATCAATGCAGTGTCATGCTAGTGGCCTTTGCTGGTGTCTGACTTGTCTTACCTTTTTGATGGGGAGCCCCCTTGGGACAGGAAACTGTCTTCCCTATTTTTTACATAAAGTTCTTTGAGAACTTTCTTTCTTTCTTTCTTTCTTTCTTTCTTTGGAAAAGCAGTGCATACATATTCTTAATAATATGAATTGTATCTGGGGCCAGATTCTTTGCGGACTGCTATTCCCATGTATTTCAAAGGAACACACACCCAGTCCTATTTGTGTATGTGCTTCATGCTTGAAAGAATCAGTATCTTTTGGGAAAAGAGAGCACTTGAGAGGAATGGTGTGTGTGCTTGTGTGTGTGTAATGTATTTTCAACATTATGTTATTCACATCACATTAACATTATTATCTACAGATATATAGCTGAGCAGGTATTACTGGAGTGGAGAAGCAAGTACACAGCAGACAGTTTCAAATTGAACTCAAATATCAGCAACTCTAGACGTAATATGAAACCGGAGTTAAACGGGACAGAGGTTGGAACTCCATTACGTCCAAATTCATGAAACCGTGGTTTCTATCCAAAAGGGACCAAACGTTTACCTTGCCAAACTCCAGTTTGACCCTTTGGTCTGCAGTAAGGTTCACCGCTGAGACCTCCGGTTTGGCCACCGAAGGGTTATATCTGAACCTGGATGCTGCCATATCTGCAGTTTCGTGTTGGTTTTGAAACCACAGTCATAGAGGCAGCAGTGCTGATCTGCCCTGGGATGTGGCTGCTCTATGCATGCTGGCCACCCCTCAGCCATAGCACCATGCCCCTGCCATCCTCTCCTCTCTTCCCAATTCTGCCTGGCAACAGTGACATGTTTGGATATTTTTAAGAGACACAACCCTTTTGTATATTCCTGGCTTTCTGCCGCTGTCAAGGGGGAATGGGTGCTCCCCACCCTGATTTGGGTGGGGGTAAGACAGGGACAACGGGAATGCAGTCCTACCCATGGCTGTGTATATTTCACCACTCCAGCCAAGCTGATGGCTGTCCATTCAGAAACATGGGTGCACAGCACATAGGACTGTGCTACAGCACCACATCCCAGCAGCTCCCCCCCAAATAGATAACTGTGCTCCACAAAAGTTCCCTAGTGCTTATGTACCTAACACAGCAATGCCCCTTGCAGAACAACCCATGCCATTGTCCCAGCTACACCCAACAAAGGCAGCCTGCCATAAGAAAAGTGCTACCTCCTGCACAGGTGTACTGTGCATGAACAGGGGTCACCGTTGCTGGAGTTCCAGGCAGATGCAAGGTGAAGTAGTTCCCTTAAGGAGTAGTTAGCTTAAAAAGCAGATAAGGAGTTCCTTAACTACTCATCCTCTCGCAGCTGGTTTTCCAGTGGTAGCACCCACTCTCCAAAAGGCCTGTGGTGTTGTTTCCTACAGCCTCTGCATGGTGTTGGCATGCATGAGATCCAGATAGAGGACCTGCAACCACTCTTGCTGGCCAACCTCTTCGAGATGAAAGCCAGGTCTCTCTGCTGGACTGTGGGATCCTTGAGGGGGCAGGACTTGGAATTGAGAGCCCCAAGGACCAAGGCCTGGGAGAAGACCTTTCTGAGGAGATGTTAATTCCAACATACCTTCCCCTCACCTCGTGGGTTGACTCTACAATGGAGTGTATCTCCACCTGATGTCATGACTGGTCCATGGGTTGCCACAACAAACTGGGTACAGCTGGATGATAGTGTGGCGGCTGAAGGGGTGGGTCCCTGGCAACACACCCACAGGGATCAAGGTCGTGTGGTGCCAGATTGCCCAGGTGAGTGAAACAGTGTCCTGTAATGGGTCGTGCGGTACTTGGGGGGGGGGATGGGTGTAGTGTGGTGCCCGTGGCTGGTAGCAGGGTGGAACTAGTGGCTGGTGTTCTGGGGAGGGGGGGCTATTGTGTGTTGCCTGTGCATGTTAGCAGAGTAGAAGTGGTGCTTGGTGTTCTGGTGTGGGAGGGTGGTGTAGTGTGGTGCCTGTAGATGTGCTAGTCCCATCTTTAGGGGGGTCATGGGGGGTGAGGCATTGAACCAGAGTGGGGTGGAGGGGTGTGTGTGTGTGCATGCAGGGGTGCGTTATCTGCCCTGCACCAAAGCAAGTACCTGTCTGGAGTGGATGGCATGGGGAGGAGGGGGCAGGTAGCAGATGCAGAGTGCTCCTCTGACTAGATGCTGAGCAGGAGGTTGCAATGCAGTGGGCATGTCTGAACCCCACATTTCATTATCTTGTTTGAAGAGCATTAGCTATAGACCCCCCACACACACATATTAGCAAACCCCTGCACAGAGCTTGCATAGCAATGCCTGTACCCACTCATCTGAAGCCCCCACAGTTTGCTGTCCTCCTCTAAGAAGTTTGCAAAGAGGATGTTGTCTTTATGCTACTTTGAATACATCTTGTTTCTTTGTTCTAAAGACTGGTGTTCACTCTGTGAACACTCGAATAATGGGTGTGGGTGGGTGGGTGTGCTTCTGGCAACGCGCAAGGTGTTTAAAGGCACTCCTGAAGGAGCATGGACTCGCCAACAATTTCTTGAAGGGTCTAGGGGAAAACACAAAAGGGAGACAGGCTTGCCCCTTCTACCTAAAAAAGCCGAAGAGGCTCCTCTGGCAAAAAGGGCATCTAGGGTCCATGGAACTTTGTGGGTGGGTGGGGGTAGAGGGGGACCCCACACAGCTAGGAACAAGAGGGTTAGACTCCTCAAACAACCAAGGAGGGTTTTCTGGAAGGGAGCAAGAAACAGGCCATGCACACACATCTTATGAGCATAGAGCTGGAGGAGGCTGTGCTGGGCCTAGAACCTGCTGTCTGGAAAGATGTCCCTGACAGGTCACAAAGAATGGATGCCCCCTCCCTCCCACCCTTGAACACCACCCCTTAGTTCCTGCTGCTGTGCAAGTTAGGTGGGCAGGCACTCCTGTCCACCCCCGCCCCCGGATGCCCTGAGTGGGTGGCATGCATAATCCAAGCTTCCACGAGAGCATGCACCATTACACAACCTCCCTCACAAGAGAGGAAAAGCTTTGCCGTGGCGGGCACAGCACCCACATTGCACATGGTCTTCAGCACTATGGAGGAGGAAGCAATACACAGAATCCAGCAGAGGAGATACAGAGGAGGGCTCTGGGATGTTTGGGACCTCAGGGTACAGCAGCTGCCGGTTTGGAGGCTGCAAGGTTCTTGTCGGTTTCCAGGAGATTCAAGGCGATGATAGCGTGTTCAAGGACAGCCGTTGAAGCAGCCTAGAGACATTCGGCAGATCTCTCCTCTGCTGCATTTATTCTAAATGCAAGCGTGGTGCTACCCCACACACCTGGCCAGTTGCAGGGAGGGTGATGAGCGTTTTTGGGGTTGGATGGGGAAAGTGAGGACATGGGATTCCCCTTGTAAATGGGGGGGAGGGTGGTGAGCAATTGGGGAGGGGGGTGGATGGGGCAGGAAATAACATGGGATCCCCCCTGCCAGTGGCAGGGAGGGCAATGGGAGGTTTTTTGGGAGTTGTCTGGGGCTGGGATGGGATCCCCCACCCCACAGCAAGACTCACCGTATATAGCAGGGACTCCGCTGGGGGCACATAGTGCATGGTGGGCTTGCTTTTGCTAAACCTGGAGATGCATAGATCCATGAGTCCCACTGAGGTATTTGGCAACCATGGAGGGGTGATGGCAAGCGACCCTTCCCCAGGCCCCCACCCCTAAGCTGATCACATGCAACAGAATGCACAGAGCCATGCTCTACCTCAAAAGGGGATAGTGCCCCCCTGCTATTTTGTCTGCAATCCAATGTTCTACAGCAGTTTTATCAAGACAACATTGCTCAGAGTACAGTGAGGAAGGGGCTAAGTTGTCATTGCCCTGAGGAAGCTGCCCAAAGAAGCCGGAGAGAGCCAAGCACGATCGACATGGTCCCCTTTAGAATCATGGCCAGTGGTGAGCACCTGGACATCGTACTGACACTGTGCCCTCAGTCTGGGGATGCAAACAGCACACGGGTGCCTGTGATCTGCCATGGCAGTCGAAGAGTAGGGAGGGGTTCCCCTCTCCTGGAACCGGAGGTTGGTGGACTGCAGTTTGATGGACATCTGTGGCACAATTTACAGTTTATTATTTATTTATTTATTGTTAAATTTCCATACCACCTTTCATTAAAAGAATCCCAAGGCAGTTTAAAATTGAAACGGCGGGTTCCCCAACCTCCAGTTTCGTGTTACGTCTGAATTCGGCCTGTGACTCAACAATTTTCTCCCTTCACACTTCATACTCAGACTGCACAAACCAATTGCATTGCTCGTCCTTCATATTCGTATTGCTTGTCCTTCCTCCCTGCCTATTAATTAGCATTTCTTGTGAGGTACCAAGTTATACATTGAAAGATGAGACTAAGACTAATGGCATGTGTACACTACAAACTTAAACAAGTTTAATAGTCATTATCTCTCCCAGAATCCTGGGAACTGTAGTTTTGTGAGGCACAGCAGGGAGGAGTGTCTGTATTGGCACATGTATGGTGCAACACTCTTTTTCTTTCTTTCTGTCATTATCAGTTTTGTACTGAAATCCTTTTAAGGCCTCATTGGTTAGATGTACACCCTGCAGAGAGCATCACCACTTCAACTGTGTAAATATCAGCTTATTTATTGTGTCAAACTGTTTGTGGCTAATATAATTATATGCTTTTTCACTGATATCTGATCTGCTAATTAGCTGGAAAAACACTTTGATTGGGGTGACTGCTTAGCCAAATTATTTAATAGTCCCACAAGCAAGGCTGTCAGCAAAAAATATGGAAATGACTGCAAAGGAGGTTCAGTTTTTGAAAAAAATAGCACGTTAATTGTGCTCCCGGCTAGGTGCGCTAGATGAACATGTCCATAGGAAATGTAATATGGTGAAGACACAGACAAAAGATTTTGGTTTGTTTGTTTCAAACTGGATTTAAAGAAGAAGAAAAATGAAGATCTCTTGGGCTCTGCTTGTTAAATCCAGATGTCTCTGTGAACTGCATTAATTTACCAACAAATTAATACTGATGGATCTTGTATTCTGCCCTGCTGTGATAGTGAGACTTGAATTGGGAACCTTGTGGTCAGAGGCCTGGGCCTAATTTGGCGAGTTACCTAAAACTGTGTACACTCAAGCTGCAAAGCCCTCTTCAGGCACAGTAGGAAAGGCTCTGGATTGGCCAGTTCTGGTAAAAAGGCTGCTGATCGCTGAAGCACCAGCCATCATGGTTACAGCGCTTCCCTATTCACACTGAGAGCTCTGTAATCATGAAGGGCGAAGTGGAGGGGATGAGCGACAGCGTGGGGTGGGACTTTCTACCCATTTTCAGCTGCTGTAACTGGCTGGTCTAATGTCTGAATAGAGCTATGGTCTTTGATCAATCGGGTTTGGCAGGTGTTTGTAAGCAGTACTAAACTGAGTGTTGCATTCTATTCAGTAATCTTTTGCAGTTTGTTTGTTTGGACATTTCTCCTAAGGGGGATCCTGTAGAGAGTATGAGGCGGTTCTCATGAGCAGCCAAGAGTAAGCTAAGGCAGACGTAAGGGGTATACTCATGGGTCAAATGGGCCGTAAGCCAGAATTTGGCTTTTAAAAAGCCAAATCTGGCCACCTAGCTGTGTACCTTGTATTTTATGTGCATAGCTACATTTCCATGATCTGTCCCCACGCACAGGGCAGAGGTGAGGATGGTGTGCTGGGTGAGTGAGAAGGGCAATGGGTCAGATCTGGAGATAACTATCATCTGATGCAGGGATTCTCAAACTTGGGTCCTCAGGTGTTACTGGACTTCAACTCCCATAATCCCCAGCCTCAGTGGCCTTTGGTTGGGGATTATGGGAGTTGAAGTCCAATAACACCTGAGGACCCAAGTTTGAGAATCACTGATCTGATGCAATCTGGCCCAGTCTCTCTAGCAGCTGTTAAAGGCTCAGTAGCAAAGCCAGGAGAGAGAGAGAGAGAGAAGAAGGTAACAACCTTCGCTTGAACTGCTATTGGTAGCTTAATAATAACTGTGCAAATAAAATGGAGGGAGGAGTCTTTCTTCAAGAGGAGCATTGGGGGAAGCATATTAATTTCTCAGTGCAGCCACATTTCCTAGCCCCATATAAGCCAGTGGCTCTTAGCATGGGGTTGTGGCTGGATGGGGATACAGGTCAGCCACCCTTGTTTAGGAGGTAAGTATTGTTTGATCTGGTTTTAGATTAAGCTTTTTCTGGCTCAGAGGTAAATGGTGGGGGAAACCTCACTGGTTTAACTTCTGTGAGTAGTTAGAGGAAAGATGCACCTCTTACTTTTGAGAAATTACTGTCTGTATGCAGCTGCAGTGTGTTTTTGTCAATGTTCTTTACTTAAATGAGGCCTTTCAAGCAGTTGTCAAATGGCTCACTCTGGGTTAGCCTGAATCCCAGCACAGATGGCCTCCTTTGCAAATCCTTTGTAGCTATAAGGGTTCTGCCTCTGTAATCACGTTTCTGCTCCTGATCATTTCTTTTCTGGGAAAAATAGACTTCTAAATTCAAAAGAAATAGATTGAACCTCACTGATTAACTTATGCTCTCCCATCCTCTTTAAACACATTATTTTCTCCAAATTCATTTTTATGATGTCAGGACCAGGGACACTAGTTCCTCCTTACTCCATCTCATTTTCAACCATCCATTTGTTTCTGTGTATTGTTTATCCAAGAGACATTTCTCTTTCACTTGGTAGATTCATTATGAAATAATTCTCTGAGAAGATACAGGCCACTGATTTTTTGCAATTTGCATCAGCACACCCTTAAGTTATGTTGAAGGCTAAGCTTTTTGGTCCTCTTGCTTCAGAAGTACATTAATATTTCTGTGACCTTTACCAGGTGGCAGATGAGAAGCATTAGGAATAAAATAACAAACTCAGAGAGATGGGGCACTTGAAATTGCATATCTGTAATCCTGAGCCAGGAACAAGAGGAAAAATAATCTCCTCTTTACAAAGTTGAAACCAAAGTTTAAAATAATTCTACTACTCTAGGCCTATATCTAAATACTCAGACCTAAGGCTGCATCCTAATGGCACAGCAGGGAAATGCTTGACTAACAAGCAGAAGGTTACCAGTTCAAATCTCCACTGGTATGTTTCCCAGACTATAGGAAACACCTATATTATGCAGCAGCGATATAGGAAGATGCTGAAAGGCATCATCTCATACTGCACGGGAGATGGCAATGGTAAACCCCTCCTGTATTCTACCAAAGAAAACCACAGGGCTCCGTGGGCGTCAGGAGTCAAAATCAACTTGATGGCACACCTTACTTTAAGCCTGCATATCTGGGACCATATCTAGGGCAGCAAACTTAAATTCATTTCCATGGGAGCAAGTCTCATGGCACTCAGTAAGATTTACTTCTGCATAAACATGCCTAGGCTCATGCTGCATTAGTTATAAGAAACAGATGAACCATACTCACATGCTATATTAAGTGAGTGTACAATCCATACAGTGTATGCATGTACAAATGTACAGTTATACACACATTATATTCAATGCAAGTACAATGTACCCTACATTTGAGGGGCTCTTTACCCAGACACACTTTTAAAATGAACACAGTTTTATAGCTGCTTCCCTCATACAAAGAAAACTTAAGTAGATATAGCTAAAGATTTATTCAGAAACAACTCCATTTTCTCATAGGAACATAGGAAGCTGCCATATACTGAGTCAGAGCATTGGTCTATCTAGCTCAGTATTGTCTTCACAGACTGGCAGCAGTTTCTCCAGGGTTGCAGGCAGGAGTTTCTCTCAGCCCTATCTTGGAGAAGCCAGGGAGGGAACTTGAAACCTTCTGCTCTTCCCAGAGTGGTTCCATCCCGAGGGGAATATCTTACAGTGCTCACACTTCTAGTCTCCCATTCATATGCAACCAGGGTGGACCCTGCTTAACTACGTAAGAGGACAAGTCATGCTTACTACCAGAAGACCAGCTCTCCTCTCCCTCTCTTCTCCTTCTTCTCCCTTTTCCTTTCTGATTCCACCCCCACACTTTCTACAGGATCCCCACTGGGACAAACTTTTCAACACACAACATAAAAGATTACTAGATTGCATAGAACACACATGTATAGTAATCTGCATAAAAACATATACAAGACATCTGTATACAAGTATAATGTAATGTCTGAAAAGGGCTAGGGTTACTGACCCAAATGGCAGTGTTTCCGTTTTCTCCACTTCTCACCCCATTAAATTCTGGTGCAACATACCTCATGACCTGATGCCATTACACAGTAGGCCCATTCACACAATCATTTGAGAGTGGGTTGGAGGTTCAGGGGGCTCATACCCCAGTTGCACCAGATGATCAGAACTTCTTATGGGTCTGCAAATCCAGGGAACACATGGGTGAGGCAGGCAAGACCTTACTGCTGAAATCGGGAGCTGGAGCTGAAAAGACGTTTTGGTATAACACACGATCATCAGTTAAACAAACAGACGCACACAGATAAATACTCTCCTCCGTTCCCCAGCTATTAAATGCCATAGACCTGATAATATTCTGTTCCGTAACTGGTGGAGAAATAATGGGGGGGGGGGGAGGGAGAAGGGAAACCATCTAATTTTTATCAAAGGCTAATGAAACTAATAGTTTCAGCCGGTGCCTCCCGAGCATTAATATCTGGTCTCAATTTCTCGATAATGTTTATGATGATTGTGTGAACTAGCCCAGTGTGTTTCCTCACTTCCACTCCATACCATTGGTTGTTCATAAAGAATATACATAGTTACACTCTACTCAGGATTTATTAGCGCTGAAAAAGCAATATAAGCAGTTGCTACAAAATAAGAAAATAAGAAAAGCAAAAATAAGAAAAGCGAAGCTTAGAACTTCCTGGCATCGTTTGATAGTGGTGTCCCAATCAAATAACTCAGCCTTGTTTTGGCATCTTATAGCCCCACACTTGAGTAATAGCTCTTTTCTCCCTCTATTCTGGTGGACATGTGGGAGAATCATTTCAGGTGTTCATACGCGCAGGGTGCCTTCTGCACTTTTTTAGGGTAGATAGTCTAAAGTGCCATTAGCAGAGCAAACTTGTTTGTGTGGGTCGGAATAGATTGAAATTATACAGCATGTTTTGTTGTATTGCCCCTTTTATAAGGACTCTCATATTAAGTATATCACCCCCTTATTGTTGAAATATCTGGGTAGGTTTGATTGGTTTTATATCATGTTACTTCTTTTAGATACAAACCAGTTTATAACTTCTACAGTAGCTAGGTTTTGTGTGGCAGTGGTGAAACATGACAACAAATGACTCTGTCATGATCCATTTGGTTCTGAATGCTTTTGTTCTTGCTAAATTTTATGGTTCTGAATGTTTTTGTTCTTGCTAAACTTTATATAGCTTATCTTTGATCGTAAATAAATGTGGTTGTTATATGCACAGCATAACACGCCCTTTACTGATTTGGAGCTTGATGCTGGTCTGCTCCCTCAGTAGGCATGCAGTTCTTGGTCAAACAGCTCAAACCCAGCAAAGCTCCTCCGGGCAATGATTATATTATAGCAGAAGTTTAACACAGTAACTTGGAGTGATGGATTCCATTTTTAATCTCCCTCTTCACATTCATAGATCGTACTGCATTGGTCCCAAGGAACTGGGGCTCAGCTATAACAATTCCTATGTATTAAAAAGGCAAAAGGGATATGCCAGCCAATTATCACCCCATCAGTCTCTTGAGTATAATAGCAGGTTGTATGCTAAACATCTAAATGGCTTGAGTCTGAGCACATTTTTTCAGAAGAACAGCTTTACAGCTGGCCACTCCCCATTCAACCAAGTCCTTATTTTGCAACATCTGGTTGAAAATTATACAGCTAATTCTGGTTCTGCATTGTATGCTGCTTTTATTGAATTTAGGTTTGCGTTTGATCTAATTTCTAGAGCTAGGTTGTGGTGAAAGCTTAAGAACTCCTCCACAGATAGGCACCTATCTATCTATATAATACACTAAGGTCATATGTGGCAAGCCCTGACCACAAAGTGCATTACCAATTGGAGGTAACAGAAGCAGAAGCACCATGCTGATTGGGCAGTGAGGATTCCATATGCAGATAGGGATGAGGGGTGGGTAGGGGGTGAGTGAGTGAGTGAGCGGCAGGGAGGGGGTGAGTGATTGAGCGAGTGAGTGAGTGGAAGGGAGGGTGTGAATGAATGAGCAAGTGGTGGGGAGGGGGAGAGAGAGTGAGCAGGTGGGGAGGGGATGAGCAAGTGAGCAACTGAGTGGGGAGGAGGCAAGCAAGTGATCAGGGAGAGAGTGAGTGGCGGGGAGGGGAAAGTGGGTGACAGGGAGGGGCGAGTGAGCAGCAGAGAGCAGTTGTGAAAGAGCAAGCAGGGAGTGAGAACGAGTGATGGGGAGCGGGCGAGTAAGCGAGTGAACAGCAGCGAGGGGGCATGTGAGCAAGCAAGCGGTGGGGAGGGGGTGATTGAGCAGTGGGGAGGGAGTGAGCAGCGGGGAGGGGCTGAGTAAGTGAGCGAGGGGTGGGGAGGGGGCAAGTGAGAGAACAAGCAGGGAGTGAGAGAACAATCGGTGGGGAGGGGGCGAGTGAGTGAGCGGCCGGGAGGGGTTGGCTCAGAGTGGGTGGCTGACACAGCAATAAAGCAGGGGCTGTGGCAGGGGGCAAGGAAGGCAACATGTCCTAGTGCACAGATGGTCTGTGAGGGTTCAGCTAGTTGATTATATTGTATATACTTTATGAAAATTACTGTCTGAAAATTTATTGCAGTGCTCAAGGCCAGTTTATTAAGAAATACTGACATGGAGGGGTGTTAGGCAAGGTTGCATATTGATGCCATTATTATTTAATTTAATACTTTGGTATCTTATTTGAATAATCTTGCCCATCATCCCCCAACCCTGCAGATAAACATATTGCTTTATGTGGATGATGCAGTACTACTGTCCCAGATCCAGGCTGGTTTAAAATGACATTACACTCTTTTTGCTTAAGATTGCAATGAAGAAGCCTTAGTGATTAATTACACTAAGACTAAGATTCTTACTTTTGCTAAGCACCCAAAGGTTCATTCTTGGCAACTGAGTGGCCATGAAATGGAACAAATTAAGATCTTTAAATATTTAGGTGTAGTTTTCTAAGCCTCTGGCAGATAGAATACCCATTTGGATTATGTTACACAAAATGCCCAGAAATTGGCCTCAGCTATTCAGTGATTTTACCACTCTGGAGATGCACTATTTATCCCAGTGGTAATAAAGTTATTTGTTGTTAAAACTCATGCACAACTTTTGTATGGAGCACAACTTGGGCCCTATGATAATGTTGCTTGATTGGAGGCCGTGCAATCTAAATTCCTAAGAAATATCTTTCAAATAGCATGATGTGTACCCAATGTGGTCCTCCCCTGGGAAGCCAGTGTAACTAAGGTGGTTATGGTGTAACCGGGTTACGGTTAAGCATCCTTGTTTATTGGCTAAGAATGTCTTTCTTTCCAGTAGGATTATTTCCATTGACACAAATTGACAATTTTGGCACATGGTGGAAAAGATTTTTTCAACAGTGAGCAGTCAATCTTCTATCTTCAGGCCAGCAAGATACTTAAATCGAATTACAGTGCCTATGGAGGGTTTTCATTTTAGCACGTTTTAGAGTGTTACAGCCATAATGGAAAGGAAATATAAGAAAATTCCATATGCAGTCTGGCTTTGTCCTTGTAGTATGGGTGCTATTGAATTATCGGCTAACGTTCTTTTATATTGTCCTTTTTATAAGAACATTTGCATGTGTTTGATACTGTAACTCCTTTTTAGTTAACTTTCCAGGCCGTTCAGATTAATTTTACCTCCAATTTTTATTATCCAATCAGAATGACTTAATCTCTGCTGAAAATTTTTGTTTTATTGCTTATAGAATTAACCAAGAGCTGATTATTATGTATTCGTTTTTTAAAAACAGTGTTAATTATTTTTAATTGTGTTTTCTGGTTGTTGATTCTAGTACCATTGGCTGTTACTGGCAGGAATGGGGAAACCCACAGCATAATAGTCAGGCAACAGGAAGCTCTACTAACCTTTACAAAAGGGAAGGAGAGAACTTAGTATGGGGATACCATTTTGGGGGACAGCCCTATGTTTTTGGCAATGCTTATGTATGTATGTATGTATGTATGTATTTTTTTTTTAAAGAAAATGTATATTCTACTTTAGATTAATATGAACTCAAAGTGGTTAACAACAAAATTATTAAATCAATAAACATCAAACTACAAACATCCCCCTCACCAAGAGTTGCAGAATAGAATATCAAGTAGAATGACTTTTAACAAAATGGAAAATAGCAATAAATAATAAAGGGCAAATAGTCCTTTAAAAAAAATCAACAACACAGAAATTGAGGAATTTACTTAGGCATGTGTGTATGCTGAGAGTAAAGTAACTTGGAGCCAATTCATAGTTTCAAATCAATATATAAGGCATTTATTAGAGAACTCCATTCTAGATAGGAAAGTGAGGAGCTAGGATCTCTAATCTATCTAGCTAGCTGGATGCAGATGGATTCTGCATCTTCTCTGCACACATGGTACAGGGAGAGGAGCTTGCCATGTTGCAAGGTAGTAGGAACAGCAGGAAGAGAAGAGAGGGAGGAAGTTAATTCCTAAGAGTACCAAACTACATTTCAAAGGGATAGTGTCAGAGCTGTAGAGAAGGGATCACCAATGTCTTGACCCTCTAGCCCTCTGACTCACTAGTCTGTCCTCCACTGTCACTGAGACAAGAGACAGCGCATAGTCCTTAACTTCAAACAGGCACCACCACCAAGAAGGCCCTCCACCCCATGATACATACCACCACTTCAGTCAGCAGGATAATGCTGAGCAGGACCTCAGATCTTGAACTGCACAGGAGTGCTCTCCTTAATGTATCAAGCTCCCAAGACATTTAGGGCTTGAAAGATAAGAACCAGCACTTTATATTCAACCTGGAAATAAAAGAGCTAGGGTTAAACTTTTAAAAATAAACTTTTTATTTCATAGTTTTTGAAACAAAACCATACATCAAAAAGAAAACAAAATAAAATCTTCCACACATAAGGTTTAATACTCAAAACAAAAGTGGAAAAATACTTCACATACCACATGGCACATGTCCAAAATACCAAATCTAAATGAAACAAAATACAGTAAATCAAATCTATACAAAATAATTTCAATAATATAAAATAAATCTTTAAGCCTTTCTGGTTTAGTGTATGCTTTCTTACAAATATCTATATAATGTAGGAATGGCAAATGTTTTGATGTGACAGGGCAGCCACGTGTATTTTACCCACATATAAATCAATGGTGGGGCCCATTATTTCCATAAAAAGGAGTGCTTGGGGGAGGGGAGTGAAAGTCTCCGCTCCCCCGCCTTTCCTTTCCACCATGCTCCATTGCTTTTGCACAGTTTTCTTCCAGCCTGACTCACCTCTGGTATCAGAGTTGGGCTGAGAGAAAACTGCTTAAAGCAATAGAGCACAGCAAAATAAGGCAAGGAAGGGGTGTTTTGCCCTTCTCTCCCACATGCTTCTTTTTAATATAAAGAGTAGATTTATGCCACTGATTTATATGTGAATATATATAGCTTGACCCTTATTCTAAGGGTGGATTCATGTCAATTTTTTTGTATACACATAAAAAATATTAGCTTATACATCTACAAAAATAATATGTGAATGGGACAAATGTGTTTGGAAACACATGTATCACATATACATACCAATCAGAGAGCCAGAACTCCAGTGTTGGCTTACTTTTCATTAAAAGTGGTTATTGTATAGTTTGGTGGGGATCTTATTGTTTCTTGTTGGTTACACCAATCGGAGAGCTAAGGCTGACAGTACCTCCTTGTCAAATGCACACTTGGCTGTAAACCCAGGTTTGCTGCCATGTAATGTGGGAAAAGGCCTTTGGCTATATTAAAAACAAAACCACTGCTGTTGTTCACAGCACACATGACAGAATAAAACAGACTGGAGATTTAAAAAACAACATCATCCACTTGATAGAGGGTTGCCATATTCTGGCTTTCCAAATCTGGGTGCCTAATTTGCATATTATGTAAATTGGCTTGGAAATAATTTTTGAGCAGAATAGTGACTGCATATTTTGCTCCATAACTCCACTTCTACAAGGGCTAGAGCTTAGCTTCAAAAATAAATAAATAAATAAATAAATAAATAAATAAATAAATAAATAAATAAATAAATCTGGGCAAATCTAGGTGGGCTAAGCAATCTGGGTGAGATACTTAAAATCCGGGTGAAATCTAGAACTTCAGGGTTCATGGCAATTCCAGCATGATAGAAGGCATTTAATCTGATTTAAAGACATATTCAAAGTGCCAGGCAAATGCCTTGACACGAAATGCATTCAGGTTAATTTATTTCAACATCTGCATGTTAACTAGTGAAGGTTTCCTTACAAATTATGAGTGGGGTGGCTTTTCTCTTTGTGTGAGCCAGTTTCAAGATCAGATCACTTTCAAGTAATATTTTACACATGAAAAGCAGACTATTTCTTCTCAAGAGCAGTCTGTGTAGCAGTTGTTTTTTCAGTGGCTTAACTTCACACAGGAAGTCAATCTTGTTCCTGTTCAACCCTGTTCCTGTTCATTAGTGACGCTTTAAAAAGGGAAAAACACACTAACTTAGTTTTAAAAGGGAAAGACCGACAACTATGGTCTGGTTCAGAATTTCAGATGTATGTTCTCAATCTCTCAACCACATGAGATTATGAATATGCTGGCTTTTGCACTCCTTTCCTCACCTCCCCCATCTGTGCACGTCCCTCACTTTCTCTTCAGAGCCAACCATGGTGCAGCAGGATATGTGCATGAAAGTTAATTCATTGTTATTTTCTGTTAGGGCATGCAAACCAACATCTAATGTTGGTTTGTGCAGTCATAATGCTGAAGGTGGAGGGAGTGGGAGAGGGAGCTTCTAGGAATTTAATAATCTTATGCATATTTATTTGGGAATAAGTGCCATTGATCTCAGCGAGATGTACTTTTAAATGTGCAAAGAACAGTAACTGTAACTGAACAGTTAATCATTTCCCCCCAAGAAACCCTAGGAACTGTAGCTCTGTGAATGGAGCCAGGGATTTCTAAATCTCATAAAGCATTTTTAGTTGTATTAATGCACTGGGCAGCTCACCATTAGCTAGTGTTGTGATTTTTTCATCCTGCGTGAAGTAGCTTGTTTTAAAAGCCTGTCTAAAGATTCACATTTCCCTGGCAAAGCAAAAATGCTCTCCCATTGGTTGAGGAGACATCAGTGCTATTCAACAACCTGTTCATGGCAGGTCAGAAGCCTCAATCGATCATGTTTGCGACTAGTTTTGCACTGATTCTTTAAAATAACTGGAAAAGGTTTTGTGAAAGAAAATTCAGGAAGTTTGCCATTTGTAGGCTCCGGAGTCCTGCATGATAGCATGTATGTTTGTGGGCAATGAAGATTACATAGGAGTGGAGATGAGGGGAGTGAAGACCACAAGGTTAGTATTAGAGCTGTTTCTATAACTCAAAAGAAATCTCCCCTTCAAAATATTGCCCACTTACATGGTGTGCCAATGGGGAAATATTTTTTATTTCTCTCCCCCTTAAAAAAAGGAGTACCTGTAAAACAGAGAGTAATTTCTGTCAGGCCTGGTGAAATCTGCCCCTCACTGCAAGAGAATGAGAACTCTCTTGGAAAATAAAGGGCAACCTTTATTACACTTGCATGATTTAAACTCATGTGTCCAAGGTAGATGGGGCCTGTTCCCTTGTATCACATTGTTGTGGGAAAAAGTCCTCTGGAACCTTGCCCTCCTGTTTGATTCAGCCACTTGTTCATCCCTCTATCACATGGATGGATTCATTCCCAGCCTGTTAATTACACTAGTACGTGAGCCTATATTACATATTACGTCAGTGTCAAACAGTACATAAAATCAACAACTCGGTTTCCTCCACTTCTGGGACTAGCTCTTTCCAGGCAGCTAGTCCTGCGATGCTCCCACGGTGTCTGGATCTGTTTCCCACTCACCTGCAATTCTCTGAAGTTTCAGGACTGGAACTTGGTTACCTGGTGATGACAGCTGCTTCTGGGGAGGGCACCTATGCATTGCTCCCGTGGGGCTGGAGCTTGGTCTCCAGTGCTGCTGTGCTTGCTTCTGTTGGGGGGTAATTTCACCCTTGCCCCCTAAAACTTTTCACCGTGGTTTCAGAGATGTCCTCCTCTGATGCACTTTCACATAAGTCAAGTCTCCTTCCTCCAAGAATGATGCCTCTCCTGTGGCGGTATGGGTGAAGTTTCGTTAACTTGCAGATAAATAGGATCTAAAAAAAGATTTTGGTTAGAGCAAGACAATACTTTATTTCTTCTTCTGTGGACCATAAAGATTTTGGAGGACCAGCCATGTGCTAAGGGCAATCTATTAAGATTTTGTAGGGGGGGGGGGGGGGAGTCCGGTCCGCTGGTTGGGCATGGCCCTCATTATCAGGGGGCCCAGAGCTTGGCTGAAAGGAAGCAAAGTCTTAAGCTGACAGAAAACCTTGTCGCTCTGTTATTTAAAATAAGGTACCTCATATCTGGGCACCAGTTCATGGACCAATTTCTTAAAACTTTGGCTGCGTCAGCTTTCCCACAGGGGTAGGCTTCAATCCTTCCTAGAGAATTACAGACTATAACTAAAATAAATGCATAACCTTGATGTGGTGACGACTGGATTAAGTCCATGTAGAGGCTGACAAAAGGTCCTTGTGTAGGTTTCAAAGCCACTGATTGTTTTTACAGGTTTGGATTTGTTGTATGAATTACACATTTCACATTTTGGCTGCAGTAAGAAGAGACATGGTGGTATAATTTGAGATGAAACCAATCTTTAAAAAGCAACGTGTGCATAGCATCTCTTCCCACATGCTCCCATCTATGATAGGTGTGTAGGGAAGGGATGCTAACTGGAAGTACAGGTGGCCAATCCTGTTTCTCCAGATTGGGTTTTGGTGCAAACAACTCTCTGCCTCATCCCATGATTGTTTCTCATCTTCTGGGGTCTGATAAATCAAGCCGTGTTTCTCATCTTCGTTTCTAATCTTCGTTTCTCATCTTCTGGGGTCTGATAAAGCAAGCCGCAGTTCAGGAGGACTGGGCACTCTTGTTTCTTTATAATTACCATGTCTGTTCTTTTAACAAGTTCACATTTTGTCACAAAACTGAGTACAACTCCACAAACATGTCTAGAATTGGTCTATATAAGGGTTGTGCATTTTTTTTCCTGTTTTGTTTTTGCCCCGAATCCAGAACACCCCCCTTTTGTTCTTTGTTCGAAACCAGCCAATCCGAAACACCCCAATTTTGTTCTTTGTTCGAAATTGCAAAATCCAAATCTGAAACATTCTGGATTTTAAAAAATGGCCCCAGGGCAAAACTAGTGGGCGGGGGTAATAGTGCCCAATGGGTGGAAGCTACCACCCACATCTCAGAGGAACTGGGCAAAGGGCTGATTTTTTGTGAATTTTTGAAGTTCAAGATTTTTCCCATAGGGAATAATGGAGGTTTCAGCAAAGGTATAGCTTCATGTTGGGGGGAAAGGAGTGGCCCAGAGCAGAGTTGGGTGGGTGGTAGTGCCCAGTGGGGTAAGGAAGCTGCCAGAATTATTTCAAAGGAATTGGGCAGAGGGCTGATTTGTAAAGATTTAATGGCGTTTACGCATCTTTAAGGTTCTTCCCCATAGGGAATGATGGAGGTTTCAGCAGCCCCATAATTGCACTTGGGGGGCACCAGGGTGGCCCAGAGCGAGTGGTAGTGTACAGCACAGAGGGTGCCAACCACCCCCATGGGTTATGTTGTTTTTGAGATGTTTTGAGTGTAGATTCTCTGGTAGCATATAAGAATGGATTCATGGTTTGTTGTTGAAAATCTCATATGCTACCAGAGAATCTGCACTCAGAACACCTCAGAAACAACAGAACCCAGCACCCCATGGGTTAGCAACCCATGGCGGTGGTCGGCACCCTATATGCACTACAACACCACTCACTCCCGGCTACCCCAGTGCCCCCCCAGGTGGAGTTATGGGTCTGCTGAAACCTCCATTATTCCCTATGGGGAAAAAACCTTAAAGATGCGTAAACTCCAACAGTTCCTAAGAAATCAGCCCTTTGCCCTATTCCTTTGGAATCTGGGTTGTGGCAGGCACCCCTTGGGGCAACCCAACCCACTGTTTTGCCCCTCAGACCCCCTTTCTGCCCCAAATCTGCCCCAAAGACATGTAAACTTCAGAAATTCTTTAAAAAACCAGCCCTTTTCCCAATTCCTTTGGAATCTGGGTGGCAGCAGGCACCCATTGGGGCGCTACCACCTGACCCACTCTTCTGCCCCCAAAGCCCCATATCTGCCCTGAATCCACCCCAAATAACATCAACATCACACATCAACAACAGCAGAGCTTTGCAAAGAATAGGCAGATTTCCAAAGGTCATGCATATCCACAACCCCCCCGCCCAAATGCAATTGATCTACACACAACAGTGTGAAACAACAATGAAATGCACATTGTCCCATGCAGTGTGCACACTGCCCCACTGGCCAATGAGGGTAAATTTTACCCTTAAAATTGCTTAAAAGGAATAATGAGCCAATTGCTAGCAGATCAGCCCATGCTTTCGCTGGCCAATCTGCAGGCTGGAAGGACTGGAAATTCAAACAGATGTCAAAACTCAAAATGGAGACTGAAGGAGAAAGACTTTTCGTGATTTCAAAATGGAGTTCCGAAACAGCCGAAACAACAAAATATTTTGTATCCGAAACAGGGATGTTTTGTTTTGGCTACAAAATGTTCTGTTTTGAGCATTGGGTGTTTTGTTTTGGCTACAAAACAGCCGAAATGGCCTGTTTTGTGCACAAAACGTTTTGTATCCCAAATGAAACGCACACCCCTAGTCAATATTCATCTTCCCTCCCTTTACCAAACAAGCCTTTTCAACTGCTTTTAGCTCTGCTACCTGAGACAATTTAGCTCTGTTTTCAACTTTTAATACTCCAAAAGTATTACAAACAGCATATCCAGGCAAGTCAGGATTTTGTCAAAACAAAACAATACAACCCGCCCCCCCACACTTGCAAACAAACATCCTGTAAAATCTGCACGTCTGCTCTTGGATTGAGTGCATCATATAAAGCAATCATACGAAGCAATCTGACCCCACCCCTCGCCAATTATGTTGAAATGCATTGAAGATTGTTTGAAATCTCTGGTGCACCAGGTCTGCATCATCTCGCAAACTCGGGGACCAAGTCCGCTGCAGCAAATGGGACATGACTATAGGATGCACTACTCCATTGTTAGTGGGGAAAGGGGTAGGTTCGGAGAGGAGCCATCAACTGGGGAATTTCCTCCCCATAGGATGCCATCCAGAGACGTAACCCAGAGACGTAAGTTTTTGGAGGTATAAAAATATGTTAATAATAATTTTTTTTTAAATCCGAGGTGTTTGGTCTCCTAATGCCTGTTCAAGGGCAGTGGAGGGAGCCTTAGTGGCTGCCTTAGTTGCTGTTTCTGGGATAGAAGGAGATTACTGCTCATGCATGATTTTGCTCTGACAGGTAATTTCCATGAGGTCTCCCCCGACTTAGGCTGCTGCACCTGCTACTCCAAAGGAGAGCCCTGACCTGGTGTGAGAGGGAGATCCTAAATCTATCTGGGACTGGATGTTTAGACCTGCTCCATCCACCACAGGACCAGCTACGGGAAGGGGAAGAGGTGCCAGGGGAATAGCGCTAGGTCTCCACCCATCCTCCTGTATGGAAAGACAGGAAGGAGGGAGTGGAGCGATGGCCACCTTTGCTTACTGATAGGACTGGAAAACCGCCCTGCTCTCTTCTCAGCATCTGCCCAGACGTACCAGTAATCCATTTGCCCGGGCTGTGGGACCTCCAGGAACCCTCGCAAATAGCTGAGATGCTTATGCTCAAATGACCCTGTCACTGGTCACTGTCTTGCAGGAATCTCAAGCTAAATCCTGGCCATACGGAGGTGCAGAGAGTGACCATCTGTGCCCAAGACAGACCCACAGTCCCAGTCAAATCTCTCCAGTTTTTGTACATGTACACCTGGGGAGTTCCTGGGACTAACACTCTGTCTCTTCCCCATCCTTCCCAAGGAATCCTTCCTAAGCTACCTTGAACCCAGAGCATGCACCTGATTCTCATTGTGGAATCTTGGAAGCTGTCCTTTCCTTGCCCAACCCGTGTGTGTGTGTGTGTGTGTGTGTGCGCGCGCGCCACGAGTCCCAACAGTTGGTGAACTAACCGTTTGGCACCGGCTGGTTGTCACTAGATCCTCCCAGGTTCAGGCAGTCGCAGACAGTCCCATCTGGGGTGCCAGGAAATTGTTGCGGGGAAAAGTCCTCTTGAACCTTGCCCTCCTGTTTGATTCAGCCATTTGCGTTCATCCTTCTCACATGGATAGAGAATCGGCATCTTGCCAGAACCAAAGAGGATTAGACAGAGTTCCGGCAATCATACTTGTTGCCTGACTGAATGAAGTCAAATGCAACAAAGATGCATGCTCAAAATAAGCTTTTTATTTCAGGATCATGAAAGACGAAGTACAAGCCAGAGAGTCTGGCTGATACTGCGCATTGAAGCTGCGCAGTTGACTAATTTATATAGATTTCAGCAAACAAGCATATCAGTAAAGCAATTAATACATGTCATTGGTAATTAAGCATACACATTCCAAAGGTGCTATTTAAAGCCTGGGAAGATGAGTTACTACTTGGTCTTTCTGATAACCTTACTCCCTATCAGTATCTGGTGCCAGGGATGTCTATTTTTGCTTGAGTGAGGGATTTGGCTAATGGACTAGTTGCACACTTATATTATCTATCTCCTGGCAGGTTCTGGCATTTGTTATTTCTGGCCTCCTATCTCACATTCTTGAGAGGGGCCCCACATTCCTGGTTTGAACACTTTTCCTGACTCAAACAATTTTTTTTATTTCAAGCCTAGTGGCTCTTTGTGCTGTTTAATAGTCCAAACTTTGAATCAAACTCTTATACACTTATTTATATGCCTGGATTAAACGATTCCATATAAACATTAGCCTCAAATGCTTAACAGTGTTAGCGTTGCGGCTTCTAACCATGGCCTCTTTATTTTATCTCAGAACTGCTAGGCCTCGTGGTCCTATTTGGCTTTTACAACCCTCCAGCCTTTTACCTCATAAACAGAAGGACCTGCTGAGTTCCTTGTAAGGGCCAAGAGCCAAGCGGTTGAAGAATCGGCTCCAATACTAACCCTGTGGTCTTTACTCTGCTTCTCCACTCCTATGAAACTAATTTCTCTCCTCTCCCCATGTCTCCCCCACACATGCTACTTTAAAAAAAAATTAAAGCGTAAAAATACAATATTGGAGAATAAACATTTGCACTAACATTGAAAATTGTCCTGACGCACAAACAAGGATTTGTCACTGAATTACATTTCTCACGACATCCACCCCAACTTCCTGTTGCTTCTTCCCTTTAGGTACACGCAGAAATATTTTTTCCAGTGTGCTTTTTGTTGTGCTCTTTTCAGGGCTACTATACACCACTTGTACCTTCTGTACTTTTCAAAATCATGGTTGGTTGGGACCAGATTGTTACAGGCAACTTTTCTCTCATACTTGGAATAACCAGGCCTCAAAGAAAGACAGCAGTGATGATGTTACAGCACAGCCAACATGGCTGATGTCTGTTTTGGGCTGTGTGGCCAAATAGAAATTTCAAGCTTTGATATCAGCTGCATATGATCAGATTTCAGCAAAACCAAACCAGATGACTTGTAATCACCTTGTGGTGAGAAATGAACAATATATATATTTTTAGGAGACATTCCCATTCACAGCATATTCATCAAACTACACTTTGCCAGAACTCTTTGGGGACAATGTGGCCATTAAAATTGTGTAAAGCCAGTGTAGGTTTGTAGCATAGATGCATCCAAAGGGTTTGATTACACCAGCATCCCATTGTTATATTTCCTGTCTCTCATTGTCACTTACTGTCCTAGTACTAATATTTATGTATTTTCTATTCATACAAGCTTCCCCCTCTCAGGATTGTGAGCTGGATTTTTAGTTTTTAGGGTTTTAAAATGAAATGAAATAAACCTGAATAATGACTGTAGCCATGTGTCACAATTTACTTACCAGGCAATCCAAGGAGGCTCACAAAATGAAAACAATAAGAAAAACCATAACATCATCATGCCAATATAAACATTTAAAAATCAGAATAATTAAAAGAAAAATAAATTTTAAAAGCTGATAGTCAGGCAGCAGCAGATAAATACCACCCAATATGCATACCAAGTATGTTTGATGCAATGTGCAAAAGGTAGGGCTGTGTGTGTTTATGTGATGGAAGGAGAGAAGCATCCGTAGACATTTCCATCATGAAGTAAACTGGATTGGGCAAGATTAGAAGTAAACTCATCATAACCTGGAAAATAGCAGAAGAAACTAGACTGGGAACTGAGGAACATTTTGGGGGGAAAAGAAGTTTTGATAGAACTACTGCTGTTGGTGATGCATGTATGCACTATTTTTCCCCCTAGCTATCACCTCTTGTTGAATAGGATTATAGGGGTCTCAGGACCAAAGTAGATGAGACGGAGATCTGTAACTGGAGCTGAAAAGGGCCCAGAGGGATAAATAGCAACTCCATGGAAGTGATTTAGATTAGAAAAACAGTATAATAGGAAAGTAATGTATGGTATTGTAGCCTTGGCTTAGTCCATCACTTCCATATCTATTTTAAGCCTTTAAAAACACAACAAAGAAGCCAGTAGTTGATCTTCTGCCATTTTGCCTAGTTTGGCCCTGAAGCACTCTGCTTCTTCATAGTTGCCTTACTGCTACTGTGTGGAAATGTTGTTGTAATATGTCCAGCCAGTAGGTGCCACTAGCATTTGCTAGTGGTGATCTTAATTGGAGGCAGAGTCCTTCCTGCCTGTACCTTTGTTGAACTTGTCTCTTCCTGTTACACAATAGTCTTAGCCTATGATGGCTGCCTTCCTCTGAGCTCTCATGATAGCTACTGTATGAAAAGCCAGGTAAAACTACATTAAATAAATGCAGTAAGTAAGTCATACAGTTAAAAACCTGTTTGATCAAAGATAACCCCTGCTAATTGGGCAAAGAAACACCCTTTAAAGTGTCAGCTCTCATATTTAGCAGGGGGGTAGCAACTATCCCTATTCAACTCAGCATAGAATCCTTCCCAGTGGCTGTTGATGGTGTCTCTCGAGTTTCTCTTTTTCTGGAGAGCCTCTTTGGTACAGGAAACCATCTTCTCATTCCTTTTGCTATGAAGATTGCTTTGTGAACTTTTTTTTGGGGGGCCCTGAAAATACTGTTAATAATAATAATAATAAATTAATAAATGCATTATTAAGTTTAAACTTTAAAAAGTTTAAAAATCAGTTGAAAGCACAGCCTAAGAGCCAACTATGACTTTATTGTACTTCCTTAAATTCTATGGGGGAAAAGTGAGATGTCTATGGTAAATAGGAAAATATGTGCAAATTCAGCTTATTTTATTTTAAAGCTGGGAGAAGCTGTGATAAGAAAGGAGAGGGGAGAAATGGTTAACATATGCAAATTAAGCAGGTTTTTTAAAAAGGACTCTAGTAATAAGGAAGGGCAGGGCAATGTGATGAGCATTCTGAGATCCTCAAGCCATGTATTGTGATCTGTCAGGTGCTTAGCAACTCTCTTTTTGTGCCATCCCAGGCAGGCAGCAAAAACAGGAAGTTTATCAAGGTGGGGCAACATGCATGGTTGGTGAGTGGAGTTCAGCTTGGTGGGTCACAGCTAGTTCTGTAGGCCTAGTCAAAGTGAAAAGACTCCATAACAGGCAACACTTATAAGAAGATTGTCATTTAAGTTGGTCACACAGGACATGAAGTGCTAAAAGAAATATTTATTAGGCTTGTGCATTTTGATTCGGGTACAAAATGTTTTGTGCCCGAAAATGGCAATTCCAGAGGTTTTGTAACCAAAACAAAATCAAGAATTAAAAAACAGAGATTTTTGTTTCCAAATCGAAATGACTGTGTTTCGGACAGAATGCTTTGTTCTTTGGAAAAGCATTGCAGTTGAAATTGACTTCTCTGACTCTCTCCACTCCAGCTGAGGCACTCAGTGATTAGCAGAAGATAAGATATGCAAAAAGCTGTTGAGCATGAATGGTTTAGTTAAGTATGTGTGTTAGTTAAGTATTCAGTATTCAGTAAAGTATTCAGTGTGATAGAAATGCAAACTAACCTTGCAAAGGGATTTGGAAGACAGCATTTTGAGACAGAAATACCCAAATATCTTTGGGAGCTCAATGCAATTCCAAAGCTCTTGCTAAAAGCCATGGTATAAATTGTGTGGAGAAGCTTTTTGAGAAGCTGGTTAGGAAAGTTCTGAAATTATACAGGTTTTTCTTTCCAAAGTTTTAGAAAGAATCTCTTGACTTGTTCAGGGGTCTTTTGAAGAGCTATTTTGTTTTTCTTCAGATTTTTATGAGTTATAGTGGTGTCTAAGTTTTGTTGCCCAAGTTGAGCAGTCTAATGTAATTTAGGCCACAATGTAATTTTGTGGGACATTATGTCTAAGCCAGTGGTTCACAACTTTTGCCATTGCAGGGACAGGTCATCCACATGGGACTACAGGAGACAAAAGGAGGGGGGTGGGGTGGGGAATATCCCTGTCAATCTATTGACATCCCCAGGAATCTTGGTTGCTTCTCTCTTTCTTGTAACCATGATCCATGGTTTTGCACTTTCTTAAAAGCAGTGATGATAAATCTCAACAATTCTGAACAGTAGGCTGATTTGTTTGGGCTACGGCTCACTCCACTTCAGTTAAATGAATATTTGAAGCTGTTCCATAGTACCAAGGCAGTTAATTGGTCTATTTTGCTATCTCAAATGACCTGTGGTCACTGTTCCATGGGGAGGGAGTGTTTTTATTGAAAGATTGCTTGAATCCACAAATGGGTTGTGCTGTTGTGCTAGTACCACAGGAACAACCCCCCACCCACTGCAAAATTCTCAAATAACTGTGCCAAAACATTAAGTGGCATTGTTGTTAATCATTCTCTTCACTCTTTCAACTTGTTTATGTGGGGCTTCAGGGGCAAAACAGTGGGTTGGGTGGCAGTGCCCCAAGGGTGGTGCACCCAGATTCCAAATAGGGCAAAGGAATGATTTCTTAGGAATTTCTGAGGTTTACGCATCTTTAAGATTTCCCCCCAAAGGGAATAATGGAGGTTTCAGCAGCCCCATAACTCCACCTGGGGGGCACTGGGATGGCCCGATGCGAGTGGTGGTGTAGTGCACAAAGGGTGCCAACCACCCCCCTGGATTGCTAACCCATAGAGGTACTGGGCTTTGTTGTTTCTGAGGTGCTGAGTTTAGATTCTCTGGTAGCAAATGAGATTTTTAATGAAAAACCATGAATCCACTCTCATATGCTACTAGAGAATCTACTCTCAAAATGCCTCTAAAACAATAAAACCCTGTGCTTAATGGGTTGGCAACCCATGTGGGTGGTTGGCACCCTATGTGCACTACACGGCCACTTGCTCTGGGCCACCCCAGTGCCCCTCAAGTGGAGTTATGGGACTGCAGAAACCTCCATTATACCCTACGAGGAAAATCTGAAAGATGCGTAACTTCATTAATTCTTTTAAAATCAGCCCTTTGCCAAATTCCTCTGAAAAAATTGTGGTAGCTTCTTTGTACCAACTGGGCACTACTACCAACCACAATCCACTCTGGGCCACCCCCCCACCCCCAGTGAAGCTATACTTTTCCTGAAACCTCCATCATACCCTATGGGGGAAATCTGAAAGATGCTCAAACTTCAAAAATTCACCAAAAATCAGCTGTTTGCCCAATTCCTTTGACATTTTTGTGGTAGCTTTCACTCATTGGGCACTATAACCCCCACCCACTCTTTCGACCATGTGACCCATTTTTAATCTGAATTAATTCAGATTCGAATTAATTTGGATACAAAACAAATCTGGGGTGATTCAGAAGGCTTAATTTCAAACAAAATACAAAATGGAGTTGATTCAGATTTGGTACAAATTGAAACAGAAAAAATACAAAATGTGCAACCCTAATATTTATGTGGGTGCTGTAAAAGACACGGCTGTGAATGGGAATGAAGCAACAACTGTATATTGTTGGAAGTGAAAAAAATATTAATTAAGATATATTAATAAAGAGTTTATGTGAGATATAATAGAAATATTCATGTAGAAATTAAAATAAAAACCCTATGAAGACAGCCAGAGCAGTGCCTTTATTTATTTATCAAGCATTTGTTATTTGGTGAATATTTGGCTAGGTCATCATATGGAATATAAGCTTTCCCATGCGATGAAAGAATTTACAAAAGTTTTGATACCTGTCCATCTCCCACTCCCTCCCCCCTTTCCCCAGCATGCATTATCTCTCTCCCATTTTCCATGATCTTGTTGAAGTTCAGAGTTGTAGCACTAGAGGAAAATATTATTTCAAATTTTAATTCTTTCTTTCTCTTTCCTATTGAAAGAATTTTGAGGTTCAGTGGGTGTAACGATCCGTGACAAGGGCCCGCAATGTGGAAATTCAGATGGCTGCCCATGCTTAGCCATGTATCTGCAATCACAAGAGAATAAATGCATTTCTTTCACATAAATGTGAAGTGAAATCTCAAGATCAGGTTAATCAACACTATTAAAGTTGCTGGGATAAAATCTGACTCTTTAGGAATCCTCTTTGGCATTGGTTTTTGGTCCCATTCACACAGTCCTGCAGGGTATTCCTAAGTGCACGAGAACTACTTTCTCAGGGTCTGACCTCATGCTGCTTTGGCATGAGAAATAAATGTAACCGTATGGGTGAGGCCAACAGCATGGGTCTTTCCATCCCAACTGAGACCTGGCTGGAAGATGACATGTCATTTTGTTTATTTTATTTATTTGTTATTTCTCTATGTAAACTGCTCTGAGCCATTTTTGGAAGGGCAGTATAGAAATCAAATTATTTATAATTATAATTATTATTAATAATAATAAATGGGAGAGACCCACACAATTTCTGCCCACATAATTTCAGTATGTTTTTATTCTCTCTCTCTCTGTAGTATAAAACTGTACCATCTCCTTTTGTTTTCACCAAAATTTAATGAGGGGTCTTTCAGGCTTGCAGATTCTATCCACTTCTCTTAAAAGAGACAATGGTGGTGTAAAGCTGATTTTTGAAGTGTCTGTTCTGGCAAACACAATAATAATACTCTGTATTATTAATGCCAACCCAAGTTTTGGGGTTTTTTTTGGCGGGGGAGCATATTGATTGGTCTTGTGTCCTTTCCTAGACATCTTTTGATCACCACTTCCTAAACTATATGTTGACCAATGAACCAGTGTACTGAAGACTTCTCAGAGCATGCCCAAGATTAATCTGTCATGCCAATAAAGGCATGGTAGGATTGCTACAATATCGGACTGGTCACATAAACTGAATGTTGCAAGAGGGATGGTTTTGCGCCTTCCCAGAGCAAGGCCCAGCCTAGTGTATCTAACAGAAAGAGCTGGTGAGACCACCATGTCAGATAAGTTAATGAGGTGTGGTTGGGCAGTCACTTCAGGTAGCAAATTAGCAAAGATGGCGGATTACCTACCTCCACCGCCCTGCTGTCTCACACTTTCAATTAATGGGCGATTGTCTGTCCCTGTCTACTGGTGGCAACGTTAGTACTGCCCCTGTGGCTGCTGTGCTGTTCCACCTTTTCCCTTTGGCTTTTACCCCCAGGAAGTGGGGAATGGAGCATAAGGAAGTGTGAAGTCCTCCTCAGAGTTCCACTTCCTATCCTAACCCTGCCTTCTCAAATTCCAGGGAGCAAGATGGATGAGTGGGGGAGGAAGAAGAGCAGTAGCCAAAAGACTGGGGTGTCAATGGTCAGTGTGAGGAAATCAGGGGAGAAACACTGGAGTGCCTAATGAGGTGCAGATGAAATTATAAAGACTCTTGTGAGTGGGAAACTGGTGCACTCTGCGTGCCATGGGGCTTAGGCACAGCAGTTCACCAAGCCAACTCAGATGTCATAGGGCAAGCCTGGAGCCCCATTAAAGTACATTGAGCTGGTGAATCTGGTGAAGGGAAAGTATGGTTGCGAACCTTTTGGGGAGAGTTGGCATTCCCTGTGTCCCATGTCCCATAAATTCCAGAACATATGGAGAAAGAACTCGGAACAAAGGGACCAATGCCAGACTATTCAGGACATCTAAAGGTGCAGGCTGACATCCTGACCAACTTTCTTTACGAAAGTCACTTTCAAACTAATAGGACAAATTAGTCATTACTAACTTGTCTTATTAATTTTAATGGGACTACCATTGAGTAATTTAGTCAGGATGTCGGCCATAGGCTGGAATCCAAAGAACTGAGCAACTAATTCTGCATGCCCAAGGTGGCTTCAAAACTGCTTTCTTGAACAGGAGCTTACTCTGCCAAATGACTAACCCATTTTGAAACGGGACTTTCAAACGCGGTTTCAGATAAGGCATGGCTCTGTGTATGTGTTTATTCAAATAAGAAAAAAAGTCAAAATTCCACTCAGAGTAATCAACTCCTTAGGCATCCTTAGCTCTTTGGATGCTGGTCATAACATGGAAATATTCAGGATCTGAGAAAGTTCTGCTTCTAACCCTTAGGAAGCTATGGGCATTAGTTGTAATTAAATTATACAGGCTGACATTCAGAGCAAGGATGCACTAGAGCAGTGAGGAAGCAACCTAACAGAACAGCACTGGTATAGTAGGGAAGGGGCAATGTTTAAAGCCCTCTCCTTCCCCAGGAAGCTTTCTGTGCCACCCAGAAATATGTCCCCGAGGGTTGTGCTTCCCTTCAGGGCATATTTTGGGTGGCAGAAAGTGCTTCCTGGAGAAGGGGAGGGTGTCAAAAATGGCTCCTTCCTCAGTCCCCTGGTGCAGTTAGTTGGGAAGTTCTATTAGGCTGCTCTATCATTGCACTGATACATCCTTGCTCTGTATGTCAGCTACTGATTTTAACAAGAGTCCAACTTTCTATGGACTGGGACCTCAGTGCTTTGAAACGCTGTTCACGCCATACATTTTAAAGGAAAATACAAACCTGGAAACAGCTTTATACCAAATAATCTTGAGAGATCTAATGATGGAATTTGATTCCCATTTTTTGCTAAATCAAAGAAATGTCATGCTTAATATTTAATTGTTCTTTAATGAAATAACCATAATTAGGATTTCCCTTCTAATGTAACTGAGCAAATTAAGTAATGTGCCTCACACTTACCCATGCATTCCCGCAATTATTGATGGCGATGTTGGTGGAAGATTAGAATTTACTGGTTGGGTGGCTGACCAATGAACCTTGCCAGTGTATCCAAAGGTGTTTGGATGGCTAAGCGGAAAAGTTAAAAGGAGAAGAGGAATTGATTTAATGGGCACAGGCTTGAAATAATGACTTCCTGATAGCTGTAATTAAGGCAAATATGTTGGCTTAGTTGCTGCACATGAGGTGGGAATGTAGGGTAAAGGATCTATGGGATAAATGTATCCAATTGATGCAGCAGGAAAATATCAGATAATATGCCTATGGTTATTTTGCCATCCCCCCCCCCCATCCTAAAAAGAACATGTGAACAAATCGTTTGCTTGGGTTTATTTTGTGTGTGTGTGTGTGTATGTATAAATATTTGGTAGTCATTTAATTTTTTCTCAACGTATTTGAGAATGTTTTGTACAATGTATTTTGTACTCTTATACCCAATTTCTCATGGAGAAGAATATTTTGCACAAATGTGTCTGGATGGCGTGTGGGTGGGTGGATGGAATCCAGTGATAAGGAACTGATATTAGGTACTGCCACATACTCATGAGAAATATTACCATAGATCTGCAATTCTGTCCTGAAACTACATTTCACACATATAATTCTAAAACACAAAATGGCAGAGGAAGGCCCATTTTTGAAAAGAAGCACTACAGTATAGAAACAAACTCTTTGATCAACAAACATATTATTCGGTTCAGGCCAAAGATCTATGTATATATAAAATTAATCTATTCTGGAAGTGGTTAGTCTGTGGATGCACAAAGGTTTATGAATACCATGGATATGTCTATGTATATACTTACTCGGGCCATACATACACTAGCTGAATTATCGGCCCAATCTTAATGATCCAGGCCATTCTTGCATCACGCACAAGATGCAGGGGATGGTCTGGACAACACCAAGGCAATAATTGGTATCAGTTCAATGCATTGGGATGTGGTGGCCTCACTTTTTAATGAAGCTTAAGCTTTTGCAAAGTAATCAGCTGCCTTCTGGTAAGCTGCAGTGACAGCATTTTAAATCGCTGCCTACCCTTTCCTGGTAATGCCTTGAATGTACCAATAAAGAAAGCAATGTCATGACATTGCCTCCTTTTCCATGTATGACTGGGGGAAATATGTCTGTGCCTTATTGTTATGGGGTGCCTCTGAAAATGAGAGATTTGTACATCTCTCCCCACAAACAAGCAACATGAAACGGATCTCAGTGTTTAAAGTACTTACACATCAGCTAGAAAACCGAAATTTGAGACTATATCACCCAAGACAGATCACTAAAATAATCAGAAAACATCTTTACACAGTCAAAACTAAGACCAGGAGGTTTACCTCTTAATAGAGGCCAGCAGCACTTCAGCATAGAGCACAGCAAGTCACACCTGTTGAGCCCATTATCATGAGTGAGAGTGTTTCACAGTGTTACCAGACAGGCAGCGGGGGGAAGGCTGCTTAAACTTACCTTCCCTGCAGACGACCGCTCTGCTGTTGCTGGGTGTGCAATACCCTGCTGTCCCAGGCAGCTCAGAGGGCCAGGATGCATCATCCCGGGCCCCAGAATGCACCACTCAAGAGTAGTGCATTGTGGGGATCCCCCCCCCCCGGCACTGGTTGGGAGCCCCAAAGCTGGTCTTGTGGTAGCAAGCATGACTTGTCCCCATAGCTAAGCAGGGTCTGCCCTGGCTGCATCTGAATGGGAGACTTGATGTGTGAGCACTGCAAGATATTCCCCTCAGGGGATGAAGCTGCTCTGGGAAGAGCAGAAGGTTTCAAGTTCTCTCCCTGGCTTCTCCAAGATAGGGCTGAGAGAGATTCCTGCCTGTAACCTTGGAGAAGCCGCTGCCAGTCTGTGAAGACAATACTGAGCTAGATAGACCAATGGTCTGACTCAGTATATGGCCGTTTCCTATGCTCCTAGCCTCTCAGCCCTGGCTGCAAGCAGCTGGCACTGGCAGATGATCAGGGCAATGGGGCTAAGGGAGTGCTTGCTCCCTTAACCTCATTTATGAGGCGGGCTCCCGAGGCGGGTTTGCCACTGAGAGCCCTAGTGCTACCGGCAGTTCTTACAATCAGCCAAGACCGGGCTTGGCTTCCTTAGCCTGGTCTTGGCTGCGCGTGAGGACAGCCTCAGTGAAAGTTGTGCTGTGGGAGAACTGTGGTCTCTTCACACACTTGACCAAGCCTTAATTGGGGAAAGCAATTTCCAGGAGCAGCTAAGAAGTAAAATGTATGCTTGCAGTATGCAAGCTGCATTTACAGGGTATATAAAAATAATTGCCTAATGGCCTCACTTATAATGAAACACCATCAAGCTAGGTGGAAAGCAGCAGTGTAGCACAGAAAAGGGAGGATGAGGATCCACAGCATGAAATTCCATTATATCTTGCAATATATCCAGCAATATTGGAAATTAGCTTACACCTAATAACTGTGTAAGACTGGGAACATCTGAATCTCATTATACACTGCAAAGCGTTTTTATCTGTAAAGTGGTCTGACCTTTAGAGCATGCAAAGCTGGAGCTAACCTGGAACTGTTTGTGTCACACTCAAAGTTATTTGGTTGTTGTTGTTGGCTGCTTTCTGTTTGGAAATACGATGAGAAAAGAATGCATGCATGGCCATCTTTAAGGTAGCAATGGCAAATGTCCACCTTTATGTGATGATTCTCAGTGCAATTTGCATAGTTGCAAATTTAAATATTTCCCTGTGTTCTAGCTAATGGAGATAAATGAACATTCTGGTTGGCCTCATGCAGGGATGTACCCAGTATACCCAGGGGAGGCTCCCAGTTTGGTGTCCCTTTTGAAGGTGAGTTAAGAATTGTTGTGGACCTTTTAAGGACTCACATATTCTCATATATCACTGAATATTCTCGCTCAGAAACTGTTGTGCAAGAAACTTAGTTGCTGCTACTGCTCAGTGCCATACGAGTCTGATTTCTTCCTCTATTGGCAGTAGTATTCAGTGGCCTAAGGTGCTTTACTCATCAGCAGGTTTGGTGCCAATCAGAAACTACAAGGATGGCACATGACTTGACCTGTTGCCCCTACTAAGCATCTGAACACACTGGTATCTTGCTTTTCATCTGCCTCTTGAGCACATGTCAAATTATCCCACACTGGGGAAAAAGCATGATATAATTTAACCTTATTTTAACAACTGCCAATTTATTATATGTGTTTTGCCCAGTTTAACATTTGTGTCTAGGTTGCATCCAGGGCAGGTGCCTCTAGTGGATACTACTGGGTTCATGGGATAGAATACACGAATATGCATTACCTAAATGGTAATAGTTGATTTTTTTTTAAAAAAAAATGCCTCCCTTGTGATTTGATCAGTCTCTCTAGTTACCTCCGATTGTCTGCTAAAATTCCTCAAGGAAGTAGCATGCTGAAGTAATAATGCTACCAAAAAGCCGGCCCTTTTGTGTCAGGGCTTCACATCAGTTGGATTTCTTTTTGTCACTACGATGATGTCTCTTTCTGTCACTTTCTTGCTTATGTGGTTGCACAACTTATTCAAACCTCTGCACACTCAAGCATCTCGTCAGTTGACAGTTCAGTTGCTACTGAGGGACTTCATATGTACTGAAGCGAAATCCACCCCCATTTTTACAAAGCACACAGCTGCTTCCCAGGCATTTGCCTGTCTCTGGGTGTGTTGACAAGGTCACGCTTTAAATTAAATTTTGGTTGTCCCTCCCCTGCCTGAATGTGTAGACTCAGTAGCTGTCTTGCACTGTGTAATATCATCCCCCAAAAGAGCATCCATGTACTCCACATGTACCCAGAACCTATGCAGATGTGGAAGTTCTCCTTTTCGGACAAGTGGTCATGTTGTGACAAAAAATGGAGAAAACATGAGTCACACCTTGAGGCTATTCAGACGTGCATGCAAAACCAGGCTAAGAAGGAAGACCAGCACGTTTTGCACGTGCGTGTGTACTGCCAGGATCTGGCAAACCCGTCTAGGAAACCTCCCTCTATTGGAGTTTGGGGGGTGGAGTGGGGTAACACAGGGTGATGCGTCCTGGCATCCTGACCCTCGGAGCTACCGGCACTTGTCTGGGTGGGCAATCTACCCGCCCAGGGAAAGGGAACTGCTTTTGTTCACGGAGGTAAGCTATTCAAGGCTTCCTGACCGCTAACCCTATTGCCTTTCTCACTGAAGGGCTCCTTGTCTCTTTGACTCCATTAAAAATGTCGTATGATATAGTAGCACTGAAATAACACACTTAAATGAAGTTTTTCACACCGGGCTTTTAGTTTGCATCTTCTCCAGAATGGAGGGGGTGCGTTCACATATCAGCCAAATTTACCCCGAAGTACCCCTGCAAGTATTGGCAGGGAGCACTTCACACACAGTTTGGATTTGTGTGTTAGCGTGTAGCCTGATTTATATCTGGGGTAAAAAAACAACACCCACTTTTTGCATCGTTTTTTGGAGGCAACTTGGAACTTGCAGTAAAGCCTCTCAGTAAACCTGTGGTAAAGCCTGCTGTCTGGGAAAGCTCCTTGTGAGTTTATTAAATGGATCTAGTGCTTTAGTTTGCTGATTAAAGGATGGGAGAGGAAAACAAGAGCTTCTGGGTGCTATGGGTCTGTAAAGCAATAGATCCACTTAATAACCTCACAATGCACTTAAGTGTGTTATTTCAAATATATTACTGAAGTTCACTCTAGGGCCTGGTTTATATGAATATGTTTACCTTTACCAACATCAAAGGTGCCTTGCATATTGTTGGGAATTCTCTCTGGTAAGAGAAACCCTTTTCATTATAGCAGAGTGCACAGAGGCACAATACAGAATTTGGTTAGGCATGCGTGTATGCTGAGAGTAAAATAACTTGGAGCCAGTTCATAGTTTCAAATCAATATAAGGAGTATTTATTATAGAACTCCACTCTAGATAGTAAAGTGAAGAGATAGGATCTCCAATCTAGCTAGCTAGCCGGATGCAGATGGATTCTGCATCTCTGCACACATGGTGCAGGGAGAGAGGAGCTTGCATGTTGCAAGCGAGAAGGAGGGGAAGAGAAAGAGAAGGATGTAGGAAGTGCCTGGAAGGAATTAAGTCCCTAAGAATAGCAATCTACATATCAAGGGATAGTGTCAGAGCAGTAGAGAAGGGATGACCAATATCTTGATCCTCTAGCCCTCTGACTCACTAGTCTGTCCTCCTATGTCATTGAGACAAGAGACAGCGTATAGTCCTTCACTTCCAACACATATATGTGAACAAGCCACTGCAGATTGACCACAGACAGAACTTTCATATTGCCTCACATCACCGCTAATGATGGGCCTAGCTAGACAAGGGGGGACACTGCCCTCTGAGCTGGGGGGCCCACAAGGCTTGGGGTGTGCCCTGCCACCACTGCCCTTAAAGCGCTGGGCTCTGGTGCTCTGCAGCTGGGCCCGCGCACGCTTTCTGCATGTGATGGGAAGTGAAGAAATGCACTGGGGCTGGGCTTCCTTTCTCTCCCCCCCACCCCGTGCTTCCTCCTCCCAGTGGGCCACCCCTTGCTGCCATGCTGCCCGGCCCTGATCAGCCTCAGCAGCCCTGCGCCAGGCCTGACTCCACGCCATCGAGCCAGTGCTGCTGTTGGCCACTGTGGCGGCAACCCTCCTGCTCTGCACTGAACAGCCCAAGCAGAAGGTGTGTCCAAAAATTGGTGGAGGGGAAGGCTTCGGTGGGTTAGGTTGCCCCGCCCCCTTGAATAGGATGTCAGATGCATGGGGCACTAGGGCTCATGATGGAGGCCCCCTAGCTGCAATTTGTCCCCCGGCTACTGGGAAGTTCGCTACACCCTTGCCTCAAACGCAATTTTTTTCAACAGTCAGGGCCAACCTAGATATATTCCCCATGTGCCATTTTCCTGGAACTGTAGCTCAGTGGTAGAGCACGTGCCTCGCGTACAAAGGGCCCCAGGTTCAATCCCTGGCCTCTTCAAGTAGGGCTGCGAAAGACCTCTGTCTGAAATCCTGGAAAACTGCTGCCAGTCAGTGTGTAAAGACCATATGAAGGCAGATGGATCAATGATCTTACTCAGTATAAGGCAGATATATACCGTCATATTATCAAAATAACTCACTGAAGCGGTTATTTGCTTGGTGGTGGGGGATGGGGCATACAGGTATGACTAGTTGTGCTTTCAGTTCATACATTCAAGTTGAAACTAGACATTACAGCAGATGCAGGGCTCTGCCAGAATCAGCAGTCCTATGTCTCCTTTTACTCTCTTTTCCGTAATGCTTAGGGATTGTGTGTGTGATGTGATCATGCTATTACTAAGAGTTTCCCCACCCCAAGAAGCAGCAGTCAATGGCAGGGAAACGTGCAGCATGATGACACTGCAACACAAGTTGAGTATTGTTGCATGATACTGGGGAAAGTGGGAAAACAAGGCCTGGCGCTGCTGTTTTGGCAGCAGCCCTGCTCCCCCTGTATTATCTATTTGTAGGCTTAGTAAGTAACCCTGTGTAGAAAAACCAAGTGATGTGTGTGCATGTGTGAACCAGGCCTAGGAGATCAGAGTTTGAGATTTGCTCCTCCCAAGTATTAGGAGCACAACATTGCAATGGTGTGCTAATTAGAGTTACAGGAATACCAGCAATGGATCATTTATGCCATCTTTGTCATCTCATCAAGCACTGAGCAGTGCCCTCCCCCCTTCTACGCTGTGAATGTTCCACAGGAAATCCCCATCTGCACTGGCCAATTTTTTCCATTGACTCTTAGAACACCTGCAGAACAAAAGAGTTTCTTTAAGGGCTGTAACCTCATGCAACACTGGTGAAGGAGGGGGAATCAATCGAAAGACAGGTGAAAGCTGTAATAGTTAAGAAGAAAAAATGGTGAAAGATAATGAAAGAGAAAGAGGTGCTGTAGCAGCAAATATCAGAAGAGAAAAATTTGACCATACTTAAGCCATATGACATTTTTAACCTTTTGGGTATGTGTATCCTTTTTGATAAGCTAAACTGACTGACAGTAAAGAATGATAGCAAACTTGCTTGCCTTTTTCTATTTATTTTAAATAGAAAGGGTGCAGATCACCAAACACAGCTTGCTGTATACCTCCCACATAGGGAAGATGCCTGTTAGGGAGCAGCACTGGAGTGAAGGTGTCCAGATGCAAAGCAGAACAGGGCTGTAGTAGTTGTGCAGAAGAGAGAATTTTAGCAGATGCAACTTTGCTTGCCTTACACATGGCAAACTGCTCCTATCCAAATTCTTCCTCCATACAACTGTTCAAGGATACCTCTGCAAAGGATATGATGTCCTCCTTTGCACAGTCCCCCTCCTCTGCACCCCACCCCCAAACAGCTTATCAGAATTCCAAGGGGCTTTGTGGTGCTGATGTGCAACTGGGAAAGGGAGTAGACAGCAACCCTACCTCAGTCAATTGAGATGGGTGTGTAAGCAGGTTATTGGATATGGGATTATTTTGTCTGTTGTGCCCCTATTAGAGCAGGCTGCAGTGCAGACACTTGTCTGATCTCTTCCCCTTCCCTACATTAGCAAAAGTCAGAGAGGACACAGACAAGAGAGCCACAGCAAACAGTGCTTGGTGAAGCACCTCAAAAGGAACCATTGCAGCGTGCAATCTGCGGCATTGCTGAGCTATGACCTTTCCTAAAGCTCAATGGCAGAACACAAGCTTTGCATACAGAAAGTCCCAGATTCAATCCCTGTCACCTCAGTTAGCTTAGACTAGAAAGACCTCATCTCAGTCCTTCTGCTGCCAGTCAGCCAATGGTACCCAGACAGATGGAGCAACCATTTGACTCACTGGCTGATACAACACTCAAGGGTACATCCACTCAGCAACACTGCATGTACACAAGTTGTGCAAACACAAGAAGTGTGCAAATGATGTTACACAAGAGCAAGCCCATTATATCCAGTCGGCTTACTCTTGCATACCATCAACTGTGCAACTTGCATACATGCGATGTTACTGGGTTGGCATATCCTTGCGCACTATGTGAGCCAGTGTAAGGAAGCTCCACATGTTCAACATTAATAGAACATTTAGAAGCAAGGTATCACTTGCTATGAGTGTCCTTATTGGTCCATGCAAAAAATAATGTTAATGAATTAATAACAAATCAGATCCCGCCCACTCCCGCTCTAAAATAAAGACTAAGTGCTTTCCAGGCACTCTTTACACTCCTTCAAATAGTTGAGCTCAAGATTCAAAGCAGTTGTGACCAGCCTTTTTGGCAAGCATAACTGATGCCCTTCTAGTAAGCTATGGTCTCTCCCCAGACCAGTGATACAATGCACCTATCTTTAAGATGACACAATGCTCTGTTCTCTTAAGTTTTAAATTGACACTGAAGAAATATTCCTTTTGGACAGTTCATTTTCTATTCAGTCTGTTGTCCGAAATGCAGCTATACTAGTGCAGTGATTTTCAAACTTCAAACACTTAAAAATGCTTTCTCCCATCACTTGTCTTTAATGAACCTACACACATTTGTTGCAGAGTTCTTGCACACCACAGAAGATGCTGGGGTTGTTTCAGGGCACATGTTCAGCCCGTGTAGCACATTGGCCAGATCTTTTGGGCCTCACTGTCACTCCATGTGAACTGACAGTGTGTTCTAAAAGACACCCACAAGTTACTTATAGGTGGAGAGTGGTAGTGGCAGGCAAGGTGTCATCGAGGAAAACATCAGCCATTACATCTCCCTGTGGAAACCTGAATAAGCTTTAAAGGAAAGTTCCCTAGGACAGTTTAAAAATAGTGAGAGCAGCTTAAACCAAGGAAAGGCCTATTTGGTGTCAGCTTTGTAAAAAAACACCAAGTACATCTTTCCCCCCACTATGATCTCTGCGCTGGGCAATGCAACACCAGTGCTGCGGATCAGCCAGCACTGCTGCGTATGTTGCAGGCAGCCCTGGCGGTGTTGCACAACAAGGCAGTTGTGCAACTACTTAGAACAGCATACTTACAGTTGTGCAACTGGGGATGCTCATGCGTGGCAGAGCTGGCCGATTGGCAGTGCCAGCATTGCATTGCCCAGCCTGTGGTCAATGCAATATTTTTAAGTGAGCTCTATTATTTTACTTTTAAATGCTCTGATATCATTTAAGAAAATAGTTAGGAATGGTATCCAGCATTTCAAGAGGTGTATACTAATTGAGGTATAAAACTTCAGCATATTCAGAGGACATCTAGTGGCCAATGTTATATTTACACCTTAACAGACAGGTGGTCTGCTTTAGGAAAATAATATGCATTAAACAAAATAATCGTATGTGTTTTTCTGTGTCGTTAGTGGTGAAGTCACAGTTGTCCCTCGCCAACCGTGAGGGTTCCATTCCTGGAAACCTTCACGGATGGCAAATTCGCAGTAGGCGAGACATTGAGAGTAATGGGAAACAGGGGGTTAGGGGAATCGCGATCGGGAAAGTACCTTAAAATGAAGAAAAAAATAGAACAAATCCCCCTGACCCCTGGAAATGAAGTGACCTCCCCAAGCCTCCCAAAACTGACTCCACACCGCCCAAAATCACCCCCTGAGTGGGGGGTCAGTGTTCCCTCTAATTTTTTTTCATCTCTGTGCGGAATGAGTTTTGTTCTGGGTGGCAGTATCAAGGCAGTGTGTGTGCATGTGCATTCAGAATGGGGCCTTCCTGTTTCAACCTGAGCAGGATCTAAAATGAACTGAGTGGACATCCAAAAATCTTTGAGCGTGTGTACATGCACATGCCTTAGAGGGAACCATGCCCATGACCCCGGAAATTCCATCCCCAAACCACCCAATTTTTTTTTTTAAAGGCTGATGGATAGTGAGTTCAGTCCAGCAAAGGTTAGGTGCACCTAAAAGCTGATCGACACAAATCAGGGGAATCACATCCTGCATAGTCTTACTGGACAACACCATTTCAGATTGTAGGAGTGTGTTGGACTGTTGCATGTTTGAATGTAGCCCCATATAAAAATACTTCATGGACACAAAATGCTAGCATGCAGTTGTTAAGGGTTCTAGTCTAGCCTTCCCCCTAACACATGGGTTTTCTATATACAAATAATTATATGGGAAGGAGAATTCCAACATGGGCCTCCAGTTGCAGTCTGAAGACTTACAGTTCAGCAATACAGTTGAACCACGTGATTTTGCTATTTGTGAAGCTTGGCTCTTTTGCCCACTCAGATGGTTAGTTTCTTCTTCATTCAACTGACAACAAAGGGAAATAGGCACCCATAACCTTTGCTGCTTTGTGCAAAGTGACTTCCCTAGGTTAGCCAGTGAATGTGTGGGTGACTAGGGTTTTGAAACCATGTCTAATTCCATATCCCCTACCTTCAATAACTTCAGGTCCTTTCTGGCAGCATGACAAGGAAAATGGCAGTTTGATTAAAACTCAATCAGTCATTATATAAGCAAGGAAAAGAGACGTTTACTTACTAGGAAGATTCCACATAGCGTGGCTTTGCAATTCTAACGTTGCCATGGGTAATTAAATCCACATAGGGATTGTCTAGGTCTTCAACATTGTCTGCACCAACACGGCCTCTGTTTGGATGAGAAATGGGGGGTGGGGTCAAAAGGCATATCTATATCTATATCTATCTATCTATCTATCTATCTATCTATAAAAAATTTATAAAACAGCTGGCTGAGGCCACTGAAGCAAGCTCCAAGCTTTTCGTTATTTATTAAAAAGGTGCACAAGAATATATACAGAGATAAATTGTCCTTTGTGCAGCCACGTCCCAAGATGAAGAGAAAACCAGGCAGCGCTTGCAGCAAATAATGGATGACAACGTATTACCACATATGTGAACTAAACAGATTTGGGAAAGCTGAAAATAATGTGAAAAGGAGGTGATGGAATCCCTTTCCCCCCCACTGCTTTTATGCTCAGACCTATGAAAGCAGGACAGGTTAAATCAAGTCTGCAAAACTTGTGACCCATCAAGTTGAACAAAACTTTGTGTATTGCGGTTTGCCAGGTGCCTGACAACGCCTCCCGCTTTTGCAGTTTCAGGCAGGCAGAAAACCCCCAAGAAGTTTATCAAGCCACTGGTTGCCCACATGGCTAGTGGGCTATGCTCAGTTTGGTGGGTCACAAGTTGTGCAGGCCTGCATTGAAAGAATATGCAGGGATCCTCAATTTGATCCTCAAATTTTTCTGGCTTTGGCAGCCAGCCATTAATTGTGTTCATCACTGACCCTGGCCATTCACTGAGTCCTTTGCTGTGCACAGAGGGTGTGAGGAGGGAGAGAGTGTCTGTCCTAAGCTTCGGAGGCACCCAGAATGTCTTGTGATATTCAGAAGGATCACAAATGTTGCTGTGATGACTGCTCTTTTCCACAACTCTCGGTGAGCATTCCTTTCATCACTCAGTATATGGCAGTTTCCTATGTTCCTATGAGTATTTGAAGAGTGCTGAGTGCTGCACAGACGTCACACGGTGCTTTGAAGGCACTCAGAACTTCTGAAGGGCAATTTAAAGTCAGAGATAGACCCTGGGCTAGTTCACACATGGATGTTCATTATTTGATGGTAGCAACATTGGTGATGATTTCTGTGAGGTCACTGACACAATTAAAAACTGTGTTCTACCCGGGTTTGGGAGCTGTGTATACTCCCAATTTTTGGTTGTGTGGAAGCAAGGTTAGAGGAAAAGCTACCCAGGTTTACATGTAGCTCCCAAACCTGGGTAGTTTTTGATTGTGTCAGTGACCTCCCTGCCTTTCCCCTAAATCTGGAACTCAAGCAAGAGGCAGGGCCGGAGTGGCTCAAGAGTGCCTCAAAGATGAGCACTTGGATGATTCTGGAACTTGAGGGAGAAGTGAGCTGTTCTCTCTGACCTTGCACTGCACCACAGATGTCTTCAGAATGCCGCTACAGCACAGTGCCAAGTCAGAGAGGGACACTGCCTGGAAAACACTGATAAGAAGCTCTTCAATCCACCGGTGGTGCTTTCCCTTCCCTAGTCTTTTTTTCACATTTGAAACCTATTCAATGTTGATATTTCGAATGGATTGGTCTGACCTCCAAGTGTAATATTACAGGTAGGGATGTGCAGAACATTTTGAGCTCAAAATATTCCAACTTGAAATGGGCCGTTCTGAGTGTTTCGAGCTTGAAACCGAATGACCCCATTTATCGTCATCTTAAAATGAAGGGCTTGTTTCGAGCTTGGAACAGAATGACCCCATTTATAGCCAGAATGTTCCAAGCACCATTTTGGAGGTGTGTTTTCCCCTTGCTGATTGGTTTTGGCACTGGCTTCTGTTTCGCTTGCAATCTCCTTGCTTCTTGGTTGGTTTGTTATCATAGAAATCAGGTTGATTTGTATGACAACAAGCCAACCAGGAAGCAAGGAGATGAAAACCTCTTTTCTGCCCTTTTCCAGCTTTGCAACACCCTATTTGAAATGGGAAGACCAGAACTATATAAAATATTCAAAGTGTGGCTGCACCATAGATTTATATAAGGGCATTATGATCCTTGCCACTTGGTTTTCAACACCTTTCCTAATAATTTCTAATCTGAGCTGGCCCAAGACATTTTGATGACTAAGGCAGAAATCTCAAATGATACTCTCCTTACAGTTTAAAAATAAATACATCATGGGGTTGGATCCAGAGAAGTATGAGTGGAGTCCTACTTGTGCAATGGGGCTCTCCTCCCCCTTCTCCTCAGTGGAGCCCCCTGCATTCCAAGAAACCTGCTTTTGAAGCTCAGGGGACCCTCCAGAACAGACAGATGGCATATTCCGCTTAATTTAAGAGCTATGTAATGATATAAAAGTTTTTACTTACGTGTAGAGGGGTACATGCTGAGTTCGAGAATATGGGCTGACACTGTGAAAGATGAAGCACAGTAAAATAATTTCTTTCAAATGTAGAATTGTTATAGAGTATATTATGAAAATCCTTAATCCACAAACAGGGGCAATGGCAAGGGATACCTGTATCTTTAGAAATGCAAATACTGGCGGTGGGAAGGAGTATGATTCAAAGGTCTGCCATGAATGTAGTGGACCATAAGGTATCACAAGGCCATACAAAGAGCCCTACTCCCTCTAACAGGGATTCCCAGATGTTGACTACAACTCCCATAATCCCAAGCAAAAGCCATTGCAGCTGGGGATTCTGGGAGTTGTAGTCAGAAACATCTGGGAATCCCTGTTAGAGGGAATACTGCTACTAAATCAGACCCAAGGGCCCATCTAGTCCAACATTTTGTTTTCAACTGTGGCCGGGCAAATGCCTCTGGGAAGCATTCTAACAAGGCATGCAATCAACTGCTCCAATCTGTTACACTTCGTTTTTGCTCAATTTTGATTTTTGCAAAATCCATCCCAGTCAATATCCTGTAACAATTACTCAGTGAGAGGGTTATATATGCAAGACACAAGCAGTTTTTATCTGGCCCTGTTTGCATTATATGCATCCATTTCTTTTCTCCTGTTATAAACAGGCAATTTGTTATTTTAATGCAGAATTTGGCAAAGCATCCTAGGAATCTCAGCCTTGATTTCGTTCACAAAGCTAAATTTCTAGCCTTAAGTGTTATAGAGAAAAGTATGAAAATATATAGGCATTATCTTAACCTTGGGTCCCCAGCTGTTTTTAGATTACAAAGGCCATGGCCTTTGTGGCTGGGGATGATGGGAGTTGTAGTCCAACATCTGGGGACCTAAGGTTAGGAAACCCTGCACTAAGGAATGTAAAAAAGTCACAGTGATTGTGGTGCGTGATATAATAGAGCTGATCCAGACATTCACTGATGCAATACAAAAAGTAGGAACTCATGGTTCCCTCTCATAGGAAGATCCATGAGATTGATGACTCTCCCCCCACCCCACATCTGCATGTCTGCATCAGAAGCAAGGAATCAAATTCACAGATCATTTGCACATCTGGAATCCCAATGCTGACGAATGACCAAATCAGTCCATAACCAAGTAGCTCAGCTCCCTCTAATAACTGCCCTGAGCCATTTTTGGAAGGGTGGTATATAAATCAAATAAATACATAAATAAGTCTTGTGTAAAGTGACTCTGATGTACTTAAGCCAATTTTGCAAACACGGTGTCACAAATCCTTGGAAAAGATGGTTTGGAATGGCTGAAATGCTTGTATCCACTGCTGAAAGCCATTTCACCTTGAGCTGCAAGTAATCCACATGAGTGTCATATATGAACCAGGCTTAAGTTTCAGCTGTTTCATTATTATAATGGCACTTGAACTATCTGATGTGGCACCCTACAGAGTCTTCATGGCCCTGATACATAGTCAAAGTACTGGAATTTTGTAGCAAGGAACTGGATAATGGGAACAGACATTCAAACAATGACAGTAGGGCAAGGAATAGTCTTCTGTATGTGTCTATCTCCCATGACTCTGAGATGCTGTTTGACTATCAAATCCTGGTATTCATGCCTTCCTTCCTGCCATTTCCTTCAAATCTCATAGAAAGCTCTAATGGGATCAATAGGATGCAACTACCCCATTCTTTTCTTGATAGGGATCATTGACCAAGGTCAAAGGCCCATTGTTATGAGCAGGCTGAAAGCCAGGCTGTCAAGGGTTACAGAAAAATAATTTAAAAATCAATATTATAAACCAACATTTATTGCAAACATATTTCAAGCAGAAGCTCTTCCCTGGAGGAATAATTGTTCAAAGAACAAGTTTTTTCTCTCTCCATATCCATGTAATTAGAGAATACAGTTTGTTATTTGGACAGTTATTCCCAGAAGAAGAGCTCTTGCTAGAAATGTTAGGACTTAGCAAAAAATACTAGTTTGTACAAATTTGAAAAAACTGGATTTTTTTCTCTTCATTGTGTGTGATCTTCTTCTACTAGTGCTTCATCCTCATTCTTTCCATGTTGATTTCAAAAGGCTGGCTATATGATTAAGTAGGGACTTGATGCTTTATCAGGTATGTCTGGAGCTAAAGAATAATCACTCACTCAACAAGTGAGAGTGAGAGCAGGTGAAGTGTAGTAACTAGGCGTGAGCTGCAAAGCAGGATTTCTCTGGTTTGGATCTTGGCTCCACAGTGAACTTACAAGGTAGACTTAAGCAAGCTATTTGTTCTCAGTCTCAGCTACAATTAGAGTTAATTTACGCGGACTTTTCAGAGTTGCTGTAAGAATTACATGAAGATAATACACGGGAAGTGATTTGTGCACTGTATGCAAATGTTAAATATTGAGGCTATTCTCACGATTGCAGAAAATCGAGCTAGCCTCTGCTAGCCCGATTTTCTGTAATCATGAGAACCACCGGGCTTGGCTGTGAGCCTGGTGGTTCTAGACCAGGTAACCCACTCAAGTACCCCTCCCCTAAAACCAGGTTTGCGGAGTGCTCGCTCTGCAAACCTGGTATTCAAGATCCTAAATAGCAGTGGCGCGGCTCCGTGGCACGCCTACTTATGAGGAGACCCCCGGAGGGGAGGCAAAAAGCCACCTCCTGGGTCCAGGGGTCTCCCCAGTATGCCCTGCGCACTGATGCAGGGCATACTGGAGTTTCCGGGGGCCACGCGGCCCCCGAGCTCCCCAGCCCCCGCCGGCTCCGTCACGGAGCCGGCAATCATGAGGGCGGCCAATCCGGCTGCCCAGGGCTCCTGCTTGCTCGTGTGTGGGGTGGGCTTAGCCCGTTCTCCCCGCTCAACTTCGCAAACCGGGTCTCACTGATTGTGAGACCCAGCGCATCATTTGTTCCCACCGCTCCCTGTTAAATATAGCCACAAAACAGCTTATAATACTTAAAAACAATAACACATTGTATATTTAATTTGCATTACATATATCACTAAAAACTATATAAAAGTAGCAAGTGAAAAAACTTATAATAAAAACAGAATTAAAAACCAGTCTAAAAATAGATATAATTTAATATAATAAAATTACAGTTAAAAACCAGGTGAAAATATTATTAATGATCTCTTCCAAAAAGGCCTAGAGACAGGTTGGCAGCTGGCTGGAGAGTCTTTGACTAGGACTGAATGATGCAGCTTTGATTCTGTCCAGCACCTGAATGAAATGTTAGCTACTCCAGCCAACAAAGCACTAGCTTCTTGCAACTGGTTTTCCCCAGTGAGGAGGGCATGGGTCCAAATCACTGGAGGTCATCCTCTTATCGCACCCACCAAGCACACCAACTGTGTAGTAGAAGAGACAGATCCAAAATAAATGGGACAATAATAAGCTCTGATGACTTGGACCTTGAGCTGCTTTTGTCCCCACCAACATAGAAGTTTGGACACAGAGTCAATGCTGCAAACTTAAGCATGTGCTTAATTGCTAAGATCTTGCCTTATTTCATTTAAAAAGTGAGCCAAAAGAGAAAGCAAGGGATTTTTTAAAAAGCTCTGAATTTCCTGAAGTTATTATTGAAATGAATTTATTTCACAGAAAGAAATGAAACTCACAAAGTTATTGGCTTATGCGGTGAGATGAAATATCTTCTTTGAAATCTGTCCCAGAGGCCTCCAACAACCTAAAATAATGATCAGAATGTTTTTGGGTTTCATCAGCGCTGAGTGAATTTAATAACAATAATGCTTATTATTGTCACCATGCCCATAGTACATTGTTCAGTACAAAAAAGTGCTCTACAATTTGTAACACATCTATTGCAGCCCTAGGCAGGCCAGAAAAACAAGAGGAGTTATTCCCACCCCTGGTGACCATAATACATGGCTAGTGGGTAGTGGCTTGGTGGGTCACTATTTGTGTAGGCCTGGTGTAACTGAAAGATTCAAAGTTATCACATTAGGCACATTCAGAGGCACAAACAAGCCAAGATGGGCACATGCTATGGAGTTTTTAAGGAATGGTGGATGGTATTTTTAGCCCTAAAACCCTGTATAGGGATTGTTTGGAGTGAGTATGGGGGAGGTGAGACCTACTCTAATTTCATCCATGCCACTGGAGGTCCTTGTTGGAGGCACTGACCATGGTGGGAAGAAGGTGAATGAAAGGGATGAGGCAGGAACTGAAAAACTCTTGTTCTGGGTCTGCAGTAGCCAGATTTGTCACGGGTCGGAGTATCTTTAAGAGCTGCATAATGGAAGACGCTCAGTGGGGGCAGCTTCTCTTATCAAATAGCTGCATGCTTTTCCTTGTATGCAGTTATCAAAAGCAGAGAAACAGAGTTCTATGTGAAATCTGGAAAACCCTTTTTTTAATGTGTTCCTGACTGGTTAATAAGCACCTGGGACATATGGATCATTACTTTTTAAAACGGTGTGATTTCATATGGTTCATCTGGAGATATTGCACGGTGCTTTAATTTTGGATATCTCCAGATTTTTTTGGGTTGGGGTATTGTGTTATAAATGGCTCCATATTCATGTGTTACTATTAATCGAGTATTGTCCCCTTTACTTAAACTAGACTAGAGCCGTCTCAATAATTTGGAACCCTTATAAAGCTGCCTTACTGAGTCAAACCATTGGTCCATCTAGCTCAGTATTATCTTGTCCAACTTAGAGCAGCCCTCCATAGTCTTTCCCAGTCTGAGAATCATTTAACTGCAGAGAATTAAACCTTGGAACTTTACACATGCTTTACCATTGAGCTATGGCCCTGTATTTTGTTACAAGAAAGCACAAACACATTAAAATAAAGTTCACTGACTTGGCTTATTTCTGGTACTGATTCATATTGCTTTATTGTACAACCCTGGGATACACAATCAGCCATTGGTTCTAGCGTTGAATCTGGAGGCTGGGGTTTGGGTGGTAACATTCTATCCCAGGGAATGTCTTCATATGCACTACAGTATTTATTAAAAATAGAAGAAAGAGCTGTTATTATTTAAAATTAATTATTATAGTTGGCATACAAAACAATTATACAACTACTATGTGGGTACCTGGATGCTTTCCCTCACAGGGCAAATAGTAGTTTTCGGGGAGGGGAACAGTTTTCATAGGGATAATGGTACAGGGGCAGAAGGGTTCAGCCCCTTTCCTGGGCCATATCCCAATCTTATTCAGTAACCCACCCCCAATGGCTAGTATTTTTTTTTTAAGTGGGGTGGGTGGGTGCAGACTCCAGAGTATGGATTCCCCATGTCATATCTAGATGCTCCTCAAGATACCCTGATTATTAGGAGGTCTGAAAGGGTGTACATCGCTCCTTCCAAATAGGGTACTTAAAATGTATCCTAAATGGTGAAAGTTCTTCCAAGTGAGTGCATCCCACAATGGTTAAGGAGTTTCCAAGACACCCAGAAAGCTAAAATGATATAGTCCAAAAAACACTGTATTTGGAAAAGCTGAAAGCTGAATATTCTGCGAGTGTTCAAGCATATGAGCTCACACCTGTAGCTTTAAATGGCACAGCTCAGGCACAGGTTTCCTGTTTCAGTGAAAACTAGGTCTTAGAGCCAAACTTGCTGAATATATAATTGGCCCTGATATGCTGACTTTTGTTTACAAAATAGCTGCCATGTGTGGAAGCGTAATCTGGATCAGAGCTGTGGTGTGCGGGGGAGTTTAATTCTTTGGGCCCACCATAGTGCCAATCCAGACTGCCCCTGCAACTGCTATTTGCTCTGGCAGGGAAGCGCCCTTGGGCACTAAAGAGCAGCTGTGGGCCCTCTAATCTGGACTGGGATCTCCAGATCCAGACCAGACACCTCCACAGCTGTTATTTAGTAAACAGAAGTCAAGCACATCAGGACCAATGACAGGTTTAATGTAGCTTGGCTCTTACAGTAATGCTGCCTCAGCTCCGGTCTCCAAGATGACAACCCCAGCTGACAACTAGTCTTCTGGGGAAAAGCATGATGCCGTTTAGGAATGCGCATGGAACCGGGCGGGGGAGGCTTGAAGGCGAGGGTGGTGGTGAGCGGGCAAGTTCACCCTCCCCCACACTTAAAGCGGCACATCCCCACCTTCGAACTGGTGGAAACCCCCCCAACCTTCAAACCAGTTCGGAGGCCCATAAAGGGCCTCTGAACCGGTTCCGTGCACATCCCTAATGCCGTTGGCTTGTTACATAAAAGGTTTGGCCCAAGGTTTCTGGAGAGAAATTCAAAGTTGACATATAAATGCCTTTATTGCAGATAGTGATAGTACTAATCATTATCATGCGATATGTTGTTTATACACATATAATGAGAGGAAAAAATAGATCATTGGATTAGGCACACTGCCATATGCCACTGTGAATAGCAACAGAAAGGGCAGCAAGACTGAATTTTTAAAATCCTTCCATACTAGAAACAGAAACTCACTTTTGGGTCACTGAGGTATACATATACTTCCGGGCTTTCTCATCTCTGCAGGCTTTAGAAGAATCACTTGACTTTGTAAGAAACCATGACAAAAGGAACAGCATACAAGAGAATATAGACACTGGATTACTTTCTAAACTCTGAAATTTCTCAAACATATATGTATAAGATTGCCACCTTTTCTCCTTGCCCTTTTCCACTGCCATTTAGAGCAGCCTGTTCCATTTAGAACAGAAATTAAACAGGTAAAGCTTTCCCAGCACATCTCCATGCTATAAAAAGCTTCACTTGGAAAATATCTGTTTGTATCAGGTTGCTCATAGAGGAATATGTAGCAATTCTAGAGATGTATAAAAGGGTTCTTGATATTGCTCCTGGTTGGACAATTCAGTGCTATTTCAAACCTTATAATACAACTGTGATTGATCCTGAAAATGTGCTATCTATCTATCTACAGTGGTCCCTCGACTTACGAACTACTCGACATCCGAATTTTTCGACTTACGAACGGAAAAAGTGGCCGCACGCTTACGAATTTTTCGACATCCGAACGGAAAACCGTTGGCAGTTTTAGATGCGGTTTCCTCGACTTACGAATTTTAGATGCGGTTTCCTCGACTTACGAATTTTTGTGAACGATCTCAGTGAGGATCAGGATGCAGCCCAGGAAGCTGTGGAGCACTTTGATAATGTGGTCGTTGCCCCATGGCGAGCAATGCTCCGCAAGAGACAGAGGCAGCAGACCATGGACCGGTTTGTGGTGAAGCAGGCAAGGCAGGAGGAAGAACCTTGCTGTTCTTCCCAGTTGTCACCCTCTGCCTCCTCTTCCCAGAAATGATTTTTTTGGTTTGAAAATTAAAAAGTTCATTGCTGTTTGCAGTTTACATTTCCTGTTTTTCCTGTTCCCAAGTTGAGGTGTGTGGTGTAAAGAAATGTAACCTGAGGGTGAGGCATGTCCCTTCGAAGAGTGCCTGCCTTAGAATTGCACACAAGTGTCCTTAACATGTTCCAAAGCTGAGGTGTGTACAGTAATGCTTTAAAATGTTGGCTGAGGCATGTTCATTGTGCCTGCCTGTCTTTGAAAAGCACTGCAGTGACCTGCATCAGGTCCAAAAACTGTGTTGAGTAAGGTTTAGAAATGTTGGCTGAGGCTGAGGCATGTTGAGTGTGCCTGCCTGCCTTTAAAGTGCCCTGAAGTGACCTGCATCAGGTCCCCAAAAAATGATAAAGTGCTGTTGTAAATGTTTATTGTTGAAAAGTAATGTTGCTGTGCAGTTTGCATGCCTTTAAAGTGCACTTGATAAAGAGTTTTGCACAAAAAACTGGGTGTCTGGGTCTTTTTCCTAGGCTCCGGAACGAATTAATCCGTTTCCAAAGCATTCCTATGGGAAACCGCTTTTCAACTTACGAACTTTTCAACCTACGAATGTGCATTCGGAACGGATTAAGTTCGTAAGTCGAGGGACCACTGTATCTATCTATCTATCTATCTATCTGTCTGTCTGTCTGTCTGTCTGTCTATCTAATTTACATAGGTGCTTTTAGTTTTTAGTGAATTGTTTGAATGCTTATACATGCAAAATGTGGAGGAACAGATTTTTGGAATAGATTAAAAATTCTTCAGGGCTTGAAACACTGAGGACCTCCTTCCCTACAGACCTATCAATAAAAATGGCTTTCTCATCATACATACACAGTTTGGGTACTTAAAAAGGCAAAAACACATACATAGCAGTTATTGCAATACTGATCTATTACCTTGCATTTCCCAGATAATATTAAAACAAACGATGCTTTGTAGGTCCCTTTTATTTGCTCCTCCTGTTTTTTTACGACCTCTGGTGGAAAAAGAGCCACCACAAACACATGGAGGAGTTACAAAAGGACAGCAGGCAGCTATTACCTGGGATATGTCATGTTTTCCAGCATTAACTTTAGATAAGATTTCATTAATGCATGACTTGCAAAACTGTATTTTGTCTCACAAGGATCCCTGTATCTCATTAGACTGGGTGTCTGTAATGGCAGTGATTTGAAAACGTGCAAGGTTTATGCAATAAGTGAAATAAATAACAGTAAACAAAAATACCTTTACATCTGAATCAACATTAAACACAAATGTATGAGGTGAGAAACATTCTTTGACTTGAGGCGGAGAAGGTATAACTTTTACTGGACTTGTCCATCCTGAAAGAAAATGTAGATCCTTTTGTACCATGTAGCCTACTGCAGTGCTTAGATTCCTGCTTAATGAGAGAACATCTACATTGTAACATACTTGGAAATTTAATTGTAACAATGGTGGTGCTAATGAAGCCTTTGAAAATAAATAGCTGAACTGATGTGAAGTCACAGAATGTTCACAAACAATTTTCCTGGTGATGAAAAATATTAGCATCAGAATGTTTGTAATAGTTCGTTTCTATGAATTTAAATGAAAACTGCAATGGGATGAGAAAACACCCAGAAACGTTTCACATGAGTGAGCAAAACTGGGCTGGGCTCCCGTAGCCCGGTTTTGCTCACTTGTGAAAACCACTGGGCTTGTGGGCGAGCCCGGTGGCTCCACGCCAGCAAGCCTGCCCAAATACCCTCCCCCTTAAATGAGGTTAATGGAGCGAGGTTAACCTCTGTTAACCTCCCCCTTAAATAAGGTTAATGATTGTGTGGCAGCCGTGGCTGCGAGCAGCTGTGGTGGTGGGGGGCTCCCAGGAATGTATCACACACTCAGGTGGTGCATTGCTGGGGCTCTGGGGGGTGGGGCGCCACGCGACGGCACTTCTCTTCATCTGACCCTCAAGCTGTGGGGCAAACCATGGCCGGGCGTGCGAGCACCAGTGCCAAGCTGACACTCGTCTGGACAGGTTATTCGCCAGCACAAGGAAGGGTAGGTGATCGTCTTCAGGGAGAGTGGGTCAAGCCTGCTCTCCCTGCTGAACTCCTTTCAGCTCTGCACACTGATCGTGTGTAGAGGCTTAAAGTATAGGACAGGATAGGAACTGGAGGAGTTATGTAGGCAAGATAGGAGGACTAAGAACTGAAAGGCTAAGTGGGAAAGAGGCCCCAGGATGAAGAGATAGGAAACCATGAGGCAGAGTAACTGGAGGAAGAGGGCAGGGCAGTGGACTGAAAAAGCAAGAACCTCAAGAAAGGATAGATGGAGGAGTCTGATAAGAAGGTCCGAGGGGGCTGAAGAACAGTGGGGCGAAAAAAGGGAGGAGCTGTGGGAAAACAGGAAAGGCTCTAAACTGCTTTGAGAACTTTTGTTGAAAAGCACTATGTAAGTCATAGTAACAGAAGATAAGAAAGTTATGGAAGGAAGGAGAGACAAGAGTGGAACAGGCAGGGTAACTAAGAACATGCCCTGATGGATCAGGCCTAAGGCCCATGCAGTTCATCATCCTGTTTCACATAGTATCCCATCAGATGCTTCTGAGAAGCCCACAGGCAAGAGGTGAGGACATGCCCTCTCTCTTGCTGTTGCTCCCCTACAACTGGTATTTAGAGGCATCTTGCCTCTGAGGCTGGAGGTGGCCATAGCCACCAGATTAATAGCTATTGTCCTCCATGAATTTGTTTAAGCCCCCTTTAAAGCCATCCAAGCTAATGGTTATCACCACATCCTGTGGCTGAGAATTCCATAGTTTAATTACACGCTGTGTGAAAAAGTACTTTCTTTTGTTGGTCCTAAAATCCTGGTCTTCAGTTTCATGGGATGACCCCTGGTTCTAAACCTCTTTGAGAGAGGAAGAAAAATTTTTCTCTGTCCACTCTCTGTACTCCATGCATAATTTTATATGCCTCTTTTCTAAACTAAAAGGCCCCAGGTGCTGTAGCCTTGCCTCATAAGGAAGGTGCTCCAGTTCCCTGATCATCTTGTTTGCTCTCTTCTGCACCTTTTCCAGTTCTACAATGTGCTTAAGATACAGTGACAAGAACTATACTCACTACTCCAAATGTGGTTGCACCATAGATCTGCATAATGGCATTATAATATTAGCATCCTTATTTTCAATCCCCTTCCTAATGATCCCTAGCATGGAATTTGCCTTTTCCACAGCACTTAGTCACACTTTCAACATACTTTCCAGCACGACCCCAAGATCTCTCTCCTGGAAGTTATCCAGACACGGCTTCATGCCGCAGGGTATCCAAAGAGCGAATCTGCTTTGCAGCAGATTCACAGCTGTTTAATGGACTGTTCACATAGGGTCGGCTCCTCTCCACATTCCCTGCAGATCCTTTTCCTGTGTGCGTTCCCACAGCTTGCTCTGGGTTTTTTCTCCAATCAATCACATTCCAGAGGACGAGGCAGGAGACCTGTTGTTGTTGTTGTTAGTTTGACAGTCAGCCTTCCGCAAGACTGACTAGTCAAAACAACAGAATGCTGTTCTCCAGTAGATGACACTCCTCTACGCCTTTTCCTTGACTGCCCTTAACTGTCATAGTGTGCTGCAATGTCCCCACTAATTTTTTTTAAAATAGTAGCAAATACGTGGGGGCACAATCCAGCATTCATAAGATGCATTGGTTTCTAGGGGAGAATTAAGGCTGAAATGTCTCCAGTTGAAAAATGCCCAGGTTTTGTTGGATCATGCCCTATGCTTGAAGTAATAATGTTTGCGCTGGAGAACATTCTGCTCATGTCCACCCCCCACCCTGCCCTTAATCAGAGGGTGGAACGCATGAAGACTCAGAACAGCCGAAGAAGCCTGCATTTTGCATTCATCAAAGGGTGCAGGAAGGCAGGTGAGAAAGGAAGGGAGGGGAAAGAGAGGGGGGCTCACTGCACAAAGGAGCCATAGCTGGGACCCAGCCTCGAAATAGTCATGACCTATTTAAATCTATTAAGAATTTCACCCAACCTGTCCTGATCCCTTTTTAAGCAACCTGACTTCCTTCTATGCAATCAGGGACATAATTCATTAGCTAAGGTGATTCATCTCAGCATTGTTACACTTGCCTGACCTCCAAAATCAAGCTTTGGCTATCCCCTTCCCTGCCTCTTCCCCCCTCTTCTTCTCGTGAGGAGATTGGTTGGGATTGGTTGTCAACCAGCTTCAGAGAAAGAGCCATGAAAAGAGCAGGCAGCTAGTGGGGCAGAGATTCTGTCAAACTTTGCTTGTGGATGAGCCGCAAGACAAATTGCCAAGCAGTGCCCTATGTTTGAAAAAAGCCGAATTACAGGCAATACCCCCTCCACACATCACAGAGAAGTGTTGGAGAATACCAGAAACCTCTTTTTCTTTTTTAAAAAGATGCCACAATTAGAGGATTTTTTTTAACCTGGACAGAATTCGGGCTAAGCCAGAATGCACAGCCATAACTCAGGGAAAATCAGAATCGTGTTCAAACTAGTTCCTGATAGCCTGCTGCGACTTTGGGGTAAATATGGCTGATATGTGAACTTGCACCCTCCATTCTGGAGCAGATGTGATCTAAAAGCCATGTGTGGAAAGGTTCCTGGTCAGTCATTGACAGCTCAGATCCCATTGGCGTATATGTGAAGTTGGGGTTTTATGCCCCCAATGTGCATCACTTTACTCTTACTTACTAACTCTCACAGTTGAGTGTCAGTTGAGAGTTAGCAAGACTAAAGAAAGAGAGTCATGTAGACAGAGTGGGAGACAAGAGCCACTGAAGAGCAAAGACATAGGGAGAGTACATGGTGGAGGCATGGTAGAAGAAAAAGATCGTTAAGGAGAAAGTGAAGCTTGGGAAGAACATATCAGGTCTAGGGACATGAGAGACTGCAGAAAGGAAGTTGGGAGGCAAGGGAAGCTGGCGATTATGGGCCAGAGAGCCAAGGGTCTTTGCCAGATCCATGACTCTTTCTATTTTAACTGACCATTTTCTTTACTATGATACCTTTGCATTATTTACATCAAGAAGTTTGATATAAGTTTGAGAGGTTTTACAATTTTTATTGTGTTTGCCATCACAACAGCTCTGTGACAGAGGTGCTTTCCCCTTTTTACAGGTAGAGGTTGAGATGTAGTAATTCTGTCCACCATTGAGATGGAGGGAGGGTGGAGAGCATGCCTGTATACTGCAGTGCCACTGAGACGGAATGTGCATATTTGCACCTAATATAATTGGGTTCTCAAATGCAATACTTCCCTTTCCCCCTCAAGAGTGACTGGAAACATTCCTTTATATGGCAGAAACTAAAGCAGTGTGCTTAGGAACACTGTTGGGATGGGGACTAAGCCTCCCCTCTATGTCTGGCAAGCTATTTAGGTTCACCCAGACTCCAAGATGGAGGAGACCTTGCTAGAGGAGGAGGAGGAGCCATCCCCACAGGATTCCCAATCCCAATGAAAGCCCTCCAGACCTTCAGATTTGGAACAGCTGGAACCAGTTGCCCCCTTGGAGGAGTCCTGGAGACTCATGTCTCCCTGCAGGGCTCCTGCCCCTTCCTTAGAACCTCCTCCATCACCTTCAAGTCCCCAGGAGCGGAGGTGACACTGCTCCAGAGCTACGCTCCAGCTCTGAAGGCAGAGTGTGCACCTGGCTGCTTGGGGTCTTTCTCCTGATGGACCTACTTGGGAGGAGGGGGAGACTAGCTCAAGCACATCCTAGTTTAGAGCATAGCTGGCCTGAGGATCCAGGAAAGGATGCAGTGCTTGCAAGCTATAAATACCTACAATTGGAGTCAGTCTTTTGCTGGTTCTCTCTTTGTAAGCATGTGCCTCCAGCTGCCTTGCTTGACATGGATTTGGACATAAACTCAGAATGTAGGAGGTGGGACAGATGTTGCTCTTCCTTCAAAGGTCTGCAGCTGTAAGCCACTGATTTTATCCCACAGAATTTAATGGGAATCATAGAGAATCAGACTTACTCTGATATGCAATGCCCTGGCCTGGATTAATTTTCTTGGCTATACAGGTATGACAGAGCCTTTAATTAGATTATTAAATAATACTGAGATTATTACAGGATTATTAAATAATCCTAAAATTAGTACAGGAGCCTTAAAAAAAAGTAACAAAAAACCCCAAAATAAAACCACAACCCAAAATCATCACCTATTTTGAGCCTCAGAAAGTAGTAATTTTTGATCAAGCAAATTCATTATATAGAACCCCATGTAACTTCCCCTCAGCATTCTTGTTAATGAAAAGCAGCTACTGGAGGTTACACTTGGGATCATAAACACTTGTAAGGAGAGAGTTTATTTCTGTTGGCCACTTTTCCTCTCAAAGCCACCCTTTCAAGCTGCTTTTTTAAATAATAATAATAATAATAATTATTAATAATAATAATAAATAATGGCAGTGCCCCCAGTGAGGCACTACCTTGACGTGGTTGTGGGGCTTGTGTGCTCTGATGAAGGTGAGAGCTATGCCAGAGGTCCAACCATACTGGACAGGTCTCACCAGAGGAGCCAGACAATATGGTGAGATGTAACTTTAATAAATCTATACCGGATCGGTCGTCGCCCGGGTCAACAAGGACCGCGCCAGGTGCTATAGTCCCTGGACATCTGGTGGCAAGTGGGCTACAGGACTCGGGATCTTCAGTTGAGCAACCAGGGCTGGAGACAGCAAAGCTACTGGAAGAAACGTCGCTTAACCGAAAAAAATATACAAAAAATGCCAACAAGGAAATAATGATCTGCTATTACAAGTCTAGTCCAACTAGAAGAGGTTATTTAAAAAGAATGTACCAAATTTGGAAAGAGAAGCATCCAGATACAGAAATAACAGAACAAAGGCTAGCAGACCAGAGAAGATTCATAATAAGAAATAAAGTATTCACAGGAGTTGAGCTGGAAGAACTGCAAAAAGCAACACAGGCTCAAGATATGGAAGAAGAATTACCACCAACTGAAGAAGTTGCTCAGGCGCAGATGGAGGTGTTGGAAATAGAGGATACCACCGTTGCTGAACTGTTTCAAAATCAAAACCAGGCAACCTCCCCTTTGCCTTCACCTCAAAAACCCAAATGCCGTTTAACAGAAAAGCAACAAGAACTAAAGCAAAAAATAACTGAGCACATGAACCAAACAACCACCAGGGTTTGACTTCCCGCTCTAAAAACAGTTGCCAAAAAACAACTTGCTCAAGCATTAAAAGATGTCAATGCTGCACTTGCAGAAATAACAACCAAAAATTTGCAAGAAACAAACCAACTAATGTACAGTGCAGCAACAATAACAACACAAGAGCTCGGATATAAGACCAGTGGACTTGTAAAAAAAGAAAGCAGTACATCACCTAAATGGAAGATTAGATTAGAAAATAAAATCTCCAGGCTTAGATCAGATGCTAGTAAATTGAAAGATATGAAAGACAAGAAGCTGAAGAATGAAAACACCAAACAGTATCTGATCCAAAAATACCACCTAGATTCAAGGAAAATTAGAGAAGTCCTGGAAATAATAAAGCAGCAAATAACAGCAGTGTCAAAGAAGATTAGCAGATACGAAGCCAGAATTACACAACACAGGCAGAATCAGAGACGTTTCTACCAAAGCATAGAAGGAGAAACTGCAAGAAACGTAGAAACACCAAATAAAGAAGAAACAGTGCAATTCTGGCGGAAATTATGGGACAATCCAATAGATTATAATAAAAAAGCAGGCTGGATGAAAGAGGTCAAAAAATGTAACCAACAAATGCAAGATCTAATAATAACACCAGAATTAATAAGTGAAAGAGCAAAGAAAATTAAAAATTGGACTGCGCCAGGTGACGATGAACTGCATGGCTTCTGGCTTAAACACCGAACAAGCCTTCATAAACAACTATCAAAACAGTTCAATCACATTATGAAAGGCGGTGATATTGAACAATGGCTAACAACTGGGAAAACTCATCTCATAATGAAAGACCCAGCAAAAGGTGCAGTTCCAAGTAATTATAGACCGATCACCTGCCTGCCAACCATGTTCAAATTATTAACTGGAATAATAGCAGATGAAGTCATGCAACACTTATTAACTAACAAACAGCTTCCAGTTGAACAGAAAGGAAATTGCCCGAACACCAGAGGCACAAAAGACCAGCTGCTGATTGACAAAATGATTTTAGAAAATTGCAAGAGAAGAAAAACCAATCTAAGTGTTGCATGGATTGACTACAAGAAAGCCTTCGATTCATTGCCTCACACATGGATACTAAAATGTTTAGAAACAACTGGTGTCAGCAAAAACATTCATATATTTATTTAAAAAGCAATGAGCGTGTGGAGTACACAGTTAACAATCAATGGCGAGGCACTTGGACAGGTTAGCATTAGAAGAGGCATTTTCCAAGGGGACTCACTATCACCTCTATTGTTTGTAATCGCCATGACCCCACTTTCACAAATACTAAACAAAACAAGCATCGGATACCAAACATCGAAAACATCAAGTCAAATCAACCATCTGCTGTACATGGACGATCTGAAGTTGTATGGAAACTCCCAGTCAGAAATCGAATCACTGCTAAGCACTGTCTGTATATTCAGTAGCGATATGGCAATGGAGTTTGGACTAGACAAGTGTGCTGCATTAATAATGAACAGAGGGAAAATAAGAAAAACAGAAGGAATAGAACTGCCCAATGGAAGCAAGATCAAGAACCTGGAAGAGAAAGAACCTTACAAATACTTGGGCATTCTCCAGGCTGATAACATCGCGCACACTGAAGTTAAAAGAAATATAGGAAGTGAATACATCAGGAGAGTCAGAAAAATCCTCAAGTCCAAACTCAATGGCGGGAACATCATACAAGCCATAAACACCTGGGCTATACCTGTTATTAGATACACTGCAGGAATAATAGACTGGACCCAGGCAGAGCTAGAGACGCTAGATCGTAAGACCAGGAAAATCATGACCATCAATCATGCTCTGCACCCCCGCAGTGATGTAGATAGGCTCTACCTCCCTCGCAGCTCAGGTGGAAGAGGAATGCTGCAAGTCCATCAAACAGTAGAGGAGGAGAAAAGAGGCCTTGAAGAATATATAAGGGACAGTGAAGAAGATGCACTTCAAATGGTCAAGAACGCGAAACTATCCAAAACCAATGAAACAAAGCAGGCCTACAAGAAAGAACAAGTCAAGAACCGAGCAGAAAAATGGAGAAATAAGCCCCAGCATGGTCAATATTTACACAATATAAGTGGAAAATCAGACATCAGCAAGACCTGGCAATGGCTTAAGAATGGCAACTTGAAGAAAGAAACAGAGGGTTTAATACTGGCTGCACAAGAACAGGCACTAAGAACAAATGCAATAAGAGCAAAAGTGGAAAAATCCACAACAAACAGCAAGTGCCACCTTTGTAAAGAAGCAGATGAAACAGTGGACCACCTGATCAGCTGTTGTAAGAAGATCGCACAGACTGACTACAAACAAAGGCATGACAAGGTAGCAGGGATGATACACTGGGACATCTGCAAAAAATACAAGCTACCTGTAGCCAAGAATTGGTGGTTCCATCAAATTGAAAAAGTTGAAGAAAATGAAGATGTAAAAATATTATGGGACTTCCGACTACAAACAGACAAACATCTGCCACACAATACACCAGATATCACTGTAGTCGAGAAGAAAGAAAAACAAGTCAAAATAATCGACATAGCAATACCAGGGGATATCAGAATAGAAGAAAAAGAAATAGAAAAAACAACCAAATACAAAGATCTACAAATTGAAATTGAAAGGCTGTGGCAGAAGAAGACCAAAATAATTCCAGTGATAATTGGCGCCCTGGGTGCAGTTCCAAAAGACCTTGAAGAGCACCTCAACACCATAGGGGCCACAGAAATCACCATCAGCCAATTACAAAAAGCAGCTTTACTGGGAACAGCCTATATTCTGCGATGATATCTATAACCATTGACAATAAAATTCTGGCATCCCAGGTCCTTGGGAAGGACTCGATATCTGGATAAAACAAACCAGTCAATAACACCTGTCTGACTGTGTAAACAAGAAATAATAAATAAATAACTTTATTTGTTGACCGCCCCATAACAATTGATTTCTGGGTGGCTCACAAAGTAGAACATTAAAACAATGGAATAAAACATACAATTAAAAGCATATTAAAACATAAGCAAGTTATAATCAAATCCAGACACATTTTTAAAAGTTTTTAAAAAAAATTTAAAGACCTTGGTGAACAGAAAGGTCCTCACCAGGAGTCTAAAATATCAAAGTAATGATGCCACTCATTGGGGAGGCTATTCCATAAATTAGGTGCCACCACTGAAAAGACCCTCTCCCTAATAGCTACCTGCCTCACCTCCGTTTGCAGGGGTACTTAGAGCATGGTCTCTGAAGCAGATCTCAAAGTCTAGCTAGGGACATATGGGACAAGGTGCTCCCTCAGATAACCCGGTTCCAAGCCATTTATGGCTTTAAAGGTTAAAACTAGCATTTTGCCTTGGGCCTGGAAATGGACTGGGAACCAGTACAGCTGATAAAGCACTAGCATGATATGATCAAAATGCCCAGTCCCAGTTAATAATTTTGTGACCCTATTTTTGAGCATCTGCAGTTTCCGAATCATTTTCAAAGGCAGCCCTATGTACAATGCATTGCAGTAATCTAAGGGATTTCTTCTTTCTCTCTGTGGGGCAAAATATATCGGGGCCTGCCTGTAGCTTTTCCCTTGTGAGGAGAAATGCAATCCTGGGAGGGGATTTACAGATGAAAAGATTCAGCAGGGGAAAGGTTAAGCGCAGGTTGCCCACAGTCGTCGTCCTGCTTCCGACTGCAGCCCTAATCGAAATGTTGGGAGGAACGTTCCCCAGCGCTCTGCATAGCATGTAGTTTGGAGGACCCTTACTTAAGGGACATCATTAGTCATTTAGAAATATTTTGCTCTGTTTTGTGTATAGTGCTTGTACCAAAAGAACATCTTCTAGTCTTCCATTAGCAAAACTGAAAATACAGTGGTGACAATGATAACAGTAATGACAATGCAATTTACCTCCAATCTGAGCCCTGTGACAAACATCTGACACTGCTCTGGAGTTCCATCTGTGGTCCTGCTTTCGCTCCTCCAGTATTAACGAGGGTCTTCTGTATGAAGTCTGAGCTTTCTCATGTGGGACACGTGCCCGCAGAGGATGCTGCATACTGTATCCAGCAGTTTTGCTGTACCTGATTTGCTGGTCAGTTTCAGCTTTAGCTCTTGAACTCAGAAGCCCTGTCCAAGGGTTAAGTACTGGTACATCATCACGATGTGGAGCGAAGGGATAGTTTTTATCTTCAGGAGGAGCGTAAGGATTGGATTTGAGAAAAGCATCACTATGCTTGTCTTGGAAACTACCAAAGTAATGTCTGTCATCCGGTCCTCTCACAAAAGGCATATACATTTTCTTTAGCAGATCTTTATGCTGCTTCCGATGCATCTTGTGAAGTGAATCAGTGGGAGGATTTAAGTATTTAAAAGGAATAAACTGCCTTGCAGTGACCTGAGAAGCCATGGTGTTTTGTTTTGTTTCCAATGATAGAAATCAGAGACTTCAGTTGTTTTCTAATCCTGTCCAGCAACTTGCATGAAAATCAGAGATCATTCCTAAAGCACAGAGACACCATCAAAAAGCCAAGACAGTAGGTTAAAATTTAAAAAAAAATCCTAAGTAAAGAAAAGAAAAAGGAATAGCAACCCTGAAAAGGAATGAAGCTGTCAAATGAGCAAAGAGTCTTTTTGTTGCTTAGCAACAGTGGAGCGTGACCACACAATGAAAGTTATAGCAGTGTATTTCATAGTGAGTGATCTGAGTCCAGGAGAAAATTCAGTGTTCTTTTTGAACAATGAATGAAGCAATCTTTCCCTTAGCTTGACACAAAAAAGGAAATGTTTTCTATCTTTCCTAATGCAGTATTTTAATTAGTGTTTTTACCTTGCCCCATATTCATGATCAGAATAGATATATGCATTATATAATACTGTTTTGCTTTTTCTATTTGCCTAAGTTGTAGAAAGTTTTAGGGACAGACTTTCACAAGGTCACTTATGGACGAATACTGGAGCTGTGTGGAATATCTGCATTTCCAAATATACATGGGTGGGCAGGTAAGCACATGCAAAGCTTGTCTTTCAAGCAGGATTAGTTTCCCCCAAAGCATACAGCATGTTCTTGGAGCTCCAAAAGGCTATTTCTTGCTAGCAAGCAGCAACACACAAACTTCAGTCTCTTTCACACTACCTCATCCAAGTAGTCAAACTTCCTTCCCAGCTCCCTGATAAGTAGATGGTGTGTGACCAACATCAGCTATGAAGCTAGTATCGAACTATACAGAAGCCTGGAGTGGAGATTATTGTCTCTTCACTTATTTATTTATATAGTTAATGTATACAATATACATTGTCTACATTGTGTTGTGATTCTACACAACACAGTCACATGCATATGCATCATAGCAAGGCAGACTTTCATTGTCCTGAAGTTCAAAATCTACATTAGACAAAGGACATAGGGAGAAAAAGGAGAGGGGAAAATGGGAAAGATTGATCCAGTATAATAGAATGTTGGGTGTGTGGCAGTGCCCGCATGGACTGTAAACCCATATCAAACTTGATGGCATGTTCTGACAAAACTTCCATAATGTTATACCAATACTTTAAATTTAGAGCTACTTCACAAGTTATGCAACTTGAAATTAAAATGGTCATTTCCATGTATTTGTTGTAAACTGCCCTGAGCAATTTTTGGAGGGGCGGTATAGCAATCAATCAATCAATCAAATAAATAATTATGAGAAATCAACATTTAGATTGTCATGTGTGAGAATCATGTGTAGGAATTACACAGCACACAGTAAAATACACGCATATACAATAGGCACATGATCGGCATGTAGGTTTCATGAATTTACTCCACAGAAGTAATTTTTGTGATGCAGGAACTGCGCAATGCACAAAATTGCCATTAGTAACATAGATTAAATATTCTTCTGGAATTCCTTACCTGTGTGTTCCGCTCATGTTGTAATAGTCATGTTCACATCCTTGTTCAGCCATGAAGTTTACTGTCTCTTAGTTGTATTTATCTCACAAGATAGCTGTGGAGCAATATTACAAATAATATGTTATTTGTAAATAAAATATTAATTGCAAAGAATTTGGAGCACCCATTTCCAGTACAACCCTCTCTAAAACTATTCTACTATACCTGATGTCTTAAAATTTGATTAAAGCTCCCCAAACAAAAGCCTGATCAAATTCCTTCACACTCAAATCAGTTTCAAAATCTGTTGCGAAATCAATTTTCATCCAAGCAATTCAGTACCAGATTCAACAAAAAGATAATAGATCTGTCACCAACCAGCCTCACTGATGTGTATAGATATTTGTATCCCCTGTTCAACATTAAACAGCTGCAACTTTCTGCTATTGAGCAAAATGCTTTTAAAAACCACACAGATCTTGGGGGTCTTTTTGACAGCCAGAGCTTGCCAAGTTCAACATCTGTAACCTATCTTTACTGACAAAGCTCAGGCCTGAGACAAGTGAAGCAAATAACAGAATGTCTTGGTGCATGTGTAGTGAGTGACCTGTCCTCACAATAATCCTTCTCATCTGTTTGCAGTGCAGAAGTGTAACTTTCAGACAGGCTTAGAGTCCAGGCACTTTTAGAAATTAAGTATTTAATAATGTTTAATTTAATAATTCAAAGAGTACAGAACTCCTCCAAATTCCATTTATTAAGGGCGGGTTTGTAAGATTTACCAGAAAGTAAGGTGGAAGGGAACAGGAGGTACCTGGGAAGTGTGTGCTCCTGGCATGCATAAGAACAGCCCTGCTGGATCAGGCCCAAGGACCATTTAGTCCAGCATCCTGTTTCACACAGTGGCCCACCAGATGCCGCTGGAAGCCCACAGGAAGGAGTTGAGGGCATGCCCTCTCTCCTGCTGTTACTCCCCTGCAACTGGTACTCAGCGGCATCTCATCTGAATGTGCCCAAATCTGGTTCCTGAGACCTCTGCCCAACAGTCTCCTTGCCCATTTGAACCACGTGTTTGAAGTAGGGCAGAGAATGTTGGGTGGATGGCTTGGGAACTGGTCTTCGGCGCGCTTGGACGACACACTCACCAGAAGCTTGCACTCCCCGAGAAACTTATACCCCCATACCTATTCTGAACCTTCTCTTGCAAGGTGGCCACTGTCCATAATTTGTAGAGATTATTTATATTTCAAGGATTTGTTATAGTAGATTGAAAACTTTCCATGGAAAGTCTGTCCTGCCTTCAGTTTGGGGAAAAATTCTTTTGGAGACAATATTGAGCAATATCAAGTACGGTTTCTATAGAGTCTAACCTAAAAGAGGCACATTGTTCTGTAGAGATATAATTATTCATCATATCCACTATGCAAACAATAAATGCTAGAATGGCAATTAGGCATCAGAAGCCAGTTTTCAATTCCCTATTTAATAATTAAAACATTTTAAATGATAGGACTTGTTCCAGTAAAGACTTGGAAGGTCCTGTGTGGTTTTCCCTACTGAAGAACCGTCAATCCATAAATTTGTCACATTAAAAGGAGGCAGCTGTATTCTCGGCCTGACCCACTTGAGAACGTCCCCGAATCTGTTGCAGCAAAAACAACAAAGACCCTTGTGGAACCTGAAAGGCTACCCGAGAAATAAGCCAGCCAGCCACGCACTTTACATAAGCAAGTGACAGGCATCGTCCAACAATCGAGGTCCAATCTCGCTTTTTCCCCCCGTTGCCAAGGCAACTTTGCTCTTCCCGCTAAATAGCGGGGAGGGAGAGAAAAGGATCGTAAGAAAGGCCCGCCGCGCGTAGGGAGAGGTTGTCGGAAAGTGCGCCGCTGCCTCAGCCGCACGCTCCTGCCGCGCGCCGCCATGCCGCTCCGTTCCTTCTGACGCCCCTCCCCCGTTCTCTTCCCGCTCCTCCGCTATTGTGACGAGGAGCATTCGAGGCCGCTGGGGTAACGAACTTGCTGGGGGGGCGCCCGCGTGAAAGGCGGCCCGGCGGGCAAAATAGCATTGGTGGGCGTGCGGGGATGCGGCGCCGGGGACAGCGGAGGAGACCCGGACCCTCCTCCGCCTGCTTTGGTTTCTGCGCCCCCCTGCTCGCCCTGGCGCTGTCCCTTCTGCGGGCATTCCCCTCAGGTAAGAGGGGCGTGGTGGTGCCTCCTCCAGTCAGCTTGCCGACGCCGCGCTTGCTCGTGTCTGCTGCTTTCCGCTTCTCTTAGGGCAATTCCTCACATCTTCCCCTCAGAGCCCGAGAGCAGCATGAGCGGGGATGAAGCGTGACACATGTGAAATGAGGCGGAGGGGCAGCAGTGAGGTTGTCTGGAATAGCAGACATGTGTGCAAGCAACTTGTCCTCCCTCCTTCAAACTGAGGCTTTTATAACTGGGCGGCGGTGGACACTTTGCAAAAAGTGTGCAGAGTTAGATTGAACGCAACCCCACCCTGTTGCATCTCTTTAATTCGTGCATATTCCTCGTGATCAATGTTTGCACTTTGTATGCTTTTCCTGGACAAATTTTCACTCGTGCCTTAAGCTGTCAAAACTTAACTCACAAACTGTGTACTTAAAAAGCACACAATACGGGCGCCCATACACACAATGATGTTTAACTTTCACCACAAAGCACCTTCCAGACCTGCCTTTTTAAGCCGTGCCAATTCTACCTGGGTGAGCACAAGTGATTGAGAAACAATGCACGTGGTGAACAGCTTTTAAGCAGCGGCTGACATCCAGACTAAACTGTTCACGAGTAATTTTTCATTGAAATTAAAGTGACAAGTTAGTCATGAATGACGTGTCCTCTCTCTATCAATATCTCCATATCAAGGGGAACTTTTTCAGCTTAAGGATCTGGTGCTGTATCTATAAAATTCTTGATCCAGAAAGATATAAATTTCGTTTTAGACTGAAAATGCTACATTAGTAAACAAAACTGTATATGTACAGACCCTGACCCAAACATTCTTGTATATGTTAGTGAGTTGCATGCATATTGCTGTTCATCAAGACCTTCTGAATGAAAGGTTGGTGTTGTCTGGAATAATTTGCCAATGATTTCTTACTGTAACATGGGAACAGTGCTGAATGACCTGTCATAAAAAAGTATTGCCTCATGCCTGTTACCATCCAGTGCTTATGTTAGACAGTGGTCAGTTCAATTTGGATGTGTTTGCAGAAATTGCAAGGCCTCCCTCTTCGAGCCAGCCCCCTCTGCCTCCACCTGCCAACAAGGTCATACACCCCACCCTTCACTGCTTCCTCAACACTTGCTTGGGTTGGCAACTCAGGTGTTAAACAGCACCTTTCATAAGGCCTTATTTTGTTCAGAGACCCACTAGCTGCTGACATATATTTGTAGTACTGATTGATATATGTGCATTGTATACGCTTGTATGCAGAGGTGCACCTAGGTAATTTTGGAACCTGGACCCAAAGGATCCAGGAGGCCCCCCCCCTTTGGAGCTCTCCCTTGCTGGAACCCTCCCCCCGCAAGTTAAGCATCATCCCCCTACACACACACACACACACAAGTGGTGTGTAGAGCCTGGGAGGGTTCAGCGGGTAGAGCGGTCAGGAAGCCCTAGGTAGCCGGATTGGCTGCCCACACGCTTACCGGCCCCCTCATGGTGGGGGCTGCGGGGATTGGGGGCTGCTTGGCCCTCAGAAGTCCCAGGATGCCGAATGCAGGTGCACGGGGCATTCTGGGGGGACCCCCAAGGCCGGGAGGCTTGTCGTTGCCTCCAGGTCGGGGGTCTACTTGTTTGTTGCCACGCACCATTGTGGCACATGATTTTAAAAAAGGCTAACGGAGTGCTCGCTCCCGTTAACCTCTTTTAAGGGGAGAGGGGTTCAGGTGGGCTAGCTGCCTTGGAACCACCAGGCTCACTTGCAGGCTCGGTGTTTCTGATGAGCACTAGAAAGTGAGTCCACTAAGGTGAGGCTCCCTTAGCCTACTTTCTAATGATCGTGGGAATCGGCTCTCTCTCACACACACTACTTTTAACACGTGGGCTCTTGAGGGCACAAACAGCAACTGAACTCACAAGAATGTAAGAATATAAAGCAGGTATATTCATACAAATATGCATTAACAGAAACATTTCAACACACAACATATTCTCATCCCACATATTTCTTTCTCTACTCCCCCCATTGTCTCTAAAGCACCCAGCTTTATCATACTTGACCACCCAGTGCAGTGTGGGCCAGCGGCGACCACACCACCCAAGACAGACTAAAAAGGATTTGGAGCCCTGACCAGGGGGTGTGGAGGCCCTGGACTTTGGCCCCGAAGTCCAGGGGTAAGAGCGCCACTGCATGTATGTTGGATGGCTGGATTTTTCACTCACAGCATCTGCACTGTAGAGTAGGAAGAGGTTCTAGGGTAGTGCCCATTTGTTCTCTATAATTACAGTAAAAAAATGGGCATTCCTATGAAGTTGAAAGTTATGATTTATTGAGAACATCTTCATGTTAAATCTGCTTGAGCAGCATCCTTAACTGGCACCATATCTTCTCTAAACACATCTATATATTTAATTCTCCTGGGTGTGCCTTTCGAATGTGCGTCCCGGCAGCCCAGCTGATTGGCTGGGCTGCGGGGCGCCTGATTGGCTAAGGCGCACCCAGGAGAACTCAACCAGTGGCGGGCCAGGCTGTGGGCGGCCATGGTGGCCGCGGAGCCGAGGTGGCGGGCCTGGCCGGGTGAGGCCGGGTGAGGCGAGGCAGCGGGCCTGGGCAGAGCCACGGGCCTTGGGCGGTGACGGTGGGCCCGGGCAGAGCCGCGGGCCTAGGCAAGAGGGTGGGGGAGAGGAGGCCGGCCGCAGAGACCAGCAAGAAGCGGCAACGGCAACGGCGGGTGAGGGGGAGAGAGGTAGCTGCCCCCAAAGAGCACACAGATGCTCTGTGCGGGGTCGGCTTGTATATCTATATCTTCTCTAAACACACTTGCTAATATTGTGTGAAAACAAAATTGCTAATATGCTATTTAAGTTTTGTTTAAAGTCCACAGTGTGTTGAGTTCCGTGACAATCATGGTATAATGATTAATTATGATAATCGTTTTGGATCTTTTAACTGGTTATTTTATTTATGATTGTTTTGTGTTAATAGGGGATTGGCTTAGATGCTGCTTGCAATTGTTCTTATGCCTTATTGCATGTTTTTATTGTGATGTATTGCATTTCTGTTTTGTTTCTTTTGATGTAAGCCACTTTGTGCTTCTAAATAATAAAAAAATAAACAATATCTGCCACAGAGTTTAGAATCTGGGTGGATTCTATCATCATTTTTTAAAAAGTTTGTTTAAAGATTAATTAGAGTGCCCCTCTACAAGAACTTGTAAATGGGATGGTGTAAGGCAGTGGAGAGCCAGGCTGGGTTAAATGGCGGGGTGAAAAGCAGTGGCACCCTACAGGTTCCCTGGAAAATTGGTTCAAGAGATTTTTGAAGTTTTAAGTTGAATTATGAGTAGAGCTGCTGCTGGAAAAGAGACCGGGATGTGATTTAGTCCTTTGTCTACTTTGCAGAGCATTTTCTTTCTTACTGCTTGAGATAAATTTAGGACACAGTGTGGCCACAGTTTAGCACTTTGAATTCCTACCACTTTTCTATTTAAAGTTTTTGGTGAATTTCTAGTATTTTATATTAGTGGTTGAGGAGCTCCATCTTGTGGCTTGATGTAATATAGAACTTGTTTTGCTCATAAAATCTCTCTTTAAAAGCTTAGCTATATTGTACAGTTCAGGTGAGGTGAAAATACTTTTAATAGATCAATGAAAGCTCAGAATGCTGGAAGGAAGCATTCCTATTACACAGAACTATTTTTTAGGCATTTGTGTTTCAAGCAAAAATCCCAACATAAGATTAAATATCTGAGCTGATGTTGTTAACCCAATAAAATTGAGTGATTTTTTAAGGCAAAGAATCAGGGAAGTTTAAGCAAAAACTGTGTTAATCGATTTTGGCTGTACTGGTGGGATCATGTTGCCTCAAGAAATGAATAGCTAAACACTTGAAAAAGATATATAACAATATATAAAAGATAACTTTAGCAAGTTCTTGAGATATTGTTTTTAAAACGACCAGCTGAATGATAAATAGGGGGGTAAGCCATTTAAATATGTCTTAGTTAATTACCATCTATCTTTTATTTATTTATAACATTTCCAAGCTGTAACGACTGCAAACAATACCTGAAGCAGCATTAAAAACATTTAATTATGGAATGTTTTTATTAGTAGTTGTTTTGTTTGCTCTAATTGCTTCCCTAAGGACTGTTTTATTAAAGATAGGATATACACTTTAGAAATACATATATTGGACAATATCCAGTCTAAATTAGTCATGATTAAGTCCTATTGAAATTCATGGGACTTAAGTTAGTCATGAGACTAGCTTGTCTCATAAAGTTGGTAAAGTTGTGCTGTCGAGTCAGTGTTAACTCCTAGTAACCACAGAGCCCTGAGGTTGTCTTTGGTAGAATACAGGAGGGCTTTACCATTGCCATCTCCCGTGCAGTATGAGCTGATGCCTTTCAGCATCTTCCTATATTGCTGCTGCCCGATATAGGTGTTTCCCCTATATCCCTGAGAAACACTTATATCAGGCAGCAGCAATATAGGAAGATGCTGAAAGGCATCATCTCATACTGCACAGGAGATGGCAGTGGCAAACCCCTCCTGTATTCTACCTAATGGCTGATTTCCCATAGTTTGGGAAACATACTGGTGGGGATTCGAACCAGCTACCTCTTGATCCCTAGGCAAGTTACTTCCCCACTGCGCCATTAGGTGGCTAGCTTGTCTCATAGGCTGATTAAAATAAAATTGCTTTGCCTTTAGCACCACATCCAGATGTTTGTAGAGGCTGATGTCATTATTAAATTGTTTGCTTCAGAAACAGAAAGAGACATTTTTTTTACACACAGCTTCTTCATTTCACTATTTTTGATACAATCCTAGGCTTGGTTCAGATTCAATAACACACACTCACAGTTACAATTTACAATTTATGTTGATACCCTTGTTAGTCTTTTTAAAATGTGGATAGCATCCTGGGTCACACAGGTATGGTTTCAGAGGAATATTTTCTCTTTTCAGAAGTTCTTGTTTCAACTCATGCAGATGATACAATAAGATATCATTATATCCTCAGTGGTCTACAAGTTTGCATTTTTGGAAGATGTTCTTCTCACGTAGGGATGAAAATTGTACAAGTACAGTGAACGGAAGCGTTAGGTTCACAGTTGTAGCCTGCAGCATTTTGAAGTGTTGCGTATTGCTTGCAGCTATGAGAAACTCCATCTCCTCCCGGGACTGAGTGGTTTCATACCTTCTCATAGGCTGATATCCAGACAGAATTAATTCTGAGTAGTGGATATTAAAATATCATAGATCCATGTTTAAGCATGGCAGGATTAAGAAAGATAGGATTATGTCTTTCATACAAATACATAAACCAGTTATTACCTAAGTGAGTAGAGATTACAAACAACTATCCTAAACCAGAGAGCTCCAATAATAATCTGCTACAATCCAACACATAAGTAACCACATTTCAGCCTATTATGGTCAAGGAATTTCCCAGTTTAATTACTTTCCTATTCATTGCAGGGCTGATCCATGATTGCAGATCTTTGTGCACATAAATCTACGTTCATTGAAATTTATGATTGAATAGAAAGTATGTTTAAAGTATTAGAAATGAAAAAAAAGTACTAGTCCCAAGTGCTGATAGGAAAGTAAATAAAAGCCCTTTACAGCAGTGCTTTTAGAAAATCTGTTTCAAACGTCTCATTTATTTATGTTTGTATGCCACCCTTCCTCAAAGAAACTCACATGGAAATTATACAATTTTATCCTCACAACAACCCTGTGAGGTAAGTTAGTTACTTCTCCATCCACATCTGATATTTTGTCCAGTGCCACACTGGCTCCCTAATCCCTCTTGTTGCAATCATTTGCCTTGCTTAAGTACATAAGTACATTAAGTAATCATATGCTTGCTTAAGTACATTGCTTACACACAGGCACACACACACACACACACACACACACACACACACACACACCCATCAGCCTGTCCTTTAAAGAAGTTACAGTTTTTATGCTAATTGTGTTTTATTCTGTTTTGACAGTTCATTCTCATAAAGTAGATCCTAGTGGATTGAAAGTTGTCGGATCAACCAATTTGCCAGGTATACATTATATAATTTAACTTCATGCATGCTAATCTCATTTTGAAATTGTAGAGAGACTTTGAACAATGAAACTGTCTTGGCTAGATTTAAATATTGTGTAAACATGACAATTGTGCTAATTAAATAATTCTGTTATACTGAGAATAACTAGTGTTAGACCTAAGGTCAGCAAGTGGCATGTGAAGCAGTGCTGGCTTCAGCGCTGGCAGTGCCACATTGCTGCTGGTGATGCCCCTGACACTGGCCATGCCCCCTGATGCAGATGCCAGCGTCTAGGAGCTGGACTAGATCCACCCCATCACTCTCACACACCAGCCTGTATGCATGCCAAGATCCTTGGCGTGCCTAAAAGGTAAGCAAACCAGAGAAGGGGAGGGAAGTGGAGTGGAGCTGGCTGAGCCAGCTCTACCTCGCCTACCTTGTCCATTGCCTTTCCCTTCTCCTGCCCATCTATCTTATAGGCACACCAGGGACATGATTTTTAAAAACCCCATCCTTAGCATGACTAGAAAGCAAACGGGCAAGGGAAGGTTGTAGACTTGGTGCTGCCTGTTTGCTGTTGCCACCCCCTTGGGTGATGTGTCTGGCCTGCAGCCACTACCAGCATGTGAGGAAGTAGTGGAATGAGCAGTGCTTTGTGAGAAATAGAAGGGAGAACTGCAAAGGAGGCATGTGGTCACTCGCTCCCTTTCTCCACTGTTCCTTTTTATACCATGTCAAGTTCTGGCCTGAGCCTCCTCAGTCACTTGCCTGCGATTATAGGGAAGTTGCTGGAGAGGTAGGTGGGGAAGGCAGGGGAGGGGAGGGCATGTGTGCAAGGGCTGCCAACCCCTGTATTAAACTATTGCAGGGGCAGGCATAGGTACTGTTCAGGAGCTACTAGTAATATTCTAAATCTGATTGGCTGACTGAGTGGTGGTATTGTCATGTCATTTATAACCACTCTTTTCTGGGGGTGCTCAAGATTGCTTTTACTCCCCCCCCCCAATTTCTTCCTCCATAGAGCAGTCTCTCTTGCTCCCCACCTGTCTGTCAGTGGCTTTGATCTTAATATTCCTTATTTCATTGATGTAAGTATTTGTATAAGCTGCTTTTTTCTGATTGGCTCTACTACCCCAAGCTGCTGTTTCATGTGCATAGTTACCAAGGTTCTGGTAGCGGGGAAAAGTACCTGTCCACTCCTGGACTATTGCATAATAATGTTTTAAAGTCAAAACAATTTTTTCAATGCCTGGAATATTTTATCTATAATCAGGTTTGGATTCTAGTAATTCTAGTATAGCTATACAGTAATTAGCCCCAGTGGCTGCTAGAGTGAAGATTGGAATTGGGACCATAGCGTGTGTGTGAGGAGGAGGGCTGTCCCCTCTTCAGCCCCCTGCAGTTATTTTGAAAAGAAAAAAACAGACATGCAAGTCAGTGGCATAGCCACCGTTGGACAAGGGCAACCTGTCCAATGGTGGTCTTTGTCCTCACGCCTCATCCAGCTAGCGAGTGAAGTATTCACTAGCTGGGAGTGTGACAGGCCACATCCCAGTGCTGGCCATGCTCCCCTGCATCAGTGTGTGTGTTATCGGCGCAAGGTGTATGGCTGGTGCACGGGCAGCAGTGGGGGGGGGGCACCATTGGCAGCCTGTTTTGGGGCCACTGGCAAGTCCCTTATGCTACTGATCAATGATCAGGGTCAGTGATGTGCTTTAATAATATGTGACAAAACAATTCTCAGGGTTCTCCTATTTCCCATCCACCTGTAGTATGCAAAACAGTCTTTTCCCCAGGAGTGGGTTTTTTAAAAAAATGGTTGATTTTCATCTTTGTTGATGGAAACATAAGATCATATCTAGTTGGTTTCTTATATCTGCTATTGGCATGCATAGGCAGTTCTGGGCTTGTAAGAGGGTTGCCAATGTGTGTGTATTGGTGGCACGAATGTTGGAAACTTTTGCACATGGAGCAGCATGCACGGTAGAAGATGCAATGGGTAACTAGATCATGCTTGAAGACTAACTCGTAAATCAGAATGTTTTATGTTGATAAAACAAAATATTCCCATGCTAACTGCGTTAAGGGACAACTTTTAAAGGTGGTGGCCCCCTTAAATTTATCTTGCGGGGAAAAGCAACTGTCTCTATTCAGCCAAACATAGGTCTCTATAGTAGCTGTTGCTGATGACACTTTTGTGGTGTTTTTTTTTCTAGTGTGAGCCCATTTGAGGCAGGAAACCATCTCATTTCTTTTGCTATATAAATCACTTTGAAGACCCTTTTTTAAAAAAAAGTATATGTATTCTCTTTCATCATAATTACACTTGCCAATCAAATTACTTTATACTTTCAGTCAAAGTTTACGTCAAGTTGAATCATAACAGTCCACGTATTCTATGTGTAACAAATCGTCTGAGAAATTCGGAATTGATCGATCCAATATTCCAGTGGCATGGACCAGAAGGCGACCTGGTTACAGGTAAAAAGAAAGAAAAATGGTTTAGTAATCCTCCCTAAACCAAAGTAAAAAGGTATAATGTTCCTGATTTTCAGAATTCTGTAATAATTTTTATTTACTTATCCTATTTCACTTAGGCTTGGAGTTGATAATTAAAAGTAAGTCCAGAAAAAAATGGTATGCTCTTCACAAAGTAAAGCATCTTTTCCAAGTCCCACTAATTTCAGTGTGAGAGTTTTAACCACATCCTTAATGCTCATATTTAAAATGGTTGAAATCAGAAAATGCTTCACTTTGCCTGGATTATTATAATTGCTATATATGTAAGATATAAAAGCATTATATTCAGCAACTGAACAACACTGAATGGGGAAAAGGGCACAACTCTGAACATTAAGCATTTATACATCCCACTGATTTCAGTGATAGATCAAACTTTATCTATCACCCATTAAAATATATGGGTTAAAAGTGTTCACAATGTGGATTTGTATCTAAAGTAATTGTAAGGTGACATAAAAAAGCAAGTATTTCTTGTGTGAACACTGTCCTTGCACTTTCACTTTTGTCTACTTATGATTCTATATTTTACAATACATATACAGGATGTTATGGGAAAGCCTTTAGTTGCATTTGCTTGAATGAGTTTGTTATTGCAGCCTGAATACATATATGAGCTGCTGGATTTAAGAGATGTTTAATGTCTCGTTACAAGAGGGAATTCTCCTGGCTGCCTTGAAGAAGGTGACCAGGCCACTTCTTAAGAAACCCTCTTTGGACTGAACAATTTAACAACTGTTGGCCAGTTACAAACCTTCCCCTTTTGGACAAGGTACTCAAATGGATGGTGGCAGCTCAACTCTGTATTAGAGAGGTGCGAACTGGCTTGATCTTGAGCCGGTTCCAGCTGGTTCAGTTCGAGGGCTCAACTTTGAGCTCAACTGGGCCTGGTTTGAGCCCAAACTGGGCCTGAGCTGAACTCCCTGGGCTGTTTTGAGCCGGGTTTGAGGGTGCCAGATGCTAATAAATTTGTTTTTTTAAAAGTTGACTTACCACCACTGAGGGCTTCTATGGCCCTGGGGGGGTGCTACTGCATCTGTGGGGGTGGGGGTCTCCAGAGGCTCCGCCTCCCCCATCTCCCCATGGGCCATTTCGGTGTCATTTTGGCCCTGTTTGTGCATGGGGCTGTCATTTTCAGGCCACCACACATGCGCGCAGGCCATTTAAATGAGTCAGGTCACAACTTTAAAAAACAACAAAAAATTGGGCCTGAACCAGTTTGAATTCAAACCAAACTGGGCCCCCACTTTGGGGGAGCCAAAACTGAACATGTCCGGTTCGAATCCAAACTGGACAAAGCGGTTTTGTGCACATCTCTACTCTGTATGCTATTGAAGGAAATTGGTTATCTACCCATTTCAGTCATAAGCTGAGCACTAAAACTGCCTGTTAGAAACCTCTGAAAGGCGAAAGGCTGGGATTAAGGCAGGGAGTGCAGTCCTCTGGAGTTTCCTGGGTCTTTCTCTAGCCTTTGATTCCATCTTCCATAGCATCCTTCTGGATACCGAAGGTGGACTAAAGGACTAAAACTTGGCATTATGACGCTTGAACAAGGTTCTATTTTGTCCCCCTTGCTGTTTAATATCTATGTAAAGTCGAAAGGCTACAGGAATTGATCGAATAGCTTCAGAAATACGGCAGGCAACAGAAGAAGAATCAGTCAAGGCTCTAAGCAAACTATGCCAGCAAATTTGGAGAATGACACAGTGGCCAACAGATTAGAAGAGGTCAGTCTGCATACCCATACCAAAGAAAGGAGATTTAACAGATTGCACAAACCATTGCACAATATCCTTAATTTCACATGCTAGGAAAAGAATACTCAGGATCATCCAACGAAAATTAGAGTCCATCCACCTTTCCTACATGGAAAGGGAAATGCCAGATGTTCAAGCTGGTTTCAGAAAAGGCCAAGGAACAAGAGACATCATTGCTGATGCATGCTGGATAATTGAGAAAGCCAGAGAATACCAAAAAGAAGCCATTATGAGCTTTATTGACTACAGAAAAGCATTTGATTGCGTTGACCATGTCAAGTTGTGGAATATCCTTAGAAAAATGGGCGTCCCAGCTCATCTCATTGTTCTTATGAGAAACCTATACACAGGACAGGAAGCTACAGTCCAGACGGAACACGGTGAAACAGACTGGTTCCAGATTGGCAAAGGAGTAAGACAAGGCTGTATACTTTCTCCTTCTTTATTCAGTTTATATGCTGAACATATACTGAGAGAAGCTGGATTGGAAGAAGATGACGTGGTTTTAAAGTTGGAGGAAGAAACATTAGTAACCTGTGCTATGCTGCTGACACCACTCTGATAGATGAGAATGCGGATGATCTGCAAACTCTAGTAATAAAAATCAAGGACCTATAACTAAAACCTATTTGTTTTTTGTTAGTCACTTTAGTTTTTAATTTAGAATGTAATTTTTAATGTTACCTTGTTTGCATGTTTTCCACCCGGAGTCTTTGGAGTGGGCGGTATATTAAATGTTTCAAATAAATAAATGGAACTACAACTAAATGTCAAGAAGACTAAACTATTGACAAGGGGTACAGCAACCAGCCTCAGAATTGACAATGAAGACATTGAAGTGGTGGATAGATTCTGCCTTTTAGGATTGATTGTCAACAGTAAAGGATCCAGCAGTCAAGAAATATGCTGCAGACTAGCACCTGCTAGGGTTGCAATGAAGGCCTTGGAAAGAATATTTAGATACCATGACGTATCTATACCTACAAAGGTTTCCCCCATGACACTCTATAGATGCGAAAGCTGGACTTTGAAGAAGCAAGATAGAAGAAGCATTGACGCTTTTGAACTTTGGTGCTGGAGAAGACTTTTGAGGAGACCATGGACAGCCAGGAAAACAAACCAATGGATCATAGAACAAATCAATTCAGAATTTTCACTTGAGGCACAAATGACCAGGCTGAAACTATCATACTTTGGACATAGTATGCGAAGATCCAGTTCCCTTGAGAAGTCCATAATTATGGGGAAAGTTGAAGGAAAGAGAAGAAGACGACCAGTAGCAAGGTGGATTGACTCGATTATGACAGCAGTGAATGCACCACTGAGAGATCTTTTAGGCCAAGTTGGACAGATCATCCTGGAGAGAATCTATGTGGTTGCTAAGAGTCGACACTGACTTGATGGCACTTAATCAATCAAAAGCTTCTGGGGTTCACTCCAGAAATCCAGAGTGAAGTGTCATTAGTATAGTCATGACAACCAGTTCTATTTATCCTATTCATGAAAACCAAATGGGGTGTTTAATGTGCTGAATGGGTGCCTGGAATTGGGAATAGGGTGGATGAGATCTAATAACCTGAAGCTCAAGCAGAGGTGCTATTAGCTGGTGGTTTAATAGCTTTGGAAGGTGGTATTCAGCCTACTTTAGATGCGGTTGTACTCCCCTGAAGGAGCAGGTTTACACCTTGGAGATGGTGTTAAATCTGACCCTTATGCTGGACACCCCCCAGCTTTCTAGATATGTCTGGCTAAAGTTATTTGAAAACCCATGGGAAGTATTTCTTTTCTTGTGGCCTTATTGCTGTGCACTGCTTTTTATTGCTGTTGTTAATTTTTAAGGTTTTGTAAAATAATTGCAGATACTCCTCGTCTCTTTTCAGCCCGTAAAAATGTTCTGCTCCTTTACCCCCTGTATAACGTACTGTATGAAACTACTACATTTTCAATGACAGACAGTAATCTGGGAAGAACATTCATTTTCAAAGTTGATATCCTTTCAAACCATGACACATTTTTCATATCACTTGTGATCTTACTCATTAAAGACACAAAATTAACTATTTGGAAGTTTTTAAATCTTGCTATTATGCTGAGAAGGCCCAATGTGGCTTAAAGTTGGAATAGAAAATACTCTCAAACAGTAAAATCAGTTGTTAACCCCAAGGAGTTGAAACAACCTGGGATTGTGTCCTCACATTGAGGAAACTGGGTGCTATTTTCTGTCCTTTTGCGGCAAGGATAGTTTCATTGCCTCTTGCAGTACAGTGAAAGCTTCCCATCTTTATAGAATGACCTGACTTTGCTCCTTTGCAATGCCAGGTCAGTTCAAAATAAGACCGAAATAATCCATGATTTGATCATGGATGAGGGAGCCGATTTGGCTTGTATAACTGAGACTTGGTTGGGGGAGGCTAGCGGCCCAGTATGGGCTCAACTCCTCTCTACTGCGTACTCAGTGGGGAGCAGGTTAGGGGAAGGGGGTGGGTGGTGGTGGAGTGGCTGTAATCCATCAGAGTAACATCTCCCTTACCAGGATCCCTGTGAGACAATTGGGCCATATTGAGTGTGTGTATTTTGGCCTGGGAACTCGGGATAGATTGGAGATTCTATTGGTGTACTGAGCACCCTGTTGCCCAATGGAGTCCCTTTTTTTAGATGTTTTTATTAGTGTTATATATAGAAACAGAAAGGTTACATCTCTGAGAATCCAACAAAACGAGTTAACGTACAAGGTCTTATCCATCAGAACCAAGACACAAGAAAAATACAGTAGTATTAACAGAAAATCTTTAACTGGGTATCAGAAGGTATCAATAAAAGAATCTTGAACCCTAACCCTAGAGAAAAACAAATGACAAAAATACCTGCCCCAACCTAGTTGATCATCCTTCTGTCAGGCATTCTAAGGAGGAGATAATCGATCCAACAATAACATACAAAATAGAAATAATGCAAGTAATTTGAGTGCAGAGACAGACATCCCAAATATTCTGTGGTGTGAACTCCACACACCAGGCTAAAAAACTATAGTTATATTTTAGTGATTAAATTCTGTATCATATAAAGAAGAGAATATAAGTTCCCTCGCTGTCATACGTCTGAATTGAAACCTGTACAAATAATAATAAGAAAAGATATTTGTTTGAAAACTTTCATTAAGTGAGTTAATTAAATCTTGTAATATATATAATTAATAAAGTATGTTTTATTATGTATTACTCTCCAGTAAGTAAAAGGAAGATTCTGAAAGATCTTGGATCCTTTAGTCTTTTCTGTCCCAGCTGCATTAAATGAAAAACTTAGTGTAATATCTTACTGTATATATTGAGCTGATGGACTGAAAAAATCTAAAATGATAAAAGGACATCCATGTTTCTAGCAAAACCAAAAAATGAATTTTAAAGTCCTTGTTCTATCAGACCAGATAATAGGTTTACAACAAAAACCTCACCAGCAAACTTCACCAGCAAAATTCTATGCAATTCTCTTCCAGTAGAGATTCAATATTATGAATAACAGATAAGAATAAATAAAATTGGTGAATTCGATCCTACTAGTGAAAGCTCAACCTACCATTTATATTGTTATAATTCCAATACAATAAGGAAAGATCTCTCAGGCAAGACAGAAAATGATCATGCATGTCTCTGCGCCCAAGGCACACCCTGGGTCACACCAATCCCTTCATACTGGCTCTCTCCTCCAAAAGACAATTCAACTACCTCCTAAAAAATCCATGGAAAGTTCAAAATAAAATAACAGCAATACTGAGAAAATGTCTATAGGCTAGTCTTTATCCCTAATCATCAGAGAAAGGAGAACTTAAAACTCTCTTAGAACACTCCCCCTACTGGATAACTTAGTATGCAAAAAGATTTCAAACAAGATTATTCATTGGAGAAGAACATAAGAAAAAGTTATTCTGCCATAACAAAGGTAATATATGTGTTGTAAATACAAGGCAACATGTCCAAATATGTAAAAATTCCATCTCGTTACAGACTAATATTCAAGAACCATGATAAAATAATTAACAAAGATCAGCTAGACCTTTAATAGTCCCCCTCCTCATGTAATGAAAGACAAACAAACAGACCGGAAAGATAAATAGAGGGGGAATAAATTCAGCCTCAACTGATCTTTATACCCCACAGCTGGGAGCATAAACTATCGAACTATAACAGTGAGATATCCCCTCTATACATATATCTAATCTTTCACAGTTTACTTCCAATTGTTTGCATCCAGCCAAGTTTCTCAAAGTGTTATTATAAAGTGTACATAACGGGTAATAAAACCCTCTAGGAAAAGAGAGAGGAAATAATAAACTGAAGCTTAGAGGAAAAACAATATAATCTTCAGCTACTTGTCCTTTGTATCTTTTCAAAAACTATAATGTCATATAGTAGGGTATAGCCGTAATCTTGTTCCATATGTATAATAATATTTACACTATTATGTCAATTTGTTTCTGAAAGTTAAGTCAACAAGAATATTCTCAATTCTTCTCTGAGTCCTCCATTCCCAGTTCATTCCCAATTCATTCTCATTTCTTCCATAAAAAAGGGAAAACAAAAGGCAGATATATGTGACATTTGCTTAAGTCTTTAGAATCATTGGGTTCATTATGCAATTTAATTCCTGTTTAGATTATTACCCATATTAGACCATATTTAGAACTCCCTAAATATTAATGGTTAAAATAAGAAAGGCAATTAACACAGGGAATACCTTAAAAGACTAAGTAATGAGGTTATATACTGAATTATGCTCAAAGTTACAATCCCAAAGTTTACTCTAAAATAGTCACATATTTTCCAGTGTCTTTTCTAATGATATGTGTTAACTCTTTAGGTCAAGACTTTAAATATTCAGTATTAAATCCTATAGAACTCCCTAAATAATATTTGGTAGAAAAAACATTATAAATAGATAGATAAACCCTGAATTAGTCATATTTCTGGAGACCAAAAAGAAAAAGGAAAGAGACATGGTAGGGGGGGGGAAAGGAGAAATTAGCATTAAAGTCTTTGAGACTTTGAGAATCTTCTAGCTCACGTAGCAAAGGGTTAACATGAAATCTTAGAAACAATGTTCAAGGACATTCTCACATAGGAGAGAGATAAATCTATGCCGGAACTACAACTTTTGTGCCTGAGGGGAAAAAAACGGTTATCAAGTTTCTTCACACAGAAATTCCTCCAGTTGAAATCATTCCGTGTAAGCCTCTCCATAGCTGTAGCTCTCAAAGCAAGAAGTTCTATTAATTTACATACAAAGGGTAAACAGTGGAAGCAAGTGAACTTTCAAATAAAATTAAGGCTTTCAGGGTTATTCTAATAGAATCTTCTGAATTCATCTCAAAGTAAAACACATCTTAACTGTCACTCCCCATACCAATTTTCCCACCCTGTCTTTAGCAAGATCAACATTCAGTAAAAATGAAAGTAGTAAAAGTTGTAAGGGATAATAAATCTTCGAGCTCAGCCAAGAGACAAGTATGGTGATTCTTCAAGATAAAGTCAAGGTCTGGACACGAAGGAAGCAAACTCTTCCTCCAACACTTTCGCTTCTCCAGTCAGAGCTTGGATAGTTAATAGCAAAAAGGTGATTATTCAGCCATAAAACACCTTGTCAGTCGTGCAAACAAAAGGAATTGTAAATGGAACTATTAATACAGGCAAGTCTTCTAGAGTTGGATCTGCCCAGCAAATGGGTGAACAGAATTTTTTCCACGCAGGCCTTTGTAAGACAAACATAGCTGAATTGACATGTGGCTTTGCAAAACATTAAGATGAAAGACAGAGTCAAGAAAGGGGCGGGGGGGGGGAGAAGAGACCATTCTTCTCTCCAAGTCTATCTTCTTCTCCATTGTAAGTTCTTGTCTGCCGGGAAGTTCAGAACAGGGGAGGTGGGAATTCACCAAGAATTTAAAATGGGAAGAAGAAGAAAAAAAACCATGATATTCCCCTACGACGAAGGCTATAAATAGTTTATAGTTTAGAGTTCAAGATTAAACTAAGAAACAAGTTATTGCTGGAGTATCAGACATTAAAAAAAAAATTCTTCGAAGCAGAACTGAAAGCTGTTAGCGTTGAAATGCTGAGATCTCCAGCAAAATAAAAGATAGCGAAAAATAAGCAAGAGCTATCAATAAAAAGCCATAGAACTGCTAAACTCACAGCCGTAGACATCTCAGAGATTTATTACGAAAGATGGAGATAGGAATATATGTAGCAAGGTCTTCCTTAATGAGGTTGGTGGAAACCTCTCCTGTTCAGCCTGGTGCTTGAAGCAGAAAAGTCTCTCCGGGGGGGGGGGGGTCGTCCAGAGTCCTCTAGACTTTCTCAAGCCTGGAATCTTGCCAGACTCCCCTCCTGTCAAAGGGGGGAGGCAAAGCTCTGCATGCATTCCGATCTTCATATTAATAATGAAGATAATTAGACCGAACGGGATTGAAAACTCCCGAGAGGTTAGTCGGGAGCTTCCTTCCAGGAAGCCATATTTGCTCTCTCGCCCAATGGAGTCTCTAACTGAGCTGATTGCGGAGCTCATGTTATAGTCTCCCAGGCTTTTGGTGTTGGGTAATTTCAATGTTCACTTTGGGACTGGCTTGTCTGGTGCAGCTCAGGAATTCATAGCAACCATGACAAATATGGGCCTATCCCAACTGGTCACAGGGCCAACACACACTGCTGGTAACACCCTTGATTTGGTCTTTTGCTCAGATTGGGGTGGTCCGTGGGTAGAGACTCCTAGAGTGTCTCCACTGTCATGGACGGACCACCATCTGGTTAAGTTGGGTTTCATGGTCACAAACCCCCTTTTCAGGGGTGCTGGACCTATTAGGATGGTCCACCCAAGAAGGCGGTTGGATGCTATAGGATTCCAAGAGGCCTTGGAGGGTTTTGGGGTTGGTTCTGCCAGTGATTCTGTTGATGCCCTGGTGGAAACCTGGAATTGGGAGTTTACCAGGGCAGTAGACATTATTGCCCCTAAGCACCTTCTCCAGTCTGCTTCAAAACTAGCTCCATGGTATACCGAACAGCTAAGGGAGTGGAGGAAGACTTGACTTGAATCTGATAGGACACTGCACAAAGCCCATTTGAAGGCTTATTCTGTGGCAATATGTGCAGCGAAGATTCTATTCTGATTCTATTCTGCATATATTGCATCTGCGAGTTCGCATCCAGAGCAGTTTGTTCAGAGTTGAGAGGGGATTGACTAAGGTTCCCTCTTCTCTGAATATAGATCTGGATTTTTCATCATCCCTCTGTGAAGCTTTTAATAACTGTTTTGCGAACAAAATCTCTTGCATTCGAGCTGACTTGGACTCCATGGTTATGGCAGGGTCAATTGCAGAGGTGTCCAGTATCTCCTTGGAGGTGTTCGGCCTACCACTTGTCCTTTGGACCCATGTCCAACATGGCTTATAACATCTAGCAGGGAGATTGTTAGAGATGGCATTTATGATGCTAGTTGACATCATAAATGCCTCACTGAGAGAGGGCAGGATGCCTCCATGTTTGAAGGAGGCAATTGTGAGACCTTTGCTTAAGAAGCCTTCCCTAGAGCCCTTAGTGATGGATAGTTATAGGCCTGTCTCCAACCTCCCTTGAGTGGGCAAAGTAATTGAGAGGGTGGTTGTTGATGAACAACAGTTTTGGATTATACTGATTATATAGATCCATTTCAAACTGGCTTTAGAGTGGGCTATGGGGTGGAGACAGTTTTGGTCATCCTAATGGATTATCTCCACCAAGGAATGGACAGAGGGAGTGTGACTTTGTTGGTTCTTTTGGGCCTTTCTGCAGCTTTCAATACTATTGACCATGGTATCCTTCGGGATTGCTTGGGGGATTTGGGAATAGGTGGCACTGCTTTGCAGTGGTTCCATTCCTGTCTCTCTGGTAGATTCCAAATAGTGTCACTCAGAGATACTTGCTCTCTGAAGCGAGTGCTATTGTATGGTATCCCTCAGGGCTCCATTCTATCTCTGATGCTTTTTAACATCTACATGAAACTGCTGGGTGAGATCATCAGGAGATTTGGAGCAGGGTGTTATCAATATGCTGATGACACCCAAATCTATTCCTTCATGACATCATCATCAGGAAATGGCATAGCCCCCCTAAATGCCTGCCTACAGGCAGTAATGGACCTTCCTGAGGGATAATAAATTGAAGCTGAATCCAAGCAAGATGGAGGTACTCATGGTAAGGGGTCATACTTTGAGGGATGTGATAGATCTTCCTGTTCTGGATGAAGTTGCACTCCCTCCGAAGGAACAGGTACGTAGCTTGGGAGTGCTTCCGGACCCAGGCCTCTCTCTGGTTTCTCAGGTTGAGGCTATGGCCACGAGCGCTTTCTATCAACTTTGGTTGATATGACAGCTGCGTCCATTCCTTGAAGAAAATGATCTCAGAACTGTGGTGCATTCTCTGGTAACCTCTAGGCTTGACTACTACAATGCACATTATGTGGGGCTGTTTTTGTATGTAGTTCAGAAACTTCAGTTGGTTCAAAATGCAGTGGCTAGCTTGGTCTCCATGGTGTCTCAGAGAGACCATATTATGCCTGTTTTGAAGCAACTGCATTGGCTGCCAATAGGTTTATGGGGAAAATACAAAGTGATGGTGATTACCTTTAAAGCGCTAAACGGCTTAAGAACGGGTTACCTGGGAGAGTGCCTTCTTCTGCATGACTCTCTCCCACCCCCATTAAGATCATCAAGAGAGGTCTGTCTCCGTACCGCCAGCTCTTCTGGCGGTGATTGAGAGTGGGACTTCTCTGTGGTCGCTCCTGGGCCGTGGAATGCACTCCCTAAAGACATTTGTGGCTAAACATCTTTACCAGCTTTTAAAAGAGCCCTTAAGACACAATTTTTAAAGCCAGGCTTTTAGTAATCTCTGAATGTTTTAATTTTTTAATTGTTCAATAGTTAGTTTTATTCTGGTTCTATTGTGTTTATTTTTGTGAACTGCCTAGAGTCTTTGGAGTCAGGTGGTACATAAATAAAATAAAATAAAATTTTATTAAATGAGATTTAAATGAAATTACACTATCAAAACAAAAACACCCCATAAATCTGCCCCAGATCCTTTATGCAGATGAAGGAAAGGAAAGGTATGGGGAGGGGCAGGTAACCTGAACAGAACAAAATTCTACTACCATCAAAGCCTGGGCCAGCCATAAGCCACAGGTATCGTTGATCCATAGTTAAGTTAGAGAAGAGTTCAACAAAAACTTCCCAAATGTTGTGACACTACCACACAATCATATTTGGTTGTGTGACAACATTGAAGACAAAGTGGTCGTTTTCATGACCAGTGCTGCACACCCACCCTCCTACTTCACTTCCTGATTGTGTGAAAGCTTGAGCTGCCAGTAGCCTGAGCTTCCATAAAGCCAGGAGGAAGGAGCAGCCCGTAGTGCATTGTGGGATCCCAAAGGATGCAGCTGGATTTTCCCCATCCTCCTCACAACTCCAGGAGCACTCGTGTGCCTGTCATATGGGCATGTTGCGGAGCCAGGAACAGTGAGATTGTGTGGGGGTAAGGCAGGTAGGCTCCTGCCTTCTCCAAGCCCTCCTCAGCCCCAGCAGCAATGGTCATGTGAACGAGCTTCCCAGTAATATTTCAGAGTGAGGAGACTCTGAATTGTCTTCATTTGCATCACTGTCCCAAGGCAGAACAAGACCTATTTGAAAGCAAAAATGGTGCCCAAGTAGCAGCTGATTGGGGTAGTAACCTGCTGTGGAGAAGATCATTAGAACAAAAGAACAACCCTGCGGGATCAGGCCTAAGGCCCATCCACTCAGGCATCTTGTTTCACACAATGGCCCACCAGACCTTGACACACAAGTTCAGCTGTGTGTGTGTGTCTACTTTAGGGATGTGCACAAACTGTTCGTGCACTCCCTGGAGGCGGTGGGGTTACCTTCCCCATCGCTTTCTCCCCTGCCAGTGCTCTCTCCAAAACCACTGGTGCAGGTCTGCAACATGCCTCCCCTTAGCCCTGGTAAGTGTCATACTGGAAGTGGCTGACACACATGCGTAAAAGGAGCGCCATAACCAGTTTGCGCACATCCCCAGTCATCTTCTTCTAACTGAGCAAAAAGGCACTTTAAAAAGAATTGATTGTTTTATGGGATCCCGGAGTGGGGACTATTGTCACTCAATCCCAGCATAGCATTTTTTCCAGTGGATGTTGCTAGTGTTTCTTCACGTGAGCCCTTTGGGAACAGATAATCTTCTTGTTTTTCTGTGTAAACTGCTTTGAGAACTTTTTTGTTGTTGTTGAAAGACAATATATAGATATTCATGGTAATTATGTTTTTCTGTGAACAATTAATGCCTTCTGAAATCCCTCTATTCTCACTGAAAATGTTTGATCTGAGCATTTGGTGCAGCCCCAATTGCTTAGGATGACTATGTCATAATTGCAAAATATACTGTATGTGCAATTGGCAACTTAAGTCAGAGACTTTGACTGTTGTTGTTGGCCTATGCATTGGGCAATGGAATTGCAGCATTGCTGATGGGCCAGTGCAGTTGCGCACAGGAAACAAAAACAGCAGCATGCTGTTTTAAGTAGTTTCACACCTGCCCTCTTGTGCAACACTGCTGGGGCTGCCTACAGTGTGTTCAGCGGTGCTGCCTGATCAGCAACACTGGTGTTGTGTCACACATCATGTGGTCTACTTGGTTTTTTTAAAAGACGCTTTCTGGGATACTTTTTATTCCTCCCAGGTAATTACTTCTCCTAAGAGGCCATATTTAGTTGGATTTAAAATGACTCCCACATGGTAGTTTTGACAGATCCTCTTTCTTCACTTTTGGATCTTTAACCTTACCCTTGAACTTCTTTCCCTTTTTTGTTGGTCCAAGTGAACTTACATGATAATCCAACAGTTTGGTTTTTTGACTGATAAAATCCAGTCTTCTAATTCTTAAAGGCTAACAAGCACAACTGTACACTAAAATCCATGGCAAAGATTTGATTTTTGGATTCATCACAGGAGTTAAAATGTCACATCAGAGTGTCGGCAGGTAACATATTTTGTCATCTCTGGTTGGCTGATGAAGTTCTGACCTAGTTCTGTAGGTATTCTATAAGCCTGGCGTAATCAGTCTTCAGCAAAATGCTGCAGAGAGCGCTAGAGATTTGAGTTTAGTTTAGAATTGTGTAGCCTGCTAATACGGTAGAACTTGGTATCTGTGCAGAAGGAGTGTGTGTGTGTGTGTGTGTGTGTGTGTGTGTGTGTGTGTGTGTAAAATCCTATCCAAATGTCCTGATTGTTCAAATTTTGTTTTGTCTCCTCAGTGTGTACAATGTGTATCTTATTTTATTTGTTTTTCTGTGTGAACTTTGGGAACTTTTGTTGAGAAGCGGTATATAATAATAATTATTAGTAGTAATGTAACATCACATTAATTTGGAACAAGACAGCAATTCACAAATGTTCTCCACAGTGCTGGTGCAACTTTCCTATTATTTCTATCAATCAATCAATTATCTTTATTAAGGTCCAAGACCAGGATAAGATAGGAACAGTAAAGCATGATGCAATAACAAATTATGAGGAGTACATACATTACAATAGGACAAATTATGAAGCAATAAAACCATATTACATTAAAATTACTACATTAGCATTACTGTAAACTATAATTACTATAAAATGATTACTATAAAATTCCTAATAATTACTAGTAGTTATTATACACTATAATTACTATAAAATGCTGCTCTAGAATTTGTGAGGAAGACTGTAAAGCTACTACTACATATCAGATTAAATATAGTAAAATATTACTAAATATAGTAAAATATATTAAAATAGGAAGAGAACAGAAGCAAAAGTATGAGTATAAGGTCACTATGTTTATATTCAAAGTTATATGCATCTGTCTTTAAGAGGATAAAAACATAAGATATTTAAACTATAGGATGGGGTGGCTAAAATTTGTAGGATAGGATAACTAGTTGAGAGCAAAGTGGGCAAGTAAAATAGACAGTGGTTAAAATCAATACAGGACTGATACATGGTTATAGACTGGTAGTCAGGGCTTGGCAGATCTTGCATGCTGCCTCACAGAACTTGGCAGTGTTATATGTGAAGCCCCGATCTTCATCCAAAAGCAGCATCCTGCTGTAAGCTTGACTAGGGCGGCCAGGGTACTTGAGGAGCAGTGGAAGTATAAGCTTGTCATGACTGTCCCTATAAAAGGGGCATGAGAGGAGTACGTGCTCTGTGGTTTCTACCTCCCCAGTGTCACAGGGGCAAAGTCTTTCCATGATTGGGAGTTTTCTGTATTTGCCTTCTAGCACTGCATAGGGAAAGGCATGACAACGAGCAAGGGAGAAAGCCCTTCTGTGGCTTGGGATTTGGAGCTGTGTCAAGTACATGATGGGGGAGACAGTGAATCTAATGCTTTTCAAGGACAGGAGGCCTGGTGCCCCACTGAGGTCAACCTGGCGCATAGTATCCAAAATGTTCTGTGTGATGCCCATTTCCGCATTGTCACAGCCCATAGCAAGTAGGAGGGGCGGGGAGAAGGCCAGTAATACCACTTTATTCCAGACTGCTCATTTCCAGGAGGACTGGAAATTGTCCTGTAGGGTCAGAGGGGCCAGGCCCTGAGGGCTGAGAGCTAGTTTGAACCAGTGGTTGAGAACAGTCATCCACACCCTGGCCTCAACTTTTATCATGCCAGTTTCCAGGTGTAGAGTAACATTGGAGACACAGTAAGGCACTTGTAGGGCTGCTCTTAGGAATTTAGACTGGACACATTCTAGTTAGGCAGGATTGGAGGGGGTCCTGGGTGGGCACCATAAAGTAGTTGAGCCAGTGGCTTGGCCTCAAATAGTTTAAGCGCTGCTGGTACATAATGCCCTCCTCTAGTCTGTAAGAATTTCAGGATGGCAGTGGAGCTTCATTGCGCAGTGAGGGCAACGTGATCACAATGAGCCTTTCTTGTGCCAGAGGTGTGAGGGACCACACCCAGGTATGTGAAGCAAGTGACCTGCTCAGTTCTAAAGCCGTCAGTATTCCAGTGGCAGATCTTGGGTCTTCTGGCAAAGGCCATGGCCTTAGCTTTTTGGTAATTAATTTCAGATTGTTCACTCATGCAGAACTGCGCTAGTGTTGCCAGCGCCCTTCTGAGACCTATAGGGGTCCCCAAGAGGAGTGCAGCATTGTTGGCGTAAAGTAGGGTAGGGATACTTCTTTTGGTCAGCTTGCGGGGATTAAAGTCTGGGTTCTTAAGATGGCTCACTATGGCATTGATGTAAAAGTTGAAAAGAAGTGGGGCCAGGATACATCCCTGTTTGACTCCCTTCTGGGTCAGGGCATGGTTCATAAGGTGTCCTTGGGGGCTATACCTCACCCTGAGTGTTGTGTCTGTGTGGAGGATGCGAATTAGGTAGAGCATACGTCGATCAACTGAGGAAGATTCCAGCTTCTCCAATAGCTTAACTTATGGAGTCAAATGCGGCCTTGAGATCTATGAAAGGATGCTGATTTGTTGGAGGAATACTTTTCAATGAGGTGTTGCAGCACCAGGCATTGATCAGTTGTGGATCTGCCTTCCCTAAAGCCCGCTTGCTCATCTGCCAGCAGATTTTATTGTTCCAACCCGTCCTTGTGTTTCCCATGTAGGTGTCTGGCATATAGCTTGCTGATGGTGTTGAGCAAGCTGATGGGCCTATAGTTGGCAGGGTTATCCCTTCTTTCCTTTTTAAATATGGGGGCGATGATTGCCAACCCCAGTTCTTGGGAATGTGGCCATGAGATTCAAGATAGGTAAATAGTGAAGCCAGAACTGGGGCCCACCATTTCAGATTACTTTTTATAAGATCCATAGGGATGAGGTTTTCCCTGGAGGCCTTCCCTGCTTTAGATTGAGAGACAAGGGACTTCAACCTCTGCTGCAGTAACCGGCGGCCAGCTGGGCACATCTTTTAGCCCAGATCCGCAGTGGCGTCTTCATATAGGTTCTGAAAGTGCGATTCCCAGAGCACTGGAGGGATGTGAGAGTCTATCTGAGCCAAGCCATTGTAAGAGGGCCAGTAAATCAGTGAGAGGCTTTGTTTTTTGTTTAACCTCAGCCTCAGCTTTCTTTTTAATTCTGCTAGGTCATCATGGATTGCTTTTAACTTGGGGTTCTCCATGAATGGGTTAGCTTGTGAAGAGTTAAGTGGTTGGGAGCTTTGTTGGGGGTGGGGGTTATTGTAGTTAATTAGCCTCCCAGTGATAACCCCCGGGTCAAAAAAAACAAAGAAGGTCACTTAGACAGTAAGCCCTTAGGTGATGTGCCAGGTGTAGAACTTGGGAGGGGATGGCTGCTGTTCTGAAGGTTAGGAAGAGAAGCAGCAGCTCTGCCTGGGAGAAACTAAAAGTCTTTCAGTCCTATGCTATCAAATTGACACTTTAGAATGTTGGATAGTGAGGCCAGTATAGTTTTCTGGTTTGACCAAATTCGGGATTCCCTTCCAGGCAGCTCAGTAAGTGTGGCTGCAGTATTTTACTGAAGTTTTGAATGTTTAGGATAGTGTCTGCATCTGGTCGACTTGGCAATCTCACTGGGGGCTGGGGCTGGCTAGCTGGGAGTTACAGTCTGTGTGGGAGCATTGCCTTTGTGTAAATTGTTTGAAGTCAAGCCAGAGTTCATCTATTTTTAGCAGAAATTTCATTTAGATTTGCAATTATGGTGACCATGGACTCTGCAGACAACAAACAGGCATCTGCTAAATACTGGGTGAGGAGATCATGGGGGAGGTGTGTGGCATGCCAGGGAGATTTATGGGCCTCGTTACTCAGTCCTGGGAAGTTGCTCCAGCCAGGACATTTGGATGATTTGGGAGAAGTTAGCTTTAGTTGAAACTCCCCTGCGGCATGGCCCTTATTGTGTGTGTGTCGGGGTGGGGAGGCCTTTTTGATTCATCGGTGCACAAGGCTGTAAATCTATTCTTAAGAAGGAGAGTCCCGTCAGAAGAGTTACTCAATGTTTCCCTTTGCCTTGCTGGTGCTGGTCCTCCTCCCTGATTGAGGCTGGGCACCATTTGCATTATCAGGGCTTTCTTTGTTTTCCCTGCTTTGTTTCCAAGGTGCCTTGGAAGGGGTTGTGCAGAGCCTCAGCAGGGTGCTGCTTACCGGTCGCCATCTTGGCTCCTCCTCTATATCTATTAGTCATTAGCCAAGCCTTTGTAAACTGTAGACATACCTGAGAGCTTAATAACATGGCCTATAGGCTAACAATTGAAACTAGTATTGTGCTGTTCTTGATCAGGAGATTTTGTGATTGCTATTAGTTATAAAACCTTTTGAGTGTAGCACACTGTCAGCAGTAGTTGCAAATTATACTGGCAGGGTACTGTCTATATAGCTATGATGAGGAGGAGTTTGAGCCTTCTACCATTATAAGCTCTGAACATTCTTATTGGTCATAAAATCAGAACTATCTGTCAAATCTACCTGACCACATGCACATATACTTGGTGAAAAGAGACACCACCTCTCCAAATTTGGAGCCAATTCATTGGAAAGTGGCCAAGATACTGTAGTGTTAATATCAGCCCCTAAAAAGAGAGGGCTCACATGTTTGCTATGCTTTTATGCAGGCTTCCCCAAACTGTGGCCCTCCAAATGTTGCTGAACTACAACTCCCAGCATACCCAGCCACAAAAAAATATGTTTAGGGATGCTGGGAGTTGTAGTTCAGCGACATCTGGAGGGCTGCAGTTTGGGGAAGCCTGCTTTTATGCATATTAAATATAACACATTTACCTCAGTCCATGACTAGGTGCTTTACCTGAGCTGAGTCCATGACCAAGTTCTTTGATGTTAAAAATGGGGGGTGGGGTGGGGGTTCCTCTTACATTCAGAGTAATTCATCTTTAAATGAATTGCTTTAAATGTTTTAAAAATTCAGGTATGTGCTGGAGCATAATCCTGTGTTTTGAAAAAATGTTTGTTTCCTGAGTTACTAGCCTCTGAAGTCCCCATAATAACAGGGTAAAATCAGCGAAGGGCATTTACTGTCAGTTTTGCCAGCTGAGGCTTCTGAAGCCAGAGTTGGGAGAGGCAAATCCTGGCAAGTGATTTCCTAGTTCTAAATGTAACTGCTTCATAAGGAGAGCCAAGGAACACTCTGGCACTTCTTGAGTTAAAGAGATGTTCCCTTCCCCCTTCCCTTTCCTTTTATGGGCATGTATTTTCTCCGTCCACTGAGGTAGCAGCAAGGTGGCAAGGGACCTTGCCAGGGCACATGGGGTGCAGTGAGATGGCAAAGAAATAGGAAGGGACAAGGGAACACACAAGGCTGTGGCAAAATGGCAGGGGGCCTTGCAAGAGGAGTTCTTGAGGTGGAAGACTGCCTTTGAACATGAATTTTCTACATCGGATATACTGCCCATTAATATGGAGGCTACACTTAGCCAACATGGGTTAGAGCTACAGTTAAACTTCTCTTTTCCACACTGCCCAGTCAGATTTTCCATTTCAGAAAGACTTCTGATTCAGTCATCCAAAAAACTTCAGTTTAAGATGACGGTTAAGATGCTTTCAGTTTTCACTTGGGCTCTGAAAGCATGGATATTGCAAGTTAAGGTGCCTGTTTTAACTTCTGTGCCATATAAGCTGTAAAGACTCTGTACAGTATCTTATATTATGCTGCTTTAGAAATGAGGCTCCATGCACCTGCACTTTGCATTGGTCTTTCAGCTTGAGATTGGTCTGGGGAGGGCTGCACCAAAGCATAAATTCAGCAGGTGCCGTTTGTCCAGTTACTTAACTGAGCAAAGAGGTACCTTTTGAAATGGTGACTCTCTTATATTTAGCAGGAGGAGAGTAACTGTCACTATCCAACTCCAGCACAGCATTTTTCCACTGACAGTTGCAGGTGTCTACCCTTTGTTTCTTTTTAGATAGTCTTTTTGGAACAGAGAGTCATCTCCCCCCCGCACCCCCTCCGCCTCTTTGTTGAGAAGCAGTATATAAATATCTGTACTAGTAATAGAAGAGATGCCCCTGGTGAATTTCTGACGGATGCATCTTTACAATCACACTGTTTCCCCCAAAGTGCTACCTGTATTGTAAATGTCAAGCCAGAAATTCAAATGTATCCAATACAGCCACAATAACTTCCTACAGATATACATGATGGTTTTCTTTCTCATGCATCTCCACAAGATATAGTTATGCACGTGCTAGAATATAACAGGGCTTGGGACCTTTGCACATGAGTAGAACTCGCCTTACTTGTAATGATAGACCTCATGCCCTTACTCATGACATCCTTGCATCCTTGCATGTGAGTAGACAATTTGTGAGTAAGCCTTCTAGCTTTACTTGCCAGTAGACCCTCAACCTTACTCTTGAGTCGACCTGAAATTATTCATAGGTAGCCCTTCAACCTTATTTGCAGGTGTACATAACATCCTAGGCATTTTTCACACAGGACTTTTAGCTCACGTTTCCTCCGGAATAGAGGGTTGGCGTTCATATATTGGCCACCTTTACTCCAAAGTCCCTGTGAGCTATCAGGGGAGAACTGGTACAAATGTGGTGCAGTTTGAAGGTTTGGCATCAAGGGGCGGGTTCTTTAAGGATGGGGGGGTGCACTTACCCTCCTGCTGCTTTTCCCTGCCGGCGCTCCTTTAAAAAAAATAATACTTGGGGTGGCAGCATACCTCCCTGCTGCCCCTGCCTCCATTTTTGGCCAGAAGTGGCCGGAAGTACCATGCGCCCGTTCTATCCTGTTCAGAGGCCCATAAAAGGGCCTCCGAACAGGTTTGTGCACATCCCTAATGGAGCCTCTTTTCTAAACTAACATAACATGTACAAGACTGTACAATATCTTTACAGCTTATATGGTGCTGAAGTTAAGATGGGCACCTTAACTTGCAATCTTCATGCTTTTTAGAACATGAGTGAAAACTGAAAAAAATCTCTACTCTCATTTTAAACTGAAAGTTTTTGGATGACAGTTTTATGGCTTCCAAATGTATTTTTCTGGAAGAGCATTAAAGGATTAGTAATCAAACAAAAAGTAAAATTGTGCCATCGAGTCGGCTCCTTGTGACCACAGAGCCATGTGGTTTTCTTTGGTAGAATTCAGGAGGGGTTTACCATTGCCATCTCCCATGCAGTATGAGCTGATGCCTTTCAGCATCTTCCTATATTGCTGCTGCTCGATATAGATGTTTCCTATAGTCTGGAAAACATACCAGCAGAGATTCGAACCAGCAACCTCTTGCTCCCTAGGCAAGTTACGTCCCTGCTGCACCATTAGGTGGCTCCTACCTATTACTTCATTTGAACTGAGAGATACTACCCATTGTAAGCTGTGTATGGTTCTACTGTGATGAACTGTTTGAGGTTCTACTGCAGTACACACTAGAAGAAGTAATGGTTTGTTCCTAAAACATTACACTCGCTTATATTGAGATGCTGGTAAGGTTCACCATGAAGATTAAATACTAACATTTTAAGGCCCCAGTAAGCACAAATGGTTTTTAGATGCCCAGCTTGTCGAACAATGTGCCCCTTTCAGATATTTGGGGATTGGTTTTCAGGAATCACTTTCTTGGAAGGCCCATTTTGAAATGGTGCTGGTAGTAGCCAATAGAACAATGAGGGCCATTCTAAGATTTTGTTACTCTAGGAGAGGGCAGCTTGTGGTTCCTGCTCTTAGAATATTCCAGAGAAAACTGAAAGCTCAACTCCTGTATGGGGTGGAGATTTGGGGATTGAATGATAAATATGTTGCACAGATGGAAGTTATTTAAAATAATTTTGCCCTTCCCAAAGGAATACCTGCTCCCCACTTAAGAATGGAGGTGGGCCTGCTTTCTGTCTCCATTAGCATTATATACTAATGCTAATTATATCACTATATTTTACTGAGATATTTTAAGAAACTGACTTATTTATCAGAGCACCATTTAGTGAAATTTCATCTTTCACAGCTTAAAATGAGCCAGTGGCTGTCTAGTTTCTCATATATTATTCAACAGTTACCCCTGCTAACTTGGCAAAGAGGCACCTTTCAACGTGGTGATTCTCTTTGTTTAGCAGGGGGAGAATAACTGGCCCTATCCACTCCCAGCACAGTACCTTCAGTGATGATTCCTGGGGTCTATCTTATGTTTCTTTTTAGATTGTGAGCCCTTTGGGGACAGGGATTTATCTTATTTATTTGTTATTTCTCTGTGTAAATTGCCCTGAGCCATTTTTGGAAGGGTGGTATAGAAATCAATCAAACAAACAGTATTATTTGCCCTCCTTGGATCATCTCAAGTCCTGGGACAAGGGCAAACTATGGGACTGGCTTTTTGCCCACAGTGCCAAACAGCACTTCTTCACATTCAAAATTCTGAATTTCCCCTTTTAATTTTAAACCCCCAATTTAAGAAAAATAGGTATAGCTCACACTATCTGTTTAATCTTACCAGTGTGCCTTTTCGGAAAGCTTTTACAACCCTTTGCTTTCAAACTATGCAGACAGAATATTTATAGGGCAGGTTTCACAGAATTCCAGTAGCCCACCAATTATGTTCTTGTGAACGGAGGTAAGTTGAGGATGTTGTGTGTTATATTCTACACTGCCCGTACTATACTGATATAAGGGGGAAATTTTAGGGCTGCCTAATTTGTAATTTTTCAGGTTCCGAAGCAGAATGTGTGTGTTTTCATTTGTCCAATGCAGTACCTTACTTGAATTATCAAACAGCTTTGTTTGCCTTAGCTGCTACTAAACTTAGAACGAATCTAGCACCTGATAAACACAAATGATATAAATGTAAGTTGAAGACCTTAGACCTGAAATATTTAGCTTTTTGTGTTCTATTAAATATTACTGGTCACAATACCTCAGAAAGGACATTAGAGAACTGGAGAAGGTGCAGAACAGTGGTCCCTTTAATTTTTTTCATCTCTGTGCGGAATGCATTTTGTTCTAGACAGCAGTTTCAAGGCATTGTGTGCACATGTGCATTCAGAGTGGGGCCTTCCTGATTCAACCTGAGTGGGATCTAACATTAACTGAGCAGACATTAAAAACCTTGTGAGCACGCGCATGTTTGCATGCCTTGGAGGGAACACTGGTGCAGAAGAGGTCAACCAAGATGATCAGGGGCTTAGAATGCTTTCCTTACATGGCAAAGCTACAACACTGAGGGCTTTTTAGTTTAGAAAAAAGATGTCTGAGGGGAGACATGATAGAGGTCTATAAAATCATGCATGGTGTGGAGAAAGTTGATAAAGATAAAGATTTCTCCCTCTCTCATAACACTAGAACCAGGGGTCACCCCATGAAACTGATTGCCAAGGAATTTAAGACTGGCAGAAGGAAGTACTTTTTCACACAATACATAATTAACCTATGAAATTCTCTGCTTCAAGATCTGGTGACAGACAGCCAGGGTAAGAAATTCATGGAGGACAGGTTTATCAGTGGCTGCTAGTGTGAGGACTATAGTCCACCTCCAGCTTAAGAGGCAAGTTGCCTCTAAATACCAGTTGTGGGGGAGCAACAGCAAGAGAGGGGACATGCCCTCAGGTCTTGCCTATGGGCTTCCTGGAGGTGTCTGGTGGGCCACTGTGTGAAACAGGATGCTGGACTGCATATGCCTTGGACCTGATCCAGCAGGGCTGTTCTTATGTACTTACATATTTATGTAATGGCTTATGGCTACACAATGAAATGATTTACTACTACTGCTATTGGTTCAATAATAATACAGTTGGTTCAGAAAGAATACAGAGCCAGGATTATGTCTTGGCTTCATACAGTGTCCTTAAGCACTGGGACCATATGTCTTCCCCCACTGCCAAGGGAGCTGGAAGCATCCTCCGTCTAATTCTGGTTGGGAAACAGCCAGAATCTCTCATTACACTTGAACTGAATAATCCTGGCTTATTTAACCAGAGCTACAAAATAAATCAGGGTGATTTAAAATAAATTTAAAATAAATCAGGATGATGTTGAAGCCAGATCTTGACTAATCAGATTTGAAATAGTATACTTCCATGTCTTATGTGGGCAAGGGAGGGGAATGTGGGTGTTCCTGAAACCAGGGGCGTAACAAGGCTGGAGTGGGTCCAGAGACAAAATTTTAAAATGGGCCCCTCACTGATACACACACACACACACACACACACACACACACACACACACACACACTCTTCACAATATATAGTCATGTGACTTGCCTCTGGGGGGCCCCTCGAGGTGTGGGGGGCCCCCAGGCAGCCACCTCCCCTTGCCTTATGGTAGTTACGCCCCTGCTAGAGAAAGACATGCTGTTCTGGTAGCGCCAGGTCTTAACACTCACACCAATTTCGGAGGATGAATACAACGGAAGGAAGCCCGGGCGGGTGCACGGCTGGGGGAGTCAGTCATGTGACTTGCCTCTGGGGCCCCCCCAAGGCAGTGGGCCCCCAGACAACTGTCTCCCCTTGCCCTATTATAGTTACGCCCCTGCCTGAAACTCAGAGACATAACAAGAAGCCAAGATTATATGTTGTCTTTGCATTACATCTGGACTGGCCCTTTGGAATCAACTGCACAGATTTGGAATGGATACAGAGCTTCTGAAAATCATACACTAGGAGGTTTTAGGAGGGAACTGAAGCCATCTGAGAGGTAAAGTAGTCCAGCTGTCAGGTTGGTTCTACCCCCTCTGAAAAAACTGTTGGTGTTTAAAAGAGCCTTGCTCTGTTTCTTAGACACTGGCTCTAGTTGAGCTGTGAAGCCTCTGACTGCCCTTAGACAGGATGTGGTAGCATGTTGGTGTCCTTCTCTATTGTTGTAGGTTCTGAAGAATCATCCTCAGTCAGAGGGCAGCAGGGCAACCTTCTTAGGCTGTGCAAGTAGAGGTAGAGCTAGCCCCTGGCATTCTTCTCCAATGGGAGTCTTTGGAAGGGGGGGCCTTCTGAGGTTCTTTCTGGATATGATTTCTTGATCTACTTCCACATCTTCTGAATCCTTGGATATCTCTTCTGGTTGTCAGGGGTCCAACTTCTGGGCTATGATGGGTATCTTCCTAACTACCCAGTCTATCCCTAGATAGAATGGGGATGGAGTTCAGTTCAGCTAGGGGTGCACAACTTTGGCCCTCCATCTGTTTTTTTGTTTTTGTTTTTAAACCACTTTTTATTCAATTTTTCACAACATAAAATACACACACGCACACACACAAAGGGGAAAAAAAGGAAAAAAACACAAACAAAACAAACAAGCAAAAAACATGAGGACTTCCATCTCATCATTAGAACAAGTATCAGATACAATACCCAAGTCTTTCCTGTAATTTAATCGTACGAAAGTTAGCTCTAGGGCATTTTAAAAATATTTTTGTTACCACTCAAAAGCTTGATAGAAATCCATTTCATAATATGTTTTTAGGTAAATAAGAAGAGGGTCCCACCCCCTTTTAAATACTTCAAATTTATTTCTTAATAATGCTGTTAGCTTTGCCATTTCTGCCAACTCTCACACTTTAAGTATCCAATCCTCTTTACTCGGGCAATGGATGTCTTTCCATTTGTATGCAAATGTCAATCTTGCTGCTGCTGTCAGATACATAAAGAGGGTCCAGTATTTCCTAGGCAATTAACTGTTATCAATACCTAATAGTATTGTTTCTGGGCTCTTAGGGAAAGTCATTTTAAACACTTTCTTAAGCTCATTGTATATTAAATCCCAATAGCCTTTAGACTTATTTCAAGTCCACCATAAATATATATAGGAACCCTCCTCTTTTTTACACTTCCAACATTTGTTTGACATGTTCTTGTAAATTAAAGCCAGCTTCTTAGGAGTTAAATGCCATCTGTACATCATTTGAAGATTATTTTCCTTTAAATTAGAACAGGCAGTGTATTTCATGTCTTCTATCCATAGTTTTTCCCATCTCTCCAAGTCTATATTGTAACCAAAATCATGGTTTAATCATTGACGTTTAATCATTGAAGTTTTCACTACTTCCGTTCTTGTATCTTCCAATAATAACAGATCGTACATCCTAGAAACTAGTTTGTCTTCCTTGTCACACAAGTGTTGTTTAAATTCTGACTTTGATTGATTAAAACCCTTTTTGCAATCTTGCTTGAATAAGGCGCTAATCTGGTGATACTGAAACCAAGAAATATTCCAATACTGCATAAGATCTAGTTTTTTAAGTTCGTATTTTGCACCTTGGAGAACAAGCAGTTGTCAATATGTAGGCCATGTCTGTTGCATATTTTTCTGTTTTCTAGATATAACTTCCAGTGGAGATACCCAAAGTGGAATTTTTGGTTCTAACACAAGTTTGTTTTTTATCCATACCATATATAAACTTTTTCTAACATAGTGATTTAAGAAGTCTTTACCTTATCATAAAATAGATATGCATGCCAACCATATCTTATATTGAATCCTTCCAAATCTAACAGTCTTGGATTTTTTAATGTAATCCATTATTTCATCCAGCTTAGGCATATTGCTTCAAAATATAACTTAAAATTCGGTAACGCAAACCCTCCTCTCTTCCTGTCGTCCGTTAGATTTTTAAAATTTATTCTTGGTTTTTTGCCCTGCCAAATAAAGTTCTTTACGCCTTTATGCCATTGATCAAAAATTGACATTGTATTTATTACTGGTATTGTCTGGAAGAAATATAGCATTTTAGGAAGAACATTCATTTCGATAACAGAAATTCTTCCACTTAACGATAAATTCAATCTATTCCATCTACATAAGTCTATCTTTATTTCCTTCCAGATTTTAATAAAATTATTTTGAAACAATAAGGCATTATTTGTTGTAAGTGTAACTCCTAGGTATTTTACCTTTTCCCCCACATTGAAACTAGATCTCAAGACAAATTTTTCAATATCTTCTTTGTTCATATTTTTAATTAATACCTTTGTCTTATCCTTATTTATATAGAACCTGCCAAATTCCCATATGATTCTAATATTTCCAATAATGTATCAATTGACTCTAAAGGATCTTGTAAAAACAACACTATATCGTCTGCAAAGGCTCTTAGTTTGTATCTTTGTGTCCCTATTGACAATCCTTGTATTTTGGTCTCTTCCCTTATCTTCCTGCACATAATTTCTAAGACCAATATAAATAATAATGGAGACAGGGGGCAATCTTGTCTAGTACCTTTTTGAATACTAAAATAATCTGTAAGTTCTCCATTAACCTTAATGTTTGTTTTTTGTTCAGAATATATAGACCCAGTCACCCTTATATAATTAGCTCCAAACTCTACAATTTCCAGGGTTTTCAACATAAATTGCCAGGAGATGTTATTGAAAGCTTTCTCTGCGTCCAAAAATAACATAGCCAGTTGTTTATCATTATGCTTTTCGTAATATTCTAATACATTTAAAACAGTTTGCATACTGTCCCTTATTTGCCTTTTTGGTAGAAATCCAGCCTGATCTTCATGAATTAACTCTGCCAAGACCTCCTCCATTCTTTTAGCAAGTATAGAAGCAAATAATTTATAATCATTATTAAGTAAGGAGATTGGTCTATATTTTTAACCAGAGTTTGATCTTGGCCAGGTTTTGGTATTAATGTAATAGTCGCCTGCCTCCATGAATCAGGGAACCAACCCTTCATCATAATTTCATTCATTGTCCGTTGTAATGGTTGAGACAATACTTCACTAAAAGCTTTGTAGTATATAATAGAGAGCCCATCTGGTCCTGGCGATTTCCCCCCTTTTCTTGCTTAATAGCATCCTTAACTTCTTCGTTGGAAATTGGAAGATTCAATATTTCCCGTTGTTTAGGTTTAATTTTGGTAAATTCCTTAATTGTAAGAATTGTTCTACTTTATTTATGTCAACCTTTCTTTTTTGATATAACTCCTTATAATATTTATAAAATTCTCTTTTAATTACTGACTGTTGATTAATAATACCACTGGATGTACTCAGACTCATTATATAATTCTTTTGCTGTTCAGCTCTTAATTTCCAGGCCAGATATTTACCTGGTTTATTTGCCTGTTCAAAAGATTTCTGTTTTAGAAATTTTAAATTTCTTTCCATCTCCTCCACTGTCAACATGTCAAACAATATTTCTGTTTTAATACCTTTAATTGTTGTATTAAAGTTTGGTCACCTTTTTTTCCAATTAGTTCCCCTTCCAAGTCCTTAATTTGAATTTGGATTAGGTCCTTGTTCTCTTTTTTCTTTTCCCCCAGTATGCATTTTGTTGAATAAAGAAACCCCTCATCACCACCTTACTTGCGTCCTATACTGTCTTCATTTGTAGATCGTCCTTTAGGTTTATCTCAAAATATTCTTTTAAGTTTTTGTAAACCTAATTTCATGATTTTAGAGTGATTCAAAAGGGACTCGTTTAATTTCCATTGATAGTTTTTCTTTATTCCAATTTTCTACTTTAATTCTATAGGATTATGATCAGAAAATATCCTTGGCAGTATATCAATATCTTTGATTGTTATCAACACATCTGCATTAGCCCAGATCATATCTATTCTCGCGTGCAGTTTATATCTATCTGAAAAGAAAGTATACTCTTTAGCATCTGTATTTTTAATTCTCCATATATCATGTAAACCAAAGTGCTCAACCATATTAAAAAGGGCTTTTGGTAATTTCCCATCATTTTTTTTTCAAGTCTATTGAATCACTATCAGCCTGTGTTGAGACAACTCCATTAAAGTTTCCCATTAATATAATCCATTGCCTATCTGTCTCTGTTAGTTGTTTTTCCAATTTTCTATAGAAGTCTGCTTTTGCCTCATTAGGGGCATATATGCCCACTACTATATATTTTAAGTCTCCAACCTTTATTTCTACTATCAAAACTCTTCCATAATCATCTTTATATATCAGTTTTGGCTCTAAAAAGTCTTTTATATAACTAAAACTCCCCCTTTTTATATAACTACTCCCCCTTTTTTCTTAATATCTAATGTTTCAAATTGCTGGCCAAGTGCTTTGTTTTGTAGGTATTTTCTATCTCTCCTTCTTATATGCACTTCCTGTAAGCAAATCAAGTCTAATTTTCTTTTCTTTAGATCATGGAAATTTTTTTGGCATTTTGTTTTTATATTTAAACCATTTACATTTAAGGAAAATAATTTTATTTCCATACTGACTATTTATTTGTTTTGCTAATCCCTCCCTTATTTATTGCCTTGTGTCTTTTGGAGCTCTCCTAAGACCTGAAGATCGTTCCTGTATGTGCTGAGAAATTGTTTTATTTTAGAGTCTTCGGTTAATCTATATTTCTTATTTTTATAGGTAAAGGCAACCCTTTGAGGAAACTCCCATCTAAAGGGGATTTTATTTTGTTTTAAAGTATCAGTCAAATCCCTTTAGTCTTTTTGTTTCCTAAGAAGTCTCCTTGGGATTTCTTTCATCGCCACAATTGTCCATTAATTTCCCATTTATTTTGAAAATGGGCTTGCATAATACGGTCTCAGGTAGATTTTGAATTAAGTTGGATTATGCAGTCTCTAGGCACTTTGTGGGTGGCTGCAAAAGTGGCATTTACTCTAAAGGCATCTTCAATAAGTGCTTCCATATTAAGTAGATCTATCTGCGAAAGTTTGGCTAATTCATTTGTCAGCAAATCTGCTAAATTTTGAGTTGTGCTTTCTGGAATTCCCCTTATTCTAAGCAGTTTTTCCCTCTGCACCAGTTGCAACATTGCAAGTTGATCAGCTAACTCTTCATTTTCCTTTTTCAACTCCATTATCTCCTGATCTGCAGCATCTACTTTTTTGGAAATTTGTTTAGTATCCTCCACTATCCTTTTATTTATTTCTTCCAAGTTGTTACATTTATTTGAGTTGTCTATGATCCCTTGTTTCATCACTTGTACCTCCTTATTCAGTTGCAACATATTTTGCTTTAAGACCTGTGAATCTGCTTTTATCTGTTGTATGACCTCTTTAAGAGTTTGCATATCATGGACCATAGATTGTACCACTTTGTTATTTGTGTCTAATTTACTATTAATGGTTTGAAGTAACTTCCAAATTTCACCAGTGGACCTATCCATTTGGGGAATCGTTCCCACTGATAGTTTTCTGGCCATGTAAGTTTGTGGTCCAGTTGGAGTATTCTTATTTTTAGACATTATAATATACTAGCCATAACCTACAGTAACATATTGGATGTTTACAACAAAATTAACTCTTTAAACAATATGTACCTCCTATGACTAAAAGAGGGAAAGTGTAGTTTGCACTTTAATTCCACTTCACGCTTTGACTCTTTTAACTCTTCTTCGCTCAAGGTGTATCCGTTTGTTCACTCTGCAGATATAGTCACAGGCAAACTTCGACCCAAACTCGCATTTGTAGACTCACGTTGAAAGTCAACTATGCCCCCAAAGAAGGTGGGAGATATACTTCACACTCTTGAAAACACCCAGAAGTTCACCATATTCACCTCAGTGATCCCCAGCGTCGAATCTTTGCACTTAGGGCGTATTGTGAGCTAACAATATAGTAACTTGGGCTACTTTGAGTAACTTTAGCAAGATTTGGATTACTTTAGATTACTTTAGCAGATTTAATAACCATTTGAAAACACAAAGGCAGGGGTGGGTGCTAGTCATCCCTCTTTTCGAAACTACTACAAAGTTTTGGCTCCTCTTCTCCTGTCGATGTGCTTATAAAGTTTTAGTCTCTCTCCATGTGCGGCTGTGATATTTCAACCATACCTTGACATCCAAAGGCATCCAAAAAGCATTGTTTAAATAAGGTTCTATCTCGCAAGTTGTTGTTTTCCTTGTTCTTTTAGATGAGATTCTTAATAAATTCCTTTGTTGACTTGTTGGCGTTTGATAGAAGTTGCAGTGCTTCCGAGCTTAGTTTCAGGACAGCCTGAACTCCACACTGCAGTACTCTCCTTGACTCTAGCCCTGTCGCTTGCCTGGCACGAAGAGCCCTCAGCTTCCCCATGCCCCTTCGCAGCAGGAGCTGACTTCTTCGGGCTGTTTGAGTCTTCTTCGCCTCCCACTTTAATCCAGTGGGGTGGGGGGTGGTTGTTGAGTCCCCCCAGTAGCTTTCTGCAGGTCTTCTCTTGGAGACTCCAAGAGAAGCATCTTGCTCGGTCAGCATCGGAACTGGAAGTGGCCCTCCATCTGTCATCTGCAGGAGGGCGAAGTTGTGCATCCCTGAGTTGGGACATTAGAGAAATACCGAGCTCATTCACGCAGTCAAAAACTGTGTTCTACCCAGGTTTGGGAGCTGTGTGTACTCCCAATTTTTGGTTGTGTAAGCCAGTTAGGAGGAAAACCTGGGTAGAAGTTAGGAGGAAAACCTGGGTAGAAGTGATTGTATAGAAGCAAGGTAGGAGGTAAAGCTACCTATGTTTTCCTCCTACCTTGCTTCCACACAATCACTTCTACCCAAATTTTCCTCCTACCTTGCTTCCACACAACCGAAAATTGGGAGCACACACAGTTCCCAAACCTGGGTAGAACACAGTTTTTGATTGTGTGAATGACCATACCATCTTCAATAAAAAATGATACAGCTTGATTATTTTGTTTCAACATTGAGATAGTGAGTAATGCATATGCCAAGACTCATTGAAACTTGAGAGTCCTTTTGGAAAGTAATGAGTGAACAGTCCTAGTGAGCCTCAACACACAATGGGACTATCCCAGGTTAGTGGTGGATTAACTAAGGTTAGCTATAGACAGGGGGCATGTTCCCAAACCTTAACTTGGGTTAGTGCATAGCAGGGTTACCTGGGCTTAGTAATTGTGTGCCCACTCCATTTCTAAGTTTCCATGTTTTCTAGAGAAGACTGCAGGTGCTGGGGCTGTGAGCAGGGATTGTGCTGCTCTGCACAGTAGGGATGTGCACAAACTGGTTTGTACACTCCCGGGAGGTGTGGGGGGCCTTTAAGGGGCAGGGAGGATGCCCTTACCTTTCCCCCCACTTTCCCCCCACTGGCGCTGTTCCCAAAACCTATGGTGTGGGCTGCAGCATACCTCCCTGCAGCCCTGATAAGTGTCATACCGGAAGTATTGGCCACTTCTGGTATTACGCTTACCAGGCTGCAGGGAGGTATGCTGCAGCCCCGCACCAGCGGTTTTGGGGAGAGCGCCAGTGGGGGAAAAGCAGCAAGCAAGGTAAGGGCACCCTCCCTGCTGCTTAAAGGAACCCCCCCCCTTTTGAAACAGTTCAAACGCCGGACTGCTGTACCGGTCCACCGCTCTGTAAAAGGAGCGCCAAACCAGTTTATGCACATCCCTACTGCATAGCCCTCTTTATGATCCCTTGCTCAAACAGGCACTGGTGGGGTTTGCCCTACCTTCTTCCCCCCGTGAAGCACAGGCAGGCTTGGACTGGCCCACCGGGCAGCAGGGCAAATTCCCAATGCACCCCTTGCCTGTGTGCCCTGCTGCTGTCTGAGTTTGAGTGCCCCTCAGCCTGAGCCCCCTCCCACCTCCGTGGCCGCCGGCACCTGCCTCTTTCTTGCAGGGCAGCCAGGGAATCTCAGTAGGCAGGCAGGCTGCTGCTGCAAGAACCAGTCGATCGAGATAGACTCATGGAGGGGCAGGGATGCCGGGCTTTCCTTCCTTCTCCCTGCTGCTTTGCTCAGTCTGCTGAGTTCTGTGCTCTCAAGATGGTGGCAGGGGAGGGCGCCGGCCGAGGCTCCCTTCCCTTTCAGGTTTCCCTTCCTTCTCCCTGCTCTGTCTGCTGTTGTCAACTCAGGCAAGCACTGATAGGTGCATCTCTAGGTGCAGTACAGAGTTAATACACAGAGTTAAAAAACAATTAAAATCTCACTAGATAAACAAAAACAATCTCATAAGATAAAAAACAAATTAAATAGTTTGAAATTAATGTCAGTAAAAAGCCTGAGAAAACAGGTGTGTCTTGAGGGTCTTCTTAAAAGCAAACAGAGAGGGAAAGTAAATTTCTTAGTTCTTCCTCCACCCCTGTTTTATGCAAACCACTCTGAGAACTTCTCTTGTTAACAAATGGTCTATCTATATAAGTATTGCTAATCAACTGCTCTTCAAGCCTCTTCAGCGACCAATCGGAAAGGGTTCCAGTGCACATGGGAGTGCTGTACTTTAATTAGCAGTTATTCTGGCTGAATTAGACCAGGTGAGGCCTTCCTGCCTCCGCTTGCTCTCTAATCAGTGCTCTCGCTCTAAGGATTGGGTGTGTTGTTAGCACCTGATCTGAAGCGGCTTATTCGCAAATAAGTCCCATGATGTTGAAAAATGGGACCTGCTCACTGTAAGTGTGTACGTGCTGCATTGCTGAGCAGAGCTGCATGGCTATCGAGCCATTGGACTTAGTGGGGCTTGTTTCCGAGTAAACATGTTTAGGATTGCAGAATTTGCAGTTAGGGAGTTCTTGTGTGGAGTGGTTCCAGCACACTCGGTAACCCTTGTTGGACCTCTTGAACCTCAGTTTGGAGAAGCGTGGTCTGCTAAGCCCCAAGGTAAGGGAGCCACTCTCAAGCCGCTGGTTGGTGGCTGGGAAGACAATGAGCCTGGGTGCTTGTTTGCTTTGCTCCCCCAAAGCATCTTGTGAGGATGCAATAAATGCTGGCTGCTGCACTTGCTTTGAGCATTCTGGACAGCCCGCCTCAATCAAGCTGGAGCCCGTTTATGTTCAGTGCCAGATCAGGATGATGTCTGAGAAGATAAAGTAGAAGCAACTGCTTTCCTCCTGGTAGAGCTCTTGTGCTGGGCGGCAAGCAGAAATGAAGTACAGCACCCATTTGAATCTCTGGAGTGGGACAAGTTCCTCTAGTTAGATTTCTGCTTCTTCCACAGTACAGGAGCCCTGCTGGAAAAACGGCTGGCAATCCTAAGCAGCAAAGAAAATGTCCTGAATCGGCGGTGGTAGATGTATGCAGGCGAAGATGGGGCTTGCTTTTAGTAGGTTGGTTAGGATCTTTTATATTGAAATAATCTTTGGATCTTCTTCGGCCCAAGGTATTTAAGAGAAAGCCTTCTCTGGGGACAGGGATCCATCTTATTTATTTAAAATTAAGTCTCAGACTTGTAAATCACATTTTCCACCCCAACCCCCCAGCTGCTCTGCTCTCTGAGAAGCTCAAAACCTGGCACTGTCCCCACACACATTCCACCGCCCTCTCAGTGCCCCCAGTCTGGCCCTGAACAGGGCATAGTGGGAAGCTTTCCCTAATTTCTAGGCAGATTCCATGTGCTGTGCTGGCCGTTGCTGCAATCGTGTGTGTGCATGATTAGTAGAGTCCGACGGAGGCTCTACTCGCGTGTCCTGCCACCGCTTTAACCTGTATTAGGCTCCTGCCTAGTCCAAAATGATTGTGTGTTGAGGCTCATAGAATGTCCCTAAAATTTGATGTTGTGTGAGAGGACTGGAGGACTAACCAATGTAACCCCCACTTTTAAAAAAGGGGGCCTTGCTGATGGCTTAACTAAGCTTTTAGAACTCTTTGAGGGTGCTAACTTGGCAAAGAGGCACCTTTTAACATGGTGATTCTCTTTATTTAGCAGCAGGGAGAGTAACTGGCCCTATCCACTCCCAGCACAGTACCTCCAATGACCATTGCTGGTGTCTATCTTATGTTTCTTTTTAGATAGTGAGCCCTTTGGGGACAGGGATCCATCTTATTTATTTATTATTTCTCTGTGTAACCGCCCTGAGCCATTTTTTGAAGCGCGGTATAGAAATAGAATGAATGAATGAATGAATGTCAACAAGCATGTGGATAGAAGTGATTTGACTGACATTGTATACTTGGGCTTTCAAAATTCATTTCATAAAGTCCCTCGCCAAAGGCTCTTGAGTAAACTTAAAGGTAAAGTTGTGCCGCTGAGTTGGTGTAAACTCCTGATGACCACAGAGCCATGTGGGGTTTTTTGGTAGAATACAGGACTACTTTACCATTGCCATCTCCCGTGCAGTATGAGATGATGCCTTTCAGTATCTTCCTATATCGCTGCTGCCCGATATAGGTGTTTCCCATAGTCTGGGAAACATACTAGTGGGAATTTGAACCAGCAACCTCTTGCTCCCTAGGCAAGTTACTTCCCTGCTGTGTCATTAGGTGGCTTTGAGGGAACTTAGTCATGAGATACAAGGGCAGATCCTTTTATGGAAGCAGAGAGTAGGAATAAAGGGACAATTTTTACAGTGGAGGGAACTGAGTGGGGTCCTCCAAGGATCTGTATTGGGCCAGATGTCCTTCAGCTTATTCATAAGATGAAGCCACTGTCAGTCTGCAATGTTCATTTATTCTATTAAAAAATTAAATTTATTTTACTTTTTCAAACAGAAAATCGAACTGTGAAAATAACACCAACAGGAACTTTACTATTCCGACACTTCAAAATCGATATGAGTGGAGTCTACACGTGTTCCCTTGTGTTTAAGCCAACCATAGAGCAAGCTGAGAAAAACTATTTAATCAAATATGTTGTTTATGGTAAGAGATTAAACTTCTGTACTCCATGCTTTTAATGCATTAAAATGGTAGTTGATTTGTTGAAATTGGAGAGAAATCCAATGTGCAGTTAAACTTGCCTAAGCCCCATGAGTTGAGTGGTAATTACGTGCATTTAGCTGCATATTGTGTTTCATCCTTCATGAGCTAAATGAAAATGATTGTCATTTGAATCTCACTGAGAGAGAATATACGTCTTCTAACCAAAGACAAACTTTCTTTATCAGATAGTTTTGAGCCAACATTTTAATTTCAATAAAGACTCATGAGACTCAATTGAAAAATAGAAGAATAAGATGGGTTCTTGAAAATTCCATAGCAGTACCAACTCATTACAGTTTGAAAGTTCAGATGACGGTCTTTAAAAGCAACATTCTTTACTCCCTGCCCCTCTGTTCCAAGTACTGTTTGGAATGGAGCTTTTATGCAGTTTTGTTATTCCACCATACATACCATGCACTAAAAATAAATAACTGGGATACCAGAACATGTTTTGTTCACTTTCCTCTATACTGAGGAATTGAGAAACCACTGTCACTGTCCGTTTTGCACTAGCTTAAGTTCCTGCATATAGATCAGACTATTGGTCCATCATACTCAAGACTATCTACACACTGACAGTGGTTCTCCAGGTTTGGGGCAGGAATCATTCCCAGTCCTACCTGGAGATGCAGGGCTTGAACCTAGGCCTTCTGCATGCAAAGCAGATGCTCTGCTACTGAGCTGTGGTTCTGTCCCTGTAGTGTAAGACTAATTTAAAGCTTCTTTATAAATAATTTTAAAGTTGTCGTTTGTAATAAACCACAGTTTCCTGTTTTGTCCAAACAAGGAAAACTTTGGCTTGTAGTTGGTTTATAAATCATGGCACAAGATCAGGATCTGATATTGAGATGGAATGGGAAACTGCAGTTGGTTACAAACGACAACTTTAAACTTATTTCAAGACACACTTTGGTACATTCATATAGCAAACCATGGGTTATTAATATCTGAATGCAGCCTATATCTCACTTTGTAATGCCTCTCCTATGATATTGTAATATTCCTTAGTAGGCTTTATCCTTTCTTCACATAATTCTTCTTAATTCATTTAGGGCTTGATCTGGTCCAACTGAAGCCAATAGAAAACTGTCTTCAGTTGAATACTAACTCTGAACATGTTAATTATTGACTAAGTAGGGTAGAGAGGGTATGTCGGACATTTGAATAGCTAGATTAGTTGCCTAGCTTCTGACCATTCCAGATACCTTTAATGTTTTATTGATGTATATTAGTAGAAAATTGCCTTATACTAAGGCAGACCACTGATCCTTGTAGCTCAGTATATACGGATAGCCAGCAACTCTCCAGGATTTCACACAGAGGTAATTCTCAGACCTATTTGCAGATGCCAAGAATTGAACCTAGGACTTTCTGCATGTAAAACATGTGCTATACCACTGAGTTATGTTTCCTCCTCAATAAAGGGTGTGTGTTATGGCTCCTGTCTACCATATTCTTCCTTTGTTCCTCAGATACTGTAGAAAGTGTTAGTGCTGCTAAATAGGCTGTCTGTTTTTTGAATTTGAGTTTGTGGTGCTTCCTGGGCAGTGTGCATCTGTGCCTGCTTTCTTCTAAACATATTGTCCAGCCATGTGTACCCCAGGGACCCTTTAAGGGTTTCAGCAGAAGTGCCTTAGGGTCAGCCTAAGAAGAGGTGGTTAGCAACACCCGGGTCCTCCTCCTTGACAGCAGGGTTCTATACCCCCAAAGTCCTGGGGCTGGCTCCTCACCAGGAGACTCCTCCATATCCCTGCCCCTCATCAGTAGCTGGTTCCTCTTTTAAAGATGCCTCACAGACTGAACACCCCAGTCTCACCCTTCCTGCTTCCGTTTCCCCACTCTTGATTTGCCCTTTCCAATCATCCCCATATCTTCCATCCCTTTCCTCCTCTCCTCCCGCCCCCAGCCCGGCTCAGGCAACCCTTGCCCCTCTCTTTTGGCTCACCTCACCGACATCATTAGAGGGCACCTCTTGGCCTGTTGGGCTGTCTGCCCAAGTCCGGACACCCGCACTGCTGCTCCCAGGCTCAGGGCCAATGCCAGCTCCACTCGTCTTGTTGGCCTCCTCCTTTTGGCTTGGGGTAAGCTAGGGATGTGTGTGTGGGGGGAACCCCGCCGGAAACCTCAACATCGCAGCTGCCATCTTCTTCTCCGATCCTCGAGAAATAATTGGCTTTGGTGTTCGCTGTTCCTTTCCAGTGGGATCTAAAAGGCAATAAAGATAAATACCAACTTAACACTCCTGCATTTGACTACTTAGTTTTGTACATTCATTGCAAGGGCTCATGATTGGTGATCAACACAAAGGGATTGTCCATGAGGTAATATTGGAGAACTGCCACGGCCCACTTGATTGCTAAGGCCCCCTTCTCTACTGTGTAGTTCAGTTCAGTCGGCTGTAATTTTGGGCTCAGATGCATTATGGGGTGTTCTCCATCCTCTAGCGGTTGGGAAAATATGGTACCCAATCCCATGGCCAAAGCATTGATCTGGACCAGGAAAGGATATTTGAAATCTGGGCTATGTAGTACTGTGGGCTATAACAATTTCTCTTTCACTCCTTGGAAGGCCTGACTCCTTTGGGCATCCATCTCAAAAGCCCAAAGGTTTTTCCTTTTCATAGCATATCTGATAATGGGCTAGTAAGGGTTGCATACTGTGGAATAAACCGGCTGTAATAGCCAACCAATCCTAAGAACCATCTTAGTTGATTCTTAGTCTTGGGTTCTGGTATCATGGTCATGGCGTCTATTGTCTCTGGAAGGGGCTTTACACACCTTCATCCCACGATGTAACCCAGATATTTGACTTCTTATGCACCCAGCTGACTCCTGCGGGGATTGACATGCAGCTCGGTGTTTTCCATGGCCTGTAGTATCGCCCACAAATGTCCCAGGTACTCTTCCCAAGTCCAGCTATACATTATGATATCATCAATGAAGGCCATTGTAAACCTGTGACACTAGGCTAATGCATGGTCTACTGAATGCTGAAAGTGGGCCGCTGCCCCATGTAGCCCAAACAGCATGGTGAAATGGAACAATCCCTGAGGCTCAGCAAAGGTCATCTTCTCTCTGTTGCACCAGCACAGGGGAAATTGCCAGTAGTCTTTGGTAAGATCTAAGGAAGTTAGTGTGTGGGCTTCCCCAAGCTGACCTAGAAGCGCTTCCACCCACAGGATTGGGTAGGTGTCAAATGTCAAAATCTTATTCTCTTCCCTGAAGTCAATGCAAAAATGTACTGAGCCATCTGGCTAGGGTACCAACGCATTGGGATTTTGCCACTCACTGTAGAAGGGTTCGATCAACTCCACATGTAGCATGTCTTCCTCCTCGTGAGCCACCGTATTCCACCTCTTTTCTGGTATCAGCTTCCACTGTGTCCTTATAACCACTCCTGAGGACATTTCTATCACATCCTCCACTCCATTTGCCTTTCTGTATTCTGTTATTATGTATTCCAAGGGCCCTCACGATTCCTTTGGTAAATCCTCAGCCACCCAGGGGTGTTCCCATAGGTCACCTTTGCCTGTCCACGGCAAGTCCCCCTCAGGTAGGCAGGCCCCTGAGTCTATTCCTATGGCTACTATGGACAGGGATTCTGGGTGGGCATGCCATTGCTTTAACAGGTTTACATGAAGTCACCTCCGCCCCTTTTGGGTGGTGCCCCATTGGAAGTAATAGGTCCAGTGTCCCACAGCCCTCCTTTGTGTGTCAAGAACACAACCCCTTTCTTAAGCACTAGGTCTCCCTCCTTGAAGTGGCGTCTTCTGGTCGTAGTATGTCTTTTGCGCCTCCTGGGCCTTTGTCAGGTTGCTTCAGGCTACTTCGTGTTTTCCCCTTATCGTTTCGTGTACCTGTTGCATATACTTAGCCACTAGGGGGACCTGCAGCCCCAGGGGGGCTGCCCACCCCTTCCCTATGATGGATAATATGCCCTGGGGTAGAGCAGTTGAAACAGGGTGAAGCCAGTGGACGACTGGGAGGGCAGGGTCTCACTTAGGGTGGACAATATGTGGGTCTACGAATAGGTTACACTGTTTGGGGTGATGGTCTGCCAGTTTGTGGAGCATGGCCTTGACCATCTGATTGTACCATTCAACTAACCTGTCCATTTGGGGTAGTATATGGAGGCCACTTTTGGTCGATGTCCAGATTGCGGCATAGTTGTTTCTGTAGGGGAAGAATGGCAGTTCAGTCCCCAAACAGCAGAGCAAAACCAGTTTGGTGAGAAAGCAGCAAAGCAAGATGTCTGGAGACAGTTCTTTAGTATTGAAGAACTACAAGGATTTATTTAAAGAAAAGGTTACAGACAAATGTGAAAAACCTGCAGCTTATTTCAGTTGTAGCTCATGGCTGAAGAGAGAGACCAAAACAAACAGCCATCTATGGAGAGACAAAATAGAGACTAACACTGGAAGAACAAAGAGGAGAGGAGTCCAGCACTTTTATCCATGAAACCCCACCCCCCCGCGCAAAAAAAGCCAACAACAACCCCAAAACCAACAACCTCAGTGGTTTCTATGAGACATTGCAACTGAGAGCTGATGCTGCCAGGGTTTTCTGTCCTGCTTCTCATCTTCTACCATATTCAGCCTGGTTCACTAGCCCAGCGGCCTTCACATGATTATGTATAGGAGTATATGGGGCTGCTGGTGGACTTGTGGCTCAGTGGACAATGCTAATTATATGAATCGTTGCCTCTGTGTGTGTCCTGTACACACAGCCATTATGATTTAGTGTTTGTGATGGTAGCACATCTTCATACATCTGGTACTTCCATGCAATCCCTCTAAAATTGTGAAAGCCCACAGTTGTGTGGTGCTAAGAGTGGTCTGAAGTACAAATAAAGAAAGGAAGAACTGGAGGCCAGAGTGGCTGCTAAGATAAGAATTGCAGCAGTATGTACTTGAGACATTCAAGCATTTATTTTGCAACTGTTTATCTTATAGGTTAACATAGAAAAATTCCTTTTTCAGTTCCCCTGGTACCAGTCATTGTTAGAGATAGACTTTTCAGTTGTATATTGGTCTAATCTAGGTACTTTTATACATTACAGAAGCAGTATGGTAGCTGTTTTTCTGTTATTTCATACTGTGATGCTGCTGTACTGTAAGTGCCTAAAAGTCTGACACTACCTGGATGGGGCTACTGCATGTACCCCTCCCATCTAATCATGCCAGGCTTATGACTGAATGGGAAAGACCTGTGTGATTGGCTCCATCCATGTGGTTCCAGACCTTAAGCAGTGCTGTGGAATGAAGTTGGAGAAAAACAGTTCCTAAACTGCCGCTGTGATGTTGAAAGGGCACTTCCAGTGTGGTAATGACGGATAGTTTTGCACATGTGTTTAATACACCTAAAACTTTTAGTCCTGATGAATGTTATACTAGGTAGTCTGTGATGTTTGTGGTGTTAGATGTTACAGTAAAGCAGCAACTGAAGTTACCAACAAAAAGTGCTATGCAGAGCCACTTAAGTTTTATGGTAACACCTTTCTGATCAGCTATGTTCAAATAAAACACCGCTTGGAGGTAGCACCTGTAACTTTGCATATGCTGGGTTAAGCATTACTCACTCCATTTCATGGTGTCTTGAGATTGCTGCAGAGATGTGGGGTGGAAAGTTTTCCTTTATTTAATTTTTCCATAGAAAGTATTCCAATTTTAAAAAATCCTATTGTATAAAAGGCATCACTAACAGTAAATTGATGTGTTTTATTTACTGAGTATTATAAGGTTTGGATTTGTTTTAGTATAACATTAAATGTCTTCCTTGATTTTTCCCATCCCCACCATCATATATTTCAATACAATTATTTGGCTACTTAAAAAACATTGCGATACAGCACAGGAAATTAAATGATTATTGCTAAATATATAGGTTGAATAATCAAATAACATTCCAAATCAGATCACAATCTATTTAAGACATCAAGAAAATTTGAAAAGTAAAATTTTCTGAGAATTTTTATGTAAATCAGAAAAAATGCATGGGTCCCCCACCCCTGGAAAAAGTAATAATTAAAAAATTTCCAGAAAACCCACATCTCTAGGTTGCTATTAAGGGATTTCCAGAGACTGAACCATTTCTAAGTCGTTAGGGAACATTGAATTATAGTCACAATAATATGTGCTTTGGTTCCCCATTGTTTACATTTTAAAAGTGTCACGGCTTAATAGACCATACAGTACTGCTTTTAAAATAAGATAATTCAGTCAGTCTTTTTCCTTTGTGCATTTTGAGTTCCTTTTGCTATATTGAACCATTTAACTGACAGAATCCTTAAAAAAATGAATTGCCTTTCTCCCCCTCCCCCTTTAGGAACGAAGATAGTAGGGCTGCACTATCGGACTCCCAATAATACATTCCCTCCCCCCAGCACAGGGAGGCAGCCAATTGTGGGGCAATTGTCCCAGATAGTACAGCGGTGGTGGCAATTGCTCCAGGTAGTGTGGTGGTGGTGGTGGTGTTTGGGGATTCTTTAAATCCTGTCCCAGCACTGATGCAGGAAGACCTGGTGGGTGGGAAGAATGCTGGGAGAGTCATGCAGGGGAGACTGGGAATGTGCATGGGCAGGCTGGGAAAAAGCACGGGGATGCCTGGGGCTGTAGTTCCAGAGCTTCTCCCATGGGAAGTCATCCCTACGCTGTTCCCCAGCCTCCCCTGCATGACTCCCTGCCTTCCCCAAGGATGTTCCCAGCATTTTTCCAGCCTTCCCTGCACCGATAATTGGTCAGGATTTAAAGACACACACACACACACACACACACACACCACACACACACTTTACTACTTGCAGCAATTTGCTCTGTAAGTGACTGCCTCCCCGTGGTGGGGTAGGGAATTGCACTATCAGGAGAAGATAGATGTATCATTTGCCAGCAGTTCCTAAGAGAGTAGGAGAATGAATTGTACATATAGGTCCAGATCTGAATAACCAGGTTTGAGCACTGGTTGTAGAGCAGCATCCTATGCCACATGACAAACCTCATCTGAAACTAAGGAGAGTTTGAAAAGCAGTTTAAAATGCTCAGTGGGTCTCCTATTCAAAGGAAAACAGTGAAAAAATCCCACTGGGCATTCTCTATGCCCTGGATGAACCACTACGGAGTCAAACCTCAATTTGTTCAAAGACAACATATTCTCTGCTTCTGTGCAAATAACTCTAAAAAAGAGGATATAGAACAATTGTGCTTGTTGTGTAAAAATCTTATATTTTAACTTGATTATTTTGTTTTTAGAATATCATGATTTTGAGAATTAATTTTATGTTTTTCTTCTGCAGCGTATTCTGATCCTAACTTTTACTATGAGTTTACAGCCCGATATCATGCTGCTCCCTGCAACAGTATCTACAATACTTCTTTTGAGAAGAAGTTGCTTCAGATACTGAGCAAGCTTATTGTTGAGCTATCTTGTGAGGTTACATTACACAAGTCAGAGTGTCATCATGTGAAAATGCAGAGAGCTGGATTGCAAAATGAAATCTTCTTTACTTTTACAGGTAAAATTAGCTATCTTTTGAGGAGCACTCCCTTGAAGAAGAATTTCATGAAACTACATGTTTTGAAAACAGTTTTACTATATTACTGTAAGCGGAATTTAATGAAAAAGAACAAATATGTGTTGTGCAAATGCCCATGGCAAGGTTTTGTATCAAGTAAATGATCCTAATGCATAGTTAATATCTAATCCCCTTCAACAACTTTCTAGTCTAGGAACCAGATCATTTTTTTAATACTGTAAATAAGACATTGTTCTGTAGGGAGAGTGGGCTTAGCCCGCTCTCCCTGCAGATGAGCAGTCATTCAGCCCTGGTCGGCCGCATCGGCTGCCCCCATGACTACTGGCTCCGTCACGGAACTGGTGGGGACTGCGGGGATCGGGGGCCACTCGGCCCTTGGAAGTCCCAGGATGCTCCATGTGAGCACATGGAGAATTCTGGGGGGACCCCCAGTACTGGGAGGCTGCTTGGAGGCTGCTTGTAGCCTCCCAGTCAGGGGTCTACCCGTGTGTCACCACATGCCGTGGCGGCACACGAGCAGGGAAACGAGATTAACGGAGTACCTGCTCTTAACCTCATTTAAGGGGAGGGTGTTTTAGGCGGGTCAGCTGCCTTGGGAGCACCGGGTTCGCCTGTGAGCCCGCTGGTTCCCACCATCACTGGAAAGCGGGCTAAGGGAGCTTAGTCCGCTTTCCCATGATCGTGAGAATAGCCTCAGTGTCTGAAACTTCTATGGAACAGATTGTTTCTTTGAACTAGCTTGTTTCACTTTCTGAATGTAATCTCTCTCTCTCTCTTCAATTTTTATACTATCTTTCATAATGCATCTGAAGGCAGTTTACAAAAGTTAAAATATAATAACATTTCATAAAAGTTACATTTAATACCTTAAAATCAGTTAAACATTAAACTATAAAACACCAAGAAACAAGCAAGAAAGCTGAGAATCTGGCAGCCTCTAGGGGGTAAAATAAGTAAATAAAAAGGTCTTTAGTTGTTCTTTAAAAGCAGCCACAGCTGTCACAGAGCTAATGTTCACTGGGAGAGCATTCCAGAGTCTGGGGGCAACAACAGAGAAGGCCCTGTCCCATGTGCATGACAGTCTAGCCCCTCTCAACATCGGCACATGGAGCAAAGCCCCCCTGCCCATGTTACTATATGAAGTTTTGCTGATGGATTATTGGGTATCTGGTTCTCCTTCAAAATAAAGGTGTTCTTTTTATGTAGGAAAAATGTGCATTTTGTAGGTACATGAAATTGTCATAGACAATAATGGCTCTCAACCTTGAATCCAAGTTCCAGGTCATGGCAAGACTAACTGTTAGGGCTCAGACTTGAACAAAGTAGCCTCATTGTTGCCATTGGAAACCAGATGGGTGCTGAAATTTGGCAAGGATAGTTTTCTCATTATACCTGTATTAATCACTGAATTTCAGAGACAGATAATACAGGTAATTCTCAGATGGAGATTTTGTATTAGAGATAGAGATAAGAACAACAATGTTTGGAACAAAAAACCCGAAAACAAATTGTGGTCGGGGAGAGAAAGTATCCAAATAGAAAGAATCTATTTTGCGAGGAAGGATTTGTGGAAAATGGCCTCTTTCTCAAAAAAAGGAGCTGCAAGTTGAATACCTGCTGTACTGTATTCAGAAAGACTGATTTGTCTCAACTGAACTAGTTAGTTGCGCTAATAGTCTCCATTTTTGGCACATTTTATCATGAAAAAGCATCAGGCACCAATTGATAAGGCTTAGAGTTTACCTTGTTTAAAAAAAATTAAAAAACTTGGATAAGAGCTTATACAGTAGATTGTCTGACAAGGTACCTGTCTGGGATTGTGGATCAGAAAAGTAACTATATGCAGGCCATTTGTCAAAAACATATCTAATGTCTTCATGTGGTGACAACATCAGGAAGTGCTGTGAGTTAGGTTAAGATGCAGAATGTTATGATCTTTCCTGCAAGTTTTTGAAGATGTAGAACTATTGGTGACATTGCTGAAGCACAAATGCCTTGTGAGTTTAGTTTTTCTGCAATTCCATATTGTCCAAAATACAGATTTTGACCCAATGTCTCCCAAAGTGGGGGTAGGAGATGTATTTTGGGCAGCTTTGCACATAGGTTCACAGATATTACTTGCCCACCCCAAGGTGCCCACCTGCCTGTTCATGCCTAGGTTACATATTTGTGGCACCATTTGTGGCCTGAAGAAAAGAGAATCTGCTCCACTTTAAAAAAGCTTGATAGACTGGAGTTGATACTCACCATAGGTTAATAGTTATTTACAAGCTTGATTTAAGACAACAAATACATGGGAGAACAGGAAGAGGGAGGCACAAAGACCTGAAACAGTGGTTGATGTGCCAGAATACATGCCTGAGCTAGAATGGAGGCTATACCAGTAGACTGCCAAACCCAGACGGCCCTGTAGTGGGTACCTTCAGATCACTATTTTGGTTCCATTCAACAGAGTATGAAGGAACTTAGGAAGCGACCCAATACCGAGTCAGACCTTTGGTCCATCTAGCTCAGTACTATCTACACTGACTAGCAGCGGCTCTCCAAGGTTACTGGCAAGAGTCTCTCTCAGCCCTACGTGGAGATGCCAAGAAGTGGACCTTCTACATATAAACATGCAGAATACATTTATTGTTAAATTTATGTACCACCTTGGGATTGTTTTAATGAAAGACAGTATATAAATTTAACAATAAAATTACAATAAAACATTCACTGAGCTATGGTCCCATCCTATTACAATGCTCGCATGTAGTCTCCCATCCAAATGCAAACCAAGAGAGGGCTGCTTAGCAAAGGGGACAATTCATGTGAGACCACAAGACCAGCTCTCCTCCTCCAAAAGGGCAGTGTACACTCATCACTCTTGACCACATGGATATATCAAGCTACCTTTCTACTACCAGACTCTTGGTCCTTTTAGTCCACTACTACCTCTTACAATGGCAGCACCTCTTTCTAAAGATTGCTATCCTTTTTTAACTGAAGAAGCTAGGTATTGAACCAGGGACCTTCTGCATGCAAGCTACAGTATGTGCTCTCTCACTGAACTGTGACCTCATCATCTACTTCTAGAATATTCTGCTTTTCTTCAGTGGTCAAAGTTATCCAGGCGCAGTCACAGATTACTGCTGCCACTTCAGAGGCAGGGCTGTGCAAATGACTTTGTGGTGGCCTTCCCCAACACATTTTGTCATTTTAACAGCTGGCAAGGGGAGCTTCTGCCCTATGTCTTCTGTGTGCCAGAACTGGCACAAAAAGGAGCAGAGCCCATGGGCTCTTTTGTTTTTTGTTTTTTGCAAGGAGGGTAACCATCCAAGCTGGAAGCATCCTCCTTTCAGCTACCAATGAGGACAAATACTACATGGAGGAGAAAACCAGATCTGCCTGTAAAGAGGAAAATAGCTCTTGAAATAGTTGCTGGCAGAGTGTGTGAGGTGGTGGTGGGGCGGGTCTCAGTGCATTTCTAAGAATCCTTTCAGCTGGGAGCAGGGCCCACTTTTCTGAAGAACCTCCTTGGGATGTCTAAGGTTGGCTCAGCAGAGTAGCCATTTGGGTAGTGCGAATCAGCCATGACACTGAGGCATCAGATAGCAGATGGTTCCAAATAGAGGAACCATTAAGTAGAGAGGTCTCTCACACAAGCCTACTTTTCTTTTCTGCTCTAATACATGATGGTAAGCCTCTTCACCTTTAGTGTGTCAATTGAAACAAGTCCTAGTTGGGGATCTGGAAATGGAAGTGAATAATAAAACAAAGACCCCACCACAGATAGAATTAATCTTCTCTTTTTCATCAAGCCCTGAGGTCTCAAGGATTAGCTTTTAAGAGGCGTGGCCATTCAGTTTTGTGTAGAGCAGTGTGCAAATGCTGCACAGTGGAAAGAAATCAGGCTAATCTGATGGATTGGACTGTGACTCAAGATCCCATTGTGTTCCCACAGTCATCTGGGGAAGTAGTGGAAAAATCTCCTCAAAACTCTGCATCCACCTAAAGCACCCCCTTCTGGTACAAGCTGGGGCAGCTGTGATTTTATAACAGGAAGAGGTTCCACATATCTTACCCCTCCCTCTCAGAGACATAACAGGGTGAGCTATCTCTTGACAAGAGCTTTCTCCGCTAGGCTCTTCAAGCAGAGGGTTTTCCTGCTCTTCAATGAGAATACTAGAGCTAAAAGAAGATAAGCTTGTCTGTTTATAGAGTTCTCTCACTAATTCAGATAATCCAAGAGGGTGTCTCCAAGGGCAACAATAAAAGAACCTGTCATATTTCTTCTGACTTGTCTGTCTCTTTGCTAATTTTTTTTTGGTTTTTTGTTAATGGATGCTCAGGAATTTATGAATGCTCTAGAATTGCCTATTGGAGGGCCCTGTAGCAGTAGTAGTTCCTGGCAGTGGAATTGTAAGAGATGAAAGGACTAAGCCCATTTTAATCAAGTCTCACAAGGCCTCAACTTTAACTGATAGAGAAGCCTTAGATGACACCTCTTTCCCCAGGGTTTCATATTCTGTGTCTTAAGTAGGGATGTGCACAAATTGATTTTTTAAAATTTGATTTGTGCCCAAATTGAATCACCCCTGATTTGTTTTGTGTCCGAATCAGTTCCCCTGAATCACCCCAGATTCGATTTGGATTCGATTCGATTTGGATTGATTTGGACCACTTATAAAGATCCCTGGGGTACCAAATTTGGGTGGTGGGTAAGTCCCCATGGGTGCCACCTACCACTCAAAGTTCAAGGCAGTGGGGCACTTAGTTGATTTTTAATGATTTTGTTTAGTTTTTATTGATTTTGTATATTTCCACTATAGGAAATAATGGGGATTTGAAGTCACCCTATCCTAACCCTAACATGGATCTCCAGCTTTTTTTTTTTTTTTAAGCTAAGCTCTAGCCCTTGTAGAAGTGGAGTTATGGAGCAAAATGTATGGTCACTATTCTTTAAGTGTTTGGATTCTTTGGTGTATAATAACTTTTCCTCATAATGAATCCCTATGTGGATTCAGTGCACACCTTGATTTCTTCTGTTTATTTTGACTGTCATTGGACAGTGCCAACTGTCAACTGCCATGTGCCAACTACACTGCCCCACCTGCAAGGCAGTGGAGTATTCCGTGGTTTTTTAAAAGGAATATTGAAGTGTTTAGATTCTTTGCTGTCTAATAATTTTTCCTCATAATTAACCCCTGTGAGAATTCATTATACACCTTCATTTCTTCTGTTTGTTTTGACTGTCATTGGACAGTGTCAACTGTCAACTGCCATGTGTCTATTACATCCCTCCCCCCCGAACTGGTTTACTCAGTTTATTTTTTAGGAATTGTTGAAGTGTTTAGATTATTTGGTGTCTTCATTACACACCTTCATTTCTTCTGTTCATTTTGACCCTACTGCTTTGGGGGTGGGGGTGGGGAACTAGTGGCATCCCATGTACCAACTAACCCTCAACCCACTGGGTATTCAGTTTATATTTTAGGAATTTTTGAGCTGTTTAGATTCTTTGGTGTGTAATGAATCCTCATAGAGATTCATTATGAGGAAAGGTTATTAGTCACTAAAGCGTCTAAACACTTGAAAAAATTCCTAGAACATAAACTGAGTAGTACCCCACTATCTTGCAGGTGGGAGTTGGCACATGTCAGTTGAAAGATGGCACTGTCCAAAGACAGTCAAAATGAATAGAAGATATGAAGGTGTGTAATGAATCCTCATAGGGATTCATTGAGGAAAAGTTATTATGCACCAAAGAATCCAAACACTTGAAAAATAGTGACAGTACATTTTGCTCCATAATTCCACTTCTACAAGGGCTAGAGCTTAGGTTTTGTTTTGTTTTTTAAAAAAATGAAAGCTGAGAATTTGGGGGAATTAATAGGAGGAATCCGAATCTCATATAGATTCAAATCGAATCTGGTGCGATTAGATTTGGACCCAAATCTAGCCAATGGACCACAGGGACGATACGTTCTGTCTCCAAATCACCCGAATCAGCTAGATTTGGGTACAAATTGGTTTGTACCCGAATCGATTCGCACATCCCTAGTCTTAAGGAATTCATGGAATATATATCATAAGAGAATATTGTCCTCCATGCACCTTGTATAGTCAAAACTGCTGCCTTTGTGCAGATACATGCTAAGACACTATGCATTATTTATTCTGCCTGCACCATGGCAGCAGATATTGTGATCAGTCTAAATCTATGGCTTTAAATAAATATAGACTTAATGTTAACTCTGAGGCTAATCTAGTAGGGTGGTGCATGAAACAGACTTTGCATTTTGTTTCAAGCTCAAAAGAAAACACACATAGCCGAAACGTTTAGTTGAAATGGCGGTCAACCTGTTTGTTTTGATGGAACAAAACTTGAAACCTTTTGAATATAGGTTGAAACCTTGAAACCTTTTGAAAGAGCCCCTGGTGGCGCAGTGGTAAAACTGCCGCCCTGTAACCAGAAGGTTACAAGTTCGATCCTGACCAGGGGCTCAAGGTTGACTCAGCCTTCCATCCTTCCGAGGTCGGTAAAATGAGTACCCAGAATGTTGGGGGCAATATGCTAAATCATTGTAAACCGCTTAGAGAGCTTCGGCTATAGAGCAGTATATAAATGTAAGTGCTATTGCTATTGCTATTGCTAATATTTCGGCCATAGGGGAGAATGGGGAAACTTGAATCACCCCATTGTTCCCCATGGGTAGCTCCTAGGGACATCCCAAAGTTGGTTGGGTGGTAGGGCATGATGGGTGCTACCTACCACCCAACCCACAAAAGAAATGGGCAAGCAGGCAATTTTAAACAATTTTTTAACCTTTCCCCCAAACCCCCATAGGATCAAAAGCCAGTGCCAGAAAACCAATCAGCAAGGGAAAACAGTCCTCTGAAATGGCACTCCAAACGTTGAAACATTTTGAATTGAAACAGGATTGTTTTGTTCCGAGCTTGAAACAGACCCTTTATTTAATGGTGGTTTTATTTTGAGTTTGTAACACTCAAAACTGCCCGTTTAGAGTTGAAATGTTTCAACATTGAAACGTTTTGCATATCCCTCCTATCTATTACTCTCTTCCTGAAGGGCATTCCTTTTGGAGATTCTTTGGGAAATGTTTTGATAGAATCATAGGACAAGAAGAAGCTTATTCCTTTATTCCCAAGATGAGAAGATGCCATCTGAACCCACTAATAGTTTCTTATGTCCATTTAAAAAGGGATCTGTTTAAACTTGGAGATCATAAAGTGTTTGCAGGTTCTGACATGTTGCCAATATCCTGATGGTACCAGGGAGGTTTCAAAAGTTTCTTCAGTAGGCAGTTGGATTATCCAGATCATTCAAGAAGTTTATTCTCAAGATGTGTTTGTTCTTCCTCCAGAGCACATTCTCATATTCCAAAAGTTCCACATGTACTCCAGCTTAGAGGACCAATCACTATTGATACAAGGTGCTTCCATTCCAACTTTCTTCTGCTCTGAGGGTTCCCCCTGGCTCCCCCTCCCCCAAAGCTGATGGTCTTCCTAGTGACTTATTTGCATCCTCATGAAAGTCATATTTACTTGACAACTTAATCTTTTCAAGAAACCTTTCACAGTAGTGAAGTGCCTTAGTAACTAGTTTTTTGTGGTTTTTTTTAAAGTAAACTTTTAAAAGAATTGTCTGGTTCCATGATCCATGGATAGGGGAGAGATTATTCAAATTTCCATCTCACCACCTGCAAAATTTGCCAGAGTAGAATTTATATAATTGGTGTCACCCCAGGGTCATGTGACTGCATAAACTCTGGCCTGTGGGCCAGATTTTATTCCTGGTCTGTACTGGCTTATTCTGTCTCATCAGGATGTGATTGCAATTGATTGTCATCTTTGTGTACCATGGATGCAGGATGTGACTGCAAACTTCAGGTGGTCGATTATTCCAAATTAGCCATGTTGTTTTTGTTGTTTTTTACATTTATATCCCGCTCTTCCTCCAAGGAGCCCAGAGTGATGTACTACATACTTGAGTTTCTCTTTCACAACAACCCTGTGAAGTAGGTTAGGCTGAGAGAGAAGTGACTGGCCCAGAGTCACCCAGCTAGTTTCATGGCTGAATGGGGATTTGAACTCGGGTCTCCCTGGTCCTAGTCCAGCACTCTAACCACTACACCATGCTGGCTGTCTCTCTCATGTGTGGGAATCCCTCTTGGAGACATCAGAGGTAACAATGGACACAAACCTGTTGGCCTGAGGAGGCTCCTGCAAGAGTCTGGTAACTCAAGACAAGTGTCTTCTTAGTTCATTCACTGCAACAAGTTGGTTAACGTTCAGTTGGTTTGCCAGTTTTCACACTACGGCATTGGGGGACTTCTGCTGGTCCCATCAGACAGTATCACAGTACTCACAAAGCACATGTGAACAGGCAAGGTAGGATGAGATCCAGGTTGCTACTTCAGGAAGCATGGCCTTTCCTTTGCTTGGCAGTATGTGCCCTACAGCTTTAGCAGCTGTTCTTGTGAGTGAAATTCATAACACCAAAGCGGACTGGTTGAACTGTCAGAACTTGGAAGAGGAGTCTGAGCCCCAGTTATTCTTCTCTGTCCTGCAGATGATGTCTTCAGATAGTCAACAACAATGTCCACAGATTATTTACAAGTTTTATTTTGTGTTGTAATTGGAAACTGTAGAGACACAAAGCACAATTATCTCAAGTTTTCCTTCTTGCTTTCTTACTTGGTAACATTAATCTCTATTATGATTTGAAAAGTTAGGGTGAAGAGACTATATGTAATTCTCGTCGCCTCTTATTGGCCAAGAATAGTGTGGTTTTTGGTGCTAGTGGTCTAGGTGTCTCATGGATCCTCCCAGTTCTCCCTGAGCTATTGCAGGGACTCCTGCTATGTTTGGACCCAGCCTGGCTCCACACTACTGCTTAGAAATTGACAGGCACATCCTAGAGTCCCTTGCTTATAATAAGAGCACATCTATGAGTCTACTTAGGAAGTATCCAAAAATTGGTTCAGATTAAACATTCTTTTTTATTAACATTAAAGCAATCTTGGCCTGTCTTTAAACAAGTTTAGAACAAGGTGTTCGTCCAAAGACTTTGTAACTCCAAGCAGTGGCCTGGCTGCTCTTCCAGAGGAAAAAAAAATAGAGAGAGTAATCTCTGGTCATGCTCTTAAAGCATTTCCTTGGGGGGATTTCTTTGCTGAACCTTCTGACTGTTCACTGGTATCCCCTATGGAATTTGCACAAGGTTCTCAGTGTTCTTATAAGGAGCTTTTTACTCCTATCATGCCACCCATCCCTTAAGGTTCTAACTTGGAAGGTTTTATTTTTAAGTGCCCATAATTTCAGGCCTTTCTTTCTTATTTGTCAGAAAGGAATGGTGTGCCTTCTTCACTTACAATCATGTTGTGGAGCATCCAGCATCAGCACATTATTCCATCAAGATGTCACATTACTTACTTATACTTTATTATGTTCATAGACCAGAATAACAAAGCAGTGATACAATCATCAAAATATCAACATTAACAGAAAAATTGGTAACAGCAGCAAGATACCAAAATAACCATAGTACTTCTAAATTTCCCAGGCCACCCAGATGAGTTTTATGTTGAGTCGATATAAAAACACTCATGTCTCAAATTGTTGCAAAAATTTGTTTCTTAGCTACAAGGGCTTGCTGTATTCTTGTACCTCCTCTGGGGTTTTGACCCAATTGGTCATGGGAATTTAGAAGATGTAACTTTCTTTTTGGCCTAAGCACCCCAAGGAAGATTTATGATACAGTATATGTGCAGGATCTTGAGGGTGTATGTTCAGTGGATGTGGAAGTTTCATAAATTTGAGGGTGCTCATTTCCTTTCATTATGGGAAAAAGTTTCAGCGGCTTTTTGGCTGGCTAGAGAAAAGCATTCATAAAGTGTGCCGTTGAGTTGGTGTCAACTCCTGGCGACCACAGAGCCCTGTGTTTGTCTTTGGTAGAATACAGGAGGGATTTACCATTGCCGCCTCCCATGAGATGATGCCTTTCAGCACTTTACTATATCGCTGCTTCCCGATATAGGTGTTTCCCATAATCTGGGAAACATACCAGCAGGGATTCAAACCTGCAACCTCTGGCTTGGTAGTCAAGCCATTTTCCCGCTGCGCAATTAGGCGGCTAAAAGTGTGCATACAAGTTGCATACAAGTTTTGTGGGGCTTCCCATCTGGCTTCATTGCCTGTTTAATGGGGTTGATGACATAACCTTCAGAACTAACATGTATCCTTAGGGCCTCGGTGGGGTGGCTACTTTGGCGCCTGCTTCTTCTTCTGGATGGTCTCTGTCCGCCAAACAAATGGGCTTCAGCTGGAGAGTGAAGGCCTAGTCGGGAGTTTGCAAGCTACTTTTTTCTCACTCCTTATTGGTGAACCCTCCCTAACAGCACCCATGAGGTCACCTGACAGTCCCTTACCTCCTCAGTTTTTTTTAATCATCCACCAAGAGAATAACATATTGGGCTAGTCGGCTACCTCTTGTTTTCCTTTTCTCATATTCTTTATTTTTAAAAAAACGTTATCTCTCTCTTCAGAATTTTTATTTGTGTTTTATTCCTTCTCTCCCTCCTCTTCTTGTCCTCTGGCTTTCACCTTTTGTGTGTGATTTTCCCTGAAACCCCCCTCCCCGGGGTTTCTTGCCCTTCCCTGCTAGGGAAAGTTTTGAAGAGCATTTTTAATCTGGTTTATGGCCACTAATACTTTGTTTAAATGTTGTTCATGGTGTGGGGCCAAATTCCCTCCCTCTGACGGCCACCAGCTGTGCCTGGGAGAGGCTCATGTTATACAGTCTTGCTCTCATTGTCAACAATTTACTAAGCAGGCCCATCACAATAGGTTATTGTTATTGTTTATTTACGATCTTAGATCAAACATCAATATACACAGAATATACACAGTAAAAAGAGAAAACAATAATGGAAACAAAGTCTAAAATGTCATCAAATATATAAAATCAGGAATCTTTGACAGTAACCGATTGCTGTGCTCTAGCTTCTCTTAGTTTGGTCAATCTATAACAAAATTTAGCAACCGCCAGGGATATTGTTGGGTCCCTGTCTTCTAATAAGCATATAAGAATTGTCTCCACTGAGTGGCTTTGGAGATCTTTCAGATACTGAGATAAAAATAAATCTCTTTCATCAGTATAAAGTGGACAATGTAACAGTGAATGCATCAATGTTTCGGGAGCAGCTCCGCAAAGGCATGGTCTCTCCTCATAGGGGTTTCTCTCAAATTTCCCTACTAGCATCGCCGAGGGTAAAGCATTCAAGCGAGCTCTTGTAAACGCCCAGCGCAGCTTTGGTGAATAGATTGTATAGAAATAAGAGGCTGTGACCCAGTCTTTCTTGGTGCTTAGGAATTGTAGCGGCCTATTTACAGAGGCCCTTTCCTCCTGGATTGTACGGCTAAGGGCCATTTTGTGTGAAAATGTGCTTCTCATCCCCAATAGTATGGATACTCCTGAATGCCCTCTGGGACTGCTTTCCTTGGCCGAACACACCCATTCCGAGCCTTGGGCCTTATCAGTGGAGTGCGCCTTGTGGCTCTGAGACCCAGCATGGTCCCTCTGACTGCTCCACCTATGGAGCCTTCTAACCCAGCTCCCTTGGGACTGGTGATTTCTCTGGGTACATGGTTGGCTTTGGCCCTGGTCTAGAACTTTACCTTATTAGGAAAGAAGAATGGGAAACCAGATCCACCTATCTGACAACTCACCTCATTCCCTCAGTCTTTCATTGACCGATGCAGTTGCTACACCTTCAGCTGCCTTCCTCTGCTTCACTACCTGTCTATGATAGATTTGGATCTTATTAGTGAGTATTTTCTCTGATTACTTTCTTCCCATTTGTTGTATTTTTCTGTTTCTTCCTACTTCTTTCCGCTATATTTTGTGGTGTTATTTTACTTGTCGTTTCCCTCACACACACACAGCCAGCCTCTTATCTGTGCTGAGCACAGATAAGCCCAATGGCAGCATTCCAAATACTACAACCCACACTTTTGCCCATACACAGTCCAGTCTTAAACATGATACATTTGGATAGGTTATTATTAAGATGTATACAGCAATAAACAATGGGACCAGCATTTTCAAATCTTCGTCATACTCTTGCTGTCATGATAGCAAGGAAAAATAAGTCACCTGAATGCAGGTGAGGTTCAAGGAGTCCAGCAGACTGGGGGTGTGCTTCAGGAAGGTCTGAGCAGACTCCAAAGAGTCTGCTCAGCCTGCCTAGAAGGACCCTGGGAAATAAGATGACTGGGCTGGCCTTTTTTGCTGGCTATTGGTCAGAATACGTAAACTATTCTATTCTGATTGCTTAGGGGCTGGGCTAGTCCCTGTCCACCCTTAGGGAAAGAAAAGCACATCCTGATTGGTGTGGAGGCACTAAATATGCAACTTGGGTAGTGGATAGGTATGACAATTACTTCATTTTGTGGCAATCGATCCCACTGAACACCCTAAGGAGGAAATGGCTTTACAAAGGAACTTGGAAAACAGACTAAAAGCCAGTGCCATCTACTGCCAAGCAGTGAAAACGCAAAAGCAACATTCAAGCAAGAGAGACAGACACACATCCTAGCCTATTTGCTGGACCTCAAGAAGTTGGGTTTGGGCATGGCTTCCATCAGAGTCCATCTGGTGACCATTTTGGCCCATTGGTCTAGTCCCAGTCGTACCTCTCTGCTCAAACACTCAGAGGTGAAGCACTTCTTAAAGGGCCTAGCCCGACTGTACCCAGACCTCCCTGCGGTCTCACCATCTTGGGACCTTCTGCTAGTCCTGACCATCTTGATGAAGAAACCATTTGAACCCCTGGCCAATGTGTGCTTACTTACCTTCAAAACAGTTTTCCTTTTGACAATTACCTCTGCCCAGAGAGTGAGCGAGTTTCGAGCTCTTTGATCTGTCCCACCTTACCTGAATGTCCATGCTGACAAAGTCATGCTCCATCCAGACATCTCTTTCCTCCTGAAGATCGTCTCATCTTTTCATAGGTCACAGTTGATCAGCCTTCCAGTCTTTTCCCCCAATCCTTCTACTGTCTATGAGAGGTGCTGGCATACACTTGATGTTTTCAGGACCTTGGCCTTTTACATGGACAGGACTTTATCGTTTAGATCCTCACCTTCTCTTTTCATCACCTATGGTGAACAGAATAAAGGTCACCAAGCCTCCTCTCAATCAATCTCTAATCGGATTGTCCACAGTATTTAATTGGCTTACCTGCTGGTGGAACTCCAAACACCCTCATTGGTTAAGGTTCATTCGACCTGTGCCCTAGCTACATCTACGGCCTTCAGCAGAGGTTTACCCCTGGACTCCATCTGCAGGGCTTCCACATGGGCTTTCCCCTCCTCCTTCATTAAGCATTATGCTTTGGATGTTTGGGCTATGAGTGATGCTGCTTTTGGTCATGCAGTTTTGCAGTCCATTTTCTCCTAACATCTGATTTCCTTCACTTGATGTTGCCTTATGGGTGTCTCAGCTTCCCAACCTCAAATGATATAAGCTTGCGATACACCCATTTGTGTGATGGACAGAGACCACCCAGAAGAACTCCAATTGCTTACTTGTAACTGGGGTTCTTCTGTTGGACATCTGTCCATTCACACACCTTCCCGTCCTCCCCTCCAGAGAGCATGTCTCATGGGTGGCAGACTCCTTAACATAGGAGGTAAAGGATTGTCAGATGACCTCATGGGCGCTGCTAGAATGGGATCAGCAATCAGGAGTGAGAAAAAGGTAGCTTGCAAACTCCCAACTCGGCTTTCACTCTCCAGCTGAAGCCCATTTGTATGAATGGACAGATGACCGCCAGAAGAACCCCAGTAAAGGTAAGCGACCAAAGTTCTTCAGTTCAGTACTATAAAATGCATGTATTTGCCTTTACTGACACTGCCATAGCAAGGTGAGTGTTCCAGTAAGTAGTTTTCTGTAGAATGTTTTGCAGCTAGGAACTCTATCCAGGATAGCCATATCGCTGATTTACCTTCCACTCCTGGATAACCTCCACAACTGAAGGAGAAAGGAATGTTGGATTTATTGTGGATGTTTTGGATGTTTATTCTCTTCAGTGAATGAAGGTTATCTAGACCCACACAAGGGTTGTCTTGCTGCTACAGCAGAGATCAGAGATGTCTCCGACTCCCTGAATCAATAGAATAGTTTGAATCCTGTCAATGACTTCTCGTCTTCTCCCTCCCTCCAAACCGCCATTGGCACAAATCCAGTCGGCAGGGACCAGGGACTTTTTCATAGTGGTCCCTAGTCTTTGGAATGCCCTCCCAGAAGGCCTTTGTCAGTCTCTTTCCTTGATTAGCATTAAAAAGAACATAAAAACCTTCCTTTTTACGCTTTATTGTAAGCTGCCCTGAGCCACAGTGTGCTGGGGGGATGGGATATAAATATTTAAAATAAAATAAAATAAAATTGTACTGGTTATGTATGTGTGAGGTTTAAGCTGAAGCAATGTTATTTTTTTAGATATGTGTGCATGATAAAATGTTTGCAGAATGCCTTAAGAGTTACTCAGAAATGTGAATATAAAGAATTTTCTTAGTTGGATAATGTTAGTGTTCTCTGAAAAACAAGAATGTTGTGCATTGTATGTTTCTATGATAAAACAGAACATTTTGTTACAGTTTCTTCTCTAGATACAGAAAAAACCAAAGGTCCTTGTGAGAAAGGAGCATGCGACATAGCAAGAAGATTACGAAAGGTACAGTAGAAAGGAAAGGAAATAAAGTTTCAAGAGAAGTTGCTTACTCTTTCTAGCTCATTATTTGAAAAGTCAATGGAATGGCATGAAAATTCTTGCTCCATAAATAGAGATGGCAGGGGTCTGAGGGAAAAATAGGAAATATTTATGGTTTAAATCAGGACTGGTTTGTCTTGCTAATCATGAGCTAAGTTGACTACAAGGACATGTCCTCTTGTGCCTTAATAACTGATTAAAGAACGAGAAGCAGGATAGGAGTAAATGGACAGTTCTCAAGATGAAGGGAAGTAAGCCGCAAGATTTCCAGAGGATCTGTATTGGAACTCATGCTATTTAAAATATTTATAAATTAGCTGGAATTAGGGATGAGCAGTGAGGTAACAAATGAACTGCATAGAGTTCCCAAATGATTTCGAACTGGGTAAATGGGCAACAAAATGGCAAATGAGGTTCTGTGTGAGTAACTGTACAGTACTACACATTGGGGCACAAAATCCTAACCAAACACACATTGATGAATTAGAAAGATCTTGGAGTAATGGTGGATCACTCCACTGAAAACATCAACTTGGTGTGCAGTGGCAGTGAAAAGAGCAAATTCTGTGTTAAAGAAAGGAAAGGGATTGTGTGGAAATGTTATTGTAATTCATTAACAATAAACCTATGATCCATCCCCTCTGCCTACAGGGGCAGAATAACAATGTTGTATACACTGAAGACAGGAAGCCAAAAGAATAGGTGAGGGACAAGTGGGAGGTTAAGGGTAGGGAGGAAGAGGCTTGGGCAGCCTAGTTTATATATCCTCTTCCCTGGCCCTCACTTCTTTCTCATTTCTTAGCTGAAGACTTTTGATGAGTGTGCTCCTCTCCTAGATGCATCCAGGACCATCTGAGTTGCTGGATTCATCCATGAGTGAAATACATCTACTTGAACCTGAAATAGCATGGCGTTGTCATTATTATCCAACCCTGTTCTGTTTACATTTTTAAAATCTTGGGCTTATTTCCTGTTACTTTTTCATAGAATGCCTTTTTTATTTACTATTATCCCTGTGCAAAAGAAAAGGAAGTTGCACCTTTTTTCTTGAAGTTCCCTGTTTATTGTCTCTCACAGTGATATATTGGCACTTAGCAGCTCTTTGAATTCTTTACCTAAATGCCAGAGCTTCAGTTTTCATATTGTGGAGCTGCTGGTAGCAACTTCATTAAAATAGAATTAAACTATGCACTTCAAAGTAGATTAAAATCTCAGTATTTCATGCTTCAGTGGTTGAATTTAGTCCCTCTATTTAACTTGATAACTCTTCAGAAGACAATTAAATTTCCTATGCAAGCATTTGGAAAAAATATTTAGCAACATGAGCATAGAAGATATAGACTAGGAAACTGTATGTATGTTTCTACTGCTGCACACTGAACAATGTATTCTGCAAAACTATTCATGACAATGCCTTAGGTTTTTCATAAATATAGTTATTTTATACTACACGACTGTGATTTAGAACTGTGGACCAGTAGCAGTCATTCTAGGTAATGGAAAGGTCAAAGTCATCCTCTTTCATTTAGGAATTTGCATTTCACAGAGAGGGTCTTTTGAACTTGGTGGTTTCTGGATTGTACCTCTAAGCCCTGATCTGGAAGCAGGCTTCCATGTATAGATCAGCCTTGTGGATGTGGTCTGCACACACACATAAGAACACCCAAACTGAGCATTGCGGGAGTGGGCATCATAGTATTTGCATTATATGTGAATATTCAACAGTTGACTTTGACAATCAACTTGTTAGGAATGTGTAGAAGAACACTCATAATAGATGATCAGCCACACTTGTTCATGAGACTCTCTGAATTAGGTCCAAGTACAGATAAATTCCAACCATCACTGATGTTTATATTTTAACTGTGTCAGTGGCTAGATTTTCTACATGTTTCCATTTGTTCCTTAATATGAACTTAATGTCATACAATAATGGAGGCATCAGTATTGGTTTTATTGCTAAGGCTAAACTAAATTTTATATCGTATGGATTCAATCATATTCTTCTCTATATTGAGTTTATGTGATCAGAATGAGTGTTTTCTTTTTGTTTGTGCCTTCAGATTTTATTAGCTGCCCAGACCAAAATGTGTCTCTGAGATATGCAGTTGCAAATTGTCGCTTGGTTTACATGTTGGCTTGTGATACTAACTGAACGGTGCAATTCCAATTTCTTTTCACCTTTTGGATTTCTTGTACACTTTTTTGCATTTCTTCCAACTCCTCACATTTTGGAATGTGTTTGTCTTCCTGACCCTCCTCATTCTTAACAAATGCAAGAAATGTTCCATAGAGGTCCATATATCTTTAATGACATCTAAGCAACTAGATATAATGTTGGAGAAACGTGAATGCATCTCCTGATATATAAAATGCATCTCCTGATACAGTATATTCCTCTCTTGATATATAAAATGCTATATAAAATCCTCCTCCCCCCCCCATGGTGGACCTGATAAAAGTTCCACTGTCACTTCTGAGGATAGGTTGCCTAACTAGAATGGTGACTTTTTGGAAGGATGGTGCAATGCAAGGGGCTACTTTTAGTATTTGAAAATAGCCTTTTGTTGTGACCAGTGTTCCCTCTAATTTTTATCATCAGTGAGTGGAAAGAGTTTTATTCTGAGTGCCAGTATCAAGGCAGTGTGTGCACATAATGCTCTCTCACACACACACTCATGCACACACACGCACGGAAATAATTAATGCACAAATATTTTTATCTCCCCCGTCCCCAGGCCTCCACCTCAACATTCTGCCAGCACCCTGTTTCCCCCGCTCCCTGGTCGGGAAGCATTGCCCCATTTCCCCCCTCCCTGGCTGGGCTGCCACCACCTGCCTCCCTCCCCCCCCCACCAGACACAGTAGGCTTTGCCCCCCCCTTTACCTCTGAACACCCGCTGTGCAGTGCAGTGGGATGGGGGGCAGCAGTGAGCTCCTTCCCCCTCTCCTCCTCTCAAATGACTGCATGAGCTCTACTGTCTGCAGCCTGAAAGCTGTAAATGTTGGGCGGTGGTGGCAGGCCTGGCAGAGACTGTGCACCTGCCAGAAACTGCTGTGTGGGGGCCTGGAGGGTTGTGAGCACACACACGTGTGCACCTTAGAGAGAACAGTGGTTGTGACAGAACCAAACACTTTAAAAACAGTGACTAACATCCTGACTAACAAAGCACCAGTGTAGTACCAGTGCTTCTGAAGAGTTCCAGACTAACTCTACACTGGTGCTAGTGTGCATGGGGGAGAATTTCAGTGACGTCCCCTTCCCCCAGATGTCCTTGGTGTCACCTGAAAATATGCTTTTGAGGGCTGCTCAACCTTCAGGGACATATTTTTGGATGGCATAGAGCATTCTAGGGAATGGGGAGATTGTTGAGGCAGCAGTATAGCTTGGTTAGTAAAAGGCACCAGTGCTTCTCCTGTTGCACTGGTGCTTCGCTAGTCAGGATGTCAGCCAGTGTTCTTTTGAGATACTGGAACATTAAAAGCAACATTTAAAGCACCTTGAAACTCTCTTTGAAGAATGCAGCATGACTACTTTTAGTACAGGCCTAGTTCAGATGTAATAGCAGACTATGGTTTGATGTGACATGAACAAGCCTGCATATTTCTTGCACACTCCCCAACTTCTCCTTTGGCACCAAACCATGGTTTGCCATTGCATCTAAACCAGACAAACTGATTTGCATAGCCTCTAATTCGTCTGCAAAGCTGAATCGTAAACTGTGATCAAATGGTCTGTGAGCTAACTATGATTTTATGCAAACTACAGTTGCCTGGTTCAGATATAATGGCAAACTGTGGTTTAGTGCAAAAGATGAAGTGCAAGCAGAAATCAATGCATGAAAAGAAGAGGAAGCATGAAAGCCTAAATCTTATTAATGTAAGACAATACACCATGATTTGGCATTCATGTCTGAAACAAGCTTAGTGATTTCTAATATTAAAACAGAAATAGTTCATCCCATTCTTTCAATTAGTCCTGTAACTTCATATGTATTCTCTTTTCCATTTATTAAACTTAATACATAGAAACAAGAAGAAAAAGATTCAGATAATAAAAAATGATGTTACAGTTGCAGTGAACAAGCTGATTAACTCTGTCCCCTTTGTGTTGCAGAGGAAAACGGAAACAAATGTATTTGTGCCTTTTAACAAATTAGTTTACTCTTATCTCAAGCTACAGGAGCCTCATTGCTCTAAATATGGTACTTCCCAAGTATCTGTGCAGAGTTAATGGTATTGATGTATTCTGTACAGTTATCTAGTAGATAAGAAAAGAATTGCTTTTAATGTTTTCCCCCAAGAAAACAATTTCTGTTTCCTTCAGGCAAAAGACCTAATAGAGAAATTTTTCAATCAACAAGTTGAAGTTCTTGGGAAACGGACATCGCCGCTGCCTGAGATCTACTACATTGAAGGCACTCTTCAAATGGTGTGGGTTAATCGCTGTTATCCAGGCTATGGAATGAATGCTCTCTTACATCCAGATTGTCCTAACTGTTGTGGTAGGTAGAAAGTATAAATTATCTCCCAGACGGTATGCCTTGATTTTTCCAAAAGTTCCAGGTCCCTTTGCTTTCATACTTAAATTGACTCAGCAATTGCACAACATTTTACTGTGATCCTATTCAGTAATGTGGGTTGTGTACTTACTATACAGATTTTGCTGAAAGCTGGAAATTCTTAGCTTAGATATTTTTGAAAAAGTAATGGGTGAATAATATTAATTAATTATATTTGTACATTGCCCTAAACTTCCATCTCTGGGCAGTTTACAGCAAAATAAAACACATTAGAACCTTAAAATGATCTAAAACCACATGTCTAATGTTTTAGTCTAGCATGGGTGAATAAATGTATCTTTAAAGTCTTTTAAAAAGTTGTCAGAGATGGGAAGGTGCTTATTTCAGCAGGGAATGCATTCCAGAGTCTTGGGGCAGCAAAGAGAAGACCTGTCCCTGCTGGTATCAACTGCAGAAGAATCTCTCCAGATTCTATCAGTGGGTGATGGGGCTCATAGTGAAGAAGACGTTCTCTAAAGTACCCTGGGCTTAAGTTTAGGGCTTTATAGGTTTTATCCATCACCTTGTATTCTACCCTTTTGGTGGCCAGTATAGTTATTTTAATATAGGAGTAATATGGTCTCCAAAATGACTCAGAGACTAGCCTGGCTGCCACATTCTGTACCAACTGCAGTTTCTGGACTACATACAAAGACAGCCCACCACATAGAGGGCATTGCAGTAGTCAGGTCTGGAGGTTACCAGCATATGTACTACTGTTCTGAGGTCATTCATCTCAAGAAACAGATGCAGCTGTTTTATCAGCTGAAGCTGCCCACCGCCTCAACCTGGGACACCAGGGAAAGGTTTGGGTCCAAAACCACTCCCAGACTGCGTACCTGTTCCTTCTGGGGAAGTGTGACCCCATCCAGAACTGGCAGCTCAAAATTGTCTCCTGACCCCACACAATAAGTACCTCCGTCGTATTTGGATTCATTCTCAGTTTGTTATCCCTCATCTAGCCCATCACTGTCTCCAGGCAAGTATTTAGGGAAGTTATGCCTTCTCCTGATGATGTTGACATGGAGAAATAGATTTGGGTGTCATCAACATACTGATAACACCCTGCACCACATCTCCTGATGAAGTATCCCAGTGCTTTCATGTAGATGTTAAAAAGCTTTGGAGACAGTATGAAGCCCTGGGGGATGCTGTATAAAAGTTCACATTTTGAAGAGCAACAGTCTCCAAGTGACACAATCTGGAATCTGCCCGAGAGGAACCAGTACAAAGCAGTGCCTCCCACTCCAGATTCCCTCAGACAATCCAGAAGGATACCCATCAAGAGATCCAAAAGGACCAGTAGAGTCATACTCCCTCTGTCAATTCCCCATTAGAGATAATCCAGCAGGCTGACCAAGGCAGTCTTCACCTCATAGCCCACCCGAAAACCAGTTTGAAATGGATCTAGATAATCAGTTTCCTCCAAGACTGTGGAGCTGGGAGGCCACCACTCTCTCTCTCTCTTCATAGAAACGGCAGGGGCCAGTTCAAAGGCAGGGGTGGGACAACTCAAGGGCGGGGGAGAGTGTACTTACCCCTCCCTCGACTTCCTCCCTGCTGGCATTCTATTTGTAAAGGCTCCATCGGGGTGGCAGCATACTTCCCTGCCGCCTTGTGCTCTCTTTGGCTGGAAGTGCTAGGTGTGTGTGCACATATGTAGGACTTGTGTGTGTGCCCAACATGCTCATGAGCGAATGCACGCGCACCCAGCACTTCCGGCCAAAGAGAGAACAGGGCGGCAGGGAGATATGCTGCCGCCCTGATGGATACTTTACAAATGGAGCACTGGCGGGGGGAAAGCAGAGGGAGCGGTAAGTGCACTTAAAGTTGTCCTTCCACCTGCCTTCAAGCCTCCGAACCGCCCAGTGTCTGAACCTGTTCAGAGGCCTGTAAAGGGGCCTCCAAACAGGTCCATGCACATCCCTATCAATTACCTTGCCCAACCATGGAAGCTTCAAGGCTTTTAAACAACTCAGTTGGGCATGAGCCTGTGGATGCAATATGGGCAGAATAGAATTGCTTCTTTGCCACATATGTTGCTGGAGCATAGATCTCCAAATGCGTTCTATGTTGTAATCTGTTGGATTTGAGTTGAGTTGTCTTCCACTTGCGCTCCAGTCATCTACCTCTTGCGCTCCAGTCATCTCCAGTCATCTACCAGGGCAGCAATGGAAGTACCAGCAGAGCCAACACTATATCCTTCCAAGGCTTCTTGGAATCCTATTGGATCCAATAACGTTCTCAGGCGGACCATCCTAATTGGCCCCTAACTCCTTCAGAGGTTGTGGTCCTTCCATTACAACTAAATGGTGTCTTAACTACATGGTGGTCCATCCATGACAATGACAGGAGTCCCCACTCATAGAACACCACCCAGGACAGAATAAAAGCCCAGATCAAGTATGTGACCAGCAACATGTGTTGGTCCCGAGACCGCTTGGGATAGGCCCATAGTAGTCATGGTCACTATGAACTCCTGAACTGCCCTGGACAAATTGGTCTCAAAGTGAACATTAAAGCCCCCCCCCCCATAAGCCTGGGAGACTCCAATCCTGATACCAAGTCTGTCAGCTCAGTTAGGGACTCTGTTGGGCTGTGGGGTTATTGGTACACCAACAGAAGTCCCAGTCTATCCCTGGTCCACAAACTTAAGTACACACATTCAATATGGTCAGACACTTTGGCAGAGATCTGGGTAAGGGAGATTTTATTCTTATAGACCGCAATCTCTCCATTTCCCCACCTACGTCCTCTCATGTGCTCCTCAACAGAGTACCCTGGAGGGAGAAGCTGGGACCAAACTGGGCCACCAGCCTCCCCCAGCCAAGTTTCAGTGATACGTGTCAGGTTGACCCTTCCATCCATAAGCAGATCATGGATTATTTCTGATTTATTCTGGACCGACCTGGCATTACAAAGGAGCAAGGTGAGTGTCATGGCTCAGACTTAAGAATCAGAAGAATCAGAGCAGGAGGATTCGCCTGCTAGTGAGCCACAGCAACAAGAATTGGCAGAGAAACCAGACTCTGGAGCTGAAGATTCTCAACAGCTGCCAGACTTGGTTTCTGATGAGGAAGAGCCTGGGATTTCCCCTGTATTGAGATGACGTATCAAGAGATAGGCTCAGTGGGACTTGCGCAGGTGCGGGAGATCACAAGAAAGAAAGCCAAACTGCTGACTCAGGGAAGCCTGATTGGTTGTTGGTTCTGTGGAACCATATATATTCAACAGTCTCCCATGGCTGAGTTGCTGTTTGCAACTTCGCTGGCAGCTTATAGTGTGTTCTTGCATATTATATCTTTTCCGTGTTCCAGTTTGTCTTGTCTGTACTTCCCTGCATTGTTCTCTTTATTCCTTGTTCTGTGTCCTTTGCTTGTTTCATTCCTTGTTTTGTCTTTCCCTTCCACTTATTACTCAGTTATTGTTAGAGCGGGGTACCTAGTTTCAGTTCAGGGGACTTTATTCATTTACTGTTTTCTTTGTGAGCCTTTTATTTTCCTTCATCCAGTTTCGTTGCTGCTTTCTGTTTACTTTCATGGGGTTGTAAATCCTGTAGGGTTAGCCGGGCTATCAGTTCACGACAGTGAGGCTTTGTAGGTAGTTGGCACTGCTCCCCGAGATCAAAGAGCTGGCAGGACAGCCAGAAGGGGAAACAGTTATTAAATTTCTGATTTCCCTTCCCCTGTAATGGCCTGCTGACCTGCCAATGTTACTTCTTCTATTCCTCACCACTACCAGAATAGCTTAACAACCATTATTGGGGCAGCTATTACATGTTAATTACAAATGGGTTGATACGTTGTGCAAGCATCCTGGAAATCACATGAGAATGGAGGTACCTGGGCGCTGTTCCACATGGGGCACATCATGTGTGAAGCAGCTTTCCATGCAGTTTGGCCCTGCAGCTTCAGGTATACTAGCACTCCTTGCTGCGAAAGTGTTTCTCAGGCCTCAGTCTCAAATGGTCAGAGATGAGACTGAAAATATGAAGGGCAGTGCATATTAAAGTTTTATATTCAGAGGTTAGCTAGTACAACCACATGTATACTGTATATGTTTTCAGATTCACTTATTCTATGCTGACCATGTTGTTTTAAAATTCAGTTATAAATATATAGCTTTTATAGCTATATATTTTATAGCTTTAAAGCCCTTAACTGTTTGGGCCCTGGATATCTGAAGGACTGCCTGTTCTCAAATATTTCTGCCCTCTTGGCAAGGTCATTGGAGGGGGCTGTGCTCTGCGTGCCAACAATGAGGGAGGCCCAGCTGTCGTGCATACAGGACAGGACCTTTTCACTTATTGCCCCCAGGCTTTGGAATGTTCCTCCCAATGTCTCCATCAGAGTTTTCAGAAAGCAAGTGAAATCTTGGCTTTTTACCCAGGTTTTTATATGAGGGTTGTTTCTGTTGCTGCTGCTCTTCTGTATGTTTTAAAAAACGTTTAATTAGATTGGTATTTTTATATTCCAATTTAATATTTGTATTGTTTTAACTGTTTAATAGTTTTTTTTATTTTTAAATGTTTTGTAAACCTTGAGATTGTTTTAATGAAAGGTGATATAAAAACCTAACAATAAATAAATAATTGTAAATTGGTGGTGATTAGCTGTACTTGTGTACAGTGGATGGAAGGCTTCTCTTGTTGGAGACTTGTCCGCAGCCTGTGGGCCTATAGTCTACAATGTACATATAATCAGTATGATTTGTATGTGAAATAATGCAGATGAACTACTGCCTTTCTACCTAGGACAGTCCTGGCCTATTCATAGGTCTCTGCAGCAATTCAACTCATTTAGACTTTCAGAGATCTAATGTAATACTTGATGCTGAACAAGTTGCCTATCTCTGCTAAGATATATGTTATATTATGCAGAGTTTGGTGCGATTGGGTGAAGGTTTGGCTAGAAGACCTAAAGGAAATCTGACTGCTTATTTCTCAATTAAGCAATCATTGTATTGAAAGAGCAGCTTGAATTTTTGGGTGTAAGTGTAACCCCCCCCCAAAAAAAACCCCCACAAACCCACCATGATTATTTCTGTGTTTCTATTAATTTTTGAAAAAACACCTGAAACTTGTTAAGGGCATTAGTTATGCTATTGGTATTGTGGTTCATCTGCATTAATGCAATCTGGATCTGCATTTGAGTCACTTATTCCAAGGCTTATGTTCTGTGAGTGTGCATACATTTTTGTCACATTTCATCAGTGTAGTTAGTCTTTTAGGCTGCAGGTGCAGTCATCCAGGTCTAACTCATTGCACTAAGGCAAGATTCTTCATTCTCACAGAGCCTTTAAAATATGCTTTGTGTGTTATATTTTCAGAGGGAAAAGGAAAACTGTACAGAATATATGTAATTCTGAAAGCAGGAATTGTACAGAAAATGTCAGTTAAAATTCAAATTAGCATGTTTAGTGCACTAAAAGATTTGTGAGGTGTGGAATAGCACGATAGAAGCCCATAAAATATATGAGGTAGGATATTTTGTGATGCTCATACCTGGGTTGAAATAGCATCAAGGGAGTTTATGTCCTATAAAGCCAACTGAGACATGGTATGTTTATTGTGTAGAGAAATGTTACTTCCTTTCTCAGCAGTGATCTAAATAAACACTAGGTCATCCCCTCAAGTTTTTCTCAATTTCTTGCCTTCACCCAGGAGATGGAAATTATGCCGGGTACACAAATAAGATTTTTCATATGTTCATTGCTGATCCAGATCTCACTCCAGTTAATTTTGCTATACAGACCTATATATGCTTACATGAACTGTTGGTGCTAATTTTTTTTAAGGGCTTGAAGCAGGAAATAGAAAATTCGCCCATTGGGAAGTAGAGTACTACAACTATTGGGCATATTAAGTGTCTTTCCTAGTTGGCATGCCAGAGCAAGCTTTTCCTTGACAATCCTTTAGTTCAAGGCACTGCAACTAGAGTAGAGGCAGAGCAGAATTTTCTGTTTCACTTTGTATTTCTTGTCAAAAAGCACCTCTGGTTTGGGATGTGCTTTTGACTGCCCCTCCAAAATGTCATCAGTCCCCCACCCCCACCCCATCTGGGTTCTGGACACTAGGAGAAAAGTTCAAAAGCCACCAAAGGTTGTTCTTTAAGGCTCCAGCAAAGTGCAGTCTCTGAACCAGTACGAGCATGGGGAGCAAAGGAGCTGTGCAGTCTGTGAACTTGTCTTGCCACATTTGACAATGTTCTCTGACCTTACAGCTAAAGCTTAGACAGAGTCAATTTTTATACTCTCTATAAACCCTGCTCCACCCATGTGACTGGGATATACCATGCCTAGCTCTTTGCCCAGCCCTGCAGACAGTCCATAGCTCTGAATGAAGAGCTTACATAGGATAGACAAAAGGGACTGAGCTTTAGCTCAGTTGATTAGGGAGCTTCCTTGAGGTGCTCAGAGATTGTGTAGTTTTCTGGAGTCTTAAATGAATCTTTTGGAGGCTCTTACCTCATAACTCTGCACAAGGAAGAGTATTGAGGACCTGGACAAAAAGAGTACTTTTTTTCAGTTTGCATTATCGTTTGCTTAGGTGTTTGAAGAAATATCCTCTTCCACTTGCTCTTCTCTGATATGTTGAATTCCCCTTAAACTGGAAGTAGCTGGGGATATCCCATCAGCTAAGGGTAGATGTTTAGTTGCATTGTATCACATGAGTCACTAAAACATGTCTGTGCTGTGGACCTAAGGCCAAATTAGGCATGACAGTGACAGTCCTGCTTGTTCGTTTATTTTATTTATTGAATTTGTATACCACCTAATATAAAATCTCTAGGCAGTGTTTAAATCGAAATCTGCCCTAATCACATTTAAAGTGTCAGGTGGAAAGTATAGTTTTTAGAGCAAAAGTGACATGTGGGTGGGGGAATTGAAATTATTTCTTACCTCCCTGTCACCTTTCCTCTCCAAGTACATTTCTTCCAGCTCTGCTTACCTCTGCTATTGGAGCGCTGGTGGGGCACATTGTGGAGAGATGAGCCACAGCTGGGCGAAGCACCCTCCACTTCTGCACCTCTTATGCTCTAAAAACTACCTTCAACTCTGCTGTCTGTGTGATCTCTCTGACAAGGGATCCCTACCCTCTCTTCTCGGAACTTTGACTGTTAGCTAGTTTAAAGGCCAAACTGAATATGTTAGCTGCAGACCTATGTGTTTAAGCCTGGGGATTTAAACACGAGTCTGTCACCGTCACTTCTAGTTTGGCCATTAAACTTGCTTAACAGTCCTTCTGTGACTTAACAGTCTTAATCCTGTGAACTGAGTGGGACAGAGTTCATGTAATACAGAGTTTGCTGCATCTCACCAAATTATAATTGCCAAGATTCTTTGTATTGTGTGCTGCAAGAAAGTGGGGCGGGGAAGAAACCAATATAACGTTATAGTGTAAATAGAGCTTAAGTGATAGTTATGAAGGATGTGGTAAAACAGCCTTGAAAACCAGGAACTAAATTCCTCCATATGGCTGGGGCACCCTCTGCACATATCCTAGACACTTTCAGTTTAATACAGGCACTTTATTATGCAAATGTTACTATAAGGAACAATTTGTTTGGTGGACATGCAGCAGAGATATGCTGAATTGTTCTTCATCTACTGCTGGCTCCTTTATAAAAAGCAGATACTGACCCGTGTTTGTGTACATAAAAGAAATTGTAACAGGATTTGGATAGTGCAGGGTTTTTTTGTTTTTTGTTTAAATGAATGTCTGTTGATTTGACTTGCATAGGGATGTGCATGGAATGGGATTTGCGTTCCATTCCAAGCTCGTAATGGAACACAAATGCCTGGATGTTCTGTGTATCATTTTGGCGGGCTATTTTGCCCTTGCTTGCTAGTTTTGGCACTGGCTTCCAAATGGTTTGTGATCTCCTTGAAGCAAGGAGATTGCAATCCGGTCGGAAGCCAGTGCAGCTAACACATTCAGTTTGGCCTTTAAACTAGATAACAGTCAAAGTTCCGAGAAGAGAGGGTAGGGATCCCTTGTCAGAGGGATCACACAGACAGCAGAGTTGAAGGTAGTTTTTAGAGCAAAAGAGGTGCAAAACTTTCTGATTCGGAACAGGGTCTATCTGTTCTGAGCTTGAAACAGGCTCTTCATTTAAAGGGCATTCTGTTTCAAGCTCGAAACACTCAAAATGGCCTGATTTGAGTCAGAACATTTCGAGCTCAAAATGTTCTGCACATCTCTACTCTGGCAGATAAACAAAGCATGTCCTTGCACATAATTCTTTTGACTTTACAGCATAGCTGTGCTTTGAATAAAATGTTGTTTAATTCTTCTAACTAGCCTGCCAGTATTTTTTAATCACTAGGTGGAGCTAAAACTATTTAATACAAATATGAACATCTTGGTCCTAAACACATTACATGGCAGTTTGTCCCATTGAATATGGGACACGTCCAGATAGTGTGCTTTGATGTAAAACTCTGCTATATCATTGTGGCCTACAATTCACTTTTTGAGCCAATGGAGGAAAAAGACCACCATATCAAATACTTCTCTGGTGGTGAAGAGTGCATAACATATAAGAGTCTTGTTTGCCTTTAATATACATTGCTGCTTCCAACATATTGGAGCAGAAATCCATGAGAGCAGTAGAAGGCTGACTGAAGGGTGCTTAGTGCACAAGCTTAGGGACCATATGGCATGGGGTTAGGCAAGCATTACCCAATTGTTGAATATGGTCTTCCTCGCTCCTTTACAGCAGGTATTTATTCACATAGTGAGGATGTTCTTATGAGCAACCAAGCCCAGGCTTAGGCAGCCAAGCCTGCGCTTGGCTGCCTGTGAGAACCGCTGGGATCAATGCAGATCCCGGTGGTTCTGCAGCACCAAACCCAATGCCGAAGCCTGGCTCTTGAATGAGGTTAAGGGGGCAAATGTGCTCTTGACCTTGTTCCTGGGATCATGCTGGTTTTGACACTGGCTTCTCTGTGTTGGCTCATGCTGACACAGAGATGGGTGCCTAGAGCACCCGGCCCCTGGGGGAGTCCTCCAGTACACTGCGTTCAGTATGTGGTGCACTGGGGGCTATTTGGAGGCCCAGATAATGAGTCCCGGCCTCTGTTTGCCCATGCTGCCGGGAGCAGCACCGATAGTCATCCGTGCTACTCCCTGCAGCGCAATTTGTGTGGGTGCGCGGCTTGTGTGCCACAGGGGCTGCACATGATTATCTGGGGGAAGGTAGGTTGAACCCTGCCTCCCCCACTGCCTGCCTGTGGGCACGTTGTGTGAATAGCCCCAGTAAATCCTTATGTGGGATTTGGATTACACAGATGGATTCAATTTCCTGATGCATGAAATCCTTTGTGTAAATGATTAAAACAGATTGCAATATAAGGTTTTAAATCTTAGTTAATAATTCTATAAAAGCTATTCTTATGGCATTTTAATGTATGTTTGTTTATAGTGGTTTGCAGTCCAGGATCATTTAACCCTCATGAAGGAGTTCACTGCCTGCAATGCAACAAAAGTTTGGAATATGGAGCAACACATTGCTAACAGGATGCCAGCATAAACTTTTTTGCTATGTTTAATAGCACAATGTATTTGATTTATATCTTGGTGATACAAATAAAATAATTTTATGAAAACTCTCATTTAATTTGTATTACATCAGCATATTGCATTTGTCATCATTAGCAGAAAAACTACATTCTATTTTGCTGCCCCTCGTAGTTTCAGTTATTTTTGTGGCCGGGCATGTGGTTTTACTTTTGAGAAACCAAGTCTCTTCCAAATATTTGTGGCCTTAAGACCTTTATCAAGTTTGAGACTGATCTAGTATATCAATTTCGGTGTAAGATCAGTGTGATAAAATGAAGATGAACCAGTACTGTGCATTAGATAAGAGGCATCTTTTAAAGTGGGGAATGTCTTATATTTGGCAGGACAACAACTGCCTATTTCCCATCTCTTCAGTGGCTTCGGTTGGTACCATGTGTGTGTGTTTTAAATTAGATTATGAGCCCTTTGGGGACAGGGATTCATTTTTTTCCTTTTGCTATGTAAACCGCTTGGAGGACTCCCCCCTATCTCCGCCCTTGAAAAGTGGTATATACATTTTTAAAAAAATAATAAAATTGTATTCAGTTGTTTTAATAATAAAATTGTCTCCAGAGTTGTATTGGAGAGACCTGAATTCAGATATCTGCTCAGTGTTGATATTTGTTGAATCCCCTTGGCCAGTGGCCAACTCCCATCCTAATCTGCCTCACAGGGTTGTTACATATGGATAAAAAAGGACAACTCTGCAAATGTGGTAGAGCAGTGATGTGGCTATGGAGTTAGGATTGTTTTCTTATTATATGATAAAAGTGGCTGACATCCAGACTAAGGCTGTGCTAGTGCTATGGGGGAGGGGAAGTTTTTGGTGACTTCTGAAGCCCATTGTGCCTCTTGGAAATAGGTTCCTGAGAGTTGCACCACTCTCATGAGTATAGGAAATCCATACAAACACACACCTCTCTGTATTAGCAAGAGGTTTTGTAGAAGATAGTCCCAAAGATTGTTTAGGATCTGGGTGTCATCATGAAACATGATGATTCTAAGAAGTCAGTGAAGGATAGAACTGAGGTTTCTGTACAGCCCCATAACCTTGTGCAGGTAATGGCACAGGGAGAAAATTCCAGTGAACCACTGCTTCAGTGTGCATCTTGAGCCTGGCATTTGAACTCTGAAGATGTTTCATGTCATTAGATCTCAAAGCTTCTAAAATGGGAGTTTCTGGTTGAGATAGTGTAAAACCTGATGACTGAGAGAACACACTGAGCCTGATGTCATATGGGTGAATTGGGCAGGGCAAGGTGGAGGGAGGTTTCCATTTTTAAAAAAATAAATAAATACTTATGTCTTGTTTTGGACTGAACGAAGAGCTATGACCTGTTCATATGTCAGCATGGTGTAGTGGTTAGAGTTGGACTAGGACCGGGGAGACCTGAGTTCAAACCCCCATTCAGCCATGAAACTCTTTGTGTGATTTTGGGCCAGTCACTTATATCTCAACCTAACCTATCTCACAGGTTTGTTGCGAAGATAAACATAGTTCAACAGTTCCTGGAGGGGTGGGCAAATAAGCTCCATCCTCTTTTCTTATGGGTTCTTCGCTTCAGTGGGACAAATAATTTCTGATAAGCAAACCTTTTGAGCCTCTGATTTCTTGTTGCATTGTGTACAAGGTAACTCTGCTGGTGGAGAATGATCATTGTGCTGATTTAGACCTTCATCATGCTCTAGCCTTTTACATGGATAGAACTAAGTCTTCTAGAAATCCCACTCTGCTTTTTATTTCTTAGTGTGGCACTATCAAGTGTGGTCCTATCTCATCTATAACACTGATCTCAGTGACTTGTCAGAGCTCTATTGTACTGCTACAGCATGCAAAGAAAGGTTTGCTCAGGCTCTGTGTTAGCACATTCTGTTAAGTCTATGACTATATCTTCACCAGAGGTGTCATTGTAGACATCTGTAGAATAGTCACAAGGTTGCACCCTCTGCTTGTTTCAAACGTTATGTTTAGACCTACAGACTAGATGTGAGTGCCTAGATGTGCTGAGATGTTTTATCCTACATGTTTGAATAGTTCTCAATTGACCACATTCTACACCCTATTCTAATTGAACTTGCTTGCTCACTTTCCATATGTGGGACTGTAAAGAACCCCCAGAGAAGAACAGATACTTTTATCTGTAACTCCACAGTGGGTAGTCTGTGCACATGCATCTTACCCTTTCTCCCCAGAGTAGAGGGTCATGATGTCAGTTTTTAGGATGCGATAGGCCATATTTTCTGCCTAGTCACAGGATGCATAGAACTGAGCAGAAAGACACTCCATGCCTCCTTGCTCCATGTAGAGAATGCGCCTACACATAGATGAGGCAGCACTCTTAGTCTAGAGCTTTCTAGAAGATCCCACCTGTTGCTGTTATGAGGGATTTTCTGCTGCAGGGTGTACCTTCCCCTCTTTGGGATCAAAAAGGGTGGGCAGGTTTTTTTTGAGACAACTAAAGTCAAAGCAGAAGCCCGATAATGAAAGTTTGAAAACAAGGAATAAATGGGCATTCCCACATGACAAGGGTACACATGTCAATTTGTGTCTAAACATTGATTTTCCAGCATTTAACCCTTAATGCTAATAAAAACCTTAACCTAATAAAGCAATGTAGATTCTCATACATTAACTATAAGTAGATTCTCTGGTGTTAGTAAATAGTGTTTAGATTCTCTGTTAACTTAAATTGAAGCAGAGGAACCAGGCCAGTGATGGAATTCACAGTACCCGGGGGACACTGGGTGCTTGACTGAGAGAAGGTCAGGAGGACTGGTTATCTGGTACTCTAGGAAGGGCTTGTGTTGGCTTTCTAGGTGGGGTACGTATATGAAGGCAGGCAAAGGATTCTGGATTTGGATCAGTTCTATGATTCCCTGTAATGACAAGTTACAGGTAAGCAACTTCTAGTGGTCATCTGTCCTTTTACACAAATGGGGCTTCACACGGGTGCAGAGACCATGTCAGAATCTTCCAAGCTTCTGCTCTGCAACCTTTGGCGGGAACGCTGCCCCCAGCTGCTATATGGGGCTGTGCCATTCATCATCCTATTAGTCCCAGAGTCTGTCTTCAGGAGACCCTGGCATCCTTAAGGGGGGATGGGAGGACATGTAAAAGGACAGATGACCACTAGAAGAACCAAAGTTACATGTAAGCAACCTGTCGTTCTTCAACATGGTCTCTGTCTTCTAAACAAATGGGAGCATAGCAAGCTATCATACTTCATGGTGGGCTTAATCAAATCCCGAAAGCTGTATCCCTGCGAGCTCGAGCATCAGTGGCATAGTGCTGGATGAAGGAATGTGGCAAAGCCCATGTGTTAACATGGCAGATAGTTTCCAGCAGTATAGCCCTCTTGAAAGCCACCAAAGATGCCATGGTTCTAGAGTGCGCCTTGATTGTAGGTGGTAATTCTTTGCTCACCAGCTTGTAACAGAGCTCAATTGTGGAGACTATCCACTTGGATAAGGTCTTTGTTGAAATCTGGCAGCCACAACGATGACCCTCTTAAGACACAAGGACTTTGACTGCTTCCACTCCGCTGATCATTGGAGGTAGAGTGCCAGAGCCCTCCATATGTCAAGGAGATTCAACCTGCATTCCGCTGGTGTAGATGGGTGCTAGAAGAAAGGTAGGTTGATTGGCTGTGAGTGGTGGAAAGTAGACAACACATTGGGGAGAAACTGAAGGTCTGGCTGTAAGACTAGCTTGTCCGCATGGAAAATCGGATATGGTGTGTCAATGTGCAGTGCACAAAGTTCACTTACTCTGCATGCTGAGGTAATTGCAACCAGAAACACAGCTGCCCAGGTAAGTAGTTGGGGTTCCATGGTGGCTAGAGACTTAAACAGAGGGCCCAATAAACAGGCCAGAACCAAGGACAGGTCCCACGGCCATGACCGGATCATCAGGGAGGACATGCGAGAGACACTTAAGGAAATTGGATGGTGGAACCAGGAGTGTTCAGACTTAGGAGAATGGGCAATGATTGCCACCAAGTGAACTTTTAATGAAGAAAACTTCAACCCTACTTCAGGTGCAAGAGGTAAGAACAAACTTGCCAAACTTTCAAGGAACAAACATCGAACCCATGCTGGTTTGCAAAGGTAAAGAACGTTTTCCATTTATGAGAATTTGATCTTGTCATTGCAGGTTTCTCAGATTCCTGAAGGACCTTTTGAGGATCTAAGGAGAAATTGGCGAGATCCTCCACGCCATCAGATGGAACAATCTTATGTCCGGATGCAGAACATGACCTGAAGCCTATGAAAGAAGGTGAGGAGGACGTGAAAGCTGTATGTGCTCTGAGGCCATCTGCTGTAGTCCCCATGAACCATGGGGCCACCAGAATGTATTGTACCTGCTCCTGTCTAATTTTCAGGAGTCCTCTCAAGATTAATGGAATTGGAGGGAAGAGATAAGTATAATGTCCCTTCCAAGGTAGGGCGAATGTGTCCCCCAATGAATTGCCCCCTTTACTGGCTCTTGAGCAGTACTTCACACACTGCACATTGTCCTTCGATGCAAAGGCATCTAATGTGGGAGTGCTCTTTTGAAGACATTAAGGTGAATGGTACGATTGAGTACCCAATCATGAGAGATGGTTGATGACCTGCTGAGGGCATCTGCTCGCAGGTTCTATGCATCTTATATATGTACAGCTTGTGGTATAACCTTATGGGCGATGCACTACTGCCACAGATCAATAATTAAGGCCAAAAGTGACCTTGAAGCTGTCCAGCCTTGTCTGTTCTTATACGCTTTGGCAGTGGTATTGTCTGGTTGTATGGTAACAGACGAGTTCTGGATCAGAGGAAGGAACACTTTGAGTGCATGGAAGATGGCCAGCAAGTAGTTCATATGTTTGTTGTGCTCCGCTGGAGTCCAATGACTGCTCAGATGGAATCATACTATGTGCACACACCAACTGGTCTCTGAAGTGTCTGTGGTGATAACCCTGGTCGGCAAGGGGGGATGAAATGGGCTGCCGAATGACACTTGTCCAAGATGTATCCACCAGGTGACTGCCTCTTGGACACATTCTGGAGGTCCTAGGATAGGGTTCATGGAGACCCTGTGTGGGTTGAAGATGTCACAGACAGCCCTGCATCGGCTGAAAAGTTGACAGCTTCCCCTTCCTCCTCGCTGTCTGAGATCGAGGGCGTGACAGCTACTTCCCATAATTGACCTGGAGCCCCAGAGACTCCAAAGTCCTGCTGGACATCTGGAGAGAGGCTGATGTCCCTTGTAGTGAGTTTGTGGTGATGAGTCAGTCATCCCAAAATGGAAATATTTGGATTTCTTCCTGCTGCAAGAATGCCACCACTGGAGCCATGCATATTGTAAAGACCCTGGGAGCCAATGCCAGGCCGAAGGGAAGAGCCTTGAATGGATATGTCTCCTCACCGACTTTGAAGTACAGAAACTTGCGGTGATGTGGTGGCCATATGGAGATGTGGTAGTATGTATCTTGGAGGTCTAGGGATGCAATCCACATGTGGTGCTCAAGCAGAGACAAGATGGTTGGGACGGAAAGCATATGAAAACATCTGTATGCAATGTATTTGTTCAGTTCTCTGAGATCCAAAATGGGTTGGAGACTTTGGTTGTGCTTTGGCACTGTAAAATAATGGGAATAAAAACCATGTGTCTGATTTGCGGTTACTCTCTCTATCACATCCTTTAGCAGGAGGGCCTTGAACTCCTCCTCCAGTACAGGAGTAGGTGCTGTGATGAGGACCTGGGAGGGATAGGATCTGTGATAGGGATGTGCATGGAAGCGATTTTGCTGGTTTGGTTCGAGTCTGGATTTGAACGGACTCAGTCCGGTCCCAGTCAAACCCATGCTGGGACCGGTTCGGGGTTCTACTGATAGAAGGGAATCCAGTGAGGATTCCCCTTTACCAGTAAAGGGACAGGGGCCATCCCTATGCCTAGAGGAGGTGGGAGGGGAGTCAGGGGTACTTACAATATTGAGCCGTGATGGTGGTAGCCACTGTGGCGAGGGCAGCAGCTGCTCCCCACCCCCACTGGCCTCCCACAGAGTAGCCCAAACCGCAATTTCAAACTGCAGTTCAAATCAAGCTGGTTTGCACATCCCTAGTCTGTGAATGAACTCCAAAGCATAACCGAGGCGGATGATGCTGAGGTCCCATTGGTCTGAGGTGATAGGTCACCTCCAGTCAGAGGCAACATGCCTCTAAATACCAATTACCGGGGAGTAACAATAGAAGAAAGGGCATGCCCTCAGCTCTTGCCTGTGGTCTTCCCAGAGGGATCTGGTAGGCCACTGTGTGAAACAGGATGCTGGACCGGATATGCCTTGGGCCTGATCTAGCAGGGCTTTTCTTACGTTCTTATGATAGCATTCCGTGTGGCTGAAAAGGGGGCTAGGTGAGTTCCTGTCACCAATGGTAGAAAGTAATTGTTTCCTAGGGAAGGTAGATGGCTTTTATTTCTGAGTGGCATGTTTGCCAGATTGAAAAGACTACTTTGGTCAAGGAGGTTTAGATGTATTAGACGAAAATGACATAGAATTAGCAGTGCTCCTCATCTTTTGCACTTTCTGCAGAGTCTCATCAGTCTTTTTGCCGAAGAGAGCTTGGTCCTCGAAGGGCAAATCTTCAATTCTTGCACGTGCCTCATATGTCCAGCCCGTTGACCTTAGCTAAGCATGCCTCCGTAGAGCCACTGAAGTAGCCGTGACCTTCATGGCACACTCCGCAGAATGGTGAGCGGCTGATTTCTCCAGGTTTCTCATATTTGTGACTTTTCTGCTTTCTCCTTTGCCAACGTGTACATGCATCTTTCCTGGATGTCAAAATTCAGGTCCTCCATACCAGCACCACGTAAAGGGGTGCATGGGAGGGGTGTTTGGAGTATTCAAAATGGCGATCTCCTGTAACATTGCCTGTGCAGACAAATTCTATATGTGGGATGACACAGAATATCTCATGAAAAAAGCAACAGTTACAGCTAAGCAACTTTTGACATGAAGCTTTCCAGACTAATTGAAATGAATGGAGATTGTGGGAATACAGCCCTGCTCTTGTGCAGCTCAGAGATTAGTGGAACCTCCCAGATGCACCTCAGATATTCTAGTACCAATCAATTCCAGTTTGCCAGTAATTCTAGGCTGGATTCTGCATGCATAGAGAGGTCTGGTGTACCTTGGTTATGTGAAACGTTTTCAGACATGCAAAGAAGCATACGCCATACTGCTGATTCAGTGACATATCAGTACCTGCAGGCTCTCTCTGCTTCTGTAACTGTTCTGGCCGCATCAGATGTAAAGCAGAATGAGGTGGTGTGGGGGTACGTGCAGTAACATGCAACTTGCATAGGCAGAATGTGCTTTGACAGAAACCCCATGTGCAAAAGCAAAAGGACAACAGCATATCTGAATAGTAGAGCTATAGGGCATCCAAGTTTACTATGGTTTTTGAAGCGCTCTTGCTTGGCTTACTAAATATAATCTCTCCTTTTATTTGAGCCTGGCATTTCCCCTCCTCGTGTAGATTGATGAAACCCAAGGAACTTGTATTTTCCTATTTCATTTTGTTGTCGTTTAATACCATGCATTACTGATGTTTTTGTTGTTGCGTGCATGTTTGTAACAGTCTTTTTCCATCAGAGACACTCATGGAGATAAATTACCTTTAGTCTCTTGAGACTTTGTGAGTAATCTCATCTTGAATAACAATTCCTGCAGAAAAAGGGAATGGTTGAAGAGCTGCCTCCCTCCCTCCCTCACACACAAAAACATGTCATCAGTTATTTGATAACAGTTTTCTAGATATCAAAGAATAAGACATAACATTATTCAGCACCTCGGATTTGGAGTTTAACTATTCTAATTTCTGTCCTAGTAAAAATGGGATTATATGTGGGATCAGTTTTTTTAAAATGAAAACGTTGGATTTTCTGAAGGAAGAGAAAGAACTTGCAAGAAATGTGTGTGCACATGCACACGTGCACATGCATTATCTCTGCTTGAAAAGGCCTATTGCTAGAAATAAAAGTTTGTTTAGGAATTTGTAGCTGTTCATGTATTCTGATCTTCAATGAATTAGGTTTTTTAAGCATAGGCAATGTAGGATTTTCAGACTAATGAGAAATAAATGCAAAAGGCATAATTAGAATTAATAGAATGGGTTTTTTATTGTTGAAACATTAGTATAAACAGCATAACTAATATTTAGCAGAATATATAAAATAGCTATTTTTATCAAATGCCATCTCAAAATAAGTAGCTTGGGGGAAAAGCAGTTTGGGGAGAGGGAGAGAAGCAATAATTTAAGAAATTAATCTTCATTCAGCTGGAATCTACCAACAATCAATTAACAGATAGTCCTCATTTTCATGTGGCAAAAAGGGACACAATAGGATGTCGATCGGAAGTGCTCTTACACTAATTCCAAGCACATCACATAAATATGTCATCTCCAGAATGAGCCAACCACACTGACACTAAATTGCTTGGCATTGGTTTGATTTTTGATTATCAGTATTTAATAAAACAGAACACAATGATTTTTGGATTCATGAATATGGCACCTTTTTTATCACATGCCAACTAATGAAAGCACATTAAGGCTCCTAAAATATTTTGACCTTAAACCTGTTCTAGTTGCAGGCACATATAGCATCTAGTGGCCCCAGATGGCATCCCATTTGCTTCTAACCAGTTCAGTGGGCCTGTATGAGCATGATAATACAGATGTACATAGGCTATTTACAAGGCAGACTGCTCCCAAACGCTGCCCTGTGCTGGGTTGGGGGCACCTGTTCGTTATTTATGTAATTCTTTTCTGAAAGAAATAGAAGTGAATCTGACTAAGTTTCTTTGAAATTAATAATAACTTGTCTGCCTCTATTGATTTCAATCATGCTTGGTCAAGATTCACTTTCTTTGGATACAACTGAATGTTTGTAAGGCAAAAGAAATGTAAATCAAACAGTAGCCCTTTTTCGGTGTTTATGAACACTGCGGGCGCTCATGCTTATGAGGGCAACAGCGGGGAGGAAGTCCCACCACCTCATTGTCAATCACCCCCTTGCGCCCCACAAACACACTTACAGCACTTTTTGTCTGATGGGGAGGTGCCGTAAGCATGTCCTACAAGATCTCTGTTGAACATTCTTAAGCACCTCCACATCAGGCAAACAGCACTGTAAATGTATTTGTCGGGCACAAGGGAGTGATTGACAGTGGAGCAACGGGACTTCCTTCCCGTTTTTGCCCTCATAACGTCTGAAGAGGGCTAGTGTCAACTTACTTACATACTTACTTCTTTGATTTCTATACTGCCCTTCCAAAAATGGCTCAGGGCAGTTTACACAGAGAAATAATAAATAAATAAGATGGATTTGACTGTTTATCAGTAGCCAAACATATGTGGCAATCTCATGTCTTTTCAAAACAGTGGTCAACAGGTACTTCATCTCTTTATTTATAAAAACAATGTAAACTTGTGTTTTGGGAGAAGGCCAAGTGTGAAATGAACTGGTGTTATGCTTAAACAGTGGTTCACATTTAGATGAGCTGTATTCAGAAAAGGCCTGACTTGTTTCTTACCACCCCTAACACCTAAATGCTTTCCCTGGTCCTATTTCTGGCTAAAATCTCTTCTCCCACCTCCTGCACACATACATGCTGCTCTGGGACAGCAAAAGACGTATGTATAACTTAATATGATGCGGGGGGTGGGTCTGAACTCTTTTAAACAGGCGTCAAACCACATTTATTTGCTGTAGATCTTGCATCCTGCTGTAACCAGACTTCTGATACCCTGATGTGTCTGTATAGCGAATATGCTCTCATATTTGACCATGGGCTACATGGCTGCATAAGATTTCCTTAGTTTAAAACACTCCTCTGGAAAAATACCTCTTGGAGTATTTGGATATTATGGCCATACATTTACTATAGTTCAGGTAACCTATAGTCCAGGTAACAAATGTTAACCTGGGTGCATCACTGTGAATGTACTTGAGCAAAACATAATTTAAAATGAGTTACAATATACCCTTCGTACTCAAGCTGGCCAGTTCTCATTAAGAGTTGAGAGGAAAAAGAGTTTGGCAAGGGCCTGTAGTAGGGATGTGTCATGATTGTTTTGGGCAGCTGTGGGGTGTGGGGGTGTGTGGAGAGCGGTCGCTTGAAGAATGAGGCACTCAGGTCCTGACCTGGTCCTCCGCTGCCCCACTGCTGTTCCAGTCGCACCACTGTTCTTCCCAAAAGGCTGTGCATGGCTGTGTTGTGGTGGTGGCCATTTGCATGCCATCGCAGTGATGCAGCCGTGCACGGCCTTTTGGGAAGGCCAGAGCCGCAACCAGAACTGCTGTGGGGTGGCAGAGGAGCAGATAAGGACCTGCATGCCTCATTCTTCAAGCTACTGTTTGCCTCCTGCCAAAATGTTTCAGATGTGGCCTCCCAAATACTTTTTGCACCTCTCTAATGGGGTGCCAAAATAATTCAGGCACATTCCTAACCTGTAGAGTCCTTATAGTAATTCTCCCATCAACCAGTAGACCATTGCATAAGTAAAAAGCTTTTCTGAAGACAGGGAATCAAGTGCATGATTCCTCATAAATGCAGTTGTGGCAGTGCAGATTAAAACCTGTGTGTAGAAGTCTAGAATTACCACATGATAGAAGTCTAGAAATACTATATATCAGTGGTTCAGAAACTGGGAGTCCCGAGGGAGTCCCAAACAACTTAAAATGGGGTCCCAAACAACTCAGGATGGAGCAGTCAGGAGAGCAGGGGTGTTTCCTGATATGTCCAAGGTGTGGCGATAGGGGTGATGGGAGATAGATGGAGACAGAAGCCAACCACTACTGGGCTCACAAAACCAAGGGCAGGCACAGCAGCAGCACTTCTTTGGCTGATGGGTCAGAAGAGAGTTCGCTCTGGGGAGACACCCGCTTGAGCTCATCTAGTGAGCAGACAAAGAAGTGCTGTGCTGCCCTGACTTCGTGAGTAACGGATGATCCAGGTGGTTTACAGCTCCGTGTCTCAGAGAAGCTGGAGCAGCTCTTCACTTTACGTCCTCGACAGTGTCTCTTCCTAAATTTCGGACTAGTGTGCAAGCTGAGTACAAAGGATTAAGTGAGAAAGCCATGGAAATACTGACACCCTTTGCTGGATTCTTGCTGGGGCGAATCAGAATTTTCATCAGTTGCTGTTAAAAATGGCAAATATCTAGTGAAAATAATGTGGAGCCTGAAATTAGATTGGGAGTCTCAAACAGAAAACCCAGGTTTAAAAAACAAAGTAGCAGGAAGCAAAGTGATCCTCATTTAAAAAAAATAAATGTACTTTATTTTTCTCTACCTAATCAAATCAATGGCTGACATCCTGTCTAGGGACGTGCACAAAGCGTTTCATGCATTGGGGGTGTATGTTGCGGAGAGCAGGCACTTTAAATGGAGGAAGGCAGGTCTTAACTGCCTCTCCGTCGCTCCCCCTGCCACCCCACCGCGGTGCTGTCCTTATTAAACAGCGGTGCTGCCTGTTCTGAAAAGCCACGCTGCGGCTGTTTCCTGCTTGGGAACAGGGAACTTCCCTGTGCATATGCCATTTATGTGCCGATGCTGCCCGTGGGCTGCTGGGAACAGGGAAGTTCCCTTTTGCCAAGCAGGGAGCAGCTGTGGCGTGCCTTTTCAGAACAGACAGCTTGGCTGTTTAATATGGTCAGCACCATGGTGGGGCGGAGGAGGAGCGGCAGAAGGGCATGTAAGACCTGCCTTCCTCCATTTAAAGCACCCTCTCACCCCCCACCAAAACATTCATCTGGTGCAACTCAGAGTGTTTTGGCGGCTTGAATTAGAGGCACCGAAATGCTTCGTGCACATCATTAACCCTGACTAACGAAGTGTTCGTGCTCCTAACATCAGTGAAACACTAGCCGCTGTGCTGGTCGGCCATGTGCTTCCCCCGAACTTGAAACATTAGCTTCTGTGTGTATGAAACTGGGAAATTCCCCTGTGGCTTCAGTGATAATTATCTGGTCCCAAACCAGGGCTGCTCAACTTCGGCCCTCCTGCAGATGTTGGCCTACAATTCCCATAATCCCTGGCTATTGGCCACTGTGGCTGGGGATTATGGGAGTTGTAGTCCAAAAACAGCTGGGGGGCCTAAATTGAGCAGGCTTGCAACACACCTTCATTTATATCTGTTTTTTTTTAAAACACCAATGTTTTTAAAGTATTGATATATGTTAATTTGTTAATAGAATAAGAATGGAGGCAATGTTAGTTCCTGAACTTTTACATTTGCTCTAGTTATTCTACCAAAACAAGAGTTAGTTTTGTACAAACTCTGATACTTCCACTCTTCAGCTCATTTTCCATTCCAACTCCAAAAGGCGATGGCTCCCTACTAGGTAATTAAATCCACAAAGCAGCAAATCATTAGTTGTGTGATACTGTATGGTTTCAGCTGCCCATGTGCATCATATGCTGAAAGGTGATGCCATTTTGTTTTCTTTTTTCAATTATGTATCTTACTGCAATATTGATGAGCTGTCTCATTGATGAGCCAGTTTAATCCTTACTGTAAATTACTTTCCCTTCTTAGGTATCCTTGTTGCATCCAGCTAGAAATTGTTTTTTAGGAAGGACATTTTAAGAACTGGGGAAATGCTTTTTGGAATTTTAATCTAAAATTACTTTCAAACCGAAACAACATGAATTATCTAAATGCTTATATGCTACATGAAAAGTAGTTCTCAGTTTTTCTTTTCCTACCACAGTCAATTCTAGATACCATTTTCCTCTCTTGTGCATTTCTTCTGAGTGGTACACTGAGGGTGAGCTTCCTTAAACAGAATAGTTGAATAGTGAAGAGAAGGAGTAAATATTCTGAATGATGAAATAATCTTTTTAGATTATTTGAAATCTGATGGAAAATAACACCAGTGTCAGACCAACATGGGAGTAAAGATGCCTTTTGTTAAATTGTTCTCTCCTTCAAAAAAGTGCCCCTTAGATGGTTAGAAGTGGGATTTCGACACTCATTCAGGCATCCTTTGCAGTCATCTCATGAAACTGAAGGTCAGGAAATTTAGGACCGACAAAAGGAAGTACTTCTTCACACAGTCCATAATTAATCTATGGAACTCTTTCCCATGGGATGTGGTAATGGCCGCTAGTTTGGATGGCTTTAAAAGGGGCTTAGACAAATTCATGGAGGACAGGTCTATCAATGGCTACTAACCTGGTGGCTATAGGCCACCTCCATCCAGAGGTTAGATGCCTCTAAAATACCCAGTTGCAGGGAATCAACAGCAAGAGAGAGGGCATGCCCTCACTTCTTGCCCGTGGGCTTCTCAGAGGCATCTGGTGGGCCACTTTGTGTAACAGGATACTGGACTAAATAGGCCTTGGGCCTGATCCAGCAGGCCTGTTCTTATCCTGAGCCTATCATGCTCCATTGTGAGTCTCTTCACAGCCTCATTTGGCTATAGCTTCAGCACCACTTTTTCACTTCAAAAATACCCTTTTCCCCAAGCAAAAGTGATAAAGGCATTGATCTCACATGTGTCCATACCACTTAATAGGAAGAAGCAGATTTTAAAACCAACAAAAACCAACAATGAAGCTGTAGCTGATCAGGTGCAAAAAAGCTAGGTTTTTGGGAAACATGTTGGTTCTAGGGATGTGCAAAAAATTTTGGGCACAGAACGATCTGTGCCCGAAATGAACAATTTCGGGTGATTCAGGGCTGAACCGAATCACCCCCGATGTCCCCCGATATTTTTTGGGCACGAGCCGAATCACCCGAATTTCGGACCCGAAAAATTCGGGTGATTTGGTTCATGGTTGATTTTTGGCGATTTTTTGAAGTTTTAGTGACTTTGGGGCAGTTTGGGGGCATAGCATGGGATCTGGGGGAAAAGAGTGGGGTGGGGTGGTAGTGCCTAATGGGTGCAGGCTACCACCCCAATTTCAGGGGGATTGGGCAAAGGGCTGATTTTTGGTAAATTTCTGAAATTTTCATGTCTTTGGGGCAGATTGGGGCAGAAAGTGGGTCCTGGGGCAGAATAGTGGGGTGGGGTGGTAGTGCCTAATGGGTGGAGGCTACCACCCCAATTTCAGGGGGTTTGGACAAAGGGGTGATTTTTTGAGAATTTTTGAAGTTTTAGTGACTTTGGGGCAGTTTGGGGGCAGAAAATGGATCTGCCCCAAAAGAGTGGGGTGGGTTGGGTGGTAGTGCCTAATGGGTGGAGACTACCACCCCAATTTCAGGGGGATTGGGCAGAGGGCTGATTTTTTGAGAATTTTTGAAGTTTGGGTGTCTTTGGGGCAGATTGGGGGCAGAAAGTGGATCTGCCCCAAAGGAGTGGGGTGGGCTGGTAGATAGTGCCTAATGGGTGGAGGCTACCACCCATCCCCAATTTAAGAGTGATTGGGCAGAGGGGTGAATTTTGGTGAATTTATTTTTATGAGGTTTGTCTTCATAAGGTGAAGTGTGCTAAATTGATTACTTCCTCATATTATTCATAGTAATTGAGGTGTGAAAAAGTGAAAGTGGGGTCATGAGAGTTATTTAATTGAAAAAAATCTCATTTGCTATCATTGAATGAGAATTCACACCTCAGAAAATAAGGGAATAACATCCCTTCAGAAAAACTTCTGAGGTGTGAATTCTCATTCAATGATAGCAAATGAGTTTTTTTTTCAAGTAAAGAACTCTCATGACCCCACTTTCACTTTTTTCACACTCTCACTTACTATGAATATTGAATGAATCAATCTACCACACTGCACTTTATGAAGAAAAACCTCAGAAAATCAACAAAATCCAGCCCTCTGGCCAATCACTCTGAAATTGGGGACGGGTGGTAGCCTCCAACCATTAGGCACTATCTACCAGCCCACCCCACTCCTTTGGGGCAGATCCACTTTCTGCCCCCAATCTGCCCCAAAGACACCAAAACTTCAAAGTTCCCAAAAAATCAGCCCTCTGCCCAATCCCCCTGAAATTGGGGTGTTAGCCTCCATGCATTAGGCACTACCACTCCATCCCACCCTTTGGGGGCAGATACACTTTCTGCCCCCAAACTGCCCCAAAGACACAAAAACTTCAAAAATTCCCAAAAAATCACCCCTTTGTCCAATCCCCCTTAAATTGGGGTGGTAGCCTCCACCCATTAGGCACTACCACCCCACCCCACTCTTCTGCCCCAGGCCCCACTTTCTGCCCCAATCTGCCCCAAACTGCCCTAAAGACATGAAAACATCAGAAATTTACCAAAAATCAGCCCTTTGCCCAATCCCCCTGAAATTGGGGTGGTAGTCTGCACCCATTAGGCACTACCACCTCACCCCACTCTTTTCCCCCAGATCCCATGCTATGCCCCCAAACTGCCCCAAAGTCACTAAAACTTCAAATATTCACCAAAAATCAGCCCTTTGCCCAATCCCCCTGAAATTGGGGTGGTAGTTTCCACCCATTGGGCACTACCACCCCACCCCAAAATTTTGCCCCTGGGCCCTTTCCACCCTGAATCAATTTGGATTTGGATTCGGGTTAAATCTGAATCCGAACCGAATCAAGGGTGATTCGGGTGGCCCATATTCGGGCACAAAACAGAACAGGGGTGATTCGGTTCGGGTCCCGAACCGAATCACCGAAAATCCAAATTGCACACCCCTACTAGAGAGCTTCTCCAGTATTCTATTGCCCTTTCAGTATTTCACCTTCCACTCTGTCTCCCTCTTGTTAACCAGACCAGAGAGATGGGAGGGTGCACACCAAACCAAGCAGTGGCAGGTGTTGCCACCATGAAGGTGGAAGAGGATGGCAACGACTGTTTTGGAGCAGCTCTTTGCTAAGTAGTGCTTGGTGAAGAGCTGTTTGGATGGTGGTGAGCAGCAGAAATGGACATTTTGCAACTTCACTGGAACCCCAATAACCCATCACTTGAGGGCACTGTCTTACTTCACCTCATGGAAGGACCACCTAGAAATCTAGGACTGCGGACATAGGGGGCTGCTAAAGTACTTGACATGGCGGAATATATGGGCTGGCATCCTGGCTGACAGTGTTCTTGTACAAAGACTATGCTAGTGCAAGGCTGCTGCATTAGCTACTTTCACTAAGTCTGGAGCTTGCATTCCAGACTAGTGTTTCACTTATGCAGATGTGTTTGCACGTGTGCAACCTGTTGCACACCTCTTACATTTTAAAGGGAACTTTTGCACAATCACACAGTTTTGAAAATCCCCGTGTCCTTGCAAAATTACATGGTTTTGGGGGCTAGTGCAACTTTGCACCATTAGGATGTCAGCCATGGTTACTGGGTTGTATTCAGAGTGGTGGTGGTCACAAGTTGTGCAGGCCTGTACTACAACCCCAGTACTACATAGCTTCTTGATTTAATGCTCTATAATAGTTTGGTGTACCCATGTCTACATAGTAAAGCTATCAATTGAACTTAAAAATGGAAGAATGTTCACACAATATGGTCAAAATACCCATCCCAATAACTGCCATTACTACTTACTTTTCTCTTTTTATAGAAATAATAACTTGTTCAGCAATCTGATGAGCATGGTCCTCTATGATAGTCAAACTTGTGAAGTTCTGCTTCCCACCCCCCAAGTGACTCAGATGTAACTTATTTCTTGTGGTTAATGAAATAGTGAGGCTCTTCACACAATCAGTGAAGATCTGCGGGGAGAGCGGGCTTGCAGGCGATAAAAAGGTAGCCCTGGATGGCCAGATCGGCTGCCCACAAGACTGCTGGCTCCATCGTGGAGACAGCAGGGGCTGGGGGGATCAGGAGACAAGTTCCAGGATGCCCCACGCAAGTGCGGGGGTCATCCTGGAGAGACCCCCGAGCCCGGGAGGCTGCTTGCCACCTCCCAGTCGGGGGTCTACTCGTGTGCTGTCACGTGCCACAGCAACACATGAGCAAAAAGGTGAGGTTAACGGAGTGCTTGCTCCGTTAACCTCGTCTAAGGGGAGGGGTATTTTTGGAGGCTAGCTGCCGGGAGCCACACGGCTCTCGTTGCAGCACACAATTGCCCCAAAGTGGGCTAGGCACCCTTAGTCCGCTTTTGGGCGACTGTGAGAGTAGCCTCAGTAAGTGTGTATTACTGAATTTTCAAAGAAATACAATTTTTGCTTGGGTGGCAAAGTTTCAACCCAAATGTGCAACATAAGACGTTGCCTTATACCAAGTCAGATCATTGGTCCACCTAGTTCAGTATTGTCTACAGTAACTGGCAGCAGCTCTCCAAGGATCACACACGAGTCTTTCCTGGCCCTACCTGGAGATGCCAGGGACTGTACCTGAGACCTTTTGCATGCAAAGTAGATGCTCTCCCAGTGAGCTACAGTCTCATCCCCAAATGCTAGGTATATTTTGGTTATATAAAAAGATGTTAGTCTAGGCTTGAAATACGGCTTGCATATGAAAGGTGTCCAAAGTTCAAAAACTTATTATTTTCTTTAATATTGTTTGAAAAATGTTCTGTCTTTTCTTGCCCTTATATAGTGCCTAATTTTCTGATTCCTAGGGAAAACAACACACCAACCATGTTGAAAATATAACATGTCAAATCTGCTTTTCCTATTTGATAATTTTCCTCTTATCCTTTAGGTTGGGATAGGGCATAGGACCTAGAATTAATAAATAAATGTATGGCCTGCTCCTAATAAAAAGCTATTCTGAAGTCTTTCTTTTCTTTAGCTTATCTGATAGAATCATCTTTAGGAGTTTGCAATCCATCCTTTTCCTCTTAGTCTTTTGCCTTGCAGTTGGCACTTCAATCCAAGCGCTAGCCAGAGTCAATTATGGGTGTTTGTGTGTTGTTGACATCTGTCTACCACAGATTTGCCTTCGTCCATCAGCTAATTTCACACAGGTCACTGGACAATCATCAAATGACAAGCTCTCTTGCTAGCTACATGGGAATTCTAGAATTCAGCCCAATGACCTTGCTGTGAAAAGCTTCAGTGCCCATTATGAATCCCTTGAGCAATTTTGCTGTTGTCCCTGGCATGCTAAAACAATAACTCTTGCAAGTCAAAGAAAGAAAGAACATCCTTGGCATATGACTGGGGAGTGGTTATTCAAGGTCTAGGTGTATGGAATTTTCTCAGTTACAAATTAAGGGAGTTCAATGTAAATGTTTTCCTTTCAGCACTATGAAAGCCTTCCATTTAAGAATTTTCAAAACACATCTGTCATACTCATTGTTGCAACAGTATCGTTAATAGCAAGCTAGAAAAAGTGAGGCTTTTAGATGTTTTTGCTGGCCTATTGCACAAGGGAAAACTGCATATTGCACAAAGGGAAAACTGCTTATTGTTAAAATATGTATTTGTACGTCTTTCATTTTTCTTCTTCCAGTAACACCATAGTGTGTGTATATATGGAGGGGCGGGTTTTTCTTTTACCCCTCCATTTTTTAAAATGAAAATTGTGCCAATAGCAGCTTCCACCATGGGGCAAACAACAGCACATGATGCAGGGGGAATAGTTAACTATTTATTATTTGTTAACTCTTTACTAAATAGTAAGGTTGTACACACGGCCACTGCAGCCTGGCAGGGAGCGTGCGGGGGGAAGGCAAGACTGAACTTACCTTCTCCTCCAGATGATCTTTTGCATTGTGTGTGGTTTGCTTGTCATGTGCCCACATGATCCATGCTGTTCCCAGTAGCATGGCTCACTAGAGGCTGGGAAAACAAGTCCAGCCTCCAGGAAGCCATAAATCCACAAAAATTAGGCCTGTTTTGCACATTTCACATGAACAGCATGGTGCATTTAGGGATTCCTGCATGAGTTGGCCCCTCCAGCGCTCTGGGTATGCAGCCCAAACATACACACAAACTCTGCATCGGGGCTAAGGGCATACTTGCACCCTTAACTCTGGCTAAAGGCCGGGGGTTAAAAGTCAGATTGAGTGGGAGGGCAGTGCTGGGATTGAGCTCAGTCCTGGCACTGCACATGAGCAGCCCAACCCAGGCTGGGCTGCTCTAGCCGGGGTCAGGCTGCTTGTGTGAATAGGCTTATTATTGAGTATTTATTTAAAGAAGGGGGAAATGTTACAATATAAGCATACATTTAACATCCTGTTTAGTTTGACTCGTGTACATACATGTTTAAAATTGTGGCTAAATACACAGATGTCCTGATGAGGTTCTGTTCTACTGAATGTGCAAAACCTTGCCATGGGAGGGAGAGAGAGGACCGCCTCCAGAACCCAGGTGGTGTGCACTCTCAAAAGGAGGTTTATCTGTGTTTGGAGGCTCCTGCCATTCTCTCGTTTCATGACCAGACCATGAATGGAAAGAAAAATTTTGCAGTATTCAATATTTTTATTGCAGTTTGTTTTGTCACACTGCATATTTAAATTAGTATCTAAGGGTGGAATACTATATTCAGTCCCCCCCACACACACAATGCACCATTGATTTCAAAGGGATTAAAAGGCATTTAATTGGGTACAAGTGTAGTAGCCTAAATAAATAGCAGTGAATGTCCCATTTCTAAAGACAATATACTGCAGCTTTTCTTTGCAACCAATTGCTCTCCGTAAATTTAAGAAAAATTAAATTACACACTACTATATTACATACTAGAAAGTAAAATTTGGGGTATTACATAGTGCTTTCAAACATCAAGTTCATCTAGCAGTAGAAACATTTTGTTTCAGTATTATGATTTTATTTGAGGCAAGCAGATTATCCTTTCTTTGGTGGATAATTTACCTCTAAAATGATGTGCAAGTTCCCATATGATAAATCAGTATGTATTCCACATGGATTTTAATGGGACCGTAGCAAAGCAGTTGGAAAATGCTACTGTTAAAAGATTCAACAAGCTTATCCACATGTCATTGATTGCTCAAACCTAGGAAATGTTATGGATTGATATAAAGCAGTTCAAGAAAACATAGCAGATCAGCACATTTCTTGGGGCAGTGAGCAGCCGTACCTTCACAAGGAGAATATGTGACATGTTTATCCCATCGTGACAAATTGGGCAGATATGGCCTCTCTCCACAGTATCTACTTTCATTGGGACAGGATGCTGCCAAAGAAATTATTGAATAACGTATTATATGGATATGGAGAAGCCATCTGTTGTAAGTCTTGTTAACCTTAGTAGCATTCCAGGTGGCTTCTCATACTACCCTCAGCTAGCAGCATACCTTACAAATTTGACCACTCTACATAATCTCATACTGTGTGGGAGATGGCAATGGTAAACCCCTCCTGTATTCTATCAAAGAAAACCACGTGGCTCTGTGGTCGCCAGGAGTCGACACCGACTCGACAGCACAACTTTAATTTACCTTTAAGCCAGAGGAGAGCACTCTCACTGGCGCAGTTTAATGCCCTGCCTTGTGCCAATCTGGACGGCAGATTTAAGAGAATACCACTCAGAAACCGGCTATGTCACAAGAACATAAGAACAGCCCTGCTGGATCAGGCCCAAGGCCCATCTAGTCCAGCATCCTGTTTTGCACAGTGGTCCACCAGGTGCTGCTGGAAGCCACAGGCAGGACTTGAGGGCATGCCCTCTCTCCTGCTGTTACTCCCCCACAAATGTCCATGTCCATGCGGTTTGGTCAATTTATCAAGTCCATCTCACGTGTTCTTTTATACTGCTTATATTATACAGACATTCACATTGCCTGGATTGAACCACTTATTAAAAAAGCATGCCAGCTCGATCCAAAGACTATTACACTTCCTTCCTTCTGGCAGACCAGTATACATCAATTACAGCTGGAGTTGCAAGATTCTGTGCCGCAGCATGCAAATGGAGAAGAGAGCAGTTGATGAATTGTAATTGAGACCTCTGTATGTATATATTTTGAAACTCTTATCACCCAGTCCTGCTTTTTATTTTATTTAACTCTAATTTTATTTTCCATTTTGTTTTTTGATTGCTGGTCACTGACTATAATAAAATCCATTCATTCATGTTTATCCCATCAATGCATGGTTTGTGCAAAGGAAAACTTTGACTTGTCTACGTTCTAAGATTCTGTGAGGATGTTCAGAAATGTGGACACAGGCAATATGTAAGTTATCATGCTAGAGTACCCCTGCTAACGTAGCAAAGAAGCACCTTATAGAGTGGTGATTCTCTTGTATTTAGCAAAGGGAGAGCAACTGTCCGTATGCAACCCCAACATGGCTACCCTCCAGTGGTTATTGCTGATATCTGCCTTATATTTGCTTTTAGCTTGTGAACCATTTGGGACAGGGAACCATTTTAATTATTTTTGTATGAAAACCACTTTGAGCACTTTTGTTGAAAAGTGATATATAAATGTTTGTAGTAGTAATATGTGATGTTATCTATGGCACAGTTGCATGGGGAAACATGTCGTTCTCCATCTCATAAAGCATATCTGGAAAGGTTACTGAAATGGGCATCTTAATGAAATGGGCATCTTAATGACCACACTAACGATCGATGAGAAATTTCTCCATGTTCTAAGAAAACCTTCAACATACTGAACAGAAATTTCCATTTATTATAATCACACGGGACCCACAGCATGGCCAGATCAAAAGACCTCCATTACGCACATCAAAGTGCTCAGTTGGCTTTTTGCTTTTCCCTTTTGAACAGCAGACTTCCTGTATCATGCCACAAACCATTTTTGAAAAGCTTCAAAAACTGTTTGCCATGCTATATGGGTGGGGGTGGGGGTTCTGTCATTAAACATAATCCCAAAGCCTTCTTGTATATTATTGGATCCTGACCCACATCTGAATGTTCTTGAGGGCTGCCTTTATTAAACAGTGCATCTAGAATACTGCTGAACTACATCTGAATTATTGCTCCCCTGTATCGTAGATCTGAATGCAAACATGAAATCCTTTTCACAACATCCTCCCCTGTATTTTTGTTAACAGCAGTCACTACCCAAGTTGTATTCTATGAATTTGCTAGTTAAAACTGAATTCTCTCCCTGCCTGCAAATTAACACAACTAATTGTTTTAGTAATGTGTACACTGCTGTGATAATTTCTGGCAGGAAACATCTAAAAGAATATGAGGTCATTCACACAAGCAAAAACTGTTTTCTACCTGGGTTTCGAGTTTGTGTGCTCCCAGTTTTTGCTAACTGTGTGGAATCAAGGTAGGAGGAAAACCTGGGTACTTTTTCCTTAATCCAGGTAGAACACAGTTTTTGATTGTGTGAATGATCTCTATAAGTAACTTGTAAAAACCTGATGTGGGGTACATGAAAAAAATTTTTTTTTGTATATTAAAAATGCTAAACGTTCCTTAGCTTTCAGTTATTTCCTTGCTTAGGAAATTTGCTCATTAACTTGCAAATCTGCAGTCCATGAAAGTATGGGGGCTTTTGCCAGAGGAGCATTAAGTCTGAACCATGATTGGCAATTTAACCTTCCAGGAATAATTTACATGTTGTTCATGGGAATAATACCATACCACATTCAGGTGGAATGTGTTTTATCTTACACATGTTTGTGTAGCAGGATAAGTAAATAATTTCAATTAAAGTTAAAATAGAGAGCAGCACAAATTATGCTGTTTATTCACACCTATTAAACGCTTAGCCACTGCAAATTCACAGATTATAATCTTTCAAGACTAGTGATGGGAGCGTACCTTGTTTTATACCAGAAAACCAAAATTAGTCAAGGTACCTAGCAGGTCACATGATCACCCAATGCTTACCACAATACATTCATGCTGGTGTGATCTGTAATCTCCCACAGCCAAGAGAAGAAAATTTGGCCGAATTTGCACATTTCATACAACTCTCACCTGACTGAAGTCAACAAATGCCCTAATGGGTCAAGATTGCACCTTTGGTCAATGTTTTAATTCATAATTTTAAAGACATCCTTTCCATGCCTATTGTTGCCGCCCCATAAAAATAGCTTATGTCATAAAACAGTATTTTATTTTAGGCATGACCAGGTATGCAAGAAGACAGTCAACCATTTATAATATTTTAATCTGTATCATCTATATAAAACATTTTAAATTCTATAATGAGATTATAGAAATAATATAATCTTTGATAATGTACTTTAAAGTACTCACCGTGGAAATATAACACATTTAGTAAGACATGAAACTTTTGAGTCCAAACCTTATTTGATTCACAGTATTATTTTATACTGTGGAAAAAAGTATCTGTAATTTACTTTGACCTCAACCAAAACAAAATTTCTTTTTGAGGTTGATCCTTATTTTCCCGAAGATCGTCTGGTACATTGAAATGTTTTATAAAAACATTTAAGTCATTGGATTTGTACATCTAGATTTGCTTGCATTCATGTCTGGTACACATAGCTTGCCGTTCAATTCGCCAAGTAACTTCTTCGTAAGTACAGTGACATATAGTGCATTCATCAGTCTTCACCTCTCGGCCTGCTGGAATGACTGTGGTCTCCGCGAAGCAGTTGGGGCCTGAAACAGATGAAAGGGATGGTACTTAGAAGAGCTATTTCACATGATCTGGACTGCATGAAGCACTGCCGATGACAGAAAATTGGGATTGGACAAATTCTCAGCTCCCGGGTGTAATGACATCCTCTCAGTCTAGTGTATGTCACAGGATTGTTGTGAAGATGAATGAGTGGAGAGTTTTAAAAGATTTTGTGCACACACAAGTGCAATTGAAGCGGTTTTAAAATAATGACTCTTAATGTGTTTTGAAGCCAGTTGGGTTATCTTGCTTTTGTGGCAAAGCAATACCACAACAAGGTGTGAGGTCACAGTGTCCTTGCTAAACACCTGTGTGGTTTTGTGAAAATCTGTGGTCATGGCAATGGCAGCTGATAAAATGGAGGGTAGAAAGAAACTGTTGATAATGGCAACTGAAGTGGAAGTAAGTCCCACACCTTTCCCACTAGGCAATTGCATGGGGACAGTGGCCAGCTGATTCCTCGCCTTACAGGGACTTGGCAAGTGGCCAGCAGTGCTTTGCATGGGCTGATCACTGCTGGCTCCCTTCCTCCTGTTCAGCCCTGATCAGTCACTTCTCAGCATCAGTGCTGTCTTATTATCCTCTGCCACACTTGGCCAGCTGCCGTTAGGTTACAAAACAAGTGCCTGGATCCGTTCAACCAATAATTTGGCATTTGCTTGTTTATAAGGCAGCAGCTAAACATTAATCAGACAGCTAAACACTAATAATCAATATAGAAAATAAAGGAAGCATTATTTACAGAAAAGTTAAAACCAGATGTCAATGCTTGAGAAGCATTAGCTGATGCTGTAAGATTCATTAGCGTGTGAGAAAAACCAGGTGACTCCCCCCTCTCCCCTTCCCTCCCTCCCTCTTCCCTCATTATCTCTTCGTCAGGCATGGAACAGAGTGTTATCTGGTTAAGGAATTTAACAGCTGGGGAACAGAAGAGGTCTTTTCCTGTACTGTGTACGCTGAAACATTTTAAATTGTACCATTTTTTAATAAAACCTTTGCACAATTAAGGGTCTTTGTGAAGAGAACTAACAATCAAATGCAAAACAACCACCTGGGAGAAAGATTCTGTAGTGTTCGTCTAGGCGTACTTTACGTTCATACAACATAGTGCACTTGAAAAACACGTGCAGAAATGGTATACTGGATTAAGCCCAACAGGTATTATCACCTGTAAATCTTGATGTAAATGAAGAGTTTTCACAATGGAGGGAAGTAAGAAGTGGGGTTCCCCCTGGGATTTGTACTGGGACCCGTGCTTTTTAATTTATTCATAAATTATCTAGAAGTAGGGGTAAGCAGCAAGTTGGCTAAATTTGCAGATGATACCAAACTTTTGGGTAGTGAAATCCAAAACTGATTGTGAGGAGCTCCAAAGGATCTCTCCAAACTGGGTGAGTGGGCAACAAAATGACAAATGCGGTTCACTGTTGGCAAGTGTAAAGTGATGCACATTGGGACGAAAAACTCCAACTTCAAGTATAAATTGATGAGATCTGAGCTGTTGGTGACTGATCAGGAGAGGGATCTTGGGGTCATGGTGGACAGCTCATTGAAAGTGTCGACTCAACATGCGGCAGCTGTGAAAAAGGCCAATTACATGCTAGGGATCATTAGGAACGGGATTGAAAATATAACTGCTATTATTATAATGCCCTTATACAAAACGATGGTGCGGCCACACCTGGAGTACTGTGTACAATTCTAGTCATCACATCTAAAAAAGGACATTGTAGAACTGGAAAAGGTGCAGAAGAGGGCAAGCAAGATGATCAGGGACCTAGAGCACCTTCCTTATGAGGCAAGGCTACAACACCTGGGGCTATTTAGTTTAGAAAAAAGACGACTGTGGGGAGACATGATAGAGGTCTATAAAATCATGCATGGTGTGGAGAAAGTGGAAAGAGAGAAATTCTTCCTCCTCTCACATAACACTAGAATCAGGGGTCATCCCATGAAATTGATTGCCATGAAATTTAGGACCAACAAACGGAAGTACTTTTTCACACAATGTATAATCAACATGTGGAATTCTCTGCCACAAGATGTGGTGACAGCCAACAACCTGGATGGCTCTAAGAGGAGTTTGGATAACTTCATGGAGGAGAGGTCTATCAATGGCTACTAGTCAAAGGGCTATAGGCCACCTCCAGCCTCAAATGCAGGATGCCTCTGAGTACCAGTTGCAGGGGAGTAACAGCAGGAGAGAGGGCATGCCCTGAGCTCCAGCCTGTGGGCTTCCCAGCGGTATCTGGTGGGCCACTGTGTGAAACAGGGTGCTGGAATAGCTGGGCCTTGGGCCTGATCCAGCAGGGCTGTTCCTATGGTACTTATTTAAATTTTAAAAGACGATATTGAAACAGAGGTCTTTTAACCAGGGCGATCAAAGACCTTTTTCTGCCTGAGGCAAAGGAGATTATGATGCCCCCCCTCCACCTGTGGGTGGCTGCTCAGACTATGATGCCAAGGCAGTGGCATGGCATGCAAGCACTCAGACTATGCCACCAAGCCAAGGGGGTGTTCCTAGCTCATGGTGGGGGTGAGCAGGGGGGAGGGGGGAGAGGGGAAAGGAGAGGTGTACCCCAGTGGGGCAAGGAGAGAAAAGTGAACAGTACACCCCAGTGGAGTGTGGAAGGGTGATGTCAGCAGCTTGTAGGGAGGCCTGTAGAATATGGATTTCTTGCAACAAGCAATGCACAGGATGTTTATTGATGCGTACCATGTGACACATTGTAGAATTCAATGCAGTAACCTCTGCATTGGGTAGCAGTCACAGCAGTTCTTGCAAAATGAAGAGTTCCTGGAAGCAATTTCCCCCTTCCCACCCTCCTCCTTGTAGCCAGAAAAGCCATTCCTAAGGACTGAACCCTCAGTAACGATGTGGATACCCTAAGAGTGATTGTAAGGAGAGGAGCAGAGACCCCAGGAACCACACAGAGAAGCCTTCTGAAAGTGGAGCAGAAGGTCCCAGCGGTTTCATGTAGATGTTAAACAGCATGGAGGACAATACTGGACCTTGTGGGACCCCATTGCCAAAGGTCCTTTGACCTTTGGGAACAGCTTTTCCAAATGGCTCTAGGGGGTGCAGAGAGGAGGGTGGGAAGAAGAAAATTGCTTCCATGAACTTTTAATTGCAAACATGCTGCTGTGGGTGCTACCCAGTACTCCCAGAATGCTTGTTTTCTGAAAAACTGAACAGTAATTCCTGACTTAACAACACTTAATGTATATTGTAGACTAGACAAAAATAGAGTTTACAGAAGTCAGCAAGTCTGGTGCAAAGCACATCACAAAGGAAACACATTGTTCAGGCAGATGCCTTCAAACTTGGTTTGTGAACAATTTCCCATATTTGGATTGGAGGAAAAACTTTGTCTTGGTAAAAGCAGTGGCCCACATGATCAGCATCCTTCTGGTGATGGAAGAAGGGCTGCAAATCTGCAAGGAGCCTTCAGCATCCCTGTACTGAAACCTTGTGCAGTGGACTGAGCTGCACAACCCTCAGGAACATATTAATGCATGTGGAAAGAGCTTTTGGAGGAAGGGGGGGGGGAGATGCAAAAATTGCTCCCCCTCCCCTTCTGTGCTCAGTTCAATCCACAAGTAGCAATAGCAATAGCAATAGCACTTACATTTATATACCGCTCTATAGCTGGAGCTCTCTAAGCGGTTTACAATGATTTAGCATATTGCCCCCAACATTCTGGGTACTCATTTTACCAACCTCGGAAGGATGGAAGGCTGAGTCAACCTTGAGCCCCTGGTCAGGATCGAACTTGTAACCTTCTGGTTACAGGGCGGCAGTTTTACCACTGCGCCACCAGGGGCTCATCAGTGGTAGAGACGCTGAAGGTTAGGAACATAGGAAGCTGCCATATACTGAGTCAGACCATTGGTCTATCTAGCGCAGTATTGTCTTCACAGACTGGCAGCAGCTTCTCCAAGGTTGCAGGCAGGAATCTCTCTCAGCCCTATCTTGAAGAAGCCAGGGAGGGAACTTGAAACCTTCTGCTCTTCCCAGAGAGGCTCCATCCCCTGAGGGGAATATCTTACAGAGCTCACACTTCTAGTCTCCCTTTCATATGCAACCAAGGTGGACCCTGCTTAGCTAAGGGGACAAGTCATGCTTGCTACCACAAGTCCAGCTGCTCCAAAGTTCTTCCCCTCTTCCTTGTGGACCCACAGCCATTCTTCTATCACTGGAAGGCTGCAGATCATGTGGGGCAGTGAGAGGCAGCTTGGAATCTCCTCCCCTCACATGCAAAGGATGGAGGAACTGGAAGTTAACACACAAAATCATGGTGGACAGTTCTATCAATGGCTACTAGTCTGGTGGCTGTGTGTCATCTCCAGCATCAGAGGCACAATGCCTCTCAATACCAGTTGCAGGGGAGCAACAGCAGGAGAGAGGGCATGCACATACCTCTCACCTGTGGGCTCCCCAGAGGCCTCTGGTGGGCCACTGTGTGAAACAGGATGTTGGACTAGATGGGCCTTGGGCCTGATCCAGCAGGGCTGTTCTTATGTTCTTAAACCCAAGGCTTGTGCTGGTGCATCATTTTGTTACAACAAACCATGGTTGTTGTGAGGACTGAATATGGCCATTACTACAATTTCCTATTCATTGATAATTTTGTTAACTTATAATGCAAGCTGCAGAAAACAGCCATCAGAAGACCACATTATGAAGTGAAACTGAGGTACAGAGCATATCCATGAAGGGCTTATGCACCTTCTATTAATTTTTTTAAGATATAGCTGAGGAGCTCCAGAAAATCTTCAGTGAAATGATTCACCCTTAGCCATTTGCTCTTATGCTATTATAATAAATCATTGTGAATGTTGTAAAAATGCAACATGAAGTTTAACGCAACATAAAGCAGCAAATATATTTATGGCTCTGATATCTATAATCTGCATCCAAAACCTAGGTGGGCTCCTCCAGCTCTTAATCCTACCCTCTCCAATTATAAAACTTTAAAGAATGAGAAACTCAGTTATTTCATCCTGAAGATAAAGAAAGTGTGTGGGCATATTACTACCAGGAAAACAAGCTATTTCACCAGCAATAAGTTTGTGAACTGCATAAATCAAAATGCAGCACGTCAATTTTTAAAAAGTCTGCCCAATTTGTATGGAAAAATCAAAGTAAACTCATTTATTGAATCATCAAATTTATATTACAGTCAAGAGAGTAATACAAGACTCTGTTAAGCCCTGCTGGCATAATATTTTCCTTCTATTTCCTTATTTTCTGCTCTATTTCCTTAAGAGTGTGTTTTCTGAACCTTCCTTCCCTTTACTCAGTCCTGATCCTTCACCAACTCCTTCCTCCACCCACATTACTTCACTCAGTATTTGTTCCTGAATTCTTGCCCCGCCCTGACATCTACTAAATAGATATTGAAGCTGTTCACAGGAGCAGCCCCACTCAGGCTTGGGCAGCGCTACCTGGGTTGGGCTGCTCATGGGAAGCTCTGGGATCAAACCCCATCCTGGTGCTGCCTCTGCACGTAGTCTGTGATTTTTACTCACCCTTTTACTCAGGTACAGGGTTGCGTGCATGCTCAGGCTGCATAGACACACAGAGCTGCGTGCCTAGAGTGCCTGACTCACAGCAGAATCCCTTAATGCACCATGCTCATCATGCAGTGCATTGTGGGATATCTGGAGGCCAGGACACATTGCTATCCTGCCTTTCTCTCGCCCGCCCTCCTCAGCCGAACAAAAGGGTGTGTAAATGACTTTATTATATGCAATGTCCCCACCACCACCACCACCACTACATCACCAGAGACTTCCAGCTTCTTTGCAGTTTACTAATTTATTTTCCCTTGGCTGGGCTAGCAAAGCTATTTACTTACTATTTACCAACACTGAGAGGTTCAACAGGAAGTTATCGACCCATCATGGACTGACATAGTATAAACGGGGCAAGAGTACATACAATCAGATGAAGGGCTTCTGTTTGCTTTTTTTTTTTTTTTTAACCCAGAAGTCTATAAATTGCACCATAGATGAATATTAGTTGCTTTAACAGTAAATGAACTTGGCCCTCATATCCTCCATACAGGACCTGTTTTGTGACATTAGAATATTTTTTTCAAATTCCAACAGAAAAATATGCTGGCAAATTGCTCACAAATTCCAGATATATTGATGAACTCATGATTATTGCTGAAAGCTAACAAACATGGATCCACAATAGCTTTGTGTGCCATCTCTATGGATTAGGAGAGGCTATGGTGTGCACAACTGCTCCTTGTTACACATCCCAAGGCTGTAAAATTAGCAATTAAGAACGCAAAAGTCCTTAGACATGCAAAATAAGCCTATATCCTGGAAATTAAAGCAGATAATAAAATGAGTATTTCAGTTTGCTAACCTTACTTTTTGTCTCACTCTAGCCACCAGAGGAGAAGGTTTTACACTGCTTTGTTGTATTCTATGCAGTATCTTTCATATTTTGTTGTTTAGAATTTTGTCCCAGTGGGGATCCTTTGGAGAGCATGGGGTGGTGGTGTCAGAATGGAAAAGGGAGAAAAAGGAGAAGGAGAAAATGGAGAGGTTTCTGAATAAACTCCTAGTAAAATCTATCTAAGCTCACTTTGTGTTTGTGAGGGAAGCAGCTATATAGCATGCTTCCTATATGTCTGGACTGCACAACTCAAGCAGCCAACTGCTTTGAGCTGCTGCTGCTGCAGCTGCTTATCAGAAGGGCAGGCCAAGGGCACTTCTATCCTGTTGCTGCAGGATATTCCTACTTGAGGGCCAGCAAAGAAATCCCTGCGGGCCAGATTCAGGCCTTGGGCCTTATGTTGTGCAGGCCTCCTATGTGTACATGGGCTGTGACTTCTGCCCGTCTCCAGGATAAGGAAGTTCTATACATCTGAAGCAGCAACATACCATTGACACCCACATTTCGCACGTGAATTACACAGTTAACAAAAGTTGACTTTTGGCTGTCTTGGTTGATTTGAGTACAAACTGTGAAGGGATATGTGGCTGTAACACAGAAAATAATGAATAAATAGGTGTTGTTTTTTATAATGCCATGTATATATGCTGGGTTAAAGTTTGAGAATTGTTATCCATATAATATACAGTCAGGACATGTGCCCTGAGCTATTTTAGGGTTTTTTTAAACATAAAGACCTAAAATTATAATGGAAAAACACGAGAGAGGGAGAGAATGGTGTTTAAGCCAGGTCCAGAACTCCAGGCTCACCTGTGTTTCCCCCCTGAAATCTAATCATAGGTTTCTGAAAAGGTGTATTTCCTTCTCTGTATTTCATCTCCTTCTCTGTCTTATAATATTTTCCTTAACAATCTCTGTCTCCCCAGTTTGATTATCCCAACATGTTTTCCCATCATGTGTTTTCTATCGAATAAGCTCCACTCACAGCAATATTTCTTCTGGTAAGAAAAGAGACCGTTAGATTACCTGGCAGCTGGATGTGGTGGCTGGAACAGCTGACTCATTCTGAAACACAAGTTCATCTCCACTCGCCACTGCAGTATTGACTTGTCTAAATCTGATTTTACTTTTACGATCCTATCTATCTCTTTGGATACTACTGGAATTGTGGAGTGTTTTCAATTATAAGAGCAGAATTCACTCTAGAGCCAATTTTAAGAGTGTTTTGGCAGTTTTAAAGCACTAACAATGAATGGGCACCTTCTTTGGTTTTTCATGGTCTCCCTCTGCACTGGCTGTTTTAAAAATACAACATCTTTTCAACGCTGCATTTGATGTCTATATTAAAGGGGTGGCAGAAAGGAGTGATTGGAGCCCAAGGCCATTTGCAGTTCTGTTTAGCTTTTATGGTACATGTTTGGTTAATTTGAAGTATTGTGGTGTGCAGTTATAATTGATAAAATTTGAAAAATTTGCTGAAGAAAATGGAGGGGGGGTGTATCCTAATTTCTGTACCTCATAGACTCAAGCCAACTAGCTAGCAAATCAAATGCCTCCTTCGCTTTTCTTACTCTAGTCACTACTGCCATCACCTTTGCCAGATCAGCCTGCAAAAAGCATTTTGACGGGCATCCTGCAACCATTCTAAAACTGGGGGTTGTACTGCTAAGGATGATGATAAAGGTGTAGTGAAGGAAAGAATAAGAAATTTCAGCATTTTCACTTCCTATAGTGTTCATAACTACAGCTGTGCACTACAGATACTAAATGATTTTTTCCCTTTACAACAAAACAAAACACCACTCTCACATTACACTAGAAGAGGGAACAAAGGAAGCTACCTTATAGCGAGTCAGACCATTTGTCCATTTAGCTCAGTGTTGTCTACATGGACTGGCAATGGCTTCTCCAAGATTCCAAGGAACTATCCAATGAAACTGTTTGGTATGTAGATTCCAGAAGGACAAAATGAAACGACTGAATGATATGAATGCAACTTCTTGAATGAAACAGCCAGTTGCATTCAACACTAACACAGGCAGGCTTTAAGAGCCATTAGATCTGGGCTGCACAGCTTTGGCCCTCCAGCCTTATTTGGATTTCAATTTCCATAATCCCCAGCCACAGTGGCTAATAAACAGGGATGGTGGGAGTTGTAGGCCAGCATCTGCAGGAGGGCCGAAGTTGTGCAGCCCTGCATTAGATCAAATTACTGGTAGCTGTTGAACATGCGACTACCTTGTACTGTGGCAGGCCGCTGGTCCACTCAGTCCATTACTGTCTACTCAGACTGCAGCAATCCTCCCAGCCTTGCTGCCTGAGAGTCAGGGGCGTAGCTAGGGGTGATGGGGCCCATGTTTGCCCCTCTCCCTGGCGGCCCCTAGGAGCGAGGGAGATAATGAAGAAAATTGGGAGGGGTGGACCTGGGGGACCATCAGGAGCTGAGAGGGCCTGGGTTCTTTGAGCCCATCCACTCAGTTATGATCCTCTCAGGTATCTCCACTGAGAGTCTAGCTGGCGATACCAGGGAACGAACCTGGGACCTGTTGTAGGGATGGGATTTCAGTGGTCCCAATGATACAGAGCAAGTGTGTTTGAGAAGAACCAAGCCCATTAAGAGTACCTTGAGAGAAACATTTAAGTTCCAAATACTTGTAAAAGTTTATTAAGGAGGTTACATACTTGGATAGAAAAGCCTGTGTCCCTGAGCCTTCTATGTCTTCATAGTGCAAGAGCATAACAAGGAAGGAAGGATGGAAGGTAAAAAAATACAGCAAGCAGGTTTGAAGAGAAGGTGGAGACCTGAGAGTATCAGTCTACCAATCGAAAACCATAGCAGAGAGAGATAACAAGAGGGGAAACAGAGAAGAAGATCCTTGCTCACTATCTCTGTTCTTAATGCCCCTAGTGGTCAATAGGGTAGAAGGTGCCAAAGGTGGATATTCCTGGAGTTGCATGTCCAGCAGGACCTTCCAAATGCAAAGGATATGCTCTACCACTGAGCTATGGCCTCTCCCACAAAGATAAACCTATAAGCCAGGACAGCTATCTTCCATGTTCAGAGGAAGAATATTTTTGATTACCTGATGATGGGTATGAACAATAGGGGATGTCTATCAACATTTTACCTTGACTATGACTTTCTTAAGGCATCTCCATAGTCACTGCTGGAGATAGAGTGGCTAGGCTGACTTGACCTGGTTCATACTATTAACTCTTCATCAGATGTTAATGAGCAACAGCTGTTACTAATTATATGGCATCTTGAGTATACAGATGTTTTCAAATTCCAATGTCATTCTATAATCACAAGTCCCGTGAGAGATGTTGTTTCTGTCAGCTTCATTATAAGGATGTTTGTACTAGAGATGTATTGGTTCATCACTGAACCTACCACTGGATGTGGACCTAACACTGCAGGGCACGTACCTGAACAATCCCTGGATTGATGGTCTTTGGAAACTACACTTACCACCAACATGGGGTTGTGTGTTGTTGGCTGAGATGAAACAGCCACCTGATTATGCCAAACATGAATCCATGAAAGGTAACTTGGTTGTGAATGAAGTACAGCATAAATTCAACCAAGTAGATCCTGATCATAGCCAAGACTGGCTAAATGCATTAGCGGGGAAAGAAATAAAAGAAAAATAAAGGGGGGGGGAGGTGGTATCACAGGAATTATGAAAACCACATTAGAGTTGAGCAGATGGTCACTGTCATACCTCAGGATCTGCATTGCAACCAAAATAAGGGGACATTTCATTATTGGGAATGGTTACAAAATTATTCATAGTGAAACACTCTAGCTAGATTGAAAGAAGAAAATGAAGAAGAAAACAATATTCCATCAGTTCTGTAGATCCAACATGTTTGCACAACGTCCATGTGGTGTTCCTCACAACATTGTTACTTGAAGAAGTGATATTCAAAAATATCTCCTGAATGCTAAGGAGATGGATCAAATACAACTGAATAAATTTATTAAAGACAGACTTTTTATCTCTGATGATGACCATACAAAATTAAGTTCACAGATCTACTACATATCACAGATGCTGAGAATCTCATCCCTCTATGAAGATTCTTATTCATCTATGAAGGACAGAAGCTAAGAATCCATATTGAAAGCAGACAGAAATATACTTCAGTGCTTAATCATTGCCTATTAATCTGGCAGGAAGATGGATCTTCACATGATCCTACACATGATCCAACGTAAACTCATGACTGAGCTGATTGCTTGTTGACAGATGACAACTTAAAGACAGGCAACAACAACAACAAAAATTCACAATTGTACTGACAGAGGGTGTGATCTGACCATCAGACAGTACTCTTGATGGAACATCCTGTCTCTTGATAGAGAGCCAAGCTCTGGGCATGGCATAAGGAAAGACTGCAGATATCAGAAACTTTGAAGAACTTGTAGACCCTTTTCTGAAACTTGTGATGAACATGTGAAGGCCCTGTGACAGAATTGCTGGTTGACATTCCTTACAGTATTCTGAGAAAAGAAGGAGCCCTGTGGGGATACAGATCGCTTAGAAACTCATTATGTTTCATCTTTCCTCTGCAACCCAGCAGCAGCAGAGAGTGGCGGGGGAGGGATAGTGATTTTCACTGCTTTCCCCACCTTCCTTAAAGGACTATTCATGGGCAGGAATGTGTTCTTCCATTGTTGGAGTATTATGGGGAATGTACAGCAATATTAGTTTTGACAAGTATAGCTTTGGATCCAGTTAATGGTGCAGCAGGAAATGACTTGAATAGCAAGCCAGAGGTTGCCAGTTTGAATTCCCACTGGTATGTTTCCCAGACTAGGGGAAACACATATATCGGACAGCAGCAATATAGGAAGATGCTGAAAGGCAACATCTCATAATGCACGGGAGATGGCAATGCTAAATCCCTCCTACCAAACACAACCACAGGGCCCACCAGGAGTCAACAACGACTCGATGGTACACTTTATCTTTATATAGCTTTGGCTGGTATAGAGCTCTATCAATAAAAGCTAGTACAAGGAAGATATGTTTGAAATGTTCTTATCCAGTCAAATGAATAGTGGAAGATAGATTTGTTTCCGTTCCCAACAACTGGACTAATTTTCTAGCGGTGCCTAGAAAATAGGCAAGTCCTAGCATACTTCCTCTTAAACCATCTTATTGTTAATACTCCTGCAAGCAAAACAATCTGAGATGCTGGTGAATACCAAGATCTAGAAAAGTATAAACATCCAACACATATAAATTGTGTCCCTTTTCAAATGTTGTCCGTGGGGATTTTGCCATGGACAGTTCTTTGTGTGGGGCATGTTTGTATATATTTAAATGTGTCAATGTACTGGGTTGTGGGTGAAGTCACTGTGTTTGTCTCCTCTTCATTTGCTATCCTGAATTCAAACTGAGAAGTTTTCCCTCTCTCTGCATAAGAGACTGTTAAGACTGTTTATTGTTTCCTTAGCCTATGTTTACTAAGTAATGAATATCAAACTCTTGTTTCTCAGTTAAAGTTGGCTTCCTGTTCAATTACTTATAAAGTAATGTATATGAACCAAATAAGGTCCATTCTGTTCATTGCCCATTCATTATGAAACAAACAGAACACATCCTAACACATAGGATGTGAATCATTTATTTACTAGCTGGCGCAGAGCATCTGTGCCTCCAGTTCTCCCTCGTTCTTGGCCCCCCTCCCTCGTTCTCAGCCCTCCCCCTTCTTCTTCCCTCTTCCCCCCTCCAGTGTTTTTTTCTTCCTGGCCAGCCGCTTTTTCTGGCCACCTACCACTTTCTCCCCGCACCAGCCACTGCCGCTTTCTCTCCGTCCCCCACCGCTGCTCATCTTGGTGCTTTTTCCAGCTTAAAAACAAGTTCTTTTTTGAGATGGGTGACCAAAACAGTACAAAGGATGGGGCTACATTACTGGTTTCCTCGGAAGCTTGATGCTATTGTCTGTCCCATCTTCAATTGCTTTCCCAACTGTCCCTAATATTCTGTTTGCTTTTCAGTTGGTTGCAGCATATTCAACTGCTGTTTTCAGGCAGTTATATAAAATGGCTCTAAGATTTCTTTCTTAGTACTAATAGACCATTTAGACTCCAACAGTGCATAAGTACAGCTGGGGTTGTTTATTCTTTCTCAAAGTGTGCTGTATTGAATTTCATCAGCTGCTATTTTGCCTGTTCTCACTACATTTTGAGTTCCTTATGCAATGCAACATGGTTTGCTATAGAATGAGTTGTCCTGAATACACCTATATCACCTGAAAACTTCTGCTGCTCATACTTTTTCTTGCATCACAGCAATCTAGCCTCCTATGATAAATGTGAAAAAATACCCATGCACTAATAAAATCTGACGGTGCTAACTTAGATGTCACAGAGTAGTTTGAGAGTGGGACTGATTACTTGTATAAATCTGTAAGTCTTTAAAAGATGTCACCAGTTTCTGCTGTTTTTACTTCCCTTTAGGAATTGTTGTATGCTCTGGATGGCAAATACTGTCATATTCTGGTTATTGTTTGGATATCTCCCTTCCCTCTTGTTGTTGTTGTTGTTGCATATACTACTGGGGCTGCTGTCTGGTTTTTGTTCTTGATCTTGATTCTTTTTTCTGAACAGCTCAACTTTTTATTTTTGGAAGGTTTTTACTTGAAGAGCTCTTATTTTGAATTCTTTGTTGCATTATATTGTTCTGTTATACACTGCTTTGAAGCTCTATTTGGGTGGGAAAGCAGCTTATATGAGTGAGAGATAGAGAGAGAGAGAGAGAGAGAGATGTACATATTTTAAAGCAACTAAAAGCAATTCCTAAATTGAATGCCCTGGATTTTAGAAATCTACAGCATCCAAGCTGGGTATGTAGATTTCAGCACCTTGACAAATGGCTTAAATAACCTAAAGAATCAGGGCCCATATTCTATGTCAGATACACACTTATCGAACAACTGAGAATATGGAAAGGGAGTAAGGGGTTCAGAGTCCAAGGTCTCTCAGCTTTCCTGCTTCTGTTTGTCTTTTTATAGTTGTTTGTGTGTGTGTGTTTTGTGGTTTTTACTGTTTAACTGATTTTAAGATTTTAAATGTGATTTTATGGAGTTTTATTGTATTTTAACTTTTTAAAACCACCTTGGGGTGTTTTATGAAAGGCAGTATAAAATTGAACAATACAAACAAACAAACAAACAAACAAATAAATATCCTAGAGTTCATATCTTGAGCTTCCCTTTTCGGAATGAATTTGCAGTGTGATCCCAAATGTTGCTAAGAGGTTTTGATATTGTTGTATATTTATTTATTTTTACAACAACCATAATCACAAAAGCAAGCATCCCAAGTTGTCTTTAATGACTGATATATTTCGTCAGGCTATCACTGGTGTATGAGACCACTACAGTCACTACCACAACAGTTTTTCTAGCTAGGCTTTGGAAACTTGGAGGTACACAAAACCATTTACTGGCTTTTTACAGTTTTACTGTAAATCCACTTTCTTCAGTGGAAAGATCTTTGTAACATAAAAGTGTTTGTTCATGTGAACATTGTGACAATATCAATAGGCCTTGTCCACCCCTTTCTGGGGTACCTCTGTTAAGCAAAGAATGGCTTTGCCCTCTCTAAAAAGCAGAGCAAAGTAGAATTCTGGAATATTCTTACATTACTTTGCTGACTTCCTTGAAGAAGAGTTAGGGCGCATGCGGAGCTGATAATCCTGTACAAAGTGGGCAACATTCTAATGCTGTACTTGTGCAAGAAGCAAAGATATGTCAGCTCAACAACACTGAACAGTTGTGTGGAAGCGTAAAAGTGGTGGTATGATTGTGGTTATCTGTAAATATTTATTACTAGTGATGACATCTTGATGGAGGAATTACTTCTTTCACGTATCTTATCTTTCAGCATTCCCTGCAATATGTGTGGGCTGCGGAAAAGGTTTTTGAGCAGGGAGCACACCACAGATTGCACATCCATATTTACACTAGCATACCTGCTGCAGAAGGGTAACAACAGCCGGGAATGGAAGCTCCTGGAATAGGAGGGAGGAACTTGCCTACTCAACATGCAAGCACAAGATTAGTCAGAATGTCAACAAGAGTATAAATAGTATAGGAAAGTGGCTGCCTGAATACTTAACACCGCTCTTGTTCACATAAATGAAGCCTGACATACACTTCCAACCTAACCTTTTGTCATTTTCCATTGGGATGAAACTGCAGTGTGAAAAATTGATCTGTTTATTTTAAATACTTCAACCCCACCCTTCAACACTGCTGCTCAAGGTGGCAGTGACTGATATCCTGACTAAAGGTGCATGTGCGCTAAGTGAGATGTGCCTGAGTAGTGGATGATTTCTGCTAATTTGGTATGCTGATTGTTCATGGAGGCAAATTTCACTTATCTCCTCTTTCCCTGGAAGTACCCTGTGTCACCTGAAAGTATGTCACACAGCTCTCACACATATTTTGGGGTGGGGCAGGGCACTTCTTGGGGGGAAAGGAGTCTGGCAAAATTTGCCCCACCACCCACATGAGCACTGGCACCGCAGTAGTTGGGAAGCCTTCTGCAGCATGGGCACATCTTCCCATAGTGTGCATGCAGAAGTGCACCTAGGTAATTTTGGACCCTGGATCTAAGGGCCTTTGGAGCCCCCCCCCACTGCAAATTAAGCATCATCATGCTCCGCTGGGCGACCATAACACCCAGGACAGACTAAAGAGAGTTTGGGGGCCCCCAAGGCCTGTGGAGGCCCTGGAATCCAGGGGTAAGAGAATGCAACCTTAGGATGTTGGCTACCAAAAACCAACAAATTCAATAAAAATTGATACAGTTAAAACAAATACCTCAAAACAAACAACAACAAAGTTAAAAACAGCAACACAAAGGCTAAACCTGAATTTAAATGGAGAACTGATTAAAACCAAATTTACCAACACCTTTCAGAAGAGGAAAGCTTTCACGGACTTTGAAAATGTATGTTTTATATTGACAAGCTTTTTCTGACAGTACTTTAGCATGCAGTAACACGGCAGACAACCATTTTGGGTTCTATTTACAGCAAAGCTTTTTAGATCAACAGGCTTTGGTACCAATCCTTTGTTGTCCTGCCTTCATGGAACAATTCCAGTCTCAAAAGGGCCACATCCAGGGGCAGAGCTGTAAGAGGGGCATGGGCTCCAAGAACCCATGTGACCCTGCCTCTGGGGCAACTTCATTTGCCACTGGGGCTGCCACTCACCAACTGACAAGAGTTTTTCTTCCTGCAGCATCGGGCCCTGTGGTGCACTCCTGCAGCCCACTGCCACTTCCTGCCCATCCCCAGTGATGCCACATAGGGTAGGATCATTCTGTCACTGGTGTGAGGAGTCTGCCACCACCGTTGTCACCACTGTCACCACCACCAGGGTAGGGAGTATGCTGCTGCCATGGTGGGGGCACTGTCCATGCTGCTGCCATGGTGGGGGCACTGTCCGCCTATGCCCTCTCTACACCACCAGCCACATCAGATTTCATTTTCATTTTTTAAGCCACTCTGGTTAGAAAGGTAGTTAACAATGTTCTAAAGAAAGAAACAAATCTCATGGTGGCAGTTCAGACTATCAATTAATCTTAGTTAACACTGTGGACCCAATCTAAAAACTAGCATGCGTGCATGCACCATCCTGCTCCCTTCCCTTAGCTCCTTTGGTTTCATGGCTGGGGATCCTGGTTTGTTTAAATCACAGCTTTGTGACTCATATGAAGCTGGAAAGTGTGGCTTAAGTCCGGCTTAAAACCAGGAAGTTAAACCAGGGTTTAAAGCTGGTTTAACTTCCTGCCTTACAAGCCAGAATTAAACCTGTTTCAGGCAGTGCTGCTGGGTCCCCAGGCCACAGAAGAGGTAAGGTGAAAGGGAAGGTGCAGATTTGGACTGCATTTATAATTGAATAATGGTTATCCATCATTAAAGCAAAACTTGGTAATAGAGGTTTAGCTCCCTGTTACCACTTCTTGTTCTCTAAAAATATTAAGTCCCTGGAATTGTTACTGAACTATTCAAGCTAGTATTTGTATGCATAGTGATTGAATTATTGTAAATCTCTTCTTAAAATATTTACATATTCTAATTTTCTACTTTGTAAGATTATTTCTGAAGGGTAGTATTATGGAAATGTAAACTTCTTTGGGAAACAAACAGCTGGCACTTTAACGTTTATCTGAAAGCTATATTTGTTTTCTCTTAGGCAAGACTAGAACCGTACAAAACTAGGAATTAATTCCTCAGACATTACACACTGTTTCCCCATAAAACGCATGATTAGTGCACTAAAATAAGTAAGATAGAAAAGAAAGCCATAATGCAAAGTTTAAAAGCTTTGTTTTACTCTTCTGATTAAGTTGCTCACACAGGATATTGTTCAAGCAAAAAATGAAGACTTTTGAATATAACAAAAAGAAACAAGGTGTTTTTAATTCAGTAAATTTCAATTATACCAACTTCCCTTCCTTAGAAGTTAACCTTCTTCAGAAGATCAAGGGCTCTGTGCAATCAATATACTAGTAGTGTACTGGAGGAGCAGAGTATAAATATTTTAAATTGAGATAGATAGATAGATAGATAGACAGACAGATAGATATTGTGTTTTTATAACTAATTATTATCAATGAATTATTACATATTTATTCTACCCATCCCACAAGGTGTTCAAGCTGGTATGTTCCTCCTCATGTTGTCTTCATAACAACCTTGTGAAATATGTTAGGCTGAGAGACAGCAACTGGTCCATGGTCATCCTCATGAGTGCATGGAGATTTGAACCCAGCTCTCCATCCAGCACTCAAAAGAAATTCACACTAGCTCCCAATCAAAATTATCAATTGACATTCAGACTAATGTTGTGCTTCTGCAATTAAGTTGGGCTAGTGCACTGCGCTCTCAGGAGCATGTGTTCCCAGCAAGTGTTGCACTGGCCTCCAGCTAGTGAAACCTCTTCTTCATGTGTTTTGCAGGGAACTCTTGCACAGGAATGCAACTTCAAACATCCCTGCAACTGTGCACAGCTATACGACTTCATTGCACTGGCACAACTTTATTCATAGTGCACGTGCAGTGTTAGTCTGGATGCTGGCCATAAACTTGCTATCTTGACTTTGTTCTGCAATCAGCATATTTCCTCCCTAAAACAAAGCCAAGCCCTCATTTGCACATAAGCCCTCATTCTGCTCCCTCTCACGCACACTTACACGTCTACCTTCAGACGAAATGGACAGGAGCCAAACTGCAGTCATGGAGACGGCAGAGAGGAGGGGGAACTGGCTGGGCGCACACTTCCTTCTGGCATGAAGGACAGCCACAACAGCCCATCACAGCTGGAGAGAGTGAGGAACTTCCTACCTCAACTCTGGTTTCAGGCAGCACAGCCTGCAGTTGCACATTTGGATGTTCAGCAGGCATCTGGAAATTTCAAGTACAAGCAACATAACTCACTACAACCCGAGATTTCAAATTTGAGTTTGGCAAGGGAAACCCCAGGTCGCTTTTCTGATGGGACCAGGGTTTCATGTATTCACATGCACAGGTTTGTCAACCTTATTTTGATGTAAACTGACCTGAGCCATTTTTGGAAGGGCACTATATAAATCAAATAAATAAATAGATAATAAACAAACAAGCAAACCTCTGGTTTCCCATTATGTGAGAATGCAGCCAAATCCTCAGACACTCTCACTTCCAACCAAGTGAAGTCTGCACAATATGAATACTAGGGTTGTGTACAAAATACAAATTCGAGTAGCAAATTATAGCACATCCCTCACAAGTTTTAACAGGGAGGAGAGCAGGTCCATACCTGCTCCTCCACCGCTTGCCACCACAGGAAGTTTGGCAGCATTTCCCTCAACTATCATCATGCACCAGCAGGATATCTCCCAGCTGCCCATGCATGGCAGCCATTTATGTGGTCAGCATGGTTGCCATGTGCATGCTGGTGTCATGCAAGGGCAGCTGGGAGATGCCCCGCTGGCACATGATGATAATTGGGGAAGGGGCATCACTGAACTTCATGTAGCAGGTATGGATCTGCTCTCCTCCCAGTTAAAGGTGCTGGGGATGTGCTGTGATTGTGTTTGATGCACATCCCTAATGAACACCATTCAATAGGCTATTGGCCCTCTCTCTACAGTGCAGACCATGGAAAAGTGCATCATTATCTCAATAATAAGATTAATGCTAGTACTACTTTTAAGGGATATTGCTTATTTTAAAGACTCATTCATTATTCCAGCACACCACAGCTTTATAGAAAGTAATGGCTATCTGTGAGCTTCAGGCTCTTTTAACAGGCAGTGCAGAGGGTGAAGCTTCATCAACAATTACAAGCTTTAGCTGTGTGGCAAACTGAGAGGAAGGCTAGGCAGGAGGAAGAGCTGCCTGGGCAGGGCTGGACCTAGCTGCAATCTATTCCAGCTCCAGCTCAGCATTTAAGCAGTAAAAAGGAGCAGAGATAGAGGCTAGTAGCCAGAGAATGTTGGGCCTCAACTACCAGGCTGAAGAAGGCAAGCCTCTCTGCAGGACTCACAATAACTCCTACAAGAGAAGGAAGAGGCCTCTTCAGATGAGGAGAGGAAAGTCTTGATGTGGAGAGACAAAACACTTGTGAAGGAATGAGGTGCGGATGAGACTCAGAAGAGTGATCCTGGCTGTGAAGACACTAGCAAGTAACTTCCTTATTAGGCTGCAAGAACAAGACTTAAGCAGCCTTTTGTGGGTCTGTGTTTGCTTTGCTCTTGTTTTCAGACAGGTTCCAAACCCCTAGGTCAGGGTTTCTCAATGTGTGGGTCCCCAGATGTTATTGGACTTCAACTCCCATAATCCCCAGCCCCAGTGGCCTTTGGTTGGGAATTATGGGAGTTGAAGTTCAATTACATCTGGGGACCCACATGTTGAGAATCCCTGCCCTAGGTTGAGGAGCAGGCCCCATGTGGAAAATGAGTGCTTGCACTGCCCTTTGATTCAAAGTTCAGTTACTTTAAGCAATTTCATAGATTTCTAGTCACATTATGAGGTTCATGAAAGTTTGATTCAGAAACCTAAATACTTACCAATCCAGTTAGCATAATTTGGCACTCAACTGTTTGACTGGGCCACCAATTGCTCTTAAGGAAGTGACAGCAGCCCCTCCCAGCTGCAGATCATCTTAAAGACCAATGTAGTACTACTGCAGCTGTAGACTGTGCTTTTGTTCTTTTAGGACAGGAAACACATTATGAGGCTATTCACACGACTGCAGAAAATCAGGCTAGCCTCCGCTAGCCCAATTTTCTGCAATTGTGAGAACCACCAGGCTCGGCTGTGAGCCTGGTGGTTCTTGATTGGGTAACCTGCTCAAGTAGCCCACCCCTAAAACAGGGTTTGTGGAGCAAGTGCTCTGAAAACCTGTTTTTTTTAATCGTGAGTAGCTGTGGTGTGGCTCTGTGGCTACACATGAGGAGACCCCCAGAGGGGAGGCGAAAAGCCGCCTCCTGGCTCTGGGGGTCTCACCAGCATGCCCTGTGTGCATGCGCAGGGCATGCTTGAGCTTCTGGGGGCTGATTGGCCCCTGCTCCCCCCGGCCCCCGCTGACTCCATCACGGAGCTGGCAATCATGTGGGTGGTCGATCCGGGGCTCCCGCCCTGCTTATGTGCAGGGAGAGCAGGCTTAGCCCACTCTCCCCACTCACTCTTGCAAACTGGGTCTCACTGATTGTGAGGCCCAGCTCTATGTGTAGACCAGGCCTGCTCAACTTTGGCCGCCCAGCTGTTTTTGGATGACAGCTCCCACAGTCCCCAGCCACAGTGGCCAACAGTCAGGGATTAACTGCCCTGAGCCATAAATCAAATTAAATTAAATAAGTTAATAATAAATCATGGGAGTTGTAGCCCAACATATACAGGAGGGGTGAAATTCAGCAGCTCTGGTGTAGGCAAGGTAGCAGGGTCAGTTGTTTGTTTCTGGGCCAGAAAAAGCTGGATCTCCTCGCCTAGTTAAGGTGTAGAGAAGTGACTGTGATAGTGGGTTTGGACCTCCATGCGCAACCATGGGTAAATATTGGTTCCACATGACTTCTCCTAGTCTTAGCAGTGCATGCTCTCCCCTACTTTGCCCATACACAACATAGAAGAATTCTGCAAGTCTGAAGAATTCAACTTCTGAGTGAGGTTAGGAACAAATTAAGAACAGTTGTGACATTGAACTGCCTGGTCCTGGTTTACTCTAGCCTTCTTACTTGAAATAAACCAAGATGGGAAGGTTTTAAGTAGGTTTCAGTCTTGGTTTATTTCAAGTAAGTAGGTTAGAATAAACCAAAATTGGTTGGTTTGGACATCATAACTGATTTTGATTTGTTCTTAACCTCAGTTAGAAGCAGAATTATTCCAACTTGCATGTGGGCAAGAGAGGGGGGAGTGTGCGCTTACTCCTGAGGTTAGGAGACATAGTGGCTATTCTTACAAGCTGCCTAACCCAGGCTAGGGCAGTCCATCCTAAGACACCCCAGCCCAGCTCCCAATCACAGTGCCTCCGCCCTGCCTAAGTCCACTTTTCATCCCAGCGTTTAGCCAGGGTTAAGGGTGAAAGCATGCCCTTAACCCTGGCACCGGAGTCATGTGTGTGTGCTCAGGCTGCACACAGCCTGAGTGCACACAGAGTTGAGCACCTAGAGTGTGTGCCTGCCTGCCTCATGGGGGATTTTCCCCAATGCACCACACTCATCGCACAGTGCATTGTGGGGTACCTGGGGGCTGGGACCCATTTTTCTGGCCTCAAGTGATCCATGCTGCTGGGAGTATGTGGGCCTGTGCCTATATGCCAAAGAGGAAGCCGCAGAACATCTGGGGGGAAGGTAGGTGCAACCCTGCTTGCCCACCCATTGTTGCTGTGGTCATGTGAATGACCTTCTAGTGGAATGGAATCTTTATTACAGTCACTGACTAGATAGAAATATAACACAATGAGGCCCTACACATGATCTGTGTGTAGAGCCTAGCCGGGCTCTGTAGGGAGAGTGGGTAGCCTGTTCTCCCTGAAGACGAGCAGGGAGCTTGCCCTGGGTGGCCGTATTGGCTGCCCACATGTCTACCGGTTCTGTCATGGAGCCAGTAAGAGTGGCGGGGATTGGGGGCCTCCTGGCCACCCAGAAGTCCCAGAATGCCCCCACGTGAGTGCACAAGGCATTTTGGGGAGACCCCCAAGGCCAGGAGGCTTGTTGGAGCCTCCTGGTTGGGGGTCTCCTCATGAGTCACTGTGGAACCAAAACAAGGTTAGCGGAAACTCATGATCACCTAAACAAGGTTAGCGGAGCACTTGCTCCGCTAACCTTGTGTAAAGGAGGGAATTCAGTGGACTAACCACTGGGAGTTGTGCGGCTCCCGGCGGTTCTTACGACTGCTTGAAAGCAGGCTGGGCTCCCTTAGCCTGCTTTCGAGAGGTCGTGTGAATAACCTCAGTAAGTAATAACCTACAGCAATCATGATTTTCCCTATGCTTTCTTACAGAACATAGTTCAGAATACAACAATACATAATACAACCAACACTCATGAGTTTACTAATTGCTTCCTTACAGAACTTGCAATGTAACAATATTAATTTTACTGTCAGAAAAAGGAGACAAATAAAAGGCAAATGGCCTACCTGGGCCTTATAGTGTGGAACCAACGTCTAACTGTAGTTCCACATGATGAAGCTGTTCTCACGATTGAGCAAAACTGGGCTAATGGAGCCCAGCCCAGTTTTGATCAATCGTGGGAACCACCAGGCTTGTGGGTGAGCACGGTAGTTCTCTGGCAGCTAGCCTGCCTAACAACCCTGAGTGAGTGCTTGGTTAACCTTGTTTTATGGATCGTGTGTCAGCCATGGCTGCAAGCAGTCGCAGCTGGCACACTTAGGAAGGTGGGGGGAGAGGAGAGGGGGACCCCAGGAAGGCACCATACATTTGGGTGGTATCTTCTTAGGGTTTGGGGAGCTGAGGCGCTGCGTGGTGGTGCTCCCTTTCCCCTGACCCATGGCCAGGCGTGGGAGCACCCAACCAGAGCAGCCGCTCGTCTGGACCACTGATCCGGCCCAGCCAACAATGAGCGACTGCTCAACTGTGAGCCCGCCGAACCCCGTCTGGAGCTTCACATGGATTGTGTGAAGCACCTTGATGTCTGAGCCTGCCAATTATGTTTTAACTGAGTTAGTAGGTACCTTGCTGGCAAAAATCAAGGCCTGCTGAGTTCAAGATTCTTTGCAGTAATCTCAGCAAGTGCAATGGAAAGTTGTGCTGTCAAGTCAGTGTCGACTCCTGGTGACCACAGAGCCATGTGGTTTTCTTTGGTAGAATACAGGAGGCGTTTACCATTGCCTCCTCCCGTGCAGTTTGAGATGATGCCTATATTGGACACTGTTGCCCAATATAGGTGTTTCCCAGACTATGGGAAACATACCTGCAGGGATTCAAACAGATAACCTTTTGCTCCCTAGACAAGTTATTTCCGCACTGTGCCATTAAGTGCAATGTACTTCGCCAGAAACTGGCCAGTGATCCACCAATAGACCTCCATCTCCCTTCTGACCATCTTTGTCTTAGAATAATGCTAACTAGCTTGGAGATCATGGGGTAGATCAGTAGTCTCCAATTTAACTTTGTGGTATCCTACTTCCCAAGCAAAGTAAGAGTTTGCCCCCAAAGTTCTTGTGTCACCACAGAAGTTTTTGGGAGAATACTGACATTTTTAAAAATTATTTTCAGGAGAAGCATTTTTTTACTGAATTTAACATCCCTTGCTCTTTCCAACCCAAGTACGTTTCAAAATGTACTGCTTCTGATTGTCTTGTGCTTCTGCCAGGCAACTTTCACCCCTACTCTTGTACACAGCAGATATAAAACAGACTCCAAGCACTTGAGATGTGAGGCATATGTTGTCACGGCAATCTAAGAAGATGGCTGTCCCTGTTTTGTGAATAGGGCTACTTAAAACAGGAACAGAAGTTAAGGCACATGAAGGCTCCTGCATGAAACTTAAATGAGAAAGATGTAACACCCACATTGGCCTTCTTCAGGCACTAAGCTTGCATTAACTCAGTTCCATTGTGTTGAGGACAGTGCTCAAGGTAATAAATGCACTGGCTGACATACCATGCAACATTTCATGAACCTTGCAAAGTAACATCTGAGGAGTTGTGCAATAGCACTGTTGCACTAATCACAAGATTTGTGCAAACACCATCCTGCAATTGACAGCCATTATTTCCAAGGTGCACATAACACTGTGCAGTATGTCAGTCATTAAAAGTAGGACAAGGTTATCCAGCAGTAAACCTTTGTTAGAAAATGCTCAAGTATTTTTCCACACTAAAGTAAATGTTACTGAGCAGTGAATGCATTTACATTTCAGGATCAAGATATGAACATCAGAAAAGTCTATAGAAACTGGGGCAAAGTCAGAAGGCTGTAATCACAGCTAAAAATCCTGATAAATGGAGAGTTCAGGTTTTAAACATTCTTGGCATAGCGTGGCATTTTTCCTGTTGCATGAAGACTTAAGAGATAAAATAACCCTACACCTGTGACTGAGACTCTCTCTCTTTTTTAACTAATTATGTCCTATTTATTCATACTAAATAAAACTGTGTTGACAGGTTGTGATTGAATGCAGACACCAACTGTCAGGAAAGAGGCACATTCTTAAAATAGAATGAAGTGTTTGCCCTGGTTGAAGGAGGCAGCAGAATTCTACCTTTTCCCCTCTAGTGCAATGTCTCCTCATACTTCTCAAGAACCTCTCACTAGGAAGAACATCCCACACTTGGCAGTCTTGCCAAGAGTCTGACTTACTGCAGACTGAGTGGTTGACTTGCACTAAGCTCTGTCTCAAGCTGCAGCTCCTAATGGGGTCAAAGAGGAAGGAGCAAAACCTGTGAGAAATTTGCAGCTAAATGACAGAGGCAGAGGACTGACTCACTGGGAGGGAAAAGAGCTGTGGGAAGCCCCTTCTTAGGAACCTAGGAAGCTGCCATATATGGTACCGAGTCAGACCCTTGGTATATCTAGCTCAGTATTGTCTTCACAGACCGGCAGCAGCTTCTCCAAGGTTGCAGGCAGGAATCTCTCTCAGCCCTATCTTGGAGAAGCCAGGGAGGGAACTTGGAACCTTCTGCTCTTCCCAGAGCGGCTCCATCCCCTGAGGGGAATATCTTGCAGTGCTCACACATCAAGTCTCCCATTCATATGCAACCAGGGCAGACCCTGCTTAGCTATGGGGACAAGTCATGCTTGCTACCACAAGACCAGCTCTCCTCTCGACTACTGGTAGGCCCTATCCTCTCAGCAGTGTTAGCTGACACTAAAACATGCATGTAGTGTTGTTCCTATTACCAAGAGGACTAAAGATATGAGAGAGAGAGAGAAGTCAGATGCTTAGAAATTTGCTGGAGCTGCCAGACTATCTGCAATTTTTGGTGCACTTGTGCCCCTACATAAAACCAGTACTCCTTTGCCACTTGTGGAGTTAATGTGATGCTCATAAATGTCAGAGGAGAAGCCTAGAATCTTTATTGCTTTAATTCTACCCATTTTTCAACATAGTAAAAAATGAACAAATTAGGTGTTGCAACATGCTCTGAAAAGAATTGTTCTCTTTGGCAGGGCATACATGTGAAGAAACATTTTTATTGGTTACCCTTAATAACTAAATGTAGTGTCAGTTTAATGAACTAGATATAGGCTTTCTAAAGTAAGGCACTGTAAAACTTAAATGTCTGAACCAGAATCCATCCATATCAGCTTAAGAAAAATATACATATTAACAACTTCAAAGGTTTGTGACCAAAAGCATCTAAGTTCCTAGCTATTATTTGTTGTTGTTGTTGTTGTTATTAACTCTTTAGATTGAAAATAAACCAGATGGCAGTTTCTTAATAGTTTGAACTCAATGGAACATTCTAATTCTGTAGGATTACATTTTGTTTACCTCCCAAATATTGTATATTTGGGAGAAGAATTTTCTAGACAAGTGCTAGAAATTGCACCAATGGCACAGCAGTGGCTGGCATACTGTGCAACACTCCATTTGCCTTGTAATGGAATGTATGCACAGTCTTGCAATAGCTCTCTTGCACAGATGTGGGAACTTGCGCAAATTTAGTTTTACATTTACATCCCACTGTTCCTCCAAGGAGTCCAGAGTGGTGTACGTGGTTATGTTTATCCTCACAACAACCCTGTGACGTAGTCTGTGAGAAGTGACTGGCCCAAAGTCACCCAGTGTGTTTCATGGCTGAATAGGGATTTGAATTCTGGTCTCACTGGTTCTAGTGCAACACTCTAGACACGTTTCTTACATTCCATTACAAGGCAGACAGAACGTTCCATATTATGCCAGCCAGTACATATTAAAGAAAGTAAGTTAGCAACTCTCTCCCCGTCACACATACACTGGCTTGTGACAGATTTTCAGTGATGTCTGAAGTGCTGAACATATTAAGATTAAAGACTGCCTGAGGGTGGGGAGGGTTTCACCCACCCACCCCCAGACAATCCACAGAAGCCCTTGTGGGCATGCTGCCATGTGCCTACATGATCCATGCTGCACAGAGCAGCACAGAACTCTGGAGGGTGGGACTTGTTTTCTTAGCCTCCAGGAATCCCACAATGCACCGTGCAACAAGCATGGTGCATCAGGGGATTCCCCTGGGAACTGGGCGCTCTAGGATCCTGACTCTGTGTATGCTTGGGCTGCGTGCAGCCCAAGCATACACATGACCCTGTATCTGGAGTAAAGGGTGCACCTTTGCCCTTTCACCCAGGTATAAACCCAGGTACAAAACTCAGGCTTATGGAGGAGGCAGCTCCGAGATTAGACCCAATCCCAGCATTGCACACAAGCAGCCCTATGCAGGTAGGACTTCCCTAACCTGGGCAGGGCTGCTCATAGGCATAGCCTCCATGTATGTCTTTCTGATGCACTGATGTATATGCACTGGCCCACATGTTGCAAAGCGATCTGAGGGTGGAATAAGGGCTCCAACCTCACAGGGAGCCTGGAGATTAGCTGCACTGCAGGTTTGCTGTGCAGCCCAGTGCATGGGTGGGGGGATCGAGAAGCAATTTTTGCTTCTCTCCCCTAACTGCATAAGTCATTTCTGCAAGTGAAAAGGGTTTTCAGGGAGGGGAGAGAGAAGCAAAAACTCCCTTCCCTTTACTTGCATACTGGGCTGCTCAACTAGCCTTCAGTGCAACTAATCTCCAGGTTACCTGTGAGTCTTTTTTCCACCCTCAGATCGCTTGCAACATGTGAGCCAGTGCCTGACCTACTGGGCTAGAGTACACCAACCTAGTCATGCTACATTTGTGCATGTTGTGGAAACACAGGATGTACATAAATTGTGTCACACAAGTGTAAGCCAATTATTTCCAGCAGGGTTACTTTTGCATAACTCAACTTCTGCAAAATGTGTGTTTATGCAATGGCACAAATGCAACATTACTACGCTGGCATGCTCTTGTGCAGTATGTCAGCCAGTATGTTTAAAAGTTCACATTTTAAAATGACTGCAAAGTCATCAACATCTATCTCATTCTCACAATGAAATACAATTGTTTAGAGGGGAAGGGGTAGTTGTGGAGTAGGATAGTTTTGAAGGAGACAGTTTGAACAGCAGACTATAAGGAACATGTATTTTCAATTTATCTGAAGTGAACACCTCTCATTTTTCCACTATAGTGCAGCCCATGGAGTTTTCAGAAAGCTGATTTCTTGCCTCCCTAACTCCCTGCTGAGGAAAGCCCAGTGGTCATTACTCATGGCATATTAGGTGCCCATGAGAGAGCATCACTACAATAATTTAAGCACAATGACATGCCTTAAGAAGGAATTTAACTAGCAGATACACCAAGAAATCCCACAGCATCATCAAGTTAGAAGCAGGCTGACATCTGTGCACCATAACAGCAAGTTTCAGAATGTTGTTCTCTAGGCTGCCCCTCCCACAACTGTATATGTGCATTGCTTAAGCATAATTTTCTCAGAGGTGAGAGTCACCAAGATTGTTCCAAGTTTAATTCATTTTGGAGGTCTCCCATAAAACCTAATCATACAGCATTTGTTAGTTCTAATGAATCCAGAATGTGAATAGGGAGCTGGCATGCCACTTGTTTCCAACAGAGAGAGCCCTTTCTGGACAAATAACTGCCAATGGCTTAAAAATACCCTGAAGTCGTAAAACAGTACCAATAAGCACAATAACTGTTTAAGGCTACTTGGCTTCTAGTTAGCATTTGCAGTTGTAGGGGGCCAAGATGAAGGAAGTTCCTGTCTAATTCACTTATCTAAACATAATCCATAGTTAACAGAAATAAGTACTCTAGAGAGGCAGCTGATTCATTTTCCTACTTAGTCTACCTGCAGCAATGGGAAAACTGTAGCTAGAGCAATCATTAGCAACTTCATTGGCTGCTAGCTTAGTTGAATATTGCCTGTGAATTATCAGGTCAAGTAATGTTTTCTCAGGTTATTCATGTCTACCTGCATTTAGAAACAAATAGTATTAGCACCCACATGTTCAGCATCTTCAAAGAAGAATCTGTACATGTGAGCTTGCTGAAGTCCCATTTATTTCAATGGGAAAGTTAAGTGTGTGCTTCTTAAATCTCTCTCACTGATATCAGTGGAACTTCAAACTGCTTTGCTTTGGCTGGACTGAACTACATTTTTAAAGACCATTTTTAAGCTTCTTAAATACTTAAATTAAAATATCGGTAATTTAGAACACTTTAAAACTATGTCCTCTAAGTGGTAGTTGAATACAGTAATAGGACATGGATTAAAATGCAGAGAAAGGAATAATTACCCCACAGGTTTCTAAACTCTAATTAATGCAACTTAATCAGGCTGAATAATGATGAAAGCATTTCTGGTCAATGGAAATTGCATAGTGGGGCCTTGTTATTTACAGAAGCTTTTACTGAGTTTGAAAGCTGAAATAATTAATTTAAAACCTGTAAAATATTTTACAGGATATGTTTACTACCAAGTCCTAAAAATAATTGGTTCATTATCATTAAAGCATGCTTAACTGACTTGTTTCAAAGTGCTTGAATAGTTGATAGATGGTATATAAAATGAAGATTTTAAGGCCGTTTTTAAAGCTCTATGATCTAAACGTTCAAAATATCAACTGTAGGATTCTTTTTAAGATTTACTTTTCATTTTAATGGCCATTCAATTTGCTGTTCCTTTCAACTTCTCATTTCCTACTCTGTCCCCCTTTCCCATTTGAAATTGTATCTGAGGGGTAGGATTTGACATTCTGAACCTACCTGGCTCAATGTCCTTTCACTGAAAAGAAAGTATTGTCCTGCTGCTCAGTTAACACAGATATGTGCAACAATGTCTCTTTGTGTCAAAGATTGGAACATTGGCACAATTTACATTAAAGATGGAAAAGAATATCCTAGTTTTCTGCCACTGAACATATATGTTTTAATCTCTCTGTTGATGGAACTCCAGCTCTCCTTGACTTTGCACTTCTCAGTGTGTGATGCGATATGTTAATGTCTACATTTGAATCTTGCACGCACGCACACATTTTAAAACGATGCAACAATACGTATACAAAGAAGGGAAAATACATGATAGATTGGTACTCTACATGAAAATACATGATAGATTGGTACACACAGAAAAAGCTGAGAAAATAGCAGATGTTCCATATATGCCTTTGTTTCCAGGAGAGTCCTCTATAAAGGTTGCCAGCTACCACAGTCTAACTTGCACCAGCCCATTAACTTGGACAAGGCAAATGTTATTACTAGTGCTTGCTCTCAGATATGTTTAGTTTGCTATGTTGCCATTGTCAAATACTGAATGAATGCTGCTAGGGCACATAGTAAATCATCAATAACCCCTGCTAACCAGGCAAAGAGGCACTTTTAAAAGTAGTCTCTCTCTTATTTTTAGCAGGAGGAGTGCGACTGTTCCTGTTCATCCCATCAGAGTGTTTTTTCTAGTAACTATTTCTGGTGTACCCTTGTGTTTCTTTTCAGACTTTGAGCAGTGTTCCCTCTCATTTTTCCCATTTGTGCACAGAATGAGTGTTGTTCTGGGTGGCGATATCAAGGCAGTGTATGAACAAGTGCATTCAGAATGGGGCCTTCCATTCTCAGTGGGATCCAAAATTAACTGAGCAGACATTTATAAATTTGTGAGTTTGCCTTAGAGGGAACACTGGTTGTGAGCCTTTTGGGGTCAGGGAACATAAACTGCTTTCAAAAATTTTGTTGTTGTTAAAAGTGGTATTACACAGACACAGAAGTGCTTGTGTAATATGGATGGAATGGAACAACAGCATTCAATCATGTTATTTCACCCAACCTTTCTGACCTTCTGGGGTTTTTCATAACTTTTCCTTTGGAGCAATTGTTGTAGAACAGGCATTTTAAAGCTCAGAATTGCCTACTGAAAAATGTGTCAATTAAAAAAAAAACACCACAAACCTATAGAAGGCTAAGTTATGAGGAGAAGAAGCTGAAATGCACATGAAACCTCAATACCATGGTTGGGTCTTTCCCCCCATCCCTATTTTTACGAGATAATTTGCTAACTAATAGTGAAGCCCAGACTGAATCAATTTCTTCAGAAAAGGGGAAAAAAAACACCCCTCAGATTCTTCTTTTGATAGTCTGCCTTTCATACAAAGGCCTTTCATGGGTTTGTTGAAATAAATGTCTTGAAACATACATTAAGAAAATTGCTCTCATTGGGTTATATGGTAACATCAGATTCGGACATGCTCAATTCAGTTGGAATGTTTGTGTGGAGAGAGAAAGGGGGATGGAGAAGGGAGTGACTGTGCAGAGATGGCAGGGGAAACAAACAGTGGCTGCATCCACACATAAGATGAAACCGGAGGTGAAGGAACCTCTGGTTTAAAAAACTTATATCCAAATGCAGGCAACCACAGTTTCAAAAGAAAATGGACCTGCTGTTTCCCTCCCTAGACAGTGATTTGTACCTTTGGTTTGTAATGAGGTCTGCCACCTGGACCTCTGGTTTCACGGTGCTAGCGTTATATCTGAATGCTGGCACTGTCGTCTGGTAGGAAGCTCCTCCCTCACTCTAGCTGCTATTGGTTGCCGGTGCTGCCCTTCAGTAAAGAAGATAGCACAGGCAGCCATTTTCCACTCCTCTCTGCAGTCAGCAAGACTGCTGGGAAGGAGCTTTCCTGGACATCTTAATTTGGATGGGAGAACAGGGGTGGGAGTGGGGGCATGGAACTGTGGGTCCATTTGACCCACAGTTCCACATTACGTGCAAATGTGGCCAGTGGCTGCTTAATGTCCTCTGCTCTTTTTGTCTTTATTTGTGGAAAAAGCTGAGAACCACCTCTGTCAGGGCTGATATCCAGTCTGAGATACTGTACTGCCCTACAAAATCATAACCATGGAAATATCATTTGCCTAGGTCTTCCATTTGTTCTTTTTTTTACTACTGGTGCTGATTGGAGATGTTTCCTGCTGGTGTAACAGCACTCAACTTATGCTCAGAGGCATATGCTACCAAATTCTTATTAAATATTGCTGTAACACTAAGCCCCTATTCAGGTAGTAGATTGGAGCATGGCTGACCTAGCCCAATTGTGTTTCCATGGTTATGATTTTTTAGGGCAGTACAATATCTCAGAATGGAAATCAGGTCCCATACATGAATATCTCAGATGTAAACATCATGGCCCATCAAATTTCCTCACTTTTTGGAGCCCAATTGGAACTGCCATATCCATAATTATTCCAAAGGTGTTTTTCCCCCCTTTTGCTTTAATTGAAAATTAATGAAGCGGATATACTACATAATGGTACCTCAGCCTAGTAATGTTGCATGCACATAAGTTGCACAAGTTACACAAATGCAAAATTCGCACAAATGTTACATTAGAGTAAGTCCATAATTTCCTATGGGCTTATGCTTATGTAATGTAACTTGTGCAATTCATGCATGCAATGTTACTAGGCTGACATACCACTATATAGTATGTCAGCCAATATAATTTTAAAATGAACAATCGCAACCTATAAAACAACAACAACAACAATCTTGATGTCCAAGTCCTAAGGAGAATTTAATAGAATGAACAATTCCAGTTATGGAAAAAAAGATAACAGCTATTCCTCTGGGAGTAGAGGTTAACTTTATAATGGTAAATCATGTGTCAAGAAATAATAAGGGCCATTGTAGATTCTAAAGTGAAACTATCCTGGGCCTTCAGCCCATTTCTCCTCTTATCACTGTAAAAGCCAATTACAGACTGAAAATGCTGCCATCAATGTGGGTGGTACAGAACAAAAATGGAAGATGACAAGAGGTCCCTGGAATGATGATTTTATGGTGTATATCACACAATTAACATGACATGAAATGATAACAATCCACAGGAGAGGAGAAGGAAGGGACAGCAAACTAAAAATAGTAAAGAGAACGTACCTTCCATCCATGGCCTATTTTCTTCTTCTTCTGGATAAGTACTCTTATTTTATTTTATTTTTATTGATTGATTGATTTAATTTTTTACCACCTCACCCAGATGGCTCCAGGTAGTTTACATATATAAAAACAAAATATATAACTAATTAGAAACAAGATTTTTAGTTTAAAATAATTTCATTAATCACTAAAGGCCAGGCTAAAAAGATATATTTTTAGGGCTCTTTTAAAGGTTGCTAAAGATTTTAAGCTTCTAACCCCTGCTAATTGAGTGAAGAAACACCCTTTAAAGTGGTGATTCTCACATATTTAGCAGCGGGGGAGCAACTGGCCCTATCCAACCCCAGCACAGCATCCCTTCAGTGGCTGTTGCTGGTATCTGCCTTATATTTCTTTTTAGACTGTGAGCCCTTTAGGGACAGGGGACCATCTTATTTATGTATTTATTTTTCTATGTAAACCACTTTGAAAACCATGGTTAAAGAGCAGTATATAAATATCCATAGCGGTAGTAATAATATACATAGGGAGTGCATTCTACAGCCCAGGAGTAGGGGTGTGCACAAAACCACCAGGCTTGGTTTGGTTTGAGTTTGAACTGAACTTGAACCGCACCAGGTCAGTTTGATTTTGGCCCCCTTTGAAACCCCCCTGGTTCAGCTTGGGGGGTGGGGGTGGTTGATGAACTATTTTTGAGAAAAACATTTTTTTCTTTTAACTTACCCCCTTGGGGGGTCTTCTCCAAGGTCATGGTGGTGGTGCAGAGGTCCGCAGAGGTTCCCTCTCCCCCGACTGGTCTTACTTTCCCTAAAAATCACCCAGTTCTGGCATCTTTGGCGCTTTCCGGGCCTATACCCTGGCGTGATGGCCATTTTGGAGGCTGCCACACCTGCACAGTGGGACCCTGCATGGCCTGGGTCATGACACGGCCATGCAGGGTCCCACTGCACAGGTGCAGTGGCCTCCAAAATGGCCACTGCACCAGGGATTAGGCCTGGAAAAGGCCAAAGGTGCCAGACCCAGGCAATTTTTAGGAAAAAAGAAGGCCAGCAGGGGGAGGGGAACTTCCATGGACCCTCCCACCACCTTGGAGAAGCCACCCTCCAGAGGTGGTAAGTTTTTTTTTTTAAAAAAAGATCCCCCCCCCCAACCTAGGGTGTCTGTGTTTTTGGTTTGGGGTAGAGCTGAACCAGGGGTGGTTCGGCTTAACTCCAAACCTTCGAACCAAACCAGTTCGATGTTGATGTTTGATTGTTGATGTTTGATTTGAACCCGTTTGCACACCCCTACCCAGGAACAGCTACAGAGAAGGCAAGCTGGCAGCAGTTGGAGGCGGACCTCTCCTGAGGACTTTATTGTGTGATGGGGATCATACTCAAGTGACTAACTGTGCTCCTGTGGACATATGAGTTAACTTCAAATAGGAAAACTGCTCATAAAAAGACTTCTGTAAAGGCTAGTCTGGCAGCACAATTTATCCATATCAAATCCAGAATTGATCCATAAACCAATTAAATCAGAGTATCTGGAAGTCAATGAGACTTATGCTACAATTCTATGAGCAAGCCCCATTGAACACAGAAGGATTCACTTCTGAGTAAACATGCATAGGATTGTACTGTAAGCCAATCAAAAACTAAATACCTTGGCTCCAGATCAGGTTGAAAGAAAACACCAAGAGGATGGAACAACAGAATTATTAAGGTGAGTTGAAAGTTTCAAGTACTGTAACACAAATACTTAGCATCAAGTGTGTGCTGTTACTGACTGAGCAAACACTTACAAATGTTGCAGCCCAGCCCTTATATGGACTTACAATCTACATTCCAAAATACATTTGGATAGAGCAGTGGTTCCCAACCCAGGGGCCTTCTGATGTTGCTGAACTACAACTCCCATCAGCCCCAGCTACAGTGTACTGTGGCTGGGGATGATGGGAGTTGTAGTTTAGCAACATCAGAAGGCCCCCAGGTTGGGAACCACTGGGGTAGAGAGAATGGCCAGGGACTGACTTTTATTAGCAGTGATGATCCAGTATGGAGTCAGGTAACTGTGAAGGTGCTGCTGGATTAGGAAGAAGTTGACTGGAACAATGGTTTTTGAGAAAGGGCTTGAAATGAGAGATAGAAATGGTTTGAAAAAGATGAGCATATGTGTATACGCCTGTATTTCTTCCAGGAACTGAAATAGTAAAGTAAAAGGCATGAAGTGGGAGAAGGAGACAAAGAAGAGGGATGGGGGAATGGACAGCTATCTTGTGTGAAACACAGGGAGTGAGGATTAAAGAGAATGAGCAAGATCTTGTCAGGACAGAATAATTAGAACTTAACCATGGACTAAAAGTCTGAAAACAATGTCTTAGGAAGCAGGGATGTGCGGAATGTTTCGAGTTCCAAATGTTCCAAGTTCCAAATGTTCCAACTCAAAACGTGCTGTGTCAAGCTCAGAACAGAATGAACCCGTTCAGAGTTAGAAGATTCCGAGTGTTCTGAGTGCCATTTTGGAGGTGTGTTTTTCCCTTGCTGACTGGTTTTGGCACTGGCTTGCAGTTTCCTTGCTTCTTGGTTGGTTTGTTATCATACAAATCAAGATGTTATCATATAAATCAAATTGATTTATATGATAACATGCGAACCAAGAAGCAAGGAGACTTCAAGCCAATCAGAAGCTGATGCCAAAACTAGTCAGCAAGGGGAAAATAGCCCACCAAAATGGCATTTGGAACTCATGAGCTTGTTCTGTCATGCTAACTGAACCCGAGCCCCTCCTAACTGAACAAAGAGGCAGTCTCCTGCTAACTAAGGAAAGAGGCACCTTTTAAAAGTGCTGATTCTCTTTATTTAGCAGGGGGAGATCAACTGGCCCTCTCAATCCAGAGCACAGCTTCCCTCCAGTAGCTGTTGCTGATGTCTATCTTATGTTTCTCTTTTAGACAGTGAGCCCTTTGGGAACAGGGAGCCATTGTAATTTATTTTATATATCTATGTAAACCTATACACAGGGCAGGAAGCCACAGTCCAGACAGAACATGGTGAAACAGACTGGTTCCAGGTTGGCAAAGGAGTAAGACAGGCTGTATCCACTTGTAATTCTGTATCAGCAATACGCTGCTTAATAACCTACCAGGCCTGATCATGTCCTAATCTAAGAATTTCCTCATGGGAGAACCCAAATTGAAGAAGTTTATTTTTAACCAAGGTCTTCCACTTATAATTAAACTCATCAATCATTACCAAGGAAGCCAGGCCTACATTGGCAAAAACCAGTTTTAACCAAAACTTTATAATACAGTTCCAGTAACCCGATTCAACCCTAGCGAGACCTACTTCTCATCTGGTAAGAGAGTTGGGAACACAGTGGGGGAACTTGAAGAATAGCTCTAATAAATTTAGACTGTACAGCTTCCAGTGGGCCAAAATTACTAGGAGGCCCCAATTGGGCACCATAACAAAATACAGGATAGACTTTAGCAACAAATAACTTGATCACCGCTGGGATAAATGAGGCCCCTCTTGTAAAATGGAATGATTTTATTTTGTTTGTAGAAATTTGAGCATTTTGTGTGGACAAATTTAAGTGGGCATTTCGGGAGCCAGAAGACTGGAAAACAATTCCAAGATATTTAAACAAGCTGACCTGCTTGATTTTATGCCCCTGCATAACCCAGTTGTGATATCTTGAACATTTGGCGAACACTAAGATTTTCGTTTTGTGATAATTAACCTCAATAGATTCCTCCCTACAGAAATCATATAATATACTAAGGGCACGTTTTAATCCTATGGTAGTCTGGGTCATGATGGCCATATCATCTGTGTATAGAAGAATGGGAACATGTCTATTGGCTAGTTTTGGAGGGTGAATTACAGGAGTCGAAAGACAGGACCAGGCTGAAACTATCATACTTCGGACACGTTATGCGAAGACCCAGCTCCCTTGAGAAGTCTATAATGCTGGGGAAAGTTGAAGGAAAGAGAAGAAGAGGACGACCAGCAGCAAGGTGGATGGAATAGATTACTACAGTAATGAATGCACCAGTGAGAGATCCTAAATGCCAAGTTGAAGACAGATAATCCTGGAGAGAATCTATCTATGTGATTGCTAAGAGTCGACACTGACTTGATGGCAATCAATCAATCAATCAAACAAACAAACCACTTAGGAAACTTTTGTTGAAAAGCAATATATAAATATTTGTTGGATTCGTATTGTTCCAATGGAACATTCTGGGCATCTGTGTTCTGTTCTGAGCTCAGATTGGAACACAAATGTGTCCTGTTCCATGCACAACCCTATCAGGAAGATCAGTGCAGAGAGACTTAAGAATAATAGGGAAATTCAAATTCAGAAGGGGTGTATTAAATAAACTGCCATCCAGTACTCATTTATTTAAGTAGGATACATGCAGCTTGAATACAACATGCTACTTTCATATCTAGGTGACATGACTCCAGATGGGGGATGAAGTAGAATATTAAGGGGATGAGATAGGGTGGGAAGATCCTGTGACCCATATCCCCATGCTACCAGAACCCCCCATATTAGGAGAACTAGAGGAACCAGAGCCAGCACCCTCACCCTGATAAGACACAGTCCTGCCTTCCTCTTCTGACTTGGAGGAATCCCTCGAGGACTGGCCAGCTCAAGCAGACATCCTCCTGTGCTGCTGGAGTTAGAGCTTAGAAAATTGGGCAAGTCCCCTTTAAACAACAGTGTTCCCCAAGGGAGGAGCAGAGCCAATCTACCCTACCTGGGGGACCAACAAAAACTAACAGCCATAAAAGCTAGTAGTTGGTGCCATTCTTCTTCTGTTGCTATACTCAGCTCTCTTGTGATCCTGGTTGGAACTATCTGAGGTCCTGACCCATTTCCTGCTGGACCTGTCTGATGTCCGTGTCCTTCCCAGATGTGTGTAGAGGGCTGGGAGGAGCGAAACTGATTCAGGAAGCAGTGGCAAGCAGTGGAGGAGCAGGTATGCACCTGTTCGTCTCTGTTTTAAAGGGGATGGGAATGAGTTTCGAATTGCATGTCGAATCATGATTCATGCACATCCTTAATGGCAGCTTGTGCTGTATGTACTTATGTGAGCCAAGATAAATGAGCAAGTGAATGGCAGAATTTTCAATTTAAAAACGCAGTCACACTGGGACAAAAAAAATAATCCTTATCACATATATTTTGATGGGATCTAAATTCAGTGGGTGTGACTGAACCACATGGGTGTGATTCTGGAGTCATTCTGTGAAAATATCAGCACAATATGCTGTGGCAGCAAAAAAATAAAATTGGGGAATTATTAGGAAAGGAAGTAGGTATCACTTGGTCATACTGTAACTATAACTCTGCCATGTGCCCACATTTAGAATACAATGTACAGTTATGACCAAATATTAAATAAGAAACACTGCATCTCCTTGATGAGAGGTTGGGGGACAGAGTTTCACATAACTATCCAAAATAATTACTCAGCAGGTCAGCTGGCTGACATGAATCACAGTACAAAGTTATAAAACAAATCTAAGAGGTACATTCCATTTATTTATACATGGGGCCATTGAACTGTGAATTATGGTTAATTCTTGTCAAGCTGGAGGACACTCTAGTATTATAACAATTGACCCATGGGGCCTGGAACATGCATTCTTACAAAGACAGTTTGACATTGAAGGAATAAAACTATTTCACAAGTTAACTTAAATCATTGCAATTTTTCCTGTTGCCTCCACTGAGACAAGTGTTCCCAATAAGTCTAGTCCTGGTCCTCTATTAATCAAGGAGCTGATTCATGCAAAATGTCTTGGCGTGGCCCAACTACGATTATAACAAGGAAAGTTCAGCAATGTACCATCATGATCACGTAATCTCCTCAACTTCATTTCCAAAGGCTAGAATGAACACAATTAATTAATTAATGCATTTAACAGATTTATAAGCCTCCCTTCAGGAAAACATACCAAGATGGTGTACAACAATTAAAAATATATAGACTAATCAGAACAGAGTAAAAACAGCAGCAATACACAATCATATATAGTCTTTTATTTATTTCTGTAACTTATTTACTGCCCAAACTTTCGTCTCTGGGCAGTTAACAATGACATAAAAACAATTAAAACAAATATAAAAGGTTAAAACTGTTTAACAATTTAAGAACAGCATAAAATTAAAACCTACACATTTAAAAAGCTGAAAAAGCTTGGGTGAAGAGATGGGTCTTCAGATGTTTTTAAAAAGTAGTCAGAGATGGGGAGGATCGTATCTCAGCAGGGAGTGCATTCCACAATCTTGGGGCAGCAACCGAGAAGGCCCGTCTCCGTGTGGTCACCAGACGAGCTGGCGGTAACTGGAGACGGACCTCCTCAAATGACCTCAATGGGCAGTGGGGCACATAACGAAGAAGACGTTCTCTTAAACACCCAGGGCCTAAGCCATTTAGGGCTTTATAAGTTATAACTAGCACTTTGTATTCTGCCTGGAAACCTATTGGCAGCCAGTGTAGCTCCATCAACAAGGGAGTAATGTGGTCTCTCTGACATTAACCCGGAGATCAACCTGGCTGCCGCATTCTGAACCAACTGAAGTTTCTGGACTACATGCAAAGGCAGCCCCATGTAGAATGCATTACAGAAGACCAGTCTGGAGGTTACCAACATATGTACCACTGTTTTGAGATCATTGATCTCGAGAAATGGACGCAGCTGACGTATGAGCTGAAGCTGATACCTAGCCACCGCCTCAACCTGGCCACCGCCTCAACCTGAGAAACCAGGGAGAGGTGTGGATCCAGAAGTACTCCCAGACTGTGAACCTATTCCTTTTGGGGAAGTGCGACCCCATCTAGAACAGGTAGGTCAAAATTGTCTCTGGAGTTCTGACCCCGCACAATAAGTACCTCTGTCTTATCTGGATTCAGCTTCAGTTTATTCTCCCTCATCCAGCCCATTACTGCTTCCAGGCAGGCGTTCAGGGAGGATATGCCATCTCCTGAAGAAGTTGACATGGAGAAATAGATCTGAGTGTCATCAGCATACTGATAACACTCCACTCCAAATCCCCGGATGATCTCTCCCAGTGGTTTCATGTAGATGTTGAAAAGCATTGGAGAGAGTAAGGAGCCTTGAGGGACACCATACTTAAGTTCAGATTTTGAAGAGCAACAGTCTCCAATTGACACCATCTGGAATCTGTCCAAGAGGTAGTAGTGGAACCACTGTAAAACAGTGCCTCCCACCCCCGACACTTTCAGACATTCCAGAAGGATACTATGGTCGATAGTATTGAAAGCCGCCGATAGGTCCAAAAGGACCAACAGAGTCACATTTCCTCTACCAATTCCTAACTGAAAATCATCCATCAGGCCGACCAAGGCAGTCGCCACCCCATAGCCCACCTGGAAGCCAGTTTGAAATGGGTCTAGATATAATCAGTTTCTTCCAAGAACGCCTGGAGCTGAGAGGCCACCGCCCTCTCAATTACCTTGCCCAGCCATGGGAGGTTGGAGACAGGCCTATACAGTAATTGCTCAACTCTGAGGCATCTAATGTAGGCTTCTTTAGAAGAGGTCTAATGATTGCCTCCTTAAGACAAGGAGGCATCCTGCCCTCCCTCAGAGAAGCATTTATGATTTCCACCAGGCAGGGGTGTAACTACTATTAGGCAAGGGGAGGTGGCTGCCTGGGGGCCCCCATGCCTTGAGGGGGCCCCCCAGAGGCAAGTCACATGACTATATATTGTGAAGTGTGTGTGTATCAGCGAGGGGCCCATTTAAAAATTTTGTCTCTGGGCCCACTCCAGCCTTGTTACACCCCTGCCACCAGGCTGTCTACAACAGCCTCCCTGCTAGATAAAACAAGCCATGTTGGACAAGGGTCAAGAGAACAAGTGGTAGGCCTCAAACTCTAAGCAGCTTGTCCACATCCTCAGGAGTCACAAACTGAAACTGCTCCAGTCAAACCACATAAGAGGAGTTGTCAATATATTCGCTTAGATGTACCCGTGGCTAATCCCATGCGTGACAGCAATCAGAACAAAGTAAAAAACAGCAGCAATACACTATCATCTATCTTCTTCATCTATCTTCTTCATCATATATAATTCACTAAGCTGTACCCGTGGCTAATCCCATGTGTGGTAGCTCTCACAAGAGTTTGCAAGCAAAGAGCTGCTGGGAGAGGAAGAGGAAAGCAACAGTGGTGGCGGCGAAGATAAGGCCAATGGGCAGGCTGGCGAGGAGAGAAAGCAGCTGGGGGGGGGGAAGCGGTGGTTGGGGGGAAGCATGGGTGAAACGGGGGACAGGCGAGTGGGTGGGGGAGGGATTGACAACCAGCAAGTGTCTGTGGGGGGGGGGAGAACAGACAACCGGCAAGTATGGGGGGGACAGGCGACTGCTGAGCAGGGGAGGGAAGAATGGGTGTCCGGTGAACGGGGAGGAGGAACAGGTGACAGGCAAGTGTGTGTGATGGAATAACGGGCAACTGGCGAGTGGGGTGAGGGGAAAATGGGCAACAGGAAGTGAGGAATGGGCAAGTGGGGAGGTTGGGAACCAAAGGCTGAGTACACTAGCAAAGAGATGCTCTGTGCGGGTTCAGCTAGTTCTGAATAATTCATTTGTGTGAAATGAAATCTTACTTCTTGATGACCTACAGATACCAAATTTTGCATACACAATCCTGCCACTGAAATCAGCTGAATACATTCCTTTTTACACTGGCATATTCTCAGGGCAAATTTAAATAATTATTTAGTAGTTTTAAAAAGAAAACTGAATATCATAATTCTCGATTACCTACAGGTACCACATTTTGCATGAACACTCTTGCCACTGAAATTAGGTGAATGCACAACTTTTTACATCAGAGTTACTTTAAATACATACCTCATTACATGAGTTTTATAACTGCTTCCCTCATAAATACAAAATAATATTATGTGGATTTAACTAAGACTTTATTCCAGAATCAACTCCATTTTCTCCTTCTTCTTTCCCTCCCTTTTCTTTCTTACTCCACCCGACCCCCCCCCTCTCTACATGATCCCCACTGGAAAAACCTCTCAACAACAAATCATGAAAGAATACTAGATAGAATACAACACATACCTCTCCTTTATAACAATCAGAACTGAACTGGTTTACAATTTTGTGACAATGTCTTTAAATCTTTTAGGTGGTCTCCTGACATGCACACTTCTCCTAATTCTTGGGTTATCTGACACATGAGCTTTTGTGATGCTTTTTCTGGTACCAAGGTTTGTCCATCACTTCATCAGCCTCACCTGTGAGGTCAAAATTGGAGTCAAGGTCAAAGTCCTCTCCAGTTCCTCTCTAAACACCAGGCTCCCTTCCCTCTTTTCTCATAGTATGCATGCTTGAAAGTCTTGGACTGTTCCATTTCTTTCTATTATCCAATATGACAGAATCTCCTTGGATTTCAATTATTTGTTTTGGTCCAAAATATCGGGAACATCCCTTTCTCAATGTATAAGGCAGCCCACTAGGGATGTGCACAAATCGATTTTTTAAATTCGATTTGTGCCCAAAACAAATCACCCTTGATTTGTTTTGTGTCCAAATCTACCCACCCCCCATCACCCCAGATTCAATTTGTATTTGCTTTGATTCAATTTGGATTCAAATAGATTCAGACCACTTAACAAGATTCTTTGGTGTCTAATAACTTTTCCTCATAATGAATCCCTATGAAGATTCATTATACACCTTTGTTTCTTCTGTTCATTTTGACTATCACTGGACAGTGTCAACTGCCATGTGTCAACTACACCCCCCCCACACACAAAGAGCCTAAACACTTGGGGGGGATTCTAGAACATAAACTAAGTAGTACCACACTGCCTTGCGGCTCGGAGGGTGGTATTGTTGGCACATAGCAGTTGACAGTTGGTACTGTTATGGGAGGAGAGCTGCTCTTGTGGTAGCAAGCATGAATTGTCCCCTTAGCTAAGCAGGGTTCACCCTGGTTACAAATAAATGGGAGACTAGAAGTGTGAGCACTGTAAGATATTCCCTCAGAGGATGGAGCCTCTCTAGGAAGAGCATCAGAAGGTTCCAAGTTCCCTCCCTGGCATCTCCAAGATAGGGCTGAGAGAGATTCCTGCCTGCAACCTTGGAGAAGCTGCTTCCAGTCTGTGAAGACAATACTGAACTAGATAGACCAATGGTCTGACTTAGTATATGGCAGGTTCCTATGTTCCACTGTCCAAAAGTCAATAAAAATGAATAGAACAAATGAAAGTGTGCAATGAATCCTCATGGGGATCCATTGAGTGAAAGTTATTATACACCAAAGAATCCAAGCACTTGAAAAATAGTGACCACACATTTTGCTCCACAACTCCACTTCTACAAGGACAAGAGCTTAGATTTTTAAAAAGATGAAAGCTGGGGATCTGGGGGCAATAATAAGAGGGATCTGAAACTTGAATAGATTCAAATCAAATCAGGCGTTATTCGATTTGGATCCGAATCTAGCCAATGGACCACAGGGGTGATTTTTGTCTCCAGATCACCAAATCAGCTAGATTTGTGTACAAATCGATTTGTACTCAAATCAATTTGCACATCCCTACAGCCTACCTAAAATGTTTGCTTTTCAAACCCCATTTCCTATACTCATATAACTTATATTTGTGTTTCTTCCTCCTTATCTGATAATGAATCTCTGCATCCTCAGACTGACATGGCACCTGAGCTGTTGGCATTGTTGTAAGTCAGTTGTTGCCACTGGGTAAGTTTGCTGGTAGCTTTGCATCCTCTCAGCAGTTCAAATCATGATTTTTGTGTAGTAGAATGAAGAGTAATTTGATAAGCAAATAGAGTTTCACTGATTGCCTCTTTCCCGGGTTGTTGTTGCATAGTAACCAGTTGTAATCTAGGGATGTGCACAAACCTGTTTGGTGTTCTATTCTTAGAACACTGAACAGGTTTGGAACTCCCGTGTTTGAACCAGTTTGAACGTGGGGACGGGGGTCTCTTTAAGGCGCGGGGAAGGTGCTCTTACTTCCCACATTGTACTTCCCCCTCCAGCGATGCATTAAAAATTGGTGGTGCATGTGTGTGGCATGTACACACATCTGCCAATTCCAGTGTTTCGCTGACCAGGGCGGCAAAAGGAAATACAGCCACCTCATGCCACCAGTTTTCCTCGCTCACAAGTCTCCAGGAGCATGTTTGTGAGCTTTCCATCTGCCTCGCCCGCCTTTTCCCTGTTTGGGGTGGTCAGGCCACACACCCTGGCTGGGGGCTTGTCCTTCTGGATTGCTCTGACACCGAGCAGCTGGCCACTTTAGCTTATTGCTGCGTGAGAGACAGCTGATTGGGCTGTTCCAACTCTGCGGCCTTGAAAAGCAGGAAGCCTCTGCTGGAGGTGCAGCCTCCGGTGCAGGTCGCCTGCAGGCGGCCGCAAACTCAGCTGCCAAAGGGGGCTGGTCTTTGGTGGCAGCATTTGGGGGTGGGACTGAGGGTGGGGTCTATGCATTGTTTTAGACTCCTGGTAGGGATAGTCCTGTCTTGTCACTGCCCTTCAATTAGTTGAGCCTGGTGTAAGTATGTGTCTTGGGTTGTTGGGAGATGGGGAGGTGGGGGGCGTCTCTGGGGCAGCCATTCCAGTGGGGATGGGGAATCGCCAATATTGGGTGCTGACAGATCAGCAGGTCATAATAGGGGATAGAATTTAGTAACTTAATTGTGGTTTCCACCTAAATCAGGTCTACTACTCCTTTGGCCTTGGAGGGCAGTCCCTTAAATCCACAGAACCTCGCCTTATTGCTTTGTAATGTCAGGTTGGTCCAAAAAGTCTGAAGTCATCCATGATTTGATCCTGGATGAAGATGCCGATCTGGCGTGCATTATGGAGACCTGGCCAGGAGAGGCCAGTGACCCGGTTTGGTCCCAGCTCCTCCTAATGGGTTACTCCATGGTAGAGCAGGTGAGAGGATGTGGGCGGGGAGATGGGGTGGCTGTGGTCTATAAGAATAGGAACATAGGAACATAGGAAACTGCCAGTGCCATATACTGAGTCAGACCATTGGTCTATCTAGCTCAGTATTGTCTTCACAGACTGGCAGCGGCTTCTCCAAGGTTGCAGGAAGGAATCTCTCTCAGCCCTATCTTGGAGAAGCCAGAGAGGGAACTTGAAACCTTCTGCTCTTCCCAGAGCGGCTTCATCCCCTGAGGGGAATATCTTGCAGTGCTTACACATCTCCCTTACCAGGATCTCTGTCAGGGAGTTGGCCTATATTAAATGTGTGTTCCTAAGTCTAGGGACCAAGGATAGATTGGGACTTCTGTTGGTATCCCTATTGTTTCATTGTCCAACAGAGTCCCTAACTGAGCTGACAGACCTGGTTGCTGAGTTGGCATTGGAGTGGACCAGGTTGTTGTTGGTGGGGGACTTCAATGTCCATTTCAGGACCAGGTTGTCAGGGCAGCTCAAGAGTTCATAGCAGCCATGATGACTATGGGCCTATCCCAAGTGGTTGTTGGAGATGAAGTTCCAGTGCATCGACCTTTTGCACCAACTGTCCTAATGACCACTAGGGGCATTGGGAGTAGAGACAGTGAGTCAGGGTCTCCCTATCTGTCCCTACTCTATGACCCCTGAACTGACTCTGCAGCACTTCCTGTCTTAACCTCATAAGCTTCAGCAGCAGACCTGAGGCACAGACCTGATCACCAGTGCAATAAAGTAAACACAGGGATGAGTCACGGCAACAAACAAAGAGGGGAGGAGAAGCAGAGACAAGGTGGCTTAAGAGACTAAGGCAATTCTGAATTATTTCATGGGAGCTCAGGGTTCAGCAGTGCAAAGTTTAAGTCAACAGCCTACTGACCACTGCTGTGTGTGTGCATAGATCCAAGGGGGCGGGGGGGGGGAGGCAGGGGGCGGGAGACAAATATTTACTCTCCATGACCGTTGCTGAGCACTGTATTTACAGCAGGCAATTGCTGCATAGGTTTGCAAATACGAAAAACACAGATGCTAAAGAGAAATAATTAAAGCTCTTCAAAGAGCAAAAGGAGATGGCCAAAATATTCTCAGTACAAGATGGGAAGTGCAACACATCGTCTTTTACTTACAAATGTTGCTCACTTCTTTTGTAATGAGGCCTGAAGATATACTAGGCTTCCAAGTGCTGCAGTACATTGTTATAGAGCTCAGTATATAGCAGAATTACATGCATTTTTTTTTTTAGGATATTATAAGTTGTGGAATTAAGGTGCCAAAAAGCATGTCCTTCCCATGCTCTTGAATTCACAGCCTAATATTTCAAACCTGCTTGCATTTCAATAGACCTCTCCAACATTGTTCTCTCTGTGTCACGTCCAGCTAGGGTTGCCAATTTTGAGGTTTGCTAATACTGGAGTAGGCAGTTTCATAGGCTGCTTATAGACTTAAACAAGAAAAGGCAGGGATTTAGATGCGAATTTCTTACAGTTTCAGGAGAGACTCAAGGAATTTAAAAATCGGAAATTTACAAGAGACAGTCAAGATTATGTATCAGGCCATGTTTATGACTGGTTCACTGCTCCAGATACCCTGCTTAATACACTTAATACTATGGCTAGATGGAGGGAACCCATTAGCACATCAGAGTTTGAGGGTACAGATAAGGAGGAATCCTCCACTATTTTCGGTGATGATAGCTATATTCAAGAGGGGAGACCATGTTTGGATAGAGCCTCTAAAGGCAGTTTAGGGGCCCCCATTCTTTTCACAGGAGCAAGGGACCCCAAGACAGATGAAAAGCAGTTTTGTCTGGAGAATCACCACCATTGGTCCCTGATTTAGTTACACCCATATTGAGGTGCACATTCATTGTAGAAGACCTTGTTGGAGATGAAATTCCAATGCATCAACCTTTTGCACCAACTGTCCTAATGACCACTAGGGGCATTGGGAGTAGAGACAGTGAGTCAGGGTCTCCCTATCTGTCCCTACTCTATGACCCCTGAACTGACTCTGCAGCACTTCCTGTGCTGAGTCACAATCCTTCCTTTCCACCTAGAGAGCAGATGGAAACATCTCTCTCTCTCCTTACCTATCCACTATGTAGTCCTTTAGATTAGATATAGGTCTTTCCTATCTAAGTGTATTTAACCAATAAATGTTTAGTGTTTAGTCATACAAGGATCTCCATGTGTTTTCTCTAAATAGCTGCAATATCCAAACCATCCTCTGATACCTACTCTGTAACTGGAGTGTGTGCTCATTCCTTAATGCTCTGCTGTTTTACCTATTGTGGGTAAAAATCAACAACCTCTAACAGTGGTAGGCTTGGTCTTTTGCTCTGATCAGGGTGGTGTGCCATGGGTGGGGACTGTCATGGACGGATCACCATCTGGTTAAGGTAAGACTTGTAGCCACAACCCACCTCTGTAGGGATGAAAGACCCATTAAGTTGGTCCGCCCGAGGAGGTTATTGGATCCAATAGGATTCCAAGAAGCCTTGGAAGGGATTCCAGCTGGCTCTGCTAGTGATTCTGTTGATGCTCTGGTGCAAACATGGAATAATGAACATACTAGAGTGGTAGACACAATCGCACCTAAGCGTCCTCTCTGACCTGCTTTAAAGTCTTCCCCACAGCATTCAGATGAACTGCAGGAGCTGAAGTGGTGAGGTAGATGACTAGAGCACAAGTGGAGGAAGTCTCGGCGCTAATCCTGATTGCAACACAGAGCTTGTGCCATACACTAAATGTCATTCTGAAAGTAAGTTATGCCATCTGTAGTCCCGAAAATTGCATTTTGAAATTTGAAATACTGAAGCAGCAAAGGCTAATCCAAATGGCAGTATTTTTAATTGAAAAAGACCCTGGAGTAATGAAGGCTGTATATTTGCAAGAACTTTTGAGCAGCAGAATTTAATGAAAGCCCAAAGACAGTCCCAAGTTGTGAATACTGAGGCCTCTTTCAGAGTAAGCAGTATTTCATTGATATTGGGTAATGGACAACAATCCACCATGTTGAAATTCACATCTGTTAAATCCACGTGCATCCAGAATGTACCATTTTATTTCTATACAAGAACAATGGGAGAGACCCTTCCTGATGAATCAACAGGCTCTATGTCAGCATGCTGTAGTCTTAAAAGCTCATCTTTAAGTGGTTGGTGCAATTATATGGATACATTCATCACTTTGTGTTGTTCAGGTATTGCATTTGCCTTCAGCTGAATATTATGTTTGAAATGTATGTCAGTGCCAGCAGTATCAGGCGGTTCAGCTGCCTTTTCCTTATAGGCAAAGGGGTGAAGACTGCTTTGGTCAGCCTGATGGATGATCTTCAACTGTGAATTGACAGAGGAAGTGTGACTGTTGGCCCTTTTGGACCTATCGACAGCTTTCGATACTATTGACCATAGTATCCTTCTGGAGCATCTAAGGGGTTTGGGGGTGGGAGGCACCGCTTTGCAGTGGTTCCACTCTTATCTCTCTGGCAGATTCCAGATGCTGATCCTCGGGGACTGTTGTTCTTCAAAAACTGAACTTTGGTATGGTGTCCCTCAGGGCTCCATATTGTCTCCAATGTTGTTTAACATCTACATGAAACCACTGGGAGAGATCATCAGGAGATTGGTGCAGGGTGTTATCAGTATGCTGATGACACCCAAATCTATTTCTCCATGTCAACATAATTGAGAGAAGGCATAACCTCCCTAAATGCCTGTCTGGAGGCAGTGATGGGCTGGATGAGAGGTAACAAGCTGAGGCTGAATCCAGATAAGATGGGAGTACTTATTGTGTGCGGTCGGAACTTGGGAGATGATTTTGATCTGCTCATTCTGGATGGGGTCACACTTCCCCAGAAGGAACAGGTATGCAGTCTGGGGGTGCTTTTGGACACAAAACTATCCCTGGTGTCCTAGGTTGAGGCAGTGGCCAGAAGTGCCTTTTATCAGCTTTGGCTGATAACGCCAGATACGTCCATTTCTTGAGATAAATGACCTCAGAACAGTAGTACATCTGCTGGTCACCTCCAGACTTGACTACTGCAATGTGCTCTGTGTGGGGCTGCCTTTGTACATAGTCCAGAAACTTCAGTTAGTCCAGAATGCGGCAGCCAGATTGGTCTCTGGGTCATCTCGAAGAGACCATATCACTCCCATCTGATTAGGATATTGTCAGTATTAAACCTTATATAGAACTCCTGAATTAAAAGGCCAATTAATGAGGTATAATATTTAATTATACTCGGAGTTAAAACCTATAAATGAAACCCTAAATTAATCACATAAATTATCATTTCTTCCATGAAGATATGTGACAAGTCATTAGAACATTTGGGTATATCATTAAAAATCTTAGTTTCTGAATAGGTTATTTTCAATGCTAAACCCTATATAGAGTTCCCTAAATCTCAATGGTTAAGAGAGAGAAAAAAGGAATAATTAACACAGGGAATACATTGAAAGGCCAATTAATAAGGTATATTATTTAATTTTACTCAGTTAAAACCTGTATATGAAACCCTAAGTAAATCACATATCTAAACACACACACACGAAAAGGAAGGAAACCTCAAAAGGAGAGGAAAGGAGAAAAAAATAAGCTCAGAGGGAAAGAGAAGTAAGAGAGAAAAGATAATTTCATTATATTAAAAATATACCAGCAGAGAGAAATAAAATGTTGATAGATACACCACTAAAAATATCGGGCTTTTCATTTATCCCAGCACAAAGACAAAAGAAGTGGTAAACTTCTCACTCAGCTGCAACACACATAACATAGGGTTAATATGAAATCTAGAAAGCAGTGTCCAAGGACACTCTCTCGTTAAAGGGGAGACTAAACATTGCCAGAACTTTAAATTCTATGCCTTAGAAAAATGGTTATCAAGTTTCTATAAAGTAAAATTCCTTCAGTTAGAATCCTTCCGCTTAAATCTCACCATAGCTACCTATCTAAAAGCCGAATTGTTCTAATAAAACACACCCAAAAACCATACAACTAAGGCAAATAAACTTTTAAATAAGAATAAAATACTTAAAATACTCAGACCCATTTTAGTGAAATCTTCTTAAATTATCTTGAAGTGAACCACCACAACAGTCCCCCCCATACCAATTTTCCCTCCCTGTATTTAACAAAAAGTACCATAATTGCAACATCAACACAAGAATAATAAATCATCATCACTCCAACTCAGCTGAGAAACAAGTTTAGGAATTCTTCAAAGTAGAGTCAAAGTCCCGATACAAAATGCTAATTGACGTTAACTGCTATTAAATGGAAATTCCGTCAGTGGCATTAAATTACAAAAGACAGAAAAGTTCTGATTCCAATAAAGAAAGAAAGAACATGGAAATACAATCTTCCTCTTCCTCTGTGGAAACAGCAAGTTCTCTCCAGTCACTTTTATTTCCCCAATCAGAGCTTCAAATAGTTGGTAATGGGAAGATAAATGTCCAGCCATAATACACTTTGTCAGCCATGCAAACAGAAGGAACTATGAATTCAAGGAAGATCTTTCAGAATCCCAAGCAGATCCTCCCAAGACGCAGATAAACTAGATCTTTCCTCCAGTTAGGACTTTATAAGTAAAACATAAGCTGGTTAAATGTGTAAATATGTGGCATTGCAGAACAATAAAAAACAGATCCATTAAAAAGCTGTTTTTCTCTCCAAGCCAATCCATAATACAAAACACATAAATACAAAATCCATAATCATCTCCAACAAATTACAAGTAGGTTAAAGATCAAGATAAAATAAGTAATTGCTGTAGCCTCAAACATTTAAAAAAAATCTTCAAAGTGAAACTAAGAGCTAATAGCATTGGAATGCTGAGCTCTCTAGAGAAGTCCATAGAAAGACTCAAAAATAGAAGATAGCAGGAGTTAACAGTAAAAAAGCCATAGATCTGGCAAACTCATGGCCATAGCCATCTCAGAGATTTATTAGAAAAGATAAAAGAGTAGATGTATTGCAGGTCGTCCATGACTAGGTGGTGTAAATGCCTCTCTCCATTCAGTCCAGTGATTGCAGATAGGTCTCTCCAGATGTTCATCCAGAGTTTTTCAGACTTTTTAGGGTCTGAGGACCCCCCTGGCCCCACACCTCTGGGAAGAGGACCAAGCCCTGCACACATCCTGACCTCCATCTGGCCAATGGAAGATAATAGGACCAAACAGCAGCTGAAAACCCAGACAGCTGTTTAATCAGGTGCTTTCATTCTGAACGCCATCTTGCTTTTAATGTGTTAATCTTTTTATTGGTTTTTATTGTCTTGTAAAACACCCAGAGAGCTCACGTTTTGGGCGCTATAAAAATGTGATAATAAATAAATAACATTATGAATCAATCAATCAATCATTATTACAGTCATAGACCAACATAAAGTTAAGGGGTGATTACATATGGTAAAGGTACATAAGGATAATAAAAATAAGTACATTAAAAATACACAAGAAACATAAAGGCATAAAAAGCCTTAAAGGACATAAAATGTATATAAAAGCACAAAAGGCATAAAAACCAAAAGGGATGGAGAGCATTAAAAGGACTCTAAAAAAGTTAGAAGACATTAAAAGACAAAAGTGCATAAAAGCGTGAGTAATAAAACTGGATAACGGCTAGGCTACAGAACTATAGGGTTATAAGGGACAGTAAAAGAAGAGTCTAGGGTGCACAGTATTGAATGAGCGAAGTGTAGAGCCCACTGAGTCACCAGAGGTGAGACTAAAGCTGCTAGGACGCACTGCCTACCATCCGCTGATGCATACTGGTAGCTACACTATATGTGATAGAAAGCTTAAAGTCAGAAAGCAGGAAAGAGTTGTAGTATTGGCTTGAGTGTCCTGTATACTTGCATAGAAATGGCAGGACGAGGGAGGCGCGGATGTCTCTGTAAAACATACAGTGGAGGAGGACATGCTTGGTAGTTTCAATATGCCTTGAGCCACAGGGGCAAAGTAATTCTGCAAGTGGAGTCCTTATATAACAGCCTTCTAGCACTGCTGAAGGGAGGGTGTGACAGCAAGCCAAAGTGAATGCCCTCCTGTGCTTTGGAACCTCCAGTTGAGTGAGATATGCTGCTGGAGAGGCCTATATAAGTAGCTATATTTGGCTCAGCTGACCACATCCAACTAGATTGGTAGTCATCATTTAAGGTTAGGGGGGCAAGACCAACTGGGATAAAAAGTCTGAGAAAGTAGCAAAGCATCGCCACCCACACCTCAGCCTCCACCTTGATCAGGCCTGTCTCCAGGTGCAAGGTGGCGTTGGAGACACATCTTGGTACTTGGAGCGCTGCCTACAGAAACTTAGATTGCACAAGTTCCAGAGTTGCAAAGTTAGGGAAGGGGCCCTGTTGGGTGCCATAGAGGAGCTGAGCTAGTGGCTTGGAGAGTTCAAGAGCAGCGGGTATAGCCTCCTCTTGTCCACAAGAATTTGAGAATGGTGGAGGAGCTCCTCTGAACATTTAAAGCCATGTTCCTTGTGAGCTTTCCTAGAACCACCAGAATGATAAACTGCCCCCAAGTATTTGAAAAGTGAGACCTGCTAAATCATATATGCCCATCAATCTGCCAAGATTGGATTTTAGGCCTCCAAGGGTGAATCAGTAATGGAGTAGACAGCAGACTTGCAAATGTTAGCAAAGTGCCTCTTTTTCTTTTTCTTTTGCACCAGTTACAAGTGACCTTCTGTGCAGGACCATGAGCAAAATCGGCTTTGTGGGCAGATACTCCACTACAGTAGCATCGGTAGCAATTCCTTTCCTGTGCTGCCATTTTCCAAGGCAGTGCCATATGAGAAGATTGAGTTTGGAAGGATTTAGACGGAACAGCTTGGATTTCAGGAGGTGGGTTTGGGAGTACAAACAGAGCAATTTGGCACAGTGAAGAGCATTTCCCATCCTCCGAGCCATCTCTATAACACTTATTCAAAAGCAAGTTTCCCTTCCAGTAGCAGTTTTTCACACAGTTTGGAGCAGTTTGTTTTCATAATCTGATCCCTGATAATTTCATCAGTAAAGTTGGTAAACTCACAGGTTACACTTAAGGCACAGTGCTGTGACATATTGATCATGTGATTTACCAGGCAGTTGGAATCTAGAATAGAACTTGTAATGTTCAGCAATCACATTCAAAGTAGCATTGAAATGATCATCTAAGGCTTGAAGAGCAGCTTCATAAGGAGTGGCATCCCCTTCCAAAATGGTAGGAAAGAGCAAATGAGTATATATTATTTTGTTTTCAGGGCCCAGGCACTGAATCAATATAGCCTTCTGCTTTGCTTGAGTAAACTCTGGGGTCTGCACAGTGAGGAGATAATGGCAGAAATAGAGCCTCCATTTTTTCCAGGGAAGAGCAGATTCTCCAGAGGTGGGCAAGAAAAAAAGATAGTGGTGGGATCTGCGCCATGTTGCAGTGGGCATCCAACAGAGTCCAGGATTGATAAGGGAAAAGTACCTTTGGGGGTTGTGCAGGTCAGGAAGCTGGAGAAACAATCAGCAGCAGCAGTAATAGAAAGCAGTCCAGAAATGGAGGCCCATTAATGCAATGAAATCAAGATGCAGGAACATTCACAAGCATTGCAGGCTCACATACATAGCTGGTTCAAATCTCATCACTGAATGTTTTATAGCTGCTTCCCTCATAAACACAAAAGCATCATATGGATTTAAATAAGACTTTATTTAGGAAATAACTCTATTTTCACTTTATCCTTTCCCTCCCTTTTCTTTCTGACTCCACTCCCTACACTCTCTACCAGATCCCCATCGGGACAAACTTCCACACAACAAAAACAGAAAAGATTACTAGATAGAATACAACAAAGCTCTGGGTTCTACTTTCAAGCTTCCACAAGTTATGTTATTCTGCTGTACCTGTGATTATTGTGTCAATAATTGCAACTGATGTTCTCTTGCAGTAAAATCTTCATCCACTGATGATGTGCAACATTGGTGAGAGTGGTTGCATCTGCAAGAAGTTCTGCATCATTGCAGTATGCAAAGGGAAAGGAAAAAGGGAGAAAGCCTTCTCGATCCCACCTACAACCTGTTTCTTAAAGGCTATTACTGCTACTCTCTAGTAGGTGTCTATAGGGTACAGGCCAACATTCCCATTTAAATCAATAATTTATTTAAATAGGCAACATTTCTGTTACTCTTGAGGACAGTCAAGCCTTTATTAGACAATAATAGATCCTTTAAATAGTAGTACAGTTAATTTTGTCAATATGCATGAGGAACGTTTGTGTGTTTTTAAAAAGTTAAGATGTTCCTATTCTGAATTTCTTTGCAAATTTTATAGAGGTTATTAAAGCTGAACTTTTAAAATACAAAACTGAATTTATTATGGATTATCTAGCAAAGAATTTTTTGTAATGTTTAAAAAATGAATATAAAGTAAAATAAATGAACTAAAATGTGAATTAAAAAAAAATCTACCTAGTATTTTCTTTATGATCAGCATTAACTTTGGGCCATCACAGTGAAAACAAAAAAAGCACATACTTCAATTTCTCTCTCTCCTCACTCCAAACAGGACACTGCACAGAGGACATCATTAAGTCAACTCTAATAAGACATTCTTATGTCACTGCCCTCTGAGATTATCTTGCTTATGCTGCTCTGTCCCTGAGAAAGTGTGTCAGACACATTCATAAAGCACTTCCTATGCCCATCACAAAAACTGAGTGTGGTATTTGACTAGTAGACTAGTTTGCTTTACACTTGACGCTATATCTAAAGACATTTATTCCTCAAAAATGGGGATGGAACTGTTCTGGAGCGCTGGCAGAACGCCCTGTGACTACTTTTGGGCTTGTGTGGGGAATTAGAGAGACTATAGTGAACAGTCTATTACAGAATAAATTTGTGCAAAGTTTTGGCCTGCAAATGATGAGAGAGAAAGAGATATGATACAAGAATATTTATTTAGGGAATTAGGGGTCTAGGAAGAAAAATATTGGTTAAACTGGCAAGCAGGCAATAAAATCTTAACTAATAGTGCTAATTTGGAATCTCACAATGAGGTGTTTTAGCTTAAGGTTTGAATTATTACCAAATGAGCTCAGGGCTGGCTAGAGAAAGGGCCTGAAGAGCAGCTTTAGACTTAAAGCTAAAAAGAGAAGGGGAAAAGAGAAGGGGGCAAGGAGATTTAGGAAGAAAGGCAATTAGTAATACCTAATGCAATATCCAGCAGTGTGTCTGTCACACTTGTAGGGTAGTTTTCATTGGTGGATCTCCTAGCAGGGACAAGACAGGAAGGCAGGGAAAAGAAGAGTCAAGTGTGCCACTTGCAAGCCAAGAAACCAAGATAGCATCTGGTTCCTAGAAAAGTCCAAATGTTGTTGGGTCGCTAGAGTCCAATTTTCTAGGGCAGCCAAGCATGGTGCGTGGTTTGGGACTGGAGGCAGCCAAAATCATGCCTTTAGGCCATAGACAAAACCATGCCTTCAGGTCATACCTCCTTGCTGTTGGGGCTGACATCTGTAGTTGTCAAAAGAATTCATATTGCTTGATTTGATCACCAGTAGGTATGATCTTGATGAACAATAAAGTGAAATGATTTGAACAAATTGTATGGGCAGGAATGAATGAGCAAACTCAGAGATTATCTAGCACACCAGATAAGATCTTCCAGGTGGGGAAGATAATTCCAGGTGTGGAGATAATTCTTTTCATATCAGTGACTGTTCCTCCTGGTCTGTGCCAGGCCATTAGTGCAGCAATAGTGGAGTGGGAGTGCTCAGCATTATCTGAGTTCCTGTGAAGATTATTAGTGAAACTAATCCTTTAGGCCAGAAAGGGAGTTTTACCATTCCCTTGAGGAATAGTCTCTCTCCTTAACTTGTGGCTGCTCAGCCAGCATCCTTCTCTGAATTTATTATTAAATTTTATTTATTATTAAAAATTTTATACCGCCCTTCCAAAAGGCTCAGGGCAGTTTACATTAAAACACCTTTAAAATCAATTAACAGAACAAAAATTATAAACTGCATAAAATAATAATTAACAATTAAAACATCATAAAACACCAATTAAATAGCCAAACCAATTTAAAAACAAGTTTTAAAAAGCTGAGAAAGCTTTGTTAAAGCGATGCGTTTTCAGTAGTTTCTTAAAAATTGCCAGAGATGGGGAGGCTCGTGTCTTATTAGGGAGCGCATTCCACAATCTTGGGGCAGCAGCTGAGAAGGCTTGTCTCTGTGTAGCCACCAAACGAGTTGGCGGCAATCGGAGACGGACCTCCTCAGATGACCTCAATGTGCAGTGGGGCTTGTACTGAAGAAGACGTTCTCTTAAATACCCAGGGCCTAAGCCGTTTAGGGCTTTGTAAGTTATAACTAGCACTTTGTATTTTGCCCAGAAACCTATTGGCAGCCAGTGCAGCTCCATCAACAGAGGAGTAACGTGGTCTCTCCGAGATGACCCAGAGACCAATCTGGCTGCTGCATTCTGAACCAACTGAAGTTTTCGGACTATGTACAAAGGCAGCCCCACGTAGAGCGCATTACAGAAATCCAGTCTGGAGGTTAGCAACAAATGGACCATTGTTTTTGAATAGAGAGGGGCCATAGGGTTACACTTTGCAGTTATACTGATCTTGGGTAATAGTTGCCCCATGTTTGCTTGTGCTAAGTGACCAATTTGAGAGTTTTGCCATATATGGGCAAGTGCAGAGTTCGTGGTCCCGTGAGCTCCTAGCCAAGGTGGAGACTGCAAGCCTGAAGCTCTAAATCACACAGTGGGGTACTGATTTAAGCCCCCAAACAAGCTGTTCTAGCAATGTTGCCAAAGGAATAAAATGTACAGTCTTTGGAATGATGGTCCCTTATTTATTTAGCAAAAGGGGTCTCAATCAATCAATTATGTGTCCCAATAACCAGTAGTATCTGCCGATATTCTTCAGGTATTTCATTCAGTCTCTGTTTTTTCAGCTGAGATCCCATACAGTGACCAATCAGTTTTAAGTAGGGTGGCTGTTTATTTTAACTAAGAGTGATCTTATTCTCAGACATGCGAATGTTCAGCTAATCAAATCATTCAATCTTTCTGTATGGTCTATTGATGAGATGTTGTACAAGTTTCAACATGATTGCTTTAAAGATTTTCTATATCAATTCAATGAAAATTATTGAGGGGAATTATTTCTTTTGCTCATCCCCAACCTTGTTGCCTTTAATTCTCTGGCTTTTGCAGGAGCAGTTGAAACTCTGCTTCAGTCAGCACAGATATGCCTAGGCTGCTATCCCTATTTGATAGCTGATTCTTCAAACATTATACTTAACAGGCACAGAATTATTACTAGAAGAGATAGCATCGGAGAGGAGCATAGGAGAGGAGATAGCATAGGAGAGGAGAGCTGGTCTTGTGGTAGCAAGCATGACTTGTCCCCATAGCTCAGCAGAGTCTGCCCTGGTTGCATCTGAACGGGAGACTTGATGTGTGAGCACTGCAAGATATTCCCCTCAGGGGATGAAGCTGCTCTGGGAAGAGCAAAAGGTTTCAAGTTCTCTCTCTGGCTTCTCCAAGATAGGGCTGAGAGAGATTCCTGCCTGCAACCTTGGAGAAGCCTCTGCCAGTCTGTGAAGACAATACTCAGCTAGATAGACCAATGGTCTGACTTAGTATATGGCAGTTTCCTATGTACCTGTGTATATGTAATATGAAAAAAATAATATTACATATACACAAAGATTTTATTTTATATTCTATGGCTATATTACTTGTTTCTAAATAAGGATTTATTTATTTTCTTTTAATATCAGCAGGATGTGCCTTGGAATTCAGGGGACTGCATTCACCTCTCCATTACCTGATCCTGCCCAATTCATGCTTTAGAAGAGGTTATGGTCAGATTTGGCAACTGGGAATCTCAATGGCTATGAACAGGAGGAGATCTTTGGATTGTCCATAAACTCAGGTAAGCCATTCTCTCTGCCAGTTTACTTGGCTTTGAGCCTTGTCTGGCAGGAAACAAATCTGTTGGCAGCAAATAATCCCTGCAATTTATTGTGGGCCGTGGCCTCGCAGAGAGCATTGGCGCATGCACGGAGGCCACCAAAATGGCGGCCGCACACTCTTATGGAGGCCTGAAAGGGCCGAAAATGCTCCAGTTACCTGGCCACGGCGGTGATGAGGAAGGCCAGCGGGGGGAGAGGGAACCTACGCTGACACACACACCCGCGGCTTCAGCAAGCCCCCGCAAAGGGGCTAAAGGTACTTATCATCAACTTTGATTTTGTAAAAACAAAAAATTCGCAGACTGGCTGGACCAGACCCAGCGGTCCAGTTCCAGTCTGATGGAACTGGGGGTGGTGGTTCGGTTCGACCCCAAACCTCTGGACCGGACCGCTGGACCGGTCCACACATCCCTAGGTCTAATGCCCTAGATTGGTTTAAAAAGATTAAATCATAATAAATAATGTAAAAACTAGGGATGTGCAGAGAATGAGATTTCCTTGCCTTTAAAAGTGAGAAGAGCAGGTCCTTACCTGCTCCTTCACTGTGCCACCACTGTGTAAGGGCTGCTGTATGACACCCCACTACAGCAGGAAGCTGCATGAAGTGGAGGAGGAGCAGGTAAGGACCTGCTCTCCTCACTTTTAAAGGTGCCAAATCTGTGCTTTGAATCTGTGCACAAATCTCGATTTGTGCACATCCCTAGTTTCAAAACTCTGCCTTTCATTTCTTGGTACTGTCCTATAATGAACCTGGAAAGGATGCAACATGATGACATTGCATCCTTTTCCTGGTGCATTATGGTGAAAAATGGTTACTTACTGTAACTATAGTCCAAATCTTCACACAGACCTAATAAACAATTAATCAGGAAGCTGCTGCTGCACTGAGTATCAATGGAAGCCACCACTGGCTCCCCAACCTTGCAATGAAGAGCACTGATCTAAGCCTTACAACACTGATATTTCTACACTCCCATTTAATTGTAGTCATGCAAGCATCATTCTTAGGTATACTATTAAATACTAAGTATGTAATACTAAGCAGTTATTGGAGGCTTTATATGGAATTGGGATAGTGGAGGAATAGGTACATTTTGAAAGTTTTGATGTTGAGGCACTGTACACAAATGTAGACAATGAAGGAGCAAGACAGAGTCTTATATGGTTATTGGAAGAGAATAGTGATGTCATCGATAAATGTGGTCTTTTTATTAATTATATTAATGCAATGATGGAAAGTACTATGTGCAAAGACAGGGACTAGCAATGGGCAATAGACTAGCACCTTTACTGGCTATTTCATATATGAATACCATTGAGAGAAGGAGCATCAATTCTGATATAATTTTGTATAAAAGGTACATAGACAATTCAATTATTATTACTTCTACTGAAAAGCAGGCAGATGAAATATTTGAGAACTTGAATATGAGAGGGAGTATAAGACTCACAAGGGGAAAACGAAGTGAGGAAGTCTGGCTTTCTTTTCTAGATACGGAAATCAAATTAAGAACTAATCATTTAGAGACCAAATGGCACAGAAAATCAGCCAAAAAGGACATTTTATTAAAAAATCAATCAGCACACCCCAAAATAGTGAAAATACAAACTATGAAAAATGTTATAAAGAGGATGCTTCCACAGCTGAACATCAAAAGGAATCTAGAGAGAAAGCTGAAAATGTTATTAGGAAGAAAGGGCATGAATTGCCTGTTTTAAAGAGTTGGAAAAGAGTGAGATTCATTAAGGGTTTGCCAGTACTTAAAATACCGCTTATTACTGATAGATTTACATGCAGGGGCATATCTAGGGTAGGGCAGGCAGGGCACGTGCCCCGGGAGCCACTTGAAGGGGGCGCCATTTTGTAAAATTTTTTTTAAAAGGCCACCGTGCATGCTCAAATGGCCTCTGTGAGGCCCTAGGTCTTGCCAGGCCTTGCAGAGGCCATTTGAGCATGCGCAGTGGCCATTTTGTTTTCAGTGGCCTTTAAAAAAAAAGATTATTTTAAAAAATGGCTACCGCACATGCTCAAATGGTACCTGCAAGGCCCTAGAGGCCAGCGGGGTGAGGGGGAACCTTTGCAACCCCCCCAGCCTTTAGGAAGCCCCCCAAAGGGGCTACAGGTAAAAATAAATAATATAATATAAGACACTGTACACATATTCTGATTGGCACTATGTACAGAGAATCAGGGATTGTGAATACTGAGCTGACGCTTATGAGCTAGGATTGTATTCATTTGCTCTTACTTTGCTTCTTGTGATAAGTGAGTTAAATGTGATGTCTTGCTAATATGGCTATTAATGGTGAGTTTGTCTTTGAATCAGTGTGAAATCCTTAGTATTAAGGCCCACTGGGAGTTTCTTGCTCTCTTTCTCTCATTTTAACTGTCTTTCTGAAATACTAGGATATATTCCAAGCAGTGACACAGTTTACTCTGCATATCCTTTAATTATTTCAAGAGTATCTGGGAAAAGTCAAATTCTCCATTTATTTTTAAAACTTATGTAATGGTGATGCTACAATGCATAGTAGAGAATTAGACAGGCACTTCTGTTTAGTTTTCCAAGTACACCTCCACATAGTATATGGGTATTTCATGAGCCCCAGCATACTGAAATTTGTAGTTTTCCAGCATTTTTTGGTCTGGCTACATCCACTGCTAAATAGTTTTTGAAATATTAAAAGATTAACGAGCATGACTTGTATTTTTGAGCTGATATTATGGTAAAGTTATCTGAAAGATGGGTGTCAGATGCTCGGACAGGGGGCGCAATTTCAGTGTTTGCCCTAGGCGCTATTTTCCCTAGATACGCCTCTGTTTACATGGCAAACCCAGAGAATCTTGGAAAGCTTCTCATTAAGGTGAATGTGGTTTGCACAGCACCAATAATATTTGAACAATAGTTAGTTAACTCTAGATTGTATGAAAGGAGATGTGATGTACAAGATTGTGAAATTTGTGAACAGGGGGAAGGAAACTGTGGAAGGTATGGTACAATATATAAAATTCAATGCTTAGGTTGCACTTCATTCTATTATGGGGAATCTGGCAGGTCACTGAAAAATAGATATAAAGAACATCTAGCAGATATGAGGCATTGTGCAAAGAGAATGAGACCCTGGTCATTGCATATGAGGATTAAGCACGAAGGCCAAATGGTGCGCACTAAAATATCTATTTTAGGGATTGAAAGGAACCTACAAAGAAGGAAAATCAAGAAAGCATTATTTATAGAGAAACTGAGACCTGATATTAATGCCTGAGTCGCACTGGCCAATGCCATGAAGTTTATTAGCCTCTGAGAAGAATCAGGTGTTCCCCCTTCTCTCCCTGCCCTCGCTCATTATATCTCTGCCAGTCAGGGAACTGTGTGTTACCACGTCTAAGGAATTTAACAACTGGAGAACCGAGGTTTTCATCTGTACTCATTTATTTTAACTGAGGATGGTGTGTCACACCAAAACGTCTTATGTTTACCAATCTTTAGTTCTTCTTTGTGCATTAAAAGGTCTTTTTGTTGAGAGATTGGAGTTAATATGCACATTGCATTACCAATATATCGACTTACTATTAAATATCATTTTGCAAAAAAGGATTCCTTGTTGGTTTAAGTGGTGGGTTTATGCACTCCACATTCTTATATGCAGATGCTATCAAAAAAGATGGTCCCATCAGTAATACTATGTATTCTCTCATAGTTCCCAATAGCAATGGCCACTTTAACAATTTCTGTAAAGTCTTCCCCAGACTGAGGGAAAAACCATCCCCCCCATCAAGATTATCCCCACATCTCCCCACCTATTCCACCTGAACAGTGATAAACCTTAAGCATATGTCTGGGCAGAGTGAGGTTTGCTTTTTTCTTGGAGATTTGGTATATTGTAAAATTTATCACAGTTTAACATGGATTTGTGGTCTGCCTTGACTGACATATAATTGTTTCATCTTGCTGGAAAATAACCAGTGGCAGCTTCTAGCTGCAGACCTGAGGAACTGCAAGACTGAACTTTATCTCTTCAGGGCGTTTTCAAAATTACATGCTGCAACTGATTTGTAACATGTCCATTAAGTGCCCCTGCGCATTGCCCACGTTTTGACATCGCAGTCGCTGTGTTGTCATCTGGTGCTGTGCATATTTCTGATGCCTTGATTCGGATTTTATTGATGCGTTATGGCTCTATAATGTTGTAATAGGGTTGCAGGAAAGTAGCTGTATTTTTTTCCATTGTAGGGAACAGGCAAAGAGCAGGACCGCTGGTGGCCTGTATGCGGCCGCGGCAGCTAGCCCCGCAGCTAGCCATGCCCCCACATCTGATGTCAGATGCGAGAGGCATGGTCTGGCTCCAGAATGGGCATGGTCTAGCTCCAGAATGGGCATGGTCTAGCTCCTGAAGGGGCCACGCAGCCCCTTCGGGTGTTAAACTAAGGCTGACGCTGCTTTCACAGCGCAGCCAGGAGCAGCTCTTCCCTGCCAGGGGTGGCTCTTCCCTGCTAAGGCAGGGAAGAGACACTCCTGGTTGTGCTGCGAATGCAGCACCAGCCTTTTAACCTCTGAAGGGGTCGCGTGGCTCCTACAGGAGCTACTTAGGCTGGCACTGCATTCGCAGTGCAGCCAGGAGCAGCTCTTCCCTGCCTTAGCAGGGAAGAGCTGCTCCTAGCTGGCACTGCGAATTCAGTGCCAGCCTTAGTTTAACTCCCGAAGGAGCCATGCAGCCCCCACTCGGGAGCTAAACTAGCACCCCTGCGTCTGACGTCAGACGCAGGGGATGTGTTGGGTCCATGAAATGCGGCCCCTGATTCTGCGCGGCCCGGGTTCTTTGAACCCATTGGCCCAATGGTGGCTCCGCCCCTGGTAGGGAGACTTGCCCTGGTGTGGTGTGGATGGTTATTTCCATTCCTCAAATAACTTCTATTTGACTGCTGAATCTTTACTATGTGCCAGTTTGAGAAACCTTCTGTGTGTGTGTATGTGGGGGTGAGATCTCACCCTACCTTCACCCCACAACAGCCCAGTGCCATTTTTCTGTTTGTAAAGCCATTGTTCCTTTCCTTTCTGACATGGCCTGTCTTCGCCCTCCCGCGCATTTGTGACAAATACTTCCAGCTATTGAAGTCTTTCACGTAAGGAGCTCCTTCGAAGCCATGCTACTGTGGCTGCCATGAGGAGCCCTGCTGGGCTCGGCTGCCTCCTGCCTGGTTGAAGCCAAGGCGTGGCAGCCTTGGCTCCATTGCGCACCCAGGGTGAGAAGCTACTAGCACTACTACCTCGCACTAGACACTGGAGCAGCTCTGGAGCAGCATGCCACGCAACTGGCTGCTTCTCACCCCGGGCACATGATGGAGCCAGGTGCCACCATAAGAGCAGCAGCTGCCTTGGCATGAGCAGGGCTCCCTGCAGCAGCCACAGCAGCTTGGTTGTGAAGGAGAAGGGGGGCTGGGGGCGCAGAAACCAGGCCTCCTCTTGGCCAGCCCGGGCAGCCCTGCAGAACAGAGCCTCCAGGCAGGCAGGGGCGGAAGGGGCAGAGTCAGGGCTGGGCAGCCACAATCTCGTAGTCTGGAAGATGCCCAGTAGTCTCGCAGCTCATGGAAAGAGAGAGACTGTGAAGCCTCCTTCTTTGTTTAAATGAGGAAAATTGGATTTCTATCAGTCTGACTGTAGTGCAGCTTTATCAAGTGCTTCTAATGAAATGGTTTAGCTATAGATAAAGAATATGTTTCCTTGGCTGAATGCATAGATCTAAGGCTTTTTATGCTGAGAATCATATTCAGTTTCTTCCCAAGCTCTCTAAAAGCAATGGATTGAGGTTTTATGTGCATGCATTTTTTTCAAGAGAGAGAAAAAGGATCACTCTTCAGACAGTGAACTCTGAATTGAATTGTGCATACTGTGAACGTGCATGGGGAAGGAGTGGGATTGCAGTAGCAAGTGACACCTCAACCTAGGGATGTGCGGTTCGGTCCGGATCCGGACCGGTTCGTCCCGAACCGGTCCGGATCCGGCGGCTCGATCCCGGACCGAATCGGGCCCTTCCGGGACCGAGCCGGACCGAATTCGAGCCGGTTCGGTACCGAACCGGCTCGGGTTTCCCGAACCGGTTCGGGAATGTAATTGAGTCTCTGGAGTGTCTCTTTAAATTTCCAAGTGTGTCCTCCATTTTGTGTCTCCTTCCCGAAACTTTTGCTCCTCCTTGCATCCATTTTGTGATGCTATTTCCAGGCATTGTATTGGCTGCGCTATTGATCCCTGATTGGCCAGAATGAGTCCTTTGGTCTGGTAGGCTGCTTGGCTGTTGCACTGTTGAGAGCTGGCACCCTGTTGGCCGTGGGGGGAGTGCAAAGGTGGGGGCTCCCAAAGGAGGGAATTTCAAACCTATATAAACCCAAGCCTCTTCTCTGGAAACTTCTCTTGGCTGCAGTTGTGGGATCATCTCTGAGACCTGCTTGCCCTTTGCTGGCTGCTCTGGTGTCTCTGTGAGTCCTGACTGTGTCCTGTGTCTCTCTGTGTGTGCTCTGTGTCCACCTGCCCTTTGTGACTCTCTGTGTGTCTCCTCTCTCTGTCTGTCTCTTGTCTGTATACTGTGTGTTACTTCACTTTACTTTCTTCTTAATTTCCCCCAATTTTCCCTGTTCCATCCTTGTCTGTCTGCTTTTCTCCCCCCCTCCCCCCCTTTCCCTTCTCATCCTTTGGGCCTACCCTCCCCCTCCCCCACTCCCACCCACTGCATCCTCATTGCTTTAAAACTTCTTCCATTAATTATTGCTCTTTGTCCTGCCTTGTTTTTGTCCAACTTTTTGATTTTCACATTGCATTGCATTGGTTTCATTTATATATTGCTTGCTGGTTTTGCTTAAATTGTACCATTTTGTTTGTTTCTGCTGACTGCTGCTGCCCTGCGAGTTGGTTCCCTGAATCCCTCCCCCCCACCCCCAGAGGATTCTGTTGTTGTTTCTTGTTGTCCCATATAATCAGTTTTGGTTCCCTGCTCCCAACTTGCCCCTCCAAGTCCAACCACACCCCACCCCAACCCCACCCCATCCAGCCTTCTCCCAAGTTTGCTGCTGCCAAACAGAGTCCAGTTTTCTTTGCTTGGTTCCACTTATTAATTTGCTATTATTAATTTGCAGCAATTGTGGTTTCATTGTCTCTGTTCACTTAGTGGCCCCCCTCAGAGTCTGTGTTTGGTTCCCCCTCCCCCCACCCCCACCCCCAAGTTTTTTCTGCTGGTTATAGTCTTTCTTTTCATTTTTTTTTTAAACTTCTGGCTTGTGTTCTCTTGATATATATTGCTTTATATATTTTGCTACCCTCCTCCTCCTCCTCCCCCCCCCGCCTGCCCCCCCCACCCTCCCTCCTCCCAGACCCTAGCCCAGGCCCAGCTCCTCCCCCAACCACCCCATCCAGCCTAATCGCTGCTGCTGCCCGAGTTGTTCCAGTTTCTCCTTTGCTGTTTGTTGTTGCCCCCTCCCCTTCCCCCCAACACCCCTCTGCCACACACTAGCCCCCAACCACACACACCCTCTCTGCTCCCCCAACCGCAACCCTTTTTTCTCCTTGCCCCTGACTCTCTCCACTTACCCCAGGCCCCCTGCCACACACTAGCCCCCAACCACACACACCCTCTCTGCTCCCCCCACCCCACCTCTTTTCCTCCTTGCCCCCGACTCTCTCCACTTACCCCAGGCCCCCTGCCACACACTAGCCCCCAACCACACACACCCTCTCTGCTCCCCCCACCCCACCTCTTTTTCTCCTTGCCCCCGACTCTCTCCACTTACCCCAGGCCCCCTGCCACACACTAGCCCCCAACCACACACACCCTCTCTGCTCCCCCCACCCCACCTCTTTTTCTCCTTGCCCCCGACTCTCTCCACTTACCCCAGGCCCCCTGCCACACACTAGCCCCCAACCACACACACCCTCTCTGCTCCCCCCACCCCACCTCTTTTTCTCCTTGCCCCTGACTCTCTCCACTTACCCCAGGCCCCCTGCCACACACTAGCCCCCAACCACACACACCCTCTCTGCTCCCCTACCCCACCTCTTTTCCTCCTTGCCCCTGACTCTCTCCACTTACCCCAGGCCCCCTGCCACACACTAGCCCCCAACCACACACACCCTCTCTGCTCCCCCCACCTCTTTGGACCGCTGCTACTGCTGTGTCCTCCCCCCACACCTGAATCCCCCCTCCCTGCTGTGCTGCGCTTCTCCTCTCTCCTCTTTCTCTCTATCATCTCTCTTTCTCCTCTCTCTCTCTTTCTTTTCTCTCTCTCTCCTCTCTTTCTCTTTGTCCCTGCCCCCCCTCTCTTTTCTCTCTCTCTTAGTCTTTTCTCTCTCTGCTCCCCTTCACTTTCCACCTCCTCTCCCACAGCTGCAGCCGCACACAGTAGCCTACCCACCTGGCGGCTGCCATCGGTTTTTTATTTCTTTTTATAGTTTTTGGTTGATTTTGTCTCTGCTTGGGGGTGAGTTGAGCGACACAAATAGTGTTGTCTCCTCACTTCTGCCCCTCCATTGTTGTTGAACTACCCCGGTTGCCTGTGTGCCTCGTGCGGCCGCCCTGCTGTGTCTCAGCCCAGGGTGGCTGGCTGGCGGCAGCGAATCTGTGACCAGCAGTGAGCGGCAGGAGAAGGACCGGAAGAAGAGGGGTTAGTGCGTGTGCGATTGTGCACCTTTTGTTGCCCCTTTCTCTCCCTAGCTTGCGGTTTTAAATAGGGACACCCCTATTCTGAAATGCATTTGGGTGTGGGGAGGAGGGAGGGAACCTTGGAGAGGAGATGTACTGTTGTAAAACTTGTGTCTTCATGCCCATGCCCAATAAAGAAATTGCTGCTGTGTGTTGCGTTGCATTGCATGCGTCTTGCAGGTGGTTTTTGAACAGGTGCCTTCCAGAGTGCTTCCTTGCCTCTGGGGCAGTCTGAGTGGGGTCCAGGGTTCTGATGCGATGCTGCCACTACATGCTGGGCCCATGCCATGCCAGAGTGCTTCCTTGCCTCTGGGGCAGTCTGAGTGGGGTCCTGGCTGGGCTCTGATGCTGCCACTACATGCTGGGCCCATGCCATGCCAGAGTGCTTCCTTGCCTCTGGGGCAGTCTGAGTGGGGTCCTGGCTGGGCTCTGATGCTGCCACTACATGCTGGGCCAATACACACGTATGATGATGATCATGATGTTCAATCCATGAGGCTGCCATCAAGTGTTTGCTGCTGCTTGCTTGCCATGGCACTGGGCAGGCAGAGTCACAGAGTGGGTGGGTTCAACCTCTGTGTTGGTGTGACTGGGTTCTGGTTTTGGTTGTGTGCAATTTAGAGTCACTAAATAGGCTGCATTGAGTTTGATGCTCCCCCCACAGGAGCATTACTTGAGAACCACCCCCCAGAACCCACACTTTGTGTTCCAGTTCACTAAATAAGCGTTTCCTCCTTTGATCTGCAGGTTCCCAAGCGTTGACTGCATCCCTCCCCCACCCCCGGTAGGTGCTGTGCCCTCCCCCCATCCACTCTCCCCCCCCAAAAAAGTTAAAAACTTGCCACCCACACCACAACTACTCCACCCAACTGCCCGTGCCACCCTCCCACACCGGGGTTCCACCCTTTAACCCCCTATTTTTCTAAAAAAAACCCCTCCCAGTCCCATCTCCCCAATTGGCTTGGTGGTTGACTCCCAAAAGGACACCCTCCCCCTCACTTCGATTGGCTTCCCCCCCCATATCAAAAAGTCTTCCTTTCCCCCCAATTGGCTTCCTTTTTTGAAAACAAACTTCCCCCCCGCCGCCTCCAAATCAGCTGCCTTTTTTTTGGCCCCTAAGCCCCTCCAAATTATTTTTTTGACCCTGTCTGGCCTTCCTCCTAAAGTCTCCCTCCTTCTGACCTAGCAGCATGTCTGAGCGCCGTGTGGCGGGCAGGGCTCGCTCAAGGCTGGCAGGCAGAGGTGGGAGAGGCCAGGTGCGGGGTGCGCCTGCGGCACGGGGATGGAGAGGACGCGGGGAGCCTGAGGACACCCCAGTTCTCCCCATTGGAGAATTCTTTGCTCCGGCCCCATCTTTGGTGCGCAGGATTCAGTTCCCCACGCCTGCTGCCGCCAATCGCGGCAGAGGCAGAGGCACCGTTAGGGCTGTGGCGGGTCCCTCCTCGCCGGCGGCACCAGGTGCTGCTGAGCTACCGCCAGTTGTTGAGGTGGAGGAGACTGTGGAGTTGGAAGAGCAGGTAGAGGGCGGTGAGGACCGTGCGGCTGGCAGCGATGCAGCCAGGTTCTCCCTCCCTCTGGGGCCCCTTCCCCCTATCCTTTCGCCACTCAGTGGGGCCCCCCCTCGTGAAGCCCGACACTCTGGTGGGGAGCGGTCTGGCGAGGTGGTGGAGGAGAGGCCTGCCTCTCCGATGCCAGTTCAGCCGGGCCCTTCCTCCGCTGTGGAGGGCGGAAGGGGCGGGTTGGGTGGCAGCAGTGGGCAGGCAGCGGCGGCCGCCCCCACCCCAGGACTGCAGCCACCCTGCGAGAAACGGCCTAGGACAGCGCCCAGGGCGCAGGAGGCCAAGGGCAGTGGTGCATGGGTGCATTTTGAGGTCCCTCAAGATGACCCATTCCACGCCCGCTGTGTCCACTGCAGGATGCTTGTCAGCCGTGGAAGGGACCCTGCGCACCTGGGTACGACGCCTATGTGGAGACACCTAGAGCGTCACCACCCAGGTCTCAGGGGACAGGCTGGCAGCGCTAGTGCGCCTTGTGCATCTGCCACTAGGGCGGGCAGCGGCAGTGTGCCAGCCAGCAGGCAGGCTACACTGCCCGTCCAGCGGTGGACGCAGTCCTCGGGCAGCCAGCGTATTGTTCGCGTGGACCATCATCACCTCACCCGCCTCATAGGGGAGATGATTTCCACCGATGACCAGCCGTTTCAGGTGGTCGAGAACAACGGCTTCCGCTGGATTCTCCAATACCTGGCTCCCGAATATGTCATCCCCTCAAGGACCACGTTCAGCCGGAACGTGGTCCCCTCCCTGTACCGCCGGTGCAGGGAGCTCGTGTCGGCCGAGCTGCGTGCAGCTCCGGCCGGGACAAGCGTGCATTTCACGACTGACCTCTGGACCAGTGTCAGTGGGATGCACGCTTCTTTCCTGGCCCTCACTGCCCACTGGTGGGGACCGGAGAGTGAGGGGACCTCCGCGGGCGATGCTTCCGGGTCCGGCGCGGCTCCCGCTGCACTACGGCACAGGTGGGCTGTCCTGCACGTGGAGACGATGGACACGAGGCACACCGCGGAGGAGGTGGCGGCCGTACTCGACCGCCAGATAGAGGAGTGGATTGGCGGGTGTCCACACCTCTCCCGCGGCTTCATTGTCACCGACAATGGAGCCAACGTTACCGCCGCTGTCGAGACAGTCATGGACTGTGTGAACATACGGTGTATGGCACACACGCTCCATCTGACCGTCAGGGACGCCCTTGGCCTTAAGGAGCTGAAGGCGTCCCAGGAGAAGGGGGCCCGCCCCATCGCAGCTGCTGTTGCTGCCACGGCCACGCTTGTGGATAAGTCCCGCAAGCTGGCCGCCCACTTCCACCGCAGCAAGAAGTCCAGGAGACTGCTTCGCCAGAAGCAGGATGACCTTGGCCTTCCTCGCCATCTCATCCCTACGGATGTGGAGACGCGGTGGAACTCCACCTTCCTCCTGTTCCAGCGCCTGTTGGAGCAGGAGAGAGCCCTTGTCGCCCTGGCGAGGGACGAGTCCTTGGATGTCTGCGACTTCTCGAACGAAGAGTGGAAGCAGATGTCCGAGGCGGTGTCGGCACTCGAGCCCTTCCAGCTTGCCACGAAGGGCTTGTGTGGCGACACCACTCCCTTGAGCCAGGCGCTGCCCACAGCTGTTGTTCTCGAGAAGCTGATGGGTGGACTCCATATCTCTCTGACCACGCCAGAGGGTCGTGCTCTGGCTGGGAGGCTGAGGTCTGGGGTTGACAAGCGGCTCGTTGATGTGCTGGGAGACAGGGAGGAGTATGTCCTCGCTTGTCTCTGTCACCCAGCCCTCAAGGGCAATGCCGTGAGTGCCGACGACTTGCCCAGGTGGAAGGGCATCCTGGTCGAGAAGGTTAGGGAGGAGGAGGCCGCTAGGGCCCGCAGAGACCAGGGTGTTGGTAGTGGTGCGGGGGCAGCCCTCGCAGCCCAACCCGCACCCAGCAGCAGCATGGGCGGCCAGCCGGCGTCAGCTTCCCCTTCCCCTCCCTCTTCCCAGTCCAGCAGCGCGGCATCCCAGGCGGCGCCATCGCAGCAGCCATTTGCTACCGACTCGAGATCCGCCCAGTGGTTTCAGCGGTTCTGCTATGGCGCCATGCCTGGTATGCGGGAGGCTCGACCTGCCAGGCCCCCCTCCAGTGCTGAGCAATGCGTTGCGCAGTACTTGGAGGAGCCTGTGGAGGGAGACGGCGTGGACTGCGCACAGTTCTGGGCGAGCCGCCGCCAAGTCTGGCCGGACCTGGCGGTGGTGGCTGTGCGCCTCCTCTCCTGCCCCCCAACCAGTGTCCAGAGCGAGCGGGTGTTTTCACGTGCCGGGGACGTGGTGACACCCTCTCGCTCCCGCTTGGACCCTGGTCTGGTGGAGCAGCTGGTCTTCCTTAAGGTGAACCTCCCCATGTTGGGCTACCCCAAGCTGGAGTTTGAGCCGGGCGAGTGATTACCGTGGGTTGCCCCATGGTTGGTCACCTGCCTGGCTCGACCTCTGTGCTTATCCCTACCCTCCCCCCTTCCACCTCTAGCTGAGCTGACGTGACAGATGCTGAGCCGTGCCAGCCAGTCGCAGCGTGTAGTGTGCCCACACAGAGATGCAGTTGTAGTAGTAGTTGTAGTGCTGCGACTGGCCAGATGTTTACAATGCCCACGCCCACCTAAAAAGAAACCCAATGCTGACCAGCACAGGCCCTTTATCTATCCACCTGTCAGCATTTGGGGACCTGGCGTGGGCACGGCACACACCCCCAAAGTAGCACAGCCCACGGAGTACTAGACTTAGCGGCAGCGGCGGGTATACGTTCTAAAATGCAGTGTAGATATGTAAATACTGTATGTAAATAAACATGTAAATAATTTTTTCTTTAAAAACCCCATGTCAAAATCAAGCCTCAAAATTATGCAAAAGAAAGAAAAAAAGGTGACAGAGGGAGAACAAAATGATGAATGCCAAATGTATTGATTTTATTGAAAATGTTGCCAGAAATCATGTGTGGGGGGCTTGGTTTACATGGAGAAAATGATTGGGTGATTTTTTCAAATGAAACGAATGAATTATTATCATCTTATGTTCATCTTGATTGTGGTCACTGTTGATGTTGGCTGATGGCAAAAAACCCAAAACCATCAGAATAGCAATGAACTGGCTGCCAACACAACATATTGATTGATAACTGTGCAGGGGGGGAATTGGGTCTCTCTGTGTGTGTGTGTGGTGCAGGCGCAGTCTGTCTCTTCCTGTTGTGTGTCTGTCTGTCTGTCTGTCTGTGTGAATGGATGCCTAGCACTGTCTCTGTGTGTGGATGCTTTCTGTGTGTAGTGTGGTGTGTGTCTGTCTACATGTTTTTTTCCTCCCCCCCATGCCTCCCTCCATCCTTCCCCTCTCATCCTCTCCCCTTCCTCTTCACCACCTTCCATCCTCCCTCCCTTCCAGCCCACCACCGCCTCACCTGCCCCCAACCCCGGTCTGGCAGATGATGAGAGTCTGGTCTCTCCCACCGAAGCACACACGTGAGCACGTGTGTGCACAAATATGTGGCTGACCAACTCTGAGCCGGACCCTCCCCCCTTCAATCCCCTCTACATCCCTCTCCCCCTCCCCTTTCCTCCCCCCTGCCGCCCTCCCTGCCTCCCTCCCCCCTCCTAGCTAGCAGCGCACACATACACACACAAAACACCTGTGGTGGCAAACACCACCAGCACACATGCACTCACACTGGTGCCACCACCTCTGCCTTGGGCCTCTGTGTCCTTGAGCAGATATGTGGTGGTGGACCAGAGAAGCATTTCTTTCCAGTAAGGCAAAAGGCATGCACTCACTGCACACACACACACACACACACACACACACACACACACACACACGAAGAGGTGAAAAGACGAGAAGAGGCAACTTCTAGAACCAGCAGCAGCAGGTGAGTGTCGTGTAATTGTGTTGCTTCCCAAGGGCACTGCCCATGCTCAATGCTCAGTCTGCTGAAACTAAAGAACTAGCTACAATCACCCTTCCTCACACGCAGCTCAGCTCAGCTCAGCTCAGCTGCACAGCACACTGACTAACTAGACACTACAGCTGGTGGTAGAAAAAACAGAAGTCTAGATTCTAGAAGATGTCCTGGTGGATTTTAAACTTTCAAATCTGTGCTAGGATTGCCTCGCCCGCCTCCTCCTCCTCCTCCTCCTCCTGCCTGTAATTGTGCCCTCTCCCCTTGCAGTTGCGCCGTCGTGATGGGTTGGTGATGTGCGTGCGCCGTCTACTTGTTAGCTCTCTCCTCCTCATGTTGGCTGGGCTTGCCAGGCACTGGCTGGCAGCAGCTGTTGGCTGTGTGCTAGGCTCAGGCTGTGGCACGCGTGACTGGACTGGGAATGTTATTGTAGCGGCAACACTGGTTGTGGTGGTAGCAGTAGTAGCTGTTGCTGTTGCTGGGCTGGTGGCTGCTGGCCTGTGCTGACTCTGCGCACTTGGTCTGGTCTGGTAATTTGGATGCAGATGTAGGGTGTGTGTGCATCATCCATGGGGAGCAGCAGAGCAGAGCAGAGCAGGTTGGCTGGCTTCTGTCTGTCGGGCCTAGTCAGTGGCAGGCACTGAGTGAGGCGGTGGTTTCTTTGGGCGTCACATCACCCATCATGCAGAGCGGCAGGTCTGCTGCTCTGCTGCTCCGCCTCCTGCTTCTTCTCTGTGTGTGCTGCTCTTGTGCTTAGTGTGCTGCTCCGCTGCTGCTGCTGTGCTGGCAGGCAGCACAGCAGTGGCCTTTTTGTTAGATCAGAGAGTGGGTGTTGTCTCTCTGAGTGTCCTCCTCTTACTTGCTTGGATAGGAGTGGTGGTAGTAGGTAGGCATTAAGATGGACTGACTAGGTGTTACGTGTTAGGGCGCCCAGAGAGAGGGGCCAAAAAGATGGGGTGGCAATTGTTGGGTTGCTCCTAGTATTATTGGTGAATTTTTGAAGAAAATTTTTTTTCCATTGGCTAGAATGGGGGTTTGGGGCTGCCCCAGACCCGCCTCTGTGGGGTGGCAGCACCGCCAAAGTGGGTCCGGGGCCATGGCAAAAATGCCCTCAGTCCCTCCCAGCAATCCCCGTAGAGATAGGAGTGATGGTTCTGTTGTTTTTCTGAGGTGTTCTGAGTGAGTGTGGATTCTGTGATAGCAAATGAGAGTGGATTCATGGTGTCTCATTGGAAATCTCATTTGCTATCACAGAATCCACACTCACTCAGAACACCTCATAAAAACAACAGAACCATCACTCCTATCTCTACGGGGATTGCAGGGAGGGACTGAGGGCATTTTTGCCATGGCCCCGGACCCACTTTGGGGGTGCTGCCACCCCACAGAGGCGGGTCTGGGGCAGCCCCAAACCCCCATTCTAGCCAATGGAAAAAAAATTTCTTCAAAAATTCACCAATAATACTAGGAGCAACCAATTGCCTTGGGATTTTTGGGGTGGAGGACACCCATGGGTGGCTACCACCCACCCCAGCTTTTTTGCCCCTAAGGGCTCCACATTGTGAGTTATGGGCAAGAATTAATTTTTAAAAAAAAAATTGTAAAAAATCAGAGGAAGGTCCAATCGACTTGAAATTTGGGTGGCAGGTAGAACACAATGTCCCCTTCAAAACCAGCCACTTTTTGTGATCCGAACCAGTTCGGTTCGGATCCGAACCGGTTCGAAACCGAACCGGACCGGGGGGGTGGTCCGGCAAAACCAAAACCGAACCTCCCCGGTCCGGTCCGGACCCGGTTCGGACCCGAACCGAACCGGGAGAACCGGTTTTATGCACATCCGTACCTCAACCTGTATATTCACTAGACTGTCCTATGTGTGTAGACTTTGTACATATGGTAAGGGACTCTACAGAGAGTAGGATCCTTGACCATGCATACAAACTTAAAGGCATTGGGGCTGTACAGACAATCTAGTGAACACATTTAGATTGAGATGTAGGGCTTGCCGTGATTATTTTGTTCAGTCTACACACATTTTGTGGAGAGTGCTAGGTGAGACACATCTACTACAGTTACAAGGAATGATTCAACTGGGATTAGTACAAGGGAGTTTTATTTTCTTGTAGCACTCCAACTTGAACTTAAATGTCCAACATATTTGGATATTTCACATATTAACAACTGCTACAGTTTGTGGACTTGAATTACTCTAGGCTTTTTTTATTTAAAACATTCAGATATGACTGATACTTTTAAGAATGTAAGAAATACCAAACATATGTTAAATGCACATATGTGCATTTAATAGGATTCTATTAGAATAAAATCCTCCTTACTCAAAACCCAGGTTATATGGAGTTCTCAATTACCCAATTTACTACAAATCCCCTCAAGTAGCTTCATGCAAAAGTAACAAGAAATTGTTATGAGATGGCCAATAAATAAAATTACATTATTATTATTATTATTATTATTCCTACTATTATTATCCTAATGTAAGCCCTATAGACAACAATAAAGCCTAGTGGTGAGTAAGCTCATCCCAACTTGTTTCTGAATAATGGGTAAAATGTTTTCAAAATAAATTTTAATAATTATTTTAAACTCCAGTTCACTTAGAAGTGTGGGTCTTGTTGAACTCTTGCCAGTGGCTTACATTCCGTGCAGTGCCCTGTTGATCCAAGAGTAGGGTGCACATGTTGGCTCCATGCCATTCAAGAGCCTGTCCTTGCTGCTAGCGAAGGTATAGAGGCTGCATGGCTGCATCATTGCTGTAGTAATGCTTCTCCAATTGGGAATTATGGGAGAACCATTACTACAGTGAGGACACAGTCCTTACTAGACATGGAGCCTCTCCACCTTCGCTAGCAGCTAGGACAGGTTTGAGTCTCTCAGAACCAGCATGCACACCTTGCTCTTTGATTGGCAGCATGCTGTGCAGAATGTAAGCCAATGTCATCAGGAGCACAAAAGGATAAAGAAGCTTCCCCACCCTTATTTTCATTTTCCTTTCCAATACTTACCTGGCAGCAGGGACCCACTATTGGAAACACTACTATGCTCCAGTCATTGTAATGCGGCTCAGCACTGTCCAGGGCCACCAGGACCATGGCAAATCTAGTTTTTTGTAACCATGGTTCCAGGTACAATGGCTGTTGCCATGGCATCCAGGGTCTAATCCTGCTTCAAGCCTTTCTTGCCATCACCAGGAAAAAAATTACTAGAAAGGGGAAGAAGTTCAATCAAACCATGAGATTCTGTGTTTGCACAGTACCTCACTCAGAATCTTCCAAAGTTTTCCTTCAGATCAATTTGGGAGGAACCCTGCCCCTAATATGATGGTTTATAACCACCCGCTTTCCCTCAGTTCCAATAGACTGCCGTGGCAAATGAGCAATATAATTTGAAATGCTGAAGTGGGAAAGAGGAAGGGTTGTGTGACCGCACACATGCCACTTGAAAAACATCTGTTGTTATAGGTAAGCAACCTGCTTTTCTTCTTTGTGTACTCTGTGCAGTCACAACTATGGGAGAACAAGCTACATTAGGTGGGTGCAGCAAGTTAAGAGAATAAAGAATTCAAAACTTTCCTTTCAAAGGTGGCAACATGTTGGGACCAAATGTCCAGCAGCACGTAATAAGGTCATTCACACAAACTTTGAGAGAGCCAGGGAAGTTGGGAGGCGGGGGGTGGGGAGGCAGGATAGCACTTACCTTCCCTCAGATGATCCAGCATGGTCCCGGGCTGCATGGTTTGTGCACGCACATGACTGGCACTTTTGCAAGTTGTGCGGCATTTTGGAGGCCAGAAAAATGCATCCCAGCCTCCAGATATCCCACAATACATCGTGTGGTGCACTGAGGGATTCTGCTGTGAGTCAAGTTCTCTAGGTGCCCAGATCTGCTCAGGCTGCACGCAGCCCAAGCATACACAAAACCCTGTACCTGGGTAAAAGGGCATGCTCACGCCCTTTTACCCAGGTAAATGGTCAGGTCAAAATCCTGGGCTACCTGGAGGGCAGCGCCAGGATCAGCCTCAGTCAGGTCAAAATCCAAGGCTACTCGGAGGGCAGTGCCAGGATCAGCCAGGATCAGGGCAGTGCCAGGATCAGCCTCCTGGTGCTTCACACAAGCAGCCCTACCCAGGTAGGGCTGTCCAAGCCTGGGTAGGGCTGCTTGTGTGAACAGCCTCATGGTCTGATGAAGATTGCAGACTGGGGCCAGTTAGATGTCCAGCATAGGTCCAGGATCGATATACCATGAGAAAAGTATATACCATGAAAAAAGGTGAAACTGGCTTCAATTAAATAGGCTTAAAGATCACCTGGCACAAGTTTTTGAGCTAACTCGTAGGCCAACTTAACTGTCAGTGAAATTCAACAGGAAAGGCATTGAGAAGTTTATGGCCCAAGTGACAGATGAATAGTGAAGGAGTCTTCTGTAAGGAAGCAGTTCTATGTATGTGTAAAGACTCCTACACATGTTGGACTACAACTTCCATCAACTCTGATTATTGGCTATTGTAGGGCAATGGAAGTTGTAATCCAATAACAGGTGGAGGGCTGAACTTGTGCAGCCCTGTGTTTAGGGAATCTCTCAGGACATTGGGCTTGCCTTCAATGTGCATGGAAGTTATGTGGTGAGGGATGCACCAATCCCACATCTGAAGAGTCAAAACTAGGAGCTTGTGGGAACCTATGCTACTCTAGTGCTTTATGTATCAGTCTTTAGCAATATTGTCTGTTACTATAAAAACAGAGTGATTTGTTAGGACAGGAAGATAGGCTGACAGAGCACTGAAGACCTATATTCACTAGGCTCAATAGAGACCTCTATCAGAGAAGGACATGATGGACATGACTCAGGATTGATAGGTTTCCCAATATAGTTGGGATTCTGGATCTCTCTCTACTGCACCTTTGAAGAATAGGGTTGGTATTTTATTTATTTATTATCATATTTTTATACTGCCTGGTATGTACACTCTAGGTGGTGTCAGAGAGAATGGGTTGGGAGAGAGAGGGGAAATGGCTGCATTCACATGTAACGTGAAACTGGAGGTTGCTGAACCTGCAGTTAATTTTTCAAACCGTGATTTGCATCACAGACATTCACCCAACCGCGGTCTGGCAACCTCTGTTTTCAGAACTGGGGAGCCCCTCCCTCTTCCTGGTCCAGCAAGGCTGCATCTCAGCAAGCTTCGTAGTGCTCTCGTCACCAGCCTGTGGGCAAGGTGTCAGCACATCACCAGGGCAGCAGCCATTGGCCATGATCTTCAAGGGGGTGTACTGAGTGTGATTGTGCCTTTTTGGAATGAATGGCGCACCCGTCCTTGGCAGGGAAAGGGCATTTAAATCCCTTTAAATGCCCTGCCACGCAAGCCCTTCTGCTGCAGTGGTTGAAGCACTGAAGGAGTGTGTGTGGGATGAGGCTATGTACTATTACTTTGGGGTTGGGGTTCCCACCAAACTGATCTGAGGCAAAGCTCTGAGAGGTTCCAAATGAGATACTACACAGTTACAGATTCCATAGGAGCAATTGCTCAGTGAAACCACAAAGAAGAACATAAAAGATTCTTACAGTTTAGTTTGCTGAGCGCCATAAAGCACAGATGAGCTTAGGCCTAAAGCAATGTTTCACACATTGCTTATTTAAAATATATGTTCATGTACAGAAGAATGACCATGTAAGTGTATATTCTGTCCTGAAAATATGCTTTGAAAACTGTATTAGCAGCTGCTCTACAATGTGTGTACTGCTCGACAATATACATATTTACAGTTATTCTTACATTAGTTTATAGACATATATTTGTGCACATGTTAATTGCTGAATGCAAAAATAACAACAGTGTTAGAATAAAGTCATAGGTTTACCTGTGAACTGGTAAAAAAAGGGCTCTACCTCCAAATATGCTAGCAGTGCAGCTCTAAACAGTCCATTTAACTTAGCTAGCAAGAACATAACTATTTTAAAAACGTAATTAACTAATGTCTTGGCATGCCACATTCTTTATCACAAACACATTCAATATCACAGAGGATATGATTAATCTAGTCCTTAACCATCTCTTTAATTAACCCAATGGTTTAGCATCTTAGACGGCAATGAGTTTTCCCTTCAGAGATCTTGTGTAACTTGCTAACTGCAACATTAGGTTACATGCATTGCTATTGCACAGTTGTTCACAAACATCTTGCCTTTAGGTCACTTCAACAAAGCTTGCTAGGCTCTGAACAAACAGCATAGCAAAAGACACCCTATCTAAGTAGTATTACCTGCCATCTGTGAATTCACTGAATGCCTGAATGGATTTACTGAAGTTACTTTTCATACTCCATCATAAAATAGAACAATGACATAATGGGTTTGCGAGCTACTACTTTCCCCTTAATAAATCAAAATTAAATATATGTTCTGGTATCTTTAGAGATACATTTACTAAAACCAGTGAACCTTCAGTACAAAAGATTCAAGACTTTAGAAATACTAGCTGCAGGGGAGAGGGCAGGATGTCCAAAGCTTTCTGAGCTGTTAAAATCAAGGATGGCAGCAGTTGCACTGATAGATTGTCCAGGTTTTATACTAAAATTTTGCTCAGACCCTGGAACCAGATATATGATCAGTACATACTTCAAAAACATGGTATTATTTAATCAATAACAAATCATGTTTGAGATATTTTAGCCACTGACCACATAGCAAAACTCATGGTAAGAATAATATATAAAAATATATAATGATACAGTCAGGCATCTGATCTCAGTGCTCATATGTATCTATTTAGATCAGGCCCACTCAGCTTAGGCCCCCAGCTGGTTTTGGATTACAACTCCCATAATCCCCAGCCACAGTGGCCAACAGACAGGGATGATGGGAGTTGTAGGCCAACATCTGCAGGAGGGCCGAAGTTGAGCACCCCTGATTTAGATTAATAAACTGACTTAAACCAAATATGAAATGCATCTGCATGTGTTGGAGAAGGGAGCAAAACAAAACTTTAAACATTACAAAAACTTTTCAATTATCACCTGGTAATCTTAAATAAGATTAAACAACCCTACATGCAAGAACCTCTAATACGGGAAGATAAAGTTAAATCAGCACTCCAGTCATTACCAAGTCGGCAGGGGAGTATCTAGGGTGGGGCAGGCAGGGCACGTGCCCCGTGCGCCACATGAAGGGGGCGCCATTTTTTAAAATTAATTTTTTTTAAGAAAAAATGGCCACCGAAAATAAAATGGCCACCACACATGCTCAAATGGGCTCTGTGAGGCCCTAGACCATGCCAGGCCTTGCAGAGGCCATTTGAGTATGCATGGTAGTCATTTTGTTTTCAGCTGCCATAAAAAAAAACCACCAAATATTTTTTAAAATGGCCACCACACATGCTCAAATTGTCCCTGTGAGGCCCTAGAGGCCAGCGGGGGGAGGGGGACTTTGCAGACCCCCCCAGCCTTTAGGAATCCCCCAAAGGGGTTACAGGTAATTTTTTAAAAAAATAATAATAATATAATATGTCACTGCACACATATTCAGATTGGCACTATGTACAGAGAATCAGGGCTTGTGAATACTGAGCTGACGCTTATGAGCTAGGATTGTATTCATTTGCTCTTACTTTGCTTCTTGTGATAAGTGAGTTAAATGTTATAATATGGCTATTAATGGTGAGTTTGTCTTTGAATCAGTGTGAAATCCTTAGTATGAAGGCCCACTGGGAGTTTCTTGCTTTCTTTCTCTCATTTTAACTGTCTTTCTGAAATACTAAAATATATTCCAAGCAGTGACACAGTTTACTCTGCATATCCTTTAACTATTTTCAGAGTATCTGGGAAAAGTCAAACTCTCCATTTTTAAAACTTGTGTAATAGTGATGCTACAATGCATAGTAGAGAATTAGACAGGCACTTCTGTTTAGTTTTCCAAGTACACCTCAACATAGTATTTGGGTATTTCATGAGCCCCAGCATACTGAAATTTGTAGTTTTCCAGCATTTTTTAGTCTGGCTACGTCCACTGCTAAAGTCAGATGTTTGGACAGGGGGGCGCAATTTCAGTGCTTGCCCTAGGCGCTATTTTCCCTAGATACGCCTCTGCAAGTCGGAAGGCTACAAGAATAGATGGAATAGCTACAGAAATATGGCAGGCAGCAGAAGAAGAATCAGTCAAGGCTCTAACCAAACTATGCCAGCAAATTTTGAGGACGACACTGTGGCCAACAGCTTGAAAGAGGTCTACATACCCATACCAAATAAAGGATATTTGACTGTTTATGCAAATCATCGCACAATATCGAGCGCGAGTAGACAGAATTGCTTCTAAGTGTCCCTTTCAATCCACTTATACATTAGCTTCATGGTACATGGAAGAACTACTGGAGCTGAAATAGCTAGGTAGATTACTGGAGCACAAGTGGAGAAGGACTTGAAAGATTACAACACAGAGCCCAATTGAAGTCGTATGCATTACTAATGCATGCAGCAAAGAAGCAGTTTCTTGTGTCCGCAAGCTCACATCCAGTGGAATCTAGGGTGGTGAAAGGACTGATATGGGCTCCCAGTGACTCCTCCTGTATAGTCAAATTGGATCAGTTTCAGTGTGTGATTCCTGAGGACATGAACAAGCTGATTGGAGCAGTGCATCCTACCTGTTCTCTTTACCCTTGCCCAACATGGCTTATACTATCTAGCAGGGTGATTATTGGAGAAGATCTGGTTGATATTATAAATGCTTCTCTGAGGGAAGGTAGGATGTCTCTTTGTCTCAAGGAGGCAATTTTTAGACCTCTTTTAAAGACGCCTACACTGGATCCCTACGAGAAGGCAATTACAGGCCAGTCTCCAACCTCCCATAGTTGGCCAAAGTGATTGAGAAGGTAGTGGCCTCTCAGCTCCAGGTAATCTTGGTTTAAACAGATTGTCTAGACTCATTTCAAACTGACTTGCAGACAGTTTATGGACTGGAACCTGCCTTGGTTGGCCTGATGGATGATCTCCAACTAGGAATTGACAGAGAGGGTGTGACTCTGTTAGTCTTTTTGGATCTCTTGGCGGCTTTCAATACTATCAATCATGGTATCCTTCTGGACCACCTGAGGGTGTTGTTTGTAGGGGGCACTGTTTTACAGTGGTTCTGCTCATACCTCTCAGGTAGATTTCAGATGCTGTCACTTGAAGACTGTTGTTCTGCAAAGTGAGTGCTTTTATATAGTGTCCCTCAGGGTTCCATATTGTCTCCAATGCTTTTTAATAGCTACATGAAACTGCTGGGAGAGATCATCAGGGGATTTGGTACAGAGTGCTATTAGTACACTGGTGATCTAGGACCAGATCTTGGGCCTTCTTGAAGAGATGAACTGCCGTTGCCACAGTATGTAAATAAAGGGATAAACCCTGGGCTACAGGGTCCAGTTCCACACTATAATAAGCTATTGGGCAGCGTGAGGGCCCAAACAACTGAGTAAGGACCCCTGAGGGAGGCAGAACCTTTATGTTCATGACAGTACAAGGTAAAGGGTTTCTGATAATCTGGGCGGCCCAGTGCCGGTTGGCAGGCCAATGCTGATTTGAGAGAAACAAAGGCCTGTTCAGCTTTAGGGTTCCATGGAATGGGGTCAGGAATAGTATCCGTGGTCAGAGTGTAGAGTAGTTTTGCAATTGATGCAAAATTGGGGACCCACTGGCGACAATAGCCAGCAGCCCCTAAGAAGGGAGTGCAAAAGGGTCCTGGTGTCGGAATGGGGGAGATTCACAATACCTTCTACTTGAGAGGCCTTCAAGTGATGCTCAGTGGTGGAAATGACATGGCCTATATACTGCACTTCTGGTATGCAGAATTGGAGTTTGGCTAGGGAGGCTTTATGTCCTCTTTCCGCTAGATAGCAAAGAAGGGCCACAGAGGCCTCCTCGCATGCTTGTAAGGAATCAGAGGCCACAAGCAGATCAACAGCATACATTACCAATGTCAACCCTTCAGGCAATACAAGGTCCTTGAGGTCCTTACAGAGGAGCTGGGAGTGTAATCTTGGTGAATCACAAAAACCCTGTAGGAATCTACTCCATGTTAGCTGATGGTCACCGAAACTGAAAGCAAACAAATACTGGGAGTCTTCATGCAACGGAATAGTGAAAAATGCAGAAAAACTGTCCACAGCTGTGAAAAATTTAGCAGAGGCAGGAATAGATGTGAGAACACTTGTAGGGTCAGGAACCACAGGATGTAAATTTATTTATTTATTTATTTTTGCATTTATATACCACCTTTTGTTAAAAAGATAACCCCAAGGCGGTAAAGGGATCACAAAGTCATTGATCGATATTATTGTTTACCATCTGGTGTAAAAATGTCCCTCTTTAGGTACAGGGAGAATAGGTGTATTGCAAGGACTGACACACTCCTTAAGAACCCCCTGTCGTAATAGGGATTCAATCACAGGATGAATCCCAGCCACTGCTTCTGGCTTGAGCGGAGACTGGGGGATTGACGGGAAAGGCCTGTTGTGTTTGATTGAAATTCTAATGGGCTTAGCAGCTAGCACTCTACTGACCTCGTAAGGATGGGTACCCCACAAAGACTTTGGCATGTGAGACAGTGCCTCCGGTTGGCCACCCAGAGTTCCTGTCTGCTCCCCATCTGTAGCTAGTGCCATGATGAGCTGGGGGGCCGAATCTGTGGGCATGCCCACATATATCCCATCTGGGGTACAACAGATAGTAGCCCTAAGTTTGCACAACAGGTCTCTTCCCAAAAGATTTAGAGGAGAGGTGTTACTTAACAGAAAGGCATGATCATATGTGAGAGGGACCACTTGTACAGATGTGGGCTGAGAAACAGGATGAGGTATAATGTCTCCTCCCACTCCTACAGCATGAACTATTTGTCCTGATGGAGGCAGGAGCCCCACAAGACCCCTGTGAGGGTGGACTTCGGAGCGCCTGTGTCCACCAGGAGAGGTACCTCTTTAACAGCAATCTCAAAGGATACAAAGGGACCAGACTAGTCAACAGAAAGCAGCACTGCAGAAAAAATGGGAAGAGAGTTAGAAACAGGGTGAGTCTCACAACTGGTGTGGGCTGGGCCTGAACACCATCATTGCTCAAACATTTCTGGATTAAAATGGCGGGCAGGGTTGTTGAAGTTCGGGCCCTGTCAGCCACGGCCACAGCCCATTGGCCCCGAGGTGGATGTAGGTGGCTGCCAAGTGGGCATATGTGCTGGGGGCCAATAACGGTTGGGACATTTGGTTTTTCAATGCCCATTTTGTTTACAATGACAGGCTCCAATGCCCCTTAGTGGTTGGGAAGGCCTCTGTTGGTAATTGCCTTGTGGATTAGCACCACACTCTCTTCCGCAGCCACGCCTCATGGGCTGGCGGAGTTGTTGCACTTGCAATGCCATGAGTTTAGTCTTTGTGTTTTTAGATTTTTCCTGTTCTGCTTCTCTCTCGGCTAAAACTCTGTCCCATATCTGAGTGCATGCTTCTAGGATCTCATGCATCTCCTTTACTTTCTAGCCAAGTACAGCACTCTCCAAGCGGGTTTTAACAACTGGGAGGACACCCTTTACAAAGGTCCCCACTACCAGTCCATGGGTAGCCACTGCCATTGGGTCAATGCCAGAGTGTTTGCACAAAGTCGCAAAAAAAGTGCCTGATAGTCAGCAGGGTGTTCTTCCTGTCTTTGTCGGGTTTGCTCCACTTTATTCCAATCATGTTGTAGAGGTGCCATTTCCAGAATGGCATTTGGAAGGTGCTCTCTGCAAGCATGCAACTCAGAGCGCTGGGCAGGGGTGGCATGCCCTGGGTCTTCCAGTGGCCACTCTGTCTGAACTGTGCCAGGAGCCATGGCAGTCTGAGCTATGAGGGCATTCTTTTGTTCAGGAGACATGACACCATTTAAGAGCATTTCCACTTCTCCCCAAGTGGGCTGATAAACTGCAAACAAAGTTCCCATTTCACTCTTAAATCCTGATGGGTCCTCCTGGAGTTTGGGGAAAGTCTGTTTCCAATTTAGGATATCTGAGGGTTGGAATGGGATGTGTACCATGGATGCTTCCCCTCTCTGGGGATTGGGATAGGTACGGAGCGGGTAGTTTCCCTCAAGTTGAAAGTTCTTCTCATTTATAGTAAACCATTTCCTTTCCCCTGTTTGACAGTCTCTAGCGAGAACTTGCTGTGTGGTTAATGTTGAGTCTAATTTTAGTAACTGTCAACTGCCTTTGAGGCAAAACACAGCCTGCAATTCTCGAAGTAATCTGAATTTTCTAGTTTCCTCTTCACTAGCACTGGAGTTATCAGACGTGTGCTTTTTCAGAGGGGAAGGAGCCACTGCAGGGAGGGAGCCAGGGAGCTGTGGGCTAGCTCTGTGGTTCTGTCCTGCTGGTGCTTGGGCTTGAACCTGGGCTGGGGCTGGTGGTGGCACAGTGTGCCATCCATCCAGATGATTATCTGGGAGGGAGGGATAAGTCTTAGCAACAGGTTCCCAGATGGGTAACGATCCCGGAACAGAGGGAAACAAAGGTGCTGGTGCATAAGGAGGGGCTGAGGAAGGGGGAATGGGTTGCCTGTTGGCCCTGAAGCAGTGAGAGCCGCTTCCGCCTTCTCAAGCCTTGTTTTTGTTAACCGTTTCTCAGCATCCTCATCGCACAAACACCAGGCATCCACCTGACCAGGATGATTGACTTCAACGTTCTGCCTGAGGTGCGTCAGCACCTTAATATCAAAACACCTCATGACCGGAAACTGAACATTGGGCTAGTCTTTCATATAGAAGTTCCATTTGGTCACATACCTGGTAGACCAGGGGCCATACTTCTGGGACATGATCCCGGTCGGGGTGTCCTTCCCTGGACATTTTTTGACTGAACTGAGCCACCCATTATTCCTGTCACCTGTGTGACCCACCTGAGACAGACACATGGGGAAGGGGAACAGCCGTTGGCAGTAGCCTAGCCTTTGGTGAGGCGTCCCTCCCCCTGAGAGACATAAGGAAAGGGTAGACAACCAGGGGTGGTGTACTGACCTGATTCCTGGAGTCTCTGGACTCTACCTCGCCTGGTTTGGTTTGGATCCTTCACGGATGGTGCTATAGCTCTTACCTCTCGCATTGTCTCACGAGTGTTCCATTATCCCACTTCTAACACCAAATTAATGTGGAAATTATCCTCTGGAGGCTATTTTAGTAAGTAGAGGCTACACCATTTGTCAGGTTCAAAGCTTTATTAGTTAACGACCGGTTGGGTGCACCTCTAACAAAAACAGGCACACACAAGGCTTAAAGCCAGCATATTTTATAGGATAAATAACCTTACAGTGGTCCAGAGACCAATCATAATCATAGAGATACATAAGTTCTCTTTTAGAGAGAGAAAGGAATGTAGTTACTCACTCTACATCAGTCCTTCCTATATATGGCTTTGTTTATCCTTCTGGCCCACTTGCTCACTCCAGGTAACTGGCCTATTGATTATCAGGCCTGTTTTTCTTCATCAGGGATAACAAACTGAAGCTGAATCCAAATAAGATGGAGGTGTTCATTGTAGGGAGCAACAATTCAGAAGATGGGATAGATCTGTCGGTACTAGGTGAGGTTATACTCCCCTAGAAGGAACAGGTATGCAGTTTGGGAGTATTTCAGGATCCAACCCTCTCTCTAATACCTCAGGTGCAGGTGGTAGCCAAGAGTGCTGTTTATTAGCTTCAGCTAATATGTGAACTGCACCCTTTCCTGGAAGAAAGTGCACATGCTGGTAAACTCCAGGTTTGACTACTGCAATGCATTCTACATGGGGCTGCTTTTGTACATTATCCAGAAACTGCAATAGGTGCAGTATGTTGCTGCCAGGTTGGTCTCCAGGATGTCCCAACCCTATTACTCCTGTTCTGAAAGAACTACACTGGCTGCCAATATGTTTCCAGGAAACTACAAAATGCTGGTTATTACCTATAAAGTCCTTAATGGCTTTGGCCTAAGGTATTTAAAAGAACACCTTCTTCATTATCAACTCTGATGCCTATTTTGAAACTTGTGTTGAAAAGTGGTATATAAATATTTGTTGTTGTTATTGTCAGAGGAGGTTCGTTTGAGGATGCCACCGGTTCATCTGATGGCGACTCAGATGTTAGCCTTCTCTTCAGTTGCCCTGGGGCTGTGGAACACACTTCCTGTTGAATTTAGAGCTGCCCTATCCCTGGTGGCTTTTAGAAAACAAGTGAAGACCCACCTGTTCATCTAGGCTTTTTAGTTGAATGTTTACTGTCTCTTTGTTTTAAATGGTGTCTTGATTTTTGTTTTAAAATTTGGCCATTTTCTACTGTTTTGTTTAAACACCTTGAATATTGTGGCAGGTAGTATACAAATGTACTAAATAAATATAATAATAATAATTAATTACGTTGCATAACTGTTGAAGAAACTAAGTGATTTGGGAACAGCAGACATGATTTATGAATGGCTAGAACTGCTAATTCTGAGAATGCATAACTCTCCCATTCTTTTAAATAAGATGTTACCTTTGTTAGAGTTCTTACAATAAATACAAAAGTAAAAAAGTTAATACTAGTTTGATTTGCAAAGCAAGTTCACTTGTAATACAGAAATCAGTGAACACAATACCCTAAAAGAAGTTAGAAATCTACACAGTGCTTATTGCATGGCATATTTAATTGTTTTACAGCACTGCAAATATGTCTGTGGTTGAATATATTCTGTTGGTATAAAAATCATAGATATGACTGACATCACAATAGGTTCATTCTGGATTAAGTAGCAATGTATAGGATGAAAGGTTACTAAATGCTTTAATATCAAATATGCTTTGAGGGAAAAGCTCAGACTAGTTTACTAATTACCAGAGCAATTTAGTCTGATGTTATAATAAGCAGCAAATTCCAAGCCACACATTCTGGACAAGTTCAGGATTCTAAAGTGTCACTCACCCGATCCTTCTGCTAAATAAAAATTACCTCTAAGCAACCAGGCAAGAAAACCAAACAGTAAAAAACCGCAAAAGTTATATTCTTCCCAAGGAGCTGTGCTGCTTCTCCATGATTGCTATCCATAAAGCCAGAGGCACTCATGCAAGTACCTAAAAAGAGCTTTGCTGGATTAGGCCTAAGGCCTATCTAGTCCAGCACCCTGTTTCACACAGTGGCCCAACAGATGCTTTGGGAAGCCACACAACCAGGAGATGAAGACATGCCCCCTCTCCTGCTGCTCCTCCTCTGCAACTGGCAATCAAAGGCATCCTGCCTCTGAACACTGAGGCAGCCTATAGCCATCAGGACTAATAGGCGTTGATTGAGTTGTCCTCCATGAATTTGTCTAAGCTCTGCTTAACACCATACAGTCTGGTGGCCATCACCACATCCTGTGGCAGATAATTCCATAGATTAATTGAATGAATGGATGAGAAAGTGCTTCATTTTGTTGATCTCAAATTTCCTGGGATGATGCCTGGTTCTGGTGTTGTAAGAGAGTGAGAAGAACATCTCCCTATCCACCTTCTCCAAACCATGCATACTTTTATAAACATATATCATGTCTCCCCTTTAGTTGCTTTTTTTTTCTAAACTAAAAAGCCTCAGATGCTGTAGCCTTACCTCATAAGGAAGGTTACCCTCTTTTGCACCTTTTCCAGTTCTACAGTATCTTTTTTGAGATATGGTGACTAAAACTATACACATTATTTCAAATGTGGCCACACCATAGATCTGTATAAAGGCATTATAATAGCAGATTTCTTTTCAATCCTTTCCTAATGATCCCTAGCATGGAATTTGCCTTTTTCACAGCTGTTGCACACGGTCTCAACACATAAAATGTGGATGTACATGTACCATGACCAACAATGGACCACAGAAGTAGTGACTGAGATTCATGTAAAAGGGGCCTTGGACACTGAAAGTTGTAAGATGGCACAAAACCCCAGAATATTCAAATTCAGAGCCACCATGCACAGCAAATATTCTGCATGGATGGGGGTGGGGTGGGGTTGAGAAGCGGGGTGGTGGTGGTGGGGCTGCTTCAATTCTTTTCCTGCCCACAAGATCTTTGCTTAAATTACCCCCCACCCTGAAAACTTTTCCCCATACAGGATTCAAAATATATATTACTGATATGAGAAACAAATAGAGACAAGAGGGAAGATTTGGAACATCCTATTTCTCCACTCTTTCTCCACTCTAGGGCTCCATTGCACGCATCTGCATGTAACCAACAAGTAGCCCCTCATCATAGTGGGTGGGGAACATATAAAGCCTGTGCAGCACTGTGACTTTTGAGCTCAACTAGGATATGAAACTGATTTTCCCAAGTGTAACATGCATTTGGCACAGCACACACCCTGGACCTTTTGTGGATTGTTAACTATCCAAGAAAGAAATCCACAAAAGCTTTTCCATATCATTTCTTTTCTTTTCTGCTGCAAACCAAATGCTGTCAATTTGTTAGTCAAATTATTCCCAGAAAAACAATTCAGTACTATATTTAGTCTGTTTTCCATCCTTCTATGCTGTCTGAAATGGATATGGAAGCTTATTCTGAGGTTCTCTGTTTCTCTCAGTGAAAGCCACAGAGGTATTCTGCTTGCAAGCTGCAAGATAACTTTCAGCACTAATTGCTAGACCTACTGTGCTCTAACAGTCAAGACAAAGCCTGTCTCCTGAATAAGGTCTAGCAGAACAGGTTATGTCTCCAGTTACTTTTCCAGTATTAGTTTAGCAGGAGATTGTGTTGATGCACAAGCAAGACAGAACACAGCCTACCCCTACAACCACAGCCCCTCTGCTCTACAAAAAAAAAGTTAATAAAGTTGTGCCATCAAGTTGGTGTCAATTCCTGGTGACCACAGAACCATGTGGGTTTCTTTGGTAGGAGGGGTTTACCATTGCCATCTCCCACACAGTCTGAGATTATGCTTTTCAGCATCTTCCTTTATCACTGCTGCCTGACATAGGTGTTTTTCTCATAGTCTGGGAAGCATACAAGTGGAGATTCAAACCAGCAACCTCTGACTCCCTAGGCAAGTTACTTCCCCATTACTATACCATTACTATAAAACTAATAGCAAAAAACCCTTTCTCTTTTGGACAAAGGCAAATATAACTCATATCTAGAAGTATGAAAGTGTCACATACACATACTGAAATTCTTTGTCACAAAACAATGGCTCTACAAATCATACTTGTGGATGGAGCAGAACCACATAAAGAGCAGACAAAAGGCTGTGCTATCTGGTCAAAGAAATCAAACGACCAAAGAAAGATAGCACACACCAGGAAAGAGCTTCAGGGTATGAGTGCTTACATTCCAATGCCAGAAGCCTCCAAGTCAAGATGGGTGAGCTGGAGTGCTTGATTGCTAGTAAAAAATTGATATAGTGGGCATAATAGAAACATTGTGGAACAGTGAGAACCAGTTATCCCTGGATAATAAACTCTATCAAAAGGACAAGGAGGGGCAAATTGGAAGTGGAGTAGCACTGTATATTAAAGAAGGGATAGAATCTAACAAGCTAGAAAACCTAGGAGAACTGGAGTCCTCCACAGAAACTCTGTGGGTGAGAACACAAGACCTGAAAGGAAGTGTGGTACTGGGGATGTGCTATCGCCCTCTGGATCAAAACACTGACAGTGACTGACAGAAGGAAATCACAGCAGCATTAAGGAGAGACAGAGCGGTAATAATGGGTGACTTCAATTCAGAGGCGTATCTAGGGAAAATAGCGCCTAGGGCAAGCACTGAAATTGCGCCCCCCTGTCCAAACATCTGACACCCATCTTTCAGATAACTTTACCATAATATCAGCTCAAAAATACAAGTCAAGCTCGTTAATCTTTTAATATTTCAAAAACTATTTAGCAGTGGATGTAGCCAGACTAAAAAATGCTGGAAAACTACAAATTTCAGTATGCTGGGGCTCATGAAATACCCAAATACTATGTTGAGGTGTACTTGGAAAACTAAACAGAAGTGCCTGTCTAATTCTCTACTATGCACTGTAGCATCACTATTATACAAGTTTTAAAAATAAATGGAGAATTTGGCTTTTCCCAGATACTCTGAAAATAGTTAAAGGATATGCAGAGTAAACTGTGTCACTGCTTGGAATATATTCTAGTATTTCAGAAAGACAGTTAAAATGAGAGAAAGAGAGAACAAAACTCCCAGTGGGTCTTAATCCTAAGGATTTCACACTGATTCAAAGACAAACTCACCATTAATAGCCATATTATTAAGACATCACATTTAACTCACTTATCACAAGAAGCAAAGTAAGAGCAAATGAATACAATCCTAGCTCATAAGCTTCAGCTCAGTATTCACAAGCCCTGATTCTTTGTACATAGTGCCAATCTGAATATGTGTACAGTGACATATTATATTATTATTTTTTTTAAAAAAATTACCTGTAACCCTAAATGCTGTGGGGGGGTCTGCAAAGTCCCCCCCACCGCTGGCCTCTAGGGCCTCGCAGGGACCATTTGAGCATGTGTGGTGGCCATTTTTAAAAATATTTGGGTTTTTTTAAAAATGGCAGCTGAAAACAAAATGACCACCATGCATACTCAAATGGCCTCTGCAAGGCCTGGTATGGTCTAGGGCCTCACAGAGCCCATTTGAGCATGCGTGGTGGCCATTTTGTTTTCGGTGGCCATTTTAAAAAAAAAGATAATTTTAAAAAATGGCGCCCCCTTCAAGTGGCTCCCAGGGCACGTGCCCTGCCTGCCCGACCCTAGATATGCCCCTGCTTCAATTACTCACACACAGACTGGGTAAATTCACAGTCAGGTATTTTATTTATTTATTTATTTATTTATTTATTTATTTAACAAATATGTATACTGTCCAAAATGCAAGTCTCTGGGCTTGCAATAAAAACAATAAAAATAACAAATACAAAGTTTTAAACATTACAACAATTTAAAATTTAAAAGGTTAAAACTATTAAAAATCAAACAAAACAGTATCTAATTAAAAGCCTGGGTGATCAAATGTGTCTTGACTGCCTTTTAAAAAGTTGTAAGAGATGGGGAGGCTCTTATTTCAGCAGGAACCGTGTTCCAAAGCATCGGGCAGCAATGACAAAGAGGCCAAATATCTTGATACACTGAATGACTGTGCCTTAGAACAGTTAGTCATGGAACCAACCAGAGAGAAGATGACCTTGGACCTAATCCTGAGTAGCACCCAGGACCTGGTGCGAGATGTTAGTGTCATGGAACCTTTAGAGAATAGTGACCACAGTGTGATCAAATTCAGCATACATGCGGGGAGAGAATCACCAAGGAAGTCTAACACAGACACTTTGAATTTCAGAAGTGGAAACTTCTCTAAATTGAAGAGGTTGGTGAAAAGAAAACTGAAAGGGAAAATCAGGAGAGTCACTTCGCTCCAGAATGAATGGTGTTTACTTAAAACCATAATACTAGAAGCCCAGTTAGAATGCATACCAAAAAAGAGGAAAGGTACCACCAGATCCAGAAGGATGACAACATGGCTGCCTGGTAAAATCAAGGAAGCTATAAAGGGGAAGGCCTGCCCAAATGAAGAGAACAAAAAGGAACATAAACTCTGGCAAAAGAAATGCAAAGTGACAAGAAGGGAGGCGAAAAGAGCGTTTGAGGAACATTTAGCTAAAAGGATCAAGAGGAATAACAAAAACTTATTTAAATACATAAGATGCAAGACACCTGCCAGGGAGGCGGTTGGACCATTAGACAATGAGGGAGTGAAAGGGATTATTAAGGAGGATATGGAGGTTGCAGAGAAGCTAAATGAGTTCTTTGCGTCCGTCTTCACGACAGAGGATACTGAGCATATACCTGTTCCTGAACCAGGCTTTTCGGGGATGGAGGCTAAAGAACTGAGTCAGATAGAAGAGACAAGAGATGATGTTCTAAACTGTCTGGGAAAACTGAAAACTAGCAAATCACCAGGGTCAGATGGCATCCATCCAAGAGTCCTCAAAGAACTCAAATGCAAAATTGCCGAGCTCCTTGCAAAAATATATAACTTATCCCTACAATCAGGCTCTGTGTCGGAGGACTGGAAAGTAGCCAATGTAACACCAATTTTCAAAATGGGATCCAGGGGGATCTGGGAAATTACAGGCCGGTTAGCTTAACTTGTGTTCTGGGAAAATTGTGGAAAGCATCCTCAAGGATAAAATTGTAAAGTACATAGAACAGGCCCTGCTGGGAGTGAACCAGCATGGCTTCTGCAAAGGTAAATCTTGCCTCACCAACCTTTTGAAGTTCTTTCAGAGTATGAAGATGTGTGTGGATAAAGGTGATCCAGTTGACATAGTATACCTGGACTTCGAAAAAACTTTTGACAGCGTTCCTCATCAAAGACTCTTGAGAGGACCTAGCAGTCATGTGATAAGGGGACAAGTACCTGTGTGGATTGCTAGCTGGTTGAAGGACAGGAAACAGAGGGTAGGTATAAATGGAAAGTTTTCACAATAGAGGGAAATAAGAAGTGGAGTCTCCCAAGGATCTGTACTGGGGTTGGTACTTTTAAATTTAATAATAAATTTAATAATAAATTATCTAGAAGTTGGGGTAAGGAGTGAAGTGGCCAAGTTGGAGTGAGGAGTGAAGTTTGCAGATGACACCAAACTATTTAGGGTAGTGAAATCCAAAACAGATTGTGAGGAGCTCCAAAAGGATCTCTCCAAACTGGGGGAGTGGGTGACAACATGGCAAATGTGGTTCAATGTTGGCAAGTGTAAAGTGATGCATATTGGGGCAAAAAACACCCCAACTTCACATATACGTTGATGGGATCTGTGCTGTCAGTGACTGACCAGGAGAGAGATCTTGGGGTTGTGGTGGACAGCTCATTGAAAGCATCGACTCAATGTGTGGCAGCTGTGAAAAAGGCTAAATCTATGCTAGGTTCATTGGGAAGGAGACTGAAGATAAAACTGTTAATGTTATAATGCCCTTATACAAAACTATGGTGCAACCACACTTGGAGTACTGTGAACAGTTCTGGTCACCATACCTTAAGAATGACATTGTAGAACTGGAAAAGCTGTGGAAGAGGGCAACCAAGATGATCAGGGGCCTGGAGCACCTTCCTTATGAGGCAAGGGTACAACCCCTGGGGCTATTTAGTTTAGAAAAAAGATGTCTGCAGGGAGACATGATAGAGATCTATAAAATCATGCATGATGTGGAAAAAGTAGACAGAGAGAATTTTTCTCTCTTTCTCACATGACACTAGAACCAGGGGTCATCCCATGAAACAAGAAATTTAGGACCAACAAATGGAAGTACTTTTTCACACAATGCATAATCAACTTGTGGAATTCTCTGCCGCAAGGTGTGGTGACAGCTAACAACCTGGATAGCTAAGAGGGGTTTGGATAACTTCATGGAGGAGAGGTCTATCAATGGCTACTAGTCGGAGGGCTATAGGGCACCTCCAGCCTTGGAGGCAAGATGCCTCTGAATACCAGTTGCAGGGGAATGAGCAGGAGGGAGGGCATGCCCTTAGCTCTTGCCTGTGGGCTTCCCAGTGACTTCTGGTGGGCCACTGTGTGCAGGCGTGGATCCAGGGGGCTGCAAGGGTGCAGTTGCACCCCCTATGAATTTAGGTCGAATCTCATGGAGACAGGCAGTAGCAGAGAGTAAAAAAGGGTTAACTTCTAGTCCTGCTGTCTTCCAGCCTGATTAGTTCTCCTGGAATCTTGTGCTCCCCCCACCCTGGCAGGGCAGCACTTGAAGGTAATTGCAGAGAGCAGAGCTGGCTGTTGGGGTTGTTGTCTCCCTCTGAGAAGGAAAGTAAAGGAAAGAAGGAAAGTTCATTTTTAAAAATGAACCCTTATGTGTTTGTTTTGTTTGTGTGTGATTTGTTCCACTTGCTTAATTGTTTCTCTTCCCCCAATATGAACCAAGTCGATGTGAGAGAAGTCCCACCCTGTGCGTGTATGAGAGCGTGAATTTTAAATAATTCCCCATGCCAACAATATGCCTTCCTGTGAGGAAATTAGTACAAAAGAATTAAAACCTTTGAAAGAATAAGAGGGGGAAAATGCTCTGACAAAATGGATCTGTTTTCTTTCCTGCCTTTTGTTCCTGAGGATACTAAACTGCATATAGCTCTAATCTGGTCTCTGTGGTGGTGGTGGTGGTGGTGGTGGTGGTGGTTGGGGGTCCCCCATTAAAATATTTATATGCTTCTTTTTTTAGCAACAAAGTTATAAAAATTCTGAAATGCTTGGTTGTCTTTAAATCCTAATAAATTGGAGTAACTCCATTCTACTGTCCTGTAAGAGATCAAATGGGGCTGCTTTCTGCTGTGAAAGGTGTAAAAAGAGCTCTTTAAATTTGCTTTTGTTTACATTCTTAGGATTGGAGTGCATGTGGCTAAAAGTCAACATAAAGAAAACATATACATATATTTTATTATGACATACATCCTGTTGGTCCTCCAAAGACTGCAGGGTACTGTACAGTTTCTTCCTCTCCACTTTTATCCTTACAACAATCCTGTGAGGCAGGTTTGGAGGAGAGAGTGAGCGTCTCACCTAAAGTCCCACAGTGAGTTTCATGACTGAATGGGGAATGCAAAACTCTCAATCCTAGTCTTAACACTCTAATCACTACACCACACAGGTTATCAACTGTGTGCATATTGATTTCAGGGGAAATCTGCTGCAGAAGAAAAAGGAGATTCACTTTTAGTGGTGAAGCAAACTAGTAGAGAGGAGAGTATTGGATACCTTTAAGAGAGCATGAAAGGGTTTGTTTATCAAAATGAGGGGAGGCCCTATGGGCCCAAGCCTGGATCTTTTAAGCAACACCTGTGCAAGGGAGAGAGGAAGAGGGGAGAATGGCAGGATTGTCCATGCAAAATTTAGTATCAGCAGCTATGTTCAGAATTTCTTCTAAAAATAATAACAATTTTAAAAAATCAATCTTTTCCTGAGGATATTTAGGAGTAAAAAGTAGTGAATTTGGCTAATTTAAGTGGCAGGGAAAGTGGCGGGGGAGGGAATATGAAAAAGAGGAGGAAGACAAGGTGGTGCAAGGTAGGTGCAAGAGAAGGTGGCACAAGACTATGTATGGTTCCCCAGAGGTGCATCAGACTCCAAACCAGCCCACCAGCAGATTTGAATTTGACAGTCTTGGCATAGTGCATTTGCAAGAGAAATAAAATCCAAGCCCCAATATTTGTGTGTGTCGGGGGGGAGGGCGGGGAGATATTTTATGGTGGGGGATTCGTGTTGCACCCCCTGTAATTTCCTGCTGGATTCACCCCTGACTGTGTGAAAGAGAATGCTGGACTAGATGGGCCTTGGGCATCAGGGCTGTTCTTATTTTCTTATGTAATAAAGAGACCAGGGAAAGGCAATTATTGGTTTGTCTAGTTTCTATAATCACAAGACATTTCATTTGCATATGCTCTTAGCTCCTTCATTCTGAAAGAAATTTTGACAAAACATGTCATATTACTGGAGGATGGGTTGCCAGAGTTATAAGCTAGAATTCTAGCGCCGTTTAGCATTTAGCCTCCATTTATTATTATTATTTATTTTATTTATTATTAAAACTTTTATACCGCCCTTCCAAAAGGCTCAGGGCGGTTTACATTAAAACACCTTAAAATCAGTTAATAATTAAAATAAAAATTATAAAACATAACAATGATTAACAATTAAAAACATCATAAAACTACAATTAAATCTCAGCCTAGCAAACTGCTGCATGAACCAGAACTTACGCTTTGAGATTCAGCCTCCATTTCAGGCAGGTCACATAGATTCATAGATTGTTAGAGTTGGAAGGGACCTTGGAGGTCTTATAGTCCACCTCCCTACTTGGTGCAGGAAACTGCTACAGTATTCCTGGCAGATGACTGTCCAGCCTCTGTTCGAAAACCTCCAGGGAAGGAGAGCCCACCACTGTATGAAGCAGACTGTTAACTGTTGAAGAGCCCTGAGGACATTCTTGCTAAATCTGCTTCCTTGTCATTTCAACCCTTCGGTTCTAGTCCTGCCCTCAGGAGCAACAAATCCACTCCTTCTATGACAGCCCTTTAGATATATTTCCCTTAATATTTTCTTTTCCAGGCTAAACATAACCAACTCCTCCAGTCATTCCTCATAGGACTTGGTTTCCAGACCTCCTATTTATTTATTTATTTATTTATTTATTTATTTCATTTAAAGACCGCCCCATCCAAAGGCTCTGGGCAGTGCACAAGTTTAAAAAGACCTAAAAACAAACACCATTTAAAACACATTGCTTAAAACAATATAAAAACAATTTTAAAATAATTCAAAACTATTTAAAACCAATTGAAATATGAAAAACAATTTTAAAACCTTGGAAGGCCAGGCCAAACAAGTAAGTCTTTAGGGCTCTCTTAAAAGCCAACAGCGAGCCTAAACTGTGGATATCTGCTGGGAGTGCATTCCATAGGCCAGGAGCAGCTACAGAGAAAGCCCGATTCCGAGTTGCCACCAGACGTACCAGTGGTAACTGGAGACAGACCTCTCCAGATGACTTCAACATGCGATGGGGATCATACAGAAGAAGGCGCTCTCTCAGACCCAAGCTGTTCGGGGCTTTAAAGATAATAGTTATCTTGTGTGCTGTACTATGAACCTGTTTCAGTTTATCAACATTCTTCTTACAATGTGAGCCCCAGTAGGAATGTGCACAAACCAATGATCCCCAAGGTTTGTGCACTGGTTCGGTGCTGAACTGGTTCGCATGAGGTTTGGCAACGTGGGGACTGGGAGCGGGATCTTTTTAAATAAGTCGAGCAGGCCCTCACCTGCTCTCTGCCACCACATGCAGCTTCTTGCTGCTGCGGCACTTGTTTCATACATGGCATCTGTGCATGTGCAGGTGCCATTTGCGTGGTCAGCAATACCATGCTTACCAACAACCTTGGTTCGTGCACATCCCTAAGCCCCAGAAATAGACACTGTATTCTAGCTGTGGTTTGACCAGTGCAGAATAGAATGAAACTATATGTCTTGTTATCTGGACATCATGGTTCTGTTAATGCAGCCTAAGATCCAAAACCATGGATCACGGTTACAAGAAAGAGAGAAGCAAATAAGATTCCTGGGGATGTCAATAAATTGACAGGGATATTCCCCACTCCCCTCCTTTTGTCTCCTGTAGTCCCATGTGGATGACCTGTCCCTGTAATGGCAAAAGTTGTGAACCACTGGCTTAGACATCATGTCCCACCAAATTCCATTGTGGCCTAAATTACATTAGACTGCTCAATTTGGGCAACAAAACTTAGACACCATTATAACTTATAAAAATCAGAAGAAAAACAAAATAGCTCTTCAAAAGACCCCTGAACAAGTCAAGAGATTCTTTCTAAACCTTTGGAAAGAAAAACCTGTGTAATTTCAGAACTTTCCTAACCAGTTTCTCGAAAAGCTTCTCCACACAATTTATACCATGGCTTTTAGCAAGAGCTTAGGAATTGCATTGAGCTCCCAAAGATATTTGGGTATTTCTGTCTCAAAATGCTGTCTTCCAAATCCCTTTGCATGGTCAGTTTGCATTTCAATCACACTGAATACAGCACATACTTAACTAAACCATTCAAGCTCAAAAGCTTTTTGCATATCTTATCTTCTGCTAATCACTGAGTGCCTCAGCTGGAGTGGAGAGAGTCAGAGAAGTCAATTTCAATCACAATGCTTTTCCAAAGAACAAAGCATTCAATTTGTAAACAAAAAATCTCTGCTTTTTAAATTCTTGATTTTGTTTTGGTTACAAAACCTCCGAAATTGCCATTTTCGGGCACAAAACATTTTGTACCCGAATTGAAATGCACAAGCTTAGATGGTACTTAACATGCCCCTGCAAAGACTTTGAAAAGTGTCTTGAAGAGATGCATCTGGCAGAAATTCATCAGGGGCATCTCTAGCATGTGATTGGGCAAGCTGCTTTTGTTAAATTTCTGCCTGGATGCAGTCCTCACCAGCCCAATGTCAAGCTGAAAGGACATTCTAGGAAGGCACAGGACCTCTGTGGGTGCATCTCAGACATTTTACATCAGATCTCCACCATATTTGGAAGGGCAGTGTCATGTGTCATCTAGCTGATGTCTGCAAATATTTAGACAGATTGAAGAGATGGTTTCATTTTTATGACCAATAGAATGTTCAGGGCTTATAATGGGAGACTGTTGTAACAGCTTCTCATCTTAACTATACTGTACCAGTATAACAAATGTGAAAGGGGAGACTAAAGTTGGAAAGAAGTAGTAGCTTCTAACCATCACCCAAAATCATATAATGGCTACAAGTCATAAAGGAGATCCTATTTGGGAGTATTTTGAAGACAACCCTTCTCTGGGTAAAAAAGGAAAACGATGACACGATGTTCAATGGATGACACTATAGGGTAAAGTTAGGGAAGGGTGTCACCCAGGGAGTATGCCATAAAATCCCATTATTCTCCCATTCCCCACAGCAAGAACCCTTCAATAGGGGATAGCAGGTATGGTGTTGTATTTAATGACAAACTGTTCTTTGCATTCACAGCAATGAGGAGATAGCACATTTATTCACTATACTCTCTTTACAGTTACATATTCTTATCACCCTACTGCAAAATTTATGGTAGAGCATCCTTTCTAGTGCCTTTGCAGATCTTTCCAAAGTCCATCATTGATTTGTTTGTTTCGACATTGACTTTCATTATATATATAAAATACTTAGAGCTGCAGATTAAGTCAATAAGGTTTAAAGGGTGCCCTCATTTTAAACAGAACTTAATTTGATATTCTGTAGTCTCAGTTTCTATTAATAAATTATTCCTTTTAATAGATTATTAACTAAAATATCATGGACTTTTCTTTAAAACAGGTAGAAGCTTACTCATGGAAAGGACTTATCTTTGATAAAGAAACAGCTATGAAAGTGGAATAAGTTTCATGTCTTACCAATCTTACAATAGCTTGATTCCTTACAATCAAGCAAGTGCCATGATCTAACCTCACATTACTGAAAGCCTCAATATCCCAACTATAATGAAATCAGCACAGGTTATGTTGGAGATTGTCTGATAGATGGCACTGATACCAAAAACCGAGTTGATACCAAAACCCACATGTACATAGCCAAACACTGCGGTATTCTTTGTAAAAAAAACCTTTCACCAATTGTTAAGGCTGCCAGACATCAAGCATGTTTCCAGACATGCTAGTGCATTATTCCTATTTCTAGAGCGCCAGTTTCCAAACTGAACAGTACATGATCAGGATGTACAGGGGGAAAGATAGTATAAAAGTATCATTCCTCACATTCAACTGCACTAGAATGGAGAATCTGCTTGTCTTAAAGTCATACATCTGCCTTAAAGACATACATCTCCCATCGTCAGAAGGGACAGGGAGGAAGAAGGTAACAAGGAGATGACTGAAAACTATGATGCTGATGAGAATATTTGGTTCTGATGGAGCCAGGGATTGCAGTGGTGGTATCAAGAAATCTGAGGCACACACAGGGTTAAGGAATGAAGGAATAGCACAGATACATATGTGCAGATCTGGAGATACAGATTATGTGTAGATGCAAAGGCCAGAGGCAGCTTCCCCATAAGACCAAGTGAGGTGAAGGCTTCAGGCAGCAAGTGTACCATTGGGCAGCAAGTGTGGGCTCCCTGCTCAGTTGTGGGCTCCCTGCTCAGTCTCCCTTGACGTGTCACCCCCACCTGCCTGCTGCCGCCACCCTCCCTCACCTTCACTTCTGCTGCTGCTACCCTTTGCTCTGTGATTCCCCCACCTTGCTGGTCCTACCTCTCAAGCACCCAATTCACTGCTCCACCCACTGGATTGATCACCACCCCTCTTCCCCTCACTGGCCTTTTCAGTGGTGTGCAGCAGTGGTGTGCAGCACAATGGTACACTTGCTGCCTGAAGCCTTCATCTAGCTGGTGCCACTGCTTGCTGTAGCAGGTAGTGGGCATCTAGCATCACTGGCCAGTCTCTCTTTCTGTCATCATGCCCCCCACCCGCTTTTTCTCTCTCTTCCCTGCAACATCAAACATACACTTTGTCTCCTCACAATATGGAGAAGACGAGTTTGCTGGAGGGGACAGAGAGCAAGTGAGAGAGAAAGAGAATGTGAGAGAGTGCACCAGCAGAACAGTGGCATTCAGTAAGGATGTGCAAAACGTTTCGGGCACAGATCGATCTGTGCCCGAAACTAGCAATTTCGGGTGATTCGGGGCCGAACCGAATCACCCCCGATGCCCCCCGATATTTTTCGGGCCTGAGCCGAATCACCCCTGATTCGTGCCTGAAAAATTCGGGTGATTCGGGATGACGTCTCTTTGAATTTCCCGCCTTTTTGCCTCCATTGATTTCAGTGCAAAAAGGTCTGGTGTGACGCCTGCTCGAATTTTGGGTCCCAGGGGCAAAATAGTGGGGTGGGGTGGTAGTGCCTAATGGGTGGAGGCTACCACCCAAATTTCAGGGGAATTGGGCAAAGGGCTGATTTGTGGGGAATTTTTGAAATTTTAGTGTCTTTGGGGCAGATCGTGGGCATAGAGTGGGATCTGGGCAAAAAGAGTGGGGTGGGGTGGTAGTGCCTAATGGGTGGAGGCTACCACCCCAATTTCAGAGTGATTGGGCAGAGGGCTGATTTTTGGGGAATTGTTGAAGTTTACACATCTTTAAGGTTTTTCTCCATAAAGAAGCATTGAGGTGTCAGCAGATGTATAGCTTCACGTGGGGGGCAAAGGGGTGGCCTAGAGCAGTGTGGGGTTGGTGGTTGTGCCAGCTAGGGGCAAGGAAGCTACCTGAATTTTTTCAAAGGATTTGGGCAGAGGGCTGATTTTTGGTAAATTGTTGAAGATTACGCGTCTTTAAGCTTTTTCCTCATAGGGTATACATGGAGCTTTCAGCAGCCCCATAAGTGCACTTGGGGGGTGCTGGGGTGGCCCAGAGCGAGTGGTAGTGTAGTGCACATAGAGTGCCAACCACCCCCATGGGTTTCTAACCCATGGGGTACAGGGTTCTGTTGTTTCTGAGGTATTCTGAGTGTGGATTCTATGATAGCAAATTAGAGTGGATTCATGGTGTTTCATTGAAAATCTCATTTGAATCACCGAAAACCCAAATTGCACACCCCTAGCATTCAGTGAGACTAGCCAGTGATGCTGAATGCCCATTGCCTGCTGCAGCAAGCAATGGTGCCAGTCAGAGGACACAGCATGCCATTAAAGAAGCCAGAGTGAGTGATGGTGTCAGCTCCACCAGGGGTGGCCAGGGTCAGGGCCAGTGAGGCAGGGACAGGGGTGGCCTCCCTGGCAGCATGTTGCAAGTTGCCTCAAGCGGCAACAAGTCACCTTTGGCAAAAGGGCACATGACCTACAAAGACCGAGGGCTAGTAATCTAGACAATATGCTAGCATGCTGGGGTTTTGCAGAATGCATCAAAAACAAAACACAATTCTTATTGATCACACAAACTGAAGAGGTATTGATGCATATTATGTGGTGAGGTACAGAGAGATTTGGGATTGTCCTGAATCAATATGAATATTTTTCCAAAGCAAAATTATATACCATTCCCTGCAAGAAACATGCATTTTTCTCAACACTGCCATTTTATTAATATTTAGGGACAATTTATTGCATGGGGGGGTGCGCAGAACGGACTCCAGTAGCCTATCACTGAAAGTTGAATCAATTACTTACCATTTTTGCAGATGGGACAGCATTGTTCTGGTTCATATACAGGGTCAACACAGTCAGTCTGAGGACAAGCAGACACTGTGCACACTACTTCACCATTGGCTTCACAGCGGCATTTCTCACATGGCGAAACCTGCAAGTAAACCCAACTATACTGTAGTCAACTCAGTATATTTTCAGAGGCTGGATTGCATCTACATTATTCCATGTTGTAATTTCGTTTGTTTCAATTACTGCTAAAAGTGAATTACTGATTCCACATATAGTACATAGAGTATGTGCAATAAAAATTATTTTGGTGATACAAACATAAACATTGGCAGAAGTATTCTTCTAAACATTAGGAACAATTTCAGATGTGAAACTACCATCAATTTTGATTATTTCAATTCATTTCTAAAATGGCTACCAAATTAATGGAGGCAATATGTACTATACATCAGGGTTGCTTCTTTTGTGATATGACCATGGAACTTGGTGGGAATGTACCTGACAACATTACAAACAAACCACGCTTTTCGTGTGTGTGTGTGTGTGTGTGTGTGTGTGTGTGTGTGTGTGTGTGTGTGATATACTATACTATATCATACTATATTATTGACAGTATATTGAACATTTCATTGTCCTGGTCTTCCCCTGGTCACCACTGAGAGCTCTTCTTGTAATCACAATGTAAGTAGGAGCTCAACACAGGAGGCCACTGCTTCTGGAAGAGTTGTGAAAGTAAAGGGTGCCGGCTACCACTGTCTGTCTTCAAATGTTATAATCCACATTCTAACATTTATCACATTCCTACTACAAAGACCACCCATTGACCTACTGTACAGATTTTATCTACCACTTTCCAGGCCATATGGATCTTTTCTATCTTTACTATTTCTCCTCTGATCAAAATGATGTAATTCTTCAAACTTGCCAAATTTTGCTTGTCAGCTTGTAGAACTTGGCAAGAGCTGATTGCTCTTCCATAATGACTTATCACCTGTATGTATTGTGATTTCTCTGGTCTGTGATTGTAATAAATATTACTACTTTGTCTATCTGGCCCTATTGCCCATCTTCATTACTATGAATCAAATGGGGGAAATAGTCAATGAGAATAATTTGGTACAGTTCTCCATGGGGGCTGATTGTGAATTGGCTTTCTCACATAGGCAGCAGTATGGAATAACCAATTCATATTTAAATCCTGGGCATTGTCAGGCATCAGCATTAAGATTGGAGTGCTTAAATTTATATTCAACCTGACTTCAAAGAGACTATTAAAAAGCACATGATCTGATGATCACTGACCTTCTTACTTAATTATCTAAACTTCATGTTTCAAAACATATTCTCCTCCTTCTCTCTTGCACATACCTCAACATTTTTATAAATGGATAAAATTTGACAGGTTATTCACATCACAGTTTTTCCCAACACCGGAAATGAAAATGGTCAACCTCTGTTCTCAGAGGCAAACTCATAATTTGAAATGTGGAGAAATCAAGGATATTATCCCACTATCCTGGGGGGAAAGGAGACATTTTTAATTCCTAGGCAATTTTATCACATTTTCAGGCATTGGGCTGATGTTCTGTTTTTCATAAAAGTACACTATCAGCTTTCTTTCAACAAATATCTCTTATCCACACCATAATCAAATATAAATGGGTACAAATATGTCAAAGGGCTGGTTCACATGGTCAAAACAATGCTGGTTAACATCCAGCTGAGAAAGGGGCTGCCGTGGAGCACATGAGAAGGAATCCCAGTGGGAAGCCACACTGGCTTGCCCACACAATTCTGGTTGGCAACATTACAGCAGTTCCCGACTCCAGACACTGGCCCTGCCCTTGCTCAGACATGTCTCTGAGGACATGAATGCCATCCCAGCAGCCCTTGCCCTGCGCTCACATTGGCAAGGATTCACTATGTCATTGGCCCTGACTAGGGATGTGCATGGAACCGCGGCAGGGCGGTTTGAAGGTGGTGGGGGTCTCCCTTTAAGAGTGGGGGGAGGGTGCACTTACCCCTCCCACTACTTTTCCCCTTCCGGCGTCAGTTTTTCAAGCAGCCCATCGGGGTGACAGCATACCTCCCTGCTGTCCCGTTGCCCTACTTTTCCAGATATGACTGGAAGTTGCTGATGCACCGGTGCACACAGGCGCATCAGCAACTTTCAGTCATATCCGGAAAAGGAGGGCAACAGGGTGGCAGGGAGGTATGCTGCCACCCCGATGGGCTGCTTGAAAAACGGATGCCGGTGGGGGGAAAGCAGCAGGAGGGGTAAGTGCACCCTCCCCCCGCTCTTAAACGGAGAGCCCCACCACCTTCAAACTGGTGGAACCACCAGTTCTTTGAACCAGTTCAGAGGCCCATAAAGGGCCTCTGAACCAGTTCCATTCACATCCCGAGCCCTGACAGCAGCCACAGCAGCTCTGAGCACTCTTGGCTGTCCTCAAGCAATTGTAGAGCATTTTGGCAATGCTTGGCCCAGGGAGGTGGGGAAGCTGTGAAGGTTGCCAAAGGTTCTGACCACAGTGAGCCTCATATCACCCTGGCAGAGAGGGGAGAGAGCCAGTCAGTCAGAAAGTGGTCATCCAAGACTAGACAGATAGGCACACAGGGCAATCATCTAGCCCTGCCTGGACCCAGAGGTTGGATTCGTCAAATGCAGGGACCCCAGGCCAGGGAACCTGGGACAGCACTTTCCCTGCTGCCTGCCAGTAAAGCCCTCAGACTACTTAGGAGTATAATTCAAAACCTCAAGTCATGTAGCCCAGATGACATGAGCAGCCTACATAATGTTATTTGCTTAGCTAAAAGGAAAGCAACTGTGAAATTCTTCAATTTCTGTTAGGTTCTCGGTCCACATGCAAGAACACTAAGAAACATCACTCAATAACAACAGCAGCAACAACAACAACATTTATATACCACTTTTTAACAAAGGTTTTCAAAGCAGTTTACATAGATAAATAATAAATAAATAAAATGGATCCCTGTCCCCAAAGGGCTCATAATCTAAAAAGAAACATAAGATGGACATTAGCAATCCTAGAGGTACTGTGCTAGGGGTGGATAGTGCCAGTTACTCTCCCCCTGTTAAATAAAGGGAATCACCCCTTTTAAAATGTGCCACTTTCCCCAGTTATCAGGGGTTTGTTACATTCTAGGTAAAAAAAGACACAATCCAGTATTTGCTGTACTGGATTTTGAGCTAGATGCCTGGAACCTTCCAGAAGCAAGGGTGATAATTAATTTCAAATTTGTTTCTTTCTTTGTTTGTTTAAAATGTCTTATATACCACCTCCTCCAAAGACTCTAGGTGGTGAACAACAACAAGACCAATAACAATTAATTTTAAAAAAATAATAATTAAAGGGCAAATGCCTGGCAAAACAGGTGGGCCTTAAGAAGGGCCTTCAAAGCAGCCAGGGAGACTGAACGTCTCTGTGGGGGATTGGCACTGGTGGCCAGCCAGTGTCCAACAGGTTCGGGGATTTGAAGACAATAAGCTCAGACCAGGGTAAATGCAAAAGAATTTTATTAGGTAGAGATAAAGAATACCTAAAGAATCAATTTATTTAAAATAATCATTTTAATAGTTTTTTTAAAATTAATAAACCCAACTTAAATTTTAAAAAAATCTTATCTAAATTTAAAAGATAAATCATTTTCATTATTTTTAAAAAGTAACCAATGTTATCCATCCTACTTCCATCACTAAAAAAAGATATTTTAATGTATTCAGTCATTAAGAAAACCACATTTCAAAATTAACAACCTGATTCAACAAGAGGTCAGTTCAGCCTCTTATGTCACCTCATTCACCCTCTTGCCATCCTGCGGGCATCCAGCTCTATTAATGAAACCATCCCTCATCTGATAGAGGCAACCTCTTGCCTCACTTCTAAGCCATCCACGACTTTTTATTTATTTATTTTACTGAACATATTTATATACTGCCCAAAACGCAAATCTCTGACAAATGTTGTCACTGTCCTATACTGCCTACTTGGGTCAAGACTCCAGCTGATATAAGAGCGTCATACATTAGGCCACTCTTCTTCTGGCTGATGGCTATAGACATTACCTGTGGCTATAGACATTAGATCTTTAATCATAGTTGCCAAATTCTGACCAGCACAAGTTCCTGTCTTATGGCAAGAAGTATGCCAGGCTTACAGGTGAAACTCGAAAAATTAGAATATCGTGCAAAAGTTCATTAATTTCAGTAATGCAAATTAAAAGGTGAAACTTATATATGAGATAGACGCATTACATGCAAAGCGAGATAAGTCAAGCCTTAATTTGTTATAATTGTGATGATCATGGCGTACAGCTCATGAGAACCCCAAATCCACAATCCCAGAAAATTAGAATATTACATGAAACCAATAAAACAAGGATTGTAAATAGAACAATATCGGACCTCTGAAAAGTATAAGCATGCATATGTATTCAGTACTTGGTTTGGGCCCCTTTTGCAGCAATTACTGCCTCAATGTGGCGTGGCATGGATGCTATCAGCCTGTGGCACTGCTGAGGTGTTATGGAAGACCAGGATGCTTCAATAGCAGCCTTCAGCTCTTCTGCATTGTTTGGTCTCATGTCTCTCATCCTTCTCTTGGCAATGCCCCATAGATTCTCTATGGGGTTCAGGTCAGGCGAGTTTGCTGGCCAATCAAGCACAGTAATCCCATGGTCATTGAACCAGGTTTTGGTACTTTTGGCAGTGTGGGCAGGTGCCAAGTCCTGCTGGAAAATGAAGTCAGCATCCCCATGCAGCTCGTCTGCAGAAGGAAACATGAAGTGCTCCAAAATCTCCTGATAGACGGCTGCGTTGACCCTGGACTTAATGAAGCACAGTGGACCAACACCAGCAGATGACATGGCTCCCCAAATCAACACAGACTGTGGAAACTTCACACTGGACTTTAAGCATCTTGCATTGTGTGCCTCTCCATTCTTCCTCCAGACTCTGGGTCCTTGGTTTCCAAATGAGATGCAAAAGTTGCTCTCATCAGAAAAGAGGACTTTGGACCACTGAGCAACAGACCAGTTCTTTTTTTCTTGAGCCCAGGTAAGACGCTTCTGACATTGTTTGTTGTTCAGGAGCGGCTTGACAAGAGGAATACGACATTTGAAGCCCATGTCCAGGATCCAGCTGTGTGTGGTGGCTCTTGATGCACTAACTCCAGCCTCAGTCCACTCCTTGTGAAAGTCCCCAACACTTTTGAATGGCCTTTTCCTGACAATCCTCTCCAGGCTGCGGTCATCCCTGCTGCTTGTGCACCTTTTTCTTCCACACTTTTCCCTTCCACATAACTTTCTATTAATGTGCTTTGATACAGCACTTTGGGAACATCCAACTTCTTTTGCAATTACCTTTTGAGGCTTTCCCTCCTTATGGAGGGTGTCAATGATGGTTTTCTGCACAACTGTCAAGTCAGCAGTCTTTCCCATGATTGTAATTCCTAATGAACCAGACTGAGAGACCATTTAAAGGCTCAGGAACCCTTTGCAGGTGTTATGGATTGATTAGCTGATTGGAGTGGGACACCTGGAGCCTAGACTGTTGAACCTTTTCACAATATTCTAATTTTCTGGGATTGTGGATTTGGGGTTCTCATGAGCTGTACGCCATGATCATCACAATTATAACAAATTAAGGCTTGACTTATCTCGCTTTGCATGTAATGCGTCTATCTCATATACAAGTTTCACCTTTTAATTTGCATTACTGAAATTAATGAACTTTTGCACAATATTCTAATTTTTCGAGTTTCATCTGTAGTTTTTCCTTGCTACAGTTCTGCAGTATCTCAAGTATTGCCCCTGCTCCTATATCAGCTGGGAATCTGATCTGTACCTAATCAGTGAGGCGAGTGGGTAACTAGCTGCACCCTAATGAGGAAATAACTTATTGTCAAAAATCTCTCAAAGAATCAGGAGCTCACAGTTCTTACCAAGAATTAGCAATCCTGCTTCCGATCCTTTTTATAGCTCTTGACCCTGAAGAAAAAGCCTTCCTTGTTACTATGTAACTGCTAACAGTTAAAAAGTCTTTCTGTGACCAAAATTCAGCTTCTTGGTGCTTTAAGTAACTGCAGCCTGAGAATGTCAACCGTGTACACTTCTGCACGGTGGATAAAAATAAATTAGTTTTATTTAAAATAAAAACATAAACGATTGAAATTAGATTTTTTATTTAAATCAAAAATTTTAAATAATTAATTACTAAATTTCAAATTATAATTTTAAAAATAACATGGCTAAAATTAAAACTCATCACGAACATTCTACACCAACACTGCAAAAATGAATTAACGATTCACACACACTGGATTAACTATCAATCAAACTTGGGTATTCATTTCAGTTTCATCTCATGAAAAAGGCTGTAGTCTTGCTCTGAAACTATCAGCTCTTGCTTTTGGAAGTGTCTTGGCTTTTAGATTCTGTTTCTAAATAGTTGTCATATGTGCAAAGACATGGACTGGATAGTATGGAAGTTATTTTGTGGTGGGGTTAGGCCAAGGCCAGAGATATACATTTTCTGGAAATTTTTGCACTGGAAAATTTTCCAATGCAAATGGGCCACTTTTATTTGCATAAAATCTGCATTATTTCTTCCTCTCAAAACAATTACTATACAAATTTCCCTCATGTCCTAAACAGACTGTGATCTGATTTGACATGTTACGTAACCTATTTATACAGTTAAAGCAAAAAACATAAAGCACCCAAATACCTCCACCATATTAATTTCCTCTCACTGTATCTCAAAAGTTACTCAAGCCAATCAGAAATATTAGTAATGGCAATGTTTCTGTTTAAAAAAATAGCATATGGGGAAAATCCGGAAAACTTTCCATTTTGGAAAATTGTATGTAGAAAATTTTCTACCCCAAATCTCTGGCCAAGGTAGTGGAGTTGACAGAGACACAATATCACAATTATCTTCACTATATTTCAAGCAGGGACCACTTTAGCAAAAACTTTCAATTTGAGAGCCATTTCCCACATGCTGATCTCTACACAGTACTGTGATTTTTGCAGTGTCAGAGGGGTCCTTTAAGAGAAATAGAGCCCTTTTAAAAAAAATTAAGATTTTATTAATTTCTAATACAAAGAATACAAAAGGCAAGAAAAAAAAATTAAAAACTTGAAATAAAATTAAAAAATTAAAATTAAAATTAAAAATTGAATCAAAAAGACAAAAGGCATCTCTAAACTTCTATATACTAAGGTAAAGTACAATCATTGAGATACAAATTAACTGTCTTATTAGAAAAAAAGAAAAGAGAAAAAATTAGAACAAGAAGATAGCATAAGAATTTATCATGTAATAGCAATTAGATATAGGACTGGTTTATGTGTTCTTTCAAATATCAAACCGTTTGTTGTTTTCAACCAACAAACATTAAACAATTGCTTCAATGCAGCTTTTCTCTAATTAGTACCAAGAGCCCTGTCCTGCTCCAGCACCATCTTGGAAGGTATGTATGGTGTGCTAGGAAGCTCCTTACCTGCTCGCCCCCTCCCTGCCACTTCCCCCTGCCCCCCCCCCCATCGGTTCTTGTTTTAGAAACAGCCATGTGGGGCTGCAGCATTTCTTCCTATGGCCCTGATCAGTGTCAGCATGAAAATGACCAGTGCGCGTGCGACCTGGTCATTTGCATGCTGACCGGGCCTGCTCAGTTGGCCTTTGAACATGTGCGGAGGTCAACTGAGCAGTGCGAGTGGGGCAGCCTCCCTGCAGGATGCTGTGTCAGCTGACATGGTAACATAGTACATACCAGGAACTATCAAAAAAATTACACAAAGTATTTCCTCCTAGATGGTGTAAATGCTCTACTGAGTTGTACGCTAACAGGTTTTACTGATCAGATTTACTGCAGAGGGGAGGAGAGTAGACATTTGAATGCACAGAAGGACCACTTGAAGAATCACAGTCAGAGGTAAGCAACCTGCCAATCTCAAGATTGGTGCAAAGAGCTTGCGGGCAGACTGTGGGGAAGGCGGGTTTAACCTACCTTCCCCACAGATTATCTCCTCTTTGTCCCAGGGTGGACGGATCGCCTGCCCAGACAACTGGCTATGCTCCCAGCAGTTCCGGGGGTTGGGATACCGGGATGTGCCGCTGCGCATCACCCTGTCTCCTGGAGCTCCAATAATGGATCACACAAGTGCACAATGCATTATTGGGATCCCCCCTCCCCTGCTGAGTTTGCCAGCTGCAGCTGATACACAATTTAAAAAACGAGGTTAGGGGAGCACTCGCTCCCTTAACCTTATTTTAGAGGAAGGATACTTTGGCAGGTTTGCCACCATGTAGCTTCTGGGACTGGGCCCAATACTGGCAGTTCACATGAGCATGCAAAACTGGGCTGAACTCCCTTAGCTCAGTTTTGCACACTCTTGTGAATAGCCTCATAGTGTTTAATGAAGGAGTATGGCTGTGCAGCTCTGTAAATGTTGGGTATAGGCATATGTATTGGCACTGGTGGCCAGCCAGTGTCCAACAGATTCAGGGATTCGAAGACAATAAGCTCAGACCAGTGTAAATGCCAAAGAGTTTTATTAGGTAGAGATAAATAATACCTAAAGAGAATTACAGAACAAAAGGATATACCAAATGTCTCTTCAGCCATCAGGAACCCGAGATGAAGACAGACGGACCCACTTAAAGCTGGCTGGTGCATAGCATCTTCCTAGGACTCCAGAGCTACTCTCAGGTTCATATTACTGGGGTGTCCTGCTGCCTTTTTATACTTTTACAGAACTCATAACAACACCTGGAGATGATCTGGTCACACACCTTATCAGTGTTTGGGTGGGACTCAAACACTTAAACAACTGCCAAGGACTCATTAACACCACCTGAAGATGGTCTGGTGGGTTCATCTTATCAGTAGTTTGGGTGAGACCCAAACACTTGACCAACTGCCAAGGACATTCTAATTAAGATATTGTTCTTGGAGCAAATCTTATCTATCCTTCCTTTTTCATGTGGTTAGAAGGATGTTTTAAGTAAACCTTACTAATCAGTACAAAAAGGATATATGAAGTCAAAATTAGGGATGTGCACAAATCGATTTTTCTGATTCAATTTGTGCCCCTAACAAGTCAACCCCTGATTTGTTTTGTATCCAAATCTACCCCCTCCAAATCACCCCAGATTTGATTTGTATTTGCTTTGATTCAATTTTGATTGGGACCGATTCAGACCACTTAACAAGGACCTAGGACCACCAAATTTGGGTGATGGGTAGGTCCCCATGGGTGCCACCTACCACCCAAATTTCAAGGCAGTGAGGCACCTGGTTGATTTTTAATGGATTTTATTTTAGTTTTTACTGATTTTGAACATTTCCACCATAGGAAACAATGGGGATTCAAAGTTGCCATATCCTAACCTTAAAATGGATCCTCAGCTTTCTTTTCTTTTTTTTAAAGCTAAGCTCTAGCCCTTGTAGAAGTGGAATTATGGAGCCAGATCTGCAGTCATTTTTCAAGTGCTTGGATTCTTTGGTGTATAATAACTTTTCCTCATAATGAATCCCTATGAGGATTCATTGCACACCTTCATTTCTTCTGTTCATTTTGACTGTCAATGGACAGTGCCACTGTCAACTGCCATGTGCCAACTACACCCGCCCCCCACCTGCAAGGCAGTGGGGTACTCATTTTAATTTTAAGGAATATTCAAATGTTTAGATTCTTTGGTGTCTAATAACTTTTCCTCATAATGAATCCCTGTGAGGATTCACCCCTGCCACACACAGTGGGATACTCAGTTTATTTTTAAGGTATTTTTGAAGCGTTTTGATTCTTTGGTGTCTTCATTACACACTTTCATTTCTTCTGTTCATTTTGACCCCAGTGCTTTGTGGGCGGGCGTGGGGAATTAGTGGGATCCCATGTGCCAACTACCCCCCAACCCATAAGCCACTGGGTACTCTGTTTATATTTCAGGAATTTTTGAGGTGTTTAGATTCTTTGGTGTGTAGGGATTCATTATGAGGAAAGGTTATTAGACACCACAGAGCCTAAACACTTGAAAAAAAATCCTAGAACAGAAACTGAATAGTACCCCACTGCCTTGCGGGTAGGAGTGGGTTGTAGTTGGCACATGGCAGTTGACAGTTGGCACTGTCAAAAAGACAGTCAAAATGAACAGAAGAAATGAAGGTGTGTAATGAATCCTCATAGGGATTCATTGAGGGAAAGTTATTATATACCAAAGAATCCAAACACTTGAAAAATAGTGACCACAAATTTTGCTCCATAATTCCACTTCTACAAGGGCTAGAGATTAGCATGTGTGTGTGTGTGTGTGTATAAAAGCTGGGAATCTGGGGGAATTAACAGGACCACAGTGGTGATTTTTTTTGGTCTCCAAATCACCCGAATCAGCTAGATTCAGGTACAAATTGATTTGTACCCAAATCAGTTTACACATCCCTAGTCAAAATATTAATGCATGAATGCAGGTGGTACAGTGAAAAACAAGGTCTCAGAAGGTTACAAAAGTTTGAGGTTATAAAAGTTCAAAATGAAACCCTTTATGTGAATAGTAATATTGGGAATCTACAAAATCCTATGTGCATAGAGGGACAAAGGGGACCACAGCACTAAACCTCCTTGCCATATCTTCTGCAGTGACACTATAGCATATCTCTATGAAAGGCTGTTGAATTTGCCTTGGAGCAGAAGGAAATCAGGGAGGCACTGAAGAGATACAGAGAGCAATAATGGGTGACTTCAATTACCTTCACATAGACTAGGTAAAGTCACATTCAGGTAATGACAAAGAGGCTAAATGTCTAAATACACTAAATGATTGTGCCTTAGAACAGTTGGTCATGGAACCAACCAGAGAGAAAGTGATCCTGGACTTAATCCTCAGTGGTGCTCAGGGCCTGGTGACATGGAATCCAAGGAAGCCCAATATGGACACTTTTGGCTTCAGAAGAGAAAACTTCTTTAAAAATGAGGGTATTGATGAAAAGAAAGTTCAAAGGGAAGGTCAGGAAGGCAAAATCATTCCAGAGTGCATGGAACTTATTTAAAACCATTAAAATAATGTAAGTTCATTCCATTAAAATGATGGGAGCTCAGAATGTATACCACCCCACACCCAAAGATACCACCAAATCCAGGAGAATGCTTGCATGGTTAACAAATAGAGTAAAGGAAGCTATAAAAGGCAAGGAGACATCTGTCATAAAATGCAATCCTGCCCCAATGAAGAGAATAGAAAGGAATACAAATGCTGGTAAAATAATTGCAAGGGACAATAAGGGATGTAAAAAAAAAAAAAAGTTTGAGGAACATATGGCTAAAAACATCAAGGGGAATAATAAAAAATGTCTTTCAATACATCAGAAGCAGGAAACCTGCCAGAGAAGCAACTGGACCATTAGATGGCAAGGGGGTGAAAGAGATGATCAATGAGGATATGGAAATTGCTGAGAAGTGAAACAAGTTTATTGCATTTGTCTCCATGATAAAGGATACCGAGCGAGCATATACCCATGCCTGAACTGAGCTTCTCGGGGAGTGAGGATGAAGAACTGAGTCAAGAAGAAATGACAAGAGATGATGTTCTAAGCCATCTTGAAAAATTAAAAATTAACCAAGGCCAGATGGCATCCACCCAAGAGTTCTTAAAAAACTTAAATGTGAAATTGCTGATCCTTTAGCAAATACAGTATATGTGACTTGTTCTTACACTCAGGCACAAAGCCATAGGAGTGGTAACTACCCAGTGAAAATCAATCTTCAAAAAGGAATCCAGGTGATTTAAAAGGTGGGGGGGGGAGGGTTCAGGTCCAGGGGGGGGATAAAATTGTCAAACCTATAGAAGAACAGGCCTTGCTGAAAGAGAATCAGCATGGCTTCTGCAAAGCTAAATCTTGCCTCACTAACATTTTGGAGTTCTTTGAGAGTATCAATAAGCATGTGGATAGAGGTAATACAACTGACATAGTATACTTGGACTTCCAAAAAGGTTTTTGCAAGGTTCCTCATCAAAGGCTTTTGAGTATATTTAGCGATCATGAGATTAGGACACATATTCATTCATGGATTGGTAATTGGTTGAAAGTCAGAAAACAGAGGGTAGGAATAAATGGACAGTTTTCATAATGAAAAATGTAAGAAGTGGGATTCTACTGGTATCTGTGATTCTTAATTTATCACAAATGAACTAGAAATTGGGGGGTAAGCAGTGAAGTGGCCAAATTTGCAGATGACATTAAACTATTTAAGGAAGTGAAATCCAAAACAGATTGTGAGGTGCTCCAAAAGGATCTCTTCAAATTGGGTGGCCGGGCAACAAAATAGTTCAGTGTAAGCAAATGTAAAGTGATGTACATTGGGGGAAATGATCTGATGGGATCTGAGCTGCCAGTGACTGACCAGGAGAAGGAACTTGGAGTTGTGGTGGACAACTCATTAAAGATGACCTGGGCACGCAAATGGCCAGTGCGCATGTGCAGCAGGCTTCAAAATGGCCGTCATGAGCAGGGAGAGGGCCAAAAAGGCCCATAAAAGGGCTGAACTGGTCCTAAAAAAACCAGGAGGCCAGCAGAGGAAAGCAGGAACCATTGGAGTTCGCTCCGTGGCCATAGCAGCATCCCCCAGAGGCCAACAAACCAGACCCTCCCCCCTTCGAACCTGGGGCCCAGAGCAACTTGCACAGATCCAAACTGGGCCCAGTTCAAGTCCGGTTTGATTTGAAACAAATCGGGCTTCCCAGTTCCATGCACACCCCTACAACTGAATGAGCAGCAGTAGTGAAAAAAGCAAATTCCATGCAAGGAATAATTAGGAAGGAGACTGAAAATGAAAATGCTTATATTATGATGCCTGATACAAATCTATGTTGTGGCCACATTTGGAATACTGTGTACAGTTCTGGTCACTATACCTCACAAAGGATATTGTAGAACTGGAAGAGATGCAAAACAGGACCAAAAAAAAAAAAAAAGGCCAGAAAGCTAAAGCACTTTTCTTATGAGGTTACAACATTTGGGGCTTTTTAGTTTAGAAAAAAGGTGGCAAAAGGGAGACATGACAGAAGTTTATAAAAGTATGCATGGTGTGGAGAGAGTGGAGAAAAAGATGTTTTCTCCCTCACTCACAACTCTAGAACCAGGGGTCATCCCATGAAACTGATTGCCAGAAAATTTAGGACTGACAAAAGGAAGCACTTCTTCACACAGTGTATAATTAATATATGGAATTCTCTGCTATGGGTTTGTGGCGATGGCCACCAGCATGGACAGCTTTAAAGGGGGCTTAGACAAATTTATGGAGGAGAGTGCTTCAATGGCAAGTAATCTTGATGGCTATAGATTACCTCCAGGAGCATTTCCAGACAGGGCTTTTAGTTTGGAATGGAGGGTGTGTGTTCACACATTGGCTGGATTGACACTGAAGTCTGTGTGAGATATTGGGGAGCACTTCACATACAATTTGGGTTTTTCATTGCATGTTAGAGCCTAGCTGGATGTATGTCTGGGGTTAAAAAATCCACTTTTTGCATCTGGTTTTTTTGGACAAATTCAGACTTGCAGTAAAGTCTTGCAGTAAACCCACAGTAAACCCTCTTGTCTGGGAAAGCTCCAGGTTCAGAATCAGGATGCCTCTGGACACCATTTGCAGGGGAGCAACAGCAGGAGAGGGGACATGCCTTCATCTCCTGGTTTTGGACTTTCCAGAAGCATCTGATGGGCCACTGTGGGAAATAGGATGCTGAACTAGATAGGCCTTGGGCCTGATCCAGCAAGACTCTTCTTATGTTCTTATGCTCTTATGCCAATGCTTGAGTAGAATGGGCTTTGACCCCCAGTGCAATCAGCCATTTAGTGACTTCATAACAAATTTTGATAGGTGAAATGATCCATCATGACAAACATTGGGAGGAAACCTACATTCTCAAGTCAGAACAGAAGCAACACAGAAACAATACATTTGTTTTATGTAGGATGGCAGTTCTATGCAAATAAAAAGAGATTGTTCTATAACCCTAACCCTCTGCTTGTGAAGTGGGAGATGAGAAAAATATAGGTAAAGAAATTTCTGTGAAACATGAAAGGTAGAGACTCTTTTAGGTAGAAAATTAACTCCAGGGTGTAATACCATCATGCCTTTAGCGCTCAGGTCTCAGTACTGTGTGCTGAGATCTGACAGATTGTTACTAAAAAGGCTGTTTTCCATGAGAGTAACCATAGATCCCAGATTGCTAATGGTTCAAATGGTTTTCTCATGAGTTGCGATAGAACCAAGAATATAGTTCAAGCCAGTGTTTTCTTGGATGGTATCAGGTAGAGATGCATGAGGCCTCTGAATAAACTTTTAATTTCTGAAGCTCTAAAAAGTTTAAAACTTTAAAAGTGACCCTTCCACCTCTTTATGTGAGTTCATTACAATGGCTGCAAGATATACAGTACCTTGAGAGAGGAAAGGGCTTTATTTTCTAAATCACAAGGAGGCACAAAAGAACCAGATTTAAAAGAGCAGCTTGTGGTGACAGTTTGTACTGAGCTGTAAACATAGAAAAACATATCCACTTAGCTGTGTGGAATCCATTTCAGCTGTGTGGAAAACATTTCAGTGTGAAATCCTTCCTAGCTGCTCTTATAGCTTTTACTACTTTCTGCTCTAATGGTGCCACCATGGTATTCCCCAGCTTATAAGCCTGATGGTGTGAATATCAGGGTGAAGAACCTGCCATCATCTTTGGAGAGGCATTGAAGATGGGTTGGAATCTGCAGGTGAGTCCTGTGAAATAGGTATAGGAGTATGAGAAACCATGATTGGCAGGGCCACCATGGTGATATAGTTATGCAGTCTGCCTTGCCCCCCATTTAATGACTTATTCTGTTTATTAGACAGAGGGAAAGGGGGAAATAGACAGAGATCGCAACCCAACAGTGGAGAAACACATCACCCAAGGAAGCAGGGTCATGTCCCATTCTGCTGCAAAAGATACTGCGCATAGGCAGGTTAATCATTGACCAGTCCATGCAGTTGTACCGGAAAATGGATAGGCTGCAGTCAGCACAGCTCTTGTTAATGCCAGGGCAAGGTGGGAGGGGAGAAAGAGGCACAACCAGGGTTGCCATAAATCAGAGGCAGCTGTGTCTCATTTGCCCCCCGCCCCACCAGCTCATTAGGATGAGCAGCTACTGGATTTGTTCATTAGGAATCATAAGAGTCTAGTTAAGAACATAAGAACCACCCTGCTGGATCAGGCTCAAGGCCCATCTAGTCCAGCATCCTTTCTGTTTCACACAATGGCCCACCAGATGCCTCTGAGAAGCCCACAGGCAGTGAGTGAGGGCTTGCCCCCTCTCCTGCCATTGATCCCCTGCAACTGGTATTTAGCAACATCCTGCCTTTGAGGCTGGAGATGGCCTATAGCCACCAGACTTGTAGACACTGATAGACCTGTCCTGCATGACTAGTTTCCCCATCCACACAGATGGGATGACATAGCCAATATCCCTTTTTATTTCATTTTTCAGGGGAAAATGCATGAATGAAACAGACACATGGGAAGATAAACTTATTTCAGAGCACTCAAACATTTTTTGGTCAAAATACCAAAAAGAGAGAGATTTTATTGCAAGTTTAGGAGCAAGGATTAGGAGAAGAGGAAAAGATTAGGCATATAAGAAAGCAAAAACTTGCAAATTAGTTTCTAGTCCTATAGATCTAAATTAGGGATGTGCACGGAACACACATCAGCAGCATTGCCCTCCTCTTCTGGATATGACTGGAAGTTGCTGACACTCGCAGGTGCGTCAGCAACTTCCAGTCATATCCAGAAGAGGAGCGCAAAGGGGCAGCAGGGAGGTACATTGCCGCCCCGATGGGCTGCTAAAAGAACCGACGCCAGTTGGGGGGAAAGAGGTGAGAGGGGTATGTGCACCCTCCCCCACTCTTAAAGGGAAACCCCCAGCACCTTTGAACCAACAGAACCACCGATTCTTTGAACTGGTTCAGAGGCCCATAAAGGTTCCAAGCACATCCCTACTCTAAATTGCAGGAACACTTAGTTACAGCAGTGGTTAACAAACTGGGAGCCTTCAGATGTTGCTGAACTACAACTCCTATTAGCCCCAGCTACAATTTATTGTGGCTGGGGATGATGGGAGATGTAGTTCAGGCACATCTGGAGGCTCCCAGTTTGGGAACCACTGGGTTACAGTCTTTCTAGACCAGTTTAACCAGGGAGGGACAAATAAGGCTGGCTGAAGTTCACCAGAAGGGGAGAGAACAAAGGGGGAGAGAGACATGCAATTCAACCAAACTAGGTTGGAGTAGGCAAGGTCAAAATTATCCTTACAACTAATAGGAGATGACATCCCTCAGGTTTACAGAGCTAGGAACACCGTTGCTGGGAGGGAATCAACCCCATTGGTAGGGGTGGGCACAATAAACTTTTTTGATTTGATTCAAGCTCAAATTGAATAGCAAAAATCTCAAATTGATTTGTCAAAAACAGCAGGCTTGGCCAGCTGCCTCAACAAATCAACCTCGAATCACTCAAATCACTCAAAATTGAGTGATTCAATTTCCATTTTGAGGCCCCCTTTCCCAGGAAAATCAGGCCTCAAAATGGCGCTTTTCCCCGGGGAAAGCTGGTCTACCAATTGGGATTGGCAGATAGAGCAGATAGAATAGCCCAAACTTAGCATGTGTGCCTACCTGGGTAGACCAGTCCTCCAAGGCAGGCTGATACATGATGTCCAGAGCAGAGGGCTGGTCTACCACCTGATCCCAATTGGTAGACCAGTTCTCTCCAGGGGAAAGTGCAATTTTGAGGCAAAATGGGCTTCAAAATCGTGTTCTAATCACCCAAATCAATTCAGGTTGAATTGGGGGGTGATTCCCCTTGATCCCGAATTGGGCCCCGTATGTTGAGGGTGATGCGATTCAGGGTCAAATTTGCGAATCACTCCTGATTTGACCCCATTCTATTTGAGGGCTAATCAAATTGCACACCCCTATCTATTGGTGGCTTATTTAATGGACAAGATCTTTGCACCTGTGGGCCTTCTACTTATATCCCAAAATAAAAGATGAAAGATATGTTAAAAATTATTTGCTCTGGCATACTAGAAGTGAAAAACTAGAAGTGCATGTGCAACAGCAGGCATTACAATAGCTACGCCCATGCTGAAATGAAATCACAGTTAGTTTTTGCTCTATTCTGCACATTTCATTCTAGATGGTTGCCAAGTGAATACTTTGTGATGAATAAATAACATATAGAGAGCACCTTCTTTGTTATGAACTCTGCCGCCTGTTATGATTTTCTGGAGAGATCAGGTTACAGTTGCCGCCGGCTCGTCTGGTGGCGACCAGGGACCAGGCTTTCTCTGTGGCTGCCCCAGGGCTTTGGAATATGCTCCCTGATGATATAAGAGCATCTCCTTCTCTGTTTGTTTTCAGAATACCCTGTAGCAGATTACAGTCTTTGTCTCAGAGCAAGCTCACGTGAGGGAAATAAATGCTGAATCATCCCTGCTTGTAGGGGTGTGCACAGAACCACCAACTGCGGTCCGGCACTGGGGTTTGGGGTAGCTTTAAGAGCGGCGGGAGGGTTTACTTACCCCTCCCGCTGCTTTCCTGCTCTGGCGCCGTAATCTTAAGAGTAATTGGGGCGGCAGGATACCTCCCTGCCGCCCCTTCCCCGATGTTGCTGAAAAATCTCCCAGGAGTGTTTTGCGTGGACGTCACAGAGACATCGTGCACGCACTTCACGTCTCTGTGACGTGCGTGCGCGCAAAACACTCCTGGGAGGTTTTTCGGCAACATCGGGGAAGGGGCGGCAGGGAGGTATCCTGCCGCCCCAATTACTCTTAAGATTACGGCGCCAGAGCGGGAAAGCGGCGGGAGGCGTAAGTAAACCCTCCCGTCGCTCTTAAAGCTACCCCCCACCCCGAACCGAATCACCCAGGTCTGGACCGGTCAGGAGGCTTTTTCAATGGCCTCCAGACTGGTCCGGGCCCATCCCTACCTGCTTTTGCTGCCTGGCTAGGCTCCTCCGAAAACTATCCTGTATGATCAGTAGGTTCAAAATGCTGCCACCGCCACCCCTTTATCAACAGAGCTTGAACCTCCCTGGGCTTGGGGTGGAATCCCAGGGAAAACTCTATTTATTTTGCTCTTGGGCAAGTACAGAAACCTTCCATGGGCAAGCCTGCACGTGATGTGAAAACTGATAGCTTCTGACTGTTTGAGGATGAGATTGCACCAGAGGAATCCCCCTTTGTCCCAACTTTCTGAGTTAAAAACCAACTCGGAGAGGCTCGTAAAAAGCAAAGAACTAAAAAACAGTTTTTTCCAATTACTACAGACTGTTTCCATATGAGAATTTCTCAGTGTTTAAATTCAGTTGAAAATACTTAGTGAGGCTCTTCTCACAATCACGTAGACCTTCTATGGGGCTTGTGAGGAGAGCGGGCTAAGCCCGCTCTCCTCACAGATGACCAGCTAGTCTGCTCTGGGTGGCTGCAGTGGCCACCCACACGACTGCCGACTCTGCGCGGGCTGGGAGCATCACGGGGCCGCGTGGCCCCTGGAAGCTCCAGTATGCCCTGCACGAGCACTGCAGACCCACAAGACTCACCTGTTCTCTCAGACTTTATGTGATTATTTTTATTGTGTTTCGTGGATTTTAATCAGTGGCTTTTTATATCGTTCTGAACTTTGTACACCACCTAGGTACAAAAGTATGATAAATAAATATAGAGATGTGCAAAATGTTTCAACTTGAAACAAGCCTTTTTGAGCTCAAAACAAAATGCCCTTCAAATAAAGGTTGTTTCAAGCTCGAAACAAAGCAACCCTGAATGCTATTTTGGAGGCCTGTTTTAACCGTGCAGAATGGTTTTCTGGCCCTGGCTTCCAATTGGCTTGTGATATCCTTGCTTCTTAGTTGGCTTGTTATCAGACAAATCAAGTGTTGTCATGGGCACCTGTGCCCCTATTGGCTGGGGGGAGGGAGGAGGGGGGACACATTTGGAGGGAATTGCAAAATTTATTCAAAGGGACTCAGAGGCAGAGAGAGTCCTTATAGTGTGCCTCTCTTGAAGAGGATACACCAGGAGAGGAAGAAGGAATCAAGGAAGGTTTGATTTTGTGGTATTCTTTTATCAGCACTGGGTATAATATGCTGTGTTATTGCTGCTATAACTGTCTAGTATTGCTGGATCTCAGATTGACAAAGGCAGAACTTGGGTGCCTTCCTTTCTTGAGTTGTAGTTTGTTTTTATGTGAGATAATGTTGTAGTAAGACATGGACAGTGGCAGGTGTGTGTGTGTGTAATATTTCTTGGTGATTGCTGTCATGAGTTCCATGTCTGGCCCTGAGACTAACTTGTGCTTCATTTGGTGCTCTGGTCTGCTCTGCAGTCTGCATTGCAAGGTGTACTCAGTCAAAATGAGGTTCAAGTTGCTCTAGTTGAGCTTATGGCTATGCTTGCTGTTAAGGGCTTTGCTGTGGCGATTTGTGTGGTAATGCAAATTGCCTCTGCATATGTTCAAATGTCACTAAAATGTCATTTGCACATGCTCGGAAGCCTGAACCAACCTGACCTGTCATTTGGGAGGCCGGCGGGGGTTGAGGGTGGGGTTGGAGGAGTTCCCACTGCTCCCATCAATGTCACTGCCACAGCTGCCTCCACTGCCCCTGGCAGCTACAATTTAAAGCTTTTAAATTTTACAATTTAAACCTTTTCTCTTCACACCGCCGGCCTTAGGTTAGGGAATCTCCCTGTACTTTTAAGGGGGAATTTTTCACATTATTCCCCTTTACAAGTATACTCCTCGAACTGGTCCAGGAACTGGTGGCGACACTTTGGTGTCCCTAGGAGCTACCCAAATGAAACAAAGGGGTGCTTCAAGTTTCCCCATTGTTCCCTATGGCTGAAATTCTCTAAACAAAATGAGTTGTTTCTGAGTTGTTCTGATGAAATGATTTGGGTTCAAAATGATTTGTACCCAGATCTACCTGTTTTGAGTGATTTGTGAACAAAACAAATCACTAGGCTTGTGCATTTCGATTTGGGTACAAAACGTTTTGTGCCTGAAAATGGCAATTTCAGAGGTTTTGTAACCAAAACAAAATCAAGAATTAAAAAACAGAGATTTTTGTTTACAAATCGAAATGACTGTGTTTTGGACAGAATGCTTTGTTCTTTGGAAAAGCATTACAATTGAAATTGACTTCTCTGACTCTCTCCACTCCAGCTGAGGCATTCAGTGATTAGCAGAAGATAAGATATGCAAAAAGCTTTTGAGCTTGAATGGTTTAGTTAAGTATGTGTTGTATTCAGTGTGATTGAAATGCAAACTGACCATGCAAAGGGATTAGGAAGACAGCATTTTGAGACAGAAATACCCAAATATCTTTGGCTCAATGCAATTCCAAAGCTCTTGCTAAAAGCCATGGTATAAATTGTGTGGAGAAGCTTTGCGAGAAGCTGGTTAGGAAAGTTCTGAAATTACACAGGTTTTTCTTTCTAAAGGTTTAGAAAGAATCTCTTGACTTGTTCAGGGGTCTTTTGAAGAGCTATTTTGTTTTTCTTCTGATTTTTATGAGTTATAGTTGAGCAGTCTAATGTAATTTAGGCCACTATGTAATTTGGTGGGACATGATGTCTAAGCCAGTGGTTCACAACTTTTGCCATTACAGGGACCGGTCATCCACATGAGACTACCAGAGACAGAAGGAGGGGGTGGGGAATATCCCTGTCAATTTATTGACATCCCCAGGAATCTTAGTTGCTTCTCTCTTTCTTGTAACCATGATCCATGGTTTTGCACTTTCTTAAATGCAGTGATGATAAATCTCCACAATTCTGAACAGTAGGCTGATTTGTTTGGGCTACGGCTCACTCCACTTCAGTTAAATGAACATTTGAAGCTGTTCCATAATACCAAGGCAGTTTTATTTTATTTTTATTTATTTTTTTACATTTTATATCCCGCTCTTCCTCCAAGGAGCCCAGAGCGGTGTACTACATACTTCGGTTTCTCCTCACAACAACCCTGTGAAGTAGGTTAGGCTGAGAGAAGTAACTGGCCCAGAGTCACCCAGCTAGTATCATGGCTGAATGGGGATTTGAACTCGGCTCTCCCCGGTCCTAGTCCAGCAATCTAACCACTACACCATGCTGGCTCATTGGTCTATCTTGCTATCTCAAATGACCTGTGGTCACTGTTCCATGGGGAGGGAGTGTTTTTATTGAAAGATTGCTTGAATTCACAAATGGGTTGTGCTGCTATGCTAGTGTGTACAGGGACAGGGTCACACCCGCTGCAAAACTCTCAAATAACTGTGCCAAAAAATTAAGCGTCGTTGCTGTTCATCATTCTCTTCACTCTTTCAACTTGTTTATTTGGGGCTTCAGGGGCAAAACAGTGGGTTGGGTGGCAGTGCCCCAAGGGTGGTGCACCCAGATTCCAAATAGGGCAAAGGGCCGATTTCTTAGGAATTTTTGAGGTTTATGCATCTTTAAGATTTTTCCCCATAGGGAATAATGGAGGTTTCAGCAGCCTCATAACTCCACCTGGGGGGCACTGGAATGGCCCAAAGTGAGTGGTGGTGTAGTGCACAGAGGGTGCCAACCACCCCCCTGGATTGCTAGCCCATTGGGGTACTGGGGTTTGTTGTTTCTGAGCTGTTGAGTTTAGATTCTCTGGTAGCAAATGAGATTTTAAATGAAAAACCATGAATCCACTCTCATATGCTACTAGAGAATCTACTCTTAGAACATCTCTAGAACAACAAAACTCTGTACTTCATGGGTTGGCAACCCATGTGGGTGGTTGGCACCCTATGTGCACTACACTGCCACTTGCTCTGGGGCACCCCAGTGCCCCTCAAGTGGAGTTATGGGACTGCAGAAATCTCCATTATACCCTACGTGGAAAATCTGAAAGACATGTAACTTCATTAAAATCAGCCCTTTGCCAAATTCCTCTGGAAAAAAAATTGTGGTAGCTTCCTTGTATCAACTGGGCACTACCACCAACCACACTCCACTCTGGGCCACCCCTCCCCCTCCCCACATGAAACTATACTTTTCCTGAAACCTCCATCATACCCTATGGGGAAAATCTGAAAGATGTGCAAAATTCAAAAATTCACCAAAAATCAGCAGTTTGCCCAATTCCTTTGAACTTTTTCTGGTAGCTTCCACTCATTGGGCACTATAACTCCCACCCACCCTTTTGACCATGTGACCCATTTTTAAATCTGAATTAATTTGGATTCAGTTTCGGATTAATCTGGATACAAAACAAAACTGGGGTGATTCAGAAGGCTTAATTTCCAACAAAATACAAAATGGAGTTGATTTGGATTTGGTACACATCAAAACAGAAAAAATACAAAATGTGCAACCCTACAAATCACCTCTGTGCTAGCTGGCCAGAATCGGGTCCAATACAACTCACCCAGATTTCAGACCTGAAAAATTTGTCAATTTGGACCTACATTTTGTAGAGATCTCTCTTGCTGTCTCCATTTTGTGTCAGGAATCTTTTTTGAAAATCCTGACTAGCAGAAGGGTAAAAGAAGTGACAAGGGTGTGGGGAGTTCGTAGGAGGGTTTGTCAAATATACTTAAGGATGCAGGCAGCCACCATTCTGCCTTTCCTCCTCATGGGAAAAGAGAGCAAGAGCAAGTCAGAGGAGCTTTGCCTTCCCTTGCCTGCTTGCTGCCTGGAGTGGATTCTCTGCTTTTTGTTCCTGCTTTCCTGATTGAGTAAAAGAGAAGAGAATTTTTTTTCCACTCCCTTCCTGCAGTTAAGAGAATCACTGCCTGCACCTGTTGTCTGTGCAAATCGATTTGGGTAAAAAATGATTTGTACCCGAATCTACCTATTTCAGGAAAATTGTGGACAAAACAAATCACCCCTGTGCTAGCTGGCCAGATTTTGACCCAAAACAAATCAGGGGTGATTTGATTTGGATACAAATCAAATCGAAAAAATTGATTTGTGCACATCCCTAAATGTTTTGCATTCCATTTCAGTCTCAAAACTAAACACAAAATCCATTTTGTGCACATCCGTAATAACATGTGTGAGACAGCATTGCACAGAATAAGTACAGACTGGCTGCACTAATTAATAATGCCAGTGTTAATGTTTTGTGTGATGAGTAGGGCCTTCTTGCATAAATGCTCAGCAATATGGTGTATATTTATTTATTATTTATTTAATACATTTGTATACCACCCAACACGCATGTCTCTGGGCAGTTTACAACAAAACAATGAAAATAACAAGTTAAAAAGTTAAAATATTACAACTTTAAACAACGTTAAAACTATTAAAAATAATCAAACTATTAAAACAGTATTTAATTAAAAGCCTGGGTGAACAAATGTGTCTTGAATGACTTTTTAAAAGTTGTAAGAGATGGGGAGGCTCTTATTTCAGCAGGGAGTGTGTTCTTAAGCCTTGGGGCAGCAATGGAGAAGGCCCGTCCCTGAGTAGCCACCAGACAAGCTGGTGACAACTGCAGACGAACCTCTCCAGATGAGCTCAATGAGTGGTGTGGTTCATAGCAAAGAAGACGATCTCGTAAATACTGTACAGTCTAGATTGGGTAGTGTTTCCTCAGTTATAAAGCACTTCTTGATAGTAGGGATGTGCACGAAGATCTTCGGTGCCAACGGGGGATAGCACTTTAAGGGCAGGGGAGGGTGTACTCACCCCTCCCACCGCATTTCCCCCGCCAGCGCGCTGTCGTTTTGAAGCCCCTCGGGGTGGCAGCATTTCTCCCTGCCGCCCCGTTTCCCCCGGCCGGAAGTGGCTGGAAGTCGCGAGTGCATGTGTGCCTGTCATGCGTGCGCCCTTCTGCCATGTGCACGTGCACACATGACAGGCATACGCGCGCTCGCGACTTCCGGCCTACGGGGGAAACGGGGCAGCAGGGAGGAATGCTGCCGCCGCGAGGGGCTTCAAAACGGCACCACGCCGGTGGGGGAAATGCGGTGGGAGGGGTGAGTACACCCTCCCCCGCCCTTAAAGTGCTACCCCTGTCGGCATTTCAGTGCCGAAACTGCCCCCAGCACCAAAACATTTCGGAGGCCTTCATAATGGCCTCCGAAACGTTTCGGGCACAAGCCTACTTGATAGTAATATTTTCTATAGAGCAAGTGATGAGGAAGAGACTCTTTAGAAACATTAACTTAGGCACCTCTTGTAGCCTGCCTTAGGCCATCTTATGTAGATGTTCCTGGACCAAATGCCAGCACACTGCTTAAAAAAAAAAAAAGCTACAGAACATCAGTTCGTTTTCTCTCATATTAGTAGATACAAAATGATAGGAAAGGAAGCAAATTCTTTCAGATAAATACATATCAACTGAGGCATGGCAGAAATAAAAAAGGGAAAACACTGCTGGTCCTCGGCTTCAACCCCACCCACTCAAAAGACCCATGGCAGAATTTCTGGTGGTTTTCCAGATAATGGGGCTTCCATCTATTCTTTTAGGAAGCTGTTTCATATTATATTTTTCATGCAGAGTAAATATTGGTTGTGGAGGAAGTGAAAATAGGAGTCTAAGAGATCTGCTTGACCTAAACTCAGATTTTAATCCTTTCAAGTCATGAACATATGATGTTACCTTATACTGAGTTGGTCCACCTATATCAGTACTATCTACACTGACTGGCAGCTACACTCCAGGATTTCACAAAGGGGTCCTTTCCAACCCTGCTTGGTGATTCCAGGGATTGATCCTGGAAATGGGACTGTCTGCAATGCAAAGCATGTACTCTATCACTTTGGACACTTGAGGTTAACAGGCACTTCAGGTTTGTGATCTCCTGCAGCCCTGGTAGTGCATGCTTTCCCTCTGATCCCCATATGCATGCCTACTGCATTTGTAGGTTATGATATTTTGAGACTGGTTGCAACATCTTAACCCACCACTCCGTGGCATAGCCTAATCTACTTGCTTCAGGGAGCCCAAAATCTGAAACTGAGATCTGAACTGAGTTTCAGATCTTATGTTCCCTGCAACAAGTAGGTTAAGATATATCAAGATTGGTGGGTTCAGACATTGTCACCAATCTTAGGATATGTGAAGGAACGAGGCCTAAACCTCATCTTTTTGTATATAGGATTTTATGTTGTAATTGCCTTGCTATTCACTGTGTTAAGAAAGCTGTGCACAGGTCAGAAGTTCATGGCTCCTGTTCAGTAGGGATGTGTGTGAACCTGTTTGGAGGCCCTTTTACAGGCCTCCAAACAGGTTCAAATACCCGGCGATTCAAACAGGTTCAAACACCGGGGAAGAGGGGTAAGTGCACATATAGATATGTTAGTATCTATAGCTTCTTCACCCCACACCTAAAACCTTTACCACTCTACCAATGTTGGGTTTTTTAAAAATGCAACAGAGGTTCAGAAGGCTGTAGTAAACTCAGCCAGAGGAAACCTAAAAGTCTACTTGGCTTTTAAGCAAGCCAAGTCTTTTAAGCTACTTGGCTTTTAAGCAATTAAACTTAAAATCATGGGGCTGGTTCAGACTGGGCTGTGACAAGTGGTAGCAGCACGGGGAAATCCATGACAGCATATCATAACCTACAAATACAATAAGCATGTGTGTAGGAAAGGGAGGGGGAGTGTGGGCTCACAAGGCTGTGGGAGCTTATATGAACCATGGGTGCTGTTATTACATGTAAACTCTCCCTATACAACTTTCTGCCACTTTTCTTGCATAGGATACCAATTTAGCTGTTGTGACACAGTTCTCTGCTTCCTCTACATCATCTAAAGGATAAAATAGTACCATGCTGCTTGTGATTCACCCTCCACTGGCTACATAATGTGCAGAAATTATACCTCTCTTTTCTAAAGCAATTTAAAATTAGGGTGAAGTGCATGCATTAAATGAGTAATACGCGGTAGTATTTCAATAACAGCAGGTCTGCCCTTGCAAATGCAAAATTGAACCAATCAGAAAATAGTACCACTAAATCTTCTACCCTACCATAAAGCCTGTACGAAATGAATGGGCAGCGGGTGGCGGAGACCTATATTTTTTCAAACTGAATAATAAAGGGAATTGTATAAAACAAAATTATAAAAATGTTTCTCATTTTTCCTACATACACAGCTGGAAAAGAAAGTATCTATGTATATAAATAACTGAAAAATCCCCAGTAGGGGGGTAAAAGAATAATATTAGGAAGGTCACCCAATTAAAAATGTTTGATGGCTTATTCAATTAAATGTGCATAAATCTACATATTAATAAAACAATAGTGTTGAAGAAAAAGGCATCATTTATTTGTTTTTTAGATTTACATACATGTCACGGCAGGCACCATTTTAAGAGAGGCCTTCCCTCTTGTGTAAGGAGGAGGACTGTAAGGCTTCTTCTATCATCTGTGATTTTTGTAAGTACTTTTACTAACAACTGAAAAATCGGGAAGGCCTGATTAACTGGGGATATGCTTTAAATTGATAAAAAATTAAGCAATTAATCTGATTCATCTAATTAATTAATTAAAGGTTGCAATCTTTAAAATATAGATGATAATCACAAAATAAGCAAGCTGATATACTTATTTGAGGGCATCTGGAATTGAGAGATCAGGAGCTAGGAAAAAAAAATCATACAGTGCTTGAATTACATGTATACAAAATAGGAGCTGTTCTTCTTCACTGTTATTCTAGACAGAGATTTACTAATATTAATATTTTACTTCTTGGAAGTTTCAAAAGCTATATGGAAAAAATTTCAATACCTGCTGGTTTGTTATTTATAATATTTTTATTCCAGATCTATTTTCCATGGGAACCTGGGCTTGGTTGGGTGACATGAATACTGTATATAGACATATTTTATGTTTCTGGGTGAGTTCTCAGAATCCCATCTGGATTTGCTGTCTTCTACTTGGCAGCAGAAGGTTGTCGGTTTGAATCCCCGCTGCTACTATATCGGGCAGCAGTGATATAGGAAGATGCTGAAAGGCATCACCTCATACTGCACGGGAGGAGGCAATGGTAAAGCCCATTTAATGTATTCTACCAAAAGAAAGGAGTCAAAATTGACTTGATGGCACACTTTACTATTTCAAATGAATAGCTAATACATCAATGCATGTGTTGGGGGTACCACAGGGAACAGGAAATCCTTAAAAAGTGTAAACAAAACTTCACAGCCTGTATATTTTACCAATAATCTACACATGTTTAAGCCATGTTTCTGCATGTGCCTGTTGTTACAAAGCTCTAGGCAACTTTTCCAGATTATTTGTTATTTGTTACAGAGATTCCTTCACTTAAGGACATTATCAAAAAAAAGAAAAGGAAAAAAAAAAAGACATGGGTGCAGGACAGCACCATTACAGAAGTGTTGCTTGCTCTTTTCGCGATAAGTTTCCAGGGCTAAAGAAACAAGCAGTACTCAGTTTGTTTGTCTTAGAGAATTAAATATTTGAAATTTGCAAGGTTATATTTTTATTGCACCTTACTTGTAGTACTGAAAACATAACCTGTTAAAGCAAGGAAGTGAAAATATACCCAGTTGTTAGCAAGGAAGAACTGAAGAGACACTTATTCTCAACTACACAAAGTGTTATTTCATTTACTAAACATTTCTATCCTGCCTTCAATATAGTTTCTCAAGGTAGCTTATAACCTCCTATTATAACACTTAAAATTTAATTAATAAAATAGCAAAAATATGATTAATATAATAGCATAAACAGAGCAAAAAACAATTTAAAGACAACAATAAAATCACATGAGCCATTACAATTATCAAAAGCCCCGCGAAAGCTTAGAAAAATAAATTGATTTTTCCCTGGCACCTAAAACCCCCATCAAATTTAGCACCAGGCGAATAGAAAATGGGTAGGAAATCCACAGCTGAAGCACCACTACTGAGAATGTCCACCTCGCCTCAAAGGTTGGGGGCATACATAGCCGACCTTAACATCTAGACAACATGGGAGCAGGGAGTTTTTTGAGTACTCTGGTCCACCAAAGCCATTTAGGGCTTTAAAGTCAGCACTTTACATTGTGTCCAGGAACAAATTGGTAGACAGATACATGCTTGTAAGCACTGGTAAAATATGTCCTGCTTAGTCTTGCAGATCTCGGAACCAACTGAAGTTTCACAACAGTCTGCACAAGCAACCACATGTCAGTAATCTAAGAGGGATGTTACCAAAGCATGGATAACCATGTTCTGATCAGAATTTTTTCAGAAAGAGTCGTAGCTGGTGAACCAGCCAGTGCTAGTTAATGGTACAGATGACACCTATGAATCCCTCCACAAAACTGGATTGAACAGTACCCCAAGCTATAGATCTGATTATTTAAGGTGAGTGTAATCCCACCTAAAACAGACGGAAGCCCCTATCCTGTTCATTACCACCAACACTGGCTTGGTAGATAGTGCTACTCACCTATTACCCATTGATAGTACCTTGGTCTTATAGGGACTGAACCTTAGTTTATTGGCCCTCCAATTACTGACTCCAGATCAGAGTGTCAACTGATTCTCCTGAATTTGATGAAAGGGAGAAACATAGCTGGCTGTCTTCAGCTCTGTCATGATGTCACTTCGCTTTGAAACCCCAAATCTGACAGTGGTTTCATGAAGAAATTAAACAGCAAGAGAGGAGGAGGAGGAGAATAACATCTTCTTCTTCATCATCAAGAACCCCATAGCATAAATGCCATAGCGCAGAATGTAACAGCTGTTCTTGTTCCCTAGCCCTGCCTATCTAACTGATCAGTCAGATAGGAGTGGAATCACTGGGGCATGATGACCCCAGCTCCCAGCCTGGAAAGTTGATCCAGAAGGATAACAAGGCCACTGGTACTGAAAGCCATTAAGTAGGAAAATCAGCAATTTTCAGTCGTCCAGGAAAATCAGGATTTACTCCCCCTGTTGTAAATCCTTTAATTTCAGGCTAAAGCCTTTAGCAAACATTCCTCCGTAAGCAGAAAGGCCCACTTGAAAATACATTAACATTCAACTGGCTTAGCTCCAGCATATTTGTCACTTAAGGGAGGCAGCAGACTAACCACAGAAGTATTTAAAATATTAGATGAATTTGCTATAAATCAAATAATAAATATAATTCTACCACATAGGCACATGGTGGGAAGCTGTTGTGGCTTCCCAGCACATGAACCCTTTGCTCCACAGGCACATCTGTGTTCTTTACACATGGCAGCTTAATACAATGCATTTGCTTTTTCCTACATAGGCATGATATCCATAGAGGCAAAACATCATGTGGAAAAAGACTCTAATGTTGGTATGGTGTATCAGATACGACACAAACATTGCAAACAGACTCTAGGGATCTTTTTAATGTTTAATTGTTACCATGGGCTGTGGTAATAATCAGGGTAGAAATATACCGGCTGCCTTACATCCTTAGGGTGAGAAGGGGGAACAGGTCTAAGATTTTTGCTCTGTGATTAAAGAAGATTGCTGGGAAACAAAAGATCAGGACTGTTTAAAAGACAAGGAGGGTGATGGGTGGAAGGAATGTATAACTGTCTCTTTCTGGATTTTGTTGTACCCTATCTTGCACAGGGACTGTAAATATACTGGTAGTATATGGATTGTAACAGGGATTGTAAATATATTGGTAGTATATGGGTTAAAGGAATATTAATATTAAAATGCTATTTGGAGTGTTTTTTAATATCTGGGAAGGGTTTAGTAAAATAAAACCAAAAAAATTAAGGCTTTTGAAGACAGAAGGTCATGTGCAGTACAATCCTAAGCAAATTTAACTAAGTAAAACTCCTGAATTCAGTGGGAATTACTCCCTAGTAATGGCGTTAAGAATTGAAGTCTTGGGAAAGCTGATCAGTGCAATGCTCTACTTGTGGCAGAACTTTAGGGGGAAAGCACATTTTAGATGAAGAGTGGCTTTGTCTAGCTGGTGTTATATGTAAAACAAGGCCGCAGTGATTAACAATTTAATTGATAATTAATTCAGAAAAGTAGGATTAAATTTGTTCCTAAAAACTTTAAACAATACAAATTTTAGTTTTTAAGTTTAGTAGTAATAGTAATAGTGCATTACGGTATGGGGAAAAATCTCACCTTGAGTCTTGAAGAGGATGAATTTTAAAGTTAATTAAAATTCCCTTAGAACAGACACCTTTTTTACTTTTGGAGGCAGGGATGAGTGAATTGGATGTTATAGTAAATTTTATTTATGGACATTGACCAAATATAAAACCAAAAATTACAAAGATTACTATGACAGAAAATAGATATCACAGTAGCGATTGGAGCAGTATGAAGTCGTCATCGCAGCAGTCTTATAAACACTTGGAGCTCCCTATTGAACCAGTCAGGGAGCTGCGCACCCTAATGGCTATATAACAGAATTTTGCTACAATATAGGAGATAGAGGAATCGTTATCCACAAGTAAAAATTTAACTAAAAAATCATCCGGGTGTCCAGGGGATCTAAACAATAGGGGTAAAATCAAATGGTGCTTAACATCCCGACAAAAGCTACAATTCAGTAAAACATGAGCAATGGTTTCGATTTCACCAGAACTGCAGGAACAAAGCCAAGCTCCATGGGTAGATGTTGAATGAACTGGATGTTATCATTTGCAGTTCCTGTTGGCCATTGTTCTGAAATTATCTTCTCTTATTAGCCACATTAATTTAAACCATTCTCTGAATCCCCACAACTATTGTTGCCATATTTTTTCATAATGAGGCATTTGCTTATCAGTTGGGTCTACTAATGTCTTTATGTTTCAGTTCCATTTGTGTGTGTGTTTATTTCCTGTATTATCCCATTATCTTTTTGTTCTTTGATGCATCATCTCTGAAAGCTGGGCATCATCTCAGGTCTGACTAGATGAAGAAAAATGGAATGAAACCTAGTGCAATATGCCAAGTATGCACTAGATTGTCTAAGTACATCTTGTATTTCAAACACCAGTCCTGGGTTCAGTCAACAAGTCACTTGATCCCTTTGTGCTATCATTTCTAAATTGAAAGCCAAAAATTCATGGTTCTTGATTTCTGATGCCTCTGGATTGAGAAACAGCAACTCATTTCAGAAATATTGTATATGCAGGTGGCCGTCGTTTTCTGCGGGCCTGGCACCCATGGTGTCACATATATGCAGATGAGACTTAGAGACCTGGTTTCTTATTCCACAAATAGCCAAAAATTTCTGAGTGGCCAGAAATGACCCAGAAATTACTTCCGGTGTAACTTCTGGCCACCATTTTACAGCACAGAGCCATTTTGAGGCTCTTTATTTAAAAACAAACTTTTTTTAAAGCGAATATTCACCAAAGATTTTGTCAATTTGTGGGTTTTCAGGGGGATTTCTGGAGCCCTTAAGAGCAAAGTACTGTGCATTTCTACTCTTATTCCCCTGCTTTCCCACTTGTTTGTTTGTTTGTTTGTTTGTTAGGAGCCTAAGCCCTAGATTCCAATAGGGGTGAGGTTTCTTTATTTGTGGTTTCTATACTCGTGGTTATAGGCAAGAATGGAACCCCCGAGAATAAAGGGAGCAACCTGTACTGTATGCATGTCTCAACCCCCACCCTTCCTTGTAAGCTACTTTGTTGCACCACAACAAAATGGGATAAACATTTTTTTAATTTTTTAATTTTAAACTACTTGGGCAACACTTGCCTTTATCTGAACTAAGCGAGCATTAGAATATCCATTGCTTTCAGGGAGATTCCAGAATATCTGGGTGTCTGCTTTAGATTATGGAAGAAGGTGTGATGGCTGCTGGCTCTGTATTTAGCTAAGAAGGGACTCTCATTACATAAGAACATAAGAACAGCCCTGCTGGATCAGGCCCAAGGCCCATCTAGTCCAGCATCCTGTTTCTCATAGTGGCCCACCAGATGCTGCTGGAAGCCACAGGCAGGAGTTGAGGGTGTGCCCTCTCTCCTGCCATTACTCCCCTGCAACTGGTTCTCAGACCCATCCTGCCTTTTGAGACTGGAGGTGGCCCACAGCCCTCCGACTAGTAGCCACTGATGGACCTCTCCTCCATGAAGTTATCCCCTTTTAAAGCCATCCAGGTTGTTGGCTGTCACTACGTCCTGTGGCAGAGAGTTCCACAAGTGGATCACACGTTGTGTGAAAAAGTACTTCCGTTTGTTGGTCCTAGACCTCCTGGCAATCAATTTCATGGAGTGACCCCTGGTTCTAGTGTTGTGTGAGAGGGAAAAGAATTTCTCTCTCTCCACTTTCTCCACACCATGCATGATTTTATAGACCTCTATCATGTCTCCCCACTAAACTAAAAAGCCCCAGGTGTTGTAGTCTTGCCTCATAGTCTTGCCCCATTACATTCTGCCTAATGGTTTTTGCGAATGGTAGAGTTTTGCAAATGAGGAGGCTTGGGAGTCCACAGCTTGTTCTTGGCCCCCAAAAGCAAGAAGCTATCACTGACCATCTTTCAGTCTTTTTGTTCTGTGCCTCTTACAGCAACAATAACCCCATTTAGAGAAAAGTTGGGAAAAAGAAGACCTCTTAATCAGGATATATGGTAAGTAATCAGAAGCAGAAGCATCAGCAGAGGGTGTTCTTTAGCAATCTAATCTAGACCTATTTGTATGTATTAGCCCATTATAAATGAACTGTACTTTTAACACCATGATGTTATCCAACTGCAAAAATGAGTCCAATGTGAAGAAACTGAAGTTCCAGCTTTCTCTACCAGACTATTTACATATATGGCACTCCGTAACAGTTTGTTAAGGGAATGCTATGGACATAAGAGCTTCAATTTCCCTATTAATTGGATTGCAGTACATTGTCGGAACAGTTAGACTGAACGCCATATAACTTCTTTTGACAGCTGAGAAGAATGGACTTTTCAAGAAATTGAACACTTATCTCCCTTTTCCTCCAATGTTGATCCTATTGTTTTATTTACAAGGAGCTATAATACCAAACCAAAATAAAGGGAAAAGAGGGAATTCACATATGAGAGGGAATGGGCTACAGGTAGGGAATGACAATACTGTGGCCTACAGCCTTAACCTAGTTATGGGCCAGTGTAATGTCACTTCATCACTGGTCTCAAGTTTATTTGTTACGATTTTAAGTTTGGTTAAAACAATCATTTAAGCTGAAGCTACACATGACATGAGTTGTATGTATGTTTCTCCCATTTGTATTTTAGCATCTGCAGGAGGCTACAATCATAAATGGGTTGGAGGGAGAAGGAGGGGCTACTTGGCACTTTTCCTAACATTCATTTTTTTTGTGTACAAGAAAAATGGCTGGAGGGGAAAGAGTCTATAAAAAAGGTTTGCCTAAAAAACAGCTGTTTGAGCATTAAATCCAAATCATTTCAGTGTTCCAGAAACTACAAATTATATCTTCTAGAATAATGAAAATATCACCTCATTAGAAAAAGAGAGTTTTACCAGACAGAAATGCTGACCCTGATTAAACTCACCATATTGTATTCCATGAAATATGCACTTAGTATTATACTACAGGCCCATAATCACTCTGACACAGAGAAGCTTATATAACTCTGACATCTCCCTTTGAAGAGGCAAAAACAGACAATGTAAAGAGCCATAACACAGAATTAAAACCATTTAACCACTTTGTTATGTTTTATGAGCACTAAGAGGTTTGAGGTTGGTGTGGTGGGGGGAATGCCATTTATAGTTACTAGCATCCCTACCTCTCCCACATCAAACCCTAAACCTCTTAATGCTCATAAAACACAGGAACAATAAAGTTGCATACTAAAAATACAATGGAAAGCCACAGGGTGTCCATGTTCCTATAAAACGTTTTAATTGTGACTATGTGTTTAAAAATGTGTTTGTAATTACATACCAAAGGAATTAAATAATGATCAGAACTCTCCTTGTTAAAATGTTATTCTTTTGCTTAATATAAAAGGTTGTGGTTTTGCAGGACAGCAAATGTAGGAAAGGATGCAAAATAGTCTCAAAAAACCCATTTTGAGAACATAATAGCTAACAGGGGGGAAAGACACAAGAATAAGCTGCCTCTCCCTCCCTCACTACTACCACCACTATCTATCACCATTGCCTTACCATGAATTCTTCCAGTGTCTGGTAGATTTTCCCCCGGAATTCACAATAGTTCTTCCTTTCCTTGCATTGTGGGCAACATTGACTAGTGTCAACATGAATGCATCGAGGGTGGAGTCGGGGGCACTCTGGCTGAATGCACAAAGGGCCCTCTTCAGTGCAAAGACATGGGCATGCAGAGGGACCTGGAGTAAACTTCTCTCCAATCGCATAAACAAAGCCACTCTCATCCACACAGCCTTTGCCACGGTAGTCTGGATAGGCATATTCCTCTGGAGGTTCAGGAGTAGTACTAGCAATAACATCCAAGAGGGAGGAATCTTCAGCAGCTGGAAGCTCCTCCTGAACACCATCCATTTGCTCTTGGGCTTGAAGGCTCCCAAGCTTACTGCTCATTGACTGACTAGTCAATGCTTGCTTTTGCTTAGTCCAAGATTCCTTATTAGAATAATTTCTGTTGTTTTTGCTCTTCCAGTCTCTGGTGCCCTCCTCCCTCCCATTCCTGCCCATTTCACTCATCTTCCCTGATCCTGTCTGATTCTGGCTCTCTCGGGCTGATGTGTGGTCTCTCTTTTCTTGGTTTGTTTTTATCTCCTGCTTGTCTTGAGCCTTGGCCAGTTTTTGCAAAGGTGCAGTGGAGCTACAGAGAGCAACCATCAGGCAGCAGGTCACAAGGAGAGAACTAGAGAGAGCCCCAATTGCCATCGCAGTAGAGCTGGGCATTACCTATGGCATCCCAGAGGGGTAGGACATGCTTCATTCACATCAAAGAAAATTGTTCCGCCAATCCACGGTGCCTAGGAAAAAAAATCAGTTAGGACACTTCAGTTTATAGACTGCATTTCTCATAGTAAACAATATATACACACCTTTATTTGTCATTTATAAAAGGGGGAAAAAACCCCAAGCCAATAGAAGTCTTGGACCTGGGAATCTCAGCTTCAAATTATAACACAGTCATGAATTTCTTTGGCATTCTGATATAGGTTTATTCTTCTCAGCCTCAATTTTCTGTCACTAATATGGGAATAATGACCTACATCATCCTAAACAGTTTGTAGACATTTTTAAAAAGAATGGGTCAGAGACTTGGCATCTTAATGACTGTAAATCACTAGAGGGGGGAAATCAATATAATGCTTAGGGGTATTTAAAACATTTGGATAATCAGACCTTCATAGAAAATGAAAGTATTTATAAAAAGATTACATTGACTGAAGGTGGCATTTATATGTTAGTGATAGGAGGGAAAGGAGAGGATGATGAGTTCCAAATAAGATAAGCCTGGCACAGCTTCACAGTCTTGATTTTACATCTGGGGGGGAAAGGAAAAGCACATAGCTGACCTTGTGCAAATTAGATGTGTACGGGGGGGGGGGTGAAGCTCCTCAAATCACAGCAGACTCCAGAACAAACATTCACCAATATATTTCCATTTTCTGAATGCACACACCATGGTTTTCATTAATCTTTCATTCAATCTGAGCAGAATAATTCCCTGCTAGTGAGTAAAATTATGTTGTTCTTTTTTAAATCTCACAGTCCAAGTAAAGTTCAATATATACTGGTCATACTTGTGTGTACATTTTCCCACAACAGAATTGCCTATCTCTTATGTACAGAATACTAGCATTTCTAGAATTCTGTTATACAAGATTACTTAGAAAATTAGAAAAAGGGACAATATATGTACAGTCCCAAACCATACATTTCTTAGCTAGAAATTGATTGAAGAGTAAAAACAAGTATATCATCATTTACTCTCGATACTCATTAACATGTAACATATGTAACCTATTTTGTTTGCCTACTATACATTTAAGATTCCAGTTGTTGGTATTCAAGCCCCCTGTCCAATGTAAATGCAGCTGCAAGCCTTACTTCATATCTCAACTTCACAGCAGAAAACTACCATAGCAAATGCAGCAATCTTACAGTTATTCCAAACTACCCCATTTAAAAGTCTACTCTGGAGTCAGCAATCCAGCTCATTACCTTATTCATCTCATTGCTGTCCACAACACATTCTTATTGCTTTTTTAGACTTTTTAAAACCCAGACAACATCCTCTAGTGTGGGGCTATTGCAGACAGATCCTATGTACTGAAAAGCAAGAGGGAAAGCAAATGCTGAGGGATGCTAAGAAACCCAGAGGCTAAGAATGGAAAAGAAACTCAGAATAACCATAGTGGTATGGGTTTAAATTCTACCTCATTTGAACCTTCTGGGTACAAATTCCGCCTCATATACAGAATCAGTTGAGCAGAAAGTTATTTTTCAGCCTCAGAAGCAACTTTTAGCATCTTAAAGATTATTACATTTATTATAGTATGAATCTGTTTCATCAGATTTCATGAAGTAGGTTTTCCACAGGACTCTTTAGTATGAGGCAGATGATAGTTTTCTCACAGATTTGAAGATGGTTCAAAAGAGGCATTTCACAGCCTGTCCACTTGTTCAGCTTTCACTTCTGATAAACAGGTTTTTGAAACAAACAAACAAAAAATCTGCAAAAGCTGTTTGATGAGAGGCAACAGTATATGTGCAGTCGTACACAATGGAAAGCTATGCCTCTCTCAAGCCACTTTTAACTCTTAAAAAAACCTATTGTCTTTCTCTAGCCTTTAATCTACCACAGTAACAGACTAACACAGCTACTCTTCTGGAATTCACTTTGCAGCCTCAGTTTACCCATCTGTAAAATGGGAAACAATGTCCATGGTTATGAGGATATTGTAAAGTATTGCATACTTTAGAAAGTCCCAAACAAACTACAAAATGTTGACAATAATACCATATGTGGAAAAGAGATAAAGTTCAGGACTTAAGACAGCTATTAAAACTTAGAAGCAAAGAAGAATATGGCAAGAAATTAATATTGCTGGGATAAAATACCCCCTCCCCCATATAATTGCTTGTGAAGACCGAAAATTTGCAGCATACATACAACCCTCCAACCAGTTTGCATCATAATCACCAACCACATCAATAGGGCACTTTGAGGATAACATAAACCAAAAGAAAGGTCCCTGCCCTGAGAAATTTATAATCAAAATATTGACAGAAGATCAAAGAAAGGGAAAGACAGGCAAAGGCAATGATAACAAGGAAAGAATACACTCAAAGGTAGTTGCACAGACTTAGGCTTGTACAAAAATTTCAGAGGGGTAGCCTTGTTGTTGATCTGTTGCAGCAAAAGTCTTCTGCCACCATTAACCGGTTAGTCTTTTAAGGGGCTGCAAGACTGTTGTGTGGGCTTACTACCTTGCTGCAACACAACACAAGACACTGCAACTTTCCTGGTTTACCCCAATAGGTACAAGTTCACATCACGTTACAGCTGGCGCCCCAAAGAGGGCAGAGGACATCATCATCATCATCATCATCATTACCTTCACACACATAGCCCAAGCAAGGTAGGTCTCTTCCTTTCATCTCAGCCCAGCCAGTCAGCTGCTCCTCTGTGCGGGAGAAACGGCACCTCTCCTTTCGCTCCCATCCTCTGTCCTGAAGGGAGAGGGGTGGGCGAGCGGGCAGCCGGAGCCGCTGCCCGCTCCCCTCGTCTCTTCGCCCGGCGAGGCAAAGGCACAGCACCAGTCACTTCACCACACACACACACACACACACACACACAGAGAAATATACCGGTTCAGCCTCTTGGGGAAGGGGACGAGGGGGGAGGCGGGCTCCTCCTTGGCGCTTTTCACATTGCGGCTTCTTCCTCCCTCCCTCCTCCTCCCTCCCTCAGCATCCCATTCTCCCCTCTTCGACAGGGAGGATGGAGTGCACAGGTCAGCCGCCTCCCGGGTCTTCTACTTGAGGGGACCGCTGCGTTGCTCGCTGGCTTCCCTCGCTCCGCTACTCTTTCAGCGGCCGCAGCTCGCTGCTACTGCCTCCTCCGAAATGCGAATTCATCGTCTTCGGCGTCCCAGACCGAAAGCTCACGGGCACAGCTTCCAAGCCCAAGCGGGGCTGGCCGGTGGCGGGGAAGCGGGGAGACTTGCTGGAGCGCCTCCCGCAACAAGGCACCCGAACTGCAGCATCTGCCTCGTTTTCCTGGCTGTCTCACTCTGAATTCCCGCCTTCACTGGACTGGGTGGGGAGGCGGGGAGACGAGAGAGACAGACGTCTTTTGCCCGCCGACTGAGGGGAATTGAGTCGTAATATACACATTACAGAGCATTTCCCAAACTAGGGGCTCTGCAATTAAGTGAGTTTAAACGAGCAAACACTTCCCTGTTTGTTTGTGTGTGTGGATTTTCAGCGGGGAAATGACTTGAATATCAAGCCAGAGATTGCCGGTTCAAATTCCCACTGGTATCTTTCCCAGACTATGGGAAACACCTATATCGGCAGCAGCTATATAGGAAGATGCTGAAAGGCATAATCTCATACTGCCACGGGAGATGGCAATGGTAAAAAGAGTACCATTGAGTTGGTGTTGACTCCTGGCTCCCACAGAGCCCTGTGGTTGCCTTTGGTAGAATACAGGAGCGGTTTCCCACTGCCATGTCCCGTGCATTATGAGATGATGCCTTTAGCATCTTCCTATATCACTGCTGCCTGATATAGCTGTTTCCCATAGTCTGGGAAACATACCAGTGGGGGTTCGAACTGGCAACCTCATGCTTGCTATTCAAGTCACAAGGGTAAACCCCTCCTGTATTCTTCCTAAGACAACCACATGGCTCTGTGGTCCCCAAGAGTCGACACTGACTCAGTGGCACACTTTACCAAGGAAGAGAGCTGGTCTTGTGGTAGTAAGCATGACTTGTCCCCTTAGCTAAGCAGGGTCTGCCCTGATTGCATACGAAAGGGAGACTAGATGTGTGAGCACTAAGATATTCCCCTCAGGGGATGGAGCCGCTATAGGAAGAGCATCTAGGTTCCTAGTTTCTTCCCTGGCATCTCCAAGATAGGGCTGAGAGAGATTCCTGCTTGCAACCATGGAGAAGCGGCTCACAGTCTGTGTAGATAATACTGAGCGATATTGGACCTATGGTCTGACTCAGTATATGGCAGCTTCCTATGTTCCTATGTTCTTTTCAAAAGAGGCATTATATTCTTAGGAAACAACAAGAAGGTGGCATCCTCATATGGGCGATAACTGAGCTTCTTGTCCCTGTACCAGTCATAGTTCTTACTGCTTTATGCATCTCTTCCCTTCTTTCTTCCTCTCTCCTATTTCTCTTAAGGCCAAACTACAGGAACCCCAGAAGTGTTTTTAAGGCTGGGCGTGGCTTCAAGGCAGTGAGAACATGGTTATTGTTATAGCCTACTTTTCAGTTGCATTTTTAGATCTATGTGTTTGATTAGCAAATACTAAAGATATAATCTATTACATTAAATATTGTCAAAATGAGTTTATCACAATTGTACATACAATTGAATTAAAAAAGGAAAGAACTCTAAGAACAAGTAACTTAATAACTGAGCAAAGTAAAAAATATAGAACACTTGTGGAAAAATCTAGTTTTAGAACATTCTTTATATGTTAAAGCTAACCCATAACAATTCATTCCAAAGAATGAAGGGGAGGACAACAAAATGGTGTATTTTTTAGAAAGTTAAGACCTTGTCATTTACTTCAGACATCAGATGGCGTTTTATTCATGCTGGGGTTCTTTTTTGCATGCACGCTTTCTCTTTCCCAGTGGGTGGCTTCACACAATAGCCACCAAATCCAGATGCTGGGAACTAGAGATTCCTGGTGAGCACATGCATGTCTGCCTAGCAGGCACAAGAACATAAGAACACAAGAACAGCCCTGCTAGATCAGGCACAAGGCCCATCTAGTACAGCATCCTGTTTCACACAGTGGCCCACCAGATGCCTCTGGAGAGCCCACAGGCAAAAGGTATGTGCACGCCCTCTCTCCTGCTGTTGCTCTCCTGCAACTGGTATTGAGAGGAATCATGCCTCTGAGGCTGGAGATGACCCACAGCCACCAGACTAGTAGCCACTGATAGACCTGTCCACCAGAACTGTCCATCTGTCTAAGCCCCTTTTAAAGCCATCCATAAGAACATAAGGACAGCCCATGTTGTGCAAACCCACCAGCTGGTGGTTCCTGACCTGTCTACCTGAGATTCTACCACTCTTTCTGCTCACTTGGCACCAAGATTTGAAGTTGCACAAAGTCTGAAGAATCTCAAGCAGACAGGCTGGGAACTACCAGTTGGTAGTGGGCTGATATGACACATCCGCCAGCAAGTGCAGTCTCTGGGAACCAAACTTTTGGCGGGCCATGCAAACCCGCCTGTGTGTGTATTACAACCTTGCTTCCTTCCAGTGTGCTTCCCTGCAGACAGCACAATTTACCCACTGGATGAGGCCAGCATATATATTTATTTGATTAGCTGATCACCCATGCATATGTACTTTCTCATCTCCGGGAGGGCAGAAAATCCCCCCACCCACCCAGCGAGTCTTAGGAGAGGCTTTGGCCCCTTCTGCCACCCCCTTCTGTGGCCCATGTCAAACTACAAGAGTTTGCTCCTCATGCATCAGGGCTTATGAGAGGGTGGGTGGGAGATGGGGCATAACTTTATGAGATGCACCCCCTGAATCCACAGATGTAGCCAAATCATGGCTCTCCTGCTACTTGAAACTATAATGAGGGGGGCTTTCAGTGGTGAGATACATGCACTCTGCACCTCCTTTGGTGCATATTCATGTGTTAATATGTTCCAGTTAAGCCCTGGCAATGAAAATAGATGCATGCTAGTCAAGTCTCACCCCTCTCCTTACTTCCCAAATATTTTGTCCCCTGATTCTTAACCATTTGCTCCTCCAGTTTCTTTTATTCTCTCCTTTTGTTACAGACAGAATTTTGTGGATGAGTTTTTCTATTAATGCCACTTGGGGGGAAAAACCACAAAACTTCAAATCATCCTTTCTGAGACTTCTGCATTATAGAGTCCCCCACCCTTCCCACTTCTTTTGGCAGTGTCCCTCTACCTTGAATGGCTGCATGGTCAGACAGAAATTCAGTAGATGACTATCCTGCCATATATATGAAATGATGTGGAAAGCCTCTCTTGTGGGAAGGGTTTATATCTCAAAGGGAAAACAGCACATGCTTTGAATGACTAGGTCCCAGGTTCAGTCCATAGCATTTCGGTAAATTAACTTGGTTTTGTTTGGAGTCTCAGCATGGAGACTGGCATCCTCCCTTTGTGGATTTCAGGTATGCTGGTTCAGCACCACTGAAATCACATAAGTGACATTTGGAAGCACCATCGAAGTTAAAAGTTCTTCAGCATATGATACATGACCAACAGGGGCCAGTGTGTGCTGTGAAATTTGCACAGCTGGATTCCTGTGGGGAACTTAGTTCTTTCCTGTGTTATAAGGCATCTGTCTTTCCCTAATGCTTAACCAGAAGTGCAAAGAGTTTATTACTGTAACAAGAAGGAAGGAACGAAGGAAGGAAGGAAGGAAGGAACCAGTTGTCCTGCTGAATGATAAAATCCTATGCACTTCAAAGTTCAATCTCCATCTTTGTCAGAGGTACAATGCAAAACAACAGCATATCCTTTCAAGTTCAAGGCATGTTGAGCTTTATAATTAAACTGGAAAAGAAGTGCTTAAGTTTGCAACTGCAGCCTCTCCTCCCATGTGATGTTGCTGCAACAGACTCTCCTGTTTTTGTTCATTTTGTTTGTACCCAACTTGGGATTGTGAAAACTGTCAATGTCCTTGTCAGACCCCTTCCCTACTTGGGGTTGGGGTGGTCATTCTGGGGAGGCCCTTAGGCAGTAAAGAGATGACCTCTGAGGTCCCCCCAAAAGGTTACCTCACCCACATGGGGTTGCTCAGCATTCACAGCCTGGCTTCTCACTGGAGCTTCCAGACTCCCACCAACTTAGCCGGCCTTATCATCAGCCTCTGCCGATTTATCCAGGGCAATCTCCCACCTCTTCCAGCCCAGGCTCCTCCCTTTTCTGTCACTCAAGCCTTTATCAGTCTGCCATAAAGGCTATTGCTCTTTTCTGCCCTGCTGTGTTATGTGTCCCTTGTTCCCATTCTTTTTCTGGCTGCTGTCCTTGCTGTCCTCCCAGTCTTCCCAACATAGCCCCTGGGGCCAGCCTCAGCATGGCTCCGCCTCCCTACAGTGATGCCAGTGCTCTCACATAATCATATGATGCCGGCATCACTGTCTTCCTGCCTCATGGCTTGCCTGCTGCTGCTGGGCCTGCTTTGGCTGCTTGGGACAGCATCCATGCTACTGGGTCTGACACATTGCTCATCCCCTGCAGGCACTGGGGTTTTTGGGGTGGGGGTTGGTCCCCACAGACCTCACTTTCCTGTTCTGTGTTTATATTTCCCAGTTATATTTCTGCCTCAGTCACTCTATTCTCTCTATTTCTCTTATGATCTCCCACATAGTTTCACAGATGGTGGGTTTGCAAAGCTCTATTCTAATCATGGTTTCACGACAATAAGGTGAAATGACTTTCTTGTGACATCAGTTTTCAAGTTCAGAAACTTTCAGAGCGAGAGAAATAGACAGCAGTTGCTACATAATGAGCATATTATTTCTAGAAAAGACACAAGTTTGAAGTAGCATGGAGATACAGTACACTCAGATACATATTTGTTATTTATAGTTGTTAACATTCGATAAAAATTGGCTATTGACAGTGACCAGTGGTGGATTTTTCTGAACATGCATCTTGAACTACAATCAAGATGCATACAATAGTGACATACCTCTACGGCCTGTGCTAACATAAGTATAAGTCCCTAAGTCTGTTACTACTTATATATTGTGCATCTTTTCTGTTGGTGGAGTGATTTTATAGCAAAACAATGGGTATCAGTGAAGCATAATGACTTTTTAATTTGTAAACTTCAGGTGTATTTTTAATTTAGTCAAAATTTAGAATAGTTGTAATGTCTATTTCAGATTCAACTAAAATGTGAAACATTCACATTTTGAAATGACCCATTCAAGTCTAAAAGCATGAAGATGTAAGATACTTGAACATTAAAAGTAGTGACATTTTAGTGCACCAGAATAACAATTACTGTAATTTGGGGGCAGTTGACATGACTGCTCTTAGGCACCCTTTCCCACTGAACAGCTTCACTGTGCTTTTCTGGTTTTCTGGATCTGTTGGAAATGAAGCACTTGGGATGTTTAGGTGAACATTTTGAGATGAATCCAGCTGAACATGGTTTGGAGCTAATTATGTGGCAGTACCATCGGTAAAGTAATTCCCTGTCAACCAGTGGCATAGCCACCATTGAGGAAGAGTGTGCAGGGTAACTGGGCCATGGGTTCCTGCAGGTACATGGGTTCCATACTTCTGCCTCCTCTGACCACTAGGGAGCTTGTGACCACTTTTGTGGTCCTCTGCCACCACCTTGCCAGCAGTAGCACCAGATTGCACTCTCTCCAACTCCATGCCAGCACAGCCCCAATACCAGTGAAAACAGGAGGCCCCTTTAAGCAGGCTTGTGCTTGCTGTCAGTTGGGGCGAGCACAGCCTGGCAGGCAGCAAGCAGCAAGAGAAGGGGGTAGGTGGTGAGTGGCGAGCAAAGGGGGTGGCAGCGGGTGGATGGGTGGAGAGTGAAGGGGCGGACAACAAGTGAAGAGGGGAGGGGGCAAGTGAAGGAGAGTGAATGCTAAGCAAGGGAGGAAGCAAAGGGGACCCATCTTTGGATTTTGTCCCTGGGCATCTCCAATCTTGCTATGCCACTGCTGCCAACATATCTGCAGAATGCCATTCAGCACTGCTATTCAGGGTGATCAGAACACTGATACAGCCACCTGTGGTTCCACTCTTAGGACTGTCTGTAGTCCATTATGACATATTTGCAAGGCATTTTGAAGAAGAAGTTGCTTCTATCTACTCAGATGTCACATGGGTTGCAAAATCTGTGCAAGAAGCCACTCTCAGCTATTATCTACTGAAGTTGCTTGGATGAATTTTGGTTAATTGCATCTGAGGAAATAGACAAGGTACTTGGGTAAACTGAGTCTGATACCATGATCTTTTCCCCTTTGACCTTCTTAACTTATAATGGCTAGATAGTGGAAGGTGCTGGCCAAGCAAATTAGAACAGCGGGCAATGCATCCTTGTTGGAGACGACGACAATATTTATATACCGCTTGTCAACCAAAGTTCTCAAAGCGGTTTCTGACCCCTTTAAATGAAACAGTCAGACTATCTTTGAACCTTGCTGACTTCCACTCAGTCCAGTCTAACTCCAGTCCAGTCTCATTTTCCAGTCCAGTCTAACTTTTCTTTTTGTAGGGGGCAAGGTGCTCAAAAGTGTGGTGGGTGGATAACTCTGTGTGAAGCTAACTCTCTGGATCAATTTCCATCTGGTTTCAGGGCCAGAGCCCACTGTGGTTGCTAACTATGTCAGGAGACTATCCCATCTAGCAGCCTCGTGCTGCGGGATGGGTCTTTGCCCCACCCCCTCGCCTGACTAACACAGCTTCAGCCCTTATTGGACAGGGCTGCTGAGGAGGTGTGGCTTTTTAGCCGTTTGTGTCCACTGTGCCTCCTTTCCTCAGTTTGTTTCCTTTCAGCTTCGAGAAAGGAGCTCCAAGCGGCTCCTTCCTCAGACTAGAGGGGTAGGGGTCAAGAAATTACTCTATCAGCAGCAGGTGGCAGTGCATTGTGCCCAGTTTGGGCTTTGTGGTGTTATGTGGGGTTGAAGCCTCCCATTGGAGGATGCCTGTTTGTACATGCCGATGGCACACCCCTGGTGCAGTATCAGTTTTGGGCTGTGCTGCACAAAGTACTTGTTAGATTTGGTGAGCCTGCTTGTTTGGCCTACACTCCTTTTGTATAGGAGCTGTGACCGCTGCCCGTTGCATGGGTCTTTGCGATGCTGACATTAAGCGCATAGGACAATGGAAGTCTGAGGTGTTTCGGCATTATGTGTGTTAGTTTGTTCTGTTGCTCCTGGCCTGTTGCTAGGTGTTAAACTTTTCTTGTTCTCCTGGCAGGTGCTAGTGGAGCAGCGGCTCCTGTGTGTGTGTTGATATGCAGCCACTCCATTGCGTTTGGGGCCAGCACCTTGCACATGGACACCCAACTTGGTCTGGGGTGGATTGCCAATGTCCGTTGGTTGAGTAGATGGGGTATGCTGTGGAGCTTCCTGCTTTGTGGGATTATTTAGCTGCTAGTCCCCCGCCTGATATTTTGATTGTTCACTTGGGTGAAAATGACTTGGATAGGTGAACTGGGGTTTCTCTGCTTTAACAAGCTGTTGCTGATTATGCAACAATTCACTCCTGGATCCCGGAGGTAGTTACTATGTGGGCGGATTGGCTTCCAAGGCAAGTGTGGAGGTGGGGTGCACAATTTGTGGGGTTTAGAAAGTGCTAGTAAGAAGGTTAACACTTCTATGGGTAAGAAGGAGGTTGCGATGGGCAGAAATTTCATTTCACAGCCGGGGATGCAGCACTCCTTGCCCAGCCTTTATTGGGCTGATGGTGTTCATCTTTCTGAAGAGGGGTGCGACATTTATTTGGCCAACCTACATCAGGGTATTGTTGAAGCACTGGAAGGTGGTGGGGTAGGAAGGCCAAGCTAGGCTGACCTCCCTTTGTGGCAGGGACAGTGCAGGCTGGGTGGAGGTATAGAAGGGTTTGAGTTCAGTGAGCACCCTTGGGCAGTTAATAAGGGGTTCTCGTCAATCTTTCCTCAGAGGCTTCGCAGCTTGGGGATCTTGATTCACCATGTGATGACTTCAGGGCATCACAAACCTTAAAGGCTGTGCAGCTTGGGGTGCGTGAAGCCCTAGAAGTGCCCTGACCCTTTGGGTTGACAATGATGGAGATGAAGCAGGTTACACTGCTTCTATCCTTGAGTCAAGGTGCGTTGCCCATGCCAGGCTCAGGAAAGGACTCTCAATTAATGTGTTTTAATGTGTTTTTATCTATTATGATTTTTATCTTTTTATGAATTTTAAATGTTATATTTTATGTTTTAATTCTGTACACTGCCTAGAGATTTTTTATACTAGGCGGTATATACATTCAATAAGTAAGTAAGTAAATAAGTCTGGACCTGGCCTGTGTTAGGCTTGCATTGTTGTGGGTTGGAATTGACACCACTTCCAGTTCGGCAATTTGATTATTAATAAAGTTGTGGCACTTTTATCCAAACTACTTGTGTTTTGTGTCTTACTTGAGGCTGTGGGTGTGGGGGCAAAGATGAGGACTGGGCCTTATTGATTCTCTTGGAACTTTCAGAAGCTTTTGATACCATGGACCTCAGGGTTCAATTTCATCTCCCATGGGTTTTTTTGGTTTTTTTGTTTTTGTTTTTTAGCATCTACATAAAACCATTGAGATGGGGTTGTCCTGGGTTGTAGGGTTTAGTATAATCTCTATGCTGATGCTATCCACTTCTATTTCTCCTTTTCATTAAATCCAGTCCTGTTTTTTACTTTTAAAGCCCTAAACTATGCACTTTCTAATTATCTCAGATAATGAAGCTCTTCTCACGATCGATGAGAAGAGCTTCTGTTGGGCTTGTGGGGAGAGCGGGCTTAGCCCGTTCTCCCTGCAGATGAGCAGCCACTCATAGCTGGGTGGCTGGATCGGCCGCCCACATGGCTTCCTGCTCCGTCATGGAGCTGATGGAGGCTGCAGGAATCGGAGGCTGTGTGGCCCCCAGAAGTTCTAGAATGCCCCACGCAAGCGCGTGGGGCAACCTGGAAAGAACCCCAAGCCCAGCAGGCTGCTTGCAGCCTCCTGGTCGGAGGTCGACTTGTGTGTTGCTGAGAGCCGCGGTGATACACGAGCAAAAAAATGAGGTTAACGGAGTGCTCACACTGTTAACCTCATTTAAGGGGAGGGGGAATTAGGCGGGCTAGCCGCCTTGGGAGCACCAGGCTCGCCCGTGAGCCTGGTGGTTCCCATGATCCCTGGAAAGTGGGCTAAGCTCCCTTAGCCCGCTTTCCAGTGATCATGGGAATAGCCTCAATGTCTCCTCCTATATGAACCTCCCCAGCATTTAAAATCTACTAGTGAGACCCTGCTGCAGATTTTATCTTGCTTGGAGACTAGATTAACTTCCACATGAAGCAGTGTCTTCTCTGTTATGCCCCAAAGCTCTGTAATACTTTCCTTAAGGGAGATAGCTGTCCATTCCATTCTGTCCATTAATTCCAGCTGTCCTGGAATTAAGATCTTTCTTTTTCATAAATCCCATCAACCATATCAATTGATGGTTGAGTTCCTGATCCATCTGCTTTGTATTGCTTCTGAATTCTGCTATTGATTATAATTGTATTTATGTTAGTGTAATATTGTTGTATTTTTTTAATGTTAATGTTTTATAACAATTTGATATTATTAAAAAAACAGTAAACATTTAAAAAAACCAAAACAAAACACTTATAGTTTCATATTCCAAATTCTTCATGTTTGCAATGTAACTTTTAAAAAGCTAAACTCCAAAATGTTACACTTTCGGTACTTCTAATCCTAAGTAGATATTCTGTCAAAACAAACCATGTTTAAGTCAACCAAGACGCAAGGAAGGCAAATGCAGCTAATATAGTTCCTTAACTTGTCAGTGAAATGCAGATGATATTATTATTACTTCTTGTTTACACAGTCAGACAGGTGTTATTGACTGGTTTGTTTTATCCAGACATCGAGTCCTTCCCAAGGACCTGGGAGTGCCAGAATTTTATCATCAATACTGTTGGTTATTATAGATATCGTCGCAAAATATAGGCTGTTCCCAGTAAAGCTGCTTTTTGTAATTGGCTGATTGTGATTTCTGTGGCCCCTATGGTGTTGAGGTGCTCTTCAAGGTCTTTTGGAACTGCACCCAGGGCGCCAATTACCACTGGGATTATTTTGGTCTTTTTCTGCCACAGCCTTTCAATTTCAATTTGTACATCTTTGTATTTGGTGATTTTTTCTATTTCTTTTTCTTCTATTCTGCTATCCCCTGGTATTGCTATGTCGATTATTTTGACTTGTTTTTCTTTCTTCTCGACTACAGTGATATCTGGTGTATTGTGTGGCAGATGTTTGTCTGTTTGTAATCGGAAGTCCCATAATATTTTTACATCTTCATTTTCTTCAACTTTTTCAATTTTATGGTCCCACCAATTCTTGGCTACAGGTAGCTTGTATTTTTTGCAGATGTTCCAGTGTATCATCCCTGCTACCTTGTCATGCCTTTGTTTGTAGTCAGTATTATTATTATTATTATTATTATTGTTGTTGTTGTTGTTATTTTCTTGTTTACACAGTCAGACAGGTGTTATTGACTGGTTTGTTTTATCCAGGCATCGAGTCCTTCCCAAGGACCTGGGATGGCTGAATTTTATTATCAGTGTTGTTGCTGTTATTATAGATTCTTAAGCCATTGCCAGGTCTTGGTGATGTCTGATTTTCCAGTTATATTGTGCAAATATTGACCATGCAGTGGCTTATTTTTCCATTTTTCTGCTCAGTTCTTGACTTGTTCTTTCTTGTAGGCCTGCTTTGTTTCATTGGTGTTTAATAGTTTCTCATTATTGACCATTTGAACTGCATCTTCTTCACTGTCCTTTATATATTATTATTATTATTATTATTATTATTATTAATTTGATATGTCATATATTGTTTGTAATTTTGTCATGTGATTACATAATTTGTGTTAGAGAAACAATATATTGAACTGTGGGGACTGGATAAGAGGGTTCTTTATCAGAGCTTTTGATGTTGCTGACTAAAGAGACCTTCCATCTGCAGTCATGGACACATTCATACAAATTTTGGGGGGATATTTCATTTCAGAAGGACTACTAGGATTATGTAAGGATTAACAACATATGAGTAAAACACTGTAGCCCAAGACTGTGACAAAACTTCATGTCTTGTGGGATCAGTCTCTAACTTACCATTTGCCTCTATACATTTGTAACTGCAAAAAACTATCTGTGTATTTCATTTACTTATTTCAGCCTTTGTGGATGCATTGGGGTCATGGTAGTATTACAAAATCAGAATATTGATTTAACAGTTTGCCACGTCCTTGGGTAGGTGGGTGGGCAGGCTCAACTCGTGAGCTCGCAGTTCGTGGGTTGACCAGTGCCCTTATGATCTCCCCAGTAGACTGGCACTCTCATGAGAGGGTGAACCTGCCGGCAGCATCTTTATTTAATATTTATATTCCTCATAAACTCAGGAAGGACAGAAAGTTGAGATGTCTTATCAAAAGACATCAGGAAGCTGGCACTACTATAAAAGTAACACCAGGAAAAAGACTTAAGGGACTTTGACCTTCTGTCATTGGGGTGTTTGAACAAACACACATTTCTTTTTTCTACCACAGGAGTTTGTCAATAGAACCTAGTTTCTGTTTATTTAGATTTATGGGAGTTTTCATGTGATGGATGCTGCCCTGACATTTCAGCTATCCCCTTGTAAAACTGGAATCAGATAAATGTGATAAATGTGGTAGTAGTGAAGCTCACCAAGTACAGTATTCCATTTTTGGCAAATGACTTGATATAGAAGAAATGTGTTTCCAATTCAGGAAGGCAAATATGATGCTTGCAAAACAGAGGAACCCATTAAGACAAAAGTTATTTTCAAGGTTATTTGGAGCAGTTTCTGCATGTTTATCTAGTGATCTTTAATAGCGTTGTGTGTATTCAGTAAGCAGTGCAGGTGTGTGTGTGTGTTTTGGGGGAAAGGCCCAATGCATATTTATTTATCATTGTTAAATTTATGCTGCTTTTCCAGCCATCAAAGGCCATCAATATGGTTAACATTTAAACTGTAAAGCAGCTTTAAAAACTGAGTGGTGAGCTGGTTCAGATCTTGCCTCTAATCAGAATATATTAACCTTAACCTTTAGGACCCGCCTTAAATGGTTATTGAACATTAAACAGGTACAGGAATGCCCCTTTGGTTAAGGTGAGTAGCAAAAAAAAAAAAAAAAGGAAAAGGAAAAGGAAAAGGAAAGGAAAGAAAAGAAAAGAAAAGGAAAGGAAAGAAAAGAAAAGAAAAGAAAAAAGAAAGAAAAAGAAAAAGATTCCATCAGTATAAGCCTCAAAATTATATTGGTTATGACATCAGTTGAGCTAATATTTTTAAACTTGGCATGCATGATCTACTAGACCTACAAATGTGCCTAATTTCAAAGTGATCTGATAACAATTGTCACAGGTATAGCAAATTAAAAACACTGAAAATGGACCGATTGACCTTTTTTGGTCCAATTTTTAGACAGATATATATTTCATTCAAAATTTGATGGAAATGACTGATGTAATCTGTTGAGACTTGTCTACTAAGGCAGTCCTTTATCAGTTTGATGAAATTTTGAGCAGCAGTTCAAAAGTTATCAAGATTTTCCTGCCCCCTTAAAGCCTATGGCTAATTGGCTAGCAAGTACTGGTGAAATTATACAGAGTGTGACCGATTTTACAAAAGCCAGAATGCTGACACACTCTCCAGTACTCTGAGACTGTCAGGAGGAGCCATTGCAAGTGCAATGTCTATTCCATTAATTAGGGAATGTGATTTCTCAGGGAATCAGGGAAGAGGGACATGGAATGGGCAGGTGCAGAAAGCCAGGTGGGTAGTTAGAGCAGTGTGGGGGAGAAGCAGTGATGTGTATGGAATAAATTTGAAAATGCACACACACAGAAATGCAAACACATTTATCAAACACACACAGAGAGAAAAACAAAAACATAGTACACACACAGAGCACAAACACACAGATGTGCATGCAACACACACACACCAAACACAAATACATGTACACAGAAACACATGCACATATACACATGCACACAGATACACCTACACACACAAATACATGCATGCAACACAAATACACAAAAGCACATACATCCAAACGTGCACATAAACATGCACAGAACACAAACACATGTGCACATGCACAATACATACATGTGCATATGGACAAGTACACATGCACAAACATGTACAGAAAACATGCATGCACACACACACAACATGAACACATATGCACACATAAACAAACGCACATGCAAAGAACATGACAAGCACACACATGTATATGCACGCACACGTGTGCACACAAGCAAACTCACATGTGCACATACAAATGCACACAAGTACATTCTCACAACATATACATATGCAAACACATACATATGTATGCACGTAGAAACACAAGTACACAAACACACCGCAAGCTGGTGGGCAGTCCAGTTTGGGCCTTTGTGCATGTGCGGAGGCCATTTGCATTACTTCCATGCATGCACAGAGGCCATTCAATTTGCTGCCATGACACACTTTGTGTGGTGATGTAAATGGCCTCCATGCATGCGTGGAGCTTGGAACCTGGCTGCCCACCAGCCTATGGTGCAGGGGAGGGGGAAGTGCCAGTGGGTCCGAGTGGGGCTGCTGCCAGGGAGCAGCTATTACCATGACAGCCAGTAAGGTGCCTTCTCACCCGCCCCCTGAACCAATTTTTAGATGGGTAATCCCCCTTTAGCTTGTAAAGGGGAATCCTTACTAGGAATGTGCACCGAACTGCTTCAGTGCACATCCAAGGGTGACAAGGGGTTCCCTCAAGAGGAGGTGAGCAGGTCCTACCTGCCCATCCTCCAAGTCCCTGCCACCCTGCGCCGCCCTGCCGCAACGCTGTTCACACGGAAATACCTCCTGTGAGCGGTAGCTTGTGCCGCTTTCCCCTTTAAAACGCTGCGCCACGGTGATGGGATGCGTCCCGTGGCATCCCTTGTGTAGCATCAGCACATAAATGGTGTTTACGCATGCACTGATGCCATTTGCATGCCAATACCTCATGAGGGATGCTGGGGTACACATCCCATTGCCGCATTGGGGCATTTTAAAGAGGCATTTAAAGGAGGTATTTAAAGGTGGTATTTCTTTGTGAACAGCACCATAGTGGGGCAGTGCGGGGCGGGGGGTGGGCTTGGGGGACAGGCAGGTAGGACCTGCCCACCTCTTCTTAAGGGAACCCCTCATCCTGCACCAAAACGTTTCAATGCCAGGGAGCCAAAATGTTTCAGCGCCTCTCCAATGCGGTGCCAAAATGCTTCAGGCTCATCCCTAATCTTACCAGATTCCCCTTTACAAGCAGGACAATCAAACTGGGTTGAGCTTGAACTGAACCACCGCTGCTTGTAATGAACCAGCTCGTGGACCAGCTCGTGGATGAGGTGGTTCAGTTCAGTGCACACCCCTACTTTACAGTCCCAGCACACATCTGGTGTATGGATTGCCCTCTAAAGTGGTGATAAAATAAATAGATGGCAGCAGTGCTCAACTTTCTCTTAATGTCTAGAGAGGAAAAGAGGCTTAGAGCCAGAGTATCCTGAGGACCCAAGTCAGGAGGAAGAGAAATTGATGCATTGGACTTAGATGCAGAATAGCCCAAGGAAAAACTCAAGCTCAATTGTAGTGTAGTGGTTAGAGTGCTGGACTAGGACCGGGGAGACCCGAGTTCAAATCCCCATTCAGCCAAGAAACTAGCTGGGTGACTCTGGGCCAGTCACTTCTCTCTCAGCCTAACCTACTTCACAGGGTTGTTGTAAAAGAGAAATTCAAGTATGTAGTACACTGCTCTGGGCTCCTTGGAGGAAGAGCGGGATATAAGTGTAATAATAATAATAATAATAATAATAATACAAATGTGTATGCATACTATGTCCCACCATATATATATTATCTTTGTATTTATGGGTTGCTCAGATTTGCAGATTTACCAGTCTGCCAAACTGTTAGTTGGTGCTGTTGCTGGAAGAGAAGAAGCATGCCGGGGCCCATGAGATGTTAACATTCAGTTACCACTTTGGCAAAATCTCAGGAGCTCCACCAAGGATGTAACGTGGGCCCTGGGACAAAAAGTGAAGATGGGGTTGTGCCCTCTTCTTCAGAGAGGTGTGAGTGGGATGGAAAAGAGCAAGCTGTCACCCAGCCAACATGCACCCTCCCTCAGAGGCCCAAGGATAACTGTCCCCCCTTGTTCAATTGCAGCTACACTCTTGGACTCCACCACACTTAGCTCTGGTCTCTGCCCAGCTGAGGCCAGTCCAGCCCAGCCCAGCTCACATTGCAGCATATTTTCCAAGAGATCACTGGAAGTTAGTCCTACTGATGGAGGAGAAAGAGCATTCCAAGATCTGTGAACTAATGAGCCCATTCTCATTACCATTTGCAGGTGGGCTGGAGGGGAGGCACACTCCTGCCTTGTGCTTCCTGGATGATCCAAACCCCTAGCTGGGTTATCTTATCCAGTCCCCAGTTGATTGGACTATTGTGCACTTCAGGAAGGAAGAAGCCTCAGCCTGGGTCCTCCAGTATTCCACAATGCATAAGCAGTGGAGAGGCAACCTTCAGTACTGCAGCATCTCAACTCCATCTGGCCCTGCAAGCCCAGAACTCTATGATAAGCATAGCTGCTGGCAGCTGGAGCTGCATTTACTGCAGATCATCCACAACCACAGAAGAAGATAGGACATGCTTGGTTGTCCTCCTACCTCACATTTAACCTGGGTAGTGAATCTGGGCTACCCAGGTTCAGCATGGCTGGTCAGGAGGGCTCCTGCTTCCCCAGATGACCAGGGATCCCTGGCTTAACTCTCTTCTACATAGGCATCTATGGTCATGTGAACATCCTCAATATCTACCTACCTTCTTGGCAGAGCTCTAGAGCTCATCACCACAGGACTTGGGACTGAGTTCTTCCCCCCTTTTAAATATATTTTACCCTTATAATGTCAATTTGATTTCATTTGACTTATTTTATTTCCTTAAACCAGTATTTTTTGTTTCAGATTAAGAGCCGCTTGGGAGCAGGACTATTGTTATCTAAGCATGGGTAAAGCAGAATATAAACCAAATAAATAAATGAATAATACCTTTTTTTAAAAAAGAAAAAAGCAGCGAGTCCACAGATAGTAGATCCTATAAGTTTTTACAGCAACTTTTCTGTCTGTATCACTGTATTGTTCTTTTGTTTTTGTAGTCACTCCTCTCTGATGGGAATAAAATAGATCATGATCAGGCAAGTTCATATCACAGCTTTTGAAACTGAACAACTTGCAAAAATAATATTAGCATAATTAATATACTGGCCTCCAGGTATGCGTTAGCCTAGGGGGGAAAGGATAACATCAAATTATAAGGCCAGGGTAAGTATCTCATTCATCATGCACATTTTGGCAAATTCCATTATAATGGTTATTTGAAACAACTATTATGCCTCTGTTTGGTTTTATTCCCAAACAGGTACGGTTTGGAAGAGTACATATCTATAGAGTACATATCTGCAGTGTACACAGGGGTGGAGTCACCATAGCATGAATGGGTTCAAAGAACCTGGGCCGCCGCACGCAGGGCCACGCCTCATGCCCCAGACATGCCTCCTGAACCAGATGTCAGGTGCAGGGGCATGGCTAGTCGGGGCCGCAGGCAGAGGGCTGAACCAGAGCTTCCACTGACCACCTTATGCTACTGAGAGTACATAATAGCTAGCGTACACATCTGAGTCAGCTCTCTCTTTGTTGCCTAGCTGTGACAGAGAACAGTTCTATAATGGAAAGTTGAAGTGTTCCATCATGAGATCAGGGATTCATGGTTATCTTATTGAACTAATCTACGTGATCTGGTTGAACTACATCTCACATTAGGTTTTTCCTTGTATGCAAGTGTATTCATGTGTATGCAAGGGTATCCATGTGTAAGATAGTGTGTGTACTTACATTTTAGGGACAACAAGTGACTGGCCCCTCTGCCCAATTATATTCACAAAGAGCTACCCAGCTTCTGGTCAGGCTGTTGTTCATGAGAATCAAGGCTGGCATCAGTGGTTGGCAGTACTGGATAATTGCCAAAGACTCAGGGCTCTCAGAAGGGTCTACTGCTGATTCACGAAACCACTATGTGCCCATAGGCTTCATGATGTGATGGCAGCAGAGTGACTCTTTCAGAGTCTGTCCAGGTAGAATGGGCCCATAGAAGTGGTTTGCTGAGGGTCTCTGAAACCTGGAGACAGCCCAAGTGAGTATTAGGGAGCTCCCAAGCATTATTCCTTCAATAGTATCCTTACGTCATTTGTTATAGCCAGTATCTGAACAGCTGCTGTCACTCTATTTTATATATGTGTTCTGAAAGACCTTGATACAGCTGCTCAGTTAATCTGCCTTGCTCAAGATTGACTTTCACTGTAATGGCCACAAGTTTATACAATACATGGATCCATAAGATGTGGATACTGAATTAAATTAGTATTATCATGGTCTGTTTTTAATGCATGATCATATGACAGCAGTGTATATTCATAACAAATGAATATGCATGTTCATGATTGCAATTGTGACCCGCACATGTGAAAGAGTAATCACAAACACTCCAGAGAGAACTTAACTATGACTTCATATCATTTCAAACTGGGCTGAACTGAAATATGAATGGTGTGTTTCTGAACACAAAAAGAGCTTCTCATAAAATATGCACTCTGTTTTGGTGGGACTCCTTCAAAATAGGGCAAATTTGTTTGCCCATTAAGAGTGAGAGCAGGAAGTTTGGGTTTGTGATGTTATCAAACTGACAAACATGACTGGCTCTATGATGTCATCAGCAGGGGCATAACTATAATAGGGCAAGGGGAGACAGTTGTCTGGGGGCCAACCACCTTGGGGGACCCCAGAGGCAAGTCACATGACTGACTCCCCCAGCCATGCACCCGCCTGGGCTTCCTTCAGTTGTATTCATCCTCCGAAATTGAGTGAGTGTTAAGACCTGGAGCTACCAGAACAGCATGTCTTTCTCTACTACCATTAAATGACTTGCATCATCCACAATTGACAAAATCTTTTAAAAAATAATTTAGGATGATGTTCTAGTATAGATATAGATGTAGATAATGTATATATAAATTTTACTTAAGTGAGGGGGGGCCCATTTTAAAATCTTGTCTCTGGGCCCACTCTGACCTTGTTACGCCCCTGGTCATCAGGACAGCTATTCAGAGTAAGGGCAATGCCTTCTTCATTGTGTTTGGTACTGTGTGATGTTGATATTGCAATGACTTTGTCATGTAGGCAGAACTGATTGCTTGCATGATGGTATGTCATCATCATGTTGCCTATGTGATCTCAGATTGGCTGGGATTGCCCCAAGAAGACTACTAAAAAAACCCAGCACTGAGGCTACAGACTGAGGAAAGAAGCAGCTGTGAACAGGCAGTGAACAAAAAAGGTAAGGGAGGAAGGGTTTCATGAAACCATTTGAGCCCTAAAACCCACTGCTCACTGAGGGGATTCTCTCTGGGATTCATTTGGGTTGTCCTCTCTTCCTCAGTTCTGACCCATTTTAACTTGTCTTCTGATCTTCAAAGAGGGACAGCAGTCACCCATGCACACCCATGTGGGTTACATGGTTATTAATTTGGGACTGTAAAATGAGTTGTCATCTTCTACAGCTGCATTGTGAGCAGCAGCCAACAAAGTTTTGCTTATCGACGAACAGTGCTGCAGAAGACTGGCAACCTGCCCTCTTTCCTTACTGCTGACTTCCTTCACTCTGCAAAAGAGAAGGGCTAACTTTTCCATTTCTGAACAAAGAGGAGACACATTCAATGCACGTATGATGTATATACAGTGCATATCAGTACAGTCTGTATGCAGGTACAGTTATACACACATGTTAGGTTGAACGCAGTACAGAAATACACTTCCTATCTGTATCCTGCAATGCAGGCAGCCTGTACCCTGGTTCACTTTTAAAATGAAACCTTGTACAATCATTCACACAAAGACATGTATGGGTCTACAGACCTCTGAACACAAGTACAACATAATGGACCGGGTCTCACGATCAGTGAGACCTGGTTCCTAGCGCTGAGCGGGCAGGGAGCCCTGGGCGGCCGGATCGGCTGGCCACACGATGGCCAGCCCCGAGATGGAGCCAGTGGGGGCTGGCGAGCTCGGGGGCCGAGCGGCCCCCGGAAGCCCCAGTATGCCCTGCGCAAACGCGCAGGGCATACTGGGGAGACCCCCGAGCCGGGAGGCTGCTTTTAATCCTCTCGGCCGGGGGTCTACTCACAAGTAGCCGCGGCGCAGAGCTGTGGCACGGCTACTCATGAGAAGATAGCCCAGGTTTGCGGAGCGCTCGCTCCGCAAACCTGGGCTAAGGGGCGGGCTACTGGAGCAGGTTAGCCGCTCCAGAACCACCGGGCTCGGCTGTGAGCCCGATGGTTCTGACGATCACAAAAATAGGGCTAGGATTTTCCTAGCCTGATTTTTGTGATTGTAAGAATAGCCCCAATGTCTAAATAGAGCTATAGCAGGCCCGCACAACATAAGGCCCGGGGGTCAGATTTGGCCCGCATGGACTATTTTACTGGGCCCCAGGTATCCTGCAGCACCACAGAAGTTGGAACCTGCCTCAGAGCACCTTCCTGTGCATGCTTTCTCAGAAATATGCTCCATGGTGTCCCCAGTGAGGCTTACTCCCATGAAAGCATGCCTAGCACTGCTGCCTGAAAGCAACAACAACAGTTTAGGGAGAGGAGAGGACTTGACATTTGATTGGGGCCGGCATGCACTCTAGGGGCCCCACTGATTTAGCAGGGACAGGACCTATTCTCTGACCACTATCGTTGGTTAAAACTATGGGTCCAGTGTAGTGTTCCCTCTAACAGGGATTTCCCAGATGTTGTTGACTACAACTCCCATAATCCCCCAAGGCCACTGCAGCTGGGGATGCTGGGAGTTGTAGTCAACAACATCTGGGAATCCCTGTTAGAGGGAACAGTGGTCCATTGACAGGGGGAATAGATCCACAAGTAAGTAATAATATTTTTAATTTTAATGTAATAATGTGCTAAAAATTTGACCTTAGCCCCTGCATGCCAAGTTGTGGATGGTTTGGACCCACCAGGGCATTTGAGTTGTGTAGCCCTGGGCTAAAGTCTCATCCAGATAAACAGTTCAATTTTTTTTAAAAAAATCCCTGAAAAATGAAAACATTCTGATCAGATATTGACATACACAATAAGAGCTATGCCAGCTTCACTGTCTGTTTAAGACTTATATCACCTGAATGGCCCTGTATCCAGTTCTTTTGCCTTGGGTAACCAGCTTTATTGCTAAAGCCAAATTATCACAATCAGGAGAATCATGTAACAAAGCTCTGGAAAGCTTTGCTATTAAAATGTGTGTGTGCGTGTGTGTGTGTGTGTATCATTCAAATATGGAATTCTCACTTGCAGTATGAAATGGTGTAGTCCAGCAGGTGTTGCACCACATGAAAGGCTCCTAGCCTTTCAAATTCAGTACATTATCTCTGCACTTACTGATCTTAGCTTAGTGGCTTATATTGAATTAACCCTTATTGCATGTATCATGGTATAGCTGCAGTATTTATAAGCCTATCATTTCAAGCTAAATTTGCATTCAGTTCTTTGCTTTTGTACCCTTGTTTTACAATTTGCTAAGTGCATTTATTACTCATCAGGAGCTTATTTACTGCTAGCAGCATGCCACTATCCTTAGTGAATATTCATTTAGTCACATTTACCTTAACTCTGAGCTTTTATTTTATTTTTATTGTGTGCTATTGTAGCAATAGGCTCATAAATACTACTGTGTTAATTTTCACAGTGCCTGGCTTAATCATTTGCACATCAAACTCATGTGGTAGTGGTAGTGAAGGCAACCTATTCCTCAGATCTCACACACAATCAGAAATTGCTTTTTGTAGCTCAGAAACTTCCAAAATGTGTGCTGGGACAAGCTAGCGTGCCATGAGAAATTAATTAATTAATTCATGACTCCCATGAGCCCAAATATTCACCCACAGAGGAGACTCACCTTGATTCACTCCTCTAGTCTTGCATCCTTTCAATCAGGAGATACATCAAGATCAGTGCTCCATGCAAGCCCTGTCCAGGTGCTATGTTCCTGAGTATAGCAAACATATGGAGGGCCGTGGGATCATGCTCACTGGCTACACCTCCAGGCCTCCATATATTCAGTGCTTGTCTGCAGGCAGCAGGACTGAACCCAGGGCAGATTCATCCATGTGATATGTAACCCTAGGGGCTCAGGATTCCACATGGCATGCAGGAACCTTTCCCTCAGGCCTCTCCTGAGGGTTGTTAATAACTACACTTATACACTATAAAACTATAACTGTAATAATGAAGTGTGCTTCCAGTTTAAATTCAGCGGGGGGGGGAGTATACCTCCATTATCAGCTTTAGAAATAGTTGTTTTAGATATATTGCCAAAACCTCTAATCACATGTATTAATTTCCAAATGAAAATTAAATTCTCTATTCATTTACAACGGCATGATTTTCTCACAACTCAGCTACATGCTTTGCCAATAATATTTAGAGGCTGTTTGTTGCATAAATTTTGCTCACTTGTCCCCTAGGCTTCTTCTATGACTCTGAGAGGCATGGAGAAATGATGGGTCATAGTCTCATGAAGCTGCTTTATAATGAGTCAGCCCAGTCTAGCCATGTATTGTATCCTCTGACTGGGAGCAGCTCTTCAAGATCTCAGACAGACACCTTTCTCATTTCTGCTGCCTGGTATTCTTTAACTGAAGATGCCAGGGGTTGAACCTGGGACCCTGATTACATACAGCGTGTGCTTCACACTGAGCTAAGGGGTCCTGTGCTTGAAATACAAAGTTAGTATACACCAGTAACCCCAAAACATTGTGAGAACACACACAGTATTGTCATGATGCCTCCTCCATACTTGTTGGAGCCCTGACAGAAAGGCCCCCAGATGGGGTGCTGCAAGAGACAGGGCTGAGAGAAAGGGCTGCACTGGGGGGAAATCACTCCCGTCTGCAACAGAAGTAGAGCAGTGCCATCCCAATGTGGCTGGGTGAGCAGGTGGCATAGGTCTTGTGAGACTTCTGCTTGAGAGAGAGGGTGTGATTTCTGGCAGCACACAGCTATTGGCATTGCTGGCAGCTCTTTCAAGACAGAGATAGGGAGCCCAAGGAAGCAACTGGAGGAACACAGGAACGTAGGAAACTGCCTTATACCAAGTCAGACCATTCATCCATCTAGCTCAGTATTGTCTGCATTGACTGGCAGCAGCTTCTCCAAGGATGCAGGCAGGTCTCCCTCTCATCTTTATCTTGGGGATGCCAGGGAGGGAACTTGGAACCTTGCTCTTCCCAAAGTGGCCCCGTTCCCTAAGGGGAATATCTTACAGTGTTCATACATGTAGTCTCCTATTCATAGCCGTTCTGGGTGCCCATCTGCTGGGCCTGCCTGCTATTTGCAGCTGCTCCAGCTGCCCACCTGCCATCCGCGGCCACTCCAGCCTCCTGCCTGTCAGTCGCGGCCGCTTGCCTGTCCACTGGTCGTGGCCGGCTGTCTGCCTGCCACCGCCTTCTTCAGCCAGCCGTCACCACCACTGCATTATTTTTTCTCTAGCCCATCCCATGGCTATCTGGCAGATCTCTGAACTCTTGCGAGAGCTGCCACGCACGGGATTAGTCACGGGTACGTCTTAGATAAATAAATATGAGAATGTAGGTCCCCATATCATACCACACAGTCCTTTTCGACTCTGTGCCAAAACCCCATCCTCTACCTCAATCAAAAATTCTGTCTGATTCTTCAGGCTATATATTTTAAATGGTGCCGTGCCATTTAAAACCAAGTAAAGCATTTAAATTCATGCCTATACATTGGATAATTTGCATTTCTTTTTAAAGAAAAAGAGCCTATAAAGTATGATTTGCAGACTATTGAAAATGTCATGTTGCACGCATTCCCCCAGTGCTCTTTCTTTAGCTCTAATTACTGAAACTGATTACGTTTAAAAGATTATCTTTGCAGCCAAGAGGGATAGGGATACATTTTCTTAAATGTATTCCTGAGGCAATTGCAACATGAAAAGTCATAAATAGGTGCTGTACCTGCTCTGGGCAAGCTGCCTTGTTAGTGCTCTGGTCCCTTGCCGACATGGATCAGCATGCTAACTGAGCACTGAGACAACTAACAAACTGCTTTTACCTGGAAGGAAGCAGAGTGCAAGTGTGCTGTATTTAGGCAAGCCCTGGGACTTTGGGAACCATTTTGCAGCCTTAGATTCAGTTGTGTGGCTCAGCTTGGATATGCAGGCCTGGTTTGTAGTGAGCTCCCACTTCAGGCTGTGATTCAGGGCTCCTGTCACTGAATATTCCTCTGTACAAATATAGTGCCTGAACATAGCAAACTAGCATGTCAGGGACATGGATTTTAGTCAGCATTCTCCCCAACATGCTAGTTTTCTATGTCCAAGTTTTACATACACACACACACACACACACACCCCTCACCTCAGTAAAAACTAGGCATCGATTCCAGACAGATAAACAAGAAACGCTTTTTCTTCCTTTCTCCACCACTAGTGTGATATACACACCAATGCACGTTGCTTTAAGAATCAAATTGAGTTTCTTGTGGCACATTCACTTGCCCTACATCTGCTTAAGTCATTCAGTGCTAACAGTGTGCTTGGGGCTGTAACACCTAGTGGGCTTTTTGCCTAGTGAGTTTACAATCTAAGAGCCTTTTATATAAACAGCAGAAGCACATGGTGAAACATTTTCTAGGTTCTCCTACTGCAGACCATAGGTGGAATAATCATGTCTGTGTGAATGCATGCATGTGTGGGCACACATGAGCGCACACACACGCACACACACGCACACACACACACACACTCCCATAGAAAACTTATGTGTCTAGGAGAACACAAAAAAAGCTTAGACTTTTCCTGATATGCTCATTAACTACATGCAAAATCTCCACACACACACCCACCCATGCAAGAACATACGCACACATTATTTCCCTTCTGCAATTTGTAGTCTAAGAAAAGCTTCATCATATGATTCTGCTGAACTTGTAGACTGACTCTAAGAACCTGGCTACATGTTACACTCATCAGATGAAAGTAACCAGTATAAACCAGGCTCTGTCTGCTGAGAATTCTAAAACTCCCCAGAGATGTGAAGAGAAAGCTGGAGAGGGATGCAGAGCCACTGACCATTTATGCTTATCTGTATTTAGCAGCTAATTGTCCAAGGTGTTTGGAGGGGGAGGAGCAGGGACAATTAGCTGCTGAGGTAAGATAAGCAGTGACAAACAAGAGATTTGTCATGACCCCAGCCCTGAGCAGTATCATGGAATTGGACCCTGAAAAGTGGGAGTAGTTGGACTGGAGGAGTCAACTCCAGGCCCAATCTCAGCCCCAGATCCCAACACCAGGCTGGAGCCTGAGTCTACCAGCTGGGAGACCCCAGAACCAGAGTCCTGGAACCAACATACACCGAACCTGAGCCTTAGTCCCCACATGAATCAGTCTCTTCCACACCACGTACCTTATACTCCTCCAAGTCTGCACAATACTGCCAGTACTGGGCAAGGAGAGACTTGATGAAGTGGAGAAAAAGTGCTAGACTCCAGGCCAGAGGATGGCCCCTTTAAATCTCTGCTCTTGAGTCAGGGAGGTGGAGCCTGGGAAGAGTAGTCTGAGCTTGGAGATATTTAAGACCTCATTCCATGTGAAATTGCTCACTGGGAGCTATCCAGGGTGCTGAAACCCTGCCCTGACACCTTGCCCAAGACACCCTGCCCTGGCAACACCCTGCCCTGACACCCTGACACCAACCCTGCCCTGAAACCTTGCCCAAGACATCCTACCTTGCCTCACCTTTGCTCCTGGGTTCAGGACAGGACACTGGTGGAAGAAAGGCAATCACCAGTGGCTCTTCAGACCTCTCCATTTTTCTTTGCCTGTCTCTGTGTGAGCCTTCAGATTTCAGAACATTCTGCTGAGGGAGAGGAACGAAAGTCAAACTATCCAACTAAATCAACTCTAAATGGCACTTCTACTTAATGTGGTGTATAATGGCCACTTGGAAAGAGGCATCAAGAGGTCTTAAATATAATACAACAGCAACAATGACAACAACAACAACAACAACAACAATGTATATACCACTTTTCAACAAAAAGATTTCTAAAGTGGTTTACATAGAGAAATAATAAACAAACAAACAAACAAACAAGATGGATCCCTGTCCCTGAAGGGCTCACAATCTAAACAGCAATATAAGATAGACACCAACAACAGTCACTGGAGGTACTGTGCTGAGGGTGGATAGGGCCAGTTACTCTCCGCCTGCTAAATAAAGAGAATCACCATGTTAAAAATGGTGCTTCCTTGCCCAGTTAGCAGGGTTTATAGGTTATATTAAGAGTGAATACCACATTTGCCTTCTCTCTGCTACTGACTGTGTCTACTGAAGGCCAGTCCCCTTGAACCTAAAAGTGTGTGTTTGGGGGGGGGGTGTTTCATTAAAGGAACAGTAATACATTTAATTAAATTATATTATCCGAACATCTTATCAGCAACAGCAGGCTTCCAAATGGAGATAAAAGCTCACCCCTGCAAGGAGCTCTGGTCCCCACGCTGGTCCCCACATCAATTCAAGCATCACTCTAATGGGACAAAACAACACCAGCCATCCCATGAAGGGTTTATTCACCAGTATATCTCTGAATATGATATATACCATCATCCGACAACAATGCCATTCTGCCATTTCCATAGGTTAAACTGGCCAGTCTACATAAGCGAACACACAAATCAGATAAAAATAATAAGAAAGCAGCAGAGGAGCATCTCAATCTTCCAGGATATTTTGTAGTAGACTTAATCACTATAAATGTTTCCAAAGAAGACTCCAGTATGAACCCATGGAGTAGCAGATTTGACACTGTGTAGAACTGAGACTCATGAGAGGTAGTAGCTAGCTCATCACAGACAGGAGTTATCTCCCTTTAGTTATTTACACTGTTCATCTTGCTATGACAGTTAATCACCTTTACCTGTTAGCTCAGTGAGGGTTGCACTTGGGTTCTTATATTCATTTTGTCTCCACATATTAGTGTGACACATCTATTGCCATCTTGTGCATTTGCTTTTCCTTTTGGCTTCTCTCTATCTTCTTAGCCTACCCACTTATGTGATCACTGCATACTTTTGAAGAAATGGGCTCTGACTGATGAAATGTTATGCTACAATGAGACTGTTCTCATTATCAGATGGGAGTGGGCTGGAGGGAAGGCAGGATCCTACCTTCCTGCTCCCAGACAGAGTCACCTTTGGGCTCTGCAGCTCATGGGCCCATAAGAACTTAACATAGGAACATAGGAACAGCCCTGCTGGATCAGGTACAAGGCTGATCTACTCCAGCATCCTGTTTCAAACAGTGACCCACCAGATGCCTCTGGAGAGCCCACAGGCAAAAGGTATGTGCACGCCCTCTCTCCTGCTGTTGCTCCCCTGCAACTGGTATTGAGAGGCATTGTGCCTCTGAGGCTGGAGATGACCCACAGCCACCAGACTAGTAGCCACTGATAGACCTGTCCACCAGACCTGTCCATCTGTCTAAGCCCCTTTTAAAGCCATCCATAAGAACATAAGGACAGCCCATGTTGTGCAAACCCACCAGCTGGTGGTTCCCAACCTGTCCGGCTGAGATTCTACCACTCTTTCTGCTCACTTGGCACCAAGATTTGAAGTTGCACAAAGTCTGAAGAATCTCAAGCAGACAGGCTGGGAACTACCAGTTGGTAGTGGGCTGACATGACACATCCGCCAGCAAGTGCAGTCTCTGGGAACCAAACATTTGGCGGGCCATGCAAACCCGCCTGTGTGTGTATTACAACCTTGCTTCCTTCCAGTATGCTTCCCTGCAGACAGCACAATTTACCCACTGGATGAGGCCAGCATATATATTTATTTGATTAGCTGATCACCCATGCATATGTACTTTCTCATCTCCGGGAGGGCAGAAAATCCCCCCACCCACCCAGCCAATCTTAGGAGAGGCTTTGGCCCCTTCTGCCACTCCCTTCTGTGGCCCATGTCAAACTACAAGAGTTTGCTCCTCATGCATCAGGGCTTATGTGGCGGGGGGAGATGGGGGCAAACCTTTATGAGATGCACCCCCTGAATCCACAGATGTAGCCAAATCATGGCTCTCCTGTTACTTGAAACTATAACGAGGGGGGCTTTCAGTGGTGAGATACATGCACTCTGCACCTCCTTTGGTGCATATTCATGTGTTAATATGTTCCAGTTAAGCCCTGGCAATGAAAATAGATGCATACTAGTCAAGTCTCACCCCTCTCCTTACTTCACAAATATTTTGTCCCCTGATTCTTAACCATTTGCTCCTCCAGTTTCTTTTATTCTCTCCTTTTGTTACAGACAGAATTTTGTGGATGAGTTTTTCTATTAATGCCACTTGGGGGGAAAAACCACAAAACTTCAAATCATCCTTTCTGAGACTTCTGCATTATAGAGTCCCCCACCCTTCCCACTTCTTCTGGCAGTGTCCCTCTACCTTGAATGGCTGCATGGTCAGACAGAAATTCAGTAGATGAATATCCTGCCATATATATGAAATGATGTGGAAAGCCTCTCTTGTGGGAAGGGTTTATATCTCAAAGAGAAAACAGCACATGCTTTGAATGACTAGGTCCCAGGTTCAGTCCAAAGCATTTCGGTAAATTAACTTGGTTTTGTTTGGAGTCTCAGCATGGAGACTGGCATCCTCCCTTTGTGGATTTCAGGTATGCCGGTTCAGCACCACTGAAATCACAGAAGTGACATTTGGAAGCACCATCGAAGTTAAACGTTCTTCAGCATATGATACATGACCAACTCATGGCATATTCCCAACCACTAAAGAACAGTTTGGGGGAGCATTGTGTGATTACTGTGGGATGCTGGCCTCTTTAACAACTATATGATTTTATAATGACTTTTCACATTGGAATTTCCCTGAAAATTTCATTGGGTAATGACATTTCAGAATATCTTTCTTTTAAAAGAAGAATATTGCCTAGTCAGAAAGAGGAAGGTATTATTAAAATTAAATCTTTCCTCCTCTGTTTCACAATTTGAAAAACATAAAAGATAGCATCTCTTATTGATTTTGCCCACTCACTATTTAAAAGGGCATTGATTTTTTTTTAAATTACATTTTCAAACAGGACTAAAATGCATTGCACCATTATAGCATACTTTGCAAGCTCAAGATCAAGGGATTTTTTTGTTGTCATCCAGTAACTGGTTTTGGACACATAATTGGACACATCTAGGCATAGATAAAACAAGAATCCTGACAAATAACACCTTCATTCAGCGAGGCTAATTGGTCCTATTCATTCAGACATGTTTTACAGCCTCTCCGTAGTGTATGTGAATGAAGTTACCAGATGAGCTTCCCCATCCGGTTGCTGCTTGGCTGGGAGGGAGGGCAGTGATCAGGTGGGAAAGGCCCATGTGTTTGGCTCTTCATGTGTGCTTGTTTCATTCACCCATATTGCTGAGCCGTATGAAATTACCCCATGGGCAAGCTACTCTCATGCTACTGCTGCTGCTGCTGTCTTTGTGTCTTTGATGGTTTACAGAAAATGCTCCCATGTAGCATTTTGCAATGTGCTTGTCAGTCGCTAAGTAACTTGGGGAGGGGAATGGTTAAGTGACTAGACCCTAATGTGTTTAATGTACCTGGCACTTCAAAGAACAAAGCAAACCAGATCCTTCCCTACTCTAAGGACCTTACAACCAAGTCTGATAATGGAGAGAGTGTTGTGGTCCAGGTCTGATTTATATACTAAATATGCTCATTAGCAAGCATACAAAATTAGGTCTGTCTCATAGTGTCACAAAGTGACCAAGTTCTTTTATATAGTGACCATGTAGGATCTGGGCGCAAGGAAGAAATGAGATCAAAGCAATCCTAAATGATTCAATGGGCTTTATTGAGTATAAAAGAATAACAACGTCAATCTAGCTGATCAGAAAGCAGAACATTCTATCAATATTACTAACAGTATTTCAACCCTAACCAGCACCAATATTCACCCAGTGTTCCTAACTAACATATGTGTGTGTATTAAATCTTCCTAGAGCCTAATACAATTCAGATACAGATGGAAAAAGGGGGGGGGGGAGGTAAGGAAGGCTGAGGGCTGGCATGGTTTGGGGAGATCAGGAATTAGTAGAGGGACGAGGGGAAAGGAGAAGAAGGGGAAAGGATGAAGGGATCCAAAGCTTGTAGAGGCAGCATATTACCAGGATCAGAGGCTTGAGAACGGTGGATCTTTCAGCTGAAGGAGCGAGGCTTTAGCTGGGAACAGCAGCCTGGGAGCAGTGGTCTGGCTTCTGGTGGTCAAGCAGACAGTTTGCTCAGAGCGAGGCAGAGAGTGAAGGTCCCATGGCTGGGGAAGTCTAGACTTCTCACTGTGCAGTGGAAGTCACAGACAGCTCCTGTCCATGGACAGAGTTCCTGCTTGTTGCCCCGCGGCTTAGCAGCAACCTCTGGGATTGCTTGTGAGCAGATCTTGCTTGTAGGCACAAGATTGCTAGTTCTCTGTCCAGTAAGCCTGTTCTTTATAGTTGTATTTTCCTTTGATCTCTCATAGAGTCTATTCAACTCTCCTCATCTTTTCCTGGGTCCCCAAAAGGGTGACAATGCTGTTACCTTCGGGATAATGTCTTTTAATTATTCAGGATATTGGCCAGTCCAGAGATCTGAATCCCATCTTCTGTAAGCTGTGAGCTTAGAAAGGGGGGGGACATTGCCCAAAGCAAATCTGCATCTCTTAGCTGCAAATGGGCATCTTCTCTTGTCCCAGATTTGCTAGCCTGATCCCAAAAGGTGTTAAAGTGTTAGTAAAGTAAGAATTAAAGTCTATAGGTGTTTTATTTGTGTGCATTTACCTATGTTGAATGTTGAATGAGAGCAATTGAGTCAATCATTGACAAAGATTAACATAGACTTCTTGCAACAGGAAAGGGGAGATCAGCCTCTGGCCTCTTCCACAGACATTATCTGATAGTGAGTCACATTTTAGCATTTGGATTGTTCTGGCCTGGCTTTTGTGCTTCCTTGAGTACCCATTTTACAATACAATGCTGGATCGCCTCTTCCCTCACAGACCAGTTGAGATCTGGGGTGTCAATTCACCCTGAGCCCAGGCATTAATTGAACTCTTAATATAAAATGAAATCAGACACAGGCCTGAATTCCATATACTTCTGGGCTGGTACCTCTGTGTCTAATATGTTGGGGTGCCCCTAACAAGAGGGAATGGAGGGATGGGAGAGGGAAGAGTAATAAGGGGTGCAGGTAAGCAAATGTCATTACACAAGTATGTGCAAAGCATTGTCAGCATTTGGTCATAGCCAGCCCCAGTGTATGACTGATTATTATAGCGGAAACATCTCTATACACAACTCCTGGCTAGCTTGGGAATTAAGGATGTGATCTACTTACTACTTATGGAGTGGAACTTGTGCCTAAAACATATTTGTAACCCAACATGGAATTTAACATAGTGTTTTGTATAGCATTTAGGGCCTCTGAAGAGTGGATGCTTTTCACCGCTAAGCTTTTAAAATGCATGCTTGCACTATTAATCCAATAATCAGTATTTGCCTAGAGAACTGAACAATTAATCTTTGTCTGCACAAACTCAGCACATGTACCACAGCAACTGAATATTAGTTCAGAGGACTCCGTCCTTGAAGACAAGCATAATTTGAAGCTCTGTGTGATACACAAACATAAAAGGGAGTTTGCTAACCTAAACTTCTTCTCATGTTTTCACGAGTATCTTTTACACTGACAGCTAAAGGACAAATCAAAGTGGCTCAAACTCCTAACATGGCTCAAAATATCTGAGGTATATTTTATGTGCCAGGGAGCAGCTACTGATCCCTAGCAGGGCCAAATATGGGGCCAAATCTGGCCCTCAGTGGGGTACCTTCTGGCCCCCAGTTGCCAATGTAAAGGCAAGAACACTGTGTGTGGAGTGGAAGATGACATTGGTCATGCCAGATGCCTTCTTGGGAGAGTGAAAGGAGCTGGACTCTGTCCTATCACAATGCAGCATCTCCTAAAGTGGCCTTCTGGAGGAACGACCCTACACCACATGTTACGGGAAATGTACAGACGTAGACAAATTTGTTGGTACCATTACAGCTCATTGAAAAAGTGTTTTATGCCTCCTGAAAAGCGATTAAATGAAAAACAATTGTCCCATGTATACCTGCATGCCTTTGACATGTCATCAAGTAAAGCAAAGCAAGCATGAAAAGAGATAAAGTATTGCTTATTCTACAAAGATATTCTAAAGTGGCCTGGACACATTTGTTGGTACCCTTAGAAAAGACCATAAATAATTAGATTAGAGTGACTTTTCAAATTAGCTGTTTTCTTTAATTAGTATCACACATGTCTCCAATCGTGCAATCAGTCATTCAGCCTATTGAAATGGAGAAAAGTGGTCACTCTGCTCTTTGGTATCATCGTGTGTCCCACAGTGAACATGGACCAGAGAAAGCAAAAGAGAGAGTTGTCTGATGCGATCAGAAAGAAAATTATAGACAAGCATGTTAAAGGCAAAGGCTATAAGACCATCTCCAAGCATTTTGATGTTCCTGTGACAACAGTTGCAAATATTATTAAGAAGTTCAAGGTCCCTGGGACTGTAGCCAACCTCCCTGGAAGCGGCTGCAAGAGGAAAATTGACCCCAGAATGGGCAGAAGGGTAGTGAGAATGGTAGATAAAAAGCCTAGGACAACTTGCAAAGAGATACAAGCTGAACTCCAAGGTCAAGGTCCATCAGTGTCTGATCACACCATCCGTCGCTTTTTGAGTGACAGTGAGCTCAGTGGAAGAAGACCCAGGAGGACTCCACTGTTGGAAGAAAAACATTAAAAAGCCAGACCAGAATTTGCTAAAATGCATATTGACAAGCCACAGTGCTTCTGGGAGAATGTCCTTTGGACAGTTGAGACAAAACTGGAGCTTTTTGGCAAGTCACATCAGCAATATGTCCACAGACGAAAAAATGAAGCTTTCAAAGAAAAGAACACCATACCTACTGTGAAACATGGAGGCTCAGTTATGGTTTGGGGCTGCTTTGCTGCATCTGGCACGGGGTGCCTTGAGTCTGTTCAGGGAACAATGAAATCTCAAGACTAGCAAGACATTCTGGAGCAAAACGTACCTCCCAATGTCAGAAAGCTCTTTCTCAGTTGCAGGTCATGGATCCTCCAACAGGAGAATGACAGCTAAAAGCACCCAAGAATGGCTAAGGAAAAAACATTGGCCTATTCTGAAGTGGCCTTCTATGAGCCCTGATTTGAATCCTATCAAACATCTATGGAAAAAACTGAAACATGCAGTCTGGAGAAGGCACCCTTCAAACCTGACACAGCTGGAGCAGTTTGCTCAGGAAGAGTGGGCCAAACTACCTGTTGACAGGTGCAGAAGTCTCATTGAGAGCTACAGGAATCGCTTGTGTGCAATAAAATATTATTTTATATTATATTATTATATTATTATTATAAAATATTATATTTTGTGCAACAAAATATTAGGTTAAGGGTCCCATCATTTTTGTCCATGCCATTATCATTTGTGTTATTATTTGAAATGTTCTGTTGCATCAAAACTCTAAAGCAAAGTCTGATTTTTGTTAAATGCGGAATAAACAATGATAGGTGTAAATTATTTTTGTCAGTTTCAAGTTATTTCAGAGACAATTGTGGGTTCTTCTTTTTTCGTGGAGGAGTACCAACACATTTGTCCACGTGTGTATATGGCCCTTTTGTATGATACTGGAAATTGTTATCATGTGATGAAGCTCCAGGCAGCACCTATAACATCTGAGTGTTACTAATTATGGAGTTCTCCTTAATCACATGCAGAGCCTTCATGTCAGTGGTTGCTGGTATGGAGATTGTTTGCAGATTTAGTTTGAATTAATTGTTGTTAGTGGTTTCCAAGTGCTGCAGCTGCTGTGGCTAAGAACATAAGAAGAACATAAGAACTGTTTTGTTGGATCAGACCAAAGATCATTCTAGTCCTGCATTCTCTTTGCAATAACAGCCAGTCAGATGCTTCTGGGAAGCTCAAAAAGAGGACATGAAGTCAAGACCCATCCACTGTTATGCTCCCAGTATCTGCTAGTCAGAGGTATACTTCCTTGGCCTCTAAACATGGAGGATCCATTTAGCTATCATGGCTGAGAAGCATATACCTATCCAATGTGAATTTGTCTAACCTTTTAAACAGCCATATAAGCCACTGGCCTTATCCACACATTCTGGCAACAAATTCCATATGTTAATTATGGAATTAACATCTGTGTTAAAGACATAGTTTCTTTTATCGTTCCTGAATCTACTGTCAATTTATGCTACTGGGTAGCTCAAAGTTCTGGCATTGTGAGAGAGGGAACAACAGTTCTTGCTCAGCACTCTATTCAAAACTTTAATCAAGTTCCTTCCTCCTTTGATATCTTCCCACCTGAAAACTAAATAGCCCTAGGGTTGTTGGGTTTTTTTTGTTTTTTGTTTTGCTTTTTTCTACTTCATTCATTCATTCATTCATTTGAAAGATTTACCATATTTTATGGACTATAAGACTCACTTTTTTCCTCGAAAAATATCCGCCGAAATTCAGGTGCGTCTTATATGTTTTAACAGTTTAATATGTTAAAACTCTGAAAAACTGGATTAAAATTAAGGTGCGTCTTATAGTCTGTAGCGTCTTATAGTCCGTAAAATACGGTAATATAAATCCACTGAAGAACCAGTAGTTTATTACCATGATACATATTCCACAAACCTGATTCTTCAGTGGGTTTTTGTCACCCACTGAAATGAATAAACTAGTGGTTGGTTCTTACATTGCAATCCCCATGTAGAAGAAACCAAACCAAACAAAAAACTAGCAACAAAAAACAAAACCCTAGGGTTATTTAGTTTTCAGGGGGGATATAAAAAAGGAGGAAGGAGCTGATAAACAAAAATTCAAAGTATGTATTACAAGAGAACACTGTCCAATTATGTATTATATGACTGTGAAGACTCACAGGAAAACCATCAATTTCTCTTCTGATGCCATTAAACAGCCCCACAGCAGTCAGGTGGTTTAATTCCAGCTAGAAGAGTAATTAGAAACAATTCAATTAACATTTAAGTTTCAGTCATTTTCATAAACATTTAGCCAGGCTGAGTCAGTTAACATATTGGCAAACCTCTTCACAGATTGCTCCCCAGCAGTGCTAATATCCTCCACCATTGCTGACTGACCTGGATCTCTGAGCATCCTGGGTGAGCCTTGTAATGGCAAGATGTACTGAAGACTCCTCTTCCAATGCTTACCCAGTGTCACATTTTCCCAACCCAGAAACAAACAGAAGTTTACATGTGTCCTGCTGGAAGGGATGAGCTCTGTTTGTTGCTGGAGAAAGGAAAGAAGAACAGAACTTCCCACCCACCAACATGACTGACCTTCTAAGCATTTTGAAGGCCAGTAATGGAAAACACTGGCATAATTCAACTCTTTTGTCCATTCATGCAAAATCCCTGGCTAGCTATGAATAACTGTGTGCACAGAAAGCTCAACTTTCTTTACATATATCTGGAAAAAACAGTGTGTGTCATCATGAGAATCAGTTCGGGACTGTAGCTTGAGAAATGAATTTGGCAAACAGTGTGCTGCTGAGGAATGAAGTATGCCGTGAGAAATTAAAATTAGTTTAGAATAAGGGGTGCTTTCAGAAATGTTAAAGGCACAACATTCTAAAATCAAAAAGAGCCACTGTGTTAAAATTTGCATGCTGAATAAAGTTGATAAACACATTAAAATAGGCCACATCTGCATGTAACGTGAAACTGGAGGTTGTCAAACTTGCAGTTAATTTTTCTAACTGTGAATTGTATCATAGACACTTGTCCAACCATAGCCTGGCAAATGCCAGTTTCAGGGCAGAGGAGCCCTTATCTCTTCCTGGTCCACAGAGTCCACATCCCAGTAAGCTCTGTAGTGCTAGCATCACCAGATTGTGGGCAAGGTGTCAGAATGTCTGTAGGGCGGCAACCATTGGCCATGATCTTCAAGGGGGTGTGCCTAGCATGATTGTTCCTTTGCAGAATGTTCCACCTGCCCATGGCAGGGAGAGGGCATTTAAATCCCTTTAAATGCAATGCAAGCCCTTCTTCTGACAGCGACCGCACCACTGACCTTGTAAGAGCCCCGCAACAAAACACACACAAGCACAATTTCTGGCAGTGGGGGGATGCTGAGGGGCACTATTCTTCTGTTACTCTAGGAAGGGAATATGACTGCTTCCCTAGGAAGGGAAGTATATGGAAGAGGGCAAAAGATCTTGGGGACTGGCCTGCCGTGACGAAGGATGCTCTTGAGATGGTTCACTCCTTGTGATGGCTTATAGTCCATGGAGACAAAACCACACTCCTGCCCCCATGTTGGCTTGCTGCCTGGGGATTAGCCCTCTCATGAGAGGACCAGTCCACTGTGGAGGACCTTAGGCTTCAAAATCTTCAGTCCTCCATCAGACTGTGCTCTCATGAGTTGAGCCATCCAAGAAAGGGCCCCCCGCTTGTGTGGGGCCCCCATTCTCTCTGGTTAATAATAGAACGCTTGCACAGTGACCCGCTCCTCTTCAGGGAAGCCTTTGATCCACTCAAAGGAGAATTTGACACTCCATGTGTCTGGGTGTTACTCGGTGGGCAACTAGGGAAACTTTGGGACCAGGGACAGATCTTAACTCTAATTCAAATTTCCTGGGTTCGGACTGAGGTTGCATCATATGCTGACCAGACACTGCAGGAGACTGAGAGGGAGGGTAGCTCCAATTTCCAGTGATTCCAGGAGAGTAGGTTTGCCATACCAGGCAAAAATAAAAATGTATATGTTCCGATGGGCGACCGGACTGGCAGAGCGTCCACTTGGGCTTTTTCTTCCCAGCAGTCACCAATACTTGGAGAAGTGTTGCCGGGGTACCTGTCCATGTAGCTTGCTTGTGTGTGGCAACCAGGCTGGGTGGCATCTGCCATCTGGCCTACATGCATGTCTCCATGCCCTAATACTCTTGTGAGAGAGTGGTCTGTGGGAGGGCTGTCACTGCACATTATTAGCAATTCTGCCTGATCCCCCGGACGGTTCTTCTCATGAGTTGTGAATGCGAACCCTCCTGGTCTTCCATGCACATGAGAGAGCAGTCTGCTTGAAAGCAGCATCCACCGTCATCACAGAGGAGGAATCTCCCTTGTCAATTAAGGCAATGCTGATCCTGCTGCATGTGTTAACCCAAGGGTAAGGGGCTGAGCCCCACTTCCCCAACTATTTTACAAAAAATAGAGCTCAGTCACTCAACAATTCCTGGGTGTGGCTGCCTTTTCAAGCTGACACTGGGTATCTCTGCCCTGCCATGTGTTATCTTTGCAGTGATCTAATTGGGTTGCCCTATTTATGGTGCCACCATAATGTGCTTGTGGACATACTTCTTTTTTTATTCATTTTCGGAGAGCAAAGCACATAGTGCCCATCTTGCCATCTTGCCCCCTTTTTCTCTTGATTGCTGGGAGGAGGGGGCTGCAAGGACAAAGTTGGAAGAGGGCATGCCACCCATGTGACTTTTCTGTTTGACAGGCTTAGAAGCTTGGAATGGGACATGGTGGCGTCCCTGTTGCCGAGCAATGGGTTAGTAGGTTGGAGATGGGGGGCAGCAAAAGTGCTCAGAGAAGTGTCCAGTGAGGAGTGTTGTGGGCATGGAGCAGGCACAATCCTGGGTTGGTCTGGGCCACCCTCTCCATGATTAGAATCCCAGAAGCAGCATGAAACCACAGTTATGGCACCATCTGCATTTGGACATAATGCTACCACCCCCAAACCTCAGGTTGGGTCTTCTGCTTGCTGCACTCCCAGCTCAAGCTACTGATTTTAGGGACTCTGATCTAGAAAAAGCACTTTCAAGATCTAGACCTGAGCCCAGCCTCGTGTGCACACGTTCTTGTGAGCCATCTAGGGATGACATAATGTGAGTCTCAAGGAGTTTGATGATTTTTAAAATGGTGACATCACTTTTGGGGCTTGGAAATGGGTAGGACTAAGAAAGGAGTGCCGCTAAAGCCTGAAAGGTGGAGTGAGCTTGTCTAATGTGAAGAGAAGAGTCAGTTATTCAAATGACTTCACACGAGACTGAAACATTCACAGTGTTGTAATCTGCATTTTATCAGGCAAGGCTGAATAAATGAAAAAAGCAGTAACAAATGGATTACTGCTTTGCTAGTACACAAGTCCTTGTTTGGACTGCTCACCACAGCCTCTGATACTGTGTGCCATGTTTTTGCACAAGAGCACCATTCTATCATTGCCAGCCTCTGAATCTCACACTGGGTCCTGCAACCTAACACTAGGTTTAATTTGTAAAATGAGAGATGGGGATGCTGAAGCTGTGCTAGATGTCCTTCTCTTGTACTGCTGTTTTAATTGTTCATGAAGATTGAGGTACCTTTTCCTAGTGGATGCTGTACATGAGTGAAACCACCCACCTTGCAGCTGTAGGCACTATCAGAAGCATGATGTGAGTTTATCTGGACTGTACTACATAGTTTGCACAACCTGTTATCAGTGTTCTGCCAATGGGGCAGGATGTTGTATGGGTGGACATTCAATTGTACAGAAAATACAGACATATTGCATCTTCTTCGTCTCTTATTCTGATTTCAGAACAATGACTGAGAATCCTCCCTGCACATGTGGGATAGTCTGGGGATGTTCAGGAACTCCCAGAGAAATTTCACTTGTCAACATTTTAGACTTTCCTTGAAAATGTTCACAATGTCAGTGCCAGCTCTAGTTATTCCCACCTCATGATTGGGACCATGCTTTCTGGTCAATGATGATGTTTCTGGGATTCTCTTGCACCTATCAGCTTTATTGACATATTGACAGAGAAAGGGTGATCAATGAACCAGGGACCCTCTGTGCTCCAACATGCATAGAATTGTAAGTGCATTCAATGCATGGTACATTTTAGTCCCTCTTGTGGCACACTAGTGTGCCATGGAACATAGTTTGGTAACCACTTGTCTGATAGCGCCTAAGAGCTGCCAGGCTCATAGTAGAGGAAGACATGAAGAGAAGGTACTTTTGCCCTTGTGTTTCACCCTGTACTGGGCCATCACCATGAGGAGTAGCCTGCCTACTGAGCATCTTGGCCAAGGAGTGCCCTCTTCCTCTTGTTTAAGTTGGCAGCTATTGCTATAAATAAAGCCTTTCACTTCCAAACAGTAATGTACAGCAGCTACATATGGCAACAGGAGCTATATGGCCAGAATCTTTGTCAAGTCTGAAAATTTATAGCCAGTTGCTCTGCAATAAACAAAGCTGGTGGGGGGGTTGGGGGTGGGGGGGTAGGATGACGATGAATTGAATCCTTAGATGTGTAAAGACCTGCCATTGTTCCCTGCAGAATCAGGCTCAGTGCAGCAGTGTCTAAATGTGATGAATGTTCTGGGATACAATGCGAAAATAAAATGTAATGAGAGTTGAAGAGCTTCTTTTTTCTTTAAAAAAACAAGAGACCAAGATGCTAAATAAATAAAATAAGACAAACTCGTTTATCAGTGAGTTACATCAGAAAGCTGCATTCTTGACACTGGAGACAGTTCATCCTAAAACGATCTCTTCTGATCTCCCCTTAAAAGTACAATTTTATTCTCCCTCCAGCCCAAAGGTAAATAATACACAATCACCACTTTCAATCGGGGTAATGTTGAAAGCGGCCAATTAATTTAAAATGAGAGACGTCTCCCCCCGAATGAATGCACACTCTGAAATGAGAGAGCCATGTATCATGAAGAAAGGATCAGATTAAAATGGCAGTGCTTTGTAATAAAACTGAAGAAACAGGCAGCTGGGAAGTCAGTCAGTGAACAGGAGACTATCAACACTTTTTCATCAGGAAAGATGAAATAAAATATACTGCAGCAAGTTGGGGAATGTTTTCACCTCTCTGGTCACCAACAGCCCCTTACATGAAGAAAATATGTCTAAAAAGATAAAGAAAAGATCCCAAGGAAGTGTGTGTGTACATTGGCACCTCAGAGGTATTGACCTCAGAGGTGTGACTTGCTGGTGAATCAAACATCTCCAAAACTGCCACTCTCTCTCTTACCACAAGATCTACCCCTAAGGGTTCCTTTGCTTTACTTTTGCTGATAAAGAGATTAGGGCATGTCAGAAAAACAAAACAAAACATAGGCCTCCTAATGCAGTAGCAGCATGATTCCCTACTTCACAATCAGGAAAATAACTAACAAGTGAATAAGATCTGAGTGTGGTGGTGGCACATTTTTTTTCACCCATAAAAAGGTAAAAAGAGCCCTGAATGAGTCATTGGTGATGGACAGTGAGGCAGGGCCAGTTTATACATTCAGCAAAACCAAATGGTAGAACATGTCCTGGATTATACCACTTCAGGCTCCGTGGTAGTGGTGGGGGCAGTCTATCACACAGGAAAAACTTTCTGCCCATAGAAAAATAGCATTTCACACTCATTCTGAGTGTGGATTCTATGATAGCAAATTAGAGTGGATTCATGGTGTCTCATTGAAAATCTCATTTGCTATCATAAAATCCACACTCAGAATACCTCAGAAACAACAGAACCCTGTACCCCATGGGTTAGAAACCCATGGGGGTGGTTGGCACCCTATGTGCACTACACCACCACTCGCTCTGGGCCACCCCAGCACCCCCCAAGTGCACTTATGGGGCTGCTGAAAGCTCCATTATACCTTATGAGGGAAAACCTTAAAGATGCGTAAACTTCAACAATTCACCAAAAATCAGCCCTCTGCCCAAATCCTTTGAAAAAATTCAGGTAGCTTTCTTGCCCCTACCTGGCACTACCACCAACCCCACACTGCTCTAGGCCCCCCCTTTCCCCCTGACATGAAGCGATACACCCTCCATTATACCTAATGGGGGAAAACCTTAAAGACGCGTAAACTTCAACAATTCACCAAAAATCAGCCCTCTGCCCAAATCCTTTGAAAAAATTCAGGTAGCTTCCTTGCCCCTACCTGGCATTACCACCAATCCCACACTGCTCTAGGCCACCCCTTTGCCCCCGACGTGAAGCTATACATTTGCTGACACCTCCATGCTTCTTCATGGAGAAAAACCTTAAAGATGCGTAAACTTCAAAAATCACTTAAAAATTAGCCCTTTGCCCAATTCCTTTAAAATAATTCTGATAGCTTCCTTGCCCACCCTAGGAACTACCACCCACCACACTCCACTCTACGACACCCCTTTCCCCCCGACGTGAAGCTATACATTTGCTGCAATCCTAATTATTCTCTATGAGGAATTCAAAAATACTTTAACAATTCACCAATAATCAGAGGAGTGTCCAATTGCCTTGGGGTTTTGTGGGTGGTAGGCACCCCATCTGTCTACCACCCACCCCGCTTTTGTGCTCCACAATAGGGGATATGGACTGCTTCGGGTCCCATTATACTCTATGAGAAAAATAATTAAAAATATTTCAAATATTCATAAAAAATCATAGGGGTGTCTTATTGCTTTGGGGTTTGCATGGTTGTTGGCACCCATGGGTGCTCCACAATAAGGAATAATGGGCTGGTTGGAGTCCCATTATATCCTATGAGAAAAAAATTAAAATAATTTTCATAAATGCATAAAAAATCGTACGAGTGTCCGATTGCTTTGGGGTTTGGGTGACAGGTACCCCTGGTTGCCAGCTACCATCCTACCAATTTTTGGGTGTCTGAACCAGTTTGAATTTGAACCGAACCAGGGGGTGGTTCGAACAAAACCAAAACCGAACCACCTCCTCCTGGTTCGAACCCGGTTCGAATTCGAACCGAACCGGGCAAACCAGTTTTGTGCACATCCCTAGTCTGAACTCTGACATGTGTCATAAATGTGTGGGAAAGAGTTTTTAGATAGGCTAGCCAATATGCAACTTCCCATCTACAACCAGGAGTGGAATAATCCATCCAATGTTTTAGTTTCTGGGTGGTCTGGAAATATCAGTGGGACCTGAGTTTTTATTTATTTATTTTATTTATATTTACATTTCTATACCGCCTTTCATTAAAAACACAACCCCAAGGCGGTTTACAAAAATTAAAACATACAATAAAAAGCAATAAAAAGTTACTTAATGAAGTTACTTAATGAAGTTACTTAATGAAGTTATCATTAAGAGTTACTTAATGAAGAGAGCTATAGAGAGATACTTGGGCCTCATTCACAGATGCACAGGGGTCAAAGGATATTTCCATACAACTTAGAAAGCTGAAATGTGTTATATATGTAAACAAAGCACTTTATTGGAGTCAGACCTTTTCTCTAATACAGACAATCAATTTTAGCCGACTTCCGGCATTCCTGTGTATGTCTGTCCATGTGTGTGTGTCCCCCCGCCCCATCAACTTCACAATGTCTGGATCAATATGAACCAAATCGGGTACAGTTGTAGGGACCCATAGGGATGCCTCAACAGTGTAGTTTGTAATGTTTTTGGTTTTTTGTGTTTTTGTTTTTTAAAAAACCCGCTCAAGAACCCCTGCCCTAAAACCAGGTTTGCGGAGCAAGCGCTCTGCAAACCTGGTTTTGTAAATCTTGAGTAGCCATGGTGCGGCTTTGCGCCATGCCTACTCACGAGGAGACCCCCAGAGGGGAGATGAAAAGCCGCCTCCCGGCACCCCCCTGCCCACTTCCCCATACCTGCTCCACAACAGAGTAATCTGGTGGGAGAAGATGACCCCAAACTGGGAGGCTTGCCTCCTCCAACCGGGTCTCAGTTATACATGCCAGGTCAACAACCTCATCCACAATCAACTAATGGATGATTTCAATCTTATTCTGAACTGACCTGGCATTACAGAGGAGAATTGCTAGGCTCTGTGGATAGTGGGAACTGCTCCCTTAGTCTTGAGAGTTGACAGGGCAGCCAGAAGTGGTAACAGTAACTAGAGCACTAAAATCCCATCTTCTGGAATGGCCTGATGCCCTGCCAGCACCAACTCTTCTATTCTCCACCACTACAGTAATAGCTGCCCCAGAGCGCACCCCCACTACTGCCTCCACAAGAGAACCCAAACACATATCTATAAGTGGTCTGGCACAACCCAATAAAATGGAGGAGTAGCCTAGGCCCCAAACCCAAAGAAATTTTTTACCCAAAGAAATTAGGAATATATGCATATCCTTGCATTCAAACACTCTAATATGCTTTAAGTTAGGTTTTATCCTATTATACAGTTCAAATAGTGTTACTCCTTTAGTTTTAGTTGGAAGTCTGTTCTGCAAATATGTTGTATTCATTACAGCTTCTCCCCAGTATTTGTTTTCCAGACCTGAGTCAAGAAGCATACTTCTAGACATTTCATCAAAGTTCTGTTCTTTCTCTCTGCCACTCATTTTTGCTCTGGAAGAGAAGGAAATGTTTTCTCATGTTTAATTCCTTGTTCTTTTAAGTATTGCTTATTAGCCTTCCCAGTATATTTCCCACCATTATCAGTGTGAAAAGTCTTAGGTTTTCTTCCAAACTTGTTACTTACTCTAGTCACATATTATTTTAAGTTTTGGCAACACCTCATTTTTCTCTTTGAGTAAGTAGGTATAATGAGAAAAATCATCTATGAAAGTCAGGAAATAGAGATTATATCCTGTTGTATTTACTGGGAAGGGCACACAAATCTCACTGTGAATAAAATCCAAAACCTTACTGGATTGCCTTTCTATGTTTGATGGATATGTGCCCCTTGTTGCTTTTGCTTTAACACATTAAACACATTTGACTTCAGATTTGCATGGGAGGTTTCTTGCCAATTGTTCTTTTATTAATTTTGAAATGCATTCCTTGCTTGGGTGCCCAAATTGGCGATGTCATACACACGTGCAATCTTGTATGCATACTCCCTTGCAACATTAGCTTGCTCTGTTTTGCAATCTGTTTCATACAGTTGATCATCTTTCAACATGCTGTTCATCAGAAGTTTTCCTCCATTAAAAATAAAGCAATGGTCCCCTCTGAAAAGAACTCTACATCCATGACTTGCTGCTGTTTTTACACTCAATAAACCATTTTGCAAACTTGGAACATAGTATGCCTCTGGAATACACACCATTCACTGTATTTGATTCATTCACACTATTTCAGATAAACTGTCTTTTCTTCTGAAAAATTTGCTGCTCATTAGCAAGGTATATAGGAATTTTATGTTCTATGCTTATTTATTTATTAGATTTATATACCACCCTTCCAAAATGGCTCAGGGCGGTTCACAACTGCCCTCCAAGAAAACTTGCAAATTATTGAAGAAATGTGAAGTAGCTCCACTATCCAAATATATTTTGTTTCTACTTTGACTTGCATCAACCCTGCAGATGATTTCTTTTGCAGCACACAGTTTTTCATCTCTCTCAGCATTATTTTCATTGCTTTCACTTTTGTATAGGCAAGTTTGTTTGCTAGAAAGTCAATTTTTCTGGAATTTAGTCTTATTCCCTTTTCTCTGTTGAGAATTATTCCCTTGCTTTTTATTAGGACATGCATTCCTTAAATGCAAGGTGCTTCCACATATAAAACATTGGCTACCACCAGCAACTTTGTAGGCTTGATTTTTTAACTGATTCTTCCCTTTCTGTTTGCCATTTCAGATTAAATTCTTGCAAATGCTTCTGCACAAAGCAAATGCTCCTGCACAAAACTCAGTCATATTTTCTTTAATTTGCAGGAAGTTGACCACATTCTCATATTCTTTAGGCAAGGGATTAAGCAAAAGTTGAATTTTTGCTGGTCCAGGCTTATTTATCTCCTGCAGCGCCAACTCTTCCATTATTCCCCAAAATGAGCATATGTGCTCTTGCAAACTCTCTCCCTCTTTGAATCTTTTATTATACAACTGCAGCATAAGAGAAAATTGACTATTCATGGTTCTTTGTTGAAAGACCTCCTTCAATATTTCCCACATTTCTCTTGCTGTATTTTTGCCTTCTGTATGGTAGATTAACTAATCAGTTGCAGTCAGAGATATGTGTCTCATGGCTTGCTTGTCTGCAGAAGCCAATTCTCACTGTTTCTGTTCATTCTCTGTTGGTCTTTAGTCCTTCAGAACACAAGACAGTCCAAAACTATTCAGCAACAACTTCATCCTGAAGGACCACTTTCTGTAGTTTGTTTCATAGAACAGTTAAACACTGGGATACCTCCCCACAGGTGCAAAAGTAGTCATCTTGTCTAGCTTTCTTGCCAAGAAACAAGAGTTTGATATTTATTACTAACTAAAACATAGGTTATTAAACAATAACAACAGTCTCTTATGCAGAGAGAGGAAGAACCTCAGTTTGAATTCAAGGCAGCAGGTGAGGAGTAGACAAAAAATGTGACTCCAATCCTAAGCCAATACATAGAGAAGAAGCATGCCCTGTATAGAGACAATGTCTCTGGCAAATCCCAAGAAGAGCCATCCCCATTTTTGTTCTCCAACACTCCCTGAAATTTGAGCAGAAAGTTATCTCTTGAGAACTTTTGACACAGCTTTTCTTTAGCATATCTGTTGCTACTTAAAGTTTATCTTGTTGTCAGGAACTGGTATATGTAGAAAAACTGCAATTTTTCACTTAACTCTCATGAACACCTATGGAGGTGTGAGTTCAAGTATAAAGTTCTTGCAGCAGGAAGGACTCTCAGTATACAATTAGCACTTGTGGCACTGATCCCTCCAGACAAAAGTGCATACATTCAGCTTCTGGTTCCTGATCTTCATCTATCAGCCAATGTGACAAAGTTTCCATTCACTTCAGTGCTATAGAACTAGATCTCTGTTATTTCTTTTTTCCAGTGCTTTGCTTTGAAAATTTTCACCTGATGTACTGAAAATCCCAAGGTCAGTCTGTGCTTTATACCTTTCAGAAAACCTAAAACAAAAACACAGAGTTCAGCAGTTTTTGAAGTCACAGATAATAGTGAAAAACCTTTTTCTCCTCTACAAAATTATGGTGACCTTTTGGTGAACATTAATAGAACTAGACAAGTTGGGCAGCCAGAAAACTGTAAATGGCACAGGGAAGCAGTACTTCACACACAGACACAGACACACACACTTACTCTGGCATGTTTTTGTTGTGACCTAGGCCTTGCCACCAAACATCTGAAGAAGTTAAAGGACAACTAAGCAGAAACTCTCATCCTTGTGATGGCAGTGCCCTGACCACTAAACTTTCAATTGGCAAATAGGTTTTGGATCCAAAAACCTGGGACCTTAGAAGCCAAGGAAAGGGTTCACTTCTGTGGACCTTCCTCTTCTTTTATCCTCTTGTTTCTGAAACATGGAACCTTTTGCTAAAAGCATGCAAGTTGAATGAAATCCCATAAAAATCGAACAGAGCTAGTCTCAGAAATCTAAAATAAAGTCCCTAGCACATGTGATAGCTTTTGCTGAGGGCATGTTTTCATATTCTGTTTCTACTACCATGAGGTCTAGAAACTTAGATTTAAAAAATACATGTTGGAAGTTGCAGAATTCCAAATGTCTATAACAAATGTGGGGAGGAACACCACCATGCATATCCTCATAGTGAAAAAAAGAGTGTGTGCCCTTTCTCACAAGCAGTGAAAAGGGGCAAGAGGGTTAGCGGGGAGGAAGCCTTAAAAAGCTGAGGGCTCTATCTTTGCCGGGTTGAGCACCCACCCAGACAATTACTGGCTGCTACCGGTAGCTTGGAGGGTTGCCCTGTTCTCCGGAGCATCCATAATGCACTGTGCAAGTGTGTAGTGCATTATGGGGGTCCCCCCTCCTCTCCCTGGAGCTGGCCGGAATCCCCGCAGTCTGCCAGCTCGCTCTCCTAACCTCATTTTACAGGGTGGCTGTGGAGGCAGGTTTGCCACTGAGGTGCCACCAAGATCGGGCTTCCTTGTCCCAGTTTTGCGTGTGCATGTGAATAGCTTCTCTGTGTGTTTTCTCTTTTGTTTGGTGCTTAAAGGATGTGCAATCAGAAAGTCTTAACAAAATGTGTCATTAAATACATTCAACTATCAGTACAGATTGATTAAAGGTACTCTTGAAGAAGAAAAAATGTGGTTGCTACCACTGCTCTTGAAATCATCATCATCATTATTCGAACCTTACATTCATGCTAAACTTGAGTAAATCAGTGCTAAAAATCTTCTGGAGAATAGCAAACATGGTAATTTGGATGATAAAAGCTAATGTGTTCTGACAAGAAGAAAGCCCCTGGGGACTAGGTTTGCCAGATCTACCACATAAAAGAGGAACAATCTAAAGGCGGTTGCACTGCTTTGGAATACAAGTGACCCCAGAGTGATGTGAAGTAGTAACACTGATGTGTTTGAAAATGCATTAAAGTTACTTACTAGAATTATTTAACAAATCACAAATATGCTTCACAGAAAAGGTGTGTTTGAGGAAGGATTTGAAGGAAAACAGAGGTGGCAAAACGTAAGTGTTCCAGGAGGGGGTTTCAGGCAGAAAGGACAGGAAGGAAGAATAGGCAGAGTCACTTAAATGCAGAAAGACAAGTGATCAGCTCAAAGGCAGCCCTGGTCCCACCCACCCCAATAATGCTATATTCCTCACCCAGGAAGTGCTAAGTTAAACTGTATGTATCACATACAATTTTTGCAGAGGTTGATCTCTTCATATACATTTCTAAACTCTTCTGCAGAGCTAGATTCCTCTACGATGGGGACTCTGTGAAAAGAAACATATGCAGCAAAAATATGAATGAATGAACTGGCTTTTCAGCCAGTTTTCATTTGACATTTATTGTCTCCAAACCTGGAGGGCAGGGTGGGAATCCCCCAGTTTGGTGCTTTTTATGAAGGTGACTTTTAAAAAAGAATTTGAAAATCAAGTGTGTGTGTGTGTGTGTGTGTGTATAAAAGTGCTGAGCTTTTTTGACAAGCTCTGCAGTTTACACCATGCTTTGCTGATGTAATATATAAAACTATCCTTTCTTATTGTAATAGTGAGATGGGTTTGCTTTATTTCCCATGGCTTGCACTTTCCAATGGAAAATGTTCATGTGCCATTATGCTGTATGACAGCAGCAAGCGCTTTTGCTGTTAGTCAATTTCACAGTGCTGCATTTATTAGACAGGTCATGGCAGCCTGGGGTACACTTAGCAATAAAACGATAGAGGTTCTTTTTGGTTTTGCTTTGACTTTTAACCATTTATTCGCTCAGTAATGTCACAGAAATTGATGGTGAAACCTCCTGTTTCTTCCTATATGCATTATGTTCTCCTTAATTCACCCAAGTTTTAAAAGGTTGCTTGAAAAATGGATGGATTAGCCAGCGGCGGAGCAGGACCGCCGGCGGCCCGTGTGCGGCGGCGGTGGCCGCCCCCGCTAACCCTGCCCCCTGCGTCTGACGTCAGTCATGGGGCTAGCCACGCCCCCGCGTCTGACATCAGATGTGGGGGGCATGGTCTGGCTCTCTTAAGGCTCCGTTCGGGAGTTGCAGAGAGCCCGGGGCCGAGGTTGGATGTGCCGGCAGGAGCTCCGGCTAGGCCACGAAGCACGTGGCCTAGCCCCGAGAGTGGCCCGGCGGGGGGCAGAGTGGAGAGTTCGGGCTCCAGGGCCCGCCTGCTTTTGTCTTGCCCAGCGCTCTTGGAGTGGCATGTGTTGGCCACCATTTTCGGCCATGCCGGTCGCCATTTTCGGGACGCAGGGGCATGTCGGGGCTGTGAAGCGCGGCCCCTGATTGGGCGCAGCCCGGGTCTGTTGAACCCATTTGCCTAATAGTAGCTCCGCCCCTGGGATTAGCTGGATTGAGCCACTGCTGCTGCTGATGTCTATTTCCTATAAATGGATGGCAACCAGCAACTTCAGGAGCAGCCAATCACTAGGCAGGTGGAACATTTGCTTTAAACATTGGTTTTGCAAGTGCAAAATTGCTACTGTCTCCCCCGGTGGTAAGGTTCCCATTTTGCTACCCCCAGGGCAAGGAGAGACTGCACCATCTGAAGCTGATGCTTTCCCAGCCAGCCAGCCAGCCCACGTCACCTCCAAATTACTCTGCTTAGCTTTAACACCGCAACAGTATCACATGTCACAGACCATTGTGTGGGTCTTGGGTAAATGCTCTGATCCTAGCATAAAAGAGATGAACTATAGACAGTGCACAAGCATTACTGATATGGGATTGTGGGAAATGAATGCATTGACAAGATGGTGAGAATGAAGTTTTTTGTAGGATGAGAGGGGAACAGATAGCACTGAAGCTATTTATTTATTTATCAAATTTGTAAAGGTAAATTGTGCCATCGAGTCAGTTTTGACTCCTGGTGACCACAGAGCCCTGTGGTTGTCTCTGGTAGAATACAGGAGGGGTTTACCATTGCCATCTCCCGAGCAGTATGAAATGATGTCTTTCAGCATTTTCCTATGTTGCGGCTGCCCAATATAGGTGTTTCCCATAGTCTGGGAAACATACCATCGGGATTTGAACTGGCAACCTCTGGCTTGATAATCAAATCATTTCCCCCCAAACCTCAATCTTTGAGTGGCTTACAACAACATTCAACAACATATATGAGATGGGATATCACATAATCAGGTTTGTATCTGCATACCAACTTTTTTTAATAGAGCAACAGACGGTACTTCCCACTTGTAGCATTATCCCTGATCTGTCATCAGATGCTTGATCATGTACAAATGTAAGGCACAGAATAGACTTGCTGAACAGGTACATAGGAAGATGTTTATATGAAGTCTGATCATTGGATCTAGGTCAGTCTTGTCTACTCTGACTGGCAGGAGCTTTCCAGGATTTCAGATGGATGTTTCCCAGTCCTACCAGGTGATGATGCCAATAATTGAGCTTGAGACCCTCTGCATGCCAGACATGGGTTCTAACACTGAGGTATGCATCCCTTAAGGGCGGGGTGGGGTGTGGAGAAAAGCAGTTCCACTTCTCTTTGCTTTTCTAAGTCTTCATAGTTCAATGCTTGTACAGTGCCTATATTTCGTCTCTTTTCTGAAGGAATCAGAACATGTACCCTGGGCCCACACAATGGCCTATGTGACATATGATACTGTTGCAGCAGTAAAGCTAAGCTGCGCTTGGATGGGAGACTTCCAGGGAGCTCCATGGAACTTACACTGAGCTTCTGGAAGGAAGAACAAGATAAAAATGGAATAAATACAAAATGCTACTTAAAAAATAACAGATCATTTAGATTATGGTTACATAGAAGCCGGTCCACATGGGGATAGTCCTTCACAAGAACACCCAGCTATAGTGTAAAACGCATGCACAGTGCATCTTAATTGCATTGTGTCTGAGCCAAAAGCAGGCACTTTTCATTCCTTTAAAGTTAGAAGACCAGAACGGAAATGGGCAAGTGGGCCTGGTATCAGGGGTCAGCCAGGTCAGGTCTGAGCTCGAGGCCCCACACCTATAGAATGGCTTGTTTTATTTATTTATTTATTTGATTTCTATACCGCCCTTCCAAAAATGGCTCCGGGCAGTTTACACAGACAAATAATAAATAAATAAATAAGATGGATCCCTGTCCCCAAAGGGCTCACAATCTAAAAAGCAACATCAGATAGACACCAGCGACAGTCACTGGAGGTACTGTGCTGGCGGTGAAAAGGGCCAGTTACTCTCCCCCTGCTAAATAAAGAGAATCACCACGGTAAAAGGTGCCTCTTTGACAAGTTTGCCGGCTTGCCTGACCCCTGCTGCTGTTGCCGCACATTTCCACTCAGAAAAGAAGAGTCCTAACCTACCAGGTCAAAGAAATGAAAACAAATGATACCACCTAAGGAAAAATGCCAGTTAATGCACTGAAAGATAGCTCAGGTGACCATCAAAGCAAGGGGATGTGCACAGCTAGAGGATTTGTGGCACATTTTGACTCAGAACTAGGCCTTTCATGCCTCTTAATCTCAGCAAGGTACCAGGGACATCAAGACTCTCATCAAGAGGATAAAGGGCATAATTTGCACCGTACCATCATTCAGCATGAGAGCTTGGCATATATGCCTTGCCCACATCCCATCCCACTGCATTTAGACTCCATTGCTCACCAAGGACTGAGTCACAAATCACCAGCACATCCTAAGGTTAAGCTGCAGCTTTCATCTGGCAGGTATTTGAGTGGGAATGACAGTGACAAAGGGCAAGGTTTATAAGTCATCCCATTACATTATGAAATGAGTGCTTGCCAATAGGGTGCCTCCCAAGAGGTGGTCAGGAAAGGCTGACATATGTTCACAAAACAGACAGCAATTTATTCCTTTCTCTGGATTTAGTGAGATGGGAAGATATGACAACTCTGTGCCTCATATATCAATATGTATGTAGATTTTTGGCTAATACAAGGGCTACAAATATGGACTCACATACAAAGTTGCAGTATATCCCTGGTGTGCATATGTTACTTGAGCCTGTGGCTGAGCATGATGAAAAAACAAAAGTTAGCAACTAAGACAGGCCTCCCTGCTCTAACCTGGGTCTTACTTCATGGACATACTTTTTGTGGGTTGGGTTGGGCTGGAGACTAAGGCTCAGTCCCAGCTTCTTTTCATCCAGTCCTAAAGTTTCAAGAGTTAATGGCTCATGAAGGGCAGTTTAATGTTTTCATCAATATTTGCTGAGGTTACACAGTCAGTAAAAATGCAAGTGCTTTGAATGTTTCTGTTTTTGTGGTTGAAAATTTCTCGTTTTCCCTTCTAGCCATTAAGAGATTAAAAGGTGAGAAGTCCCTTTCATTGCTTTAGAAGGTCTGCCTGTTTCTGCAGTGGGGAAGAAAATAATTAATATAAAATTTATATTTTACCTGCTAACCCCTGCTAACTTGGCAAAGAGGCACCTTTTAAGGTGGTGATTCTCTTTATTGAGCAGTGGGAGAGTAACTGGCCCTATCCACCCCCCGCACAGTACCTCCAGTAACTTTTGCTGGTGTCTATCTGATGTTTCGTTTTAAATTGTGAGCCCTTTGGGGACAGGGGTCTATCTTATTTATTTGTGATTTCTCTGTCTAAACTGCCCTGAGCCATTTTTGGAAGAGTGGTATAGAAATTGAATAAACAAACAAACAAACAAAGTAAATAAATAAGTAAATAGATATTACCTGTATAATAAAATTATCATATTAATGACTTATATTAAAATATTTTTTAAAAATTGTCCCCATTCCTCCACGTGGGGGATGGGATAATGGTCCAAGGAGGGTCTTCAGATCCAGAACCTTTTGTAAACAACTGGCTAGAAACAAGCCAGATTTCACCATTTTAACCCCCCCAAAAAAAATTCACCAAAAATCAGGAGTGACCCATAGTTTTTTGTTTTGTTTTGTTTTGTTTTTAAGATAATAGAGTCCTGGCAATGTGGACTTCATGTGTGCCAGATTTCTGTATGCACATCTATTCTAGAAATAAAGGGAGGAGGGTCATGCTTTTAACCCTTTGAATTGTACCTCTGTAAATTGCTTTGGGAACTTTGGTGAAAAGTGGTATATAAATATTAGGTCATATTCATATTTGTTTTCATGAAGGCAAATGGCAGATTCCTCCACATGCTGGTGGAATGATGGTCCAAGAAGTGTATTAAGTTTCAGAAGGTTTTGTAAAGTTCTGGCTTGAAACAAGCCAGATTTCACTATTTTTAGCCAACAAATTCAAAAATCCACCAAAAATCAGTGAACTGACCCACTTTCTTCAAATTCACTACAGGGCCCTTGTCTTCTTCTCCAAGGATTTAGGACCAACCAGTTATCTTTCTTCAATTTCCCCATTGAGCTCTATGGAACAACATTCCAAGTTTAAATCAGAATTCAGATTCAAATTCCAAATCTAATTTGATATCCAACATTGCCAGAGCCCATAGTATCCAAATCTGAAATCGTCAAAGTTGGATCAGGTCGAATCAAAATCTGAACCTGACTTTTCTGAATGCTTACAGGCCCAGTGTTTAGGATTACAAATATAGTTCAGTCAGGAAGACAGTATATAACCTATTACTGATGATGTAAATAATCTCTGTGCTTATCTCATACATTTAAGCATCACATAGAACAGTCACTTTGTGAGGGCTTGGCCACATCTGGCCCTCTAACCATCAACTGCCACCAAAATAAGATCTTGAGCTTGTGTGATTGGTTCAATTCTGGCCCCTGAACTCTCTGTCTTTCAAAAATGATATCAAGATTCAGTCGTGTGGTAAATAAAATGGGCACGTAGGCATGAAGTGGGATTAAAACAACAGAGACATTAGAAAATAGTATAAAAACCAAGAACAGTTTTACTGTAATAAAAGTTTACAAAAATTAAAACAACAAAAACACAGGAACAAATGATGTAGAGTTCAGTTGGCAAGAATACAAAATTCAAAACACAAAACAAACCAGATTGCTAGCTGTCTCTCCAAAGGCCTAGCAGGTTCTAATAAGACCAGCTTCCTCGCTGCTACTTTCTCTAGCAGTTCCAGCCTTCTGGTTTACACAACACTCACCAGCACACACTCTCTCACACAACTCTTCTCCCACAGCCCTCCTCCTCCACGGTGCTTTCCAGGTTACCCGCTCAACAGCAACAAAATGCTTTGGTTCAGGCAAATTGTGTTCAAAACATAAATAGCAAAGCTATCAGCAGGGGGAGCAGTCTTGCAAAAACTAACTAGAAAAGACATTATCCTTTTTACGCCGCACATACAATGTTATTCATTCATTCATTCATTCATTCATTCATTCATTCATTCATTCAATTTCTATACCGTCCTTCCAAAAATGGTACAGGGCAGTTTACACGGAGAAATAACAAACCAATAAGATGGATCCCTGTCCCCAAAGGGCTCACAATCTAAAAAGAAAGATAAGACAGACACCAGCAACAGTCACTGGAAGTACTGTGCTGGGGGTGGAGAGGGCCAGTTACTTTCCCCCTGCTAAACAAAGAGAATCACCACATTAAGAGGTGACTCTTTGCCAAGTTAGCAGGGGTTAAATCACAATAAATGTTTGCAATAAATCAGAATAAAGCAATAAATCACAGTGATTAAATTTGAAACAAGGCATCTGAAGTGCATACGGCACCCTGCTGACAGGGTAGGGACTGTGGTGTTACAACACAGGAGGTGCGGAAGCACACTTTGCAGATATATCGTGACCTCATTGCAGAGTCTAATCTGGAAAGCACCCTAGCTGTTCAACTCTCCCTTTTATTCAATTCCAAAGGATACATTAACCAATCAGGGAGTTTTCCCCCCTCAGACAGCCAGAACCTCCTGTCTCTGCCTGGAGACAACCAACCATAACACTTTATAACTTTCTCTTCAAAACTCTGCAGCAGACAACTTTAACTTCTGATTTGGCTGTAAGAGGTTGCTACCTCTTAACCCCTGCAGAGCCTCGAGGGGACACAGAACCTATTGAAGAAAAACAAACCACAAACTATAATGGGAAGGAGTCATTCCTTTACACACCTACTCCGTACCGCTGAGATTTCATTGTTCACAGGTCTGAAGCTACCTGTTTAAACTCTAATAGGAAACCATTGTTTCTCCTGTCTCACTATGTGTGAACTAATTTACTTAGCCAGAAAGACTGCTGTTTACAGCTGTTGTGAATCATCAAGTTTTCCCTCAAGCTTTATATAAAAATAAATTTAGTCAGAGCTGTTTCTCCTCATTCTTTTCTGTTCCCTTTCTTTGATTGATTGGTTAAGTGCTGTCAAGTCGGTGTGGACTCCTAGCAACCACATAGTTAGATTCTCTCCAGGATGATCTGTCTTCAACTTGGCCTTTCAGTGGTGCATTCATTGCTGCCATAATAGAGTCCATCCACCTTGCTGCTGGTCTTCCCCTTCTTCTCTTTCCTTCAACTTTTCCCAACATTATGGACTTCTCACGGGAGCTGAGTTTTCGCATAATGTGTCCGAGGTAAGGATGTCCGAAACATTTCAGGTACAAAACATTTTGTACTCGAAACGGGCTGTTTCAGGTGTTTTGTAGACAAAACAAAACACCCATTTTCAAAATCCAAAAATTTTGTACACAAAACAAAATGTCCCTGTTTCAGCTACAAAACATGTTGTTGTTTCGGACCTCCATTTTGTAGTGATCTCTGAGTCAGTCTCCATTTTGTGTTTGACAACTCTTTGAATTTACTGCCCGTCCAGCCTTTCGATTGGTGACCTAAAGCATGGGCTGACCTGCTGACGATTTCCTCCTTGTTCCTCATTGGCTCTTTTGCCTCTTGCCACTCTTTACTGACCCCACATTGGCCAGGGGAAGGGTCGAAGAAGCAGTAAAGTGTGGGAGTTCAAGGAGGGGTTTTCAATTCATTCAACAAGTTAGTTACTCATTCACCATTCTGCCTCATTGAAGAGAGAGAGAGAGAGAGAGAGAGAGAGAGAGAGAGAGAAAGAAGTAGTTCGAGAGAAAGAACCAGCCTGGGAATGGATTTATCTGCTGCATTGCTTTTTTATTCCAGAAAATTTTTTTCACTCCCTTGAGTGATGCCATGCCATTGCCTATGCCTGCCTTGTTGCCAGCCTGAGCCCAGCCTGTAGATTCTCTGGTAGCATATGAGATTTTCAATGACAAGCCATGAATCCACTCTCTAATGCTACCAGAGAATCTACACTCAAAACATCTCAGGAACAACAGAACCCAGTACCCTATGGGTTACCAACCCATGGGGGTGGTTGGCAACCTATGTGTTCTACACTCCCACCTGTTCTGTGCCACCCCAGTGCCCCTCAAGTGGAGTTATGGGGCTGCTGAAACCTCCATCATTCCCTATGGGGAAGAACCTTAAAGACACATGAACTCCATTACATCTTTAAAAACCAGCCCTCTGCCCAATTCCTTTGAAATAATTCTGGCAGTTTCCTTGCCCCCACTGGGAACTACCACCCATCCTACTCTGTTCTGGGCCACCCCCTTTCCCCCCGATAAGAAGCTATACTTTTGTTGAAACCCTCCATTATTCCCTATAAAATAGTAAACTTCAAAAATTCACCAAAAATCAGCCCTTTGCCCAATTCCTCTGAAATTTGGATGGTAGCTTCCACACACTGGGCACTACCATCCCCACCCAATAGTTTTTCCCTGGGGCCATTTTTTAGAATCCAAAACATTTCAGATTCAGATTTTGCAATTTCGAACAAAGAACAAAATTGGGGTGTTTTTGATTGGCTGATTTCAAACAAAGAACAAAATGGGGGTGTTTTGGATTTGGGCCAAAAACAAAACTGGAAAACAAAACAAAATGCACAACCCTAGTCCAAAGTATGATAGTTTGAGCCTGGTCATTTGTGCTTCGAGTGAAAATTCTGGATTGATTTGTTCTATGATCCATTTCTTTGTTTTCCTGGCTGTCCATGGTATCCTCAAAAGTCTTCTCCAGCACCAAAGTTCAAAAGCATCCAAAAACCCTTTCTTTAACCCTATGTATATATTTACCTGCTAGCTGAGTATAACAATTCATACATCTGATGAAGCAGGCTCTACTCTCTGAAAGCGTATGCTGAAATGAATATGTCAGCCTTTAAGGCACTGTAAGACACTTTGTTCTTTGAGATCCTAATACAGGTATGTATGTATTTTATTTATTTATTTTATTATTTTTACATTTATAACCCACTGTTCCTCTAAGGGATCCAGAGTGGTGTACGTGGTTATTTTTATCTTTACAACAGCCCTGTGAGGTAGGTTAGGCTGAGAGTTAAGTGACTGGCCAGTGAGTTCCAGGGCTGAATGATCCCGGTCCTAGTCCAGCACGCTGCTGGAGTAGATTTAAGATGAGGTTAATGGTAAACGTCACTCTTACCAAAGCAGGTGACCAGAAACAACCTTACTGCCATTGCCAACAGGAATGAAGAAGCTGGAGACAAAATGGGGACAGTCTAGTATCAAGACCCTTCACTCCCAATTCAGGAAGAATGAGGTTTCCTGGGCAGCAATGTGAACAGACAAAGTCCATTTTGTCTGTGTGGAGACATGGGAATTAGTGGGTTACACACCTCTTATCAGTGTTCCCTCTAACAGGGTTTCCTAGATGTTGTTGACTGCAATAGCTTTTGCTTTTGTTGTTGCTGCAATAGCTTTTGCTTGGGGATTCTGGGAACTGTAGTCAAGAACATCTGGGAATCCTTGTTAGAAGGAACCCTGCCTCTTATAATACCTGCAGTGGTTGGAATTAAAAGTTCAGTTGCAGAGGGCCCGGCTTTAACCTCTAGGCAGGTTGCTAGGGGCAACCAAAGGAGTTCAGTTGGGCAATTGGTGGTGTCCATTGGGGAATTGGAGAAGGGAAAGGGGAGTCTCTGAGGTGATCCACAAACAGGAGGAAATATGCAGCAGGAAATAAGACCAGGCAAAGAATTCCTTTGGATCTGTAGGTTGAGCTAGGAGTGGTCTCAGGGGAGGGTGAGCAGTTCCTCTTCTGCCTGCTTCAGTAGAGCTTCCAGGGGGAGAGAGAGATGGTTCCTGTCAGGCACCTGAGGCTGGTTTTATTTCTCAGCAGGATCTGAGAAATCCGTAACCAAGCGTTGGTCACCTAGTGTGGGATTCTGCTCAGAGGGGGAGGGGTGACCATGCATCATAATCTGTAAAACCACAATGTGTTGTTTTTAGGCATTTGGGAAACACTTTACAGCACCACAGCACTGATCCTTCCTGAGAGAGACACTCAGGCAACACTGATACCCCTTGTGTTCTGGGAGTGGTGGCAGCAGTTTGGACAGTTTACAGTGCAGTGAGAAGATTTTCTTTTATTCTCAGTGTATAGCATGAGTAGGTCTTGATTACCTAGTGACAGGAACCAGTCACAAACCAGAGGGGTTTTGATTGATCAGGATCAATCACAATGTGTAAGACCACAACTTGTTAATTATAGGCATTTGCTGAATTCTTCTCTGATAACCAGAGGAGAACATTTCTGAGAATAGTACAACTTGGGGAGTGTTGGCAGTTATTCAGAAAGATGCAGTAAAAGGATTTTATTTTATTTTAAAATTATGCTGTAAGTAGTTGGTCACCTAGTGAGGAATTCTACTCAGAAACAAGAGGGGGAGGGGTGATCAAGATTAATCACAATCCGTAACACCACCTTGCTTTTAGGCATTTGTCACCTAACTGAACAATGAGGCACCATTTCAAAGTGGTGATTCTCTTATATTTAGCAGGGAGAAAGCAACTAATCCTATACAACACCAGCACAGCATCTCTCTAGTGGTTGTTGCTGGTGTCTCCCTTGTGTTTATTTTTAGATTGTGAGCCCTTTGGGGACAGGGAGCCATCTTTTTATTATTCTGTGTAAACTGCTTTAATTGCTTTTGTTGAAAAGCGGTATATAAACTGTTGTTGTTGTCTTACAGCACTACAGAGCAGTTCCTTCCTGAAGGAGACACTCAAGCAAATCTGTCACCCTTCCCTTTGGAGGATTTTATGGCCTCTGGGGGAGTTGTCTGAGGTGGCAGGGGGGTGTCAATGGAGGTTCCCCCTCCCGTCGGCGTCCCTTATTTCGCTCTTCAGACAGTTTTAAATTTTTTTACACTTGGGGAGGGTGTCCAAGGAGGTTTCCCCTCCTCCTGCCGGCCTCCCTTATTTCAGAAATTGGCCATTCGGCCACTCTTTGGCCAGTTTTTGGCCTTTCCCCATCAGTGTGGTGGCCATTTTGGAGTCCGCGGCCCCTGCGCAATGGGCCTCTGCATGGCCTGACATGACCCAGGCTATGCAGAGGCCTATTGTGCAGGCACAGCAGTCTCCAAAATGGCCACCATGCTAAGGGGTAAAGACTGGAAACTGGCCAAAGAATGTCCAACTGGCTGATTTGTGAAATAAGGGAGGCCAGCGGGGGGAGGGGGATCCTCCGCAGACTCCCGCCCCCCACCACCATCAGACAACTCCCCCAGAGGGGGTAAGTGTAAAAACCCAAATTAATTAAAAACAAACAAACTTGCGATTCCGGGGGGGGGGGGCGGTTTCCAGTCCAGGGTTAGACCGAACGGGAGGTGGTTTGGTTCAACCCTGAACAGTCAAACCGAACAGGTTCGACGTCGAGCACATTCAATGTCAAATCTGTTTGCACATTCCTTCTCCACTCACAATGGAGAAGCCAGGTATCTGTTCCTGGCATGTGTTAAAAATAAATAAATGGGTATGTATTAGAGGTAATTCGAAAGTCTTTCAGCCCTTTGTTGTGGTGCAAGAAAGTTAATTTGTTTTTCGTTTTTCACTCAGCCTCAGTTGGAGGAGCTGCTGGAGGAGATAGAGGAGGATCTTTATTTGTTTCTTGTGGATAGGCAGCTGCTGGAGGCCTTGCAGGAGCTGTGAGAGGGGCTGTTCTTCAGATGTCTTCTGTTCAGCCACACATGTGGATATAGCACCTCCATCAGCCAGAAACCTCTTTAAAGTGTAAAATTCTATAGGAGTTTTGGACCCTCCTCCACATGTCAGCGCAAACTAGATATTGTTTTATTTATTCCTGCTTAGATTGAATTGATGGACTAATATGGATGCCTGTTTTGTTTTTATATTTCATCAATCTAATTCTCCCCCCTTCAATAAGGGAAGTATCCATAGTTATGCCACTTTTCTGTCTTTCATTTTTTTAAAAATATGATAGAATAAAGCATATGCTGTTCAGCTTAATGCAATGCCAGTCAATCAGTCAGTCTTTATTGTGTGGCTAATGATTACTTTAAAAAGTCAGTGAAAAGCACACAGTAACATTTCTATATACATTTTATGATAAATAAAATAATAGAATAAAATAATTATCTTAACCCTCTTTAACACCCTGGAAAACAAGAAATTGTATTTTCAAATAATCTGTCCAAATTTTGAATATAGACTTTGCAAAACCTAATGACGGATATCCGGATTAGCCTTGCACTAGTGCAAGGATGTTCCACTAGCTAGTTCCGCTAATTCAGGAGCTTGTATTCTAGACTAGTGTTACACTGGTATAACAGAGTGCACTTGCACAACCTGTGGCATACTCTACCTTCAGCTGTGAAACTGCTTCCTCAGTCCATATATGTTGCAGGGATTTATGCAAAGCTATCCATAATGTCCAAAGCTATTGTTGTGCAAACAAACCAAAAGCACAACTTTGAGCATCCGCTCAGCTACGTGACCTTCTTATATGGGATGGGTGCATCTTTGTTTGTTCCATTAGTGAAGTGTTAATCTGAACATCAGACACTACATTTAAGATTATACTGGCATCAAGGGTGTCTAAGACATATTTCAGCTTAAATTTGATGGGCCAATTTACTGTGAAAGCTATTATCTTGCTCAAATAAACTTTATATACATGACTGTGCGAACGACTAGAGAACAGAAAATCAGAAAGATCTAGCAAAATAGATTATTTTAAAAAGAGATGAGGAAGATCTTCCACCACCTTCAATTTGCAAAAATACAAAATATTTCTTCCTATGGGATACCACAGATTCTGCCATGTAAAAACTCAGACTCCATTCTCTGGACTCTAAGGGTCTGAAAACAATTTGTTAGGAAATGATCTCTTAAGATTGTTGATGAAAATGATGAAAATGTTGATGAAAATGAAAGCCCAAAGGAGAAAAAACACACACACTTTGACTTCTCTCAAAATGGAGAATATTTAGAATTGCGTAAAAGTAAAGATTGTGGCCTCTGAGGGCAATACTCTCACACCATTCATGAATTGTTAATAATGTCCTTATTGAGCAAATAAAATAATTTAGGTATTTAAGTACACTATTGCTAGTAATTCATCTTGGAAACTCCATCTGTGAAAGCACAATAGTCTTCACCATTAAAATTCTGGAAGAGAAAGAGTGGTAGAATATTTCAGCCAGATGTTGGTGTTTTTAGTGAAGTCACTGAGGCAGTTGCTTAAGGGGGTGGAGTTACAGCATTCCATAAATGGAACTACCACTAAATATATTTTGAGGAGACTTTTCTATCTTCTGCCTTCTACTCCTGCTGTGTTGCTCAGATGTGAGACCAGTATAGTGGCAGTCCAAATTTAGGTTTGTTTAGAACCATTAATTTTTAGCTAAAAATGCTGAAAAGCAATGAATCATCATTAGCTCACTTTTGCCCTGGAAAGTAATTTGCTGGGCCTCTACCCAACATTTTTCAGAGTCTCAAATGGTGCACACAGAGCCTGTGTGTGCACAGCTTGTACATGCATAGGCTCTGGGCAGGGGTGGATTAACTTTTTTGATGCCCGTAGGCAAAAAAGCTATGCTGCCCTTAAAAACAAGCAAACCTGGGGGGGGGGAAGGGAAAAGTTCCCCCCTTTTACTTTAATTTTTTTTAAAGCTGCAGTGGCGGCAGTATCTGTGGGAGGATGGGGGGGGGAGACTGGGCAAGGGGAACATTCCCCCTTTCCCCCCCTAAAGATGGTTGGCAATGGGATGGGGCACGGTGGTAGTGGTGGCAGCTGGGGGGCGAGGAGGGGAGAGTCACAGTGGCCCTTTTTCTACCTCTAAACCCACTATGTGGGTGACTGCAAGCTCCTGTCCTTCCTTCTCCCTTCCTGCCAGGTAACTGAGTGGCCTCCAGGCAGGCTCTGCTATCTGCAGCCCTTTTCTGGCTTTTGGAAAGCCAGAAACGCAGCCCGCCCGGTGGCCATTCAGTTACCTGGCAGGAGGGGAGGAGGAAGGATTGGAGCTCACAGTCACCCTCACAGCAGGATTAGAGGTAGAAAAAGGGGCACCGTGACTCCTTGCCCCCACCCTCCCTGCAGCCAGCCACCGCCAGCACCGCACCCCATCCCGCCGCCAGCAATCTTTAGGGGGCAAAAGGGGGAACTTTCCCCTTGCCTGGTCACCCCCCAGCAGATACTGCCACCGCTGAGGCTTTTTAAAGAATTAAAGTAAAAGGGTGAACTTTCCTCTCGCCCACCCCTCAGCACAGCAGCTGCTGCCACTCCTCGGATTTTGCCGCCATAGGCAGATGCCTCCTCTGCTTCTGTGGTAATAATCTGTACCTGGTTCTGTGCAGAACAGCTGACTAATACTAATTTTATTATTGTAAGCCTCCTAGTAGTAATGGATTTGGCTGGTTTTAAAAAGTAGTAAATAAAATAGAAAATAAAATAGAAAATAAAATAAAAAATATAGAAGGTGGGAACCAGTGTTCTCTCTCAGGTGTGCGTGTGCGCACATGCTCACGTGTGTTTTGATTCCGCTCAGCCAATTTTAGATCCCGTTCAGGTTGAATAATGAAAGCCCTGCTCTGAATTCACATGCACACAAACTGCCTTGATACTGCCACCCAGAACAAAACTCATTCCGCACACAAATGAAGAAAAAAAGAAATAGAAAACTGGTGGGGACCAGCTTCCATGATTTCATTCCTTCTGCCCATGCCATGCATCCGATACGGCCGCACTGGTGCTATAAAGGGTTTGTGTGTTTCTTAGATGTGTTTTCTGGGCTCATGGCACATGTGAATTTGCCTTGTCTGTAGGGTGTGTGTGTGTGTGTGTGTGTGTGTGTGTGTATATTTTTGATACTTGACTTAACTAGCTTGTTGGTGTTACTTTAGGCATAATGAACTCGACGCTAACCACTCTAGCTATTATTTGCAACAATCCAATTATAAATAAAAAGGAGCTAGGACTATGGATGTGAAGAGATGAACAGACTCCCCGCTCCCCATAAAGCTTTATATCTGTCTCCCTGCCTCAGATTTGATTCAAAAAAAATCTTTCCGCTAATGAGGAGAAATATTCAATTAGGGAACTCATGCTGAATGGAGGGAAAGCCCAGCAGGCAAGGAGGCAAAATCCCCACAACTGGAACTGATAAAAGTATTATTCTGACAGATAGGATTAATATAAGAGCAACACAGCTTGCAGCAGGAGGCCTGAGAAGAGGTACGGAGCCACATCCTGCCACTGATGACATCTTTTTTGCCTTGGTTGTTTTGCTTGTGAAGTTCTCTTGCTTCTTCCTGCCATCTTCCCTGTTATTAGGAGTTAACTATAGCTTGAAGAGACTTAAGCAGGGCCATATGCTGTAGGTGGTGTCAAAAGGCACATCTTTCAAAAGGCAGATCTTTGGACCATTTCAGCATTTTGTTTCATTTTTACCACCACTGCCTATTGCTTGTGGATTCCTGATCCAACAGTATATGTGGGGAGGTGAATTATAGAAAGGGCTATAATTAGTGAGGAAGGGCACTGCCATGTTCCACTTGACATACACTTTGGATAGTTACTCTGAAGCATAGAAGACGGGTCTCCCTCAGGGCTCCCACAGATCTCAAGGCATCTGAAATCTCACTCCATGGACTTTTAAAAACATAGATAGCAGAACAGGTCAGGAAAATCCTGAGCTAGTACATTTGGAATGCTTTAAAAGAATTCTTTTAAATTAAAAACTAACACACGAGGGGGAGAAATTCTAGTCTAGCCAACTCTTTTTCTTCTTGTTTTCTACAGGAAAAAGTTTTTCTTCTTCTTTATCTAAAGAATATTAAGGATGTGCGGGCCAGATTGCATTGAGCCGGCCTGGTTTGGGTGGTCTGAGGTCGAACGGGACCGGCCCTCAAAGCAGAGGGTGCTAGTCTGAGTTTGACCCAGACCACTGGTTCACTGAAGCAGCTCACCGGCCAGTTCAGTGTGGGACATACTTGTAACGGGGAATTTGGCTAGGATTAACCGTTTTGCCTGCTAGCAGGGCAGTTAGCAGAACCCCCACTGCGACCTCCCGAGCATCTGCTGCCACAGTGGCTGCCCCTGCCACCAGGGCTTCATTTAAAAGGTAAAAAAATAAGCATTCTCCCCCCCACCTTTAAAGTTTTAAAAGGAAAGCCTTTTAGGCTAGGAGATCCCCTGTACTTGTAAAGGGGAATCCTAGCCAGATTCCCTTTTACAAGTATATTGCCCCCACTGCCAAGCTGGCCCGTGAACCAGCTTGACCAGCTCATGGGCCAGATCCAGCCAGGTTTGATCGAGCCTGAGCCACCTGGGGTGGCTTGAATCTGGTCCAGATTCGAGCCGAACCAAGCTAACGTCTAGCTCGCACATCCCTACAGAATATTTAAAAAACTGTGATTCCCAAAAATAAAGTCTGAAGGGATAGAATCCATTCTACTACTGAGACATCAGTTCTGCTGAACATGTAGACCAGGCTGAGAGCACTTGGTGGGCTGTCCGAGAAAGATGACTTGTCACCTGCAGTTTTAAAAGTTAAAATCTGAGAACTATAAAAACTAAAGAACCTACCAGATATAAACAGATGAAACATTAAAAAACCTTGTTAATAATGTGTTTTCAAATTTAAAAAAAACAAAAAAAAACAATGAGGGAGGGAATATAGCAAAGCTCTTCAGGGAGGGCTTTCCAAAGCCAAGGGGCCACAACTGAAAAGGCCCTGTCTCTAGTCCCCACCAACTGGATCTCTGTTAGTGGAGGGCCATGAGTGGGGCCTGAGATGCTGAATGGAGGTCCCTGGCAGGATCATATGTACAAATGCGGTCCGAAAGGTACCCCTGCTTTAGAGAGGCATTCTTCACTTTTGCAGTTCTGGGCAGGTGGTTTATTGAGCTCTGGTAGACCACCACATGTCATGACATGTACATCCAGTTTAGTGGGTCACAACCTCTGGAGTGAGATTAACCACAAAAAACCAAATTTCCGAATCAGATGTAACACCATTGTAAATTAATCCCTTATATGTGTTAATGCTGCAGGAATAACCATTTGCCCATTGTTAGCATTATATTTATCCCACCCCCACATTAAGCAGCAACTGTTATATAATTATGGGAACAATCACAAGAACAGCCCAACCTGTTCTGTTGATTGTGGAACTGTCATGTAGCTCTGTGGTATATGGAACAAGCTGAAAATTTGATATGAGCAGCAGCAGCAGCTGGGTAATTACCATAATTATAGAGCAGAAGTTGTAAAAACCTCCCCCTTCCCCAAACATACTGCTATACCTTTGTGCAGCTTTTAGTTTCATACATAAATAAGGAACAATACGGTGTGCTACATTAATAAATAGCAGCCCAATGAATTGGCATCTGCTTTTGATTCAGTATCTTGAACCTAGGAGTTTCTGAAATGGCTTCATCACAGCTGAATTGCTGAAGTGTTCAAGAAGTAGCACAAGGTTGCTCAGAAACAAAACTAGAAAAAAACTGGGGGAACACGGGTAATAGAGGCAAAAACTATATCACAAAACCCATGAACAAGGACAAAGGCAATGATAACAGAGGCACAACGCAGGTAGTGACCAAATTAAACATGTAATAACAAATCCCCACAGGCACCCATATTATGACAATAAATGAATACAGTGATAAGGGCTAAACAAGCCCCACACGATAAAGAATGTTGAACTGGCAACAGTCACTGGAATGCTGGTCATAAACGATGATATATATGGTGCTGCTGTGCCGAAAGACAGTCCTCAAAAATGCGAAGTGCTGCACTCTGAACAAAAACCTTCGCCTGAAAGGCTAGGCACAGAATTCTTGAAAGTAGAACTGGAATCTTACAGACTTCCTAGGTTGTGGTCTGTTTCGTAAGTATCTTCATCAGAAGTATGGTAATCTTAAATCTGGAAAAGCCTTGTCACTAAAAGCAGCATCTCACCACAAAGCAGGCACGATGAGAGGAGAAGGGCCTTTGTTGCACATCATTCACGATTCTGCTCGATCACCATGGACCCTAGGATGGTTCTTCTCATGAGTAATGGGTGTTTCCATGGCCTTTCACTCTTATGAGAGAGTGGTCCATTCCAGAGGATCATCATCACACAGGAAGAGTCTCTCCATTAACTGGGGGTAATGTTGCTCCTGCTGGATGGTTCTTTTCATGAGTAATGCCACAGAGTGCACAATTGCACCAAGGGGAAGGGCTGGGTCCCCTTTCCCCAACCTTATTGTACAAAAAATAGAGCTAAGCCAACCAAGAATTCCTGGATGGTGTTGCCTTTTACATCAGACCCCAGGAATCGCTGTTCTGCCATATGTTATCTTTGCTGTGATCTAATTGGATTGCCCAGTTTATGGTGCCACTGTGACTACACTGCATGTGCTTATGAACATATTTCTTTATCGATTCATTTTCAGAGATCAAAATACATTCTGTTCATCTTGCCATCCCCTTTCTCTTCTAATTGCCAGAAAGCGGGGGGGGGGATAAGGGACACATTGGGAAGCAGGCACCCCCCACATATGACTTCTCGGTTTGACAGGCTTAGAAACTAGGGATGGAATGTAGTGGCGTCCCTGTTGCCAGGCAATGGCTTGAGTAGCTTGGAGACAGGAGACGGGGCAAGTGCTTGTTGAAGCAGCCATCGAGGAGCATGGCAGGCATGGAGCAGGCAGATTCCTGGTTGAGTCTGAGCTGCCCTCTCTATTATTTCAGTTCCAGAAACAGCACGAAACCGCAGTGTCTGCATTTGGACGTAACACTGCTGCCCCCAAGCCTCAAGTTGGAGTTGTGAAACTCACTACAAACTGAAGGTTCAAATTTAATAATAATAGTAGTAGTAGTAGTAGTAGTAGTAGTAGAAGTAGTAGTTGTAGTAATAGTAACAATTCTGGTGTTATTATTAGATCTTGCATTTGTTGGTCGAAAAATGTAACCAACAAATGCAAGATCTAATAATAACACCAGAATTAATAAGTGAAAGAGCAAAGAAAATTAAAAATTGGACTGCGCCAGGTGATGATGAACTGCATGGCTTTTGGCATAAACACCTAACAAGCCTTCACAAATAACTATAAAAACAGTTCAATCACATTTTGCGAGGAGGTGATATTGAACAATGGCTAACAACTGGGAAAACTCATCTCATCATGAAAGACCCAGCAAAAGGTTCAGTTCCAAGTAATTATAGACCGATAACCTGCCTGCCAACCATGTTCAAATTATTAACTGGAATAATAGCAGATGAAGTGATGCAACACTTCTTAACTAACAAACAGCTTCCAGTTGAACAGAAAGGAAATTGCCTGAACACCAGAGGCACAAAAGACCAGCTGCTGATTGACAAAAAGATTTTAGAAAATTGCAAGAGAAGAAAAACAAATCTAAGTGTTGCATGGATTGACTACAAGAAAGCCTTCGATTCATTGCCACACACATGGATATTAAAATGTTTAGAAACAACTGGTGTCAGCAAAAAAATTCAGATATTTATTTAAAAAGCAATGAGCATGTGGAATACAGAGTTAACAATCAATGGCGAGACACTTGGACAGGTTAGCACTAGAAGAGGCATTTTCCAAGGGGACTCACTATCCCCTCTGTTGTTTGTAATCGCCATGACTCCACTTTCACAAATACTAAACAAAACAGGCCTTGGATACCAAACATCTAAAACATCAAGTAAAATCAACCATCTGCTGTACATGGACGATCTGAAGTTGTATGGAAAGTCCCAATCAGAAATCAAATCACTCCTAAACACTGTCCGTATATTCAGTAGTGATATCGCAATGGAGTTTGGACTAGACAAGTGTGCTGCATTAATAATGAACAGAGGGAAAATAACAAAACCAGAAGGAATAGAACTGCCCAGTGGAAGCAAGATCAAGAACCTGGAAAAGAAAGTACATTACAAATACTCGGGCATTCTCCAGGCTATACCTGTGATCAGATACACTGCAGGAATAATAGACTGGACCCAGGCAGAGCTAGAGACGCTAGATCGTAAGACCAGGAAAATCATGACCATCAATCATGCTCTGCACCCCCGCAGTGATGTCGATAGGCTCTACCTCCCTCGCAGCTCAGGTGGAAGAGGAATGCTGCAAGTCCATCAAATAGTAGAGGAGGAGAAAAGAGGCCTTGAAGAATATTTAAAGGACAGTGAAGCAGATGCACTTCAAATGGTCAATAACAAGAAACTATTCAACACCAATGAAACAAAGCAGGCCTACAAGAACGAACAAGTCAAGAACTGAGCAGAAAAATGGAGAAATAAGCCACTACATGGTCAATATTTGCACAATATAAGTGGAAAATCAGACATCACCAAGACCTGGCAATGGCTTAAGAATGGCAACTTGAAGAAAGAAACAGAGGGTTTAATACTGGCTGCACAGGAACAGGCACTTAGAACAAATGCAATAAGAGCAAAAGTAGAAAAATCCACAACAAACAGCAAGTGCCGCCTTTGTAAAGAAGCAGATGAAACCGTGGACCACCTAATCAGCTGTTGTCAAAAGATCGCACAGACTGACTACAAACAAAGGCATGACAAGGTAGCAGGGATGATACACTGGAACATCTGCAAAAAATACAAGCTACTTGTAGCCCAAAATTGGTGGGACCGTAAAACTGAAAAAGTTGAAGAAAATGAAGATGTAAAAATATGATGGGACTTCCGACTACAAACAGACAAACATCTGCCACACAATACACCAGATATAACTGTAGTCGAGAAGAAAGAAAAACAAGTCAAAATAATCAACATAGCAATACCAGGGGATAGCAGAATAGAAGAAAAAGTAATAGAAATAATCAACAAATACAAAGATCTCCAAATTGAAATTGAAAGGCTGTGGCAGAAAAAGACCAAAATAATCCCAGTAGTAATTGGCCCCCTGGGTGCAGTTCCAAAAGACCTTGAAGAGCACCTCAGCACCATAGGGGCCACAGAAATCACCACTAGCCTATTACAAAAAGCAGATTTACTGGGAACAGCCTCTATTCTGCAACGATATCTATAACAACAACAACAACACTGACAATAAAATTCAGCCATCCTAGGTCCTTGGGAAGGACTCGATGTCTGGATAAAACAATCCAGTCAATAACACCTGTCTGACTGTGTAAACAAGAAATAATAATTCAGTCTCTATACCACCCTTCCAAAAATGGCTCAGGGCAGTTTACACAGAGAAATAATAAATAAACAAGATGGATCCCTGTCCCCAAAGAGCTCACAATCTATAAGGAAACATAAGACAGACACCAGCAGCAGTCACTGGAGGTACTGTGCTGGGGGTGGATAGGGCCAGTTACTCTCCCCCTGCTAAATAAAGAGAATCACCACGTTAAAACGTGTCTCTTTTGCCAAGTTAGCAGAGGTTTGTTCAGCGAGTTTGTTGGAGTTTGTTGAGGGAAACCACAGGTTGCTTTGGGTGTGAAACTGTGATTTTTTGATTTCGCATCACACTCTTCTGGCAACATACTACAAACCACAAATATCTCTGTGGTTTTGTTTTAAGTCCTCTCAAAATATTATATATGTGCTCATTTGTCATCATTTTTGTTTGTTTCTTTTCAGTCAATATTGGTTTCATGCTGTCTGTAACGTTTGAAATGAGGAAGCCATCAAAGCTTGGGGAAGGAGGCATTCCTTTCCAAATGCCAAGGAGAATGGGCTAGTGTAACGTGACTGTGTAGGAAGGAACAAAATAAGCACTTTGGAATAGAGAGTGAACAGCACCAGTTTGGGGTTATGGCAGGCTTTCAGCAGCAAGCCTTGGTGGACCCCTCACCCTTCTACTGGCCTCCTTCCAGTCATCCCAGTCCTGGCAATGGTCCCACCGAGAGCTCAACAGGGCAGAGCTCGAAGATCATGTGCTTACTGTGGTGGGCTCTGAAGTGCTAACCAGGGAGTAAGTGTGAAAGTTGGTGTTGCCTATGCCCACTTCCCCCCTCTCTCTGGGTGATGCAACAGTCGGAATTAGACTTACTAAGTCCAGTTTCTGCCACTGCGATGCCCAATGGGAGAATGAAGGCATGCAAGCATGCAATGGCAGATGCTGGTATAAGGAACTAGGGTTGTGCGTTTTGTGTTTTTTCTGTTTCGATTTGTACCAAATCCGAATCAACCCAATTTTGTATTTTGTCCGAAATTAAGCCTTCCGAATCACTCTAGTTTTGTTTTGTATCTGAATTAATCCGAATCTGAATCTGAATTAATTCAGATTTGAAAATGGGTCACATGGTCAAAAGAGTGGTGGGGGTTATGGTGCCCAATGAGTGGAAGCTACCACAAAAATTTCAAAGGAATTGGGCAAACTGCTGATTTTTGGTGAATTTTTGAAGCCCGTGTGTCTTTCAGATTTTCCCCATAAGGTATGATGGAGGTTTCAGGAAAAGTATAGCTTCATGCTGGGGGGTGGGGGAAGGGGTGGCCCAGAGTGGAGTGTGATTGGTGGTAGTGCCCAGTTGGTGCAAGGAAGCTACCACAATTTTTTCAGAGAAAATTTTGGCAAAGGGCTGATTTTTAAAGTATTAAGGAAGTTACGCGTCTTTCAGATTTTCCTCGTAGGGTATAATGGAGGTTTCTGCAGTCCTATAACTACACTTGAGGGACACTGGGGTGGCCCAGAGAAAGTGGTCATGTAGTGTACACAGAGTGCCAACCACCCACATAGGTTGCCAACTCATGAAGTACAGGGTACTGTTGTTCTAGAGGTGTTCTAAGAGTAGATTCTCTAGTAGCATATCAGAGTGGATACATGGTTTTTCATTTAAAATCTCATTTGCTACTAGAGAATCTAAACTCCACACCTCAGAAACAACAAAGCCCAGTACCCCAATGGGCTAGCAATCCAGGGGGGTGGTTGGCACCCTCTGTGCACTACACCACCACTCACTTCGGGCCATCCCAGTGCCCCCCAGGTGGAGTTATGAGGCTGCTGAAACCTCCATTATTCCATATGGGGGGAAATCTTAAAGATGCGTAAACCTCAAAAATTCCTAAGAAATCAGCCCTTTGCCCTATTTGGAATCTGGGTGCACCACCCTTGGGGCACTGCCAGCCAACCCACTGTTTTGCCCCTGAAGCCCCACATAAACAAGTTGAAAGAGAGAAGACAATGATGAACAACAACGACACTTAATTTTTTGGCACAGTTATTTGAGAATTTTGCAGCAGGTTGGAGCCTGTCCCTGTGGCACTAGCACAGCAGCACAACCCATTTGTGAATTCAAGCAATCTTTGAATAAAAACACTCCCTCTCCATGGAACAGTGACCAGAGGTCATTTGAGATAGCAAGATAGACCAATGAGCCAGTGTGGTGTGGTGGTTAGAGTGCTGGACTAGGACCGGGGAGACCCGAGTTCAAATCCCCATTCAGCCATGATACTAGCTGGGTGATTCTGGGCCAGTCACTTCTCTCAGCCTAACTTACTTCACAGGATTGTTGTGAGGAGAAACCTAAGTATGTAGTACACCGCTCTGGGCTCCTTGGAGGAAGAGCGGGATATAAAATGTAAAAAAATAACTAAAAACAAAACAAAACTGCCTTGGTACTAAGGAACAGCTTCAAATGTGCATTTAACTAAAGTGGAGTGAGCCGTAGCCCAAACAAATCAGCCTTCTGGTCAGAATTGTTGAAATTTATCATCACTGCATTTAAGAAAGTGCAAAACCATGGATCATGGTTACAAGAAAGAGAGAAGCAAATAAGATTCCTGGGGATGTCAAGAGATTGACAGGGATATTCCCCACTCCCCTCCTTTTGTCTCCTGTAGTCCCATGTGGATGACCTGTCCATGCAATGGCAAAAGTTGTGAACCACTGGCTTAGACATCATGCCCCACCAAATTACATTGTGGCCTAAATTACATTAGACTGCTCAACTTGGGCAACAAAACTTAGACACCACTATAACTCATAAAAATCTGAAGAAAAACAAAATAGCTCTTCAAAAGACCCCTGAACAAGTCAAGAGATTCTTTCTAAACCTTTGGAAAGAAAAACCTGTGTAATTTCAGAACTTTCCTAACAAGCTTCTCGAAAAGCTTCTCCACACAATTTATACCATGGCTTTTAGCAAGAGCTTAGGAATTGCATTGAGCTCCCAAAGATATTTGGGTATTTCTGTCTCAAAATGCTGTCTTCCAAATCCCTTTGCAAGGTCACTTTGCATTTCAATCACACTGAATACAACACATACTTAACTAAACCTTTCAAGCTCAAAAGCTTTTTGCATATCTTATCTTCTGCTAATCACTGAGTGCCTCAGCTGGAGTGGAGAGAGTCAGAGAAGTCAATTTGAATCGCAATGCTTTTCTGAAGAACAAAGCATTCTGTCCGAAACACAGTCATTTCGATTTGTAAACAAATATCTCTTTTTTAAAAAATCTTGATTTTGTTTTGGTTACAAAACCTCCGAAATTGCCATTTTCGGGCACCAAACGTTTTGTACCCAAATCAAAATGCTCAAGCCTCTAAGGAACAGCTGCCTCTGTGGTGGGAATTGGGCCCAGTCATCCTTCTCACGCTGCCCACTGCACTGCCCAGAGAGAGACACAGGGTGAACAAGCAGAAGCAGTGGCTGCCGTGGCTTCCTATCTCTCAATTGCTTACTCTGGGTGGCCTCCCATCTCCATCACACTGCCCCAAAATAGAGGGTGAGCAAGCAGGTTGAGTTCTTGAGAGTGAAAATGCCTCCTAGAGGGATATAGCTGGCAAGTGCAGGTAAGCAAAAGGAGATGCTGCTCATTGTGGTTGTAGCCACTGCCTTGTCACAATTGCCTCCTTCCTCTCCTCCCTCTCCTTCCAGTGCCACGGGGCTCAATCTTGTGCACCATGTTGCCTAGAGAGTAGGGCTGTGCACCGGACCGCGGAGCTGCGGTCCGGCACTGGGGTGAGGGGTTCCATTCAGGGGGGGGGGCTTTACTCACCCCTCCCGCGCTTTGCAGCTTTGGCGCCATAATTACCTAAAAAAATGCGGCTGCAGAATCGCTCGCCGCCCACTCCTATGGCTCCCATGGCTCCTGCTTGTTTCAAAAACCGGGTGGCAGGATACTTCCCTGCCGCCCCCGAAGCCACCTCAAGCCATTTTAGCTCTTTAAATCTTGCTCCGGACCGAGTCCTATAGCGCTCGGGCGGGCGGCGGGGAGATGTCCTTCCGTCCGCCCGCCCCCTTCCCTGCCTTCTGCGAAGTGCAGGGAGCCTTCTGTGCACTATAGGACTTGGTCCGGGGCGAGATTTAAAGAGCTAAAATGGCTTGAGGGGGCTTCGGGGGCGGCAGGGAAGTATCCTGCCGCCTGGTTTTTGAAACAAGCAGGAGCCATGGGAGCCATAGGAGCGGGCGGTGAGTGATTCTGCAGCCACATTTTTGTAGGTAATTATGGCGCCAAAGCTGCAAAGCGCAGGAGGGGTGAGTAACCCCCCCCGCCCTGAATGGAACCCCCCACCCTAACCCTCCCGAACCAAAACCACCCCTTTTCCGGACCGGTTCGGAGGCCAGTAGAATGGCCTCTGAACCGGTCCGTGCACACTACTACTAGAGAGAGAGAGAAAGCAAGCATGCAAGAGGAGGCTGTGGCTATTTGCAGTGGACTTTGATCCCCCAAATTTGGCAATCTGATGGCCAAACTACACATTACATTGAATGTGTAGTTTGGCTCTCTGTGTCTTTTTAAAAAATGTGGTATGTGGGAAGAGGTCTTTTACCCTTTCCCCCTGTTGTGATCCCAGTCCAGATTGCCCCCTGCCCACAGCTATTTACATTTGTTTTTAAAAGCACATACAATGGCTAAACTATATATTTTAACATAATATGTATTTTGACCCTGAGGTTAGGTGCTTGCTGCTTGGTCCTAAGGTACTGTGAGTAGAGTATGCAGCAGGAGAAAAAGAAAACTATCCATTTGGAAAGAAGTGTGTGTGTGTGTGTGTGTGTGTGTGTGTTTAAAGATTTTCTGGAAGAGAGCTTGGTGAGGTGGGTGTAATTAAACAGCACCTGTTGGTAGCACATTTCAGCAGGAAGCACTTCCAATTGATGGGTTATTTGTACATCCTCACTTGGCATCAGCTGTTTCAATATTCCAGTTCTCTTTTGCTCTTGTTTATTTCCTTAGGAGTTGAAGGATGTAGTCACCACTGACAGCAAGCAAGTCATGCATATGCAGAAATGTGTATAATGATGAAGAGCAGATGTCCTAGTGGTGATTCCTTGATGTAACATCTGGGATATTATATGTGCTGTCTGAAGCCAATTCCCACCATCTCTTTGCTCTTTGTGTTTTTGCCGGTTTGATTATTCTGGTTCTTGAAGAAACATTCCCATTTCCTCATTATTGTTTCTGATCTGCTGGCGATTTCATCTCACATAATTTTTTTTTAGAGAGGAGCCAGTTGTTTTTAAATAATTTACAGTCTTCCACTGCTGTGCAGTCCCCCAACTTTAAACTCTGTGTTTCTATGCCCAAAGCTATGCTTAGGGCAAGAGAAAACTTCTAATTAGTTGCACAGGTTTGCTCTTTAATTATGGAAGATCTTTGGCTAGAATGACATCTTCAAGTAATGAAAAGATTGTCTGTGTGTGTTTGCGAGGGGGAGGTTGAGTTGATAAAGGAAGATTAAAAAAAGAACAAGTATGTTTTTCAGATTTGGTTCAGTGCTCAGATAGATTCTAAATCAGCTGAAAGGGGTTTAGTGCTTGAGGAAAAACAGCCAGTGAGTTGGAGTTCATAAAGAATATGGTGACTATTCAAAACAAGGACTATCTGTAGGCATATGAGCAATGTAGGAAAAATATTAAAATGTGTCCCTCCCCAAACAACTGGAGTGTAGTGACTCCTCATCTACTCATCCTTGCACTAGGAGTGACAATGTCAGGCAGTGCTGTAAGTAGTAATTTCGGGGCCCAGGGCAGGGCAGTCTTCCAATTCTACCTTCCCACTGGACATTGGAAGAGATTGGTAAAATCTGGGAAGAGCTGAGCTACATGTCTGCAATATTCTTTCCTCTGCCCCAGCAATGTTCAGGAGCTGAGTGTGTTTGCTGTGTTAAGCTGCAGGCAGAATGAGAAGCTGCAAGAAAGCCCTTCTGCTTGACTTGCTGCCCTCACTAAGCCCCTGAGCAGCTGATCTCCGGCTTCTCATCTCTCTTTTAAGCACTCTTCTAATTATTTCAAATTTCAAAGAAAACATTACATAACTGAATGCTATTTTAAAGAATTCTCAATATTTTACATACTCTTTAATACCCATTTAGTACCCCTGTCTTGCTTGTGCTTGGGACAGGTACCTGGATCATCCCACCTTAGTCACATTACTATATTACTGCTATACTAGGACTCACATGCATTACAAATCTTGAACTTAGAGCCTGAGAGATATCAGGCAAGGATTGAACCTTCATACCAGCCAGCAAACATTTGGCTAAATAAACAGCCAGACAAGCAAAAATACCTCTCAGACAACAACTGGCCAGAGCAGGTCATGTGATAAGGCTTGACCCCTGTGAAAACTTACAGGTCAGGCTTTGTTATTGATCTACGTTAAAAAAAGGCCTTTCTATGCTTTCCCATCTTTTTGAAGAGTCAATTCTGACTGTGGCTTGGGACTATGCAAGGCTAATCCCTCTATGAGACAGGATGGTGGGGGCGGCGGGGATCATCTCAGATGCACATGTGGGGAAGGTGCAGGGAGCATCGAATGCCAGTCTCCCCATGGGCACCACTCCGCTGTCATTGCCCTTTGCCATCCTGCTGCAGCATACTGTTTATTTCCTCCCTCTGGCCCCATTGGGGCACACGTCTTCTTTCCCCCACCTGACTTGAGCTAGGAATGTCTCTGCTACTACTGCCTGGCTTGATAGCAAGCACAGTCTGAGAGTGTTTGTGTGTCACTGTTGCTGCTCAGCTGTGGCATGATAATGCTGGGCACTGACCCATAGATTGTGGGTGGGTGGGTGGGTGGAGATGTCAGATTGCCCAATTCAGGCAGCACAGTGTCTTGGACTGCTGCTAGGGATGTCTCCTTGTAGTTCTTGATTTGTCTCCTGCCGAAGACTTAATTTCTCCCACCAGTCTACAAGTGAAACCTAGGCCTTTGTGGCTTCCATGATTGCCACTTATCTTACATACTCGTTAGCTTGTCACAAGACTAGCCCCCCTGGCATTTCCTTCCATTCAGTTCCCCTGTTTTTTATCCCCCCCCTCCCCATACTGGGGTAAACAACTTTGGCCCTCCAACTGGTGTTGAACTACAGCTCCCATTACCTCCAGTCACAGTGGCCAATAGTCAGGAATTATGGGACTTTTCGCTCAGCAACAACTGGAGGGCCCAAGTTGTACACTCCTGACCTATATCTAAGTGTTTGTGTGTATATACCTGTTCACTGAGGATTACATTGTATGCTTGTGATGAAAAAGACGGTAGTCCAAAGAAGTATGTGTTACAATAAATGTGTTTATCTTTAAAATGCCACAAGATTTTTGATATCTCATCTAGCTGATCTCGTTCTGCCCCCTGCAAAATGCCATTCTAGTCTGTCAACTAGGGGCAGTCTTTTTATCAGTACTGACAGAAGATTAGTTACAGTACTGGAAATAACAAGGTGTATAAACATTATGTACAACATACAGGAGTCCTCTATTTAAAAAAAATAAAAATCGTCCAAGTATGCAACTTGGAAGATTTCTTTTTGTTCCAGGTTAATCATCAATGGTATGTATCAATGTGTATGCCTGCACAAAAACATTCCCCACAGTTTAAATGTTCATGTTTGGTGTCTTCTACAGGGGCCCACTAGAAAAAGGTTGCCAGCTCTCTTTCTGGCCCTGCACGTGTGTCTTTATAAATGCAGCCTCAACAACAATTAAAAAATGGAGCAGGAAAAGCTTTTCCTGGCATGAGGATAATGTGATGTGAAAAGCTTTGCCTGCTTAATTTATGCCTGCCAGACTGCTGTTAAGAAAGCTCATCGACAGGGCAGAGCAGAGAATGTGGTGACTCTGGGCTGGGCTGCCTTCCACAGCGTGGAACAGAACCTCAGACTTTCTTATCTAACAAAACCTGAAAACCTAGGGAAGGAACCTGGATTCCAGTGCTGCCCCCCTCCTTGGGACCAAGCAGTTGTATTTCTGAAGACATGATCCCTTATACAATAAAGACACACATACAAGAATCAGAGACTGTGCTTTCCAGCGGCTTCAGCATGTTCTCTGCCTTGGTTCTAGTCCTCTTTTTCTTATACAAGGGCATATTGCATTCGCAGGAAGGCTTCTTCCCACCGATGATGCTCCATCTGTCCAGCTGGCTCCTGGGCACCTTTCCCATCTTTTATTCTTTCCACTGTTCTCTTTAATCTGACTCCTAGTAGCCTGCTCTTGTCCATTCTGTTCCATCTGTCTTTCAATTACCCTGCACCTTCTCAGGCTCCCTTGATTTTTGAGTCTCTTCCAGGCCCTTTTCTCTCTCCTCCAGTGCCATAAACCAGCTCTTGTATTTCGCAACACATCACTTTAGTGTCTTCTGCGCTTAGCTGCTTGTTCCTTTTTTTGGCACAAGGATGCATGTAAAGACCCTTGTTTAAACAGACTACTCAGCAACTGGTTGTTTTTATTCTTGCAGCCCAGGTGTATTGTTGGCTCTTACGGCTCTTCTTGTTTCCCCCTTAATATTTTCTGCTACTCTCAGGGTAGATTAACTTCACCATCAAATAGAGCAGAATTCATTCAAAAGCTTTTGATTAGACTCTGCTTACTCTTGTCTAGGGTACTTATGGAACTGTTCCTCAGATATGGCAACTTCTAATTTCAGAAATACTTGGCCACCTAATGGTGCAGCGAGGAAATGACTTGACTAGCAAGCCAGAGGTTGCCAGTTCAAATCCCCACTGGTATGTTTCCCAGACTATGTTTCCCAGACTATGGGAAACACCTATATCGGACAGCAGCAATATAGGAAGATGCTGAAAGGCATCATTTCATACTGTGAAGGAGGAGGCAATGGTAAATACCTCTTGTATTCTACCAAAAACAACCACAGGGCTCTGTGGTTGCCAGGACACTGACTCGACAGCACACTTCACCTTTAACTGGGGCTAAAGGATGGAGCTATAAAGAATGCCCATATTAAAAGTAGGGTTGCCTGTTGATGAGGTGGGGGGGAAGTGGCTTGGTAGGTGTTTTGGCCTTTGAGCCAGTCATCAGAATGATAAGTTGGCACTTTTAGGGTAGAAATCACCAGCAGGATTTTCTCTTTGGGTATGGGCATATACTTGAAGTGTGTAATCCATCTGTGTTCACTAAGGAGCCAGGCTGTTGAGCACAACTTTGGAGCTGCATTTTTCATGATGCTGCATGAGAAGCTGTAGAGTGCACGTCTACAATTCTTCTGTCGCACTTCCACAGTCTGTGTGGCACTGAGAAAGATGAGGTGAATGGTGGCACAGTGATGGGTCACTTATGCAATGGAGGCCATAAGGCCTGTATGCACACCCACTTTCCTGCACAGCTACTTCACCCCTACATAAGTACAGACTTAGCTCACCCTATCTGTTAGCAGCAGCCACAACAACAAACAGAAAATTTTTGCTATTAGCTCAGTTCCTTCCAGAGTCCACCAGGCTACCCTCCCTGCCCACTGCATGCCTGCCCCTGGCTCTGCCTCAGGCCTGTGTTGCAATACAGACAGTTTTCCATAAAAACAACAACAACAAGAGATGCCCACTTGAATATGAAAGCCCAGGGAGCTGGATCACAGCAAAGCCTACTGGCACCAGAGGCTGTACACTCTTGTTTTCTTAGGTATGCTTACTAATTTCTAATAAAGTTTTTATTCCCAGATTCATTTCAACGGAGCCGTGCAAGGCCTTCCAAAACAATTAAACTGATTTTTGAAAAATATCACAGCTCTGCATATAGTTGTCAGTTTTTCAGCTGGCCTCCACAGCTGTGTCTTTGACTGCAGTTTGATCTGCAGCAATTAGCAAGTGATAATATTTATTATTCTCATGCTGTGAAAAGCTTCACCTACAAATTTCAGCATTTCGGGCTGTCAGCTTTGGAAAGTGATTTTTAAAAATTGCTGATATCTGGGTAGGGCCCAGGGGCAAAGCCCAGAGCAGATCCAGGTGTGGAGCTAGAGGGAAGAAGCTGAGGCGAGGATGGAGCCAAGTGGTTTCTGATGGATCTGAGAGTGCAGCCCAGCCCAAAAGCTGTCTGTTTATCTGCTAAATACAACAAAAATGATTTAAAAACATGACTGAGGGGAGAAAACAGGCCTTTCCCCATGCATTTCTGGCAACTGGCCCCAAATATAAGAAAACTAGCCAGACCAGGCATCCTGCCTCTATATCAAGCCATTTTCAAAGGCACAGTTACAATGCGGAGAAAATGTTTGTGAACCCCCAGGATGGTCTGTATGCTAGCACAATTCTTATTCAAAACATGAATAGATCCTAAACATGAATAGGTCCTAGTATCCGAAAAGTTCAATTTTTGATTCCGGATGGCCCATTCTGAATTTCTGGGCATCTGGATGACCTACAAGGCTTTAGAATAATGTTCTCTGGCAGATGAATAAAAAATTGAACTTTTTGGATACAATGACAAATGTTATGTTTTGTAAAAGCCAAACACTACCTTCCCGAGATCCCAACTGTCAAGCATGGTGGTGGAGGCACCATGGTTTGGGGCTGATTGGCTGCATCAGGAACTGGATTGCATGCCTTGATTGATGGAACCATGAATTCACCTGCATATCAGAAAATTCTAGAGGACAATATCAAGCCATCTGTCCATGAGCTGAAGCTGAGCCGAAAGTGGGTCATGCAGCAAGACAACATCCCTAAACATCATCGTCAATTCAAGTAAGTCTACCACAGAATGACTGAAGAAGAGAAGATTTCGTATTTGGGAGTGGTCAAGTCAAAGTCCCAACCTAAACTCTATTGAAATGTCGTGGCAAGACTGAAGCAAGCTGGTCATGCAAGAAAGCCCTCTTGCATGATCAGATGTCACAAAGTCCTCTTGCATGATCAAATGACACAGAACTGAAACATTCTTCCATTCTTTTTGTATGGAAGAGTGGGCCAAAATACCTCCAAGCCGATGTGAGAGATTGATCACCAGTTACAGGACTCATTTAGTTCCAGTTACTGAATGAAGGGTTCACATACTTTTTCATACAAGGATGTTTGTTGTTGAATCTTTCTATTGAGTGAATATTCAAAATTCTTTTTTGTGTGAGTGACTTATTCAATGGGGTTGCCTTTCTTTTTTATCAGGGTTTAGCTTAGGATCTAATCACTAGTGATGTGCACGGTCCGGAGAAGTCCGGACCGGCACCGAAGGGGGGCCTTGTTTTTAGGGCGGGGAGGGCATGCTTAGCCCTCCCGCCTCCTTGCCCCCGCCAGTGCCCGTATTTAACAGTATAGGGGCGCTGGAAACCAGCCGCCCCCCCCGCGGCGGCGGCGGCGGCGAAATAACCCCCAAAGCCAGCCAGCCAGCCCTCCCTCCCTCCCAGCTAGCTGCCCGCCCACCCACCCACCCACCCACCCGCTCGCTCACCCGCTCACTGGATAAGAAACGAGAGGAGCTCTGGCACTGAGCTCCTCTCGTTTGGAAGGCCTCCTGCAGAATGGCGGCTTGCGCGCACGCGCATGCACGCGCCGCAAAGCACGCCGTTCTCCGGAGGCCCGGTCTACCCGCCAGGAAAGGGCCGGGTAGACCGGGCCTCCGATCGCTGAGTAGACCGGGCCTCCGATCGCCAGAGGCCCGGTCTACCCAGCGATCGGAGGCCCGGTCTACCCGCCGGGAAAGGGCCGGGTAGACCGGGCCTCCGATCGCTGGGTAGACCGGGCCTCCGGCGATCGGAGACCCGGTCTACTCAGCGATCGGAGGCCCGGTCTACCCGGCCCTTTCCCGGCGGGTAGACCGGGCCTCCGGAGAACGGCGTGCTTTGTGGCGCGCGCGCAAGATGCCATTCTGCAGGAGGCCTTCCAAACGAGAGGAGCTCTGTGCCGGAGCTCCTCTCGTTTCTTATCCAGTGAGCGGGTGAGCGAGCGGGTGGGCGGGCAGCTAGCTGGGAGGGAGGGAGGGCTGGCTGGCTGGCTTTGGGGGTTATTTCGCCGCCGCCGCCGCGGGGGGGGGGGCGGCTGGTTTCCAGCGCCCCTATACTGTTAAATACGGGGGCTGGCGGGGGCAAGGAGGTGGGAGGGCTAAGCAAGCCCTCCCGCCTTTAAAGGCATACCCCCCACCCGGACCCGAACCAGACAGGGCCGGACCGGTCCGGCAGTTCGGCCATTCTTTGGAATGGCCGCCGGACCGGTTCGGGCACACCGCTACTAATCACATTTTGAATAAAAATTGTGCTTCACTGTATTCCTAACAGCACTGCCACTGCCACTCAGGCATGATCAAGTCAGTGGAGCATGTATTACTGTAAATTTGATAGAGATTTCTCTTCTTATTGGTCCAATTTTGTTACATTATCCAGGCAGACCTGGTGACTTTTATGTAAATTTTCTAATTTCTGATTCCGAGATTACCTACTGTGTGGCCAAAATTTTGCGCCAATGCTTATAACATCAGGAAACAAATGGTTAACCATTTGTTATGTAATGGTTAACCATTATGTTATGTAAGGTACATGTGTTATTCTGGTGGTGGGTTGGTAGTATTATTTATATCAGAGTATTTTCATTTATGTTGCCTGTAACTGTTGATTATTGTAATTGCTGGCTGGTCATGGACCGTAATAAATGAATAATAATAATAATAATAATAATAATTGTGCTAACGTACAGACCATCCTGGGAGGTTCACAAAGCTTTTCTCAGCACTGATGAAATGAGATGAAATTTGCCTACCCTCATTCTGGATCTCCTTGTTTATAAGCCCAACTAGAAATGATGTTAAATGTGCCTTTGAATTCCATGCTTGGGATTCTCCACATCTTTCCCCCTCCCAACCAAATTTAGGGTCACCTAATCCAGACTTTGAAGAAGCAAGATAGAAAATGTATTGACGTTTTTGAACTTTGGTGCTGGAGAAGACTTCTGAGGATACCATGGACAGCCAGGAATACAAACAAATGGATCATAGAACAAATCAATCCAGAATTTTCACTCGAGGCACAAATGACCAGGATCAAACTATCATACTTCAGACACATTATGCAAAAACCCAGCTCCCTTGAGAAGTCCATAATTCTGGGTAAAATTGAAGGAAAGAGAAGAGGAAGACCAGCAGCAAAGTGGATGGACTTGATTATGAAAGCAATGAATGCACCACTGCAAGACCTTAAAGGCCATGTTGAAGACAGATAATCTGAAGAGAATCTTTCTATATTGTTGCTAGGGGTCGACACCAACTTGACAGCACTTAATCAATCATCACTCACTCAATCAATCAATCAATCCAGATTGGGGCTGTAGCCCAGGAGAGGGGGCTTTAACCTTTATCCTCTCTGCCATTTCCCCACTAAATTAGAGGTTCCCCTTGCCACCTGCAAAATAACCCTTAAGAATTTCATTTGAACTACTTCAGTTGGGACTATTATTATAAGGCCCAAGTTGTACCCCAAACCTAATGTGGGAAATAACTTTGTTCAAAAAGCTGAGGGTTGCTTGAAAAAAAATGCTTATTAGCATTATACCATACATAACATCATTTTAAGTGACTGTGGGGAGGGCTTCAAAGTAATACTTGGTGGCGGGTGCTGACTGGGTGGTGGGGGCAGGGAGGAAGCAGATTACACCTTTAAAATTTTGTAAGATGCCCGTCTGACCCCTTAAATGACCGCCTCAAATGCACACTGGCCAGCTGAGCAGTGGGGGTGGGACGCAAGGCAAGGGCAGACTCCACACCAAGAGCAAGGCAACAGCAGCAGGATATTTTAGAGTTTTAAAGGTATAATCTGCTTCCTCACCACCTCACATAGCCCAGCTGCCACTGGGAGCCATGGCGGCTATTCACTGTGGGAGGCAGTAGCACCCGTACCCCGCAAAGATTTGGCATCCTAGGCTACTGCCTAGGTCCACCTAGTGTGCAGGCCAGCCCTGCTGAATGCTTTTTGTGAAGCGGGTGCTATTTTGGAAATTGATATTATAAGGCTCATTAAGATGGTATAAAAATATTTTGCTGGACCATAATGGTGATGGGAAAGGCAGCATACAAAACTTTCCTACCTTTATTCTAAGAGCAAATAAATCCACTCACTATTCCTTCCTTTTCCTTTAGCTGGGATGCAGTGCAATGAAATGTATGTATATAGGTAAGTAAGGGAGCACAACTCACACCAAATAAATAACAGTCAGCTATCAGTTAAAAACCCATTTCATCAGTAGCTAGAACATATGTGCTAACCAATTCTGGCACTGTAATGCCTTAGGATTGCAAAAAGTTAGCTTCAACTTTAGTTTTAGGTTGCCATTCCTCCTTTTGCAGTGTTACCTCATGTAGTGTTAACGTTCTTTTGGGTCAGAGTTTGGGATGGAATTGTTCCAGGAAAGAATGGAGCAGATAAGCCAACCTGCGATCCTGCTGTGTTCGATTCTGCTACACAGAGTAAGTAATTATATTTCCTGGTAACCCTGGCCCCCCATCAGACTTTCATGTGAAGCTTCTGTCCACCTTTTGTTTCAAGACAGCTCTCTTAATTACATCTGCAATATGACACCTGCAAAGCATGCTGATAGATTTCCCCCCATTTTCCAGTTTGTCTGAGGCAAATTCTAATTTTAGTCTACATTCCCCAAGTTCTTGGACTTTATCATCAATTCAAAGACATTGCTTTATGCCTCCTTCCTATGAAACCATCTCCTTTTGATTTTTTTTTATCAAGCCGGATTTATCTTACTTGTCATCCTCAGTGGGGTGATGGTGTCTCACACACACTGCACAAGTTTATGAAGAACAAACATTGTACCTATAGCAGGGAATAATGCAGGGTGATAAGAGGCATGATGTGCAGTGTACAAGCTGAGCGATGTACAGGTTGCAAACGGCCACAACTGTCAGGGGTGTATCTAGGGTAGGGCAGGAAGGGCATGTGCCCTGGGTGCCACTTGAAGGGGGGGGTGCCATTTTTAAAAATTTAATTTAAAAAAAAATGGCCACCAAAAACAAAATGGCCACTGTGCATGTTCAAATGGCCTCTGTGAGGCCCTAAGCCAGGAGTGTCAAACTGAGGCCCTCCAGCTGTTGCTTGCCTACAACTCTCATCATCCCTGGCTACTGGCCATGGTGACTGAGGATGATGGGAGTTGTAGGCCAACAACAGCTGGAGAGCCACAGTTTGACACCCCTGCCCTAGGCCATGCCAGGCCTCGCAGAGGCCATTTGAGCATGCACAGTGGCCATTTTGTTTTCAGCAGCCATTTTAAAATATATATGTGTTTTTTTTAAAAAAAAATGGCCACTGCACATGCTCAAATGGTCCCTGCAAAGCCCTAGAGGCCAGCGTGGGGAGAGGGAACCTTTTCAAACCCACCTCACAGCCTTTAGGAAGCCCCCGAAGGGGTTACAGGTAATTTTTAAAAATTTAATATAATATAAGTCACTGTACACATATTCAGTTTGGCACTATGTACAGAGAATCAGGGCTTGTGAATAATGAGCTGAAGCTTATGAGCTAGGATTGTATTCATTTGTTCTTACTTTGCTTCTTGTGATAAGCGAGTTAAATGTGATGTCTTAATAATATGGCTATTAATGGTGAGTTTGCTTTTGAATCAGTGTGAAATCCTTAGTTTTAAGGCCCACTGGGAGTTTCTTGCTCTCTTTCTCTCATTTTAACTGTCTTTCTGAAATACTAGAATATACTCCAAGAAGTGACACAGTTTACTCTGCATATCCTTTAATTATTTTCAGAGTATCTGGGAAAAGTCAAATTCTCCATTTATTTTTAAAACTTATATAATAGTGATGCTACAATGTATAGTAGAGAATTAGACAGGCACTTCTGTTTAATTTTCCAAGTACACCTCCACATAGTATTTGGGTATTTCATGAGTCCCAGCATACTGTAATTCGTAGTTTTCCAACATTTTTTGGTCTGCCTACGTCCACTGCTAAATAGTTTTTGAAATATTAAAAGATTAATGAGCTTGACTTATATTTTTGAGCTGATATTATGGTAAAGTTATCTGAAAGGTGGGTGTCAAAGGTGGGGGCACAATTTCAGTGTTTGCCCTAGGTGCTATTTTCCCTAGATATGCCTTTGAAAACTGTATTGCTCATTATGGTTTTCAGAGGCAAGCACAAATTGGCTTATGAGAGGAGAGCCTAGCATGCTTGCTGAGAGTGTTATCTCCCAGCCTGTCAGTTGCAGGTGAATCTGGGGTGGCAGGTAGTGCAGGAAGGTACTGGCATAGGCCAACCAACCTCCAATGTCACCTGTCTGGGACAGCGAGCCACCTCCCAAAGAATGGCCTAGTCCCTGTATTCAACCCCTGCTCCTCTAAGGGATCCTCCAGGCACGGTAGAGAAAGTGAGGAGACTACTTCTCACTTGGTTTTTTTGTTAAGATCCCTGCCAATGAATGCTCCAGTGCCACAGAAGGTCAGACAGCCCAGCTTGTCAGACTCTACTGCCAAACCACTAAAGTAACATGTGCCGTTGGGTTGGTGCCGACTCTTGGTGACCACAGAGCCCTGTGGTTGTCTTTGGTAGAATACAGGATGGGTTTACCATTGTCATCTCCTGCGCAGTATGAAATGGTGCCACTCAGCATCTTCCTATATCGCTGCTGACCAATATAGGTGTTTCCCCTAGTCTGGGAAACATACCAACGGGGATTCGAACCAACAACCTCTTGCAAGTCAAGTCACTACCCCACTGTGCCATTAGGTGGCTGCCAAACCACTAGAAGCTGCAAAATGCCCATAATGCAGGTCAGCCAGCCATGCCATTGACAGCATCAAAGGGGTGAACACCATTTGGTCTATAGAGTCCAGAGCGTTTGTGTGTGACGTCTGGCTGTGGGATCACTCCCCCAGACATCACTCACAAATGGCTTGATCTCTGGCGATCTAGTGGTGTTCACTTCTTTGATAGCCATGGAAGTCCTAAGGCTTAGAGTAATTTACTGAATTTGCTCCATGCATCATAGACCTTCCTGGGATCCAAGGCTTCACAGCACTCTTGCCCCTCCAGGAGATCAGACCAGATGATCCAGATGCCAAGAAAGTGTTGGATGCATCATTCAAACGTCACTGTGTGCTGCTCAGGTGATAACTAGGTCCTTCTGCTCACAGAAGGCATTATGGGGCAAATGAGAAGGCAGGGTTACATTGGCTCTGGCCTAGAGGGTATGGCCAATGAGGAGAGGAAGTCGCTTTTTTCTGATTGCATCAGGCATGAACAACCATTGGGCCAGCACAGTTTGTTGTCAGCAACATACGTTGAACTGAAATGTTCTTGAAGTTGTGGAGTTCTCAGCCAATCTGTATTTGGAAGAAGGAGCTCTGTTACTCCTGAGCTAGCCCAAAAGGACTGTGAAATTCCCCAACCACAAAAGGAAATATTTTTTAATGGTTTTGGTTCAGACCTAGAATAGAGGCTGTTGCTTTCCTTAGGCCCAGACTCATATGTAAAAATACCGAAGAAGATTACTTTGCCACACTTGCATTGACCTCATGCTCATATGCATGGGAGAAAATATTGGGATCAAAGTTGCAATGTTACTGGAGGACAGGAATGCAGTATAGGGAAGATTGATGGGAAGAGTCCTTCCCTTGGCCTTTAAACCATGTGATTATTCCTAAGGATTATTCCTGATCAATTCTCTGGTTAAACATAGATGCCCAAATCCAGGAAAGGAGATCTGCACATTGAAAGCATCCTCCCCTGTTCGTAGTTGATATGGATGCAAAGGCACATCATTTGTATATTCCCATGTGCATCATGATGCTCACTGGGGCCCCATTGCACTTCTTGCATGCAACTTTTGATACAGATTATCTATCTATCTATCTGTCTGTCTGTCTGTCTGTCTGTCTGTCTCACACACATATGAAACTGCCTAAGGCTTAGTACTCTGGCTGGTAGTGGCTCTCCAGGTTTTCACAGTGCTCTTCGGCTGTCCTAGCTGGAGTGGCCAAGGATTGAACCTAGGACCCTCAGCATGCACCCTAGTACTGAATTACAGCCCTATTACCAAGGGCCACCAGTTGTTTACACATGTTGATAACAGTGCTATAGTTATTGAGAGGTATATAAAATAAATCACAATTGTTAGCTTCGTGTGTGTGTGTGTGTGTGTGTGTGTAGCTCATGAGTGGGATTTGGATTTTACTGAATCTGCTAACCTCTCTTAGTAAAATCTCTTCTCTCCCTGCCTTGAGGGTTTCCTGCTGCCCTTTGTTTTCTCTTTTTCTGGAGACTTTTGCCTTGATGGGGAAGCATTGAATGGAAGGAATAGATGTTCTTGTGTATAGATGTACCATTAAATGCATACACAGGAGGCTGATGCATTGCAGCCCTATCACAGGAGAAGCTGCACAATGGTGTACTTACTTACTCCCTCCATGCTGCTGTTAAAGACACAGGATTCCATTGTATCTGCAGCTGTAATTCTCTCTTTTAAACTGAATCAGCTATGTGTGTACAGATTCAGGCTTTCTTCCCATAATGCAACTCTTCTCAATTTTGTCTAGACCATTTGCCCTTTCATCTATTTTTTGTGCTGATTCTGAAAAAACAAATAAAGGTGACATTTCCATTATTAATAGTGGGAAAATATCACAGTAAATAATTTAAAATGCACAAAAAAGCAGCAGCAAAGGCCTTTCCCTTTAAAATCAGGGTATGTAGTACTTCTACTTCCCCCCGAAAAAACATTCTGCTTGAAAGAGTTACTTTTAGTCATGCAGTAAAAGGATAAAAGTGATTGTAGTTTTGGCACAAAATCCTTCCTCCTCAACTATTATTCTTTTCCCCCCAGAAAGAATAGGTTTTTCATTACTTGTTAGAATGGTAGGTTGGGGGGTTGGGTTTTTTTTTTAAGCAACCATTTAATGTTAGAAAACATTTCATTGTATGATCCTGTATTACACGGTATATTTCGAGTTACTAATTAAAATTAAAAATCAGAATTTTGGTATGGTATTTAATCTTGCATCATTAACACCATACAATTGTATGTATAAAATCCTTGTGAAAATGGGAATGGGGAGAGCACATGCAATAAACTGGAAAGTCTGTGGTTCAAAATTTATTTCAGCAATGAACTCATTAGATGCCCTTAGGCAAGCCACAGTGTCCCAGCTTCAGCTTTCCATTTGTACTATGGGGATAATGTTACTTGCCTACCATATAGGTATCTAGCATATCTGGAATTAGGGGTGGCTCCTCCATGAGACCACATGAGGCAATTGCCTTAGGTGGCAAGTGTACCATTGGGCAACACCTCCCTGCAGGCACCACCCCCAGCCTGCTGCCACCACTCCAACCTCCTCTCTGTTCCCACCACTGGTCTTCTGTGTTTCCCTCTCACTGCCCTCCACCATCTTGTTGGCCCTGCCACCTGGCTTGCTGCCCCACTTCTGAGCTGGAGCCCAGCACTGATGCCATCCCTCTTTCCCTCGCTGCCTTCACCTTCAGTGGTGTGCACTCTGCTCTGCTTGCTGTAGCAGGTAGAAGGCATTCATCTTCACTAGCTGGTCTGCTTTTCACTGCCACTGCTGCAGCAGGCATAATAAAATGTGTCCACTTTGTCCCCTCCTTATGTTTTGAGAAGAGACAAAACAGACAAGTACCACGCATGCTGCATGGAGAAGAGAGTGTGTGCAAAGAATTACTTTGCATACTTCTTTTTCTTGGGCTCATTCACAGCTTTGGGATTAAAGACGGCAGGGTTTGGAGCAGGGTTCATGGCAACCGCCGTGGGTGCAACCGGAGTCAAGTTCACATCCATGGCAAGGTTTGGGTCGGGCATTGGGATGCCCCCACTGAGGGCTGTGCTTTGAATGCTGTCGGCCTGGGCCACAAATGAAAGAGGGGTGGCATTAACACTGGGTTATGGCCTAGGGGGCAGGGCAGTGATTTGGGTAGTGAGGACAAGGCCAGTGAGGCAGATGATGAGCTTCATCCAGGGGGCAGGGGTGGCAAGGAAGGGCAGGTCAGCATATTGCAAGTTGCATCAAGCAGCAACAAGCAATGAGCCATCTGTAATTCTTACTTTCCACCAGCCTTGGCGGCTTCATGTTGCTTACTGGTAGGCCTATCCCAGGTTGTCCCATATTACTACTGTCAGATTTACAGTGAATACAGCTGTGTGATGACATGGGCCCCCTGAACAACAGGAGGGCCTTCCCATGGCTGCTGTCCAGCTGCACCTCAGAAAGGATGCTGCTCAGAGAAACTGATTGCTATGTGAGAATTTCTTGAGATAAGAGACTAAGGCCACATTCACATGTAACGGGGGACCGGAGTTGGAGGGACCCGCAGTTTCCTTATATCCAAACGGACACAAATCCAGTCCTGTACATAGCGTGACCCAAGGTTGCACTGAGGAGACTCCAGTTTGATCCCTTGGTTTGCAGTGAGTTTCACTGCTCCAAACTGAAGGTCCAGGAAGCTTCTGTTTCATCCAAATGCAGTCTCGCTGACTGCAGAGAGGATGATCTCCAGTACGTCTGAATGCAGATGGGAGATGGGTGGGGGGGAGGACTGTGGGTCCATTCTGTGTTACATGAGAATGTAGCATAACTCTCAGTCAAATGAAGTACTCTCACCCCCGCAACTCCCTTTTCTTCTTCAAGGGGATGTGTGTAAGTGCACAGGGTGGTGGAGGTGAAGTCGTGGAAGAGAACGAAGGCATCTCAGGAGGAGGCACAGGGTGGCAGGTGTATGTGGGTTTTGGTACAGGGTTGCTGGGAGCAGCACACATCCCAAGATGAGGTGTTACTGTCTTTCCTGATGATGCTTCAGCAGCTCCCGCCATCAGAGAAAAAATAAATAAAACAACAACAACATGGACGCTTGCTCAGCTGCTGAACTCTACTTGATAAAGTGCTACATCTGTTTGCTGGTAGGCCAGTTACTCCATATCTAGCCTGTCTGGCTAGTTATCTCTGTTCTGCTGTCCCAGCAAAAGTGTGTGCACACCCAAGGAGAGGGAGGGAGAGCTGGATGCGCAAGTTCCTTGCAAGGAGCAGCACCAACAGCTACCACCAAATCTGAAGCTGGATAAGACTTGAACAAAAGGCAAAAGAAAACCCCTTTCCCACATTCTCCCCCCCCATCCCACCCTTGGGATCTTACTTAATCATTATCCTGGATGATTTCATCTTCAAAGACACCATTCGTGGATGCATATGTGATTGTAGCAGCTTACAGCCTTTGTCTCAGAGCAAGCTCATGTGAGGGAAAGAAATGGTGAATCATCCCTGCTGAGCTGCCTGGCTAGGCTTCTCCTAAAACTATTCTACATTCCCAGTAGGTTTAAAATGCTGCTGCCACCACCCCTTTTGTCTACAGAAACTCTCTGGGCTCCTGGTGGGATAATCCCAGAGAAAACACTTTTAATTTGGCTCTTGGATAAGTACAAAAACCTTCCAAGTGCAAGCCTACATGTGATGAGAAAACTGATAGTTGCTGAACATCAGAGGACGTGTTTGCACCAGAGAAATCCCCCTTCTCTCCCTCTTTTCCTGAGTTAAAAACCACCTCGATGAGGCTTGTAAAAAGAAAAGAACAAGAAAAAAAGTTTTATTCAGTTACTACAGACTGCTTCCATCTGAGGCTTTCTCAGCTTTTAGATACAGTTAAAAATATTTAGCTGGATTACAAAAAAATAGGTTGTCTTAATGCACGCTTAAATGTTTACAGAGGCTTTTGCAACACCCTAGGTGTATTGAGCATAGGCTAGTGTTTCTTATTTCAATTATACTGCAGGTAAACTGTAATAGAACTGTATCCAGACTATGCAGAGCACACACACACCAAAGAAATATAACATCCCTAATGCAAAGTCTGATGAAACAAAATTTCCCTAGACTAAACTTCCCCTTTCCTTGAACTCACCTGACACCTGATGAGACTTCAAGGCTCCAAACAGGTTTGAAAGACCAGCAGTTTGACTGGTTTGAAGGCGGGGGGATACCTTTAAGGGCTGGGGAGGTGCATTCACCACCACCACCACCCTGCCATGTTTCCCTTGCTGGACTCTTTTAAATTGCAATGCTGGTGGGGGAAATGTGGTGGGTATGCGTGTGAGTGCACCCTCCCCAGTCCTTAAAGGTATCCCCCTGCCGGTTCCATGCACATCCCTACCATCCACCAGAAGAAAAATGGTCAACCAACCCACCTCACTGATATATGAAGACGCAACAGAATGGTGATTTTCTTTGCGGAATATATTGGGTACCATCACTTAAGGTGTACACTTGCAGCTGACAAGTTAAAAATTACACAAGGAATGCTCTTCTGTTGTGAAATCCCTGCATTTATTTCATTCACCAAGGAATCAATGTTCTTTAGGCTCCAGCCCTGACACATCATTAGCTACACTAAAAAAAAACACAACTTATTGGTATGCTGTAGTGCAGCACACCAATGACCTACTGGAAAACACATACCTGCAGTTAACTTGCTTTGGCTCACTTTGTAAGTGTTGCAAAGCACTGTTACCTAATGCATGCCCTATAGATTCTTCAGATAGTTCATTAGCAGCAACATCTGTTATTCAAGGGCTTCCCCCACCCATGCTCTGTTTTTCCAAAGATATAATTCCCAGCGCATTTCGGCTAGCAGTGAAAATATGCTCTTGCAACAGAATTTAAAGTAGAAGGCTTAACCAGCTGAAGCCAATTCTTACGCAGAAAGCCTAATTCTGGTTTCCAACATGTGTAAGCTCTGGGAGTAACCAAATGCTGTGTAAATGGCAAATTGATGTGGTTGTTATAAAGTTTTTACTGAAGGCCTGCAGACAAAAGTAAGTCCAGCTGTTCCAAATTAATATGTAGACTTCGGTCTTATTCAGCATTGCAGCTGTGGACCATATGCAAAGTCTCCACTCTGCAGGGGAATAGTTATAATTGAACAAGGGGGGACATATATCCTGGGCCCCTGAAGGAGCGGGCCCCACCCCACCAGCTGAGTAGCAGCTTGCCCTTTGCTCTTTCCTACATGCCTCTCTGAAGGCGGCAGCCAGTGGGGTGGGGGCAAAGGTCAATCTTCACCCAGGGTCCATTCCAACCTTGCTATGTCCCTGCCTTTCTGGTATATTCTCTCCCCCATGTTTCCTTCCCAATCTCTGGCCCCATTTTCTTTCTACTATTTCTCAGGTCCACTCCCTCCTACAACTCTTCTGACCTTAACCCCTTGCTTCCCCTAGCCTGCTGCTTTCCCAGGCCCCGCCTCCTCCTACTCTGTTTTCACTAGGACTAGCTACCCTGTTCATCTCTGAATTCAGAAAAGCCCAGCCATTAACAACCTTCTGTCTTCCCTAGCCTTCTGTGGCATTAGGACAGTGCCTTAGCCTATCACTGGCAGAGGCTTCACCAACACCAAATCCTGTAATACATTACAATACAGATTACATGTCTTTGGCCCTCCTGCAGATGTGGGCCTACAGCTCCCATAATCCCTAGCTATTGGCCACTGTGGCTGGGGATTATGGGAGTTGTAGTCCAAAAACTGCTGGGGGGGAGAGAAGTTGAGCAGGCCTGGTATATACCAAAGACACTTGGGCTGTCTCTGAGGCTGGGGATTTGGGAAGACTTCTGGGAGTCTCACTGCGTTTCCTGGCTGCCCATCCATCTGTTGCTTGTTTCTGACACCATTCTCATACCTGCCAACATGTCCCTATTTTTCCATTCAAGTGAATAGGAAAGGCGCATGATGGCAGGTACGCATTCTGCTTCTTGCTGTCTTCTACTTCTACCACATTTTCAGTGTCTGATGCACATGAACACACACACAAATAGGGATGTGCATAAAACCGGTTCTTCCGGTTCGGTTCGGGTCCGGACCGGGTCCGGACCGGACCGGGGAGGTTCGGTTCTGGTTTTGCCGGACCACCCCCCCGGTCCGGTTCGGTTTCGAACCGGTTCGGATCTGAACCGAACCGGTTCGGATCACAAAAAGTGGCTGGTTTTGAAGGGGACATTGTGTTCTACCTGCCACCCAAATTTCAAGTCGATTGGACCTTCCTCTGATTTTTTACAATTTTTTTTAAAAATTAATTCTTGCCCATAACTCACAATGTGGAGCCCTTAGGGGCAAAAAAGCTGGGGTGGGTGGTAGCCACCCATGGGTGTCCTCCACCCCAAAAATCCCAAGGCAATTGGTTGCTCCTAGTATTATTGGTGAATTTTTGAAGAAAATTTTTTTTCCATTGCCTAGAATGGGGGTTTGGGGCTGCCACAGACCCGCCTCTGTGGGGTGGCAGCACCCCCAAAGTGGGTCCGGGGCCATGGCAAAAATGCCCTCAGTCCCTCCCTGCAATCCCCGTAGAGATAGGAGTGATGGTTCTGTTGTTTTTCTGAGGTGTTCTGAGTGTAGATTCTATGATAGCTAATGAGATTTCCAATGAGACACCATGAATCCACTCTCATTTGCTATCACAGAATCCACACTCAGAACACCTCAGAAAAACAACAGAACCATCACTCCTATCTCTACGGGGATTGCTGGGAGGGACTGAGGGCATTTTTGCCATGGCCCCGGACCCACTTTGGCGGTGCTGCCACCCCACAGAGGCGGGTCTGGGGCAGCCCCGAACCCCCATTCTAGCCAATGGAAAAAAAATTTTTCTTCAGAAATTCACCAATAATACTAGGAGCAACCCAACAATTGCCACCCCATCTTTTTGGCCCCTCTCTCTGGGCGCCCTAACACGTAACACCTAGTCAGTCCATCTTAATGCCTACCTACTACCACCACTCCTATCCAAGCAAGTAAGAGGAGGACACTCAGAGAGACAACACCCACTCTCTGATCTAACAAAAAGGCCACTGCTGTGCTGCCTGCCAGCACAGCAGCAGCAGCGGAGCAGCACACAAAGCACAAGAGCAGCACACACAGAGAAGAAGCAGGAGGCGGAGCAGCAGACCTGCCGCTCTGCATGATGGGTGATGTGATGCCCAAAGAAACCACCGCCTCACTCAGTGCCTGCCACTGACTAGGCCCGACAGACAGAAGCCAGCCAACCTGCTCTGCTCTGCTCTGATGCTCCCCATGGATGATGCACACACACCCTACATCTGCATCCAAATTACCAGACCAGACCAAGTGCGCAGAGTCAGCACAGGCCAGCAGCCACCAGCCCAGCAACAACAACAGCTACTACTGCTACCACCACAACCAGTGTTGCCGCTACAATAACATTCCCAGTCCAGTCACGCGTGCCACAGCCTGAGCCTAGCACACAGCCAACAGCTGCTGCCAGCCAGTGCCTGGCAAGCCCAGCCAACATGAGGAGGAGAGAGCTAACAAGTAGACAGCGCACGCACATCACCAACCCATCACGACGGCGCAACTGCAAGGGGAGAGGGCACAATTACAGGCAGGAGGAGGAGGAGGAGGAGGAGGAGGCGGGCGAGGCAATCCTAGCACAGATTTGAAAGTTTAAAATCCACCAGGACATCTTCTAGAATCTAGACTTCTGTTTTTTCTACCACCAGCTGTAGTGTCTAGTTAGTCAGTGTGCTGTGCAGCTGAGCTGAGCTGAGCTGAGCTGCATGTGAGGAAGGGTGATTGTAGCTAGTTCTTTAGTTTCAGCAGACTGAGCATTGAGCATGGGCAGTGGCCTTGGGAAGCAACACAATTACACGACACTCACCTGCTGCTGCTGGTCCTAGAAGTTGCCTCTTCTCGTCTTCACCTCTTCGTGTGTGTGTGTGTGTGTGTGTGCATGCCTTTTGCCTTGCTGGAAAGAAATGCTTCTCTGGTCCACCACCACATATCTGCTCAAGGACACAGAGGCCCAAGGCAGAGGTGGTGGTGGCACCAGTGTGAGTGCATGTGTGCTGGTGGTGTTTGCCACCACAGGTGTTTTGTGTGTGTATGTGTGCGCTGCTAGCTAGGAGGGGGGAGGGAGGCAGGGAGGGAGGCAGGGGGGAGGAAAGGGGAGGGGGAGAGGGATGTAGAGGGGATTGAAGGGGGGAGGGTCCGGCTCAGAGTTGGTCAGCCACATATTTGTGCACACACGTGCTCACGTGTGTGCTTCAGTGGGAGAGACCAGACTCTCATCATCTGCCAGACCGGGGTTGGGGGCAGGTGAGGCGGTGGTGGGCTGGAAGGGAGGGAGGATGGAAGGTGGTGAAGAGGAAGGGGAGAGGATGAGAGGGGAAGGATGGAGGGAGGCATGGGGGGGAGGAAAAAAAACATGTAGACAGACACACACCACACTACACACAGAAAGCATCCACACACAGAGACAGTGCTAGGCATCCATTCACACAGACAGACAGACAGACAGACACACAACAGGAAGAGACAGACTGAGCCTGCACCACACACACACACACAGACACAATTCCCCCCCTGCACAGTTATCAATCAATATGTTGTGTTGGCAGCCAGTTCATTGCTATTCTGATGGTTTTGGGTTTTTTGCCATCAGCCAACATCAACAGTGACCACAATCAAGATGAACATAAGATGATAATAATTCATTCGTTTCATTTCAAAAAATCACCCAATCATTTTCTCCATGTAAACCAAGCCCCCCACACATGATTTCTGGTGACATTTTCAATAAAATCAATTCATTTGGCATTCATCATTTTGTTCTCCCTTTGTCACCTTTTTTTCTTTCTTTTGCATAATTTTGAGGCTTGATTTTGACATGGGGTTTTTAAAGAAAAAATTATTTACATGTTTATTTACTAGTATTTACATATCTACACTGCATTTTTGAACGTATACCCGCCGCTGCCGCTAAGTCTAGTACTCCGTGGGCTGTGCTACTTTGGGGGTGTGTGCCGTGCCCACGCCAGGTCCCCAAATGCTGACAGGTGGATAGATAAAGGGCCTGTGCTGGTCAGCATTGGGTTTCTTTTTAGGTGGGCGTGGGCATTGTAAACATCTGGCCAGTCGCAGCACTACAACTACAACTACAACTGCATCTCTGTGTGGGCACACTACACGCTGCGACTGGCTGGCACGGCTCAGCATCTGTCACGTCAGCTCAGCTAGAGGTGGAAGGGGGGAGGGTAGGGATAAGCAGAGGTCGAGCCAGGCAGGTGACCAACCATGGGGCAACCCACGGTAATCACTCGCCCGTCTCAAACTGCAGCTTGGGGTAGCCCAACAGGGGGAGGTTCACCTTAAGGAAGACCAGCTGCTCCACCAGACCAGGGTCCAAGCGGGAGCGAGAGGGTGTCACCACATCCCCGGCACGTGAAAACACCCGCTCGCTCTGGACACTGGTTGGGGGGCAGGAGAGGAGGCGCACAGCCACCACCGCCAGGTCCGGCCAGACTTGGCGGCGGCTCGCCCAGAACTGTGCGCAGTCCACGCCGTCTCCCTCCACAGGCTCCTCCAAGTACTGCGCAACGCATTGCTCAGCACTGGAGGGGGGCCTGGCAGGTCGAGCCTCCCGCATACCAGGCATGGCGCCATAGCAGAACCGCTGAAACCACTGGGCGGATCTCGAGTCGGTAGCAAATGGCTGCTGCGATGGCGCCGCCTGGGATGCCGCGCTGCTGGACTGGGAAGAGGGAGGGGAAGGGGAAGCTGACGCCGGCTGGCCGCCCATGCTGCTGCTGGGTGCGGGTTGGGCCGCGAGGGCGGCCCCCGCACCACCACCAACACCCTGGTCTCTGCGGGCCCTAGCGGCCTCCTCCTCCCTAACCTTCTCAACCAGGATGCCCTTCCACCTGGGCAAGTCGTCGGCACTCACGGCATTGCCCTTGAGGGCTGGGTGACAGAGACAAGCGAGGACATACTCCTCCCTGTCTCCCAGCACATCAACGAGCCGCTTGTCAACCCCAGACCTCAGCCTCCCAGCCAGAGCACGACCCTCTGGCGTGGTCAGAGAGATATGGAGTCCACCCATCAGCTTCTCGAGACCAACAGCTGTGGGCAGCGCCTGGCTCAAGGGAGTGGTGTCGCCACACAAGCCCTTCGTGGCAAGCTGGAACGGCTCGAGTGCCGACACCGCCTCGGACATCTGCTTCCACTCTGCGTTCGAGAAGTCGCAGACATCCAAGGACTCGTCCCTCGCCAGGGCGACAAGGGCTCTCTCCTGCTCCAACAGGCGCTGGAACAGGAGGAAGGTGGAGTTCCACCGCGTCTCCACATCCGTAGGGATGAGATGGCGAGGAAGGCCAAGGTCATCCTGCTTCTGGCGAAGCAGTCTCCTGGACTTCTCGCTGCGGTGGAAGTGGGCGGCCAGCTTGCGGGACTTATCCACAAGCGTGGCCGTGGCAGCAACAGCAGCTGCGATGGGGCGGGCCCCCTTCTCCTGGGACGCCTTCAGCTCCTTAAGGCCAAGGGCGTCCCTGACGGTCAGATGGAGCGTGTGTGCCATACACTGTATGTTCACACAGTCCATGACTGTCTCGACAGCGGCGGTAACGTTGGCTCCATTGTCGGTGACAATGAAGCCGCGGGAGAGGTGTGGACACCCGCCAATCCACTCCTCTATCTGGCGGTCGAGTACGGCCGCCACCTCCTCCGTGGTGTGCCTCGTGTCCATCGTCTCCACGTGCAGGACGGCCCACCTGTGCCGTAGTGCAGCGGGAGCCGCGCCGGACCCGGAAGCATCGCCCGCGGAGGTCCCCTCACTCTCCGGTCCCCACCAGTGGGCAGTGAGGGCCAGGAAAGAAGCGTGCATCCCACTGACACTGGTCCAGAGGTCAGTCGTGAAATGCACGCTTGTCCCGGCCGGAGCTGCACGCAGCTCGGCCGACACGAGCTCCCTGCACCGGCGGTACAGGGAGGGGACCACGTTCCGGCTGAACGTCGTCCTTGAGGGGATGACGTATTCGGGAGCCAGGTATTGGAGAATACGGCGGAAGCCGTTGTTCTCGACCACCTGAAACGGCTGGTCATCGGTGGAAATCATCTCCCCTATGAGGCGGGTGAGGTGATGATGGTCCACGCGAACAATACGCTGGCTGCCCGAGGACTGCGTTCACCGCTGGACGGGCAGTGTAGCCTGCCTGCTGGCTGGCACACTGCCGCTGCCCGCCCTAGTGGCAGATGCACAAGGCGCACTAGCGCTGCCAGCCTGTCCCCTGAGACCTGGGTGGTGACGCTCTAGGTGTCTCCACATAGGCGTCGTACCCAGGTGCGCAGGGTCCCTTCCACGGCTGACAAGCATCCTGCAGTGGACACAGCGGGCGTGGAATGGGTCATCTTGAGGGACCTCAAAATGCACCCATACACCACTGCCCTTGGCCTCCTGCGCCCTGGGCGCCGTCCTAGGCCGTTTCTCACAGGGTGGCTGCAGTCCTAGGGGGGGGGCGGCCGCCGCTGCCTGCCCACTGCTGCCACCCAACCCGCCCCTTCCGCCCTCCACAGCGGAGGAAGGGCCCGGCTGAACTGGCATCGGAGAGGCAGGCCTCTCCTCCACCACCTCGCCAGACCGCTCCCCACCAGAGTGTCGGGCTTCACGAGGGGGGGCCCCACTGAGCGGTGAAAGGATAGGGGGAAGGGGCCCCAGAGGGAGGGAGAACCTGGCTGCATCGCTGCCAGCCGCACGGTCCTCACCGCCCTCTACCTGCTCTTCCAACTCCACAGTCTCCTCCACCTCAACAACTGGTGGTAGCTCAGCAGCACCTGGTGCCGCCGGCGAGGAGGGACCCGCCACAGCCCTAACGGTGCCTCTGCCTCTGCCGCGATTGGCGGCAGCAGGCGTGGGGAACTGAATCCTGCGCACCAAAGATGGGGCCGGAGCAAAGAATTCTCCAATGGGGAGAACTGGGGTGTCCTCAGGCTCCCCGCGTCCTCTCCCTCCCCGTGCCGCAGGCGCACCCCGCACCTGGCCTCTCCCACCTCTGCCTGCCAGCCTTGAGCGAGCCCTGCCCGCCACACGGCGCTCAGACATGCTGCTAGGTCAGAAGGAGGGAGACTTTAGGAGGAAGGCCAGAGAGGGTCAGAAAAATAATTTGGAGGGGCTTAGGGGCCAAAAAAAAAGGCAGCTGATTTGGAGGCGGCGGGGGGGAAGTTTGTTTTCAAAAAAGGAAGCCAATTGGGGGGAAAGGAAGACTTTTTGATATGGGGGGGAAGCCAATCGAAGTGAGGGGGAGGGTGTCCTTTTTGAATTTGGGAGTCAACCACCAAGCCAATTGGGGAGATGGGTCTGGGAGGGTTTTTTTTTTAGAAAAATAGGGGGTTAAAGGGTGGAACCCCGGTGTGGGAGGGTGGCACGGGCAGTTGGGTGGAGTAGTTGTGGTGTGGGTGGCAAGTTTTTAGCTTTTTTGGGGGGGGAGAGTGGATGGGGGGAGGGCACAGCACCTACCGGGGGTGGGGGAGGGATGCAGTCAACGCTTGGGAACCTGCAGATCAAAGGAGGAAACCCTTATTTAGTGAACTGGAACACAAAGTGTGGGTTCTGGGGGGTGGTTCTCAAGTAATGCTCCTGTGGGGGGAGCATCAAACTCAATGCAGCCTATTTAGTGACTCTGAATTGCACACAACCAAAACCAGAACCCAGTCACACCAACACAGAGGTTGAACCCACCCACTCTGTGACTCTGCCCGCCCAATGCCATGGCAAGCAAGCAGCAGCAAACACTTGATGGCAGCCTCATGGATTGAACATCATGATCATCATCATACGTGTGTATTGGCCCAGCATGTAGTGGCAGCATCAGAGCCCAGCCAGGACCCCACTCAGACTGCCCCAGAGGCAAGGAAGCACTCTGGCATGGCATGGGCCCAGCATGTAGTGGCAGCATCAGAGCCCAGCCAGGACCCCACTCAGACTGCCCCAGAGGCAAGGAAGCACTCTGGCATGGCATGGGCCCAGCATGTAGTGGCAGCATCGCATCAGAACCCTGGACCCCACTCAGACTGCCCCAGAGGCAAGGAAGCACTCTGGAAGGCACCTGTTCAAAAACCACCTGCAAGACGCATGCAATGCAACGCAACACACATAAAGAAATTGCTGCTGTGTGGGCATGGGCATGAAGACACAAGTTTTACAACAGTACATCTCCTCTCCAAGGTTCCCTCCCTCCTCCCCACACCCAAATGCATTTCAGAATAGGGGTGTCCCTATTTAAAACCGCCAGCTAGGGAGAGAAAGGGGCAACAAAAGGTGCACAATCGCACACGCACTAACCCCTCTTCTTCCGGTCCTTCTCCTGCCGCTCACTGCTGGTCACGGATTCGCCGCCGCCAGCCAGCCACCCTGGGCTGAGACACAGCAGGGCGGCCGCACGAGGCACACAGGCAACCGGGGTAGTTCAACAACGATGGAGGGGCAGAAGTGAGGAGACAACACTATTTGTGTCGCTCAACTCACCCCCAAGCAGAGACAAAATCAACCAAAAACTATAAAAAGAAAAAAAAAAAAAACGATGGCAGCCGCCAGGTGGGTAGGCTACTGTGTGCGGCTGCAGCTGTGGGAGAGGAGGTGGAAAGTGAAGGGGAGCAGAGAGAGAAAAGACTAAGAGAGAGAGAAAAGAGAGGGGGGCAGGGACAAAGAGAAAGAGAGGAGAGAGAGAGAAAAGAAAGAGAGAGAGAGGAGAAAGAGAGATGATAGAGAGAAAGAGGAGAGAGGAGAAGCGCAGCGCAGCAGGGAGGGGGGATTCAGGTGTGTGGGGAGGACACAGCAGTAGCAGCGGTCCAAAGAGGTGGGGGGAGCAGAGAGGGTGTGTGTGGTTGGGGGCTAGTGTGTGGCAGGGGGCCTGGGGTAAGTGGAGAGAGTCGGAGGCAAGGAGGAAAAGAGGTGGGGTGGGGGGAGCAGAGAGGGTGTGTGTGGTTGGGGCTAGTGTGTGGCAGGGGGCCTGGGGTAAGTGGAGAGAGTCGGGGGCAAGGAGAAAAAGAGGTGGGGTGGGGGGAGCAGAGAGGGTGTGTGTGGTTGGGGCTAGTGTGTGCTAGGGGGCCTGGGGTAAGTGGAGAGAGTCAGGGGCAAGGAGGAAAAGAGGTGGGGTGGGGGGAGCAGAGAGGGTGTGTGTGGTTGGGGCTAGTGTGTGGCAGGGGGCCTGGGGTAAGTGGAGAGAGTCGGGGGCAAGGAGAAAAAGAGGTGGGGTGGGGGGAGCAGAGAGGGTGTGTGTGGTTGGGGCTAGTGTGTGGCAGGGGGCCTGGGGTAAGTGGAGAGAGTCGGGGGCAAGGAGAAAAAGAGGTGGGGTGGGGGGAGCAGAGAGGGTGTGTGTGGTTGGGGCTAGTGTGTGCTAGGGGGCCTGGGGTAAGTGGAGAGAGTCAGGGGCAAGGAGGAAAAGAGGTGGGGTGGGGGGAGCAGAGAGGGTGTGTGTGGTTGGGGCTAGTGTGTGGCAGGGGGCCTGGGGTAAGTGGAGAGAGTCGGGGGCAAGGAGAAAAAGAGGTGGGGTGGGGGGAGCAGAGAGGGTGTGTGTGGTTGGGGCTAGTGTGTGGCAGGGGGCCTGGGGTAAGTGGAGAGAGTCGGGGGCAAGGAGAAAAAGAGGTGGGGTGGGGGGAGCAGAGAGGGTGTGTGTGGTTGGGGCTAGTGTGTGGCAGGGGGCCTGGGGTAAGTGGAGAGAGTCGGGGGCAAGGAGGAAAAGAGGTGGGGTGGGGGGAGCAGAGAGGGTGTGTGTGGTTGGGGGCTAGTGTGTGGCAGGGGGCCTGGGGTAAGTGGAGAGAGTCGGGGGCAAGGAGGAAAAGAGGTGGGGTGGGGGGAGCAGAGAGGGTGTGTGTGGTTGGGGGCTAGTGTGTGGCAGGGGGCCTGGGGTAAGTGGAGAGAGTCGGGGGCAAGGAGGAAAAGAGGTGGGGTGGGGGGAGCAGAGAGGGTGTGTGTGGTTGGGGCTAGTGTGTGGCAGGGGGCCAGGGGTAAGTGGAGAGAGTCGGGGGCAAGGAGAAAAAGAGGTGGGGTGGGGGGAGCAGAGAGGGTGTGTGTGGTTGGGGCTAGTGTGTGGCAGGGGGCCTGGGGTAAGTGGAGAGAGTCGGGGGCAAGGAGAAAAAGAGGTGGTGTGGGGGGAGCAGAGAGGGTGTGTGTGGTTGGGGCTAGTGTGTGGCAGGGGGCCTGGGGTAAGTGGAGAGAGTCAGGGGCAAGGAGGAAAAGAGGTGGGGTGGGGGGAGCAGAGAGGGTGTGTGTGGTTGGGGGCTAGTGTGTGGCAGGGGGCCTGGGGTAAGTGGAGAGAGTCGGGGGCAGGGAGGAAAAGAGGTGGGGTGGGGGGAGCAGAGAGGGTGTGTGTGGTTGGGGGCTAGTGTGTGGCAGAGGGGTGTTGGGGGGATGGGGAGGGGGCAACAACAAACAGCAAAGGAGAAACTGGAACAACTCGGGCAGCAGCAGCGATTAGGCTGGATGGGGTGGTTGGGGGAGGAGCTGGGCCTGGGCTAGGGTCTGGGAGGAGGGAGAGTGGGGGGGCAGGCAGGGGGGGAGGAGGAGGAGGAGGGTAGCAAAATATATAAAGCAATATATATCAAGAGAACACAAGCCAGAAGTTTAAAAAAAAAATGAAAAGAAAGACTATAACCAGCAGAAAAAACTTGGGGGTGGGGGTGTGGGGAGGGGGAACCAAACACAGACTCTGAGGGGGGCCACTAAGTGAACAGAGACAATGAAACCACAATTGCTGCAAATTAATAATAGCAAATGAATAAGTGGAACCAAGCAAAGAAAACTGGACTCTGTTTGGCAGCAGCAAACTTGGGAGAAGGCTGGATGGGGTGGGGTTGGGGTGGGGTGTGGTTGGACTTGGAGGGGCAAGTTTGGAGCAGGGAACCAAAACTGATTATATGGGACAACAAGAAACAACAACAGAATCCTCTGGGGGTGGGGGGGAGGGATTCAGGGAACCAACTCGCAGGGCAGCAGCAGTCAGCAGAAACAAACAAAATGGTACAATTTAAGCAAAACCAGCAAGCAATATATAAATGAAACCAATGGAATGCAATGTGAAAATCAAAAAGTTGGACAAAAACAAGGCAGGACAAAGAGCAATAATTAATGGAAGAAGATTTAAAGCAATGAGGATGCAGTGGGTGGGAGTGGGGGAGGGGGAGGGTAGGCCCAAAGGATGAGAAGGGAAAGGGGGGGAGGGGGGAGAAAAGCAGACAGACAAGGAACAGGGAAAATTGGGGGAAATTAAGAAGAAAGTAAAGTGAAGTAACACACAGTATACAGACAAGAGACAGACAGAGAGAGGAGACACACAGAGAGTCACAAAGGGCAGGTGGACAAAGGATTAGACAGAGCACACACAGAGAGACACAGGACACAGTCAGGACTCACAGAGACACCAGAGCAGCCAGCAAAGGGCAAGCAGGTCTCAGAGATGATCCCACAACTGCAGCCAAGAGAAGTTTCCAGAGAAGAGGCTTGGGTTTATATAGGTTTGAAATTCCCTCCTTTGGGAGCCCCCACCTTTGCACTCCCCCCACGGCCAACAGGGTGCCAGCTCTCAACAGTGCAACAGCCAAGCAGCCTACCAGACCAAAGGACTCATTCTGGCCAATCAAGGATCAATAGCGCAGCCAATACAATGCCTGGAAATAGCATCACAAAATGGATGCAAGGAGGAGCAAAAGTTTCGGGAAGGAGACACAAAATGGAGGACACACTTGGAACTTTAAAGAGACACTCCAGAGACTCAATTTCATTCCCGAACCGGTTCGGGAAACCCGAGCCGGTTCGGTACCGAACCGGCTCGAATTCGGTCCGGGTCGGTCCCCGGAAGGGCCCGATTCGGTCCGGGATCGAGCCGCCGGATCCGGACCGGTTCGGACGAACCGGTCCGGATCCGAACCAAACCGCACATCCCTACACACAAATTAATTTGTATATAAACCTATGTAGCAATGCCCATGTGAGAAAAGGAAGCCATGCCTGGCTGGGCAAGATGTCAATGTAGTTTCTTCTGTCTTCTCGGGCAGCGGGTCTGTTTCAAAGACAGCATTCTCCATGCTCAAAACAAGGGACTATAGGATTGCCCCTATTTTTCATCTCACTCTTTGGATAGAGAGGGAAAGCATTAGTTTAGTGGAAAGTAATGCATTTCACTGCTGAAGCTTAATAATGACTGCTGCATGACAAGGTAAGTGTAACCCCTTTTGAGAGGCAGTGGACCCTTCAGATGACAGTGATACCCAGGGCAGTTTTGTGAATTTCAGGTTGAAAGGTCCTGCCTAAAAATATTGTCTGTCTAATTAACCTGAATCCCTGCTGTTCATCATAATTGTCCTAAAAACTATTTGTTCGGCCATTGCATTATGTGTGCACATGAGTTTCCACACAGTAATTATTCCTTTATCCTTTCCCCCCCAAGCTCCAACAAAGCACTTTACACTGGTGAGGAATTTATATTTGCAATGGTGTCACAAGGTAACAAGGATCATAATCCCTGTTGCTATGAGCGGTGGGGTGGGGGAGGGCTGATGACAAAGTGAGTTTTCAAATCAATGATCTCCGGATCAAAGACTTGGGTATAATCAGAGGTAGGATAGAAGCAGAAAATGGTTAAGCTCCCCAATACATGAACTTTACTCATAAGTTATACATGGGTACTTGAAAAGGGACTGAAGGACAACCATGTAATTTTGCCAAAGGAAGACTCGAGGATTACAATAATCCCCTCTCTATTGTCCCATGGGGCCTCACTAGGATCCCTCCAAAGAATCTTTCTTCAAAGAGTGCTCCTCAGTGCAATTATCCTAAAAATGTTTCTTTCAAGATTTGGCACTTCAGTCCCCTATGCATACCCAAATGTAATGAATGTTAAATGGGGATAAGCCTGTATGATCTGCCTTTTACTAACACATCCCATGGTTTTCTAGGTGGCAGTAGGCCCAGCAATGATCTTGGAGCTGCCAGACAGTCCTGAAGGGTATTTGGAACAGCTTTTGGCCACAGAAACACTCACTTGATCCATTGTTCTAATGAGAAACAAACAGCCTTGAACCTGTGCAGCTGCATATGATTTGAACCTGCAGGACAGTGGAAGCATCTTTGAGCTACAGAAATAGGTTCTGGATCTGTTGCTTTAATGAAATTACATAAGTTCTCTTCAGATGTCATCAGTGTGAGCAGCACTCATGCTTACAGCGAGGAAAGAGGCGAGGAAGTCCCATCCGCCACTGACACTCATTGCCTCCTGCAGGGTGCACATGCTTATGGCGCCATTTGTCTGAAGGGAGAGGTGCCATAAGTGTGGTCACTGGTGATAACGTGAACTGGAACCTGGAATGATCAAGGGTGCAGCTCATGGAATCACCAGTGAAATGCTTACAGCTTCCCTTCAGACAAATGGTACCATAAGAATGTTCTTTGGGCTGGTGGGGGTGAGCAATAGCCAGGACTTCCTCCCTGCTTTCCCTGCTGTAAGCTTGAGTGCAGCTCATGTTATTAACATCGGAAGAGGGCCTATCATCTATATAAAATACTTAGGTGGTATGTGGCAAGCCCCACCCCCACAGTGCTAAACCAATCACAGAAAAGAAAAGGCATGCCTGGCACAGGCTGTTCCGCCTCAGAACAGAAACCCGGTGGAGTTTCACTCAGAACGGAAACCCGGTGGAGCCCTGTGGGATCTGCTTCCTGGTGCTGGGAGGGCAGCTCGAGACCCCACTAGGAAAGACTGGGGGAGGCGGGAAACAGCCATGGGTTAGCCCCATGGAGCAAGGTCTGCCACCACCGTGTGGAGAAGGGGAGGGCAAGAGGCAGACCTGCAGGGAGGCGGGAGAAAGGAAGCAGCTCCTCCACTCTGCCGGAGAGCAAAAGGGAGGACTGCCTGATGGATGGAAGATGCCGCCGAGGAGCGGAAAGGAGCTGAAAAGCGGCCTCAGAGGAGTGCCGCTTGGGGAGGCAGGGTGGCCACATGGCTTCTCCTCACCAAGTTGCTGGAGCTGGGCTACAGGCAGGCAGACAGGGAGATCCCTGGGCCTGACAACAACAAACAACAAATATTTATATACTGCTTTTCAACAAATGTTTCCAAAGCAGTTTACATACAGAAATAACAAACAAATAAATAGGATGACAGCCAGACCACTTCCCACATAGGGAGGAGGAAGAGATCCTGATTGACTGGGCGGGGGGAGCCCTGACAAGCACCCTATCCCTGGGGTGGGGTAGGAGTGGGGGAGAAGGCTTGATCCTGCCACTGGGGCTGGTGTGTGTGGGGGGTGTTCCCCTGACAGCCAGATCTTTTGCAGAGGGTCCCGACTGGCACCCTTCTCCCTATTTCTAATAGGCGCACTTAGGGAGGAGGGGGATCAGGAGCAGGGGTCAGGTGAGGGTGGGGAGGTTTCTGGGGTAAGAGGGCTGTGGCAGGGGGCGAGGGAAGCAATCAAGTACTAGCATGCAGATGCTCTGTGCAGGTCAAGCTAGTAGTTATGAAAAACAATAGCCTGCTTCTCATGAATGCTGACTGAACACATGCAGGGAAAATGGGATTGTGCCACTGACCTCACTCACAATCTCCGCACATTCAATGGAAGGTGAGAATAGGCTCAAAACAAGGGGTGCACAGAAACACCCTGAAAATTTCCACTTCTTTTACAGGAACTCATTTGGCTTTCCATAAAAGTTCTTGGATGTTTTGTCTTGGGATAAATCCTGACATTCACTTCAGATATTGCTTTTTTCAAATTGTGGTGCCAGCTGTACTCTACATGCATATAACTTCAAATGCATGGAGTTTGTACATGTGAATGGGAATCCTGTTCATGCTGGGGCTTCTTTTTGTAAGCACAGACTGCATATGTGTAATCTGTACAGTAAGTAATTAATTCTTACTTTCTGCTGAATGCATGGAGGTCAAGGGATTAGGCAATTGGATTCATTGAGGTCAGAGGCTGTGATCCTGCTCCCCTCCATGGATGCATGGATGGAACATGAAAAGAGGGCTAGTGACAGAAAAGTCTGCTCATACTGTCATATTTCATGGGGAAGAAACAGCTCAGATTTGCATTCGGACTGGTCTGTCCACTCTTCTTCTTTGGTGTTTTCTCAATGGATCTTCCATAGTTCTATCTGGAAACCAGTCAGCCCCCTAACAGCAAGCATTTTCACATTATGAACTGCTCTGAGCCTTTGGGATAAGATGGGGATCCTAATAGTTAGAATATGACAAATTTCACTTGCAGTAAGCATCAATTTGTAAAATCTCAATATGTATTTGGAATCAGATCCCCAGAATAAAGGTGGAGTGGTGATAGATATCTCCAAAACTCACAGTAATCAGAGTAATATTGGAGATCTGGGATGCAGCAAGGATTTTGAAAAACCTTTTCAAACTGTTACATGGTTCCTTGATAAGAAAATAGGTGATGTTTATAAGCTTCCCTGGCAGACAGCTTGCCCACCATTTATAGATGAGAGGATTATCCCAGTTCCAGAGGTTCAATGGAACAATTCTCTATTGTTCCATGGGTGTACTTTGCCCTATGTTCCTAAATTCTGGTTAATTAGGTAATTTCTAAAACTAATTCTGAATTTGAGTATGCTCACTTTGCCACAGTTTTCAGTTCCTTCATTTAATTTATAACTTTTTCTTCCTCTGGTTGCATTCAAATGTAACATGGAACCACAGGACCATTAAAACCGTGGTTCTGTGCTACCTCCTCCTGCTCTCCCGTTTGCATGCGGACATTCAGGAGAGCATCCTCTCCGCAGTCAGTGAGACAGCAGAGAGGCAGGAAAGCTGGCTGCGTGGGCTTCCTTCTTTACAGAAGAACAGCCTGCACAGCCAATCAGGGAGCGAGAATGGGAAGAGTTTCCTCCCTCAACTCCAGTTTGGCAGAATGCAGCCTCCAGTGCTGCATTGGGATGAAAAGGAGGCTCCCTTAGTTCTTGGTTTGGAGCAGCTAAACTTCACTCAAAACCGAGGCTTCAAATAGGAGTCTCATCAGTGTGACCTCAGGTCACACTGCTGACAGGACTGGAGTTGGCTGTGTTCAGACGTAATGGTAAGGAAACCATGGGTCTCTCCAACTCCAGTCCCCTTTATGTGTGAATATGGCCTTTGTGTTACTGATGCATACCTACGTACTGATAATAATAAAATGCTACTCAAACAAAGCAAATTTGATGTGATTGTACACATGAATTCATCAATACTCCTTTTGTATATTTTACTAATGCACACATGCATTTCTGCATATTGATAAAGCACACTCAGAAATAATCCTGATACAGGCATACATATAGTTTTGGTGTTTTATCAATGCAAACAAGTGTACGGGCACAATGGTAAAACACCATACCAAAAGCAGCTAGAGGTAATTAGATATACTATCACAACTTTTTGGTGTTTCATCCATCTACATGTGCATATTGTTAAAGTGGTGGTGGGGAGGGAGAAGACACAAATGAATGGAAAGGAACAAATGGAAAAACCGACAATTTCTAATGCATCAGTTCTGCTTCAGAAGCATGGTTCAGAATTCCAAATTTGGGAGAGAAATTCAGATGAAGAGAATTATGGAAGCAGCCCTACAGGTCATCTTCCTCTGCAATGTGCAGCTGCAAGAGACTGCTGGATATATTCTCTATGGAATGCTCTTGGGTCACAGGCCTGAGGGGCCCTATATGAACTGAGAGCACTTCCTAGAATATGTTCCAGAATCCTCTGCAATGCCCAGAGATTCCATGGTAGATGGTAGGAATTTTCTGGCTGGTCAATGCATTTCTCAGAGATGGAAAGCTATCCATTAAAAATAATCATTATCGTATGTGATGATGGCCAGAACCTCTGCAGAAACTCTACAAAAGATATTGTGCTGGCCTGAAGCATGCCACTAAAGCTCTATAGTCAAGGGCACTGACTATACCTCTGCATTCTCTGGAGAGAAGTACAAGAGAGAAAGAGGTGCCTCAAAATATAAAAACTAAATATATTGGGATATGCAGCCTTCTCTAGTTTGTGAGATTTATAGTCATGTCTGGTTTCCTCCCACCACATGCACACTTTTTATTATTGAAAATTATAGATTTAATATACATTAATCTTACAGTTGCACTGGAAAACAAAACTGCCATAAATCTCTCAAATGAGTGATGATTACATGGAGCATAGCCTGATCTGCAGTAAAAAATGGCTTAAGGGTCGTGAAATTTGTTATGTCATTACTAAGCAGGCCATCATCATATTACTCCATCAACAGACATTTTCTTCATGATGGGCTTTTGGGTTTGGGATGCATGGGTGTATTTTTATGTTAGAAAAGAAAAGAAAAACCCATACTAAACCAGCAATTACAATTAAGTGGAAAGAAAATTGTTAGCCTCAGTTTACATACAGCTATATGCACAAACCAGTTTGGCCGGACAATTTGTACCGATTTGGCCATCTTGAAGATGGGGAAGCTTATAGCTCAATCCAAAACATGGCTACTCGGGGCGGGGGGGAATCCCACTAAGGTCAATGGGATTTGCTTTCTAGTAAGTATGCTTAGAATTGCATTCCAATTTTCAGTCCATACCATGAGTCATAGCAGGTCTGGGAATAAGGATGTAAGAAACATTCAGGACAAAACTGATTACCTTAATAATGGGATTGTGATGATCTAATTGATGCTATGTATCTGCTAGCTATACATACAAGCTAAAGTGAGAATGTGACAAACAGGTGTCTGTGAACCCCCTTGCATTACACATGAACACTGGTCAGAGAGCTGAGCTTGGCTGCAGCTCCTTATTTGAATATATACTAGATGGTCAGCCTGGGTTTATTGCTGGGCATGCAATGTGTGCCATAGTTTTTACAATTACACTTTTGTGTGGAGTAATCAACTAAGCCTACCTGTGGCCAAATGCCAGTTTGCTACATATTTGCCACCCAGTTGGTTAAGATACAACAAAGTATCAAAGTTGTACAACTGGGATACCCCATTAATGGACTACCCCAGAAGTAGTGGTTGTAAGCCTCCAATCAGCTACTCTCCACCAATAACCTTAAAGTCAATGAGATTCTGCTGAAGTATATTGTTTAAAAGCATGTAAACCGCAAGTAAATAAATAAATAAATAAATAAATAAATAAATAAATAAATAAAGGTCCTAAATATGTTACTGGGACTAGAGTGTCACAGAGAACCCCGTGAAGAGTTTTCCATTCAAGTGCCACCATTTTCTCATTGGATTGTGTCTAAAGCCTCCCAAACTTGCTTTTGGTAGGATTTGTGGCTGTCCCAATGAAACCAACTGCCGTAATCAACTGCTTGGTACCCCCTCTTTGTTCCTGGATATCCCAGTCCCCCTCTTGCTCCTGGACACCACTTTCCCTCCTATTGTTCACCCATCAGTTCAGTGCTTAATTTTATGAAAACAAGAAAATGTCAAAAATCAGGGAGCATGTTGGATTCCCGCCCCCCCCCCCCCCGCACCAGCCCACTCACTGTCTTTCATTTTAGTCAGAATCTATCTTTGTATTTTATACTGGAGTTCAGGCCCAGGATATGTAGAGTAATGCATAAGTATCTTGAGCATGTGCAGAATGCCTCCTCACTAGTCAGGTTAAAAAAAAAGTCTATTCCTATGCATCTGATTCGGTGGTACGATTTCTAGGATGGCTTGCTCTCTGGCACTCTTTATATTTTAGATTTAATAATGGGACTAATAGCCACATATATTAAGAGTGTGCGAAATGGCTCAAAATCAAGTTGGTTCGAACTCGAACCAGTTCGGTCTGAAGGCTCAACCTCAGACCGAACTGGGTCCTGTTAGGTCTGAGGTCAAGCTTGACTGACTGGGCTGACCTGGGCCCAGTTCAGAGCCCCTATTGTCAAGTAAAATAGGTTAGTTACAGCTGTCGCCAGTGGCTGCAGCCACCCCCTGACCCCCACCAGCCTCCCCATGAATCTCCAGGGCATACTTCAGCTCATTTTGGGCCTCTACGTGCATATGCAGAGACCAAAATGGGCTGAAGGACCCACCCTGGAGACTTGTGGGGAGGCTGGCGGGGGTTGAGGGAGCCTTAGCACCCACTGCCATGATTGCCACGGCCATCAGCAACAATTGTAACTAACCTATTTTACTCGACAGTAGGGGCTTCCAACTGGGCCGATTCAAATTTGAACCGAGCAAGGGATTTGGTTGTGCGGGGGCAGTGTCAAGCCAGTTGGGTCTGGTTGAAATTTGAACTGAACTGGGAAAACCAGTTTTATGCATACACCTTAACATATATAGCATTTTCAAGTGTCCACAGTGTGTAACATACATTAGCTTGTTGTAATGATCATTGTCATACTGCAGATGGGGTAGGTAGGCTGGGAGAGAGTGGCTTGCCTAATGTCATCTAGTGAGTTCATAGGGAAGATTCGAACAAGGGACTTCCTGATTTGTAGCTCAGTCACTTAGCCTCTAGCCAGCTCTTGTTTAAGCAGTACATCTGCTGCTCTTTGGGTTTCTTTCTGTGTTACACATAAGTGAGTCCAGATGGTTCAGGCAGGTATTGCTACTTTGCTAAGTGGTCCTGGAGTCCCCTTAACACTTTATCCTTTTAAGACCATAAGCAATGTTTTACTGGATGAGAATCAGGTTGATCTTATCCAGCATTCTGTCTCCAGGAGTGGCCAGTTAGAGGCCTCTGGAGAAGTTGAAGGCAATGTAAGAGGATGATCTTATTCCCTGTCCATCCCACAGAATCTTGACGTTCAGAAGTAGACTGCCTTTGGGCATGGAGGCTGCATTCAGCTATCAGGGCTAGAAGCCATTGACAGACCTGTCAAAAAGGCATCTTCAGGTCATGAAAATGACGGCCTTGCCCTGTTTGTTCACCACATCTGGTATTCAGAGTGCTCTGAATACCATCTAGTATTTATTCAGCACCTGATATTCAGGAGCTCACCCGGAAACATGCAGCATATATGTGGCCAGGACCTCTGCCATGCAATGTGTGAAACTGACCTTCAGATGCTCTTCTGCCTTTCTTAAAATTTGCCACAGGTGAGTAGATTCAGTTTTAGCTATTTTTTACACAGAGGTGCAAGGGATCTCTGAATATATTTAAAGGGCTAGAGTTATCTCTTAATGCGCTTTTCCAGTTCAGGTGATTTCTAAGCCACAGCATGTGCTCCCAAACCAGCTATTACAATTACAGAAAGCAAATGGCAAATTAATCCCTTCTATAATCCGTACTAATGCAGCAATAAAGCTTAGACCCATGTGTATGTTCAAAAGCTGAATATTGTATTAAATATTAAGGTTACTCTCTTACCCACGGCAATGTGTGCAGCCAAACCATCTCTACCCTCTTGATTCAGAATTGGAATTGCAAACCCAGCTGTTCTCCAAAAATAGCTTGCTTTTTTCCACGTTCAATTCTGAATTATTTATTTATTCATTCATTCATTCATATGTAAGCCACTTTGGGAACTTTGAAAAGCGGTATATAAATATTTGTCGTTGTCTTATTATTTATTTATTATTTGATTTTTATACCGCCCTTCTAAAATGGTTCAGGGCTGTTTACAATTAAAACAAACCATTTAAACAGTAAAGAGCTAAAACAAAAATTAAAAAACAATATAACTACAATTAACAATTTAAAACAACAATTAAACAGTCGCAGTAATTAAAAGCCCTGGAACTGGGTTAAAATATTAAAACCGATTAAAAAACCCTGAAAAGCCAGGTCAAGCAGATACATTTTAAGGGCTCTCCTGAAGGCTAATAGAGAATTCAAATTACGGGTTTCTGCAGGGAAGAAGCAGCTCGTGAACGTGCCTCCAGTGGGGGGGGCAGGGCAGCGGGGAGCTTCTTTAACTGTAAATGGAGTTGGTGCTCCATGCTGCCCAACAACCCCCATGGTGGGGAATCGCCTCCACCACTCACCTGGCTCCCATGGAGGCGAGCCCCCACCAGCAGCCAGGTGAGTGGCAGAGGAGATTTCCTGCCGTGGGGGCTGCTGGGCGGCACGGCGCACCGGCTCTGTTAAAGAAGCCCCCCGCCGCCCCCTGGAGGCGCGTTCACAAGCTGCCCCTGCCACAGGGAGCGCATTCCACAGCCCCGGAGCAGCTACAGAGAAGGCCCGCCTCTGAGTCGCCATCAGACGAGCTGGTGGTAACTGGAGACGAACCTCCTCAGATGACCTTAATGTGCGGTGGGGATCACGCAGAAGAAGGCGCTCTCTGGTCTTGACCCTATCGCATTCCCAGTGACCATACAATGGGTTCCAAATGCTTTCCCACAAACTCCCAGCCTTTCCCCTCATCTGGCAGTGGTGGCAGAAGCAGGTACTTTCTGAAAGAGGCCTGTGCGCAGTGTCTCCCTCCCTCCATTAGAGATAATATGGGCCAGATAGGCCAATGGTGGGACTCCGTGGAAGGCAGCATAATAAGGTTAGAAAGCCACAATAAATTGTTTCACTGTTTGAAAAAATCTTTAACCTCTAAGAATTCCACAAAGAAACACAAAATGCACACAGTATCTGAATTAGTATGTCAAAAGGGGTCTCCTCCTGTAAGTTCCTCATATTTAATGACAAAAAAGCCAAGCAACGCCTTGCTTCCTGTAGATTCAAAATGTCTAGCAGAAACATGCTCCCCAAGAGTTTTTAACACAAATGGTTATCTGTTTAAAAAGATGACTGATTAAATGAGAATCCTCACCTATACCCCATAGAGAGGAGAGCTGGTCTTATCATAGCAAGCGTGACTTGTGCCCTTAGCTAAGCAAGGTCTACCCTGGTTGAATATGAATGGGAGACTAGAAGTGTGAGCACTGTAAGATATGCCCCTGAGTGGATGGAGCTGCTCTGGGAAGAGCAGAAGATTTCCAGTTCCCTCCCTGGCTTCTCCAAGATAGGGCTGAGAGAGATTCCTGCCTGCAACCTTGGAGAAGCCACTGCCAGTCTGTGTAGACAATACTGAGCTAGATAGACTAATGGTCTGACTCAGTATATGACAGCTTCCTATGTTCCTATGACATCCACTGGAAGATAGCAGGAATAATATCCTTCAAGGATCTATCTTTGTCCATAGTCAAAGGAGATGAAACTGATAAAAGCTGTACAAGTGACAAGTCAATCCAGCTGTTTGCCAAGATATGTTCAGAACCAGTTTTGATGTTATTAACATAACATCCAATTAACTATTCCTAGTCCCCACCGCCCCCCAAACCAGAAAAACAGATTCAGATCCAACTGCTGTTTTAATCCTGTCCTGCTCAAGACGCAGTTCCATTGGGCAATGGTATATTTAAAACAGCAACACATTCATCATAGCTCCAAAGCTCACTTTTAGAAGTACAAATTATTAATAACTACAGGATAGGCAGGATGTTCATTAATGATGTCAGATACGCATCGTGGCACTTAGGGAAGCATTTAGAAATAGCTTTAATTAAAGAGCACTTGTATAGCTAAGGCAATTCTTTTTACTGTTTTCAGATTAATGTTTAAATCATTTTGCAAAAATAATGAGACACAGACTTCAGCCAAGGCACACCTCAGGCAATTGTAACTCCTCAGGTGCAAAGTGTATTTGAACATGCCATTCGAGTTTGCTTTCCATCAGACAATGAAAAAATGATGAAAAACCTTCTTGAAACTAGATGATTTTTTAACGTGAGAGAGCTAAAATGGGATTAGACGTTGACTCTCAACCAATCCAGGATGAGCAACCCATCAAAACAGCTTTCGACCATGGCTTACTTACAGAGGTGAGCTGCATTTCCTCCACTGGAGAGTCAAGAATGAAGACTTAGAGATGTCCTGTGCTTGGGTTGAGTGCCAGCAAGGTCCACCCCTATCTCCATGGCTAAAGGCAGCAGTTCCCCTGAACAGGGGTAAACAACAGGTAGGCAGGCAAGTGGCCCAGCTGGAAAACTGTCTGGAGGTACAGAAGGATAGTTTAGGGGCTTCTCTTAGCAACCAATTGCCCAGCTTTCAGAAGCACAGCAGACCTTGAAACCACATAATAGCAGGGCAGTGACATGGGATTGGCTGTTTGTGATCACCTGATCAGGAAAGATCTGGCATGTGCTGCTTAGTAGCTTAGCTCAAGCTGCCTGCTCTTCCCTCCTCTGACCAGCAGCCTCAGTAACACAGGTTCCTGAGTTGCAAGGCTCCTGATTATATCTGGCAAGAAACTTTGGCAATGGGATTGGTGCTTGATTTCCTCCGCAATGCACTGTGAAACAAAGGAGAATCAGGCAAATGTAGCTGAAATGGTTGGTCTCAGATGGAAAAATTCAACCAGTTGTCTTGATCATGGATTGTCACTATCAAGGAGGCAAGGCTGGCCTCAGCTAGTAGATTGCATAGACAACATAGTCCACTTGTGCAAGTCTCCTCAGAAATGAGCTTCATCTTGCAGCTATACACCTCCTACACCAACATCTTTTTGAGCCTGGAAGCATCACCTCCTTCATTTCAGCATTTATTTCTTTTAATCAATTAATATTTCATCCTTCAAATAAGTTTCCTCAAGATTGCTTACAAGCCAAATCCACAATGCCAACCAAACAGTAATTGCCATCTTGGAAGACTCACAAGGAATGCTGGTAAGTGTAGCCCTTCCCATGATTTTCTCCATAGAGCTCTATGGGGAAAGCACTGCAAAGGACTACACTTCCCAGACATTTTGCTGGAGCTTGAAAGGACTCTGTTTCTCTTCAAGGCCTCACTTAGCACTGGGGAAAGCGCAGCACAGTGCAGAGGTCAATGTGGTGGGAAATGGCTCTCACATGGAAGGTTTTTTGTCAGTGTCCCCCACTTGAAACATAGTGAAAATCACCACACTAGTGTGCCTCTGGACACTGGCTGGTGTGCTGCACTGACTCACTCCCAGTCAGCAGCAAAAGTTTAAACTCCTGGCTTTGGCAACTGACTCACTCCTTTATGCACACCTGCCAACATATCCTTATTTTTCTGTACAGGTCTTATGTATCAGGAAGGAGGTGCCTCCTTCTGAGTGCACTATGGAAGTGAGTCAGCTCCAAATGCAGGGAGTTTAAACTCCCAGCTTTTGAGCGGACTCACTACTTTATGCCCGGGAAGGGGGCACCTCCTTCCCTGAGCATAAAGAAATGAGCCAGCCAGGAGTGGATTAAAAGGTTTGCCGCCTGTAGGCAAAAAAGATTTGCCACTCCGGCTTGAGGGCTTGGGGGGGGGCGGGGGCAAGTTAAACCTTAAAAAAAATAGTTTTCAACCAACGCTGTGTGTGTGTGGGGTGGTGGCAGTGGCGGAGACGGGGCAGCTGGGGGTGCAGGCACCCACGTTGGTAAGGGGAGACTGAGGCAGGGGAGGTGGGGGAGGAGGTGGAGGTGGCATGTATGATCTGATAGAGGTCATTTTTATATTAGATAAGTATTAGATAAGTTAGCCATATTCTGTTAGAAAAATGCTTGACAGGAGTCCAATGGTTTGAGTGCAGTTCAGGCCTTGGCCCTGGAATGAACTCATGGGCGAATGCTGTCATATAGGTCATTTCCCAAAATCCCCCGCACTATGTTCAAAATTAGACATCCTTTTATTGTCCAAAACACACTCCCACCTTGAATGGGTGGAAGTCTCCCACATTACATCCAAATTAGACATCCCAAATTGACCATACAAACTCCCCATTCCAGTAATCTTCCATTCTGTGAAGGACAGCCCCCACCTAAGCCTTTGTCTAAAATTAGAGAGTTGGCCTGTCAGCTCAGGCAAACTTCCTCATTTCCACTGTCTAAAAAATAGAGTACAGTGTCCCGCTTGAAGGGTCGTTCACCAATATTCTACTTTCGCATATTTTCCTGGCCAATAATATTAAATGTCAAAGGGAACAGGTTTAACCGAAGGTCATTGATGGTCAAGACCCCTTCTTTATCCGATCATTGTTAATGCGTAGGTGACTAGGTAAGGGTACATAAACCCTAATCTGGGGATAGGTATTAGGAGAACGGGGGAGGGGAGAAGAGGAAGAAGAGAAGGGAGTCGATCAATCAATTTGACAACGCCCGGCATCTAGCAGAAAGAGGAAACACAAGGTTCTTTTGGTGAGCCCAGGGGAATTGAGTAACCACATGGAGGGGTTTTGTTTTTGATAATCTTTGAAATTGTCATCTTAAACTGTTTAATTGCTACAGAGAAAGGGAGAGGCGTCTTGATATTGCTGAGATTTATCTGGATTTTGGTGAGAAATAAAAGCTTTTGATTAAATATTATTCGTACATTCTCCTTGTGCCTTCTTGGGTATTGAGAGTCCTGACAGCTAAGACCATCAAAAAGAACCCACAGTTTTAGTTAGTGTGAGGATTCTGGGACCCACATTTATTCCTAACTGCAAGGGAATATTGGGTGTCTCGAATTTCTTACAGGCGGCAAGAGCACAGGTGTAGCAAGGTTGTAGTGGGCCCAGAGACAAGATTTTAAAATCCCCCCCCTCACTGAAGCTGAGCTCATGAAGTAAAGAAATCTTAAATGAGGATGAAACAAAAAGCATAGTAAAATTTAGATGGACAGAAAGATATAGATATAGATGATATAGATATAGATATAGATACAGATACAGATACAGATACAGATACAGATACAGATACAGATACAGATAAAAACCTATGTGCCACAATAGAACATCATCTTAAATTATTTTTAAAAAGGTTTTGTAAATTGTGGACGATGCAAGTCATTTAATGGTACTAGAGAAAGACTTGCTGTTCTGGTAGCTCCCGGTCTTAATGCTCACATCAATTTCGGAGGATGAATATGACTGAATGAAGCCTGGGCGGGTGTGCGGCAAGGGGAGTCAGTCATGTGCTTTCTTGCCTCTGGGGGCCCCCCCCAAGGCAGTGGGCCCCCAGACAACTGTCTCCCCTTGCCCTATTATAGTTACGTCCCTGGGCAAGAGCTCCTTCCCTGAGCCCGCCTGACACCCAAATGACAGGTTGGGACATTTTGGGCGCATTTGGGAACTGTCTGCACACTCGGAGCCCTGAAATGGGCCCCAAATGGCTCAACCTGTCATTTGGGCAGCAGGTGGGCTCAGGGGAAAAGCTCTTGCCACTGCCTCCTGCCTCCCCCGCCTCGGTTTCCCCTCACCTCCACGAGTACCTGCACCCTGCCACCCACCCCTAGCTCTGCTACCATCACCACAGCACAGCGACGGTTGAAAACAGTTTTAAAAAACATTTTACTTGCCCCCAACCCCCCCCCCCCAATTTGCTGCCACTTGGAATTTGCCACCATAGGCAAGTGACAATCTTGCCTATGTGTTAATCCGCCCCTGGAATCAGCTTAAGAGCAGGGAGTTTAAACTCCCAGGTTTTGTAACTGACTCACCCTATCATCCTTCAGGAGAGTAAAAACATTTAAAAAATAATAATCATGTGTCACCTTTGCTGCACCCCCCCCCCAGACTCTGTGTCCCAATTTTTATTTCTTAATCTGAGTGTGCCTTGTGGGGGTGGGTAGGAGAGGTTGGGAAACACTGTGACAAAAAGCATTGCCCTCTCTGTGTTTGTCTTACTTTCTGAACTCAGAACAGAAATAATTGTTTATTTTTAGGTTAAAAAAATTATCACAAAACTTGGTACAATATTTTTGACCACAGAGTAAACATTTATTTAAATGCTTGCTTGAGTTTGAGCTTATCAGAGAATTGGCACAAAATGTTTCCAATAGAAAAATACAGGTTGCTTATTTATAAACAGGCTTTGCTTTATAAATTTCCCTGAGATTTTTACATTGCTCTTGTTGTGTAAATTCATTTGATGGGGAGTGGGGGGGGGAGCAACTGAAACTGATACAAGTTGAACAAAACAGATTCCTCCAAGTTGAAATACACGATGTGAGCAATTAAATCTCTTTAGTGAGAGAGAAAAACCTAAATTAGATGAAGATGGAAGAATGAGCACCAATAAAATGTGCCGTCAATAATGAGGATAGAATTATCTTAAATGTAACTCATTAAGCCCCCAAACTTCCTTGCCTCAAATATTCAAACAGCTGGCTCAAACGTTAATCTCCATTGAATCTATGTTATTGGTACAACATTTACCAGCCAATAACTTTTCAGGATATGAATTAGTAGCAGATTGGTGCCAAAGGAACCTGACATGTACATATTTCACCCATCTCCACTTCACGTTGCATACCCAGTCACACACTAGAATGTTAAAATGCTTCTTTCAAAAATCCTACTTGTGCAATGTGCATATGAAGAATGTACAGACATTCCAGGGCTCAGTTATCTCATGCTGAGCATTTTAAATGAAAATCAAGTGGAAGCAGAAACATATAGGAACAAGCTGAATTTATAATCCACTGGAAAATTCTCATGCAATGAGGCTCTTCTCACAAGCAGCCAAAACTGGGCTCGGGCAGCTAAGCCTAGGCTTGGCTGTCCATGAGAACCGCTGGGAGCTGCATGGCTTCCGGAGGTGCCTTGGCAGCAAACCCGCCTAGGGAGTCCACCAGTTAGCCGAGGTTAAGAACGCAAGCACACCCTTCCCCTGGGCTAACTGCTCATGTGTCAGTACCAGCTGCTCCCAGCCGGTGCTGATGCAGGAGTGGGCTCCCGGCCATTGTCAGTGCATCACCCACAATGCACCACACACTCACATGGTGCATTGTGGGATTTCCAGAGGCTGGGATGATATATGTCCCAGCCCCTGAACCTCTGCACTGCCTGGGACAGCAACGGCTCATCTGGACATGTGATCTGCAAGCCCAGCAACTCTTCTCGATCGTCTGCAGGGAAGGTAAGCTGCTGCAGCCTTCTCCGCCACCCACCCTCAAGCCCACTTATGGGATCATGAGAAAGGGCTCAATGAGTCACTGAAGCCAACAACCAACTATCATTGGCCGGCATCCTGATTAACTTTATTCAGAGAAGTCCCATAAAAATTAAAGGTCCAGTTAAGCATACCTAGCTTGTCCTTTTAATTTCAATGGTACTTCCTTGAGTAAACTTAGTCAGGATGCCAGCCATCGATTTTAATGACACTGCACTGCATAGCAAACAAAAAGTTTTTTACTGCAAGCCAGGAAGACCTGGTGCAAATCTTACTTAATCACCCTGAGCCATTTTTGGAAGGGTGGTATAGAAACCAAATACATACATACATACATACATATGTACATTAGTGAGCCACAAACTCACTAATGGCACATTTTGAAACATGTCTACTCAGAAGTCAGTCTCACAGAGTTCTATGAGACTTGTGTACTTAGGATCAATGCCTAAGTGGCCTTAAGCGAGTTGCTATTCTCTTAGCGTTAGCATCCATATCTGCAGTAAAGGAATCATAAAAATGACCTACCTTTCAGAATTGTTGAGATGATTCCTGAGCTATGTAGTTTGAACATCATAAAGCACTAGGTATCTGTAAAAGATTATCATCTCAGGTTTATTACTGCTGCCATACTGGAGGCATGCTTGCTTGGTGCTAGCACTAGCCATAAACCATTTTGCCACACTGGCACCGTGAGAGACAGGCCCTTATATAAATTGGGGATGAGCTCATCTCAACCAATTACTAATAATTTTCTGCCACCTTCTAAAGCATGAACGGAAGAAAGGATCAGATAATTCACTTTAAATGGAGCAGTCTTTCAGTGGAGAAGAAATATAGCCATTTTGAAAACGCCGAATGGCGTTTGCCAACTTGTCATCTAATTATAGGAAGTTACAAGGAATGGCCTAATAAAATTTAACACAGCATTTCACAGTGTGGTCTTTAAAAATTAATAAAGGAACCTCCCTTCAACTCTGACTTATATGGCTTTTGGTGGGGAACATAAATAGATAAAAGAAAAAACCCGAATGCTAGTATTCCACAATTGCAATCTTGCTAGATAACAAACAGTTTCGATTTTAAGTAAAAACAACAAAAGAAAGCATATCAGAGTATATTCTGGAGATTCTTCTGCAAATTGGTAAAATATCTCACCTACTAATCCAAATGTAGTCCACAAGCCATGTATGATAGCCCACTGATCAACAATGGTTTCTGCTTTTGCTGCCTGCCTGGAACTGCAAAAAACTGGGGTTTGAAACCCTGATACACACTGAACAAAACAGGATTCCTCCAATCTGAAATATAAGTGCCCTTGCCAACCACAATTTCCCCAAACACGTTTTTGAGTATTCGCGACTGGGAAATTGTGACAGGTCTTGCCAACTGCAACCCGAATATCCGCAGTTTGGAGAGATTTTTTGTGATGCGGTTCTCCCCCCCCATGATTTTGGGGGGTTCTGGGGTGATTTTGGGGGGTTCCCCCTCACTCCTTTTGCAGGCTCATGGTGATTTCAAGAGATTCTGGTTGATTTTGGGCAATTGGGGGGGCATTTTTTCTTTATTTTTTGTCTTTTCGTGACCATGATTCCCCTAACCCCATTTCCAATGCTTTTTAATGGCTCATCAACTGCAAATTCACCAACCACAAGGTTTCCCCAGAACAGAACCCTCATGTTTGGCGAGGGATAACTGGATATGGCTGGGCTTTATCGGGTCACAATTGTGCAGGTCTGTGTTACTGAGTGATCTTTTGTATTTAAAGGGATCATTTACAAAATCCCAATAGCCTGGTTTGTATCAAAGATTCCTGACTTGGGGGTTTGTTATTCTGCATCAGCTTTTTGTTGTTCACATGGGCAGATTTAGCCATTTCAGTTTGATAGGCATCTTCAGGAAACTGTTAAGATAAGACACAGGAAATGACACGATGCTGTTGAGTGGCTATAATGTCATATCTCTTTACCTATCATGCGATATCTGTGTCTTGCAGTTACATAGTTACATGGTGATGATGACATTGACAAAGAGGGAGTTTTTGCAGTGATGCAGGGGAAAAACCCCTGATCATGGATGAGTAGCTGTGGCTCAGTGTCCAACAAAGAACTGCATTTCTTTCTCCTAAACGACCAACTGTGTGTTGGTTAAAACCTCAGTGCTTTTCACTTGGGAGCAGTGGAGGGCATTTCCTGTGCCAGGTAACCATTGCTTGAATGTTTTCATATCTCACTGCGTGTCTGCCTCATCCATTTGCATGGCACATGAATAAAAAGGATGTGCCAAATACTTCAGATGCTAAATGCAATAAAACAGCACAATGAATTTTATTATAGCTGAGCCCCTTCTGTTATCAGGAATGCCAAGGAGAGAATTAATTTTAACACATGCTGCTCAGATACCAGTATATGTACCTGTGACACCAGCTGGAGAAAAACACTTTAGAATGCAGTCCTTATAAATCCTTTAACACTGTACTTAAAGTGTTGGTTCATATGTTGGTCTAATCACTTTGAAAGGTGATGGTTTTGTGACATTATCCAGCTATTCCCCAAGAGTGGAACCATTTTTATTAAGTTTTGGGTGAGGCAGGTAAAAAACATATGACCTCCCACCTCTGTCCATGTACAAGAGTTTTGAATAAAACCCCAGCATGTCGAGACTGTGAGCTGAATGTTTCAAATGGGTATTTTGTCAACACTGCGGCTCACTTCCTGAATGTCTATAGCTGATGCTGGAGGCTGTGGAGCTTTCTGAAGCCTTTCTTCATCCCCATGGGAAGAGTCTGTTAGGGGTGTGCGAGCTGGCTCTATTTGAATTGTGGTTTAAATCAAACCAGCCCAGTTCTGCTGGTCTGAGGTTGAACAGGATTGGCCACCCAAATGGGGGTACTAGCCCAAGTTTGATCCGGACTAGCCTCTGTACTTTTAACAGAGGCTGCAGAGGAGGCAGTAAGGCAATAGCAGATACATCAAAGACAGAGGGGGTCTCCTCCAAGCCCCCTGCTGGCTTCCTGAATGATAGTCCAAGCCAACTGCAGCCTGATTTGGGTCTCTGCACAAACATGGAGGCCATTTTCATGACCTCTGCACGTGCGCGGAGGCCATTTGCACCACCATGTGATTTGCATCACCACACAGTCTGCATGATGATACAAATGGCCTCTGTGCATGTGCAGAGGCCCGAATCAGGCTGCAGCCAGCCTGGGCTGTCATTCAGGAGGCCAGTGGGGGGCTTGGAGGAGCCCTCACCACTGCTCCTGCTGCGTCCAATGTCTCCGCCTCTGCCACCACCTCCGCCACCTCTGCTAAAGGTACAGAGGCCACTTTCTCTTGCCCCCCCCCGCGGACTTTAGGATAAGGAATTAGGGAATGCCCCCTTTATTGTAAAGGGGAATCCTCAAGGATTCCCCTTTACAAGTATCCCCAAACCGGCCCACAAAGTGGTTATGACCCAGGTCATGCAAATGGCCAGGATGCATGCATGGCAGCCCCCAAAATGGCCACCACCACCAGGGAAAGGCCCAGAACAGAGGCTGGTGGGGGGAGAAGAAAACTGTGAATATCCCTCCGCAGCTGTGCCAGCACCCTGTCGCCAGGCCTCCAGACCTGCCAGTGAGTCGTTCTAATTATTTTTTAATGTTACAGTCCCAGAACTGACCCTGAGCTGGCTCTGAGCCAGCTGGGGTGGGGTGGGGTGTGTCTTGAGGTTGAGCTGAACTGGGCCCAGTCCAGCTTGAGGACAAGTCCTTGAGCTGGACCAGTTCGATGATGAACTGGCTCAACCTCGAGCCGGTTCACACATCCCTTGCTTTAACCATTACTTGATGGATTTTATTATGGATGGCCAGTGCTGCTGGGGGTGGGGGGGTGGGGGAGGCAGCAGTGAAGGGAGAATCTTATATATCTCTAATTTAAAATATGGTTTTATATTTTGTAGTATTTCCTTCTATTAAAAAAAAATCACCACGTAATTCATAAGGAGAATGAAACCAGCATATTATTGCCCCTGAAGGAGTCCAAGTACTTGTTTTAAAATGCATATGGCATTGGCTAAATGAGTCTATATTCTCCTCTTCAGTTACCACTAGACTGGGAAGAGCACCTGCATACTTGCACCAGAAGGTTCCAAGACAGGGCTGAGAGAGACTCCTGCCTGCAACCTTGGAGATGCTGTTGCCATGTATCTGTGTAGACAATACTGAGCTAGATGGACCTGTGGTCTGACTCAGTGAGGCTATTCTCACGACCAGTGAAAAACAGGCTAGGAGAGCCTAGCCCAATTTTCACTGGTTATGTAAACCACTTGCAGGTGAGCCCGGTGGTTTACAAGCAGGTAAGTGCGGGTGAGGCCTAGCCCAATTTTCACTGGTTGTGTAAACCACCATGCTCGCAGGTGAGCCCGGTGGTTTACAAGCGGGTAACCCGCTGAATTGCTCCTGCCCTTAAAATCATGTGTTGCCGTGGTGCAGCTCCACACCGCAGCAACTCACGAGTAGACCCCTGACCGGGAGGCTAAAAAGCAGCCTCCCGGCTCGGGGGGTCTCTTCAGCATGCCCTGCGCGCTCTGTATCTGGCAGTCTGACTCTGTATCTGGCAGCTTCATATGTTGTGATTGTAGTACAGGTAATGTCAGTCTATCATTCTCAGTAATGATTGAACATGCAGGCATCATTTGAACATGCCAACGGCCAGTGGAGGGGGTGGGGGCTCCAGTGGGGCAAGCTGGCAGAGAGTCTACTGAGTCCTATGCCAATTCCTTCTTAACATGCTTTCATTTTTTAACCAGTCTGATTCCTTCCTTAAATATGCCTTTAATGTATTTCATTTGATATTAAACAAATAAACCACACTCCTGATCATGGTCTTAGATTTTGAAACTTCTTTTTCAGTAAAATTCTGTATAAGAAAGCCTGCAACATCAAATGATGACATATCAATTGAAAATTTCACATTATTATGCTAATATTTATTGTGACATTGTACATTACAGAGTCTTTTCTTTGCGCTCTAAATTATGGTTTATATACATGCCTTGATGTTACCCTTTTGACAGTGTGTCCTTTTCCTCCCCATTTATTGATGCTAGAAAGAGCATACCCAAACTGTAGTATTTTGTTCAAGAGGCATTCAGCTTCAATTCAGGGTTTTAATGGCGCATTCTGTCTGTCTCCTCTTTGGATGACTGAAAAATAAGCCTGCATTGCAACAAAAAGGGGAGTATAAGCACACACCTCAGAGGAGAAGCATAACCTAAATCTGTCTAGGTGTTGCAAGTGACAGAGCTAACTAGCTTTAAGAAAACTATAAGGGTGTGGATGAATCAGCATCTCATGAAAATGTGCAGTGCCTACAGGTGATTATTTCCCTAAATTAACAGATGTTGTGTTGCTTGTACAATCACAGACAGCTTATTTTACCCTTATCCATCGGGATTCAAGACAGAAAACATAAGTGACCCTAGGGAATGCGACTTTTATCATTGTTGCAGGCCTTTTGGTAGTTTTTGGTACTGTGAATACTATTCCCTCCTGGAGCAGGTCCAAGCCAGGTTCTTAAGAACATTATATCTGACTCCTAAATGCATTTCTAATGCAACTTTTGAGACTGGAATCAGGCATTATCTTGATAGAAGTCAGAGCCTGGTATTTAATACTAATACACTGGGCAAGAATTAACATATTGCTCTCTGGTCTCCTTCCTTTGTTACTATAGGATAGGCACTGCTTGAACTGGTGGGAGAATTGTGTCAGGAAACTCCGTACCTTTGGTCTTTCACCTGAGGCAGTCTTCTCTGTGGGTTTGGACAGGGTCAAAGAACGTATTAAACGAGGGATACTGAGTTTCAAAAAGACCTTTCGAGGACATCTAGGTTATTCCTCCTGCTCAGTGGTGAGATGAGAACTCGCCCAGCAGATTATCTGTTTCTCCTCACTTTCCCCAAACATAGATGGGCCTTTTTGAGGGCCCGTATGAATGCCCTCCCTTCAGAATTCTTGGCTGGTAGATACAATAGAATCCCAACTGAACAGAGATATTGCCCCTGTAACTCTGATGAGATTGAATCAGGTGCACATGTGCACCTGCAGTGTGTCTTTTATGTAGACCTTAGGCGAAGGTTAATTGACCCTCTTTTACATAATCTGTCAGGTCGATCAGATGAATTCTACACCAAATATCTGCTAATAGATGTGAATTCATCTATCACACAGACAGTGGCAAAATTCTGTTGTTCTGCAATACAAGTTTGTCGCACTTTGCCTGCTAATGGTGAGATCCAATGTACAGTTATGTTATTGGTTATGTTTAAAATTTTATATTGTTTTTGATGTTGTGTTATTGATCAAAGGCCGTAATAAAGACTGACTGACTGATACTATGAATCATTCGGTGCTTGTGACTGACTGAGATATTTGAGAAGTAGGGGCACTGCATCGCCCCGGTAAGATACTGAAAGAATCTATCTCCCCCTTTCCTTCTTAACATCTTTATGCAACCACTGCAGGTTACTATACTGAAGGAATTAGGAGAATGTGGTTTTGTCTGTGCTGGATGTAGAACAGATCCATAGCCTGATGGTGTTTCTTGGTGCTGCTTTATAGGGCTGTGTATCAGATTGGCCTACTAAGAACTGATTGATGTGTGTTCTGGCAGACATGTTTCTATTGGACTGGTCCAATGGGAAACAAATGCCCAATAGCGCCTGATCCCATTTGGTCCAATGCAACCAATGAAGGGGGCTTACCATGCAGCAACTCAGTGGTGGTTCCTTCTTCAAAAGTCTGCTGCTTTGATAGGTAGCAATGGCACCATTTAAACACATCACTTTTCTCCTCAATAGCTGGCCAGTAATGGTCTAGGGAGGAATACAATGTCATCGGCTACATTTGCATGTAACGTGAAACCTGAGGTTGCCAAACCCATGGTTAATTTTTCTGACTGTGAATTGCATAGCAGATGTATGCCCAACCACAGTTTGGCAACCTCTGGATTCAGGGCAGGGTGCCCCCTCCCTCCTTCAAGGTTGCATCCCAGCCAGTTGCATGCTGCTCACATTGCCAGACTGTGGGCAGGGTATCAGCACCTCATCAAGGCAGCTGCCATTGGCCATGATCCCTGAGGGGGCGTGCCCAGTGCGATTGGGCCTTTCCAGCTTAATTGGGCAGCTTCGTAAGGGCATTGACAGTTTAACCCTTTCCTCACTGTACTCTCAACCAGTCTTCCCTCTAACAGGGAATCCCAGATGTTTTTGACTAAAACTCCCACAATTCCCAGCCAAAGGCCATTGCAGCTGGGGATGCTGGGAGTTGTAGTCAACAACATCTGGAATTCCCCCTTAGAGGGAGGGCTCCTCACAACTATGTCCTAGCTGTAAATATGCAGCAGAGTATTGACATGCATGCAAAATCTAAGATAGGCAGGAGGACTGCAGAGAGGCACATCTACATGGAGGGGGTTGGGGGGCACTCCTCACTGTGGGTGCTTGACTCTGGAGACTGATGGACATTTAACTGGATGTAGACGGGGTTCGGGGTGCGGGGAAGCCCACTTCCCATTCTCCTGGCCATGGTTGCCAAATATCTGGCAAAAGGAAGGTGGCTGTTGTACAGAGAGGAGGATCCCTGAATTCCCCTGATGAGGGTCCTCTTTTGGCCACCCCAGGGGATGGTGGGCTGCCTTCACAAGCCCATGAGGATGGGACCCCTTCTTCTAACCCTCCTGCAAGAGGGGGCTGTTCTACTCTCTGCCTGACTCCAGGGCCGAGTTGGAGACTGGATGCACTGGATGCACTTTAAGTAAGAATCAACCTCTGGTGGGCACTAGTCTCTCCCACCTCCATGCTCTGTGCAATGTATAACACCGCTCCTGGGCCAGGGAGATGTTTTGTCACTCACAAGGCTGCCAGGGAGATGGCATGCTTGCAGCCCTGAGCCCAAACAGCAGCTTTCTGAAGGCAGGGAGCTTGCTCCCTTGCAACATGCCTGAACATCCTTGCAACGTGCCTGAACATTCCCCCCTGAATGTTCCCTTTGCTTCTATCATTGCTATCCTGGTACCTGATAAGGGTCAGCAGCTAAGGAGCATGAGACACATTTCCATGGCAGCAGAGCCTTCCACGTAACCCTTCAGTTTCTGATCTGACAATCCATGCATTGAAATACCTCCTGGTTCATTTAAAGCGAGTTCTCAGTGACACATGGGCTCTGAGCCACATCCCCCATCGACCTCCAGGTGCTGTTGTACCTTGGCAGCACTCACCTCCTCTTCGACGTGCAGTTTTCCTGAAGAAGGTGGAAAAGTGAGGAGAGGCCTGCCGCATTTCTCTGGACAGTCACCACAGCAGCCCTGGAGCAAGCAATCAGCCAGTTGAATCTCCTTGATATCCCGAGGGCCCAAAGCTTCCTAACGCCCACAGCAACTGCCTCCTCTGCTGGCCTCTTTGTCTGGCTTCTTCCACCATGGTGTTCAGGACCATCTCCATGGTGCTGTGGACTGCAACGCTAGGTGCTGTGCCCATCATTGTGAAACTATCCCTCTCTGGCTGGAAGGGAGATGTGGTGATGGCACACTGCTTCAAAATAAACTTGCTATTGATGGGTCTTAGTCTTTGCTACGTACAAAAGTGGCTGATATTTCCCCATTGAAATTAAAAGCACAAATTAGGCAGTGCCTTTGGGCTAAGATCAAGTAGGTGTATGTATATACTTTCAATGGGACTACTTGGAGTAATTTTTCTCGAATCAGTCAGCATGTTTTTGCAATCTTATTTCTTACATTTATATCTCCCTTTTCTTGAAGGATATGTAATGAGGTTCCTGGGGTGGTCTCCCATCTGACCAACCAGAGTTACTTAGCTTAAGTAAGGTTGCTACATCTGGTGTCTTACTATTTTATGTAATGAGATGAAATAAACAATATAATGGCTATTAATTGTAAACCCAATGCTAATCTGTACTTTAGGACACGTGCTTTAATAAATCAGTAGAATATAGCTTATTCTGTATTAATTTTACTGACATTACCAATCTTCCCCCTTAGGCAGTAAAATTGCCAGTTGAAGCAGTGTCAGATAGGGAATGTTTTGCCTGGAGAGATCAAGGTAAACCCAACTTGGATCTTGGACATCTATAGAGCCCTGGCTTCCAGAGGTTCAATCAAACAAACTTCAGAAAGAATATTGCAACAAAGGTAATTCACCTGTCTCTAAAGGTCAAAAATGAACTGTTGTCAGAATCTGTACACACCTGGAATAGCAACTTATTGGAGAATAGCTGGTTTTTCATGCTTTGGCATGAGCAAAAAGTTGGATGCAGAATTGCTAAAATTAGTGCCAGAATGGTTGAATCACTAAATGAAGATTTGTTTCCATAACATATGGTCACATAATACTCAGTTATTTTACTCCACATAAAAATAAACATTGGCCCCAGTCCAGGTGTAGCCATGGGCAACTCGTCACCTGTAACAAATTGGGACCTCAATGGACTCATATAGCCAGTTCAATACTGCTCACATAAGCAGTGTGATGGGTGTCCATGTCTGTGTTTGCATCAGTATTTATCCTGCCCCTGCAGGGTTCAATGGCCAAGCTAGGGCTTCTGCTAAGTCAGGGATCTGCATGCTGGCAGGAGTCCCAGTAGAGACACAGACCTTGGATAGCTCGAAGGGAAGTACAGTCAGTAATGGGGTCAGGACCTCAGGCAGCTCCAAGAAGTGGGGAGAAAGAGCTGGGTACAATAGGATGAGTTTATTTTATTTTATTTATTTATATACCGCCTGACTCCAAAGTTGGACTTTGTGCCAGTGGAAGCTTGGAATGAACTGCCAGTTGATATAGCTGCTAAAAAGGTCAGAATGGTTTGGCCCTGACTCTTTCCTGGGGAAAGCTCTATAATTTAAGTGGAGCTTGCCTGATTTTGCAGGCACTAGCTCCCACAGCACTGGGGGACCTCTACTTGGCCTGGTAGGTCCTTGGGGGCTCCACTGATGGTACATGATCTGGTCCCCCCTGGCACGTAGGGTCTTGGTGGGTTGCCCAGTTTCTGGATTGTAGGGCCTTCCTGCCCTCCTAGGAGTCCCTCTAGGCAACCCCCACCCCCACTTCCCTTTCCAGTGTTCTGTTCCCACTTCCTTCCCAATAGAAGCTCATCAAGTAAGAAGGGGAATGCTGCTGCTGCTGAGCCAAGAAGCTGTGGGGAGCAGCTTGGGGAGAATGTGAAAGGTGGGTACTTGGCAGGTACGTGGATTGGAAAGGGGGCGGTGGCTCAGCCACGGTTTCCTTTACCCACTATCAGAAATTCTGCCATTAAGGTGGCTGTCCCTGTTGCTCAAGCACTGTTTCTTGATCGGACCAGTTGCTCCTTCCTCTGGCAAGCTACTGAAGTGGCTCAGAGCAAGTGGCACCTGGGTCATGCTGCCCAAGTCCCTGGCTCAACAACACTGCTGGCACAACTACATACTAGGAGTGTTTTTGGACTTCCTTTTACTGCAGTCACACCGTTCAACAGGCGAGCTGATCTTCAGTTTAAAGTGTCCCACTTCATCTTTTGAATTGCCATGAAGGGCATGAAGTCCTGGGAAGGGCCTGAAGCAGTGATCTGCATTGAAATAGATGTGGGACATTCCAGGTGTCTTCCTTGGATTTTCAGCTTTCATTTAGGAAAACAAATCTCTAGAGCTTAATGAAGATATGTGAGGGGAAGCAGGCAGTCAGTATTCTAGGCAATTACCCATTAAGATGTAAACGTGCTTCTGGCTTTCAGTGTTCCAGACACTGAATTCAAAGGCACTTGGATATTAGCCCTTTTAATTTTGTCAACAATTTATTACATTTTGCATTTTGGCTGGTCTTGAAACTGTAACAATAAAGACAAATTTATTAAAATTTTGCATTGCATTCTGATGTGGGTGCTCCGGTATATCCTTAACCCACTCTCCACCCCCCACCCCCCAGATTTTGGTTATGAGCTGGAATATAACATTCGGGAGTACTGGATCTCAAGTGTATGGGATCTAAACTAAAAGAAATTGAAACCAATGAATGATGATGGAGTGTAACTGAGATGTTTTGAGTTCAAAGTCAATTGTATCTAAACAGAAGGAGATAGATAGATAGATAGATAGATAGATAGATAGATAGATAGATAGATAGATAGATAGATAGATAGACAGACATACACACACTCCCAGTGCTGTCCTACGTCTGTCCTACGTCTGGAAGCAAGACTGCTTAAATTAGAGGCCAGAGCATGGATCAATATCTTTGAATTTTGGCTGATGCTGGTTTTCCACCCTGCAGGTTTAGCTCCGCTTGTGCTAAAGAACATCTATCACTCCAGGTGGAAAAGAGAACTGGAGGAAAGGCTGCAACATTATGATTTCTCCCCTTTCACACTGATAACCGGGATATGAAAATGCCAGGGTCAAACTCAGACAAAGAATATATGACATGGAGCATCAAATTGATCCGGGCTCTATTCATGTTGGTGTCCATTTGGGCAACCAAGTGCCAGATACCTAAACCAGATAATCGTGCCAAAATACTGCAGAGCTTTGACACAGGCACTAGGGATGTGCGAAACGTTTCGGATACAAAACGTTTTGTATCCAGAACAGCCTGTTTCGGGTGTTTTGTAGACAAAACAAAACACCCATTTTCCAGATCCAAAAGTTTTGTATACAAAACAAAACGTCCCTGTTTCAGCTACAAAACGTTTTGTTGTTTCGGACCTCCATTTTGTGGTGATCTCTGAGTCAGTCTCCATTTTGTGTTTGACATCTCTTTGAATTTCCCACCCTTCCAGCCTTCTGATCAGTGACCTAAATCATGGGCTGATCTGCTGACAATTCCCTCCTTGTTCCCCATTGGCTCTTTACTGACCCCACATTGGCCAGGGGAAGGGTTGCTAACCCATGGGGTGCTGGGTTCTGATGTTTCTGTGGTGTTCTGAGTGTAGATTCTCTGGTAGCATATGAGAGTGGATTCTTGTTTTTCACTGAAAATCTCATATGCTACCAGAGAATCTACAATGAACACCTCAGAAACAACAAAACCCAGTACCCCACAGGCTTGTGGGTATGGGGGTGGTTGGCACCCTATGTGCACTACACAACCCCTCGCTCTGGGCAACCCCAGTGCCCCCCAAGTGGAATTATGGGGCTGCTGAAACCTCCATTATTCCCTATGGGAGAAATCTTAAAGACATGTAAACTTCAACAAACCACAAAAGATCAGCCCTTTGCCCAATTCCTTTGAAATAATTCTGGAAGTTTCCTTGCCCCCATTGGGCACTACCACCCACTACACTCTGCTCTGGGTCATCCCTTTCCCCTTGATTTGAAGTGATACATTTGCTGGAATCCCCATTATTCCCTATGGGAAAATCCTCTATGAAACACCACAATTTTCTTTCCTGAAATATTGCACTAACCTCCATAAAGCCAAGCATTCAGTTAAGGAGAGGTAGCACATTTTCTTGCTGGAAATTTGCCCTGTGCTCTATGCCATGTTATGTGCTTGTTGGAGGAGAGAGCTTCTGCCTTGCTCTCTTCTGAGTTTCAGCACCACCATTGCAGATGGCCACAGGCCGGTACTGCAGCTAGCTCAGGATCAATGGGGTTTTCATCTGGTTTTATAAAACTTTGGAGTCTGGCCTGGCTTAGTCTGAGCAGCTCATTGCTTGAAACAGATTGACCAGCTCCCAGAAAGCCTATTTCTGCTTATTCATTTGCCAGCTTCTTGGCTTGATTACCTGTCAGATCAGCACCTATTTGCCTTGAGACTACCAGCTTTGACAGACATATAATGGAATAATAGTGGGCATAGTTTCCAAAGAGGATATTGTAGTTCAGCTGGTGTGACCAATGATTCTGAACCCAAATATAAATGCTGTCTGTGGCTTTCAAGAGGATTAGCATTTGGATGCATATCCTATTTAAAGCAATGGACAGCATCTGCATTTGGATGTGCACCTGATTTGTGCCTACAGTTTTTAACACCAAGGATATCTCTGGAGTTTCTATAGAAATTCAAGAAGTGGTGGGAAGGCAGAAAACTTTGTGGAAATAGTAGATTTCACACAGTTCTAGCTTTTCATGTTAATCTGTTTATAAGAAATTGTGCTCAGAAAACAAAACAAAATGAAATGAAATTTATCTCAGAGGACAGAATATAGCATATAAGCAGCAGGGTATTTCTGACATGAGTCACACATGCATATAAGCAGAATTTTAGCCTCCAATGGCAGAGATGAGCCCAATGTAGGCCTATGGTTGCTTGTAAAAATATAGTTTGATAGTTGTACATTTCCCATAGAAACTCTGCTTGACTTGACTGGGTAATTTCAGCTACTTTTAAAAAATGTCTCAACAATTTAGAATAGCCATGGCAAATGTTTAAAAGAGCTTTAATATATTTTGATTTATGTGCTATGATATATTGTAGCAAATCTATTAGAATTGACAAGAAACACACCGAAGCAATATAGGTAAGAAGATCAAACCCAACCTTACTGGGCCAAGACAGACAATTCACCTTGCCTAATAACCTGCCTCTTCAGTTATCAGTAATGGAAGCATTCAAGGTAACATGCAAGAACACAGGGAGCTAACATCCTCTGCCTTAAGAAACCTTCTCATAGAGATGTGCCAACTCCATCAGAGACATTATGCCCATTTTTAAAAGAACTCCTTTAGGAATTCTAAAATTATCTGTGTTTTTTCTGTAGCTAATTGTGGGGTTCTTCAAAGCAATTGTCACCACAGTTGCTCAGTGTAGAATCCAGAGGAAAGAGTTGTGGCATGCAAGAACAAGGCAGTGGAATAGAATCAGGCATGTTAATAGTTTAATGGAAAAGATATTGAGGCTCTCCACACAAGCAGGGTGGAGAGCCAGATGGGGTTAGGCAGGGAGAGCGGGCCAAGCCCACTCTCCTTGCACACGAGCACCCGTGGAGCCCTGGGCGGCACAATCATCCACCCACACAATTACTGGCTCTGTCATAGAGCCAGTAGGGGCTGTGGGGATTGCAGGCTGCTTGGCCGCCGGATGTCCCAGGATGCCCCGTGCAAGTGTGAGGGGCATCCGGGGGAGACTCCTGAGACCAGGAAGCTTGTTTTAACCTCCCAGCAGGGTGTCTCCTAATGAATCGCGTCACAGCGTGGAACCATACTGTGGCAACTCGCAATCCCCAAAATGGGGTTAATGGAGCACTTGCTCCACAAACTAGGGATGTGCAAATGGATTTGGGTACAAATCAATTTGTACCTGAATCTAGCTGATTCAGGTGATTTGGAGACAAAACAAATAACCCCTGTGGTCCATTGGCTAGATTTGGGTGCAAATCGAATCATGCCTGATTTGATTCGAATTGATTCAAGATTTGGATCCCTCCTATTAACTCCCCCAGACTCCCAGCTTTCTTTCTTTTTTTTTTTTTTAAAGCTAAGCTCTAGCTCTTATAGAAGTGGAGTTACGGAGCAAAATGTGTAGTTGCTGTTTTTCAAGTGTTGGATTCTTTGGTGCATAATAACTTTCCCTCAATGAATCCCTATGAGGATTCATCACACACCTTCATTTCTTCTATTCATTTTGACTGTCTTTTTCAACAGTGCCATCTGTCAACTGCCATGTGCCAACTATACCTCACCCCCACCCGCAAGGCAGTGGGGTACTACTCAGTTTATGTTCTAAGATATTTTTCAAGTTTTTAGGCTCTTTGGTGTCTAATAACCTTTCCTCATAATGAATCCCTATGAGAATTCATTACACACCAAAGAGTCTAAACACCTCAAAAATTCCTAAAAGATAAACTGAGTACCTAGTGGCTTGTGGGTTGGGGGGTAGGTGGCACATGGGATGCCACTAATTCCCCACCCCCCACCTGCAAAGCAGAAATGAAGGTGTGTAATGAAGACACCAAAGAATCTACACACTTCAACAATTTCTAAAAAATAAACTGAGTACTCCAGTGTGTGTGAGGGTGTGTGTAGTTGACACATGGCAGTTGACGCACTGTCCAATGATAGTCAAAATGAACAGAAGAAATGAAGGTGTATAATGAATCCACATAGAGATTCATTATGAGGAAATGTTATTAGACACCAAAGAATCTAAACATTTGAATATTCCTAAAAATTAAAATGAGTACCCCACTGCCTTGCAGGTTTGTGTGTGTGTGTGTGTGTGTGTGTGTGTGTGTGGTGTAGTTTGCACATGGCAGTTTACAGTTGGCACTGTCCAGTGGCAGTCAAAATGAACAGAAGAAATGAAGGTGTGCAATGAATTCTCATAGGGATTCATTATGAGGAAAAGTTATTAGACACCAAAGAATCCAAACACTTGGAAAATAATGACTGCACATTTTGCTCCATAACTCCACTTCTACAAGGGCTAGAGCCCTTCAAAAATGAATGCTAGGGATCCATTTTATGGTTAGGATATGGCAACTTCAAATCCCCATTGTTTCCTATGGCAGAAATGTTCAAAATCAGTAAAAACTTTAAAAATCCATTAAAAATCAACCAAGTGTCCCACTGACTTGAAATTTGGGTGGTAGGTGGCACCCATGGGGACCTACCCACCATCCAAATTTGGTGCCCTTAAGATCTTGTTAAGTGGTTCAGACCAGTCCATATCCAAATTGAATCAAAGCAAATACAAATCAAATCGGGGTGATTTGTAGGGGGTAGATTCGGATAAAAAACAAATCAGGGGTGATTTGTTTTAGGTACAAATTGAATTAAAAAAACCATTTGTGCACATCCCTACCACTAACCTCATTTAACGGGGGGGGGGGGGCTTAAGTGGGCTAACTGCTGGGAGCCACGTGGCTCCCAGTGGTTCCCACAACCACAGGAAAGCGGGCTGGGCTCCCTTAGCCTGCTTTCCAGCAGTTGTGAGAATAGCCTCATTATTTACAGCAAGGCAAGTGCAGACTGCTTTCAGTGCTCTTACTGCTGGTTGTTTGTCAGCCCCACCTCTACTGCAGGACTGGACTAAAGGTTTAAAGCACTATTCAAAAGCTGGCCTGGATCACGGAATGGATGAACCAAACACTCCACAGTCAGAATCAATTTATTTGATGCATGTCAGAATCTGGTTTTGTTTCCTGTGAGGGTACCCTTCAGGAAAAATAGCTGATCAGGACATTAGTCTCCCATCAGGGGAAACTCTTCCCTCTACAGCCTCTGGCTCTTTTCCCATTGCATGATAAATGTGCTAAATTGTGTATACCACCTAGAGACACACATATCAGGAGGTATATAAATATGATACATGATGATGATGACGGTGGTGGTGGTGGTGGTGGTGGTGATGATGATGATGATAGGTAACTATTCTTCTGGTAGAGTTGGCTCAGGAAAAAAAAAGCTATGACCTTAACTGAATTAAACAGGAGCTAGCACCAGCAACTTAGGAACCTTGATCTAGATAGTAAAGCATCATCATGAGGTTTTCAGGGAGGAAAAATGGGGCTGAGACTTCAGGACTTAACCACTCAAGGGAGAGTTATGCAAGGGAAGGAGGTTAGGATAATAGAGTGTGAACATCTACTTATCAGGCATAAGGAATGAGACTTGTGCTGAAGGCTATGCCAAAGGTGAGGGTGGACAAAGAGGAGAACCAAAAAGCAGCACTTTGAGCCAAGAGCAACACTGCTGAGCAGGTCAAGCGAAAGGAAGCAGAGTGGGAGGGGATAAATAGGAGTCTGAAGGATAAAGGATAAGAAAAAGGCAAGTAAAAAGGGAGGTTGGATCCAGGGGCATGATCCAGCATTCCCAGGCCATAGTAGGGTACCCACTGGACAGGAGTGCAAGGTGCTGGGCTCAAGGTCAGGTACCCAGCCAGGGGTTTCACTTGGGCAGAGTGGATACCAGCAAACCTGCTCTGGGAAACACACTGAGCCCATGGATCCAAGGATAAATAGAGTTAAAGGAAGAACAAGAGAGAGAAGTGTCTAAGAAAAAGGAGCTTTATGAGAACAAAAAATATGGGGAAGACCAGAATGATTTCTTAAGGACGTCATATGGGTGGACTGGTACTAAGTGAAATGGTCACCAAGGTGTACAAGGCTCGTGGTACAGTCAAGAAGTGACTAAGTGTTCTCCTGATTGTGTTTGGATGTAGGTGGGGTATGCTTGGTCCTCAGGTGCCTGGTCAGGCCAGTCTCTGTTCCAATGGAGGGAATTTGAGATGAGTGTTGTTTTTGACCCCCAGGCCTCGTTGTTGTTGCCAACATGACTGCTATGGAGGGACAAAATGAATACTTCAAGAAAGATGGGACTGCTTTGGCAGCACATTTCAGTTTAATATTTTGAAGAATCTGTCATTGGGGCATGTACCTCTAAGTTCAGACAACAAATCTATGCTGGGATGCTATTATATCGCTTTACACTTGTTCCTACATTTCACTACCAGTTCCTATAGTCCTGTAGATGGTGTTGAAATAACATAGCAGAAGAGTGGCATAGACCCCTCCCCTCCACCATGCTGAGAAGGTCCAGTATGAACTGGGTCCTCCTTGTAAGCCCCTGATCCAGGGATGTGGAGACCACATTGAGAAAATGATTTGATGTTTCTCCTTGGGAGAAACCCTGAAATTCTTGTTCGAACTTCAGTTTCTTCTTGGGAGGAAGCCTGAAATTATCTGTGATTTTGCTGTGGAGAAATTGTGGTTTAAATTCTATCCTGATCCCATGAAGGCCCAGTTTGTATGTTTCCTTCCCACTCAAAAAAGGAGAGGAGAAGAACCAGCCTGATCTCTGTGAGATCATGTGCTCATGCAGAGATCCTGGTCCACACTGGAGTTAATCTGCATGGTGAACAGGAAGAAACTGTGTTGCTTCTCCAAAATCCTTTCCCTCTAATCCTCCTGGCTGAGCATATGAAATGAGACATAGAGGCGGGTCTCACGATCCAAGAGACCTGCCTGGGGAGGGTGAGCAGGGAGAGTGGGCTTAGCCTGCTCTCCCCACACACGAGCAGGCCGGCAGCCCTGGGTGGCTGAATTGGCCACCCACACTACTGCCAGCTCCGTGAAAGAGCCAACAGGGGCTGGGAGGATCAGGGGCCGCGTGGCCTCTGGAAGCTCAGCGCGCAGGGCATACTGGAGAGACCCCTGAGCCGGGAGGCTGCTTTTAATCCTCCCGGCCAGGGGTCTACTCATGAGTAGATGTGGCACGGAGCCACGCTGTGACAACTCACAAGCAAAAAAAAAACAGGTTTGCAGAGCACTCCCTCCAAAAACCTGGTTTAAGGGGAGGGCTAGTTTGGCGCCAGGAAGCCACCAGGCTTGCCTGCGATCCCAGTGGCTCCCACGATCAGGCGAAATCAGGCTAGGCTCCCCTAGCCCGATTTCGCCTGATCGTGGGAATAGCCTCACAGTCTTTCTCTGCACTTTTTGGCAATATTAAATGACTCCCATTTGTGCTTTCCCCAACAAAACAAAGGTATTGGTGAAACAAGAAACATTTGCTAATGACAGACTAGTTCTCACCACTTTTCTTGGCACTGGTATGTGACTTATGTACCAATGTTTATTTAATTATCTTTAACAACACCATCTGAAGCAGAAACAGGTTTGCATTTTAAATTTACAATAGTACCCTTCAGGATTTGGCAGGACAAATTGGGCCTGTATTTCTGTGCTTGCTTGGAAGTGTAGCTTAATTGCAACATTAATGTTATTTATTGCAATACTGTAAGAAATATGGAACTGTTGAGTGCATTTTTGGACTGAAAATGTAACTTGAGATTCCTCAATGTTTTCCAAGGCTCTGTGACAAGAAACCCCCATCTTGTTCTTATGGGAAATTTGGCATTAGGCTGTAATTATTTGTTATTTTATTAGGTGCAAGATGAGCAGCAGGAGGACTTGAAGCAGGGCAAAAAAAATATCTAGTGAGGTTCATAACATAATTAACAAATTGCTAATGCCATATTGAGGAGGTGGAAAATATACTTCACAGCCAAGAAGCTTTTAGTCTGAGGGGGGAACTAATTGAGCAAGCTTCCTTGCATTCCATCATCCACTCCTGAAAACATATTTGCAAGTCAAGTTTATTTGGAAACTGACAAATGTTAGTGTGCATGCCTCGAGTTAATCATTTGTGTCCATTGGCTAAACACTATGCATGTTTAATAGTTATATGTGTAATATATCCCATGCTAGGAACAGTTTCCAAACTTTGGAAAGCTGATAGGGAAATGCTCAGCTAGATTTATTCAGGTATCTCACCTGCTGGCTGTAAAGGTGACTGAAGCACTTCTTGGAGTTTCAATTTTATTCAGCGGCCAACATACAGTGCAGCAAGCCATGCAACCAAGTGGAATGCTGGCTTGCGGGCTACACATTACTCACCGCTCCACTGCCGCTCCTGGCAAAGATGCAGGAGGCACTCTGTGTCATTGCTGCTGCGCCTGACTGCTATAATTCCCAATGAAAATTGGGCACAGCAGCAATGATGCCAAGTGTTGTTGGCATGGATCCTCCTGTGCCTTCTCTCGAACAGGGGTTCTCAACATTGGGTCCCCAGATATTACTGGACTTCAACTCCCATAATCCCCAGCTCCAGTGGCCTTTGTTTGGGGAACATGGGAGTTGAAGTCCATTAACATCTGGGGACCCAACATTGAGAATCCCTGCTTTAGAAGTACTGAATGGTAAACAGGGATGTGCTTGAAGCATTTCAGTGCCTCTATTTTGAGGCGCTGAAATGTTTCTAGCTGCCCCAGCCAAATTGTTTTGGTGGGGGCAAGTGGGTCACTTTAACAGGAGGAAGGCAGGTCTTACTTGCCCCTCTGTTGCTCCTCTTTCGTCCCAATGCAGCACTGTTCCTATTAGGCAGCCAGGTTGCCTGTTGTGAAAAGCCACGCTGCCCAACTGTATCTTACTTAGGAACAAGAAGATCCATTTTCCCAGCAGCATGTGGGTGGTGTCAAGGAAATTGTATCTAAGCATGTGCATTCACCATCTTGGGTGGTCAGCAACACCATGCTGATGGTCTGCACATGCTCAAATGCCATTTTCTTCCCGATGTGGCCCGGGCCCACCATGGTGAACAATTCTCCTGGGTGCGTCTCAGCCAATCAGGTGCCTCCGCCGCCCAGCCAATCAGCAGGGCACTGGGACACACATTCCATGGCTCACCCAGGAGAATTAAATATATAGAAGATTGTATTAATTATGAAGAGTTTTTTAAATAATTGTTCATAATTAGAACAATTCATCTTAAAATGTGATTCAATCAAAAGGGAACGGACAAGGTTTCTGAGGGGAAATGCTGTCTGACTCATGTTTGGGATATAGTAATGGAAATTAGGGATGTGCACGAACTGATTCAGCACTTCCTTCCTGGAGTACTGGGCCAGTTCGGCCAGCAGGCATTCAAACCAGTTTGAAGGGTGTGTGTGTGGGGGGTTGCTTTAAGGGACAGGGAAGGCGCTGCCTACCTGTCAGCCCTTGCCCTGCTTGCTTTCACCCCTGCGATCCCCAAAACAGCGGGCATGCTGGGCTGCAGCGTTCCTGCTTGTGCCCCGATCAGTGTTGTCATGCTCATGACCGACACACACGGCATGCACACGGACGTGCATTGGCCATGAGCATGGCGACACTGATTGGAGCATAAGCAGGAATGCTGCAGCCAAGTGCGTCTGCTGCTTTCGAGAGCACCAGTGGGGGGGTGGGGGGAAGCAGTGGGGCAGGGGCTGACAAATAGGCAGTGGCTTCCCTGACCCTTAAAGCAACCCCTTTCTGCCCTCTTGGGAGTGCATGAACAGTTTGTGCACATCCCTAATGGAAATTACTATATACTTGGTAATAAGTACTTGGTATAGTAATATACTTGGTATAGTAAGTGTATATACTTTCTATATACTTTATAATTGGGATGTCAAATTTAGTTTATTATTAGTTGCTTAAAGAAAGTCGCATATCACCAAAAGCTTATGCCATCTGCTGTGGAAAGGAGTATCATGCATACTTTATACATACATAGATGTTCTTCTGTGTGCATTGCTTGTGATAATATAAGGCACAATTATTTTACCCACAGTGTGATAATATAATATATATTACCCACAATGTGAAGCACATCAAAGCCTATCTGGATGTGCCTTTTGATGTGTGTGCAAGAAGCACATTCTATCCAGAGCCACCACTTGTAAACTGAAGTTTAATTGGTTGTGACTAGAACTGGACCAGGGCCAAATTCTTCAAGGTTGGTCAAAGCATAGTTGCCTAACTGGCCAAGCCTTGAAAAGCTTTCCCTCACCTAGATTTGAAGGAAAGGTTTCTGTGAGACGCCTTTGGGAGAAAGTTTGGGCAAAAACCTTTGGGCAGAACATTTCGTACAGCCTTTTCTGTCCTGCTGTTAAGGCCCTCCTCAGAGCATTTATGTTGATTACACAATCACTAGTGGTACTCTGAAAAAGATGCTGTTCTGCAGTCTGGCTTAGATCCTCTTCTCCTTAGGGGAAAAGATTACACTGACTTGATAGACTGTCACACTATCAACATTGTAACTTCAAGGCTGGAAGTCATTGTTACAACTGTCACATGTTCTCCTCTGAGATGTACAGCAATATGCATGCATGTCACATCAAACTTCCATCAGTAATAGAGAGTTTTCAGAATGATGAAATCCACAGAGTTAGGCATTATAGACAGGAAGCTGCAAGGCAAATCCTCCCAAAATCTGTAAGGGAATTGACTGTGTGGGAAGGGACAAAGTGGGGAAAATGTATCTTGGCCCTAAGAAAACTCTCCACAGATCCTTTTAGGCTAACAAGCTTCAGCAGGCATTTGCTCTGATCCAACAAGAACAAGTCATACACATGTTTTTGCTCTAGTGAGGGACAATTGATGAGAAATAAAGCTGAACACAGCCAGCCCACCTAAACTAGGAATCCAAGAGTTGCTTGGGGGCATTAAACTTTGAGGGGAACTTATGAATTGGTTCATTATTTGAAAGATGACCCAGGATCCCTCACAGTATTGCATAGGATGTTGGAGTACAACTTCTGGATGACACATCACTTTACACAAATGCAAAGTATTGTGCAACTATGGTGGAGACCAATGAGGCACGAGGGGTTACCCCTGGTGAGAAAAAAAAGAGACCCATACAAATTCAAAATCTGTTTTCCCACCTTGGAAAATGAGTAACATAAATGTGAACAGCTGCAGAAAGACATGAATCCCAGAAAACACCACTTTGGTTGGCAAGTCATGGATTTTGTGACTAAAAGTCTCGAGTGCTGGGCTTTAAAAACTTGTATGTCTTTTACAGAATCTAATATTTTGCCCAGACTCCACAAGTTATAATATCTGGATGTAGATGTATTTTCCTTTAGATCTTTGTTATTTTTTTGCATGTTGGTATTCATATTTGCAATTCTTATTCATACTTATTTTTCAATATTCATTTCTGCTCACGTAAGAAATAAAAAAGAAACCACTACATTATATTAAGGAGATAAGAGGAGCCCTGCTGGATCAGATCCATACAGTCCATCATTCTGTTTCCTTTCTATTAGCAGCCATTCACTTGCTTGCAGAACGTTCACAAGCAGGGCATGCGAGCAAAAACAACCCTCTTCCATTCCTTATCCCCAGCACCTGGTATGCAGAGGTAGTCCTGCTTCTAATATGAAGCTACCATAAATCTATCAAGTCTAATAGTCACTGGTAAACATGTTCACCCATCAATTTGTCTAATTCCCTTTACAGTCATCTAAGCCAATGGCCATTATCATTTCTTGTGGCTGTGAACATTATAAATTAATTATGCATTATGAAAAGAAACTCTTATTTTGTCAGTCCTGAAGGTGCAGCCAATCAGATCCACAAATTCTAGTTTTATGAGCGAGGGCAAGACATTTTTTCTCTCCATCTAATGTTTTCTCTTACTTTGATGGAAATTATGGAGGGAACACACATAGACTAGTCACACACCATAAGTTAATGGAAAGAAGGAAGGGCATTTAATGTGGACCTGTATATAGTTCTCCAGTCCTGGGGAGGTGGCATCTGTGGTCAAGTCTCAAGGATGCAGTTGGTCTGGGGCAGATGGAGAGAACAGGTAGCAACCAGGCAGTGCTCAGTTACAGATCAAGTGTTCTGAAAACAAGGTTGATCAGAGACAAGTCTTTCAGGACCCTGGAGAGGCCCCAGGGCACAAGTAACCTTTTTGGATGACTGCTTGTTGTCAGTTGAATTCATGAGGCCCTCAGGTGCAGCGCTGCTGGCCTCTTGTGGGAATCTGGCTCAGGAGCTCACCCTCAGAAAGATCCAGCTCAAGGATCTCTGGCTTGAGAGTGCTGGGCTTAGAGGATTTCTGGAAGGGCAGAGGTCTGGCTCACTTTCAGGACCCAAACCCTTCCCCTCTACAATCTCAACCTCCTGATTCAGGCAGCTTCTTTTCCTTGATGTCAGTGTCCAAACTGCTGCTTGTGAAAAAAGAGAGATCAGTATCTGGAAACAGTCTTCCATGCATAGAACCAATGTGAATGCAATTTCACACTTAGATGCACACCCATATCTACATCATGATGTTCACCTCGGTCCTTTTGAACTAGTTCGATGTGGTTTTTGACTATGCAGATGAAGATGCACATCTTCATCCAGGGCAACAAACTGCTGCATGAGACAAGTTGTGTGTGACTAGAGTTAGATTTGAAACCAAGTTGATATAAATGATTCCACACCCCACTTTTGAAATGGAGGTGAACAATGGAGTCAAGAACAGCCTTGACAAAGAAAATGTTATTTCTCTGCAGTGTAATAATTAGCAGAGTAGATTGGGGTGGTGAGATTTGATGGCTATTCAGATTCACACAGAAACATTTTAAGGTGGGAAAGCATGATACAGTATCAGAATTATAAAATAAATAAAGTTGGATTTGACATTTCCTTTGTTGCTTTTTTATTGAAATTTAACTGCCCACTTAAATTTACTTTCCCTACAATATGTACTAGATGGCTAAGATCCCTTTTGGATTGATAGAACTTGACATGTTTTTGATCAGGCACTGAAAAAGCTAATATGCCAGTCAGACATTCACCACAGAAACCTTCTGGCTAACAAGATACAAGGGGCACTAGTCAGAGAGAGAAATGCCTCTGAAAAGCAACTGAAATAGAAACAGGCAAACATCAGGAACAGAGTTAAAAATATGATCAAATACTATTGAAATGAAAAGATAATTCCAAGATCAAAGATACTGAATGCTGAACATGAATTGTGAGTAAATCACAACTAGGTGGTCATGCATTCGTATCAGTGGATTAATGCAAAGTAAAAACAGCAGATAAGAGAAATCATCCATATTATTAAGATGGATGCTTGCATAAGACAAAGCTGATCTTTAATCATGTTAATTCAACACTCCAATAGAAAGACCATTAATCTTTGCAGAGAAGCATGTTTATTCCCCAGAATCCCAAGTGAGATGCAGACTGGCTTAGGATGGGGAAGGTTTCTGTCCAGAGGGGCCATTTCAGGATTTGGAAGAGGGGTGGGGGAGGCAAGAATCACAGCAAGGTTCAAAGGCATGTTCTTGAATATATTTAAAATTAAATTGCAAAAAATTATATTGCAAAAAGAGTATATAATATAGATATGTGTAAATCGGCTTGAGGTCGAGCTGGTTCGCCATTGAACCAGGCCAGCTTGTGGGCTTGAGGATCCGGACCTTGAGCTGGACCAGGCCAGGTTTGGCTTGACCTCAAGCTGAACACTGCCCTGCCTCCCGTGCTGGCTTGGAGCTGGTTTGGGAGTTCTAAGTTATTGTTATTATTATTATTTAACCAGACTCACAACCAGGTCCAGGTTGTCAACTGCAGCTGTGGAGGGGTCTCTGCCATCTCTCCCTCCCCATGCTGGCCTTCTCCCATTCTAAAAAAGGGTTGGTTCAGTCATGACCCAGGCCATGTAGAGGCCCATTGGGTATCCAAAATGGCTCCCACCACGAGAGTAAGGGACAGAATGGCCTGAAAATGGTCCGAGCCAGCCCTTTTTAGAGTGGGAGAGGTCTGGCAGGGGGAGGGTGACATGACAGACACACCCCACCCCACTGAGGCCATGGCCGCCAACCCGGATCTGGAGGTGAGTCTGTTAAAAAAAAGAAAGAATAGCAGGTTGTTTCAGCCAATAAGACCGAGGAAGGAAGTAAAAAGCAAGGAGGAGGGGCTGGAGGAAGTTCCCTGCTTTGGAAGATTTGGTGGCTGCTTGTAAGTTTTCTGGTAGCTTGTTTTGTTTTGTTGGGGGGTGGGGAATGCAAATCCTGGCTTGAGCTCCCTTTTCTGCCTCTATTTCTCCTTTTCCCCTCCCCCTCTTTTTCTTCTGCTTTCTGTTTTTTGCCTTTTGGCCCCTGCCTTCTCCCCCCACTTTCTGCCTTTTGGCCCCTGCCTTCTCCCCCCACTTTCTGCCTTTTGGCCCCTGCCTTCTCTCTCTCCTCTCCCACCAACTTTCTGGTTTCTGCTGCCTCCCTGCTTCCTGGTTTCTTCTTTTTGCCCCTGCTTTTTTGCCTCCTTCCCTGTTTTCCTCCATGTCGGCAGGCTTTCACCCCACCAGCATGCACATAGGGGGATGACTCCTGCCTTAGTGACTGGGCTCACCCCCCCCGCCCCCAGTGCCCACCAGCTGCCACTGGACTCAGCAAGAGGCACCGGCATGCATCAAGCTGTGAGACTTTGAATGCTAAGTGATCAGATGATGTACATGGACTGGATTATGGTTATTCATGTGTTCCAAATGTTAAGCACCAGCAAAGCTCAAGACACAATTTTTTTAGGTGCCTGAGGACACTGCAACTTAAGTATGGTATAACAAAAATAGTTAAATCAGAATGGAACAATGCATATAGATGTAAGAGAAATGAAACACTTAGGGGCTATTCACACTACCAGGCTGGCAGCAGGAAGGCTGCATGAATCTTACCTTCTCTCCAGGTGACCCAATAAACATTGCTGGGAGTGCAGACTGTGCTCCCAGACGATCTGCTACTGCGCCAGGCAGCATGGAGCTCCACGGGCTGGGATGACGTGTCCTGGCCTCCAGGCTTTCCACAATGTACTGCATGCCAAGCAGTACATTGGGGGATTCCCTCAAGAGACGGGCACTCTAGGCACCCATCTCTGTGTCTCCTTGGGCTGAATGCAGCCCAAGGAGACACACGATCCTGGAGCCTGGGTTAACAGCATGCTGGCACTGTTGACCCAGGCTAAAAGCCAGACCAAAAAGCCAGGCTGTGACACTGCCCTGCCAGGACTGGTCCCAATCCCAGTGGTTCTCATGCATAGCCTAACCCAGGCTGGCCTTCCCAGGCTACTTGTGAGAACAGCCTCTTAATGTTGCTGTTAGTACTGGGTTAGATGGGAATGCCTTTAGAGCAGCCTTGTGGATAAGAACCAAAAGGAATGGCTTATACTACAGGGTGGCTTCAGTCATTTTATGAATTACTAGCTCTTAAGGAATTATGCTGCCCTGGGAGAAAGGATGAATAGTTTGCTGCTAGGATTGCTTTCCCATGGTGTGATCTCACAGTACTGAGAAGTGTGTGCATATCACAATCATGTGGGCCATCATATGGGTCTTCCCCACTTGGGATGTGCACAAAACCAGCTTGGCCAGTTTGGTTCTAATTTGAACCAGCTTCAAACCAGGGTGAGTAGGTTCGGTTTTGGTTTTGCTCGAACCACTCCTCTGGTTTGGTTCAAATTCGAACCCAATTCGAATTGGTTCTAAAAGGTTCTACATAGGTTATAATGGGGACTTGAACTGGCCCATTACTCTCTATGTAGAGCACCTAGGGGCACAAAGCTGTGGTGGGTGGTAGGCACCGAGGGGTGCCACCCACCCACCAAACTCTAAAGCAATCAGACACTCCTAAAATTTTTAATGAGTTTTTGAAGATTTTTCCAATTTTGCATTTCTCCCATAGGGAATAATGTGGATCTGAGGCAGTCCCATTCTTCCCTTTTGGGGGTGCCAGGGCACCCCAAAGTGGGTCTCGGTTATGGTGGGTTATACCACAACATCCCCCAGGCAGCCCCAAGCCGATGGGGTTCATGGCTCCCCCCCCCCAATTTTTTTCAGTTACTGTCCTTTTATGAAGTCTATCTCTATCAGAGTAGCTTCTCTGGTCTGTATATATATATATGTGTGTGTGTGTGTGTGTGTGTGTGTGTGTGTGTGTGTGTGATCTTAATAGGCATTCATTGAGAGAACTTACACACAGCAAGTTCAAACACAAATTGAGAGAACTCATACAGCCACCAAGAATCCAATTTGTGTTTGGATTTGTTGTGTATGAGTTCTCGCAGTGAATCCCTATGAAGATGCATAGGGCAACTATGTTACCTGGATGCTTTCGCCTCCTTGAGGTCAAGGGCATCCCTGACAGTCAGGTGAAGTGTGTGTGCTATGCAGCGGATGTTCACACACTCCAACACTGACCGTTACATTGGAGCCATTGTCAGTCACAATGAAGCCCCGGGAGACATGTGGCAACCTGCCTATCCACTCCTCAATTTGGCGGCCAAGCATGGCTGCCACCTCCTGCTTGGTGTGCTTGACATCCAAGGTCTCCACGTGCAAGATGGCCCACCTGTGCTGAAATGCAGTGTGGGATGTGCTGGAGCCAGAGGCAGCACCAGAGGTCCTCTCTTTCTCCAGACCCCACCAGTGGGCAGTCAGGACCAGGAAGCAGCGTGCATCCCACTCACACTGTTCCACAGATCAGTGGTGAAATGCACACTGGTGCCAGCCAGTGCAGCACGCAGCTTAGCATCCTTGCCCCAACTGACCTGTGCCCTGCAGTGGACATAGCGAGCAGCAGTTGGGGCATCTTGAGAGACCTCAAAATGCCACCAAATAGCACTGCTCTGGGTGGCCTCCGACACCCTGGGCACAGTCTTGGGCCGCTTGGGTGACGGCGGACCTTGGGGGCTCCTGGTGCTCACCCACCACTGTCACCCACCCACTTCCTCCACCCTGTGCGGAAGAAGAAAGGCATGGCATCACTGGTGGAGGGGCCTCCCCCTCCACCTCAGCAGCAAACCCTTCCCCCTCGGAGCCAGACTGGGAGGACCCAGCACTGGACTCCGCCATGACCTGGGCATCATCAGGGGGCCCTCCCCTGAGAGGCAAGAGGAGCATTGGAGGGGCCACAAGAGGGAGGAAAAATTTGACTGCACTGCCAGTTATCAAGCCCCTGCCCTCCACCCCCACCACGGAAGGAGCTTCTCTGGAAGGAGAGCCACCTACCCCCCAAGCTCCACATGGGGTGGCAAAACTGGTGGCACACCACCCAATGGACCTGCCACTGGTCCAGAAACTAGTTTGGCGGCAGCAGGCTTCTATGGATAGGCGAGCTTTCATGCCACCCCCTCACCTAGGCCAAATAATTCACCAATGGGGACCTGTGGGACACCAGGATGGTGTCTTATCTGCCCCACCAGCTTCCCACACCAGCTTGGGGACCCCTCCCACCTCTGCCTGCCACCCTGCTGCAAGCTCAGCTCACCACACAGTGCTCAGACATTCCCAAAAACCCTGGTGGCTTTTACAAAAGTGGGGGAACAGAAAGAAAGAAAGAGGAGAATTTTTTAAAAAAAACACCCTATTGGGGGACCTTTTAAAAAACCCTATGGGAGGGCTTTAAAAAAAAACACTATTTAAAGAAAACCCTTTTAAAAACAAGTGTACCCACCCACACCACCCACAACAATACAATATAATAAAAACAATGCAATAAAGCATACAGGGGGGGGGGCAACTAAGGGGGAACCTGTGAAAACAAAAAACAACCTGTGAAGAAAAAACACAGAAAATATACCTCCCCACACCCAAACATGAAAGGAGTACCTATTTAACAAACACTAAAAGGGAAAGTAGGGACAATAAAAAGTAATCATTTACTCCCTCATTGTCCTGAAGATCTTCTGCCCCACACACTGGTCAGGAGAAAAAAAGACGGAATTCCAGACCAGTGGCAAGCTGGCAGCATGGGCAGCACAGCTGGGGTGCGGGGTGGCGGGAGAAAAGCTTCCCAGTTATTTCACCTGCCCAAACAAACAAATTAATGTAAAAACACTGATTAAATCAATAAAAAGGCTGGTGGGGGGAAAGACTGTGGGGATGGGGAAGGGATGGGGGAAGAAAGGGGAGGACAGAAGTGCTGGACTCTAGAGCAGGTGGTGTGCTAAGCACAGAATGAAAAAGATTAACAAAGAAAAGCACCTGCTCCAGAGAAAAAAAGGAATCTGTTTTCAATAACACCCAGGCATAGGCGTAACTATAGGGGGGGCAGGGGGACACATGCCCCGGGCGCCACTTGGCAGGGGGTGCCAAAAAGTGCCCCCGCCAATTTGCCAAAAATTTTTTTTTTATTTTATTTATTTATTTATTTATTTATTTTGCAGAGCAGTCCCCCTCCCCCGGTCCCGGTGGGCCCCCCCCCCATTGGCATTGCTCATCCAGCACTGGGCGCCACGGCATCTTCGTAGTCCAAGTCTCTGACTCTCACTCCCCGGCGCGCCCCGCCGCCCCGCCACCAGTCGCGCATGCGTCAAGAGGAGGACACGCACCAGAGCAAACTTCCTGAACAACTTCCTGAACGCCCGAACCAGTTCCCCTTTTTTCTCATTCAAGTCCTTCCTCCCCTATAATCTAACCACGTTTTAACTGAAAAGGTTCAGGGAGGGGGAGATGGGGGGATGTGGATTAGCTGTTTCAGCCCATCAGGAAAGTCTAAACCTCCACCGATTTAATTAACCAGACTGAAAATCAGATGAACAGAGAATGTTTTAATGAAAGGTGGTATATAAATTTAACAATAAGTAAAACTATCATTAGGAGCAATTAGCGATTACTTAAACATTGGTGCTGCCAAGCAATTTGTAAATAAAACTTGAAGCCCTTTGAAAATAAGCTGGAATTAATTGTAGGTTGGGCAGGGGTGAAAGTATATACTTCTAAACATTTATTGTTAAATTTATATACCACCTTTCATTAAAAACAACCCCAAAGTGGTTTCGTTTTAGTCATGGATTTTAATTTTAATTGCTCTTTTTGTCAATGTGATGAAGATTAGTTAAATCTGAGTGGTCTTAGGCAACCAATGTTGCATCTGAAATGCCATTTCATTTTTTATTGTCATAAATACTCTCCAACCAATTTAAATAGCAAAGGTGTATATTATCGCTTTATTCAATTGCAGGGAATCTCAAAAAAGCAGGATTTGCAACTAAGGCAGTGCATATCTTCTCTAAAATGGCTCTTTTCTAGTTTTTCTAACTTTGAAATCGTAACATTAAACAAAGCATAAATGCATAAATGCTTCCCCCTCCATTTGAAACCTTTTCTGGTGTAAATAGCGCACGGTTTTGGAAAAGGGGAGTCTTTCTTTAACAGCGGGAGAATAAGGAGTCTTTAGCACTATCACCCTAGTCCCTCGAATTACTTTGGAGTCCTTGGTTTTCATTTTGTTAAAATACAGTCACTCACAAGGGAAAGTCAGGAACAGAACCAGGGCGTGAGGGAGGGGCATCATAATCATAATCATCATCATTGCATCATAATTCTGATGTTTGAGATACAAGCCAACTTCACAGGGTTGTTGTGAGGAAAAACCTAAGTATAATGTAGTATGTATCATCATTGCATCATAATTCTGATGTTTGAGATACAAGCCAACTTCACAGGGTTGTTGTGAGGAAAAACCTAAGTATGTAGTGCATTTTGAAATTTTTGGTAATTTTTGTATTTTTTTAAATTTTTAAAATAAAAGTTTTCTGAAACGTGTGTCAGTCAGATGTATGTTGGGGATGCGGTGGGGGGGGCGCAATTTCAGTGCTTGCCCCGGGCACCGTTTTCCCTAGTTACGCCTCTGCACCCAGGAAAAAAATAAAAACAACTGGCAGTGACTGCTGAGCTGAGGAGGACTCTCTCTATCTCAACTCAGGCAACAGATTTTAAAGCAGCAGCCACCACAAAAGCAAAAAAGGTAGGGGGAAGTGGAGACTGTGTTAAGGAAATGGGCCAGAGAGAAACCTCAGGCCAAAGGGCCTGGGCCACCCTGGTCCAGAGGAGAGGGGAGAGAGAGCAAGACAGACACTCACTCACTTGGGAGGGGGGGAGCAGCAGAACACACACACAGTCACACCAGGGGAAAAAAGATTTAAAACAGGGGAGAGAAAAGGGGGGGGGGCAGAAAAACAGGCAGAAGGGAGGATTGGGAACAACCCCTGGGTTAGAAGGAAAAGTAGAATGAGAAATATAAAGACCTCATCTTTATTTTTACCTCCTCATATACATTACTTGCAGATGGGCAAGTTGTGCTTAAAAGGAATCTTCCCTTCTATAAGTGTTCCCTCTTCTCTTTATAAAATGGAATCTCAAAGTTATAGGGATGTAACAGTTATGGGAATTTGCATCTGAGATTTAAATGTCGTCTAATAACCAGCCTGTGTTATTTCCTTGCGATGTTATTTCACTTTGCTGTCACCAGTCCCTACTCCTCTCACATAAGGCTGGGTTCAAGGTACCTTTGGGCAATCTGTAATCTTTTATATGCTTACAGCTGTACTTAAAAGCACATGCCCTCTAAATGATGCTTTTTCTCAGTTAGAGCACACAGGGTACCGTGAACCTGTTTTGAAAACACACACACACACACACACACACACACTTTCCTTTTGTATCTTATGGTATCTGTGCTGTGCCTCATACTAGAAGAGTTTTGCACAAAAGCAGCTGCAGTAATGCCCTCTTTCTGACCCCTGTGACTGTTCCATGCTAGTCTGGGTAAAGCACGTAGCTGTTTTGCATTGCTCCCAGCTAACTCACCTATTCTTGGGTGGGGGTGGGGAGGATTTAAAGAGGGATTTGGCATGAAAATGCCCTTGCAATTTTTCTTTTAAATCATAGTGCTATATTCTGGGCTGCATGCATTCTGTGCTAAATTTTTAAAATAGCAATTCTGTGCCAGGGTAACCCAAATTCTGGCTCACAAAAAGCTGAATTCCGTAACTGAATAAATTATTCAAACAAGACTGCATAATTTCTCTTATTTTGCATAAGGTATCCCATGATTTCTTACCTTTTGCATAAAACTGCTTCTACTACCTACTGGGTTGGGGAGGGAAAGGTTAAACCGGGCATTGAAGCACTTACCACTGATCACTGGAGATCTTATTCAGCACATTTCTGGCTTCTGAGGTTTCACAGGGCATCTTCAAGCACATCTTGATGTGCTTTAAGGTTAGAAACTTACTTTTCCTAAAATGAAAATGAAGTTCCCTATTTAATAACCATGAACTCACACCATGCACACGTGCCTGGAGATAGATAGATGTGTGTGTGTGTGTGTGTATAATGTAAAATATTTATACCCTTCCCCTTCAGTATATTACTGCTCAGGGCAGCTCACAACATTTATAATTTATTTTAAAATCTAATAATATAATCAGTTTTACCAACCCTCCCAAAGCATTTCCATCTTATCTGGATTAAGTTTCAGTTTGTTTGCCCCCATCCAGTCCAGAATAGCCTCCAAGCCAAGGTTCAGAGCATCCACTGCCTCCCTGGTGGCTGCTGATTTAAAAGATAGGTAGAGCTGGATTTTATCAGCATATTGATGGCACCGCAGCCCACACTTATGGATGACCACTTCCAGAGGTTTCATGTAGATGTTAAACAGCATGGGGGACAGAATAGATCCTGGTGGCACCCCATAGGCCAAAGGCCAGGGGGTGGAGCTAGCATCCCCCGGCACCACCTTCTGAGTATGACCCTCAAGGTAGGAGCAGAGCCACTGTATAACTGTGCCTCCAAATATGCCATCGATTTTATATTTATTGATATAACTCATTTTTTGAAAATATTAATCAGTATGGATACATCATTGGGCATCTAAGATGGAGAGGAGAGCTAGTCTTGTGGAAGCAAGCATGATATGTCCCCTTAGCTAAGCGGGGGTCCACCCTGGTTGCATATGAATGGGAGACTTGATGTGTGAGCACTGTAAGATATTCCCCGCAGGGGATGGAGCTGCTCTAGGAGAAGCAGAAGATTCCAAGTTCCCTTCCTGGCTTCTCCAAGATAGGGCTGAGAGAGACTCCTGCTTGCAACCTTGGAGAAGCCACTACTAGGGATGTGCACGGACCGGTTCGGAGGCCTCCAGACCGGTCCAGACACGGGGTGGTTTGGTTCGGGAAGATGGGGTGGGGGGTTCCAATAAGGACGGGGGTGTGTGTACGTGCAAAAGGCTTCTTAGAAGCCATTTGCAGCCAAGCTGGCAAAGGGGAAGGGGATGGCAGGGAGTTCTCCTGCCGCCCTCTTGCAATGGGAAGGGATTTAGCAAGAAGGGGGCAGCAGGGGTCTTGGGGGTGGCAGGGGGTTTGAAGGGGGCAGCCGCCAGCCGAGCGGGGTTTTGAAGGGGGTGGCAGGGAGATATCCTGCCACCCGATTGCTCAATAAAATACGGCGCAGTTGTTGGGAGGGGTAAGTAAAGCCCCCCTATCCTTATTGGAACCCCCCACCCCAGTGCCGGACCGCAGCTCCACGGTTCCGTGCACATCCCTAGCCACTACCAGTCTGTGTAGACAATACTGAGCTAGATGGACCTGTGGTCTGACTCAGTATATGGCAGCTTCCTATGTTCCCAGGAGCAGTTGTTTTCAGATGATTGGGTAATGCCAGCTAGTCCAGATTATACTATGACATGACAAATGTTTGTGCATGTGGAATGGTACTATCTGCAGAGAACTTATGGATCCAGCTGGATTTCTGGAATGCACTGTGGATTACTTGGACGAATAACAGGATCAGGTCTGTTGAGGTCCTTGTTGAAGAGGGAGGGAGGTGTATCGTTAATGAGGGCCATATGCAAATTTGCCCCAATAAATGAAGCATGGAGACAGCTGGAGCACCAGTGGTGAGACTACTGCTGAATCTGACTGTATAAGCCATAGAACCTATTTGCAGGTCTATGAGGTGGTGGCAGTACTGGTGAAGACATCTTTCTTTACTTCTCTTTCCTTGGCTGAACTGCATCCAGCAAAGCTGCTTAGTGTGGTTAAAGGGCAAAAATGTCAGAGGTTGATCTGTCAGAATTGGAGTCATTTAGTGCTTGCTGTGACCACTTTTCTCAATTCTTTGCTGATAGAATTGCTCAGATCAAGTCTGAGTTGAATGCTGCAGTTACAATAAATTCTGAACCAAGGTTTCAGAAGCATCTAATTGTCACATTCCCTTGGCTCAACTTGTGTTTCAGCCTGCTTACCTTGGAGGAGGTAGATAGAGTGCTGGGAGTTGTGAAGGCTACCTTGTGTAGCTTGGATCCATTCTCATCCTGACTAAGGCCAGCTGGGTTGAATTCAATAATTTTACTGACAAGAATGATCAGTCCTTTGGAGGAGGAAAGGATTCCACTTTCTCTAAAGAAGTCAATGATTAGGTTCTCCTCTAAAAAATAAGTTATGCCTGAATGAGTTGGTTCATTTCAGGCCTGTCTCTTTCTGGTTGATGGAATGGCTGCAGAGCAACTTTGGATACATCTAAAGGTAAAGTGTGCCATCGAGTTGGTGTCGTCTCCTGGTGACCACAGAGCCCTGTGGTTGACTTTGGTAGAATACAGGAGGGGTTTCATTTTGCCACCTCCCGTGCAGTATGAGATGATGCCTTTCAGTTTCTTCCTATATCGCTGATGCCCAATATAGGTGTTTCCTGGGAAACATACCAGTGGGGATTTGAACTGGCAACCTCTGGCTTGTTAGTCAAGTCATTCCCCAATGCGCCATTAGGTGGCTTTTCGGACACATCCACCTTGACCCTTTTCAGTCATTCTTCTATATTGACTATGGCACTGAGACAGCTTTAGTAGCTTTGGTGGATCCTTTCCGGTTGGTGCTTCTGGATTTCTCAGTGATATGTGACATCAAGGACCATTAACCTCTTCTTCTGATTGTTAGAATATCTATTTGGGATCACTCTTGAGTGGTTTCATTTCTATTTGCAAGGTTTCACTTAATGGCTGGCAACTGGAGAAATGAGCTCAGCCTTTCTGAGAGTGCTGTGTGGGGTTTCATAGGCTAGACTTTTGCAGTTGGGTGCCATCATTGCTCTGGAAGAGTAATCTTTTTATGTCCATTTTGTTTGCCCATTGGAGCAAGTTTGTAGCCTGGAGGATGCTCCTTGTCCTCACAATGTGCCTGCAAGCATAGATGGCTGTTGTGGCCAGTCACAACGTTTACTCCTTGCTTGATCTAGCTAAATTGTGCGCAATCAGTCAGACCTTTGTAATAGGCTATTGTAATGCTGCTTGTGTGGGGCTGTCCTTGAAGATGACTTCAGTTGATGCACAACACCACGCCTGCCTCCTTGGGGTGGGGGGTGGGGGGGGGAACAGGACAGGTGCATCTACAACTACAAAGGCTGCACTAGACACCAATTAGCTTTTGGGCCCAATTCAAGATGTTGTTTTTAACTAGGGATGTGCCTGAACTGGTTCGGTGCCTCAGGATGGAAGTGCTGAACCAGTTTGGGTGGGTGCATCTGAGCTGGTCCAGTGGGACGGGGATTGGTTCCTTTTAAAAAAGAGGGATGCAGGTGCTTACCTGCTCCTCGGCTGCCCCACTGCTCATCTGGGACCAATGCTGGCATGCAAAAGACCATGTGTGGCTGCTTCCTTGTTCCCAGCAGCTTGCACACGGTGTCGGCATGCACAAGGCTGCTGCCGTGCTGATGCCATGTCAGGCTCCTGGGAAGGAAGCAGCCATGAGTGGTCTTTTGCACTCCAGTGCTGGTCCCAGATAAGCAGTGGGGCGGCAGAGAAGCAGGTGAGCACCTATGTTCCTCCCTTAAAGGAACTGATCCCTGTTCCACCTGCGGCTGCCAAACCAACTTGTGCACATCCCCATTTTTAACCTTTAAAACTAATCCCAATCCAGGATCTATATACTTGCAAGGCTGCCCTTTTCATATATGATCATCTCCATCCATGAAGCTCAGCAGTGAGTTGAGCTTCAGTGCTATCCAGAGCTGCCTCGTGACCAACACAACCACAACAAATTGTACAAAGTAAGATGAATTATGCAAATTGGTTTCAATTTTCATAATGCATCTGGATGGCAGAATTTAGCTTTCCTTGGAGCAGAATTTGGATGGCCTGGGTGCAGAATTTAATTTGATTTAATTTAGAATGGAGGACAGAGAGTCCTGCTTATATATGCAATGAATGTGCTCTTCTCCCAGTCAGTGAGGACCCTTCCTTTGTAACAAGAACAGCTACTCTTTGTTTAACCTCCTCCTCATCCCATTAGGTGTCCCAGCTGCTTCTGGCTTGCGTTTGAAAGATGCAGCTTGTTTAGGAAACTATTGGAACTGTGGGTATATTCCTTGAGAGAGAAAAATGAAATGCTCAGAGTTTTCTATTCCACACTCCACCCCCCCCCCCCACCGCCTGCAAGATTTCCCCTTCTTCTCAGCCTGCAGCAAGTTAAAATGGGTTGTGCTTGCAACAGGAGTGGTTTCATTCTTTACCATATAATTTGTATTCTTAACCCTTATTTCATCTAAATAGGTGACAGCAGCTGTACGGGAGGAATTCTGTTTCTCAGATGCCCAGCTCAATTACTGTTAGTTCTGCCAAGGGAGCAGCCGCATAACTAGTTCCCTCCCATTCTCCCAGAACACAAAACCCAAATTCATTCTGACTATCCCCTTTCACATTTTAATCACTCAGTGAGGGGGCAGCCCATGATGTATAGCTCCTAAACTGCTCTGCGACCAGCACCGGCTCTCTCTTTGGCTTGATGATAGAATTTCATTACATTTTAATAGAACTTTAGAGCGGGGCCAGCTTACTCCTGCTGCAATTTTCTTGACGGTTCTTTAAAGAGTGGCAGAGATCTTTAAGGCAAAGCAGAGTAGACAGGCTGCAAGCCAAGGGAAGAGCTTTAAATCTGCAGTAGGCAGCGACAGCACTCGTCCCGTGAAGAGGTCTCTTGCACATGGCCACAAGGCAGCTGTTCTGCAAAATGTACAATGGTGACACTGTGCTGCCTTTGTTCCTGGAGAAGTAGCCAAGGAGCTGCTACTGTTCACCCTGGAGAGACCCCCAAGCCTGGGAGGCTACTTGCAGTCTGCAGGGCTTGCAGCCTCCCCGTTGGGGGTCTACGCGTGTGTCGCCACACTCCGTGGCAACACATGAGCAAAAAGACAAGGTTAACTGAGCACTCACTCCATTAACCTCCTCTTAGGGGAGGGGTATTTATGAGGGTTAGCTGCCAGGAGCTGCGTGGCTCCCATTGCAGCACACGATCATCCAAAAGCGGGCTAGGCTCCCTTAGCCGGCTTTTGGGCGATCTTGAGAATCACCTCATTGTATCAGCCATTAACTTGGTGGGTTTGTTTGTTTAAAGAACTCTAAAACAAATGTTTGCACAAATGTTGAGACACCTCAGATTTCATATTCAGTGTCCATATAATGAGACTGGCAGAAAGAAGTTGACTGAGAAAACTTATTCACTCTGCTCTTGATTTCCTTCAAGTCAGGACAAGTAATATAAGATTTTATTCTCTGTGAATTTTAGTCTGTCCCAAAACTTTGGGCACATCTTCACTTTCCCCTGCCCCCAAGAACCAACATTTGTCCAGATCATATAATGCACTCTCTCTCTCCCTGTACACATATACACATTAGGCTGAGCTCCAGAAAAGAATATAAAGACTTATTCACAGAAATTCTGGCTGAATCACTAAATGATGAAAAGGCTCCCTATGTCATAGAATCCTTCCAGCCTTGGGCACACATTGTTCCTTGGAAGTAATACTAAGAGATAAACTGACATGTTTACTTTAGCTGCAGGCCTAGTGCTGGGACACAGTTAGAAGTAATTCACTAGAGATATGCAAGGATCTACCTTGAAGTAATTGGAACTTAACTCTGTGTAAAAAAGGGACAGATGCAAATTCCATTTACCCTGTGGTAAATATCTAAAAAAACACCCGTACCTTCCTTTTGATCAAATGACAGAAGAGCAGTGGCTTGGACTCAGCCCTGCCAACTTGCTTTATTGTTTCCGCTGCTTCTATTGTCTGCTGTATGGCAATCAGTCTGCAGGGATAGAAAGGAAATCTGGCTAAGGCTTTGCTCAGATATATCTTAAAGTCTGAAGATAGAATAACTAGCTGATTTACCAAATGAATGCGTAGAAGGCAATAGGGATGTGCAAAGATGAAGGTTTGGGCAGTATATAAATGTGATGAATAAATAAACCAGTTCAGGGGTCCACAGTTCACGGTTTTGGTTCAGGGATTCGATGGTTCGGGGGCCGAACCGAACCCCCCTTGGTCCGGTCCGGACTGTCAGTGTCTGACCAACTGCCAGGGAAGATCACGAGACAAAACGGAACTGCTGAAACTGGATATGGCTCGGGAAGTTCGTCTTGACTGGACTTGGCTGCACGCTGTCGACACGGAGGTTGACTAATGTTGCTTTTCAGCAGTGAGTAGAAGGTTGGTGACGTGATTTATAGTGCAAGCCGAGAGCTCCCAGCTGGCAGGAATTCAAGGCTTATCAGCCCTCTGCAAGAGGCATTTGCTTCTCCTAATAGTCTCCAATTGAGCCCTGTGTCTCATAAGACGCCGCTGTTGTAGAGTCAGCGGGGGTTGGTTGCATAGCTCCTCTTCAGATTGGTCCTTCACAATTTCTGCTGCCTCAGGTTGTTGTGCCTGCTCTGAATCATTAGCCACAGCTGTTTCATGAACACTGCCAGGCTCTGCCTGTCAGACACTCCATCGCCTGGAAAGTTGACAGCTTCCCCTTTGTCCTCGCTGTCTGAGATTGATGGCGTGACACGGACCAAACCTCCCCCAGAGTTCCGGGGGTTTGGATCGAAGATGCTTAATTTTTTTTAAAAAAAATTTAACCTTGTACTCCCTAGGGGGGAGTTCCTGGAGGCAGGATTTGTCTGTCCATGGAGGTTCCCCTTCCCCCACCAGCCTTCTAAATCACCCACTCGCCCCGTTTGGGCATTCTTTGGCCGGTTTTCGGCCTTCACCCGGCAGCCATCTTGGGGGCTGGGCACCTAGAACTGGTTCTAAAAAGTCCTCCATAGGGAATAATGGGATCTGACCCATGCCATTATTCCCTATGGGTAGCACCCAGGGGTGCTAAAATGGGGTGTGTGGTAGGCCCCCATGGGTGCCAACTACCACCCAAGCTCCAAAGTAATAGGTCAAAGAGGAGATTTCTAATGATTTTTATTATTTCTCTCATAGGGAATAATGGGTGCTGGTATTTTTCCCACTGCAAATGCACAGTGGCATCCAAAATGGCCACCATGCTGGGGAATAGGCCTGGAAAGGGCCAAAGACCACCCAAACCAGGTAATTTTTGCATCAAAAAAGGCTGGGGGGGAGGGGAATTTCCGCCGAACTCCCACCACCTCAAAGAAGACCCCCCCGGAGGGAGTAAGTTAATTTTTAAAAAATTGCTTGACGAACCCTTGAACTGTGTGTGTGTGTGTGTGTGTGTGTGTGCGCGCGCATTCAGTCCAGGGTCGAGCCGAACCGGGGGGGGGGGGGGTTGGTATTGAACTGGACCGTATTCAAACCTTTTTGCACACCCCTAGTGTCTGTGTGTGTGTCCACGCCCATCAGCTTTGCAATGGTTAGGCCAATATGAACCAAATTGGGTATAGTTGTTTGTGTTGATGTCATCCACCCTGATTCAAGATGGAGGACATGTAAACTTTTGAGGCGCAAGTGGGCTAAATTGTGGCGTATCTAACTGATTTGAACCAAATTAGGTACAGCAGTAGGGGCACATAGGGACACCTCAATGGTTGTGCAATGGTGTAGTCAGCCAGTGCTGACATACTAACAGGTGGCCACCTATCACTGTGTGGATCCCCATAATTTACCATGCACTTGTGTAATGCATTTTGGGATTTCTGGCTCCTGCACCTCCACACTTCATGGGGCAGTAGCGGCACATCTTGGCACATCACCTGCTTGCCCAACAACTCTAACTAGTTTGTCTATGGGGAAGGTAAGGTGCTGCTGTCTTCTTTGCCGCCTGCCCTCAAGTCCACTCACAGAATTGTGAGAATGGGCTTTGTATTTGATAATGTTTCTGTTCTCCTTTTCAAAGTTTCCTTTCTTTGCTCTTGTAAGGTGCCTGTTAAAGAAGATGCAAATGAAGAGACAAGAGTCCCATGGTGCTCTAAACTTGTTAATTGAGCCAAACACATATTGGCCAAAGCCTTCTTCAGGGGCAAACTAGGACACATATTAACATAGAGAATGTTAAAATATGCAATCATTAAACTCTTAAAAACCAATAATATTTCAACCTGTTATGAAAACTTGCATATTATCCAATGTAATCCTGTCACAAAAACACTTCTCCAAAAACAGGTAACAATCTAAGTAATAATTTAAAATAGAAGCTCAGTTTTGCAAAAGCAGTACTTGACCAAAAATAATGCTGAAAAACAACATGCCAATACTTACATCTTGGACTAGCCAAAGCCAATGAAGCACATTTACATCTGTATTCTTCATTTGCATCCGTATTTCGTGCTTCTCATTTCGATTCATCTGTGCCTGTTAAAGAAGAACTTGTTTCTGTAATCACCCTCTCTAATAAAGTCAAAAGGCAGGTTCCTCCACAGTAACCAGCTGTGATATAAACTTAACTCAGGTTGCTTGGAATTCCAGGTACAACCTTTTTCACTAAAAGGCAGTGTAGGTCAAAGATATGAATGGACCTATCATATTACACAGAAAAGGTGCAACTCTAAAAGTTGATGTGTCTTGACAGTCTATCACAGGCAGCTATACCTCTGAGAGCAGAGTATAGACAGGTTACTAACCTGCGGTAAAGAAGATGCAGGATTTTCTTCTTCTTTACCAAAAGGTATTCTTCAGTGTACACATTGCCTAAAAGAAGCTGTTATTCTGCATGTTAGCTTAGTAAGAAGTGGAGACTGTAGGAGGGAAATTTCAGATGTTATCTCAATGTTTCAGTTGTATCATAGAATAACTAGTTTCATGATGCTATTAATTGTTAATCTGGTCTGTGATTGCAATAAACATACTACTACTAGTAGTTTCATGAAATTACTAATGGAAATATATATTTAACATATATATTGTGTGCAACTGAAACTGGGCCAGTTCAGCTGAACACAGAGCCCTACTTGCAATAAAGTTTGGGTCTCAATGACAATACTTCCTCCTTGACATCCCCAGCTGATGTCATGGTGGGTGTGTTCTTGCCACAGCCCTGATGTTATTGCATGTAGGGATCTGTATTCATCTGAACCAGCCCATTGTGTGCTGAAGGAACTGAGATTCGGCTTTCCCCCTCACAATTGTCCTCTATGATTCCACAAGTAATTGCACTTTAATAATGCTATGAAGAATTGGTTTCAGGATTAAGATATATAACATTTAAGCCCTGCTAACTGGGCAAAGAGGCACCTTTTAACGTGGTGATTCTCTTTATATAGCAGGGGGGAAGTAACTGGCCCTATCCACCCCGGCACAGTACTTCCAGTGACTGTTGTTGGTGTCTATCTTACATTTCTCTTTAGAATGTGAGCCCTTTGAGGACAGGGTTCCATCTTATTTGTTAGTTATTTCTCTGTGTAAACCGCCCTGAGCCATTTTTGGAAGGGCGGTATAGAAATTGAACCACCACACCAACCACCACGGTTCAACTTCCAGCTCTATAAACAGTTGCCAAAAAACAACTTGCTCAGGCATTAAAAGATGTCAGTGTTGCACTTGCAGAAACAACCACCAATAATTTGCAAGAAACAAACCAACTGATGTACAGTGCAGCAACACCACCACCACAAGAGCTCAGATATAAGATCAGTAGATGTATTTAAAAAAAGAAAGAAAGAAATTAGTACATCACGTAAATGGAAGATTAGATTAGAAAATAAGATCTCCAGGTTTAGATCAGATGCTAGTAAATTGAAAGATATGAAAGACAAGAAGCTGAAGAATGAAAACAACAAACAGTATCTGATCCAAAAATACCACCTAGATTCAAGGAGAATCAGATAAGTCCTGGAAATAATAGAGCAGCAAATAACAGCAGTGTCAAAGAAGATTAGCAGATACAAAGCCAGAATTACACAACACAGGCAGAATCTCCAACTCCAATCGAATCAGAGACGTTTCTACCAAAGTACAGAAGGAGAAACTACAAGAAACATAGAAACACCAAATAAAGAAGAAACAGTGCAATTCTGGGGGAAATTATGGGACAATCCAATAGACTATAATAAAAAAGCAGGCTGGGTGAAAGAGATCAAAAAATGTAACCACAAATGCAAGATCTAATAATAACACCAGAATTAATAAGTGAAAGAGCAAAGAAAATTAAAAATTGGACTGCGCCAGGCGATGATGAGCTTCATGGCTTTTGGCTTAAACACCTAACAAGCCTTCATAAACAACTATCAAAACAGTTCAATCACATTTTGCAAGGAGGTGATATTGAACAGTGGCCAACAACTGGGAAAACTCATCTCATCATGAAAGACCCAGCAAAAGGTGCAGTTCCAAGTAATTATAGACCGATAACCTGCCTGCCAACCATGTTCAAATTATTAACTGGAATAACGGCAGATGAAGTAATGCAACACTTATTAACTAACAAACAGCTTCCAGTTAAACAGAAAGGAAATTACCCGAACACCAGAGGCACAAAAGACCAGCTACTGATTGACAAAATGATTTTAGAAAATTGCAAGAGAAGAAAAACCAATCTAAGTGTTGCATGGATTGACTACAAGAAGGCCTTCGACTCACTGTCTCACACATGGATACTAAAATGTTTAGAAACAACTGGTGTCAGCAAAAACATTCAGATGTTTATTTAAAAAGCAATGAGCATGTGGAGTACACAGTTAACAATCAATGGCGAGACACTTGGACAGGTAAGCATTAGAAGAGGCATTTTCCAAGGGGACTCACTATCCCCTCTGTTTGTAATTGCCATGACTCCACTTTCATAAATACTAAACAAAACAGGCCTCAGATACCAAACATCTAAAACATCAAGTCAAATCAACTATCTGCTGTACATGGATGATCTGAAGTTGTATGCAAAGTCCCAGTCAGAAATTGATCACTGCTGAACACTCTCCGTATATTCAGTAGCGATATAGCAATGGAGTTTGGACTAGACAAGTGTGCTGCATTAATAATGAACAGAGGAAAAATAAGAAAAACAGAAGGAATAGACCTGTCCAATGGAAGCAACATCAAGAACCTGGAAGAGAAAGAACATTACAAATACTTGGACATTCTCCAGGCTGATAACATTGCACACGCTGAAGTTAAAAGAAAAATTGGGAGTGAATACATCAGGAGAGTTAGAAAAGTCCTCAAGTCCTAACTCAATGGTGGGAACACCATAAAAGCCATAAACACTCGGGCTATACCTGTTATGAGATACACGCAAGAATAATAGACTGCACCCAGGCAGAGCTAGAGACGCTAGATCGTAAGACCAGGAGAATAATGACCATCAATCATTCTCTACACCCCCGCAGTGATGTAGAAAGGCTATTCCTCCCTCGCAGCTCAGGTGGAAGAGGAATGCTGCAAGTCCATCAAACAGTAGAGGAGGAGAAAAGAGGCCTTGAAGAATATATCAAGGACAGTGAAGAAGATGCACTTCAAATGGTCAATAATGAGAAACTATTCAACACCAATGAAACAAAGCAGGCCTACAAGAACGAACAAGTCAAGAACCGAGCAGAAAAATTGAGAAATAAGCCACTTCATGGTCAATATTTGCACAATGTAAGTGGAAAATCACACATCACCAAGACCTGGCAATGGCTTAAGAATGGCAACTTGAAGAAAGAAACAGAGGGTTTAATACTGGATGCACAAGAACAGGCACTAAGAACAAATGCAATCAGATTAAAAGTAGAAAAATCCACCACAAACAGCAAGTGCCGCCTTTGTAAAGAAGCAGATGAAACCGTGGACCACCTAATCAGCTGTTGTAAAAAGATCGCACAGACTGACTACAAACAAAGGCATGACAAGGTAGCAGGGATGATACACTGGAACATCAGCAAAGAAATACAAGCTACCTGTAGCCAAAGATTGGTGGGACCATACAATTGAAAAAAGTTGAAGAAAATCAAGATGTAAAAATATTATGGGACTTCCGACTACAAACAGACAAACATCTGCCACACAATACACCAGATATAACTGTAGTCGAGAAGAAAGAAAAACAAGTTAAAATAATCGACATAGCAATACCAGGGGATAGCAGAATAGAAGAAAAAGAAATAGAACCACCAACAAAATACAAAGATCTACAAATTGAAATTGAAAGGCTGTGGCAGAAGACCCCCCAAATAATCCCAGAGGTAATTGGCACCCTAGGTGCAATTCCAAAACAACTTGAAGAGCACCTCAACACCATAGCGGTCACAGATATCACTATCAGCCGATTACAAAAAGCAGCTTTACTGGGAACAGCCTATATTCTGCGACAATATCTATAACAACAGCAACAACATTGATAATAAAATTCAGCCATCCCAGGTCCTTGGGAAGGACCCGATGTCTGGATAAAACAAACCAGTCAATAAGACCTGTCTGACTGTGTAAACAAGAAATAATAATAATGGTCCCTTATTCCTGTATTTGAGGGGAAACCAGACTTGAAATGCATAGTGTTCTTTGAATTCACAGGTCAAATGATATGCTATCAGTTGGAGAAAAAATTGACTTTGCATTCATGTTATATGAATCTCAATTAGAGTTGGCATTGAAATTTTGAAAGAGTCAATTTTGAAGTCAATTTCACAGTTGCACCTGAGAGTCTTATAGAGAAAATTTGTTTGTATAAGAAAAGTCAAATTTCTCAGGGGATTTCTGCATTTCTCAATCCAATGAAGCCTGTCAAGTCCAAAATATTTTTTTGAAATACAGAGGAAAAGCACAGCATAAATAATCTTCCATCTCTGGTGGTTTACAGCCACAATTATGGACATGTGAACTGTCACTGAAGGCTTTAGCCTCTAGTAGATTGAATGACATTCATGATTACAGCCCTCATGGGATTATGAGGCTGACAGGTCACCCTTTTAATGATCATTACTTCTGCGATCTATATTCAAGTATGTGCTTCCATTGAGTTGCATTACCTATACTACAGTAATTTATCCCATATACTACAAATGCTTCCCTCTGTACATGGAAACCTGAGAGATACTCACCAGAGACGTCTAATGCTTCCCTGTAAATCAGGAACTTGCATGTTCTCATATGACGAATTCTCTTGAGACAGTGGTGGCTGGTGAAGGCGCTGCTGAGGGTAGGGGTGTGCAAGGAACTGGCTGGTCTGGTGTGGCTCGAGTCTGAACTGGATGCAAACTGGACAGTGCCAGTTTGGTCCAGCACTCCCTCAACCTCCCTGGGTTCCAGTCCGGAGGGGGATTGTAAGCTTTAAAAAAACAAACTTACCCCCTCTGGGGGAGCTGTCTGAGGCGGCTAAGACATCCATGGAGGTTCCCTCTCCCCTCGCTGGCCTCCCTTAGTCTATAAATCAGAAATTGGCTGTTCAACCATCCTTTGGCCGGTTTTCAGCCTTCCCACCCCCCAGAGTGGTGGCTATTTTGGAGGCCACTGCTCCTGCGCAAATGGCCTCGGCGTGGCCTGGCATGACCCAGGCCATGCAAAGTCCAAATTTATGGACTAAGGGAGGCCACTGGGGGGGGGGGGCGGCGAGAACCTCTATGGACCCCACCATGGCCTCAGACCACTCCCTCAGAGGGGGTAAGTTTTTTTTAAAAAAATTATCAACTCATGAACCCCCAGAGGGGTTCAGTCTGGGGTCAGACCAAGCAGGGGGTATTTTGGATTGACCTCGAACAGTCAAACTGAACGGGTTCAGAATTGAACACTTGACGTTGAACCTCTTTGCACATTCCAAGCTCGGAGTGGGCGGCAGGAGGTACCTTTAAAACTAAATTAGATAGTGCTTACCAGAGTTATTGCCGCACCTTCAAGGTGTGGCGAGCATTAGCATGCCACTTTGCAACTTGAAATGGCTTTGCAGGATTTCATAAATGTCTTGCCTGGAGATGGCAGGGACTGGACCCAAGACCTTCAGAATGCAAAGCATGTGCTCTACCACTGAGCTACACTCTGGGAGCAACAGAGTATCTTCCATTTCTTTGTATGAAACTGTTCTCCTCTCATATTTTTAGCCACATTTGGGAAAGCAAATGCCTTTCAGTGTCTTTTGAACAAGGCTATTTAACTTAAACCAGTTTACTTGCCAGTATTGCCAGGCAATAATATGAAGACCATGTAGGGCCTGGTTCATACATGTTCAGTTCAATGGATGACTGCAACATGGAGTGATTACATGTGATTCAAGCTATCACAGGTATCACTTTTGTATCAACATTTCAACACACAACATTCAAACACAACATTTCTCAATGGAATATCATACATTCAGCTGCTATCTATTGAATATAGGGAATTCTAGTGATCTGCATGGATCAGCCTCAGAGCCACTTCCATGTTGAGATATGTCCAGTTTAGGCTCAGCTTTTCAAATGATGCACATGCCATCAGCTCCTTGGCTACTTCTCCAGGAACAAAGGCAGCACAGTGAAGTGTCCTTCAGGGTTTTTGTGTTGCCACTAGCCTTCTATAGAAACCTTCTCATTCAAGGGAGCAGGAGCCCCTATCAGGGTGTTTGAGGGTAGATTTTTCAAGCAGGCTTCTCCAACCCCTCGGTGCTGAATTTATTCCACTCTTCCTTTATCCACAACTAACTACACTATGTATGTTTTTAGTTCCACCAGCAAGTCTTCATGGAGGCTGATTAGAGTTTTTATAAAGGGCTTATGATATCAATAACAAACAAGTTGTTCTAGTAAGAACTAATCAGTCTACTTTCCTTTCACTGTCTCTACAAATGGACTAAATTTGGCTCTACGGGGTCTACAAGTTAGATTTCTTGCACCTCAAATTTTCATGCATCCACCATCTTGGATCGGGATAGTTGACATCATTACAATCTATACCACTGAGGTGTCCCTATGTGTCACTCACTACAACTGTACCTAATTTGGTTCAAATTGTTTAAACAGTCCTCAGGTTAGTGCACTTGTGCCTCAAAAGTTCACACATCTACTATCTTGGATCTGGGTGGATGACATCATCACAAACTACACCATTGAGATATCCCCATGTGTCCGTACAGCTGCAGCAAATTTGGTTCAAATTTCAAATTGGTACCAATCAGGAACTCCCCATTCAAATCTCACCTCTAGTATGAACTCACTGGGTGAGCATAGGAAACCACTCCCTCTCAGACTCCCATCTGCAATACAGAGGTCATAATAATACATATTTACTGTAGGTTATTCTACCAAAGAAAACCACACGGCTCTGTGGTCACCAGGAGTTGACACCAGCTCAACAGCACAACTTTACTTTTTTGTAATGATCACATCGAGATGATACACATGAAGCACTTCACACACTCAAAAAAGCACTATAATAATGCTAGGTAGATATTATTGCTGGATATAATGTTAAGGGATGTCATGAGACAGAATGCAGTCAAATACAGAGCACACACAAGTGCATAGAGGAGCAGGGAGAAGCGAAGCAAGTGTGAACCAGTTCACAAAAGGAAATAAGCTAAAGATGCCCATTCCTTGTAAGATGGAGCCTGCCTCAAAGCTGTTGCTTTTAGCATAACTGGTCTTCAATAGCCCTGGTATTCATCCTGCTCCACATGGATCTTGGAGTGGCTGACATGCTAAGAGATGCCACTCTGCTCAATCGTCCCATGTCCGACTTGAGTCAGGTGACTTCCAGTATGAATCTGACCTGCTAAGTGTTTCAGAGTTTGCCAGCTTCCATGATAAGTGTTGGCTCTACATGGAGTTATTGTCTGCTGTCACCTTTCTCACATTTGTGTTAGCATCAGGGCTTTCTTGAATCTAGGGGGCATTGAAAGACAATATAGAATAATCAGGCTTTCCAATGAAAAAAGAGGAAAAAATAGCTTTCCAAGCAGCTCAGTTTCCACAAATGCCATTTTCTGCACTCAGAGGGCCAGGGAGCAAGCCTCCACCAGAGATGCTTTGATGGTAATTGCCTTCCCTGGAGAACTATTTGCTGTTTCTCATGTACTGTTTGACCTTTTCTGGTCCCATTAACTGCTCTGGATTGGCCAATTACATCCTGAGCCTTGATTTCCAGGGCAGGTCCTGGTGACTGATCAATGCAACAAGCTTTATTTCTGCTCTTGCTGCTCAGGCTTCATATGTTTATGCCAACCTTGGCTCCTTGCTCTCAATTCCAGTCTCAGCTCCTCCTTCCAAGTTCCTTAATATCTGCTTGCTACCCTGCTGCTGCCAGCTGCCAGCCATAAAATGGTGGTTTCTGCTTCATATCCTCACTGCTGTCCTGGTACTCTGGCCTACTATCTCTCTCTTCTCAATTGCTAGTCATAGACTGTAAAGTTTTCATTCATTCACTCTTCTTTTTTCTTTATGGCTTGGCTGATTGTGCAACTGCTCCACCCCTCTAGTTCTTGTCAGGAGCCAGTATCCCAGTCAAGGTTGCTGTCAAGGTCAAAGGGAGCTCCTTAAAGTCCTCCCTGGTCTGCAAAGAAAACACAAGAGAACACTTTACTAGAAGTATCAGGTTCAGACAGTCTCCCCCACAAACTCAGTCTGCTCACTAGATAGCACAGTCCCAGAGCAAAAAGAGTGCAAGGCATTCCAGCTAGGGCAGCTGTCAGGACTCAGTCAGGTTAGCAGAGTAGCAGCAGGAAAAGCCTGGGTCTCTAAAGACCAATATGAAGCAGGGGTTTCCTCTGAGTTGGAGACTTGGCTGTAGCAGGCTCAAAGAGACTTGTTTCCAGCATTTAGCTGCAGCCTTGGAACTTGATTTATAGCCAGGCTTAATTGGTCTCCGCCTTCAGCCAGCTCACACAGATTCAGGATTTGTTTGAAAAGCAGGCCTCTGCTTCTCCTGAGTTCTTCCACCTGTTGTCTGCATCTCATCAGTCTTCTTTCACAAGAATGCAAGAGTGCTTTGTTGTTTACTACAGTGTTCTGCTCTCCATTCCCTGTCTCTGCTACCTCTGATGGTCCTGGTTGTCCTGAAGCTTTGACTGGACCTGCCTCAGATATCTGCTGTGGACTTACAGCTGTGCTCTGCCCTTGAGGTTCCCCTGCAGCTGCTGGCAGACTGCCAGCTTCCCCTTCTTCTTCACTATCTGAGGATGGGGTCATGACAGTTCTTGCTTTGACAGCCACCACCTTAACCCCTGCTAACTTGGCAAAGAGGCACCTTTTAATGTGGTGATTCTCTTTATTTAGCAGGGAGAGAGTAACTGGCCCTATCCACCCCCAGCACAGTACCTCCAGCGACTGTTGCTGGTGTTTATCTTATGTTTCTTTTTAGATTGTGAGTCCTTTGGGGACAGGAATCCATCTTATTTATTTATTATTTCTCTGTGTGAACCGCCCCGAGCCATTTTTGGAAGGGTGGTATAGAAACTGAATAAATAATAATAATGTGTGCTCTTTAGTGGAAGCATATCAAATGACTGAACCCTGCACATCATCTGGCTTGGATTCCCTGAAGGTGTTATGCCACAATATCACCTGAGGTTTGACTGGCCAAACTCCACTTTGAACCTTCGGTTTGCAGTAAGGTTCGCCGTTGAGACCTCCTATTTGGCCACTGAAGTGTTACGCCCAAACTCAGATGCCACCATAATTGTGGTTTTGTTCTTTTTTTGAAACGGCAATCATAGAGATAGTGGTGCAGACCCACCTGGCATAGTGCCTACTCTATGCCTGTAGCATTCCTTGCTGGCTGCCTCTCCAAGCACCAGCCCCTATCCCTCCTTTCATCTATCCCTATGCCCTTCTGTTCTCTACATTCCCTATCCAATGTAGTAGCCTGGCAACAGGGATGCCACCATGCCCCATCCCAACCTTGTCAGCCTGGCAGGCAGCAAAGTCCCGCAGGGGCATTCCCCCTTCCCACTCTGTTCCTTGCTCCCCGCTTCTGGCAAGCAGGAGGGAATGGGGATGGCATGACAGGGTGGACATTAAAACGCTTGGCTCCCCAAGAATAAAGTGACAATGATGTATGTTCACAAGCACAAACTGAATTGCCAGAGGAATAGCCCACTGGCAGCAAGCTGCGAGGGAAGCAGGTGTGAGGTTTAGTCCGCATGCACTGCTTTGCTGGGGTGATCCCTTGCAAGAGAATCCTAGGTCACGGCTGGGCAGATCCCCCTGATCCTTTGCCCTCCCTCATATACATATCCCCTCCTAAGAAATCATAATTTCCCCTTCCATTTTCTGAGTAACAGGGAAATCGTGCCCCCCAGGGCCCTCCCACCCCAATCATTCTTGTGTGGGACTATTTCAATGCAAAGCTCTTAGGGGGCATTGGTGCCATCACTGTCAGAAGAAGTGCTAGCGTGGCATGGTATGGCATGGCATTTAAAGGGATTTAAATGCCCCTTCCATGTCAAGGATGGGTGGACTGCTCCAAAATTGCACTATCATGCTTGGCACATCCCCTTCAAGCTCGAGGCCAATTGTGGACATTCTACTGATGTTCTGACACTTTGCCCACAGTCTGGCCATGGAGCTTGCTGGGATTGGCCTCAGTGGCCGAGCAGCAGGGAGGGGCTCCCCTTTCCTGGAACCGGAGGATGCCGATCATCCAGCCATTCATGCCAGTTGGATGAATGTCTGCGATGCAATTTACAAGTAAAATAGCGGGTTGGCCAACCTCTGGTTTCATGTTGCATCTGAATGCAGCCAATTAAAAAAGTGCAATCTGTAGTTTGGGCTAATTAGGGTTAGTATTAAGATTCATGCACTCCATTGCAAACCGTAGTTAACACCAAAAGGGAACGGGAAAGAGAGTGGGAATCAGCAGCGTCTGAGCCCAGAGGAGGCTGTGAGAAAGTAGACCAATCTCCCCTATTTGCCTGTTTGAAAATTCTAAGCTCTGCATACTGTTTAAGTACACCAAGGTGGTTTATGGCTCAAGATGAATCTGAGATTCCCATTTTGGTGTGGGTTCATGCAATCGGACTAATGTTGGTAACCCACACTAAACCTAGATTTGAACAAATGAATGAAGCAGCCACAATGCTATACTTTGTCATAATTTCAGAAGGACACCTTACCAGGGGGAAACACACACACACCACACACACACACACACATCCTAGGCCCATAGGAACTTCCTGGAGCCCATTTTTTAACCCTTTAATGACATTTTTATACTTTCCACTGTGTAGAATATGCCTTCTCTTTCAAATAAAAAAGGGCAGCTCTTTTGATTACAACCCCCCAAAGCTTTCTCCTTTAGATTCTGAGGCTTCTTTGATACTTTGGATCAAAATCTTTTTACCTCACATAGAGAATATGAAAGATTTTGTGAAATGCTGAGAACATGGCTAAGCATATCTAAAACTGCTGCAGCCTCAATTAGGCATACACATCTCCCCTTCCTTTTTTGGCTCTTTCCACTCACACCATGGCTTTTTCTCCTCAGAATATGTGGCTATATAAGAGCTCTCTTGAGAGTCAGTTCTCACTTTACCATTAAATATGGGGATGTGTGTCATATCTCCCCTTGCCAACAACTCAAATTTAGGTTGTTGGCAGGGGGAGAGATTTCAGTGAAAGCGGACAAGAGTCATCACAAATTTCAGCAGGCCTGGTCTTGGATATTAAAACATTTTTTTGTGGGGGAAAGCAACATATTTTAAAAGCATTTGTTATGGTTGTGTATAATACCTTCTAATTACCTGAGATAAGATGCCCTTGAGCAGGGCTGCTCAACTTAGGCCCCCCAGCTGTTTTTGGACTACAATTCCCATAATCCCCAGCCACAGTAGCCAATAGCCAGGGATTATGGGAGTTGTAGGCCAACATCTGCAGGAGGGCCGAAGTTGAGCAGGCCTGCCCTTGAGGAACAATCACACTTTGTACTGCCCTCCAACCCTCCCAAAATGGCAATCCTGGGAATGGCTACCTGAGGCCTTTGAAGACTGCTGGCTCTCTGAAGAGATATGGAAAGGTTCTCATTAAGGACAAATTATTTTCCTTAGCAAAATAGAACTTTATAGAATGCAACAACTGATACCCATAGCACAGTTAGAGGAGACCTGGGCTGGGTGAGGTCAGTTCTTTCTCTGAGGCATTCATTATCATACATGGATCCATAGCAGCAAGGCCAAAAAGTTAATCAATCACATACAAATATCCAAAATAACTTTTATTCTCTCAGTAAAAATAAATCCTATAATTGTTCATACATAGCCCCCTTCCTTGAAAGGTGTGTAATAAATTATCCATCCAAGACCGTTCCTGTTCACACAAACATGGGAATAAATCCTGTTAATTCAGTAGGACTTTCTTCTGAGCATGCATAGGCTCAGGCAACACAAAGCTTCTTTACACATAGGTTTTGTTGGCTATTGTTGTTTGGTTGTTGTTTTTGTCCACTCAGTGCTGTGATTTACAGAGTCATAAATATATATGAGCCCATCAGTCTTCAGTCCATTCTGGAAAGAAGGTTGCTTGCTTCTATTATTCTCTGAAGCCATCCTCCAAACTCATACTGGCTTGGTGTGTAGGGGAATGTTGAGGAATAACAGCCATTACAATAAAGATCCCTCCCCACTCCGCCCACCACCACTTCAGGCTGGAGGTGGAAGATTCATTGCCATAGGGTTTTCTTGGTGGTGCTTTGTTTTGGTCTGAACAAAATATAGTGCGCTCTGAGGTTATACTTTTTCTTCAGTGTATATATGTATTGTAGAAATTGTATGGAAATACAAATACTTCAAGCATGGAGATTTGTCTTGCTGGCCCACCACTTTTCCTGCTGGTTGTTGCTATGGCCTCTGTGTCACCCACACCTATTAACTGCCCTTCAAATGCACATTTGTATCCAAAGGGACCTTGGCTCGCAAAGACTTCTGCAAGTGCTGGTTCAGTGTTCAACTGTTCAAGGGCAGATGCCAGGCTTTGCACCTGCCCAGGAGCTCACATCCTCAGACCTCTAATTTCAGATAGGTAGGGGTACCCTGCAGATGAAGGGATAGCACTTTGCAGATGTTCAGAAACATTTTCTTTTTTTATTGTCACTTTATGTGATTCAGGGCTGAAAACTAGGGGCTGAAAGCCCTTACCTTACCTTATCTTACTTTTCTTTACCTTCCTTACCTTACCTTCAGAAGAATGACAAGTGCACACACCCCGCCCCCAACAGATCATTCAAACCATACTCATTTTTCAAATTGGATAGTTGACATCTTGTTTAGTATGTGAAGCTTTACTTTGATGCAAGTTTATGTGTTATAATAAATGTCAGAAATTTGGTGACTATTTAGCTAGTTTGGCATTATGGGCAAATTAGGAACATAGGAAGCTGCCATATACGGAGTCAGACCATAGTCCTTCTACCTCAGTATTGTCTACTACACAGACTGGCAGCAGCTTCTCTAAGGTTGCAGGAAGGAATCTCTCTCAGCCCTATCTTGGAAACGCAAGGGAGGGAACTTGAAACCTTCTGCTCTTCCCAAAGCGGCTCCATCCCCCTGAGGGGAATATCTTACAGTGCTCACACATGTAGTCTCCCATTCATATGCAACCAGGGTGGACCCTGCTTAGCTAAGGGGACAAGTCATGCTTGCTACCACAAGACTAGCTTGCCAACCTTGATAAACAGCTTTTCACAAACTGAAGTCACATTTTAAAGGCACCTTCCAAATCCACAGTAAAGGATCAAAATTAACTCTACAACATTATTAGTTATACAGCTCTGGATACAAGCTCTGGGTATATGCTGGGAAAAGTACTAAGGACAATCATTACAGATATTATGAAGTTAATAGCCACTAATTTACAGGGCAATAAACAGAGTCAGAATCAACAGCGTCCTCTGGGTGGTTAATTGCTCTTCTTGGTAAGACACAGACCAAATTATCATATAATTAATTGCTATTAGTAAGGATAGTAGCTGTAATGTCACAATTATGGATTAAAGTGCATCAGGATAATATCCTTAATGAAGGAGGGATTCTTACATGTTTAAGGATGAGAAATAAAACATGGTTCTGCAGCTGCCAAGTTGTAAAGGTCTGAACATAAAACATTTCAGTGATAGCAGTGATAGTGGCCAACCTCCAGCGCATTGTCAGGTGTCTGTAAAGCTGCGCTGCAGGGTTGTTGTGCCCTTCAAATGTAATGTTGGGGCTGCACAAAACAGACGGTTGTGCAAAACAGGAGAAAACATTCCCTATTCAGGACAATGGGGAAAGCTGCGGAAGCACTGCTTGATCAACCCCCTGTTTTGCACAGGCCCAATGCTGCCTTTGAAGGGCGCAGCAGCCCTGCTACTCAACATTATGGACATATACCATTGCACCAGATGTTGGCTAGCAAATGTTTCAGTGAGAAAGAATACCTGGGTAAATAAAAAAGACATAACCTGGCATCAAAATACATCAAAATTGGCCACCAGAGTTGACCACCGGTCTATAGGGCAGGCAGTCATTACCCGGTTCATCTTGATTGAGAAGGCCCTCTCTCGGGCCACCACCCACCTAACCTCAGATGATGATAATAATAATAATAATAATAATAATAATAATAATAATAATAATTCAATTTCTATACCGCCCTTCCAAAAATGGCTCAGGGCGGTTTACAAAGAGAAATAACAAATAAGATGGATCCCTGTCCCCAAAGGGCTCAGAATCTAAAAAGAAAGATAAGCTAGACACCAGCAACAGTCACTGGTGGTCCTGTGCTGGGGGTGGATAGGGCCAGTTACTCTTCCCCTGCTAAATAAAGAGAATCACCACGGTAAAAGGTGCCTCTTTGTCCAGATGGCAGGGAGACTCAGAGAAGGATTTCTGATGAAGAACACAGGGTTCAGGCTCATGTCCTTCAAGTAGCCAAGTACCCAGCCATTTAGAGTTTTATCGCCAGCACGTCAAATTGTACTTGGAAATAAAGTGGCAGCAAGTGTAATAGTTTCAGACTCGTAAGATATGTCCCATGCCTTTGGTGCCCATTGCGGTGTTTTTGGTTAACCCATTCCTTGATCCAGGCCAGCTTTTGAATGGGGGCTCTTGCTGCTGGAACAAAGTGACATTTGTTCCTGTCTGGAAGCAGAGGAGGGGCTAGCAAACAGCCAGCAGCAAGAGCCCTGAAGGCAGACCACACTTGTCTCTTTGTACATAGTATCTATTTCATTAAATTATTAATATTCCTAATTCCACTCCACTGCTTTGTCCTTTTATACCTCAATTCTTTCCCCTGGATTCTACACCCTTTAGTAACCTAGCAGTAAGCCTAGTAACCCATTATACCTATTTTGTACTAACTGAAGCTTTTGAGAAGTTTCCAAGTACAGTCCTACATATAAGGCACTGCAGTAATCCAAAGGAAAGATTACCAGAGCATGGACAGCAGTGGCGATATCTGTTTTGACCCCTGAAGTGGCTATATATTTAACAACAATTTTTTTTAAAGTCCACAAAGTCCAACACAATAAAACACTGAAATACAAGAAGGCGCAGGTAATATCTGAATGGTTATGGAGCTGGAAAGTTAGGAAGAACTGATTAAACCCGTTTGCTGCCCAATGAGGGAGTGTTGCCTCCTTTATAGCATAGATGCCACCAAACTCCTTGCTTAAGCCTTGCGAGGTCCAATAAGATTTGTTCAGTATTGCTGTGCAGCCTTCTCTTTTAAAGTGGCTTTTGCAATCTAAAGGTTAGAGACGTAGTGCCCAGAAACAGAGACTGAAATCTTTCCCCACTGGTTTCGACACATTCCCCATTTAAAAGCTCATCTATGTCCTTTTATGTTTGGAACCATTTGATTGACAGGCCAGTGCATGTCTCTAGGGCTCCTTGCTTCTGCATCTAAAAAGCAACTTCAAATTAATGCAAAACAAGCAAGTCTCTTGCCAAGTGTCTGAAACTTGACAGGTCGACTCAGTCTCGTAGCTAATTATTGAGAACATGAAATACAATCTCAGGGGATCCTCACTTAAAACAAAGGCGTTGAGACAAGTATTAAGAAGATTAGTGCAAAGGTGAATGGTAAAGGAACACACAATTTTAAAGAATTTTGTCATTTAAACCAACAATAGTTTTATGACATGAGATTGAATTTTTCCTCCTCAATCTTTTGCATCAAGGTGCTACATTGACAGCAACAGTTTGTGTGTATACTGACTGTCCAGCTTGCTTATAAATGGCAAGAATTAGAATGGACTTAGTGCTGAAATGAATTCCCACTGCAAAATTATCGTCAGAGGAACCTTAGAAGGGCTGTGCTGGATTATACTACAAGTCTATCAAGTTCATCATGCTGTTTCCTTTCCAACAGTGGCCAGCCAGGTGTCCTCATGAAGCCCCAAAGGAAGGTATGAAATCAATAGCCTTCCTCCAGTTTTTGTCCCCAGCAACTAGTTTTCAGTGGTACACTTTCTCTGAACCGGGAGACTTTATTTAGCTGCAATGGCTAATAGCCACAGATAGACCTATCCACCATGAATTTGCCAAATCCCCTTTTAAAGCATATCAGTGGCCATCATCACATCTTGGCAGTCAATTTTATGTGTTGTGAGGTATTATTGCTTCTTTCACAAATTTTGATGTGGAGTGTTTTACAGATGTTCTCTGGCTTGTTTGAGTATGCTTTGAATATTTGATTGCATATTTGATATCTGTATTTAACATTCAGTGATATTTGATTCCTTAGCTTAGCTATAGAAGAAATATTACTGTTAAAGTGGCTATGTGTGTACACCGCAGTGGTGCAGGTTTCTTGGAGGAGGAGGATAAGTCTAAGACAACAATTTCTTCTTCCATTTGGAAACATGAATTGATTTTTTTTTTAAAAATTAGAATTGCAATCTTAGGCACAGTTACTTGGGAGTAAATCCCACTTAACACAGTGGAACTTCCTTTTGAGTAAACATGCTTAGGATTGTGTTGCTGGATAGTAAAGCAAGATTTTATAGGCTTCTGCAATCATAAAACAAAATGAAATATTTTAAAAGAGAGGGCTTTTATTTTTGCTATGGACTCTCCTTTCAGGCAAGGGAATTGTTCAGCGTGGGTGGGATACTTCAACAAGCAGAACGTGTCTTTATAAGCTGCTCCTTCCTTCACTATTGCTCTGCTGAGAATAAATATTTAACAAAACTCGTATCTATTTGTACAATTGAGTTTAAAATAATGCAGAACCCATGGGAAATCAGGACACCTGCAATCTTGGCTGAAGTCAATGGTATACTCACACTAATTTAAATAAGGCAGGATTGCAACCACAAGGTGCAGTCTACAACGGACCTCTATCATGTTGCAAAGAGATTACTCATCTACTGTAAGAAATTGAACAGAAAGCCAACTTTAACTGAGAAACAAGAGTTTGATATTTATTACTAACTAAAAATATAGGCTAAGAGAACAATAAACAGGCTAACCGTCTCTTATTCAGAGAGAGGGAGAACCTCATTTTCAATGCTCAGTTTGATCAGCAAGTGAGGAGCAGAGAAACAAACACAGTGAAACAAACTGTGAAGCAAAAGAGGAGAGGTGGTCTTGTGGTAGCAAGCATGACTTGTCCCCTTAGCTAAGCAGGGTCTGCCCTGGTTGAATATGAATGGGAGACTAGAAGTGTGAGCCCTGTAAGATATTCCCCTCAGGGGATGGAGCCACTCTGGGAAGAGCAGAAGATTTCAAGTTCCCTCCCTGGCGTCTCCAAGATAGGGCTGAGATTCCTTCCTGCAACCTTGGAGAAGTCGCTGCCAGTCTATGATGACAAAACTGAGCTAGATAGACCAATGGTCTGATTCAGTATATGGCAGCTTCCTATGTTCCTATGTTCCTAAATCCTGGCTGAGTTTGGACAACACTCTGAACCTTCAGTCAGAGTGGAGTTTCACTGCCCGTAACTCCAGTTTTGTGCTGCCAGCACTATGTATGAATGCTGGCACCATAGTTAGGGGCCAATGGAACCAGAGCTGAGGGAGGAAGCTCCTCTCTCACTCCAGCCTGATTGGCTGTGTGGGCTGTCCTTCTGTCAAGAAAGAAGCCTGCACAGCCAGATCCCCCACTTCTCTGCAATCTTGCTGACTGCAGAGAGGCAACTCTCCCTGTCATCCGAATGTGGACAGGAGAGTGGGAGGTGGGCAGAACCACAGGTCCACTTTACCTGCGGTTCCATGCTATGTCTGAAGTGGGTGGCTGTGGACCAAGCTAATACACAGACACATTCAAATATACACAAGCCCATCCCATATAAAGAACTGAGGCAATGTATGTGGCAAAATCCCAACATATCACACCTCCATTCCTTCCAATAATGCTTTTTCACGAGCACATAGCAGCCCTATGTGGATTTTGTGTTTAACCTGCAAATGGATTCTCTTGCATTGCACCTAAAATGGCACAAATCATGAAATCTTGGGCAGCAGGGAGGCAATCACAAATGCTTTAAAAGCTTAGCAGCTGTTCATCTTAGTGAATCTTTACGGGAATTTTCAAAGCTTAGATAATGCCATTGATAGCAACAATACAATTTAAACAGAATTCAGGACATAGTTTCTATGTAAAACTGAATAGAAACATAATTTCATTGAAAGAAAGGTTTTAAACATATGTAATCTCATTTTTAAAAATGTAGCTGCCATATTGTTCCCACAGAAGGAAAAAAAGAAGAGCTGCAATTTTATGAGCTGAGTTGTATGAAAAAACAGGGCTTTCTAGGAACATAGGAAACTGCCATATACTGAGTCAGACCATTGGTCTATCTAGCTCAGTATTGTCTTCACAAACTGGCAGCGGCTTCTCCAAGGTTGCAGGCAGGAATCTCTCTCAGCCCTATCTTGGAGAAGCCAGAGAGGGAACTTGAAACCTTCTGCTCTTCCCAGAGCAGCTTCATCCCCTGAGGGGAATATCTTGCAGTGCTCACACATCAAGTGCTCACACTTTCTCGCTGAGATGAATGGAACAGTTGGCAGTTCGTAAGTTAGTGGCCATTATATAGAAGATATAGTGGTCTTAGGGCCAAACTACATATTACTTTAAATGTGTGTTTGTTGCCAAAAACAGAACTGTGCCTCGTTCTGTGTAGAACAAACCTATGTCCTTATGTAATACTCATGCTGATTGGGTCAAGAGACATCTTTTTAAGTAGTAGTTCTGTTATTTCAATAAATCATCTTTATTATGGCCCAAGACCAGCATAAGACAGAAATATGTTATTTTTAGCAGGGGGAGAGCAACCCTCCCTGTTTATCTCACCATAATGTCCCTCCTGGTGGCTGTTGGTGGTATCTTGCTGTGTTTCCTTTTAGACTGTGTGCTCCTTTGGAACAGGGAACAATCTTCTCATTTCATTTGCTATGTACAGGTGAAACTCAAAAAATTAGAATATCGTGCAAAAGTCCATTAATTTCAGTAATGCAAATTAAAAGGTGAAACTGATATATGAGACAGACGCATTACATGCAAAGCGAGATAAATCAAGCCTTAATTTGTTATAATTGTGATGATCATGGCGTACAGCTCATGAAAACCCCAAATCCACAATCTCAGAGAATTAAAATATTACATGGAACCAAGAAGACAAGGATTGAAGAATAGAACAATATCGGACCTCTGAAAAGTATAAGCATGCATATGTATTCAGTACTTGGTTTGGGCCCCTTTTGCAGCAATTATGCCTCAATGCGGCGTGGCATGGATGCTATCAGCCTGTGGCACTGATGAGGTATTATGGAAGACCAGGATGCTTCATTAGCAGCCTTCAGCAATTCTGCATTGTTTGGTCTCATGTCTCTCATCCTTCTCTTGGCAATGCCCCATAGATTCTCTATGGGGTCAGGTCAGGCGAGTTTGCTGGCCAATCAAGCACAGTACACTGTATACTTTTCAGAGGTCCGATATTTTTCTATTCTTCAATCCTTGTCTTCTTGGTTCCATGTAATATTCTAATTTTCTGGGATTGTGGATTTGGGGTTTTCATGAGCTGTACGCCATGATCATCACAATTATAACAAATTAAGGCTTGACTTATCTCGCTTTGCATGTAATGTGTCTGTCTCATATATCAGTTTCACCTTTTAATTTGCATTACTGAAATTAATGGACTTTTGCACAATATTCTAATTTTCCGAGTTTCACCTGTATGCCTTAGAGAACTTTTTTTTTTGCTGAAAGACAGTATATACATATATTCTAAACAATAACAACATTATGTGTTTCCTCATTATTTAAATTGATGTGCTGTACCTATTGTATTGTGTTATGTTGTATATGGGGTGTGTGTTTTGGCTTTTGACTTTTGTGTATCTGATCATAAAGTTCTTCTTCTTTCCCCCTTCCACATCATTGGTAGCTCCTGTCAGGAGACAGGGAAAGTACAATGTTGTGACATCAGTCCATGGTTATCTTCATAGGAACAAAGGAACATAGGAAGCTGCCATATACTGTCAGACCATTCGTCTATCTAGCTCAGTATTGTCTTCACAGACTGGCAACAGCTTCTCTAAGGTTGCAGGAAGGAATCTCTCTCAGCCCTATCTTGGAGAAGCCAGGGAGGGAACTTGAAACCTTCTGCTCTTCCCAGAGCGGCTCCATCCCCTAAGGGGAATAACTTATAATGCTCACACCTCTAGTCTCCCATTCATATGCAACCAGGGTGGACCCTGCTTAGCTAAGGGGACAAGTCATGCTTGCTACCACAAGACCAGCTCTCCTCTTCAATTTAACACTGGAACATAGGAAAGTAGGAAACTGCCCTATACCAAGTCAGTCCATTGGTCCATCTAGCTCAGTATTGTCTACACAGATTAGCAGTGGCTTCTCCAAAGTTACAGGTAGTAGTGTCTCTCATCCAGGGAGCGAAGTTGGAAACTTGATCTTCCCATAGTAACCCTACTATATCATATGATTACATATCACACAAGTAATCTACCATTCAAATTCAAACCAGGGTACAGCCTGCTTTGCAAAGTGGACAATTCATGCTTTCTACCAGAAGATCAACTCTCCTCCGTGTGTGTGTGTGTGTGTGTGTGTGTGTGTGTCTGTCTGTGTGTCGGGGGAGGGGGAGCTAAACACATAGGCCACATTCATATGTAACATGAAACTGGAGGTCCCTTCACCTCTGATTTCACAAAGTGTACGTCTGAATGTGGGCAACCAGAGTTAAACCAAAAAATGCACCCATGGTTTCCCTCTACAACCTCTATTCTGTACCTTCAGTCTTCTCTTGTTTTCGTTGTCTCTACCTTTGGTTTGGCTGTGCAAGCATTACATCTGAATGCTGGACCACTGTTCTCCCAAGCCAGTGTTGAGGGAGGAAGCTCTTCCCTCACTCCAGCTGCTATTGGCTGTGCCCACATAGCTGCTTCCCACATAGCTGAAGGAAGCAGAAAGAAGTAAGCCCACACAGCCAGATCCCCCACCTCTCTGAAGTCTTGCAGAGAGGGTACTCTCTAGTATGTCCAAATGTGACTGGGAGAGCAGGGTGCAGAACTGCAGGGTTTCATTGGACCATGGTTCCATGTTACATCTGAAGGCGGCCATAGTTTCTAGACATATCAGCAGTTCCATGTTTGGGCAATGTCAAACCTGCTCCTTATATATGAATGAGGGTGGCTGTTGTACTGCCCATACTGTGTGCTAAAAAGTAAAGAAATATTTAAATTCTGCTTGAGGATGAGCCAAGAATGGCCTGATTTTGTATACAAATGCTAGCCCTTTTGCCTTATATCAGCAAAATACAGCATCACATCTACAGTATCAGTGCATTGACAGAACAAATGTTGTTGTTTCTTTTCTCATTCATCATTAAGATGCATTATCCCCAAATACAGAAACTGTATTCAGACAAACAAGATAATGCTAAGCTTTGCAGGTGGCATTCCTTTTAAATCATGAAAAATAAAAGATCTATCAGATTTAGTCAATTTAGGCTCTGGAGTTGACAATGTTTTGTGTCCCCTATGCACAAAGATGCCAGCTTTAGGAATATGAAAGGATTTTTTGTTTTAGAGGAAGGGAAAATTAAAACTTACTATCAAAGTATTTGGAATTGAAATTTCTGAATATAAACAGAAGACTTACCCACCTCCCTTGTGTTTAGTTTTGGAATGCTTCTGTCAGGAGGATTTGTGCCATGTGAAACAGCAGACTGAAATCATTCGAAGCGACAGGTGCATGGGCTTCTGGAGATCAGACAAACATCAGAAAGGATCTGCCCAGATTAAAGTATAGTGAGAGAAACAGATTAAAAGTGAGAGAGGGGCTTCATTACTGAGGCAGTGCAAAACATGTCACAGAATTTTGAGTTTTTGTAACTTTAAGGAGAGCATATGGCATTTTCAGTTGAGTGCAGCTTATCAGCCAAATGAAGAAAGTCTCCACCTGGCATTTATTTTATTACCAATAGTTTTCAAGAACAATTTGAGAGGAATGTTCCATCAGGTCAGATGAAAGTCCATAGATAGTTTTTCTTTGTGGGTAAGGGTTGTCATTTCTAGCTTACTCACTATGGACATGATCCATCCAGAGATAGGAACTTTTAAATGCCATTGCTTTGAGAGAGAGAGAGAGAGAGAGAGAGAGAGAGTTAAGTGTATTCTTAATTCTCACACTAAATCAGTGGGGTCGTTCACACGACCTTTGAGTGCACATGGGAATGTGGGAGGGGGAAGGCAGGAGAACACCTACCTTCCCCCCAGACAATCCAGTGTGGTCTCAGGCTGTGTTACTCATGCACCCACTTGGCCAGCACTTTTGCAAGCTGCATGGCATTCTGGAGCTGGGAAAGTGCATACCAGCTTCCCGATATCCCACAATGCATTGTGCGATGAGCATGATGCTTTGAGGGATTCTTCTGTGGGTTGGGTGCTCTAGGTGCCCAGCAATCGGTCTGCTCAGATTGCATGTAGCTGAGAAGTCACATGACCCTTTACTTGGGTAAACAGTTGGGTAAAAATCCTGAGCTACCTGGGAGGGCATTGCCAGGATTGGCCTTGATCTCGATGTTTCTCACAAGCATCCTCATCACAAGCCCCACCCAGGTAGGACTATCCAAGCCTGGGTAGGGCTGCTCATGTGAACATTCTCAGTGGGACTTAAATGTGCTTCATTTTGATCAGATTTCCTCTTTGTTATCAGCTAGACCAATGAATAATAAAAAGGAAGCCATGGAGGAGCATTTGAAAAACAATGCACTTTGATTACTTCTACTGCCAGTAACTAGAGTGAAAATTAAAGAAGGCATATCCTGAGGTTGAGTAACTTATGCATATGAACATGGAGAGCCCTTAGAGAGATGGGCTTAATCTCAACACATCAATGCACATAATTTGAAATGCACAAGTCATAAAGAAAGCATAATCAATTATAGACAGTCTTATTGATAGTTTGTCAGTCCTGGAAGGCAGGCCTTTTAGCATCACTGAATGGGTAGTGAGATGATGTTTGGGAGACTGCATCCACTTTATGAATGGTGTAATACAATTTTAGTACTGAAAAACTGCATAGCATTATTGTACTATGGTGTACTGCTTCTTAATGACAAAATTTTCCCTTGTCCATTTTGATAGGAAGATTTCATTCACTATATCATAACCCCACCGACACACACAGACAGTATATAAAATCTATAGGGGAAAGTGGGAAAACAGTGAAGTCATTCACACAATCAAACACTGGGGCTATTCTTATGATCACAAAAATCGGGCTAGGAAAATCCTAGCCTGATTTTTGTGATCATAAGAACCACCGGGCTCGCAGCCGATCCTGGTGCTTCTGGAGCGGCTAACCCGCTCCTGTAGCCCGCCCCTTAGCCTGGGTTTGCGGAGCGAGTGCTCCGCAAACCTGGGCTATCTGCTTGTGAGTAGCCACGGTGCAGCTCTGTGCCGCAGCTACTCGTGAGTAGACAGCCCGGCTGGGAGGCTTAAAAGCAGCCTCCTGGCTCAGGGGTCTCCCCAGTATGCCCTGTGCACTCGTGCAGGGCATACTAGGGCTTCTGGGGGCCACGCGGCCCCCGAGCTCCCCAGCACTCACCGGCTTCGTCTCGGAGCCGGCCATCATGTGGCCGATCCGGCCGCCCAGGGCTCCCTGCCCACTCATGAGCAGGGAGAGCGGGCTTAGCCCCCTCTTCCTACTCAGCACCCTAATCCGGGTCTCACTTATCATGAGACCCGGTCCACTGTGTTTTACCCAGGTTTGGGAGCTGTGTGTGCTCCCAGTTTTTGGTTGTGCAAGGTAAGAGGCAAATATGGGCAGCTTTTCCTCCTACCATGCTTCCACACAATCACTTCTACCCAGGTTTCCCTCTTACCTTGTTTCTATAAAACACAAAATCAAAAATTGGGAGCTATCCCAAACCCAGGTAGAATACAGTTTTTGACTGCGTGAATGACCTCAGTATCTACAGATCTGGATCTTTGTTGTGCATCACATGTTTATTATTGTCTACAATAATAATACCGTAAGCCTACGGTGATTCATGTTTCCTATTCAAAAACACAGAAATCTCTTTAAGTAGTACAATGCTGATCTCAATGATTATTATGCATCATATGCTTAATTTGCTTAACTGTGCACTGCCTTGAAACTTTCACATCCTTTTGCCACCTTTTTTTTGCCGATCCAGTCAAATGTGCAGCAGGCATGGCTGGAGGCAGGAGGTTCACTTAGTAAGGGCACCAAAGACGGCTGTTGGTCATTGTCCACTGAGTCCACTGGAACTGGCGCATGCTCTTCATTGCCCTTCTCAAATGAGGCCAACCTAACAGGCAATGCTTTCAGTAATTCAGCCCATGCAGCCCTCCCTTGTGCACTTCCTGTGCTTGTCAGGCACCCCAGATGGGCCCACCCCTTTCTGTGGCTGTGCCTTCTTAGCTCCCGTGAGTGCTTCCATCCTATGAATTAGAGAACAGATTTGGATCATATCATCCTTCTCCTAAGACAATGATGACTGGGGGCAGGGGCTTCTGGCATTTTTAATAGGGTGCCCCCCACCTTTTACCCAGAGCTTTCTTAGGAGGCATGGTGATAAATCTCAAAGGCACTCCTGGTTCTGGGCCAAGTGACCAACACAATATCCCCCCTAGGCGCACTGCAGCAACCTGGCCCAAGCCACTGGGTACTCAGTTTATATTTTAGGAATTTTTGAAGTGTTTAGACTATTTGGTGTGTAATGAATTCTCATAGGGATTCGTTATGAGGAAAGGTTATTAGACACCAAGGAGCCTAAACACTTTTTAAAAAATCCTAGAACATAAACTGAGTGCCAGAACCTAAGGGGTATATTCGTGAGTCAAATGGGCCGTAAGCCAGAATTTGGCTTTTTTAAAGCCAAATCTGGCCACCTAGAGTAGTACCCCACTGCCTTGTGGGTGGGAGTGGGGTGTAGTTGGCACATGGCAGTTGACAGTTGGCACTGTTGAAAAGATAGTCAAAATGTATAGAAGAAATGAAGGTGTCTAATGAATCCTCATAGGGATTCATTGAGGGAAAGTTATTATACACCAAAGAATCCAAACACTTGAATAATAGTGACCACATATTTTGCTCCATAACTCCACTTCTACGAGGGCTAGAGCTTAGCTTAAAAAAAAAAAGGAATCTGGGAATCTGGGGGAATTAATAGGAGGGATCCAAATCTTGAATTGATTTGAATCAAATCAGGCATGATTCGATTTGTACCTGAATCTAGCCAATGGACCACGGGGTGATTTGTTTTGTCTCCAAATCACCCTAATCAGCAAAATTTGAGTACAAATCAATTTGTGCCCGAATCAGTTTGGACATCCCTACTACTCTGGGCTCAGCCAGCTAGAAGTCCAGCCTTGGTTAAGTACACGGACATCATCCACCTGGCAGTCATGGACTTTGTGGGTACATCATGGGCCAGGTACGATGAAAATTTTAGGATAAGGGCAGGTCTAGACTCCGCCCTTCCATGGGATGCTCCGCTAAATGAATTGTGGTTGCTTATCATGTCACCTTCATGCCTGGTTATGGTGACAGGGCTGATAGTGGGCATTTACTGTCCAAGGCATCTGGTTCCTCCACCTCATAAGGTGCTGGCCAGCAATGGGTTCAAGCCCACCTGGTATGCTGGGAATTCAATAGTGGGGGCCTCTGTACCAGGTCACCTTGTCAGTTCTGGCACACATGTGGATTCTGTGGTGCAAAATACTCCAGATCTTCCTGTACCTGGGCAAAAGGCTGGAGTGTGGGATTAAATAATCGCCCACCTAACCAAAAGAAGGGCAACCCACCTTCTTTGTCTTTTGGGGAGTGTTTGAGGATTCCTTCGTCCTCGCAGCGGAAAGCAGTTTTCACCCATAACTTATGATCCATGGTGGATATGGAAGAGATTGTGCACAGAAAAATTGCTAAGGAGGTAGCAGCAGGCAGAGTGTTGGGCCCCTTTGATTCACCCCCACTGCCTCATTTGTGAGTATCACCATTGGGGTTAGTGCCCAAGAAGACCCCAGGAGAATTTTGCTTCATTCATCACCTGTCCTACCCCAAGGGTTTGTCCTTTAATGACAGTATCCCTGAACACCTGTGTTAGGTGCACTAAACCTCTTTTGATGAGGCTGTGAGCATAGTGCAGGGTTGTAGCCTTGAGGCCTACTGTGACATCGAATCTGCCTTCCGATTATTGCCCATCCATCCTTTGGATTTTGACCTGCTAGGCTTTGCCTTCTTCGGTAAGTTTTTCTTGGATAGAGCACTCCTAATTGGATGCTCTGTCTCCTGTGTTGCATTTGAAGCATTCAGTGCTTTTTTGGAATGGCCATTAAGGAGGAAGGTGAATTGTGTGCACACAGCACATTTTTTAGATGACTTCCTTTCCGTTTAGCTGCAGGCCTCTGGCTTGTGTCACTGGCTGCTCGGCAATTTAATTTTGCTTACCGAGGAGCTGGGCGTTCCATTGGCAAAAGGTAAGACTGAAGGGCTGTCTACGCAGCTGTCCTTTTTGGGCATCGAGCTGGACACAGTTGCAGGTTCAGCTGCACAGTTGCAGACACAGCCACTTTCCCAAGGATAAGATCAGGGTATTTAGAGAGCTTTTTGGGGCCCTGGATTGAGCTAAGAAAACCACTCTTAGGGAGTTACAAGTCGTTATTGGTCATCTTAATTTGGCATGCAGAGTAGTGGCTCCTGGCAGGGCCTTTTTGAGGTGGTGATGTTGTAGTGGGCATCAAGAAGCCACACCACAAGGTGCAGGTTACTGAAGGCATGTGTGCTCACCTGGAGATATGGGCTTCATTCCTGAGGGACTTTAATGGGGTTTCGTTCTGGCGCACTGAGCAGTTGCTGGAAGCCGAGCTCCAGGTGCATTCCGAAGCAGCTGGTAGCATCGATTTTGGAGTTTATTTCAGAGGGAAATGGTGCTCCACACGCAGGGGCGTATCTAGGGTAGGGCAGGCAGGGCACGTGCCCTGGGCGCCACTTAAAGGGGGGCGCAAATTCTTAAAATTAATTATTTTTTTAAAAATGGCCACCAAAAACAAAATGGCCACTGCACATGCTCAAATGGTCTCTGTGAGGCCCTAGGCTATGCCAGGCCTTGCAGAGGCCATTTGAGCATGCATGGTGGCCATTTTGTTTTCAGCGGCCATTAAAAAAACCACAATTATTTTAAAAAATGGCCACTTCACATGCTCAAATGGTCTCTGCGAGGCCCTAGAGGCCAGCAGTGGGAGGGGTAACCTTTGCAGACCCCCCGCCCACAGCCTATAGGAAGCTCCCCGAAGGGGTTACAGGTAAATAATAATAATTTAATATAATATGTCACTGTACACATATTCAGTTTGGCACTATGTACAGAGAATCAGGGCTTGTGAATACTGAACTGAAGCTTATGAGCTAGGATTGTATTCATTTGCTCTTACTTTGCTTCTTGTGATAAGTGAGTTAAATGTGATATCTTAATCATATGGCTATTAATGGTGAGTTTGTCTTTGAATCAGTGTGAAATCCTTAGTATTAAGGCCCACTGGGAGTTTCTTGCTCCCTTTCTCTCATTTTAACGGTCTTTCTGAAATACTAGAATATATTCCAAGCAGTGGCACAGTTTACTCTGCATATCCTTTAATTATTTTCAGATTATCTGGGAAAAGTCAAATTCTCCATTTATTTTTAAAACTTATGTAATAGTGATGCTAGTAGATGCATAGTAGAGAATTAGACAGGCACTTCTGTTTAATTTTCCAAGTACACCTCCACATAGTATTTGGGTATTTCATGAGCCCCAGCATACTGAAATTTGTAGTTTTCCAGCATTTTTTGGTCTGGCTATGTCTACTGCTAAATAGTTTTGAAATTTTAAAAGATTAATGAGCTTGACTTATATTTTTCAGCTGATATTATGGTAAAGTTATCTGAAAGATGGGTGTCAGATGTTTGGACAAGGGGCGCATTTTCAGTGCTTGCCCTAGGTGCTATTTTCCCTAGATATGCCTCTGTCCACACGGTGGCCCTTAAGACTGTCAGAGGGGGGATTTAGCGAGACCTCATCTTCCTGGAGCTGTTTCCTATTGTTATGGAGGTGCACCTGTGGGTGGAGGAGTTTCACGACTCCATTTGTTTTTGGTATGACAACCAAGCAGTAGTCCACGTTGTGAACTCTCAAGCCTCCTGTTCACCTAGAATTATGGGGCTCCTGCATCCCTTTGTCCTCCGGTGCCTGCAATTTAACATCCTTTTTGTAGTGCATCATGTGCCAGGGCTCCAGAATGACATAGCCAATGCCCTATCTCATTTTCAGGTAATGAGGTTGAGGGAGTTATCTCCAGAGGCCATTCTGGAGCCAGAAATGATGCTGGAGACTTTGTGGAGGCTTGACGAATAGAAGCCCATGGGGCTATTGATGCTTCCTTGCCCCCCAGTACCCGGGCTAGTTACACCAGTTACTGCTGGGCAGTATCTGGTTCGGCAAATGACATCCTTTAGAGTGCGAGGGTGTAAAGGATTCAGATGAAAGAGAAGGGGACAGAGCAGAACCACATACAGAGCAGGCAGAAGTTTGTGTCAGCTGGTCAAAGAGTCAAAAGAAAGATAGCATACACCAGGGAAGAGATTCAGCATATAGGTGCTTATAATATCATAATATCATAATAATAATATCATAAATACATCTCTGGGGGAGGGTAGGGTGCCTTCTTGTTTGAAGGAGGCAATAGTTAGACCTCTTCTTAAGAAGCCTACCCTGGATCCCTCAGTGATGGATAGTTATAGGCCAATCTCCAATCTCCCCTGGCTGGGCAAGGTAATCGAGAGGGTGGTGGCTAACCAGCTCCAGGAGGTTTTGGAGGAATCTGATTATCTGGACCCATTTCAAACTGGCTTTAGAACGGGCTATGGGGTTGAGTCAGCCTTGGTCGGCCTGATGGATGACCTTTACCGGGGAATCGACAGAGGGAGTGTGACTCTGTTGGTCCTCCTGGATCTTTCGGCGGCGTTCGATACCATCGACCATGGTATCCTTCTGGGTCGCCTGGAGGGGTTGGGAATAGGGGGCACCGCTTTGCGGTGGTTCCGTTCCTATCTCTCGGGCAGATCCCAGATGGTGGAGCTTGGTGACAGTCGCTCCTCAAAGCAGGAGCTGTTATATGGAGTCCCTCAGGGCTCCATTCTGTCACCAATGCTTTTTAATATCTACATGAAACCGCTGGGTGAAGTCATCAGGGGATTTGGTGCTGGGTGTTATCAGTATGCTGATGACACCCAAATCTACTTCTCCTTTTCATCTTCAGGAAATGGCACTCAGTCTTTAAATGCCTGCCTACAGGCAGTAATGGGCTGGATGAGGGAGAACAAATTGAAGCTGAATCCAAGCAAGACGGAGGTGCTCATTGTGGGGGCTCAGAATCTGAGGAGTGAATTAGATCTCCCTGTGCTGGATGGGGTTACACTCCCCCGGAGGGAGCAGGTGCGCAGCTTGGGAGTACTCCTGGACCCAGGCCTCACCCTGGTCTCTCAGGTGGAGGCCGTGGCCAGGGGTGCTTTCTATCAGCTTCGGCTGATTCGACAGCTGCGTCCATTCCTTGAGGAGGATGACCTCAAAACAGTGGTGCACCAGCTGGTAACCTCCCGGCTTGACTATTGCAATGCGCTCTACGTGGGGCTGCCTTTGTACGTTGTTCGGAAACTTCAGTTAGTTCAGAATGCGGCAGCCAGATTGGTCTCTGGGGTAACCCGGAGAGACCATATTACGCCTATTTTGAAACAATTACACTGGCTGCCGATATGTTTCCGGGCAAAATACAAAGTGCTGGTGATTACCTTTAAAGCTCTGAACGGCTTAGGTCCAAGTTACCTTGGAGAGCGCCTTCTTCTGCACGATTCCCACCGCACATTAAGGTCATCTGGGGAGGTTCGTCTCCAGTTGCCACCGGCTCGTCTGGTGGCGACTCGGAGGCGGGCCTTCTCTGTGGCTGCTCCGGAGCTGTGGAATGCGCTCCCTGTGGAAATCCGTAATTCGAGTTCTCTGTTGGCCTTCAGGAGGGCCCTTAAAACATATTTGTTTGGCCTGGCCTTTCAGGGCTTTTAAAATATATATATGTGCATATGTATATATATGTGTGTATATATGTGTGTATATATATATGTATATATATATGTGTATGTGTGTTTGTATATATATATATATATATATATATATATATATATATATATATATATATGTTTTAATCTTTTAATTTTTTTAATTTTTAACTTGATTTAGTGTTTTTAATGACTTAATAACCCCCCCCCCCCCCGCCTTGTGCAGATGGGAGGGAGTTTGTCACAGCCTGTCCTGCGCGAAGCCCAGGAAGGGTTCCGTTTGACCTCTTTGGTCAAGGGGCGGGGTTTCGGCCAGGATTGACCGATCCCGGCCCCATCCTCCATTTTCCATTCTCTCTTCAGTTGGGGTCAGGCAATCACAGGAGAAGCGGCTTTCCCCTCCCTCCCTCCCCGGTGCAGAGCGGGTCTAGTGACTGGCCGCCTGAGGGGGCCGAGTAGGAATTTTTTGCTCCCAACGCATTGGCCACTGTTGGGAGTTTTTTCGCCTACTCCGTTCTGTGTCCTGGGTGCGTATTTAGAGTTAGGTCAACCACAATGGCAGGAACAGTGCGGGCGGGGTGGCAATTTGAGGGTTAGAACATCGGTGAGCACCCTTGGATATGTAAAAGGGGTGATTGGTTAATCGCTCCTTTGTAGCCTGTGCGGCACGGGGAGAATGATTGCCATGAACCCTGCTTCAGGACTTCTCTAACCTTGGGCTGTGCGGTCCGGGGTGGATGAATGCCTAGAAGTATCCAGACCCTCTCTTACAGAAGGGGGGGTTGGCTTTGAAGGAATTGGGTGGGATGTACCTGCCCATTCCCGAGCCAGGGTGTGTCCCCCCCAGTAGGGTGCTGGGTAGGATTTCAGAGTTCTGACCTGCTTCTATTGGCCCGCACTGTTCTTTAAGGGTGATTAATCACCTGGTGTTCCTGTCTGCCATGCTGTGTGTAATAGTTAACAAAGTTGTGGCCCTTTTCCTCTATACTGAGTCTACGTTTTCTTGAGCTGGGGTCTGGGGATAATGTTTTATTTTTGTTTTAAAATGTTTTAAATTGTTAGCTGTTGTTTTATTGTTTTAATTTGTTTTAGCTTTTTACTGTTTTATAAGTTGTTTTAATTGTGAACCGCCCTGAGCCATTTTGGAAGGGCGGTATATAAATCAAATAAATAAATAATAAATAAATAAATAAATATAGGCCAGGGCCAGAAGCCTCTGAGCCAAGATGGGTGAGCTGGAGTGCTTGGTTGCTAACACAGAAATAGATATCATGGGCATAAGAGAAACATAGTGGAACAGTGAGAACCAGTGGGACACTGTTATCCCTGGATATAAACTCTATAGAAAGGACAGGGAGGGGTGCCTTGGAGGTAAAGTAGCACTGTATGTTAAAGAAGGGATAGAATCTAAGTAGAAAACCTAGGAGGACCGTAGTCCTCCACAGAAACCCTGTGGGTGACAATACAAGGCCTGAAAGGAAATGTGCTACTGGGGACATGCTATCACCCTCTGGATTAAAATGCTGACAGTGACTGGGAGTTGCAGGAGGAAATCAGGGAGGCTTCAAGGAGAAGCAGGGCAGTAATAATGGGTGATTTCAATTACCCACACACAGACTGGGTAAATTCACAGTCAGGTAATGACAGAGAGGTCAAATTTCTAGATATGCTGAATGACTGTGCCTTAGAACAGTTCGTCTTGGAACCAGCCAGAGAGAAGGTGACATTGGACTTAATCCTGAGTGGCACCCAGGACCTGGTGCGTGATGTCAGTGTCATCGACCCTTTAGGGAACAGTGACCATAGTGCCATCAAATTCAGCATGCATGCGGGGAGAGAATAATCAAGGAAGTCTAACACAGACACTTTGAATTTCAGAAGAGGAAACTTCTCCAAAATGAGGAGTATGGTGAAAAGAAAGCTGAAAGGGAAAAATCAGGAGAGTCACTTTGCTCCAGAATGCATGGAGTGTACTCAAAAACACAACACTAGAAGCCCAGTTAGATTGTATACCCAAAAGGATAAAAGGTACCACTAAGTCCAGGAAGATGCCAGCATGGCTAACAGGCAAAGTCAAGGAAACCATAAAAAGGAAGATGACTTCCTTCTGAAATTGGAAGGCACGCCCAAATGAAGAGAACAAAAAGGATCACAAACTCTGGCAAAATAAATGCAAGGTGACATTATGGGAGGCGAAAAGAATTTTTGAGGAACATTTAGCTAAAAGCATTAAGGGGAATAACAAAAACTTCTTTAAATATATCAGATGCAGGAAACCTGCCAGGGAGGTGGTTAGACCATTAGACAATGAGAAAGTAAAAGGGATTATTAAGGAGGATATGAAGGTTGCAGAGAAGCTAAATGAGTTCTTTGAATCCTTCTTCACAGCAGAGCATACTAAGCATATACCTGTTCCTGAACCAGGCTTTTCGGGGATGGAGGCTAAAGAACTGAGTCAGATAGAAGTGACAAGAGATGATGTTCTAAATTGTCTGGAAAAACTGAAAACTAGCAAATCGCCAGGGCCGGATAGCATCTATCCAAGAGTCCTCAAAGAAATGTGAAATTGCTGACGTCCTTGCAAAAATAGATAACTTATCCCTGCAATCAGGCTCTGTACCAGAGGACTGGAAGGTAGACAATGTAACACCGATTTTCAAAAAGGGATCTGGGGTGAGCCAGGAAATTACAGGCCGGTTAGCTTAACGTCCTTTCCAGGCAAATCAATGAAAAGCATTCTCAAGGATAAAATTGTAAAGCACATAGAAGAACAGGCCCTGGTGGGAGAGAACTAGCATGGCTTCTGCAAAGGGAAATCTTGCCTCGTGAATCTTTTGGAGTTCTTTGAGAGTGTCAACAAATGTGTACATAAAGGTGATCCGGTTGACATAGTATACCTGGACTTCCAAAAAGCTTTCAACAAAGTTCCTCATCAAAGACTCCTGAGAAAACTTAGCAGTCATGGGATAAAGGGGCAAGTACATGTGTGGATTGCTAACTGGTTGAAGGACAGGAAACAGAGGGTAGGGATAAATGAAGCATTTTCCACAATGGAGGGAAGTAAGAAGTAGGGTCCCCCAGGGATCTGTACTGGGACCAGTGCTTTTTAATTTATTCATAAATGATCTAGAAGTAGGGGTAAGCAGCAAGGTGTCCAGATTTGCAGATGATACCAAAGGCTTTCAGGTAGTGAAATCCAAAATGGACTGTGAGGAGCTCCAAAAGGATCTCTGCAAACTGGGTGAGTGGGCAACAAAATGGCAAATGCGGTTCAGTGTTGGCAAGTGTAAAGTGATGCACATTGGGACGAAAAACCAGTTCACTAATCTGATCATGTAATAAAGTTGCCGCCTGTTTACCCATAAATTAATTGTGTCAGCGACTTCCTTGCACCTGGGGTGTGGGGGCAATGGCAGTTGTTGCCTTTGTGATTACTGGATGACAGCCTGAGTAAAACAGAAACACCAAGCAGATATGGATGGACACTCGATGCGAGTGGCAAACTCACGTTTTCGAAGACTCATGCACTGTGTAGCTGTAGCAACATCCACTTTTATTCCTGTAGCTGGATGTGCCTTGTAGCTTGTTCAAAGAGAGCCAGCAGCTGAGTCCCTGTCAGCTTCTTCAGCCTTAGCATTGTACTTGTGGTACATTTTATGCTAGTCTCATGGCAAGAGAGAGAGAGAGAGACTGAGACTGAGACTAGACTGCAGGAAGCAGAGGGACCAATGTAGGGGGGAAAAGGACAGAGAGCATCCTTTTTGAGGACAGAAACCTCTCATTCTGATAGTTCCAAGAAGCAACTAATCAAGAAACAAGATCAAAACTGTGCATATACCAAGCATCAGGCTTTGAACTCAGGAGCAGCTTCTAAATAAGTGTAGCCTTTTTGGAGGAAGGCCCCCAGTCCCATTTAATGACTTCTTTTGCATCAAGGAGGTCTGGCAAAAATGTCTAGATGTTCCTCTAGGTGCACTTTTCCCAAGAGAGGCTGACATTCTTCAGCCATATGATACAAGATGGAACAAGACAGAATTGTAATAATGGGTTATATAAGCAGTTTCCCATCATAAAAACAAACAAGCTTTAAAGTATAAAACTGACTACAGAGTACAAGGATTATCTGGAGAATGAGAAGTGTCAACAGACTGTTCTATCCAAAATACCTAAAACATATTTCATAAAAGCTGTGTTAAATAAGTAGGAGGTCAAGCAAACACACAGCTCTGTTAAAGTAGAATAATATTCCAAACGAGCTGGCACACCTACCAGAATCCTTCATTTTTAAAAAACCATTCTATCAATTAATCTAGAAAATGTTGCAGTGTTTCTCAGTAGAGAAAAGGTCATCCTCCTTTCAATACACAGCAGACTAATTAATGTAATGAAGGGATATATAAATTATATAAAAATACAGTCTGTTATAAAAAACAAGAGACCAATGTCATCCAAAAATTATGTTGTACTCCAGCACAGTGTATATCAGTCCTCATAAAAGGGGAAATCAGGATGTTGATGAGCTGGGCTTGGGCTCTGCAGGGTATACTGTATGTTTTCCCAGGGTTCATTAATTCTCCCTGAACATGAGGCCTAGTTCAAAATGGGGCAGTAAGACTGTGTTTGGGTTGCTCTGCTTCAGAGTGTTGCATTTCAGGGGCTCACATAACAATGCTCTTTCATACAATGCATTCTCTCTACCTGGAAAACTAGATGTCAGGGAGAAAGGTTCTAGCCTAGCCTTCTCTCTGATATGCTAGTTTTCTTTATACAGAAAATCCCCCCCCCCATCTAGAGAACCATTCAATCATGTGAATCTCTAACAACAGTCTGAAGTGATACAGCCCAGCCACAGATTTACCTCCTCAGTGACTACTAGGCCTCAAAGAATTGCTGTCCTACAGTGTTTTTCAGTGCCTCAGCACCTAACACCCAGTGGCAGCCCAAGACTTCAACATATTTGAGGCATGGGGACAAATATTGCTTGTCCCTTTTTCATACAACCTCCTCTTTATTTTACTTGGAGGTGGTGATAGCCACTGCCACTTTCCTTGGCAGGCATGTGTGCGAAAGAGGGACCAGCAAGGGATGTGCACAAAACCAGTTTGCCCAGTTCGGCTCGCATCACAACCAGATTGGAAATGGATTGGGCATGTTCGGTTTTGAATAGGGGCCTTGAATAGCGGCCTGCTTTGGTTTGAATTAGAACCGGTTTGAGCCCTGTTTGAGGGTGGGGTGTGTTTGTTCAATTTTCAGTTTTTAAGAAATGACTTACTGTCCGGCGAGGGCAGCAGTGGCCTTTGGGGGAGGGGTGTTGTGGCAGCCATGTGGGGGTCCTCCAGCATCTCTCCCTCCCCACACCAGCCTCCCCCCAATCTCCCAAGGGCCCATTTTGTGCCCATTTTGACCCTCTGTGAGCGTGTGGTGGCCATTTTTGAGGGGAAAAGAGGGCTGAAGGCCCTGAAACACCCACCTACCCTCAAACCAGGCCTGAACCCACCTGAGAGATTCAGTCCCAGCTCAGACCAAACCAGGCATGGATCAGTTCGAGGTCAAACCACTTGAACCAAGCCAGTTTGAGTTGGAATGGAGCTGGTCCTAGGGTTGTGCGAACCAATTCTAATTAGAACTGCTCCACACAACCCTAGGACCAGCTCCCTTCCCTCCTTTCCTCCTCCTTTGTGGTGGTGATAGCCACACCACAGCTGATCTCGGCATGTGCATCCTCCTCCACCATCTTCCTCATGTTCCTTGTAGAATGATTCTGAAAAGGCAAGAGAGTGGAAGATGAAATGTGGAAAGGGGGTGTAGGGTACAGGAGATGCTCCATAGGGTACTCTGCTGCCAGAGGCTCTATTATTCTACTTCCCTTTCCACATTTCCTCGCCCACATCTCCCGTATGCTACTCCCCTTATTTCAATTGCCCACATGCCTGATAAGTTAAGTAGTGACAGCTACTTCATATTAGTGCTGTGCATGGAACCATCTGGCCCGGTTTGGTCTGGCCCTCATTGAACCCCCCGCCCAGGTCCGGTCCAGCCCACAAATTTTTTTAAAATTTAAGTAGATTTTAAGTACCTTTAGCCCCTTTGGGAGGCTTGCTGAAGCTGTGCAGGGGGTGGTGGTGTCCGCGCGGGTTCCCTCTCCCCCGCCGACCTTCCTCATCACCACTGTGGCCTGCCGCGGCCAGGTAACTGAGCATTTTCGGCCCTTTCGGGCCTCTGTACGAGTGTGTGGCCGCCATTTTGGTGGCCGCCACACATGCGCCAATGTCCTCTGTGAGGCCTCAGCCATGGCCTCGCAGAGGGCATTGGCGCATGCACGGCAGGCACCAAAATGGCGGCTGCATGCTCGTACGAGGCCTGAAAGGGCCGAAAATGTCAGTTACCCGGCCACGGCGGGCAGTGGCGGTGATGAGGAAGGCCGGTGGGGAGAGAGGGAACCCACGCAGATCCACCCCCGCGGCTTCAGCAAGCCCCCTAAAGGGGCTAAAGGTACTTAAAATCTACTTAATTTGTTTTTTAAAAAATTGTGGACGGGCTGGACCGGACCCCGTGGTCCGGTTCCGGTCCGATGGAACCGGGGTTGGTGGTGTTTCGGTTTGATCTTGAACCCCCGAACCCCCAGACCGGATCGCCTGACTGGTCCGCACATCCCTACTTCATATTTTTCTTATATAAGAGAAATAAAGAGGAGCTTGTTTGAGAGCGGGGACGGGGGCGGGCAGCATCTTGCAGCCTGCCACAGGAGCACTGAGGTCTTGAGGCACCACTGGGACCATCTCCAGCACAGCATCCCTCCAGTGGCTTCTGTTTGTGTCTATCTTATGTTTCTTTTTTTAGATAGTGAGCCCTTTGGGGACAGGGAGCTATTTTATGTATTTATCTATATCTATGTAGACTGCTTTGGGAACTTTGGTTGAAAAGTGGTGAGGCAAATGACTAGAGCGCAAGTGGAGGAAGACTCGGAGTGAATCCAATAGATTCCAGCACAGAGATCATTTGAGAATCTGTGCTCTGGCAGTGAGGATGGCAAAGAAGCGGTTCTTCTCTGCCTGCATTGCTTCTGTGAATTCACATCCAGCTGAGTTGTCTAGGATTGTGAGGGGGCTAGTTCATGCCCCCTCCATCTTGAATTTGAACTTGCCTGTCATTCGCTGTAATGTTTTTAACAACTTTTTTACAGATAAAATCTATTGTATTAATTCTCATAGACGTGCCTCTCTGGGGATGCGTCCCGGCAACCCAGCAGATTGGCTGGGCAGCGGACACACTGGATTGGCTTGGCAACGGTTGGCCACGAAGGGAAGTGGCCGCTTAGGGAGGAAAGGAAAAGAAGGAAAGGAACTGAACGGACTGGGGAGGGGGAGGGGGGAAGCTGTGGGGAGAGAAAGCGGCAGAGCCTGGCTGGGCAGAGACACAGAAACGGCTGACTGCTTCGGAAGACGCTCACTAGAGGGAGGGCCATGCAGGAAGGAGCAGGCTGAATGCTTGGCTGCTCAAGGAGGTGGCGGCAACGGCCAGCAGGGAAAACACAAGCAGCCTAGAAAGCGGTGGGGTGGGGCGGAAGCACAAATGAGAGAGAGAAAATGAGAAAGAAAGAGGGGGAAATGGAGGAGGGAGCAAGCTGGGGCAGAAGGCTGGGGGGAGGGGACTGGGGCAGAAGGCTGGGGGGAGGGAACTGGGGCAGAAGGCTTGGGGGAGAGCGGACTGGGGCAGAAGGCTTGGGGGGAGAGCAGAGTGGGGCAGAAGGCTTGAGGGGAGAGCAGACTGGGGCAGAAGGCTTGGGGGAGAGTGGACTGGGGCTGAAGGCAGGGTGGAGAGCAGACTGGGGCTGAAGGCTGGGTGGAGTGTACTGCGGAGGCAAGCGGTGGGCCGCGGAGCCGGTACTTGGCCCAGCGGCGGGCCTGCCAGGCGGTGGGCCCAGCCCGCCCGTGGAGGCCAGGCGGCAGTGGGCCCAGATTGCCCGTAGAAGCCAGGCGGCGGGACACGGAGCCCAGGCGGAGGACCCAGCTTGCCCATGGAGGCAAGGCGCCCGTGGGAGGCCAGGGCGGGAGGGAACTGGGCAGCAAAACTTCCCTGTTCACCGCCTGGGAGGAGGAGCAGTGGCGGCGGGGCCCTTTGCGGCCATCCGCCACCCTGTAAGGCCTGTGGCAGCAGAGGTAAAGAACTCAGTGTGGGGAGGGGGAGGGCAAGAGAGAGTGGGGGAGGGGGAGGAGGGAGGGCAGGAGAGAGTGGGGCAGGAGGGAGGAGGGGAAGCCAGCTCCAAAGAGCGCACAGATGCTCCATAAATGGCAATGCAATATTTGTGGCAATTATATATGTATATATATATCTCCTAGGTGTGCCTGGGGAAAATGCATCCCGGCAGCCCAGCTGATTGGCTGGGCTGCGGAGGCGCCTGATTGGCTGGCACACCCAGGAGGAGGAGAATTGGCCGGCCCACGTTGGCGGGCCTGGCCTGGCAACCGGTGGTGGCTGCAGACTCTAGTGAGCGAGAGAGGCAGGTGGGGAGGGAGACAGAGTGAGTGAGAGAGGCGCGCGGGGGGGGGAGAGACCGAGCGAGACAGGCGTGGGGGGGAGAGACAGAGCGAGCAAGAGAGGCGCACGGGGAGGGGGAGACAGAGCGAGCAAGAGAGGCGCGCAGGGGGGAGAGACAGAGCGAACGAGAGAGGTGCAGGGGGAGAGACAGATTGAGCGAGAGAGGTGCGCGGGGAGGGGGAGACAGAGCAAGCGAGAGAGGTGTGGGGGGAGAGAGAGAGATCGAGCAAGACATGCGCGGGGGGAGAGAGACAGCACGAGCGAGAGAGGTGCGGGGGGAGAGAGAGCACGAGCAAGAGAGGCGCGGGGGAGACAGCGTGAGCGAGAGAGGCGCATGGGGGGAGAGAGCGCGAGCGAGAGAGGTGCGTGGGGGGAGACAGCGAGAGTGAGAGCGAGTGAGAGAGCTGCGCGGGGGAGAGACAGGGCGAGCGAGAGAGGCACGGGGAGAGACAGAGCAAGCGAGAGGGGCGCGGTGGGAGAGACAGAGCAAGCGAGAGAGGTGCGGGGGGAGACACAGCGAGTGAGAGAGGCATGGTGGAGAGACACAGCGAGCGAGAGAGGCGCGTGGGGGAAAGACACAGCGAGCGAGAGAGACACGCGGGGGAGAGACACAGCGAGCGAGAGAGGTGCGGGGGGAGAGACAGAGCGAGCGAGAGAGGCGCAGGGGGAGACACAGCGAGCGAGAGAGGCACGGGGGAGAGACACAGCGAGCGAGAGAGGCGCGCGGGGAGAGACACAGCGAGCGAGAGAGGCGCGCGGGGAGAGACACAGCTAGCGAGAGAGGCGCAGGGGGAGAGAGACAGAGCGAGCGAGAGAGGCGCGCGGGGGGGAGGGACAGAGCGAGCGAGAGAGGCGCGTGGGGGGAGAGACAGAGTGAGCGAGACAGGTGCGCGGGGGAGAGACAGAGCGAGAGAGGCAGGGGAGAGAGACAGCAAGAGAGGCACGGTGGGGGGAGAGACAGAGAGAGCGAGAGAGGCGCTGTGGGGGGGCAGAGCTAGCAAGAGAGCTGTTGTGGGGGGGACAGATCGAGTGAGAGAGCTGTGGGAGGACCAGCCAAACAAATTCTCCCAAATTGCCCCCAAAAGGAAGTGAACTACCACACAGATGCTCTGTGCGGGTTCAGCTAGTATATTTTATTCGTGCTGAACTAGACTCCACAGTTACTACAGAGTCTATCGTGGTGGTGCCCAGCAACCCCTCTTGTACGTCTGAATTGGATCACTTTCAGCTTGTTATTTCTAAAGATGTGGACAAACTGCTTCGGACTGTATGTCCCACCACCTGCTCTCTTGACTCTTGCCCAGCTTAGCTTACTTCATCTGGCAGTAATATTATCAGAGAGGGTCTGGTAAATGTCATAAATGCTTCTCTGAGGGAGGACAGGATGCCTTCTTGTCTGAAGGAGGCTATTATTAGACCTTATTTGAAGAAACCTGCCTTGGATCCCTCAGGGTTATCTAATTACAGACCTTTTGCTAATCTTCCTTGGTTGGGCAAGGTAATTGAGCGGTTGCTTCTCAGCTCCAGGCAGTTTTGGATGACGCAGAATATTTAGATCCTTTCCAGACTGGCTTTCGGGTGGGCTATGGGGTTGAGACTACCTGGGTCGGCCTGATGGATGATCTCCAACTGGTGATCGACAGAGGAAGTGTGACTCTGCTGATCGTTGTGGATCTCTCGGCGGCTTTCGATACCGTTGACCATGGTATCTTGCTGGGTTGCTTGAAGGAAGTGGGAATGGGTGGCACTGTTTTACAGTGGTTCCGTTCTTACCTCTCTGGCAGATTCCAGATGGTGTTGCTTGGAGACCTTTGCTCTGAAAAACAAAAGCTAAAGCGTGGTGTTCTACAAGGCTCCATACTGTCTCCAATGCCTTTTAACATCTACATGAAATTGCTGGGAGAGATACTCAGGAAGTTTGGTCTGGAGTGCTATCAATATTCTGATGACACTCTGATCTTTCTTTCCATACTAACTTCATCAGGAAATAGCATGATCCCCCTCCCGCACAAGTGCCTGCCTGAAGGTGATATTGGGCTGGATGAGGGATAACAGGCTGAAGTTGAATCCAAAAAAGACGGAAGTACTGTCTGTAGGGGGTTGGGATCCAATAGATGGTTTAGATCTGCCTGTTCTGGATGGGGTTACACTCCCCTTAAAAGATCAGGTTTGTAGTCTGGGAGTGCTCCTGGATCCCAGCCTCTCCCTGGTTTCTCAGGTTGAGGCTATGGCCAGGAATGCGTTGTATCAGCTTTGGCTGATATGCCAGATACGTCCATTTCTGGAGACAAATGACCTTAAAACGGTGGTACATATGCTGGTTACCTCTACACTTGACTACTGTAATGCACTCTACATGGGGCTGTTCTTGTACATAGTTCAGAAACTACAATTGATTCAGAATATGGCAGCCAGATTGGCCTCTGGGACAACACAAAGGGACCACATAACACCAATTCTAAAAGAACTGTACTGGCTGCTGATATGTTTCCGAATGAAATACGAAGTATTGTTTATTACCTATAAAGCCCTTAATGGCTTAGGTCCAGGGTACTTAAGAGAACGCTGTCTCTGTCATGAACCCTTTCACCTATTAAGATCATCTGGAGAGGTCCGGTTATGGTTGCCACCAACTTGTTTGGTGACAACTCAGGACTGGGCCTTCTTTGTGGCTGCCCCAGGGCTTTGGAACTCCCTCCCTGCTGAAATAAAGACTTTTGCAGCCTGAGCCTAAAGACTTTTGCAGCCTGAGCCCGGCAGGGAAGGGGGCGGGAGGACATCTCCCTGCCGCCCGCTTCTGAAGAGTTATCTCAGGGCCTGGGCGAGATTTAAGGAGGCGGGAGGGGGCTTCAAGAGGGCAGCAGCAGCAGGGGGCCAGGGCTTCAAGGGGGCAGCCTTTTTTTTTAACGGAGCAGCCATTGGAGGAGGAGCCATCGGAGGAGCAATTTTTTCAATAATTACGGCGGCAGAGTGTGGAAAGCGCGGGAGGGGTAAGTAACCCCCCCCCGCCCTTAATGGAACCCCTCAACCTACCCTTCTGAACCCAAAACACCCCGTGACTGGACGGGTCTGGAGGCCTTTAGAATGGCCTCCGAACCGGTCCGTGCACATTCCTAACATCTAGTGAAAGGGGAACTAACTGTTGCATCTGAATAATTTAAACAAAAACCAAGTGCACTATGCTCAAGTTAGTTTGTGATCCAAAGGTCTGCATGAGAACTGCGAAGCAAGGGGCATGTGTTGTAGTTTTAATTTTTTCCCCTCTTATGAATGCACTATATGTCCAAGTTGGGTTTGTGTTTGAACTGTGGAGCAAGGGACACGTCTTATGTCCCAGTTAGTTTGTGAATGGTCAAGAAGCTATGTGAATCCATTGGGGCTTGCATAGTCTTTTTCCTTTTCCTTTTTCAAATGCACTCAGGTCCATTGGTTTGTCTTGAATGGTCAATAAGATGTATGGATCATGGGGGGGGGGGCTTGTGTAGTCATCCCCCAATGCACTCTGGCCCAGACGGGTTTGTGGTGAAATGCATATATACAGAAAGGATGCTTATTTTGCAGGGGCCCCCGTAAGTTCATTAGGTCCAGGGTCCAAAATTACCTAGCTGCACCTCTGTAGTGCCCCCACTTCCAAGTGCTGTTAATTAATAGATTTTGCCATAAAGCCATAGGCTCTATCTTTTTTCTTTAAACAGGAAGAAAAACAGAGTGTTGGACCTTATGTTTCTAGGTTCCAATGTGTCTTATCTATCCTATTTATATTCTCCGAAGTGTCTATAAAGAAGTAGTTTCTCATGGGCATCTTTTTCAAAACTAATGTTGTATATCTAGCTGAAATGCCTCCAGCTAGAAGTTTTGCTGTCCTGACTACCTCAGAGATCAGCACCCACAATTCATCTCATAGAATTACATCTTGCACTCATTCTGCTGGCATTGCTTGATATTCTATTTCCCACTGCATTTAATTTATTTAGAGAAAGTTACTGGGAAATGGTTGGTGACAGGTGATCAACGTGACCCTAATTCAGAGATAATCATGTGCGAGAAAATATTGTGCATAAGTCATATTGCACAGGGAAAAGCAGCAGTTTCAGGTACCTTGTGAAGGTACATATTCCAAGTAGAAGAGACAGATAAGAATGTATGCTTTCATCCATACTATACAGAAACAACAGAGAAGAGAATTTCTTCTCATTCAGGAGAAGAAAATAAAGAAAAAAACAATAGTGACCAGTCAACACTGAGGGGGAGAGAAACAATTGAGACTTCTTAGATTATTGCTTGCTTTCTATAAACGGGCAAGAGAATCACGGCACAAGTGGCTGATATAATTATTTAATTTTATAAACAAGTTTATGACTCTGCACATGCTCAGGAATTAAAATTGTGAACAAATTCATACAAAGCAGACTGGGGGTCTTACACTCAGCACATACTCTGAGGGAACAGTATGGATAATACATAATCCTTACATAATCTGTAATACATAATAATGGAAGCCCAGCCTGGGTTAGGCTGTGCGTGAGAACCATTGGGATTGGGCCCGATCCCAGTGGGGCAGTGCTGCCTATCCCTGTTTTGAAACCCGGTTCTTAGCCGGGGTTAAGGGCTCAACCGAGCCCTTAACCCAGGTTCTGGGATTGTGCGTTTGCTGGGGCTACATTCAACCCCAGCAGACACTGAGATGGGTGCCTAGAGCACCCCTCGCCTGGGGCAATCCTCTAATGCACCGTACATGTCACACAGTGCATTGCAGGATATCTGGAGACCAGGACGTGTCATCCCGGCCTCCAGAGTTCCACACTGCACCACACAGCATGGATCTTCTGGGAATGTGGTCCATGCTCCCAGCAATAGGCAAGTGCTTGTCTGGGGGATGGTCAGTTAAACCAGACTTCCCCACCCACCCGGTCATATGAACAACCTCAATGTCTATCATCTGCTTGTGTACCCTTAAAAAACAAAAACAAAACAGAAGTCTCAATTTATTGGGGTTTACTCCAACTATACTGTAAGGTATTCTGGAAGTCTGCTTCCTCTGTTAGCCATGCGCCCAAAGAGCCATCTATGGATAAGTGAATTGCTCCTGTGTCAAGAAATATTATTATTCTGAGGTAAGAATTTGTGCATTGGAGAATAATTCTCTTAACATCCGGATTGGGGGCTAGATTTCCAAAAGAGGGAAAGGAACCCAATAGTGCTGAATAAACTGGTATTATCTTTATTCTTTAGCCTGATGTGTTTTAAGCGTTGCTTTTCCTCAAGGGCAATTATAAAAACATATAGCATGTGAATAATCATGATTAAAACTTACAGAATTAGAAGAACTAAAAAAAACTACAAATACAGAGATTCCTGCTGATGCAGGATATATTTTCCAATAAGAGCATATGTGAGTAAAATGTTTTTGGTTAATGGTAATCTTTTTTTATTTCTAGTTTCCCTTTTCATCTTTTAGATTTTAGAAAGGTTGGTGTGCCATTGGATGGTTTTTAAAATTGTTTGTTGTGTTATTGTTGTGTTGTATATTACTGATTTATGGTGGCAATATCTTTTAGATTCAGCAATATATGGTTTGATATTTATTAATGTTCTATAAGCAAAGGTTTTTTGTCAACAATTTCCAGACAAGTAACATGATTCTATACTGATGATTTAATGCTTTGTTTATGGAGGTTTTTGTAGTTTTTATAGTTACGTAAATTTTAGTCATGATTATTCATATTTTACGTTTCTACGGTTCCCTCTGAGGAAGAGCAATGCGTGAAATGCATCAGGCTACAGACAATACCAATTTATTCAGCACCTTTGGGTTTCTTTCCCTCTTTTTGATTTCTGGTTTGTTTGTTTTAGGGGGGTGCTGAGTCATTTTTCTCCCCCTTCGACCCACTTTGATGGTTTGAGGGGTGATGCTCGTAAAGGGGAATCCAGTGAGGATTCCTTTAAAAGCAAAGAGGAATCCTGCCTTTAAGTAGTTTCTAAGGGCGGTAGGGGGGCAGCAAGAGGGCACCTTACTGGCGCTGGTTCCTCTAAACCCCAGTGCTCCCCCCCCCCACAGCATGGCCTTGGCACGGTTCTGGCCACTGCAGATGCATATAGGCTGGAAGCATGCTGCTGCTGCTGGGGGAAGTGCCAGGGTTTAGAGGAGTTGCTGCTGCCACCGCTGCCGGTAAGGTGCTGTCTCGTTGCCCTCCCAGCTAATCTCAGAAACCCGTTAAAGGCAGGATTCCCCTTTACAAGCAAAGCTCCTCGAACTGTGATGAATTGATTCAACGAACCAGACCACCAACCGTTTCGATCAAACCGGTCCGCGGACTGATGGTTTGGTTTGAATTTAAACGGAACCACCAAAAATGGTATCATGCACACCCCAGTTGGTATTGTGTGTACCCAGGAAGTTTGTGCCCAGGACAGCTGACAAGAAACCAAGCAAAAATGTGATGATTGTGGGTAACTGACCCACATGATGAGCTTGCAGATTGTCTTCAGAATCAATCACAGTATGTCCTTTCAGATGAAATGCTGAGAGTTGAGCTGTTGAAGTATGGGTCTTCATTAATGTGGGGTTTGAAATGTTAATTTTTATTTGCTAAAAGCTCACATTCTCAGTGAGGCATGTAGTCACACAGGGTACCATGCTTGGGATGTGGAGGTCACAGCTTCACTCCCCTGGAATGAAACATTAAATTATTGTGGGTTCTGTGTCCTGAAAGGTTGGTGGGCATCTGATGTAATAAATGGGACTACTTGGGAGTAGGAAGTTCTATTCATGTTCTAAAAGTCATGACTCCGCATGAGGGTTAAGCTTTTCCCCTACTGGTACCTCCCATCTCTCCAGTTCACAGCCGGCTCAAGATTTACACCTGATAATAAATCATGTATGCTAGCTTTGCAGAAAAGTATTCACCTTCCTCAGGTGCTAGTTGACACAATAGATAGATAGATAGAGACAGTCTCTCTCAGCATATCTATCTATCTGTTTCATATGAAAATATTGGCCCTGCAAAATGGTTCAAGATATTTTTGTCTCACTCTTTGTGTTTCTCAGATTTTCTAACAACATACTTCACAAAACCCTCCCGCTTCTGTACATGTCATTTTTGAAATGCTTCTTTGACTCAAAAATAACTTTCTAAAGCCTGTCTGGGTATTACAAGGCCTGAGTTCTCAAGTTTAAAAAAGATCAATTTGTCAGATACCTGGATGATACCATACCATTTTTAGAGAGAACTGGAGGGTAAGCACTTAGTGAGCAATAACTGAGATACTGAGGTCTTCAGCGGCTGCTACTTCAGCTGCCAGCTAGCTCTCCCCACCTTAAAGGTGCAGTGAACAGGACTAGATGTATTTTCTATTTTTTATTTTTGCTGTTTAATGGCTGGATCTTGCAAGCACACAGCGTGGTGCTATTTCCCAATGAAATAGATGGGGCTTGGAATTTTTTTTGTCTAATTAATTAATCAATTAGTATAATAGAGTTAAGACCTCCATTACAACTCAGAACAGTTTACAAATAAAAAAAATAAAAGTAAAATTTGCAATAAAATATTGCTATAAAAACATAAAATACAATAAAAATACAGAAAACCATACACTAAAAATGATTGCTCTTCAGAATAAAAAGTACATTTTAAAAACAGTGAGTGAAGTTGGTGGGCATTTGGATCTCTCTAGGAAAGGAGTTCCATAACTGTGGGGCCACAACCTAGAATGCTCTGTTCCTGGTAGCAGCCAAATGGATTTCAGTTAATGGTGGGCCAGAAAGCAGGATGGCCACTGGTGGCAGAACTCAGTAGCCAAGCAGGGTAATATGGAAGCAGGTGATCCTTAAGGTGGGCTGAGCCCACATTGTAAAGGATCTTAAAGGTTAAAAGCAGTAATTTTGAATTGGTCCTGGAAGCAAACTGGTAGCCAGTGGAGTTGGTTCAGCATAGGTATAACATGTTCCTTCAATTTGCCCTGCCTGTAACCTAGTGGCAGTATTCTGGGTCACTCTAGGAGTACCCCGAAGCTGTGCAGTTGCTCTTTCAGGAGGAGGGCATTTCCATCCTGAACGTCTCCATCAAGCCATCAATATTCCTTACCCACAGCACCTTCATCTTGTCTGGATTTAGCTTCAGTTTGCCCTCATGCACACCTAACTGCCTCCAAGTACCAGTTCAGGGTTTCCACTGCCTCTCTAAGATTGGATGGCTGGAACAAGAGGTAAAGCTGAGTGTTATCTGCATACCTGACACTTCAGCCAAACCTCCAGGTGACCTCAACCAGTGGTTTCATATAGATGCATGGGGAGCAGGATGGATTCCCGCAGTTCTGGGACAGAGCCTCCACATAGGGACAGGAGCCACTGCAGAATATTGTCCCCTAGCCTCAACACTGAGCATCTTCCCTGAAGGATACCATGGGGTAGATGCTATCAAAAGTTGCTGAGAAGTTGAAGGGAACTGGCAGGGTAACATTTCTACTGTCTGTCTCCTGGCATAGGTTCCAGTAGGACAAAAAGGGCAGTTTCCTTGCAGAGCCCAGATGGGAATGGATCTAAGTAAGTCTCATTCAGTGTCAGCTGGAGTTGAATTGCCACCACCAACTCCAGGATCTTGCCCAAGAATGGCAGGTAAGAGACTAGGTGATAATTATTCAAATCCCCTTGCTACAAAGAGGATTTTTAAGAAGGGAGTGAACCAGTGTCTCCTTTAATAGGGTATGAACTGCACCTTCCCTGCACCTTCCTGCATCTTCCCTAAGGGAAGTGTTCACTACTTACTAGAAAAATGGAATTGACCCACTTTCATCATATTGTTTAATTCTAACAACTCCCTGTTAAATTTGTGTTCAGCTGCAGAACATTATCCTGTGCCAGTTTAACAAGCTAATAAAGGTGAAGTTGTCCAAACAACCTAAATTGCTGTAAAGCTATAGAGATAAAATGTTCTCTTTCACACACACACACACACACACACACACACACACACACACACACACACACACACACACTGCTGACATGTTATTTCAAAAAGCAAGTATATTAAAATATCAAAACATTTTTTGCCTCCACAATCAAGTTATATTAGATAGCATTTTGAGGAAGAATTGCACGGTGTAGAGATGCATCAGGCAGAAATTCATCAAATGCGTCTTTAGCAAGTGATTTATTTGAGGAAACTGTGCCTGTTGAATTTCTGTCTCAATGCATCCCTCCCCAGCCCAATGTTTTGGTGAAAAACCAAGGCAAAGAGAGTGGTGCTTTGTAAAGCCAGCATACTGCCCATTGAGATCATCTGGAGAGGTTCATCTGCAGTTGCCACTGGCTCGTCTGGTGGCTATTCAGAGATGAGCCTTCTCCATTGCTGCCCTGAGGCTTTGGAACATACTTCCTGATGAAAGAAGAGCCTCCCCATCTCTTACAACTTTTGAAAGGGCAATCAAGATGCATTTGTTCACCCAGGCTTTTAATCAGATACTGTTTTAATTGTGCTTTAATTGTGTTTTAATAGTTTTAACTTTTAAATTTTAATTGTTGAAATGTTTTAATCTTTTTATTGGTTGTATTTATTCTCTTGTAAACTGCCCAGAGAACTTGCGTTTTGGGTGGTATAAAAATATGTTAAATAAATAAATAAATATATGCAACTCTACAACTTGTTTACTCCTTCCATGGTGCAGAAGCTAAGGTGCCCACTGTAGCTTCCAATTTCCATGCATTTTAGAGGATGTGAAAATTGCTGTATATGGTGGCACGGTGGCGGGCCCGGCCCAGCTGCAGAGGCAAGGCCCAGGAGGGGGGAAAGAAAGTGGGGTGGTGGTGGTAACCACTGGCCCCAAAGAGCGCACAGATGCTCTGTGCGGGATCAGCTAGTATTTTATTATTTTACATGTTTCATTGCTATGCCCTAGCACTAAGAACAGGTTCAGTGACTGAGCTTTAAATTTGTCCCTGTGTTTGTTGGATCTGGCTTCTGCATGGGTGCTAGATGGGTTTTGAAGTGCAGCCACTTCACTGTTAATTGGGCTTTGCATAACTTTTCTCCACTACAACAGAAAAAGAGTGACAATATGGAAACGTGCCCCCTGCTTGCTGAATCAATAGTGGTCTCAAAAAGAAATCATGGCACTTCTAGTGATCCCTTTTAGTTAAAAACACAGTTTAACTTATGCTTACTGCTGGGAACATCCAGAAGGCTTCAATTTCCAATATTGTGTTTCATCTCTAACCTTCTTAGGTTAAAAGTACTCTATTTATTTTGTATGTTTCTCTGAACTATAGGATGCAATTCTCAAACAGTACAGAATAACATACCATTATCCTACAGACCACCAAGTCCCTGTTGATGTGAGTGGACTATTACTCAAGCTTAGCTCTCAAAAACAGCAGATGAGGTGGTAAAAACCTGTTTCTTAACCATACAGACTATAGATGGGTGTACACATGATTGAATGTGCTTCCCCACCATAACTAGCTAACTAACCAACCAGAATGGAGAAAACGGGCATGCTAAGGAGAAGGGTAGCCCAAACTTCTCTTTGCCATGTCAACTTTCTATGCAACTTTCCTGTATGGAAGACAGGGCTGATGTCACAGGGAGGCACCCTCAGGAAGTCACTGAGGACTGAGAATCTCAGTGCCCTGCCCTGGGGGCCTAGGCAGCAACCATTGCCTAGGTGAGCCCTCTTCCCCTTACCTTGAGGTAAGTGGGTGATGCAGTGATGTGGGGTGCTCTTTCTCTCCTCCACATGCCCTCCCTTTTCAAAATTGAACTGGATGTATGAACACGTGAGAAGAAGGGAGTGTTTCCACTTACCCACTTGATGCCTGTCACTGCCATGTGCCACTGCCATTGTTATGCTACTACCATTGTTATGCTAGCTGCTGCTGCTGCCACCAGGCAGGTGCAAGAGCTGTGTCCCTTGCAGTTGAGATGGCACAATGACAATGGCAGGGACAGAGATGGGCAGCCTTGTTATGTACAAGCAGCAGGCAGGTGAGCAGAGATGCTCTTACCCCTGGACTTCGGGGCCTAAGTCCAGGGAATCCACACCCCCTGGGGGCCTCCACATCCTCTTTAGTCTGCCCTGGGTGGTGTGGTTCATGGCTTCAATAGCCTACATGTTAAAAAATGATGCTTAACTTGCACGGGGTGGGCGGGGGTGGGCCCCAAAGGCCTTTAGGTCCAGGCTCTAAAATTACCTAGGTGCACCACTGCAGGTGAGTGGTGGTGGTGCCTCTTCTTTCTCCCCCATTTGTGCTTGTTCACACTCACAGCTCATGTTGAAAATATCAGGTGGGGCAGAGAGGAGGAGGATCCACAAGGAGGAGGGGGCTCACAGTGGCCATCTTGCCAATAGCCCCTGCAAATCTGGAGCCAGTCCTGATTGATGAGGAATATTCAATCATGTGAATCCACACAGCAATCTGGAGTGTTACAGTCAAAACTGAGATTTTAAAAACTCTCTTCATCAGTTTTTTGTTTTTTTTTTAATGAGAACTGTGTCTAAGTCTGGGCTTGTAGGTCAAATCATTCCATTGAGTAAAACATATTTTGTTTGAAAGCAGCACATAGTGTTTCATTGCAGAAATTGTACATGCAGATATATGGTAAAACTCTAAAGTATATAACTAAAAATCAAATTAGCCAGAGTGTAATTGGCTACAGTTGTTATTATTAGCACACAATCTGCAAATTTTGCAAGCTGCTGCACAGAATTTAGCAACATTGTTTGTAATATCAGACTGCTGATCAGAAAGGAGAAGCATAATGTAAAAATCATCATTTCTTTCTGGATATTTAATTAAAGAAAGAAATATTAATTTATATATCGTATATCCCAATATAAGGGGCAGTATAAGAGTACATGACCCCTCTTTCAACCTCCAGACTTTCACATGGGCATATTGGATTCACATACGGGTTGTTCTACCCACCATCCAAAGCAGCAGAAGAAAGAACATCAATTAGTGCCTTTGTGAAGGCTCTCCTCGATTTTGGTATTGTTAAGCTGTAAAAATAGTTAGCTGGTTTGAGAGCTCTTCTAATGCCTCCAAGTCCTGTGAACTTAGGGACTGATCTTTTTGGTGACCTACATAATAAATATGCTGTCTTAGTAGGGATTTGGCACCATCCTACACTAAAATAACCAGATATCCCATGGAAAAGCCATATATCAGAAGTTTCTCAATGAGTATTTTTTGTCAGAGTGGTAGTCATCACCCAGGATCGATGGAGCCAAACCAGACAGACAGAAAATTAGTTTCAGCCATAAACTGAAAATGTAAAGCCATAAACAAGATTCCATCCTCAATATCCCAGCCTCCAGGCACAAGATGGCATTCAGAACACATAAGGGGACAGCAAAATATGGATCTAAGAAATTTTGATTGCACTGCTTCCAAAGAATGAAAGTCTCAATAAGTGCATATCTGAGAGCCATATAGCAATTTGGCAATCTCTTTGGCTTCAAAATCTTTGATGGCAGATGGAATATAATTGCCCCCATTGGAGCCATAGAATCCAAGAATGGCAGCAGAGGTTCTTTGTGTGTTCCAATAGTGTATGTAATTTGTGCATTCCAAATGCCTGTAGCCAGAAACATAACTCCAAGATATTTATAATGCTTTTCTTGGTCAATCTGGGTGCCATTAATTTGCCATTTGTGAAGAGAAGGGCTCTGAGCAAAGACTACTACCTTCGTCTTCTGATAATGTATAGTAAGACATTCTTCTTTACAGTATGCTGCTAAAGCGCATAGCATCCTTCTCATCCCTACAGTGGTCAGTGACAGAAGTATTGCATCATCAGCATATAGTAAAGATGATAGTAAGGATATGCAGAACATTCCGAACTTGAACGTTCCAACTCAAAATGGGCCATTTTGAGTGCTCAGAGCTCGAACGCCTTTCAATTGAAGGGCCTATTTTGAGCTAGGAAAGGAGCATCTACATTCCAAGGTGGAATGTTCCAAGTGTTCCGAGCAGTGCCAGGGTAGGGGTGTGCATGGACCATTTTCCATGGTTCAGTTCAAATTCAAGCGGAATTCAAACTGGACTGCGGGTTTGCAAACTGGTTTGCTTGAACGACTGGATGACTATTCAGTTTGATGAATCAACTGGAATGGGTTTGATGAACCAACTCGAGTCCGTTTGACTGGTTCAGCCATAGGGAACAATGGGGAACTTGAACCACACAATTGTTCCTCATGGGTAGGTCCTAGGGGACATCAAAGTGGGTCGGATGATAGGGCATGATGGGTGCTACCTACCACCCAAACCACAAAGCAATCAGGCAGTTAGGTGATTTTTAATGAATTTTTAAAATTTATCTGGGTCAGTAGGTCATGTATAGGGAGGGCACCACCCTCCTGCTGAAGTTGGTGCATGAGGGGATGTTGTAATTGGGGGCAAGTAGTCAAAGCAGTCAGTGGAAGATGGTGTTTTCCACCACCTGGAGAGATGGGTCGTCCAAAGCGATAATCTTTCCAATGGTCCAAGTTATGAGATAAGACTCTGGCTGACCAGACCGCTTGCCCACTAACTGCACCCACTCTGCCACTGGCAATCTCTCCTACTTGACAAACATTGAATCTACTCTCATTTGCTACAAGAAAATCTACTCTCAGAACACCTCAGAAACAACAAAACCCAGTGCCCATGGACTTGTGGGTTTCAGGGTGCTTGGCACCCTATGTGCACTACACCACCACTTGCTCTGGGCCACCCTGGTGCCCCCCAAGTGGAGTAATGGGGCTGCTGAAATCCCCATGATTCTCTATGGGGAAAATGTTTTAAAACGCGCAAACCTCAGGAATTCTTTTAAAATCACCCCTTTCACCAATTTATTTGAAATCTGGATGGTAGCAGATGGTAACCCATTGGGGCACTACCGTCTGGCCCACTCTTCTGCTCCTGAAACCCCTTTTCTGCCCCAATTCTGCCCCAATGACATGCCAACTTCAAAAATTCTTTTAAAATCACCCCTTTGCCCAATTCCTTTGAAATCTGGGTGGTAGCTACCTTGCATCCATTGGGCACTACCACCCACCACAACCTGCTCTGGGCCACCCTGGTGCCATACCCCTGGGGAGTTATGACTAAGGCTGCTGAAATCCCCATTATTCTCTATGGGGAAAAGCTTAACGAGGCATAAACTTCAAAACTTCTTTTAAAATCACCCCATTGCCCAATTTATTTGAAATTTTTGTACCTGAATCTGGGCAATTGAGGACAGGGGTGATTTGTTTTGTCTACAAATCACCCGAATCAGCCAGATTCAGGTACAAATTGTTTTGTACCTGAATCATTTTGCACATCCCTACTCAGGACTGCCCACGTCCCAAGATATTTAGCATCCTTGCCCCTGCTGATCTGTGCCCTGCAGTGGGTGCAGGCATGTGTTGGGTCACCTCGGCAGAGTTCAAAGTGGTCCCACACCATGCTGCCAGTGGAGCCGATGGTCCGGCCCCATTTCAGTGATGGTGCGTTGCTGGTTCCTGGGGCTGCTGGTTCCCCCTGCTTCCGGGGGTGCCCATCACTACCTACATCCTCAGTCTGGGGCTGAGAAGGACCAGGAGGAGAATGGAGAGAGTTGTCTAGCTGGGATAGCAGCTGCCAACACCTCCTCCTTTGGGAAGAACCTCTTCCCTGTCAGGGGAGCCCCCCCCCCTTCGACCTCAGCTGCCACAGATGGCTGCACTGTGGGAGCAGGCAGCACCTCCAGAAGTGAGCCTGTTTGCAATAATATCTATGGGGACACTGACTTGGGGATAAGGCCCCTCTCGCTGCCCACCACGACCAGCAGCATCAGCCCCCCTCCTACCACTCAGCTCTGCTGCACACCCTCCCAGACATCATCTTGGAGTTTTTAAACTAAAGCCCTAGCTCTTGGGGGGGGGGGGAGGAGGAAGCACCTTTAGGGTGTGTGTAGCCAGGGGTAGTCTATTTATTGTGCTGTGGGTGCCACACACAGTGCTATCTATAGCACTGTAGTGCACACGCAGCAGCTAAAAAAATCAAATCTTCCTAAATAAAGAAGCAGGCTTTATTGTGGGAGGCACTTTTTGGAGGGAGGGGAGCAAACAACAATGAGCTAAGTCTAAAGGAGAAAGAGGGGATTTCTATGGCCTAACCTACCTTCCTAACTCTGCTGCCCTACACAGTCCTAGTATCTACCCACATAAATCCCTTCCCCCAAACTAGGCCCTATTGAAAAGCAAGAACTCTAACCTAACCAAGGGGGTTTGTTGAGGAGGGGAGGGGGTGCTTACCAATCTGATGTCTTTTTCTTTTGGTGTCTTCAACTAAAGTCTGTCTGACCAGCTGGTCCAAGCAATCAGGCCAAGCACACACAGGTACTCAACAGCTGGGGGGAGGGCAGATGGGGGCCAGCAGGTGGGCCACTCACCCAAAGAAAACAACAGAACACACTGGAGGGAAACTCACCAACAGAAGAAATAAAGAAAAACACAGCAACCAGTTAAAGTCACTGGAGCGCTGGTAACTTAGGAAAACAAAAAGCAGTTAGTACTGCAAAAGAAAAATGAGACAGAGAGAGAGAGAGAGAGAGAGAAGACAAAGCACTCTCTATCTGTCTGTCTGCAGTCTCCATCAGGAGGCCCAGCAGAAGAGCAGTGTTTGCTGCCATGCAGAGTGATCAGCTGCAGCTCAGCAGCGAGTTAGCTCAGTGATTCAGCAGGGCAGCAGGTCTGATTACACCTCACTACAAGTCTCTGGATAACATTTCTAGCAGTTTCAAGTTAAAAAGCTAGGGAGACAGGATGGAAACCTGCAGGATGCTGCAGCATAAATGCCAGAAGTCTGAACAGTACAGGTAGTTTCCCAGCACAACCTCTGAAATTAGTCCTCCAAGTGAGAACAGAACAGATTCATGGGATCCTCAGTCTTGGGCACCCTATCCAGAAAGGTACCACAGCCAAAGATATTGAGCACCACTGCAAGATCCAGGAGAGTTGTCTTTTTCCTGCCAAAAGTCTTTCAGGGCTTATATCAACTGAAGTTTATCTGCTTCAGCTGATACACCAGCTGCATCCATTTCTTGAGATGAATGACCTCAAAATGGTGGTACATACACTGGTAACCTCTAGGTTGGATTACTGCAATGCACTCTATGTGGGGCTGCTTTTGTACGTAGTCCAGAAACTGCAGTTGGTCCAGAATGTGGCAGCCAGGTTGGTCTCTGGGTCATCTAGGAGAGATATTACTCCTGTGTTGAAAGAACGACACTGGCTGCCGATTTGCTTCCAGGCAAAATACAAGGTGCTGCTTATCCTCTATAATAATTCCCTAGAGTGTGCGCCTGTGCTGCCCGTGTCTTTCTCGGCAGTTCTGGGCATGCGCAGAGCGCATGCCCAGAACTGCCGAGAAAGATACGGCCGCGCAGACACAGGCGGCCATGTTGCCCAAAATCGTCCAAATTGCCACTACCCTCCAAGAGAGACGCCGCTGCCCTCCTAGCTACCCGATTCCTCCATTCCCGCTCCCCCCCACATGATTAAGGGCCAAATTGGCCCATGCAATTCCCACCGTGGACGACGACGCAGACCGCCCTCCCGCCCTCCCAGCTGCCCAATTCCTCCATTCCCACTCCCCCCCACATTATTAAGGGCCAAATTGGCCCATGAATTTGCTGCCGCAGCTGCCGCCACCAACCGCCCGCCCACCCGCCCGCCCACCCTCCCAGATGCCCAAGTCCTCCTTACCCGGAAAAATGCATATTCAGAGAAGGAGAGAGGAGCTCGCAAACAGAGCTCCTCTCTGTGCAAAGCCTCTGCCCATACTGCCGCTATGGACGCAAAGGACGCAATAGGCGTCCTTTGCGCCCAAAGCGCCAGTTTGGGAAGAGGCTTTGCAGAGAGAGGAGCTCTGCTAGCGAGCTCCTCTCTCCTGCTCTGATTATGTTTAAAGATCACCCAGGCCAGAGCAGGAATGGAGAAATTGGGCAGCTGGGAGGTTGGGAGGACGGGCGGCAGCGGCGGCAGCGGCTGTCACGGAGGGAATCGGTAGATTCATGGCCACCCGTGTCTGGGCCAAAAAAAAAAAAAAAAGGAACACTTTCACAAGCACTTCAAAAATCCCGTCAGCCCAACCCATGGAGCAGAAAGCAGCCACCATTCCTTCTCCCTCTCCCCGGACAACCAATCAGTGTCGGAAAACTCCCCCCCCCCCCACAACCAGCCAAGGGCAGGAAAGCACACTGAATAAATAACGGCAGCGCGCAGCAGCCGAGCAGACTAACGGTCACCGCTTCAACAGAGAGCACCAGACTTTGTTGAGAGGGAAGGCAAACAAGGAGAGAGAGAGAGAGAGAGAGAGAGAGAGAGAGAGAGAGAGAGAAAAGGCAGGAAAAAGGGAGAGTGAAAAAGAAAAAAAAGAGAAGAACAACCTTGCTGCTTTTACTTCATACCTGCACCTGTAGCAGGATGAAATGACAGACTGACAGTGAGTGTCTGATGCCAGGGGAAAAGAGATGAAGAACACTTAAAGGGGGGAAAAAAGGCTAGCGCCCGTTATTATAATGGGCTTAAAAATACTTTTCCCCCTCCGGCGCTGCACTTTGGTGCAAAGTTTTTGGGGCGGCAGAGTTCCTCCCTGCCACCCCTGCCCCCATCGTTGTCTGGAATAAGGAGAAGTTGCCACCACGCATGTGCCTGTCATGGCACGCACACCCGTCGCTGCCACGCACGCTGAACACGTCTCACGCAAAATGCGTGTGCGCAGCAGGTGCATGCGTGGTGGCAACTTCTCCTTATTCCAGACAACGATGGGGGCAGGGGCGGCAGGGAGGAACTCTGCCGCCCAAAAACTTTGCACCAAAGTGCAGTGCTGGAGGGGGGGAAGTGGCAGGAGGGGTAAGTACTACCCCCCCTTAAAGCCACACTCCCACCAGTGCTGGACCGCACCTCTGTGGTTCTGTGCACATCCCTATTAATCAGTGCATTTTAAATGGTGTTTGTTTTTATATTTTGTAAACTTGTTGTGCACTGACTTTGGATGGGGCAGTCTAGAAATGTAATAAATAAATAAAAGCAGACTGAACATGTGAATAAGTCTTGCTCTTAAAACTAAATCTATTAATTTTCTCAGTTGAATAACACTGGGCAAGAATCAGACTATTTTAGTCATGACTTTTGACTTTAGACTTTTTATTTATTTATTTTAGTCATGATCAAGCACCATTACAATGAGTGAGACAAGTTAATAATGGCTAATTTAAGTCCCAGTAACTTCAGTGGCTTACATGTCCCACAGAGTAATACAGACTTGCAGAACCTCCCGCTCTGCTGTGCGGCTCTAACATACATGACAACTGTGCTGCTCAAGTGGGCAGTACTGGAACAGAACTACTCACCTCTTGCACGATTGCCCATCACACACTACTTCCACAGGGAATAGGGGAAGTGGCACACAACTTGTGATCACGCAAGAGGTCTGTAATTTTAGTACTGCCCTCTTGTGCGGCACAGTTGCCACACATGTTAGATCTCCACAACGGCATGGTTAGTTGTGCAATGTCTGCATTATGCTGCGGGACATGTTAGCCAATGGAATTTAGTCATGACTAACCTACTCAGGGCCCTGCCTATTGTGTCTGAGGCATTGGGAGGGTGCTATGGAAGTTTTTTGGAGGATGTTTTGCAATGACTCATTTCCATATGAAAGTCAGCAACTGTTGCCATAGTCATTGAGCAAGGAACATTCATATGTGAACAGTTCCCTAATAAGGCACTGAGTTATAGGGATGTGTGAGCCAGCTCACTTCGAACTGGGCTCAACATTGAGCCAGCCCAGTTCGGGTGGTCTGAGTTTGAACTGGACTGCCCCTGGTTCAAAGAACCAGCTTGCGGGCTGGCTCAGAGGGTATATTTGTAAAGGGAAATCCAGCTATTATTTCCCTTTACAAGTAAAGGAGAATTCCCTAGTGATGTGGGGTGGCGGGGGGCAGGAGAAAGGCTCCTTTTAACCTTTATAAATCAGCCAGGGGCACTGAGACATCAGAGGTGGTGGTGGTGGCTCCTCCAACCCCCACCCACCGGCCTCCCAAATGACAGGCGGGGCCAATTTCAGCCCAGTTTGGACCTGTGAGCTTGCTTGCTGGATTCCCCTTTAGAAGTATACCCCTAAGCTGGCCTGTGGCCCAGCTTGGCTGGCTCGATGGTTTAACTGGACTGGACCAGACCCGGTTCGGCCGAGTCTGAGCCTGGTCTAGTCTGGGCTGGTTTTAATCTGTATTCGAAACAAGCCAGTCTCACATCCAGCTCATACACCCCTACTGACTTAATTACTGGGTTAACTGTTTTGGTTTTAAGATTTGAGAAATAAAACTTGCTGGATCAGGCTAAAGATCCTCCATCCTGTCTCCAGTGGTCAGTCAGATGTCTCTAGGAAATTCACAGGTAGGATACAATATAATAGATACACTCTATTGTCCAGCAATCAAGATTCAGTTCCTCTAGTAGAGGCTCCATTTAGCTTGTCATGGTTTACCCCCTCCTTTTTGTTCCCAAATAATTCCTGTGAGAGCTATTGTCAGGAGAAGATGCTCAATTCTCTACTGTTTAAAAAAAGAGAAAGGTGAGGTATTTAAAGAGGCAGAAGTGACAGGTGTGAATTTTTTAAAAATCAAAGGTGAGAAATTGAAGATGATCCCTGCTTTCAAACAATATAATCTGCTTTACACATCAAAGAGATGCTAGCATTAATAAGGCAAATGAAATTCCTACAAATAAAGCCCATTTAAATCTTATGCACAGCAGCGGAAAACATTAATAAAGGCATTTTTATTCTGCAGGGGTGCAGCTTCTTTCTGCTGCCGCTTTGTGTGTCCAAAGAAGATGAATTCCACTGGAAATGCCAAGACATTCCAAGGTCTTTCTGACAAACAGACTATTGATGCAAACCATGAGTGCCTATTTCAATGTACGTGGCTTTATTAGTGCCTTTGACAACTTCTGAACAAAACTATTGCTGCGATAAATTTCCAGCAAACTGAATGGGAATGCACCACTAATAGCTCCTTTTGCTTTTAATGGGGACTGTTTAGCTAAATCCTCCACATTTTTAAAAAATGTATTCTGCTCTGTTATGCTGTGCTGAGCATCCTCGACACAAAGGTGTTTTTGAAGAGACGAGTGTTTAGCATAATACTGAATAAATACATTTCTAATAGCCTTCAAGTGAACTGGGGACATTTATGGCTCATTCTTCCTCTGATGTGCAATAAAGTTTCCTTGACCTGTCTATGCTCAACATCATGATGTGAAGTAAAGTGTATCAGCCTTCATATTCTGCTTATATAATTAGATACTTAATGCAACGTGTTAATAAATCAACACTGTTTTAATAAACATTGATCTCAATTATTATTATAAGCTGCATAGATATAAGGGTCAATAAAGCTGTTGGTGGTGATGCTCTGACAGCTGTCACTTTACAATAGTTTTGCATCTTAGTTTATCTACTGCTTTTATATTACTTAGTTTATTTCTATCCTGCCCAGTCTTGAAAGCTCCAGGCAGCTTATTGTTTACACTCTGTCCTCTCTCTCACTGGGATGTTTTGCTCATACATGCACATCACTAGATTATTCTACAGTGATGAATAGACGCTGAATTTGGATGACCACAATATGGTCAAATTAATTTTTTGAGGGGGGGCAGTGAGAGCAGAGCAGGGCAGAAGAATAGTTAGAGCAGAACAGTTACTGAGTAGAGCAGTGTCTCTCTCTCTCACACACACACACACCCTACCTGCTTCTTCCTGTCCTGTGCCAAGCATGTGTATATGGACAATGCTCACATGCGCAAAACACTGTGTATGTATGTGTGTGTGTGTGTGTATGAATAAGAATGGAAAAATTAGAAATGAGAGCAGTCCATCGGAGAAGGGATGTTATCACACATTATTAGTGATTCTGCCTGACACCCCCGTCCCCACAGATGATTCTTCTCATGAGAAATTGGGCTTTTCCTGCTGGATTTCAGGTCTTCCCGGTTTATTTTTAAGTTTTTTAAATGCTGGATTTCTGTGAAGTTTCCTGGAAAATATAAATCAAAATAATAATAATAATAATAATAATAATAATAATAATAATACCCCCAGTGAGGCACTACCTTGGCGTGGTTGTGGGGCTTGCGTGCTCTGAGGAAGGTGAGAGCTATGCCAGAAGTCCAACCATACTGGACAGGTCTCACCAGAGGAGCCAGACAAAGAGTGCCTCTCCCATCAACAATATGGTGAGACGTAACTTTAATAAATCTATACCGGATCGGTCGTCTCCCGGGTCAACAAGGACCGTGCCAGGTGCTGGAGTCCCTGGACATCTGGTGGCAACAGGACTCAGGATCTTCAGTTGAGCAACCAGGGCTGAAGACAGCAAAGTTACTGGGAAAAACGTCGCTTAACCAAAAAAAAAATACGAAAAATGCCAAGAAGGAAATAATGATCTGCTATTACAAGTCTAGGCCAACTAGAAGAGGTTAATTAAAAAGAATGTACCAAATTTGGAAAGAGAAGCATCCAGATACAGAAATAACAGAACAAAGGCTAGCAGACCAGAGAAGATTCATAATAAGAAATAAAGTATTCACAGGAGTTGAGCTGGAAGAACTGCAAAGAGCAACACAGGCTCAAGATATGGAAGAAGAGTTACCACCAACTGAAGCAGTTGCTCAGGCGCAGGTGTCAAAGAAGATTAGTAGGTATGAAGCCAGAACTACACAACACAGGCAGAATCTCCAATTCCAGTCGAATCAGAGACGTTTCTACCAAAGCATAGAAGGAGAAACTGCAAGAAACATAGAAACACCAAATAAAGAAGAAACAGTGCAATTCTGGGGGAAATTATGGGACAATCCAATAGATTATAATAAAAAAGCAGGCTGGATGAGAGAGGTCAAAAAATGTAACTAACAAATGCAAGATCTAATAATAACACCAGAATTAATAAGTGAAAGAGCAAAGAAAATTAAAAATTGGACTGCTCCAGGCAACGATGAACTGCATGGCTTTTGGCTTAAACACCTAACAAGCCTTCATAAACAACTATCAAAACAGTTCAATCACATTTTGCAAGGAGGTGATATTGAACAATGGCTAACAACTGGGAAAACTCATCTCATCATGAAAGACCCAGAAAAAGGTGCAGTTCCAAGTAATTATAGACCGATAACCTGCCTGCCAACTATGTTCCAATTATTAACTGGAATAATAGCAGATGAAGTGATGCAACACTTATTAACTAATAAGCAGCTTCCAGTTGAACAGAAAGGAAATTGCCCGAACACCAGAGGCACAAAAGACCAGCTGCTGATTGACAAAATGATTTTAGAAAATTGCAAGAGAAGAAAAACCAATCTAAGTGTTGCATGGATTGACTACAAGAAAGCCTTCGACTCATTGCCTCAGACATGGATACTAAAATGTTTAGAAACAACTGGTGTCAGCAAAAACATTCAGATATTTATTTAAAAAAGCAATGAGCATGTGGAGTACACAGTTAACAATCAACGGCGAGACACTTGGACAGGTTAGCATTAGAAGAAGTATTTTCCAAGGGGACTCACTATCCCCTCTGTTATTTGTAATCGCCATGACCCCACTTTCACAAATACTAAACCAAACTGTGCTCGGATACCAAACATCTAAAACATCAAGTAAAATCAACCATCTGCTGTACATGGACAATCTGAAGTTGTATGGAAAGTCCCAGTCAGAAATCGAATCACTGCTAAACACTGTCCGTATATTCAGTAGCGATATAGCAATGGAGTCTGGACTAGACAAGTGTGCTGCATTAATAATGAACAGAGGGAAAATAAGAAAAACAGAAGGAATAGAACTGCCCAATGGAAGCAAGATCAAGAACCTGGAAGAGAATAAACATAACAAATACCTGGGCGTTCTCCCGGCTGATAACATCGCACACACTGAACTTAAAAGAAAAATCGGGAGTGAATACATCAGGAGAGTTAGAAAAATCCTCAAGTCCAAACTCAATGGTGGGAACACCATACAAGCCATAAACACCTGGGCTATACCTGTTATCAGATACACTGCAGGAATAATAGACTGGACCCAGGCAGAGCTAGAGACGCTAGATCGTAAGACCAGGAAAATCATGACCATCCATCATGCTCTGCACCCCCGCAGTGATGTCGATAGGCTCTACCTCCCTCGCAGCTCAGGTGGAAGAGGAATGCTGCAAGTCCATCAAATAGTAGAGGAGGAGAAAAGAGGCCTTGAAGAATATATCAAGGACAGTGAAGAAGATGCACTTCAAATGGTCAATAATGAGAAACTATTCAACACCAATGAAAGAAAGCAGGCCTACAAGAAAGAACAAGTCAAGAACCGAGCAGAAAAATGGAGAAATAAGCCCCTGCATGGTCAATATTTGCACAATATGTGGAAAATCAGACATCACCAAGACCTGGCAATGGCTTAAGAAAGGCAACTTGAAGAAAGAAACAGAGTGTTTAAAACCGGCTGCACAAGAACAGGCACTAAGAACAAATGCAATAAGAGCAAAAGTCGAAAAATCCACAACAAACAGCAAGTGTCGCCTTTGTAAAGAAGCAGATGAAACAGTGGACCACCTAATCAGCTGTTGTAAAAAGATCGCACAGACTGACTACGAACAAAGTCATGACAAAGTAGCAGGGATGATGCACTGGAACATCTGCAAAAAATACAAGCTACCTGTAGCCAAAAATTGGTGGGACCATAAAATTGAAAAAGTTGAAGAAAATCAAGATATAAAAATATTATGGGACTTCCGACTACAAACAGACAAACATCTGCCACACAATACACCAGATATCACTGTAGTCAAGAAGAAAGAAAAACAAGTCAAAATAATCAACATAGCAATACCAGGGGATAGCAGAATAGAAGAAAAAGAAATAGGAAAAAAAATAACCAAATACAAAGATCTACAAATTGAAATTGAAAGGCTTTGGCAGAAAAAGACCAAAATAATCCCAGTGGTAATTGGCGCCCTGGGTGCAGTTCCAAAAGACCTTGAAGAGCACCTCAACACCATAGGGGCCACAGAAATCACCACCAACCAATTACAAAAAGCAGCTTTACTGGGAACAGCCTATATTCTGCGACGATACCTATAACAGCAACAACATTGACAATAAAATTCTGGCATCCCAGGTCATTGGGAAGGACTCGATGTCCGGATAAAACTAACCAGTCAATAACACCTGTCTGACTGTGTAAAATAAAATAATAATAATAATAATAATCCAATGCAAAGCACTTTACATTTATATGATGACAGCAAGTCAAGTCTATGGAATGCAAAATCAAGGCTGTATAGTGGCCTTGCCTTCAACCCTGAGGCAAAGAGTTGAAAACCCAGTTTTCAGGCTTTTTGCTCTTTTGGAGGGGGTGATCTGGGAGGAGGGGTTGCAGTCTTTTGCAGAAATGAGCATGCCATCCAAGTTGGGATGGAGCTGCAAAAGCAGAGGTGATTAGGGATGTGCAAACCAGTTTGGGGGTTCAACGGCTAGGGGTTGAACTGAACCCCGCCTCTGAAGTTTGGGGGGGGTTGCAATCTTAATATTCTGTTTAATTAATTTATTTATTTATTAAATTATTTACCTTTTACTCCCCTTGGGGAAGTTCTTGGAGGCGGCAGCGGGGGGTCCACAGAGCTTCCCCCTCCCCTGCTGGCCTTCTAAATCACCCCCTCGCCCAGCTCGGGTGCTCTTCACCCAGTTTTCAGCCTTCACCCAATGGCCTGGTGGCCATGTTGGGGTTGCCAACATAGCCACCAAGTGAAGGCTAAAAAATGGCTGAAGAGCACCTGAACCGGGCGAGGGGGAAATTTAGAAGGCCAGCGGGGGCGGGGGAGCCTCTGTGGACCCCCCTGCCGCCACCTCCAGGAACTTCCCCAAGGGGAGTAAAACAACAACAGAATTTTAAGATTGCAAACTCCCCAAACCGAACCGGGGGTTCGAGGGGGTGCCGGACCGAACTGGGCCAGCCAATTCTGTGCACATCCCTAGAGGCGATGCTGCAGGAGGGCTGACACATGCTGGGGACGTGTGTGAATGTGTGTTGGGGTCATGGCGGGGCAGAACAGAAAGCCAAGGTTGATGGCTAACAGGCAGTCTGATCCACAAACAGAAGGATTAAGCAGAAGTGTGCTTGTGTGTTTGTGTGTGTGTACTTCAACAGAGCCAGATCACAGAGGATGCTTTAATTACTACACTCTTGGGGAAAAGGGAGGCCTGGCATCCCGCCTCCTCTAGGAAGCCATTGGCCACAAGGAAAACACAAGGAAAACTGATTATAATCTACACAACACCTTTGGAATCCCCCTCTTTTTTCCCCTTGGCTTTTCAGTGTTACATCATTCATTTTTCTTTGGAAAACTATTTATTTATTTATTATTTATCTATTTAACTTGTATTCCGCCCAAACTTTCGACTCTGGGTGGTTAACAATGACAAAATTAAAACAAATATAAAAGGTTAAAACTGTTTAACAATTTAAAAACAGCATAAAATGAAAACCTACACATTTAAAAAGCTGACAAATCTTGGGTTAAGAGTTGGGTCTTCAGACGTTTTTTGAAAATAGCCACAGATGGGGAGGATCGTATCTCAGCAGGGAGCGCATTCCATAATCTCGGGGCAGCAATCGAGAAGGCCCATCTCCATGTGACCACCAGACGAGCTGGCGGTAACTGGAGACGGACCTCCTCAAGTGACCTCAATGGGTGGTGGGGCATATAATGAAGACGTTCTCTTAAATACCCAGGGCCTAAGCCGTTTAGGGCTTTATAAGTTATAACTAGCACTTTATATTCTGCCCAGAAACCTACTGGCAGCCAGTGTAGCTCAATCAACAAGGGAGTAATGTGGTCTCTCTGAGATGACTCATAGACCAACCTAGCTGCCGTATTCTAGCTATCCCTTCTTTTGTCCAGCAATGTGGAAGAGGGAAAGCCCCCAAACCAGACAGGTCCGTTTTTCCTGTCTGGTTGGCAATCTGATTATCCATGGAAAATCAGATGATCGGAAGAAAAAGTTCTAATAACCAAACGTTCCCTATTTGTGTTCTATGTAAAGCAGCTTACTAGAGAAGTAGAAAATAAACACAAACATAAGGAAAGGTCATATCCACAATATAGACTTAAACAGGTTTAATTAATAATCATTTCTTCTCCCTCTAATTACATTCTCTCTGTAATTTTCTGAGCAGTATAGGGATCTCTAACAGAATTCTTAGCTCCATAACCAAACTGCAATTCCCATGATTCTTTGAGGAAACAATGACTGCTAAATTGAAGTGTTATAAAGATTTGTAGTGTAGATATGCCAAAGTTATTTTTTAAAAGCCCACTTCATTTCTTTTTACACGTTTCACTTCCTCTTAATACTATAAAACTAGGAAAATTTAAATAAAATACTCTTTGGATTTAATGTAATTTTAATCAATTAGACTAGAGAAGTTAGAACTGATTCAATACATGCACACCACTATTATGTCTACAAGTATCCTCTCTTGGGTCAAACTTGCTATGCAGGCAATGAAGCAATGGATGAATCCAAATTGTTTTAAAATAAATAACGCTTATAATTCAAGTGCAAGCTTAATATGCTGAAATCCAATTTCTCATCTCCAGATCTTTATAACTTTTCACTTACTGTAATTGACCTTTTTCATTTTATCTCCTAGTCAAATCTAGTCATGATAGCTATATAACAATAAGAGAGTTTTGCCTAAAAAAAAAACTTGCTACGATTAAATGTAATGTAAGAGATGGACTCTAGATCAATTAATTAATCTCCTTCTACTAACCCAACAGTAGGCAATTATATTTTTTTGCTTGTTTAAATTTAAATAGGCATGAAGATCACTGCTGTGTGGGACTGGGCAGAGATGAAAGAAAATTCCTTTCAGTGTTGATTCAAAGCATGTGTGAAAATATTTGAGAATTAAAAAATTGGAAGACCATTTGTTAAGTTTTCCTATTAGGCTGTGGGAGAAAGTTCTTCTGTTTCAGTTATCTAACTGAAAGTTGTGCTTTTGGAGAGTAGAAATGTTACTTGAAAAACTGTAAGAATATTCTTTTTTCCATCCTGTTTGCTTCTGTTAGTTGTTGTTCATCATCAGCATAGCCAGTCCCAGCCAATTCTGCATCATGTCGTGAATAGGATGATCTCACAATACTATATGACCAATTATATTTGCCTATTTGATAGCATCACAGAGAGCCAATTGAGTCAATTTTATTTAGAGTAAGGACAATATTTCCTGAATTATTATTATTATAATTACATTTATATCCCACTCTTCCTCCAAGGAGCCCAGAGCGGTGTACTACATACTTGAGTTTCTCCTGCTCACAACAACCCTGTGAAGTAGGTTAGGCTGAGAGAGAAGTGACTGGCCCAGAGTCACCCAGCTAGAATCATGGCTGAATGGGGATTTGAACTTGGGTCTCCCCGGTCCAAGTCCAGCACTCTAACCACCACACCACGCTGGCTCCCTAGGTGAACACTTCCAAAACAATAATTGACAAATTGACAAAATATGTGGAAGTGTTTTTCAATAGGATCAAAAATATTTAAGCAAATCAATACGTATGTTTCATTCATCACTATTTCCTACTGAAATACTTTTGTAAAAATATTGTTGTGCACTCTGATTAGTACGATATGGTAGCAAAATGCCCATCATAATCTTAGAGGCATGGGGGAAAGGGACTTCATATTCCATTAACCCTGGAAAGGTCAAATGCAATTAAAGCGATGGGGCTGGGTTGTTCAGACCTCCCCAGAACCTTCTGGGCAGGCCCTGACTGGTATACTGCTGCCACCACTGGTATACGGCTGCCACCACCTGCTGCCACCACCTGTTCACAACCTTATTCGCACATGGCTTCATACTGCGGGGTAAATGTTGAGTGAAGCCGCTTCAAATCACACTCGCCGCACTGAGGGAAGCAGCCCCTCCCCTCTGCTCTCGGTTTTTGTTTTCACAAGTTCACATGCCATGCCTCCTTGTTTTCATTCTAGCCAATGGGAAGGAGAGAGAGAAAGAGATTACGAAAGAGCTATGTCTGCATTTCAAAGACAGTATCCCTCTTATCATGCTAATGAATTTACAGCAGTGCCTGCTCTGGCGTTTTCAGAAAAAGTAGCTTAAAACCAGCATTTCAAAAACCCAGAAATAACTCAAGATAAGCTAGAATTCACAAGACAAAGCCCAATTTGTGTGTTGAGTGGGTCCAAGGTTCTCAAAGGGACTTCGGGGTAAGTTTGGCTGGTGTATGAACACACACACTCTCTTCTGAAGGATATTCAGGGTAGAAGCCCTGTCTGTAAAGCCTACTGGAAAGGGTTTACTCACCCCTCACCCCTAGGGTTCACCAGACTGAATCGAACAGGATACCCAGTCCCCGCCCCCCACAGTTTCTCCAAATACCTGAAACTTTAAAGTGATCACTTGGGAAATAATATTAGGAAATTGTGGTTCCTTCAACTTAGGGCTTGGGAGACATATGACCAAGGGCCCTCTTTTCCCCACTGAAAATTCAGGAATCAGTATTAACAACTCAAAAAGCTTTATTATTACAAAGGGATATGAATTGGAGCAAATTGGAAAAAATAGAAAAGAAGACCTCTGCCTTATCATTGCATCCAGGCAACACAAAGATAGAGAAAAAGAACAAATGAACAGAATCTGATTACAAGTACTGTCCCTACAGTACCTTTTGTCTGGTAACCTTTGGGCTGTTATAATCCACAGGCCTCCAAATGACCTCCCCAGCTCAAGCTGAGCAAGACCCCAGGGAGAGAGACAGAGAGGCACTTTCCCACCTTCTCTTCTCCTTCCGCTCACCAACTGAGAGCCTTCTCCCAGACTAACAAAGAAATGAAACCCCTCCTCCCCAAAAGAGACAGGAAAGTGAGCTGCTAATTTAATTGGTTCCCTGTGGGAGACTGTAGTCAATTACAGGGTTTGTTGTGTGTTCTGATGGTGATGTCATCTATCCTAGCAAGTAGGCCCAGATTCTCTTAACCCCTTGATCACTACAGCACTTCTGTGAGCTTTGTGCATAAAGACATATTGCATGACCATCCTGTAGGTTGAGGACAGACTACACCATGAGCCCTTTCTCACAAGCAGTGAGAAATGGCAAGAGGGTGTGCCTTGGAATCCACACCCCCCCCCCGAGTTACAGTACTGCCTGCATATGGTTTATAACCCTGTTGGTTACCAAATCCTTGTGTTTAAATGTGTGTGTGTGTGTGTGTGTGTGTGTGTGTGTGTGTGTGTGTGTGATGTACAAACAACCACTTTGTATATAATTGTGCTGTAATGTACTGAAGTTTGTTGGAAGTTTTGTTGGTTCAATAAAAAATCTTGTTGTCCTAAAGAGCTGATCTCCCTTCAGACGAGCGTCGAGCTTCCCTTTGGTGGGCAGATCACCCACCCAGATTACTACCAGCTCCTTTCCGTAGCTTGGAGGGCCAGGGTGCTGGGATGCATCACCCCATGTTGCCCCACCCCCTGGAGCTCAAATAATGCATGGTGCATTATGGGGACCCCCCGCCGAGATCACCTCAATCTGCTAGCTACAGCTGGCAAACAATCAATAAAATGAGGTTAAGAGAGCACTCGCTATCCTAACCTCGTTTTGGAGGGTGGCTCTGTAGGTGGGGTTGCTGGTGAGGTGCCACCGGGATCAGGCCCAATCCTGGTGGTACACATGCACATGCAAAACTGGGCTGGGCTTCCTTTGCCCAGTTTTGCACGCACATGTGAATAGCTTCCATATCTGGGTAGCAGGCAGGTTTTGCCCCTCTGCAAGCGTCCAAGTGCCGCACTTACTTTCCCCTGTAGGAGTGAATGGTACTCTGTCATTAACATACGAGAAAGTAAAGTGGTGCACCTTGGGACACTTTAGAGGTGGGGATAAATCTGCCCCTTGACTCTGGTCACCCATGGTCTGGGGAAAGGGCAAATTGTGCTATCACATATGGGTCTTAAACTACAGTCTGTTTACTTTGTTCCACAGAATTCAGTGGAACTACTGAGAAATAGCAAGCCACCTAATGGTGCAGTGGGGAAATGACTTGAATAGAAATCCAGAGGTCGCCGGTTCGAATCCCCATTGGTATGTTTCCCAGACTACAGGAAACACCTGTATCTGACAGCAGTAATATAAGAAGATGCTGAAAGGCATCATCTCATACTGCAAGGGAGATGGCAACAGTAAACCTCTCCTGTATTCTGCCAAAGAAAATCAAAGGTCTCTGTAGTCGCCAGGAGTCGACACCAACTCGATGGCACACTTTACCTTTACCGAGAAATAACGTCATTCCTTTCTGTGTAGTCTTGCCTCTTCATCTGCATAGCCTTGCTTTGGGTCCTATTTCTTAGGTATGTCAAAGTGTGACAAGAAACCCGGGAAGTCGAGGTGAAGATACTCAGACTTACCTGGAAGGCACACCCTATACCTTGCAGAGCCTTCTTCCTTGTGTCAGATGTGTGGAGATTGCAGTGGCTGCTCAGAGGTGAGTCAAAGGCACTCTATACACTATATGGCTCAAAGCCATATCCTACCAGGAAATTCTCATGCTAAAATCCCATTGAACTGATCAGGAGTTCTAATTTGTGCACAAGAACTTCCCAATAGATTGTGCACAGTTGCTGGCAACAACTGCCTGAGTAGGATCTTGTCTACTGAGCTCTTTTGCCAGCCGAGGGTTGGAACCTCTGTGCTCCTGCCTTGGCTTGACTCAGGCTTTCCCACTTTCCCTCCTGTTCCTTTGCTGAGGCACTGCTTCCATTGCCTTTGGACACTTGACTTCAGACTGCCACAGGAGCCTCTGTTCCTGTGGAACTTCTACCTGTGCCATTACCCTGTAATCCATGCCTGCTACCTGGTGAATCCTCCGGTGCTTGGCACATGCATGAAAGTTTCCATGCATACTGCACATGATTATGTGGCATGTGTTTAGGGATAAAGACTTAAGAGAAGCAACAGTAAGTCAAAAGAGTCCAGCAGGCAACCTGTGAGTAGAGAAGAACCTGCTTGTGGTTACACAGCAGCTCACACGCACTATACTCAATAAAAGCTGTAGTTCAGTTCAGTGGTCAACGTGATATTTAGCGGTCAACTCGATTGTTGTAAACCGCCCAGAGACTTGCGTTTTGGGTGGTATGTAAATATTTTAAATAAAATAAATTAATAACTATGGTAGAGATGTATTCAGTGCTGGATGCAGAATGTGGGAGGCATTTGGGCAAGTCAACCCCAGTGGGATTTGCTTGTGGGATTTGCTTGCCCTCGAAGCAGGGACTGCAAATGTGAAGTCTCCCATACTGCCTAGGTGGTCTGTGCAAAGTAAGAATGGTGAGATGTGAGGGGCAGTGGACTCCCCTGCAAGTCTTACGGCCTGCCAAATGCCTGACCTTGTCATCCTCCCAAGCTGCTCCTGCTTGTATTTAACATAGGACCAGTTTGGACAATACTGTCTAACCAGCTGCTTAGTCACATGAGGTGAGGAGGAACATGCATGGGCATAGGCGTAACTATAGGGGGGCAGGGGGGGCATGTGACCCGGGCGCCACTTGGCAGGGGGCGCCAAAAAGTGCCCCCGCCGATTTGCCGAAAAAAATTTTTTTTGATTTTATTTTATTTTATTTTTTTTGCAGAGCAGTCCCCCTCCCCCAGTCCTGGTGGCCCCCCCCCATTGGCATTGCTCATCCAGCACTGGGTGCCACGGCATCTTCGTAGTCCAAGTCTCTGACTCTCACTTCCTGGCGCGCCCCGCCGCCCCGCCACCAGTCGCGCATGCATCGAGAGGAGGACACGCACCAGAGCAAACTTCCTGAATAACTCCCTCTTCTGAACAACTTCCTGAACGCCCGAACCAGTTCCCCTTTTTTCTCATTCAAGTCCTTCCTCCCCTATAATCTAACCACGTTTTAACTGAAAAGGTTCAGGGAGGGGCAGATGGGGGGATGTGGATTAGCTGTTTCAGCCCATCAGGAAAGTCTAAACCTCCACCGATTTAATTAACCAGACTGAAAATCAGATGAACAGAGAATGTTTTAATGAAAGGTGGTATATAAATTTAACAATAAGTAAAACTATCATTAGGAGCAATTAGCGATTACTTAAACATTGGTGCTGCCAAGCAATTTGTAAATAAAACTTGAAGCCCTTTGAAAATAAGCTGGAATTAATTGTAGGTTGGGCAGGGGTGAAAGTATATACTCCTAAACATTTATTGTTAAATTTATATACCACCTTTCATTAAAAACAACCCCAAAGTGGTTTCGTTTTAGTCATGGATTTTAATTTTAATTGCTCTTTTTGTCAATGTGATGAAGATTAGTTAAATCTGAGTGGTCTTAGGCAACCAATGTTGCATCTGAAATGCCATTTCATTTTTTATTGTCATAAATACTCTCCAACCAATTTAAATAGCAAAGGTGTATATTATCGCTTTATTCAATTGCAGGGAATCTCAAAAAAGCAGGATTTGCAACTAAGGCAGTGCATATCTTCTCTAAAATGGCCCTTTTATAGTTTTTCTAACTTTGAAATCGTAACATTAAACAAAGCATAAATGCATAAATGCTTCCCCCTCCATTTGAAACCTTTTCTGGTGTAAATAGCGCACGACTTTGGAAAAGGGGAGTCTTTCTTTAACAGCGGGAGAATAAGGAGTCTTTAGCACTATCACCCTAGTCCCTCGAATTACTTTGGAGTCCTTGGTTTTCATTTTGTTAAAATACAGTCACTCACCAGGGAAAGTCAGGAACAGAACCAGGGTGTGAGGGAGGGGCATCATAATCATAATCATCATCATTGCATCATAATTCTGATGTTTGAGATAAAAGCCAACTTCACAGGGTTGTTGTGAGGAAAAACCTAAGTATGTAGTGCATTTTGAAATTTTTGGTAATTTTTGTAATTTTTAAAATTTTTAAAATAAAAGTTTTGTGAAACGTGTGTCAGTCAGATGTATGTTGGGGATGCGGTGGGGGGGGGGGCGCAATTTCAGTGCTTGCCCCGGGCGCCGTTTTCCCTAGTTACGCCTCTGTGCATGGGCATCTCCCCCCACCCAGTGTACTATTCCATTCCTATCACACGGGAGGGGGAGCTTCTGCACTGTCCCTAATCACATACTACCACACAATTTGGGTTTGTTTGAATGATCTCCCACACACCGGACTATGTGGGGAGGGAATGGCATGTTAGGTTGTTGGGGAGGGAGATGTGCATATGCTCTTCCTCATGTGACTAGGAAGCCAGTTGGACAATATTGTCTCAAACTGCCCATTGCCGGAGGCAAAATCAGGCAGGCAGTACAAGTCTGCAAAGATTGGAACCAAGCCTTTATACTGAGCTCTTTTACACAGGGAGGTCAGACATGACAAAGTGAGAGCAAATTCTTTTTGTTACCCAATTGGGAGAGGCAGGGAAGAAATGAAAAAAAGAAAAGAATGCAGTACTTTTCAAAGGGCAGAATCACAAACAGTAGCATAAAACAAATTGTTAACTGTGCCTGATGAGTATTATGACCTTCAGCTGTACAAGATGAAGAAAGTGCATGCACTCTTTCTCTCTCTGTCTCTCTTCTTCTTCTTCTTCTTCTTTTTTTTTTTTTTTTTGGCAAGTGCTTGAAACTACAGAGAAAAAAGCAAGGATGGATCTTTGTGTCATGCAGTGGAGAATGCGGCCACCTCCACACAACTTGCTTTTACAAAAGAAAAGGCATTGCTTGGTAACAGGATTGTTAAGTGGGCAGCATACTGGATTTCTGAATCCCCCAAAGCAACTCGATATGGCTGCTGTCAGAGGTCAGAGATGGATGTCAGGAACTCCAGGATGAGCCTGGACCAATGAACTATTGTGGACTGTGTGTGCTCAGGCTTCAAAATCATCTTCAGGTGAAGAACAGAAATGAGTGGAATATATACAGGGGATAGCAGCACTGTATATAAGAAGGGACAGAATCCAACAAGCTAGAGAACCTAGGAGGACCAAAGTCCTCCACAGAATCATTATGGGTGACAACACAAAGACTGAAAGGAAATGTGTTACTAAGGTCTGAGATGTCAGTGACAGACCAGGAAAGGGATCTTGGGGTCATGGTGGACAGCTTGTTGAAAATGTCGACTCAATGTGTGGCAGCTGTGAAAAAGGCCAATTCCATGCTTGGAATCATGAGGAAGGGGTTTGAAAATAAAACTGCTACTATTATAATGCCCTTATACAAAACTATGGTGTGGCTATGTCTGGAGTACTGAGTAGTAGAGGTACATACCTGCTGTCAAAAGCCATGTGCTTTTGTTTACAAACAAATGCATGTGGCTGGAGGATGATGTCATAGTGATGTCACAGGGGATGGGGCGTGCAGCTGTCAAAATGTGCTGACGTCACCGGAAATAGGTCACCGGATATGCGTCAGTGGAAATACATCAGTGGAAATGGTCAGAGGAGACCCCCACATGGCCGGAAAGGGTCAGAACTAGGGGTACGCCCTCACCCCTGAAGTTGGGCCCCCACCCTACCACTCCTACCCTCAGAATGTGTCCAGAAATGTCCCAAAAGTGGGCATGTGACCCCTCTATGAACATGCCTAACCAACCTGGACCAATAGGAACAGGTTTTGGAACCCGGAACCCGGAAAGGTCCGAGTGCACAGGCGTGATAATGACCAGGCGGCTATTTTGTGTAACTTTATTGGCTGAAATGGGGTCAAGTGATGCCGCTACGAACATGTCTCGCCATCCTGATTCTGTAGGAATAGCCTGTGTCTCTCTGAGCCATTTTGTTTTTGCAGACTCATTGTTTGTGAGATCATGGCGTCCCCAGAGAGATCACTGGAGCCAGCTTGTACCCCTGACAGTTGTAAAACTCAGCCCAAAATATGCATTCTATTAGCACAAGTTCTGATGATGAAAAGTTTCCACCAAAGCCCACTAATTTCCTTTCTTCTCACAAATACGCACATGCACACTTTTTTTAAAAGCAAGACTTTTCTCTCTCTCTCTTTCACACAATATAAACATTTCTGGGAGATATATATATATATATATATAGAAGGTCCATGACGGGTACCAACTGTTCATCAGCACCCCGTGGATCAGCAAGTGGGTTTGATTGAGACACCTCTGAAGGATCATCATCAGATGGGGTGGATGGGGTTACTAAAGAATTAGCAGCAGAGGATGGCTTTTGGGCCCCAACGAGTGTGCATGTCCCCCCAATGTGTGGTGGTACAAGAATACATGTACTCATTTTAAATTAATTTCTGATACTTGAAGGCCTCAGACAGATCATTATAGAGTTTCAGGACTGTCTTCTGGTAATCAGTAACTCCCATGGCTTGTTCAAAAATCTGCACAGCAACATTTTTAAGGACATAAAGAAAACTAGCCATCACCCTCAGCCATTCATCATGGTCTTTCCCACACACCACCAGATTTGGTGGAGCGTTAGCATTGCCTGGCTCCTCATCAGTAAATTCTAAAAAGAAGAACATGATAGTTAGAAAACTGTACATCAGCCCGCCCCACAAGGTGGTTGTAATTTATGTATTTAGATATGTATACCCCACCCCACTCCCACCCCTTCACTACTCTACTGCATGGGGATGGATCAGAGGCTCTTATTTCAACAGGGAGCACACTCCAAAGTCCAGGGGCTGCACCGGAGAAGTCCAGGGGCTGCACCCGTTCCCGAGTAGCTGCCCGAAGAGTTGGCGGCAGCCGCAGGTGAACAAAAACATTAATAAAATAGCTACACTGTAAAATAAGACTAATGAAGTTAAACAAATTAAATTAAACAAGTTAAAAGACCAGACTAAAACCACAATTTTTAAAGTTTCAAATTGAAAGTCATTTAAAAAGCCAAAAAATTGAGAACTATCAAAACTACATCCTCTTTAAAAATATGCATTTTAATTGGTTGCTAAAAACACCAAGTTTTTTTTTTATTCTGAATGCTTTAAAACTAGTGCCCCAGGTGAGACACGAACTTCCAACCATGGTGTTGTGCTTTTGCACAAATACCCTATGCTATCCATTGCACGTGTGGAAAAATTCTTTTTATTAATAACTTTCTAAAAGTCATCTTAAAAACCTGGGTTTAGAAAGACTTTTAGAAAGATGGAACACACATTTTAGAAATCTTCTACACACCAGTGAACAGCAATGAGAGTAAAAACTAACTTTTTGATTGAGAATGTACATAGTATATTTGTCTGTAACCTTATTGTGCAACCCCATCTCCTTATGTTGTAAGTGTGTTACTGCAACAGTTTGGGCTGTTCCAGATTACAGGCTGGTGAAGCAGTACCAGATGCATTAAAGCAGGACTGCATTCTGACAAAGGGCCAGAATCTAGCCACATTCTATTTGAGGGCCCCAGTTCTCACACACTCCCCAGGGGCCAGCATCCAGAACAAATACGTTAAAACTGAGTTGCACTACATACACACACACACACACACACACACACACACACACACACACACCCTGGATTTTAACAAGAGCACTTTTGCACAAAAGCTTCCATTCAGACAGAGGTGGCATAACATTTGTGTGTGTGTGTGCAAATGTTGCACACAAAAATGAGCATTGCTCCATTCAGTAGCACAACACTAATCTGGAGCACAAGCTCCAGACTTACAACCAGCTAGAACAGTCTGGCACGCAGATGCTTTGATGTCGGCCAGGGATGCAGTTTGATGAGTCTGCTTTTAAAACTAGAACCTGTTCACTTGGCTACAGAGATAGAGGCCTTGTAAAAATACTTAAGAACCTGGCAATGGAACAAGCTAGCTCTTGAACACAGGGCAGCTAGAGTTATTATATGCCTTTCCTGACACCATGTTCACTGGAGAACAGGGGCGTAACAAGGTCAGAGTGGGCCCAGAGACAAGATTTTAAAATGCCCCCCCCTTCACTTAAGTAAAATTTATATATACATTATCTACATCTATATCTATACTAGAACATCATCCTAAATTATTTTTTAAAAGATTTTGTCAATTGTGGATGATGCAAGTCATTTAATGGTAGTAGAGAAAGACATGCTGTTCTGGTAGCTCCAGGTCGTAACACTCACTCAATTTCAGAGGATGAATACAACTGAAGGAAGCCCAGGCGGGTGCATGGCTGGGGGAGTCAGTCATGTGACTTGCCTCTGGGGGCCCCCCAAGGCAGTGGGCCCCCAGACAACTGTCTCCCCTTGCCCTATTATAGTTACGCCCCTGCTGGAGAAAGTAATGAATGGGTAACACAAAGGGTAAAGTTTCATGTAAAGTGACACTTACAACATAAAGAACATGAATGAATGCAGAGTTGTAATGTATTAAGAATATGATATTCTACGTAGAGTGTCAGACACAGTAGTGTATGTACTTGAGAAGGCACATTTCCAAATCATAGTTTAGGGTTGTCCAAGACCATGGGTAGATTGTGTCTACATCTGAAAAACAAAGCAGCTATATAATGGATCAGACATTTCAATGTGGTTGCTAATTGCTCAGTGTAAAGTAATAATTTTCCATTAAAATAAACCCGTTATTTCCTCAAGGTGCAGATAACTACCACTTAAGCCTCCAAAAAGGGAGAGCTGTGCAGGTATGGCTTAGCATACCTAATAGTCACAGCACATCTCCCTAAAACCCTGCTCCTCCGGAATAGGAAGCTATAGTACTGCCATGTGCAACTTCTCAAGCGGCAGGCTGCCCCAACACATGGCTGTTTTCTACACATAGCTGTTTCTACAGAAAAACAATATGTAGTAGGCTACTCTGCTCCACTCTGTGGAGTTCTCTCTTTTGCCCTAAAGAATTAATCACTCCTTCAAACCAACACATTCATCATAAACTTTTGTGGACCAGAATCTGCTGCCTCACAGGCATCTGATGTATGGGGTTGCTAATCCGCAACAGCTCATGCTAAAACTAGAAGATAAAACATGGCCCCACAGCAGCTTGGGAAAACTTTTGAAACCCATATGCCTAAAATTTAAACTAGCAGAATGAAAAATTATTTATTTGTTAAATTTCTATACCACCTTTCATTAAAACAATCTCAAGGCGGGTTCACCCAAAAAGTTAAAACAAGACTACAAAAATTACACAATTAAAATATTAACTAGAATATAAAAATACTGATCTGATTAAAAGATTAAAAAGAAAAACAAGCACAATATAACCATAAAAGATACAAAGCAACAGCAATGGAAACATATTAGAACTGCCTGGAAAAGGGCAGGGGTGGGGGGCAAAGAGAATTCATGGTGGATTAAAGCAAAATTAAACACACACACACACACACAACAATATCTATAGAAAATAGATGAAGACTACACTAAGTTTGAGATATTAAAAGCAGCAATAAGACCAAAAAAACCCGCACTGAGCTTTACAGTTAGGGTTGCAATCCTATACAGACTTACTAGGGAGAAAATCTAATTGGTACTGATGGTACTTACTTCTAAGTAGGCATGCATAGAATGATTTGCATTATAAAGCCAACAAACAAACAAACTACCCTTAAGGATGCAGACTGCAAAAGTGACAATTTTAAATTAATACAGGGGCTTATTATTATTTTTTACTGAGAATAGGAGATTTGCTACTTAACTGCTTGCTGGAATTTCAGGAGAGAGAAAGAGGAAATCTTTCTGTGCCTAAAGTCCACATGCTTTCAGTTGCCTCAGCCTGGCCCACACCTATGCAACTTGATGGGATGTCCCTTGATTAAAAGATTTAAAAATCTGATTAAAAGATTAAAAAGAAAAACAAGCAACAACTTGATGGGGTTATCTGGTGGTGAACTCATCTACCTTCGAGGGAGGGAGGGAGGGACCCTTATTCTTCAGATAAATAGCCTTGAATTTGAATTTATTCCTTCAAATAAATTTCCTTGAATTTCAAAAGTCTCCATTTTGCACTTTGAGAGCGGTGGATGGGGAGATGGCATCCGTGCCAAACTGAGGGGGCAGGGTGAGAGACCATGTGTGAATCATTTGCTGTAGTGTATGGAATTTTTCTAACTGAAATTACCTTTGCTGCAAATTGGGGTGCATTTTATAAAAGTGTATAAAAGTTTAGCACGGATGCCATCTCCCCATTCACTGCTCTCAAAGTGCAAAATGGAGACTTTTGAAATTCAAGGAAATTTATTTGAAGGAATAAATTCAAATTCTGACCCTTTCCGGCCACGTGGGGGTCTCCTCTGACCATTTCTGCTGACGTATTTCCGCTGATGCATTTCCGGTGATGTATTTCCGGTGACATCAGCACATTTTGACAGCTGTACGCCCTGCCCCCTGTGACATCACTATGATGTCATCCAGCCACGTGCATTTGTTTATAACAAAAGCACATGGCTTTTGACAGCAGGTATGTACCTCTACTACTGTACTGCATACAGTTCTGGTCACCAAATCTTAAGAAGGACATTGTAGAGCTGGAAAAGGTGATGATCAGGGGCCTAGAGCATCATCCTTATGAAGCAAGTCTACAACACCTGGGGCTTTTTAGTTTAGAAAAAAGACAACAGGGGAGACATGATAGAGGCCTATAAAATCATGCATGGTGTGGAGAAAGTTGATAGAGAGAATTTTTTCTTGCTCTCTCATAACACTAGAACAAGGGATCATCGCATGAAACTGATTGCCAAGAAATTTAGGACTGACAAAAGGAAGTACTTTTTCAAACAATGCATAATCAACCAATGTAATTCAATGCCACAAGAAGTGGTGACAGCCAACAGCCTTGATGGCTTTAAGAGAGGTTTAGATAAATTCATGGAGGACTGTAGGAGAGACGGCATGCCCTCAACTCTTGCCTGTGGGCTTCTCAGAGGCATCTGGTGGGCCACTGTGTGAAACAGGATGCTTTTCCGGGCTTTTCTTATGTTCTTACGTAGGAACATGCAATTGCCCTCTGGATCAAAACACTGATAGTGACCTGGAGTTGGAGAAGCAAATCAGAGAGGCATCAAAGAGAGACAGAGCTGTAATAATGGGTGACTTCAATTATTCTCACATGGACTGGGCAAATGCATGATCGGGTATTGATAGGTCAAATTCCTAGACATGCTAAATGACTATGCCTTAGAACAGTTGGTTGCAGAACAAACCAGAGAGAAAGTGACCTTGGATTTAATACTGAGTGGTGCCCTGGAGCTGGTGCAAGATGTCAGAGTTGTAGAACCACTGTGGGATAATGATCATAGTGCGATCCAACACAGCTTATATGTGAGTGGAGCACTACCAAGGAAGTCCAACACAGATATGTTGGACTTCAGAACAGGAAACTTCTTAAAAATGAGGGGACTGGTAAAAAGGAAGCTGAAAGGGCAAGTCAGGATGGTCAAATCACTCCAGAAAGCATGGAACTTATTCAATAGCATGGAATTTATACAATTGTTGCACCCATTGGGTACTGCCACCCACCACAACCCGCTCTGGGCCACCCTGGTGCCTTCCACCCCAGGGAGTTATAGCTAAGGCTGATGAAATGCCCATTATTCCCTATGGGAAAAAGCTTTAAGACATGTGAACTTCAAAAATCTTACTTGAGCCCTGCATATTTATTTTTTAAATTGTAAGATAATAGCTGCAGGATTGGGGAATGCATTCAGGATTGGCCCAGTGGGGAGGGGGACATTTAACCCTTTCACCTCATTCCAATGAAATTCATCCCTCCTCAAAGCTGCTACTTGCTGCAAGAGCTTCTAATCTATGGGAATTTCTCCCACTTAGAGAAATAGCATCTTGTGGGGGGAGGGGCAATTGTTGTTGTGGCCATGGCATGAGGAGAATGGCTTAAACCCCTTTCCTGTCCACTATAGTTTTGTTCATTATCACTCTCAGCCCCAAATTTTTTAAAAAATTAACTTGCAGGGCCAAATGAAATGTGTAGTTTAGCTCTCAGTTTCTTCAGTTTATTTGCTTCTCACCCACACCCACCCTACCCCCATTATCAATGCTAATATGCATTTAATAATGCTCCCCCCCCCCCAAAGTGATATTGATATGTGACTGGATTTTGGTAGATTTTTTGTTCTTATTTTATATAAGCTAGCATGAGCTTTCTTGGGACTGGAAAAGTGGGACACCATAGATCAATTAAATTGTATGTCTAAGTGTTGCATTGGCATTTTGGTGCAAGGTTCTCACATGCACTCCTGGTGCTCAGATAACTTCTGCACGTGCAGGGGCAGCTTCCCTATGAGGCAAGGTGTGGCCAACCTCAGGTGGTGAGTGCACCATAGGACAGTGAGTGAGGGCCCACTGCTGTGGGCATCACCCACTTGTCTGGGGCTGCTGCCCTATCTCACCTCTGTCATTACTCCTAACTATGGTCTTTTCTTGCTGGTGTTATTGCTGGCCCCCCACTCACCCCTCCCCCTACCTCGCCAATCCAGATGCCACCCTCTTCTCCCTTGCCACCAGTCTTTTGGGATGTGCCATCAGGGCAGCGCGGAGCATGCATCCAGCAGCGGTGGCAGCTCCTTCACCAGCTGGCCTCTCATCACCACTGCAATGAGGTACCACCACTACACTCTCTCTATGGCATCACATTTCTTCATATAGCTATGTAGGTAATCACATCTAGATTGCTTTTTATGTTGTTTGATCAATGTGCACCTGCATATCAACAATGCAGAGAGGAGGAAAAGGCACACATTATCTGAAGCAGGGTTTCTTAACCTTGGGCCCCCAGATGTTGTTGGGCTACAACTCCCATCATCCACAGCCACAAAGGCCATGTCTGGGGATGATGGGAGTTGTAGTCCAACAACATCTGGGGGCCTAAGGTTAAGAAACCCTGATCTGAAGGAACTGAAATCAGCAACGATCTGTCCACAAATAGAGTTTTGTATTATATAATAAATTTAAAAAGCAAACAACCAAGTATTCCTCATGCATTGGTCCCACTTTGAAATCAAGGCCAAGAGATTCAGGATTTCAAAATCCAGGGAGAAATTTAGATCAGATTAATTTTATAAACCTCTCTAGGAACAGGGGTGTGTGTAGCACTGACCCCTGAGATTAGCAGGTGGATTATCCATTTATTGGTACAAATGCTTGATCTTATGCTTTGACCTTTTGGATATTAAAAACAGATATTAATGATAAGGTGAAGATGGTTTTGACTATGATCCATGAGCTTCTGAATGATAAAGGTTGAGTTAATGGTTCCTTGTTTCAGCTGATATGTTGTTCCCCCTTTTCTCTTCCCTGAGTTCATTGTTGCTTGTTGCATCTTTGTGTTGTCCTCCTCCTTTTCTCTTCCCTGACTGCTGCTTACCTCTCAATAAAGGAATTTAAGAACTGCTGAGACATTTGGTTTGTGTAAGCAACTGAGGATGATGTATTGAAATTGAGACTGGTTTTGTTTTTAACCTGTAAGATGTTGTTGGACTACAACTCCCAGAATCCCCAGCCACAAAGGCCATGTCTGGGGATTCTGGGAGTTGTAGTCCAACAACATCTGGGGGCCCAAGGTTAAGAAACCCTGGTTTAGAAGGTCAACTTATCAACCTGACCTCCCAATGGCCTCCCAATGGCCCATGCTGGAGGCCTATGGCAGCCGCCCTGTACCCGCCAAAGCTCTGCTTTTTAAAAAATGCCTACCATGGCTGAGGGGTGGCTGTGTGGGGCGGGGGGAGAGGAGTAGTCCTCCCCCTCCCTCCTTCCCCCCTCCCCCAGTAGGAGAAGGCAACCAGGAGAGATTCTGGACCCATCCATTTGGGCCAGTGTCTTTAAGAAATTGTGAGGCACGCCTGCACAGAGGAGATCATCACAAGCCCCCCCCCCCGCCACTGCCTTCCTTTGAAGTGCACATCCCTTCCTATGCCAAATCTCAAACTGGTTTTGAAATGTTCCTTAGTTTCAAAATAGATTTCCATGTGATGGGATGGCTTGTGTTTGAGAAATACGAGTCACTCTGTGCTTTGCATCCAGGCACAACATGCAGATGCTTCATAGAATCCTCAGCAGGTGTGTTGTGTCTTGCTTTGGTCTCTATACTATAAAGCAGAATACTCAATGAAGCAAATTCAGCAGAACAACTCCACAAAGATGTCCAAAGATTTTGTCTGGCATATAAGGGGAAATGGAGGGGAAAGAAGGTTTAAAGAATAGATGCTATTTTTCAAGACAGTGGAGGCAACACACAGTGAAAATACCAGAAGGCTGAGGTGAGATTGTTTGGGTGCTTTCTTCTGAAAGTGTCTACATAGTCTCATAATGGCATTGTGGCATGGCAGTCACACTCTACATGCCATTTGGCATACTCTTGCAATTGGTTTTGGAGATTTTGGTTTGGGGCGGTATAAAAATCCATTAAAGAAATAATAAACAGAAGCCTGATTCATATACACGGATCTTATTGGATTTCTCTGCATTTAATCACATTACATTTGTTGACTAGCAGCTGAATTTATTAATGGATACCACTGAAAGCATAGCATAGCAGTTAAGATGATGTGCTGCAACATGGAAGTTATCTCTGTAGTGCTATGTCTGTGTTGGTTTCATTCACACATGTGCAGAGTCATCAATTGATGTTGCAATCAGCAGGTGATGGACCTGCATGTGTGCATGAGGCCCTTTATTACGGTCTTTAGACCAGCTTAACATTTAAAATAATACATTTATAACAGGCAAGAGGTATGTGCATGCCCTCTCTGCTTCTGTTACTCCCCTGCAACTGGTATTCAGAGGCACTCTGAGGCTGGAGGTGGCCTATAGCCCTCAGACTAGTAGCCATTGATAGATCTCTCCTCCATGAAGTTATCCAAACCCCTCTTAAAGCCATCCATACTAGTAGCCAACACCACATCTTGTGACAGAGAATTCCACAAGTTGATTATGTGTTGTGTGAAAAAGTACTTCCATTTGTTGGACCTAAATTTCCTGGCAATCAATTTCATGGGATGACCCCTGGTTCTAGTGTTATGTGAGAGGGAGAAGAATTTCTCTCTTTCCACTTTCTCTACACCATGCATAATTTTATATACCTCTGTCATGTCTCCCTGCAGTCATTCCCCCAACAAAACTCAAAAGCTCCAGTTATTGGTCCTCTAGATTCAGTCTGTGAGTTCAAGAGAAGAACTTAGATATTAGTTGTACCTAACCAATAAGCGTATCCATATCACTTTTGCAGTGGAAGGAAAGAGCACTTCATCATTGCTTTCACACAGAGAAACATTGCTGCTAACCCATCACCCTAAGAAGTGAAGAGTTGCCAGAGAGCTTTTTCAGATACATATAAAGGGGATTCACATGCACCACCCAACCTGCACTGGGCTGCACATGTGAAGCACTGGGATCAGGGGCATGGCCACTCTTGCGCAAGGGGGGACAGGTGCCCTTGAGCCACCAGTGTCTATGAGGCCGTCTGTGGGCACCCCTTGCCCGCCTAGGTTGAGGATCTCCTGCATGGTCTGGGGATCCGTTTCAATGCCACCTAATTTGTTTTTGTTCGGGCAGTGGCAACCCAGCCACTCTCCTCTTCCTTACTGCTGTGGCCACACCCCTCCCAGGCTTATATCCAATCACAGCACTAGAATCCTCTCCCTCCCCATGTGTTTATTATTGTTTAGACCCGGCAAGGAGAGGAGCAGCATGACTCCCAGGTCTGTTTTCTGGTATGGGAGCAAGTAATGTCTGGACATGTCTTTGTCCCTCAAGAGATGCCTGTGTGAAAGGCCCAAGTTCCTCTCCCAGGGCTTTAATCTCCCAGCTGAGCTTTCATCTTTCAGAAATGCTGCTTGTCATTGTTTTTCATCTCTGAAGAAAAACAGGAGGTGGGAAGGAAGGCTGTGAATTCATACAAGGGGAGGGGAAGGGGAGGGGAGGGATGCACTGAGTGGTTTGTAAAGTTGCTGTGGTGTGCTGAAGTGCTTGTAAGACACAGAGTTGGAATACATTTTCTTCCTCTGGGGATTGTTTGTTTGCTGCCTCTCAATGAAAAGAGGAGGTGATAATGCCTGTGATTTGCCTCAATGGAAGAAGGGGCAGGGCAGAGGGAGCCAGATCCTTCATCCTGCAGAGAGAGGCTGGAAGTGCAGACAAACGCTGTGTTTGAAAGTTTCTTTCCGAATATATCTGTCATTTCCGCCCCCACCACTCTTTCCACTAAGTTGGCAGTCCTGTTTTCTTTTGGAGGCAAAAAACAATGAAACCTAGGAGAGAGCTCAAAAGCAAGTCCCTGCTCTGGGAGAGATACTGGGGGCTTGGTTGGTATGGATTGGAATGATGTTTGGGGAGGAGGGCTTTGGAGAGGACCCAGGAACCCTGGTGTGAGCTGATTTTTCTTCCTTTGCTTCTTCTCTTCCCCACTCCCTCATATCAGTTTTCCTGTGATACCACCCCCCTGCTGCTTCATATTTATCTCCTGCATTGGGGTTCCAAGGTCAGAAGGAGGCTGGGCTGTTGCTGCTTCCTTCACAATCTCAGACTGCAGCACATTTCCCCCCCCTTTTACTTTGGGTTCCCCATCACTTGATATGGCCATAGCCCGAGCTTTGGGGAGCAGAAGAGTGTGTTGGGCCTTCCCTTTGCACATTTCTCCTCTTGCCATCTCACCTCTCCCTCAGTTACTTGGAACACCATGGATGAGGGAGGCTTTTGTTCTAGAAACATCAAAGACTAGGGTGAAGCAAAGAAACATTTGGGACTGGAGGTGGGAGATGGAACACAATTCTGAGGCAAAAGACTATGCCTGTCAGTATTTCATTATGGTGCATTTTCCTGAAGAAAGAGAAGAGTCAAACTTTCTTTCTCTCTCTCCTGTCTTTTGTGCATGTGAATAGATACACTAATGAAATCAAAATGTATGGTTATCACCAGGGGTGGAGCCACCATTGTGTAAATGGGTCCAAAGAACCAGATGGGTCCTGTGGAGCTTCCCCATTCGTCCCCCTGCATCTGACATTTGATGCAGGGGATGTGGCCATATGCAAAAACAGGGTCACACAGCCCTGTTTGCAAAGTACTTCAGCCAGTGCTGGGTTCCCAGCCTGACTGGGAATGCATATCTCTGCCTTTCAAGGTAGAGAAAGGTGCTGGAAACCCCGCACTGGCTGAAGTGCCTTGTGAATGGGGCCTTGTGGCCTCATTTCAGCATATGACCACATCCCCTCTTTCTGACATCAGATGCAGAGTACGTGGTTAGGGTACCCAGGGGCTGCCACTGGCGGGTTGCACCCACTCCACCTGTGGCTTCCTATGTGCCTGCCCCAACCTTTCAAGAAGGCAGGAGTATGTGTGGGCATAATATGTGTGCATCATTTTAAATGACAGTTTACTGTGAAATGTCCTTGTTATGGACAAGTATTTGTTCTGTGGCATACGTGGCATTCTAGTATCAAGTGGCATGGCTATAATTGAACAAAGGGTTGGACAAATGTCCCTTGGCCTCGGCGGGAGGGAGAGAGGGAGGGAGGGAGGGCCCACTGGCTGTTCAAGAGTTCACTCTTCACTCTTCTCCTTCCACCTCTCTAGGGGGGAGGGGCCCATCCTCACATTTTGTCTCTGAGCCCTCTCCAACTTTGCTACTCCCTTGGATGGGTGTCAAGCCCGGATCTCAGCGCTGCCCCTGCCCCTGCCCCAAGCCCAAGTTTTTTATTTGGCATTTAGCTGAGGTTAAGCGAACCTATGGTTTACCTAATCTCAGCTGGCAATCATCTGAGTGACCACTGCCAGGTTAAAGGGCTTCCCCCTGTCACATCACCATTTCCAGCAGCGAGCCGGGGATGGGGGGAGGAGCTGCCATGCTAAGCATGGCAGCTGCTCTAATAAAATCAGTTTCTGCGATCATGCCTCGGGGTACCCTGGGATACAAGGGAGTGAAAGTACTCCTGCTCCCAGCATCTCCCTCCACCGCACCACCACTCGTGTGGGCACACTGTGCAGTGGATGGAAGGACGGCAGCTGCTTGTTTGTCAGGAAATGCAGGCAAGCTACTGCCCTTCCTAGCAAGGTTGTGTGCGCAACCTTATAAATAAGATAGGGATGTGCAAATAAATTGTATTGAGCTCGAAACTAACCACCCTAAGAATAATGGGCCTGTTTTGACATGGAATGTTTCAAGTGTTTCGAGCGCCATTCTGGAGACCTGTTTTCCCCTTGCTGATTGGTTTTGTGGCATTGGCTTCCAGTTGGCTTGGTTTCTCCTTGCTTCTTCATTGGCTTGCTATCATCCAGATCAAGTATTGTCATGGGCAACTGCATCCCCATTGACTGATGGGAGGGAGGAGGAGGGAGAATGTATTTAAGGGACTGGGAGGCCAGAGAGCTCTCTCTTATAGTGTGCCTCTTAGAAGAGGAAGGATCAGCAGCACATTATGAGTCTGGTGGACTGGGGTCTGCCTGTGTGGAGAGAGAGACAGAGAATGCTTGAGCGCTCTCTCTCTCTCTCCTTTGCATCATGGTGTGAGACCAGTTTGAGCTCTGCCCTGGTGATCCAACCCATGCTGTCTGCATCCACTACAGGCCACAGGTCAGCAGAGGGAAGGGCCCTAAAGGCAGCTGTATCACCCAGGGGGCCCTGCTCCTGCTGGCAGCAATAGGCCCAGTGTGCCTTTGACTAGCAGCAGCTATGCTCCCAAGCAGGGGAGGTTGCCTGTGCAGTGGCTGCAGTCAAGCAATCTGGTAGGCCAAAGCTTCATTCTATCACCCGGACCATTGCTGAGATAATTGCTTTGGATGACCAACCATTCCAGGTGATGGAGAATGCTGGCTTTTGTTGGCTGCTCTTACTGCTTGCCCCTGACTATAAAATCCCCTCATGCACCACCTTCAGCAGGTGTGTGGGGCCCTCCCTTTTCCAGGTGTGCAGGGAGGCTGTGTAGAGGCTGTTGTGCACAGCAGTGCCTGGGTTTCCTTGCCAGCACCACTGAGTATATTATGCTCTACTATTGCTGCTGTAACTATCTGGATTTGCTTGATCTCAGATTGTCAATGGCAAAGCTTGGGTGCCGGTCTTCCTTGAGTTGTTTTGTTTGTGAGATAGTGTTGCGGCAAGAAATGTTCAGTGGCATCTCTCTCTCTCTCTCTCTCTCTCTCTCTCTCTCTCTCTCTCTCTCTCTCTCTCTCTCATATTTCTTGGTGATTGATGTGATGAATATCATCTCTGGCCCTGCATTGAGATTAACTTGTGCTTCACTCACTGCTCTGCTCTGCCATCTGCATTGCAAGGTGTCAAAATGTAGCTGAAGTTCTTCTAGTTGAGCATATAGCTATATTTGCTGCTACGTGTGCTGCTGTGGCAGCTGTTGCAATGCTAGGAAATAATGTATTAAGAGTCATAATTAGGGATGTGCAAACTAGCTTGAGGTCGAGCTGTTCTGCAATTGAAGTGGGCCTGTTCAATGGCTCGCCCTTGAGCCTAATGGGGCTCTTTTTGGTTTAGTTTGGCTCGGTTTCAAGCCGAACCTCCCAGGCTGGTTCATGGGTTCCAAATGTAAAAAGAAAAGAAAAAAAGACAGAACTTGGGTCCCTTCCTTCCTTGAGTTACGGTTTGTTTTGTTTGTGAGATAGTGTTGTAGCAAGAAATGGACAGTGACAGTTCTCTCTGTGTATAATATTTCTTGGTGATACAGCTCCATGTCTGGCCTTGAGACCAACGTGTGTTTCACTCAGTGTTCTGGTCTAGTCTGCAATTTGCATTGCAAGGTGTGCTCAGTCAAAATCTGGCTGAAGCTTTAATTAAGTTTATGCTATGCTTGCTGCTAAGGGTGCTGTTGTGGCAGCTGTTGCAATGCTAGGAGGTAAGGAGTCATAATTGTGTGTGAGAGAACAACTTGTGCCAGTGATTTTACTGCAGAACAGGCACTGTGGCTGGCAGTGCATTCTGGATCAGTGATTCCTGTTTTGGCCATTTTTGTACTATGTTTGAAATGTGTGCTTTGTGTTGGGAGGGACAGATTCCCTTTTGCTGTGTGCTTCTTCAATGTCCCCCCACCCACAAGGCAGGGTTACAAAACTGTGCAATCGGCTTGTTCCAACCATAGGGAACAATGGGGGACAAGAAACAGCCCAATTGTTCCCCAATGGTAGTTCCTAGGAACACCAAAGTGGGTTTTGTATTAGGGCATGGTGAGTGCTACCTACCACTCAACCCAAAAAAGAAATAGGCAAGTGGGCAGTTTTTAAAAAATAATCTTTCCCCCAAACCCCCATGGGATCCTATGGGGGTTTGGGGGAAAGGATTTTTTTTTAAAAAAATGGCCACTTTCCCCTTTCTTTTGTGGGTTGGGTGGAAGGTAGCATCCATCATGCCCTACCACACTACCCACTTTGGTAATCCCTCATATGTTCCCCATAGGAGCTACCCATTGTTCCGTATGGCCGAAACACTCAAAACACTTGGAACCTTTCTAGTTTGCTTTGTTGGAACAGCCAGCTTGGCTGCTGTTTTGAAGAAACATTCCAAGTATTTTGTATTTCGTATTGAGCTTGCAATGAAACACAAAATCCGTTTCGTGAACACCCCTAATAGAAGACTGGCATATCTAGCCCATCATTAATGTGAATGTCATTACCATTGCCAACAATGCATTGAATCTTGTAGTTAGACCATGTAAAATTGATTTCACAATCAATTATGAATGAATATTTTATTAATATTGGGAAAGTGATGTCAGAGAACAGTGCCAACTGTCAGAGAACAGTGCCAACTAAATCTGTTAAAAGACACTTTCAGAAAATAAATAGAACATTTGCCCGCATGGCTGGACAATGGAGAAAGTAGGGGAAAGAGGGGAAAGGGGTGGGAAAGAAGGCTAATATGTCTTTTTCCCACTGCAAGACATTTCAGTTCATTTATAGACTGTTAGTTGCAATGAGAATTTCTACTTATTTTTAAATAGGGGCTGAAGGTATTTGCAGAAATAGTTGGATGGACCACTGGATGCAAAGCTTAATGTAGGAACATCTGAGGCTGCCATATGTGGAGTCAAAGTTCCCCAACCTTACCCTCTGAGATCCTTTTAAACTGGTAATGCTTGGGGGACTTTCCTCCTGGAAAGTATGTGCTCAACCATTCAGCTGGGGCTTTGCCATTAAGAACATTTGGAAATACTGAGCCCAAGTCCTCTTTGGCACAGCAGGAAACAGAATGAGCAAGGAAATGCGAGTGGGTAGAAAGAGAGTGAGTTTCTTGGTGGATAGTAATTACTGCTACTGCTGCTACTACATGATCACCCTCACTACTGCTACTTCTGCTACAATATTTTCAGATTGAGCTTTTGGAGTCAGGAGGTATATAAACTGAATAAACAAACAAATAAATAGTTATTGTGCATGTAACATTTTTTAGTGTAAAATGTACTTTGCAATATTTTCATTTATTTATTCAATAATCTCATGAAGCAAGTTAGTCTGAAAGCCTATTTGCATGTCACATTTGGAACCTGAGTACTAAAAAATACCCAACTTTAAAGAAATGTTTAAAAAGAAAGAAAACACGATGCTGACAAATTTAAAGTGACCGCCCTAAGCCACTTTTGGAAGGACGGTATATAAATATATCTATCTAACAAACAGGAATGAAGCATATGTGCTTAAATGTGTAAGTTCCTTTGCAATATTCAGAGAAAGAGGATTCACATCTCTTTCCCCTTTGAAAGAGGATTACCACCTCTACACTGTGGTGCCAGGGAAAAGACCAGCCCTTCCACCCACCATTTCAATATATCTTGCAAAGAATCTCAGGCATTTAAAAACACCTGCACCATTGTGTACACTACTGATAGTGCTGTGTGTACATTTTGAACTTGGTATGTTTGTGTAGATGGATCAATACAGCCAATTAGTGTATCAAGTGGTATGTTTTTTGACTGCAGTTTTGTCTTGTCATCTGTATTAATAAAAATGTGGTGTGGGTTTTTTCCTGTCACACTTTTTACAATGTGGTAAAGGGTGGGGGCGTTATTAAGTGGTAAGACTTCCCTACATCTATCACTTGGAGCCAGTTTGGAAAAGACACAGACTGCACATGCAATAAAGATGGGCTTGTGCCTAGTGCACATCTGCCCAGATATCATTGGATGATGCCCCAATGCACTCTCAGGGCATCCCTTAATTACATGAGGAGGCTGTTTATTTGAATCACCCCTCTATACGTACTCCCGATATCTGTTTAAACAGGTATAAGGAGTGCTTGTAGAGGCAATTCAGATGAACAGCCCCCTCACACAATAAAGGGATGCCTCAAGGCTGTGGTCAGCATGCCCCCCACTGCTGTCGTGGTGGATGCACTGTTGGCACAATCCTGTCTTTATTGGGTGTGCAGCCAACATCTCATGTGAACTGGCCCTTAGTAAATTGGTCATCTGTATGAGTAATTACACTGGAGGTGAGTGAGGAAGATATTCATTCCCTTGAGCTATAGAGTCTGATGGCCAAAGTTGTCATGTTTTTCAGATTTTAAGTTTTCTGTTCCAGGTGTTTATATATTTCAAAATGTTTATAGTTTCTATGAGGTGTTTGTTAATGTTTGCCTAAGTTTCATCATGTTTTGCATAGGCACACTTTTAATATACTTAAGGCTGTTTTGGATGATACATCCAACTGACCTCATCCACCACGCTGTTAGGTGGATGACATGTATGCCTCCTTCCCCCTCTCTGAATGCCATTCCAACTTCCATAATTCCATGGAGGGGCAGTTCAGACTGTTTGTTTGTTTATGTATTTATTCATTACATTTTTATACTGCCCTAACCAGAGGCTCTGGGTAGAACAAAAAAAACAAAAAGAACATAACAAAAAACTAACAAGCAATCATTTAAAACAACCAGCTTGAAACAACATAGAACCATTTTTTTGTTTTAAACTGTTTTAATAAAACTGTTTCAATAAAACAGTTTAAAACAAAACAATTAAAAATGTTTAAGAACAATTTAAAAACCTTGGAAGTCCAGACCAAACAAATAGGTTTTAAGGGCTTTCTTGATGATGAGCTAACAATGAACCCAAACCATGAATTTCTGCTGCGAGTACATTCCACAGCCCAGGAGAAGCTACAGAGAAGGCCCAGTTCTGAGTTGCACCAGAAGTACTGGTGGTAACTGGAGACAGACCTCTCGAGATTACATTAACATGTGGTGGGAATAATGCAGAAGAAGGCACTCTCAATAATTATCCAGAGAATTCACCATCCCGCGCAATTATGAAAACCAGAACAGCTCTCCAGACGTGGGAGCGGGATGTACCCTTTCACCTTCCAGATCTTGTGTTGGTTGGGCAATCCTTCTTTGCAGAACAAGGAGGAAACTAGCTGTTTATTGCTTGAATGCACTGGGCAGAAATGGAAAAGAACTGGAAAGGATCGTCAAGGGGTGTAGTCTTGCTCCAGTCCATAATAACAAAAGATTTTAAATTCAAGCATATTAGTTGCAAAATGAAATTACTACACTGCAACTGAGGGTTGATGTGCTAAGTGAGAAATTGAACTCATATCTCAGAAGCACACTTCTTTGTGTGTTTTGTGATGAAGGGGATTGGTGCAGTGTGTGTGAGTCAGTAATTGTCTTCACAGGTTTAAAAGCACCCCAATCTTTTGGGGTAAATAAAAATAAATATTATTTTTATCTTTTGGGGTAAATAAAAATAAAAAATCATAGGTCCCATAGGAGGGCCTTCTCTGCAGCTGCCCCTCTTCTTTGGAACACCCTCCCCCTCGATTCATTCAACCCTCTCCTTAGTGGCTTTTAAGGCCCTTCTCAAGACCTACCTTTTTCACTAGGCTTCTGCCCCTTAATTTTTTAAAAAAATTATTGCTGCTGCTGCTGTTGTTCACCACCTAGAGTCTTTGGAGGAGGCAGTATATAAGAAATTTCTAATGAATAAATAAATAAATATTTCTTAGGAGAAACAACCCAAAAAGAGAGGAGGAAGGTGTTTGGTTTAAATATAATAAAATAAAAATAAATCCTCTTTGAAATAACACCATAGGGACATAGGAAGCTGCCTTCTGCCAAATCAGAGCATTGGGCCATCTAGCTCAGTATTGTCTACAATGACTGACAGCAGCCCTCTGAGGTTTCAGCAGAGGCTTTCCCAGCACTACTGGGAGATGATGGAGATTGAACCTCAGATCTTCTGCATGCAAAGCAGATGCTCTATCACTGAGCTATGGTCCCATCCCTGAATCCAAATGCAAACCAAGCCAAACCCTACTTAGTAAAAGGGACAAGTCATGCTCACAACCGCAAGCCTGGCTCTGCAACCCATTATTCATATGAGAAAACTTTTAAGACTGTGAGAACATACTGTATTAACCACCTACCATGAAACAAAGAACTAAGAATAAAACATGGCATTAATGCATGAAGGAATAGGACTTCACTCCACAGAAAACAGAACAAGTCAGTAACTAGGAGTGGAGCAACAGCAAACACAAAATACTACAAAGCCAGTCACAGTTGTCTGTATTGCCGCACTAACACAATCTAAGAAATAGGAACATTACCCCACATTTATCAGGTTTATTCTGCCTCACATTTCTGATGCATGACTACCATTTACTTCAGTGTGTTGGGAAACCACACAAAGGAGGCTGTTGTCTACCCTGGCCCATCGACTATGATAGTCTAGTAAATAATCAAGTAATTATCTTTTGTGTGCATAAATATGGTGCAGGCAAGCCGTAGCGGATTTACCATGCGTTTGTCTCAGAGCAAGCCCATATGAGGGGAAGCAAAATGCTGAATCATCTCCCCGCTAAGCTTTCTGAACATAGGCCTCTCCCCAAAACATTCCTGGACTTCTAGTAGTTTATTTTCTGCCACCGCACCGGAATTATTAACACAGTTTATGCCCGCCTTGGCTTGGGTGAATTTCCAGGGAAACTCTCCTTCTCTTAGCATTGGAAAAGTATAAAAACCTTCCACATGCAAGCTTACGCATGGTGAGAAAACTTGGTAGCTGATGAACGATCAAATTGATACATGGTCTGTACCAGAGTCAACATCCCCTTTCCAGTCCCCCCTTTCCTGAGTTAAAAACCCACTCAAGAGGTTTATTAAAACTGCAAAGAACAAAAAGAAAAATTAACTTTATTCAAAATTCTACAGTTTCTGTCTGAGGCTGTCTCAGCTTTTAGTTTCAGGTAGAAGAAACACTCAGTAGTTGCAAGAATACTCCAAAAGAACCCCAGATGATATTTGGGGCAGCACACTTTAGAAACCGTGGTTACCCCTTGCAAAGAAATGGGATGTAGGAAAACACAAAATTATGTTTAAAAGCTTATAGAGTCTTTTACTGCACCCTGGATGGATGGGCACAGGCTATTGTTTCTTAGCTTAGTTATGTTAGGCCCTATCGACCCCCAGCACAGTACCTCCAATGACTGTTGCTGGTGTCTATCTTGTGTTATTTTTTTTAGAATGTGAGCCCTTTGGGGACAGGGAGCCATCTTATTTATTTATTATTTCTCTGTGTAAACCGCCCTGAGCCATTTTTGGAAGGGCGATATAGAAATCAAATTAATAATAATAATAATAATAATAATAATAATAAAAAATAATAAATAATAAAATGATGTTACAGGTATACAGTCCTAGACCAGTTGCATGGATAAACAGAGCACATAAAAGGAAAACAAAAGTCTAATGCAAACTAACAAACTGTTCCCTAGGCTAAACTTCTAGAAGCCAAAAAGCCATGGCTTCCCTTGAACTCACCCATAACTCCAGGTTCAAGAATTAAAGCCCCTGTAGTCCTGTCTTTGAAGAACTGCAGACCTCCTTTCTGCAGCCATTTCCATGGCCACACATCCTGTTGCAACCCCAGCTTAGCTTCAACTCCCACAAAGAAACCCTTCTCCTCCTCCTGATGGTCCCCTAGGTTCCACCCACCTGTTATGCTGATTGGCTGACTCCTGGACTTTATCAGCCTGTCAGTCAGGATAAGGTTCACTTCCAGTTCAATCTTTAGGGGAGAGGGGGGGCTGATCAGAGGCTGATCGTTACAAAAGCACTGTGTTAATCAACACAATGGGGTCATTCACATGACCAGGTGTGGTGGGGAGGCAGAGGGGAAGACTTGTCCAAATCACCTTCGCCCAAATGATCACTAAAATGTTGCTGGGAGAGCGGATTGCACTCCCTAATGGTCTGCACTGTGTAGCACAGGGTGCAGCTCCAGAGGCCAGGATGATGCATCCTGGCCTCCAGATATCCCACAATGGTGCATGGGGGGATTCCCCCAGAAGATGGGTGCCCTAGGCACCTATCTTTGTGTCCACTGGAGCTGAACACAGAAGGGCACTTAGAGTGAACACACAATCCCAGAGCCCGGGTTAAGGGCTCATTCGAGCCTTTAATGCCAGCTAAAAGTTGGGTTAAAAAGCTGGGCTAGGCGGTGCTGCCCCACTGGGAGTGGGCCTGATCCTGATGGTTCTCATGTGCCATTTATTCCCTAGCCTGGGTTAGGGTGCACTTGAAAACAGCCGCAATCATTGCCAGAATGGTATTTATGCATAGTATAGATGTTTTCTAGAAATAATTATTTTCATTCATTTTACCATATCTATGAACACAACTTCTAATATTAACTTTTCAAAGGTTCACAGAGTCTTCCTGTAGCATTTCAGTGAAAATGTGGCCTGGCATAATTTAAATGAAAGTCAGGGAAATGTGCCAAAAGTTTAAAGTTGTTGTGGTGATCTCTGTCACTTACTATTGGTTTTCTGTCTCTTGGATGCTGCAGACATTGTAATCTTTTCTGATGAACCGATAGACATGAGGCTTTGATGTATTGACAGAACACTAATAACCCCATCAGATAGCAAGATTAATGGTATATTTTGTGTTTGAGGCTATTCAATCCATCATATACTTCATTGTCTGGATGGATGGTTTAGGAAGTTTCCCCTTGAGTAAAAGGTCAATGGTCTTATGCTATGACCAATATGTACATTTGTTTGGAAATAAGTTTGTTAGAGTTGCTATGGAATTATTCTAAAGCAAAGTTAAAATTTGGAGTTTCTTGAGCAAAACATCCAAGGAACTTCATGGGGAGGAAAAAGAGTTTCATAAGATAAATAACATTTCTCAAGATGAGTTTCTGTACATCCCTGCCAGGAACTCATAGGAAAATCTGAAGGGAGGCTGTTAGGCTAGCTGAGGTGTGGTGGTTATCTTCTTGGGCATCTGGGACTGGGGGAGAAACTGTCCACACAATGGGGAAAACAGATAAGACCTTGGACTACAGTTTGGCACCAGATTTTTCCAAACACATTTTAAAAAGTAAATTTGGAGATTCTTACTCAAGGGAAATATCCATGGAATTTTACAAGCAGTAAAAAAAGGTTAGATAAAACAAGTGAAATTTCTCAGGGGAGTGCTGTACATCTCCAGTTTAAACAAGTATTTGGAGTGTGCATGTATTAGGGCCATCCAGATCACCAGCCTGCCTCCCCCCCTGCGATAAAGGTACACACTGGGAGGGCACAAGGATGTCCACAGTAGACGTCCTGACAGGCACACTTGTCAGGTAAATGACACATTTGCTAAGGGAATATATGTGCCTGCCAAGAATGTATATGTTATCTCAACTCAGACTTTTCCTCTCCAAGCAAAATGAATGCTTGGGGTATTAGGCTTGGCTAATCCAAGGATAATTCAGACAAGTGATGGCTTGCGAGGCCTCTAAATGTAATGTTTGAAGCTACTCTGAGGTGCCAGTGATCAAATCTGAGGTGCCAAACTGATGATGATTGAGCACAGGAGTGGCTTAGCAACCTGGCAAGTTGAAGTGGCAGCCTCCAGTGGTGCCTACACCATGGAGTGGTGAATACAGGCTTCTTGCCCCGCCCCACACCCACACCCACAGGAACTGCTTTGCCTGCCTAAAACTGCCACACACTCTCTGGTGTCTCGTTGCCCCACCACCCTTCCCCATCTCATGGCTCTGGCTTACCCTCTAGGCATCCCGTGCCGAGGGTTGAAAGTGCAGATCAGCAGCGGCAGGTGAGCGAGCGCTGACTTGCAGCCACTGCCAGTCGGCATATAACCCCATCGTGGTCTGCCTAGAAGGTAAGACAGAGCTGTGAGATGGGGAAAAACAGCCTGTATGCATGGACGGACAATGAAGGCAGAGCTGGCACAGCCCCCTGATGCCTAAAGTGTGTCCACATCAGGGCATTAACCTGGACCTGCCATTGTTGCCGGCCCACATGGGCATGCCACTTTTCCTATCTCACACAGCTCTGCTTTACCGTCTAGGGAGAATGTTCTGGCTTTTTAAAGAAACACCAGCATAGTCTTCCTAGAAGGTAAAGCAGAGATGCAAGATGGGGAAATGTGGCCCATACGCATGGGCATTCGACTAAGGTGGAGATGGCCCTTCCTGCTGATGCCTACACTAGCACAGGCATGAGGGGGTTGGCCTGGTCCCACCTTCATGGCCAGGCCCCAAGCACAGGTCACCTTTCTCCATATCATGACTCTGCTTGACCTTCTGGGCAGGCCATGAGATAAGGATAAGCAACACAAAGGGGACCAGCGAGGGAAGAAATGCTGGCCTCGCCTCTTGACAGGGGTTGGCATCAGGAGGAGGCATGTGTCTGGGGTTTGCCTTGAGTGATGTCAGCCCTCAGGGTGGCCCTTTTGCCTTCCCTGGATGAAGCGTCACTGAGGGCCAATTCAAAAGAATATATGTCTGCTTTGGATCCCACCCTTAGTATTCCTCGCAACAACCTGGTAGGACTGATTATTATTCGTACATAACATATATGGAGGTGCTGAGGCTCAGCCAACACTAACCTAACTACGACCTGCTCTTGAATTTATGGCTGAGGTTAAGATTTGAATTGGAAATGAACACTTCCTATTTTACATCTCACATGACATGAGCTTCAATATCTTTTAGATGGCATTGACATGATCACAGAATACACTTACCACTGAAATAATTTCATCCAGTCTCCAGTGAAGGCAGTAACAGACCAATCAACTTTAATGGGAACAGTGTGAAGTCTAGAATTAGAAATGCAATTGAAAATCCATGTATTCTGCTCACTTCAGCAAATTACAGAATGGAAAATAACTCCTACAAGAGGGTGGTGTGTACTTCTTAAGTACAAGGAAATCAGTTAAAACAACTCAATTAGAAAACAACAAGCAACTAAATGCCTTAATTAAAAAATTGCTACCATTGTAGGAAGAATGCTGTGTTTGTTTTTATTGTGTGCTGTTAGCACAGCATATAGGAGATATTTGAATAGAAAGGACCTCCTCTGTATCTGCATGTGGCAACCCTAGGAGAGCAGCAAGCCCTGAGATGGTGTTTGTTCATTTGTGTCTGTTGTATGATTGTCTGCGAGTATTGAGAGAAAGCTGGATTTGCAAATTAATTTGAATTAACTAGTCATTGTGGTTGGAGAAGAGACAAACCCTGGACTGAGTCATCTAGCACCTAGACAGACCTGCACAGTGGAACATAAGAGGTCAGAATTAGTAGACTGCTGTCTGTGTCAGGAACCAGTGGTTTTCCAGTCAGAAGCCTCAGCCCAGGCAAATTTCTGATGCCATGAAGAAAGAGACAGGGAGGATATTAACATGATGAAGGAAAATTGGGCTAAGGGAGCCCAGTCTGGTTTTCCTCCATCATGAGAACCACTGGGCTCGCAGCAGCTAGCCCACCAAAATAGCCCTCCCCTTAAATGAGGTTAGCGGAGTGAGTGCTCACTAATCCCGTTTTTTTTATTGTGAGTCACCATGGTGCAGCTCCACATCATGGCAACTCATGAGAAGACCCCTGGCTGGGAGGCACTGGGCAGGCCCCCAAACCCTGCTGCCCCTACTGGCTTCGTGATGGAACTGGTAATCGTGTGGCTGGCTGACCTGGCTGTCCAGGGTGCGCTAGCCGCTCATGTGTGGAGAGAACATGCTTGACCCGCTCTCCCTGCCAAACCCCTTCCAGCTCTACACATGTGTAGAGCCTCTGAGTCTGACTTGCAATGCATCAGGTAGTGTTGTCAGGCAGGGGTTAGACCAGTGAAAAATAGGGATGTGCACAAATCATTCTTTTTGATTCGATTTGTGCCCAAAACAAATCACCCCTGATTGGTTTGGTATCCAAATCTACCCCCCTCCAGATCACCCCAGATTCTATTTGTATTTGCTTTGATTCAATTTGGATTTGGACTGATTTGAACCACTTAACAAGGTCCTAGGGGCACCCAGTTTGGGTGCTGTGTAGGACCCCATGGGTGACATCTACCACCCAAATTTCAAGGCAGTGGGACACTTGGTTAATTTTTAATGAATTATTTTAGTCTTTACTGATTTTGAACATTTCTGCCATAGGAAACTATGTGGATTCAAAGTTCCCATATCCTAAACCTAAAACAGGCCCTCAGATTTCTTTTTTTTTTAAAAAAACACCCCAAAAAACTAAGTTCTAGCCCTTGTAGAAGTGAAGTTATGGAGCAAAATGTGCAGTCATTATTTTTCAAGTATTTGGATTCTTTGGTGTAAAATAACTTTTCCTCATAATGAATCCCTATGAGGATTCATTGCACACCTTCATTTCTTCTGTTTATTTTGACTGTCTCTGGACAGTGCCAACTGTCAACTGCCAACTACATACGCCCCCCCCACACACACACACCTCCAAGGCAGTGGGGTACCCATTTTAATTTTTAGGAATATTGAAATGTTTAGATTCTTTAGTGTCTAATAACTTTTCCTCATAATGAATCCCTATGAGGATTCATTGCACACCTTTGTTTCTTCTGTTCATTTTGACTATCATTGGACAGTGCCAACTGTCCTCTCCCCTCCCCCCCCCACACACACTGGAGTACTCAGTTTTTGGTTTTTTTTAGGTGATTTGAAGTGTTTCAATTCTTTGGTGTCTTCATTACACACCTTCATTTCTTCTGTTCATTTTGACCCCACTGCTTTGCAGGTGGGGGTGGGGGATTAGTGGCATCCCATGTTCCTACTAACCCATAAGCTCCTGGGTACTCAGTTTATATTTTAGGAATTATTGAGGTGTTTAGACTCTTTGGTATGTAATGAATCCTCATAGGGATTCATTATGAGGAAAGTTTATTAGACACCAAAGATCCTAAATACTTGAAAAAAATCCTAAAACATAAATGGAATAGTAACCCACTGCCTTGCGGGTGGGAGTGGGGTATAGTTGGCACATGGTGGTTGACAGTTGGCACTGTCAAAAAGACCATCAAAATGAATAGAAGAAATGAAAGTGTGTAATGAATCCTCATAGGGATTCATTGAGTGACATTATACACCAAAGAATCCAAACACTTGAAAAATAGCGACCACACATTTTGCTCCATAACTCCACTTCTACAAGGGCTAGAGCTTAGCTTTGTTTTAAAAATGAAAGCTGGGAATCTGGGGAAATTAATACGAGGGATCCAAATCTCAAATCGATTCGACTTGAATCAGGCACAATTCAATTTGTACCCAAATCTAGCCAATGGACCACAGGAGTGATTTGTTTTGTCTCCAAATCACCCAAATCAGCTAGATTTGGGTACAAATTTATTTGTCCCTGAATCAGTTTGCACATCCCTAGAATATAGCTCTGCAAAAGGGAGGTGTGAAGGATTGAGATTGTCCTCCATTTTGAGTTATTGTATAGTTATTTTGTATGTTTTAAAATGTCAGTCTAAGGTCAAAAGGTTAGCTCAGAAAACCATATACAGCCTGAGGTCAAAGAGTTAGCCTAGGAAAACAATTACATCCTGAAGTGAAAAGGTTAGCTAAGGAAACAGAAACCAAGAATGCAATACCTGCCATCCCAGTTAGTTACTTAGAGGGGGTAGTTTTAGAGTATAATAGGCATCCTTTGGAAAGTGGTTGTAGTTAGAATCAGAACTGGAGAGAGAAAACCAGAGGAAGAAGGATCAGAGGTATTTCAGGAAGGTGAAAACTGCTGAAGACCTGAGGAATTCGTGAGACTGGCTGCATTAGGAGCACAGCTTTAGACAGGATAGCTGGATGTGTTTATCCTACTTTGTTTTATGATCCTTTGCTCATATCAGTTTTTTAAATGAAATATTCAGAAAACAATTTCTAGGAATACAAATTGGATTATTTTGTTCTTTTAAAGTAAAGACATAACTTTATTCAGATTTTTATTTATTTATTATTGTTAAATTATTAATCATTAAAAAATCCCAAGAGATTTTACAAGCATTTAAAACAATATAAAGCTATAGAAAAATCACATCATAAAAATATTCAAATAGAATATAAAAATACAAATCTAATTAAAAGTTAAAAAAACATACACAATACAGCCATAAAAGACATAGCAGCAGCAACAACAAAAAAGCACTCACAGAAAATCATGGGTAAAAAGTCCAAATTTTACTTGCTTTCTAAAAATGGTGATGGAGACTGAGGAGTGGATGGCCACTAGGAGAGCATTCCAAAGTCTTGTGGTCTTTGAGTTTTGTGGTCTCTGAGTTTTGTTCTCCACCCCATGCTTACCAACTATGCTACTCTACCTGAGGAGTTGTTGGAGAATGAATTGTTGGAACTGTTTGGTGGAGGCACCTAGGGAACAAAGACTTCCACTTGCTGGCAGAGGTAAAATTCCAAAATCTGGAAGAAGCAAGAGCTTGGTTTGCTTGCCTTCCCTCTTATTCACAGGGTTGGTTACTACCAGATCATTACAGGAGGGTACCCCTCTGCTGAGTCAGATGCCTTTCAGAGGAAGCACAAGTTTTAGGTGGACAAAGAATGTACAAAGGACATGTGAGGCCATGATGGGCTTGCCCAGAACTTTTCCTGTAGCTGAGAGTCTGCTTCTGCTCTCAGTCCTCTTACTGAAATCACTAGACTGCTGTAGGTTGGCCATATGTCCTCTTTTCATCCAGTCAATCCTCTGTTTCAAGGGGCTGTCTGCATTCAGTCTGGTATTTGCAGAAGCAAGTGCACTATGCTGTTGTTACCCCAGGCTTTGCTTGCCTGCTCTGTTCATACACCTGTGATGGAATGCTTTGTGATGTGGGTGGCTCCAGGAGGTGGCTCCTTCTGCTGCCACTCATTAAGCCCTGAATACTGTGCATGCCTTTTTGTCAGCAAGCCTGCAGGAATTCCTGTCTGAAATCGCCCCAGGGCACAACTCCTTCTGCAACCCATCTGAGCCCCTGCGTGGGATGCTCTTCTTGGCTGTGCAGAGTGGCAGCTCTGGATGGCCTACACTCTTCTCTGGGCAAACCTGGCTCCATGTAGTGGGGCTGACAGGCTTGATCACACTGCAAGAACTGGGACAAGCCTCGGCAGCTTTTTTTGAGGGGGGTGGAATATGGAATTTAGAGCCCAATTTACAAAATGTGCAGGGTCCTATTCACAAAAAGCTGTGAGCCAACTTGTCCGGTTACACCACTCTTTGCCTTTCTAACCCAGCCTGGCAAGCTCACTGGGTCCAGCCTGATGGCGGGGACCCAGGCAATGAGGAGGCCAACTGCGTAGGTGCAGCGGCCTCCAAAATGGCTGCCACACTGGAGGGGGGTCAAAGAGACGGCCTAATGGGCTGGTGTGGGCTGCAAGGGAGGCTGGCGGGGGGAGAGGGAACCTCCATGGACCCTCCCGCCACCTCCAACAACTCCCTCGAAGAGGATAAGGTAAACGCTTTTTTATTATTATTTAATAAGGTCTGAGAACCCCCAAACAGTTGGGGGGGGGGGTTCGGTCAGCAGTCGGACCAAACAGGGGATGGTTCAATTTGACCCCAAACCGTCGAACCTGTTTGCACATCCCTAGCCCTGGTCTTTCCCTCACCTCCTTCCTCCCACTCAGGACCCCTCCCCTCAGGAGGTGTGCTGCTGATGTCATTCTCATGTGCCTCCCTGTCGGCCCTCTCAGGGTTCCGCCCGCCCCTCCTCAGCTCTGAGGTTGAGGCTTCTGCCTGCAGCAAGCTGTAGTGGGTTGCTGGGGCCAAGTTCCCGCCCGTTGGCAGACCATTCTCTTCCTACCCCTCAAGTTATATTTCTATTCATGTCTAAATCTGTGTCTTATTAATATAAAATTGGTGTATATAGAAGTGTCTTTTTGTATTTTTTTGGTGATATGTGTCCTCTTTTTTGGTGACGTAGACCTGACCACCCTAGGTTGCTGAGTTTCAAGTTCGATCATGGAATTACTGAATTATAGAACTCTGAGCTCTCCGTGAGTGGGACAGCTTGTCTTTGTGCTGCCTGGGATGTTCTTAACAACTTAAGTTTCTGGGCCCCTCTCTGTGTTGGGCTTTCACACGATCACTCTTGTGTCTTATTGCCTGAAAGATCTAAGACTTCCAGAGCTTGCTGTGAACTAACCATTGTACCCAACTGTCTAGGAATCTCAGTGCTCTTCTTGCTTGTGGTGGGCTCATGCAGAGCCACAGCTGAGGAATGGTGCTGAACCAACACCCGACTGCCAGCCCTTGTCCTCTGTCAGCAAAAGCCTAACAAGGAACCCTTTTTCTACTTCAGCATTGCACACAAAGCAGCAGATAAAAGGAAAAGTAACAGAACCTTCTCTTTTTCCAAACCTCCACCCTATATTTCTCTTCCTCTCCTCCCTCCCTGTCTCCCTCCCACTTCTCTTATTGCCTGCAAATTCTTGGTGCTTTCAAAATGGCCAGATATCTCCATTTACATTATGCTTCTCTTGTATAAATGAGCATTACTAGTTTGTTTCAAAAGCATTGTCTCTGTTTCTGATGCTCCTCTAATCCCTTAATACTGGCATTTGCCTGTCTCCATACTGTGGATCCCTTATTATGCATATGTGCACGATTGGTTTTAGAGCTAATTCCCTTAACTAGACTAAAAGCATAGATACAGATCTGCTAGTTTACACATATCTGAGCAAGTCTGTTAACAGAATATCAGTCATGGCATTAGCATTCACTGTACCTCCCTTCCAGCATGGCAGCAGCAGCTTTACAGCTGAAGGCTGAAGATCAGGTCCTTTACTTGCCCCAGTGGATGACAACCTGTGGCCAGATGCTGGACCAGAAAGGAATGAATGCAAACTCAGGGAGTACTAATTCACAGATTTATATGAAATGAATTAGTAATGGGTTACTGAAGCACTTGACACAATACACAAGTGAGGGCATATAGAATGATAACAGCATAATTGAAGTGAGAGAAAACCTACCCTTAATGAGTGAACGAATTTTTAAAGTTGTCTTTTTTAAAAAATAAAATAAAATAAAACAATCTGGTAAAGAAAGCAAGACTTAATAAGCAACCATCCTATGGCATGTGAAACAGGGTATGGCAAATGAAACAGAGAGATAAGCTGGTATGTAAATAGCAATAGTAGTAGTAGTAGTTAATGCATGACTGGTGGAGAGATGAGTCTGTGATGAATTTGGATACATAACAGTGCAAAGTCATTCTTAACAGCAAATATTTTTTAGCAATGAATAATTCTAATATAAATTCCAAAAGCTCTATTCTGCAAATATGTCTACAGGCTCCACCCAATTTCTATGCATTCTAGTTCTCACACTCCCTCCTGCCCTCCTACTTTAAAAGCTCTATTAGTTTCAAGCAAATCTACCTTAATCAGTGCAATAGGCCTGGTATGTCCAAAATGCTGGTTTCAACTGTAACTGGAAAAAAGCCTCCATACCCCGCAAAAGAGAAAATATACAGATTGAGAGAGAAACAGATATAGTGGGAGAAGAAATACAAGCAAAGAAGACAGAAATTATTCAAGTCAAGAGGGGGAAAAACATCTTGAGGTTATTCACACATTCAAAAACTGTGTTCTATCCAGGTCTGTTCTATCGAGGTCTGTGTGTGCCAGGGGTATAGCTCTAATTGAGCAGAAGGGTTCAAAGGACTGAGGCCCACCAGCTCCTGAGGTCAGCTCGACTCTTCTCTATTTTCTTCATCATCTTCCTCACTCTGAGGGGCCACCGGGGAGAGGGGCAAACACAGGCCGCCTTCTCCCCTAGCTACGCCCCTGGTGTGTGCTCCCAATTTTTGGTTGTGTGGAAGCAAGGTAGGACCTACCTTGCTTCTGCACAATCACTTCTACCCAGGTTTTCCTCTTACCTTGCTGCTACACAACCAAGAATTGGGAGCACACACAACTCCCAGACCTGGGTGCAACACAGTTTTTGATTGTGTGAATGGCCTCATTGATTAAGAAAGAGGCAAGGATGCTGTGTTCAGAAGCAGAGATATGCCTGGGTGCAAAAAGACATTAAGCCTGAAAGAGAAGGAAGCGTATGTTTAAATATAAACATTTAAGTTTATATTTAAGTTTAAATATAGATGCTCAAAAGTAAATAAAAAAAGAAAGAAAATAAATTATAAAAATCAAGGGAGAAGAGAGAGATGAGAGATCAGAGATGGCGAGATGAGGAAGGAGATTCTCATGGAGATATCCAATTGCTGAGAGGTCCCCAGGATACTGATTCTGGGTGCTAATCTCCTAGCTTGCTAGATCTTTTTCCTTGACTGGAGGTAACCTCAGAGGATATAGAAAAGATCCTTAAATGTTCAGTTCTCTCATTTGGAGGGGTTACATTAAGATTAGGAAATAATCACTATGTAAGAAGGAGTCTAATGTGAGTGTGGGTAAAATATAAAAAATGGTTGGAACCTAAAACTCCATTATGGGTATCCCTGATTGAAGCTTTAGCACATAAAGAAATAAATATGTAGTCTGAATGGGGTACCTATAGAGATTTGTTATGTTTTCAAGATAAGGGCTGTAAATTAAAAAATCTAACTGAAGTTCAAAATTTGGTTAGTAATTGGTTTCAGTACCATCAGTTAAATGGAATTTATAAGAAGGATCTTAAAGCTGGATTTGAAGATCAGATGTTGAGAACTGAAAAGGAGTTGTGTGAAAATGATGAAAAATTAGTCTCCAAGATGTATAAGTTGTTGCTTTTGGAGGAGACAAGAGACGAAGTGGTTAAAACTACTATGATAAAATGGGCTCAAGATGTGGGTCATAATATAGAGATGGCAGCTTGGGAAAAATTATGGAAAACTGATTTAAATTTCACTGCATGTTATACTTTAAAAGAAAATTGTTATAAGATGATGTACAGGTGGTATCTGACACCGAAAAAATTAGCATTAATGTATAAAAATGTTTCAAACAAATGTTAGAAATGTGGACAATGTGAAGGAACCTTCTTCCATATGTGGTGGTCATGTGGGAAGGCAAAGGCCTTTTGGGATATGATATATAATAAGCTGAAGAAAAAAATTTAAATGACATTTCCAAAGAGGCCAGAATCCTTCTTGTTGGGAATAACTCAAGGAGAGTTCTCTAGAAGAATTTTAACTTTTTTAATGTATGCAACCACAGCAGCTAGAATAGTATATGCGCAAAAATGGAAAGATAATAAAATGCCTTCAAAAGAAGACTGGTTTATAAAAATTTTGGAATATGCAGAGATGGCAAAATTTATAACACTTATAAGGGACAATAACTTGGAATGTTTTAAAGAAGATTGGGAACCTTTCTTACTTTACTTAAAGAACTATTTTTCTAACATGGACCTTTGAGCAGGGTTTGAAATTTAGTATCACAGCAGGTTGGGGTAGGGTAAAATCAAATTGTAAGGTGGAGTATATATGTTTTGTAATATTATAGCAATGGCTTAACAAGAACCACGCAGACTGGTAAGCGGGAAGTCATTGGGGCTATTCTGACGATCACAAAAATCGGGCTAGGAAAACCTAGCCTGATGTTTGTGGGTCGTCAGAACCACCGGGCTAGCAGCTGAGCCCAGTGGTTCTGGAGTGGCAAACCCGCTCCTGTAGCCCGCCCCTTAGCCCTGGTTTGCGGAACGAGCACTCCGCAAACCCGGGCTATCTGCTCGTGAGTAGCCGCGACGCGGCTCCGCGCTGTGCCACGGCTGCTTGTGAGTAGACCCCCGGCCAGGAGGCTTAAAATCAGCCTCCCAGCTTGGAGGTCTCCCCAGTATGCCCTGCGCACTCGCACTCACACACTCGCATTCATGTCGCGCAGGGCATACTGGAGCTTCCGGGGGCTGCGCGGCCCCTGAGTGTAGGATGCTCCCCAGCCCCCACTGTCTCCGTCTCGGAGCTGGCAATCATGTGGGCGGCTGATCTGGCCGCCCAGGTCTCCCTCTCCACTAGTGAGCAGGGAGAGCGGGATTAGCCCGCTCTTCCCGCTCACTTCCCCAAACCGGGTCTCACGGATCATGAGACCTGGTCCATTATTTACTTAATTAAGTGTAACTTGACTGCTAAGATATTGTAAAAATCAATAAAACTTTAAAATGGCAAAAAAAAAAATGTGGAAGAAGAAGCAGTCATCGTGTGTCGTGGCTCTATTCCAGGGCCTTTCTCTGACTTTGACGTATAGCTGAGCTAGGTGCATCTTCTGCATAGACAGCATCCTACACTATCCCGTAGAGCCAATCTCTTACTTCCTGTGCTTCAGCAGCAACAGGCCTAAAAGCCCAAGTTTGGTTAACTGCAGCTGTGCTTTGGTTCACCAGGCCAGCAAGTCCTTCTGAGGCAACAAAAGTTGGACGGGACACAAACGGTGATGTAAGGACCATGTTTACAAAAGTGATGGATGAGGGAAAGAGCAATGAAGACCTCACCCCGCTCTTTCAGAGCTGTAATCTTAGTGGCCAGACTGGGCCACTAAGTTTAGCTTAGATCTCCAGACCATATTGTAATGCTCCAAGAGATTTCATAGTGTTCTTGGCTGGTAGTGAGTGATAGGTTGGTGAAAACTCTAGTAGTGACTGGGTAAGCTTCTGTAATGTCACAGAGGAATGGTGGGGTGGCAGAAAGTGCTCTTTGGTTGCCACTGGGCTGAGCTGCTCTGACCCTAGAGGGGGCCAGGACAGCAGAAGGACATTGGGAAGGAGGGGATAGGAGAGATGAGGGCCTGGAGGGGAGAGTAGCAGGAGGCTGAAAAAAGACAAGAGAACAAGGGAATCAGGGGAGGTCTAGAAAGGGAAGACTCCCCAAGACCAGAGGGAGAAATGTGGGAGGGAAAGGCAAACTGGGAGAGAGAATGGGCAGAGATACGTATGGCCAAGAAGCTGCAGAGGTGAGGAAAGCTGAACTTCACATATTCATTTTATATAACAAGCTGAATCTTTTTGCTGCAGGACTTGAGTTGAGGTTAATTGTGCCACAGAAGTGCCCTTAATCTCACAGAATTTGTGCTTTGAGCAGTCTTCTGGTTGGCAGAGGTTCTTATATCCTATGTAGTCTGCATTTAATTTATTGCATACTGGTTTCTGTCGAAAGTCAGAAGAGATGGCAAGTTTTATTTTGTTGTCTTTCTTTCTTGCCCAAGAGCACTATGCCGGAGAAGGTTGCAATGCATTGCAGAGCCATTTCATTCAGCCGCTTTTAGTTCAAGATGCAAGGCCTTTACCTCAAGGCAATGTAAAAGCCATTTGGAAGTACCAGCGTTGTCTGCCACCTAATCTGCGGCATCATGAGCCTCACTACAACTGAGAGCTTAATAGCTTTGGAAAAGTCAGCCTGAGCTTTCCTGGAGTTCAAATGAAGCAATTCCGGGCTGGAGAGAATGTCTGGAAATGCAGACATTCTGGAAAGGAAGAATTAAGAGAACCTGTTAATTTCCCCACTGAATATGCAAATATCTATTCTTCTGTCCTTACAAAGGATTTCACTTTGTTTCTTTTTGCAAAGTAGATAGATAGATAGATAGATAGATAGATAGATAGATAGATAGATAGATAGATAGATAGATAGATAGATAGACGAGCTCTGGTGGTAAAGAGTTGGTCTCTTTTTCACTGCAGCTATTGGCCGTTCAGCAGCCAGATCATCATTTACAAATTATTGGCAGCAGTAGCTACAGACTTAGAGGAGCTTTCCTGCTTCTCTCATAGTAGGTCAAAAGACCTGCATAGTCAAATGCAGGCCGCATGTAGTGGTACACAAGCATAAATACTTCTGTCTCACATCCTATTTGCTGGGTATGCATGAGACTGTGGTAGTTCACCCAGCCATATAATATTTTCAGTCTCCCTTCTAGTAGGGAAAAAGCAGCTCACAGACAACTATACTGGGAAGTAATAAGGGTTTTTCAAGTGTGAGAAAATGCAAAGCAAATGAGTTACCTTGCACATGGAGAGAAGCCAACCCAGGGTCAAACTACACATTATGGCAAGCCTGTCATTGATTGACAGGCTTAATACAATAAGTGTTAAGCCTGTCAATTAATGTCAGGTTTACTTAATACAAGAAGTGGCCCTTTTTGGTGAAAATAATAATAATAATCATGGGGTGGGGTGGGGGCTGAGGTGCAACAAATAGTCAGATTGTAAGGATAACAAGAAACCACCTTACTCTATTTCAAACCTTTGGTCCATCTAGCTGAGTGCTGTTGGCTTTGGCTGGCATGGCTCTTCAGTCTCAGGCTGCAGGGATGCTCTGCTTCAGACCTCCAGCTGTTTTTGGACTACAACTCCCATAATCCCCAGCCACAGTAGCCAATAGCCAGGGACAGAGGAGCACTTAAGTTATTTTGGAGCCTGGACCTAAAGGCCTTTTGAAGCCTCCCCGCCCCCCCCCCCCCCGCCGCCGCCACGGAAAGTTAAGCATCATTTTTCAGCACTGAGGTTCTTGAGGGCACAAACTACAGACAAACTAAAGAGGATTTGGGGGCTCCCAGGGGATGTGGAGGTCCTGGACTTCGGCCCCGAAATTCAGGGGTAAGCATGCCTCCAGCCAGGGATTGTGGGAATTGTAGGCGAGCATCTGCAGGAGGGCTGAAGTGGGACCTTATACATGCAAAGAATGTGTTCTACCACAGAGCCATGGAAGGCGACAACTTTGGCGGGTGACGTGCCACAACCGTGACAGATGAAACCACCTTGAGGCTACCAAGTTAAAGGCAGTATATAAATCTAACTAGGAATAAAATAATAAATAAACCTTTGCACATCAACAGAGTGGTGACACCTGTGTGGAGTAAAACAAGTCCCCTTGTTGTCCTCACTCACATTGTGACAGGGACAAACTACCATATCCTGCACAGCCCTTCATAAGCCATGGCAGTGTATTACTTCGGCTTAAATGCCACCGAGTTTCTGCAGAGCAAGAGGAAGACATTTGTTGGAGTGAATTAAATATGAGTGAGCTCAGATGGAAAATGCCTGTGAAACGTTTCCAGATCAGCATGCACATGTTGCCTCACCAACAAGTATTTTAATATCTAATAACCAAAATGTCAGAGACAGAGCAGGCTGCTCGAGGAGGAGTTCTGCAAAGTTTCATCCGGGAAAAGCAGTCTGCTCTCATTACGGGATAGAAAGAGGGAAGGAAATAAAGCAGGTGTCTTTATAAAAAACAAAACACCAGCAGCAAACTTTTGATTGTGCCCTGAATCACATATATATATTTGTAGCATGTCAGCTTTCAACATTTTGCAGATGCAGCATAAAGCTAAGCTTTCAAACAGAGTCTTTCTAAAACCGATCCTGAATAGCTGGCACTTAGAGCTCTCCACATTTGTACAGCTTTGTTGGATGCCTGCCAAGGTCAGTGGAAGAGGGAAATAATTTCAAAGCGCACACAGCTCTTTAGAGGTAAGTAGACGCTCGTATGAAACTGTGGAAGGATTGTTCAGCACTATTACTTCATGTTTAAATGGGCACTTTGCTCCCTTAGGTGATCTTGTACTTCTCCTAGGATTTGGAGAAATTCATAATGTCATATTAAGTTATAACATCCATTGTTTCAAAGAAAATGCAGTCTTGACAAGCTTACTGTTCAGTTTTAAATGCGTGCCTTTTCTTCCTAGGTGATATGAGCTTTATTATTATCCAGGAGCATAGCTAGGAGAGTAGGGGGCTCATATTCACACCTCTCCCTGGTGACCTCCCCTGCATGTCAGCACACCTTCCGGGTGCGACCACACACCCTGCATATGATATCACACACAGGGGGCATGGCCAGCACCTGGAAGAATCAACTCAGCCCTCTTGTGTTCATTTCTCATTGACTTGATTGGCTGAGAAATGATTGCAGGAGGGCTGTCAGGTCCTTCCGGGTGCTGGCCATGCCCCCTGCGTGTGACATCATATGCAGTGGGTGTGACTGGCATGCACAAAGAGTTGAATTGGAGAGGGGTGAAGATGAGCCCCTGCTCATGTCCTTGCCAGCTTCATTGCCAGATGGGTGTTTTCTTCATGTTTTGTCTTCCCCTGAGTGAGGGAGAGAACAAAGAAAATAGGGAGGTGTGAGCCAAGTGGCTCTCAGGAGCTGGGTGGCTTGGGTTCATCGAACCCTTCCACCCAATTATAGCTCCACTCCTGCTATTATCATTATAGTTTTCAACAACATCATTATACATGGTGCTTTACACCATAACATAGCCCCCCCCCCCCAAAAGGAGTTCACAATCTAGACGCTGGTCTGGAAACGTCACAATCTTGTTAACCGTCCAGAGATGAAAGTATGGAGTGGTGTACAAATTTGATAAATAAATAAATACATAAATAAATAAAATTTCAATAGTGCGGAGGACAAAAAGGAAGGAGAGAGGAGAAAAAGAAGATTATGCTTTAAAAAAAATTCTTGGAATTTGGAGACATTCATGATATCACATAACAATAACATGCACACTTTGGAAGACAACAGTTCACATACTTGCCAGTATAGACCCTCCATATGCATTGCACACTTGTGCAGCCCTTATGACTGTGATGTAAAGTGACATGGTCCATATGCATGATAAGATTTGCATAATCTTTCCTTTTCTAAAGAGGGCGAAAGATGTCATGAATGTCCGCTCATATACCCGTGGCATGTTTTATGTTGTCCATGTGGTATATATGCACAAGCCACCATCCATAAGGAAAGACCATTTCACAAAATATCTGAATCAGCAGGCAACTGGCTACAACTGGGAACCTAGAGATGTGAACAAAACTGGTTCTGTGCACACCTGGGAGTGTGGGGGGTTGCTTTATAGCAATAGCAATAGCACTTACATTTTTATACCGCTTTATAGCCGGATCTCTCTAAGCGGTTTACAATAATTTAGCATATTGCCCCCAACATTCTGGGTACTCATTTTACTGACCTCAGAAGGATGGAAGGCTGAGTCAACCTTGAGCCCCTGGTCAGGATCGAACTTGTAACCTTCTGGTTACAGGGCGGCAGTTTTACCACTGCGCCACCAGGGGCTCCTTGTGAGGAGGCAGGGAAGGCACTGCCTATCTGTCAGCCCCACCCCACCGCTTTTCTCCCACCGACACTCTTCCAAAAAACATGTGCGCTGGTCTGCAGTGTGCCTCCTTGCAGCAGAGATCAGCATTGTGATGCAAATGGCCGACACATGTATGCACATGCACACACGTCGGCCATTTGTGTGGCGATGCTGCAAGGAGGCACACTGCAGCCCCATGCACCCGCTTTTTGTAAGAACGCCAGCAGGGGAAAGAGGCACGGCAAGGGCTGGCAGGTAGGCAGCGCCTTCCCTGCCCCTTAAAGCGACCCCCTGCCCCCTCTGAACCGGTTCACATGCTGGTTGCCAGAACTGGTTCAGTGCTTTTAGAATGGGGCGCCGAATGGTTCTGTGCACACCCCTATGGGAACCCATGTCCACCCCCCAGGAGATGGTAGGGTAGGACTGCGGGGAGCTTGTCATCTCTTGACTTCTTGGAGGCATAACTCTGATATCAGCATCATCGCATAACTGCGTGCTTATCATTTTGGAGCCAGCTAAAAATAAGGAAATGATTCAGGGACTCCTAAATATGCAGGGAACATGTTAGCAAATATTGTTATATTACTTTGTAATACTAAGTAAATTATACTAGCTGGTAATATATCTTATATTAAAATGTAAATTAAAATATTTGTTTGAAAGCCACCAAAATGATCTCGTCAGCTTCCAGAGAGATAAGAAAGTACTGGAGTAACTCAACTCACTGGAGAGGGAGCTTCTGGGTTCACACTGAATGACAAAGAGAGGAACTCTTATATTTGATGTTACTTTTATTTGAGGAAGGACATGCTGCTGTCCAGTCACAGCTGCCCTAAAATTCTGGATTTATGAGCAGCTCTCACTTCCATTTAGTTAGTAGCCATTAATAAACCAGTTATTCCTGTTTAAGGAAAGGCTGTTTTAGATACACCTCAACTCTGGAATGAATTCAGTGCTAGATCGGGGAAACTACTGGGATGGGGTGGTACTTCTTTAACATTGGCCGCATTTGCACATAATGGGAAACAGCAGGTCCAATGGACCCACAGTTTCCCTCCCACCCCAACCCACCCATGCAATTTGCAGACGTTCAAAATTGCAGTCTTTGAAACTGAAAAGGAGGAACTGGCTGTGTGGGCTTCCTTCTGGCCTGAAGAACAGTCCTGGCAGCCAATCACAGCCACAGCGAGGGAGGAGCTTCCTCCTTCAACTCCAGTTACAGCTCACAGTAACTCCAATTCTGCCTCTGGACGTAATATTTCCAGTTGCAAACCTCAGGTAGGAGCAGCAAAATTCAGTACAACCCAAAGGTTCAAATTGGAGTTTGGGAAGGGAAACCTTGGGTCACTTTTCTGACGGAACCGCAGTTGCACACATTCAGACACACAAGAAATTCAACCTCACACTCCTTTACCTCCAGTTTCCCATTACGTGTGAATAGGGATGTGCATGAACCAGTCCAGAGACCATGATAGAGGCCTCCGAACCAGTTCGAACATGGCCCGGCAGCGGCAGTGGTGGGCGGTTCTTTAAGGATGTGTGTGTGGGGGGGTTGCACTTACCCCTTTGCTTTTGCCCCACTGGCGCTCCATTTTTTGGAAATGATTTTGGGGTGGCAGCATTCCTCCCTGCTGCCTCTGTCCCCATCGTTCTCCAGAAATTCCGGAAGTAGCAATTGCGTGTGCACCCATTGAGCACGTCACACATAGCGTGCGCACATCACGTGCACATGCAATATGCAATGTGCAATGTGTGGGGTGGGCGGGTGGGCAGCGGCAAGCAGACACAAGATTGCTACTTCCGGTATTTCTGGCAAACAACGGGGGCAGGGGCGGCAGGGAGGAATGCTGCCACCCCAAAATCATTTCCAAAAAATGGAGCGCCGGTGGGGGGAAAGCGGCAGGAGGAGTAAGTGCAACCCCCCGCCCTTAAAGGGAGACCCCTGCCAGTGCCGGACTGCACCTCTGTGCTTCCATGCACATCCCTACGTGGGAATGTGGCCTTTACCTCATGCTGAAAGTGAATTACATGTTACTGTAAACTTCTATGATGTTGTTTTAATATTCTAAACTGAGGGAAGAATGTGAGTGAAATGGTTTTCTGGGATTCTATTTCCCCCTCTTTTTAAAAACTCTCTGCTTGTACACCATCAACCACCTCCCTATTCAGTCACATACCCAGGCAGTTCTTGGCTCACTTACCAAGGGTGTGTGGTAGAGTTAGTTCATGCAGCTCAAGTTCTGGAACTGACAACTCAGAAAAAGCTGTGTTTTTGCAGATGGTAAGCAACCATTTCTCTATTTTGCATCTAGGAAATATTTGAGTCTCAGGCAAAAGGAATCTCTAGTTGCAGAAAACTGGTTTCCTTTCTACTTTCTTGCCTTTCTGAACTTGCCAATCAGCATTCCTTTCAGAAACAGACTTTTCCATATCATACATCTGTGACATTACATGGGACACCTTTGAGTTGGTCGAAGACATGGACACAATTCTTTCGGGCATGGGTGCAGCAACATGTTGCTTGGACCCTTGCCCCTCCTTGCTGGTTAGAACAGCCGGTGGCAATGTTAATTCTTGGCTACGGGAGTTGGTTAACTCCTCGTTATGTGAGGGTTTCATGCCAGCAGCCCTTAAAGAGGCGATAGTTCACCCTCACTTGAAGAAACCCTCCCTGGACCCTGAGGTCCTTGACAACTATAGGCCGATCTCCAACCTCCCTTTTTTTAAGCAAAGGTGTTAGAGAGGGTTGTACGTGCTCAGCTCGAGAGGGTCTTAGAAGAAACTAGTTATCTTAATTCTTATCAGTCGGGCTTCAGGCCTCGGCATAACACAGAGACAGCACTGGTCGCTCTGGTAGATGACTTTCTTCAGGACCTTGATGAGGGTAGTGCCCCTCTCTCGGTCCTTTTAGATCTCTCAGCAGTTTTTGACACTATCGATCATGCCATCCTTCTCGACCGCCTGCATAGGTTGGGTATCGGGGGCACTGTTTTACAGTGGTTCCGTTCTTACCTTAGCAGGCATGTCCAATTGGTATGCATTGAGGACAGGTGCTCTGACCCATGGCCACTCCTTTATGGAGTTGCCCAGGGTTCAGTTCTTGCCCCTGTCCTTTTTAACATCTATATGAAGCCGCTGGGTCAGGTCATTTCCCAGTTTGGGGTGAGATTTCATAAATACGCTGATGATACTCAGCTATATATTGCCATCCCAGACCATTTTGGGGATGCTGTTTCTATGCTTACTCACTGCCTGGAAGCTATTAAGGTCTGGATGAATCAAAACAAGCTCAGACTGACTGAATTACTTTTATTCAGCCCTTGTAACGGCCGACAGCTGGATGTGAACCTTGCTTTAGATGGGGTGGCGCTGCCCTCAAAAGAGCTTGTTCATGATTTGGGGGTCCTTTTGGACTTGCGCCTCCTGCTTGAGCAGCAGGAGGTAGCTGCTGCCAGAAGTGCTTTTGCCCAGCTTCATCTGGTTCGCCAATTACGCCCTTACCTTGATCAGCAGGCATTAATGACAGTGACACATGCCCTTGTTATCTCCTGTTTAGACTATTGTAACGCTCTCTATCTACGGTTACCTTTGAGGACGATCAGGAAGCTGCAGCGGGTCCAGAATGCAGCGGCTGATCTACTCATGGGTGCCAGAAAATATGGCAGGGTAACACCTCTCCTACAGTCATTGAACTGGTTGCCTATTCACTTCCGAGCTCAATTTAAGGTCCTGGTTCTGACCTTCAAAGCCTTGCAGGGCCTGGCGCCTGTCTACCTACAGACCCACCTCTCCCATCCAGTTACATCCTGTCCAGTCAGATCTTCTCAAATGGCCCTTCTGTAGGTCCCCGATTTCTGAGGTGTTCGGGGCTCTAGGACCCGTGAAAGGGCCTTTTCGGTTGCTGCATCGCTCCTTTGGAACTCTCTCCCCCTACAGATCCGGCTAGCACCTTCCTTACTGATCTTCAAATCGCTATTGAAGACTTTTCTTTTTCGCCAGGCTTTTGCCCTGTAGTTCATTTTTCTGTTTCCAGGTAGTTACTTTAGTTCTTTAATAATTTTTAATTATTAATGTAATGTAATTTGTAATGTTGCCTGTTTGCCTGTTGTTGTACACCGCCCAGAGTCTTCGGAGTGGGCAGTATATTAAATGTCTCTAATAAATAAGTAAATAAATACTTCTTTTCCTTTTCACTCACATACCTACATACCCGAAACAGCGTTGCACACTGCATACATACTATGTTGCATGATTACACATCTTGAGGCTATTCCCATGATCACTGGGAAGCGGGCTAAGTGAGCTCAGCCTGCTTCCCAGTGATCATGGGAACCACCAGGCTTGCAGGCTCACAAGGTGGCTAGCCTACCTAATCCCCCCCCCCAAATGAGGTTAACAGAGTGAGTGCTCCGTTAGCCTCATTTTTTTGCTCGTGTGTTGCCGCAGCCCAGTCAGTCTCCTGTGCTCGAGAGTCTCTCCTGGATGCCCCATGTGCTCATGCGGGGCATATTGGGACTTTCTGGGGCCACATGGCCCCCGATCCCCGCAGCTCCCACTGGCTCCGACAAAGCTGGTAGTTGTGTGGGTGGCCAATCCGGCCACCCAGGGCTTCATTTTGATTGTCTGTGGGGAGAGTGGGCTAAGCCGACCTGACAGAAGCTCTTCTCACTGATCATGAGAAGAGCATCCATGTTTCCTATTCAAAAGTACAGACAGCAGTAAAACGAATGAAACTCTGAATCATGGTTGCATCATAATTTGTACACCACCTAGAGATTTACATATCAGGCCGTATTAAAATATAATAGATAGATAGATAATATCTCATGTCCAATAGACTTAATTTTATAATGAATATTAAGCCATTGGTTTTAATTTTTTAAAAACAGATCCAACAATAATACTTATCAATCTACTGCCTGTTCAGGACACTTATCTGCATCTTAGATATTTGAGATATCCTCAATAACAGTCAACTTTTGCTATGCTCATAATTTGATGTGAAATATAGGGTTATGGGGAGTTAATACTGACAACAAGAATAGCTGTTTCCATGCTTACTACTTTATATGGTTCCTTCATCATCTGTGATGTATGAGAACTTCGGGTCATAGAAATCCTCTCTCTTGTGCAACACATCAGTTCTTTATACTCAGCTGTAAATGCTTATTAATTTGTGCTGAATCAGTTAAAATTAATGTAAGCAGCACAGAAGTTCCTGTTCAAGCAGGAGATTGACCTTACCAGTGGGTAATGATCACACTGCAGTAGCAATAAGAATCTGTTTCCCAGATTTAGACAGAGGTACACTCAGGCATAAAACATTGCTATGACATCAGTTGTTTTATGCTGACTTTGATTGTGGTGAGACAACATCACATAAACACTCCAAACAGGAGTTAATAAAACTCATGATATACTTCTTGTGGAACATCTATGGCATAAATATGGCTGTGCTGTGCATTGTTCTTCTGAAGGATAGCATCATACTATGGTGGCATCTGAGGCTGTAAATATCATTAATGATCCTGACATGCACTTATCCTATCATGACTGAATGTATACCCCATCACAGCTGAGAAAGGTATCCACAGTTGGGGAAGGGATGGATTTACAAACAGGCAGACTAGAGACTTGCCTAAGGCCTCAGCCTTTTAGGGGTGTTGTCATCTCTGAAGGAAAAAAACAACCCCCAAGGTCTGTGTAAAAATGTAACCTGAAAAATCCATCTGAATTTTTTTTAAATATACTGGTGGGATGCCCACCAAACAATAGGAACAGGTATTTATTCATATTTATTTTAAAAGATTTATGTTTCTCTTCAAGATGATCCCAGATGGCAAACATGCATACTGTACAACTGTGGCCATAGATTATGGCTGAGTGGGCTGAAAAGTGCCATTCCTACTTCCCTTCCCAGGTGGCATGGTTGGTCACCTTTCTTCCCTTGGCCTCTACTTCATCCTTCAGCCCCAAGCGTTCCTTGCATGGGTCTGCTGCTTCATAATCTCAGGCCTCTCTTCCCTTTTCAGATGTTACCCATCCCTGTTGCTTGTGCAATGGAATGTGTGTGGCTTACAGAGTATGACTATGTCTGTCTCTTCATATTGAGCAGAGTTTGTTTTGGGTTTGCATCAATCATTGGAGAGTGTTTTCTGCTTCTGTATCCTCTGCACTGTCACTCATTTGGATTCCACACACTATTGCTCATCTCTGTTTGCTGTAAGGTGCCATACATCTCAATTCTGAGACTTTCATACTGGGACCCAGGTACAGCATCATAGGCTCCAACTGTCCCTATTCATTCATTCATTCATTCATTCATTCATTCATTCGATTTATATACCAAAATGGCTCAGGGCACTTTACAACATAATAAAAACAATTAAAACCAGTTAACAATTAAAATCAAAACTATAAAAACAGAATACAAACCAATTAAACATTCAAACAGTTAAAAACCCTGGAAAACCAGGGCAACCATTTATAACAGTTTTTAAAAGTTTACAACAGTTTAAAAACTCTGGAGGGCCAGGCCAAACGGTTTTAAGGGCTCTCCTGAAAGACAGTAATGAACTCAAATTATGGATTTCTGCTAGGAGTGCATTCTATAGCCCAGGAGCAGCTACAGAGAAGGCCTGCCTGTGAGTCGCCACCAAACAAACCGGTGGTAACTGGAGACAGACCTTCTCAGATGATCTTAACATGTGGTGGGGATCATGCCGAAGAAGGCGCTCTCTTCTTCGATAAGCTATTTTTCAATAAGATAAGATATTTACTGGGATAGTCCATTTTTTCTGGAATCTGCACATGGTAAATCATATCATTGTCCATATGTTGCCTCTTTGGATACCTTGTTCAATTTTCCTCACATGAACTGCCAAAATCGTCTGTCTTCAGGATTCAGCTCCCTCCCCAGAGTCTCCAGAAATTAAATCCCCAAGTGGGTGTGTGCCTCAAGTCTCTAGTGCACCTGCATGAAAATGGGTAGAAAGCACTATGCAGTGTACAGCTGAGCATATAGCAGGTGGAAATCAGTCTTTAGCCATGTGTAATGGCAGATGGGGAGGGGCTTGTGCAGTAATCCATGGTAGCCTTATTTTCATCTGTGAAATTTTGAGGTGTATGGACTTGGCTCATCTGTTTTGGTAATCCAGAATACCACTACCACTATTTTCATACCACTTTTCAACAAAAGTTTGCAAACTGGTTTAGCTAGCTAGCTAGCTAGCTAGATAGATAGATAGGATGATTCCCTGTCCCAAAAGGCTCACAACCTAACAAGAAACATAAGGTAGACACCAGCTATAGCCACTGAAGGGATGCTGTGCTGGGGCTGGAGAGGGCAGGTTGCTTCCCCCCTGCTAAATATAAGATAATCACCACTTTAAATGGTTTCTCTCTGCTCAGTTAGCAGGGGTCAAAATAATGTGCTCTTTTTGTTACCTGCTTTCCATTTATGACATGTTTGTCATCAGGACTGTATCCAATGCCTCCAGGTTGCTTGGCCCAAAATATTCACAGACACATCCCTATTTTCACTGGTGAAATGTTGAAGGGTATGCATTATCCCATTGTTGCCAGTGCAGATTGCCAGAGGAGGGAGCTGTTGGCCAGCTCTCCACCACACTGCAATCTCAGCAATGCATATGGCCCAGAGTGATATTGCAGCCCTCCATTCATTCTCAGCACTGCAGATGGCCCAGGGTGATATTGCAGGATCAGGTGATATGGGGGACCAATAGAATACCACCTAGTTTTATACAGCTGCTGATTCTGGCCTGGCTCTGAGCTATACTTTGAACTGCTCCCCTTCCCCACCCAGCACTAAGCTTGTGCATTTCAATTCGGCAACAAAACGTTTTGTGCCCCCAAATGGCATTTTTGGATGTTTTGTATACAAATCAAAATGAAAAAAATTAAAAACAAATTTTTTTGTATACAAATCGAAATGACCCTATTTTGGAGCCGAAATTTTGTTTTGTTTTGTTCTTCGGACCTTTGGTCTCTGACTGCAGCAACTAGGGAGGCAGTGAGTGTCTGTCAAGAAGAGATTAGCAGAAGATAAGATATGCAAAAAGCAGGCACATCATCGCTGAGGAAGCTCATTTCCTTGGAATGTGTTCTATTGTGATGCAACTATGTGCTACGAAATTCTGATTGCCAGCTCTAAAAAAACAATGCCTTGTTTCCACTCTGTCTGGGCTGATTGCTTTGAGGGTGGAGGCGGGGAGTTTGTTTCAGTTCATTAACAAGTTACTTGCTTGCTTCTGCCTTTCTGGCAGCCTCATTCAAGAAAGACAGAGAAAGAACTAATTTTGCATTCCATGTCTAAACTCAAGTTTCCATTTTGCCATGCTTTCCTTGCTACCTGCCTGAGCCCGGCATACTGCTCCCTATTTAGTTACCATGTATGTGTATATAGTATATAATGTAATTCAAATGCCTGCCTGCCTGCCTAGGATAGTTCATTGTTCTGTTGCCTCTGTGTGATCTTGCTTTGGAAACCGGTTCTTTGTAAAGCTCTGCTATTGTTGTTGATGTGTTGAAAAAAATGTCTGTGGATGAGAAGTGCTTGCTTGGTAGAGGAGGGAGAGTAGGGCACACTTGATGCTGCTGTTAGTTGTAGTTTGCTGAAGCAGTGGAGTGTGGGCTTGAGGGTTGCAGCAGTGGAGCATGAGCTTGGGGGTTGCAGCAGTGGAGCATGGGCTTGGGGGAGTGAGGGGTTGTTGAAGTTTGTGTGTCTTTGTGGCAGATTTGGGCTACAAAGGGTACTGCTGGGGCAGAACAGTGGGTTGGGTGGAAGTGCCCCAAGGGGTGCCTGCCACAACCCAGACTCCCATGGAATTAGCCTAAGGGCTGATTTTTAAGTGTGTGTTTTTTGGGCAGATTTGGGGCAGAAAAGGGTCTGCTGGAGCAAAACAGTGGGTTGGGAGGAAGTGCCCCAAGGGGTGCCCGTCACCACCCAGATTTCAAAGGAATTGATCAAAGGGTTGATTTTTTGTGATTTGGGGAAGTTTGAGTATCTTTAAGCTTCCCCCCCATAGGGAATAATGGTGGTTTCAGCAGCCCCATAACTGAACTTGGGGGGCACTGGTGTGGTGCTGAGCGAGTGGTGGTGTAGTGCACAGAGGGTGCCAACCACCCCCCCTGGATTGCTAACCCATTGGGGTACTGGGCTTTGTTGTTTCTGAGGTGTTGAGTTTAGATTCTCTGGTAGCAAATGAGATTTTTAATGAAAAACCATGAATCCACTCTCATATGCTACCAGAGAATCTACTCTCAGAACACCTCTAGAAAACAAAACCCTGTACTTCATGGGTTGGCAACCAATGTGGTTGGTTGGCACCCTATGTGCACTACACCACCACTTGCTCTGGGCCACCCCAGTGCCCCTCAAGTGGAGTTATGGGACTGCAGAAATCTCCATTATATCCTACAAGGAAAATCTGAAAGAAGCATAACTTCATTAATTCTTTAAAAATCAGCCCTTTGCCAAATTCCTCTGAAAAAATTGTGGTAGCTTCTTTGTACCAACTGGGCACTACCACCAACCACACTCCACTCTGTACCACCCCTCCCCCCCATGTGAAGCTATACTTTTCCTGAAACCTCCATTATACCCTATGGGGAATCTGAAAGACGTGCAAACTTCAAAAATTCACCAAAACTCAGCCGTTTGCCTAATTCCTTTGAAATTTTTGTGGTAGATTCCACTCACTGGGCACTATAGCCCCCACCCACTCTTTTGACCACGTGACCCATTTTTAAATCTTAATTAATTCAGATTCGGATTAATTCAGATACAAAACAAAACTGGGGTGATTCGGAAGGCTTAATTTCAGACAAAATACAAAATGGGGTTGATTAGGATTTGGTACAAATCAAAACAGAAAAAATACAAAACGTGCAACCCTACCCAGCACTGCCTGCTTAAGAACATAGGAAGCTTGCTTCTACTGAATCAGACAATTGGTCGATCTAGCTTAGCATTGTCTACACAGACTGGCAGCGGCTTCTCCAAGGCTGCAGGCAGGAGTCCCACCCAGCCCTATCTTGGAGAGTCCTGGGAGGAAACTTGAAACCTTCTGCATGGAAGCATGCAGGTGCTCTTCCCAAAGCAGCCCCATCTCCTAAGGGAAATATCTGACATCACACATAGAGCCTCTTCTCACGATAATGGAGAAGTGCTTCAGACCGGGCTGTGGAGAGAGTGGGTTAAACTTACGATCTCGCTTGTGTTGCTGGGTGCACTCCCAGATGATTCCCTGTGCACTGAGGCAGTGGGGAGGGCTAGGGCTGGGATGTGTTGCCCCAGCCCCTGGAACTACCAGGATGCACCACTCATGAGTGTGGTGCCATCCCACCTCCCCTCCCCGGGCTCTTCGCAGTGTGGCCATCAAGAAAATGAGGTTAAGGGAGAGCTTGCTCCCTTCACCTAATTTAGTAGGGTGGCTATTTAGGCGGGTTTGCCACTGTGGAGCCACCAGGATCGTCCTGATCCCAGTGGTTCACACATAGGTGCAAAACTAGGCTGGGCTCCTTTAGCCCAGTTTTGCACACGTGTGAATAGCCTCCCTGACTCCCCTTCAAATGCAAACTAGGGTGGACCCTGCTTAACCAAGGGGACATCCATGCTGCTGGTTTGCTTGCCTCCAGACTATCAGCCCTGATATATGCCCACATTCATTCTTGACTGCTTGCTTCTGGGTATGCTAAGATGGCATTATTTGACCATTTCTTCATGTTGTTGGTTGCATGGCTGATAGACATGAGGCGTTATGTTCAACATTCATACAACAAGTGTACAATGAGAGTACAAAGCTACAGGTACAACTATTCACGGTATGCTGAATGCAGGTACAAATGTACATTTCCTATCTGTACCATTTATTTGAAGGGCCTGTATACGAGGGGTGTGCACAAAACCATCTGGCCCAGTTCAGTTTGAGTCTGAACCAGATTCCAACTGGGCTGGGCCAGTTCAGTTTTTCACCCCTCGAAACCCCTCCCCCTGCTGGTTTGGTTCAGGGGGAGGTTGCGATTTTTTTTAAAAAAAAAAAACTTTTTAAGATCGATTTACTCCCTCTGGGGGGCTTCTTTGAGGCTATGGGGGGTTTATGAAGGTTACCCCCCACCAGCCTCCATTACTGCCCAAATCGCCCAGTTTGGGCAGTCTTTGGCCCGTTCCAGGCCTGCCCTCCATTGCGGTGGCCATTTTGGAGGCCACCACACATGCCCAATGTGCCTCTTCATGGCTGGGTCATTAACCAGACTACGCAGAAGCCTATTGGGCACGTGTGGCGGCCTCCAAAATGACCACCACAATGGAGGACAGACCTGAAACAGTCCAAAGACCACCCAAACCAGGTGATTTTGGCAGTAATGGAGGCTGGCAACGGGAGGGGGAGCCTCAAGATACTCCCCTGTGGCCATGGAGAAGTTCCTCTGGAGGGTGTAAGTTGATTATTTTTTTAAAAAAACTTCGAACCCCCCCAAACAGGTTGGGGGGGGTTTGGCTCGATGCTGAACCGAACCAGTGTGTGTGTGTGGGGGGGTTGGTTCGACGTTGAGCCATCAAACTGAACTGGTTCGATGTTAAACAGGTTCTGTTCCAAACCTGTTCGCACATGTCTACTCTATGCAGGTTTACTTTTTAAAATGAACACTGGTACAGTCATACACACAAACACATGTACGAATGCACAGACATCTGTACACTCGTACAGCATTATGTCTGAATCAGGTTAGAGTTGATATGAGGGTGGTAACTGTTGTAATGGCTGTTAAAATTTCTTTAGACAGGGGATAGCAATACATCTATACAGTTCTTTGGGAGAAGAGGAAATGAAAGGGGGATCTTATTTCCAGGTGAAAGTTTGCATATTCCTCAAGCAGAGTCTATTCCCTTCCCTTATCTCTCAGCTTTTACAGGTGAAACTCGGAAAATTAGAATATCGTGCAAAAGTCCATTAATTTCAGTAATGCAAATTAAAAGGTGAAACTGATATATGAGACAGACGCATTACATGCAAAGCGAGATAAGTCAAGCCTTAATTTGTTATAATTGTGATGATCATGGCGTACAGCTCATGAAAACCCCAAATCCACAATCTCAGAAAATTAGAATATTACATGGAACCAAGAAGACAAGGATTGAAGAATAGAACAATATCGGACCTCTGAAAAGTATAAGCATGCATATGTATTCAGTACTTGGTTTGGGCCCCTTTTGCAGCAATTACTGCCTCAATGCGGCGTGGCATTGATGCTATCAGCCTGTGGCACTGATGAGGTATTATGGAAGACCAGGATGCTTCATTAGCGGCCTTCAGCAATTCTGCATTGTTTGGTCTCATGTCTCTCATCCTTCTCTTGGCAATGCCCCATAGATTCTCTATGGGGTCAGGTCAGGCGAGTTTGCTGGCCAATCAAGCACAGTACACTGTATATTTTTCAGAGATCTGATATTGTTCTATTCTTCAATCCTTGTCTTCTTGGTTCCATGTAATATTCTAATTTTCTGAGATTGTGGATTTGGGGTTTTCATGAGCTGTACGCCATGATCATCACAATTATAACAAATTAAGGCTTGACTTATCTCGCTTTGCATGTAATGCGTCTGACTCATATATCAGTTTCACCTTTTAATTTGCATTACTGAAATTAATGGACTTTTGCACGATATTCTAATTTTCCGAGTTTCACCTGTAGGCTATACCTCTCCAAGACAGCGGGCTTTACTCTGGGAGGAAGCGGTGTAAGTTAAGTTGAGTAAGGATGAAACTATATAATGTGCATATAAGTGTGTATAAGTGTAAATAAGCATAAATCTGGGTCATTCACATTGCTGCTTTTTACTGCGGTTGCTTACACTAACCCTTGGTATGTTCAAATGACAGGCTTTTCCCCATCCATTCCACCAATTTCTGGCCAATATGGTTGCAGAGAAAGCGGGGTCACTCCACTTCCTGCTTTCTATCAATGCATTCACCTGTGCCCAGGTAGGCAAAGAATGAGTGGGTGTACATGCATGGTTTCTGGTTAGTATTTTGATTTATTAGAAAATATTTCTTTTCTCCCAGTGCTCTTTCACAAGTACATCTGCATGAGAACACAATCCAGTATTCCCTGTCCCTGCTACTATCCGTAAGTGCTGCTTCAACTTTGGAGTTCTCACTGGGAGGCAGCAGGAAGCCCAAGGACCAGGCTCTGCATATGAATACCTCTCAGGGATTTCCCACTTTTGTTTATTTTTTCTAATTACTTTCTCAGCACACTCCTGCTTTGCAAAAAGAAGAAAACACATCAGAAATCCCTTTGCAGTAACACAGTTGCGCAAAAGCACCTTCTCAAACCAAACAAACCACAGCCAGCGTAATAGACAGGCAGAGAGCTCTGAAAATTGACACCCAGATGGTGGAGAAGGGCAGGACTCTGTAATTTCAACTTAATCATTCAATCTATTCATATTTAATGATTTAAAAAAACAATTAAGCTGAACTTGCACTGACATCAGAGAACTGTAGCAAAAAACTAATGTCACATCTGAGAATCACTGCATTTTTAAAAAAAATTAATAATAATTAAAAATCAATGGATGGATTTACTTGAAATTAAATACTGAAGGAAAAAGAGCCTGTAGCCTTTACTCATGCCAGTAAAGCCACTCATTAATAGAAGGTGGACAATCAGGCCTGCAGGGGTATGGAACTTATGAGTACCTTTAACACCAGATTTAAATTATGCACACAAAAAGAAAGGAAGGAAATGGGGGCAGAGAAGAGTTTCGATCCTGTACAAAGAAGCATCCTCCTGGAAGTAGTTCAGAGTTTCTGGATGTTATTTTACAGTATGCCGCAAAATCTTATTCCCACAGAAATTGGAAAGAAAGATTCGGAGACTCCAAATGTGCATGCTAGTCTAACCGTCAGGTTTTCTTTGTTTGTTTGTTTTTAAATCAACTAAGAGATGGGTTATAGCAAGGTGGAAGTTAATAATATTGTTATCTGGAGACCACCACTGAAATGGAGGTAGATCCTGGATATTATTTCATTTTTCTGTGCCAAACAATATTTAAGCATTTCACCAAACGGATGGACATTTCTTATAAGGTGACTTACCATGGCATGCATAAACATACATATTTATCCAGCCACTGGTAACATCTGTCCACATGATGAAGAGAATTTTGTCATGTCAATAGCTACTAACTGGAAATCCAGCAAAGCCAAGGTGTGGTATAATTCTCCTCCTCACATGGACAGATAGATCACCAGCTACTCGTGTGAATTGTTATATACTTCACTATGGAAAATAGTTCCACTCTTATGGGAAATGTACATCACTTTACTGGGGACAGTACTGCTTTAGGAGCAAAACCCATGTACCCCATTGGATTGCCCAGCCTGCATTAACAGGGAACCCATGTGTTCTATGGACCACAAAAAAATTGGCCAACAGAACATGTTATTATTTTACCCCTGCCAGGGATCTGTGCAATACATTGGTCCCTTTCGTGAAGATCCTGCCATATAGATATTAGTGATGGACATCTAGTTACTTCTAATTAATAGCTGCACTGAGCTTTCATGTTGAACTAACTATGGTTTGGTAACGACCTGTGCATAAGAGCAGGCTGCTACCTGCAGGATGCTGCTACCTGCACTCCATTCTACCTCCACTTCACCTGAAGTGGGAAGCAAGCCAAAGATGTGCCCAAGCTCCACAGGAACTTGAAGCTTTGCAGATGAATGGTTTGTACAAAATTAAACTCCAATATGGAAAGTCATGCTCAAGGTCTCTATGGCTAACTTAAAGGCTGCTGATTTGCATTGGCATGCAATCACACCTCCCCCTGAAGGGTGTCGTAATTAATTATGTGAAAAATATACTGCTGATACAAGGTTTCCAGCTGTATCACTGAACACGTAGTCACCAAAACAAATTTGCTAGATCTGCTCAGGCTAAGAAAGGAGTTCTGTCTGCAAAATGGCTTTCCTGTCTTCAGGTGAATGGGGGTTGTTTAGCCCTCCCAAATATATAATTTTTAGCATTGATTCCCAAATGAGCTATCACCCCATCCCCAGTCTGCTCTTTCTTGGGAGTGAAACGACATGTTATATTGTAACAATATTATTATTATGCTCTTCACACACAGTCTGCTAGATGTTATTGACTGGATTTGGTACTTTAATTATCGGGCCCTTTCCAAGGGTCTAGGATAACCAAAGAAAAATTGAAGATAGTATTGTAGTATTTGTGCTGTCCCGAGCAGTGTGGCCTTCAGTAGCTGATGTGTTGTAATTTTATCAATGCCCAAGGTGTCAAGATGGTGTTCAAGTTCTTTTGGTATTGCACCAAGGGCACCAACAACTATTGGCACCACTATTGTTTTCTTTTTCCAGAGCTGCTCAGTTTTACTCTGAAGGTCCTTGTATTTAGTTATTTTCTCCAATTGTTTTTCATCGACTCGACAATCCCCTGGGATTGAAATATCAGTTATCAGAACCCGATTCTTCTCGATGACTGTCAGATCTGGCATATTGTGCACTAAATCCCTATCAGTTTGTATTCTAAAATCCTGAACAATTTTGCCTCCTTATTTTCTGTAATAATAATTCATTTTCTGTAATAATAATTTTTATTATTTCTTGTTTACACAGTCAGACAGGTGTTATTGACTGATTTGTTTTATCCAGACATCGAGTCCTTCCCAAGGACCTGGGATGGCTGAATTTTATTATCAATATTGTTGTTATTATTCTAGATATCATCGCAAAATATAGGCTGTTCCCAGTAAAGTAGTTTTTTTGTAGTTGGCTGATGGTGTTTTTTGTAGTTGGCTGGTGGTGTTTTTTGTAGTTGGCTGATGATGATGATGATGATGATGATGATGATTTATGCTATTTACACAAGTCTACCAGATGTTATTGACTGGATTTGGTACTTTAATTATTGGGAACCCGATTCGTCTCAATGACTGTCAGATCTGGCGTATTGTGCACTAAATGCCTATCAGTTTGTATTCGAAAATCCCAAAAGATTTTTGCCTCAGTTTCTGTGACCTTCTCAGTCAGATGAATCCACCAATTCTTGCTTGCTGGCAATTTGTAATTCTTGCAAAAGTTCCAGTGGATCATCACAGCAGCTTTATTGTGTCTTTCCTTATAATCCGTCTGCACAATTTTCTTACAACAACATACAAGGTGTTCAATTGTCTCATCCGCTTCCTTGCATAACCGACACTTACTGTCTTTCTGGGTCTTATCAATTTTTGCTTTTATAACATTTGTTCATAGTGATTGTTCCTGGGCTGCAAAAATGCAAAAATGAGACCTTCCATTTCTTTCTTCAGTGTCCCCTTCTTTAACCACTGCCATGTTGTGCTATTGTTGACTTTCGATTGTGTCATTAAAGAACTAACCATGCAATAGTTTGTTGCACTTGTTATTGTTATTGATTTGATTTATATATCACCCTTCCAAAAATGGATCAGGGAAATTTACATTAAAATAAAAACAATTAAAATCAATTAACAGTTGAAAACAAAAATTATAAAAACAACATAACACCAATTAACAAAACATTTACAACAGTATTGTCGTAAACCTGTTAGGCTAATCAAGAGCTATCTATCAGCAGCCAGAGTGTGAAGCAGGCAAAGAGTCAAAAGGAGAATGTCAGAGCCAAACAGTAAGCAATGTCCAAACCAAAGCCAGTCCAAGTCGTTACAATATCCAGTCGCTCAAACCAAGTCCAAGTCAAATTCCACAAGCAGAGGCCAAACGGTCTGGAGTCAAAGCACAGTCAAGCAAGCAGAAACACAGCTGGGTAGCTCACCAAAGCACGATGTTGCTACCAGCAATGTGGCTGAGGCGAAGTTATCTTAAATATGCTGAAGCCATGGGCTTTCAATCATGGGTCCCTGACTCAGCAGCAATCCTTGTTAGTTGAGCCATTCTGCGCATGCTTCTCCTGATCTCCTCCTGTCTCTTCGACTGATGCCTCTCTACAGCTGAGATTGGCTGTGCCTCCTCAACAGGAGCTGTCGTACTAGGCTCTGTTTCTTTTTCAATGTCCCGTGAGTCGGTCCCGCTTGCATCTGCAACTTCTTGCCTTTGAGGTAGCTGCACTCCCTCCTCCACTGTCACACTGCCTGCCTCCTCCTCATCCTCGGGGTCCAACAGCATGCCCATGACAAGTCTAAAAACCCTGGAGGACCAGGCCAAACATTTACAACAGTTTAAAAACTCTGGAAGGCCCGGCCAAACAGATAGGCTCTCCTGAAAACCAGTAATGAATTCAAATTACAGATTTTTGCTGGGAGTGCATTCCACAGCCCAGAAGCAGCTACCGAGAAGGCCTGCCTGTGAGTCGCCACCAGACGTGCTGATGGTAACTGAAGACGGACATCCTCAGATGACCTTAGCTTGCAGTGGGGACCGTGCAGAAGAAGGCACTCTCTAATATAACTTGGACTTAAGCTGTTCAGGGCTTTAAAGGTAATGACCAGTACTTTGTATTTTACCCAGAAACATATTGGCAGCCAGTGCAACTGTTTCAAAACAGGCATAATATGGTCTCTCTGGGTTGCCCCAGAGACCAATCTGGCTGCCGCATTTTGAACTAACTGAAGTTTATGAACTACATACAAAGGCAGCCTCACATGGGGTGGATTGCAATAGTCAAACCTGGAGGTTACCAGCTGATGCACCACTGTTTTGAGGTCATGCTCTTCAAGGAATGGACACAGCTGTTGAATCAGCCAAAGCGGATAGAAAGCACTCCTGGCCATGGCCTCCACCTAAGATACCAGAGTATGGCCTGGGTCCAGGAGTACTCCCAAGCTTCGTACCTGCTCCTTCCAGGGGAGTGTAACCCCACACAGCACAGGAAGCTCTAACTCATCCCTCAAATTCTAAGCCCCTACAATGAGCAGTGAGAGCTTGCTTGGATTCAGCTTCAATTTGTTATCCCTGATACAGCCCATTACTGCCTGTAGGCAGGCATTTAGAGAATGAGTGCCATTTCCTGATGGTGAAGGTGAAAAGGAGAAGTAGATTTTGGTGTCATGAGCATACTGATAACACCCAGCACCAAATCTCCTGATGACCTCACCCAGTGGTTTTATGTAAATATTAAAAAGCAATGGTGACAGAATGGAGCCCTGAGGGATAAGGGTGTACACGGAACCGGCTGGTCCGGTCCGAGTCCAGACTGGACCTGAACCAGACCACACTAGTTCAGTCCAGCACTCCTTCAAACACTCCCCCCCCCCCGGTTCGGTCCAGTCCGGAGGTGGGGTTGCAAACTTCCATACACACACACACACACACACACACACACACACACACACACACACCCTTTGGGGGAGTTGTTGGAGGTGGTGTTGGGGAAGTCCATGGAGGTCCCCCCGCCCCCCTCCCTTGATGCTGATACCAGCCATCCAGCTGGCTCTTCGGCCCATTTGGGCCTTCCCCCTCCAGTGCAGTGGCCATTTTGGAGGCTGCTATGCCTGCGCAGTTGGCATCTACATGGTCACCCCTTGGCCATCTCCAACAACTCCCCCGGAGGGGGTAAGTTAAAAACAATTTAAAAATAAAAAAACAAATTATGAACCCCCCAAACAGTTTGTGGGTGTTCAGTCCAGGGTTGGGTTGGACTGAACAGGGGATGGTTCAGTTCAAACCCGAACGGCTGAACTGAACCGGTTCGATGAACACATTTGACATCAAATCTGTTTGCACATCCCTACTGAGGGACTCCATATAACAGCTCCCTTTTTAAGAAGCAACTATCACCAAGCTCCACCATCTGGAATCTACCCGAGATAGGAGCGGAACCACTGCAATGCGGTGCTCCCTATTCACAACTCCCCCCGGCGATGCAGAAGGATACCATGGTCGATAGCACCAAACACCACCGAGAGATCCAAAAGAACCAACAGAGTCTCATTCCCTCTGTTGATTCCCTGGTAAAGGTCATCCATCAGATCAACCAAGGCTGTCTCAGCCCCATAGCCAGTTTGAAATAGGTCTAGATAAATATGTTAATGCATTCTGACAACCACAGGAAAGCAAATAGGGGTGTGCAATTCGGATTTTGGGTGTTTCAATTTGGATCTGAATCAAAACACCCACAATTTGTTTTTGGGCCCGAATCTGACCCATCCAAATCACCCCAGGTTCAATTTGGATCCGAATTAATCCGAGTCTGAATCCGAATCGCTTTGGATCAAAAAATGGGTTCTTGGACCAAAAGAGTGGTGTGGTGTGGTAGTTCCTAATGGGTGGAGGCTACCACCCAAATTGCAGAGGAATTGGGCAAAGGGCTGATTTTTGGTGAATTTTTGAAGTTTTAGTGTCTTTGGAGCAGATTTGGGGCATAAATCTGTTAGTTACGTTAGTTACTGTTAGTTACTTTTGTTAGTTACTTTAGTTTTATTTAGAATGTAATTTTAATGCTGTCTTGTTTTGCATGTTTTTGTACACCGCCCAGAGTCTTCGGAGTGGGCAGTATATAAAATGTTTCAAATAAATAAATAAATAAATAGGAATCTGGGGCAGAAGGGTGGGGTGGGGTGGTAGTGCCTAATGGGTGGAGGCAAACACCCAAATTGCAGAGGGATTGGGCAAAGGGCTGATTTTTGGTGAATTGTCGAAGTTCTGAGTGTAGATTCTCTGGTAACAAATGAGATTTTCAATACAAACCATGAATCCACTCTCATTTGCTATCCGAGAATCCACACTCAGAACACCTCAGAAACAACAGAACCCTGTACCCCATGGGTTAGAAACCCATGGGGGTGTTTGGCACCCTCTGTTCACTACACCACCACTCACTCTAGGCCACCCCAGCATCCCTCAATTGCAGTTATGGGGCTGCTGAAACCTACATGATTCCCTATGGAGAAAAACCTTAAAGATGCGTAAACTTCAACAAATCACCAAAAATCAGCTCTCTGCTTTTTTTCCAAAATCCTTTGAAAAAATTATGGTAGCTTCCTTGCCCCCCTTGGGCAGTACCATCAACCCCACACCACTCTAGGCCACCCCTTTCCCCCCGATGTGAAGCAATACACCTCCATTATACCTTATGGGGGGAAATGCTAAGGACGCGTTAACTTCAACAATTCACCAAAAATCAGCCCTTTGCCCAAGCCCCTTGCAATTTGGGTAGTAGCCTTCACCCTTTAGGCACTACCACATCACACCATTCTTCCACCCCAGATCCCACTTTATGCCCGAAATCTCCCCGAAAGACACTAAAGCTTCAATAATTCACCAAAAATCAGCCCTCTGCCCAATTCCTCTGCAATTTGGGTGGTAGCCTCTACCCATTAGGCACTTAACTTAAACTGAGTAGTATCCCACTCCCTTACAGGTGGGAGTGGGGTGTAGTTGGCACAAGGCAGTTGACAGTTGGCACAGTCAAAAAGATTAGAAGAAATGAAGGTGTGTAATGAATCTTCATAAGGATTCATTGAGTGACAGTTATTATACACCAAAGAATCCAAACACTTGAAAAATAGTGACCACACATTTTGCTCCATAACTCCACTTCTATAAGGGCTAGAGCTTAGCTTAAAAAAAAAAGAAAAAAGCTGGGAATCTGAGGGAATTAATAGGAGGCATCCGAAACTTGAATCTATTTGAATAGAATCAGGCACGATTTGAATTATACCCGAATCTAGCCAATGGACCACAGGGGTGATTTGTTTTGTCTCCAAATCACCCAAATCAGCTAGATTTGCATACAAATCGATTTGTACCCAAATCAATTTGCACATCCATAAAAGCAACATCAGGAGGGAGTGCTTTGCTGTGGAGAAGAGATGTGTTGGGGATAGCTGCTTAACTGCTTAACCTCACCTGCTGCTTTTCTACTGCAACAACCCCCCTCCAACCAGCCACTCCTACTCTGCTGGGATTCCAGATCAGTGTTTCCATTGCTAGCATGGGGCTGGAACTGCAATGAGCAGAAACCTGTCTGCAAGGAAAGGAAAGATTAAACATCCCTCCCTCACCCATCTCTTTTCCATTACAAATGCACACACCCCCGCCATGTTGTTGCAAAGAACTAGTCATTGGATCTCCATGGCATGACCTGCAGTTTAATATGGAGGCTAGCCCTGAGAAGGGCTGAAGAATTGGTCCACTCCTCAATATCTAGCACACTGGTTTCCTGCACTCTTGCCTGTCTGGTTTCAGTCTAGACACAGCAGCCAGACAAATAATAAAGCCAGGTGCGGGCTTTTGAATGGAGATGGTGCACAGTTAAATCACTGGCATATGTAATTCACAATGGCTGACATGCCCCACAGACATGCATGGACATAGTCCTGGATGTAAAAAGGACTTTTTCAGGGAGGGGAGAGAAGCAAAAATTGCTCCTCCTTCAAGAATCCCCTGCTGCAATGGCTTTTGCTTGGAGATTATTGGAGCTGTAGTCAACAATATCTGGGAATCCCAGATCATTTCCTCTATCCCTCCCCACAGCACTGCATCTGCAAGACAAACTTTGTGCACGGTTAGTTAGATTCTTGTGAGAATAGAGCTCATGCTCCACCCTCAAAAGCCGTGTCAGCCTCTAACCATTTTTGAATAGCAAGCATCATATCAATGCGAAATTTGCATACACACTTTTATGGATATGTCTTGCCCATCTGATGAAAGTCTATGAATGCAGAAACATCTTTGAAAATAAGTGGGAAGGTTTCACACATCTCGCCGTAGAGGGGAATCCACAATGGGCCGCATGCACAGCAGATCATTATGTGCGTGGCATGTCTCTACTGCATGCGAAAGAGGATCCTTGTTGGACTGGGGTGACTATTCTCTTTGGTCTTCTGTATTTCTGATTCACATTAGAGCTGGCTGCTGAGAAGTTGCAGTCCACTGCGCCGACGTTCCGTGCAATTTAGGAGAGAGGTGCCATGCGTTGCCTTGACAGCCTTAACTAGGTTTCCAGAAGTAATGAAACAGAATGGCTTAGCGTGTGTATAAATGTCCTCTGTCAGAGAAACAAAGGCCCAGAGTGGAATGTTAAACGTAGCCTCTCTAAATTAGTGAGGGAATTTAGACATACCTGATTAAAATGTCTGTTCCAATTATGCAAGAGTCCTACAGAACAAAGTCTAAGCCTCTGTAACTTGGCCATGTCTATAAACAAATATGATTTCCCCAGTCCACTGCATTTTTATCGAAGGAAGAGAGGATCTGTAGCAAGACTGCAATGTGCAGAGATAATTGGAGATACTATAAAACATGCAATGCACTCTTTACATGCTAGCAGATGGATGTTGTGATTAGCCCCCCTGCATACAAAGCTAACCACTGCCCCACCCCACTATGCCTGAGCCACTGCCCTCCCAGTGGTGTGCTGCACTTTCCCCCATGACTCTCCCCTCCGCACTGGCAGTGTGCAGAGTCTTCCATTCTTTCTCCCACCCCCCAGATCTTTCCCCCTCATGTAGGGGAGGCCTGTGCAGGAAGGCAGCATGGGCTGCCCCAGCCACTTCTCTGCCCGAGGCAGCCACCTTACCTAGCTTCATGAGTGGGCCTACCTTCGCTACGTGTGGGCATGAAGTGGCCTTAGACCACCAGTCCATCTTGCCCAGTGCTATCTTTTCTGAGAGCAGCTCTCCAGGTGTTCAGACATGGGGTCTTTCCTGGGCCTGCTACCTAAGGTCCTTTCCAATGGAACAAACCTGCGGGGGATTTTCTGCATGCAAAGAATGAACCGTACCATTGGGCTCTTGCTTTTGATTGCACAGTATACGCAGTCATTGTTTGTCTAGTGTGAAGGTAAAAATGTAAATAAGAAAATGAAAATAAACTGGAAAAACCTCTGGGGACACTATTCCCTTGCATCTTAGGGTTAGGGTAAGGGTACCACATGTGACAGTGAACATAGAATTGTATCAACCTCCTCCTCCTCCTCTATTCATAACAAAGGAGTGGAAGACATGATGTGCCATTTTCCCTCATAGATTTCCCCTGCTCCTGCTCTACATTATTGGGAGCCTCTGGGGAGCAGGGAAATGCACAGTATATTGATGTCATATTGTGCATTTCCACAAGTACAGTTTATAGGGAAAGGAGTAAGAACTCTATACAGGGTTGCCAGTTTTGGTAGCAACACAATAGCAGGGAAGTGAAGACTGCCCTTTTTATTCAGGCTTTTGTTCAATGAGCTGTCCCTTGCTCTTTTTAAAATTCTTAGTTGCATTTGTTCTGTGCTTACATTTTTATTGAATTGTTTTCATCTTGCTGTTTTATCTTGTTGCCCAGGGTCTTAAAACAAAGGGCAGTATATACATTTAAATAAATACAATACAATACTGTATTACTTTATTCGGTCACTGACAGAAATAAATAACCCTAATCAAAACAAAGCAAAACATACAAATAAATAAAAAACATGTCAACAATCTCATCCACTTCAATCCTTGGGCCTTATTTAATGCAGAGTATTTGGTGTACGAATGGTCTTCTTAATTTGGGCAATATTATCAGCAGCTCCAGAGTTTGACCTGGGAACAATATGCCTTGAGGCTGGAATCTAACTAAGAAGCTATCCAGGGCTGCATGTGTTAAAGCCTCCCGAGTCTTCCGGGCACAGAATGGAATGAGAATCGACAATATTCATCCCTGTGATTGACAGGCGATAAGAACCCTCAGGATTAGATTGGCAGGCCCAGAGCCCGGCCTTCTGCCTTTACCTGCTCAGTGGAGCAGAACCTTCTGCCTGCTGCATTCCAGGCATCTTACTACAAGGGCCCTGAGCAGGAGAACACACTCCTGGTCTGGCTGTCTGCGGTGCTGACCTGCCAGGTCTGAAAATCACACTATTATGCCTCACATACAGATCCAAGTGGAATATATGGGAGTATCATCCGGTAGCAGAGTGTTTATTTTTTACTGCTTATTGCTACAGCTTAAGAGCTTATTGCTACAAGTATCCGTTATAGTTTAAGAAGATTGAGTGCTAACTAACACTTGCACGGCCATACATTTCTTTCCGTGGGGCTTGCCCAGAATTTCCCAGTGGCTTGTGCCTGTGAACGGCAATCATTCTGTGAAAACAAAGTACCCCTTTGCTTATTCTCCCATCCCTTTGTTTTAGCGCACTAGGGGAATGTAATCATTTTTTAAACTACTGGTTAGTATTGTAATGAAAGCTTTTATATAATCTGCCACTGTCTCTGACTTACTAGCCTGCATTTTATGGTTACTTGGGGTATCATTCATAAGATTAACTTAAATTATCTGCTCTAAGAAATATTCCATGTCCTGCTTTAAATCAAGCTAATGCACTGAGAAAAGCATGCCATTAATTTAATGTCTATGTCATTGTGAAGATAAATTTGCATATCGAAGCTTGAGAAGCAGTTGGCAGTAGCAGTGTGATTCAATTCCATTGTTCTTTTCTCCTGCAGCTTGGATACTGTGTGGGCATGTGCAGTTAAGAAATAATCTTTCAGAATATACATTGCCAATAAATTGTTCAAGGTAACATACAAAGCCACCATAAAATTGAAAAGCCCCCCAAAACAGCATCCCTGAATCAAGTCTCTCTCTCTCTCTCTCATAAAAAGTAGAAACACTTGTTCCATGCTGTAAGATCACTTCGATAGGTATTTCCTCACCTCCACCAATAGGAGAGTTGGTCTTGTGGTAGCAAGCATGAATTGCCCCCTTTGCTAAGCAGGGTCTGCCCTGGTTTGCATTTGAATGGGAGACATGTGTGAGCACTGTAAGATATTCCCCTTAGGGGATGGGGCCACTCTGGAAAGAGCACCTGCATGTGCTTGCATGCAGAAGGTTCTGAGTTCCCTCCCTGGCATCTCCAAGATAGGGCTGAGAGAGACTCCTGCCTGCAACCCTGGAGAAGCCGCTGCTAGTCTGTCTAGACAATACTGAGCTAGATGGACCAATGGTCTAACTCAGTATAAGGCAGCTTCCTGTGTTCCTATGTTCCAGTCAACCATGTAGAAAAGGGGTAGGAAAACACACAATGTGATGATATCATGGCACAGTTGCATGCTCCTATATATTAACGGGAAAGGGGGAGAACTCAAAAAGGGGATGCCATTGATGGTGGCAACCCTGTGTTGACCATAACATGACTTCTAATGGTAAAGTGTGCCATCAAGTCGATTTCGACTCCTGGCACCCACAGAGCCCTGTGGTTTTCTTTGGTAGAATACAGGAGGGGTTTACCATTGTCTCCTCCCACGCAGTGTGAGATGATGCCTTTCAGCATCTTCCAATGTCACTGCTGCCCGATATAGTACCAGCAGTCCCAATACCAACATTCAGAAATTGTAGCATAAGAGCAGCTGGACACTATCCCTGTTTGCTTGGAAATGTCCTATTGATCCCAATGGGGTTTCTTTCCGAGTAACTCGGTACAGTACTGCAACCTTGATTGGGAAGGATGGAGGTAGTCCTTGGTCTTTTGGAGTGGAGACAAACAAGTTATCCAAAGCACCATCAAAGGTCACTGTGATTTGTGAATAAAAATAGAAACACTTGGCTTCTTATACAGAGATTTTTCTTGGAGAGCTCAGCTGGGTTGGAAATGAAGGCAGATTGATGCTCTTCTCCGAGCACACAAAGAGGCAGGTTTTAGATTATAAACAAGGAGCTCTTTTCTGATTATCTTTTCCATTCTGTCTTGCCTGCACTAATTTTAGGTCTGTGTCCTCTGTGTATCTGTATCCTGTGGTGGTTTTGTTTTTTCTTCCTATTCAGCTCTGATTTCCTATAACTCTCTGCATTTTAGAACACATCTTGCACTTATGATACATCTGCTCTCATTTTGCTCCTGCATGTGCTTAGATAGCACCTTTTAAAAAATCCACATTGCTAAGGAGCTCCAGAACAGGTGCAAAATGAGAGCACAAATTATACCGATAGACAGAAAGAAGGACTCAGCAAATCACATTAGCTCAGTCAGACGGTATACGGAGGATGTATAAAGCCAGCACTCATCCATTATTAGCTTTTCCTTTATGTTGTCTGAAAAATGAAATCTTTTGATTTAACAATACCAAGGAACTGGAGTAGCTGGAGAGATTTGTTTTTGCCAGCTGATTGTCAGAACTCAACAGGCATTCTTGGAAAAATCTGGAGCAAATGGAGGGGAGTTTTTGCTTTTCTTAACTTAGGGATCAACATAGAAAAATATATAGGTATACAGTATATTTGAAATAAAAATCCTGGCAATATTTATATATATTTACATGAGCAATAAAGAGGTACAACAAAGCCAAACTTTTAAGTCCCATAGATTATGGGACTCCCATTAAAAGCAATGGGTCTGAAATGTGCTTACTCTTAGTTTCGTGGGTTGTAGGGGTGTGCACAAATCAAAATCTGTGATTCAATTTGAGGTTGGACAGACCCCCTGAATTGATTGATCAAAAGCAATGAGCTTGACTGGCTGCCTCGACAAAGCAGCCCTGAATCACCTGAACCATTTCAGGTAATTTGCATGCCATTTTGAGGCCTATTTTGCTAGAAAAATGGGCCTCAAAATGATGATTTTTTTCCCCCAGGAAGAAATGGTCTACCAATTGGAATCAACAGGTAGATTCTGGACAAAGTCCGCTCTGGACTTTGTGTATCAGCCCACCTTGAAGGTCAGGTCTACCTGGGTAGACCTGTCCTCTGTGGTGGACTGACATGCAAAATCCGGAGTGGAGGGCTGGTCTACCCACCAACCCCAACTGATATACCAGCTGTCCCAGGAAAAACAGGAGAGCTGGTCTACCAATTGGGATTGGTGTGTATACCAGCCTTCTATTCTGGACAACATGTCAGCCTGCCTCGGAGGGCAGGTCTATCTGGGTAAGCCTGCCCTCTGAGGTGGACTATCATGTGAAATCCAGAAGGCTGGTCTACCCACTGGTGAACCAATTGGTTCACCAGCTTTCCCTGGAAAACAATGTTGAGGCCCATTTTCCCAGCAAAGTGGGCCTCACAATGGCGTTCGAATTGCCCAAATCAATTCATGTAGAATCAGGGATGATTCTCCTTGACCCCAAATTGAGCCATTTATTTTGTGGGCGATTTGCTTGAGGGCCAAATTTGTGAATCATCTCCAATTTTACCCAAATCAATTCAACGGCAAATCGAATTGCACACCCCTAGTGGTTGTGTGTGCTCTAATTTATTTTTATTTTTTTGTATTCTGCATTTGAATATTGTGCTTTTCTGTGTCAAGTATCTGGCACAAATTAATGGTATGTGTCAGGACCAGATATTGCACATACAGCTGATGTACAGTAGTGGGTGCCACATATTGTATATGAAGAACATGTTTATGACTATGATTATTATTTTATATAGCACAATTTTTCTTCCTGGGATTTTGCAAAGTTACATAAAAGCAAAAATATTCCTGCCCCAGAGAACTTACAATCTAAATCTTGACAGTGGTGGAGGCAAGAAAGAAGAGGAAGAATGGCACGATTGGGGATTATCTATCTATCTATCTATCTATCTATCTATCTATCTATCTATCTATCATGTTTCTATACTGCCTGATATGTACATCTCTATCCGGTGTTGGCGAGGGTGACAAGGAGGAATGCAGTTCTGAAGCAAAAATTGTTCTGCTTCAGTTGGGATGGTGACTAAAGGGTTAAGCTAGAGTTTCCACAGAGGAGGTTGGCTTTGGGAAGGGATGTGAAGCAAGAACAAGAAGTGTTATCATGTAGGTATTCTGGGAGAGAGTTTTGGAGATAAGGGGCAACAAGGGAGAAGAGACAAGTTGTTTAAGAAAGCAGGAGACTTTTGTACGGTAGATGTAAATCAAATTTTAAGGGAGATCTGCAATTTAAGGGATTGCCTATTGCTTTTACAACATCCTCATTTTTAAATATATATATATATATTTGTTAACCCCTCCCCCAAGCTTTCCAAATAATTAGCTGGTTCTGGGATTGCCAAATATTTTTATGGCTCTGAGGAAGTTATATAAGAGAGAACTTGGCAGCTGCACCCAACTCACTACATGGCCCTCCTGCAAACTGAAGGCACTAATAGCAGTCATCCAATGCTAGGGCCAGAGTCCAGATAGATATACGTACAAGCTACCTAGTGTCTAGCCAGACTGGGGTAGACTGTTGACAAACATCTGAGCTTCCTTAGTATGTCAAGGGCTGCTTCATCTCATTTTCCATTTGGTGGGGGTATAGTTCCCCAAGAACAACATACATACATCTTGTATCAACTGAAAATGGAGCACATTTTTTTTAAAGAAATGATGGGCAGTATCCAGACTAAATGACTCCTGAGAAATCCTATTTAAATTACATAGCCTTATAGAGTAATTCCTGAGTAGTACCGAGTAACTTAACCTGGATGCTGCTGACTGTTTCCTTCTTGGCAAAATATATGAATGTGACCAGGAAAGGATCAGGCATCTGCTTCCAGGTATTTCACTGAGGAACATGGTGCTTTAAATGGATGTGTACTATTCCCAAATGATACACTGCACGCATATGTTGTAATATGTGCCTCTCTACCCAGGGCTGATGACTTTTGAGTTCAAAACAGAGTATCTCTGGATGGGGCCAGGAGAAGTAGGGGTAGTTCCTGCCAGAAATAGAATAGAATCTACTCAGTCAGAGACACAGGGAAAACAGGATCTGCTGATCAGCACAGATGAAATGTATCTAGTCTGGCGCACAGCAAAATCTACTGGGTTGGGGATAACATTGGAGTGTATTCTGGCAAGTCAAGGGTGGAAACTGGCAGAATCTGGACAGCTGTGGGTAAAACCTGGCTGATGTGGGGGAAATAGTGAATCTGGGGGCAATTACAAAAATAAAAAAAGTCAGATTGGCTCTGAAGTTGATCCCAAGACTTGTTATGACACAAGTTTTAAAATGTGCTAATTATGCAAGTCAACTATTGTTGAGACAATGGCTACAGTATGCCAAGGGTGGGAATCTGAGGTTTGAGGGACATCAACTACTGATGACTTTGTGTTACGTATTAACTTATTAAAAGATCTACTAATATCATGAGGCATCCAACGTTCTTTAATACGTTTCTGGAAATTAGCCACATGGAGAACTAAACACCTTATGAGGCATTAAGAGGATTCAAACTGAGAGAGGGAGATGCAGGCTACAGGAATAACTGGCTCCCTAACAGAGACAGTAACAAAATGCTGGAAACTATATAAGGGATAGGTAGAAACCAATCCCATGGAAAGAGGATTGCTATGAAACAATGTAGAGACATAAAGTATGAAAGGACAGCAAAACAAAGGGGAAAGTTTCACAATAATAGTCGCAGTTGGCTCTAGGTTGAAAGACACACACTACAGAGTTCTATTGACATCCCAAGGCTCTATTTCACATCTATTTGCTCAGAACAGTTAGTGCAGGCGTGTGGGTATAGGTGAATCTGACACATGTGTGCTTTTCTAAGCACTCTTGTGTATGCTCGTTGATTCTAACTAACTGGATTTTTCCAGAACTGGTCTAACCAGTGAACTAATGGGCAGCTAGCAATTCTACTTGTGTCTTAATACAAAATGAAAAGGGATAAGTGGCCCCCAGACCCATCTGCCCCTGTATCCAACATCTGGTCATACACATGGTCAAGAGAATTGACAGTTTTGTGTTTGCCTTATATGGTCTAAGACCATAATAAAGATTTTGATTGATTGGTCAAGACACAGAACAGAATTCTCTTCTAAAACGATTGTCCTTGTAGTCATTTTGAATGTCCCATACAAGCAAAGCTTACTAATCATGGACCTGGCATCCATGGTTTCACATATCCACCATCAAGTAATTGCTACCTGACCTTGGTATACATGCCAAAATCCAGCAATTATAGGGTTAAGACTTCCATATCCACAGGCCAGGGATCTGTGGGCCTCCAAGGTCATTTCCACCCGCCATTTTGAGGACAGGAGTAATTTTGTGGCTCATTTTTGTGAAACAAACAAACAAAAGCATTATTTTTGTGGGAGAAAACCACAATTTTAGACTTTGGGGGCATTGCTGGACAGCTGAGGACACACAGAACATGTTAGGGCACTCCCCCCTAATTTCCCCCACTTCCAGTCCTTTCTGTCCCATTTTTTTGCTGCCTTGAGAACCTAACCCCCCAATTCCCATTGCCCTAATGCCCTGTTATCCATGGTTTTGCTATCTACCCCATATCGAACAGAACCCCTGTGGATAAAGGGATTTTCCTGTATAACAAAGAATATGTCCCCTTTACATTATCCAGGCAAGGCCTGCCCGAAGATCAGAGTTAGTGAGATCAAAATTACGCAGAGAAGGGAATTTTCAGAAGCAGGCCAAAATATTCTGTCAGGCCCGATCTTCTGCATTAAAATATATGCACAGTAGAAAAAGAAAGCCATGTAAAGTTGCTATTGGGGGAAAAACTTGACATGCTTTGATTGTGATCACACTGGCAGAGAAAAAATTCTCTTCATTTGACTGCACTGCAAATTCTCTCTATGGGCTAAAAAAGATGAACTTTCAAACAACCCAATTAAAAAGCACTTGTGAAGGGAAACCAGTGACAGGCGAAGTCCGACAGATTAACTATAGTAAAGGATTCACAGAGCGTCTGTCTGCACGAAATGTATTCAGGAAAGCTGTGATCTTTGCCTTGCCTTACTTTTTAAAAGTGTCTTTCAAAAGAACTAGAGCGATTCCTCTTTCTGCTAGCTTCTCAATGCCTCAAAAGAAACATCGTTCTTCGTTTCCCATTACTGATGAAAATAACTGTCTTTCCTGAGAAATATACAAAGGAATGAGACTTTACATCTTGAAAATCTGAGGGTAATCAAGTTAAAATGAATTGCTTCAAAAATGAGACTATCCTTAGTGTTGGCTTTCTCACAGAAGAAGTGATAGAGTTTGAACTTCTCTGGAAATCTTGCCCTCCAACCTTGCAGTTCACTTGTAATCCCAGATAAGTGTGGGCAAGCTAGCATTAACTCACAGGGAAGGATAAGAACCTTGCCTAGGGCACTCACTTTTTGATTGTTATATATTTTAATGAAAATATCACAATTATTACAATTTGGTGTGTGTGTGTTTGGCATCCAACACAATAGATTGGGGTCTTGAATGCAAGCAACCAGAATGTACCTGATATTGCTGGGGTGGTCTGAGATTCAGAGGAGGATAGAAGGACAGGTAATGGCTAGCTGAGTACAGCAAGAAGCTGTACTATTGTCAAGAAGCTAGCAGAGTGGTGGAAAAGCCCAGCAGACCTCTCATGAGCATTGTTGGACCTTTCTGTGTGTGCTGAGAGGCCTCCAGTGCATCATCAAGTTGATGATGCCACAAAGCCATAACAGACCTGGCAATGTGTGCTTCCAGAGTTTGCAATACCACTGTCAAGGATGTTATCATCTTGGCAATATGCCAGAGGCCTCTGGACATGTGTGCAGAGGTGTGCCTACGTAATTTTGGAGCCTGGACCTGAAGGCCTTTGGAGTAGGGGTGTGCATTTCGGGTTTTAGGTGATTCGGTTCAGGACCCAAACCGAATCACCCCTGTCCTGTTCTGTGCCCAAATTTTGCTGACCCGAATCACCCCCGATTCGTTTCGGATTCGGATTTAATCTGAATCTGAATCTGAATCAATTCGGATCAGCAAAACAGGCCCTGGGGCCAAAATAGTGGGGTGGGGTGGTAGTGCCTAATGGATGGAGGCTACCACCCCAATTTCAGGGGGATTGGACAAAGGGCTGATTTTTTGGGAATTTTTGAAGTTTTTGTGTCTTTGGGGCAGATTGGGGGCAGAAAGTGGATCTGCCCCAAAAGAGTGGGTGGGGTGGTAGTGCCTAATGGGTGTAGGCTACCACCCCAATTTCAGGGGGATTGGACAAAGGGCTGATTTTTTGTGAATTTCTGAGGTTTTTCTTGGGTGCAGTGTGCTAGATTGATTCATTCCTCATACTCATCATAGTAAATGAGAGTGTGAAACAGTGAGAGTGGGGTCATTTAGAGTTGAGTATGATGAATCATACAGTCTAGCACACTGATCATGCACCTTATGAAGAGAAACCTCAGAAATTCACCAAAATTCAGCCCTCTGCCCAATCACTCTGAAATTGGGGACGGGTGGTAGCCTCCACCCATTAGGCACTATCTCTACCACCCCACCCCACTCTTTTGGGGCAGATCCACTTTCTGCCCCCAATCTGCCCCAAAGACACAAAAACTTCAGAAATTCACAAAAAATCAGCCCTTTGTCCAATCCCCCTGAAATTGGGGTGGTAGCCTCCACCCATTAGGCACTACCACCCCACCCCACTCTTTTGGGGCAGATCCACTTTCTGCCCCCAATCTGCCACAAAGTCACTAAAACTTCAAAAGTTGCCCTCTGCCCAATCACTCTGAAATTGGGGATGGGTGGTAGCCTCCACCCATTAGGCACTATCTCTACCACCCCACCCCACTCTTTTGGGGCAGATCCACTTTCTGCCCCCCAATCTGCCCCAAAGACACAAAAACTTCAGAAATTCACAAAAAAATCAGCCCCCCCGCCCAATCACTCAGCAATTGGGGTGGCAGCCTCCACCCATTGGGCACCACTACCCCACCCCACTCTTCTGCCCCAGATTTCACTTTCTGCCCCAATCCGCCCCAAAGACACAAAAACTTCAGAAATTTTCCAAAAATCAGCCCTCTGCCCCATCCCCCTGTAATTGGGGTGGCAGCCTCCTCCCATTAGGCGATACCACCCCACCCCACTCTTCTGCCCCATATCCCACTCTAAGTACAACAACAGTGCCCTGCCCTGAACCTCATCCAAACTTTTTTTGCCCACCACAGTCAACAGAGAGGCACAGCCAGGAACATTCATAGGATGTGGAGGACGCACGCAAAACAACAACACTCCGCAAGTGGAGCAGCAAGGCTTGGCATGTTGCCCCCTCCTAGCGCCCACACAACTTTGAAGAGTAATGCATGGATGATGATGGCAGATAAGAAGAGAATGGCAGCACGCACATTTCTGGACATTTCTTTTCCACAACCTGTCTGACTCTGTGGCATGTGATCGCTGCATCTATGTATAGGCAAGCAATCTTCAAATAAAATGCTGTCAATCAACTCTCAAACATGACCCAATCTTCATTTGAAAACATAATATATCCCCCCACACACGCACAGGCACAGTGAATTGCACCTGTCCTGTCCTTTCCCAGGCCCCACGTGACCACACCACACCACACCACAGACCACGAAGAGGTCTCTGCAACAAAGCAAGCTAGAATTGGCAGGCTTTTTCAGATTGCATCCCAATGCATACCGCAGATACTGGGGAGAAAGACTGTGTGCAATCACATGATACAACATTACCACTAGTCTAGAGTCTAGACTAGTATGCCTTTATTCCCTGTGTGTGCGGGTGTGCTCACTCACTCTGCAAGAGGGTTAGGGCTGAAAAACTGGCTGTGTCACCTCAGGTTGCAATGTGTGCTCTCTCTGTCTGCGTGAGACAGACATTTGTGTGAGGGCTGCACCCATAGTGACTGTTTGGGGGGTCCGCAAGGTGGATCTGGCTGGACTGCCAACCTCCTCCACCAGCACCACCTCCTCAGCTGCCACAGGAAGATCTTCTTCCCTGGCAATCTGGGAGGCCCCCCCCCCCAATTCTGCCTGGCCGCAGGCCCTGGCATAGGGCCAGGCTGACTCGAGAAGAAGTCTAGCCTGCGCGCCGAAGCAGGGCCGGGGGTGACTTGGGGAGTAGGCCCCTCTGGCCGCCCCCTGCCACGACCAGCTGTAGGGAAGCAAAGCCTCCCGCTTCCTTGCGCCGCCCTCCCTCTTCCTGCTGCCCTCCCAACCATTGCTTTTAAAAACTTTTAAAAACTTTTAAAAATGTGAAGAAGGGGTGGTGGTGTAGTTGTCTCAGGGGGCAGGTATACTAGAGGGCCAGAGGCACAAAATATGCTGTTGCGTGCAAGATCTCAGTCAGAAGTTGCCGTGCAATGTATCACACACAGAGTCTGGGACTGGGAGTTACTTAGATGTGCGATGCGATACAACAAGCAGGCTGCGCCACAGAGAGAACAATATAAAAATCTTAGCTCAGCTGCTGTGCACAGGCAGATGCAGGGCGGTGGAGGAGTTATTTAAGGCTGCAGCCTTGCACACAGTGTGCAGTCAGCACAGCACCAGTGCACTCAGTCAGTAGAAGTGAAAGTAAGTTTAGTTATATCTCTCTCTGACTGTGATCACTTGGAATGGAGAAGTTGCTACTAATGTATCGAAGCCTCCACCCACAGGGGAAGTTACTCTCTCTGTGCTCCGAAGTTATACACACAGTTACAAAATGTTTCAAAATCTAATTATCTCTGTCAATTTCACAGGCAAAGAAGATGAAAAAGTAACTGTTGCCAGACTAGGGCCTTAAAAAATATTTTTGCAAAAAGCAGCAACACAGAGGCTGTGCTGATGAGCAAGCACCAGGAGGACAGGCACAGGCAGACAGGCTCCTCCTTTCCTCTTAAAAAAATTGCTTGGGAAGGGAGAAAAGAAGAAATATAAAGCTGCAGCACTACCAGGCTAGGCTACTCTTCCAGTCTAGAACCTCCTAAAATAGCTAGCTATCGGGGAAGGCTACAACCCTATAGCGGTGTGCCCGAACCGGTCCGGCGGCCATTCCAAAGAATGGCCGAACTGCCGGACCGGTCCGGCCCTGCCTGGTCCGGGTCCGGGTGGGGGGTATGCCTTTAAGGGCGGGAGGGCTTGCTTAGCCCTCCCGCCTCCTTGCCCCCGCCAGCGCCCGTATTTAACAGTATAGGGGCGCTGGAAACCAGCCGCCCCCCCCGCCGCCGCCGCGGCGGTGAAATAACCCCCAAAGCCAGCCAGCCAGCCCTCCCTCCTCTCGTTTCTTATCCAGTGAGCGGGTGAGCGAGCGGGTGGGCGGGCGGGCAGCTAGCTGGGAGGGAGGGAGGGCTGGCTGGCTGGCTTTGGGGGTTATTTCGCCGTGGCGGGGGCGGCGGGGGGGGGCGGCTGGTTTCCAGCGCCCCTATACTGTTAAATACGGGCTCTGGTGGGGGCAAGGAGGCGGGAGGGCTAAGCAAGCCCTCCCCGCCCTAAAAACAAGGCCCCCCTTCGGTGCCGGTCCGGACTCCGGACCGTGCACATCACTACAACCCTATTTATTTAGCAATAGCACTTAGCAATAGCAATAGCACTTACATTTATATACCGCTCTATAGCCGGAGCTCTCTAAGCGGTTTACAATGATTTAGCATATTGCCCCCAACATTCTGGGTACTCATTTTACCGACCTCGGAAGGATGGAAGGCTGAGTCAACCTTGAGCCCCTGGTCAGGATCGAACTTGTAGCCTTCTGGTTACAGGGCGGCAGTTTTACCACTGCGCCACCAGGGGCTCTTTAAAACCTTATTTATTTAAAACCCTATTTATTTAAAACCCAATCTTCTTCCAACTATGACAAAACTAGAGAAAAGTTAAACCCCCAAAAAACCTTAAAACAGGGATGAAATAATAAACCCCAAACACACAGTTAAAGGAAGACTTAACTACAGATTAGAAAGCCGTGTGTGACGTGCGTGTGTGTGTGTGTCTGGTGTGCGTGTGTAAAATATAAATGGCTGGGCCAATCTCACTCAGCTGTAGGCTCCTCCAACACTGGGTCTCTGTAGTCCACCTCTGAGGGACTGGTCACACAGGAGGATGGCGGGCCTGGAGTGCAGGCAGGCAGGCAGGCAGGCAGGCAGGGACAGGCCGCAGTGACTCTCCACAGCAGGAAAAAATTGCCAAAAAACAGGGTGGGTGGATATAAAAGAAGAAGAAAAAACCCCTCCTTTCCCACCAAGGGCTGCAGGCTGGCGTTGCTTGCAGCCAGGCAGATGTTTAAATTTTTTTTTCTAAAATCTATTCCTCTTCTCTCTTGTTCCCCCCCCCCAAAAAAAAGGATGAAGAAGAAAGAGGTTTTTCTTCTCTGCAAGGCAGAGCTTTCTTTTAAAAAAATTCTACCCCTCTTCTCCCAGAAAAAAGGATTTAAAAAAGGAGAAGAGGATGGCCTTTGCATGGCAGAGGCTTCTGTAAAAAAGAATCCCCCCCCCTTCTATCCCCAAAAAGGATTTTTTAAAAAGAAAGAGGTTTGCCTCTTTCAGGCAGAGCTTTCTTTTTTAAAAAAAATTCCCCCACTTCTCTCTTTCTTTAAGAAATTGCTGAAATAAAGCAGAAAAGGCAGGCAACCGGCAAGGCAGAGCAATGCCATAAATGCAGAAAAACAGCACCCACAGAAATCAGAAATCAAAATGGAGGCAAGGCTGAGTAAGCACTAAGCAGGGCAACAGAGCTCTCTCTTCTCCCACGCAAGGCAGCAGAAAGGAAGAAAATGGCTACTGATGGCCCCTTAAATAGCCTCCTGCAAAGCCCTCCAAAAATCCCCCCCACCCTTGACCCTTCCTCCACCTCTACCTGGCCAATGGGAGGGTCTGATTTACTATCAAAACCTTATATGGTCATTTTCCTCTGCAGGTAGGAACTTTTCAATGAAGGTGAATGGGAAGAAAATTTTGCATTGAAGTCAATGGAGGAAAAAAGGCAGGAAATTCAAAGAGCAGTCAAAATGGAGGGGGAAGAAGAAGGCAAGTCTGCTTGAACAAAATGGAGGCTGCTGGCATGGCTTCGACACGGAGAACCGAATCACCCAAATTTTTTCACCCCAAAACTGGGGTGATTCAGGTTGGGCACAGAAATTTTCGGGGGTTGTCGGGGGTGATTCGGCTCGGTGCCGAATCACCCGAAATTCGCTGTTTCGGGCACAGAACGATCTGTGCCCGAAACGAAATGCACATCCCTACTTTGGAGCCCCCACCCTGCCCACAAATTAAACATCATCATGCTCTGCTGAGCAACCACACCACCTGGGACAGACTAAAGAGGATTTGGGAGGGCCCAGGAGCTGTGGAGGCCCTAGACTTCAGCCCCGAAGTCCAGGGGGTAAGAGCACCTCTGCATGTATGGAGAAACCCAGTAGCTGCTGTGATTATCCATTTCAAGCTCAGAATGGACTCTAGAATCTAGTCTGGATTTCTGGCAGACTTTGGGGTTGGGGGGAAATCCTCTGTCTGCCAGAGCATTTCATTCACATTTTACAAGCATATTTGCACTCAATTATAGTTTTAACAAAACCAGTAATTTTCATAGTGCAGATGAATTAATGATGTAATATTTGCTCACAAAAATAAAGCTGGGAGGAACTTTGTTCAGGTTTTGGACAGTTAAATCAGGAGAAGCTACTTTCAGAGTGACAGACTGTCATTAAGAAAGGAACTAGCTATTAGAAGAGAAAACACATATAACAGCTAACTATTACCCAGGAGAGGTAGGAAATTAGATGAAGCAGTAGGGATCGGGTTCACTGGAAGCTATATGTTAAAATGGCCAAGCTTTTCCCCAGACAACCATTGCCAAATCTGGTTACTTGTTTTGGATTCTCCAACTACATTTTTGAAGAGCTTAGGAAGGAGAACTATCTTGTTAATAAGAGTAGCAATCATTTTTGAAATTTCATTTCAGTTGAGTGAAATTGCCTGTAATAATAACAGTAACTGATCTGATCTGCCATGATTCAGAGGTACTTCTTTATTATAACTATGTGCTATGATGATCTGTTAATAATATCAAGTGAGCATTAAAATATCTTCAGCTCAACATTGCATGTGCAGAGATTTTAAAATGTATGGCTTTGTTAAACCTTTTGTTCTAACAACTACTTTAGTTCTTTCTCTTTTTGAGACCATCATTCTTTAAACATCTCCTAAGAAGATGCCCACCAAGTGGTAGAATGAATACCTGAACATGACTTAGGGGTATGAGAATGCTTGCAAAATGATCAGGGCTGAACATTTATCTTTTGTTTGTTTGCAGGCTGAAAGCCCCACCGCCCCGCAATATTTCAAACAAATCTGTCTTTTGGGCTGTGTGCATTGTTCATAGCTATTGTCCTCCTTACCTCCTGCTGTTGTTATACCATTTCCTCCATGATTATGGCTTCTTTCTTCTATACTACCTGATACCAGACAATCAGGGATCATAGGGTGAACATGATACTATCACTATACTATGTAGCTAATGAGATCTGACAATGTGCTGACATCACTGAGGTTAAACAGAGCTAATTTCGAGTGAGGGCAATGCTTTCTAGAATAGTTACATGGGTAATTCTAGCCAAAAAAGAAGGTGATGATAAATGAAACCTACTTAGGACAATGCTTCCTGAACAGTGAAACAGCTTCATTCTTTTCAGAGTGATCCCTCAAAAAGATTCCTGAAAGGGAGGGCACCTTTTAACACTGATGTTTGCAAAAATCCCTCCTTTTCAGTTTAGCCATACACCCCCTGCCCGCCAGAAGCTGTTGCTTTGTCAAGCTGAATGGAAAGTCAGCAGCTATGTTGATTATTATTGGCCTCTTCATAATCCCATTTATTCTTTTTTCACATACATTGGGGCAGTGGTTTCCAAACTAGGAGCCTCCAGATGATGCTGAACTACAGCTCCCATCATCCCCAGCCACAATAAATTGTAGCTGGGGCTGATGGGAGCTGTAGTTCAGCAACATCTGGAGGATCCCAAGTTGGCAGGGGGGAGACCTGGGATGTCACAGCATAGGATCAAAGTAAAAGAATTAAAATAAAAGAATAAAAATAAAAATAAATAAATAAAATTGTGCTGGGAAACTGCACAATGAGGAAAACTCACTCTGAATAGGCAGAAACTGGCAGGGAAGACTCAGGATTTGCCATATCCAATGCCCCCCAAAGCCCACCCCAAACAGCCAGGCATGGGAAAGGAGTAAATTGAAAGGGACATGACAAGGTGAAGAAAAGAATAAACAAAGCAGACCAGTTGAGGAGGTAGAAGGATCTCCATTTATGGACTCTTGACCAGCCTACCACCAGCAGCGTTTTCCTTTCATTTTGGGGAGTCACCGGGAGACTGGAGAGAGTAGGGGAGCTCCAAAGGACTCAGCTGAGCCTTCAAGCCAAGGCTGGGTGGGGCTGAGCATCAAATCCTGACACCTAACAAAAGCATTGGCACTTGAGGATCACTACCTGACTGGAGATGCTCATTTCCTTCTCCCTGACCTCTCAGTCTCTTGATTAGTAACAATGAGGTCATTCTCATCTACCTGGGTAGTGCAGCCCTACCCGGGCAGAGTTGCTCATGAGAACCACTGGGATCAGTCCCAATCCCAGCGCTCCTCAGCAGGGTAGCCTGGTTTTTCTTTACACAGGCTAAAAGTGAGGTAGGAGGGCACACATGCACCCTTCTCCCTCACCGTCCGGTCATGTGGGCAGCTCCTTTGGGGCTGCCAACAGTCATTAAAATGATAGATGCTGGGGGAAGGGGTGACCCGGCATCTAGCATTCCACAATGCACCGTGCTGCTCAGTATATTATGGGATTTCTAGAGGCTGGGTTTCACTCCCCCAGCCTCCAGATCACCACGCCACTTGCCACAGTGGTGAAAGTGTGGGTGGGTGAGCAGCATGGCTGGGAGGGAAAGGAGGTCATGTGGGGGAAGGTAGGAGCAATCCCACCTTCCCCCAAATCTTCCCAGCCCCAGGATAAATGGTCATGAGAATGGTCTTAGTGCCTTACAATGACATTTTTTAGAAAACGCTGTTGTTATCTTCCTTTCTGAATATCAGTAGTGCTGGGTAAATACATAAGGGGGTTTATAGCAGTGTGTTTAGGACTAAAGTGTAATAAGCCTAAGAAAATTATCTCAGGGAACATTCTGACTCAAAATTATCCAATAAAAAACTGACCAGCAGCAAGTATTGGCCAAATACAAGGAAGTATTTTTTTTTAAGTGCAACACCTGACTAATGTATGAAATACACTGATTGCTAGGGATGAGCCCCTGGTGGCACAGTGGTAAAACTGCCGCCCTGTAACCAGAAGGTTACAAGTTCGATCCTGACCAGGGTCTCAAGGTTGACTCAGCCTTCCATCCTTCCGAGGTCGGTAAAATGAGTACCCAGAAATGTTGGAGGCAATATGCTAAATCATTGTAAACCGCTTAGAGAGCTCCAGCTATAGAGCGGTATATAAATGTAAGTGCTATTGCTATTGCTATTGCTATGTGCACAAAACCGGTTTGCCCAGTTCAGTCCCTGGTTCGGTTTGAATTCAAAAAGTTTCAAACTGGCTTGAACTGGTTTGGACTGGTTCAAACCTCCAAATGTGGGTGGGGTGGTAGCTGGCACCCATGGGTACCTGCCACCCAAACCCCAAAGCACTCATACAATTTTTTATGAATTTTTGAAATTTATTTTTATTTTTATCTCATAGGGACTCGAATTAGCCCATTATTCCATATTGTGGAGCACCCATGGGTGCCAACAACCACTCAAACCCTGAAGCAATCGAACACCCCTATGATTTTTAATGAATATTTGAAATATTTTTAATTATTTTTCTCATAGGGTATAATGGGACCCGAACCAGCCCATTATCCCCTATTGTGGAGCACCTAGGGGCACAAAAGTGGGGTGGGCACCCAGGGGTGCCTACCACCCACAAAACCCCAAGGCAATCGGACACTCCTCTGATTATTGGTGAATTTTAAAAGTATTTTTGGATTCCTCATAGGGAATAATGAGGATTGCGGCAAATGTATAGTTTCACATGGGGGGGAGGTGTGTCCTAGAGTGGAGTGTGGTGGGTAGTAGTGCCCAAGTGGGGCAAGGAAGCTATCAGAATTATTTGAAAGGAATTGGGCAAAAGGCTGGTTTTTAAGTGATTTTTGAAATTTATGCTTCTTTAAGGTTTTTCTCCATAAAGAAGCATGGAAGTGTCAGCAAATGTATAGCTTCATGTCGGGGGCAAAGGGGTAGCCTAGAGCAGAGTGTGGTGGGTAGTAGTGCCCAAGGGGGGCAAGGAAGCTATCAGAATTATTTGAAAGGAATTGGGCAAAGGTCTGATATTTAAGTGATTTTTGAAGTTTATGTGTCTTTAAGGTTAGCAAATAAGGGTGGATTCATGATTTGTCATTGAAAATCTTATATGCTACCAAAGAATCTACAATCAGAACATTTCAGAAACAACAAAACCCAGTACCCCATGGGTTAGCAACCCACGGGGGTGGTTAGCACCCTCTGTGCACTACACCACCACTCACTATGGGCCACCCCAGCACCCCACAAGTGGCTTTAAGGTTTTTCTCCATAGGGAAGAATGGAGGTTTCAGCAGCCCCATAACTGCACTTGGGGGTGCTGGAGTGGCCCAGAGCAAGGGTGCCAACCATCCCCATGGGTTGCTAACCCATGGGGTACTGGGTTTTGTTGATTCTGAAGTGTTCTGAGTGTAGATTCTTTGCACAGCTCACTTATAGCACAGCTCACTTAAAAATCAGCCCTTTGCCCAATTCCTTTCAAATAATTCTGAAAGCTTCCTTGCCACCCTTAGGCACTACCACCCACCACACTCCACTCTAGGACACCCCTTTCCCCCCAATGTGACGCTATACATTTGCTCCTCATTATTCCCTATGAGGAATTCAAAAATACTTTTAAAATTCACCAATAATCAGAGGAGTGTCTGATTGCCTTGGGGTTTTGTGGGTGGTAGGCACCCCTGGGTGTCCACCCCACTTTTTTGCCCCTAGGTGCTCCACAATAGGGGATAATGGGCTGGTTCGGGTCCCATTATACCCTATGAGAAAAATAATTAAAAATATTTTGATATTCATTAAAAAATCGTAGGGGTGTCCGATTGCTTTGGGGTTTGTGTGGTTGTTGGCACCCATGGGTGCTCCACAATATGGAATAATTGGCTGGTTCAAGTCCCATTATACCCTATGAGATAAAAATAAAAATAAATTTCAAAAATTCATTAAAAAAATTGTATGAGTGTCTGATTGCTTTAGGGTTTGGGTGGTAGGTACCCATGGGTGCCAGCTACCACCCCACCCACATTTGGAAGTTAGAATCAAAGCAGCCCCAGTTTGGTTTGAATTCGAACCAGTTCACACCTCCCTACTGATTGCCTTAAGACTCTGCTATGGCCCACCATTATACATGGCTGTTTGCTTTTTAAAGAGCAAAGGAACAGACAAATTTGTAAAAGATAGGTCAATTGGTGGTTATTACCAAAGATGGCTTAGTAGAATGTCCATGTTCAGAGGTGGTATACCACCTATGATCATAAGCTGGTCATCAGACAGTGGACAGCTATCTCCATCATGGTTTTCAAGTGAGCTTCCGAAAACCTCCACTGCCAAATCTCTAAGTAGTTTCCCCCTTCTTCCTTAACTAGATCTGCCATATTTCCCCATTATAACATCTCCTTAGCTTTTTGAAAACAATTTGTTATGTCTCTTCTTGTGCTGCAGTTACAATTATTGAAGCTACTAAAAACATTTATTATCAGCTCTTTTGAATCATTAGGGATGTGCAAATCAATTCAGATACAAATTGATTTGTACCTGAATCTAGCTGATTCGGGTGATTTGGAGACAAAATGAATCACCCCTGTGGTCCATTGGCTACATTCGGGTACAAATCGAATCGCAGCTGATTCGATTCAAATCGATTCGGGTTTCAGATCTGAGCAAAATGAGTGGTCACTATTTTTCAAGTGTTCGGATTCTTTGGTGTATAATAACTTTCACTCAATGAATCCTTATGAGGATTCATTACACACCTTCATTTCTTCTATTCATTTTGACTGTCTTTTAGACAGTGCCAATTGTCAACTGCCATGTGCCAACTACACCCCACTCCCACCCGCAAGGCAGTGGGGTACTACTCAGTTTAAGTTAAGTGCCTAATGGGTAGAGGCTACCACCCAAATTGCAGAGGAACTGGGCAAAGGGCTGATTTTTGGTGAATGGTTGAAGTTTTCCATAGGAAATCATGTAGGTTTCAGCAGCCTCATAATTGCACTTGGGGGGTGCTGTGGTGGCCCAGAGTGAGTGGTGGTGTAGTGAACAGAGGGTGCCAGCCACCCCCATGGGTTTCTAGCCCATGGGGTTCAGGGTTCTGTTGTTTCTGAGGTGTTCTGAGTGTAGATTCTCTGGTAGCAAGAGATTTTCAATACAAACCATGAATCCACTACCCATTAGGCACTCAACTTAAACTGAGTAGTACCCCACTGCCTTGTGGGTGGGAGTGGGGTGTAGTTGGCACATGGCAGTTGACAATTGGCACTGTCTAAAAGACAGTCAAAAAGAATAGAAGAAATGAAGGTGTGTAATGAATCCTCATAAGGATTCATTGAGTAAAAGTTATTATACATCAAAGAATCCGAACACTTGAAAAATAGTGACCACTCATTTTGCTCCATAACTCCACTTCTATAAGGGCTAGAGCTTAGCTTTTTTTAAAAAAATGAAAGCTGGGAATTTGGGGGAATTAATAGGACAGATCTGAAACTTGAATCGATTCGATTTGGATCAGCCGCGATTCAGATCCGAATCGAATGTGGGGTGATTTGGATGGGTTAGATTCGGATCCAAATCGAAGCAGGGCTATTTTGATTTGGTTACAAATCGAAACACAGAAAATCCAAATTGCACACCCCTAATGTACATGTTCAGGAAGATTTGGTAGAAATGTCCAAGAGTCGTCTGACTACAAACATACCCATATTTAATCGTAATGTTATTGTGCTACCATTTGCTATACATATAAAATAAAATGCATATTTTTCATATTCTTTGATATGTTGTTGTTGTTCAATTCCTCCATTTTGTAATTTCATTATTATTTTGTCAGCTGTCAAAAACTCTCCAGCCATTGGGGTTATGAGAAGATTTTAAATGAGAAGATTTTAAACTGAGTTTCTCTCAAGAACTGGCATCCTTGTAGCAGGATTCCACAACTCATTTCATTAATCCTAGCTATCATGTATGGGCCACCTAATGGCGCAGGGGGGAAGTAAGTTGCCTAGGGAGCAAGAGGTTGCTGGTTTGAATCCCTGCTGGTATGTTTCCCAGACTATAGGAAACACCTATATCGGGCAGCAGCGATATAGAAAGATGCTCAAAGGCATCGGGGCTATTCTGACGATCAGCAAAAATCAGGCTAGCCTCCACTAGCCCGATTTTTGCTGATCATCAGAACCACCAGGCTCGCAGCCGAGACCGGATGGTTCTGGAGTGGCTAACCCGCTCCTGTAGCCCGCCCCTTAGCTGGGGTTTGCGGAGCGAGCACTCCGCAAACCTGGGCTATCTGCTCGTGAATAGCCACAGTGCGGCTCCGCTCTGCGGCTACTTGCAAGTAGACCCCCGACCGGGAGGCAAAAAGCTGCCTCCTGGATCCGGGGGTCTCTCCAGTATGCCCTGCGCACTTGCGCAGGGCATACTGGGGCTTCCGGGGGCCACGCGGCCCCCGAGCTCCCCAGCCCCCACCAGCTCCGTCTCGGAGCCGGCAATAGTGTGGGGGGCCGATCCAGTTACCCAGGGCTCCCTCCCCACTCACTTAGCCTGCTCTTCCTGCCCACAGCCCCAAAACGGATCTCACAGATCGTGAGACCTGGATCATCATCTCATACTGCGCGGGAGAAGGCAACGGTAAACCTCTCCTGTATTCTACCAAAGACAACCTCAGGGCTCTGTGGTCACCAGGAGTCAACACCAGCTCGACAGCACAACTTTACCTTTATCATGCATGGAATTTCTGCACCCTGGCAGTGCTGGCAGCCATGGAGGAGAGGCTGGGAAATCTAAAACATATGACCAGGATTCACATGGTGAGTAAACTGTGAATGCCCATCTCCATGGTGTGTGTAGTTTATAGCACAGCTCCCTGTTGATAAACCAAGATTAAATCCTCATCACCATGAAGATTAAATAGATAGAACAGAGATGCAGTGGGTACATGGTGATAACATTTTGAGTACTAATTACTTGGCTGTTAAGCAAGCAATTCCTTTTTTCTATTTTGGACCCATGTACATTGGGGTCCACAGCTGTTTTTGCTATATTTAGCAATTTAATTTTCACTTGTAAAGATTAGGACATAATCAGCAAAACCAAGCATGGAAAGATGACCTTGAGTGATTGTCCCCTGAGGAAGTCTCAAAACAGAAAATAAGTTTACAGGCTCACTTCTTTGGCTAAATTGCAAGATGTGAAACTCAGGGCAGGTAACAGATGGAAATTTTATCAACCAGAGATTTGAACTCTTTAATGCCCTAATAACAGTGTGACTTCTACATAATCATCACCATCCGTATCTCATGTAGGGGATACAAAATTACCAGGGTTCTAGTGAATCAAGGCTGTAACACTTTTTCTTTCTAAAGCAAAAGTCAACAGAAAGTAGATGATGGTCCACTGGTGGACCACTGGCCACTGGAAAATGCTCTTCATTGTGCCAAATTGCTCTCTTTGGTACCCCAAACCCAACCTCCTGAAATCCAGGCTGTTCAGTCTAACCCAGTCTTCTAAACCCAATCTTCTCATATTGTACTGCCCCAGAAAGTGGCAGCACAAGAAAGGAGGAGCAACTAAAGCTACCAATGTGGAGCATCTGCCCACAAAGACAATTTTGCTCATTGTCCTACATGGAAGGTCACTTGCAACAAGTGAAAAAATGGAGGCACTTTACTAAGGTTTGCAAGTCTGCTGTCCACTCCATTACTGATTCACCATATGATGAGCATGAGGCTTCCTAACAGCATTTTAAGTGTGGCAGAATCAGAGTTTACTTCTCTAAACTGTTAAGTTAAACTTAATGGCCATGAAGTGCAGATGTTGGCTGATTCTGGTTCTCCATACAGTATCATTTCCCATATGCTTTACAAGAAACTCCTCACTACATCAGATCTGCACTTGCAGACTTCAGACATCCTGATATCATAGAGCCTGTTGATTCATCAGAATGGGTCTCTCCCATTGTTCTTGTTTGGAAATCAAATGGTACACTTCAAATGTGTGTAAATTTAACAGATGTGAACTCCAACATGGTAGTGGATTGTAATCCATTACCCAATATCAGTGAAATGCTGCTTACTCAGTGTTCATAACTTTGGACTCATGTTCGGCCAATCAACAAATTCCTTTGTTAGAGTGTTGAACTAGGACCAGGGAGACCTGAGTTCAAATTTCCACTCAGCCAAGAAACTCACTGGGTGACTATGGGCCAGTCACGCATCTCTCAGACTAACCTACCTCACAGGGTTCTTGTGAGGATAAACATAACCATGTACACCACTATGGGCTCCTTGGAGGAAGAGCAGGATATAAATGTAATAATTAATAAATAAACAAATTACCATAGAAGGTCTTTTTCAGTACAAAGGACTGCCCTTTGGATTCACCTCTTTACCTTTGGTATTTCAAAGGATGCATGCAATCTTTGGGATTATTTATTTATTTATTTATTTATTTATTTATTTACACAGTCAGACAGGAGTTATTGACCGGTTTGTTTTATCCAGACATTGAGTCCTTCCCAAGGACCTGGGATGGCTAAATTTTATCAGCAATGTTGTTGCTGTTATGATAGATATCGTAGCAGAATATAGGCTGTTCCCAGTAAAGCTGCTTTTTTGTAATTGGCTGATGGTGATTTCTGTGGCCCCTATGGTGTTGAGGTGCTCTTCAAGGTCTTTTGGAATTGCATCTAGGGTGCCAATTACCACTAGGATTATTTTGGTCTTTTTCTGCCACAGCCTTTCAATTTCAATTGGTAGATCTTTGTTTTTTGTGGGTTTTTTGTATTTCTTTTTCTTCTGTTCTTCTATCCCCTGGTATTGCTATGTTGATTATTTTAACTTGTTTTTCTTTCTACTCGACTACAGTTATATCTGGTGTATTGTGTGGCTGATGTTTGTTTGTAGTTGGAAGTCCCATAATATGTTTGCATCTTCATTTTTTACCACTTTTTCCATTTTATGGTTCCCACCAATTTTTGGCTACAGGTAGCTTGTATTTTTTGCAAATGTTCCAGAGTATCATCCCTGCTACCTTGTCATGCCTTTGTAGTCAGTCAGTGTGATCTTTTTACAACAGCTGATTAGGTGGTCCACGGTTTCATCTGCTTCTTTACAAAGGCGGCACTTGCTGTTTGTTGTTGACTTTTCGACTTTGGCTCTTATTGCATTTGTTCTTAGTGCCTGTTCTTGTGCAGCCAGTATTAAACCCTCTGTTTCTTTCTTCAAGTTGCCATTCTTAAGTCATTGCCAGGTCTTGGTGATGTCTGATTTTTCACTTATATTGTGCAAATATTGGCCATGTAGTGAATTATTTTTCCATTTTTCTGCTCGGTTCTTGACTTGTTCTATCTTGTAGGCCTGCTTTGTTTCATTGGTGTTGAATAGTTTCGCGTTCTTGACCATTTTAAGTGCATCTTCTTCACTGTCCTTTATATATTCTTCAAGACCTCTTTTCTCCTCCTCTACTGTTTGATGGACTTGCAGCATTCCTCTTCCCCCTGAGCTGCAAGGGAGGTATAGCCTAACAACATCACTGTGGGGGTGCAGAGCATGATTGATGGTCATTATTTTTTTGGTCCTACGATCTAGTGTCTCTAGCTCTGCCTGGGTCCAGTCTATTATTCCTGCAGTGTATCTGATAACAGGTATAGCGCAGGTGTTTATGGCTTGTATGGTGTTCCCACCATTGAGTTTGGACTTGAGGATTTTTCTAACTCTCCTGATGTATTCACTTCCAATTTTTCTTTTAACTTCAGCATGTGCAATGTTATCAGCCTGGAGAATGCCCAGGTATTTGTAATGTTCTTTCTCTTCCAGGTTCTTGATGATGCTTCCATTGTTGTTGTTGTTGTTGTTGTTGTTTTATTCAATTTCTATACTTCCCTTCCAAAAATGGCTCAGGGTGGTTTACACAGAGAAATAATAGATAAATGAGATGGATCCCTGTCCCCAAAGGGCTCACAATCTAAAAAGGGACAGGCACCAGCAACAGTCCCTGGAGGTACTGTGCTGGGTTTGGATAGGGCCAGTTACTCTCCCACTGCTAAATAAAGAGAATCACCACATTAAAAGGTGCCTCTTTGCCAAGTTAGCTGGGGTCTGCCAAGTTAGCAGGGGTCTAACTCAGATGTATGACATTTTACACATTTTTAGCAGAGAGAGAAAGGAAGAGTCCATCCATTTCCCACCCGGTGCTGCCTGGAGTGAGAGACTGGGTGGGTGCGGGGGTTCCTTCTGCTGTTGCCTGCCTGCTTCTGCTTCCCCTGTGGGTGTGGGGGTTCCTTCTGCTTCCCCTGTGGCTGGGTGGGTGCGGGGGTGGGTGGGTGCGGGGGTTCCTTCTGCTTCCCCTGTGGCTGCAGCCTCAGGTTAAGATCTGTGGGAAGTGTGGGCAGGGTTGGGACCAGCCCCTGAGTGACACAGCTGTTCCTCAGGCATCTTCTCAACCTTGGGCTTTATAGGAACGCTGCCTGTGGCCCCTTTGGGGGAGCCACTTCAGGGGAGAACGAGGGTGAGAGCTTCTGTTTAATCAATTTTAAGCTGTTTGGGACTTTGGTTGAAGTTGTTGTAATGTGTTTGGGTACTGCTGGAGATGGGAGGACAGGGGGCACATTTGTGGACTATGGAGCAGCTATCCTGGTGGTGGTGGGGAATAGAAGATGTCACTTGGCAGGTCAGCAGGCTGTTCCAGGGGAAGGGGAGTCAGAAATTTAATAGCTGTCTCCCCTTCTGGCTGTCCTGCCAGCTTTTTGACTTTGGGGAGCAGTGTCAACAACTTACATAGCCTTACCCTGCTCCTCTGCAATGCCAGGTTGGTCCAAAATAAACCTGAACTCACCCTCAGGGGCGAGGGGCCTATTAGAATGGTCCACCAGAAGAAGTTATTGGATCCAGTAAGATTCTAAGAAGCCTTGGATGGATTCAGTGTTGGCTTTGCTGGTGATATGGAAGATCTATGGGGGGTCAAGCAGCAAGGTAGACAACTGGAGCGTGTGGAGGAAGACTCGACTCAAATCCGACAGATTGCGACATAGAGCACATTTAAAAATCTATGCTCAGGCGATACGCGCTACAAAGAGGTGGTTCTTTTCTGCCCGTATTGCCTCTGCGGGTTCACGTCCAGTGGCGTTGTTCAGGGTTGTGAGGGGACTAGTATCTGCTCCCCCTCCCTTGAACCAGAATTTGGAGTCATCAGCTACCTGCTGCAATGTGTTTAAAGAGCTTTTTGCAGATAAAATCTCTCAGATTCAGGCCAACCTAGATGGAGACTCCACAATTAAATTGATGTCTGAACTGGAGGTGCCCAACAACTCCTCTTATGTGATTCAACTGGATTGGTTTCAGTTTGTGACTCCTGAGGATTTGGACAAGCTGCTTGGAGCGGTGATACCTACCACTTGTTCTCTTGACCCTTGTCCGACGTGGCTTGCTCTATCTAGCAGGGAGGCTGTTGTAGACGGCCTGGTGGAAATCATAAATGCTTCTCTGAGGGAGGGCAGGATGCCTCCTTGTCTTAATGAGGCAATCATTAGACCTCTTCTAAAGAAGCCTGCATTAGATCCCTCAGAATTGAGCAATTATAGGCCTGTTCCCAACCTCCCATGGCTGGGCAAGGTAATTGAGAGGGTAGTGGCCTGTCAGCTCCAGGCAGTCTTGGAAGAAACTGATTATCAAGACCCATTTCAAACTGGTTTTCAGGAGGGCTACGGGGTGGAGACTGCCTTGGTCGTCTTGATGGATGATCTCCAATTGGGAATTGACAGAGGAAGTGTGACTCTGTTGGCCCTTTTGGATCTCTCGGTGGCATTCAATACTATCGACCAAAATATCCTTCTGGAATGTCTGAGGGGGTTGGGGGTAGGAGGCACTATTTTACAGTGGTTCAACTCCTACCTCTCAGATAGATTCCAGATGGTGTCGATTGGAGATGGTTGCTCGTCGAAATTTGAGCTTAAGTATGGTGTCCCTCAAGGCTCCGTACTTTCTCCAATGCTTTTTAACATCTACATGGAACCGCTGGGAGAGATCATCAGGGGATTTGAAGCTGGGTGTTACCAGTGTGCTGATGACACCCAGGTCTACTTCTCCGTGTCAACTTCTTTAGGAGCTGGCGTATCCTCCCTAAATGCCTGCCAGGAAGCAGTAATGGGCTGGATGAAGGAAAATAAACTGAAGCTGAATCCAGATAAGATGGAGGTACTTATTGTGCAGGGTCAAAACTCCAGAGACAATTTTGATCTCCCTGTTCTAGATGGGGTCACACTTCCCCAAAAGGAACAGGTTCGCAGTCTGGGAGTACTTCTGGATTCATATCTCTCCCTGGTTTCTCAGGTTGAGGCAGTGGCCAGGGGTGCTTTCTATCAGCTCAGGCTGATACGGCAGCTGCGCCCATTTCTCGAGATCAATGACCTCAAAACAGTGGTACATCTATTGGTAACCTCCAGACGACTTCTGTAATGCACTCTACATGGGGCTGCCTTTGTACGTAGTCTGGAAACTTCAGTTGGTTCAGAATGAGGCAGCCAGGTTGGTCTCTGGGTCATCTCGGAGAGACCACATTACTCCTTTACTGATGGAGCTCAACTGGCTTTCAATAGGTTTCCAGACAAAATACAAAGTGCTAGTTATAACTTATAAAGCCCTAAACGGCTTAGGCCCTGGGTATCGAAGAGAGCGTGTTCTTCACTACGAGTCCCACCGCCCATTGAGGTCATCTGAGGAGGTCCGTCTCCAGTTACTGCCAACTCATTTGGTGGCTACACAGAGACGGGCCTTCTCGGTCGCTGACCCAAGATTGTGGAAAGCGCTCCCTGCTGAGATATGATCCTCCCCATCACTGGCAATTTTCAAAAAACACCTGAAAACCCATCTTTTTGCACAAGCTTTCTCAGCTTCCTAAAAATTTTAGGTTTTAATCTCTGGTTTATTTTAAAATTGTTTTAAGTTTTTTGTATATGTTTTAAACTTGTTTTATGCTATTGTTAACTGCCCAGAGATGAAAGTTTGGGGTGGTGTACAAATTTGATTAAATGAATGAATGAATAAATAAAATTAATAGTGTATGGCAAAACCATTGAGGAGCATGATGTTAAACTGACAGAAGTTGTTATGAACGGTCTATAACATATCAGAACCAGAGGTACCAACTCAGAAGTATGGTGAAATATAGGCCTGTGTCTGATTTCAGTTTATTAAGAAGTGATACCTGAACTCAAGATGAACTAGGATGTTGCTCCCCCTGCTCTGGAGCAGGAGGTGATCCAGCATTGTGTTGTTAAAATGGATATGCAAGGAAACACAATGAAGCCAGGTCTGAATGCTGAATGCTGTAATCCATATGCTAATACCACTGACTACCAAGTGTCTGTGGAAGGAGCCAGGGGGCTGATTCCCCCCCTTCCTATTAGTGTTAAATCCTTGTCAGTGATTAACTGTATTGTTCTCCATGGAAGTTCAACATAGCCAAATGCATACAGAGATCCGTCTGTAGATTTTTATCACACCTCACTGATGCTACAAATGTATTGAATGTCTCACGCACATATATGTTACTTTAAATATAATTACACACTAGATGAGAGATATACAAGAAATAATGGAATGACTGTCTCACACCAAATAGGATGAATCCCCTTACTTACTGCTGACTTTTTAACACCTTTTGGGAAGATGCCATTGTGGCTCTCAAGTGCAGATTTGCCTTGGGCAATGCTCCCCACCCCTCCCTTCCTGAGCGCGCAGTTTACAGAAGATGAGATTCAGAGATCTCTCTTGACTGGCCAAATATCCTGAATAATTAAGACTTTGTTCAGAAGGTAGCAGCTAGTTGTCACCTTTTTGGACACCCAGGAAAAGAGGAGATTTTGAATAGATTCTATTCAAGGATCAAAGAGAAAAACACTATAAAGAATGAGGCTTTAGACAGAGAGTTCAGCAATCTTTGGCCTACAGCAAAAGGCTGCTCACAGGATCCCAGGGTTTGCTGCTAAGCCGCGGGGCAAAGCAGGAATTCTGTTCATGAACAGAAACTACAGCAATGCCTGAGTTTTGCTGCCCAAGCTGCCTGATCTGAGCAACTGCACAGCTCCTGTCTCAGCGAGCGCCTCACTCCTTCAACTGAAGTGATCCTCCGCTTTCAAGCCTCTGATCCTGGGTAAATATGCTGCTCCTTATCAAGCCTTGGAATTCCCTCCATCCTTTCCCTGCTCCCTTCTCCTTCACCCCCTTCTTTTCCTCTACTAATCTCCTCAAAAACCATGTCAGTCCTCAGCCTCTCTCAACTCCCTTTCTGCCTGTATCTGAATTGTATTAGCCTTTAGGAAGATTTAATGCACACACATATGTTAGTTAGGCACATGGGTGAATATTGGTGCTGGTTAGGATGCTCTGTTTATATACTGTTGCTAATATTGATAGAGGGTTCTGCTTTCTGCTTTGCTAGATTATGTTGTTAGTCTTTATACTCAATAAAGCCCATTGAATCTTTAAGTGGTTTGATCTCCTTTCTTCCTTGCATCCAGATCATACGTGGTCACTAATATAAAAGAACTTGGTCACGTTGGTGACATTATTTATGAGCCAGACCTATTTTGTATACTAGCCAATGAGCATATTTAGTATATAGATCAGGCCTGGTCTGTAACACATGCAAGGTCATTTTCCCTGCAGATTTCAGCTGGCCTCTCTTTCCTGCCATGTGGTCTTGGACAGGAAGAGGAAACAAGCCTGGATAGCAGACTGGAAGGTCTAGCCTAATTTTAAAAAGACAGTATTATCTAATAATTTGGCTAATTTGTAGAACCGCATGGCCATTTGACGGATTTGGTTATCATGGTTACGGGGGGAAAGTTGCCAGTCCTATTGATCTGAAGAAAGTTGTTGATAGATTTGTTTCTTGTTGCAACAGGCATATTCAGCTAATAATAATAACCTTATTTCTACATCTATTTAATCTCCACTCCTTTAATAATGTTCTTTGCCACTCCTTCACCCCCATTCGCAACAGCAGTTGTTCTGGAGTTTACTCTGTTCCTCCCCGATACCCACATAGGACTAGCAGGTATCATGATGATGAAATTGCACCTACATGTGGTTACTTCAAGAAAACTTGCTCTTTTGGAAGATAACTGAAAAGATATTGTGTGAACAGGGTGCTGTTTTTTTCCTTCAGCAAGTGTCAATAATTTATCTAGACTACGATAAAGAGTACTTCATTGTCAGATACTATTTGTCTGATATGGTTACCCTCTTGGCACATACATTCATACATATTTCATATATATATATATATATATATATATATATATATATATATATACACACACACACACATATTATTATATATATATATATATATATATATATATATATATATATATATTCATAATTCTTCAGTGCTTTTGGCACTGTTGGATTCTCCTTGACTTCTGTGGTTTCTGCACTAGAGTAACATGGATGGAGAAGCAGAAATAGCCCTGAACTCATGGAATCATATAATTGGTCTCCAGTGTATGAGATCTTGTTTACTAAGCCTGCAAGCTGTTGTATAGCTGCTTCCCTCATAGACACAAAGAAATCTTATGTAGATTTAACTAAAGTTTTATTCAGAAACAATTCCATTTTCTCCTTTCCCTTTCCCTCCCTTTCCCCTTCTGACTCCACCCCACCCCCATGCACACTCTACACAGGATTCCAACTGAGACAAACTTCTCAACAACACAACATAAAAGATTACTAGATATTATACAACACATACCTCCCCTTTATAACAACCAGATTTGAATTAATTTAAAATTCAGTGACAAAATTTTGACATCTTTTAGGTGGTTTCCTGTTTCACACACTGCACCTAATTCCTGGTGTCTCTAGCACAGGAGCCGTATGGTACTGAGTACTTTCTGGTACTGAGGATTGCCCATCACTTCCATCAGCCTCCTCTGTGAGGTCAAAACTGATGGCAAGTAGGGATGTGCCATTTGGATTTTTGGTGTTTCGAGTCAGATCTGAATTGAAACATCCTCAATTTGTTTTTGGGTCAAAATCTGACCCATCTGAATCACCTCAGATTTGATTTGGATCCAAATTAATCTGAATATGAATCTGAATTGATTTGGATGAAAAGTGGGTCTCAGAGACAAAGGAGTGTGGTGGGGTGGTAGTGTCTAATCAGTGGAGGCTACCACCCAAATTGCAGAGCAATTGGGCAAAGGGCTGATTTTTGGTGAATTGTTGAAGTTTTAGTGTCTCTGGGGCAGATTTGGGGCATAAATTGAGATCTGAGGCAGAAGAGTGGGGTGGGGTGGTAGTGCCTAATGGGTGGAGGCTACCACCCAAATTGCAGAGGGATTGGGCAAAGGGCTGATATTTGGTGAATTGTTGAAGTTTACACGTCTTTAAGGTTCCCCCCATAAGGTATAACGGAGGTGTATTGCTTCACGTCAGGGGGAAAGGGGTGGCCTAGAGCAGTGTGGGGTTGGTGGTACTGCCCAAGGGGGACAAGGAAGCTACCACAATTTTTTCAAAGGATTTGGGCGGAGGGCTGATTTTTGGTGATTTGTTGAAGTTTACAGATCTTTAAGGTTTTTCTCCATAGGGAATCATATAAGTTTCAGCAGCCCCATAACTGCACTTGGAGGTTGCTGGGGTGGCCCAGAGTGAGTGGTGGTATAGTGAACAGAGGGTGCCAGCCACTCCCACGGGTTTCTAACCCATGGGGTACAGTGTTCTGTTGTTTCTGAGGTGTTCTGAGTGTGGACTCTCTGATAGCAAATGAGAGTGGATTCATGGTTTGTATTGAAAATCTCAAGTATGTCACCAAGCGTGTGCAAAATGGAATATTTCTCTGCAAAGATACTAAGTCCATGTGGTTCTGCAAATTAGCCAAATTATTAGATAATACTGTCTTTTTAAAATTAGGCTAGACCTTCCAGTCTGCTATCCAGGCTTGTTTCCTCTTCCTGTCCAAGACCACATGGCAGGAAAGAGAGGCCAGCAGAAATCTGCAGGGAAAATGACCTTGCATGCCCCTGGGTGAGACTATGGGCACTCGGTCTCACCTAACCCAGTTCCTGACCAGAAAAGAAACTAAAAGAAGCCTGGGAGGCTGGAGGAGTCCCTTACCTACCTGGCTGCACTGGTTTCTGCTGCCGATTCTGGGATAGAGGAGTGAGTGAATGAGGCTTTTTAAAACAATGAAGAACTTCTCAAATAATTAATTCAAGCTCTAGGACCATCATATACTCTGACTGTATTGTATGACACTTTGCTGTAAAGTTCTAGTCTGGTGGATTGGGGAGAAGGACAAATTTTGTGGGGGAGCACCCACTACTTAGAGTCATCCCTTGAAAAGAAAGAATTATACCTAGACAATAGCCCTATCCAGATGTTATGGAATGCTCCTGCACTCCCACTTACAACTTGAAAAGTGGTAAGGAAGTCCCACCCCACCACTGTCTCCATTCCCTTGAGTCTGGCATTTACACTTACCGTGCTGTTTGTCTGAAAAGGGAAGCGCAGTAAGCATGATGGCTGGTGTTTCCATGAGTAGCAACCTCATACCTGCCAAATGTCCCAATTTACCTGGGACAGCCACAAATTTCCAACATGTTTCCTGGCTCATGAACAGGCATCTAAGAATCTCAATTTTCCAAAGCTCCCCCCTCCCCCCATCTCCAGCCAGTCTCCGGCCCATCTCTCAGCTGTTGCTGCAGGCTTGGGGATTTGCGAGGCCATGGAGCTCATCGGAAGTCTTGAGAGAGGGGACTTCATAATCTCATGACAGTTGTGATGATATCCACAGCCTGATAGGAGGCCGAAGGAGGAAGCTCTCCCAGTATAGGCAGCCCATTGAGTCAGTCTCCTCCCTCAAAGCTCCAAGGGTGGGGAGAGTGAGTGGCCAGATATATAAACATCTGGCCACAAGGCACTGTGTCCAGAGCATGCGGGTTTGTGGAGGGAGAAGGGCCTGATTTTGAGAGAGGTGACTGACTGCTTTTCAGAACATTTATTCATTCAGTTTATATAATCCCCATGGAAAGGGTTAGATTACTTTTGAGAGAGTGCTGACTTAGCTTTTCAGAGCAATTTCTCAAGTTATATTCCCTACAGAATAGGGTCAGATTTCATTTGAGAGAGCACAGCCTTTCCTTTTCAGGGCTATTTCTCCAGTTTATATTATGATGATCCCCACAGAATAGGGTCAGATTTCATTTGAGAGAGCACTGACTTTCCCCATATCCCTGCAGTAGGAGAGCTATTTTATTCAGTAATTTTATCCTCATTGCTTGGAAAACCACTCTTTACATTTGTGTTTAAGACCCTCCAAACACCAGCATGCCTAAGGAGAAATCAAAGCAAAAACATTGTGAAACCACATTCAATGAGTCATATTCTTCAGATGGCAGGGGATTCATAAAGATGTCTAGGAAAGGGAATATCTATGCTTTCTGTTCAACGTGTGCCTGTGACTTTTTGGTATCCCACAGTGGTATTCATGATGTAAAACTGCATATAGTGACTGTGAAGCACACTCAGGACAAATGCGGAAAGTCAAAAGAGCTAAAAGTCCTCCCAAGCACTGATGAGCACTTGGTCCAATCCACACAGCCCAGTGATAGACAATAGGGATGTTCAAACCGGTTTGAGCTGGTCCGACGTCAAACTTGGCCAGTTGGAGGGCTCGCCCGTGAGCCAAACCAGACCCAGTTCAGCTTGAACTCGAGCCAAACACCTCCCCCACCCCACACACACACTGGTTTGGGAGTTCTAAAATTTTTTGTAACAACTCACCACCTCCAGAGGGCACTGCTGCAGCCATGGGGCGGTCTCTGGTGATCCCCTTTCCCCCTGCTGGGTTCTCTCCAGTCTCCAATCAGCCAGGTTGAGGCTATTTTAGTCCCTGTATGGCCCGTTCTGGGCCTCTTCGTGCTGGCGGTGGCGATTTTGGAGGCTGCTGCGCATGTGCACTGGCCATCTGCATGGCCTGGGTCATGACACAGCCATGCAGGTGGTCAGTGCGCATGTGCAGTGGCCTCAAAAATAGCTGCCGCCAACACGGGCGAGGCCGGCAGGGGGAGTGGGAAACACTGGAGACCCTCCACCCCTGAGCTGGTGAGTTATTTAAAAGTGTGTGTGTGTGTGTGTGTGTGTGTGTGTGTGTGTGTGAGAGAGAGAGAGAGAGAGAGAGAGAGAGAGAGAGAGAGAGAGAGAGAGAGAGCGAGAGCGCCAGCCCCTGGACTGTCTCAAATTCGAGCCAAATCAGGGGGGTATAAAACTGAACATGCCTGGTTCTGTTCAAGTCTGTTTCGGACTCGAGTCAAACTGGGCATACTGGTGTCATGTACACCCCATGATAGACAAGGCAGTGAAGACAGAACTACTTTTCCAGAGGTTTTTAATGCAACATAATTTGCCACTTGCTGTGAATGAGTTTCAGTAAACTAGTAGGCAGAATGTTTCCAGTGAAGACATTCTGTGAAATAGTCCAGTAAAATAGCTAAGAGATATGCATGCGGATGCATAAAAGCCAGTCACGTTATTCAGTGCATTGGAAACGAGAGCAAAAGAAATTGTCATCAAGTTCTGGTGGAATAAAGAAAAGCTTTCCCCTGAGTACAGATGGCAGTTCTGACAAGGAAGACACGTTCTTTCCAGTACTTGTCACCTTTGAGGATTCAGAAGGCTTAGTTAGGACTCACTTTCTGGATATGCCCACAGTAAACCAAGCAGACGCTGAAAATATTTCAGCAGCCATTGAAAAATGTCTCTCTGATTCAGGACTCAACCTAGGGGACTGTGCTGTTTATTCCTCAGACAACACCTCTGTAATGATTGGAAAGCACAATGGAGTCCTGAGGCTTCTACAGAAGAAATAAACTAATGGAAAGTTTTACGGTGTTGGCTGTTCATGCCATTTAGCACCTCTAGCAGCAAAGCATGGAGCTAAGGCTCTTTCATCACATGACACACATGAATTTCTCATTGATATCTATTATCATTTTGGAGAAAGTGCCAAAAGAAAAGAACTTCTCAAAGAAGACATTCAATTTTGTGATGAAACAGTCAGAAAGGTCCTAAAACATGCTTCTACTCAATGGCTGAGTATTTCTCACACACAGAAGAGGGTACTAAATATTTGAGATGGCCTCAAATGCTAATTTGTATCTCACTATGATGATGATAACGAGCCCGTTCCATCCAAACACCACAAAACAAGGAGGATCTGAGAAAGTAGACTCGCAAATATGTTCAAGAGTCCAGTCTGTAAACTGTATGTTCTGTTTCTGCATGCCATTACACTTCACTTTGAGAACCTGAATGCATTGCTTCAACATGAGGAACCAATGAGCCACAGGCTACATCCCGCCATGATGAAACAATATGTAGACCTTTTAGGATATTTCATTAAACCAGCAGTCATACTTGAGCACAAAGATTATGTATTGTCTTTTGATATCACCACAAAAGATTTTCAGAAGTTGGACCAAAACTTATTTATAGGTTTTGTTGCATCGCAGCTAATCAAAAAGCAGGATCTTGATGGATCACCTGAAACCACCAAGTTCCATGCTGAGGCTATCAGAACATTCTGCTGTATATGAAAACAAAATTCCCATTTAATGACCCAGTACTGAAGGCAGCAGCTGTGCCTGATCCTATAGGGAGAGAAAATCTGAGCTCCTGACAGAGACTCTTCTGGAAGAATTCCCCAATGTATTGCCACAGAGCAGAGAAAATGCTATTTGTATGGAGTTCATGCAGTACCCATGTTTCACAGAGATACCTGCCATGGCTCTAGAGGAAGTCAGGATTGATCAGTTTTGGCATCATCTATCCAAAGTACAAGATCCAGCTACTGGACAACCACAGTTTCAAGCCCTCTCTTGGTTTGCAAAGTATCTGTTACTCATTCCACACAGTAATGCTTTATGTGGAGGCATTTTTAGCATGCTTAAGAGGAATACAACAGAGGTTCAAAGCTCCTTAGGAAAGTCAGCAGAAGGACATGCTTCAACTGGGGCGTATGCAGAACTAACAGGTATGAGAAACAATCTCTGTGCAGTGATGATGTCTAAAATCAATATTTTAAAGAACTGTAGCTGTACTCATTGGTTGCCAACCACTGACCTAATTCAGAAAGCAAAATCTGTTACATACAAAAACTTAAAGGCAAGGAATGAAGTTCTTTCTTAAGTTGGATGGGTCAGTGACAAGCTCTGCTTAAGCCCCAATTAGCTGTCATTCATTAATTGGATGTATTTTTTGTCTGGGCTTATAAGATGACTGTTCTTACGGTTACAAACACTGCTTCGGTCCCTTTCTTTAGATGTCTTGTTTCATTGGACCTATATGAAGATTACTTTAAAGCTAGAATCATAGAATTTCATGGTTTGGAAGGGAGCACAGAGATCATCAAATCCAACCCCCTGGCCAGTGCAGGAATCTACAAGCCAACAGCACTTGGTTTTCTCAAATGGTCTCCCATCAAAGTGATAATCAGGTCTGACCCTTCTTAGCTTCTGAAATCAGATGGTTGCTTTGACTTGAAGCCATCTAGTATTAATGCCTACCCAGCAGGGAGGAATGATGATGATGATGATGATGATGATGACGATGATGATGATGATGATTTTGCATTGTCCTTATTTCTCATTCCGAATTGTTGGCAGGTATGCAACCTTGATCCCCTGAGCTGAAGTTTGCCCTGTTCAAAATAAAAATAAAAATGCAGCAATCCAACCTGGATCAGTATACAGAAGATATGTTAGTCCACCAGGGGCCAAACATGTCTCCTGGCTTTGCTGCCTGCCTGCAACTGAAAAAGACATGATGTTCATGGGCACCTGGCAGATCAAATAAATGGCTGGTGGGCTCGTCTATGTTTAGCTTTGTAGGTGACAAGTTGTGCAGTCCTCTGACTAAGGATGCACAGATGCAACGGAGGACAAGGTAACTGTACTTACTGTATAGTCACAAAGAAGAGAGCATTTTTACAGCTTTCTTCATCTCTGTATAACAAGCTGCACCTCTGGAAATGCCCTCTTCTACAGAGCGATTGAAAAGTCTAGGTGAGAGTAGGAAGGAGAGCTGGTCTTGTGGTAGCAAGCATGAATTGTCCCCTTTGCCAAGCAGCATCTGCCCTGGTTTGCATTTGAATGAGAGACTACATGTGAATGAGATACTACCATAAGATGATCCCCTTAGGGGATGGGGCTGCTCTGGGAAGAGCATCTGCATGCTTGCATGCAGAAGGTTCCAAAGTTCCCTGGCCTCTCCAGATGGGGTTGAGAGAAACTCTTGACTTTAACCTTGGAGAAGCCACTGCCAGTCTGTGTAGACAATACTGAGCTAGATGGGCCAACAGTCTGACTTACTCGAAGGCAGTTTATTTTGTTCCTAGGTGCCCTGCTCACTCTCTTGCTCTCTCTCTCTCTTTTTTTACACTGGTACACCTTAACTTGTAGGTGCTAGTTTTAATCAGCTCTTTCCCATTGCTATGCTTTTAGACTTCTCAAGGGGGCAAATTATATTCCTTGCTGCTGTGTCATTTGCATTTGCCTTTATCTATTTACATAATAAAACATCTTCCAATGGGTTGGTTGTTGTTGGGGTGTTTTTTTTTTTGAAGAAAGACAATCACATTTTTATTTAAGCAAAAATAAGAAGATAGAAAGACTTTTTAGGGAAATGGCTATGCTGGGAAAGCAAGGAGAGAACACTAAAACCAGAATATTTCACCTTCTAATTTTACTCAGGAGGCTGTGTCAAATGTAAATGTAAAACTCCTTGTAGACTTCTGTATTTGGTGTAATTATTTCAGAAAAGAGCCACAGAAAAGATGAGACTTGTTTCTTGCAGTATTGTGAATTTTGGATTCCCTGGGGTATTTCCGGCTAGACAGAACAAATGCTAATCCAAATGATAAGATGAACACACTGTGGATCATTTTTGGATAATAGGGTTCTGAGGTTCAGCCACATCATCTGATGTAGAAATGCCATCCCTGCTATATAGCAAACTCTGCCATAGGATCCTATGGGGGTTTGGGGGAAAGTTAAACATTTGTTGTAAATAGTCTGCTTGCCCGTTTCTTTTCTGGGTTGGGTGGTGGGTAGCACCCATCATACCCTACCACATAAACCACTTTGGTGTCCTTAGGAGCTACCCATGGAGAACATTGGGGTGTTTGGAGTTTCCCCATTGTTCCTTATGGCCGGAACAAGTTGCACTCACAGGGTGCACACCAGTTTTGCATCGCAATTTGCAATGCATTTTGCAACCCTGCCTTGAAAAATGCTGCAGAAACACACAGTAAAAGCGAATCTGTCCCTCCCAACACAGAACACACATTTCAAACACAGTCCAAATGGCCAAAAAAGAATCACTGATCCAGAATCTACTGCCAGTCATACTGCCTGCCCTGCAGTAACATCATTGGCACACAGGCGCGTAACAATGATAGGGCAAGGGGAGACAGTTGTCTGGGGGCCCCACTGCCTGGAGGGGCACCCCAGGGGCACCTCACATGACTCCCCATTGCCCCCTGCCCAGCCCCAAGGCCCCTCAGCCACTTGCCCTCTTCGCCGTCTCTCCTGCTTGTTCTCCTGGCCGGCAATCCAGGCAGCAGACAAGCTGCCAAGAGCTCCTTTTCTCCCGCCTCTCAGCTGATCGGCGGGTGGGCGGGGCTTCCACGGAGGCCTCCGTGTAGGCCGCAGTGAAGCCTGAACTCGAGTAGGGCCCAAGCCAGCCAGGAAGGAGGAGGCAGCCAGAGTGTTCTCTGCAGCAGAAGACCCCCTGCTGCACTGCTTAACCCAGACCAGCATTTGCCAGGTAGAGTGTGAACTCCTTTTTGTGGTTACCTTTCCCGCCCCCCCGCCCCCATATATAGGGATCTGCTTGCCATAGGGCTTGGATATGGGGGGGGGGAGGGACTGAGAAGTCTCTGAATATTTATTTTGAAACAGCTTGGAAAATTTGCTGACTTAAAAAAAACTATCTAAAAAGTCCTATAAGTGGCTTGTTTCATGGCAGAAAATTGCAAAAACTTCTGGAACAGTATCTTATTAATTTTATTTATTCATTCATTCATTTATAAATGCACTTATGTTCAAGTTGTTTTGCAGCCCAGAAGGTCTGAGTGAGAACTGTGAAGCATGTCTTGTGCTTTTATTTTATTTTATTTTTCTTGTGTGTGAACTGCTCCCCAATAACTTGCAGGGACTTCAGGGTAAATCTGGCCAACATGTGAATGCAGCACCTCCATTCCAGAGGAGATGTGTCTTAAAGGGCTTTAAAAGCCTCCTGTGAAAAACCTCCTGGAATCAAACTTGACTGAATTTGTTCAGAATTCTGAGAAAACAAACATAGGTTCACCCTGCATGGTTGAAAGTCTCCTTTGCTAATCTGCAGCGAGGGGCCCATTTTAATAATTCATCTTTCTAGTGTGTTCTAGGCATTAAAAGTAATACAAATGTATAGTACTCAATGTATATCACTATATATTGTGACGTGTGTGTGTGTGTGTATTCAGTGAAATGTATTTGCAGGTAGCATACTTATTTTGGAATATCAGACTTAAATCCTTGGGGGCCTGGGGTGTGCGGAGGCCCTGGACTTTGGGGGGGCCCATTTTAAAATCTTGTCTCTGGGCCCACTCCAACCTTGCTACGCCCCTGTTGGCACAAGTTGCTCTCTCTCACACAATTGTGACTCCTTATGTTCCTAGCTCTGCAATAGCTTTCACAGCAGCACCCTTAGCAGCAAGCATAGCCATATGCTCATTTAGAGCAACTTCAGCCACATTTTGACTGAGTACACCTTGCAATGCAGATTGCAGAGCAGACCAGGACGGTGAGTGAAGCGGAAGTTAGTATTAAGGCAGACATGGAACTCATCACAGCAGTCACCAAGAAATATTACACACACACACACACACACGATGCGTGGGCCAGCTCGCTTCTAGCCGGGCACAACATTGAGCCTGCCTGGTTCAGGCGGTTTGAGTTCAAACCAGCCCAGCCCCCTAAAGTGGGGTGCTGGTCTGAGTTCGAACTGGACTGACCCTCAGTCTGAAGAACCAGCTCACAGGCTGGCTCAAGGGGTATACTTGTAAACAGGCATCCAGTGAGGATTCCCCTTTACAAGTAAAGGGGGATTCCCTAGCCTAATGAGGAGGGTGGTTGGGAGAAAGGCTACTCAGGCACTGGGGGTGGCAGAGGCAGTGGCAGCAGAGACATCGGGGGGTGGCAAGCAGTGGGGTCTCCTCCAACCCCACTCCATTAGCCTCCTAAATGACAGCTCAAGCCAGCTGCCTCCTAGTTTGGGCTTCTGCGCATGCTCAGAGACTGTTAGAGTGACATCCAGACATATGCAGAGGTCATTTCTGCCCCCCTTTACCATCACCTTTTACAAGTATATTCCCCGAGCAGGCTTGTGAGTTTTGAAATTCCCTCCTTTTGTGTTCCCCCTCCATACTCCCCCCCCCAGCCAATGGGGGCACAATTGCCCATGGCAGCACTTGATTTGTATGCTAACAAGCCAGTCAAGAAGCAAGGAGGTTGCAAGCCAATCAGAAGCCAGTGCCAGAAATTCTAATAGCAAGGGGAAAACAGGCCTCCAAAATGGCCCTCAAAATGTCAAAACATTTCAATCTAAATGGGGTTGTTCTGTTTTGAGCTCGAAACACTTGAAATGGCTTGTTTTGAGTTGAAAGATTTCAACATCGAAATGTTCTGCATATGTATAGTAGGAAGTTATTACATGTTTTAAGGCCTTTCTATCTCTATCTCTATCTCTGTCTCTGTCTCTGTCTCTGTCTCTGTCTCTGTCTCTGTCTCTGTCTCTGTCTCTGTCTCTGTCTAAATCCATTCAAAACTGGAGGCCAGTGGTAAGGATTCTGTCATTTTTCTCTGTAGCATTTTTCCCCATGAGGGAAGCATTCAGTTATATGATTCTCCACTTTGAGTTTGAAATAGTTTGAAATGGTATAGCTCAGGAACAATTTTACTATGGCCCCGTTCACATGTATGAATTCACTGGAGTTAAGCATGGCTGAGGTTTCATTTTGTAACACCACATTATGCCGCAGATGCTCACCAAACTGTGGCCAGCAAAATTCCAGTTCCAGGACAACCCAGCAAGCTCCACTGCCCGGCTGTGGGCAAAGCATCACCACATCAGCAAAGTGGCTGCATTTGGTCATGAGCTCAAAGGGAGCATGTCCTTCATGCTCCTCTAGCTTCCTTGGGTGGATGACAGCTTAACCCTTTCCTCACTCTGCTCCTAGCTATGTTATCCTAATTAATTTTCTGCAAAGCAGTGGATCACAGGACTAATACTTGGCAGCAGAGGGGCACATCCTCCAGCAGGGCCATCCCTAGAGGAGTGCGGGGATCAGGGCAAATTACACATGAGTCCAGGGTTGCTGCTTTGCTGCTTCCATGAAGTGCAGAGAGGAGGAGAGGGAAGGGGGTGGGTGGGGTACATGACATGCAAGGTCCCTTCCTGATTCTCTGCAAAGCAGTTCACCTTTCCTCTCTCCTCTTTTCTTCATGTTCTTCCGGCTATTTGGTTTTGTTTTTTAAGGAGACAGCAGCAGAGCAGTAGAGCGCACACACAGAGAGCTGTTCAAAGTAGTCCTTTCCCCCCACCCCCACTGTTCTCCCCTTTGCTTACTGCAAGGCAGTAAACTTTTCTCTCTCCTCTTTTTCTCATTTCTCCATGTCTCTGTGCCTCCATTCATGTTCACTCAGCCCTTCCCTCAGAGCTCAGTTTGGGCATGGGAAGAAGTGGGGGTGATAGCCCCAACACTGCATGTGGTGCCTCCTTTCATCATCTGAGTGGAAGCAGAAGTAGCAGCAATAGCAGCAAGAGAGAGCAAGCAAGCAACTGAGCAGTCCAGGGCAGGGAGGGAAAGCCCGGAAGGTGGCATTCCCCACCCTGCCTCCCTTCCTGCCACTGCCCAGGTGAGAGAGGGGGAGCTCCGCACAGGAGTGGAGCCACTATGGTGTGAACGGGTTCAAAGAACCCCGGGGCACCAGCCCTCAAGGGCCTGGTGCCCCTGCCCCACCATCTGCATCAGACAGATGCAGGGGGTGAAGTTTTGCTCAGAAATGGGACATGCCCCCTCATTTCTGAGCAAATTCCCAGCCAACAACGCCCCCTGTGTCTGACATCAGATGCAGGGGGGGGCATGGCGACAGGTGAGCACGGGCCCCCCTGGCCTCCCCACAGGCCTGACTCTACACATCTAATTTAAAGAAATACAATGGATATAGAAAGAATGATTTTACTTTACTGGGAAACAAAATACTTTACAGCTCCTTGCAGCAGGAATTAGTAAGAGGTTTGTGTCTCTTTAAATTTCATGGCAAATGTCGCTATTGCCAGGCAAAACAGGAAAGAGAGGGCAGGATGTGGGGGGCGGGACTGAACCTCCAAGAGGCGGCCAGTGAAAGCCACAGCGCCGCTGCCTCTGTGATTGCTGTTTGAAATAGGCACAAAACCGTGGTTATGGCAAGTCAGCAGTCAGGCATAATGCTTCAGCTGCAAAACCTCAGTTGGCAGCGAGCCTTTGGTGTAGCCAAAGGTTACAACTGGAGTTTGTCGAAGCAAACTGGATATAGTTTTTTACACTTAACTGCAGTTTCATGCATTTGTACATAATGGAGTCCCAACCCCTGTCCCAATTAACTGCAGTTATCCTGTACGTCTGAACTGTCTCTGAGTGATCCGCTGTTTGTGTAGATCAGGTCTGTCCATCCTGTCAGAGTAAAAGGAGAAATCTTAAAGGATTTGTGGCTGAAGGCTGCTCATGAGATGAGCAATAATGGCACTATTCACACATTCATAATTATGATTTGAGCACTCAGCACTTGGTGAGCAGCTACTGAATGTGGGATCTGACTTGACTGACAAGTATTACTTTTGAGGAAGTTGATAGAAAAGTTCTCTCTCTAGTGTTTGTCCTGTGATGGCTCGTATACACATGCAAATCTTCAGCTGATGAACATTTGAACAGTAATTAAGTGATGAACATGCATGTGGGAACCTGCTCCAAGTGCCTGTTTCTGTCTTGTTATACATGCCAAGCAGCTGAAACACAGATCAACATTTTTTAAGCACAATGATTTTGTTTTTTTGGTCTGTTGCCGCTGGAGGGCAATTTATGTTGCATTCTTTGCTTGGGGCTGTTCATCAAGGTTGTTCATCTAGCCCTGGGAAAGTTTACAGTGCCCTGTATACTGAATCAGCTAATAAGCATTTTTTCCTAAAGTAATATTATGTATTCAGAGTTTTCCCTGGTTGTTCTTAGACAACCATCACCATAATAAAAAGTGACATTGTGCAAGAGGAAAAATATTATATGTTTGAATAAGACACTATTTCTAGTTTATATGTGGAGATATACAGCCTCCTGCCTTAGCTGCAGAGCCAGATTTTGAGAACTTTTAATTGTGTCATGCACATCTTAAAAATTCTGATTGACATACAGAGCAAGAATGTACTACTTCAGCAAGAGAGCAGCCTAACAGAACTTTCCAACTAACTGCACTGATGTAGCCAGAAAACTATAGTTTTTATGCCCTCCGCTTCCCCAGGAAGCCCTCTGTGCCACCCAAAAAATGTCCCTGAGGATTTTGCAGCCCTCAGGGACATATTTAGTCTTCCCCGGGAACTCCCCTTTGCATAATTGCACAGAGGCTTAAATACTTCTTTACCATCATATTTAAATTGTGTGTGAGATGTGATTCAGATGAAGTTACCCCATACGTGATTATATGGGACAACATGCCAAGAAGGGCTAGGACATGTATGCTCATATCCCTCATTGGGATACGTGGTGGGTGGGGCTGGCCAGATATATTGAACAACTGGTTCACAGTTAAGTAGCTGGATCAGAGCAAGGATCCATCTAGTCTAGCATCCTGTTTGCAACAGTAGATAGCCAGATGGTTGCCCCCACCCCTCCATTTCCACCACCTGCCGTCACAAATGTTGGGAAGAGGGTTTATAAAGAGGTATATATAAAAGGAGTCTGCATTGGCTATAGCTCATTTTGGGTCAGGGAACTTCCCCATAAATGGTTAGACAAGCAGAATGATTGCGCAATCTCTTTGCTCCCACAGCATGGAAGCTTCTCCAAAGTGTGTTCTATACTAGAGCTCAGTATCTACATAAATTCCTGGAGCCATAGAGGACTTTTCCACAGTTCTGTTTGTTTACTTATGTTATGTCCTTCCACTCTTATGGGAAACCAAGATTTCTAGGCAGTCTCCGAGCCAGGCATTGACTAGGTTGAGGAGATTGCCTTGGGACTATTCACACATTATATTGTGCATGCATACATGTTTTTGTATTATTATTATTAGTAGTATTGTTTACACAGTCAGACAGGTGTTATTGACTGGTTTGTTTTATCCAGACATTGAGTCCTTCTCAAGGACCTGGGATGGCTGAATTTTATTATCAATGTTGTTGCTGTTGTTATTGTTATTATTATTATTACCATCATTTATTATATATTTATTATATATTACATTTCAATACTGCCCCCTCCAAAGGCTCTGGATGGTGCACAACAAGTAAAATACAAAAACAAAGGCCATTTAAAACAAAGAGATTTAAACAGTAATAATAAAAAACCAAATTTAAAACAGTTCAGAGCAATTTAAAACCCATTAAGAACACTTAGAAACAATTTAAAAACCTTGGAAGGCCAGGCCAAACAAGTCAGTTTTTAGGGGTCTCTTGAAGGCCAACTATGAGGCCAAACTACAGATATCTGCCAGGAGCGCGCATGTCACAGCCTAGGTGCAGCTACAGAGAAGGCCCAGTTCCCAATCGCCATGTAACTGGAGATTAATGACTAACTTGTATGAATGACTACGCATGCATTTTGAAAAGGAACCCAGGGACTTTACCTCTTAAATGTAAGGTAGAGAGATCGGGGCCATAGGAAGGCTGGCAGCAGCCTCCTTCCTCCTCTTCCTTCTCCTACATCCCCCCCCCACTGCTACCTGTTTCTAAGAGGAGGTGATGGGCACTGCTTCCATGTCTGGATGTTAGACACACCCCTTGCGCCGGCATCAGAAACATGTTGACACAGGGGACATAACTGGCATTGAAGCACAGCCATGCCATCTGTCACCCTCTCCCAATCAGTGAGCAGTTCCTTCACTGGCTGGGTGCTCCTTTTCTCTCCTCCTTTTCTCTCCTTTCTCAAACACTGGAGGAGCTGTTCACTGACTTGGTGGTGGTGATGGATGATGTGTGTGCCTTGATGCCCATCACACACTGTGTCAACCTGATTTTGAGATCAGTATAGCTGACATTGAAACATGGAAGTGTTGCCCGTTGCCCTACCAGCCAGCAAGCGGTTCATTGTGAACTCTGGAGGTTGTGTGTGTGTGTGTGTGTGTGTGTGTGTGTGTGTGTGCCCTGGGAGGCCCCCAGACATCTGTGGCTCAGGGACATTTGTCTCTCTCCCCAAGTCCAATGGCAGTCCAATGGTGGCTATGGCACTGGTAGAGATTGTGTGTACTGCACATAACAGTACACGTGTACAAACCAAGAATCTGTGTACACTGTACACAGATTGTATGTACAACATAATGTGTGACTAGCCCTCTTGTTTATGAGAGAAAGAAGAGCATCTGCATCTGAGTTCTAATCATGATGTTGGTCACGGTTGTAATTTTTTCTTTTCAGCCAATGTTTTTGGTAAATTTTCATGGTTATTTTCATTCTTTACATTACTTTTAGTGCAAAGGTTTTGAGATATGGGGAGAAAACCTTTGTAGTAGAATTAAAACACAGAACTTTGGGGCTGTAGAACAGCACTCTTACCAACAACTTATATCAACAGGGCAGCAGAGGTTTTATTTTGAATAAGTGGCATGAAAAGTTGATTCTTAGTTTTTGTTCTGCCTTCCAGAAAAACCTGTGCTAGTTTACTTAGCTGAGTATGTAATCTTGTTGCCCTGTAAATCTGTGCCTCTGCCTTGTTATTTCTTAATCGTTCAAGTGATTGCTCAGTCGTTGGAGTTAATTGGCAAGGTTTAAGCCGAGACACAAAAAGCAGCATGGATCTGCTGAAGCAAGGCGAGGGTTTTATTGCATTCATTTCCATTTTATTTATGGTGCTAATATGCTGAATTCTACCAATTATACACTGGTGTAGATGCAAAAATATATTTACATGGAACTACTAAAGTGGTGAACTGGGTAATTACTGATAGGATAGAAAATTGCCAATTTATTCCCAAATATTCCTTGCATGCTTCCTCCCTAATGGGCATAAACTGCTGACAGTGGTACATGAATTTCAATAAGAAAGCTTCTATTACCATTTTGAGTTAGTAGTACAAAGCACAGAGCTGCCAGTAAACTCTGCACTTAAAGTATAACCATCGAGATGGTATTGGATCGTGCTCATGTCATCCTGGGTGGGGTGACAGGAAGGCAGAGGCAAGGACAGTCTATCACATGGAAGAGCAGAGTCCCCTGGTCACTCAGACCAGTGAAGAAGCCTCACCTGGAAGCTTTGGTATAGGTCAGGCAGTACCCCTTGACCTTCTTTGACCTATTGTTGAAAAGAGCTTCTTTGCTGGCCTAGCCAGTTTCCCTTCTTTTTTCTCTTTCGGCTAGGGCTTTGTGGTGGCACACAGGCTGAACAGCCTCGTTCCTTTGGATCTGTTACAAACCTGGATCCTGACACATAGCAGGTTTTAGTAATCTGCTATGGTTATTAAAAGTATTTGATGCCATTCTCTAATGTTTTCTACATTTTCTAGGGCAAATCCTGGATAAATTAACAGGAACTTTTTCACACCTGGCTTTTCGTTTGCCTCTCCTCCGGAATGGAGGTGTGTGTTCACATATCGGCCAAATTTACCCCAAGTCCCTGCGAGCTATTGGGGAGCATTTCACACACAATTTGGGTTTTTAAATTGCACGTTAGAGTGTAGCCCACTTTATATCCGGGGTTTAAAAGTTCCCCTTTTTGCATCAGTTTTTTTGGACAACTCTGAACTTGCAGTAAAGCCTCTCAGTAAACCTACGGTAAAGCCTGCTGTCTGGGAAAGCTCCAGGTAATCTCTCAGAACAATCGCTGATTTGAATATTAAACATTAAACAAAACACTTCAAGGCAGCAATTCTATGTGCCCTTTCTTGAAAGTGGGACTTCTGAATAATATGTCAATGATATGTGTATTTATTTTATTATATGTATATTCCACTTTCTTCCATCATGGATCTCAAGGCAGTGGACATGTGGTTTCTAAGCAGTCATTTATCCAGGCCCTGACTGGACCTCCTGGGGGGCCCTTTCTTCTCCAGGAGAGCATGAGACTGAGAGACAGAAGAAATGACAAATCTCATACTCCCCAGCTGGAAATGATGTTTCCAAGCCTGCTCAGTAGCATCGTTTCATTTTAGGTATGAGGCCTTTAAGGAAGCCTCTGTATCCAGCAAGCCCTACTCACCCTCTCATTATTGTTATTACTTATTATTACTAGTGGCAGGAGAATGGGTGATCCCTATTATAAGTCAGACTTGAATTTGAGAGCCTGGACCTACTTTGTAATGGAATGAGACTTTCCAGTTTATTTTGAACATTGGAATTCACCCTATCATTAGTTCTAACCACTTTGCATGAATGTGGCATTTGTTTTTGTGGAATCTGGTCTGACACAGAATGGGGTCTGTTGCACCTTTTTATCTGGCCAGGCCTTTTTAGGAAGTGTATTGTCCCTATCTGTCACTTAAAGTAAAAGTAAAGTTGTGCCATCAAGTCAGTGTTGACTCCTGGCGACCACAGAGCCATGTGGTTTTATTTGGTAGAATACAGGAGGGGTTTACCATCGCCATCTCCCACGCAGTATGAGATGGTGCCTTTCAGCATCTTCCTATATTGCTGCTGCCCAATATAGGTGTTTCTCATAGTCTGGGAAACATACCAGCAGGGATTCGAATCGGCAACTTCTTGCTCCCTAGGCAAGTTACTTCCCTGCTGTGTAGGCAATCCCAAACTTGCCTTCCTTGAATTTCCCCAAATCACCATAAATGCTAAACTGCTTTGTTGCCAGGTAAAACTAAAGTTGTCCAGGTAGCATGGTGTCATTCAAAACTTGTCATTCAAACTCAAACCCAGTTCTGATTATACAGTGTGAATTGGGGATGGGCACTCTTTTGCCAAAAGGGCCAATAGGTTGGGTTAAAAGGAAGGGGCACTGGGTGGGAAGGAGATGGGTTAAGCTTTAATTTTGATTTGGCTCAGAAATAAGCTGATGTACTTCTCAGTTATGACAGTAGTGGCCGGTGCGGGCGCCACCAGGGGGACAGTGAGAGGCACCTTTAAGCATAAATTAGAAGGTGCTTACCATTGGCTTCTGTGGAGCCAATCCCCCATCAGTGGCCAGTTGAGTGGCAGAGACGATACCCCACCACAGGGGGTGCTGGGAGGTGCACTGCTGCCTGGAGCAGCTTGCAGGTGCTGCTGGAGCTGAGGTGAGCACCTTCTAATTTATGCTTAAAGGTGCCTCTCACCGCCTTCACCCAGCAGCACCTACACCAACCACTTTTGAGTTATGAGGAAGTAGTCGTTGCATGCCATAACTGATGTGAGGCACTGGAGGATCATCCACCCTCACACACTGGAGCTTCTCAGAAATCCAGGCCTCTCTTCCTACTGCATCTCTCACCCATAAGCTCATTGGGAGACCACTGGGAGTAGCATTGATACAGCACAGTCTTTCTGACTTCCACGGAATTCCTTGAACTTTAAAAGTTGCAAGCACTGTAGCCTAGTTCAGGGATTCTCAACGTTGGGTCCCCAGACGTTATTGGACTTCAACTCCCATAATCCCCAGCCCCAGTGTCCTTTGGTTGGGGATTATAGGAGCTGAAGTCCAATAACATCTGGGGACCCAATGTTGAGAATCCCTGGTCTTGTTCAAGGGCCCCCAACCGTGGATCCCCAGAGGTTGTTGGACTACAATTGCCATCATCCTCAAATGATGGGAGTTGCAGTACAACAATATCTGGGAATCCAAGCTTAGGAACCCCTGGGCCAGCTAATCTGTTTGGTACAATTGTTGGCAGGAGTGCCCAGGGCCAACAATGGGCTTGCAACATGGTGCAACTGCATTGTACTGAGGTACCACCATGAGCCAATGCTTTCATGTGGGACCTATACCTGTGGTGGCTACAATTTGTGTAACCACAATATGCATTTTGTAGTGGCTTTGAGTAATGGCCCCATGTGGAACTCTGCTTTTATACAAATAATAGCTCCACATGTTATGAGCCAGTTGAGAGCCCTACATCTGAATATCTCTGGTCCTGTCATTTTGACCGTTTCCTAAATAAAGTGGGCTTTTAAACAGATCACATTATTATTCATTCTCCCTGCATCTCTAGTTCCACGCTGAGCAAAATTACTGCAGCTGTAAAAGTTGTAGATGTTTCTGTGACAATTCTGGATTAGGGTCAACTTTGGTATTTTATTTATTACTCAGCAAGGAGATATTGCTGCTGTCGCACATAAATTGTTGTGACAGTGAATTGATGGCAAAGGTTTCAGTACAAGAGTTATAAGCTGCTTTTAGCAACGATTTGGGAAAAAGATAATATATTTTTAAATCAGGCTCCTACCTTATACATGATATGGCAATTTTAATACCAGACATTCCTGGGATGGAAAGATGTCCAATGAATTGAACCCAGCAGCAAGCCCAGTGCTCAAATGCATCTTATTTAATACCTCCCTCAGAAGGGCAGTGAGACAAATGTCAACTATTAATATCAACTTCCATGTTTCTAGTGCCATCCTCTGAGTCATTGAACATCGGGAGACCTGAGTTCAAATCCCCATTCAGCCATGATAATTGTTGGGTGACTCTGGGCCAGTCACTTCTCTCTCAGCCTAACCTACTTCACAGGGTTGTTGTGAGGAGAAACCTAAGTACCGGTATGTAGTACACCGCTCTGGGCTCCTTGGAGGAAGAGCGGGATATAAATGTAAAAATAAAAATAAAATCATGAACCCTAACCCACTTGAAGGATTTTGCTATTCTGTGAGGCTGTTCTCATGACCAAATGTGTGTGTGTGGGTGGGTGGGGGGGTGATGGAGGGAAGGCGGGATCCTCCCTTCCTGCTTCCAGATGACCAGAGCCTCCTTTTGGCTCTGCAGTTCATGTTAGGAATGTGCGAGCCAGCTTAAAATAGAGCCGTCTCGAGCTCGACTTGAAGGCTTGACCTCAAACAAATCTGGGCCCAGTTTGGTGCTAAACCGAGCCAGCCAAGCCAGTTCGGCTTGGTTTGAGGGTGGTGGTGAGTGATAAAATTGAGATTAAAAAAGTAATAATTTACCACTGCCGAAGGCTGCAGCGGCCTTGGGGGGGGGTCCCTCCAGTGGCTTCCCCTCCCCCTGCCAGCCTCCCCTGAGTCTCCCTAGGCCAGTTTGGCCCATTTTGGCCCTCTGCTCACTCACAGTGGCCATTTTCTGGTCCGCCACATATGCACACTGGCCCGGGTCATGCAAATCGCCAGTGCACATGCACAGCAGCCCCAATGGCCAATACAGGCACAGAGGGCCAAAACAGGCTGAACTGGCCCAGGGAGACTCAGGGGGAGGCTGACGGGGGAAGGGGGAGCAACTGGAGACGTCCCCTGTAGTAGCAGCAGCAGCAGCAGCAGCAGCAGCAGCAGCACCCTGTGAGGCTGCCTTAGTCCTTGGTGGTGGTAAGTCATTACTTTTAAAACTCAGTGGTATTGTCCCCACCACCATTGAACAGTACCCTAACCTTGCTCAAATTCTAACCAAACCAGATCTGGCCTGAGGGGGTGCCCAAACTGAACATGCTCAGTCTGGTTTGGATTCAAACCAAACTGGGCAATGCAGTTTTATGCACATCCCTAGCTCATGTGTCCACATGAACATTGCAGTGGTGGTCTCCAGAGCTGAAATTAGGAACTGGAGCCTCCACCTATTCCAGAATGCATTGCATGGGCAGCAGAGGTAAAGGTAAAGTGTGCCGTCAAGTTGATTTCAACTCCTGGCGCCCACAGAGCCCTTTGGTTTTCTTTTGGTAGAATACAGGAGGGGTTTACCATTGCCTCCTCCTGCGCAATATGAGATGATGCCTTTCAGCATCTTCCTATGTCACTGCTGCCCGATATAGTACCAGCAGGGATTCAAACTGGCAGCCTTCTGCTTGTTGGTCAAGTATTTCCCCGCTGCGCCACTTAAGGTGAGGCAGTCTTGAATTCTGCAACACTTCTCTTCTCTTTGAGGCTAAGAAAGTGTACGCTCCATTTACCTCATTTTGGTACAGGCTCCAGAGGTGAGTTTCCTGCAGTGCTGCCACTGGGAGCCACACAGCTCCTGCTGGTTCACATGCACAGCAAAGATCGGGCTAAGCCAGGCAAGCCCGATCTTTGCCGTGCATGTGGACAACCTTATTGTGAAGCAAAAGAACAGGAACGTGACATAGGAGTTGGTATTTCCGGCGCAGCCCTTTCCCTGTGTTCTCTGTCGCATCTAGTAGTTCCATCCTCAGCCCAGATTTTTGTAGAACATGAGACATCCTAGTTGCTCACAACCCCGCTTTTCGTTTAGAAAGAAGCTGAGTGACAGACTCCCATGGAAAAGCAGCTCTTCATAAGGGAAGAGACATTTCTTTGTTCTTTTCTGTTAAAAAAAAAATTCAAACACAATACAGGTGTAAATAAAACATACAAGCCAAGCCATGAGAGCTTATGCACAACTAGGGCAAGTTTGGTTGTTAGACACATAGCAGGGGTGCTGACAGTCCTGATTTATGCAAACGATGTGAGCTCAGAGACAGAAGTGCTAACAGTAGAGCCCATAGCAACAGCAATCCTGGAGAACAAACTCCTTTCTCTTCTCAGCTTTGCTCTCTGTCCTTGCCACCATCTTGCTCGCAACTGACAGGTGCAGTACTGGGATGTTTCCCACAGCACAGAAATGTCAAACAAGCTGAAGGACATTTCCCACTCTTGGTTGCTTTGTTGCCAATGCTTTCTCTGTAGTTGGGCCTTTGGATGTATCACTCTGCCTTCAGACTCTGTGAGATATTGATTTTATGCTATGCAGACTTATCTTGTTGCGGAATGGTGGTAAATGCCCTAGCTAGCAGCCGCACAAGGAACTGAACTAATTTTGTTATGTAGGAAGAGGCACAGCAAACTCAAAACTTTCTTGACTTTTAACATGCTTAATTCTAGAGCTCTACTAACCATCCATAATGGTTACAATGCACGCCTAGACCCATTAGTGGCCCAAAGCTGGAAAAGAAAGGCTGCAAACTAAATTGTGATGAGATTACCTGGTGGGTTAGGGGCAGAGCCTTGTGGAATTTGGTCAGTTTGTGGGAGAGTCTTGCAGAATCTGCTGAGTTAGGAGCGAAGCATGCAGAACCTGGGACATGTGAAGCTGTCTTATACTAAGTCAGACCACTGGTCCATCTAGCTCTTTCTTATCTATAGTGATTGACAGCAGCTCTCCAGGGTTTCATATAGAGAAGGGCCTTTCTCAATCTTACCTGAAGATGGCAAGTACTGAACCTGGGACCAGGGGCGGATTAAGGGACAGGCAGAGTAAGCACTTGCCTATGGCGGCAAAATCTGAGGGGTGGCAAATCAGTGCCACTTCCCTTTTTTTAACCTTTTAAAAAACACTGAAGTGTGGCAGTGGGATGGGGGAGGCAGCAGCCTCAGGGGCTGCAGGGAAGGTGGGGGGAGGGCAAGGGGGAAAGTTCCCCTTAATTATAGCTTTAGAAAAACGCTGCTGTATGGTGGGATGGGGACAGCGGCAGACAGGGACAGAGAGGGGTGCCAAATCCTTGGCTGCCTACAGGCAGCAGAGAGCTTAATCCGCCCTTGCCTGGGATGTTTCTGCATTCATAGCATGTGCTCTTGGTAAGTCAAGGGTAGAGTATGCCAAGTCAGGGGAGCAATCAGAGTAGAACTAAGTGTGTACTGGGTGGAGGCTGGTGATTTCAAGTTAGGCCAATTATAAAAAAAGAAGTATTTGTTGGCCTTGTAAGATAATGGAGTGTTAGAAAATATAGTGGAAACGGTAGTTGGATAGTGGAAACAGTAAATGGTATGAAACAGTAGGTAGTGGAAACAGTAGATGGTATAGTGGAAACATAAGAGCAAGTGATATCCCAGAATGCAATTAAAAGGTTGGTAGTCATTGGCTGACATACTGAGCAATATTATGCACATGGTGGAACATAATGTTTGTACAGTTGTGCAAAAGCACTGTTGTGCAAGTGCGGAACTTGCATAAATGGAGTTGCACATCAGTGCAACTATTATAATTACAACTCCATTTGCACAATTTTTGCACTTGCACAACAGCAGTCTCATGCAACTGTGAAAAGGTTATGTTCCACTGCATGGGTAACATTGCACAGTCACTATCTGTAGTATCGGCAAGCTCCAACAGAATTATTAGATATTGATTGTCCCAGCCTTTAGGCTAGTGGCTCCCAATCAGGGTTCCTCCAGATGTTGCTTAACTACAACTCCCATCATTCCCAGCTACAATTTATTGTGGTTGGGGGTGATCAGAGTTGTAGTTCAGCAACATCTGGAGGAACCTTGGTTGGGAACCACTGCTTTAGGCCTTCAACATGATTTACATTTCTCTCTCTCGCTGATCTGTAAGCCAGTAATTCCCAAATAAACTGGTTTCATTAGTGCCTTTGATTGGGATCAGAACTTCTCTCTTATCAGCAGCCTGTGACTCTAGCCACAAGGCTTCTGCAACCTACTTCTGCTTCCCCAATTACCATTTTTTCACCAATCCACTAGTGTAAAAGATATGTTGTTTATGCCACAGAGTTGGTTCAGAAATGTATATCGTCTGATTTCATATTACTTTATGAGGAGACCAGAATGTATGACCTGATTCTACCTGCACACTGAAGTGGTAAAAGATTCTGCCATCTCAGTCTGTGGCTGCATTGTGTGTAATGTATAGCTCTGCTCTGACACTTCACTTTTTGAGCGGCTGAATCTGACTGGAATCCATTTTCTGCCCTCATAGATTGAATCATAGCAAAAATCAGTTTGATCCAGGGTGGATCCAGACACAGTGATGAACTTTGCCTTCAAATATGGGTGGCACCAACAGTTGTAAATTGCTTGTGAGGGTATCCCCCCCCCCAATCAGTGAAGCACTATGTGGTATGTGTGCGAGGAATCCTTCCTCCTTCCACCTCATTATCTTCTGCAGCTTCTCCCTCAGCTGTCCCCCCGCCCCCCATGCCCAGTGGGGCTCAGAGACCAGAAATATACAGACTAGGAGAAAAAATGACTGGGAGAAGAGGGGCTGCTGTGGGGAAGTTGTCAGTAGGTGAAGTGTTCTTCAGCACCCCATTGTGCCTGCCACTTCTTACGTGAAATTGCACCACCGCACACGCCCTGCTTTACAGCTATTCAGAGGTGCTCTTACTTCTGGACTTCGGGGCCAAAGTCCAGGGCCTCCACAGCCCCTGGAGGGCCCCAAATCCTGTTTAGTCTCTCCCAGGTGGTGTGGTTGCCCGACCGAGCATGAGGATGCTTAATTTGCAGGGGAGGGGGGCCTCCAAAGGCCTCTAAGTCCAGGCTCCAAAATTACCTAGGTGCACCTCTGCAGCTATTTGGTGGTGACCTTCATTTGAAATTCTGCTATCGGAGTCTGCCACAATTCCATTTAGTTCTGCTTCTCCCTCACAACCTATATTAATAAAAGCTAACAGACATTATGAGGAAAAAGGAAATGGAAATATGCCATGACTCTTTGACTACTGCTAAGACAGAGTCTTTGGGTTCTAAATCCTGACAAGACCATGCTATCCAGCTCTCTTCTAAAACTCAAGATTCGCTGATTTTGTCTCTCTCTCTCCTTAACTAGTTTTCAGATATGTCCTCCACGCAGAGCTCTATTCTGACAGCTAGCACACATGCAACACAGCTGCTCTCTATTTCTCTTTTCTCCGAGTACATTATCCTTTCATTCTTGAAGTATTAACATGTATTCATTACTATCTGACTTCTCAGCAAGCAAGTACCCTTATGTTTGTATATGCCAAAAATGAACTGTTCCCATAATTGCATTTTTCCACCGGTGTATGCTTCCCGATATTGTGAGCTCTAGTATTTAATTAGGCCTCGTTACTCTTCAGCCCAGGATGATCCTTTAATTTCTTCTTTGCATACAAAATGTAGCTAAACCATTTGTCCATAGCAGGGTGAATGTAAAGAACATAAAATATAGTTTAGAGCTCCTACAAAATGTAGTAACTGAAAGGACTATTAAAGTGTGAATGCCATTTAAAAGACTTGGACTGCAAATATATTCTTTGTATTTTCTTGTGCACTAAAGAGAATTGCAAAGTTTGAAAGCTCAAAGACATTGACACTCAAGTGTTAGCAGATACTGTGACTAACAGGAGGAAAATTATTCAAAGTAGTCCCACTGAAATTACTCAAAAGTAGTCCCACTGAAATTAAAAGGACAAGTTAGGCAATCTCGTTATGCTTAATGATGTAATCATTCTGGGGGGCTTCTGGCTGGGGGGTGGTGGTGAAATGATAGCCAGCAGTGGACTAGGAAATTTCTCAGAATTTCTCATCACCACCCAAAAAACATCACCAAAATTGCCCCCTTGCATTTGTGCCACCTGAGAACATGAGAAAATGAGAAAGGCATTTTGGATCCATCCTTCTTTAAACATGTTGTTTGGGTTATAAATAGCAGTTGTGTCCCAACAGACTGTGTGGGGAGAGGGAATTTAATCTTTTGCCCCGCCATGGTCACAGTCCAGATCAGGTGCCCCTGTAGCTTCTCTCTTATATACCCCAAATGTGCAGGGCCCAATGACAAATTTAAAGTCAAGTCTAGGTGGGTTCTAAGATTCCCCCTGTAGCAGGAGACATGGCTGTTGACGTGGGGCAGGATGTGGTACTTGGTTGCTACCACTGAGAAGCAACTGTGGGGGGAAGTGGCCCATGTCCTTACCATTGGGCATTTTGAGGTAGTGTAAGGGGCAAAGGAAGGCTCGGCCAGTGCTGTGCAGATGCACAGCTGCTGATGGGTGTCCAGTACTGCCCTGTAGCTACTGATATAAGTATCCCATGCTGCTCTGGAGGCTCTTGTAGCTGCATTGGTAAAATGTTGCTCTCTGGAGTGAAAGATCCAGTGCCTCATCCATAATTATTGTTGCTGGCAGGTAGGAGTTGCTGGCAGGTAGGTAGTTGCTGGCAGGTCTGTGTGGACGCACCAGAACCACAGCAGAACTCAGCAGAACTTCTTCTGGGGGATGTGCTGCCTGTGAGTTCTGCAATACAGGCCTCCTAGCCACTGGGCTGTTGTGTGAATTCAGTGTTATGACTGGAATTACACTCCTCCTTTCTCGATTCAGCCCAGAAATATAATACTAGACATAAACATAATGGCGTACAGGGCCCCACTTCAGATTTCTGTAGACTTTTGTCCCTTTCCCCTCAGGGCGGATCTGCCAGAGAGATCCAGGATTTAGCATAGCTGCGATTGGGCAGCAGCATGTCTCACCCAATACAAAACACAGGAGTTCATGCTCCTTCTAACTCGGCTCATATTTCATGTGAAAAAATAATTTTGTTTCTTTTTAAACATTTAAGAAGAAACAAAACTTAAATTTCCCACATGAAATCCGACCTGAAGTGTCTGCATACAAATAATTGGTGCACAAGGCTTCTCCATGCAACTTGGCCGGAAGGGGATCTGAGGGAGTAATTTAAGTAGATTAACCTTTGCTTCAATCTTGGAGATGTTTTGTTTGGTGGATACCTGATTCGAGGTAGGGGTGTGCAAGCCAGCTCAGTTTGAGCCAGGCTCGACATTGAATCAGCTTGGCTCGACAGGTTAGGGGTTGAACTGAACCGGGTCCGGTTCGAACTGAGCTGCCTCAGAGCTCTATTGGTAAAATGGGAATCTGGTGAGGCCGGGAGGGGAGCAGAGGTGGCTTGCCTAAGGGTAGAACATATGGGAGGGGAATAAGTAACTACTTACAAGTATAAATTGTTGCCAGAACCTAAGGGGTATACTCGTGGGTCAAATGGGCTGTAACCCAGAATTTGGCTTAAAATAAGCCAAATCTGGCAACAGCAGCCATGAGAAGGAGGGTGACAGCTACCCCCACCCCTGCCAGCCTTCCCTAGAGTAGGCAGGGTCAGCGGCACCCTAGTTCGAGCCTTTTCAGCCAGGTTTAGGCCTTTTTTGGCCCAATTCGGGCCTCTGCAAACATATGCAGGCCATTTCTAGTGAACTCTGCACATGTGCAGGCTATTTGCATGACCACACAATTGCATGGTCACACAAATGGCCAATTGTTTGGTCACACAAATGGCATCTCCATATGCACACAAATGGCCTCTGCATATGCACGGAGGTCACTAAAATGGCCTCCATGCATGTGCAGAAGCTTGAATCGGGGCAAAGAAGGCCTGAATCTGGGCACTGCCAGCCCTGCCTAATCTGGGGGAGGCCAGTGGAGCTGTGGGGGAAAGCCGCCACTGCCCCTGCTGCCCCCCCCCCCGGCCACTAATGCTGCAACCACCACTGGCACTTGTAAGTAGTTACTTTCCCTTCCTGCTCCTTTTTTGGTAAAGGGGAATCCTCACCAGATTCCTCTTTCCCAGTAGAGCTCTGAGCTGGATGGAACCGGCTTGGTTCAGACTCGAACTGGGTCTAGTTCATCTGGGCACAAAACTGAACCAGGCTGGGTCAGCTAGAATCCACTTCGGATTTGAGCCAAACTGGCAAAACTGGTTTTCTGCGCATCTTTAGTTTAAGGATACCCTTAAACCTGCCATTTTAAGTCCAGAGTTAAGGATTTCTCATTTTGGCTCAAGCTCCACAAAGCAGAGAAATTGGAACCTAAGCATGATACTTTAACAGATGTGCCATGTGATCAGTAATGTGCCATGTGATCAGTAATGTTGTGCAATGTGATCAGTAATGTTGTGCAATGTCACAAGTAGTGCTCGCTTACAACTTGCCTTCCCCACACCCCACTTTTCCTTGGTCTTTGAGGCCCAAATCAACATAGGGAGGATGGAGTGCCTGGCACCAGCAAAGATGCCCCATGTTGTCCTGGTCCTATATGTCCTTATGAAGCATTGATATTGCTAGAGGAATTATCCTGTGAGTGTTTTTTGTTTACATCTTTAGCTTGCAGGATGGGTTCAGCAATTGGGAGGTGGTCCTTTTCTAGCACCCTTCTTCATCCGCATCATGACTCAGTAGAATTGAGGTCTTATGATGCATTCCAGTAAAGGCTGGATGGCAGCACCATACGAATCTTGTCCCATGCTCAGGGAGAAAGTTTATTGGATGCTCCTCTGTCAGTGGCTTGCCTCTCTTCTGTTGGGGACTATAGACTCTGGAACACACTCCAAAATGAAATCAGAATCTCCTCATCTCTTTGTTTTTAAATGACTTTTGAAAAGACACCTGTTTCATCAGGCTTTTAGTTTATGATGTTTTAAAGCGTTAAAGTTATTGTAATTTGTTTTATATTATGCTTATATTATTCTTAGGTTTTAGGTTTTTGTTTAAATTGTAAACTGCTCTGAGATTTTATATAGGGCAGTATATAAATGTGTTAAAAAAAAAAAAACAAGACTTAGAAGATGCTAAAAACCTCAGAAGATGGTCCCATAGACTACAGAGGATGCTAGAGTCGCTAGTGTCTTCTATAGTCTCTGGTCCCTTCCAGTTCTCTTTTTAAAGCCTTAGCTGGTGCACAGAGGACCACAGGAGGAGGGGGAGAAGAACAAGGCTGCTCCAACTGATGAAGGGGGAGGTGTCCCATGGGACCCCATGCATGGAAGCTTGTGCTGTCAGTCCAGACTTCATTACCCAGCCCTAGAAATTCCCCTGCTGAATGATGTGAGAGCTTGTTTCTTACATAATGGATTTTCTAGTAAAAAATAGTACGTCAGGGGTTTTCAAACTTGATTTGCCAGATGTTGTTGGGCGACAACTCTCATCATCCCCAGCAACAATGGCTGGGGATGATGGGAGTTGTAATCCAATATCTGGCAACTGAAGAATGAAAACCCTTGCAGTAAGGCTCAGATGCTTCACACGGCAGCACAGGACCAGGACACCATGGGGCATCCTTGCTGGTGCCAGGCATTCCATCCTCCCCATCTGGATTTGGGCCTCAAAGACCAAGGAAAAATGAGGGTGATTGCATGGAGGGCAAGTTGTAAGCAAGCACAATTTGTGACATTGCACAACATCATTACTGTCGTGTGGCATGTATGTTAAAGCATCAGACTTAGGGTTCCAATTTCCCAGCTTTGTGAAGCTTGAGCCAAAATGAGATAGCCTTAACTCTGGTCTTAAACCAACAGGTGTTTTATCTAATATAAATTGGCATTGGCAGAGCATCTTTTAAAGGCTATTTTCCAGTGGGCTTATGAGATCACCCAGCATTCTCTCTGTGTGTTTCTGTGTGTGTCCCCCCCCCCCCCGGCCATCAACTTTGCAACGCCTGGACCAATATGAACCAAATTGGGTACAGCTGCAGTGAGTGATAGATAGGGACACCTCAAAGGCATAGTTTGATGATGTCATCCACCCCAATCCAAGATAGCAGCCATGTGAATTTTTGAGGCGCAAGTGGGCTAACTTGTGAACTGCCTAACAAATTTGAACCAAATTTGCTACAGCTGTAGGGACTCATAGGAATGCCCAATGGTTGTGGTGTGTGATGATGTCATCCAGTTCACGATGGCGGCCACGTTAACATCTGAGGTGCAAGCAAGCTAATTTGTGGACTGTCTAACCAATTTAAACCAAATTAGGAACAGTTGTAGTGAGTGACACATAGGTGTAGAATTATACTAGCCTTGTGATAGTAGTGATATATAATGTACTTGGCTAACTTGCAAGTTATAAAGATGTAGGAATATATATTAACAATAAACAATATATTAATGTTTAACATAGGAATAATTGGCTGGACTCCAAGCTCTTAATAATCTAGAGATAAGAAGCAATGTATCAATTGTACTAGCTCACTTCTGTAACCCAATGAGCCATGTGATCTTGACAAATTGGAATGCTTAGGTAGTACTAACAAACGGTATGTATGGAGGAATGCATGAGTGAGCAACATGAAGAGCGCCCCTAGCCCCACTCCCTCTCTAACACGGACAATGTTTGGAAAGACACCAAGGCCCGAAGAATCGGTGAGAACCAGGGAGGACTGCCAGTGACGTTGTAAAGGAAGAAAGAGCTGAAGGAGACAGGATGAGTACGTCTTGTAATCACAGAGATGAAAGTGGACTGCAAATGTACCAACCGGAACCGGACTGGAAACTTCCCTTTATAAGTCAGGCAGGAAACCAGAAGACCCCTGAGAAGCACTAACATCCCAAGCGAGGCCTCTATGCTTCTTCCAACACCCCTTTCAAAGACTGATCACCTTTGGAGTGGGGCTAGGTGAGTATGTGTGTGTGTGCGTGTATGAGTTAGAAGCTAGCTTGCTGTTTAACTGACTGAAATAAACGTGGATCCTTGATTGAGTAAAACCAGCTGGTGTCTGTGTCCGTTTTCCTGGGGCTACCTTGTTGGTGGTGGTGCAGTGCTAAAAGGACTTAGAGTAAATAAAGGTCCCACATAGGGACACCTCAATGGCATAGTTTGTGATTATGTCATCCACTCCAATCCAAGATGGTGGATGTGTGAAAGTTTGAGGTGCAAGTAGGCTAACTTGTGGACTATCTAACTGATTTGAAACAAATTAGGGACAGTCATAATGAGTGACACACAGGGACATCTCAGTGGTGTCATTTGTGATGATGTAATCCACCCTGATTCAAGATAGTGGAACCATAAACTTTTGAGGCGCAAGTAAGCTAACTTGTGAACTGCTTAACTGATTTGAACCAACTTTTCTATAGCTGTAGGGACACATAGGGACACCTCATTGGCAAAGATTGTGACAATGTCATCCATCTCAGTTCAAGATGGTGGACACGTAAACTTTGGAGGCACAAATGCACTGCCTTGTGGACAGTCAAACCAATTTGAACCAAATTTGCTACAGCTGAATGGACACATAGAGATGCCCCAATGGCGTAGTTTGTGATGATGTCACCCACCCCGATCCAAGATGGCAGATGCATAAATTTTTGAGGTGCAAGAGATCCAGCTTGTGGACCTTGATTTGCACCAAATTTAGTCCAGATGTACAGACAGTGAAAGGAAAGTAGGCTGATTAGTTCTTACTAGAACAACTTGTTCAATGTTAAAAAAAACCTTCTTTAAAAAACACATTCTTCATACACAATGAGACCTGAGATAAAAAATAGTTTGATTTTCTGTCTTTGCTGCTACCTTTTTCTTTCTGAATAGACATGCTACTGCCTAATTACAGCTACACTAAAATCCTGTATTTACATTGGGTACTTTCTATTTCCACCTGGTGGGCGAAGGGACAAAAAGGACAAAAAGAGAAGCATTCCTTCTCCCCCTTTAATCATGCCCTGCATTTTATGCTGGTCTATGACCGTAATAAAGATGATTGATTGAGAAGCATTCCAAATTTCCTATCCAGACAATGAGTTGGATTACTCTGTTTTCTCATGCCTATGATTTATCCCTGGCAAATAGATCATTTGCCAGCAGCTGCCAGGGGCCGCAAGTCTTTGTCTGAGGGAGTTAAGTAGCTTGGGGCTTTCAATTGCTGCCCTAGCAAGTGAGCTATGAAGGACCATGGTGTGGCTTCTTAATTATCTCCATGGCATTTGCTGCCTGTTGATTTGTGTATTCCATACGAAGGTAACGTGAGGGGCATTATCAGTGGCTGTTATTGTGACTGGTGGGTGAAGGGGTATAGTAGCCACCATTGGACAAGGGAGAAACAAATGCTCCAGGGATGCCAGGGTCTGGGCGGCTGCCACAGCACCTCCTCACCCCCTTCTGCACCCAGCCAATGAATGAAGTGCTTGCCGGTTGGGAACGTGAAGTTTGCCAACCCTCATTGGTTTCTTCCAGCCGATTTTGTTCATCAGCTGGATGCTCTCTTTCTTCGGAGTGAGGGAGAAAAAGAACATTCAGCTGGTGAAGAAAGTGTCAGCCAGCTGGGAAGAACTGATGGGCCACATGTCCCTCCACCCAGTGCTTTCCACACCCTCTGTGTTGGCATGTGCCTGGTGCTGGTGGAAGGGCATGGCCAGGGTGTATGTGTGGTGATGGGGTGGGGACAACTGGTGACAACATGTTCCTGGTCTACTACCAAGCCCACTATGTGTCAAGATGGGTGCCAATGTAGTTCCTAGAGGTGGTATAGAGAGCAGCTGTTGTTGTTGGTGGACAGGTTCCTTTCCCCTCAATCTATTACTGTGCTTTTGATTTTGCTGCTGGGGGAGAGTAGGACCCCAGTTAGCCAGGCTAGTGCAAGCTTTGGCATCATTTTATCAGGATTACCATGTCCATCTCTTATTTATTTATTATTATTATTGTTATTATTATTGAATAATAATAATTCAATTTATTCGATTGATTGTCCGTCTCCTCTCTATGGCATCTCATAGAGAGCCAGCATGGTGCAGTAGTTAGAGTGCTGGATTAGGACCGGGAAGACCCGAGTTCAAATCCCCATTCAGCCATGATACTTGCTGGGTGACTCTGGGCCAGTCACTTCTCTCACAGCCTAATCTAAAGTGTGTAGTACACTGCTCTGGGCTCTTTGAAGGAAGAGCGGGATATAAAATGTAATAACTAAATAAATTGAAATTAATTTTGGTTGAATCCTAGAGTTAGCGATTTCTTACTCAGAACCCAAAGGATGGATTCTTTGCACTTTGAGAAGAAGCATATCTCACCCAAGGAGACTTTCTCTAGAAAAGACATGATGCATAATAACCATTTCATTGATGAGTTCATTTAATTTTTGCCCTTCTTTTAAAAAGGTTAAAATGAATCTAATTATATTAAACTTTGCTTGTGACCTCATGAAGTTTTCATGTATGCCCTAGTTGCATAATATCTCCATGATAGTAAAATTAAAAATTAATGTAGTGCATCACCTTGATTTACATTAGCCAGTGCCTCTCTTCTCCCCATTAGTATTGGATTATTTTATCCTAGGAAAGCTGCCAAACCTATTTCAAGGTCTTGTTCTTTTGGTGGCTTCTCAAAAGCTATGGGCTGCATTTATAGAATACTTGAGGTGCATGCAAGGGCTTGGGCATGCTCTGTGGGGATTTCCATCTTCTTCTTAGCAGTAGACTCCAGCAAGTTTCCTGGCGCTACAGCATATCATAGCCTTTAAAAGCCTCCTTAGTAGTCAAAGTGGTTTGTCAACTAACATAGGGCGGGGGGTTGCTGTTTACACGCAGAGTCCCCTTGGGAGCACAGGACTAGATGCATTGTTCTTTGGAACTAGATGTTCCCCCACCCTTGATTGTCCTCCTTCCAGTGACTAATAGGCATAAGGCTGAATAAGTTGAAATGGCTCTTGCCGCTTCCTGAAGCATGACCAGAAGGGTGACCCTACTTCTGTGTCACTTCCTCCAAAGCCCATTTTCTATGGCAGGCCTTGAACAACTCCTGTCCTCCAACCTTGAAGTGCATTCTAGCAGTCAGTTGTAATTTCCTCCCTGAGTGCAGATTCCTTAACTGAGACCACTGTGTCTCCTTAGGCATGGCTCCCACCACTTGTCAGGCAACAAATTGGCATAATGGGGGGGACTATAGATGGTAAGTTGCCTTTCCCCAATTCCTGGTTGTCTCAGCTGTTGCTAAACATGGAGGCAATTCTCACGGTCGCCAGGGCTGGGCTGTGAGAGCACAGGAGTGAAGGCTGCTCTTAACCTGCCTTCCCCCCAGACAACCAAACTGTCTGGCGTCAGTGTGCTTCCTGCACACCCACATGGACATCCCTGCTCCTTGAAGCTCTGTGAGGCATGGAGCAGGGCAGAGGGATCCGGGGCCAGAACTGACCACCAGATTTCCCACAATGCAATGCGCATTACAGATGTTGCATTGGGGATCTCCCCCATCAGACAGGCACTCTATGCACCTGTCTCTATGTCTCCTTGGACTGAACTCAGCCCGAGGAGGAGACACACATTACCCGGTAGCTGGGGTAAGAGTGGAAGCGCACCCTTAGCCTCGGCTAACAGCCAGGTTTCTTAAGAGGGTTAGGCATGCAGGCAGTGAAAGGATCTGAAAGGATCCCACTGCTTCTCATGACCAGCCTAACCCCAACTGGGCTGTCCCAGGCTGATTTAGGCTTGTTGTGAGAACAGCCTTAGTGTGACACAGCTGTCATAGATGTATAGAAGATGGCACAGTTCGTGCAAACCTTTCCCTAATTTTTGAGGGGAAAGAATTATGCAAAATGGACCATTGCATATATAGGTCTCTGCATGGAGCACTAGTATCACAAAATATTTAGGTATGTGAGGGAAAGGTGCAGGCATGTGATCTACTACAGTATTATGCAAGTGGAGAATAGTGCAGGGAAATTGTGAACCAAGCCTAATTGACCCATTTGCCTGAATGGCATAGCTGCTGATTCCTGTAGCTACATCCTAAATAATTCTGGAAAACTATGAAGGGAATAAATCTAATGGGATCACTTGGGACATGCCATTAGCCTAAGCTGACACTGGCATATGAACTTTCTTATACGTTGCAGGAGTGATTTGGGATACAATGATCGGGGAGTGATACCCACACCACTCAAGTAATATCTGAATCAGCCTAAAGACAATTTCAGCAACCATGTCTGGAACTTTGCTTGGAGGAGTTTATTACTAATTCATGTTTTATTGTGTTATGCTTTGGATTGTAGTTTTAGTATGCCCTTGACCTATTTATTAAGTGGGTCGGCTAGGAGAAGAAAGTGCAAAGTACAGAAAAGAAGATGAAATAGCAGTTTGATGAGCATCAGCAACAGGGTTGCAGCAGGCAGCCATACTTATCATCACATGAATATTTCAGAAGCTAGTTTCTCTGACCCTCTTCTGCTCCTGAGCCCTATCTGTCAGCTTCTGATTACACCACACTTCTTTGTTCACTGGTAAAAATTGTATATAAAAGTTCCCACTACCAGAAAACCTTTCCTGTAGAACTGTGGATTTGGAGTTCACTTCTCAAGCCATAGTTTTGCATGCAAGATGAAGTCGGTGGCCAGATATCATGACATTCCAATACTTTGTGAAAGTAACTAGTAAGAATGAAATCAAGCAAACATCTACCATGTTGTATGGTTTATAGAATGCCTAATCATTATCTCCTCTCTTCCTTTATTACACAATCACGAACTGCCCAAGGGACAAACTAGAAGGAAAATCAAAGAGAATAGAGCGGGCAGTCAAGGACTTGAGGTGGACTTGAGGCCCAAAAATAATGCCAAAACAGTGATCAGTTAATGTCACAAAGAAGCTAGCATCTCTTTTGCCAGCCACTAAACATCTTGTAAAGGAAAGACCAATGAAGTGCATTTGTGTGTGTGCTGAAACATGATGATTCCCTGGTTGAACTTCAATGAACACTGCAAGGCAAGGTTGTCCATGCACGGTCAATGTGCTCATGGAAAAAGGGAGAATTGGAATCCTCTACTGAATATTATCTTATTTGTGTCCAAACTCTTGACTGGAAGAATGTTTATGTTATTTTAATCTTGCTCCATGATATTTCTGTTTCCTGTATCTGCTGTTACATCAGCACCATTTCTTTTCTTGATTAGGGATTCTTTCACTGCAAAGTGATCTCAGCAAATCAGGGATCATTTAATTAATACGTTGCCATCACAGTATTACATTGCCAATCAGATTTTGCTGTCCACTGCTGTCACTGAGGGGAAATTAAGTTTATTCAGTACAAGGATAGTGTTTCCGGGATTATGCACATCAGTAATCCCAGTCACTGAGGGATCACATCGTGAATTGGATCATAGGATACAATGTAATCACTCAGATCTGGGCAAGTGTTGAAATCACTGAGGTTAAACGAAGTCAATTCAGAGAGAAAACATTGTTTCCTGATAGGCTGGGCATTTCATTTTCATGTCAAGCAATCATAATCAGTGGGGTCAGGGAGGTCACCCCCCACCTTATATTAAAATGTTTATGAAAATCAGTCACCTTTCATCTCAGAGTTCAAATCCAGTTCAAAGCTGGATTCATACACATAACCTTCTGAGCCAGAGCTAGCTGCATTCTTTGGTCCGTTTTGGACAAGACTGCATAATTTCTGATCCACCAACTTGAATGCAGTCTGTCAACCATCTATTGTGGACTCCTGGGAGCATGACAATCCCTTTAGGCAAATTACTAGAGTAGACTGCAGAATTCATTCTGGTTAGAGCACTCAAATTTGGAGTTCAAGTATAACTGAATTGAATCATTCCACATCCTACCAAAATCTTCTGAAAAGAATCTAATGCTTCTGCTTACCTTTTGTCTGGATTCTAATAATGCTGTAGAAAGTGCTTTCTTTTACATCATGTAAATACGTGCAGATTTTGTTCTTATACAATTTGCTAAGTTGGAGACCTTCAGGAAACCACGAGGTGAGTTCTTCATATGCCAACATCCTGGGGAAAGCCTACAAGTGACTAAGAAGCAATGTATTGCTGTCATGAAAGCGTAACTAGGATGCAATTTGTTTTTGCCTTGAAATATAGTTAAAAGAAAGAGTTAGTAAGTGCTAGCTCTTTATCTGTTTTGCCATTTAGATACAGATTGTTGGTCAAAAGATTGCTCTATTTGGGGGGTGACAGGGCCTAATTATTAAGAATTAAATTAGCATCTTTTAAAAACCACGCACACCCTAAAGCCTTTACTCACATCAAATCTTCAATTACCATACTGTAGTCTTTCTTCCACTGCAGCTGGTAATCTATGAATCAAGCCAAAGGGTAGTAATGGTGACATTTCCACACACACTCATGAAAACATAACATGTTTCTATTTTGGAAATTCACACAGCCCCTCTATATGTGCAATTGGCCTGACCTTACACAGATGCACCAAAGACTATAATAGCCAATCAATCAATCAATCAATCAATCATTCAATGCAGAGGATTTGGGAAGCATTTTAGGGCACATACAATTAATGTTGGCCCTTTGGGGCCTCACTATTGGTTTGTACAAACTGAGCATGTGGCTGTAGGACATGCTCAACCCTCTTCTGTGGCTATGCACTGCAGAGGAAAAAGTTTAACTGTGGGCATAACTCTTTATCTTTCTGAGAGAAGGATGAGAAATCCAAAGCTTCTGTTAGAACTGATTTGAGCTGTTTTGTTGTTGTTGATGATGATGAAAGTATGGAAGAACTTGGATTATTTTTCAGAGTCAATCTGAGACTCAGAAAAAATGTTCTCCCTCATTCCCAGGTGCTATCAGTGCTAGCTTCCTCCCCTTTATTTACCTGTGAAGCAGCCGTGGGAGCAGCAGCAGGGGATGGGGAGGGGAAAGGAGTGGAGGTTTGTTCCTTCCTTCCTTTTCCATTATCTTGATCGACTGAGGTGCAAAGCGTTGCGGGGGGGGGGGGGCAGGGCTAGGAGTAGTAGCTCTCCTGAAGGCTACTGCAATTGCATCAGGGTGACAGAGGAGGAGGGAACAAAATCTCTTCTCCTGCCTGCTGCCATTGCTGCTCTTGCTGCCATTCAACAGGTAAGTAAAGGAAAATGAGGAGGATGTTTTCAGGGATGGAAACTGTGCGGAGGGCTTCTGGGGATGGCGAGGGCTGGAGGGCATGATGGACGCCAAGAATTCAGCTCAGATTTTGATTAATGATGAAAAAGATTTGGGGTCTTCAAAGTGGAGATGCAGGAAGCCCTTGATGCATTCCATTTGTTTTATAGAAACTCATTTGATTTTCCTTGAAAATACAAACCTGACCCCCATAGCTCTGGCCAGGCAAGGCTAATGGGGAATCTTGGATATAAATAATTCTTACTAGATGTTTCTACTTGGAACAAATATGAAACTCACCTGCAATTTAGCTTTTTCAAAATGTTAATGCCACCCTACCTTAAAGGTCATTTCTCTTTCAAGGCAATCTTTTATGAGCCTCCAATATTCTTTTCTGAGTCTGGCTTAGGAGCAGTTTCTTGGAAACTCTAATTTTTCAGGAAATCTTGTCTATTATTATTGCTCTTCTTGCTGAGGAACCAATGAGCTTCTAAGAAATCTCAGTGTTCCCTGGAACACAGTTTGAAAAACCACTAAGTTATTCTATGTAGCTCTCAAATCTGAGAACGGTAGGAGCACAACCTGGTTTATAAAAATGCCTAAAACTAGGGAGTTCATGGTTGTGTTGGAGGAGCCAAGAGCTACCTTGTTGGGACATGGTTCTTCTACATATTCAAGTGGGCCAGGAAGCCCAGAATTATAATTTACATGTGAGTGTCTGTACATTCATTAACAAACCAACCACACATAATACCTGTAGAAGTGGCACAAACAAAAACCAAATGTTCTGTTAAGTGCCAACAGAAAGGAAATAAACATTTTGTGTCTAGTCAACCTTTTCCAAAGCTATATTGATCTGGCAGGGCACACTGTTATTTTGTATACAAAAGACTTCTCATGTGCATGCCCGGAGTTCCTTGCCCTCCGCCATATAAAAGAAAAGAGCAGTCTTCTTGTGACCTTTCTGGTTTTTTGCATCACTCACCCACCTACCTCCACCCATTCAAGCCCCTTTTAACAGGACATTCACCTACATTCACAATTCTTAGCATCTGACTCTTAAGACAAAACACAGAGACATGTGCATGTCCACAGTTAAGAATGGGTGAAACTCCCCTAACAAATTTCACTAATCTTATCAAAATTGTTTCCATTGCCCTTGAAATTCCTAAGGAGTTTTTCATGAGGATGAATGTTCAAATTTGCTTTGAATGCCAGCTTAGGTGAACTCTAGTCACAAGCAAGGAACAGGTAGAATCGACTGCCACTTCTTAGAAATATTTGTCTAGTCTTATTCAAATGTTCTTGGCTTCCATCAAAACATGTCAGATGTTTTGCTTACAAAGGAACCATCATATTTAATGCAGACTCTGATGGTATTTCTACCCACAGTGTTTTGTAGTAATTTGAATCATCTGTGGATTTATCAAGACACTTGAGCCATTCATACTAAAACCTGTGCAGTATATGGAGTTTCCATGATCAATGAAATCACCAAGGGAGTACAGACAGCCAGGAAGCACTGCTCATACAATATACTTCTTCACACATTTACCTGTAGAAACTAGCCCTGCACTTTCAGAGTATTAAAGAGTGTTTCAAAGTGTTAAAGCCATGATTCCCCAGCCCCATGACAATGATATCAGATTCTATTTTTAAAAGAATCTTAATTGTGCCCCATCTCAGTAGCTTGGTTGAATAGGAAAAGAATGAGAGCACAAAAGAGCACAGCAGCAGAAACTAAGGTCATGCCAGCACTTTCCTCTGTGTATGTTTCAACTGCCATCAACATAATGAGCATGTCAATTTGCATGTGGCAGCATATTTGCAGAAGTGCTAATTACAATTAGCATTTGATGGGCAAAGCATTGGTTTGGAAGTGGGTATTAAAGGTGAGAGGCACTTTTCACCTGAAAACTCTTTGGTTATTCCCCTCCTCCACACACACATGCACACATTTTTGAGAGAAAGATCTATCTCTGTTTTCACTGTGTTAGTGTTAGAAAGGTGATAGATTCATGGTAAATTAATAATATGCGAATACAATAAAATACAATACACAATACCACAGATATTTATGCACCGCTTTTCAATACAAGTTCCCAAATTGGTTTACATAGATATAAATAAATAAATAAAATGGCTCCCTGTCCCCAAAAGGCTCACAATCTAAACAAACAAAAAAACCAGAAGATAGACACCAACAACAGCCACCGGAGGGATGCTGTGCTGCGGATAGATAGGGCCAGTTGTTCTCCCTGCTACATAAAAGTTTTGCTGGTCGAATGACCATAACAATAAAGATTTGATTTTGACATTAAAGAAAATTGCCACTTTAAAAAGATGTCTCTTTGCTCAGTTAGCAGGGGAAGCAAAACAGTAATCAAATCATATTAACAATATAAAAATGTTACCTTAAATGTAAGATAAAATATCTCCAGCACAGGTTACTGAATCCTTTGCTAATCAGGCATGGGTCTGGGGATTGAGTGACATTTGCAGACTTGGGGTGTAGCCAATAGGGACCCAAAATCTGAAGTGTGCTCTTCCGTGGCCTTTTCATTTCAATTTAGTTATGGTGGCCTACCAGGGATTTCACGAACCTCTACTTTTTGCTGCCTGTTTGGGACAAGGTATGTGCATCAAGCGGGGGGGGGGGGGAGTTGGGGGGTGGGGAGGTCTCAAGCATCTGGCATACATGGTCGATGGGCTGCAAGCTGTGCAGTTTTGGTGTATCGTGATAGAGATTTTCTCTCTGCATAGCTGGACACTTTTCAGGCTGTGCCTCCTCAGGGTGGTATGAAGAGAAAATGGGTGTCAAACTGCTCTCTGGTGCACTGCTGCTGTTTCTTGGATGATACTGGTCAATGTGCTCCTATGGCAGTCTTTGGAACAGTTTTAATTTAAAGCAGGGCTCAGCAAAAATGGCTCTCCAAATTAGTCATTCCATGTGCAAGTGGCAAATATAGTGGGGAGATTTCAGCATTTGTTTATTTTTTGGTGGGGGGAGGTATATTAACCAAAAGATTTCTTGGTATGGGAGCTTTTGGGACCCCAATTCTGACCCCATCATACTTTTCACCAAAATGGTATTATGGGCTCATATAATCTCAGACTTAATTTATAGAAACAGAGGTAGCTGCCATATACTCAGACCATATACTCATGCCATATAGTCAGACCATTGGTCCATCTAGCTCAGCATTGTCCAAACAGACTGGCAGCAGCTTCTCCAGGGTTGCAGGCAGGAATCTCTCTTTCAGTCCTATTCTGGATATGCATTGCCAGGGAGGGAACTTGGAACCTTCTTCATGCAGGTGCTCTTCCCAGAGCAGCCCCATCCCCTCAGGGAAATTTTTTACAGTGCTCACATGTAGTCCCCCATTCAAATGGAACCATGGTGCACCTTGCTTAGCAATGGGGACAATTCATGCTTGCTACTACGAGACTAGCTCTCCTCCCTATAGATAGCTGGTATATCAGAAAGGTATCCTAGGAGGTAGTTTCTTTATCATAGGTACCAACTTGGAATTTTTTGGCTGTAGTAGAAAGAAATGAAGTTACCTAATGGCACAACGGGGCAATGACTTACCTAGCAAGCATGAGGTTGCTGATTTGAATCCCTGCTGGTATGTTTCCAAGACTATGGGAAACACCTACAGTATATAGGGCAGCAGCGATATAAGAAGATGCTGAATACTGCGCGGAAGATGGCAATGGAAAACCCCTCCTTCTACCAAAATGGAAAACCCCTTCTACCAAAATGGAAAACCTCCTTCTACCAAAATAGAAAACCCCTCATTCTACCAAAGACAACCGCAGAACTCTGTGTTCGCCAGGAGTCGACACCGACTCTATGGCACACTTTTCCTTTACTTTAGAATGAAATGAAGGCTATTTCAGTGCAGTTACAAGACCTGCCCGAGCACCACTGTGAAACAGAGTTGAGAAAGCCTGCTCCGGATTTTTCCTGATTCCTTGTAAATTGAAAAAAAAATGTTGAGACTAATTGAATTATTTTTCTCGGGTTAATTTTGAAGGTATTCTTCATTATGTTGAAATTTGGCCATTTCCATAATGGTCCAGCTCAGGGTTGCTGTGGACTTCAAAGGCAGCCCAATGCTGTTTTGAAGCAGTCATTGACAATGGAGAAACTTCCAGAAACACAATGGGGAAATCTTCACAATCACCACTTCAAAACAGTACTGAGGTTGTCTTTGAAGTCTGCAGCAGTCCTGGGGCAGACCATTATCAAGGTGGTGAGCTACTCATCCTGTCAGTCACTAACCTTAATATTATTTAGTGATGCTGCCAGATTTTGCCAGGAGCAAAAGTCAGAGATGGCCTTGTTTCAAGATTAATATTTTCAGCTACCAAAAAGACATGATTTAACTGTGTGCAGTTAAGCTATAGGAAATGTTCTTTTAAAAGGCTTAGTATAAAACAAGAAAAAAATCTTAAATGTGCAGTGGAATCCTATGTATTTTTTACTCAAAAGTAAATTTCATACATTTCAGTAGCACTTTCTCATCTAAGTCTGCATAGGACTGTAGCCTACGCATCATATTAAAGGTAAAGTTGTGCCGCCGAGTTGGTGTTGACTCTTGGTGACCACAGAGCCATGTGGTTTTCTTTCGTAGAATACAGGAAGGGTTTACCATTGCCATTTCCGCACAGTATGAGATTATGCCTTTCAGCATCTTCCTATATTGCTGCTGCCTGATATAAGTGTTTCCCATAGTCTGGGAAACATAGCAGTGGGGATTCGAACCAGCAACCTCTTGTTCCTTAGGCATCATATTACAATGAGAGAGAAAAAACTCTTCTTGACAAAATAGTGTTGCCTTACAGCAGGGACTGGAGAAGCATTTGGGACCTTGCAGTGCCAACACATATTATCCTGTGTCAGATTCCTGTGAAAAAAATCCCACATTCGACATTTTCCAGAGTAGAATCAATTGACCACGCCCATTGCTGAAGTATCTTTGAAGAACTCAGCAGAGGACTGCAAGAGATTCCCCCCCCCCCCCGCCTAAAGAAAAGTACAAGAAACAGGTGTAAGAAAGTCATCCATTCCTGGAGGCTGTAATACTATTAAATGCATTACATGTCAACATATTGTACAACAAATAGGTTTAACTTTTCTTGTCCCAGGCTTGGGTGTATTTCATTCCCATCTGCTTATTTTCTTTGATGCTTCTTGTAATAAGTGACAGTCACTTGGGTTTCAGTGCTATCATCCCACAAATAAAACCTGACACCACTTTTATAAAATAATGGCAAAAGTGTATCAGCTTCTCCCAGGAAGGGCCCAGCACAACAGCACCAAGTGACAGAAGCAAAACAAAACTCCTTCAGAAATAATTTATAAAATTGTCAATGGAGCAAAATGTTCTCCTTTCTTCAAAGCAGAGCATGCTTGCAGCGTAAACAAAATGACAAACCACCACCAAGCTGCTTTGGGGTGCAGTTTTATGTTCATTTAGCTTAGATAGTGCATTGGAAAAAAAGCTGTCTCTGTATGCACACCAGGTAGGATCCTGTAGACCAAAAAGCAAAAGCACCCGTCCACCCCGTAAACCAAAATCATTGATATTGTTCTCTTGCTTTAAAAGGAGTGGGGGGACAGGGAGGCAGGATGAGGCAGTTTGGAGAGTTCACATGTAAATACTAAATGATCAAAGGGGCACCTTTTAAAGTGGTGGATCTCTTATATTAAGCAGGAAAGCAACTGTCCTTACCCAGCCTCAACACAGCATCCTTCCAGTGACTGTTGGTGGTGTCTACTTTATGTTTCTCATTATATTGTGAGTCCTTTGGAGACAAGGAACCATCTCATTCATTCATTCATTTTCCTTTGTAAACTGCATTGAGAACCTTTGTTGAAAAGCAGTATAACATTATTATTACCATCATCACCATCTTCATAATCAATTGTAGTACATATTGTAGTACATATCTGCAACTTAAGCGTATGCCACATATTACAAACATGTCCTGTGCCTGCATGTTCTTGGGTTCTTCTGGGGCAAACAGGGCAATAAGAAGAAAACAAGTCTTTCAAAGCACTCAGGTTTTGTATTTACAGGTAAAAGGTTCACATTAAAAATTAAACTTCAAATTCAAATTGGAAACATGACACACACATGGCAAAACTGGGCATTTTGGTGCACTTGGGCCCCCAGGATTGTATTTTAAAATGTACACCAAGAACCTTTTTATTTCTTTTTCTTTTTACATTTATATTCCGCTCTTCCTTCAAGGAGCCCAGAGCAGTGTACATAGTTAAGTTCCTCCTCACAACAACCCTGTAAAGTAGGTTAGGCTGAGAGAGAAGTGACTGGCCCAGAGTCACCCAGCAAGTATCATGGCTGAACCGAGATTTGAACTCAGGTCTCCCCGGTCCTAGTCCAACACTCTAAGCACTATACCACACTGGCTCTTGCCAAGGGAAATTGGCTCCCTAGTTAAGCAAGAGTTACGGCACATTTGCTAAAGGCTATACTTGAGTATTTGCCCTTAGCTATTCCAATCCAGCTTCATGCAAGCACTGTAGCCAGAGCTGTGTGTATAGCAGTGGTCTTAATGTGAGGTCTGCCAGATGTTGCTGAACTACAACTCCCAGCATCCCCAGCCACAATTTATTGTGGCTGAGGATGCTGGGAGTTGTAGTTCAGCAACATAAGAACATAAGAACAGCCCTGCTGGATCAGGCACAAGGCCCATCTAGTCCAGCATCCTGTTTCACACAGTGGCCCACCAGATGTCTATGGGGATGGGAGCCCACAGGCAAGAGGTATGTGCATGCCCTCTCTCCTGCTGTTGCTCCCCTGCAACTGGTATTCAGAGGCATCCTGCCTCTGAGGCTGGAGATGGCCCACAGCCATCAGACTAGTAGCCATTGATAGACCTGTCCTTCATGAATCTTTCTTAAACCCCTTAAAGCCATCCAAGCTGGTGGCCATCACCACATCCCATGACAAGGAATTCCATAGATAAATTATGTGTTGTGTGAAAAAGTGCTTCCACTTGTCGGTCCTAAATTTTCTGACCTTCAGATTCATGGGGTGACCCTTGGTTCTAGTGTTGTGTGTGAGAGAGAAAATTTTCTCTCTCTCTACCCTCTCCACTCCATGCATAATTATATATACTCCCTTATTTAATTTCTCTCTGTCTCCCCTTAGTCACCTCTTTTCCAAGGTAAAGAGCCCCAGATGCTGTAGTCTAGCCTCATAAGGAAGGTGCTCCAGGCCCCGGATCATGCCCTCTTCTGCACCTTTTCCAGTTCTACAATATCCTTCTTAAGATACAGTGACCAAAGCTGTACACAGTACTCAAGATGTGTATACCATCAATTTGTATAAGGGCATTATAATATTAGCATTTTTATTTTCAATCCCCTTCCTAATGATTCCTAGCATGGAATTAGCTTTTTTCACAGCTGCCGCACACTGAGATGTCCACCATGACCCCAAGATCTCTCTCCTGATCAGTCACTGACAGCTCAGATTCCATCAGCGTATATATGAAGTTGGTGTTCCTCCCCACCCCAATGTGCATCACTTTACACTTGCTTACACTGAACTGCATATACCATTTTGTTGCCCAGTTCCCTGGTTTGGAGAGATCTTTTTGGAGTTCCTGACAATACGTTGTGGATTTCACTACCCTAAATATTTGTGTCATCTGCAAATTTGGCCACTTCGCTGGTCACCCCAACTTCTAGATCGTTTATGAAAAAGTTAAAGAGCATTGGTCCCGGTACCAATTCCTGGGGGATCCCACTTCCTACCTACCTCCATTGTGAAAACTCTCCATTTATTCCTACTCTCTGTTTCCTGTCCTTCAACCAGTTACCGATCCACACATGAACCTGTTCCCTTATTCCATGACTGCTAAGTTTACTCAAGAGCCTTTGGTGGGGAAGTTTATCAAAAGCTTTTTGGAAGTCCAAGTATACTATGTCAACCGGATCATCTTTATCCACATGCCTGTTGAAACTCTCAAAGAATTCCAAAAGGTTATGAGGCAGGACTTTCCCTTGCAGAAGCCATGCTGGTTCTCCTTCAGCAAGGCTTGTTCTTCTATATGCTTAACAATTTTGTCCTTAAGTATGCATTCCATCAATTTACCCGGCACCCAAGTTAAGTTGACTGGCCTGTAATTTCCTGGATCCCCCTGGATCTCTTCTTGAAAATTGGAGTCACATTGGCTGCTTTCCAGTCCTCTGGTACAGAGCCTGATTGTAGGGACAAGTTATATATTTTTGCTAGGAGATGGGCAATTTCACATTTGAGTTCCTTCAGAACTCTTGAGTGGATGCCATCTGGCCCTGGCGATTTGTTAATTTTTAGCTTTTCAGGACAGTTTAGAACATCTTCCCTTGTCACCTCAAATTCACCCAGTTCCTCAGCCGCTAAACATGGGGTCTACATCTGGTGGACCCCACATTAAGAACCACTGATGTAGACCATCAGAACCACTCTTGATTGGGTTTCATTCTAATCAAGAGAAATGCAGAAAATCTAACAATTAAGTGAACAAAAGATCCTCATCAATGCATCAGAGGTCTAAAAAGATTACCACACACATTCAAAACTTTTAACACAACTGGTCTGGAACTTGTTCCCCCTCCATTTCCCAGAATTCCAGTTGGTTTCTTCAAAAGGGGAAGTAATATATTGTAACAATCAGTGAAAGCAACATTTATGGCAGACTAAATTAACAGAAGATCAATACATTGCCAAAATACATTTCAACAATAAACTATCTATCCAGTTCCATGAGGTTAATGCATTTCTCCTATCTTAACAATCAGTGAAACTTTTAGCAGCTCAGAGGTTTGCTGATATGTAGACTGGCCATTTCCAGTTAAGCATAATTAGGAACCAAATTAGTCAAACTAAGAGATCTAATATATTTCTCTAACAGCCTTGAAACCAGCTTTGGACATTATAGTAAAAGGTGATAAAATGTGCCATAAGAAGTCTTAAATAAGATACAGCTTGTGATCAAATATGACAGCATTTAATGAATTCTTCGCTATTGCTTTGTTTTCTAATTGGCTTCAAAACCTAAGCTACTCATGGGAAGGCAAACTTTTAAAAAAATCTGAATTTACTGTAAGTGGTAACATGGGCACCATTTCCAGCATTTAAGAATACATCTAAATTGCATAGTTAAATTATTATTAAATGTCTCACAGCTCCTGCGTGAATCCAAGCGGCAGAATAAAAAAAAAGATGGTGTAATAGAACTCTCACAATTCATGCACTTTAAGAGTTGTGCTACACAATGAGGAGACTCAGTGATGTATCTATTCTTAGACTCACATCACTTCAGACTTCAAGTGGGATGTCAAATGTTTGAAAGTAGCTGCTCAGTTTCCCCAGTTGTAATCTGAAGTGGTACAATCTGGCAACAGAGACATTACACATAGCTTCTATCATAGAGCTGGGCTCTAAAAGCACTTTCACATGGACCCAAATCTCATCAACAGAACTATACTGTACCAATTTTATTCAATGTGCCAGGTCACATGAGAGAGATGGCTGTGAATGATTGCTCTTGATTTCCTCAGAGCAACTGTAATCCTCACACCAAGACAGGCATGTATTTTTTCCAGTATTGGAAGTGTGTGTGTGTGCATGCAGTATGGCAAAGTTGAAAGATGGTGACATGCCTGAGGCAACATGTTGAAATGGAAACTTCCCAATTCACAAGCCTGCTTACTGCACTGTACCAGCTCTCATGGGCCATTCTCAGACAGCAATTTTACTTTTCTTTAGCAGCAAGAGAGTCTGATCTCTGCTTGGCAGGGATAGCACTTCCACATCAGGGTGTGGCTAAACCTCAACACCCACAGGAAAGGTGGGTGTTTGTTCATACATGGGAAGGATTTATGTTGAAGTCTGTGCAAGACATCAAGGTGCCCTCCATACACTATTCAAATTTTTTCCTTGCACATTGGAACTTAGCCGCATTATCTCCATGCTAAAAAGTTCCACTTTTTGTGGCACCTTTTGGGGATAATTCAATATAGCACGATGCTTCCCCAGTTGCAGGGGAGTGACAGCAGAAGAGAGGAAATGCTCTCAACTCCTGCCTATTGGCTTCCAGCGGCATCTGGTAGGCCACTGTGAGAAACAGGATGCTGGACTAGATGGGCCTTGGGCCTGATCCAGCAGGGCTGTTCTTATGTTCTTCTGAGATGTATGGAGGGGTGATACTGATAGAGCACCTTTTCTTAAAGCCTCACTTTTCTTTTTAAGTTTTTAAATAGATTTACTCTGTGATCTTGTGGAAGATTGACTGCCTGAATGAGGAGCAATTCACCAATTATCATGGCGATCTTCTGAGAGATTGAATGCCTGAAGGGGGAGCAAAAAGAAAAAAGAAAAAGAAACCCAGATAAATCTATCCAAACACAAAACCCAGCAGAAGGGTGCAGTGGTGCAGGGAGGGAAGCCCATTTTCAGGCTGCCCATTTTCAGGCCCGCCCATGATGCCCCTCATGGTGCCCCTCCTCCTCCCTCCTGCAGAGCCCCTTCTTATCCCACCATGCGGAAGTGCCTCTTTTCTCTTTGCTATGCATGGCGGCGGCAGCAGCAGCAGCCTCCTTGAGGAAAAAGCCCAAGGATAGGATGCCCTTTCCCCACTGCTCTGCTGCCATTGCTGCTGCCACTGTGTGTGGCAAGAAGAGAAGGGGCGCTTCATGCAGGCAGCAGAAAAAGAAGGTTTGGCACTACACATGAAGTCATTCACACACAAAAAGGTATATGTGTACAGATTCCACAGATAAGCATATTATCTGATAAGGGCTCTTGGCTATGGAGAATTGTGGCATTAGCTCATTCACCACACGATCCCTGATTGGCTGGAATCGTCCATGTGATTAACATGGGAAGGAGAACGGAGCAGTAACTTTGGGGGGAAATTGTGCCCCAAAGCAGCAATGGATGGTAGAAGTAATGGCACTGAACAGGATTAAAAAATGGTGAATAGGTCAAATGTCAATCTCAGGAAATATTTCCATTTCATCAGAACTGCTATTTTCAATCTGAAATGTGAAATGAGAATATTCAGCATAGCCTTAATAATAAATTCTCCACGCCTACATTTCTGGTATAGTTTTCTTGTTGAGATTTGCCTGCACAGCAATGGAATATGTTGTTCTTCCTAATCAACAGCTTTCACCTGGGCCTTTCCCAGATGGTGATCTTTACCACAGGATTAAGTGGGGTAAAGTAGAGCAAGTTTTGAGGGCATAAATTAGCCCCATATAAGTGCAGTAAAAATAATTAGGAGAAACTTGCGGGCCGCTCACATTTTAATAGGGTTCCTCTCCATACCTTGTGGGTTTTTTCCCCATACACTGTTCATACTGCTTGCTCCCCAATCTTTCTCTAGCCCTTTTAAGCTAATGGCTTTCTAGAGGAGGTGGGACACCACTCCTCCTCTTTCCTACCTGCGCATGCGTGGTGTGTGTCTTTGAAATTTTTTCAATTAGGTTCATGAAATTCATTTTAATTTCTGTTTTTATTTATTTGGGGGGAGAATTATGCAAGACCGACTTGCTAGACCAACCATGTTGACACACAAACACCCCATTGTAAAGCCTGCAATAAAAATTCTGTCTATTGCCAGCAGGTGGCACTCTTCCGGGGTGGACCTGTAATCTGATGCTCGGTGGCCCCAGATAGCCCTTTTCTCTCTGCTGCTCATGGTGGAGGTGGCTGCAGTGGCAGGGTGGCAACAACAGCAGCCTCCATGTGGGAGCAGTCTGGAAGTAGGCTGCCCTGCCCCCATCACTCAGCCCCTGCCACCTCTTTGCACATGCACGTTTCACTCTCATATAGTCTTACATTGCGGGTGTGTGTGTGTGTGTGACATCTAGGTCTCCATTGCACATACCCTTCTGCCGGGTTGGAGGGTGGGTGGCCCAAACATGAGCTGCCCATGCCCTCCCTATGACACTGTCACACCCAGCTCTCTTAACCTGTCTTCAACCATATTCATGTCCTTACCAGCTGCCGTCGGGGCTGCTACACCCACCACAATGGGACCCTAGTGGTGGCCCCCAGCACCCCTTTTCTCCCCTGCTCCCTCAGGGAGGCTTTTGCTGTTGCTGCCCTTGCCTCTGAAGCTGCCCCCACCATGGGAAAGGTCTGGAAAAGGTCATGGTAGATATAATTCTCCAGTTTACTCTTGGGTTCACATTCACTTCGGTTTCATTATTAAATTTGGAGTTGGTAATTCCCTGAAAAGGACAACCATATTTTGGACCCACTGCCAATGAGACACATGACTGGAATCTATCTGTAAATTGGACTCAATTTCTCATGGTTTTCAGTCCAAACAAGAAATCAATCCTAAACCACTTAATAGCAATAGCACTTATATTTATATACCGCTTTATAGCCAGAGCTCTCTGAGCGGTTTACAATGATTTAGCATATTGCCCCCCAACATTCTGGGTACTCATTTTACCGACCTCGGAAGGATGGAAGGCTGAGTCAACCTTGAGCCCCTGGTCAGGATCGAACTTGTAACCTTCTGGTTTCAGGGCAGCAGTTTTACCACTGCGCCACCAGGGGCTCAGTGGCCATTACTAACATACTATGTTCTTACATACCACTTCATCTGAAATACAGTTTGCAGTTTTTGTCTCACTCATTTTCACTGCAGGATTACTATTGAGGCTGTTCACAAGAGGAGCCCTACACAGGTTTAGGCGGCCATACCTGTGTAGAGCTGCTTGTGTGAAGTGCCAGGATTGAGGCTGATCCCGGTGCTGCCTCCTTGGGTAGCATGGGAATTTCCTCCGGGGATTTACCTGGGTAAATGGGCATGAGCACGCTCTTTGACCCAGGTCTGGGGTCATGTGTGTGCTCAGGCTCAGGTAGCAAGCATGACTTGTCACCTTAGCTAAGCAGGGTCTGCCCTGGTTGCATATGAATGGGAGACCTGATGTGTGAGCACTGTCCTCAGGGGACGATGGGGCCACTCAGGGGACGATGGGGCCGCTCTGGGAAGAGCATCTAGGTTTCAAGTTTCCTCCCTGGCTTCTCCAAGATAGGGCTGAGAGAGATTCCTGCCTGCAACCTTGGAGAAGCCACCGCCAGTCTGTGTAGACCAGGCCTGCTCAATGTCGGCCCTCCTGCAGATGTTAGCTTACAACTCCCATAATCCCTGGCTATTGACCACTGTGGCTGCAGATTATGGGAGTTGTAGTCCAAAAACAGCTGGGGGGGGGAGCCTAAGCTGAGCAGGCCTGGTGTAGACAATACTGAGCTAGATGGACCTGTTGTCTGACCCAGTAGTTGGCAGCTTTCTATGTTCCCATGTTCCTAGAGTGCCTGGCTTGAGGGGAAATTCCTCAGTACACTGCATTCCTCGTGTGGTGCACTCAGGGATATCTGCAGGCTGGGCTTCATTTTCCTGGCCTCCAGGGCTCAGAGCAGTGTGGATTGTGTGGGCATGTGAGCCGTGCGCCACACAGCATATTAATGATCGACTGGGGGAAAGGTAGTTTCAACCCTGCCCCCTCACCCTCCCAACCCCAGTAAAGGCCATGTGAATTACTTTAATTATTCTCAGACAGAAGATCAAAGCAGATTTGCCCAGGGGCACAAAGGACCATTTCACTCATTACATAACAATAAATCTTGGTTTATCAGTGGGTGTGTATGCTCAAAAGGAAGCAGCAGCCAATCTCAACTCTCCGATGAGTTTAGCTGCATAAAGCATGTATTTTCAAACACTTTATGTTCACATGTTTAGATATACACTTAGGACTAGGCTACATGTTATTGAAAAAACACACAGGCCTGCCACAGGTAATGCAGCCCTTTGTCAAGTTATATCCTCCACCTTCATAATGTGTAGTATGATTTACCTCATGTCCTGATGTCATTACAGAGTCTTTCCCAACTCCTGCTCTATGTCCCTGGCTAATGCTGGTGGGGAGAGGGAACTGCTCAGTTTAATGGCAGCACGTCAGTAAGCTGTACATATTACAAGTGTGAGGGGATTTTTGCAGTTCTTGCTTTTTAAAAAATAACATGTAGTTTCCCATCTCTGAAAGAAAATTAGGTGTATATCTATACAATATAATCTGTGAAATGGCCCAAACTGAGTTAATTCTGGAGGCACACTACTACTTCAAGGACAATACCTGCCAAACAAGATTAAGAAAAGAAAAGAAAAGAAAAGAAAAGAAAAGAAAAGAAAAGAAAAGAAAAGAAACAGATGGATAAATGAATAGGAGATATCTCAAAATAGTAAATCTCTTGAATCCTCCAAGGTTGTGTTAAAGAACACTTCTGACAATTATTTCAAAAGATGAAAAAGTAGTATCTACCTAGTCTCTATCTTTTAACTTTCCAAAAGAAAGAAAAAATTGTATAGATGTGTGGCAAATTGACAATATTTCTCTGTTAGTGCTCCTTAAGTATAAATGGGAAGGACAGGCTGAATGTACAGCCCATTTAAAAGAAATTGTCCATTAAGGCCATGCAAAACATCAAGATACCCTCCATATATACCCCTGATAACTTGGCAAAGAGGCATTTTTTAATGTGGTGATGTTCTTATTTAGCAGGGGGAGAGTAACTGGCCCTATTCACCCGCAGCACAATACCTCCAGTGACTGTTGCTGGTGTCTATCTTATGTTTCTTTTAGATTGTGAGCCCTTTGGGGACAGGGTTCTATCTTATTTATTTATTATTTATCTGTGTAAACTGCCCTGAGTGGAAGGGCGGTATGGAAACTCTGTGTGTGTGTGTGTGTGTGTGTGTGTGTGTGTGTGTAGATAGATAGAGATATATAGATATATAGATATGAGATTCAGATTTCCCCCCATGCATTGGAGCTTTGCCTGCCTGATCTCTATGCTAAAAAGTTCCACTTTTTATGGTGCCTTTTTGGGATACTTTGATATTTCCCAACATTTCTTCTGAAATGTATGGAGGGGTCATACTGATAGATCACCTTTTCTTGAAGCCGCTCTTCAGGCCAAAGAGAGTCATTCCATTCTGAGCTCAGAACAGGGCCCCTTTTTCAAGGGCTTTCTGTTCTGAGTTTGGAACACTCGAAATGCCCTGTTTTGAGGTGGAACATTCTGATATTGGAACATTCTGCACATGCCTACCGCTAGAACCACCACACAAATGTTCAGCACCACTATGCAAACGGCCACTGAACATGTGCAGAGGCCAGAAAGACCACTATTGTGGAATCCAAAATGGTGGTCAGAATGGTCAGAATATTCCAGCCAAAATAGAGTCATTCCGTTCAAAGCTCAGAAGAGAACCCCCTTTTAAGGGCAGTCTGTTCAGAGCTTGGAACACTTGAAATGCCCCATTTCGAGGTGGTAGGCACATGCCTACCTCCATGCATTAGTCACCCATAATGACCACAGAACATGACCACAGAACATGTATGTGTCTGAAATTCAGAGCACTCCTTGCCACAGATTAGTAGTTCTAATTAAATTCTAGATTAATCAACTGGATGATCAGTGGTCATATAGAACAGTAATTCAATCAATGTAAATTTAAAAAAAAGGGGGGGGTATGAAACTAACCAACTATGAATCATTCCTGTAATAGGTAGATCTGTAATAGGTAGCACCAATGACAAAAACATCATTTTTTTGTTTATTTTAAAAGAAGGACAAAGATGGAGAAGAAAAATGTGGGAAGAAGAGGGTTAGAGGGATGAATGGATAGTGGATGGATGGAGCGAGAGAGTGAGAGGGAGGGAGGGAGAGAGGACATATACATTAAAAATAATTTTTTTTAAAGTAAGACCCACATTTTAATTTATCACTAAAGTGAGTCCTGGACCTGAAAAATAAATAAAGAATGTTGTATAAGTGCCACACCCAACACCTATTCATCACAATGACCTCTAAAGTATCTTATGTTGTGCTTTGATTACAGTCAAAATAAATACACACACTAAATAAATCCACTATATGTTTAGCTCACAAATTTGTGAAAGTGAGGCCGTGTTAGCAGAAATAACACTTACGATGCTGATTCAATGTGGCAGCAATATCATGTTAGCATTCTATGATGTATTAGTAAAGTCAATAATATAAGACATTTCAAATTAGATCATAGGCACATCTCAAATTCTCAGATATAAACTAGACACACTGTATGCAAAGAGGGAGATGGTTGAGTGGCTTTAGTATTCTCCTCTTATTCTTCCAATTGAGGGTTTGTAAATATTTATTTATCTGTAGGATCCAATGGATTTTTCAGAAATATAGATATGGAACTTTCCAAGTGACAGTGGAGCACCCTTACAGTACCCACTGACAAATGTTCGCAACACTGTCTGCAATGGAGAATCCTTATCCCAATTTCTCCCTCTCTCACAACACTAGACCTGAGGCAGGGGCATAACTATAAAAGAGCAAGGGGAGACAGTTGTCTGGGGGCCCAGTGCCTTGCCCCCCCCCGAGGCAAGTCACAAGACTGACTCCCCAAGCTGGGCTTCCTTCAGTTGTATTCATCCTCCGAAATTGATGTGAGTGTTAAGACCTGGAGCTACCAGAACAGCATGTCTTCCTTTGGGAGAGGAGAGCTGGTCTTGTGGTAGCAAGCATGACTTTCCCCCATAGCTAAGCAGGGTCTGCCCTGGTTGCATATGAATGGGAGACTTGATGTGTGAGCACTGCAAGATATTCCCCTCAGGGGATGGAGCCGCTCTGGGAGGACAGAAGGTTTCAAGTTCCCTCCCTGGCTTCTCCAAGATAGGGCTGAGAGAGATTCCTGCCTGCAACCTTGGAGAAGCCGCTGCCACTCTGTGAAGACAATACTGAGCTAGATAGCCCAATGGTCTGACTTAGTATATGGCAGTTTCCTATGTTCTCTAGTACCATGAAATGACTTGCATTGTCCACAAATTAATTTAGGATGATGTTCTATTGTGGCACATAGGTGTTATATATATATATATATATATATATATATATATATATATATATATATACACACACACACACACACACACACACACACACACACACACTACATATACATACACACAACGCTTTTTGTTACCACTATTCAGCCTCATTTAAGATTTCTTTATTTCATGAGCTGAGCTTCAGTGAGGGGGGCGCATTTTAAAATCTTGTCTCTGGGCCCACTCTAACCTTGCTATGCCCCTGACCTGATGGGAAGTATCATTAAAAGGAAGTACTTTTTCACACAGCACATAATTAATCTAAGGAACTCTCTGTCATGGGATGTGGTGATAGCCACTATTGTGGATGGCTTTAAAAGGGGCTTAGACAAATTCATGCAGGACAGATTTATCAATGGCCACTACTCTTGATGGGCTAGCCTTGACTAGGCTACTTCCAGGCTCAGAGGCAGGACGTAGGGGAGAGGGGGCCCGTGTTCATCCCTCTCTCTGGCAGCCCCCCAGAGTGAGGGAGATAATGAAGAAACTAGGGAGGGGTGGATCTGGAGGGCCCTCAGGAGCTGGGGGCCTGTGTTCTTTGAACCCTTTCGCTCAATTATAGCTATGCCCCTTGGCAGGATGCCAGTTTCAGGAGAGCAGGGTTGGACCAAAGCTCAGGGGTGCCCCAGAGGAAGCCTGTCATCCACTGCCCCACCCATTGCTACCCAAGCACCTTCCTTGCAGAAGGGTGGGCAGGAGGTGTGTGGGCAACAGGGACTATGCAGCTGCCCTCCTTGCCGCTGCCACAACTCACCATTCTTCAACAGCAAAGAAGAAGGCGGGCAGGTGATGGGAAACACCTGCTCACCCATCCTCCTTGCCGCTGCCTCCACTTGCCATGAAAGTGGTGGGTGGAGGCAGCAGCAAGGAGTGTAGGCAAGCAGGCTAGTGTTTCCCATTGCCTGCCCGCCAGCAGCCATGGACAGAGGAAAGAGGGTGGCAACCCTGGCTCTCATGTGACCCAGGCTGTAGCCACCCTTGCTGGCTTTGCACCCTAAGCAGGTGCTTAGCTGACTTTAAGGGCTGCTGGCCCTTCAGGGGAGCAACAGGAGGAGAGGAGGCATGCTATTTGGCTTCCCAGAGGCTTCTGGCTGGCCACTGTGAGAAACTGGATGCTGGACTACATAGGCCTTGGGCCTTATCCAGAAAGGCTGTTCTAAATATGGCCATCTAGAAAGTAGAGCCAAGGATAACTCTAGATTGAGTCACAGTGTATGTAGGAGTCATTGGTCCCACTTCTTAATCAGATGTGTCATAAAGAGAGGTAACTCAAATAATAAAGTAGTTTGGTGTTGGCAGGGGGAAACTATCTCAAAAACCGAAGCCCGTGTAATGTTTAAGTTCAAAACAATTACTTTAAAAGTTTGTTTACACTGAAGTAATTTAAGTCTGCGAAGTGCAATTATTTTAATCATTTACATATTAAATCCTTCCTTTCCAAAGGAAGATGCATCTTTTGTGGCTGATATAACAGTTAAGGCTAATTGATTCACCTACAATTAAATAGAGTACCTGCACTTAGCATGCCATTCTATACAGTCTTACATTTATTGGAGCAATTGTATAGCTTTATATTTTTCAGAAGGATATCCAGGACACATTTTCAATATGTCTAAGAATATGGCGAATGATATAATTACATGAAGTGCCTAGAATCAACCTAAGGCAACTACTAATAATACGTGCTGGAAAATATCCATTGCATTCCTGTCTAATGACTTTTCCCATCTTATATGTCAAAGATGAAAACATAATTTGTGGAGACAATCTCAATCTCCTGTTTGGGTTTGTATATCTGGCTCTAATTCTCCTGTCTGTTTTTCTCTGTCAGCTTTTGTGAAACAGTAATTCCTTCTGTATTACCCAGGTAACACAGAGTTATGCCTGCCTATGACCTTCAAGTAGTCTTTCTGTGATATCCCACTATATAATGCTCTCTGACAGGGGAAACCAGGTTTGAATGAGCACTACCCAGGACGATGAGGTTACATGGAGCTTTTCTTATGGTTAGCATATGAAAGGCAACATTACCTCAATGATAATATAATAGTGGGACACTACAACAGAACTGCTCACGTCTTTAATGCAAGAGCATGAACTTTCAAATAAAATTAGGTGTCTGGTATACTGCTATTGAAGGAAGGTTATATAAAGCAACAGTAGTTTTTCTTCATAAAAAATGAAAGAACAGGGATTTTATCTTTCTGTAGATTTTGTGACTGGTGGGGATGCCTTGGAAGTCCACGTGCCTCAGAGTCCTAGCAGTTGCTCCCAAAGTGACTGTCTCAACCGGTAGCTGCACTTTCTGCCATCTGCAGCCAACCTCCTAATGTGGCTAGAGAGGTAGGAGGAGCATCCTGTGCTTTCAAGCCCCACTGTAGACCTTATGGAGGGGGATAGAGAACATAACTCCTGCACTGGAAATTTATCTCAACATCTTAATAAATAGTCATGAACACTGAAGCAGCCAAACCCGGACTGGCTGTGATTCTTTGCCAGTTGTAGCAGGGAGGGGGCTAGGGATGTGCCAAAATGCGATTTAGCTCCTGAATCACAGCACAATCCTTTTAAAATCAAGGGCTTACGCAGCCTCTTTAATATGGAGGAAAGCAGATCCATCCCTGCTCCTCTTCCAATCATCACCATTGCAGTAATTCCAGTGCTCCTCCCAGTTATGCCCACATGCTGGCAGGGCATCTCCCAGCTGCCCTTGCATGGTGCTGGCATGCACATGGCTTTCACAAATGCGTGGAGGCCATTTTCATGGTCAGCAACCATGCTGACAATGCGAGTGATCGCTGCACATACATGGAGGCCATGTTTGTGCCAGTGTCACGTGCAACAAAATATAAAAGACTACTGGATAGAATACAATGTATCCCTTCCCTTTATGACAATCAGAATTGAATTAAAATTCAGTGACACAAAGTCTTGAAGTTTTTAGGTGATCTCCCATCATGCACACTCCTAATTCTTGGGGGCTGTGGCATGGAGCTGTTAGTAATGTCCCCCCCCGCCCCCCAGCACCTAGGATTGTCCGTCACTTTCACCAGCTTCATCTGTGTGGTCAAAACTGGAGGCAAGATCAAAGTTCTCTCTCTCTCTCTCTCTCTCTCTCTCTCTCTCTCTCTCTCCCTACCTCCCCTCCTCTCTCAAGCAGGCTCCCTTCCCTCTTGCCTCATAGTATGCATGCTGGAAAGCCTCAAACTGTTCCATTTCTCTCCATCATCCAATATGACATAAACTCAGTTTTTGGTTATTTGTTTTGGTCCAGAATATTGGGAACATCACTTTCTCACTTTACAAGGCAGCTGTACTTGAATGAAGTCCCCCACTTGATATGCTCGCTGTTTCATATCCTATTTCTACTACACATAAAATTGGTATTTTTGTTGCTCCTCCCTTACCCAATCAGAAATCTCTGCATCCTCAGAGTGAGATAGCATGGAAAGCCTGTCAGTTGTTGCCATTGGATAAGTTTGGTGGTAGCTTTGCATCCTCTCAGCAGTTCAAAAGGTGATTTTCCTGTAGTAGAATGAGTAGTTTGACAAGCAAATAGAGTTTCAAGAATTGCCTCTTTCCAGGGTTGTTGTAGTATAGTAGCCTGCTGTAAACATTCTTTCACTCATCTGTTCATTCTTTCTACTAAGCTATTCCCTTGAGGCTGGCACAAGGAAACAGCCTCATGTTTTATCCCTTGGGTATGCAAATATTGCCCCATTTCCAGTGATGTAAACTGTGTCCCTGACTCAGTCACTAGTTTTTATGAGGACCTTCTCTTGCAATAAACTGTAGAACCGGATTGCCTTGTTTGTAGCAATGTTGTCAGCAAATGAAGCTTCTGGACACCTGGAATAGTAATCCACCAACCTGACTCACTGGGTGGGAAATGTCAAAGGTGGGAAAATGTCAAAGGTGCATCTTTTGTATTCATCACAGGTCAAATAATCTGGCCATCATAGTCTGCACCCCACCAGTCTATTGCATCCCCCAAACAGTTTTGAATTAATCTGTTTTTATCCATCCCGGTAACCTAACTTGCATCTCATGTACATTTTCGAGGATTCCTTGATGCTACTATGAATGACCTTAAGTTGCCACATGACCTAAAAGCATCTCAAATGCTTCCAAGGGGGAAAAATTCAGATCTTATTTGACTGCTCACATTTGCTTTACTGGGGAAGGGGCATTTCAGAAAGGGAGCAAGCAATACTTCTGTGAACCTAAGGCTCAACATCTCCCTGCTCTCCTTTTGTTATAAATGGACATTGCAGATCTTCATTTATCAACCAGCAGTTCAGGAAATGGGTCATGGCTCAATAGTAGAGCATCTGTTTTGCATCCAGAGGACCCAGTTTCAACCCCTAGCATCTCCAGGTAAGGATGGGACAGACTCCTGCCTGAAACCTTGGAAAGCTGTTGCCAGTCATAGACAATACTGAGCTAGGATTGTCTAACTCAGTAGAAGGCAGCTTCCTGTATTTCTATGAAAAGTATTCCATGTTGCTGGAGATTTACATTTTGAGCCATATTCCATGTGTAGTGAAATATGGCTCAAGAATCCCAAGAAACCCAAGAATCTTTTGAGTTCAAGAGAGAAGTAGTGTGAGCTAAGTCAGGGAGCAAGGCATAATACTTGCTTTATCTATTATACTTTTTGCACTGTTGCCCACTAGAAATTCTGTCTGTCGAACCACTGACTCCACCAGATTGATAGGTATCTTAGTCTAGTCAAAATCTAGTCAAACACTATATATCTAGAAGCAGCAGCTAGCAGCAGAAGCAGGACATGAAGGTTATGGTCATCCCTTGCTGGTTTTTGTCCTTAGCATTTGGGACTCAGGCGTATACTGCTTCTGATGATGTAGAAGTTCAATTCAGGTCACCATGGCTAAGAGCCATTGCTAAATATATGCTTTATATTAGGGCCTCTAATTAAGTGGCCCTCACCACACCTGATGGTACAAATTGTCAAGTGAGAGTTGAGGACCTACAACCTCCAAGAAAGCAGTAAAGTGGCCTAGTCCCTTCAGCACCGTATTCTGGGGGGGGAAAAAACAGAATCAGGAGAAATGCATAATAGCACCATATGCTTGGGAATAAAGTCAGTTAAATGGGGGTGGGGGTAGAAGAATCATGTTGGGAACATGTTGAATACTTTCGTTGCTTTTCTAAAAAATGATTAGGAATGACAACACAATGTATGAGCAAGATAGTCAAAGAAGAGTCAATATAAAGGATTCACAGTGAGCTGGAACAGATAACATAAGAAGCATAAGCTGCTTACGAATTCCGGTTGTAGCAAAAGCATAGCATATACATCACACCAAGCAAATTAAAAAAAAAATAGAACTTGCTTTCCAAGATCATAACTGCAAACCACAAGACAGGTTAAGGTATTATTGGATTACAGAGGCTCAGATTCATAAAAACAAGGCACACTTCTGGGAGGTACAAAGAAATGCAGTATAGGCAAGCTGCAAAATTAGTCTTTCTAACACTAAAGAAAGGAATTGATCAAGCAATGTTTGCAATAAAGTTAGTTTCTAGTTGCTTTTTTAATGTGGCAAATAAATATTTGCTTTTTTCAGGAAACAAAAAGGTTCCAGCAAGTGGCAATGAACATGATTTGATTTAGTGAATTTATAATATTTTAAACACTGAAGAAATGGAAATGGAGATATTAAACTTGAGGTACATTCTGAAAAGAAAACAACATTCACAGGGCTATTAAGAACTTGCATGCATGAAGCCAAAAAACCTGAAATGTGAGTTAAGGCAAATAATTTGTACATAGGAACAGACAGCATACAGTGACCAGCAATACAAGTAGAAATAGGGTTTCAAGGAAGCAGGAAACAAAGAAGGAGATTCATCTTTTGAAGAACAGCAGCAAAGTAAAGGAGAAGAGAGGGGCAATTTGTGATGCTCTCTGTGAGCTGTTTCTCTTTGGTGCCCTCCTACACAGCTTGAGGCAATGTGTGAGAATGACTTAGCTATGTGGTTGGGACACATGCGATCCTCAGCTTGCCTCCTGGTACACTGTACCAATCGTGTGGGACCAACCCACACATGGTCAATCCCACCCATGTCCCTTTTTACCAGAGACCTTAACCACACTCCCTGTGAGTACCCCCTTCAAGCCCATATGGCTCATGTGAGCTTACCCTAGCCCTGTCTCAGCCCCAACTACAGTCACATTTGTGAAACAGTACCACATCCCATGCCACCAAGATCCTGATCCAGTTTCTATGCCATCTCAAGAGGAGGCCACACTCTCACCTGCATGCTGGAGCCCTGATCTCTTCAGTACCATAAAGGAAAGGAAAAGTTGTGCCGCCGAGTCAAGGTCCACTCCTGGTGACCATAGAGCCATGTGGTTTTCTTGGTAGAATACAGGAGGGGTTTACCATTGCCTTCTCCCTCGCAGTATGAGATGATGCCTTTCAGCACCTTCCTATATCACTGCTGTCTGATATAGGTGTTTTCCATAGTCTGGGAAACAAACCAGCAGGGATTTGAACCAACCGCCTCCTGCTCTCTAGGCAGGTTGCTTCCCCGCTGCGCTATTAGGTGGCTTTTCACTGCCATGGCCAACCAAAATGTTTTAGTTCTACCTTGGGAAGCTAACACACCCTGCACTTTAGAAACTACATCGGGATAGATCAGTCACATGGCATAGGAAGCCAGATAGCCCATGAGAGCTGGAAAGCAAACAGCAAAGACTAGTGAGAGCAAAGACACCCTATCTATCCCAATACTAGAATGCTTAAAATGGTAGCCACTGTGGAAGTCTTCCAAGACAGCCGCAGGGACCTATGGGCTCATCCCTTCCTCAGAACTAATGACATCTCTCATCATCTGCAGGAAAGAGACAGCAAAACATGAGGAATTCATTACTAGCTCCAACCTCCAGGACCAGAAGGTGGTGGGAAGAGAAGATAGCCAGTTCAGTGGAATAAATGAACTTCCTTTTTTCTTTTGACTTTGCCCATAGAGACCATCCTTACCCAGACATGTATGTTTCTACTTTCCCCCACTTATTAAGCAGTAAAAACTATATCTACTAAAGAGCCAAAGGCCACACCAGATACGACCCTGCTTCTTAGAAACAGTATATAAAGGGACTCTTGTAGCACTCAGATTTAACTCAGATTGGGGAGGTTCCCTTGACTTACTCAGAAGATCCCAGAACTTACATAGCTCTCTTATTCTCAAGGCTCAGGAGCTTCTCTGAGCTGTGGGTTAGCTCAGGGACTGCCCAGTTCCCTGGAGTCTTAGAAAAAAAAAATCACCCTTGGGGGATTTGGTACACCGTGAGCTGGGATTAGTGTCCAGAACATGGACAAAAAGTAGAGAAACACAAGGCCGCTTGGCTGGGTGGTTTGGTCACAACAATCATTGAGAGTTTCATTGAGAGAAAGTGACTAACATTAAATAACTTCTGTGAATACATAGGCCTGGTCAGCCTGAATGTTAACACTGTATGTACAGAATCTTGTTCTGCATTATGAGCCAGAGAAAACCATTTGAAAAATAATGATTGATTTGTAATTCATTTGATCAATATGAACCGGACAATGTTGAACTCCAGATAATTCCGAACTTTGGCAACATCACAAAGATAATATTTAGCTACAGTGCAGTTCTATGTGGATGCACACACATATTAGGTCTAGAAAAACCTGGCTTCATTCATTCATTCAATTTCTATACCGCCCTTCCAAAAATGGCTCAGGGCGGTTTACAATTACAGAAAAAACAAAACAATTAAAATCAATTAACAGTTGAAAACAAAGACTATAAAACACCATAAAAGAATTAAGTGTTAAAAAATTCAAAACAGTCTAAAACTCCCGGAAAACCAGACTACAGCAAGTTAAAAACATTTACAACAATTAAAAAACCCTGAAGGCCAGGCCAAACAGATAGGTTTTGAGGGCTCTCCTGCAGGCCAATAATGAATTCAAATTACGGATTTTTGCAAGGAGTGCATTCCACAGCCCAGGAGCACCTACAGAGACAGCCTGCCTCTGAGTTGCCACCAGATGTAGCAGAGATAGACCTCCTCAGATGACTTTAATGTGAGGTGGGGGGTCATGCAGAAGGTGCTCTCCAAGGTAACCTGGACCTCAGCCATTCAGGGCTTTAAAGGTAATAACCAGCACTTCGTATTTTGCCTGGAAACATATTGGCAGCCAGTGCAACTGTCTGTAGGGGGTCGGAATCTGAAATATGGTTTAGATCTGCCTGTTCTGGATGAGGTTACACTCCCCCTAAGAGATCAGGTTCCTAGTCTGGGAGTGCTCCTGGATCCCAAACTCTCCTTGGTCTCTCAGGTTCAGTCTGTGGTCAGGAGTCCTTTTTTCCGGCTTCAGCTGATATGCCAGATACATCTATTCTTGGAGACTAGTGACCTTAAAATGGTTCTACATATGCTGGTAACCTCTAGGCTTGACTACTGTAATGCACTCTACATGGGGCTGCCTTTGTATGTAGTTCTTAAACTACAATTGGTACAGAATGCAGCAGCCAGACTGGTCTCTGGGTTTACTGGAAGGGATTATATAACACCAATTCTAAAAGAATTGCACTGGCAGCCGATATGTTTCTGAATGAAACACAAAGTGCTTGATATTACCTATAAAGCCCTTAACAGCTTAGGTCCAGGGTATTTAAGAGAGTGCCTTCTCTGTCGTGAACCCTGTCGCCTATTAAGATCATCTGGAGAGATCCAGTTACAGTTGCCGCAAACTCGTTTTGGGGCGACTCGGGACTGAACCTTTTCTGTGGCTGCCCTGTGGCTTTGGAACATGCTCCCTGCTGAAATAAGAGCATCTCCTTCTCTGTTTGTTTTTAGGAAGACCCTGAAGACGTACCTGTTTTCCCAGGCCTTCTACTGAGACTCATTTTTTTAAAAAATTAATGTGTTATTAATGTATTTTTATCTATTATGATTTTACCTTTTTATGAGTTTTAAATGTGTTATGTTTTATGTTTTTAATTCTGTACACCGCCTAGAGATTTTTATACTAGGTGGTATAATAATAATAATAATGATGATGATGATGATGATGATGATGATGTCTTTCCGGGTTGCTCCAGAGACCTGTCTGGCTGCCGCATTTTTAACTAACAGAAGTTTCCAAACTACTTACAAAGGCAGCCCCACTTAGAGCGCATTGCAATAGTCAAACCTCACCAAGCAGTTTCATGTAGATAATAAAAAGCATTGGTGATAGAACTGAGCCCTGAGGGACTCCATATAATAGTTCCTGAGGAGATTTCACCATCTGGACTCTACCAGAGAGATAGGAACAGGACCACTGCAAAGCAGTGTCTCCGATCCCCAGCTCCCCCAGGCGATCCAGGAGGATACCATGACAGATAGTATTGAACACCGCTGAGAGATCCAAAAGAACCAGCAGAGTCACACTGTCGATTCCCTGGTAGAGATCATCCATCAGGCCAACCAAGGCTGTCTCAACCCTATAGCCAGCTCTAAAGCCAGTTTGAAATGTGTCTAGATAATTAGTTTCCTCCAAAACTGCCTGGAGCTGATCGGCCACCACTCTCTCAATCACCTTGCCGAACCAAGGGATATTGGAGATTGGCCTATAATTAACTAGGGATGTGCGAAACATTTCAGATACAAAATGTTTTGTACCCAAAACAGCCTGTTTCAGGTGTTTTGTAGACAAAACAAAACACCCATTTTCCAGATCCAAAGGTTTCGTATACAAAACAAAATGTCCCTGTTTCGGCTACAAAACGTTTTGTTGTTTCGGACCTCCATTTTGTAGTGATCTCTGAGTCAGTCTCCATTTTGTGTTTGACATCTCTTTGAATTTCCCACCCTTCCAGCCTTCCGATCGGTGACCTAAATCATGGGCTGACCTGCTGACAATTCCCTCCTTGTTCCCCATTCCCGCTGCCTCCACTTGAATAAGCGGAGCAGCGTCTTTGCCTGGCCCCCTGGGAGAAGCATGAGGCTTCCCTTGACCTGATTGGCCAGCAAGCCCGTGCAGGGGGCGGGGCTTATGCCCCGGAGTCCTGCTCCTTTACTGAGAGAGCTCATTCTGCTCTCAGAAGGCAAAGGAGCAGGACGCCTTTTTATCGGCTCCTGCTCTCTTCAGGACGGGTCGGGAGCGGGTTTTCCACCCGAGCGGTGGTGGGGAGCATTGAGAGGGTGGCTTTTTAAGGCCCCCCCCCCGGAGGTTTGGAGTGGCTTTCGGGCCGGTTTCGGGTGGGAGCGCCCGCGGCATTTTCGGGCCTCGGCTGAGGCCAACCCGCGCCGCCGGCCCAATCGGTCGGGTGGGCCCAAGCGGCGCAGGGTTTTCACACATCCCCCATCCCCTCGCGCTGCGTTGGAGTTTGGCTTGGGAGGTTTTTTCCGACTGTAAGGGGTGGTAAGGGCTGGCTTTGGCGTCCCCCCCCCTTCCTGGGGCTAACTCGGGTTTCCTGGTCTGGGCCTTGGCTACCAGATCTAGGTGGCACTGGGTGGTTGGTCTCCTGGTTTTTTCCTGGGGATTTTGGAAGGCTGGTGGTTTGGTGCAAAGGGGAGTATTTGGGTTGCACCTCCAGTGGGCTGACTAACTCCAGTGCTATAAAGCTGAAGCTACTGGTGCCTGGGCGCTGTTTTGTATCATGGGTCCTAAGAAAGCAAAGGCAAAGACTGGGGGGAAGTGGGTTCGGGCCCCCCCTCGCCCCATGCCAGTATCTGATTCCTCCTCGGATGAGGATGGGGATATGGGCACAGTCCGAACACTTATTGCGCGCCTAGAGGCATTGGAGAGGCAGAAGCAAGCGACACCAACGGCAGAGAAGGGTGGTCCGTCTGGTTTACCCATGGGTTCTAAGAGAGTCACCAGGGGTCTTAAAAGGGCCAAACTCATGCAGTCTCTTTCATCCAGAATTGAAGCCTTGGAGGCAGGGGGTCCACAGCCGGTCCCTGCAGCGGTGGACTTGACTTCAGACAACACTGTTCCCATGACTGTTGCCGGGCACGGCGGTGGGGATCCTCGGCCCGCCGATGTACAAGGGCCAGGTGAGTTTCCGCACCACACTTGGCCTTGGGGTATGTCCCCCTGGCCCCCTACATATCACCCCTACAGCTGGCAGACTGCTTCATTTGGTTCTTTGCCCCCATATGGGGCGTGCGCTCAGGTATGGCAAGGAGCTATGCCTCCTGCAGTTGGTGCATCACCTACGGTCCCGGGAGCGTTGGCTGATCCTTTAGCGGCCCAAGTTCCTTACCCGCCATGTGACACCTCCCTGCCATTGGAAGATCACCTCTTACCTGCGGTTAAGGAGCGCATCTGGCGCGGGGAGTTCATAGACCTTTTTCACTTGCTCTTCAGAGAGCCTGAGCCCGTCGTGAAGGAGGGCGAACAAAGGAGGGAGGAGATTAAATCAAAGCGCAAACCCATTGAACACAATTAGGCCAACTGGCTGTCCGCTTATACCGTATACATGGGCGTTGTGCTTCAGGTGCACACCTCCCAAGGCCCTGCCTTGGTGAAGTACCTGGATATAATACACTGTGGCTACATGGATTTCATGGGCAATGCTTGGGAGCGTTATGATCGCTCCTTTCGGCTTAGGGCATCATTGAATCCTGCTATCCCCTGGAATAGGCAACACCAGGAACTTTGGCTGCTCATCATGACACCTTCTAGGCCTATCATGGGTGGGCGGGCAGATAGCGGCCATCTAATTTCTAAGACCCCCGCAGCGCAGTCTTCAGGGCCTGTCGCTGCACAGGGTGTTCAATGTACCCTGCCATGTTGGGCCTTCAATACTAGTGGCAGTTGCAACAGGTCCCCTTGCTGTTTCCGGCATGAATGTGGATTCTGTGGAGGGAAGCACGCCAGCATTCATTGCCCGCGCGTCCGGGGATCGAGGGGGGGGGGCGGGAGCCGCCAGCGGGTGGCAGAAAGAGTGGGGGTGCCACTCAAGGCGGCAATACTGGAAAAGGGCCCCAACCCAGTTAGGTTACCGGTGCTTGCCAGATTGTTGCGGGATTACCCGCTCAGAGTTCAGGCGGCTTATTTATGGGAAGGTTTTACAAAAGGTTTTCGGATTCCTTATGTGGGCTTGAGAGTTCATCGTATGGCTCCCAACCTTAAGTCTGTTGTAGGGATGGAAGCTGTGGTTCTGCGGAAAATCCGCAAGGAGGTTTCCTTGGGGTGGGTCCTTGGCCCGTTTGGAGAGCCGCCCTTGCCGGATTTGCGCATCTCCCCCTTAGGGGTGGTGCCCAAGAAGGCTCCTGGCGAATACCGCCTTATACACCACCTTTCTTTCCCCCACGGTTCATCCGTTAATGATGGAATTCCAGATGGTCTTTGTTCAGTTAGGTACACCTCTTTTGATCAGGCTGTTCAGGTCGTCCGTACCTGTGGCCGAGGTGCATTGATGGCGAAATGCGATATTGAATCTGTGTTTCGCCTCCTCCCGGTTCATCCAGTGGATTTCAACCTTTTGGGGTTCGCCTTTCAGGGCCAGTTTTACATAGACCAGGCTCTGCCCATGGGCTGCTCGGTTTCCTGCGCCGCCTTCGAGTCATTTAGTTCTATGCTTGAGTGGGCGCTCCGGCAGGAGGCGGGGCTAGCAACCACGGCTCATTACTTAGATGACTTTCTTCTGGTTGGCCGTCCTGGGACTAACCAATGTGGGCACCTACTTGGGGTTTTCCAGGCCTTATGCGCTGAACTGGGTGTCCCACTAGCTCAGGAGAAAACTGAGGGCCCCTCTTCGGTTCTTACCTTTTTGGGTATTGAACTGGATACCTTGGCAGGTTGTTCCAGACTACCGCAGGCCAAACTGGATGCTTTGCGGGCCCTGTTGGCCGCTTGTGTTCAAGCACGCAAAGTTACCCTCAAGCAGCTGCAACAGCTTATTGGACATTTGAATTTTGCTTGCAGGGTGGTTGTCCCCGGCCGCCCTTTTCTGCGTAGGCTATGTGACGCTATTAAGGGTGTTAGGCTCGGCCACCATAGGGTTAGAGTTACCGCCCCCATGTGGGCCGATCTGCGGCTCTGGGAGTCATTTTTGGACTCCTATAATGGGGTGTCCTTTTGGCGTGAGTCGCTCCTCCTGGAAGCTGAACTGCAAGTTCAGTCTGACGCTGCGGGCGGGTTTGGCTTTGGCGTCTACTTTCGTGGCCGTTGGTGCGCTGAGCGCTGGCCTGCTGAATGGGTGGCGAATGGGGTTGTTAGGGACCTGACATTTCTAGGTGGATAACCACATTGTGGTGGTTATCCACCTATGGGCTGATCTTTTTAGGGACAAAACCGTACACTTCTGGTGTGATAATCTGGCCACGGTCCGGGTAATCAACAGACAGACCTCTAGATCTCCCAGGGTGATGAACTTGGTTCGGGCTTTTGTTCTGGCCTGTTTATCTAATAATATACAGATCATTGCTTGTCATGTACCAGGAGTTCAGAACAGTATGGCGGACGCGCTGTCTCATTTCCAGGTGCAGCGCTTTTGCCAGCTCACGCCAGAGGCAGAAAGTCACCCCGAACAGATGCCGTCGTGGCTGTGGAGCCTTGGCGCCTAGAAGCGCAGAGGGCTGTTTGGGCCTCTTTGGCACCCAGCACGTGCGTGGCATACAACAGACAGTGCAGGGCCTTCCAGGATTTTAGGACACAGGTAGGATTGGGTCAGGACTGGCCCCCTCCTGCTGAACATCTGATGCAGTTTCTGGTACACCTTAAGGGTAAGGGGTTGTCTCCCAGGGCGTTGGCGGGCTATCTGGCGGCTCTGGCCTTCCAATCTAAAGCTTGGGGCCTTGCTGACACCATGGGGGATTTCAGGGTGCGCAGGATGCTAGAGGGTTGGTCCCGGGAACATCCGGCTGAGGCTGACGGCCGTAGGCCCATTTTGCCTTCAGTGATTCAGACTGCCGTGGGGCATCTGGCAGGTGTTTGCAGGTCCCATTATGAGACCACGCTTTTCCATGCAGCTATCGTGGTCTTGTTCTTTGGGGCCTTTCGGGACAGCGAGCTTTTCCCCAGGGGGCGGGGCAGCCCCTCTCACAGGGTAGTGCAGTTCGGGGATATGGTTCCGGGACAAGCTACGCTAACTTTACGCCTGCGTTTTTTGAAGACCGATCAGAAGGGGAGGGGGCAACTCGTGTCACTTCATCAGGCAGATGATGCGTTGCTCTGCCCAGTGCAGGCATTGAACGCCTACCTGGCACTTCGCGGGGCTGCGCCTGGGTGCCTTTTCGTCCACGAGGATGGTTGTCCTCTTACCCAGTACCAGTTTGGGGCGGTTGCCCGTCGCGCGCTTCAAGCGGTGGGGGTGGATACTGCCCAGCTTTCCCTTCATTCTTTCTGCATTGGTGCGGCGTCTACAGCTTCACGGCTGGGTCTTTCCGGCGAGACCATCCAGCGCATAGGGTGTCGGCGGTCTGCCACTTACCGGAGATTTGTGCGCTAATGTCTTGGGATGGACGCTGATTGCGTTTTCTTTTACAGGCCCAGCGCGACGGGCGAAGAGGGCTCGGGTCCTCATCCTGGGCCATTCCATAGTTTTCTGGGCACACAAGGCCGCACGTGGGGTGCAGCCGGGTACACAGTTGGGCCTGGGGCAGCGGGCATCGATCTCCTGGATCGGTCGTCGTGGGATGCTCATCGCCCAATTCTTGCCCATTTTCCAGGAGTTTTTGGTGGCGAATCGTCCGCCGGATGTCCTTGTCCTTCATCTGGGTGAAAATGATTTAGCGTTCCAGGCTGGGCTAGCTATTTTTCATAGTTTGAGGAGGGATATTTTACAGGTCCTTGAGTGGTGCCCTGGCATCACCATCCTTTGGTCAGCCATGATGCAGCGCAGGGTTTGGAGGGGAGCCCGGGATCCTTATAAGGTGGACAGGGCATGCAGGAAGGTCAACGCCCAGATGGCACGTTTCCTGGGTTCTATCGGGGGTGGGCTTATAGAGCACCCCAACATCCTTTTTTCTGTGCCCAGCCTCTTTAGGGGGGACGGTGTCCACCTGTCACCTAGTGGGACCCGTTTGTTTCTAAGGGATTTAGAGCAGGGATTGGCTGCGTGGTTACGTGCGCAGTGGGGGTAGCATGGAGTTAAGCTAGGCTAACCCATGCTGTGGCAGGTGCAGTGCGGTTGGAAAGATCTTATCAGGCTGGTGAACACCTTCGGGTAAGCGTTTGGCTATGGGTCAGAAAGGGGCAACTCCCTAGAGACTGCACGGCTCAGGGATGTCTGCCTTTGGACGACCTACCCTGACTGGCTAAGCCCCTGGAATGGCTGAACGGCTACCAGGGGGGTGATGCTAGCTTAGGGGCCCGGCATTAGACTGGCTAGGATAGGCAGCCCTGGTTTCGGAGCTTTCGGGTTGCCTGGAGCCAAGGTGCATCGCCCTATACCATAGGTTAAGCATGCCATGGTTGCGCATGCCTGTAGTACCGCACTGTAGGAGGGGATGAGCCTATCCCTGCTTTTTCATTGGTTGTTGAAGTTTTAATAAACTGTGGCCCTTATTTACACCAATACCTGGAGTCTTGTGTCTTCTTGGGTGTCAGGCAATGGCTCTTTTGCTTCTTCCCACTCTTTACTGACCCCACATTGGCCAGGGGAAGGGTTGCTAACCCATGGGGTGCTGGGTTCTGTTGTTTCTGTGGTGTTCTGAGTGTAGATTCTGTGGTAGCATATGAGAGTGGATTCTTGTTTTTCACTGAAAATCTCATATGCTACCAGAGAATCTACAATGAACACCTCAGAAACACAAAACCCAGTACCCCAAGGGCTTGTGGGTATGGAGATGGTTGGCACCCTATGTGCACTGCACAACCCCTTGCTCTGGGAAACCCCAGTGCCCCCCAAGTGGAATTATGGGGCTGCTGAAACCTCCATTATTCCCTATGGGAGAAATCTTAAAAGGCATGTAAACGTCAACAATTCACAAAAGATCAGCCCTTCTTTGCCCAATGGAGAGGAGAACTGGTCTTGTGGCTGAGCATGACTTGTCTCCATAGCTAAGCAGGATCTGCCCTGGTTGCATATGAATGGGAGACTTGATGTGTGAGCACTGCAAGATATTCACCTCAGGGGATGAAGCCGCTCTGGAAAGAGCAGAAGGTTTCAAGTTCCCTCCCTGGCTTCTCCAAGATAGGGCTGAGAGAGATTCCTGCCTGCAACCTTAGAGAAGCTGCTGCCAGTTTGTGAAGACAATACTGAGCTAGATAGACCAATGGTCTGACTTAGTATATGGCAGTTTCCTATGTTCCTAATTCTTTTGAGATAATTCTGGAAGTTTCCTTGCCCCCATTGGGCACTACCACCCACCACACTCCACTCTGGGTCATCCCCTTCCCCTTGATTTGAAGCAATACATTTGCTGGAATCCCCATTATTCCCTATGGGAAAATTCTTAAAGATGTGTAAACTTAAAAAATTCACAAAATATCAGCCCTTTGCCTAATTCCTTTGAAATTTGGGTGGTAGCTTCCACCCATTGGACACTACCACCACCACCCACTCTTTTTGCCCTGGGACCCTTTTTAAAAATCCAAATCGATTCAGATTCGGATTCGGAAAATTCGGCTACAAAACAAAACAGGGCTGATGCAGATTCAGAAAATTTGGGTACAAAACAAAATGGGGGTGTTTCAATTTGGATACAAATTGAAACAAGAAAATTCCAAAAAGCACACCCCTATAATTAACCATCACTAAGGGGTCCAGGAAAGGGTTCTTAAGAAGTGGTCTAATCACTGCCTCCTTTAAATATGGAGGCACCCTCCCCTTCCTCAGCAATGCATGTATGCTGTTAACTAGGCCACCTCCAACAATCTCCCTGATAGATAGAAGCAGCCAAGTCAGGCAAGGATCCAGAGAACAAGTGGTAGGCCACACCGCCCCAAGCAGCTTGTCCACATCCTCAGGAGTCACAGATTGAAACTGATCCAACCTAATACTGCAAGAGGGATTGTTGGACACCCCCTTCAGAGACCCTGCAGAAATAGTGGAGTCCAAGTCAGCCCAAATATAGGAGATTTTGTCTGCAAATAACCCATTAAAAGCATCATAGCAAACATTTCCAGGGACTAATGTAAAGCAGAAGGAGCAGAAATTAAACTCTTCACAACCAAGGATCGCTCTGCTGAACATGAACCCACAGACACAATGTGCGCAGACAAAAATTCCTTTTTTGTTGCATGCAGCACTACTGCATAAGCCTTCAAATGGGTCCTATGCTGCATCCTTTCAAATTCAAGCTGAATTCTCCTCTACTTGCATTCCAGCTGCCAGTCAGGAGGGATGCTTTGGAGCAATCATGTCTGCTGCCCTGGTGAGTTCCCTATTCCAGGTTCCCACCAGGGCATCGACAGAATCACTGACCACACCAGCTTCAAAAGCCTCCAAGGCTTTTTGGAAACCTGCTGAGTCCAGCAGCCTTTTGGGGCAGACCATCCTAATAGATCCATCGCCCCTACAGGGGTGGATAGTGGCTGTGAAACCAACTTTAAACAGGTAGTGGTCCATCCATTACAATGGGGAAACAACCAGATCCCCCACCGACAGAACACCCCCCTGATCTGAACAAAAGACCAAATCGAGTGTGTGGCCGGGAACATGAGTTGGTTCAGAGACTAATTGGGATAGACCCATAGTTGTCATGGCCACTATGAACTCCTGAGCTGCACCAGACAACCCAGCCCCAAAATGGATACTGAAATTCCCCCAGCACCAAAGGTTTGGGAGACTCCAGCACCAACTCCGCAACCAGCTAAGGGGTTCAGGGAAGTCCAGCTAAGGGGTCCAGGTTTTTAAAATAATAAATAAAAACCCCAGGTGCCTATAAAATGGAGGGCTGGTCCCCCCAACCCTCAATTTGTCCAGGGCGGCTCAGGAATTCATAGCGGCAGTGGTCTCAGGTGGTCTCAGGACCGACACACATTGCAGGTGGTCACATGCTTGATCTGGTCTTTCACTCTGATCAGGGAGGTGTTCTGTGGCTAGGGACTCCTGTGATTTCCCCATTGTCATGGACGGACCACCATCTGGTTAAGGTTGGACTCACAGTCACACCCCACCTTCACAGGGGCGAGGGACCGATTAGGATGGTCTGCCCGAGAAGGTTATGGGATCCCACAGGATTTCAAGAAGCCTTGGAGGGATTCAATGTTGGCTCTGCCGGCGATCCTGTTGATGCCCTGGTGGAGATTTGGAACAGCAAACTCACCGGGGCAGTAGACATGATCGCTCCTAAGCATCCTCTCTGACCCGCTTCAAAACTGACCCCTTGGTATATGGAAGAACTATGGGGGTTGAAGCGGTGAGGTAGACGACTGGAGTGCAGGTGGAGAAAGACTCGTCTTGAATCCGACAGATTGCAACATAGAGCTCATTTGAAGACCTATGTTCAGGCAATATGTGCGGTGAAGAAGCGATTATTTTCTGCCCATATTGCATCCACAAGTTCATGTCCGGTGGAGTTGTTCAGGGTTGTGAGAGGGCTAGTATGTGCCCCTCCTCCCTTGAATCAGAATCTGGAACCATTGATTACCCGCTGTGATGTGTTTAATGAATTTTTGTGGAAAAAATCTCTTGTATTTGGGCCGACTTGAATTGAGTCTTGTCTCCACAATTACTCCAGTGTCTGATGTGGAGGTGTCCAGCGACTCCTCTTCTGAGGTTAGGTTGGATCAGTTCCAGTTTGTGACTCCTGAGGATGTGGACAATTTGACGGGAACGGTGCGGCCGACCACATGTTCTCTTGACCCTTGCCCAACATGGCTTATACTATCTGGCAGGGGGGTTGTTGTAGAAGGCCTGGTAGAGATTATAAATGCGTCTCTAGGGAAGGTAGAATGCCTCCTAGTCTTAAGGAGGCAATTATTAGACTGCTTCTGAAGAAGCCTACCTTGGATCCCTCAGAACTGAGTAACTACAGGCCTGTCTCCAACCTTCTGTGACTGGGCAAGTTAATTGAGTCTTGGAGGAAACTGATTATCTAGACCCATTTCAAACTGGCTTTTGGGCTGGCTATGGAGTGGAGACTGCCTTGGTCGGCCTGATGACTGATCTCCAACTGGGATTTGACAGATGAAGTGTGACTCTGTTGGTCCTTTTGGACCTCTCAGCGGCTTTCCATACTATTGACCATAGTATCCTTCTGGAGCATTTGAGGAGGTTGGGAGTGAGAGGTACTGCTCTGCAGTGGTTCCGCTCCTACCTCTCGGGCAGGTTCCAGATGGTGTCCCTTGGAGACTGTTCTTCAAAATTTGAACTTTTGTATGGTGTGCCTCAGGGCTCCGTATTGTCTCCGATGTTGTTTAACATCTACATGAAACCACTGGGAAAGATCATCAGGAGATTTGGTGAAGGGTCCTATCAGTATGCTGATGACACCCAAATCTATTTCTCCATGTCAGCATCATTGGGAGAGGGCATAACCTCCCTAAATGCCTGCCTAGAGGTGGTAATGGGCTGGATGAGGGATAACAAACTGAGACTGAATCCAGATAAGACGGAGGTACTCATTGTGTGGGGTCGGAACTCGAGAGACAATTTTGATCTGCCTGTTGTGGATGGGGTCACACTTCCCCAGAAGGAACAGGTATGCAGTTTAGGGGGTGCTTTTGGATCCAAATCTCTCCCTGGTGTCCCTGCTTGAGGCAGTGGCCAGAAGTGCCTTCTATCAGCTTCAGCTGATACGCCAGCTGGGTCCATTTCTTCTTGAGATAGACGACCTCAAAACAGTGGGACATCTGCTGGTAACCTCCAGACTGGATTACTGCAATGCACTTTGTGTGGGGCTGCCCTCTTATGTAGTCCGGAAACTACAGTTGGTCCAGAATGCGGCAGCTAGGCTGGTCTCTGGGTCATCTAGGAGAGACCATATTACTCCCGTATTGAAGGAGTTACAGTGGCTGCCGATATGTTTCCGGGCAAAATACAGGGTGTTGGTCATAGCCTATAAACCCCCAAACAGCTTGGGCCCTGGGCATTTAAGAGAACGTCTTCTTCGTCATCAACCCCACCACCCATTGAGATCATCAGGAGAGTTCCATCTGCATTTGCCACCGGCTCATCTAGTGGCTACTCAGGGATGGGCCTTCTCCGCTGCTGCCCCGAGGCTTTGGAATGCACTCCCTAGTGAAATAAGAGCTTCCCCATCTCTGACAACTTTTAAAAAGTCTTTAAAGACGCTTCTCTTCACCCAGGCTTTTAACTGATATTGTTTTGACTGTTTTAATATTGTTTTTAGAATATTGTTTTAAAATTTTAGATGGTTGTGTTTTAAATTTCTTGTTTTTGTTTTTAATTAAAGTTTTACTTGTGTTTTCATCTTGTTGTAAACTGCCCAGATACGTACATTTGGGGCGGTATAAAAATATCTTAAATAACAAACAAACAAACAAACTTTGCATAGCAATTAGCGGCTACTCCAGATCAGTGGAGTGTGACACTGTCCAACTACTACTGGGGATGTGAAGAGGGAAGATTTCCAGTGCAAATCCAGCCAGAGAAAGAGAAGGAAGCCAGCTGCCAAGAAGGAGCCTTGAGGAGCTGGAAGAGAGTGCTATTGAATCAGGGGACAGATTATGTTTCAAGACTAGTGCTTGTGACTGAGTGTCTGCCAGCACACCCTGTTCATTATTGTGAATAAGCAGATATGACAAAAACACTACCATTCTCCAGTTTTCTCTCCTCACAAGGAAACAGAACTTGAGAAAGCCTGCCCTAAAATTTCCTACTGTTCTGGGAATTGAGGCACAAGACAAAATAGTTTTCTGAATTGCCCAGAATCCAGCTCAAAGGTTGTTTTTCACCTCTATGTGAAATGTAACAGGTTCCATGCTTTTGATGCTACTGCCACTGTTGCAAGTCTAAAATGCTCCTATTCCCTGTTGCTTCATTCATCTGGGGCCTTTTAAAACTCACCAAATTATAGCACTGGAAGGGCAATTTTGTCTTAAATTATTTAAGTGGAATTACTCCCGTGAAAGTACAAGGAGAACCAGCTTGCTTAGAAAAGATTGTGGTCTGATAAAAACAAGAACACATTTCAAAAATCAAATAGTGTATGCTTGAAAGCAATTAAAATTAAATGGTGTGGTTAGATTTTACAGCATTTTGTAGTGGATGTGAACTAGGATGGGGAGAACAGATAGCATAGCGGTACAAAACCAATTTCTTTATTTCTGTGGATATTTCGGCCTTCCTGCACGCTGGCACTGCATGCTTAATATACATCTCCTCCAACAGGGATATGTAGCTTCCATAGCATAGATTTGAATCACAGTGATGAATTGCATGCACGGAATAATTAATTTACTTATTTATATTATATCCCACTTCCCCCCTGAAAGAGGTAGCAGCTTACAATAAGGTTTTTAAAAAACAAACAAAATGAATAATATGCAATTGTGCGTCATTAAACATGTAGACATCTGTCTAAGCAGGAACATAAATCTGAATCATGGTTGCACATCCCATGTGTAATTAAGCCTCCACTTTTGGAGGTTTAATTGCACATAGCACCTTTGCTATATTCTTTTAGATGCCAGGTGTTGAACTTTTTGTTTTTGTTCACCCAGGCTTTTTAAAATATTTGTTTTTAGTGGTGTTTTATTAATTTTAATGTACTGCATGTTTTATTTTATTGTGCTATTGTTTTACTCTGTGAGCCACTCAGAGAACAATTGGTATGGGGTGCCCATACAAATAAAGTTGTTGTTTTGAGAGGTGTGTGTGTATCTGATGATAATATTAACTGCAACAGTGAAAATGTCTGTTTTCCACTGGGAGCATAAAGTAATGAGTGTTCTCTACAACCCTTTCAGACTGACTTTCTTCATGTTGCTTGGGCACACAAAGGTAAATCAAATAGTGACAGGGTGGTTGCTATCTTCCTTCTCATGGCACAATTAGAAATAATTCTTGGCCTTGAGAATCATGCCCCCTCTTTCTTTAAGAAATTTAATAACTAAGTCTTGTGTTTCAGGAATGGCATGCCCTATATGAATGTTTATATCCCAATGTACAGTCCAAAAATGGACTCCCAAGGCAACTAATAACTAGTTAAAATATGCAATTTTTAAAAATGAAATTTGAGTGTTGGAATGCAGCCTAATTCTTTTACTGAAATGCCTCTTCTGCAAAGTCCTCTGAAATGTGCCTTTTCAGCTGCAACTGGTTGCATTCAAGAATGGGGTGGTTCAGACAATGAGGCGATTCTTATGATCACCCAGAAGCGGACTAAGGGAGCCTAGCCCACTTTTGGGTGATTGTGTGCTGCAACGAGAGCCACACAGCTCCCATCAGGAAACCTCGCTAAGTACCCATTAAGCTCATCTTTTTGCTCGTGTGTTGCCGCGGCATGCAGTGACACACGAGTAGACCCTCCAACCGGGAGGCTGCAAGCAGCTTCCCGGGCTTGGGGGTCTCTGCAGGATGTGCATGTGCAGGACATCCTTGAATTTCTGGGCGCCATGCACCCCCGATCCCCTCAGCCCTCACCGGCTCTGTCACAGAGCCAGCGGTCATGTGGGCAGCCGATCCGGCTGCCCAGGGCTGCCTTCCGATCATCTGTGGGGAGAGCAGGCTAAGCCCACTCTCCCCGCAAACCCCCTTACAGGTCTTCTCACTGATCGTGAAAATCGCCTCAATATTTTGTCACACTTGGTCACAGCACATGCTGTGAGAACATATCTTCAAGTCCCCCCTTCCCAGTGTGCTACAAATACTAGTTTAAACTAGTTAAATTTGTAGCATATGTAGAGGATCAGTTTGGATAAACTGCCCCCATAAAATTGGGGAAAGGAACCCCTGCATGCCAGGAGGGGAGAAGGACGTGTGCACTTATGGTGCACACATGGTGGGGGTGGCAATGAAAAATGCTCTTATTTACTTCTAAATCAAGCTGATGGTGGCTGCAGCAGCGATTGTGGCTTGGAATGGCAGGGGATGGCCATGAATGGTGGCAAATGGTGGCTGTGGTGGCAGATGGGGCTCTCCTCCAGCCCCTCCACTGGCCTCCCAAATCACAGGCCCAGTCATGCTTGTGGCTGGCTTCAGGCCTCTCTGTGACTGCCATTATAGTGAGGGTTTTTAAAATCTGATTTGCTTCAATTTGAATTTGAATTGATTTTTAAGGGCTAGGGGCACCAAGGTCGATTCTATGGCAGGGCCCCATGGGAGCCAACTGCCACCCAACCCCCAAAGGAACTGGGCAAAGGGGTGAATTTTGAGGAATTTTTGTGTGTTGTGGATTTTCGGTTGTGAAATGACTTCTCCATAGGTCATTTCACAACTGAGAATCCACACATAAAAATTCCTAAAAAATTCACCCCTTGCAGTGATAGCAGAAGCTCAAAGGGGACAAAATGATTGCTGGGGACAAAATGGAGGCTCAAATTGCTGAATCGATTCAAGCTCAAATCAAGGGTGATTTGATTTGACCTTGAATCTGGTAAGGGTTATTCAATTCAAGGTTGAACCACTCAAATCACCCAGATTCGAGTCAAATCAATTCAGCCTTGAATCAATTCACATCCCTACTCGGATTATTTCTTGAAGATCTCATAAAAAACTCTTCAGAGTTTGCCCATCTCTTAGTATGGGTCCCACATCATGTGGCTGGGATTAGTAGGGATTGAAGAAATTCACAATGTGATGCTGCTGCATGAGTGCTCCTATACATTACAGAAGGAAGGGGGAGAATTCAGCAATGGGATACCATATTTGGAAGCATCCCCATGGCAGGCATAAGCTGTAGTTCTGGCTCTACATTTCTGATTATAACTGACTCTGGATTTTAAACATGAATGTTGTTCTACCCCTCTGGCTAGTGAATAGACTGTTAATCTTAGATCAGGGAGATCTGGGCAAAACAGATGTACATTTTAAAATATATATTGTACGTATATCCTCCTGGTGCATGAGTCTCCCAGTAGTCTCGTATCGAGGCTGCTGATCATGTCCAAGCCTGTGGGTTTGGTCCAAGTCCATGGGTTCAGGGGGAAAAATAGTTTAGAGAACTTATAAAAATAAACAGTATGAGCTATAAAAGGAAATCAGAGTGTTTCTTGCCTAGTTAGGTTCAGCAACATGCTAATGAGTGGGAGGAAAATCTGTTTATGTGTGATGTTGAGATTACTGATTGGATGGCTAGTCCCTGGTGCAAAACAAATTGGAAAACATTCTGGTGAAGGCATATGGAATAATTATGGGTAGCTGAGTATCTACCATGGAATTAGAGTGGACTCTAATGTTTTCTAATGCGCTGCAGTATGCCAATTTCATCTGAACATTCAATACTTGTTCACTTGCTGCTATATTTTTTTTAAAAAGCAAAAAGAAGCTGGAAACCCACAGAATTATAATCTGTACAACTCCTGTATGGGTCTGTTATATGCTTCAGTTTCTGTGGTAATGAGTTTGTTAACAGGAGCTCAGTTGCTCCTCAGGTATTATTTTGTTGTTTCATATATCCAAGGGGTTTAGCACTATAAATCTCCCGGTAAAATATTTTACATTATTAGAGAAGAGAGCATACTCCAGGAAAATAAACACCAGTTGCTCTCAGTTCCCTAGAATTCAAATACATTGTTCAAGCTCTTCAGTTTGACAGAAGAGATCCTGGTGGATGAAATGTTGCACCAGCATGTCAATAATAATAAGAGGGGAAATGACTGCAGATATATTTTGATTATAAAGAACTAATTCATGGCTGATTCAACTAATCAGTATTTCTGTTGAACTAATTCAACAGAAATACTGAAATAAACTTAAGAATTATTTCACCTGTATGGTTTCATTTCATCTATCTTTAATTAGAATTAAATATTATGTTGCTGCAGCTGCTACATTTCAACTGCTTAAAAAAACTTGCAGGCTGATTGTGTGCATGTTCAGTCAAAAGTACAGGAGAACCTCGTTACTTGCGGGGGTTCCGTTCCTCACTTACTGCCTCAAGAAATGGAACTAAGTAATGAGGCATTACGGCTGTGGGGAAAGGGGGGTTACGTTCCAGGGTGGAGGGGGAAAGCCCCTCCAACCGGCCAAAAATGGCCCAGTACAGAAAAAAATCCTACTGTGGCATGTTCCGCAGTCCCCCATGTGCCCAGGAATCCCCGCCCCACCCAGGACAGAATGCCTCAAAAAACCATGGAAAGCTGCAGAAAAAGTTTGAGTTTTGCAAGAAAGGAACCACAAAATGGCTCCTTTAGACAAAATAGCAGGCGCTGGAAGTGACCTCCGCAGTCACCTCTGGTTGTCTCGGAACTACGGATATGTAGGTTTTAACCCTATTGTATCCATGGATTCTAGAAATGTGTGTCTTTTAGACACCCTGTGGATATGCAGAACTGTGAACAGCAGTTCCATGAATAACGAAGTTCTCTTGTTAAATCTTTTCGTTTCAACTGGTTAAAATCCAGGAGAATATCCAGTTTACTGGAATGCCATTTATTTCCAGGTCAGTGTGTGCAGGTCTAAGAAATAAAAGTACATGATGTACTCATGTGGTTCCATATTGTACATCACAGCATTTAGGGCCAATTTGCACATGCCATTGTGTCACTTGATGATTGTAGCATGAAGCACCACTTTTACATCACTCCAAATGCACTGTTCAATTTGGCCAGTTCACACATTCAGCTGACCCTTAATAACACATTTTAATTCACAGATTATTTGATTGGATTGTGAGAGGGAATGCAGCAAGGGCAGAAATGATATTATCTGATAATAGGAAAAGTGAATTAATTTTTGAGCATGGCTGTGGGGAGATGATCAGGCCATTCCAGGGGAAGGAAGGCTGACCGTGCATTAGGCACTCCCTCTTCCAGACCATCTCTCAGCCAATGGTCTCCTAGTTGCGTTGGTAGCAATTTCTTGCTTCTCGGTGGACTCCTGCTGAATGTGAGGTCAGCTACTAGGAAGACTACTGCCATTCAAGATCTGATCCTGAATGAGTGTGCCAACTTGGTTTGGATGAAGAACGTGCGGTGAGCATTCCCAGCTTTGTCTAGTATCTTTCTCTGTGCAGTTGCAGGCTAGTCTCAGAGAGGCAGGGTTGCAATCAGCCCTGGCCCATCTCATAGGTGAACTAGGTGCTCACCTAGGGTACCATGCAGAGTGGGGTGCTGATGGCCTGGGTCATGTGTGTCTCCTGTGCCAGTGCCCCCTGCCCTCGTGAGCAAATGGACACACATGGCATCATCAGAGTGGGTGGGTGACCAAGTGGGTGCGCCCCATCCTGGGCGCCCACTAGCTGTTCCTGCTGCTGGCCTGCTGCACCAGTGGACGGTATAATTATGTTGGCTATAATAACATTGGTTATGTCATTATAACCTGCCATGGCAAGCCGGAGCAGCAGGCAGAGGCAGCACGTTGAGAAAGTGGGCACCCGCTCGACGGGAGGCACCAACCCAATTGCTCATCTCACCGCCTCCATCCACCACTCCCACTACCAGCTACTTCTGCCACAGTGTGCAGCCGACCACAGCATGTTCTAATGACATCGTCATATCATCCAGCAATGTCATTATAATGTGCTGCAGCAGCCAGCAGTGGGAGCATCAGCTGGAGGCAACAAGGTGAGTAAGTAAGTGTCTGCCTGCCGTGCATGTGTGCATGGGCAAAGGGCGTGGGGGACATCCAAGCCAGGCTTTTCCTGGGGCTCCCCCAGTCCTTGGGCTGGCCCTGGCTGCAGTGGTCTGTTGTGATTCCATCCTCTTCATCATGTGCAGTTTTCTCGTTTTGTTTCAGAAAAATCTGGCAGTTTTGAAAAGCGTGAAAAAGTTGTGGCAGCAGCAGCAGCTCTTCCTGCACCACTTCTCTTCCTGGTCAACACCCCCTACCTGCTGCCATCTTTTCTCACAGAATATAACCAACTGACTGGTGCTGTAAGCATAATTTCTCTGATGGATGCCAGGAGGAAAAATAATAATGGCTGGCAAGAGCCTGCTGCTGGGGAAAGCAGCAGCACTTCAAGTACTGCAGCTGGTGCAACCTTTTTAAGTCTAAAGAAAGATTGAAAAATAAGACGAAGCTAAGCCTATGTCTCCCATCCCACCACCTTGAAATGTTCGTAGTACTTTTCTGTCCACCCCCACCCGCCAATAAGAGCAGTGTTCCCTGTAACATCTGGATGCCCAGATGTTGTTGACTACAACTCCCATAATCCCCAGGTGTGATGGCCTTTGGCCATTATGGGATTATGGGAGTTGTCATCAACAACATCTGGGAATCCCTGTTACAGGGAATTTCATGAGAGTACCAAATGTATCCTCACTTCTCCAACCACAATAGGGTTTGGAGAAAATGTGGGGGAGAATATTCAGTAGTATTACTAAACCCTTTGGGATGGCAGGGATCTTTTAGTGTTGCCTGCCCCAGAGCCCAATGGATCCAAATAGTTTTCAGTATTTTCTATCACCTCTGCAGCCCTGGTCCCTGGGCAGCTGGTGTGATCACCTCTGAATGTCCTCTCCAACTCGGTAGAGCCAAGCTGCTCAAACAGCTAGTACAATCTTAAGCTGTATTAACAGAGGCATAGTGTACAGTATTAACAAAGTACTCTCTACTCTGCACTGGTAAGGTAAAGGTAAAGTGTGCCGTCAAGTTGATTTCGACTCCTGGCGCCCACAGAGCCCAGTGGTTTTCTTTGGTAGAATTCAGGAAAGGTTTACCATTGCCTCCTCCCATGCAGTATGAGATGATGCCTTTCAGCATCTTCCTCTATCGCTGCCTCTATCGCTGGTGCCTCTAGGTACCAGTGGGGATTCGAACCGGCAACCTTCTGCTTGTTAGAAACAGCAGGGATAATGACTTTAGGGATGTTAGGTCACCTTCTTCCATATGAAGCTGATTGTACACTGAGATCTTCTGCAACAGCTGTTTTTCATATACCACCAGTGTTTGAGCTGCATTTAGCTGGAGTTTGGGAAAATGCCTTTTCTATAGCTGCACTCAGAATGGGAAACTCCCTGTCTAGGTGGCTGGCTCATGATCTTCCTACACTTTGTGAACACCTTTCCCTTCTCGCAGGCATTTAACCTGCCAAGTTGCTGAATTTTAATTCCCCTGATATATTATTTATTGATGATTTGATCCAATTCTTTTTCTCTTTTACTTTGGCATGTTGCATTTTATTATTTGTTTATACTGCAAGCCACATTGAGCACTGTTATAGGGTGGGGTAAAGCCTACTAATAATTAACCCATCAATTGGAAAGTGAGAAACACACAGAGGGCTAGCAAGTATGTAGTAATTGCCATTGTCTGGAAATCAGATGCCCAGAAGATGTACATTAGGGGTTATGAGAAAAAGGAGAATGTGCTTTTGAAAGGAAAAAACCGTGAGAAATTAATTTTTTTAAAAAAATTTAAAATATTTCTATACCGCCCAAAACATGGGCGGTTTACAATTAAAATCATTGAAAATATTAAATCAATTAACAATTAAAATCATTTAAAAGATTAAAAACATTTAAAAGCCAGTATTAAAATTATTTAAAACTATAAAATTAATTAAAAGCCTGGGTGAATGAATTAAAGAGCCAAAAATTGTCCCAGCACTGCAGTACTGGGAAGTGAGGCAAAGAAGCTATTTCTGACATTAGAGAAACAAAAGAGATAGGATTTGGGTGGAATGTTTAAAAGTTATGTATCCAGTTAGTGGACTATCCCAGAGAAAATGTCAGCATTAGAGATACTGCTTGGCAGGGGCATTGCCAGGGACTTAAAAGATCTGGGGCCTGGGCCCACAGGCCCTGGTCAGGCCCACAGCATTCCCCATTATGACAATAAAATTTTTTCATGTCTCTTAAGGAATTCAGTGCTCTCTTCAAGTTTTTGAAACTGCGCATTACCAATGTATCCACCAGTATCAGACAGTAGGGAGGACTGAGATATTAAATAAATGATCTGGGGATGTGCTTGGGTGCCTAATGCTGTTGACGCCCCTGCTGCTTGAGCAGGAGGTAAGAAGTCAACACGTAAAAATAAAGACGAAAAATAGCCATAGTACAAAGGTTGTTGCTTGAAAGCAAGAGAACCAGTACATCTGGTGGTGACTTAGAGGCGGGCCTTCTCTGTAGGTGCTCCTGGGCTGTGGAATGCACTCCTTGCAGAAATCCGTAATCTGAGCTCATTATTGACTTTCAGGAGAGCCCTCAAAACCTATCTGTTTGGCCTGGCCTTCCAGGGTTTTAAAATTGTTGTAAATGTTTTAAAGTTGTAACCTGGTTTTCCAGGGTTTTAAAACTGTGTTGAATGTTTTAACTGTTAATGGTTTTATGGTGTTTTATAATCTCTGTTTTTAACTGTTAATTGATTTTAATCGTTTGATATTAATTGTAAACCTCCCTGAGCCATTTTTGGAAGGGCGTTATAGAAATCAATCTAACTAACTAACTAACAGCAGTATCTGGGACAAGCTGTAAAAGTGGGAATGATACAGATGGTTTCTAGCTTCAAAAGAATCCACCCCCTTGCACCAGCAGAGGAACCATCCTTGTTCTCTGTAGCATGTAGTATGTTAAATTCAGACTAAAACACACTTCACTTGGAGGGTGTGCTTTCTTTGACTTCCATAATGTTATCGCTGCATTCCCCATTCCCCCTCTTCTCTCAAGTGTTCATACATTGAGTTTCCTGGCCATTCAATAATTGACTAGCTTATAAAGCACAACAAATACTGCTTCTTATCTTTGATGTTTCATCAAAAGATGCTGTAGATTTTCTTACTTCGCTGTGTGATTCCAGGGCATTCTTAATGAAGATGTAGTAATGACCAATGAGTGGATATTATGGCTTGTTTCCTGCGAGCCCTAAATAAGAAAAATGCAGTACATTATTGAATTCTTTAGCCAGACATAGTTTGATGAAAAAGCACAATTTTTGTTCAGCTGGAACCCTGATTTGAATAGCTACTTTAAAATGGCACAGTTTTGTCAAATAATCCCTGTAAATATCTATAACGTATTTTCTGTTAAAATTCATGGAATTTACAAGGTCAACAGTCCATCTGCACATGAGCAGCATTCCAATTATTTTCCTGTCCATTGAATATCGGCAGATTTTAAGGTGTCCTTTCATCTCTCAGCAAGCCGTAATTTCCTTCTTAACAATGGACATCAAGTACAATCCATCTGGAAGCTTAGATTTTGATATAAGCAAGGACAGTATGCAGTTAGGGACAAATTTAGGATAGAATTCAAAGTACCTAACCTACATCTCTGCTATTTTGCCATTTATAACAGGACACACATCTATCTATCTATCTATCTATCTATCTATCTATCTATCTATCTATCTATCATATTTATATACTGCCCAAAACTTACATCTCTGGGTGGTTTACAACAAAAAAAAATAACAGAAAAGTTAAAACATTCATTAAAACAAATAATGACAACAGAGAAATCAAAACATTAGTTAAAATAAATGACAGCAAAAAGTTAAAACATTACAACAGTTTAAAATCTTAAAACAATATTTTAAAACAATGTTGAAATGGTATTTAATTAAAAGCCTGGGTGAACAGATGTGTCTTTAAAGATTTTTTTTAATTGTTAGAGATGGGGAGGCTCTTATTTCAGCAGGGAGCATGTTTCAACACTTCAGGGCAGCAGTGGAAAAGGCCCATCCCCGAGTAGCCACCAGACAAGCCAGTGGCAACTGCAGACGGTCATCTCCTGATGATCTCAATGGGTGGTGGGGTTCATGACGAAGAAGACTGTCTCAAATATGCAGGGCCCGAGCTGTTTAGGGCTTTATAGTTTATAACCAGCAGCTTGTATTTTGCCCAGAAACTTATCAGCAGACTGCTGACAGCAGTCAGAGTCGATCTTTCAATATGGGAGTAATATGGTCTCTTCAAGATGACCCAGAGACCAACCGGCTGCCGCATTGTGAACCAGCTGTAGTTTCCGGACTACATACAAAGGCAGCCCCACACAGAGCGCATTGCAGTAATCCATTCTGAAGATTACCAGCATGTGTTCCACTGTTCTGAAGTCATTTATCTCAAGAAATGGACACAGCTTGCATATCAGTCAAAGCTGATAGAAGGCACGTCTGGCCACCGCCTCAACCTGAGACACCAGGGAGAGGCTCGGATCCAGAAGCACCCCCAGACTGCATGCCTGTTCCTTCTGGGGAAGTGTGACCCCATCCAGAACAGGCAGATCAAACTCATCTCCCAAGTTTCGACCCCACACAATGAGTACCTCCGTCTTATCTGGAGTCAGTTTGTTATCCTTCATTCAGCCCATCACTGCCTCCAGGCAGGCATTTAGGGAGGTTATGCCTTCTCCTGATGATGTTGACATGGAGAAATAGATTTGGGTGTCATCAGCATACTGAAAACACCCTGCACCAGATCTCCTGATGATCTCTTGCAGCAGTTTCATGTAGCTGTTAAACAACACTGGAGACAATACGGAGCCCTGAGGGACACCACACAAAAGTTCAGATTTTGAGAAACAGCAGTCTCCAAGGGACACCATCTGGAACCTACCTGAAAGATAGGAACGGAACCACTGCAAAGCAGTGCTTCCCACTCCCACCTCCCTCAGACGCTCCAGGATACTATGGTCAATAGTATTGAAAGCTGCTGAGAGGTCCAAAAGGACCAACAGAGTCACACTTCCTCTGTCAATTCCCAATTGGAGATCATCCATCAGGCCGACCAAGGCAGTCTCCACCCCATAGTCCGCCTGAAAACTGAAATGGGTCTAGATAATCAGTTTCTTCCAAGACTGTCTGGTCTTGAGGTAAATTTGATTACCTCAATGTAGATTGTAGATTAGCAATGGAATTGTTAATGGAAGTGCAGTGTGTGAAACGCCTCTGCAGCATTTAGTAATGCAGAGTCATGCTGTGTGCATGGAGGGGGGCAACGGATCCCCCTCCCCTCAGAAGCACTCCCTCTGACCATCAAGGACTTTTTTGTGGGTTGCTGTGGAGGTGATTTGCATGCTGCACCTTTGCACTCTTAGTCAAGATGTCAGCCAATATTTCTAGAGCAGCTTCAGTTACTAGGAGCTTTACTTAAAATAAGATGAAAGTTCCAGTCCTTCTGTTTATAATCTATGGACCAAATTAAATATGATGATAATCATGCAGCTCCTGCCATAAATGGCAGTCATGCAATATGCAACCAGTTCCCAAATCCTACAAACACTCACATTCCAATACATGGGAAAATTTTGATTATACAAATTATATTCCATGGAGTTCTGAGGGGCCCTTAGAGCCATCCTACACACAATGCAGAATGCAGTGGTAGACTGAAGTGGCAGGGTTCTTACTATACCACTTCAGAATGCATACAAATATTTAGCATCACTCTTTTCCTGATATGTTAATTTGACTATATGCAGGGAACATTTGCATGATAACATTCAGAAATATGACTCCCAACCTGGAATCTGAAGAGGTACAATACAGAATTTTGTTACCTCAGTCTGTCCCTTCCATATGTGAAATATGCAGAATGGCTCTTTCAAAAATTAAAATTATGGCTCCAAATTTTAGGGTGAATTCTGACAAACAGACCTTATTTGACAAAACCTTTCTGTTGTGCATTCAAGATGGCTAAGTTAGAGAAAAACTAACGTGCCATCTGTTAGTATTTGTATTAATTCATCTTTTAAACCAGATTGATTGGCTGAACAAATTGTAAGTGATCATGTGCATGCCCTTTGGCCCTCTGTACTTTCTGATAGTGCAGTTTAACTTCCACTGAAGGCAACACAGCAACACCAGGAAGAAAAAAAGCTGAGATTGATTTGGCTAAATGATCCGTTTTATCATTACCTTTGATGAACAAAATGTTGATCGTGTTATTTGCAACATATTCTATTATCTATCAGTCTGAAGAAGTAACGACTACATTTATTTTCAATTTTTAAAAATCATTGGCAGAAACGCCAGTGTTCTTCAAATTATGCAAAATGCATTGGCCAGCTGTGATGGTGTGCAGCTTGAGCCAAAATAGCAGAGTATCCAGAAATGCAATCACAGCTTTTAGAAGATGGGTTGGATGGCACATAAATGCTGCTTCTTGCACTGTAACTTATTAGAGCCACTCTTAAGTTCTGGCACATAACTTGTGTTTATACTTCTTCCCCCTTATTATTGCCCAGGACGTTTTAACTATCTTTCCTCCACGATGTGAGAGCAAGTATTACATTCTTCAGCCAATGACCCTCAAATTACAGCTGGATGCTAAGTATGTGCTGGAAGTAAATCTCACTGAGTTAAATAGCGATTATTTCCTAGAAAGTCAGAATGCAGACTTTATTTTATGTACAGTCTAGTTTCAGCCAAGTTGCTCCCAATGAGGCTTTTACTAGTGCAGTATAGTAGGGTTGTGCACAAAACCGGTTTGCCCAGTTCGCTTCGAGTCCAAACCAGACTAGAACCAGACCAGGGATGTTCCATTTTGGCATGCTTGGAGCCTGGTTTGGTTCAAATCTGAAACGGTTCGGGGGTGCCAGACATGTTAGAATTAGTAGGGGGGAAAGGCAGACTCACTACTGCCACTGGGTTTGGCGGCCCCCGGGGATGTATTGCTGTGGCTGCAGGTGGATCTCTGGAGGCTTCCCTTCTTCTCACCAGGCTCCCCCGTTCTCCAAAGGGCGGTTTTGGCCCTTTGAGAGTGTACAGTGGCCATTTTGGAGGCCACTGTGCATGTGTATGGGTCATTTCTGTGGCTGGGACCATTCAGTCTAAATGGTAATTTGGCATCCGGGGTGAGGCTGGCGTGGGGAGTGGAAGCGTCTGGAGACCCCCCTGCGGCCGCAGCAGTACCCCCCAGGGCCACCAAACCTGACAGTGATGGTGAGTCATCTTTTGAAAAGACTAATTATAACATGTTTGGTACCCCCAAACTGGGCCTGAACTGGCCCAGGAAGTTTGGCTTGACCTCAAATCAAGCCAGTTAGAGCTTGAGCCACCTCAAGGTCAAGCTGTCTCGCACATCCCTACAGCATAGGCATAAGCAAAATGGGCTTGCAGTTTGCAAGCATTCCTTCTGCACTCTCCCTTCACCCACTGGTAGCTGATGTGCAGAACAATTTATTTGTTTAGAAAAGCATATTTATATCCCCAGAACTTAATCTTTCTGGTGTTTTTCGATTTCCTAAGTGATTTTCATGCAAATCCGACATGGATTGAAATGCGGTGAAGTGAAAAAATATATAACTTGTTTGTTGCTTCATAAATTAGTGAAAATCCAGAGGCCCCAAAAAGTCAGGCCCAAAAAGTACCTGAGAAAACTGCCAAATTTTGTTGGAAGGTATCATTCCCCAAGCTTTTACAACCGGAGAGCTTTTCTGCATTTTCTGGCAAATTAATCAATTTTTCTAGGATTTTCGATTTTTCTGGTAGTTTGGGTGAGGTCTGGGACCTACCTGTAAAGTAGGATGTTTCTTTCATGGCCTGGTCTGGGAGTTTTATGTCAGTCAGTGAATGAGTGAGGCTCAAACAGCTTTATATAGATAGATACACACTGTGAGATCATTCTCACAACTAAAGTAGGGTGGGCTGGGTGGAAGGCAAGATCTTACCTATCTTCCCCCAGATGGTCGGAGCCTGCCCAGAGCTCTGCTGCTCATGCACCCACACAACTTGTGCAGTAGCAGTCTCCCAAAGTGGGATTGGGAGGAGGAAGTCCTCCTGTATCCCACAATGCACCTCATGAGTAGCAGAGAGGCAGCTCATGGCAGTGCAGCAGCAGTCCTTTCCCTGGCCTCACTTTCTACTGGACTCTATGGTTGCCAGCAGCCATTTTAACTTCAGCGGTGCTCCAGACAACCACAAAGTGAGGTAGGACAGGCTTCATTTTCCTCCTACCTCACTTAGTACCTGGGTTGCTGATCTGACCTACCTTACTGTGGAGCAGCTAGGTTGAGAGGTCTCCCGGTGGGCCAGGTGACCCAAGCTTCCCGGGTTATCTCTCTCCTACCCAAGTAACTTGTGTTGTGAGGACGGGCTCTATATCTTATACATCATTTTCTGCTCCACCACAGACACATATTATCATTCCATTCTATCTTGAGTGAATTGTCTTAATTGCTGACTAGAGAAACAAAAATCATTGAATCTACCCAGTGCATTTCATGTCTGCCAGGGGGATGTTTTTTATCCTTGGCAGGCTACACTACAGAATGGAAAGTCCACTTGTCGTTGTCTTGCTTGAGAGCAGGGGTGGAGCCACCATTGGGTGAACAGGTTCAAAGAACCCGGGCCATGCCCAATCAAGGGCTGCAAGTGCGGCCCCAGACACGCCCTACACGTCTGACGTCAGATGCGGGGGCATTATTTTGGTCCCAAACAGGGCCCTGCGGCCCTGTTTGGAGCCAAAATTGGCCTGAGCTGTGTTGGCAGCACAGCCAGAGCGACTCTCCTTACCTTAAAGGACAACGCAGCAGGGCCGATCAATCTCCCTCCCAAATGGGCCCGCGTGGCCCCATTTAGGAGAGAGATCAGCCTGTGATGCATTGGCAGCATGCCTGGAACAGCTCTCCCTGCAGGCAGGGAGAATCATTCCGGCCTGCACTTCTCAAAGCAGAGTGGGCTGATCTCCTTTCCATTTGGAAGGAAGATCACGCCTCTGCGTCTGATGTCAGATGTGGGGGCATGTCTAGCCGGGCGCATCTGATGTCATATGTGGGGGTGGGGCCAGGGGACCACGCCAGCAGCCGCACACAGGCCACCACCAACCTGGCTCCGCTCGTGCTTGAGAGCCTGGCATTGTAGATGGCCTATATCACACATCTGTTGTGTGCACTGTTGCACTTGCACATAACATTATCTAAAAAAGGTTTGCTGAACAAAATCTGTTATGAAATTAATGAGATCCTTGCATTAATGCATTCCCTATAAAAAAACAGGCAGATATTGGCCAGCTAAGCACATCAAACTAGTGATAGTTTGCAGGTTTTGTTGCACACCCAAGACATTTTGTGTAAGTGCAGATCTGTCTAAGAAGGATTACTGAAAAGGCACCACTAATGCAGGACCTGGATCACATGATCACTCTTCTCACCACCACCTGCTAGTGATAACAGTGCTAGTGCTAGTGCTGAATGCAGCCATGCTAACTGTTGGGTTTTCTGGCATCTCTGCCAGCAAAGGCCTTCCTTCCAGAGTCATGCCTCAACAGCAATGACAACAACAACAAAACAAAGCAAAGCAAAGCAAAAAAAAAAATGCAATAACCTTCCTCAGAAGGGATCCAGCCAATGTTAGGCTCTGGTGGGATGCTCTAATATTACAGTAGTGGGCTGGGAGGGATGAGCGAAGTACGCCAAGAGGTATGCTCCCAGTAGGGTTACCCAAAGCACGAAGGTCATCCCAGCTGCCCAGCTAAAGCAAGCAGGCTCCTATATTGGGCAGCAGCGATATAGGAAGGTGCATCATCACAAGGCGGACCATCACTTCAGTGACAACGACAAAGGCATCATTTCATACTGCATGGGAGAAGGCAATGGTAAACCACTCCTGTGTTTTACCAAGAAAACCCCATGGATAGACAAAACGGAATGATTGTCAATGTAGTGCCGGATGATGGGCCCCTCAGGTCGGATGGTACTCAAAATGCTACTGAGGAAGAGCTGAGGATCTCTTAGAGTGCCAATGGAGTTTATGACATGGTTAAACGAAAGCCTTTTGGACATCTAGCAGCTGATGTTGCCGTGCAGGAAAAGAAAATCTGAAGCTGCAAAGATAGAATTACAATGGGAACGTGGAACGTAAGAAGCATGAATATGGGAAAGCTCGACACAGTGAAAGATGAAATGAGTTGACTAAAGATTGACAACTTGGGCATCAGTGAATTAAAATGGACTGGAATGGGACACTTTCAGCCAGGAAATCATACTGTTTACTACTCAGGACACGAAAACCAAAGGAGGAATGGTGTTGCTTTCATAGTCAGGAAGGATATAGCAATGACAGTATTTGGGTATAATGCGGTCAGTGACCGACTAATATCAATTAGATTTCGTGGACAACCCTTTAACATGACAGTTCTTCGAGTCTATGCCCCAATGACTGATGCAGAAGAAGAGGAACTTGATGAGTTTTATGCTCAAGTTCAGTCTAAAATTGACAGAACATGAAAGCAAGCTGTGATGTTGGTGGTTGGAGACTGGAATGCCAAAGTTGGAAAAGGTAAGGGGGAAAACACAGTCAGCCTATATGGCCTAGGAAACAGAAACGAAGCAGGAGAACGACTTATTAGTTTCTGCCAAGCCAATGATCTCTTCATTGCTAATACATTCTTCAAACAGCCAAAGTGGCACCTATACACATGGACATCACCAGATGGAGTACACAGAAATCAAATTGATTACATTATTGATGCAACAAGGTGGAAGAGCTCAGTTATAAAAGCAAAGATATGGCCGGGGTCCGACTGTGGAACTGCTCATGTGCAAGTTCCAAGTTAAGCTAAAGCAGAAAAACAAAGCTATTCAGCTTCCACAATATGATCTTGAGAATGTTCACACCATTTTCAAGGACAACATCAGGAAACACTTTGAAGTTCTAAACCTCATTGATAGGGAACCAGAGAAACCGTGGAATGAAATGAAAGAGGTTGTTAAGGATGAATGTGAAAAGAGACTGCCAAAGACCAAGAAACAGAAGAAAGCAAAATGGATGTCAGAACAGACAGTGGAAACTGCCCAGAAGAGGAGAGAAGACAAAGTCAAGAAAGATCAAGACCTCAGGAAGGAATTAATAGGGAATTTCAGAAAGCTGTTAGAAGAGACAAGGAGCAATACTACAATGACATCTGTAAAGACCTTGAGGATGGAAACAGACAAGGAAAAACAAGGCAAGTTTTCCAAAAGCTCTCTGAACTCAGAGGGAGGTTCCAACCTCAAATTGGTATGTTAAGGGATGCCAAAAGACAGATAGTAACTGATTCAGAGAAGATCAAACAGAGATGGAAGGAGTAAAATGAAAATCTGTACAGCAGGGACGTCAACATCCAAGATATTCTAGAAGATATTCCCTACTTGTAAGAACCTCTAGTACAGGAAGATGAAGTTAGATCAGCACTCCAGTCATTACCAAGTCAGAAGGCTACAGGAATTGATGGAATGGCTACAGAAATATGGCAAGCAACAGAAGAAGAATCAGTCAAGGCTCTAACCAAACTATGCCAGCAAATTTGGAGAACAACACAGTGGCCAACAGATTGGAAGAGGTCAGTCTACATATCCATACCAAAGAAAGGAGACTTAATAGATTGCTCAAACCATCGCACAGTATCCTTAATTTTACATGCTAGCAAAACAATGTTTGGGATCATCCAACGCAGATTAGAGCTCTTTGTGGAAAGGGAAATGCTGGATGTTCAAGCTGGTTTCAGAAAAGGCCGACAAACAAGAGACATAATTGCTGATGAATGCTGGATAACTGAGAAAGTCAAAGAACACCAGAAAGAAGTCAATATGTGCTTTACTGACTACAGAAAAGCCTTCGATTGCGTCAACCATATCAAAATGACATCCCAGAACATCTCATTGTTCTCATGAAAAACTTATTCACAGGACAGGAAGCCACAGTCCAGACAGAACATGGTGAAACAGACTGGTGCCAGATTGGCAAAGGAGTCAGACAAGGCTGTATACTTTCTACTTCTTTAATCAGTTTATATGCTGAACATATACTGAGAGAAGCTGGATTGGAAGAAGATGAACATGGTTTTAAAGCTGGAGGAAGAAACATCAATTACCTGTGCTACTCTGATGACACCACTCTGATAGCAGAGAATGTGGATGATCTGTAAGCTCTACTAATGAAAGTCAAGGAGCACAGTGAAAAGATGGGACTACAATTAAACGTAGTTTAAATGTAGCCATCTTATTTATTATTTCTCTATGTAAACTGCTTTGGAAACTTTTGTTGAAAAGCGGTATATAAATATTTGTTGTAGTAGTAGTAGTAAAGAAGACTAGACTAAACCCCTTCTAACTTGGCAAAGAGGCACATTCAGGGGCATAACTATAATAGGGCAAGGGGGGACAGTTGTCTGGGGGCCCACTGCCTTGGGGGACCCCCAGAGGCAAGTCACATGACTGACTCCCCCAGCTGCGCCGCCTGGGCTTCCTTCAGTTGTATTCATCCTCCGAAATTGATGTGAGTGTTAAGACCTGGAGCTACCAGAACAGCATGTCTTTCTTTAGTACCATTAAATGACTTACATCGCTCACAATTTACAAAACCTTAAAAAAAAATAATTTAGGATGATGTTCTAGGTTATATATAATTTCAGTATTGGGGGCTCATTTTACAGTCTTGTCTCTGGGTCCACTCTGACCTTGCTATGTCCCTGGGCGCCTTTTAAGGTGGTGATTATCTTTATTTAGCAGGGGGAGACTAACTGGCCCTATCTGTTGGAAGTTAAGGACTTTGCACTGTCTCAGAAAGTGGAGGATAGACTAGTAAGTCAGAGGGCTAGAGGGTCAAGACATTGGTCATTCCTTCTCTACTGCTCTGACACTATCCCTTTGGATATGTAGATTGCTAATCTCAGGGACTAACTTCCTTCCTCTCCTCTCTTCCCTACCTGCCCTTCTACCTTGCAACACGGCAAGCCTCTCTCCCTGCACCATATGTGCAGAGAAGATGCAGAATCCATGTGCATCCAGCTAGATAGATAGATAGATTAGAGATCCTAACTCCTCACTTTCCTATCTAGAATGGAGTTCCTTAATAAATGCCTTATATATTGATTTGAAACTATGAATTGGCTCCAAGTTACTTTACTTTACTTTACAGCATACACGCATGCCTAACTAAATCCGCTGTGTTGCACCTCTGTGCACTCTGCTATAATGAGAAAGGGATTCTCTCACCACAGAGAATTTCCAACAGGTTGTGGGAGCCCAGTATTTTGAGCTGCGTGTACTGCAACTAGAGAGTTAGGTTTGTTCCAGGAGATCCAGTGAGATCTAGCGTGGACACTTTGAATTGCTAATCTACAGCAACTGCCTTTTGGAGCCAGTGAGGATGGCTACTTACCTCTACTTACTTAGAGGGAAAACTCAGGCTGACTATCTTGAACGCAGACAATTATTTGGAATGGAAAACCAGATTGAGGCTTGCACTGAAAGCAGAAGGACTCCAAAAAGTTACTGAGGAGGACACCCCCCCGCCCCGCAGATGGAACCAGATCTGCTGAGAAAACTGCGAAAGAAAACTGGCTGATCAAGGATGCGAAAGCTGGAGCTTTGATCGCAGCTTCTGTGAGTAAAAATTACCTTTATGCGATATGTGATCTTGGAACCTCAAAGGAAATGCTAAGCAAGCTAGATTCCTTGCATATGAAGAAGGGGTGGGCATATACCTTTAACTTGAGAAAGAAAATGCAGGATCTCCAGTATAAAGATGGGGACTGTTTTGCTACATTTGTTGGATTTCTGGAAGATTTCTTTTTTCAATTTAAAGAGGCAGGGAAAAATTTTTCAGAGAGTTAGGAGCTGGAAGCTCTGTTCCTAAGCATGCCCCTCAGCTATAGCAGTATAATCGGCCAATTGGAAACCCACGCCAATCTAAGCTTTGAGAAAGCAGTACAAACATTATCTTCTGAATCAAATAGAAGAAAAGTTTTGAATTCTCGCTATGAAAGTGAATTGGCAAGTAACTTTGCTCTTAAAGCAACAATTGGTCATTCCAGAGGAAACCCGAGGTGGGGAGGGAATGCTGCAAGAGGAAAGCGCATGGGGCCCCCACATTTACATACAAAGAGATCTGGCTTCGTTGCCGCCAAGGAAACTCAGTCCAGAGAGAGAGGTCACATGACCACCAGCAGAGAGACTGCTCCTGAAATGAGGCCAAATGGGACTAATGCCTTTAGATGTTTTCTATGTAACCAATTTGGCCACAAGGTGGCGAACTGTCCCAAGAATCAGACAAAGGATTCTAAGCACACAGAAAAGTATTCGAACAGGAACTTTAATGTTAACTTGATGCAAAGCGATGAAAAGTTCATTTTTGATTCAGGTTCTTCTGTTCATATTTCAAATAATCTGGGTTTCTATACTGAACTGTTTGATATTCCTGAAGAGACTGTTTATTTGGGCAATAATACTACAATTAAAGCCAAGAAGAAAGGTGGAGGAATTTTGTATTGCAAATTGCTGGATGGATCTGTTAAACATTTTTTTCTTAAAGATGTTTTGTATATCCCTGACTTCTCAAGCTCCTTGATTTCAATATCCAAGCTAGAGAAACAAGGCTGTGAACTGTATATTAAAAATGGACAATGTGTTGTTACCCAGAATGGAGAAGTTTGCCTTGTAGGCTCTAAATCCAAAGGTCTTTACAGTGTGGAGGAGCAATCTACAGACAGAGAAAGACCAGCCCAGTCTAAACCTGAGGCATACCAGCCTAATGAAGCGAACCTTGCTAAGTCATGCCTGCATGAAAACTGCTTGCAACTGTGGCATAGATGCCTAGGACACAGGAGCTATGAGTCAATCCAGAACATGAAGGGAAAGGGATTAGCTAATGGCATTGATTTTGTACCATGTGACATTGTAACTAACTGTGTTTGTTGTCTTGAGTCCAAAGCAGTTAACAAGCCATTTCCTAAGCAGAGTGAAAGGAAGACTGGAAGACCCCTAGAGCTGATCCACAGCGATATATCTGGACCACTACCAGCAACCATAGGTAATCAAAAATATTTTCTAACAATAACAGATGATTTTTCATGATGCACATGTGTATTTCTACTAAAGGAGAAATCACAGATGCTCGAGAAATTCCAGGAATATGTGGCCATGGCAAGCAACAAATTTGGCTGGAAGCCAAAGATCCTGCGCACAGACAATGGAGGAGAATATATGTCCAATGCCACACAGCAGTTTCTGAGAGAACATGGAATCGTGCATCAAACCACGGTAGCTTCCAACGCATCACATAATGAAGTGTCAGAGAATAGAAGTCTACTGGACATAGTAAGATGCATGCTTGCTGACGCACACGTCTCACAGAAATTCTGGGGAGAAGGCATCATGACTGCTGCATACATACAAAACAGAATGCACACAAAGCCTATAGGAACAACACCATGTGAACTTTGGCATGGTCATAAGCCGTCCATGATGCATCTGCATGTCTTTGGAAGCATGGCTTACTCATACATCCCAAAGGAAAAAAGGACTAAGTTAGGGGCTAGGGCCACAAAAGGGATTTTTGTAGGCTACTCAGCACAATCCAAAGGCTACAGAATTCTGGATCCTGACACCAACAGGATAACCATAAGCAGAGCGGTGTATTTTGATGAGAATGAAAGAGCTACACCTTCAGAGGGGGCCTACACCGAAGCAAGCAACCAGACCAAGCACCCTGATGATTGGATTATGCTTCCTGATCTCAGAGGAATTGAGGAGGAGGAGACAGCAGATCCAGAACCAACCACAGTCGACACAGAGACCCCCAGCGATCCACCAGATGCACCCAAGGTAATGGGAGAGACCACAGAGGGTGAGGGGAGGCGATCAATGCACTCAAACAGAGGTGTTCCAGCTCCGAGACTGTCCTACCTCGCAAGAACGGCGGAACAACCAGAATCTTCATCATGGGAAGAAATATCCCAGCTACCACAACCAGAAGCCCAGAAGTGGAAACAAGCTGCAATTGAAGAGCTTGAGGATCTACAGAAAAACAAGACCTGGACTCTTACTAAGTTACCTCTAGGAAGGAAAGTTATAGGCTGCAAATGGGTTTTCAAACTCAAACATGATGCTGATGGTGAGATTCAGCGCTACAAAGCCAGATTAGTAGCAAAAGGATATTCACAGAAATATGGAGAAGATTATGATGAAACCTTTGCACCAGTGGTTAAACATACCACAGTAGGGACTCTGTTAAGTATTGCTGCTAGCAAAGGAATGCATGTTGAACACCTAGACGTGAAAACTGCATTCTTGCATGGCAAACTAGAAGAGGACATTTACATGCAACAACCACCAGGTTTCTTAGAGAAAGGCAAAGAGGACTGTGTATGCAAACTGCAAAAGAGCATTTACAGTTTAAAACAGGCTGCCAGAGCATGGAACATAAAACTAAATGATATGCTGCTTCAAGCAAACTTCAAAAGAAGCAACGTGGATCCCTGTCTATACACGAGGTGCATAGATGGCAAGTGGACTTACATTTTGGCGTATGTTGATGATTTGATTCTTGCCCATGAAAATCCTGATGACAGCAAGGAAATAATGCATCATCTGAACAGAGATGTGGATGTCAAGCAACTTGGCAACATTGCACACTACTTGGGCATTCAAAAGTTTCCTCATCCACCAAGAACAGAAAATTAAAGACTTGATAAACCTGCTCAGACTGGAAAATGCGAATCCTACACCAACTCCAATGGAAGTGAACTACACAAAGCAAGAAGATCAAACTGAGCCACTATCTGACAACCATAGATATCGTGAAGCATTGGGTAAGCTTTTATACCAGGGTTTCTCAACATGTGGGTCCCCAGATGTAATTGGACTTCAACTCCCATAATTCCCAACCAAAGGCCACTGGGGCTGGGGATTATGGGAGTTGAAGTCCAATAACATCTGGGGACCCACATGTTGAGAAACCCTGTTTTATACATTAGTACACTCACTAGGCGAGATATTAGCACAGCAGTTGGCTTACTTTTTAGAAAGACTGCATCACCAACAGTCAAGGACTGGAATGCAATTAAGAGACTTGTTAGGTACCTAAAGGGTACTGCACACTTTAAGCTCAAGCTACCAGCTAACAGTCAACCAAAACTAAAAGCATACGTAGATGCAGACTGGGGTGGAGATCTAACAGAAAGGAAATCCACCGACGGTCACATAATTTTCTATGGAGATGGAGCCATAAACTGGTCAAGCACAAATCAAGACATAGAAGCATCATCAACCACTGAAGCGGAATATGTATCAGCTGCACAGGGCTGACACGAGATACAATGGCTGTGTCAACTACTGAAGGACCTAGGTACAGATGTACCACAGCCCATACCAGTGTATGAAGACAACCAAAGCTGCATTCAACCCTCCAAACAAGAAGATGTAAAGGGGCGTACCAAACATATTGATGTAAAATACCATGTAGTGAGAAGTCTGCAGAAAGATGGACTAATCAAGCTGATCTACTGCCCGACAAATGAAATGCTTGCAGACATACTCACTAAGCCACTGCCAAGACCCTGATTTGAAAAGCTGAGAGAGAAAATGAATCTTGTGAACTGAGTCACGAGACATCGAGAGGGGATGTTGGAAGTTAAGGACTTTGCGCTGTCTCATCTCAGACAGTGGAGGACAGACTAGTAAGTCAGAGGGCTAGAGGGTCAAGACATTGGTCATTCCTTCTCTACTGCTCTGACACTATCCCTTTGGATATGTAGATTGCTAATCTCAGGGACTAACTTCCTTCCTCTCCTCTCTTCCCTATCTGCCCTTCTACCTTGCAACACGGCAAGCCTCTCTCCCTGCACCATATGTGCAGAGAAGATGCAGAATCCATGTGCATCCAGCTAGATAGATAGATTAGAGATCCTAACTCCTCACTTTCCTATCTAGAATGGAGTTCCTTAATAAATGCCTTATATATTGATTTGAAACTATGAATTGGCTCCAAATTACTTTACTTTACTTTACAGCATACACACATGCCTAACTAAATCCGCTGTGTTGCGCCTCTGTGCACTCTGCTATAATGAGAAAGGGATTCTCTCACCACAGAGAATTTCCAACATATCCACCAGTGACGGTTGCTGGTGTCTAATTTATATTTCTTTTAGATTGTGAGCTCTTTGGGGGCAGGGATCCATCTTATTTATTTATTATTTCTCTGTGTAAACCGCCCTGAGCCATTTTTGGAAGGGAGGTATAGAAATTGAAATCACAACAACAACAACGGGTACAGCAACCAGCCTCAGAGTTGACAATGAAGCCACTGAAGTGGTGCATAGCTTCTGACTTTTAGGATTGATTGTCAACAGTAAAGGATCCAGCAGTCAAGAAATACACCGCAGACTAGCACTTGTTAGGGTTGCAATGAAGACCTTGGAAAGGATATTTAGATGCCTTGATGTGTCTACACCTACAAAGATTAGAATTGTTCAGACAATGGTTTCCCCCATGACACTTTATGGATGTGAAAGCAGGACCATGAAGAAGCAAGACAGAAAAAGCATTGATGCTTTTGAACTTTGGTGCTGGAGAAGACTTTTGAGGATACCCTGGACAGCCAGGAAAACAAACAAATGGATCATAGAACAAATCAAATGTGAGAGTTTGTTTCTTACATAATGGATTTTCTAGTAAAAAATAGTACGTCAGGGGTTTTCAAACTTGATTTGCCAGATGTTGTTGGGCGACAACTCTCATCATCCCCAGCAACAATGGCTGGGGATGATGGGAGTTGTAATCCAATATCTGGCAACTGAAGAATGAAAACCCTTGCAGTGAGGCTCAGATGCTTCATACGGCAGCACAGGACCAGGACACCATGGGGCATCCTTGCTGGTGCCAGGCATTCCATCCTCCCCATCGGGATTTGGGCCTCAAAGACCAAGGAAAAATGAGGGTGATTGCATGGAGGGCAAGTTGTAAGCAAGCACAATTTGTGACATTGCACAACATAATTACTATCGCATGGCATGTATGTTAAAGCATCAAGCGTAAGGTTCCAATTTCCCAGCTTTGTGGAGCTTGAGCCAAAATGAGATAGCCTTAACTCTGGTCTTAAACCAACAGGTGTTTTATCTAATATAAACTGGCATTGGCAAAGTATTCCCCCCCCACACACACACCTATTTTCCATTTGGCTTATGAGATCACCCGACATTCTATGTCTGTGTGTCCGTGTGTCCCTTCCCCACCATCAACTTTGCAACACCTGGACCAATATGAACCAAAATGGGTACAGCTAACTGATTTGAACCAAATTGTGGACTGTCTAACCAATTTAAACCAAATTGGGAACTGTTGCAGTGAGGGACACATAGGAATACCTCAACGGCGTAGTTTGTGATGAAGTCATCCACCCCAATCTAAAATGGTGGCCATGTGAACTTTTAAGGTACAAGTGGGCTAACTTGTGAACCACCTAAGCAATATGAACCAAATTTGCTACAAAAGTTAGGGACACATAGGGGTGCCCAAAGGGTGTGGTGTGTGATGATGTCATCCATTACAGTTCAAGATGGTGGCCGCATGAACATCTGAGGAACAAGCAGGCTAATTTGTGGACTGTCTAACCAATTTAAACCAAATTGGGTACAGTTGCAGTGAGTGACACATAGGTACACCACAATGGCATAGTTTGTGATGATGTCATCCACCCCAATCCAAGACTACATATGCCTGAACGTTTGAGGTACAAGTGGGCTAACTTGTGGACTGTCTAACTGATTTCAAACGGGACAGTTGTAGAGAGTGACAAACAGGGAAACCTCTGTGGTGTTGTTTGTGATGATGTCATCCACCCAGATTCAAGATGGTGGAACCATAAACTTTTGAGGCACAAGTGAGCTAACTTGTGAACCACTTAACTGATCTGAACCAAATTTGCTGCAGCTGTAGGGACACATAAGGACACCTCAGTGGCATAGTTTGTGATAATGTCATCTACCCCAATCCAAGATAGCAGACACATGAACATTTGAGGTGCAAGTCGGCTAACTTGTGGACTGATTTGAACCAAATTAGGGACAGTTGTAGGTGACAAACAGGTGACACCTACGTGACACAGATGGACCCCTCAGTGGTGTAGTTTGTGATGATGTCATCCACCCTGATTCAAGATGGCGGAACCATAAACTTTTGAGGCACGTGAGCTAACTTGTGAACCGCTTAACAGATTTGAACCAAATTTTCTATAGCTGTAGGGACACCTCAATGGTGAAGATTGTGATGATGTCATCCACCTCAGTTCAAGATGGTGGACATGTAAACTTTGGAGGCACAAGTTCAGTCACTACCTGAAAGTGCTATCAGGCGAAAAGCAGTCAACGTTGTTCACAGGTCTATAAAAACCCAGATGTGGACTTCACAGGTTTTGCAGGAAGCAACCGGCAGTTAGTAGCCTAATTTTGTCAAATTGTTTTTTATTACTTGCTTCTATATCTACATAATGGTTTCAAAATAGATTCTGGGTTAAGAATACTCTGCAGTGATCATGCTTCCCTTCCTCCCCCCCCCCCCACCACACAATACCTTGAGGAGAGACAGTTCATCTAGAAGAGTGATATTGAATGAATAAATAAAAATGCTTAGTTGTTGACCTGCGGCAATTGTAATAGTTCTCTCTTTTTAAATCAATTTAGTGGGGTTTTGTACATAAAACAACCATCCACAAAAGTCTGGAGAGAACGTATGTTCCAAAAGAAATGTATATGAATGTGGAGGGAATTCCTGTGAAGAAAACTTATTAACACAATAACTTGTTTTTAGGGTGAAGATTAAGCTGCTCTCAGACCACCTAGGCTTGCTGGCTTTACCTTCCCCAGCCCTGCCTATCCAATGACAATCTGTCTTCACCTGCCTATCCTGGCCATGGCTCCAAGGTGTTCTAGATGAAATGAATTTTTTTTTGCGGGAGGATCAGCGGACTTGCACACTTAATTTTATTCAGAATGATTGCAGGCTGTGTGCATGCATTGATTTCTTTTACAGTCTTTTGCAGAAATTCCTTGTCTATACCTTCAGCCTTACCCTACTAAAAAACTGCTCTGTACAGCGCCTCCTTACTGTACCTTCTTTCTCTCCCTCTGCCTGTCAGTGTAACATTCCCATTTTCTTCTCCACTCACTGTTACTGCCCACAGACAGTATTCCCTAGATGTGCACACATCTGGGGCAAACAGCATATATCAAACTATTGAAAACGCTGACATCAGGCTGGTTTTATTCTCATCTTCCTTTTTTCTGTTGATGGCTGTTGATAGTCACTTTTCTCCAGGTCAATCACATTCATGGTTGTTTAAAAAATTATTATTAAACTTTCCAGCTGGGGCGCTGAAGCACTCACACACTCGGCTCCCCTTAATGAAAACCTTGGTACCTGAGGTGCTTCAGTGCTCACAGAAGATCAAAGGGAAACTTGTTGCCATTTGGTCTCTCACCCCGCCCCAACCTTGCTGCTTCTGCTTCATTTCAGTGTGACTTCAGCTAATACCACAGCCATGGCTCTTCTTTCAGTTTGCTTCAATTAGAGAGAAATCGTAAAAGTTAGCAGTAAAAGAGCTCCAAGAGACCCCTAATGGCGCAGTGTGTAAGTAACACGCCTAGGGAGCAAGAAGTTGCTGGTTTGACTCCCCGCTGGTATGTTTCCCAGACTATGGGAAACGCCTATATCGGGCTGCAGCGATAGAGGAAGATGCTGAAAGGCATCATCCCATACTGTGAGGGAGATGGCAATGGTGAACTCCTCCTGTTTTCTACCAAAGAAAACCACATGGCTCTGTGGTCGCCAGGAGTCGACACCAACTTGACGGCACAACTTTCCTTTAAAAGAGCTCCACTAGCAGTGGGACCATGGTTGGGTGCTGAAGCACTCCCTGCAAAACAGAAAGAGCAAGCAAGGAGCTCTTGCATTAGGAAAGCTCTGTTGGCAGGGGGATGGTGCTTGGGTGCTGAAGTATTCTCCCCACCCCAAAGAGAAGGATGAGCAAGGAGTTCTAGCACTAAGAGAGCTCTGTTGGTGGCAGGATGTTGATTGGGCACTGAAGCATGCCCCTCAAAAAGAATAAAGAGCAAGGAGCGTTTGCAGTTCCACGGTTGGGCACTGAAGCATACCTTAAATCATGGGGGTGGGGGGGAACCAAGGAGCATGTTTCTGAGCCAGGACTAGAAGACAAATAACAGAGAGGAGGGAACAGTGTGCATGAAGGTAGAAGTTCTTCCTCTTCCCTCCCTCCCCTCCTCTTTCACCAGGCAGAGAAGGTCATTGCCCCACTTACCCTTCCTGCAGAAACCTGTTGACATTGAGGCTCTCCACGTAAGCAGTGTGGAGAGCCTGCAGGGCTTGTGTGTGGAGACTTAGCATGCTCTCCCCACACATGATCAAACATGTAGCCCTGGGCAGCTGGATCAGCTGCCCACACGACTACCGGCTCCGTCATGTGTGTGAAGACTTAGCATGCTCTCCCCACACATGATCAAACATGTAGCCCTGGGCAGCTGGATCAGCTGCCCACACGACTACCGGCTCTGTCATTGAGCAGGTAGGGGCTGTGGGGATCTGGGGCTGCCCAGCTCCCAGAAGTCCCAGGATGCCTCATGCGAGCACGTGGGGCATCCTGGGGAGACCCCTGAAGCTGGGAGGCTTGTTTTAGCCTCCCGGTGGGGGTCTCCTTGTGATTTGCCACAGCATGGAGCCACACCATGGTGACTCACAATCACCAAAATGAGGTTAGCAGAGCACTCGCTACGCTAATCTCATTTAAGGGGAGGGCTACTTTGGCGGGCTAACCACCAGAGAACCACTGGGTTCATCTGCAAGCCCGGTGGTTCTCATGATGGAGGAAAACCGGGCTGGGCTCCTTTAGCCTGTTTCCCCTGCATCATGAGAATAGCCTCATTGTCTACACACTGCAATCAAATGTGTTGCTAAATTCCATACAGAAAAAAGGGGTGATTCCTCCCCCCAACATTTTCACAGATTTGTGGGCATTTTCACAGATTTGTGGTAGAAAAGTGTGGAATGGTCATTCCTCATTTATACAGGCAGCAACATCCCCAGTGGAAATCAACAATAAACGTGCAACAATTTTCCATCTAGAAACCTTTTTGTCTCTAGACCACTAGTCATGCTACAGAGAGACATGCTGGGATGACAAAGCATGCTTCTGAAAATTAAAAGCCAGTAATAATCCATGAAAGAATGGCATCTGAACAATTCATAACACAGGCCTCAGGAACCTTTCAAGAAGGAATCCTTTATTGTCTTCAGAGAAATAGGAATGTCTTCAGATTCTAATATTTATCTCCTCACTTGCCCCTGATTAGCAATGTTTGAGTGTTATACCACGCCATTCCAAACCTGGGAGAACAGATCAAGTATAATTTGTAAAATGCAGCGGAAGCTGTTTCAAGGAGGTGAAATCATGACGGTTGGGATTAATGGCATTGCTTTTATCGACTCTGACCGGATCAGGATGACCTTCATGCTCCCTCTACCTTTTCATTTTTGCTAGAGATACCATAAATAAGCTGATGCTACTCTGAGTTCTTGTGCAATTTTGCAGGAGATTTGCAATTGTAGAGAATGTGTTCAGCAAAAACATTTCAGAAATGAGTCCTCAGAGATCATCAAATGATGCAAGTCCTTGGGAAAGAGGGATTACTGGAGCAGAGGTCTACTGTTTGGGTCCTCCAGGAAACTGAGTAGGACTAGGACAACAAGGTTGCTGACACTCAAATGATCTGCAAGGAGGACCTAGACAGGGCTGACTCAGAAGCTGACTTGGCTCTGCCTCCATTGGGTTAAGCTAGCTGATGGACTGCATAGCTCTCTCTTGGGAAATTTAAACATGGGAATTGAAAGCTGAGAAAACCTGGTGCAATCCTGATTAGTTTGCATCACATTCTTAACATTTGAATTGGCTCAAAAGGTAGCAGTCTGGCTTCTTATACAGTTTATCAAGGAGATGGTATTCTTTTATTTCTCTTTTTATACAACGAGGCAGCAAAATATCAGCAAGCCAATGCATGGCTTTCCAAGGTCTTTGTCTTTCAGATTGGTTTTGAATGCATTCGGTCACTGCTTGTTTACTTACTGGCAGTTCACTTTCAAAAAAATGAAACATTTTGGCTGTTTTTCAAATGAGGTGGTGTAAACATAGAATGTCCCTCTGTTCATTTGCAACCAATTTGGTGCTGCAAGCATTGCCTTTCTGTTCATGGAGCTCAGCCCAATTTGTTGCACAAAAGTAACATAAAATACACTCAGTTTGCTCCCCTGCATTTCAACAGTGGCAAAGATGCATCAACTAAGTGAAAACTGAAAAGGCTGCTGTTGACTTTTACTTTTTTTTACTAGAAAAAAAAATTGTCAGCTTGTTATGAGGGAATGTTTTTTGGACTTTCTGGACCTCCTTCCCTGCACCCCTTCATGCAGTGCATGGCACGGAGGACCTGTAATTTGAAATCTGAGAGAGATGCATGTATGCACTGGCAAGGGAGAGATCATGAAAGCCACTTGGGCAAGGAACCTGGCCTAGCACCTTTTGAGGGTCATGCTGCACCACCCTGATATCCCAAAATTGACTTTCTGGATCAAAATCTTCCAAGCCCTTCTGAGACTGATAAGTCAGAATCGCCATTTCTCAGAAAGCCATTAAGAGCTATCAACCCAGATCTCTCAGGATCCTTCAGTCCTAAGGAGAAACAAAAGGGCCATTTCCCAATCAATCTAGGTGATTGTTCCAGCAGGAAAAACCCATCACCTGTCTGGCACCAAGGTTGGCACATTTACATATCCCTTACCAGTAGTCATCCTTTGTCTCATCACCAGGTGGGCAGGAACTCATTGGAGTTTCCCCAACACATTTTTGCCCTATAAAAGGGGGCTTCACTTACCCCTCATTCTCTTGCATTTTGCACCTCACCCCAGGTTCATGACTCCATACCAGCCTGCTCATCTGACAGGTATGTCTATGAGATGCTTTGATCCTCCTTTCTGATGTCTGTGGAAGTTTTCTAATTTTCTCCCCCAAGATCCGCTTCCTATCCCAATAAATATACACAATGATTATGTATGACTGGATAGGCTTAGACTGCTAGGCATAGATCAGAATGGCTTAGGTTTTTCCCTTTCATTTTAGTTCTATCTTTTAACTGGTTTTGTTGGGGAAGGAGGGGCTAGCCCCTTCCCCAGGGTGAAAGCATGCTCAATCTTAGCCAACTCATGAGTGGGGTGATTCGTGGGAACATGGTGGATTTTTATGGTGACTGTGCAATCTGTTTTTGGATTATCTGCTACAAATGGACCACTATCTCATAAGAGTGCTTAATGATGGTGAAACACACGTGAGTTAGTGGGCTTTTACCACCCAACCCCATTGAGGATCTCTCTCAAGTCCCAGGGAAGGGAGTTTGTAAACATTTCCCAGTTTGTAAATGTTCCCAGTTCGTAAACTGGCAGTGCACATCTGGCCCTGACAGGAATTGCCTTAGTTTTAGGTACCCTGCCCCAGAATTCACCTCTGTGGCTAATTTGCATCTGCCGCAATGTTGGGCCTAGCCGGGCCTAACCAGCCGGAAAATGTAGAATCCATCCCCATTTTCCAGTCTGAAAATGTAGAATCTATCCTTTCCTGATCTGCTTACTCAAAGCTGCTTATGTACACAGAGAGGCCTGCATCTCTTGGAAGTCCAGAGGTTGAGTGGTGAAAGGAAAGGCTGGGATGTGAGGTCTATCATTTACCAGAAGTGCCAGGAGCTCCACACAAGTGGGTCCCCCTAGAGCAGGGATGTCAAACTGTGGCCCTCCAGCTGTTTTTGGACTACAACTCCCATAATTCCCAGCCACAGTGGCCAATAGCCAGAGATGATGGGAGTTGTAGGCCAACATCTGCAGAAGGGCTACAGTTTGTCATCCCTGCCCTAGAGTAACGGGTCTGCACAAACTCATGAGAGGAGTGGTTCACTGGGGAGTTGGAAAGCACTTCATGATGCCCCCTTTCCTATGCCTTCATCCTTTCATGAGAAGAATGATCCCTGGCCGGCAGGCTGGCCTGAGGTTGAGAGTATGTTGGGCTTTCCCTACCTTTGTGGCCTGGATCTGGTTGCCTAAGGGCATCCCTGGTCACAGTGAACGGCTGAACCAGCCCAGACTCAGCATCCTTTGGCCACCTTCATCTACATATCCCCACCTAAGGGGCTGAACACAGGCTCTTCCAAAGAGTTTAAGGTAATCAGTTTCTCCCCGACTATTCCTAGGTCCACTACCCAAAGCCTCTTGGGTGTACAAGTCCCACCACTCGCCTGGTTCCTCTGCTTCAATTTAAGTTCACACCAGAGATTCTAAACACAGTCTGTTAACGGTAAATATTCTACTTGCATTTCCTATGTAAGAATCCACATTAGATTAATAGTGGTTATAGCTTTTATTAGCAAAAAGTATAAATCTTTAGAAAATGCATGTTTTGACACGTTGTGGGAATGCCCCACTTGTCACATGTTTTACTCTTATTTTGTTTTTCTTTAATTTAGTTCATACATTTATATACATACAAAAAAGTCCCTGGGCAGTTTTAAAGTTTTAATAAAACTTTACAATTTGACCTCTGCAGTGTTGTTCCTTGTCTCAGATTAAAACTGGCTGTTTTGTAATACCACTTCCAAACGCAGAGGGGTGGGGCAGCGGAACCCCAAAATCTGCCTCATAACAAGCTTATCCAGTTCTGGTTTAAAACATACAACAAGCAGTGGCAATGGGCCCAGACACCAAAATCCTAGCCCTGCTCCCCGACCCGCCAGTTGGTTAGCAGCCTCCAGGACTTAAGACAGAGGGAGAGCGTGAGGAGCAAGTCCTCACTTAAATGTTTGGTGAAGTGTGGGGGGAAGAAGAAAAATTGCAGGCGGTGAGGGAGATTCAGGAAAATGAGGGGGAATGCCTCAAATATTGTGGTGGTGGGGATGTACGCTCCTAGCAGCCTCAGTTGAGGAAAGCACTGAATTGTATAAGATTTCTTACGTATTTCATATCTTCCAACATTTCAGTGATGGAAGTGTTGAAATGCATTTCAAGACCAGGGATAGTTTCATGAGTCTCACCCCTGGGCTTCATCCTGACTAGAGGTTATATGAGTGGAGGATGTTTCGCTAGTGCCAATACCTCCTTCCCTGCTCCAAAAATCTGCTCTTGATGTTCCCTTAGTCCTCAGGGACATATTTTCAGGTGACACAGGAGGTTGCAGAGGGGAGGGGAGATCAGTGAAAATTGTCCCTTTTGCGAGAACGTCTTCCATTTACAGGGCTACAAACAAGGATACTGTCCGTAGCTGAAGGCTTTTCACTGTCTTTTGCATGACACACTCATTTACTCTGTAATAATCCATCTTGTAGTAGCCCATGAACTGATTTTAATGCGAAAAAGACTTTGTTCTTTGGTAAAGATAGACTAGAAAAGCATAATTATTCAACAATACGTTATCAACAAATTATACACACCCACACACACCACAACGTCTGCAGGGTGCAAAATGTCAGGCTACGCATGACTCAGTGCCTTAGTGTTCATGTACATGGATTTACTTTCATGTGTGACTCACACAAATGACATTTTAACATGAAACAGTTGTCAGAACAGTTTTAACACAGTTGTTAAGATGGCATTGGGCTGATCTGGACAATTCTTACCCAGCCCACACAATTAAAGGTGGACTCCCTGAGCGTGCACTTGTCTCAATGTCTTCTGCAGACCTCCTGGTGTCCTCCCAGCTGCTCATTTGAATGGCTGACCTACATGTCCTTCTGTTTCTTTTTAGATTGTGAGCCCTTTGGGGACAGGGATCCATCTTATTTATTATTTCTCTGTGTAAACTGCCCTGAGCCATTTTTGGAAGGGCTGTATAGAAATCGAATGAATGTCCTAGCATTTGAAGTACTAATATTTGGATTGCATGTGGAGCTTCCATTTATACAGACATGTGTGAGAAAGGGACAAATTGTGAAGATGTTGGGACATCCATGGAAGACATCAAGATGGCTGCCCATGGTGCATCCCCCAGGGAAATGTCAACCTAACTGGTCCATTTAACTTTTTGTTTAGTGACTTGGTCAGAATGTCAATCACTCCTGTGATTCTATACCCATATGGCACTGTAATTGCTGCTGACTTCAGTGTCCTTGACTGGTTCTGCTATGAATCTTTGGACAATGGCTGGATCTATTCACCTGAGGGAAGCATCAATAGTACCTTGGAGACCAGCATAGCAACCAGGACTAGCTGGAACTGGATTTTATAAGATTGACCATGGTTGCAATGGAGCATTAAATTTGTTATCTGGCTTTCAAAATGTCTGACATCAACATCTTGTGTGGGGGGGTGGGGTGGGGTGGGGGAATAGCAGTCATGGGATAAGGGGATAGGTTCAATTGTGGATTGGTAACTGGCTGAAGGACAGAAAACAGAGGGTAGGAATAAATGGACAGTTTTCACAACGGAGGGAAGTAAGAGGTGATACTTACTTATCTGATGCGGCATATCTGATCACTCTTCTAGATGAACAGTATCTCTTTAATGGGACCAGTGCCCTTTAACTCATTCATACATGATCTGGAAGTTGGGGTGAGCAGCTAAGTGGCCAGATTCACAGATGACACTAAACTATTTAGGGTAGTGAATTCGAAAACACATTGTGAGGAGCTCTAAAAGGATCTCTCCAAAACTGGGTGAGTGGGCAACAAAATGGCAGATGTGGTTCAATGTGAGCAAGTATGCATATTGGGGCAAAACAACCCAACTTCGCATATACACTGATGGGGTCTGAGCTGTCAGTGACTGACAAGGAGAGAGATCTTGGGGTTGTGGTGGATAGTTCATTGAAAGTGTCAACTCAGTGCACAGCAGCTGTGCAAAAGGCATATTCCATGCTAGGGAGAGGATTGAAAATAAAAATGCTACTATTATAAAGCCCTTATTCCGATCTATGGTGCAGCCACATTTGGAGTACTGCATACAGTTCTGGTCATTGTATCTTAAGAAGGATATTGTAGAACTGGAAAGGGTGCAGAAGAGGGCAACCAAGATGAGCAGGGGCTTGGAGCACCTTCCTTATGAGGCACATATTTGGGGCTCTTTGGTTTGTAAAAGTGGTGAATATGGGGAGACATGATAGAGGTGTATACAACTATGTATGGAGTAGAGAATGTGGAGCCACCTAATGGCACAGTGGGGAAATGACTTGACTACCAAGCCAGAGGTTGCCAGTTCAAATCCCCACTGGTATGTTTCCCACACTATGGGAAACACCTATATAAGGCAGCAGCGATTCAGGAAGATGCTGAAAGGTATCATCTCAAACTGCACGGGAGATGGAAATGGTAAACCCCTCCTGTATTCTACCAAATACAACCACAGGGCTCTGTGGTTGCCAGGAGTTGACACTGACTCAATGGCACACTTTACTTTAGAGAGGGTGGACAGAGAAAATATTTTCTCTCTCTGTCACAACACTAGAGCCAGGGGTCATCCCATGAAACTGAAGGCCAGGAAATTTAAGACCGACAAAAGGAAGAACTTTCCCACCTAACTCATAATTAATTAATCTATGGAATTCTCTGCCACAGGATGTGGTGATGGCCACTAGCTTGGATGGTTTTAAAAGGGGCTTCGACAAATTCATGGAGGACAGGTCTATCAATGTCTACTAGTCTGGTGGCTGTAGGCCACCTCCCATCTCAGAGGCAAGATGTCTCTAAGTACCAGTTGCAGGGAGCAACAGCAAGGGCATGCCGTCGGCTCTTGCCTGTGGGCTTCTCAGAGGTATCAGGTGGGCCACTGTGTGAAACAGGATGCTGGACTGGATAGGCCTTGAGCCTGATCCAGCTGGGCTGTTATATTGTTCTTAAAATCCACTGTTTATTTCCTAATGTACTGACACTTTGGCTCAGGGGAAATAAGAGCAAAAATTCCAACAGTCATCTTACAGACTGTTTTATAACTGTTTCTCTCATAAACACCAAGTTTTCATATCTAGATTTAACTAAGAGTTTATTTAGAAGCAACACCATTTTCCTCCTTTGCCTCCCTTTTCCTTTCTGACTCCACCCCACACACTCTCTACAAGATCCCCGCTGGGACAAACTTCTCAACAACAAATCAAAAGATGACTAGATAGAATACAACAATTTGTAAGCAGCTTCTTCCTCTCAAATTACACCAGGAGGCCAACAGACCCTCCTTCAAACATTAACTCTCAATTCACCAACAGTACCGATGCATATTCTCTATCTTTCTGTTTGTCCACTAATGATGGCTAAGACCAACAGCAGCTGCTAAGATGTAAGTGGGCCACCTGTTTTCTTAATATGCTATTATATGAGCACAAAGAATTACTATACATCAGGGGCATGTTGTACCAGACCATAGTAATCTTGTTTGGCACCTGACAGCCAACCTACTCATATAAAATAGGAGGCCTGTGCATAGGCTAACCCACATTTTTTACAGTGTTAGCAACTAAAGAAGGGGAGGGAGTCAGATCAGAAGTGGAGATTAATACTTTCCCCTGTGCCATTTCTCCAAAAAGAAGTCTGGATTCCCTGCAACAGCAGAGTAACAAGCACTCTGTTATTGCACACGCACACACAAATGTCTGTAGAGAAAGATCTTACGTTAAGCAAGAGTGAACTATAGGACATTTCGCTTTCTCTGTTCAGTTCACTTTCTCATATTGCTGAACATGCTAGTTCCCCTTCCACCTCCGATGCAGCTGCAATCCCTGTTGGGCTAATTTGTTGTTTGGAAATGTTTTTTGCATGGCCGGGCATCTAGCAAGTAGAGGATGATTGTCCCCGCAAGCTCTGCCACTCTTCATCTCATCACATTACATAACAATTTCATGTCTATAAAAGCTGTCTCCTCCTCCTCCTCCTCCTCCTCTCGCCTGTGCCTTAGACCACTCCCTATGCCTTAGGCCACAGCTTCTTGCAGAGGTGGATAATAGCTGTCCCTCCCCCCCACACACACATTTGCATCATACTTCATTTCCTTTTGGGGACTTTGCATCATGCTAAATTCATTTCCTTTTGGGAGTACATTTTAAGTTCTTCAGATGATCTTGCATCAGGGTTGAAAATATACTTCGACTTCAGATTTCCTTTGCATAATAGTATTGCGGTGAAACTGCAATACTATTTGAAGCATTTGTTGTTTGAAAGAGAAGTTGATTGTGAGAACAAATGTACAGCTTTGATGTTAATGACAAATGACAGCCTCAAACCTAGCAGCTACAAGATGGTAAAAGTAATATGGTTATTCGCCCTTCAAAACATCTGATAAACATTTAAAAAAAAAATCTAGATTCCTTCCTCACAACACTTATTCAGCTTTTATTTGTTGTTGACCAAAGTTAATTTGCAAAAAACATTAATAGTTCATACAGACAATGGAAATCGTATGGCCAAATGTAGAAAGAACTGGAACACAATTCATTACAGAAGAGCCATAGTTCAGTGGCAGAGCACATGCCCAGCATACTGAAAGTCAGAGATATCACTGAAAGTGGAGATATCATTGTGGGTGGAATTGTACATTATGGAGGGCATGCCACTGAAAGCAACATTCTCATATGTAGTTCTCTCCCTCTGCACTCCATAGCATATAATATCACTTATATCATGTTGTAGCATCATCATGTTGAGTATTTCCTAGCCACCACTAACAACAGCCATTGATGTGGAATGGGGCAAGGAAACAGTCAACATGCATATGCTCTATGGGTCTTCAGGTACCGTGAATTAGCTGGACATGGTTGCCTAAAGTCCAGCCTCCAGACTACCCCCTTCTCTCATCCCTTTTAGACTAATGTCCAATCTACATGTGACGTGTGAGCCTGAGTGGGCTTAGTTTTGCTTTAGTCAATAGCAGCCAGATTGGAGTGTCTGTAGATTACAGCTGCGATTTGGCGAGGCTGCTCCCCCTACATTCGTGATCTGCAGGCCTCACTGATTCAATAGCTATTATTAACTAGAGAAAAACCTAATACACCAATAGGAGCTTTTTTTACAGGGTAAGGAGCAGCCAGATTGGGGTTAAAGCTCCAGCTGCCATGGACTAAAGAAAAATGAAGGGCTAGTTACAGGGCTAATAACCCTGTAAAAATCATGTGTCGTTTGGCCCTTGGTGAAACTCTGTGTTTCACTATGTCAGGAGCCTGTCAGGAACCTTTATATAATTCGGCAAATAAACCAGTGAAGGAACCAACACCTATGGGGAGCCTGAATCCTGATAGTCAAGACATGGCAGACAAGATAATTTTCCATATCTCATAGATGAAAAGAGGGGAACACTTGTAACATCCCTGTTTTCAGAGGAAGGTTGACAATGATTGGCCAAAGCCAGCTCCACTCTCTATTATTACACACTGCTGAAGACTCTACTCCCTTTACTATAACCTTTATTCATTTACCCTGCCTGTTTTCCATTCATTTAAAAGCCGAGGGGGTGTTCTTTTGTTAGGTTAAAGATAAACTAGAAAAACATAATTGTCTTACAATATTATGTAAGAGCATTATAACTTACAAATGTAAGTCCAAACACACTTTTCTATGTGGTCTGAAGTTCCAGGAGTTTAGTAATACTTGGATTCCAGCTTCCTTTGAAAGTAAGATTACTGGAGACTAATGGTATTGTATTTGGGTTATTGTATTTGGTCTATGTACACAACAAACACATTGACACTTTTGAACTTTGATGCTGGAGAAGACTTTTGAGGATACCCTGGACAGCCAGGAAAACAAACTGATCATAGAACAAATCAATCCAGAATTTTCACTCAAGGCACAAATGACCAGGCTCAAACTATCATACATTGGATACATTATGCAAAAACCCAGCTCCCTTGAGAAGTCCATAATGCTATGGGAAAGTTGAAGCAAAGGGAAGAAGAGGACAACCAGCAGCAAGGTGGATGGACTCAATTATGACAGCCATGAATGCACCACTGAGAGACCTTAAAGGCCAAGTTGAAGACCGATCATCCTGGAAAGAATATATCTATGTGGTCACTAAGAGTCGACACTGACTTGACAGCACTTAATCAAGCACACAAACATACAGGTTGAACATTAAGTGGAGTTGGAAAAGCAGAACATTCCTATTATAACAGACAGCCTCTTTCCAGAGAGACACTTCTGCATCTTAAAATGTGCTGCTAGCCTTTTACCTGGCTTATGAATTCCACATTGTTCCCATAAATCAGTCTAAGATGCTGTTCACACAACCAAAAACTGGGTAGAAGAAGTGCCCTCCCCAGGTTTGGGAGCTGTGTGCATTCCCAATTTCAGTTGTGTAGGAGCAAAAAACTAGATAGGAGGAGGAGGGAGAAGTGATTGTGTGGGAGACCGGAACAGGGTAGTACACCTTTTCCTTCTACCTTGGTCATATGCTGAGTATGATAGCTGGTTAGGACAAGGCTTTTGTACCCAGCCCCTGTCTTCCACAAAATCACTTCTCCCTTGTCCTACCTAGTTGTTTGCTCCCACATAAAAAAAACTTGGGAGCACTCATCGTTCCCAAACCTGGGTAGGACACTTGTCCTGCCCAGTTTTCAGTTGTGTGAACAGCCTCTAAGTCTTTCTTTCTCTCAGCAGCTGCTTTCAGACTGCTCTTTAAAAAAAAAAAAATACAGACACCCCTCACAGAGAAGGGGGCAAAAGAATATAGGATGAGGTAATCTTCAGGCTTTCCTCTCAGTTCAGATACTTGAGCCTTACAAGTTCCTTCATGACTGCTTCCAAGCTGGATCTGTTTAACAAAAACAAACAAACAAACAAACAAACAAAGAAAGGCCAAGTAGCCATGACCTAATCAATAACACTGTTATCATATCACAGTTCAAAATATACCTCAGCAGCTGCTATGTATGAAATGGCATGGTAACTGTATAGTTCATGTGTGTGCATTTATGTTTATGTGTACTAGAGACAAGATGCATCCCTCCACCTCAGAGATAGGGCTTCCTTAAAAAATAGCAACTCGCAATAACAACATTTTAAAATGCATCCCCAGGAAGAGAACGGGGGGCGGGGGGCAGGGCTAGTGATTTACAGGAGGCAGGGACCAAAAATAGGAATTGTCCTGGTAAATAGGACACTGGGGGCATATAAGCATGATTGTGTCATGACCTGGGGTAAGCATATAGGGGAAGGGAGAATAACTCCACAGGGATGCCAGTTTGGGTACGGTTCCTATTTCCTTTGTAACATATAGTTCTGACATGAATTTAGCTTAAAGCAAAATTTCAAGTTAGATATACTGGCTTGAGCAAAGCTTCCAAGAAATTTCAAAGGAAGTAACAACAACAACAACAACAAAAGTTTCTATAAGACAATGACATTTCTTGGGGGGATGGACCAGGCAGGGCATACAATTCTACCTGGAATCTACAAAAAGTCTTCATTGCAGGTTGTTAGTCAACTATGTTATATGGCTAGATTCTTACTACCACTGGATGTCCAACTGGAACATCAGATCTTTTCCCCATAATGTAGTGCAAAGAGAACAGGAAGAGGAAATGAGTATGCAAATTTCAATTTCAAAGATGATTAAGGGAAGGAGAAGGCTTAGTCAGAGAAGTACCAGGATATGGAGGCTGTGAAAGATTCTTGGCATCTAAGGGACTAGAAAGGCCCTGACAAGTCTCTCTTCAGGGATATAAAACTAGTCAAATTCCAAGCATACTGCAGCATCTAGTGACAATGATTGTATGTTCAATTGTGAGGCTCTTAAGATTGTCTTGATTCAATGAGGTGAGTCTCATGATCAGGGAGACCCGCTGGAGGGGGTTCTGCGGGGAGAGCAGGCTCAGCCCTCTCTCCCCGCAGACAATCACTACTTCAACCCTAGGCGGCCGGATCAGCTGCCCACACGACTGCCGGATTGGCCACCCACACGACTGCTAGCTCCGTCAGAGAGCCGGGGGGGGCTGCGGAGATTGGGTGCCGTGTGGCCCCCGGAAGTTCAAGGATGCCCCGCACGAGCCTGCGGGGCATGCTGGAGAGAGCCCCGAGCCCAGGAGGTTGCTTGCAGCCTCCTGGCTAGGGGTATCCTTGTGTGTTGCCACGCCAATACACGATCAGGAAGCCTGGGTTAGCGGAGCGCTCGCTCCACTAACCTAGGCTACGAGGAGGGCTCCTTTGGCGGGCTAGCTGCCAGGGAACCACCAGGCTCACCTGCGAGCCCGCTGGTTCTCACGATGACTGGAAAGCAGGCTAAGCTCCCTTAGCTCACTTTCCAGTGATCGTGAGAATGCCCTCAATATCTAGTGCCCCCAACAGGTTTATCTTTCATGTGATGTCCTGTGACTTCAGCTAGGGGTGCTATTATTAAAATCTCTTTGACCCCTCTCCAACCTGAAATGGCACCCCAGTAGTTTACCCCTGAAAAGAAGCCCTTTGACCAAATGTGCACTCCAGTATAGAAAAGCAGGAGTGGAGACTACCTAAGACCACTCCCATGCTCTTGTGCAACTTCTATTCATTCAAATGGGGAATGTGCAAGAGAACATCTTGATGCACAATGTCCAATGAAATAAATCTACACAAATGGTAAAGAGAATGAGATCATACTGCTGAGAGAGAACTTCCTTGATGGTGTTCACCACTTTCAGAAGTAACAACTAGGAAATCATACTACACAATCTCTAAAGACAATCAAAATCCACAAATCACAAAACAGTGTGGGCATGATGGTGGGGTCTGTCCCTCATCACTAATTCACATCACAACATCAAACAGGGACCCACGGCATACTGCCAACAACCATATTTCAGGATTCAGTCACGTGTGTAGCCAAAAGGCATGCAGTCTCATGAATATATATAGAAAGACTCTTAATAAATGATCCAGCTGTCTGGTTCCTGCCCCCCCCCCCCTTTATCAACTAAGTATTTGCTAATATATCATGGCTCATTGCCAACAGCATAAATCAAAGTCTCATTATGAAGGGTCTTTCCAATATGCTGCCATTTATACACAACCAAAATTCTTCCCATTCTTTTTGTTGACTACCTGTTGGCACTCAGCCAAAGAACAGTAATACTGCTCCCAAATTAAATTAATTTTAAAAATGTACTCTGCTATTAATATATTGAGAAGGGCATCTGAAATGGACAGATGGAGAATGTTAAGCTAGCATCTAATATTGTTTCAAATGTTCCCCTTTTTAAAAAGTCAAACATGTTGACAAAGGCATCATTGCTAAGAATGAGCACAATGCAGCAAAAATTAGATTTGAGTGAATCTCATTGCAGGTACTTGAATGGGACATCTTCAATTAGCTGAAGTCCCAATGATTGAGATACAAGTTAGTCATGATTAACTTGTGACCATGAGTCAGTTCACACAATGGGAGAGAGATAAGTTTATTCGGTCATTTACCAGCAAACACAATGAGCCGGCTCATAGTGCAATCAGGGCAGGGATGCACCAAGAGCACACCCACTCTGACATCATTGCAGGCAATCTCATCACACTGTTGGGATGTCCTTTAATCACATGAGATATCATCTGTCACCCCTGTACACACACTACAAAACCCTGTTTAAATTGGGTTTCATAGCATGCGTAGAATGACAATTTTGCCATCTGGGTACTTCCTTTCTCTTCCTCACTCACGAGGGAAAGAAAGGAATCACCCAGCTAGTGAACAAGGACTCAGCTGGAAGACCCTGATGAGTGACACATCCATGCCCCTATGATGTGTTGATGTGTTGACACATCAGTGTCAGGGACATAGCCAGTGGTGGTGGGGGGGACGTATTTCCAAAGCTGGAGATTCCAGGGCTGCCTCCAACCTTGCTATACCTCTGTAACAGTACTGGTTTGATTATTTAATCAGATAATACATCATTAAGATTAAGGGTTAAGATAGTTCTCCTATCACCTTTTAACTTATGGAATGTTTTCTCAGTGGTGGCAAATGCCTCAAAGAAGTGGTAGTGTTGGTGATTCTTCTTTCAGTATGAGAAGACGGGGTCTGAGTGACAATGGAAATGCATAAAGATATCTGCAGAAAGGACTTTGTATTTCAAAGACTTGGGTACTATACTCCACCAGGGATGGTCTATTTGTTCAGAAGAACCAATTCCAAGACCCTGAATAAATCACCAATAGCTTTGGAGGGGAGAACATGTTTCAGTGGCAGAGAAAGGTTTTGCATACAGGAAGTCCTCAGACTTACAACATACTTGGTTCGTGGTTCCTATGTAGCAACAGCCATCTAGCGGAGACTCTCCTCTCATGGCAAGTGTTGTAAAGTTGAAGCATGGTTATAAAGTTGAAACAAGGTAGCAATTTACCAAAGGCTTAAGTGCCATTCCTCTTAACTCAGAGTGCCTTGTCAAGGGCTTACTGTATAGAAAGGTAAAGCGTGCCATCAAGTTGATTTCGACTCCTGGCGCCCACAGAGTCATGTGGTTTTCTTTGGTAGAGTACAGGAGGGGTTTACCATTGCCTCCTCCCACACAGTATGAGATGATGCCTTTCAGCATCTTCCTATATCGCTGCTGCCCAATATAGTAACAGCGGGGATTCAAACCGGCAACCTTCTGCTTGTTAGTCAAGCATTTCCCTGCTGCGCCACTTAAGGTGAACATTGTATAGGAAGAGCCAGGTTCAATTTCTGAGCAGTTACAAGGATCTTAGCTAGGAGAGAAGGGAAAACCTTTGCCTGAGACCTCTGAGAACTGCAGTCAGTCAGAGTAGAGAACACTGGGCTAGAAGGAAAATAGTTTGATCATACATAACGCGAGTTGATAAGTCCATGTGTAGATATACGGCTCCCCTGACACCCAGCACAGATGCAAAGATTGCTCCAGAGGCAGCTGGAATACCACTGCTTCACAGTTTGGTGCTGTAGCATCATCTGCAGGTCAACAAGCAGCTGACTGCTGGTCTCCTGGTCGCGGGTTCCCATCCACTACCAATAAAACAAGGGCTGGAAATGAAGAGGCAAGACGTCCTGTAGCCAGTCGCCTGGCTTTTTACCTGGGACTTTATATTTTGTTTTCTTCTTTTTTATCGTCTATTGTATTTTTATTGTTTTACTGATTGTTCTTAATTTTTTAAAATAGATTTTATTGTTTTTCATATGCTCTGACCACCTTGCTTTTTTAAAATGAAGGGCAGTATGGAAATTTAACCATTCAAACACACATACATACATACATACATACTCTAATAAAGGTTTGCTGCATGAAATCTGTAAAGAAATGAATGGCAGAGAGCCTTGCATTAAAATACAATACAAAGGCAGATATTGGACAGCTAAACACATAAAGCAATTATCAAATTACAGCATTTGTGATACACTTAATACAGCAGCTGACATCCAGAGTAAAGGTAAAGTGTGCCATCAAGTCAATTTCGACGCCTGGAACCCATAGAGCCCTGTAGTTTTCTTTCGGTAGAATACAGGAGGCATTTAATATTGCCTCTTCCCATGCAGTATGAGATGATGCCTTTCAGCATCTTCCTATATTGCTGCTGCCTGATACAGGTGTTTATCATGGTCTGGGAAACATACCAGTGGGGATTTGAACCAGCAACCTTCTGCTTGTTAGTCAAGCATTTCCTCGCTGCCAGACTAACACTGCAACATTGCGTGTAGACAGAGGAATGATTTTAACCTTTCCTCTTCCTGCTGAAACCCACTGTGCCCCCTGAAAATGTCCCTGAGCTCTGTAAAACTCTCAGGGACATATTTCCAGGGGTTACAATGGTCTTCATAGGGAAGGGCATAGTGGAGAAAATCATCTTCCCCCTTCACTCATGCAATAGCACAGCATTAGTCTAGATATCATGACGGTTGCACCAGCACAGTGCTATTCTGGATGCCTGCCACTGTTTGTAGGGGCAGATCATGGGAATTGTTTTATGTGCTTAGCTGGTTAATATCAGTACTTGGTCTAAGAAAGATTACCAAATAAGCACCAGCAGTGAAGGAGCTAGATCACATGAAAAGGAAAGGTGGAACTGGGCATATAACAGCATACCATTTCACCTGGCAGTAGTCTCATAATCACAATGAAAAGTATAAGATGGACTGTGCAACCCATCATATTTTAATCTATCATTCATTTATTCTCAGCCTTTGTAAATAATGGTCTAATACGCCCTGGAATGAGCAGAATATGGAGTTGTGTTTTCATTCTGGAACCATAAATGGATTCCCATTATAATATATATCTGTGTATATTATTAGTACAATTCATGCTACACGTATTTTACAATTTTGAGTATTTGCTGACTTCTCATACCCCTTATCTCCTAACTGTATATTATAAAAGCTTTTTGCTTTAGATGTCAATTTCTGTGCCACAGAACCTTCCTTTTTCATTTTTACTTATTTTATTTATAGTACATCAGTTTCATTTTAGTGTCCCTTTACTTTACTTTCTCATTGACCAAGATGACATATTAAGACTTTAAACATTTTCTCTCCCTCTAAAAGTACATAATATTATCTTACCTTTATATAGCCTCTTCTTAAATGTGACTGACCAGAATGATGTTTTCAATACAAAGTGACCTACATAACCACCAAAACAGAAAGGGAGCATTCTATAATGATTCCAACACATAAAACTGACATCATAATTAAATCATAATATGTGTTCAGTCATATTTAATTAAGTAAACATTTGCTCATTTATATCTCTGCAGCCATATCTTCTATTCCAGAATCTTACCAATAATCCATAAAGGTCACCCTCTCTTCTCCAAATTGAATATAATACTGTATGGGGTTTTTTTCATTTATTAAATTTAGCTCTCTCTCAGATTTTTGATGAATAAATGCTAATGGAAGAAACTTCCAAATGTTTGCCATATAGTGCTATTAGAATCTTAGCCACAGAAAGTTAGATGAATATGCTATCTGAAAGTCTGGGCATAGATCTTTCACATGCTCAAATAACACAGCAATAGAAGTCAACATGAAAGAGAAATTTTACAGTCTTTCCAATAACTCTTCCACTAGCAAATGCCTCAGGTACTCTGGAAGAGGGCGCTGTTGCACATACCAAAGCGGAGGTGAATGAGCCAGATGTTCCATTTCATGGTCATCCGAATGTGTGAAACTGCGGTTTCATCACAAAAGCGACCCGAGGTTTTTGAGCTGAAACTATAATCTGAACCTTCAATTTGTAATTAGTTTCACTGATCCAAATTGAGGTTTGAAGGTGGCATTGTGTCATCTGAATTCTGCTGCCACTGTAACCTGGGTTCTGTGCTTTGGCTGCTGCCAAAACCATAGAGAGGGTGGCTCAGACCAGCCTAGAAATGTGCCAGCTCTATGCCTGCAGCACTTCTTACTGGCTGCCGCTCTGAGAACTTTCCCCACCCACCGCTGTCCGCACTCCTCCAGCTGTTTCCTGGCAACAGGGATGCCATGCCACTATATTCCAAGCTTGACAGCATGTCAAAGGAAAAAAACACATTGAGGGATGCCTGCTTTCCACTATGTCTCATGTTCCCCGCCTGGGCAATCTGTAGGAAAGTGGGATGGGATACCAAGACTGGCACTTTGTGGAGAAGTCTCCGCACATCAAGTGATGAAGAAGTATTTGCACAAACACATGGAGTCTCGGTGGCAACCTGGTTGTTTCCTGACAAAGAAAACACATGTGGTGGAGTGTCATACCTGGGGTCTGGGTTGAAAGGCAGCCACTGGAATTCTTGAGTGGCTCTGCTCTATTTTTTTTTTTAACAGATTAGTAGGGGAAAGGGGGGGGCACCCCCTTCCCCTTGGGTGCAGGCACACACTATGGCATTACTCATGAGAAGAACCATCTGGGGGAATTCTGAGCTCAGCTGATAATTATGTGTGCTGATGCCCCTTCTCCCAAAGACAGCTCTCTCATGAGAGTGGCAGGCCATAGAGAAACACATGTGGGCTGGGGGGCTTTTACCACCCAGCCACATTGCTAGATTCTTGCAAGCCCCGGGGAAGGGTACCACACCAACACCTTTCCAGGTCGCGGTGACTGGCAGACAGCAAGAGTGAAAGTACTCTGGCAGTCTGACCATCCCTTGGCACATATGCATATTCCTTTTTGCCAAGAATGGCCACTCTGCTTGCCAGGGATTGCTGAAAAAAAGTGCTCCCCTCAACCGTGATTCCCCACAGCAAGCAATCTGCATATACCACAATGCCAGTCCCAGCCCAGTAATTTTGAATGTGTACTAGGAGCCACCCCTATCTTGACAGACAGAGCCCACAGGGAAACAGCTGGACAGATGGAGTGGCCCAGAATCCTCGGGCGTCTGTAGGTCTTTAATGTTGAGGGAAAGGCAAGGAGTATAAGCTATTTTAAAACAGATATACCGGGGGGGGCCACATAAGTGGGGCCCCCTATAGTTGGATGGCCTAACTCATGAGGGCACAGTCCTATGGAGATTTGGAACTCATAGAGCCTCTGGTCCTCCCAGTGGACTCATGAGAGGGTTAATCCCCAGCCAGCAAGCCGACATGGGGGAATGAGTGTGTTGGGGTTGCTGGACTGCTTTGACCAGGTCTACCACCACAAGAGCATCCTTTGTCACAGTGAACCACACACCAGGGTCTTTTGCCTGGCCTCATATTCATATTACCTCCTTGGAAATCATCATCATCCCTTCCCAGAGACTAACAGAAAATAATGCCCCTCTCCATATCCCTGTTGCCAGTAATTGTCCTTCTTGAGCAAGACTGTTTTTCTGCAGGGCTCTTACAAGGGTGGTGGTGCAAGTGGTGAGAGGCAAAGTGTTTAAATGCCATTAAAAGGGGTTTAAATGCCCTTTCCCTGCTGAATGTAGGCAATACATACTGAAAAGACATGATCACGCCGGGCATGCCCCCTGGAAGACCTTGGCCAATGACAACATGCTGACACCTTGTCCACAGTCTGGCAACACAAGCACTACGGAGCTTGATGGGATGTGGTTTCAGTGGACCAGGAAGAGGAAGGGGCTCCTCTGCCCTGGAACAGGAGGCTGACCTACCCAGGTTGGAAGATAGTCTGTGGGACAATTCCAGAGCTCAAGGATTAACCTTAGGTTCATCAACCCACAGTTTCACTCTGTGTGCAAAGGCAGCCAGAGTCTATGCCACCCAACATTTCCTGCAATTACCTTACAAAAGCTTTTATGTATGGATTTCAGTTTGCATAGTGTGTCATGTTATTGGCCAACATTAAAAAAGATACTCATCAGTCAAAAGGCTACTTGGTTAGGTGGGTGGTCTAGTCACATATTTCACAAAAATCAAAGAGAGTTTCATCAAGAGTATGGGGTTAACATTAAAAAACTTTTGTGCACTATCTTTTGTGCATTAACTTCTTTGAGAGCTCTGCACCTATAGCACAACTTCAGTAAGAGATGGGAACCAACATTGCATGTGGTATGAGTCAAAACAGAAACATTATTTTGTAAAGGCCCTGTTGCTTGCAAACTCCCTACAGAGTGGGAAAGTACCAGCTCAATTCCTGAGATGAGCTAGAGGGTCCTTGTGAGATATGTTAATGCATAACCAAGAGATAAGGGAAGAACAAAAGAACAAGACAAGATTATAAAATGCAAAATGTGTAGTAAGACTGCGTATGTGCGACTTTGCAGGCACAAGGAGGGGAGGGGGCTCCATGACTAGGCAAAATTTAGGGTATAAAACTTGTGTGAAACAAAGGGGCATCACTCTTGATTTGGATGCAACCCCTAAAGCCTTACTTTCTGCAGAAATAAACTTTGAAGCTTTCCCTCTGGTTGCGTGTTATTGGCATCTATACCACCCAGACAAGAACCAGCCTTGTTCAGGCATATCACATGTGCAGATAAAAGCTTGGTTTTAATCCAGTTATATAAAAAGTTATGAAAGCAGTTGCCTGTGAGCACCTGGTCTGCCATGCTAATTACTTAGCTGCAAGGAATCTCATTTAATATTCTGAGCTGGAAGATAACCTCTATAAGGAACAGCATTTGATTTTTAATATAGGTGAGCATTATGAGTGTATGCATTTGTATGGGAAATTATGGATTTTGGTGTCATTATTCAGAAATATAGAGATGTGTGAATTCATTCATGGCAGAATCAATTTGACTCAAATCTGGTTGAATCACTTTGAATCGAATCACCCTTGATGGCATTGACCAGATCTGAGGTGTGGATTCTCTGTTCTTCACAGGGAACAGTGTGGTTCCCTATAAAGAAGTCATTACAAACAGAGAATCCACAACACATACAAATGCCTAAAAATTCACCCCTTTGCCCAATTCCTTTAGGGATTGGGTGGTAGTTGTCACCCATGGGGCCCTACCACTCATCCTGTTTTGGTGTCCCTAGGCACTACCCATGTGGAATTAAATTATGGAATGCTTGGTATCCCCATTATTCCCTATGGCAGAAATAATAATAAATAAAATACTAATACTAATACTAATACTAATACTAATACTAATACTCTACTGCCTTAGGGTTGGGCAGTAAGCAGCACCCATGGTACCCTGCCACCCAACCCACTTTGGTGCTCCCTAACCCTTATAAATGTGGCCAAATTAATTCAAATTTGAATCAAATGAAATGTGAATCAAATTGATGCAGAATCAAGGCCAGCAGATTCAAGTTTGAAAACTTGAACCAAATCACAAAATTTGATTCATGCACATCCCTAAAGGCATATTTGTAACAGGCAATGATCGCCCTCCACAGGTCTCTCAGGTTTACAGCCCTAGGTTTCTTCTAGATCCATACCTAGGCTAAAGGTAGTGTGGGGTAATTTTAATTGAATTGCCTTTTTAAAAAAAATCCTCTATCTGTCCATTGGAGAAGGGACAAGAAAGAAACTGGACTGACTGACTGACTAAAAACAAACAAACAAACAAACAAACAAAATTATTTTAATAACCTTGGGGCCAACCTATACCTTACATTAAATGCATCATTTGGCGCTCACATGCTAGTGTTTTTGTTGCCTTAGTTAAAAGTCAGCCCTGCAGCCTCAGTCTGTGTCAGAGCTGCGGCAGGGTGAAAGGAGGCTTTTAGTTTCTCTCTCTGCTGTGGTCCTGATTGAGACTGGGGATGCTCATGGTTGTTATTTCATTGAGGAGGGAAGTTCCCATTGGTGCCAATGGAAATAGCGTCTGTGGGGAAGCTCCACTGGGACTGCAGTGGAGAGGAAGGGATAAAGCCTCCCTCTACTCCACCACAGTTCCGATCTATATTGGGCTGATTTTTAACAACAAAACCCCAAACATGCAAGGGCCAAACTACATGTTTAATGCAACGTGTACTTTGGCCCCTCATTAATAAAATTAATTTCTTTTCACTTCTGAAATGCATATTAAGACCCTCCACTTACATCTACAAAACACAAGACCATAGGGGTTTTATGTTCTAGAACTGAAAAATCATGATATGCAACTCTCCATCTGATTCGTCATTCATACATTTTTATAGAACCTGATTAGAACCAATCTTTTCTCTGTACAATTGATGCCAATTCCTCTCAATAGAGCCATTGCATTTTCTATGAGCACCAACAGGAGCTTCCCTCCTGGAGCAAATACCTTCTGCACTCCAAGGGGGATCAAAGCAGTGGGAAGAGGTGTGGGACATCCTCGGGTGCTGAGTTGCAGACTCCACCCGAAGTTTGTTCTCCTGCACCCTCGGCCTCTGCACCTCAGATTGGCAGGGAGAAGCTTCCAATATCACCCTTATCCTCCTCTACCCAAGCCATGCTCCTCCAACTGGGCTCCTCCCTGGAAGTAGTTGCCATCATGGTAGGCTCCTCCTTCCCAGAGCTGGTGGTTTTTGTCCTAAGTAGACCTGTGCAGTGACTGCAGTTTTGTGAGAGAGCACCATCCCCTCAGGGGAAGGTCAGCCTCCCAGCTGCCCAAGCTTTCCCTGCCATGTTTCCCTATGGCCATCTCACTTCCCATCTCTTCCCTATTGATGTCAGCTGACCTCTCTGAATAGCAACTGCAGCTGCGCATCCCTGCTCTTGCTGTGATAAATGGATCAGCATTCATCTTGCTGGTAAATGCTCCACCCCCATCTAATCCTGAGCAGAGATATCCCTGAAGAAGGTTGGAAGTTACCAGTGGTCTAACTGAGGACTGTGGTGGCAGGTACCTTACTCTCTGCTCCACCATAACAGCTTCTTATGGGGAAAGATGCTAATGGTTTCTGCTCCCCTTCAGTGCCACCACTGCCAATGGTCAGGGGGTTGAATTGCAGCTACCAGCTCATCAAGGATCATGTGACACAAGATGTCAGTAGGAGTTTCAGCTGGTCCTGTAAAGCAAGGGAGACTAATCGAACTCTACTGTCCAATCAGTAGATCAGAATCCTATCTGGATTTGAGTCAAACCAGGAAAAATGGTTCCTTGGACATCCTTACTGGTCATTTCAATTTAAAATTGAGAAAAGCAGTTTCTTTAAGCAACAGCCTGCAGATATTTAGAGAGTTAATTCCAGGCCCAAAATTCATGAAACATAAATTTCACCACTAGTGACTAATAAATTAAATAATAACCCTTCACAAATGAACTGATTCCCTAGAGCAACAGCTATCTCAATTTATCATGGTATCTTCCTAATTTATATCTGTTATTGATTCTTCCGGTTGATTCTTCCAGTTGTTCATCATACAGATCTTATTATCAATCACTAATAATTAACACTTAATCGGCTGCTCAATTAAGAATCATGATGATGAATCATTCCTGCCCAAAATGTTAATATAAGGGCCATCAGCAACTAATCTTAAATGATCATGAGACATAATTAGAAAGAAACCATTCATTCCTACTATCTCAGTTGAATAAAGGTTAATTAGAAATTGCTTACTTAATTCAGGATCACAGATAATCAATCTTATTCAAATAACTAGTTTAAAAACAATCAAATGCAAATTTTAAGTGCCTATGAAACTTAATTAGAAACCATTAGTACTCAATGATTCAATTGATTAAATGTTGATTAGAAAACCCAGCTCACTAAACGTTTTCCTTGATTATTCCTTCTTAACTGTTTCAAAGTGCCAAGGTGTCTCCTACCTCCTTCCAGTAAATTAATCTAATACTATGATAACCATTTTGTGATAAAATCAGCTCAAAATGTGAAATATTTACTCTTCCATTTACTACTGTTTCATTGGCTATCATACTCCAGAAATACAGTTGTGATGAAATGAGGTGTTAATGCAACTTTATGACTACAAACCCCAAGATGCCTAGTCCCTTCAAGTGAAATATATATTCACAAGAATGATTGGTTTTGCAGCTTGAATTGTACAAAATCAATGTCAACAAAAAATGAGTGTCACCCAGAGCTTTAGATAAATTGTCCATGTTCCCTCCCAACTCCAAGCAAAAAGCAACTGCTAAAATGAGAGATAAAGGACCTAAAGGATCACTTTCTCCTAAACCTGCCTGCCCTTTGAGATCATGCAAGGAGGCCCTATTCTGTTTGCCAGCTCCCTTGGAGAGGAACCTCTCAGTGGTGGCACTTGCATTTTTAAATTCCATACCCCAGGAGGTTTGACTGACACGCTTCCTACCAATTTTTTGTTTGGGAGCAAAGGTTTTTTTTTAATTCTTTCAGGCTTTCTTTCAGTTACTTTGCCTATACTTCTTTTTGTTCTCTCCCTGCACTTGTGCTTTTAAAATATATATTAATTATGAAGGTCATTCACATGACCAAACTGTGGTAGGCTAGGGTGAGGGGTTGAAGCAGGTTCCTACCTGTCTCCTCCCAGATGATCAGAGGCTCCTTTTGGCTTTGCTGATCATGCACCCAGATGACCAGTGTGCTGACGATCATCAGAGCTGAGAACGGGAGGAGGAAGTCCTCCAGTATCCCACAATTAATTGCATAGGAAGCAGAGAGGCAGCCTATGCCAAAGCTGAATGATCCTCCCTTGGGCCTCACAAGCCACAGCACTCTATAGACCCTGGGAGCTGCAAAAGCAAGGTAGGACAGTGGCCATTTTTGTCCTACCTTGGGTAAGGGAAGGGTAGAAAAGCTGGGTAGTGAGCTTGACAAGTGCTGAGTAGGAGAGGGTTTCAAGGCTCCAGACAAGCCTCTATACCCTGGTTAAATCTCTCCTACCCAGAAAGCGCTGGTCGTGAGAACAGCTGCATTGTGTGTTTTGTTTTTAATTGACTTTTTGATTTTTTTAGTTCATGATCATAAGATGTCTTGAATTGCTCCCTGAACATGTCAGGCTATCTATCTATCTATCTATCTATCTATCTATCTATCTATCTATCTATATATAATAACAGATGGAGAAATGCACTTTCTAGAACCTTGCCTGTTGTGTATTTCCATTCTGGATGTTCTACTCACAAACTGTTCTGACATGAATTATTCTGTCTGCAAAATGTGGAGGTTTTTGGCATCAGTATTGTTAACAAATGCCTGTCAATGCCTTACTCCATGAAGAATCACTGGGCCATTTTTCTTCAGGTTCCAGACTTAATTGCTGTCTGAGACAGTTTTGGCATGATGTGCTATTTATCTGGTTACCTTTAGGACCAGAGGAGCTAGCTATTATCTGATTTTATATCTGTTGTAACAAGACTGTCTGAGCTGCAGAAATAATCATCCAATATCTTTGAGATAAGCACCATAAGTGTTCGTATATATAATAAATTGTTGGGCCTTCCCGCCGGCTGCGGGGTGGGGGGGAGTACTCACCCCGTCAGGGGGCCGAGAAGATGAAGACAATACAGCTCCTGGGTACAGGCAAAGCCAGCTGGGACCTTACACGGTTGCCAGAGAGAGCCAGGACACACAGGAACCCACATACCATGGATGGGCCAACATGGCCCAACAGCTGGCAAGACAGGCAACAGCTGAAGGAGGGAGGATGCAGGCAGCTACATTGGAGAGGGTGGTTGGGATTGCCCTGATTGCAGGGCTTTATATAAGGCTTGGATGGCCAGGGATGAGGAGGTCTGGAGAGATGGGAGTGATTTGGTGGTTGGAGATTGTGATTCCAAGCCAGTGCATGACAAAATACATTAAGAACCACCATTTAGCTTTTCTAACACATTCGAGGTGATGGATCCTTAGAGAAACACGTCTAAAGCCTAGATTAGCCCATGATCTAAACATGCAGTGATCATTTTCTTGGCCTGTTACACATGCACACTTTCCCAACCTCATGAAAGACCTTAAGAAAGTTGTTCACATGACCAAATCCACTAGTGCTGGGAAGGGCTGGGTGGAAGGCAGGAACCTACCTACCTTCCCCCACATGATTGTTGCCTCTTCAGGCCACCACTGCTCACATGCCCTCATGACCACCAGAGCAGTGGTTGTTGCCTGATGAGGGACTGGAAGGAGGAAGTCCTCCCACATCCCACAATGCACCATGTGGGCAGCATAGAGGCAGACTACTTCAATGCAGCAGGGCTCCTCTCCCTGGCCATGCTGCAGTTGGGGCTTTATGGCTGTTGTTTCCAGTGGCCATCTTCAGATCCTCTCACACAACCAAAAAGGGAAATAGGACAGACCCATTTTCTGTCCTACCTCATTTTTTGCCTGGGTAGTTAATCTGAGCTACCCAGGGCTGCAGCTACTAGGTCAGGAGACCTCCCGGTCTCCCAGATGACATGGGCTGCTTGGGTAGGAAGGATGTTATCCAAGCAGCCTGTGTTGTGTGAACAACCTTCTTGTCTGCTTCGACAAATTAGATGATTGAATTGGTTCCCTTTAGCTCATTTAGGTCTCTTTTCTGGCTGTTTGATTTGGATTTAGATATGGCAACAAGGCACATTTGTATATTGATTTAACACTAATGATAAATTGTGTCTAACTTGGCAAAGAGGCACCTTTTAAGGTGGTGATTCTCTTTATTTAGCAGGGGGAGAGTAACTGGCTCTATCCACCCCGAGCACAGTATCTGTAGTGATTGTTGCTGGTGTCTTATCTTGTTTCTTTTAGATTGTGAGCCCTTTGGGGTCAGGGAGCCATCTTATTTATTTGTTAATTCTCTGTGTAAACTGCCCTGAGCCATTTTTGGAAGGGCAGTATAGAAATAGAATAAAATAAATGAAAAATAAATAACATGTTCTGGGATTTTAAAATCCTGTCAGCAGCACTTGCCCCCTCTGTTTCCAGGATCTCAGTGTCTCTGATGATTATGATGTTCCCTTCCTCCTCCTGCCATACCCTGTTTAGCTCTTCCTGCCTCTGAAATGCCAGCAGATACTATGGAAATCCTGGGACTTGTAGTATGAGAGAAAAGGAGAATAGTGCCATATTGTGTGACGTGCCCTCTCAAGAATGACATCCTAAGAATTGTTGTATGTGTGCTCCCTCTCTCCCTCTCTGTTGAAGAAGAGGACCTGGGCCAACAGCATTCCTGTGATATATGTGTATCATATGCATGTGATATACTATGGAATCATAGTTGACTTTGAAAATCTTGAGTAAAAAACAAAACACCAATGATCGAATCAATCCTAAGTAAAGGACTATTTTATGATGCCCTAACTGCATCATAATTTATTCAGACAAACTGCTGATTCCGTGTATCTTATATTAGAAGACGTTCTCAGCACAAGAAGAGTTGTGGAAGAGTTTGTGTTGTGGAAAAACTGAATTAAAAATATTTTTAAAAAGAAGAAGAAGAAGAAGACATTCTGATTATTTTGCTGATTGTTTTTCAACAAAATGTCTGGATTTTATATTCCTGGAGTATGTTTGATTAAACTCAAAGAATTAAATGTTGTCTAAAAAATCAGCATCAGTAAAGCTCCTTGAAGCATATACATGCAGCTTTAAGAGCACTCAAGTTTATCAAATAGCATCAACACACAATAAAATGCATTGTGTGATTATATGTTTTGGTGGTGCACCAGAGTACCCATTGCTATATGGAGCTTAGCTTTCATGGACACTTAGTATTCAAAATGTCATATATCTATAGTATTTGCAACATTGGTCTGTCTGAGCAAATGCTGTCAATTTAGCCTAGCCAAAAATATGAAAATTTACCTCAACATTTGAAATTAGCAGGTTTTTCTCAGCTTCTCTATTGTTTTGATTTTTGCCAATGTCAAATATAAAATCTCACAAGTTGTCAAATGTCACATAGTATCAAATGCCAAATGCCATTGCATGTCATCAGCTAGGTCCCAAGTTGAAGGGCAGGCAACATGTCTGACACATTGCTGCCTCCTCCATTTTTCCAAATGGTTCCTCGAGTAATGTTTTGTCGTGTCATCCCAGTGTAATGAAATCCTCAGAACTGGCGTTTATACATATTGCTCCTTTGGAACTCTTCTTTCTTTCTTTCTTTCTTTCTTTCTTTCTTTCTTTCTTTCTTTCTTTCTTTCTTTCTTTCTCTTTCATTTTTGACCCAGTAATTTTTCTCCTGCCATCCTCATCCCCACAGTCATTATTTGTGACTTAATATTTATGTTGATTCTTCTGATTCTACATTTCACACATTTTCTCTCTTATTTGGATTTCTGCTCCCACTCTTTGATTAAATGCCCCTACTCCTTGTGGAGGTCATATTCTGAGTATTCTTTAAAATGCCTCCACTTTTCTATCTAGGACCATTAATCAAAGCTGACATTTTTCTTTTATAGCATCCCATTGGATCTAAAATTATCTTTCCCCTTTCTCATTTTCACAATATTTAATACCGATTCACCTTTCAGAGGCCATCAACTAGAGCTGGTCAAGGGCAAACAACAAAAGATAATATATATGAATCATGTTAACTATGTCATATAACCCAACTTGTCGGAGCTTTTCCTTCTCGATGATTCTGCCATTCTCAGTTTTGTCATAGATGTCCTACATCCTGTTAATGAAGTACAGTCATCAAGATCATCAGCCCCACCACGAGCCCCAATATGCTTGAAATAGCATCAAATACCAAAGTAATAAGCAAGGAGGAATGGACCAAATAGGTACAGTTGGAGGGCATGGGGAAAGAAGGAGCTGCCCTGATGGAGGAAAAGGAGGAAAGGGGAGCAAGGATTCAAACCCTCCAACATCCAAAAATATGTTTGTTGTTTACTGCATACTGTGATGTCAGGAACTGCATGTACAGTCGTGAGTACCTCACATATACTTGATCTTAGCCAGAAAACCGAGAGGAACAGGGCCTTGAGTACTAGGAGCAGAGATCCAGGCCTAGGACTAGCACCCAGTGCACCTTTTTGCATGAACAGTTCTCAGACAAGCATGAGATAGTAGCATTGTGCATGCACTCTTCCTTCGTTGGATCAGGGCATCTAAGGACAGAACTACACATTACAGGAAAAACAGTTGTCATCAAACACTGAAGCAGTGTGCTGAGTTTCCCCCTCCTACTCTTTTGCAGATTTGTTCTTTTGATATACGTAATAGAGCAGAGAGTGACCATTCTCCTTTGGTTCTGACTTTTTCTGTATGTATTACTCCTCCACCATATTTTAAATCATTTTATTTTTGACTGTGATGTATTAGTCCTCCACCCTGAGCTGTTTTTGGATGGGCAGTAGAGAAATGAAATTACTGTAGTGCTCTACGTGGGGCTGCCCTTGAAGAAATAATCGGAAACTGCAGCTAGTGCAAAATGCGGCAGCTAGGATTTTATCCGGAGCTGCCTGTTAGGGTTATAATACCCCCATTCTGAAAGAGCTGGGTCCAATTTGTTTCTGGGTCCAATTCAAGGTGCTGGTTTTGAGCTTTAAAGCCCTTAACAATTTGGGCCCTGGATATCTGAAGGACTGCCTGCTCCCAAGGGTTTCTGCCCGCTTGACAAGATTATCAGAGGGGGCTTTGCTCCACATGCTGACAGTGTGTGTATGAGTGGGGGGCTCAGCTGTCAAGCACACGGGACAGGGCCTTCTCAGTCATTGCCCCTAGACTTTGGAATGCTCTCCCAGCTGGCATCTGCTCCTCAGCCTCCATCACTGTTTTTAGAAAACAAGCAAAGATGTGGCTCGTCACCTAGGTTTTTAAATGAGAGTATAGTTTTTACTGCTGCTGCTCTGTGTTTTGTGTATTCCTGCTTTATATAGGTTTTCAAACTTTTAGATAGAGATTATTTTAATGTTTATATTTAACATCTATACTTTTTGTATTTTAATTGTGCAGTTTTAATTATATTGTAAACCACTTTGAGATTATTTTAATGAAAAGCAGTATAGAAATTGAACAATAAAATTGATTAATTGATTGATTGATTGATTGATTGATTAATTAATGCTTATTTTGTGGGGACTATATGAAAGTTGACTGTCATGGAAAATAAACTGTGAACATTTTAAACACTAAATAATTGCCACATGTTTTTATTACATAAAAAGTAATGCACATTGAAAAGAGATACCAAATTTGGAAAAGAAACAAAACAGATTATGCTGCCACAAGGAAAGTGGAAACATAGCTGCAGCTAATTTTTTCCCCATAAATTCAGCTTTAATTTTCTTTTGCAACCTGAAACAAAAGACAATAAAGAAAGCAAGACACATAACACTGCAGACAAAGTTAAGTACTTTCAGATCTCATTGCATCAATGACAGAGTGATACTGAGCACCTGTTTAATGTTCCCGTTGAAACTCACAGAGCCCTGTGACCATTCTCAGCTATGGCTGGACTGTGCCCTAGATATTCACACAAATTTTAGATCACACAAACTTTTGTTCCTAAACATAGAGAAGATGTTTGATACACATGTAAGAAAGATATCCAATATATTTACAATTCCAATTTTCAGAGAAACAAAAATTACATACTTTAATATAGTTGCAGTTTTCAGTTTTTCCTGGAATTACAGTTATGTAAACAAATTTATCAACATTCTGTTCCCTTTTTCAAAAACAAGAAAAAAACAAATTTGATAAATTATTATGTGTAACTGAAAGTCTCTGATTGCTTTCTCCACCTGAAGATCACCCATAGGATTTTCATCAGTGCAGGGGGGATATTATGTCTCTAGTACGGAATTGCTATTGGGGATTAGCATTACTGCACCCAGCAATTCTGCGGAGAAGTCTGCTCCTCTTAAGTTTTCTAGTTGATCAGATTCTGTGCCTTTTTTGACATATAGAATGGCTGATATCCTAACAAAGTGCACATGTAAAAAGGGACTGTGGAGATGCCACTGAGACCCACATGTAACTCCCCCAGTCCATCTATGTGCACACTGTTACACAAGTGGATGAAATGTCACCACTCTGCCCATGCTCCAGAATGCTCTGGAAGAGAGGAACATGTTGTTGGAACATGTTGTTGAGGACAGTGATGTGATTCCTCGCTTCCAGAGTATTTCCGGAGTGTGGGCAGAGCGGAGACATTTCACCTGCTTGTGCAACAGCATGCAAGTACTGGGACTGGGGGAATTGCTCTTGGGTCCTAATCACATCTCCACTGTCCCTTTTTACACAAACACTTTGTTAGTCAGGATGGTAATCCAAGAGTGCTTGCAGGGCTGGCTGTACCATTGAATCAGGTCTTCATACCTGACTATGTCAAAGGTATCTCTCTCCTACTTGGGTCTGCTGAAATGTTCCATGTCTCAGTAGTCTGAAAATAATTAATATAATATAATATCCCAGTTGTGTGTGTGTGTGGATGGGGGGGGGATATACTATAGCGTGCACCAGTGCTCCCTGTAACAGGGATTCCCAGATGTTGTTGACTATAATTCCCAGAATTCTTGGCCAAAGGCCATTGCAGCTGGGGATTCTGAGAGTTGTAGTCAAAAACATCTGGAAATCCCTTTTACAGGGAACATTGTAGTGCACCAGCATAGCATTTTGCTATACTTTAGAGCTGATATCTAATCTATATCCAAAAGAGCTGGAAATGTTATATTTACTAACTGGAGCACCCAAGGGTGAGAAGGAGGTAAAGGCAGACTCAGGGTAACCTACAGTTGGTTTCACGAAAGGAAAAATAAAATCTAAGGGGGCCCAACCCTGTCCAAACTGCCCCAAAGTAACTCAATCAAGCAGAATGTTCATGGACTCAGAAGGCAATTAACAGACAACCAGGTGGGTGGTGCCAATGGAACTCAGTGGTGAGGAAGGAGGGGTGGAGGGCTCAAACAAAAATAACAGGAATTTTCTCTGCTTGAAGAATACTCCCTCAAGATAGTCACAACCAGTGTTCCCTCTAACAGGGATGCCCAGATATTTGTTGACTACAACTCCCAGAATCCCCAGGTGCAATGGCTTTTGCTTGGGGATTCTGGGAGTTGTGAAAAACATCTGGGAATCCCTGTTAGTGGGAACACTGGTCACAACTCTTTCTGTTTCATAGGGGGAAAGGTATCTAAAACAGTTTAGTTTTCTCACCAGGCATTTCACAGCTTTGTGTTTCTGAGGGGGAAGGTATTTGACAAATTAAACTCTTGATGTGGAGGTTAACCACCCCCGCCCCAATAACATAAAAACAACTGTATGCACACAAACTCTCTTGAGGATTGGAAGGGGATATTGTGTACTGAATCTGTTAATCTGGTGATCATTGTAGAGTCATGATGAAGCATTGAAAAATATTCATTCTCATCTTCTTGCAATAGGAATATCTCTGTACATTATCAGATGAGCATTGGGGTATTTTGTCCAGATTCTGTTTCCATCTGTTGTTTCTTTCAATGCTATTCCAGCCATTAGGGGCATAAACTAATTTGCCAGATTTCAAGACATCTTCCTTGCCATGTGCGATTGCATAGGCAACATTTCGAAAAGCTGCCAAGCTTAATATGCTTCCATAGAGACGAAGAAGGGGGAAAACTCCATTTTAGTTTTTTTTTTTTTTAATGCAGATCACAATAAAAGGAAGGACACGGTGGAGCATATTCCAGATTAATAATTTATTAGCATGAACTCTTATTTGGGTAGCTGACATAAATCAAAAACAAAATAAACCATGTAATTGTTCAGATGAAACCCAGTTCTCAACATATGCGACTGAGAAAAAGGTTGTATAGATTGAAAAGTACAATTATGCCAGTCACATCACAAAAAAGGACATTCTTCTTCTTTTGCTTCTTTCTGAACCACTTAAAGCTGTCTGTGCCCTTTCAAACACTTTACTGGCACTCTTGAAAAATGTGATGTTTGTGTATCTATAGCTATGAGAATTAAGGATTTTAAACAGAATCTTCCTCACTGACTTCAGTGGGATAACACATTGATGACGATGATGGTGATGGATCATCACCATCATCATTAACAGTGGACAGATTTCATAATTATGCTAACAAGATAGAAGTTTCAAAATGTTCTTGATATTTGTCATTTAAGTACAAAAGAAATAAATTCAATTTTTCAGTTGCTGACATTCTAATGAAGCCCTTGCAGATGGATGTTGCAGTAGTGCAAAGCTGTTACACTAGCTATTTGTGCTAGGTCTGGTGTTTGTGTTCGAGAGTCCAGACTAGTGCTGCTCAACCACAAGCACTTGGAGAACAGAGATATGTAACATATTTAGAGCTGAAAGAGCTTCCTTTGAAGTTCCTCAGAACCTTCACATTTGCTGTAGATTTTAGCACTATTAAGACAAGATGTTACGCATGTGTACAGCAGCCTATACATATATAATGTTTTGTGTGAATTCATTCATTTTATATATTAATTATTATCTCTTGTTTACACAGTCAGACAGGTGTTATTGACTGGTTTGTTTTATCCAGACATCGAGTCCTTCCCAAGGACCTGGGATGGCTGAATTTTATTGTCAATTGTTATAGGTATCGTTGCAGAATATAGGCTGTTCCCAGTAAAGCTGCTTTTTGTAATTGGCTGATGGTGATTTCTGTGGCCTCTGTGGTGTTGAGGTGCTCTTCAAGGTCTTTTGGAACTGCACCCAGGGTGCCAATGACCACTGGGATTATTTGGTCTTTTTCTGCCACAGCCTTTCAATTTCAATTTGTAGATCTTTGTATTTGGTGATTTTTTCTATTTCTTTTTCTTCTATTCTGCTATCCCCTGGTATTGCTATGTCGATTATTTTAACTTGTTTTTCTTTCTTCTCAACTACAGTGATATCTGGTGTATTGTGTGGCAGATGTTTGTCTATTTGTAGTCGGAAGTCCCATAATATTTTTACATCTTCATTTTCTTCAACTTTTTCAATTTTATGGTCCCACCAATTTTTGGCTACAGGTAGCTTGTATTTTTTGCAGATGTTCCAGTGTATCATCCCCGCTACCTTGTCATGCCTTTATTTGTAGTCAGTCTGTGCGATCTTTTTACAACAGCTGATTAGGTGGTCCACGGTTTCATCTGCTTCTTTACAAAGGCGGCACTTGCTGTTGTGGTGGATTTTTCTACTTTTGCTCTTATTGCATTTGTTCTTAGTACCTGTTCTTGTGCAGCCAGTATTAAACCCTCTGTTTCTTTCTTCAAGTTGCCATTCTTAAGCCATTGCCAGGTCTTGCTGATGTCTGATTTTCCACTTATATTGTGCAAATATTGACCATGCAGGGGCTTATTTCTCCATTTTTCTGCTTGGTTCTTGACTTGTTCTTTCTTGTAGGCCTGCTTTGTTTCATTGGTGTTGAATAGTTTCTCATTATTGACCATTTGAAGTGCATCTTCTTCACTGTCCTTGATATATTCTTCAAGGCCTCTTTTCTCCTCCTCTACTGTTTGATGGACTTGCAGCATTCCTCTTCCACCTGAGCTGCGAGGGAGGTATAACCTATCGACATCACTGCGGGGGTGCAGAGCATGATTGATGGTCATGATTTTCCTGGTCTTACGATCTAGCGTCTCTAGCTCTGCCTGGGTCCAGTCTATTATTCCTGCAGTGTATCTGATAACAAGTATAGCCCAGGTGTTTATGGCTTGTATGGTGTTCCCGCCATTGAGTTTGGACTTGAGGATTTTTCTAACTCTCCTGATGTATTCACTTCCAATTTTTCTTTTAACTTCAGTGTGTGTGATGTTATCAGCCTGGAGAATGCCCAAGTATTTGTAATGTTCTTTCTCTTCCAGGTTCTTGATCTTGCTTCCATTGGGCAGTTCTATTTCTTCTGTTTTTGTTATTTTTCCTCTGTTCATTATTAATGCAGCACACTTGTCTAGTCCTAACTCCATTGCTATATCGCTACTGAATATATGGACAGTGTTTAGCAGTGATTTGATTTCTGACTGGGACTTTCCATACAACTTCAGATCGTCCATGTACAGCAGATGGTTGATTTTACTTGATGTTTTAGTTATGTTTGGTATCCGAGACCTGTTTTGTTTAGTATTTGTGAAAGTGGGATCATGGTGATTACAAACAACAGAGGGGATAGTGAGTCCCCTTGGAAAATGCCTCTTCTAATGCTAACCTGTCCAAGTGTCTCGCCATTGATGGTTAACTGTGTACTCCACATGCTCATTGCTGGTCTTTTGTGTCTCTGGTGTTTGGGCAATTTCCTTTCTGTTCAACTGGAAGCTGTTTGTTAGTTAATAAGTTTTGTATCACTTCATCTGCTATTATTCCAGTTAATAATTTGAACATGGTTGGCAGACAGGTTATCGGTCTATCATTACTTGGAACTGCACCTTTTGCTGGGTTTTTCATGATGAGATGAGTTTTCCCAGTTGTTAGCCATTGTTCAATATCACCTCCTTGCAAAATGTGATTGAACTGTTTTGATAGTTGTTTATGAAGGCTTGTTAGGTGTTTAAGCCAAAAGCCATGCAATTCATCGTCGCCTGGTGCAGTCCAATTTTTAATTTTCTTTGCTCTTTCACTTATTAATTCTGGTGTTATTATTAGATCTTGCATTTGTTGGTTACATTTTTGACCTCTTTCATCCAGCCTGCTTTTTTATTATAATCTACTGGATTGTCCCATAATTTCCCCCAGAATTGCACTGTTTCTTCTTTATTTGGTGTTTCTAGGTTTCTTGCAGTTTCTCCTTCTATGCTTTGGTAGAAACATTTCTGATTTGACTGGAATTGGAGATTCTGCCTGTGTTGTGTAATTCTGGCTTCATATCTGCTAATCTTCTTTGACACTGCTGTTAATTGCTGCTTTATTTTTTTCCAGGACTTCTCTAATTTTCCTTGAATCTAGGTGTTATTTTTGGATCAGATACTGTTTGGTGTTTTCATTCTTCAGCTTCTTGTCTTTCATATCTTTCAGTTTACTAGCATCTGATCTAAGCCTGGAGATTTTATTTTCTAATCTAATCTTCCATTTAGGTGATGTACTACTTTCTTTTTTGACAGGTCCATTGATCTTATATCCGAGCTCTTGTGTTGTTATTGTTGCTGCACTGTACATTAGTTGGTTTGTTTCTTGCAAATTATTGGTTGTTATTTCTGCAAGTGCAGCATTGACATCTTTTAATACCAGAGCAAGTTTTTTTTTTGGCAACTGTTTTTAGAGCTGGAAGTCGAACCCTGGTGGTTGTTTGGTTCATGTGCTCAGTTATTTTTTGCTTTAGTTCTTGTTGCTTTTCTGTTAAACGGCATTTGGGTTTTTGAGGTGAAGGCAAAGGGGAGGTTGCCTGGTTTTGATTTTGAAACAGTTCAGCAACAGTGGTATCCTCTATTTCCAACACCACCTCCACCTGCGCCTGAGCAACTGCTTCAGTTGGTGGTAATTCTTCTTCCATATCTTGAGCCTGTGTTGCTCTTTCCAGTTCTTCCAGCTCAACTCCTGTAAATACTTTATTTCTGATTATGAATCTTCTCTGGTCTGCTAGCCTTTGTTCTGTTATTTCTGTATCTGGATGCTTCTCTTTCCAAATTTGGTACATTCTTTTTAAATAACCTCTTCTAGTTGGACTAGACTTGTAATAGCAGATCATTATTTCCTTGTTGGCATTTTTCATATATATTTTTTTCGGTTAAGCGACGTTTCTTCCAGTAACTTTGCTGTCTTCAGCCCTGGTTGCTCAACTGAAGATCCTGAGTCCTGTTGCCCACTTGCCACCAGATGTCCAGGGACTCCAGCACCTGGCGCGGTCCTTGATGATCCGGGTGACGACCGATCCGGTATAGATTTATTAAAGTTACGTCTCACCATATTGTTGATGGGAGAGGCACTCTTTGTCTGGCTCCTCTGGTGAGACCTGTCCAGTATGGTTGGACCTCTGGCATAGCTCTCACCTTCCTCAGAGCACGCAAGCCCCATTATTATTATTTATTCAATTTCTGTACCACCCTTCCAAAAATGGCTCAGGGCGGTTTACATAGAGAAATAACAAATAAATAAATAAGATGGCTCCCTGTCCCCAAAGGGCTCACAATCTAAAAAGAAACATAAGATAGACACCAGCAACAGTCACTGGAGGTACTGTGCTGGGGGTGGAGAGGGCCAGTTACTCTTCCCCTGCTAAATAAAGAGAATCACCATGGTAAAAGGTGCCTCTTTGCCAAGTTAGCAGGGGATTGAAAAGTTAAAGTTAAAAGTTTAACTTTAGTTAAAGTTAAAAGTTTAACTTTAGTTAAAGTTAAAAGTTAACTTTAAAAGTTAACCTGGGTACAACCCCCCTCAGATGCAGGCTACAGATAGGAACATCTATACAGATAGATGTATAGTTATCATTGACCATAACGTAAGAATAACTGTATGTGCATACACTATGAGTAGATTGTATGTGTATTGAACATATTGTGTGAATAGGTCTTCAGTTTTGAATGAAATCTGATGACAGACTAGATATGAGTTAAGTCACACACGCACACGCACACACACCCCGCCCCGAGAAACTTTGCCAACCTTATAGAAATTATTTTTTCCTTCCCCAGAATTCCTCAGTTGTTTCACCTGAGGAGGAACGCCCCAAATTAGCTTCAGAGTTTACTTTCATTGAAATTGCAGGAGCAGCTTTCGTTTTGCCTTACTAAGGAAGAATGAGTCAGCACTACAGAGTTTTGAAAACTAATCTTCTTGTCTGGATAGATCATTTCAAGCCATTCCATTGACTTATCATTATTGCCTTCATTCCATCAAAATGATTAAAGGTCAACAACTGTAGTAATGAAGTGCTGAAGGGATGTTGGGCTAAAAGGGACAGTGTTAAACAAAGCGACTTGTCAATGTTATTGTATGAAAGCAGTTATTCAATTAATGACATTTTATGACTTGCTGTGGCCTCTGTAATTAAAAAGCTGGCTTCTGTCAGTTGGGATATACCTCAGAGCAGTGGGCTGAGAAGTTCCTTTCAGCAGCATCCAGTGAGGTAGTGTGACAGGTAGGAATTGACTGCCCCCTCTGAGAAGAGAACAGGGTAGGGGCGTATCATTACTGATGGATATCATCAGCCTGTGTGTGGCAATATGTGTCAGTCAGCATGTCTGCATGATGCTGACCTCCACTTGTATAGAATCATAGAGTTTTAGAGTGGGAAGGGCCCTTGGATGTCTTCTAGTCCAACCCCCTGCTCAGTGCAGGAGGCAGTGGCCCTCTTTTCTTCACTTGCAGATTTCCCAGATGCACTTGGTTGGCCCCTGCGAGAGGTAAGACGTTGGACTGGATGGGCCTTTGGTCTGATCCAGCAAGGCTTTGCTTATGTTCATAGAGATGACCATTCACCTTCTTCTTGAAACAGAGAGGCTACCACTCCTTCTGCTTGAGGAGAGGCTACCGCTACACACCACCATTCCCTTGTCAAACAGTTCTTACCATTTGTAAGAAACAGCTCTTCAGTTGACATTTATTGGGAATGGGAAACTGGAGTCATCTGATTTACCAAACTACCTTCTCCACTCATTGACAGCACCTAAGGGCTCCCTCTTCTTCCTCCATCATCACTCAGCAGCAACCAGTTCTTACCTCCCTGCCACACTACCATGCTTACATGCAGAAAGTTTCAAGTTCCTTCCCTGGCATCTCCAAATAGGGCTGAGAGAGACTCCTGCCTGCTGCCTTGGAGACACCAGTGCCAAACTGTGTAGACAATACTGAGCTAGATGGTCTGACTTGGTAAATGGCAACTACATATGTCCATATATGTTCCACTCTGCTGGACTCTGCTGGCTTCCTTCTCCCACACATTTCCTAGATCTCAGAACTCTTGTTCTCTCTTCCTCCTGACTCTTAGCTTCTCTCCTCCTGCTTTGAAATAGAGCCTCTGAAGTCTCCACACTTTGGGAGACTATTCCCACACCAAGTCACAAGCCTGTTTTGCATTAAGCTATGCAAAATGAGCACACATCAAAAATAAGATAATTAATAAGTGAGTCACAGAAATTTAGCGCTCAGTGACATTTCAGAGATATTCAGAAACTACCTGGCAATGAAAACCAGTGAAAAGAATAATAAATCAACCTGAGAATGCTCTTTTAGGACATCAATCACTTTTCCAGTTGTAATTAGCATTCATTAAGCATATGTGCTAATGGGAAACTGGAGTCACCTGATTTACTAAACTACCTTCTCCGCTCATTGACAGCACCTAAAGGACACAATTTTGTATTTTACGGTTTGCTTGTATTGTGTTAGTTGCTACTAATGAGTGACATTAGCCACTTGGCTCCCTTCCTTCATTCCAAATAAATAAATAAATAATCAGCTAGGCTGCACGTTGTACTAAAGATTCAGAAAGACAGGTGTAATTATCTGAGTGTATCATTACATAGTGTGACTATAAAACAAAGAGCTGATCTACACCATCTGCAAAATCAAGCAGAGCAGCTTTTCCAGGACTGTGCCACTTGCATGTTTGAATGTCCCCCCATATAAAGAAAACTTGCTACAGTGTGCAAAGCTAGCGTATTACAGTTCTACCCTAACAATGAATTTTGGTGTACGGTGCACATGCTAAAGGGGGTGATGGGAGAGGTTTGCAGCAGCCCCAAGTTTCTAGAACTTTCTTAAACACAGCTGACCTCATTAGAATGGAAAGTGGGGCAGGGTGAGAGAGGGAAGAGGGAAACATCCTCTACTGTAGCATCACATATTTGCATGATTAGGGCTATTGGTTTCAACATAGGGAAGAGCTTCTGAGGAAGCCAGGCAAGCAGGAAGGAACAGTCTAAAAAGGGACTGTGGGAAAGGAGGTAGTCAGGGCTGATGTCAGAGACCAATATCATTGGGCAGATCTAGGGCCCCCAGGAAGCCATAATGTTGATCCCTGAGATCCTGATCCTCTTTGCCCATAGTTGTCATGTGGAAGGGGTGGAGCAACTCTCTCTCCAGGCTCCCCAGGCACAAGGGGGGCCATGTAGGGCAGGTGGCAGAGGTCCTCCTGAAACCTGGAGCTGGACCTATTGTTAGGGCATGGACTGGGCAGAGGTTTAACCTCACACACTCCAAACCTGTAGGGAGCAAGTGCTGGGGAGAAGCAGTAACAGCTGCTCTCTCATTTTCTTGCTTTCACATCCAATTCACCCTATCCAAATTCCTCTTTCTTCCAAGGGCAGAGGGTAGTGGCAGGTCGTAGAATAGAAGAACTGAGGAATTAAGACTATGGATGCCAGTGTGGTGTAGTGGTTAGAGTGTTGGACTGGGGAGACCTGAGTTCAAATCCCCATTCAGCCATGAAACTCACTGGGTGACATTGGGCCAGTAACTTCTCTCAGTCTAACCTACCTCACAGGGTTGTTGTGAAGATAAAAAGTAATCATGTATGTGCACTGCTCTGGCCTCCTTGGAGGAAGAGTGAGATATGAATGTAAAAATAAAATAAAAACATTTTTTTAAAAAAAATCTTCCCTGAACACTGCCCCTCTTCCTTCTCCTTCCTCTGCCCCTTTTTGGTTTTGGTGCCTATAATGGGTTCTGTAGGTAATCCTCATAGAAATGGGGGATTGGAGGCTAGTTTAGATTAGTAAACTAAAAAAAGTACAGTTTAAGTATAGCTCACTCCTGTTTTTAACAGGAGTGAGGTGTTATATATGCTGGGAAGGATCCAGACTAACTTAATTGTGACTAGGCAGCACTGAAACAATCGAGCAATTTACTCATAGTTATCTTAAGTTCCATTAATTTCTTAGGCACATACTCATGACTGACTTAGTCCAGAAACTGCTGACTGATTCTATAGATATAAGTATGTTCTACTGCTTACAGAAGTAAGCAGTTTTGAATGAAAGTGATACTGACCTAAGAGGACTGGGCATGGTTGCCTCTCTTGTACACATGCATTTAAGGCCTGTGACCACGTGAGTTATGATAATGTCTTCCTAATGGATAGGGAGTGTTTGATCCCTGCCTCTTCAAAAACAACAAACAAAAATATGACAGAGGAAGAGAAAGAATAGAAAGGAATTGCTCTATATCTTGGAGGTCTTATTGTATTAATCTCATACATTCAGCAGAGAAAGTAAAGTGATTGTCATATTCACTAGCAGAGATGCCAGATTTTACATGCTCCGTGGAAAGAGATGAAGGGCAAGTACTCAGCACTGAAAATTCTGTTCAGCCCCTAGGACAGTGGTCCCCAAACTGCCTAACCAGCTAATAAATTGTAGCTGGGCCTGATGGGAGTTCAGCAACATCTGGAGGCCCCCAGGTTGGGAACCACTACCCTAGGAAATAAGATCAATAAGCAGTGCAGACTCAAAAAAGGGAATGAAGCAAGCAGATCTAGAACCTGAAAGTTGAATCAATGCACACAGAAGGTTTATGCTTCTTCCGGTGTTTTAGCTACATGCATAAAAGCGCATGCCATGCAAAATGAAAAAGGTTGCAGTTGTCGAGGTGGAAAGAACCATTTCTGCTAAATTATGCAAACTGTAGAAAAAAGGGCCAGACAAGACAAAGCTTCAGGTAAACTGAATATGCCAAGAACCAAGCAGTGAAGAGGAGAGAGAGAGAGAGAGAGAGAGAGCGTTCTGGAGCCAAATCAAAAACTGAAGCACATGCCCTCCAAAATCTCACCAATGAATACAGGGACATGACTCTGTTTTCGCTTTCAGAGATGCTTCTGAATACCAGTTGCAGGGGAGCAACAGCAAGAGAGAGGACATGCCCTCACTTCTTACCTGCTGGCTTCTCAGAGGCATCTGGTGGACCATTGTGTGAAACAGGATGCTGGACTAGATAGGCCTTGGGCCTGATCCAGCAGGTCTGTTCTTATATTCTTAGGATGCCTCTAAATACCAGTCATGGGGGATCAACAGCAGGAGAGAGGACATGCCCACATCTCTTGACTGTGGGCTTCCCAGAGGCATCTGTGTAGGCCACTTACCTGTGGGTCACTGTGTGAAACAAGATGTTGCCTAATCCAGCAGGGTTATTTTTATGAGATTATAAGGGGGCTGGCTGGCTGTAGTAGCAGCAGTGCAGGGAGCACAGATAGGAGAAAGAAGAGGCGCAGCCTAGATGGCAAGGAAGAGGATTGCTGGTCTTGTGGTAGCAAGCATGACTTGTCCCCTTAGCTAAGCAGGTTCTGCCTTGGTTGCATATGAATGGGAGACTAGAAGTGTGAGCACTGCAACATATATTCACCTTAGGAGATGGAGCCGCTCTGGGAAGAGCAGAAGGTTCCAAGATCCCTCCCTGGCTTCTCCAAGATAGGACTGAGAGAGATTCCTGCCTGCAACCTTGGAGAAGCCACTGCCAGTTTGTGTAGACCAGGCTTCCTCAAACTGCGGCCCTCCAGATGTTGCTGAACTACAACCCCCAGCATACCCAGCCACAATAAATTGTGGCTTGGGATGCTGGGAGTTGTAGTTCAGCAACATCTGGAGGGCCGCAGTTTGGGGATGCCTGGTGTAGACAATACTGAGCTAGATAGACCAATGGTCTGACTCAGTATATGGCAGCTTTCTATGTTTCTATATTCCTATAGAGGGTGGCAGTGGGTTGCAGTTTATTTCCAGCCTGCACTTTCTGATATTCTCCTGGGACTGGAAGTTACCTGGGAAACTCACCTGATAGTTGGGACAAACTCAGGTAAACTAGGACAGTTGGAGGGCATGAAAGCATACTTGAAAGGTGAGGGGACAAACTAAAATAACTATTAACAGGGTAGGCACTGAAATACAATTGTTTACGGAGCAACTACTAAAGAGATTGCCTAATCATTCTTCTAATGTATTCTCCCATGGTTGACCAGCAGAGCTACTGTCACAGGGGTGTAGCAACATCAGAGGGGGACTGTGTAAAATAAATGTACATCCCCTCCTTTTCCCCCCATGGTGCCAATATTTTACTCTGTTTTCTACATTTTTTTACTTACTCCCACCACTGCCACCGCCACCGCCACCATTCCTCTTCCTTCTCCTCCTGACCCTGCCCCTCTTCGCCCCACCACGTGCCTCCTACCCTGCTGCTCCTTTCCCCACTGCACCCCCCACCTCTCAGTAACCAATTTGTGCAGCCATGGGGCGAGAGGACAGGCTTCTCTTCTTGAAAGAGAAGCTATAGAACCCCGCACCACTGTGTGACCAGTAGGGGTGTGCACCAATCAAAATCTGCTGTTTTATCTGAGGTCAAATCGAATTGCAGACACCCCAAATGGATTCATATAAAGCAGCTGGTTTGGCCGGCTGCCTCAACGAATCAGCCCTGAATCACCTGAACTGATTCAGATGGTTCACATGCCATTTTTAGACCCATTTTTCTGAGGAAATGGGCCTCAAAATTGTGCTTTCCCTCCAGGAAGAGATGGTCTACCAATTGGAATGAGTGGGTAGACCAGCCCTCTGCTCCAGACTTCAGGCGTCATCCCACTTTGGATGACAGGTCTATCTGGGTAGCAAGTGGTGGGGGTGGGGAAGGGACAGATGGCAAGGCCCCGGGTCAAGGTTCACTAAACACCTTTGAATACTGATAGATACTCCTCTTGTCCATAAACACAACTGAATGACAGTGCAGGGACATATTCTCAAGGTCTAGTGGAGGACCAAAACAAGCTCTGTTCATTTGCAAGGACTCACCCAAGATAACTGGGATTTAATTTGTGAGGAAGGAGAGGACACTTATTCTATTTTCACAAAACTCTCTTGAGTTCTCCACATGAGATATATTCAGGTAGTGTTCTTCTTGGCTCCAGCTGGTCAAACAAGGAGAGCAGTAGTGAGAAAGAGTAAAATTAGCAGGGGGAGAATATACTTTAACCTTTTATTATTGTAAGGGAAACAAAAACCCTTCTGATTCCTTCTAAGAGAGGTTTCTTTCTTGAAGAATGGCTCCTGATGCTGTCCTGCCTGTGTCGTTGTTAACAAAAGAAAGAAACTGTGTGCAACCATCACAGTGTGTGAAATCTCTTACAATGGTGCTAAAAAAAGAAATCAGTTGATTCAGCAGTGTTAGGAATAAGTGACTCAAAGCATTAGAAACTGTACCAGTGTAACATTTCTAAATTTCTATCCAACTACATCTTAAAACAATAGCTATGTGTGAATTTCATTTGCCATTAATTACGATAAGTCCTGTTGGGGCAACCTTTTAAAGGATTTGCATGAGAGGAACTCAAGTTTCAGTTTCTTTCCAGGATGTGTTGAGGAATATTTCCTAAACTACCCACCTACATTATTCTAAAGTGCCTAATTATACCAGTCTCACCAGGGATAGAGCTGATTGTATTATTATTTAAGGTGTTATGTTATCTTGTACCATCTTCATATGGATTTGCACCTGCTTCTCTTCCATTCTCCACATGTTCACCTGAACCTGTGAAGAGCATGTTCCCTCCCATGCAAACATATTTTTACACAGGAGGCATGATCAGTATATATACTATGAGCTATAGCCTCAGTCAATTAAAAAGGTGGAAGCCCAAGAAACCCCCAAGAGAAAGTTCACTAATATTCTCTGTTGGCTTTCCTCAAAATTCCTACCAATGTTCTTCCTCTGAGAAGGTCCCTCCAGAGTAACCTCAAACTTTGTGATAGGGCAATGCTATGAAAGACTAAACAAACAAAAAGAGTTGAAAAGGATAGTTTTGTAAAATGCACTGGTATGTTGTGCATCCCTTCTAATGTCACATAGCCATGGAACAAATTCTATACAGTAATGGAAACACAGAACACATGCATGGACCTGCTATTTGATAGACAAATAAAATAAAATCAATTTTCCAGTGGAAAAAACTGGAAAATACATATATTTGACACACACATGTACCAACCAATAGATAGTCACATTTCCTTTCTTATCTGGAAGAAGTTCTGCCAACAGATTGTTTGTAAATTTATTCATAATAGATTAAGGATTTGAGAAGCCTCTGTTGATTAACCTGAAACCAGAATGTCACAGTTCTTAAGTCGTCTCAGTACGATGCTGTCGGCTACTGGTGTAATTTAAATTCCTCATTCCGTGTTGCAGCTTTTTGTTATATTCTTGTTTAATTTATTTTCAATTAGGCTATTAGATAATTAAATTCAACCAGAACAATTGGATTATGTCATGGTGCGATAAACTGAAAGGGTTTATGTTGCTTTACTTGTTGATAAGGAGAATTATATATAAATTTCAACATTGTTTGACAATGGTATTAGGTACGTGAATAAACAAACCTGATACCATTGTACATCAAAACTTAGTACTGCTCCACACATACACGCTCATCATTTGTACGACTACTTGGGCTCGTTCACACATGCTTGTTTTTATCACACAGTACATTTCAGTGGAGTCAGTTCACAAATTCAGCTGCTGTGCAGAGCAATTGAGTTATGAACATGTCTTGATGCCAATGTAAACCAGACTACGACGACTGACAGCTGAATGCATGAACTAACTAATCCTGTGCTTGAGGTTCTATTGGGTGATAGACAGTTCTTTCTGTGATGGAATTCCACATATGCCGATTATCACTTGGTTTCACAGTCACTAACATTAGTGATGAACAAGCATGTATGAAGCAGCCCTTGTCCCAGAGGACCCAACAACTCATTCATCCTGCTTTTTAGCCCTATTGACACGGATGGAACCGAAAGGAACATCAAGGAGTTGTACTTCATTGCCTCCTCCATTTTCACTAGATAATGTGAGCTTGCCTTCAGAGCCTTGCATCATCATAAGGGTCTTCTGACACTTTCTGATCTCCTAATGGGAGAAGCACCTGCAGACTGCACAATAGTGGTTCTCATGGGCTCTGCTCCCTTCATCAAAGCCTTAAGCAATGATGCTTCCTTGGTAGTCCCCACCCCCACTCCCCAAATAGTGTTGTGATTGGCCATGAGGCAATACACTATCAGGAGCAAATAATTCTCTCAAACCTCAGACTCCTATTAAAGTTCATTGCAGGTTTTCTAGACAGTATTCTTCAACAGCTACACATCATTCTCATCAAATGTATCAAATAATTCTTCTATAGTTTGGAGTTGCTTTATCTCAGCTTTTTGAAAAGATATTGCAACTGTAATAAACTTTGGACTGGAAGTGGCATTTCCTCTAAAAGCTATTATTCCAAGACTTATTTCTCACTAAAGTGGTAAACTTGTGTCAGAGTTAGTTCACATGACTGAATATTCCTTCATTAAAAAATAAAACCAAACCACCCTCCACATAGAAAACTAGCATATCAGGGACAAGAATCATTGCACCAATGAAGACACGAAACAAATAAATTGAGTTAAAGGGGCCACAATTTATTCAAATTATGCTGAAATAAACAAATATTGGGTCTCTACCCACTACAGGGCAGAATCTAGTGATTCGCTGTCCACAGTGAATCTACCTATATGTAATGGGCAATACACTTTGGCTCTGGTTAGCATCTGACCTATGGTTGCTGCTGCCATCTTAGCCAACCTTTTGCCAAAGCTCCTGCCTCCAGTATCTCCGCCCACCCCCCCCCCCGCCCCACCACAAGCCGTAAAGCCTTTTAAGGGTGATTCTTCAGGAGAATGGAGGAAGTCTCAAGCCCGTGCTCCCTGAGCTGTAAAGCCTCCAAGGACTGCCAAAGACTCCTCTTAATGACAAAGGTGTGTTTTAAGGTGCTCACCCCCATACACAGACAATTTATGCTGCACTATACCTGCCATTGTGACCGGGATGTCTGACTACCTAAGGGACGATAGTGCAGGGTAGACAAAAAATACTCCCAACAAGGGCCAATATGGTGGGAGCCAAAAAATTCCTATCTGGTCCTTCGAAAGGGGCAGCAAGCCAAAGCCTGCACTCCAACCAGGTCCGGGAGGGAGGGAGTTACTTCCCAAGCCAGACTGGGGGTGATGGTGGAGGAATGGCCAGATGCATGGCCTGGCATGACTCAACCACACAGAGGCCCATTGGGCATACGCGGTGGCCTCCAAAATGGCCGCCGTGATGGGGTTGAGGCCCAGAATGGACCAAAGACTGCCCAAACTGGGTGATTTGGCACATAACAAAAATAGTCCAATTTAGTTCTAAACTTAAGAAATTTTAGATGGGTAATAAAAGGTCAGCAGATAGAACAACAGACCCAATATAAATATCGAGGTGTGACTTTCCGTTACAATGGTTCCTTGTCTACACGTTAAGATGACAGCCAATACTGCTAAGCGCTCCTCGTCTGCTATTCTGCGATTTTTTCACACGCAGGGAGGTTATCACTAGGTGTGTGCATGGAACCATCTGGCCCGGTTCAGTTCGAGGCCGGACTGCCCTTGAACGGAACGAGGCTAGTACAGTCCAGCCCCCCATTGAACCCCAGCTGGTCCAGTATGGTCATGGACCGGTCCGCAATTTTTTTAAAAAAAATTAAAGTAGCTTTTAACTACCTTTAGCCCCTTTGGGGGGCTTGCTGAAGCCATGGGGGGGTGCGCGTGGGTTCTCTCCCCCCCAGCCTTCATCATTACTGCCGCAGCCTGCCACGAGTGGGTAACTGAGCATTTTCGGCCCTTTTGGGCCTCCATACAAGCAGACGGTCACCAAAATGGCAGCCGCTGCACATGTGCCAATGCCCTCTGCAAGGCCGTGGCCTCTCAGAGGGCATTGGCGCATTTGCAGCAGTGCCAAAATGGTGGCCGCACGCTCGTATGGAGGCCTGAAAGGGCCGAAAATGTTCAGTTATCTGGTTGAGGTGGTAATGAGGAAGGCCGGCGGGGGGGAGAGGGAACCCACCTAGATCCCACCCTCCCGCAGCTTCAGCAAGCCCCCCAAAGGGGCTAAAGGTACTTAAAAGCTACTTTAATTTAAAAAAAATTGCAGACCGGCCAGACCGGACCTAGCGGTCCGGTTCCGGTACAACGAACCGGGAGTGGGTGGTTCGGTTCGACCCCGGACGGCACCGCCAGACCGGTCCACACATCCCTAGTTATCACATACCAGCTGCCATTAAATTATTTGTAGTGCAACCGATCACTCAAATGCTGTATGGGGCTCAGCTAGGTCCGTTTAAAGATTGTATGCTTCTTGAAAGGATTCAAAAGTCATTTTAAAGATCTTTATTTGGTGTATCTAGAAGTACACCCAATTCAGTGATTCGTCAGGAAGACAGGCCTCATAAAAATTGAAGCAAGGGTCTGGTTGTCAGCTATTAATTATTGGCTAAAAATTCAGCTCAACCCATTGGGACTTATAATCAAGTACCTATCGATTGATCCACACCCCAGATGGACTCTTACCATTTTGGAGACACTTACCTCCATGGGTTTAAATCCTCCTGCTCTACTAGATTTAGGATTAATTGGTGCAAAGAAGGCAGTATGGAGAAGATTTGAAGATATTGAACTGCAATCTGAAAAGGCTCTTCTGCCTAACTATTATTCACCATTAAAAACGAGAGAAGGGTTTGCCCCAGCTTGTTATTTTTACCCTATATCTGTTAATAAATATACATGGGCTTTTCAAGAACTTGCTTTAATGCGATTATTTCAGCTCTTGTAGAAGGGAGACATCAGCACCTTCCTTTACAAGATAGAAAATGTCCCTGCGGTGATATAGAAACTAGAGCACATATTTTGCTCTACTGCAAGCTCTATCACGAGGTTAGACAACGATTGATCTCCCCGTTGATACACAGATTGGAAGGGTCATCTGATGAGGCTCTTGTAAATTTTCTTTTGTCAGATCTGGATGATGTGGTATCTTAAGTTACAGCTAAATTCTGTTATATCATTATCAGTTGTAGAAGAGCTATGCATTTTAAAATTGTATGTTTTATTGTTTATTAGATTTTATGCTGTATGTCTTGGTCCATGACTGTAAATTTAATGAAGTAAAGTAAAGTACATAATGGAGGCTGGCGAGGGAGGGGGAACTTCTGGAGACCTCCCCCGTGGCCAAATCTAAGCCCCTGAACTTGGGGGGATTCGGTGGGAATGACAAAAACAAACATACCTGGTCTGGTTCAAGTCCGGTCTGGACTACCCAGATTTGTGCACGTCCCTAGCATATTGTACTTTGCCCAGAAACCTATTGGCAGCCAGTGTAGCTCTTTCAATATAGGAATAATATGGTCTCTCCGAGATGACCCAGAGACCAACCTGGCTGCCGCATTTTGTACCAAGTGCAGTTTCTGGACTACATACAAAAGCAGCCCCACATAGAGTGCATTGCTGTAGTCAAGCCTGGAGGTTACCAGCATATGTACCACTGTTTTGAGGTCATTTGTCTGAAGAAATTGATACAGCTGGCGTATCAGCCGAAGCTGATAGAAGGTATCTTTGCTGCCGCCTCAACCTGGAGAACCAGAGAGAGGTTGGGGTCCAGAAGCACCCCCAGACTGCGCATCTGTTCCTTCTGGGGAAGTGTGACCCCCATCCAGAACAGGCAGATCAAACTCATCTCATGAGTTCCAGCCTTGCAAAATATGTACCTCCCGCTTATCTGGATTAAGCCTTAGTTTGTTATCCGTCATCCAGCCCATTACTGTCTCCAGGTATTTAGGGTGGTTACATCTTCTCCTGATGATATTGACATGGATAAATCGATTTGGGTGTCATCAGCATACTGATTACACCCTGCACCAAATCCCCTGATGATCTCTCCCAGAGGTTTCATGTAGCTGTTAATCAACATCAAAGACAATATGGAGCCCTGAGGTACACCATACAAAAGTTCCGATTTTGAAGAACAACAGTCTTCAAGGGACACCATCTGGAACCTGTCCAAGAGGTAGGAGTGAACCACTGCAAAGCAGTGCCTCCCACCAGATGCTCCAGAAGGATACTATGGTCAATAGTATTGAAAACCGCTGAGAGATCCAAAAGGACCAACAGAGTCACACTCCCTCAGTCTGCTCCCAATCAGAGATCATCCATCAGGCCGAACAAGGCACAGCCTGCCCAAATGCCAGTCTGAAATGGGTCTAGATAATCAGTTCCCTCCAAGACCGTCTGGAGCTGGGAAGCCACTACCCTCTCAATCACCTTGCCCAACCACGGAAGCTTGGAGATAGACCTATAGTTGCTTAACTCTGAGGGATCGAACACAGGCTTCTTTAGGAGAGGTCTAATAATTGCCTCCTTAAGACAAGGATGCATTCTGCCCTCCCTCAGAAAAGCATTTATAATCTCTACCAGACCTTCTACAACAACCCCAATGCCAGACAGTATAAGCCATGTTGGGCAAGGATCAAGAGAACAGGTGATGGTTCACACCATTCCACGCAGCTTATCCACATCTTCAGGAGTCACAAACTGGAACTGAGGTGTGAATTCTCATTCTATCATAGCAAATGAGATTTTTTTCAATTAAACAACTCTCATGACCCCACTTTCACTTTTTCACACTTTCCTTTACTATGAATAATATGAGGAAGTAATCAGTTTAGCACACTTCACCTTATGAAGACAAACCTCATACAAATAAATTCACCATAATTCACCCCTCTGCCCAATCACTCTTAAATTGGGGATGGGTGGCAGCCTCCACCCATTAGGCACTATCTACCAGCCCACCCCACTCCTTTGGGGCAGATCCACTTTCTGCCCCCAATCTGCCCCAAAGACACCCAAACTTCAAAAATTCTCAAAAAATCAGCCCTCTGCCCAATCCCCCTGAAATTGGGGTGGTAGCCTCCACCCATTAGGCACTACCACCCCACCCCACTATTTTGGGGCAGATCCACTTTCTGCCCCCAAACTGCCCCAAAGTCACTAAAACTTCAAAAATTCTCAAAAAATCAGCCCTTTGTCCAAACCCCCTGAAATTGGGGTGGTAGCCTCCACCCATTAGGCACTACCACCCCACCCCACTCCTTTTGCCCAGATCCCATGCTATGCCCCCGAACTGCCCCAAAGTCACTAAAACTTTAAAAATTCCCCCAAAATCAGGATTTTGCCCAATCCCCCTGAAATTGGGGTGGTAGACTCTACCCATTGGGCACTACCACCCCACCCCAAAATTTTGCCCCTGGGCCCCTTTTTACCCCCTGAATCGATACAGATTCGGATTCGGATTAAATCCGAATCCGAACCGAATCAAGGGTGATTCGGGTGACCCAGATTCGGGCACAAAACAGAACAGGGGTGATTCGGTTCGGGTCCGAGCCGAATCACCCAAAATCCCGAATTGCACACCCCTACCCCTCACCCCTGCAGGTGGGACATGGTCGTGAGTCCAATCATAACCAGATGGTGGTCCATCCATGACAATAGGGAAATCACAGGAGTCCCTACACATGGAACACCACCCTGATCAGAGTGAAAGACCAGATCAAATGTGTTACCAGCAACATGCATTGATCTCGAGTCCACTTCGGATAGGCCCATAATTGTCATAACTGCTATGAACTCCTGAGCTGCCCCAGACAAATTGGTCCCAAAGTGAAGTCCCCTACCATCACAAGCCTGGGGGACTCAAATGCCAAACTTGAGACCAAGTCCGTGAGCTCAGTTAGGCACTCTGTTGGGCAGCAGAGCGATCGGTACAACAGAAGTCCCAGTCTATTCCTGGTCCCTAAACGTAAGTACACACATTCAGTATGGTCTGATACTTTGACAGGGTTCTTGGTAAGGGAGATATTATTGTTATAGATCACAGCCACTCCATATCCCCACCCATATCCCCATATCTGCTCCTCAACAGAGTACCCTGGAGGGAGAAGATGGGACCAGACTGGGCCACCAACCTCCTCTAACCAAGTCTCTGTAATACATACCAGGCCAGCCCCTTCATCCAGAATAAAATCATGGATGATTTCTGACCTGGCATTACAAAGGAGCAAAGTGAGTAGTTGGCACTACTCCCCAAGGTCAAAGAGCTGGCAGGACAGCTGGCAGGAGAAACAGCTATTAGATTTCTGATTTCCCTTGCCCTGTAATGGCCCACTGACTTGCCAATGTTACATCTTCTATTCCCCACCACCACTGGAATAACCGTCCCATAATCTGAAAATATGCCCTGTTTCCCCATCTCCAGACAAACCCAGACACTTTGTAAAACAGTCTCACCGAGGACTTAATTAAAACAGAAGCCAAACTGTTAAGTGCTCACCCACATGCAGGTTCTTGGGCCAGGAGGCCTGGCCCTCCCTGGCAGGCCCACCGCCACTGGCAGCACCCTAAATAGCCCTGAGCAGCTGACTTTGGACAGATGGTATCCAGAGAACCGCCAAGTCACCCCCTGGGCCCCAGTCCTGCAAAGCCTCCCCAAAGCTCAGCAGCGAGTCCTTGGGGGGCAGACAGCAAACAGTGGGGGCAGAAGCAAACAGGCAGGCACCTAGTCCCTATTTGATATTTTACTCCTCTGAGGATATGTCCACAATACTCCAGTTTACGTCTCTTGATTGTCTGTATTAGTTGTTTATGTGTTTTTGCTTTACTAAGTACTTCATTTGTTGTTCTGCTCATCCATTTAATCTTGAGTATTCTTCTTAGACACCAGATCTCAAAGGCTTCCAGTTTTTTATGTGCTTCTTTCTTGATGGTCTAGGTTTCACATCCATACAGGAGAAAAGACCAAATGCAGCATTTCATCATTCTGATTCTGAGTTGCAAATCTAATTTACTCTCACAGAGGAAGATCTTCATTTAGTTAAATTTTGTTCTTACTTGTCCTATGCGACTTCGGATTTCTTTTGTTTGGTTGTTATTATGATAAAAGTTTTTCCCTAGATAACAGTAATTTCCTACTTTATCTGGATTGTTGTTACTGCATTGTGTTTTGAGGGGAATTCTCAAAATACAATGTAATACTGTACAATGAATCTACTTAAGCATAACGGGCAGTACACTTTGGCTCTGGTCAGCATCAGCCCTATGGTTGTTGCTGCCACCTTAACCAACCTATTGTCAAAGCTCCTGCCCCCGGGTTCACTGCCCCCAAGCCGTAAAGCCCTTTAAGGTTCGTGATTCCCCAGGAGGATGGAGGAAGTCTCAAGCTATCTGAGCCGTAAAGCCTCTAAGGACTGCCAAGGACTCCTAATGCCAAATGTGTACTTTAAGGTGCTCACCACCCTATATGGTCCATTTATGCTGCATTGTGCTTGCCACGGGGGAGGGGGCTAGCCTAGCTTGGCCCCTCCCACCAACCATCCAAAAATGCAGCTATCCAACCTCCCACCTACCATCCAAAAATCCCAGTCAGCAAGAAGCTAATCAGGACTCCTGGGAGACAGATGCACACCACAACCTGAAACAGCTCAGGGCGGGAAAACTCTATATCAAGGTGAGGTATAAACACACACCCCCATGGAAGAAATTAATCTACCCAGGTCTCGGTTAACCTTCTTATGCTATTTATCCATACTGCTGGGTTTTGAGGTGCTGTGCCTAACTCAGTGCTGCAGAAGGTCACACCAGAGTAACCAAACACCCAGGATCCATCTTCTGCTTGACACTTTGGCCTGCAGGTTCAGCAAGCCATCCATAACCTATCGTTAGGTGAATTATATTCTTTACCTGTTGTCTTTTAAAATGTATCCAAAATCCACATCCATACTAGAATGTGTTGCTTGTAGAGATGTGTGAACCGGCTTGAGGTTAAGCCGGTTTGCCACTGAACCAATCTGGCTCATGGGCTTGCCCTGGAGTCGGACTGGGCTCAGTTTGGCTTGAGGTTGAGCTGAGCCCCCACTGAGCCAGTTCAGGGAGGTTAAAGTTAATTTTAAAAAAGACCTCACTGCAACACATGCACCCTGGCCATTTGCATAGCCGGGTCATGACCCAGGCGACACAAATGGCCAGGGCGCATGCATGGCAGCTTCCAAAATGGCCACCACCACCAGAGAAAGGACCAGAATGGCCTGAAAATGAGCCCAAACTCCCCTGTGAAGATTGGGGTGGGGAGGCCAGCAGGGCGAGAGGGAAATGGTGGAGCACCCCCACCCCCCACAGCTGGGACATTACTTCCCCCCCCCCAAGGCCATTGGACCTGGCAGTGAGTGTTCAATTTTTAAAACAACAACTTTAGAACCCCCAAACTAGCTGTAATTCTTGTTCAGTCAGGGGGTTAGTTTGGGAGCACAAAACCAAACGTTCCTAGTTTGGTTTGACTCCAGTTCAGACTGGAACTGAACTGGGCAAACCAGTTTTGTGCACACCCCTAGTTGCTTGTAACATCCGTTGGGTATTTCTCAAGTTATTAGCTTTTGAAGTCCCCATTATAAAAGAGTAATCAACAGAGGACACATATCATAGCACCTATCAAATGGTCTGCTTGTCTCTTCCCACTAGCAATGTTTTCCCTCAGTATAGTTGGCTGCTACTTGCATTTATCCTAAACTGTGGGCCAACTTAGCTACCATAGCAAACTGAGCTTTGTGTATAACTTGACCCTCATTCTGAGTAGAGATTGCTGGCTTGGTGAACCTGAAGGCCAAAGTGTCAAGAGGAAGTCTTCCAGCACCACCTTCTGAAACCCACCCTCCAAGAAGGACAGAAACCACCACAAACTATTGCCCCCAAATTCCATCCCACAAGCTAGTCCAGAAGGATACCATGGCTGATAGTACTGAAAGCCACTGAGAGGTCCAGCAAAACTAATAGGAACACACTCCCCTTATCCAATTCTGGGTGTAAATCATTCACCAGGACAACCAAGGAAGGCAATTTTCTGCCATATAAGTGCATGTTTGCTATTTACTCCTATGGGGAAAAGTAAAGTGCTACACTTGGCAATGTTGTTGCATGAACAAGCCCTCATTGATCATGAGTCTGTTTCCATGTGTGCATGTGTGCACAGGGCCCACAGAAATGCATTGAACCCTGTCTCTGGTATACAAGCCTTTCTGCCATAATAATAATCAACATCTCCTACATAAACGTTTAGTAAGGCTAGGAGAATTACCTGTCCCTAACACATATACTCCTGAAAAAGCTCTTTGAAGTCACTTGATCTTCTTGAATAAGTATGGTGAAGAGACACAGCCATGACCTAGAAGTATGAACACTGGCACACTGTGTACAAAACTCTTAAGGGGAAAAGCTATATTTTTCAAATTCAGTGAAAAGCAGACAATGATTTTGATTTATGACAAAGGAAAATATGTTTTGCTTGAATTCCAGCTGAGTCTTTCTGCTATCTGCATATTATTTCTTAGAATCAAAATGAGGCACAGAATTCCTTTTTTGAAGTGATCTATGTGTGTAAATCAGTACTTAATTATGGAAGTCTCAGGGTCCCACTGGGGGCCTCTGCAACTTACCCAACTCTTCAGGTGGTGTGGGGTCTTCCCCCAGCACCAGAGTAGCCCCATGCCAATCTCTGGCGGGACCAGGTGAGGCCCCGCCCAGCTGCGAACTTCCCAACTGGCCCCCATGGCTGGGCAGCTTTCTGCCTTCAGGCGATGACGAGATCTCACGAGATGAGATTTGTGCCTCACAAAATCCCATAGTGAATTCTTGTGAGCCTATGGAGTCTCGTGAGAATTCCAGAAAGATCGCGAGATCTTGTGAGACTACCCTTAAGATTTTGCGGGTATATAAACACAGGCTAGCTGTGATGAGGGGTCAGAGAGATGAGGGCCCCGAACTTACTGAGCAAAGGGAGCTGAGGCCTGAGGCTTTGGGGCAGTTTCTGGCTGGTCTGTGAAGTTAATGGGCAGCAGGAACAGTCCCCTACACCTGGGGGGACTCAGTACTCTGAGGCCAGGCTTAACCTACCCCATGGAGGCAAGCTGTATGGTCTTGACGCAGGACTCCAGAGGAAGCTTATTTGACATTAAGTGTATTCACATTTGCAGCTAAATTCAATCTAGGGCAGCCCAGCCTGGGTTCAGCTGCGCATGTGAAGCGCCGGGGTGAGGTTGCTCCGGGCGCTACCCCCGCACTAAGCCCCAGTTTTTAACCCAGCGTTTAGCCGAGGTTAAGCAAATCTCAGCCAGTGATCATCTTGGTGATCTCTGCCAGTTAAATTGCTTCCCCCTGGGCTGCCGCCATTTCCAGCAGTTAGCTGGGGAAGGAGGGTCTGCGCTGAACATGGTGGCTGCTCTAACAAGATCAGCCACTGTGCTCATGCCTTGGGGAACACTGGGATGTGGGAGGGGGAGGTCCTCCTGCTCCCAGTGTTTCCCTTTGCTGCACTGCAGCTTGTTTGGGCACGCAGTATGGTGGAGGGATGGATGGTGGACAGGATGGTGGGCTGCTGCTTTCCCTGCAGCCCACTCTTCCACTCCAGTGAGGTTTTGTGCATGACCTCATTAAGTTTTTATTTTTGCCATCTCTCCACAGAGTTGAGAGGTAAAACAAATGACACTTTCTGAAAAGGAGAAGTGATATTTGAATAAGTTGTTTACATGGACAGATATTCAAGCCTGAATTTATAGCCATGCAAATCTAAAAAAATCTAAAAAAATAGGAGCTGCTACAAATATTTTAGCTGAGCATATATATATACATAAGTGTATAGAAATAGTCTTTTGAATTTCTATGTGTTTAATAAACAGGTTATGTAGAATCACCTGTTTGCATATGTCCAGGTTGTATTTTTGAAAGGCAAAGTAAAATATCACTACTTCATATTTCTGTAGTGATATTTTCATTATGATTTTGAAATAGTATATAATTCCTTGGAGCATCTATAAAGCCCTTTTGACACTTCTGATGTAATCCTTACAACACCCCCTGTAAAGTAAGGAAGTATTATCCCCATATTGCAATGGGATACTAGGGCTGAAAGTTGCTTGCCCAAGGCCACCTAATAAGTCCATGGTGGAGGCAAGATCCAAACTGAAAATTTCCCATTGCAGCTCTGCCTTTTAGCCACCAGCTCTCATCCTAACCTACCTCACAGGGTTGCTGGGAGGATAAAAATAAGCATGTACATCTGAGCTCCTCGGCGGAAAAGCGGGTTATAAATGTTAAATAAATATAAATAAATAAATATAATTAATTAATTAATTAATTAATTAATAAAGTTGCTCTCTCTTTCTCCCTTCCTTTGCCCTCTATACTGGCTGCTGGGGAAAATGAAAACAAAAGATTAAGAAATGAAATAAATGAATATGTGACCATTCTGAACTCATTTGTGCCCGACACATTTCACTGTTCGAAATAAACACATGAGCTTATTCAGTTCTGCTTTTCATTTGTTATGAAACAAATTTACATCCCAGTATTTCCATTCTCATAAGGGTTTCCAGTAGCAGGGCCATATACGATGGCCTTACAGAGCTGCTGCAGGTCAGTGTGTATAATACTGGGCATGATGTAGCAATGGTTTGACTCTTGTCTCTTGCAAGGCAGCTTAATATGTTCATAAGTAGGGGATACTAAATTTGAGGCACTCATTTATTGCAGCCCTGTGTTATGAAGTCAAAGTCTCATCATAGTCCTAGTGAAACCTGAGAGCTTTCCATGGCACTTCCAGCAGGGCTTGTACCTTTCCCAGTAGTAGTGGTGGTGGGGGCATTAAAGAATGCTTGGACTGTGTCAGGCAAGGTGTGAAGTTTCTGAACACCTTGGTGCTCCTGAGTCCAGATAGGAGCAAAATGATCCTATAGGCCTCAGTGAAGCCTGCATCCCCGCAACCTGGATGGGACACTTCCTGCCCCTAACCACTTCATGCTACTTTCCATTGGATGCAGGGGATGTCAGAGAGGGTCCCAACCAGGTCAGAAAGAGTGCAGGATGCAGGTTGTTCTCTAGGCCCTCGTGCACTTCCACTGACACTGGAGGAGACTGTGGCCCAGTAGCCTTGCTGATTTGTACTTTTTCTGTAAAACAGATTAATTTAAACATAGATAAGTTAATTAATCTGTTTTCAGTGGATACATTATGATTCAAACTCAGGGAAGTCTGCTCATTGCTTTCCATAATCTGAGAAATTCTATAGTGTGAACTGGCCCTAAAAGGTGTTACATATTATGAGACTTTGAGGAGATATGACCATGAGAAAGAAAGCGGGAATCGTTATTTCCCCTTATTGATAAAGCCAAAGAGCTATTCAAAGTAGCTAGAACACTACTACGCATCAATCCACAGAGAGAGTTTCACATTGTTTATCTATATATTAAATCTTTGGGTTTTGTTAGTGCCATGTGCCCAAAACTCTCAATGCCAAGATAACATGAAATAAAATAAACAGTAGAAACAAATAAGAGATTTGCTGGATGGCAGACTCAAAACCTAGAAGATGTGATTGACAAAAGAGGAGATAAACAGAGGACAGAGAAAACAGAATTGACATCCATTAAAAAAAAATATTTGCCACATTCAGATGTTAATCCATTTTCAAGTGGAAATGAGATTGTGGAATGGGATATAGATAAATCAGCCTGATGCTTGGTGATAAAATCAGGAAAGTTAAAGCCTTATGAATTTTAATACACATGTTGGCCCTATACATACGCTTTTAAAGATAGCGACCGCCTGGCTTCCAAAGAGAGAGAAAATCTTTTTGATAGTGATTATGCCATACTGCATTTTGGTTTATTCCAATTCCTCTTCCTCACACTCTGGACTCAAGCTGAAACCTAGCTTCATATAAAATGACAAGTTATTATCAGATTGAGGAAAGGTTATGGATAAATGCTTTAGTCTTAACTGTACCATACTGCATGTCATTACACCAAAGAGACTATTTTGAAGCTGCTACAATGGACTCACACAAACAAGGCTGTTAGTCATACAAAAGCCTATCAGGCTGAATTTGACACACTGTGCTTACAAACAGATGGTAGCACAATGTTTGCAGCAACAGGAAGCAGGAAAAGTGTGGAAGCACAATGGAAAAAGCAGGAACAGCTCGAGGTATTGGGGCATCTGAGGTGAGACACCAGATGCCACCTTGTCTTGGACCCCAGCTCTGCCCCCTTTTGGCTTTGTAAGGGGGGCATGAAGGGGAGAGAAGATGGCTTGCATCATCCCCTATTGACCACACACACTCTTGCAAAGCTTTGCAAGGGGCAGTTCAGGAACTTTTCAAGAATGTGATGCCAGGAAGGGAAATGGCAAGCTGCCTCTTATTTTTTCCAGACACCCCTATAAAGCTTTGCAAGGATCAGGTCGGAATCAAGAACATGAGGTCAGAAAAGGAAGTTGCAAGCCACCTCTTCTCCTCTTCCCATACTGGGCTCATTCTCAATGACAATATGGGGGTGGGCTGGAGGAAAGGCACACTCCTACCTTGTGCTCCCAGATGACCAGAGCCTTCTTTCAGCTCTGCAGCTTGCGCAGCCAAACAAATGCTGCAGCGGCATTCTCCATTGCTGAAATTGGGAGCTGGTACTTCCACATACATCACAATACATTGTGGGAGCAGCAGAGAGGCAGTCCTCAGTACTACCGCAGGTCTCTTCTCCCTGGTCTTGCAGGCCACAGGACTCCATGGTAAACAAGGCCGCCAGCAGCCCGGGAGCAGTTTAAAACTGTGTGGCAGAAGAGATGATCAAAAAAGAAGGCAGGACAGGCTCCGTTTTCCTCTGACCTCACCTGTAAGCTGGGTAGCTATTGGGGTTTTGGAGCTGCTGGGTTGGGAGGCCTCCCAGCTCCCCAGACAACCACGGATTCCTGGTTTAATCTGGTCCTACCCAGGAATCTGTGGTCATGAGATCAGGCGTATTATTTTCAAAGTCCACCCTGCCCCACTTCACTTACCTGGTGACAGCTGAGATGCTGGCAATGGCTCCTGTACCTTGTGGCTACCAGAAGCAGTTTTGACGTGAGGCAGGCCTGGGGTTGGGGAGGTGGCCAGAGGTGGAGGATTGCTGAAGGTAGCCATTCACAAATTGACGTAGCTGGCTTCATTATCCAGCATCATTTGTGGCCACCTATGAAAGGTAAAAAGACAAATTGTTTTTACAAATGTGTTGAATCTGTGTATCTGTGAGGGGCTGTAGGTTTCAAACCAGACAGCTGGAAACAGATTCCAGCACCTCACTCTCTGGACTACTGAGTCAGTTTGCCCCAGAAGGAGCTGCTGGTGCCTCATTTTATTTATGCATTCATTCATTCATTCGATTTCTATACCGCCCTTCCAAAAATGGCTCGGGGTGATTTACACAGAGAAATAATAAATAAATAAGATGAATCCCTGTCCCAAAGGGCTCACAATCTAAAAAGAAACATAAGACAGGCACCAGCAACAGTCACTGGAAGTACTATGCTGGGGGTGGATAGGACCAGTTACTCTCCCCCTGCTAAATAAAAAGAATCACCACATTAAAAGGTGCCTCTTTTCATAATAGGAATATAGGAAGCTGCCTTATATTGAGTCAGACCATTGGTCCATCTAGTTCAGTATTGTCTACACAAGTTGGCAGCAGCTTCTCCAAGGTTGTAGGCAGGAGTCTCTCTCAGCCCTATCTTGGAGATGCTGCCAGGGAGGGAACTTGGAACCCTCTGCAAGCAAACATGCAGATACTCTTCCCAGGGTGGCTTCATATCTTACAGTGCTCACATGTCTTCTCCCATTCAAATGCCAACCAAGGCAGAGCCTACCTAGCAAAAGGGACCATTCATGCTTGCTATCACAAGACCAGCTCTCCAATTTGTTATTTCTTTATTACATTTAACTTGACTAATATCACCACTTTCACTTGTATACCACTTCTTAATAATGGAGATTCTTGAGGCAGTTAAAGATTAAGAATATTATATGCACCATAAAACCATCTCAGCAATAAAATCGTCAAAAAATCACAGTTCAGAACAGCAACAGTGTCAGTTCGTCAAAGATAAAAAGCAGCTTCTTTGATGATCTCCCCACCCCCGCCCTGAAGACTGAGAGAGAAGGAACCTAGCAAATAAACTCCTAGATGCAGCTGGCCGCAAGGAGGTACTGCAGTAGCTCTTTGAGATGCTCAAGCAAAGCTCTGCTAACTTGGCAGTCAGTTGGGGGCCACAAAGGAACATCAGAGCAGTCCTGTCCTCAGTCTGCTCTGGCTCTTCAGGCCTAAACTCAGCATTGCAAGGGAAACAAGTACTACCAAACCCCATGTTTCCTTGGTAACATGAATGCCAGTACTGGGTGAGGCATATTCAGGGACGAATTCATGGGCTTAAGCCTTCCCCTACTTGCCAGCTCTCTCCTTCAAATGCCTTGTGGGCAGTTTCTCATTCCCCCAGCCAGGCTCCAAAGCTTAAAGTGAGCCCACTGGTGTGTGTGTGTGTGTGTGTGTGTGTGTGTGTGTGTGGTGTGGAGGTATAGGGGTGGTGGTGTAATCTTGGTTATTTATTTGATGCAGATCCACGGCTTTTAAAAAGGAATGTTCAGAATTGCACAATGGTATGCAAGTGTAATTTGGGCATGTAGCATGCGCCACGACATATACCTGTGCATTTTCCTTGTCTGTGTGCACATACTTTTTTGCCTAGAGTCTCATTCCATGACATTCAGAAGCCTACACAGAGTGGCAGGAAATCCTCAGAAGTGGGGAATTGGACAGTACTGTTGCAGAAGAGTGTTTTATTCATTGGTGAAGACTGTGGGGAGTAGCAGTGGAGTCTGCAGGAAGCGTATTTGGCAGGGGAGGAGAAATGGGTATGTTTGATTAGGTTCTGCATTCTATAGGAGCCTGGATTACTCAATTTATTTTCTCCATTGTTATCAGTTACTTCTTATGTCATCTAACATAATACAACTTTTGTGTGAGTAGAATTTCTCAACTGCACAAATATTATTTTAGAACTGCAAATTATTATTATTATTTTGGTTGGAACTGCATATTGTGTGTCTGGGTACACATTTAAAAAACCCCAGTGTAAAACCCTTTCCTCCATCATGAAACTTGGGGCAGATTACCTGGGTTCCCAGGAAGTCACCCATCCAAACCCTGACTAAACCTAGATCAGCTTTGCTTCAGCAAGGCAGCAGTATCATGTGCTCTGGTACCTGCACCCACAGGGGCAACTCCAGAACTAATTGCAGGGAGCAAAAGGGTGACAAAAAAGTTATTAGAGGAGTGAGGAGTATTTACCCTTTTAATGGATAAAAAGGAAATCTTGTGACAAAAAGCAAATCTGTCTATAACTTTCTGTACATCAAGAGACTTCGATAATTCATCAAAGAGACGGCGACAATATGAGTACTGAAAGGAAATGTGTTACTAGGGACGTGCTATCACCCTTCAGATAAAAATGCTAAGAGTGACTGGGAGCTGGAGAAGCAAATCAGAGAGGTGTCAAAGAGAGAAAGAGCTGTAATAATGGGTGACTTCAATTACCCTCACATAGACTGGTCAAATTCACATGCGGGTATTGACAGAGAAGCCGAATTTCAAGAAAAACTAAATGGTCATGGAACCAATTAGAGAGAAAGCAGCCTTGGATTTAATCCTGAGTAGTGCCCAGGACCTGGTACAAGATGAATGAGCTGTAGAAGCATTGGGGAATAGTGACTATAGTCTGATTCAATTCAGCTTATATGCTGAATATCCACCCCCAGCACAGTACCTCCAGTGACTGTTGCTGGTGTCTATCTCATGTTCCTTTTTTAGATTGTGAGCCCTTTGGGGACAGAGACCATCTTATTTATTATTGAGCCATTTTTGGAAGGGCGGTATAGAAATTGAATTATTATTAATAATAATAATAATAATAATAATAATAATAATAATAATAATATGCGAGTGGAGCACTGCCAAGGAAGTCCAACACAGATCCGTTGGACTTCAGAAGAGGAAGCATCTCAAAAATTAGGGAACTGGTAAAAATGAAGCTGAAAAGGGAAAGTCAGGAGGGTCAAATCACTCCAGAAAGCATGCAACTTATTCAAAACCACAATAATACAAGCTCAGTTGGAATGTATACCAAGGAGGATTTGCTGGTCAATGACCGAATAAACTTATAACTAACCAAGGAGGAGGAACCCAGCTCTTCCTCCAGTGGCAGCAGCCATTTTGGAGCCCACCACACATGCCCAATGGGCCTCTGCATGGCCTGGGTCCTGACCTGGCCACACAGAGGTCAATTTGGCATGCGTGGCAGCCCCCACAATGGCTGCTACCACCAGAGAAAGGGCCGGAACGGCCCCAAAATGGGCCAAAACAACCCTTTTTAGAACAGGAGAAGGATGACCAGGGAGAAGAAGCTGGCAGAATCCTCCCCACCCTCAGTTGTTGCCAACCCGGACCCAGCGTTGAGTGTAAATATATATCTTAGAACCCCCAAACCAGCTCAAATTCGAGCCAAGCCAGGGGTATGTTTGGGTGGCACAGAACCGAACATGTCCGGTTCGGTTTGAGGCTAGTCCAGACTCGAACCAAACTGGGCAAACCAGTTTTGTGCACACTCCTAGCAGAGTCAGGGAAACTATAAAATGGAAGAAAATTTCATTCAGAAAATGTAAGTCCTGACTAAATGACGACAACAGAAAGAAGAAAAGAGAGGAGAGCTGGTCTTGTGGTAGCAAGCATGACTTGTCCCCTTAGCTAAGCAGGGTCTACCCCAGTTGCATTTGAATGGGAGATCACATGTGAGCACTGTAAGATATTCCCCTCAGGGGATGGAGCCACACTGGGAAGAGCAGAATGTTCCAAGTTCCCTCCCTGGCTTCTCCAAGAAAGGGTTGAGAGAGATTCATGCCTGCAGCCTTGGAGAAGCCGCTGCCAGTCTATGTAGACAATACTGAGCTAGATAGACAAATGGTCTGACTCAGGATATTTATTATTATATATTATTTTACACAGTCAAACAGGTGTTATTGACTGGTTTGTTTTATCCAGACATTGAGTCCTTCCCAAGGACCTGGAATGCCAGAATTTTATTGTCAGTGTTGTTGCTGTTGTTATAGATATCATCACAGAATATAGGGGCTGTTCCCAGTAAAGCTGCTTTTTGTAATTGGCTGATGGTGATTTCTGTGGCCCCAATGGTGTTGAGGTGCTCTTCAAGGTCTTTTGGAAATAATAATAATAATAATAATAATAATAATTATTATTATTATTATTATTATTATTATTATTAGGATAGGGCCAGTTACTCTCCCCCTGCTAAATAAAGAGAATCACCACGGTAAAAGGTGCCTCTTTGCCCAGTTAGCAGGGATATGGCACCTTCCTATGTTCCTATGAACATAAACTCTGGCAAAATAAATGCAAGGGGAGAATAAGGGATGCAAAAAGAGAGTTTGAGAGGCATATAGCTAGAAATGTCAACGGGAATAACTAAAACTTCTTTAAATATATCAGAAGCAGAAAACCTCCCAGGAAGGCAGTTGGGTCCTTAGATGATGATGGCGTGGAAAGGATCATTAAGGAGGATAAAGAGATTGCAGAGAAACTGAATGAGAAATTTGCATCTTTCTCTACAGTTGAGAATATTGACAATATACCCACTTTGGAACTGAGCTTCTCAGGCTCGAAGGCTGAAGAACTGGGCCAATTTGAGGTGACAAGAGAGGGTGTTCTAAACTGTCTTGAAAAACTAAAAATTAACAAATTGTCATGCCCAGGTGGCATCCACCCAAGAGTTCTGAAGGAACTCCAATGTGAAATTGCTGATCTAGTAGCAAAACATATGTAACTTGTCCCTACAATCTGGCTCTGTACCAGAGGACTGGGAAGTAGCTAATGTAACTCTGATTTCCTAAAAGGGATCCAGGAGGGATCCGGGAAATCACAGGTCGGTCAGCTTAACTTTTGTGCCAGGTAAATTGATGGAAAGCATAATTAAAGACAAAACTGTTAAACATATAGAACAAGCCTTGCTGAAGGAGAACCAGCATGGCTTCTGCAAGGTCAAGTCTTGCCTCACTAACCTTTTGGAGTTTTTTTAGAGTGTCAACAGACATATGGATAAAGGTGATCCACTAGACATAGTATACTTGGACTTCCAAAAAGCTTTAGACAAAGTTCTCCACCACAGGCACTTGAGGAAACTTAGCAGTCATGGGATAAGGGGACGACTACATGTGTGGATTGGCAACTGGTTGAAGGACAGGAAACAGAGAGTAAGTATAAATGGAGAGTTTTCACAATGGAGGGAAGTAATAAGTGGAGTCCCTAGGGATCTGTATTGGGACCAGTGCTCTTTAACTTGTTCATACATGATCTAGAATTTGGGGGTAAGCAGTGAAATGGTCAAATTTGCAGATGGCACTAAATTATTTAGGGTAGTAAAATCTAAAACAGATTGTGAGGAGCTCCAAAAGGATCTCTCCAAACTGGGGGAGTGGGCAACAAAATGGCAGATGTGGTTCAATGTTGACAAGTGTAAAGTGATGCACATTGGGATGAAAAACCCCAATTTCAAGTATACATTGATCGGATCTGAGCTGTCGGTGACTGATCAGGAGAGGGATCTTGGGGTCATGGTGGACATCTCGTTGAAAATGTCGACTCAATGTGTGGCAGCTGTGAAAAAGGCCAGTTCCATGCTAGAGATCCTTAGGAAGGGGGTTGAAAATAAAACTGCTAATATTATAATGCCTTTATACCAAACTATGGTGCAGCCACACCTGGAGTACTGCATACAATTCTGGACACCACATCTAAATAAGGACATTGTAGAACTGGAGAAGGTGCAAAAGAGGGCAACCAAGATGATCAGGGACTTAGAGCACCTTCCTTAAGAGACAAGGCTACAACACTAGATGCTATTTACCTGTAGTTTAGGAAAAAGATGACTGCAGGGAGACGTGTCTATAAAATCATGCATGGTGTGGAGAAAGTGGATAGAAAGAAATCCTTCTCCCTCTCACATAACACTAGAACCAGGGGTCAACCCATGAAATTGATTGCCATGAAATTTAGGACCAGCAAATGGCAGTACTTTTTTACACAATGCATAATCAACTTGTGGAATTCTCTGCCACAAGATGTGTTGACAGCCAAAAACCTGGATGGCTTTAAGAGGGGTTTGGATAACTTCATGGAGGAGAGGTCTATCAATGGCTACTAGTCAGAGGCTATTGGCCACCTCCAGCCTCCAAGGCAGGATGCCTCCGAGTACCAGTTATTATTTCTTATTATTATTTATTCAATTTCTATACCACCCTTCCAAAAATGGCTCAGGGTGGTGTACACAGAGAACTAATAAAATAAATAAGTAAGTAAGTAAGATGGATCCCTGTCCCCACCAAAGGGCTCACAGTCTTTTCCAGGGGAGTAACAGCAGGAGAGAGGGCATGCCCTCAACTCCTGCCTGTAGGCTTCCAGCAGCATCTGGTGGGCCACTCTGTGAAATAGGGTGCTGGACTAGATGGACCTTGGGCCTGATCCAGCAGGGCTGTTCTTATGTGTAGTTCAAGGAAGGAGAGTTTGCATTAATTTAAAAAACAACAACAGTTGCAGCAAATTATCAGTCTTGGATTTCTGCTCTTCTTCATGGCGTTCAATTGCTTTTGGCAAGAATTTCACCTCAGTTTCCACACTGTCTGTATTGCATCCATAATGTTCTGCAAGTTGTCTCAGTTTTAAGAAGTCAAGAAAATTCTCACACTTAAGTTTAAGGCAACTGACACCAATAAGAACAGTTTTATTTTCAGAAAATCGTCTTTGAAGCTCTTCAGTTTTTCTATCAAGCAATAGCAAAAAGACATGTTTTCTGAAGTCTCGTTTCTCTAAAAGAGATAGTCTTCCTAAATGTCGAGTGGAGGACAATGTGGCAAGAATGACTGGAGTGCGGAGAGACATCAATACCAGGACTGCTGAAATCTGTAGCGGAGATGACATTTCACCATGTGCCAGTGGAGGCTGGTGGCTCCTGCTGCAACAGGGTGGGCATCAGGCAAGGCAGGTGGTATGCAGAGCCAGAGTCAATGGCGCAGGGTAGCACCAGCATGAGCAGTGTAGGGGTGGAGCCAACTGACCCTTGCCCAGCACCACCACATAATAAAAGCATGACATTTTAAAACAGTAAATGTGCCTGCTTTGCTTATTTTATCCCTCCTTCTAGCAATCCTGCCATCCAATGTAAAGCAAGGAGGATCCTGCCTAGGAAAGGGGACTATTTATGCTAGCTATGACAAACACAACTCACCTCCTTTAACAACAAACATAGAGCCATTTGCTCCCCCCCCAAAAAAAAACAGCACACACTACATCAATGGACAATTGCATTATCTAATCATCTATTGCAAACCTTCACATTAAAGTACTACTGCTGAATATGAATATGCACATCTTATCAGAAAAGTCCCGTGTGCTCAAGGTGATGGGTAGGATTTTAGGACAAATGTAGAAGAATAGGAACCAAACTAAGGGTAGGGAAAGGAGAACAGAATGCATTAGCATTTATTTCTCTCTGTGTATAAGCTTTACATAAGAGTTTAACATACACTGAGTCACTCTCACTGTTCCCTCTAAGTCACATGCAGTCATGCACATGCTCACGAGTTTTTTTAATGTCTGTCCACTCAGTTAATTTTAGATCCTGCTCAGGCTGAATCAAGAAGGCCTCACTCTGAATACACTTGCGCACACACTGCCTTGATACTGCTGCCCAGAACAAAATGCATTCCACACACCAATGAAAAGGATTACAGGGAACAGTGGTTTCTCTCTCTTACACAAAGCACAAACTAGCAGATAATGTCAGGAGGGGCAAGACACAATATGAAGCATGGCTGACAAATTACTCAAGGGGTAGATGAAAGGCCACGTTAAAAACAATTCAAGAGAGCTAAGAGTGAGCCAGGGAACAGCAGACCAGTCAGTCTCACTTGAGTACCAGCAAATACAGGTGAAACTCGGAAAATCAGAATATCGTGCAAAAGTCCATTAATTTCAGTAATGCAAATTAAAAGGTGAAACTGATATATGAGACAGACACATTACATGCAAAGCGAGATAAGTCAAGCCTTAATTTGTTATAATTGTGATGATCATGGCGTACAGCTCATGAAAACCCCAAATCCACAATCTCAGAAAATTAGAATATTACATGGAACCAAGAAGACAAGGATTGAAGAATAGAACAATATTGGACCTCTGAAAAGTATACAGTGTACTGTGCTTGATTGGCCAGCAAACTCGCCTGACCTGACCCCATAGAGAATCTATGGGGCATTGCCAAGAGAAGGATGAGAGACATGAGACCAAACAATGCAGAAGAGCTGAAGGCCGCTAATGAAGCATCCTGGTCTTCCATAATACCTCATCAGTGCCACAGGCTGATAGCATCCATGCCACGCCGCATTGAGGCAGTAATTGCTGCAAAAGGGGCCCAAACCAAGTACTGAATACATACACATGCTTATACTTTTCAGAGGTCCGATATTGTTCTATTCTACAATCCTTGTCTTCTTGGTTCCATGTAATATTCTAATTTTCTGGGATTGTGGATTTGGGGTTTTCATGAGCTGTACGCCATGATCATCACAATTATAACAAATTAAGGCTTAACTTATCTCGCTTTGCATGTAATGCGTCTGTCTCATATATCAGTTTCACCTTTTAATTTGCATTACTGAAATTAATGGACTTTTGCACAATATTCTAATTTTCCGAGTTTCACCTGTATGCTTCATCAGACAGTCTCTGTGTGTACTGTACATATGCTCATGAGCAGGGTACCAAACAAAGACAACTTAGATTGGTTGAAAATCTGTGTATTTCATTTCATTGTACAGTAATGGTGTGAACACACAACTGTCACATCCACTGAAAGCAGCCCTCACATCACATTTGAAGAAGTCTACTGTATAGACTTTTGTAACATGTACAACAAACTCAAGGGGGCAATTTGCTGTCATCTTGGAACTTGGCTCTTTGCTGGCAGAGCAATGGACATCATAGTGCCAGGCCATTGAAAACAAGTTGTTCTAGTAAGAACTAATCAGCCTACTTTCCTTTCACTGTATCTACAGCTGGACTAAATTTGGTTCAACGAGGTTCACAAGTTAGATCTCTTGCACTTCAGATGTTCATGTGTCCACCATCTTAGATTGGAGTGGATGACATAATTACAGTCCACACCATTGAGGTGTCCCTCTGTGTCACTCACTATAACAGTTCCAAATTTTGTTCAAATCGGTTAGACAGCCCTCACGTTAGTGCACTTGTGCCTCAAAAGTTCACATGACCACCATCTTGGATCGGGGTGGATGACATCATCACAAACTACACCATTGGGGCATCCCTATGTGCCCATACAACTGCAGCAAATTTGGTTCAAATTGGTTAGACTGTCCACAAGTTAGTGCATGCGCCTCAAGAGCTTATGTGTCTGCCATCTTGAATTGGGGTGGATGACATCTTCACTATCTACACCCTTGAGGTGTCTCTATGTGTCTCTAAAGTTGCAGCAAATTTGGTTCAAATCAGTTAAGTGGTTCACAAGTTAGCCCACTTGCACCTCCAAAGTTTATGTGTCCACCATCTTGAATCAGTGTGAATGACATCATCACAAACTATGCCATTGAGGTGTCTGTGTGTGTCACTCACTGCAACTGTACCCAACCTGGTTCAAATGGGTTAGGCAATTCAAGAAATTGCCTGCTTGCACCTCAGATGTTCACACAGCTGCCATTTTGAATTGGAGTGGATAACATCATCACACACTATGCCATTTGGGCATTCCTAAATATTTCTACAGCCGTAGCAAATTTGGTTCAAATCAGTTAAATGGTTCACAAGTTAGCCCACTTGCACCTCAAAAGTTTACCCGTCCGCCATCTTGAATCAGTGTGAATGACATCATCACAAACTCCGCAGTTGAGGTTCCCTATTATTCCCTATGGAATCATGCCCCTGAAACCCCCTCTCTGCCCCAAATCTGCCATAAAGATATGCCAACTTCAAAAAATATTGTAAAACACCCCTTTGCACAATTTCTTTGAAATCTGGGTGGTAGCTTCCTTGCACCCACTGGGCACTACCACCCACCACAACCTGCTCTAGGCCACCCTGGTGCCCCCCCCGGGGGGGGAGTTATAAGTAAGGCTGATGAAATCCCCATTATTCCCTATGAGAAAAAGCTTAAAGACACATGAACATCTTTTAAAAATCAAAGATTCCAAAAAATCTTTGAAATTTGGGTGGTAGCTTCCACCCATTGGGCACTACAACCCACCCCACTCTTTTGCCCCTGGAACCCCTTTTTTGCCCCAAATGAATTCGGATTTGGATTCGGAAAATTCAGGTACAAATCCAATCTGGGGTGATGGGGGGGCTAGAGTCAGACCCAAAACAAATTGGGGTGATTAAATTCAGGTACAAATAGAATCAAACAAATTGATTCGTGCACATCCCTAATTGCTATAGGACATAAGAAACTGCCTTATACTGAGTCAGAAGCTTGATCTCTCTAGCTCAGTACAGTATTATCTACACTGACCGGCAGCAGCTTCTCCATGGTTGCAGGCAGGCCTATCTGGAGAGGCTGTAAGGGAGGGAGAACACCTGGAACCTCAGATGCTCTTTCTTAGGGGGAATATCTTACAGTGTTCACATGTATTGTATTGTATTGTATTGTATTGTATTTATTTGAGTTCTATACCACCCTTATAAAAATGGCTCAGGGCAGTTTACACGAAAAATGTAGTCTCCCATTCTACTGCAAACCAGGGAGATGGACCCTGCTTAGCAAAGGGGACAATTCATACTTGCTATCACAAGACCAGCTCTCCTCCCACCAGCCAAAAATCTTGCAGCTGAGCCTGGTAAAGGAAAAGTGCCCTGCCAGGCAGCAAGCAGACCCTCCTAGCCACTTCTCACTCTGCCTGTCCCCACAAAACAACAAAGGCCCCTCAACCAGCAGCCAAGAATTAAGATAAGGCAGTCAAACAGCCTCTTACTTACGTGCGTGTGCGCACGCGCTCTTTTAACCCCCATTAGAATTAACTGGAAGGGGGCCCCACACTGGCTGATTTGCCCAGGGCCCCACACCCCACCTAGGCTCTCCAAGGACAGTCCTGCTCTCACACACTCACTCACAGTAAGAAATTGATTATATTTGCAAGCCACAACAACAACAACACAGCCTTTTTGCACAGAGTGAAGAGGGGTAAAATTCAGAGCTTACTGTCCAGCCATGTGAGAGAGAAACACAAGCACTCATTCTTCTGTGTGTAAAAATGGCTGCCTTCTTCTTCCTTTGAAAATGAGGACAAAGACTTTCCCCTGGTCACTCTGGCTGTAAGAGCTGTCAATCAGCATGATGCCTTCAGAATGTCCTTCTAGGTCATTTTAAGCTTCACTCACCTTTTGAAACCAAAGCCAAGTCTTCCCATTGGCTGTTGCCTCATTAATATGTAAATTATGATTGATAGGTGCTCAGCTTGTTCAATGGAGCCTTGTACCGTCGCCCACTCTATGTGAACACTGTAGCTTGGCTAGGCAAGCTGCAAGGAAGGGCAGGAGGGCAACACAATCATAAAGTAAGTTAAATTGGTGGTGGCTGATTTGGGGGGGGGGGGCTCTGCCTACTCTGCCCTAAGGGATGAGCCTCCTCTGCTCCATACACATGGTCTTACCCAGCCCAGTTCCTGGCCAGGAAGGAAGCTAATGGGTTAGCCTGGAGGAGTCTCCTACCTATCTGGCTACACTAGCTTCTACTGCTTGTTCTGGGGTAGAACCAGGGAATTAGGAGCACTTGGGTGGCCGGAGAAGGTAGTCCTGCTGGCAGCTCCCCTGCCCCCTGTGGCTTTCAGTTGCGCACACATAACATAGCACCCCCCCCAAGTCACACCCCCTACATCTGAAGTCAAATGCGGGGGGGGGGGTGGCCAGTACCGGGGATGGGACCAATTGGCCTCTGCAGAGCTTCCCCAGTCAGCAGTTCATTGAATCACTGACTGGGAGCTCCTTTCCCTGCCTCCACGAACCGCTGACAGGGGAAGCTCTGCAGGGACCAACTGGCCCCGTCCCCGTTACTGGCCATCAGATGCAGGGGGGCACAGCCACTGCCCAGGAGAGTGTCCATTTGGACCCTCTCCCATCCTCCCCAGCCTACCAGGGGGCATGGTCACCAGCAGCAAGATGGGCTAGATGCCCATCAGCTTGCTGCAGCTCCTCCTGGGGCATGCCCTCCTCCTAATGGCTGCTCCTAGTGGCATGCAAACAAGCCAGGGCTGTGGTAGATGAGTGACTCTGGCGGCCCACCGAAACTGTGAGGGAAAGCAGGAGATAGCGTCTGTCAGCCCCCAGAAGTTCTCGGGGCCACAATGGCGGGGGATGTACATCCTCCCCTGCTCAGTGGTGGCCACACACCTGGCTAGAAGCGGAATGAGTGAAAGAGGCTTCTTTAAACGATCGAGGCCTTTTAAAATGACTATATTGTCTGACAGTCTGGTGGAGTGGGAAAAATGGGGGGGAGCACCTGCTAGCCCTTGGAGTAATCTCTTCACACCCCGAGACCCAAGATATATTTTGCCGATAGTCTATGGCTTGATTATGCCTTCAGCTTGCCAACATTGTCAGCAGTCCCATAACAGCAGTTCCATAGGAGAGGAGAGCCGGTCTTGTGGTAGGAAGCCTGACTTATCCCCCTAGCTAAGCAGGGTCTGCCCTGGTTGCATTTGAATGGGAGACCACACGTGAGCACTGTAAGATATTCCCCTTAGGGGATGGAGCCACTCTGGGAAGAGCAGAAGGTTTCAAGTTCCCTCCTTGGCAGCATCTCCAAGATAGGTCTGAGAGAGAGTCCTGCCTACAACCTTGGAGAAGCCACTGCCAGCTTGTGTAGACAATACTGAGCTAGATAGACCAATGGTCTGACTCAGTATATGGCAGCTTCCTCTGTTCCTAACATGGCCATTTCCATGGCAAACCCGCCTTCAACCCCAATAGCAATTCTCTATCTCAGAGCCATTTCTGAAGAATTCTGCTGCATGTTCATAATAACATGTGGCTTGATATGCTTTCTTTTGAGGCATTTATAAAGATTGCTAGCTGAAGTTGCTTGCTTAATGGCCTGGGCTTTTGTTGATGGCCTGTGCTAGCCACTAGTTTCTGGAATTTGAGGCACACCTTGCCTGCTTGGAAATGAGCTGCTTGGGTTGGAACATTTTTGTAGCTGGAACATAGCCCTCAAAAGAGAAAGGCATACAGAGCTTTTCACAGCTGGATGAGGTTGTAGTCTGGGAGAGCTGCAAGGGCATGTTATTTGTTTGTGAGGAACTAATCCCACTAAAGGTTAGTACCTGCTGTCTGGCTGCTCCCTGGGTGTCTGTAAAGAAGCAGACATTACACAAATGCTAGAAGTCTCCAGTATTCATAAGATGCTGACCCTGGAAAGGGCTACCTCTGGGATTTCCTACCACTTGGGAAAGTGGGAAACATGAATCTATAGTGTAGGTATAGATGACACTTCCCAAATTCAAAAGGAGGGAATCATGACTAAATAATGCAAATTGGTTTACAAAATTAGCAGCACACAGGGCGATAGCCAATATTTCAGACTTAATAAAGTCAGGGGGCACTAGAGCAATAAATGAACCACATGGCAATAGGCAATTATAGCATGGTCTCCTGTCAGTGGAGGTAGCTTTGTCCTTGAAAACTTTGTGAATCAGAGTATTGACTTGGAGAAGAAAGTCTCTGCTGCTAAACAAAACTGTTACTCTCCACACTTCGTACACAGCATGCCTTGTTGTCATTAGCATGAAACAAGCCTTTTAAAACTTTAGAGCAAGATCTAGCCCCCTCTTTGCAAGTGAAGAAGACAAGCAATGGAAGCCTCTGTGAGCCCAAACAACAAGCCCCAGAGGAACCCAGAGGACCACATGTGTATGTGTTCCCTACCTGCATCCAGCCCCCAGGGGTTGTACATGTACAGTGAGCCACTGCAAATCCAGGAAAGCTAGAAAACCAGGATGTGGATTAGAATGGGAGCCCCACCCCATTCTCCCCAGCAGGGCATACCTGGCTGGCTCAGGTGTACACTCATGCCTGGTTGTCCATTCATCAGGACGGGATGGAGAAAGTCAATGCTGGGGGTGGGCCCTGTGTGCAAATTATCATATGTAATAGGAGAAATAAAATGCATGGTGTTATTTTATTTGTCATAACCATTCTGGAATAAAAAACTGGACTTGCTATGTAGGATAATATGATCGGCAACAGTGACCTCATTTCCAACCTTGCATAAAATGGGTAAAGTTGTGCCATCAAGTCGGTAGCGATCACTGGCAACCACAGAGCCAAGTGATCTTCTTTGGTAGAATACAGGAGGGGTTTACCATTGCCATCTTCCTACATCGCTGCTGTCCAATATAGATGTTTCCTATAGTCTGGGAAATATAACAGTGGGGATTCACACCAGCAACCACTTGCTCCCTAGGCAAGTTATTTCCCCGCTGAGCCATTAGGTGACTAGGGAATCTAAAAAGCCCTCACAACCACCTTTTCTGAGAGTAAATATCACGTCTTGATGCCTGGCCTTTAGGGCAAATCTCCACACCGTAAGACACATGAGACTGCCACTGGAAATGGCAGTCCCATGCTGTGTTCTTCCCTTCTCCTTCTATAATGTATAGCACAACTTACCCTGTCTTCTCTTGACATCAGTATATTTCCATCTCATTAGTAGTGGTACCAGTGGCAATAAAGTGGAGTGAGCGCAGGGAAACATATATTGTAATGATATCGCGACACAGGACGAATTTTACTGCCTGAACATGGGGTTGCTGTTTTCGTATAATATTTCTTTTAATATGTATTTCCATCCTCAGTAACATGCAAATTGTTCAGAAACAGAGATGCCTGCAAAACTAATTATGTGTAGAAGTATATAGCAGTCATCAATTCAGGCAGCAGCTGATTGCAAAATGAGATTGACACAGTGATATTAACACATTTTCTCAGATTTCCCCCACCCTGAATAGATTGAAAGTGAGCTTTTTTCATTCGCTGCTTTCAGAACTATTGTTGCCATCTTCTCGCATGCATTTAAACCAAGAATCACAAACTGCATCCTAATCATTGTCCCCACCACCACCCTAAACAATCACTTCACTTTCGTTGCATAAGCACCTGCCTCTACCGATTACATTTCTGGTGTCGTCTGTTGGTTGGCTGTAATTCACACATCATTAGCCATCATTTTAGACTAAGTGAATTACTCATATCCAATATGATTGAAATAACCTGTGTACCAAACCAAAACCGATGATGGTGTGTATGGAATATTTATGTTTCCCTCATGCTGTGCATACAGGGGGTTTTGTTCCATAGAAGTAATTCTAGGTTAAATCAACCCTGTCAAAGAATCACCAATGGAGCATGAAAGAAGCAGATGCAATCATTTGTTTAGAATCATTTGGTTGTGTAAATAATGGTTTATTAAACCCTCTTTTGCTCCTAAGTTTAGGCTTTGAGTTTTATTTTATTTTCACTTTGACTCTCATATTCTCCATTACTCTTACACCATCAGGACTTTTAAAAATAGTTTTCTTTCTTGCTGGAGCTGGAATAGCCTTGAACCCCTGGTGGCGCAGTGGTAAAACTGCCGCCCTGTAACCAGAAGGTTACAAGTTCGATCCTGACCAGGGGCTCAAGGTTGACTCAGCCTTCCATCCTTCCGAGGTCGGTAAAATGAGTACCCAGAATGTTGGGGGCAATATGCTAAATCATTGTAAACCGCTTAGAGAGCTCCGGCTATAGAGCGGTATATAAATGTAAGTGCTATTGCTATTGAACAGTATCTGGTTTCATCCTTGTTAATCAACAACATTACTGACCGCCACATTCTAGGAAAAGCCAGAAAGCAGAAGCAAATATCAGAATCAGCTAGGGCAAAATCTGCCATTTTGTTGCAAGTTTCATCTTGATGCAGATCAGCACCCCCTCCCCCCGCTGCCCCCATTTTGCAAGGGTGCACTAACTTTGTACAAAGGCTTCCATACTGATGATGTCATTTACCAACGTATCTCCATATCTGATAATTCACTATTACTATTCCTAATTTACAGGTGTTGATTGAACCAACCAAGTCAGAGAGACATGTTGATTTCTGCAGTGTAGCTGCTTACAGAGCTTCCTGCAGTACTACAGATCCCAGCAGTCTGTGCAGCAGAGACAGGAAGTACCAGCACAAACAAAGACTCAGAGACACAGACTGGCAGGAAACAAAAGGCTCAGTAAATATGTTGAGTTAAATGTTGTTGTTATTAAAGACCTTGATATAAATTGCAACTCTGGAGCTCTTTTTAAAAGATTAAACAAGAGAGTACACAACAATTGGCAATGAGGATGGGATATCAAACAATCATATTAGAATGGCTTACTCTGGCAGCCAAACAGCCTCTGAATATTAATACAGATGACCTGTACACTGAGTACAAGCTATGGATGAACTCCTTTACATTCTATGTAACTGCTACCAAATTAGATAAGGAAGATGATGCCATTAGAAGAGCAACATTGCTGCATTGTTTGGGAGCTCTAGTACAGCACATCCCCCCCCCCATCTGCCAGTGGGAAAAGGTACCTTTTTGCAAACTAAAGCTGCCTTAGATAAGTATTTCACTCCATGCAGAAATGTTGTGATGGAACGGTTTAAGTTTGGACATAGAATACAAGTACCTGGTAAATCTGTAGATGCATACATTAATGCACTTAGAGAATTAGCTAAATCCTGTTAATATGGAGAGTTAGAAGTGGAGCCAGCGTGGTGTAGTGGTTAGAGTGCTGGACTAGAACCGAGGAGGCCCGAGTTCAAATCCCCATTCAGCCATGAAACTAGCTGGGTGACTCTGGGCCAGTCACTTCTCTCTCAGCCTAACCTACTTCACAGGGCTGTTGTGAGGAGAAAGAAACATTGGTAGACTTACCGTGAAGGGTTCTTTTTCAGGTATGGGGAGGGCATCCGTGACGTAATGGGTTGTTCAGCTCTGCATGCTCCAAGACAGGGCCAATGACATTCCAGCAGGCAGTCTACTCCGTCTGATCCGCCCCTTCTTACCCAGCTCTGGTCTCGTGGAGCGACAGGAGAGAAAAAACACTGCACGCCTGCATAAACAGCTGCTAATAGTTTAACTATGAAGTGCTGGACCTCAGTGAAAGAGAGGCTGGAGAGTAACAGATCGGAAACGAAAAAGGGGATAGCTAATACTTATACCCTAGGAGTTGCTCCACCACCCATAGAAAAACCACCTCCACATCCGTGGGTGGGCCGGATGCCCTCCCCATACCTGAAAAAGAACCCTTCACGGTAAGTCTACCAATGTTTCTTTTTCCAGTGTATGGGGAGGGCATCCGTGACGTAATGGGACATACCCAAGCCAACTACTTCGGGTGGGAGCGGATGAGTGCTGAGTTAGAGCACCTTTTGAAGAACCGTACGTGCCGCGGCCGCCTGAGGTTCGTAAAAGGAAGGGATTTTATAATGTTTAACGAACGGGGACAGAGAAGCCCATGTTGCCGCTTTACATATTTCTTCCAACGACACCCTAGCCGAAAAGGCCGCTGAAGTGGATACGCTTCTAGTAGAATGTGCCGTAATGTTAGTGGGTACCTCCAAATGAAGGGACTCATAGGCTATGGAGATAGTAGACCTTAACCATCTAGATAATGTGTCCTTAGACACCTTGGTCCCCAAGGACGCCGGAAGAAACGAAACAAATAGGGCATCTGATTTTCTGAATACGCTAGTTCTCTTAATATAAATCCATAAGGCCCTCCTGACGTCCAAGGTTTGCCAAACCCGTTCCTTTTGGTGTTTGGGCTTGGGGCAGAAGGACGGCAACACTATTTCTTGGCTTCTGTGAAAGATTGTATTGATTTTCGGAATAAAAGTGGGATCCAGTTTTAAGACTATGGAATCGCTCTGAAAAATGCACAACTCATCCCTGATAGAAAGGGCCGCTAATTCTGAAATTCGTCTGGTGGATGTTATAGCGATGAGGAACAGGACTTTGAATGATAGTAGACGTAAAGACACTTTGCGTAGGGGCTCAAATGGTGTCCCGGTCAATGCGTTCAAGACCTTGTTCAGGTTCCACGTGGGAAATCTCTGCACCGGAGGAGGATGTAAATTGACCGCCCCTCTTAGAAAATGGCGAATATCGGGATGGAGATGTGTGGCATCTTCAGCGGAAATCTTTAGAACAGACGCCAACGCAGAAGTCTGACGTCTCATAGTATTGGGTCGGAGACCCTTGTCAATCCCCGCTTGCAAAAACGCGAGTACCTCTGGAACCCCTGCCTGCAAGGTGTCTGTGCCATTTTTCTTCACCCATGAGCAAAAAATGGACCATGTTGCTTGATAAATCCTAGTGGTGGAAGGTCGCCTAGCTGCCAAGATAGTCTCCTGCACACTAGCCGAGTACCCCTTGGTCACCAAGGCCGTGCGCTCAACCTCCAAGCGTGGAGGTGGAGCCAAGCCGGGTCCAGGTGCATCACCGGGCCTTGGCACAGTAGGTCTCTCCTCAAGGGAAGTGCCCAAGGTTCCTGAATTGATAGGGTCACCAGATCCGAAAACCATGGCCTCCTCGGCCAGTAAGGGGCTATCAGCACAACATCGGCCTCCTCGACGATCAGTTTCCTGATCACTGCCCCCAGAATTGTCAATGGCGGAAAAGCGTAAAGAAGACCCCTCGGCCACTTTGAGATCAGGGAGTCCAACCCCTCTGCTTGAGGGCATAGGAACCTTGAATAAAATCCTGGGAGCTTGTAGTTTTGGGGAGAGGCAAACAAGTCCACTGTCGGACTGCCCCACCGGTATGTCCGTTGGTCGAACACTTCCGGGTGTAGCTCCCATTCTGCCGGGTCCATCTCCTGCCGACTCAGCCAGTCTGCTTGAACATTGAGGACGCCGACGAGGTGTTCCACTGTGATCGACCGAAGGTGTCCCTCTGCCCAGGTGAAAAGTAGGTTTGTCTCTCTCATAAGGGAGCGGGACTTTGTCCCGCCCTGACGGTTTATATGAGCTTTTACAGTGGTATTGTCTGTCCGAACCAGAATGTGTTGACCTGCTACTAATTTTACGAAACTCTCCAGAGCCAAACGAACTGCCTTTAACTCCAGCCAGTTTATATTGTGATGTAGGTCGGCCGGAGACCATTTCCCCTGGGCCTGGCACGTGAGGCAGTGAGCTCCCCATTCGAAGAGGCTTGCATTTGTGGTCACTATGACCTTCTCTGGGAAAAACAAGGGAAGACACTTCTTGATTGCCGATGAGGTCCACCAATTTAAGGAGCTCTTTATCTTGGCCGGAAGAGGAATCCACATCCTTCTCTTGTCCATATAGCCTCTTGATATGGCAGCAGGTGCCATTGTAGGGGCCTTAGACGCCATCATGCCCATGGTACACAGTCTAGGCATGAGATCATCAGGCCTAGAATATGTGCCAGGTGCATCAGTGGTGCCCTTGATCTTTTGAAGTAAGGAAAGATTGCCCGTTGAATTTTCAGTCTTCTCTCCTTTGGCAGGCTCACCAGCACCCATTCCGTATCGAACAGCGCTCCCAAGTGCACCAAGCGTTGTGTCGGTTGTAAGTGGCTCTTGCTGTGATTGATTAAAAAGCCATGTGCTTCTAAGATCCGAACTGTCTCTTCCACATTCCTTCTCGCCTGACTCTCCGACTCTGATCTTATCAAGATGTCATCGAGATAAGGGTAAGCGTGGATCCCTTGTACCCTCAGGTGAGCTATGACGGCCACCATCAATTTTGTAAATACCCGAGGGGCCGACGATAGACCGAATGGGAGGGATCTGTATTGAAAGCATAGTTGCTCGTAAGAGAACCTGAGGAAGGGTCGAGATGAAGGGTGAATCGGTACGTGCAGATACGCTTCTGATAAGTCCAGCGATGCCAGCCTGTCACCCGGTAGGATAGCAGATCTTATGGACCGGAAGGATTCCATCCGGAAGGGCTTCTTCTGCACATACCAATTCAGCCTTTTAAAGTTGAGGACCGCTCTCCACGAGTCGTCCTTTTTTGGAACGAGGAACAAACAGGAAAAAACTCCCCCTGGGTTTGGGGATGCCGGAACAGGTCCTATGGCCCGGATTTCCAAGAGGTGTTGTAAGGCCTCCTGCATCAATAATTGCTTTTCTGGGTCCCCCGGTGTAGGTGTTCTGAAAAAGAAATCTGGGGGATTGGCGAATAAATCTATACGGTAACCGTGTGTAACCGTTTGCAATACCCAGCGATACGTAGTGGTTTCCACCGATACATGTGCAAAAACCCGTAACCTGCCTCCGACTGGGTACAAGTCATTGCTTACGGTTTCGCCGGTCTTGTTGGGGTCTGAAGAAGCCAGACTTTCTCCCTGTGCCTCTTGGTTTGACATTCCAAGACTGGCGTCATTGTCTGCCTTGTGTCCCTCTGAATTCTCTGTCTCTGTCTCTGAAACCGTCTCGGTAGTTGGATGATCCCATCCAACCGAAAGACCTGTAGGGACGAAAGGAACTCTGATAGCCTGAACTGGCTATGAGCTGCCTCCTGTCTCCCCGTCCCACAGGCATCGCTTTCTTCTTGTCATGCGTCTCTACTAATACAGGCTCGAGAACCTCCCCAAAGAGCTTTGCCCCCCGAAAGGGGGTGAATGCCAGAGCTGATTTAGACTTTGAATCAGCCCTCCAATGCCTAAGCCATAACCCCCTTCTAACAGCCATGCTAGCAGCCATAGCGCGGGAAGTGTGCTGCAGGCAATCCAAGCTCGAGTCTGCCATAAGGGCAGAAGCCCTCACTATCTTGTTTAGGCCTTGTCTCAGCTTGGTATTATCTGGAGGAACCAGTTTAGCAAGCTCCTTGGTCCATAAGATAGCTGCCCTTGCGAAAACCGAGTTGGTAGCAGCCGCTCTAATAACCGTAGCCGAGGCCTCGTGGCTCTTTAGTAAAAGGTGATCCGTTTTCTTCTCCTCAGGTGATTTGAGGAACTCCTCGCCTTCTTTGCTGACCAAGGCGCCAGTCACCAATTGTGCCACCCGGAACTGCTAGTAACGACATAATGTCAGGAGGTAAATTATACAGCTTTTTTTGGTAATGTAGGGCCGGTTTGGATGCCCACAGAACCCCCCACTCTGCCAACATTAATTCTTGAAGAGATTAGGAAAGGGGACCGTGGCAGGGGAAACTGAAGTGGAGGGGAACACTTCTTGATCCAAACCTGTAACAGGTGTGGAGCCTGATTCATTGGAAACATCCTTTATCGCTCTCTTAGCTGTAGCTAACAGGATCTCAAATTCAGCAACAGAAAAAAGCCTGGCAGTGTTAGGTTTTTCCGTTGGGGTCTGCTCGTTGGAGAGTCCCCCCTCCTCTTTTTTGGAATCTTCTGAATTAGACTCCGAGTCCCATGGAGCGGCTACAGAGTGTGATACACCAGAGTGCTCCGCTCCCCTGCCCACTAACGTGTTAGAAGTTCCAGCCCCGGCTATTTGGCTACCATTTATATTATTTCCCTTGGGATCATGAGCAGCTTGGTTAACGACTGTGGAGACTTTGGGAACAGTGGTTAGGGTATTTCCCTTGGCTTCCAACCGACAACGTTTCTCTAAGGGAAAGGAGCCTCGCGGCAAGGTTTCCTCATCCGAAGAGGAGCCAGCGTACAGCCCCTGCTGATGACGCTTTCTTAGCCGCCTGGCCATCCAAATACGTTCCCCTAATGGGATCGATTGCCTAACAGGGCTGGAGCCCGGGGAAGAAGAAAAGGATGGGCGACGGCCCCTACACTGAGTTGTCATGGGTGCCAATGATCCTTGATTCCCCCCAGGTGCTTGAGGGTTAGTAGGTGCTTGTAGTGCTACCCCCCTGTCAGTTTGGGGAAGTAAGGGGGAGATTACTGCCATGCAATGCTTCTGCACGAAATTACTCAGCCAAGACAACTTCTTTTCAGAAAGGAGCTCCCCACTGGGACCTGATACTGCTCCCATAGCCGCAGCAAGATTAGCTCCCCCGGGCAAATCTGGCATGATCTGGGGTCAAGGTGGCTCTGTGTCAGCAACCCCCGACATTTTCCTAGCCCCGGGATCAAGACCCGACACTGCAGACTGCTGTGGAAAGGCAGGACGCGGCTCAGAACTCATCAAAATGGCAGGCGCGATTTCGGCGGGAAAAACCGTTTGCGCTACTTCCCGCTGTTGCTTCTTAACGGCCCGTAGCTGATGCCGTTCACTTAGAGGTGCCTTTGCCAAGGATAGAGTTTTAGCCTTCTTTTTCTTCTTTAATTTTACGCCCTCCGCCCCTTCCAGGTGCTTAGATTTCTTCAGCACCTTTGCCGGCTTCTCAGATAAGCAGCGCTCCCCCTTCTCCCTGTCAGGCGGCTTCGCCATGGCTACGGCGTTGTTGGCGCTTCCCTCCGCAACTCCTGAAGGAGTTATCGGGGTCTGAGTACGGGCATCAGATAGAGGTCCCTCGGAAAGGGAGCCTCTAAGCATATCGCCGGTATGCACGATCTCCATTTGCTCAGAAGGAAAGTGTTGCGATGGAGGAGGGAGAAAAACTGGAGCGCGGGGGGGGGGGGGAATCCGGATTACTCACGAGGAAGACACAAATGTACAACAAGGGGAGCAACGATAGGAATCTCACTATTGCGCAAAAGCAACTCCTTTCCCCCCCCTTGCACACAGAGAAAACAGCGAGGTCCAGCAACAACGAACTGTCCTGGAGCAAAGACAGGACCAGAACTGGGTAAGAAGGGGCGGATCAGACAGAGTAGACTGCCTGCTGGAATTTCATTGGCCTTGTCTTGGAGCATGCAGAGCTTAACAACCCATTACGTCACGGATGCCCTCCCCATACACTGGAAAAACCTAAGTATGTAGTACACCACTCTGGGCTCCTTGAAGGAAGAGCGGGATATAAAATGTAAAAATAAATAAATAATAAATAATATGATTTGGGATCAAGTAGTGGGAAGATAGAATGTTCTCATCAATATTTAAAGAAAGCGCTCCAGGCAGCTCACCGTGAAGGGAGGAATTGGAAAACAGAATTGCCAAAGATTCTAATGACATATCATTCTACCCCATACAGGGCTTCACAGGAGACAGCAGCCAGATTGTTTCTGTCATGTCAGATTCACCCTAAACTTCCTGGCCTTGGCATTCAAAGAGTGATGGATGAATCACAGTGTCTCCTTTCTAGACATATGTAGAACAAAGGAAGTCTTACGATTGAGGAGGAACTCCATATCAGCCTCAATAACATGCATAGAATCAATTACAATTTCAGTGGACCATGTATCTCTGCATAATGGGTGCAAAGTAGAGTATATTAGACACACTTAAGTCTTGATAAGCAAATGCATAGCTGAAGCACTTAATTCCCATTGGTTTCACTGGAACATGCACCCATTTATCTGCATTGTGTCCAAAATGCTTAAGACTTGTAAGGGTAGAACTATACAATATGGAGAATGTGTGGATGCCGCTGAAAGAAGCAGCCCCATGTTTTCTGCTCCTCTTTTCCCCAGAAAAATATGGTAAAACAAAATGCATGTAATACGCCCCCCCTCCACTTAATTGGCTGCTACTTGCAGGGGAGGGGAAACTCTCAACAAGATGACATCCTGTCAGGTGTTTTTATTTTGCTAGGCATTCCCAGCAGAGACAGGAATCATCTAGGCCTTCCATTAGATTTGCAGAAGACTACTCAGTAATAGGGATGTGCAAAAAATTTCGGGCACAGATCAATCTGTGCCCAAAATGAGCAATTTTGGGTGATTAGGGGCCAAACCGAATCACCCTTGATGTCCCCCGATATTTTTCGGGGCCGAGCCGAATCACCCGAATTTCGGGGCTGAAAAATTCAGGTGATTCAGCTCATGACCGATTTTGGGGGATTTTTTGAAGTTTTAGTGACTTTGGGGCAGTTCGGGGGCATAGCATGGGATCTGGGCAAAAAGAGTGGGGTGGGGTGGTAGTGCCTAATGGGTGCAGGCTACCACCCCAATTTCAGGGGGATTGGGCAAAGGGCTGATTTTTGGGGAATTTCTGAAGTTTTCATGTCTTTGGGACAGATTGGGGCAGATTGGGGTAGAAAGTGGGGCCTGGGGAAGAATAGTGGGGTGGGGTGGTATTGCCTAATGGGTGGAGGCTACCACCCCAATTTCAGGGGGATTGGGCAGAGGGCTGATTTTTTGGGAATTTTTGAATTTTTGGTGTCTTTGGGGCAGATTGGGGGCAGAAAGTGGATCTGCCCCAAAAGAGTGGGTGGGCTGGTAGATAGTGCCTAATGGGTGGAGGCTACCACCCGTCCCCAATTTCAGAGTGATTGGGCAGAGGGCTGGATTTTGGTGAATTTCTGAGGTTTTTCTTCATAAGGTGCAGTGTGCTAGATTGATATTCATAGTAAATGAGAGTGTGAAAAAGTGAAAGTGGGGTCATGAGAGTTCTTTAATTGAAAAAAATCTCATCTGCTATCATTGAATGAGAATTCACACCTCAGAAAATAAGGGAAAACATCCCTTCAGAAAAACTAATGGGTGGAAGCTACCACCCCAATCTACCCCAAAGACACCAAAACTTCAAAAATTCCCCAAAAATCAGCCCTTTGCCCAATACCCCTGAAATTGGGGTGGTAGCTTCCACCCATTAGGCACTATCTACCAGCCCACCCCACTCTTTTGGGGCAGATCCACTTTCTGCCCCCAATCTGCCCCAAAGACACCAAAACTTCAAAAATTCCTCCAAAATCAGCCCTTTGCCCAATCCCCCTGAAATTGGGGTGGTAGCTTCCACCCATTGGGCACTACCACCCCACCCCAAAATTTTGCCCCTGGGCCCTTTCCCCCCCAAATTGATTTGGATTCGGATTAAATCCAAATCCGAACCGAATCAAGGGTAATTCAGGTGGCCCATATTCGGGTACAAAACAGAACAGGGGTGATTTGGTTTGGGTCCTGAACATAATAACCGAAAATCTGAATTGCACACCCCTACTCAGTAAGTCCCCAACTGGACTAGATAAAGTCATATCTCTCAGGTCTAAAGCAGACTAGGAAATACCCACACTTCTCAGAAAGCATAAAGGGAGGCCCTAAGATTTTTTTTTAAAAGACCTTCCACTGACAATCTCCTCAGAACTGTTGTTGCTCCCATGATGCTCAATAAAACATTTCAGAACTAGTAATTTCTCTAATATGGACATTTTTAGATCTTCCACATGGGGACTCTCACAAACCATCTCAACAGGCAACAATGGCATGGTAAAGTCACCATGTGAGACCAAATGCTTATAGATTCATATGAGAATTATCCTTGAGAACTGAACTTTCTCAGACCTTTGGACATTTCATGCCATGTATTGTTTACTCTGTCTCCCATTATTGGGCAGTTCAAATTTAGGTAATCAACTAGGAAAAGCAACGTTTTCACATTATTACCCTGTGTGAGGCTCCTGAGAACATTCATCTTGCTATACTGATGTACTGAGAATCCACATATCTTTGCTAATGGGTGGATTAAGCTTTCTGCTGCCTGTAGGCAGCCAAAGATTTGCTGCCCCTCTCTGTCCCTGGCTCCCCCATCCCACTATGCAGCAGCATTTTTCTAAAGGTAAAGGGGGGGGGCTTTACCCCCCCCACCTTCCCTACAGCCCCAGGGGCTGCTGTCGCCCCCATCCCGCTGCCACACCACAATGCTTTTTAAAAGGTAAAAAAGGGGAAGTGAAGCTGATTTGACACCCCTCAGATTTTGCCAGCATAGGCAAGTGCTTACTTTGCCTATCCCTTAATCCACCCCTGTTTGCTAATAACAAAACTAAAACAAAGACCTTGGCTCATTGTTAAATCATTTCTACTCTGCTCTTCCTACAAAAAGCTCAGACCATCATATGTGAAGGTCATCTCATTTAATCATCACACAACCCTTGAGGTATGCTGAATGGCCCAAGATCAGCCATGGAACACCATGACTAAGCATGCGTTTCAACCCAGCTGTCTTGGTTCAAGTCCAACACTCTGTCTACTATACCACACTGGCTTCAACACATCATTTTCCACATCCCTTTTACGTTCCAGATGGATTTCAATATTCTATAATTATTAAAGATAAGCACCTCCTGCAAAGATATTTTTACATTATTATTAGGGATGGAATTCTGTCTAATTGCTAATTCCCAAAAGAACACTTAGCACAATCTAAATCTTGATAATAGAGAATGAGAATTAAAAGAACAAGCTTGCATCTGTCTTTGAATAATGACAGTGACACTAATAATTTGTTATATTCATTGCTCAGCAGTTATTTGAACTGTTCGCTGAGCATGATAAACATAATTAAAATTAATGAAACTTAAAGAATACACAGAGGAACAGATGTCAGAATTGGTTGTAGATGTTACTAAAAGTGATGCCTGGAAGTTGGAGGATCGATATTCAGTTCATAAATGCATATTTCATCACTTGATAACTGCAACAATGAGTGATGACTTACAGATGTAAATGAACCATCACAGATTAAAAAATTAAAGCTACAACTGCGATATAATCCTTAAACACAATTCTTTTCAATGAAATAAAGTCATATGTTCAGCTGTAAGTTATCAAGTCAAGCAATGAGAAATCACATGATGTATGTGTTGGAAACCCAGCTCCAGATGGAATCGACCTTTTGCACTGACAACCCCGATGACCACTAGGAGCATTGGGAGTAGAGATAGCCAGTTAGGGTCTCTTCCTCTTTCCTGCTTATCTCTGCCTCTATGACCCCTCAATGATAGAATGCACACAGGAACTTCCTGAGAGTAACCTCCTCCTCTTCCTACTCCTCCTTCCCAGAATGCTTATATAGGGTGCTCTCCAGATTAACTCTTACCACAGTGTCACAACGTATCTGCTAAGTGTGCTTCCATACTTCCTGTGTTGTCCCTACACTGTTAGCAGGGTGCCATTCACATTTCAGATTCCTTGTTTCAGATTTTATCACTGCAATTTAGTGCTATAACGTCATATGTCCATTGCAAAAAAGTAGCTGCATTTTCTGTTGTGGATTCTGGGGATCGTTTTCAATTCGATCCTGCCAAGCTGAAGCATTTTACCACACTTGTAGTGGGTAATCTGGAAAGCGCCAAGGTCTCTCTTTGACCACCATGTAGCTAGCAGCTAAGGTATAGGTCTTTCCTATCATCACGTACTTCTAAATAAAATAGATTAGTTTAACCTTAAATCAATGTCCATGATTATCATTTACATGCTGTTGCCCTTGAGACCCTAATAACATCTGCTGTAATGGGAGTGAGTTAGCTCCTGAAATACTCTGCTATATATATTGAAGTAGCCTGCCCATAAACCCTGACAGGTTTGGGCGCCCCAGGCGCAAACTTTAAATATTATCTTCAACAGTATGTGCATACATGCATGTGTGAACCAACCAAAGCAGAGTTTGACATTTGTGTTTTAATTTGATTAATGAGTCAGCAACATTAGTTCTGAATGCCCTCAAATGTGTTTTCATAACATGAAATGCTATACAGATGCCTGTTCAGAGTTTGTTGTAATAGACTCATCTTTAATCATTCTCCTGCTTTTCTCACCATACAGGCTGGTTCATCATTTGCTCACTGCTTCACTGAAGAGCTCAACCAAATATGTCTCAGACTAAATTAACTTCTCCTCAACTGAGCCTCAGGAATGAGGCTATCCATTTAAGAGGGGAAAGGATTGTTCCAAATACAAGAACAAGTGTGCCCTGAAGGAAATGTCAGTCCACAAAAAGGAGAGTCAATCCACAGAGACCTAAATTAATTGCCACACAAGGGTATACCAATCCACCGTATTACAAAGTGCTGCCTCTGGTATGAAAATCACACTTAAAATATAATCAAGAGAAGTTAAAAATCAGATCCCAAATGATTTTAAAAGGTGAAAAATCTTGATTGCCCATTTCTTATCCATTACCTCTCCAAATGTTCCCTGATATCCACTTCATTGATTTATTTGAATAGCTATTAAATATTCCCATGAACACTTTCTGATTCCTACTTACAAATCTGTTGTTTTTCTGTGCCTGTGGAACCCCCCCCCCCCCAACAATGGCTAAAGTACCTGTAGTGAATGGCTCCTCCTTCCCCTAAAGAGTGAACCAGAAGTGAACCCTGTCTTGACTGACAGGCAGTGACCTCTAGGGATCAGCCACTCAGCACACAGTGGATGGGAACAAGAGGGCCTTGTGGTAGGAAGAGAAGGGTTTCTTCTTTGTTCAGTTGGAGCCAGGCAGGGCTAACAACAGGTTGGCTGGCCAGGCAAATGGCTGCAACCAGGAGGACTACAATCCTGGGAAGTTAGGACTGCAGGGAATTGCTGGTCAGTGACTGAAATAAAGCTATCTATCTATTATGAAGATAGATGGGGAAGGCAGGGGCCTGAAGTGTCTACCATAGATTTGTCTCTACCAAGGAAAACCAGGGCTTTGGCTTTGGGAAAGGGTTTAGCCAGGGAACAGTTTGTTAGTTAGCTTGCATTAGACTTCTTGCTTTCCTTTGGTGTGCTTTGCAAATCCTTACAACTGTTCTATTGTGTTTTATGTGTGATGTAACAAGTTAAGAGAAACTGAGCTGGTGCCATTCCAGCAGGGTGTTGCAAAAGTCTCTGTAAACTTTTAAAAGGGGCTTTTTGTATTTTCTTACATCTATGTTCTTTGCAACTGGGTAACCACAATTTTTAAAGTGTGCTGCCCCAATATCATCTGAGCCTGAGGGTGCTTTTTGAAGTATTCTTGTAGTTACTGAGTGTTCCTTTAACCTGTAACTAAAAGCTGAGAAAGCCTCAGATGGAAGCAGCCTGTAGTATTTTAAATAAAGTTTATTTTTCTTTTTGTCCTTTGCCATTTTAACCAGCCTCTTTGAGTGGATTTTTAACTTAAGATAATGGGTTGGGGAGGGCTGGAAAGGGATTTTTGTCTCTGGTGCAACACACACTTCATTTTGATTGCTCAGCAACTCTATCAAGTTTTCTAGTCACATGTAGGTTTACATGTGGAGGTTTTTATGTACTTTTCTAATAGTAAAGAGAAGGAGAGTTTCCCTGGACATTCATCCAAATCCAGAGGGGGCAAACTCTAATAAACTAGGGTGTGGTGGCAGTGAATCAGCTACTGATGAAACAGGAAAGTTTAAAGGAACAGCCTTTGTGGGTGAAAGCAAGAGAGGATGATTCTGCATTTTTCTTCCCCTCATGTGAGCTTGCTTTGAGACAAAGGCTGGGTTAAATCTGCTACAGCACCTCTTATGTTAAACATGCCTTCATTGAGTGTGTGGAGAAGTGTGAGCATAACATCTGAAAAGGGCTTTAATACTTTAAATAAAATAAATAAATACAAAGCTCAGGAAAAAAAGTCTTCTGGTGTGATTGAGGAGAGTCTTTTTCTCCCTTTCCCGCTTCCTCCAGAGATGTTGTAGATTTCTCAAATGATGCATAGAGACATTCAGAGTGAGTGACAAAGTCTCTTTTTGGTTGGCGGCCAAGGACATGCCCTGGAGAACTCCTCCATGTTGGAGCTTCTGCTTCTGATAAATCAAGATAATTTTACTCTATAGCAGAGACCCTTTTGCTTACTTAAAGTGACAGTTTAGTAAAACCTGGCTTTCCTTTCTGACTTTGGCTAGATCAGGAGCACTGTGACAGTTTGACTGTAAAGCAACACAAAAGATCCAAAGGCTGTGCAAAAAGACAAGGAAAAACCTGCAACACTACCAGAGGTATCTAGGCAAAAGTACTGATTTTTTCTACTGTGTTTTGAACACCAATCAGTGGCTAGATTTGTGTCTGAACAGCTTGAGCAGTTCAGCTGCCTTCACCTGGGAGTAAGTCTAATAGTTGTGGGTTATTTTAGAGGGAAATAAAAGTTTGTATCAACCAAGTAGATTTTTTGAGGAAGAATGTTATGTCTTATCTGCCCCCTTCTTATTAGTAGCTGTTTGTTAACAGAATATAGCTGCACCCTTCAGCTCATCTTGGGGGCAAGCTGTTTGCCCCAGCCTCATGAATGAGGCATGAGAAAGAGACAGAAACCTGATTGGCTAGTGGGCTGATGGGGGTGTGACTAGCATGGACACTGCTACAGCCAGAGTCTGAGAAGGGACCCCTCCCACTCATTTCAGAACATAGTGCAGACTTCAGCTGGTCATCCTATGGGGGGCCAGGTAAGAGTTTTTTGGCTTTCAGCAGATTCGCCATAGCTGGGATTCTCTTTTGCCTACCCCACACTATGGGCCTTAGGTAGTTAGGTTTCTGGTCACAACAGCAGGTACAGTGCAGTTTCTATGGGGTAGTATAGGGTCGGTGAGCACCTTTAGGCATGGGTTTGGCATTATTTATTTATTTATTTATTTATTCTCTATGTAAACTGCTTTGGAAACTTGTTGAAAAGAGGAATGTAAATATTTGTTGTTGCTCTTGGAGTCCTTGCCAGTCCCTAGAGGTTTTGAGGCTCAGGGAGCACTGGTTTAGGATTTACTCCAACATGCTGTAGAATCACAAGCCTTAAATGCTTTATGGCTTGTGGGGGGTGATCCCTAAAGCAGGTGCCTTGACATTAGGTTGGCTAAGATGGGCATCACCAGACTTAGGGTGAATGCTGCCTGGAGCCAAGTTGTGTCACCCTATTTGCTTAGGTTTCACTGGCACGGCAGCAAGGAGTCCTTAGCTTCAACACTGTAGGGGGTGAAGTGCCAATCCTATTCCTAAATCTGATTGTCAGCCAATAAAGTTGTGGCCCATTTTACTCTGTTACAGTTGTCTTGTGTCATCATCATCATCATCATCATCATCATTATTATTATTATTACATTTATATCCCACTCTTCCTCCAAGGAGCCCAGAGCGGTGTACTACATACTTGAGTTTCTCTTTCACAACAACCCTGTGAAGTAGGTTAGGCTGAGAGAGAAGTGACTGGCCCAGAGTCACCCAGCTAGTTTCATGGCTGAATGGGGATTTGAACTCGAGTCTCCCCGGTCCTAGTCCAGCACTCTAACTACTACATCATTTGGCCTGGGTGCAAATGTATTTGTATTATTATTTTGCTATGTATGTCACACAAATTAGAAAAAAAACAATTTTAAATAATTCATTATAGTTACAGCATACTTAAAACCACAAAGACACATCTGTACATAAAATATATGTAGAGATCGAGCCAGCAAAACCACAAAGACAGGAAGGCAAAATCAATAATCTTCAAAACTCTTCAAAATACACATTAATTAATATAAATAGAAGATCTTTAGTCCATACAAAGCACTAAAGTATAATTAAGTTAGAACCCTGCTAAATAGAGTTCAGCAATATGTTGTAAAGGAAGTTCTACTGATCTAAATGCAAATAGAACTAATATAATCATCACAAACTAAATATCCCCAAGCACATCAAAAAGAAAATTGACATTAATAAAAAACAACAACATAAGACAGGACTGTTCTATTTGAACTGATGAGTAGATCCTGCTGTATCACTTGTAAGTAAAACTGGAATTAGGCTGTTTTTGAATTAAAGAAAACTAAGTTTTTATAACATGGATTTTAAGAAATATATTTAAATTGTTTGTGAAAATGAATATGTACCATGTGTATTTTTGTACTAAGCTTGTGATATTATATATGTAAGTCTTTGGATGATTTTGATGGAAATATTTGTATGTGGCTATATATGAGAGAGAGAGATTTTTAAATCATTTTTTCTCCTTAAAAAGATTGTTTGAAATATTTTTGTCCAAACAGCTAATATTCAAACACCTGAGCCATTTTTGGAAGGGCCGGCGGTATCGAAATAAAATAAATAAATAAATAAATAAAATAATTCTTGCTGTTTTTTCTTGCATTCTGAAAGTCCTCTGAGATAGTGCAGTCAACATTGCCATATACTTCATGTTACTTTGCTGCAGTGTTGCTGGAGATTGAAAATGTCCCACCATATTTAATGATTTTACTGAATTGCAATAAGCCCCTTGATGTTCTACTAGTTTTCCTCAATGATGTGGTAAATAGCTGGTGATCTGCCCATAATTTGTCAGGTTCAACTAAACTAGTAGGGAGTAGTCCTACAAATACAAAGGTAGGCAACCTCGACTCTCTAGCTGTTGTTGAACTACCACTCCCATCATGCCCAGCCACTTTGTGGTTAGGCATGATGGCAGTTGTAGTTCACCAACAGCTGGAGAGGTGAGATTGGCTACTCCTGTACTGATTCATATAGTCTATAAATATAGAGGGGCAGTGTTTAGTTGACTAAAGACTGGACTAATCAATTAAACATCACTTGACTAAGATGGTGTCTGGATTACTCAGCAAATCTTTAAAGAAGAAAAAGATTTTAAATACTAATAAAGACTGTGGGGGGTAGTAGCACCATTTATGAGGATTCATCTTACCATAGCGAGGAATGTCTGTTCTGAGAGTGGTGCCTGCTGTGACACACATGTGCCTCTAAAAACTCAGCGTGCTTCTCTCCCTCCCGAATTACTGTTTGTACCAATTTGCAAGTCCATATGGATTTAATTGATTAAAATTCTCATGGTTAATCAACTTAAGGTATCTTTAAGCTGGCAACAGCCCTAGTTTTTAGGCAGTCCACTTGTAGTTTTATTTTAGTAGGCCTGAGCTTAAATTAATAATTACTGTTTCATTATCTGAAGAAATTACTTCTTAACCTCCATAAAATTCGACAACAGATATTGCTGCTGTTTGCATTACAATGAGTATCCCTTCCAGGGCCAGTAGTAAAATGTGTAGATTTTGATGTGTGAGAAATAATCTTCCCACAGCCACCGGGTGTCACTTTCTTGTGTGCAATAATGAGAATCAGTCAGACTCCCTTCTGATTAGTTTATCTGCAGAAATGGTTTTGCAAGCCCTCCTGTTGACAAGCTCATTTTTCAAGTTGGCTGCCCTATAATAACTTAACCTCCTAGTAGGCATCACCTTATCTGGCTCTCCCTGAAACCCTGAAGTAGTTGCTGGCTGATTGAGATTCTCTGTTAAGAGCACAAAAATCTGGCCCAACAACATATATAAAAAGAAGAGGAATGTGTGTTTGAATAATACATACCCAAAGTAAGATGAATGCCAATGTTATTTCTCAAAGGCTTTTTTTTAAATTATAAGAAAAGAGAAGTCCAGAAAGAGAACCAAAGTAAGGCTGTCTACTAATTAAATAACTTTAATTAACTAATTCATTGATCTGAGCCACAAACCAACACAGATTTGAGTGTTCTTGAGACCATTAAATCACTGTTCACTTACATCCTTTATCTTGAAGTGATTAATCAATGTATTGATTAAATATAAATAAGTTTGCATATCACCAAAGCCTCAATATAGGTACCTTTTTGATATAATAAAGGCAGTGTGAGAACGAACAATAAACCAATAAATCACAGGCAGTGTCAGAACTAACAATACATATATTCATAGAGGTGACCTTTCAATGAAACAATTTTTTTCATGCTCGATTGCAGCTGCACACCATAACCAAAGCAGCCTAAAAATTTAATAAGTCTCCCACTAACCTACAGTTTTTCCAAGTAAAATTGGCCCTTGTTGATTTATTACCAAAAGAATTATTTGATGGATCTAACAATTTGAAGCTTTCTTAACTGGAAGTAAAACTTTTCCTAAGGAAGTGTCAAGGCCATCATCCCAGGTGAGTTCTAAGTTGCTCCTTTCTCATCCCATGTATGTTAAACAAACAAAAGGAAAGCTTTGCCAGAGCCAAAACTCTGGAGTTATAGGAACTACATTGCATTCATCATCCCCAATTTAGATATTGTGCCAAATTGCCAAGCTACGCACACAGGCAGCAGGGTACAGACAGTGCTGCTCTTGACAAAGTGGACACACAAAGATGCTGTTGCCAGATTCCTCGCTGTCAATCAAGATAATGAACCGGCTAACCTTCAACAGTTTCTGCAGCCTGCTTGAATACATGTAAAGCCACTTACACAAATTCAGAAAGAACGCTTCATTCTCAGCCAGCTCATTCGCTTGCCTTTTTCTTTAAGAGTATAATAAGAAAGAAGATCACAGTTTCGATAGCTGGTGACATAGCACTACAAAACAGAGAAGAGAAGCCCATTATGACACAAAAATATATAAATTAGCAGCAGTTTGCTTTCAAGAAGGCACATACTGAGAAATTAATTATCTACTAGCCTGAAAAGCAGATGAGAGCGATTAATAATGAACCTATCTTTTGACATTTCTCTTTCTGACAGAAAGTCAACACAACAGCATTGAACAAGTCCACTGCATTGTTACAAAAATGCTTGTTAATAATAAGTGAAAGGAAAGCGGGATAGGATATATAAAAGCTGTCCTGCTTCCTGATTCTCTTCCCAAACAAGACACCCTGAGAGTTGCCTTGCCGACTTGCTTTTGATCTTTGAAGTGTGGTTGCTAAATGCCAGGTTAGCTCACAATGGCCACATTCACATGTAATGCAAAACCACGGGTCCAATGGACATGTGTCTCTGCTCCCCACCCCTACCCTGCTTTCCTGTCCAAATTCAGATATAATGGAGAGCACAGAGCCTGCAGTCAGCAAGACTGCAGAGAAGAGGGGGAACTGGAAGTGCGGGCGACCTTCTTGCATGAAGGACAGCTTGCACAGCCAATCAAAGCCGGAGAGAGGGAGGAGCTTCCTCCCTCAACTCTGGTCATAGGGAATGCAACCTGCAGTTCTGAATTTGGATGTAATGCAGGCTGCATTTAACCTCAGGTCAGTGTGACAAAACTCACTGCAACCTGAAGGTTCGAACTGGAGTTCCAAAAAGAAAACCTCATATTGGTCACCTTGTGGAATCAGAGTTTTCTCCATTTGGACATGCAGGTCTGGCAACCTTCAGCCTCTTAAACTCCAGTTTCACATTATGTGCAAATGTGGCCAACAAGACAACTATCATCCAGGACTTCATACTGGACAAAGAGGCCAACTGGCCTTGGGCAGCTGAGTTGGCAGGTACTGAACTATTTCAGCCTTGTACATCTAGATTCTTGCTGCAGTACCAACACAGCTTTGAGGGCTGGAGAAGAGGAGTTGCTGTGGTCTAGAGCAGGGATTCTCAACGTTGGGTCCCCAGATGTTCTTGGACTTCAACTCCCATAATCCCCAGCCCCAGTGGTCTTTGGTTGGGGAATATGGGAGTTGAAGTCTAATAAAAGCTGGGGACCCAACGTTGAGAATCCCTGGTCTAGAGGGATACTACCTCCTCCTACAGGGTTCCTTTTTGAGCTAGCCCCTGTTTAAATGTTTGTACCTGGTGTGGAAATTCAGGACAGATTTATTGTATAGACCATCCCACTGCTTAAGGGTCTCCCTGACTGAACTAAAATAAATCTCAGACATGGTGTTGAGGACTCCTGCATTTGTGGTTCTGGTGGGCCTCAGTATCTATGTGTAGACTGTGTTGTTGGGATGGTTCAAGACTTCATGGCTGGCATGACAACCATGGGGCTGTTCTAAAAGGTTACCAACCTGACACATACAGCAGTTTCCTCTCTGGACTTGCTGTTTCCAGGTGGTCAGGTGCTCTGAGAATGGTAGATTTCTCATTGAATCCCTTGCCCCTTCCTGAAGAGCTTTAGAGGTACAGTAACTATTCCCCCTGCAGGAATGGTGGACCTATTGGAATGGTCCACTCTCACAAACATATGTATCTAGATGGATTCTTGAGAGCCTTTGGGGAGTTTCCACTTGGCATGGCTAGTGCTTCTGCCAAAGTTAATATTAATTCTTGTTGATATACTTGTTAATATTGATTCTGCAGTTCAGCCTGTGGTCAACATTAATTCTACTGTTCAGTTCAATGTACCATCTGATCCTACTTTGTAAGATGAATTTCAGTTGCTGCAGCTTATAGACAAGGTGATTGGTGGGGTGCAGTGCACCACTTGTCCATCATGCAACTTCTAGCAGGAAAGGAATTACCAGTTGAGTCCAAAAGGTGATTGATGCCTCCTTGTGAGAGGCAGTTTTGAGTCTACTTCTAAAGAAATTCACCTTGGACCTCAAGGATTATAAGAACAATCAGCTGCCTTCTTGGGCAAGATGCTTGAATGCGTGTTTGCTATACCCTCCAGGCATTTTTTGGATGAAACTGGTTATCTGGCTCCATTTCAGTTTGGTTTCAGACCTGGGTTCAGCACAGAAACTGCTTGGGTCACCCTGATGGATAATATGCTAGAAGGACCAGGGAATCTCACCCCTTTTGGTGGCTTTCAGTACCACCAGCCATGGCATTCTGGATAGGCTGTCTGGGTTGGGGACTGAGAGCACTGTACTTCCATGAGTCAGCTCCTACTTAGATGGCCAATTCCTGAAGGGGATGCTGAGAGACTACTACTTGTCTTCATGGCATCCATGTGATCAGGTCCAGTTTAAGCTCCCCCCTCCACCCAGAATATAAAAGAGGGAGAAGTACTTAACTTGACAGAAGGAGTACTACTTACCTTCTCTTCCCACTGGGTTCCTTGTGATCAAGGGGGCTCATTTGAGACTCCCCTGCACACTTTCCCGCTAAACTCCATGCCAAACTCCTATGACCCTGATCGCTAAGTTCCATTCGCTAAGTTCCCTGGATGTTAACTCATATAGAGAGTAGGGTTCAAACTGAACAAGAATGATTCACTCTAGCCCTATCTGGCTCATCCCACTGTCCCTCTCCAGGCAAGAAGAGAACAAAAACTAACTGCCACAGAGCCCCCAAAGTAAACCCTGACAAAAGCAAGCTCTGGCAACACACACACACACACACACACACACACACACACACACACACACACACACACACTCTTACTTCTTTCTTAAAGAAAAAGGAGCCCCTCAAAATCTTCCCTTTATGTTGTTTGAAGAAAAAGGGTTGGCTTTATTGTAGAAAAGCTTGATTTCTTTCTCAGGTCAGCTTCTGCTTCTGCTTTCCCCAGAGTTGCTTAAGGGCAGGGTAGAAAAGCTGGGTAGGAGGTGTTTCCAAGGCTCCAGACAAGCCTCTGTACACTGGTTCTCCTACTCAGAAAGGACTGGTTGTGAGAATGACCTTATAATGCAATACATATGAAATAAATAGTGATGGCATATAGTACTCAATAGAAAAATACCAAAATGTTGGAAGGTTCATTTAATAAAATTATTGGGTTGGGCGGGGGGGGGGTTGTGTGTGTGTTTACAGATAAGGGAAAAACAATGAATTCTATGAAAGGAGGGAGGGGCACATAAAGACAAACACTATCTGGGGAAAGGATTTCGAATACTATGAACGTAATTAAAACATTTTCAATTTTATTTTTCTAATGCACAAGTACATAGTTGATTAAATTGTCATGCAAAGAACAGCCACATGGAATCTGATTAATGCTTAATAAGGAGCTTTATAAAAGTTTCTATTGTTTAATACTGTTAAGCAGCTTTAGTACCAGAATAGGAAATAGGAAATGATTTCTGCATAGTCTAGAGTGAAGTATACTGAACTTTCAAGCATCATTAAGCTTTCTTGATAAAAAAGACAGTTTAATTTAAAACAAATGTAGCATAATTATTGTGCATGCTAATCACTTTGCTGCTCTCCTATCCTGGGTAGTTTATTTAATGTGTTGTCACCAGCAAAAAAACACTGATAGGAAATGGGCTAGATATAGATAGCTATAAGTTTATTCGGTCATTGACCAGCAAAGGTTAAATCTCTCTCTGTATTTTTTCGGAGTAAATACTAATAAGCAAGTGCTAGGTTCTGTTCTGATGTTCTGTCAAGATACTGGAGCTACAAAGATTTGGTTCAAGATTTAAATAAAACTGCTGCCTGTAGATGTGTAGAAAAATACAAAATGGAGCATAATTTCCCTCCCCCAACCCAAAATAAGGCCTCCCAGCACAGTTCCACATAAACGCTGACACTGTGACACTGGCTAACATTGTGCACAAGAGGACATACAAAATTTGCACATTACACAAGAGGAAGCCCATTATTTCCAATGAGCTTAAACTTGTTGAAAGCAATTTGTGCAAAAATGTGTGTTGCACAATTTGAGCAAATGCAGTGCTAGTAGGTGGGTGTGCTCTTGTGCCATATGCAGCATTCCCTCTAACTACAACTCTCATAATCCCCAGCTAAAGGCCATTGCAGCTGGAGATGCTGGGAGTTGTAGTGAACAACATATGGGAATCCCTATTCGAGGGAACACTGGCCATATTTCAGCCACTGGATTCACTTCATTCTTGTTAATCTCATATGTATCTTGCCACTCTTCCGAGAAGCTTAGGGCAACAAATATGAGGCTAAATTAATTCATCCTCACAATAGCACTGTAAGGTAGGCTAGGCTGAAAGGGAGTGACTTGCTCATGGCATGGGATACTAACTATATTCATGCTTGCACAATGTAACCCACCAAACCAATCTCAGTTCACTAGTCAAACTCTGTGGCCTATCTGTTTTTGCTTGAAAACCCCATTTTTGCTTTCCCAACCAGGCAGCAAAAACAGGAGGCTTATCAAATTGCTTTAATAAGCTTAGTGGGCCCCAATTTTTGCAGGCCTGACCACATCATACTTGTTCAATGAAAGGAGAGACTGTAGCTCAGTGGTGGAGAACATGCTCTGAATGCAGAAAGGTCCAGAAGCAATCTTTTCTGACATCTTTCAGTAGGGCTGGAAAAGATTCTCATCCGAAACCTGAAGAGCCACTTTCAGTCATACTGAGCCAGACAGACCAATGGTCCAGCTTAGTGGAAGGCAACTTGCTGTGTTCCTAATTAGCTTGATGGGTGAAGCAAAACTAAAGAGCTCTATGGTGTGGGCATGAGACATATATGATGGAATCCTGATGGCTAGATGTGCCAAGAAAAATAGGAAGAGATTGCTGAGGACACTGGTGTAGCCAAGGGAATTGGGGCCCATGTTTAGTCTGTGGCCCTTTTGGGTGTGTGCAGCGCACACTGGCTGGGAATGAGCTCAAGGGCCCTCTGGGGCTTTATCCACACACTTTTGTGCATGATGTCACACACAAGAGGTGCGACCAGAGCCTTGAAAGGGTCACATGAGCCCTCTGGAGTTCATTCCCAGCTAATGTGTGTGTTTGTGGTGTGGTTCCTTCCCGCCCATTTCTCGCTCCCCAGTGAGGGAGAGAAAGGAAAATAGATGGACCCAGCAAGCCTGCAAATACCAGCTGGGAAATGAGTACTGGCTGGAGGGAGGAGCTGAGGCAGACAGATCCCAAGAGCTGGGCGGCCTGGGTTCTTTGAACCCAGCTGCTTTATTATAGCTCCACCCAGCTGAGGAGATTGAAGATGTTTCCCAGATAAGATTCTGTGAGGGAAAAGTGCTTGAGGGAAGCACCCGGTAGGTGGATTTCAATTTGAAATTTCATTGGAGAAAGCACTCTGTGTTCTATTATTAGGCAGTCTGATGCCCGACAACACAAGAGAATACAAAAAAATCAGGCAATGTGTGCAGCATACACCCAGCTGACAATCAGAAACAGAAGTGGCAGCCTGACCTAGTTGATGCTGCAAAGTACAGAGACCTAGACAGGAGGGGACACTCCAGATCCAATACACTGACAACAAAGGGCCAATGTGTCACAATAATCAGCACTCAGGACCCACTGATAATTTGATACTACTTTGAACCTGCCCAACTCCTGTGGAGTACTTCGGAGGTGTATGGAGGAGAGATTCTTCTAGAAATCAAGGCAGTTCTGGCAGAATATTTATCTAGTAGCTTCACAGATCCTCCAGCATGATTGGGAAAGGCTGCTCCAGACTTTTGCAACTGGAACAAGGCCTGCAATGCTCTGCTGATTAGATGTGCCCTTTCCACTACCCCACCCTGTCCAAATCCTAATCAGGATTTTAATGTGGGTTTCAAATTGTTAATAGTATGATTGAAAGCATCTATCTGAACTCAGTGGGTGTGTGATGAAGGCCTATTAAATAATTACTAGCTGGGCCAGGCACAGAGCATCAGTGCCTCTAGTTTTCCCCCTGCTCGCTACCGCCGCCACTGCCATTTTCTCCCCACTCGCCCACTGCCATCATTTTCTCTCCCACCGGCTGGCTGGCCGTCATCATTTTCTTTGCCTGCCTGCCTGCCTGCCTGCCACCGCCATTTTCTCCCTCCCTCCCACCTGCCTTTCCTCTCCCCCTGGCAGCAGCTCACTCACGAACTCTCACAAGAGCTGCCACAAATGGGATTAGCAACAGGTACACCTTAGAGAGAGAGAGAGAGAGAGATTCTGGCCAAGAAAGGGCATGTGGTGAGGGAAACTGAGTGGATTCAGCTACTGATTTTACGGTCATAGAGGTATACCTAGGAAGAAACTACTGGTCAAGTGGTAGTAAGAGCTATGAAGGTCTGCCTTAGGCCTGGTTCTAATATTCCCTTTATGGCATGGTTGCTACTTCATACCAAGCCACCCCATTGGTTGTCTCTCCTATCAGATTAATAATTCCTGAAGCTCTGCATCAGGTAAATCACCTAGATGATATGGTATTTCAATGCCAGTCTTCTCTTTTCCCACTCATGGTACCCTGAAGATGCTATGGCAGGTACCTGCATGATGCAGGTGATGACCCTTATGATATGGAACTTCTCATGAGTTCTCATGGGAGCTCATCAAGGCATGGGGTGGGGGCAATTAATATTTGAACTGCATCAAGAATCTTATACAATAATGAGCACATTTTTGCTGTACATCTGCCTGTCCATCACTACCACAATGGAGTCACTTACTCTTTGCATATGAAAAAAGTATGCAGGAGTATGGAAGAGGAAAGGAGGCTGTGCAAGACAGGGGGAAAGACCACTGCATTTGATATAGGGAAGCTAGTGAGAATGGGCTCCCCATGGTAAACAATCCCAGCCCATAAGGTCATATGATCAGGTGAAACCATGAACATAAACAGAAAAGAATTTTAGTGTTTTGAAGGTTTAGGGAGAATTCACACAACCATTGTTGAGACAGAAAAATCAACACACAGTGATTTCCCCCCTCAATAAAGCAAAATAGTATTTCAGAAGCTTCCATCTGTGGTATGATTCAGCAGTTAGCATCTTTTGAAAAACCAGTTACGAATCCTAGGCACATGATAGATGGGAGAAAAATTGTTATTCAGGCTTTTTATGTTTCCATCAGCAGTTGTCAAACAGTTTGCGAACACCTATTAGGGATTAAAATGATCAGTCAGCTCAGCTGCCCCACAAGCTAAAGGGAAAAAACCCTGTTCTGTGAATAAGAACTTTGAAATGTGATATGCAATCCATTAGTTATTGATTTTTCTTGTGGAGGAGAGAAGCAGGAGGGCAAGAGACATTTAACATGGCCATCACACCTATACAGAATTGTGTTTCTCCCCCACCCCTCTCAATAGATACTGATACAGGCCCACATGGTCTGCAGGCTTATGCTGGTGTTTCCTATCAGCCCACGCTGCTGTGGGCCTCTAAGGAAGCGCTGGTAGTCTGGTGGAAGAGTGCAAGTGTACAAATACTTAAAGTTACACTCTGGCACTTTGGGAGCACAGCTTACATTGTTTGCAGAGTAAATTGTATTCCAAAAGCGCAGGTGTGCAACTTTAAGTGTTTACACACTTGTGCTCTTCTGCAAAAGAGCTGTTTCCTTAGACACAAATAGCAATGTGGGCTGATTGGAAACTCTGGTATCAGCCTGCACAACATGTGGGCCATAGATAAAAATAGAGTCAGCGTGGTGTGGTGGCTAGAGTGCTGGACTAGGACTGGGGAGACCTGAGTTCAAATCCCCATTCAGCCATGATACTTGCTGGGTGACTCTGGGCCAGTCACTTCTCTCTCAAGCCTAACCTACTTCACAGGGTTGTTGTGAGGAGAAACCTAAGTATGTACTACACTGCTCTGGGCTCTTTGGAGGAAGAGCGGGATATAAAATGTAAAATAAAATTTTATATATATATATATATATATCCAGTACTAATATTCTGCACAAAACATCACTTTAGAACTGCTAAAATAATGTGAACATATCCATTCCATGGCTCTTCCTAATTCTTCTATGTTATGTATGCTATGTTATGGTCATAAATAATCGTCACTTCTATTTTGCTCTGCTTGTGAACTTCCCAGGGCATCTGGTTGGCCAACTGTTAAAGACAGAATGTTGAATAGATGGCTTCTTGGTCTGATGAAGCACAGGCATTGCTTATGTTGACTTGAAAGATCAAACTGATGAGGCAACTGTTACCCAATATTTTCAGAAAGAATTTTAATTTCCTTTGAAAGGAAAGTAAAAACAATCCTGAATTAAGTGTTCACCCAAGGGGTTGGGAAAGCAAGCAGTGACAGAACGAAAGCAAACCTTATTTCAAGGAATGGATTGCTTTATTTATGGGCTGATTGTTCCTTCAAAGCAGATTGCTGCTAATTTTTAGCAATGGGAAAGACTGAAAGTTAGCCTCAGGCATTGCTTTTTCACTGAGCCATGCCCACCCATAGGGTCAACTGCTGTCAACTAATATTATCATCCCGCTTGGCTTTTCCATCTATTTTTGCATGGCTCTCTGTTTTTTAATGGCTCAACTTTAGAAATGATAAAGGAGAATGGTAAACATGGATTTATGTTTCAAAACAATTGTAGCAGTGAATAAACAAATGGCCAACAATAATATATTACTGTGAACCAATGGCAAAAATAAATCCATATAATCCCTATGCACAATTAGGATCACATAAGTCTCCCTGAAGCCGATGGGAATTATCTGGAGAGTTAAATAAGGCTGAAATCCTAAGTACCCTTAGAGCAGGGATGCCAGGAAACCTATCCAAGCCTGGGCTCAGAGAAGCCAGAGAGAAGAGCTTGCCAAGACCTCCAGTACTTCTCCAATTCAGATTAAAATCCAACTGGAAAAAATGTTTAACTCCTCCCCACTATCCACTTCCCTATTCAATTGAAAGGAATAGCTTCACTCCACTAGACTGAATGGAGAAGACTTAAAAGGCTCAGGGGCAAAACTTTCCCTGGTAGGCAGGAAGCCCAATTGCCACAGAGAACTCTCATACCCTAAGGGCCATCCACAAGTCATGGGCTTCCCTTGGATTTGGTCCCTGCAGTCTCTTTATGCCTCTCCATGAGAAGGGTGGGCTTATTTTCCGAGTCTCAGATTGGGACAGAAAATGAACCAAGTTATTAATATTTTGTTTTGCTTTATTAAAAAAATAGCTCAGCTCATTATTTATTTATTTATTTAGTGCAGTTTTATACCGCCCTAACCCAAGGTCTCAGGGCGGTTCACAACAACAACAACAAAACCAAAATATCATCAGCGTACTGATAACACCCAGCACCAAATCTCCGGATGATCTGTCCCAACAGTTTCATGTAGATGTTACAAAGCATTGGAGACAGTATGGAGCCCTGAGGGACCCCATATAAAAGCTCAGATTTTGAAGAGCAACAGTCTCCAAGCAACACCATCTGGGATCTGCCAGAAATGTAGGAGCAAAGCAGTGCCTCCCACCCCCAACTCCCTCAGACGTTCCAGAAGGATACTATGGTCGATAGTATCGAAAGCCGTTGAGAGATCCAAAAGGACCAACAGAGTCACACTTCCTCTGTCAAGTCCCAATTGGAGATCATCCATCAGGCTGACAAAGGCAGTCTCCACCCCATAACCCGTCCGAAAACCAGTTTGAAATGGGTCTAGATAGTCAGTTTCCTCCAAGACCACCTGGAGCTGGGAGGCCACCATCCTCTCACTCACCTTGCCTAACCATGGGAGGTTGGAGAGGGGCCAGTAGCTACTAAATTCCGAGGGGTCCAAGGCAGGCTTCTTAAGAATAGGTCTAGTAATTGCCTCCTTTAAACAAGGAGGCATCCTGCCCTCTCTCAGAGAGGTATTTATAATTGCCACCAAGCTCTCCACAACAACCCCCTTGCCAGATAGTATAAGCCACGTTGGGCAAGGATCAAGCAGACAGGTGGTAGGACGCACCGTTCCGAGCAGCTTGTCCACATCCTCAGGAGTCACAAACTGAAATTGATCCAGCCTAACCACACAAGAGGAGTTGCTGGATACCTCTGCATCTGACACTGCGATAACTGTGGAGTCTAAATCTAGATCGAGATCTATCTATCTAATTGATAATCTATCTGATTATCAAGTCAGTCTGAGGAAAGCAGGAGCAAGATTGCTCATCTCTACCAGAGAGTAAGTCCAAACGGAAGCAAGTCAATAGGAGTAAAGAAGCTTAGAATTGCACTGTAACTTCTAAATTTACTAGTAAAAGGGCTTGCCATTTGCAAGCATTCCTCCTGTGTACCCCAAAATGACCATGCACTCTCCCTTCACTCCTTGCTAATTGATGGCCAGAAGAGTTGCTTTGTTTTGAGCATGTAATAGTGTTGCTGCTAAGAGTCCCTACAAAGACTATTTCTAGGAGATTGAAGGAGATAGGTGAACAAATGTATGTGTTCTTTTATTTCTTAAGCGAGTTTCATGGAAATTCGGCAAATATAGAAATCCAGTGAACTGAAACAATATACCTTGCTTGTTTCTTCATCATTTTTGAAAGTTTGAACTTCCTGTCTGTAATAGTATTCAAGAAAATTGCCAAGAGTTTTTGGGGGTGTTCTGCATCTTCTGATAAATTATTTTTTCTGGAGGTTTTGATTTTTTCTGGTAGTGTGTGTGACGTCTGGAACCTACCTGTAAACAGCATGTTTCTGTCTTTTGTGGTTTGGTCTGGGATTTTTAGGTCAGTGAGTGAAAGAGGAAGTGAGTGAGACACAAGCAGATATATATTTATATTTATACACGCACATGGATTTTGAGTTTGTATATGAGTGCCCACCCTGTTCAGTAAGCTCAGGCAGCAATTATATATGCATAATCAAAATATACTTAGTTTAAAAATACCCAGTTATTAAAAAAACCCAGTTCTACTTATTCCTGAACTCACCCAAATAAACAATCTTACATTGTCTTCAGAAGACACTTAAAGCACATCTATTCATTTAAACTAGCTTGAAATATGTTTAACTCCTCTCCCAGCAAAAATAAGCCCTTGGGAACTGTGGCTTTATTAAGAGATTGCTGAGAATTTTTAAAGAGATCCCTGACACTTTCCCAGGAGTATAATTCCCAGGATTCCCTGACAGAGAGAAATTAAAATTAAAGGAGTTTGAGACAGACTTAAATGTATGGCATACCAGTGTCAGTGGTCAGCATTGTTGGGAAACTGCGAAAGGCCTAGGACTCTCAGAAGGGTTCACTGCTAATTCCTACTTCTGTGCTCATAGTCTTTATGTAGTGGTGGCACAGTGACTTCTTTGGGGCCTACCCAGATAGGTGGGGACCCAAGGAGGGCAGTTTGCTGAGGGTCCTTAAAACTAATGGTGTGCAAGCCAGTTCAGTTTGAACTGGCTGGTTCAACAGGTTTGGGGTCGAAATGGACCAGCCTCGGCTAGACCGAGCTGGCTCAAAGCTCTACTGCTAAAGGGGCAGAGACAGGGGCTTCCCTAAATCTAGAGGGGGCAGGAGGGGAGTGAGAGAGTACTTACAAGTCCTGGCAATGGCCATGGGGGGCATGGTGGCTCCCCTCCCACCTCTGCCTGCCTCCCCTAGAATAGCCCGGGCCAATAGTGACCTGGTTCGAGCCTTATTCAGCCTGGTTTGGGCCTCCACACACACTCTACTGGTAAAGGGGAATCTGGTGAGGTTTCCCTTTTACTAGTAAAGGGGCAGGGGCTTCTCTAAGCCTTGAAGGGGCAGAAGGGGAGTAAGTTTGTACTTACAAGTCCTGGCGGCGGTTGTGGGGGGAAGCGGTGGCCACATCCACCAACCCCAGCTTCCCCCAGAGTAGCCCAGGCTAGTGGTGGCCCTGTTTGAGCATTCTTCAGCCCGGTTCAGGCTTCCACGCACTGTGGGGGCCTCTGTGCATGCGTGGAGGTCACTAAAATACTACTCAGGGGGAGTATTTTATTCTTCTAAAACTATGGCTGCTATGACACATGAACACATAATCTAAACACAGAGGAGTATGCATTTTGCTTCAAAACAACTGCTTTTACTCATATGCAAATTTATGTAAGTCTATGCAAATTACATAAATTACAGAGTAGCCATCCCCTGGGCTACTCTGGGAGAGGCTGGTGGGGGTGGTGGGGATTCAGAATTTGTAAGTACTAACTCACTCCCCACCTGTCCCCTCTAGGTTTAGTGAAGCCCCTGCAGCTTTACTGGTAAAGGGGAATCCTCACTGGATTCCCCTTTACCAGTAGAGCTCCAAGCCGGTTCAAACCAGTTCAACCAGTGTCAAAACCAGGCCAGGTCAGTTCGTATCTGGCCTGTATTAGAAATGAACTGGCCTGGCTGGTTTTGTGCACATCCTTATCTAAAACCTGCAGCTGGCCCTCTTTATCAAGCAATATGGAATCTGATCAGTGGGCTGTATATTGTGCAAATTAATTTCATCATTAAAGAGATGCAATGGAAAAGTGGTAATTGGTATCTGAAGGGAGACTCATCTTCTCATAAGGAGCTGTCCAGCAAGCTGTTATATCTCCTCTGGCTCAAAGAAAACACTGAGCCTCATATCTATTCCTGTCATACTTGCAAAAAAAGAAAGAAGGGAAAGCGAAAGAATGGAAGCTGGGAAAGGTAAACTTATACCTATACCTTTCAAGCAGTGACTAATCACCAGGTTGTTGCCAGTATAGAAATTGTAAAACATATTTAGAGAGCACTCTGTCAGCTGCACCCCATGATAAGCAGTGGGCCATAAAGTAAGGTCATCAGACATCTGTAAATAATTGCCATTTAAAAGCCACTTGACAGTCATTTGACCAGCCCTGGCAATTGTTCCATTCTCTGCACAAAGAGTGCCCAGGGCCAAATGAGTGGCTATTGAACAGCGAGCTCTTATTGAACAGTAAGCAATAATTGGCTAATGATTGTTGTAGCCATGAGCGTATGACCCTGCAGTTATTTTTGGATACAGAGCATGCCATTGAAAAGTTTCTTCTTCTTTTCTTCTTCTTGATTATGTCAGCTGCTATTTTTCTTCATCTGAACGAAGAAAGGTCTGTACCCACAGAAGATATTTGCTATCCTTACGTATGGCCCTGCTGGGTGTGTGTGTGTGTGTGCATGTGCATTTTCCTAAGAATCAAACTACATGCTACATTCCAGCTGCACCTAACTAAGGCTGACACTTAATTACAGAAATCTTAGAAGATTAGTAATATGCTTTTTAAGTTGATCAGTTGAGCAATTAAATTTATTACCTTCCCATAAATTTGCATATGAGTAAAGGCAGTTGTTTTGAAGCAAACGGCATACTTCCTTAGATCATGTGTCATAGTGGGCATTGTTTTAGAAGAAGCATTCCATGCTGTGTGAGAGAAATGGGGAATGCCTCCTTTCTATAAGTGACTGAATTGAAATAGTGTTTTAAAAATGCTGTCCAATTAATTAGATAACTCTTTCTAGGCAATTAAAAGCTCTTTAATTGATTAACTGATCTGAATATTTTGTTAAATGTTTCAGTCCTACAGGTACTCTCACAACCAAACAACAGCCAGTACTGCATTGCAAAGCACCATTGGGAAGGAATACTTTGTAGTAGAGAAGGGTGGGGGGAATTATGCACTTAACCCTTCCCCTTGCAGGCCCTTCCCCCTTGAAACCTCCCATCAGCTGCTTTCTTTTGTGCTCCAAACTCATGTTTGCAAGGTCAATATGGATGTGGAACACTGGTGGGGTAGAGGCAGCTGTGGGGGGCATTTCAGAGAAGAAAGTGAATGGTACATCGGGGGAAAGTGCTTGTTCAGAGAATAATTAAGCATCTCTCCCCCTTGTGAGCCTCCCATTGCAACGGAGAAAGGCCCATCAGGTTACCATGACACAAGACCAAACTATAGCATGTAAGGCCCATTCACATGACCATATAGGGATAGTTCGGGATGGGTAGAAGATGTCCTACCTTGGTGCAGACAGATTAGAAGAGCCTCCATTGTGTTCTGCAAATCCTGCACCCAGATGATACATAGCTGTAACTGGGAACTGGGGTCTCCAAGCATCCCATGATGCATTTGGGGAGGCAACCCTCACTGCAAAATCAAATCTCCTATGCTTGGCCCCTCTAACTGCAGAACTCTCTGATAAAGATGGTGGCCAGCTGCTAGTGGTATACACTGAACCAGGGCCCTTTGAGCCAATGGTGGGGGAGGATAGCTTTAAGGATGGGGGAGGGTGCACCCCCCTCCCCCACTACACTTCCCCCTCCCCCGCTGCACTTCCCCCTCCCCCGCCACACTTCTCCCTCCTGTACTCTGTGTAAAAATAATCAGGCAGGGTGGCAGTGTAACTCCTTGTTGCTTGGTTGGCCGGAAGTGCCTGGCATGAGTACAAACATCACAGGCGGGTGCATGGACATTGCATGCACACACACACACATTGGTTTGTGCACATCCCTACCAGCTACCAGGATCTGCTTAGAATGGCACAAGCACAAAACTCTAAGACAGGACAGTAGCTATTTTCCACCTACCTCAGTTAAAACCTGGGTACAAGAGTTTGGCTCTGCACAGTTGCAGGGGATGGGTCAGCAGGATCCCCCTGGCTCCACATGAGCCTGTATACTTTTGTTTACTGCCTCCTACCCTGAAAATTCTGGTTGTGAGAACAGCTTTGTGTTTTGGTCTTGATATGGGAACTGATCATGTGGGAAGGAAGGAGTAATAAACTACACTACAGTAGAGATATCTAATCAAGAAGGGGAGACTGAGATGGAGCCAGAGGTGAGACGCTCACAATAAAGATGTCCCTCTTAAAAGATTATCTATGTCTTGCTGGACACTATGAATTGGCATAAAATTGAAGGAATGCCTGATTCAGAAACAGATAAATGCCCCAAAGCAGCAAAGGAAGAGATTGAATCACTCCATAAGAACAAAACATGGACTCTTGTAGAGCTACCTGAAGTTAGAGGAAGCACTAGGATGCAAGTGAATTTTCACAACCAAACGGAATGCAGAGGCAGATATCCAGGTACATAAAGCAAGACTGGCTGCACAAAAATATGGAGAGGATTATGAGGAAATATTTGCACCTGTGAGCAAATATACATCTATTAGACTGCTACTAAAACTGCTGCATCAAGAAGAATGGAAGTAGATCATCTGGATGTTAAGACAGTAGTGTGTGTGTGTGTGTGTGTGTGTGTGTGTGTATAAATAAATAATATAATATAATATGTATTCAGAGAGATATATGAAAAAGAAGCATTGGTCTGTAAACTTCAGGAAATTATATATGGATTAAAACAAGCTGCCAGAGTGTGAAATAAAAAATTAAACCAACTACTTCTAAGAGAAGGATTCAAACAAGGAAAAGCTGGTCCCTGCTTGTATGCAAGGCCTAGAGATGGAAGGTATCGGATATACCCCATTTGTGGATGACTTGATAGTGTGCCATCAAGAGAAGCGAGAATATGAGGAATTAGTGTGAAGTTTAAAGTTTAAAGAATTTGAAATTAAAAATCTGGGAGAGATCTCCAATTATCTTAGAATTCAAATAAAAAGACAAAAAGATGGAAGTTTTACCATGAATCAAAAACAAAACAATTGTGGACTTTGTAGAGTGTTTTGGCTTGACAGAAGCAAATAAAGTAAATACCGCAATAGAAGTGGGCCTTCTAAAGGAGAAAGAATGCAGTAAACCACTTGAAAATAAAGATGAATGCAGAATGGGAATTGGAAAACTGTTGTATGTTTCATGACCAGACACTGCAGCAGCAGTTGGGATATTGTGCAGAAGAGTGAACTTACCAACAAAGACTGGACTGCAATTAAGAAGATTGGACAGTATCTAAAAGGTACAGGAAATTTAGCTACCAACTAGTAAAGAACCTCAAACTCAGATCTTTATTTCGGTCAACGACTAGCACAAAGTTAAAACAAATATAAAACTGAATAAACTGGGAAAATCCTTCTAAATATAAATCAAGTAGAAGTACACAGCTTAAACTAAAAATGAGATAGTAAAGAACCTAGGTTGATAGGTTGCATGGATGCCAAGTGGGCTGAGGACAAGGAAGATAGAAAATCAACCAGTGGGAATGTATTCTTTTATGAAGGAAGAGTGCTTTCGTGGATGATTAAGAAACAGTCTATTGTTGCCCTTTCTTCAGCTGAGGCAGAATATATATCTGCAGCACAGGCTTGCCAAGAAGTGGTACAGTGGCATACACTCCTTCCTTATGGACTTTGAAATAGATGAACCAAGACCAATTACGATATATGAGGATAACCAGAGCTGCATCCTTCTTTCACAACGTGACAAGACTACACAAAGAACCAAACATATCGACACTATTATTTATTTATTCTTCTTATTTATTATTATTTCATTTGTATCCCGCTCTTCTTCCAAGGAGCCCAGAGCAATGTACATAGTTATGTTTATCCTCATAACAGTCCTGTGAGGTAGGTTAGGCTGAGAGATACGTGACTGGCCCAGAGTCACCCAGTAATTTTCATGGTTGAATGGGGATTTGAATTCAGGTCTCCCCACTCCTAATACTACTTTGTAAAGGACCTGCAACAGAAAAAAAAATCCATATAAAATACTGTGCTTCAGAGGAGCTGGTAGCAGACATACTCACAAAACCTTTAACTAAAGATCAGTTTCAGTATTTGCAGGAAGCAATGGAACTTGTGAACTGAAGAATGAGACAATGAGAAGGGGAATATTGGAATTTACTGTATAATTAGTCTCTCTTTTTGTCCAAGGCATACTTACCTCTGTATGTATGTATGTAGCCACCTAATGGTGCAATGGGGAAGCAACTTGCCTGGGAGCAAGAGGCTGTCAGTTCGAATCCCCACTGCTATATCAGGAAGCAGCGATATAGGAAGGTTTTGAAAGGCATCATCTCATACTGTGTGGGAGGACACAATGGTAAACCCCTCCTGTATTCTACCAAAAAACCCACATAGCTCTGTAGTCACCAAGAGCTGACACCGACTCGGCATATTCTTTCCATTTTTAATGTATGTATATATGTTGACATGGAAGTGACAACATATTATGAGAATGAAGCTGTTTTAGCATGTATTAAATAAATATGGTGAAAATGCTGATATAAGGAATAATCAGCTGGTATGGTGGATATCTAGCGGCTAATGTTGCCATGTGGGGGGGGGGGAAATCTGAAGATCTGTACAGCAGGGACATCAGCATCCTAGATACTCTAGAAGATATTCCGTACTTGCAAAAACCTCTACTTACTCTAGAAGCTATTCCATACTCTTAAGAACCTCATCTCTAACTAAGATGAAGTTAGATCAGCACTTCGGTCATGCCAGTCCCCACCACCGCGCCAGAGCAATGAGGTGGGGGGCGGGGTTGTGCCCCTGTCACATGAGGCAGGCACGAGTGCCATCTTGCCTCCCCCTCAATATGACAGGGGTCATCAATGAGGGAGGGAGGTGGGCCGCTTGGGTCCAGGCAGCCTCCATTCTGGGCAGTTGTAATTCAGCCTGAAATTTAGTCACTCTGCAAGTTTATTAATCCTTGCTGATTATGCAGGGGTTCAATGTGGATCTTTCTAGTGGCTGCTCTGCTCGACAGAGTCTGCGCTGGGCATCCCCTTCTGCACCTGGTTTGGTTTAAGGACCCATGTGCATTCTACAGTCTTTTTCCCCAGCAGGTAGTTCCACAAGGGTCCACTTCTTCTTCTGGTGCAGGAATTCAGTTTCTTTTGCAGCTTTCCTCCATTTATCAGCTCTGGGGGCCATCATTAGCAAGGTCATCGCTTTCAGTACATTCCCTGGATTTGACATGTTCAGATGCATGGGGTAAGCCTAGTGGACCGGGAGCACTGGAAGCCTTGCACCGGTACTGTGATCCATTCTTTCTTTGACTCACAAGAGTCCATTCACGTTTTCAATTGGTCTCATGGTTCACTAGACCAGCCTCTCTAGTTTGAGTGGATTAGGCTAAGCAGGAAATACGTCCCTTTGGCTGTACAGAAGAGTTACATCATGTTCAGATGGGCACCTATACCTACATTTATAGTGCCAATCATAGCCACACTGACTCCCATGGCTGGGCTCAGTTCCGGCTCAGGTGGTGCAACTCCTTATGGATCTGGCATGTGAGGTGTGCAGGTCTGCTCACCTGTCTTCTCGCAGCATTGCAAATTTCAGTTGCACCAATTTCAACATTAGGGATTGTAGATCCTTCAACCACAGTTTAGATACTTTGGTGGTGATCTGCTCTGTACATTGAGGGCATTTCTCACGGCTTCTCCCCCAAACCTTGTTTGCTGAACCCCAATTCTGGTATAGAGGCATAGTCCCTGGCTCAATACCCTGTTCCTTCAGACATGTACCCGCCAGCATTGCCGGACCACAGTGTCTGCGGCTTCTTCTTACGAAATGTGTTACAGGCCAGTGTATCATACTCATTGAACGTCGAGAAAGGTGGGTATGTAGCGATTGCAGCCTGCCTTTTTTCCAGAAGATCACAACATTGACGGTAGGCCTCACAGCCTGGATGTGCTGTGATGCTTCCCCTTCTCCCTTGCACAAGATAGACCCCACCTTTGGCACAAGGGCGATGGTAGCATCGGGATGCAGGCCCTATGCATGACTTCATTTTAAAGTTTTTGATTGATTTTCTGTTCTCAAGCTCATGAAGTGCTTTAATGTTATAATGAGCATGGTGATGGGGCTTGTGATTGCACCCTGTTGCTAGATTGCTCTTTCCTTTATAGAGCCCCAAACAGGTCTTTTCCATTTTAACACAGCATTGCTCGTTTGTGGACCAGGCATCATGGAGGTCAGGCCCTAGCCAGGTGGAGTATGGCCCATACTCCCTGTGGATCAAGGAGGCTTCTTCTAACTTACTTTTGTTTTTCAGACCACCGGTGCTCACAGTCGCAGCTATAGTTTTTGGCCATTGAATCACCTGCCAGAGGGCCTCACTGGAGATTTGGAGATGATCTGGCTAGGGGCATCGAGGAACGCTGTGGAACCGTTCCTTCTGCTGCTGGACAAGTACACCACTGGGGCCAGCCCATGTGCTAGTCATTTGCCTGGGGGTTAATGACATTGGCTTACTGCAGGGCAAGGCCTTAGTACTCCTGGTGTTCCACCTGTGCTAGTCATGCACCATGGGGGTAATGACATTGGCTTGCTGCAAGGCAAGGCCTTAGTACTCCTGGTGATTCACCTGTGCTAGTCATTGGCCAGGGGAGCAATGACATCAGCTTGCTGCGGGGCACAGCCCGTGTACTCCTGGTGATTCGCCTGTGCTAGTCATTCACGGGGGTGGGGGGAGTGACATGACTAATTGGGGGGATGAACTGTTCTTCCAGGACTTGCAACAAGGTATTCAGGAAACATTAGTGGGGTGGGGTAAGTGGGGCTTAAGTAAGTAAGTAAGGCTACTTTTGTGGCAGGAGAGTGAGGGTACTGGGTAGGTAGATTAACAGTGTTCGGCTGGAGGGCCATTTGGGTGGATGGGGGCCAAGGAACAGCCCTTCAGGGTTTTTGTGGCCCAGAGGGTTGGGAATGGCCCCCGTTTGGGGAGTGGCTTGAATCACCAACTCAGAGCTTTGGTGGCTTGAGATGGAGGTGGGCCAGGTTGCCTCAGAGGAGGAAAGCATTGTGTTGAGAGGAAGTCAGGACCTGGCACCTGACCGAATCAGAACCTAGCCCTTCGCTCTGGTGTGGGACAGCCCTCCCTAGGAGGCAGTCCCACACGGGAGGAGTACCTATACTCTGGTTAGTTAGGTACCTTGCTGCAAGTCTTATTCTACTGCACATTAATAAAATGGCCCTATTTTACTCCAACAACATGTCCTGTCTTCATTGGGGCTGGGGGTGTAATTACTAAGTCAGGAGGCTAGAGGAATTGATGGAATAGCTACAGCAATTTGGCAGGCAACAGAAGAAGAATCAGTCAAGGCTCTGACCAAACTATGCCAACAAATTTGGAGAATGACACAGTGGCCAACAGAGTGGAAGAGGTCAGTCTACATATCCATAGCAAAGAAAGGAGACTTAACAACTGCGCAAACCATCACACAATATCCTTAATTTCTCATGCTAGCAAAATAATGCTCAGAATCATCCAACGCATTCAACACAGATTTCCATGTAGATCATCCTATGTGGAAAGGGAAATGCCGGATGTTCAAGCTGGTTTCAGAAAAGACCGAGGAACAAGAGACATAATTGCTGATGCATTCTGGATAATTGAGAAACCCAAAGAATACAAAAAAGAAGTAATATGTGTTTTATTGATTACAGAAAAGCCTTCAATTGCATCAACCATGTCAAATTGTGGAATATCCTTAGGAAAATGGGTGTCTCAGAACATCTCATTATTCTCATGAGAAACCTATACACAGGACAGAAAGCCACAGTCCAGATGGAACATGGTGAAACAGACTGGTTCCAGATTGGCAAAGGAATAAGACAAGGTAATCTACTTTCACCTTATATTTTCAACTTGCATGCTGAAAATATACTGAGAGAACCTTGTTTGAAAGAAGATGAGTGTGGTTTTAAAGATGTAGGAGAATCATCAATAACCTGCACTACGCTGATGACACCACTCTGATAGCTGAGAATGCGGATGATCTGCAAGATCTAGTAATGAAACTCAAGGAGCACAATGAAAAAATTGGACTACGACTAAATGTAAAGAAGACTAAACTAATGACAACAGGTACAGCAACCAGCCTCAGAATTGATAATGAAGACATTAAAGTGGTGGATAGCTTCTGTCTTTTAAGACTCACCATCTACAGTAAAGGATCCAGCAGTCAAGAAATACACCACAGACTAGCACTTGGTAGGGTTGCAATGAAGGCCTTGGAAAGGATATTTAGATGCCGAGACGTGTCTATACCTACAAAGATTAGAACAGTTTGGACAATCCTCTTTCCCGTGACATGCTATGGATGCGAAAGCCGGACTTTGAAGAAGCAAGATAGAAAAAGTATTGATGCTTTTGAACTTTGGTGCTGGAGAAGACTTTTGAGGATACCCTCGATAGCCTGTAAAGCAAACAAATGGATCATAGAACAAATCAATCCAGAATTTTTTCTCGAGGCACAAATGACCAGGCCAAACTATCATACTTTGGACACATTATGTGAAAACCCAGCTCCCTTGAGAAGTCCATAATGCTGGGGAAAGTTGAAGGAAAGAGAAGAAGACGACCAGTAGCAAGGTGGATGGACTCAGTTATGACAGCAATGAATGCACCACTGAGAGACCGTAAAGGCCAAGTTGAAGACAGATCATCCTAGAAAGAATCTATCTACAGTATGTGGTCGCTAAGATTTGCCACCGACTTGATGGCACTTAATCAATCAATCAATCAATCAATCAATATGGTGATGTAATATGCATGATGACAAGCTCGAAACAGTTCTTTATAAGAGAACAGTTCTCTATAGAGGAGTTCTGTATAAAGTTCTCGGTAAAGGAGATATAGGGAATACAATAGTTTCACTGATGTAGTTATTGCAGAAATGAAAACTGCTCCATAATGCATGTGTGGTATGGGCAGCAGTATTTTTGGTGCAAGATTTCGAAGTGGCAGAACCATAATTTTTGACTCAAATCTTTTTTTCGCATTTTGCTGAAAATTTGGTCAGGGTTATTTTTACTGTCCTATGCAAACTAATTCTCTCTTTCAACCTTCAATTCAAGAACAGGAAAAATGTAATATTTGTAAGCACTTTCTAAGTAATTTGTCCAGGCTGCTTAGAATGTTTTCTGAATCTTTTTGACCCTATTAAATATCTCATGATTTCTTTAGCAATTAGCATTTTTAATAAGTTGACTTGCACATTCAATCATGCAGTTTTAATCAAGAGTGAAATTGAAGCATCCATTCTCCTAGCAGCTTCTAAGCACCACCTTCGCTTAATACATATCTTCATTTTGTTTTCAGAAATTATTGCAAGGATATGCATAATGTGTATGCCTACAATGGCTTTGAACAAATTGTGACAAATTGTGGGACTTGCTTTTCAATTCAGATATCAGAATGCGCATATGAGCCATTCTCCCAATTTATTAGGGACAGAACATGTTCTTTGGTTCATGTCCCTGGTAAAACTGTCCCTATTTTGTCTTTTTGAGGGATGGTGGAGATAATTTTGGTGAAGTACAGATCTGCACTATAGCTTTTGTACCCTTGTTCTGAGCCTCTAGCTAGAACTTAAATTACTGAATGGGAAGTATGTAAAGGCAGGATGGCTCTGAATACAAAATACTCATGTAGTACTTCCCTTTTCTTCCACCCTTCTTCCTTTCACTGTCTAAACAGATAGATAGTTAAGTGTAGCTACATGCATTTATGTTGCAGATATTCACTAATATGTACAACCTGATAAACTATGGGTAAATCATAATCCAGACTGCAATAGAACACCTAAATCCATTTAAGTCTGGCTTCAGGCCTGGGCCCAGAACTGAAACGGTCATTCTGATGGATTACAGATTATGATAGAAGGATGAGGGAATATAACCTAATTCTCCAGGACTTTTCAGCAGCAGTACCATCAACAAAGAAAGTTATATTTATGGATAGGCCATCTAGGCTTTGGATTGAGGCCAATGGCAGAGCAAGGCAGTTCCAGAGGCAGGGGCATGGATTTTTTTTTAAATCCATCCACCCTATAATAGCTCCACACTTGACCAGGGACACTGATCTTCATGGTTCCTTTGGGATTTTGCCACAGACATTGTCTCAGTTCTTTATTTGGGGCATGCAAATGTCTCTGTGTGCTGGCTTGGGGGCGGAGTCATGGTTGGTTTGTCTGCTCCTTACTTGTTGCCTTAAATTCAAACTGAGAGGTTCTCCCTCTACCTCATATGAGACTGTTAGTCTGTTTATTGTTTTCTTAGCCTATGTTTAATACATAAGAAGTATCAAACTCTTGTTTCTCAATAAAAGTTGGCTTCCTGTTCAGTTACAAAAGGATAAGTCATTTCTCTGCAGCAGTTCCACTCCTGCCTGGATGGATGATTCAAGAAGGTGATACTGGGAGATTGACCGTTTGGCCTCATGGCAGTTACACAGCAGGATCATGTGGGTCCCACCTGCCATAATCTTTGTTACCTACACATAACTGCTGAATAATGCACCATGCTGCTGTGCATGTGCAAGGCCAGGTGAGTGCCGTGGGCAGGGCAGCTGCCGTGCAGGATGCTGGGTGGCGTGCCACTTCAGGTGCCAGCGGTGTCACCAGTAAAGGCTTTTAAAGGTACCTCTCACCGCCCGGCTCCACCTTCACGGGCTGCCACTGCACCACTGCCTGCAGTGACATGACCTAAAGAAAGATTATGCTGTCAGGTCAAGTCTGTGTCAACTCCTGGCGACCACAGAACCATGTGGTTTTCTTGGTAGAATACAGGAGGGGATTACCATTGCCATCTTCCACGCAGTATGAGATGATGCCTTTCAGCATCTTCCTATATTGCTGCTGCTTGATATAGGTGTTTCCCATAGTCTGGGAAATATACCAGTGGGATTTGAAATGACAGCCTCTTGCTCCCCAGGCAAGTTGCCTCGCCACTGTGCCATTAGGTGGCTAGAACTAAACTGTAGAAAAAGCAAAATGACATCTGCTGTCTATCACCACCAAAAAGTAGTAAGCCACCTCCTCACAATAATTTACAATAATTTCTAATTATTTACAATAATTTCTTACTTTCCCCCAAATTGAAAATTCATCCCCAAACCATCTAGCACTTTTGAAAGTCATTGCTTTGTTTGGCACATTTTATCCTGAAACCCTTCAGCATCTTCCCATTTTACTAAAACTGCTTCTCACAGAACGTTTGGATCAACTCTAGGAAAAGTAGAGTCCCCCCACCTTCTATTTTGACTCACACCTAATATAATTGCATATTATTATTATTACTGTTATTTTATATCAATAGATTCCTTTGTCAATCATCAGTGGATTATTTGTGTATAAATGGAAAAGACTTATGGCTGGCGATAACAGAGCATCCTGAGAGACTTCTGAGAAATTAGGCTTGTAGGGAGTGTTGAAGAATTAGCTCGACCTTCGCTCAAAGGCATGCAAAAAATACCCTAGACCTTTTCCCTCCTGGACTATCTTGTGAATACACTAGCATTCTCCTCTTCAGTTTATAGATGGTAAAGGGTCTGGGGAAATTGGGGAGCCAATAGACAGAGAGAACGCTTATTGAAGGTGGGTAATTATAAACAACATAAATAAAGAACGGAGGCAGAGGAGGAAAGAAGAAAGAATTCTTTGAGCCAGTACCATAAAGGACAAAGAATATAGGTACACAGGGGAGTTCAGTCTTCAAGGCTTTGAAAAGATGTAAAAATGGAGTCTGTAAAGACAGATATCCAAATAAGAACAAGCTAAGGACAAGAAGAAGAAAAAATGATGTCCTATGAAAAAAACAGTTACTTAAATTTATGTGTTCAGGTATAAAAATATGTATGAAAACGTTGGGATCAATTTCTGAGGAAATTCTCTAGTTTTATATCAAACATTTGGCTTCTTTTGAAACATTTCAGATGTTTAACTAAGGAACCCCCAATTTGCTTTGAATTTTGCTTAGAGTTAAATGTTGGTGTCAACTTTAGTAATGACTCTCAAAACACATCTGAAATTTAGTTGCTTACCAAATAGAGCAAGTCAGTACATGTTCACTTTTGCAAATATTATTTTCCCAGTCTAGTCCTCATTCTCAAGGATAAAATTGTAAACCACATAGAAGAATAGGCCCTGCTGGGAGAGAACCAGCATGGCTTCACAAAGGTAAATCCTGCATCACCAACCTTTTGGAATTATTTGAGAGTGTCAACAGGTGTGTGGATAACGGTGATCTGGTTGACATAGTATACCTGGATGTCCAAAAAGCTTTTGACAAAGTTCTTCATCAAAGACTCTTGAAAAACCTTTGCAGTCATGGGATAAGGGGACAAGTACATGTGTGGATTGCTAACTGGTTAAAAGACAGGGAGGGGAAAGGATAGGTATAAATGGAGAGTTTTCACAATGGAGGGAAGTAAGAAGTGGGTTCCCCCAGGGATCTGTACTTGGACTGGTGCTTTTTAATTTATTCATAAATGATTTAGAAGTAAGGGTAAGCAGTGAGGTGGCCAGATTTGCAGATAACACCAAACAATTTAGGGTAGTAAAATCCAAAACAGATTGTGAGGAGCTCCAAAATGATCTCTCCAAATTGGGTGAGTGGGCAACAAAATGGCAAATATGGTTCAATGTTGGCAAGTGTAAAGTGATGCACATTGGGACGAAAAACCCCAACTTCACATATATGCTGATTGGGATCTGAGCTGTTGATGACGGACCAGGATAGGGATCTTGGGGTCATGGTGGACAGCTCACTGAAAGTGTCGACTCAATGTGCAGCAGATGTGAAAAAGGCCAATTCCATGCTAGGGATTATTTTGATAGGAAGGGGATTGAAAATAAAACTGCTAATATTATAATGCCCTTATACAAAACCAGGGTGTGGCCAAACTTGCAGTACTGCATATAATTCTGGTCACCACATCTATATAAGGACATTGTAGAACTGGAGAAGGTGCCGAAGAGGGTGACCAAGTTGATCAGGGGCCTAGAGCACCTTCCTTATGAGACAAGGTTACAACACCTGGGGCTTTTTGGTTTAGTAAAAAGATTACTGTGGGGAGACATGATAGAGGTCTATAAAACCATGCATGGTTTGGAGAAAGTGGATAGAGAGAAATTCTTCTCCCTCACATAACACTAGAACCAAGGGTCATCCCTTGAAATTGATTTCCAGGAAATTTAGGACCAACAAACAGAAGTACTTTTTCACACAACACATAATCAACTTATGGAATTCTCTGCCACAAGATATGGCAGCCAAAAACCTGGATGGCTTTAAGAGGGGGTTGGTTAATTTCATGGAGGAGAGGTCTATCATTGGCTACTAGTCTGAGAGCTATAGGCCACCTCCAGCCTCAGAGGCAGGATGCCTCTGAGTACCAGTTGCAGGGAAGTAAGAGCAGGAGAGAGGGCATACCCTCAATTCATTCCTGTAGGCTTGCAGCGGCATCTGGTGGGCCACTGTTTGAAACAGAATGCTGGACCAGATGGGCCTTTGGCCTGATCTCGCAGGGCTGTTCTTATGTTCTCATAAAGCACATCCAACAGATGTAAGGTTAATTTTAAAAAAAATCTGGACACATTACAAATCAGAATTTCGGTTTTCACCAATTTCTACTTTGTTTACAGATCAATCTGAAAAATTGTGATTTTCCAAGTTTTTCATTTATTTGCTGCTGCTTTCACTTTTGTTTGCCCGTAAATGTGACTTTAATGTTGCTTAAATGGATATAGTGACTTTGTCTAGAGGGCTGTGGAGAAGGCAGGATTGTTGTTGCCATTGCCGTGCCACATGCCCACACGAATGGCAGCGCAGCAAAGGCAAGGGCTGGGAGCAGGAGGACTTCTCCCCTCCCTCGTCCCAGGGTGTCCTGCACCACATGCTAAGTGGCTGCTCACATTAGAGCGGCAGCTGTGCTTAGCACAGCCACTCCGTCCCATTGTCGTGCTGCCGGAAATGGTGGCATGTCAGAGGAAGCCTTTTGGTTTGTTTAACCTTGGTAAACATCCGGGTCAAAAAGCTGGGTTAGTGGGGGCAGAAGCATCGAGATCGGGAGTGATCCTGGCACTCCAAACAAGCAGCCCAACCAAGGCTGGGCTGCTGTAGCCTGGGATGGGCTGCTCGTGTGAGTAGCCCCAAAATGAGAACTGCTAAAACCTAATGTAAGAGGCCTCTGCTGGTCTGGTTCACACGTGACGTCTCTTCATCCACTGCACATTTGGAAGGAAACGTGTTAAGCTGTATGAATACTATGAAATTTAAATATCACAAAAGCAAGGGCAGTATTTTCAAATGTCTTCTCTGTGCAGTGGCGTACCGCCATTGGCGGCAGGCCATTGTGGCATTGCCACCATTTGCCCACTTTTGCAGTCCCTGCTCACCACTGCTGTCACGACCTACTTGCTTCCCTTTGTCAGCTGTGATGTAGTATAATGATGTATCTGCCTTGGTACTGCCTTGGTACCTCTCCCAGTGATAACAGGCGCAGCCAGAAAAGGGAAGCAAGCCAGCTGCAGCAGCAGTGGTGAGCAAGGGCCGCAGAGGCTTGCAGTGAGCAGGCAGAGAGGACCTGAAACAGAGGTGAATGGTGGGTGAGCATGGTGGCCCTCCCAGCAGCCCGACCAGTGGGGCTCCTGGTAGCCCATGGGCAGAGCCCACAGGAGCTCAGTGGCAGATCTGCCCCTGCCTCTGTTGTTAAGAGTCCTGGCAGAGTATCTTATGTTGATTTCGCTGTAGGTTATATGCTATTGCCGAGAAAGAAAGGTGTTTGTGCTGTGTAACAAGCACAACATCAGAAGCAAAAGTGATGCAGTCATTGCTGTAGTAAATGAGGAAGAAGGGACCATAATGAGTGTAAATTGCCACCACTGTGTGGCAGCAGGTGGTAAAATTGTAGTAAATTTAATTTATTTGGATAAATAATTGCTTAAATGTTAATTCCAACAATATGAAGAACATGCCATATTAAACAGTATTAGTGACTGACTAGCTAGAATTGATCAAATCACATCCATAATTACTGATGCAGACACACATTTTGTGCGAGTTTCTGTTTGGAATGACATTTCTTTTGTCTCTATTTGTTCCATAAAATAGTTTATTGAATTATCGGTATATTTCCTAAACTCACTTTTTAACTAGCCTTGGCAGGGGGGCGGGGAGGAACAAGACATCCCCAAGAGACATAACCAGGGACATTGGCTGGCATCCTGACTATTCATTCATTCATTCATTCATTCTGTTTCTATACCACCCTTCCAAAAATGGCTCAGGGCAGTTTACAAAGAGAAATAATCAATAAATAAGATGGATCCCTATGCCCAAAGGGCTCACAAACTAAAATGACTAACTAACAGGCTGCATATTTGATATACGCTCCCTGATAAACAGGGACAGTTGGAGCCTCTGGTGATACCTAAAGGCACTTTGAACACTCCAAAGCAGTACAAAAATATGAAGTAGTGTTCTGGTTGTTATTGGCTGACATGCTCTGCAAGGGTACATAGGCAGCATAAGTACTGCTCACATCCCTGCATGCGTGCATGCAAACAGCTGTGATTGGACCATGCAGCAGGGCAGCACCACTCCGCAGTAAGGGCTCCATGCATGGAGCTGCGTGACATGCTGCTTAATGTTTCCAATGGATATTGTGTCACAAAAGTCCATTTACTGTATTTACATATATGCAACAGTGTAGGAAGAGCTACCACTGCCCATGTTTATTTTATTGATTGATTGATTGATTTGATTTGATGTATATACCGCCTTTCTAAAAATGGCTCAAAAATGGTGTTGCATTGCACAGTCCATGAACAACTATTTTTATTATGATGATTATCTATCTATCTATTTCTCTTAAACATTCCCTATCACTAATCTCATGTGTGGCAGCTCTTTCAAGAGTTTGCAAGCAGCTGCCGGATAGCAACAAGGATGGGCAGGTAGGGGGAAAGAAAATGCTGGCCAGGAAAATGGTTGAGCGGCAGCCATCGGGCAGGGAGGGTGGCATCCATCAGACGGAGAGGGTGAGAAGAAAGCGGTGGCCATCGGGCAGGGAGGGTAAGAGGAAAGCGGTGGCCATCGGGTGGGGAAGGTGAGAGGAAAACGCTGGCCATCGGGCGGGGAGGGTGAGAGGAAAGTGGTGGTCATCAGGTGGGGAAGGTGAGAGGAAAACGGTGGCCATCGGGTGGGGAGGGCAAGAGGAAAGCAGTGGCCATCGGGCGGGGAGAGAGAGAGAGGAAAGCGGCAGCCAGAGGGGCAGGAAGAGTAAAGCCAAGAAGAAAACTAGAGGGGCAGATGTTCTGCACCCAGTTCAGCTAGTTATTATTATTTTTCTTTTTAAATACTTTTAAAATAATGTTATGCTTCTTTTCTGGCTTTCTTTCCTCACTTGAAATATAAAGCATTTATTTTGCAAAGGGAAGTAATTACATCAGATCAAATTAATCACAGTAAGGCATGCCTTTTCTGTTGTTTAAAAATGAATAAGTAACACAAAGCATATTCAGACCAGAATAATTTCACAAGGACAAAAAAAAGCAACTCCAACAAAGCCTTTCAGCTAAATGAAGATGAAATTTCATGTTCAAAAAGAGTATAGCTCTAATTAGATGCATTTCCTGTACAGAATGTAAAATTATCTGAATAACTTTGGGCTCAGAAAAGTCATAAAAGTTGTTGCTATACAGGTCCCAAAAAATAAGACATGAACTTGTCTTTGATGTGAAATTGAATCTTTGATTGTAATAAACTGAATTGAATTGAAATTGGCAGAGTTATTATTATTTTTTAATTGAATTAACTTGATTATTTGTATCCTGGAATAATTTTAAGTTAAAAATCGAGAAGAAAAAAAGATAGCTAATTCTCTGTTCTTTGTGAAACCAAAGCTGATTGACTAATGCAACATTTTAATTTTTATTTTAAAGTAGATAATAGGTATTTGTGACATTATTATCACTTCAAGCTTTTGGGAGAGCAATTTTTTTGGGATCGGGGGGCGGCAAGGGCAAAGTGTTAAACCCACATCCCTGCATGCAGTGGTTCCAATCCTAATCCCGCCCCTGCAGCTGCTATTTTAAAAGAAAAAGATACATTTGCAAGGGCGCAAACTAAACATCAAAAGTGACTTATCATTTGGCTCTCAGATGTGAACATACAGTTCCACATTGACCATACTGCTATACCATGACAGAGAATGGCTGACATCACAAGATGGTTATAGGCAGCACACATATCAGCACTTGTAAACAAGAGACATGGCTCAAAGGTGTTTCTTTCTGATTAACAGTGCCTCCTCTTTATAAACAGTGGTGGATTTAAGGAGGCAAAGTAAGCACTTGCCTACGGCTGCAAAATCTGAGGACATTTTGCCGCCCATCAAATTTTGCCGCCCATCTTTGGGGGCGGCTGCTGCTGTAGCAAGTGGGGGGCGAGGGGATGTCCGGATGGGGGCACTGAAGGCCGCACATTCGTGGCTACAGGGAGGGGGTGTGAGGGGAACATTCCCCCTTTTAGATGCCGCTGAATGGTGGAATGGGCTGTGGTGGGGAGAGGGTTGGTGGGGCGAGGAGAAAGTCCCCCCCTTTATCTTGAAGCAGCACCACTGCACGGTGGGGCGGTGAGGGAGAGCTCCTTCCAGATCCCCTCCTACCTCCCAAATGAGTGCATGCCCCCATCTGCAGCCTGTTTTGGACTTTTCTTCGCACGCAGTCCGAGGAATCACACGATTCCTGGTAGTGCAAGAGCATCCTTAAGCTCGGCTAAAAGCCGGGGTTATTAAGGGGGTTAGGCGGGAGGGGGCAGAGGGATCCGTGAGGATCCCACCGCTTTTCACGAGCAGACTAACTCTGCTTGGGGCAGTCCACACAAGGTTAGGCTGGTCATGAGAAAAGCCTCATAGTTTTGCAGTGTTTCATAGGCACTGTAGGAGACAACAAGGCGGGAAGCAGCCACCAGCTAGAATAGTCCCCATGGAGCAGCCTCAGGGTGCCGGGCCCTTGGCAGCTGCCCAAGGGTGCCTTGTGTTGATACTGCTCTAGCCAGAAGGCCCTATGTGATGTGCTGTTATGTGTGCAATTCTTGATCAACAGATTTTTTGCATGTTCATTGTGACAGAGTGCTAAATTAAAGTTTGAGTGCTAAATTAAAGTGGAAATAGAGATTTTTCTTCTTCTGACAGCTACTTCCGCTGAATAATTTGGGCCCAGTTTTTTGTAGCGGATAGCTTTCAGTAATGCCATTCTCTCCCACTAAAGCCACTCTTATGTTATGAATAGGACAAAATACTATTAATTCTGGTCCACATACTACACAGTCAAGGTACGAGAAATGTAACCAAGTCCAAATAAACAGGGAACTAGAAATCAAGTTTGCCAACAGCCAGTTCTCTGTTGTGTTTTCTTTCTTTACTTGGAGTTATATAAGTTTCTATTTGCTCAAAATAAAATTACCTCAAAAATAATTGCACATGAGGGAACAATTAAGGCCCTTTCTGCATATAAAATGGTGACTGTATCTTATCAGAAGCAATCACAAAACCTATAAAGAACTACATCTTCGGGAAGAAGTACCATGGTAATAGTAGCCTGTGAGAGAAAAAGGAATTAGGTAATAAAAAATAAAGAGATGAATAGTCAGCTTTCATTTGGAGACGAGATATGAAGAGATGCCACTTGAAGTACGGGAGGAAGACAGAAAGGGGTGTATTGTGTCCGCATTGTGTTTGCTTTGCATAATGCCGTTAAGCAATGATTACAGTGAAGCCTGGACACACCCATAAACACTTGCAAAACAAAAGCATATTTTCAATGTGTCAGAAGAAAAATTCTTCTGTAATCTTTTTAAAAGTTGTTTGGGAGCATATCTGTAAAAGAATTCTTTCCTCGCTCTGTGTGTAATTCTAGGCCTGTCCCCACTCCCCCCGCCCCCAACATAGATTAGGCATTTGAAAATGAGACCGTTTATGCAAGCAAGTTTAGGCCTCGTCCCTTGTAATTTTAAAAAACTATACTCTCTATTTTTATTCATTATAAATATGTCCTCCATTCGTTTCCCTTCTCCATTCACTGCACAGATGAGATATCATTCTTCATATAAACATGCAGCATGGCTGGGGGGGAAATAGCACACAATAACTGTATGCTTTGCTAACATTTCCTTTTCTAGACCTTATAATGAATGAACCCAAGCAAAATAGGTTATGTAATACAATATATAGAATGTTAATCTCTGAACATGATTTTATTGTGTAAGCAAGAACATGCTTTCCATTGTGATAGGTGGGAGGTGGAGAAGAGGTCTCATATTTTGCAGAGTCCCCTGAAGGTGCAGAGAGAAATACCTTATGCCCTCTTGTGAGATCCGTCTCAGTGGAAGACTGGACCACACAGTGTTAAGAGTGGCTAGGCTCCATTCTGCAGTATTCCTGAGTATGCACTTTTAGTTTTTCCAAGAGGGACAAATAGCAGCCATCTGCTTATATAGGAGAAAGGAAAGCTTCACACTTAGGAAAGTAATTTGCATAAATGCTAATCTTTTCCTAGTTGACTTCAGTGTCTTGGGAGAACCTAAGGGGCAGGCCACAGTAACACATTTGTTATTATTAATTACACAATAATTAATTACACATTAGTATGCAAATTTCATCTTGTTTGCCCTCACAATCACCTTGTAAGATTATGGCGGAGGGGAGGGGGTGTCAACATAATGAACATTTTCCAGTTTAAGAATCAGGGCTGAGAGGGGGAAGAAATGGCTTGCACAAAGCGACCTACTGAGTCTGTGATTAAATAGAATTAAAACAGGTCTCCCAAATGGCTGATCTGCAATCATGCATCATGGAGCAGAACTCCTAAATATGGCTGCCATTGAAAAAGGCAATTATATGACTTGATTCTGGCATCCTAGTTCTATACACTTTTGCAGGCATAACATCACTATGAATATATTTTGTGATCATCCACTGGCAGATCTGATGTTTTGTACCACATTAAATCAAGTGCAACTCTTGTTTGTAAGTTGCAAATTCTATAGTACATGCACTGTTTTAATCATTTCATTATATTTGAGTTGTCTAGTTTTCACTAGAAATTAGTGGACTCGATTGAGCAGATTCAGAGTAATTGGATTAATTCTTGGACATCCACTGAAAGATCAAAAGATTAATCTGGACTCCAAATTACAACTGCCTCAAGCTCCAAACAAGAAGAGGCCCCCATCCAAAGTATGGTTGAGTTTTTGAAATGATCAGATCAATCCTTTTTATTCAAGGCAGTAAAACGAATCAGTTAAAATATAACCAGATGATCAAGAATAATTTCTTAAAGATGATTAAGAAGTATTTGGGGTTATTATTACATTGACACAGAATGCAGAGGCTAATAACCGCACAATACTAAATATGCAGTGAATCATAACAGTTGTACTGTTGCACAAGAGTTCTGTTGCAAAGCATAAAAATGTGTGAGTGGAGTTGTGCACACATGTTACATTACACTGTGCAGGCAACACTGCACAGTATGTCAGCCAGAAAGAAGAAAGTGTTTGTGTGTGTGTGTGTGTGTGTGTGTGTTGTGCAGCTGACCACAACCATAACCTGAACATCCAGTTTCAAGGCTGGATCTTGGACAGGCCTGCCTTCAGCCCTCCTGCAGATGTTGGCCTACAACTCCCATAACCCCTGGCTACTGGCCACTGTAGCTGGGGATTATGGGAGCTGTGGTCCAAAAACAGCGGGGGGGTGGGTGGTGAAGTTGAGCAGGCTTGGTCTAGGAGCACATCTAGGCTGTGAAACTTAGTTTTTAAGGGAAGTGCTGCCTTATCCAGAACAGGCTTAACTGTTAGTCCTAATCAGCAGCTGCACTAACCACAAGCATATCTGCCTCCTCTTGGTTAAGCCTCAATTTTTCCACCCCCCACCCAGTCTATCACTGATCTCAAACACCTACTTAGTACTTAAACAACCTCCCTCAGATATCATGGCGACAGAGCTGGGTGTGACCCACATATTGGTGACATTATACTCCAAAGCCCGGACAGTTTTCTATAGAAGCTTCATGCAGAAATGCAAATTTGGGGGGGGGATATGTTAAATAATAATTTTAAAAATGTTAAACAGTGTGGAAGGACAAGATATAACACTGTGAGACACCACAGGCCAATGGGGAAGGCATCAAGCAGAAGTCCCCAAGCACTAGGGTTGGATCTACAATTGAGCAGATGTGTGCAATGAACAAGGGCTTCCACACCCAAATTTCCTACTTAAATTATAATTTCCTCATCAGGATCAATGGAAAACTCAAAAAGATTAATAACTCCCAAATGGCGGGACAGAAAGCTCTGAAATTTCACATGGTGTTCCTACATGCTGTTAGCATTAAAAGTGTGGACAATCAAGGGGATAAATCTAACCATTAATTATTAATATTAATAAATATATAAATATATAAATATATAAATATATATATATATATATATATATATATATATATATACACATACACACACACACACACACACACACATACATACATACACATATAATCTACAGGTGGACTGATCTTCTTGAACTTCCATAACATTTATTGCTAACATCTGAATAGTCATTCTTGAGTTATAACATAGGGTGCAAAATATTAGAGTACTGCTTTTATAAGAAGGCAAGGGGCAGTTTCCTCCAAATGAGGCTTGAATTATGGACAGAATGGGGAGCTCAATTCCAAAAACCTTTTGTAACTTTCTGCCATGCAACAAAGCAGTTATAACACTTTAAAGAGTTTTATAAACTTTTTAAAAAAGACATAAAAGTTCAACAGGTGGACCAATCTTGAACTTGCACACATTTAATGCTATCACCATGCAGGAGCACCATGTTACATTTCAGATCGCTGCCCAGCCATTTGGAAGTTATTAATCTTTTTGAGTTTCCCTTTGAGCTTTATGGGGAAATTACTTGAGGGGGCCCATGTTCAGTTCTTGCACACAGGCTCCATCAGAGTTTGTTATTCCATTGCCCAACACCATTTTCTGGAACCTTCCATCCAGGAAGGACTGGAATCAGCACAATACAGCCCAAGCCACACTCCAACAAGGAAACCCAGAAGGATACCATGGTCGAAGATACTGAAAGTGGCCCAGCAGAACCAACAGGAACAGATTGTTGAGTTCCTGGTGTGGACCATCCACCACGTAATCAAGGCTTTCTCTGTTCCATAAATATGCTGAAGTTCAAAATGGATGTAGATAATCCACATCATCTGGGAAAAACTGGATTTGAGATGCCACCACATGCCACCACATGTGCAAACACTTCTTCCAAATATGGAGTTTTAGAGCCTGGCCAGTAATTATTAAGTGTGGTAGGATGCCTTTTGTAACAGTAGTTAAAATGCAGTAGTTGACTGCTTCCTGGGACTGCCACTCCCACTTAGCCAGCCCACCTCTAGCTACCTATTAAATTAAGAAAAGACGAGCCCTGCTGAATCAGGCCAAAGCCTATCTAGTCAAGCATCCTGTTTCCCACAGTGGCCAACCAGATGTCTCTGGAAAGCCCACATCAGGAGATGAAGGCAAATCCCTCTCCTGCCATTGCTACCCTGCACCTGAGGCATACTGGCTCTGTACCTGGAGATAGCACAGAGCCATTAAGACTAGTAGCCATTGACTGACTTGTCATTCATCAACATGTCAAATCCCCTTTCAAAGCCAGGAAGAGGGACATTATTTTTCATACTTTGGAGAATCCTGTCCACATTCTCAGGTGGTACAAATAGAAAATTATTCATAACAACAGGACCAGCAGCCACTGAAGGTACATCCTTGTCTCTGTGTTAACTATGACAGCCAGGTCAGGACAAATATGACCTGGATATTCTCGATCTCTCTTTGCTTGACTGCAACTCCAACACTCCAATGCCTCCAAAAAGCTGTGAAAACAAAGAGCCATCACCCCCCCCCAGTTCAAAAGCAGAAGTTAGGACACAGCAATCATGCCCCCCCCCAATCCATGCACCCCCCATCCATGCAGCAAGCAGTTCAAAAGCAGCAGTTAGGACACAGAAGCCATGCAGCCCCCCCAACCCATGTACCCCCTCAACCCATACAGAAAGCAGTTCAAAAGACACAGAATCAGTTAGGACACATTTAGGCAAGCAGTTAGAACACAGAAGCTTCCCCCGCCCCCAACATCTACAGCTCCCAATTCGTGAGGCTCTCACCTCTGCCTCTTCCACTCCAAAGCCTCCAAAAGACCTCAAAAACACCTCCAATTAGCTCTGAAACACTCCTCCATACCTCTCCAATGCTTTCTCTGCCTCTCCACAAACTCTCCACAAATTTTTCCCACCTCTTGCACCAATGAAAACCCATGAGATTTGCGGATACCCAAGTTATGGTTGACAAGGGAGGTTTCATTTTCCCGATTGCAGATACTCAAAACCACAATTGGGAAAACCGTGGTTGGCGAGGGGCGACTGTATATTATTATAAGGTCAGGGTTAGTCTTCTCCTCCTTGCTATGGACCGTGACAAGGCAAAGTTGGCCATCAAACAGAGAATACTGGACACTGTGCACCAGGCTGACCTAGGTAGGGTTCCAAGCTTCCAGTCCTCGGAAAGACTTAGATATTCTGTCTCTTCCGCTGCGCACTTCTCACAGCTGGAATTCCCAAGCCACAGAAGGGTCTTCACCCTTGCCTGTTGTCATGCCCTCCCCTCCACTGTTTTAGAAAGCAAATACAGAAAGATTCCAATCATGGAGAGACTTTGCCCCTGTGACACTGGGGAGGTTGAAACTACAGAGCACATACTCCTCTCTTGCCCCTTTTACAGAGACAATTATGCCAAGCTTATACTTCCACTACTCCTCAAGTACCCTAGTCACCCAAGCAAGCCTACACCTGGATGTTGCTATCAGACAAAGACCAGGCCTTCATTTTTAATACGGCCAGGTTCTGCGCGGCAGCATGCAAGGTCCCCCGGTCCATAACCATGTATCAGCCTTGTATTGCTTTTAACTACTGGGTTTTTTACTTGCCCACTCAGTCCTCCCAGTTACCTATCCTATTTTACATATCTTATTTTAGCTTCTTCATTTTGTACATATTTTATATATTTTATGTCCTTATCCTTTTAAACATAAATGCTTATAATTATGACTATAATTTTAGTGATTTTACAGTTTTGCCTGTTTTTTCCTCTGTTTTAAGGGGTTGTAGTTTTACAGTATTCTTCATAATATTAGAGTAGTAATTTTAAAGTTATATGACTCTACTGTTCCATAATTTGATATTGATTCATGCTTTATTGTTCTATCTTATGCTGGTCTTGCACTATAATAAGGATGTTTGATTGATTGTTTGTTTGATTGATAGTCAGGGATGTATTGCTTGCATTTGTACTGAATTTTTTTGTACATTGCTAAAAGATCCAGCCCATTCATTTAAATACTCTAAAAAGAAAGAAGTAACCATCTAAATACTTAAAACACCGACCTGTGTAGGGCTCCATTACTGTTTTTTTATTCCTAATATTGTAAGATTTTTTCTTATAAAGAAAAAAAGGGAAAGAATGCATTCCTTTCCTTCTAAAAGGATAGTCTGCATTAAAATAAACAGTTTATGACAGCTCTTGTTTTAGTTATTCTGTTTGTTTTGTAAAAAGCACTGGGAAACTGGGAATTAGGAATCAGAGCAAAATATGTCTCCTTTCCCCCTATGTGTCTTCTCCACTCAGATCTCTGAAGAGCTTTTGTAAACATGCACACTTAGTAGCATCATTTGAATGCCAGAACAAAACCAATGTATTATAAACAATAGTGCATGCATATCTTTGTGCTTAATAAAGCCGAACTCTTCATCGCAAGGGATTTCTGCTTGGTGTTTATGAAATCTTTTCCACTTCCTATCTTTCAGTATCTTTTTTTATGTTGTGTCCAGAGCAAACTGGTTAGTTGGTGGAAAAAAACACATACACAAAGAGCTTTCACTCCGTGACTCTTAAAACAAAACATCAGGAGTAGCAATGCTCTTGTAAACAAATAAATAGAGACAAAGGTGGGCTCTTTTCTATGAAAATCTATTGCGAAATCTTGAGGGAGTGCTGCAGAGAAAGAGATTGCAGAGAAAGAAAAAGGAATTATTGGCTTCAGGAACAATTCAACTTAACATCCCTACTGTATGTTGGGATCTCCCCCCTCCACCCCCCCTCACCCACCTTGCATATCTGTGAATGCTTTGGTCCAGTTCTTAAATTACACAGAGTGGTGTGGTTCCTTCCACCCCATTGTTGTCCCGTGCTACTCCTAGTAATGCCTGCGATCATCCTGGCCTATTTGACTTGACTATTGTCATTTTGGAAGCCATAGAAGAAGAATTGGTCCTACTGGTGTTACCCATTATTAGCCTCCTTGTCAGAAAAGGCTGAACTAAGTTTCTGCCTTCTTGTGAGAGAGCCGTTTCATGAAATAAGCTTATCTTTTTCAGAGCTGGAGCAACTTTTACCAGGTGTTGCCAGTCATTACCTGAGTTGATGAAATGCAGACAAGGATAGTAGAGTAGCTCCAGTTAAGTGAAGAATACCAATATCATGACAATATAGGAAGACTAGCTCCGATAACTGGCAAGAGAGTCCTATTTGCAACCCTATCCAAAGAGGTGATGGAGCCTTTCTTCCAAATATGATTGGTCAATTACCTTTTCTGGGGAAGGGGAAATTGCTCAAGGGGTAGTGGCCTACTCAGTGAAAATTGTATACTGAGGGTGTTAGTCCAATAGACATTTGTCTTAAACCATTCTTTGGTGAAACCATGAGTAGAGCAAACAGCCTTTGACATCCCCTCCTTCACTTGGGGAAGATCTACAGAAGACTCAGCAGCTGCACTGGTGAGACCTTACATCCAGGACTGGGGAGGGGGCTATGAATTCGGGTGAACTTCACCCATTGAATGGGGAGGGGGGGGGAGTACAAGGCTATGTTGTGTAGGCAGCAGTGTGAGAATGGGTTCCTTCTATTCCATCATTGTGCTGTGAAGCTGCCCAGTTGCTGAGACAATTCAGAAATATACTTTCTTCCTCCTCCTTAGGGTGGGCCATCGATTGTGGCTGTGAAAAGCCACATAAGAAATTTGAGAAAAGGTACATTGTAGGCCTTTGAAGGAGGCATTTATACCAGCCCCCATTTCACACTGAAGGGTTTGGGGTTTTTTTGAGCAACACTTTGGTCCATCTCTAATACAAGAAGTTGCAATGTCATCTGGGAACAGGAGCGGCTAATCCATGAGGTGAGGTGAGGGCCTCAGATAGCATGTATGTCATGGGTTGATGAGTGCGATACATCTGTTGATAGGTCTGCTCTGAAGTGCTTCGCTAGGACACTCCAACTATACTTTTGGGTTAGTGTGGAGAATCAGCTTGACTGTGGGGGAGAAGTCTATTACAGTATTAATTTTGAACAAAGCTTTGGTCTGGAAATGGTGAGGAGTGTATATGCAGTTTTATATTTATTTTCAGGGGGAAAGGGATACAGAAAATGAAAAGTTGGTTAAGCAAAGTAATTAAATCTTAATTAACAGCTTTAACAAGAATCTCATGAAGAGGAATTTTAGCTTAAAGTCCAAATTTATTTATTTTATTATTTATTTGATTTATATACCGCCCTTCCAGAGTGGCTTGGGCGGTTTACAACAAGGTAAAAACAATTAAAACAACTTAACAGTTAAAATCAAAGCTATAAAAACAGAATAAAACCCATTAAACAATTCAACAGCTAAAAACCCTGGAACACTGGGCAACCATTTAAAACAATTTAAAACAATTTTTCAATCATTTAAAACCCTGGAAGGCCAGGCCAAACAGATAGGTTTTAAGGGCTCTCCTGAAGGACAGTAATCATCTTAAATTATGAAATTCTGCCGGGACTGCATTCTACAGCCCAGGAGCAGCTACAGAGAAGGTCTGCCTCTGAATCGCCACCAGACAAACCAGTGGTAACTGGAGATGGGCCTCCTCAGATGACCTTAACGGGGTTCATGCAGAAGAAGGCACTCTCTAAGATAACTCGGACCTAAGCCGTTCAGGGCTTTAAAGGTAATAACCAGCACTTTGTATTTTGCCCGGAAACATATCAGCAGCCAGTGTAACTGTTTCGAAACAGGTATAATATGGTCTCTCTGGGTTGCCCCAGAGACCAGTCTGGCTGCCGCATTCTGAACTAACTGAAGTTTCTGGACCACGTACAAAGGCAGCCCCACGTAGAGCACATTGCAGTAGTAGAGCCGGGAGGTTACCAGCTGATGCACCGCTGTTTTGAGGTCATCCTCTTCAAGGAATGGGTGCAGCTGTCAAATCAGCCGAAGCTGATATAAAGCACTCCTGTCCATTGCCTCCACCTGCGATACCAGGGTGAGGCCTGGGTCCAGAAGTACTGCCAAGCTGCACACCTGCTGGGCGAGTGTAACCCCATCCAGCACAGGAAGATCTAACTCACCCCTCAGATTCTGACCCTCAGAAATTGTAGCTAAATCAGCTGAAGACTTGCTGTAGAAAGGGCTAAAAATGCAGAAGAAAGAGAAGGGGGCGAGGAGATTTAGAGGAGCAAAAGGTTAGTATTACCAATCCTGGTCCATTGGCACATCAGGTGCACTTGTAGATGGGCAGCCAAGCAGGTCTCCTCGCAGGGAGAAGGTAGCAGGAAGAAGGAAGAGTGAGTGGCAGAGAGCTACCAAATGCAAGCTTGAGAAGCAGTATGCTAAAGGTCTGTATAGATTAGGATTCCAATTCTGATCCCAAGGCCATGTGGCTTGGCCAGGAGTACTTGTACTCCAAAACATACCTAGAGGCAATGCATAAGTCATGCTCCTTACCTGGAGCAGCCAAAGCTCAGGTAGAACAATGAGGTTCATAGTTGCTGGAGCTGGTCAACTTGGGTGTAGACCAAGGAACAAAAGGCTGGCAATGGCTTCAGTGAAGTGTATGTGCAGGTTTGAATGGCTGACCTTAAACTTAACTGAGAACAGGGATGTCTCTTCTAGGTGGAGAGATAAGTTTTTCTTAAGCCTTAATGACTTCACTTCTTCACTCATCACCAGCTCATTAGGTTGTTGACAATGGGGTGGGGATGTTCCACGCTTATCTGAGTTACTGTGGAGGAGAGTTATCTCTGGCAGGAGGGAGTTACCTATTCCCTCTGAGTGTATTTTTTTAAACTGAGGTCTAATTTGCCAGCTTCTCCTTCTCCTTGAAGGTCAGACAAAGAGAAGTTATTGGGGATGATTCCCTTTCAGTTTTTGCTGTTTTGACCTCGGAGTAGTGTTGCCCCATGTCTCGTACGGGTGTGCACAAAACCAGTTTCTCTAGTTTGGTTCGAGTCCTGATCAGACTCGAACTGAACTGAGCATGTTCGGTTTTGTGCCCCACGAACATCCCCCTCGCTTGGCTTCAAACTGGTTCAGGCATTCTAAGTTTATTTAAATTAAATTAATTTAATGTAAAAACATACATACATACATACATACATAAAACTCAGTGGTTGAACATCTGCTTTGCATGCAGAAGGTTCCAAGTTCATTTCCTGGCATTTCTAGGTAGTGCTGGAAAAGGCTGCTGCCTAACTTTGGCTAGCCACTGCCAGTCAGTGTAGACAATACTGAGCTCGATAGACCAAGGGTTTGACTTGGCATGAGGCAACTTCTTATGATCCTAACTACCTCAAAGCATTTGTGGAATGAGATGTAGCCTTTTATTCTCATTTGCTAGTTATTCCTACATTCATTCAAGCAACCCTTAGGGTGAAAAATACTAGCGGCTTAAAAGGGGTACATATCAAGGAGGTGTTGTACATGTTGTATGAGGATGTTAATGAAATCGTGGATGGATAATAAGATAGCAAGAAATGAAAATTTTATACTTTAAAAAACATTTCATTGAATGACACAAGGGATGTTTTGAGACAGCAGTTTTAAATTCTTCGTCTGGGATGAAAAAAACTGTTAAACTGGAAATGATAAGAGTATAATAATGAAAAAATCTATTTGGGATTCAGATTACCTTGATATTTTTAAATAATTATTTTTGGAGGAGCCTTTTCTGCAGCATGACACCTATTTCATTCTCACTGGTATATTTCTGAATAGAACAAGAAAAAAAGCAATAGTTTCAAAGTGAAATAGGCTGCTGGAGCTAAACTCCACTTCTGTGCTTTTCTAGATAACGAGCAGCATCCAGACTAAATTTGTACTACTCAAAGGAATTACTCTGGAGGGCTACTCCCCTCCTTTTTTTTTTTTTTTGCATTTTAAAATTTTATTGGCTTTTACAATCCAACTACATTCAATTATTTAATTAAGTAAATATTGACTTCCCGCTTACCTGTCTGCGTGGTTCACGTTAACTATATATATAAACCATTGCTATAATAATTCAAAACATACATACTCCACATTGCTACTTGATTTTACCCAACCCAACCTGCTGTTATTACAATATTTCAAACCCTGCTGAAAGGCCCATATTAGAAAAATAGTTATTTAAGTAAAGTAAAAATGGTTCCCAATCTTCTTTGAAACATTCCAAATTTTCATCCCTTATAAGTGCTGTAAGTTTTGCTATCTCAGCAAATTCCAAATTTTTTATCAACCAGTCTTCTTTTGAGGGCATTTTAATGTCTTTCCATTTCTGTGCATATACTGTTCTAGCTGCCATGGTTGCATACATAAAAAACGTTAAATTTCTTCTAGAGAACTCTCCTTGAGTTATTCCCAGCAGGAAGGATTCTGGCCTCTTAGGAAATGTCATTTAAAATTTTTTCTTCAGATCACTATATATCATATCCCAAAAAGCCTTTGCCTTCCCACATGACCACCACATATGAAAAAATGTTCCTTCACATTGTCCACATTTCCAACATTTTTTGAAACATTTATACATTGATGCTAATTTTTTTGGTGTCAAATACCACCTATACTTCATCTTATAATAATTTTCTTTTAAAGTATAACATGCAGTAAACTTTAAATCAGTTTTCCATAATTTTTCCCAAGCAGCCGTATCTATCATATGTATCTATGACCCATCTCTTGAGCCCATTTTATCACAGTTGTTTTAGCCACTTCATCTCTTGTCTCCTCCAAAAGCAACAACTTATGCATCTTAGAAACTACTTTTTCATCATTTTCACACAACTCCTTCTCGAATCTCGGCATTTGATCCTCAAATCTGACTTTAAGATCCTTCTTATAAATTTCATTTAGCTGATGGTACTGAAACCAGTTACTAACCAGATTTTGTATTTCATTTAGGTTTTTTAATTTACAGCCCTTCTTTTGAAAACATAACAAATCTCTATAGGTACCCCATTCAGATTGCATATTTGTCTCTTTACGTGCCAAAGCTTCAGTTGGGGATACCCATAATGAAGTTTTACATACCAGCCATTTTTATTTTTTATTTTTATTTTTACATTTATATTCCACTCTTCCTCCAAGGAGCCCAGAGTGGTGTACTACATATTTGAGTTTCTCCTCACAACAGCCCTGTGAAGTAGGTTAAGCTGAGAGAGAAGTGACTGGCACAGAGTCACTCAGCTAGTTTTATGGCTGAATGGGGATTTGAACTCGGGTCTCCCCGGTCCTAGTCCAGCACTCTAACCACTACACCACGCTGGCTCTCTCTTTTATATTTTACCCACACTCCCATTAGACTCCTTCCCACATAGTGATTAAGAAAGTCTTTATGCACTTTGCTCTTATCATACCACAGATATGAATGCCAGCCAAACCTTCTATCAAATCCTTCCATGTCAAGTATTCTGGGATTTCTTAATATTATCCATTCCTTTAACCACGTCAAACAAACAGCATCGAAATACAGCCTTAAATCAGGCATGATAAGACCACCTCTTTCTTTAGCATCTGTTAAATTTTTAAATTTAATTCTTGGTCTTTTCCCTTGCCAAACAAATTTGGTTATGTCCTTTTGCCATTGCTTGAAACAGGTTAACATGTTAATTATAGGAATAGTCTGAAAAAGAAACAACATTTTAGGTAAAACATTCATCTTCACAACTGAAATTCTTCCCATTAAAGATAAGTTTATTCTAGTTCATCTTTGCAAATCAATGTTTACTGTATTCCATATTTTGATATAATTATTTGAAAACAACAAAGAGTTTTTGTTTGTCAGCCAGACGCCCAAATATTTGATTTTCTTCTCCACTTTCAATTCATTTATTTCATTTATTTCATAAAGTCTGTCATTGGATTTCTGGTCCATATTTTTTGTCAGCACCTTCATTTTACTCTTATTAATATAAAACTCGGCCAATTGGCCAAATTATTCTATTTTTTCCAAGAGCCTTCCGATCTTCCCTAATGGGTTTTCTAGAAAAAACACCACATCATCTGCAAAGGCTCTGAGTTTATACTCCTGTTTCCCTGCTATGGGGCCTTGTATTTGTTTATCTTCTCTGATGTTTCTGCAAAGCACTTCCAGAACTAATATAAAAAGTAATGGGGAAAGTGACAACCTTGTCTAGTTCCTTTTTGTATTTTACAATTATTTGATAGTTCCCCATTTATAATAATTTTGGCATATTGCTCCGAATATATTGTCTTAATGGCCCTAATAAAATTATTACCAACTCCCATTGCATCCAGTAGCTTCCACATAAACTGCAAAGAGACATTGTCAAATGCTTTCTCTGCATCCAGAAAGATCATAGTTATCTGTTTATCATTATGTTTTTCATTATACTCCAATACATTCAGGACTGTTCTCACATTGTCTCTTAGTTGTCTTTTTGGCAAAAAAAAAACCCTGCTTGATCTTCATGAATAAAAACTCTTAGTACAACCTTCATTCTCCTTGCCAAAATGGCAGCAAAAAGTTTATAGTCATTATTTAACAGTGAGATTGGCCTGTAATTCTTGACTTGCGTTAGATCTTGATCCGCTTTTGGAATTACTGTGATGTTAGTATACTTCCAAGACTCCGGCATATTTCCTTTTTGCAGAATATCATTCATCGTCCATTGCAATGGCTGTAATATTTGATCTTTAAAAGATTTGTAGTATTTTAAGTTGGCAGGCCATCGGGCCCTGGTGCTTTATTAACTTTACTTTGATTTATTACTTCCGTTATTTCCATTATTGATATCAGTGCATTCATAATTTCTATATGATCCTTGGTAAATTTTGGAATATTTTGTCCCCTCAAGAATTTATCAATTTTATATCCTCTACTTTGTTTCCTTTATATAATTCAGAATAATATCTGAAAAATTCCCTTTTTATTTCCCTCTCATCGTAGGAAAGTCCACTTTTTGTAGATATATTGGATATGTACTTATTCTTTTTCTCACTTCTAATTTTCCAAGCCAATAACTTGCCTGGTTTGTTTGCAAATTCAAACGACTTTTGCTTCACATATTTTAAATTCCGTTCAATTTCATTTAATGCCAACATAGAGAGCTGTTGCTGAAGCATTTTAATGACTTGAATAATCTCTTGCTTGTCCTTTATCCATAAGAGTTCTCTTTCTTTTTTGGCAATCTCCATCAATAATCCCTCTTTTCAATCCCCTTTGTTTTTAAGGTATGCATTCTGTTGTATAAAAAAAACCTCTCATAACCGCTTTTCCTGCATCCCAGACTATCTTATTATCCATTCCTTGTTTTAAATTCAATTCAAAATAATCCTTTAACTTCCTTTTAGCTTTCTCCACAATTTCAGCTTTTTTCAGCAAGTATTCATTCAGTCTCCAATGAAAGGATACCATTCCAGTCTTCTTCCATGTAAAGGAAATCGCATTATGATCAGAAAAAGTTTGCTCCTAACTGGGCAAGAAAGCACCTTTTTAAAGTGGTGATTCTCTTTATTTAGCGGCGGGGGTGGGGGAGCAACTGGTCCTGTCCATCCCCAGCACAGCATCCCTCCAGTGGCTGTTGCTGGTGTCTATCTTATGTTTCTTTTTCAGATTGTGAATCCTTTGAGGACAGGGAGGCATTTTATTTATTTATTTATTTATGTAAACTGATTTGGGAACCTTTGTTGAAAAGCGGTATATAAATATTTCTCATATACATATCAATTTCAGTACAACAATTCAGGTGTAATTTAGTCTGGAAACTGCCCTAGTTAGAAAACAAAACATTTAAAATTCTTCTTGCATTCCATAAATAATAATGTAGGATCCCCCCTGCCCTGCCTCCATGTGCCTTTCAATAATTAATTTTTTTATTTAAAAACATTTCCTCATATTTCAGACACACACATAAGACAGATTGCTGCAAAAAAAAAAAAAAAGAAAAAGAAAACTGATGTTAAAATTGTAGTTTTATAGCCAGTGTTTGACCCTCCATATTTTCAGGATACAAATTAAGCCTTGTGAGGACCACATGGCTCACACTAGCTAGATTACTCTTGTGGTGCTGTCCTGCTATGTTGGTGTTCTTTCATTTCATTAATCTATCCTTCTTTATGTTGGGAGCTGTTTTGTGTGAGCTGTATTTAAGGACAATAAGGGAGGTGAAAAGAGACTTTGAGGAACATTTAGCTAAAAGCATCAAGGAGAATAACAAAAACTTCTTTAAATACATCAGATGTAGGGAACCTGCCAGGGAGGCAGTTGGACCATTAGGCAATGAGGGAATGAAGGGGATTATTAAGCAGGATGTGGAGGTTGCAGAGAAGCTAAATGAGTTCTTTGCATCCGTCTTCATGGCAGATGATACTGAGCATATACCTGTTCCAGATATATACCTGTTCCAGGCTTTTGGGGGATGGAGGCTAAAGAACTGAGTCAGATAGAAGTGACAAGAGATGATGTTGTAAACTGTCTGGAAAAACTGAAAACTAGCAAATTGCCAGGGCCAGATGGCATCCATCCAAGAGTCCTCAAATAACTCAAATGCGAAATTGCCGACCTCCTTGCTAAAATTAACCCTGTAATCAGGCTTTGTACTGGAGGACTGGAAAGTAGCAAATGTAACACCTATTGTCAAAAAGAGATTAAGGGGCGAGCCGGAAAATTACAGGCTGGTTGGCTTAACATCCGTTCAAGGCAAATTGATGGAAAAAATCCTCAAGGATAAAATTGTAAAGCACATAGAAGAACAGGCCCTGCTTGGAGAGAACCAGCATGGCTTCTGCAAAGGTAAATCCTGCCTCACCAACCTTTTGGAGTTCATTGAGAGTACCAACAAGTGTGTGGATAAAGGTGATCCAGTTGACATAGTATACCTGGACTTCGAAAAAGCTTTTGACAAAGTTCCTCATGAAAGACTCCTGAGAAAACATAGCAGTCATGGGAAAAGGGGGCAAGTACATGTGTGGATTGCTAACTGATTGAAGGACAGGGGGGAAAGGGTAGGTATAAATGGAGAGTTTTTACAATGGAGGGAAGTAGGAAGTGGGGTCCCCCAGGGATCTGTCTTGGGACCGGTGCTTTTTAATTTATTCATAAATGACCTAGAGTAAGCAGTGAGATGGCTAGATTTGCAGATCACATCAAACTATTTAGCGTAGTGAAATCCAAAACAGATTGTGAGGAGCGCCAAAATGATCTCTCCAAATTTGGTGGGTGGGCAACAAAATGGCAAATGCGGTTCAATGTTGGCAAGTGTAAAGTGATTCATATTGGGATGAAAAACCTCAACTTCAAGTATACCTTGATGGGATCTGAGCTGTCAGTGACTGACCAGGAGAGGGATCTTGGGGTTGTGGTGGACAACAGCTCGTTGAAAGTGTCCACTCAATGTGCAGCAGTTGTGAAAAAGGCCAATTCCATGCTAGAGATCATTAGGAAAGGGACTGAAAATAAAACTGCTAATATTATACAAATCTATGGTGCAGCCACACCTGGAGTACTGCGTAAAATTCTGGTCACCACATCTAAAACAGGACATAGTAGAACTGGAAAAGGTGGAGAAAAGGGCAACCAAGATGATCAAGGGCTTAGAGCACCTTTCTTATGAGGCAAGGCTACAACACCTGGGGCTTTTTAGTTTAGAAAAAAGATGACTGCAGGGAGGCATGATAGAGGTCTATAAAACCATGCATGGTTTGGAGAAAGTGGAGAGAGAAATTCTTCTCCCTGTCACATAACACTAGAACCAGGGGTCATCCCATGAAATTGATTGCCAAGACATTTAAGACCAACAAACAGAAGTACTTTTTCACACAACACATAATCAACTTGTGGAATTCTCTGCCACAAGATATGACATCCAACAATCTGGATGGCTTTAAGAGGGGTTTGGTTAACTTCATGGAGGAGAGGTCTATCATCGGCTACTAGTCGGAGAGCTATAGGCCACCTCCAGCCTCAGAGGCAGGATGCCTCTGAGTATCAGTTGCAGGGGAGTAACAGCAGGAAAGAGGGCATGCCTTCAACTCCTGCCTGTAGGCTTCCAGCAGCATCTGGCAGGCCACTATGTGAAACAAGATGCTGGACTAGATGGGCCTTGGGCCTGATCCAGCAGGACTGTTCTTATGTTTTATAGTGAGTCAGACCATTGGCCCATCTTGCTCAGTATTGTTTACATGGACTGGCAGTGGCTTTCCAATGTTTCAGGCAGGAATCTTTCCCAGTCCTAACTGGAGATGCCAGGGATTGAAGTTGGGACCATCTGCATGCAGAGCAGATGCTCGACCTCTAAGTACAGCCCCATTCCCTTAATGAAGTATGCAAACCAGTACATTATGTTTAGCAAAGGGGATAATTCATGATGATGGGCGGGGGGGGGCAGTTTGCTGGTTCGAATCCCCGCTGGTATGTTTCCCAGACTATGGGAAACACCTATATGGGGCAGCAGCGATATAGAAATGTGCTGAAAGGCATCATCTCATACTGCATGGGACATGGCAATGGTAAACCCTTCCTGTATTCTACCAAAGAAAACTACAGGTATCTGTGGTCACCAGGGTTCAACACCGACACAACGGCACAACTTTACTGCAAGACCAGTTCTCTAACCCTACAACTACTACTTCTACAACAATCCTGTACACTCATGACGTTTAGAATGCATCATCCACATGCCTCTATGGAAAGATTATACATCTTGATGGAGATATAGTACACTCATGTGCATCCTGCAAAAGTCAAGTCTTGAAACTCAGGGATTAGCCTGGGACATTTTTCATCTAATTCCCCAAGTAATTGTCAAGGCTGCTCAAAGCTGCCCTCCTATAAATACTAATGTGGAATCATTCTAGTTGGCCATAGTATCAATAAAAGAAAGGATTGCACTATAGAAATCCAAAGTCCAGCATGAGAAATGCCTGGGAAGCTTTAACAGAGGAAATGTGGATTTAGGCTCCTCAGTGAAGTAGTTAAAACCAGATCAACTTGAAGTAGAAACTGAAAGTTTTATCACTGCTGTTCAAGATTATGTAATTGAACCAATAGCAGTCAAATATATATTTAAAACAAAGACCACAGAAACAGACATTTGTAGAAACTGCAAAGATAAATCAGAAGAAAGGGAACATAGAATAGCTGTCTGCCCTTGTCTCATCAAATACAGAAAAACTTGCCAGATACAAATTGTATCACACACAGGCTGCAAAAAGCATTCATCATAACTTGGCATACAGTACCAATTTATCAGTTCAGAACCACCACCTCCTCGCTACAAAGATTTTTTTACCCAGTTTTTCAGAATAATTATTACACCTTATATTGGAAAAAACCTGTTACAACAGATCAAACCATAGATTACAATAGGACAGACACATATTCTGGTGGGGTGGGTGGGGGAGGCAACTATACAGTACTAGATATTGCAATGCTTTTCACACCTAACTTTGAGAAAAGAAAAACCAAAAGAAAATACCAGAATTTGGCTTCGAAAATAAAACATACCAGGGAAATTAAGAATATCTTAAATCAAGACTCAGGAATGATGGCACATATAAAGGCAGTTCATACAATGATAAATAGGGTAGGAAAAGTTGCGTTCGCCTTTTCTGCTTGTGTGTGAGTAGAAAAACAAAGTTGGAGGTGCCAACAGTGATTGCCTATTAAATGGGTAGGAAGGCTTTCCCTCCTACCTCATTAAAGAGCTGGGCACACCTGCTGTGTAGGATAGAACCCCTCCTAAGCTGCTGCTTCATTGACTGTCATTGACAGTGCCTCTTGATGCACAGCTCCTGGAACTGGTAGGCTGCTTCTCCTACCCAATTTATCATTATGTGAATAAGCCTGCAGGTCTGGAGAATACTAGCCTTTTGTATTATATTCTCCAGACCTGCCATTTATCAGGATATTCCTAAATAACAAATTGAAACTCCTATAGAAATAGACATGGAAAAACAAGGAATTTTTTTCAAAAGATCTCTGAACTCAGAAGGAGGTTCTAACCTCGAATTGGTATGTTAAGGGCAGAGGCGTATCTAGGGAAAATAGCGCCTAGGGCAAGCACTGAAATTGCACCCCCTGTAAAAGCATCTGACACCCATCTTTGAGATAACTTTACCATAATATCAGCTCAAAAATACAATTCAGGCTCGTTAATCCTATATAATAAAAGGCTAAGTGAGTGGCCGTGGCTTTGGAACGTTGGGGATCTGCGTCCCTGCCTCCCTGGGTTGTTCTGGGCCTGCGCAAAGCGCAGGCCCAGAAGAGCCCAAGGGACACAGGACCTCAGACACCAGTGTCCCACAGCCACGGGCGGCCATTAGCCGGTGTGTGGCGGCGGGGGAAAGTGGCCAAGGCGGCGGCGGAGCCGCCGCCTCGGCCATGAGCTGAGGCACGGCAAGAGGAGGCCGAGGCAACCAGAAGCGGCCGCCCTGAAAAAGGCGAGGGCAATGGCGACGGGGGAAGACCAAGACAGGGGACAGGGAAGCTGGGCGAGGTGGCGGCGAAGCGGCCAACGAGGCCCCCGCCCGCTCACAGCCGTCGCCCCCGCCTGCTCACCCGCCCTCCCAGCTGCCCAAAATGAAGCTTGGCCAGGTGGCGGCGAAGCCGCCAACGAGGCCCCCGCCCGCTCACAGCCGCCGCCGCCTGCTCACCTGCCCTCCCAGCTGCCCAAAATCACCTTCCCCGCTCCCCCCCCCAAAAGATTAAGGGCCAAAATGGCCCATGAGAAGGTTGCCACCCCCGCCTATCGCCCTCCCAGCTGTCGAAGACCACCTTACCCGCTCCAGCCCGAGGGAAAAGAGCAGAGCTCCTCTCTGTGCTAAGTCACTGCTCAAACTGCTGCTATGGACGCAAAGACGCCTATTGCGTCCATTGCGACAGTGTGGGCAGCAGCTTAACACAGAGAGTAGCTCTGTTCCCGAGTTCCTCTCTTCTCCTTCGGGCTGGAGCGGGTAAGGTGGGCTCCGGCAGCTGGGTGCGCGGGAGGGCGATAGGCGGGGGCGGCCACCTTCTCATGGGCCATTTTGGCCGTTATTCATCCACCCCCCCCAAAAAAGTAAAAGCAAAATAAGGAAGAACAAAAACAGAGACAACAACAAAACAAAAAACAAAAAGAGAGAGGGGACAAGGGGGGAAAAAAGAGACAGAAAGAGAGAGAGAGAGACAGAAAAGACGGGATAGAAAGCTAGCGCCCGTTATCATAACGGGCTTAAAAATACTAGTCTTTTAATATTTCAAAAACTATTTAGCAGTGGTCTTAACCAGACCAAAAAAATGCTGGAAAACTACAAATTTCAGTATGCTGGGGCTCATGAAATACCCAAATACTATGTGGAGTTGTACTTGGAAAACTAAACAGAAGTCCATGTCTAATTCTCTACTATGCATTGTAGCATCACCATTACATAAGTTTTAAAAATCAATGGAGAATTTGACTTTTCCCAGATACTCTGGAAATAATTAAAGGATATGCAGAGTAAACTGTGTCACTGCTTGGAATATATTCTAGTCTTTCAGAAAGACAGTTAAAATGAGAGAAAGAGAGCAAGAAACTCCCAGTGCACCTTAATATTAAGGATTTCACACTGATTCAAAGACAAACTCACCATTAATAGCCATATGATTAAGACATCACATTTAACTCACTTATCACAAGAAGCAAAGTAAGAGCAAATGAATACAATCCTAGCTCATAAGCATCAGCTCAGTATTCACAAGCCCTGATTCTCTGTACATAGTGCCAATCTGAATATGTGTACAGTGTCTTATATTATATTGATTTTTTTTTAATCTGTAGCCCCTTTGAGGGGCTTCCTAAAGGCTGTGGGGTTGTTTTTTTTGCAAAGTTTCCCCCTCACCCTGCTGGCCTCTACGGCCTCACAGGGACCATTTGAGCATGTGCAGTGGCCATTTTTAAATATAATCTTTTTTTAAAGGCCACTGAAAACAATATGGCCACCGCGCATGCTCAAATGGCCTCTGCAAGGCCTGGCATGACCTAGGGCCTCACAGAGGCCATATGAGCACGCACAGTGGCCCTTTTGTTTTCAGCAGCCATTTTTAATTTTTTTAAAATTTTACAAAATGGTGCCCCCTTCAAGTGGTGCCCGGGGCACTTGCCCTTCCTGCCCTACCATAGATACGCCCCTGGTTAAGGGTTGCCAAAGAACAGATAGTAACTGATTCAGATAAGATCAAACAGAGATGGAAAAAGTATATTGAAAATCTGTACAGCAGGGAAGTCAACATTCAAGATACTTGTCTAGAAGATATTCCCTACTTGTAAGAACCTCTAGGACGGGAAGATGAAGTTAATCAGCACTTTGGTTATTACCAAGTTGGAAGGATACAGGAATCAAAAGAATAGCTATAAAAATATGGCAGGCAACAGAATAAGAATCAGTCAAAGCTCTAACCAAACTATGCCAGCAAATTTGGAGAAGCTGGTTTCAGAAAAGGCCGGGGAACAAGAGACACCATTGCTGATGCACGCTGGATAATTGAGAAAGCCAAAGAATACCAAAAAGAAGTCAATATGCACTTTATTGACTACAGAAAAGCCTTTGGTTGCATCCACCATGTCAGTTGTGGAATATCCTTAAGGAAATGGGCATCCCAGAACATCTCATACTTCTAATGAAAAACCTATACACAAGACAGGAAGCCACAGTCCAGATGGAACATGGTGAAACAGACTGGTTCCAGTTCAGCAAAGGAATAAGACAAGGCTGTATACTTTATCTTTATATTTTCAACTTACATGCTGAACATATACTGAGAGAAGCTGGATTGGAAGAAGATGAGTGTGGTTTTAAAGTTGGAGGAAGAAACATCAATAACTTGCGCTATACTGATGACACCACTCTGATAGTTGAGAATGCAGATGATCTGCAAACTCTAGTAATGAAGGTCAAAGAGCACAGTGAGAAAATGGGACTATGACTAAATGTAAAGACTAAACTAATGACAACAGGTACAGCAACTAGCCTCAGAATTGATAATGAAGACATTAAAGTGGTGGATAGCTTCTGCCTTTTAGGATCAATCATCAACAGTAAAGGATCCAGCATTCAAGAAATACACCGCAGAGTAGCACTTGGTAAGGTTGCAATGAAGACCTTGGGAAGGATATTTAGATGCCGTGATGTGTCTACACCTACAAAGACTAGGATCATTTGGACAATGGTTTTTCCCAACTCTATGAATGTGAAAGCTGGTCTTTGAAGAAGCAAGATAGAAAAAGTATTGATGCTTTTGAACTCTGGTGCTAGAGAAGACTTTTGAGGATACCATGGACAGCCAGGAAAACAAACAAATGGATCATAGAACAGATCAATCCAGAATTTTCACTTGAGGAACCAATGATCAGGCTCAAACTATCATATTTCAGACACATTATGCAAAGATCCAGTTTCCCTGAGAAGTCCATAATGCTGGGAAAAGTTGAAGGAAAGAGAAGAAGAGGATGACCAGCAGCAAGGTGAATGGACCCGGTTACGACAGCAGTGAATGCACCACTGAATGCACCACCTTAAAGGCCAAGTTGATAATCCTGGAAAGCATCTAACTATGTGGTCACTAAGAGTTGTCACCGACTTGATGGTACTTAATCAACCAACCAACCAACCAACCAACCAACCAACCAACCAACCAACCAACCAACCAAAACAGAGATAGGAGAGCAGAATCCCTGCCTGAGTAAGCAGCAGAACTACCAAGAAAACAAAAGGAAAATAATAATAAAAGAAGGATGGAAGATGCAGTGAAGGCTCAATGGGATCTGTGTGGTAGAGCACTTTGCTTTCCATGCCAGGGGTCCATGGTTCAATTTGTGGCATTTCCAATTAAAGAGAATCCAGGAAGCAAGGCTGGGAAAGACTATTCAGACTGTTGCCTTGAAGAGCCACAGCCATCAGGTCATCACAGGCATCATCACTTGAAGACCATGTGCCTCTGTGTGCACAAAACAAATACAGCAGGCAGGAACATCACTCCACTGCCATTTTATGCATTTTGCTTCATGTTCAGTTCCTGGCCTAATCACATACCATAAAACATCTGCCCAAATAAACTGTGTGTGCACCAATGTCAGCCTCCACCTCTTCCATCATCAGAGAAAGAGAGCAGAAAGCTGAAGAGAGCAGAAAGCATCAGGGCCTGACGATGGTTGTGGTGGTAGCAATCAGCTGACTGCTTTTCTGCTGTTTAATTGGCAGTGATAGGAAGTACCTTCACACATATTTATGGCTTAGTGCATCTTATGGTGTTCCAAGGTCTTCTTCCTTTGTGTGTGACAAAAACAAAACAAAACACCCCAAAATGTAGATCTTAGAAATGGTTATACACATCTCACTTGGCAATTAGCACAAATAAGGTCAGTTTTGTTCAATGATAAGCAGAAAGACTAAGCAATATATATTAAAGATCTAAACTACTATATGACATATTCATTTTTATTGCCAATAAATGTATCTGTTTCAGAACAGGTTAATGAATGTGTTCTAACAGCACTGCTCTGGCACACTGAATATAATTTACACAAAATGGAAGACTGATTTGGCCTGATAATTTTAAAAAGAGTATACCTCTCTCTCTCTCTCTCTCTCTCTCTCTCTCTCTCTCTGAGAGACCAGCATTTCAATCTAATATAAGATCTGACCTGCAGAGATTTCCTTTCTGCTTCACTGTAGTCTTCTTCTTAGATATGTGAAATAAATCTATATCTTAAAACTCCAACAGTAGAGAGAGCAGACAAAGAGAACACCCCCCCCAGCTCACATCTCTAGAACCAGGAGTCATCCCATGAAACTGAAGGTTGGGAAGTTTAGGACCGACAAGAGGAAGTACTTTTTCACCTAGTGCATTATTAATCTATGGAATTCTTTGCCATGGGATGTGGTGACGGCCACCAACTTGGATGGCTTTAAAAGGGGCTTATACAAATTCCTAGAGGACAGGTCAATCAATGACTACTAGTCTAGTGACTATAGGTCATCTCCAGCCCCAGAAGCATGATGCCTCTCAATACCAGTTGCAGGGGTGCAACAGCAAGAGAGAAGGCATGCCCTCACCTCTTGCCTGTAGGCTCCCCAGAGGCATCTTGTGGGCCACTATGTGAAACAAGATGCTGGGCTATATAACCCTTGGGCCTGATCCAGTAAGGCTGTTCTTATGTTCCTATCAGCTTGACAAAAAGAATCTCAATATACATTCCATTAATTGTAGAAGGTAGTTTTCTTCTATTCTCAATGAAACTACCAGAAAACTTCAGTAACAATAGCCACTACCAGAGAGGATACAGTATTTAATTACTAACCTATGTATTTAATTACTAACCTGACTTCCTTCATGAAATCTAGAAAATGCATGCATAACATTATAAGTATTATGAGCCTCCTATAGAGGTATATGGTTTCCAGGTAGGGGCATAGCAAGGTTGGAAGAACCCCTAGGGCAAAATTTGAGGATGGGCTCCCCACCTGCCGCTGCCACCCACTTTCACTGCTGCCACCTACCATCACTTGCCTTCGGAGTCCCCTCCACCACCACTGCTGCCATTGCCTTCATGGCCACTTCCACCACTGCCACCGCCTGCCTTCACCTTGGAGCTGGAGAGCAGCCAGGCCAACTCAACATGGTTTGGTGACACAGGGCTGCTCTGATGCCAGGAGAACAGGCTGCCTTAAAGGTGCTGCCTGTTCTCGCAGGGATGGGGCAGCTCCACCATACTAGCTCTGTGACTTCAGAGAGTGGCAGGGGATGGGTGGTGGTGCAGAGGCAGTGGAGGGCAGCCTTGCCCCCGGGCCCTCTCCCTCTGTCTCCATTGTGGGGGGTTGTAATCTGGAAGTTGGGATCGGATCTCCTGTTCTGGATGGGGTTACAGTCTCTCAGAAAGGATAGGTATTGTCAGTAACCACTGTGACTCAGGCTCTGAGCCTAGCATTGACCCTCAAGAGGAAGACAACCTCTCTTCAGATGAGGAACCTGAGGCCTACAAAATGCCTGAGGAGAACAGCATGGCCCAAGCCCCCAGCCACTCAAAACCCTAATCCTTCCTGGCCCCAAAGATGCCCTAGATCCTTCTCCTCCACCTCATAGCTCTGCTCCTCCAGACACAGTCCCCACATTCACACCAGACCCTGCTTCCAAAGAACTAACCCCACAGGACCCTCAAAAACTGTAACTCCCTGGGAACCTTCTCCGGTCTCTCAGCTCCCCAGAGAAGACCCTGCAAGATCCCTCCAGCAAAGGTACAACAAGACCCAAGAAAGCCTCCAAGATCGGCACAGGAGTGCATGCCTGGCTACCAGGCATTTGCCTCAGGATGGGTCTACTCAAGAAGAGAACTAACTGAGATCTATTTGGGAGTCACCTCAGGTTTCAGGAAAGGGTGTGGCTCTCCTGTGGACTATATAAGTTCCTTCGTGCTTTAGGCCTTTTTTGGTAGCAACTGTTTGCTACAGGGAGTTCTTGCCCTGCTGCTAACTCCAAGACCAGCTCCCTGGCCTAGCTCTCCTTGCCTGAGTTGTTGACTCTTGTTTCTCTGCTGCTGCTCCTTGACTTGCAATCTGTAGCAGCTTTTGGACTTCAGTTATACCTGACCAGCACTCCCTCCTCACCTCTGCTACAGTGAGTACTCCTGGGGCATGTAAAGACTCCCCTGGGCTGTTAGCATGACAGATATGCAGTTTGGGAGTGCTCTTGGATCCTGTTTGAGGATAGGTCCAGGAATGCTTTTTATTAGCTTTGGCTGATATGACAGCTCTATCTGTCCCTTGATCTCAAAACAATGGTCCATCAGCTGGTAACCTCCAGGCTGGACTACTGCAATGTGCTCTATCTAGGGCTGCCTTTGTACATAGTCTGGAAATTTCAGTTAGTCCACAATGTGGCAGCCAGATTTGTCTTCAGGGTAACTTGGAAAGACCATATAATGCCTGTTCTGATATACTGGCTGCCAATATGTTTCCAGGCAAAATATAATGTGATGGTTATCACTTCTAAAGTCCTGAATGACTTAGGCCCAGGCTACCTGAGAAAAGTGCCATGCTTTGCAAGATCTCCACTATTCATTAAGATCAACACAGGAGCAGTCTGTCTTTGGGTGCCACCTGTTCCTTTGGTGGAGACTTGAGATTGGGCCTTCTCAGTAGCCACCCCTAGGTTATGGAATGCATTCCCTGTGAGTAAAAGAGGCTTATCTTCCTTGGAGGCCTTCAAGACCAGTCTTTTCAGACTGGCTTTTAATGTTTAAATGGTTTTAAAATGGGTTTTCTGTCAATACTTAGATGGTTTTATTTTTTATTGTGAACTGCACTGAGCTGTTTTGCATGGGTGGTATATAAATGAAACAAATATTAAGTCATGTTTTGTTGGTTCTCTAATATTGAAGATGCAGCTATATTCAAGCCTTTCTGTATAATGCCTTGAAAATTATTAATGAGTTGAAGGATGTGAATGTGACATTTCTATCATCGATCACTGGCACATCCCTTATTATTGTGACAAGACCCTGACATTCCTTGGGGATATAATGGAGAATCTTACACCATTGGAAAGTATAGCTCCACTGTGATCTGCTTGCATTGGTCACTTAGAGGTCCATGCAGTATGATTCTAAATCTGTTTATTTAGAAGTAAACCCTGAGCTCAGTGGGATTTACTTCCAAGTAAATATTGCCAGCAAGGAAATGCAAAAATATGTATGTTGTACTTTTTTCACTTTTAGTCCAGCCTTCTGTCAATGAATTCAGGGTGGTATACAAGGTTCTCTTCCCCCACATTATCCTCACAACAAACCTGTGGTCAGGTTGGACTGAGAGATGAATTATTAGTAGAAGCAGCATGCGTTTGTCAAGAACTAGTCGTGCCAAACTAAACCCTTTTGACATACTGGTTTAGTAGATCATGGGAATACTGTGGACATGGCATAGCTTGATTTCAGTAAAGCATTTGAAAAAGTCTTGCATTATAGAGAATCAAGACTAAAAATGATCTGGACAGGCTGAAACTTATTGGGCCAAACCCAATAAGATGAAACTCAAAATGAGGCAAATATGAAGCCCTGCATGCAAGAAAAATCAAATGCGCAACTATAGGATGGGAGAGACCTGTCAGCAGTAGATATGAAAAGCTGACCACAAGTTAAACATGAACCAATAGGGTGAGAATTTTGCCAAAAAGAAAAGTGAATGTGGTCTTTGGCTACATTAACAGAAGCATAGGCCCCATTCAGATGTAGCATCAAACCATGGGTAGATGAGGCTGGGGTTAATCTGTGAAGCTGAGAATCATGCTGCAGACAATCGAGCAACTGTGGTTTTGCAACCTCTGGCTTCTGAGCAGAATAACCCTCCCCGCTTCCTAGTCAGCCCAGGCTGCATCCCACTCACATCACCAGACTCCGGGCAACATGTCAGCACATCAGTAAAGCTGCAACTATTGGCTATGATGTAAGGGGTGTGTGCACAGCACGATTGTGCCTTCTTGGCATCAATCACCTACCCTCAGCAGGGAAAAGATGTATTGACTCTTTCTGCCACCCTTTGTAGCAGTGGCTTTCCTGGAATCCCTAAGCGACACAGCCATGCATATGCACAGTTAGTGATACCCCAGGATGGCATGGGGCTCTTCCAGATGGGAAAGGGGTTTGGGGGGAGAAACACATAAGACTCACTGAGAAATGGGAAGGAGGGGCAATGAGTGAGAGAAGGGGAGGTTCAGTAGAATTTATGCCATGACATAGCCACACAGCTGCTACCAGAATCTAAGTCGGATGTCATGCACAGTAATTGTAGGGGGTGGCTCTGGGACCTGTTACCTGGCTGAGAAGGTGGCCCTGGATAAAGCCAGGTGTATGTCACCTTTGTCAGGAGGATTAATCTAGATTCAACACACCCTACTTTATTTAGCTCCCCTGCTCTTGGGCTTGATGGCATTATTGCAGGCTCCCTGGATTTGAAAGGGCATTAATCAGCAGCAGGGATTGCAGTAGAAATCCATACCCAACCATTGGAAAGGAGCCGACAACCAGCAGCATCTCCCTAGGGGGAATCCATTGCACAAAGGTTCCAGTTGGGATGGTTTGTCAGACTTAAGTTAAACATCCAGAAAAATGATTTGTCATGAGGATCCTTGCTGCATACCCTTTGTGGGGATCCTCTTTTAACTTCCTTGGGAACAGACACACTTTCTTCCTCAGTTTGGGAGGAAGAGACTTGGGTCCTCTTTCCTCCCTCCTCCAGGAAGTGAGGATTGAGCCCCTCTCTTCCCACCTATACTGGCAAAATGTACACTTAACCTGGGGATCCTGCCCCTGCCTATTGGGGACTTCTCTTCACACATGCACTCATTCATTGTTGGAATAAAAAGGAGAGAAAGAGCTTCTCAGTCCCCAGAAAGGAAGGGGATTAAGGGAATGGAAAGGAAAGGTTGTGCTGTCGAGTTGGTGTCGACTCCTGACGGTTTTCTTGGTAGAATACAGGAGGGGTTGAACATTGCCATCTCCCATGCAGTATGAGATGATGTCTTTCAGCATCTTCCTATATCTCTGTTCCCTATATATAGGTGTTTCCCATATTCTGGGAAACACACCAGCAGAGATTCAAACCAACAGCCTCCTGCTCTCTAGGCAGGTTACTTTCCCCACTGTGCCATTAGGTGGCTGGAGGACCTGCTAAATTACCTTTCTGGCATGAAGAGATCTCATACTTTGAATCTTGTGAGCACAGGTGAAGTGTAGCTGGCCTGAGAATCTTGAGGAGGACTCCAGAAGATTGCATGCCCAATTCAAAAGTGGGCTCATCTTATTTAGAGGAAAGTTACCATGGCAACCATGGATTCTACTGCATCATTCTGGGTGATCTCATAAAAATAGGGGCAGGCTATACCTTGAGAAAGGTATGACAAAGATTGTCACTCATGATGTGTGCTAAGGTAGCAATTTGTTACCTGTGCACATGTACTTTAAATATACATGTCACATTCAACCATGCCAGACACCTCATGTGCTGGTGTCCAGTCAGACCACACATGCAGCTCCTTCAACAGAATGGATTCAGAAACAGCTGCCCCAGGTCAGGTGCTAAGACTGTGAAAGGGTTCCGTGCATGTGTGCCCCTTCCTCCTTCCTTGGAAGCTTTTGCATCCATTTCAACAATAATTCAAAGTAGAAGTCTCTCATGCAAGGCACCTTGCTAAGATGTTTGTTTGTCATATTTATATACTGCTTTGTATATACATTTCTAGACAGTGTACACAATCGAAATTACAACAGATTTTTTTTTTTTAACTTGAACAGAATAAAAACAACTAAAATAATTTCCCAGGATAAAAACAGTTAAACGGTTTACATTTTTAATTAACAGCCTGAGAAAACAGGTGTCTTAAAAGCAATCAGAGATAGAGAAGCTTTTTGACAGGGAGTGCATTTCAAAGCCCTGGGGCAGCCACAAAGAAGGCCCAGCCCAGAGTCTGCACCAGACAAGCTGATGGCAACTGTAACCAGACCTCTGCAGAGTCCTTTAATAGGTGGTAGGGTTCATGACAAAGAAGGCGGTCTCTTAAGTACCCTGGACCTAAGCCATTCAGAGCTTTATAGGCAAAGAGCAGCACTTTGTGTAGCACATGGACACATATCAGCAGCCAGTGCAATTCGTTTATAATCATGTATTATATGGTCCCTCTGTGTTGTCCCAGAGAGTAACTTGACTGCCACATTCTTTACCAGTTATAGTTTGCAAACTATGTACAAAGGCAGCCACATGCAGAGTGAATTAGAGTAGTCAAGCCTGGAGGTCATCAGCATGTGTACTACTGTTTCAAGGTCATTTACCTCCAGAAATGGGCGTAGCTAACCTATTGTCCAAAGCTGATAAAAATTGCTCTTGGCCTCTGCCTCAGCCTGAAAAATGAGAGAAAGTTTTGGTTCCAAGAGCACTCTCAAGCAACATATCTGATATCTCAAGATAGATATCAGATATCCCCATCAAACAGGCAAATCTAAAGATAACCCCATCAAACAGGCAAATCTAAACCATCTCTTGGGTCTTGGCATGCATGCATGCACACCCAGTTGGTACCTCCATCTTATTTGGATTCAACTTCAGTCAGTGTATTATCCCTCATCCAGCCCACTATATACTGCTTTTCAACAAAAGTTCCCAAGGTGGTTTATATAGGCTCCCCATCCCCAAAGGGCTCACAGTCCAAAAAAGAAACCTAAGATAGACATCAGCCACTGGAGGGATGTGGTGCTAAGGATGGATAGGGCCATCCTATGAGGTACAGTTGAAGGAGCCAGGTGTGTTTAGCATGAAGAGGAAATATCTGAGAGGATATATGACTTCTGTCTTCAAATATCTGAACATCTGTCATAAAGAAGGAGCAGACCTTCTCTGGTGATCCTAAGGAATGTCTAGAACTAATGGGTTGAAATTACAAGGAAGCCGATTCAAGTGAGGAAGGCTGTCGCTGTAAGAGCTATATAACAGTGGAACAATTTGCCTCATGCAATGTCCTTCTCCAGAGGATTTCAAACAGGAGTGTCATTAGGGACTGGTGCAGGTCCCAGTGCATTGTTTAGAGCTCCGGATCTCATCAGTCACCTCCCTCCTCCATGACCTCGTGCAGAAAGGAAGGACGGGATGGAGGCACCTGGACAGAGCTCCTAGCCTCACCTAGCTCTCTGCTGCTTCTACCGCCATAGGTGCTGTATTATAATAACATGAGACTTTTTAAAAAATGTAATTATTCGGGGGGTGTATACTTGAGTTTAATTATCAAAAGAGTGACTGTGGGCCCCATCCCCCAAATGTTTTAAGTACCTAGCAACACCCCTGGTTTCAAACAGAGGCATGTGAGCACTCTATTCCCCTTAGAGGGTGGTCTGCTGTGGCTTCCCACAGAAGCTGTGGCTTCTGCATTTGCATACAGAAAGTCTCATGTTCTTGCTCCGGCATCTCCAAGACAGGGCTGAGAGAGACTCCTGCCTGCAACCTTGGAGAAGCTGCTGCCAATCTGTGTAGACAATACTGAGCTAGATAGACCAATGGCCTGACTCAGTATATGGCAGCTTCCTATGTGCCTATATCCCTCTGTCAGAGATGCTATAGCAGTTTCTTGCATGGAGCAGAGGGTTGGATGGGAAGACCTTCAAAGTACCTTCCAACTCTACAGTTCTATGATTTAATAGTCATTGGTTCAAGATCACCAAGTGACCTTCATGGATGCATCAGGATTTGAATCCAAATCTCCCTTGTCCTAGTGTGACACTCTAACCACTAGAACATACTGACCCCCTTTTTTAGATTTTTCCCCTCACTGCCCAAAACTACACTTAACAAAACAAAATGAAACATATTTTCTGCCTTTTTTCAAGGAGAAAAATAAGTGGAGCACTCTCTGTCCAGTCTAGAAATCCTAACTGGACAACAGAAAGGAAACAGAGCTCATGTCACTTAACCCAGTGCTCTCCCAGTGGCCATTCGCTCCTCAGACTCCATCACAGTTTTTAGAAAGCTTGTTAAATCTTGGCTTTTTATCCAGGCTTTTACATGATTGTTTTTATTGCTGCTTCTATGTGTTTGTACCCGTGTATCGTTTTTATGCTTGTATTTTATAGAATTTAAATTTGCTTTGTTTTTATATTTTTAGCTTAATATTCTTATTGTCATTTTAGTGTATGTTTTTTAACTTTTGTAAACCTCCTTGAGATTGTTTTTAATGAAAGGCGGTATATAAATTCAACAATAAATAAATAAATAAATAAATAAATACCCCTTACAGTTCATTAGCTCCCCTCTCCTCCTGTCCTGATATTTACTTGCAGCCCATTTGTACAAAATTACCGGAGCCAATTTACTGCCCTGGACTACACTCTCTGTACACCGAAGAAGGGCATTTCACTCTAGACTCTTCAGAATGATCACTTCTGATCATCAAAGCAATCTAACATACTGTAGGTTTATTTTAACAGCTGTTCTCATGAACATCACAACCTTCATCTTTGAAATCCAATGGGAGGTGGCTCAGCATTGCAAGTCTGAAACTTTAGAGAGTGCTGAAATATAAATATGATAGACCTATAAATCAAAGCAATATACAACATGCTTCTGACACTGAACTGTTGCAAGGGAAGGAAAAACTCTATTCACATTGCTATAATGGGCAAATGCATCAACATAATCTTGTCACGATCTTATGGTGAGTCCCCAGAGAAACGGGTTGATGTTTTACTTTAGAATCCTGTTTAACTTGGCCCTTTTCAGGCTGAAAGCAGATGAGAAGAGCAAGATGTGGCTATCTTAAAACAAACTGAAATAAAACTCCACCTCCTCTCATGCAAAGAAAACAAATGCCTGATGTGATATCATCATGTTCCTCATTTCCCTGCCCTTCTTGCCTTCATTGGCTGCCCCTTGTGAGGGTGGTGGGACCTTGGAGAGGGGAGAAGAGGATGTCACAGCCCACGAGTTATTTTTCTGAAAGTGACCAGGAGATAGGTGCAAGTGGCTGCTTTTGGCAGCTAACCTCATCCACCCCCATCCTGTGTACTGCTGAAGTCCATCGCTTTTCTAGACCTCAGTTGATCTCTCATGGGAGGGGAGCTGGTTTATGGGAGGAGAGCTGGTCTTGGGATAGCAAGCATGAAATGTCCCCTTTGCTAAGCAGGGTCTACCCTGGTTTGCATTTGAATGGGAGACTACATGGGAGCACTGTAAGATTAATCCCCTTAGGGAATGGGGCCATTCTGGGAAGAGCACCTTTATGCTTGCATGCAGAAGGTTCCAAGTTCCCTCTCAGGCATCTCCAAGATAGGGCTGAGAGAGACTCCTGCTTGTAACCTTGGAGAAGCCGTGGCCAATCTGTGTAGACAATACTGAGTGAGATGGACCAATGGTCTGACTTGGTATAAGACTGCTTCCTATGTTCCTATATGCCTCTTTTCTACATTCCCCAAGCAACTGAGCAGTCCATGTGCCTGGGGTTAGCACAGCAGTGGAGGAGGGGAGGCAGCCAGGGCAGGGACAGGTGAGTGGGAATGAGCCACACCAGCAACTTGTTTACCGCCCTCCTGCTCTGCCTGTACAGGCCACTTCTGGTACTGACTGCATATGTAAATGAGCCATCATAGATCGAACCCAACTGATATACCACCTCATGTATAATACTGTTTCACTCAGCCAGATCACTCTTGGGGGTGTATGTTCTGAAGTGTTGAGAATTTAAATGACAACATGGTATGTGAACAATTTCCCCTCCCCTCCTCTATATAAATGTTTTCCTGTCTTTTGGCTGAAATATACTTCCGGGCGGGGTGGGGTGGGGTCTGGAATGTGCATAATATTAGATAGCAAAAAGGAACCTCTTTCTTATTCCTTTGTCTGTACAGCTGCAATGCAGCAAACTTCAAGGTGGCAATTTCTGAGTGGCAAGAAAGTTGTCCTGCTGTGAACCTGAAAACATAAACAACAGGTGGTGATGGAGGAAACAGAAAGATAGAAGAGAAGAATTTGGTCCTAAAACTCCAATTAGAAGATAAACATCTGTTGCAATCAGGAAAGCTGTGGGGAAAGTATAGTTCTGAAAGGATGGATTGAAGACACTGGAATGTTGGTAACACATATGCTTGCCCATTAATGTCTGGAAATGGAAATGGAAATAGTCACTTGGGGAAGATGTATTTGAAGGAGACAGGCATTAGAAAAAACATAGGTTTTCCTATCATTTTAGTATCCTGAGTACCTACAATCTTGGGTCCTGCCTTTTTTCCTTATTCTCACTTGACCAAGAAATGAAACTCCAAGTTGGACTATGAAAATGAAGGGTAATGTTAGCAGACAGCGTGCCTCCGCCTCTCTTGGTGGTTTCATGATTCTTTGACTGTGAAACATCAGTGCCTGAACCATGCCATAGGCACATGGTCAGCAGTGCGACTTGGCATCTTCATGCCTTAGAAAAAGCCAGTCTCACACAGGGCTAAAATGGCTGCCATAGTGGGCCCTCTGACAAACAGAAAAGGGGGTCATCTTGGGAGATAATACTTGGCACTAAAATATTACCCCAGGCCTGGGAAGAGCATAGATGGAGATCATGGGACAAAAATATATGCCAATGCTTTGGGGAGTAATCAAGGCCATGAAGGCCTCCTCTCTTTTCACAAAAACATTCTAATGCAATCATTTTGGAAGGTCAATTTATTAAGTAGGCAAGACTGGAGGAAGATACCCATAGGATCTGCTACACTATATTACCTGAAAGAGCACCAGGAAAATGCCTTCTCTTAATCTCATCACCTCTTGGTTTAGGGACCTCAGTGGCTATTTTCCAAACTCCTTACCATCCTAGCTTTTGTGCTCTTAGACAAAGTAATCCCTATATGTTGCCCCCTTTCCCTTTCTGAGAGTGTCCTCAGGAGGACAAGCCAGGACCATGCACATGTCTATGCCACACTGAATCACTGCACCAGTTGAAGCTGGACTCTGGTCAGGCAGCCCTTGAGATGCTTCTTAGGCTTGCTTTTTCTGGGGGCTTGATGGCCTTATGCTGTCTTCCACTATAACCAGAACTCCACCAGCTAAGGTACTTCCTCAACCCCCAACTCCAAGGATCTGAAACCTGAGCTCCTGTCCCTTGCCAGTCACTTCCACTGATGCTGAAGTCTCCCTGACATGGGGCAGCTACAAATTCCCAAAGCTTGCTTCTTGTACTGCCCAGGACCTTCTAGCTCTCTCCAAGATTTCTAGCAGAGGTGCAATTTCCCTAATGTGGGGGATGTTATGAGAGTGTCCTCAGAAGGACAAGCCAGGACCATGCACATGTCTATGCCACACTGAATCACTGTGGATGTTATGAGTTCCCAGAGTCGCATCCCAAACTATCTAGACTACTCCAGCATGCTGTCTCCATGGATACTACTACTGCCCACCACTGCCTATTCAAGCCTTCTGCCAGAGGAGAGGAGAGTTGAGCTGGTCTTATGGTAGCATGCCCTGGTTGCATGACTTGTCCCCTTAGCTAAGCAGGGTCTGCCCTGGTTGCACTTGAATGGGAGACTACATGTGAGCACTGTAAGATATTCCCCTTAAGGGATGGAGCTGCTCTGGGAAGAGTATCTAGGTTCCATGTTCATTCTCTGGCATCTCCAAGATACGGCTGAGAGAGATTCCTGCCTGCAACCCCAGAGAAGCCGCTGCTAGTTTGTGTAGACAATACTGAGCTAGATAGACTTAAGGTCTGAGTCAGTATATGGCAGCTTCCTAGGTTCCTATGTATGTTCCTAAATACCTTAAGAAGGACCGCTAACATATTTGAAGCCTATGTACACAAGCTCTGTGACATTAGGAAAGGCACATAGTCCGTCTCTCTCTTTCGTAATTTTGCCCAGGTTCCAGTGTAGTAGTAGTGTGTCCGAACCAGTCCGGCGGCCATTCCAAAGAATGGCCGAACTGCCGGACCGGTCCGGCCCTGCCTGGTTCGGGTCCGGGTGGGGGGTATGCCTTTAAGGGCGGGAGGGCTTGCTTAGCCCTCCCGCCTCCTTGCCCCCGCCAGCGCCCGTATTTTCCAGTATAGGGGCGCTGGAAACCAGCCGCCCCCCCGCTGCCACCGCCACCGCAGCGAAAGAACCCCCAACGGTACTGCCAGCCCTCCCGCCCTCCCTCCATCCCTCCCTCCCAGCTAGCTGCCCGCCCGCCCGCTCACCCGCTCACCGCTCACCCGATAGGAAACGAGAGGAGCTCCGGCACAGAGCTCCTCTCGTTTGGAAGGCCTCCAGCATAATGGTGTTTTGCGCGCGCACACATGCACGCACCGCAAAGCACGCCGTTCGCCAGAGGCCCGGTCTACCCGCCGGGAAAGGGCCGGGTAGACCGGGCCTCCGATCGCTGGGTAGACCGGGCCTCCGATCGCCGGAGGCCCGGTCTACCCAGCGATCGGAGGCCCGGTCTACCCGGCCCTTTCCCGGCGGGTAGACCGAGCCTCTGGCGAATGGTGTGCTTTGCGGTGCGCGCATGTGCGCGCGCGCAAAACACCATTATGCCGGAGGCCTTCCAAACGAGAGGAGCTCTGTGCCGGAGCTCCTCTCATTTCCTATCGGGTGAGCGGTGAGCGGGTGAGCGGGCGGGCGGGCAGCTAGCTGGGAGGGAGGGCGGGAGGGCTGGCAGTACCGTTGGGGGTTCTTTCGCCGCGGAGGCGGCAGCGGGGGGCAGCTGGTTTCCAGCGCCCCTATACTGGAAAATACGGGCGCTGGCGGGGGCAAGGAGGCGGGAGGGCTAAGCAAGCCCTCCCCGCCCTAAAAACAAGGCCCCCCTTCGGTGCCGGTCCGGACTTCTCCGGACCGTGCACATCACTACAGTGTAGCATTGAACTGCAGGTCCAATGGACCTATGGTTCCGCGCCTCCCCTCCACCATTCTGTCCATGTTCAGACATTGAGGAGCGGGGCCTCTCTGCAAAGCAAAACTGCAGAAAGGTGGAGGAGTTGGGCCTCTCTTCAGTCAATGAAACTGAAGAGAGATGGGGGAGCTGGCTGTGTGGGCTTTCTTCTTGACAGGAGGACAGCCTGCACAGCCAATCGGGCCAGAGTGTGGAAGGAGCTTCCTCCCTGGTCCAGATTGTGGTGCCAGCATTTGAACATAGTGCAGGTGCCAGAGAAATGGAGTTTTTGGTGTTTAAACTCCACTCTGACCAAAGGTTTGGTGAGGGAAACCACAGGCCACTTTTGCCCACAATCTCCATTGCCCTGAGTTCAGACATTTGGGTTAGGAAAACGGAGGTGAAGGGACCTCCTCTTTCATCTGAACTCAGCCTGTCAACCACTGCCTCCCCACTCCACCAAGCTAAGTGTCCTCTCAGGCATGCATTAATTGGTAATTTGGTGTTCTTAAGGTTTGCTAACTACCTCTATATACTGATGTACTTCTGTCCTCAATGAACTTATTCTTGTTTTCAAAATCCTTGTCTCAAGTCTAAGGGTACCTTAACACTGATAACTTTGCAAAGAGGCACCTTTTAACATGCTAATTCTCTTTATTTAGCAGGAGGAGAGTAATTGGCCCTATCGATCCCCAGCACAGTACCTCCAGTGACTGTTGCTGGTGTCTTATCTTGTTTCTTTTTAGATTGTGGGCCCTTTAGGGACAGGGATCCATCTTATTTATTTGTTATGTCTCTGTGTAAACCACCCTGAGCCATTTTTGGAAGGGCGGTATAGAAAGCAAATAAATAAATAAAGAATCCAAGGAAGAAGAAGTCCCACCAAAAAAATAAGAAATGCCATTGAAGCAGCAGTACAGTGGGGAAGGAAGAAGCAGTGTGAATCTTTGCAAACAACAGTGAAAAAAGAAGTGTGGCTTTTCAAACCCCCCAAACTCCCCTTTTTCCTTGACAATTCTTTAAAAGCAAAAATCCAGTGCAACACTAAATCCAATGTCCTTGGTTCTTGTAAACAAGAATGCTCCTTTTGATGCTTTTTTAAGGAGAAACATGGCTTCTCAGGGTTGCTGCTGTTATTAGAAATGGAACATTTTAGGCTTTCATCTCCATGGGAAACAGTGAAGGGAAAAACAGGAGTTCTTATATTGTCTCAATGGAGTGTAGAAAATTTCACTGCTGTCCAGACCTCAAAGGCAGCAGTGCTGAATGAATTTCAATTTTTAAATATCATTTTCTGCTCAAAGGAAATGACGATCCACCCAAAGGTTGCACAAATATGCACACACATACACCCCCCCAATGAAATGAGCCCCTTGCTTCCAGCACAGCCCCCATTCATTTAAATGATTTTCACACCAGAGACTGTCCCAGTAGAATGTACCCAAAAACTTGTTTTCTCCATGCTAATATCTAATATCTAATATATTGTTCCAGCAGTTATGTGGCTACCACATTTTAATCCTAAACCAGGGGTTGGGAATCTTGGCTCTCCAGCTCTTGTTGAAGTACAACTCCCATGATGGCACAGTTGAGCCATCAGCAATAAATGGTAGTTAAAAGGTGATCTAGGCCAGTTGATCAAGACCACCATGGCCACTTGGTTGGTCATCACCTCACACAAACCTGCTGGGTGGGAAGAGATTGTAGATCTGTTTGCTTGTTTGGTTGTGTTTGTATTTAATATTTTGCCTTTCTATACAGAACTATACTCAAGATATTCAGAACTCAGAACTCTACTCACAGTTATTAAATAATGCAGTACCATAAAAATGAACTAAGATAAGATAAAAGCAATCAAAAGCAATCAAGAACTGCAATCAGATAAAACACAGTTTAAAAGGTCTTATCTTAAAAATTTCCACTGAAACAAAACAGTTTTCAGGGCTTGTCTAAAAGCCTGTAATGAAGAGACCAGATGTGCCACTCTTGAGAAGCTATTCCACATTCTGGACCCCAAAAAGTCTCTGTCTCTTGTCCCCACTCATCATGCATCCATTGGAGGGCAAGAGTGAGAAACCACCAAGGTTCATAGGAAGTTTCATGTGGGGAAAAGAGATAAGAACATAAAGACAGTCCCACTGGATCAGGCCCAAGGCCCATCTAGTCCAGCATCCTGTTTCACACAGTGGCCCACCAGATGCCTATGGGAAGCCCACAGGCAAGAGATGAGGACATTCCCTCTCTCCTACTGCTACTCCACCGCAATTGGTATTTAGAGGCATCTTGCCTCTGAGGCTGGAGGTGGCCTATAGCCCTATAGATAATTGAGATAATGTGGTACTTGGGCTTTAAATGTACAGAATTCAAAACTAGGGATGTGCACGAAACCATTTGGCGCTCCATTCTACGTGTGCTGAACTGGTTCTGTGGACCAGCATTCAAGCCAGTTTGAAGGTTGGGGGTGGATAACTTTAAGGATGGGGGAGGGTGCTCTTACTCCTCCCCCTGCATTTTCCCAGTTGGCACTGTGTATTCAAATAGTCCGGCAGGGCAGCAGCATACTTCCCTGCCACCCCGTTTCTTCCTATGACCGGAAGTTCCTGGTGTGTGTGTGTGTGTGCATGCAGAATAGACCAGCGACAGTGGAGGGAACATGGTGGGAGGGGTAAGAGCACCCTCCCCCACTCTTAAAGTTATCCCACACACACACACACCTTCAGACCAGCAGGTGCCGGTTCTGTGCACATCCCTAGTCAAAACCAGTGCTTTGAATTGAATCCAGGAAGAATTATCAGTTAATTATGCTGGGAAAGAATTAAAGGAGCAGGTTTGCAGCTTGGAGTATTATTGGATCTAGCCCTGGCCCCAGATGCACAGGTAGTGGCGGTGGCCAGGAGTGGCTTTGCCAACTTCATCTGGCACACCAGCTGGCCCTTTCCTGGAAAAGTCAGACTTGGACTTGGACATTCAGCCTTTAGTCATCTCCCAGTTGGATTACTGTGCTTTACATGGGACTAAAGATAGCTCAAAAACTACAATTGGTCCAGCCCTTGAAGACAGACTCAAAACAACAACTGGTCCAGAATGTAGCCACCAAGGTTTTGTCTAGGATCTGCAACTGAGAGACAAAACCTTGCAGTTCTCAGATCTCAGACTGCAAATTCTAGACAAAATCTTGGTGGCTACATTCTGGACCAGTTTGGGCCTTTCTTCAAGGGCTGGACCAATTATAGTTTTTGAGCTATCTTCAGTCCCATGTAAAGCACATTACAGTCATTCAACTGGGAGGTGACTAAAGGCTGAATGACTGAGTCCAAGCCTGACTTTTCCAGGCAAGTGCACAGCTGGTGTGTCAGTGCCAGATGAAGTTGGTAAAAACACTCCTGGCCACCGCCACTACCTGTGCACCTGGGACCAGGGCTAGATCCAATAATACTCCAAGATGCAAACCGGCTGCTTTAAGCAGCATGCAATCGATGCCTCTTCCGACATCATCAAAACCTTCAGCCAACAATAATTCCAGCTTATTCTAGATTAAGCTTTAGTTTGTTCACCTTCTTCCACTCCCAAACAATGGGTTCCAACTTCTAACATGTCCCCAGGATCAGATAATATAAATGAAAGATAGAGCTGGAAGTTATCTTCATAGTGATGGCAAACAAGAACCATTCTCCAGATGATCTCACCCAGTGATTTCATGAGAGGTTCCAGGTGAATCAGCAGATACTCGGTCCCCTTGTCCATTTCCCCAGCACTCAAGTTTGGTTTCCCCAACCCCGACACACACACACACACACACACACACACACACACACACACACACACACTGTTGTTCTCAGTGTTCTCAGGTGCTGTTCTCAGTGTTCTACTCATTTTCTGTTTATAACGTACAGCAAGGCCTCACATGTATTCTTTATTCTTTATTCAGTACACACAGTATATCAAACCACAATATTAAGAGCAATCCCCCCACCCAGTAAATCAATTCTCCTGCCAGCAGTGGTGCAGCAAGAAATCTGGTTTCTTTGTAGTGTTCTAGGAAAGTTTCTTTCTTCCAGGCATGACATTTTGCCTTTCAATTTACATACAAGAGAGTGCACCCCCCGTCAATATAAGATTCATCTCTTTAAGGACTGCTTAATTTCTGTATAGCCCCTCAGAAGGTGTTCAGTTAATGGATATCATTTGCCTATGTTGACTAAAAGGGGGTGCTATGGAAGGATGTATAGATTCATCCCTATAATTACAGGCACCATCCTTTCTGGGAACCTGCTTGAGCCTGACAGATTTCCCCTGCTTTCTGCCAGCAGTCTGGAATATTTCTTCCACATAGCCTTTTTAACAAAACCCTAGAGCAAATTCCATTTACTTCTGGAGACTCAATAGCTTTCATTTGTGTTCCATTACTAAATATTTCTGGCTCACTGATTGTGAAATTATTCAGGAATTTTGCATATACAAACACTGTCAGATGGCATAGATTTGATGGGTTCCTGTGCAAAAGCATTGAAGAACTTTTTTTTTAGTTGCTTTGTCACTATTGGATTTTCTCCATTCCCTTTGTCAAGCCTTCCATTCAGCTTTTGTTGTGTGTGGTGTGTGTGTTAAAGTCTTCCTTTGCCAGCTTCTCATTTTTTTATGTTCCAGGAAAAAGAACAATGTTTATATATGACTTCAGGTCATATCCAGAAGACAATGGCAACGGGGCGGCAGGGGGGTATGCTACAGCCCCGATGGGCGTTAAAAAACATGGACGCCAGTGGGGGGAAAGCAGCGGGAGAGATAAGTGCACCCTCCCCTGCTCTTAAAGGGAGACGCCCGCCGTCTTCAAACCACCCCACTGTGGTTCCATGCACATCCCTATACAGAGCATCTGCACCTTTACTTTCCCCCACCTGCCACCACTACTGCCGATTTCTTCCCCTCCCCACCCACAGCCACCTTCTTCCCTGCCCGCTGCCACTGCCATTTCCCCCCACCCACCCACTGCCACCACCGCCTTGCCCACCTGTCCGCCAGCACTGCAGCTTTCCTCTCCCTCTGTCAGCAACTCGCTTGCGAACTCTCGTGAGAGCTGCTACACATGGGATTAGCAACGGGTATGCCTTAGAGAAATATAGAGAGAGATGGGATACCACCATGAACTGCTTAGAACAATGGCTTCCAAGCTGTGTTCTGAGGAATCCTGAGTACCTTAGAAGCTCATAAGAATTTTCTCAATGAGAAAAGGTCTTTAGTGAGAAGATCAATAATGCATCCTTGAAAAACACCCTTACTGCTTACACCCTTATCCTGCCTGTCTTTCATTACAAGCAGCATAGATGAAGTTCCCAGGTGGTCTCCAGTCTAGGCATTGAATAGTTCCAGGCCTTCTCAGCTTTGAGAAATAGTTGCTCTGTGCCTTCAAGCCATGCCCTAATCCTCTCAGCAGGGTAAAACTTCCTCTACAATCTGCAGCCACAGGAACACTTTGGGGGTATTCTAGAATGTTCATGCAGAGCAACAGTGAGGCCCAATTTTTGCAGCAGACAAGTAGATGTCGAAAGGATTCCCTGAAGAAAGAGAATTTTTGAAAAAACACTGCCTTTAAAGAAGAGTTGGAGACAACTATCAGCAGCAGCAGCAACAACAACAACAACAACAGTGCATTAAAGCTCTGCGTAGTGGGAAGGTATTATGGACATAGAGTTGGACGTAGACCAGGAAGACTGGAGTTCCTGCCATGCTCAGTCATGTATCAAGCCCACCTGGGAGTAATTTGGTTGTCTGCACAGCCTCTCTAAATATTGCCCTTTTGCTTTTGGATCTTGCACATAACCAGTTCACTTTGACGCCCTTAATCATTGTGACTCTTACATTCCTTTCCCAAAATATTATGTGTGCTCATTCTCTGTGCTTAATGATCAACAATCCGTAAGCCTCACAATTGTACTATGCAGCCAAATAGTCTTTTGTTGGAGGGCTTTCCTTTTTATTTTATTGTTTACTGCTCTCATTACAAGCACAGGCATGTTCATTTTTATTACATAATGGATGCTGTTCTCAGTATTCTACCCATTCCCTCTTTATAGCGTATTCTTCCTTTACCATTTCTACACTTCCGTTGCTGCTTCTTTATTGAGCGTGTGCGCACACGCACACACACACACACACACACACACACACAGTGCCCAACCACAATCTTAAGGCCAACCCCTCCCCCCAACAGAAATCAATCATCGCTGGCAGACAACTGGACTAAATTACTGAGTAGTACAAGGGATGAGCCTGAACCGGTTCGGCACCTCCTTAGGGAAGTGCTGAACCAGTTTGGGTGCCAGCAGTCAAACCAGTTGACCTTATCTGATCCTCTACCACCCCAATACTTTTATGGCTGATGTACTTGCTATACTTGCTGCATAGCCTTTTGAACAGCAAGTGCCACACCCAAAAAAGGTGGTGGAGAAGCAGGTAAGGTCCTGCTTACCTGCTTTTTAAAGGAACTGACCCCCAACCCACCAGCAGTTGCCCAAGCTGTTCATGCACATCCCTAAGTAGTACTACTCAGGAGTTACTCTAATAATCATGATGTCAAGTGCTGATTATTGCTTCAGGTTTCTTGCCCTGAAAATGGTGGTTGGGGCCTAAGAGCCTCTGGGGAGTCAGGGCTAGCACCAGTGCACCAACATAATCCTGCTCTGGGCAAAGAGGCACCCTTTACAGTGCTAACTCTTATACTTAACAGGAGGGCGAGCAACTGTCCTTATCTAACCCTAGCACAGTATCCCTTCCAGTGGCTGCTGCTAGTGTTTACCTTGTGTTTTGTTTTAGATGGTGATCCCTTTGGGGGACAGGGAACCCTCTCCTTCTTACATAAACTCTTGTTGTTGTTGTTGTTGTTGTTGAAAAGCAGTATAACCACAACAAAAACAGCAATAGCAACATGACTCACATGTTGTGCAGGCTTACACTAGCATTTTTAAATGGCCCACAGTCCTGCAGCACTCCTAAGGAAGTGTTGGTGGTCTTGTGCAATAGCTCGCGTGCGCAAATACTTACAATTGTGTGCCTGCACTTCAGGAATGCAACATACATTGGAAACAATGAGGCCATTCTCACGCGCAGGCAAAACCAGGTTAAGGAGGTCCAGCCCTGTTTCACCATTGGAAACACCAGTGTAAGCCTAAGCATCTTACAGGTCACTAATAATGAGGATGTTGTGAAAATGCTAGAAGGGTCTACTTGCTACCTATCCCTAAAGAGGATTGTGGAGCACCACATGTGCACTCTTTTGGTACAGAGCAATGAAGGAGGGGTGGGTGGTGAAAGCCTGTGTCTGATTGGGTCCATCATGACTCTTCCTCCAGCATGGATTTGTTTCATTGCCCTAAACTCTGAGGAAAACCAAGGAAAAGAATGGGCTCCATCAAGCCGGAGAGGGCATTTAGGAGCCACTATGTCAACAACCCAGGCTGTCTCCCCATTCCAGAGATTCACCAGGGCCTTGACATAATCACCAGCTCTGGACAATGGAAACTCTCCTGAGGGCTGTCTGGAAACTGAGTGGATCCATAAGCCTCCAGGAGCAGACCATTCTAATCAGTCCACAACCCCTGCAGAGGGCAGATGAAGCAGTCAAACTAAACCCCACCAGATGGTGATCTGAACATGACGGGAGTTATCTCAAACTGCTCCACCTCCAGATCATTTATTCCCTGGTCCGCAAAAAAACAGATCCAGAGTGTGTCCAGCCATGTGGGTAGGGCCAGATACCAATTGAGATAAGCTCATGGTTGCCATGGAGGCCATGGAATCTGGAGCCTCTCTACTCCTACTAGGGGGACCTCAGCATGGACAATGAAATCCCCCAAGACAATATGCTTGGGGGAACCCAAAGCAACTCCCATCATCCCCATTGTGGATGGAGATGAAGAGGATTATGGTCCAACAACATCTAGGGACTATACTTTGAGAAACTGTGTGATAGATTTTTCTAAAATTATGTATGATGTGGAGAAAGTAGATAGGAGAAGTTTTTCTCCCTCTCATAACATTAGAAGTTAGGGCCACCCAAAGAAATTAGAAGTTAGGGCCTCCCAAATTGACTGGCAGTAGATTCAAAACAGACTACAGAATGTCTTTAGTCTGTCTTGAAATCCCATCAGTTCATTATGTACTTCTTCCCACATTACATAATGAATTATTGGGTTTCACTGCCACAGTGATGTCACTGGCTTAGATTTTGTGAAAAGCACTCAGACAAATTGATAGAGGATAGGCCCATCAGTGGCTGTTCATCCTGATAGGTTATGTGGAATCTCTGGGTTCATAGGCAGTATACCATTGAATACCAGCTTCAGAGGAGTAATAGCAAGAGAGATGCCCTGCTTGTGGGCTTCACATCCATTAGTCATGGCAGGAAACAGGATGCTGGCCTAGAATGTAAGATGGATGTGTGGTCTGATCTGGCGGGTCTCTTATGTTCAATGGAGTCAGTTCACATCTTCAGCTGTCAATCTTCAAGTGTACAAAACCAATTATCATGTGTGGAACAGGTCTAAATGATAAGGAAAGCTACGGATTGGAGAGTTTATGTCCCTTAGAAAAATGTGTTTGTGCATAAGAGGTAGAGACTGATGTTTCTACTGAAATGCTATTCTCATGTTAGTGAATATGAAATGTATTTGTTTGTTTTAAGGTCCAAGTTATCTAAATGTCAACCTGTTTGTTTTAAAACTGGAAGGGATAAGGCTAAAGCCATACAAGTTAAAGTAGTAGAGTATTCTGGTGAATCTAAAAAATGAGGGTGTTCCAAGTCTCAGCCACCCTGCCAAACCATGCCCACCAAACCTTCTCTTAGCTCCCTCCACCTAAGCCTCCATCCACCCTTTGACCTGCTTTATCCCAATGTTGCCAAACTCCTCATCTTCCTCCTGTCAGTTATGAGAACTAAGTGGAACTGCCATGATCAGAAGCAGTATATCTCTGAAGACCAGGTGTTGGTCACAGACAGAGTACTGGGCTAGACAAAGACAAGTGACTTGTTGCCCAATAAACCAAGTTCAAGGCAGAAGTGGGGACTGAGTCCCAGGGACCAAGGAAGCCAATTGTGTGCTTCAACAGCATCCATTTAGAGAAGGGAAGCTTGAGCGATTGTGACTTTCCAAGGCCATCAGGTGAGAACAGGTGAGAACAGTTGGCAGAGGTGGGGTCTAATCCTTAAATACCTGACTTGCATGGCTCCCATTCATTCCAAAGGTCATGCAAGAGAGTGCGCTGCTCAGTGGTGCCCTTTGTATTTAAACCACTTCATGTGACCTCCAAACCATTTTAAGGGGCATATTGTGAATGTACACCTGCTATAAGATGTGGAAATAAACGTTTTGTCATGGTCTATGAAACCAAGCAATGCTATAAAACACAAAGTTATGAATAATTTTGATGGCTCCAGAAACTGATACACTGGCCGCCTTCGCATGTAATGCCAAATTGGAGGCAAACTAACCTTCAGTTCAGCCCCCATGTTGTCCAAATTATCGGAACCACAGTTCTCAGACTGAAGCGCAGTTCTGATTCTGCCATTTGGGAATGAACTCTTGGTTTGTAGTGAGTTCAACTCACACAACCAAGAGTCCATTACCTCTACTGTGTCATCCAGATTGTGAATTGAACCCAATCTGGAGTTAACAGAGGAAGCTTGGAGCTCCTCCTACTGGCTTCCTTCCCATTGGCTGGTGCAGACTACACTTCCAGGGTCAGAGGATACCCATGCATCCAGTAACACCCTCGTTGCTGGCTCCCAGACTGAAGATAGTGATCCTCTGGCAGCACGTGAGTGTGTGTGTGTGTGTAGGCAGACCCGTTGCAAATCTATTGGATCCATGGTTTGCCATTCTGTGTGTAGGCAGCCAATATTTGGGCTCAGATAGCAGAATATCAACTTATGTAACACTGAAATTTCATGTTTCATGTGGTTACCGTACCCTGTGAACTGTTTTTCAAAGTGTACATTGATCATAAGTGACAAGATGACAAGCTCTGAAAAATGAAAACCTAAAGCACTATTGTATGCTTAAAAAAAAAAAATCCATAAAACTTTTTAGTACTTGAAGTAACCATTGTATAGTCATGTTGGATAGATAAAGTAGATTGTACAAAAGAATCCCTGTTATTGCTTGTGAAAGTATTACCGTAGTTTGCTGATATAGATAGATAGATAGATAGATATCCTATATCGCTGCTGCCCGATATAGGTGTGTTTTCCATAGTCTGGGATTCGAACTGGCAACCTCTGGCTTGCTGGTCAAGTCATTTCCCTGCTGCTCCACAAGTAGGTCACCCAAAATGCCATCCCTGTGGTGAGTTCTGCACTGCATTCAGCATAGTGTGAGTCTATACCTTGGCTCCACATTTCTACAGGACATGGAGATTCATGGCATGATGGTAGTACCCTGAATGGTATTTCTAAAAGTTGGCATGGCAGGAAGGAGTATGTGGAGGCATTGCCATGCAGATGCCTTTTTCAGCAACATCTCCCTTGGACATTTGGCCCTCACTAAAGTTGTATGTATGCCTACATATTTTATAATCAGAAACCAGGAGCATAATTTTGTATTTCTTCAGTACATCCGTGTCAACTGCTCCCTGCTTATCTGGAAATGAAACATGATTAATTCTTATATTGCCCTTAAATTCACATGGGTGTCCACATTTTTTTCCAGAGATAGAAGGCAAAGTATATAAGTATAAAAATAATAGCATCTACTGCTTCACATTAATCGAACAATAATTTCGGGGGGGGGGCACTTTCCCCCTTTGCCCCCACTGTGGATGCCCATGCATACCCAATAGCTACTGTTTGCCATCTGGAGAAACATACACATGCTCCTTTTCCTTACAACTAAGTTCTGGTTCATCTTTGAAGAAGCATATCACTCTCATTCTCAGGCGGTAAGCAAGACGGTCAACTTGCCTATCTTGATCATAAAAATAGAGGCTCCTCCTGGCTACAAGTCTAGCAGCAACCAGGCAGCTTCCTGAGGCAAATGTGTGGGTGACACCAGAGGTAAGCAGCATAAAGGCATCCCATGATGGACATGTTGATATGGACAAAAAGCTGTGGCCAGGGATTAGAAATGCTGACAACATGCTTGCTTCAATTTATTTTAGGAAAACTTCACTTCTGGGCAACATGAAATGTGTACTAGCACAAGCGCTGCAAATAACTCCCAACCCTGTTGTAGGTTATTCTATGCATTAAGCCAACATAACACAAAAGGAACTAACCCCAGAAATTGTGTATTAAAAAAGCAGAGGAATTATGGGCAAGTCCAGTTTTACCCACTCACTCATTAACTGCAACACATTGAGGCGGTTCTCACGACCTCCAAAAAGCAGGCTAAGGGAGCCAGCCTAGCCCTCTTTTTGGCAGTCATGTGTTGCCACGGGAGCTGAGCGGCTTCCGGCAGCAAACAGCCCTAACTACCCCTCCCCTTAGTCCAGGTTAGCAGAGCGAGCGCTCCGCTAACTGGGATTAATGGATCGTATGCTGCCGCGGTGTGGCTCCGCGCCATGGCAACTCACAAGGAGACCCCCAACCAGGAGGCTAAAAAGCAGCCTCCCGGCTCGGGGGTCTCTCCAGTATGCTCTGTGTGCTCACGCAGAGCATGTTGGAACTTCTGGGGCCATGCGGCCCCCAAACTCCCAAGCCCCCGCCAGCTCCATAACGGAGGCGGCATTGTGTGGGCGGCCGATCCGGCCACCCAGGGCACACCGGAGGATCGTCTGTGGGGAGAGCGGGCTATGCCCGCTATCTCCACATAACCCTATCTGGCAGTTTCCACTGATCGTGGGAACCGCCTCATTGCGTTCTGTGTATATACTAGCTAATGGCCGTTGAAAGGCCTGCCTTTTATGAAGTCCATATGTTTTTGGAATTTTCAAATAATACCTTTCCTTTCCTTTCCTTTCCTTTCCTTTCCTTTCCTTTCCTTTCCTTTCCTTTCCTTTCCTTTCATTCCATCTCATGGAAATAGGTTATACTAATCAATTGTTGTTGTTGTTTTTTTAAAAAGGACAATAGCAGCTCCTCTTAAAACTTTACTTCCTCATTATCTTTTCAGATAATTCACCCTATTCACCCCCAGCACAGTACCTCCAGTGACTGTTGCTGGTGTCTATCTTGTGTTCCTTTTTAGATTGTGAGCCCTTTAGGGACAGGGATCCATTTATTTAGGTATTTTTTCTCTGTGTAAATTGCCCTGAGCCATATTTGGAAGGGCAATATAGAAATCAAATTAATAAAATTATAAAATCGCCAGGCTTAGATCAGATGCTAGTAAATTGAAAGATATGAAAGACAAGAAGCTGAAGAATGAACACACCAAACAGTATCTGATCCAAAAATACCACCTAGATTCAAGGAAAATTTGAGAACTTTATTTAATAATAAAGCAGCAAATAACAGCAGTGTCAAAGAAGATTAGCAGATACGAAGCCAGAACTACACAACACAGGCAGAATCTCCAATTCCAGTCCAATCAGAGACGTTTCTACCAAAGCATAGAAGGAGAAACTGCAAGAAACATAGAAACTCCAAATAAAGAAGAAACAGTGCAGTACTGGGGGAAATTATGGGACAATCCAATAGATTATAATAAAAAAGCAGGCTGGATGAAAGAGGTCAAAAAATGTAACCAACAAATGCAAGATCTAAAAATAACACCAGAATTAATAAGTGAAAGAGCAAAGAAAATTAAAAATTGGACTGCTCCAGGCGATGATGAACTGCATGGCTTTTGGCTTAAACACCTAACAAGCCTTCATAAACAACTATCAAAATAGTTCAATCACATTTTTCAAGCAGATGATATTGAACAATGGCTAACAACTGGGAAAACTCATCTCATCATGAAAGACCCAGCAAAAGCTGCAGTTCCAAGTAATTACAGACCGATAACCTGCCTGCCAACCATGTTCAAATTATTAACTGGAATAATAGCAGATGAAGTGATGCAACACTTCTTAACTAATAAACAGCTTCCAGTTGAACAGAAAGGAAATTGCACGAACACCAGAGGCACAAAAGACCAGCTGCTGATTGACAAAATGATTTTAGAAAACTGAAAGAGAAGAAAAACCAATCTAAGTGTTGCATGGATTGACTACAAGAAAGCCTTCGATTCATTGCCTCACACATGGATACTCAAATGTTTAGAAACAACTGGTGTCGGCAAAAACATTCAGATATTTATTTTTAAAAAGCAATGAGCATGTGGAGTACACAGTTAACAATCAATGGCGAGACACTTGGACAGGTTAGCATTAGAAGAGGCATTTTGCAAGGGGACTCACTATCCCCTCTGTTGTTTGTATTCACCATGACCCCACTTTCACAAATACTAAACAAAACAGGCCTCGGATACCAAACATCTAAAACATCAAGTCAAATCAACCATCTGCTGTACATGGATGATCTGAAGTTGTATGGAAAGTCCCAGTCAGAAATCGAATCACTGCTAAACACTGTCCGTATATTCAGTAGTGATATAGCAATGGAGTTTGGACTAGACAAGTATGCTGCATTAATAATGAACAGAGGGAAAATAAGAAAAACAGAAGGAATAGAACTGCCCAATGGAAGCAAGATCAAGAACCTGGAAGAGAAAGAACATTACAAATACTTGGGCATTCTCCAGGCTGATAACATAACACACACTGAAGTTAAAAGAAAAATTGGAAGAGAATACATCAGGAGAGTTAGAAAAATCCTCAAGTCCAAACTCAATGGCGGGAACACCATACACGCCATAAACACCTGTTATCAGATACACTGCAAGAATAATAGACTGGACCCATGCAGAGCTAGAGATGCTAGATCGTAAGACCAGGAAAATCATGACCATCAATCATGCTCTGCACCCCCGCAGTGATGTAGATAGGCTATACCTCTCTCACAGCTCAGGTGGAAGAGGAATGCTGCAAGTCCATCAAACAGTAGAGGAAGAGAAAAGAGGCCTTACAGAATATATAAAGGACAGTGAAGAAGATGTACTTAAAATGGTCAATAATGAGAAACTATTCAAAACCAATGAAAGAAAGCAGGCCTACAAGAAAGAACAAGTCAAGAACCAAGCAGAAAAATGGAGAAATAAGCCCCTGCATGGTCAATATTTGCACAATATAAGTGGAAAATCAGACATCACCAAGACCTGGCAATGGCTTAAGAATGGCAACTTGAAGAAAGAAACAGAGGGTTTAATACTGGCTGCACAAGAACAGGCACTAAGAACAAATGCAATCAGAGCAAAAGTTGAAAAGTCAACAACAAACAGCAAGTGCCACCTTTGTAAAGAAGCAGATGAAACAGTGGATCACCTAATCAGCTGTAGTAAAAAGATCGTACAGACTGACTACATACAAAGGCATGACAAGGTAGCAGGGATGATCCACTGGAACATCTGCAAAAAATACAAGCTACCTGTAGCCAAAAATTGGTGGGACCATAAAATGGAAAAAGTTGTAGAAAATCAAGATGCAAAAATATTATGGGACTTCCGACTACAAACAGACAAACTTCCACCACATAATACACCAGATATAACTGTAGTCGAGAAGAAAGAAAAACAAGTTAAAGAATCAACATAGCAATACCAGGGGATAGCAGAAGTGAAGAAAAAGAAATAGAAAAAATAAAATACAAAGATCTACAAATTGAAATTGAAAGGCTGTGGCAGAAAAAGACCAAAATAATCCCAGTGGTAATTGGCACCCTAGGTGCAATGAGGCCTGTTTTTCCTCTTGCTGATTGGTTTCCTGGCACTGACTTCTGAATGGCTTGTGATCTCCTTGCTTTTTGGTTGTCTTGTTATCATACAAATCAAGTGTTGTCATGGGCAACTGTGTTCGCATTGGCTTGGAGGGAGAAGGGAGGGAGGAACACAAAAGGAGGGAGTTTTAAAATGTATTCAAAGGGATTGGAAGGCAGAAAGAGCCCTTATAATGGGCCTCTCTTGAAGAGGATACAACAGGAGAGAAGGAAGGAATCAAGGAAGATTTGATTTTATAGTTTTCTTTTCTCAGCACTGAGTATAATATGCTGTGCTATTGCTGCTATAACTATCTGGTTTTGCTGGATCTCAAATTGACAAAGGCAGAACTTGGGTGCCCGCCTTCCTTGAGTTCTGGTTTGTTTTGTTTGTGAGATAGTGTTGTGGCAAGAAATGGACAGTGGCAGCTCTCTGTGTATGTGTCTGTAATACTTCTTGGTGATTGCTGTGATGATCTCCACGTCTGGCCTGAAGACTAACCTGTGCTTTACTCACTGCTCTGGTCTGCTCTGCAATTTACATTGTGAGGCATACTCAGTCAAAATGTGGCTGAAGTTGCTCAAGCTTGTGGCTATGCTTGCTGCTAAGTGTATTGCTGTGGCAGCTGTTGCAATGCTAGGAACCTAAGGAGTCATAATTGCGTGTGAGAGAGCAATTGTGCCAATGATGTTACTGCAGTGCAGGCACTGTGGCTGTCAGTGGATTCTGGGTCAGTGATTCTTCTTTTTCTGGCCATTTTTGGACTGTGTTTGGAATGTGTCTTCTATGTTGAGAGCAGCAGATTCCCTTTTACTGTGTGCTCCTGCGGTGTTTTTCAAGGCAGGGTTGCAAATACAAAACTTATGTGCAGTGCACTCTGAGAGTTCCAGCCATAGGGAATGATGGGGAAATTTGAGACACCCTATTGTTCTCCCATGGGTAGCTCCTAAGGACATCAAACTGAGTTGTGTGGTAAGACATGATGGGTGCTACCTACCACCCAACCTGCAAAAGAAATGGGCAAGGTGGCAGTTTTAAATAAAATTTTAACCTTCCCCCAAACCCCCCATAGGATCCTATGGGGATTTGGGGAAAGATTAAAAATATGTTAAATTCGCCTGCTTGCCCATTTCTTTTGTGGGTTGGGTGGTAGGTGGCACCCATCATCCCCTACCACCAACCCAGCTTTGTGTCCATTGGAGTTACCCATTGGGAACAATGGGGTGCTTTGAATTTCCCCATTTCTCCCCATGGCTGAAACACTCAGTCTGTTTTGAGTTCATTTCAGCAAAACAACCAGTTCAACCACTGTTTTGATGAAGCGTTTTGGCCATCTGCATTTTGTTTCGAGCTTGAAACAAAATGCAAAATCCATTTCATGCACATCCCTATTCAAAATAATACTTTAGCAGTAATTAAAACCTACAGTTGTTAACAAAAGGTTCCGTAAAAGGCCTCATGGAAGAGGAGGGTCTTGATGGCTTTCTTAAATATTGCCAGTGAGGCTACCTGCTAGCTCTCTCTGGAAAGGGCATTGCACAGTTGGGGTGCCACCACAAAAAAAGCTCTGCCTTTAGTTAATGCTAGCTGAATCTGCAACAGTAGCAAGCCAGAAAGCAGAGCTTGTAAGGCTAATCTTGATGCCTGAACAAGTTCATATGGGCATAGGCATTTGTTCAGGTGCCCTGGCCCCAGACCATATAGGGCTTTAAAGGTTCAGCAACTCCAAATGTTGGACTCCTGCTTTTGGTTACATCTGTCAGTTGCACAACTTTAGAGAACACACTAGAACTGCATTATAAAATGCTGACCATTTCAACATGAAACATAACAGCAAACAAGTGTTAGATATTTGCAGTTGCAGGTAGGTTTTTAGCAGATCAGATTTCCTTACTCAGTGGGAAACATGAATTATCCATTGACAACCTCATTGCAGAAATAATTTATTGCATACACATCTTTGCTCCATAATGTGGGTGGAAAATACATAATGCATTTTATGCTAGTGCAGTTTAAAAAAAAACCAGTCTGTTGACAGCTGACAGCCTCTGATTTTGTGGTGGAGGCATCTACAAATGTATAAGGTTTGCAGAACCAATGTACTTAAGCCAGAGGACAGAAAAAATGAACACTGAAAGAAAAGTATCGTGGAAGGGAAATGCATCTGATTGATAGCAATGCTTTCAGCAAATGAGTACAGTTGCCATTATGTTTCTGGGAGTGCTGTATACATATATTATATATTTTACATCTTTCAGAAAATATTTCCTTATGACTTCATTCACCATTGTGGACAGGAAAGAGAACTCTCTCCGAATGTTGCAAAAGGCAAAATCCAATGTGGACCCTGGGAAATGTTGCTCACCTATTGAAACTCTATGTGTTTATCTCAGAATTCCTGTCTGCCTGAGGAAGTACCCTCACTTTCCCCACTGAGTTAGTATCAAATGGCCAGGATTGAGGAGGTGTGAGGTAACATTAATAGTATTCGGTGTTTTGTTATTAATGTTTGCATCTTGTTTTGTTAACATTTGTAACTCTTGTTGCCTACCCTGAGCCCTTGGGAAGGGATGGGACAAAAAGTGCATTTAATTAAATAATGGACTAAATACATAATTCATGTTATGAATGGTGAGGAGAGAGAGTGCAGAGAGGGGAAAGTTTTGCCCTTCTTATAACTGAACTCTGCATCAAACAACAAAATCCATTGAACATTCAGAAAAATGAGGAGCTCCCCCTCATAGTTGCTGGAACTTAAGGAATGCATTTCCACTGAAAAGGGGTGAAAGGGATTGGATACAGTCAAGGAGGATAAGTAGTGGTGCTGTTAACCATGAGCACTAAATGGAACCTCCAGCTTCAAAGGCAGTAACTAACATTCTGCACAGCATCCCACTGATTCATGGGCAGAATGCACGCTGGCTCCCTCCTAATCCGAAGCCCATCCACACTGCTAGTGAGAGTGGAGAGGCACAGTTGCTACTATGAATGACACCCTCACTGAAGGAATGCCTTCCCCATCATTCCCAAAGGGAGAAGCTTTATAATATTTGTAAGCACGGAGCCTCTCCGTGCTTTCCAGGAGTGTAGATGGACTTCGGGATAGCAAGAAACCAATTTGTACGCCCCAGACTTGGATCAGCATTGATCCGAGCAGAAATCCTAGCACTGTGCAGGATGCCAGCCAGTGTACCTCTGAATACCAGTTGTTGGGGGACAAAGAACAGGGGAAGGCTACTGCCTTCATGTTCTGCTTGTGAATTTCCCTGAAGCATCCAGGTTGGTGAAAAGAGATTGCTAGTCAAGATAAAGCCTTCAGAGCAATTCTGATGTTCAAGCAAAGTTTTGAGATAGACAGGATTCAGTAATGACTTGACATTGGAAGGTGGTTAAGGGCATTATCACCATGGCCAGCATAATGTGTGCTACTGTAGGTTTATCCTTTGCCTTCAGTTGTGTGGAAATAGAGGCTGCAATTCGACCAGCCCTTTAGGTTCCTACCAAAAAGTCAGCCTTGTAGCAAATTCCCCTTCCCAGTGGTGGTGTTGCTAAAACTGCCCTCCCACTAGCAACTATCCACTGACTGCCTCTCCTCTCTCCTTAATGTTTAATTATGGAAGCATATGATGAGACATATGCATCTCATCAACATTTCCCAGTTCCTGCGCCATTTGATTGGCTGCCAGAGGGTGGGTGTTGTGCAAAAGTGCATTACGAAACGATATTCTGTCACACGTTTACATAACTTCAGGTTACAGGGATGAGAAGGGAAGGGAACTCCAGATAGTGTTGCTGGTTTTGACAGCAACTCCATGTTGGTTGACACTTCTAGTGCTTCTCAGACACTCCTTGCCCTGAATATGTATTTAACACAAACCCTGTTCACATGCTATATACCAAGGTACATCAAGTATTTTAGATACCTCCAGTTGATTGAATGAGTGATTGATTGATTGATTGATCAAAGTGCAGTCAAGACGGTGTCAACTCTTAGTGACCACATAGATAGATTCTTTCTAGGATGTTCTGTCTTCAACTTAGCCTTTAAGGTCTCTCAGTGGTGCATTCATTGCTGTCGGAATCGAGTCCATCCAACTTGCCGCTGGTCAGCCTCTTTTTCTCTTTCCTTCAACTTTCCCCAGCATTATGGACCTCTCAAGGGAGATGGGTCTTCGCATAATGTGTCCAAAGTATGATAATTTGAGCCTGGTCATTTGTGCCTCAAGTGAAAATTCTGGATTGATTTGTTCTATAATCCATTTGTTTGCTTTCCTGGCTGTCCATGGTATCCTCAAAAGTCTTTTCCAGCACCAAAGTTCAAAAGCGTCAATGCTTTTTCTATCTTGCTTCTTCAAAGTCCAGCTTTCACATTCACAGACTTGGGAAAAACCATTGTCCAAATGATCCTAATCTTTGTAGGTGTAGACACATCACGGCATCGAAATATCCTTCCCAAGACCTTCATTGCAACCCTATCAATTGCTAGTCTGAAATGTATTTCTTGACTGCTGGATCCTTTACTGTTGATAGTGGATCCTAAAAGGCAGAAGCTATCCACCACTTTAATGTCTTCGTTATCAATGCTGAGGCTGGTTGCTGTACCTGTTGTCATTAGTTTAGTTTTCTTTACATTGAGTCATAGTCCCATTTTTTTCACTGTGCTCCTTGAGTTTCATTACTAGATCTTGCAGATCATCTGCATTCTCAGGTATCAGAGTGGTGACATCAGCGTAGCACCGGTTATTGGTGTTTCTTTCTCCAGCTTTAAAACCACACTCATCTTCCATTCCAGCTGAAAAATATACAGTGTACTGTGCTTGATTGGCCAGCAAACTCGCCTGACCTGACCCCATAGAGAATCTATGGGGCATTGCCAAGAGAAGGATGAGAGACATGAGACCAAACAATGCAGAATTGCTGAAGGCCGCTAATGAAGCATCCTGGTCTTCCATAATACCTCATCAGTGCCACAGGCTGATAGCATCCATGCCACACCGCATTGAGGCAGTAATTGCTGCAAAAGGGGCCCAAACCAAGTACCAAATACATATGCATGCTTATACTTTTCAGAGGTCCGATATTGTTCTATTCTTCAATCCTTGTCTTCTTGGTTCCATGTAATATTCTAATTTTCTGAGATTGTGGATTTGGGGTTTTCATGAGCTATACGCCATGATCATCACAATTATAACAAATTAAGGCTTGACTTATCTCGCTTTGCATGTAATGCGTCTGTCTCATATATCAGTTTCACCTTTTAATTTGCATTACTGAAATTAATGGACTTTTGCACGATATTCTAATTTTCCGAGTTTCACCTTTATGTTCAGTATATAAGTGTCCATGTTTAGGGAAGAGGAATTCTCTAATTAACCTTCCCACCCCCTCACTCTAAATTATAGACACAGGCATTGCCTCAGAGTTGGGGGAGGAGGGAAGTATAGTCACTCCACTCCTTTGCCTATCAGCGGGAGCAAAGGTCTGAGCTCCTCTCCTGGAGTCCACCAGACCAACAAACCCCATCCCTGCTGATTGTCTCATCTTCAGCAACCCCTGCCTTAAATAAAGCCCCGCATTTAGAACACTCCAGCTTGCAACCCCCTTCCAGCTTGCTCTTTCTTCTCCGGCCAGGCAAGTGGATTGGCCACCCAATCCCTTGCCTCCCGAGGTGCCTTTTTCTCCCACTCTACCCCCTTCACTATCATTTCTACACAAGGCTGCAACTTATGTTGCTGATATCATTGCTATTCCCTCTCCACCATTCTGCTGCCTCTTGGGCTGCACCCGGCCATCCCCCAGCAGCTGTTGCATGCCTCTCTGAGCCCTTCCTGACTTCTGACAGGTAATTACTGGGGTTGTCCTGGTGTCTTCTCTCAGCACACTGCCGTTAGACTGGGTAAACAACCTTGTCTCACAGAGGAGGGTAGGAAACCCTGACAATAAGTTTAATAATTAAGGAGAAAGTAGACAGCCTTTTCTTACTCCTTTGCCGATCTGGAACCAGTCTGTTTCACCATGTTCCATCTGGACTGTGGCTTCCAGTCCTGTGTGTAGGTTTCTCATGAGAACAATGAGGTGTTCTGGGATTCCCATTTTCCTAAGGATGTTCCACAACTTGACATGGTCGACACAATCAAAGGCTTTTTTGTAGCCAATAAAGCACATACTGACTTCTTTTTGATATTCTTTGGCTTCTTCAATTATACAGCATGCATCAGCAATGGTGTCTCTTGTTCCTCGGCCTTTTCTGAAATCAACTTGAACATCCAGCATTTCCCTTTCCACGTAGGGCTCTAATCTGTGTTGGATGATCCTGAGTATTATTTTGCTAGCATGTGAAATTAAGGATGCTTTCACACAAATTAGGCCATACAATACTTTATTCTATCCTTAATTTTGTTCTTTTTCCTATTATTTTGAATGGAAGGGTTGTATTCCCCGGGTACCGCTAGTAGCATTAAGTCATATTCCGGGATGTAGTACTCTTGAGAATGTAATCAAATGGATAAGGATTAGAATTGTCCTGATGCTCAAAACTCATGTTTTTGGGGAAGTGAGGATTAACAATACACATGTAAAACTAGATTATGGGATGTAAAAAGATTGTTGCCTCTTATGTTGGATAGGATGCAAACAGCATGTTAAGCAAAAGGGAGATGCAGCTTCCACAGTTACATTGGTAGAAAATCTAATTTCCAAGCTGCCCTTAGGCTCCAGTACCAACAAAAGGTTGGAAAAGAACATGTAGGTGGTGGAGAATTGTTTTATCCCTGTTTGAAGCACAGAGCTGGCACAAAACTTGCAGTCCCCTTGATATACATACCTTTCTTTTCAGGCAAAGCTCTTCTTTCTCCTGCTTCTTTCTGTCTTCAAATCCTGCATCAAGAGACAAATATCCCAAGATGCCTGTGCAGCTCTGTGGAATGCCAGGCTGTGCATAACAGCAGCTGAATGATCCAAATGTTAGGACCGCAGTCACTACTGAAATTTGGGGGCTGATGAAAGAGGCAAGATTTATGTTACCAGACTCACTCGCTACATCATTTCTGGATGCTCCAACCCACCCCGCAAACAAGAGAAAATTAGCCATTTTCTCTATACTTGGAAGAGAAGCTGTAGCTGACTGCATTCCAGAAGTGACAGGTCGTTCTGATAAGGCATTTTCCCTTGGTGCCTTCAGGCCATTGCAAGGCTGTCATGGGCTAAAGGAAATGCCCCTCTGATTGCATCAGAGCATATACTGAGATATTTGGGGCAGACTAAATTGAAAGAACGGAAGAGACAAAAGCCAAAGAAATGCAAGCTCCCATCCTCCCATAAATGTTGATAAGAAGCCCCAAAGCTAAGTTGAACTTCTCGCCTCATTTCCTTTCTGCTGTTAACAAAACTGGGTGAGTAATGTCAGAAATTGTGTGTGTCCCCTTACCATCGCTGTTCAGGTGATTGCTTTCAGCACTCCTTTGTGAAACATTGCCCTTTGTTTAAGGAGCACATGGAGGGAAATACCTCAAACATAACCTGATCAATACTAAATATCCATGCCTTGTATGGAGCAAACATTTCTCTGTCTACTGCCATAGAACAACCCTCAACATCTTCCTCTCTATACTTATGCAAACACTTCAGTCATGCCTCAGAGTATGTTTTTGCCTATAAAATCCTCCCCAAAGAAGGGACTGTTTTCTTGCATTGCTTGTACATGCATTCTTGCATCAATCTCTGCACCCAATACTGCTTGAATGCACCCCATAGCTCACCATGTGCTTGAGCCAACTGGTTAGAAGGACCCACCGAGACTGCAGGAAGCTATGAAACACGGATTTCCTCTTTACTTTTCTTTCACCCTCAAACCTCTCTCCTGCTTCTGAGCACTATGACCTGGTAAATGTGCTTCAGGATTAACCACCTTCTTTTCACTTTCTGTACCTCAATAAAGCAACTCTAAGGTCATTCTCATGACCCTTTTTTCTCTTGATGTACCTCAATATAGCCTGGTCATGAGAAGCGCTGGGATTGGTCCCAATCCCAGCCTTCCATGACAGGGTAGCCCAGGTTTTTTACCTAGGCTAATAATGGAGTAGAAGGGTGCAAGCACACCCTTCTACCACACTCTCCACCGTGTGTGAACATGTATTGCCTGCAGTCTGAGCATTCACAAAGCTGAGCAGTAAGAGCACCCGGCAGTGGGAGAATCCCCCAGTGCACCATGCTCCTGGTATGGTGCATTGTGGGATGCTGGAGGACTTCCTCTTCCACCTTCCAGCTTTGCCTCTCTGCATGATATGGCTCATGTGCCGTGCAAGTGGCAGAGCAGCCTGAAGAACTTTGATCGTGTGCAAGGAGGCCGGTGAGCCTACCTTACTGCAAGCGCTCCCCACCCCTGACATTTTCAGTCATGAGAATGACCTTCCTTTGTTTTCAAGGCATGTGTTTACTCTCTTTTGTCCTTTTCAACACGTCCATGCTGTGACCAACTTCCCCAAAGTACTTTAAGATTAATATAGCTGCTGGCTGGTCTGCACCCATTTGAAGCTAATTTCCCCCACTTTGAGCCAAGCGTCGTCACAAAGGGTGATTACTCTGCCACAGACCCCTTAACATTGAAGCCATTTCTTGATGACTGCAGCTGAGAACTGAGATGGTGGTATGGCTTCAAACACTCAACCCCTTGGTAACTATAGTTACCTCTGATGGAGCCAGCCAAGATCTAACACTACTGGGTGAGGAGGCTGGGTTGTCAGTCAACTGGAAAAATAGCAGCCAGTGGGAAGTTTTTGTTTGTGTGTTTCAGTATTTGTTTGTTTTAGCTGTGAGGCCAGTCACCATCACTACCACCACCACTACTACCACCAACATAATTATTTGTTTGTTTGTTTGATTGTTTGTTATATTTATATCCGGTCTTCCTCTGAGGAGCTCAAAGCGCTGTACATGGTTATTTTTATCCTCACAACAAACCTGTGAGATAGGTTAGGCTGAGAGATACGCGATTGGCCCAGAGTCACCCAATGAGTCTCATGGTTAAATGGGGATTCAAACTCGGGTCTTCCTGGTCCTAGCCCAACACTCTAACCACTGCGCTATGCTGGCTCTTTTGATGATACCACTTTTGATTAATATGCCACTTTTGGTGAAAAGGTTTCAAAGCTGTTTACCGGCGGGGGGGGGGGTGGAGGAGGTTGCTAGAACCACGGCAGTTGTCAGGAGACAAAATCAAATTTCCCCCTGAGCCATTCTTTTAGTTGTATTCCTCAGGTGGGCAGACAGATTTTCCACTGGCTTCACCATCGCTCAACCTAAACTACTGGGTTCTGTCCCTGATTCCAGTCATGGAACTGAATTTAGTTCTGCCCTCTGACCCAAAGGGTTCTGTCACCTCTCAGGCACCACCCAGGTGAAAGAATTTTGATTGCAGCAATTGGCAACCTCACTAGGAAGCAGCCTGATGGATAAGAGGCAGTGGTGAAAAGGCTTTCATTGGGAGAGTCATTGTTATTTATTAGCCAATGTTCAGGACAACTCACCAATGTCATTTTTCAGAAGTCATCGCTGGACTCTTGTGCTTACATTTAGCCATGACTTAAATGTGATTGTGCCCAAGAAGAACCTCCTTGTATCAGACCAACATCTATCTAGTGTCCATCAGCAGCCAACCAGCATGTGGAGCCAGCGTGGTGTAGTGGTTAGAGTGCTTGACTAGGACTGGGGAAACCTGAGTTCGAATCCCCATTCAGCCATGAAGCTCACTAGGTGACTCTGGGCCAGTCATGTATCTCTCAGCCTAACCTACTTCACAGGGTTGTTGTGAGGAGAAACTTAACTATGTACATTGCTCTCTGGGCTCCTTGGAGGAAGAGTGGAATATAAAAGTCTTTTTTTAAAAAAGGTAGTAGCAAGGACAGGAACTCCACCTCTCCAATCTAGAGATGAGCTCTGCCCTCAGCATTCCATAAGGTCCTGGAAGCAAAATGGACCATTTTTCTTTTTTAAAAAATTTCTTTTTATTTCAATTGGATGGAAAGACTCTCTCCCACACACCACTCTGCTTATGCCACACTGATCGGCTTCTACCTTTACATCTGAAGGTTGTCAGATGAAAAGGCACAAGTCATGTCGGCAGCCAGAATAAACAAACCAGGGTTTTATACCAAAGCAAAAGTAGATTATTTATATTTACCAACAGTAGCTATCAATGATCCAGGATTTGCTCTGACTAACGCATGAGATAACACCATAAAGAGAAGCACCTGGGGGATATCACGTCTTTTGAAAAATAGCATGCTGCACATTATCCTTCATCCAAAGCAAATGTCGTTTGAAACAGAAGGGAAAGACTTTGTACTGTGGCAATGACTTTGTTCATCCCATAACAGTCATGTGTGCTACAATGACATCAGATGGTAAAGGAACTGGGAGACTTTCATCTTAAGCCTTCAGCTAAACAAAGGATTCTCCTTTCTTGGGGACCAGAGGCAAAGAAAGCAAGAAGAGCAAAGTCTGTATTTGATCCCCATGTAAAACATGTTGGTCTTCTTTAGCAAGATCGATGGATTTGAGATGCCTACAGCAAAATAAAGCATCATACATATAGTGATGTAAAATCTCTGGGAATATAGAAGGCCTGGAAAAAAGAATTCCATTCCACTCCCGGGGGGGGGGGGGATTGTTTGGGAACACTTGAAATATATGTGGAACTTACATTTATTTCCTAATCAAATCTAAACTAACTCTACTTTGATATCATGCATTTATTATGAATCGCACACTAGGGGTGTGCACTAGGGGTGTGCAAACAGGTTCAAATCAACCAGTTTGATATCAAACTCGTTCAGTTAGAAGGTTTGGAGTTGAACTGAACCACCCCAGTTTGGCTCAACCCCGGACCAAACACCACCACCCCAATTCGGGGGTGTATCAAACTTTTTTTTCATTTTTTTTAAACTTACCCCCTCCTGTTTCGGGCATCTTCAGCCCTTTCCTGTGCCTATTCCCCAGCGTGGTGGCCATTTTGGAGGCCACTGTGCCTGTGCGTGGACCGTGCGTGGCTGGGGACCCTGTGTGGCTGGGTCAATAAGGAATGCAAAAAGAGAGTTTAAGGACCATACAGCTAGGAGTATCAAGGGGAATAACAAAAACTTATCTAAACATATCAGAAGTAGAAAACCTATCCATGCGTGGTTGGTTGGACCCTTAGGTGATGAGGGCATGAAAAGGATCGTTAAGGAGGATAAAGAGATTGCAGAGAAGCTGAATGAGTTATTTGCTGCAGAGGATACTAACCATATACCAGCTCTGGAACTGAGCTTTTCAGGCTTGGAAATTGAAGAAAGGATGTTCTAAACTGTCTTTAAAAAACCCTTAAAATTAACAAATCTTCAGAGCCAGATGGCATCCATCCAAGAGTTCTGAAGGAACTCAAATGTGAAATTGCTGATCTCCTAGCAAAAATATGTAACTTGTCCCTATAATCAGACTTTGTATTGGAGGACTGGAAAACAGCTAATGTAACTCTGATTTTCAAAACAGGATCTGGGGTGATCCAGGAAAATACAGGCCAGTTAGCTTGACTTTGGTGCCAGACAAATTGATGGAAAGCATACTTAAGGACAAAATTGTTCCCCCTCTGTGTGGCCTGAGTCCTGCCAGGCCAGACAGAGGCCCATTGAGCAGACACGGCGACCTCCAAAATGTCCACTGCGCTGAGGGGGAAAGGCTGAAGAGTGGCCAAACGGCCAATTTCTTAAATAAAGAAGGCCGGCGGGGGAGGGGGAACCTCTGATGACCCCACCACCACCTCGGGCAACTCCCCCAGAGGAGGTAAAAAATTAAAAACAAAACAAAACTCGTGAACCCTCCCCCAAGACCAAACCGAACTGGGAGGGAGTTCAAGAGGGTGCCAGACCAAACTGGCCCAGGTCCAGTTTGGGTCCAGTTCAAACTTGAATCGAACCGGACCAGCTATTTCCATGCACCCCCTTAAAATCTTCAACAGACTGTGTTACTCGCAATGCTTTTCTGCTGACTCCCAGTCTCCAGTCTTGGAGATCTTGACATACTCCCACTCTTGACATACTCAGAAGCCTCACAGCATCATGAGCTCTCCGTCTGTGGCACATGGGGACAGCTTACTTAGTTGAGAGTGGGCCAGTTGACCCTAGATTTGGCTCCTAACAAGCAAATTGGAAAGGGGAGCAGATGCATGCCCTCCCTGTGTTGGGATACCCTAAGTAGACCCCAGAAGTTAACTAAAGCATGTTAACTATCAGCCAAAGCCACTCTGCACTCAGAATACAAATTAAATGCACAAATTAAATGTACATGGGAAGCATGGCTTATTATCTGCCATTATTGCCTCGGTCCCTCCCCTCCTTTAAAAAAAAATTGATTTTATATAATAAGAAATATAATAAAAACATGATTACATCCAGAATTTCCAAATAACCTCAATTACATATGGCATTTCAAGAAAAAATCATTGCCAACCTATCGCCAATCTCCCAAATAACAAAGTAACGTAGAACATATATAAAGGAACTTCACACAAAATTTAGTAAATTAACAGAAAATAAAAAGCAGACAGACACTTCCCAATTCTATGATCACAGCATTATAATAACGGAAAGAAACAATGTCTAATTTAGGAGAAATAGCTCAAGAAGAAATTATAAACCAGAATGCATGCTAACTAGATTCCACTATGCAACCAGGTAAAGAACTATCTACTTTACAATAAAATAAAGTAAATACCACCAAAATATCCCATTCATGTATAAAGAAAAGCCCAGCTATTTCAGATAATATTATTACTAATTAAGATATATGTTAAAATGCAGGTTAACTAGATTTTACTATATCATAAAATAAAGTAATATTACCAAACTGTCTCATTCATAACTAGAGATAAGTGAGGGTATATTATATTGCTACTAGATAAAATGTATATGAAACTTTGGTATCTAAATAATATGTGTTAATATAAAAATTTAAGTATCTAAGTACTTTATTCTGTGCCAGTGTCCGTGTTATAATTAATATATGTATCGTTAGGATCTAAAACATGTATGCCTACAAACACTAATGAAAAATAGTAAAAGAAAAAGGAGAAAAAATAAAATAAAACTCATCCAGCTGTGTTTATTCTTTCTTGTTCAAAAATAATGGAAACGGTTAGACCTTAAAAAAATGTCCATATCCCAATCTTGCAGAGTGACCTCAAGCCAAAAAAGCACTGACCAACTGAATTTACAACATGTAAGGGGATATGTATAGTAAGGTATATATAAAGCTTCAGTATTTGAGTGATATATTTAGTATAAAAACTTGAGTAATGACTATGACAATGTTAGAATTGATTAAAACGTTGTTAAGATCCAAAAGAAGGTCATCCAACTATGTTAATACTTTTCCATCCAAAAATGATGAAAGCCATTGTTCCTCGGTAAGTGTCCAAGTCCCAGACTTCCAGAATAACCTCAAGCCAAAAAAGAACTGACCATCTGAGTCTAAAACATGGTTTTAGGAAACCAGTTGTGTTGTCTACCTCCCCTTCTTTTGCAAAGGATAGCAGCAAGCTAATGTGCCAATTAACTCAGCAGGAAGAACACAGATAAGACTCACAGAGGTAAATCTCCCCCCTCACAAAAGAGGTTGAGTCCGTGATAAGGACCTAGAGATGCACCCATTAAAAGTACTGATTGGATTACTGGTCCCTCTGTCCATGCAGATTTCCTGTTCTCAAGTCTATGAAATCTATTTTCATGACAAACAGCCTTGGCAATTCCCACATTGTTACACTCAGGAAGAGCGATCAGTAACAATTGGATCCTTACTAGTTCCACCCAACACACCTATTCAACAAAAAAAGAGGTCAATTGGAATGTTCCCCTGGGGCATATTTTGGGATGTAACAAGCCCCAATGCCATGATCCTGTGTGATCTTTGCATACTAACTACCTTGGAGTCACCAGCTGCTTGGGTGATTTACTGTTCACAGGCTGTGTTCAGTATTTCATACCACTCCTCAGATCAGCTTTCTTGCCTAGCCTGATCTGCCCTGTCTTCCTTGTTTGTTTGTTTGTTTGATTGATTTATATACTGCCCTTCCAAAATGGCTCAGGGAGGTTGCAAACATAGGTTCCTTGCAAACATAGGAAACTGGTTCCATGGAGGAAGCACCCTTGTGTATTCACTGCTATCAACCTTCAACTTCTCCATCCTCCAACCTTCTCTCCCCTACCTTTGACCAAGCTGTCTCTGAGGAATGAGGTCCTTCGGTTGTTGTAGGAACCCTGAGGTCTCTTTGTCCAGATCAGGTGATATAGACATTTGCCCCTCGCCAGTGGCACACCTAGGTAATTTTGGTGCCCGGACTGCCCCTGCCCTGAGGGCCCCCTCCCCCCACTTACAATTGCGAGGAGCTGGCTTCAAAAGGATCTGGGGAGTGGGTGACAAAATGACAAATGTGGTTCAATGTTCAGTAAGCAAGTGTGAATGGATGCATATTGGGGCAAAAATCCCAACTTCATATATACACTGATGGGGTCTGAGCTGTCAGTGACTGACCAGGAGAGGGATCTTGGAGTTGTGGTGGACAGCTCATTGAAAGTGTCGACTCGCTTCACGGCAGCAGTGAAAAAGGCAAATTCCATGCTAGGGATCATTAGGAAGGGGATTGAAAATAAACATCCTAATATTATAATGCCCTTATACAGCTCTATGTGCGGCCGCACTTGGAGTACTGTGTGCAGTTCTGATTACTGTATCTTAAGAAGGATGTTGTAGAACTGGAAAAGGTGCAGAAGAGAGCAACCAAAATGATCAGGGGCCTGGAGCACCCTCCTTACGAGGTAAGGCTACAGTATGAGGGGCTTTTTAGTTCGGAAAAGAGGCAACTATGAAGAGGCTTGGTAGAGATGTATATAATTATACACGTAGTAGCAAGAGTGGATAGAAAGAAAATTTTCACAACACTAGAAATTTCATCCCATGAAATTTAGGACCAACAAAAGGAACTATTGTTCACATAGCACATGATTAATCTATCAAATTCTCAGTCATGGGATGTGGTGATGGCCGATAGCTTGGATGGCTTTAAATGGAGCTTAGACAAATTCATGGAGGACAGTTCTTTCAATGGCTACTAGTCTGGTGTTTATGGGCCACCTCCAGCCTCAGAAGTACGATGCCTCTAAATATCAATTGCAAGGGAGCAGCAGCAGGAGAGAGGGCCCTCACCTCTTGCTTGTGGGCTTCCCAGAGGCATCTGGTTGGCTACTGAGTGGAACAAGATGCTGGACTAGATAGGCCTTGGGCCTAGGATGTGCACAGACTAGTTTGTGCACTCCCAGGAGGACAGGGGGTTGCTTTAAGGGGACAGGGAAGGTGCTGCCTACCTGTCAGCCCCCGCCCCACTGTTTTCCCCCTGATGATGCTCTCCAAAAAAGCAGGCACGTTGGGTTGCAGAGGTCCTGCTTGGAGCCCCAATCAGTGTCACCATGCTCTTGGCTGACACACATGCACACAGCACACACTCGCACACGCATCGGCCATGAATGTGGCAACACTGTGCGAAGCTTTAAGCAGAAAGACTGCAGTCCAGTGTACCCACTTTTTTGGAGAGTGCCGGCAGGCGGGAAGTGATGGGGAGGGGACTGACAGGTAGGCAGCACCTTCCCTGTCCCTTAAAGCAATCCCCCCCCGCCCTTTGAACCTGCTCGAATGCCAGTGGACCAAACCGGTTCAGCGCTCCAGGAAGGGAGTGCCGAACTGGTTCCGTGCACATCCCTACTTGGTCCTGATCCAGCAGGGTTGTTCTTCACACCCCCAAGACACTCCAGATGGACACCATGTTGCAGGGGAGCAACAGTAAGTGAGAAGGCACGCCCTCGACTCTTGCCTATGGGCTTCCCAGAGGCATCTGGTGGGCTACTGAGTGAAATGGGATGCTGAACTAGAGAGGCCTTGGGCCTGATCTAGCAGGGTTGTTCTTATGTTCTAATGATGAACAAAGCAGCCTGTCATACCACTTTCAACTCTCTTTCTATGCAGATGTATATTTTAAAGTGAGTCTAAACTCCATCACTAAGCTCCATCTAGCTTGTCTCCAGTCTAGCACAGTATATGGGTGTGAGATCATTTAAATTGCCACGACAAAACAGAAAGTTTATCACATGTATGTTGGGGAAAGTTTTAGTGATTCATTTCAGAGGCAGAAGGAGAAAGGATACCTTTGGGCTCTGTGAGAACTAACCAATGAGAAATCTGAATGTGTTTATTCAAGCATGTTTAGACCTTCGGAGAAGCCCCCAGAAGGAATCTCTGCCTCATTGCTTTTAAGCCCTCCATAAGCTTTAGAGGCCGCCCCAGGTTACTGTCTCTAACACAAGTTCAAATCATCTTGAGCATCTGTCCCTTTCGTTGCCTTTAGCATTTTGGAAATGAGGTCATTTCCTTTTTTTAAGAGCACACAGTCCTAATGTTTCCAGTCTTCCTTTTAAATTGGGTTCACTGAATCTTTTGATCTTTCTGGTTGTCACCCCTTTAAATTTTATTGGTTTCATTGGGCAAATCCTCAGCAGGTGGAAACCTGAAGAATTCTGTTGAGCTTGGTAGAGTTTTACAAAGGAGACCGCTGATGGTTTGATTTTACAATCCTAAAATAGGCAGGGGAGAATAATAATAATATATAACATTTACAGAGGGTACGGTGCTAGATTTATTTTGCCCCTTCATATTGCAATCCAGGTTTCATAGCTATGGGCTACCATCCTAACAGCTCTTCTGAGTTTTCATTGGCTTCAGTGTGGTTTTGCTTTCACAAACGTTTCTCATTTCAGAGCTGCAGCCAGGCTAATCCTTAGAGTGCTGGACTAGGACCAGGGAGACCCAAGTGCAAATCCGATTCAGCCATGATACTTGCTGGGTGACTCTGGGCCAGTCACTTCTCTCTCAGCCAAACCTACTTCACAGGGTTGTTGTGAGGAGAAACTTAAGTATGTATTACACCACTCTGGGCTCCTTAGAGGAAGAGCAGGATAGAAATGTAAAAAATAAAATATAATAATAATAAAATAGATCCATCTTTCTTATGATGACATTCCAGCCCCTCATTCCAGCATAGGCTTCTCCAAGGTTGCAGGCAGGAATCTTTCTTAGCCCTATCTTGGAGAAGCCAGGGAGGGAACTTGAAACCTTCTGCTCTTCCCAGAGCAGCTCCATCCACTGAGGGGAATATCTTACAGGGCTCACACTTCTAGTCTCCCATTCATATGCAACCAGGGCAGACCCTGCTTAGCTAAGGGGACAAGTCATGTTTGCTACCACAAGACCAGCTGTACTAAGAGTTGATACCATAAAGAGCTGTATCTCCAACAGTTTTTCTTCTGTCTCCAGGATTTCCTATCAAAATAAAATCATGAAACTAAAAAGAAAGATTGAGTCAGATAAATGTGTTCTTTCTTAAAGTACAAAAACTCAGGCATCCTGACCCAGGGAAAGTGAGGGAGTGGCATAAAAATGGAGTACAGCAGTCTGAGAGGGTTGTTGAATTTAAGGTTTCCACTTCTTTGTGGTAGGACTCCTGTGACTTCAACAGCTGCAAAAAATGCACCAGCGGAAGTGCATTCTATCACTACATCTTCAGCATGGAAAAAGTCTCATGTGTCCCACTGTTTTCCTGTCTCTCATGCAAGCTGCAGCTGTTATAATAACTGGAAGCCTTCTAAGAGAAGGTTTAACTACTTGCCCAGGAATTTCCTGAATGACTTAATTTGACATAACTAGTTATCTGGAAAGAAGAACTACTATAGGCTTTGTTTGAGCTAGGCTGGCAAATAGGGGGCCCGGAGTATTTCAGAAGCCTCCACCTTGTTTTAGATCACTTGTGATTCTTCCTCAGGACCACTTACATATCTCTGGCCAGTTCACCTGTTTGGCACACTTGAGTGGCCATGCTTATGCACAAGTAATTCATTGGGCTTCTGTACTAGGTAAGCACACCAAAGGGTCAAATCCCTCAGCATCAAATTTAATTTGCTGAAAGTAAGAGTTTCCCTTGTGTTGATAATGCTGCTATGGTTAGATACTATGACAGATAAGCAAGAAAGTACAGCAAAAGGTCCTAAAATCCACCTTTAAAATTTTCCAATTTAACTTATCCAAAAGTAAAATTGCAAATGGCCTCATAATTTTCAATCCCTGGCATTTGCAGCTTAAAGGGTAGGAGGTCTGGGAAATGCCATTGTCTGAGCTCCCAGAAAGCAGCTGCCACTTAGAAGAGACCTTACTGGTCTGTCTGGGACAAAAGTATTAACACAAACTTTATTAACACAAAGTTCTAGGTCATGATGTGCTCTAAAACAGCAATGTCTAATTTCTACATTTAGAGAGCTCTTTCCACACGGCCAGTGAACCACTGTTTGCTGCGTAGAAGATTCTGGGATAGGTTTGAAGGACCGTTAATAATTTATTATCATTATTATTATTATTAATTCAATTTCTATACCGCCCTTCCAAAATGGCTCAGGGTGGTTAACACAGAGAAATAATGAACAAATAAGATGGATCTCTGTCCCCAAAGGGCTCACATTCTAAAAAGAAACATAAGATAAGACACCAGCAACAGGCACTGGAAGTACTGTGCTGGCGGTGGATAGGGCCAGTTACTCTCCCCCTGCTAAATAAAGAGAATCACCATGGTAAAAGGTGCCTCTTTGCCCAGTTAGCAGAGGAATTTAAATGGGGCATTAGCAGTAGCTAGGTCTCATTGTTGCTCCTCATGAACTTGCAGGGATCCTTAGAATAGTGGCTGTCAAAGTGTAGGTTACAACACAGTTCCAGGTCATGGGATATTTGGCACTGGGGCCAGTGTTCACTCTAACAGAGATTTCCAGATGTTGTTCACTACAACTACCAGCATCGCCAGCTGCAATGGCCTTTGGCTGGGGATTCTGTGAGTTGTAGTCAACAACAACTAATGACAACGGGTACAGCAACCAGCCTCAGAACGGACAATGAAGACATTGAAGTGGTGGATAGCTTCTGCCTTTTAGGATTGACCATCAACAGTAAAGGATCTAGCAGTCAAGAAATACGCTACAGACTAGCACTTGGTAGGGTTGCAATGAAGGCCTTGGAAAGGATATTTAGATGCTGTGACGTGTCTACACCTACAAAGATTAGAATCGTTCAGACAATGGTTTTCCCCATGACACTCTATGGATGTGAAAGCTGGACTTTGAAGAAGCAAGATAGAAAAAGCATTGACACTTTTGAACTTTGGTGCTGGAGAAGACTTTTGAGGATACCATGGACCCAGGAAAACAAACAAATGGATCATAGAACAAATCGATCCAAAATTTTCACTTGAGGCGCAAATGACCAGGCTCAAACTACCATACTTCAGAATCATTATGCAAAGACCCAGCTCCCTTGAAAAGTCCATAATGCTGGGGAAAGTTGAAGGAAAAAGAAGAAAAGGACGACCAGCAGCAAGGTGGATGGACTCGATTCCCACAGCAATGAATGCACCACTGAGAGACCTTAAAGGCCAAGTTGAAGACAGATCATCCTGGAGAGAACCTATCTATGTGGTCGCTAAGAGTTGACACCGACTTGATGGCACTTGATCAATCAATCAGTCAACAACATCTTGGAATCCCTGTTAGAGGGAACACTGACTGGGGCTCTTCCTAATTCAAATGTCTGTGACCAGTGACAGCAGACAAGTGAAACTCAGCTTGACTATATTTTATATGATAATTTAAAAATATCTGAATAACTTATTTGTCTAATGTATCGGTTAAGTTTAAATAGCATGTACTGCCCTAGTGTGATATTATGAAGACACTTATGAGAATAAACTATTCTTTTAGGTTATGGGGATAAGTGATTTCTACTGCAGAGAAAATAAGTTTGGAAACTTCTGTCTTGGCATACACCTCACTCTCTCATATGAAAGAATGATCAGTTAGCTGTCTTTCAGGAAGGTTTGTTCACCATGGCTGCTGGGAATCCCTGAGAAGCTTCCTGGGAATCTCAGCATTCCTCATGTTGGAATTTACTATGTAGTATTGGCCACCTTCGCAAATAATGGATGTGAGAAGCAGGATTGTATTTACTGGTCCCACCCCCATTCCCCCTGCCATGCTCCCAGATTATTCAGTCTGGAGTATGGGATATTGAGGCAGGGATAGGGGGACTAGCTGCACAGGCTTCCTCCTTCTCATGAAAAACAGCCATGGCAGCCAATCAAGCACAAAGAGAGGGAGGAGCTTCCTATCCTCAACTCCAGTTCCAAGCAGTGGCAGCCTTCGGATTATATGGCACCATGTTCTAACCAGAATTTTTGCTGTTGAAATTGAAGAGCGACTGAGGATTCAAATTGGAGCCAGTGTGGTGTAGTGGTTAGAGTGCTGGACTAGAACTGAGGAGACTTGAGTTCAAATCCCCATTCAGCCATAAAACTAGCTGGGTGACTCTGGGCCAGTCACTTCTCTCTCAGCCTAACCTACTTCACAGGGTTGTTGTGAGGAGAAACTCAAGTATGTAGTACACCACTCCGGGCTCCTTGGAGGAAGAGCGGGATATAAATGTAAAATAATAATAATATAATAATAATAAATTCAGGTTTGTGGTCATTAACCTCTGGTCGCTTTTCTTGCCGAACCATGGATTCCCACATTTGGACAACCACAACCTGAACCTCTAGCGTGGTTGCCTCTGGTTTGGCATGATATCCGAAGGTGACCATTGTGTCAGCTCAGTTATGCTTCTTCCTTGTTGTTTAGTATTCAGACAGTGAGCTTCTCTCTCACTTGCATAAGAGACTGTTATATTTGTTAGCTAGTGTTTAAGAAATATTAAATGTTCAAGCTCTTTTTTCCTGAAACTAAAGCTAAGCTTCATGTGCAATTACTTATAGAAGATAAGTAATCACTCTGCAACACCTCAGAATGTAGTTTGGAAAGCATTCACTCTTGAAGGTGGGGCTGTGACCTTTAAGAGAAGGAACAAAGACTGAAAGGTAATGTTGAGGCTATTGTTTGTGAGTTCTGTTCATGTTAAATCTCTGAGCACTAACTTGCCAGCAACAGCTGATGAAATGAAAAGGAACACAAATAGGCAAGTAAAGCATCCAAATACTCTTCTCAGACTACATATCCAAACAGTGGCGTATCGGGGGGAAACGGCGCCCAGGGCAAGCTCTGGCCCTGAAATGGCGCCCCCCGCCCCCCCATACCTGTGCCGGCGGTGCCCCAGGTGGCAGATCACCGGCGGTGGTGATGATTCGGCGGTGGCAGGCGGCGGCGGGTCGCCCGCCGAGTGCGGCGGCGATTTGGCGGCGGTGGCTGGTGGCAATGTAGCGGCCCGAGCGGCGGCAGATCACCCACCGAGGAGTGCAGGCAGAGCGATGCCGAGGCCTGCTCTCTGGCCCGGCGTCGCTTCTCAACTGTGCAGGTGTGGCGTCGCTCTGCCTGCACTCCTCGGCGGGCGATCCGCCGCTGCTCGGGCCGCTACATAGCCGCCAGCCACCAGCCACTGCTGCACGACGGCGGGGGACCCGCTGCATAGCCGCCACACGCCCGCCACCACACTCGGCGGGCGATCCGGGGGGGTGGGGGGATGCCACTTATTGGCGCCCCCCACGTGACCCGCCACGGTGGTGCCCAGGGCACGTGCCCTGCCTGCCCCCCCTATCATTACGCCCCTGTATCCAAGGATATGAATGTATGGATGTGGGGAGCAGGATTGTACTTGCTGGTCCCACCCCCATCTAAACATTTATTGAAAGCTGTGAACAAGGCCTACATGCTAAAGTCGATGATGAAACGTCTGCATTGCTTTATGGAGCCAACTTTGAGATATGAATTGTCAGGCTGATTTCTGCTTTCCTAAAAAGCCCCACAAGTCTGTCAGTGTCCCCCCAGTTTGAAGTGTGTACAGATGGGGCTGTAGGAACAAGGTTGGTGATATAGAGACTGAAAATTTTATTGAAAGAGAGCTTTGTTTTTGCAGTATGTATGTTTCTGATGTATTTGAAACATTTCAAGATGCAAAAGAAGATGATTTTCAAACAGCCCTAAAATGTCTTGCAGGCTATTTTGCCTTGGATATGGACACTATCTTTGAGATAGATAGATAGATAGATAGATAGATAGATAGATAGATAGATAGATAGATAGATAGATGTGTGTGTGTTTTATATATATAAGATACATATACAGAGCCACAAACTAGATACAATAGTTCCATCCCACCTTGGAATGACACCAATGCCAGTGAACTGTGCATTTGAAAATAAGTCATGGACTTACAGAGAGTAACACCAGTACAAAATATTGTTACAGCAATATGTTGCCTCACAAACATGAGTCTTGAACCCAGGAGTTGGGGGAAAGCAACTATGGGGAACTTTCAGAGGGAAAGCAATTGGTGTGGGAAAGGTTAAGCTCTCATTTTCCTTCCATCCTTTTCCCAGTTCAGATCATCCCAGAGGGAAAGTAACAGCACTATCCTGCAAACAAGTCACCCACCATTATATTTAAGAGACAGTGAGCCCTTTCTCAGGATCATGAGAAAGGGCTCCAAGGGGTGAGGGGAGGCAGTTGTTAAAAGCTTACCACAAAGGATATGTGAATCGATTTGGTTACAAAATGATTTGTACCCAAATCTACCTGTTTTGGGTGATTTGTGGACAAAACAAATTACCCCTGTGCTAGCTGGCCAGATTCAGGTCCACAACAAATCACCCAGATTTTGGCCCTGAAAATTTTTTACACCTAGGTAATTTGGAAGCCTACACCTAAAGGCCTTTGGAGCCCCCCCTCCGCTCCCCTGCAAATTAAGCATCATCATGCTCAGCCAGGCAACTACTCCACCAGGGGCAGACTAAAGAGGATTTGGGGGCCCCCAGGGGTTATTGAGGCCCTGGACTTCAGCCCCAAAGCCCTGGGGTAAGAGCGCCTCTGTTCAGACCTCCATTTTGTGGTGATCTCTCTTGCTGTCTCAATTTTGTGTCAGGAAAATGTTTTGAAAATCCCACCCTCCTAAGCTTCAGATTGGTGACTTACAGTGTACAACGATTGGCTGGTGATTCCCCCCTGGTTCCAGATTGCCTTATTTCCATTCAAATCTTGTGTTGCCAGAGGTGACTGTAGGGGAAGGGTGAAAGAAGGGACAAGGGTGGGGGGGGTTTCGAAGGAGGGATTTTCAAATGTACTTAAGGAAGCAGGCAGTTACCATTCTGCTTTTCTGCCTTGTGGGAGAAGAGAGAGTGAAAGCGAGCCAGAGGAGCTTTGCTTTTTCTTGCCTGCTTGCTGCCTGGAGTGGATTCTCTGCTTTTTGTTCCTGCTTTCCTGACTGAGGAAAAGAGAAGATAATTTTTTCCACCCCCTTCCTCCTGCTGAGAGAATCACTGCCTTTGCCTGCTGTTTGTGCGAATCGATTTGGGTACAAAATGATTTGTACCCGAATCTACTCGTTTCGGGAGATTTGTGGACAAAACAAATTGCCCCTGTGCTAACTGGCCAGATTCAGACCCAAAACAAACCAGGGGTGATTTGATCCGGGTACAAATCGAATCAAAATAATCAATTCGTGCACATCCCTACTTACCACCCCCGCAGATGATCCATTCCTCTTTGCTGGGTGCACAGATCATGCACCCGGATGATTCTCCACTGCTGCCGGCAGCAGGGAGGTGGGGGGGGAAGCAGGAAGCCCTCAGAATGCCATAATGCACTGTGTGAGTGCATGGTGCATTATGGGGATCCCCTGGCAAACATCCAGGGCTGGTAGACAATCGAAAAAATGAAGTCAAGGAAGCGCTTGCGCCCTTAACCTCATTTTGAAGCCAGGCTCTGGAGGCAGGTTTTTCGCCACGCTGCCACCAGGAACCATGGGAAGCCACAGCCTGGTTTTGCCGGCTCGTGCAAATAGCCCATATGTAAATATCATTCCAATATAACTGCTAAGTGTAAGCTATGTAAAAAGAACAGGTTTATTTGGGAAATATATGATGTATATAGAGTTACATTCTCCTGAACGTGTGGCTGTGACTTTAAGAAGTTCTCCCTAGATTATACTGATTCATTTGCATGATATCTGAATCGGACCTTTGTAAATATTTGCTGGTCAATGACCGAATAAACTTAACTCTGTGAATCTCTCCATATGAGAATACTGATGTCTGCCCACTCGTACATGTGTTTGTGCGAATGACTGCACCTGCATTTATGTTAAAAGGGAAGGGAGGTTCAGTCCCCGGCTGCCTGTATGACTACGGCTGCTCCTCCTCAATTCCTGTCCTTGCACTTGCTTGAGACTGGCATGTTTTGTTCGCTGGCAGGCAGCATGCAAGCAGCACCGCCAGCCTCCCTCATCCAGAGGCAACTGTGTTATTCTGGACAGTTTTCATGCTCTGGACCATTTTCATGCTGCCCTTCTGTTCCAGGCAAGCAGCGGCAGCAGCTTCTGGTAGCATTTGCCAGCACCTTCATGACTGACCAAATAAAGCATCAGTACATCCCCATTCATTAAAAACTGTTTCTTCATAAGAAGGAAGTGGTGAGTTGTATTTCCATTAGTGTCTATATTAATATTCATTAGCATATATATGCAGATATTATGCACATTGTGTCATATTTTGCTCTCTCTCTCTTTTGGAGTGGTGGTGGTGATAGACCAATCTTCACAAACATATTTTGGTGGCACACAGATGGCTTGAGAAGGAAGAGAAGATTGGCAAAAATTGTTCCTTTCCCTGCTCAAGCGACAACACAGCGGTATCTGGAACTCACACTGCTGCACATTTGCAATGCTAGTCCAAATGTCAACCAATGAAATTTTAGAAATGGAAAAATTACCATCAAAAAAGTAAGGTTTGGGGGGGAATGTCCACCCCACATCTCTGCTGACTGTACATATATTTGTGTTAAAAGTGAACCTGGGTACAGGCCCCATCAAGGGCAAGGTGCAGATAGGAAGTGGACTTCTGAATGTTCATTGTACATAATGAGTAAGTCACTATACTAGGGATGTGTACTAATCAATTTTTTCTATTCAGTTTGTACCCCTATCAAATCACCCCTGATTTGTTTTGGCTCCAAATCTGCCCCCCGGAATCACCCCAGATTTGATTTGTGCCTAAATTTTCTGAATCCAAATCAATTCGGGGGGGGGGGGAGGGTTCAAAAATTAGTGGATTCTCTCATTTCCTACCAGAGAATCTACTCTCAGAAGAACACCTCAGACACTGAAAACAACAAAGTCCAGTGTCCCATGGGCATGTTGTTTGGGGAGTGGTTGGCACCCTATGTGCACTACACTACACCACAACCCACTCTGGGCTACCCTGGTGCTCCCCAAGTGGAATTATGGGACTGCTGAAGTTCCCCATTATTCCCTATGGGGGAAAAGCTTAAAGACGCACAAACGTCAGGAAAAGAATAGATCCCCAGAATGCAATATTTTTACTTTGGAGGAATCAACCCCTGTTTATGCCGATACGGTTTCCTGCTCTTGTGTCAGATGGACCAGTGAGATTGCTAAAGGGCTAAACGACCTTCTTGAGTCGGAGAAACTGTTGCACCTTAGGTCTAATATCCCAACGGCCAGTTCAATAAATGAAATTTTGGACCATTACCAAACGTTGATCCAACAATTGCAGACCCCCCTCACTATTGAGAGTTGACCAGGTCCCCTATCCTATAACCGATCCAAATCATGGTTTGACCATGAGTGTGTACTAGCAGCTGGTTAAAGAACGTAGTCTTTTCAGAGCAGGAGCCCCATCAGCAGCCTCTCAATCAGTGATGGCCCAGAAAAAAGAGGATAAAAATCTGATTCTCCATAAGAAAAAACTAGCAATGAAAAAGCCTTGGCAGGTGCTGATACAGGCCTCTAGGCTGAAAAATTCATCTAGCTTTTGGTCACTAGTCAGAGGGAGAATATGATCCAGAACAATCCAAGCCCATTACCTGATTCCACCTGGTATTTGGGAATCCCATTTTCGTGCCCATTTCATGGCCTCTCCAGATAATCTTTATACTACAGATGACAGGGTGGATTCTTCCACCCCAGAATAGCCCCCAGTTACCCTGGGGAGATTAATGAATTAGATGGGCAACGAAGATCTGGGAAGGTGCCTGGTGCTGATTTTGTCCCCATTGAATTGATAAAGTCTAATATGGCTTGGGGGGCCCCTGTTTTATCATCACATCTATCAATCAGACTGTATGTATCCCGCATGACTGGGGCCTAGCTATAATTATCCCAACCTTCAAGAAAGGCAATAAAACTGATCCAGCTAATTATAGTACAATTAACCTCCTCTCCATAATTGGTAAACTTTATGACAGACACTTATACTGGAATCTCCTTGATTGGATTGAACAAGAATGTGTACTGGCAGATGAGCAGGCAGACTTTAGAGCAGGACGATCCACCTTAGTCGGGGTCTGGTCCTGAGGCATCTAATACACAAGTATAAGAACAATCCGAAGGGTGCACTGTATGCTACCTTTGTTGATTTCAATGCAGCCTTTTATCATATCTTTCGTGATAGATTACTGGGGAAATTATCAAATTCTTCAATTGACCGAAGAATTCTTCTGCTAATCAATCAATCTCTTTATTTCGGTCAGCAACCAGCATGAGGTTAAAACAGATGTAAAAAAGCAGACAATCAAACTTCTATTACAAACTATAACACCAAATAAATTTTAAAAAGTCCTCCTCAGCATAGATCAAGGTACTAAAAGTACTACTAAAATAATTAGGGATAGAGGAGGCAGCAGTGTTTCATGCTTATGAGGCTATTACACACAAATCAAAACTCAACCAGTTGCCTTTTCGACTCCTAAATCTGAGAGGAATTAAACAATTCAGGAGCTTGAGAAAATATTGTCATTAGATTTACTGCTGATATACAGGTGATACCAGTACCTGCGTGCCCACCTGCAGCTAGCCACATTATAGCTACAAGTAGCTCTGGCCTTAAAACCGTTGCCTATTTTCCCAATACTAAGCTCTTCCGCAAACGGAGGGCTGCACTACAAAATTTAGCTACCTGTCTGGTGGCGCAGGAATTACTTCCTTCCAACAGCCTGTCAGTCATCTGAGGAGAATCAAGACCTGGGCATTTAGCTATCAAAGGGTAAATTAGATCTCGACGCAGGTCTCTATAGAACAAACATTCCAATAGCACATGGGTGACTGTTTCCACATTTTATTCTGCTAATAAAAAATCTTTATGGGGCTCTCACCTAAGAGTGTACTGCAATCTGCATGGACACTTAACAAACCACATTAGAGTGGAAAAGGGGGTCCGGCAGGGCTGTATATTAGCCCCACTACTGTTTAACTTGAGTATTAATGATATGGTGGACAGACTTTCTAATCTGGAATTTCACCCACCGAAACTGAGCAGTAGACATCTAGCTATCCTTCTCTGTGCAGATGATGCCATGCTTCTGTCACAATCTCTGGTGGGGATGAGAAAAATGCTGAGAGTTTTGGCTGACTATTGTCATGAAAACTTGTTCTCCATCAATTACCAGAAGACCAAGGTCATAATGTTTGCCAAGAAATCTTTTATGCATAAATGGCAAATTAATGGGGTTGATGTAGCACAGACATTGCAATATAAATATTTGGGGGTCATATTCCAGGCAACAGGTAGCTGGAAAACACAAACTAAGGCCATCATAACAAATGCTCAGAGGTCTACTATTGTGATTTTGAGATTCTTCTTTTCGGCAGGGGGCAGATATTTTCCAGCTGCCATTAAGGTAGTTCAGACTAAGGTAATCTTACAGCTTCTTTATGGCTCATAGATTTGCATATATCATGACTTTCATTCACTTGGAAAGGATCCAGTCCAAATTTCTCAGGGCTATATTTTCAACCCCCTGTCGTGTGTCAAATGTCAAGCTGCAATTGGAAGCTGGTTTGTTAAACTTGGAGCCCCCTGCCTGGATTTATATTTTCAGCTACTGGCTGAAATTGATTTTTAACTCTTCTGGCTTAGCTCCCTTAATCTTTAAAGACTAACACCCACCCCACTGATTGGACCCACCTAATCAATGAAAAATTAAAAGTATATGGACTGACAGCATAATTTCTACTCTCCCTGGGCTATGATAATGCCCGAGTGATCCTTAAGCAGCGTATTATCGATATGGGACACCAAATAGATTTAGGTCGGGCATCAAACTTCAGGTGGGTTGGAGCAGTTAAGCCCTTGAAAAAATCAGCCAACTATCTATACAATCTGACATATCCAACCCACAGAAGAACCGTGACTCTAGCCCGGATGGATGTGTTGACCTCTGTGGTATTAGAGGGTAGATTTAGGCGGGTTCTATTTTTAGAGAGATTTTATCCTTGTGGTAATGGTAATGTTGAAACAGTAGGTCATGTGCTTTTGTATTGCTCTTTTTATCGCAATCTGCATCTTAGCTTTATTGCACCTCTTGTTTTTAGATATCCAAATAATTCTGATGAGTTTTATATAAACTTATTTTTTTCTGATATGTGTACCAATGCCTCACATTGGGTGGCCAAAATCACCCCTTTTACCAATTTCTTTGAAATCTGCGTGGTAGCAGGCACCCACTGGAGCACTACCACCTGACCCACTCTTCTGCCCCCGAAACCCCTTTTATGCCCTGCATCTGCCACAAAGACATGCCAACTTCATTAAAAAACAAACATCCCTTTGCCCAGTTTCTTTGAAAGCTGGGTGGTAGCTTCCTTGCAACCATTGGGCACTACCACCCACCACAACCCGCTCTGGGCCATGCTGGTGCCTCCCGCCTGGGGATTTATCACTAAGGCTGATGAAATGCCCATTATTCCCTATAGTAAAAAGCTTAAAGACACATGAACTTCAACAATCTTTTAAAAATCACCTCTTCGGCCAATTTCTTTGAAATGTGGGTGGTAGCTTCCTTGCACTTATTGGGAACTGCCACCCACCACAACCCACTCTGGACCACCCTGGTGTCCCCCACGTGGAGCCATAAGGCTGCTGAAACCCCCATTATTCCCTAAAGGAGAAAGCTTAAAGATGTGCCAACCTCAAAAATTATTTAAAAATCACCCCTTTGGCCAATTTATTTGAAATTTGGATGGTAGCATCCACCCATTAGGCACTACCACCCAACCCACTTTGGCCACAAAATGGAGGTCTGAATCTCTGAATTTTTTGGGACCGAATCTGGGGTACCCGAATCTGGACAATTGAGCACAGGGGTGATTTGTTCTGTCTACAAATCACCCGAATTAGTGAGATTTGGGTACAAATAGTTTTGTACTGAATTTATCTGGACATCCCTAAACTGTACATGCATACAGATCTGAACATACATACACTGTACATAGGCAATAAAGTCATTGGACATGATATGTGAATTTGGATCTGGGATGTAGCATAGGGAAGGATAAAAACTAGATAAATCAGTTTAGCTTTGCCAAGTAAACAATCATATAGATATATCTATGGATACACATAATTTTGCTTTAGTTTATTCAGTATCATAGGTTCTTGATTTACAGTTGACTCCTAGATCACTTCTAGACATTGCTCTTGATAATAGTGAGAAATTAGTCTCTCTACCCACAAACCAACCATAACTACACCATTTTCAAAAAGGCTATTTTTATTATAGAGGTGTTGAGCTAGCATTGTTTTGCAGGCATATCAATGGCCCCTTTCCCTCTTACCCTTATTGCATTCCCATTATAATCACTGCCTACAATATGGCACTTGTACAATGTTGCACAGAAGTTACCAGCTCTCTGATGGTCAGAAGACCTTTGAGATTATGCAAAAGTGTCACAAGTGACACTGCAGTGCCACAGCATTCCCTGCTTCAATCCCGACCATATATTTGATGGTGTAGCAACAGAAAGGCTAAGGGCACCACTGGGATAGCTTTGAACTTTACAATCCAGTGAATCAGGCTGAATGCACAGTTCCTTCCAAGTTTGGCTGGTGCCACAGGATCATAGCATCTGAAGGGGGAAGGTTCATAGGGTGGTTGCTCAGAATGCACAGGCAGCTGTGGCCTATGCAGTTTTCTTGTGTACATTTTGTTGGAGATGCAACTCCATAAGCATTGACTCTCAACACCAATAATCACCTATTGACCACTAGGGACAATAGAAGAGAGACACATACTGAGTATGGGTCTGCCCCCTTGTTCTCTCTTTGTTTCTGTCTCTCTGCTCTAACTCTTCTGTGATTGGTAGACTGATATTCTTAGAGCACTCCCACTTCTTTGTCCATTCTTTTCCTTCTTCTTCCTTCCACCATGAGGTTGCTAGTACAGGGTGCTGGCTTTTCTGTCTAAGTTTGTCCCTTCTTTAAATAAACCTTTACTTGTTTTATACCTCAGAGCTCCTCTATGAACTCTGTTCTCATCAAACTGGGTTTCTCTGCTAAAGAAGGGTTTGATGTGAATGCTCCCCTACTTATTTCCCTTCAGAAATTATGTCCACCACTGATAGTCAATACTAGACACAATCATCATTCTGCTGGTGGGATTGCAGTTTGCAGAGCTGCTTGTAGTCTGGATTTACTGTAAGGAAGTCAGAGACCTCCTATGAATTATTATCAAAGATTGCAAGGCAGGGGGCTAGTTAATAAAAGAAAACTCACCATGCCTGTATAGCAGGATCTGCATGTGTTGCTTTCCTTTCTTTCAATATGCCTCCAAGTTATTAAAATGGCATGATAATATTAAGAAGCAGAAACATTAAATTTTAGATATTAGGTTTAAAGAAAATTAAGGGGAATTTCCCAAATGCCTGCAACAAAGGCAGGAAGTAAATCTGCTTGCTGCTGCTACTAAATCAGTTTAATGGGAAGAAACTATATGGTCTAATAGAGCAGCTGATAGCATCAAGGAGTACACCAGGGACCATCCGTGCCAGAGGCATTATTTGTGGCTGCCAAAAGAGGTTTTAATGAAAGCAGTTCCTGGGATCATGTGCTGCTGTTCACTGTGAGTTCCATTTGCTATGTTTTAGGTTAGGATCTGAGAACTTTCAAGCTCACTCTTGGCTTCCTTTTTAGTTTTCTAATTAGGGCAGTTGCAAAGAACAAACCCATAGGAAAGCCATATATCTGACCAATTAGGGGGAAGAAAACTTGAGAAAATTACCATGGTGAAAGAAGAGAATGAATTAAAAACCTCCTAGGAGCAATCTAGACTGAGTTAGTTATGAGTAGTCCTATAATATAGAAATGGAATGGGGTGTCATGAATGGGTTCCATGGAATTCAGTGGGGCTTAGTTGCAATAACTAACTTTTGCTGGACCTCTTAGGTCTTAGCTGCCTAAAACTGTTTCAGACCTAGGCCCCGATCCAACTGAACACTCAAGTGCATTTAAGTTCCATTGAAATAAACTATGTGCAGGGCTGTGGCTATACCCTTGAAAAACCAGCAGTACAGATCAAATCAAGCCATTCATTTCCTCATTCTGCATTTCCAGCAGGGCTTAACTGTATGCTTTTTTCCTGAGCATATAGATTTCAGTAACCTAGCAAGGCACCAGCCGCAGCTTCTGCTGGTCTTTCTCTCTCCCAAACAACATACCATTAATATAAGAACAGCCCTGCTGAATCAAGCCCAAGGCTGTTCTAGTCCATCATCCTGTTTCACACAGTGGCCCACCAGATGCTTCTGAGAAGCCCATAGGCAAGAGGTGAGGGCATGCCCTCTAGAGGGATGTTTAGGTGGACCAGCAAAAATCACCAGCCCCATTCTGATGAGCTATGAGTCAGTGGGACTTGGGCTGCCCATGTGTTATTGCATGAGGCAGTTCTCACAAGCAGCCAAGAATGGCCTAGGGCAGCGAAGCCCGGGCTTGGCTGCCCCTGAAAATCCATGGGAACAGAGGTGCTCTTACCTCTGGACTTCAGGGCCGAAGTCCAGGGCCTCCACAGCCCCTGCCCCCCGCCATCCTCTTTAGTATGTCCTGCGTAGTGTCATCGCCCAGTGGAGCATGATGATGCTTAATTTTCAGGGGAGGGGGGCCTCCAAAGGCCTTTAGGTCCAGGCTCCAAAATTACCTTGGTGCCCCTCTACATTGGAGCCCACTGGCTCCTGGCAGCACCTGACTGCAATTCTGTGCACACTTACTTGGGAGTAAATTCCACTGAACACAGTGGAACTCACTACTGAGTAAACATGCTTTAGGACTCAGCTGTCAGTCTTCAGCAGCATACAATTAAGCACTTTCTCTTCACCTTCCTCTTTAAACAGCTCATTTAATCTTTCCCTAGCAAGGTATTTTATCGAAGTCAGTCTTCCCATGGAAATTAATGGCTGCCCTTTGTCCCTTGTTCTTGAGGCATGAACCTGAGGCATAAGCGTCATTCACACAGAACTTCAGGGGAGCCATTTGTAGTAATTGTTGCACAGTTCTCGTGTGGAGATTAAAACGAAAACCACTGAGATGATAGTGCTAATAAAAATACTATTCACTCGAGTGTTGTGAGCACTTAACACTTATGCTACGTCTACAGAAGCTGCAAGACATCATTTGAGCCTCAATAACCCTGACAAATGTAGTAGTGGTTTGGGAAACAGTATATTATGTTTTAGATTTTTTTGCAAGCAACCGAAGCATAGAAAGTGCACTGGATCTCATATCATAATAACATATGGCAATAATTTGTCTGCAAATCGCATTTAAGGTTCTTTAATATACATAAGAGCCTTTAAAAGCGACAACATGATTCTAAGTTGAGCTAACAAAGCAAACTTGTAATTATGGATATTTTCCTATACTTAACACAGCTGCTCACTCTCTCCCTGTATGTGTGTGTGCATACAGAAAGTTATAATCAGTAATCATTTAGTACCCCAACCAACCATTTCCTAATTTCAGATAGACAAATTTTAGAAGAGGGTAGTATTAGGAATGGGCTGAACCACTTGCTTTTGCCCTGCTGAATTTTGGTGGAGAGTGGAATGAATTCAGTCAACTCTGCCAAATTCCAGTGTGGGATAGCAGATCATGGTATTTGGAATGGCTTTCCATAATGCACTGTGCAAACCAACCCCTTGTCTATGTCTGAGCCAGGGAGTTATACTAACCTTCCCTCCACCACACACACACACACACATTTGTCAGGCTCAGAAGCAAGCTGGGGAGTCAAGACACACGACTTTTCCAGTAATTGGAGCAAAGGCCTCCAGAGCAAAAGCTCAGATGAGGGGAAGGTTAAGAAACCACAAACGTCCTGCCTAGCAGCAAGCAAGGGTGAGCATCTAGCTTAGCCTTCCTGCTGTGTAAACTCCCTTTGTACTTGACAGGCTCAGATGCAAGAGGAGCAGCGGTTGTGTTTCTTACTTTTCCTCTTGGGATCCCTTCTCCACTTCTGGATTAGCATTCTCATGAGGAGATGATTAAAAGAAGGAACCTTCACATGTTCTTAAGGCAGCAAGATGGTAGCAAAAACATAAGAACATCCTGCTGCATCAGGCCCAAGGCCTGTCTATTCCAACATACTGAGTCTATTTCCACTATCACTGGGAAGTGGGCTAAGGGAGCTTAGCCTACTTTCCAAGGATCGTGAGAACCACCAGGCTCACAGGCGAGCTTGGTGCTCCCAAACTAGCCCGTCTAATTCCCCCTCCCCTTAAATGAGGTTAACAGAGTGAGTGCTCCGTTAACCTCATTTGGTTGCTTGTGTCTTGCTGCGGCACGTGGCAACACATGAGTAGACCCCCAACTGGGAGGCTGCAGGAGTCTCTCATGCAGGGCATCCTGGAACTTCTGGGGGCCACACGGCCCCCCGATCCCTGCAGCCCCCGCTGGCTCCGTGACAGAGCTGGCAGTCGTATGGGCAGCCAATCTGGCCATCCAGGGCTGCCATTTGATCGTCTGCGGGGAGAGCGGGATAAGCCCACTCTCCCTGCAGACCCGGAAGAAGCTCTTCTCACCAATCATGAGAAGAGTTTCCCTGTTTCTCACAGTGGCCCACCAGTTCTCCTCATGTTGCTCCCCTGCAACTGGTATTCAGGTTTACTTTAACCTGCTTGTGATGAAGGCCTACTTTTATTTCTGTATTGGCTCAGAACCTGCCAAAAGGCAGCAGGCCCTGAATATATTCTGGAAATGTTTTGATCACCTTTCAGAAGCAACAATATCAGTCTGGATTCCAACAGAGTAGAATTCAGCCCCACCTTTAGGTAGCACATAGTCAATTAATGGGAATAAATAAATTAATAAAATGATGGATTGTTACTGTTATTCTTACATATCTGTTCTTATTTATTATATTACAGAGGCAATGAGGATGCTGTAGCTTCCAATGCATATTAGCCCCACGGCCCCTCAGAGAGGCACCTAGCTCTTGGCATAAACCAAATAGATCCTTTAGATCAGTGTTTCTAAAACTTTTTCATCCTGAGGCACATGTACATTAAAAAAATGAGGCACACTGTCCCCTCAACAGACACATTGGGGCTATTCCCATGATCAAGCAAAATCGGGCTAGGGGATCATGGCTTCCAGGCAGTTAACCCGCCAAACTACCCCTCCCCTTAAACCAGGTTTGTGGAGCGAGCACTCCGCAAACCCAGTTTTTCTAATCATGAGTTGCTGCGGTGCGGCTCTGCGCTGCAGCAACTCATGAGTAGGCCACCCAACGGGAGGCTTAAAAGCAGCCTCCCGGCTCGGGGGTCTCTCCAGTATGCCCTGCATGCTCAAGCAGGGCATACTATAGCTTCTGGGGGCCATGTGGCCCCCGATCCTCCCAGCCCCCGCTGGCTCCGTAATGAAGCCGGCAGTCATGTGGGCAGCCAATCCGGCCACCCAGGGCTGCCACCCTGCTTGTCTGCGGGGAGAGCAGGCTTAGCCCACTCTCCCCGCAAACCCTATGGAGGCGGGTGTCCTTGATCGTGAGACCCACCTCATTGTTTCTGAGGATGCAGCAAAGTCAGCACACCATTTTATTTATTTAAGCTTCCTTCCTCTTTATTTTTGTATAATTCTTATTTGTAGCGGTCACTTGCTACAGTGGGAAATTATTCACTCCCTTATGTACTGGGAGGGATCCTTCCTGGTGCATCATGTGTCAAGCCAGCTCCAAAAGGAGGGGAGTTTAAACTCCTGCTTTTGGGGCTGACTCAATCAGTCAGCACAACACACTGGTTAGGAAATGCTGCTTTAGATCTTCACAAAAGAGGCCCTTGAATGCAGACGCCCAGACACCTTATCAACACTCATGACGGAGGAGTTCTTTTCATATTTCAGGAGTTTCTTTTTCATATAAGAGCCCCTGGTGGCGCAGTGGTAAAACTGCCGCCCTGTAACCAGAAGGTTACAAGTTCGATCCTGACCAGGGGCTCAAGGTTGAGTCAGCCTTCCATCCTTCCGAGGTCGGTAAAATGAGTACCCAGAATGTTGGGGGCAATATGCTAAATCATTGTAAACCGCTTAGAGAGCTTCCAGCTATAGAGCGGTATATAAATGTAAGTGCTATTGCTTGCTATATTTGCTGATGAATTTGCTGCATGATACATCACTTGATAACCTGCCGCTGAACAAGTGAACTGCCTACATGGAATAGTACTGTGTCTGAAATTATGTGGGACTCGCTCTGTGGTATTATACCTGTAATGGCGGTTTCATCCAAATAAGTCAATACTTGCTGTTATGGGTATCAGGATGCTTTCCCGATTACAACAGTCTACACTACTGTCAGTTACGTGTGCTTCCGTACAGCCTGTGTTTCGACAGTGCAGTCCCTGCGCTGTCAGCAAGATGCTGTTCACATTTCCAATGCCTTCTTTTGGATTTTATCCTTGTGTTTTAGTCCTACAATGTTGCACGTGTGTCACAAATAAATAGCTGTATTTTCCTGTTGAAGGAAGGTTATGCAAGCTACTTACATTTTCAAAATGATCCTGCCAAGCCAAAGCATTTCACTGCTGAAGAGAGTGTAATCTGGAGAGCGCCCAGGTGATGAACATATTTATGTGAATTGATACATAGCTATCACCACTTGATAAGATCACCACCTGATAAGATTTAGGCTTATGGGTGCTCCTAACCTCTGTATGACTTGGGGGGCAATAAGGATGATCTTCCCCCAGAAGCTTATGGATCCTGATGGCTCTGGGGGATTTTCCTACTAATATTGCTGGCATTTCTACTGAAGCCCTTGACCTCTGAAATGACCTGGGCCTCACAGAGCCAAGACGCCTCCCTGGTTTTCCTCAGATCCATTGATGATACCACTGGAACAACAGTAAACTCTGTGGCAATGGTGAAAGTGAAGAGAACTTGCATTCCTGCCACAAAAAACTTTTGTGGAAAGCTGGTCAGCAAAGCTATTTCACATGGTTCATGGCTTCTTACATCTGGGGCCAAAGAAATTATGATGAGACTTCCAGAGTCTGCTGTGACCAATTTTCTAAGCATTTTGCAGATAGAATTGCTATGGACTTGGCAGCCAATTTCAAATCTCCCCTTTTGGGGCAAAGTGTTTGAGGGTGTATTGGTGACCCAACTTCAAGGGTTATTGTAGGAGACTGAGAGCACAATGGAGGGGTGGGGGGTGGGGTGCATGGCCCTGTTGGTTCTACTGGACCTTTCAGTAGTTTTCAATGGCATTGGCCATGATATTCTTCTGGATCACCTGGCCAGGATGGTGTCGGAGGAACTGTTCTGCAGTGGCTTCTGTCCTTCCCAATAGGTCAGTTCTAGCAGGTGATGCCAAGGGACTTGGTGCCCCACAAGATCCTGTCTTGTCACTCATGCTCTTTAATATCTACATGAAACCATTGGAAATAAGATGTTATCTGGGTGTTTGGTGTGAAATGTTATCAGGACTGGAGCTCCACAGCTGGAGAAGTGGTGGTTAAAGTTAATGATGGGCTGGATAAGAGTCAGCAAGCAGAAATTAAATCCAGGGAAGAAAGATGTTCTCCTGGTCAAGAATCCACTGGCCTGGAGGTGGATTGTCAACCTGTTCTAGATGGTGTGGTACTTCCCTTGAAAGAGCAGTATCATCACTACAGTATTCCTGCATGTCCATGTGACTGCTATGCCAGATGTGGTTCTGCCCAGTTTCAGCTGGTATGTTTTTGCACCACCTGTGCCTGTTTTTGGATCAGTCACCTTTTATCCAGCAAGACTTCCCCAACACTGGAGCTGCTTTTGCCATCTGATGCTCGCTCTCTCTCTCTCTCTCTCTCTCTGATGTTTTAGTGGTGTGGCTGTTCTTCTTTATTGTTTTTTTTTTTTTTGTTATATTTTAATTGTGCTTCTTACCTGCCTTGAGTTTTGCTGGGGAAAGGTAGGATATAATGTTCTGTCAAGAGCATCTGACAGTCCAAACTAAAATCCCGAATTGAAAATATTAACCCAATTCTCTGGAAAGGAGGACAAGAGTGTTGACAACGACCTATTTAAATATGTATGTGTTCATGTGGTTCAATTTGTTTTCTCTTAAATGATTTTAAAATCTAAACTCCCATCAAGTGGGATTTATAGGTATCTATATTCAAGCTAATGGGCCTGCAAATTCAAAAGACTGAGATCTAAAGCTATATATAAAATGTTGTCTCCTACTATACTTTTCATGATACCTTGCAGAGTAGGCCAAGTTTGACCCTCAAGCTAATTCTTGAGATCTAAACCCCCTCAAATTAAGGGTTTCAAAGTACAGACTAAGCCATAACTCAAGTGCTTGAGGGGGGCTATTGCTATGATAAAAGGAACCTCTCTAGAGCATGTTGCGGTTTGATTCTTAACAAGTTTTGCTTTGATGCTTGATGAAGATCCCAAGACAATGTGGCCTTTTTGTACAATTCCTTGGTCTAAAGGTTGCAGTAGAATTTTCCACACCCTCAATATTCTATTTTAACTTCAAAGGATTTGTGATAGTCTTTCATTTCCTTCTGTTAAAATCAATGAGAACCATCATACAACAGCACTGGTGTCATGCATGAGATAATTCATAACAAAATGTACTCTCATGGAGTAAAAGCATCAGAGAGGCATGTACTTTTCTAATTTCATTTATACATGCAATCACTTATCGGACTTCATCCATCCCGTGCAGTCTTTTTTACTTGTTCTTTGATGACCCCGGAGACAGACCCCTCCCCCCCACCACCGCCACCAAAGTAGAAACAAGGTAGAAAACTTGAGACCGTGAAGAACTCCTCCTTGCCAGAACCCCCTGCACCAAGAACACTGGGGCAGTCAAATCAAACACCCTCTCAAACACCGAAGGATACAGCCCTGCCCTCATCGTCCAACTCAGAAGAATCCCTTGGGGACCTGCCAATTGCAGCAGAGGCATCCAGCACCTCAGTGTCTTTGAAATAGGACAAGACTTTTCATCTTGGAGAGAATCTATCTATGTGGTCGCTAAGAGTCAACACTGATTTGACGGCACTTAATCCCTCAAGACCTCTTTAAGCTGCAGAAGCTCTCTCTCGGGAAAGGGTTGGTCTTTTGTTGACAGAGGGCCAGTTCAGAGGATAGTCTGGCTGAGCACCTTTAATCATGTGGGGGAGGAGTATGGGCATGCATGTCTCCCCCTGTTGTATAGACACACAAGCATATCAAGTGGGGCATGCATATGCTCCCACACTTTTCCATCACACATGATTAAAGAGGGCCAGTGGGAGTGTTGTCCAAACCAGCCCAAAGTGTCTCTTACTTCTGGGATTCCGAATATTCTAAAGAGAAGCTGAAGAAGGGGTTTGCGGACTAGTAGTTCTACTGCCTCTTGCATGTACTTTGATCCCGAGTACAAACCATTTCTCTGTTATGGAGACAAAGAAAAAGCAAATCTACCTAAATTATGTGCTAGTTTGACATACATAGAGATCCATATTTCAAATGATGTGGAACATGACTTTGTTTTCAATCCAAAATGTCTGGCTAGTTCAGATTTGTTCAATCAGATTTCTGTTCAGAATGCCAAGTGGTCAGAGACTGAAAGCCTATGACATGGTTGTTTCCCTTGTCAGGAAAGAGTGTTAGAGACTTAAGGCACCTCTTGTAGCTGCTCATTTACAAATGTATGATGAAAGAGAGGACACACACATTCATCTGGACAAACTGAGCTATTCTTTAAAACAAACAGTGTGCCTATGGAGCCCCTCAACGCTGCTTCTCTCCAAGCAGTTGCAAAATTTAAACTTCTCCTTCACTGGCTGCATCTGAAATCTGCCAGACTGTTTTCTGAGCCCTGCCCTCTAAACTAGTGGCATCTGTGCAGCTGCCAGTAGCTACCAGCCATGAATTCCTATGAAGTAATATTTTTCAATGTGCAAATACACAAAAGCCTTGCAAGAAAGCCATGTTTCCAAAAAGTTTGATCACAACATTGCATTATTCCCTTTGAGATCCTTAGAGAATATTCTTCTCCGTCTCAATATGTACAATGGCAAAAATTATCCGCCAATGTATTTGTAAATATTTGGCTCTATGAGCTTCTGTTGATAGTTGCTGGAAGACAAACTGCCAGTTGCCTTCATGACTTGTTCATGGTCTTCCAGGAAACAACTGACTGGCCACTGTGGGAAACCAAATGCTGTACTAGATGGATCTTATGATCTAACATACAATAAGGGGGTGGGCAGTGATCCATTGTTCCCATGAATGTGCCCAGGTCTCCCCCATGTATACAGGTCTCTGCACACAGTAGACTGGTTGATGGACATGTGGTGGGGAAGGCAATCCTGAGTGCAGAGTGGTTCACACATGATGGGAAGGAAGGATTCAATGAGGAACTGGGTCATCCATTGTGGGCTTTGGGAATCCACTAATGTAAAGTCGAAGCCTATTTTCCCAAACAATCTGCAGCCATATATACACTTCTCAAAAGGGCACAGTGTATTTCTGTTGATGGTAAAAGCAGGGTGTTCTGTTTTTCTGTTAATGCCAGAAAATAACTTTTTAAATTGGAAGCATACATCCACATAATGGTTTGTCCTAAAAAGCTTTCCTAAGTCCTTTTCTTAACTGTCTCCAGTTCCTCCCCCAACATCTCAATTATTTGTCTGAAATTACAAACATTAAAACCCTCTTGTAAAAGATGGAATTGCACCTCTAAGGTATCTTTTTATGAGAACAGCGGCAAGAAAAAGGAAAATACCATTTTTAAAAACAGAATGGGGCATTTAATCATTTTTGAGAGCAAGGCACCTTCTGTGTTATATGTTCTAATATTGTTCAGTCAGCTGCTCCTGGGTTATTCTCAATACCTTATTTTCTGTATTGATTTTCAGAAAAACTGCAAAATGGTAAAAACATTGAATGCGTACAACATTAAGTTTTAGAAGGAGAAGAGATCTGAGGGAGGCCTTCATGTTTCATAAATGAAGGAAGCTAGAACTCAAAAGTTAAGTCATTTAAAATGATGAAAGTATGCTTGAAAAATTGTTAGACTTTGGTGCATGAAGAGAGGATGATAGTATAAAGGAAAGTGCATCTTCTTCAAATCATAATAGATCCACACTTTAAAAATAAGATGTTCACCCAAACATATACATCCCTCAATAACTGCAGTGTTGTAAGGACTTGTATATCTGCAATAGCCATCACAGATGAAACACTGGCCGCATTCGCACGTAATGTGAAACCACAGTTAAATGGGCAGAAGTTGGAAATCTGTTATGTCTGAATGTGTGCAACTGCAGTTTCATGTCAAAAGCGACCTGAAGTTTTCCTCGCCAAACTCCAGTTTGAACCTTTGGTTTGTAGTGAGATTCGTCATGGTAACCTGAAGTTTTCTGGCAGCAGTGTTCCATCCAAATGCGGATGGCATCATAACCATGGTTTCATTTGCTTTCTGGTGCTGCAATCATAGAGACGGCAGCACAGACCTGCCCAGGATCGTGCCTGCTCCATGCCTGCCGCTCTTCTCACTGGCTACCTCTCCGAGCACTCAACCTGCCCCACTGTCTCTGATCCAACAAAGAAGTTGTTCGACAACAGGGATGCCACCACATCACATCCCAACCTTGTCAGCCTATCAAATGGGACAGTCACATAGGGGCATTCCTCTTCCCACTCTGCCCCTTTCTCCCCCCACCCTTCTGGTAATCAGGAGATGATGGGCTGGCAAGATGGGCACTAAGTGCTTTGCTCTCTGAAAATAAAGCAACAATGTTGTATGTTCACAAGTATCACTTTGAGATGGCAACACTGGCAGGGCAAGCCCATTAGAGTGCTGGGACAGCAACATATGGCAGGGTGGTGATACCTGGGGTCAGGTTTCAAAGGCAATCCCAATCAGGATTTCTTGAAATTCTAAGGTCTATTTTTTGTACAATGATGTTGCAAAAGGGGGACCCAGCATCAAATCATACATGTGCACAAATTGTGCATGTGCAAGACAGTTTTGTTGTGGGCCTCTTACAAGGGCGATGTTGCAATTGCTGTCAGAAGAAGGGCTGGTGCGGCATGGGATTTAAATGCCCTTTTTTGGCCGAGGGTGGGCAGACCATTCTGAAAAGGCATGATCATTTTTGGCACTCCCCCTTGAAGATCGTGGCCTGGGACATTCTGACACCTTGCCCACAGTGAGCACTGTGGAGCTTTCTGGGATGCGGCCTTGGCAGACCAGGAAGAGGGAGGGGCTCCCCTGCCTTGAAAACCGAGGTTGCCGTACCACAATTGGATGAATGTCTGTGATGCAATGCATGATTAGAAAAATTAACCACGGGTCCAGCGACCTCCAGTTTCCCATTACATGCGAATGGGCCCCTAAATAACCTGTTCACATGGTAAAGGTTTGTGTATTCTCCCACTTCAGACTGCAAGTGGAAAATCATTTGACTGAATGTTCTCTCATATTAAAAATAACTCCTTGCACACAGAAAATGCAAATTGTGTTTATTACAATTGTATGTTAGCATATATGTGATAACGTTTGTATCTGGATTGTATTGCATTCTCAATGAACTATCATGAGCTCAATTTAAATTAAAAAGTAGTTTTGAAAAAGAAAACAAAATGTCATGAACAAAGGTCTAGGCTAGCTGTATTCGGTCAACATCAGTGGGTTTCACCCTTCCACTGTCAGAGGTAAGCATGTGAGACAGAGGGATGAATCAAATAATTGTCCTGGGCTGACTGGAAGGGCATGGGGGGGAAGGCTGCACTTGACCAGATGACTGGATGTCCCTTCATCAGGGTGCTTCCCACGTTCCAACATGGACAGCCCTCCTCTGTGCAGCTCCTTGAAGCACAGAGCAGGGTGGAGGGATCTGGGGCCGGAACTTGTTGTTCTGGCCTCCAGGCATCACTCAATGCAATGCATGGCACACACATTGCACTGGGGAGTCACCCCCATCAGACAGGTTCTCTATGTGCCCATCTCTGTGACTCCTCAGGCTGCATGCAGCTCAAGCAAGTTAAGAGAGCGAGAGCACCCTTAATCTTGGCCAAAAGCTGGATTGATTAAGGGGGTTAGGCAGGTGGGGAGCTGAGGGGTGCGTGAGGATCACGCCACTCTCATGACCAGCCTAGCCCTTCTTGGAGCTGCCCAGACAGGGTTAGGTTGGTTGTGAGAACAGTCTCAGTGTCTTCTTAGTCATGACACCCAACACTTCAGAATACCTTCTCCTGGAAGTCTCTTTAACTCCCTCTCTGCTCACCTTTTGGTGGGTGGCAAAGACTCAGTGAGCTTAGTTCTTGCTAATTTCTGGGAGGGATTTATTTATTTATTTATTTACTTATTTATTTATTTATTTATTTATTTATTTATTTATTTGCTGTTAAATTGTTATTAATTTCGTGTGTGTGTTTTTGTGCCACGGCGGCACCTGAACTCAAACATTTTAATAAAACAATGTATATAAATGTAATTAAAAGAATAATCAATAAAAGCAATAAGCTAAAAAAAACAGCAGATGTAAAACTATAGCAATAGCAATAGCACTTACATTTATATACCGCTCTATAGCTGGAAGCTCTCTAAGCGGTTTACAATGATTTAGCATTTTGCCCCCCAACATTCTGGGTACTCATTTTACCGATCTCGGAAGGATGGAAGGCTGAGTCAACCTTGAGCCCTTGGTCAGGATCGAACTTGTAACCTTCTAGTTACAGGGCGGCAGTTTTACCACTGCGCCACCATGGTAAACTATGTATACCAGAATAACTAGCTAATTAAGAACTCCAGTAATGACTCCAGTAAAGCTAGTCAGAATTCTGAAAGGTGAATGTCATGCAGAGAGGGGCCCAGTAAACAATTAAATAAATAGTTTTTGAGATGTAAAGAAGTATCTTCTTACCTCAATTTCTGTGGGAATGAGCAGGATATAGGGATAGTCAGCAAGGGAAGTAACTAAACATCCTTATTTCATATTCATGATCATCCTAACTTAAAAGTACCGGAATATAGGCTGTGTAAACTTCTTACAGGTTTGCATTTATTTTCAAAGTATGTATGCTTCAGTTTTTACCCATTTACGTTTGAAGGATCGGACATGAATCATTAAAAACTTATTGGGATCATTAGAATTTTATTGGGACCATGACCTCCAAAGCCAAACCAGTCTTTTCACTATAAAGTTGCCACCTGACCTGTGAAGTGCTACATTTCAGACACAGATTTACCACTGCAAGTGCGAACTTGGTATATATTGAATCCTATGCTTTTGAGATTTAATTTGAACAGAGGGTGTTGAAGTTTGTTCATCCAGCCATCCATGTAGATGCTATCACTTTCCCTGTTTAAGCTACACTAGAGACAGCATGGTTTTGACCCAACCTCCGTAGTTTTCCATTTTGCTTGGCTGGGATATATATGTGTGTATGTGTATGTGCAGTGAGCTGTGCCTTTAGTGTCGCTCTATATGTAACATGAACTTTTGTAATAAAGCATATGTGTGAGTACATGAAGACTTCAAGATCCAGGAGACCTACTGCAATGTGTAGGGATTTTGTGCATCAGCCCCAGTGATGCTTCACATTGGTTGTTTTTTCCCCCCTACAATGAGATGAATCTCATATTCAGGTTGTCTTCATGTGAGTGCCAAACCCAGCTCCTGTGCAATGAAGACAGGGAAAAGAAAAGACAAAGATGGAGAAAAGTAGGAGCAAGGCAACAGTGGTCTGGCTGGAGCACCACATGAGGATCACCTCCCCTTCTGCAGGTGAAGTTCCATCCATGGATCGAGTCAAATGCTATTTGGTGGTGTCTGTTTATGCATTCAGTTGTGAGTCATCAAGGGAAGAGAAATGAAATAGGGAAACCATCGCCCCCCTTTTGGCCTTCCAACAAAAGCTGCACTTTTCCAACAAAAGCTGCACCTTAATTAGTTCATGTTCAACTCCTCGATGAGCTTCACATGCTATTAGCAGTTTACTTCAAGAGGCCTTCCTGATTGCCTTTTAGAGAGAAAAAGCTTGCCTTTTATCATTAACAGTCTCTTAACTTCAGGCACAATATGTGCTCCAGTCCTGCATGCAGTCAAGAAAATATGCTTCCCTTCTACAACAACAACTGACTCAACAACAAGGAGGAGACTCCAAATGGAACATCAGGAATATACCAACCTGAAGCATGATGCTTGTTTCATATTTTATTAGAGTGCACATTAATTGCATACCTTGTTTATATGTATATACAACATCTTCATTAATGTAATGTTCTAAATATTAAAATTTGCCTCTCAAAGGACATCAGTCAGTTTTGTTCAGAAAGGAATTTTCTGTTCCAAGAAGTGCTTGACCTGTTTGCCCCCTCTAATGCCCTGAGTCAGAAAATACACCCAACTTTCCCAAAAGGTCTTTCTTAGCAGTTTGCATCCCATTCTATTGATGGCAACTGACATAATTGTGGTTTTCATATGACAGTGCTTTAAAATGTACATCTCTGAAGAGAAGGCCTAATGCACCTGTAGATGTGTGGAAGAATCCATCTGCATGGGCAATTGCAATGATGGACAAGGTGACTGGCTGAACTGTTGGTGCCAGGTGCCAGAGGTTTGCAGGTGCTAGAAGTTTGTAAAGGACACAGAAATTGTGTTGGTCCAGTGGAAGAAGAATCTAAAGTCCACTGTCTGATAATATCTTCATTAAGCCCAAGTAAAAGGACACAAAATTGTGCTGCTCATATTGGCTCACTTTGGTTCCTCCTGATAATGGTATTACCAGCCTGTAGTTTTAAAGGCTTGTGAATTCAAACCAACTAATGTGTGATCCATGGACATAAACAGGGTTATGTGCATGTATCACTTGCTGGATGGGAAGCACAAGCATAAATTGGATGCACATTTGTGCATTTGAATACACATCTGATTGAAGCTGCAGCCTATCCACATTGCATAATTTTGAATGGGATGTACATTTGAATGTGACTCCTCATCCCCATTCTTTCACCACTAGTCCCAACTTGGCTTGCATGTGACTAGAGCTGGATCAGGGCCACTGTCTAAAGTGTCATGGAGGAGTAATATGTGAGGTTGGAAGGTGAATACTTGGCCTAGTGTCATGATAAGAAGTTCTGTTCTAGTTCTAGTTCTGGCCACTGTCAAACTATTGATGGAAGCATATAGGTTTCTTATTCATTGCCCACTAATTGAACTGGCTGGTCAAGAATCTGAATTAGATGTTTGCAAAAGATGGCCAGTTGCCATCTTTCATCAGCCAGCTCCCATCATACCACCATTTCACACTTTATAAAGCAATTGCAAAAAGTTTCAACATTGTTTCCTACAGAAAACATGTAGTGTGTCTACAGAGCAGAAACACATTCCTAAACATTGGGGGATATGTGCATGAATGTGGAGCGGGGGAAGAGAACTGGTCATCAATGGCTTCCTGGCACATGTCTCCAGCATACTTAGAAATGTGCAGCTGCCTTTCATTCATTCATTCATTCAATTTCTATACTGCCTTTCCAAAAATGGCTCAGGGCAGTTTTCTTTCCTATGTTATGCTTTTGCTGCAAGCAGATACTGTACTAAACAGGGGCATCGCAAAGTTGGAGGCAGCCCTGGGCCCTCTAACCTTGAAAATACTCCCCCAATCAGCCTGGACATCAACACATCTGTAGGCATGGCCAGCCCCGAGGCACAGACATGCTGCCCGTCAGCCTCTCTTCACCAGCAAGTACTTTGCTCACTGTCTGGGTGCTTCATTTCTCTCCCTTATGAATAAGGAAGAGAAAGAAAGCACCTGGCCACTGACTGATGTGCTTGCTTGCTGGAAGAGGCCAATGGGCAGTGTGCCTGTGTTCCAATACTGGCCATGCCTCTTGATGCCAGTGCACAAGTGTGCTGCTGAAGCCAATGAAAGGCATGGTTAGCATTGGGCATGGGTGTGCCACCTGCCTCTCCCAGCTGGTAAGCACTTTGTTCACCAGCTGGGTGCTTCGTTTGCCTCCATCACAAGCAAGGAAGAGAAAGGAAGCACCCAGCCGTAGCCAGCAAATGGAGCATTCACCAGTTGGGAGAGGCCAACAAGCATCATGTCCAGTCACAACAAGCATACTGATGCTGGTCACACCCCTTTTGGAGGTGTCAAAAGCATACTAGTGTGCCAGAGTAATCAAAGAATTGTGAGGAGAGTTCTTAGGAGCAAATGTGTTTCATCTCTGGGTTAAGGGCCCAGCAGCCATGACACTGATCCATTTCTGGTTGCACATCAATAAGGTGATACATCACTAGTTGTATGAGGAGCTGGCTGGGGATGCACTTTGAAATGCACATGGGAATGCACATCCTTTTAAAAGCTACGTAGATGGACTGTGACCCTACTCAAGAGTGAACCCAGATGCACATCTGATGTATGCTTGTGATTCCCAATCCAGCAAGTGATATATATTCATACACCAGTTTGCATGTGTGGATCTCCGTAGCTGAATCAGGGTATATGTCTTCATTGCAGTTTATGACTGTTTATCTTGATCACATTGCTATTTTAAATGTTATTGCTATGTTCCATATTTTTAACCATATATTCCATATTTTTTCAAGGAGGAACTTGCCTCTCTTGGTCAATCCAAGGTTGATTCTTGAATATTGCATAATTAAATGTCCTTATGGCTGTGAAAATTACTTAGAGGCAGACTTTAACTCATTTAAAATTTCAGCAGGGCTTACATTGTCCTACTTTACATCTTGGTGTTTTTCTGTTGGTCAGACCATGACAACATTAACTTTCTCTTTGCAAGTAAGAAAGGTTCAGAAGAAGAATGTTGTGGGGTCAAGCCTAGGGTCCATCTAGGGCAGCATCCAGTTTGCAACATTGCCCAGCCAGCAGAGGTGCACCTAGGTAATTTTGGAGCCAGGCCCTAAAGGCCTTTTTGAGGCTCAGGGTGGTTTACACAGAGAAATAATAAATAAATAAGGATGGATCCCTGTCCCCAAAGGGCTCACAATCTAAAAAAGAAACATAAGATAGAGACACCAGCAACAGTCACTGGAAATACTGTGCTGGGGGGTGGATAGGGCCAGTTACTCTCCCCCTGCTAAATAAAGAGAATCACCACGTTAAAAGGTGCCTCTTTGCCAAGTTAGCAGGGAATATCTATCAAATCAATATGATAGATATTACAAATCTGATGGATATGATAGATATCTAATATGAGATATAATATCTCATATAATAGATATTAAACATCTGCATGGATTTGAGACAACTTAATCACAGATATTAGGAATGTGCAGAACATTTCAAGCTTGAAACATTCCGACTCAAAACAAGCCGTTACGAATATTTTGAACTCAAAAGAGAACACACTTCAAATGAATGGCCTGTTTCGAGATCAGAATGGGATGACCCCATTCTAAGTTGGAACATTCCAAATGCCATTTTGGAGGTGTGTTTTTCCTTTGCTGACTGGTTTTGGCACTGGCTTCCAATTAGCTTGTGATCTCTTTGCTTCTTGGTTGACTTGTTATCATACAAATCAATTTGATTTGTATGAATTGATTTGTTATCATACAAATCAATTTGATTTGTATGAATCCCATTCTGTGCACATCCCTAACATATCTATTTTAAGTATAATCTGTTGGATGATCACTGTTAAGGACAATAAACTTTTTTAATGATAACTGTACACTTTATATTGGTCACAGTCCATCAGAGAGTTACGCAAGCCCTATGAAATCAATTGAGTTAGGAATGTTTAACTATCCATTGACTTGTTGCCCTTGTGCTTTGTGTATAAACAAATTGTGTACTGTGCTGGTCAACTGAGCTGCTTTTTAATTCAGTGTCTATTTTCATACCACTTTAAAAGGTCCAGAGTAGTGACCTGTTAATAACAAATAAGATTATATTCATTGTCTGTTTAAAAACCAATTTTATTTGAAGAAGAAGAAATGAATCATCCTTTTCATGTCTCTGGCTTACTTCTGTTTGGTCCCAGATCAAAACAAGATAAAAGCATATTATAGATTCTTTTAATCTGCTATGTACATATGACTGCATATTCAGTTCTTGTTATTCAGAGATGAATGCACTTTGTTCTACCATATCTGGAAGAAAAAAAGAACACAGTAGATTAGGGAAATCAACCTGTTATATATACACTCAAAAAAAATGTTAAGACGATTTTAAAAGTGTGTTATGTTTATTCTGTCATAGCTGTTTTCTCCAGAATGAACATAATTTGTTCACTCAGTTATTATGGAGAATCCAAGCAATGTTGCTGCCAAATAATTGAAATCCAGTGTTTTTCTTTTCATCCTCCTGACTTTTTAAAAAAATTCTTGGATTGTGGCTTCCCACTGCCCTAATTTTAAGTATACTTGCAGCATAAACCTGTCCAATGTGGACTGGCTGAGCCCTAGTGAGGCTTCTCTCAGCTACCATACTCAGGAGTCATTTCCTGATCATTCTTGGACACCGTTGGTCCTTTAACTAGTTGTTTCCTATTTGCAGCCTGAACAATCAGAGAGAGAGAGAGAGAGAGAGAACTGTGCTAATAAACAATAAAATAAATTAAGCAGCAAAAGGTGGGAGTGATCAAGTTGAGAGCAGGAAACAACTAATTAAAAGGCCAGTTGTCGTCAGGAGAAATATAACCTTTGCTGAATGGAACTTGGACATACAAAGATATTAGGATCTTTCCCATGAGAAAAGACACTATGAGTTTGTTATGTGGCCTAAAGTGCTATATTGAATGTTTTGTGGAGCCACCATTTTAATTCTGCTTCAGCTGACTGCAGAAGGTTGGTGTCTTAGCATCACTAAAGGGAATGACATTAACTCATGACTGAAGCAAATTCTGAGTTTTCAGATTTTAAAAACCATTTTTTCTTTTCCTTATGACCTTTGCTCCCCCACTTCTGTCACCCTCAATCACAAAAAAAATCCTTCTTTTGTAAATGATTAATGATTCCATCCCTAATGATTCCATCCATTATCTTTTACTTGCTCTTATACCTGACACTCAACCACAGAACATCTACAGTGTGTGGTCCTTCTTTCTCTCTGATCCTTATGGGGTCATGTTCTTGGAACCTCTTTAGACAGCAGTAGCTCTGCCCCTGCCCATTACAGAAATCTGTAGAGTAAATGCAATTGCTTTTTTGAGTTAACTGAAAGTGACCAGGTCTTAGGACCACATTCAGGTTTCCTAAAAAGAGCTGGCAACCCCCTATCATTGTTGTACATCCCCCCTTCTTCTTCTGTCCAAATTCAATACAGCTTGTTTACATATCTGGTGATTGGCTCTGGTCCAGGTTCCTCATTCCAAGCTTCATGTTAGATCTGTGATACCTGTGGATTTTTGTTTTTCTGTGACTGTGGATAAAATCCCCTAATCCTGAGTAAACTAGTGTGTTGTTAAAGCCTATTATTTCCAAGCAGTGATTACCTGACTGCAAGTGTAGAGACATCTGTGCTTGTGACTAACAGTTACAGTCTGCTGTCAAGGGATAAAGAGACCAAAGCCTGTTTCTTTAAAGCATGAGTTCTTAAGACCAGGTCAAACTAATCTCTTATCAATACTATCCCCCATTTTATCTACCTATGTTATCAATTTTTCCTTATCAATAAGTTCCACAGCCTCAGGCTCGGGAAATACTCAGACACCCAATTCTTGCCAAAATTATAACATCATCCTCATGTCATTATGTCTCAATGCACTAAGATCAACAACTTGGCATGAAATACAGATATATATTTTATCACTAGGTTGGTACCTTCTACCTGTTTTCTGTTTTAGATGTGTAAACTGTGACCCAAGTGCTTCTTCCTTTGGAATTTTTAAGTGATCTAGTTCAGAGTCAGCCTTTCTCTGCAAACATTTAATTATGAAAAGAGTCTCTGGCTCTCACCTCAGTAATGTTACATAAGGAGCAGCAGTTCATTATGTAGAACAAATATCAAAAGACTTGTAAAAATCATATGAGAATGGCCATCACTGCTCTTTCATTTCCTGAAATGAATCACTGTTGTTTCATTTCTTTCTGAGCCCTGCTAACCACTGCAGGCATTACTTTTTTTCTTCATTCCCTGCAAACTTTGGGCTGCGGCATGCATGCACGTACATCACACACATTCATCACTGCACCATCAAGTAACAACTTGTTCATATTACTGGGATGGAGGTCCTAGTGTATCCATGACTGATAGGGCAAAGCCACCACAAGACGATTTACTGTTTACAGAATGTATGTGCAAAAAGCACTTTGATCATTTTGAATGAATCCATGAGTCTGCATTGTTTTGGTCAATGTGCATAGCAAAATTGCTGTGTGTGCTCCCAGTTTTTGGTTGTGTAGAAGCAAGGTGGGAGAAAAACCTTGCATTTGCAGAGAAGCAAAGTGGCAAAGTTGCTTAAGGCATCAAAAAACCTGCAGTGCTTTTGTTCAGGCAATAATGGCTTCATGATTTCTCACAGCCCATTTCTTCAGATACATATTTAATTAAAGTAAAAGTTTAAAAATTGCAGTATTATTTCTTCAGGTTGGATAAATCTTCCCTAGAAATGCTCACTGTAACACACATTGTTAATGTTGTAATTTGCCTTTCCAGGGAATTGAAAATCTTATTAATATTTAATTATCTCCATAATTATGCAGCAGTGGCACACTAGAGATGCTCTTATGTAAGACTTCCTGAAAAAAATCAGACGAACGTCCTGACAAATATACTGTAGAACCTGACAGATGTAAGTACTGTAAAGGAAAATGAAATTGTCAGGTATGTGTGTATATGTATTATATATATTCCTCTAACAAAAAGGCTTTTTCATCTCAAATTTTAATGAAAATACATTTCATCTTCCAGTCATATGGCAACAGCATGAACCTAAAGGAGAAACAAGTTGTGTGAGGCTTCTGAATTTCATGGGATCTTAGTAGTCCATTTCCAACCATGCAAATTGTCCATTGACCTGTTGTGAGTGCTGTATAGTTGTTCTACTTGTATGGGGGATGGTGCAGCAGAGTGGCTGAGAGACTGAGCTGTGAGCCAAAAAGTCCTCATTAGGTGGTCTTAGGCAAGCCACTGACTGTTAGACTACACTCCCTTCCGGTAATATGAAGAGATGGTCAGAGCTGGCTCCAGAAGGTCGCAACAGCAGCCATTTTATGGGGCCCTAAGACCAGCAAAGCGCTTACTTCCTCAAGAGTGATGATTGCCACTGACCAGAAAATACTGGCATCTAAACAGCTGTTTCATCTAGTGAAATCAGCAAGGAAGCCTTTCATGGCTGCAAAGTAAGCATTATACCTGCTGATTAAGTTGAAGTCAGTGAAAAAGCAATTCTACTGAATTCTAAAACAGGTGTATGTGTGTGAGGTGGGGCGGGGCGGGGGCGGTCTTAGCAAAATGAGCAAGCCCTGCTTACCAATTCCCACCATTTATTTATTTATCAAATTTTTACACCGGCCCAAACTTTCATCTCTAGGCAGAAAAAAATAGCTTAAACAAGTTAAAAACATATTAAAAAAAACTTTTTTAAAAAATTAACAATTTAAAAATAAACCAGAGAGTAAAACCTAAAAAAACATTTAGGAAGCTGAGAAAGCTTGGGCGAAAAGATGGGTTTTCAGATGTTTTTTGAAAATTGCCAGAGATGGAGAGGATCATATCTCTGCAGGGAGCGCATTCCACAATCTTGGGGCAGAGACCAAGAAGGTCTGTCTCTGTGTAGCCACCAAATGAGTTGGCAGTAACTGGAGACAGACTTCCTCAGATGACCTCAGTGGGCGGTGGGGCTCGTAGTGAAGAAGATGCTCTCTTAAATACCCAGGGCCTAAGCCATTTGGGGCTTTATAAATTATAACTAACACTTTGTATTTTGTCTGGAAACCTATTGGCAGCCAGTGTAGCTCCATCAGTAAAGGAGTAACGTGGTCTCTCCGAGATGACCCAGAGACCAACCTGGCTGCTGCATTCTGAACCAACTGAAGTTTCCGGACTACATACAAAGGCAGCCCCATGTAGAGCGCATTACAGAAGTGAAGTCTGGAGGTTACCAACAGATGTACCACTGTTTTGAGGTCATTGATCTCGAGAAACGGGTGCAGCTGGCGTATCAGCCAGAGCATTTAGTTATATGATTCACAAAGGTGCTCTTACCCCTGGACTTTAGGGTCAATGTCCAGGGCCTCTGCAGCCTCTCCCCCGCCCCCACAATGCTCTTTAGTCTGTCCTGATTGTTGTGGTCACCTGGCAGAGCATGATGATGCTTAATTTGCAAGCGGGTGTGTGTGTGTGCTCCAAAATCCTTTAGGTCCAGGCTCCAAAATTAACTAGGTGCACCTCTGATTATTCATAGGCCCCCTGTAGTCTCCTAAAAACAATAGCTAAGGGGCCAGAACAGAAGGTAAAGGACCTCAGCCCCCTCCACCTCCCGTAATTTGAACACTGCTTTGCACTCAAGCAGGTCAGAGGCAATGTGAATGGATTCCCAGTTTGTACACCCTGTCTCTAATAGGGTCCTCCTGAGAGTGCATTGCCTGAGGCCATCTCAAAGTGCCCCTTGCCATTCTGTGGTATCAGTAATAGTGCTTCTGCAAGACTGTGTAGCTTGGAAGTTCCTGCAAAGGCAATGGTGCAAATGATATGAGGAAGGGGTTAAACTGTCTTTGCCCTACCGAAAGCAAGTGATCAAGGTGAAAAAGACACAATCACGCTGAGCCTGCCCCACAAGGAGCATGCCCAATGGAAGCTGCTTTCCTAAGATCCTGACGCCCTGCCCATAGTCTGGCAACATGACAGGCATGTAGCTTGCTGGTATTCGGCCTCGGCAGACCAGGAAGAGGAAGGGCCTTCTCTGCCCAGAAGCCAGAGGTTGCTAGACCGTGGTTGGTTGATTGACTGTGGGATGATTCCCGGCTTCAGAAATTAACCTTGGGTTTGTCAACCTGAGGTTTCATGCAATGTCCGAAGGCACCATAGTGTGGTATATCAGTCAAAAGGTACTATGCCTTCCAATGGTGTTGTATCAGCAAGTACCAAGCTATGATGCATGTGGATACACACATCTCAGTGTGGCAGCTGAATAAAACAGCAAGTGAAAGTAAGTGGCTTAGGCATGCTGAATGCACCTGCAATGCCATCCTTGCTCTCGGGTGCTTTTAGAGAGTAGCTGTATTCTGTCCAGATCCACTGCTGAGTTTATGGATTTTGTTAAATGTCTCCCACAGGGGATCCCAGAAGTGGCTGAATGAATGGACTGAGGATTTTTTTTTAATTGCCATGCAGCATAGCACTAGGGAAGAAGGCAAGGCATGTACCCCAGCATGGAATACTGCTTTACAATGAAAAATAAGGGGGAAAGACATCATTGTCATCATTGTTAGCCTTTTACCTATACATCCAGAAAACACCTGTGTTTTAACAGACAATACCCAACCCAGAAATGGCACAAAATGGAATCTCATAATAGGGGTGTGCAAGCTGGCTCGGGATGAGCCAGGATCAACGTCAAACCTGCTTGGCTCAACAGGTTCAAAGTTGAACCAATCAGAGTGTGAACTGAACTGGGCCCAATTTGAACAGTATCAGTTTGGAGCTCTACTGGTAATCTGGTGAGGATTCCAGTAAGGGTGTAGGGGGATACCGTGAGCCTAGATGGGACAGGAGGGGGAGTCAGTTAGTACTTAAAAGTACTATCTTCAGTGGCAGCGGGGCGGGGTCGGCAGTGGGGCGGGGTCAGCAGTGTCTCCCCCACACACACTCTGCCAGCTTCCCCCAGAGTAGCCAGGGCTGTTGGCGGCCCGGTTTGGGACTCTGCGCATGCATGGAGACCATTTTTATGATCTCCATTCTTGTGCAGAGGCCATTTGTACTCTCTTGATTGTGAAAAATAAATCTAAATAACAAGTCTGTTCATCACATAGCTTTTTCTAAAAGAAACCAGAAATATGCTGTGTTCACCCAAGGATGATTTGTCAGTTATACATAACATACATATTCCCAAATCCAGAATACATATGTCTTTAAAGAGTCCCTCAATATTGCCGTAATCTCTTTTTGAAATTAAATCTATTTTTAAACCTATTAACCCCAACATATTTATAAAGGTATATTTTTCTGTCCAACAAAATAATTCTAATGAGATCACTATCATTTTACTCAATGGATCTATGAATAACTCTTTTGCCAGATCATAAAAATTATCAGTCTATTATGACATAAATTACTCTTTCTTGTCACAACAAATCATCAACCTGATGCTTTGGGAGAGATATTATCCATCTTTTCACAATTATGCATTTTTTTAAAAAGTATAAATGACACATAAAGGACAGAAGGAATCATGCAACTGAGATCCATCCTGAATGCAGAACTAATTCACACAATTTAGAGGGGTGGTATACTGAAGCTAAGAGCAAATATTTTTGGTTAGTCTGCATTGAACGAATGCCTAGTGCAGCAGCTCACCTACCATACGCAGAGATCCTAATTCACCACTATCATTTAGAAGCATTTCTATGACTTAAGAATATAAGAATAGCCCTTCTGGATCAGGCCCAAGGCCTATCTAGTCCAGCATCCTGTTTCACACAGTGACCCACCAGGTGCCTCTCTGTAGCCCACAGGCAAGAGTTGAGGACACACCCTGTCTCCTGCTGTTACTCCCCTGCAACTGGTATTTAGAAGCATCTTGCCTCCTTGGCTGGAGGTGGCCTGTCCTCCAGGAATTTATCTAAACCTTTCTTAAACCCATCCAGGCTGGTGGCTGTCAGCACATCTTCTGGCAGAGAATTCCATAGGTAAATTATGTATTGTGTGAAAAAGAATTTCCTTTTGTCAATCCTAAATTTCTTGGCAATCAGTTTCTTGAGAAGACTCCTGGTTCTAGTGTTATGCGAGAGGGAGAAAATGTTCTCTCTATCAACTTTCTCCACACCAAGCATGGTTTTATAGACCTCTCGCATGTCTCTCTCCCCCCCACACCCAGTTGTCTTTTTCTAAACTAAAAATCCCCAGGTTTTGTAGCCTTACCTCGTATGGAAGGTGCTCTAGGCAACTTGGTTGCCCTCTTCTGCATCTTCTCCAGTTCTAGAATGTCTTTTCTGAAGTATGGGACCAGAACAGTACACAGTACTCAAAATGTGGCCACACCTCAGTTTTGTATAAGGACATTATAATATTAGCAGTTTTATTTTCAGTCCCCTTCCTAATTATTCCTAGCATGGAAAGGGCATTTTTCACAGCTCCTGCACACTGTTAACACTTTCAACAAGCTGTCCACTGTGACCCAAAGATGGATTTCCTGGTCAGTCACCAAGAGCTCAAATCCCATCAGTGTATATGTGAAGTTGTGGTTTTTTGCCCTAATATGCATCATTTTACACATGCTTACACTGAACCGCAGCTGCCATTTTGTTGCCCACTCAACCAGTGTGGAGAGAACTTTTGGAGCCCCTCTCAATCTGTTTTGGATTTCACTGCTCTGAATAGTTTGATGTCATCTGCAAATTTGGACACCTCGCAGCTTACTCCAACTTCTAGATCATTTATTAATAAATGTAAAAGTACTGGTCCCAGTACAGATCCTTGAGGGACCCCACTTCTTACTTCCCTCCATTTAGATAACTGTCCATTTATACTCACCCTCTATTTCCTGTCCTTCAACCAGTTACCAATCTACACATGAACCTGTCCCCTTATTCCGTGACTGCTAAGTTTTCTCAAGAGTCATTGATGGGGAACTTTGTTGAAAGTCCAAGTATACTTTTTGAAAGTCCAAGCATACTATGTCAACTGGATCACCTTTATCCACACACCTGTTGACACTCTCAAAGAACTCCAAGAAGTTGGTGAGGCAAAATTTACCTTTGCAGAAGCCATACTTGTTTTCCTTCAGCAGGGCCTGTTTTTCTATTTGCTTAACAATTTTGTCCTTGAGTATGCTTCCCATCAATTTGCTCAGAACAGACATAAAGTTAACCAGCCTGTAATTCCCAGAGCCCCCCTGGATCCCTTTTTAAAGATGGGTGTTACATTGGTTACTTTCCATTCCTCTGGTACAGAGCCTGATTGTAGTAATAAATTACATATTTTTGCAAGGAGGTCAGCAATTTCATATTTGAGTTCTGTGTGGACTCTCAGGTGGGTGCCATTTGGTGCTGACAAGTTGTTAATTTTTAATTTTTCCAGACAGTTTAGAACGTCATCTCTCATCACCTTTATCTAACTCAGTTCTTTAGCCTCTATCCCTGAGAAGCTCGTTTCAGGCACAGGTATACAGTCAGTATCCTCTGGCATGAAGACAGATGCAAAGGACTCATTTAGCTTCTCTGCAATCTTCAGATCCTCCATAATAATTGCTTTCACTCCCTCAACATCTAATGGACCAACTGCCTCCCTGGCAGGCTTTTGTTATTCCCCTTGATGCTTTTAGCTAAATGTTCCTCAAACTCTCTTTTTGCCTCTCTTATTGTCTCCTTGCTTTTCTCTTGCCAGAGTTTGTGTTCCTTTCTGTTCTCTTCTTTTGGGGAGGACTTCCAATTTCTGAAATAAGTCTTCTTCCCCTTTATAGCTTCCTTGACCTTACTTGTCAGCCATGCTGGAATCCTCCTGGACTTGGTGGTACCTTTCTTCCTTTTTGGTATACATTCTAACTATGCTTTTGTTGTTGTTATTTTAAATAAACTCCATGCATTCTGGATCTGGAGCAAAGTGACTCCCCTGATTTTACCTTTCAGTACCTCATTTTAGAGTAGTTTCCTCTTCTGAAGTTCAAAGTGTCTGTGTTAGACTTCCTTGGTGATTCTCTCCTTGCATGTATGCTGAATTTGATCACAATATGGTCACTGTTCTCTAGAGGTTCTAAAGGTTCCACAGCACTCACATCTTGCACCAAGTCCTGGATGCCAGGCCACTTAGGATTTTAAGTCTGCCTCCCCTCTGGTTGGTTTCATGACCAACTGTTCTAGGGCACAGTCATTCAGCACGTCTAGAAATGTGGCCTCTTTGTCATTACCTGAATGTGAATTTACCCAGTCTATGTTTAGGTAATCAAAGTCACCCATTATTACAGCTCTGACTCTCTATGATGCCTCCCTGATTTCCTCCTGCAACTCCCAGTTACTGTCAGTGTTTTGATCATGAGGGCAATGGCACATTCCTAGTAACACATTTCTTTTCAGGCCTTCTATTGTCATCCACAGAGTTATAGGCTTTTCTACACATGTGCGGAGAAAAGTCCAAAATGGGCTGCAGATGGGGGCGTGCACTCATTAGGGAGGGAGGAGGGGATCTGGAAGGAGCTCTCCCTCACTGCCCCATCATGCAGTGGCACTGCTTTAAGGTAAAAGGGGGAACTTTCCCCTTGCCCCCCCCCACCCTCCCTCCTGCAGGTGCTGCAGCCCCATTCCGCCACACAGCAGCATTTTAAAATAAAAGGGGGGATTCTCCCCTCCCCCCACTGTGTGGCCTTTGCTGTCCCCATCCCGCTGCATAGTGGTGGTTTTTAGAAGAAAAATGGAGGGACTAGCCCTTTCCTTCCCATCCTCACTGCAGCTGCCACCACCGCCCCTAGAGACGGGTGGAAAAATTTGAGGAGTGGCAAAGGCACTCCTCAAATTTTGCCACTATAGTCAAGTGCCTACTTTGCCTCTCTTTAAACCCACCACTGTCCCTGTCCTAGCTATAGAGTTTCTATCCAGGTATAACAGTGTCCCACCATGTTTCCTTTATGACCACTCTATGTTTTCATTAGCAACCAAGCACTCCAGCTCACCCATCTTGGCTCAGCGGCTTCTGGCATTGGCATACAAGCATCTATATGCTGAATTTCTTAACTGGTGTGTGCTATCATATTATGGTCGTTTGATCTCTTTGATCAGCCAGCACATCCTTCTGTCTTCTCTTTATCCAGTACTACTCCGGTTGCTACTCAGTCTGTAACAACTCACCTGCTCACCTAGTTTTTCAGGCACTGCCAGATTAGATAGCTTCCTGACAGGGCTCAGGAGTAATTGGTTAAGGGAGAGGTTCTTTTTTTAACCTATTCTGCACTGTTGGAAAGTTGGGAGATTATTTAACGTAATTTGATCTGCTTTGGCAAGCGTATTATTTTTAATTAGTGATTAGTGATGAGGAGAACTCCCCCTGCTGGTCTTGAGGGGATAACACACAGTTTCCTCAAATTTAGAAAATAACTTGCTTTATTACAATCATCCTAATAATTCTATTATGGACTGTTCAGAAATTTCAGATTTCAAATGCACAATAAGGTTTTACTGAAAACTGGAGAGACTGTGAATGCCCCCATTAGCAGACAGGGTAAGGACATCCTTAGTCTGTTCCTCCAGATACTGCTGGTGAGCTTGGCTTTTACTCTTTCTCCTGTCTTTATTAATAGATCTGCTGTCACCTTATGACCCCTCAAGATCTTGTCAGGTTTGTAAGATGATGAAATTGCAGCGTTTAGGTAGGTGAGAAATTGGGGGCTTTGTTCCTCCAGCTACTGCTACTCAGCTGGACTCTGCATCTCTCCTGCCTTTCTTGATAGATCTGCTGCTATTCTGCAGGCTTTCCTAGGTGCATCAAACCTTTGAGGAGGAGACAGTTGCTGTCTTAAGTTGGGAGGTAGACGGGTGGCAAAGAGGAACTCTTTCTTCTTTCTAACCTCATTCCTAGGAACTCTAGAATGGCACTGATGGTGTGTGAACTGGCAGGGAGAAAAGGTGGAAAGTGAACTTCTGGGTTGAGCTGTATTTGAATGAAAGGAGAAGCCTTAGAAGGAGTGTAATCTGATGTGTTTATTTCAGTCTTGCTAGTCTGCCTTGTTGCAGGGTAATTCCTCCTGAGCTGGGGAGCCAGGAGGTAGGGGTCAATGTGGGAATGTTGCCTGTAGAGCTGGGGTTTCCAACCTGTGGTACTCCAGAAATTGCAGCTGGGGATGGTGGGAGTTGTAGTTCAGCAACATCTGGGGTGTCTCAGGTTGGGAATCCCTGCTGTAGAGAAAGGGAGTGGTGGATGGACTGAAGCTCCTTTTCACTTTGCTCAGTTCCAAAGCCCAGTCATTTTTGGTAATAGCAGACAAGACTTGGGGCGGAGCTTCAATTTAGGTAGTGATTTACCACCCTAAAATAGAAGGTACCATTTATTCTAGAATCCCTGATTTTTAATCCTAAGTAGGCTGCAGTTTGTTGATGAAGGAAAAAATTATTTGCCAGTGCTCAGACGCTATTCTTAATTATTTCTGCACATATTTCAGGGCTCAGCACTGAATTCAAATTCTGAAGCTAAGCCTTACCACAAATTAAGCTCTGCACTTCATCCTAACCAACCATCATGTTCCAGATCATTTATTTGAGGGAGGGTAGATTTAGGACTGGATACCTGAGTTTGTTCCTGCCTCGTTAATTTTAGTTGTAGTGCCATAGATATGCAAATTACTTTGCTCATAGCTTCAGGAACTATAATCACTGCTACGCCTTATGTAAAATATGATAGGATGTTGGTTGGAAATATGAATTTCAGATATCTGAGCCTAAAATGTCAGAGAAGGAATATACAACAGCTCATTCAAGAAATCTTCCATGTATGGATATATTTGTGGCAGCCTGGACTCATCCTTTACTGACAATAAAAATGACACAAACTGAGAGGTACTATTCTGTAGAACATTTCACTTATCTTCCAATGGCCATGACTGATCATGAACAAGTATGGTTTTCTTATAATGAGCCACAGACCTGTGACTTCATATCTTCTAAGGCCCAGAGAAAAAATTCTTGGGGTCTTACAGAGGTACCTCACTAATGAAGGGCAACAGATTGGTGGAGGCAGTGGATTGGCTGTCTCTGACCTGCCTCTGCATCCTTTCACCTGCACCTGCTGCTGCTCTGAGCCTTTTTTTTTTTTTTTTTTTTTGCAGTGTGCCAGCTGCCATCTTTCCTCCTTCTCCCTCCCTGCTTCATCCCGCCCTCTTCCCATTCAAAAAGCACAGCGCTGGGGAAGTTGGATCTGAATGAAGTGATGAAACATACTTCCTGCCACTCCAAATTTCCTGCTTTTTGAACATGTAAGCTGAAGAGGAGCAGAAGCTGCCAACCCCACTCCACACACCAAATAGGGGACTCACTTTGCCTACAAGAATTTTCAAGGGTCAAAGAATCAAGTGGATTTTTGGATAATATCCTCCCTAATGACATAGAAATTTGTAGTATGATGCAACCATATATAAGCACCCTGCATTTCACATTTTAATATATGTTGATTAGTACAAAATGTGGGATGATGTAGGTGACAAAGCTACCCTAGAATGAGAGAGTTCAATCCAGAATAGGTTGGTTGTCTGTATGGCATTTGATTATCTGTATGGCATTAGACTTGGCATTTTTCTCTAGATTGAACCCATGTTATAAAGTAGAATTTTAAGATACTGTACATCAACTAACACAGTGTTTCTTAACCTTGGGCCCCCATATGTTGTTGGACTACATCTCCTAGAATCCCCAGACATGGCCTTTGTGGCTGGGGATTCTGGGAGTTGTAGCCCAACATCTGGGGCCCAAGGTTAAGAAACCCTGAACTAACATATGGAAACTCTGACAACTTAGTTCAACTGTTTCCCAACTTTCATCCTTAGCAATAATTCACACATGCAATTGTGAAAAGTTTCCCTCTTATAATGGCTCAGGGATAGTTTTGTTTGATCTCATGAAACAATCCCAAGAGCAAGCTCACAAGGGAAGGTGCAGCTCTTGTAATCTTTCGTGTTTCTAAACTCAAGTGGTTAGAATAATATGTGGTTTTTTTGTGGGGGTCCAATATTTATTGCTTCTGAATATTAAATTTATGAGTTGACCTTTTCTGTTTAAACTTGTGAAATAAATAATGTTTGGTTTTTATTTTATGAAAAAATACCTTCAGTCAGATTAGTTTTGAAATGATTCTGAAATGGAACTATTTAGAGACTGGGATAACATCCCTTTCAAGACAAGGTCAATTACAATTTGGGAAGTCAATTACAATTTGACCTTCTTCAACTATAAATAAATAGGAGGAATTATCTGATACTTCTTTGAATTAAATGATGTCCCCAGGGATAAATATGAAGATGAATCAACACAGGAGAAAGAAAGAAAAACACTACTTCACTATTAATGATATGGATCAATTTTTACCAGCCTCTGTATCTTGAATGAATATTCCTTATTTTAAATATAAATAGAAAAGAAGTATTCAGCAATGCTTTGAGTTATCCTAGTGTTTCTCCAAGCTTTTTGAACTCCGTCCCCCACTTCTCCACCACCAGCCATTTATTCCACTTGTGAAAATATGGAAATCCTTACATGCAATTGTGTGCAGGTAGCCTCCTGTTGCAGGCATGGATCTAACACTGACATTAGAAGAGGATGTCTCTGCCCCCACCCCCAACTTTGCATCATTACAAAAACAGAAGTTCTTCTTCCCAAATCAGAACTGGAATGGAATGATGAGGTGCTGTGGAAGCAGTACCCCTGTGCACACAAATCTAATGTGGATCAGTTGAGAGTCTGCTGGACAGCACTGAATCTACTGAGATCTTGGTTGGTTGGTGAGAGAATGAAGGCTTCACTTACCTCAGCATCCCCCCCCCTCTCTCTCCCCCACCCCCTCTCATGGCTCCTTCCAAATGTCCTTTATCTTACAAGCCTGACAGCCTAGGATTAATGAAGTTTGGAAGTGGAAATCTTTCCCAGCTTTCACACACTCCCCTTTAGTTGTGAACTTCTTGGCATGGCTCTCATGGTTAGCAGCCTCTCAGGCAATACCAGCCCTTTGGGAAGTGCACTGACTGAGTATTCACTAGCCATGACATAACAGTTACCCCTGTGGACAGAACATGTTCTCATACCAGTGTGGGAGCAATACCATGAGTAGCAACAAATGTGTGCATTTAAAAAGGAAACTGAAAACATATATATCAGAAGAATGTCTTCCAGACTGGCTCAAAAAATAAAATAAAATAAATAAATCCAGGCACAAGCATAGCTTTTTGGAATGATATCCTGGCACATCGTGGAATGAAAGATGGAATGCTGAAGCACTGGTAAACTTTAATCAGTACGCTCTGTCTCAAAATGAGCAAATTGTTTTGTTATGGAAATGATGTCACAGTGAGCTTTCCCTCTTGAATTACATTACTACGCAATCCCAAATATCACCCCAAAGTCCTCATAAAAGTGATTGAAACTTCTGTTTAGAAAATCCCTGGTGGAGAAGCTGACTTCTGTTCCTCCTTCTCCAAATCATTCTGTTGTTGTTTTTCAGCCACTAGGCAGCCATGATGATATGGCTGAGAAGCTAAAATGCTGGTTTATTAAATGCTCACTCCAGCCTGGAATTTATTAGCCCACTGACACAGCCCTGTCTGATGAATCAGAAATTAGAATATGCTTTTTGGAAACTATATTGATCCAGCATCTGCAGATTATACCTGCCCACACCATTACTGTCCTATATATATCACTGATGTAAAACCCAGTCTGTGATTTTAAAGTTAGTGGGGGTGGAATCACTAATAAACAAAATAGATCTTGATTAAACATAGCCTAGTGTCCCAAGAGACTCAAAGGACAGATGTTATAAGTTAAATAATTGTCAAGCATCATATAGGAAAGTTATACTTGCTTTAACCAGGGCAGACTAATAAACAAATAGCCTGTTATGGGAGAACACTCTTGCAGAACAGAGGGCAGTTTTAAAAAAACCCAGCTAGTCTACAATACATTTGAATTCATTTGGTCAAAGCTTTCTCATCTGAGCTACTGAGCAGAAATACTGCATGAAAGGACTCTTGTTGATAATGCCCACTGGGCCTTACCGTCTCTCACATGGAAAACTGAACCGTTTAATGAAAGGTTACCATAATCAAACCAAAATAAAAATCAAACCAAATGTAATATTTGCTATTAAGAATGAGAATCCAGAACAGCTCATCTGTTCATATTTTTAAAAGGACATAACATCTAAGCACTGGAGCTGTGCTGAAAAGTCTTCATTTTTAATTTTGGGGCAGAAATTTGTCTTTAAAAGTTCATAGTGCAATTATTCACTTTTAAAAAATCCTGTTCAGCACCATTAGTTCCCCTGGTTGTTGCAGCTTTGTACCATTTTATTTTACTTCATGTGTATTATTTGCATTGTTATTTGCTTTTAATTTATCTTTCTTTCTTGATTAGTCACATTTCTTGATCCCGCCCAATGAGGGCTCACACAGTGAAAGAGATGATGTCACTGTGTAATTAATCTACCAATCAGAGTTGGTTATGCAATGATGTCACTAAGAGCAAGTGAGGGCAAGACCAATGAATAATAGACCATTTTTGTAAGAAGTACTGAATAATACTTTTTAAAAGGGAAATGTTTTTCAGCAGGGCCAAAAAAATCATTAAAAGATGAGAGTGGTTCTGGCTCATATCTATTCAAAACAAAGAATTCCCAGTGAATAAGAAGAATGCTTGAATTTCATTCTTTTTTTTTCTACTAAGAGCTGGTTTCACTGTATTTTGGTGTCTACAAACAACGGTGGCATTTCATCCTCCCTGCTGGCCTGTACAGTCAGTAGAAAAGTCTTATTGCTTGTAGCAAATGTGTTGAACAGCATCCTACCTGAAGCCTACACTGGCAAATGGCAGATATGGCTGGTGCAAGATTCCTGTACCGAGTGTGAAGCCTCCCGTTGTTGGGTAGCAAAATTAATAAACACCTACAAGACACAATAAAACATGTTATATATGAAAGCAGTGCAATACAGTATGGAAGATTTGCTGTTTCTACACTTGTTTCTTTCCCCCACCCTATTCCATCTTCCTCCAAGGAGCTCAGGGTAGCATACAAAGTCACCCCCTCCCCTTTTATCCTCACGACAATTATGTGAAGTCAGTTAAGATGCAATATTGTGCTTCGGCCAGGGTCACCCAGTGAGCAACATGATTAGCGGGAAGATTCCAATCTGCTTCTCCCTGGTCTGAGTCAATTGCTCTAACTACTATACCATATGTTTTGTTGTTTGGGAATTGTAAATGGCTCTCTGAGGCTGTGAACTTTCTGGTCTGCCATGCCCAGTATTCTGCAGACATTAATTTTCAGTGACACCCAATCCAGGACATTAGGACACACTGACCTACATGCTGTACACCTGTGCTTTTGCAGGCTCAGAGCGACATGCCAGCAGTCTTGCACTTTTGCTTAAGAGTGCAGATACCTTGATTAGCATACCTGTACTCCAGAAGTGTATGGATGGGATTGCTGCTCAGCAGTAGAGCATCTATTTGCATGCAGAAGGTACCAGGTTCCACCCGCAGCATCTCCAGGTATGGCTGGGAGAGACTCCTGCCTGAAACCTTGGAGAAACTGCTCTCAATCAGCGCAGACAATACTGAGCTAGATGGACCAATGCTCTGACTCAGTATAAGACACTTCTCATGTTCCTATATGTTAGTTTGATGGGGAAAATGTTACTTGACCTTCAGCAACATATTTCCAATCTAACTAGTGCTTCCAGAGGGTAGGCACACTAATTAAAGTATGTGCACTTTTCAGTAAATGTGCAACAATGCCAGTGCTTCAGTATGAGCCTGTAGCAACATGGGTGCTTCAGTATCAGCCTGCCCATGTTATGCTGTGCAACATATGTGTGCTGTGTGTACTGGGCATGTGACTCTGAGAAGGCTGGATTTCAATTTGCGGGACCTCTTGCAGGAAATGTAACTTATGTGAACGAAGCTTCATGCATTACATTCCTATGTGCGGTTCCTGAAATATATCAGTCTCTAGGGACATTTACGGAATGGGATTTGTGTTCCATTCTGAGCTCAGAATGGAACACAAATCCCCAGGACATTCTGTTGAAACAACCAGGTGACTGGTTGTTCCGTTGGAATTAGCTCAAAATGTTTTGAGTGTTCCAAGCATTCCGAGTGCCATTTTCAAGTTGATTTGTATGATAACAAGCCAACCAAGAAGTAAGGAGATCGGAAGGCTTGGAATGTTCCAACTCGGAATAGGGTCGCTCAATTTCGAGCTCGAAATAGGCCCTTTATTTGAAGGTTGTTTCAAGCTCAGAACACTCAAAATGACCTGTTGCAAATCCGAACATTCTGAGCTTGGAACATTCTGCACATCTTTCCTGTCTATCATATAGTGATAGACTCTCTTTCATATAGTGATAGACTCTCTCTTTCCTTTCTATCATATAGTGGGCATTTGCTCCTATTTTGTGTTTGCTTCTCTGGAACAGTTCATGCTTTGTCTGAATCATAATGTTGTGCCTTAAGCAAAAGCCAAACAAACTGGCATGATGAAGCTGAAGCTTCCAATATAACTTCCAATAAAACTCAATTCTGGGTAGCATATCTTTAGTAATCAAATATGATGAAGTTTCTTTACATTTCTTTGATTATATTCCAAACACAGGTGCTATGATCTACCATAAGGCCATCTCAACTCCCACTGGCTAGCAAAAGAATGCTCTGCTTCCATCTGAAGTATGGAACTTATAGTGAGGCATGTGGAATCTCCATGAGGACCAGGAAACTTCCAGTTGAATTCTCATCTCTATAATTAACTCTCTCGCTAGCTATAGGAAGGGGAATATGCTTCAAGTCTCCCACTTCATAAGCAACATGGCAACAACAATAATATCAATCCGCCTGTAAAGAATACTGAGATAATGTAGATAACGTTTTCTGAACATGAAAATGCATTGCATTTAAGTACTAAGTAATAATAAGATTTAGCATTAAACACTTTGGAGTGTTCCAAGTGGTTCATGGGCATTATCTTGTTTTATTCCTTAAAACAGCCCTGTGTAGTAAATTAGCACTATTAGCTCAATATTACAGGGGAGGGGGCTAAGGCTGAGAAAGAATGGCTTACAAAAAAGACAATGTGATCCCATCAATGTGGTTATACCTGGATAATTGAAGAAGCAAAGGCCATAAGAGGCAGGATGCCTCAAAACACCAGCTGCAGGGGAGCAACAGCAGGAGAGAGGGCATGTCTCTTGCCTGTGAGCTTCTCAGAAATATCTGGTGGGCCACTGTGTGAAACAAGATGCTGGACTAGATGGGCCTTGGGCCTGAACCAGCAGGGTTGTTCTTATGTTCTTATCTAACTACATGTTCTTCCTGTAATGGCATAGCATGCTCCAAATGAACAGACTTCAGTATTGTCCCTAAATAAGGATGTATTAAAATAATACACTGTAATTCCATATTAAATCAAAACTAAAGATTAGGAACAATACAATACCTGCTCTAAAGTAGTTTGGCTAATGGAGTAATGCTTAATTTGAAACAAAGTTTTGTTGTTCTCTAAAACTCTGAAAAGCTCTGCAAGGCAACCCCATCTTTGTGGCACATGGTATTCCAACAGATTAAGGTGCTGTCCCTGTAAGTAAAAACAAGCAAGCAATCAGAGAATATGCTGGTATAGTTGAGTATTTTCAACCAGTATATGAATACAACAGAGTTTTCAATAGCACTAAAAATTCAGCACTGAACAGCGTCCATGTTACTCAGTAGCACTACTCAGGAGTTACTCTATAGCAGGAATTCTCAACGTTGGGTTCCTAGATGTTATTGGCCTTCAACTCCCATAATCCCCAACCAAAGATCACTGGGGCTGGGGATTATGGGAGCTGAAGTCCAATAACATCTGGGGACCCAAAATAGAAAATCCCTGCTCTATAGGACTACTTAATTTCAAAAGCACTATTCAGGAGTAACAGTCTTAATGCTGCCCACTGTTTATGAATGCTAAGAACATTTATAAACAGAGAGCATCTATTTGCATGCAGAAGGTACCAGGTTCCATCTGCAGCATCTCCAGGTATGGCTGAGAGATATTCCTGCCTGCAACCTTGGAAAAGCCACTGCCAGTCTGCGAAGACAATACTGAGCTAGATAGACCAATGATCTGACTCAGTATATGGCAGCTTCCTATGATCCTGTCCAGCAGCCCCTCTAGCTTCAGCTATTTCAGCAGGCATTAGCCATTCCAAACACTTTCAATAGCTTTGCACCAATAAGGACCAGAAACTTTTCTATTTTAAAGCTGAGGTTCTCAGAAAACTGAATTCAGTGACCAAAATGACATTCCATAGGTTTTCTGCACTTCTGCAGACACAGCTCTACCTATATTCCCTAGCACGCTTCCCAACCTCAGCCAATTATTTCCCCTGGAAGACTTGCCTGCCCATTCTCTATACCCCATTTCACATCACCATAATTCATGTTTTGCAACTGCGAATTCATCCAACAATTCACACGGGTTGGAGAATATTTCTGCACAGCCTCCTCCAATGAGATACTGACTGGAAGACTGTAGTATGGCCTTGATTGCATTACTTTAGAGGTGTGCACGGGCCATTAGGTGCAGTTTGGTCCAAATTCAGACTGAACCATGGCTATATAAACTAGTTTGGTTGAACCAATCAACTAGACCAGTCAGTTCAATGAACCAGTTCAGACTGGTTCAAAGCAATTTGGCATAGAACCGCTTGAACTGGCCTGGTTCATGATGGTCTGATTTGCAATCAAACTGGTTCTTCACATCCCTACTTTACTTGGTTTCTAGCTTCTATGGTACGGAGGAGCATAATATTAGGGATTAGGGATGTGCACAAAACCCGCTGGCCTGGTTTGGTTTGAAGCCGAACCAGCCTTGAACCTAACCGGGCCTGTTTGGTCCAGCACACCCTCGAACCTTCACCAGTTTTGATTTGGTCTGTGGGTGGGGTGTGTGTGTGCCAACTTTAAAAGGTTAAAAAAAAAAAAAACCCTGAAAAATGCTCCACGGGTTGGCGGCGGGGGGTGCGCGGAGGTTCCCCCTCCCCCAGCCAGCCTTGAAAATGCCCCCCTCAGGCCTTTTAGGCCCATTTTTTGGACTGTTCAGGCCTTTCTAAAATGGTGCGGTGGCCAAAATGGTGGCAGCCACGCATGCACAAATGGCCTCTTGCAAGGCCTGGCATGCCCCACAGCCACGCAGAGGCCATTTGCGCATCTGTGGCGGCCATTTTTAATAAAAAAATTAAAAATGGCTGCCCAAAAAATGGCTGCTGTGCATGTGCAAATGGCCTCTGCGTGGCTGTGGGCCATGCCAGGCCTCACGAGAAGCCATTCGTGCATGCGTGGCTGCCGCCATTTTGGCCGCCGCACCATTTTAGGCCTGAATGGGCTGAAAAATGAGCCGATAAAGCCTGAGTGGGGCATATTGAAGGCTGGTGGGGGGAGAGGGAACCTCTGTGCACCCCCCCCCCACCAACCCAGGGAGCATTTTAAAGGCTTGGCTTGGGGGTCATACCGTCAAACCCCTGAACCCGAACATTGAACCACGAACCACAAAACCTGTTTGCACATCCCTATTAGGGATGTCAAACATACTAAAAAAAGAGAAAGAAAACACAAAGAAAAAGTAAATCAACAGTTCAAAGATACCTTGAAAAGTGTTCCAGGAAAATGAATTTGCAGACATTCTATGATAGCACTTTGGCAAATGGATTCTTTGTGTAACCACACTTTGACTAAGTAGCCATCACCAAATCTGAGTCCATTGACCAGTAGTGCAAATCCAGGTGTATATGCAAAAAAGAGGAGAGGGATGCTTGGTTAAACATCACTCTTCATAAAACATTATATCAAGTGACAGCAATTGCTCATGAGTATTATAATATTATAATATATTATAATACTCTAAAATATAATATTGTTTTGATAATATTAATATATTGATAATGTCTAAAATCTTTCAACATTCAAGAGAGTTCTTTTAAAAAAAAAAGGAGGAATAGCCAGTACAATGCCCACCAAATGGCGATTGAAATGTAGCCAGAAGGTTGCTGAGGTCCTGAGTGGATTGGCAAGTTCTAACCTTTCTTTCCAAGCTAATGTTGCACCAGCTCCCCACCACCACCACCACTTGGCTCATGCTATGCCACTCTCTCTGTCCCTTGGATCGTTCCCTCTGTCCACTATCTCATCCTTCTCCCCCTTCATTTCTATTCAACAGTAGCCAAGCCCTGTGGAACTGTCAATGAGAAGACCACCAAATGGTGTATGGAAACAAGGTCATTTACGAGGGCTCTTGTTTTTATAAATGGGAGAGCTGGGAAATGGAATAAAGGGTAGAGCACTTCTTTGTTTTCTCAGGTCCTGCAGTGTCACTTAAATTGTGTTTCTGGACAGAAGCAGTGCTGCTTTTTGCTTATGACCACCTTCATTCTTGAGCTTTTGATTCCAGCCTAAAAAAAATCAGCAGTCCCCCCCCCCCCCCCGCGCCGCCACTTTGATTAATGAGAGATGTGCTGCTTGCTAGGCATGCAAATATATCTGAGATGAGGGTGAAGAATGGAGTAATGGCTGCTGATGCCACAAAGGCATTGATACCTCCCCAACAGAGAAAGTAACGTGATTCAGCTACAGAGATCCTAGGGGGAAAGCCTTTCCTGGGTAAAAGGTTGTAGCTTCCACTAATATGGGTGTGAGACATTACTGCAGATGAGTGGTTCTTAATGTGGGGCCCACCAGATGTTGCTGAACTAGAACACCAGCATCCACAACCACAATAAATTATGGCTGGAGATGCAGGGAGTTGGAGTTCAGCAACATCTGGTGGATCCCACATTAAGAACCACTGCTGTAGATCTTTCCAGCAATGTTCAGTTGGTACTTGAATCTGAAAATCAATACCATGGGAGGGTTCTGGCAGCATGTGGAACCAAGAACTATTTGGATTGTATTTCGTATTTTCTTTTCACCTTTTTTATCTGTTATGATTTGATGTATTGTTTTTATGGTATGTTTTAATCTTCTGTTGTGAGCTGCCCAGAGAACAATTTGTTATGGGGCAGCTAACAAATAAAATTTATCATTTATTATTATTATTAATTATTATTTTTAATTATTATTTCTTGTTTACACAGTCAGACAGGTGTTATTGACTGGTTTGTTTTATCCAGACATCGAGTCCTTCCCAAAGACCTGAGATGGCTGAATTTTTTAATCAATATTGTTGTTATTATTATAGATATTGTTGCAAAATATAATAATAATAATAATAATAATAATAATAATAATAATAATAATAATAATAATTCAATTTCTATACCGCCCTTCCAATAATGGCTCAGGGCGGTTTACAAAGAGAAATAACAAACAAATAAGATATAGGTTGTTCCCAGTAAAGTTGCTTTTTGTAATTGGTGATTTCTGTGGCCCCTATGGTGTTCAGGTGCTCTTCAAATTGTTTTGGAATTGCACCTAGGATGCCACAGCCTTTCAATTTCAATTTGTAGATCTTTGTATTTTGTTATTTTTTCTATTTCTTTTTCTTCTATTCTGCTATCACCTGGTATTGCTATATCAATTATTTTGACTTTTTCTTTTTCTTTTATTGTTATTAATAATTATTTATTATTATTATTATTAAATTTTTTTTACTGTGGTTTGAACCTGCCTCAGTCAACAAACTCCGGTTTATTTCTAGCAGTCAAACTACAATCTGAATCCAAGGCTTGCAATTGATTGATATATACTAATCATGGTTGTATGTTATGTGTGAACCTGCAATAGTGATTTAATCTGATTTGTTTAAGATGTTCCACCCTTGTAGGGCTCTTGTATAGAGAGGCAAGACTAGAACATGGAGGTAAGGAGAAATGGCAGTACTCAGACCATGGTACGGTGAATCAAACCAAGATTTGGTGGTCTGTGGCACCAATTGGGATTTGTTCAATAAACCTTAAAATAAATGATGATTCTTCATTATGCCTAATCTATTCTCATCCAATATAACTGTATACACCAAGAATAAGGACAAATAGGAAGGATAAAATATAGAAATGATTATTGTAACAATATCTTCAGTATGTGTAGAATTTCTCATCAATAGGCAAAAAGCATTTCATAAACACATTTGTGGCATCTTGCAGATGTAAGAACAAAACACATTTATTTGATTTTAACTGTCATTCAACAAGAAAGTACTATTCAGGCACTGAACCAATCTTTTTTAAATGCTAGTCTCCTGCTATGACTACATACTGTGTTACATAATATGAATTCAGTGGAGAGAAATAAATTTGATAAAGAACTTGGGAGACAATAAAGACAAAATCTTGGCTGAACTGGGCAGTTTTCCTTAGAAACAAAAAGATAAGTAGAGACAAGTAAATTAAATTTGCCCACAAAATTCAGCTTAAAGTGAAACTCGAACCAAATGTTGAGGTTCCTCTTCACTCAAAATGTCTGAGGAACTCTGAGGAAATACAAAAGAGTTTTAATAAAACTAGTGAAAACTCTTGGGGGGCAGGCAGGTTCCACATCCCTAAGCATGGAAGTTTTCAATTATGATAGATAAAAGCTTCTACGAATTGTTTGAAAACCAATGTTTTCATGGGCATTAAGGGCAAGGCTATAACTAAGCATTTAAATTAAAAACCAAGAGAAATATGTGATAAGTAAAATTACCAATTAAAGGACCCTCTCAGTTAAATGTCTTTTGGGGACAGCTTAGGAAACACCAGTCCTGATTAGTAAGTTATATCCTGCACCTCTAGAATAACTTCAGGCAGCTTAAAAAATAAAAGACTTCTTCATGGATGTCAGAAGGAAACCTTTACTCCGGAATTTCAGGAACTTGTTAAACTTCTTCGAAGTAGAGGTCAACTTTACAAGCCCCTGAATTCTTCTCCAAGTTGGATAAAAATGTGAGCAGAAAAGGTTGGCTGATTCTCTCATTCCTTATTTAATATAATGTAGCTCTGTAGCTCTGTCACACTAAACCAGTCCCAATGGGGGCTTTTGAAGGGTTGCAACTGGCAAACAGAGCGGGGAGGGGACAACCTGCAAGGGGGCTCTCTGACCCCAAGAGAGGGGACTTGGAGACAAGAGACAACTCATGTGACAGGCTGACCTTCTCCCTCTTTCCCCAAGCTTTGCAAAGAAGTTGCTTTTTCAAGCCTTAGATTGGCCAAGATGAGAAAGTTGTTCACACTTTGGGGGAAAATAACTTGGTTCATTTCTGGGTCTATCCAAGATGAGCCTGGAAAAGCTTGTTCATCTCTGCTTCAGTCCAACAAAGCATGTGTGGAACAATTGGGGATGCACAGAAATAGCCCCTTTTAAATATCTGAAATCCTACCAACAGTTGTTTGACAGGGAAAGAGGCTGAATCCAGCCCCTCTTCCACTTTCCCAACAGCTGATAGATATGATTTTGGCTTTTAAAAAAAGAAGAACTGCTGCATCTGTGTAGCCATTGGAGTGGCTACATTTGGAGTGGCTATCTGTTACCATTGGAGTGGGTTGGGAAACTGCAAATGTAGCATCCATTCCTCTCTAAACAGTGGCCCTGATTTAATGTGCATTTCAATAGTTTATGTAGTGGACAGAGCCAGAGCACCCATTCTACAACCATGGCCAAGTGTACATTGTATCCCTGAACAGTGCATGCTATCTTTAATCTTGACTGTCTGGAAACATATTCCAGACAGAACTCAATTCCCATAGAGCTCATGTGGATTATCTGGTTTTGCTAAATTAACACTGATACAATTTTAGAAAGCAAGAAGTTAATTCTGAGTCTCTTCATTACAAGAAAACAAAGAGCAATATGTAGCATCATAAAACACGAGTAGATAAATATGTTTTGAAAGATACAGTGATTCTCCATGGTTCAAATAAAAAGACATCCCCAGTGGCTATTCCAGTTTATTTTCAAGGATTTGGAATGCACCAGCTGGCAGGATTGTCCATTCAAACTGCAGATGTCAGTCATATCGGAAGTTCCAGAGAGCACTGGAACCTTTCGATTGTCCAATTCATGATTAGCAGCAATGGTCTGGGTGCTTTCCACATTTCTCCAGTAGGCTGCATATGAATAAACTATATAGGCAGGGCCAATTGCATGTTTTCCATCCAACCATACCAAACTCTGCTGTAAGTTTCCAACCATTTTTGAGCTCTGTAACAGGATACAATGAGGCTATTCTCACGACCAGCAAAAATCGGGCTAAGAGAATTTTTGGTGGTCGTGTAAACCACTGGGCTCGCACGCAAGCCCGGTGATTTACAAGTGGGTAACCCGCTTATAGAGCCCTCCCCCTAGCCCAGGTTAGCAGAGCGAGCATTCCGCTAACTCAGGCTTTAGGATTGTGTTTTGCCGCAGCGCGGCTCTGTGCCGTGGCAACTCACGAGGAGACCCCCGACCGGAAGGTTTAAAAGCAGCCTCCCGGCTCGGGGGTCTCTCCAGCATTCTCTGCACTCTCATGCAGAGCATGCTGGAACTTCCGAGGGCCGTGCAGCCCCCAATTCCCACAGCCCCCGCCGGCTCCGTGATGGAGCCGGCAGTCGTGTGGGTGGCCAGTTCGGCCACCTAGGGCTGCAGTAGGGATCATCTGCTGGGAGAGCAGGCTAAGCCCGCTCTCCCTGCAAACCCTGTTATGGTGGGTCTCACTGATCGTGAGACCCATCTCACTATGTAGTAGACAGTCAAGGAAGTGATCTAAAGTACTATAGATCTCACAACAATGGCTGACTGTCATCAGTTTGCTAACTCATAACTGATCCCTAATTAAATATTTTAAATGCATAACATCATTCCTACAGAAATGCATGTGACAGTAAAGATGATGTTACAAAGATGGATAGAGTTAACAAGAGTGTTCAATTTAGATGAGAACCAAGCTTAGGGAGTTTTTACAAGCAATCATTAATTCTTATCAATTTTCTGGCATTTGCACACAAAGCCCTTTGCTGAATTACAGTGTGCAAATTCTGGTTCATGTGAAAATGTTCAGTAGTCTCATTGAATGAAACTGTTGTATGCAATGGAGTTTCCCAGGTAAATGAATCAAATCCTGGTTAGCAAAAAACAAGAGATATCTCTGTGGCTTTTGAAACCATTCCTCATTTTGAATGACTCAAAGACCAACAAGAGTACAAAATAAAAGCTTTTCAGATGGAGAAGTGTTTTCAGCCTAGCCAAATTTCATCTTCACTGCACCCTGAATTCCTAATTTTTTTCCTATTAAAAAGGCTTTTCATGTGTGACAGGCTACAACATTTATCTCACTATAATCACCAGGCAAGCTGTGTTTTGTAGTCATCCCAGGCAAGCGAGGAAATTAAACTGACCATGTTTCCCCTTTTAAATTTTTTCCTCTAACTCGGCTGATGTAATTACTGAAAGGAACCAAAATCAAATTATACAGAAATACGTTCTGGCTTCATTTGGACTACTGGAATCCAAAACACTCTGTGGGCCAGAGTTTGACAAGGAGGAAAATGTTATTGCTAAAGCAACAAAAATTAAACTCCAGCACCTCTCCAACATCTGTTGCAAAATAACTGTTGTAGAAGACCAAGATGGAAATTATCCCTTCAGAATCAAAAGGCAAAAAAATGAAACACTAAGGATTACAACCAGAAAACATGTAATATACATCAAGTTTCAAAATGTTTATTGTAAGAGAATTATATTGAATAGCTCAAAAATATAAGATCATTGGCAAGGGCTCAGCTACTGAAGGTTGCTGAAGAACATAATGAAACACTAAAAGGCCACAGGAATTTGAGGACACACAGTGGGTGAAAAGTAGCTCTTCACTTCTTTCAAAAAAATAAAAACATTCATCAATCCATATCACATACTTCTTTGGCTGCCTTGTGCTTCAACAAGTACAGCTTCCAAGTGCTGGCAAAAAATGAACCACTTCTCAGAAGCCCACAGAAAAACACATTATGAGGTGAAAAACCTACAGAATCCCAACAACCATAATGCCTTGTCAAAACATCACTCAGAATTCTAATCAGTGATTGAATGGTTGAACAGGCAGTGTTCAACCATTCAACCACTGCACATGCTTGCTCAAAGAGAAAGTTGGGAAGGACTGCATTTCTCAGAGCTCCATATGCACCTTCTGGCACACCTTCCACAATATCCAATGTAACCAATGGGACTACTTGGGAGTAGGAAGCTCGACTTTTGAGTAAAACATCATGTCTCAAGATGAGGGTTGAAACAGTTAGAAATGCACAGGTTAGGGGACAGTATATCACAGTATAGCCTATCCCCACTTTGAGAGGATATTGCTCTACTGTCCTTGAAATAAGGCTTACAAGAGTAATCTCTGGAAAGGTTACACTTTGGTGGGGACATGGTTTGGCAGATTATGGGGAAATGATCTAAAATTTTGTTTGCACAAAATCAGAAAAAGGAGAGAATAATATATTTATGTCAGTTTCTGCCAGACATCAAGTAACTGTTTTGTTCTATAGAATCAGAAAGCTGTAACAAGAAAACAGCACCAAAAATTACTCTTGCAGGCATAACATAAAGAACAAGATGTTGCTCCTAACAGAATCCTTTGCCAGTAATTCATCCTGAAGGTATGGTGCTGTGGTAGCAATGTCCATTATTTCTGTTTCTAATCAAGCTTTTTTTTTTTTAAGTGGCAGTATATAACTAACAAGCTTGACAATATGTGTTCCACTTCTTCTCTTACAAATGGATTAATTGTTGTTTGCAAGGATAATTGTTTCTCTTGTTGTTTCCATGCAAACTTCAAGGTCAGCCTTTGCTTTTGGGCCATGAGGTTCATGTTCAATATTGCAAGGGCTGAATCAATAAAATTAATCAAGCACAAATTTAGAGGAGAACATTTGTTCCAGCTCAGCTTGATGAGGTGCACTTCCCCACTAACACAATGTGGGACTCCTCAGCTCCACAGTGAGTGTGCTCACATTTAAAACCTCTCACCATTTGCTCTTTATCCTAGTGCAATACATTAGTGCCAATAACAACAGGAGGTTTAAAAGCAATAGTACATTTTTTCATAACTACACAATTGTTTTATAGTGTTTATTAACCATGAAAAGTTAGAAGCTTGGGTGTTTAAGATTGTATTATGAATATTTGATTATTGCAGTGGTTATGAAGGCATATGTGTTGGAGCTAGAACCCTGGCAGCATCAGCTCTCAGCTGCAATGTCTCATATTTCATTTATTTATTTAAGACATTTTTATACCACCCAAAACACAAGTTCTCTGGGCGGTTTTCAACAAAGTAGTAACCACTTGGGGGGGTGAGTTGGGGTCATGGATAAGAGTGCTGGACTCTTCCCCAATTTGTTCTTCCAGTGTTAGTCTCCATTTTGTCTCTCCAGAGATGGCTGTTTGTTTTGGTCTCTTTCTTCAGCCATGAGCTACAATTGAAATTAAGCTGCAGGCTCTTTCACCTTTGTTTGTATCCTTTTCTTTAAATAAATCCTTGTAGTTCTTCAGTACTAAAGAACTGTCTCAAGACCTCTTGCTTTGCTGCTTTCTCACCAAACTGGTTTTGCTCTGCTATTTGGGGACTGAACTGCTATTCTTCCCCTACAATATGTAGTGTATAAATATATCTGAGGAAATTCCTTATCAACCTGTAAGCTTGCTGCAAAAATAATTCCAGTTTTCTTCAGGAATTGTGTGAATATTCACCTTGGCAATTGTCGTCTGCAGATACTGCATATTCTCTTTTGTTTAAACACGTCCCGGATCATCATTAGGCTTAAAATTATTACCAGTAATGTCCATGAAAAAGAGTCATGACTGAATGCATAAGCTCTTTCACAATAGTGGGAACTTACAGGACACAGGCCCCTGTTCAAGTTCTCCCAAAGGAAAATTTCTGATCATAGCATGCATCCTTCTCAAAGGGGAACACGGTGAAGTATTTACATAGTTCAGAGATAACAAACATCCATATCATACAGTGGAGTTCAACTTAACTTCAGGAATATGTTTCAAGTGGAGAAAATGATGAACATAAGCCAATGTTATATCATAATATGCACCTATGTCTCCCAATGGAGTTATACTGCTTAGAGATGTGTCTTCTATTGGGGAACATGACATGACTTAGTTTTTAATGTTAGTGCTTGCACATCTAGTTGCAGCTTAAAAAAATTTTTTTTACACAAGAATGATTCAAATCTGCAAGGATATCTATGTCTATCCAAGGCTGGCATGTAGGAAGATGGAATATTCCAAATAAATGAAGGGAGGGGATTTGCATATCTCTAGATTTCAATCTGTATTGTAAGGAATGCTGAAGAGAAGAATTCAGTCTTGCTTGAGCAGCCATAGCATTTTGCAAGTCAGCAAAGTACATGGAGCATGGGGGGAAAGACAGGGAGGAAACTCAAGTAAAAATGGGGGGTGAGTACCTGTGGGAGTGTGCATTAGGTATGGAGAAGAAACATAAGTAGAATTGTTTAGAAGGAGAGAGAAAAAGATTACAAGAGTTAGATTTCAAAGATGAATGGTTGTGGATACGTTCCCCCTCCACTTAGAAATGTTAGCAGCTTCTATTATCCAAATGATATGGGATAGAAAATCCAATAGTCCTTTAGACTGTAATTGTGATAAATCTGATAGGCTAAATTCAATCACTGAACTGTGAAATAGAGGGAAGCTTCATTCTTCAACAACCTCAGCCAGTCACTACACAACACAGTCTTTCTGTCTTGGCCTCCTCTAATAGCCATCAGAAGCAGAAAGCAAAATAATGAATACTCAGGTCAGGACAGAGGAGGAAGGTGTATACCAGAAGTGCATATTGCACAGCCTCAACAAGACGAGTACAAAGTGACTATGACGTTAAACCCAGTTTAGATACAGCTCTGGTCATGCACCAAAAGTTCTTGCCAGTGCAGGAGTCTCACATGGCCAGTGCCACATTACTATGTGACAATACTACTATATTTCTGTATTACCTTTCAGCAAAAATATTATCAAAGCAGTTTTCATGGTTAAAAGAATAAGTCAGTGGTTCCCTTTCCCAAAGGGACTCATGATCCAAAAAGAAACGGAAGGGATGCACCAGGAACAGCCACTGGATAGGCACCATGGTGGTCTCCCCCAACTTATATTTAAAATATACCTCTTTGTCCAGCTTGCAGGGGGTTGTAATGCAGTAATTATGGGACGGAGTTCCATCCCACTGGAATTCACAGAGGAAACAGCTTTTGGCAGGAATGAAAAAGCATTTTCAAAGTGAGTCGAAGACTGGCTGCTTTTCTCAAGAAATAAAGAGAGCCCTCTGGGCCAGGGAGGTATTGGAGATAAAAGCATTCATTGGGTCCCAGGGCCATTGAGATGCAAAGGGATATGTGACACTGCCTAGAGGCTGTGCTAGCCCCCTGTTGCATCTTGAACATCTCAAATCCAGGAAGGATATTAGGGATGTGCGTTTCATTTTGGATACAAAACATTTTGTGAACAAAACAGGCCATTTCAACTGTTTTGTAGCCAAAACAAAACACCCAATGCTCAAAACAGAAAATTTTGTAGCCAAAACAAAACATCCCTGTTTTGGATACAAAATGTTTTGTTGTTTCAGCTGTTTTGGAACTCCATTTTGCAATCGCGAAAAGTCTTTCTCCTTCAGTCTCCTTTTTGAGTTTTGACATCTATTTGAATTTGTGGCCCTTCCAGCCTGCAGATTGGCCAGCGAAAGCATAGGCTGATGTGCTGGCAATTGCCTCCTTATTCCTTTTAAGCAAATTTAAGGGTAAATTTTACCCTCATTGGCCAGTGGGGCAGTTTGCATTTCATTGTTGTTGTTTCACACTGTTGTGTGTAGATCAATTGCATTTCGGGCAGGGGGGATGTGGATGTGCATGACCTTTGGAAATATGCCTGATTTTTTCCAAAGCTCTGCTGTTGTTGATGTGTGATGTTGATGTTATTTGGGGTGGATTGGGGGCAGAAAGAGGGATTTAGGGGCAGAAGAGTGGTTCAGGTGGTAGTGCCCCAATGGGTGCCTGCTGCCACCCAGATTCCAAAGGAATTGGGAAAGGGGCTGATTTTTAAAGAATTTCTGAAGTTGAAATGTCTTTGGGGCAGATTTGGGGCAGAAAGGGGGCCTGAGGGGCAAAACAGTGGGTTGGGTGGCAGTGCCCCAAGGGGTGCCTGCCACAACCCAGATTCCAAAGGAATAGGGCAAACGGCTGATTTCTTAGGAATTGTTGGAAGTTTATGCTTCTTTAAGGTCCCCCCCAGGGAATAATGGAGGTTTCAGCAGACCCATAACTCCACCTGGGGGACACTGGGGTGGACGGGAGTGAGTGGTGGTGTAGTGCACATAGGGTGCCAACCACCCCCATGGGTTGCTAACCCATGGGGTGCTGGGTTCTGTTGTTTCTGAGGTGTTCTGAGTGTAGATTCTTTGGTAGCATATGAGATTTTCAATGATAAACCATGAATCCACTCTCATATGCTACCAGAGAATCTGAATCTACACTCAAAACATCTCAGAAACAACACAACCCAGTACCCCATGGGATAGCAACCCATGCGGGTGGTTGGCACCCTATGTGGTCTATACCACCACTTGCTCTGGGCCACCCTGGTGCCCCCAAAGTGCAGTTATGGGGTAGGAATTATGGAGGTCCATCATTCCCTATGGGAAAGAACTTTACAGACACACAAACTCAATTACATCTCTAAAAATCAGCCTTCTGCCCAATTCCTTTGAAATAATTCTTGCAACTTCCTTGCCCCCACTGGGCACTACTACTCTGCTCTGGGCCACTCCTTTCCCCCCACCATGAAGCTATACTTTTGCTAAAACCTCAATTCTTCCCTAAGTGAAAAATCCTATACTTCAAAAATTCACCAAAACCCAGCCCTTTGCCGAATTCCTCTGAAATTTGGGTGGTAGTTTCCACCCATTGGGCACTACCACCCCCACCCACTAGTTTTTCCCTGGGGCCATTTTTTAAAATCCAAAATGTTTCAGATTCAGATTTTGCAATTTCAAACAAAGAACAGAACTGAGGTGTTTCGGATTGGCTGGTTTCGAACAAAGAACAAAACGGGGGTATTTCGGATTTGGGCCAAAAACAAAACAGAAAACAAAACAAAACGCACAACCCTAAAGGATATTCCCTGCTCTTGGAGTGAATTGTGGAAGTCAGTCACAACCAACCAAACTCCGTGGGGTGGAAACTAGTGGAGATGCCAATCCCTAGTTTGAAACCACCGCTCTTTGTGGCTTTCCTGAATACATATCCTGAATATATATCAGTCTTTCATATAGGCCAGGATATATATATCATCCAAGAAATAAGACAAAAATAACTTCATTGTGCTTCCAGTTCTTCCATTTCTGAAGTAGTCTGATTTTCTTTCATATAGGCCTGGATCGCAAGAATTGCTGTTAGAAAAGAAAAGCTCAAACTGAGCACAAAGTCCTTGGGCTAGTCTGAAGAAGATCCTTGGATTCTGGCCATGTTATTTTAACATATGTGTGAGAGAGGCAAAATGAATATTATGCAATTGAGGAAATGTGGAAACAACAGGTTTAATATTAAAGAATAATATTAATATAATATTATTAATATTAAAGAAGAAATGGTTTGAACTGGAAATTTGAAGGACAGGTTTGTTACCTGTAAACATAGTTCTTTGAGTGATCTTCTGTGCATTCGCACTTCCCTCACAATCTCCCCACTGCAGCCTTACTTTATATTCTGAACCTGGTTGTAGTGGTCTCCTAGACTGAGGTAAGGAGGGAGGGAGGCATTCCAATAAGGGGATCATTTTCCTGCTTTTTTTTCTCATAGGTGAAGCTTTGGAACAGTCCAGCTCATGACGCTGTACAGGTGCAAACATCAAACTTGGGATAGTAGAAAGCTGGACTTACCTGGGTGGTGGGGCAGTCATCCTGGCAAACCAAGTGGAGAATTTTGGAACCAAAGGAGGCCTGTGATCAAGACTGGACATGCAGTGCATAATTCCGAACAAATGTGGAAGATTGAGATAACATTGGCAGCCTTGCAGACATCATCCAGAGGGATCTCATTATAAAAAGCCACAGACATGGCTACTGCTCTAGTCAATTGAGCCCAGACTGAGCCAGATAAAGTTTGGTCAGTCAACTGGTAAGCAAGGGCGATGGCCTCCTTCACCCAAACTGCAATCCTTTGAGCGGAAATGGCAAGCCCTTTGGTATGGCATGTGTAGCTAATGAACAAGAATTGAGTTTTGCAGAAGGACTTGATTCTTTCGAGATAGAAAGTGAGGGCTCGCCAGACATCCATCTAGTGGAAAGCCCTATTAAGCACTAATGTAGGGTTTGGAAAGAAAGTAGGTAAGCAAATGTCCTGATATAAATGGAAGGTGGAGACCATCTTTGGTAGGAAATTGACATATGGTCTCAATACAAACCTATCCTTGTGCAATATAAGATAAGGTGAGTTATGTTTCAGGGCTTTCAGTTCACTCACCTCCTGGCTGAGGTAATCACTACTAGAAACACAGTTTTGAGAGTGAGGAGCCTAAGGTTGCAGGAAGCTAATGGCTCAAAGAGGGGACATTAGCATACTGGGGCTTTGCCTTGGAGGGGAGATTTGTAGGAGAGAAGGACATAGGCTTTCACTGCTGGAAATTAGGGATGTGCAAACCAGTTCAAATTCAAACTGGTTTGGTTCGATGGTTTGAATTCGAACTGAACCAGCCATCAGGTTCAAGCTGCAGGTTCGAATTCGAACCAAATGGGGGGGGGGGGTTCGGTTTGAACTGGTTTGAACCTCCAAAAGTGGGTGGGGTGGTAGCTGGCATGGGTACCTACCGCCCAACCCCCAAAGAAATCGAACACTCGTACAATTTTTTAAAATGATTTTTTGAATTTTATTTTTATTTTTTCTCATAGGGTATAATGGAACTATAATGGGTATAAAGACGCGTGAACTTCAAAAATCACTTAAAAATCAGCCCTTTGCCCAATTCCTTTCAAATAATTCTGGTAGCTTCCTTGCCCCCCTTGGGAACTATCACCCACCACACTCTGCTCTAGGCCACCCCTTTCCCCCCTGACGTGAAGCTATACATTTGCTGGGATCCTCATTATTCCCTATGAGGAATTCAAAAATACTTTAAAAATTTACCAATAATTAGAAGAGTGTCCGATTGCCTTGGGGTTTTGTGGGTGGTAGGCACCCCTGGGTACCTACCACCCACCCCACTTTTGTGTCCCTAGGTGTTCCACAATACGGGATAATGAGCTGGTTCTAGTCCCATTATACCCTATCAGAAAAATAATTTAAAATATTTCAAATATTCATAAAAAATTTAGGAGTGTCCGATTGCTTTGGGATTTGGGTGGTTGTTGGCACCCATGCATGCTCCACAATAGGGAATAATGGGCTGGTTTGAGTCCCATTATACCCTATGAGGGGAAAAATACATATATATTTCAAAAATTCATTTAAAATTGCATGAGTGTCCGATTGCTTTGGGTGTTGGTTGGTAGGTACCCATGGGTGCCAGCTACCACCCCACCCACTTTTGGAGGTTCAAGCCAGTTCAAACCAGTTTGAACCGGTTCAAATTCAAACCGAATTGGGGGGGTGAGCAGAAACAAAACTGAACCGCCCCTCCCGTTTCGAACCCAGTTTGAATTCGAACTGAACAAACCAGTTTTGTGCACACCCCTACTGGAAATGGTGGTGCTGTCAAAAGGAGTCTCCCAAATAATAGGATGACTGCTTCATTTAGTGTTGTCAGGGCCAAAACCTCTTCCTGCCACTGGAGAAGGAAGAAGAAGACTAGGGGAACCCCATACAGCGGGCCGTGGAGTTGAATTAGCCCAAAGATTGGATCTTCCAAGGATGCCACCTGTTGGTGTATTTGTAGTCCCAGAGAAGGTGCCATGTATAACAGCTGCTCTGTATATATTTTAAAATTGTCCTCCACAAAGTCATCCCTGGTGGAACTAGGTGCTTCTGTTGGTAGAACCTCTGAGTCAGACACCACATTTTGAGAGACCTTCGCGTCAACCTCAAGAGTAGCACTGGGCAGGTTAGGTAACTGCAGAGGCATTAGGTCCTTTGGGTTGATGGGAGGGGCTACAATGACAGTAGGCTGTGTAAGAGCCTCTTGCACAGCCAGCTTCCATCTCCCCCCCCCACCCCGATGAGCAGAACTCTTAGGAGGCAAATGCATTCGAGGGGAATGAGATGGGGATCGAGATCAAGTACAAGATCTGGACATGAGACAACAGTGGTGACAGCCATATTGTAGAGATGTGGAGGGCATCCATATGAGTAATAGTGTGGATCTGGTGCATAAAAGCCATAGTAAGAATCACCATACAGTCTCTGCCTGTAAAAGTCCTCATAGTCCCAAAGCCCTTGGGAAGATTGGGGGCTATGGCAATCCTTATGTCTGTGGCTCCTATAAAGTAAAGTGTGCCATCGAGTCAGTGTCAACTCCTGGCAGTCAGGCTTAATGTGCTCCTTGTTTGTTTATTTATTTATTTTATTTCATTTTATTTATTGTTAAATTTATATCCCACCTTTCATTAAGAAAATCCCACAGTGGCTTATGACTATAGTGAGGTCTGCAAGAAGGTTATGCAGGGTACAGTGGGGACCCTGGGGAGCTAGGTGTTGAATGACCAGTCAGACTCACAGAGCCATGCACAGAATCCCCTTGTGGATCTTCCAAATCAAAGAAGGGTTGAAAAGGGCACTCCTGGTCATCCATCCGAGCAGGAGCCCAGTGAAGGTTTCAGGGAGAGTGGATGCTGTGGAGAGCAAGGCAGCGGGATGACCAACTGTACCTCCTGAAGATGCCTGCTCTTTTTCTTTTTCTTTCGTGGAGGCAGTGCTCCCTCTGAGGAGGCTGTCTTGACGGCCGGTGCTGGGCACTTTGTCTTTGGGCCCATCAGGTCTGGTTGAGCCGTAGGAATTGTTTTTTGCAGCTTAGGCTGGTTGGGAGCTGTGCTTTTAAGATGGGCCATGCCTGCCCCTTCCAAGACCAAGTCAGAGCTTTTACTCACTCTCAGTTGAGTAGCTCCCGGAGTCACATGGCTCACAGTCCCCTTTGGGTTTGGTTCTGCAGTCATGTGTAATGAAGGGGTTGCGGTGAGGGTTGATACCGACAGGAGCAGAAAGGGCTGCCTGAGCGGTGCTGTAGGCAGCAGTTCCGGTACCATTGTAGTTTGCCCCTTGAGCAGTCCTGTTGGACTTGGGCCAAGAATTGAATCCCATGGTTGGTGGGAACAGCGGGGGGGGGGTCATTCAAAGCAAGGCTTGCAGGCTTAGGTAAAGTGCCCTGAGTTACCTGCATGTTCACAGCAAGCTCAGTTTTGTCATCAGAGGCTTGAATATTAACAGGTTTTGTGGTACTAAAGGGCTTCGTAGTTGCCACGGCCATGCTTGCCGGAAGGGCCTCCTCCCAAAGCAACATGCCCAGATGGGATGATCTGTTCCTCCAGGCTTGCTTAGCGAAGCCCAGGCAAATCCTACACAAATCCGTGTGATAGGTTTCTCCCCAAACACAAAAGGCTGTCAGTGGAGGGAATCTTACAGCCACACTCTCCACAGCATTTAGAATGGGCTTTGACAGTCGCAGCCATAGAGCACCCTCAGCCTGAATGCCGAGGTGGGGGAGGGGTGGAGGGCTGATAAAAAACAAAAACTATACTCAAAAGGCAGAGAAACCTGTAACTAAACAATAGCAAGACAGAATAAAAAGCAAAAGGGGAAAGAACAGGAGCAAAAGGTAAAGCAAATGAATCCCAATCGGTAAAGCAAAGGAAAAATACTGACGACATGCTCAAGCAGCGTTCAATGAAAGACTGAGATCAGCAGGGAGGGAGGTATTCCAATAAGAGGATCGTTCTGTCACTTTTTTCCTCATAGGTGAACCTTTTGAACATTCTGATTTGTGGCTCTGGAATGCACAAAGACCACAAAGAAGAACATTAGGTTCCCCTAATCTCAAGTAACCACAGCTACTTTTAACATTCCTGCTAATTGTTACTTATATTTGTCCAATATACAAGTACCAGTTGAAACAAAATTGTACACAAATTCAAAAAGTTAATTTTGAAATTTTTTCGTGTGCTTAATGTTCTCAGAGATTTCTCTTTTGAATGCAATATTGAGAGATAGTTTTGCACTGGGCCTAAAGGGAGTGCATTGTATTTAGTCACCAAGTTACGATACCTGTTTTTAATATGTTGAGGAGAACCAAGACACTGAAAACTGCCATTTACCATAATAGCCAGTCGTGTGCAGAGGGCTTCACACTCTTCCATACTAGACAAAGGGAAGTCCAAAAAACAACAGTCAGGACAGAAGATAGAGATCAATATCCAAAATTAAATTTAATATTAAATTAAAATATGAGAAAATTTGGCTAAATGATTAAATGGGATATGTAACCCTTTGCTTCTAGGTCAGTGATTCAAAGGCAGAGGCCAAAATGCTATTAGTAATTACAAGATGACAGCTGGTATAGGCCTATAAAAATGAATGGCCGTTTCTACTGCCCGTTCCAGATGGGTAGGCCCAGCCACATTATTGGAGAACTACTATTATTACAGCCATGTTAATTAACTTCCCTGCTGGCAGCCTCAGCAGAGATTCTGTACCTTATGCAACCCTAAAGGTCAACATTTTGGTAGGCAAGTGAAAGTACGTCTCCATTGCTGCCAAGTAGTGTGATATAGCGATTCTGTAGAAGGAAGCTACTACTGAGGAGCAGTTTCATCAGCTGGGCTCCAGTTTAATCAGCTGGGGTTTGGGGAGTTTGGAACTTTAAAAGACTGAGGCAAGCTAGAGGCAGCAAGAAAGAAAGGAGACTTAGCAGAGACCTTGGGGGCTCTCTTCCCATCTGAATCTCCCTAGCCTGAGCTGGGAGATTTTCTGAGCTGGCCCTGCCTCCTCCCTTCAACCTTGACCAACAGAGAAGACATGCTGCTGGAATTCCATCTGCCAGTTTGAGCCACTGCCCTGATTACCCTAACAAACTGCAGCTGTGAGGGCCAGTTTCATCAGCCAGGCTCGAGAGTCCACATGAGAGGTGGGGTCTAGGGAGTTTTTGGCTTAAAAGACTGAGGCAAGCCAGAGGTGCAGCCGCTGGCATAGCTGCCGACACTGGCAAAAGGGGGCTGGCCTTTGGTGCTGGGCCTTCGATGTGGGGAAGTTATGCTCAAGGTCCTTCCGTTTTAGTTTTTAGTTTGGTTTCTTTGTTTTAGTGGTTTGTGCCAGGCTGCTCACAGGGATATTGTAAACCGCCCAGAGATGAAAGTTTGGGGCGGTATACAAATTTGATTGATTGAATGAATGAATGAATGAATATATCTGGGCTCTCTTGTTAAGAATGGAGCAGGTCAATGAGGTTGGAGTAGCTATTTCAGTAGTGGTGGGTAATAGAGGATGAGGTGTTGGCAGACCAGCATGCCATTACAGGGGAAGGGAGTCCAATAATTTAATTACTGTTTTCCCTTCCAGCTGCCATGTCAGCAATCATGCCTCAGGGAGTAGTCCCAACTCCCCACAGAACCTAACCAGGCTCTTTCATAATGCCAGGTTGGATCAGAATAAGATTTTAAAAAACATCCATAATTTGATTGTGGATGAAGGAGCCGATCTGCCTTGTACATCTGAGATTTGGTTGGGGAAGGCTAGTGGTCCTGTGTGGGCCCAACTGCTTCCCCCAGAGTACTCTGTTGCTGAGCAGATTTGGGGAAGTGGGGGGAGAGGCTGTGGTCCATAAGAATAAAATCTCCTTTCCCAGAACCCCTGCAAGAGAATTGACTTATATAGAGTATGTGTGCCTTAAGTTGAGGACTCAGGATATATTGAGGATTCTTTTGGTGTACCATCCATTCCACTGCCTAACCAACTCCCTAACTGAGCTGACAGAGCTGGTCGCTGAGTTGGTATTAGAGTCAACTAGACTTTTGGTGCTGGGTAATTTCAATGTCCACTTTGGGACTGACTTGTCTGGTGCTGCTCAGGAGTTCATGACAACTATGGGCTTATCCCAATTAGCCCTAGGACCTACAATGTTGCTGGTCATATGCTGCATTTGGTCTTTTGCTCAGATCGGGGTGGGTGTGTTCCATGGGTGGGGTCTCCTGTAGTTTCCCCATTGTCATGGATGGGCCATTTCCTGGTTACTGTTGGTCTCACAGTCATGTCTGACCCCTGCAGGGGTGGTGGACCTATCAGACTGGTCTGCCTGAGAGGGCAATTGGATCCAGTAGGATTCCAAAGGGGCTTGGAGGATTTCGGATGTGGTTCTGCCGGTGATTCTGTTGATGCCCTGGTGGATACCTGGAACAGGGAACTTACTAGGGCAGTATACTTGATCGCTCCTAAGTGTCCTCTCCAACCCGCTTCAAAATTAGCTCCACAGTATATAGAAGAGCTACGGGAACTGAAGTGACAAGACAGAAAACTGGCATGCAAATGGAGGTGGACTCATCTTGAATTTGGTAAGATACATAGAGCCCATTTGAAAGCCTATGCTATGGCAATATGTGCAGAATTCTGTGAGTATTGCATCTGCATCTGCAATCACATGATTCAATTAACTTTGGCGCATGGGAATGTCTAACTATGCTAAACCTCATTTAGAACTTGATTTCATTTCGTTCTGTGATTATGTAACATCCTGAAGCAGTGCTTCTTGCCCTCACTGTCTGCGAGGGGAGGGGGGAATGGTAGTATCACCAACTATGAGTGCCATAGTTGGCACTGCCAAGATTACAAAACATGCAGTGGTGGCAAAAATGGTGAGGGGCAGGATAGGTTCAGGAAGCCCTTCAACCTTAGCTTCAGCCAAACCTTTGGGGGCAAAATGTTTGGTTCAGCTTTAGTCATAGTGTTACTTCAAAACGCTAAACTGTTGGTAGAATCACAGAGCTGGCTGTACCTTAACAGCCAAATATTGCATCTTCATCTCCAAATTATACTGCTGTTCACTATGGAAAATAGCTGAACAGATGTGTGTGATAGGAAGGTAAAGCAACAACATTAGATCTGGAACTATAGCACACATTTCCCCCAACAAAACTGTATTTGCAAGCCTGATATTTTAAAACATACAACATGAAAATTTAATCATCCATTGGCAGAATCTTAAATCAAATTAGAAATGGGAAAGAGACCTAAACCTTATGATACCACGAGAGTTCTGGTAATGGGTATGAGATAGTGTATCTTCAAAATGTATCTGTGTGATTTGTACAGAAACTTTTACAGAGCCCAGTATCCATGCTATTTAATGCTGTTGTTGGAGATGTGGTAATGTTATCAGCTGATTTTATTTGTATGTGAGGGGAACTATCCTAGGGTGGAAGAATGGCTACTCTTGGGCACTTCCTAGCATGGCCAAATCCATACTCTAATATGCAACCTCCCATTCCACACATGCTTCCTGCTATCATCCATGGTCTCATGGGATGTCTGAGCCCCATGATAATGCAGGATGATGTCTTTAATGTTATGACAGCTGGGCTATCATGCCTCATTTCACTGCATCTCTCATCTCCAGGGACTGGCTCCCCATCTCTGAAATCATCCCTGATGTTGCCTATATATGTAGGAGTCATGGCCACAGTCATTGGTCCTGAACAACTGGCAAACAATATTTTGACTTATTAAGGATATAATGGGTTGTTAACTATGAAGAGCTATGATAGCTATTTATTTTGTGAAACTTAGAGGAAGAAAGTTGAAAAATACAATCTGGAGTATGTCATTTTAGTATGTGCTACCAGGCTGAATATTGAAGTTGACTGGAGAAAAGCAAAACTCTCCTAAGTTTAGAGGTTCTCTAGAATGAATATAACAATCTGCTTAGGTGACAAAACTAATGAACTATATTGGAGTCAGAGAAGGATGTCAGCTAAATATTGTTCATAGACAATTGGCTTTATTTGCATAATGTTGAAATAAAAAGTTCAATGACAATAGCCAACACTTTGTTTCATTATCTTTGTGGAAAGGCATAATCTTAAAGAAAGAAAATTTGAATTTTATCTGTCTGGAGGTTAAAGGAAAGAGAAGCTTCCTCATCATGAATAACCTCCTCAGAGCTTATTCATTAAGGGCACAGTTATAGGCAGGGACACAAAGTCCCTGCTAACTTGGCAAAAAGGCACCTTTTAACGTGGTGATTCTCTTTATTGAGCAGTGGGAGAGTTACTGGCCCTATCCACCCCCAGCATAGTACCTCCAGTGACTGTTGCTGGTGTCTATCTTATGTTTCTTTTTAGATTGTGAGTCCTTTGGGGACAGGGATCCATCTTAATTATTTATTATTTCTCTGTGTAAACCGCCTTGTGCCATTTCTGGAAATGAAAGGAAAGGAAAGAAAGAGAAAGAAAAGCTATTTTCATGAGGGCTATGGATGTTACATTTCTGTTTCTTGAGACAGAGGGAAGTTGCAGTAGCAGCTGCAGTAGCAGTAGCAGGAAGCTGCAGTAGCCATAGCAGTCCATAGTGTTCCATGGGGGGGTCAGCTGTTCAAAGGTGGGGAAAGCCAAATTCCACTCAGGTAGTCCAAACCCATTGCATGTGCTACCCTAAGCAGCTCTTTGGATCCTGATATCTTAAAGTATGGGATGTTAATCCTCTCGGTGCCTTTGAATATTTTAATGCAGATTTGAATTTAAGTGAGCCTCAGATTTCACAGAGAAATACCACTTTACCTTCTGAAATAAAACATTAACACCACAAAGATGACATATAGGTTTTCATTCTAATTTGGTTAAGTGCTTATCTGCACAGGTAGAGAATCAATACAATGCAGTCCTTCCTGGGACTTCAAAGTGGAATGCTCCATTATGTTAAATAATCTCTCTGCATGTTGAAAACCAACACATCAGAGAGAAAGGATTAAGTCTAGCCCCTTTCCTGATGTCCTTTTTCTACATGCAAGGAGGGTTAAAAAAAAAATTTCAAACCTGAATCCCCTAGATGTAGCTTGAAATTCTATCTGATTCTCCTGTTCATATAGCTTAGCTCTCACACATTAGTTTCTGCCTCAAACCAAGGCACAAACAAAATCTGTGCCTTTGGCCATCATACTTACTCAACTACATAGCAACTGATAGGAAAAAACTGTATGGACCTGTGTGATGTCAAAACAGCAGCACAGCCTTCTTGGACTTCCTTCATGATAGTTTTCCAGAGGTACCTCTTTGAACAAGGATCCATTCCAGAGCTAGGCTCATCCTACAGAAACAAAAAATCAAACAGGAAACAAAGTGATTTTGAAGGAAGTAAGAGCATAACATTTAAGGGGAAATTTTAATATGAGCTCTTTTTTTTTTTAGAGTGCAGTTCTTTGGGGCTGACATTGATGATGTAGCATATAGCTCTTTACTCAATGACCACATTTATGTTTAGAAAATGGCAAGTCTGTCCCTATGCATAAAAACATAAGAACAGCCCTGCTAGATCAGGCCCAAGGCCTATCTAGTCCAACATCCTGTTTCACATAGTGGCCCACAACATGCCTCTGGGAAGCCCATAGACAAAAGCTGAGAGCATGCCCTCTCTCCTGCTGTTGCTCTCCTGCAACTGGTAGCAACTAGTATTTAGAGGCATCTGAGGGCATATAGCTCTCAGGCTAATAGCCTAGCCATTGCCAAAGATTCTAGGGAACCATGGTTTGTGTGTTTTTAAAAAAAGTTTAATCCATTTTTCCTAAAACAATCAAAAATGCTCACTATGACTATAATGGTGACACATAAAATAAAAATCTATATTCAGACATGGCATGTTTGACTGTATCTGATACAGATGATAAATGAACAGGCTGACTTAATTCAGCAACACATGATTATAGTCTTAGGAACAATGAAAAGTTGCTGGCTATGCAAAAACATATGTAAAGAGGCCCCTGAAAAATGTTGAGCCTTTGGAATGAACCACAGCTCCAGAACTTTTACTGAATGTCTCTTTTCTATTGGACAGGGATGACCAGGTGATCCATTGACACATGAGGTGGCCCTCTATCTGTTATACAGAACTTGTTGTATGGAACATTGCAAAAATGGGATTATTTCTTTTCTTATTGTATTGCCTCATTAGCACTTCGGAACAGGGAAAATATATAAAAAGTTGTGGGGTTAGATACCAGCCAGGGAGATAAAGAGTAGATTCCCAGAGACTGAAGAATCTCAGCCGTGGGACACCATTACAAGCATCATTCCAGCTCTTTCCCTGCACTTCTGCATTCTTCTCTATGTCTCAAGCATCTAATTTGTGTTTTTCTTCTGTCTCTCTTTCAGGTGCTACTTCCTAAACTAACTCTCATGTTTCACTTTGACATTCTTCTGTTTTATCCTCCTTTTAGATAAGGCTGAAGGTTGTCCATTCTCTTGCGGATATTGTTGTCAGTAACATCAAAGTGATTTCTATGGGGTTTTTTCTCCAATCAGTATTGTTTCCTTTCCTATTGGTGAGAAAGTTATTCTCTTTCAGCCAGCATTAACCCATCATTACAGCATACCCATTGACTTTTAAGGTAATATGATTTTCTCGTGAATTTTATAACTATTTAAAGAAATGGGCAGGAATTGTGTAAGGAGGCAAATAGGAATAATAGTAGGGTAGTGGAGTAGGGCTTATAAAGATATTTATTAGCATATATTATTATTATTATTTGTTCTCAAATACTGTGGCACTGTCATGATATATTTGATATATTCAAATATATAATGGGTTAAATTCTCCACTGTCCATGCATGAAGCTTAATTTGCAATGTATGTCATATTAGGGTTTGCTTATTAAGTCTTGCTTTATTTTTCCTATTGTTTCATCATTTTTTAAAGTCGATTCATTCCAGGTTATATTTTCTTTTGGTTTTCAGTTATGTTGCTGTTGCTCTATATTGTATCCCTCATCTGTTGTGCCTACTGCCTAGTGCTTCAATAAACCGCTAATCATTCATTTTAGTTAAATTTGGGCATTAGTGATTCTTGAATCTGTGTCTATTCCATTTTGATCAAGCATCTTGCCACAGGTTTTTGCCCACTGGGGCAATTAAAGGACCAGATTTTCACTAGACAGTATCTATTTAATTTAAAATATCATATCTGAAATCAATTGTTGGGGACTACCTGGTCCCCAGTTTTCTTCCAAAATGATAATCTAGCTACTTGTTCAAATACAGGGTCCTTCCTTTTGCCCATGGAAGCAAAGGGGTGCTACTTAAATATTGTTTTCTCTCTTCTTTTGAAGGGAAACTGTAAAGCAAATGAATATTTTGGTGGGAAACAAATTTTACAGTAAACTAGTCCTTTGAGCTTTATCTGCAGACAACATCTTACAAACCAATGCAAGTAGTGTGTCCAAAAACACAGAGTAAGTCTGTAAGGATTTATCTTTGCCAGGGAGGTATACTTCCATGAGTCTCAGTGTAATTCTTCTCCACACCAAAAGAGCATTATTTGCTTATGCTATATTTGTTCTGTGCCAGCAAATGTACAAATTTTCTGTAATGTCCATGGCAATCAAGGCTAATGGCTGAATTTATATTTTTGTTTTCTTGCCTTTCAGTCCCTCCAGTCAGTCCCTAAACCATCTCCCAGTCCTGCCTGCCCAGCCCCACAGTCAGTACTTCTGTCTTATTTGGATTCAACTTCAGTTTGTTATCCCTCATATAGCCAATTACTACCTCCAGGGAGGCATTTAGTGAAGTTATGCCATTTCCTGATGAGGTCAATAAGAAGAAATAGATTTGGGTGTCAGCAGCATATTGATTACGCCCTACACCAAACCTCCTGATGATCTCTCCCAGCAGTTTCATGTAGATATTAAAGAGCATTGGAGATAGTATGAAGCCTTGTGGAACTCCATACTGTAGTTCTTGCCTTGCAGAGCAATAAGCTCCAATTGACACCATCTGGAATCTCCTAGGGATGTGCAAACTGGTTCGACATTTGTCTCTGGACTGGTAGCTGCAGGCAGAACAGCTCATACCACCCCTGGTTCGGTTCGATCCCAAACCGACAAACACACCCTGGCTGTTCGGGGGGTTCATGAGCATCTTTACATTAAAACAATTTTTTAAATGTAAAAATGCTCATGAACGCCCCCCCCCCCCCCAAACTGGGGCATTTTGATGGGGGGCAAAACTGAACTGGCCTGGTTTGGTTTAGACTCGAACCAAACTGGGCCAGCCAGTTTTGTGCACACGCCTAGAATCTACCAGAGAGGTAGGAACAGAACCACTGTAAAACAGTGCCACTCAATCCCACCCACCTCAGGCAACCTAGAAGGATATCATGGTCGATGGTACTGAAAGCTGCCTAGAGATCCAAAAGGTTCTAGAGTCACATTCCCTCTGTTAATACCTAATTGGAGATCATCCATCAGACCAACCAGGGCAGTCTCAACCCCAAAGCCCACTCAAAAGCTGGTTTGAAATGGGTCTAGATAATCTGTGTCTTCTAAGACTGCCTGGAGCTGAGAGACCACCACCCGCTCAATCACCATGCCCAATCATGGATGATTGGAAGAGGATCTGTAATTAGCTAACACTAAAGGATCCAATGCTGGTTCCCCCCCCCCCCAATAATGTCTAACAATAGTCTCCTTAAGACAAGGAGGCATCCTGCTCTACCTCAGAGAAGTATTTATAACTAGCTGGGCCAGGCGCAGACCATCTGCACCTCCACTGGCCTGTTTCTCCCCACCATGCCTGCTTCTCCCCCCGCCCCACGTGGCCCACTTCTTTCCCCCCCCCGCTTTGCTTCTGCTCCCCGCGGTTTCTGGCTTTCGGCCCCCCACCTCTTCCCACCTGCCCACCAATTCCTGGAAGCCGCACTGACTGCTGCTATTCCCAGCGGCCGGCCCAGCCCACTGCTGCCACCTGCTCCCTCCGGCCGGCGGCCGCCCACTGGCAAGAGCAGCCCACTTCTCCCCCACCACCCGTCTGCGGTTTCAGGCTCGCGGGTCAGCTAGAAAGCTGGCTCACCACCTCCTCCCTCCCGCCTGCCCACCAGCTAATTCCCGGAGGCCTGCCTGGCCTGCCACTGTCTGCTCCCACCGGCCTGCAACCCACTGTCAGCCAGCACCCCTATTTTCTCCCATCCCATTACTAATTGGCAGACGCTCACGAACTCTCACAAGAGCTGCCACACATAGGATTAGCGATGGGTACGCCTAGGAGAAATAAATACCAGACCCTCTCTGCACATGCATTGAACATGAAGTGTAAATAGGGCTTTGGCCACCTAGCGTTTTACAGGGAGAATTATTTAGGCATTCAGAGCCTCCTCTCTGCACACAAGCACTGAATGTGATAATGTCTGAGGGGCATAGTCAGGAAGCACACTGGTATACAGGGCATGGCTAGCCAGTACACTCTTGTCTGCCCTCTCCATATGTTGGTCCTCTTGGAGCACCAACACCTGAAAAGGGTAAGAAATTAAGACCAATCCAGACACACCCGCCACAGGGACAAGCCTTGCCTCCTAAATGCCTATGTTGAAGGTATTTAAAGGCAAAGGAGCTCTGTCAGAATAAAACCTAGGAACTCCATTTACTGTTGATATAAAGAATCACACTAGGAATTTTTTGGGGGGGGGAGTAGATTTCAATAAACTATAATAATATTTCTTGTCCTGATGATTTAGTATAAAATGTGGCCACTTCTATTATACTCCGAGTATTTTCCTTTTCCTTTTATAAATATACAGATACAATCCCTAAAAACACACTTTTCAATCTATTTAAATGATCTAATAAGTTCCGTTTATGGGACCTGCTTCAAAAATGGAAGGTGTGCGTGAAGATCCCATTTGAGGCCACATATGTGATGGTGCTAGCTGGCTCAGCAAGAGGCAAATTGAATTGGCTACCTGCTGTATGACAGACTGTCATAAATAGATTAGCAGGCAGCTGGAGTATCTTCTAATATCAAGGGAGGCTTTGACTTAAGAGGATCACCTCGCCTTGGGCTGATTCATCCAGGTCAGTTTGGTATTACAGTACAAATAAAAAGCATCAAAGTCCTAAAGTGGGTCAGTGATACAGGGTAGAATGAAGCCAAAGTCAGCCTCTCACATATAGTCAGAGGCATCATATACCAGGTTCATAGGTCCAGGCTACCTTCACACACATGGCTTCTTTACATATGTGCTCTGGGTCAGTGAAGCCGATTATCCAAGTGGCAAGGCCAGATCAGTCATCCACACATGGTACATCAAGACTGGATTACCGCAATGCACTCTGTGTGGGGCTGACCTTGAAGACAGTTTGGAAGCTTCAGCTAGTCAGAAGCCTGCTGTAAGGATGCTCATGGGTGCCAATTGCTTCATGAGTATTATCCTGCGACAGCTTTGCTAGTTGCCAGTTTGCTTCTGGGCTAGATTCAAAGTCCTGGTTTTGGCCTTTAAAACCCTACATGGATTGGGGCTGGGTTATTTGTCTGACCACATATGTACGAGAATCCAACAGGACACTCTGTTTTATATCACAGGCCCTATTCTCAGCCTCACCACAGATTTGGTTGCAGGGGACTAGAGACAGGGTCTTTTTGATGGTGTCTCCTCAGCTTTGGAATGCCCTCCCAGAGGAGCTCTGTTGGGCTCCTTCTCTTAGGCTTTTTTTTAAAAGCACCTGGACTCATTTTTTAGATAGGCTCCTGGTTGTTATTTTTTAATCTGTGGGTTGTATAAACTGGTGGTTTTAGCTGCAGTGCCAGTTTTAAACTAAATTTTATATTGCTTTGCTATCTGTTTTTATCATTCTGTTTTTATTTGTGTACTTTGTAAGCCACTCCAAGCAGCAATGAGCAGGAAGAGCAGGATATAAATATTTTTAATGAATACATAAACATTTACAGGTCATCTTCTAAAGAACAAGCATGTGTTTTTGAGATTTTCCCTTCTGCCTGATTTGGTACCCCAAAGCAGAAAGCAGGTTTCCTAGTGATGGAAGAACCCTACCCCATTCCATGGGCTCAGCTGAAGTCAATTGTTTTCCAAAACACCATAACATTACTGAGCTCATTTTGACGTTTTGATCTTGTCACACTCCCAGTTACATCATTAGGAGCATCATGGGATCTGAATGCTTTCCCTTTAGGAACCCCAAACACCTGTGAGCTTCTGAGCTCCCCACTCCCTTCCTTGCCTACAAAATATATTCATTAATTGTATTTACACTCCACCTTTCAGCCACGATTGGATCTCAAAGGGCTCACAATTAAAAATCTATCAGAGGACGCAATATAAGTAACTGGGTGTGTATGGTGGAGAAAGGAAATGGGATAGTTTCCAACTCACTATTCATGTTCTTCTCCAACAGAGAACGCAGGCGAGCCCGGTGCTCCCAGAGCAGCTAGTCTGCCTAAAACACCCTCCCCTTAAATGAGGTTAACGGAGTGAGGTTAACGTTAACCTCATTTTGTTGCTCATATGTCGCCGCGGCACATGGTGACACTCAAGTACACCATCGACTGGGAGGCTGCTTGGCCTTGGGGGTCTTTACAGGATGCCCTGCACACTTTTGTGGGGCATCCTGGAACTTCCAGGGGCCAGCTGACCCCCAATCCCCGCCACCCCTGCCAGCTCCATGATGGAGCTCTGGGCAGGATCATCTAAGCCCCCTCTTCTCACAGACCCGACAGAAGCTCTTCTCACAGATCATGAGAAGAGCTTCTTAGTCAGAAATTATACTCTGGCCTCCACTTTCACAAGGCCTGCCTCCAGTTGCAAACAAGCACTGGAAACACAGCGGGGTACATGGAATACTGCTCTTAGAAATTTAGACTGGTTGAGCTCCAGAGGGTCAATGTTGGAGAAGGGGCCCAGCTGGGCTCCGTAGAGAAGTTGGGCCAGTGACTTAGCTTCAAATAGTTTAAGGGCTGCAGGTATGTAATAATTTCCTTTTGATTGAAAGAATTTTAAGGGGGCAGCAGCACTTCCCTGGGCATTTTGGGCAACATAACTGCCATGGGCCTTCCTTGTGCTCGATGCATGAAAGACCACCCACAGGTATTTGGAGCATGAGACCTGCTTGATTGTGTTCCGGTTTATGCACCAGGAGTGTGTCTTTGGTCTTCTGGCAAAGGCCATGATTTTGGTTTTATAGTAGTTTATTTCTAAATGGTCCTCTTTACTGTATTGAGTGAGGGCCCCAGAGCTCTTCTAAGTCCTATGGGGTCCTATAGAAAATTGTTGTATCATCTGTGTATAGCAGGATGGAGATGTGTTTCTTTGCCAGCTTGGGAGGATGAAAGTCCAAGTTGTTTAGGTGGCCCATCATGGTGTTTATGTAAAAGTTGAACAGAAGTGGGGGCAAGCATGCAAACTTGTTTGATGTCCTTACACATGAGGATGGTGCTTAACAACTGACCTGGGGGGCTGCATCTGACTTACAGGGATGTGCCATCATCAAAGGTATGGATGAGAGATAGCAGGTGCTGGCCAGTTGAAAAAGTTTCCAGTTTTCACCATAATTTGGCTCGCATTGTGGAATCAAATGCAGTCTTAAGGTCTATGAAGGCAGCATGCAGGGAGACTGTATTGTGAGTGGAGTATTTATCAATTAAATGCTGGAGTACTAGTAAATGGTCAATGGTGGTCATCCCTCCCTGAATCTGCCCTGCTCCTCTGCTAGAAGCTTTTCATGTTCCAGCCAGAATCTAAGTTTCCAATACAGATGTCTGGTATAGAGCTAGTGTGAGCAGTGTGGAGCAGTCTGATAGGTCTATCGTTTGCTGTGTCATCCCTCCCACCTTTTTTGAAGAGGGGAAAAATAGCTGCTAGCCCCAGTCCCTAGGGATGTGACCATGCTTGTCAATAAATGTTAACAGAGAGGCCAGAATGGGAGCCCACGATGCTGAGTTATTTTTGATTATCTCAGAGGAGATTAAATAATCTCCAGGAGCCTCCTCAGGTATTAGTTAGATCAGATCCTTGACGTCTTTGGCCAGCGGCCAGGAGGCCAGGTCCTCAATGTTGTGCCATGGGCATCTGTCGTCCCCTACCTCATCTCTGTACAGTTCGCTAAAGTATATTTCCCTGACATCTGGTGGAATGCAGCTGTTCAAATGTGTCAGGCTATTGTTAAAGTGATCCACAGTGATGCACCAGAATAGGCCGAGTCATTGGTTCTGATTGCTTGGATGAGATGTAACCAGATATCTTTCATGGCGTCACTTTCCTTGAGTTTGAGAAGCTGTTTCTATTGCCTTCTGTTTAAGAAGGACCTGTGCAGCCAAAGTCTTGCATTAGCTTTGTAGGCATTGTAGTTGGCAATGAGTTTCCCCTCTCTTTCCCCTGCTTTTTTTCCTTTTACTTCATCGCATTCATAGACAAACTGTGGTTTGGAGCAGTGCAGGTGCTGTTTGTTGTGAGGAGTGTTTTCATGAGTTCGGTGCTTCTGTAATTCCTGCACTAGGTAGCTGTAGTTCTCTAGGATTCAGTTAGAGGGTTCTGCTGAGAGCAAGGAAAGGCGGATGTGTTGGAAGTGTTCTGAGGTGAGTTGTTTTGTATTTGCTTTGTCCAGTTGGGGAGAACTATATGATGTGGCAGGTTTTGTCTGCTGGTAGAATTTGTAGTTGGTAAAGAATCTTGATATGGGGCTGCTAAACAACGGGTGTTAGGCATAGAGAGACTGGGAAGTGGACACTATCAAATTGAGGGATGACCTCAAAGTGGTCTGCAAATTGGAGCAGGTTTCCAGAAACTATTACATAATCGATGACACTCATTTTTGGAAGGGCAGTATAGAAATCAAGCAATCAAACAAGCAAATAAATACATTTGTTCCCGGACCAGAAGGTAAATTCAGCAGGGTGGTCATTTTTGAGGGAGTCATATAGGATATAGAGGTTAAGTCTATTGGCCATTTGTACCAGGCAGAGTCCTGCAAAGTTTGGCTTCCTGTCCTTTGGGTAGCATGTGAAGGGGGGTGCATCTACTTCTGGGTTAGGCAGGTAGCACTGATAGCCAGGCACGTAGCAAGGTTGGACTGGGCCCAGAGACAAGATTTTAAAATGGGCCCTCAGTGAGTGCCACAATAGAACATCATCCTAAATTATTTTTTTAAAGGTTTTGTAAATTGTGGACGATGCAAGTCATTTAATGGTACAAGAGAAAGACATGCTGTTCTGGTAGCTCCAGGTCTTAACACTCACATCAATCTTGGAGGATGAATACAACTGAAGGAAGCCCGGGCGGGTGCGTGGCTGGGGGAGTCAGTCATGTGACTTGCCTCTGGGCCCCCCCCAAGGCAGTGGGCCCCCAGACAACTGTCTCCCCTTGCCCTATTATAGTCACACCCCTGCTGATAGCATACATATGGAGTATCATACTCAGGGCCTAGTCTAGTGTTAAGATCACCACCTACTACTCTATACACATTGAGGAAGGTAGATAGGTCAGTTTGGCAGCTTTCCAGATCAAACCACAATTTCTTGACCTGGGATTTCCGCCTCGTGAAGGTAGGTAGATGTTGATTACAAGCAGGGTCAGTGTCTGAGGTGGATTGCTACAGCCATAATGTGTTGTTTACATGAGGAAAGTCTTACTGACATTGCAAACAGGGGAGGAGAGACAAATACTCCCAGTCCACCTTTAAGCCTGCTCCTTCCCGTACCGGCTTCTGCTCCTAAAGTGTATCCAGGTTTTCGGTTTCCTGCACCATCGATCCTTGATCCTTGGATGTCCAGGTTTCCTGCACCATTGTGACATCAGATGTCATAATATGGATACCAAAAATAAGATGGACACCAGCAACAGCCACTGGAGGGACACTGTGCTTGGGTTGGATAGGGTCAGTTTTTCTGCCTCTGCTAAAGAAAGGGAATCGCCACTTTAAAAGGTGCTTCTTTGCTCAGTCACCACTTGAGGCAAGTTCTGCTCAATATTATGGAAGGAATGGGGGAAACTAATGATAGCCACATCTCCAGTATGGCCTTTATACAATTCTGATGATATTTCATTTTTAAACTGCTTCTGGGTACATAGGCCCAAATCAAATATAACACCAAACTGTGGTTAAACATATGCCAAGGTCAGTGTTTCTTACTGCTCAAAATGCAGGATTTCTTCCCCACTATAGTTCCATTAGTGAATCAAAACCTTAATTTGAACCCTTGGTTTCAAGTTGGTTAGTTTGCTGAAACCATAGATCCACTGGCCTCATCATGTCATTTGAATTCAGCGTTCACTGTAACCTGATGTTTGTGCTGAAGCTCCTTCCATGACCATAGAGAGGGAGGCTCAGATCAGCTAAGAAATGTGTCAGCTCTAAGCAGCTCATATCACTCACTAGCTGTTTCTCGGACTGAACGTTCCACCTTCAGCTGCCTAGCAACTCATCACCTCACCCCGCTCTTTTCACTGCCTGAAAACAGCCACACCACGTTCCTAGATTCTCCTCATTTAGAAGCACAGAAACAAAAATGGGCATAAGGGCACCGTGTGTGTGTCTTAAGAACCATGCCTCCTCTTGCTTCCTTGACACCTTATCAAATGAACCTGTATTTGCCCCCTCCCCCAATTACTGGAAAAAGCTTTGTTCTATTTAACCACTATTTTTGAGTTGTGGATGGGCAGGCTTCAGACACAGTTGCCGGCTTCACAGGGGAGGGACAGTTTCAGCCTTGGTGTGGAGCTGTGTGATGGTTGGGAGGAAAGGGTTAAATTGTCTTTGCCTTGCCACAGAGGGCTGCTGGATGATGAGATACAAGGGTATCTGAGTGCAATATGCACGCCCCTGCTCACATTGTAGACAATGGGTGCTGCGTGCATGGTGCTCTGGCATCATGGCCACAGTCTGGCAATGCAAGCAGCCCCACAAATGCTAGGATTGAGCCTGAGATGACTAGGGAGGAGGAGGGAAGAACCTAGTCAGTGGGCAGAAGTAACAAAACCTCAGTTAGTGGATTATGAGTGGCAAAATTTTCAGCTTCAGTGCCTACACTTAGGTGCACCTATTCATAATTTGCTCTTAAGTCTGAATGGGCCTTTGCATTTTCACAGACATCAAGAATTTGGGGGGGGGGGGTTGGCTTTGCGGAGTTTGCTCCATATGGGTGAGACCACCTACCTATACTAGTAGTCATGTGTTCTGTGCATATGGAGAGGCTAGCTATTAGAAAGGGTTCAAGGAGGAAATAGTATTCTCTAATTTTATAAGCAACTAGCAAAACTACTGTATATTTTCCCAAGTTTCCAGAACCCCTGGTTGTAAAGAAAAAAGTGCTTTATATCCTGGTCCAGCTCCCAGGCTTTTCTGCAATGTTGGCTTCAGTCACAAGGCATTACTCGCAACACAGTGGTTGTGCCATATTGTTTATCTTGGAGTTTTGATCTGCAGAAAATACAATATTTTTTATTTACATCCTAACAACATATTTAATACAGCCACTTTTGAAAAGACATATTTTGTACATATTTTCTTTTTAAAAAGCTATAATAAAAAAGTTCACTCTACTTACCAGCAGAAGAATGTGGGGTTTGCCAACTAAAGCCAAGGCTGTAGAAAGCTTCCTTTTGGTCCCACCACTGTATGTCTTCACCAGCTTATCAGCATGTGCATCTAAATGCAACCGACTAACTAGGTCTCCAGCCACCTGCAATAAAGTATTCACAGCCTTCATACTTCATGAGAAGAATAAATGAGAGGGAATTATATTACATTATTTTTCCTTGCATCAACAGATTGCTGGGTCCTGGCAGATTAGAAAACATACTTTTAGATTATTTTGGCATAGATCCATTACCAAATAGGTAGTTAAGATGCTCAAAGTGGCAAGGCCCATAGAATAACAAAGAAGAATTGCACTTTGGAAAGTCATCTAAAAAAAGTGTGCCGTCGAGTCGGTGTCAACTCCTGGAGACCACAGAACCCTGTGGTTTTCTTTGCTAGAATACAGGAGGGGTTTACCATTGCCATCTTCCGCGCAGTATGAGATGATGCCTTTTAGCATCTTCCTATATCGCTGCTGCCTTGTGTAGCTGTTTCTGGGAAACATACGATTGAACCGGCAACCTCTGGATTGCTGGTCAAGTCATTTCCCCGCTGCACCATTAGGTGGCTGGAAAGTCATCTACTTGACCTAAAGGAAAGCAGTCTCAAGCGTTATTTAAAAATAATAATAATAATAATTTAATTTTTCTTTCATAAACATAATCAAGATATTTGTGTACTTATGAAACAAATATTCACTGAGGGTGGAGAAACCTTTGACAATATAGTGTGGGTAGCTGTAGGCCAAGGGGAGGTAGGAGAAGACACCTTTCAGTTGCAGAGCTTCCACTTGCTGTATGTGTCCTCACATAGTTTCAAGGGCCTCCCCTCTCCCTCTTTAGCTGTTTCCAGGGTCACTGCATGAATGGCTGAACATCAGCATCCACAAAAGTGCTAGCAGAAGTCAGAATTACTGCCTGCATTTACTTCTTCCCACCATCCTTCCTGCAACCCACACTCACAGTAAGGCAGATACACATAGAAAACAATTAACTTGTTTTTCTCTCTGGAGACATGCAGCACCCATGAGCATTACTTTGCTGGAATCTATGGTCAGGCAAAATGTTAATTCAAAAAGGCTGTTGGGGGAGCCTAAAGGCAGAATAATGTCTACCGTGGAAACATTAGCTATGTCAACTTGTGTCAGTGACAGTCACATGGATGTGGTAGTGTTAAAATCATTTTCAGACTTCCCTATCCCACCAAATTCTATACAGGCACTGAAGCATATCTCTGGAGCATTAAATTACTTAAAAGGAATGAGATGGAATCATAGGATAGTCAGTGATGAATGTTATTAAAGGTAGAGCAGCCACATTGCCACATTATGATGTATATTTGGAAGGGTGGGTCCGTGATGTCATGCCAGGTGGCAGGCAGCCTAGAGAGGCAATTGGGTGGAAAGCAGGAGGCCCAGGTCTCCAAGGCCAATCAGCAAGTAGAGAGACAGAGGCACAAGCATGAGAATAGGGTCTAGCAAACACTAACTGCGACTCAAGAAAAGGTCACATCTGAGAGGAAAGCTTATATGGCCCTATCAGGTGAGGGGAAAACAATGATCTACTCTGGAGGCTGGAAGTCATCATAGCCCAAGAAAATGTTCCCATTGGAATCCCCAAATAGCTTACTAGAAGGGGCAGCAGAGCACAGATCCAAACCTTCCAAGTTTTAGCCCTGGTAGCTCTGACAGCTTGGAAGTTCTGACTGCACTCAGAGGAAAGTTCACATAGTTGGTGAACTGCATTTGCCTTGATGACTCGCCAGGCATTTGGGTCTCTTTTAGGGGTGTGCATTTTGGAATTTTCTTGTTTAGATTTGTATCCAAATCGAAACACCCCTGTTTTGTTTTGTACCCAAATTTTCTGAATCCGAATCCTCCCTGTTTTGTTTTGTAGCCAAATTTGCCGAATCCGAATCCGAATTGATTTGGATTTTTTAAAAGGGTCCCAGCGCAAAAAGAGTGGGTGGTGGTGGTAGTGTCTAATGGGTGGAAGCTAACACCCAAATTTCAAAGGAATTAGGCAAAGGGCTGATTTTATGTGAATTTTTTAAGTTTACACATCTTTAAGAATTTCCCCATAGGGAATAATTCCAGCAACTGTATCTCTTCAAATCAAGGGGAAAGGGATGACCCAGAGTGGAGTGTGGTGGGTGGTAGTGCCCAATGGGGGCAAGGAAACTTCCAGAATTATCTCAAAAGAATTAGGAACATAGGAAACTGCCATATACTGAGTCAGACCATTGGTCTATCTAGCTCAGTATTGTCTTCACAGACTGGCAGTGGCTTCTCCAGGGTTGCAGGCAGGAATCTCTCTCAGCCCTATCTTGGAGAAGCCAGGGAGGGAACTTAAAACCATCTGTTCTTTCCAGAGTGGCTTCATCCTCTGAGGGGAATATCTTGCAGTGCTCACACATCAAGTCTCCCATTCATATGCAACCAGGGCAGATCCTGCTTAGCTATGCAGACAAGTCATGCTCAGCCACAAGACCAGTTCTCCTCTCCATTGGGCAAAGGGCTGATCTTTTGTGAATTGTTGAAGTTTACGTGTCTTTTAAGATTTCTTCCATAGGGAATAATGGAGGTTTCAGCAGCCCCATAATTCCACTTGGGGGGCACTGGGGTTTCCCAGAGCAAGGGGTTGTGTAGTGCACATAGGGTGCCAACCACCTCCATACCCACAAGCCCTTGGGGTACTGGGTTTTGTGTTTCTGAGGTGTTCATTGTAGATTCTCTGGTAGCATATGAGATTTTCAGTGAAAAACAAGAATCCACTCTCATATGCTACCAGAGAATCTACACTCAGAACACCACAGAAACAACAGAACCCAGCACCCCATGGGTTAGCAACCCTTCCCCTGGCCAATGTGGGGTCAGTAAAGAGTGGCAAGAAGCAAAAGAGCCAATGGGGAACAAGGAGCGAATTGTCAGCAGGTCAGCCCATGATTTAGGTCACTGATCAGAAGGCTGGAAGGGTGGGAAATTCAAATAGATGTCAAACACAAAATGGAGACTGACTCAGAGATCACTACAAAATGGAGGTCCGAAACAACAAAACGTTTTGTAGCCGAAACAGGGACGTTTTGTTTTGTATACAAAACTTTTGGATCTGGAAAATGGGTGTTTTGTTTTGTCTACAAAACATCCGAAACAGGCTGTTTTGGGTACAAAACGTTTTGTATCCGAAACGTTTCGCACATCCCTAGTCTCTTTTGCCAGCGTTTATGTTCCTTTCTATCATCTTCATTTGGGCAGGACTTCCATTTTCTAAAAGAAGTCTTCTTCCCTTTTACAACTTCCCTGACTCTCCTTGTTAGCCACGCTGGCATCCTCCTCCGTCCAAATCGAAACAAAAAAAAAATCAATTCTTGCACATTATTATTATTATTATTATTATTATTATTATTATTACATTTATATCCCGCCCTTCCTCCAAGGAGCCCAGAGCGGTGTACTACATACTTGAGTTTCACTTTCACAACAACCCTGTGAAGTAGGTTAGGCTGAGAGAGAAGTGACTGGCCCAGAGTCACCCAGCTAGTATCATGGCTGAATGAGGATTTGAACTCGGGTCTCCCCGGTCCTAGTCCAGCACTCTAACCCACTGCACCAGGCTGGCTCTCTACTTTACTATACACATCCCTACTATACACAGAATCTCATACCTGGCATTGGCATGTGCTATCTCCCTTCTGTCATTTGACCTTTTTGACCAGTCGTATGTGTTTCTGCGTGCTCTACTCCTGGTTCTACTCTATCCCCTTCAGGTTTATCTGAAATGTTTGAACCCTTACGTCTTAGGGGATTTTAGTTTCCAAACCAGAGATCACCCAGTTCTTGTCGGCAATCTCCCAGGCATCATTTTAATACAGGGTAGCTGCTCTGTGACCTTTATTATTATAAGTACCAGCAGTCCGGTTCCATCTTGGTTCAAGTGGAGCCTTTCCCTTTTGTATAGGCTTTGCTTTCCCCAAAATGTATGCCATTGCCTAACAAATCTAAACCCCTCTTCCCAGCACCACCATCTCATTCCTGCATCTCAGCTCTGCCTGTCTTGCTGGCCCTGAGCATGGAACATATATACTACTAGTAGTATCCCTCATCCCTCTTTCTTGCAATGATGTCCTCCTGCCCTGAGACCTTCATTCACCATGTCAGCAGAGGAGCTCTCAGCTGGGAAGGGGGATGCCTCGATCACATCCCTGAGGCCTTCAGGGATGCCTTCCACATGCCTTGCTGTCTCTCTGAGCTTCTTCAGGTCAGCCACCTTGGCTTTGAGGAATGAAGAGTCGGGAGCTCTTTGCACCAAGCGCACAACCAGTTATATATGCATCTATCCATGTAATGCACTGGGAAGCACCCCTTCCCTGCTGGCATTCTATCTTCTTAACTGGTTTTATTGGCTATTTAGAATATATAGAGCTTGTTTACTTGAAAGCTGCAGTTGTCAGATAATTAAAGGTTTTAAGCTCTGTCCCCCATTAAAATCACAAAGCTGAGGTAGTACTCATCTTCTTCTTGTTGTATGTGTCTCCTTTGTAATAAAGGGGGAATGCTTGTGTGCCTCCCTGCCCGCTAAACTCCATGCAAAACTCCTTCAATATCTGTTAGCAAACTCCTGTTCGCAATGCTCCTGGTAGCAAAGTCACCCTGGTCTGAGCCTTGTCTTCTCAAGAGCTGCTTTGAAACTGAGCTGCTTCAGGAATGTGTTCCTTCCCACAAGCTGTGTGATTTACCTGCTGCTAATCCCCACCCTCTCTAAGCACTCCATCTGGTGCTGCAAAGCTTTGGGTGGGGTGGTGTTTGTGCCAGGGCTGCTGGAGGGCAGGGCAGATGTTCCTCCCCTCCTTGCCTCATGCCTTTTTGGCACAAGCAGCCAATCAAGGAACCAGGCATGGTCATGTGCATTCCAGCCCAGCTTGTTCCCTCTCCTCACAACATGTCCAGAGTTGGGCTCCCACCCACCTTCTTGATTTTAGCAGATTGCTGCTTGGGCCGAGTAGGAATTTTTGGTTTCCAACCTGATTGGCCATGGTTGGGAATTTATTCACCTACTCCTCACTGATAAATTCTTTGGAGGATTTTAGGCGTGGGAGCTGCGTTTAGGTAGTTGGTCACACTGGCAGGTGAATGCGGGAACATGGAGATAGGGTCTTTTGGTGTTCAACTGGAGGCATCCTTATGGGTGAAGGGTGGTGCATGGAACAGCCCCTCAGGGCTTTGTGGCCTGGGCAGGCTGGGAATGTACTGCTTTTAGGTAGTAGTTTGGCTCACCCACTCAGAGCTGTGTGGTTCCAGGGGTGTGTGACCTGGGCTGCCACCTCCGAGGCACGGTAAACTGTGCAGCAGGGAGTTGGCTAGCCAGTGGCTGCTGATGGCCTCCTCCTGGCCCAACAGAGTGTGGGGGCTGGCGACTATTGCTAGGAGGCTGGATGCCCCTGTGAGGGCCTGGAGTTGCCTGCACTCCAGTTTATGGTTTCTTGTTGCATCTCCCCCAAATTTTGCAGTTGTTAAAATGTGGCCTGTTTCATCCATATACACGAAGGAAATGTAGATGTTCTTTGTTTTTCTTAGCTTGTCCACGCAATTTGCAATGAAAATGTTAACAGGCATTATCCAGCTTTAGTTGCCTGATATCACGGACATATGCTTGGCCCATCCCACTGAAAGCTTGGTTTGTACCCAGGTATGTGGTTTCCTTTTTAAAAAAAAAAGTTAAATGAGATCTTTAGGGATGAATCACCCTGCTGCTTGACTTGGAGCTGTGCCAGGCACATGACAGCTCTGAAATAATCTAGTCAAAGCCATATTGGATTACAGGTAGTCCCCAACTTAAGACCTTTCAAGTTAAGACAAATAGCACTTAAGATGTCTGTAAATCGTCATCATGTTTCAATGTCACAACTGTGTTTCATTTTACAACATTCAGCACAAGAGGGGAGGCTCCTCTAGATAGGTGCTGGTACATGGGCTAGAGGAGGAGGAGGAGGCAACAATGGTAGCTCAGGCTCATTGAGACTAGAAGCCATAGTGGTGGCAGCTGCTGCTGTGACTGAAGCTGAGAAGGGACTGGATGATGTGCCCATCCAGAATGCTCTCCAAGCATCACCACTGTTGCTGCTGCTGCTGCTCTTCCTCCTCAGCTGCTGTGTTGTGATGGTGAGAGGGAGACAATCCAGCCCGTTCCTAGCCCACAAGCCACCTCCTGTTGACCCTCCATCCCCTAACTGTTGCCCATGAAGAGGAGAAGCAGCAGAATTTATTTTCATTTATTTTATTTTACTATATTTATATCCTGCTCTTCCTCCAAGGAGCTCCGAATAGTGTACCTGGTGACGTTTATCCTCACAACAACCGTATGAGGAAGGTTATGCTGAGAGATAAATGACTGGCCCATAGTCACCCAGTGAGGCTCATGGCTGAATGGAGAGATGAACTCCGCTCTCCCAAGTCCTAATCCAAAACTCTAACCACTACACTACACTGGCTGAGGTGTAACTACCCAGTTGAGCTACCCAGTGAGCTACCCAGTTGCCTCCCTTCCTTCCACAGAAAAGTGAGAAAGAGCCAGCAATGGATTGGGAAGGAAGTGAGTGGCAAAGGTGAGCAACTGCTGATTCTCCACCATCAACCTCTTTGCTGCATGCTTGTGACTGACAATGTTACAGATTTGATAGCAGTGCAGAGAGAGTAGATAGAGTATCTGGCTTTGGTTCAGGAACCAAACCTTCATTTATGACATTGTTTCCTATGGGAAAATAGGTTCCATGCTCAGATGGTTCAACTCAACATATGTTTTCAAGAATCCATTGAGGCGAGTCACAGGAGCAGTGTGAGGTGCCTAAAGGAGGTCTGCGGGTAGAGTGGGCTTAGCTTGCTCTCCCCACAGATGATCCAAAGGCAGCCCTGGGCAGCCTGATCAGCCAACCACACAACTGCTGGCTCCATCACGGAGCTGGAGGGGGCTGCAGGGATCGGGGGCCATGCACCCCGCAGAAGTCCCAGTATGTCCTGCATGAGTGCACGGGGCATCCTTGAGAGACCTCAAGCCCAGGAGGCTGCTTGCAGCCTCCCGGTCGGCGGTCAACTCATGTGTTGTCGCGCGCTGCGGCAACATACAACCAAAAAGATGAGATGTGCGCTCGCTCCTCATCTAAGGGGAGGAGTATTTATTGCGGCTAGCTGCCGGAAGCCGCACGGCTCTCATTGCAGCACACGATCAACCAAAAGCAGACTAGGCTCCCTTAGCCCCCTTTTGGGCGATCGTGAGAACAGCCTCATGGTGTCATAAATCTTTGAACTTTCTGTATTTCACATGGCTTGAACAAATACAAATACCAAAAGTTCTCAAGTCCAGTGTACAAGTATTCAAACTAAACAGAAATGCTAGTTAGATAAGGAGGTTCTACACATGACCAACATGTGGAGTCGAGGGTGGTTCATTGGGGAGAGCGGGCTTAGCCTGCTCTCCCCACACATGAGCAGAGAGCTGTCCCTGGGCAGCCAGATCAGCTGCCCACACGACTACCAGCTCTGTCACAGAGCTGGTAGAGGCAGCGGGGCAAGTGTGCGGGGCATTCTGGGGAGACCCCCGAGGCAGGGAGGCTTGTTGTAGTCTCCTGGTCGGGGGTCTACTTATGTATCACCATGGTGGCACACGATCAGTAAAATGGGGTTAGAGGAGCGTTTTAGGTGAGGGGTTCTTAGGCAAGCTAGCTGCTGTTGAGCCACCAGGCTTGCTTACGAGCCCAGTGGTTCTCGTGATGGGAGGGAACTGGGCTGGGCTCCCTTAGCCCAGTTTTTCCCCATCGTGAGACTAGCCTCACTATCATTTGTTCTTTATTTTTATGCTATGATCTGTATGGTTTCCTCTTTTTACTCAAATTATTATTTATAATAGAAAATTTAAGTTTATCACATTCCAGCCTTCATGGAGCCCAGGAAGAATTTTATGAACTTTGCTAAGTAGGTTAGGATGAGCTATAGTATTTTACTAAAGATTTCATAGCTGAAGTCAGGATTTAAATCTGTCTCCCCATACAATATATTATCCACTATACTATTTTGGTTCTCAGTTCAGTTTATTTACGTTTGTAACATAATGATTTAAAACTTTTCAGATTGTAACGGCAATGTGCTAATAAAAAGAGGGTATGTGACTGATAAGAAATTTTCTGTTTTCATATCATTTCTATTTGGTTATTCTTCAGGAGCAAGGAGTACATCTAACATTTTTACCTTGACGTAACTCTTCCTGCTGATAGCTCTCCTAGTGAAAACTTTGAAGTTCTAACTTTAATACATTAAATCTACTAATGGAATCAACTCAAACTGTATGTCATCTCCTTCTGACAAATTTATGGGGGAGAAGGAATCAAAATACACATTATTTTTCTGCAGTTTGAATTCTAGCAATTTGTGCTCTACAGCAAAGACAGTATCATTTTTGCTGATAATCTGTCTTATTAGTAAGCACTCAGAATGAGTTCACACATTACATGATTCATGTGATAGTTGCAATTATCCACTTGATTACCTGGAGTTTTGTAACTGTTAGCATCACTCATCACAAAATGAGTCATTATGGATCATTACAAAAAATAGGAGTTAAATTGGGACGTGCCAAAGGGTAACAATCTGCTGTGACTCATCACATGAGAGATGTCGTCAGCAGTTCTGGATGCGTTAATTCAAATTCAGGGTGCAGTTTTCAAAGTCACAGATACAAACTCATCGTATAGCAGGTCTGCACAACGTTTGGCCCTGCAAACCAAGCACAGCCAATCAGCCATGTATTTTGACTTGCAGATATGCAATAAACCCTTGTTTTTACAATTCAACAACCAGAAACTTTATCAAGCCCTTGGTGGGCTGTGTTTGGCTTGGTGGGTTGTACAGGCCTGGTCCATGCATTGTGCTTTAACACGATATACCTTAAGAATACCATATTTACAAAGGGGACCACTATGGCCCATGCACAATTGAAACATAATAATCTTACTAAGAAAGTAAGTGACAGAATCTGGTCTTTGTTCAAGAGCCACCAGTCATGTCCAGTTGCAAACTATGCTCATTGTTGCCTCTTATTTCCTGCATTACTGTTGATGGCCTTGCAAACTCAGCATGACCTAGGGATGTCTTAGGACTATTTGTAAAACACATACCGTTTTACTACATTGTTGCACAATTTGCAAATCACTAAAGTTGAGTACTGAAATGCAATACTAACAATAAGAGTTTAGGACTAGGATGTCAAAATGGCAATAACACTTCAATGATACTCTGTGTTCAGAGGCAGTAAACCTCTAAACACCAGCTACTGGAGGCAAGCGAGGAAGAGATGTTACCCTCACATCCTGCTTACAAGCTTCCCAGAGGCATCTGGCTATGATAGGAAACCAAATGTTGGCTTACATGGATCATTGGTCTAATCCAGAAGGGCTTTTCTTAGGCTCTGAAAAGTGATATGATAAAGGAGGTTCAGATTCACAGTTGTAGAAGTCAGAGATTGTCCCCAATTTGTTGCATTTTGATATGAGTTGTAAGCCTAAGGGTTCCTTGATGCAATTTATTCCCATCTGCTTTCAAAAGCACAGAGGTTACTTATGCAGAATCAATCTAAAAGCATTCAAGAAAAATGCTTCAAAGCTAGGAAATGCAAACACCCACTAATTTGACAGACATACCATTTAATTCAGCCCCATAGCAGAAGATGTTAAAGAAAATGGACAGCTCTACAGGATCATCATAACTGTTGAAAGGGATTCAACATGCTTATCAAACATATTTTCCATCTCCATTTTGTAAAGTTGCTTTTCCCTTCTCATATCTGATGTCTCAGGGGTGAGATAAGTTGGCCTGGCTGTTACCATTAGGATTAGTTGATGTCTGCATTTCCTGGCTGGGTAAGACTTTGTTTTGAGTACTGTTATGCTGAGTATTGAATTTTTGTGAGGGCAAAAGGGGAGGTTTGTTCCCTGAATCCTATTTCCTGGGCTAGCTCCAGGTTTCTGTTGAGGAGTGTGAGGAGAAACATTAAAATCCTCACACAGCAGAGTATGCTCTGGTGGTAAAGAAGTAAAGAACTATTTCATAATAACTGAACAATTTTAACTGACACAAACTGACCAAGACAGATCTATTAACATCTCATCATGTCTCTAGTGGCCAGAAGAGGTTACTACAGTGTTAAGAGCAATGCTTTAGAATTCTCTCTTCTAACTGTTTTAGGGGGCCCTCTGCAAATTGTCCTCCATGGGCTGTTCCTGCTTGGATGAGCCATGAAAGTATTGCTTATCACCACCATATTGAAGCTACAGCACATAGGTGCTTTCTGGAATCAATGTGTGCTTTCAGCCTTAATCAGCTGGCTAGTGATGGTCATCCCTAACACCAACCCTGCCCTTTTCATTCCTTCATCCCTGTTTGCTGACATTCAGCTGCTTTAGCAAAATTTTTCATCTAAACTGTCTTCTACCTGTTGTCTATTTAATCTCTACCACTCAAGAGAGAATGCAGCTAGCATGATGGTATCAGGATATATGGTATCAGGGCATAGCTACATGACAACAGAGTGTAACATATGAAGGTGTCACAAAACTACTTTAAAGTGTGGGCAAAGAAGCACGGTCCTCACTCTGAATAGGAATCACTTTAATCTCTGTTCACAGCCCCCCAATCACCAAACGTAAAGCACATTCCACAGGGGCAAAGCATTTATGAACACAACACCCCTCTTGTTTTGAGGGAAAGTTTTACATCAAATGGCGTACTAATGGATTATTTTGTTAACTGTCTTTTTGGTGGAAGAGTTTGGTTTCTACAATTTCAGTGCTGTAGCTGGGATGCATACAAAGATATAGTTGGGTGCATAAAGTGGAACTGTGATCATCCTGTGCCTATATACATTTTGATAATATCTGGTCTGCCTGATAGGATTATCTACCATGTGAAACTACCACACTTGACTTTGGGAAGCAAAGAAATTTGCAAAGTTGGCCTATTCTACATGTTTTCTCTGTCACCCATTGAGCAAAATGGAGCTCTTCCTCTTCCCACCCTGCACCATATGGCTAATTATAACTTATCACCCAGTCACCTTTAAGAATGCTTTAGACTAGCGCATGTTAAATGCTCTAAAGGACCTTCCTCAGTTTCTTTGTTAGCTTAGACTAGAGAGATGTAAATTTGAATTAGTGGCTATCATCTTGACTAAGTTTACTTGAAGAAGTTCCATTAAAAATTAAAAGGACAAGTTAGGAATACCTGCACCATTCTCTAAGCATAAAGTGTCCTCTTTATGGGTGTTCTCTGAGAGCATAGCTATGCTACAAAATGAATCTAGTCTCATTGTTATAACTCCAAGTTTGGCATCTTTGGAAATGGTGACTATGTGAAGGGAGCAGGAAGAATTAAAAGTTCCAAGCACCCACTGAACTCCAATCCACAGAGTCCTAAAATGGGCTAAACCACATTCAGAGTGGTTGAAATATTGTAGGGTAGATGTATGCAAGGAGGCTTTATGGATGCTGTATCATGTATGCATCACATGCCAAATGCACAAGTTTACACCAGCGAAAGTACAGTTCTGATCCGAGAGGGAAAATTGTTCTTCTGAAGAGTATTCTCCTTATAACAAACAGTACAAATACATTCATTCTATGACTCTGGGTCCTGGGCTTTCCTATGATCTCCCCAAACCCTGCCAATTGAGAAAGCAGGGGGCTATTCACACACACAGGCAAAACCAGGCTAAGGAAGTCCGGCCCGATTTTGCTGGTGTGTGTGTGAACTGCCAGGAGCCATGTGGCTCCTGGCGATGGCAAACCTGCTTAGGAAGCCTGCTGCTTAGCCCAGGTTTGGGGCATGAGAGTGCCCAGAAACTGGGCTAACTGAACGTGTGTTGGTGCAACATGTTACAGAAACTTGTTTGCCTTCTTTCACACTTCTTCAAATGTATTGCTTGAGACAGAACCACCCATTTTGCTTTGAACTTCATGAAATGCCCGTACCTTAATGAAATAGCACACACTTTCAGTCAGAAAGTCCCAAATTCAGTCCCTGGCATATTCAGCTATTATGTATTATTATTATGCCTCACACATATATCCCAACCTTCTTCCCACGTAAAGGGAGATGTATGTTGTTGTTATTATTATTATTATTATTTTATTATTCAATTTCTATACCGCCTTTCCAAAAATGGCTCGGGGTGGTTTACACAGAGAAATAACACAAAGAATTCTAAAAAGAAACATAAGACACAGACACCTGCAACAGTCACTGGTGGTCCTGTGCTGGGGGTGGATAGGGCCAGTTACTCTCCCCCTGCTAAATAAAGAGAATCACCATGGTAAAAGGTGCCTCTATGCCCAGTTAGCAGGGGTTCCTTCCCCATTCTCCCAATGCATTTATCCTCATAATAATACTGTGAAGTAGTCTGAACTTAGAGACAGTGATTGGCCCAGGGTTAACAAGTGAGCTACACAGCTGAGGATTCAAACGCAGGTTGCCCCAGTTCTACTCCAGCACTCTTACCACTACAGTGGTAAGCTTTCTGAGCTTAAAGGTGCCTGGTGGTAGAGCTGGAAAAGACCTCTTCCTAAGGCCTTGGAGAGCTGCTGCCAACTGGAGTACACAGAACTGGACTACATGAACCAATGATGCACAGCACTGTTCAGTATGAGGCAGCTTCATGCCATTCAATAGTTGGTGGCAACCTGTGCAGAATTCCTCATTAGAAACTGCACTAGTCCTATTGAAGCTTTCTTGGCATCTATAACCCCTTTAGATGTTTCATGTAAGGTGGACCTTCTAAATTCACTTTAGGGTAAATTCTGGTGACTATTCTAAACATATGCAAAGTATGCAGTACTAAGAGTTAGGCGTCTGCATTGTGGAGGGTACTGTGATGACAGAACAGTGAAAAGGTTAATACACATTATATAGACCTCGAGGAGCTCATTTGCTGCCTAATTAAACTCCTGTTTCAAATTACATTTAGGACTAAAAAAAGCCAATGTCATAAGTGTGATTTATACATATTTATCAGTGTTAATGCACAGTTAATTTGAGACCTTCTAGAAATAGTTTCCTTTCCTACCATAAGAGTATTATCTGTATTCTCAGGACTGATCTTCCATTACTGCTTGAAGTTACAGTGCCATGTTGCCAAAAAAAAAAAAAAAAGCTAACCCCAATAAGGGGGATATGGTGACAGGCAATTATGGCAAAGATTAATTATTTTCAGTGGAGCAACAATAGTCCTCTTAAATCTATATATGAGATAGCCAATTCTGATATCAAGAATAATGGCCCCTTGAGCAGGTCCAATAGGTAAAATCAGGAAAGACAGACTTAGGCAGTACCTGGTGAGGCAAGGGTGCAGCCAGAGCAAAAGGTAATGGGTTGTGGGCAAACCCTGGCATAACTGGATGGAACATAGGCAGACTCTGACAGAATCTGAAGTAGGGCTTCTCTTCCACCTAAATTTCTCCATCAATTTGGGGGTTCATTACCTGAACTTGTGCCCAAAGCAGCAGCAATGCATTAGTGACCTGCCCCCCATTCCTCGGTTTTGGTTTCAATAATGCTATATATGCACGGTGTGCTGCTGCTGTTTTCAGTTCAGCTTTCCTCCCCCCCCCCGCCCCTTACAAGTAGGTTAGAAATGCTCTCCAGCACATGAGCACTGATGAAATAACAGAACAAAAATGGATTTTGATGGGATCATGCAATCCCTTCAAGATCCTTTGTGCAGTGATTTAATCAATGGGCATATGTGCTGCTCATCAGTAATCTGCTAAGAAAATATTAACTGAAAACTGTGGCAATTGTGCATATGTTAATTTCAATATTAAGTTGAGAAATTCTCCAACCTATATTGGAAGACAGGAAGAGCGAAATGCAAGGTGGAGTGCATCTATTTATTTATCATTATTTATTTATTTACATTTGTATCCCACTCTTCTTCCAAGGAGCCCAGAGCAGTGTACATGGTTATGTTTATCCTCACAACAACCCTGTGAGGGTTAAGAGATATGTGACTGGCCCAGAGTCACCCAGCAAGTTTCATGGCTGAATGGGGATTTGAACTCAGGTCTCCCAGCTCCGAATCCAACACTTTAACCACTACACCATTACACTCTAACCACTTTATGGAATTGTGGAGGAACGAAGCCTAGACCTCTTGGGTTTCTGTAAATCAGCCCCTGTATTGTATCATGTATTAATATTCCCAAACCTCTTTTTGTAAATAAGCCTTGATAAATAAATTGTGTTATATTATATTCATAAAACCTCTGCAGTAGTGTAAATAGGATTTCTGTGCTTGCAAATCCCTGTGCATGGAGAAGGATGGCAGGGTCAAAAGTTCATTCTTGGTTTTCTATAGTTTCACTTTTGGTTTAGCATTTTGACAGTTGATTTTTGAAGGGAAAGGAGATTTCAAGAAATGGATGGAATTTTTGTTTGTTCTAATTGGATGGCTTTAAAAACTGTTGGGTCAGAGAAACGGTATATATTGGCAGAGACACTCCTACCCCGGCCCATGGGGCCCCGGCCCATGGCCTCCAAGGCCTGAGGGGGCACCTCCTGCCACCACAAGCCTCCTGCCACCACCGTGAGTCCTCCTCTCTGATATGCCAGCCGCCCATGTGCGTGGCCACGGGGTGGGGGGTGAGGTGAGCAGGCTTTCCCCTCCCCCACCTGCGATGGTGGCAGGTGGAGCAGGCCACTGAGCTTGACCATCTGGCTCAGCAACCTCTTAGAACTGCAAGGTGCGCAGTTCAAATACAGCGTCACAAGCCCGTGACATCACGAGAGGGGTGATGCCACATTTTGCCAGAGAGGAGAGATTCGCATTGGATTCCCACTACTCTTTCTGTGGGGATTGTCTTGATAAAGGAATCCTCAGATGTAACTGAGTTCTGTTCTGTAGACTTCCTCAGTATAATACCTATCTCTATTCTTTTTCCATTTACAGTCTAATTGTGCACTAATCTTGGTTTTACACTCCATTAACTTTAATAAAGAGCTAACAAATTTTCTCTTGGGGAAAAAATAAAGCATGTATGTTTTTCAGGCAAGGGGCTTTTTCAAGTGAAATATGTGCAGATGGTTGGATTTAGGGCATACTAATTGGAGGAAGAAGTGATTTTTGTATGTTCCAAGGCTCAATTTCATTCTTTTGTTGACACCAGCTTGACAGCACTTAATCAATCAACATTCAAACACACAGCTACACACACCTTATTGATATGCTGCTTGGAAATTCCACGTAGATTGCAGTAATAATAGAGATGTTCCCAACCAGTCAGAAGATCATCCAGGGCATCTTGTTGTGGGCAGTAACCAATGAGAATGCCTTCACTGCTGGCAAATGAGATATCCATTTCAGATCTATTAACAAGAAAAGCATGAGAGATTTAAAATAATAATAATGGGGGGGGGTGTCACAGGGATGCCAGCACTCCATGTAATGAGTGTAACATCAAAAGTTCTAACTAAGAACAATATTGGAAATTATGAAATCCTCCCCATACAAATTTCTTTGCAGATTCCAGGCTTCCAATTTACTCAATTTTGTTTCCAGCATAGCATCAACAGACTTCTATATACACATCAATTAAATCACAGCACAAAAATGAATCCTGCACAGGTGCCAATTCCAAAATTAGTTTTAGAAATTCTCCATGTTAAATTGGAAGGCAGATAGAACAAAATGTAGGGCAAGCAAACCCATGGAACAACAGAACAGAATGGAAGGAAATCCTAGTTCATACCCATATGGAAGTCTATATACATGCAATGTCTAGACACCAGCTCAGCCACTAGCCGGGATATGCAATGCTTCCTACATGCATATGGGTTGGCAAAAGCCTTTAAAATGTCTACCATTTAGAGCTCTAACAAGCTAAGTGATTTCAGTGGCTCATGTAGAGGCCATAAAACTGAGCAAGAGTCAAGAGCTGCCCAGTCTAAAAGTGGATGCCTGTGAATCTGTGCTTTGCTGTCCCTTGTGGTGAACCACTCAGAGCTGTAGGTTAAAAGGTTCCCCTGCTGTCCTCTCAGGCTCCAGGATGATTCCACCCAAGGCAACTCACTGATTTCTACTGATCTGTTATGGCTTTAAAAGCTTCCAGGACAGGCCTGACCTTATCTGCTATAGCGGGTTTTTGCTCGCATAAGTAATTTCTCCCATTCCCCTTAGGCCCCAGTCCTGGAACTTGTGTCTTCTGCTTCTCACCATGCCTGTCCTTCCAGGCTACATTTGGCTTGCCATCGTGATCAAAATTGGCCCTTGGTAGTGGGCTGCTGATAACTCAGAAGTTGTCGAAGAAGGGGAAACGTGCTTTCCTCCTGTTATCATCCTCCTCACATATTTTTATCACAATTTTGTAGCTGTACAGAGTTCCTCTAAATAGAATTCATCGCTAAGAAGCAAGCTTGATTGCAATGGTGGGTCATTACACATAATGACAGTAAATGTATCCTATTTATTCCTACTACCTAATCCAGCTCTTGGATTTACAGAAAAGCTCAGCTCTAACCTTGACAAAATCAACTATATAAAGATCCATGCAATTGAAGGGAAAAGCAGCTCTTTGTACGAGTGTTCTTTTTCTCACCCATATTTGTGTGCTGCAATACTATTATCAATAAGGCTGTGTTTGTCGTTCAGCATTTAGAAAAAAAGGATATATATTTCCGTGCATGTCAAAAAATGAGGAAGGAGGGAGATAAAGAAAAACCCTACCTGCTCAAGTCTCAAGAATGAAGATCAGAAATTGTGGGTGTTATGTGGTAAATCACAGTTATCTACTTTTTCAATAGGCACCCCACATGAGCAAACAAAAATGAACCTTTTAAGAAGCAAATTAGAAGGTAGCTCCTTCTCTAAATAGAAGCAAGATGGCATTTTAATTCCCATATTAGTATGGAGGGCAACAACAATATCCAATGTAGTACAAGTCTAAAACTACTCATCAATGAAAAATAATAACAAAAATCAAGCTCTTGATCTAATGTTTGGTCCACAGACTGCCATTTAAAAATATGTGCATATGAGAAGATTTATTCTGGTCCTCATCCAAAGCATAGCATCATCAAATTTAAGTGGTTTTTTTAAAGGCCACCAGCACCTTAGGGAACATACTGCTAAGATGAGCGCCATTAACATAAACTGGCAGATGCAATTAATGGACAATTACATGGTGAAATGTTGTTTTCACTGAGAAAAAATCATTCCAGAGGAAGAAGCAGATATATTAGATAAAAGGCTAAATAAGATATCTTCAGAATAACATCCCAGATCTGTAGGCCCCTGTACTGGCACAACAGCTGCTGGAATCTTATCACATCATGCTCCTTGAATGGTTGTGAGGACAAGAGAGATGCTCTTGCACCAATAGTGCCCTGAGCAATGGCACTTTGCCCTGCCACGCACCAGAAAGTACTCTATTAGTTTTTTGAAAAGACCATCTCAGAGAGACCTGAAAAGATCTCCTCGGAGAGGAGAGCTAGTTTTGTGGTAGCAAGCATGACTTGTCCCCTTACCTAAGCAGGGTCTGCCCTGGTTGCATATCAATGGGTGACTTGATGTGTGAACACTCTAAGATATTCCCCTCAGGGGATGAAGCCGCTATAGGAAGAGCATCTAGGTTCCTCCCTGGCATCTCCAAGATAGGGCTGAGAGAGATTCCTGCCTGCAACCTTGGAGAAGCCGCTGCCAGTCTGTGTAGACAGTACTGAGCTAGATGGACCTATGGTCTGACTCAATATATGGCAGCTACCTATGTTCCTATGAAAACAGAAGTGTGACTGGGACACCAACAACCACTATTTCATTCTTTTTGCTTTTAAACTACTTTGAGGACTTTACATTTATTTGAAAGTAGTATATAATTCTTTTAAATAAAATCACCACCACCACCCCCACAAAATGCAAAAAAGACTAAAACAATGTGCATAAGTAAAAAAAAATACAATGCAATAACAAAAATCCAGATCAAGTAGGAAATTACTGTTATCTAGGGGAAAACTTTTATCATGGTAATGACCAAACAAAAGAAATCCGAAGCCGCATTGGGCAACCAAGAACAAAATTTAACCAAATGAAGATCTTCCTCTGTGAGAGTACAGTAAACTAGATTTGGAACTCAGAATCAGAATGATGAAATGCTACATCTGTTCTCTTCTCCTGTATGGATGTGAAACCTGGACCATCAAGAAAGAAGCACATAAAAAAACTGGAAGCCTTTGAGATGTGGTGTCTCAGAAGAATACACAAGAGTAAATGAGCCAGTAGAACAACAAATGAAGAAATGCCTTGAAAAGCAAAAACACATAAATAATACAGACAATCAAGAGATGTAACCTGGAATATTGTGGTCATATCCTCAGAGGAGTAAAATATCAAATACCACAACTAACACAAGAAGGAAAGCTAGCAGGAAAAAGATAAAGAGAAGGAGGAAGGGATGGATGGATGGATGATCTGAAAGAATGGCTAGAAATGGACACATAATATATCATCCACAATTCTAGGGATTGCAATCTATGGCTTTTGCTGGCCACTGACCTCCCAATCAAAGGCGGCACATGAAGAGAGAGGCCACCAGTTGCAGTAATTTGTACAATAAGTTATTTTTACAAACCATTTGAGCCTATATACAGATAACAGGCACCTCAGTCTGAGGCTGCAACAGGGGTCTGGAAGGGTGTTGGGAAGGGTAACCTTAGGCTGTCACTAGGCATGCAGTGCTGAATCCCGGAAGCTCCCCTAAGGAAAAACAGACTTGCCGTGAAGGTTTTCCCTGGAAGTGGGCCTCAGAGTCTGTTTCTTGCAGCTGCAGAGAGAAGCCGCAGTTTCCACTTCTCCATTTATTTTCCTCCCCAAGTCCTGGCTATCTAACCCTTATATATCCAAAAGAAGAACACCTCTAGGAGTTCCAGGGTACCCTCATTACAATCCTTTCCCCTGCACAGCTCTGCATTGGGCTTACACAGCTCTGCCAAAGATAAGAAGCTCACACATCTTAAGAGCCATTAGAGCAGTCTTGGATAAACAGTAGTGAACACCCCCATTTTTGTAAAAAAGATAAAGCTATGTGTGGTCTTAATGGAAAATGCTTTAGCTGCTCTTACTGATTTAACAGAACTGCTATTTGCCTCACATTAACTAAAGTAGATTTCTTGGTTCAATCTGCCTGAATACTTCTGCAGATCACAGGGAAAATACCAAATCTGGACCAACATTTGAGGATCTTTTGGGTGTGGTGTTTTGCTGAGTAAATGTAAAATATCTTGTCCCGGCTAGTACTAGTCACCATCCAACACTTTTAAAGGCCAATCATGCAAGACTAGCGGTGTGTGTGTGTGTGACGGGGGGGGGGGATACCTCTTCAGATAAATGGAGCTCAAGGAAAAGGCGTGTAACTGGGACACTGTGTTCTGATCCCTAATAAATAATTTAAGCCAAAACATCCTGCACTGAAGCCATCTTTGAATAAGGGACACACACACTTGCAGTTCAGTTCAGATTATCTTAAACAGGAATGGGAAACTGCAGCTTATTTGAAATAAATACAGACTCACATCCTAATATTAATTCTATAAGATAGAAAATTTCATGTTGGGAAACAAATCTTAAGAATTTTCTCACTAACTTTGATGATTTGACACTCGGCATTCTGGACTCAGTGCCAAAACAACCAAAATGGAGGATGCTTAATAATCAAAACTAATGTGTGTAGAAATTACCTGCTGACTTGAATGTTCAACAATTTTAGAAATAACGTCCTCCTGTACCTTTGTTTTATGGTTGACTCTAATTTGCAATTCATCTCAGTTTGTAATTTTCTACTGGGCAGTGATCATGGTAGAAAGCAAAGACAGTGAGATATACGGCTAATGGAATGGGTTTAACGGAGAGATAATTTCAATTCATTAGTAGGAAAATGAAATATAAATAGACAGACCACAAAAGCAATTAGAAAATCCTTTGTGCTCATAGTAATACATTTAATTTACAGCATGCTTATAGGCAATTAGTGTTCTTTTAAAAAAATCAAGGTTAAAAATACAATTAATGTTACTCTTACTTAGTTAGAATTAGAATTAAACTAGTTACACCAATATGCACAAATGGCCGGCCAGCCCATGAGGCTAACTGAGGTAATTGCCTCAGGGGGTGGATGGGCAAGGGATGAGAGGCATCACATGCCCGCTGGCTGGCACTGCATCTGTTAGAGCTGAGTCCAAAGTCCAAAGCTGGGACGAGGAGGAGCCAGGCAAGAAAGCAGGAATAAGGGGGCAAACTAGGATTTAGGATCAAGGAGTGAATTGACAGTCAGAGACATAGCCAAGGGCTGGAGCAAAGCAAGCAAACAGGAGCCAGGAGCAGGACATAAGCAGGGTGTTAAAGATATAGCCAAGAGACAAAGCCAAGCAAACAACTAGACTCAGAAGGCAAGTTGAAAGGCAGAGTCAAAGCCTATATCAAAACTGAGCAGACAACCAGAAAAGGCAGATAACAACACACCAGGAACTAAAGAGTCTTGGTTTCTAAGACCAAGTCTTAGTAGAAACAGGAGCCTTCTTAGTCCTGGAAGGATCTAATGACTCACCCGGCTGGAAAGGACCAGTCTAGAGCCTCAAAGACTCATATTCTGGCAAGGCTGTATATAGTTCAGTGGTCTGCTAAATGGGGCAGCTGTATATAGAGACTACAGCTCTCAAGTCTCAATCCAGGAGCATTTTCAGACAGCAGGCATTACCACAGGTTTACTGAGAGGCTTTACTACATTTGAATTTGCCCAGAAAAACCAATGCAAAAAGTGGATTTGTTTTAAAACCCTGGACATAAATAGGGCTACACTCTAATACACAATGAAAACCCCCAAATGCTCACAGGGACTTTGGGGTAAATCTGGCCCATATGTGAATGCACACTCTCCATTCTGGAGAAGGGAGCTAAAAGCCCTGTCTGGAATGCTGCAGGTGGTTTATGACAGAGTTCTGCTGGTGTCACCCCAGTGCCCTCCCTGACATGGCACCAGGGCTGTAGTGGAGGGGGGACATGCAGGGATGAAGTGCTGGTACTTCTGGGCTTCTCTGGATGTTGGGGTGGGCATGGCCATTGGGGCTGTCATGGCGAGTGCTTGCACTTCTGAATTTGGAACTATATCACTGCATGGTGCACCATTGCCACACCTCCTCCTTTCCCACTCACTCACACTATTTAAAAGAAGAAGAAAACGGGATGGCAGAGGAAGTGGGGAGGGGAGGAGAGGATTGACTATAGCACCCCCACTCCCTCTTTTAAAAACAGCAGAAGGAAGCAGAGGTGGACTTAGCCACAGACCTTGGAGATTTGGTCCGTGGCTTCCTGTCTCCGGAGGGCCTCCAAATGTTTTGGGGGGCCTCCCCAGAGCCCCACCACTGTCCAGTGTCTGCCACCTCGCAGGTTAAATCTTTTTTTAAAAAAAACCTTTTTTCAGCCGTTGCTCTGCGGCGGGGATGGGGGCAACCAGCAGGGTGCACAGGCACTCGCTCGAGGGGAGACCAAGGTGGGGGAGGCAGAGGCAGCAAGAGTGCCTTCCTTGAGCCCGCCTGCTTCCCAAATGAGAGGCCAGGCCATTTTTGGCCCATCTGGGGGCTCTTTGTGCATGCACGTTCAAAAACAGCCCAACCGCACATTTGGGAGGCAGGCGGGCTCAAGGAAGGAGCTCTTGCAGCCACCTTGGTCTCCCCTGGACCGAGTGCCCGCACACTCCACTGGCCGCCCTCATCCCCACCATGCAGCGGCAGTTGGGGGAGAAAATTAACTTGCCCCCAAGTGGGGTGGTGGTAGTGGTGGCTCCAAAGCCCTTTAGGTCTGGGCTCCAAAATTACCTAAGTGTGCCCCTGGAAGGAAGAGTAGCAGTGGCACTGGCACAGTGCTGGAGAAGAGAAATCTGTGTGCACACGAAGGCAAAGTGATATATACTGAATGTGCATTATTTGTGGATCCGGCATTATGCTACTTGCTTTGTTATCTTGTGACACTGATAGTGTTCTATTCAAACAAATCACAATAAAAGATAAGTTTAATACAGACAACTAAAAAAAATTAAGCCAGTTGAAAAAGAGAAAATTAAATAAATGAAATGGAACCTAATTAAATATAAGTTCTGACTGAAGTTTCCAGAGTGCAAACTGACATTTGTGTTTGTCAGAGGGACTGAATATTTAAATATTATTAGTGAATTGTTCAGTGCTATTAATGAGTTGCATAGATTCAAAAAGAGCAACAGCTAATACTGTGGGGATGTTTGGAGGTAATTATAGTAAATTTGCTTTATTTCTCTTACTGGAGCATTATTACTTAATCTCTTAATTACAACTGTAATATAATTGGAAAGGTCATCATTTGCCATCAGCCTTCTCATCTGAAAACGAATATTATTGTTTGAAAAGTCATCCTTGGTAGGCTGATAATTGTGTATCTTGGAGAAGATACATATGTTACGACTGAAATTTCAATGAAACCCATTGAAATAATTGGACAGGAAGCATTAGTAAAATATTGTACTTTTTCCTGGCTGGCAATTCTTTTGCAAAGGCAGATTACTGGCTAATAGTCCAGGATGCTTGGTTGCTGTACCTTTAATGGTTGATGATAGTTGGCAAATATCTGGATCTTTCTTGAGTGTTAGTCATCAGAACTTCAAGGAGGTGACCCCTGTTATGCTATAGTGGGGGCATTATGTAAGATAGTCTGAGTGGAAAGAAAACAGTTTCCACTTGCATTTTTGAGGTAGCAGACAAACTCAAAGAGACAGAATGAACTGAGTGTTGGTTGATGGCACCTCGGGGTGCACCCCCTCTGAAGAAGCGAGTTTGTAGCTTGTGTGGGCTCCTGGGCCTGACACTGCTCTCTGATGCATTAGAGGCTGCTACATTAAGGACTCCTTTTGCACATCTTTGGCTTGCATTTCACTAGCACCCTTTTTTTTTTGATAAAGCAGATCTGATTACTATCACTCATGCCCTGGTCACCACTAAGTTGGATTAGTGCAACGTGCTCTACATGGAGCTGCCTTTAAAAAACATTCAGAAACCGTAGCTGGTCCAAAAAGCTATGGGCATACTGCTTTCAAGTATCCAGTACAGGGATTGTGTGATTCCCCTGCTCTTTGACCTGCTCTTAAACCTGATTAACTTCCAGGACCAATTCAACGTGCTGATTGTGGCCTTTTAATGCCCTGTATGGTTTGGGCCAGGGTATCTTAAGGACTGCCTTAAGATATGAACCTGCCCACGTTTCAAGATCTTCAGCGGAGGCCTGTTTCAAACCCACTATCTACAGAGGTGTCATAGGCAGTGACCTGGAACAGGATGTTGTCCATGACAGCACTCTCTTCCCCCCTCGGGTTCAAATGGTCCCATGCTTTCAATGCTTCATCATTGCTAACATCTTTTTGCTAACATTTTAACCTGTCTTGATAGGACAGATTTTAATGGTTTTCCAGTGCTTTGTTTTTTGTTTGATGCTGTGGTGGTTTTTTGCTGTTGTACTGCTCAATATTGGTTGTATTCTTTTAATTGTATGCTGTTTTGATCATATTATGGAAAAACAATCTATAAATGCTACTAATAAAAAAATGAATTAAGTTTTTTTCATAGAGTGGAAAGACTGTTGAAATAACAAACATTTTGGATCCCACATGGGACTAATTCAGGAAGAAGCAGTAGTTAGGAGAAAAAAGGAGGCACTGAATCAGCAACAGAAGAGGAAACCAAAGGCAACTAACAGAGTTATTGGGGAGCTTCCAAATACTCCCGATGACCCCGTGGAACTATATCTGGGGTCTATGAGGAAATTCATGATTACATGAGCAAATCAGACTACTGGTAATCCACAGAAGAGAAATTCTCGTGCAGTTCCCCCACAGTTAAGAAAGTTCATCAAACTCAGACTAGGTGTACAGACCCCTGTGTACAGACTAGGTGTACAGAATATTGAACACTATTGTTTTACCCAGTTCAACCTTGTTAGGCTCAAGTGAACCAAACAATCCTTTGTTTGTTACTGTTTTTGAAGTGGGCGAACTATCCGATGGATTGCAACTTTCATATTTTTTGGAGGAGAGTGATATAGTTGAAATACATGGGAATTTATCTTTGGCGATGCAGGCAGATACCCAGTCTAGTCTGGTTCCCAATTTGCAAGAACTGAAGTCTCTGGATTCCAATATCCTGCAACCTACGGAAGCGCTGAATGATTCTATCTCTAAGAACTCTCTGTTAGTTCTTAATTCTACCAGCCCAATGGGGTTGTCAGATGAAGTAGATAAGATTGAACTAATAGCGGGATCATTCCTGAAGGATGGTTTATGGTCTAATATCTCCAGGTTAAAATCTCTTAAGGCTATTTTAACAGAAAACAGGAATTAAAGGAAGAAGATCCCTCCAGAGGAAAGTGCAAGCAATATTCTCTCATCTATTTATTTATAGAAGAATGATAAATTTAATCCCTCCCACTTGAAGGATCAACCGAGTAGCTTGGCTACTGATGACTCAGGAGAGGAGAGCTGGTCTTGTGGTAGCAAGCATGACTTGTCCCCATAATCAAGCAGGGTCTGTCCTGCTTGCATCTGAATGGGAGACTTGATGTGTGAGCACTGCAAGATATTCCCCTCAGGGATGGAGCCACTCTGGGAAGAGCAGAAGGTTTCAAGTTCCCTCCCTGGCTTCTCCAAGATATGGCTGAGAGAGATTCCTGCCTGCAACCTTGGAGAAGCCACTGCCAGTCTGTGAAGACAATACTGAGCTAGATAGACCAATGGTCTGACTCAGTATATGACAGTTTCCTATGTTCCTATGACCTACATCATATGAGACAGACTAAAATCACAAATTTTCTTTTCCTTTTGGAAAAGGCTGCAGCAGGAAGTTCTGTAAATGTATCCAATCCTCTTTCACAGCAATGACAGTCTCAGTTGGTCTTGGCCAAGTTGAAGTATCTGAACTCAATATCTGGGGATGCACTGCTAGAAGGGAGTGTGGGAGGCTTCTCAGAGCTGGAAACCTTGGTGGCAAAGTCAACGGCGGAAAATGGTGTGGGTCCCTCATTCTTGGAGTTTTCGACCAAACAGCTCTTCCCTGCCTGCTCGGAGACTTGTTATGCGAGCGGCGAACAGTCAACTTGGAAAATTCTTGGCTGCAATATTGCTGGGTGGAATGGGAAGAGAAATGATGCAGAGTTTATTACCTCCATCCAACAGTGGGATATTCTAGTGTTTCAGGAGACGTGGACAAAAGATGAGATCAATATCAGTGGCTATCCCATCTACTCACTGAAAGCCCACTCGGATACCAATAGGGGAAGGCTGAAGGCTGGCTTAGTATGTTGTATATCACTAGCCTGGAATGTAGAATCCATCAGATTAGCTGACCTTCCCCCCATGCTATGGCAATTCTGATCAAGGCTAGGAGTGGAGACTTGTTATTGAGCAATGTTTATTTGCCTCCTAGTCAATCACTTAATTCCACTACTACGATTTGGGAACAGTTGGATATATATATATATATATATATATATAACTGAAGCATTATTGAATTTTCCCCATGCTTCTATAATTCGTATGGGGGATTTTAACTCCAGATGTGGTACCGATGATAAAATGTTGATGGCCTCGCATTTTTGGAAATGGGGAGATTGTATAGATGGTGCCTCTCTCACTAACCGTTATTCTAAAGATAAATTTATCAACTCATCAGGAGCCCAATTGCTCTATTTAACTAAGATACATGAGTTGACAATTTTAAACGGTACTATACCCCCAGATATTCCTGGGGAATATACGTTTCTTTCCTCGTGGGGAAATAGTGTTGTGGACTATGTTATGGTTTCCAAATCTATCCTTCCCTACGTATCTTCCTTTGAAGTGGGTGAGCAAATTTCTAGTGATCATTTTCCTATGAACATCTATTTAGATGTTCCTCAGGAAAGGTGGGGTAATTTGTTCCCCTGTGCTTTTGAGGATAGTTCTGCCAATCTAAGCTGCAAAATAAAATGGTCAAAGGAGGTAGAAAGTGAGATTTCCAGGTTCTATGATTCTCCTGAAGGTAGAGATTTATTTAACTCCATTGTGCAAGTACACCTGGGACCTCAAACAATTGTTGCTTACGGAAAATTAGAAACTGCTCTTATGCAAAAGTTTCTACACTGTAGTAAGCTACATTCTTCACAGGCTTATAGTAAAAGAGCAGCTAATAATTGGTTTGATCTGCATTGCAGGGCATTACGCAAACAACTGCTGAGTATCTATAGAGAATATAGATTGGGTACAGAACAAATAGTCCCACCAATCTATTATCAGACTAAAAAGGCATACAAAAGTTGTCTCAAATTTGCTAAACAACAAGCATTATGAAATGTCTGGAACAAGCTTATTGTGGCTACTACTAATAAAGATAGCCATACTTTTTGGAGATTGGTTTCGGCAACCGGCCAGGTTAATATGCCTTGTAGAATTCCAGCTAGATTGTGGGAATCTCACTTTTTTGCAGTCTATAATGATGCCCAGCCTAGCCAGATCTTTGTTCCTCCTCTGATTGAGGAGTTGCCCCGTTGGCCTCCTGTTACTCCTGCAGAAATAACGGATTTAATAGGTTGTCTTAAAATTGGAAAAGCTCCTGGTCCTGATCTTGTTCTTCCTGAACTATTAAAAGCCAATATAGAATGGTGGGCTTTAGTTCTAGCTAATTTATTTACATCTATTAATAGTTCAGGAGTTGTACCACAGCAATGGAAAACAACAATAGTTGTTCCCATATTCAAAACTGGTTCCCATTCAGATCCATCTAATTATTGACGCATTAGTTTGTTGTCAGTGGTTGGCAAATTATATGCTCTGTATCTTTTGGATAAGCTTGAGGCATGGATTTCAGAAAATCAAACTCTTGGGATTGAACAAGCGGGCTTTAGAGCAGGCTGTGCTATTCTCGATCACTGTATGATCTTGCACCATCTAGCAAAGAAATACTCTAGCAGCCTCAAATGCAAATTTTTTGTTGCCTTTATCGACTTAAAATCTGTGTTTGATTCTATCTCCAGATACTTATTATGGTCCAAACTTGGAAAAACAACAATAGATAAGAGATTGCTATTTTTGAAGATGCAGCTTTACTCCAATTCCTCATTACGCATTAGATATGCTATCAATGGGGCCCTGGCTGTGTTTGATTCTATCACAATCCCTTCTACTCGAGGGGTCAGACAGGGCTGCGTCTTGGTTTAATCTCTCTATTAATGATCAGCTGAACTGGAGAAAGTACAGTCTATTTTTTTAAGAGCAATCTTTGCAGTGCCTAGGTGCGTGTCTTACTCTTTTCTATGCTTGGAATCTGGGTCTTTCTCCATAGCCTGTAAAGCCTGGGAGCTTACTTTTGCTAGATGGAGTAAACGTTGTTCAGAGATTCAGGAATTTTCTTTTTTCCAATATTTATGGGTGGATTCTTATCCTAACCCTTGGCTAACATATATAAATAACAAAATTATGCAACTGGGCCTTTCTCCTTCAGAACTTCTCACTTGGGAATATAATAAGGTGAAGGAAATATTATTTCTCTGGTTGCATGATATTGAACAGCATGAACTTATGTCTTCAGCCAATAGGACTTGCTCCCCTTTACAGTTTGAGATTTTGCCACCTTGGGGAGATAGAGGTGCTAATTATTTAACAACACTGCATTTTTCTAAATTTCGGGTTTCATTTGCTCAGGCCCGGTTTAACGTGTTGCCTTTTTCTCTAAAGATCATCCTGTTATGGTTTTTTGCCCTTGTGGTGCTGGCCTCCTGGAAACTGTCACCCATATTTTACTATATTGCTCTTTGTGTTGGGATGCCAGAGAAGAACTTATTTCCCCTCTGTTACTCAAATTTCCTGGAAGGTGTGAGCTCTTTTAAACATATTATTGTCTCATGGATTCAAGCTCTGAGATTACAAAAATTGTAGCTAAATTCTTCTATATTGCCATTAGGTTAAGGTCCCTATTAAGCGCTTAATTGCGAGAGCTGTTTATTGTTTTTAAGTAATTTATTATGAGTGATTGTTTTGTTTTATTGTGTTTTAACATTGATTGTTGTATTGGACATATTTGTTACTTTTATTTTTGTTGGACAATGGCTGTAATAAAATTGATGATGATGAACCAACAGGATCAATAAAGGTGAATAATTTCACAATCAAGGAAAGGCAGAAATAGGTATTTTATTTGTATTCCAAGAACTCTAAAGAGTGCCCTCATTTCCTAAAAACACTTTTAATGCAAGCAAGGGATGTCACGCGCCAGGATGGGATTTCAAATTAGGTCCAGCACCTTAACGCCTGCTCCACCCACATCTTAGTCTATCAGAAGGCTGGAGGAATTAAAACCTCAGGGACTAAGAGCATCTTCTGGGATACAATGCCAGGCTGAGCATTGTGAGCTGACTCCAGACTGTCTGTGCCCCTTTCCTCTAGGCTAGTCTGGCAGCTAGACCTGCTCCTTACCATGGCCAGTCTTAGATGTTAGTAAAGGTGTGACACGGAAGTACATTCAGCGCAACTCTGATCATTATGTAACATGCACAATTTCAGCTTAAGACCGCAGTCCAGAAGACAATTAAGCTCAGACTGAATCCCACCAAGACTGAACTACTCTTAGCCCTCATACCGGCCAACAGCTGGATGTGAACCTTGTTTTAGATGGGGTGGTGCTGCTCCCGAAAGAGCTTGTATATGACTTGGGGGTCCTTTTGGATTTGCACCTCCTGCTTGAACAGCAGGTGGAGGCTGCAGCCAGAAGTGCCTTTGCCCAGCTCCATCTGATTCGTCAATTACGCCCTTACCTTGATCGGCAAGCATTAATGACAGTGACCCATGCCCTTGTTATCTCCCGTCTAGATTATTGTAACGCCCTCTATCTAGGGTTACCTTTGAGGATGATCGGAAAGCCACAATGGGTCCAGAATGCAGCGGCTCATTTACTTATGCGTGCCAGAAAATATGACAGGGTAACACCTCTCCTGTAGTCATTGCACTGTTTGCCTATTCGCTATCAAGTTCAATTTAAGGTCCTGGTTTTGACCTTCAAAGCCTTGCGGGGTTTGGCACCTGTTTACCTACAGACCCACCTCTCCCATCCAGTTACATCCCATCTGGTCAGATGGCCCTTTTGTCGGTCCCCGATTTCCGAGAGGTTCGGGGAGCTAGAACCCGTGAAAAGGCTTTCTCAGTTGCTGCCCCACTTCTCTGGAATTCCCTTCCCCAGCAGATTCATTTAGCTCCTTCTTTGTCAATTTTAAATTTTTTATTGAAGACTTTTCTTTTTCGCCAGGCTTTTACCCTGTAGTTTATCTATCTCCCCCCGCCCGTTAGTTCCTTTAGTTTTATTTAGAATGTAATTTTAATGCTGTCTTGTTTTGCATGTTTTTGTACACCGCCCAGAGTCTTTGGAGTGGGTGGTATATAAAATGTTTCAAATAAATAAATAAATAAATTAGGCTGCCTAAATTTACTTGAAGATAATTGGGATTTGTATAGGTTATATTTAACAGTGTACTCATTTTGCAACTTTAAAAAAGTAAAAATTGAATGTAAGCAGAGCCTGAGTACTACAAGTTCTGCAAAGTTTTCTAAACCTTCTAACTGACTTTCCTGATATAACAGAACCTTTTGAGCTCACGTAGAATCCCCCAGAGTGCAGCTTGTACTGCACAGCAGATTAGAAGAACAGAAGCATTTCCACGATTCAATGAACTTTCATGCTGGGGTGTTTTTTTTGTCTCTAAATCTGGCTTTAATATGGGATCTATAGAGCCAGGGGATGGTCACATCCACTCCATTTCCAATAATATGCTTAACAAAGAAAGATCTGTATTTATGAAAATTCTATGACACCATACTCCCAACCCTCATGTATGCATCAAATTCACCACTGGTAGCATAACTTGAAAGACATTGTTTTTATTTATCCTCATTCATTTTCATTTTAAAACTGTGGAAATTAATATAGTGATCACATAATAGGAGGGTGATATCCTAATGAAGAGGAGTTATTTTTGAAAATAAAAATAAAATAAACACAGTTCAATAGAATGGGGGGAAAGTAATTTATTTGCCATTTTGCCCCACCACAATTATTTTTGGTTTCACTCTCTTTCTTACATAACAGAGTAACACAAAGATAATAGAACTCCAGACAATATGTTAGCTTGGACTAAGCCTTCAAGTCAAATCTGATCCACTCTCCAAAAGATCCACGTTACCACAATGGAATGGCCTCTGTAGTAACTTCCTGATGTTTAAATTAAACTATTTTTCCTTGTACAGAGTCCTTGAGACTGTTTAATCTATTTTATGACACTCCAGCAGGGCACTGTAACATTCAAGTCTGAATGCATCACTGACTATTCCCTAGAGGAATGCTTTATTTATCTTCCTCTGCTGTACAATATATTATTCAGAGAAAAGAGAGTGTTGTACTCAAATCAGAGTGTGCAAGATGAATATTTCTGAAAAATGTTTGGTAACACATTATAGTAATGTTTGCTATTTATATGGATGAACTTAGGTTAACAAGCCACTATACTTTCATTTTCCGGTTGTTAGTTGCTTAGCTCCACATGGCAAGATCTGGAGGCTACTAAAACTGCAATTTAGCATTTATTAGAACACATTTAAAGAAGACCTTCTTTGTCATGAGCCTAACCACCTATTGAGATAATCTGGGGAAGTCCGTCTATGGTTGCCACCAGTTCATCTGGTGATGATTCAGGGTCAAGCCATTTCAATAGCCACCCAATAGCCATTTATTTGGGCGAATAAAAAGCCTAGAGTGAAATTTAAGATCATACAAGACTCAAAAGAATGTGGAGGATTAGCCACTCCAAACTTGAAATTATACTGTCATGCCAGTTGTTAAACATGGATTGCAGAGTGGATTAAAGCCCCATATGGATGGGTTACAACTATGGATGGATCAGACATGATTAATGGATTACATACATATTTGTGGCCAGAGGTAAAGAAAGCAGATGTAGAAATTAAAAATCACTCCATTAGGTACAATTTACTAAAGGTATGGGACAAGTACAAACAAAGGATAAATCCAGCATTGTCGCCTATAGCTTCAATTTTGAATATGTATTTCCATGGAGAAGAACATGCAAAACAATTTGATCACTGGAGAGCCTATAATTTGCAAAGTTATGGCAAGAAGATCAAAAATGAAATCAAATCAATGTCTAAGTCAAGAGTGGAATGAAACTCCTTCTTGGCTATTGTACTCACAGATTAACAGCATAATCCAGGAAGAAGTACAGAAGCAAGGTAGGAAATTGAGAGACTTGATGGAATTTGAAATCCTAATAACGAAGAACTCAGAGCGTTTGCTAGGTCTTATATATAAGTTATTATTGAAATATGATTCAGGTGAAAGACTGTATGATAAAATGGATGCAGAATTTTAATAGAACAAAAGAGATGCAACAGTGGGAATTTCAATGGAAGGTGAATATAAGATTTACAGTGAATAGTACTTTAAGGGGAAATAGTTATAAAATGTACCTGCGCTGATACATTACCCCAGTAATGTTCTCAGAGATGGACAATAAATATCCTGGGGATTGTTGGAAATGTACAGAACAGAACGGTACTAATTATCATATGTGGTAGCCATGGAAAAAAGCTCAAAAATTCTGGAAAACAATACATTTGAAGATGTAGCAAATTTTGCATATTGATTTTCCTTTTCCCCTGGAAATTTTCATGTTAAACTTTACTAAACCATATATTCCTGCAAGATATTATTATTTGTTATGTATTTATTACATTTATAAACCACCCTATCCAGAGGGTCTGGGAGGTGTACAACAACATTAAAAAGAGATAAAAACACACAATTCAAAACACAGTGCTAAAAACAATATAAAAACAATTCAAAAACAATGAAAACCATTTAAAACCAATTAAAATACTTTTTAAAACAAAAACACCTTACAAGCCTTGGAAGGCCAGGCCAAACAAATAAGTTTTTAGGGCTCTCTTAAAGGCCAACAGTGAGCCTAAACTGTGGATATCTGCCGGGAGTGCATTCCATAGACTAGGAGCAGCTACAGAAAAGGCCAGGTTCCGAGATGCCACCAGATGCAGCAGTGGTAACTGGAGATGGACCTCTCCAGATGACCTCAACAAGCAATGGGGATCATACCAAAGAAAGCGCTCTCTAAGGTAGCCCGGACTAGGGATGTGCATAAAACCGGTTCTCCCGGTTCGGTTCGGATCCGAACCGGGTCCGAACCGGACCAGGGTGGTTCGGTTTTGGTTTTGCCGAACCACCCCCCCCCCGGCGGATCTCAAAAAATAGCTGGTTTGAAAGGGGACCATGTGTTCTACCTGCCACCCAAATTTCAAGTCGATTGGACCTTCCTCTGATTTTTTACAAATTTTTTAAAAATTTTCAATTTTTGCCCATAACTCCCTATGTGGAGCACTTAGGGGCAAAAAGCTGGGGTGGGTGGTAGCCACCAATGGGTGTCCTCCACCCCAACAATCCCAAGGCAATTGGTTGCTCCTAGTATTATTGGTGAATTTTTGAAAAAAAAAATCCCATTGACTAGAATGGGGGTTTGGGGCTGCCCCAGACCCGGCTCTGTGGGGCAGCATCACCACCAAAGTGGGTCCGGGGCCATGGCAAAAATGGCCTCAGTCCTTCCCAGCAATCCCCGGAGAGATAGGAGTGATGGATTTTTTAATTAAGATTTTCTAAGGCATTAAATAATATCTAATTGGAAAGAATAGAATGTGTGTCACTGGGTGAAAGGTGATAAAAAGCCACATAGAGAGAGACAGTTATTCATTTAATGCCTTAGGAAATCCTAATAAAAAAAACCATCACTCCTATCTCTCCGGGGATTGCCGGGAGGAACTGAGGCCATTTTTGCCATGGCCCCAGACCCACTTTGGGGGTGCTGCCACCCCACAGAGGCGGGTCCGGGGCTGCCCCCCCCAAAACCCCAATCTAGCCAATGGGATTTTTTCTCTTCTTTTCAAGAAATCCACCAACAATGCTAGGGGCACCCATCAATTGCCACCCCAGCCTTTTTGCCCCTCTCTCTGGGCGCCCTAACACTTAACACCTAGTACCTACCACCTACCCAAGCAAGATGACACTCAGAGAGACAACACACCAACTCTCTGATCTAACAAAAAGGCCACTGCTGCTGCTGCCTGCCAGCAGTGGAGCAGCACACTAAGCACACACAGAGAGAAGAAGCAGGAGGCGGAGTGTGGATTCTATGATAGCATATTAGAGTGGATTGATGGTGTCTCATTGAAAATCTCATTTGCTATCATAGAATCCACACTCAATACTAGGGATGTGCAAAAAATTTCGGGCACAAAACGATCTGTGCCCGAAACGAACAATTTTGGGTGATTCGGGGCCGAACCGAATGACCCCCGATGTCCCCCGATATTTTTCGGGCACGAGCCAAATCACCCGAATTTCAGGCATGAAAAATTCGGGTGATTCGGTTCACGGTTGATTTTTGGTGAATTTTTAAAGTTTTAGTGACTTTGGGGCAGTTCGGGGGCATAGCATGGGATCTGGGCAAAAGGAGTGGGGTGGGGTGGTAGTGCATAATGGGTGCAGGCTACCACCCCAATTTCAGGGGGATTGGGCCAAGGGCTGATTTTTGGTAAATTTCTGAAAATTTCATGTCTTTGGGGCAGATTGGGGCATATTAGGGCAGAAAGTGGGGCCTGGGGCAGAATAGTGGGGTGGGGTGGTAGTGCCTAATGGGTGGAGGCTACCACCCCAATTTCAGGGGGTTTGGACAGAGGGCTGATTTTTTGAGAATTTTTGAAGTTTTAGTGACTTTGGGGCAGTTTGGGGGCAGAAAGTGGATCTGCCCCAAAGGAGTGGGGTGGGCTGGTAGATAGTGCCTAATGGCTGGAGGCTACCACCCATCCCCAATTTAAGAGTGATTGGGCAGAGGGGTGAATTATGGTGAATTTATTTGTATGAGGTTTGTCTTCATAAGGTGAAGTGTGCTAAATTGATTACTTCCTCATATTCATAGTAAGTGTGAAAAAGTGAAAGTGGGGTCATGAGAGTTGTTTAATTGAAAAATATCTCATTTGCTATGATAGAATGAGAATTCACACCTCAGAAGTTTTTTCTGAGGTGTGAATTCTCATTCTATCATAGCAAATGAGATATTTTTCAATTAAACAACTCTCATGACCCCACTTTCACTTTTTCACACTTTCCTTTACTATGAATAATATGAGGAAGTAATCAGTTTAGCACACTTCACCTTATGAAGACAAACCTCATACAAATAAATTCACCATTATTCACCCCTCTGCCCAATCACTCTTAAATTGGGGATGGGTGGTAGCCTCCACCCATTAGGCACTATCTACCAGCCCACCCCACTCCTTTGGGGCAGATCCACTTTCTGCCCCCAATCTGCCCCAAAGTCACTAAAACTTCAAAAATTCTCAAAAAATCAGCCCTCTGCCCAATCCCCCTGAAATGGGGGTGGTAGCCTCCACCCATGAGGCACTACCACCCCACCCCACTATTTTGGGGCAGATCCACTTTCTGCCCCCAAACTGCCCCAAAGTCACTAAAACTTCAAAAATTCTCAAAAAATCAGCCCTTTGTCCAAACCCCCTGAAATTGGGGTGGTAGCCTCCACCCATTAGGCACTACCACCCCACCCCACTATTCTGCCCCAGGCCCCACTTTCTGCCCCAATATGCCCCAATCTGCCCCAAAGACATGAAATTTTCAGAAATTTACCAAAAATCAGCCCTTGGCCCAATCCCCCTGAAATTGGGGTGGTAGCCTGCACCCATTAGGCACTACCACCCCACCCCACTCCTTTTGCCCAGATCCCATGCTATTCCCCCAAACTGCCCCAAAGTCACTAAAACTTTAAAAATTCACCAAAAATCAGGATTTTGCCCAATCCCCCTGAAATTGGGGTGATAGACTCTACCCATTGGGACCTACCACCCCACCCCACTATTTTGCCCCTGGGCCCCTTTTTACCCCCCCGAATCGATTCGGATTCGGATTAAATCCGAATCCAAACCGAATCAAGGGTGATTCGGGTGACCCAGATTCGGGCACAAAACAGAACAGGGGTGATTCGGTTCGGGTCCGAGCCGAATCACCCAAAATCCTGAATTGCACACCCCTACTCAATACCTCAGAAACAAGAGAACCCTGTACCCATGGGGGTGCCCCTACCAGAGATCTCTGTACCCCATGGGTTAGAAACCCATGGGGGTGGTTGGCACCCTATGTGCACTACACCACCACTTGCTCTGGGCCACCCCAGCACCCCCATGTGCACTTATAGGGCTGCTGAAAGCTCCATTATAACTTATTATGAGGAAAAACCTTAAAGACGCGTAAACTTCAAAAATCACTTAAAAATCACCTCTTTGCCCAATTCCTTTCAAATAATTCTGATAGATTCCTTGCCCACCCTAGGAACTACCACCCACCACACTGCACTCTACGACACCCCTTTCCCCCCGACGTGAAGCTATACATTTGCTGCAATCCTAATTATTCTCTATGAGGAATTCAAAAATACTTAACAATTCACCAATAATCAGAGGAGTGTCCAATTGCCTTGAGATTTTTTGGGTGGTAGGCACCCATGCCTGTCTACCACCCACCCTGCTTTTGTGCTCCTAAGTCCTCCACAACAGGGTATATGGACTGGTTCGTGTCCCATTATACTCAATGAGAAAAATAATTAAAAATATTTCAAATATTCATAAAAAATCATAGGGGTGTCTGATTGCTTCAGGGTTTGCATGGTTGTTGGCACCCATGAGTGCTCCACAATAAGAAATAATGGCCTGGTTCGGGTCCCATTATGTCCTATGAGAAAAAAATAAAAATATTTTTCAAAAATTCATAAAAAATCATATGAGTGTCCGATTGCTTTGGGGTTTGGGTGACAGGTACCCCTGGATGCCAGCTACCATCTGACCAATTTTCAGCTTTCCGAACCGATCCGAACCGGTTCGAAATGAACCACCCCCAGTTCGGTTCAGATTCGAACCGAACCGGGGGTGGTTCGGTTCGATCCGAACCTCCGAACCGGAACCGGTTCGGACCCGAACCGGTTCGGATCCAAACCGGTTCGCACATCCCTAGCCTGGACCCAAGCCATTCAGAGTTTTAAAGGTAATAACCGGCACTTTGTATTTTGCCGGGAAACATATCGGCAGCCAGTACAGCTATTTTAAGACAGGCATAATATGATCTCTCTGAGTTACCCTATAGACCAATCTGGCTGCCACATTTTGAACTAACTGAAGTTTCTGAACTACGTACAAAGACAGCCCCATGTAGAGCATATTGCAGTTGTCAGTCCTGGAGGTTACCAGCTGATGCACCACTGTTTTGAGATCGTTCTCTTCAAGGAATGGACGCAGCTGTCGAATCAGCCGAAGCTGATAGAAAGCGCTTCTGGCCATAGCCTCCACCTGAGATACTATGGTGAGGCCTGGATCCAAGAGCACTCCCAAGCTGCGTACCTGTTCCTTCTGGGGGAGTGTAACCCCATCCAGCACAGGAAGATCTAACTCATCCCTTAAATTCCGATCCCCTACAATGAGCACCTCCGTCTTGCTTGGATTCAGCTTCAATTTGTTATCCCTCATCAACCCATTACTGCCTGTAGGCAGGCATTTAGGGAGTTAATGTCATTTCCTGATGATGATGATGATGATGAGGAGGAGGAGGAGGAGGAGGAGGAGGAGGAGGAGGAGGAGAAATAGATTTGAGTGTCATCAGCATACTGATAACACCTTTCACCAAATCTCCTGATGACCTCACCCAGCAGTTTCATGTAAATATTAAAAAGCATTGGTTACAGAATGGAGCCCTGAGGGAGCTCCCATTTTAAAAAGGAACTGTCACCAAGCTCCACCATCCGGAATCTACCTGAGAGATAGGAGATAAGATAATTGGAGAATATCCCCAATTCCCCCAGGCAATCCAGAAGGATACTATGGTTGATGGTATTGATCGCTGCCGAGAGATCCAAAAGAACCAACAGAGTCACACTCCCTCTGTCGATTCCCCGGTAAAGGTAAGGCAGACTCAACCTCATAGCCTGCTCTAAAGCCAGTTTGAAATGGAACTAGATAATCGGTTTCCTCCAGAACTGCCTGGAGCTGGTTAGCCACCACTCTCTCAATCACCTTGCCCAACCATGGGAGATTGGGCCGGTCTCTGAGGGATCAAGGGAAGGCTTCTTAAGAAGTGGTCTAATCATTGCCTCCTTCAAACAAGGAGTCATCCTACCCTATTAACTAAGCCATCCCCAACAATCTCCCTACTAGATAGAAGCAGCCAAGTTGGGCAAGGATCCAGAGAACAAGTGGTAGGCCGCACTGCCCCAAGCAACTTGTCCACAACATCAGTCATCACAAACTGAAACTGATCCAATCTAATACTGCAAGAGGGATTGCTGGACATCACCTTAATAGACTCTGCAGAAACAGTTGAGTCCAAGTTGGCCCGAATACAGGAGATTTTGTCTGCAAATAACCCATCAAAAGCATTGCAGCAGAACAAAGCCCCTGGGGATTGGTTTGAATTGGGATTAGCCTGAATCAAACTCCTCACAACCCGGGACAGCTCTGCTGGACGTGAACCTGCAGAAGCAATGCATGCAGACCAGAATTGCTTTTTTGCCACACACACCACCTCTGCATATACCTTCAAGTGGGCTCTATGCTGTGTCCTGTCACATTCAAGCCGAGTTCTCCTCCACTTGCACTCCAGTCACCTACCTTGCTGCTTCAGACCCCGTAACTCCTCTGTATACGAAGGGGCCACTTTTAAAGCAGATCAGAAGGGACCCTTAGGAGCGATTGTGTCTACTGCCCTGGTGAGTTCCCTATTCCAGGTTTCCCACCAGGGCAGCATGGTGTAGTGGTTAGAGTGCTGGACAAGGAACGGGGAGACCCAAGTTCAAATCCCCATTCAGCCATGATACTAGCTGGGTGACTCTGGGCCAGTCACTTCTCTCTTAGCCTAACCTACTTCACAGGGTTGTTGTGAGGAGAAACTCAAGTATGTAGTACACCGCTCTGGGCTCCTTGGAAGAAGAGCGGAATATAAATTTAGTAGTAGTAGTAGTAGTAATAATAATAATAATAATAGAGAAAATCACTGGCAGGACCAACATCAAAACTCGCCAAGGCTTTTTGGTATCCTACTGGATCCAACAGCTGTCTCGGGTAGACCACCCCTGCAGGGCTGGGTTGTGGCTGTGAAACCAACCTTAACCAGGTAGTGGTCTGTCCATGACAATGGGGAAATCACAGGATCCCACACCCACAGAATACCCCCTGATCTGAACAAAAGACCAAATCAAGTGTGTAGCCGGCAACATGAGTTGGTCCTGAAACTAGTTGGGATAGGCCCATAGTTGTCATGGCCACTATGAACTCCTGAGCCGTACCAGACAAGTCAGCCTCACAATGGATATTGAAGTCACCCGGAACCGAAAGTCTGGGTGACTCAAATACCAGCTCCATCAGCTCAGTTAGGGGGTCAGTTGGGCAGCGGGGTAGACGGTACACCAACAGAATTCCCAATCTATCCCTAGTTGCCAACCTCAGAAAGACACACTCAATGTAAGTCAACTGTCGCACAGGGGCCCTAGAGTAAGGGGAGTGATATCCTTATGGACCACAGCCACTCCACCCCCTCCACCCACATCCCCTAGCCTGCTCCACAACAGAGTAACCTGGTAGTTGGGCCCAAACTGGGCCACGAGCCTCCCCCATCCAGGTCTCAGTTATACAAGCCAGGTCGACTCCCTCATCCATGATCAAGTCATGGATGGTTTTGGTCTTATTCTGAACCAATCTGGTATTGCAAAGGAACAAGGCTAGGTTCTGTGGGAGGTTGGAATGGCTCCCCAAGGCCAGAGAGCTGACAGGGCAGTCAGAAGTGGAAACAGTTACTAAATTGCTAGTTTCCCTTCCCCTATAACAGCCAGCTGCTCTACTAATACCAATTCTTCTCTTCCCCACCACAACAGTAATAGCTGCCCCAGAGCCACTGGACACACACCCGGCATCATTCTGGCAATGAGAACCCAAACACATGACAACAAAATGCCTGGCACAACCCAATAAAAGGGAGAACTGACAACATTCAACCCAGACCTCCAACTCCACCTTATAACTCCCCCTCAGACCCCAGTCCCACACCGAATGCCCGGCACCAAAGACTGCCCCTCTTTGGCAGCCTACAGGCGGTCCGCCAGCTATGCCATTGGCTACACCTCCTGTGTACCTCCCTCCAATACATGCTGCCAAGGACTCCAGAAATTTCTCCTCTCACAAGAGATCTCTGGTCCTTGGGGACAGGTGGAACAAGTCAAGCACTCAGATAGAAGGCACAGGTGGAACAGGGCAGCAATCAAGCTGCCACAAGCCCATCCTTCAGAAGGTCTGGGGCTGCAAAAACAAACCTCCTTGGCCGGGACAGGAATGTGCAGGCAGGGTGAGATGGCTGTTGTTTGTCAGGAGAGGTCAGGGAGCTGACAGAATCTACCCCCTTCCTCTCTTCACCCTCTCCAGTCTCCCACTGAACTTTCTTTATATATAACAGTGACAAGAATTCTCTAAGCTTCTTGTTGGAAAACAAATCTGACCCTGTCTTTAGATGATTGGCTTCTCAAACTTTGGGATTATGCATCAATGGCTAAAATTACTGCATATACTAAGAACAAATCTGGAAAAAAATTTCTTTCAGACGTGGGAGCCATTTATTCAATATAATATATTACAGGATTTGGTCCTTCATCCAAAATTTGGATTCTCTTTGTAGAGAAATTTAATGCAGATTGCTCTGTATAGATACCAGGTACACAATTTTTTTAATTGGTCTTACTGTTAGGTTTTTTTAAAAAAAAAATTGCAGCCATCTATCTTTCAGATAGGAGAAGCCAGAGTGGGGGAGAGAGAGATGGTGGTGGAAAGGATTCAGGAGGATGTATACAGAATGTAATGAGAATCTTTGTAATTACTTTGATTGAGTAATCTTTTCTTTCTTTCTTTTCTATTTTTCTTACATTTTTCTGTTTATATTATAGACAAAATAATAAAATAAATATTTTTCAAAAATGAATCATGCTCCCAGTTGGAATAAGAGCTTCATCATCTCTGGTAGGTTTGTTTTGTTTTGTTTTTAACCCTTAAAACACACTTGTTCAACCAGGCTTAAGGTTAACTTTTAAATTGCTTTAAATGTTTTGTTTGTTTTGATTTGTGAAATATTTTAACCTTGTGTAAGCCACCTAGAAATGTGTGTTTTCGGCAGCATATAAATATAAAGGTAAAGTGTGTCATCTAGCCAGTTTTGACTTGTGGCGCCCACAGAGCCCTGTGGTTGTCTTTGGTAGAATACAGGAGGGGTTTACCATTGCCTCCTCCAGAGCAGTATGAGATAATGCCTTTCAGCACCTTCCTATATCACTGCTGCCTGATATAGTAGCAGCAGGGATTTGAACCGGCAACCTTCTGCTTGTTAGTCAAGCATTTCCCCACTGCACCACTTAAGGTGACTAGCATATAAATATGCAAAATAAAATAAAAACTTGTCAAACCCCAATACAGTAATGTTTTAGAAGTGTTGTCAGGGGCCCGGGTCAGACCTAACATGGAATCGTGGGTCCAATGGACCCATGGTTCCATGCCCCCTCCCCTGCTCTCTCATACATGAATGTTGGAGAGAGCTGCCTCCCTGCAGTCAGCGAAACTGCAGAGAGATGGGGGAGCTGTCTGTGCAGACTTCCTTCTTGACAGATGGACAACCTGCACAGTCACTTGGGCCCGAGGGAGGGAGGAGCTTCCTCCCACAACTCCAGCTCTATGTGGCCCAAACTGCGGTGCCAGCATTCAGATGTAATGCTGGCACTGAAGAAATTGAGTTTGCAGTGGCGATACTGCACTCTGACCAAAGGTTCAGAGTGGAGTTTGGCAAGGGAAACTGTGGTTGCTTTCCCTCGCAAATTCCATTTCTCTGAATTCAGTCATTCAGTTTGGGAAACTGGAGGTAAAGGGACTCCGTTTTCCTGTTACATCTGAACTGGGCCAATGTAATTTCACGAATGCTAGAATTTACGAGCACTGAATTCCCTCAGGTTACCACAGTGGGTAGCAGAGTGCATCCTAAATATTCTTCATTCTTTATATTACCAGATATCTGTAATGGAGGACTGACTAAAAGTTTGTTGTTGTTACTCAGAACCAAATGCTGTCTGCCTGTATGTGAACGACTAGAACATAACAGTTAATAGTGAGGCTATAATGCTGATTATATCACAGTCAAGAAATAATCTACATTAGTACTGGGCAAGTCAGACGACTCGGAAGCCCACGTTGGAATTCCACCCACCATGAGGCAGAGTTGATCATGGGGCAATTGCTGCAGGTAGTATGGTGATGGGGAATGGGGTGGGAGTTCTTTAATTGCTGACCCACCTAGCACTGCTGCTGGGAAAGCTAGGCAGCCGTGGAGAGTCAGGAATATCCAGGGGAGCAGTGTGGAGTGATGCAGGGAAAGCTAGGAACATGTGCATGGCAGCTGAGAAGCAGCACAGGGATGCCTGGGGGCTGTAGTTCTTCCCAGAGGAAGGTTCCTTCCCTCCTATGGGAGAAGCTCTGGGAGGAACTACTGCCCCCAGGGATCCCTGCGCTCATTCTCAGCCTTCCTTGCATCAATCCCCACTAACCCCCAGACACTCCCGAGATTCTCTGCAGCCACCCAGTTTTTCCCATGCCAGTTCTGGGTCAGAATTTAAAGAACCCCAACCTACCACCACTGTATTATCTGGGGCAATTATGCCACAATTGGCTGCCTCCTCCTGGCGGGGAAGTTGAGCTTCCAGTTCTTCTGATTTGCACAGTCCTAATCTGCATCTCTAACAGCACTTCCTTTCTTCCCATTTACTATAAGTATGACACCAATTCTAGGTTGCAAACCAGAGGGATATACATGCACCATCCATTCACACAATCATTTTCCCCCTAAGACTTCCCTCTTAGAAACTCTCCCACTTAAAAGGGCAATTTGGTTTCAGGCAGATCACTTAAAAAGCTCTCATGACTCATATCCAAACTACTGTTTGGAGGATGGGGGAGTTTAAAGTGCATTTTGAGAATTTGTAAGGGTAGCTTCTGAACAATAAATTTCCAACAATAGGAACATGCACATTTGTCTGGATTACTACCTCATTTTGGGAAACAAAAATTGATTGACACTTTTTAAACTATTGACGATTCAGACAATTCAATGAAGGTAGCAGTCAAATAAGAAGCTTATCACTGAAAAGCTTTCCTTCCACTGACTGGTACTCTATTTACATAATTAAAAAGCTATGACCATAAGATTATAATAGTACATTTAATAGTAGACTTAACAAGCTGATTATAATAGTAGATTTAGCAAGCCGTATCTTGGTTAACTTGCAAAGGAGTTGAGCCCTTGTAAAGATCTCTGTTGTGTTCTAGCAGTTGTCCAAGAGCTGAGCTTTCTAGATCCATGCAAACTATTCTGCAACACAGCAAAATTCTGTTGCAAACCGAATAACATGCAAAGGTGGTAGGCTATATTGTAAAGTATTGATTCTATTGTAGAAGAGCTGAGCTGGCTTATACAGTGCTTTGAAGCTATTCCCACGATCCATAGAAAGTGGGCTAAGGGAGCCTAGCCTGCTTTCTAGTGATCATGGGAACCACTGGGCTCATAGGCAAGCCCGGTGGTTCCAAGGTGGTTATCCTGCCTCATTCCCTCTCCCCTTAAATGAGGTTAATGGAGCAAGTGCTCCGTTAACCTTGTTTTTTTATTCATGTGCCACCATGGCGCATGGCGGCACACAAGAAGACCCCCCAACCAGGAGGCTGCAGCCAGCCTCCTGGCCTCAGGGGTCTCTCCAGAATGCCCCGCGTGCTCACATGGGGCATCCTGGGGCATCCGGAGGCAGGCGGCCCCTGATCCCTGCAGCCCCCACAGGCTCCATGACGGAGCTGGTAGTCATGTGGGTGGCCGATCCAGCTGCCCAGGGCTGCAGGCTTGATCGTCTGTGGGGAGAGCCCAGTAAGGTGCTTCACACTAATTGTGTGAAGGGCCTCTTTGTTTTGTTGTGGCAAGCTCAGTTCTTGGGCAACTTACCATGGTATTGCCAACAACTTTGTCCAAGAAAATGACTAAAGGCAAAATCAGAAGAGATCAGAATGATGAAGGAAGAATATAAGTCTCAAATCTGGCTGTCTAAAAGATTTAGAACACAATACATGGAAGAAGAATTGTTGAGTATTCTGGTAGAACAAATGAAAAGTGAACCTTTTTGTTAAACTCTCCTCTTCCTGTCCGTCACTCAGCTTTCTGATTAACTAAGAAGCTGTGGGTGATCAGGAAAACATTTTGTCCTATGTGTTGCTCATCACCTTTTGATGTGGTATTGATTTAACTGTTTGTGACACTGCCTATGTGAATGTTTACATGCTGGAATTTCCCTCTTTCCTATTCTATTATCACTGCACAGGAACATTCCCAATTCACTAGTCTGCCAGGATGAAACAATGTTCAAATCTAATGTTTAGTCTAATCGTTTGGCTTTTCAAATCTTTTTCTCCCCATTGATATATTATGATAATAATTATGTAGTCTACAATTTAAAAGTATGGAAGTGTGCTGTTTCTTTTCTTGGTTTTGATTGTTAGTTTCATTGAGCAATAATATTTTGATCAAACTCTATATGCATTTACCCTGTAGGAGTTCGGATAATGGCACGTCCTGCCGATGGAGTCACATCTCCAGTCAACATCTTAAATGTGGTGCTTTTCCCTGCTCCATTCACCCCCAGGAGGCCAAAGCACTAAAAGAAACGAATAAACACCATATCTATGCAGAACAGCATGCTTAGCAACACTACCTTTCAGCACAAACACTTCTGAATCTGAATATTTTTTCCTGGACGTGCATGTGCAAAGGGGATTTGGCAATGGGCAGGCAAAGGAGCTGCCATCAATACTGAATCCTTTTCCTTCTCCCCTCTGGCAAACAAACTTTCCTCACACAGACCCCTGCCTCATTGAAATTTCATTTGCCAATGCCAGTGGGGAGGGTGGGAGAAGGCATCAGTACCACAAGTCTTCTGTTTGTTCCACCTCCCTCCCCATCACAAATGGGAATGTCCCCCAGAGGTGAAGACAGTCCTATTTGCAGGTGGGGAGGTGTGTGGGAAAAGGCAGTGGCCAAGCAGAAGACTCACAGCAGCTCTGTCTCTTCCTGGAACCACCGTAAGGGCCTTGGGCCTCAGAGGTCAGCCATGAACCCTCAAGGTTGGTGCCCAACATGGCCAGCTGCTGATGTTGCCCCGATCAGGGCCCCACAAGACTGCTATTTGTCCTTTTTAAAAGAAACACAAATATGCAGGCCATAGTCATGCAATCTGCATATCATCTAGTTTGGCCACAAGCTGTGGCAAGCTTAAGAATGTTGAGATACAGTAGTGTGAACTTTGCAAGGGCAATTTAATTATGAGGTTGTTTGGTAACACAGCAGGTTTTTCCTGCATACTATTCCTCTCTGAAACATACTCATGTAATCAACAATGGCACAGTCTCTGGGGTTTTGTTGGCATGTCCTGTTTACAACAAATGGAGAGTAGGGGTAGCTATGCCTCTGTTTGACAACTAATTTCCAATATGCTAGAAGCTTTGAGGTTACACAGACGTTACTAGACCTAGACATTTTAATACCAGCCCCACCATAACACTTCTCAGGACGTACTAGCCTGGCTCCTGTCTGACCCCAAAATTTAGCTTTATCCTCAACAAAAAAGGTGAAAAAGTTTTCCAACTGTTGATCTTCAAAAATTACATTTGATTGTGTATTCAGCTTTTTCTGTTTCCCTATGAACGCATAATTCAACAAAGGTGCCCTTCGCTGCATGTCAATAATATGCAGTTTTACCAACACATTGCATTTTCCCATATTTTCACGAGAGGAGAGCTGATCTTGTGGTAGAAAGCATCAATTGTCCCTTTGCTAAGCAGGGACTGCTATGGTTTACATATGAATGGGAGTCTATATGTGGGCACTGTAAGATATTCCCCTTTGGGGATGGGGCCACCCTGGGAAGAGCATCTGCATGCAAGCATGCAGAAGGTTCCAAGTTCCCTCCCTGGCATCTCCAAATAGGGCTGAGAGAGACTCCTGCCTGTAAACTTGGAGAGGCACTGCCAGTCTGTATAGAAAATACTGAGCTAGATGGACCAATGGTCTGACTCGGTATAAGGCAGTTTCCTATGTTCCTAAATATTCCTTTTAAAAAGAATTCTACATTCTTTGCTTCTACATTCTACCACTGGCCTCCCCTACTTCTGCCCAGAAATCCAATATTTTTGAAAGCAAATGTTGGCAGCCAGAAGAGACAAATCCCAAACATCTTAATAAAATAGCAAAGATGTGTTGTCAATCTGCCCTCATAAACATTATCAAATTTAGAAAGTTTCTGGTATTAATTACTGACTTCAGATAGTCTGAATAGGTCCATTTAATTGCTCAAATGGATATTTGGGGGGGGGAAAGATAGGAGGAACAAAATGAAAAAATAGGAACAGATAATTTTACCTCTCCTCTCTGTATCCCCAGACTAATGTCTTTCACAGCAATGTTTCTCTTGTTGAAACCTCGATAACTCTTCCTAAGGTTGTACAACAGAAGGATGTCATTATTGGTTTTTCCTCCAAAAACCCTGTTTCGTTCCAGCTCTACGTCTGTGTCTTCTGAAGTCAAGACTGTGGCATTAGTGATATAGCTATGGCCCCTAAGAGCAAGGGAAAAAGAACAGTGAATGCCCAAATTGGTGACAGCATACAGTCAATTTTTTTACTACATTTCCTTCCTTATATGGTGGTTGGGTAGAGCCATGAAGATCGCAACAGGAAAAGTGATATTGATGAATAAGGTATCCTAATTTCATGGAGGGCAATTCACTGGGAATTTCTACTGTTTAGATTTAGATTTAAAATGGGATTTGATAAATTTAGAGAGGACTGGAGTATCAGTGGCTATTAGTATCATGATCCTGATTGGTGGCTCTGAAGCTGACCCTAGTAGATCGACACTGGACCCAGAGCTGGGTCCTGACACTGGGTCAGAGTCTGAAAATACCCCAAATCTGGAGCTCCCACACAAGAAACAGCATCCTCAGAACCCAAGTCCTCTGAAAAGCTGGGTCCCTCCATATTGTTGTACTCCCTGATATGCACATGCTGCCACTGCTGGCAACTGGCTAAAAATAACCCATTGCAAACCTTGGTTTTTGGAGCAAGTCCCAATGTAGTAGGATGCGCAGGAAAAGGAGAAATGTACCCTGCAGAGCCATTTCTGTGAAGATCCAGCCCAAGAAATCCATCTCAAAAGGAGTCACATAAGAATTTATTCCAAAGTTCCGTGTTAAGTCAGACTTAATTTGGTTATAGGAGAGTTCTATTAAACCTTGTCCTAAACAAAACTGTGGGAAAACAATGAAGGCCCATTTGAGGATGTTGTAGATATTCTGAAAACTCTGCAGAGAAGGGAGAAAAGAGAGAGGACAGTGATGATGAATACAGAAATATTTGGGGCAAAACTAGACATAATGAAGAACATGTGGCTGCTATCAGTGGCAATTCCCCCATCTTCCTCATAACATCATAAAATAATAGGAATGTGCAAAAAATAGATTTTTCATTTGTTCCAAGCTTGAAACAGACCCTTTATTTAGAGGGCATTTTGTTTCTAGCTTCAAACACCTGAAATGGCCCATTTCGAGTTGAAACAATTTGACATCAAAACGTTTTTCACATCCCTATAAAATAAGTGTGGCAACATGTTATCATGCACCAAGACAAGTCCCATCCTCTTCTGCTCCACTCCTCCCAACAAAAGAAATAACCAATTAAGTGAAGTGGGAAAATTCTGAATGTAACAATATAAAATCACACTCCTTTTAAAATCTAGACATTACCTAGGAGACACAGAGAGACGTGAGGCTACTCCTCTCAGTGATTGACATGCCACCCTTGTAATGTCTAGTTTTACCTTTACAGGGTTGAGCTGACCTCCTCCCAGATTGTTGGAGTTTTACAAACAACCTAGGAAGGGAAGGTACAAAAATGAACATAACCACTCACTAAAAATTGTGCAGGTGCCATGTGAGTGCTGACAGAGCATGGGACTTTTGGGGGCTGGAAAGGGCAGCAGAGAGCAGATAGGCACCTGTTCTCCTTTTTCTTAAAGTCCCTTTCCTAATTCCCTTATAAGTGCTTGTACCGTGCTTTGAACCATGGTTTGGGTACATCCCTAGAATCTTTTTTCAAGTGTTCTGGGGTGCGCTAATCTTTACTTTAGGTAACTACCTCCTCTTAGCGGACAGGCAGGACTAAGAGAAGGTGTCATTATTGCTGGTGGATCCTTCCTGTTCATATACTCCCCTATGAGAAGGGGCTCCCTCCACCACACACTTCCAGACAGAGCCTGAAAGAAAACCTCCTCACCTTCATATATAAATAAAAGCAGAAGAAGAAAAAAATCCAACTGTATAAGTAGAGGAAGACGTATACAATTACAGATGGACCTTGCTTGTCAGCCAAGAAGAGATACTTGCCTGGAACCAAAGATTGTCCCATCCTGGAGACACTCAGCCAGTGAGGAAGACTTACTGCCAAATACATTGGGCACAGGATTTCTTTCAATAAATTTATTTTTCTATGGCTATTTCTGTTTCCTCTTTTTCTTGTCCTAAACTCTGTGTGTGTGTGTGTGTGTGTGTGTGTGTGCGTGCACGCGTGTGCACACACACACACACACACACACACACACGAAGCTTACAGACATTTTAGTTGAAGTACAATTTAAAAATCAGATGAACACAAACCCACTTACACACATTTGGAGCTTGTTTCTGGTAATAGCATGGTACCATACCCTCTGGTGCCCTTGCTGGATATACCACTGTATGCCTTATTCTCAAAGAAGTTACCTGAGAGGTGCTTACACCAAACCACACTCTTTAGATACAACTTGGAAAATCAAAGCTATTTCAAGAATAATCTCCATTGACTGATGAGAGTTCTATATCTAGCTATGTTCTGCAAGGAAGATCTCACATTCTTCTTTGTCATGAACCCTGTTGTATATTAAGATCATCTGGAGAGGTCCTGTTATGGTTACCACCAGCTTGTTTGGTGGCAACTTGGGACTGGGCCTTCTCTGTGGCTGCCCCAGGGCTTTGGAATATGCTTCCTGTCTCAATAAGAACATCTCCATCTCTGCTTGCTTTTAGGAAGACCCTCAAGACACACCTGTTTTCTCAAGCTTTTCTCTGAAATTAATTCTAGTTTTAAAAACTGTTTATTTTTATCCCATGAAACTGCTTTAACTTTTTATTATGTGAAATTGTTTTAACTGTTTTTACTCTGTTTTATATTTGTTGTGTTTTAAATTATGTGCACCACCTAGAGATACACATATCAAGTGGTATATAAATATAATAGATAGCTAGATAGATAGATAGATAGATAGAATTATTATAACTCATTAGACACTTTAACAAGTAAGCTTATAGTGTAAGTCAATATGTGTTCCTTCCAAAAAGTTCTGCAACACATATTATATGTTCAGTAGACTGGAATTGTTCCTGTTATGTGCCAATAAAGAATGAATGGGCTAGAAAATGTCCCACTTTCAATAAAATCACATACATTTGCAAAATATCTGTTTGGGGAATTCAATAAAACAAAGATAATCTTGAGAGCATTTAAAAAATGTTGCTAGGATCAACAAAAAGAGGGAAGGGAGATCATTAATTTGAATTTTAAAAGAAATAATTAATTCATGTGAAGACATACAGACTTTTCCTGTAAATGGCACATGAGCAAATGAATTCTTACTGACCTTTTGTTTAGAAATCACAGCTAACAAACGAGGCAGGAGGGTCACCAGCATCGTGCAAAGGCCTGACACAAAATTTAAGGATATGTAGAAAATGAAAGCGACATCTGAACTGGAGAAGAAACGTGACATCAGGTACATCCATGGAAGGGTTGCATAACTGAAACAAGACCAAGACAGGGGTACATATCGTCACTGGGCAGCACCCAGACTAATCAGTCATAACTAAGCATCACTGAAATAAATGTGGTAAGTGAATAACTGAAGTCTCACTAATTTCAATTAGACTTACTAATAATAAACAGTCTGTCCATTTATTATTATTATTATTATTATTATTATATTAATCTCTCTAACCATTACACCTAATTGCCTTAGAGTTTATTCTTTTAAAAGCTCTGTTGAACACCCTTATTGTCACTAGAAAAAAGAGACTATTGCCTGTATTTATAGCACCCTCTGATTCTGTCATCTTCACTTTCCTGCACAGCTTGCCATCCTCTCATATATTTACCATATATCTATCAGTACTATGACAGGATCAAGTAGAATTGGTTACTTTGTCAATTTGCCAGCCCCAGGTACTTCTATATTCAAGCTCCACATAGCTCGCAATTTTGATTTTTCAAACAACCATCCCATTTTCAGCAATTCAGCTCCAATGAGCTAGAGTAAAAGAAATGCGATGAGGAATAACCCGGGGCACAGAGCTGCCATCCATCTTTATAGATTTCACAAGTAGCAAAAAAAATATTCTAGTGTGCTGGAACTGAAACCAAGAGCAGAGAAAATGATGCCCAACTAATAGTTTAAACCTGACACAGAAGGCATGTTACCACGATCCATTACTTAAAGCAGAAAGATGCTTGATGCAACAGTTGACACTTAAACATCAATGTATATTGCTGAGCTGCTAAAGAATTGCATGTACATTTGTACACAGGTAAACTCACCAGTGCAATCTATGTGCTGCCAAAGAGAAGGAATGGATGGACGGTGTAGTCAGGGTGGCAACATGCATGAATGTATGCTTGTCAGCTGCAAGCCTCAGTCCTGCCCCTGCTGTCCATCATGTTTAGAGCATTGTGTGTCAGACAGTCAATGCAGAATCAGCGAAGGAAATGAGGTCAGTTTAAAAAAAGATAACATCTTGTCTAAGGATCCGTATATAGGGGCTCTTCATATAATCAACCTAAAGTCAGTCCAGCAAGAGTCTGAGGTCCTTGCAAAGCGTATCATGTTTTTTGTTTTTTTGTTTTTTGCAGTCATCAGTTGGCAACATGCTAATTTGAAATTGAACCAGGATTCATAATCTAGGATCTGAAATTGGCTTGTCGATCGTGGCTTATGGCAGATTGGTGCAGGGTCAATTGGAGATTGCCAAAAAAGCCTAGGTTCATATAACAAGCTCTGCAGGAGTGTGCACACACAGCAGGAATCTCAGATTCCTACCAAACCGACATTAGATTGATCATGTGAAGAGTCCCATATCCTTTGATTTGCATCTTTGCACACCCCGTGGACATATGTTCGACTCCTGAGATTCCGGGTTTGAAAAGTGAAATGTCTGAATCCTTGGCAACTTTCAAAATGTGACAGCAAAAACGCTTAACTATTAGAAACAAAGCAACAAACAAAAAAGGCCAGATTCTCTGGCTGACTTCCAGAGGGCTGCACAGGAAATTTCTATATGCACAGTAATTTTCCAAGGTGCCTTTCCTATTGCGCACCTCCCCCCCATCACTTCATCTGAAAAGCTGCTTACAAAAGGCAGGGCTTTTGATGTGTGAGGGAACTCAATCAACAAAAAGTTTTAAGTTGAATGAATGGGGCCTATTTCCCACTTCTTTTAGCATGGTAACTCTTACTTAGGACCCTTTCCTGTGTGCTGTGAATTTGATTTGTATCAAATTATCAGCACATGGGTTATAAATGGGCATTGCCTATACTTTGAGTGGCAACTCTCTAGAAAACAAGATGATGGACTGGCCAAAAAACACACCTATTGGGGTCTCCAAGGAACCCCTCCCATCTGCTGTGAACTTGGTTTGTATTCACTTGTAAACATGAAAATTCTTAGAGGGATACACAGACACACATTGATCTCATAAATCTTTCCATCAAAAAGTAAGCAGAAATGGAGGCCTTGAAAATTTGTGTGCATATAAGCACTTGTGTATATGAACAATTCTCCCTGACATTATGCTTTGCTACAACTAGGATGTCTAATTTTTCAGGGAATGTGCCCAGATGTGCTCTTACTCCTGGAGTTTGGGGCCAAAGTCCAGGGCCTCTGCACCCCTTGGGGCCCCCAATTCCTCTTCCATCTGTCTTGGGTGGTTTGTGCCCTAAAGAACCTACATGTTAAAAAATGTTGCTTAACTTGTGGCGGGTGTGTGTGTGTGTGTGTGTGTGTGTGTGTGTGTGTGCGCGCGCGCGCTTCAAAGGCCTTTAGGTCCAGGCTCCAAAATTACCTAGGTACACCTCTGAATGGGCCAAGTTTTTCACATTTGAGGGCATGAGCTTCTGAATATAAATAATATAATAATAAGTAACAACCCTTAGGATGAGTTCCATAGGTGGCCTTATTTAAATCTCTTCCTCTTAGCCTTAGATACCCATCAGCAATATAGGGATAAACTGACCTATCTTACAGAGTTGTAAGGGTTATAAAATAATGGGCAGGATCCAGACAGTTAGTCATGACTAGCTTAAGTCCCAATAATTTCAGTAGGAGTTAGTCATGATTAATTTAGTCTGGATTCTGCCCAATATATATGGGGAGGAGAGCTGGTCTTGTGGTAGCAAGCATGACTTGTCCCCTTAGCTTAAGCAAGTAACCTGGTTGCATATGAATGGGAGACTATACCTGCAAGCACTGTAAGATATTCCCCTTAGGGGATGGAGCTGCTCTGGGAAGAGCAGAAGGTTTCAAGTTCTCTCCCTGGCATCTCCAAGATAGGGCTGAGAGAGATTCCTGCCTGCAACCTTGGAGAAGCCATTGCTGGTCTGTGAAGACAATACTGAGCTAGACAGACCAATGGTCTGACTCAGTATATGGCAGCTTCCTATGTTCCTGATAGGCAAGCTAAATACCTGGTAGTTTATGTCTCCAATACTGAGCAGAGTAAAGAACCCACCTGAAGCCCAGAATGCACCAAATGTATTTTTAATTAAATAACTTAAAGAAAGAAGTTCATCCACGGCAAGAGATGTACAAGAAATTGAACTTCCATCATATTCCCCATGTTAGTGGCCTATTTACAAGGATGGATGGTGCTGAGAGCTAGATGGACCAATAGTCTGACTCAGTATATGGCAGCTTCCTATGTTCCTATATCCAGTGCCTTGCCCTCTCTAAAGCACTATATAAGTGAAATGTATTATTATGGTTGCTGCCTTTCCCCCTTGCTTTGTTCTTTCCTGCAAAGATTAGATGAAGTACATATCAAATGAGAATGCATCATTTTGGACACTAGCACATGAAATGACATGCTGTAAAACAGTTAGTATTATTATTTTACATTTTATATCCTGCTCTTCCTCCAAGGAGCCCAGAGCAGTGTACTACATACTTAAGTTTCTCCTCACAACAACCCTGTGAAGTAGGTTAGGCTGAGAGAGAAGTGACTGGCCCAGAGTCACCCAGCTAGTATCATGGCTGAATGGGGATTTGAACTCGGGTCTCCCCGTTCCTAGTCCAGCACTCTAGCCACTACACCACGCTTGGCAGTTGTACTGCCAAGAGAGAAAGGACACTTAACAAAGAGCTCAGGTATGAACCTTGGATGTATTAAAATTATCAGCTAGCCTGATTTAAGGAAACAAAGTCCATGGGATGTTTTTAAAATACGCTTCCAGAAATGTAAAGGTTTGTGTGTGGCTTTTTAATACTCTATATTTTATTAAACAGTTTCCATATTATATTGCAGAGGCTTCTCACAGTTCCAAAAAATGTTGCAAGGAATCCAATCTAGCTTATAACATCATATGTAGAACACACAGCAAAACAATCGTCACTGAAGAACTACTTCATGAAATAAACAAATACAAGCCAAAAATTAATAATAATATAATAAACTCATAATGAATAAATAAAATGTTGTTTCCTGGCCTTGAAAGTTTAATTCTCCTTTAGGTGTTATTTTGAGGTCTAACATAGCACAACCACTACAGCGCTAATACTATATTAATAAATGTAGGTATGGCAATAAAGAAACTTTGTTTCTGTTTGGCCTTCCCTCTAGACCTTCCATAACAGCAACTACAAATTCATGTAATTGTGTTACTATTATATATTTCTGCTTATATTAAACACTAGTAAATACAAGTACCTTTCCCTATCATTCCCAGTTTATGTGCATGGAATGGCAATGGGACCCATGAAGTTCAACATTCCATCTCATATATGTGATCTGGCTTCCTCTGTGCTGGCATGTATTATGAGTAAATGTAATACAGAATTTTGACCATTAGGTGTCAATAACAAGATCCCTTCACCAACATCTGTTACTGAGCTCAATCCCAATCTATTCCATTCTGGATAACCTTCCGGCAGACACCATTGGCAGTTTGTACTGCTGCTGCTGCTGCTGCTGAAAGAGGAGCATTCTAGGACATGCAAGTGAAGAACTACTTACCTCCCAAGCACAATTCCTGGGACCCCATCACCAAAACATATGTGACTGATCTGTTGCCTCACTCAACCCACCTGCAGAACTCATTGCTACATGGAGCAGACTTAGAAGTAACTCTAGGGATGGGATGAGTATTCAAAAGGGGGGGTGCTCAAAGAGTGACACCCACACCCAAACAAACACTCATTTTCTATCAACTCCCCCCAAAACTGCTTTCCCCCCATCGGACAGACTAGGAAGGTGGGATTTTGAGTAGGAAAACAGCTGTCAAGGAAAAGATCAAGATCCACATTGCTCCACACCCTGTGGTTACACATGGTATACTTTCCCCCTTTCCATCAGGTAGAGAGAGGTATTCTATACAATATTAAAATGTTAAACTACCCAAATGTTTTGATTGACAGCATTACAGAAAAACATTTGAAATCTCAAGCATATTTCAGTATTCTGGTTATGCATTTAATTTTCCTCATCTTGAGAAGTCCTCTAGCCATGATGTATACCATCAATTTCTAATAGTAAATGCATGTGGGTTCGTGATATTGGGATCATGGGGCTTTTAAATGGTTTTTTGCAGTAGGTGTGGTGGGGAGAGACTTTTCTGCTGGCGAGTGTAGAAAACCTTTCCCTTCCCCTCTCCACAGCGTGTGAAGCCTCAGTTTGTAGCTTGTTCTCTCAATCAGCTCTGCGAAACCCTAATCATCAGCAAAGCAAAATTATCATGCTCCTAAGCAGTGGGGGGAGAGAAAGTCAGAAGATTTCTGCATCTGAAATACAGGCTATAGTTCTGAAGCAGCACTTTCAATCACCTACCCAAAGAGAATCAGCAGGAGAGCAGTGGCTGCCAAGTTATCGCGGAAAGTGAAGGCGGATAGCTGGAAAACAGTAATAATGCCAATGCACAGGCTCACTGGAACTAGGTACAACAGCTACAGAGCAAAAAGAGAGAGAGAGAGAGAGAGAGAGAGAGAGAGAGAGAGAGAGAGAGAGAGAGAAAAGAAACAATTAATATAACATTTATGTGAATTTAACCAGCTAGTTTAGATGTAACATTCTGTTGCAGCTCTCCTCCTCCTCATAAATATATCACACTAATACACTTTGCATTCTGGAAGCAAAGATCCATTCTTGGCTGCTACTGGAAATCCCAGTTCTGTAATCCATTCGTTTGTGTGAATGGAGAACACCCATACATACATGTGTGGCTTGTGCCATTTTCAGATTCAAGGTCCACAGCAGATTTCCCTATCCTAACTCAAGTGTTTGAAGGGGGAAGAGAAATCCCACAGACTAACTTTCTATCACCTGTGCAACTGGGATTGCTCTGTGCCAAACTTTGTGTACATTACACATACAAATGTCCTTTCAAACTTTCCTAAAAATAAAGGTGCCTTGCATTATGTATTTTTCAAATTTCAGTTTTCTAGGTGATGTGAAGTTCTTGAAATAATTTGGGGAACAATTTAAATCCTCTGTTATCCCAATTCTCAAGTAGCTTATTAACCAGGTTGTATTAGACCAAGTGTGCGCCAAATTTCAGGTCTTCACTTTATGAGAAAATGTCCCAACAATGATGATACCTACAGGAGTGAGTTAGCAAACCAGTTTCTATAATCTTATATGATAATAAACAGAAATATGCAAATAGCAATGGTTCCTGTGCTGAAACAGTGATGGTACTCGCTTTTAAATCTTATTCACATATTACATTAGCCTTCATTCTGGTCCTCATGCAGGCCTCTCTAGAGAAATGTTGATTGTTTCATTGGCCACATTTGCACTTAACAGGGAACCAGAGTTGTATGGGCCTAAGGCTTCCTCACTGTTATGTCTGAATGTGTGCAACTCCAGTCCCGTCCTTTTTGCGTCCCAAGGTTGCACTCCAGAGACTACAATTGGAACCCTCAATTTGTAGTAAGTTTTACTGCTCAAAACCAAGGGTCAACGGAGCCTCCATTCAATCCAATGCAGAGACTGAATTCAGCCAGACCGAAGCTCCTCCCTCTCTCCCTCTAGGATTGGCTGTGCTGGTTGCCCTTCTAGCAAGAAGGAAGCCTGCATAGCCAGTTCCTCCTCCTCTCTGCAGTCTCACTGACTGCAGAGAGGACGCTCTTCCTTTCATCTGAAAGTGGACAGGAGAGCCTGAGGCAGGTGGGGAGCAGAACCACAGGTACACTGGAATCGTAGTTCCACCACATGATGGGTGAATGAGGCCATTAGCTCTTTCTGCTTTCTTAAATTCTTTGGATGTCGTGCCTGAGCAGAAACTGCTAAGTGTAACAACACATTTATAAATTTCTAAAAGCAGAGGTGTCTTAATAGTGCCTCAGTATTATGCAGAGAGGTACAAAATACATACCATATCGTATAGAAAATTGGCAAGCCAATATGTCTTATAGCTGAGTCCAGTGATGTGCTGCAGACGCTTTGCCCCAGATACTCTGTCTTTAACAATTGAGCTTCCAATGGAGGCAGTAAGGATTGAGAACCCCAACATAATGCAGAGAGCTACTCCACACTGACGGATGTTTTCCATTCTGGGATCCAAAGAAAACAGCACCACAGAGTTAGGCCATGATGTCTAGTCTCCTGAATCTACAGATCTATTACAACCTTTCAGTCAAATATATAAATACATCACTTGTTCATTCATGCATAGACAGTCCTCCCCTCTAGGAGGGGATCCCCTTTGTGCTGGCCAATAGGTTTCAATCCACCTGGACACAAGCATAATTGGGCAAATTGTCAGCACTTGGCTTTTCTACTGAATATTTGTCATTATTAGATTACAATCAAACCAAGGAGATCTTCAAACAGAGGATCTTGGACATTGAACACCAGTATGATTTAAGGTCCATTTTGGAGACCATAAGAGGGCGCTTTGGTGACTTTAGCCTGCTCGCTACCTACTATCACACAAGGTGTTTCTCAGAGCAAGATATGATTCCCTACCATCAGCAGTTTTATCTGGAAGGTTTTTGAAAATTCCTTTGGCAAGTCGAATTTGCCCTTGTGGCTCAGAAGAGGTTGAATCTGTCCATCATGTGCTGTTGTTTTGCTCTTTTTATAAGGATAGTCGGCGTAATCTTATTTCTCTCCTGCTATCACATTTTTCTGGCCAAACTGCTGACTATTATGCCACACTCCTTCTTACAGATAGGAAACCTTCTATAACCTACAACGATGCCAAATTTTATGCGACTGTTGTTAAGATCCACCAACAGCTAACTTCTAGCCATATTTCCTAGATGCCGCTACAAGAGGCTTCTATGTTGGTGTACTCTGTAGGACTGAATTCTTATCTGAATGTAGTATTATTTGTTAGCATGTACATCTGATCAATAACCATGATAAAGCTATTCATACACACACACATACATACATAGTACATTAAGGTACAAACAATATTGGCATTTTTTGTTTTGACAAATTACCTGAATTGAAAATTTGCAAAATTCCAGAATGTTTAAGTTTAAGATATTATCTGACATCCTAAGGAAGCACCAGCACCAGCTGCATTCTGGACTAATGCGTCAATCTCCCCCTTCCCTGGAAGCACTCCCTGTAATCTGAAAGGACTGTATGACCCTCAGGGACAGTTTCAGAAGAAGGGAAGATAAGCACACACACCCATGCAAGCAGCAGAGCTGTGTTAGTATGCAGTGCAACTGCTTTCTGAGAAGCACTGGGGCTTCTTTAGTTAGGATGTCAGCCACTATCTCCAACAAATAGATTTCAAAAAAGAAATTTACACTGGCCTAGTTGACACAATCATTAGTATAACTGTTTGAACCCTTACCAAAGTGGTTTATGTCCTGACATAATACAAGATTCCCATCTTGGCATGGGTTACCACAATCACGCTAATGTCAGTAACTCATGTTAAACCTAGATTTGAACAACTGTATGATCTGGGCCACTGTAGTGCAAATGTGTTGTGTGTCAGGATGAGGTTACTACTATGGTATGGTATATAGTAGTCAACGAGGTGCTTCACAAAAACCGCGTGACGCGCCAGATGGGGTTTGGTGGGGAGAACGGGCTTAGCCCATTCTCTTGCAAACCATCAAACCCCTAGCCCTCCCAGTCAGGGGTCTACTCATGTGTTGTCATGCACCGCAGCAACATATGACCACAAAAACAAGGTTAACAGAACACTCACTCCGTTAACCTTGTTTAAGGGGAGGGGGAATTAGCCAGGCTAGCCACCTTGGAAAGCCAAAGAATACCAGCAAGAAGTCAATATGTGCTTTATTGACTACAGAGAGGCCTTCGATTGCGTCGACCATGTCAAGCTGTGGAATATCCTTAGGAAAATGGATGTCCCAGAACATCTCATTGTTTTCATGAAAAACCTATACACAGGACAGGAAGCCACAGTCCAGACGGAACATGATGAAACAGACTGGTTCCAGATCAGCAAAGGAGTAAGACAAGACTGTATACCTCCTCCTTATTTATTCAATTTATATGCTCAATATATACTGAAAGAAGCTCGACTGAAAGAAGATTAGTGTGGTTTTAAAGTTGGAGGAAGGAACATCAATAACCTGTGCTACGCTGATGACACCACTCTGATAGCTGAGAATGCGGATGATCTGCAAGCTCTAGTAAAGAAAGTCAAGGAGCACAGTGAAAAAATGGGACTACGACTAAATCTCAAGAAGACTAAACTAATGACAACAGGTACAGCAACCAGCCTCAGAATTGACAATGAAGAAATTGAAGTGGTGGATAGTTTCTGCCTTTTAGGATCGACCATCAACAGTAAAGGATCGAGCAGTCAAGAAATACGCCACAGACTAGCACTTGGTAGGGTTGCAATGAAGTCCCTGGAAAGGATATTTAGATGCCGTGACGTGTCTACACCTACAAAGATTAGAATGGTTCGGACAATGGTTTTTCCGTGACACTCTATGGATGTGAAAGCTGGACTTTGAAGAAGCAAGATAGAAAAAGCACTGATGCTTTTGAACTTTGGTGCTGGAGAACACTTTTGAGGAGCCCAAGGACAGCCAGGAAAACAAACAAATGGATCACAGAATAAATCAATCCAGAATTTTCACTCAAGGCACAAATGACCAGGCTCAAACTATCATACTTTGGACACATTATGTGAATATCCAGCTCCGTTGAGAAGCCCATATGCTGGGGAAAGATGAAGGAAAGAGAAGAAGAGGATGACCAGGAAATGGAAGCAGATGGTCAAAATAAAATTACAACTTTACGGGCTCCCACTGGAAGAACTTATCAGGTTGGGACTTGATCAAGCTATGAAGGTCAATAAACAACATATCATTGATACCGAATTACAAGTTGAAGCTGCCAAAATACCAAGAGGCCTATTTGTAGGTAATCAGCTTTTTAATTTGAAACCTGCTGATTACTTACCTGTAAGCAATATAACATTCCCCAAATTTAGACGTGCATTATCTCTTGCGTGTCTTAATGCACTCCCCACTGCTGTACTTGAGGGAAAGTATAAGGGGATTCCATATTCTTCCCGCCTATGCCCTTGTGGCTCAGGCGCTATTGAGTCCACCGCCCATGTTATTTTACACTGTGACCTCTACAGGGACATTTGATTAAATCTTATTTCACCTTTTCTGAAGTCTTTTCCTGGCCACTCAGACAAATTTTATCGTGATCTATTGCTGTTTAATTTTAATGCTATGAGTACTAATTTGGTGGCCAAGTTTTGCTATATTTTCTGTAAATCTCGTATTGCTTTTTTATGATGTTCTTTTGTTCTGGTCGATGACTGAGATAAAGTGATCTGATCTGAGGATGACCAGCAGCAAGGTGGATTGACTCGATTACGACAGCAATGAATGCACCACTGAGAGACCTTAAAAGCCAAGTTGCAGATGGATCATCCTGGAGAGAATCTATGTGGTCGCTAAGAGTCAACACTGACTTGACAGCACTTAATCAATCAATCAATCAATCAGCCACCTTGGAACAGCTAGCCGACAATCACTAGAACACAGGCTAGGCTCCCTTAGCCTGCTTTCTAGTGATCGTCAGAACAGCTCTGACATATATTGGACCTGCCAACCTTAATCAGTAAAGGAAGCTTGTGTGGTTGTCTAGCAATCACATCTATGATTCCCTCTATTCCTCCTCTCTCTTGCCTGTATAACCCTTATTAACCAGTCAGCACAAATGTGGCTGGAAGATTACTCCCAACTCCACCACTCTCAACATCATCCCAAAAGCCAGACAGAGGCCTTGAGCAGCTGGGATTCTGCCTTTGAGCTGCCCAGTTGCCTTTTACTATCCTACAATCTTAACTGCTCACAATGGAACCTGTTTAATATTTAAGTTTTGCTTACATCTTATCCTCATCCAGAAGTGTTCCTCCATATGGACAGCTGTAGAGTGTGATTCCTGTGGAGAGAAAGAGGCCACAAGGTATTTAACGCTATGAGCCTTTGAATAAACAGATTTCCTGGGTTCATTGGGTGGGGCAAAGGTAACTGGCTTTTTTTTTTTTAACCAGACTTCACACACAAAAAGCATTTTGCTCACCAAAGCAAGGCAGTGCAGGTGGCTTACTCTGCATAAATTTTAAAAATATAACTCTGCGTACGTCTTGAGGTTCACTGAGCTTTTTGGAATAGAACTCAGTGGATGTGGGGAGGGTCAAAGAAGACTAAATCAACAGGTACATAATACATTTTAGGAAACCCAATATTACCAAAACCATTAATTTCAACATCTAGGGAAGACTTCCAGCGCCATGCCTCCTGGCTTTCCATCCCCATCCTCCAGGAATCAGCACTACAAATATTTTATTTTATATTATTAATAATCTGGGAGATTATTTGCAATAAAAAGCTAGTTGTTCAAAATTGGTTACTCTTAGACAGCTGGCAGGAGCAATTCGTAAAATATGGGACAAGTTAAGGCTACTGCTACTGAAATTCCAAATTATCAGAGTGCTCCTCCTGTTCTGCAATAAGTTCTGCAATAAAAAGTGGTTGTTTTAAAAAACTCTGCAAACAAAAGCAGTTGTTTTAAAAAATTCTGACTAGCTGCTACTTTCAATCAGCAGCAACCAGTCAGTGTCACATATCTTCTGTATTTTCCTTTTCTATTACAGGTATTCAGGGGTTTATTGGGCTGGTTCAGATGTACTGGTAATTTGAAACAATAATCATTCCTGATCCTGCATGATTTCTCTGAGGCTCAGGACTGCAAGCTCCTCTCCTGTGCCTGCACAAGCATCCATTTTCGATTTAGGTTAGAATAAACTGAGATCCACCACCACCACTGTGATGAATATTTATATACCGCTTTTCAACAAAGGTTCCCCAAGCGGTTTACATTTAAAAAATTAAAAAAAATAAAGATGGATCCCTGTCCCCAAAGAACTCACAATCTAAAAAGAAAAATATGATAGACACCAGCAACAGTCACTGGAGGGATGCTGTGCTGGGGCTGGATAGGGCCAGTTGCTCTCCCTCAGCTCATTAAAGAGAATCACCACTTTTAAAAGGTGCCCCTTTGCTCAATTAGCAGGGGGATCTCTATATATTCTAAATTGACTGGTATTTGATCAGATTTTTAGAACACACCTGTGGCTTTTCAATGGAACTGATGTTGAAAATGTTCTCTGACTGAAATACTAGCCATTCACACACATGTATAATTGTGTATATAATAGCTACATTGAAAGATTTAAGCTAACTTTGCTCAGTTAGCTCAGTCACAATGTCCAAACCAACCAATCTCAGTTTACTCTAACCTACTTACTTGAAATAAACTGAGATCTGCATTGAAGGTTTGAAGTGAGTTAAAGATCTTGGTTTGTTCCAAATAAGTATGTAAAATGAAAAAAACCAAGATCAGTCCATTTGTATATCACAACCAATCTATTTTTTTTCCCTAACCTAAATCAGAAGTGGACATTTGCACAGGCATGAAAATGGCCGAGCAAATACTCCCAAGCCTTGGGGATGTCACACAAATTCTACATTGCATCTGAATCACCCCACAGCACAAGACTGCAGGCACCGGTCTCTTGCCCCTGCTAAGCTATTGAGCATGCTTATATTGCTGATTAGGATGAGTCCATGTTCCTGATTATATTATGTATATATTATTACTTTATTACGTGTATTATTATGTATGTAAATTTTGGTCTATGACCGTAAATAAACATGACTGACTGAGCATGCTTATATCTGGTTTATCATCTACCATCTGGAAAACATGTCTCAGAATTTCAAACAAAAAAATAAAACACACAATGTAACACTGTTTTCATAATTGTCAGTCCATTACATGACCTTCAGTGCCCTTTCTAGGCCTGTGCCCAGATGAATGTCTCTTTTACCACACCCTAGTTATACTACTTGAAACAAGGACTAGCAAATTTAAAAAAGGGGGGGAACCCTACATGCATAATAGGACATCTGCTTCTCTGTATTTGAAGCGGACAAGAGGGACAGATTATGCAATGTATTGTCAGTGGGTTTGCTTAGTGCTAGAGATAAAAAGATGCACATGAGAATTTGTGTTTATTATACTTACAACCTTCTTACCCTGGTTTGCCATCCACGTTGCCATGGCAATCTAAATTGACTGGTATTTGATCAGATTTTTAGAGCACACCTGTGGCTTTTCAATGGAACTGAGTGATTTCCTGGTGTTGAAAATGTTCTCTGACTGAAATACTAGCCATTCACACACATGTACAAGTATGTATATAATAGCTGCATTGAGAGTTTTAAAACAGAAGGATTTTATATTAAAAAGCAAAAAGTTTGCCTCCGATGAACAATTACAAGTGCAGAACTATGTATTTCTCAGCTGAGTTCTTGGATACAGCAACGTCTTAGAAACCGTACTGGCTGATAATGAAATCATTAAAATTTCAGTTGGTTTGTGTTAATCTGAAAGAAAACTTACCAAAAAAAAATTACACCAGTGGTAGTATACACCTAGCCACGTAATGGCACAGTGGGGAAGTAACTTGCCTAGGGAGCAAGAGGTTGCTGGTTCGAATCCCTGCTGGTATGTTTCCCAGATGATGGGAAACACCTACATAAGGCAGCAGCAATATAGGAAGATGCTGAAATCTCATACTGCACAGGAAATCGCAATGGTAAACCCCTCCTTTATTTTACCAAAGAAAACTACAGGGCTCTGTGGTCACCAGGAGTCAACACCGACTTGACAGCTCACTTTACCTTTAGTATACACCTGCTACACTGTTAAATCTATAAAACCTCTCACTCAGAGTGATCATATGTTATGACCAATGCATTTTTGATGTAATTGTAAACATGCTATACCGTATTGGAAAAAATGAATGGACAACAATTGGCTACAGCAGGCATAGCCAAATAGTTTTGCCCCTCCCCGCAAATGAAACTTTATCTGACTCCTTTTGGCTCTAGCAAATTCTAATCAAAATTTGGTACAAATATTCATTATATTTATATTCCTCCCTTCTTACATCATGGAAATCAGAGTGGTTTTACAGGGTGGACAGAAGTTCAGGCACTGACCAGACCTAGGCCTGCTTAGCATTGTGGATGTATCAGAACATGCTCTGGAACCCAATTTTGTGCAGCTACATTCGAAAAGAAGATATAACCTGCCTGTGTATTTCACTGACAATCTGCCTCTTAAGTAGATTGCTGGGGGAGCACATTTATTCCTCTGACTGCTATTGTCAATGACCTCATAATATACAAAAGTGTGTGCTCCATCCTTACTGAAGCACCTTGTTGATACCTAGTGTCAATTTTATTATACAAAAGCTTGAACACCCATGAGGAGCTTGGATTGTGCTTTAAATTATTTATAGTAAGCTGTTATAAGTCACAGAGAAAAGTGGTATGTAAATCGAATAAACAAATAGTGCCCAGAGAATACAGTGGTCTCCAAGGACACAACAGGTTGGTCAACCCTAGGCCACAGTATTCCACTATCAACCAGAGAGAATTCTGTTATCTTAAAGATCCCATAAACAGAGGACACTCAGACCTAGCCTGAAATCTCCTGCCAAGCTATCAGATTTTGGCTACATGTTACATAGCATGTGAAAATAAGCTTCTGCTAGTTGAGAATTCTGAAGGGCTTCCCAGAGACAGGCTGAGTGCTGAAGGGAATTAAAAATTGTAGACTGGAAGTAAAAATTGTGGGTGGCTGCATGGTCCATGGCCGGTGGGAGTGGGAGATAAAAACCTCACAGTTGAGTAATATATATTTTAAGATCAACTAAGTCCTGAGCAGCAAGCTTTTGAGTTCTCCAGAATTCTTAATCAGGATAAGGATGTTAAATTGGATGTTAAAGCAAAAAGACTGGGATTTGCTGGGCATTATCACCTCAAAGTCTGCAGTTTGTTATATAAGCACAGTAGTGGCTGTATAGTTAAGGTGATGAGTAAAAACAGCATTCCACCACTGTAAGCTCTGCTTATTGTTCATGTAAATCTGCAATATCCATCCAATGAAACTAATTATATATTTTTTAAAAAAATCAGCTCTGGACCAGTGCCTCTGATTATTTGAAAAACATCCATCAAGTATTTTTCTAGTAATTGGTATTCTAAGTTCCCATAACAGGATAAAATCAACTAAGAACACAGATCAGTGATTTTGCTCACTGAAGGTTCTGAAGCCAGAATTGCAAGGGGCAAATTCTTGCAAGTTCTGGAGAGTGCCCAACATTGAGCTAAACTATTCCTGAATAGTTAAATTAAGTAGTTTTAGAGTAACTCCTGAGTAATTTTATTGAGTAACTTAGTCTGGATATCTGTCACTGAGTTCTTGGTTCTCCGGCACTTGAAGAATTAAACACATCCCCCTTCCCTTTATAGGCTTTTGTATTCTACCTCTGCCCCCCACCTGCTTTCTCTCACCACCACCAAACAGGAAAGCAAAACATCTCAGCAAAACTTGGAATAAGTTACTGAGAACCAAGACTGCTAATTTCACTGAAGCTTACTTCTGACTAAACACACTAGGATCAAGGCCAGCATAAATTATAGCAAGAATATGGTTTCTGCTATTCCTTCCCCCACCCCCCACCCCCCATAGCAAAGCCACAGGCGGTGCCTTTGGGGGCCTTTTGGGGGGGTGGCACTGTAGAAAGCACCACTCCCCTCCGCCACCTACAGGAATGGGGTTTTTTTTACTCAAGGGGGGAAGGGTGCATATGCCACTCGCTGTTCACCCCTGCCTTGCTTGCCACTGCTGCCTCCTCCTCGTTGAGGAGGTCCTCTCTGAGTGTGGCTGTAATGGCTGGTTTCTCCATCATCACTGCACTGTTCAGCCAGCAGCAGCACTTCTTCTCCTATCCTCTCTTTTCTGCTGTCCCTTCCCTTCCCTCTAGCACCAAACATGTCTGCATTGTCTCCAGACAAGTTTGGTGCTGGATGGAAGAGACGAGAGGGAAAGAGTTCCTGCTGCTGCTGAATTAGCAGTACAGCAGTAATGGCTAGTGGTTGCTGCTGCAGGCACACTTCACACTGCCTCATGGGTGCCTTGCAAACAGGAGGTGGCCAGAGGCAGTGACCACTGATGTTGGGGGAAATCTAGGACCAACAAACGGAAGTACTTTTCCACACAATGCATAATCCACTTGTGGAATTCTCTGCCATAAGATGTGGTGACAGCCAACAACCTGGATGGCTTTAAGAAGGGTTTGGATAACTTCATGGAGGAGAGGTCTATCAACGGCTACTAGTTGGAGGGCTATAAGCCACCTCTAGCTTCAAAGGCAGGATGCCTCTGAGTATCAGTGCCTTTGTGGGTTGGATCAGGTGGAAACTACTGAACATGTTTTATTATTCTGTCTGTTTTACAAGGATATTCGTGAATCTTTCATTACTCCTTTGCTTTGTAAATTTCCCGGTCGACAGGAGCAATTTTATTGTTCCTTGTTGCTTTCAGACACAGAGTGTTTAATTACATCTAATATGGCTAAATTCTGTGCTGCTGCCATAAATATACAGATGTTTAATAAGGACATTTTACTGTTTTAAATTTTTATTATCATTATGTTTTCAATTTTGTTAATTTTTTTTAACTGATTCTAATCTCAACCTGTTTAAATTACATGCACTCAATTTATTATTATATAACTGTAACCTTTCTCTTCTGTTTTGGCTTGTGGCTGTAACATTAACATTAAAGAACTTGAACTTGAGTACCAGTTGCAGGGGAGTAACAGCAGGAGTAACAGCAGGAGAGAGGGCATGTCCTCAACTCCTGCCTGTAGCTTCCAGCGGCATCTGGTGGGCCACTGTGCGAAACAGGATGCTGGACTAGATGGCCTTGGGCCGGATCCAGCAGGGCTGTTCTTATGTTCTTAGGGCAATGCTCAGGACTGTGAGGCAGGGGCCAAAGATGAAGAAATCCCCCATGTCAGACTAAGGTAATAAAGTCTGACAAATACAATGGACTATGTATATCTATTAGAACCTCTTTAGAGGACTCTCTAAAGAGAATGCATGTATACACCATCAAAAAGAAAATTGCTTCCCCTGAAGATGCCAAAAACATAATATATAAACTGAAAACATTATAATACAAAAATCAAGATCTCCATTGTGAAATAATCGCAATGCTATGAACAGTAAAAATAAACAATTGAATGTGTGAAATCCCAAATACTAAATATACAAACGTAAATTGTGTTTTGGCCATTCTCAAACATAAATTATATTTACATAGCTTAAATAATATGAATCAACTATATGTTCACATATGTGCATACATCAGGAGATAGCAAATGAGGTAAACACATAGAATATTAACCACCAACAGGCATCCGGGTTCTGAGCCAGTTTCGAGGTGACTCCTCTTCCTCATGGGCAAATATTAACTACAAAATTACAAATGCAAATTACTAAATTACACGTATGTAATACTCAGTCCCAAAGTAATGACACAATTTGCCCCATTGATACAGATACCTGATCTATCTCTTTATATCACGGGCAATACCTTTTCCACAAAAAATCCTTACTCAGGCGGCCGATGTCTGTCTCGTGCCTAGTTTTGGCACTGTAAGGCTGGGGGCCAGCATCAATGCTGGCATCTGGTCAGGGTGGGGTCAGGGTAGGGATGTGCATGGAACCGGGCGGGGGTGGTTCGAAGGTAAGGGGGTCGCACTTTAAGGGTGGGGGAGGCTGCACTTACCCCTCCCTTCGCTTTTCCACCGCTGGTGCTCCATTTTTAAAGGCTCCTTTTGGGCAGCAGCATACCTCCCTGCTGCCCTGTCCCCTCTTTGCCCGGAGGTACCTGGAAGTACTGGGCATGTGTGGGGGGACGGGGCAGCAAGGAGGTATGCTGCCACCCTGAAGGAGCCTTGAAAAACAGAGTGCCGACAGAGGGGGAGTGGAGGGAGGGGTAAGTGCAGCCTCCCCTGCCCTTAAAGTGTGACCCCTCCCCCGTCTTCAAACCAGCAGAACAGCCAGTTGCTTGAACCAGTTCGGAGGCCCTTAAAAGGGCCTTCGAATGGGTTCATGCATATCTCCAGGCCAGGGTGTAGGCAGGGCAGTTCATTGCCATTTGCCTTGAGTGGAAAATGGCAATGAGCTGGTGCTATGCTTAGGACTACATTTTTTTTTTTTAAAAAAAGCTGCAATTCTTACAATGTTCATGAAGTACTTTTGTTTTTAATGTATGTTTTGGTGTGCTTGAGTCTTTTACTTTATCAAGAAGCTGTATTGGGCTAGTTCTAAAATTGTGTTCATTTGTATGTTGAGTGATGTGGGTGCTTGGTGGAGCAAATGATTAACTGTATTTGAGGATATTTACCAAGGCCCTAATTAATTGTTGCTGTTGTTACTGTTATTATTATTTTTTTAAAGGTTTATATACTGAATTTCAACTAAATGTTCTCAAAGTAGTTTGCACAGAAAAAAGAACAAGTTCATCAAAGTCCTCATAATTATTATATTTAAATGTTCTGGCCCGGTGTAATGCCTTAGAAATGGCTGTCCAGGATGGGAGATACTGTAAGATCCCCTATAAGGAGCGTGTCTGCCCTTGTGGTTCTGGGGAAGTGGAGTCAACAGCTCATATTATCTTGAATTGTCAGTTTTATCGAACTTTGCAGGAGAGATATACAAGTCCTTTTTTAACAGCATACCCCAGTTGTTCTGAGCAGTTCTATCTGGAATTACTTTTGACAGACCATTGGGATGTAGTATCTTATGACGTGGCGAAGTATTGTTTTCTGGCTAACAAGCCTAGGATAAGAAATGTTGAGAAGCGAGATATGGGGTTGGATTGAATTAAATTTTAGATTATTATAATGCATGGAGCCCTCTGTTTTATGTAATAGATGAACTTGGGTGTTACGGTTCTGTTTATGTTTCAACAGTTTATTACTTATTTGACCAAGTTCGCTTTTATGTAAAGCTTTTGTACTTTGTGTTTTGCTGGTTGAATGACTGAAACAATAAAGATTTGATTTATTTAAATGTTCTTTTTGGGTTATTTTAAAATAGAACTGTATTCATGTTCATATATTTTTGTTTAAATAATGTTACAATTTTTTTTAAACAACAGAGCTGAGAAATATAGGTGGTGGTGGTGGTGTGGTTGTTGTTTATTCAGAGTGGTGAACTGATTGTGGTCCACAATGTGAAGAGTTTCAGAGGCAGCCAACAGTGAGCTGTGCAGGGAGAAAATATGAACAAGGCAAGAAGGATAAAAGTCTAAGGATAAAAGGGATGCTGAAAGAACTGAGTGTAACCCCTTTGATAACAGAGCTCCTCCTGACACATAAATATGTGGGGATGAAAGGGTTTGTGTCAAGGGCTCCCAGATCCTGGACATACATATAATCAGTTGCCTGGAAGGTATAGCTTTAAATTTCAAATTGCTTTCTGCTACTCTGTACTGGTACAACCAAGCTAATAAAGATATAAATTATTGTTCCTTTGTTTTAGCAATGGAATAAAATAATCTATCTAAAGATATCTGATGTGCTCATGGAAGGCTTTTGGAGAGAGGGAGGGGAGGGGAGGGAGGGAGGGAGGGACTCCATATGCTAATCTATTATACAACACCTACCTTCCCATCCTCAAATCAGTGAATACTCCAGGACTGGATTGTGCAGCAAAACTGACTTGCCCAAAACACCCTGCCTGAAGAACAGAGCAGCCCCTGAGAATACAGGTTAGCTGTATTTTTTGAGACCATTTTCGGAGCGGTCTGCCTGCCCTTGGCATAGAAAGGGCATTTTAACCCCTTTAAATGCCATGACAGCACCTCTTCAGACAGTAATGGCATCGCCACTCCCCAAAGAACCCTGCACCCATATAGTCCCACACAAACCTGATTCTGTGGTGGGGTGTGGTCCTCAGGGGCGGGCTATTTTCCTGTTACTCAGGAAAGGGAGGGGAACATGAAGACATCCTAGGAGAGGATATGTAGATAAGGGAGGGCAAAGGGTGCTTGGAGGGAGTCTGTCCCACCGTAACCTGGGATGATGTTGAGAAGGGTAACCTCAGCAAAGAAGTCCATGAAGACCCAAGCAACATCCAGCTCCACTGGCAGCTTGCTGCTGGCGGGATCGCTCTCTCATGAGAGGGCCAGTCTACTGGAGAGGACCATGCAGTTGTGAGGGCACTGGTCTACCCTTGCATGCTCATGAGTTGAGTCAATCCATCTAAGCGGGCCCTGCTTGTGTGGGGCACCCAGCTCTCCATGGTAATAAATAGAACAGAATCTCTTTACACACACACACACACACACACACACACACACACACACACACACAGAGGATTCCCCATTTGTACTTCCACCTTTATTATTGCTATTTGAAAACTGGTGCAAAACTACGGTTATTGTGGTGTCCAGAGTCAGACATTTCAGCAGCCAAACCAGAGGTCTCAGCAGTGAACCTTTCTTCAAACTAAAGGTTCAATTTGGAGTTTGATGAGGCAAACCAGAAGTTGTTTTTGTCGTGAAACCATGGTTTCACGTATTCAGATGTAGTGGAGTACCAACCTCTGCCCTGATTAACTCCATTTTTGCGCTACATCTGAACTTCATTCCCCCTCCAGATTGTCTCCTTTGGGAGGACACCTATTCAGTCTTTTGTTTTAAGAGGAATGTCTAAGAGAACATTCATATAGATAGCCACCTTTAGGAGGTTCTTCCCCCCCCCCACACACACACACCAACAAGAAGAAGAAGCACATCAGCACCAAGATCAGAATTCTAGATGTGCCTCACTGTTCCCAAAGATTGAAGTTGCCACTTCTTACTAACCCAACCATCCACCACACTGAAAACCCAGGGAGAGAGCACATTTTGTAGATTTTGGTGGATGATGCAGAAATGCAATAAGACTATGCTGGTAGTGATCCAAGTGAATCTGATAACTGAATATTTGTTAAATTGGGCCTAATCATCAATGCAACAAGTACTAAACGCACAGATAGACTGCAACATATATAGAAATACTGAAGGATGCTAAAGGGCAGACTTACCATCTACCTTTTATTGCAGAGGCATATCCCCTACTTCAGATTTCCTCGATTCTATATAACAGATACTAAAATTGTATAATGATCAGAGAAAAAAGAAGAGTTTAAATGAGACTAGCAAAATTTCTCAGGGTTATTCCACACATCCTTCAGCTTTAATGAATGGTAATGGTTCCCTGTTCCAAAAGAATTCTCAGTCTCATGTGCATGTGTGCGAGCACACACCCACACCAGCAACAACCACTGGAGAGATGCTATATTGAGCCGAACAGGAACAGTTGCTCTTCTACTGCTAAATATAAGAGAGTCACCACATTAAAAGGTGCCTCTTTATTCCAGAGCAGGAATTCAGCATGATGGCACCAGCCCAACAGTACATACAATGAACATAATGGACATAAAATATGAATTATGGAAATTCTCTTTAAAAGAAAAGCAAATGCTACAGAGTTGTTTCACAGAAGCAGGTGCTTATTTAAGCCTTTTTAAAAAAGTAGTCATCAGAAATGCAGATAAAGAGTGATTATAGCCCTCCAAGATAAAAACAAGAAGTGTGTCTTGCAGCCAATATGCTGCTGAAAATAGAATCACACTCTGAAGATCAAGATAGTTTCACTCTAGGTGGTCCCAGAGAGTATGAATTCTACAGGAGAGGAGAGCTGGTCTTGTGGTAGCAAGCATGACTTGTCCCCTTAGCAAAGCAGGGTCTGTCCTGGTTGCATATGAATGGTTGACTAGAAGTGTGAGCACTGTAAGATATTCCCCTCAGGGGATGGAGCCATTCTGGGAAGAGCAGAAGGTTCCATGTTCCCTCCCTGACATCTCCAAAATAGGGCTGAGAGAGATTCCTGCCTGCAACATTGGAGAAGCCGCTGCCAGTCTGTGTAGAAAATACTGAGCTAGATGGACCTATAGTCTGACTCAGTATTGCCACTCCCCACCACCCCGTGACTGCGGGGGGCAGGGTTGTGCCTTCTGCCCCTTGAAGCAAACACGGAAGCCACCATGTTTGAGACCCATCACGTGACATGGGCCAGCCAATAGGGAAGTAGGAGTGGCATTTTAAGATGCCGGCTCCTTGCACTCGCTCTCAGTTTCTTCAGACTGAGCAACACTCCCTCCCGCCCACTTCAGTGAGGGATGTCCGGTTGCCAAGTTGGGGCCAAGTAGGGATTTTTTGGGTTACACTTGATTGGCCCTGGTGTGGCCTTTTTCCGCCTACTTCTCACTGAATCTGATTTAAGGTTGTTACCTCTTCATTGGTCACTTGCAGATTAGTTTAAATGTTGCAACTGGTGTTTGACTGGAGGACCATTCAGGCGAGTGGGCAGGCTGAGGAACAGCCCTTGCAGGTTTTGCAGCTCTCGGAGGCAGGCCAGCACCTAGCACTCAGAGTTTTGCGGCCTGTGTGGGTGGGGCTGCCTGACCTCCCCTCAGTGGGGTTTTACCCCATGGCTGTTATGAGGTCCAGATTCATTCCGGGTGAAATTAACTCCCAGTCTGTTGCCCAGGGTTGGGTGGTCCCCCTTCTGAGACTGATCCTTATTTGGGATAACCACACTCTGAATTGTCACGCCTTCCTGCAACATGTCTGTTCCTAAATTAACAAAGTGGCCCTAGATTATCCAACTATCTAGTCTTTATTGGGGCCTGGGGGTGCAAATGGCAGCTTCCTATGTTCCTATGTTCCTACAGCTCACTGCTATAGGAAATTCTTCCTTACAGCCCTTTCCATAAGAACAAATTCCCTGGTATGATAGAAGATTATGCGGAAAATATGTACTTTCTCCCCTACCACAACAATCACACTAACACCTTAGGGAAGTCCAACAAGAGGCCATAGGTTGCACATGGGTGTGAAAAAGTCAATTTGTGTTCCCCAGAATCACCATCATACATGAGACCTACAGTACTGTTACTATTCAATATAAATGTATCATTGCATTGAATAGTCCCAATAGTAATTTTGGTTGTTGATGTTTAATAGGATTATTATTATTCAGAGTAAGTTACAATGCATTTTATCAAGCATTTTACAAGAATAAGGCCATTAATTTTTGACAGTTTTATCCTTTCACAGAATAACAATGCCTTCAACCATAATGTATCATTTACAGCTCGGATTTTCAAATACAATCCAAGAACATGTTCAACTTCTGAGGACAGCTGGAAGACATTATGCTTCTATGGAACTTCAGCCTCACCTAAAAGGAAATGAGTAGACTGGCACAGCTATTGAGGGCAATAGTCAATGAACGCTTTCTCCTGCTTCAAAGCCTCCCAGAGTGAATTACATAAGCAATCAACTGTGTGTGTGAAACTGACCCTATATTTTTGCTGATATTTCTGCCATTGTGCACACTGTCATTGCTAGTTTGGGACTAGTGATGAAGGAGCAACCTGTGGCTCACAATTGGATTGGAAATATATCAAACTACTATCCACCCACCCATGCCAAATCAGAAAATAACATGGCTTATTTCCAAACCCATCTGAATTTGCCCTCCAAAACTTTCTCCCCACAAACTAACCCCAGTCGTAAATGACTCCTTTGGACCAAGGAGAGGACCTGCTGATGGAACACATTCATTCCTATGGAATACCCTTGGGGCAAGGGTCTTCAGTGGAAGTGCAACCTCTTTAAATTTCCTTATTGATGTTTTCAGAATACAGAGATTTAATCCAAACAGCAGAATAATGTGAGGGTTTATAAGGCTCATTTCTCCTTTGGGGCCAGCATTATCAAGCCCCCAATGTTCATTTCCAAGCCTGAGGCCAGCACACTTCACCGGCATCTCTATTTGGGACACTTATCTGCAAAAACAGATACATCATTTTGTCAAACTAGATCCAAATAATGGTTACAGATTGCATGAATATTATCGGAATTTACTCATACAAAAAGTGCTAACAGTGGTAGAAATCTGAATAAGATGCACAATTCCCTTTACTGCACATTGTGTTTCCCACTCAAAAGTACAGAAGCAGTATAAATTAATACTTGCATCTTCCATTGCACATTGGATTCCAAACTGGCTCAATAGCATTTGAGCTAATGCAATTAAACAGATGTGGTTTTTTGTGGATCTGATAACAACATTTGAAAACCTGCTGCTTGGTTTAGACAACTTATCTGCACAGTATCAGTATGTTGCTTCATGAATGGACAATCAAGTATATTCACAGTATCTCTACAGCCAGAGGCATAGCCACCATTGTGTGAATGGGTTCAAAGAACTCGGACCACCAATGGTAGGGGCTGCCGCTGAAGCCCCCCAGGGAGAGGATGACTTGGGCTCCAGAAGAGCCCCGAATGAAACCCCCCCGGGCTACTGGGAGCCCCAAGCAAACACTTCCATATCATTTCAGGCAGCGTTTGCTGCCTGAAAGCATCTATTCCCCTTTCTCTCCCTCCAGAGATGGAGAGAAAGGGAGAATAGACGCTTTCAGGAAGCAAGCACTGCCTGAAATGATATGGAAGCACATGCTTGGGCTCTTCAGAGCTCAAGGCCACGCCTCCTTTGTGTGTTCCTGGACAGCTTTGCCAGGGTCTACCATCACAAGAGAATCCTTGGTCACAGTGGACCAGACCCCAGGATTCTTTGTCCTCCCTCATATACATATTCCCTCCTAGGGAGTCATCATGATCCCTTCCTGGAGTAACAGAATAATAGTGCTCCTCAGCATCCCCCCGCTGCCAGAAATTGTGCTTCTTCAAGACTGTTTTGGTCTGAGGCTCTTACAAGGGCAGCGATGCAATTGCTGTCGGAAAAAGGGCTTGCATGGCATTTAAAGGTTTTTAAATGCCCTTTCCCTGCCAAGGATGGGTGGTTCATTCCAAAAAGGGATGACTGCACTCGGCACACCCCTTTGAAGTTCATGGCAATGGCTTCCACCCTGCAGATGTTCTGATGCCTTGCCCACGATCTGGTGATGCGAGTGCTACAGAGCTTGCTGGAATGCAGCCTGGCGGGCTAGGGAGAGAGAGTGGCTCCCCTACCCTGAAACCAGAGATTGCTGGCTACAGTTGGAAGAATGTCTGCAATGCAATTCACAGTTACAAAAATTAACCTCACTTCCATCCACCCACAGTTTGCTGTTACATATGAATGCGGCCAGTAATTGTGATGCCTCAAACTGAAATCTGTTGGAAATAGTGTCTCTAGTTGATTGCTTATATTTTTCACTTTCTTTCCCTCCCTTGCCTATCATTTAAGTGTGCCAGTATTTATCTTAAGATGCAGCTTGTACAGAGAATATTTTCAAAGGAAATTAGAATAATAGCCATTGTACTAGAAGCCAAGTACATCTCTAAAGATAATCTATGTGGTATTCTATCACATTTTCTTCCTGTATTGCTTTATTCTCTCCAGCACATTAATGATCTTCAATACGTTGTCTTTTTAATACTGCCTTACTGGATTTATGACCCAAGCTAATTATTGATTAGTATTATTATTTCAGCTGGGAAAGAAAATATCTCCCCTTCTAGTTTCAGATAGGTCTGGTGTGCAAATTATCTTGGCATAAGAGAAAAATAATCTTAAGTATATTGACTAAGATGCTTCCAGTTGAAAATGTGTGACTTCCTCCCCGCAGGAAACTTTGCTTGTCTTATCAAAGTTCTTTGGGTTTTTCTTATAATCTCTCAAATCAGATGTTTCTCCTCAAGATAAGCCTCCATATTTGCTTCAAATTTCACTTTAGGAAAAGTCCAGCAACAACCTAAAGATGTGTGGAGAAAAGTTGAGTCTTATTGAGGAGTACTATTGAAACTCTTTGGGTTTTCCTCAAAAACTCCTCAGATGTTTGTCCTGAAGAGAAACTTCAAAACTTTATTCAAAATTTACTATAGGGTGAATTCAAGCAACATCTGGATATTTTAGTGATAGGTTGATTGATTGATTGATTCAATAGTCATTTACAAAGATGCAGTTCTCATTGATGCAGTAAATACTGTAAGATTGTAAGTAAAAATAAAGCAAATAAGATCCATTAAAGGAGTTTAAACAACAACAGCAGTTAGTCTGCTTAGTATGGACAGCCTCCAAAATGGCCCCCACCAGCACGAAGAGTCCCAGAATGGGCTGAAAACAGCCAAAAGGCCTGTAAACCACCCAAACCAGGCTGTATTGAGACTGTGGGAGGCCAGCAAGGGGAGGGGAAACCACTGGAGACCCTCCCACGGCTGCAGCAGCACCCCCGGTGGTACTGAGTTCTTATTTTTAAAAATCCCATTAGAACCCCTGGACCAGCTTAAATTTGAGCCGAACTGGGGGTTATGTGGGGGCGGGGGCAAAAACAAACATGCCTCATTCCTTCCAAGTCCAATTCGGACTTGAACTGTACTGGGCATACCAATTTCATGCACATTCCTATTCTGGACTGGGATCCTAGCCAATAATTTCACTGAAGAGTTCCACAGTCAGAAAAAAATGTTTTTAAAAAACCCCAAAAACCAACATTCTGAAAAATAATAAAGTCACATTCTGCAAATTCTTGGGAATATATCAGTATTTCTTCATGAAAGCATTGCTAATGGAGCTACTGGAAATCATTCATCAAACACACTAAATCCTTGTTTTCAGCACAAAGTCACCAACATCCCATTCAGACTATCTGCAAGATAAAGAGAATTGGTTGTTTCTTCAGGATCTAAACTTTGCTGCCATCAGTTAATTCAAATCCAAATCACCAAAGCCAAATCACTCAAGCCAAAACAAACACAATATAAAACCGCCCAGTTCTGACTCTCAGCTAGAGTTGTCAGATGCCAACTGTGCCCTTTGATCAGCAAAACCTATTTGATGTGCCAGATAGTGATGTGCGGTTCGGTCCGGATCCGGACCGGTTCGTCCCGAACCGGTCCGGATCCGGCGGTTCGATCCCGGACCGAATCGGGCCCTTCTGGGACCGAGCCGGACCGAATCCGAGCCAGTTCGGTACCGAACCGGCTCGGGTTTCCCGAACCAGTCCGGGAGTGCAATTGAGTCTCTGGAGTGTCTCTTTAAAGTTTCAAGTGTGTCCTCCATTTTGTGTCTCCTTCCCAAAACTTTTGCTCCTCCTTGCATCCATTTTGTGATGCTATTTCCAGGCATTGTATTGGCTGCGCTATTGATCCTTGATTGGCCAGAATGAGTCCTTTGGTCTGGTAGGCTGCTTGGCTGTTGCACTGTTGAGAGCTGGCACCCTGTTGGCTGTGGGGGGAGTGCAAAGGTGGGGGCTCCCAAAGGAGGGAATTTCAAACCTATATAAACCCAAGCCTCTTCTCTGGAAACTTCTCTTGGCTGCAGTTGTGGGATCATCTCTGAGACCTTGCTTGCTCTTTTGCTGCTGGTGTCTGCTGTGAGTCCCTGACTGTGTGTCACATTAGTGTGTGTCTGTCTCTCTGCTCTCTCTCTGTGTTGTGTGCCACCTTGTCCATCTGCCCTCTGTCTGTCTCTGTCCAAACCTCTTTAATACTTTCCCCTCAACTTTTTCCAACTTTCCCTGTTGTGTTTTCTGTTCTCTTCACCCTTTCTCTCTCAACCCTTCTCCCAAAGTTTTGTCTTGCCCTCCCCCCCCCATCTTCTGCATTGCTTTCCTGTTTTTGTGCCTTGCCTGACTTTTGTTCCACTTTTTGAGTTTCATTCAATTATTGCTTCTGTGTAAATTTATATATTTGCTGATTTTGGTTTTTAATTAATAACTTCTGCTATTGTTATTGCTGGCTGCCTGTCTGAGTTGTGTTCCTGAGGATTTAGTTTATATTATTGCTGCAATTGGATTCCTTGTGTTCTGATTTTGATTGTTAATTTGTTCCCCTCTGGCCCTGCTCCTAGCTTCCCCCCTCCCTCCCTCCCTCCCACCCAGATAAGATTGTTTCCCTCCTGTGCTGCTGCCTGTTGAGTCTTGCATTCTTTGGATTTCTTTGTGGAATTAGGTTCTGGTTTTGGTTTTGCTCGCTGTTCTTTCAGCAAAGACTTTAACATGTGGGATCACAGTATTATCGACTTGATAGTGTGTGTACTTAAAAAGATCTAGTCCAGGAATTGTATAGACCGAGAAATAGCAGAGCATTAATTTATTAGAAAATTTGACTCCATTAAACAAGGATTAAATAGAGACTATGATTTTCTGTTACATTATAAGGATTACATCTGATCAAACCCCTTTCCCTTTAAGGATATTAGAATGTTTCCTCCATGCTTTGCTCAACTGCCCTGTTTTACTGTGTTTCTCAGTCCAACATCTGATGAACCACAAAAACGGATGTAGTATTAAACCATCTTATGATCTTTCCAGTTAATCTCTAGTCCCATTCATATGTTATGTTCATCATAGGTACAACAGTACACTTCCTGTACCATGATTTGAGGGGCTTGTACCCAGGCTCACTTTTTAAATGAACGCAGGTACAGTCATTCACACAAACACATGTACAAGTGTACAGACATCTGTGCACTCGTACAGCATAATGTCTGGGACTTCCAAGTGCTACCTATTTCTTTACAGATACTTCATAACATTTGCCTTCCATGTCTAATCAAATATAAGAATGTGTATTTATAGAAAGTTGTCTTATACCGAGTCAGACCATAGGTCTGTTTAGCTCAGTATTGTCTACACTGATTGGCAGCAGCTCTCCAAGATTTCAGGCAGGAGTCTTCCCCAGCCCTACCTGGAGATGCCAGGGAGTGAACCTGGAACATTCTGCAAGCATGCAGATGCTCTTCCACTGAGCTATGGCCCCACCCCGTAAGGGAAATATCTTACAGGGCTCACATGTGGTCTCTCATCCAAAAGCAAATTAGGTCAGACCCTGCTTAGCAAAGGAGACAATGCATGCTCACTACCACAAGATCAGTTCTCCTCCCTTCCCCCTATGAATCTCTCCATTCATGCAGATTGTTAGTCAAATTGTGCTGTGGGCAACATCTGCTTTGACCAGCTCTAGATATTCTGTTGGGAATCCAAGGCTGGTGAAGTAAGCTTGCAAACTGATTGGCATCCTGACTAAATTTATCAGAGGAAGCCCTACAGAAATTCAGTTGTCCTTTAGAGTAACTCCTGTGTAGTATCACTGAGAAAATGAGTCTGGATGTTCAGCTACTGTGTGCAAAGTCGATGAGGCCTAGGGCTAGAGTGGCCGTTGAATGCTGCCTTTCATCTAAGGCAACATTTTGAGATGCATGTGAAGGGTTCTGCTCCAGATAAACACCTGAGGAATTTCAATGGAAGCCAAAATGCTGAGCCAGAAAGTCGCAAAATTACTTTGCAAGGTTTCCCCCCATCCTTAACTATAATTTGATCCACTGTTCCTGGTTCAGCAGCATATCTTTCCCTGAGGCTATTCTGACAATCACTAGAAACCAGGCTAAGGGAGCCCGGCCTGGTTTCTAGTGATAGTTAGAAACCCACCTGGGAACCTCTCCCCTTAAATGAGGTTAACAGAGTGCTCACTCTGTTAACTGCGTTTTTGCTGTTGTGAGACGCTGCGGTGTGGCTTCGTGCCGCAACAACTCTCGAGGAGACCCCCGCTGGGAGGCTCCAACAAACCTCCCAGCTTCGGGGGTCTCTTCAGGATGTCCTTAACACTCGTGCGAGGCATCCTGGGACTTCTGGGGGCCAGCCAGCCCCCGAGACCCACCGCTCCTGCTGGCTCTGTGATGGAGCCGGCAATCGTCTGGGCGGCCAGTCCGGCTGTCCAGGGACGGCCCCCTGCTCGTATGCAGGGACCCACTCTCCCTGCACAAACCCTAACAGCACTTCATACTAATCATGTGAAGCGCCTCCCTATCCTATAGTTCAACAAACCATCACTCATGCTTGGAGAGAAGGGAAGAACCTGGGGTTTTAATATTGTTACATAATCACTTTGCATATATGGGATGAATTCATTTGAACAACCCCACTGAAGTCCTTAGGTCTGCATACACAAATGAGCAAAGCGTGACTAGCTCAGTAAATGTAGCAACCCTTCCTTCAAACGTATGTGCAATCCAACCCCACTAGAGCATGTGAGTGGATACAATAACCACATGGGCAGCAACAGTTCCTACACAGCCATTGCCCTTTCTACCAGCAGAGTTTTAGTTAGGTGGAAAGAATATACAGTATGCCGTTAGCCCTCCCTAAAAAGTTGCATGAGATCAAACCATAAGAAGGCATCTCTCCCATCACCGAGCATGTCTAAGTATATGTATGTGATGGGGGGCCTAATGGGGGCCCCTAAGGAAAGGGTCAAATGAACTGGTGTGTGCACAATTTGTAAACTTTCACATTTTATGTATGGTTTTTAGTACATAATAGATCAATTGTTCCACATTTTTACTGTGCCTGTTCTCAAATGGTTTGTCCTCCCTGCCTGTCATTGAGGCATAGAAATTTTATTCTTCCATATTTCCGAAGAACTCCCTTGCAGAAAACCATCAATTGTTCTTTTATGGTAAGACATAAACTTACCTTTTTTTCTCTTTTTGAAGTGGCCATCTATGCCCCTGACTCTAAAAAAAATTGTACTTATCTTGACAGGAAAAAATAATGCCTTTAAAAAGGCAAACATCATATTAACACAAGGGAGCATTAAGTGAGCTGTGCTATTGAAACTTCTTCTCAAGGCTCTTTCAAGGAATTTGTCAATACAAACACTAACTTGTCTTGTTCTTGCACTATATTCTGTTTATAAATAAGAAACATGGGCATAGCTATAATAGGGCAAGGGGAGACAGTTGTCTGGGGGCCCACTGCCTGGGGGGGCCCAGAGGCAAGTCACATGACTGACTCCCCCAGCCACGCACCCATCGGGTTTCCTTCAGTTGTATTCATCCTCTGAAATTGATGTGTTAAGACCTGGAGCTACCAGAACAGCATGTCTTTCTCTAGTACCATTAAATGACTTGCATTGTCCACAATTTACAAAACCTTTTAAAGAATAATTTAAGATGATGTTCTATTGTGGCACATAGATAGATAGATAGATAGATAGATAGATAGATAGATTCTCTCTCTCTCTCTCTCTCTCTCTCTCTCTCTCTCTCTCTCTCTCTCTCTCTCTATATATATATATATATATATATATATATATATAACTTTTTTGTTACCACTATTCAGCCTCATTTAAGATTTCTTTACTTCATGAGCAGATCTTCAGTGAGGGGGGTGCATTTTAAAATCTTGTCTCTGGGCCCACTCCAACCTTGCTATGCCCCTGAAAAGAAACTTTTTCTTGCCATTACCAGAGGTTGACTATAACTATATAGTCTAATCTTAAAATGTAATACTTTCTTCACTGTAGTCTTTTCAACAATTTTTAAAATAGGCTTCCATGCACGATCACGTCTGTGGTGTTTTTGGTTAATCCATTCCTTGATCCCGGCCAGCTTTTGAATGGTGCTTTAGTTACTTTTCCCCCAGGCCTGGAGTAGAGGTGGGGCTAACAAACAGCCAGCAGCAAGAGCACTGAAGGCACACTGCACTTGCCTCTCTATAGATAATATCTGCCTCATTAAACCATTCATATTCCTGATTCAGCTCCACTGTCTTGTCCTTGCCTCCAACAACTCTTTCCTCTGGATTCTACTATGTCTTCTTTTTTTAAAAGGATGTGTGGAACCTTTGTAATATTTCCTGTAGATATTTTTGCCTTCTCAAACATCAGCATCACATCTTGGGGGCAATTTTTGTAGTTATGTGATTCCCCTCGCCCCCCCCCCCCCCGCCGCTCATTACCTCTTCAAAACACCAACCAGCTATTTCATGGCATGCCAGGCTAATTCTTGTCAGTTCCAATTCAAAGAACAGACCAGGTTAGCTATTGTCGAACTGGTTTATTTCTTGTCAGTTTCCCATGAAACGAATAAGTAGATATTGCACTTCATGCTAGGGCAATTGTTTGTTAGTTCCTCATTCAAAAAGCAGCCCTGGCAAGTTATTGCTCATCACATCTAGCTCAGTTTTATATTCTTACAGGTCTATCAATACTTTAAGACAGGCCTGCTCAACTGAGGCCTCCCAGCTGTTTTTGGACTACAACTCCCATAATCCCCAGCCACAGTAGCAAATAGCCATGAATTATGGGAGTTGTAGGCCAACATCTTCAGGAGGGCCAAAGTTGAGCAGGCCTGCTTTATGAAATCTGTTGCTTAGGGCCAAACCAGATATTGCTTTAAGTATGTGCATTTCTTTTTTAATGTTAAATAGCAGCCAGGTTTCTCCACATTCAGCTGCTAATTGCAAAGAGGGAGGGAGAAAAGCTCTATTTGGCATTAACGTTTGAATTAATCTCGTTTCTTTGGATCCTGGTCATCCTAATGCACCCTAGAGGAACCTGAATGATTCACAATGTTTATACCTTGACCTCTCCAGTTCTTTATCTTTTATATGAGATAATACTCTGTTTTTAAATTATTTATTTATTTATTGTTAAATTTATACCCCGCCTTTCATTAAGAAAATCCCAAGGCAGCTCACAATAAAATTTAAAAACACAATTATAAAAAAGACACACTAAAATATTGAGCTAAAAAGGATAAAAACAAATCTGATTAAAAAAAAAAATTAAAACACAAGCATAAAAACAGTACAAAATACAAGAAGCAGCCGTGGAGACAATCATATAAAAGCCTGGGTAAAAAGCCACGATTTGACATGCTTTCTAAAAACTGTGATGGAGACTGAGGAGCTGATACCCACCGGGAGAGCATTCCAGAGTCTGGGGGCAACAACAGAGAAGGCCCTGTCCCAAATGCACGACAACCTAGCCTCCCTCATTGTCAGCACCCGGAGCAGAGCCCCCTCAGATGACCTTGTCAAGCGGGCAGCAACCCTTGGGAGCAGGTAGTCCCTCAGGTACCCCGGGCCCAAACCGTTAAGGGCTTTAAAGGTCAAAACCAGCACCTTGAATTGGACTCGGAAACGAACTGGCAGCCAGTGCAGCTCTTTCATAATGGGTGTGATGTGATCCCAACAGGCAGCTCCAGATAAAACTCTAGCTGCCGCGTTTTGCACTAACTGTAGTTTCCGGATATTCTTCAAGGGCAGCCCAGCGTAGAGCGTGTTACAGTAATCCAGCTGTGACGTGACTAAGGCATGGCCAGATCTCTGTTCTCAAGAAAGGGACACAGCTGGCGCACTAGCCGAAGCCGTGCAAAGTGACCCCTGGCCACCGCCTCCTCCTGAGCTTCCAAAAGCAGAGCCGGGTGCAGTAGTAACCCCAAGCTGTGTACGTGCTCCTTCAAGGGGAGTGCAACCCCATCCAGAACTGGTAAAATCTCCTCATCCTGATTGGCTCTTCTACTGACCAACAGTACCTCCATCTTGTCCGGATTCAATCTCAGTTTATTAGCCCACATCCAACCCATCATGGCCTCCAGCCCCCGATTCAGGACATCAACCGCCTCCCTAGGATCAGGTGACAAGGAGAGATAGAGCTGAGTGTCATCTGCATATTGCTGACAACTCAGTTCAAGTCCCCAGATGACCTCTCCCAGCGGTTTCATGTAGATGTTAAACAGCATGGGGGACAAGATCGAACCCTGTGGGATCCCACAGGCCAATGGCCATGGAGCCGAGCAATAGTCCCCCAGCACCACCTTCTGGACCCTCCCGCTAAGAAAGGATCAGAACCACTGCAATGCAGTACCTCCGATTCCCATACTCGAGAGGTGGCCCAGAAGGATACCATGGTCGATGGTATCAAATGCTGCCGAGAGGTCCAGCAGAACCAACAGGGACGCACTCCCCCTGTCTAGTTCCCGGCATAGGTCATCCACTAGAGCTACCAAGGCAGTCTCAGTCCCATATCTAGGGTGGAAGTCAGATTGAAAAGGGTCCAGATAATCCATATCATCCAAGACCCTCTGCAGCTGGGACACCACCACACGCTCTATCACCTTGCCCAAAAAGGGAAGGTTAGAGACTGGTCTATAGTTGTCTGGGTTGGAGGGATCAAGGGAGGGCTTTTTAAATAATGGCCTCCTTGAGGCACGATGGCATCCTGCCCTCCCTTAATAGGCATTAATAACCATCTCCAACCATCTACCTGTCCTCTCCCTGGCAGCTTTTATTAGCCATGAAGGGCAAAGGTCAAGAGCACATGATGTCACCCGCACACTGCCCAGGATCTTGTTCACATCCTCAGGCCGCACCAACTGAAAAGAATCCAACACAACGTGACCAGATGGTACCAGAGGCACGTCTGCCGGAACTGCCAATACTCTGGAGTCCAAATCGGCATGGATGTGAGCAACTTTATCTGCAAAGTGACACGCAGACTGATCACAGTGGGCTGTAGATGATTCCTCCCCCATTACCTGGGGGGATGTGTGCAGCAATGTCTTTGCTACACGGAACAGCTCCGCCAGTCTGCACTGAGCAGATGCAATGGAGGCGGAGGAAAAGCATTTCTTCACCACCCCCACTGCCACGGAATAGTCCCTAAAATGGGCTCTAACCCGTGTTCGGTCGGATTCATCACAACTCTTCCTCCAGCATTGTTCCAGCTGTCGCCCCTTTTTACTGCACTTGTTTGTATTACTGCACTTGTTTGTATTTTACTGCACTTTACTGTTCTGTATTTTACTGCACTTTACTGCACTTCACTTTGCAAATTACTGCACTTGTTTGTATTTTAAGTTTTACTATTTGCAATTTCATTTGTAAGATTTGTTAGATAACTTCCCAACAGATGTCTTTTGTTTTCTGAGTATTATTTTTTAAAACCCCAATAAATACTTTTAAAGAAAAAATAACAAGTCTTTAAAATATTGTTGCCATACCATATTGTTTCCAGTCCATATCTGCAGGCAGGTTCTTCCATAAAACAAGGTTGTTTAGCTGGTTTAAATAAGAAGGCAAGGAATGGAATCCTTTCTGACTGTACCATACCTAAAAAACAAGAAGGAAACCATTAAAACCAGTAGGGACTGAACACCCAATCCCGTATTCTCAGGACCCAAACTTATCATCAGCTAAAGCTAAACTGTACTGTGAAGATTTCCTTACCACCCAACCAGTGAGGCAGGAAAAGAGATAATCAGACAAGAAAAAGAAGATCGGTCCCAATAAATGACAATTTGATTTTAAGATTTTTGGTTAGGACCAGGACACTTAATTCATGTGCTTTTGCCAATTTTCACTATTAGATGCAGCTACTGAATTGCATCCAATGCTGCTCTAGTGGGACCCCACCCTACTGGAGTTCCTTTGGAGGAGGGGGTACAAGGGGCCTGTAAAGGCCTGTTAAGTAGGCCTGTGCGCATTCAGAAAACTTGGATTCAACACAATCCGATTTTGACAATTTCAGATTTGGATTCTATAGGCTCTGGTGATGTTGAATATCAGATCAAATTCAGAATTCAAATCTGAATTCTGACTTAAATTCAGATTTCCCCCTATCTTGGTCAATGGGAACATTGGGGGGAAATCACCCCAAATCACCTGTTGGCTCTAGAGCCTTGAAACTTGCCGCACATGTGGGGAAGTCAGCTAGGGCCCCCTGTAGTGACATTGAAGAGAACTGGTCAAGTCCCTAAACTTTGGTGATTTTTTGAAATTTTTGTTTTAAAATGGCTTAAAATGGTGAAATCTGGCTTGTTTCAAGCCAGAACTTTACACAAACTTCTGAAACTGAAGACACTCCTTGAGCCATCATTTCACCAACATGTAGAGGCATTTGACCTTTGCCTTCATGAAAAGGGGTAACAACATGCCCCCTTTACACACACACACCCCTATACTTGTGGAATGGATGGGTATGTAATTATAAAATCTGGCACACATGAAGTGCACATTAGTATGACTCTGTGTTTTGAAAGCTATGGGTTACCCCTCATTTTTGGTGAATTTTTGGAAATAAATTTGAAATTTGGTACAGGCAGACCTTTTAAAAAGGGATTAAAATAACTTTACATCTTTTCATCCCTTAGTGGGGATTCTTAATTCTTTCTAACCACAAAACCAGAAACATTTGAAGTACTTTCACTTTTACTGACTTTGTGCTTCTGCAATAGGTATGACAAAAATTAATATAAAATCAAAGGAATGTCCTTTTTCCTCCATATGGGAGTTGAATGATGGTCCTAGGGAGAGCTTAAGTTGCAGAACATTTTGTAAAGTTTTAGCTTGAAACAAGCTCAATTTCACCATTTTTAATTTTAAAAAAACAAGCTAAAAGCATTGAAAACAGAGAGACAAACAAAAACCAAAAATGCAAAATTGTTACTACATCTGCAGTCTAATAGAAATGCAAAAAGAAAGAAAGAAAGAAAGAGAAAGAAAGAAAGAAAGAAAGAAAGAAAGAAAGAAAGAAAGAAAGAAAGAAAGATGCAATTTACAGAATATTCTAAAAATCTATAATGCAACTAGAACTAGAACTAGAACTAGAAAAAGTGAACTGGAGTGAAATTGCAGTCTTAGGGACAACATACTGAACTATAATGCAAAGTAATGGCATAATCCAGTAAAAGCTAGTTGTTTCTAAGCCTAGGCTTTAAGTTGGTCATGGCTAGTAAGTCAATGAGGCTATTCATATGATGGGAGAAAATCAGGCTAGTGGAGGCTAGCCCGATTTTCTTCCATCATGAGAACCACCGGGCTCGGCTGCAAGCCTGGTAGTTCTTAAGCGGGTCACCCGCTTAAGTAGCCCTGCCCTTAAACCAAGTTTGCAGAGCAAGCACTCAACAAATCCAGTTTTTCTAATCGTGTGTTGCCACGACAAGTCACGAGTAGACCCCAACCAGGAGGCTCAAAAGCAGCCTCCCGGCTCGGGGGTCTCTCCAGCATGCCCTGAGCACTCGCACAGAGCATGCTGGAACTTCTAGGGGCCGCATGGCCCCTGATTCTCCCAGCCCCCACCAGCTCCGTAACGGAGCCAGCAGTCGTGTGGGTGGCCGGTTCAGCCGCCCGGAGCAGACCGACTGCTCGTGTGCGGGGAGAGCGGGCTAAGCCTGCTCTCCCTGCTAACCCTCCCAATGCGGGTCTCCTTGATCGTGAGACCTGTCTCAATGTATTACAGGAAGTAACATGAGCCAGACTGGAGCCAATGTTTTCAATCCACTGTTGGTCTAAAAAATTATGAGTTGGAAAACCAGGAAAATGACTGAAGTGGATTTTTAATTATTAAAAACCCAGCAAAGAAATATAGTAGAGACTCTAACAATGCAACTTGCCTTAGAGAAAATACCTAGTTCTTTCTCAAAACCATTTAATGATCTCAAAATGAAAATAATATATTAGGATCAAAAAAAGAATAAGGAGGCATCTTTTAGACTATTATAACCCACCAAAACTAATTTTAACATATAAAGTTATAACTCACCAAAACATAGACAATAAAATATTAGTCTAAAAGGTGTTGTCTTCTTATCTAAATAATTGACTAATGTGGCATATCAAATATATTAAGAATTATCCAAATAAGAGGAAACTCTGGTGTGGAGATGAACTATTGAAACAGACAAGATAGGCTGTTAATTGAACAAATAATTGTTGCGGTTGCTTTCATGTTTCATCGCACATTGCTCTGAATAATATTGTTAGAAAAGAAGATATAAATAAATGGCAGTCTTCAAACATTTCCTACATACTATATATAATTATGTCACCTTAAGTGGCACAGCGAGGAAATGCTTGACTAACAAGCAGAAGGTAACCGGTTTGAATCCCTTCTGGTATGTTTCCCAGACCATGGGAAACACCTATATCGGGCAGCAGCAATATAGGAAGATGCTGAAAGGCATCATCTCACACTGCATGGGAGGAGGCAATGGTAAACCCTTCCTATATTCTATCAAAGAAAACCACAGGGCTCTGTGGGTGTCAGGAGTCGAAATCGACTTGACTGCATACTTACTACCTTACTTTACATATATAATTAATTATAATAAGAGGTTCATTTGACTTTTTAAACTTCTAAATATAATCCTTGCACAGAATGAAACATTCTACATGCATTTCTGCATCTCTATAGCTTCAAATGAATTTGTTCAGTTTTTAAAATGCCTACTTTACATTTGAAAATGCACTGCTTACTTATTTAGAGTTCAGTCCAGTCCTACTGTGGGCATAACCAAGCTCTGCTTTCCTCCTTGGTGCATATGCATAGGCATTCAAAACTCCAGGCTGTTACAGAAAATGGGTAGGGATGTGCCAAAACATGATCAAAACAAATCACCAGCCCAATCCCTTTTAAAACAAGGACTTCCACAGCCCCTTTAACAAGGAGGAGGGGAGATCCACGCCTGCTGCTTCTCCCACTCGCCACCACTTCCATAATCCTGGCACTCCACCTGAATATCTTTGCATGCCAATGTAGCATCTCTCAGCTGCCCCTGTGCATGATGCCGGCACACACATGGCCTCTGTGAATGCATGGCAGCCATTTGGTTGGTCAGCAACCATGCGTCACATGGCCACCGCACATGCACGGAGGCCATGTGCGTGCCAACATCACACACAGGTACAGCTGGGAAATGCCCCACAAAGATATCTGGGAGGACTGGAGCGCTGGGATTATGGAAGTGGCGGCGAGTGGGAGGAGAGTTTTAAAAGGAATTGTGCCGGTGATTCAAATGCCAAATTGCATTTCAGCACATCTCTAAAAATGGGAGGCCTGAACACATCTTCTGTATTTCTTTCCATCTTTCCCCTCTCAATTTGTCAAGGAACATAAAGTCGAAGCTCACATTCTTTGACCAAGGAAAATGGAGAAAGGAATGGTTGAACAGGGATATGGGAGATTCTAATAGGTATCTTATCCCCCATAATAGCCTGGCAAAGTGCCCAAGTTGCAGAGAAGGCAAAAACAGATCAGGTGCTGCACGCATAATAGAACTGGATCAAGCCCATTGTCATTAAACAGATGTAGTTTTTTGTCAAGCTGTGTTTGGACATCTAAACTAACCCAACAAAAGAATGGCTTGTACAGATAGCCTGGTGAAAAATGTTTTGTGAGAAATTTTTGTATCTGTCATTATTTTGCATCCAGGAAACTAGACTTTTCATATATATTTAACCTGTGGTAATAAGTTTACTGACTGACTCATTCTGCAACAGAAGGGAATAATTTGTAAAGTTCTGGTCAGGGGTTTTCTAGATAGTAATGAATCATACAGCTGCATTCTATATCCTAATTCCCCGTTTTTCTTCATAAACGTCTGCGTAAATGTTACATTCACTGTCACGGTTACAGGTCCTAAAGGTCAAAGTAGAAGTGTGGTCATTAATTACTGAAAGGTTAATGCAATAATTTGATACTAGATCAGTCAAAAGTCACTTCCAGGCAGTATTTTAGATTATACTGTGCCTCTTTTAAGTCTAATACACAATTGTGTTCTGTTCAGGCGGGGAAAGGAAAGCATACTCAATAACAGTATGACTATAATTTATCGTTGTGTGGATGATAGGAAAGTGTGTGCCAAAGTTATTAAAAATACTGACAAAAAACTAATCTGCAGGTCATGACAAAACCAGTTTAAATTGCTTGTAGATGCAGACATAACCTGCCCACCGTCTTTATAATCAGAAACACATATCATATTGCTGAGCATTCCAACTTCATTTCCCATTTGGGCAGACTAAGGACCAGAGTTCTTTTATGGAACAAAAATAGAGAGAACGAAATAGTCGATGAACACAAGGTATTACAGGCAGAAAAAACCTACAACAGAGGGACACAGGAAGCTGCCTTATACTAAGTCAGACCATTGGTGCATCTAGCTCAGTATTGCCTACACAGACTGGCAGCAGGTCTCTCTCAGTCCGATCTGGAGATGCCAGGGAGGGAACTTAGAACCTTCTCAGAGTGACCCTGTCCCCTAAGGGGAATATCTTACAGTGTTCTCACACATATAGTCTCCCATTCAAATGCAACCAGGGTGGACCCTGCTTAGCAAAGGGGACAAGTCGTGCTTGCTATCATAAGACTAAGCAATTGGATGCTCAGGAACATCAAGAGAACTGCCATCTTCCTGCATCCTCTTTCGTGTGTGTGAGCCCCCTGTGTTTATGCCTGGAAAATCACCTCTGGGCAGGTTGGCAGTGCCACCAAGTTTCAGCTAAAGCCAAAGTCAAACCAACTGTCTTTCTCCAGAGAAACATTTATATGAAGAAAACTATATCCATTTTGAAAGGGCTTCTCAAGGGATAGTGGTGTTTTTACACTTCTCTGGTACTGGTAAAATTGTTATTTTCATCTGACTTTATAACAACATAGCAACCGGCTCACACAGGGGCGATCTACTAGCTTTCTAGCTGACTTACTAGCCCAGCATTCTGTTGCTCACAGTGGCCACTCTTACAAAAAAAGGATCCCCTCCTCCCCAATGTTGTCCTGAACTTTCAAAAATGCCTGCTTTCCTCCACCTGTAAAAGCATTGTCAATTTCCTGGCTACATTTACTATACATAGCCCTAGCAGGCATGCAAATTTCTCTATATTTTCCCTATGATTTGTAGCATTTTTTTAAAAGAGAGAAATGGAATCAGAAGAGAGAGTGTCAGTACAAAATGGACAGTCTTATGGATACATAGTGTTGTATAAAAATAAAATGAATGTTGTCTCCGTGTCATTAAATTCAATGAGACAAGTTAGTGATGGAATGAAAGGGACAAGTAAGTAATGACTTTAAGAACATAAGAACATAAGAACAGCCCTGTTGGATCAGGCTCAAGGCCCATCTAGTCCAGCATCCTGTTTCGCACAGTGGCCTACCAGATGCCGCTGGAAGCCACAGGCAGGAGTTGAGGGCGTGCCCTCTCTCCTGCCATTGCTCCCCTGCAACTGGTACTCAGAGGCACACCCTTGAGGCTGGAAGTGACCCACAGCCCTCTGACTAGTAGCCATTGATAGACCTATCCTCCATGAAGTCATCCAAACCCCTCTTAAAGCCATCCAGGCTGTTGGCCGTTACCACATCCTGTGGCAGAGAGTTCCACAAGTGGATCATGCATTGTGTGAAAAAGTACTTCCGTTTGTTGGTCTTATACCTCCTGGCAATCAATTTCATGGAGTGACCCCTGGTTCTAGTGTTGTGTGAGAGGGAAAAGAATCTCTCTCTCTCCACTTTCTCCACGCCATGCATGATTTTATAGACCTCTATCATGTCTCCCTGCAGTCGTCTTTTTTCTAAACTAAAAAGCCCCAGGTGTTGTAGTCTTGCCTCGTAAGAAAGGTGCTCTAGGCCCCTGATCATCTTGGTTGCCCTCTTCTGTATCTTTTCCAGTTCAACAATGTCCTTTTTAAGATGTGGTGACCAGAATTGTACGCAGTACTCCAAGTGTGGTCGCACCATAGTTTTGTATAAGGGCATTATAATGTTAGCTGTTTTATTTTCAATCCCCTTCCTAATGATCCCTAGCATGGAATTTGCCTTTTTCACAGCGGCCGCACATTGAATAGACACTTTCAACGAGCTGTCAACCACAACCCCAAGATCCCTCTCCTGGTCTGTCACCAACAGCTCAGATCCCATCAGCATATACTTGAAGTTGGGGTTTTTCGTCCCAATGTGCATCACTTTACACTTGCTAACATTGAACCGCATTTGCCATTTTGTCGCCCACTCCCCCAGTTTGGAGAGATCCTTTTGGAGCTGCTCACAATCCGTTTTGGATTTCACTACCCGGAAGAGTTTGGTATCATCTGCAAATTTGGCCACATCGCTGCTTACCCCTGCTTCTAGATCATTTATGAATAAATTAAAAAGCACCAGTCCCAGTACAGATCCCTGGGGGACCCCACTTCTTACTTCCCTCCATTGTGAAAACTCTCCATTTATACCTACCCTCTGTTTTCTGTCTTTCAACCAGTTAGCAATCCACACATGTACTTGTCCCTTTATTCCATGACAGCTAAGTTTCCTCAGGAGTCTTTGATGAGGAACTTTGTCAAAAGCTTTTTGGAAGTCCAGGTAGACTATGTCAACTGGATCACCTTGATCCACATACTTGTTGACACTCTGTCCCATTCAAGACACTTTGTCCCATTCATTCCAATGTTGCTCAGGCAACATTCACTTTCTCTGATACAAACGACTAAGCTTACCTTAGCTAGAGATTTATGATGAGACATTTTTACTTTCCTATTTGGAGCTTCAGTAGATGGTTTTCCTTCAAAAGACCAACCTCCATACCTGGTATTGCAAAATAAGATAACAGCAGATGGTCAGCCAGTAGCTATCTTTTTCTTTACAAGGTAGAGAATGATATAAAGAACTGTGTTAAACCAAATCAGCCAATTGATCCTTCTAGCCCAGTAAAGACAACCTCTCAAATGTGAAGAATAAGATTCTGAAACATAAAATACTGCACATATGATAAGCATGCTGCTTATAAATGTTCAAGCATTTATGCAGTAGTTGGAAAAGAACTGCAGAAAATCCTAGTGTACCTTGTTTTGTTTGAAGGCCTGATTATGTACTCTTCAACATCAAGGCCTGAAAGGTTGTACAAAGTGTGACCTTTCTTGTTCTTTATATATGGAGCTGACATATTCAAGGGAGGACACATCTGAAAAACAACATACAAAAAGCAGATGCTTCAGAAATGAAACATTTTTATTTTAAATGACAATTTTGAGCTCCAACTAAAAGTTCAGTGCTTCACTTGTCAACCACATTTGTCTTTTCTGAGTTTTGTAATCAGCAAATTATGGCCATAATACAAAGGGTCACAGTCTACTACATACAGAGATCACCCCCGCTGATCTTTCTCCCTTAAAAAGCTGCACCATGAGAAGTGACACAGAGAATCCCTATGTGTGCATAAAATGTACTTTGTGTGCACATGCAAGCCTCTTTGTACAAAGTTGTTATAATAACTTAGCGTTTGTAGATGTATATGCTCCTGTACATTTATCAGAGTATGTAGGGAAACCTTAATTTTGTACATCAAATAGACAAAATGCAAATCTCTAATAATTAACAGACAAATAGTTCTGAGTTGAGCTACTAATAAGAAACAAGTAGTTCTAAGCAGAACTAACTGAGTCTACTTTCCACCTTTCAAAACCACATTAAATTTTTAGAATGAAACTAGCTGAACCCACACAGAGCATCTGTGTGCTCCTTGGGGCCTGTGGTTTCCCCTCCCCACCACCTTCTGCCTCAGTCTCTCCTGCCCTCCTTCTGCCTTCTGCAACAGTCTCTCCTGGCCTCCCCCTGCCTTCTGCAACAGTCTTCTCAGCATTTTCCCCCTCTGCCACCACCTCCCCACTGCGGACATTGCCGGGCTGCTCTCTTTCGTCCCCGGGCGCCGGCAGAGCTTTCCTTCCCAGCCGGGCGCAGCTCCGCCTCCCGCCTAGTCAGGCTGCTCTTGGTGGCATGGCTCTACCGCCGCCTGCCACCTCTTCCTCTTCCTGGCAGCCCAGCCGCCTCCCTGGGCTGGGCCACCACCGCCACCACTGCCGCTGCCGCCATTACCATGGTCGGGACTTGTGTGACCACTGTCTATTTTCAATATAATTTTAAAGGGAAGGCACTAATTATGTGTGTGACTACCATCTGTTTTCAAGATCATGGGCTGTAATGAAAACACCCTTTTCAAAATACCCTAGGCCCCTCTCCTGTGTGTTGTGAATTCAGGGTGGTGCTTATACTTTGAGTGCCACCATTTTGAAAAAAGTTGGCAGATTGAAATAAATATACCCCTGGCAGAATACCTTGGTCACCCATCCAATATGCTATAAATTTGGTTTGTATCTGACTGTAAACACAAAGGGTTTTTACACACACTGACAAACTAAACTAAACTAAAATAAAATAAAATAATCTGCAAATGCAGGCCAACAATCTGTAATTTTAAACAGAAACTTCAGGGGGAATAAAATACATTACCTAGAGATGTAGGTACATATTGATACTATTTTGATTCATAAAAAGCTCCACCCTTTGAGAATTGGTCCATAAGGACTTTCTATTAGGTGTTCAACAATGGAATATTATTTATTGTTAGTTATTCATAGAGCATCCACAATACACATTGCACTTTGTACAATGACAAACAAAAACACAGGCCCTTGCCTCAAGGAGCTTACAGCCTAAATTCACAGAGAGGAAAACGGGATAGGGAAGAGAAAGAAGATGGAGGCAAAGGTAATGGGAAGAATGTGCATGAACAGAGCTACATTTACTTTATTTATTTTATTTATTTATCATATTTTTACACCACCCAAAACTTACGTCTCTGGGCAGTTTACAAGAAGATTAAAAGTAAAACATTAATTAAAAAAAAAAATTAAAAGCAAGAAATTTAAAACACAATTTAAAATTTTAAAACAATATTCTAAAAACAACATTAAAACAATCAAAACAACTTCAGTTAAAAGTCTGGGTGAAGAAATGCATTTTTAGAGACTTTTTAAAAGATTTCAGAGATGGGGAGGCTCTTTTTCACTAGGGAGCGCATTCCAAAGCCTCGGGGCAGCAACGGAGAAGGCCCGTCCCTGAGTAGCCACCAGACAAGCTGGTGGCAAATGCAGACGGAGCTCTCCTGATGATCTCAATGGGCGGTGGGGTTCATAACGAAGAAGACGTTCTCTTAAAAACCCAGGGCCCAAGCTGTTTAGGGCTTTATAGGTTATGACCAACACCTTGTATTTTGCCCGGAAACATATCGGCAGCCAGTGTAACTCCTTCAATACGGGAGTAATATGGTCTCCCCTGGACTCAGAACCAAACTTCACGTTACATGAAATACATTGCATAGCTCTTCGTGTTTGATTTCTTTTTCCCATCAGCTAAACAGCAGCCACAGAGAGGCAAAAAGCACCACAATACAGAGAGTGGTATTTATCCTTTTAGGAACACAGGAACTTAGGAAGCTGCCATATACTGAATCAGACCATTGGTCTACCTAGCTCAGTATGGTCTTCACAGACTGGCAGCGGCTTCTCAAAGGTTTTCCCACTGTGCAAAGGTCTCAGTAAAAATGCTTTCCCCCACCACCACCAAAAAAAGCTGCTGATAGTCTCAGGAGGGAAGCTCCTATTGTTGCAAATTGAAGCTTCCCCCACACTCCATCCCCAAGGCTAATAACAGCTTTGGTGTGTTATTTTTTTTGGTAAACTATGGCATGGCGGGAAAGGGTGAAATAGCCCTTCCATGTCTGCCAGAATCCCAGTCCTGATCAGGCCCTCCTCTCAGTTGCTATTTAACTGGAGGAGGGAACACATGTGTTTAACATTGTTAGAATTTTAGGCTTAGTTTCTCTATGGGGTGAGAACCTAACTTAAAATACAAAATGACACTCCCAATCATTTGATTCCATTTCTTGATTCTGGTATGTATGTATGTATGTATATATGTATGTGACATATTTTTATACTGCCCAAAACTTAAGTCTCTAGGCAGTTTACATCTTTTGGTAGGCAAAAGATGAAGGGTGAAAATGCCAAAATATCATTTCTGTCCATTTATTGGTATTTTCTCATTGTACAGACACAACAAGAGACAAATGTTCAAATCTAATTATGGTATGGGAGCAGAGGTGGGGCAGAGAAGTCATATCACAGAGTAGATGGTGCTGTGGTTCTTCAACAGCCCAAGTATCTTAAATGTGATTGGAAATTCTACATTTGGAATTTTTAGGGTCCATAGTTCAGTGGCAAAGGGCATGCTTTACATGTAAAGCAACAGCTCCAGTCTCTGGCATTTCCAGTTAAAAGGATCTGAGGCAGAGATCCACAGTCAGCAGGTATAGATAGTACCAAGCAGAGTGGACCGATGTTAGACAGAGTGGACTAACTCAGTATACGGCAGCTTCCTAAAATGATGATGAGACAAGGCAGAATGAAATCTCCAGCAATTGTGAGGTTCCATCCACTGGAACATTTTTCCCTAATCAAAAAAATTAACATACCTCTTGGCCCACTGCACATCCACACCAAGGTGAAGATTCCTGTTGTAAACCAGACGTGGTTTGCCAGCATAAATAATTGCTTCTAATGCAGCAAAAACAACATGAAGAATCAATAAAAGAGAAATAATATGATTTTATACTGATCCTGTGTGGCAATAATTTAATCATTGTACCCTGGGGTAAAGTCATAAGCAAAATAAAGAGAGCTCACAGCAGGTCCCTTAGCTCCCTCCTGGCTCCCTTTAGCCTTTGCAGCTTGATTTATAGATGCGCATACCCATGAACTGATCACTGGTCCAGCTGTGAGTCTACCCATCCATGGCTTTAGACAGGCTTCCCACTTTCCACATATGTTTAAAAAGCTGCATGTGTTTGTCATCCATCACCTTATTAATTTTTTAAAACCCAGACACTATTTTGTAAAAGACAAAAGTGCTTTGTTTCTTTTAGGGGTAGGGGTTCCTGGGAAACATCATGAGGTGCCAGCCACTCAATGCTGTACAACCTGCAGCACAACCCACTTCTGATGCAAATGTGTAGAGCTGAAAATGACTTTTCAGAGCTCAACTCTGTGAAGGAAAATGAGGGGAATGTTTGTTGGACTGAAACCAGTGAGGATGCTGTTAAATCAGGCTCACTAGTAGAAAAACATTTTGCTTGTCTTCCCCCTTAATCTCTGGCATTTCCAGTTAAAAGGATCTGAGGCAGAGATCCACAGTTACTCCAGTCATTTCAGCAATTTTTCCAGTGGCTAAATTAGGCTGATTCTATTTACTACTGGCTGGAGTGCCCAAGTCATGACTCAGGGCCAAACTACACTGGACTTTAAGCAACACTACACGGCAAATGGAAAGTACACAGTAGAGATGAGACTCATGTTGGTTCAACAGGCACACCCTTGTCTACCATTATTGCAATGAGTTTCACAACAGTAGGAGGAGCGAAGCAGAAGAGGGCAGTCACAATGTCCTTTTTGCTTCTAAGGCATAAGAGCTAGCTGTCAAACCACTTGCCTTTCAGCACGGTTTGGGATTTAAATTCCCAAACCGTGCTTAAATCCCAAGCCACACTGAAAGGCAAGAAGCTTGCCAGCTAGCTCTTATGCTCTAGGTGTAGAGAGGACATTGTGCCTGCCCTCTTCTGCCTCCCATTTGGTAAGGGAGGGGAATGAAGAGAGGGCAGGAGAGGGTGGGGGTACAACAAAATGACAGGAAAATTGAGTTCTTACCTGATTCAAGACGACAATTTTGTGGGGTGGGCATGCCGGCTCCTCCCAACAATTTTTCTATTGGATCGGATCAGATCCAACTTTTTCAGTGTGCATAGGCCTAGTACTTATTATTTATTTATTACATTTCTATACTGCCCCATCCAAAAGATCTGGGTGGTGTAGTATGTAGGGAAAATGTCAATCAGAGCTTTTCTCCATGTCAGGGGAAGGCTGATCTTATCAGGACTGTGGTGGTGGAGTAAAGAGTTAAAGTCCCCTGTATTTCCTACTGGGGTTGTGTCCCCACACATGTACTATTTTATACAGAAGAAACAAGCACATGCTTAAAGTAACATGTAGTTTGACCTTAAGCAGTCATGACCTAAGTGCGCATCACAATCCTTACAACATGGAGCAAGTGTGTGCAAACAAGGAACAAGCAAGCAGACATATACTCTCATACACTATATTTGCATAACAAAAAGCACATGTAGCCATAAAGTGCAAAGCAAGCTTAGGAGTGCTATGTATTTAGAAATACAACTACTCTGCCCATTCTAGGTTTGAAGTTGAAGAGCCTACAGAGTCAGAAGAATCAAGAGGTACTACTTCCAATTAAGAATGTGTGCCAGATGTTTAGAAGTGAACATATTGGTTCTGAAATGTTGTGAATTTTAAGATGTATTTCATTGCATGTACATTTTGTCTCAATTTTCTTAAAGTGTACATATTTGGTGTGAAAGGGGTGTTTCTTGGTTGGTCCAAAGTGTTCCCTGAGAAAGTCCAGCACTTACTCCTTTTTTGCTCCTACTTGTTCCTATCCGCACCTATTAGTTGCTCCTTCCCAATCCTATTTTATTAAAACTCTATCTTCTCCTTTCTGGGACTGTGATCCCAGTCAATGGAGAATCATGTTGCAAATGTAATGATGTAACAACAATACATGGATAATCAGATTTAGTTAAATAGTGACATCACAAAATGAGTTTAAAATACGAGCACTTTTTAGGGGGAAATGCTCCTAATATTAGATTTGTCCTAACTCAGACTGCAGCTGAGCAAATATATATTTGATGTTCCCCATTTAACACTCTGTGCACTTAGAAAACTGGCTTATCAAGGAGCTGCATCCTATAATAAGCTTCCCTATGTGGACTGTACTACACACTATGAGAAAGATTGGGCTGCTTGCCAAAAACAGCAGCCCTATGTCAAGCTCTCTCTCTTATCTCTATAACATGTTTCATAACATGTTTTGACATCGTCTCATTGTTCATTTCTCTGCCCCCATTAGTAGCAACAAGAGATATGAAACAGAAGTAGAGAAGTATACTGAAGTCAGCAAATGGAGTATGTTTTGCTACATGTTATGGATGGTGAGTGGTCAACATGGGACGGTTGCTTATGATAGAAAAACCCATGTTTATCAAAATGTGAAGATCTACTTTGACATTAGTTTTCTTTTTGGGTAAGCAGTTTTTATACCTGCTCTGGTAAGTGATCAGGTAAAACAATATTCACAATATCAAGTATTTGCAATTTCAAGCATCCTTCATGTCTGAAACATTTATAATAATAATTCTATTTTTGTATACTTTAGCTAAAGCATGCTTAGCATGTAATTATTTTCAAAATAATGCCAAAATAGTTTTTTTTTTTAAATCACATAAACAAAGTGGGAAATATTGGCTGACATCCACACTAAATTTACTTGAGGAAGTCCAAACTAACTTGCCCTTTTAATTTCAATGGGACTTCCTCAAGTAAATTTATCCAGGATGTTAGCCATTATTTGCAGGAGTATATGCAAACTAATATGCAATTTTTGGAGGTGCACAATATGTATATTTATTTTAAAATTATATTTTCCAAGAAAAGCATGAAGCAGCTCTTGACAAGCAATAAAGAATATGCCTAAGCAGTCACCTAATTTCCAATAGCAATTTGATTAATGGCTAATAATTAGCATATTAACATAAAATGTTATGAAGCATGGAATGCAAGTTGTAATTACTGTTTATCTTAACCCCCCCTGAAATCTCCCTTGCTAAATTAGTAATTTAGTATTCACTTTTATTTTAAAAAAATATATTCTAAGAAAATTCTAGGCAGCATTTTTACAATTCAGCACGTAAAAGCTGCATTGCTCACACTTACATGTTATGACTTGAATGCAAGCACAGGTCATCCTCATCTGCCAAGTACCGCAGCAGCACATGAGGAAGGTCATTATCCTGAGCACTACTAAGAGAAATATAAAAAACAACATGCACGACAGTCTTTAGACTAGAATCAGCAACTGAAGGACCGAGGACCAATCTGGCTCCTAAGAAGTACCAAGCAGCCCCTCCCTGCTCACAACCCAGCAGCAAAATAAGTGTGTGGCAAAATTAGTGGCTATGACAAGCAGGCTTTCTGCCATTCCACTTGGCAGAAGGAGGGAGGAGCCTACTCCCTCTATCCCCTCCTCAAAACAGCCCTCACCAGAATATTAGGATTCCTATAAAACTGTAAGGAAAAGACCTGGAAAATCTAATGCGTAAACATTACTGGAATGCTATCTAGATTTAATGATTATCTTCCCCTCTTCTGTAATACTGACAAAACCTATAACATACTAAAAAGCCCTTTGGGATCTGGATGAGGTAAATGCTGGAAAGACTTTGGAATATCCCCCCAAAATGTCCCTTCCAGTGTTCCCTCTAACAGGGATTCTCAGATGTTGTTGACTACAACTCCTAGAATCCCCAGCTGCAATGGCTTTTGCTTGGAGATTATGGGAGTTGTAATCAACAACATCTTGGAATTCTTGTTAGAGGGAACACTGGTCCCTTCTGTAGCCGTTATTAATAATCAGAGCAACAACAGGTTGTAGCTTATGTGAAAGTCCAAAAACATTTCGATTAAGTAATATTAATGGCTTCGTAAAGAATGGAAGTGTAAGCTTGCTTGTGCAGTATTTACTTGTAGGAGCTAAAAAATTATGTTCCAAAGTTTAAGAAAGATTCAAATATATTGAATTGGTTAAGAAAATTTGAGGACTTGGCAATTCTGAGGAGAAAAAAATCACCAGTTTCATTAGACCATGGCTCCCTTTACACACACACACACACACACACACACACACACACACACACACAGACTGCTTTTCCAAGGTGTGAACCTATATCACCATTTAGCATGTGAATAAGCAGGGTATGGTCAATTGTGTGGATCTTTATAAAGTGTTGCTCCTTTCATCCTAGAACTTTTTCATAACATACAAAGTACTACACCCTGCTTCTCTACAACCACTATTTGTTTCAATGAGGTGCTAGAGAGATTGTGTAGTGTAATGGCAAAGAGACTGACTCAGAAATCAGCAAGTCTGTAGTTCAAATCTTGACTTTGCCCTGAGCTCAAAAATGGTCTTAGGCAAGTGATAATCTCTCAGCCTCCATCCCACATCTGCAATATGAGAATAATACTGACCTAACTTAGAGGTGTTGTAAAGTTTATAACAAGATAATGTACATGAAGTGCTTTGAACACTCTAATAGATGTTATGTATTGCACTTGGTAGATCATAATCAAAACCATCAATCACATCATATGCAACCCACCGTTTTCCACAAAAAGAAAATGGCTTCTGATAATAGAAGCAGCTTTATAGATTTTTCTTTCCCTTTTTGTGCCTGTCTTTGTCTATCTAAGCCATGATTATGCTGCTTAGAGCGATAACTTCTTAAATTAAAAATATGAAGACACTTTTAAAAATAATGACTCTGTCCCTGTATTATTGACGATGACGAATGAGGTGTTTTTGGTTTTGGTTTTTTTACCTGAAAAAGGATTCAGCATGGTCATAAAGTCCAGGAGTCAGTTTAAGTGAAGGATAATCAATAGCCAATGGCTTCACGGTAAACAAGGCCATTGCCATAGCAACAAAGATGACAGGTAGTAGGACATTAGATAGAGTTCCTCTCCAGTCTCGCCTGGTGTGATGAAGACGCTTCATTAGAAGGGCAACAATCTGTGTGAGAACAAGCCTTCGTCCATAAACACTTTGAGCCTCCATCAGAGAATTACCTGTTGTACCAAAGAAACAATCAAACCTCTTCATGAAAGCAAATTGTCACTGAAATAAAGCCAAAGGACTCTCAGGGTTGCCACCCATATATATAACTGATTGTTCATATTTAGGTGGCACTTTCCATAACAAGTAGGAAATGTATTACAGACATGTCCCTATTTTCTGTGAAGGCAGAATGGGTTTCTGAACAATATCAGTCAGATACATCCAGTTTTTAAAATATGCATTTAAGGGCTCAAACATGTAAACCCTGATAGTTTCTGCTCCTGGGGAACAGCAGCTTTATATCCTGTTCCAGGCCAAGTCAGAGTATCTTCTGAGGCAGGGTTCTGGAGGGACACAGCCTCAGACAGCTCCAAGGGGAAAGGAGACAGGACCCATTTTCCATGACAAAAGCAGCCCGCTGATGAGCTGCTGACGGTTGCCACACTGCAGCAGTGTAGAAATGCAGGAAAAGCTTGATAGGCGAGATCAACAGCCCACAGGCTTTATATTGCCCACTGCAATCTATTAGGTCAATGGGTTTTATGTAGGAATGCATTTATGTGGGTCTCAATACACACTCCAAGGCTCTCCACATGAATACTGTGGAGAGCTGGGTGGGGTTTGGTGGGGAGAGTGGGTCAAGCCCGCTCTCCCTGCACATGAGCATCAAGCCCTCCCTGGGCAGCCAGATCAGTCGCCCACACGATTACCGGCTCCATCACAAAGCCAGTAGGGATGGCAGAGATCGGGGGCTGTTGGCCCCCCGGAAGTCCCAGCATGCCCCATGCAAGTGTGCGGGGCATTCTGGGGAGACCCCTGATGCTGGGAGGCTTACTGCAGCCTCCTGGTTGGGTGTCTACCCATGAGTCGGCATGACACAGAGCCACGGTGTCTCACGATCACAAAAACAGGGTTAGCGGAGCGCTCGCTCTGTTAACCTCATTTTAGAAGAGGGCTACTTTGGCAGGCTAGCCGCTATTGAACCACCGGGCTTGCCTTAGCCTGGTTTTCCCCCCATCATGGGAATAGTCTCTCTGTATGTTCTTGCAAGTATGGAAGTTTTGTCCCAAAACTTTACAGCTCTATGCAGCATAACGTAGTTCAGAAATCCTGATTCATACTACCTAGAATGGTTGCCTTGACTCAACAATGTCTCATATAATTAATATTTGCATGAGGCAGCCTTATGCTAAAATAAAATTTGTGCAATTCCACTTAGAACACAAAATCATGGCTGCATCTATCCTATTCTCCTATTGACTTCCCATATGTGGTAATCTACTACAGATAAAGAAAAACAACCAAACATTAACAATGATAAGTCGATATGTCGGCGATGCAATGTGCATATTAATTCCAAACTCTCGATCAAAAGACCTTTTATTGAACAAAGAAAAACTAAAAGTTGGTAAACATAAAACTATAAGACGTTGTGGTGTGACACACCATCTTCAGTTAAGTAGAAACAAATGAGCACAGATGAAAACCCTGGTTTCCCAGCTGTTAAATTCATTAGACGTGATAACAACAATGATAATGCCATTTAATTAAAAAAGAGTATATAATTCCCACCATGTATCAATTTCTCTGTCCCAGTGGCTTTCTGGATTCTGACCACATTACAACAGAATTGTGATAGCCAGCCCCAGCATTCTTAAGCCCCAAGGACCTATTCACTGTCAGAGCCAGGCTGGGCAGTGGCTGGTCCTAACCAAGTATATAGGATGCGTTGACCAGCTCAGAATCCCTGGTGTCAGTGTGCCTTGAGCTGGAATCTATTCTGGAAGCTCAAGCCTGAAGTGAATACATAACTTTGTTGACAAGGCAAAGGCAGAAAGAAGGCTAACTTTTCAGAATGTAGACTAGTTTGGTTGATCCAAAGGCTTCACACTGTCTGCTAAACATAGGGGGTGAAGTTGCACACTGCCTCTATTTCTTTTTGCACCTGTACTTGAAAAGGATTCTCAGGTCTGAGCACACATAATCCATGGGAGCTAACTTGGTCCTAACCGCAGGCCCTGAGGTTCCTAATCTCCAGTACATGAATCTCTAACATTTAATTTAATTTAATTTAATTTAATTATTTATTTTTATACTTATATCCCGCTTTTCCTCCAAGGAGCTCAGAGTACATGGTTATTATCCTCACAACCCTGTGAGGTAGGTTAGGCTGAGAACAACATGACTGCCCCGGAGTCTTAGTGAGTTTCATCGTTGAATGGGGATTTGAACCTGGGTCTTCCCAGTCCTAGCCCAACACTCTAACCACTATGCTGAACCCTCAGTCTTCCTGGATATTTTGCCATTCTGTTGTGTTGTACTCCTACTTCTAAGTGCTTTTTCTTTATAATTCCTTGGCTAACAATTTGACTCTTGCAACTCTTTTCTATTCATGTCAAAAATAGCAAGACAGAGGCGTCCCAGGTATCTTGTTAGCCACTTTTATGTATTAGCTTTATAGAGAGAAATAATGAGCCTTTAATACTGCAACCTTGTACTTATTATTCTATTCTATTCAAGACATCTGGTATCTGTATTCTATATAGCAATTTTGCATATTTGTAATCTGTCCCCTCTTTCCTCAAATCCCCTATTTAAAAGACTGATAAAGACTTTGTGACCAAAGGACTAGAAAGGAAAAGTGACTGTTGAATAAGTAGTGCCTAACCCCACCCCCTCCCCACAGGCCGAAGACTTGAGAGAAAGTGACAGACAACTTGTTTTGAATGTCTGGGGATGCAGAAGAGAAGAGGCTGAGTATGTAGAGAAGATGAGAGGAAAACACCTGAGACCTTGGTTTAGGGCGGTATACAAATACGTTAAATAAATAAAATAAAGAACATCTGAAGACCCAAGCCCAGACAGGTGGCGATGGAGTTGTTATAACTATTTGTTTTGATGGATGTGAGGGACTGACCCCAAGAGCAGTCAAGCACTAAGAAGAGTATAAAACCAGAAGACTCCAGACCCAACTTTCAGAGGGCAGGTCCAGAAGATGCATCTTCTCCCTCTCCAATTCTGCAGGATCCCTGCACCCCAGCATCATGCACCCCATCTTCTCATAGAACCCTTGCATCTTTAATTACCAGGAGAGACCTTAAACTGGCCATTTAAGGACTCCCTGCACCTTAGGTAACACATGTTTCCTGCTCCCTTTCCCTTTCCCCTTCCCCTTCCTCCTCCTCCCTTTCCCCTTTTCCTTCCCCTGCTAGGTAACCTGCCTGTATTAAAGGTAAAGTTGTGCCCTCAAATCGGTATCAACTCCTGGTGGCCACAGAGCCATGTGGTTTTCTTTGGTAGAATACATTAGCTTTGCTTGCCAGGACCTTGTATCTATTGTACCTCTCCAAATCTATTTCCCTAAGCAAAATTATAAAAAACAATCCCTGTTTGATTGCTCGTGTCTCCTAACATTAAGCCTGCAGATATAATTTGGTATACAAGAGCACAAATTGGCTCGCTGTTACAACCTGGTATCTTGGGCACCTGACCTGAGTATAGGCATTGACTGAGGACTGAAGGGTGTGTAACACTATATGCCTCCCTGAGCTTCATTACAATACTTCTTTCTATGAGGGCATCTGACCCTGATCCATTCCTGTTTGGGCAAAGTCTTCATACTAATAACGGCAATAAGTTTGTGGCCTTGAGCAAAAATCTCTTGGCTTTAGCTCCTATCTGTAGAAGGAAAATAATTAATTATATATTAATTTTTCTACACTAAAAGAGCTACCTAAAAATGAACATTTGTTCTTGGTATATGCAGAAGTTTGTTAACACTAGGCTAACTAAAAACAGAATCTGGGTAGAATGGTCTGTCAATTAAGCATCCTGGGTACAACAGGAAGCTGTGACACTGTGTCTGGCCTCCCCCGCTGTGGACCTGACTCAACCGAGGGAGGAGGGAAGGAGAGGGCTGCCCAGGAGACACAGACAGGTGGCTGGCCCCGATGGAGGATGCTCCTAAGAGGACTCGCTCAGAAGTGAGTAGCTGGACTACAGCAGCAGCTGCGGGGAAGTGGGAAGCAACCGCAAATGACGTTGTGAGGGCAGCAACATCAGGGGAGCTGGGGATGGCTGGGAGAAGGCAGAGGGAAGGAGAGGCTCACGACATGGTCAAGACACCTGGAATTGCAGGGGTGGGAGGAGTGTGGCCAGGATGTGCAACTTGCCAAACAGCTTTTAAAACAGCAAGCCAATGATGAAAGAGGGGAACCAACAGAAGGGAGCAGCTCCTGGAGTGGAGTCGGCCTTGAGGAAAGCTCTGAAAGAGGAGATTTGGGGGTGGCGTAACCCCCTCCCTTTCATTCTGAGACTTGACTGGGCTGGCAGCTGACCCTGCCAGCTTAACCCACTGAGCAGGACCTGTGGGCAACAGCTGGCCCACAAGGTGGGACACAGAAATGTGAGGCAGATGTGTGAAAGTGGAAATTCTCCACATATGCAAAACAGATGATTGGGGGGGCCGTGTCTGAAGTAGTACTTTAAAGCACAAATCAGCTATAAAGAAAGTCAGGAACAGAGGGAAGAAGGCACCTGGATTCCATTCCTCCACTCCCCATTTGGAGTAGGAAATGCAAAGAATTCCTCCACCCATATGCAACATTTTATTTATGGATGTGCAAATTGATTCAGGTGATTTGGAGACAGAACAAGTCGCCCCCGTGGTCCATTGGCTAGATTCGGGTCCAAGTTGAATCATATCAGATTCAATTCAATTCGATTCAAGATTCTGATTTCTTGTATGGATTCCCCCAAATTCCCAGCTTTCATTTAAAAAATAAAGCTAAGCGCTAGTTCTTGTAGAAGTGGAGTTATGTAGCAAAATGTGTGGTCACTATTTTTCAAGAGTTTGGATTCTTTGGTGTATAATAACATTTCCTCAATAAATCCCTATGAGGATTCATTACACACCTTCATTTCTTCTATTCATTTTGACTGTCATTGGACAGTGCCAACTGTCAACTGCCACGGGCCAACTACCCCACCCACCCACCCACAAGGCAGTGGGGTACTACTCAGTTTATGTTCTAGGAATTTTTTCAAGTGTTTAGACTCTTTGGTGTCTAATAACCTTTCCTCATAATTAATCCCTATGAGGATTCATTACAAGCCAAAGAGTATATACACCTCAAAAATTTCTAAAATACAAACTGAGTACCCAGTGGTTTGCGGGTTGGGTGGTGGTTGGCACATGGGATGCCACTAATTCCCAACCCCCACCTGCAAAGCAAGTAATGAAGACACCAAAGAATCTCAACACTTCAAAAATTCATTAGAAAAATAAATTGAGTACCCCAGTGTGTGTGTGGCGGGTGGGGGGTAGTTGACACATGGCAGCTGACAGTGTTACGCTGTCCAGTAACATTAAAAATGAACAGAAGAAATGAAAGTGTGCAATGAACCCTCAGGGATTCATTATGAGGAAATGTTATTATACACCAAAGAATCCAAACACTTGAAAAATAATGACCACACATTTTGCTCCATGACTCCACTTCTACAAGGACTAGAGCTTAGCTTAAAAAAAAAGCTGGGGGATCCATGTTAGGGTTAGGATAGGGTGACTTTGAATCCCCATTATTTCCTATGGCAGAAATATACAAAATAAGTAGAAATTTTAAAAACCCATCAAAAATCAACCAAGTGCCTTACTGCCTTGAAATTTGGGTGGTGGGTGGCACCAATGGGGACCTACCCACCACTCAAATTAGGTGCCCGTAGGACCTTTATAAGGGGTCTGAATTGATCCAGATCTGAATTGAATTGAATCAAATCCAAATTGAATCTGGGGTGATTCAGGGGAGTAGATTCAGACACAAAACATATCAGGGGTAATTTGATTTTGGCGCAAACCAAATTGAAAAAATCAATTTGTGTACATCCCTATTTTTATTTGCTCCCACTCCACCAGATCTCCACAAGGAAACTTGAGCTGTTTGTTATGCTTTCCAGTCTGTAGTCGTGAGCCCATAGACACACAACTGAATTCCCAGGGTGATCTCTCTCACCCCACAGTACTATAGTCACCTCCTGCATTACCTTGTCAAGTGATAAGGAGGCATTTAACATACATCAGGGCAGATGTATTAGAATGTGTAGTAAATATCTCTCATATATTCACTAACTGTGAAAACCTCAAGCACAGCACAGGGAACCCAGCCTGCTATACCTGAGGTGCCAGTGTCCTCCATATTTTATATCTATATACAATTTTAAAAGCTGCAAACAGAATATCTATATCTATATTTCTCCTGCAGCACAAAATGACCATGCTCCCTTCACTCATTGGTAGTTGATGTGTAGAAGAGTTCTTGTGTTGAGAAAAATGTATTTGTATCTCCAGCACTTAAGCTTCCTCAGGTTTTTGGATTTCATAAACAATTTTCATACAGATCCAACATGGACTGAAATGCAATCAATGGAAAATTAAGCTTCATAATTCAGTGGAACGCTGGTCTTTCTTTCTTGAAAAGTATCTAAGGAAACTGTCAAAGTTTGTAAGAAGGTATTATTCTCCATGCTTTTCCAATGGGAGAATTTTCCCGCATTTTCCAGCAAATTAATCAATTTTTCCAGGATTTTTTAAATTTTTCTGGTAATCCATGTGAAATCTGGAACCTACCTGTAAAATGGCATGTTTCTATCTTTTGTGTTTGGTCTAGGAGTTTCATGTCAGTGAGTGAGTGAGGTCTTAGATAGATAGATAGATAGATAGATAGATAGATAGATAGATAGATAGATAGATAGATAGATACAGTGAGGGAAATAAGTATTTGATCCCCTGCTGATTTTGTCCGTTTGCCCTCTGACACAGAAATGACCAGGCTATAATTGGAATGGTAGGTTTATTGTAGCTGTGAGAGACAGAATAACAACAAACAAACCCTCAAAAGCCCAGTGCCCAAAAGTCAGCGATGGATTTGCATTGTAGTGAGGGAAATAAGTATTCGATCCCCTATCAACCAGCAAGATTTCAGGCTCCCAGGTGTCTTTTCACTATATGCAGGTAACGAGCTGAGATGAGGAACACCCTCTGTAAGGGAGTGCTCCTAATCCCAGCTTGTTACAGTACCTGTATAAAAGACACCTGTCCATAGAAGCAAGCAATCACTCAGCTTCCAAACTCACCACCATGCCCAAGACCAAAGAGCTGTCGAAGGATGTCAGGGACAAGGTTGTAGACCTGCACAAGGCTGGACTGGGCTACAAGACTATCGCCAAGCAGCTTGGTGAGAAGGTGACTACAGTTGGCACGATAACTCGCAAATGGAAGAAACACAAAATAACTGTCAATCTCCCTCGGTCTGGGGCTCCATGCAAGATCTCACCTCGTGGAGTTGCAATGATCATGAGAACGGTGACAAAGCAGCCCAGAACTACACGGGGGAAACTTATCAATGATCTTAGGGCAGCTGGAACCATAGTCACCAAGAAAACAATTGGTAACACACTACGCCGTGAAGGACTGAAATCTTGCAGTGCCCGCAAGGTCCCCCTGCTCAAGGCAGCACATGTACAGGCCCGTCTGCAGTTTGCCAATGCACATCTGAATGATCCAGAGGAGAACTGGGTGAAAGTGTTGTGGTCAGATGAGACAAAAAATCGAGCTCTTTGGCATCAACTCAACTTGCCGTGTGTGGAGGAGGAGGAATGCTGCCTATGAGCCCAAGAACACCATCCCCACCGTCAAACATGGAGGTGGACACATTATGCTTTGGGGGTGTTTTTCTGCTAAGGAGACAGGACACCTTCACCACATCGAAGGGACGATGGATGGGACCATGTACCGTCAGATCTTGAGTGAGCACCTCCTTCGCTCAGCCAGGGCATTGAGAATGGGTCGTGGATGGGTATTCCAGCATGACAATGACCCAAAACACACAGCCAAGGCAACAAAGGAGTGGCTCAAGAAGAAGCACATGAAGGTCCTGGAGTGGCCCAGCCAGTCTCCAGACCTTAATCCCATAGAAAATCTGTGGAGGGAGCTGAAGGTTCGGATTGCCAAACATCAGCCTCGAAACCTTTCTGACTTGGAGAGGATCTGCAAAGAGGAGTGGGACAACATCCCTCCTGGGTTGTGTGCAAACCTGGTGGCCAACTACAGGAAACGTCTGACCTCTGTGATTGCCAACAAGGGTTTTGCCACCAAGTACTAAGACATCTTTTGTGAAGAGATCGAATACTTATTTCCCTCACTACAATGCAAATCCATCGCTGACTTTTGGGCACTGGGCTTTTGAGGGTTTGTTTGTTGTTATTCTGTCTCTCACAGCTACAATAAACCTACCATTCCAATTATAGCCTGGTCATTTCTATGTCAGAGGGCAAACGGACAAAATCAGCAGGGGATCAAATACTTATTTCCCTCACTGTAGATAGATAGATAATGCTGATGCTCACTAGTAATCATTAAGACTTTCAAAAACCTAATGAGAAATGTCAGAAATGACAGAAATGCTGGTCTCATGAGGATTGCTTCTGACATTTTCACCTGGGCATGGCATCTACATTTTACCGTGTTATTGGTAAAATGTAGACACAGCTATACAAATCTCTGCCTGTAAACTAGGCATTCAGTTTATTCTAACAACTGGGGGAAATTTCGTTGATACTTGATAAAGTCACCATGAAAAAGGACCCACCAAACACACAGTTATGAATTTAAATGTCTTTGCTGAAAGACCACAGACATCTTTACATGAATAATTTAGCTGATAAAATTAAAAATCTGACCCAATTGTTATAATTTGTCTTGCTTGACTTATGAGTGTAATTACATGTAAGAAATGCAATTATATTCACAATTAAATTGTGCTTTCTAATTCATCCAAATTTGCCATTCTCATCTTAGAAGTGAATGTGATTACTGGTGTGCTGTAAGAGAAGGAGCATTCCAGGATGTGTGATTTAACATCGACCTCCCACCAGGCAGAGCCTCAGAGATTCCATCACACCTAAGATTGATCCCATCCAGACCAGCCTGCTCAGCAGCATCTTTTCCAACAGCCACCACTGGCAGTCAGTGCTGCTACTAAGGGAGAAGGAGCATTCCAGGATCTAAGAGCTAACATCATCTTCTCTCCTGGACAGAAGTCTAAGAGACACCATCATCATCACACTTGGGACTGAGCTCTTTTTTCCTTTCCCTCTTCTTTTCAATGGATATTATGTTTACAATGTCATTTTGATTTTATTTGGCCTCTTTTTTCTTGAAACCATGACTTCTTAAAGATTGTGAGCCCATTGAGGACAGGGATATTAACATTTACAAAAAATGCTGTAAGCCACTTTGAGTCCATAATATACAGTGGGTTATAATTCAAATCAGTTACATCCAGTTTACTGATTCAAGCAACTACTACTGACAGGCCATATTAATCACATATTTAGGATGCAAGCTCCTTGAGAGCAGAGACTTTATTTTTCTTATGAAACATTGTAAGGCACTAGGTACATTGTAAAACAATGTAAAAATAAATACACTCTTTTAAAAAGTGGGTTTTAATATAAAAACCACAGACAGAATAAGATACTGCGCAAGTAATAGTGAAACCAGGGGTCAAAATATTCTCCATATACAGGATTACATTTCTATGTAATAAAACCAATGGTCATAATATTTAATTATAAAGATATTATGGAGAAGTAAGGGTATATCACCCTTAATGAAAGTTATGCATCAAACACAATTCAGACAAGTTTAAAAATTTTAAAGTCCCATTGATCTGTGGGACAGTTAAACATGCTTGAATCTCTCTCACTGAAATCAGTGAGATTTAGACCTGCCAAACTTTGGCTGGATCATGCCCAAACTTACCTAGTACATTGGGGCAAAAAGGTATATTGGAGACTAGTGGTGGGGTTCAAAAATTGGCTTTTAGCCATCTCATGCTTGCCATGTCTGTAATCCTTCTGTGGCTAGACATTTATTTCAGGGAATTATTTCATAGTTACCTTTATCTAACAGGTTAGTATTTACATGAGATTTCTACTTTTAAAAGAATGCTGAAAGTTTCCCTTTTGGGGCAGAAATGAGAAACTGGGTGTTAGAAATTGTTAGTTACCAGTGGTTTTTGAACTCCCAAAATTCAAAGTAAATTGATTTGAGAGACTCTTTTGAGACTGGAATAACCACTTCCAGAGTGATTTTATGATAAGCTGTTAGCCACCTTGAATGAGATGGAAAGGCAGGATATAGGAAAACCTCAGTATTCACAGGGGTTCCATTCCCAGCTAGTGCCATGGATACCAAAACTGCCAATACCAAGTAATTGGGGCAAAGGCATAGCAGGGGTTAGGTTGCTGGAGGCCCAAAAATTGTGGACGAAACAGGCAAAAAGGGGAGGGAATGCTAAATAAAGTGCCCTACTGTAGTCCATGGACCTCCAGCAATGCCCCCCCCTAAAGTGACAAACTCTGTTTTTAAAAAAAGAAATAGCAGTTTTAAGAGCTTCTTAAAAACAAAATGAGCCACAAAATGGCTCCTAGTTGCAAAATGGAAGGCAGAAATGACCTCTGAGGTCATTTCCGCCCACCCCCGAGCCACGGATATATGGATCTTAACCCTTTAAGTGCTGGTTTTTATCATGTATGCCAATGTCAGGTGCCAATTAACACGACTGCAGATACGTGAAACCATGGGTCCATGAATGCTGAGGTTTACCCGTTTGCAAGAAAGAAAGAAAGAAAGAAAGAAAGAAAGGAAGGAAGGAAGGAAGGAAGGAAGGAAGGAAGGAAGGAGGCAGGGAGGGAGGGAGGGAGGGAGGATTACTTTCAGGGACTCCTCATCTAAGAAATAGTCATAGTTTTCCAGCAGTGAAAGTCTCCAAGACTGTCTCTTCCCAGAATCCACCAGCTCTGCACCTAAAATATTTGTCCCACACAAAAACTATTCCAGAGAATCCTTGAAAATCCACAACCAGCAGTTTCCTACACTCATACAAGTTCTGCTACCATTCCATTAAGAACATTTATCCAGCTAGTCAACAATGGTGCTACAAATGTATCATCAGTCAAGAGACTCTCGAATTTAAGGATCTATCCAATTTGAAATTTCTCCCATGCCAGTAATTCTCCAATTGTTCATGACCCTTACATTTGAAAATTCTGAGGATTAATGCTTGATGCTGTTCTGATTATGGGAGCTAATCACTGAACCTTATTCACTGAACCTTGAATTCACTGATATCAAGAGATGATCCAAAGAGAATCCAAATATCTATAGTCATATATTTTTGAATTGCAGATTGTATCTGGATTAAAATATATGCAAGCTTATGAGTGCATATTCCCATAAAATTTGAAAGCTAACCATGAAAAATCTAAGATAATAAATATGAGAACGAACCTAAAACAGAGACATTATACTAAAATAAAAACCCTTATATTTTGATGGAGATAAAAAAATTAGGGACATGCACAAATTGATTTTTTCAATTAGATCTGTACCCAAAATGAATTGCCCCAAATTTGTTTGGGGTCCATATCTGGCCAGCTAGCACAGGGGAAATTTGTTTTGTTCAAAAATCTCCCCAAACAGGTAAATTCGGGAACAAATTGTTTTGTATCCAAATCAATTTGCACAGACAGCAGGTGCAGGCAGTTATTCTCTCAGCAGCAGGAAGGGGATGGGGAAAAAAAATCTCTTCTCTTTTCCTCAATCAGGAACAAAAAGCAGAGAATCCACTCCAGGCAGGAAACTAAGGTAAAGCAAAGCAAATCTACTCTGGCTCGCTCTCTCTTTTCTCCCATGAGGCAGAAAGGCATAATGGTGGCTGGCTGCCTTGTTAAGTACATTTGAAAATCCCTCCTTCGAACTCTCCCCACCCTTGTCCATTCTTTGACTCTTCTCCTAGCCACTGTGGGTTCAGTCACCCCTGGCAACATATGATTTGAATGGAAAGGAACCAATCTGGAACCAGTGGGGAATCGCCAGCCAATCATTGCACACTGTAAGTCACCAATCTGAAGCTTGGGAGGGCAGAATTTTCAAAAAGAAATTCCTGATTACCACAAAAATGGAGGTCTGAATCTACAAATTTTTCAGTTGGGAAATCTGGGTGATTTATTTTGGACCCGAATCTGGCCAGCTAGCACAGGGGCAATTTGTTTTGTCCATAAATCGCCCCAAACGGGTAGATTTGGGTGCAAATCATTTTGTACCCAAATCGATTCACACATCACTAATAAAAAAACCAATGTCCAATTGCCATTCTCAAATGACAATGACAAGAGGACAATACCAGAAGTGACGAGGATATTTGGATTCTTTTTGGATCATCTCTAATTATGCGAGGAACTGAGGATGAATTTTCTAAATGTCATTACGAAGTGCTGAACTGTTTCAGTAATCTGGCATCCAATGAGAAAGGAAGAATATAAAACTGAAACGTTCCTTCATGGCTTATAGCACGGATGCTTCTGGTATGGAATCAACGACAAATTATGTGTAATCCATGATGACTCTATGCCCCTGAATCAAACAGCAGCTTCAAGATTTGCTAAATCTCTACTATAGTTCTCTTCCATAGAAGGCAAGCCCTACATTACCTACTTGGGAAATGGGTTTGTTTGGGTTTGACTCATTATCATGAAGAAGCCTCTGAGAATATCAAGACATTCTCTGTGCAGAAATCAGTGTTCATCACCACTGATACCTCACCTCACCGTGTTGCCAAAAGGCTCTGAAGAAAAGCTATGCATTGCCAAAAGGCTCTGAAGAAAACACTTATTGTTAGTGCAGTGTACTGGACAGAATGTTGGACTCTGATCAGGAAGACCTGAGTTCAAGACCCAGTCTTGGGCTGCCAAACAGGTACTGCATCTCCAGTTCTGAATTTTTTAGGGACCCCTTACTACCTCTGCTCCTGAGGGCTTGTGGGGATGATGAGGGGTCTAGAGCTGAGTTGGGGAGTCCAGCTGGGGCATGGCAGGTCCCCTGATGTTGCAGTTTCTCTGGCTTGTAAATCTTCAGAGGCAGTGGCCTTACACTGTCCCTCAGGTGGTATTGACTCCCCTTCATCCCAAGCTCTGCTGGGGCCAGCAGCAAGGTCTCAGATGAGACCTCTGAGGAGTTCTCATCTCTTTCAAGTCTGAATCCATGTGGGTTGTGACACCACTCAACAGACAGTTGAGAACCACAGACTGCTTTCTGTTTTGACTATTTATGTTTTCCCCACAGATTATATTATGGGGGAAATAGTACTTTGCATTACAGATCTATCCATTTGTTGTCAAATAAAATGGGAGTCTTCATTCTGTTTGCGAGGAGGAAAGTAGTCAAATAAGCAACTACCAGCTGCCAGTATTTCAAATAAATGGAGTTGTTGTCACTCCCTTTGCACACATTGATAGCAATACCTAGAAATGTTAACTTCTAATACCTAGAAGTGTCAGCTTCTGCTGTCCTTCGAGAGCCTGCTTTAGGGAATGTTAACCAGACCCAGTGGCAATTAACTGCACCTTGTGCTGCATTTTAGGTATTACCAGCCAAACAATTTTAGGACTCACTGTCTCTCACAGCCAAGGGAGCTGGGCAGAAAGGCTACAGTTCATTAAGCTTTCTATCCTCCAGAGACTATAGCTTCCAAAAGCATGGAAATTGCAGATACATGTCTGCAGACTGACAAATACTACCAGATAAAACCAAAACAGCTGTTCAGCATCTGAGCAGACATAGGAATTGCTGTTAAGCTTCTACCTGATTTTGGTGGCTCATTAGAACAGAAGCAAATCTACACCCAAAAATTCTCCTCAAAATTATTCTCTGCAAATTTTAATGTTGAATATTCTGCTATTTGCCACATATTCATCCAGCAGGCAACACTGGCATTGGGTGTCCGATTGTATTTTATTTCAATAATTATTTGGCAGCACTGTTTGATAGTTTGCACATAAGAAATTATATAAGGTTATTTATAAATGAGGTCATCATTTCAAAACGAGCCTATACCTGACCCTATACACATTTACCTGAAAACAAGGCCAGTGAGGATTATTCTCAAGTATGCATGCATAGGATTACATACATTATACAATTTGTCCTTGGGCCACAACTCAACATGTTTCTTTGGCTGCTATAGAGGTTACTTATTTTGCCCACAGAACAACCTCAACTTTAAAATGATAAGAACATAAAGTCCATCTATACAGCATCCTTTTCAATATTGCCCAAACAAATGCCACTGGGAAGCTCTCAAGCAGATCATGCACTGTTCCTCAGCAACTGGCGTTCAAAGGCACACTGCTTCCAAATGGGGGGTGGTGGTTCTATTTAGCTATCATTGCCAATACTTGTGGACAAACCTATTCTCTGTAAATTTGTCTAACCCTTTTTAAAAGACACCTAAAGCCAGCTAAGTGAGCAAAGAGACTCAAAAGTGTCTCTCATATTTAGCAGGGGGAGAGCAACTGACCCTATCCAACCCTAGCTCAGCATCCCTCAAGTGGCTGTTACTTGTGTCTATCTGGTGTTTAATTTAAGATTATGAGCCCTTTGGGGACAGAGGACAATCTTATTTATATTTTATTCATTTTTCTATGTAAACCGCTTTGAGAATTTTGATTGAAGAGCGGTATATAAATATTCATAATAGTAGTAGTAAATCAGCAGAAGTGAATTCTGTAATTATGAAATAATTATTTTCTGTTGTCTGTCCTGAATCCACTATCATTTTTATTGGATAATTCCAAGTTCTGCTGTCAATTAATTAATTATGCACAACATGCATAATTTTATAAATGTCAATTGTGTCACCTCCTTAGCTGTCTATTTTTCCAAACTAAAAAAAACCAGACACTTCAGCTCTTCCTCATAGGAAGGAGGTTTAGCCTGCTCTTCCCAGAGACGAGCAGGGAGCTCACCCTGGCCGGCCGGCTGGATCGGCCACCCAGACGAGGTGTAGTGGCACTGAGGAAGATATGACGAGGAGGCCTAGTGGTGTGATCCACTTTTACCCTCTGCACATGTAAACTTCTATACACTGCTTATATCCATGCATTTGAAGGATTCATTTTAAGCCTCTTTAGCTTTAAAACTTTAGTAACCCTGTACTCCTGTTTTGTATTGAAAACTGTGTAACCATCTGCATTCCTGTATCCATATTTTGAGTTTATAGTACTATGCCAATTAGTCCAGCTAGGCATGGATAAGGTTTACTTAAAACATACGCGTTAATTTTTCACCTGAATCAGGGAGCTTGGGAAGATGCACTGCCTGGGAGTGGAATGTACTTGGCTGCGGTCTCACACAGGCTACTGATAAGGGGGGCTTTCTTGATGCTGCTTGTGAGAGACGTAACAGTATAAGGAAGACACACAGACCCCCTAGCAATTTGGAGCTTCAGCACAGACTGAGATCCAGGAAGGTGCTATGCACCCGCTGGTGTTACAGGGGCCACGTCCTTTTCATCATCAAGGGGGCTCCCCAATGAAAAAGATCACGTCAGATCAGGGACATATACTTTATCTTTTGTTCTGTAATCCTTTTTAAAGCATTATTCAGCTTTGTCTATTAAAATCTATTTGGCATTTACACTAGTTTGAGCTTATTGCCTCCGAATCCCAAAAGAACCTGTTGGACACCGACTCGTCACCAGTGCCAATACAGCCAGTAGGGGGAATCCCAGGATGCCCCGCGCAAGTGTACGTGCAGGGCATGCCGGGGCGGACCCCTAACACCAGGAGGCTTGTTGTAGCCTCCCGGTCGGGGGTCTCCTCGTGAGTCACCGCAACATGGAGCCGCGCCATGCCAACTCACAATCAAACAAATGGGGTTAGCAGAGTGCTCGCTCTTCTAACCTCATTTAAGGGTAGGGGCAGTTAAGGAGGTTTTCTGCCGGGAGCCACACAGCTCATGTTGCTGTACACGAACTCCCAAAAGCAGGCTGGGCTCCTTTAGCCCACTTTTGGGAGGTCGGGAGAATAGCCTCCATAATAATTAAGTCACAGGGGTAGGTTGGGGATTTTGCCATGGACATTGTCTCAGTTCTTTGTGTGGGGCATGTTTGTCTATGTTTGAATGTATCTATGTACTGGCTTGAGGGCGGAGTCACAGTTTGTTTGTCTGCTCTTCACTTGCTGTCCTGAATTCAAACTGAGAGGTTCTCCCTCTTTCAGCATAAGAGACTGTTAGCCCTTCTATTGATTTCTTAGCCTAAATTTTTAGTTGGTAATATTAAAACCCTTTTCTCTCAGTTAGAGTAGGTTTCCTGTACAATTACTTATAGAAGATAAATAATTCCTCTGCGACAGGAAGGAGGTGAAAAGAAGCAAGTCTGGAAATCTGTCAAAATCATGAAATAACCCCAGCAAGAAGATGGATCACCAGACAAAGCTGACAGTGGCATTTTATTTTTCCTATTATTATCCATGTGCTAGAAGAATCAATATTTTAGCTGAAAAAGCAGTATCTTACAGGCACAGTGGGTTTTCAAGTGGCGGGGGGCGGGGGCTGGCACAGTGAGGACCTTGCCAATCTGCAGTAGTAAGGAACGTCAGATATAGACAGCCTAGAGACAGAATAAAGTTACTTCAGAGAACTGAAAGTGATATACAAGAGGTATCATGGCCCATGAAGTGCACAATCACTGTACTCTTACAAATAGGTTTGGCAGATTTTTGTAGTGCTTCAAAAGCCTGCAAAACCTGTGTGACAAGAGGTGACAAAGAGACACAGAAAGAAATAGGCATGAATATACCGTGTGCCTTTCATGCTACTTTTAACTCTTAAAAAGTATTGTTTCCACACTTAAATGAAGCATGCTAGAAGAGGAGTGTTTACTGCATTCAAAGTTACTATGTGAACAGCATCTAGACTGAAGGAGCTGACAGTTCCAGTGGAGCTGCTGTCACAAGAAGCTGCCAGTTCCAGTGGAGGAACATTGGAAAGAGGGGATGTTTCCCCTTCCCACAATTTGTCCACTCAAAATAATCCTTAGCTGTTTTTCTTCCCATAGGATAAAAAGATACTGGGGCCACATATCGTTTCCCTCACAAGTGAGAAAGCAGGTTAGGAAGAGGGATTTTGAGTAGAAAAACAGCAGACAGGTTTAAGTAGCATCTCCTCTTCACTCTTCCACTCTCATTCATAGCCTCTGATGCTGCTTTTCAGTCAAAATAAAAGTGAAAATGAGAGGCTGTACGTGCATTTCCTTCAGATCATCTAGTTTGGCCTTAAGAAAGTAAAAAAGAATGACCAGATGCAAAGAAACTGAAATTCCTGTACCCTTCTAAGCTTTGTAGAAAGAAGTTTTTGATCAAAGAGAGATTCATCTGTCAACACGATCAGCTACAGATTTTACAAGGCCCTCGGCAAGCTGTAACAGCATGTTCCCCTCTTATCTGGGTCCTCCTAAGATATGTGATAGGGCTTACTTTGGCTGGCAGGATGAGAGAAAGGAGGCAACAGCAGAACAACCCTCTTAGCCAAGAGACTTGCTCCACCACCACACAAAGGCTATGGGGGTGGGGGGGGTACAGAGGTGATCTCAGGATAGGCAGTAGGCCATTCTGAGGGCTTTAGGCCCTCAGCAATTGCCCAGTGATGGTGACCCTTGATGCTCACCCTGTGTGCCAAAACAGCCTCTTCTACACAGCAGTTATTTGACTGAATCAATTCTAATTAGAATCAAAACTGCTTGCACAGAATGGGATTTGATTGAACTGATTTGAATTTGCCTAAACTCGAATCAAATTCACTCAAATTCACCTGAATTCAAATCGATTCAAACAAATCCCATTCTGTGCAAGCAGAAGTAAACATGGAAAGTTTACTATCCATGCCGAGTAAACATGGGTAGGAGCAGGCTTCATGGGCCAGTTCAGATGAGGGAATGGGACAACTCTCTGCAGCCAACTCTGCAGCCAACTCTCTGCGGGACACCTCAACACGGCCAACTCACTGCAGGGACAACTCATTGCGAATCTCCAACAAACACTTCAAAGCAGCTCCCTGCTCTCTCTTCACAAACAAACAGCCTGCCCCACACTTCAAGTGCCCCACACTTCAAAACAGTTCCCTGCTCTCTCTCTCGGGATGGGAAGTGGGCGAAGGAGGCAGAGAGCAGCCCACTCCTGCCAGCAACCAGCGGACATGCAATTATTACTTTATTTGATTTAAGTCGCAACCAGCAAGCCCAATAGTGCATATTGTACGTCAAAACAGTTCCCTGCTCTCTCTTTAGGGATGGGAAGTGCGCTCCTGTCAGGATATGCTCATGCAGCTGAGCTTGGCTTTAAGCCTCCTTAATTTGAATTTCTGCATTAAGACAAAAAGGGCTTTGGAGAAGTGAGCCAGGTGCAGCTTTGGATATGCCAGTATTCATGCAGCTTGGCTCTGCATATTGAAAATGGGCATATCTCTGCATATTGAAAATGGACATATCTCCTAGCATCCAACTGGTTCGAGGACAGCTACATCGGTCGTCCAGGTAGGAGAGGACACGGTAGACTGGCTCCTTTGTTTCCTCCACTAATGTGGAATCTGTTCAACAGGACACTGAATGGCAATGATCGCACGAAGAACCATACCGAAGCTGCTCATTGTGACCTCCAAGCCGAACTTGGAATGTGCCATCCTACGATCTGGAAGCTGATTGATGGCCTCAGAAAGTTGCAGAAGGGCAGAGACGCCTATTATGAACAGCTCGTTTCAGGCCACAGTCCTCCGGTCAAGTTGAAGAAATACCGCAAAGCAGATGAGCGTCTTTCAAAGATTGTGTCCAATTATGGCAATAGAAGCTATATAGAATACTTTCGTGCCATAGCTCACAATTATCAAATAGCTTAACAAAAATGTTTTTTGATGTTTTACTAGTGCATTTTTGTCACATCAAGCAGAAATGGGTCTAGCAAGCAGAAATGGGTCTAGGACAGTTTAGCTTGACGCGTTGCTGTTCATACATTTTATCATCCGTGTAGCATTGTTATTTCCAGAGCTTGCATAGCAATAGCATTTTATTGCACTATGGAATTCCATGCTAGTGTTTGGCTCTCCTTGTAATTGGGGGGGGCAGTTTATGAACACTTACAGTTTCATAATTGGCTGCTATTCTTATGTCTAAATTTACAGTGTTTGCTTGAAGTTATAACTGTTTTTACGCAAATGATTTGTATGCAAACTCTATGATCAGGGGGGGGGGTTATATTCATGCAGTTATATGGGCCTATAAGTGGTGGTGGTTTATTTAATGTGATTACTTACTGATTACTGACAAAATGTTAGTCTAGTCCCTGGCCTCATTCAAGAGGGCTGTACAAATCTTGACCTTTCATTAGGCTTTTAATTTACTTTGTTTTTAGTCCCCTGTTTAAAGTTTAACTTGATTTTTATCATTTGTGTTTTAGCACGTTGGACCAAATATTTTCATATAACTGTTTATGGGTTTGTTTACCATTTTTGTGAGCTGCCTTCTGATGTATTATACCCCAGAGGTAGGAGGAGACATCCTATTAAACTCAAGTTCAAATAAAGTCATAATTGCATGTCCGCTGGTTGCTGGCAGAAGCAGGCTGTTCTGTGCCTCCTTCACCCACTTCGAAGTCCCATATAGAGAGAGCAGGGAACTGTTTTGAAGTGTGGGGCACTTTTGGGTTTGTTTTTTTTGCGAAGAGAGAGCTGGGAAATGCTTTGAAGTGCGGGGCACTATTGGGTTTGTTGGAGAACAAGAGACCAGGGAGCATTGAGTTGTCCCTGCGGTGAGTCGGCCATGTTGAGGTGTCCCATAGTGAGTTGACCGTAGAGAGTTGGCCGCAGAGAGTTGTCCTATACCCTTGAGATGAATAGATGAAATGGTCAGGCCATCATGTTTTAGAGAGTTTTTCAGTGCTCACTGCCTCTGGGTTCAACCCAACTTCCTTAGGATTTCCATGCAAACAAAAGATGAAGTGGTCATTCTAATCTGTATTTCTGATGTTGATAGCCTTCCTATTTAACAAAAAAAGAACAAAACATTAGGAACTCAGCCCTGTCCACTCAAAAGTAAGTTCTAATGGCTGACATGATGTGCAGCAATACACAATAGTCACTGCACATGTGTGAGGACTGGTACAGGTTTGTAAGGCAGCCCTGACACTCTTAGGAACAGGCAGTTGCACAAGCAGTGCTATCAGGGTTTTCCTCATTTGTGACCATGTGGGAAACTGCGGTAGCACTGCTTGTACAATCTCCTACTCTTAACAGTGTCAGGGCTGCCTTATGAGTCCACAGCAGCCCTGGGGCATCATATTTCAGCAATGCAACTCTGCAAATCATGTCAGCCACTATGGATTTGCACCCAAATAAGTGTGCACAACAGGATTTACTTTCAAGCAAAGAGGCACAGGATTGAAATACTGGACACATGCAATGCAGTGCAAAGTGCTGGGTTTGGTTGTGGGAAATACAGGTTCAAATCTTTGCTCAGCAAAGATTTATTGAAGGCCTAGTGGAAGTCATTATCTCTCAGCCTGACTTGTTGCAAGGATTGTTGTGAGGATAAAATGGGATAACTCCATGCATGTCTCCTTGTCCTTAGCTTCTCAAAGGAAAAACAATTTAAACTGTAAGTAATTAATTTTTATAGGATTGCTTCCATATACATACACTGAAAGTATGCACACATACAAAACACTATGCTTCAAGCAATACAGCTCTATGAATGAAATGACATCATCAAATATGGTAATGGTTAACTGAACTTGCAATAAGCAATATGGAGTGCAGAAAGGTCATTCAGATCCTTGTTAGCAATTCTGAGGACATAACTTCTGAGGGATGTTACTTATTTCAGAGTGCAAGTGTTCCAACAGCCCTTTTAATTCCTAACGATACCAACATTCACTAGGTTTGCAGGGCCAAGCAGTTTGGTAACCCAAATGCTCTTTACCTTGCATAGAAATAGTCCCTGTGATCTGCTTAATCATCTTGCTGATTGTTTAGTTCTGGAGTAAATCTATGTAAAATCTTTGATAAATGAAAAGTTTTTGGGTGCCTTTGAGCATATCTTCAAAGACAAAATTATATGGGTCAAAGGAGCACTCTCAGAATATTCTAGTTAACTCCGACAAAGATGGATACATTTCATGGCCAATTCCCAAGCTCTTATGCCTATGCTACACAACTGTCCTTAATGATAAATGACAGTCATCTATGGTGAATGGAAATTTTTCTCTCTAATCTCCTGCTCACAAAGGTGGCATTATCGTCACATTTTCTTATTGTAATTGATCAGCTACAGAAATATGGAGCTGAAGCGTCTAATTACTGGGTTTCTTTTAGTTACGTGACAAAACATATCTTAAGTACATAGCTGTATTTCTGAAAGTTTGCTGCTAATTATACCTAAATATATTAGGTGCCATAGAATTCAAGCAACTTTTAAAAATATAAATTGCACTTCTCAGACCTTTCGGGAATTCAAAGTATAAACAAAACAAATGTTGAATGCTGCTTTGTGGCTGCATAGCTCATTTCTATATTTCATGTGAGTCTGTTCAATTATTGAAGATATCAAAGAAATTCCCCATATTTCATTTTAATTGAACTACCTTCTTATCTTGGAGCACTTGTTCTGCCCCCTTTTATCCTCAATTCACAAGGAAGGCTTATACAATATTCCTTCTTTCTTCCACCTCTTGTCCTCAAAATAGGATTGCCAACTTTTATTTGAATATACCTAACTACTTTATATAATCAGACCACTGGCCAGGCTACAGCCCAATTTTGTCTAATCTGATTGAGAGCAACTCTCAGAGGTCCTTCCCATCACCTGCTACCTGATTTTAACTAGAGGTTAAAATCCCTCTACTGAACCTTAGCTCTTCTGCATGCAAAATGTGTGCTCTGCCTCTGAGCTGTGGTCCCTTCTGCAACTTTACAGGTCCTCCCCAACTTCTGATTTGAACAGACCCTTGAACAGTAGCCTGACCTGCAGTAAATAAGCAGATGATACTGTTTTGCTTCATGCCATGAAAAGTTTCACTTGTGACATCTGCATATCAGATTTCTATTAAAGGCACAGAAGCAGGCCAGGCGTTTTTTCTTTTTCTGCTGGTCAGTTGGCAACTCTATTCCAACCCTTCAGAACAAGAGAAATGTTGTATGTATAAAGTTCATAATGTAATGTAATAATCAGCTACCACCAATTCATAGCCTATAGATAGAGCATCTGGCCTGCCAAGCAAGGGACTCCAGTGCACCACCACACACAATGCTATTCATGTCGGGTAGGATCTGTTGTAAGAAAAGGAGATATGGAATGGCAGAGATAAGGAATGATAATGCCATAGGCAGATAGCTTGGCAATCCCTCATATAGTTATCTAAGATTTCTGAGTTATCTGGAAGTATTTGGAGTAGCAGATAGAGTTGTCTGTATCTTCCAGTAAAAGGCTTGAGATCACTCAAGTGGTCTGTCAAAAGAACCTGTCACAGGATGCTCATGGACCTCGGAATTCAAATTTTCTGTCTAAATGGAATTCTAATTCTGTCTAAGTTAAAACCGCACAACTTGTGATCCACCCAGCCAAATGTAGCAGCCATTTATTTTGCCCTGCCAGGTGCTTGATAATCCCCCTATTTTTGCAGTTCCAGGTAGCTTATAAAAACAAGAGGTTTATCAAGCTCCTGCTGTAAGACTGTAGATGGCAGATAGACTTTGTTCAGCTTGCTAGGTTATTAGATGAGGAATCCTACTTTAATCACTCGTGCAGCCTTGGCCCAGATTCACTAGACCCTCTGAGACCCTCTGAGCAATAGAGACTGTGATGTCAAAGCAGCTGAGTCAATGGTAGTCATGGAGGATGTGGCATCAGAGGGCCTGATGGTAGGCCAGAAAGCCAACTCCCTTGCAAGAGTAACACAGGCCTATCAGAACAGATCAGGCAGGCTACAGCAACAAGAGAGTTCTGACATCAAGAAGAAAATTACAAGCATGGTTATTTTTTGTAAGTTATTGTGTTTAGTAATAGGACAACAATTGATTTACATGCATTAAAAGGGAAATTGAAGATTACCTGGAAATAAATTTGATACCATGTCTATCATGGGCAGCACCAGAGAGGGGCATGGGTGGGCAAGCCCCACCCCTTTTCGAACAACAGGATTTATTTCAGTGGAAAGGTGTTCAGGATGAGAGTGTTACTGTAAAATATATTATTATTTCTTTTTCAAAAAACTAACATGTGGGACACAGCTCCCCCACCCAGAAATGCACGTTGCCTATCTCTCCCCCCACCCAGTGCACCTCCAATGTAAATCTGTAATGTTTCCATGCTTTCAAAATACAGACCTCAGATTTGTATTTACAGTAGTTGATGATGGCCTTACAGTACAGACCATAATTTAGAAATATATGGCAAACTGAGTTGCCTCAAAGGATAACTTGTAGGGTGTTGTGTATTTACCATTTGTAGATTCTTTGCTGTTTGCTTGAGGGAACTCCAAGTCCACAGCCACTGGAATATGTGATGTCCTCTCTGTGCTCTGCAGTAGTTTCAAAAACACCTGCGTGGAAAGAGGGGAAAGGCAGATATGAGATTCTCCTTAATATGGCTAGAATTCTGCACACAGTTGCACATGCTAACCCCTGCTAACTGGGCAAAGAGGCACCTTTTTAATGTGGTGAGTCTCTTTATTTAGCTTGGGGAGAGTAACTGGCCCTATCCACCCCCAGCACAGTACCTCCAGTGACTGTTGCTGGTGTCTATCTTATCTTTCTTTTTAGATTATGATCCCTTTGGGGACAGGGGTCCATCTTGTTTGTTTGTTTGTTATTTCTCCATGTAAACTGCTTTGGAAATGTTTGTTGAAGAGCTGTATATAAGTTGTTGTAGTAGTAGTATAATTTACATAGTATGTAACGATTTTAGTATGGGGATATTAACTTCTTGCTTAAAATGTTTAGGGGCCTGTTCCAAAGTAAACTATTTTCTGTTTCACACCATGCAAAGTGGAAACATGAGCATCACATATATGTACATGAATGTATATTTTACTGAAATTACTTTTAGAAAGAGAATGTTAATCTGTTCTGATAGTGCCGCACTGTTTGCAATTTCTAGTTCCTTGTATGGATCAAAAATAGTTAAGCTCTCTTTCTTCAATCCACTCTTCCATCCATTGTTCACATAAGATGATGCAATATTCCTGAATGGCCACAGCAGTGGTCTGCAATAACATTGTAAACAATGGCCCGGTTCACACATACAAATGAACCGTATTTAGCATTAAAGATAAAGTGTGCCGACAAGTCAGTGTTGACTCCTGGCAACCACAGAGTCCTGTAGAGTAACAGTATTTAGCACTAACTGGAGTTAGAATTCTAAACTCCAATTTGCACCACAGATGTACAACTAACCACAGTCAGTCCGCCTGAAGTGGAGGGAGAGGGGAGCCCCTCCTGCTGCACAGCCTCCAAGCTGATCCATCCCAGCCCACTCTGCGGTCAGACTGTGGGCAAAGCATCACCGTGTCAGCCACTCAGCTGCGATTGGACACGATCCCCAGAGGGGCATGCCTTGCGAGATTGGGCATTTTCAGAACACCGCACCCACCCTCAGCAGTGGAAGCGCACTGAAAGCCCTTTAAATGCCTGGCAATGTCAGCACCACTTCGGCCAACCATGGCGGCGGGGGAGCGGGGGCCCAGGAGGGATGAAATCCCACTTTCTTTGAGGGAGGGGAGGGGAGAAACCACATTCATCAGAATGGCATATGCAGATGGGGAAGAGCAAAGATTGCTGGGGGGTCTATCCCACCAACACCCAGGGAGATATAGCGAGGGGAGGCCCCAACAGAACTCTCCAGCCACAGCCATCCCAAAGTTGCTACAAGCAGCTCGCTGCCCAGTGGGCTGACATTCTCATGAGAGGGCCAGTCTACTGGGGATATACCGAAGCCCATGAAGGCACTATCCCCACCTGCGAGCTCACAAGCTGAACCGGCCACTTAACCACCATGGAATCCAAGGGGGCCCCTGCTCTAGTGAGGCCCACGACTATCCTATTGAAAAATTGAACAAGAAAAATAAAATGTTCCCTTTCCCCTCATCCCTCTTCTGCATTGCATGCACCCTGGAAAACATCCCCACACCCCATCTTCAATATCTTGGCTGCACACGCAGCCATGGGAAGGTCCAACAAGACATCACATTCACGTTGTCTTGTTCATGAGTAATAGGGCTGTGACACACACACACACCACTTCCCCACCCTTTCTTTGTAAAGAAAATAAAAATAGAACAGTTCCCCCTGAAGCCTCCCCACATGGATCCCCTTTGTGGACCTGCAAGCACCCAGAGGGCATCTGGATGCCACCTTTCCTCTATCCCTGATGTGTGTGCAGTGTTGGTGGAGGAATGGACACAGCCACAAAGCTTTCTGTCCATCCAGGACTCCCAACTCCCAGTCTGCCCTACCACCATATGCAGATTTGTAGATGTGGGGATGGATGGGAGAGGGGAGCCCACCCCCATCTCTGGACAATGCTGGAGGGGGAGGTTGCTGTTCCAGGGCGATGGAAAGAGTACACCTGTACACATGGATGTGCAGGCAGGAAGGGGGCACAGGATCGCAGCAGCTTGCCTGTGGTACCCAAAACTTGGAATGAGCTCCTCAGGATAGCTGTCCCCACAACCGCAAGCCAGAAACCACCCTCTCTCTATCCAGAGCACTCAGGGCCTGTCGCTCTTGTGAGGAAGATGTTAGGCAGAGAAAGGGATGTTTTGTCATCTGTCATCATGGCAGATTTGTCTGGGCAATTTGCTTCTTTCCTCCTCACTCTGATGGTCCCTCTCATGAGCAGTTTGGGGGCATCCCTGAGGCCTGTCACCCTCATGCTTGGACACTGAGCCCTGGGTCGGCCTGCAGTTTCCTTGAAGAAGGATCTCAGCTGACCCAAAACTGCCCTCACTTACTTGTCCTGCTCATGAGCTAGCATCTGTGGGCATCCATCCCAAAAAGGGGAAGGCGCCAGGCCCCCCTTCCCCAACCTTTCTTAGTTAAAAAGTAGAACTTGTCCACTCTGGAATCTCTTGGGGGGTCAACCTTTTGGACATGGTTCATAGCACATCCAAAATAAAGAAGCGGGAGGATGATGTGGGAATCGGGCTGCAGAGAGGACCCTTCAAGACAATCGAAACTCCCGGGCCAGGGCTCACGTTACGGTGTATGTAGAACTGCAGGCGGAGAGATTCCCGAGATAAATAGCCCCAGTTTACAGCCACCCCAGAATGGCTGCCTTGCATGTTGGGGGTTGCATGAAGGGGTACATATCTCCACACTGTGAGTGGGATGGCAGGGCACTGAGTTTCCCAGTCTTGCAGTCGCCAAGACTGGAAAAGCACTTGCCCACAGGCCCATCCCCACAGCTTTCTTGCGTGCAGCATTCTCCCTTGCGCCCTCTAGTAGAGCTCAAAAGGTGGGGTTGCGGCCTGTCGCTGTTGCCAAAAACCATGACTGCCAGCTTGTACAGGAGCAGCACTTCCACGCGAAGTTTGCACCAGTTCCCCATAGATGGTTCTTCTCATAAGCAAAATTTAGGAAGCAAACCTCTCCCTCCCCGGGAAAGGGGCTGGGCCCCACTTCCCCATCCTTATTTGGTGAAAAATAGAACTTGGCTGATCTGGAATCCCTTCCAGGGTTTCAGACCCCTCCAACTGCACCTCCACAAGAAAAAATTGGAATTGACGGTGCGCGTGAGCTGCGGAGCTGGGCCTTCCAGCCATTTGAAATTCCGGAGCCAGGGTCAGTGTCACGGCATATGTCGATCTTCAGGTGCAGAGATTCCCAGGAGTGGACAGCCCCGGTTTCAAACTGCCCCGGGTTGGCAGCTTTGCACGTTGGGGGCTGTGGGTAGCAGCACACATCTCCACATTGGTGGTTGGTTTGTCAGGGTGCTGGGTTTGACAGTGGCTTGACTGTGGTCGTCAAGACCGGGAAAGCACTTGCCCGCATCCTGCAGCTTTCTTGCATGGAGCATCCTCCCTCACTCCCCTTATTCTGCCACTGATATGAGATTGCAATCTATAGAGTCATGGGCTGGTGGTTTAGCCTGCAACACAAATACCATCATGTAAATTTCCAGTAAGTGCCCAACAGACAGTTCTCATGAGTAAGAGCAAAAATTTCCCCCTAGGGAAGGGGCTGGGGCCCCCTTCCCTACCCTTACTTGGTGAAAAATAGAACTTGGCTCTGGAATCCCTTCTGGGGGCCTGCCTTTCAGACTCTGCCAATAGCAGCTCCACACAAACCATTTGCATAGATGGTGCAGGCACTGGGTTGTGGAGCTGGCCCTTCCAGCCACTCAAAATTGCCAGGCTAGGGCCATCATGGTGATATATGTAGATGAGCCACCACAAGGCATCCCAGACAAGAGGAGGTGGCATTTCAAGCAATCCCTGCCAAGCCACCTGTGCATGATGGGCAGCGAAACCCATGCATATGTGCTGTGGGGCGATGTCAGGCCTTTGTTTGAGAGCTCAGAAGAGGAATGGGAGGCAGTGGATTTACCTGAGGATCCCAAGAGCCAGCTTTGTGATCAGAGTGAGGAGGCACTCGAGGAAGGCTTAGTACAGGAAGCAGAGCAGAGTGATGAACGCTCGCTGCCAGTGTTATCTCCCAGGGCACACAGGCACACGAAGCAGCTTGACCAAATCAGGTCGCAGCAGTTGCTTGCAGCGTTCACAAGACTAACTGAAGGCGGCTGAATGGGTGGAGCACTGATTGATTCCAGCTAGCAACCTGCTATAAATTCTGCAGCTTCACTCTGCCACACTGCTGGAGACAACTCGTCAGAGAGCCTTAATACCTCCCTCCATGACGCCTTGGACCCTTGGACTCGGGATCTCTGGAATCTGGTGAGTGACCCTCGTTGTGGTGGAATGCAGATTCAACTTGGTGCTTGGTAGTGATTTGTTCTCTTGTGCTTTTTACAGATGCTGGGTGAAAACCTCGTGCCTGCCTGAAGTATTGTACCCGGAGACATCTCTTTGCCTGCTGCTGCGTCGTAAATTATGGACAGCTCATCGAGTGTGGCAGGTTTACAACAGGCCATCTGGCTGCCAGGTGAGCAGTTGTGATCCACCATCCACCGAAACCAGGAAAGGTGTTGCTGGGGTTCCCTTCCCCATGGCATGCAGGGATGTAGTATCCTGTCTGGGCATCCGCAGCCCTATGGCCCACATGTGTGCCACCATGGCCTGTCACTTGTATGAGAAAGCAGTCCTGGTCTGTAAAGGTAAGGTGCTATCTGGATGCCGTACCTGCATCACATGAGAATTCTGATAGCTTCCCGGGATGGTTCGTCTCATGAGTATGACTTATGAAGGAATAACTACCACCCCCAGGAAGGGGCTGGTTCCTCCTTCCCCACCCTTTCTGTGTGAAGAAAAGGACTTGGCTGCTGCAGCTGCCCTGTTCGGGTCTGCCTTTGGGCTTCCCCCACCCAGAGCCATATGGGGGTGCCCTTCTTGTGCTTCCACTTGGGGTGATTGTGCTTGTGGACACCCTTGCCTGTTGCCCCTGGGCAACTTTGTGCCTTGATAGGCTGGCTGGTCTGGGGTGGGGCATGTCAGTGTTCCTGTAGCCTGGCAACTCCATAGCTGTGCAGATGACAGGAGGGGCAGGGCTGATTTTCTGAGAGGCTGCCAGCAAGCAGCTATGTCCTCAGGAGGGTCTGCGCCACATGCCTCTATGATTGGAGTTAGGAACTAAGAGTTTAACTGCAGTTAGGGACAGGTCTGGCTTCGGGCGTAACACTTCAGCTGCATAACCTCAGTTATCGGCAGCAAACTATGAGGAAAATCACAGGTTCAAACTGGAGTTTGTCGGAGCAGATTGGAGTTAACTTTTGAGGTTTAACTGCAGTTTTCTGTGTTTGGGAGTACTGCAGTTACAAACACTGTTAGCTTTAACTGCACTGTATGTCTGAACCAGCATGCCTGTATGTCTGAACTGGCACGATGTGAGAGGAAAGAGTACCTGGCTGACCCCATCTTCCTGTCATTCTGCTATCAAAAAGCACAGAACTCACTTTCGCAACCTTACTCTTCAGTTGGATCCAGTCAACTATGAGGGAGTCATTCAGTAAGAACAGGAAGGAAGGAAGGAAGGAAGGAAGGAAGGTCAAAAGACCATTTCCTAGAGACCAGAAAATTGCAACATATCATCCCAAAATTGGGGGTAGCAGAAGATGATGTGCTTGCAAGCACCTGGAAAACTGCATTATATACACAGTGTCTACAGGAAAGTATACATTTTATTTACGCTCGGTTTTCCTTCATCCTTGTCACACTCTACTGCTCCTATTGTGAGTGGTTTGCGTTTTGACCCTTTGGAGAGCAAAGGAAATCAATAGAGAAATTGCAGTTATTTGCAAAGTGCTGGTAAGGAGACTGTACTATCAAACAAAAATATTATCCTCCACCTATTGAAAAAATATGAGGTTTATTCTTTTATAGTAGATCTGAGGAGCAAAAAAACCCCTGCTATCAAGAAATAATCTGCAGCAGAAGAGTTGTGGTTTATTATCTGGAGAATCTTTAATGCAGAGAATTCTAGGAGGGAGGAGAAAGAAAATTGACAACCTCTAATTAGGATGAGTACAATTCAAACAAAATCACTCATTTTTGTTCTAATGGCTTGTTCAATACCATGAGCTAGTTTCATGCACTGACACAGAGAAAATTTTGTAGGGACGCAAGTGTTCCTTTGGAAGTGGGACCATGGCCATCCATCCAGACTGATGAAATGAGAATCATTCCTTTACCAATTTCTTTGCAGGACTGGCTCCAGGATTTCAGGCAGGCCAGTGCACCACCAAAAATGTCAGATCAATTCCAACCTGGTCAGACCCCCTCGCCCCCAGTGTTGGAGAAACGAACTTGACTTCCCTAACACCATAAGAGTCAGAACTGGATCAGAACCAACCTTTTAACCTGACATTTTACTGACATTCCTGTCAGATCACCACCCCACATTTACCCCCTGCCTCCGTCTATCCTAACCTTTAAAGTTTAAAAAGAGCCGCTGCCAGCACTCCAGGTCACTACTGAAACTATTGCTAGGCTGCTGTGTCACCGGGTCTCCACTGGAGGCCTCTGGTGCTGTTGATGAGCTGCCACCACCTGCTGGGCTACGTCACCAGGTTGCACAGTTGGGACTCCATTAGAGGCCTCCGACACTGGTGTTGCTGTTGCTGCCAGTTGCCAAGCTATACCTGGGCCTCCATCAGAGGCTGCTGGCACTGCTGTTGCCATAGGCCACTGCACTCCTGGCCCTCCATCAGAGGCCTCCTGTACTGGCGACAATCTTCATTGTGTTAAGTGGGGCTATGAAAATAGTTATTTTGACGTTTATAGGAATGCCCTAAAGGACCTTGTGGTGATCATGAACGGCAGTACCTCGAATACAGGCTCACACAATGGAGTGGGTCTCACGATCAGTGAGACCCGGTTTGGGGCAGTGAGCACTGGGCGGCCGGATCGGCCACCCACACGATGGCTGGCTCCGTGACGGAGCCGGCAGGGGGTGGGGGGAGTGGGGACGTGCAGCCCCCGCAAGCCCCAGTATGCCCTGCACGAGCATGCAGGGCATACTGGGGAGACCCCCGGAGCCGGGAGGCGGCTTTTCGCCTCCCAGCCGGGGGGGGTCTACTCGTGAGTAGGCATGGCACAAAGGCGCACCACAGCTACTCACGATCCTAAAAAGCAGGTTTGCTGGAGCGCTCGCTCTGCAAACCTGCTTTTTAGCAGGGGTTCTCGAGCGGGTTACCCGCTCAAGAACCACCGGGCTTGGCTGCGAGCCCAGTGGTTCTTATGGTCTGCTAGCCCGATTTTTGTTGATAGCGAGAATTGCCCCAATATGTATGGCAATACCCCTGAATACAACTTTGCACAAAAGATATCAGGTTTCTCAGAACTTGAAACCATTATGAGTGCATACACAGTAATAGCATATGCTATATATTAATACAGTATTAATACAGAATTAATTTAGTATTAATTGCAATTCATGCAATTCAAATACACTACACAAGATGTTCAAACACTCCTGCTCGATGGCAGAGTCACTTTTTGAAATTGGTGTCTCTTGTATATTTAGCAGAGAGACAGCTCATGTCCCTAAGCAACCCAACATAGTGTCTCTCCCAAGACTCTTTGGGACAAGAAACCGTCTTCTCATTGTTTGAGAACCACTTTGGGAACATATTTGTTGAAAAGCACAATATACATTTTCTAAATAAAGACATCATCCTTCTTGAGTAGACCTGTATCATACAGCAAAGGGCATATTCTTCAACACAAGAAACAAAAGATGCTAAGTAAAGTATTACAGATTTTTCAGCAAATCCAATGCCAAATAATATAGGAAACAAGTTACCTCTTCCAGTGTAGTATCAGAAATGCCATAGCCAGTCACATGGAGACGCTGAAGGTTTTCATCCAAAGTCTGGAAAAGGCCTTTAAAGGAAGCCTTATCAGCCTCTGTTGGGATCATATAGGTCAGCTCACTCCCACTGTTTTCTTTCAGGAATGCTTGTGGAATGTAGGCCTGAACCAGAGATGTAACATGAAGGGTATCTCTGGGGTCTTCAACTGAAAATGCAAAGGGCTGCATAGAACAAGGAAAAATAAAAGAGCTGAACAAAAGGGATTTTTGTAAAGAAAAGTTGAAGTTACAAACATTAGGTTTAATGCTGCAAATAAGCAAACAAGTATAATTTCACACTTTTAGGTAAGCCTGTGTGTGTTGTACACTAAAATATACATATTCTGCAGATGTTGTGCCATGAAAAGCTAAATTCTACAACATACATATTATGTAAGTTAAGCACATTTTCAGGGCTTATTTTTACATATTTTATTCTGCTGATCACAAGGAGTGGGGCAAGGAGCTATTCAGGATAGTGAAGGTCCACTCCTCAATTCTAGAGATATTATTCTGCCACTCATTTAGCTTTTGAGATTCATATACATTGTCCAAATAAATTCTTAAGCTTATCTCTGAAGATTTAAAGACTTGTGTTTTTAAGAAGTGCTGAAATTCTCAGTGAGTTGAATTGTATTATATGTATTTTTCTGCACCTAAAAATGAATGAAAATGCATGTTCCTGGTTCAATATAAATGCATAAATTTCACCTTTTGAAGATCAAAACATTAAACAGGATCAAGATTTTATTCATCCATTTTACATGTGACACACAACTGTGTGTAGCAGAGCTGTGATACCAGTTTTAAGCTGAAAAGCAGCTCCAAGTAGCAGGAGTGGAGCTATAATAGGGTGGACAGGTTCAAAGAACCCGAGCTGCCCAACATCTGGGGCTGTCTGACTCACCCCGCACCCACCCGGTCCTTATTTCCCAGCCATGTTTGTTGCAGGGAGAGCGTTATGTCCACACACAATATGGCTGGGAAATGTGCACTGGAGGGCTTGCACAGCCCTCCTGGGCTCTGATCACACCCCCTTGCATGTGATGTCACATGCAAGGGGGCATGGCCAAAGCCCCAGAAGAGCTGTGCGAGCCCTCAGGAGCTCATTTGCCTGCCGGGTGCATGTTTTTCCCTTTCTCTCCCTCAACCGAGGGAGAGAAGGGAAATTGATGTCCCCAGCAAGCAAACACTAGCTGGGAATGAGGCCCAGAGAGCTCACATGGGCCCCACTAGGGCTCTGACTATGCCCCCTTGTGTGTGACATCACATGGAGAGGTGTTGCTGGCACACACATGCTGCACCCCCGCCCCCCAAAAATAATACAGCAGGGACACAAGGGATGGGGGTGAACACAGGTCCCACTCCCCTTGCTACACCACTGAGTGGGAGGTAATTGGCAGTGGGGAAGTGGAATGGAGCACTTTTCTCCACTTACCATTTTACCACTCTAAACTCATCACCTAAACAGGTTTCCCCCTACTTGGAGTTCCAAAAAAAGCATGCTTCCTAGGAGAAACACACAATGGAAACTTGTAAAAGGGAGGGAGACTGGGAAGGCCATTTTGAATGGACAAATTGTGAGCTGGGGAAAAGTTAAATGTCCCCTCCTCTGCCTCTTCTTCTCTTAAATTCCCCTGTCCCCAAAAATGCTTCTTACCAAAAAGAAGAAAAGAAACCTAAAATGGTTTTAGTTCACTAATGGTGCAACAGGGAAATGACTTGACTAGCAAGCCAGAGGTTGCTGGTTCGAATCCACACTGGTATGTTTCCCAGACTATGGGAAACACCTATATCAGGCAACAGTGATATAGGAAGATGCTGAAAGGCATCATCTCATACTGCGGGGGAGATGGCAGTGAAAAACCCCTCCTGTATTCTACCAAAAAAAACCCACAGGGCTCTGTGGTCGCCAGGAGTCGACATCGACTTGACGGCACACTTTACCTTTAGCTTTAAAAAGTTACTGTACTTTATCTCTAGTGCCCCCAGCTGCTTGAAGCAGAGCATTGATGATTATGTTTTGGACACTGAAACACATTCACTCGATTTGTAAAGTCTTTTATTTGTTTTTATTATACACATTAAAGTGGTCTAAGAATTTTGTCTGAAGAACTGGAGTATGCATATTTCATCGCCGTTATATCATCATCTTTTTTTAAGGCATCAACACTCAGATACACACACGTGCTTTATCTTACAATTAGTCACTAATCTTGAGTAAGCTTCTAGAAAGATCAAAGCATGCCAGAATTTTTAGCACACTGGCAGGGAAAAGCAAAGTGAGAAAGGGGCCCAAAGGATAGCCCACAGTCACAGTATACAGTTCTACTGCTAAAGCTCAGCCAGTCTGGCTTACAAACCATCTGGATAGGAGACTACCCAGGAACCTTACTTGAGTTGTTCTGAGCACCTCAGAAGAACAGCAAACTATATGTGCAATTTAAAAAAATGAAAATCATGTTACTTACTTCTTATACTTAATGCCATCCAACCCCAGCACAGCATCCCTCCAGTGGCTATTGCTGGTGTATACCTTATGTTTATTTTTAGATTGTGAGCCCTCTGGAGACAGGGATCCATCTTTATTCATTTATTTTTATTTCTCCATGTAAACCGCTTTGGGAGTTTTTGTTGAAAGTGGTATATAAATATTCATAGCAGTAGTACTGCACACACTTGCAAAAACTTCTCTACATCATTCTGTAGTTACCAGTATATAGGAATTGCAACATTCTTCCTTCAGAATTCCATACAACTCCCCAAGGAATTTGGCCACCAGATAGATTGACTGATTGATTGACTGTTGAATTTATATACCGCCTTTTATTAAAAACAATCCCTAGGTGGTTTACAAAAATTAAAAAACATACAATGAAATGACAATACAAATATTAATCTAAAAATATAAAACAAATCTAATTTAAAATCTATAAAATACAAGCATAAAAACTATACATGGGTAAAAACACATAGAAGCAGCAATAGAAAACAATCATGTAAAAGTCTGGATAAAAAGTCAAGATTTAAAAAGCTTTCTTGTTAAGAAAGTTTTGTATTCAGTTAAGTCTTTTGGGCAGGTTTGTCTGCCCAAATAATTCTTCTCACCACCGCCTTACTTTCTCTGATAAGCAATTTCAAACAGCCAGGTTCATTGGGTTTCTATCACTCATGCAATCAACAGCCATGGAATGCTGCATTCAAGATGGTAGCTCCCAAATTGCCTTGTTGTCTCCATCAGAATTTGTACCAATATATGATACTTAGAGACTTCAACAGCACCGAGAAAGAGTGGGAATGGAAAGTGATAGTTGAACCTTGCAGGATCTGACATGAGACTAAAATCCTGTGAGACTGAGCACATTCGTAGTAGGTGAGTTCAGATATAATGTGAAGCCAAAATTAAAGTTTTGCTTTGCACAGTCTTTCAACCTTGTGAGCATGGTTAGAAACAAGCCAAGATCAGTCATGGCCTCCAAACCAACCAGTCTTGACTTAACCCCACACCAAACCTTGCTTTCAGATCATGGTTTGTTTCAAGAACTTTGGTTAGAATAAGCCAGGATCAGTCGGTTTGGATGCCACAATTAATCCTGGCTTGTTTCTAACCACAACCAGAACTAGTCAGGGGTGAGGAAAGCACATGCTCTCAAGGCTGAAATATATTGCCTGAAACTAAGGTTTAGTCTTGGTTCCACTTGCTGTCTGAACTGGCCCATTCAGAATAATCCCTATGATCACATTTCATTCATTCATTCATTCGATTTCTATACCGCCCTTCCAAAAAATTGCTCAGGGCAGTTTACTTAGAGACATAATAAATAAATAAGATGGATCCCTGTCCCCAAAGGGCTCACAATCTAAAAGGCAACATCAGATAGACACCAGCGACAGTCACTGGAGGTATTGTACTGGGGGTGGATAGGGCCAGTTACTCTCCCCCTGCCAAATAAAGAGAATCACCATGTTAAAAGGTGCCACCACATTTAATAGCTGTTCCTACAATAGTGTGCCTTTTGCTCAGCCCACCTTTTTTGTGAATGTTAGACTATGTCCTTGGCCATATGTTTCCTTCAGATAAGAAGGAGAACCACAGCATCTCAGCTGCCCATGCTGCAGGATAGCAATGCGGTCACTCAGTACTTCTGCTTCATCAAGGTGATGAGTGGTGAAGATCAGAGTGCGACCTATTCCAGGAAAATCAATGCTTTTAAAATAAAATAAAATAAAATAAAACATATGCAAGTAAAACTGAAGTATTAATACAACAAGGACTGAAGGACTGAAGTTAAATAAACAGACAGACAGATCTGAGAGGGGGCAGGAGCAGGCAGGACTATCAGCCACTGGCCAGCTCACCTCACTGGAAGTTGGGCAGATGTACCTGTCCCTGTTTCCAAAGATGAATTATAAACTAACACTGAATTCAGTGAGGATGTATAAAGAACAGCATCCAAAAGAAAAGATGTTTTCAAAGCCAGTCTCCTAAACAGTGAATGGGGTTGCCCAGAAGGAGAGGAGGACGGAGCAGTAAACAATGTAATCCATTACCACCTAGAATGCTACTTATAAATTTGGGTTCTTTATTTATCCAGCCTTACTTATATTTCCCAAAGAAACCTACACCCTTTTCATGGTGGACTGAAGATCCTATAAGCAGCAACATATTACTTTACATGGGGATGGGGGTTCACATGGCTTACAGAACCTACGTATATTTCATTCAGCCTCGGCTAGTTTGCAAGCACTCCGTTAACCTCATTTTTCTGCTTGTGTGCCACCGCAGCACACAGAGACACATGAGTAGACCCATGACTGGGAGGCTAAAAGCAGCATCTCAGGCTCGGGGGTCCCCCCAGAATGCCCCAAGCGGCCTCTGATCCCTGCACTCCCCACCAGCAGGATGTGGAAAGGAAGAGGAGCAGGAATGCTGGCTGATGCCCTCCACACCAGGGAGTTATCCAGACATGGATTCATGCTGAGGGGTATCCAAAGAGCGAATCTGTTTCACTGCTGCATAATTAGATGGGCTGTTCACATAGGGTTGGTTCATCTTCGCATTCTTTTTCCTGTGTGTGTTCCTATAACTTGCTCCGGGTTTTTCCTCAAACCAGTTACATCCCAGGAGGAGGCAAGAGATGCCTCCCTTCATTATTATTATTGTTTAGTTTGACAGCAGGCATTCCACAAGATTGACGTAGTTTAAAAAAAACAACAGAATGCTTAACCCGAACCAGCCAAGTCTGACCCAAATCTCTTCTGATTTTTATAATGAGCTTGCCTTTGTGATTGCCTTCATCTCCTCATGTTCCCCACCTCCACTCCAGACCATTTAAGAAACTGTGGAAGTTTAAAATCAAAACCATTGCTTTCTCTCTATGATGCAGAAAAATGCAGCCTCATGGAATCAGCTCAGACACAAAGGGCTCAGGTTCCATCGAACCTGTAGTTTCCATTGTTAAGCTTCCAGGCCTCCTCCAACAATATCTGCATATGTAAAGCCTGGTAAAGGGGAGTGAATGTTTCCAAAACGTAACAAACATTTCTTACATCAAGAAACAGGTGTACAGAGCAGGGTTGACTGTCCCTTCCATCCGTGCCCATGGAATTCTCCACTGAGACGAGTGACACAGAGAGCAGTATCTCCCCCTCTCCAACACAATAAAGGTTTCCTGATAATCAAACAGTAACCAAGGACAGTTTTGTAACCTGGATTTGAACACTTGGGATAGGATTTGTGCTGCTGAAGTTTGTTTATGGACTGAAAATAGGAGGAGGCTGGGTTTGGGGGCAGGGAGGCAAGGCTTAACGCCTCCTCTTCTGATCCCCAGCAAAAGCCCCTCCTGAGCTGCAGGCTCTTTCAGAAGCTGATCGGTGCCATTTGAAGTTTTTTTAAAAAAAAAAACAACAACCAAGTACAAGTTTTGAAAAAAGCCTAATTATTGGCAATGGCCCCTCCACACATTGTGGGAGAAGTGTTGAGGCATACCAGAAAGCTGGTCCCCCACCCCACCCCACCCAGGAAAAAAAAGGCACCACAAATAGAGGATTTTTTTTTTTTACCCCTGACATAATTCGGGCTAAGCCAGAATGTGCAGCAGTAATTCGGAGAAAATCAGAATTGTTTGTGAACTAGACCCTGATAGCCTGCTGCGATTTTGGGGTAAATCCAGCTGATATGTGGACTCTCACTCTCCATTCCAGAGGAGATGTGAACTAAAAGCCATGTGTGTATAAGTCCCCGGTACAGGGCTCACTTTGTCTACAAGGGTTTGCAGGGGTTGGACTGGGAGGTCCTGATCCAGCCCTTGCAATGCCTTTGCAAGGGCTCTGTGCCAGGAGAGGGGCTGCTGGCATCCTTGCCTCCTCACACGGAGCCTGTGCAAGAATTTGTAACAACCAGGTTGTGAGTTTCTGAATTGAACTCGAAAGCCTTTACAAGCATCAGACTGGAAGCTCCTGTTCCGGTCCTTGCAAGGATCTGTTAGGGAGGCTGCTTGCCAGCAGCTTCTTCTCATTCCCCAAGCCCCTTGAAAAATGTAGCTAAGGCAATGAGAAGAGGCTGTCAGCAAGCAGCCGCCTCTCCTCCACCCCCGCCCCCTTTAAAAATGGTTCATGGGCAGGGCGTGTGAGGCGAGGCAGCATTTTTGCCTCACCCCACATACTCAAATACCTAGTTTGCCCTGAAGAACATGGCGGCTGCTGTTGCATCCCATTTGCCCTGTGTAGAATCCAAAGGAAAGAGTTGTGGTATGACGGATAAGGCAGTAGAGTGGAATCAGGAATATTAATAGCTTAATGAAATAGCTATTATGTACAGAGAGGCAAGTGCAGACTGCTTTTCAGTGCGCTTGCTGCTTGCCGTTTGTTAGCCCTGCCTCTAATCCAGGACTGGAATACAAGTAACTAAAGCCCCATTCAAGAACTGGTCTGGATCAAGGAATGGATTAACCAAAAAACACCACACCTTGAAGGCTCACTTGCTAGCTCCTACTCATTTTGAGACCAAAACATCTTTACGGGATGTATACCTGCTGTCGTTGGTTAACACACATGCTGAAGTGTTTGTTTGCTGCCCTTGAGAACATCTCCCAGGGCAGTGTAAAATAAATGGTAAAACAAAGTTTGAATGTGCACCATAAATATCAGTTAGCAAAGGAAATACACAACAGCAATAGATGTTCTAATTCAATAAAAACTGGAACAGAGCAAAACAGTTAAAACCAGCACATGTCACATGCTGGAACACCTGGGGAAATAATAATGTCTTCATCTGGCACTGAAATAACTGCTGCAGCCGGTGAGTTTCCCTGGGGAGTGCATTCTGCAATCAAACTGAAAGTAATGAGCTGCCAAGCTTCCACAGTAGCCAATACACTTGTTTGGTTCCATGAAAGAGGTGGTGGTTGAATTGAAAGCACAGCAGATATTCAAGAGAAAGAAAAACAAGGTATCAGGAAAATAACCATATATCACCGCATCCCATTTTTTCAGGTATGGAACTAATCTTCATTCACCACTATCTCTTCCTTAATGTGCATTCAAGCATCTATACATATGTGCCTGCTAGTGTGTGTGTGTGTGTATTTTAAAAGTGAACCAGGATACAGACCCTCTCAAATACAGGTACAGATTGGAAGTGTACTGCTATAGATGTGTTCGACACAATGTAGGAGCAATTGTGTGTACAGATCTGTAAGTGCATACACTGTACACATTGTACATTCACTGAACACAACATGTGAATAGGGCTTTGGTGTAATGCATATGTGTTTTGGGAGCAAGGATTATTATTTGCGCACATGAATGCATACTCTTTCCAATATCATTAAATACAGAACACAAACATGTTCAAATATTCCTGCTTAACTGGGCAGAGAGGAACCTTTTAAAATAATACTGTCCTGTATTTAGCACAGAGACACCAACTGATCCTTTTCATCTCAGCATAGCATTCTTCCTAGTGGTTCTTGCTGGTGTCTCCCTTGTGTTTCTTTTTAGATCCTGAACCATTTGGGACAGAGAACCATCTTCTGTTTTCTTTTGCTATGTGAACACTTTGAAAATCATATTGTTGAAAAATGATATATAAATATTCTGAATAAAATAAATAGCCATATCCTCCTGATAAAAACAGATAAAACCAAGAAAACTTTATCAAAAACACATGGGGCCCATTTTAGACATTATCTTTTGGGGACCACTTTACAAGGTCCAGTCTCATGTTGAGTTGGTAGGGTATGAAAACAAGAACCACGGAGGTAAGCTCTCTGATGTTCCAGGAAATGAAGATAATTGATAGGGCAGGGGCAGGCCAAGGGATGATATGAATATTCTCCATCTGTGAAACTTCCCACAAAATTTATGACGGAGGGAGGGAGGGAGGGAGGGACTTGCTTCACAGGATCTGATAGGTTCCCATGTCCTTCACATACTTGGGGAAGGAAACAAAGCTTCCAGAACAAACATATTGGTTTCATACCTGCTCTGTACTTGAGGAGAATATCCCAGATGCTGCGACGAGAACATGGATCCACACTGCTGGTGGGCTCATCCAAGACCACGGTCTTTGAGTTACCAATAAAGGAAATTGCAATGGAAAGCTTTCTCTTCATTCCTCCGGACAGGGCTCCAGTATATTTGTTCTGATTCTGCAGTAATCCAACATCCTTCAGGGCTCTGAAGTAATAATTTAAAATGAATTTGAAATTCTTCAGTCAACTTGTAGTTTTCAATAGCAGTTGCATGAATTATTCAAAACATCCCAGGACTGTATCTGTATTCTGAGAAGGCATTTCAAGTAGCTAACTGAGCCACAGGTAATCATAGCAACAGTGGATGGGCAAGAGCAAAATCAGTTCATTGGTTGTAACTGAAGCTTCACAGAACTGTATCATATGATGGAGGGCCACAAATAATTGGCAAACAGTCGAAGCTTTCCACTGAGGTAACATATGTCAACTTGCAGCAGGTGGAGAGGTTTGGCTGAGAGACTTTGCAACCCAGCATTGATTGCTGCTTCCAGGAGTATGTAGCACTGGCATGCAGACGCTGCATGTACTGGGAGCTGTGCATGCTCTCATTTTTCAGCCCCGCATACAGTTTCAGCACAAGCAAGGGCTTTTCTGCAGTCTATAGCTTTGAGCAAGTAACGTCTAAATCAACTCTCTGGCCACTAGTTTTTATGGTGCAGTAGGACTTTTCACTTTCTTGTTACAAAGCAACACAACTGCTCTCTTGGAACTCTTTGTGGAGTGCAGATCTGTTGAATCATCTTGCCTTTTACATTTCATTCTGCTTCAAACAATTTTCCGATACCAAATATGAAGTTTTGCCTAAAATATACACAGGGGATGTATTGTCTCATTTACAGGTTTCCCAGAACCTTACACATTGACTTTGTTGGAAACCATACAGTAGTGGCTAGAGTGCTGGACTAGGACCGGGGAGACCCGAGTTCAAATCCCCATTCAGCCATGATACTTGCTGGGTGACTCTGGGCCAGTCACTTCTCTCTCAGCCCAACCTACTTCACAGGGTTGTTGGGAGGAGAAACCTAAGTATGTAGTACACCGCTCTGGGCTCCTTGAAGGAAGAGCGGGCTATAAAATGTAATAATAATAATAATTTTTATTATTATTTACTGAGTAGATTTACACAGAACTCCATCAGAATAGCGAGCTCATGTAATCAAATGCCTGTCAGTTTGGAGACAAAAGAGGGCCATCTAAACACATAATAGTAAGTCTCCAGGGTTAGGATGGAGGGGGAATATATGCTCTGAAGTTAAAATACTCCTCCAGTATATTGGGATATTTCAGGAGAGAGGGAAGGAAAAAGCACAGCTTTTCACTTTCCCATTCTCTAGAACCACCCCTCCTTCCCCCACTCTATTATTATTATTATTATTATTACATTTATATCCCGCTCTACCTCCAGGGAGCCCAGAGCGGTGTACTACATACTTAAGTTTCCTCTCACAACAACCCTGTGAAGTATGTTAGGCTGAGAGAGAAGTGACTGAAGAGAGTCACCCAGCAAGTATCATGACTGAATGGGGATTTGAACTCGGGTCTCCCCGGTCCTAGTCCAGCACTCTAACCACTACACCACACTGGCTCTCAATGCTCTCAGGGTCTGAACTTCCAGCTATTATTAATTAATAAATAATATTTATAAATATTTATTTATTTATTTATTTATTTAATTTCTATACCACCCTTCCAAAAATGGCTCAGAGCAGTTTACAAAGAGAAATAATAAATAAATAAGATGAATCCCTGTCCCCAAAGGGCTCACAATCTAAAAAGAAACATCAGATAGACACCAGCAACAGTCACTGGAGGTACTGTGCTGGGGGTGGAGAGGACCAGTTACTCTCCCCCTGCTAAATAAAGAGAATCACCATGTTCAAAGGTGCCTCTTTGTCAAGTTAGCAGGGGCAGCCCCAAACCTGGCCCTCTAGTGCTATCAGCAGAGCTGGGGATTAAAATGTTATTCTCTTTCTCTTCCCCCTCCTGAAACTCCCCACAACCATGGGGAGGCATGAATGGCTCTACAAGGCTTCTGTTCCAAATTTCCTGGACTTCTGGAGTATTCTTTTTAAGGTCTGATGATACACTGCAATTGGTTTTGTTCTGGGCTTGGTTTTTTCTTTTTTTCTTTTTGGCAGGGGGATAGTTTTTTGCAGATCCTAATTGATTATCCATAAATACAAAGAACTCAGTAATAAAGACTGTGGACATGATCTACTAGAAAATTATCTTCACACTGGGAAGAGCATTGGAGTAGTCTTACACAGTTTATCTCAATTGTGGTTTGTGCCCTATACTAAAACTGTCACTTGCAAATGTATGGTTGCCTACATTTTTGTCATAATCACCTATTTAAGACATTTTCAGTTGATCTGATTGCCTCCTTAATTTTAATTTTACCCTACGGCCTGACAGTCTAACTCTGTTGTAACGTTTTACTTTTTAATTTATTTATGATTTTAATTTTCATTATGTATTTTTATTATTGTATTCTTGATTTGTTGTGAGTCACCTTTGGGGCCCAAATTATAGAATATAAAGTCCAATAAAAGAACACAAAATAGCATGTTTACTTTGGAGGGATTTTATGGTTAAAGATTGGAACATCTAGCCAATTCATCAGTTAGAGCAATATATTAAAACATTTTGATTAACTAACAATTAATTGGACAGCAGATTTTTAAAATTATTTAAAAATTACTTTAATACTAGTACTTACAAAAACTGTAGACAGCAAGCACTGTTTTAATAGAGACATTTCCTCCTGTGAAAGAAGGGGGAATGCCTCTTCTAAGAAAATGCCCGCTGAAACCTTATTTGAAATGAGCTTATACTCTTGTTTCCCAACTTTCGGGCCTTGTATTTGATCATCTGCCACAAGATGTGGTGATAGCCACCAACTTAGATGGCTTTAAAAAGGGATTAGACAAGTTCATGAAGGACAAGTCTATCAATGGTTACTAGTCTGGATGGCGATATGCTACCATCAGGTTCAGAGGCAGTATGTCTCTTCACACTGCAGGGGTGCAATGGTGGGAAAGAAGATATGGCTCCATCTCCTGCATCTGGTTGGCTACTCAAGGAAACAGAATGCTGAACTACATAGGCCTTGGCTTGATTCAGAAGTGCTCTTCCTTTGCTTACATATTCTCCATTTCTTTCTTTGCCTCCCCCCCCCACCCCGCCTTTATTTCAATGACGTGTCTTCTGGTTTTTGTTTGGGAGTTGATGGGTGAGTAGGACAGAGGGAAGGTAGACGTTTACAGACCTGTCTGCTGTTTAGGTTCTTTTGCTTTCAATGCTGAATTGTGTATCAAAGAACTTACCAAGAAACTGAATTTTTATAATCTTCAGCATAATTTCAAAAGATCTCTAACCCCTTGGGCCATTGTATTAAAAAAAACCAATGTTTTTCTTTCTCCACAAGTAGTCTACCAACGCATAAGTAAAATGCTCATCAGAATCTGGGTTTGCATTAAAATAAATCTTGTTCATTTGTCAAATTTAATTTGTTCTAAACCTCCATGAATGTTAGATTAGAAAAGAGAATTTCCTTTTTGCCAGGCCTCTTTCCTGAGATTTATGCTATCTGTAACCCCAATAGCATCTCAAAAAGGAGTATCTACTTTAAAACTTGCTTTATCTGGTTCTCATGGATCTACCCAGACTTCCTGTCTTCCACAGCAACTACATGCCCTACCCATCATGATCATCATTCAAAATGCTTACTCAGCACTGTACATAAATAAATGATGAACTAGGTCTTGCCAACAGGCTTACAATATAAAATGTGAAACAAAAGGAAAGAGAATGTGGAAGGAAAAAAGAAACTGTCGCACTTGCTGGATGAAGTTAAGGAATAGTCATGATAATAGAGAGAACAGGAAGGAATGTAGCATGATAGAAGAACATCAAATAGCAAATGCAGGAGAGAAAAGGTAAATCAATAATTTCTTAAAGAAGACAACACAGCCAGTCAGATTGCCAAGGAAAGAAATAGCAATACATGATAAATATGAGAGAGAGAGAGTGCGCATGCACATGAGAGGATGGCAGTTTAGCAACAAGATGAATATTCGAGCCATGATGAGATGGGGAGCAATGAGGGAAAGCAGTGGAGGAAGAACTGCCTCTGCACTTTCAGATCTGAAATCCTGAGGCAAGCTTTCTCTCAAACTATTTCTAACCTGAAATAGTTTCTCAAATAATTCTCAAACTATTTCTAACCCGAGAAGCCCACCCACTTATCCTCCCCCTCTCTACAGCTCACCAAGAATCCAGATGAGGGCCTGTGACATCTGAGGTTGCCAGTGTCAACTCTATGACAGAGAGTCTATGTCATAGGACTCCTTGGTGCTCAGTAGTAAGAAAACAAGGCTGGTAAGTAGACAATTATCCACCAGCATGAGCTCTAGCCATCCTGCTTTCTCCACCGTGGGGCGTCTGGAGATTTTAGACTACCTTCCTCCTCCAAGCAGCTTGCCAGAGTGAGGCCAGTTCAGCTTGAGGTTCTCCTTCCACTTTTCCTCATAGTAAGAAGCCTCCCTATCCCTGATGCATTTGGACATTTGCACTTCCATGGACAGGACCCAATCTACCTCCCACTCACTCCCTTACAGGGGGCTCCACTGGCCCTTTTAAGACTTCCTGGCTGTGATGCCCCTGCTTCACTGCTTGCTTCTGCCCCCTCTGATGTCCACAACTGGACCACCCAGCCCTCATTTCCAGAGCCAGTCCATCTTGCAGCTAACTGACGCAACTCAGTACTGTCACTTCTGGGTGCTTCATAGGCAGGTCTGCCAGCTTCATCCTAAATGTGAGAGTGAGTGGACAGTGCTGTGTCTGCTCCACAGGGCCATATAAGCATATTAATAACAGAATCCTTGTATCTACCCTTTGAGGAAAGGTGACTGTCTCTGAGAAACCAAAGGTTACAACAGTGAACTGAGTAGTGGGGGGGGGAGCATGTGTTGTGCTGCTTTTCAGCAAGATTTATAACAATCACGAACCTACTGACTTGCTGCTGTAGCTGCATCTTTGTCCAGAGTGGGGCCTTCACAGACCCATAAAGCAGCAGATGTTCTTGAACAGTCAACGTGTCAAACAGGACATCATGTTGAGGACATACTCCCATCTCTGTCCGAATGGCAGTGAGGTCAGTCTCCATGTCCTTCCCATTGATGATAATGGTTCCAGAGCTAGGTGGGTACAGGCCTGTCAACATTGATCTGAAATCCAGATGAGATGAAATCAACAGAGATGCTTCCCCAAAAGGAGGATGACAGTCTGTCATCATTCATGCCTCAGAAAGAGGAAGCTGTACAGTTGCTTAGCCTCAGAGGACCAAACCCTAAAAGAAGTTCCTCAAGCTTGGAAACAAAAGAATGTAAATGATGGTGACCGTGAACTTAAGGGCTGATAATCAGACTCAGTTCAATGTGGGCCCTACTGGACAATTTTTCATTGGATTAGGTAAAATCAAACAAATGTTCAATAGGTGATCCAATTTGACCTAATACAAGGGTGTCCGATAGACCCTAAGAACATGGGAATACAGGAAGCTGCACTATACTGAGTTAGACCGTTGCTCCAGCTTCACTGTCACCAGTGACTGACAGCAGGTCTTCAGGGTTTCAGACAGGAATTGTTTGTTGTCCTACCTGGAGATGCCAGGGATTGAACCTGAGGCCTTCTATATGTGAAGCATATGCTTACCACTGAGTTACCATCTCTCCCCAGTCCCACTCTGTACCAGATCACATTGGACTGTTGAGGTGGCCTTACCAGGCAGAACTTTCATTCTTTCTTTAAAGGGCTGCTGCCTTAATAGGCAGCATCTCAATTTTCCTCCCTGGCAGCTAGACCATAATGCCCCAGAGGAAAAAGCAACATCCTTTCCCTTACTGGGAAAAATGGCCACTGGCTCTATTTGGTGCCGGGGGTGCAAAGGCAGTGCATTAGCAGACCAATGTCCTTGATCAAAAGCAGATCTGAGATGATCCTGATCTTTTAAGCAATGCACAACCCTAGTTGAAATCCATCAACATTTGTCTCAGTGCCTAGGTGGCCAGATTTGGCTTTTAAAAAGCCAAATTCTCGCTTACAGCCCATTTGACCAACGAGTATACCCCTTAGGTTCTGGCAACCTTGCTTAGCTTTTAAGGTTATCTGTCCTGAGACCTTCTGATAGGATGAGCATAAGTGTATTTATTTATTCATTCATTCATTCAATTTCTATACCGCCCTTCCAAAATGACTCAGGGCAGTTTACAATTAAAACAGAACAATTAAAATCAGTTAACAATTAAAACAGAGATCATAAAACAAAACAATTAAAAAACTCTGAAAAACCAGGTTACAACAGTAAAACCCTTTACAACAATTTGAAAACTCTGGAAGCCCAGGCCAAACAAAGCAAAACCTTTTTTAAAAAAACCCCAACACTCCCATTTGGCATGCCCAAACCCTTTGGAATGCTTGAAGTAGCCCCTTGAAAGCTGGCCAATAGTCATTATTCATACTGTATTATAATGTGCCTAATGCCTGGTTTCTCAAACCATGGGGTAAATCTTTCTGAGGGGATGCCTGGAGGGTGCATTTCTGAAGCTGGTGGGGGGCTGTATTCTGAGGCACATGGAGTCTTCCTCCTGCTAGCATTAAGTGAGCTACTTATTGGTTGTTTCCCCAAAGAAGAGGTAAATCAGCTTCTAGTATGAAAAAACCTTTGTTGAGATCCAAATGTACTGCTGTACTCATGGAAGTTCATTCTGTAAATGGAAGACCAGTTGCATTCACAAAAGAGGCTCTTTCATCAACAGCAGGGCTCTTTGTGTGAGCACAACTCGGCAAGTGCAATGGTAAGGTAAGTCTGGATCCAACCATGGAATGGGGGACACAAAAATGCAGAGATGGAGATCATCTTTCATCACACAAAGTCTTCCTACCATTCAGCAACCTTCTCAAAGATTCTTAAATTTATCAACAAGCCAAGTGCATAAGGATTTCCATGCATGCACCCATGAAACATATGGTTTGTACCAGATTCAGGGTTTCTGAAGATAGATCAATTTAGATGTTGGAGAGGGGCAAAGTTTGAGAAACACTGACCTAGTATGACCTCTTTTTCTTAATGAATACAGACATTGATGCATTTCTAGTACTTACCATTTCAAGAAAAGGCGCAGTTTTCCTGACCCAATTAAAATATTACACTGTCCAACCACTCTTCACTGTATTTCTAAACTACTTTCACATTTGGCATCTAGTATTTAAAGGGTTAGATCAGTGGTCTTATTCCCATTAGGCAGTCACATTCCTGTAGCCAGCAGTAATGTTAATCAAGCAGAATAAATCTAGTATCCAGCTCATTCTTATTAGTAATTTATGCACCTCAGGAGATGCAGAATCGAAGGGAGAAAAAGAAGAGAATTTTTAATATTTTAGCAATACAAAAATCAGAAAGATATTAACTTTTTAATGAAACTACTTTTTAAAAAATGTAGCTGAGAGGGATTTTCATTTTTGTTATATCTGCTCACTTTCCCCATCATCATATCCCCCAGGTCCAAAGTCTGTGTTTCTGGAAACTTAGTTACTAGTTCAACGCATGAGGAAGCAAGAAAAAGACATTTCTAAGAAAAGGAAAAGAGGGTTTTTTTGCATATGTTTAATGGCAATCTTCTCCCAAACTATCACCTGTCAAGTTGCTTCTGAAGTGACTTTATTCGTACAGTGGTAAGTTACAGTGATAACTTTATCCTCTCTCAGCTTCTCTTCCATTCTTATACAATTGCTGAATGGGATAAGAAAAAAATGGAGACAGCCATAGAGATGTAAGAACTGTCTCAAAATACCACCACCCCAGCCCTCTTCGTATATATTTTTTTAAAAAAAATGAGGACAAGGCACGCCCACAAGCCCTGTTCTGGCACTGATGCACTCTAAAACCTTCACCCTCCCACACTGTCCATTTGTCTGAAGAGATAAACACCATAAGTGTGAAGCAGATTGTTTCTGTGATCAGAAGGCCTATCACAGAAACCACCACCACCCATACTGCATTTGTCTCTGCAGACAAACAGTGTAAGCCTGGATAGTGTAGGAGGTGAGGCTTTTTGAATGCAACAGTGACAGGACAGGGCTTGTGGGCACGTCTTGGGATGCTGTATGTGAGTACAGTGCCACTTTTTTTAAACTGAAGAGGGCTCACAATATAACAGATGGGTGTAAAATTAAATTAGAGAGAGAGAGAGAGAGAGAGAGAGAGAGCGCTGATTCACACTACCCCAGCAGTCACTACATAAATGTCTCATGTAGGACTATGAGCAAGCTTATGGCTGAGCCATGGTCCCTCAAAGGTTTAACTATGGGCTGGAAAGTAAGAGCTTGTAAGAGCTTACAGTAAAAAGCTCTGGCTTCTAAATGTGTCCTATTGGGATTGAAGACATAGGCCTAGTTTGCTCGTTTGTTTTTAACGTATCTATATACCACCCCAAACCTACCTCTAGTTATTACCAAGATGGAAAACAGGACCATTTCAGAGAGGGCTCACAAAATTAACCCCTGCTGACTTGGCAAAGAGGCACCTTTTAACATGGTGATTCTCTTTATTTAGCAGAGGGAGAGTAACTGGCCCTATCCACTCCCAGGACAGCACCTCCAGTGACTGTTGCTGGTGTCTCTCTTGTGTTTCTTCTGAGATTGAGAGACCTTTGGAAAAAGGGATCCATCTTATTTATTTATTATTTCTCTGTGTAAGCCGCCCTGAGCCATTTTTGGAAGGGCGGTATAGAAAATGAATGAATGAATGGAATGGAATGTTGTGCCATACAAAAAAACATCCTTGCACAGTGTAGATAGAAAACTAGCATGTCAAGGAAAAAATAGCATAGAACTTTTCTATCTAGTTTTCTACATGGAGGGAATATTTTGTATGGAGGAGACTTCATTCATATGAGCTTGGCACCTGCTGTCTGGTACAATTCAGACACTGGTTTAGCACCTCTGTAAGAATTAGGTCTTTGAGGGATATCATAGAAAAGATTTGTTTTTTATTGCAAGACACTTACTCAGGATGCAGTCTTGTGCACTTTCCTGAGAGTAAGCCCTCTTGTACATAGAAAGACTTATGTGTGTCTGTGTGTGTTTGCGCACACACAAACGCATGCGCACACACAAAAGATTGGGCTGCCTATTTTTTCTGATTGTAAAAAATCATAGTTGGAAATCAGGATGAATCAGTACCCTATTCATATGCTATGTTCAACACATGTACAATTTGTGTTCAGTGTGTACATGTACAGATCTGTACACACGTACACTAATTCATACATCATATTCAGTGCACATGCAGTAGTTCACTTCCTATCTGTATGCTGCATTTGAGAGGGCCTGCAGCAGGTTCACTTTTAATATGACTGCATACCATTCACCTCAAAACATGTACATGTGTACAGATGCATGTATAATGTAATATCTGAATAGGGCTAGTGTGGTGCAATGAACAGAGTGCTGGATTTGCTCCAGAGAGACCAGAGTTGAAAACTTTGCTTAACCACAAAGCTCATAAGATGAGACTCTGATCATGGCTCCTCCACTAACAGAGATCTGGTTGGCTGGGACTAGAGACAGAGCCTTTTCGGTTGTGGCCCCTCAGCTTTGGAACACCCTACCTGATGAGCTTCTCCATGCTCCCTCCCTCAGTGTTTTTAAAAAAACAACTAAAAGCACATCTTTTTAAAGAGGCTTTTTAATGCTCTATCTTTGGTTATATCTGCTAGGTTCTTTAAGTTTTTAGTTTTTATAATTCTCCATTTTTAGCTTTTAAAATAACGTTTAATTTGAAACCTAATTCTGATTGTGGTTTTAGCCGGGACTTTGTCTACTTAATTTGGTTAACTATATTAGTTCTATTTTACATTGTATCTATTTTATTGTTGTGAGCCACCCTGAGCAGTAAAGTACTGGAGGAGCAGGGTATAAATATTTGTAATAATAATAATGATAATAATAATAATAGCAGCAGCAGCCTTGGGCAATTATTTTTCAGCATATCCTATCTTATCAGGTTGTTGGAAAGATAAAATGGATGCTTTTCAAGCAAGCTGCTCTCCAAGCACCTTGGAGGAAGGATGAGATACCATTCTGATAAGTAAACAAATATAAAAGGAGATGGAGATTGTCTGCCAACACAAGAAACATACCAAGAAAGCTAAACTATGTAATAACCCATCATTAAACAAGAAACGTACATGACTGTTGTCTTTCCAGCTCCATTCGGACCCAGGAGAGCTGTGATCTGACCTTTGTAGAAAGCAAGACTAAGATCTTTAACAGCAATCTTGTTGCTCTCAGAGTACGCCTTGGTAAGTGACATCAACACAACTCCTACTGGGTTTTCTTCTTCACTACACCTTTTGTCCTCTTTTGGAAGGGAACCTGAAACAGCAAAAAATATATGGATTTGACCAGAATAAAAAATAGATAGTACAACTTCTTCGGATGAAATAGACAGTACAACTTCTTCTGATGAACATTAAGGACTATGAAGTACTAGATAAAGGGAGGTTTCAAAATATAATAATACATTGTGAGTGCAGACCCATTAGTGATTATTTATTTATTTATATTCTAAAAACAATTTAAAACAAATCAAAAAAACAGTCTAAAATTTAAAAAGTTTAAAAGCCTGAGTAAAAAGATGAGTCTTCAAACACTTTTTTAAAGCTGCTAGAGATGGGGAGACACTTATTCCCAGGGGAAGCGTGTTCCAAAGTCTCAGGGCGACAACAGAGAAGGCCCAATCCTGGGTGGCCACCAGGTGACATGAAGGTAGCCACAGACGAGCCTCTCCTGATGTATGCAGTGGACGATGGGGATCATGCAGAAGAAGACTGCATTGATTGTCAAAAGATTGTCAAATGGTCATCAAAGCTTGCAAATTATATACACAATTGTGAGGGCGGGGGGAAGTACATGCCTCACAAAACAAATAAGGAAATGATACAAATCAAGCATTAGAATCCTGAGGATCACGGGGTTAGACAGAAAATCTCAAAATCCAGAATGTGAATGTGTGATGTCTTTATAGGGAGGCTTCCAGTGCAACTATTTCAAGTTCATAGTGCTAGAGTGCAAGAAAGTTGCCAGCTCCTGATGGCTTCGACTCTTAGCACCAGCAACTCTATTGACCACTAGGGGCATTAGGGGTAGAGAGAGCCACTAAGGGCATTGCCCTTCTGACCATGTTTCTCTACTCTGATTCCCTTTTGTTAGACTGAGAGTCCCAGCCATTTTGTTTGTTTGTGTCTATGTAAACGGCTTTGGAAATTTCTGTTGAAAAGAAGTGTATAAATATTTTTCGTATTCATTTCATACTCTCACCTGAGGGAGGCAGACTTCCTTCTTCTCCCTGCCCTGTATGTTGCTAGCAATGAGGCAGGTAGGTCTAAATTAATCTCCTTGGTGGATTTTCTAAACAAATTACTTTATTGGAAACTTTAACTCCATGTCTTGAGACAGTATTAATTAGCAGGGCTCCCTTACCTGTGCACTACCACTGTAGCTGGGGCAGACAAAGAAATTCTCCTCTTGAGCTCCCTAACAGGTTTTTTGCCCTGCCATTGGCAGCAAGGGAGCCCATAATGCAGTTTACAAATGACATAAATAACCATTAGTTAGCATAAATCAGTATCAATATGTAACAGATAAAAACCAGATTATATCAATAAATAAAGTGGGTTTTTGTTTTTGTTTTTTTGATAAAAACACACTTACCCAAATACTGCAATACAAGACAAAATTCACCTAAGACCCTCACCACCCTCCAGAAATAAATAAATAAAAGTTTTTGATATTCATCTAAAAACACAAATAGTTGACACCTGCCCATATCTTTAAACTCTAGTTTTGTTAAATGTTTACACACTACTGAACTACATCAGAGTTGCTTTTCTGTGAGCATTTTCCACATGGCTGGTGGAATGTTTAAACAACCCAACCATGTGGGCAAGGGCTGATTCTGTGACTGAGACCCTGGGATCTGTGCATAGAAAAGCAACTGCCAATCAGCTCCGAGTACATGTAAAGGGCCCCACAATGGGAGAAACAACTGCTGCAGAACATGTCAACCCCCTATCCCTTTGTCTAAATTCCTGCCCTGCCTGCCATGTGGGATAGGGGGGTCATGTATCCCGTTTGTCACAGCAAACAGAACAGGCAAAGAGACTGGCAGGGCAGCATGGCAAGTCTCCATCCTTTCCATGCTGACTGAGGTGAATGTGTGCTAAAGAGTAGGATGTGCAAACCAGTTCGCTATCAAACCAGTTTGATATCGAACCAGTTCAGTTCGAAGGCTCAATGTCAAGCCAAAATAGCCCCCAACCTGTTCGGGGGGGGGGGATCAAAGTTTTTTAAAAAAATATTTTACTTACCCCCTCAGGAGGGCTTTTCCAAGGCCATGGGGAGTCTCCAGAGGTTCCACTACCCCCCTCTGTCGGCCTCTGTTATGCCTTAAATCACCAGGTTGGAGCAGTCTCTGGCCCTTTCTGGGACTTTCCCCTGTCAGAGTGGCCATTTTTGAGGCCACCGTGCATGTGCAATGGGCCATGGGTCATGGCCCAGGCCATGCTGAGGCCCATTGCACATGTGTGGTGGCCTCCAAAATGGCCACCACGATGGGGGAAAGACCCGGAAAAGGCTGAAGACTGCCTGAACCAGGCAATTTAAGGCATAACAGAGGCCGGCGGGGGGGACACCTCTGGGGACCCCCCCCCATGGCCTCAGAGAAGCCCCTTAAAAGGGTGTGTGTGTGTGTGTGTGTGTGTGTGTGTGTGTGTGTGTGTGTGTGTGTGGAGAGAGAGAGAGAGAGAGAGAGAGAGAGAGAGAGAGAGAACCTCCCCAAACCAAACCAGGGGAGGGTCAAGGAGGGCAAAACTTCTGTGTGCTGGTTTTGTGCACACCACTACTAAAGAGGCAGGCTTCCACCACAAAGTTCCTCTTTTTTCACGTCAAACAGCTGTAAGAGCCCAGTCCTGATAGGGCCTGTGGCATACGGGGGGTGGGGGTGGGAGTTGATTCTCTCTCCTCACATCATTATCCCACCCAAAATCCACCCTCCCCACATAGTGCAGGGAGCAGAATTTGCTATTAAAAAAAAAAAAAGCCCATTTGAGAGAGGCACTTTTCAGTAGGAAAAGGGCACAAGGAGAAAGAGTTTTCATCCTCCCCCCAATGCGATCTGGTCCTGATCAATATTGACCCCCTGCAGTTGTTTCAGATGAAAGAAAAGTCAGTTCCAGTAGGAAGCATGCCTTTTCATGCTTAACAAATATGACCCTCTGAGCTTCTAGAGAGATGTGGACCACCTCTGCACAACAACTTGGCAATACGAGATAGGATCCATTAAGACTGTGTGTGTGTGTGTGTGTGTGTGTGTGTGTGTAATGACATTTATTCCTTGCTCTTGTTTTGGAGTGGATGGCAGGGCATGCCTTCCCCTTTGTTATAATTCTTTCTCTTCTCTCTTTCTTGCACAGAATTAAATAACCTACTAGTTGCTAACAGAAATTGTGCTAGCCTATTAGATAACATAAAAGTGGTGAGAAGAAAGGGACTTCTGATCCCACTATCACTGGAATGGTAACAGATGTTTTTTCCTCCTGCCACAGGAGTAATATTATAAATATTATAAACACAACTAATAAATTGCATTCTAAGCTCAAAGACAACCAAGGCGATGTGCAAACTTAAGAGTTAGAAGAATTGTACCCCAGTCAATAAATCAACACTGAATGAAAAGGGATGTGAAAGAAATGAATCAGTTGTTTCAGGTACTGATATTCTTCTGATTCAGAGTCCAAATCTGTCATTGAAGCTGTCATTTAACAGGTATATTTTTGCATGGAAGCAGTAGATCTCTAGAGGCTTTTGGAGTTTGCTCTGTACAGGTACAGCAATAACAACATAAAAGTCTCTTGGATGGATGGCTTGCACCCCTGACCTCTTCTATAAATGAGGGAGCCATTTCAAGGGAAATTGACTTTCATCTTATTAGAGAGGATTCATATCACACCAGAGTGGAGGCGGGCAACACGTGTCTCTTTGTCCACAGACATTTAATGAAAAAATATGGAAGAAGATTGTGTTATGCTGAGAAAAAAAAATCTAATTTTAAGCAGAGAAACCTGTAGACACCCAGTACATAGCAAAGTACAGACACAGAACAAAAACATGAGAAAATTGGTTACAGGAAGTGGCAGCACAGAAAAAAAGACAAAAAAGTGTTCTTAAAATGTGAATCTAGTAAAGAGCATCAAATGGGGTCCCATAACAAAATATTGCAGTGTATTCTCAGTTCCTAACAGGAGTCCTTCTGTTCAGAGCTACAAGCACTTTGGAAAAGAGGACTTTTAGAACAATTCATGCTCATGAGGGAGGGGAAGTTTTAAAGAAGTTACTTCTCTGCATAGTTCCTTCAACCCACATTAGAACACAAGTCTAGGCTCAGCCCAAAATACTTGTGGCATTAGCTACAGGAACAAATAGAAAACCTTTGATATGAGCTTTATTTCGTGATCTGCCAAAGCTCTTTTGGATCTGTCCCCTGACCCACCCAGATCCCAGCATATTTGAAAACAAACATTGGCATCTCCAAACATAAGGAGATTATAGAAACTTTGATAACTGATATACTCAACTGCAGGTATACTGTTAGCATGCTAAGGCATCTGTTAGAAAAATTAACACACCCAAAAGCAAGGAAATACAGAACTCTGAGCAGTTCCTGCCATTAGTGATCATCATTATAGTCTCAATTCAGAACTGCAGAATGTGGGAATAAAAAGAACCTCTAGCTTGTCCTATTAAAATTTTTATTGATATCATACCTAATATTTGCAAATGATTAAATAAATTCATGTTCCAATGCTTACATACAACCCCTGCTAAATGGGCAAAGAGGCACCTTTTACCGTGGTGATTCTCTTTATTTAGTAGGGGGAGAGTAACTGGCCCTGTCCAACCCCAGCGCAGTACTTCCAGTGACTGTTGCTGGTATTTATCTTATATTTCTTTTTAGAATGTGAGCCCTTTGGGGACAGGGTTCCATATTATTTGTTTGTTGTTTCTCTGGGTAAACTGCCCTGTAGGGATGTGCGAACAGGTCCGAAGTCGAACCGGTTCGAATTTGAACCAGGGTGGTTCGAAGGTTCGAATTTGAACCGAACCAGCCATCAGGTTCAAGCTGCAGGTTTGAATTCGAACCGAACCAGGGGGTGGTTCGATTCTAACTGGTTCGAACTGGTTCGGACATCCAAAAATTGGTAGGATGGTAGCTGGTTAGCAACCCATGGGGGTGATTGGCACCCTCTTTGCACTAGACCACCACTCACTCTGGGCCACCCCAGCACCCCACAAGTGGCTTTAAGGTTTTTCTCCATAGGGAAGAATGGAGGTTTCAGCAGCCCCATAACTGCACTTGGGGGCTGCTGGGGTGGCCAAGAGCAAGGGTGCCAACCACCTCCATGGGTTACTCACCCATGGGGTACTGGGTTTTGTTGTTTCTGAAGTGTTCTGAGTGTAGATTCTTTGGTAGCATATAAGATTTTCAATGACAAACCATGAATCCACTCTCATCTGCTAACCTTAAAGACACATAAACTTCAAAAATCACTTAAAAATCAGCCCTTTGCCCAATTCCTTTCAAATAATTCTGATAGCTACCTGGCCCCCCTTGGGCACTACCACCCACCACACTTTGCTCTAGGCCACCCCTTTCTCCCCCACATGAAGCTATACATTTGCTGCAATCCTCATTATTCTCTATGAGGAATTCCAAAATAATTTTAAAATTCACCAATAATCAGAGGAGTGTTTGATTGCCTTGGAACTTTGTGGATAATAGGCACCCCTGGTTGTCTACCACCCACCCCACATTTGTGCCCCTAGGTGCTCCACAATAGAGGATATGGATTGGTTCAGGTCCCATTATACCCTATGAGAAAAATAATTAAAAATATTCATAAAAAATCACAGGGGTGTCAGAATGCTTCGGGGTTTGCATGGTTGTTGGCACCCATGGGTGCTCCACAATAGGAATAATGGACTGGTTCGAGTCCCATTATACCCTATGAGAAAAAATAAAAATAATTTCCAAAAATTCATTTAAAAAATCGTACGAGTGTCCGATTGCTTTGGGGTTTGGGTGGCAGGTACCCCTGGGTGCCAGCTACCATCCTACAAATTTTTTGATGTCCTAACTGGTTCAAACAAGTTCAAACCAGTTCAAAACATTTCAAATTTGAACCGAACCAGGGGGAGGTTCGAGCAAAACCAAAACTGAACAACCCCCTCCTGGTCCAAAACTGGTTCGAATTCGAACCAAACTGGGCAAACTGGTTTTGTGCACATCCCTACTGCCCTGAGCCATTTTTGGAAGGGCAGTATAGAAATTGAATTAATAATCATCATCATCATAAATAATAATAATAATAAAATTGGTGGGACCATAAAATTGAAAATGTTGTAGAAAATGAAGATGCAAAAATATTATGGGACTTCCAACTACAAACAGACAAACATCTTCCACACAATACACCAGATATAACTGTAGTCGAGAAGAAAGAAAAACAAGTTAAAATAATCGAAATAGCAATACCAGGTGATAGCAGAATAGAAGGAAAATAAATAGAAAAAACAACAAAATACAAAGATCTACAAATTGAAATTGAAAGGCTGTGGCAGAAAAAGACCAAAGTAATCCCAGTGGTAATTGGCGCTCTAGGTGCAATTCCAAAACAACTTGAAGAGCACCTCAACACCATAAGGGCCACAGAAATCACCATCAGCCAATTACAAAAAGCAACTTTACTGGGAACAGCCTATATTCTGCAACGATATCTATAATAACAGCAACAACATTCATAATAAAATTCTGGCATCCCAGGTCCTTGGGAAGGATTCGATGTCTGGATAAAACAAACCAGTCAATAACACCTGTCTGACTGTGTAAACAAGAAATAATACATGGTATTTTTTAGATCCTGACCCTTTGCAATAACTTAGCACTGATGTAACTATAATAAAACTTAGCTTTTAGCACTGATTGAACTACAAATGAGCAGATGTCTTCCATGAATATGGGCTCACCACCAGGGGTTGCTTGCCCGCTGCCTCTTCCTCTTGCTGAGCCCCCAGGTCCCAGCTGCACTGCAGTCTCCCCTCCCCTCCCTCCCCAGGCTGCTACCACTGCTTCTGTGCAGGCTGCGTTCAGGAGCTGTGGAGGCTTCCAAGGTTTTGCCCAGATGCTGTGCTAGGCCAAGACATCTTTATACTGAGCAGTGGCTGGGCAAACCTGAGGAAATTGCCATGGCTCCTGGAAGCTTAGAGGTCACTGTGGAGACATGGAGGCAGTGCAGGCAGAGGCCAAGCAATGAGGGGAGAGAGGCAGTAGCTGGGCCGCCACAAAGGTGGCTGGTGAGGAGGTAGCCACTGAGCCAGAGCAGGTGAGCTGGGGGTGGCTGCCAGATTTTGAATACAGGCCAACATGGGGGAGTTTTGAGTCTGTTCCAGGGTTCATATGGGTTGACAGTGAGGCCCAGCAGGATTGGCCAGCACCCTTTGTGCTCTAGAACAGGGGTCTCCAACTTTGGGTGCCACATGCTGTTGGATTGCAACTTCCATCATCCCCTGTCACAATGCCAAAAACCCAACAACATCTGAGGACCTAAGGGTGGGGTCCCCTGCACTAGAACATGCCTCAGAATCTTATGCTACATACAGGAGTTACTCAGTGGTCAAACAGTGTCGAAAGTGTTCTCTAAAGGGTGGAAAATGTGAAAATCACTATTTAGTGCCCCCCCCCGGTTAATCAATAGCTATTGGTCATAACTATGCTTCATACATAGTAGCAGATGCAGAGGACAAACAAAAGGGGAGGGCTGCTGTCTTCATGACCTTATGTTTGAAATTTCCACAATTATGTATTTCTAATGGTTAAATGAGATTAAGCATCTAAAGAAGTATTTCAAATGTATGCAACAAGGCCAGGCAATTTTACAGTAACATGGTGAATGGAAATTCAAGGATTTTAAGGACCCTGAACCAGTTCAGCACAGCTATGGTATAACATAACTCTAACCAGATGTTTCACTAAAAATAACAGTTAATTAAAAAAAATTAACAAGATTAAACTCACACACACGTTAAGAATGCAGAAGCAGCCCCAGAGGAAGATAGCTGCTAAACCAATAAGTCATACAGCAAAATATAAGAAGACTAAGAAGAATTTGCTTAGCACACCTATTTCTGGGAAGTTTTTATTGAAGAAAAACATTGTAGGTTTTAGATAAGATAGCTTTTTGCTTCCAGCACTGCATGTGGTTTTCCAGTAAGAGAGAGTAAAAGGGAAGTACCAGGATCGTCTCAACCCAAACTTTCCTAGAAGTGAAATAAAATAATAGAATCAAATATTTGTGACTATATTTTAAGACAAAATTTTTAAAATATCATGGAAAATATTCTTTTAAAATATTTTAACCCTATCTTAAGGTGTAGATATAATTTATTATTGTATGTAGAAGAGATGGCCAATAATTGGGTGTGTGTGTGGAAAACAAGCCACAGGCACAGCTCATTTGCCCTCTTCTCATCTTCTTCATGCCCGGCGAAGCTGCTTGTCTCCTTCCCTGCTTGCTCCACCACAACGTATATAAATCCCCCCGATCTTACCAGGAATTATATTGCTGAAATACCATCCAATAATAAAATACAGGATGGAATCAAAAAGAATCATCCCGCATGCCCATCCAAAGGTCATGGATCCTCCTTGTGTCAAGGGCTGGTATATGTTGCTCCAGTGAATTCCTAGTAATAATACAAGTAAAATCTAATCTGTACAAGGCAGTTTGCTCATAAAAAACTCAATGCCATGTATTAATGCTGCTGCATGCAGTCTAGAGAAAATTAGTTGTGCTTAACTCCCAGTGAAACAAATGCCAATAAACCACAGGTAAATGTTTCTATCCCATTTATTTCAGTATCTCCTTGAACACTGCACCTGTTCAAGTGGTCCAGGAATAATGTGGCTGACAATACCTCCTTTCAACCTTGAGACACTGGAAAGAATGTGCAGCATTCAGGACAATGTCCTACATTTCCGATTTGATGGCCAATTCAGTCCCCATACCCATTTTTTCAGAGGGGCGGAAACAAAAAATGTAATATGGCATCTGAAGCAAGACCCCTCTCAAACACTTTACTGGTGTGTAAACAAAGAATAGGCTGTAATATTCAACCAGAAAATGTTCTCAGTGCAAGCACTATATTTCAACTGCAGAAATTCCTAGGATTTGAGCAGTGCCAAGATAAAAGACCATCCGAGAGCCTCATATTTTATAAATATCATAGGTAACATTCATATGTTTGTTATTCCCAGAAGGATGCAGCCCCATATAGCAGCTCCAGTTCCAAAAAGATTCCACAGTGCTCGGATTGTTTTGTAGCAAACAACCTTACCTATTTCTTGACCTTCAAATAAGGTAAGCAAAAACACTCCTTGCCCAAAAGCAGTTGTAGAAAGGAAGCACTGCAGGGGAGGAAATGAAATGGGCGACATGACATAATTAATACCACATAAAGGTGCTTTGAATGACAAGAAATGGTTTCACCTTCAAATTAGAAAAACAAAAACAAAAAACCCCAAAACCCAGCAGCCAAGCAATGGATCTCTCAGTAACAATGGCTCAGTCTTTATTACCTTTTGGAACCTAAAAATATGCTGTTCTTTTTTACAGAAATATTCTTGCCAAAATGAGAGATCAAGGGGGCAGGTCAATCAATTCCTGAAAGAGAGTTAACCTTATGGAGAGAAATATAAATCTATCCACACTTTATAGCTATATAATGCATAACATTGAAGAAGTGTGTGAGGTAATCTATTTTCTCACACAAGAGGCAGGCATATGAGATGCATGTACTCTGAAATGGGCAAAGTATGCCAGTGCTAAGCAACATTTCATAATTTCACAAGGAAATTGAAATGGGACCACTGCTGTATCAAAAGAGGGCAAAATATAAAAGTGCAGAATGTATGGTGCTGTATTCAATAGCGATGAAATAATTTAAGTATATGGATGGGATAAGGGGAACACTAAAATGTATGGAAGGAAACAAACCATTAAAAAAAAGGAGTCCAGTCAAATATGAGACATACAACAACCAGTACACTTATAGTCATGAATTTAACAGCTGAACTTTTCCAGGCAACTTTACCAGCCATGATGATTTCTCAGAAATTAATTCAGGGGAAGGGGTTTGTTGTTGCTGTTGTTTTACTAGAAACATCTTATGCACACATCCCATTGGTGAACCCAAGGTGGCTCTCTTGTAGCTCCTTTTCATTTCAGTGGAGCTTCTCTAGGACACATTCCTAGTCTGGACATTCTTTGATTTATGGCATTTTTTATATTGCAATTTTCCTCACATTCATTTTTCTATCTGAGAAACTTTCAGGACTTTCTAGAATGTTGAGGGCACAGAGATAGGATGGTAATAGAGACTACTAATCTCGTTGTCTGGAGAAAGGAAACTCTTCTCCTGTCTTTGCTGCTACTTTTTGTGCTGTGGAAGAGGGTGAGGATATTAATGCCACCCAATTATAGCTCTGCTAAAAATCTGGATTTTTCCATTGTTTTCTATGAACAGCTTTCACTTTCACACTGGAGATGACAAAAATGGACTAAAGAAAAAAGAAGTCAAGCAAGCTGTATGTTGGGAATTCTCTCTGGTAGGAGAAACCCTTTTTCATTATAGCAGAGTGCACAGAGGCATAACACAGAGTAAATTAGTTAGACACACGTGTATGCTGAGAGTAAAGTAACTTGGAGCCAGTTCATAGTTTCAAATCAATATATATGGTATTTATTATAGAACTCCATTCTAGATAGGAAAGTGAGGAGTTAGGATCTCTAATCTATTTAGCTAGCTGGATGAGGATGGATTCTGCATTTTTGCACACATGGTGCAGGGGAGAGGAGCTTGCATGTTGCAAGGCAGAAGGAACAGGAAGAGAAAGGGGAGAGAGGAAGGAAGTGGCTGGAAGAAAGGAAGTGTCCCTGAGCGTAACAATCTACATTCCAAAGGGACAGTGTCAGAGCAGTAGAGAAGGGATGACCAATGTCTTGACCCTCTAGACCTCTGACTCACTAGTCTGTCCCCCACTGTCATTGAGACAACAGCACAAAGTCTTTCACTTCTAACACTGTATACGTGTCAAATCCATGGATGGGAACAGATGAGACACAGGACCGGGTCTCACGATCAGTGAGACCCGGTTCCTAGTGGTGAGCGGGAAGAGAGGGCTAAGCCCGCTCTCCCCACTCATGAGCGGGCAGGGAGCCCTGGGTGGCCAGATCGGCCGCCCACACGATGGCTGGCTCTGAGATGGAGCCGGCGGGGGCTGGGGAGCTTGGGGGCCACGAAGCCCCAGGAAGCCCCAGTATGCCCTGCGCAAGCGCGCAGGGCATACTGAGGAGACCCCCGAGCCGGGAGGCTGCTTTTAAGCCTCCTGGCCAGGGGTCTACTCGCGAGTAGCAGCAGCGCGGAGCCACAGTGCGGCTACTCATGAGCAGATAGCCCGGGTTTGCGGAGCGCTTGCTCCGCAAACCCGGGCTAAGGGGCGGGCTACAGGAGCGGGTTAGCCGCTGCAGAACCACCGGGCTCGGCTGCAAGCCTGGTGGTTCTGACGATCACAAAAATTGGGCTAGGATTTTCCTAGCCTGATTTTTGTGATTGTAAGAATAGCCCCACAGACTATTAAAGATATCAGCTGAAAAGAAAAGAATGGAAAACAAGGGAAGGGGGAGAGGGGAAGTAGCCTGCTTGAGCTCATAGCAACATATCTTGGAGGGAGGAATTAGGGTTGAGGGGGTGCTTTTTTAACAATGAAATTAAAAGGTTCTCTTCTGTGCACTATACAGAGATATTTCAGGAGGAAGAAAAGAGAAAAAGTGCCCATGTGGTGTGTGTGAGTGTGTGTGTGTGTAGGAGTGGTGGTGGTTCAGAGGAATCAGAAAGGGAAAAGGTGTCCTTTTCTCTTTCTCACTCTCCTGAACCACCACACCCCACAAATTCATACACTATATAGTTATAAAATATTGGCAACTTGCCCCAGATCTGTCCCTTGATGTTATATTATAGACAAATATAAACAAAATTTAATTTTAGACAGTGATTTTCAAACTTAATACCGTGACTGATTACTGTTGAAGCCCTGTGTGCTGCAAAGGATTCTGATGTTTAGGGTGTGCACTTAGTTTTTTGACTAGGCCTCTTAGCTGGGAGTATGATCTAGAAGACACAGTTTTGTTCTTTAGGCCTGGAGGTCAGTGGTCTCCATTATAAGCCCCAGGCGCCAGTGGAAGCCCCCATCAACCCTGAGGCTCCCTGACTAATGGTTTGTTGCTTCAGCCAAAGCTAAATACTCTGCTGAATGGCACCATTCAGATGTGGGTAGGTCCTAGGGACACCAAAGTGCATTGGGTGGTACTGCGTGATGGGTTCTACCTATCACCCAACCCACAAAAGAAATGGGCAAGTGAGCAATTAAAAAAAATAAAATTCTCCCAGAACTTCCACAGGATCATATGTGGGTTTGGGAGAAAGGTAAAAAATATATATATATATATATATATATATATATATATATATATATATATATAATCACCTGCCTGCCCATTTCTTTTGTTTGTCAGTGGTAGGTAGCACCCATCATGCCCTACTACCCAACCCACTTAGTTGCCTTAGGATTTACCCATGGGAAACAATGGGGCAATTTGAGCTCCCCATTGATCCCTATGGCTGCATCTCTCAAATCGTTTCAAGTTGTTCATCAAAACAGCGGGCAAACGGTCGCTGTTTTGATTAATTAATTCTAGTATTTGGGATTTGATTTGAGCTTGAATCGTACTGCAAAATCCAATTCATGCACATCTCTACAAAACTGGCCTTAAATGTTGTTTTGGTAATTTCAGTATACACAAGACAAACTATAAACAATAGAGAAACTCTTTTCCTAACCTTCTTTTTAAAAAATACAGTTAATATGTGTCTATATATACGAGGACTGAATAATCCTTCTTATTGTCTGTAGAGGTGCTTAGTATGATTCTCTCTGCTCCTCAATAAGTAATTCATATGTTACTAATTTGAAATGTACTGTAGTTACAAATATATAATATAAACTATAAGCTGTATGGGGCATAGCTGCCATCTGTCAATAATGGCAGTAGACATGACACACAAGGGACAGTCTATGGCCTAAATAACATCACAAATGCTACTCACCAGATAAGTACTAGTCAATATGAGGAAAGGGAGTAAAAACTATTTTTTACAAAAATAGTTGCAAAGCTGCAAAACCAAGACTAATGACAGCTAGACTCTTTAAGCACCGACCGTTTCAAACCTAAATTTAAACTGAATTCTAAAAAGAATACTTACTTACCACCACAATTTGGTTCACAAAGCTCAGTTGATTCTGAAGGACCAACAAGATGATGTAGGGCAAAAAGCTAATCATATACACCAAACTAGCACACAGGGCTGCTGTGTTGGCAGTGCTAAAGAATGCACTGAGCAAGTAGCTTAGCATGGCAATAGAAACACCAAAATCCAGGAAGAAGAGGAAGACAAGGAAGCTGTCGCTGAAGGCAAAAATGCTGCTCACTTTTAGGATGACGGTCAGAGTGCAGCTACTTATAGCAAGTACAAGAAAGTTCTCCAGAAACCAAGCTACAAAATGGGCACCTGGGTGCACACCCATAGTCTTCATATACTGTCAAAGGAGGGGAAAGGGACATAGTTAAATGAAAGAAAGCAGATTGGCAGGTACTATCCAACCTATTCAACTTCCAGAAAATGTATATTATCACCTCCCAATTGACCATATTATTACTATTATTTAAAATACTTCTATAATGTTTTTCATTAAAAAGTTCTCAAATGGTTTACATAGCAAAAGGTATGAAAAAGTGATTCCTTGTCCAAAAAGGGCTCACAGATTCAAATACACACAACAACAACAACAACAACAACAACAACAACAACGGTCGCATACATAGTTCCCTCTTTTTGTTCTCTCAACTCCCTGTGAAATTAGTTAGAGATAGTGGCAGGCCCAAAGTCTTTTGGTAAGCTTTTTGGCTGGGTAAGGATTTCCATATGTGTCTCCTAAGTGGACAATTTTTTGTAATTTCCCTCTATGGCTGCCTATGCCTCCCAAAACTATGTACCTGAGAGTTGAGGAACCTTCAGGGACATAGTTTCAGAAGGCACAAGCAACTGCAAAGGGAAGGAGGGATTGCCAAAAATCACACACCACCGCATGCAATGGAAAACATTGTTGCATTCACACAGGGTTAAACTGGCCGTTGGCCCATATTTTTCTCCCTTGATCACAGGCTATGTACAGAGACTGAACTAGAGTGGTTTGCCTAAGTAGGCCTGCTCACCTTTGGCTCCCCAGCTGTTTTTGGACTACAGTTCCCATAATCCCCAGCCACAGTGGCCAAAAGCCAGGGAGGGCTGAAGTTGAGCAGGCCTAGCCTAAGGCCATCTAGTGAATTAATTAGAGTAGTGAGATTTGAACAAGGGGCTTCTACTTTTACAGCTCTGTCACTTAGTCATTGCATTACACAAGCTTTCAACAGACTAATCTTTCTCAGTAAAGCTTCCCTCATTCTGTCAGAATAAGTGTAGTTGTTTCCACCTCACATACCAAATCAAACAACACTTTTGATTAAGGATGGCAAATTGGCAGCTTAATTGGTCTAGTGTGCAGTGCCTTTCTCTGTCACTCGGTGGACTAAACACATTTTAATCAAGGTGTGGAAACAAACAAAAATTACCTTATAGGTTCACTTTTAAAGTAAGAGCTATAATTCCACATGTGTATTTCACCGTTGATCTGCTACTTGAGGGATCTTTCAGAAAGCACATTTGTTCCCATCACAGTCAATAATGTCATTATAGGGATGTGCAAATCTATTTGAGGTTGAATCAATTCAATTTGAATCCTCTCGATTCGACCTCGAAACAAATCTGCCCAGTCACCCCTGACCAAATTCGAGCTCAAATTGAATCTCCCCAGATTTGATTCAAATCAATTCGAGATTCAAGTTTCCCTTATTCTTTCCTACTGATTCCCAGCTTTCATTCTTTTAAAAGCTACACTCTAGCCCTTGTAGAAGTGGAGTTATTGAGCAAAATGTGCGGTCACCATTTTTCAAGTGTTTAGACTCTCATGTGCCAATTACCCTCCAACCCACAAGCCAGTGGGGTACTCAGTTTATATTTTAGGAAGTTTTGAAGTGTTTAGACTCTTTGGTGTGTTATGACCTTTCCTCATAATGAATCCCTATGAGAATTCATTACACATCAGTCTAAACACTCCAAAAATTCCTAAGAAAATAAACTGTGCACCCCACTCGCTTCAGTGTTCTTTCTCTCTAAGGTGTGTGCATGTGTGCATGCACAAAATTTTTTTTTAATGTCTGCTCAGTTAATTTTAGATCCCGCTCAGGTTGAATCAGGAAGGCCACACTCTGAATGGATGTGCGAACACATAGCCTTGAGACTGGCATCCAGAACAAAACTCATTCTGCACACAAATGAAAGAAATTAAAAAAAACACTGACTAGGTTTGTGGGTTGGAGGTTGGATAAGTTGGCACATGGAGTTCCCCCACCACAAGGCAACTGAGGTACTCAGTTCATTTTTTAGGAATGTTTGAATAGTTTAGACTATTTGGTGTGTAATGAATCCTCATAGGAATTCATTATGAGGAAAGGTCATTACACACCAAAGAGTCTAAAACACTTCAAAAATAATGACCGCACATTTTGCTCCATAACGCCACTCCTACAAGGGCTAGAGCTTAGCTTCTTAAAAAATTAAAGCTAGGGGTCCTAGTTAGGGTTGCTTTGAATCCCCATTATTCCCTATGGTGGAAATATAAATAACCACTAAAAACTAAAAAAAATCATTAAAAAATCAACCAAGTGCCCCACCACACTGAAATGTGGGTTGTAGGTGGCACCCATGGGGAACTACGCACCACCCCCCTTTGGTGCCACAGACCTTTAAAAGTGAGTTGAATCAATTTGAATCAAAATCTAATCTAATCCAACTTGAATCAAATCTGATCAAATTCGAATTCGGATCAAATCTGGCTGATTGCTGGACTAGGACCAGGGAGATCCGAGTTCAAATCCCCATTCAGCCATGATACTTGCTGGGTGACTCTGGGCCAGTCACTTCTCTCTCAGCCTAACCTACTTCACAGGGTTGTTGTGAGGAGAAACTTAAATATGTAGTACACTGCTCTGGGCTACTTTGAGGAAGAGCGGGATATAAATGTAAGAAATAAAAATAAATAAATAATAAATAAACTAATAACCTCAAATCAAATTGCAAAAATCAATTCATGCACATCCCTACCTCATTATCATCTGAATCCATGTGATGCATACTTTAGAAGCCCTCACACCTAAGTAATGCTGACTTAATTTCAGAGTCAGACATAATAAGGTTGTTTACATGACCAGCCCTTCTATCCAACTCCCTGATCATGTGAGGGCAGCCTGACCATCTATAGAGCCAGGTGACAAGAACACCCAGCAGTGGAGAAATCCCCCAATGCACCATGTTTCTCACATGGTGCATTGTGGGATGTGGAAGGCTGCAGCCTACTTTCCCCCCACCCCTTCTCTGCTCACATTGTGGTCGGGTGGGTGCATGGTGCTGGAAAGCCCAGGAGCGGTGCCAGTCATGTGAGGGAAGGTAGGAAGGCTCCTGTCTTCCCTCCAGCCCTCCCCCGGCCAGGTAAGTTTGGCCATGTGAACAACCTTATGGTCTTCTGCTGCCCCTCCAGACTACAGTGGCTCCCAAGAATACAGAAATTGGTCATCCCTGCATTTTGGGTAAAATCTCACTGATTCAAAAGGGGCTAGAAACTCATATTGAAGTTAATCCAACATTAATAAATGAGATTAAAACACTTTCACAATCAGGACTGTAATCTCTCTGACCTCAGACATACTCCAATATACTATTGGAGGTTTGCTAGCTTTATTCACAGGATCTTTAATTTACATGCCCAAAGCAAGTCCCATCCTGAATGGATTGTGTGCACTTATATCTCTTCTTTTTAAAGAAAGGGTGATGATGAATAAAATGGCTGCACAGGCTTACATACAGCCCTTATTACACTATTGAATATGTATTTTAAGTGGGAATGTCATGTACAGTCTGTTGCACCGGTGTCCATAGTATTATGTGGCCATTGCAGACTGAAGGGAAGGCCATAGTTCAGCAGCAGAGCATATTAATGTAGAAGATTGCAGGTTGAATCCTTGGTATCTCCAGTTAAAAGGATCTCAGATATGAGGGTTTGGAAAGACCTTCCGCTGAGACCTAATCATAGTAGACAACACTAGGCTGGATCAACTAATGGTACACTGACTCCATATACAGCAGCTAGGCTCCAAAGCTGCTACCTCTTCCACCTCTGGGGAACAGCACTGCATAAGTATTATTATTATTATTATTATTATTATTATTATTATTATTATTACATTTATATCCCGCTTTTCCTCCAAGGAGCCCAGAGTGGGGTACTACATACTTGAGTTTCTCCTCACAACAACCCTGTGAAGTAGGTTAGGCTGAGAGAGAAGTGACTGGCCCAGAGTCAGCCAGCTAGTTTCATGGCTGAATGGGGATTTGAACATGGGTCTCCCCAGTCCTAGTCCAGCACTCTAACCACTACACCACACTGGCTCCAAATAATAATAATAATAATAATAATAATAATAATAATTATTATTATTATTATTATTATTATTATTCAACAAGGACCGAGCCAGGTACTGGAGTCCCTGGACATCTGGTGGCAAGTGGGCAACAGGACTCAGGATCTTCAGTTGAGAAACCAGGGCTGGAGATTGCAAGGTTACTGGAAGAAATGTCGCTTAACCGAAAAATATATACGAAAAATGCCAACAAGGAAATAATGATCTGCTATTACAAGTCTAGTCCAACTAGAAGAGGTTATTTAAAAAGAATGTACCAAATTTGGAAAGAGAAACATCCAGATACAGAAATAACAGAACAAAGGCTAGCAGACAGGAGAAGATTCATAATAAGAAATAAAGTATTCACAGGAGTTGAGCTGGAAGAACTGCAAAGAGCAACACAGGCTCAAGATATGGAAGAAGAATTACCACCAACTGAAGCAGTTGCTCAGGCGCAGGTGGAGGAGGTGTTGGAAATAGAGGATGCCACCGTTGCTGAACTGTTTCAAAATCAAAACCAGGCAACCTCCCCTTTGCCTTCACCTCAAAAACCCAAATGCCGTTTAACAGAAAAGCAACAAGAACTAAAGCAAAAAATAACTGAGCACATGAACCAAACAACCACCAGGGTTCAACTTCCAGCTCTAAAAACAGTTGCCAAAAAACAACTTGCTCAGGCATTAAAAGATATAAATGCTGCACTTGAAGAAATAACAACCAATAATTTGCAAGAAACAAACCAACTAACGTACAGTGCAGCAACAATAACAACACAAGAGCTCGGATATAAGATCAGTGGACCTGTAAAAAAAGAAAGTAGTACATCACCTAAATGGAAAATTAGATTAGAAAATAAAATCTCCAGGCTTAGATCAGATGCTAGTAAATTGAAAGATATGAAAGACAAGAAGCTGAAGAATGCAAACACCAAACAGTATCTGATCCAAAAATACCACCTAGATTCAAGGAAAATTAGAGAAGTCCTGGAAATAATAAAGCAGCAAATAACAGCAGTGTCAAAGAAGACTAGCAGATATGAAGCCAGAATTACACAACACAGGCAGAATCTCCAATTGCAGTCAAATCAGAGATGTTTCTACCAAAGCACAAAAGGAGAAACTGCAAGAAACCTAGAAACACCAAATAAAGAAGAAACAGTGCAATTCTGGGGGAAATTATGGGACAATCCAATAGATTGTAATTAAAAAGCAGGCTGGATGAAAGAGGTCGAAAAATGTAACCAACAAATGCAAGATATAATAATAACACCAAAATTAATAAGTGAAAGAGCAAAGAAAACTAAAAATTGGACTGTGCCAGGCGACGATGAACTGCATGGCTTTTGGCTTAAACACCTAACAAGCCTTCATAAACAACTATCAAAACAGTTCAATCACATTTTATAAGGAGGTGATATTGAACAATTGCTAACAACTGGGAAAACTCATCTCATAGTGAAAGACACAGCAAAAGGTGCAGTTCTAAGTAATTATAGACCGATAACCTGCCTGCCAACCATGTTCAAATTATTATCTGGAATAATAGCAGATGAAGTAATGCAACACTTATTAACTAACAAACAGCTTCCAGTTGAACAGAAAGGAAATTGTCCAAACACCAGTGGCACAAAAGACCAGCTGCTGATTGCCAAAATGATTTTAGAAAATTGCAAGAGAAGAAAAACAAATCTAAGTGTTGCATGGATTGACTATAAGAAAGCCTTCGACTCATTGCCTCACACATGGATACTAAAATGTTTAGAAACAACTGGTGTCAGCAAAAACATTCAGATATTTATTTAAAAAGCAATTAGCATGTGGAGTACACAGTTAACAATCAATGGTGAGACACTTGGACAGGTTAGCATTAGAAGAGGCATTTTCCAAGGGGACTCACTATTCCCTCTGTTGTTTGTAATCGCCATGACTCCACTTTCACAAATACTAAACAAAACAGGCCTCGGATACCAAACATCTAAAACATCAAGTAAAATAAACCATCTGCTGTACATGGACGATTTGAAGTTGTATGGAAAGTCCCAGTCAGAAATCGAATCACTCCTAAACACTGTCTGTATATTCAGTAGCGATATAGCAATGGAGTTTGGACTAGACAAGTGTGCTGCATTAATAATGAACAGAGGAAAAATAACAAAAACAGAAGGAATAGAACTGCCCAATGGAAGCAAGATCAAGAACCTGGAAGAGAAAGAACATTACAAATACTTGGGCATTCTCCAGGCTGATAACATTGCACACGTTGAAGTTAAAAGAAAAATTGGAAGTGACTACATCAGGAGAGTTAGAAAAATCCTAAAGTCCAAGCTCAATGGCAGTAACACCATACACGCCATAAACACCTGGGCTATACCTTTTATCAGATACATTGCAGGAATAATAGACTGGACCCAGGCAGCGCTAGAGACGCTAGATCGTAAGACCTGGAAAATCATGACCATCTGCACTCCCGAAGTGATGTCGATAGGCTATACCTCCCTCTCAGCTTAGGTGGAAGAGGAATGCTGCAAGTCCACATCAAACAGTAGAGGAGGAGAAAAGAGGCCTTGAAGAATATATCAAGGACAGTGAAGAAGATGCACTTAAAACAGTCAATAATGAAAAACTATTCAACACCAATGAAACAAAGCAGGCCTACAAGAAAGAACAAGTCAAGAACCGAGCAGAAAAATGGAGAAATAAGCCCCTGCATGGTCAATATTTGCACAATATAAGTGGAAAATCAGACATCACCAAGACCTGGCAATGGCTTAAGAATGGCAACTTGAAGAAAGAAACAGAGGGTTTAATACTAGCTGCATAGGAACAGGCACTAAGAACAAATGCAATCAGAGCAAAAGTTGAAAATTCAACAACAAACAGCAAGTGCCACCTTTGTAAAGAAGCAGATGAAACAGTGGACCACCTAATCAGCTGTTGTAAAAAGATTGCACAGACTGACTACAAAGGCATGACAAGGTAGCAGGGATGATCCACTGGAACATCTACAAAAAATACAAGCTACCTGTAGCCAAACATTGGTGGGACCATAACATTGAAAAAGTGGTAGAACATGAAGATGTAAAAATATTATGGGACTTCCATCTACAAACAAACATCTGCCACACAACACACCAGATATAACTGTAGTCAAGAAGAAAGAAAAACAAGTTAAAATAATCGACATAGCAATACCAGGGGGTAGCAGAACAGAAGAAAAAGAAATAGAAAAAAACCACAAAATACAAAGATCTACAAATTCAAATTGAAAGGCTGTGGCAGAAGAAGACCAAAGTAATCCCAGTGGTAATTGGCACCCTAGGTGCAATTCCAAAGCAACTTGAAGAGCACCTCAACACCATAGGGGCAACAGAAATCACCACCAGCCAATTACAAAAAGCAACTTTACTGGGAACAGCCTATATTTTGCGACGATATCTATAATAACCAACAGCATTGATGACAAAATTCAGCCATCCCAGATCCTTGGGAAGGACTCAATGTCTGGATAAAACAAAACAGTCAATAACACCTGTCTGACTGTGTAAACAAGAAATAATAATAGTAATAATAATAGTAATGAACCAAATCTATACAAAAGTAATCCAAAAAGAGTCATTACAATTTGAGTCCTGTAATCCTGACCCACCATTGTGAAATGGAACTTTCGTGTTTCTTGGGTAGATTTTAATAAAGCTACTATTTCAGTTATTCGGAGCATCCCCTCTCCAGTGCTAGTTAATGAACGCTTATTCCTAATGAACAGGTCATAGTTATGTTCCACAGATATCACTGGCTGGCAATCAACTCCATCACATATTTCATCCACTAAATAAAAGCCAACTGAGCCAATTATTTCAAAGTATATGCTAATACTGATAAATAAGCATCCCTCAAGAATGGACGAAAAAACAACAACCCCAACCCACTAGCAAATGGGATTCTACCTATTGGGATTTCTTTTACAAATGGGAAACGTATAGTCTTTAAGATTAAAACAGAAGCAGACATTCATACAACTAAAACTGGAGCTGATTTTGCATGTTGTCTATTTATGAACAAAACAACACACACACACACACACGACAGTCAGGTGATCCAACGTCTCTGGCAGTGGTCTTTCCTAGCAGTGTTGCCCAAGATCTTTTACCTGGAGATGAAAGGGATTGTTCTGAAGTTGGGCCCTTCTGAATGCAAATCATGTGCTCTGCACCATCCTCTTGAGTATGCTTAGCTTTCTCCATTTGATATGTATGTTTGTATTTTACTAAAAGTGTGTGTGTATGTGTGTGTGTGTGTGTATGTGGCTTCCCCAAAAGGCTCACAGACTAAAAAGAAACACACTAGCTACAGCCACTGGAGGGATGCTGTGCTGGGCTTGAATTGGGACAGTTGTTTCCCCGCTGCTGTGATAATATAAGAGAAACTCTTATATTATCATAAATATAAACTCATAAATATAAAAGAAACTCATAAATATAAGAGAAACTCCACTTTGAACAGAGCCTCTTTGCCTAGTTAGCAATCAAATTTAAGTACTTAAGTATGGGGAAAAAATGTCAGATATTTCTTACCTCCTCAAGACAAATTTCTCTCTCATAAACAAGCTTTCGTACCATACTTGCCACAGATACCATCCATGTTAACATCATTATAAGTGGAAAAAAGAAGCCAATATTATTCAAGAATCTGTAAACAGAAGTATATTTGTAAGTTCCTAAAGACAGGTTTTTAGAAGCAGAATATGCAGCGTTATTAGTATTTGTATCCTGCAAATATGTCTGTAAGAGCATTACATACATACCCTCTTTTTTCCATTGAAGATAATACGTCCTGCTTGACTTCAGTGTCTCATGTTTTAAAGTGGCAGCTCCGTTAACATAGTGTGTGCACGCCCTCCAACATCTCACCTCCATATCTCACCTCACATCTCATCTCCAACCCCAGCACAGCACTTCTGGGCATTTACCAGCCATGTACCTACATGGTGCTAACAGAGCCAGCCCTTGCCTTAGCTGCTATCTTGCTCTGCCTTCCAGTAGGGACACTGAGCACTCCCTCCTCTTCAGCTGCTGTTTACTGGTGGTGACCAAGAACTGCTTCCCACCCTATGATTCATGAGCTCTATTCGTGCCTTTAAAGGGAAAATGCATGCAGAAAACCCAAAGAAAGACAGGACACATGTGATGGATTAAACTAGGGCCACAACTTTATCATCTTTAATAAAATCTGCAACAAGGCAAAATATTTTAACTTGCTCACTCAGTAAGGGTGAGCAACTCTTCCCTGTGGGGGTCAACCTCCTAATGATAGTTACTTTTCCCAGACCCCAGCCCAAGAAGACACGTAGACATTCTTTATGGGCAAAGGGACACGTTTTATTGATTAATTAACAACAGGCAAAGGTGAACTGAACAATGGGTGATGAATCATCCCCACAAAACAGTGCGGGCCCCTAGGCATGGGCTAGGATTACTGTCATCCTAACCATTGCCACCTTGGGCGACACACCCTGGCTCAAGAAAGAGGCAGGCACACCCTGCCCCATTCCATCGAAGCCAACCACCCCCTTGAAGAGGGGACCTGGACAGCTCCAGGTATTCACCCCCCCCGGGCCTCGCAGCCCAAAGGATGGTGAAGTCCTGGAGCAGGTTTATGGCCATCAATTTCTCCTCGCACCGCCCAGGCAACAAAGGAGTGATTAACCAATCCACCTTTAAATATCCAAGGGTGCTCAACGATACTATACCTTGCTTACCCCTCAGCCCGCACTGTTACTGCCAGCGTGGCCAACCTAAAACCTAACGAACCCCTTGACTGCAGAACGGAGTAGGCGAAAAAAAACCCCAACCATGGCCAATCAGTTAAGGGCAAAAAATTCCTACTCGGCCCCAGAGGCAACCAGTCTCTAGACCCGCTCTGCAACAGGGAAGGGAGGGAGGGGACAATCCTAAACGGACTGGTCGGCTCTGGGCGTGGAACGGCCCTTTTTGGCCGAAACCACGGCCCCTAAGCCCAGCCAGCCAATCGGGACCCTTCTTGGTCCTCGTGCTGAGCTGGGCTGGGAAAAGAACCCTCCCCCCAGCACGAGGCAGTGGGGAGGGGGATTTCTCTCAGCAGTGGACAAATCAATCAGGCTTGGTGGTTGCCAGCAGCCATCCGGCCTCTAACTTCCACCTTACCACACAAATCTGTGTTGAGGGAGGGTTGACCAAGTCACCATCCCCCGAGCCCCAAAGCTCTGAGCCAGTGAGTTGAGGAACTCCCCAAAGAGGAGCCATACCCACCCACCCACCCCAAGCCACAAAATCCTAAGGTGCTGTTCCCCCATCTCCATAAGGTGCCTCCAACTGAATGAGGTATCTGGGGGTATTTATAGAGATCTGTTGCATTTTCATGGAAAGGATTGTAAGTTAAAAACTTTAAATGAAATACAAAATGTGGTAAGAGATTGGTTTCAGTACTATCAGTTAAATGAGATTTATAAGAAAGACCTTAAAGTTGGATTTGAGGATCAGATTTCGAATTTTGAGAAGTAACTATGTCAAGATGATGAAAAATTAATTTCTAAAATGTATAAATTGTTACTTTTAGAGGAGACAAGAGAGGAATTGGTTAAAACAACTATGATAAAGTGGGCTCAAGATGTTGGACATAATATAGAAATGGCAGCCTGGGAAAAGTTATGGAAGAATGATTTAAAATTCACTGCTTGTTATACTTTGAAGGAAAATTATTATAAAATGATGTACAGATGGTATTTGACACCAAAAAAACTGGCATTAATGTATAAAAATGTTTCAAACAAATGTTGGAAGTGTGGGGATTCTGAAGGTACTTTTTTTCACATGTGGTGGACTTGTGGGAAGGCTAAGGCCTATTGGGACATGATATATAATGAATTAATGAAAATATTTAAAGTGACATTTCCTAAGAAGCCAGAATCCTTCCTGCTAGGAATAACACAAGGAGAAATTTCTACAAGTAACTTAACTTTTTTCCTGTATGCTTCTACGGCAGCTAGAATAACATATGCACAGAAATGGAAGACTAATGAATTGCCTTCAAAAGAAGATTGGCTGATAAAAACTATGGCATATGCAGAGATGGCAAAACTTACAACACTGATAAAAGATCAAAGCTTAGAACGTTTCAGGGAAGATTGGAAACCTTTTTTGTTGTACTTAAAGAATTATCTTCCTAATATGGATCTTACAGCTGGATTTGAAGTTTGAAATGCAGGTTGGGTAGACTAATGGTTTTTTCTTTTTTCTTTAAGCTTTAAATTTGTGTTTTTTTAATTAATATTATAATAAGGTAAACTTTATAGTTTTTTTCACACGAAAAGAGGTGCGCAGGAAGTCCAACTGTGTTTATTATGGATGTTATGATTATTGTTAAAAATTAATAAAAATTAAATTTCAAAAAAAAAAAAAAAGAATGCCAATGAGCATCACTGCCTATCTCAGCCTGCACTCATTTGCAAGTGTGACCAAGCTGCCAATTTAGTGGCACCCACCTTCAAAACAATGCTCTAGCTTCACCAGTGTAGAATAGTGAAAAATCTTCACCCTGTACCAATCAAGTGAAGATTTTAAAAATTCCTACTCGGCCCCCAGATAGTGATTGGCTTCCACCCACTGGATATGAGTGAGTGCCGAGCTGTGTGAGAAATGAAAAGTGGGCAGGTGGGCTAGCTTTATAAAGGACTCTCCAGCCCAGCCCCCACTTGCCACAGGTGGACATGTGTCTTGTCTCTATCTGGGCTGAGGACAACCCCATATCCCCACCAATCATCTGTCACCTGTTTGGGAAAACAGAATTCCCTGTAAAGGCACCAATATAGCCTGCAAAATCAGAGAGAGAGAAAGAGGCCGAACTTAGCTGTCAAGATCTGACAGCATTTACAGATCCCAGGATCTGGCCTCAAACATAGTCATGCATATTTGTGCTTAATGTCAGAAACAGCTCCCAGTCCAATATAAGCAAACTACTTACAGGTCATTGGTGTGGCATGGATATGGCATAGCTTGAACTTGTATTCCTGTATCCAGTGTATCTACTCCAGTGTGCACTGAAATGATGGCTCTTTCGATCATGTCTTGCAGTGGAATGAAAATATGGTTATACTTGAACCCATTGGCTGGCAAGTTTTGGGGATGGGATTTCCACACTGGATTCTTGATTAGATCCGTTCTCATGCTATACAAGACACTAGTTCGAATAGTATACGAGATGTGCTTTGGGAACTCATTAACAACATTTGCTCGATCTCTCTTATGACTTGAAGTATTGAATATAATACCTAGGTGAAAGATTAATAGGGGGGAAAGGTGACTTATTTCTCACTCTATTGGGATATCAGTCTTAACCCTACATGGGCAGATTTTCTGCTTACTACAGCTGCAAATGTAATACGATGTGTTGACCCACCAATCCTGCTTCTACTTCTCACTAAAAAATTTCAAAGCATCTATGAACATTAGGATTGTCTTGCACTATCAGACCAAGCTCTACGAAGTTTAGCATTCTGTTTCCAATAGTGGCCAGCCAATTGCATTTAGTAAGTTCAGATTTACCTTCAATTTTTTCTTCAGCAACTGATATTCAGTATTATACTGCTTTTGTATATGGTAGTTTCATTTATTTATCATGGATTATAGACTCAATCCTCCATGAATTTCTTTCTAATCTTTTTTTTTTAATCTTAAATGTCTGGAATTTTCTTTCTTTCCATTATTTTGCCTTATTCTATTCTACACTGGTTTCTAGCTGTTTATGGCAACACATTTTGTAAGTGTAATTGATTCTAAAATATTTTCATACATTATGCTTAAAGCAGTTCTACTGGTAGTAATGCAACTGTAAATCCAGCATTGGCCAAAATACTCATTTGACTACAAATATTTCTCTTCTTTCTCTTTTGCACTAACAATGACCAGGTGGTTCATATAAATTGTGCTTAGGAGGTTCAAATGCAATGCAGTTTAAGTCAAAATAGTGATTTCTCAATTATAATGGCAATATTGTGCACCTTTATGAACTTCAAAGTACTTCTGACTGTCAAAAGGTTTCATGATCAGGGAAGTGCACATTTTAGTATTACTTAGTTTTACTAGCCACACTTGCTATGCCATTTTGGGTGCTTCAGTGTACCCTCAAACTTAGCCATTTAACTATTCTCTTTCCCTAGCCTGCTTGGAAAAGAAACAGTGGCTGCATACCAGGTAAAAGGTCATTCTGACAAAGCATTTCCCTATGGTGACTTTTAGGTCATTTGCAAATGATTGTAACGGACTACAGGAAATGCCCCTCTCTTGTTGCATCTGAGCATAGGCAGAGAGAGATGCAGGGCAGACCCAAATGAGAGTAAAGTAAAAAAAAAAAGGAAAGGAATGCAAGCTCTCTTCCTCCCATATACAACAATAAGTTTCAAGGCTAAACAAAACTTCTCACCCCATTCCCCCCGCCCCACTTGCAATTTCCCTGTAAACATCTCTTTGTCTAAGAAGCATATAGGGGCGCCACCCCAGACATAATCAAATTAATATCCGATATTCATGACTTACTTGGAGCAAGAATTCCAAAACACTATGAGTTTCCTAAAGAAACACCTTATCAAAGTTTGATCCACCAAGACTCTTCAATCATGGCTCAAGGTATGTTTTTGCCAATAAGAACACCCTCAAAAATGACATCAATCTCTTACACTATTCTGCCAACAGACTTTGCACCCCACGCTGCTCGGGTGTACCTCATTGCTCACCTCGTACTTGAGCCAACAACTGGAGAGATGGATCCTTAGCTAGAAGCAGGTAGCTACCAAAAATTACTTTCCTCTTTCTTTCATCCTCAAGCTTCTTTTTCCTTCCCAGTATTAAACTAACCAGCCACTTTTCATGTTCTGTATCCCACAAAGTAACTCTTTGTTTTCAGTAACACACATCTACTCTCCTTTGTCCTTTCCAGTGAGTCCACACCGCAGCCAGATTTCCTGTAGCATTTTAAGGGTAATGCTCTTGATTGGCCTGCACCCATTTGAAGCAAAGCATAGCCATGCAGACCTCTTGACACTGGGCACCATCAGGCTGAAGTGAAGCACATTTAAGTTGTCTTGGTTTCCAATAGGAGAAAGCTCAACACATGCTTTAATACCTCACTGAAAATAAGCGAACTTGCAGCCCAATAATTTGCATTATAAGGTAAAGAAGGGAAGAAAGTACCAATGACTTCAACAGGAATTCCAAATAAACTTCCATAAGATTGTGGCTATGCAGCCTACTAATCCTATGCATGTTGAATTCAGTGGGACTTACTTCTGATTAGACTTACTCTCAAGTAAGTGCCTAGATATTTCCCTAAGTTTTCAAACACACTTATCTGTTATTCTTACTTTCATCAACTTGCATAGTGACACTATAGATAACATCCTGCCTTTATTTTCTAACAGGAAACAATAGAATTGATATTGCTGAGACCCTGGACATCTTCTGTTGCTGGCTGTTTAACATGGTACTTACTAGCCAAAAGATTATTTTGCTGCATGAGTTCATGTGCCTTTGACTCCAATTTCTTCACAGACTCAACAGGCTGGAAACGATCCAGTAAAAGACAGGAAGAGATGTTGACTATGAACTGTGCCATGAGGTTAATTTGTTCAGTCATCGAGTTTTTAAGCATTTTCTCTATCATGGTCTCTGAGAATAGTTTAAAAAAAACACAACACCAAGGTTATTAGTGAAAGTGCTTGGGATTTCCTCACTTCCCTAAGCAGTCAAAAGTTCCAGGAAAAGCTGCTACAGGGTCACTGTCCTCGTGAGAGGATTTTGATGATGGCTTTGCAATATCTGGAGAAGATGGCAAGTGCTCAGGCAGTGTTAGTCAATAAAGCAGCACCAGTTTCCCTCAGAAGCCAAAAGCATCTCTCTGAAGCCCCTACTCAGCTGCCAAACTCAGATGTCTGTCCCCTTCATTGGCTACACCAATGGTTCCCAACCAGGGCTCCTCCAAATGTTGCTGAACCACAACTCCCAGCATCCCCAGCCACAATAAATTATAGCTGGGAATGCTGGGAGTTGTAGTTCAGCAACATCTTGAGGAACCCTGGTTGGGAACCACTGGGCTACACCCCAGGGCATTTCACACTATCACAATTAGGGTAGGAGAAGCCTCCTACATAAATTCAGGAGCTGTGCACACTCCTGTTTGCTGGTTGCCTGTCAGTAAAAACTAAGGTCGGAGATGCCCTCCATGCTCATGTGCTAAGCAGCGGCTGGGTTGGAGGGCTCCCTCCTACCCAGCTGCTGAATGAGGTAGGAGGAAATGTCTTCTGACCCAGCTGCTGCTTAGCACATGAGCAAGGACACCTCCGACCTTGAGAGGTCGGAATTGAGGAGCTCTGTGCGCAAACAAAAGTACACAGAGCTCCCAAATTCAGGTAGGAGGCGCCTCCTATGCTCTTTGTGATACCCTCCTGTCGCTCCTTGCCCCCCGCCCTTTGGCTCCCATCCAAGCAAGTGGAATGAGTCAGTAGCTACCAGGGAAACATCTTCAACTATTAGGTAAGCTGAAGGCTAGAGTGCAAGTTATCCTCTCAGTTGATACAATGCAAGAAGATTCCCACTACAAGAGTTTGCAGTGAGGTTTAAATGAAAATAAGGGCACATTTTCAGTACTGTAGACATCCCTTTTAAGTGGACAGTTCTAGTAAAGCTCCTTCATGCAGCTGAATACATACACAATCTCATGGAGAAAAAAATAAGCATCACAGAAGCATCACAGCGAGGGGAATGGTGACCCATGTTCACCCCCTTTCCTGGTGGTCTCACCAGGTATGCACAATGTGTGTGATGTATAGTAAATCAGAAATGCATAGAAGTTCACAGCTTGACATAAGCAACGCCATTATGTTTAACTAAGCTCAAGGATCTGCTCTGCTAGAAGGATGCTTACTACTGTGTATTCCCTCTGGTAGTTTTCCGTCCCCCACAGGTTAGAGTGACCATGGATTTAGAATGCAGAACAATTTTAAGATAAGGCTGTCTGTCTGCCTGCATGCATGTTTGTGGTTTATTCCCTAATCTTAGCAAGTCATGATGACGTATTTGCTATGTAGCTGAACAACATGTTGTTCTGGAGAACAATTTTAAGAGTATAAAATGTATGCTCTCTGCAATAGTCCTTTGTCTTGTTTTGAGCATGAGCCAAACAATACCATTACTACTTGAGAGTAAATAAACCTTTGATCTTGTTATCTCGTCTGGGCTGATGATTATTGGGCTCCATCTGCCCAGGAACGAATCTCCTTATTGGGGACAAGGTTACCCTGCTACATCATGTGCAACAGTGATACCCCTTGTGTATGACATCACACACAAGGGGCAGGGCTCAAGCCCCAGAGGGGCCATGCAAGCCCTCCAGAACTCATTCCCAGCCAGTTTTTAAGAAAAGCTGATATGCAGAAAAGATTTGTTCAGAGAAGATTGCCTCCTGTGTGAATCCAGTCCTTAATCCAACACTCACTTGCTCTTCACTGGAAACAGACAGCTAAAATGTTAGGGGAGTGGGGGTTTGCGTGTGTAAAAGAGGAAATCCATGCATGCTTACTATATACTCTCAGCTTCCCAATTAGTTCTTTCACATCCACATTCAGTTGGCTTTCCACAAAGTTCTTTACAAAGGTGTTCTGCAGTGCATCCTGAAACAAAAGATTTAAAGTAAGGGAGAGGAAAGGAAAAAATGTACTGCTCCTCTCTGGGTAACAAAGTCTATCGTATATCATGTATTCCCATCTCTCATTTTTATGGTTTTGTACTACCTTTTATTATTAGATCACAGAAGAGAGCAAAGGAATAGCATTTTTCCAGATCCCAAACACTCCCTAGAGAGCTGTCATCCTAATCAATGGTGGGAATCACTGTGAAATCAACACAGCATGGTTCCTTGGAGCTTTAACTCTCAGGCCAATGCAGACCAAAGAGTGACAAAGCCTTGCAAAACACACAACAGACTCTAGTTTTTCCCCTATAGATTTATGGCTCTCCTGAGCCTCTGAAGTAAAATGTAGCAAGACTAAAATTTAGTGAGCAAAGTACAGAAGGTGAGACTTGGGAATACACAGGCATATGTACCCTTAAGAAAGTACCTTGTCTAGGCACTGTTAAACAAATAGAAATTTGGCAACCATCTTTTTATTAAAGATAATTGAATGTACCCCTGAAGCTGGAACAATGGCAGAATAAGGATAAAAACAGAATGAAAAGTGAAAAAGCCCAGGTGAGGGAGACTGTTTCTTGACATATTTTCACATAAATATATGATCACATATTTTTGTTTCTGAAACACCAAAGAAAATGTTCAGAACAAAAATAAGATATTTGCATGACTCTGTAACACAAATATTTACATGTTCACAAATTATTCAAAACATATCTAACCATTGCATTGAGATGAAGAAAGAGGCAGGCTACCAAGTTATGGCTAAAAGAGTGCAGGTGGAATACCTGGGCACAACTTTATTAAGCAAATAACTATATACAGCATACAACTGGTTTTGTATGGTTAGCTGGATGGCAGAGACTAACTCATCTGACCACACCTTTTCCCATCCGGCTGAGTGCTAAACTACAGTTCAGGCAACCAACTCTCAGGGAAAAGTGATGTGACTAAGGCAAAGTTCAGTCAGCCACTGGAGTTTGCCTCAGCCCCTCTATATAATGGTGTTTAACTGGAGGTCCCTCATAAAGCCCCTAGAAAAGCCAGTCTTGAATCATCCTCCCCTTCAGGAGAGTGCCTGATACCCCTCACCTTTTCCTAACAGCCCTACAATTTTCTGCCATGCAGCTAACCCCACTACCAAGTTGTGAGAATAAAAGCAGAACAAGCCAATCAGAACTAGTGCACAGAAGCCTCTATCCTGATGAGGACAAAAAAACTTTCCACTCAAGAACCAACTGGAGTTAAAAGTAATATTTCCTCATGGCTTCCATAAAGGGCAACCAGCATAACCTGGGAAAAGGCCAACTGAATAAGAGAGCAGGTGGGCGTGCTTTTTACCACTCCCCAAACACGAACTGAGCAGCACAAAATGGCTGCCCTGATTTCGCGCTGCTTGCAATTCCTTGTGAGAGGCAAAAGCAACAGCCAGAAGCAAGTGTCAACAACCTAATAACAGGCCTGCCTTTTCCCAATTCAGTGCAAAATTTCCGTTCTCTGTATTCACATTGAGAAGGCCCCATTCATAAAAAAAACAACAATTTCCATTTATCTCAGAAACTGAAAAGCCATTGCCCAGAAACTGAAAAGCCATTGGATCCAAAGGTCTGTATGCAAATAGGCTTTTCAGCACCCACCCGCTTCCTGTAACAGCCCCACCTCAAAAACACCACCCATGCAAGTTTTTTCCTGAGATACAAGGGACTATCACAGCTACAGAAAACTGGAAATGAAGGCCCCCATCATTTGACCTATATATGTGCTCTGTTCTACTGCGTGACTGAACATCCTTCCATCTCAATGCACTCAGATCTTAACTGGAGTCCCTGCCCTTCCTCCCACACGCAAACCACTTTTTCTATAGTTTGGACAATCAGGACCCTTTCCCCCAACTGTAGATATAAGCCAGACTGGGGTGGGGGTGAAAGACACCACTGGGTCAGGGGCATAGTTATTATTTATCAAGGTGGGCACATGTCTTTGAGCCACTGATGGAGGGGGCTGCCTCTTGCTGTCATGCCCTTTTCAAAATAATTTGAGGGGAGAGCTGTCCTCCAATTTGTCCTCCGAGGCAGGCTGACGCGCCATGTCTGGAGCGGAGGGTTGGTCTACCCGCCAATCCCAATTCATAGGCCAGTTCTCCCCATGGGGAAAGTACCATTTTGAGGTCCATTTTTCCAGTAAAACAGGCCTCAAAATGGCACATGAATCACGCAAATTGATTCAGGTGATTCAGGGTGGCTGCTTTTGATGAATCAATTTGGGGGGTCTGCAATTCAATTCAACCTCAAATTGAATTGTGGATTTTGATTTGTGCACACCCCTATAGTTTCCCCTCCTCTCTGTATCTTTTTGTTGAACAATTTTCGCAAATTCACCAACCTGCAGCTGGCTGACCACGAGGAAGTTTTCACTGTTTTTAGCTAGTTCTGTCATTTGAAGCCAAGCCTCGGAATATAGCTTCAGGTTCTCCACAAAACCAAATGTGTGATTAGCCTGAAAAACAAAAAAGAAACCACCAAAGTTAATAAAAGCAACTGAAGTATTTCAGATACTCTAAAACACTTTGCCAATCCAGCTTTGATTTTCAGCAGAATACAACTGCCTTCTGTCTTAAAGCCAGTAAAAGCATTAAATTTCTAAAGATTTTTTATTTCTGTTTAATGTTTCAATTATCTGAAGTCAGGACTCACGGAGGATTGCTGTAAGATCAAATATCTTTGCTTGCTAACTAGGCAAAGAGGCACATTTCAAAGAGGCAATTCTCTTATATTTAGTACAGGAGCAACTGGCCCTATTCAACCCCAGTGCAGTATTCTTCCAGTGGCTGTTGCTGGTGTCTCCCTTGCATTTATTCTTAGACTGTGTGAGCCCGTTGGGACAGGAAACAATCCTATTATTATCTATCCATCCATCCATCGATCCATCCATCGATCCATCCATCGATCCATCCATCGATCCATCCATCCACCTATCCAACCATCCATCATCATCATTATATGTAAACTGTTTTGAGAACTCTTGTAGTAGTTATCATCGTCATCATCATAGTAATACCCCTACTAACTGCTAAAGAGGTATCTTTTAAGTGGTGGTGCTCTTATATTTACCAGGGGAATAGCAACCTGCCCCATTCATCCCAGCATTGCATCTTTTCCAGTGGCTGTTGCTGTTGTCCTCTTGTATCTTTTTAGGTTGTGTGCCTCTTTGAGACAAGGGGCATCCCCCCCCCGCCCCAATTCTTTTGCTATGCAGACTGTTTTGAGTACTTGTTGAAAAGTAGCAATTCCTATGTAGTACACCGCTCTGGGCTCCTTGGAGGAAGAGCGGGATATAAATGTAAAAATAAAATAAAATAAAATAAAAGAATAAGAATAAGAATAAGAATAAGACCTTTGAAGAGCACCTCAACACCATAGGGGCCACAGAAATCACCATCAGCCAATTACAAAAAGCGAGCAGAAAAATGGAGAAATAAGCCACTGCATGGTCAATATTTGCACAATATAAGTGGAAAATCAGACATCACCAAGACCTGGCAGTGGCTTCAGAACGGCAACTTGAAGAAAGAAACAGAGGGTTTAATACTGGCTGCACAAGAACAGGCACTGAGAACAAATACAATAAGAGCAAAAGTCAAAAAATCCACAACAAACAGCAAGTGCCGCCTTTGTAAAGAAGCAGATGAAACAGTGGACCACCTAATCAGCTGTTGTAAAAAGATTGCACAGACTGACTACAAGCAAAGGCATGACAAGGTAGCAGGGATGATCCACTGGAACATCTGCAAAAAATACAAGCTACCTGTAGCCAAAAATTGGTGGGCCATAAAATTGAAAAAGTTGAAGAAAATGAAGATGTAAAAATATTATGGGACTTCCGACTACAAACAGACAAACATCTGCCACACAATACACCAGATATAACTGTAGTTGAGAAGAAAGAAAAACAAGTGAAAATAATCGACATAGCAATACCAGGGGATAGCAGAATAGAAGAAAAAGAAATAGAAAAAATCACCAAATACAAAGATCTACAACTTGAAATTGAAAGGCTGTGGCAGAAGAAGACCAAAGTAATCCCAGTGGTAATTGGCGCCCTGGGTGCAGTTCCAAAAGACCTTGAAGAGCACCTCAACACCATAGGGGCCACAGAAATCACCATCAGCCAATTACAAAAAGCAGCTTTACTGGGAACAGCCTATATTCTGCGACGATATCTATAACTGCTGGACCCAGTGGGATTTCAAAAGGCCTTGGAGGATTTTGACGTTGGTGTGGCTGGTGATTCTGTCAATGCCCTGGTGGGAACCTGGAACAGGGAACTCAACAGGGCAGTAGATACGATTGCTCCTAAGCGTCCCTTCCGACCTGCTGCAAAAAGGGCCCCTTGGTATACTGAGGAGCTGCGGGGGCTGAAGCGGTTGGGTAGGCGACTAGAGCGGAAGTGGAGGAGAACTCGGTTCGAATCTGACAGGATTCAGCACGTGACCCATTTGAAGGCTTATGTGGTGGCAGTGCACGCAGCGAAAAAGACATACTGGTCTGCGCGCATTGCAGCTGCAGGTTCACGTTCGGCGGAGCTATACCGGGTTGTGAGGAGTTTGGTTTCTCCTCCTTCTACTTCCAATCAGTCCCCGGGGTTGCTCTGCTGTGATGCCTTTAATGGGTTCTTTGCGAATAAGATCTCCTGTATTCAGGCTGACTTGCTGCACTATTTCTGCAAGGTCTATGGAGGAGGTATCCAGCAATCCTTCTTGCAGTATTAGATTGGATCAGTTACAATCTGTGACTCCTGAGGATGTGGACAAGCTGCTTGGGGCAGGGCGGCCTACCACCTGTTCTCTGGATCGTTGCCCGACTTGGCTGCTTCTGTCTAGCAGGGAGATTGTTGGAGATGGCCTAATTAATATCATAAATGCATCACTGAGGGAGGGTAGGGTGCCCCCCTGCCTGAAGGAGGCAATGTTTAGACCACTCTTAAAGAAGCCTTCCCTGGACCCCTTAGCGATGGACAGCTACAGGCCAGTCTCCAATCTCCCTTGGCTGGGCAAGGTGATTGAGAGGGTGGTGGTTGACCAGCTCCAGGCAGTCTTGGAGGAAACTGATTATCTAGACCCATTTCAAACTGGCTTTAGAACGGGCTATGGAGTTGAGAAAGCCTTGGTCGGCCTGATGGATGACCTTTACCGGGGAATCAACAGAGGGAGTGTGACTCTGCTGGTTCTTCTGGATCTCTCGGCGGCATTCGATACCATCGACCATGGTATCCTTCTGGATCGCCTGGGGGAGTTGGGGATAGGGGGCACTGCTTTGCAGTGGTTCCGTTCCGATCTCTCGGGCAGATTCCAGATTGTGGAGCTTGGTGACAGTTGCTCCTCAAAACGGGAGCTGTTATATGGAGTCCCTCAGGGCTCCATTCTGTCACCAATGCTTTTTAACATCTACATGAAACCGCTGGGTGAGGTCATCAGGAGGTTTGGTGCTGGGTGTTATCAATATGCTGATGACACCCAAATCTACTTCTCCTTTTCATCCCCAGGAAATAGCACTCATTCTCTAAATGCCTGCCTACAGGCAGTAATGGGCTGGATGAGGGAGAACAAATTGAAGCTGAATCCAAGCAAGACAGAGGTGCTCATTGTGGGGGTTCAGAATCTGAGGGGTGAGTTAGATCTTCCTGTGCTGGATGGGGTTACACTCCCCCAGAAGGAGCAGGTGCATAGCTTGGGAGTACTCCTGGACCCGGGCCTCACCCTGGTATCTCAGGTGGAGGCCATGGCCAGGAGTGCTTTCTATCAGCTCTGGCTGATCCGACAGCTGCGCCCATTCCTCGAAGAGGATGGCCTCAAAACAGTGGTGCATCAGCTGGTAACCTCCCGGCTTGACTACTGCAATGCGCTCTACGTGAGGCTGCCTTTGTATGTAGTCTGGAAACTTCAGTTAGTTCAGAATGCGGCAGCCAGATTGGTCTCTGGGGCAACCCGGAGAGACCATATGATGCCTGTTTTAAAACAGTTACACTGGCTGCCAATATGTTTCCGGGCAAAATACAAAGTGCTGGTTATTACCTTTAAAGCCCTGAACGGCTTGGGTCCAAGATATCTTAGAGAGCGCCTTCTTTTACATGATCCCCACCGCACGTTAAGGTCATCTGGGGAGGTCCGTCTCCAGCTGTCACCAGTTCGTTTAGTGACGACTCAGAGGCGGGCCTTCTCTGTAGCTGCTCCTGGACTGTGGAATGCACTCCCAGCGGAAATTCGTAATCTTGATTCTTTGCTGTCCTTCAAGAGAGCCCTTAAAACCTATCTGTTTGGCCTGGCCTTTCAGGGTTTTTAATCAGTTTTAATTGTTTTAATACCAGGTTTTCAGGGTTTTAATTGTTTTTAATAATTTAATTCTTTTTTAAGTTGTTTTAAATTCGTATTTATATTTGTATCTCTGTTTTAATTGTTTTTAATGTTTTCTGTTTTAATTGTAAACCGCACTGAGCCATTTCGGAAGGGCAGTATATAAATCAAATAAATAAATAAATAAATAAATAAATAAATAATAACAGCAACAACATTGACAATAAAATTCAGCCATCCCAGGTCCTTGGGAAGGACTCAATGTCTGGATAAAACAAACCAGTCAATAACACCTGTCTGACTGTGTAAACAAGAAATAATATTCTCCACAACAACAACTCCATCTTGTCATTCTTCTAATCATGAAAGTAGCTGTTAAGATCTTCCATGAAACTCTAACTTTGGTATTACACAGCTCTTTCTAAACTCACTTCTTCCCATATCATGTAGGGATGAGACAGAAGAGGTGCAATCATCTTCACAACTCCAATGTGGATCAGTGAAGGTCCACTTCTGTGGGCATTCAGTTTGCCCATGTTGGGGGAAGAAAGGCACCACCTGCCTCAGGATCCTAACCCTTCTTAGAACTGGACTCTACATAACAAAGTTACATTAGAAGCTGGCTTATAATGAGTCAGTCTACTGGGCCGTCTAGTTTACTATTGTCTATCACAACTGACAGCAGCTCTCCAGGGCTTCAGAGAGGTCTTTCCCAGTCCTCAATGGAGGTGCCAGGCATTGAACCTGGGACCTTCTGCATACAAGCAGATACTCTTCCATTGAGCTAAGGTCTCTCAGTGACCCACATCTCAGAGAGAGTGTGCCACATAGTACAAGTATCAATGCATTACTGAGTATTCTGCCTATACTTCCAAATTACCACACATAGGGTAGGCAGATATTTGGTTGGAGCTGTAGTATTGGCTCCTTTGGAGTGCTCATGCCCTGGGCAGGGGCCTAAATTCTCCTTATATCCATTCCAATAAAGTGATTGGGTCAAGGCAGGGAGGGTCAAAATGTGACTGTAGAGGAAGAACTTCCTTTAGACCTTGGTCAAAGGTAGGGGATGAATGTCTTATGATTTTGTGTATTATTTTTCCAGTTTTATCCTTCATTTGGCTGTATAAATGAAGCTGTTTACCTTTTTACTATAAAAATTGGAGTGTGCTAAGTTTTCTACAATATTCAACTTACTTGCACCCCTCTTTGGATACACACTGCATAATGGCTCTTGGATTCTGGAAGTTTCCATAGGCTTCGGGGAATACCCATGCTGCAAACCTGAACATTCCCTTGAGTTTTGGGGGGTTCAGAGCAGCACAATTGGCCAACCTGCCTGGAAACAGTTGGTGGTGGCAGTGGAAAACTCAGAAGGGAGTAATAGCAGGGCATAGAAGCATTAAACACAGGACAGTGGTCTGTGCCAACGAAGGGATGTACTGCAGAAGAGGTAGCTGCTCAGTAATCCTCTAGGAGCAGCACTGACCTCAGTCAATAGATATATTTGCCTTTTGGATGGACCAGTTCTTCTTCAATGGGTGGCAGTCAAGGGGGTGGGCAGATCTATCCAATGTGGTGGTGAGGACTATGGAGGAGAAGGAGAAGCAGACTGGTTTTGATAGAAAACATAGTATTGCAAAGGCAAAAGTGCAAGTAGAAGAGACTAATATATGTGCCATTCCTCAAAACCATAACTGCATCACAGAGAGGGTGGGGGGAGAGAGGCAGCTCAGAAATAATGGCTTCTTCAAATGTGAATTACTCTACTGTAAGAAAGATGATGCTATTACTGAGGATGACAGTATTCACTAGGACTGAAAATATCTTCTGCCTGTAAATACTGATAGTCTAGTTGAAGAATTAAATTTTGTAGCTGGTGTTCGTTCTAAAGCATGTAGGGGTATCATCCTTTTCATGATAAGGGGATAATGTATACGAGAGGATTAGCAGAGAGAAAAAGCTAACTGAGAATTGTATCACCTTCTGTGCCATCATCTTTAGCAAGGCCAAGAATACAGCACTAGTAGGAAGTTATGATATTAAGTATGAGTGCTAATTTAGGCCAATGTGACATTAACAGGCCAATCCTAGATATGTTTATTGAGGCATGGATATTTACTGGGCTAGTGATCCAGTTCACATGGTGGAGGAAAAGTCGTTTGTGTGTATGTGTGCACACACACACGCACGCACGCACACACACACACATCTCTACATAATATCACTCTGGGTCCTGTTTTTTGGTCCTTTGTAGTGTGACAAGGGGCCAGTTTGGATGGTATGTCTGCAAGCCCATTCTAAGTGCATGGTTGAGAATCATGGCCACACACATTGGCCACACAGTAGACAGTCCTGCTCCTATCTAAATGAGGACCCTGTGTACAATGTTTGGAAGGGCAGTATATAAATAAAATAAAATAAATAAGTTGTCAGCAGCACTGCACACCAGCTGTGGGGGGGAGACATCCATGGCCAAAACTTCTCCCCCATGCATTTAGGTTGGACTGACAGAAGTATTATTTTAACTGGTCTAGGGATACAGATATAGATATAGATACACACACACACACAGAGTCATTCTCGATAGTAAACAGATCTCTTCTGACTCAGGTCTGTTAGGGCCTTATTGAAATCTGGGCACACAGCTCTGCTACAGAATGCCTTCACTTACTACTGAGCATTAATATTTTTCCCAGTCATAAGTGGATACTTGCCATCTACTTCCACACACACAATAAACCTGCCAAACTCAAGAAAATGTTACAGAATCGCTCACATTTGGTTTTCACAATTAACTTTCCACTGATTCTATTGCCAAAAAACCAAAATAAACATTTACATATTTATATGCAAAATATTGACAAAGGATGCTATGCCTAATTAACAGTAATTTCCACAATACATTAGTTCTTGCCTGACAACAATCATACATTTGTAGCAAATTCATCATTAGATACTATTAGTGAAATTTGTCATGGTGGTCAAACAAAAAGCAGTGTAACTAAACAACAGCAAAAGGATAGCTTGGGGTCACAAGTTTATTTTAGTCAACCCCAGCAGTAGCCAGCCAACGTGGCTCAGAGGGAAGTAACAGGCCAAAGAGACATAAACCGTGCTGAGATGCGATCCTCCCCATCTCTGACTATTTTAAAAAAGCATCTGAAGACCCATCTCTTCACCCAAGCTTTTACAACTTTTTTAATTTGTAGGTTTTAATTTTATGCTGTTTGAAAACGTTAAACTGTTTTAACCTTTTATATTTGTTTTAATTGTTTTAATTAATGTCATTGTTAACTGCCTCGAGACAAAAGTTTGGGCGGTATATAAGTTAAACAAACAAACAAACATGCCACCCAGAGATTCAGGTTTTAGGCAGTATACAAATGTGCCAAATAAATAAATAAAACAGAGTCAATTTTTGATATTTAGAAAGAATATGCACTTTTCACATAATTTTTACACAGTCAGGTTAGCACAAGTTGATATAGCTGGTCCAATGTAGTGATGAAGAGTGCAAGTTTGTCTGTTGGACTGCAGCCAATGAACATGACAGAAGTCTGAGGGTCAAACTAGATGCACATTTAAACATGTTGTTTGGCCTTGCATGGTTTGCTTTTTAAAAGGGTAGATCCAGACTGAGACTATGGCATGGAGGAGGAGGATTTAACTCCATCATGGTCTTGATTCCCCACTCTCCCGGCATCTGATATTTGTCCCAGGAAGGAAGCTGTTGGAAGCTACCTGGGGCAAACAACAGCTATGGAAGCCCTGAAACGAAGCTTTCATGAAAAACAATCTACTTCCATCAGTTTTACCCATGCTGTTTGGGACTGCCAACTGACTGGCAAGAATGAGGTTGAAAGTGGGGATTTCAGGGACATGCCTTTTGATCTGAGAGGAAATGGATGCAGTGTTTAAGACTAGCACTTCCCATCTAGGTGCATGTCTGTTCCCTCACGCTCAGCTTACAAAGAGAGATTACGATCACACCAGAAGACCTCAGCACTTTCTCCTCACAGTGAAATTGAGCACATACAAGACTATCCTACAACATGATATCTCAGGGAATCGGGGGATACAGAACAAGGAAAATGGTGCAATGACCATTATAGCTTCAAAAATGATTTGCACAGACCAATAAGACAAGTTCTGGTACAAGTGAAATATACACATGCAAATAATTTATCTATTTGTTCAGGTTTACTTACTTTCTGAATCACCAAGTTAATTTTCTCGGTATTAGGAGTATACAGTATCTTCCCATGCAACAATGGCTTGAGGAAGGTCCAAATCAGAGCTCCATTGGGCGACTGCAAAATGTCCTGATAAAGCTGCAAGCAAAATTGTGCTGTGGTAACAAAAAAAGCACACATTTTTTTTAAAAGGCAAGCACCGAGAACTGGATTTATATAGCAGTCCCAAACATCTTTACTTGCTAAATTAACAGTCTTAACTGGCAAGATACTGACAGGGTGTTACCAGACAGAGGGCTTTTGGGGGCAAGCTTCTGTAGGCTTGTACAAGGAGCTGCATGGGGAGTCATAGCCGAGTGTTTATACCAGTTCAGGATATGGGTTATTACCTTTAAAGCCCTAAGCAACTTGGGCCCCATGTACCTTAAGAACCACCAGCTCCCAGCTGAATCTACCCTGCTCCATGTACCAACACCAAGACACTCTGCTCCATGTGCCAACACCAAGGTCAGGGCCTTCTCAGTTATTGTCCCCAGACTGTACAACTCTGTCTCAGATGAGATCTGCATGACTCCCTCACTTCCAAATCTTCTGAAGGAGATGGAAACCTGTATCTATTCTGCTTATTGCAACCAAGCATGTGTGTTCTTTCAGTTGCTGGGGGTGGGGATGAGGGTGAGAATAAGTGATACAGTGGAAATATTGCTTCTATATTATATAGACTATAATGGCCATAGACCATAATAGGAAACTACTAAAATGCCAACTGCTTGCTTGTTTCTTCTTCAAATGGAATAAAACCCAAAGGTATGGTAGATCCTTGTTAGGACTTTATGGCAGCCAAACTTCATGCACAGGGATGAGGGGTGGGGTTTGCATACACATTTTGAAGTGCTGAGTCTTGACTTTTGTCCATTTTAATCACTGAAATCTCCATGATCTTGAAGGAATGAGAGGGAATCAATGTTTCCAATGCCTCTTTGATATGCTTTAGCATTCTCCTGATGCACTGGATTAAAAGCAACAGCAACAATCACTTGGAAGGTCAAAGAGAGACAGGAGGGGGAGAAGGCTTCTTACACTAGAGTCTAAAGAAAAGTGCAATTGCGGGGGGAATCAGTTAAAACAAATAAAAGGGGGCAAAAAATAATCATCATCAATTGACCTCACAAGGAAAGAACTGGAAGAAAAGTGTGCTCAGGTGCGGAAGTGAGGGTATGTGCAGGGCTGTACCCTTGGGAAGCAACCTTCCCATACATCACTAACTATAAAGGTAAGCACTTCTCTAGAGATCACAGTATAGCTCTTCTATACCTTTTCTTCCTTGCACAAAATTCACTTCCATGATCATGTTTGAAAAAATGTAGTAATGAAAAGACACTGGTGTTTCACAGATTGACAGATAGATCACACAAGAAAGGTATGGGGTGTGTAGAACGTCACCTGGACCACTACAACTTTCCCAGTGATTCTCTTTATTTAGCGGGGGAGAGCAACTGGCCCTATCCAGCCCCAGCAGAATATCCCTCCAGTGACTGTTGCTGCTTTCTTTTTAGATTGTGAGCCCTTTGTGGACAGAGATCCATCTTAATTTATTTATTATTTCTCTATGTAAACCATTCTGGAAACTTTTGCTGAAAAGCGGTATATAAAAATTTGTAGTTGTAGTAGCAAAATTACCCATAAAAATAAGTTGTTTTATTAGAATAAATAACTGCCTGGAAATACCCCTAGTGGGGCCTCATGATATATTCCAGAAATAAGAAAAATTAACGTAAGCAAAGAATATTTGCCTGTATAACATAATATATTCAGACAGTAAAGATGTTGTCCATATTCTTCATCTATAGAATGGATATAATTCACATTTACTGAGTTGTTGGGATCACAAATGAGATAAAGTTTACAAAGCACTCTGCACATTAAGAGCGCTCTACATAAATGAATCATCTTCACCAGACAATGATCGGAAGAACAACATAAGTAGTCTTGCATTTTGATAATGTTTTTCGTCTTTAGGAATTGCTACCTAATTCACCATCAAATAATCTACAAAAAAGTGGAGTAGACCAATGCTTCAATATACAGAAAGCTATAATATTACAAACCTGGCATCTTGCAAAGAATATTCTGAATTAGCAGTATTTAACAGGCTTTGGAAAGACATAGAATTCATCGGAAAGAAACAAAAAACCCAGCACTGGTGGGAAATTTTTAGTCAAACCAAGAAGAATACATTACTTGTATGTGCAAAGAGGAACTCAAAATTGTTTCCTTTCTCATATTTCTCTCATAATTTCTATGCTATCATAGTTTGTGTTTATCATTTACCAGAGACCAACAATGGCAGCTAACTGAAGTAGGGGTGTGCATGGACAGTTTTTTGCAGTTGGTCCAAATTCAAACCAAATTCAGACTGAACTGCAGTCCACAATCCGGTCAAGTTGAACCGAATGGCTGGCCTGGTCAGTTCAACCAAATTAGCTTCAACCGGTTTGCCAGTTTGAGCCTGGCTCAATTAAGGGGGCAACTGAGAGGGCTGAGGGTAGCACCAGGAGGGGGGCAGCAAGAGGCATCTTTAAAAGTAAATGAGATGGTCCCTTACCAAACATGAACAGCTGTGCTCCTGACAGCAGCCTGCACACCAGGGTGGTGGGGCTCTGGCACTCACCTGGTCTCCATGCATGTGTGGAGGCCATTTGCATGGACAGCAACACCATGCTGACCATGCAAATGGCCTCCACGCATGCACAGAGGCCAGGTGAAAGCTGCAGCTGCACCACCAGCACCATGGCAACACAGGTAACTGGCTCCAATTACCTGGAAGCTACCTGGAGCAGTGTGACTCCCGCCAGGAGCCTGTGCCACAACCACATGCAGGCTGCTGGTGGGAGCACTGCTGCTCATGTTCGGTATCACCGGTAAGGGACCATTCCCTTTACTTTTAAAGATGCCTTTCACCCCGCCCCCCAGCCCCCGGTGCCGTCCTCACCCCTCTCAATCACCACCTTAATTGAGCCTAGCTTGAACTGGCCTGTCGCGGACCAGGTTTGGTTTGGCTTGATTGCAGACTGGCCTCCTTTCCTGAAGGGCGATCGAACCGCTTGAACCATCCGGGTTTGCAGAGGACCGGTTCGAGATTGAACTGTTCTAAAAATCACCAGTGCTGGTGGTAACTAGCTTTGGGAAACACTCAACTTGACAGTGGTGGGAGGAAACAGTTTGGAAGTTATAACAGAGCTCCCAAAGGAGACAGAAGCCTACGTTCTGCATCTGGCTGACAAGAAGCATCCTTCCAGGAGGGGGATGCTCATGCTTCTGCTTACTTTTGGAGAAACTGGTACTGCTTTAAAGATCCGCACCATCTGTCTGGATGCCTCTGTATCCACATGCTCAGCTTTTACTATTACTACTATACTGCTTTGCAACACAAGTTCTCATAGTGGTTTACACAGAAAAATTAAAAAGAGGGTTCCCTGTCCCAAAAGCCTCACAGTCTAAAAGGAAACATAAGGCTTTTAGATTTATAAACAGCTATTACAAAAACACTGCAGTTCTGTTCCCAGTCCTCTCACCTCACAAAGATATTGACCCTGTGCTGCAAGTTGCTTTCACTTAGGGAAATGGGAAGCAAGAACAATATCAATATTCCTAATGTGTTTGTGGTGATGGAGGGTGATTTCAACACTAGACTGGGTCCCAACAACCACACCCTGTATACTCAACAGCAGTCCTACCCAGCCAAGCCAACTCTGAGGTAGACAGGCTCACTCTTATCCGCCTTTCAAAGGACCGGAGGTCTAACTTTGCAGGTTTCTGCTTGGGTCAACAACCTCCAGGCTTAGCCTCTATATCCTAAACAACTCATCTGAAAATGACCATCCGGCAAGTTCACTTATTGTTCTGACTCCTGAATGAGCGTTATTGACTATTTTATTGTTTCGGGGCATCTGCTCCCTCTGGTGGAGAGATGTGAGGTTATCCCAAGTTCGATAGTGACCATCTTCCAATCTCACTCCAGCTAAAGCCCTTCATTCTCCAGTCCCATATTGAGGATTACTATCAACCCCCAACCAGAAGGGCACGTTGCTGCACTAAATGGACCCCATCAGCTTGACCAAGCAATAAGTGAGCTACTTGCTTCAGAACACTTTCAGCATATCCAATTATCCCTGACAATGGCTGATCCCTCTGATGAGCCCTTGGAGTCCTACAACATCATAGCCTAGGAACTTCTACAGCACCTAGCTCATAAAAATTGCACCCCTTTAGTGTAGCTTCAGCACAGCTTTAAGTCCTGACAAGGACTGTGCAAATGCCCAAAAAAACGCCCTTTCTGCCACCAACCAAGTCTATAAAGGACTGTTTTGATTGTTTTTAATGTTGTTTTAGAGCATTGTTTTTAAAAAATTTAAATTGTTGTGTTGTAAATTTCTTGGTTTTGTTTTTAACTAATGTTTTAATGTTGTTTTTATCTGTTATAAACCACCCAGAGACATAAGTTTTGGGCAGTATAAAAATATGTAAGTAAGTAAATAAATAAATATAAATCCAGCTCTGATCTGTTGGCCACTCAGAACCTCCTTCAACAGAAGAGAAAGAACAAACTTTTGCTGGCACGTAAGAAAAGAGACACTACGAAATATAACTGGATGCGCCTCATCCAGGCCATCAGATCCAAGGATTCAGCTATGTTCTGGCAACTCACAATGTATTCTACTAGCAATGGTCTGAGCCTTCTGGACTGCCACATTTCTCCAGATATTTGGGAGAATCATTTTCACAAGCTCTATAAGGACTCCGCAGCAGAGTGTGGCAGCTCTGCATTTGCCATTGAGGATATGCCCGTGTGGGCACCAGTGTCAACATCTGCAATTAAGAGCCTTGTTGCCCGGCTGAGACCGGGGAAGGCCACAGGGCAGAACTTTATTGCACCAGCGGTAATTAAAATCATCTTGACTGGTGGGCCCCTATTTTGGCTTTACCCTTCACCCGTACTGATTTGCATGGCAGAATCCCCAAGAAATGGGGGATAGCAATCATTGTCCCCATATTCAAAAAGGGCTGAAAGGATGACCCCGCCAACTACAGACCCATCAGTTTGCTCAACACTTTCAGTAAGCTATATGCGAGACACCTACATGGGAAACTTAAGGACTGGTTAGAACAAGAAAATTTCCTTGCAGAGGAACAAGCTGCTTTCAGGGAAGGCCGCTCTACCATCGACTGGTGCTTAGTTCTTCAGCACCTCATTGGGAAATACAATGCAACTTCCTTTTATGTTGTCTTTATTTATCTCAAAGCCACATTCGATTCTATCTCTCCTGTCAAACTGTGGGAGATGTTGGAGGGCTCCTCCATTGACCAACATCTACTATATTTAATTTGCACCCTGCATGCAGACACATCACTTAAGGTAAGGTGCAACCCCCAAGACCACCTTTCAAGACCAGTCTCAACCCAGAAGGGCATCAAGCAAGGATGCATAATGGCCTCACTCCTTTTCAATTTCTACGATAACGCAATGGTGGGCCAGCTCAACAACCAGGATTTTCACCCCCCCTAAACTTGCTGGGAGACACAAAGCAACCCTGCTATAGAAGGATGATGCAGTAATCCTTTCTAGGACCCTCACTGGCCTTAGAAGGGCATGGGGGGCCCTAACACAGTACTCCAAGGAAGACCTCTCAGAAATTAACTACCATAAAACTAACATCATGGTCTTCGCCAAAAGGCCAAAAATTCACTCTTGGCGGCTAGATGGACACACGATTGAGTAGGTCCCATGCTTTAAGTATTTGGGGGTAGTTTTTCACTCTGGCAGCTCTAGAAAAGCCCATGGGGAACATGTGGTTCAAAATGCCCAGAGGAGCAGCTCCGCCATCATCAGAGGAACATGGGAACATAGGAAGCTGCCATATACTGAGTCAGACCATTGGTCTATCTAGCTCAGTATTGTCTTCACAGACTAGCAGTAGCTTCTCCAAGGTTGCAGGCAGGAATCTCTCTCAGCCCTATTTTGAAGAAGCCAGAGAGGGAACTTGAAACCTTCTGCTCTTCCCAGAGTGGCTCCATCCCCTGAGGGGAATATCTTACAGCGCTCACACTTGTAGTCTCCCATTCATATGTAACCAGGGCAGACCCTGCTTAGCTAAGGGGACAGGTCATACACAAGAGAAGGACACTAAGTACTCGTGGCCATACCCATGTATCTGTTCACTGCCAAACCACTAGCCCAGCTTCTTTATAGCACACAACTGGGTCCCTTCCACAACATCACCCCACTGGAATGTATGCAATCCAAATTCCTGCGGGCAGTTCTCAAGTTGTGTCTCTGAGGCCACTTTGCACTTCGAGACAGGCCTGATCAAAGTGGAGCCCAGGGTGTGGGTGACCATTCTCAGCTATTGGCTCAGACTATCCTTTCACCCCATTAGTCTTGCTCCCTTAAGCTTATGTGATGACGAAACAGAAATGGTCAACTGAGACAAAAATAGTGTCCTTGGGCCTTTCCCCCATTATTCTACTTAATATGGCCTATGATCAGGCCAAAGATTCAATCAGACCACACATAATGGACATAGAGCACCAAAATGATTTGAGCAGGGTCCCAAATTTTCTCATCAGTGAAGGCCTTACATATTTACCCTACCTGGAGTCATATTTTACTCAAGTTGAAGTCCAAAAAACCAGGTTGCTTACCTGTAACAGGTGATCTGGTAGTGATTCCACGACGTTCATAAAAGATGGGCTCTCCACCTGCGCAGACCTGCTTCGGGTAGAATTTCTTAGCTCCTCAAGACACCTCTAACCACCTCCTGCACGTGCCCTGCAGTACCTTATTGCAGCGGTCAGGTGTCCCTATCTCAGTTTCTTGATGTCCGAATGATGATCCATTAGCATACAGTCCCATGCTGCTTTCCTCAGTTTGTTTGGTTGGTTTTAGCTTGCACTCTGCAGTTGGGATGCCTGGGCGGGATTTATGAATGCCATGGAATCACTACCAGATCACTTGTTACAGATAACCAACCTGTTTATCTGGATAGTGATTCCACCAATGTTCATAAAAGATGGGTGAAATATGAGCTTCCAAAACAGTGGTTGGAGGTGCAAGCTATTGCAACATTCTTTTCAGTACCACCCCGCTAAACTCAGCTGCTGCTGCAGAGCAAAGGTCTATCGCTTCGTGTTTTAAGAAGGTTTGGTCTGAGGCCCACAATGCAGCAGTACAGATGTCTCTAAATCTGATGCCAGACAAATGAGCTGCCAACGTGGTGTATGCCCTAGTGGAATGAGTAGTTTTGTTAAGATAGTTTTCCTCTGAGGAGCTGCAAAGATCCAAAGGTCTGATCGCTATGGCGGTCAGAAAGAAACTGAGATAGGGACACCTAACTGCCGCAATAAGGTACTTCAGGGCATGTGCAGGAGGTGGTTAGAGGTGTCTCAAGGAACTAACGAATTCTACCCAAAGCAGGTCTGCGCAGGTGCAGAACCCATTTTTTATGACCATCAATGGAATCACTATGCAGATCATAGGAAGGCATTCACCTTGGCATGTCGTCATGCCCTCCCCTCAGCTGTGCTTGAAGGCTATTTCAGAAAGATCCCACTCGCAGAGCGACAATGCCCCTGCGGCACAGGGCAGATTGAAACAACTATGCATGTCCTACTTCACTGTTTGTATTACAGAGACATTTGCTCTTCCTTTATCCACCCATTGCTATGCAAGTACCCAGGACATTTGAGCCACTTCTATGCCTCTTTACTGCTTTCTGACTCTAAGCCTGCTATTACATACAGCGTTGCTAGGTTCTGTGTGGCAGCATCCAAAATCTGCTGGACATTGGTAAGCAGCCCTAGATGACCTTCTGCTAGCTCCTGCATGCTACAATGTGTTGATCCAACACAGCACACCACCCGAAAGACTTATGGTCCTCCCACCTTTTTGTGTTTTTAATATATGGTTATATAGTCTTGCTGTATTTATCACTTAGGCTTTTATGCAATTACCCCCTTCTGTGCCTTTTATCTCGTTTTACCATTTGTATGTCTTTTATGCCTTTTTATGTTATTTTATGCCCTTTTATGTGTTTAGCTTTCTAATGTTTCCTTAGGCCTTTTAATGTATCATTATGCATTATACGTTGCACAGTGAAATCACCCCCTGTATTTTATGCTGGTCTATAACCATAATAAAGATAATTGATTGAATATAAAACCTCTTATTTAGAAGGCAACATTTTAGAAATCTCTACAAACATGCAGCACAGAAATTTGTGTAACTGTACATGTAGACAATTCCTGTTGTTCTTACATGTGTCTTCAGGAATGCTGAATTTTGCCATATCTTCCTCCAAAACCTCTGTGATTCTAGGCATATCAATGAACATATTTGTGTTGCTGAAGAAGGAGGATTCTTCTTTACACACTGCCTTAAGGACTGACTGCAAGGAACCAGCAGCAAGGCTTCTAGGCTGCCCACTTTGGAAGATCTGGAATACAATTTGTCATGATATAGAAAATCAATACAAAGCTTCACTATTGCCCTGCTTTGAATTGTCATCCAATTTCAAATTGTCATGGCTACATTGACAGCTCAAATGTCTTCCTCCTTACTATATCCAAAGAGGTCAATAACATGACAATGTGGAAACTGCCTACAAAAACCCAAAACACTGTGTTCTTTTCGGTCCTTATGATAATTATTGTACAGGTTACTCATCCTTGTTATTCACGGTTTCACATATCCTCAGTTGGGTCATAGGGATGCAGTTTCTTTGTTTGTGGGGTGAAAGTAGAGTCATTTTGACCTATCCACAGTTTCTGAGTAGCTGAAACTGACTTCTGATGTAATTTCCTGCTGCCATTTTGTAATACTGAGCCATTGCATGGCTCTTTTCTAATAAAGAAAGCTTTAAAAAAGAATGAAAATTCAAGGATTTGGAAGTTGGGGGGGGGCATTGCTGGAGAAAAGAATTGGAGAAGAAGGTACTGTGCTTATTTCTGCTGCTCCTCTGCTTTTTCTTGTGATTTTCAGCACACTTCCGTGTGCTCGGGAACCTAACCCTGCAAACCCTGCACCCACAGAAATAGGCAGGAATGGAATCCCCATGAATAAAATGGGCCACTTGTACTAAGGAAGGTATTATGGCCTTAATGGCTTAATGCAGTGCATGAATGACAGTTTGTATAATGCATGAATTTAACCTATATGAAAAGTTGTGTTTTGATGTCCGGGCAGCAAAGAGAATGATAATTTTAGGGAAATCAGATTGAAAAGCATGCATTACCATTTTTCATACAAGCCGAACTGAGATTGAAAATTGTGTTCTTGAACCACAGATTTAAAAAATCAAAGGCCTAAGTTCACTGAAAATTTGTCTGTACAAGATAGATTATTTTTAGGACTGTTAGCCAATTAAAGAATGTGTAGATGGTTAATCCATCACTTGAATTTAAATAAATTTGCATGTTTTCTAAACACCAAAGCCCTACTCATGTATTATGTTGTACATGCATACAGGTGTCTTAACACATATAGCTATTTTTGTGTGAATGATTGTGCATACTTTCATGGTAAAAGTAAATCTGAGTACAGGCCCCCTCAAATGAAGGGTACAAATAGGAGGTTTAACGCAGTGCATGAATGGCAGTTTGCATAATGCATGACTGACCTAAACATGCACTGAACATAACAGGCAGCCCTGGATTAACCATAAGGCAAAACAAGCATGTACTTAGGGCATCAAGGGAAGGGGGGCACCACAGAGTCTTCCCCCTAGCTATCATGCCCTTAACTCTTTCTCTAAACATAAGAACAGCCCTGTTCGATCAGGCCCAAGGCCCATCTAGTCCAGCATCCTGTTTCACACAGTGGCCCACCAGATGCCACTAGGAGCCTACAGGCAGGAGTTGAAGCTATGCCCTGCTGTTACTCCCCTGCAACTAGAACTCAGAGGCATCCTGTCTTTGAGGCCGGAGGTGGCCTACAGCCCTCCAACCAGTAGCCGATGATAGAGCTCTCCTCCATGAAGTTATCCAAACCCCTCTTAAAGCCATCCAGACTGTTGGCTGTCACCACATCTTGTGGCAGAGTATCCCACAAGTTGATTATGCGTTGTGTGAAAAAGTACTTCTGTTTGTTGGTCCTAGATTTCCTGGCAGTCCATTTCATGGGATGACCCCTGGTTCTAGTGTTATGTGAGAGCCAGCGTGGTGTAGTGATTAGAGTGCTGCAATAGGACCGGGGAGATCCGAGTTCAAATCCCCATTCAGCCATGAAACTAGCTGGGTGACTCTGGGCCAGTCACTTCTCTCTCAGCCTAACCTACTTCACAGGGTTGTTGTGAAAGAGAAACTCAAGTATGTAGTACACCACTCTGGGCTCCTTGGAGGAAGAGTGGGATATAAATGTAATAATAATAATAATAATAATAATAATAACTACTACTACTACTACTACTACTACAAACAAAGGCATGACAAGGTAGCAGGGATGATCCACTGGAACATCTGCAAAAAATACAAGCTACCTGTAGCCAAACATTGGTGGGACCATAAAATTGAAAAAGTTGAAGAAAATGAAGATGTAAAAATATTATGGAGCTTCTGACTACAAACAGACAAACATCTGCCACACAATACACCAGATATAACTGTAGTCGAGAAGGAAGAAAAACAACTCAAAATAATCGACATAGCAATACCGGGGATAGCAGAATAGAAGAAAAAGAAATAGAAAAAATCACAAAATACAAAGATCTACAAATTGAAATTGAAAGGCTGTGGCAGAAAAAGACCAAAATAATCCCAGTGGTAATTGGCGCCCCGGGTGCAGTTCCAAAACAATTTGAAGAGCACCTCGACACCATAGGGGCCACAGAAATCACCATCAGCCAATTACAAAAAGCAGCTTTACTGGGAACAGCCTATATTCTGTGGCGATATCTATAACAACAGCAACAACATTGACAATAAAATTCAGCCATCCCAGGTCCTTGGGAAGGACTCGATGTCTGGATAAAACAAACCAGTCAATAACACCTGCCTGACTGTGTAAATAAATAAAAAAATAAAGTGAGAGGGAGAAGAATTTCTCTCTATCCACTTTCTCCACACTGTGCATGATTTTATAGATCTCTATCATGTCTCCTTGCAGTCGTCTTTTTTCTAAACTAAAAAGCCCCAGGTGTTGTAGTCTTGCCTCATAAGAAAGGTACTCTGGGCCCCTGATTATCTTGGTTGCCCTCTTCTGCACCTTTACGAGTTCTACAATGTCCTTTTTTAGATGTGGTGACCAGAATTGTAAGCAGTACTCCAGGTGTGGCCGCACCATCATTTTGTATAAGAGCTTTATAATATTAGCAGTTTTATTTTAAATCCCCTTCCTAATGATCCCTAGCATGGAATTGGGCTTTTTCACAGCTCCCGCACATTGAGTCAACACTTTCAACGAGCTGTCCACCATGGCCCCAAGATCCCTCTCCTGGTCAGTCACCAACAGCTCGGATCCCATCTGCGTATACTTGAAGTTGGGTCTTTTTGTCCCAATGTGAATCACTTTACACTTGCCAACATTGAACCACATTTGCCATTTTGTTGCCCACGCCTCCAGTTTGGAGAGATCCTTTTGGAGCTCCTCACAATCAGTTTTGGATTTCACTACGCGAAAGAGTTTGGTATCATCTGCAAATTTGGCCACCTCGCTGCTTACCCCTAGATCATTTATGAATTCATTCTAGATCATTAATTAATACATTAAAAAGCACCAGTCTCAGTACAGATCCCTGGGGGACCCCACTTCTTACTTCCCTCCATTGTGAAAACTCTCCTTTTATCCCTACCCTCTGTTTCCTGTCTTTCAACCAGTTAGTAATTCACGCATGTACTTGTCCCCTTATCCTATGACCGCTAAGTTTCCTCAGGAGTCTTTGATGAGGAACTTTGTGAAAAGCTTTTTGGAAGTCCAGGTATACTATGTCAGCTGGATCACCTTTATCCACACACTTGTTGACATTCTCAAAGAACTCCAAAAGGTTCGTGAGGCAAGATTTACTTTTGCAGAAGCCATGCTGGTTCTCCCCCAGCAGGGCCTGTTGTTCTATGTGCTTTACCATTTTTTCCTTGAGGATGCTTTCTATCAATTTGTCTGGAACGGACGTTAAGCTAACCGGCCTGTAATTTCCTGGATCACCCTTGAAAATTGGTGTTACATTTGCTACTTTCCAGTCCTCCGGTACAGAGTCTGATTGCAGGGATAAGTTATATATTTTGGCAACGTTGGCAGTTTCACATTTGAGTTCTTGGAGGACTCTTGGATGGATACCATCCGGCCCTGGTGATTTGTTACTTTTCAGATTTTCCAGACAGTTTAGAACATCATCTCTTGTCACTTCTATCTGACTTGGTTCTTTAGCCTCCATCTCTGAAAAGTATGGTTCAGGAACAGATATATGCTCAGTATCCTCTGCTGTGAAGATGGACATAACGAACTCATTGAGCTTCTCTGCAACTTCCATATCCTCCTTAATAATCCCTTTCACTCCCTCATTATCTAATGGTCCAACAGCCTTCCTAGCAGGTTTCCTGCTTCTGATGTATTTAAAGGAGTTTTTATTATTCCCCTTGATACTTTTAGCTAAAAGTTCCTCAAACTCTCCTTTTGCTTCCCTTATTGTCACCTTGCATTTCTTTTGCCACCTTACATTTAACTGCCACACTCAACTTTAGTCAATTTTTCTAATTGTTTTTATCTGCCATGTTCAATTTTACTCTGCATTGTTAAAAAAATGTTTTCTTTGGCTCGGTGAGTGACTAAAGTTTTGAGAAACTACTAAACTATGTATCTGAAGTAAAAAGTCATTGATTTGCGAGATTACTGTAAAGAGCAGTACAAAATATTGATAAAACTTCATGTAAAAGATGGTCGTATGTTATGATGTCTGACCTTGAAGATGAAATATTTTTCTCAATCATTCCTTCTGTTGCGGCTATTTATATGAAATTATAGGCAGTGGAACTCTTTTGTTTTACCTTAAAAAATCTAGAAGAAAACATTTAAAAATTTAAATAAATATTAAGGTATATGTAACTAATTTGCTTGAGTCTTAATGTCTTGTCAGTTAAGCAATGGAGGGGGCCAAGGGGGGGCACCATTGTTGGGCTGTGCTTAGGGCATCAGTTGTCCTTAATCCGGCCCTGATAACAGGCAGTTTACATGATCATGAACTGGTTAAGACAAGTGTCCTATCCAGCTTTGGGAGCTGTGTGCGCTCCTGGTTTTTGGCCGTGTATGAGTTAAAAGCTAGATCAGAGGAGGAGAAAGTGATTGTGAGGGAGGCAGGTACAGGCTCCAATGGCATTTCCTCCTTCCTTGGGTGATATTCTGGGTAAAAGTGCTGGGTAGGATGCTGCCATCAGAGCTTCTCATATGATCACTTTCCCCTCCTCCAGCTTTGCTTTTAACTCACATATGACCAAAAATTAAAATAAAATCAGGAATTTGCACAGCTCCTAACGCTGCGTAGGACACTTGTCCAGCCAGTTCATGATCATGTGAACTGCCCTATCATGTAATTAATGGTATGTACATACAAATCTATACATGCCTACACTGTACAGAGATTGTAGGTGTGTTGAACAGAATATGTGAACAGGGCTCAAAATAGCTTCCATTTTGAGATGCTGGCCCAGTTCAGACACAATGATGAACCATTATCTGCACAAACTGTTATGAGCCCTGAGCTCACTCCCTTCCCTCCTCTGTGTGTGAGGGAAAGAAGCTTAAAGGTTCCATTCCCAGTTTGCTGCAACTCTCAGTTTATCATTTAGTCCAAATACAGGAACATACCCATACTTTTCCAATAATAGTAGACCCCCATGTATTTTAAGCATGCTTTAAAAGAAAATGGAGGAAAGCTATTGCTTCCATTTCTTACATGCACCACCAAACTTGGATCTGTTTCTCTTTCCCCTTTTTTTGCCCCTGAGTTGCCTGGACAAGGAGAACTACTCCTAGTTAGTACAAATTCTATAACTAGCCTTGGCAGGAAGCAGGAAACAATTTTCTTGCAGGCAGGGTTCAGAACTGCTTGCACTTATATTCTACAGTAACCAGTAGATAGAGATGGGAAGACAGGCAGATCACTGACTGGAATGATTGTCCAATCATCCAGTGCTGATTTGAGCCTGTTGGTTCAGGGAAAGGAGAGGGTAGGAGCACATGGCTAAGAAGCAAAGAAAGAAGCAGCTCTGTGAAGCAGGTTTTGCTTGTAAAAATACCCCCCTTTCCCCCTAAAATGTTTATCTCCATAAATATATGCACCATGGACCAAGGCAAATATTTATGGTGGCTGTTATTAAAGTGGGGGGAGCATATTATAATTGGAAAATTACTAAACTAGGCTATAAATCCAGGATCAGATCCTGGTTTGATATCCTGATTTGTTAACTAACTATGATTTTAGTTAACAAACCAGGATATCAAACCAGAGTTTATTATATTTGGACAAAATGAGCAACTGCAAATCTGTTATAAATTACAAATGGAAGCTTTTCACTTCTCACCTAGTACATGGAGGAGAAAAGGGAAGAGGATAGGAGGAGTGTGCAAACCCAAGTGTTGCACCTTCTTATGTACAGGTGAAACTTGGAAAATTAGAATATTGTGCAAAAGTCCATTAATTTCAGTAATGCAAATTAAAAGGTGAAACTGATATATGAGACAGACGCATTACATGCAAAGCGAGATAAGTCAAGCCTTAATTTGTTATAATTGTGATGATCATGGCGTACAGCTCATGAAAACCCCAAATCCACAATCTCAGAAAATTAGAATATTACATGGAACCAAGAAGACAAGGATTGAAGAATAGAACAATATCGGACCTCTGAAAAGTATACAGTGTAATTGGCCAGCAAACTCGCCTGACCTGACCCCATAGAGAATCTATGGGGCATTGCCAAGAGAAGGATGAGAGACATGAGACCAAACAATGCAGAATTGCTGAAGGCCGCTAATGAAGCATCCTGGTCTTCCATAATACCTCATCAGTGCCACAAGCTGATAGCATCCATGCCACGCCGCATTGAGGCAGTAATTGCTGCAAAAGGTACCCAAACCAAGTACTGAATACATACGCATGCTTATACTTTTCAGAGGTCCGATATTGTTCTATTCTTCAATCCTTGTCTTCTTGGTTCCATGTAATATTCTAATTTTCTGAGATTGTGGATTTGGGGTTTTCATGAGCTGTACGCCATGATCATCACAATTATAACAAATTAAGGCTTGACTTATCTCGCTTTGCATGTAATGCGTCTGTCTCATATATCAGTTTCACCTTTTAATTGCATTACTGAAATTAATGGACTTTTGCACGATATTCTAATTTTCCGAGTTTCACCTGTATATAACAGCAAAGCATAGTTTGTCATTATATCTGAACCAGATCATTGAAGGAACTGTAAGATAATTCACAATTAAATAACCAAAAGTTTCCATTTTTTCTAAGGACAGACTACCTTTAATGCTGTCTTGCCATTCCTAGTGACACACTAAAACCAAATAATCTCAAAACACAAAGGTGTGGCCTTAATACACAACCCCACAAATTAAACTATGCTCCTACTGATTAAAACTGGCCTTCAAAAATAAATCAAATTAAGACTTGCAGTCCTAATTAATTTCAAAGGGTTTCAAAGAGCCCCACTCTGAAAGATATTCCAGGCCTCTTCCCTGAATGTTCAGCCTTCATTAAACAACAACAATAATAACGGCATAACTACATTACAAACTTATATCATTGTTGAACCACTGTAACTGGCATGGCTTCCCCTCACAGAATTATAGTTTGGTGAGGGACAAACATTATTTGTTAGAGATCTATAGCCCTGCTAACAGAATTACAGGTCCTGGTAATTTTGAGTGGTTTCCTCAAAAAAGAGAGGAAACAAGCCGCTGAGTGTAAGTCAGATCTAAGGGCCAGTGTGGACAATATGCTTTGGGACTGGGGAAAGAAGCAGGAGGGTATCTCTACTCCCCACACTGTCACATGAGTGTGGGACATGCAAACCGATCCTAGTTCAACAGTTGGTATTCTACAGGAGTTTACCAATCATAGGTCCCCAGATGTCGTTGGCCAAAGCCATTCTGTCTGGGGATTATGGGAGTTTTAGTCCAACAAGATGACCTATTGGGAACTCATGGAAGTGATTCTCATGAGCAGCAGAAACTGGGATAAGGGAGCCCAGCCCGGTTTCTGCTGCTTGTGGAGCTGCACAGCACCCAGCAGCAAGCCCACCTAAATGCCCTGTCCCTTAAATTAGGTTAGTGGAACAAGCACTCTGCTAACTCTATTTTTTTTTTTTTTGGTTGTGTGTCTGCCATGGCTGCTTGCAGCTTCAGCGGACACACTTGGGGAGGCGGGACCACAGGAATGCACCATGCACTTGTGCAGTGCCTTACCGGGACTCCAGGGGGCAGGGCGCCACACAGCGGTGCTTCCCTTTGCCCGCTCCCTGGAGCTGCTGGATGCTCATCTGGGCAGATGATCTGACCAGGGAAGTGTCATTGATTGTCTGCGGGGAGAGCTGGTCAAGCCCGCTTTCCTTGCAGAACCACTTTTGGATCTACATATGGATTGTGTGTAGAACCTTATGGTATACTACATTAAAACTATATATCTTGTTTGATTAGGGCTGATTCAGACTTTCTTTCCCCACATGGCTATGTGGAGGGAAAATCTTGGCGTGCCCCTGCTCCTCTTTGAACAATGGCAGGGTATATAATCCAAAACAGCCTAATGTCATTACCCCCTTTACTTACATAGATATAAGGAACATGTGCAAATATTATTCTTCCCAAACTTGCTACCAATAGGAAAGAAACCTGCTTTCAACTTCCAGTGCTCTATCCAATTAGTACAATGAGATTATCAAGAAGCACTTGGAAACTTATTCCGTAGTTTTAATTTTATCAAACTTATTTCATAAATTAAAGCAACATAACTCTTTAAACATAAGGCTGTATTTATTTGCCTGTTGTTTCTCATCTACCCACTTTCTAGTGAAGGCTCTTCCAACACAACCACAGTTCTGGAGATGGTGCTCTGTAGAGGAAAAGTTGCCAGATGACTACACTCATAATAGCATATTGGTCAATTATTTGCAGTGAATTCAGAGGACTGGAAAAAGACTTCAAGTACCCTTGCTCCACAGCAGATTCACAAATCACATAGGTTGGTGAGCTAAAAACTCCTCTCTTGTTTTGATAAAGCAACGCTGAATTCTTTGCAGCTGAGTCAAGTATTCAAGACATGCTTCAGCTCCTGCAAATCCATCCATTTTAATCCAAAACTCAAACCTAGCCAAATGTCAGGGCAGTACTAAGAAAGTGACATACAGTCCTCACACAGGTAGCTAAAGCAGAGAGAACCAATTGCCTGAATCATAAGACTTGGCCCAGGGGATATATTGTAGCCCATCAATTTAATTTCTTATATCAGGGTGGGAGGGGGAGGGAAACAGATTCTACTTGGCCATCTACTAAATTGGAAATTTGCTCCCAGCTATCACTAGATTAAATCCCAGCAGCAAGAACACAGAAGGGAAACGGAAAGCATTTTAGAAAAAGAAAATGTACATATGCCCATGAGCTATTTATGCCATTTAGTAATATAAATTTACTAGAGGCTGCAAGGCAGGCCAATATGGATTATCATACAAGTAAACAAACTATTCAAAGGGCAAAGGCTCTTCTGTTTTGCAAAACACAGTTTTGTTATCAACCCTCAAACCACGTGGGGGGGGCTGGCTCAGATATGTTTACAGAAGACAGTATATTCAATAGGAGAACCAAAGCATGCCCATTGAGTTTTGTTTGTCCCATCTCTAGGGTTCACTGGTCATCCATGTTTGAATATTATATTTGCTTAGGGTTTTCAGCTTGAACCACCTAGTCATTTTCTAGATTTAACATGAGAATTACACGTTCAATGCTTCAATTCCTCCACTATGTGTAGCCTTTAACTTCAAACTGGCCCACTGTTTTAACAATTGCTCCACTTGCTTTATGGGGATACTCTGGAACAAGTAGGATAGGGATTACAGACCAGCAATCTGGTTTTATGCGGGCAAGCCTAGTCTATAGATTTCAAGTGATTTAATGTTAACTCCCACTCCCCAACAAACCCTGGGACATATATTTCTGTGAAGAGAGACTAGGGATCTCTAATGAAATATCCTAAACACCTTCACCAAATGAAAATTCCCAGGATTCTTGATGGCTGAAGTAGTATAAAACCAATATACATTTGCAGTACAAATAAGTCCTCCTCTTATTTAGCTGCCATGACACAAAGCTTTCTTATGCACCTCATAAGGTGAAAGCATTTTTTAAAAAAATGTTTGTTTGGCAAGTGGGATAGACTGAATGAAGCAGAAAAGTACTTCATTCATTCACTGTGCAAATCTCCAGACAAGGAGATGCTCCAGAGATTGCAGTTCCATCAGGATGCTGCACTCCATGTGTGTCGCCAACCCTGCTCCCCGTTCACAACAGCATTAACACTTTCCATGTGAGGGGAAAGGAGGAAAGGGCTAGGAATGTGCACAAGCAGCTAGGAGCAGCTGGCAGTGGTGCAGGAAGCAGTCCCCTTAAAAAGTAGGTAAGAAGCCCTGCCGCTGTTCTGGCGATGGCACCCACTCTCAACAACACTCAAAAACTCCCTGCAGCCTCTGCACAGCGTTGTCATGCACATGGCCGGTGCACATGTGTGACAGCCATTTGCGTGGTCATCATGGTGTTGCAGAACTGTGACAGGGTGGGGACGAGCACGTAAGGAGCTCTTTACCTGCTTTTTAAAGGAACCACTCCCCACCTGCTGAGCCAGTTCAAACACCAGCACCCTCGGAAGGGGAGCTGAACCGGCTTATGCACATCCCTAGAAAAAACTACTGTCCGTGCTAGAGACTGGTATCCTCAGTGCTTTACAGGCTTTGTGCCACTCTATCAGGGGCAAGCCAGATTATGAGAAGCATAGTTGGATCAGGAGAAAAGGGGGATATGTGGGCAGAATTATACTGGCAGGCAAGCATGGAACAGATCAGGGGAATAGTGTCCATTAGCAAGGGGGGACAAATGTCTGTGAGCTGCCAGTGTCTTAGGGCTGCCACGGTGCCCCCTTGTCCTCCTCCCACACCCAGCCAGTGAATGAACCATTCGCTGGCTGGGAGCGCGAGGTGCAGCCTCTCATCTGCTTCTATCTGGCACTCTGTTCATTGCACCAGCTGAGTGTTCATTCTTTCCCTCACTTCAAGTGAAGGAGAGCCCTCAACTCCTGCCTCCTCCTACCTGTAAGCTTCTAGCAGCATCTGGTGGCCACTCTGTGAAACAGGATGCTGGACCAGATGGGCCTTGGGCCTGATCCAGATGGGAAGTTCTTATGTTCTAGAGAAAGAACACCCAGCCAATGGGGCAAAGGGAATGCAAAATAGGAGCAGATTAGGGGGGATTGCACCTGCCCTTCCTGCTCCTGGCCATGCCCTGAACATCAGTATGTGTGTGATACCATCAAAGGGGGCATGGCCAGTGTGGGCATGTGCAGTGGTTAAGGGGGCTTCCAGCCATAGCATGTCTCTTGGTCATGAGCAAACCCCCTATGCAGCTGGAACAGGCGGACATAAATGAACAGGATTGACTCAGGAATTGAACTGAATGAAGATGCAAGGTAAGGCCAGTGGGTGGGGTGGGGTGCATAAAACCAGACCAGCAGAGAAGACCAAACAACAGGGGATTCCAAGCAGAAGTTGTTGACTAGTCTACCCACAGTCTTTTCCTGTTTTCCTTCTATAGGGAAAAGCTGCAAGCTTTGAAAGAAAAGCTTTGAAGCTGGAGCTCAAGTGGTGTCAGATGAGCCTGCATTCCAAACAGGTGGGGGCTACAGAGGAATGATTCCTGACACAACCAATCCTAAGAGCTATTGTGCTTGTATATAGAGATTCAAATAATTGGGCCATTAGTCAATTTTTCCTTTTTATAGCCTGATAATGAGAACAAGGAAAGGAAAATCAGAAATAGATTAAGGCAAATAACTTACTACAGATACATAAGGAAATAAAAAAGTAAAAGGAGATAGAAAGGCCTCTGAGAAGATCACATGGACAGTTTATTAACAAAAGATAGTCACTGAATTACTAAATCAATGAATTACTTTTCCCTCCAGGATTTTCATAGAGGAATCTAGATGACAGAAACAGGCATAAATTTCCCAGGGGGAAACTGGAAAAAAATACAAAAAGAGTAGCAAAGAACATTCTATTCATGCCAAGTGATATTTCTTCTGAAGCATCCAAACCCGGCCATTGCTGGATCCAGATGAATTGCATGTCAGACTCATTAAGGCTATTTTTATGGACTTATCTTTTAGAGTTTTCCCCCACTCAGAGCTGAGACATTATTAATGAAAAGCCTGCGATATCCAACTTTGATTAAGATCTCTTGTTTAAGAACTGTTCCTAAAGGCAATACTTGCTGTAAGCTACTTCTTATATTACCTTTGAACAGAGTTGCCAGCTTTTCAAAGCATACTGGTACCTGGATGGGACCTGGAGCAAAGCCCTCTTGAATAGAGCCCCAAATGGGTCCAGGAATGAAGACAGAAGACAGAGCGCAACAGCTTTGGGTAGGTCCAGTGACAAAAAATATGCTATACAAAAACCCATCGCCTATTCAATTAAGGTATGGAGCTTGAAAACAAACAGTTAAAGAGGAGGGGAAAGCAGCCTTATCCTTTGCTTTCTTGCAACTGCCCCCCAAAATATGTATATTACATATCCATCATTATGTTGCAGAGCCAAGCTACACAATCAGGAGAACGATATGTACTACAGTCCTCCCTGGGACTGTACCATCTCAAACTGCCTGCATCCACACAGCTTCAGGAGGGGTGGTACACTTATGTCAGAATCAGAGATCTCCCTAACAAGCTAATTTCCTGTGTGCAGGGAATTTTTAATAAGGGCACATATGCAAACTATCATCAAGAGCTGTCATCTACAATCTGAAGTGGTACCATCTAACAAGAACTTCACTCTGAGGTGCACCTAGGTGATTTTGGAGCATGGACCTAAAGGGCTTTGGAGGCACCTCCTTCTCACTGCAAGTTAAGCATCATCCCCCCACCCACCCACACATACACACACACTGTGACACATGCAGTATTTTTACTGCACACACATGGGTTCTTGAGGGCACAAATAGCAGCTGAACTCACTCACAAGAATGTCAAAATATACAACAGGTACATTTATGCAAATATGCATTAGCAGAAACATTTCAACATGCAACTTAACATATTCCCATCCCACATATGTATTTCCCCCACTCCCCACACTGTCTCCAAAGGAGAGGTCATGCTCAGCCTCCTGGTGTAGCATGGGCCAGTGGTATGATGCAGTGCAACATGGCAACCATACTGCTCGGGACAGTCTAAAGAGGTTCAAGGTTTATTACAGTCTATGACCAGCACAACAAGGAAACAGAATAGACTAAAGAGGATTTGGGGGCTCCCATGGGGTGTTGAGGCCCTGGACTTTGTCCCAGAAGTCCAGTGGTAAATGCGCCTCTAACTTCACTTGTCATTGAATTCTGCTGATAATTGTGTTCTGCTGATAATTAAGCTTGGCACTTAATGAACCTTTTGGACAAGAATGATTACCATGAGTACACTGGAGAAGTGAGATCAAGTAATAGAAGTAGTAGGATATATAGGATCTAATCCATTTCCCCAGAGATAGCAAAGATCAATATAATCCAGTAATCTAGACAGAACAATATGGCTTCTGGTGATCTTTTAATTATTATTTAACAAATGTCCTTAAATGAGGCCCTGACAAAATTACTCTTGAACATTAATTAGAAACATAGCTGTATAAAGATCACTCACATACCGATTGGAAAGAAGATATATCGAGCAGAGACGCACTTTTAAAAGTTTGAAAGAATATGGGGAGATTTTCAAAGACATGCTCAGCTTTATTTAGAAGCAAGCTGATGCTGGAAACAACATCCAACAGAGTGTTGAGTAAGTCATCTACTTCAGATGGTATTTTGATCTTAAAGAAAAGAATAAAACATTACCCCAAATATATCCTTTTCAGATATTGAAAGGTTATACATTTTCAGCATTTTCTGTGCACTGTTTACAACCATTCTAGCATAAGAAATCAAAGCAAATTTTCCATTTTTTATACAGAGGCAGTGTAGTTCAGTAGATGGGTTCGATCCCCAACTTACTGTGCAGATGTGGACAATTTACTATTTTTAGCCAAACATCTCACATGTTGTGATGATAAAATAGGTGAATCCTCTGTGTACTACCCTTGAAGGAAGAGTAGGGTACACATTTGGGCCAGGTTGCAAAGAACTATGTAAATGGTTAACGCCCCATGCTCTCCGAAGCAGTATGTGATGTCCCATAGGAGTCTGCTTATCGTAGAAAAAAACACACTGGCTATATATAAGCCATTGAACTAATCTAAAGTAATTCTTTGAATCCTGGCCATGACAGATCTATACAGCTGCACACGGGCTTAGTGTAACCCCATTCCCAACCCCTGAGAAATGTCATTATTCTTAACTGAAACTGTTTTTGGCTTTTCAGTTACTGATGTTTTTCCTGAGCAGGAACCTCCATATTTGTTTCAAATTTCACTTTAGGCAACATCCAGTTTTAATCTAGGGGTGTATGAATTCCTCATCAATCCACTCCCCTCTAAAAAATTCAGTATTGACACCTTCTGGACTCCCCTCCCCCATGACTGCCTCTGGAATGTCTGCAAATGATTTGCACAAGGAAGAGCCTCATATTTACTTTGAATTTTACTGTAAGCAAAACTGTGGCAACTCCACAAAACGTTTTGGGTAACAGGGTGATCTCTTTAACTCCCCAACTTTCTGCCTACAAATTTCTGTCCACCTTCAAAAACTTGAAGAAAGTAAGCACCGGCTCTGCTCACCTTATAAATGAGGTTGCGCAGATTCAGGTTCTGTAGGAGAAGTACAGTCATGGTGTACAATTGCTGTGGGGGCAGAGAGCAAAGTTCCTCGATGGCAGCAGGAGTCTTGTCCTCTGCTGGAAACATCAGTAAAGGGCTAAGTGCTTCCACGTTACATCTGCCAGCTAAAACAGCTGCAAGGGCACTGGAAAGAAACTGTCACAATGCATGTAGATATATAGTTAAATCTATCTGAAGAGAAGGTGGAAATTAAATCACAAGGAGGCTATTCACACATGCATGCAAAACTGGGCTAAGGGAGTCCAGCCCAGTTTTGCATGTGCGTGTGACCTGCCAGGATCAGGCCCAGTCCCGGCAGCACCACAGCAGTGAACCCACCTACGGAGCCACCCCTTAAAACGGGGTTAGGAGAGCGAATGCTCTCCTACCTCCACTTTGCTGCTCGTTTATTAGCTGTGGCTGCTTGCAGCCACTGCTGGCAGACCTGGGGAAGGGAGGGGGTCCCCATAGTGCACCATGCACTCACACAGTCCATTATTGGAGCTCCGGGGGGGGGGGGCAGGGCAGGGTGGTGCATCCTGTCACCTCAATCCTTGGAGCTACCGGCAGCAGCCGGTGCTGATCTAGGTGGGTGATCCAACCACCAAAGGGCAGTAAACAAATTGTCTGTGGGGAGGCAACCTCTTCAGGGCTTCCTCCCCACAAACCCTATTGCCGTTTCTCACTGCTCATGAGAAACAGCTCAAGGTCTTCTTAAAAGCAACAATGGGGAAGCTCACTGGGGGTGCACAAATTCCTAGACCCATCTAAAGTAACTCCTTGGATCTTGGCTGTGACAAATATACAAATATATAAAATTGGGTACAAATGTTATGGGAGTACAAAACTAGAGACTGCAGAATGGGGTGGGGGGAGAAGCAGACAGTGTACCCATACATTTTTACTTACAAGGCAAACACCAGATTCAGAGAAGGAAGCATTTTTGTTGAGAAAATAGCATAAATGGAAAGGGTTAACCCTTCTCCTCTTACACCATTGTCCGAATCCAGATTCCCCACCCTCACCCCACTTGCAGCTGCTGTTTGGAAAAAACTTAAAAGCGACAGAGGTCATTCCCACAAACAAAACTTTGTTCTACCCGGGTTTGGGAGTTGTGTCTGCTCCCAATTTTCAGTTGTATAGAAGCAAGGTAGGAGGAAAACCTGGGTAGAAGTGACTGTGTAGAAGCAAGGTAGGAGGAAAACCTGGGTAGCTTTCCCTCCTACCTTGCTTCCACACAGTCACTTCTACCCAGGGTTTCTCCTTACCTTGCTTCCACACAACCAAAAATTGAGAGCACACACAGCTCCCAAACCCAGGCAGAACACAGTTTATGAGGCTATTCACACGATGGGAGAAAATCGGGCTAGCCCGATTTTCTCCCATCGTGTGAACCACCGGGCTCGGCTGCAAGCCCAGTGGTTCGCAAGTGGGTCACCCACTTCTGTAGCCCGGTACTTAAACTGGATCTAAGCAATCGTGAGTAGCCGTGGTGTGGCTGCGCACCACGGCTACTTATGAGTAGACCCCCAGCGGGAGGCTGAAAAGCAGCCTCCCAGCTTGGGGGTCTCTCCAGTATGCTCTGCGTGCTTGCGCAGGGCATACTGAAGCTTCTGGGGGCCACGCAGCCCCCGATCCTCCCAGCACCCACCAGCTCTGTCACACAGCCGGCAGTCATGTGGGCAGCCGATCTGGCCACCCAGGGCTCCTGCCCTGCTCGTCTGCGGGGAGAACGGGCTTAGCCTGCTCTCCCCGCAAATCCTGTGGAGGCGGGTCTTTGTGCTCATGAGACCCGCCTCACTGATTGTGTGAATGACCACACAGAGTTGCATTTATCCATCTTGATGATAATGTGAGGTTTGGGCCTAAGTCACACTCCCAAGGTGTGTTTTTAGTCTTCTGTTGTTCCCATTGATAATAATTTGGGAATACATTGTTTGTAGCCTTTGATCAAGTGGAAGGGGGGGGGGAGTGGAAACAGACACATGTACCTTGTATATTTTCAAAATATGTAGCATTTCACAAATTGCCATTTGAAAGATATAAATTCTTCAGAGAGCCTAGGGACAATCAATAACTAACCATCAGGTATTTTCCCATTTGGCATTTTTGCCTTGTATTAGGTAGTAAGAGTTTTGTTAAACACTTATTTTAAGCCATGTGGAGGGCTTATAATGTTTTGCTATTGAATCTACCCCAAACTGCCAAATCCTGCCAGGTTCTTGCCTTTGAACTACCAATATCTACCAGAGTTCACTCAAATTGAAATAAATAAATAAATAAAAATAAAAATAGAGAGTTCACTGCTCAACAGTCAAAACCTGCCCCAGGATACTCTCACACTCCCCGGCACCACCCACTGACTAGGTATTTTTATCATTACAAATTGACAACCCTTCATGAACCTGGGTTAACGATTTCATTGTTTCTGTTGAAATGGTTTTGTAGTGTGAGGAAAAGAAAGACCAGCAGTCATTTTAGAGGAGAAACACAAATTGCCCCCTCCCAAGAAGCACCAGGACTTTTTGATCATTCCACTAGGTTAGGCCATTTTCCACAGCCATATAAATGCTGAAACATTTTGCAGCTCCCAATAAATATGCCTCTATAACTGCCCCACTGGGCTGACCTATGCTTTCTTACTCTTTAATAACTCCACCCACTGTCCTCTGAGTTGATATAACTGAAAAATTCAGTCTTGAAACACAACATAATTCCAAAGGATATACTTACGAGTTTCTTGCCAAATTTATTTCTTACTGGATCTGTTGTTTATTGCTAGCTAAGTAAATTAACAAATAACAATGCCAGTTCTCTCATCGACAAAGCAGCAAGGGACCAAACACAAACCAACTAAAATTAGAATTAGGATTGCTTTGGATCCCAAATCCAAGTTGCATTTTAAACAGTGAAGCTTCCTGTTCAAAGTCTTTTGTGTGTGCCTTTGCTTATTGTGGAGCACCACTGACATCCAGTGGCCACTTTTATCTGGCCATCTTTTTCCCCTCAATTATCTGAGGAGCAAGGAAACAAACATGCCCAAAGCTTTGAGAAGAAACACCATGTATGCCTTCTGGTCCAGAATACTGCCATCCCCAGACAAATTAGTGCAGTAGGCAGGAGTTATGGGAATGTGGTATACAGTCCGGAAATACTGGCCAATGCTTCTGTGAGGACATATGTCTGATCCTCTCAGTGCTGCTAGGAAACAGATGCATCACAATTGAGCTAAACTAGGAGGGGCATAAATTATCAGACAGTAAAGCAACTGCAATTCAGACTCCCCCAAAGGCGAGGAGGGAAGAGGTGAAAAAAAATGTAGTGGCTGTAATTCTCTTCTACCATTTCCGAGGGAGGAGCTGCTTTAGATGAGTGGTTTAAATTGTCTACCTTTAGGGAACCCCTTTCACAATGACCGGTCTGCCTATCAATCCCAATGCACGACAGAGACTGCTGGAGTAAGTTCTAATGTACACATTGAGTTCACATGGGGCACTACCTACTCTGGTCTATGACCATAATAAAGCTTGGATTGGATTGGGGCACTACCCAGTTCTGTTCATCCTCAGTGTTGCCCCACATTAATAGAGACTGAACTGCAGGAAAAGACTGTTAGCAGTGGGCAAGTTTTCTTTCTGATATCTTTCAAGCAAGCCCAGGTTTCTCTGAAGACAGTTCAAAACAGAGCATTGGTCACTTACCATGAAGGCTTCTTCTTGATGTTGGGTCCAAGGACACATCACTAGTTGGTTATCCTTCCTATGTGCTCCAAAGGCAGGACTATGCAAATTAGAATAGAGCTTTTAAGAGTCTGGGGAGGATGACCTCACCCAGTTCTTTTAGACCGAGAATGACAGGAGAAGACAAGCACCACTACTTATAGGAAAAAGGAGAAAAAAGTGGGGGGGGGGGTGATGGAAGTCACAAGAGAGAATGTATAAATAGAAAAAACAGGATTTTCCTCCCCCCACCACCAATGTAGTATACAAGGGCACAACAAAGGTTGGGTCGATGTGTCCTTGGATGCAGGATCAAGAAGAAGCCTTCATGGTAAGTGACCAATACTCTGTTCTCTGATGCTAGGGTTCGAGGACACATCACTTGTAGGACATACCACAGCTGTGTCCCCCACACCTAAAAAGGGGAGGGAGCACCCAAGACGACTCTGGGGGAAGGACCTGCTGAAGCACCCATCTGCCAAATGCCACCTGAGCTGAAGCATATGCATCCAACTTGTAGTGCTTTGTGAAAGTGTAAAGGGTATTCCACATGGCCACTCAACAAATTTCATGTATGGAGGCATTAGTTGAGAATGCTTCCAAGGATACCTGGATAGAGTGTGCGAGAATACTTGTAGGTGATCTGAGATGCACTGCTTCATATGCTATCACTATGCATGCCCTGATCCATTTAGTGATGGTTGCTGTCACCCAGACTGGTTGTCCCATGGATACAGGCAAGAATGAGTTTTGGATAAGCAGAAGGTCCTTTGTACGTCTGAGGTAAACTTTAAGGCACCGACAGACATTCAGCCTTTTCCACTGGGTGAACCGGCCTAGAGCAGAATGAGGGCAGAATTATGTCTTGGGATTGGTGGAATGCTGAAGAATCCTTCGGATGGAAGAAGGGATCTGGAATCAAGTGGATGGAATCTGTGGAGAAAAAACAGAGGTTCTTATGTTCAGATAGTGCTTGCAACTCGGATACTCTTCTGGCCAATGTACAGTTATCAGAAAGGCCAATTTGAAGGTCAACATCATAAGTGGAATGGAACTTATCAGCTCAAAGCCTGAAGGGCCAGTAGAACCGTGTGGAGGCTCCAAGACAGAAAGCGATGAACAGTAGGTAGACGTAGTAGTGCTGCCCCCCTCAGGAAGCATTGTAGGTGAGGGTGTGCCTTCATAGATCTTGTTGACAAGCCTAATATGAGACCTACCAATACGGCAGCTTGATACTTTGCTTTTAATCCTTTATCTAGATTGTGCTGGAGAAACTGTAACAGGTGTTTCATGGTGGCCTTCCCTCTAGGCTCCAAGTGCCTGGAAGACCAGCATAGGAATGCTTTCTGTGTATATTGGTAAATTCAGTTCGTTGATTCTCATCTGGATGCCATCAGGGTATTGAGGACTGCACTGGAGTAGCCATGTTGCTTTAACATGCCCCATTCAGTAGCTATGCAGCTAGATTTAACCAGGCAGGGTTGTGGTGTAGTGCTGGGCCCTGGGACAGAAGGTCCTTGGAGGGTCCTCAGAGACCAGAGGCATCCAAGATTCTTCCACTGCTAGATTGCACAGTTCCACAAATCACTGCCTCCTGGGCCAGAATGGAGCAATAAGAATGACCTGTGCCTTGAACAAGCATATTTTTCTGAGAACACGTGTGAGTAGCAGAAATGGCGGAAACATGTACAGTAGTCCCTGGGGCCAAGGACTTGAGAGCGCATCCACCTTCTCTGCCTGATTACATGGGAATCTGGAGAAAAATCTGGTGGTCTTGGGCACTGTGTGGTGTTGTGAACAAATCCACCAGCGGAATCCTGAACAGTTTTGTGATATTCTAGAAAATGGACAGTTTGAGTTCCCACTCTCCAAGTGCAATTCTTTTTGGCTAAGCCAGTCAGCTATTATGTTCAGGTCCCCCTGGATGTGGTATGCTGCAATGGAATTCAGGTTGTTCTCCACCCAATGCAGGAGTAGTGTTGCTTCCACCTGTAAGGACCTGGATCTGGTCTCTCCTTATTTGTTCACATGGGCCATGGTGGTCATGTTGTCTGTTTTGACTAGGACATGTTGGTGCACTAAGATGTGTTGAAAGGCTAGTAGTGCTAATCTTATGGCTCTCCACTCTCGCCAATTTATACTGCATCTTTTCTCTTCCTGTGACCATGTGTCCTGATCCAATAGAGACTGACAGTGAGCTCCCCATATGTGGTCGCTTACATCTGTGGTCAGTATGATCCTTGGGAGATCTAGAAATTGTTTTCCTCTTGTTAGACTGCTGGACTTTGTCCACCACTTGAGTGATTGGAGAACTGAGGGTGGAAGCTGTACTTACTTCTTGGTCTTCTGGACAATTGATAGATGATGTGGCAGGAGGAACTACTGGAGTGTCTGGAAGTGAAACCTGGCCCATGGCACAAAATCTAGGGATGTCACCATGAGGCCCAGGAGATGAGACAGGGACAGTAGAGGTACTTCTTTGTGAGTCAGGGTCATCAGGGCTGCTTCTCTCAGCAACGTGAGGTGATTCAGTGGTAGAAATAACTTGTTTGCTTGGGTGCAGGAGCTGATGAGATGGTACTAGGTGGGTCTTTTGTTCATTTACAAGGAAGCCATGTTCTTGCAGTATGTTCAAGGTTGTTTGTAGATCTGTGTGTGCCCTCTTGAGGGACAGAGACTAGATGAGGATATAATCAAGAAATGTGAAAATGCAAATGCCCTGGAGTTGAAGGTGTGCCATCACTGGTGCCAAAATCTTCATAAAGATCCTGGATGCTGATGAGAGGCCAAAAGGTAGGGCCTTGTATTGGTAATGCACCCCAGAAAACATGAACTGAAGCAGCTGTCAACTGTTGGGGTGAATTAGAATATGTTGGTATGCCTCTTTGATGTTAATGGATGACAGAAAATCATTGTGGTGAAGTGCTTCTGAGATCGATCTGAGGGATTCCATCCAGAATCTTTTATTTTTTATCGATCGATTTAGAAATTTTAGATCAAGTCATGCTCTTAGGGAGCCATCATGGGGGGGATGGTAAATAGTATAGAATGGATGCCTTCCACCTGGTGACTGGTAGGAACCATCTCGATGGCTCCTGTGTCCTTGAGATGTTGGATAGCGGCCAGTAGCCATGCATGCTTGGATAAGTGAACAAGAAGCTGGTGCTGGGAGGAACTGGCTTGGGGGAAAGGCATCCAATTCTATTTTGTAGCCGGATTCTAGGGAGTTAAGCACTCATTTGTCCTTTGTTGTCCACTTCCATGAGTGGAGATGGGCTGACAGGCAACCTCCCAGAGCAGCTGTCCCCTCTGAGAACTGCTGCTTGTTTGGTTCAGTCTGGGTAGATGAGGCTGCACGTCCTTGGTTGAAAGGTCTTGTTTGGCATCTGCAGTTCCAGGCCAGACATTGGGTTCTGAAATCCCTATCTCACCCACAAAAGGAGGACCTGAAGGGGCAAAAGGACTGAAAAGGCTTATTTGTGAAATGGTCTGTTCTACACTGAATGGAGGGCATGGCTTTTTACTTGTCTTTGGACTCCACTAACAGATCCTTCAAAGCTTCTTCACCAAACAATTTTGTGCCATCACAAGGCACTGATGTTAGATTAGTTCTAGAAGTGGCATCTACCTGCCAGTATTTTAGCCAGAGTCTTTGGCGGCCTACTACTGCAGAAGTAAAAGCCTTAGATGCAAAATGAGTAGAGTCCATGGTGGCATCTGATATGAATGCCTGGGCCTTTTGGGTCTTTAACAACTGTTGACACAGGTGGTTAAGATCAGTGGGTGGATCATGCAGTAAGTCATCCAACCACAGCAGGAATGCCCTGGAACACAATGAGACTGTGGCCGAGGACCTGATTGCCAGGACAGAAGCATCCTGGGTGCACCTGTAGGCTGTTTCAATGCATTTGTCATTTTGTTCCTTTAAAGCAATGATCCAGAGAGGAGCTGTACCACAGGTGCATCTGTGGAGGGCATTTTAAGAAAGTCAGCAGCCTCTTGTTGGAAGGAGTAAAAACTATTTGCTACAGCTAAAGACTTTCTATTGGATGCTGGCATTTGCCATTCTTGTTTCATGGTATCCATGAATGGTTCAGGGAAGGGAAGGGCCAGTTCCTTGCTTTTAGGTTTAGGGAATACCACCACCCCCTTAGAGGGAAGTTGAGTGTCTGTGGGAGGCGCAGTTTGCAGTCCCAGGGTATCAATTATCATAAGTGGGGTGGAAATCCTCTGGATGAAATAGCCTCTGAGAGGTGGCCACAGACTCTGGGTCCTAGCCATCTGACCATTCTCCCTCTTCCTTTTCAAGTGGGTCAGATTCAATTGGAATTATCTCTATGTCTGGTTCAGTGGCATGTACAGGTCTCCTGCCTAACTCAGATGGATTAGGGTTAAGAGGCTAGCAATGAGCTGGAGAGAGAGAGAAAGTAGTTCTGCCTGGAGCAGTTGCAGGACTAAAAGAAATGGGTGTGGTCATCCTCCTCAGGCTCTTAAAGGCTCCATTCTAATTTACATAGTCCTGCCTTTGGAGCACATAGGAAAGATAACCCACTAGTGAAGTGTCCTCACATCAGAGAAACTATTTCAGCAACTCTGCTGCAAAAAACATGCTGCTGAAAAGCTCCCTATATGAGCCAGTGAACAAAATCCTGAGTCCTGTGGCCTATACTTGAAATGAGAGGGTCCTGACATCGTCTTCAGGTAAGAGTTAAAAATAATTTATGTAAAGTTTGAAACTCTGTTTCATAGAGTCCAGCAGATTTGATCTGGTTCCTGCATTCCTATGCTGACAAGCTTTACATGGTGAAACAGGCACCCCTTCCCACTCCTCCATCTGAAACAAGCACTCTGAGCTGATGCCCTGTTCCTATCATTGTTCTCCCTCCACCTGGCAGGAGAGAGGGGAAATCACGTGACTCAAGCATCCGTGTTAGACTCTATGACCTCACAATACTCTTCCACCATACAAGGCTAGCTGCCAGCCCATTAATGTATGAACTGTCCTGCAATAGACATTCTGGGTCCATTTAGGATGTGGTCCCTTTCCAGAACAGCTGCCAGGTTACCATTGAACCTTGATAGAGTTTCTTCTTAGAGATGGGAGTACTATGGGACCACATCTTAGGGAAATAATAACCACACTATTTCAGTAATGTATACATTAAGCCTCTCCCTTTCTTCTAGCACTCTACAAAAACAGTATGAAAGCATTTTGGGAAGTTTAACACCTATGACACAAACATTTCTTCTTCCCCCATCTTGTACCTTTGGATGCGAGATACTAGATTCCATGACAATAGTGATTGTTTTGTCAGAGATATTGATTAAGGAATGGAGCTCCTCGGTCAGCAAAGTAGTATTCTGCACACAATCCTTTATTTTCACATCTGCAAAACAATATAAATAGCACATTTACCAAATAGCAGAAACAAGGGACCAATCTTCGGTCTCTGTCATGATTTTTTTTGAATTTTGGACTGAAGGAACAGTCACCGTATTCATATTCTCATTGGGCTGAGAATATCCTTGCACAACACACATGAGGCTTACCCGCCCTCTCCATCTTTTGAGAGGAAATTGCACAAAGCCTACCATCACACATCTGAGACTGAGCAGAATACCTACTCCATCCAATGTTATATGTATGGCAGACAGGAAGCACATAACACCACCATCACGAACATTTGAACATCAATGCAGTGAATGTATGGAGCAGGCCAGAGAGAATACATGTCTCCGGCCTTGACAGACCGAAGCTAGAGTGAATGCTACCAGAAATGTGCCAGTAGCATTCCCTCATACTTTAATTAGCAGTCAGACTGAGAGATCAGTCTCATGCAGTTGTGGAACAAGCTGAATAGTCAAGAACTAGGGGCACAGCTATACTGCAGTCTTAAAATCATTAAAGCTGATGTGTAGTTTAGCATTAACATTCATGGCTTCCTGCAATGAACCTTAGAAATCGTTGTCTTGAGAATATATAAAGAGAAATTTCTGGAGAGATCCTCCCACTACCAAGAACTACAGTTACCAGGGTTCTTTAGACGAAAGGCACATCCGTTAAACCTGTTTAATTTTGTGATGTGGACACACCAAATCATGTCAAACCAAGCACAAAGTGGTAGGAGAGAAAGAGCTGAAATGAAGTAGCTGAAAGCTACAAGATCAAGAAAGCAGGGAGATTATGCAGACCAGGAAGCAAAGGAAAGGCAGGACAGGGAGCCAGTTTGCAAGAAATCAGAATCAGAGCAGAAAAGCTGAGTAAGAAATAAAACAGGGAATAAAGACAGGAGAGCATGAGGTAGGCAGTAATGAGCAATGATGTGGTTTATTGCCTAGACATGAGAGTACTGCTGATTGTCCTGAGTGTATATAGAAAATAGATTAAGCAGACTACGGGTTATTATTGGTCAATCAATAGCGATATTCTTCTGAGCTCAGAGTTCAAAATCTCTGAAGAAAGCTCCTTTTCAAGATGTCTGTTCAACCTAGTACAAACCCCAAATTCCCAAACAGTAATGCGTGTATAATGATAAATGATACTTTGGGCAAAGGTGGTTAGGATAGGAAAGGAGAACATGTTTCACAAGGTCCCAGTAAAATATTCAGTTTGCTATTTTCAGACTGGATATCATTATTTTCAGCCTATCAGTTTTAAGATCAGCATATTGCTTTGTTAAACCATTGTACAACAGTGAGCCACTGACAGCACACTGTGATAATGTTTCCAAGCTCTTGCAAAGAATCTATAAAGCTTACCAATTGGCAGACTCAGGTTATTAAGGAAAGCCATCAGGGGGTTGGCTGACAGAGGTATCTCTATTGTTTCAGTTAACCTAAAAAACACAAACACATTTTTTTAAAGGCATTTTTAATAATATTCATTTATATTCAGGTCAGTTCTCAGGGTTCCATCAGGCTGTAGAGTGACCAAAAAACAGAACTCATAGAAGGAGACATGTGGAGGAATTAGTTGGGCATTTTAGAAAAAGACTGACTCAATTCTCAGTGACTGTCATTGAGTTATGTGGGGCACAGCAAATAAACACAGAAAGACATGTAAACTTATCGTAACGTGGAGCATTACAGGGAAGAGAAATCTGCCTCCTAGCCCAGGTGCAGATGTCAATATTTATTTATTTAAAATATTTATGCCCCGCCCCTCCAGTACACTACAGCTCAGGGTGGCTTACAACATTGATAAAATAGATACAATATAAAACAATAACATTTTAAAAACCAAGCTAAAACCACATCTAAAGTCAATAGACAGGAGGGTGCTTAATTCACCACTCCAAGCGCTTTCCCAGACAACAGGCTTTACTGCAGGTTTTCTGTGAGGCTTTACTGTAAGTTTGAAGTTGCCCCCCCCAAAAAAATGCAAAAAGGCAGGGGGATTAACCCTGGATATAAATTGGGCTGCACTCTAACACACGATGAAATACCCAAATTGTGAGTGAAGTGCTCCTGATAGCTCACAGTGACTTGGAGATAAATTTGGCAGATATGTGAATGCACAACCCCATTCCACAGGAGATGCAAATGAAAAGTGGGTGTGGGAAAACTTCCAGGAGTGTTCCTAAGTAACCCCTTTATTTTCTCCCATATAAGCAAATGGCTACCATTCATGCCTATGGGGTAAAGCTCTGCATTTCCAGACAGTGTTAGTGAACCCAGACTCTCTCTATAGCTCTATTACTTGATGCCTCCACCTCCACCAATAGGAACCACATGAGCAGAGGGGCATTGTGTGTCTGTGTGCAGAGACACATTACACTTACTTCACAACAGTGGTCAGATTTTGTTAGTTCTATAATAAATCAAAGAAGTGGGAGGTTTCTGTGCCTAGTGAAGTAAGTGTTGGAAGTGAAGGACTCTGCGCTGTCTCATGTCTCAATGACAGAGGGGGACAGATTAGTGAGTCAGAGGGCTAGAAGGGTCAAGACACTGGTCATCCCTTCTTTACTGCTCTGACACTATCCCTTTGATATGTAGATTGCGACTCTCAGGGACTTCCTTCCTTCGTGCTGCTTCCTCTTCCCTTTCTTCTTCTTTGCAACACACACGATCCTCTCTCCCTGCACCATGTGTGCAGAGATGCAGAAACCATCCCTCTGCATCCAGCTAGCTAGATGGATTAGAGATCCTATCTCTCCACTATCTAGAATGGAGTTCTCCAATAAAGACTCCTTATATTGATTGGAAACTATGAACTGGCTCCAAGTTTCTTTTACTCTCAGCATACGAGCATGCCTCGGCAGACTCTGCTGTGTTGTGCCTCTGTGCACTCTGCTGTAATAGAAGGGTATCTCTTACCAGAGAGAATTCCCAACAGTAAGGACCAAGATATACTTTCTTTAAATGTGTGTTGTGTGTTTCTTTTTTAAAAGCAGCCATGGGAGCATAAGGGAGAAATAACAAAATGGCCCCAAGGCATGTAAGGAGGGGCATTTATGAGTGGTATATTTCCACCTGAAGCAAACAGCAGCTCTGGAAGGCTGATTTTCACTGGGACAATGGCACAGAGGCAAAGAGTCAACCCCCTGCCTTCCCATGTATTGCAGTCCTGCTCCTGATCACATCCCCCCTCCCAACTTCTACTTTAATTTTTTTTTTTAACTAAATAGGTAAAGGCTAACTTTGCATTGAAAGTGTTGCTTGTAGCTCCTTATTTGTCCCACCAGCTGTAAAGTGGAACTTTGGAACCGTGAGCATTCCCTACTATAATGTTAACCATGGAACAGGAACAATAGCCCTCAGTCTGCAACCATGGATAAAGAGAATTTTTTTTTTTTTTTTTTTACATTTGCCTGTGTTTGTCAATGCTTTCTGAGTCATGTTGACATTCACAGTTGTTGTCAGTGGTGGTGTATAAGACCCTGTGGAACTCTGCCAAAATACTGGAAAGCTTCTTTCTTAGAGATACAAAGTTTTCACAGTCCCCTTGTGTGGAAGCTGACCATGCTTTCTCGGTATGCTGCAAGAAGAAGGAAAACACACACACAGCAACTTCATAATTAATGTGTATTAAGTAAGAATGCAGTGTCTTTTCAAGCATGAAAGCAGTAGCTAATTAGTTTGTGTGATTAACAAATTAATGGCTTGATCACAGAATAAAAACAATGCTTGGGTTAATCAGGGCCAGTAATCTGTGCTTTCAGTTCCAATAACTAACTGGGTTTCTGATACTTTTTTTTACTCCCTGCTTCCTCTTCCATTTACCTAGTTTAAAACATCTACTGGAATCAGAACAACTTGCTTAACAGAGCTAGCAGTTGGATATCTGTGCAGTATTTTTGAGTCCCTGTATAGATCCAAATAATTGTTGTATGTTGAGCATGTGAGTTATCATGACTCCGAAACAAAACAGAACACAGGCTTATTTTGTCATAGGTTCTAGGATAGGGATCAGCAACTGCAGGGGTCCCCCAAGCCACATCTGGCCACATTAATAAAATAATGCCAGCAGCCTTTATCTAGGACTAAACCAGAAACAGAAAAGAGGGAGTGGAGTGGCGGTGGGAGGGGCATCTGCAATAAAGGGACTTGTCAGGCCTCTTTGTGGGATGGGATCTTAGCCCATGACTCCCACTTCTCCTTCTCTCAGTGGCCCATCAGCAAAACCTAATTCCTGATCAGGGATTGAACACAAGTGAACCCACTGAAAAGCCCAAATTGAGAATGTGTATTTAAAAAAATATTTTTAAGCAGAGCATAGTGGAAAATGTCATACAAACCTGGTATTGACCATGGAACAAACTGATTCCTTCAAGGACAGAGAGAAGGAAGTGCCTTGTTAAGCCATGCTTACAGCTCTTAAAAGCACATTGAAGGTTGCTGATAAAGGCAGGATTGTCTGTAAAAGGAAGTATGCAATATATCACCATGAAGAAGTTCAGGCTAAAAACTGACCATTATCAGACCCACGCTAGATGTGATGGCAGCAATCACATCTGCTCCCTTCATGTATAAATCAGATGAGGGAGGTTGATTTTAACATCAGAGGAGACACACAGGTGAGAGGAGAAGAACCCTCCATCCTCCTCCTTGTTCCAGAACCTTATGGGAAGTTGAGAGCACAGAAATAAGAAAGCACAAGATTAATTCATCTCATGGTCTAGAGAGGTGACATTCCTAAATTTGCTACTACCTTTTGTGGGGGGAGGTGCCCCTGCTAACTTGGCAAAGAGGCACCTTTTAATGTGGTGATTCTCTTTATTTAGCGGGACAGAGTAACTGGCCCTATCCACCCCCAGCACAGTACTTCCAGTGACTGTCGCTGGTGTGTATCTCATGTTTCTTTTTAGATTGTCAGCTCTTTGGGGACAGGGTTCCATCTTATTTGTTTGTTATTTCTTTGTGTAAACTGCCCTGAGCCATTTTTGGAAGGGCGGTATAGAAATCAAATGAATGAATGAATGAATGAATGAAATTCTGCTGCCAACCAATCACAGATTCTAGGGATGTGCATGAAACGCGATGAATCGCAGCACATCCCTTTAATACAGAGGGATTACATAGCCTCTTTAACATGGAAGAGAGCAGGTCCATACCTGCTTTTCCACCTCATCCCATGCCCTTCCCACTTCCTTAATTGCGGCAGCCAGGGGTGTAGCTATAATTGAGTGAAAGGGTTCAAAGAACCCAGGCTCCCCCCCCCCCCCCGCAACTCCTGAGGGCCCCCCAGCTCCACCCCTCCCTATTTTCTTCATCATCTTCCTCACTCTGAGAGGCTGCTGGAGAGAGGGGTGAACACAGGCCCCCTCTCCCCTAGCTACGCCCCTGGTGGCACCCTCCCCACCTATCATCGTGCTCTCCCACAGCTGTCCCTGCGCAACACCAGCATGCACACGGCCTCCATGCATGTTTGTTTAAAAGTATCTCGAGGTATGTGGGTTGCAGGAATGCACTCAGTAAGGCTAGAAAAACTCCTCTCTCTTTGCTATCCACGAGTGCTTCAGGAGGAAGGAAAGAAAAAGGAGACCTTTCCCCTTTTCCACTCTCCAGTATCACCACTAGCCTATATAGCAACAAAATACTCATGTCAACCCCCAATCTGACTGTTTAGCACTATACAGAGTGGGCAAAGGGAATGGAAATGTTCTTTTTTGCTCCTCCCACTCCTGCCACCAGGCCAGAATAATACTACAGAGCTCCTGTTGTAGGCTAGTCTGCACCTGAGCAGTAACACTCTTTTAGGACTGGGGTGCACAATATACAAATCGGGGGGGGGGGGTGCATGAGGTTCACCAAGACATTTTGTGGTGCCTGCCAGAACCCCCTAAAGCCATGCTGCTACCTGTTGTTTCCAACCAGCCAGCCAGCCGGATTGTTTGCTTTCTCCACTCAAATACTCGCCTGTCTTGTCTCAGGGGGCCTCCATTTCTCCTTGGGGGGGGGATGTCTCCCTTCAATTTAAAATAGCAGTTTCTATATTCTCAAGGGACTCCCTAAATATGCAGGTGTGTATATATTTGTATTGTTTTTTAAAAAAAGGAAAGGAGGAGACAAAATAAAGTGAGGACTGAGCATGCTCAAAAGACTTCAGGAGCCATGGAATATTAGTGTCTTTTGGTATAAAAATGGAAAATCTTGTGAAGGGTAAGAATTGGCTTGCTCAGCCCCCTAAGAGTACAGAATATTCTGGAGGATGGCATGGCTTACTGGCTGCAACCCCAAACAAGTGCGCTCCTGTTAGGGGGTGCAGATGTGCTACAACATTTTGATGCAGGTCCCCACTTCTTAGTCACAACTGAATGCCATTCAGTATGTACCTACCATAAGCAACACGATTTTAAAAAAGAACAATTATAAGAATCAGTGGATAATTTGTGTAGCCCTATCCTAAATTAATCTCTTCATCTGTATAGCCCAACCCTGGGTTTTGATTATTGGTAACAGAGCGAATTACAGAATCTTGGGAAATGGCTGTAAATGGGGTTGAGGTAAAAAATGTAATTTTGTCTTCTGAGGAATTGAGGTGTAGTTGTTTGCCCAAGGTTGTCAGGCCCCCTTTACACATATATGGGGTGACATGGCTGATGCCTCCTAGAATGTATAAAAACTTCCATTCCCTTGCTTGAGCTTCCTTCCATGTTTATAAAACATGCAACTGATTTCTCACCCCTTGGGACACCACATAAAGATGCCAGTCATTTGTGGCCTAAATTTTAAAAAAGAGTCAACTTTTGCAATGATTTCCTTTCTGGTTTTCTGGACTGAAAGCAACTTTTCCTCTCCCCTGGTGACAAGTTAAATAGCTGTTTATCAGCTTTGCACTATAACAATAACTCCTCATGCTCTTTCACTGTGATTCTACCTGAAAAAGTTGTCAATATATTCAAAGCTGCAGCCTGCAATTTCCACAGCAGGTGGGCATCTTCTGAGTTTAAATGTTTGTGCAGAGCTTGACACATCTCATAGATTCTGAAGGAACAAAAATATAAGAGGAAACAGTTATTTATATAAAGTCAGAACCAAAGATAAAGTTCATGGAAAATTACTGAAAAAATCCACAGGAAAGGACTGATTCTGTCTTTTCTGGAATAATTTTACATTGGGTAGAACCACACTGCATAAAGGAAGTTCCTCTCAATCACACTGATAGGGGGATCAAGGTTTGGTTCAGGAGGCAAAGCACGTGGTTTTCAAATAATTATCCCCCAATCAAACCACGGTCGCTTGGCTCTCTAGCTCTCAACAGCACTTTTGGTTTCTAGGCCTTGTATGAAGTTTTGCTCCCAGTACAATGACCTTGTACTCTCCCTCACAGCAGAAACACTTATTTTCAGCATTTCACAACTAACTTCTTGGTTTAGGACTTGAACACTCATGATATCAGAGCAACTCAGTCGCCTGGCTCAGAGGAGCTCACAAATGGAAGATGCTAGGTTTTTAACTTGATATGTTTTGCCTAATTTAAAACTGCTTAGTTATCAGGATTGAGCCCTTGAGATGGTCTTAGAAAAGGGCTCAGTCCTGACAATTAAGTAGCATTAATCTTAAGCAGTAGTGACAACAATAAAACATATTCATATTAAAATAAAATACTGTAGTCAGAAAATATGTATACCTTACATCTCATCCGTTCTTAGAGATCACATGTAATCTATGGACTGTTGTGACTGTCTGTTGTTCTACTCTTCAGGGTAGTGGGGCTGTTGGTTAAGGCTCCAAACTGTATTTGTTTATTCCCAGATTTCCATCCCACCCTGATTCCTGGATTCCCTTTGTACATCTGCCTATCTGCCCTATTTGTCTGCCCATCCAAACTGTCTGAACCACTGGATCTTCTTGTCTGTTCCTTTGTCCATGGACTCCAAGATTTGGAATGAGGTTCATCTGGTTATGCCCTGGAGTCCTTGTCATGGCCTTATTTTTTGAGCTTTCTTCCTGTAACAAGTGGTGGACTGGGCTTTCTTTTGCTGGGGGTTTTCAAACAGAGGCTGGATAGCCATCTGTCACGGCTGTCATAACAGATTCCTGCACTGAGCAGGAAGTTGGTCTATAAGACTTCCAAAGTTTCTTTCAACTCTAAAATTTCTGTGATCTTGAAATAACCTTGAGTCTGGGTACTGGGTATGGCCTACAGCTCTAGAGACCAGCCCTGTCAGTATGCCCCTGAAACTAATGAATTAGATTGGTAACTTTGGTTCTGAACATTGTTGTATTCAGATAAATATTAAACTTACTGGTTTTTACCTTTGGTCATGTTGCCACTGTTCCAGCAGAATAATCAATTTTTCATAAGTTTTCAATGGCAGGTCAACATCTTGCATGAACTTCAGTATGCTGTCCACAATTCCATCTCTATTTTCTTCTATAATACTTGCATTATGAAACAGCCTCAGAATTGATTGGAGTAAACCTTGAATTAAGTTCTCTTTGTGATTTTTATTTAAGTGAGGCAGACTTGTCAAATTCAAAATGGGTAGTTCAATGCCATTCCAGATGCTAGGATTGCTGAGAAAAGACAGTATGTCCAAATGTTCCCTAGTAAAATCTGATGTTAAATCAAACAACTCCATAAAGATCCCCAATATATTTAGAATGCCATCTGGTCTTTTTGTAGCAGTAAGCAGCACATTCAAGTCTTGTTCAGACATGTTTTTCCACAACAATTCAGAGAAAAGATTTGTCACAGTTCTGTGGACAACCCTTCCTTCCATGTGGTTTTGTGAAAGAATCTTGAGTAAAGAAGAGATTGCTTCCCATATTTCATCACTTTCTTTTTCTTGTGTTGGGTTTTGAGTAAAAATCAGCTTGGAATATGCTGTTTGTATCATGCCATCAACTGGTGCCAAAAAGCCAAGAAGATTCTCCACTAGATTGGAAGCCTCCTTGGACGAGTTAATGTCTGTGTTTGCAACAACCTCAACAACTCTCTCCAGCATGGTGGAATAATTCAACACACTTGTTAAAAATTCAGCAATTTCCTCCACTAATACATCACTGAATTTGCTCAGATTTTCAGCCAATCCAGCAGCTACCATTGTCATTTCAGACCTATTCAAACTGGACTGATTAAGTGGAGTCATCAAGTCGATCAGATCAAGAAATGCTTTTACCAAGGCAGTCATTTGCCCTTCATTTGAATATAGTCCTTCTACATTCTTCATTGAGTTCTTTTCTTGAATGGCATTGTGAACAGCTTTTTCAAAAGCTAGGTAAACAACCTCAAGGGAATTGAAGTTTTCTGTAGCATTTGAGATCATGGGTGCTTCAGAAATACTAACCAGGTGCTCTGAAACTTTTTGGGATAGCTTTAGGAAGTGAAGTAGAGTTCCTATCACTTTCCCCACCTGTGTATAGTAATTGTTTTCCTCAGGAACAGAGTTCAATATCTCATGAATCTCTGAAAAGGACCACTGAGTATAGTTGGCTCCACTACTCCAGAAGAGGATGCTAAGTAATCTTTGCATTGTTATATTTTTCCCTTTGGAAAGAAAATCACTGCTATCTGAGGTCAAAAATTCTGTTAAATTGGTTAGGGTAATTTCTTCAAGTCTGGAAGGGACACCCATGAATTTTTCTATATCTGCAAAAATTTGTTTCATAAACTGGAGAATCTTAGAGATATTTTGAGTCCACCAAGTTTGATCCCAAGAATTGTTTGCACTATGAAGCATGTAGTTCATGAAAGTCAACAGTTCCTTATGGTTTCTGGTGATTTTTTTTGCAGCTGAATTTCGGAACAAAATGTTGAGAAAATCTGTTACAAACCTCAATCCTTTGGCTTGGTCAAATTGAAAAGCCCCATCTGTTGACATGACTGCTTCATTTAATAAGTCATGTATATAATCTCCAATTCTTGAATAACTTTTATTTTGGATAACTTCATCAACTTCCTCATTTAGATTATCCAACTGACTGAGATTTAAAAGAGCTAAAATTTTATCCCTGGGGAATACACTGCAACAGAATATTGGACAGAGTTTAATAATAACACAATGATAAAGTAAACTCTGAATATTACAAAAAGAGACATATTGGGGGGGGAGGAGTGGGGGGAGACCCAAAAAGATATTACTAGTGTCCTATAGTACAGAAACTCCAAAGCACTAGGAAAACTTGGCAAACTGGTTTGACCGGAGAATATGGTGGAGCATAGAAAATGAAACTGTAGGTAGTAATGGCTCTACAATTGTACCTCCAACTCTTTCAAAACATGATCATCAGTACATAGATTTATAGCCCAATCCTTTGCATGTGAGACTTACCCCAAATAAGTATGTATAACAGGGGTCCACAAATTTTAGTTGGCCTTGGTCAGTACCTTAGTCAAGCAGCAAAGCACATCCCTGCCACAGAGGAGAGGCAGCTGTGCAGCTCACCCATTAGGTGCCACAACTGAGGGGCAGCCAAGGAAACCGCATGTCTGGCTTGCCCACTCTACAGAGCAGGAAAGAGAGGTGCCGGGTTAGTCTGTCTGGCCTCTGCTTAGCCAAGGCTAAGTGGGTAGCCAAGGCTGGTAGCCAGTTGATAGCAAATTGGTAGCTAAGGCTGCAACTGGTAGCCAAGGCTACCAGTTGTAGGGGAACAACAGCAGAAGGGAAGGTATGCCCTCACCTCTTGCCTATGGACTTCTCAGAGGCATCTGGTGGGCCACTGTGGGGAAACAAGATGCTGGACGAGATAAGCCTTGGGCCTGATCCAGCAGCACTGTTCTTAGGGCACCGAGGCATTAAAAGTGCACTTTATATCAAATCACTAGTTGTGAAGAACCATGACATCAGGCTCCATTTCACTTTATTGTGGAGTAAGGACATGGACAGAGATGGGAGGACTGCTTCAAGGGAAAAATAATTCCTGGTCTTTACTCCCTTTGTAGCACTAAGTCAGCAACTAATTTTTTCTAGAGGATCGCTTTGAGAATGTATTGAGGGATGATGGCTAGTGCCTCAATCCCTAGCACCTACAGGAATTCACCTGCATGTTTGTTTGCAATATATATTATTTTCTATTCACTTCTTTTACTTCTATGTAGGTTGGCAATTGAAGGACCAGATGGTAGAAGACCAGATTTGGCCCTGCAGCCTTCAGCTGCTAATCAGTGGTGTAAGCAGCTCTGAAGGGGCCTATTTGGAAGAACTGAACCATCAGATAATTTTCACATAGGGATCAACATTTATTTATTGTTCCATTTCTATACCGCTTTTCATTAAAATGTTCCCAAAGAGGTTTACAATATAATTAAAACAATGAACAATTAATATACAAATTAAAAGTACAAATATTAAATATAAAAATAATATATCTCTATTTAAAGTATCTCCGTTTAAAATTGTAAAAACTGATATAAAATAGTAACACAAAAACAAACAAAGCAGCAGCAGTAAAAACTGTACTCTCATATCAAAGCCTGGATGAAGAGCAATGTTTTTACTTTTTTTCTAAAAAATGTCATGGAGGCTCAGCCAGGATGCCAGCCAGGAGAGCACAGGAAACTCAAAAAGAACAACCACCAAATGGCTGGGAAAGCTGAGATTTCACATGGTGTTAAATTAAGTTACACACTTGATGCCATCAAATGATGATAGTACTGAGTATACAGACTTTCAAGGATATTCGTTCACTCATTGATTTTTTAATGAGTTAAAAAAATGCTTCTAACGGTTTAAAAGTGTCATAACTGCTTGTATCCCAGCAGAAAGTTACAAAAGGTTTTAGAATTTAATCCCTCACTCTGTCCGTCTTTCAAGCCTCATTGCGGGGGAACTGCCCCTTGCTTTCATATAAAGGAGGAGTATCCCAATTTTTGCACCACATTATAATTCCAGAATGGCTGGGAAGAAAGTTCTCAAAATTCATATGGTAGTAGCAGAGGCGCTCTTACCCCTGGACTTCCAGCCCAAAGTCCAGGGCTTCCACAGCCCCTGGGGGCCCCCAAATCATCTTTAGTCTGTCCCGAGTGGTGTAGTCACCTGGCTAAGTATAATGATGCTTAATTTGCAGGGGAAGGGCGCCCTCCAAAGGCTTTTAGGTCCAGGCTCCAAAAATACCTAGGTGCACATCTGGGTAGTAGCAGCTTATGGCAGGATTAAATGTGTGGTGGTACAAGGAGATCAGTCCACCCATTGATTTTTAATTATTTTTAAGTTTTAAAAACCTTTTTATTATTAATTATTATTATTATTTTACACAGTCAGACAGGTGTTGACTGGTTTGTTTTATCGAGACATTGAGTCCTTCCCAAGGACTTGGGATGCCAGAATTTTATTGTCAATGTTGTTGCTGTTGTTATAGATATCGTCACAGAATATAGGCTGTTCCCAGTAAAGCTGCTTTTTGTAATTGGCTGATGGTGATTTCTGTGGCCCCTATGGTGTTGAGGTGCTCTTCAAGGTCTTTTGGAACTGCAACCAGGGCGCCAATTACCACCGGGATTATTTTGGTCTTTTTCTGCCACAGCCTTTCAATTTCAATTTGTAGATCTTTGTATTTGGTGATTTTTTCTATTTCTTTTTCTTCTATTCTGCTATCCCCTGGTATTGCTATGTTGATTATTTTAACTTGTTTTTCCTTCTTCTTGACTACAGTTATATCTGGTGTATTGTGTGGCAGATGTTTGTCTGTTTGTAGTTGGAAGTCTCATAATATTTTTACATCTACATTTTCTACAACTTTTTCAATTTTATGGTCCCACCAATGTTTGGCTACAGGTAGCTTGTATTTTTTGCAGATGTTCCAGTGTATCATCCCTGCTACTTTGTCATGCTTTTGTTTGTAGTCAGTCTGTGTGATCTTTTTACAACAGCTGATTAGGTGGTCCACTGTTTCATCTGCTTCTTTACAAAGGCAGCACTTGCTGTTTGTGGTGGATTTTTTGACTTTTGCTCTTATTGCATTTGTTCTTAGTGCCTGTTCTTGCGCAGCCAGTATTAAACCCTCTGTTTCTTTCTTCAAGTAACCATTCTTAAGCCATTGCCAGGTCTTGGTGATGTCTGATTTTCCACTTATATTGTGCAAATATTGACCATGCAGGGGCTTATTTCTCCATTTTTCTGCTCGGTTCTTGACTTGTTCTTTCTTGTAGGCCTGCTTTCTTTCATTGGTGTTGAATAGTTTCTCGTTATTGACCATTTGAAGTGCATCTTCTTCACTGTCCTTGATATATTCTTCAAGGCCTCTTTTCTCCTCCTCTACTGTTTGAAGGACTTGCAGCATTCCTCTTCCACCTGAGCTGCGAGGGAGGTATAGCCTATCTACATCACTGCGGGGGTGCAGAACATGATTGATGGTCATGATTTTCCTGGTCTTACGATCTAGCGTCTCTAGCTCTGCCTGGGTCCAGTCTATTATTCCTGCACTGTATCTGATAACAGATATAGCCCAGGTGTTTATGGCTTGTATTGTGTTCCCGTCATTGAGTTTGGACTTTAGGATTTTTCTAACTCTCCTGATGTATTCACTTCCAATTTTTCTTTTAACTTCAGTGTGTGTGATGTTATCAGCCTGGAGAATGCCCAAGTATTGGATTGTTTTAAAGAAGATTGGAAATCATTTTTGTTGTATTTAAAAAATTACTTCCCTACCATGGACTTGACAGCAGGGTTTGAAATTTAGTATAAATTGCAGGTTGTTTAGTTTAATTATGTTCGTAGGGGCTTGAACTTACGTTTTGAATTATTATTATAGCAAGGGTAAATCTTATAGTTGATGATTCACGAAGAAATGTGAGCGGGAAGTCCATCTTTTATGTGTGTATTTGTAATGAATGACAATATTGCTATTGTTAAAATTAATAAAAAATGAATTTGGAAAAACAAAGAGAGAATGCCCAAGTATTTGTAATGTTCTTTCTCTTCCAGGTTCTTGATCTTGCTTCCATTGGGCAGTTCTATTCCTTCTGTTTTTGTTATTTTCCCTCTGTTCATTATTAATGCAGCACACTTGTCTAGTCCAAACTCCATTGCTATATCGCTACTGAATATACGGACAGTGTTTAGCAGTGATTCAATTTCTGACAGGGACTTTCCTTGATCCTCCACACATTTCATGCTATAATCATTTAGAAACACCATAGAAAATTTCAGAGCTTTCTGCCCAGCCATTCAAGAGTTATTAATATTTTTGAGTTTCCCATTGGTCTGGGGAAATTATGGTTTTAAGCCAGAAATATGGGCACGGCTCCCCCTAGTGGTGGCCCATGTTCATTGCACACATTTGCTCAATTGTAGATCCACTCCTGGTGCTGATTCTCTGCAAACTTCAGCCCTCCAGCTGTTTTTTTACTTCAGCTCCCATCATCTCCAGCTACAGAAGCCAATAGTCAGAAATAATGGGAGTTGTAATCCAACATCTGCAGAAGGGCTGAAGATGTGCAGCCCTGCTCTACTGTATAAACTGAAACTACTTCTCACTTTTTTCCTTGCAGAAACTTGCCAACAAAGCTGCTTCACTGAGTTAAGTGTGTCAGGTCATTGAAACCCCTAATGCAGGGAGGCGTATCATGTCTCCAGCTAGAGCCCTGCTCTTGTTTACTTCAGTAGTTTACTTCCTAACTTTCTGTTTCAGTCTCAGAAACTGCCCCTTGCCTCTCTTCTTTCTGCTCTTTAAAACCTCACATGCTAGAGTTCAAGCACAACTCCAGTCACGGGAACATAGGAAGCTGCCATATACTGAGTCAGACCATTGGTCTATCTAGCTCAGTATTGTCTACACAGACTGACAGTAGCTTCTCCAAGGTTGCAGGCAGGAACCTCTCTCCACTAGTGGAGCCACACCAGGGGGGACCCTGCCTCACCACGCCCCTATGTCTGACATCAGATGTGGGGGTTAGCCATGCCACTGTATCTGACATCAGACATGGGGGCGTGGTCTGGCTCCCGAACGGGACCACTTGGCCCCATTTGGGAGTTAGATGCAGGCCAGCCCTGCAAAAGCAGTGCTGGCCATCCAACTCCTGAATGTGGCAACACAGCCCCATTCAGGAGCTAGATCGGGGCCAGTGCCACATTCGGGGTGGGGGGGCAATGTGGCCTCGCTCAGGAGCTAAACCATCAACTCCCACATCTGATGTCAGATGCAGGGGGACATGTCGAGGCCACGAGGCGCAGCCCCTGAGGGGCAGCAGCCTGGGTTCTTTTAACCCAGTTGCCAAATGGTGGCTATGCTCCTGCCTCTCTCAGCCCTATCTTGGAGAAGCCAGAGAGGGAAATTGAAAACTTCTGCTCTTCCCCATCAACCTGATATCTTACAGTGCTGGCATGTGGTCTCCCATTCAAATGCAACCAGGGCAGACCCTGCTTAGCTAGGGGGACAAGTCATGCTTGCTACCACAAGACCAGCTCTCCTCTTCTCTTCCTCTCCAAACCAGGATATGGTGCCTGGCTCCAGAGCCCTCTGTGTTTCCTCTTCCACTCAAACTTCCTAGCTAAGCCTGAGGCCTTCTTGTCAACTCTGAATACCAGGGAAGTTAGGAGAAGGGAGTCCTAGCTCATACTATAATAAAGGTTAAGCATATTTAATAAAATTATCTAGCATATTGGAAATATGTAGTCAACAGAAACACACATGCCTACCTCATTTCCGCAATTATATCCTTATGTATGTTCTTTAGCAAGAAAAATATTTTGTTCCTGTAATGGTCTGTGGATGACGGAAAAATGACTTGCAATATTTCTTTAATTAATTCAATTGTCTGGCTTTGGGATGGAGTGATATCTTTTCTGTAGTTTTCATACTGTGCACCATCAAAGAACAGGTCAATGAATTCCATTATCTGGAGGTCTGTATCATTGGAGTGCAATTCCTCCTCTTTTGTCGTAAGATCATAGATCACATTAAGCAGACTGTTTTGCAAAATCAAATGAGCAATCTGGACATTCTTCAACTTTTTGCCACTAAGAAAATCAGTAAGGAAGGAAATAGGATCATTTTCTTCATTTCCATTCTTAAGCAGTTCCAAAAAGGACAGTATATCTTTGATGCTCTGTACTATCTCATTTGATGATTTTTTGCCAGTCATTAGTAGGACTAGTGCATTTATTATTTTAGAGTAATTTTTATTATTGTATTCTTGTAGCCATTGTTTCCCATGTTCAAGAATGTCTTCAAAACTCTTTAGTGATGTTTCTAGAAATGACGCATTAAATGGTCTTAAGACAGTTGCAAGTGACAACAAAATATTTTGCCATTCTGCGGTGCTTAGCAGTTGGACTTCTTTGTCAATCAATGACAGCAAATGCTTAATATTAAAATCTGACAACAGATTTTCTATTTCTCTCTCTGTATCAAGCCAGATAGTTTCTAATCTGTCTATTAGACTACCATTCCTTGCTAAAACCAATAAAGTCCTAAGCAACATGTATGTCTCATTTCCAGCTGGTGACCAAGTTACTAAAGGCCTTATTGCAGAAAAGAAAGATCTCAAGTTATCTTCAGCTACTTTTATTCCAAACATCTCATCGTTCATGCTGTTTAAATGAGTAAGAATGGTCTTCATCCTTAACAGCGTACTGTTCCTGTCAGTGTTCTGATGGCCATCTGCATCTGCAAGTTGTGCAAAGAGAGCCTTGATTGCTAGAAGCTCAGATGAAGTCATGTTATTCAGTGCTTTAATGAGCTGCAGATAAGTTTGCTTCTTCCCTACTAACATGCAGTGGGTTAAGCTGCTAGCATTAGTTCTAGAAGTCAAAACATAGTGTGACAGTTTATCCCAAAATCCTAAGAGCTCGTTCAGGCCTGAGCCATTAACTTGGTAAATCTTGGAAAATTTTAGGATAATAGGATACCACTCTTCAAGCTGGTGAAGGAAGCAGGCCATTTTGTATGTTGACTCCTTGAGAAAATATTCATCAGAGCATGGAAATTCTCCCTGTAATGACGTTGCATTCAGCTGTTCATGGTTATCAGCAACCATATCATGAATGAATGAGGAATGTTTTTGCACATCCAGATTACAAACCCAGGAGCTTGCTGTTGTAATGTTCCAGCAAATGATGGCAGTAAGACATCTCAGAGCTTTTTCAGACTCTTTGGTAATATCTGTAGTTTGCTCCAGTAACACTAGAAGGTTATTTACTTCATTGGATAACTTGGAAACTGTTGCCATATTTTGTTTCAGCATGAACTGGTACACTTCAATCAGGGCATCCATGACATTTTTGTGGGCTACTCTTTCTAAAAGATTAACTATTTCTGGAAGAAAATCAAGTATTTGTGTTACTTCAGTAAGCTCAGTCTCTTGAAATAATTCCATGATCTGCTGCATGCTGGTTGAATTCCATGAATGCGAAGTATTACAGACACTCTTTAACCAGTCCTCTACAAGATGAAACACAGAGCTCTCAGCATACTGACCAGCTCTGGCATTGGTAAGGAGATAGCTCAGGCTCTTACTGATCTCTCTCAGCGATTTTATTAAGAGTTCTGCTATAATTTCAGGCTTTTGCAACAAAGCTATTGTATGTTTTGAGAAGACCTCCTCACGCCCTGGTGAACTGGGGAGACTATAAAACTTCAGTAACCTGAGAGCCTTTATTAGTCCAACATCAAGGTTAGATGTGTATTTCATTGTATGAAACGTCATGTTGTGGGAATTTAGCTTACTCCAAGTCAAAGTATCCTTAAAGTAATGAACCAATTGTTGAAAGGACTCTCTTAGTAAGTTTATATTGTGTTGTTGGAGGCTTTCCAGAGCCTTGAGCAGAATTACAGTGTGCCAAGGAAATGATTCATTTTGTAGATATTTAAAAGATAAATTTTGCAGGAGAGTTTGCATTTCTCTTGTAAAGTCTACTGAAGAAGACCAGAACTGTTGGAGAAAGCTTAGAAATCCATTCAAATCCATGATGGGCTCTGATAACATTTTTTTGTTTGAATTAGGTACATATAGTAAAGAACCTGTCAAATTCTGAATTATGCTTTTAATTTGTCCACCTGTGGAATTAAACAGGGTGAAGATGAAGTCAACTCTCTGTAGATCATCATCTTCAAAAAAAGTAGGCAGTATTAATTTTAAATACTCCATCACTACATTGACACACGCATTTCTCAAATGTGCATCTGTAATGTTTTGTAAACAATGATGATTTGCAAGATTAAAGGCTATTTGAAGAATATCTGGGATATTCTCTAGTCTATTATCAGTCTCATTAAAAGGTCCCAGAGATGTCAGTAGAATTAAGACATTGTTAGCATTCTGAAGGTTGGAAAAGGAATATTTTTCTATGAGAGTCTGGATAGTAATTGCCCATGCATTACAGCCTTTAATGACACTTGCTGCATTTTCAAAGGTTAGAAGAGATTTTAAAAATGCAGGAAACCACCTCTGTGAAATATTTTGATCACACAGGTCATCATTTGACATTTCTTTGGTTATATTCTGGAAAATTTCAGTGCAGGACAGGAGATCCAGTTCTTGAGATAGATCTTTGAGGAGCTCAGCAGTCTCCCTTAGCTCAGTAAAACTTGTCTGGAATTTTTCCCTAGAAAGTACTAGAAGATTTGAGATGGATTTTCCAAAGGAAAATAGTTTGTATTCCAGTTTAGGGTTGGCAGGAGTGAAAATGTCAATCCAAGAGTCCCAAAAGTCACTGCTAAAATTAGCATTTGAGAGAAGTTCATGCAATTCAACAGTTATGTTTTCTACCACCTGCACTACTTCTTCGAATTCATCTTCACTATATGAACTGATTATGCCTATGACATAGTCAAGTCTAGCATAAAGATAGCTAAAATCTTCAAAATCAATCAAATCAAAAGCTTCAGTTACTCCTTTCAGCAGATTTAATGTTGATTTCATTTGCACCCTGACAGCAATAGTATCATTACATCTTTCAGAGAAGGTAATATTTTCAAGACCAAGTGAAAGGTGATCTAAGACTTTATGGAGATCAGTGAAAAAATCTGTATCTAGCCTTAACCACTTAGACATTTCTACTAAAATGTTAAGCCACATTTGAAACCACACATCAGTACAATTCATGGTTAAAGGTCCACTTGTTTCATTTCTGAGAAGTGGCACATTTAGGATATTACCAACCAGCAGAAGCATAAATGAACTAGACTGATTCACAGAGGGAAGTTCAGATATATGGAAATCAGTAGATGCATTATTTAATAGGTTTTCTGCTGGAATGCCAGAAAGTTGCTTCAAATGTTGAAAAAGAGCAGTGCAATGTTCCTTGCCTAGCGATTGTGATTCATGTTGGTTTGAAATGTTAGCCACAGTCTCCATCTTCTGTTCATCATTTTGTACTAACAACTGGGCTTGGAGTTCTATGTAACTGCAAAGCATTACTAGCTTTTCACAAATTGATTTTTGAGGGAGAGCCTGGAGAAGATCCACAGTATAAGAAATCAATTTTAAAGACTTGTTCAAATCAAATTGCAGGGAGAGAGCTGAAATGTTTCTTGAGATGTGATTAAGGAACATTACCAAAGAGCCATTGTTTTGCATCCTTAAGAGCTGGTTGACATCATGATAAAGGGAGGAAAATGCTTGGATTAGCAAAGCAGCACGGTTTCCCCCTACTCTGTGTATCTTTTGGTAGAAACTGAAGACAATGTTCTCCAGTTCTTGCATGTTGGGAGCAGAACTCTTATTTGACACCAGAAGCAAAATGGCATTTCTCACAGTGTAAATTGTGCTAAAGCCTGCAGCAGCATGTTCTGGAGACAACAGTCCAATCTCATAGAGAACCTTTATGAAGTGTTCACTTAAACTGTTTATGTAATCTGCATTCAAGACTGTTGATTCAGGCCAGTCTGTCAGGAAGTGCTGGAAAAATTGCAAGCTTCTGTTGAGAATCCTCTGATTTTCTAACACGCACAGCACTGCAATTCTAGATAAAAATTCCAATTCTTCTGCTACTGCTTCTACCAAGTGCTCAGTCCTCCAACCACGTGGCCATTTGGGGCCAGATTCATGCAAAGATGTCTCCATCATTTGCAGAAATCCTTCAGACCTGCAATAATGCCAAAATGTTGCAAGTTGTTGGGAATTCTTCAATATTCTAGTAGCAAGTTCAGAAAATAATGGGACATCAGTAGGAAGCTCTTCCTCCTCCATCCTGCCCAAACTAACAACCCAAAGGGCTGTATTGTGCAGAGCAGCTTCTACAGTGGATTGGAGGTCTTGAATATTCAGTGAGACTGAAGAACCAGGCAGAAAGGTTTCTTGGATGAATTCCACAAAGTGTAAGTTGAAAGCTGTTATCAATTCTTCAAGTTCCTGCCAGTCTTCTTCTGAATTCAGAAACTCTTGAATAGATGCAAAGATCCTGCAATGTGAATCAAGATTTTTTAAAATATATATCTATCACAGGAAAATGTATGTTACAGATAATCCGATCCTAAACTCAGGGGTTCAAAACCTTTTTGAATTCCCCATTCAAGCAAAGTGAATTAACTGGGCACTGTTTCTTTTACAACCTAGTCTCTATATGTCCCCTTCCTCTCTTTCCTTGGCCTAGAAAGAATCCTGCTGCAGGCTGACATTAAGAGCACTGCCAGGGTGCTGTACATAACCTTGTTTAATAAACCTTTTAGATTACCAACTCCTATATGGAGCCTAAATCAGTAGTCGAACTTTGACAGACAACAAATTTAACAGAATTCTTCAACCACCTGGGCTTACTACAAGTAGAGAGGACCATGGCTTGCCACAAGAATTCAGCACTCAACCTGATTCTCTATCATTTATTCTGGGAGTTCAGTTTCACTAATTGACCATGAGACAGATTTGTCTTCATTTAGCTGTTCATACCTCCTGTATTCTACCAAAGAAAACCACATGGCTCTGTGGTCGCCAGGAGTCAACACTGACTCGACAGCAAAACTTTAATTTACCAGTCCTGCACGGTGTTTATAGTTCCGTGGAGGGTTTGTTAATTATCAGTAGTTTTTCTATTGCCTGTTTAAGGCTGTGCATAAAGAAGTTTTCTTGTTACTAGTGTTACCAGTAGTCCGCTCATATGGATATGGGGTGGCTTTGTGGGAGGTGGATTAGATCGTTTTATCTGGATTAGATGTTGAGTGCTGTGCTTTGAAACATTAAGGTCATTCACATGACCATTTATCCTAAGGTCAGGGAGGGTGGAGAGGGGAAAGGCAGGAAAGTTCTTACCTTCCCGCACATGACTGGCTTGATTTTCCTCTTGCTGTGCAGCCACACACAGTGATTAGGGGTGTGACATGTTTAACTGGACACATAAAATTAGTCATAAAGCATTTGGGCCTCTCTGGACAGCGACCCCTGATCTTAGTAGCTGTTAGGACTAACATTTTGGTAAAACTGGAGTCAGAGGGGGGGCACGTGCCCCAGGCGCCATCTTTTCTGGTCACGTGGGGGGCGCCACCATGACAAAAAAATTTTTTATTTTTTTAAAATTTTTTGTTAATACAAATGTTTCCTGCTCAGTGCAGCAGCGCTGCAGCAGTCAAGGGAGCACATCAGCGCCCCCTCCCCCACGAGCGGTCCCTTTCGTGCCGCCCGCGTCCCCCCCACATTGCTTTGCTGGCGCCTAGCGGCCAGTCAGTGGCCTGGCTTGGCGGCGGGCGCTTGTGAGGAAAAACCTAAGTATAATGTAGTATGTTGGTGGGGCGGGGGGGCGCCATTTCAGTGCTTGCCCTGGGCGCCGTTTTCCCTAGTTACACCTCTGACTGGAGTTTATTTGAATGAAACCAATTAATCAATCAAGTAACTAGCTAAGAGGAAGATTATTAATAAACTTGAAAGTGGTTGAAATTGTTTTACAACCATATATTCCCCCCCTCCCCCAACAAATAAATAGCATAAGCTCAAATGACTTCAGCTAAATAATTCAATACACGGAGGCTGACGCCAGCCAAGCTTTTCAAGCCCCAAAGGCTCAAAGATACAGAAATGTGAAAGATTAGATAAGGATGGCTGGAACTGGAATACATCAATTAGGAAAAAATTGACTCCGATGGCTTCAGTTAAAAACAAAAACTCAGGCCAATACTTTGCACAACAAACTCAAGGCCAGTTTCCACAAAACATATATTTCAGAAATCTATGTACTAGTCTTCAATATGAGTATTTATTTTAAAGGATGGTTAATAATAATATAATATCAAAAATATTAATAAAACAATACAGGTTTTAAAAAAACAGTGTTAAACTAGGAAATGAGATGTGTTTGTTTAGACTTACCTAACCCATGAACTAAATGGGAAATCTGAGAAGTTTTGTAGAAATAAAGTAAAGTTATCAATGATGGCCTTCAGATTGAGCTTCTGATTAGAACAAAGAGGTGTACCAGATTCATCTGCATACAAAAGACAGTTTCTAATATAAAGACATTTCTACTGCAATGGCATATGGTAAGCAAATAGCTAGAATATATTACCATACTGTAGATGCAAAGCAAAATGAAGTGAAGTGTTCAAACTGTCACAGAAAGCAGCACTTTCATTATATTGGAAGAATCTGGATAAACTTCTAGAAGTGAATGGGGATAGAAATTCTAATTTGAAAATACAGAATGGTATAACGTTCATTGACTGATCCCAGCAAAGTATTTTAATATTGCCTTTTAATAAAATAGGGAGTTTGTTACATTACTAAAGACAAACTGCAAGTGCTTTACTTTAGCTTGCCAATGAAAGCATGTTGTGTGAAATTAGTTACCAGTATTGCAACTGTCGGCCACCTAATGATGCAGCAGAGAAATGACTTGACTAGCAAGCCAGAGGTTGCCGGTTCAAATCTCCACTGGTATGTTTCACAGATTATGGGAAGCACCTATACTGGGCAGCTATGATATAGGAAGATGCTGAAAGGCATCATCTCATACTGCGCGGGAGGAGGCAATGGTAAACCCCTCCTGTATTCTACCAAAAGACAACCACAGGGCTCTGTGGTCACCAGGAGTTGATACCGACTCGATGGCACACTTTACCTTTTATCGCAACTGTCTCAGTTGCACAAGGCTGTTGCTATGTCAGACCATACTGAGACCTAGACCTGGAGGGTCCCTGAGATCAGTAACTTAAGTGAGAGCCTTGCATGCTGCAACCAGAATGCACTGCTTTGTTGGCCAGGGCAAAGTAGAATGCCAGGCTCCAAGTATTTGCATAACTGCCCTGGCCAGTGCAGAGGCTTCATACTGCTAGCAAGTCACAGGGGGTTGATGTCGCTTTCTACTGCCAATCAGACTGATTCCCTTCTGCAGCTAAAGAGGACTCTGCAGCCTGAGTGCATACCATTTCATGGTAGCTCATGAGGCTAGGTCTCATCTTGAGAAGCTGAGGTTCCCAATTCAGGCCTGGAGTCTTTGACAGCAATTAGGGGTTGGGTTTGGTGCCACAGGGAGGGGAGCGGTGAGCGGGATCTTTTAAAAATAAGAGAGCAGGTCCCTACCTGCTCTCCGCCATCACATGCAGCTTCCTGCTGCAATTGTGCTGCCCTCCAAAACCCATGTGCATCACTGGCATGCACATAGCACCCATGCGGTTGCTCGCCACTCCCCTCCCCATCGTGCCAAATCGGTTCGGTGCCAAACCAATGCACAACCTCGGTTCGTATGTATCCCTAACAGGGATCTGAGAAATCCACAAGCCTCAGCCTGGTTTTGCTCAACCTGTCAAGCTCTGTATTAGATTTGCTACTGGTCAGTTAAATTGTTCCTGGCTGCACTCATCAAGGTAACCAGTAATATTTTAATATTAAAATGTTGGCAAGTCTAATTTACTATAAGAGCTTAGGCGTCTGGACCATTAAACACATACATGTGGACACACAAATAATAATATTTTTGAGTTCTCCTGTCATGAATATTGAAATAAAATAATCCCATTTGCAATGCCTTGCCTGCCTCAAGGCCCTGAGGGTTACTGCCCCTTGTGGCAGACTGCTACATTACAGCAGAGTCCTAGGCTTCTGAAGCCCTGGAGAGGCCCCACCCTGTGGCATTTCTCTGTAGCATGAAATATAAATGACCTTCTGGCTGAGGCATGCCTTGCTTTAGTATCAAGGTCCACTTGTTCTCTCTCACTCTTGACTGCTACTTGACTTGACCAATGGTGTGTTATTGGCTCTCATTCCTCTGTTGACCCTCTGGCTCCTGATCGTTGATCCAGCTTGACCTTTGGTATGTTACTGGCTCTTGGCTCCTCTCTTGCGGGTCAAGAGAGGAGTCTCTTGACCTGGACCCTAACCTGACCTCCTGACCCTATCTACCTGAAGTGGCCCTTGATGGCTGTGCTATCAGTTGTAACTAGAGGTTCACAGAGAGAAGGTGCATAATGAGAAGGCTGGAATTTAAAAGAATTAAGTCAGGCTCTGAGTAAAAATAAGTAAAGTGAATCAGTTATATGAGCTTGGAAAGGAAAAGATTATAAAGCCGAGACTTACGAAAGAGTCGGTTTTGCCTGAAATGTATTAAAAACACTGTAACCAGAATCGTGTAACTGAGAAAGCAAGCGACCCTACTTTATAAATAGAGAACCAGGTAACCTTCAGAATTTATGATTATTAAACTTTTTTATTAAACTTTGAGAGAAACTGAGAGTGATTTTGTCCATAGCCCCAAACCAATAATACTACGTTTCTGGTACAGAAGACCATTCGTATGCAGATCCTGTTTATACAGAGACTTTGATAGGGTGCCAGTGGAGAAAGATAATGCTGGGAATAATAGAAAAAGCATGAAAAAATATACACTAATGTGCTCTCAAAAACCTCCTCTCACGATAGCCCTTTTTATCCAATTCTTGTCTCTTGCCTTCATGGGGGTGAGGGGGGTTTAAGAAGCAGTAAAAAAAATGTGAATGACCACTAGTTTCCTATTAAGACGGGATAGGAATACTGACATGTTTCACAAAGTTATGATTATGAATAGTCATGGGAAATTTTAGGATTTAAAAAGTATGGTTCCTAGTGCAGAGTTAAGTTGCCTTTGAACTTCTTCACTTGAATCTTTCTTTCATAAGACCATAAGAACAACCTGCTGAATCAGGCCAACATTCCTGTTTCCTGTATCTTAAGATACGGTAACCAAAACTGTATACAGTACTCCAAATGTGGCCACAACACCACAGATTTGTATAAGGGTATTATAGTATTAGCATTTTTCTTTTCATTCCCCTTCCTAATGACCCCTAGCATGGAATTTGTCTTTTTCACAGCTGTTGCATACTGAATTGACACTTCCAATGAGCTGTCTACCACAACCCCAAGACCTCTTTCCTAGTTAGTCATCAACAGCTCAGAACCCATCAGTGAGTATATATGTGAAGTTGGGGTTTTTTGCCCCAACATGCATCACTTTACACCTTTACAGTTTGTAAGTAAATACTGTGTCCCTTGAACTAATTCTCCTTGAACTTACTTTTCATGTAAAACCCTGGGTAATTTGTAATTTGTGTAAAGCCCTTGATAGCTTTGTCTGTTTTATCTGTTCTATGTATGCTGTACTAGAAGCTATATAAACAAACTAGTATTTTTATAGAAGACTAGTATCTTTCAGCCCATTGAAATAATGGGTGCTAGTAGCCTTCTCCGCCACCGCCTCCCACCCAGGCCTTCCGCCTCCCGCGGTGGTTTTTTGGGGGGGCGCACTTCTCCTCAGATGGAGAGATCGGGGAAGGCAGGCAGGCAGGAAGGACGGGAGGCAGTGCTTGTCAAGTAAGCGTACGGCCGCTGGGGTCAAGGAAGCGGCACCGCGGCGGGGTGATGGAAAGAGAGAGAGAAGCGAAGCAGCTCAGAGATGGGGAAGGAAGAGGAGGAGAAGGCAGCCAGGGTTTTGAGGGAAGGGAAAAGGCGATGGCAGTCAGAACGTCAAGCCCCGTGGCTGCTTCCCCACCCGCCAGCCAACGGCTCTAATGGCTGTCAGCCTCTAACCAGCTCTAGGGAGGTGAGCGGCGCAGGAGAGCCGATGTGCGGTCCTGGGTGGGAGGCGCTCCACCAATTCCCCCCCCACTCTTTTTCTCCAGGCTCCGAGGAGGAGGCACAGCGCACGCTTCGCTTCCCTGCCTTGCCTCTCTGCTCCTTCCCGCCCCCTCCCCCGCTCGCTCCTTTTTTGTTCCAGCTGCCTTCTTTTCCTGGCTGCAGCTGCACTTCAGTGTCTCCACCTCTCTGCCGCCTGGCTTCTTCCTCTGCCTCCTTTTTCGGCAGGCCAGACCTGCTGCCGCCTCTCCTCTCCCCGCAGCCGGGCTGGACCCGCCACCTCCACCTCTGCCCTCCCCATAGGCCATTCTCGGCCCGCCGCTCTCCTCAACATGGCCGCCGTGTCTCTGCGGCTGTATCTTTCTCGGACGTTCTGGGCATGCGCGGAGCGCATGCCCAGAACGGCCAAGAAAGACACGGTCAGACACGGGATTACACCTAAGCATTTTATTATAGAGGATTTTCTCTAGTACTTTTAATTACTGTCTACTCTCAAGAATATGAATCCACATAGTGGTGTGTGCCTTAGCTTACAGCTAATCTAAGTCTTGGGATGTGAGAGGTCATCAAACCAGAAGCAATCTGAGACACTCCCTCATATACATTTCCTAGCATGTAGTAAACTAGCACATATAAGAGAAAGGCTTGGCATGGGCTTTCCCCTGATGTCAGTGGCATAGTGATATTGACTGCAACCTGTGTTCTAAACTTGGTGGCCACTGCCACAGCTATACCACCAGCTGCCTTTCTTCCCCAGCCCTCTGGCCACTTCCTCACTGCTCACCTCCATGGCAGCTCACCTACTACTGGGCTTCCATCTTTTGCTCTCCTTCCCGCAGGTGCCTCTCTCCCCCTCCTGGGAAGAGAGGTAGCCATCTCCCCTTCCCCTTCCCCATCCCCTTCCCCAAACCACTGTCTCCACAGCCTCCATCTTTTCAGCCTGCAATCATTTCAGTGAGTAAAATGTGCAGACATTTCACAGCAGTAGTCATTAACTTACCAGGTTGCCATCTTGTGAAACTTTTCTCTTCATTCACATAGTAAGATATCTCACACATTCTCCTGGCAATTACTGCTAAACCCTTCCAGTAGAAAATCTTCTCAAAACCAAACCACAATTCATCAAGGGTGTCCCAAAACCTGTGCCAGGAGGAAAAAAATTCCTTTGCTCTATATGATGATATGAATCGTCCTTATATATTTCAGCTGATTCATGCATTGCAGTTTTCAGATGTATCAGAGGTGGGGCTCTAAGAAGGTGCATGGGTCTGAAAAACCTGCATCATCCTACCTCTGGGGACACTTTGCTCCCCTCACCTGCTGGCCAGCCCCTCTGTGGGGTGCAGGGAGGCAGAGAGAGAGAGTGCGCGCGAGAGAGAGCGCACTCTAAAGTAAGTGGTGAGTTGTGTGTGGAAGGATCCAGCAATGGGGTTCTCCTCCCCCTGCTCACTGCTCATCCCCAGAGATGTGCTTCTGCCCATCCCCAACAGCACACTGCATGGAGCACACTGTTGTTGGGGGGGGGGAGCTGCTGCTGCTCCCACCGGGAGAGGAAACGTACAAGAGGGTAGCGAGTAAACTGCCACCAATATATGCGGATGTGCAGTTGACATGTACCAAGAAGCTCCAGTTATCAGTGTCTTCCTAGTAGATGTCCACTGCATGCTTATACACAAACAATAGATGTCTGTTGCCTGCCTCTCTCTCTCTCTTTCTCTCTCTCTCTCTCACACACACACCTGACTCATACTTTTTACCAGGGACATATATGTAGCAAACATTTTTGCGATATAAGTGTCAGAGCTATTTCACACACTACAGACCTAGGTATATGTGGCGAACACATTTCCCCTTTGAGCTCACCATCTGCCTCTTAACTGATTATTCACTTGCTTATACTTAAATAAAACTGTGTGTGGCCAAACCCTTCATATAGGCACCTTTTGGGTTTGGTGGGTTTTGGGTGTGTTTGTTTTTTGAGAGATTGAAAGACATCCCATATAACTTACAACTGTTTACACAAAAGCTACTATCCATAGGAAAAGGAGTTCATGCAGACAGGCAAGTTGCCCCAGCATGAGCTCTCTCACCCAGAATCACTGGGTTGTCTGTATCATCTTGCCAAACGGCAGGGAGCATTTTACCCCATCTGGTACTGATGTCTGAAAAAATTGTAAATTACCAAAGACTGTTTTCTTTTTCATCCCTATGCAGTACCACACTACAGGCAAAAGAGCCTCAAAAATAGCACATCCCAAATGACCATCCCTATTAATTAAAGCTTCTCCCCCTACACACACGAACACACCCCACCACACACGTTTTAAACTAAGTTAAAGCTTTAACCAATCTATCAATTAAACTGATCAAAGCTTGCAAATATATTACTACTATAATTATAGTAACTAATAATATAAATGGTTTATGTTTCTAAAGTTAACTGAGCTAGTTAAGCCTCGAAATTTTATAAACAGGTATTCGATATATACTGTATTGCCACAACCCCAAAAAGAAAGAAAGAAATCTACTTGGAAACATTGCTGCACAGTTTAAGCTCTGTGGGCCTGTGAGCTAGCTCTGATTCATTATTTAATCAGAGAAGTATATTCCCAAGCATGACCCTTTATTGTCATGAAGCTGGGGCAGAGACAAGAGCTGCAAACAAAAGACCTTTTCAGTTTGAAATTCATTTGGAACCACGAGGGAGGAGAGAGAGAAAATCAATGTCTCCCAAATGGAAAAGGACAAAATTACACTAGTTTACTTTCTGATTTCCAAAATGGCATTGCTAGCAACTTCTCCTCTTACCATGTTTTGTATGGATGGAATGGCATATTGTTTCTGCTATAATGAGATGTTGTTTTGACCTTTAAATAAAAAATGTTTATCTCTAGGATCTCATCTATCATTTTTTAAAGACACCTTTCCCAACGTTAAATGTTAACAATAAAAGTTATTAACAGATTCTCAGTGGTCTGTAGCTAAAACCTCAGAAACAAACAGAATGCCACTGGTTTGGAAATGGCATGTGAGAGTGTCTGCAGAATTTCTGGTTTGAAAATGTAGTCATCAGATATGAAAATTAGGGATGTGCACGGAACCGGTTCGGAGGCCCCTTATGGACCTCCAAAATGGTTCTAAAGTCTGGCTTTTCAGCCAATTCAAAGGTGGGGGGATTACTTTAAGGACTGGGGAGGGTGCTCTTACTCGGTCTCACTTGCCGCCCCTTATGTAATGGACCGGAAGTGTCTACTGTGCATGCGTACGTCATGACGTGCGCACTAGTGAGCACAACGTGCGCATGCACTGCGGCCACTTCCGGTCCGTGACGTATGGGGTAGCAAGGAGGCGGGGCTGATTTTAATGACTGCACCAGCGGGGGGAACATGGGGGGGGCAAGAGCACCCTCCCCAGTCCTTAAAGTTATCCCCCACATACACCTTTAACTGGCAATCGCCGGTTCCGTGCACATCCCTAATGAAAATTGCCCAACTATGGGCAGTACTACATGCTACAAAGAAACTCAGGACTGCTGGCAAATATGGAACCCCATACTGAGTTCCTCTATTCCTCTCCATATCATTTAGTTCAAACTGGCCCATATCCCAAGGAGAAAAGCACATCATGACATAATTCTAGCCCTCATCATCGCTCTCCCCCTGCCATGTACAGAAACATGCAAGGGGGGAAATGGAGCATGCCAGCCAGCTACACCCTCTGCATTGGCCAGCCATGTCTCTGCATTAGGGCTTGTCTGATGAAGGCAACACTCAACATGGGGAGGGTCTGCATGGTTTACAGAGGAACCCTCCCCTCTTTGGAAATAAAGATTCCAGAGCCCCCATTCAGTGTTGCCTTCTTCAAACAAGTGACTACACCAACACTCAAGAGGATACGGCTGCCCAGCATGTTGGTGTAGGGAACATGGCTAGCTGGTGAACTCCCATTTTCCCCTTTGCACATTGGCTGTCCATGGGGCAGGGGGCGGGAAATAAACGACATATAAAACAGTTTCTGTAGCAGTCCGTGTACTTTGTAACACGTAGTTCCTTCCTTGGAATAGCGAGGTTCATGCCAGTGCAGCTCCACAAATGAGGCTCCTCATATCTTAAAGGAAATATGCTACATACAGCAATTGGATGAGCTCCTCCTGACAGGAGTTGAAAGAGACCGTCTCCACAGATTGTGTCTTGTTCCAGAACTTCTTTATTTCATAGCAAACGGCACTTGTCTCAGCAAGCTTCTGTCCTATATCTTGCCAGCCCAAATAGCCTTCCATTATCGAAACTGGCATACCACGTTGTCCTTGAACAGTGCTTTGCAGAAGCTGGACCTATGGGAGAAACAAGGGTACATCTGCTTGTAAAAGGTAAACAAACAGAAAAGCGCTAATAAGAAGGAAGATACAGAGTTGTAATATTTTAAATTTTTTAGTACTGGTTGTTAAATTTATTTACTGTGTTTGTGTTTTGGAACTTGTGTTTATATAGCAATGTATAATATGCAGGAGGTTTGGGTGATTTGTAGACAGAACAAATCACCCGTGCTCAATTGCCCAGATTCATGTACAAAACAAATCACCCCAGAATCTGACCTGGAAAATTCAGATTCGGACCTCCATTTTGTGACCAAAGTGGGTTAGGTGGCAGTGCCCAATGGGTGGAAGCTACTAAGTTAGAATTCACTATCCCTACTCATTTTTGTTCATTCAGAGTCTTCTTTAGTGCAAAATGAGAATCCACTCTCATTTCCTACCAGAGAATCTACTCTCAAAACACCTCAGACATTGAAAACAATAAAACCTAGGGCTTGTTGTGGTTAGCAGCCTATGTGCACTACACCACAACCTGCTATGGGCTACCCTGGTGCACTCCAAATGGAGTTATGGGGCTTCTGAAATTCCCCATTATTCCCTATGGGGAAAAAGTTGACACGCCAACTTCAAAATATTTTTTAAATCACCCCTTTGCCCAATTTCTTTTAAATCTGGGTGGTAGCTTCTTTGCACCCATTGGGCACTACCACCCATAACAACCCACTCTGGGCCACCCTGGTGCCACTCCCCCCAGGGAGTTATAACTAAGGCTGCTGAAATCCCCATTATTCCCTAGGGGGGGAAGCTTAAAGATGCATGAACTTTAAAAAAATTAAAAATCACCCCTTTTCCAATGTCTTTGAAATTTGGGTGGTAGCTTCCACCCATTGGGCACTACCACCCACCCCACTCTTTTGTCCCCAAAACCCCTTTTTTGCCCTGAATCGATTCAGAAATTCAGGTATAAATCAAATCTGGGGTGATTCGGGGGGCAGATTCAGACCCAAAACAAATTGCGGGTGATTTGGTTCAGGTACAAATCAAATTAAAAAACTGATCCATGCACATCCTTTGCAGACAATTAGAGAGATGTCAGTTGGTCAGATGCTGAAGAGGTGAGAAGGTGAGCTGGAGGCTTGGAGAGAGAAGGGTTCTGGAAAGGGTGAAGAGAGAAGTGGGGCTTAGGTGGGGCTTCATCAGAGAAGTGGCGCTTCACCAGAGAAGTTCTCTAGTGAAGAGAGAAGTGAGGCTTAGGTGCAGGTAGGGGTGAATCTGTTCTCTACTTGGAAGCCAAGGCCTGTTGAAGGACGACCCAACAGAAGAAACATAACCATGTACTCTGGGCTCCTTGGAGGAACAGCGGTATATATATGTCAAATAAATAAATAAATAAATAAATAAGAAGACCCAACAGTCCTCAAGAGAAACAGAGCAGAAACTTGCAACCAAGCAAGGCATCTGAACCCCAGAGTACAGAAAAACCATTAACATCTTTGTTAGCTAAGACAATATTCTGAAACACCTTGAAACCCAGGAATCTGTGGTCATGAGAACAGCCTCAATGTCTGAATAGGATTAATTAGGTTAGAGCACTTTCCCCTAAGCTCTAGTATTTTATGTGGAGGGTGGTGGTTGTTGTTTTAATAGAGAGGAGCATTCGGTCCTGTGACGGAAACCATTTATGAACCTCTAGAACCTGTAACCATCATGCTTAAAGAACCTTTGTTAAACAATAAATCCTGTTGTTTAGTTTTACCAAGAATGTTTTATTTCCTAAGATCTGCCTAAAATCTGAATGGTGGCCTAGGGAAAAAAGGAGGGATCCACGATGTCCCAAGGAGAAAAACAAAAAACAGACCGTGGACAATTAATCTAATAAGCAATTAAATAGGAATTGATTTAATCAAATAACATACTAAACATAATATAAAATATACCAAAAACTAGTGTATATATATATAGAAAGCGTATGACTGAAATATACTATACAAAACCAGTCAAGTAAACATCTACAAACAGCATATATGAATGAATGAATGAATACAATACACATAAACAAATAATAAATAGTAAACTCTCACTAGGAGCCCAGAGTCTGGTGGAAGCAAAAGAACCTAACAGACAAAAGTTGGCATCAATATGTGGCTCCAAATTTGCTCATGTTCACAATAACAGCTCTTGTGGTTATCTTGTAGTCTGATAGTTGGGAGTGATGATAGGGATGTAATCAGTTGTATTCAAGGTCTCAAAAGTTGATAACAGGAAAACAGTACATGCTGTGCAGTCTGCTGAATGCTGACTGAAGAGACTGGAAAAGGCAGGGCACTACTGCTGCCCCAGGATAACTAGCTGTTTCACTGAATGCTTCTTCAGGAGCACATTTCATCAGTCTCAATTGATATGCAAGCTCAAACCATAGTAACACTCACTGTTCCTCCAAGCAAGTAGAAGCCTAAAAGCATGCTTCTGAATCTGAATGGTGGTAGCAAGTGTACCCTGAAGTAGGGTCAACCCTCACAATAGCCTCTTCCTAATCTTCATTATCAGAGAAAGAGTGTGTGTGCCAGTGTCATCCAAACACCGAAAGCTGGATTCCTTATTTTGTGGGCACTTGAGGAAGGACTTGGAAAGGAGTCCAGTGCCCAGGACTCCTAATGAGGCCCAAGACCAAGGGAAGGGGATTAAATATCTCCTAGTTTCCCATACCCTCTTCTGTGGCTCCATTTCCAGGCTCCCAGCTGAGTTCCAGTTAATTATTCTTGGTTCACTTGTGCTTGCCCTTAAATGCTGCTTCCCAGCTAATACAAACTTTCTGCTTTCTCCCCAGCCAACATCTACTTTTTTACTTCCTCCCCAGATCCCTTATTGACTGCCATATCTCATGACCAGGGAACACATCTCAGTCACTTGGCAATGGGACCAATGCTCTTCTGATATTATCTTTTGTTGGGTCATACCTCCACTGTCATGGTAACAAGATGAATGGCTGCCTTTTCTTGGTTCATTATCCTCGCTTTACCTTGACTCACACAGAAATCTTTCAAGCCAGGATTCTCCCAGTAATAGTGAACTGCCTCACAGAGTTCTTATGATGAGGATGAAGAGAATAATTTAGTGAGTTTACTTATCTGGAGCTTTAGGGATCGGGTAGGTTTAAGATCTAAGCAACAGATAAATTACAGAACTGCAGACTGATAGCCTTCAGCAAATATTTTACTACAAGCAGGAAAGAAATTTCTCCCCAGAATCCCTCCACATGGTGAAGAATTCTGGGGTAGATTTTAAATTCATGCACAGCACAAACTAGTCCCATTGCGCTTCCATGCCACCCCTCACAAAAAGAGAGGGTACCTGCCAAACATTTCCCTGTGTCTGTGCATTACAGGGGGAGATTAGTAATGGTGAAAGCTTGTCTGATGTAGTTTGATCTTCCCCTCAAGGAAGCCATAAAAGGTTTCTGGGGAACCCAATAATTCCTAGGAACAAGTTGGAAAACTAGTGCCATGAACTACAATCTGAAGTCACTAATTATACTCCAGATTTGTAGCCTCCTGACAAATTTTGCTTGTCACCATGGCTAGACATAATAATTTCAGGAGAGTTGAAGGTGGTATGGTAGAGCCCTCACTCCCCTGACACTAATTCCTTCTATCCTATTGGCTCTTAAGGCAGGCTTTGTTGGTTTTGAAAGCACTACAATAGTGGGACAGAGAAAAAATATGTACATACCACAATCAATGATATACTTTTCAATTTCCAGGTTGGGGGAACAAATGTCTGTCTCCAGTTAAGTAATGCAATGACCCATTTTAGATGACTCATTTATAGATTATGTCCATATGACAGTTGATTTGATTTTGCTAGTGCTGAATGCATAATCCAAATATTCCCCGCAATAATCTGTTTTACACCATATTAAATTGTTACTTTAGAAACCTGAGCAACCAATGTCAAATCACCTTCATGAAAACTTACAGATTCCTTTATTAGCTGGATTCGGTCCCTTAACTTGGAGAATTCATTGTAATGGTTTTGATGGCACACAAACACTTCAAGGACATCTCTCAGTTTTGATTCTGGTGGCAGCCCAAAGCTCTTCTCAGAAGCCCTAAGATCATCTTTGCAGGTATAGGAAGCCTCACCTATCAGAATCTGAAATAAATGCAAAAGGGTAGATGAAATTCACACATATATGCAAATCAAACATTCTTTACAAATTAAGAATTTGTCTACAAAAAGATGCTGATGGTTGTATGGTTCATGTTGCCAACTTTTGATGTCAAAAATAGAATCTGGCAGATCAGACTGGAGCCAGGGCAGAACCTAATAAATAATGAGTGGTGCCTGGGAGAATTTGGAGTTCACTGACTTTTCAGACCCTACGAGTCAGTGACTGCACCAGATTAACAGATGAATGGCTAATTATATCCCTGGGCATTTTCACACAGGGCTTTTAGCTCGCATCTCCCTCAGAATGGAGAGTGTGCATTCACATATCGTCCAGATTTACCCCCAAATCCCTGCAAGCTATTGAGGAGTACTTCACACACAATTTGACCACCTAATGGCGCAGTGGGGAAGTAACTTGCCTAGGGAGCAAGAGGTTGCTGGTTTGAATCCCCACTGGTAGAAACACCTGTATTGGGCAGCAGCGATATCAGAAGATGCTGAAAGACATCATCTCATACTGCATGGGAGATGGCAAAGGTAGACCCTTCCTGTATTCAACCAAAGAAAACCACATGGCTCTGTGGTTGCCAGGAGTTGACACCGACTTGATGGCACAACTTTTCCTTTACTTTTCACACACAATTTGGGTTTTTCATTGCACACTAGAGTGTAGCCCGATTTATATCCAGGATTTAAAAATCCACTTTTTGCATCAGTCTTTGGGGGCAACTTCAAACACGCAATAAAAAAACACAGTAAACTTGCGGTAAAGCCTGCTGTGTGAAAAATGCTCTAGTTCTACTCATCCAGAAACAGGGCCTACCTCTTTTAGCCTCATAAAGAATGTTCCAGTGTCTATATGCATCAACTCCTCTCTTTTAGCATTGTGCACCAAACTGTCCAAGTTTTGTAAGGCTTCTGTAATAAATGAGCAAAAATCATCATAATTTTGTCATTCAGTAAATACTTTCCTTTGTACCCAGAATTTGCAAGAACACAACAGAAAATATGGAATGTATGTGAAACTCAGTACATTGGTTAGTAACTTCTTAATTAAAGTTCTGTACTGAAAGTGGGCAGGCACAGAAGCTTATGGCAATAGTTTTGAAGCTGTGCTATGCGAAACCCTGGGGCTTTTTAGACTAGGCTGGCCCATTCATGAGGCCAGATGGAACACTTGCCTCAGATACTGCCATCACCAGCCATCTCTGCCTCTCCTCCTCCTACTTCCACATTCCCTGTACTTAAAAAAGAATTGGGAATGGAACAGAGAAAAGGAGAGGAGAAGATCTCTTGGGAGACATTCTAGCTCTGTCTTCAAGCATTCTTAAGCAACTCAGATTGCTGATTGTCTACCACAAATAGATAACTTATCCCTATAGTGAATCTCTGTGTGCTGCAGGATGCTAGACTAGATGGACTTATGCTCTGATCCAGCAGGGCTGCTCTCCTCAGGCTGGCAAAGCAAATAATGTGGATCCTCTCCAAGGAACTCGAACCCTATGAGAATAATCCACATGATCTGCCTCCCCGTATGAATAGTCTCCAGCCACAAGGGACCGAATCTCAAAAAAGCAACTCCATTACAGCTTTGACTGTATGTGAAAAGCAGCTGCATTCTCCCACAAGTGGTATGGAATCATCTCTTCTCTTTGGAAAGTTAGGCATTAAGGTGAATTCACTGATCACTGGCACTTGTTTTGAATTCTGAACATTTTGAGTTCAGATTTTGGATTCAAATCCAAATTTCAGTGTGAATTTTTGACACATTTCAAAATTTATATTGAACGTTATACTCTTACAAAACAGTGGCTAACATCTAATCTCAAGGACCCAATTTTTGCTAAAAGGGGTAGTACTGTGATTGAATATTTAGGTTAAGCAGGAAAGATAAGGCAGCGAGAAAATAATGTAATGATTTTTTAAAATCATATTTTAAAACTTTCCTCTCTCCAAATCATGAAATTGATTTATTGGTTATTTATTACATATATATACCACCTAATAAAAATCTTTCGGCAGTTTACAAAATAAACCATTTCGTGATCATCAGCGTACATGATTCTAGGCACACAGGTTCCTTTGAAGTCAGTGGCTACTAGCACATAACTGCATCTATGATCAGAGAGGCCAGTCCAATCTAGTAAATGAGGCGAAACACATATACGTACAAACAGGCTGGCATATGTGTCTTGTGACAGTTTGCTGTATGCAAACAGCTTGGCCATGGAGCAGCCAACAAGCAGATGCAGTTTCATGCAACCTTCACTGCTGTTGGTTATTTGAGTGAAACAGTCCCAGTGGAACAGAATTTTTAAAATGCTATGTTTACCCATGGGCTCCATTACACAGATTGAATGCTTTCCAACTAGCAGAGAGCTATCATCAGTGTCAAGGCAAACATTTAACAGAGCTAGCGACAAATAAGCTTTACCTTCAATGAAATATATATTCTGGAGTATTACATTCCTGATAGCTGCATCCACAAGAAACAGTTTCTTCATAAATGGCCATTGAAACACATTCGGAAATGCTTCCTGCAGTTTATTCACAAACAATGTTCTGTAGATATATTAATAAGTGTGAAATGGAACAGCTGACAATAATATCAGGATTAGACGACAACTGAAACAGCTCTATTTTAAACACATATTTAGGATCACCAGCTGATCCTGTAAAAATCATATATGCAGACTTCCTAACAGCTTTTGGCCAAAGTGCCACACCAAAGAGTCTTGAATTAATTTGGGTTAAGGGGACAGATCCTCTTACGGATTGGTAACTGGTTAAAGAACAAGAAGCAGAGAGTAGGAAAAAATGTACAATGCAATAGAAGTGGGTTGGTTTCCCCAAAAGGTTCAGTATTGCAGCTGGTGCTTTTTAACTTGTTCATAAATGAATACATTGTTCACACAACATAAAATTAATGTATAGAATTTACTGCCACAATATATGGTGGTGGCCACTAGCCTAGAGAGCTTTAAAAGGGGAATAGATAAATCCATGGAAGCAAGTCGATCAGTAGCTACTAGTCATGATGGTTATATATGCGGTCAGTGTTGCTCTGAATAGCAGTTGCTGTAAAGCAACCTGTATTCCCCACTTCTCGGCTTCCCAGAAGCATTTATCTGGCCACTGTGGGAAAACAGGATGCTTGAGTAGATGGACCTTCCTTTGGTCTCATTCGCCCTTCTTATGTACATTGCTTGCATGGTCCCAATTTCATTCTTGAAAGTTCCAATTTAAACCCATATCTCCTAAACTGCTCTGTAAACTCCTCCATTTTTTAAGTAATTTGGAAATTAAGTTTGACAGTAGTTTCAAGAGGAAAGGACTGATAGCAGTGTCCATTGCTCTCAAATTTCTAAACCGCCTTTTAAACTTGGGAGTGTGGTAAGTGTGCTTTCGAAATTGAAACAGTGCGGGTGGGTGGTGGGTGGGATGCACTCCTCTGTTTCCTGGCAGTAGTCTGCACATACTGTAGTTGAATAGGAACAACCCCTTTTGAAATAAATAGGACTTGTATGTAACTACGATGTGCAGACTGCAGCCTTACATTTGAATTTTATCATCAAAATGCAAATGTTAAAATATTAATTCTAAGTTTCAAAGTTCAAGATTTGTGGTGGACATTGAGTTTTGAAGGAGATACAGCTGCTCATTGTAATACCAGCATGACAGAATCTTTTCCTTTAAAACGTACATTTGAGATGCTAAAATAGGCTACTGAACACACATGTGCTAAGATTTCCTCCTGGCGGTTTTTCTTCCTACACAGAAATAAAACATCTTTCTTATCAGAAAAATCTCCCTTATCAGAAAAGGCCAGCAGGCAAGATACTTCTTGCTTAGATCATCTACTAACTGACACTGCAGATAAGAGGACGGAAGCCGTATTCCAGAGGACTCAGGAAGTAAAATATAACTTATTTGAAAAACAAATGGATGGCTACTTCAACAGCTGTAATACATCTCTCTTCCTCTCCCTCTGCTGATATAGGTCTTCAAAGCCCTTGCTTGGGAGTAAGCAACATTAATTTCAAGGATTCCCATTCACCATCCTGTACAGCAGACTCCCTGTTTCCCATCCCAAAATGCTTTTTGAAATTCAGGAACAGAAAAAGCATCTTACAGTGTTGCACAAGGAGGCAATTGATGTCCAAGAAAGAAAATAAAAGGCCCTCTGCTAGATTAGGGCTTATGCCATTTAGAATGGATGCTTTGGTCCTGCCAACATCTCAATACTAGACCTGTGCAAAGATTTAGCGTTAAAACAGAATCATTTGCATCTCACTCCTGGTCTCACATGCAGGCAGCTTCTCCTCCCACACCGCTACCTCTGCACAGAGTGGTCTGTGTACAATACCTGGGAGGGCCCTTAACAGTTACAGGAAGAGAAACTGTGGGCCCTCCCAGATGCTGTGCACAAACCACTCTGCATGGAGATAAGCGAGGGGAGTGGCTGTCTCCATGTAGGGCCATGGGTGGGGTGTAAATGAATTGGCTTTGACACTTTGAAGCCAAATCGTTGCACAGGCCTTGATTAAAGCATGATTAAAGCACAATCAAAAACTGTGTTTTCCCTGAGTTTCAGAGATGTCCGTGCTCCCAATTTTTGGTTGGATGGAAGCAAGGTAGGAGGAAAACCTGGGTAGAAGTGATTGTGCGGAAGTAAGGTAGGAGGAAAACCTGGGTAGATTTTCCTCCTACCATGCTTCCACACAATCATTTGTATCCAGATTTTCCTCTTACCTTGCTTCTACACAATCAAAAATTGGGAGCATACACAGCTCCCAAACCCCTCCATTTCTATTGGCTGATGTTACATTATATTACATTATCATTGTTACATTATTGCCGTGCTTTCACATATGCTAAAATACTATAATTTGTACAAAACTACAAAAATAAACATGAAATAATGAACAACATGATGAGCCCAGCAGCTTTTGCAGACCAACATTCAGTAATCCAGTTCTGCATACATTGTTATTTATTCTTTTCACTGCATATATGAGCTTTTTTTTTTTTTAACATCACCTTTCGAGTTCTGATTTTATAATAGTCTGGTTCTATGCATTCAGAAGTAAGCTCTATTTCTGTAATGGGATTTAATCCCTAGCAAATGAGTGTAATATTGGCGCCAAATACAATTCAGCAACAGACAAAACACTCAGACAAAACACTTCCAAGCCCCACTGATTTAAACATGAGAGATTTTAACATATACCTAATTCAACAGAATTTTGGCAAATTTGTGTATAGTCAGGCTTTTCACACTACTTACCAACAGCTGACATCCGATAAACCAAAAATAATCCTATGAATACAGAAAAGTGTAACTTACACATTCAGAAGTTTGCAACCATCTGGAAAATTACATTCCAGGCTCTCATTCCAATTTTGAATGATAATATTGCTGGTAGCATAGTATTGCTTCCATATTTCACTGCTTCTGAGATATTGAGATATGAGATAAACTGTGCTTTGCTCAAGACCAGTGAAGAATTTAGGGAGGCTGTTACTTGCAATCCAGTGTTGGAATATCTAGAACATTAAAAAGCAAACAAAATTAGCTTATTCACAAGATGAGATTTCTCTACATTATGCAAAACACAGATATCATTAACAGGGCAAAGGAACAGAGGTTTTTTGTCCAGCCATTCATTTCAAGATTTAACTATTTACTGAACTTATCCTCTTATCCCATGATGGCTAAGATTACTCAGGAGTCTTTGGTAAGGGCCATTTGTCAAAAGCTTTGTGGTAGTCAACATATCTTATTCGTACAGGATCAGCCCTGTCTTCATGTTGATAACTCTCAAATCTAAAAAGGTTTCCTTCGCAAAGCTTGTTCTGTATCAGTGATTATCAACCTTGGGTATGTTGGAGATATAGCTCCTGATGGCATTGACTATTAGCACCCACAACCCTATTGATCACTAGGGGCATTAGGGTTAGAGATAGACAGTAATGGAATTCCCCCTCTGACCATGCTTTCTCTACTCTGATTCCCCTTTGTTAGACTGATAAGCCACCTTTGGACATAAAAGGGAACCTGGGGTGAACTCACATCTGGTTCATCCCCGTAATGTCTGAATGATTGGAACTGCAGTTCCCGGAACCAAACACAGTTCCAATTTTGCCACCAAACCTCGGAATGAACCCTAGGTCTGTAGTGATTTGTGCTCACCCACCAAGGGTCTGTTCCCTCCACCATGTCGTCCAGATTAACTCCAAACCAAAGTTAAGGGAGGAAGCTCCTCCCATGGACTACTACGCTATTTGCTGGTGTGGGCTGTCCTCCCAGGGTCGGAAGAAGCCTGCACAGCCAGTCCTGCCCCCTTTTACGGCTCCCAGACTGAAGATTATGATTGTCTAGGAGCACAGGGGGTTGGGGTCAGTGGAGTCAAATTCTGTCTGAAGGCAGCCATAGTCTCAAGTTTCATTCTCTCACCTGGAGAAACAGATTTCCTTCTTCTCCCTTCGCATTCTTCCTGTATGTAGCTAGCAACCAGGGATTTATGTCTTAATCTAGCTCCCTGAGAGATTTCCTAAATAAACTACTTTATTTAGAACTTTAACTTCATGGCTCCAGACAGTATTAATTGGCCATGCTCCCTTACCTGTGCACTTCTGCTGTAGCTGGGACAGATAAATAATTCTCCCCTCCTGAGATCTCTAACAGGGTACAGTACCCCTACAGATACATTACATGTTTTACAGATCGTGCAGCAAGCTGTGCCCTGGATCTTCCTCTTTTCACACACCCAACAGTGGGTCCTCACCACCACTGTCCCCATTCCAGTGGGTTCCTGTCTTCCCTTCCTCTCATTCAGCCACTCTTCTTCATTCCAGCCACTCTTCTCCTTATCCTCCCTGCCCTCCTTTCCCCCCCTCCAATCCCACTATAGCATTTATAGCATTTTTAAAGCACTTGCACCGTGGTGACTCACGATCAGGGAAATGGGGTTAGCGGAGCACTCACTCCGCTAACCCCATTTAAAGGAAGGGTTTCTTTGGCAGACTAGCCACCAGACAACCACCGGGCTCACCCGCGAGCCCGGTGGCTCTCACAATGGGGGAAAACCTGGCTGGGCTCCTTTAGCCAAGTTTCCCCCCATCATGAGAATAGCCTCATTGTGGGTTCTGTGTCACAGGAATGGACTGGACAGTAAGAAAGCAGAAAGGAGTGTTTTGAGGATAGCAGCGGATAGGGTGCTGGACTAGTGTCTCCATGGAGATTTTATTTATTTATTTATAGTTTGATTTATATACCACCTTTCATAAAATTTATCCCACAGCAGTTTACAAAAGTTATTAAAATAAAATTCCATAAATTCACATTAAAAATATTAAAATCAATTAAAACCATAAAGCTCTAAAAGCAACAGCAATAAAAACAAAATAGAGCAGCCAGAGAGGAGAGACTGGAAACCCCTAAGGGATAAAAGCCTGAACAAATAAAAGTGTTTTAAGTTGTTTTCTCAAAGCAGTAACAGACACCAAAGAATTGACACTGGGGCTATTCTTACAATCACAAAAATCAGACTAGGAAAATACTAGCCTGATTTTTGTGATCGTTAGAACAACCGGGCTTGCAGCCAAGCCCCGTGGTTCTGGAGTGGCTAACCCGCTCCTGTAGCCCGCGCCTTAGCCCAGGTTTGAGGAGTGAGTGCTCCACAAACCCGGGCTATCTGCTCATGAGTAGCCACGGCACAGCTCCGTTCTGCGGCTACTTGTGAGTAGACCCCCAGCCGGGAGGCTTAAAAGCAGCCTCCTGGCTCAGGGGTCTCCCCAGTATCACAGGGGGTCTCCCCAGTATTGCTCACACAGGGCATACTGGGGCTTCCAGGGGCCGCACCACCCCCGAGCTCCCCAGCCCCCATCTTGGAGCCGGTCATCATGTGGGCGGCCGATCCGGCTGCCCAGGGCTCCCTGCCCGCTCGTGAGCAGGGAGAGCGGGCTTAGCCTGCTCTTCCCGCTCACCACTAGGAACCAGGTCTCACTGATCATGAGACCCGGTCCACTGACTGGGAGAACATTCCAGAGTCTGGGGGCAACAACAGAGAAGGCCTTGTCCCACATGCATGACAATCAAGCCTCCCTCCATGTCAGCACATGGAGCAAAGCCCCCTCCAGTGAACTTGTTGAGTGGGCAGAAACCCCTGGGAGCAGGTGGTCCTTCAGATATCCGGGGCCCAAACCATCAATGGCTTTAAAAGTAATAACAAGCACTTTGAATTGGATCCAGAAACAAATTGGTAGCCAGTGCAGCTTTTTCAAAATAGATGTAATATGTTCCGAATGAAGAGCTCCAGATAGAACCCTATCCACTGCATTCTGGACCAACTGAAGTTAGAGATGCTCTTGGCCAGCACTTTGACCTTCTCAAAACACTTCTTTCTGTTCCTTTTTCCCAGTCATTGGCTGTTCAAAAGAAAGTCAGAACAGGAAAACACTAAGAACAGCCATACTGAATCAGGCCAAGGCCCAACTAATCCAGCATCCTGTTTCCCACAGTGACCAACCAGATGCTTTTGGGAAGTCCACAAGCAGGAAACCAAGACATACCCCTCTTTTGCCTGTTGTTCTATTGTAACTGGTATTTAGAGGCTTCTGCTTCCATACCTGGAGGCAGCATATAACCATCATGACTAATAGCCATTGAACTATTTCTCCTCCATTGATTTGTCTATTCCTCCTTTAAAGCTCTATAGGCTAGTGATTATCATTACATCTTGCAACCGTGAATTCCATTCATTAATTTTGTGTTGTGTAAAGAAGGGCTTTCTTTTGTCCATTCTGAATCTCCTGCCAATCAGGTTCATAGGATGAACTTGTCTTTTAGAATGTCGAATTAGATCAGACAGGAAACCAATTTATTTCTGATTTGGGGGGAAATAACTCAATTGATTTCTCAGTCTATCTGAGGTAATCTTGGGAAAGCTTGCTCATCCCTCAATGTATCTTATTAAATCTGTCCTATCAAAAAAATTCCTTGACTGCAAGTAGAGCAATCAATTAGGGTTGCTTCACACAAGTATGGCCATCACTTGATGGTTGAAATATTAAGTGATCACTTTCATGTGTGAATAAAATAACAGAGATCGACAACCACAGACAGAATTTTCATATAACCTCAAACACAGTACTTTTGAATGAATGAGTCGGTTCATACATCCAGCTCGCTATCATCAAGCAATGAGAAATCAAGTAATCCACAGTGTGAACCAGACCTCAGAATCTAATTATGAAGCAAAGCCCATGTGTTTGAAAAGAAAAGAAAACTGCATTGGGCCACAATTCTACACAACTCAGTTCTCATATTTGTGGGATACAATGCAGGAGCCAGAACCCATTTTATGCATTTTAAAACACCTTATTTTGAAAGCTTAAGTGAGACCTGAATGGTCCAAACAAACTGTGTAGTATCAGGTCAAGTTTCATTGCTTAGCGTTTCGTTGACAGGCAAGGACTGGGTGAATGAGGCATTTTACTAAACCAGCTCACATTCATTTTGCTTTGTTAAGCAACAAAGCTAAAAGTGTCCAGTCATAAATCCAGTTTTGTCTTTTTCATTAGGATGATGAAATTGCCAATGAAATTCATTTTTGGAATAGAGTTAATGTAACCCAATATGTATCAATGGTTGGCAGAGACTATTCTTACTAAACATGCTTGCAGCAATTCATTGCTCAGTAAAAGCGTACCTTTGTATAGAGTTTGATCTGGTTGACAGAATGGACAAGATAAGTCTTGGCTTCCAGCCATGGTGGGACGATACAGCCTCTCTTATTGTCCCCTTTGTCAGCTTCAGGTTCTGACATGCTGGTCAGGACCAAACACACAAACTGCTCCAGTGTACCTTTGGTGGGAATCTGGCAGGAAAAGTTGAACTTGTCAGGATATCATACATATCAGCTTTCTTATTTGACAAAGAAGGAGCTGCTTTCAGTAGAAACCATAACCATAATTGTGACTCAATGATATAGAATAAATGGAGGCGGGGCAGGTTTCTTACCTGTTTCTATAGTTCTTCTAGTGATTCCTGTACATTCACACTCATGGGTTTTGTGCTAGAGCAGAACCTCATTTTGGAACCTTCAAAGCTTTACCTTTAAGAGCTTTTGGCAGAAAGCTTCAACCCCAGGCATTAGCGAGGAGCTCATTCCACCCTTAACTCAGTCTGAGCAACTGCCACAGAGAAATATGAAGCAAAACCTGCAGTGGGTCATGAGAATATACAGGTGGGTCATATGAATTTACAGGAACCACTAGAAGAACTACAGTTACAGGTAAGAAACCTGCCTTTCTTCTGCATGGTTCCTGTGATATTCACACTCATGGGATCATAATAAGAAAACATAACTGGATGGAGGAAGCGGCTTTATTGAAAAATAGACTGGACAACAGAAGAGGAGAGGAGAGCTGGTCTTGTGGTAGCAAGTATGACTTGTCCCCTTAGCTAAGCAGGGTCTGCCCTGGTTGCATATGAATGGGAGACTAGAAGTGTTAGCACTGTGAGATGTTCCCCTCAGGGGATGGGGCCGCTCTGGGAAGAGCAGAATGTTCCAAGTTCCCTCCCTGGCTTCTCCAAGATAGGGCTGAGAGAGATTCCTGCCTGCAGCCTTGGAGGAGCCACTGCCAGACAATAAGACAGTATTGTGAAGACAATACTGAGCTAGATAGACCAATGGTCTGACTCAGTATATGGCAGCTTCCTGTGTTCCCAAGCACAAAACTTGGCATGTGCCCTGGTTTTAAGATCCGATGCATAGTTTTTAATAAAGGCAGATGGTAAAGACCAGGTGGCCACTTTGCAGATGACAACTATAGGAACTCCTTTGCCAAAGGCTGTAGACACAGCCATAGCCCTTGTGGATGAAGTAATTGTGGATGAGGTCTCTTATCCAGGTCATAGATCAAACAGTTCATCTGGGAGATCCAGGAAGAAAGCCTATGAGTGGAGAACAAGCAGCCTCTAGTAGGTCCAGCAAAGGCTACAAACAGAGTTAGATTTGCAGAAGTCTGCTGTTCTCTTCAAATAAAAGGCAAGAGCCCTACGTAAGTCAAGGGCACAGTAGGCATGCTCCAGGTCAGTGGTAGGGCTAGGAAAAAATACTGCTAGAAAAATTTCTTGAGAAAGATGGTATTCAGAAACTACTTTGGGTAGAAATGAGAAATCAGGACATAGGACTTCTCTGTTCTTGTGAAAAACCAAGAATGGAGGGTCTGTTTGCAGAGCCCTCAGCTTACAGACTCTTCTCGCAGAGGGAATTGCAACCAAAAAGGCAGTCTTAAGAGTTAAGAACTTAAGAGAGCACGTTGCTAGGGGTTCAAATGGCTTCTTACACAACAGATTCAGAACTAACTGCAGATCCCAAGAAGGGCAAATTTGGGTGTTAAGGGGAAACATGGGATAAACCTTTAAATAACGTAACCATTTTATTTGTAATTAAACAAATCAGAATGAAAATGAAAGGCTGAGATAGCCACAAAATAAATACATAAGGATGATAAGGCTAGGCCTTCCTTCTTGAGTGACAACAAATAGGACAGAATAAAGTCCAGACAGGCTGACTTAGGCGAAAGAATTTTATCTGTGGCATACTGAGCAAAACATTTCCATTTAGCCAAATATGTTTTTTTAATATAAATGGCTTTCTAGCAGCAGAAACAATATTTTGTCATTCTAGGCTTGACCCTACCTCAACCTTATCTTCTAGGTGATGAGATGGAGAGAATGGATGTCAGGGTAGAGCTAAGTGACACTGTTCACTGACAGAAATACTGGAATATACTGAAATACAGAAAGATCTGGAATTTGAGGTAAATGCAGAAACTCTTTGTTGGAGAGGTTCAAGAGCATGGTGAACGAAGCTTCTGTGTGCCACTATGGTGCTCTGAAGATGCGAATTGCTCGATCTGCTTTGATATTTTGGAGGATCATGGTATTAGGAGAAAGAGTGGGAATATGTACAGGAGACCTCTCCCCCAAAAGTGTAGGAAGGCATCCCATAAGAAACAGGGATTGTGACCTCCTCTGCTGCAAAAGAGTTTGCACCTTGGTGTCTACTGCTGTGGTGAAAAGATCAATGTGAAGGTGATCACTTAACTGAAAAACAGGAAGGATCACTTGCTGTTTCAGGTTCCACTTGTGAATGGACCTCTGCAGTAGTGTTTTCTCTCCCTAGAACATGGAGCGCAGATACATGAATGTAGAATTGCACACACCAATTCCAAAGTGTCAGAGTGAAAGCCAGAAGGTTTCTGGAGCCTGTCACACCCTGTTTGTTTTTATATTATTTAGGATCTTACTGTGGTATTGTCTGTCAATAACCGCCTTGCATAGGCAGAAGTATCAGAAGGATTTTAAGCTTTAAGAACAGCCAGAAGCCCTAGATTATTTATTTATCTTATTTATCTACCACTTGATATGTGTATCTCTGGACAGTGTGTTGTTGATGTATCTCTCTCGTTGTCGTGTTGAGCTTCTGTCTTTCACCACTGGCCAGATACAACAAGAAGACCATAAGGGGCTCCCCAGCTGTAGGTGGAAACATCTGTTTTAACTGTGACTTCTGGCAAATGGTGCCAAAAGGTCTTGCCCTCTATAAGATTGCTGTGGCAGATCCACCAGTGCACAGAGTGATGAACTGATAGAGTGGGGAACCATCTTTGTAAAACACACATTTGGAGTTGTGCTAATGGTCGATGGTCATGGTCAATGCCATTAGTCCAGGGCTGCACAGCTTTGGCCCTCCAGCTGTTGTTGGACCACAACTCCCACAATCCCCAGCTACATTGGCCAATAGTCAGATACAATGATGGGAGATGTAGTCCAACATCTGCAAGAGGGTCAGAGTTGTGCAGTCCTGCATTAGACCCAAGAGTCACTGAATGAAGAGAGTTGTGCAGTCTCTTTGAATGAAGAAACTCTGAGCTATAGTGGATAAGATGTCTATCTGGTGATGTAGTTACCAGCTACTACTCCACCCTAAAGAGTTAATCGGAAGTGAACCCTGTCCTGACTGACAGGCTGGTGAACTCCAGGGATCAGCCAATCATCACACCAGGTGGGTGGGACCTAGAGAGCCATGAGGAGAAAAAGAAGGTTCCTTGGTTGGAAGAAGCTAGGCTGGAGGTAAGGGAAACACGGGAAGAAAGGCTTAGTGAGGAGCAATGGAGTTTTGCTCCCTCATGGTCGAAAGCTAGCCTGGAGATTTCTCTCATGGAAGGAACTCTGCAAGTCCTGGAAAAGCCAGGAGGGCAGGAAGCTTGAATTGTCATCCAGGATTTGGTGAGTTGAAGACAAAGGGTCAGGGCTTTTGGCTTTGGGGAGAGTTTAGTCTAGGGAACGTTTGTTTAGTCAGACACACATTTTCTTTCATGTGTTTTGTATATCTCTGAAATTGTTCTAGGATTGTTTACCTGTAACGTAACTAAGCTAAGAAACACTAGACTTTGCCCATCCACCCAGGGCATTGCAAAAGACTCTGCAAGCATTTAAAGGTGCTTTTGTATTTTCATACATCCCTGTTCCTAGCAGCTGGGGTGCTTTTTGGAGTATTCTTGTAACCATTGATTATTTTTACATGTAACTAAAACTGAGAGAGCCTCAGACAGAAGCTGTCTGTAGTATTTTGAATAAAGTTTTCCCCCCTTTTTGTTCTTTGTATTTTACAAGCTTCTTTGAGTGGATTTTTAACTCAGGGAATGGGTTTTTTCTCTGGTGCGACACACCTCAGATGTTCAACAATTCTATCAGTTTTCTCACCATGTGTAGGTTTGTACATGAAAAGGTTTTGTATACTTTTACAGTAGAGATAGGAGAGCTTCCCTGGGATTCCATCCAAGCACGGTGGGGGGGGGGATTTAAGCTCTGTTGATAAATGGGTGATGGTGGCAGCCTTAGAACTACCAATATCACAGGAAAGTTTTGGGAGAAGCCTTTGTTTGGGAAGCATAAAGGGGATGATTAAGCATTTTTCTTCCCCTCAGTGGGCTTGCTCTGAGACAAAGGCTTGTAATCCACTACAGGTGATAATCCAGGCAGCTGTGGCATGAAAATTGAGAAGCACTCCTATGAATTCTAGTGAATTTGTTGGTGTAAGCATGGACTTCTTGAAAGCCTAAGGAGTCCAAAAGATGGAGGGTAGTGGAAATATGGGCGTGTGGAGGCTGCCACAAGGAGCCAGTCATTGATATACAGAAAGACATGAATTCCCTTGGTACAAATATGGGCAGCCACCACAGACATGCATTTTGTCAAGGCACAAGGGGCAGATGCCAGTCCAAATGGGAGCATCATATATTGATATGTATCTGGACCCACACGGAATCTCAAAAACTGCTGATGCTGAGGATGAATGGACAGGTGAAAGAAGATGTCTTTTAAATTGATAGAAGCAAACTAGACATCTTTTGACAGCAATGTTATGATAGTCTGGATCGTGACCATCTTGAAGAGGTGGTACTGGGTGAAAAGGTTCAGATCATGAAATACCTGGAGATTCTTGTGAACTGACTGAATTACTCATTTCCTGAGAAGTGACTGGATTTCTTCCTGAAGTGAGAGAGTTGGAGTGGTTTGGCAAACTCCAGATAATGGTGGGGTTGCTGAGAATTCTAGGGCATATCCTGTTCTTATAATGGTTAACACCGATGCATCAGTAGTTATCGCTTGCCATGCCTCAAAGAAACATAGGAGCTTTGAGGCAGGGCATGCACAAGCCACTGTCCTGGCACCTGCAAAACAGAAGTGCATGCAGGAGAAGCCAAGGGCTTAGGTAAATCAGAACCCTTTGAATCTGGCAACGGGTTCAGTCCCAAAGAACTGGCTTGAGAATCCATTACAGAAGAGCTCTGAGTTTTGAGTGCCAAAACTTTTGTATGTCTTCTGGCAGAGGGAGTTTCAGGAGCAGCCATTATGTGAGTGGCTGAGAGAGCCTGCTCCCATAAAAGAGCTCATAGTCTAGATGCTCTATTCCTGTGTGCTTACCGAGTAAAGCTGAGGCAAATAGTGCAGGAGTCAACCTTGTGAGTTTCTCCCAAACAAAGCAAGTACTTTATATGGCTGTCAGTAGTTGGGAATTTATCCCCACACGGAGTGCACTTTTTAAAAGAAGTGGTAGATGCCATAAGCTGTGGGGCAAGGGGTGGGAGGAGAAATCTTTTCTTCTTCTTCTTCAGCTGAGGCAGTGGAAGATCATGGGGGGCAACCAAGGAAAACAAAGATGCAAAATGTAAAGCTGGAGACTAAAGAGAGGTGGTTGTGCACCGTCCAGAGCTTCTGGATGGGATGGTATAAAAATGTAATTAATGAATTAATTAATAAGGGAGGAATAAACACTGAACTAAAGAGGGGAATAGTTCTAGAGAGGGGTCTTGCTTCTCACTAGTCTCTATTTATTCTGTTTTTGTTTTAGGTAAAGCCGAGGGATAGATGAAGGCTCCGGGTAAAGTGTACTCTGCAGCGGCCGCTAATAGACTGAGGTAAGGGTAGAATGCACACCTCACTAATTCCTGGAATTCAGGCTTCCCACCAAAAGGTCTTAAAGGTAAAGATTTAGAAGCTTTCTAAATCTAGAGGTATGAGGTAAAGGTATGAGGTTCTGCACCAATGCAAAGCACATGAGTGTTAATATCACAGGAAACACACAGAAGAACCATTGTTGTAGACTTCACTTTGAAATAGGTAAGATATGTCAGTTTTGCTTAATTGGCCTTGCTAGTTGTTGGATTAGATGATCCTCTGAAGGTGCCCTTAATCAGCATCATCCACATATTTCTGGATGGCTTTTCTGCTTTTAGCAACTGGCTGGTGCAAAGAAACTGAGCAGATGAATCCTTTCTCATCACTTAAAACCATACTAGGAAATGCTTCACCTTTTAAATTCCTGCCTGCTCAGGATATGGAGTGAATTCCCCTCAACAGATAGGGTGAACAAAAGGGGTAAATTCCCCTCAAATTAGTAACAATTTTGACAATTATGAGTGGCATCACAGAATGCTGGCAGGGGAAAGAGATTTTTCTTCTTGAGATTTCTGAATTGGTTCATATTTATTTCATGTGTGATTTCTTTGCAAGATACGTGTACAGTAGGGGTGTGCAATTCGGATTTTCGGTGTTTCGATTCAAATCCGAATTGAAACACCCCCGTTCTGTTTTGTATCCGAATCTAGCCCATCCGAATCACCCCTGATTCAATTCGGATCCGAATTAATCTGAATCAGAATCTGAATCAATTTGGATTAAAAAATGGGTCCTGGGGCCAAAAGAGTGGGGTGGGGTGGTAGTGCCTAGTGGGTGGAATCTACCACCCAAATTGCAGAGGGATTGGCCAAAGGGCTGATTTTTGGTGAATTTTTGAAGTTTTAGTGTCTTTGACAAAGATTGGGGGCATAACGTGGAATCTGGGCCAAAAGAGTGGGGTGGGGTGTTAGTTCCCAATGGGTGGAGGTTACCACCCCAATTTCAGAGTGATTGGGCAGAGGGCTGATTTTTGGTGAATTTCTGAATTTTATGCGTTTTTAAGGTTTTCCCCCATTAGGTATAATTGAGGGTGTATCGCTTCATGTCAGGGGGAAAGGGGTGGCCTAGAGTGGTGTGGGGTTGGTGGTAGTGCGGGGTAGGGGCAAGGAAGATACCTGAATTTTTTCAAAGGATTTGGGCATAGGGCTGATTTTTGGTGATTTCATTTGTTGGAGTTTTGTTGCTTCTGAGGTGTTCTGAGTGTGGATTCTATGGTAGCAAATGAGATTTTCAATGAGACACCATGAATCCACTCACATTTGCTATCATAGAATCTACACTCAGAACATCTAAGAAACAACAGAACCCTGTACCCCATGGGTTAGAAACCCATGGGGGTGATTGGCACCCTATGTGCACTACACCACCACTCGCTCTGGGCCACCCCAGCACCCCCCAAGTGCACTTATGGGGCTGCTGAAACCTTCATTATACCTTATGAGGAAAAACCTTAAAGATGCATAAACTTCAACAATTCACCAAAAATCAGCCCTCTGCCCAAATCCTTTGAAAAAAATCTGGTAGCTTCCTTGCCCCTATCTTGCACTACCACCAAACCCACACAGCTCTGGGCCACCCCTTTCCCCCCAACGTGAAGCAATACACCCTCCATTATACCTAATGGGGGAAGACCTTAAAGAAGCGTAAACTTCAACAATTCACCAAAAATCGGCCCTTTGCCCAGTCACTCTGCAATTGGGGTGGTAGCCTCCACCCATTGGTCACTACCACCCCACCCCACTCTTCTGCCCCAGATCCCACATTATGCCCCCAATCTGCCCCAAAGACACTAAAACTTCAGAAATTCACCAAAAATCAGCCCTCTGCCCAATCCCTCTGCAATTGGGGTGGTAGCCTCCACCCATTAGGCACTACCCCCCCACCCCACTCTTTTGGCCCTGGGACCTGAAATTTTAGTAGACATCACATCAGACCTTTTTGCATTGAAGTCAATGGGAGGCAAAAAAGCGGGAAATTCAAATTGATGTCATTGCTTAAAATGGAGGGGGAAGAAAAAGGCATTTATCGGCCACAAAATGGAGGGCCGAAACAACAAATATTTCGGATCCGAAACAGGGGTGATTCGTTTTGGATCCGAATAATTTCGGGGGGCTTCGAGGGTGATTCGGATCCGAATCACCTGAAATCGGTCGTTTTGGGTACAGATCGTTCTGTACCCGAAACGTTTCACACATCCCTAGTGTACAGTATTGCAGTACCAGTTTGGACTTGTCCCAAAGCATTGCCTAAGGTGTCCAATGCTTCCCTTCCTTCCAGCTATGTTTATTGCTTTGTTTGATATTTTTAATAGGTTAGTTGGTTGTTCATGATGAAATGCTTTGTCCAAACAGCTGGCCTTGGAGAAGAATTATTTGCCCCCAAACAAAACCAGACTCTTTATTTGGTTTTTTTAAAGGTCATGTTTATATGAGGCATGCCCTGCTTTTGGGACATGCAGAAGTTTTAATTGGAAATTGCTGATCAAATTGATTGCTTGAGTCAGAACTCAAGCCAGGATATGGTACTATAAATTGCCTACTCAGATGTGTTTGTGTGTGTATGTATCTCAAACCAGTTTCAGCAATCAACAAACATATACCAACACAGCAGCTGTCTTGTTCAACACCTTTCTGAGGAATGCAGACTGCACAGGTGCAAAATTGTCACATAAGCTTGATTTCAGTTCTAAATTATGAGCAGATCCCTTTCAATGGCAAGATTATTCACCTCAAAATTCATATCAGTATAGCAAACATATTCTGAGCATATTGTTTTAAAATTACTTACAAGATGTTGTAAGGATTAAAGCAAGATCATATATGCAACATGAATACTCAAAGTATTATGTAAATACTAAGTTTGTGTGTATATATATATATAAACACACAAATGTGCATATGTATATATGGGAAAATTAACAGGGATGTGTGAATCGATTTGGGTACAAATCGATTTGTATCTGAGTCTAGCTGATTTGGGTGATTTGGAGACAGAACAAATCACCCCTCTGGTCCATTGGCTAGATCCAGGTCCAAATCTAATCATGCCAGATTCGATTCGAATCAATTCAAGATTCAGATTCCTCTTATCATTTTCCCCAGATTCACAGCTTTCTTAAAAAAAAAATTTTTTTTAAGCTAAGCTCTAGCCCTTGTAGAAGTGGAGTTGTGGAGCACAATGTGTGGTCACTATTTTTCCCGAGTGTTTGGATTCTTTGGTGTATAATAACCTTTCCTCATAATGAATCCCTATGAAGATTAATTACACATCAAAGAGTCTAAATACCTCAAAAATTCCTAAAATATATACAGAGTACCCAGTGGCTTGCAGGTTGGGGGGTAGTTGGCACATGGGATGCCACTTATTCCCCACCCCCACCTGCAAAGCAGTGGGGTCAAAATGAACAGAAGAAATGAAGGTGTGTAATGAAGACACCAAATAATTTAAACACTTCAAAAAGTCCTAAAGAATAAACCGAGTACCCCAGTGTGTGGGGGTGGGGGCAGGGTTGTAGTTGACACATGGCAGTTAACAGTTGGCACTGTCCAATGACAGTCAAAATGAACAGAAGAAATGAAGACATGCAATGAATCCTCATATGGGTCATTATGAGGAAAAGTTATTAGACACCAAAGAATCTGGTCACTTGAAAATAGTGACCACACATTTTGCTCCCTAACTCTACTTGTACAATGGCTAGAGCTTAGCTTTTAAAAAAAATGAAAGCCAGAGGTCCATGTTAGGTTTAGGATAGAACAACTTTGAATCTCCATTATTTCCTATGGCAGAAATATTTTTAAATATCAGTAAAAACTAAACAAGATAATTAAAAATCAACCAAGTGCCCCACTGCCTTGAAATATGGGTGGTAGGTGGCACTTATGGGGCCCTACCCACCACCCATATTTGGTGCCCCTAGGACCTTGATAAGTGGTCCAAATCACTCTGAATTCAAATCAAAGTTATCTAAATCGAATCTGGGGTGATTTGGGGGACAGATTTGGACACAAAACAAATTAGGGGTGATTTTATTCAGGCAAAAATTGAATCAAAAAATCAATTCATGCACATCCCTAAAAACTGATTTAAAAAGAGAGAACTTAGGAGTGGATGACAGCATTAATCAACAAATAAGAATTACCAGAAACTCACCTTATTTAGCTGTATTGTTTCATTCAGTATCCTTTCAATATCAATCTTTTGAAGTCCAAATTGTGATTCAAGTTTTGTCTTAACAACATTTGGGTTCCACATAATATCCCAAAGAGAGAGATTGTATTGAAAACCTGTTGGAAGGAACATTTTGATCTATATGTTATTCATTCCTTCCATTTTTGCTTTCCTTTCCCATACTTCACATATGGCAGATGTGATTAACAAATTAGGCAAAAATATGGTTTGACTATTATTGCTGGACCTGTGAATCTGTACATTTCAACTCTTGGCAGTATTTTGCTGTTATATAATTTTTAAAACAAGTGTATTACTACTACTATTAATATTATGCATATGATTATATATTTGAAAACCTATTCTAAACCATTTTTTCCTTGAGGAAGCACCAAGTAAAAGTAGGGATGCCAGCAAAATTCTCCTGATCAAGCTCATAGACTAATTTCAGGAGTTTGTTAAAGCCATATCCAAGGAGAAGCAACCTTCAGAAGCCCCCAAATTCTTCTCAAACTCAGATTAAAATGCATGCTGAGAAAAATTTCTTGTTACTTCACTCCTTATTTAATGCAACGGAGCTCTGTGATTCCACTACATTGAAGTGAGGCCAACATGAGGTGCTTTTTGAAGGGCTACCTTCTAGAAAATGGGGCAGGAGGTTGAAGACCATCTCTTCATGGCCTTCTGACCCAATGGAAAGATTGTCTTTCCTCCCCACACCTACTTTTGAAGGTTTAGCACTCTACAATAAGCCTCTTAGTTAAGCAAGAGAGATGTTTCCCCTTGCTTTGCCAGGAGCCTGCTTTGGATCCTTGAATTGGCTGAGATAACTAACGGAATTATTTTCAATTTGAGGAAAATAACTCAGTCCATTTCTGAGTCTTTCCAAAGCAATCACAGGGAAACACACTTATCTCTGCTTGCAAGTGTTTCCCTGGCAGTGGCATCAAAGAAAAGGCTGTCAACCAGATGCATGGATGAGGCAAGGCAGGCATGTCACCTTTTTTTACTTCAGGTAGCAGAGAAGTGAATGTCATCCTTTTTTTGTTTGTTAAATACCTGGCTTCTGTACTGGCAGAAGGTGCAAAGTGAGGAGGAGGACTTTGGGGAAAGAGAAAGAGACCAAAAAAGAAAGAAAATAGCTATGTACCTTCCCCATTCCAGGCCTGCAAAGTTGCAATGGTCACATTCAGTCCTATTTTCATGGCTTCATAAAACTTTTGGTTTGATGGCATTACATCTAAATCTTCTAAGAACACTAAGGAACTTTGGGGGGAGCAGGAGCAGGAGCAGGACAGGAAAAGACATCAACAGAAAAAACAAGAGGTAAAATATGTTACTGTAAAATCCTTGCTGAGAAAACTGAATAGGTTTATTATTATTATTATTATTATTTATTTATTTACACAGTCAGACAGGTGTTGTTATTGTTTTGCATTTATATCCCGCTCTTCCTCCAAGGAGCCCAGAGCAGTGTACTACATATTTAAGTTTCTCCTCACAACAACCCTGTGAAGTAGGTTAGGCTGAGAGACAAGTGACTGGCCCAGAGTCACCCAGCTAGTATCATGGTGGAATGGGGATTTGAACTCAGGTCTCCCCGGTCCTAGTCCAGCACTCTAACCACTACAATCACACTAAACTTCACATTCAATAACAAGAGTAAATGTTACTCATTGAGCCCTTTCTCATGATCTGTCTTGAAGGGGCAGGGGAGTAAGCCTCAAAAAGCTTACCTCCCCCACAGACAATCCTCACTGTTGGTCTGGGCATGGAGATCGTGCACCCAGACATTCAGCTGCTTCTTTGGGCAGAGCTGAGGGTTGTGGGCTGGGACACGTCACTCTGTCCCCCAGAACTCCCATAATGCACCACATGAATGCACAGTGCATTATGGGGATTCCCCCAAGACTGTCCAGGAGCCCTGCAGTCTCCCAGCCCTGGCTGCAAACAGACGGATTAAAAAATGGGGCTAAAGGAGTGCTAGCTCTTTTAACACTGTTTAAGAGGGTGGCTAGCTTGGCAGGTTTGCTGCCGAGGCATCACTGGGATCGGGCATGATCAAACCAGTTCTCACTTGCGGGCAAGACCGGGTTTGGCTTTGTTAGCCTGGTTTCGCCTGCGTGTGAGAACAGCCTCATTGTGTCAGTTATTTCATGACTACATGTTATGGAAGATAGTGGTGTGGACGAACCGGTCCGGAGGCCATGTTAGAGGCCTCCGAACCGGTTCGGAACCTGGCCGGATCGCGCCTCCATGGTTCCATGCACACTACTAATGGGAGAGAGGAGAGTGAAGCAGACACTGCTACCATTTTTTCCCTGACAGCCACATCTCTACTAATGTCTACCCCAGCCTTCAAACACATATGAAAATAGGAAGCTGCCATATAATGAGTCAGACGATTGGTCCATCTGGGTCAGTATTATTGACAGTATCTGACAGCGGTACTCCAGGATTTCAGTCAGGGGGCCTTTCCCTGGAGATGCCAGACACTGAATCTGAGACTTTCCACATGTAAAGGATGTGTTTTATCACCCATATATGGCTCTATGATCTTTGCTATTTTTTTCTTTAATCTTCGAACAGGGTGAGCAGCATCCTTTTGCAGCATCAGCTTTTGGTGCATGTAAATCACACAGTCCAACAGGTGCAAGATAGTATGAGACAGACTGACTTTTGATATATAAAAGCTTGCCACTAGAGGGTACCATTGACTGTAAAAGTAGGGCCAGGCCAGCTTCAGACAGCTATCAGAAGTGATCAATGACATGAAGCCATACATGTCTCTATTACTGAGGGGCATGGTAACCTGACATTCGAACGTTCAGGTGTCACAGACATGTAGCAAACGTGGCCACATTATCCTTCAAAGCTGCTGATGCTGCAAATAGTTGCACTCTTGACCCTTCATTCCCTATTGTGTCAATTTGAGAGACAGTCACATCTTCTGGCTCTGGCATGATTTCTCAGAAGAAACAGCACATCACAGAAAGCCTTCAGACATAACACAAAACCAGAGGCAACTGTGCCAGAGGTTCACGATTTTGCTCGTCTGAATGCATGAACCCGTGGTTTCACCACCAAATCACAGGTCGGTTTTAGCCCCAAACTGAATCTTCCGTCTACTCTCGGTTTCACCACCAAAATCTCAGCCCCGATAGCAGCATCATGTCTTCCAAATCCTGCCGCTGTCTCCTCCCGTTTCTGCGAGCTGCACACACCAGAGTTGAGAGTAGGAAGCTCCTCCCTCTCTCCTTCTAGATGGGCTGCCATGGCTTTCCTTCGTGTGAAGGAAGAAGCCTGCACAGCCAGATCCTCCCCACTTGCCATCTCCCAGACTACAGATAGGGATCGTCTGCAAGCATGGTGGGGGGAATGGAAGGAAACTGTGGAATCATGGTTTGCCATTACGACCGAAGGTGGCCAAAGTCATTGCTAGGTAGAATGGTACATACATAGGATGTGGACAGCTGTAATTTTTAAAGTACTCCAACATTCTGTATGTTTTTTAATGTACTCCAACATAAAAACTACTGTTCTTGATATGGGACACTGTGGAGTGGTGAGGAAGGGAATATAATTGTTCACTCTTCCTCTCTCCCCAGGACAGTAAAGATGAATGCAAGTGCACAGTTTGTTTCTGCCACAGTTTTCCTCTCCCCCCCCCGCTTTTGTTTACAGTTTTTTTTTTGCCCCCAGCTATTAGCTAATATATGTATATGAGTTACCATGCACATTAAAATCTCATGCCTTTTGGGCAGATAATTATGAACATGATCACATCATCATTTCCTTTAGTGAATGCTCAAAAGAAGTGCATAAGCAGGATGCTCCTGTACCAACCCTGAAACCTTGCAAACAGCTTTTCTTGAATACCTGTGCATGAAATTTCAGGGACAATTACAGCTTTAAACTGAACTTCCTACTTATGCCCAGATACACTTCTCAGGCATCAATCAAAGGGAATGTTTTTTGCGATCATATAAATGATTGTACACATAATTCAAAAACAAAAAACAGAGTTTGTACAGAACTTTAATGTGCATGATTGCTCATGTTAGCTTAGCTGGAGACAAAAATAAATTGCTGCAAACAAAAGGATGGATCCAAAAGCTGGAACAGGAACCATCTACTCATGCACTATTTCTAAAATTGACTAGAGAAACTTTCTACGGATAATTGGAAAGCAGATGAACTGCACACAGGTAAGCCACAGAACACTAATGGAATGGCATGGGGGAGATTCATGTGCATCCATGCACCTTTGCAATGACTACACAGCTGACGTAACCTTGGATAAGCACTAAAAAAAACCCCAACCTTTAGCAGTTCCAATACTGCTGTGCTCAACACAATCCTTTAGGCACCCACAGCAGTTGTACCAAAATATAAGCATAACTATTGAAGTGAGTGCTGGTCATACTTCAGAAAGCTGGTTTAAAACTTTTCCATGGTACAGCTTGAAATGCTATGAACCAACTGGTTTGACCAGATACTATACTGAGGCATTAAAAATAGAACATGTGAACATAAGGAATAAATGTTCCTATGATAAAATCTTAACGTACTGAACTGAAGAGCTTTTTCCTTTATAGAGCACTGTATACAGCTTTACTCTCTTCCATTAACACAGTTCACAGCAGGAGTTGAACTAAACTATAGTTGATGTGGGAGAATAAGAAAGAAGATGTGTGAGAATAAGAAGCAGTAGCCACAATTTTGCAGCTGAGGGATTCCAATCACTAGGATACTATTTAAGTAATCAATGGATCACATATAAAACAGAGTCAGATCAAAAGCCTCTGGTAATATTCATCCAGGTTTTTGAACTTACTTCTGAGTAGTCTGCAGAAGCTTTGATAGATGGTTGATCCCATGTTCTTGGAAAAGGCTGCTTGTCTGAAACCATGGCAATGAGTACAGCAGATCCCAGAAATAGGGCTGGTGATGGAAGTTCTCCACTTTAGAGATCATCTCCTCAGTTTCATTCAAATCCATCTTTATGAAGAAAATAGTAACATTAATGAGAGGTGGCCAATGGTAAGAGTCTAGGTGGGACCATCAATAGAGGCAAGGGTTTCTGAGAATGAACAGAGGGTGGAAGCAGGAGTCAAGAGAGAGAAAAGATGGAGGAAAGCCAACTCAGAAGGGAAGGGAAGGGACGGGGTTGATACTTGCCCACCACTCAGCCCACCAACCCAGTTACACCAAATTTCTACTATTTGGTGGACTCCTCCCTAGTAAATAAATATTGGTCTGTGTGTCAACTTGCTCTTCCAGTGACTGCTAATATATTGATCTTTTATTGGTACCATATCCACTATGCATTTCCATAGGAATTCTGCTATGGATCATCCTGTGAAAAATCATTCTGTTCTACAAAGAAAGCTAGGGTTGCCTCCTTTACCTGTAAATCTGCTACTGAATTGCAAGGCAAGACAGCTGCAGGTTCTCACGCCCATTTTCCACTGGACTTTACTTCATCCCCTCCCTTGCTTGCCATGAGACATCTGGAATCCCATTTGCTACAACTAGTGGATGAGAAGGTAGAAATGGGACCTACAGAAAAGCAGGAAAGGAGAAGCCAGGATTGCTTCATCTCCCAACTCAGCAGCAGATTGAAAGGTAAAGTGGGAATCTCCTGGCAAACCCAACAAAATCTGTAGTGGGAGGAGAAGCATGTTGTATGAATTGGCACTAGCTTTCCCTCTAACAGAGATTCCCAGATGTTGTTGACTGATTGATTGATTAAGTGTAGGGTTGCCATATCCTGGCTTTCCAAATCCGGATACCTAATTTGCATGTTATGTAAATTGGCTTGAAAATATTTGTTTAGCAGAATAGTGACTACACATTTGGCTCCATAACTCCGCTTCTACAAGGGCTACAGCTTAGCTTGTTTTTAAAAATGAAAGCTGAAATCCAGGTGAAACTGGGTGGGCTAAGCAATCTGGGTGAGATGCTTAAAATCCAGGTGAAACCCAGAATTTCAGGGGGCATGGAACCTCTAATTAAGTGCCATCAAGTCAGTGTCGACTCTTAACAACCACACAGATAGAATAGAATCTCTCTCCAGGATGATCTGTCTTCAACTTGGCTTTTGAGGTCTCTCAATGGTGCATTAATTGTTGTAATCAAATCCATCCACCTTGCTGCTGGTTGGCCTCTTCTTCTCTTTCATTGGATCTGGGGATTCTGGGAGTTGTAGTCAACAACATCTGGGAATCCCTGTTAAAGGGAACACTGATGGACAACTTTAAAAATATGTACAGTGGTGACTAAAGCTTGAAAAATCGTATATAAAATTGCTCATTTATTACATTCATATCCCACTTATTCCACAGATTCCACTATTATAACAAAGAATCAATATTCTAAACAGTATTAAATAAACCCAACACTGACTTTGCAACTGATCATCTCAAAAACAAACTAAACCTCTAAAATCCATATGGGCTGGGCAGGGGGTGGGGGGTGGGAGGCACAACTTCTAAGGCTGTAACCTTAAGAGGTTCGTGGTGGGACAGCAGAGCTGTTAGCAGCTATATGAGAGGCAGAAGATATAAAAGGTTCAGCTTCTCTTAGCCTGAAGGTTAAGTTATGGGTGAGGGGGACTTCAGACAAAATATCAAATCTGACATTACACTGAAAGTAATGTTGTATTTCCCAGCTCTTAATTAAAATAACAGGCGAGTGGGGCAGTTAATCCTCCCCTGCTAGAGAGGGAACATTTAATCCTTTCCTAGTACATCATGTCCTGAGAAAAACTCCCTCCCCAAATCTGTGATCAGCCCCAGGAGGGAAGCTTCCATTGATACCAATGGAAGTTCCTCCCCTCTGGTTTGTAATAATAATTAATTAATTACATTTATATCCCATTCGATCATAGGGGCTCAGAGTACTTTGCTGTGTGTTTTCTAAACACTAATATTCCTGTCCCTAAGGGGCTCATAGCCACCTAATGGTGCAGTGGGGAAGTAACTTTCCTAGGGAGCAAGAGGTTGCTGGTTTGAATCCCTGCTGGCATGTTACCCAGACTATGGGAAACACCTCTATCGGGCAGTAGTGATATAGGAAGATTCTGAAAGGCATCATCTCATACTGCACGGGAGATGGCAATGGCAAACCCCTCCTCCTGTATTCTACCCCCCCCCCAAAAAAGAACCCACATGGCTTTGTGGTCTCTGGGAGTTATTCACATGTGGCTTCATGCCCCAGGGTATCTGAAGAGTAAATCTGCTTCACAGTAGATTTGCAAGATGTTTAATTCAGGGGATTAAATTGACAGTTCACATAGCTGTTGGCTCATCCCCGCACTCCCTGGCAGATCTTTTTCTTGTGTGTTCCCACCTACTTGCTCTGAGTTTTTCCTCCAACCAATCACAAATCACACCACAGACAAAGAGGCAAGAGAGCTTTAAAAAAAAAAAGAGTTGCCAAACAGCTGGATCAAACAGCGGGACACTGAACCCTTGCCTTCATGAGTGACTGCCTTCATCACCTCATGTTTCCCTCCCCGCACACACACACACACCTAATGGAATCAGCTTAGACCAAAAAAAAGAGCTCAGGCTACATCCATTCTGCATATATAGAGCCTATGTAAAGCATAGGAAGACACACATTTTGCAGTTTGTGCTTGTGTTTAACTCAGGAATTTCTCCCTCTCCCTCCCCTTCTGGCCTCCCTCCACGGAGTATCACCAATCTGCAACAACACCTCCCCGCCCCCAGCACTTGCAATTGCAAATCACTTAGAGCAGACCAGCCATACCCACAACAGCTGTCAAACCCCTCTTCATTGAATTTTGGGAAATGCCAATTTACAGGCATGACCACCCCACACATATCAGAGAAACTGCAGGGCATAACAGAAGCCCTCCCCCCCCCCCGCAAAAGCCTCTGAACCTAGAGGATTTTTAAAAACCTTTTTAAAAAAATAAAAAAGAGCTCAGCACCAATATTAGTGGTGATGATGAGCTCAGCCCAAGAGGGAGGTAGATGTTAGTTCACAGTTCCTGGAATTCTCCTCCATTTCCGTGGCAGTGGTGATAACAGCAACAGTTGCCCATGGTGACTGTTGGGAAAAGTGTCACAGAGTGGGCTGGGCTGGATGAGGCCAGAGTTCCATCCTAGGTGAAATAGGCTGCAAGGAGCCGTTTTTATAGAAATCACAAGGGAGAAAGGTTAATTGCTTCCTCCCTATCTACTTTTGCCCCTATCCTAATCATTCCCCCCTTCAATTCCATTTTAATGAAGTGAGGGAAGACAAATGGCGAAATGATGTATTTAGTGTCACATCTGGTCTGATTCTGATTTTATGTATGTATGTATGTATGTATGTATGTATGCTTGCTTTATAGGGGTGCACAAGTCAAATACCCTGGTGGGCCAGAACCATCCATGACTTGGGAGGCAAGGGGCACGGTAAATTTTCAGCACATTAATGATTACATTAAAATTAATTATTAAAAATATTAATGAAAGCAATTATTAGTTACTCATTAAAAACATTAATGAAAGCAAGTATTAGTTTCACACAGCATGAGGAGAGGAGAGCAGTCTCCTAGCAACCTTTCCTCTTCCTTGTCCCCCAAGAACTTTCAATGCCTTTAAAGGTCAGTTTTGGAAGGGGGCTGACTCCCACCAGGTCCATGGGGCAAGGCAGCATTTTGCACCTCACCTCAAGCACCACAATACTTTGGGCCAGACCTGGAGCCAGCAAAAGTCCCCGCAGGCTGGTCTGGCCCCCGGGCCTTATGTTATGCAGGCCTAAACTTTGGGAACTTTTGTTGAAAAGCAGTATATAAATATTCACTGTAGTTCATAGGCCCGTACTGAGCTGGTAAACCTATGACTAGGCTGCGCCATTTCAAGCTGTCAGTTGGGGCCTCACACCTTTTGAGTGCCCACCCACAATCAAAAAATCCTTTCACATACAAAATAGATGCTAGGAAAAAGGTGTTACCCAAACCTAGCCAGCCCTGAGGCAGTCGTTCTCTTTGTAGCCCTCTCAGGCAGTCTGGATGGCCTCAGAGTGGCCCCACGTGTGTTATTTCAACAACAACAGCAACAAATATTTATATACTGCTTTTCAACAAAACAAGTTTCCAAAGCAGTGTACATAGAGAAATGATAAATAAACAAATAAATAAAGAAGATGGATTCCACCTATGTGAGGTGGGAGAGTCCTGCACAGCTTTCATCTCCAGCACAGCATCCCTTCAGTGGCTGTTGCTGGTGTCTATCTTATGTTTCTTTTTTAGGTTGTGAGCCCTTTGGGGACAGGGAGCCATCTTCTTCTTTATATTTAAAAGCCTTAGGACACATGTAGCAAATCCCGTGGTACATGGCACATCTCGCAAGGGTTCTGACAACACTTGGCAAGAGAAAGAAGGCACGAAGGAGGAGGGCTGAGGAGCGGATGGAGTCGCAACCAATAAAAACCGGTCCCGCCAAGAAAAGCCTTCATACCAGGCTCGGACTGGCCCACAGGGCAACAGGGCATATTCCTGGTGCACCCCACCCACAGGGCGCCCCCGCGCCCCATCGCACTCGGCAGCAGTGAATACTCCCACCCTTAATTACCCATTCTGCTCAAAACCCAGTGCCCTCCCCACATACATTCCACTGCCCTCTCAGTGCCCCAAGTCCGGCCCTGCTTCATACCAACCATCTTCTGTCTCATGTGCTGGCAATTTGTGTGCTGGCTCTGAGAGGAAGGGGTTGCTGCTATCCTGACTTCCCCTACCCTTGAGCAGCAACTTATTTTATTTATTATTGATTGATCGATTTGGCGCATGTTTATACCACCCCAACCCAAGGTCTCAGGGCAGTTGAAGGGAAGAGAGGAGAACAGACCGAGCCCATGTGAGCATTTATTAGTGTAGCAGTAGATAAGTCACTCTGAAATGACTGCCTCACCCGCGGCAAACAGCAGCCCCCACAAGCTAAAGCAGAGCAGCTCTCCCAGGAAGAGAAGAGCCACAACAAAAGCCTGTGAGCCCCCTTTGCTTTGCAGTGCTGGCTCCCACAGAAGTTGCAAAGAAAGCCCTGCACAGCCGCTGCGCTGAAATATGATACAATACAAGAAAGCAGGGGCTGTGGCAGGGGCATGAAAATGAAGTGTGTGTGTGTGTGTGTGTGTGTGTGTGTGTGTGTGTGTGTGAGAGAGAGAGAGAGAGAGAGAGAGAGAGAGAGAGAATGCACCGTTCTTAGTGGGTTTCTCCCACCCTGCACTTTTGCCAGGTTTCTCTGTGTGTAGAACTCAACGGGGATTCCCACTCACAAAACCTGCCCCTTCCACACTTCCACTGCACACATACATCACCTTCTCAACCTCCAGATGCCACCAAGCCTGGAGGGAAAGTGGTATGTCAAGCACAGACAAGGGAGCACAACCTCCTCATCGTCTTCTCCCCCACTAGAATACAAGAGACTTCACCAGCCTCAGTACTTTCCTGCACTCTTCTCCCCTGTTCCACCATCCCAGCCAACATTGGGGGGGGGTGCGAATAGATGCAGGTGGGAATTCCAGGGTTTGGGGCAACTGAGGGACTAAGAGGAAAGAGGTAGAAAGTAAACAGGAGGCCACGTGGTGTTAGAATAAAGGGAGGGACGCACAAGTCCCCTCTCTTCCTCCCACTGAGTTGGACTCTTGGTTCATCCCTTTGAATACACTTCATTTTGCAACTTATATAGAAGGTTAATTTAGTTCTTAACTACTAAAGGCTCTGATCCTGCAATGTGCACTTACGAATGAATAAAGGTACGGGGGGGGAGGTCCCTGGGGTGAAGGGGGGTGATGGAGGGTGAAGGGAGCAATCAAGTACTAGCACATCGTTGCTTAAGAATAAATTCAGCAGAAATCATTGGGACTTATTTCCAAGTAGATGCCAGGGAGGGAACTTGGAACCTTCTGCATGCAAGCATGCAGATGCTCTTCCAAGAGCAGCCCCATCCCCTAAGGGGTATATCTTATAGTGCTCACACATATAGTCTCTCATTCAAAAGCAAAACAGGGCAGACCCTGCTTAGCAAAGGGGACCATTCATACTTGCAACCACAAGCCCAGCTCCCCACCCTTGGGTCATGTCAGGTGCCAACTGAAAGGACAGACTTCATCACCCCATGAGTCAACTTTAAGTAGGTCTCTCACAAGTAAGCTCACTAGCTAGAGTATCAGCAAATCAAGAGTCTGAAAACTACGTGTATAAAAGAGACTGTGGCAGGGGGACAGAACAGCAATAAAGTACTAGCGTGCAGATGTTCAGCTAGTTTTATTTGTTGATAGATATAAACCAATGTAAACTGCTTTGAGAACTTTTGTTGAAAAACAGTGTATATTCATCTCCTGGCCTCTCACCAGAGGTCCCAAGCTCTTTCCATGCTCTCAGCCTCATCACTGGCCCTCACCAATTTGTTTAAGGCTGGCCTGGAAGGCACGTTGCTCATCTTCCACGGCGCCAGCACAACTGGCCTCAGCCCTCCCCACAGCTCTTGCCGGATCCACTGCCTCTACAGGTAGGTCCAGAGGGGTCCTCATCATCTTGCCCTCGTACTGGCTCCTTGTTGTTTCCCCTTCCTAAACTCCTGCAGGTAATGGGGTCTTTGGGGAAGGAGTCAATCCCTGCAGGTCATGAACCCAGATCTGGGAACACACACACCCCTAATCGGGTAATGGTGGACAGTTCAGGGGATGAGACAGAAGGGGAAGACCCTACAACCCAGACTCCATGTGAGGCCACACCAGTGATGCCCAGTGACTGGAGGCCTAGAGTCAGCACCCACACCACGACCTGAGGTCATGGCCCAGCCTTCATCCTCGGACTCCTTCAAGGACCTGCCACTCCAAGCACAGATACTCCAGTACAGCCACAGTCAGTGCTTACAAAATCAAGCAAAACTCTTTTAAATTACAGAGACTTCCCTGGGATGAGGCAAATCCATTCCAGTCGGTGTCGACTCCTAGCTATCACATTCCAAGTGATTTTCTTGGTAGAATACAGGAGTGGTTTATCAGTGCCACTTCTTGTGCAGTATGAGATGATGCCTTTCAGCATCTTCCTATATCGCTGCTGCTCAATATAGGTGACTACAAATGTATTTACTAGCCACAGCCTGGGAAGCACACACCGCAAGCTGCTTCCTTGCTGTAGCACCCTTTAAAAGTCCTTACCGGTGATACTGCCAGCACCTGCAAACTGTGGGGAGCAGTGGTGTGTCACCTGGAATCCTGTGTGGTGGCTGCCCCACCTACGGCATATACCTGGCCTCTGCACATGCACGGTGGCCATTTGAGTGGTGTTGCTGACCATGCAAATGGCTGCCAGCATGTGCAGAGGCCAGGTGAGTGCCATCGGTGGGGTAGCCACCATGCAGGATGCCAGGCAGCATGCCGCTGCTCCCCACAGCTTGCAGGTGCTGGTGGTATCACTGGTAAAGACTTTTAAAGGTACCTCTTGCTGCCCCCCCCCCATGCTGCCTTCACTGGCCACCACTGATCCATTCTATGTGAGCAGCAGATATATAAACCAGCAGTCAGTTCTGAGCATCCACTGGAGCAATATCTGTCTTACTCTGCGGTACGCAGCTTTCCTATTTGCAGTTCTTTGAGGTCCGGACCCCTTCACCTGTTGTGCTTCTGCTTCTTTTGGAGCTGTCTGAGGTCTGTGTCCCTCCCAGAATCCCTACCATCATCTGGATCCCTGCCTTGGTGGAGGCTCCAGCTCAGGAATTGACCCCCACCTAGAACAGAGCAAAAGGCTATGCAAGAATCTCTCTCCTAATATGCTAGTCTTTTTTTAAAAAAAAAAAGTTGAGGGAAACTTTTTGTGTGGATCATGTAACCCCCCCACCTGCAATCTGAAATAGCACAGTCCGGATACAGGTTATCCACCTCAGTGAGAACAATGTTGAAATCATCTATTATATTAATTCTCGTAGATGTGCCTCTGTGGGGATGCGTCTCGGCAACACAACGGATTGGCTGGGCAGCGTTTGGCCGCGTAGGGAAGTGGCCACTTAGGGAGGAAAGGAAAAGAAGGAAAGCGGGCAAGCGGAGAGGAGAACTGTACGGACTGGGGCAGAAGGGAGGGGGAAGCTGTGGGGAGATAAAGCGGCAGAGCCTGGCTGGGCAGAGACAAATGGCTGGCCGCTTCAGAAGATGCTCGCTAGAGGGAGGGCCATGCAGGAAGGAGCTGACTGAACGCTTGGCAGCCCAAGTCCGACACTGGGGACTGGAGGAAGGAGGAGGCAGCAACGGTCAGCGGGGAAAACACAAGCAGGCTAAAAAGCGTGGGGGGGGAGCATGAATGAGAGACCAAAAGAGAGAGAAAGAAAGAGGGGGAAACGGAGGAGGGAGCAAGCTGGGGCAGAGGGCTTGGGGGGGGAGGCTTGGGGGGGGAGGAGGCTTGGGGTAGAAGGCTTAGGGGAGAGAGCAGACTGGGGCAGAAGGCTGAGGGAGTGTACTGCGGAGGCAAGCAGCGGGCTGTGGAGCTGGTACTTGGCCCAGCGGCAGGCCTGCCCCACCCGCGGAAGCCAGGCGCCTGTGGGAGACCGGGGCGGGAGGGAACCGGGCAGCAAAACTTCCCTGTTCACCACCCGGGAGGAGGAGCAGTGGTGGCGGGGCCCTTTTTGGCTGCCCGCCGCCCAGTAAGGCCTGTGGCAGCAGAGGTAAAGAACTCAGTGCGGGGAGGGGGAGGGCAAGAGAAAGTGGGGAGGGAGGGGGAGGGAGGGCAGGAGAGAGTGGGTCAGGAGGGGGAGGGAGGGCAGGAGAGAGTGGGGGAGGGGGGAAAGCCCGCCCCAAAGAGTACACAGATGCTCTGTGCGGGTTGGCTAGTATACTCTAATTCCTGAAAGCCTACTTAAACAAACGTCTGACTGCTGTTTCAGAAAATATCTTAGATTGTGGACCTATTGCAAACACAAAACTGGCATTTCCAATCCGATCAATAGATAGATAGATAGATAGATAGATAGATAGAATTAAAAGTCCAATAACAGCTACAAAAACACTTACACCTAAGAGCACAGAACTGTCTGCTGGATCTGGAAAGAAAAAAAAGAGGGACATTTTTCTTTTACATTTTACAGTAATAAAGTTGTAATTCACACTTTTTTTTCAAAGTACCCTTTTAGACATTTTGCTCCACCCCCTGGTCCCTCTTCTACTCCCTACAAATACACTCCATATTCATCTTTTCAGCCATTATTTGAAAATCTGCAGAAGCATCAGGGAAGTATTTTCCTCATTTCTATATCCACCCCAAGCTTCCTACACAGCCATACTAGTGAATCATGATCATTAAGCAAACTCAGGAGAAAAACCATTTTGGCTGGCTGTTTATTTATTTGTTTATGTGGACTAATTGCCTGGCCCATCCCAAAGGCTTGGAGCAAGAAATGTTATCATCATTATTTGTGCATGTTCCTGGCCACCAATTTTGAATTTAAAAATGTCTTACACCATTTTTAGAAAGATGCCAGGTCATGCTTTGGCAAGATGCCAGTAGAAAAGAAGTCATTGCACAGAGCCCAGAACCAGTAGTGACATGTGCATTTCATGACCCACCTACTGCCCATCAGGCTGGAGTGTTAGGAGAAGAAAATGGCATAGTATGCCAGACCCATTTTCCCCCCGCCCCCTTTCCCTGATAGAGTTTGTGTGCCTTTGGAGAGGAGCAAAATGAGAAACGCCGTAACTGCAGCCTCTTCCGGCTTGGTGGTAACCTACAACCCTAGTCTTCATACTAACATTGCTTACTCCAGAGTACACATAATGACTCAACGGAAACAATAATGTTTCCCTCAGGCAACAGGATTTTATGCTATTCGTTTTTAATACCTTTTCTGAAGTATGGTAGACATCTAGGAAACAGTGATCTTACCCAAGAGCTTTGATTCGTCTTCCCAACGCTTTTGTAAAGCAGTTGCTTTCTTGGTGGTTTCTGCAATTCCCTGCACAAGTTCTTCAATCTCTTTCAAAAATGTCATTTCAGTCTCCATTATGTTGTTTGGGCCACGTTGAAAACTAGAAGATCTGTTGATAAAAGAGGAAAATGGAATGCAACTCTATAGCTTCATACTGACACAATGAATGAGGCTATTCCCACAATCATTGGAGAGTGGGCTAAGGAAGTGGGCTAAGAGAACTCACTGGGCACGCAGTGGCACACAAGTAGACCCCTGACCAGGAGGCTCAAGCAGCCTCTTGGTCTTGGGAGTTCCCCCAGAATGCCCTGCACACTCGCACAGGGCATCCTGGGACTTCCGATCCCCAATTCCGTGACGGAGCCGGTAGTTGTGTGGGTAGCCGATACAGCCACCCAGGGCTACACATTTGATCATCTTCACACCGCTCATGTGAAGCACCTCAGTGTGTCCCATACCACCAAGTTCAATGGTGTTGTGATGTATATGGAACAAAATGGGAGACATGAGAAAGCAGAGAGGGAAAGTGGCTCAGGGACACAAGAGGGAGGAACCAGAGCACAGAACAGTTAGAATAAGTGACTCAGCACATTTTAGAGATTTTGCCATTTTCCCCATGTATGCCAAGGTCGGGTGTTAACTACCCAACCTACACAAAACCACAGATGATGGATCCGCATACAGGAAGGTCCACTTCTAAAGAATTATTCAGATGAAGGCAGGATACAAAAACAAACACATTTTACAACTAACACTTTAGTAGTCCAAATGCAATCACTAAAACTGCCTTCCCAATAAACATTGAGAAGTGTAGTTTTTGCAGCACCTTCCCCAAGCTATATAATTATTTCAGGGTAGCAATGACAGTTAAACAGGTATAAGGCCATCGGTACAATCCAATCCTTCCTTGAGTATACAGAATGAATCTCGTGCTTCTTTGGATCTTGATCATACATGAAAAATTATCTTGTGATAGAACTGTAACTCCAAAGAATTGTAGATTCCAATATGAACACCAACAGATAAGTACAAAAGATTTGTTTAAAAGTACAGATGTCTAGACTGCAGAAGTAGTGCCATTAAAATGAGATTTTACAGGATGTTTTAGATCCTTCTCTCAGGATAGTCAGAGAGCATCTCAACCTACCTCCTTTTAATCATTATAAGGCAGATAAACTGTGCTAGGAAGTTATTTCTCATTATTTAAAGAATAAGGGTATACAATCTGACATTCTTTAAAGAGCACAAGAAGACCCTTTAAGCACTGGAAAATGCAGTATAAGGTCTAGAAATCTTGCATTGGCCATGGATCGATACAGACACAGAATAAAACATTAAATAGTGCTGCATGTGTTAGAAATATAAGCATTGTCAGCTTGATGAACAGCTCAGGCAGGATGCCAACCCTTAGATCAATGTACCCTTCCGGTGGGACTTAAATAACAAATGGGCTGGAATTTTCAAAGGCACCACACTTATTTGGAAAAGCAAGGTTTACCAAAACACCATCAACTAGACTACATCTGAACTGCAAAATATCTTAGATATATTTTGTTTAATTTTGATGACAGTTGCTCAAAACATTTTAAATAAAACTTGGTGTTTATAGAGCATATTTCAAATGTTCATTATATGTAACCCGTTACACCAGCCTTCAATCAAGGGTTGGCCAGCATGACTATTGCCATGTTGATGTTTGCTCAAGAAATGAGAAGAGTGCCACAGCATAGCTGCCTTAATTTCGGCTTTTTTCCATTGTTGCGCCACCTAGGAAGGCCTGCCCATCTTGATCATTGTTGGCCTTCCAAGAAACCATCAGGCATGGCTTTTCAAGGGAGCTTTTGGGGAAAGTGCACACAAATTGTTTGTGGAGCAATGTAGCTGATATATTATGTTGCTGTTTGCTTTTTTTGGTTGTTCTGGCTTGCACTTAATTTTGTTCTATTGTATTTTTAGGGTTGTTTTATGTTTAACATGATATCCTTCATGTTAGGAAGGCAGGAAAACATGTTAATAAACACATATTCACAACACATCAATTTGACTGAGTTTGCTCTGAGAGAAAGGATTTTCTTTTTTGACCCAGCCAGGTTATGTTTAGAGAAGTTATGTTTAGTTACATTCCCTTAATGAAAACAGTTTCAGGCAAATATTTCCAGAGACAGATGTAAACAGCATATTTATTAAATAATGTTTAAATGGATCACATTTAATGAGCTAATTTCATTGCCATTTCCCTGTAATCTCTGTAAAACTCTATTATAACCTCAACAAGATGTCACCCAAGCAAAATTGCTGTTAATCGTTATGCAAAAATTGGCATTCTCCAGTTACCAAAGCCTTGAAGCAATAATTGTATGATTCCTCAGGAAATTCCAACATCTTGTTTCATATTTCAGTTCCCAGCTTTCAGCAACAACTCTAGAATCAACAATTTCATCTAAGCACAAACACATTATTGGCAGTGATTTCACTAGGCTTCTGTGCCACCTCCTGGGATTTCCATATGCTTCAACACTTGTTGGAGGTGGATGGAGGGAGGAAATCCATTCCTCTACCATTGTTAAGAATCATGATTGTCTATACAAAGTCATTCTCACAACTGGGGAGGGCAGGGGCGGCAGGGTCCAACCTATCTTTCCCCCAGATGGTCACTGTGCTTGTCTTCAATGTGTGAGCCATGTGCCTCTGGAGGGTGGGACAATGCTTCCTGGCCTCTGGATATCCCACAGTGCATCATGCAACAAGGCTTCAAAGTGGGGTTAAGCAGGCAGACAACTAGGGATGTGCACGGAACTGGTGGGAGCTGGTTCAAAGGTGGGAGGATAATTTTAAGGGTGGGATAGGGTGCACTTACACACATCCCCCATGTTTCCCCTGCCGGCGCTCATTGGAAAACCAGTCCAGTGGGGCGGCAGTGTACCTTCCCTTACCAGAGCAGTCGGGTAAGAAACCTGCCTCCCCATCCACCCTCACCAGTGAGGTCGTGAGAATGACCTTCGTGAGGGATAAAGATATGTTTTCAAGAGGAGTGAATAGAGGGAGGTATCTTTGTAATAAAAAGGGAAATGTAGAAAGAAGAAGGGAACAGGGAACAACTGAAGCCATTATGGGGGCCAGAGCTCACAAGGGCTTCCATGGGTCCTTAAGTACATCACATTTTTCTTTCCTTCTAGTTAAATAGTGTACTACTGGGTGCACTATTCATAAGTGTATTTATAAGTGTGTATACTATTTATTTAGTATACTATATGTATAAGAGCACTAGCTGAGTACTATATGTACTCAGTACACTGGGTATACTAACTGAGCACCTGTTAACTGAGCAAAGAGGCACCTTGTTAAAGGGGGAGGGCAACTGGCCTTATCCAACCCCAGCACAGAATCCCCCCCAATGGCTGTTGCTGGTGTCCATCTTATGTTTATTTTTAGATTGTGAGCCCTGTGGGGATAGGGAACAATCTTATTTATGTATTATTTATTTCTCTATGTAAACCACTTTGGGAACTTTTGTTGAAAAGAAGGAAATAAATATTTGTATTTGTAGTAGTGGTGGTGGTGCTTGGACTATAAAACCTTGTTGGTGACCCTGACAGATGGAAAAGATCTGAAGGCTGAGGGCCTAATGTTGCATGAGGAGATATTTTGGAGGCAGAGCCCATTACACCAGCTAGAGTTATTCAGTAGCTTTTGTATTCATTTATGCATAGACCATAAGCGTTACAAAAAAGACTCAGAACACAAACCAAGCACAGCCTTTTGGTAAGGACGCTTCAGTAAAATTAATTCAACCCCCAACAGCCTGCCAAAAGTGTGTGTTTACCTTCTTACAAACCCAGCCACTGTCACTGAAAGGACGAATGCTGAAGCAACAGGGAGCATGAGTCAGAAATCTGAGACTAGAGCTTAACATAGTCAGTTGCCTGGCCCTGTATGTACTCAGAACTCTCTTCAGGCACAGAAGGGAATTGGTACACTGTATATGAAGCATTTGGTATCTTTCAGGCTTAGCTGAAGTAGCTTTTGGGTTTGCTTCTCCCTCCCTTCAACCAATACTGCAAAATCTGATTGGCTGGATGAGGGGGGCATGGCCATGCCAATTCTAATCTCTCTTTGGGTGTTCAGAGTTGCTTTTACTTTCTCTCCCTTTAATTCTTGCCCAGTTTCTCCACCCGCAAAGCAACCTGTCTTGCTCCCTTCCTGTCATGTGCTGCAAAATTTGCATGGAATTCAGTGGTTTGGTTGTAAATCTTTGTACAAGCTGCCACTTTGTGATGATCTCTGCCACTCCAAGTCACCGTTTTGTGTCTCCTTTGCCTTTACAAGCTACTGTTTCATGCTGGTAGTTCAATATTTGGGGGTGGGGGGAATAGTAGCTGCAAGAAGTCTCCTGTCTGCCCACCTCTGTCTGCCCATCCCTGCTCTCTGTTGACCAGGGCATACCAGGAGGAGTTTGGCCTTCGGTCATTGCTGGGTCTGGAAAGCAGAATGTTCTGCTAATCTGCTTTCAAACTCCACCTAAAGGGCTTACCTCAAGAACCATGAAGGGGATGACCTAGAAATTCAAGTACAGCTGCTCACAAACCTGACCTGGCCCTGAGCTACTGTAAGCCATATGGTTAAGCAACATATCATAAAGGGTGTGCAAGAGATCACATAATACAGATTAGTTGCCCTGGGTAACACATTAAGGGCCATTAAACCATATAGTCAAAGGAGTATTTCCCTCTCACCCACCCACCCTCACACTCTTTAATGGTGGAATTACTGGTCTACATTTGTGTTTGTAAGAAAAGTCCCAAGTGAATTAATCTGATATAGAATAACATTAAATTATGAGAACAAACATGCTTTGAAAGAGCGGGAAGAGTTCCTCCTCCTTCAGACCATGCTTTAATTAACATAACTGTGTGAACAAAAGAGTGGCTATTGAGAGCTAGGAAATCCAAATATATAATCTTGTAATGATGTTCCAGAGAGATTATCATCTATATTAGTGATTGTTGGAATGGACCAAAAGAACTGATAGAATTTCTTTTCTTGAAACAGAACTATGGGCCTGAATATATGATCTCAGTCACAAAATCCAATTCATTACACAAGGACATCTTTTTGCATTGCAAAAGGAAAATCCTTTTGTCAGTGTATGCTTACATTTAAAACAAACCTGCAGAAATCTCCACAGTTTTGAAGTCCGGCTTGTTGGTGAGTGTTTGGTTTTTTGTTTGGGGGTATTTTGGCAAAAGCTAATAGCAAGAGGTCATCTCGGGTCATCTCGGAGAGACCATATAACTCCTGTATTGAAGGAGCTACACTGGCTGCCGATATGTTTCCGGGCAAAATACAAGGTGCTGGTTATAACCTATAAAGCCCTAAACAGCTTAGGCCCTGGGTATTTAAGGGAACGCCTTCTTCGGTATGAACCCCACCGCCCACTGAGATCTGCTGGAGAGGTCCATCTACAGCTGCCACTCGCTCGTCAGGTGGCCACTCAGGGACGGGCCTTCTCTGCTGCCGCCCCGAGGCTTTGGAATGCGCTCCCTAGTGAAATAAGAGCCTCCCCATCTCTGACAGCTTTTAAAAAGTCTTTTAAAACATATCTCTTCACCCAGGCTTTTAATTAATGTTGTTTTAATAATTTAATGCTGTTTTAAAATATTCTTTTAAAATTTTAAGATTGTTGTAATGTGTGTGTTTCCCCCCCCCCTCCCCATTTTTGCCTTAACGGATATTTTACTTTTTTTAAATCCTGTTGTACACCACCCAGAAATGTAAGTTTTGGGTGGTATTAAAATGTTTTAATAAATAATAAATAAATAAGAGTATAGCAAGGTTGGGCCCAAGGGACAAGAAGCTGCAGAACTATAAGGACGTGGTGGGAAATAAAACATTCTTGACATGCCCTTTCTCTCACTCCTCTGCAAATAATATCACACACTTGACACTCCAGTCAGGAGCCAGCAGTTTGCCAATGAGGGAGGGAGGCAGGAGAGGACAAGAAGAGTGGGCTGTTTTCTCAGCACTAAGTCTCAGAGCTATGGAATCTGTTCCCAGGAACAAAACTCAAAGTGTCCATGAGGCCAGCCTAAGGCAGTTGCCTAGGGTGCTGCTGGTGCCACCACTCAAACAGTAAATAGCACAGTGGCATAGTTCCCAGGGGCAGCTGGGACAAGCAGGCGGTGAGGCCACATATCATACCTTTAAAAATTCATAAAATGTCCTGCAGCTGCCATGCCACCCTTTCCGCCCCGTACTGCTGCCCTGCTCCGTGTGGAGTCTGTTCCCTCTACACGCCCCATCCTGTTGCTCGGCGGGATGATGTGCATTTGCTGTGGCTGTTTGAGGGGCCAGTCTGGTAAAAACATTGCTGGATTGACCCCTCAAACAGCTGCTGTGCATTTGCCCCAGCCAGCTGAGTGGGAGGGGCAGACTCCACACAGAAATGGGCAGCAGCACAGAGTGGCGGTGGAGGGACATCTTACATATTTTAAACGGTATAATCTGCTTCCTCACCAGCCCCCCCCCCCCCGCCCCAACCAGTACCAGCCATCAAGTATGATTTTGCTGCCACCCCTGCCCTCCCCCCATTCCATTAAAATTATATTCTGTACAGTACAAAATGTGTTAGCAGAATTGGGGGGGGGCGTCTTCCACCGAAGTCATACTTTGTCTAGGGTGCCAAAAACTCAAGGGCCAACCCTGAGTGCCTGTGCTCATCTAATGGTCTTTGTGGAATTATATCATAGGAACTTCAGACAAAGCAAGCCAACGCTGGAACCCAAGCTAGTTTGCCTGTTATAGTTCCAGCTCTCCAAGACAGTCAGACAGAGAGGGAAGCAGGTCAAGGAAGGTTCTAGGGAACACACAGGTATGGAGAGCCTGGAAGTCTAAACCAACGGTTCCATTGCATATGCCACTTCTTGGACTTTTGATGGAAACCCAGCCTGGACTGTCCCCAGAGGCTGGATTAATAGCCCCATAAGCCAATCAGGCTTCAGCCACAGGTAGAACAGACAGAGACACTCAAACAGACAGAGCCAGAAAAATCCAGCTCAGTGACTCAGACGTGAGAGGCTGCCTCCAATACCTGGAAAGACCATGGTAATAACAAGAAAACAGAGCAGTATGCAATCTGGTGGTGAAGGATCTCTCTTACCGGAACGTACTGTTTGTCTGAGCAGTGTAGCTGCTGTTCTTGCACCTGGAGCCAACATTGCAAAAAAGACTCTGAACAAAAGGATAAAGGCCTCGGCTTGGCAAATCCCGAGCTTCTAAATAACCTAAAAACCAAGTCACATATTATTAAGACAGAAACAATTTCTTATAGCACCAAACATTTTGTAATATCTTTGGCCCAATTTATACAGCATAGCATATTGGTTAGAGTGTGAGACTAGGACTGGGAAGACCCGAGTTCAAATCCCCATTCAACCATGAAACTCACTGGGTGACTCTGGGCCAGTCATGTATCTCTCAGCCTAACCTACCTCACAGGGTTGTTGTGAGGATAAAAATAACCATGTACTCTGAGCTCCTCAGAGGAAGAGCGGGATATAAATGTAACATACATACATACATACATACATACATACATTTACCAGGGCTGCTCAACTTTGGCCCTCCTGTAGATGTTGGTCTATAACTCCCATAATCCCTGGCTATTAACCAGTGTAGTGGGGGATTATGGGAGTTGGGGGGTCTAGTTTGAGCTGAGCTGCCATTGACTCTTGCTTGCCCATGTGTTTGCCCACTGTCACAAATATAACATACATAACATGAGCAGCATAGCATATGAAGCAGGTAATCATGTAATATTCTATGAACATGGGAGCTTGAACAAGTTCTTCCCTATCATGAAAACTGTTGTGGCCCCTGGCTGGCTCTTTATCTATACTCATTGTCCACTAAGCTGCATATGTGTATAGAGAAGCTGTTTCCTTCCCTAGCACTCTCTCACATTCCAGCACACACCATGAAACAACATCCAGGACAAGAATATGCAAATGAAGGAATGGAGCTGTCCAGCATCTTAGTGGTATCCATACAGTTCTATGTGATAAAATAAGTGTATGTATGTGTATGTATTTACTTACTTGATTTATTTCTTGCTCTATCACATAGGCTCAGAGCAGCTCAGAGCATTTTTTTAAAAAGTTAGTGGTCTGTACCCAAGGAGCTTACAATTTATTTATTTATTTACAATGGAAATGAGACAATGTGTATGTTGGTTTGCTTATTACATTTACATTTTGGGGAGGAAAAGAAAAGAAATGAGACAATGTTGAAAAGGAGCAAAACGATTTCTTAGCTGGTGACCTTATGGTCTCCAGCAGCAGGGGGCAGGTTTAGCCCCTTTCCCTTGTTTCCCCCCATATATGTGACTGTTTCATCCTATGCGGACATGCACTGCACAGGGGAACAACATTGTAGGGAACATTAAAAAATCTGCCCACCATTCTGCTATTGGGTGAGCCAGCCTCCACCCAAAGGGACTCCATGGGATTTCAGTGTCTGCACTCCCTTCAGTATTCAAGGCTCATTCAATATGAACACAAATGTGTGGACAACAGTAATTTCAACAGTACTCCTATAATAGGTTTTTTCCAGGAGTTAATATGCCACTGTTCTCACATGCACAGAATTGTATACCGTCACATACACAAAGAGGATTAAATTATACTAGCTGGCCCTGCGCAGAACAACTGTGCGCTAGGACTTTACTGCTCTCCTTAACGTCCCACCACATCCCCTGCTTTATTGCGCAGTTTCTGCCACCTCACTCACAGCAACCCCCTCCACTCCACTCCCCCCTCACAGCTACCCCTCCCCTCCCCCACTCTCAGCCACCCCCTCTCCTCCCCTCCACCACATTCAGCCATCCCACTCACATCTTCCCTCCGCTCCTCCATGCGCAGCCACCACTCACAGCCACACCCTCCCCTCTATCACTTTTGGCCACCCCCCTCTCAGGCACCCCCTCTCCTCCACTGCCCCGCGCAGCCAACCCTCCCCCACTCCCCCACTCAAAGCCATCCCCTCCACTCCCCCACTCTCAGCCACCCCTCTCCTCCTCACCCCCACTTTCAGCCACCCCACTCACAGCCACCCCCTCTCCTCTACTCCCCCACTCACACCACCCTCCACTCCCCCACTCTCAGGCACCCCACTCACAGCCACTCCCCCACTCTCTCAGCTCACTCAACTGCCACTCACTGGCCTCTGATGCCCTGCCGAGTCTCCTCACGAGGAGGATGGCAGGGCGGGAGAGACTACCATGGGCCAACCGTGCAGGCTGGATGGGAAGCCCTGGCTTGGCCATCCTCCTTGTGAGAAGACTCAGCGAGGCATCAGAGGCCAGCGGTTAGTGCTGAGGAAGTGAGTGAGCAAGCAATACCACTGCTCTTTCTTCCGCCCTCCTGCTCCTCCTTGGCATCAGCTGCCCCTCCATCCACTCCTCAGCCTCCTCCTCCATGCCTTCTCGCTCTTTCATCAAGTGTTGTCAGTGTTGTCTCGCAAGATGTGCCACATACCACGGGATTTGTTACATACATCCTAAGGCTTTTATATATAAAGAAGATGCCTTTGTAAGAACTGTACATTACTATCTGTGACCTCTAATATCTATGTTAACCAAGATGGAGCAAATCAAGTAAAGGTGTGAACCAGGATGTGGAAAGTGTGAATATACCAAGTGGCCTGCAGAACTGCATTCCTGCCGTGATTAAGGGGTTGAACTAGAAGTTCTTTGAAGTAACCTGTTCTAGGCTAAGCTGGGGCCTCCATCAAAGCAGGGATCCAGCAGCAGAAGGAGAAGGGGTCAAGATCTCCAAGCAGAATTCTACAAAAGCTCGGCCCAGCAACATAGGAGACATGTAACTCTAGCAGCTTCTTGAAGCAGACTGCTGGTTTTTATGACTGCTGCCCAAACAGAGTAAATTGGCTTTGACCCTTCTTTAGAGAAGGGTCTGTATCTTAAAGACACTATGTCAAATTGTCTAAGCACTGGCTCTGACAGTGCTGGAGGCCTTTACTAGGAATGGCAGGTCCTCAGAGGATTCCTCCAAGGCAGAGGATGAAGGCAGGGCTATGTCCCCTAGTTATGATGAAGGTGCTGGTTTGGGTTCACCAGATTCTCCTGGTGTGGAGGGTCCTGGCAGTGGAGGGTCGCCTGGGTTCTGGGTCATAGGGTCTTCCTAGTCTGACTCATCCCCTGAATTGTCTGTCTCATCCTCGATTTGTGGGGGGTGGGAGGCAGATTCAGGTTCATGATACCAGATCCCTTACCTTTCTATGATTCTATCATTCTAACCATGGTTAATCATATTTGTGGACTTGATCTGTCATTTTCAACTAGGTTTTCCTTTCAGGAGCCCAATATAAACATTTTGTTTTATCATAATATTCCTTTCAAACAATCCACTACAATCCAATAAAAATTTACTCCTTTCGAAGCAACCTCAGTGTTTAGCTGCTTCTGCATTGCCATCTTGACTTCTCCCCCGCCCCCGGTTCATAATTATACTAACCTACAGGAGTATCATGTGACCCAGGCCAGTGATTTCCTTCGTGTGTGTGTGTGGCATTTTCCCTAGACATGTATAGTTAACAATTTAACTTAACTTACAGTTCTCTCTCTCTGTTGGTGGTTCCTGGAAACGAATTACAGCCAGAATTAGGAAGAGTGTACAGGGCCAGAGGACTTCGGAGAGAGACAAAATCTGGAAAAGGAAAGCAATGCTAATAACACAAGAAGAACCTTACACAATAGGAACAGAGGTCATAGCATGCTACTGTCAAATGTAACAGGAAGTAAAGCCTAACAGGAAATACCCATCAACCATAACGATAGACTGGGGCATGTCATTCATTATATTCTACGGTCATCAGAAGCTCTGGAATGATATTGTTATCATAAAGGTAAAGGTAAAGTGTGCCATCAAGTCGATTTTGACTCCTGGTGCCCACAGAGCCCTGTGGTTTTCTTTTGGTAGAATACCAGAGGGGTTTACCATTGCCTCCTCCCACGCAGTGTGAATGATGCCTTTCAGCATCTTCCTATATCATTGCTGCCCGATATAGTACTAGCGGGGATTCAGGCCGGACAAACCAGCAACCTTCTGCTTGTTAGTCAAGCATCTCCTCGCAGAGCCACTCATCATACTGTTGGGATTTTTCCATAGATCTTGTCTCAGTTATTTGTATAGAGCATGCTTCTTTAGAAAAGAAAGATCAAGAGGCAAAAGGTCAAGAGGATGGAGGAAGAAGGGATGGGTGGATGACCTGAAAAAAAAGCTAGACTTAAAAATGGACACAGAAGAAGATGACATTCATGATTCTAGGGACTGCAATCTATGGCTTTTGCTGGCTGCCAACCTCTCAGTCGGAGAAGGCACATGAAGAGAAAGAGAAGTATTGGCTTGGGGGTGGAGTCAAAGTTTGTTTGTCTGCTCTTCACTTGCTGTCCTGAATTCAAACTGAGAGGTTTTCTCTCTCTCTGCATAAGAGACTGTGAGACCGTTTATTGTTTTCTTAGCCTATGTTTGCTAAGTAATGAATATCAAACTCTTGTTTCTCAGTTAAAGTTGGCTTCCTGTACAATTACGTATGGAGGACAAGTAATTTCTCTGCAGCCCATACAGTACTTTTAATTGCAGAAATCCTGCAAAAATATACCCCACCACACTGCACATAAATTACCAGTTTAAACCACAAAGGATTATGCTTATATAGGAAATACATATTGCATATACAAGGCACAAAGAAGAATGAAGAGATTATTCTCATAATAAAGGTGAGTCTGGTGAAAAGAATGACCCAGAGGTAACTGAACAAATATGTACCCAGGAAATTCTTGATATTTTATTAATGAAAATGGAGCACTACATTGCTACTAAAAACCACTCTTGCTTTTCATGTACCATTGCATAAGAAAATATAAATAAATCTAATGGTGTTTTTTTAAAAACAAGAATAAAAACACAATACAACTGTGTTCACTTGTCCAATGGTGGAGGTGGGAGGGGGGGTATCTACAAGGAACTGATTTCCCAGAAATACCAAACAATATTTGCCTGTTATCATCTGTTACAATATTACACCTTTCCACCTTCCCCACATGCATGCACACCATGGGAAGCCACTGGAGAACCTTCTGTGTGGTGGCAGTTCCCTTCAGCAGCTGTAACGTTTGTAAGCTAATTGCCACACAGATTCAATTGCCACACATGTATTCAGTTCTTCATCTGCTTTCGGGTGGGCCTGGGTAAATAATGAACTAGAGTAAGAACAAAACAATTACTTGGTGTTTCTGACAGGTAAATGTATAAAAGAGATACTTCACCCAAGAAAGAACCAAGAGTTGTATATCTATATCTATATCGAATTTAAGAGTTGCACACAGGAGTGGTGTCAGAGATCAGCCAGGTTAGGCGCAGGTCCAGGGCCCAACATCAGAGTGTTCAAACAGCCAATCCCTGATGCTTCAGTCCTTAGGCAGAGCATTTGCTCCTGCCCACTGCCATCTGGTAAGCCTCCTCATTGGTCTCTAGCAAATGTATTGGGTGGCGATGTACAGCAGCAGATAATACTCCTTCAGCGCCGCTGCCAAAGCTAGAGTGGCGCTGTCCATCTGTTGCCCAATCAGATTCCATAGGCACCATCAGGGATAGTGTTGGCCAATAAGTGCCATGGAAGATGGAGCCCCATATGCCACGAGCCCCACCTTCCAGAGCAGGACTTTGCCCCACTCCAGAACCTAGTGCCACACTCTTAAAATCGAAGAAGCACCTGGGTTTTAGGATTAGCACCTTGTTTTCAGTGTGCCTCATTTCAGCAATTTGGAGGAGCAGATGTTACACCAGTAACTACTCTGGGAAAATATTGCCTAACTAGCTGCAGAGCCTCTAGTTCACCAGTGCTGCCATTCCCCCCGCTGCTGCCATCACTGTCTTCTTCTGCCTCCGCTTTACCCCCACACATCTGCCCACTTGCCAGCCCACCAGCCAGCCTCCGCTGCCACCCCCCCTGGTTCTTCCCCCACCTGCCTGCCTGCCTACCTGCCTGCCTGCCACTACTTCCCCCGCCTGCCCGCCGCTGCCATTTTCTTCCCAGCCAGCCAGTCAGCCGGCCACCCTCCTTCTTCCCCTACCCACCCGCTGGCCAGCCAGCCAGCCGGCCACCTGCTGCCCCCATTTACCACCATTTTGTTTCCCCGCTGGACGGCTGGCTGCCACCACCATTTTCTTCCCTCCTGCCCATCCACGTCACTATCTGGCAGCTGCTTGAACTCTCGCGAGAGCTGCCACACATGGGATTAGCAACGGGTATGCCTACGACCAATATATATAAAGAAGATTCCAGAATTAAGCAAAGCGCAGCTGCTTAGAAAGAATATAGTGCTGTACAGGCTCAAACAAGCATTACCCTTTTGATTTACAGATGGTGGTTAAAAATACATGGAGTTTCCAGAACTAGATTTTTCCATGCATTGGGTAGCAGTTAAGTAGGGTGCTTAACATGGGTGGCAGCTGCAGCTCCCAAGATCTATACTTTATAGCAGGTGTAGGTAACCTTGGCTCTCCAGCTGTTGCTGAACTACAGCCCTCATCAGCCTGAGCTGAAGTTAATTGCAGCTGGGGATGATGGAAGATGTCATTCAACAACAGCTGGAGAGCCAAAGTTGCTACCCCTGCTTGAGAGAAAACTCAACATTACCAACATTACATCAGTGGCAGTTTCCCTTCTGAATCAGATAGGACTGTGGGGGTGATTTTTGTCAGGACCACAGTGGGGGGAAAGGGTTGAACCTCCTTCCTTGTGCACTACTGTCCTGATCTGGATCAGGCCCCAATTGTTGCTTTTAAAGTATAAAACATGCACAAAGGGAAATATATATTTAAAGTCCTGCGTAGTTTGGCCCTAATGCATTCCCCAAAGAGGAAGTGGTACTTTGGATTGGCATTGGTGATGGATAATTAGAAGCCATCAAGTCTTCCTTCCCATCCTTGGACAAGGTCCATGATATGTGTACAACTGTCTCTTTGAGATCAAGATCCTTTGTGATATTGGCTGGAGCCCAAAGGACCATCTGACTCTTTTGACAGTCACAAAGGAGAGTGCCTGTTTCTCAGTTGGTGTTTCTCAAACAGCAGCCCCAGCATGCTGCAGAAACAAATGCCACTGGAGATTCAGAAACAACAAGGCATCTTTACAGCATGGCATGGGAAATCTTTGTTTTTTAAAGGAAAGAAATTTAAAACAATACATAAGGTATTGTTCTTTGATATATGCAGAAACAGAATATATCCAAAATATAGAGAGCACTAAAATAATGAATGTGTATCTTGATATTTCATCCTAATAATTAATAAAGAGAATCAGTTTCCCAACAAAACCTGTCTAGGATGTTTTCCTCCTTAAAACTTCTATAGCACATATATTTAGACAGCAGTGTAATAAAATTACCCATGTAGGAACCTATCTAAGCACTTGCCACCTTGATTCTGATTGCAGGTATAAGTGCAATGAAGATCAGAACTTACCCTCTTCTATCATTGCAGATTAACACAGTAAAATAGGACAAAAGCAATGGATCTCCACCTGCTGCCACAAACATCAGTCAAGAGCTCTGCACAGATTTTCAGAGTCTCTTTCAAACATTTTGCATAGAATTTCCTTTAGTATTTATTGCATACACTGGAATAATTATTGCATACAAGGACTTGAGGGAAGTCTATGAATAGTACAGTGGTTAAGCCAAGAAGTCCCTGGTTCAATTTTCACCTCAGCTGCAAGCTTACTAGGCAGCCTCAATCAAGCTACTATTGGTCGCAATGTCCCCTCCCCTCATTTGCAATATGGATGATACTACTAGTCTACCTTATGGGGTTGTTGTATGGTTTAGAGATAACACATGTGGATGCTACACAACACAGATAAATGCACACTCCAACTAGGCATAGAAAGCACAAGAAATGCCCCTTTTCTTAAGAATGTGCAAGAAACTCACCGGTTGCCTTAAACGACAAAGCCAGTTCTTCCAGAAGAGAGCTTTGATCTGGTGCATCAAATGCCCCATAGTGCCTTCTCTTTTCCACCCTCAAACTGAAGATGTGGATTCTTAAAGAGTTTTAAAAGTCATTGATGACCTCAGCCAAGGAGCCAACTTGACTGTGAGCTGGTCCAGCAAAGGCAAATGTGAAAAAGGATGGATGCCTTTGTTCAACAGAGCAAAGATGGGTTTCCCTTTCTGCTTCTTGTTCTGCTGTCATAGAAGAATCTGATCTTTCCACTTGCTGCTCAGCTGTGATGAACAGTAAGGGGATGGGCTTATAGAAATCCTCCAGGGTATTTGATTCCAGAGTGTGTGTCTGTGTACTAGATTTACTTTTCAAGAACCAAAACACATAAGTATCATCCTTTACTTTTCTTCCTCGGTAGTGAGCTCACAGAATTGAGCAGCTTTTTTCTGTATTTCTTAGTGTATCCTTCATAAAAGCTGGATATGTTTCCTATCAGAATGAAAGCTTTGGTAAAACAATCAGTATGTTAGCTGATGTATTAACTCCTTATACATATAAATGTGAGTTTAGTCAGAGCTGTTTCTCACTAAACTAGATTGACCTGACTTTAACTTCATCACCTGAGAGTGTGAGAGGTAGGGGAGTGAAGCAATGTTCCCTCTAATTTTTCCCCCATCTGTGCGCAGAATGAGTTTTGTTCTGGGCAGCAGTATCAAGGCACTGTGCATGTATTCAGAATGGGGCATTTCTGATTCAGCCTGAGCAGGGTCTAAAATTAACTGAGCAGGCATCAGAAAACTTGTGAGAGCGCGCACATGCGCATGCTTTAGAGGGAACAGTGGAGTGAAGTCAAGGATTCATTTGTTCATGTGTTTACTTTTTAAAAAAACATATGCATAGCATTGCCAGGTATCCTCTCATTCAGACAGCGGCCCAGAATAGCATCACTTAATTTCCGTATTGTTACTGAGTACTCTGGGGTATCATTTTGCCATTCTGCTCGGGCTCGGGGCCTGGCCAAGTCGAAAGTCCTGCTCAATAAGAAAGCACATCCTACTGTCTTTTGCACTGCAAACAGGACAGGATGATTGACTCATTGAGCCACCAAACCCATCTGGTCTAAGCAATTGCCCAGCTCTGCCAGCTGCTAGAAACAGCCATGGCATCAGGCATTCCTTCTTTATTCAGTAAGGACATTAAAAAATATATCTGCAGAAAGGGACGAAGGCTGGTCCATCTAATCCAGCATTCCATTTCCAGCAGTGGCCAGCAGATGTTTCTGGGAAGCCCACAAACAAGGTGTTAAGGCAACAGCCTTTGTTCTCTGCCTCCAGCACCTGGTATTCAGAGTATACTATCTTTGAACATGGAGGTTCCATTTAGATAACATAGTTAACAGCTATCATAGAACAGTACTTGATTACTTTTGCTATACACAGATTCCCTGGTGTACCTATAGCACACAGCTAAACAAGCATGTGGGGATAATGGAGGTGGGGAGGTCCCTGGGCCACCGGGGTCCAAGGGCTGCCAAGGTGTCCCCTCATCCCCACTCCTGCCATGGCACGCTCTCAGCTTCCCAGCTCCATCATCCCTTCCCCCCACTGCATATGGACATAAATGCAGGCATCCCCCCTCTCCAGCTGGCGAGCACTAGGACACCTTGCCAGAATTAGCCCTGGAAGCCCTACTCTTCAATGGCTGCTCTGACTTGAAGGTGGTGCACTGAAACTTCCTCACGACACAAATGGGCAGTAGCTATAAATCAGAGTTAGTAATTGCAGCCATTCTTAGCCTGTCAGCACTCTTCCAGGATTATGATGTGTGCTTCTTGCAAGAGCTATACTCTCAGGAACATGATTTCACATCCAAGATGTTGATGCTCACCAGCTTGGAAACAGTTGACCGAACTGTGACCCACCACTCAGAGGATTAGATACATTCCCAAGCAAAGGCCTGGCCCTTTGTGCATGGAATGGAATCATCAAATTTCTGCACACACAAAAAAGCTCACAGGGATTCCAGTCGTTAGCAATGCCCTTTCCACAAGACATTCATTCATATGCTTTTAGATTAATGTGCCAGAGGTGACAGAAGAAAGGAACAAGGGGAATTAGAGGACCTCGGGGTTTGTTTTTTAAATGGGGATACATTGGCTCAGTAAAATTAAATGTGTTAAAATAGTCTCCCACAACATTAGGGTGCCATTTGGGAATGACAAGATTTGTAGTCACTGCCTCCTTTATTGATTGATTGTTCAATTTTTATATTGCCTTTTATAATGCATCTCAAGTTGGTTTACAACAGTTAAAATACTATAAAATTCCATAAAGGTTACATTTAAAACCTTACAATCAATCAAACATTAAAACCATAAAATGCCAAGAAACAATTAGAAACACATGCAAGAGAGCAGTGTTCACTCTAAAGAGTGCTCATATGCGTGCTCACAAGTTTTTTTGATGCCTGCTCATTTAATTTTAGATCCCGCTCAGGTTGAATCAGGAAGGCCCCATTCTGGATGCATGTGCGCACACACTGCCTTGATACTGTTGCCCAGAACAAAATTCATTCTGTGCATAGATGAGAAAAAACTAGAGGGAACATTGCAAGAGAGCTGAGAAACCTGGAGCCTCTCTAGGAAGTAAACGCCTAAATAAATAAATAAAAAGTCTTTAGTTGTTTCTTAAAAACAGCCAAAATTGTCACAGAGTGAATTTTTACTGGGAGAGCATTCCAGAGTCTGGGGGCAACAACAGAGAAGGCCTCGTCCTTTGTGCACAACAATCTAGCCTCTCTCAACCTCACCACACAGAGCAAAGGCCCACCTGATGATCTTGTTGGGCAGGCAGAAACCCTTGGAAGCAGGCAGTCCTTCAGGTATCCAGGGCCCGAGATGTTAAGGGCTTTAAAGGTAATTACCAACACCTTGAATTGGATCTGGAAACAAACTGGCAACCAGTGAAGCTCTTGCAGTATAGGTGTGATATGCTCTGAGCAAGCAGTTCCAGAGAGAACCCTGGCAGCTGCATTCTCCACCAACAGAAGGCTCTGAATATTTCTCAAGGGGAGCCCCATGTAGAACACATCCTTTCTCAAGTTTCAGGGCCAACTAGATATAACTGTGGTTGTGCCATGGGATGAATTGGGTCTGCTACTAAATTCCTATGGTGGGAACAATTCAAAGGGCCGAACAATTTCAAAGTGCAACAGGGACAGTAAACAGAACTGAATCCTCCTCCTGTATTTCCCCCCATGATCTGCTTTTATTTTTCTCCTCGTGGACTCTGTGGCATGAAGTGATCCCCACTAGTATAAGAAAGTTTTGTACTGGGTGGGAAAGCATGGGCAGGGAAGGGTTCTGCTCTGCCACTCCGACCTCTGCACCAGGGCTCAAATTGTCTCCCAACCCCCACATTGCTTTATAGGGAATTGGCCAGACCCAGGTTGGGGCCTGCTGCCATCATGTTTAGTTGCAGTCCCAGACCACAAGTGGTTTAGCTTTGATTCAAATAGTCCCGAACCTAGACCTCTGGACAACTAACTGGATCTACATACTGCTAGTGTCATAAGCATTTAAACAGGCCTGTGAATTAGATAGAGATGCCACAGGCAATATCCTTTTTGCTTAAACAAAGGGGAAGGGACAGCTGTTTAACCTGTGTCGATAACTTTCCTATAACTCCTGGGAGTTATTTGCACTTGGCTTCAGGCTTTGGGATCAATGTTGAGCAAAGCCACTTCAAAGTATACTTGCGACATTGAGGGAATCAGCCCCTCCCCTCTGCCCCTGGTTTTCTTTTGAAACAAGTCCACATGGCATGCTCCGTCTTTTCCTTCTAGTCGGGGGGGGCTCCTGCAGAGATAGATCTGCATTTCTGAAGAGAGCATGTCTCTTATCATGCTAATGATTTTACATCAGTGCCTCTTCCATTTGTTTTGGTGTTTTCAGAAAAAGTAGCTTAAAAACAGCATTTTAAAAACCCGGACATACACCGAGATAAGCTAGAATTCACATCACAAAGCCTGGTTTGTGTGTGGAGTGGGTCCAAAAATCTCAAAGGGACTTCGAAGTAAATTTTGCTGGTGTGTGAACATACACACTCTCTTCTGAAGGAGATTCGGGCAGAACCATGTGTGTAAAGCTTCCTGGTTGACAACTTTTTTAAAAAATGTAGGCCATATTCTGAACCAAGCAAAAGGTGAAGAACCAAAAAGCTGAACAGCTGACCACTCACTGACTGGCTCCTATGTTGGAAATTCTCTGTGGTGAGAGAATCCCTTTCTCAATATAGCAGAGTGCACAGAGGCACAACACAGCGGTAGATTAGTTAGGCATGCGTATGTGCTGAGAGTAAAGTAACTTGGAGCCAATTCATAGTATCAAATCAATATAAAAGGCATTTATTAAGAAACTCCATTCTAGATAGGAAAGTGAGGATTTAGAATCTCTAATCTATCTATCTAACTAGATGCAGATGGATTCTGCATCCTCTCTGCACATATGGTGCAGGGAGAGGAACTTGCCATGTTGCAAGGTTGGCGGGCAGGTAGCAAGAGAGAGAAGGAGGAAGGAAGTTTGAATCCCCTGAGATTAGCAATCTACACATCAAAGGGATAGCATCAGAACAGTGGAGAAGGGATGACAAATGTCTTGACCCTCTGGCCCTCTGACTCACTAGTCTGTCCTCCATTGTCTGAGGCAAGAGACAGCGCAAAGTCCTTTAACTTTCCAACACCCCCTCTCGATGTCTCGTGACGCAGCTCACAAGATTCATTTTCTCTCTCAGCTTTTCAAAGCAGGGTCTTGGTAGTGACTTAGTGAGTATGTCTGCAAGCATTTCATTTGTCGGGCAGTAGATCAGCTTGATTAGTCCATCTTTCTGCAGACTTCTCACTATATGGTACTTCATATCAATATGTTTGGTACTCCTCTTTACATCTTCTTGTTTGGAGAGTTGAATGCAGCTTTGGTTGTCTTCATACACTGGTATGGGCTGTGGTACATCTGTACCTAGGTCCTAGATGTGTGGTACATCTGTACCACACGCCCCTGGTGGCGCAGTGGTAAAACTGCTGCCCTGTAACCAGAAGGTTACAAGTTCGATCCTGACCAGGGGCTCAAGGTTGACTCAGCCTTCCATCCTTCCGAGGTCAGTAAAATGAGTACCCAGAATGTTGGGGGCAATATGCTAAATCATTGTAAACCGCTTAGAGAGCTCCGGCTATAGAGCGGTATATAAATGTAAGTGCTATTGCTATTGCTATTGCTATTCAGTAGTTGACACAGCCATTGTATCTCGTGACAGCCCTGTGCAGCTGATACATATTCCGCTTCAGTGGTTGATGATGCTACTATGTCTTCTTTTCTGCTTGACCAGCTTATCGCTCCATCTCCATAGAAAATTATGTAACCACTGGAGGATTTCCTGTCTGTTATATCTCCACCCCAGTCTGCATCTACATATGCTTCTAGTTTTGGTTGACTGTTAGCTGGCAGCTTGAGCTTAAAGTGTGCAGTACCCTTTAGGTACCTAACAATTCTTTTAATTGCATTCCAGTCCTTGACTGTTGGTGATGCAGTCTTTCTGCAAAGTAAGCCAACTGCTGTGCTAATATCTGGCCTAGTGAGTGTACTAATGTATAAAAGCTTACCCAATGCTTCACGATATCTATGGTTGTCAGATAGTGGCTCAGTTTGATTTTCTTGCTTTATGTAGTTTACTTTCATTGGAGTTGGTGTAGGATTTGCATTTTCCAGTCTGAGCAAATTTATCAAGTCTTTAATTTTCTGTTCTTGGTTGATGAGCAAACTTCCATCTTTCTCTCTTTGTACTTGAATGCCCAAGTAGTGTGCAATGTTGCCAAGTTGCTTGACTTCCACTTCTCCGTTCAGATGATGCATTATTTCCTTGCTGTCATCTGGATTTTCATAGGCAAGAATCAAATCATCAACATACGCCAAAATATAAGTCCACTTGCCATCTATGCATCTCGTGTATAGACAGGGATCCGTGTTGCTTCTTTTGAAGTTTGCTTGAAGCAGCATATCATTAAGTTTTATGTTCCATGCTCTGGCAGCATGCAAGAATGCAGTTTTCATGTCTAGGTGTTCAACATACATTCCTTTGCTAGCAGCAATACTTAACAGAGTCTTTACTGTGGTATGCTTAACCACTGGTGCAAAGGTTTCATCATAATCTTCTGATTGTGGTAGCTGGGATATTTCCTCCCATGATGAAGGTTCTGGTTGTTCCGCTGTTCTTGCAAGGTAGGACAGCCTCGGAGCTGGAACACCTCTATTTGAGCGCGTTGATCGCCTCCCCTCACCCTCTGTGGTCTCTCCCATTACCTCAGGTGTGTCTGGTGGATCGCTGGGGGTCTCTGTGTCGAGTGTGGTTGGTTCTGGATCTGCTGTCTCCTCCTCCTCAATTCCTCTGAGATCAGGAAGCATAATCCAGTCATCAGGGTGCTTGGTCTGGTTGCTTGCTTCGGTATATGCCCCCTCTGAAGGTGTAGCTCTTTCATTCTCTTCAAAACACACCGCTCTGCTTATGGTTATCCTGTTGGTGTCAGGATCCAGAATTCTGTAGGCTTTGGATTGTGCTGCATAGCCTACAAAAATCCCTTTTGTGGCCCTAGCCCTTAACTTAGTCCTTTTTTCCTTTGGGATGTATGAGTAAGCCGTGCTTCCAAAGACACGCAGATGCGTCATAGACGGCTTATGACCATGCCAAAGTTCATAAGGTGTTGTTCCTATAGGCTTTGTGTGCATTCTGTTTTGTATGTATGTAGCAGTCATGATGCCTTCTCCCCAGAATTTCTGTGGGAGGTGTGCATCAGCAAGCATGCATCTTACCATGTCCAGTAGAGTCCTGTTCTTTCTTTCTGCGATTCCATTTTGGGACGGGCAGTAAGGTACCGTAGTTTGATGCACGATTCCATGTTCTCTCAGGAACTGCTGTGTAGCGTTGGACATATATTCTCCTCCATTGTCTGTGCATAGGATCTTTGGCTTCCAGCCAAATTTGTTGCTTGCCATCAGCACATATTCTTTTAATTTCTCCAGCATTTGCGATTTTTCCTTTAGTAGAAAAACACACGTGTATTGTGAGAAATCATCTGTTATTGTTAGAAAATACTTTTGATTACCTATGGTTGCTGGTAGTGGTCCAGATATGTCGCTGTGGATCAATTCCAAGGGTTTCTTCGTTTTCCTTTCACTCTGCTTTGGGTATGGCTTGTCAGCTGCTTTGAACTCAAGACAAGAAACACAGTTAGTTACAATGTCACATGGTACAAAATCAATGCCATTAGCTAATCCCTGTTCCTTCATGTTCTGGATTGATTTAAAACTTCTGTGTCCTAGCCATCTATGCCATAGTCGCAAGCAGTTCTCATGTAGGCATGACTTGGCAAGGTTTACTTCATTAGGTTTAGAATGGGCTGGTCTTTCTCTGTCTGTAGATTCCACACAATAAAGACCTTGAGATTCAGAGCCTACAAGGCAAATTTCTCCATTCTGGGTAACAACAAATTATCCATTTTTAATATACAGTTCACAGCCTTGTTTCTCTAGCTTGGAAACTGAAATCAAGGAGCTTGAGAAGTCAAGGATATACAAAACATCTTTAAGAAAAAATGGTTTAACAGATCCATCGAGCAATTTGCAATACAAAATTCCTTCGCCTTTCTTCTTGGCTTTAATTGTAGTATTATTGCCCAAATAAACAGTCTCTTCAGGAATATCAAACAGTTCAGTATAGAAACTTAGATTTTTAGAGATATGTACAGATGACCCAGAATCTAAATAAATGAACTTTTCATCACTTTGCATGAGATTAACATTATAATTCCTGTTTAAATGTCTTTCTGTATTAAAATGATCCACATTTCTTTCAGTAAAATCGGTTGTCTGATTAAAATCCTTAGTAAAATCGGTCCTTCTTGTCCGATTCTTGGGACAGTTCGCCACCCTGTGGCCAAATTCATTAAATAGAAAACATCTAAAGGCATTAGTTCCAGTTGACCTGCTGGCGGTCATGTGACCTCTCTCTCTGGGCTGAGTTTCTTTGGCAGCAACGTAATCAGATCTCTTTGTATGTAAATGTGGGGGCCCCATGTGGTTTCCTCTTGCAGCATTCCCTCCCCATCTCGGGTTACGTCTGGAATGATCAATTGTTGCTTAAAGAGCAAAGTTACTTGCCAATTCACTCTCATAGCGTGAGTTCAAAATCTTTCTTCTGTTTGCCTCAAAACACAATGTTTCCACAGCCTTTTCAAAGCTTAGATTGGTGTGGGTTTCCAATTGGCCGATTATACTGCTATAGCTGGGAGGCATGCTCAGGAACAGAGCTTCCAGCCTCTGGCTCTCTGAAAATCGTTCTCCTGCCTCTCTAAATTGAAAAAAGAAATCTTTCAAAATTCCCACAAAAGTAGAAAAGCAGTCCCCCTCTTTATATTGGAGATCTTACATTTTCTTTCATAAATTAAAGGTGTATGCCCACCCTTTCTTCATATGCAAGGAATCTAGCTTGCTTCGCATCTCCTTTGAGGTTCCAAGATCACAAATCCCATAAAGATAATTTTTACTCACAGAAGCTGTAATCATCGCTTGAGCTTGAGCATCTCTGCGCAACCATTTCTCTTTCCAAGTTTTCTCAGCATTTGTGGATCCATCTGGCGGGGGGGGTCTCCTCAATAACGTTATGTAGTCCTTCTGCTTTCAGTGCAATCCTCAGTTGAGTCTTCCATTCCAAATAGTTGTCTGCATCCAGGATAGTAAGCCTGAGTTTCCCTTCTAGGTATGCAGCCATCCTCACTGGCTCCAAAAGGCATTTGCTGTAGATTAGCAATTCAAAGTGTCCATGCTAGATCTCAATGGATCTCCTGGAACAAACCTAACTCTCTAGTTGCAGCACACGCAGCTCAAAATACTGGGCTCCCATAACCTGTTGGAAATTCTCTGTGGTGAGAGAATCCCTTTCACAATATAGCAGAGTGCACAGAGGCACAGCACAGCGGTAGATTAGTTAGGCATGCGTATGTGCTGAGAGTAAAGTAACTTGGAGCCAATTCATTGTTTCAAATCAATATAAAAGGCATTTATTAAGGAACTCCATTCTAGATAGGAAAGTGAGGATTTAGGATCTCTAATCTATCTATCTCACCAGATGCAGATGGATTCTGTATCCTCTCTGCACATTTGGTGCAGGGAGAGGAACTTGCCATGTTGCAAGGTAGGCGGGCAGGTAGCATGAGAGAGAAGGAGGAAGGAAGTTTGAATCCCGAGATTAGCAATCTACACATCAAAGGGATAGCATCAGAGCAGTGGAGAAGGGATGACAAATGTCTTGACCCTCTGGCCCTCTGACTCACTAGTCTGTCCTCTGCTGTCTGAGGCAAGAGACAGCGCAAAGTCCTTTAACTTTCCAACATCCTATAGAAGCCTAGACATGGGCAAAGGGCTCTTTAATCCCTTCCTCCCCAGTGTAAACAGCAATGGAGACTTGGGCAGAAGGGGTCTCCCCTCTTTCATGAACCTCATCTGCTCACTCCAAAGGCAGGGTGTTTTATAGCTGCTTCTCTCATAGACACACACAAAATATTTTGTAGATTTAGCTAAAGGTTTGTTCAGAAACAACTCAAGTTTCTCCTTCTTTCCTTCCCTTTTTCTTTCTCACTCCACCCCGCACCCCCCCACACACACACACAGGATCCCCACTGGGACAAACTTCTCAAACATCACAACATAAAAAATTAGATAGAGTACAACACAAGGCAAATGGAAAGGAGTAGCAGAGAGACATATAAAGGAAAGGGCTTAGCCCAAAACCTTTGTTGTTGGAACAACAGGAGTAGGTTAAAAACTCTGAGACTTTGGATAAGAGGAGGGGATTCCAATGGGACTGGGTTATGTTGGGGTCCAGGTGGGATGTCTCTGAAGACCACATTAAGCCTCCAGGCCCCAACCTGCCTGTCCCTACTACAGTTATTGTAAGAGGAAAACATGTAAAAAGCAACCAATTATCTTAATAAATACGGAAGTGATTCTCACAAGCATGGAAAACAAGGCTAGGGAAGCCCAGCCCGGGTTTTGCTGTGCATGAGAACCACCAGGAGTGGCACAGCTCCCAACAGTGGCACGGCGGCACGCCCCCTTAGGTAGCCCACCACTTAACTCAGGTTTTCAGCACGAGTGTGCCCACAAAGTGTGTCTGCCACTGATTGTGTGTCTGCCACCGCTGCTTGCAGCCGCAGTGGACACACTCAGGATGGAGGGGCTCCCAGTAAGGCCCGTGCACTCATGAGGTGCATTATTGGGGCTCTGGGGGTGGGGCATTGCATGGTGGCGCTTCCCTACACTCAACCCCTGGAGCTGCCAGGTGAGCTGCAGGTGGACCGCAGGAGAGTTGCCGCTCCTCTGGGCACGTGATCCGCCCGCCCAGGGATAGGTAAGTGATCGTCCACGTGGAGGTTTGGGAAAATCTGCTCTCTCCACTGACCTCTTTTCAGCACTTCACACTGCTTGTGTGAGGCACTTCACTACGTTTTAGAATTTAACTCTCTCTCTCTCTCTCCCCCCCCCCCCGCAGAGATAGCCTTTGAATCTTGCTGTGAATCTCCCCCCTGCTCCCTCCCTCAATTCTACACAGAGAGAAATCTGAAATGGTGCCCCTCTCACTCATTTGAATTGCTACCTGGCAGCCATAAGTACATAGCCATGGATTGATAATAGGCCTGCAAAAACACATTCATAATGGGCAGGGATCAGCTGTTGTCAGGTATCCATGTCATGTGCAAAAAAAGGCTTTTTGTCTGACTTTCTGCTGATTCTTTTCTTTTGCAGCCAAAGTGGAGCAGCCTTCATCTTGCGCAGTATAGCTTCTATTCTTATACCAAAGAGTTTCAGATTTAATGCTTTTCTGTTCAGTGACCTCCTTTACACAGCAGCCATTACACAGCAGCCAGTGGGTTATTTTTTGTGCCTTTTCATTTTTTGATGCTGCTGTTTAATTTATTATTCCCATTCCAGATGCTGCCCTGATATTTGAATGAAGGCACAATGTTCTTTATTTTTACAGGGAACGCCTTCAAACACAGAGAAAACTCCATGGCACCATCATCATGATGCCCTAATGACCAAGAGCCTACCTTAAAATCAGTCAGAAAATTGTAAAAATGTATAAAAATCTCATAAACTTAAATATTTATTCAACATGGCCCTCTTGCTAGGACCTGGCCTTCCATAATTCATGTCGAGTGAGTGCTCATGGTTTAATTAGGTTGTCTTCACAGAAAGAAAGGAAGAATAGTTTATCCTAAATTAAACCAACCATAACCTGAGCCTCATTATATTCTGAAGGGGCAAATCCTATTACAATAATACAGAAAAACCAAAAGAGCCTTCAAAATACAGCAATGTGGTCTCTACCCATTATTTAACAAAAGCTTTTGTGGATTATTATCTATTGGCTGAACTGTTTAAAGTCTGCAGCTCTAGGCAGGAGAAAGGTTTGCAAGCAGCTACAGGGTTTTGAATGTTTATACTGTGGCTGGTCATGCTGCTTAAGAGGTACGTCACTTTTCCATGTATGGCCTGTTTCCCCGTTCAAAAAAGTGACCGGCAAAAGCTTTTTCCTCTGGCCTCATATATACTTCTCCCCTGCTTTAACTGTGGCTTGCAACCCCAATTACAAGTGACTAATACTATTTGCAATTCAGATAAACAGCTTGTTTATAATAAATATTCACGCTAATGAACCAGCACGGTGCTGGAGACCAGTGTTTCCCATAACAGGGATTCCCAGAGGTTGCTGACTACAACTCCCAGCATCCTCAGCTGCAATGTCCTTTGGCTGGGATTATGGGAGTTGTAGTTGACAACATCTGGGAATCCCTGTTACAGGGAACACTGCTGGAGGCTAACGTAATGATCCAAGATTGCATTTTAAAGCCAGTGGCTGACACACTGTGCAGGTTGTGCAAGCGTATGGAAATAATGGGCATTGTGTCATGCAACCTTACTGCCAAGTGCTGTTGCTCTAAGGTGCAGCCCATTGCAGGAGTTTACACATGCACAGGGGTGTGGGTGATGCTCAAGCCACCTGCAGCCACTGGCACAGTATGTCAGCCACCGTGCTTTGGCTGTAGTATGGTCCTGAATGTTGACTCCCAGACACGTTTTTTGAAGACTTCTTTTTAAGAGGAGGACTGAGAAATCAGGACAGTTTTCATCATGTTGGGCGCGATCATTAATCTCCAGGAACCATGCAGGAACTACAGTTAGGGCCAGCCTTACTTACAAAGAGGTAATCCACCTCAGGTAGCACATTTTGGAACATCATTAAAGATAAGCAAATTATCAATTATTTGGCTTATGTTATTATTATGTTATGTTTTTACCACCACAGTGGGAGCCATTTGGACTTTCTGCCTCAGGCACTGAAAAGTTTTCTGTTTTTTCTGTCTTACCAAACACAGAAAGACAATTATCAAGATTTTCTGGGTTTAATTCTTGGCAGCTGCCATCTAGTGGACAACTTGTAATACCAGTGAAAATTCAGAAAGAAATCTCAAGAAGTAATTTTGCTCATTGATATTTTAAACTGTTGTAAAAACATGAGCACTAGCTCCACATCCTTTGACAGATACCAGCTAGTGCCTTTTCAGTGTCTTTTTGATTGCTCTCACAGAACTGGTATGTATGTATGTATGTACTGTATGTATGTCAAGAACCCACAGACTATGTCCAAATTAAGACTCACCTGCATGACCCAGAAGTGGAAGCTAAGGTGGTGTGAGCAGAAAAACGCAGCAGGTTACACAGGCAGGTTCAAGAAGCCCAGGCAGGGCTAATTTCTAACTAGAGGAAGGGGCTCTAGAAGTCTTCAAAGCTTCAGAAGAGCATGCACATGTGTGTGTACACTTGGGATGTGCACAGAACCAGTTTTCCAGGTTCAGCCCTGGACAGGATCTGAGCCACCTGGGCTTGGGCTCAATCGAGCCAGGACTGGTCCGGTCCAGCTGCCAAGCTGGGCAAGCCGGCTCATGAGTCAGCTTAGGTGGTATATTTATAAAGAGGATTTTGGCAAGGACTCCCCTTTACAAGTAAAGGGCTTTCCAGAAAGCAAGTGCTGGCGGCGGGAGGGAAAAGATAGTCTTTTAAAAGGTAGTCTTTTAAAATGTGGCAGCAGTGGGGATGGTAGCGGCAGCCAAGGTGGGAATGGCAGAGGCAGGGGCTCCTCTAACACTCCCCCCACCGGCCTCCAAAATGATAGGCTGGGGCCTGTCTTGGGCCACTGTGCACACGTAGCCACCATTATAGTGACCTCTGTGTGTGCACAGAGGCCATTGGCATTACCCCACAATGTGTGTGGTGACACAAATGGCCTCTGCACACATGCGGAGGTCACTATAATGACAGCCATGCATGCACAGAGGCCTGAAATGGCCCGCAGCCATTGGTAAGGTAAAGGTAAAGACTACCTTTTTCCCACCCCCCACATTTACTTTCTAGAAAGCCCTTGACTTGTAAAGGGGAATCCTTAACATAAGAACATAAGAACAGCCCTGCTGGATCAAGCACAAGGCCCATCGAGTCCAGCATCGTGTTTCACACAGTGGAAAGCTGGTTCTTAAAGTTTCCTTTGCAGATTCACCAGCTGTATTGCTTCCCTGTTCAGTGCTGCTGGGGGATTAAAGCTGAATTGTTCTTTAATTGCCCCTTTGCCAGCCTTTGTCCCCAAGGAAGGCATTAAATTACTGCATTCTTTTCATCTGTTTCTTTATAGGAAAATAGCATTATTTTCCTAAGTGGAATGTGAAAATATGGAAGGAACTGGAGGTAATCTAATAAATTACAGACTTTTTTCCATTCACACACGTACACCCTACCACCACCACCACCTTCTTTCCATCATACTTAAATAGCACAGCTTTGGCTGGTCAGGGTTCTGTTTTGCTTGTATGGACTCTCTCCCTTGTGAGCACTGCCTTTACATTCAGGTGCTGCTGAATGTGAGGGTGCTCATGGGGCACAGCCAGAAGGTGTGTCAGCTGAGGGGCATGGCTAGCCGGCATGTTTTCTCTTCCCACTCCCTATGGTCAATGAATTCAAGAGAATAGCTTGTAGCTTAATGCCCATGAAGAAACAAAGCATTTAATGAAAGTAAACTGCCAAAGAAGAAATTCACTTTTTCCCAAGACGCTTCATAATAAAGTGTCCCACCAGTTTTTGTGGTCTTTCCTCATACTGCATCAGTACCTCTTGAGAGCTGGTAATTCTGTCACCTTCAAGACGATTCAGGAGTGTGACACATACCACAGCAGCTAGAAAAAATGGGAAGTGGGGTGGGGGCAGGGCGGGGAAGTATTCAAAATGTTACTTCTGCTGACACCAAACAGCAAAACTTGTTTTCCTTGTCTGCCCAATCCGCCGCTGCTTTATTGTTGTGTAACTCCATCCCCGCAACACACTTCTTCCTTTTGTGCCACGATTATTAGAGTTATTAGTAAATTTAAAATTAGTAGATTTATTATCAGATTTATTAGTAAACCATATTTCTTGTAAATCATGTGTATTCGTTTGTAAAATTGTAGCAGTATTCTTTCTACAGCACTTAGTAGAATGCTAACAATATTGCCTGATGTCCAGCACACATAACGTGGGCAGTGCCAATCCAGCACAGTGCTACCAGCTCATAATGAAGCACCAGAGGTCTTATGCTTTTGAGCAAGAATGCAAATACTTTGTGAAATGTGCCTGCACTCTGGAAGCAATAGTTAGATCATAAACATGTTGCTTGACCATCACTGATCAACACAGCTTGATAGGGATGTGCACAAAACCAGATTTCCTGGTTCGGTTTGAGTTCGAACTGGGCTCGAACCGAATGGGGCATATTCAGTTTTGGCATCCCAAACAAGGGGTCAGAATTCGAGCCAGTTCGGGCCCAGACTTACCACCTCCAAGGCCTTGGGGTTGGGGATGGTGCTGGTGGCCGCAAAAGAGTCTCTGGTGGTTCCTCCTCCCCCCACCAGTCTCCCCCAGGCTGTTTCGACCCATTTGGGGGCTGTTCCAGACATTTCTGATGTGGTGGCCAGACATTTTGGAAGCTGCTGCGCATGCACATGGGCCATTTGCATGGCTGGGTCATGACTCAGCCACGCAAATGGCCAGGGTGCATGTGCAGTGGCCTCAAAAATGGCTGCCACCCCCTCAGGATGGGTGGGAACGGCCCGACAATGGACCCAAACCACCCGTAGAAGACCGGGGGAGGCTGACGAGGGGAGGAAGATTCTTTGGGGATTTTAATACATTAACAACATTCACACATGAAGAACAAGTGAGGGCCAAACTAGATGCAACATTAATCACATGAGCTAACATCGAGAGCATTGAACCTCTTGTGAAAGGGTGTTGCACTAGAACAAAACTATTTACTTGTGCTAATCTGGAGCTTGCATTCCAGACTAGTGTTGCATTACCACATGCATGCTTGCAGTTGTGCTACAATTGTGCAACTTGCACATGCCTTGTTTATTTTAAATGGGACATTTGTGTAAGAATGCTGTTGCATAAAAGCACAATTCTTCAAATTCCCCTTTTTAAATCACAACTAAGCTAACTTCTTGCACCAGGGCAAATTGTTTGCTCTGCTAGTAGTTGGTTACTCTGGATATCAGCCATTGTTTGGTCTTGCATATTTATTTTTAAAAATGTAAATAGTAGCGCACAGGCCCAAAACTGGACTGGGATCATGATAGGGGCAAAGGGTCCAGTATGGACTGAGACCCCCATGGCTGCTATTTATACAGGCTAAAATGACAGGACAATGATGCATTTTAAGCCTCACACCCAAAGTTTGCAATTCCGGTGTGCCCACCAGGAAGTAAACACCACTGGAGTTATTTCAGAGTCAGTATGTTTTAAGTATGGATCTACAATAATACTGATTGCATGACATGACATAATTAACTAGGATTCAGCCTGTTAATAAATAGGCTAATTCCTGTACAATCATCAGGTTGCTTTAAAAAAAGAAAAAAATATTAGCTGGTTTGGAAGTGCAAATGCATGCCTGACTTAATGCATGCTTCCGTTTCCACACTTATAAAGAAACACATAAAGTTTTATGCACCAGCCTGCCTTCACTAACTATGGTTTATTAATTGAAAACCCAAGCAGTGAGCTAAAAAAAATCCTAGGAATAACTTATTGTTTTAAAAGAATAACCCAAGATCTGTCATTTTTTCAGTGTACAGAGGCTGCCACCTTTAACAATTTAACAGTTGCATGATTGGTAGAAATTCAGTGGATGATTATGTGATTGCTCACTTGGGTAGATTAATTAGGATTGTACATATGCAGCTACCTTTGATACAAGTCAGATTGCATATCGCCGCAACAATGGCAGATTCCATCTCAATATTTCTGACTCCAGCATCGTAAGCTGCCGATAAATATTTCACTTTGTCTTCCTCACTGTAGGAGCAGATTGCACCATCAAGGCGGGCTTGACCTACAAATGCATTAAATACAGATGCAAAATACAGATGCAAGCCTCCATAATAGGATTCCAAAGACTTATAATGGTTGATCAACCAAACGTGTGTCAGGAATAAATTTTTGCTGACCTGGCCAACAGAAAATACTACCAGTTCACAAACAGATAGGTATATATTTCTGGCATTACACCAGACACATTCAGATGTATGAGCCATGCATTGAGTTCACCTGCCTGTAAATGGGTACATAGCACCAAGTGCACAACATACATCAGGTGGGATCCAGTCTTCAGCAATGTGTAGTAGTGGGTGAGGGGTGTGGGTTGTAATCTTTGGTATAAGAATTGGTTGTTACAAATGTATCCTTATTTTCATCTGTGAAATGCTGAAGGGTCTGGCGTTGGCTCATCTGGGTTGGTGATCTGGAATAAGGTGCTCTGTATGCTGCACATCAAGGATTCTCATTGTTGGGTCCCCAGATGTTATTGGACTTCAGCTCCCATAATCCCCAGCCCCAGTGGCCTTTGGTTGGGGATTATGGGAGTTGAAGTCCACTAACATCTGGGGACCCAACATTGAGAATCCCTGCTGTACATTATTACCTGCTTTCCCTTTGTGACATGATTGCATTCAGAACTGTATGCCATGCCTCCCAGGCTGCTTGGCCATGCCCCCTGCACATTCAAAGCCATGCCCATGTTCTTCAATGGAATGCTAGAATGATATAGGAGGACATATCTGGATGAATAATTAGCTAGCACATGTCTCTAGGTTTGTATTTCCAGATTTAATTTTTTAAAAACCCCATAAAAATATAAAAATGGAACCTCTTTATTTTAGGTCAACATCAAAACAAAACAATGTACAACCTTTTGCTTTACTTGGTACAATTTAAGACCGGAAGATGAATAGTGGCTTTGGGTAGTGAAAATTGTATTGAATAATGAAGCACTGGAAGTCCTGGACTTTTATGCAAGAGTGCAAATACTTCAAGTAGCACAGCACACTACTCTGGAAGTGCTAGTTAGATTGGAAACATGTCACTGACACAAAAGGTTACTGTACACTGTATTTTTTTTTTTTAGGTTTATTTAAAGTATAAAAACAAATAAGCATTGAATTTATGATAAGTACAGGTAGTTGTAAATGTAATGAAAACTAATTGCGAGAAAATTTTCAACACAATAACGTTGCTGGTCATGTTAGGCTCAAACATGGCATTTTAGGTGGAGATGAAATTCAAATTTCATGTTAAAATAATGTCGAGTCAGTGCTGCGGGCGCACGCCGTGGTGATTTCCGGATTTTGGAGCATTCCGGATTTCGGATGTCCGGATTAGGGATACTCCTCACCTGTATAAATATTTGTTGTTGTTGTTATGTGTTTCATGGTACCAAGACCTCTGATGCTGATATTCAGGGGTTTTTTTCGGATGCATGAGTGCTTTTCAGTTAGAAAAGAATCCCATTTTCTAAACTTCAGGCTATCCAAATAATTTCATATGATTTACTTGTTCCTCCTATTGTTAACTGAACTCGACATGTTTGGCCAACTTTTCCAAACCCAGATGTGTTCTTTGCCTACACATTTATTTAAGTAAATGGGGCGGCACTGCATTAACTTTACCTTCATAGAAATCCAGTGTGCACATAGTATTTCCAATTACTGTGTTGAATTCCTGTAGTTCGAAGCCACACTCCAACAGGTCTTCAGCCAGGTCCTCATTTAGGTTTGTTCTGCGATATACAGATTTCCCCAGAACAACCTGTTCCAGCTGAGGCTTGAAAGAGGCATTTACAGCTTGCCTAGTGATCACTACTGATCCTGGTTCCAAACCTAGTGGGGGTTTTAAAACAAAAGTATATATTATAGGAATTTATCCATGTTCTCCATGCTTGACACAGGTTTCTATCTATATAAAAAAGAAAAATGTTAATATATCTATGGCCCATGCTGGACAGTAGAGGATGTGTGCCCACCTCCAAACTGCATCTCCTCAGTGACATCTTCTAATGAAAGAAGGCATGTAACATGGACATCATTGCAGTCAGCAGCTGATATCCAGACTAACCAAGTGCATGCACAAACATTTTGTGCTAGTGCAAGGCTGCTGTGCTACCTAGTTGTGCGAAACCAGGAGCTTGCGTTTCAGCCTAGTGTTGCATTAGTGCAAACATTCTTGTGCTGGTGCAACAAGGTGCTCAACCTGTGTGGCACCTCCTGCTAAGTAACCTCTTCTTCCATCCATTTACATGGCATAGATAATTTGCAGAAGAGCACAACTCTGGGATTTTGTGCAGCGATATTATTTCCTTGCGGTGCACAACTTTGCTCGTTGCACAAGCACTTTGTTGGTCTGGATGTCGATGTTTCCATGCCCAAGGGGCAGCCCATGAAGTGGGACAAGGAAATCCTGTTATCATGTCATGTCTTCTTTCACTAGATATTACTGTGGAAATAGGAACATAGGAAGCTACCATATACTGAGTCAGACCATTGGTCTATCTAGCTCAGTATTGTTTTCACAGACTGGCAGCAGCTTCTCCAAGGTTGCAGGAAGGAATCTCTCTCAGCCCTATCTTGGAGAAGCCAGGGAGGGAACATGGAACCTAGATACTCTTCCCAGAGTGGCCCCATCATCATAGGAACATAGGAAACTGCCATATACTGAGTCAGACCATTGGTCTATCTAGCTCAGTATTGTCTTCACAGACTGGCAGCGGCTTCTCCAAGGTTGCAGTGAGGAATCTCTCTCAGCCCTATCTTGGAGAAGCCAGGGAGGGAACTTGAAACCTTCTGCTCTTCCCAGAGCAGCTTCATCCCCTGAGGGGAATATCTTGCAGTGCTCATACATCAAGTCTCCCATTCAGATGCAACCAGGGCAGACCCTGCTTAGCTATGGGGACAACTCATGCTTGCTACCACAAGACCAGCTCTCCTCTCACCATCCCCTGAGGGGAATATCTCACAGTGCTCACACATCAAGTCTCCTATTCATAAGCAACCAGGGTGGACCCTGCTTAGCTAAGGGGACAAGTCACAAGACCAGCTCTCCTCTCAAGGAGAAGAAAATGCCGGCAAGAGACATGGATCAACAGCAGCCAAGTATGCCTTGTAATGTCTGGTATGGACATCTGAATTGCTTCCTAGGGTAACATTGCAAGCTTTGGGCGTGTGAAATGGCTTCCTCTTTTTGTGTAGCCTGGCATTTGAAAGTGCACAATAAAATCCTGATAAGCATGCTTTGATGGCTGGTGGTTCCTCTAGTTGTTGGAACTTTTGCCATCATACCCACTCCTCCAAAGTGGGAATTACTGGAGACTCTTTTATTCTGATGAAAGAAAAAGAAGTAGTCTGTAACTTTGGTTCACTTATAAAAATACAGGTAGAGCAGGTGAGAGCTAAGCAGGAATCTAAGGGAGGAGTTTCTGGAATCTGCTGACAAGAAACAGTCTTCAATAACTCCAAGAGTATGCTGTTGCATTTGGGAGATTGACAAGGCTTCAGTGCTAGGGCTTCCTCTCTTAGATTCCTGCTTAGCTCTCAGTTGCTCTCCCTGTATATTTATAAGTGAGCAAATGTTACAGATGTGCCACAAGTGTCCTCTCAAAGTAGCTAACCTGTAACACAGTCCTAAAACTTACCACATAAGGATAAGAAGCTTGCATGAAAAATTATAATATACATGTGTCACACAAATATTTCAGGGATGTATTCTGTGAAATTTCATGAGCAGCTCATTAGTAAAAGTAGATGTTAAGATGTCCAGCAAGGGCTAATATTAACAGAATCTTCTGCCAAAGGTTTTGCTGACAAAGGAAGTGATTTAGGAACCTGATTCTGTCCAGGTGTCACAATCACCAGTCTTGGAAATGCTCACTTTAAAGGTGAGCGGGGAGACAGAGGAAAAAATACCTATTCCACCAGATGTGCCAATGCGAATAATGACAACATTGGAGCATTTGGAATGATGCAGCAGCTTGGTCAGTTCATGTAACATGATCGCAATGGACGGCATCCCTATTCCATGCTGAAAAGAAAACAAACAAATTGTTCTAGTAAGAACTAATCTCCCTAATTTCCCTTCACATTCTCTACAACTGGACTAAATTTGGTTCAAATTGAGGTCCACAAGTTAAACCTCCTGCACCTCAAATTTTCACGTGTCCACCATCTTGGATTGCATTAGAAACTACACCGTTGAGGTGTCTTTGTGCATCACTCACTAAAACTGTACCAAATTTAGTTCAAATTGGTAAGATGCTCCACAAGTTAGCCCATTTGCACCTCAAATGTTTATGTGACCACTATCTTGAATTGGGGTAGATGACATCATAGCAAACTACACCATCGAGGCATCCCTGTGTGTCACTCACTAAAACTAGTCTGGCTTCCAGCCTGGATATGGAATAGAAACTGCCTTGGTCGCCCTGGTTGATGACCTACGTTAGGAGACAGACAAAAGGAGTGTGAGTCTGCTGATTCTGCTGGACCTCTCAGTGGCTTTTGAGACCATTGACCATGGTATTCTTCTGGGTTGGTTCTCTGGATTGGGACTTGGGGGCATGGCTGTACCGGTGGTTCCTCTCCTACGTGGAGGGTCACACTCAGAAGGTGGATCTGGAGAACACCTGCTCCGTCATTTGGCCTTTGGCCTATGGGGTGCTACAGGGATCTATTCTGCCTCCTATGCTGTTTAGCATCTACATGAAACCTCTGGGAGAGGTCATCTGTGGGTGTGTGCTGCGGTGCCATCAATATTCAATATAGCTGTGCCTATCATTTATGTGAGCAGACACCAGGAAAGCAGTGGATGCTTTGAACCAGGGTTTGGAGGCTGTTTTGGGCTGGATGGGGGCAAACAAGCTGACCAGATAAGATGGAAGTGCTTTGGGTTGGTAAAACCGATCATCTAAGTAGTGAGGTAAATCTGGTCTTGGATGGGGTTACACTCCCGCAAAAGACAAGTCTGCAGCCTGTGGGTGTTTCTGAACCTGATACAGTCCTTGGAGGCACAGGTGGCAGCAGTGTGCAGAGGTGCTTTTTACCAGCTATGGCTGGTACACCAGCTGCAACCCTACTTGGAGAAGTCAGACCTGACCTCAGTCATCCATGCTTTGGAGACATCCAGATTGGACTACTGCAACATGCTCTATGTGGGGCTGTCCTAGAAGATGGCTTGGAAGCTTAAGCTAGTCCAGAATGCTGCGACAAGGATGCTTGTGGGTGCAAATCACTTTACAAGCATTACACCCATCCTACAGCTGCTTCTCAAGTTATGAGTCCACTTCCAGGCTAGATTCAAGGTGCTGGTATTGACCTTTAAAACCCTACATGGCTTTGGGCCAGGGTACCTGTTGGAATGCATTCACCCATAGGAACCTGCCAGGGCTCTCTGTTTGGCATCTCAGGCTCTGCTCATGGCCCTGCCACTAACAAAGAACTGGTTGGTGGGGACTAGAGACAAGGCCTTTTTGGTTGTTGCCCCTTGACTTTGGAATGCCCGCCCAGAAGAGCTTCACCATGCTCTCTCCCTCAGTGCTTTTAAAAAACAATTAAAGACAGATCTTTTTAGAGAGACATTTTAATGTTTTATATCTGATAGGTTTTTTAGCTTTTTAGTTCTTACTTTTTAGCTTTTTACTATTAACTTTTTATTATAAACTTTTACAATTTGTAATTTCAAACGTGGTTTTAGCTTGGTCTTTTAACTTGTTTAATTATTTTTGCTTTCTATTGTATATTAATGTTGTGAGCCGCCCAGAGGTACTGGAGGGGTGGGGTATAAATATTTTAAATAAATATTTAATTCAATAATAAATATTTCAGTAAGTTCAATAAATTGAACTTGGGTCTCCTCGGTCCTAATACAGCACTCTAACTACTATACCTCACTAACTGTTGTTACCTCTTGTCCTAACTGTTCTAATATCTGAGGAACATCTTGATCTACTTATATCCACTGCTCTTGTTGCTTATGAGACCTACTGGTGATTTCAGCAAAATGTAAGAGGTGATGCATTTTGAAATAACAATGTCAGCACCTACAAAGGAAATCCATGGGCCAGGATCCATGTGCAATGTTTTTCTTGCATACCACGGCTTTCCAGATCCCCTTTCCAGCAATGGCAACCCATAAGATGTGTGGGGCTGCTGCTGGAAGGAAATCTCACCTCTCCTTCTGTGTATGCATGAAAGTGTAGTTTTTGCTTGTACAGAAGGGGTTGGAATTCCAGCCAAAGATTCATAACTGGTACACTCACACTGACTGCCAGCACGGGACCTGCTTTGTACATTGCATAGCGATCTGTTGTTGCACACATGTTGGGAAAGTCATTACTTGTTTTTTTAATTCCAAGCAGTGTAGCAATATAGGTGATAAATGCTTTCATCCGTGCAGGGCTTCCTCCGGTGCATACAAACTAGCACAAATTGATTTTTTTGACAAGAAGAGCAGGGGAGAGAGAGAGAGAGAATATTAGACGTAGATCCAGCTATTGTGAATATTTGCTCTGTTATTGTTATTATAACATCCTTCCTCCAAGCAACATATGGTGGCATGTTGGCGTCACAACAATGTTGTATGCTAGACCAAGTTAAGAGATATTCCAATGCCATCATCTCCCATTGATCTCACTTTCCCTAAACACACTGTAAATGCAGGGCAGCCCATATTGTGGCCTTCTCTCCTGCTAACAAAGCCCTTCTGCACAACTAACATTCTTACAACTAACGTTCTACTAGGGATGTGCAGAACGTTCTGAGTTGGAATGTACCAAGCTCTAAATGGGCCCTCTCAAGTATTCCAAGCTTGGAACAGAACACCCCTAAATGCGGGGTTGGGTGGGGTGTCCTGTTCCGTGCTCAGAATGGAACAAGCCCATTCTTCTGGAACATTCTGATTGTTCCAGTTTGTTCTGAGCAGCCCCGACACTCCCTTAGGACCCTTCAGCAGCTCCTGGACATAGCATTAGGGAGACCAAAAGCTGCTTATCATGTCAGCCATTATGTTTATTATGGCCAACATTCCATGCAACAGAGCACCAGCATTTTGGACCTGCTGGGGCTGGTGGTGTTTTCAATGGAAGTAGCACTGCAGGAGTGCCTGCATTCTGTTTTAAGTCATTGTGTAACTTCCCACTTCCATAATACCACCTGGACTGCCTTTCAAGTTGTAGAGCAGCCGCAGCAGGTCCCTAATGCTGATGTTCCACTCTGCAGATTGCCAGCCATTATTATTGTTGTTGTTGTTATGCCACTTTTCAACAGAAAGAGTTCTCAAAGCAATGCACATAGAAAAAAGAATAACAAGAACAGGATGGAATAATATCAGCAGCAGCAGCAGCAGCAAGAGCGCTGTTTCTAGCATGAAGACCATAGTAGGCACTCACCATGCACTAAGAGCTGGAAGACCTCTAGGGTCTTGATCTGCATCAATTCTGAACCAGATTAGCACCCTGGATGCTATGGGGTTTTAAATCCAGATATAAAATCCAGATTTGGTGGAGTTCACTTGCAACCTTGATCACAGCTTGTACTCAGATCAGAAAAGATGTACTAATGCAGCATTTATGCAGCTGTATCCATGCAGTGTCAGAGAAGCTATACCGTCAAAGCACTGATGAAAATGTACTCATGCAGCATCAGGGAAGCTGCACTCATGCAACATTTATGGGCATCCCTTGGATTAGCAACTGGTGGTCCTAGTTACAAGAAATGGCACTGATATTAACAGCTTCAGCAGCCAGAACCATTCCAGTGTGCCTGGCTGTTCTTTGTTGTGTTCCTGCTTGGATTATGTGTCCCTGCTGATGTGAAGCCTGAAGTCTGTAAGATCATCGTTCAGGTACTATGCTGAATTTAGAATTTAACTGGAGATTTAAGTAAAAAGAGGCATCGTTTAAACATTATACAGATGGCCCTCAATATTCATGGGGGTTCCATTCTCGCCTATAGGCATGAATACAGAAACTGTGAATAAAGAAACCTTGGGTCAATGGGAACTGGAGGGTTAGGTTACTAAACAAAAAAAGGGACAAAAAAGCAATGGGTGCAGAAATAAGAAAAGAAAAGGACAGTATCTTATTCTCCAGGTCTCCAGCTATGCCCCGCAAAACCCTGAAAATGGTCAAATATTCACCAATTTTTTTAAGAGCTACACAAATGGCTCTCTTCTGGAAAATGGTGGCTGGAAATATCAGAAGTCATTTCTGGGTCCTTTCTACCCTTTCAAAACTGTGGATAGGCAAATCAATTAATTTTAATTGATTTTATATCATAATTATTTTAATCATTTTATACTGTTTTTATATAGCATTTTAACTTAGGTATACCACTTAGGGATGCACATGTCAGACGGTATAGAAATATGATAGATAAATAAATTCCACCTATTTTTCAACCTGCGGGGTAATGGAGCTGGGTTGAAAAAACCCAATCGTGTATACACAAAACTGCAGATACGGAATCCACTGATAATGAAGGCCCCGTGTATAACCTTAATGGCTGAGGACAAGAAGTCAATCAGCAGGGGGGGGGGAGAAATTTCCACAATAGCAATGAAACAAGATAGCAATGAAACCCTGAGAGGTTTTTAAGAAAAGAATAAATATGCACAATTTCTCTATATATTCAGTAAGAGATATCCCACCTTGGGGCAGAACTACATATTACAAAAAGGGCTGCTGCTAAAATTGCAGCCCCATGTCAAGTTTCCCCCTCTTCCTCCCTCATGCATTTGCTCTGGCATCATTACATTTAGTATTTTCCCATTCCCAATTCCAAAGCAATGGGTGCTGGCCAGGGAGGCCAGGAACATGTGTAATTTAATGAGGCTGGGGACAAGGTTAATTGAACTACATAGGGGAAGCGCGAACTTGGTGGTAGCCGCATATTTTTTTTGCATTTCACCCGTAGGTGTCCAGGTGATCCCAATAGCCTCCTCCAGATCTAATTATAGGTAAAAGTTCCAACCAATTATAGAGTAGTCCATTCCCAGTTTCTGACAGTCTGAAACAGAAAAAACAATCCATTTCAAGCTACATAGAAGTGTAATCTTCCAGAATCAGATTTGTTTTCTTACCTTTACATCACCGAACAAGGCAGGTAAATTGTGCGTGCGAGTACCAAAAGCAAAATGATATAGCACATCTTCTTCCATCTTCTCAAAGTGACGGTTGGGGATGTGAATGATGCTTTCTCTATCAATGTAGATTGGTACGAGTTCATAGCATGGAAATAGCTATAAGTAAATGAAGCAATTTGGCTATTGCAGTGGCCAGTTACGGCACTTGATTATACCTCTGAAGGTTTTGATTCAGGTCTCTTGTTCTTATAGTATATGGCCACCTAAAAGCACTTTCTACAATGAATCAGCATTTGATTCATTGGGACCAGGAAGTCAAAAAGGAGTCAGAGGTATTCTTGGGACACAACCATTTCTGTTGAATATATAGCATTACACAATTGTATTCTGTTGCCCTCTGTATAGAAACTGGTATTCCAAATGGATGAGCTAAATAGTTCAGTATGACAGAATTCTATGAGCATAAATGCTGTTAGCTTTATTCTTCAGAGAATGGTTCAATGGTTTGTGATAAAGTACTTTTGAGCTAAGCAGACCAGGCCATGTAAGCTGTAAACTATTTCTTATCCTTAGTTTTAAGATCCATTGTTATTTGTGGTGTGTGTGCATGCACAGAGGCCATGTGCGTGCCAGCAGCTGGGAGCATGGGCATCACTGTGGGGAGCACCGGGATGGTGGCAAGCAGAGGAGGAGCAGGTATGGACCTGCTCTCCTCCACTTTAAAGAGGCTGTGTAAGTCTTCAAATTTAAAGGGAGCTGACAGAGATTCAGACAGCTGAATTGCATTTCAGCACATCCCTATCCAGGAGTAGCACAGACTTCTGAGGGTAAAGGAGTCAGAACCTCAACTCGCTCCAAGTAGGAACGCAAAAGCTGTTTATTGACAACATCAAAGGGTTGCTGTGTCAGGGACTTCTTGGAGAAGGCTGGTGGCTTTTATGCACAGGCATAGTGAATTGGCCCCACACTTTCCCTAGAGAAGTCTCTGTTTCTTAAAAGAGACCTTGCCCAGTTTCTAAAGCACTGGCTCTGCCAGTGCTGAATGGCCTCTGCTAGAACTGACAGGTCCTCAGGATTCCTCCAAGTCAGAGAAGGAGGGCAGGGCTGTGTCCTTGCGTCGTGGTCAAGGTGCTGGCTCCAGTTTTGCTGGTTCTCCTGGTGTGAGGGGTCCTGGCAGCACAGGGTCACCTGGGGTCTGGGTAATAGGGTTTTCCCACTCAGTCACATCCCCTGAACTGTCCACTTTGTCCCCCAATTAGGGAGGGGGGCATACTGGATCCAGGGTCATGATGAATAGGTGTTACAAAAGATTTGGTTCTTCCCTTTCTGAGGGCTTTCTAGGGCTTTAGGCTTTAACAAAATGACACAATATACATGTGGATACCTCTGAGAAGAGCAAGTGTGTGTCTCATTGGCTCTGCTTGTCCTTTAACAGCTCCTACAACTTATCTGAATCCTACTGAAATCACAACAATGTGCTTTTGTTTACCTCATGTTATTGTTTACCTCATATTATTGGGGGTGGGTGGGCAGGGGACAGCAGCTGTCACATATATATCATAACAGCAAGTCCAGCCTTAGATTTCTATAGAACTCAACCAGATAGAATAGGTTTTTATTCTTACTTTGATGGCAGCCTGCCTGCTGGCTTCATCTCAGTCATGCAAGGTACGGACATTATATTCAGATAGATCCTAACAAAGAAAATACAAGCGATGGAACAACAACATCACGAGGCTAGTACTAAACAAAATCACTAATAGGAGTATAATTAAAAGACAGACATTCGCAGAAGCTTCTATGAAGCAAATTATATAGCAAGACTATTCAAGGCTCTTAACCCTTTGAACTACATATTCAAAATTTGACATGGTTGAGAGCACAGTATGCAGGAATTGGTGGTGAAGGAGAGGGTTCACATGTACACACTCACCACTTGATGACTGGAACATCAATTGATGGCATGTGTTTTTAAAAGAAGCAACTATAGACTACCGATAGGCTGTTGTATCACCTGATGCCACCTTCAACACAACAGACAGGTTCACACGACGGCCGGCAGGGGAGGAGAAGCCCCCAGTTTGGATAGACAGGCACACTCCCAATTTTCATCCATGTGCTTGCAAACATTAAGGTAGGAGGTGGGAGAATGATTATGTGCAAGGTGGCAGCTGGCTCGGACAGCTTTTCCTCCTACCTCCAGATCCTTATTTGCTTGGAATGACAATTCATATTCATAAAAAATGAAAGAACCCTGGGGGGATGTCTTCTTTCCAGGTTGAAAATGTAATGCCCCTGTCTAATGACCATCTCACTTGCCCAAAGGGAGGCTGGGCCTCAAAGAAAAGGCTTGGGTTCACACAGCAGTTTGGGCTGAGATGGAAGCTAAATTTCCAAAATAAAAAGGAGACTGCTTGGGAACAGATACATGTTTGGAAGTTTGAAATCAGTAAACCTTCATGGCCTCCAAATCACAACTGGATAATAAAAAATATCTGAGCAATTTTTGAGTTTAAAAAATAGTATTTTACCTGTTTGGCTAAGAATCCAATTGCTCTCTGAAGCCACCCACTACCCCAACCTGCATCATCTGAAATAAAGGCTGACCTGATGTCATCTACTGATGATTGGCCACTTGGCCCATGACATCATAGTGTCAGAGAGAAATTCTTGTCTCTTAACATACTAGAATTTGAGGTGATTCACTGCAATAGGTTAGTAGTAGGTTCAGGAAAGACCCTACTATTGGGTATTCTTCACTCAATACATAAGCAACATATGGAATTCATTATCAGCCGTTGGAACCTTCATACTTCTAATTATCTTTGTTCAAGACAAACAACAGCAGGCCTATCTTCAACAGTGCCCTGCTTATAAACTTACCAGGCAAGTCTGTTACTGCTTGAGACAGAATAGTGGACTAGTTTGATCCAGCAAGGCAATTCTAGTGCTCTTTAGATATTTGGGGGTTTCTTTGCAAGATAATGGAGGATGGGTTACAAAAATAACTTGTTTTCACCACAGTTGATATCACATGGAAATAAAATTATAGACTGAACTGGTCTGCGTGGGAGAGAGTAGTGCGTCACAGAGAAAGGTACTGTGTCATTTATTCTAGTAAAAGTCATGGACTAGCTGAAAAACAGAAGAGAAGAGACAACTTCAGCTGCAATCAAATGGCAGTTGCTTTATTACATGTGTTTTCTTAAACATTCAAAGCTGCCTTTCCACTGCGTCAGACCACTAGTCCCAGCATTGTCTGATCTGCTGGGCAGTCGCTTTCCAAGGTCTCAGGCAGAAAAGGATCTTTACCATTCCTACCACCTAAAGTACTTTTAGTAGGAATACTAAGATAGAACCTGGGACTTGCTGCATGCAAATCGTGTGCTCTATCACTGAGCGATGGCCCCCTTCTCACAAAAGTAGCTGAAATAGAATGAATTCAAAGTGTGTGGAATATATGCAGGTTGCGGAACTCAGATTTTTTTAATGCAAAATGTTGGGGGTGGGTGTTGGGGGGTGGGGTTGTTTTGCAGGGTTAAGCATCCTGGACATTATAGATGTAAAAGTTAAGCATATTCTTTATAGTTATGAGGATACATTGAATAAAAGGGGGTCTTTTAAACCCCCAAATTTGGTTCCCAGTTATTTTAAAATTGATTAAAATTGACACTTCTTTGAATATCTGTCCTGGAACTACCTGTCTCTTTTTCGATACATAAGCAGCAATAAATACTTAGAAAACCAATAAATTCGCACATTTTTAAATACAAAAACAATATGAAAATAACCTGCAAGTCTTGTTGATAATAAAATTGCTGCTTTGGTGTGTTAAACATCCATTATATAAATATCAATATAATGTTCAATGTTAAATAAATCACATGAGTTTATCTGGGGAAATTGCTGAGTCATGAACAACAGAAATCTATGAGTCAACTAAAGTTTCTTGGGTCAACTAAAGTTAATTGTTTCTAAAGCTACAGTTTTAGACACACTTACTTGGGAGTAAGGTCCACTGAACTCATTGGCTGACATGTTCTACAGTGCTACAGGTACAGAAGAAGCACTGTGGAATTGAAAATAAGCTGATGCACAACTGTGCATCAGCCTTGTTGCACAGTCCAGCTGCAGTGGAGTGGGGAGTGATTTCTGGAGCAAGTGCCCCTCACACCAGAAATATTTTTCACTTCTAGGAATATGTCCCTGATGGTTGTGTAATCCTCAGGGACATGTTCCAGGAAATGAAAAGTCCTTCTGGAGGGAGAAGCAAGCACTAAAAATTGCTTCCCCTCCCACTCTGCTGGGTTGCACAACAAGGCTGCACTACAGCTCCATGCCAGTCTCTTTGCTTCTCCTGTGTTCATAGCACTGTGAAACATGTCAGCCACTGAGACTTACTTCTTACTATACAGCATGCATAGGATCATGCTGAAGGTCCCATTGCTTTCAATAGAACAAGTCTGCCATGACCAAATTGGTTTCATGTTCTACTGGTTTCATTCAACAATCATGTTCCACTGGTTTCAAATTCAATAGGACTTGAATCAACACAGTTTCCTCTTAATAGTAGATTTTATAATATATTCAGACTTCAAAATATTTGTAACTCATTAAAAATTATGCCTGTTGAGTCTTAGAATTACAACATAGTGCTATGAAGAATTAAGCTCAGTGCTACTGCGAATGCAGTTATAAAGTACATTTTCATCATAAATTCAGATTTGAAGAAATCCTGAGTTTCTATGTACAGTATAAAGAAGGTCACTTTTTCCCAAGTTGCTTCATAATCAAGTGTTCCACCAATTTCTGTGGTCTCTTCTGATATTCACTCAGTACATCATGAGGTGTGGTGATCTGGTCGCCTTCAAGTCGGTTCAGAAGTGTGACACATACCACAGCACCTTTAAGGTTTATAAAACAGAGCCACAAATACCCAACAGTTAGTTCAAAATAACACTGCAAACAATGGGAAAGGACAACAACATGCTTCTTCACACAACCATTGTAGGAGAACACCCAGCCTGAGTAAGTGCAAGGCCCCACTCCCGACTGGTGGTCATGTATTTGCAAACATCAAGCGAGGAGGAGGGGAGCATGAGCATGAGCATGTGCAACATGGCAGCTGAGTAGGACGGCTATTCTTCCTACCTTGGTCAAATGCTGGGGATGGAATCTGGGCAGTGTGTACTCATCCTACCCAGCTGCCACCTCCCACATGATCACACTCCCCTCCCACCCTTGATATTGGTAAACACATGGCCATCAATTGTGTCCAGGCCCAGATCTCCAGCCCAGGCTGGGCACTTCTCATACCCTGCCAGGAGTGTCAAGAATGAGCCCACTGCCTTATATTTCTACCATCAGAGGCATCTGATTGACCATTGTAGAAACAGAATGCTGGACTTCATGGACCCTCGGTCTGATTCCAAAATGATTTCCTTCTGTTCACCCTTGAGCCTAAATAATTCCCATTCAAACCAACCTAGCTCTTAACTATACATTCTGCATTTCTAGCATTTTTTGAACTTCTACTGATGTTAGTTAGGATTAACTGAGGCTGCCAAATATCTCACATTGACTACTCAGAACCAAAAGGATCAAACCAAAAATTAAATAGTAGTAGGAAGCAATGTATACCACCCAGCAAGCTGCATCGGATCAAACATACAGACTGAACTCTGAGGCATGTTTGGTCAAAATAAGAGAAGGCCAAATGGGGACAACACAAGAGTTGTTAAATATGTTTGTGTTTCCCGTGGCTTCTGAGAGTGGGACAAAAGGCTCATTGTGAGCTATGGAAGAAAAATTTAGCTTGAGTCAGAGATGTATAGTTCTTCTATTGCAAAGGAACCTTTTTACATTTTCTGGTCTGCCAAAAACATCTTTCATATCTGCCACAGAGCCCCTGTGCATAATGGAAGGTTCAAGGATATGTTATTGGTTGCACATTCAGTTCATGGGAGTGTAGTCCAGGCCTCTTAGTTCTCATCATTGCATTTCATGAACTGACAGTACATCCTGAAACATACCTAACATTACAGAAGATCAGGAGTGATGGACAACCTGACTTTCTGGGAAGCTTGTCTGCTGTTACTGATTTTCTCAGTGATTAACACATGATAAGCTTCTGAGGAACCCCAGAGTTCTCTGGGATACCATTTGAAAAGCATAGGACTACAGGGTTCAAAAGTAGTGTGCAACCTGATATTTATTTAGAGCATAGATTAAAGATCAGAAATAGTAGTTGGAAACATCATCTAACCATATATACAAGTAGTTAGGAAATAAAAGAAGTTGTCAACCCTTCCACCATTTCATTAAGGATCTACTGTGACTTTAAAGCCACTTGATATTTTTCAGATACCTCTGTAAAAGAGTTTTAAACACAATTCAAATAACTTTAGCTGAAGCAAAAACAGGATGAGCAGTGGTCCTTTTTTCAAACCACCTTCCACTCTTGGGAAAAACTATCATCTGTCATCAGTTATTAGGTAAGTGGTGGTCTAATACATATGGACCAATAATTATTCTTTAAAAGCATTAAATATATATTTGAAGCAAGTGGATTAAATAAGACTGCACTCATGCATTTACCTCTGATACCACAAAGATTGCACATGGCTGCAAAAACAGAAGATTCCATCTCAATGTTTCGGATGCCAGCCTTATAAGCTGCCTGTAAATACTGCAGTTTCTCTTCTTCAGTATATAAGCAGATTGCACCATCAAGGCGAGCTTGACCTACAAATTTATTAAATACAGATGCTTATAGGAGTAGCGAAACCTCTATAACAAGGCCTCAAACAATTGAATTGCCTAATTAACCAAACTCCCCTTAATGCCTTACTCTGGAAGTGAGTTTTACTACCAGATTCATCACTAGAAATAGCAGTAAAAGCTATTTACTGCTACTGCTATAACCCCTGCTAATTGAGCAAAGAGACACCTTTTAAAGTGTCTCCACGCTGGAGAGCCAGCGTGGTGTAGTGGTTAGAGTGCCGGACTAGGACCGGGGAGACCCGAATTCAAATCCCCATTCAGCCATGATACTAGCTGGGTGACTCTGGGCCAGTCACTTCTCTCTCAGCCTAATCTACTTCATAGGGTTGTTATGAGGAGAAAACGCAAATATGTAGTACACTGCTCTGGGCTCCTTGGAGGGAAAGCGAGATATAAATGTAATAAATAATAATAAATAATAATAATTATTATTATTATTATTCGGGCAATTTCCTTGCTGTTCAACTGGAAGCTGTTTGTTAGTTAATAAGTGTTGCATCACTTCATCTGCTATTATTCCAGTTAATAATTTGAACATGGTTGGCAGGCAGGTTATCGGTCTATAAGCAAAAGGTGCAGTTCCAAGTAATTATAGAAGAGCACCTCAACACCATAGGGGCCACAGAAATCACCATCAGCCAGTTACAAAAAGCAGCTTTACTGGGAACAGCCTATATTCTGCGACGATATCTATAACAGCAGCAACAACATTGACAATAAAATTCAGCCATCCCAGGTTCTTGGGAAAGACTCGAGATCTGGATAAAACAAACCAGTCAATAACACCTGTCTGACTGTGTAAACAAGAAATAATAATAATGTGATGGTATATTTAGCAGGGGGAAAGCAACTGGCCCTATCCAACCCAGCACAACATTCCTTCAGTGGCTGTTGCTGGTATCTGCCTTATGTTTAATTTTAGATTGGGAGCCCATTGGGGACAGGGGACCATCTTATTTATGTATTATTTATTTTTCTTTGTAAACCGCTTTGAGAACCTTGTTTGAAGAGTGGTATATAAATAGGAGGAGGAGTGCCATGCGGAGCCCCGTAGGGCATTCAGTCCAGAGCAAAGGGCAATTTAGGAAGCTAGAAAAATGCTCAAAAGGATGAGGATGCTGTATCTAGGCATATATGTATCTAGGCAGATCTGATAGTAGGAAACTTAGGCTTGGAGGGGAGAATTTTTAGAACCGGGTTATTATCTCAGTGACTGACTACTGTCAAATTCCGCTATTTTAAGTTACAGCATAACCTAAGTATTCACTAAGTGTGCTTGCTAACTGGAGATCATTCCCACAGTTGCACAGTGAATCCTACCCTCTCTTCAGCTCCACAGTTGAAAGGTTTCCACAGCTTGTCACAGTTACCAAAGGGAAATAGCGCAGTTGCCATGGTGAAGGTGATAGAACCATGTTTCTATCTAATTCCACGTTAATCTAATCCCACACAAATAGCAAATGTTGTGCACAACACCTGGTAATCTAAATATTGCATCTCCTTGCTCTTTTGCTTGGTTTCTTATCCAGATAAATGGGGCTGCACTGCATGAGCCTTACCTTCATAAAAATCCAGAGTGCACATAGTATTCCCAATGATTGTGTTGAATTGATCTAATTCTTTGGAACACTCCAACAGGTCTTTGGCCAGCTCCTCATCTAAGTCTGTGTTGCGAATTACAGACTTCCCCAGGATGACCTGTTCAAACTGAGGTTTGAAGGTGGCATCTACAGACTGCTTGGTGATCACCACAGATCCTGGCTCCAAACCTGCATTTAAAAAGGATATGCAAATATGTTTCATATTTATGTCTAGACATCACAAACCAATAACGTAAAACATTTTTTCTTTAAAGAAAACATTTAAACAACGTTTAGAAGAAATACCTATTCCACCAGATGTACCAATGCGAATGATGGTTACATTAGAGCACTTGGAATGATAAAGCAGCTTTATGAGCTCATGTAACATGATTGCAATTGAAGGGATCCCCATTCCATGCTGAAATGAAAAACAGGAGGGGGCGGGGAGGAAATTCACAATGAATTCTAACATATCATTTATTGCCTTCTGTTTATAACACAATAGTCTGGATTATTCTTTGTTGCTGCTCCTAGACTCTGGAATGCTCTCCCAGTGGCCATTCGTTCCTCGGACTCCATCACGGCTTTTAGAAAGCTTGTAAAGACTTGGCTTTTTACCCAGGCTTTTACATAACCTTTTTTACTGCTGCTTCTGTGTGTTTTTATCTGTTGTATTGTTTTTATGCCTGTTTTTCTATGTTTTTATACTTTTTAGCTTGATGTTTTTATTGTCTTTTTATTGTATGTTTTAACTTTTTTGCATTTGAGGTTGTCTTTTAACGAAAGGCGGTATATAAATGCAAAAATAAATAAATAAATAAATAAATAAATAAAGTACTAACCATGGGTGTAGCTATAATTGAGCAAAGGGGTTCAAAGAACCCGGGGGCCCCAGCTCCTGAGGACCATCCAGCTCCATCCCTCCCTATTTTCTTCATTATTTCCCTCACTCTGAGAGGCCGCCGGAGAGAGGGACGGGCACAGCTCCCCTCTCCCCTAGCTACGCCCCTGGTCCCAACTCTAAAATTCTATGATTCTATGTGTGAATGATTCATCCTTGCCAAAGTGAGGGGGGCTGGATCTGGACATTCTGATCATTTTGCCCAATCTTATAATTCTATTAAAGCTGGATACCAGTGGGGTGGGGATCTATCCTGAACTCTTTTTTGTTTTTCAACTGCTGCCCTACCACATTATGCATTGTAAAATCTTTTGAAAGCTGCCTCATTTTTAAAAGCAATGTGTGTTACAGGTTGTTATTTGAGAAGCACAAGTCCCCACCCCAGCACCAGACCAGGGATGTGCATGAATCACATTTCGAGATGTGATTCGGAACACATCCCCTGCCCCTTTCAAACAGAGGAGAGCAGGTGCATACATGCTCCTCTGCCACTTGCTGTCACTTCCTGAACCAGCAGTGCTTCCTTCTCCCAGCTATCTTCACATGCGAGCAGCGCTCTCCCCCAGCTGCTGGCATGCACATTGAACAGGGGCCATTTGTGTGGTTAGCTAACCATGCAAAAGGTAATTGTGTATGTGCAGAGGTGATCTGCATGCCTGTGTCGCACAGGGGCAGCTGGGGGAGAGCACCATCAGTATGTGAAGATAGCTGGGAGAAGCACCACTGATTCAGGAAGTGATGGTGAGCAAGGGTGGAGCAGGTATGCACCTGCTCTCCTCCATTTTAAAGAGGGAGGGGATGTGTTCTGAATCGCATCTTGAAACACGATTCGTGCACATTCCTACACGGGACACACAAAACAAGTTGTATTGTGCAGATCCCTCCCTAGATACACATATGACTCTAATATATGATAAGGGTAAGCTCCTTCAGAGATTTTTAAATAGACAATTTTGTTGTGACTATAAAACTTCAAACAAAAAAGAATCCTCCATTTTTTTCTCACCTCATAATAAAGGTGAGGAAAGACTAATCTTTTTTCCTTTACAAACATTGACACATGAACCACATATGCTCAAATCTTTAGCACACTTACACTGGCTGCCAGCACAGGGCCTGCTTTGTACATTGCATAGCGATCCGATCCTGCACAAATATTGGGAAAGTCACAACCAGAGTTGCCAATTCCCAGCTTTTCAGCAATGTAGGTGATAAAAGCTTTCATCCGTGAAGGGCTTCCTCCAACACATACAAACTAGTAGAGGTAGCATTAACAAAGAGAGAGAAAACTGTCAGAATATTACACATCCTACTGGAGTGTATGAACAGTAAATCACAGACTCAAAAAAGGTTAAAAAAAAAAGAACAGTTCATATTATTTCTAACAATATTTATTTCCATTGCAATTTATTTATTTATTATTTATTTATTAGATTTATATACCGCCCTTCCAAAATGGCTCAGGGTGGTTGACAGCATAATAAAAACAATTAAAACAAATTAACAATTAAAATCAAACTATTAAAACAATAAAACCAATAAAACGGCTAAAAGCCCTGAAAATCAGGGCAACAATTAAAAACAAATTAAAAGAGTTAATCATTTAAAACCCTGGAAGGCGAGGCCAAATAGGTAGGTTTTAAGGGCTCTCCTGAAGGACAGCAATCATCTCAAATTACAAATTTCTTCCGGGAGTGCATTCCACAGCCCAGGAGTAGCTACAGAGAAGGCCCGCCTCTGCGTCGCCACCAGATGAACCAGTGGCAAGTTGGAGACGGACCTCCTCAGATGATCTTAACGTGCAGTGGGGAATCATGTAAAAGAAGGCGCTCTCTTAGATAATTCGGACCTAAGCCATTCAGGGCTTTAAAGGTAATAACCAGCACTTTGTATTTTGCCCAGAAACATATCGGCAGCCAGTGTAGCTGTTTCAAGACAGGCATAATATGGTCTCTCCGGGTTGCCCCAGAGACTAACCTGGCTGCCGCATTCTGAACTAACTGAAGTTTCCGGACTACGTACAAAGGCAGACCCACATAGAGCACATTACAGTAGTCAAGCCGGGAGGTTACCAGCTGATGCACCACTGTTTTGAGGTCATCCTCTCCAAGGAATGGGCGCAGCTGTTGAATCAGCCGAAGCTGATAGAAAGCACTCTTGGCCATGGCCTCCACCTGAGATATCAGGGTGAGGCCTGGGTCCAGGAGTACTCCCAAGCTGCACACCTGCTCCTTTTGGGGGAGTGTAACCCCATCCAGCACAGGGAGATCTAACTCATCCCTCAGATTCTGAGCCCCCACAATGAGCACCTCCGTCTTGCTTGGATTCAGCTTCAATTTGTTCTCCCTCATCCAGCCCATTACTGCCTGCAGGCAGGCATTTAGAGAATGAGTGCCATTTCCTGAAGATGAAAAGGAGAAGTAGATTTGGGTGTCATCAGCATACTGATAACACCCAGCACCAGATCTCCTGATGACCTTACCCAGCGATTTCATGTAGATATTAAAATGCACTGGTGACAGAATGGAGCCCTGGGGGACTCCATATAGCAGCTCCCGTTTTGAGGAGCAACTGTCACCAAGCTCCACCATCTGGAATCTACCCGAGAGATAGGAGCGGAACCCCTGCAAAGCAGTGCCCCCTATCTCCAACTCCCCCAGGCGATCCAGAAGGATACCATGGTCAATGGTATCGAACGCTGCCGAGAGATCCAGAAGAACCAGCAGAGTCACACTCCCTCTGTCAATTCCTCGGTAAAGGTCATCCATCAGGCCGATCAAGACTGTCTCAACCCCATAGCCAGCCCTAAAGCCAGTTTGAAATGGATCTAGATAATCATTTTCCTCCAAGACTGCCTGCAGCTGGTTGGCCACCACCCTCTCAGTCAATTGTATCTTATTTATGTGTTATTTTTCTATGTAAACTGCTTTGAGAACTTTGGTTGAATAGTGTTATATAAATATTTGTCGTAGTAGTACTAGAAGAAAAATACAATATTATTTTCATGTGTTGTATATGGGGCTGACTTTGAAATTATTCAAGAAACTGCAGTTGGTCCAAAATATGGCCACAAGATTATTAACTGGGACTGGACATTTTGATCATATCATGCCAGTGCTTCGTCAGCCACACAGGCTCCCAGCCTGATTTTGAAAAAGTGCTAGTTTTAACCTTTAAAACCCTAAATGGCATGGGACCATGTTATCTGAGAGAGTGCCTTGCCCCTTATGTCCCAACTTGGACCTTAATATTTTCTTTGAAAACCTTGCTTCAAATGTCTCTGCCATATGAGGTGAGCTACTAGGGAGAGAGAGGGCCTTCTTGGTGGTGGCAGCCTATCTATGGAATAAGCCTCCCCAGTGAGGCTTGCTCATTGTCATCACTTAGTTCTTTTAGATGCCAGGTGAGAACCTTTCTGTTCACTCAGGCTTTTTAAAATTGATTTGTAAAGATGTTTTTAAATGTTTTGTATTATATTTTGTATTTTCTATTGTAATTTGTTTGGTCTGAGCTATGTGTTTTAATTTGATGTTTTTACTGTTGTGTTGAACTATTTGTTATGGGGAGCTAACAAATAAAGATTATTATTGTTGTTGTTACTGTATTTATCTGAATCCAAGACTAGGTTTCAATTCTTTGATGCTAGAATTGGGGGGTTTTCTTAAATTTGGGAACCACGTTAAGTAGCACAGCAGGGAAATGCTTGACTAACAAGCAGAAGGTTGCAAGTTTGAATCCCCACTGGTATGTTTCCCAGACTATGGGAAACACCCATGTCGGGCAGCAGCGATATAGGAAGATGCTGAAAGGCATCATCTCATACTGCGCAGGAGGAGGCAATGGTAAACCCCTCCTGGATTCTACCAAAGAAAACCACAGGGCTCCATGGGCGCAAGGAGTCGAAATCGACTTGACACCACACTTTACTTAAATTTGGAGACCTCTTCCTTTTGGACAAATACAGGTCTAAGCTTTACATAAACTGCATTTTTAAGGGGGTCATCTTAAATTCAGAGGAGTCTTATATTCAGGTAGATATAGATATTATTATTTCTTGTTTACACAGTCAGACAGGTGTTATTGACTGGTTTGTTTTATCCAGACATCAAGTCCTTCCCAAGGGCCTGGGATTTTATCATCAATACTGTTGGTTATTATAGATATCGTCGCAAAATATAGGCTGTTCCCAGTAAAGTTGCTTTTTGTAATTGGCTGATGGTGATTTCTGTGGCCCCTATGGTGTTGAGGTGCTCTTCAAGTTGTTTTGGAATTGCACCTAGGGTGCCAATCACCACTGGGATTATTTTGGTCTTTTTCTGCCACAGCCTTTCAATTTCAATTTGTAGATCTTTGTATTTGGTGATTTTTTTCTATTTCTTTTTCTTTTATTCTGCTATCCCCTGGTATTGCTATGTCAATTATTTTGAGTTGTTTTTCTTTCTTCTCGACTACAGTTATATCTGGTGTATTGTGTGGCAGATGTTTGTCTGTTTGTAGTCGGAAGTCCCATAATATTTTTGCATCTCCATCTTCTACCACTTTTTCAATTGTATGGTCCCACCAATTTTTGGCTACAGGTAGCTTGTATTTTTTGCAGATGTTCCAGTGTATCATCCCTGCTACCTTGTCATGCCTTTGTTTGTAGTCAGTCTGTGCGATCTTTTTACAACAGCTGATTAGGTGGTCCACTGTTTCATCTGCTTCTTTACAAAGGCAGCACTTCCTGTTGTGGTGGATTTTTCGACTTTTGCTCTTATTGCATTTGTTCTTAGTGCCTGTTCTTGTGCAGCCAGTATTAAACCCTCTGTTTCTTTCTTCAAGTTGCCATTCTTAAGCCATTCCCAGGTCTTGGTAATTTCTGATTTTCCACTTATATTGTGCAAATATTGACCATGCAGTGGTTTATTTCTCCATTTTCTGCTCGGTTTTTGACTTGTTCTTTCTTGTAGGCCTGCTTTCTTTCATTGGTGTTTAACAGTTTCTCGTTATTGACCATTTGAAGTGCATCTTCTTCACTGTCCTTGATATATTCTGCAAGGCCTCTTTTCTCCTCCTCTACTGTCTGATGGACTTGCAGCATTCCTCTTCCACCTGAGCTGTGAGGGAGGTATAGCCTATCTACATCACTGCGGGGGTGCAGAGCATGATTGATGGTCATGATTTTCCTGGTCTTACGATCTAGCGTTTCTAGCTCTGCCTGGGTCCAGTCTATTATTCCTGCAGTATATCTGATAACAGGTATAGCCCAGGTGTTTATGGCTTGTATGCTGTTCCCGCCATTGAGTTTGGACTTGAGGATTTTTCTAACTCTCCTGATGAGGATTTTTCTAACTCTCCTATTCACTTCCAATTTTTCTTTTAACTTCAGTGTGTGCAATGTTATCAGCCTGGAGAATGCCCAAGTATTTGTAATGTTCTTTCTCTTCCAGATTCTAGATGTTGCATCCATTGGGCAGTTCTATTCCTTCTGTTTTTGTTATTTTCCCGCTGTTCATTATTAATGCAGCACACTTGTCTAGTCCAAACTCCATTGCCATATCGCTACTGAATATACGGACAGTGTTTAGCAGTGATTCGATTTCTGACTGGGACTTTCCATACAAATTCAGATCGTCCATGTACAGCAGATGGTTGATTTTACTTGATGTTTTAGAAGTTTGGTATCCGAGGCCTGTTTTGTTTAGTATTTGTGAAAGTAGAGTCATGGCGATTACAAACAACAGAGGGGATAGTGTGTCCCCTTGGAAAATACCTCTTCTAATGCTAACCTGTCCAAGTGTCTCACCATTGATTGTACTCCAAATGCTCATTGCTTTTTAAATAAATATCTGAATGTTTTTGCTGACACCAGTTATTTCTAAACATTTTAGTATCCATGTGTGAGGCAATGAGTCGAAGGCTTTCTTGTAGTCAATCCATGCAACACTTGGATTGGTTTTTCTTCTCTTGCAATTTTCTAAAATAATTTTGTCAATCAGCACCTGGGAGTGGTTTTCCATCCATCTGGCTCTCGGAATGTACACCAAAAACATATTATCCAGAGCGCTCAAACCTCAATAAACTGAATCAAGTCATTTCACTTCTCACGTGGAGCTAGGTATATACCTGTTGCATTAAAACTATTTGCTGCCAAAGTACTTTCGCAAATAATGTGTGGTTCACAGTTAGGTACTTTTACTAATTTTGCCATGACTGAATCTTTGCAAACTAAATTTATAAGAAGTATACTTCAACTTCCAAAGTGTGTCTCAAATTCTGTTATTAGAAGACAGGTGGGACTGACCACAATCGAATCATGTTATTGGAAAGCTATTATACCTTTCTGGCTAAAGCTTGTATTTACAAAGGTTGGGTTGGTATACCTTATCCTGGAGGATTCCTTTAAATCTAATTGGGAATTAGGAATCATGGAAAAATTATCAGCATATGGATTCTCCTCAATGGAGGTAACCAGATTAGGATTTGATCGAGCTAAGCACTTGATTATACAGCATATACAGGATATAGAGCTGCAAATGGGACAGGCAAATTTACCGAGCGGTATATATCTTGGTAGTCAGAATATTGAGCTAAAGCCAGCTCCATATTTAAGTAGTGATTTGATACCAAAGTTCAGGCAAGCCCTTACCCTTGCCCGACTAAATGCTCTACCTACAGCGGTCCTATTTGGAAGATTCACAGGCACGTCAAGTGTATCTAGAGTGTGTCCGTGTGGATCTGGCCATATTGAAACAACCGCTCATGTCCTGTTGTATTGCGATTATTATAGAGAAGTAAGATGTAAATTAATAGCCCCGCTTTTGAATAATTTCCCTGGTCATCAAGATGAATTTTATTTAAATTACTGGCTTACCAATCTAAATTCTGATGTTGTATATATGGTGGCTAAATTTTGCTATATAATATGTCAAATACAGACTCACATGGTGTAATGAACTTTTATTGCTGTTTTTATCTTTTTTTAAAAAAACTGTTTTTAGCTTATTGAACTGGTCTATGACCAAAATAAATAAATTGATTGATTGATTGCTTTGCCCTTTCTGTGCCCGCCTCAATCCCCCCCCCCCCATGAAAAAGATTTAATATACTGTCCAATCCACAGACTCAGGGCAGTGTACAAAGCAAGAACAGCATCCAAGGTTAAAATAAAATAAAATAAAATTTAAAGGGCAAAGGCCTCGCGGAAAAGAAATGTCTTCAATGAGGTTTTAAAGGCTGAAAGGGAGAAGGCAGATTGAATTGGGCGGGGTGGGGGGAGAGAGAATTCCAAAGTGAAGGGGCAGCAGCAGCAGAGAAAGCCCTTCCATGGGCCTAGTACTATGGACCTCTCTGAGACTAGGGACTGAAAGAAGGGCAACCTGAGAAGATCTCAGGACTGGTCGGGAGAGGCAGTCCTGAAGGTAAACAGGCGATATAGTCAAGTCAAGTCAAGTTTTATTTACGGTCCTAGACCAAACAATCCATGCATGCAAACAGCAGAACAATTTATAGAAAACTCTATAGGTTCTCATTATACATCTTAAAAGCAATATAACAAAATTTGGCTACGGAGTTAAAATTTAAAACATTTTCATCAGAAAGTAAGTATTTAACAAGTTGTTCAGCAGATCGATCTGTCTGTTTACAGACCAGAGGTAAAATTAAGTGCTCCCTTGGTTGCCTATGTAATTTACAGGATAAGAGAATATGCTCAATAGATTCTATTTCCCCACTGCCGCATCTGCAGTAGCGTTCTTCCAAGGGAACACCACTGTATCTCCCGGCTAATAATGCAGAGGGAAAAGAATTTGTTCTCGCCCTTGTAAATGCCCACCGGAATTTGCTGAGTGTAATATGGGACAAATAATTTGCTGGTGAAAGATCCCATCTAGTTCTTACTCCTTTGTAGAATTCTGTCAAAGAGGCCCGGTTATTTTGCAATTCAATATCTGTCAAACGCTGTTTTACTATTCTTTTCGCATTTGACAAGTTTAACTCCAGCAGTTGTTCAGGGTCTATTCCTAGAGCAGCAAGCTTTTTGCTAACTACAGTGCACCACTGCGGTTGTGGGTTTAACGATAGAAACTGAGGAATTAGGCCCACCGGGTGTAGGTGGACTCTCAACCAAAAGTAAATAATTAAAAGCCAGGCACGAGATTCAATCTTTATGAGGCCGGCCTCCATGCGCAGTGTTACATTTGAGGTGCATCTTGTAGTCCCAAAGATAGCTCTCAAAAAGCCTGATTGAATTCTTTCTAGCATGTCAAAATTCGCATAAGGTCCCAGTTGGATCCCGTATAAGAGCTGAGGGATAACCTTTGCTGAATACAGTTTTAAAGCCGCAGGACTGAAACCTGCTCCCTGTGTTCTGAAAAATCTGTTAATTGCCACCACACTGCGTGTTGCTGAGTCAGCTACCATTCTCATATGTGCCGCTCTCCCAGCATTTTGTTGAAAAACCACCCCAAGATATTTTATTTGATTGACCTGTTCTAATTTGTGTCCATCCAAGGTCCATGTAAATATCCTTGGTTTATTTTTAAAGCACATAATTTTAGATTTATTATAATTGATCGTCAAGTGTTCCTCTTGGCAATAAGATGTTAGAACATCTAAAGCTCTTTTGAGCCCGACCCTGGTTTGAGATAAAATAACCGCGTCATCCGCATACATCAGGATCGGGATCTTTTTGTTGGCTAATTTAGGTGCATGGATATCAACATTTTGCAGCCGATTAATCAGATTGTTAATATACAGATTGAATAAATAGGGGGCCAACACACACCCTTGCCGCACACCTTTCTCTGTTGGAATTAAATTGGTGAAATTGCCGGCAGTGTCCAAACGTACTCTTAAAGAGGAGTTCTCATGGAGCTTGATGAGCAATAATAAAAGCCTTTGATCTATAGATGTACTAGCCAATTTAGTCCATAGTAGACTCCTTGAAATTGAGTCAAAGGCCATTTTAAGGTCCACGAAAGCGGCGAACAGTGGTCCTTTATGGACCCTAACTTGTTTATCCACAAGTTGTTGTAAAATTAAGCAATGGTCCATAACCGATCTATTCGGTATAAAACCTGCTTGCTCATCATGGATTATATGCTCCTGCTCCATCCAAGAGCAAAGTTTTACACACAGATGTTTGGCGTACAATTTACTTATTATATTCAAAAGGCTAATTGGCCTGTAGTTAAAGGGATCCTCCCTATTTCCTCTTTTATAGATCGGGACCACCATGGCTGAGCCCCACTCCTGAGGGAATTGTGCAGTTTGGTCTATATAGGTGAACAAAAGAGCCAGTGCTGGGGCCCACCAGTCTATATGAGCCTTTAATAGTTCTGGAGGGATGTAATCGTTCCCGGGTGCTTTTCCACCCTTCAGCTGCATAATTAGTTGTTCTACCTCATAGGTGGAGACTGTAGGCCAGGAAGGTAAAGTATCTATATGTAGGTCAATCTGGGGTTTAAATGTGTGGTTGCTATAGAGTTTCCGAAAATGTGATTCCCATAATTCAGGGGCAATTGGACAGGCCAAACAGGCGATATATAATATATCATATCTATAGGTTCACATGAGCAGGAACAGAAAAGACATTGGATAGAAAGAAAAAATGCACTCCTGTCTGATAGGTTATCCACACACACAAAAAGAGAATGAGCTACTTTCTGGCAAAGTATATACACTTTCAAGCTTCACAAACCCTTTGCTCAGGCTCAAGCAGCACAAATAGTTCCACCATGCTCAAATGCTTTACATGCTCACTAAATGCAATTGATTTCATTACATATTTTTAAAATCACTTACTCTGCATTTCTTTTGAAACTATGGCAAAATCCAGTCATGCAAGAATTAATCTGGATAAACCAGACATCATGCAGAATGCCGGGCAGCACATACAGAAAGCCTGGTTGTTGCTCTGACAGCTAGGAGAGGTTCCACAGTGGTATGTGGGCAGGAGCACCAAGAAAGTACCGGGAGTGCCTGCCTCTCTCCGGGTTGCCAGCTACTGAGAGCCAGTGTGGTGTAGTGGTTAGAGTGCTGGACTAGGACCGGGAAGACTCGAGTTTAATTCCCCTTTCAGCCATGATACTTGCTGGGTGACTCTGGGCCAGTCACCTCTCTCTCAGCCTAACCTGCTTCACAGGGTTGTTGTGAGGAGAAACTCAAGTATGTAGTACACTGCTCTGGGCTCTTTGGAGGAAGAGCGGGATATAAAATGTAAAATGAACAAACAAACAAACAAAAATACTGACAGAAAGAGTTATATTTGTTTTGCAATACAGCTACCACATGACCCAGCAGCTGTGCTCTTTCCCCTCCTTGGTGGTAGCCAATGTGGCAATGGTTAACTCCTACTGTGCCTGTGCAAAGGCCTCCAGCACTACCACAAACCAATGGTTCATCAAAGAACTCTATGCAGGGTGTCTTTGACAGTGGACAGCCTCAGTAACAGCAGCACCCCAAGATGCAAATGAGGAAGAAAGCAAGCATCACACTGCACCACTTATTTCATTTTACATAACATCATTCAGTAAAGGTGTTGATCAGCTGATTCAGAGGAAAGGAGCAAAGATTTTAAGGGGTCTAAACCAGTATCCCCTCCAACAGCAATTCCCAGATGTTGTTGACAACAACCCCCATAAACCCCAGCCAAAGGCCATTGCAGCTGGGGATGCTGGGAGTTGTAGTCAACAACATCGGGGAATCCCTGTTAGAGGACACTGGTCTAAACCATATAAAAGAATGTTGTGGGCTGTGCTTTTCAAATTTGGGTTGTACTGTGCCTTTAACTGGCTTGAAAGGGTAAGCCAAATGAGAGGGACAGTAGATAAAACGGGGACTGGAAGACAGCAGGGAGGCTCTTCAGTGTAGATTGTTTTGTACAGCTGCTGTGTTGGAACCACTCTTAATAAAGTATTTTGGACTGTTCTTATGCCTTATTTTGGATATAACAAATTGGTGCTATCTGGATATACAGAATATAAGTCAAACTGGATATTACTGAATATAAGTTAAATTGGTGATGAAGGTGGAATGGCTTATTTTTCAATGAATTCACTGCCCCCTTTCTTCAGAGTCCAGGTGAGCCACCAGATTTATTTCCTGTTTGGATTTGGATGTATGAAATCTTATCGACAGCTAAGGATGAAGAGATTCCTGAAGCAAGGAAATGTGCATTACTTTCCCATTGTTTGGAAACTGAAGGACAGTGTATATTTTCTACCTTTTATCTTGCTGATTATAAGTATGAGACTGCACTGCAGCTTTAAAGAACTTTTGTGCCAAAATTGAATGTGATAGTGAACTGCTATACATTTTTGCCAGTGGGAACAGAAATGTGGAGAATCTATAGTATATTGCTGCTTTGAGAAATTTAATAGGCTCATGTAGTTTTGGAGTGATGGAAAATGAAATGATCAAAGACCAGTTAATTGAAAAAACATCTCTGCCTTGTATTTGAGAACACTTGCTGCTAGAGACAGACCTTACTTTGGAAAAAGCTATGATTGCAAAACAAATTGAGAGAGCTGTGGCAGAAGCGAAGAGCATGAGTTTGGACAAAGGAAACGAAGTACAAATTGTGGGTTTTCTATGTAAAAACTCTATGGTGAAGCAATTTGGAGGTTGTGAAGAAGGAGGGAGTAATAAATTGGCCCAACAACGCCAAGTGTTTGGGCAAATCTGTTTTTGCTATGGATCATTCCAACTTCATAAAGGATGCCCTGCTAAGATGGCTCAATGTTAAAAAAATAAAATAAAAATGGACACTTTGCTGAACTATGCAATAGTGATTAGTTTACCCAGCAGGCACATGTAGTTACAGTACCAGATGTAACTATCTTGAGTGTGAACAAGATTAGTCCTACTTTCCTTGCAGAGGAAATTATGTTCACTATTAATATGTGTTGCAGTTGTGGTGATTTCAAAAGATATGAAACTGATGCTGGATACTGGCTCAGCAATTTCTATATTGCTAGAACTTGTCTGTGTTCAATATTTTGGGGATTTGGCACAGCAGGGAAATGCTTGACTAGCAAGCAGAAGGTTCCCAGTTCAAATCCCCACTGGTAAGTTTCACCTATATCAGGCAGCAGCGATACAGGAAGATGCTGAAAGGCATCATCTCATACTGTGCGGGAAGAGGCAATGGAAAACTCCTCCTATACTCTATCAAAGACAACCACAGGACTCTGTAGGCTCCAGGAGTCAAAATCGACTTGACAGCACACTTTACCTTTACCACTTACTAAAGCCAAATTATAGCTAGTATGTTTTAAAAATCAAATCCTAGTGAAGGGATGTTTACCTTTTTAAAAGTAACTTTTGGGTTATATAGTACAGCTGCAGATCTATGTTGTATAGCCAGCATAGTGTAGTGGTTAGAGTGTTGAACTAGGACTGGGAAGAGTTCGAATCTCCTTTCAGCCATGAAACTCACTGGGTGACTCTGAGCCAGTCATGTATCTCTCAGCCTAACCTATCTCACAGGGTTGTTGTGAGGATAAAAATAGCCATGTATACTGCTCTGAGCTCCTCAGAGGAAAAGCGGGATATAAGTGTAAAAATAAATAAATAAATAAATAAATAAATAAATAAATAAATAAATAGTATCTAGTTGCACCCCTATTCTTGGGAGAGAGATATTTGTTGCACTGAATTTGGGGATAATGGATGGACAGGCAGTTTCTTCCTAGTTAGACTCCTGCAGTACAAACACCAGTTGCGACAGTAAGGGAGGATAAACACCAGTTTCAACAAGCAGGCTGTGCTCAGTTCACAAACTTAAAATGAAGCAGAAAGTAGTACCTATACAGCGAAGGCTATGACGTTCACCATTTATGCTTAGGAAGGCAGTGTCAGAAGAACTTAAGGTGCTGTTGGGAAAGGATATTATTGAGACTCAAGTCTTCAGAATGGGTTTCAACTATAGTAGTGACCAGGAAGAGAGAGGGCGGTATTTGTCTTGGTGTGGATTTAGGAGAACCACATAAGGCCATTGTGGCTGATAGACTTCCATTCCCACATATAGAGGAAGTTTTTGCAGAATTGCAGGGGGCAAAGATATTTCGAACCCTCAGTTTACAAAGTGCATATCACCAGGTCATGCTACATAAAGATAGCAGAGACCTCACAGAGTTTGTTACTCAGGATGAACTTTTTTGCTTTAAATGTGTCCCCTATGGGCTTGCATCAGCACTTAGTGTGTTCCAGGATGTCTATCATTCTGAAAAATCAAAACGGATACAATGTTGTTTGGATGATATAATTAAGAACATGAAAGCAATTTGAAGTCAATCTTGGATTGTATTAAGGCAGCAGCAGGTTTAACTTGAAAAATGTAGATGGAGGCAAACGACCTTTTTCCTGGGAGTTAGAATTTAAATACAGGGATTGAAACCTAACCTCCTCCAAGCAATACACATACTTTGTATTCTTTTGGGGGGCCTTTCCGCTTGATATGAAAACTTTATTCCAAATTATGCATCTGTGGTGGAGCCTCTTGAGGAATTGCTAAGGGGATTTGTAACTGGACAGCAGCTATGCAGACTAGTTTTGAGAATGTGAAGTTTGATTGATAGTTTTGCATGGACATTGTTTGATCCTATGAGACTTAATTCCGACAACAGATGCTTCTGATTATGATTTGGGAAATATAGTTATCCAACTGCATGAGGGGAATATAGAGAAGACTTGCATTTGTGTCAAGAACACGGACATGGAAAGAAAATATTCAGTTTTTGAAAAAGAAGCACTTGCTTGTGTGGGGGCTATAGAAAAATGGAGGACATTTATGGGGTCACATGTTTAAGTTACATACTGATCATAAGCTTTTGACAGCATTGTTGACTATAAAAAGAATGGGACGAGCCACCCGTCGCATTACTAGGTGGTCTGCAAAATTGCTTTCCTTTACATATGAAATGGAGTACAGACTAGGGATACAAAATGTGACTACTGATTGCTTATCCTGATTGCTGCTGTCATCTTCAGAGGAGTTATTTGATGGGGGTGATGAGGAGGTAGTTGTATTTCTCTCTCGTGCACTTACTACAGTTGCAAAAAAAACAATTTCTGGCTGCATGTGTGGCATGTCCAATTCAGCAGAAATTATAGGAATGTATGGAGGCCAATTGGCCTAAGGATGAAAGAGAAGTTGCACCTGTGCTACTGTCTTATAACATTTGAGAGAAGCTTTCATTACAAAGTGAATATGTTCTGTGTGGAGAATATTGGCTGATAGTGCCAGAAGAATTACAGCAGACTTTTATACAGTTGCCACATGATACTCATCAAGGAATTGTGAGAACAAAACAAAGGCTGTGGGATTTGTATTGGTAGCCAGGGATGGACTCCCAAGAAGAAGCATTGATAGAATCATGTACTACTTGCCAACTGCATGATAAGACAGCAGTAACATGGGTGACACCATTGCAGCCCATTCCACTTCCAGATGCTGCATGGGGAAAGGTAGCCATTGATATTGTAAGCTTATCTGATGGGGCTCCTGTGGATTACCATTATGCTATTGCACTATAGCAAATGTCCTAAAGTGGTTTTTGCATCACAAGCCACCTCTGTTGCAGCTATTAAATTTCTTTCAGTTTTCAGTAGGGAAAGAAATCTTAAAGATCTGGTTTCTGACAATGGATTATGTTTACTACATTGGATTTTGAAACCTTTCTAGTGGAACACACTATTCTACATAGGGCACCAATGTACTACCCCAAGCAAATGGGAAGACTGAGAGATTCAATAGAACCTTGAAAGGTAGCTTGCCAATAGCAAAACTAGAAGGAAAAACGTGGAGGACCTTCACAACTTAATTTCTGCAGGTATATACAGCTACATTCAATGACACAGATTACTGCAGAACTGTTGCACAGGGATGATGATGATGATGATGATGATAAATTTCTTGTATACTGCCTCCTCTGGTGAAGGAGGTGAACAACAACACCAATAACAATAACAAAATTTTTAAAAATTAAAATTAAAGGGCAAAAGCCTGGTGAAACAGGTAGTTCTTAAGAAGGGCCTTAAACGCAACTAAGGAGGGGGCTGAATGAATCTGGGGGGAAGAGTGTTCCAAAGAAGAGGGGCAGCCACATAGAAGACCCTCCTATGGGCCCAGGCGTCCATAGATGATGTTTATTAGACTGAATGTTGCTAGGATAGTAAGACCAAGATCAGAGGTTGCCTCGAAATTGGTCATGAGGAGAATGGTGGAAAAGAAACAAGAAGAATCCAGAGTATATACAGACCAACAGTGTGGGGGTGAAAGGGTGAAGATTTGAATGTGATTCATTCATGTGGGTTAAGAAACCAGGGATTATATACAGTGGTCCCTCTACTTACGAAATTAATCCGTTCCGAATGCACATTTGTAAGTCGAAAAGCGGTTTCCCATAGGAATGCATTGGGAACGGATTAATGTGTTCCGGAGCCTAGAAAAAAGACCCAGACCCCCAGTAAGGCTTGCAAACTGCACAGGAACATTTCTTTTCAAGAATAAACAGGCAGTAAACAGGCAGGCAAGTCAAGGAAACCGCATGTAAAATTTGTAAGTCGAGGAAACCCCATCTAAAAATTTGTAAGTCGAGGAAACCCCATCTAAAAATTTGTAAGTCGAAAAAACCGCATCTAAAACCGGATCTAAAACTGCCGTTTGTAACTCGAAAAATACTTATGTCGAGTAGTTTGTAAGTCGAGGGACCACTGTATAAAGAAGAGAGTAGATTTACACCCCCTCAAAAATAATTAAGAGGAAAGTCCATTATACTTGCAAATAGCTCACTCCTGTAACCGAAAAGGCAGGGGAAGCAGATAGTTTTGTTTTAGTATCTGGACCACAAGTTATACCAGAGGTTCACGTGGGGAAGGGTTCTAATCAGCAGAACCAATTTGGGAGCCAAGGCTGAAAGGAGAGGAGAGCTGGTCTTGTGGTAGCAAGGATGACTTGTCCCCATAGCTAAGCAGGGTCTGCCCTGGTTGCATCTGAATGGGAGACTTGATGTGTGAGCACTGCAAGATATTCCCCTCAGGGGATGAAGCTGTTCTGGGAAGAGCAGAAGGTTTCAAGTTCCCTCCCTGGCTTCTCCAAGATAGGACAAGATTTTTATTTATTTTTTAATAGGACAAGATTTTTTTATTGAACCAACAGACTACCAAAGCATACAGTACGTTGCCAAAGCACAATTATATACAAAGTGGTTGTTTGTACATGATATATCTACAAATAATTACACACAATGATTTGGAAACCCACAACGTTATGAAGTATATGCTGGTAGTACTGTAACTCGGGGGTGGGGGATTTCAAGGCACATCAGGTAATGGGGGCGGGGTTTAGAGATTCCTGCCTGCAGCCTTGGAGAAGCCGCTGCCAGTCTGTGAAGACAATACTGAGCTAGATAGACCAGTGGTCTGACTCAGTATATGGCAGTTTCCTAAAGGCAGCCGGTCCGAGGGAGACCTTTACTGGTTTGAACTAAAGATTGTCATGTAAAATTGTTTAGTTTGAACTTGTTTAGAGGAGAAGAAATGTGGTGGGCTGTGCTTTTAAAGTTTGGGTTGTACTTTGCCTTAAGAGGCTTGAAAGTGAAAGCCCGCTGAGAGGATTTGGATAAAAAGGGAAACGAAGCAGCTGGGAGGCTCTTCAGTGTAGGTTGTTTTGTACTGCTGTTGTGTTGGAACTGCTCTTAATAAAGCACTTTGGACCTTTCTTATGCCTTATTCTGGAAATAACAGTAAACTCTGAAGAAATGTGATTAATCTACAGAAAACAGTTTAAGGTGGCAGAAATTGCTGGCATTTTCTCAACACAAAACTATGACCTTACGTACTGACATTAGAACAAGAAACACAGCCATGCACATGCACCAGGAAAGAAAACTTCTATTTAAACATCAAGAAGCCTTTCATAACCATATGAACAGATCTGCAACCGAGCTAGGTCACTTAAACTACAATAAAAACAGCAGAATGAGCCATCTTTTGGCATAAAATGTCCTTTAATTTTATGGGGAGACTCTGTCACTTAGCGGTGTATTTAGTTGTTCAGTTTCAAACTTCCATAATCAGAGGCTTGTAAGGTACAGTGCACAAGCAATGTTTGTTTGTAATCTTGCATTATAATACTTGTTTCCTTACCTTTACATCTCCAAATAAAGCAGGGAAATCATGGGTACCAGTCCCAAGAGCAAAATGATACAGGACATCCTCTTTCATCTTCTCAAGATGTGGGTTGGGAACATAAATGGGGGTTTCTCTGTCAGAAAAGAGAGTAGATTGGTATAAATTAATGACACAGAAACAGGTATTTTTAAACAAGGTAGGCTATTGATGTGATGTCCAAACATCTTAATTGGTATTTTTAATTAGAAGATTTGACTTGTTTGACATAGTAGCCTTTTACAGAAAGACATTTGTGTGTGAGTGAATAGACACAGTGAGGAGAGAGTAGGACTGCAGCAGCAGGCTCCACTCCTGACCTTCATGCATTCAATACAGCATCTATTGAGAGAGTCAATATGTGTACTCTCTCTACAAATGTTCAGGAGGATTTCCAGATGGAACTCTTTTGCAGGAGCTTCTGAGTTCCCACAGTAAACTGCTTGAGGAGTTGTCATTGCTGGATCGCTGGATCCCAGCAATCCCTGTCATTGCTGGATCCTGGTCCCCCAGGGATCAGTACTGGGACCACTGCTCTGTAACCTGTTCATAAACAGTCAAGAAGTTGGGGTGAGCAGCGAAGTGGCCAAATTTGTAGATGACACTAAACTATTCAGGGTAGTGACATCCACAACAGTTTGTGAGGTACTCCAAAAAGATCTCTCCAAACTGGGGGAGCGGGTGACTAAGTGGCAAATGTGGTTCAATGTAAGCAAGTGTAAAGTAATGCACATTGGGGCAACCCCCCCCCCCAACTTCACATATACACTGATGGAATCTGAGCTGTCAGTAACCAACCAGGAGAGAGATCTTGGGGTCATGGTGGACAGCTCATTGAAAGTGTCAAATAGACTTGAACCCGAAACGTTTTGGAGGCCATTATAGAAGCCTCCGAAATGTTTTGGCCACCGGGGCCGTTTTGGCTTTCGGAGATGGTGGGGGTGCTCCTTTAAGGGTGGGTGAAGGTGCACTTACCCCTCCCGCCGCATTTCCCCCACCAACGCTCCATTGTAGCAAATCCCCTCAGGGCGGGAGTGTACCTCCCTGCTGCCCCTTTGCCATCCTTGGCCGGAAGTACTGGGCATGTGTGCTCCCATTGCATGTGCATGCATGCACAGCAGCTGGGCATGCGGCCAGTACTTTCAGCCACTTCCGGCCAAGGACGGCAATGGGGCGGCAGGGAGGTACACTGCTGCCCCAAGGGGCTTTGATACAACAGAACGCCAGCGGGGGAAATGTGGCGGGAGCAGTGAGTGCACCCTCCCCCAACCCCCGCCACCTCTGAAATGCAGAGGAGCAGTTCCAGGCACATCCCTAGTGTCAACTCAGTGTGTGGTAGCTGTGAAAAAGGCTAATTCCATGCTAGGAATAATTAGGAGGGGGACTGAAAATAAAAATGCTAATATTATAATGCCCTTATACAAATCTATGGTGCGGCCACATATGGAGTACTGCGTACAGCTTTGGTCACCGTATCTTAAGAAGGATATTGTAGGAATGGGAAAGGTGCAGAAGAGGGCAACGAAGATGATCAGGGGCCTAGAGTAGCTTCCTTATGAAGCAAGACTACAGCATCTGGGGCTCTTTACTTTGAAAAAGAGGCGAGTAAGGGGAGACATGATCGAGGTGTATAAAACTATGCATGGAGTGGAGAAGGTAGACAGAGAGAAATTTTTCTCCCTCTCTCACAACACTAGAGCCAGGCATCACCCCATGAAACTGAAGGTCAGGAAATTTAGGAACAACAAGGAGAAATACTTTTTTACACAGCGCATAATTAATCTATGGAATTCTTTGCCATGGGATCAGTGTTCTCTCTATTTTTTTTCCCCATTAGTGTGTGAAATGAGTTTTCTTCTGGGCGGGAGCATCAAGGCAGTGTGTGCACATATGCATTCAGAGTAGGGCCTTCCTGATTCAACCTGAGTGGGATCTAAAATTAACTGAGCGGACATCAAAAAACTTGTGAGCACAGGCATGAGTGCATGTCTTAGAGGGAACACTTCATGGGATGTGCTGATGGCCACCAGCTTGGATGGCTTTAAAATGGGTTTAGACAAATTCATGGAGGACAGGTCTATCGATGGCTACTAGTCTGATGGCTGAGGGCCACCTCCAGCCTCAGAAGCACGATGCCTCTCAATACCAGTTGCAGGGGAGCAACAGCAGGAGAGAGGGCCTGCACATACCTCTTGCCTGTGGGCTCCCCAGAGGCATCTGGTGGGCCACTGTGTGAAACAGGATGCTGGACTAGATGGGCCTTGTGGCTGATCCAGCAGGGCTGTTCTTATGTTCTAATATCTGCACCTAGCAGTTTTTGCACTACTTGGATTGAAATGAAGAGTGTCTAATTCTCTGGACTTCGTTGCTAATGTCTTAATAAATTATTTGCTGATGAATGGTACCCCTTTCCTCTTACCCAGTGGTCCCCCCACTGACTTGATTACAACACTATACACACTTTCATTTTTATTTCCCTTCGAACTAGAGCATTAATTCAGTTAAATTGCTGCTACTTTGTTTACTGGGAGGCATGGGGGAATACATTGTGCTGTTGAGTTGGTGTCGACTCCTGCCAACCACAGAGCCATGTGGTTTTCTTGGTAGGATACAGGAAGGGTTTCCCATTGCCATCTCCCATGCAGTATTGCAAGGTTGGCAGGTTTGGCTTTTTAAAAGCCAAACTTTGGGTTATGGCCCATTTGACCCATGATGAGATGTTGCCTTTCAGCACCTTCCTATAATCCTGCTGCCCGACATAGGAGTTTCCCATATTCTGGGAAACACATCAGCGGGGATTCGAACCACAGCCTCCTGCTCTCTAGGCAGGTTGTTTCCCTACTGTGCCATTAGGTGGCTCATGGGGGCAATGCTGAATGCTTTAGCACAAATAGGGTTTACTCTATTTTTAAAAACAAAATTAAATGCCTATGGGATGAATCTAACAGACAAGCAGAGAAGGAGGAGGTGGATCATTAGATATTGCAGCCTGAGAGTGGGGGCATAGAGGCTGCTGCACTTGTCTTTTCTCAACTCCTTGCCTAATGCTTTGGCCATAGACTCTAACAGGAAATCACTAAAATGCTTAACACTAGTTCGTTTGTCAAAATGGTATGAAAACTGTATGCATGGTAGCTGCTTGCAAGGTCATTATGCCACCCAAATGTCAATTGGATCCATCCTTCATTTTGTCAGTATGCACACTTTAAAGTGTTGAGGCATGACTTCTGGCATTTAAAACACTGCCATGATCACCACAATCTCAGAGGAGTAAGAGGAAACATTGAAGCGAATGCCTCTGCTATGGTCACAATGTATCCTGCAACACTGTTGCTGCCCTTGATTCAATCATAGAGAGAGGCACAGAAAAGGTGGGAGAAGCAATCTTTCCCTTCAGGCAAAGATTGCTATTGCTCAAAAACATCAATAAAAATTGAAAAATAATAAATTGAAAGATCATAATACTGATCAACTGGCTTCTAGAGGTAGGTGTGTGTAAACAAGAAAAGTGTGCTCAGGTGTGGAAGTGAGGGGACGTACACTCTTGGGAGCCAGCCCTCTCATTTCACCATCTATGGAGGTAACCACTCCGCTATAGGTTGAACTACACATTTTCTTCTTTGACAACATTTCCCTTCTGCATTCAAGTTAGAAAAGAGACTGGTATTTCACAAATTGACTTGACAGGCTAATCAGATAGGAAATTCTCAATGGGCCAAATGTTTCCTGGACTGCCTACATCACCTGTAGGAATAGTAAAAATGGAATAAAACATTGCCTGGAAAGGCTCCTAATCAGTCTACATCAGGGATTCTCAAACTTGGGTCCTCAGGTGTTATTGGACTTCAACTCCCATAATCCCCAGCCTCAGTGGCCTTTGGTTGGGGATTATGGGAGTTGAAGTCCAATAACACCTGAGGACCCAAGTTTGAGAATCACTGGTCTACATAGTTCAGGGGTAGTATCTCTCCTGCCATATCATGCTGCTGCCTGGCCGCTCCCCACCCCGCATGACCATCCAATTTACCTTGAATGAGCATCTGTAAAAGGTTACTGTCATCCTGGGTTACAGCTTCCAACACATTCTTATATTAAACATGTTACTCATTCACTGAGCTGTGGAAGTCAACAATGTTGAATGTGATCTGTGTTTAATATCAGCCTGCTGTATTACAGCATAAAATTGATCTGTTGTCAATAGAACCTCAGTTTAATGCAAAATATACCTGACTTTCGATCAGTGAAAACTTGACAGGAATCTACAGGTTCTGAGTTTAGAAACTTGGGGTTGGATTCACTGGGTCTGTCTAAGGCAAGGTGAACAGGTGTCAACAAAAGGCTATAGTAATAGTCTTGTCGTGTTGATCAAAGAAAATGACCTTATAAACACAGTTTGAAAAGACAGTTATTACCTATTACCCATGAAGCAAATTACTGTGTAATTTGAGAAATTGACTTGTGTGATTTTGTGGTATCATGGGATTATAAAACTGTAAGAAAGGCCAATATTTATACTCTCTGTAATGATCCTCTGAATAAATTAACCCAGTTTATAATATCTCATCTTTCCCTCCGTGCCCGCCCCCACCAATGAGGAGGGAATCTGGTGCTGTGTCAGCACTCTCAGCTGAAAGCAAATGAGCCTTTGCTGACAAAAAGAGAGGTTTACTAGCCACATTCTGCTCTCATGTGCAAAGCTACTATATTTCATTCAGTTACTGTTCACAGAATTGTACACATTTCTGTGGGCAGAATTCCTTGATTTTTATTTATAAAGCTTGCAAGACAGGTTTTTCTTACACCCAGGTTTTGTAGCAATATTTTATCTATTCAGTTACTTTATAGTTGGACAAATAAAACAGCAGTGGTAAGAGTGAATACAAGGTGAACAAAGGTGGCCTATCTGCCTCTCCTCTTGTCTTTTGGGATATCAGGTTTTTATAGCAATATAAAATAAATTGCAAAAGGATTGTTCACTTATACTCTCCTCCACAATGTTTGCATCTTCAACTTATTTCTAACTCGACTTCACAGCATTAGGTAGCATCTATATTGTTATGACTAAGTACCACTAAAATCTAGGAGTCAGTCATGACTAAGTCTCATTAACTTTTAATTGGACTTAATCATGACAATGAGGATGTTGCCCACAGTTTAGTCCTTACTCTGAAGACTGATTGTCTGTTCTCCTCTTCTTTGGAGTGTTAGCAGAAGCCATGGTAGTCCGTTAGGTCCTGAGGAAGAAAATAAGAAACAGCATTATAAATATGCAAGAGATTAGGCTGCAAGGTTGCTGCAAGCACAGGCACACTTTATTTTTACTTAGTGCATTTATACAGGTGAAACTCGAAAAATTAGAATATCTCATGAGCTGTACGCCATGATCATCACAATTATAACAAATTAAGGCTTGACTTATCTCGCTTTGCATGTAATGTGTCTATCTCATATATCAGTTTCACCTTTTAATTTGCATTACTGAAATTAATTAACTTTTGCACGATATTCTAATTTTTCGAGTTTCACCTGTATATTGCCAAACACAAGTCCCATGGCAGTTTTTAAGTGGTTAAAAACTATAAACAATAATAATTAAATAGATTAAAATTCAATTTAAAATTTAAAACTCAACTAAAAGCCTGACTGAACAAGTAGGTCTTCAATGCTCTTCTGAAGGCCATCAGAAATGGTGCAGCTCTACCTGAGACAGGGAGTGAATTCCACAGCCCTGGGGCAACGACAGAAAAGGCTTGCTACTGAGTTGTCACTGGTTGCCAGATGAACCAGTGGTAACTACATCCAAACCTTCTCTGACAATCTTAATTGGTGGAGGAGTTCATGATCAGAGGTGTATCTAGGGAATATAGCGCCTAGGGCAAGCACTGAAATTGCGCCCCCTGTCCAAACATCTGACACCCATCTTTCAGATAACTTTACCATAATATCAGCTCAAAAATACAAGTCAAGCTCGTTAATCTTTTAATATTTCAAAAACTATTTAGCAGTGGACGTAGCCAGACCAAAAAATGCTGGAAAACTACAAATTTCAGTATGTTGAGTCTCATGAAATACCCAAATACTATGTGGAGGTCTACTTGGAAAACTAAACAGAAGTGCCTAATTCTCTACTATGTATTGTAGCATCACTATTACAAAAGTTTTAAAAAATCAATGGAGAATTTGGCTTTTCCCAGATACTCTGAAAATCATTAAAGGATGTGCAGAGTAAACTGTGTCACTGCTTGGGATATACTCTAGTATTTCAGAAAGACAGTTGAAATTAGAGAATGAGAGCAAGAAACTCCCAGTGGGCCTTAATACAAAGGATTTCACACTGATTCAAAGACAAACTCACCATTAATAGCCATATTATTAAGACATCACATTTAACTCATTTATCACAAGAAGCAAAGTAAGAGCAAAGGAATACAATCCTAGCTCATAAGCTTCAGCTCAGTATTCGCAAGCCCTGATTCTCTGTACATAGTGCCAAACTGAATATGCATACAGTGGCTTATATTTTATTAATTTTTTAAAAAAAACACCTGTAGCCGCATCGGGGGGCTTCCTAAAGGCTGTGGGGGTGGGGTCTGCAAAGGTTCCCCTCCCCCCAGTGGCCTCTTAATTCACCACCGCAGCCCATCCCGGGCTGATTTTCGGGCCTGTTTGGGCCTGCAAAGATTGGCGTGGTGGCCATTTTGGAGGCTGCCATGCATGCTCAAATGGCCTCTGTGAGGCCTGGCAAGGCCTAAGGCCTCGCAGGGACCATTTCAGAATGTGTGGTGGTCATTTTTAAAATTTGTTTTTAAAATGGCAGCTGAAAACAAAATGGCCACCATGCATGTTCAAATGGCCTCTGGAAGGCCTGGCATGGCCTAGGACCTCGCAGAGGCCATTTGAGCATGTGTGGTGGTCATTTTGTTTTTGGTGGCCGTTTTAAAAAATTTTCATTTTAAAAAATGCCCCCCCTTCAAGTGGCACCCAGGGCATGTGCCCTGCCTGCCCCATCCTAGATACACCCCTGTTCATGATGAAGGCATTATCTTAAATACCCTGGGCCCAAGTCATTAAAGGCTTTAAGGTAATAACCAGCACTTGGTATTTTGCCCAGAAACCTATTGGCAGCCAGTGTAGTTACTTTAAGACAAGAGTAATGTGGTCTCTTCAGTTACCCCGGAGTCAACCAGGGGATTTCCCAGATGGCAAATCTACTTCAGAGTTTCCCAGGCATGGTTGGTGTACACACAAAGTCCCTGTGAGGTATCAGAGCACTCCATACATGATTCCGGGGTTTTCCTGTGTATTTGAGTTAGCTCTGTGCTAAAAAGTTCCACTTTCTACGGCAGTTTTTGGGGATCCTTTCAAGTACCCTGATATATCTTCTGAGATGTATGGAGGGGCCATACTGATAGAGCAGTGACTCTTTTCTTTGCATTTTTGTTTTTAATTTTGCTAGGTGATCTTGCGGAGCACCAGCAAGACCACCATCTTTGCTGAGTGTGGCCTTCCATAAGACCACCACTTGGGGTGGGGGATAAAATAAGAGACAAAAAGATCACTGTCTCCAAGCTTCTCTTCCCACCTAGCTGGCTTGGCTTGCTCTCCCCACTTCCTCTGCTGCTGCTTTCTGGTCAGGAGGGTGGGATGGGATGGAGGGAGTCTGCCAGCTGGGTGAGCTTGTGGAAGACCCCCTAAAAACAAGTAATTTCCCCCCTAAAAGATTATTCATTGAAATGAATAAACTTTTAAGAAGTGCACACCACACGTGTGGTAGGGGGGGAAAAGGAGGTCTGGCATCCCACCTACTCTAGAAAGTCATTGGCCAGAAAGAGACCCAGGCATATGTGGTATGAACAGTCCATGGAAAAAAATTGAAAGGAACCGAGGGGACACTGCATCTATGCAAACGCCCCCATAACTGTTGTTGTTGGGTTTTGGCTTCAGGCTGTGGCTTCTATGTGGCTAATGATTAGTTGTGTAATCCTACGATTAAGCCTTCTAACTGGGAAAGACCCTGGCTGCTGCATTTTGCACCAATTGTAGTTTCCATACCACGTACAAAGAAGCCTAATGCACTGCACATTGTAGTCAAGCCTGGAGGTTACCAGCATGTGCACTGCTGTTTTAAGATCACTGACTTCCAGAAAAGGATTCAGTTGGCATATCAGCTGAAGCTGATATAAAGTGCTCCTGGCCTACAGCTTGAAGTATTTCAAGCCGTAGTATCAACCTGAAGTATCAGAAGTTTGGATCCAGAACTCTTTTTTTTTTTTTTCCCCTTGGGTTGTATAACCCCATCCAAAACAGGCAGATCCTAATTCAAGTTGGACTCCAGAGGAAGTCCCATCAGACTCGATTATAGTGAACAGGTGCAAAGATTCCACTATGAATTTTAATTGCCCTTCGGCAAGGACAGACAAATTTCCTAAAGTTCAGAAGTTTTTTAAAGTGTGCAGGATTACCTGATAAGTTACCTCTACTGTTCATATATGCAGTAGGACCAAATGCTTTTCTTCTAATTGAAATACTTCAAGCCGTAGGTGAACAGCTGACTGTCTGAATGTTATCCCATGGAGTGAAGGTAAACTCTTTTCCCACCCTTTGCACATGGAAAAACAGAATATCGGGAAGAAAGCTAGGCAGAACACTTCTTTGTGCTACATTAGCAGGAAGACGTTTGACTGCGGGGGACTATTCACCTGCCTGAAGTAGTCCAGTCCCTCGTGACTCTGCTATATATATATATATAAAGTGGGCCTGAAAACCCACATCTCTGAGGAATGCTGACAGTAATTGTGGTGGGCAGTCATTGGTTGGCTTCATTTTGCATGGGCGGCAAGCAGCCTGGTGATACTGAAACCACACACTTGGCTGCTGGCCAAGCAGGAATCTGTGAGGGGTGGTGGTATATCAAGCCTGTGGCTGAATGGGTCACTGTTGGTCATGGTGCCAAGGGAAGCAATTTGGGGAGCCCACACCTCCAACAGAAGCTCCAACAGATCCTCCAGAGCAGCTACAGCTACTTCGGAAGACAACGTTGGGGCAGAGCGGAAGGGTTCCCAACAGTCCTGTATTGGGTGGAAGGTCCCATTTTGGAGCCAAAAATAGCTTGTCCGGGACATTTTCCTGTATTTTGGGAGCTCCCTCTCATCCCCCACCTCCTTTCCCCTTCTCATCTGCCCAGGGGCGTATCTAGGGTTGGGCAGGCAGGGCACGTGCCCCGGGCGCAACTTGAAGGGGGTGTCATTTTGTAAATTTTTTTTTAAATGGCTGCCAAAAACAAAATGGCCACCGTGCATGCTCAAATGGGCTCTGTGAGGCCCTAGGTCATGCCAGGCCTTGAAGAGGACATTTGAGCATATGCGGTGGCCATTTTATTTTCAGTGGCCCTTTTTAAAAAAGATTATTTTTAAAAATGGCCACCGCACATGCTCAAATGGTCTCTGCGAGGCTCTAGAGGCCAGCGGGGGGAGGGAGAACCTTTGCAAAAAAAAAAACAACAACCCACAGCCTTTAGGAAGCCCCCCAAAGGGGCTACAGGTAAAAAAATATAATATAAGACACTGTACACATATTCTGATTGGCACTATGTACAGAGAATCAGGGCTTGTGAATACTGAGCTGAAGCTTATGAGCTAGGATTGTATTTATTTGCTCTTAGTTTGCTTCTTGTGATAAGTGAGTTAAATGTGATGTCTTGCTAATATGACTATTAATGGTGAGTTTGTCTTTGAATCAGTGTGAAATCCTTAGTATTAAGGCCCACTGGGAGTTTCTTGTTCTCTTTCTCTCATTTTAACTGTCTTTCTGAAATACCAGAATATATTCCAAGCAGTGACACAGTTGACTCTGCATATCCTTTAATGATTTTCAGAGTATCTGGGAAAAGTCAAATTCTCCATTGATTTTCAAAACTTATGTAATGGTGATGCTGCAATGCATAGTAGAGAATTAGACAGGCACTTCTGTTTAGTTTTCCAAGTAGACCTCCACATAGTATTTGGGTATTTCATGAGCCCCAGCATACTGAAATTTGTAGTTTTCCAGCATTTTTTGGTCTGGCTACGTCCACTGCTAAAATAGTTTATGATATATTATAAGATTAACGAGCCTGACTTGTATTTTTGAGCTGATATTATGGTAAAGTTATCTGAAAGATGGGTGTCAGATGCTTGGACAGGGGCCGCAATTTCAGTGTTTGCCATAGGCGCTATTTTCCCTAGATACGCCTCTGCATCTGCCTCCCTCCTCCCTCCCTCCGCCTTCTGAGTCAGGCCCTCCCACAACAAGGGCAGCCAGTTCCAGTCAGGGCCGATGCTAGAGGTTCTTTCTGGCACCCCCCTGCAACCTATTAATCGGTGCCCCCCCTCATCATGAATGGCAGGCTATATCCCCCTTTCCCCAAACTCCTTTACGAACTCTCAATTTGTTCACATGATGCTACTTTTCCCCCTTCAAATCGAATGCTGTAATAAGAAAATTGCAGTGAAGGGGCAAATGCATAGTCTGAATAAAAACAAGTACTGAGAGAAAGTTTTACATTTCTTTTTAGATTGTGAGCCCTTTTGGGACATCTTTCTTATTTATTTATTTATTTATTTATTTATTTCTCTCTCTATGTAAGCCGCTTTGGAAGCTTTTGTTGAAAAGTGGTATATAAATATTTGTTGTTGTTAGAACAACTTGTTTCATAATGTGTGTATCAACAACAGAAGCAACATGATTGTGCAAACTTGGTGGTGGGGGCACTAATATAGGAACAAGCCCTGCAAAATTTTCGGCACACAAAGCACAAAAGGAAATATGCTAAAGTGACACACACACATTAGTATAGAGTAATATATACTAATATATGTATGCTAAGGGAAATGTGCCATGTAAGTTGAGGTAACACTGCCCTGCTCCAGAAACTATCCCTTATAACACCAACATCTTCCTCTATGCTTACATGCCCAAAGCAGGGGTGGGCAGGACCTAAAGGCTGTTGTACCCTCCCTTTTGAATATTTTATATCGCATAGAATCAAGCTCTTGTGTTCCAGAAGCCCTACCACAACGTTCGAAGAGGCATCCTACCAAATAAGGCTGCCCCATCTCACTATGGGACTTGTTCCCGAGTAAACACATATAGAAGATCAGGATTTGCAGTATAATCCTCCTACTGGGGAGTCACTCAGTCTCATTCTCTGGGAAGTCAGTCTCTTCCCAGTTTCGTGCTGGGAAGTCAGTCTCTTCAATGGGGCTTATTTCCCGGTAAGCGTGCATAGGATTGTAGCCTGTCTTATAAATGCTTCCTCATCATTCTGATCAAGAGAGTACTTTGGAACCCGGAACTGCGCTTCTTAATGGAGTCATGATTGCCTAACGCTCGAGGTCCGTGAACTTGCTTAATTCGTTATGTTTATTGCGCATGGCGACTTCTTCAAACGCTCTCGGCCACGCTTAGCAACAGCGGCTCCCTAAGCCTGTGGATGAGGGTTAAGGGTGCTGCTGGCAGGGAAGTTGGAAGAAGGTCGCTGCTTGGGCTCTCCAGCCGTATCATGACGGAACAAAGCGACTCGCCTATTCACGGCCAGCAGCCGACGCCTGCTGCTGCACCGCCTCTGCCTCCTGCTCCCGCATCCCACTAAGCTATCGGCTGGCCCATTTGCCCGGCTCGCCCCGCCCCTCCCGCCCGAACATCAGCGCCCCCCTATTTTGGAGCCCTCCCGTTTTGGAGCCAAACATAGCTTGTCCCGACCCGGGACAGTTTTTCCCGTATGTTGAGAGCGCTGTCACTCATTCCCCGCAGCCCCGCCTCCTTTTCGCTTCTGAAAAGCTTCCTCCTCGCTTGCTCCTTCCTCTCTCCGCCTTCAGAACCCTCCCACAAGGGCAGTCAGGGCCAGCCAGCCATCAAGCTCTCCTTCCCTGCTCCTACGTCCTGTTTGTCTCGCTGGGCAACAAACAAAGGACTGTTCCGCGCTCGTCCCCTCCCCTCCACCAGGCGCGCAGAGGGAGGAGGGAGCTTGAGCTCTTAGGCCGGAGGGAAGAACGCGGGCAGTAAAAGTTGTGCATGTGTTAATGTTTGTTTTTATTTTGAGGTAAACCGCCCCGAGCCATTTTTGGAAGGGCGGTATATAAATAAATGTGTGTGTGCGAGAGAGAGAGAGCGCGCGGCCGGGCCTAACGCAGAGGGCGAGGAGGCAGCCTACCGAAGTCCTCACCTGCCCGCTAGCTCTCCCCTGCAACCCGCCGGAGTTGTTCCCTCACACCAGTAGCCTGCTGACCAGCGAGTGGCTTTCCTGCTGGGAGAAAGAGGCAAGCCAGAGAGGAAGTCTTAAACGCCGGCTCTACTCTGCAAGAGACCCTTTTGCTGCCTTTCCGGGGAACTTCTTCCAGGAAGGACACGGTTAAATTGATGCAGGCGACCCGTTTTTGTAAATGGCCCCGTCCCTGACTTATGCCCCGTATTGAGGCAACAGAATATTGGCGACCCTCTCGCTGGACTAATGCTGGTTTTGCTCTCGGGCTTGAGGGTCACGCTGGACACCAACCACCGCCACCAACCCGCCCTTCCTGCTCTAGCTAGCCACGCTCCCGGTATACCTACCTGAATAATCCCACGGAGAGCAGGTGGTAGAAGGCGCGCTCTTTTCAAAGAAGCCAGCCAGGAGAGGAATGGTGAAGTGAGCCTGAGGTCTGGCGACGAGGAGAGGTGGCTCCCTTTGTGTCGCTGGCTGGCTCTGGCTTTCCTGTTGCTCTTCCTCCAGCAGTAAAACGTCCTCGCTTAAGCAATGAACAATGCCAAGACGGCAGTGCCCTTCCGCCGTTTTGCGGTAGGCAGGTTAGTCATTGCTCTTGCCTGTCAAGGAAGGTCAAGTCGGTTCAGGAGATAACGGGCACCTGCCACTCCAGCCCTTTCCCAGACGCCGGTTTAACCGCAGGGTTAAGAAGGTTATTCCGGAGCGAGTTATGGAGTCCACCTTCCTGAGCATCCTTAAAGTCAAGCAGGCCAGCTGCCTCCTTTTCCACTCCTTCATCCCCCCCCCGTTCTTCTGCTGCTGTTTTCCCCCCCCAGCCCTCAACATTCTGTGGCTGGGTGGAGGGGGGGACGTTTTGGGGAAGGTTCTCTGCATACCTACGGAGTACTTCAAGTATGCAGACATCACGGCTTTATTTGTGGGTTCTGATGTTTTTAAAATAACAAAACTTCCATTTTTTAAAACAACAAAAAAACACCATGTACACGAGTATCCTAACGGGGCATGCGCAAGCTCTGTCCCAGTGTTAACACATTCAGACGCGCCTCATCCCTGCAGTGAGCATGGTCACAGCGTTTATCTAAATAGGACGCAAGCTATGAATGTGAAGGGATTCTTTATGTGATCAGAAGGGGTGCCCCAGTCTTCGAATCATGGAAAGAATCTCTTCACACGTAACCTGTTCAGCACAGGGCCTCTAAGTGTTTCAGTGGTGGGGTGGGGGACTTGCAGGTGCATTCTCGAGATACCGACTATCGTGAAGATGGCTCCAGTTTTACTTCCAAACTAATGCTAATAGGCACTCAGTCACCCAAGTTTTCTCTCAGAGGGACAATTGGGACCTACACAATGTTCCCCTCCCCAACACTGTTGCCTATCTCCAGGATATTATATGTTGTTTAAAGGACTAGAATGGCCAATTCCATCTCCTTCACCTTTCCCCGGCTTTGCTGACACTTGTGGATTGAATGTGCTCATTGGCCCATATCAAGCTGGTTTCTGGAGAGGTCTGCCTTTTCCTTTTATTTTAATTTACAAACTAATTTACTTTTTTTGTGTATTCAGAGAGTCTGCCAGGTATGTGTTTTGGAGCGGCTCTATTATGCTCCCAGTCTGATAAGCTCTCAACTGCCCCAATTCACTGTTAGTATGTATGGGACATGCAACAAAATAGTCTGCTGCCTGCCCAAGTCCCTAAAAGGTTTTCCTCAGGATTCCAGTCACCCTTCTAGTGTTCAGCGGGGGGGGGGGGGGGGCTGGGGGAGGAGAGATATTCAGGAGGAGGAGTAAAAGGAAAACTAGTTGCTTCTCCATTCACTTGCTGTCTCCCCCTACTTTATGACATAGTGCTAGTGTTAGATTTGGAGCTGAAAATTTTATTGCTCAGCTGAGCTTTTTTTTATTTTATTGCTATGGCGTGTCTATTTGAAGAGTAGAGGAAAAGTTTCCCCTTTCTTTTTTCCTTAAACATTACTGTATAGTGCGAGGGGAGTTCCTTAACCCACAGGGCACATCTTTCACTGTCCAAAATACTTAATATAATGTATTGAACTGACCAATCCCTGTTGCCCAACCTGTCTCCCTTTTCTTTTCTTTTTGAACCAACTGAGACTCTGGCTCAATAACCCTGAATACTGTGTAGGTCTGTAGCTCACTGGAACCCCCCCCCCCGCCTGCTTCTTAAACATTTTAATTAGCATTCACTTCTGGCCTGATTGATTAAATTACTCATTTTAATTCACTTCTAGTCTGATAGGCACTCAACCACCTGAGTTTGCTAGATAAATAGGTTAGATACATGAGTTTGCTATTTACATATAAGGATAGATAGTAAGCGGATGGAAGCATAATATCATGACCCGTTTCCAGTCCTACCCAGCACTATGCACCCATATCCAGTCCTACCCAGGACAAAGTACCAGGGGTGTCTGCAGGACTTTTTCTGGGGTGGGGGACAAAGTCAGAAATCTAATAAACTTTCCTCCCTGCCCCTGGTCCTAGGAGTATGCTCCATTAATTCAATGGGAACTGGTTCAATCTGGGAGTAGGGGCAACAACTAACCCCTCTCTCCCCCCCACCCCATGCAAAGTATATTATATGGATTTCTGTGATTGGAACTCTGCAATTATTTTGGTCCATTTAGCTCCGTATTGTCTACATTGACTAGCAGCAACTTTCCAAGGTTTCAGACAGGAGTGTTTCCCAGCCCTAGCTGGAGATGTCAGAGGTTGAACCTGGAACCTTCTGCATGCAAAGCAGATGCTCTGCCAGGGGGCAAGCCCTAACACATAGTAAGAGTGTGTGGTTGCTTTTTGAGTGAAGGGATGCTGCTGCTTTAAGAGTTGTATTACCTGCCTGCTTCCTTTTGCATATATAATTTTAAATTAGCAGAAACTATAAAGACAACACAAGTCTTAACTTGATTAATTTGCTCTTTTCTCACAGTGAAACGGACTCAGTCAGTAGGCTGCTTGAAACTTCTTGTTTCTTAGTGGGGCAAAGATGATAAACATTCTGACCTATAGCACAAGCATTTTCTTTAAAATTGTACAAATAGGTTTTTTGTTATTAATAATAATAATAATAATAATAATAATAATAATAATAATAATAATAAATACATTGTCAACCTGTTTAAAATGGTTCTGGCATTAAAATTCTATTGAAAGGAACAATTTCTTGGAGTGCTATACACAATATCATTCATAGCTAAGTTGATTATACATTTCTTAGTGTCTTCCTTTGAGTCTTATTTCAGGTCATAGTGTCACAAGGATTACTCCCTTTCTAATGCAGGCCAGAAACTAAAGCTTTTCAGAACAAGCTTCCCTCACTTTAAAAACAGTTTGATGAAGCACAAAAGTTGGCAGGATAAGAACTTGACTCCTGCCACTTCCTGGATATGACTGTGTGGTGTTTCTATCTTGTCCCCACCCATTTTCCTACTAACAGGCCTAAACATTTCATAGTCTTTCTAGTGATTCTCAATGAGCTTCACTTTAGATAAACAAGGGCGGGGAGCAGGGAATCAGACAATGACATTTTCCTAAAGATGTCCCATTCCTACAAAGTGATTTCTAGAGAGTTGGTTAAGAAGTAAACCATTCCCAAGAACCTCATTTTAAAAATTGAGAATAAAAAACATTACTTCTAAATGAATGGGAACAGGTTTTATTTCCTGGCTGGTCATTATATGTTTTTGAGGTGGTGGGGGGACTTGATAGAACTATTTCTAGAAATGATACCATTGTCACAGAGACACTCATCCTCATCACTCACAGATACTAGCCGTATTCATACTTTATGTTCAATGCACATACAAACTGTGTGCAGTGGCAGACAAAAAATGAAGCACCAGTGCTCCGTGGGATATGCCAATTCTGCAGACAGGATAGAGTAACTCAGCACCAGCACTTGCCCTGTAGGCACTGGGCAGGTGTGGGGGAGGGGGTTTGACAGCCTTCCTTTCCCTCGAAAGCCCTCTGTGTCACCTGAAACAGTGTCCTTGAGTGCTGTATAGCCCTTTGTCAAAATTACACACACAGAGGCCCTCAAGTAGCAGTACTGTTAGGCTGGAACTCAGCTGCAGCACCAGCGTATATCATGGGATACTGTCACTTCGTTAGGATATCAGCCAGTGTATTGTGCAGTTATTCTCATATACTATATTCAGTGCACTGCCTGTCCTATACTGCATGTACAGCCATTCACACAAAACACATGTACAGACACCTGAATGCATGCTTTTAGATTGTGAGCCCTTTGGGGACAGGGATCCATCTTATTTATTTATTATTTCTCTGTGTAAACTGCCCTGAGCCATTTTTGGAAGGGCAGTATAGAAATTGAATGAATGAATAAATGATGTAACATCTGGACAGAGCTCCTATGAAACACTTCAAAAACTGCCCATTTCAAAAACTGCCTTTTTGAAAAGAAGAAAATATTGCTTCCATTTGCTTCACTGCCACTCAGCATTGAATTGCATTTAGTCATACAGAGTGTTCCATGCTGTGCAGTATACAGAAAGTGTTTGTTTTTTTAACACTGGCACTGTAGATAGGATACCACCTAACTGTACCACTTGTGTGTCTCCATCACTCTCCACCCTTATCTTCTTGCCATTAGTTAACTGTATTTTTTTCTGCTGACACAATGCAAGATCCATGCTCCTGGCCACTCCTTGAAATTTATCCTCCTCCAATCCAAGCAAATCAAACGCATGAAGCATCGGTGGAAGCAATATTCCATCACTTGTATTAGCAAATACAGATAGACATTCCCCACTCAAGCTGCAATAGTTTGGGCATCTGTATGGCTTCTCCACCTTAACTTGCTGTGTGTGGGTTTCGTATGAGTTATTACACTATCATCTGGTAAACAAAGTAAAGCTTTTATGCTGTGTCAGTGGTCCAGCTAATGTGACAATACCTTAACCATTAACCAGTTTAAGGTTAAGGCATGTACAAATTTTAAGGCTGGCATGATGCACAGCACCCTAACCCTGAGCCCTGCGGGGCTGCTGTGAACTATGAAGGCAGCGCTGAAGCTGTTAAGAATGGGTGGTTGCACAAGCAGTGCTACTGCAGCTTTCCCTGTTCACAACAATGGGGAGAACTGTAGTAGTGCTACAGTTCTTAAAAGCACTGGGGCTGCCTTCTGAGTTTGTAGCAACCCCGAGCACAGCATTACGGCTTCATAACATTGCTCATTGTGCCAGCCACACATGTTCCATTTTCAGATTTTTCTAGTAATTGAAACAAATTGTAGGTTTCTGCCCTAACCGCAGTTGCTATACAAACCTTTATTGCGACCATCTGTCCCTGCTTGCTTGGCACAAAGTGACAGAAACCTTCCCTTCTCTGCACAGCACAGAGAACTCTGAGCCAGGAAGGGTCTATCACTTCACACCTGGCAGTAGAGGCAGACCCTGCTCCTCTCTTGAGTTTTTGAACATTTTCCGAGAAACAGGCTGGGCTTTGGAAACAGGCAGAGTGAGTCTCACTAATAGGAAATATATTCTGATTAGTTGATGTTTTATTTGGTTAGGGTATGCAATAATGTACCACAATTTAATGCAGGCAAGTAACAACAACAAAATGAACAGCCAAGAGGCTAATTAGAGATCTGACAATTTTGCAAAAATTGGCATATTCATATTGACGAACTCCAAAAGGCCTTTCTCACAGAAGGCTGTGAGAAAATGGAGACGTTACTGAAAGGACTGTCTATATATTCTTTGAGGGTGTGTGTGTGTGTATGTGTGTGTATTAGAAGCAATGGTACTCATCTTGCATTTGTTACAGGCCAAACTATCCAGTTCTCTTTCTCTGAAAGACATAAACATTGCTCCTATGAAAAATGAGTGATCTTCTAACACCCACAATGATCTAGAGGTGTGTGTGTTTGCAGACTGCACTATTCACGTGAATCAAGGGGGCTGTTCTACATTCATGAAAGGAAGCACATGTGAAGTTGCTCCCTTGGTTAAACTTAAGTGGGCAGCCTTCTGGACAAATAGCTGCACTAGACTTAATGTTGACATTCTGCACAGTGGAACACTGGTGTTAGGGACGCACTGGCACTGCTGCACAAGATGAAAAGCAACCCTGGCAGTGCTGTGTGGCAAGACAGCTGCAGAACAACTTAACAGCTTTGAGGCGTTTGCACAGCACTACTTCAATTGTTTCCAATGAAATGCTGCACAGAATGCTGGACAATAGGATCAACACTATTGTTCATATACCCAATAGCCTTTTTGACATCAAGTTTTAAAATAATTCTCTTTAAAATAGTTTGCAAATTGCTTAAGAAAAGTTGACATGTGCCAGATCTGCTCCAATTAGTTTTCTAATTATTTAAGTAAAATATTTGTTGCATTCTGAAAATTGCAATAGCTTGATGAGATGAGAATTCATTTTACTAAACATACAGTCCTAAAGCAATGAATGAAGAACAATCATTTCCACTTTCTAATTGCATTTATTCAAAAATAATCCAAGCTTTTATGTATGTTCATATGATGTGAGGTATGAATCAGAACAAAGTAAGAATGGTGTTAAACTATCAATACAATTCAAAATTCTGAATATTTTCAGTGCCTTGCAGTTTGAAAAAAAAAATTCTTTCAGTATGGACCAACATCACAAGAATCTGGCTTTTACTTACCCCCTTCAACACTTGGAAACAAATAAAATCTGTTTGAAGGCTTAGCATTGAAAAGCTGATGTTACTCCAATGGGTCTCACTATTTTGTTGCACTATACTCTCTCCAGTGGGGCAAAACCAAAGCACAGCATATATTAGCGAGGTCCTGAGACTGCAGGGGTGCTACTGTGCACAAGCTCTCAAGAAGCCAGTAGAATTTTAGAGCACTAGGCTATAAAGCAAACCTTAGCAGAAACTGGTGGTAACTGGCATCCAAAGCAGACAGTATCTTAAAATACAGACTGAGGCATATAACATCAGAAGCAAGCAACCAGAATTTAAAAACTTGCTGGAACAGATTACTGGACCAAATTTGTTTCAGTTGCAAACTTACTGAAACAAACAGAAAACTCAACAAGGATAAATGGCCCATGGCTTAAATATCTTGGTTAGACTCACATAATCTAACACAGCAGCACATAAATATAGAAACCTGCTTCCTAAGCTGTATTATAGTTTTCTGCACTCAGTAGTTTTGAAATAGCAATAGAATTTGTGGTAATTCTATGGAGTATCAGCTTTTACTCATTGTCTGTTTGTGTTGATTCTGGCTGGGATGTCTCTGAATCTGTAACATAAGAGATGAGAGAGAAATGAATATTCTTTTCATTAACATGCAGACAATAAATGTCAGGTATTTTCTTTATAAAATGCTCTTTAATAGAATAATACTTTCTTTCAATATAAAAATATTGGACAGAAAGGCGGCTTTTTCTTGTAATACTGAAATGAATAAGCAGCACAAGAATTTAGGCACTTCTCTTCTTTAAAGAGAAGTGGGCATTCCCAAGCCTTCCTTGTTTTAACTCTTCTTTCCATATGAATAGCATGACTCTTTATGTGTGGCACATGCAAATATTTGTAATATGATGTTGATTGTTTTAATTGATCTTTGGTTTTTACTGCTGTGTTTTAACTTTGTAAACCATGTTGGGATCGCTCTATGAAAAGCAGTATAGAATTCTCAACTATTAAAAAAAAAGCATTGTCGAATAAAGAAATGTCCAGCAGTTGTGATTTGATATCTGTTATGGTAGTCAGTGATAAACAAACACAAATATTAACTGGATAGTATTATTATGTATTTTAAAGTACTTTATAAATGATATTGAGCTGAACTGCTCTCGCCTGCTTGACACAGTAAGAAGGCTGCAACTATTATATTCATAAATATATCAATACAATTCCAATACTTCACTTTAACAAGATTGTTTTTAAAGGAGGAGATACTGTGATCCTCAGAATTCTTACAACAAATGCTTGGGGATTGCATAAATCTTACACACACTGTTGGGATTCTGTAATATAGCCGCTAAGCATGGGGCCAGGGAATTTTACCTCAGCCACAAACTCCCTACCCTACATCTCTAAAATGGTAACAACATTACTGATCTCTCTAGAGCAGTAGTTCCCAGTCTATGGTTCCTCCACAGATATTTATTTATTTCTTTAACTTCTATACTGCCCAAACTTTCGCCTCTAATTTCGTTTCAGGAATTATTGCTGAACTACAACTCCCATCATCACCAGCCACAATGAAATGTAGCTGGGGGTAGATGGGAGTTTGAGTTCATCAACATCTGGAAGAACACAGATTGAGAACCACTGCTCTAGAGAGGTACTTTAGGAATTATGTGAGAATCTATGTGAAGCACTTTGAATGCTTGAAAGCACTATGTTAAGTACTATTTCTACTGATAACAATAAGCCGTGGTTCACAGCATGCTTTCACGGTAGGGACTGTATGAAAATAAAGAAAAATGCAATGATAAACACCAATAAAAACTTTTGCATTCTGGTGCAGCTGTACTGGAACATGCAAGGGATGAAGGGAAGTGGGAGCATTGTTAGGTTTGTACATGCTGTATCACTGATATAATTTAAAATATATATTATTTAACTTCTTAAATAAGAACCTCAGGCATATTTGTTGATGAAGACACTACTATATAGGCCCAATGAGTAGTAACTTAATCAGTCAGTCCTGAATTGTATTGTCCACGCAGGTAACACAGAGCATGCATAAACTTAACAGTGTTTACTTACTGCATAGCCCTTTCCCCTTTACTCATTATTCAGAACAGCTGCATCAAGTGCAAAGAAGGAATTGAGTTTTAATCTAGAAACCTTTCAAGTAGCATCTTGCCTGGCATCCATGAGAAACTGCTGGTCCAGACAAAACAAGCAAACCAAATAGCATCTGGACCACATTTAGGAAAGTTAGGTCTATGCATGGCTATTTGACAGGAGGCTGCCTCAGCAATGCTGTTGACAATTATTACTAGCTAGGGGTGTAGCTAGGGGAGAGGGGGCCTGTGTTCACCCCTCTCTCTGGCAACCCCTCAGAGTGAGGGAGATAATGAAGAAAATAGGGAGGGGTGGAGCTGGAGGGCCCTCAGGAGCTTGGGGGCCTGGGTTCTTTGAACCAATTCACTCAATTATAGATATACCCCTGTTACTAGCACTAAAGAGTTATATTGGTCAATGGTGTCTGACTCCAGAATACTCCCAGATCTATCAGTCAGCTTTGGGATTGCAGCTGCACTTGGAAGCCCAGAATTTGTTCATTTACTTGATGGATTTATATCCCACCTTAACCACGTATCAATGCAGTGGTGGACACAAGTGCTTTTCATCAACATTTAATTTGATCAAGACTCAACAATCATCACATGTCTTGATAATGATAAGGCTAAACAACTGCAAAGTGCTCTTTGGGGGGCTATAGATTCTAGAAGCTGCTATGGAATATGGGGACCTCCCTCCTGACAAGTGGAATTATTTAATGTTCAGATATCATTGTTCCCTCATTATCTTGGGCATGATTAAAGGTGCCGACTTTGAACTATAAGCTCCAAACAGCTTGACCCACATAACTTCAGAAAACTTTCCTTCTATATCACTCAGAACAGTGGAACTTGGTTTCCTCACAGGTTTTTCAAAGTTCACACTTTCTGGCTGTCAGCTCTTATTGTTGGGGCTGGCTTTAAAGGATGAGATTAAGAGTATGTAGGAAACAAAGAAGTGAGTTTTCCCAGAAAAAAATGAATTGGAAAAATGGGGGGGGGGGTTCAATGCAACTCTTCCTCTAAACTGCATAAAACTTGCATTAATATCTTTTTTTTAAAAATTACTATACAACTTTTCCTGGTGTCCTAAATAGATTTGATCTGATTTGGCATGTTGCTTGACCTATTTATGCAATAAAAACAAAAAACAAAACACCTCCACCCTACTAATTTCCCCCCTATTTTTTTTTTCAAATAGACAAGTAGAATTTTTAGAAAAGGGGAATTTTCCAAAGAAAGTTTTCCACTTCACATATCTCATAGGAAATCTAAGTTTTTATAGATTTTTTTTTTAAAGTGGCAATTTATCCTGCTGGCTATTTTCTATTTATTGTGTTATGTTTTAAACTGTTATGTGCCCTGTACCTTTAGGATGGAATACAAATCAAGCATCATCACATTCTTAGTTTGTCTCTCCTCCCTGCCGCCCCCTTCCTTCCTTCCTGCCGTATCCATCTAATCCAGGTGAGGAAGGGAAGAAAAAGCTCATTCTGAGATTGGATGGTGCTCTGTCAAAGCCCTGTCATAGAGTAAGGCACGACTGGAAGTAGGAGGGACGTCTTCTCATAGAACGGCATGGTTAAGTCCGACTTGTATAGCCCTAACTACCATGTCTGGCAACCTCAAAATTCTTCAACATTCCTGATGCACAATATACTCCAAATATGTCAGTGCTTTCCTAACATATAAGTCTTATATTCTAATTTACAAATATCTTCAGTCTTACATTCTCAGCCTCATCCTTAGCATGTTTACTTGGCAATATAAGTCCCACTGAGTCCAATGGGGCTTACTCCTTTGTTTGCAGCATTAGCTAGTAGGTGCATAGAATTGTGCTGTTGGCTGACATCCTAAATTTACTAGAGGAAGTTCTATTGAAATCTAGTAATCCTTTAAAGTAACTCCTGAGTAGTATTATTGAGTAACTTGGGATGTCAGCCACTTTCTTTTAAAGACAGGTGTAATGTATGCCATCTTTAATATCAGACTCCACAGTAGAAGAACAAAATGTAGCTAACATAGTGAAGTTGTTAGTGTGACGCAACTCTTCCCCCACCTTCCGCTAATCTGGATTATATTTTACTTTCTCAAAAGTGTTCTCCTTTACTATCAGCAGATCTCTATTTCATCGACAAGTCCAATTAACCTTCATATTATGATCGCACCTTTCACAATCCTGATCAGCTTGATTAATTTTTTGTTCCTTTCTTTTCTTCAGCAGTTCACAAATACAGCCAATTTAAGAATAATTGTGGATTACTGTTTGCTCCATTCTCTATAAACCTATGATGCCAATATAATCTTACCCTTCTGCTTATGAGCTTCTGCCAATAGTGGATTTAATTCTAAGAGATATTTTGGATATTGTGAATTTGCCTAAATGCAAGCAGTTGAACTAGATGTCCCTTGCAACTCTACCATTCTATATGTGCTTTACATCATGTGAATTATTATGCTTGAACACAAGGTCAAAGCCAACAAGATTAAATCAACAAAGAGAAGTGAAAAGTCCTGCATCTAGTTAAGAAAAATCAAATGCACAAGTAGAGGATGGAGGAATCCTGACATGGCAGCAGTACATGTGAAAAGGATCCAGACTTCTTACTGAAACACAAGCTGAACATGAGCAAGAAGTGTAATGCAGCTTCTAGAAAAAAGTGAATGCAATCTCAGCCTGGATTAATAGAGACATAGGTTGATAGCCTAATGAAGCACATGTATGAGGAGGAACTATGAGGCACAATGGGGGCCTGCATGCAGCTCCCTCAGTCCCATTACATGCTTGCTGTTGCACAAGCCAGCAAAACTACCTAGCGATTTCCACAACTCCAGAAGCAATCAGTAAGAAAGTAAACATATTGCTTGCTGATCCCCTGTGTGTCCCCACAGCCCAGCCTTACAAATGTGTTTCATTAGATAGGATGTCAGCCACTCTGTCCAGGTCCCAAGATGTACTAGTTCCACTCTGTTCTGCACTGGTCAGTTCTCACTTGGAATACAGTTCTGAGTGCACCGCATTTTAAGGAGGATGTTGAAAAACTGGAATTCGTTCAGAGGAAGGCAGCAAAGATGGTGAGGGGTCTGGAAATCAAATCCTGTGAGGAATGGTTGTTTGGTACTGTTAGTTTGGACGAGAAAAGACTTAAGGAAATATATGAGAGCCATCTTCAACGATCTGAAGAGCTGTCACACAGATGGAATTGACTTGTTCTCTTGCTCCTGAGGACAGGACCAGAACCTGTGGGTTGAAATCTCTAGGAAGCAGCTTTAAGCTAGACATTAAGAAGAGTTTCCTAACTGTAAAAGTTGTTCAACAGCGGAACAGTCTGCCTCATGCAGCTGTGGGCTCTCCTCCTCTAGAGGTTTTCATATGTCAGGGATGGTGTAGCAGTTTCCTGCACTGAGAGGACCTCAGAGATCCCTTCCAGTTCCAACATTTTATTATTTTAGTCTTGATTTTGCAGTGTTCTGCATAATAGCAAAGATGTGTAAGTGGAAGAGCGAAATATCTAGTGAGGCTTTCATTTAGTTTTGCCAAACAGCAGCACACCATACTGTACTGCAAGTAGCTCCCTTGAATTAAACTCCTTTTTTAAAAAAAGGAGCATGTGATGCAGTGCAGCAGGGAGGTAGAACAGTATGTGTATGAAGAGCTTATTGGACTCCAGCCAGTGGTTGACATTCAGACTAACAAAGCACTGGTGCAACAAACAGACAGCATGTGCTATGGTGGAGGAGCATTTTTGTTGATTTCCCCTTCCCTCTGTTGCTACTACTTCGAAAAATGAGGGCAGTGTGACACTCAGGGACACATTTTTGGCAATCACAGTTGGCTACAGAGGGAAGGGGAGACTGATGAAAAAATAGCCTTCTCCTGTAGCACACTGCTGCACGCACACTTTTTTAGTTTGAATGTTGACTACCATGTTTATTTTACCATTGTTTCACTGAAGTTTCATTTTGTTAATGGGGAGGATCTCATGTAGCTATCTGTAGTGTAGGATAGAATGCTCCTGTCCTCTATTTCGTTATACCTTGAAATACTAAATTTAAAGGATTACAAATCTTTCCTATTGTGGGACTCCTTTTAACAAATTACAAAGACCTTTTTGAATCGAGGAAACATAAAAGAAGCTTAAGGAGGTATATGGGGCGGGAGAGGGAGGGAGCTGCTGAAGAACTGATTAGAATCTCACTGTAGATATCTGTCTGTGGGCAGCCAATGGTTGAGAAGAGAAAATAAAATATATATACTAACTGTAACTGTAATATATACTAACACTGAGACACACACACACACACATACACACTCTAGCTGTAACAGTGTTACAGAAAGAAAGATTTTTGCCTATTATATAACTATAAGTACTGATAAGCATTAAAAGCTTTTGTAATAAACTTTAAATTAAAGCAATTATGTTCCCTGGTTGTTAAATTGTCTTGACAGTTAAAGAAAAAGATGTAATGTTTGGAAAGGGATGGTTCTTATATTCTGTTAAGGCAGAAATGGGCTGTCAGGATAGGGACTGGGGTGGCATACATTCTGAGGTTGAAGAGTGGCTTCTTAGGCTGGGCACCCATTTCAAGTCCAGATTGAGATCTAGGTTTTCTTTTGTATGACAATGTATGTTTCCTAGCTTTCTGCCTCTTTTCTATTTTCTTCTGGTACTCACTTGGAAGAAGAGAATCTGTAAGAAACAATGAAGAAAGAATTATTTACTCAACATGCTTTTATGTAATAGAGTAAACCTAAACTGCTTTAAGGGTCTTGCAGAGTATTGTTAGGGGAAAATGAGCTCCAGAAGGTGTCCAGAACATATGTGAAGTCTTTGAATGCAATAGGTACTTATGATATTTGTGTGGGCTTAGTTCTATAAAACTGTTAACTTCTTGGAAGGTGAACTTTGCAGTAAGAGCAGAACTACTGTATTTAGGTGCAGTTTCACATGGTATCATTAAGAAGGACAGTTTCAGATCAAAGACTACAATAAAAACAAATTATTTACTCTAAACATATTTACGTGGAAGTACATGGCAGTTACTTCCAAGTAATGGCCACAATTCATCATGTGCAACGAGGCTTTCCTGTTGTCATGATGTCAGTTGAAGGATGCATCATCAACACATGCTTCCTTGGGAGCAAAAGTCATTGAAACCAATAGAACTTACTTCCAAAACAAGGTGTTAAGGATTAGAGTATGAATTAGCACTCAGATACTTTAAAAAGAGTAAATAAATTATCTAGCCTAACCTTTCCAAACAGACAGTATCCCAGAGACACCAAGTAGAAGATTTGTAGGGGGACAGTAAGGCTGTTCTCATGAGCAGCCTAACCCAGGCTAGGGCAAGCGGATCTGCATGTATTCTGGCACTGCCCACCTGACTAACCCCACTCTGAAGCCTGGCCTTTAGCAGAGGTTAAAGGTGCAAGTGCACCCTTAACCTCAGCACCAGGATCGTGTGTCTGCAAATAGCCCAAGCGTGCACACAGATGGGCGCCTAGAGCACCCATCTTACAGGGGTATCCCCCAAAGCACCATGCTCATCACACAGTGCATTGTGGGATATCTGAAGGCCAGGATGTCCCAGCCTCCAGAGATTCACGCTGTCTATTGATCGTTTGTGGGGAAAGTAAGTTGCAGAGCCTCCCCTGCCCCCTACCTGGTCATGTGAATAGATTTACTGAGTGAATAAGCCTTGAAAACCCCATTTCCAGAGTTTAGCTACTGGGCTGTTTGGTATTGTATGTATGTAAATTTAAAGGAGTTGTTAATAGCACACTACCATTAGGCTGGGCATTCTTTTTATCCCACTCATCGCGCTGCTGAAGCCACTCATCCCCATAACCACTGCTGATCAGTTTACTGAAGTTTACCGGTTCATTTTTTTTGTGAGCAGGCCTAGATAAAAAAACAAACAAGACATAAATCATAAATTGAAAAGCAGCCATTTTTAATTAGTCTAAAACAGATGTCACCTTATAACAAATTCTTTAGTATTCAAATAATTAAAAAGACACTTTTAGAACATAAGAATAGTCCTGCTGGATCAGGCTCAAGGCCATTCCAGTCCAGCATCCTGTTTCACACAGTGGCCCAACAGATGCCTCTGAGAAGCCCACAGGCAAGAGGTGATGGCATGCCCTCTCTCCTACTGTTGCTCTCCTGCAACTGGTATTGAGAGGCATTGTGCCTCTGATGCTGGAGGTGGCCAGGAGCCATTGATAGACCTGTCCTCCATGACCTTGTCTAAGCCCCTTTTAAAGCCATCCAAGCTAGTGGCCATCACCACATCCTGTGGCAGAGAATTCCATAGATTAATTATGTGCTGCGTGAAAAAGTACTTCCTTTTGTTGAGAAAGGGAGAAAAATTTCTCTGTCCACTTTCTCTGCTTCATAATTTTATATACCTCTATCCACGTAGTCACCTTTTCCATACTAAAAAGCCACAGATGCTGTAGGCTTGCCTCATAAGGAAGGTGCTCCAGGCAGCTGATCATCTTGGTTGCCTTCTTCTACACCTTTTCCAGTTCTACAATGTCCTTCTTAAGATACGGTGACCAGAACTGTATGCAGTACTCCAAATGTGGCAGCACCATAGATTTGTGTAAGAGCACTATAATATTAGCAGTTTTATTTTCAGTCCCCTTCCTAATGATCCCTGGCATGGAATTAGCCTTTTTCACAGCTGCCACGCACTAAGTCAACACTTTCAATGGGGTGTCTACCATGACTCCAAGATCTCTCTCCTGGTCAGTCACTGGCAGCTCAGACCCCATCAGTGTATATGTGAAGTTGGGTTTTTTTGCCCCAATATGCATCACTTTACACTTGCTTATATTGAACTGCATTTGCCATTTTGTCGTCCACTCCTCCAGTTTGGAGAGATCATTTTGGAGCTCCTCACAATCTGTTTTGGATTTCACTACCCTAAATAGTTTAGTGTCATCTGCAAATTTGGACACTCTGCTGCTTACCCTAACTTCTAGATCATTTATGAACAAGTTGAAGAGCACTGTTCCAGGTACAGATCCCTGGGGGACCTCACTTCTTACTTCCCTCCATTGTGAAAACTGTCCATTTATATCTACCCTCTGTTTCCTGCCCTTCAACCAGATACCAATCCACACCTGTCTCTATATCCCATGACTGCTAAGTTTACTCAGAAGCTTTTGGTGGGGAACTTTGTCAAAAGCTTTTTGGAAGTTCATATATATATATATATATATATACACATACATATACATACATATACACACACACACACACACACACATATACACACACACACACTATGTCAACCGGATAACCTTTATCCACATGCCTGTTGACACTCTCGAAGAACTGCAAAAAGGTTAGTGAGGCAAGACTTGCCCTTGCAGAAGCCACCATGCTGGTTCTCTTTCAGCAAGGCCTGTTCTATATTTTTGACAGTTTTGTCCTTAAGTATGTTTCTATTAATTTACCAAGCAGTTTCCTGCAGTTTTCCGGATCCCACCCTTCAATCCCTTTTTGAAAATCAGAGTTACATTAGCTATTTTCCAGTCCTCTGGTACAGAGCCTGATTGTAAGGACAAGTTACATATTGTTGATACCCTACACTTGATCTTAGCCAAAAGGCCAAGAAGCCAACCCCAGTCGGCCTCAAATGTGCACTGAAGGCCTTAGCCCAGTATTGCAAGGAAGATCTTCTGGAACTGAAGAAACCAGAATAATAAAACCAAAATTATGGCCTTTGCTAAAAAGTTTGTCCGAACAAGAGGTGGCCATTATATACCTGTATCACTTAAACTGTATGAAGCCAAGCCGCTAGCACAGCTGCTCTATGGTGCCCAGTTGGGCCCCTTCCCCAACATTGCCAAACTGGAACGTATGCAATCAAAGTTCCTAAGAGCAGCCCTTCAAGTTCTAAGATGTGTCTCAAACACAACCTTAAGACTGGAGACAGGCTTGATGAAAGTAGAGGGAAGGGTTTGGATGACTATACTACTGGCTAAGTCTTTCTCTCCGCCCCTCAGGCCTCGCACCCCTAACTCTGAGTGATGACTTTCAATCCAAATGGAAACAGTCAACTATAAATAAAATAGTGGCTCCTGGCCAGCGTGGTGTAATGGTTAGAGTGCTGGACTGGGCCCAGAGCCACCCAGCAAGTATTATGGCTGAATGGGAATTTGAACTCGGGTCTCCCTGGTCCTAGTCCAGCACTCTAACCAAAACACCATGCTGGGTGGTTAAATATGATGCATCTGGATTTTAATCTAGCCCCGTGTACTTTTTGTGTCTTCATTTGGTATGAATACCATAGTTTTTAACTATATTCCCATATACTTTTAATGTCTTCATTTTATACTTGTATGACTATCATTTTATTATATATGTGTTACTCTCCTTTTATGATTCCTTTTAATGATGCCTTTTATGATTTTTTTAGGACTAGCAAATACTAGTAATTTTATAGTAATCGTTATAATTATAGTTTATGGCTTAACATTGTATGCTTGTATTATACCAGGTTTCCATAGTGATTATTTATTTATTTGATTTATATACCGCCCTTCCAAAAATGGCTCAGGGTGGTTTTTTGGCTTTTAAAATGTTATAGACAGGTTCTAACAGCAACTGCTACTTTGGTTTTAGGTATTGTATCACCCTGGATACTTTTAGCTACTTTCTCTTCTAATAAGTAATCAACCTTATATTTTATGCTGGTCCATAACCGTAATAAAGATTGATGTGTAGTGGTTAGAGTGCTGGACTAGGACCGGGGAGACCCGAGTTCAAATCCCCATTCAGCCATAAAACTAGCTGGGTGACTCTGGGCCAGTCACTTCTCTCTCAGCCTAACCTACTTCACAGGGTTGTTGTGAAAGAGAAACTCAAGTATGTAGTACACCACTCTCGGCTCCTTGGAGAAATGTAACAACAACAACAGATCAGTGGACCTGTAAAAAAAGAAAGCAGTACATCACCTAAATGGAAGATTAGAATAGAAAATAAAATCTCCAGGCTTAGATCAGATGCTAGTAAATTGAAAGATATGAAAGACAAGAAGCTGAAGAATGAAAACACCAAACAGTATCTGTTCCAAAAATACCACCTAGATTCAAGGAAAATTAGAGAAGTCCTGGAAATAATAAAGCAGCAAATAACAGCAGTGTCAAAAAAGATTAGCAGATACGAAGCCAGAATTACACAACACAGGCAGAATCTCCAATTCCAGTCGAATCAGAGACGTTTCTACCAAAGCATAGAAGGAGAAACTGCAAGAAACATAAGAACACCAAATAAAGAAGAAGCAGTGCAATTCTGGGGGAAATTTTGGGACAATCCAATAGATTATAATAAAAAAGCAGGCTGGATGAAAGAGGTCAAGAAATGTAACCAACAAATGCAAGATCTAATAATAACACCAAAATTAATAAGTGAAAGAGCAAAGAAAATTAAAAATTGGACTGCGCCAGGTGATGATGAACTGCATGGCTTTTGGCTTAAACACCTAACAAGCCTTCATAAACAACTATCAAAACAGTTCAATCACATTTTGCAAGGAGATGATATTGAACAATGGCTAACAACTGGGAAAACTCATCTCATCATGAAAGACCCAGCAAAAGGTGCACTTCCAAGTAATTATAGACTGATAACCTGCCTGCCAACCATGTTCAATTTATTAACTGGAATAATAGCAGATGAAGTGATGCAACACTTATTAACTAACAAACAGCTTCCAGTTGAACAGAAAGGAAATTTCCCGAACACCAGAGGCACAAAAGACCAGCTGCTGATTGACAAAATGATTTTAGAAAATTGCAAGAGAAGAAAAACAAATCCAAGTGTTGTAGGGATTGACTACAAGAAAGCCTTTGACTCATTGCCTCACACATGGATACTAAAATGTTTAGAAACAACTGGTGTCAGCAAAAACATTCAGATATTTATTTTAAAAAGCAATAAGCATGTGGAGTACACAGTTAACAATCAACGGCAAGACACTTGGACAGGTTAGCATTAGAAGAGGCATTTTCCAAGGGGATTCACTATCCCATTGTTTGTAATCGCCATGACCCCACTTTCACAAATACTAAACAAAACAGGCCTCGGATACCAAACATCTAAAACATCAAGTAAAATCAACCATCTGCTGTACATGGACGATCTGAAGTTGTATGGAAAGTCCCAGTCAGAAATCGAATCACTCCTAAACACTGTCCGTATATTCAGTAGCGATATAGCAATGGAGTTTGGACTAGACAAGTGTGCTGCATTAATAATGAACAGAGGAAACATAAGAAAAACAGAAGGAATAGAACTGCCAAATGGAAGCAACATCAAGAACCTGGAAGAGAAAGAACATTACAAATACTTGGGCATTCTCCAGGCTGATAACATCGCACACACTGAAGTTAAAAGAAAAATGGGAAGTGAATACATCAGGAGAGTTAGAAAAATCCTCAAGTCCAAACTCAATGGCGGAAACACCATACAAGCCATAAACACCTGGGCTATACCTGTTATCAGATACACTGCAGGAATAATAGACTGGACCCAGGCAGAGCTAGAGACGCTAGATCATAAGACCACCGAAATCATGACCATCCATCATGCTCTGCACCCCCGCAGTGATGTAGATAGGCTCTACCTCCCTCATAGCTCAGCTGGAAGAGGAATGCTGCAACTGCATCAAACATTAGAGGCGGAGAAAAGAGGCCTTGCAGAATATATCAAGGACAGTGAAGAAGATGCACTTCAAATGGTCAATAACGAGAAACTATTCAACACCAATGAAACAAAGCAGGCCTACAAGAAAGAACAAGTCATGAACCGAGCAGAAAAATGGAGAAATAAACCACTGCATGGTCAATATTTGCACAATACAAGTGGAAAATCAGACATTACCAAGACCTGGGAATGGCTTAAGAATGGCAACTTGAAGAAAGAAACAGAGGGTTTAATACTGGCTGCACAAGAACAGGCACTAAGAACAAATGCAATAAGAGCAAATGTCGAAAAGTCATCAACAAACAGCAAGTGCCGCCTTTGTAAAGAAGCAGATGAAACAGTGGACCACCTAATCAGCTGTTGTAAAAAGATCACACAGACTGACTACAAACAAAGGCATGACAAGGTAGCAGGGATGATACACTGGAACATCTGCAAAAAATACAAGCTACCTGTAGCCAAAAATTGGTGGGACCATACAATTGAAAAAGTGGTAGAAAATGGAGATGCAAAAATATTATGGGACTTCCGACTACAAACAGACAAACATCTGCCACACAATACACCAGATATAACTGTAGTCGAGAAGTAAGAAAAACACGTTAAAATAATCGACATAGCAATACCAGGGGATAGCAGAATAGAAGAAAAAGAGATAGAAAAAAATCACCAAATACAAAGATCTACAAATTGAAATTGAAAGGCTGTGGCAGAAAAAGACCAAAATAATCCCAGTGGTAATTGGCGCCCTGGGTGCAGTTCCAAAAGACCTTGAAGAGCACCTCAAAACCATAGGGGTCACAGAAATCACCATCAGCCAATTACAAAAAGCAACATTACTGGCAACAGCCTATATTCTGTGATGATATCTATAACAACAGCAACAACATTGACAATAGAATTCAGCCATCCCAGGTCCTTGGGAAGGACTCGATGTCTGAATAAAACAAACCAGTCAATACCACCTGTCTGACTGTGTAAATAAATAATAAAAACAACAACAACAACTTCACATTTGAATTCCTTCAGAACTCTTGGATGGATGCCATCTGGCTTTGGCAATTTGTTACTTTTTAGTTTTTCAAGACAATTGAGAACATCCTCTCTCGTAATGTTAGAAGAACACTACCAGTCAAAATGGTGTTTACTAGTTATAGTCCATACCACTATTTCTTTTAAAATGTTTATCAGTAGCTTACTGAAATTTTTCATTACTGTTAACAAATAATAGTAATGAGATAAACAGTAAGCCTGTATCATTGTTAACATAAATAATTTATAGGATTAAAGATGGGAAATGGGATCTCTTCATAAAACCCTCTTTCCTATATAGTTGAATGGAAAGGCCATGTGTACATCCTCATGTGTGAAGAGCTTAGCCCGCTCTCCCCGCACACGCTCAGAGTGCTCACCGTGGGCAGCCGGATTGGCCACCCACAAAACTACCGGCTCCACCAAGGACCTGGTTGGGTTTGCGGGGATCGGGGGCCACCCAGCCCCCGGAAGTTGCAGGATGCCCCACACGAGTGTGCAGGGCATTCTGGGGCGACAACCCATGCCGGGAGGCTGTTTATAGCCTCCCAATCGGGGTCTAATTGTGTGTCGCTGTAGCACGGGGCTGTGCCGGCACACACTCAAACGGGGTTAGCAGAGTGTTCACTCCGCTAAGCTCGTTTGCGGGGGTGAGGGTGGATTTAAGCAGGCTAACTGCCAGGAGCCACATGGCTTCCGCCAGTTCCCACAACCGCAGGAAAGCGGGTTGGGCTCTCTTAGCCCGCTCTCCTGCAGTCGTGAGAATAGCCTCAATGTCTGTAAAAATGTACACACAACATTACACAAATTAAGTTTGAACCTATGTTAAACTTGTGCACAACTGTGTTTATATTTAAAATTCTGAGTAATATACTTAATGTTAAGATGTCTATATATCTAGCTATGATTATCATGTTTCAGATTCCATATACTAAACTACATATACTAAACTGAAGTAGCCTAGGTTAACATAACATTATACATACCTTCATACTGGAGAGAAGAGTTATTTACAAATACGATAGCAAGAACTGAAATGTATAATTGATTAACAATACAGAAATTATATTACTTACATTGGAGGGAAGTAAAGTCTATTTCCTCCATGGAATTCTTTTGCTGCAATAGGCTGTGGAGTTCTGTGTGGGTATCTTGGTGTTATAGCAGGAAGCTTTATCTGTGTGAAAAGAAAACTTTATTCAATAACTGAAACAAAAACACGTACAAAAACAGGCAGCTAAAAAAAGAAAAGCAGACAGCTAAAAAGGAAGTAACAATTGTCCTAGGAGTATATTCTGTAGTAGACAAAGTGGACCGGGTCTGACAATCACGAGCGCGGAGGGAGCCCTGGGCAGCCAGATCGGCCGCCCACACGATTACCAGCTCCGTGATGGAGCCGGCGGGGGCTGGGGAGCTCGGGGGCCACACGGCCCCCGGAAGCCCCAGTATGCCCTGCGCGAGCACGCAGGGCATACAGGGGAGGCCCCCAGAGCTGGGAGGCAGCTTTTCACCTCCCCACCAGGGGTCTACTCACGAGTAGCCACGGCGCGGAGCTGCACTGTGGCTACTCACGATTAGATAGCCTGGGTTTGTGGAGCGCTTACTCCGCAAACCCGGGCTATGGGGAGGGCAACAGGAGCAGGTTACCCGTTCGAGAACCACCAGGCTCACAGCTGAGCCTGGTTGTTCTCACAATCTGCAAAAATCGGGCTAGGCTCTCCTAGCCTGATTTTTGCAGATCGTGAGAATAGCCCCATTGATATTTTTCAGGATCCTGACTTTTCTGGTTAGGCGACACAATTGCTACTCAGATAACTCGGACTGGTCTAGTTTCTGATGCATAAGGACATTTCCTTTTTTAATTTCTAAAATGGTTATTACAAGTAAGAATAAGGATAAAGCTACCTGGACAGATTAGCCACCTAATGAAGTTTAGCTTGCGACTGAAGTAGAGTCACAAGTGTGAATGCATCCCAAGTGTTACTTTAAAGAGTGATTATAATCATTGCCTTCCTATTAGATTTTAAGATAAAGCTTACATTTTAGAGAGTCACATATTGTGTACATATTGTCAAAACCTGAGTAAACACAGGGCTATTGAAGCCATAATTCTGGGAATCTCATAACCATGGTTAAGAGATCAGAAGCTTTCTCTCTTGGACAGCTTTCTCTCTCACTCCACCAGCCCTTCCCTGTCCAGAGTGAATTCCCCAGCTGGCCTTAAGCATTACATTAGTTAAGCATTACATCAGTACCAAAGTTAAATTCAGTTGAAGCTAAGCAAGATTTCCTCTTAACCAGGATTTGAAGTGAAGATCTGAAGCTGGATTAGCAATCTCAGGATAAGAAGCAGCCTGGTTCACTAGAACTTAGTACAGGAAACAACACTGAGTCGGTGACCAGGACTGAAGGAAAAAGGAGACCATGACTGTGATCTGGGGAAAGAATTTGCAGTGATGCACCAATGCAACAGCTAGTCTGTCCCAAACACCTGTTTCCTGGCTTGGCTTTCTTAAAAGTGGTCCATTAGACACATCTCCTCTATCTTCTATCAAATCAAATTTTGATTTTAGGGATGCTCACCTCTTCTTTCATGCCGCCCGGAGAGCCTTCAATTTGTATTCCATTTTCCTGATGGGAAAAAATATATAGAGTTGTTTAAGTAAGAAATTAAGACAGTTGTATTATGAAATGTGTGATATAAACTTATCAATATGATTTATAACATTTGGTATTATATTTAAGTAAAATAAAGACAAGATCAACTCTGAAATAACTCTATTTCAATTAGAAAAGTTGTCCCATTGAAATATTCTCAAATATTAAATTGCCAATGCTCAAAAATAAAATGGCTTAACCCAAAACATTCTAGTACCAAAGAGACCATACTGATTACTGCTTAACAGTGGTAGTCACAAATATTAATTTAAACATTTTTCTGCATCTTCCTTAAAAAAGAAGTATAAACTAGAAAGGAGTGTATGCATGCACGCATGCACACACAAAAGGCAATTCCTCTAGACAGCGAGGGAAAATGAATCACATCAAAAACAGGACAGCATAGCCAATCTTGGCTTCATCCACTTTCAGAAGAAACCCCACAACACATCCACTGTGAGATACAATTGTTCCATATATGTACACAGAGCTTCCTGCCTAACCACAACCATTTTTGGTAGAAATTCTGCTCATGCCAATATTTTTATGTATTTATTATATTTCTATTCTGCCCCATCTGTCAGATCTCAGCAGTTCACAATAAGTAATATGTGACAGAATCTTCAAAACTACTAATAGCATAATAAACAGATTGCTCACCTGTAACTCTTGATCTGGAAGTTATTTGTTGTATTCATAATGAAATGGGTTCCTTCTGTGCCTGCGCAGGGACCTCACGAGTAGACTAACTAGCTCCTCGGGAGGCCCACTCTGCCCTGCACATGCTTCGTGCTTTCATTGTAAACAGCAGTTGGGGGCGTTCTTGCAGACCACCTGCTCTGACGATCTGTCCTGTTACTGGTAACTGACCTCTCTCTTTGTTGTTGTTGTTGTTGTTACACTACTGTTGAGGGGTTGGTCTGGGAGGGTCTTATGAATACAATGGATCAGTTCCAGATTAAGAGTTACAGGTGAACAACCTGTTTATCTGGATCGTGATCTATTGCATTCATAATGAAATGGGTGATTAGCCAGCTTTTTCCATGGTGATACGCACAGTAGACCCTTATGGCAACACCCTCTTTAACACGCTTCTTCCAAACTAAGTCTGTCTTGCCATTCGTAGGTCAATGGTATAATGTTTGATAAATGGATGTTGAGATGACCATGTTGCTGCTGAGCAGATATCAGCCATCTGAATTCCTGCCAAATGTGCGACTGAGGCAGCATATGCCCTTGTTGAATGTGCTCGTATAGTGTGTGGAGGATCTACTCCCTGCTGTTTGTAGGCATGAACAATCAACTCCACTAACCAATGAGCTAGTCTTTGTCTCGATATTGCCAGGCCCTTGTGCTTCCCCTTGTATACAACAAATAGTCTTTTTGTCCTTCTTACTGCCCTTGTTCTCTCTAGATAATATAGGAGAGCCCGGTGGACATCCTGAGAATGTAGTGCCTTTTCTAAGGCTGTTTCTGGTTTTTGGAAGAAAGATGGTAAGAAAATTTCCTGGTTTAGATGGAATTCTGAAATAATCTTAGTGTGAAAGTTTGTATCTAGTCACATGAACACCTTGTGTGGGTAGAACTGGGTGTATGGTCTGTCCATTCTCAAAGCTGTTAGCTCACTCACACATTTAGCTGTGGTGATCATGATTAGGAATGCTACTTTGAGTGTGACCATTCTCAAACTGACAGTCTCCATTGGTTCAAATGGAGTCTCTGTTAATGATGACAAGACTAAGGATAAGCTCCATTGCTCCATAGGCTGCTTTATTGGTGGATACAGATTGTTGAGCCCCTTCATGAATCTTTTACACTTTGGATGAGAGAACAGAGTTGTTCCATCCCACCCCTTGTGTCTAGAAGAAATGGCTGCCAAATGGACCTTTACAGACACATTCGCAAATCCTCTCATTTTTTAACGAGGTCATGTATAGAAGCACCTGCTTCACCATGGCTCTTAATGGGCGAAAACCCTGCCTCTGAGCATGGCAAGCGAACTGTTTCCACTTGCTGCTATAGTTCCACCAAGTAGACAGCCGTCTATTATTCAGCAGTATTCTTTTAAAAATCTGAACTTCCACGCAGTCATCCATAGAGTTTTTACATCTGGATGCAGTACTCTTCCCTTCTCTCATACCAGAAGGTCCGGGATAAGTGGGAACCTGTGGTAGTTCCCCTTTAAAAGATGAAGCAGCAGTGCAAACCATGGTTGTCTCGGCCACCATGGCGTCACCAGTATGCAAGTTGTGTTGTCCCTTAGAATTTGTGTTAGAACTCAATTGATTATAGGTTGTGGCGGGTAAAGGTATAAGAGGCTCTTGTTCCATCTGTGTGTTTGAATGCATCGCCCAGTGATTCTTTGCCTATTCCTGTACGTGAGCAGTATTTCTGACATTTTTTGTTGGCAGCAATCACAAATAAGTCCACTGTTGGATGTCCCCACATGCTGAAGACCCTTTGGAGACAAGAGTCCTTGATCTCCCACTTGCAGCGTTGGTCATAATGCAATGATCAACTGAGTTTGTCACCTAATATGTTGTCCACACCCCTTATGTGTATGGCTACTGGATGTAGCCACCTTGAGATTTTCTTAATGAAAGGTGGGGTATAAATTTAACAATAAATAAAAATTTAAAAAATATATTGCATGAGCAATGCACCATTCCAATATCTGCATGCTCAGGATGCAAAATGAACTGGACACTGTGCCCCCCTGTTTGTTGAGATACATAATCGCTAACGTGCTGTCCACCTGCATCATTGTGTTTCTGAGCATGGGCTCGAATGCTTTTAGAGCTAGAAACACCACCAGCAACTCCAAGTAATTTATATGTTGCCGAGCTTGTGGTTTGGACCAATTGCCCTGGATCAGATTCTCAACACAGTGTGTCCACCCAGCCCGATAGGGAGGCATCCGATGTCACACATTGAATTGGCATTAGCGGCTTGAACAGGACTCCCCCCAAGAGATTTTCTTCTGAAATTCACCAATGGAGGGAGTTCAGCACCGAGTGCGGAGTTGTCAGCTGCATTCTTTGACTGTCCACATTCGAACGGAAATTCTTTAGGTACCACTTCTGCAATGGTCTCATACGCAGTGGCGTGTACTGTACAGTTGAGTTGCAAGAGGCCATTAGACCCATTAACCATTGTATGATTTCTGCAGGTTGTACTGGACTGTGTTTGAACTGAAGAACAAGGTTCTTGATCTGCTGATAACATTCCATAGGTAAGTATGTTCTCTTTGTTTCCATGTCCAGAAACGCCCCAATGAAACTTAGCCGCTTTTGTGGCCTAGCTTTGACTTTTTCCAGTTGATATTGATTCTTAAATCTAGCAGCAAAAGAACCATAGAGTGTTTTTGTGAAACTAACTCTTCTCTGCTGCTGACCAGAAGTCAATCGTCAGGTATAGGTAGACCACTAAACCCTGCATTCGTAAATAAGCTACTACCGCAGCCATAACCTTTGTGAAAACATGCAGGGCCGCTGACAGCCTGAAGGGCAAGACTGCATATTGGTACACTGCACTTCCCACCATAAATCTGAGGTACTTGCGGTGATTCTCCTGAATCCCTACATGGAAGTAGGCGTTCTTCAGATCTAACGTTGCTGCCCAATCCACCTTGCTCAGGAAAGGTAGAATTGCCTGCAACATTGTCATTCTGAATTCCAAGCCCAAACAAACCAATTGAGCCCACAAAGATCCATGATTGCCCTGATACCCCCATCCCGCATTTCAAAGTGCATTTCTAAGCGCTTTGGGATTTGGAAATAGTGGGAGTAGAACCCGGAAAACCTCTCTGTCCATGGCACCGGTACAATTGCCTGCTTCTCTAGAAGTATGTGCACCTCCCGTGGAAGCTCAGAAGTGGCCTTGGTGTACTATAGATCCAAGAAGCATGGTAGAGTTTTGAATTCTATCGCATATCTAGTCTCAATTATCCTGAGTATCCATTGATCTGATGTTATGTTTTGCCACGCTTGGGCATGGCTTGCCAACCGGATGCTGCTGTTGGCAATTACAAAGCAGATGTTTGGTGCTTTGGCAATTGATTGCTGGTGTATGTGCAGTGGACAGTTGGATGAATCAAAGATTCTGCTTGGCACTGTCCTTGTTTGTATGGACATTCTGATTTTTATTTCTTTGTCCAAACCCCTTACTGCTTTTAAAGTGTCTATACTGATGCTTGTAATCCCCCCGTCTTGATATTAAAGTGCCTCTGGCGACCATAAGTGCAATTACGTGGGGCCGCTTTGACACCAACAAGGAGGTCATAAATGTTTTTGCAGTATACTTTGATTTTTTTAAATTATTCCATTGTAGACTCTGTATTTTCATTGAAGAGTCCTTTACCATCAAATGCTAAGTTTTCCATTCGCTCTCATATGTCCTGTTGAAGTGCATTTGACCTGAGCCAAGTGTAGTGACACATAGTAATTGCAGTAACCATGGCTCTGGATTCTGTTTCAGCAAGGTGTTTAAAAGCACTGAGCTGTTGTCTAGTAACTGATGTTGATTTTTCATACAGCTCTGAGAATCTGTCCTGAAACTCCTCTGTAGTCATTGAAGTGGAGTCCTGTAGTAAAGTGTCCTACAAAAATGGTTATACTGAGCCATACAGGCTGCATAAAAGCAGTTCTGATTGCCAGGCTAGATGTAGTACAGTGGCCCCTCTACTTATGAAATTAATCCGTTCCGAATGCACATTTGTAAGTCGAAAAATTCGTAAGTCGAAAAGCGGTTTCCCATAGGAATGCATTGGGAACGGATTAATGCGTTCCGGAGCCTAGAAAAAAGACCCAGACCCCCAGTAAGGCTTGCAAACTGCACAGGAACATTTCTTTTCAAGAATAAACAGGCAGTAAACAGGCAGGCAAGTCAAGGAAACCGCATGTAAAATTCGTAAGTCGAGGAAACCCCATCTAAAAATTTGTAAGTCAAGGAAACCCCATCTAAAAATTTGTAAGTCGAAAAAACCGCATCTAAAACCGGATCTAAAACTGCTGTTTGTAACTCGAAAAATACTTATGTCGAGTAGTTTGTAAGTCGAGGGACCACTGTATATAATTTCCTGCCTAACACATCTATCTTTCTCCCTTCCTTGTTAGATGGTGTTGTATGCCGATGACCCTACTTTGTAGCCAAAGCTCAGTCGATTACCATAGAGTTCAGCACCGGGTGTCGCAGCAGGTAAGCATTATCTTCTTCCTGCACTCTATATAAGTTTTCTAAGCGCTTTGATGTCGGTGTAGAGGTCAGGAGGACATCCCACGCTGCCTTGGCAGTCACTGGTATCATTGGAAAGGCTTTTGGATATGAAGATTTAACCGCAGCCATCATATTATATCCTGGATCCGTCTCCAGCATCCTTAAGTCCATACCGAGAGCCTCAGCAATTTGCCTGACGAGAGCATGGTAGGCCTTCAGCTCCTCTGATGGGGATGTGGACAATCTTGGAGGCACATAGGAAGGTGGGTCAGACCAGTGGCTGGCCCTATCAGAATCTGACTCTGCCGACTCTAAGAAGTACCCCTCAGCCTCTGCTGATGGTGGTGATTGCGGGACCGGGGGAGGCGTTGCTTTCCTCTTCCTTTTACCTGGTGCTTCCGCCTGTACCTGTGGCAACAGCAGTAACTCAGGGGAAGGTGCATAAGGTTGCAATGGCTCTAAAAGCTGCGTCTGGCATGCAGCAGAGACTGTCTGCACAGAAAGTGCCTCAGCAGCCTGTGTTCCAGTAGCTGGCAAAGCAGGTTGGTGAGCAGGTTCCTGCTACGCCTTCCAATGGAGGTAGTCAGCATAATCCTCTGGTAATGCGTGTCTAAACCCGCAAGAGCGTGTCAGCTCTCTGTGAATTGGCTGAATTGGTTGCAAACAGAGTCCCTGTGAAAGAGCATATTGAACAGGGGACTTCCATGTCAGAGGCTCAAAGGCAGAAGATGCACTAGTAGCCATTACTGGCACAGGAGTTGCTTTTGGCCTGGTTAATCCATGTATGTTTTGTATTGGTGCTTGCTCAAACGTGCACAATTGCGACATAATACAGAGTGGTCTTGTTCCCTGCAGTGGAGATACTGATGGGATCCTTGGCGGTGCCCCTGGAGCATCGTCAGCCTCTTGATCCACATCAAGGCCCGTACTCAGAAAGCCTTGGAACGTCGCCCCAACGGTGTGCTTAATGTGGAGTCTAATAGTTCCAACAGTGAATTTGCCTTGCCTTGGTCCAATGATAATTCCTCATCCTGTCCATACTCTGTCACCATATCTCCCTTATATATTTCTCCACCTGCTGCACTGCTCCTTTAGGGACTAGAAGGAGACTGCACTGGGGTTTGTGCTGCGGAGAGGCATATTTAGGTGAGGACGGGGCGAACACCCACTGTGTCTGTCCAACTTCCTCACCATGTCCTCTCAAACTCTGTTTTTATTCTTTCATTAAATCGCAAAGCAAGAGTAGTCAAAAGAAGTCCTGAGGTCAATAGTCTGAAAGTCAAGCCTAAATTCTCTCTTTTTCTTATTTCATTTAAACCGAGGAGCCAATACCGAGGTATAGATGCTTTGGCGGTCAAACAGAAACTCAGGAAATAACGCCCCCAACTGCCGTTTACCACGAAAGCACGAAGCACGTGCAGGGCAGAGTGAGCGTCCCAAGGAGCTAGTCTACCCGCGAGGTCCCTGCACAGGTGCAGAACCCATTTTATTATGAAAGCAATGGATCACGATCCAGATCCTAGGCATATTTATTTGGAAAGAATTCCCACTGACTTGAATGGTACTTAGCCTCTAGTAAATATGCGTAGAACTGCTACCTAGGAAATCCTGTACCTAACAGAAACTTGCAGTTCAGGTATAAACTAATACACCTACTTTCCACGTGGCTGCCATCTTGGATCCCGGTGCATGACATCATGCGCAAGCCATGCAGTTCAGGTGTCCCTATGTGACACAACATCTGTACCAAAATTGGTACAAATCAGTACAGGCATTGCAAAGTTGTTATTGCAGGTGGAACACAGACAGCAAGGCTATCTCATAAGGATACTTTCCATGTGGAAAGTAGGCTAAAGAGGTGGCTTTTATTCCAAGCTTCAGAATTGCCGTGGATGGAATTCAAAGTAAGTCATCTTACCTTTATGCCTTTAGCCTACTAGCTGAGGTTACTAAAGGGTTACTGAGCCTATTCACTTGTGCGTGCAAATTTGTGTGTTCACTTGTGCGTGCAAAGGAGCCCAGCCCAGTTTTGCACAGCCAGGATTGGGCTGATCCCAGCGGCTATACGGTGGCAAACCCGCCTATTTAGCCACCCTTTAACATGAGGCTAAGGCGGTGAGGGCTCCCTTAACCTCATTTTTTTGCTCATGTGTCAGCTGCAGCTGCCACACTTGAGGAGGGGAGGCGGGATTGCCATAATGCACCCGCATGGTGCATGCATTATTGGAGCTCCAGGGTGGGGGTGGGGGACGATGCGCAGCAGCGCATCCCGGCCCTTGAAGCTGCTGGGAGAGTCGCTGGTCATCTGGGCGGGTGATCCGCTCACCCAGGGAAGGGAGGACGATCCTCTGCGGGGGAGGTGGGTTTAACCCACCTTCCCCGCAGCCCGCCCATGAGCCCTTCTCACAGACAGTGCGAAGAGGCTCACTGTGGAAAAACTAAAGCTCAACAGCAATGATGGGCTGAAAAGAACTCTTCATTCTCTCAGGACTATGTTATAACTAAATTATACTTGACACATACACAAAGACTCTCTCTCTCTCTCTCACACACACACACACAGACACACACATACACACACACAAAACGGGGTTATGAAAGTAACAAAAAGGTCATTCACACAAACAAAAACTGTGTTCTACCAGGGTTTGGGAGGTGTGTGTACTCCCAATTTCCGATTGTGTGGAAGCAAGGTAAGAGGAAAACCTGGTTAGAAGTGATTGTGTGGAAGCATGGTTGGAGGAAAAGCTGCCCAGATTTTCCTCCTACCTTACTTCCACACAATAACTTCTACCCAGGTTTTCCTCTTACCTTGCTTCCACACAATCGGAAATTGGGAGTACACACACCTCCCAAACCCTGGTAGAACACAGTTTGATTGTGTGAATGACCTCAAAGAAAGGTTCAAGAAAGGTCGTTTAAGTAGCTTTAAGTGACTGAACTGCTCTCGTATTTTAAGGTGAGCTAACATATACATAATGCACAAGTCATTGGGGGGGAAATGTAATTATTATGCCTGATTGGCCTCAGATGGGATACTAACTTTAGCCTACAAATAATATCATTACCTGTATGTTTTCCCCTATGAGGCAAATAGTACCAACAGAAGGGGGAAGATTTAAAGTGCAAAAATGTGTGGGGGTGGGTGGGTAGGGTTAAGCTCTTAGTCAGATGTAGGGGTCTATTCCCAAGGCAGAAAAAGATAGGAATGTTTTTAAAAGTCCCAGATTTCCAGTTTGCCTAACAACCCTCGAAAATAAACATGAAGACTAAGAAATAAAGATGTATATTCCAGTTGTTGGAGAAAAATGGATTCACAATGGCTTGAATAACCCAATCTAGAATCCACTACGGGCCTACTTGTTTTCAGCTATGCCTGGTAGCAGCCCTCTGGGAGAGAAGTGTTTTTGTACTGAGAGATGTCCTTAAGGGTTTATTTCTATAACTGCACCAAACAAGTTTTTTCCTTATAGAATAACCTAATGAAGTTGGACTTCAAACAGTACATTTGGTTTTTAGTTCTTTGCTTATAAACTTAAAATGCATTGAACCTCAGACCTCTAAATAAGCAGGTGCCTCCAAATTATTTAAGTGAGCAAAATGAACGGTAGCTTCAGAAACATAATGCAATTTAAAACTGCTTGGGCATTAAAGTGGTTATTCCTCAAGATTTAGCTATAACGACTGGAAGATCAGACAATGAAAACAAGCTGCTATTTCTTATATACTGTATAATCATGTAGACTGACAAAGAGAGCCATCTAATGGTGCAGCGGGAAATGACTTGCCTAGCAAGCATGAGATTGCTGGTTTGAATCCGCACTTGGTATGTTTCCTAGACTATGGGAAGCACCTATATCGGGCAGCAGTGATTTAAGAAGATGCTGAAAGGAATCATCTCATACTGCATGGAAGATGGCAATGGTAAGCCCCTCCTGTAAAGCATTCTGTGCCTACAAGATTTGATTTCCAAGCTGTGCTTGGATAAGTTTGGCAGCATCACAAATTAAAGCCATTTCTATATGCCTTTAAAATATATAATCCTGATAGACTAATTTCATTTTTAAAAATCTTATCCACATACCACCAGGAAATTGTTTTTTAAATATTTGTCAACTGACTCAAGATAATAGTAGTAACTAGGCATCTCTAAACCATACCTCTCTTTTATCTTTGTTCTCTTTGTCCTCAGCATCCCTTTGCCAAACACTTTTCATATCAAAATCAAAAGGCCCCCTTTTAGGCTCATAGCTGGCAGGCTGTTCAACCTTAAACTCCTCATGGACCATGTAGTCTGGCATAGCTGAAACACGAGTCCTGCAAATAAAGTTTTAACATATGTTCTGTTATCAAAAAATTGCAGGATCATACAAGAGATGTAATAGAGTAGAAGACTCTTCATTTCAACACTCAGCAAAGCTATTCTCATGATCAGTAGAAACTGGGCTAAGGGAACCTAGCCCACTTTCTACTGATCATCAAAACCACCGGGCTAGCCCAGTTGTTCCAAAGTGGCTAGCCCGCCTAATTCCCCCTCCCCTTAAATAAGGTTAACAGATCAAGCGCTTCATTAACCCTTTTTTTTCTTGCATGTGTGCCACGGCGTCATGCAGTAACACATGAGTAGACCCCTGGTCAGGAGGCTGCAGCCATCCTCCCGGCCTCAGGGGTCTCTCCAGAATGCCCCTCAGGTGGGGCATCCTGGAACGGCCGTGGGCCGTGCGGCCCCCAATCCCTGCAGCCCCCACCAGCTCCATGACGGAGCCGGCAATCGTGTGGACGGCCAATCTGGCTGCCTGGGGCTTGGAGGCTGCTCATCTGCGAGGAGAGCGGGCTAAGCCTACTCTCCACACAGACCCACCAGAAGCTCTTCTCACCGATCATGAGAAGAGCTTCAGCATCTTCCCTCCTCTCCCATCACCTAAAAGAAAATAGCAGTGACCATGAAGATGCTGAATACTTACTTAGACTCATCAGCTCCTGGTGGTTTACCATGATGCGTGTACCAGTCTGGTGCACCATAAGTCGCCATGGGCACTTTTCGTGGGGTAGGTGTAAAATGTCTCAGTAAATCTTAAATTAAAGACAAAACAAAAGAGACATTAAAGTACTGAGACTTTTAGAAAGGGTTATATAAGTATCTTGATTTTCTGCATACTATTAAAAAAGACAGCAATATTTCTTTTATTTGAATCCTGCACATGAGATTAAAGGCCAAGTTAGAGAAGATAACAAAAATTCATGATCAGATCTCTCAGCTCTTTAAATCTGGTAAAAAGCTACCATGGGAAGAGCGTTTGGAGCAGAAGTGTAGCTCTGGGAGAGAGGGCATTAACCTTCGGCTGCTGCACCATTTTCCCAGTGAAAACTGTCTCTCCACCACCAGCTTCTATTTGCCATATTAATGAAAAATTAAGCATGTTTTCCACAACGGGACAAAAAGAAATTAGAAGGGGGGAAACTTCTTAGGAAAAGAGAGCAAGAGGAACCTCTCCTGGAAACAGTTCTGATCCAATATTCCCTCATCAGTGGTTGCTTTTTGCTAATATGTGAATAAATAAGAGAGCCTACCACTGGTCTCTGTTGTCTCATTTATTTGGCTGTACCATCAAAGTTTTCACAACAAGGTAACAAACATACGTGATATGCAGGAACTGGAAGTTAACAATGTGGTCAAGTAGGGAGCTGATCTTACAATGCTGAAAAGTATTTTGCAGCAATGATGAATTTTTATGCCCAAGCCCCAGATACTGGACTACTGTAGCAATTCCACAGTGACATATGTAACCTATGTGACACAGTGACATATGTAAGTCATATATGTATGTGGCATAGCTTGCTTGGTTCCTCAGAAACTTTCCTTACAAATTCTGAGTCTCCAGTTAGTAAGTTCAGAACTGGCGGTGAGATAAATGAGGTGAGATCTTACTAACTTGGGGAACCTCCTATTGCAACCAAGTACTGAAAACATTTGCTGAACTACAACCACCTTTCCTCCATATGGCAGCTTTATTTTACAGGAGTACCTCATTAACCGTGGGGCTTCCATTCCTGCAGATTACCACAGGTAACAAAACCATGGATGAGTTATTGAGTCTATGGGATCACAGAGGATAGGTTCACAGACTTTTAAGAAATCACCCCCCAAATGCAAAAATGGGCTAAATAGAGTGCCCTGCCGTGCTCCACGGGTCTTCAGCAGTCCAAGGATGCCCCCTGCAAGTCCAAAAGACCCCACAATTTGGGAGAAAATCATGGCAGTTGTTGCGGTTTTTAAATACATGAGCCATAAAATGGCTCCCCTCCACAAAATGGGGGCTGGAAATAACCTCCAAGGTCATTTCCGGCCATCCCCGACCCACAGAATTAACCCCTTCTTAGCTGTTTTTTTCCACGTATGCCAAAGTGGTGTCCATTACCTGACTGCAGATATGCAAAACCCAGATGGTGAGTCAGTAGATAGTGAGGTAAGCTTGTATATAAAATATTCAAGTTGAGCTACTGGCAATAAATCCCAAATTGTGGTATATTTAGTACATTCTCAAATAAGTGAACTGCAACACAGTAATTAATATAGTGGATTATATTCCATGTATCTTTTACGGCCTGATAATACAGAATAGGCTCATTAACTGTTATTTAAACAGTAATTTAAGCTGACACAAATACAAGGGGGGGTGTCCCAGAATCCAAGTGAATATAAGGTTTTAGCACTGTTAACTAAGTTAAGTGTTATAAATGGTATTACCCAATACAATTACAGGATCTTTAAATGCAAGGGGGAAACACTGGCGGACATCCAGACTAAGTGCAGTGCTTGTGCAAGCATGCTGCATTAGAGCTTTGATGCTGCGTTAGCCAGATGTGCTAAGGCTATGTTCTAGACTAGTTTTGTGCAAGTGCAAAGTTACTCCTCTAGGGCCCTCAAGGTGTTTTGGGACTACAGCTTCCATAATCCCCAGCTACAGTGGCCAATAGTCAAAGATTGAGGGAGTTGTAGGCCAACATCTGCAGAAGGCTCACAGTTGAGTAGCTCTGCACTAGTGCAAACACGTAAGACTTATGCAACAGGGTGGGGCACCTATTGTTGTGAAGCCTCTTCCTCATTTGTTTTGCTTTTGTGCAAGAGCACAATTCCAAGCATCCCCGGGGCATCATACAGTTACCTGATTGTTTGCACAAGCACAACTCTGTTTGTTGCATAAGCACGGCATTAGTCTGGATGTTGGCCACTGTCTGTAGACACAAAACAGATACCTTTGCTGGGACAGCACTCAAGTAATTTCAGGGGAATATTATAATCTTTCAGCACATCTCACAACAATAGTAAGGAGAACATAGCTGCAGGCATAGAAAGCTCTCATTTTGCAATAATTAAAATGTTATGCATTGGCACTACACAGTTCACGGGTGGGGAGACCCAAAATCCACATTTTCTTTGTGTATTCTGTTCTTTCAGTTTCCCCATATTCCTCATAGTAGTGTCCAGACTATCTGTATGTAATGTGCATGAGCTTCCTGAAATATCCATGATATTCATATGAATTTAATCACCAGGTCGTCCTCCTTGCTTTGCCAACTTTACATATTCTGAATCAGTGTCTTTGATCCATTTCCTTCGCCCCCCAAAGGTAATCTCACTGTGAGAATCTCCTAAATCACCGAGACCTGGGATTTGGGATGCTGGTTGTGGTGGAACTTCAGAATTAGCAGGCTCCTCTGTCCGCTTCAGCGGTATGTGATAGTACCAGTCTGTATTGACAAGAAATAAATAGTTACAGTAAATAGCATGTAATTAATATTGCAGCAACAGACATTAAATTCACATTTTATGTAGTATATTGTACATGAACGATTTCACAGAAGACTGTGAAAGCGAAAGGGAACATTCACTGTATAGTCTAAAATACTTCAAAGTATCACAATATTTATTTATTTATTTATTTGAAATATTTATATCCAACTCTTACAGTAAAATACTGCTCAGGGTAGCTTACAAGAATAATAAAACAGTAAAACATTCAAAAAACAAAACCATGTAAAAATTTAAAAGTTAGTTAAAAATAGGATCCAAATAAAACTAACCTCAAAAGTTTACAAGTTTAACCAGATATAGACTCCAGATAAAACACTAAGAGGCGCTTCACAGAATTGGTGTGAAGCACCTGACAGGGTTTGTGCGAGAAGACTGGCTGCTCCAGTTTGGTGCTCTGGGGTTTGGGGGGAGTACTGCCGTGCGGTACCCCAGCCCCCTGAACCCATGAGGTTTGGTTGGTGGGGACCAGAGGGAATGCCTTTTCCTTGGCTTTGGAATGACTTCCTGGGGGAGCTTCACCATGCTCCCTCTCTCAGGATCTTCAAAAAGCATTAGAAACCTTAGCCTGGTTTCAAGCAATTGTGAGAACCACCAGGCTCATGGGCAAGCCTGGTGTTTCTCTGGTGGCTAGCCCGCCTAATTACCCCTCACCCTAAATGAGGTTAACTGAGCGAGTGCTCCGTTAACCTTGTTTATTTGATCAAACTTGCAGCCCTGGCTGACACACAGGGTGGGGGGAGGGGAGGGGGGACCCCAGGAAGGCACCGCACACTTGTGTGGTGTCTTCCTGGGGTTCAGGGGGCTGGGGCACCGCACGGCAGTACTCCCCCCAAACCCCAGAGCACCCAACTGGAGCAGCCACTCTTCTCGCACAAACCCTGTCAGGTGCTTCACACCACTACACCACAGCCTGAGAAGCTGAACAAAAGGCCCTGGCAGATTCAAATGGGTGAACGTGGTCCGACAGACAGATACCCCAGCCCCACACTGTGTAGGGCTTTAAAGAGCTCTTACTGAGATGGTAAACCTGTGTCATAATATTGACAGAGACCACCACTGCATCAGGCAACTGCATCAGGCAGACTGTCCAAGTGCCAAACAGTTCTTAAAATTACAGCTCCTGCTGTCTTGCTTCTTTGTATGGAAATATGCTTCCTTGTAAAGAGCCAGTGTGGTGTAGTGGTTGGAGTGCTGGACTTGGACCAGGGAGACCTGAGTTCCAATCCCCATTCAGCCATGATACTTGCTGGGTGACTCTGGGCCAGTCACTTCTCTCTCAGCCTAATCTACTTCACAGGGTTGTTATGAGGAGAAACTTAAGTATGTAGTACACCGCCTGGGCTTCTTGGAGGAAGAACGGGATATAAAGTGTAAAAAGGGGGAGGGGGATATGCTTCCTTGTCATTTCAACCTATTGGTTCTAGTCCTGACCAGAGGAGTAAGTCCTCTCCTCTTTCTATGTAATAGGCCTGCATATATTTGAAAACAGCGATCATATCTCCCTTTCTCTTCCCCCTGCTAAACATATGGTGGTTCAACCAACCATGAATCTACCTAACAGCAGCATAATCTAGCCCACATTTTACCTACTTGTACACAAGGATACTGAGGGAGACTTGTCAAATGCTTTGGTGAAATCGAGGTAAGCACTTCCGGTTCCGATGCTGACCGAGCAAGACGCTTCTCTTCGAGTCTCCAAGTCTCCGAGAGAAGACCTGCAGAAAGTATTTGGAGGGGGACTCCTTAACTACCCCCACCCCACTGGATTAAATTGGGAGGTGTAAAAGACTCACCAGCCCGGAGAAGTCAGCTCCTGTTGCGAAGGGGCGCGGGGAAGCAGCAGACTCTTTGCACCAGTCGAACGACAGGGCTAGAGTCAAGGAGAGTTCTGTAGTGTGGAGTTCAGGCTGCCTGAAAACCAAGCTCGGAAGCGTTGCAATTTCTACCAAATTCCAATGAGGTAACAAAGGGATTTATTAAGAATCTCATCTAAAAGAACAAGGAAAATAACAACTTGCGAGAGAACTCTACCCGACAATGTTTTCTGGTTGCCTTTGGATGCCAAGGTATGGTCGGGATACTCTAGCTCTATACAGAGAGTGATTAAGACTTTGCAAGTATATCTACAGAGAAGAAGAGCTATACCTTTACAGTATTTTCTGAAGAGAGGGAAGTTTAACGCCCAATCTAACCTTTATGTTTTCAAACGGCTACCAATTCTGCTGAAGTAACTTATCAGGGCCGGTTCTAGGGGATCTGGTGCCCAGATGCAACACTCTGTTGAGTGCCCTTAGTTATCGTGAAAAATAAAAATTCAAAATACAATTAGTGAGTATTCAAAATTTAATACACAAAGATTTTATGTAATTATGTACATAACATTGTATATAATATAATTATGTATTATTATTATTTTTTATTATTATTTTGCATTTATATCCCGCTCTTCCTCCAAGGAGCCCAGAGTGGTGTACTACATACTTAGGTTTCTCCTTACAACAACCCTGTGAAGTAGGTTAGGCTGAGAGAGAAGTGACTGGCCCAGAGTCACCCAGCTAGTATCATGGCTGAATGGGGATTTGAACTCGGGTCTCCCCGGTCCTAGTCCAGCACTCTAACCACTACACCACGCTGGCTCTGTTACTTATAGGTTACTATAAATACTTCAAATGAATTATCACTTGTAACTATGAAGAAAGCACAATTCTATGCTAATAAAATAGTTTGGATATATGTGTTCCTGTGTAGCCCAGTTCCTGCAGGATAGTTAGAAACTGAAGTGGATGGCATCTTAATTCACTCTATAAGTCACTTGATCATCTTCCCTTCAGTCCTACAATAGCATTGTTTGAAGTTTTCTCTCCCCACCAATTTCTATGAGATGACTGCCCTCCCAACCAGCGTTCCGTCTAATTCTTACCATCAGTGAGCAGAAAGAGTTTTGTTCTGGGCAGCACTATCAAGGCAGTGTGTGCACATCACTCTCTTTCTCACACACACACACATTTAAGGGCCTGTGATGGGGGTTTCAGGCAGATTGGGTGGAAGATACTGCATGGGACGAAAGTCTTAGAAAGAAGGCTGAAGATGGAGTCAGAGCTGAAGGAAGAAGGGCAGGCAAAGAGCTATGGTGCCTGTTCCCTTTCAGGAAGTCAGTTTACCAGGGAAGAGAGTCATTGCTGGCTAGATACTGATGACCTGGGGAATGGCTACGCAGTTTTAATAGTTTGATTTTAATTGTTAATTTGTTTTAATTGTTTATCATGTTGTGAACCACCCTGAGCCATTTTGGAAGGGCGGTATATAAATCTAATAATAAATAAATAAATAAAATAAAGAGAGACCAGATTGAGGACTGCAAGAATTCAAGCAAGCCATCAGGGAACAGCAGCCAAGCCTGTTTGAAAAATTCAAGGCTGAAGAATCCATCCCAGCTGTCAGAAGGCAGGCCTGGCTTAGAACCATCCAAGGCCTGTGGCATTTAAAGGGATAGCACACCTTTGTCATCAGCTTCTGTGATTGTCTGCCACTTGAAAGGACAGTTAGGGGATGGAAACTGATGGAAATGTCAGTTACTTCACTGATGGAAATGTCAGTTACAGATTCAAACTGATACAATAGGAGGAGAGCTGGTCTTGTGCTGGCAAGCATGACTTGTCCCCTTAGCTAAGCAAGCTCCGCCCTGGTTGCATATGAATAGGATACTTGATGTGTGAGCACTGGAAGAGATTCCCCTCAGGGGATGAAGCTGCTCTGGGAAAAGCAGAAGGTTTCAAGTTCCCTCCCTGGCTTCTCCAAAGATAGGACAAGATTTTTTTTTTTTTAAATAGGACAAGATTTTTTTATTGAACCAACAAACTACCAAAGCATACAGTACGTTGCCAAAGCACAATTATATACAAAGTGGTTGTTTGTACATGATATATCTACAAAGATTTACACACAAGGATTTGGAAACACACAAGGTTATGAAGTATATGCAGGTAGTACTGTAACTCGGGGGTGGGGGATTACAAGGCACATCAGGTAATGGGGGGGGGGGATTTACGTCCAAAGTCCATTTCCACAATTTGTCCCATTGCTGTTTAGAAGAGATACTCTTGTCTTTTTGCACATGACCATACAAACTTTTCCAGAAGAGATTTACTGTCTCATCTGCGTGAACCTCTTGGTCGCGTCTTCCCTCCCTATTCCTATGCACTAGCATTGCATAACTGACATACAAGTTTACTAATCTGATTACGAGGAGGGGAACGTTCCAATTCCCTAGTATGGGGGCACCCGTTCCGTCCCGTTTCCTTGAAGGTTTCTTTCTGGGACCTCGAAAAGAGGTTCTATCGCTCAAACCCGAGGTTAGTTCTTCCCAAGTCTGTTTTTCCAAATCAGGCCACTCTAACAGCTTGCTTACTCCCTGCCACACTCTTTTGGCTACCACACACTCTTTTAAGAAATGTGAATGGGTTTCCCTGAATGTTTTGCCTAGCTCACTAGCTTTCTGTTTGCAGGTGATTTTAGGGCACTCTTGCTGGTCCTCTGGGAGCCATGGCTTAGCCGCATTAAGTGGTAGTACTTGATGGTATAAGCGCCACCTTGTTTCTCATAAATGGAAAGGGACTTTTTTCTCTTTAAAGAGAGCGATAGGGTGATCGGGTTGCAACAAGTACTGTGAAGTGCGGTGTTTGTAGCGTTTACGTTCTAAATCAGGTTTTAAGAAACCCACTTCTAGAATCTCTCCATAAATTGTTTTCCTTAGCTGCTTAACTGAGGAGGCTCCTTCAAATAGATCCGGTTCAACCTTCCTTTTTTAAAGTGTGAATAACAAATCTCTCAAATAGTCTGGGTGTTCTCTTTTTAATACTTGTGTGATATTGCCATTGAAAGATCCTTTCCCCCACCATGCTATGCCCCATGCTGACTTGCGCCAACGCAGAGCAAAAAGCGAGACCCAGGTTTTTTGCAGGAGGTTGGAGGGCTGAGAGAGATTCCTGCCTGCAACCTTGGAGAAGCTGCTGCCAGTCTGTGAAGACAATACTGAGCTAGATAGACCAATGGTCTGACTCAGTATATGGCAGCTTCCTATCTTCCTATGTTCCTACACGCAAATAATGCACCATGCACAGTGTGGCACACAAAAACATTATATCTCACCTCCAGCCCCCCACCTCTGGTTCTGACTTTACAAGAAGTAAGGTCTCCAGGATAGCTGAGAAGAGATAAGTATCTGCCTCTCAAGCTATATTATTTATGGCCTATAGAAGAACAGGTTCATTTCTCACGGGGTTATGAAATCTCATGGCTCCTCTGTCCCTTACAGATTATTATTACATTTATATCCTGCTCTTCCTCCAAGGAGCCCAGAGCAGTGTACTACATACTTGAGTTTCTCTTTGACAACAACCCTGTGAAGTAGGTTAGGCTTAGAGAGAAGTGACTGGCCCAGCGTCACCCAGCTAGTTTCATGGCTGAATGGGGATTTGAACTCGGGTCTCCCCAGTCCTAGTCCAACACTCTAACCACTACACCACATTTATACATATGCTACATGGAAGATGCTGAAAGGCATAATATCATACTGCACGGGAGATGGCAATAGTAACCCCCTCCTGTATTCTACCTAAGACAACCACATGGCTCTGTGGTCACCAGGAGTAGACACCAACTCAATAGCACACTTTACCTTTACATGTCCAGAACTGAATGAGGAGTGAGTGTGTGTGTGTGTGTGTGTGTGTGTGTGTGAGAGAGAGAGAGAGAGAGAGATCCGTATGTATATTCTTTAAACTAAGGTGTAACATATAAGTAAGGTATTCATTTCACAGCAATTCACTGGCCAGCATGAACAACCACCTTTACAAAATCCTTCTTACTCCCCTCTATCTCATCATTGAAACTTACACAAGATCACACACAGGCTTTTTTCTTTGTGCCAATTAATCTCAATTTCGTGCATACAGTCATGATTAAGCAGGCAAAACACTCAAGTAGTCCTTGCTCCTTATTTTCACCCTTTAAAAAAAGTAGTCCCTACCTATGCCTGTAAATTCTACTCAATTAACTCAAAATAATCATACTGAAAATTAAATTGAACGTTATACTGCATTAAGCAACTAAAACATACTGCACTTTTTTTGCCCTGGATTCTACAGGCACTGCATGTTTTGCATTCAATACTCTGCCATCCCCAGAATCACAGACACAGAGTGATTTCATGCCTGGTATCTCCCCATTTCACAAAACATCTCCCATTATATGCACCCCTCCATTTTTGCTTACTGTTTTTGAAATATGAATGATAAAGGATGCTTCCTCTTTGAAATGAGACTGTGCCTGTGGTCTTGCTCCCCATGTCTCCTTTCTCCTCACTCTGATCTGAAGAGCCTCCCTCACACATGAGGTGAGGAGTGACTATGTGCATGTACAGAGAGTCTAGCCCAGAGAGCAAACGAGGGGAGGAGAGCCTCTTTCTACGTGGCTCTGGTCAAGTTTTTTTGAGAGTCCCTTTGCAAAACAAAGAGAGTCCCTTTGATTTGACTTGATGACTTGTTGACTCAGACTGAGCAGAACAAAGGGAAGCCAGTCCACCCCCCCACCTCTGCTTAGTCTGTCTATCTTTGCAAATTGCAATCCACTTGTATGCAGATTCCCTGAAAGAGACAGGAAGGAGAGAGTCGGAGCTCAGGCTGAGGGCACAGCACACTCTGAGACTGTTGTTGCTTTTCTTCAAGTTCCATCAGCAGCAGATGCAATGCGTCTGTTGCTTCCTCGGAAAAGCCAGCCCTGTAACTTATAGTGAACTAAATCTTGCCAAAGCTAGTCAAAGTAGTCTAAGATACTAAATTGTCAGTCTACAATCTCATTTTAAGTGTTGGTTTTGGGTGTGAGTCTATAAATATGAACTTGAGTAAACCTGTGTCTATATAACAGAGTGAACAAACAGATGCACTTTGAGTAAACTCAAAAGAGTTAAAGAGTGAACTGGATTCAAAGTGGAAACTATACCTTCCCCTTTGAAGTTACAGGAGGGGTATATTGGCTAAAGAGTTACTCTTGTTGTAAATATCCAATTTGTTACTGTAGCCTTGTATATCAGAATGTCTAAGAATAAGAATACTCCAACTGGAACCCAAACCTATATGGCTAGAAGACTACCAATGGGAATGATTCCCCAAGTGGAAAGGTCCACTGGTGAAATTTGGGAGCTGCTTCAAGCCATTAATAGTAAATTAGATACAAATAACGAAGTAGTACAGTCTATGGTTAATGATATGCAAACTCTTAAAGAGGATATACAGCAGATAAAAGCAGATTCACAGGTCTTAAAGCAAGATATGTTGTAGTTGAATAAGGAGGTACAAGTGATGAAACAAGGGATTATAGACAATTCAAACAAATGTAACAACTTGGAAGAAATAAGTAAGAGAACGGTGGAGGATACTAAGCTAACTTCTAAAAAAGTAGAAGCTGTAAGTCAGGAGATAAAAGAATTGGAAAAGGAAAAGGAAGAGTTAGCCGACCAACTTGCAATGTTGCAAATGGCACAGAGGGAAAGAATGCTCAGAATAAGGGGAATTCCAGAAAATACAACTCAAAATTTACTAGATGTTCTGACAAATGAATTAGCTAAACTCTTACAGGTGGACGTACCTAATATAGAAGGACGGTTGAAGATGCCTACAGAGTAAACACTTTTTCAGTCTCCCATAAAGTGCCTAGGGATTGTATAGTCCAACTTAATTCCAAATCTACCCGAGATCATATTATACAAGCCCATTTTCAAGATAAATGGGAAATTAACGGTCCAACTATAATGGTGATGAAAGAAATCCCAAAGAGATTTCTTATGAAACAAAAAGAATACAAAGATTTGACTGATATTCTAAAACAAAACAAAATCCCCTTTAGATGGGAGTTCCCTCAAGGGGTTGCCTTTACCTTTAAAAATAAGAAATATAGACTAACCGAAGACTTAAAAGTAAAACAATTTCTTCGTAGATATAGGAACGATCTTCAGATCTCGGAGGACGTACAAAAGACACAAGGCGCTAAATAAGGGAGGAATTAGCAATATAAACAAATAGTCACTATGGAAATAAAATTCTTTTCTTTAAATGTAAATGGCTTAAACATAAAAACAAAACGCCAAAAAATATTTCATGATTTGAGAAAAAGAAAATTGGATTGGATTTGCCTACAGGAAGTGCATATAAGAAGATGAGATAGAAAGTATTTACAAAACAAAGCACTAGGTCAGCAATTTGAAACTCTAGATATTAAGAAAAAAAGGGGCGTAGTTTTTTATATAAAAAACTTCTTAGAGCCAAAATTGTTATATAAAGATAATTATGGAAGAGTATTGGTGGTAGAGATAAAGGCTGGAGATTTAAAATACATAGTAGTGGGCATATATGCCCCTAATGAGGCAAAAGCAGAATTCTATAGAAAATTGGAAAAACAACTAACAGAGATAGATAGGCAATGGATTATATTAATGGGAGACTTTAATGGAATTGTCTCAACGCAGGCTGACAGAGATACAACAGACTTGAGGAAAAATGATGGGAAATTACCAAGAGCTTTTTTCAATATGGTTGAGCATTTTGGTTTGCACAACATATGGAGAATTAAAAACTCAGATGTGAGGGAGTATACTTTCTTTTCAGATATGCACAAGACGCATACAAGAATAGACATGATTTGGGCCAATGTAGACATGATGATAACAATTAAAGATATTGATATATTGCCAAGAATATTTTCTGACCATAACCCTATAGAATTAAAGTGGAAAAGTGGAATAAAGAAAAATTATCAATGGAAATTAAATGAGTCCCTTTTGAATCAATCTAAAGTTGTGAAAGTAGGTTTACAAAAACTTAGAGTATATTTTGAGATAAATTTAAAGGACGATCTACAAATGAAGACAATATGGGACACAAGTAAGGCAGTGATGAGGGGTTTTTTTATTCAACAAAATGCATATTGGGGGGGAAAGAAACAAGAGAATAAGGATTTAATCCAGATCCAAATTAAAGATTTGGAAGGGAAACTGATTGGGGAAAAAGGTGATCAAACTCTGATTCAACACCTAAAGGTATTAAACCAGAAATACTCCATGTTGACGGTGGAGGAGATGGAAAGAAATCTAAAATTTTTAAAACAGAAATCTTTTGAACAGGCAAATAAACCAGGAAAACACTTGGCCTGGAAACTAAGAGTTGAACGGCAAAAGAACTATATAACGAGTTTGAGCACCTCCAGTGGTATTATTAACCAACAGTCAATGATTAAAAGAGAATTTTACAAATACTATAAGGACTTTTATCAAAAAAGAAAGGTTGAGTTAAATAAAGTAGAACAATTTTTACAACTAAGAAACTTACCACAATTAAATTCTGAACAGCGGGAAAAATTGAACTTTCCAATTTCCAGTGAAGAAGTTAAGGATGCTATTAAGCGAGCAAAAGGGGGGAAATCGCCAGGGCCAGATGGGCTCCCAATTATATATTATAAAACTTTTAGTGAAGTATTGTCCCAACCACTACAATGAACAATGAATGAAATTATGATGAAGGGTTGGTTTCCTGAGTCATGGAGGCAGGTATGTATTAATTACATTAATGTATTAATTACATTAATACCAAAACCTGGTCAAGATACATCTTTGGTTAAAAATTATAGACCAATTTCCCTGCTTAATAACGATTACAAACTATATGCTTCTATACTTGCTAAAAGAATGGAGGGGGTCTTAGTAGAGTTAATTCATGAAGATCAGGCGGGATTTTTACCTAAAAGGCAAATAAAGGATAATGTATGAACCGTCTTGAATGTACTAGAATATTATGAAAAATATAATGATAACAACTGGCCATGTTATTTTTGGATGCAGAGAAAGCATTTGATAATATCTCCTGGCAATTCATGTTGAAAACTTTGGAAACTCTAGGGTTTGGAGTTAATTACATAAGGGCGATTGGGTCTATATATTCTGAACAAAAAGCAAATATTAAGGTTAATGGAGAACTTACAGATTATTTCAGTTTGCAAAAAGGTACTAGACAAGGCTGTCCCTTATCTCCATTATTGTTTATATTGGTTTTGGAAATTATGTGTAGGATGATAAGGGAAGAAACTAAAATACAAGGATTGACAATAGGGACACAAAAATATAAATTAAGAGCCTTTTCAGATGATATAGTGTTATTTTTACAAGATCCTTTAGAATCAATTGATACACTATTGGAGATATTAGAATCATATGGGAACCTAGGGGTGTGCACGGAACCGGTCCGGCACTGGGGTGGGGGGTTCCAATTAAAACAGGGGGGGCTTTACTCACCCCTTCCTTCAAAGTCACCGTAATTTTTGTAGTAATCGGACGGCAGGGTGCCGCCCGCTTCAATCTCCGCTCGGCTCCTCCATTTGTATACATAAACTATAATCGGGCGGCAGGATCGCTCCCAGTCCCTGCCGCCCCCTTCAAGCTAAGCCCCACTCGGCTGGCGGCCGCCCCCTGCAGCTATCAAGAGGTCCCTCGCTGCCCCCTTCTTGCCAAATGTCCCCCCCCCCATTACAAGAGGACGGCAGGAGAACTCCCTGCCGTCCCCTTCTCCTTTGCCGGCTGGGCTGCAAATGGCTTCTAGGAAGCCTTTCGCGCGGGCGGCACCCTGCCGTCCGATTACTACAAAAATTACGGTGACTTTAAAGGAAGGGGTGAGTAAAGCCCCCCCTGTTTTAATTGGAACCCCCCACCCGAACCAAAACCACCCCGTGACCGGACCGGTCTGGAGGCCTTTAGAATGGCCTCCGAACCGGTCCGTGCACATGACTATGGGAACCTGGCAGGGTTCTATATAAATAAAGACAAGACAAAGGTATTAACTAAAAACATGAACAAAGAAGACATTGAAAGATTTGCTCTGAGATCTAGTTTTAAAGTGGAAAAAAAGGTAAAATATTTAGGAGTGACGCTTACCACAAACAATGCATTATTGTTTCAAAATAACTATATCAAAACTTGGAAAGAAATAAAGACGGATTTGAGCAGATGGAATAGACTGAATTTATCATTAAGCGGAAGAATTTCTGTTTTTAAAATGAATGTTCTTCCCAAAATGTTATATCTCCTCCAGACAGTACCAATAATAAACTCAATGTCAATTTTCGTCCAATGGCACAAAGATGTAAGGAATTTTGTCTGGCAAGGCAAAAAACCAAGGATAAACTTTAAAAATTTAACAGATGATAGGAAGAGAGGAGGATTTGCACTACCAAATTTTAAGTTGTATTTTGAAGCGATATGCCTAACTTGGATAAAAGAATGGATTACATTAAAAAATCCAAGATTGTTGGATTTGGAAGGATTTGATTTAAGATTTGGGTGGCATGCATATTTATTTTATGACAAGGTAAAAGTAAATAAAGAATTTTTAAATCATTATGTTAGAAAAAGTCTGTATATGGTATGGATGAAAAATAAATTTTTGTTAGAAGCAAAAATCCCACTTTGGGTATCCCCATTAGAAGTTATATCTAGAAAACAGAAAAATATGCAACAATCTTGGCCCACGTATCAACAATTGCTCGTCCTTCAAGGTGTAAAATATGAACTTAAAAAGTTAGAACATATGCAGGGTTGGAATATTTCTTGGTTCCAATACCATCAAATCAATGCTTTATTTAAGCAAGACTGTAAAAGGGTTTTTAACCAACTAAAGTCAGAATTTGAACTACAGTTGTGCAATAAGGAAGAAAAACTCGTATCCAGGATGTATGGCCTATTACTATTAGAAGATACAAGAACGGAGGTAGTAAAAACCTCAATGATTAAATGGGCCCAGGACCTTGGTTATAACATTGATTTGGAAAAATGGGAATAACTTTGGATAAAAGATATAAAATTCACTGCTTGCTCTAATTTAAAGGAAAATATTTTGAAAATGATGTACAGATGGCATCTTACACCCAAAAAGTTGGCCGTAATCTACAAAAATATGTCAAATAAATGTTGGAAATGTAAGAAAGAAGAGGGTTCTTATATACATTTATGGTGGACATGTAATAAATCGAGAGGTTTTTGGGACTCAATATATAACGAACTTTAAAAAGTATTCAAAATGACTTTTCCTAAGAGTCCAGAATCAATACTATTAGGTATTGATAATAATGCTCTCCCGAGGAAATATTGGACCCTTTTCATGTACTTAACAGCGGCAGCAAGACTGACATTTGCGCGCAAATGGAAAGACAGTCAATGCCCATCAAAAGAGGATTGGATTCTTAAAGTACTAGAATTGGCAGAAATGGCAAAATTAACATCATTACTAAGAAATAAATTTGAAGAATTTAAAAAAGAATGGGACCCTCTTCTTGTCTATTTAAAAATACATCACAAAATGGATTTTTGTCAGGCCTTTGATGGCTAATAAAAAATGTTTTAGAAATACTCGAAAGTTGTTTTTTATATGAATTACTGGGGAGAGAATGTTTAATCTATAGGCAAGATACGGTTATTGTTAACAACACTTGTTCCAATGATGAGATGGAAGTCTTTATTGTGTGTGTTTGTGAGTGTTTGTAATATTTGTGTTTGTCCTGTTGTGTTGTGAAAATCGAATTAAAAAATATACCCCCCCCAAAAAAAAATCAAGGTATGCTATGTCCGAGGAGGAGGAGACAATGCTAAATTAGCAAATCTATCAAAAAATGAGATGATTTGTCTGGCATGACCTGTACTTGACAAATCCATGCTGGCTCCTAATAATCACCAGTTTCTTGCTAAGTGTTCACAGATAGACTGCTTAATAATCTGTTCTGGGATCTTGCCAGGTATTAACTTGAAGCTGACAGTTCTGTTGTTTCCCAGCTTCTCCTCCCCTATTCCTTGAGGATAGGGACATTTGCTCATCTTCAGTCTTCTGGTACCTCACCTGCTCTGCAGGAGTTCTCAAAGGTAATAGTGGTTCTAATCACATCTGCAGTACATGGGGATGTACTGTAATTCAGGACCTGGAGACTTAAACTCATTTAAAGTGGTTAGGGGTTTTCTCATCATCTCCTTACCTATCTTGAAGTACTATTCCCTCCGTTCTTCATGTGTGCCTCTGTTGCTCAGCTGGGCCACAATTGCCCTCTGGGAGAAAGCAGGTGCAAAATAGGTCTTAAATAGTCTTGCCTTCTCTCTGTCACACATTGCCATTTCACCATCTTCTCCAAGCAACCCACCTACCACTTCCTTGACCCTTCTCTTGTTTCAGACACATCTGTAAAATCCCTTTTTGTTGTTTTTGGCATCTCTTGCAAGCTTCATTCTTTCTGAACCTTAGCTTTGCTGACAACATCTCTACAGGTGCAGACCACTCTTCCTTAGTCAAATGTTCCTGAGTTAAATATTTACTGTAAGCTTTGCAGCTGTCCAGAGTGTTATTTCTGCATCCACACTGGTTTTTTGAGGTCTCCCATTTTTCCTTTTCATGGGATTTGCTTAAGATAATGCCTTCAGTATTTCACTTTTCAGAATTTCTCATCCATCTTTGACAGATTTTTTTCCTTTTGGATTTCTAGCCATAGGATCTTATTTAGTTTTTCCTCCGAGTGCACTAAAGTCAGCTTTCCTGAAATGCAGGGTACAGATCGGATTTCCTGAGGCTGTAGGTAGATACCATGAATTTCAAGATGTAATGTTCACTTTCTCCCAGGATACCCCCTACTTTCACTTCATCAACCAGTTATCCCTTTGGTGAAGACTCAGTCCGGGATAGCAGTCCTCCTTGTTTCTTATGCCATCTTCTGAAAGATGAAGTTGTCAGCAAGTGAGATTCAATAACTTCCTGGACCTCCTGCTCTTAGTAGAGACTTCCAAAACATGTCAGTTAGCTGATACCCCCCGCTATTACTAACATCCGCCTCTGAAAATTTAGTAATCTAAGGAAAGCACCAGCCACGTCTTCTGCTTGGCTGGGTGGTTGGTCTATAGTAAACCTTCAGAGTGGCCTGGGTTTTATTCCTCTCTCCTTTTATTTTTACCCAGACATTTGCAGTTGGACTTCCCTGCTTAAGTTGATGGATTTCTGTGCAGGTGTATACATTCTCTAAATATATTGCAACCCCCCTTGCTTTTGGGTCTATGCTTTTGAACAAGTCACACAAGTACAATATTCTAATCATGAATTTCATCCCATTATGTTTCAGTGATACCCATCAGATCATATTTGCTTTTTTGTGTTAGGATTTAAAATTCCTCCTGTTTGTTTCCCATACTCTGTGCATTAGTGTATACACATCGGAAACCATGGGTATCACCATCTTCTGGCTTCCTTGCTGTAGTGACTTGCTAATTGCTGAGCAGCCCTGCTCCACTTTGGTTCTGCACGTTTTCTTGACCCTGGGTTTTTGTCTCCCTTCATCAGGTCTGGTTCAAACCCCTTCTGATGAGGTTTGTGAGGCTCCTGTCAAATGTGTTCTTCCCAGTCCTCGTGGGTCAACACAAGATACAGCCCTCTATCCAGTTGCCGTTTACCTATTTTTAATAGGCAGAGAGACTCAGAGGGCCTCTGCTTATTACTGTAGGGTTTGGGCAGGCTTGTCTGGAAGAATATAGTCTAATTCAAGTGGATGGGTTTACAGAAGAGCCTGGAAAATATTTTAAAATGTAGACACTCAAGCAATACATATTAATAGTGAGGGGAACACTACAAGGGACACATACTGGTGGTACCTCCTCCTTCAACAGGTTCTGGTGTCCCCATGCCCAATTCTAGACAAGTTAGTACAGCTTCTTTCCTGCTATTCTTACAGGATGCATTTGACCATGATCAGAATATGGGTTTGAATTAAAATAATTAATTCATTGTTCCAATTTTTCCTATAGTTCTTGCCACTGAACCATCCATTTAGATCTAGAGATAGGTGATAATCAATAAATTGGATTGCCATTCTTGCAGCCTAGTCAGTCAGTCGCATGTAATTCCAACATGTCCAGAGACCCAACAAAAGAATAACATGGTAGTCTAAAGCAGGGATTCTCAATGTTGGGTCCCCAGATGTTATTGGACTTCAGCTCCCATAATCCCCAGCTCCAGTGGCCTTTGGTTGGGAATTATGGGAGTTGAAGTCCAATAACATCTGGGGACCCAACGTTGAGAATCCCTGGTCTAAAGTATACATAGACACCTCCCGCCACCAAGCCTGGGAATTCAAAGTGAGTGAGATTGCAAGAAGTTCTGCAATAATCACATCCGATTCAGTTGGAAGCTTTCTTGCGATGGCTTGTTACCTACTGGCAAATGCTGTTCCCATGTGGCCTTGGAACTTGGAGTCGTCATGAATAATGTTCACTTCTGGAAACTGTCACCCATGAACTGTTATATTGCTCTTTATATCGGGATGCTAGAGAAGAACTTATTTCCCCTCTGTTACTCAATTTTCCCGGAAGGTGTGAGCTCTTTTATACACATTACTGCCTCGCGGATTCAAGCCCCGGGGTTACAACAACTGTAGCTAATTTTTTCTACATTGCAATCAGGCTAAGGTCCCTATTAAGTGCTTAATTGCGAGAGCTGTCTATTGTTTTTAAGTAATTTATTATGAGTGATTGTATTCTGTTTTATTGTGTTTTAGCACTGTTTTATTGATCACTGTATTGAGTATTTTTGTTATTCCTATTTCTGCTGGCCAACGGCCGTAATAAAATTGATGATGATGAATAATGTTCACGATACAATTGCTGATATTTCAGTGGGTGCCACAGCCAGTGGAAGCTGAAGAACTCTGAGCAGTAAACAGATGCATTTTCTCACAGATGCATGCACACACTATCTGAAGTAAGTTCCTGATGATGGAAAGGGTCCAGTTTCTTCAAAGCAGATGGCCTTGCAGAATTATAGAGAACCATAAATGGAGGACAGTTAAGCCTCCTCCTCCTCCCATATCAAAGATTAACAAAGAGCACTTGTAGCATAGCAATACACATTTCTGAGCATTATTATAGAAGCTACCATCCCTTCCCCTCATGTATCAAAACTCTGAATTTTGTTTGGTATTAGTTTCTACTTCTGAATAAGCTTGAGAAATTCAAAAAATAAGCAAAATACATCTTGATGGTATAGAAAATCCTAACACTCTACATGTTACCAGTGTTCCCTCTAAGGCGTGCGCAGATGCCTGCACTCACAAGTTTCTTAATGTCCGCTCAGTTAATTTTACATCCCTCTCAGGTTAAAGATACTGAATGCATGTGTGCACAGACTGCCTTGATACTCCCACCCAGAACAAAACTGATTCCACACACAGATGAAAAAATTAGAGAGAACACTGCATGTTACCATTCATTATTTTTATTTTATTATTTATTATTTTTATTTTATTATTTATTATTTTTATATTTATATCCTGCTCTTCCTCCAAGGAACCCAGAGCGGTGTACTACATACTTGAGTTTCTCTTTCACAACAACCCTGTGAAGTAGGTTAGGCTGAGAGAGAAGTGACTGGCCCAGAGTCACCCAGCTAGTTTCATGGCTGAATGGGGATTTGAACTCGGGTCTCCCCAGTCCTAGTCCAGCACTCTAACCACTACACCACACTGGCTCCCTTTGCCCTATTTATATAAATAAATAAATATAGTCTATGATACCCTTCAGTATAAAACTTCCAGAACAGTGTATAATAAATAATAAAACTACAATAAAAATTGATTTTAAAACATGAAAGCACATTAATATCAATAGAATCCAGCAGAATTATACTATAAGATAAAAATCAGTTAAAGAATATGCTGAAAATACCTGGTCAAACAGAGTGTTTGGCACTGAAAGGACAATGAGGTTACATCAGGAGAGCCTCTCTGGGGAGAGCATTCCATATATGGGGCACCCCAACAGAAAAAATGCTAAATTCTGCAGAATAAATTATGCACAAGAGTTATTATGCACATTTGCTCTTTTTGCATAATTTATCCAGGTTGCAGAATCCAGCTTTCCTTGGCATATGTTTAAATTTTTTAGCCCACAGAATACACACAACTGTGACAACAAACCTCCCTCTCTCTCTGGACCTGCTCAGCAACTAGTTTTATGGGATGACCAATTGGGGGGTAGTAGACTGGCCCAACAATTGCTTTTGCCACCATTCTTTACACTCCCCCTCTGGATCGCAAACTAGGGGCCCTTTAATTGCTAGTTACATAGCATACTTGTTCCATGCTGCATGTTATAGGAGTATAGGCTGAATCCATTGATCTGCTTCAAATGTATGGTATTCTCAGAGGATGTGCAGTTGTGAGACCTTTACATGAGAAACAACACATATGTACAAGCATAAACAGTGTACTTGCCACACGGTGCATATCGGTTTGAGGGTCCACGAGGCTCTTTATTTGTATTCCTCATACCTGTACAATGGGAAGGAAGGTTTTTTAAGTGGCATTTCACTAGATCAGATGTTATAAATGCTAAATGCAGACTGGTAAATAGATGCATCTGTGATTTCTTACTGTATTCAAGTATGTACACCACATGCACAAGCCACCTAATGGAGCAGCAGGGAAGTAACTTGCCTAGACAGCAAAAGGTTGCTGGTTCAAAGCCCCGCTGGTATGTTTCCCACACTATGGGAAACACCTATATCAGGCAGCAGCAATATAGGAGACGGCAATGGTAATTGCCCTCCTGTATTCTACCAAATAAAATCACATGGCTCTGTGGTCACCAGGAGTCAACACCAACTCGATGATACAACTTTACTTTACTTACACAATATACGGAGGCTACTAGACACCCCTCCACACGCACACACAACCTCTTAAGCTGCATACTTTTAAATAATACATTGCCCCCAGTCACGTTTTTTACCAGAATCCCAAGGTCTTGGTTTGTGTTATATTTACAAACCAAGCATGCAGACTTGGGCACATTTTTTAACCAGAATCCCAAGGTCTTGGTTTGTGTTATATTTACAAACCAAGCATGCAGAGTTTCTTACTAGTGAAAGTCAAAACTAATCTGTGTTAAATTATTCCAAGACTGCACTCTTACGGTGATAAAAAATAAGAAATATTTTTACTGGATCACATCAAAATCCTTCTAGTTCAGCATCCTTTGCAAGAATTCCAGCAATCAACAGGCACTAGGTGGTCCACTTGTGGATCAAGGTCTACCTTTTGTTTACACATCCTCAATTTATTTTATCTGTATGCCTCTGCACTCGTCCCAGTCCAGGTAAGAGTAGCACCAGACCATATAGAGGAAGGAAACAAGAGCTGCCAGTTGCACCTTTAACATGTTGTTGTGTGACAAGCACGAATTTAGCAGGTGTCAGGTTTCCCCATGCTAGCAAAAGCTACCGTTGTTTAATTTTTGCCCTTCATTTAGTTGTTAAAAAGGCACAGGGTGAGACAGAAACGAAGAACCGCATGCCTCCAGAAGAGTTACTTTGAAAGAGTAGTGTGGCATAATGAGAGGATGCAGTTGCCCACACATTTCTCTGGGTGGGTGACCTTTCAAGGCCAGTTAGACATTCTCCCTCAGCAATCTAATCTACCTTGGAGAGCTGTTGTGAAAATAAAATACAGAATATTTCAATATGAATGCTATCCATTGGAGCATGTTTGGGGAGGCTCATCTGAGGGCTGAGCTCCACCATGGAAGGCGCAGGAGCCCGACCTGGCAAAAATAAATAAATAAATTAATAATAATAATAATAATTATTATAATAAAATAGCCAACACTAAAAGGAAAGGGGTGGCCTTCTTCTTCTTATCGGCCTTCACCAATAAATCTATCAGGGGAACATCGCCGCAGCCCCTTCCCCACCCCAGGAAAAAGACACCCACCGGCAGCACTTGCTGTCAGGGTCCCTCGCCGCGGCTGGGACCGCGCAAGAGGCGAAGGAACCTCTCGCGCCCCGTTACCGGCTTCCTGCCGGCCGAAAAGTTCGAACGGGAAAGAGCCGCACCGAGGAAGAAGAGGAGGAGGAGGAGGAGGGCGGTCACTCCGCGGCGGCAACCACAAACAATCCCCGTCTCCATGGCAACGAGGAACTCGCGCCCTCTCCCGCTCTCTCTCCCTGAGGCGCGGGGTAGCGGAGGAGGAGGCGGAGGAGGTGGAAAGGGGGCGGAGATTGAGGAGGAGGCGGGGCCGACTTGGTCGCCTTCATCAGAGCGAGAGGCTGCTCCACGAAGCAACGGAGAAGCAGCTGAGCTCCCTCCTCCCTCCCTCTAAGGAGGCGCCGTTGCTTGGGGACATCCCAAGCGAGAGAGGCAAGGCGAGCTTCAACGCTCCTCCCTTCCATCAGTTGGTCCGTCTCTTGGCCCTCTGTCGCGCTCCTTTGTGTCGACTACCCAGTCAGGACAGGAGTGCTCGTGCCCCGTCCCTTCTCCTCGCCATAACGCTCTCGTGATTGTACTTTTAACAGTCGTGGTAGTTCTGAAGGGGCGGCCGCGGGGGTGGCTATTGGGTCGGGATTGCTCTAGCGGGGATTCCGTGTTCAAATGTCTCTTCACTTACGAAACTCTCTAGGTGACTCTGAGCCCGTCACAACAGCCTCTCGGCTTAACCCACCTCGTAGGGTTGTTCTAAAGATAAAAATGGAATATTCCCTTGTAGTGATCTCCTTCGAGACCATATAGACCACACACAGAGTGTGGGGAGGGCAAAGAGGAATGAATGCTCAGCAGGGGATCCACCATCCTTAATAAGGCTTGATATAATTATAGCTGTAACAGAATCGGTGCTGTGTTGGGATGTGCATGAATCGATTTTTTACATTCTATTTGTGCTTGAATCAAATCACCCCAATTGTGTGTCCAAATCTGTCCCCCAAGTCATCCCAGATTCGATTTGGATTTGATTCACTTCAATTTGGATTCCACATATGAAGGTCCTAGGGGCATCAAATTTGGGTGGTGGGTAGGTCCCCATGGGTGCCACCTACCACCCAAATTTCAAGGCTGTGGGACATTTGGTTGATTTTTAATTTGTTTTTGTTTTTTGTTTTTTTTACTGATTGTGTATATTTCTGCCATAGGAAATAAGAGGGATTCAAAGTTCCCCTATCCTAACATGGATCCCCAGTTTTAATTTTTTAAAGAAGATCTAAGCTCTAGGCCTTGTAGAAGTGGAGTTATGGAGCAAAATGTGGTCACTATTTTTCAAGTGTTTGGATTTTTTGGTGTCTAATAACTTTTCCTCATACTGAATTCCTATGAGGATTTATTGCACACCTTCATTTCTTCTGTTCATTTTGACTGCCATTGGACAGTGCCATCTGTCAACTGCCATGTGTCAACTATACCCGCCCCCACCCCCCACATACACACATACTGGGGTACTTATTTTATTTTTTAGGATTTTTTAAAGTGTTTAGATGCTTTGGTGTCTCCATTACACACCTTCATTTCTTCTGTCCATTTTGACCCCACTGCTTTGCGGGTGGGGGTGGAGAATTAGTGGCATCCCATTTGCCAACTACCACCCCCCCAACCCGGAAGTCACTGGGTACTCAGTTTATATTTAAGGAATGTTTGAGGTGTTTAGACTTTTTGGTGTGTATGGATTCATTATGAGGAAAGTTTGTTTGTTTGTTTGTTTAAAATATTTATACTCCGCCCCTCCAGTGCACTACTGCTTGGGGTGGCTAACAACAATAAGATAGACACAGATACAATAAAAGTAATAAAATTAACTATTTTTTAAAGTCCGATTAATAACCACAATTCTTAGGTTCAAATTAAAACTAAAAATTAGACACCAAAGAGTCTAAACACTTGAAAAAAATTCCTAGAACATAAACAGAGTAGTATCCCACTGCCTTGTTGCGGGGGAGGGGGTGTAGTTGGCACATAGCAGTTAAGAGTTGGCACTGTCCAAGACAGTAAAAATGAATAGAAGAAATGAAGGAGTGCAATAAATCCTCATAAGGATTCATTGAGGAAAAGTTATTATACATCAAATAATCCAAGCACTTGAAAAATAGTGACCACACATTTTGCTCCATAACTCAATTTCTACAAGGGCTAGAGCTTATCTTTTTTTTTTAATCAAAGCTGGGAATCTGGGGAAATTAATAGGAGGAATCTGAATCTCAAATTGATTTGAATTGAATCTAGCATGATTCGATTTGGACCCGAATCCAGCCAATGGACCACAGGGGCAATTTGTTCTGTCTCCAAATCACCCGAATCAGCTAGATTTGGGTACAAATCACAGGGTCAGTTTCCAGTTCTGTAATAATTTATTATAAATGGAGATAGTAATTAAAAATATAGCTGTAAAAACAAACATACAAAGCAGTTCAGAGAGATAAGCCCTTGCTCATTAATCAGGTGGATCAATCAGGATTGCTTGAGAGGTAACAGACAACTAATTCTTAATCCCATTTGCCCCACCTTGTGAAAGACAAGCCATAATCCATTTATATTTGTTTCTTCCTACTTGCATGCTTATAATGTACTTTACTTTGATTTGCACACCATCAGGGCAATAATAAGGAACTGATTGCTTTGAAAATGACACTACTGGGGCATACTGAAGAATGATACTGAATTAATGGTAATCTTCTTACCTGTGGCACTCACACTAGGGAATTTTAAGAGTCAGTTTGACTGGAGGAAATGTTTAATTACTCTTGGATGTTTTCCTGCTGCTTTGGATTGAAATGTTGATTTTAGACATTTTAAGATTTTAAAAAGAGGTCTGTAGGTTTATAGTAAATTAAATCCTTTGTCTCGGAGCAAGCTCACTTGAGGGAGAGAAATGCTGAATCATCCCTGCTGAGCTGCATGACTAGGCTTCTCCTAAAACTCCACTTTATTTTTGGTAGGTTCAAAAATGGCTTCCACATCCACGTCCTTTATTACAGAGCTTGAACCTCCCTGGACTTGGTGTGGAATCCTGGGGGAAATTCTTTTTCTTTTACTATTGGAAAAGTGCACAAAAATCCTCCATGTGCAAGCCAACACATGGTGAGAAAACTGACAGCTGTTGAATGCCTGAGACATGTTTGCCAAGGTTGCCAGAACCTAAGGGGTATACTCGTGGGTCAAATGGGCCGTAAGCCAGAATTTGGCTTTTAAAAAGCCAAATCTGGCCACTCAGGTTTGCACCAGAAGGTGGGGAAACCCTTTCAGTCCCCGCTTTCGCCTTAGTTAAACATCCACTCGGAAAGGCTTGTAAAAGAAAACAACAAAAAGAAAAATAGTTTTATTCAAATGCTACAGACTGCTTCTGTCTGAGGCTTTCTCAGCTTTTAATTACAGGTAAAAATACTCAGTCAGTTACAAGGTTACTTCAAAAAGCACCCTGAGTGATTTTGGGGCGGCAAGCTTTAAAAATCGTGGTTACCCAGTTGCAAGGAACAGGTATGTAGGAAAATACAAAAGCACTTTGCAAAAGTCTTTTGCAACGCCCTGGCTGGATAGGCAAAGGCTAGTGTTTCTTAGGTTAATTACATTACAGGTAAACAATCATAGAACAGTATCAGGAATATGCACAGCACACACAAAAGAAACGAAAAGTCTAACACAAAATCTGACTAAAGAAATTTTTCCCTAGACTAAATTTCCTGAAGCCAAAGCCGTGGCTTCCCTTTTCTTGAACTTACCAAAACCTGGTTGAGAATTCATGCCGCTGCAGTCATCCAGCAGCCATCCTTCCTGTCCACATGTGTTCGCTGCACCTCCAGCCAGCTTCTTCTAACAGAGAAACTCTCCTTCTTCCCAACGGTTCTCTAGGTCCCACCCATCTGGTGTGCTGATCAGGTGGATATGATTTAAATCAAATCGATTTAAATCATTATTTAAATCACTAGTCAGTAAGACTAGATTTAAATCATGGTTTTTTACATAGACTCATTCTTGCTAGTATAATCTTAATATTTACAACCAGATGAAGGTTTCATTTTTGGTCCTCTTCTAGATAGAAAAATTGCCTGCAATGATCATACAGAAACCTCTGGAAGAGCATGACACTGTGAATGGATTAATGGAATTAATTTACCAAAAAATGTAAACATTGCATATATACAGCCTCATGCTACATAATTAAAAACTAATCCTTATTTCATGATGAATACCTTTGGACTATAATGTACCTTAAATAGAAAACTTTCTTCAGATAGATTTTTTCCCTTCAAAACCATTTTATTTAAAAAAATCTGATTTAAAATTTTAAAAATCCAATTTAAATTAAAAAAATCCAATTTAAATTTTAAAAATCCAAGGTTATTTATTTATTTTTTTAAACCATTGATTTTCATCCACCCTGGTACTGATTGGCTGATCACTGGAGTTCACCAGCCTGTCAGTCAGGACAGGGTTCACTTCCGGTTAACTTTTTAAGGGAGGGGTGACTGATCACTACAAGGTTTAACTGAAATTCATTCCTACAGTAAATAAAAGTTGATTGTAAGGTCTCTATTTTCTTCCAAATCAAATAATCAAGAGAGGGTTGATATGAGCATTGCTGTTACCCTGTTGTTGCTTAGTTTGAAACTGCTGCTCTTATTTTTTTTATTGTTATGGAGAGGTTTGCTGCAGTCATTGCTTTGTTTTGTTTTTGTTGTACTGTATTGTGTTAGTATTGTTTTGTGTTGCAGGTTATGTTTTTGGTTTTGCTGTTAGCTGCCTTTGGTGCCTGTGGGTTTCCAAAAGCCCACCTATTTATCCAGCATAGGGTTTCCAACCCTGAGATATGTTACCTGCCCATTCAATATTTTTGCCTAAGATTTGGTACTGGCTCAAAACAGATATTTTGAGCTGGAGAAGTAAGGGGGGAATTATTGCCCCTACAGCCTGATCCATGCTGCATAGCAATTACAAACCACAGCTGGGCATGCTGGAGCTTCTGGGGACTGATTGGCCCCTGCTCCCCCCAGCCCCCGCCAGCTCCGTCACGGAGCCGGCAATTGTGTGGGCAGCTGATCCGGCCGCCCAGGGCTCCCTCCCTGCTCGTGTGCGGGGAGAGCGGGCTTAGCCCGCTCTCCCCGTGCACTCACAAAACCGGGTCTTACTGATCGTGAGACCCGGCTCATTTTATTTTAAGGTGCTTGCTGAATGGCTGTTGATGGCTTATGGGTAGTAGCTACTGTACCCATTTCAACTGCCTGGTTGAAGAGAAACAGTTTGACTTGGCAGATTGAATCTGTGCTTTGTCAGCTGCACTGGCTGCCAGTCCATTCTGGGTCCAATTCAAAGAGTTGGTTTTAACCTTTAAAACCCTAAATGGCTTGGGACCGGTTTACTTAAGCGAGCACCTTGCCACAGATGTCCCAACCTGTCCTTAAGATCTTCTTCGGAGGCCCTCCTCCAAGTGTCCTTGCCAAATGAGGTGTGGTAAGTGGCTACTAGGGAGAGAGCCTTTTTGGTGGTTGCACCCCATTTATGCAATAGCTTCCCCAGTGAGGTTTGCCTGGCTTCATCATGTTGTTCTTTTAGACAACAGGTAAAGATCCTTTTGTTCACCCAGGCCTTTTAAATTCTGACTTTCATATCTGATTTGATTTTTAATTAATTTTAAAATTATGTTTTAAACTACTTTGTATTGTAGTTTGTATTTTCTTTTCTCCCTTTTTGACTGTTGTGATTTAATGTGTAATGTGTTTTTGTTGTATGTTTTAATCCTGTATTGTGAGGTGCTCAGAGAACAATTTGTTATGGGGCGGCTAGCAAATAAAGTTTATTATTAATTATCTATCTATATATTTATTTCTCTAAGAGGTACCCATGGCTAATCCCATGCATGGCAGCTCTCGTGAGAGTTTGCGTGCAGCTGCCGATTAGTCACGGGGAAGAGAGAGAAAATGGCGGCGGCCAAGCGGGGAGGGAAATGGTGGTGGAGGCTGGGGAAGGAGACCAGCCGCCAGAGGGCAAGCAGTGGCCAGGCCGGCTGGCTGTGGAAGGCAAATAAGCTTGGGGGAGCGGGGGTAGAATGAACTGTGGCTGGGGGGAGAAAACAAAATGAGGCTGATGGGTGGGAGAGAATGAAATGGAGCTGAATTGGAGGAGACCGGGAGAACTCGGGGCACAGATGCTCCGCACCAGGTCAGCTAGTTGTTGTTGTTAATTGAATGTAACCTGCTAAAGAGAAATAAATCTTTTTTTTTCTTTTTTCTTTGCAAGCTGGCTGGCAAGAAATGTCATGTGTTGTCGCTTCAAGGATATGTTGCCAGTTGTTTCTATGAAAACTGTTGCTGCTTTATGCTCTCACATCATATACCATGATCAGACTGGCATGTTATTTTCCTAGAAAGAGCAGTTCCCACTTGGGGAGATTTTAGTAAAAAGCCAATTACTACTGCTGCTTTCTACACTTAGCAAGAACTTTCAGTAAAAGCTTTCCTTAAGAGGGATAAATGGATGTTTCACATAAATGTATCAGAAATTAGGAAGCCACTGAAGAAGACCCAGAGTCGAAAAGCATCTGGCTTCTCCTGCAAAAGAACTAGAGGACCTACAGACCAACAATACTGTACTATATTTTGGGACTTTTCCAAGAAACTTTATTGTTGCCAGTCATGTTATATTAAGCATTTGAGAACCAGACTATCAGACTTTATTATTTTTCTAAGTGTTTTTGAAGAGTACTTAGCAATATCTTATCCGTTATGAAATATATAAACAAATTTTAAATAATAAATATCATTTGTTCATCATGTCACTAGTATTTTCTTCTGATGAGGAAATGAATCATTTAAAAAGCTGCCTCTAAAACTTCCTCCCTACTCATGGAAGTAGGAAACATGTAACAACAATAACAACTAGCTGGCCCGGGTGCAAGCCATCTGTGCCTCTAGTTCTACCTTTTTTTCTCCCCTTCCCTCCCTCATTCTAGGCCCTCTCCCTCCCTCTTTTGGCTCTCCCCTGATTCTCAGCCTATTTCTGGGCTCTCTGCGCAGGCGCAGAGAGGCCCGAAATGGTCCAAGTACGGCACAACCAGTCATTTGGGCGGCAGGTAGGCCCAAAGGAGGTTTTGCCGCCCTCTCCCACACCTGCTTGGCTGTCCTCCTCGCGAGTAGGCTGGTTGCAGGCGACGTGTGCTCTCCCACCGGCTCGCAGTGGAGGCTGCAGGTTGGAGGTGGTGTATGCTTCCGCTGGACCTCCCCCCGCCCCAGCTGCTGCTTACTCTCCCCCATGCCTGCCCGCTGTTTTCTCTCTCCGGCCAGCTGCCTGGCCATTTGCTACCACTACCCATCACTTCTTCTCCCCACCCACCCACCCGTTTACCTTTTTGCCCCTGCCGCCGTTTTCTCTCCCCCTCCACCCACCCATTCGCCTGCCCGCTTGCCTTTTCTTTCCCACTGCTGCTGTTGCTTTCCTCTCCCCTTCCCAGCTGCTCACTTGCAAACTCTCGCAAGAGCTGACACACAAGGGATTAGCCACGGGTACACCTTAGATAATTATATAGATAGATTTTTCTAATGGAACACTTAAAATTATGAAAAACGGATGAAGCTAAGGAAGTGAACTGCATATTATTCATATTTAGTCCTCTGTTTCTCCTGGCTAAACACAGTTAATATCACTTTTTACAGGGATATCAGTAAAAAGTTCTGGAGACACAAACATATTAGGACAAAGGAATTTTCAAGCAGACCCTCTCTTATGATGTCATTCTTTCCCATTGTCAAAGATGAATGTTGCACTATGACAGCTTTTTCAAAAACAAACCAAAAATATTTTCATGTTTAAACATTTTAAATTCACCCTTCCCAAAAAGTTATATTCCTTATATGATTGGTAATACAGCAGTTCATTTTTATCGTGGACTCATTTGCCATTTTTTATTTGATTTAGTGGCAAGTGGTGAATACATTAAAATATGTACAGAGTCCCAAAATCCTCAGGGAACATCTATTCAACAGAAGACACTAGTGAAGGAAACAATGGCTGTAATAATGACAGTTCAGACTCTGAAGTCCAACAACATTTAGAGAGGTATGCATAATTTTCAACATAACTGATTTTAATATATGTGTAATCAAGAAACATATAGTTAGATATATGCACTTTCCTTATTCTCTCAGATTAGCTTTCAAAGGAGTGGGGGAGTTTAGTCCAAGTAAGTAAAGTAGTAAACTACTTTAAAGTAAAGTAAAGTAGTAAAGTAAAGTAGTGTAGTAAAGTAGTAAACTACTTTAGCTAAGGCCTTTCTTTTGTTTGACTTCAGTGGGTGACTATTCCATTATCCTGCACAGAAGCAGAATTTTGTTTTCTTGCCATCTGGCTTCTCAATACGGACCTAGGCCAGCAATCTAAACAAGCCTTAAACCTCTCTCAAATTCAATTATTAAATAAACATTGCAGTGCATGCCTTTTCAGCAAGACCAGTACTAAAATAAGTTAGGCTGATACACAAGTCTTCATGAATTGTGTGGTTTTTTAATGTCTATGTACCCATGCACATACCTGCTTGCATTATGCAAGCTGAATGAAGGAAGAGTTAGATAGGCAGATATTTTGAAGGAAAGACTAAAGCAGGCATCCCCAAACTGCGGCCCTCCAGATGTTGCTGAACTACAACTCCCAGCATCCCTAGACACAATTTTCTGTGGCTGGGTATGCTGGAAGTTGTAGTTCAGCAACATCTGGAGGGCCGCAGTTTGGGGATGCCTGGACTAAAGCATCTGGGACTTGTTAAGACTAGAAAAAAAAAGGACTGGAGTGGGGTGGGAGAACATGATAGAGAAATATAAAACGATGAACAGTGTTGACACAGGGTGTATGGTGAGGTAGAACCTGAAGCTAAAAGATAGTGAAGCGAGTCTCATGATCAGTGAGACTTGCTTCTAAGGGGGTTTGCGGGGAGAGCGAGCTTAGCCCGCTCTCCCCGCAGATGATCGTCCGCAGAGCCCTGGGCAGCCGGATTGCCTGCCCACACAACAGCTGGCTCTGTCACGGGGGCTGCAGGGATCAGGGGCCGTGCTGCCCCTGGAAGTTCCAGGATGCCCTGCGCAAGTGTGCAAGCTAACTTAAATTAGAATGGAATTAACTACCAGAAGATGTGATGATGTCCACTAGATTAGAGGGCTTTATAAAACAATAGGAGAAACTCATACTGTCAGTGGCTATTAATGATGCTAGAAATGGAACCTTCATGTACAGTATAAAAATAGTATGTATATTTCTGAACAGATGCTGAGGACAAGCAAGAGGGGATGCCCATTGCCTTTATACGCTGCTTGAATGCTGCCAGAAGTATTTGGCCACTGCTGTTGAAAACAGATAGAATTGAACGGATCATGAACTGATCCAGCTAGGCAGTTCTTGTACTCTTGTGTATTTATTCACTCTCAAGCCTTCTTCATTTTATAGTTTATCCAGAGAACAACAATCATCTTGCAGTTGTACAGACAGCCACCCTCTCTTCAGTCATAGATGGAGAAATGCCCAGTTGCCATGCCCACCCAAGAGTAAGTTCAATTGCTGGCATAACTTAGTTAATTATAAGGTTGCTTTTGCTTGTTAGTCCACAAAACACACTGCCCTGCTTTTTCCAGATGTATGCAACTCCATCTGGAAACTGCCCATTTTCATAATACAGTAGATTTGCAGTGTTTCTCTGGGTGACTCAAATGACATCTAATTATGTTTCCTTGGTAGCTGAATAATCCAGTCCTAATTTAATGAAACTTAACATGACCACAAAGCCCTGAATTAAACCACTTGTCAATAGAAACATAATATAAAACGGAAAAGAACTGCAGCAAGGTTACCTATTTGAAAAGCTAAAAAGCAGGGAATGTTAAAAGTCAAGGTTAATAGTGACTTTTCATTATTATTAGGTATTTCTCGAATATCTTTTATATGTATGATACATATTTGCCCTGTGGCTTTTTTTTCTTAGCCTGCGGTCCTCTATATATATACTTGGAAGAAAGTCCCACTGAATTCATTCTGAGTAAACATGCATAGGATCAGGCTGAACATCTGTGATTCAAAGGCACTGATGTAGAGGTTTCACTAAAATGTATCAGATCTTATTTATTTATTTGCTACATTTATATTAGGGATGTGCACGGACCAGTTCGGAGGCCATTCTACTGGCCTCCAGACCGGTCCGGACATGGGCGGTTCGGGGTTCGGAAGGGTAGGGTGGGGGGTTCCATTAAGGGCGGGGGGGTTTACTTACCCCTCCCGCGTTTTCCTCACTCTGGCGCCGTAGTTATTGTAAAAATCCGGCGGCAGGATCTCTCCTTGCCGCCCGCTTCAATCAACGATGGCTCCTCCTCTGGTAAACAATCGGGTGGCAGGATATCTCCCTGCCGCCCCCTTGAAGCCCCCATCCCCCTTCAATGCCGCCCCCTTCAATGCCGCCCCGACTGCTCGCTCTTTAGAAACGGGCGGCAGAGAGATTTCCTCCCGCCCCCTTCCCCGCCAGCAGGCTGCAAAAGTCTTTTATGAAGTCTTTTGCGCGCGCACGTGCAAAAGGCTTCTTAAAGACTTTTGCAGCCCGGCAGGGAAGGGGGCGGGAGGAAATCTCTCTGCCGCCCGTTTCTAAAGAGCGAGCAGTCGGGGCGGCATTGAAGGGGGCGGCAGGGAGATATCCTGCCGCCCGATTGTTTACCAGAGGAGGAGCCATTGTCGATTGAAGCGGGTGGCAAGGAGAGATCCTGCCGCCGGATTTTTACAATACCTATGGTGCCAAAGGTGGAAAGCACGGGAGGGGTAAGTAAAGCCCCCCCTGCCCTTAATGGAACCCCCCACCCCAGTGCCGGACCACAGCTCCGCGGTTCCGTGCACACCCCTAATTTATATACCGCCTTTCTGCTAAAGCAGTCAAGCCAGTTCATAGTCTAGCATTACAGCTTACAGTCCAGTGGATTCAATAAAAAAGGGAACAGAGAAGGCAAGAGGAAAATAAGCAAGCCTAAGTTCTTCATAGTTACATAAAGGCTATGTCATGGCAAGAAATGGTTACTACAGGAGATCGTTCTGGAAGAGCCGAAGCCTAATGGCATTGCTTCCAACTGGGCCTCACAGTTTCACCTCTCCCACCGAAGCAGTCTTAGGATCTAAGTAATAAATACAGTTAGAATTTCACTTAAATCATTTATTTATTTATTTATTTATTTACAGTATTTCAGCTGCAGCCTCCAGTGTTCATCTTTCACTCTAGGTTAGGTTTGCCATATCGTTGAAATGTTTTTACCAAACTGCAAACTGTTTCATTAGTTTTTATTAGTATATTAATAATTGAAAGTGTGATCCCCCCAAAGTTAAGCAACATATATTGAAGTAGGAGAGATGTAAACATGTATATCACATTGAAATTAATGAGACCTCAAAGTGCTTAATATTGGCAGAATGATACTCTCCCCTCCCCCACTCTGCAGTTTTTCTGGGAAAACTGCCAAAAATTGTGGCCTAACAAATTCCTGTCATTCATGGAACAAATTTGACCAAATGTCAGCAGACAACCTGAAACTGTGTAGCATGTGCTTTGTAAAATCACTTAAATCATGTGTTGCATTATTTAATTGTACTTTTGTGTATATTTTTCAGAAAGTCTCATCAGGCTCATCTTTAATTTGCTTGTGCTAAGCCTAATAACTCCATTTTGCTTAGTGAAAAAGGTCTGCTGCCCTTCATCAAGGTAAAGTTGAACAAGAAGATCTGGATCAAGATCCATCGAGATCATAAGAATGGGTAATGCACCTGCGCAGGACCCTCGTGGTAGAGTGCCACAGCTCATTGAGGTGACTGAGCCCTGCCCTCACACCTACAGTGTGCTATTTAAGGGCTGGCTGAACGCCTGTTCTTCAGTTCTTTTCTGACCGCCGTTGCGTTCAGTCCTCGGGCTTTCATTTCTTGTTGGTTAATTTCTTCCTTCTGAGTTCATCTATAAAATATTTTTAAAAATTAGACTGATTATCATGTTTGACTTGGAAACGGCTCCCATACTTCGCTGGTGTTTTTCAAATTTGGAATGGACTTTGACTATGAGTTGGGATCTCCCTAAAATGGCTGAGGAGAAGCAGACCTTCAAGAGGTGCACAGGCTGTAATGCCAAGTATCCCTCAAAACACCTCCATGGCCTATGTTAAATCTGCCTGAGAGAGGAGCACAATGTCTCCTTGAGCAAGATAGGTGTAACATTCTCAAAGCAGATGAGAAAAAATCAGGCCCTGCGGCTTCACACGGCCATTTAGGACAAGGTGCTAAGTCCTTCGACATCAGGGGAACCCCACCTTGCGACATTGTCATTGACCTTGAAAACGTAGATATTGACTTCTAAGCTTCCCGCTATGAAACCTCAACCATCGACATCAAGCTCGACATTGGCATTGTTTTGAATTCCAAAGATCTCTTTGAAGTCTGCTCCCCCTTCAACACTGGAGCGTTCTAAGTCGAAACGCAAACAGTCGAGATTGGAGGATTCTTCCTCTTCTCTGAGACCAAAGAAATCTAAAACAGTGGATTTGACAAGGGACAGGACACCATCTCCATCAGGCCTACAGACCTTGCCATCTAAATCCTCAATCCCTGATGTCAAGGTGGACAGACATCGCTTGAGATCGAGAACTGACATTGGAAACACAAGGAGCCCTCGATGTTGACCGTGCACCGACACTGAGATTGTCAATGTCGAGAGCGCTCTCTGTCTCCAGCTCCCACTCCAATAGTCTCCAGCTCTGTCGACACCTACAGATCGATGTTGAGAGACCCCTTTGGTATCAACCCAAGTTCCATTGACTCCAAAAGTATGAGTTCCATTTTCAACTTTGAACACGCCAGTGCTGTCGACGTTGAGGTTGGTGACTCCACAATGCCAAGCTCAGATAACGACCTTCGATGTTGAAGAGGGGGACATGGACACGGTATTAGATTCCACCACTGCCCACACCTTGCTTTCAATACTCAATTCCAGCTCCAACACTCACTTGACATCCACGTTTAAAGGTTTTCCTCCTCACTCATCAGAGGGAACTCCAAGGCAATCAGCTGCAGTGCAGTCCTTGGTCCACTGTACTACTACACCAGATACACTGACTGCTGCCCATTTGGCAGACTCCTCGACACGGCATATGTGTGGCTTCACACATTCTTTAGCTGCGGGGGCAACACTGGCATCAGCAGTTATGGTGTTTCCCTCCTGGTTTCCCTTACAATTTTCAAGAGGACCAACTCTGGATGTTCTCACAAAATAAACCTTATATACCACTAATGACAGAGGTGACTCCAATCCATACTGTACACACCCTGGCTGGAGGTGATAATTTAGCCATGCCATCATAACCTAGCCATGACATCACAATCTACAATCAAAACTGTTTTGATGGCAACATAAATGGCTTCCTGGCCTCCTGTCAAAGTTTTAAAAGATATGGCTACACAGACTGTTTACAAAAGCCTGGCGGTTAGGACACAAGCTAACTTTCCCACTCTGCGAAAGACAACTACTATTGAAACACAAACATACATACCTTCTTCCCTGTCTCATTCACTTTCTGATCACCATGGCTCATCTGACTTTGAGTCTGATCCAGATGACCCAGACAACAGGGTGGCTCCGCCATCTGACGTGCCTCCAACTACACATCTCCCCTAATGAGGAAATGAAAGCATATCACTGCCACATTAGGGAGATGGCTAAAACGCTAGGTCTCGATCTCAGATCTTAATTAGCCACTATTGATGACCCTGCCTATAATTTTATGACCAGGTCTGAATCAACTCGGCCCGTAGCTCTGCCAGTTCTCCCAATCATTCATGGGCTGCACAATGTGCACAGGAGGTAATACACATCTCAACCCAAACATCTAAGCAGCTGGAGAGTTTATATCAAGTTCAGGTGAAAGATAATGAGTATTTTCTAAAGCATCCTGCTCCCAACTCCCTAGTCACTGACTGTGCCACTTCATCATCCTCTCTGGTCACCGACATATGCCTGCAGACAAAGAGGGTAGGAAAATGGATTGGGGGAGGGGGGGAGATTTATTCCACCTCTTGCCTATCTGTTAAGATAGCGAACTATTCGGCGTGCACTGCAAAATACACCCATGGCTTATGCGAAGATCTACAACATGCTATGGAGGTCCTCTCCCCAGAAGATTTTAAAAAGCAATTCCAAAAAATGGATAAAATCAGTGGCACTCACCTGCTAGCAGTTGAGCACTGCCCAACATCTGGCCAAGTCTGAATTGTGCTCCTTGGCAGCTGCAATCTCCCTGCGGCGGCACACCTGGCTTCGCTATACCAATCTACAGCGTGATATGAAAGAGAGAATTTAGGGCTTACCATTCAATGGTAAGGGTCTTTTCAGTGAAGACACCAACTCCATGATGGAGAAAATGAAAAAAATCTAAATTCACTGCCGAAACTTTCACATCTACCTTTTCCTACAGCTCCAAATACAGTCCTTATTCACAACAAAAGTCCACATTCAGACAGCACGAGCACTGTGATTTTAGGAAGCAGTACCAACCTTACCACAAACACCCTTTTCACAGCAAGGGAAGTCAAATCAACCCCAACATAAAAAGCAGACTGAGCCTCAGAAACATCTTTGCAGTTCAGATCCACTCACTGTCACCACTACACTCCTTTCTTCTCCAGCCACTGGGGGCCTCAACATCTTGGCACGTGAGGGAAAATACCAATCTCACAAACTCTATTCTCCTTCCAACATCAAGCTGGCACGCCATGCCCCTGCATGGCATCACATCACATCGGCCCGCTGGGTCCTGAAGATTATATCTTCAGGCTACACCATAGAGCTCAGAACAACCCTGAGATTTACAGGAATGAGGTTCACTCAACCCTCCCAAGCGTTACTGGAAGAAGTGAAGGAGCTGTTAGCTGAAGGGGTTATTGTCTCAGTACAGTGGGTACACAGATGGTAGGGGTTTTACTCCAATTACTTCCTGATCCCAAAGAGGGATGGTAGCATCCATTTCAACCAGCCCAACTCATTCAGACTCCTAGGTCTTATGGCATCTTGCAAAACAGTGGTGCAATATGCCCAGTTAAAGATGCAAGTTACAACTTTGGTTTCCGCCAGTCTTCGACCTGAATGTGGATCATCAAAGCCTAAGTCTAGTGCTCTCGGATCAAATTCTACATTCACTTAACTGTTGGACGACGAGCAGAAATCTGCTGGAGGGAATTCCTTTTCAGATGATAACTCCATCTATCTGGCTAACGATGGACGCCTCTCTGATAAACTGGGGCCCCCACTGCGGAGCACATCAGATTCAGGGCAAATGGACCCCTCAACAAACACAATTACATATCAATTTCCTGGACCTTCCAGCAGTTTTCAAAGCAATGAGAGCCTTCCTACCACTTCTACAGGGGAAAGTTGTACAAGTACAGTTAGACATTACCACGACCCTGGCCTACATCAGGAGGGACAGTGTCTCAAAGTCTGTACACTCAGCCTACAATTATGGCATTGGTGCATCCAGCAACAGTTCTATCTGGAGGCCATACACATAAACAGCCTAGACCAGTGTTTCTCAACGTTTTTGGAGTCATGGACCGGTACAGTCTTTGTGCGCAGTTTTCCGGACCAGCAGTTAGTAAAGGGATCGCCCCGCCTCGCCCCCATTCCCAGGCACCACCACCCCAAACAATTTCAAGCCAGGGGGCACTGTTGCTGGTTGCTCTCCGGTGCTCATTTCTAGGCAGGCAGCCCTCAAAATAAAGTTATCCCAGCAGTGAGGGCTGCCTGCCTAGAAATAAGCTCCAGAGAGCTCCTAGCAGTGGTGGCCCCCACCAGCTTGAAATTGTTTTGTGGGGGGTTTAATTCCTCATGGTCTGGCACAGACCGGCACTCAACTCCTCACGGACCGGCACCGGTCCACGGACTGGTGGTTAAGAAACACTGACCTAGACAACATCCTGGCAGATGACTTGAGTCAAGTTTTCCCACAACAACAACATGAATGGGAAATCAAGACAAAATACATTACACCTCTCTTCACGAGCTGGAGACAGCCAACTATAGATATCTTCTGCCACATCAGAGAACACAAAGTGCACTCGTTTCTGCACCTTCCAGAGCAGGTCACAATCCACGATCACTGAGGGACCCTTTTCAGTTGAATTGGCATCAGGAGATCTCGTATATGTTTCCTTCACAACCACTGATCAGTCAAGTGGTTGCCTGCTTTCTGACCGCTCTTACATTGTGTATCCTGGTGACTCCATGGTGGCCAAGACAACCATGGTTTCCACAGGTACTCAAACTGTCAGGGAACCACTACCAGAGGCTACCGCAAGAGGTGGATCTCTTAACACTGAACAATGGCAGCATACTGCATCCAGATGTTCTCACACTCCACCTAACATCATGGCAAATCAGCTTTTGAGTAAGATCCTTCTAAACCAAAGGAAGTCATCCACCAAATGTAATTATAAAGGCAAATGGCTCTGGTTCAAATCCTATGCAAGTATGCCTGGTTTTCACCCAAACCAGGCCACAATCAAGGATGTACTCCTCTACTTGACTGATTTAAAATCACAAGGGCTGGCAAAACGTATCTTTGAAGGTGCATCTAGCAGCACTATCTTCAAAACATCCAGTCTGAGACGGAAAAACTCTTTTCACATCCAGATAGTAATGCTTTCCTAAAAGGCCTTGTGAATTTGTATCCACCTATTCGCACACCCATCGAACCATGGAGCATATCCTTGGTCCTTTCAACTGACAGAGGATCCATTTGAACCTATGGGTTCTACCTCTATCAAGCTAGTAACTTTGATAACTGCCTTCCTACTGGCCATAACTATGGCTAAACTCGTAAGTGGATTGACAGCTTTATGGATAGATTTGCTATACACCCGAATTTATCCTGATAAATGCATATGGAGCTGGACTTTCTGCCCTAAGTGATGTCCAGCTTCCACCTCAACCAGGACATTGTTCTCCCTATGTTCTTCAGGAATCCATATACCCCTTTAGAATGTGCAGTGCACTCCCTGGATGTGTGTAGGGCTCTTTTATATTACCTGGATCGCTCCAAGGACTTCAGAACCACCAAGCACTTGTTTGTAGCCCACGAGGGCCCTGTGAGAGGCTCCTGCATTTTCATACAAAGAATGTCCAGATGGCTAGTTGAGCTTATCCTGCTAGCATACAAGACACAGAATGTTCAACCACCTGAAGCAAACAAGGCCCACTCTACCTATGCCAACGCTTCATCAGCTGTACACCTATCGGGGGTAACCTTCATGGACATCTGTAAAGCAGCAATTTGGTCCACTGAGTTACCTTTCATCAAGCATTATGCCATAGATGTGTGCTGTACTGACAAGGCAAGCTGCAAGAGAAGCATTTTGAAGTGAGTGTTACAATAGCTACTACTGCATCCTACTCCATTGGGAGCTAGCTAAAAACCCATTATTATGGATCTCAACGGATCTTGATCCAGATAAACAGGTTGTTCACCTGTAACTATTTATCTGGTAAAGATCCGTCAACATCCATAAGACCCTCCCGAACCACGCCTCTGCAGTAAGTGCTACACTATGTGCATATTGAGTGTGCTATTCTCCTTCAATAATGAACTCACCTGATTCCAGATGATCGTCTTCCATGGTGGTCATCCAAGGACTGAAGAACAGGTGTCCGGCCCGCCCTTAAATAGCAAACTGTAGGCTTGGGGGTGAGGCTCGGTCGACTCGACAAGCTGCGGCATTATTCCACGAGGGTCCTCCGAGAGGCATTACCCATTCTTATGGATGTTGACGGATCTCTACCAGATCAATAGTTACAGGTAAGCAACCTAGTTTTTCTTCTTCTAAGGAATGGACTTGAAAAATAGATTACAGGCTGATCCTGTGCTGCAGCTCTCAAATGGCTTCCACTAGTTCTTTGGTTGCACTAACTCAATCCCTTCTGAAGCATTCAAAACCTTGACCCACACTGTTGCACAGTGATGCAGCTGTGCCATTTAAGTCCCCCCTGAAGGATCAACATCAGAACATAGTTTCAGAGAATGCAGCTAATATATTAGAGAATGCAACTAATATATTTATTAAATAATTATTATTAACATCCTAGCACTGATTTATGTATCGATAATTAACTCTTACCCAAGCCTCTTTGAAGAAATTATTTGAGCCTGAGTTACATGAAGAAATTTTGTGAAAACCCAAATTTTAGTATCTACTGTTTGTCAGCAGGACCTAATATTTGCTACAATAATATCTGAAATATATGTGTGTGTGTGTGTGTGTGTGTGTGTGTGTGTGTGTATAGATATTATGATATATATGAGAGATTAAAATCTGACCAATGGCAATTTCTAATTTTCAATTTAATGTTGCATTTGTTGATGTTGTATGAATAATTAGGCTTCCCAGAGACTGAATCATATAATTTTAGAATTCGAAAGGACTTTGGATGTCTTCTAGTCCAACCCTCTTGGTCAGTGCAGGGAACTGCTACAGCACCCCTAACAGATGGCTATTCAGCCTCTGTTTGAAAACGTCCAGCAAATGAGGGCCCACCACTGCACAAAGCAGACTGTTCCACTGTCAAATAGCTCTTACAATTAGGAGATTCCACTGCCTAGTAGCCAAATTTCCAGCCTGAATCCACTTCTTTGTAACCTCAACCCATTGGGTTCTAATCCTGCCCGCAGAAGGACCAGAGAACAAGTTCACTCCTCCTCCTATGCGATAGATCTTCAGATATTTGAAGATGGCTATCCTATCTTCCCATTGTCTTTTCTTCTCCAGGCTAAACATACCCAACTCCTTCAACTGTTCCTCATAGGACTTGGTTTCCAGACTCCTTGTGATCTTTGTTGCTGACTCCAGTCAGTGTCAACTCCCATGAAAATCAATGAGACAAGTCAGTCATGATTCATTTAAGTCTCATGGGACTTAACCTAGATGCTGCTCATCCCATGGGACTTAGTGGGACTTAGTCTGCATGCTGCTTTCAAGTGTGGTCTGACCAGCATAAAACAGAGTGGAAGTGAACTGGTTACTACTTGTGGTCTGGATATTATATCTCTGTTAAAGCAAGCCCATAATTACATTAACTTTTTAAACAGCTGCATCGCACTGATTGATTTTATTTAAGACCCCATATGGTGTTTCGATATACATGGATATTTTAAAAGTATTTGTCAATGTAAAAATTCACATTTTGGAGAAATTCAGAGGTGTCAGAAGATAGTTCAAAACTATGACTAATGATATTGAAAAATAAGTATTGGTAAAACAAATTATGTTCCTCTATATTAAGTATCCTTTTTTTTAAGGTTTCCCCCTTGCTATGTTTGAACAAAGCTGTGTTTATTATCTGAAATAATTATTAACCTACTTTTTTCATAAAGAGGCAGCTTACAATAAATAATGCAAATAAAGGCATTTCATGTGTAAATTGATAATTCAGAATTTTCCATTTTCTTCAGCTGGTGCTCCATATATCCTTTTCTTGTGTGTAGTATTCTTTTTCTATCTTAAACCATTTTATTATTATTATTATTATTATTATTATTATTATTATTATTATTATTATTATTATTATTAGAGTTACCCAACAATTTAATGTGTGGGTCATCAATATATTTCTGTTTCATTGATGTTTTTCAGCACCCTTGAGTGAAAAATGTACCCATGTAGAGTTTCCAGGTTGCAAAGTGGTGAATATCCCTTTCCCTTTAAAGCCTGGTTCCTTGTTTCCATGGTGGCATGCAGTGCATCAAGTATCAAAGGGGAGTTAGAATGACAAAGTTGTCAGTCCCCCAATTTGAATCCTGTGTTGAGGTATCCAGTGACCTGCATAGGCACAAACAGATAACACTTGTGCAGGCTACTGGATATGTCTGTGCAGATGCGGGATTCAAACTGGGGGAAATGTGTTATGCTTTCCTGTCTGTGAGTGACCCGCTCTTTCAGCTGGTGCTAATGCAATGCCAATTTCTATGGAGAAAAGAAGTCAAGCGTCAGAAGAGAGCTGGTCTTGTGGGAGCCAGCCTGACTTGTCCCCTGAGCTAAGCAGGGTCCGCCCTGCTTACATATGAATGGGAGACTACATGTGTGAGCTCTGAAAGATATTCCCCTTAGGGGGATGGAGCCGCTCTGGGTAGAGCAGAAGGTTGCAAGTTCCTTCCCTGGCAGCATCTCCAAGATAGGGGTGCTGAGAGAGACTCCTGCCTGCAACTTTGGAGAAGACGCTGCCAGTCTGTGAAGATAATATTGAGTGAGATAGACTGATAGTATATGGCAGCTTCCTCAGTTCCTATGTTCCCACTTGGTTTTAGGGAGAGGAGAGCTGGTCTTGTGGTAGCAAGCATGACTTGTCCCCATAGCTAAGCAGGGTCTGCCCTGGTTGCATCTGAATGGGAGACTTGATGTGTGAGCACTGCAAGATATTCCCCTCGGGATAGAGCTGCTCTGGGAAGAGCAGAAGGTTCCAAGTTCCCTCCCTGGCTTCTCCAAGATAGGGCTGAGAGAGATTCCTGCTTGCAACCTTGGAGAAGCCGCTGCCAGTCTGTGAAGACAATACTGAGCTAGATAGACCATCTGACTCAGTATATGGCAGTTTCCTACGTTCCTATGTTAGAGGTATAGGGTTCTCCAGATGGCAGCTTGGTATTTTTAGCTTTGCAAATATATGCATTGCTGAAATCAAGAAGCATAACACCAAGCCCATGGTATCCCTTAGCTTTCCCTAAGGAAACTGCTGGTTCAAAATTGTATGCATTAAATATGTAATATGATTTATTCTAACATTACATTCTGTCTTTTTCTGTTTCTCAGCACAAGTTGGGCTCAGAAAATTTTCTCTTTTGTACTCTTGTTCGTATTTGTTTTTGGTGAGTTTCCTCCTATATAAAGTTAAGAATAAACTAGGGCCCTTCATTAAAGGTTTTGATGTAAATATGGTGCATTACCGCTAGCCTCCCTTTGTACCATAAAACCTGTAGAGCCTTTCCCTAAAAACATTCTCTTGGAAGTAAGGTTTTCTAAGTTCAGTGAAATGTAATTCCTTTGAAGTATCCTGAGGATTGCAACTTTGATGTTGTGACAAAGAGCATTCATGCTATCTAGCTTTATGAATAAACATATTAGTTACATGCTTTAAAATCATAGGGCAGCAAAGGCACGATGGCTGGGTTGCTGAAGTTTCCATTCTTCCCAAGAAGTGTTAGAACATTCTCACATTTTATTCACCCAAACATTTTAACTAGACTTGTGGTTTTAAGGTTTTAATTTCTGTTTTAATTTGTTTGTTGCTGTAAACAGCCCAGAGACAGAAGTTTGGGGCAGTGTACAAATATAATTAATTAATTAATTTTTCTATCGTATCATATGTCTCAGATATAGACATCCCTGACATATGTATTCATTCCTCGTCCTTAATGCTCCATCCTTCTTCCCCAGGAACTCAGGATAACATATGCTGAGAATTAACAGCCCAAGGTCTCCCAGCTAGCTTCATAGCCCAAGTGGAGATTTGACCCTAGGCTTCCCCAGTACAACCAGCACTCTGAACCACTACACCACACTGGCTCTTGTATTATGTAAAGGGTTAATCTGCTGTGGAGAGAGAAACATGATCCACCTTGGTCAAAATGGAGTTTAATGATCAAAGTATTATTACTATATTTTATAGGTGTAATTTACACGGGACTCCTTGATGGAAGCAAATATGAGATATTTGGGGAGAAATGGAGAGACTTCTCCATTTGTGATCTAATCCAGGTGATTCTTTTCATTACTGAGTTTAATTATTCAACAACCTCTTACCAATATGTCAGAAATTATACACTGTGTTAATATGCCCTGTGCCATTATATTCTGCATTCAGAATTAGTACTGTACGTAGGGGAATCAGGTAGAATGTCTTATTACTGAACTATTTCATATTCAAAACTTCATTGCCAGTTTTTTTCCCCCGGCCACAGAATAAAAAAATCATAAAATGCTGGAGTTGGACAGATGCTGGTGGACAGATCCAGCCCGTTTGAAAACATGTAGTGAAAGAGAGCGCACCAATGCATTAGGCAGATTCTTCCACTATTGAACAGCTCTCAGAGTTGGGAAATTCCTCCTAAAGTCTAGCCTGAATCTGCTTTCTTGTAATTTCAACCCACTGGCTCTAGTTCTGCCCAGGAGCACCAGAGAAGAAATCTGCTCCATCTTCTATGTGACAGTCTTTCAAATATTTGAAGATGGCTTCCATACCTTGCCGTAGTCTTAAACATACCTAGCTCCTCCAACTGTTCCTTAAAGGACTTTGTTTCCAGGCTCATATCCATTTTGTTACCCACCTCAGAACCCGTTCCAGTGTATTGGTGTCCCTGCTCATATACGTTTAATAGCTGCCTGGCATGTGGAAATTAAACCAGTGAAGCTTTTCCTTTTGCTTTATTTCAATGTCAGTAAAGGCTTCAGTTGCTAATTTCTGTACATCAGCCATAACAATAATTAAAGGCACAGGAGCAGGGCCAGTAATCATAGTAAAAAGACACAATCCTAATTTGAGTGGAGCAGGGAGACTAAGTTATTGTTGTTTGCTTGACAAATATTGGGGGAGGATCATTTTCAAGCACTTTCCAAGCATTCAGTGAAGCTTGTGCAGGCCAAGTAATTTTGAGATCAGGTTTATTGGCAGGAACCCCTCTGCAGTAAAGGCATGTTCTTTTGCATACTGCTGCAGCACTTTATCCCCTATTTAATTCTGCATTTTGGGTAAGGACTGAATGTAATAGAGACTATCCCTGAGGCTTTCTCCTGAACATATTTATTCTGGCACAAGCTGCTGGTTCTGATCCTGCATATGAAAGCCATTTAATGCCATACCTTGGATTTCAGTGAATGCACTGGATGCACTCTCTTTGGTCGAAGTGGGGAGAAATGATAAGTGTGTCCTATATGTAGGAGAGGAGAGCTGGTATTGTGGTAGCAAGCATGGATTGTCCTTGTGCTAAGCAGGGTCCACCCTGGTTTGCACTTGAATGGGAGACATGTGTGAGCACGGTAAGATATTCCTCTTAGAGGATGGGGCTGCAACCTTGGAGAAGCCACTGCTAGTCTGTGTAGACAATACTGAGGTAGATGGACCAATGGTCTGACTCAGTATATGGCAACTTCCTATGTTTTTATGTAAATGTAATGATAAGTGCAGAAGTAACTTTTAGTGAGTTCAGCAGGACTCCCTCCTAAAGTATCCACCATAAAGTTCAGAACTGATTAAAATGGACTCCCAGTGGTCTCCCCTCAAACCTGACTTGGTCTTGGGTTTGGTGTTGCAGTCTCCCAGGCTTGTGGTGCTGGGCGACTTCAATGTTCATTTCGGGACCAATTTGTCCAGGGATGCTCAGGAGTTCATAGCAGCCATGATGACTATGGGCCTATCTCTAGTTATCTCAGGACCGACTCATATTGCTGGTCACACGCTTGATCTGGTCTTTCATTCTGATCAGGGTGGTGTTCCGTGCGTGGGGACTCCTGAGATTTCCCCATTGTCATGGACAGACCACCATCTGGTTAAGGTTGGACTCACAATCACGCCTCACCTCCACAGGGGCAGAGGGCCCATTAGGATGATCCGGCCAAGAAGGTTATTGGATCCAATAGAATTACGAAAAGCCTTGGAGGGATTTAGTGTTGGCCCTGCTGGTGACCCTGTTGACACTCTGGTGGAGAGCTGGAATAATAAACTCACCAGGGCAGTGGACATGATCGCTCCTAAGCATCCTCTCCGAGCCACTTTGCAGCTGGCCCCTTGGTATATGTAAGAACTACGGAGGCTGAAGCAACAAGGTAGATGACTAGAGCGCAGGTGGAGAAAGAATTATCTTGAATCCCACAGATTACAACATGGAGCTCATTTGAAGACCTATGCTCAGGCGATACGTGCGGCAAAGAAGCGATTCTTTTCTGCCCTTATTGCATCCGCAAGTTCAAGTCTGGCGAAGTTGTTCAGCATTGTGAGAGGACTAGTATGTTCCCCTCCTCCTTTGAATCAGAATCTGGAACCATCAATTACCCACTGTGACGTGTTTAATGAATTCTTTGTGGAGGAAATCTCTCGTATTCAGGCCGATTTAGACTCAAGTCTCCACAATTACTTCAGTATCTGATGTGGAGGTGTCCAGCAACTCCTCTTGTGTGGTTAGGTTGGATCAGTTCCAGTTTGTGACTCCTGAGGACGTGGACAAGCTGCTTGGAGTGGTGCGGACTACTACCTGTTCTCTTGACCCTTGCCTGACATGGCTTATAATATCTAGCTGGGGAGTTGTTGTAGGAAGCCTGGTAGAGATTATAAATGCTTCTCGAAAGGAGGGCAGGATGCCTCCTTGTCTTAAGGAGACAATTATTAGACCACTTCTAAAGAAGCCTGCCTTGGATCCCTCGGAGTTGGGTAACTATAGGCCTGTCTCCAACCTTCCGTGGTTGGGCAAGGTAATTGAGAGGGTCGTGGCTTCCTAGCTCCAGACAGTCTTGGAGAAAACTAATTATTTAGACCCGTTTCAGACTGGCTTTTGGGCAGGCTATTGGGTGGAGACTGCCTTGATCGGCCTGATGGATGATCTCCAACTGGGAATTGACAGAGGGAGTGTGACTCTTTGGTCCTTTTGGACCTCTCGGCGGCTTTCGATACTATCAATAATAGTATACTTCTGGAGTGTCTGAGGGGGTTGGGGGGCACTGCTCTGCAGTGGTTCTGCTCCTACCTTTTGGGCAGATTCCAGATGGTGTCCCTCAGGAACTGTTGTTCTTCAAAATCTGAACTTTAATATGGTGTCCCGCTGGAGAGATCATCAGGAGATTTGGTGCAGGGTGCTGTCAGTATGCTGATGACACTCAAATCTATTTCTCCATGTCAACTTCATTGGGAGAAGGCATAAGCTCCCTAAATGCCTGCCTGGAGGCGGTGATGGGCTGGATGAGGTAAACTGAGACTTAATCCAGATAAGACGGAGGTACTTATTGTGTGGGGTTGAAAATCGGGAGAGGAGTTTGATCTGCCTGTTCTGGATGGGGTCACACTTCCCCAGAAGGAACAGGTACGCAGTCTGGGGGTGCATCTGGATCCAGGCCTCTCCCTGGTTTCCCAGGTCGAGGTAGTGGCCAGAGGTGCCTTTTATCAGCTTTGGCTGATACACCAGCTGCATCTGTTTCTTGAGATGAACGACCTCAGGACAGTGGTATATATACTTGTAACCTCCAGACTGGACTACTGCAATGCACTCTATGTGGGGCTGCCTTTCTATGTAGTCTGGAAACTACAGCTGGTTCAGAATGCAGCAGCCAGGTTGGTCTCCAGGTCATCTCGGAGAGACCCTATTACTCCTGTATTAAAAGAGCTACACTGGCTGCCAATAAGTTTCTGGGCAAAATACAAGGTGCTGGTTATAACCTATAAAGCCCTAACTGGCTTGAGCCCAGGGTATTTAAGAGAACATCTTCTTTGCCATGAACCCCACCGTCTATTGAGATCATCAGGAGAGGTCCGTCTACAGCTGCCACCGGCTCATTTAGTGGCTACTCGGAGATGGACCTTATCAGTTGCTGCCCCGATGCTTGGTAACGTGCTCCCTGCTGAAATAAGACCTACCCCATCTCTGACAATTTTTAAAAAATCTTTAAAGACATTTTTATTCACCCAGGCGTTTAATTAAATACCGTTTTAATAGTTTTAACTTCATTTTAAAATATTGTTTTATGGTTTTAAATTCTTGTTTTAACTTTTTGTTGTCATTTATTTTAACCAATGTTTTAATTTGTTGTTTATTTGTTTTAACTAATGTTTTAACTTTTTGTTTTTGTTGTAAACCACCCAGAAACGCAAGTTTTGGGTGGTATAAAAGTATGTAAAATAAATAGACAGCAGTACTATAGCACCAGGTGCCACTGAGCTCTAGCTGTGCATAGGACTGTAACCTTAGTGGATTCATAGTTATGAGAAGCTTGCTTACTATTATTAAAATTGCTTATTTTTGTTGAATGATTTGCGCAGTTTGTGCTTGACTTAGTAAAACATTTTCCCCTCCTTCTGTACAGGGAGAAACAAAGGATCTAAGATCCCTAATGTAAGCATATTTTAAAAATATTTTATGTTAATATTGGCCAATTATCTCTGTTCACCCTTATGAAACACAATTTTGGCATACAACAACTGGACGGTGTTTTCTTTCACTTTTCTTCATTTTCCCCCCTAGGAAGGCTAATCGTATTTTAGAAAGAAAGGCACTTGAAATCCCACCTCTGAAGCAACAGGTAGAGACGCTACAATCACAACTTAATGGTCTGAGATCAGGTGTAAAGGGCATCACTCATCTTGCTGTCAGTGAAGTACTAGGAAGATATACCAGCAAAGGCATTGCAACATGGGTAAGAGGAAGTAATGGGGTTTTACAGACAGAGATAAAATCAATTACATGGTGATCATATTACATGGCGAGTGTGGCAAAAGTCAAGTCCTAAGTATTAGTGATGTGCACGGAACTGCACCTCCGCGGTCCGGCACTGGGGAGGGGGGCTCTTTAAGGGGGGGGAGTGTGTACTTACCCCTCCCGCCGCTTTCCACCCTTCAGTGCTCCCGTTTTTTAACGCATTTGGGCGGGCAGGGTACCTCCCTGTTGCCCCTTCCCCCGTTCCTCAGCAAAAAGCTTCAAAAGCCTGACTGCACACGTGCATGCGTGTGCAACGTACGAACAGATGTGACGCACACGCGTAGTCAGGCTTTTGAAGCCTTTTGCCGAGAAACGGGGGAAGGGATGGCAGGGAGGTACCCTGCTGCCCCAAATGCTTTTAAAAAATGGGAGCGCTGGAGGGGGGAAAGCAGTGGGAGGGGTAAGTACACCCTCCCCCGCCCTTAAAGGTCCACACACACACACCACAGCGTTGAACCGGCCCCAGGTCCGGACCGGTCCGGAGGCCTTTAAAATGGGCTCCAGACCGGTCCGTGCACATCCCTACTAAGTATAACACTGAAGAGGCACGCAAGAGTACTGGCCTGATTTGATGCCATAACCAGACTTGTGGGCTTTTCTGCTCCTGTACAAGCAGGAGGGCACACAACAAATCCTTGCCACCTGTGCCACTTGTGTAGGTTGGCCACCCACATTCTAAATGTATGACTGCAGTGCAAGATTCTTGGCAAAGAAGCAGTGCATATTGCTTCCAACCCCAATTCAAGTTTATCATTTGGATTGTTTGCAGGCATGGGGGTGATTCCCCCCCCACCTTTTAGCTGCTTTGCCCATAGCTGTAGGTGTAATAAAATCTGAATTATAAATTGTTCTCATCCACTGACAGAGTGTTGAAAAGGAGCTGAAAAGATTAATGCAAAAGCTGGATGAAGACTATGTTCAAATGCCTGATTATGCTCTCAAATCAGCAGGTATTCGTAGTATTTGTTATTAATCAAACTTGCACTCCGTATTTTGTTATTTTGTTTGAAAGCAGACATTCTTGTTACAGGCATACCTCTATTATCCATGGTTCAGTGTATTTGCAGGTGTCTAATTGACACCTCATTTCATTATCTGTGAATACAAAAGGGTTAAAACCCACATATCTGTGGTTCCTAGAGGGCCAGAAGTGACCATGGAGGTCATTTCTGGCTGCCATATTGTCAGAAGTGGGGGCTCATTCCTGGACGGCTGGACACCCGTGGAGCACATAGGGGATTTTTTTTCCCCCATGGTTCCCCCCCCCCACTTTTGCTCTGTTTTTGCCCCTTTTCCAGCTTCCAGCAACCTAACCTCCCCACCTCATCCCACAGAGTCAATGCCTCGGTATCCACAGTTTCAGCATCCATGGTCCCCCCCTCCCCCGGAACAGAACCCCCATGGATACCTCCACGGATACCGATAGGATAATATCCCCGCAGATATTGTCCTAAATACAGGATAATATTTCCTGTATTTAAACATAGTATATAGCATTATTAGCTATTAAGGTATGTGAGGTTTTGAGCTTTATTAAGTCCGAACAAATACCTTGAAGGCTTCAAGAAACCAGTGCAATACTGCACTAGCTTCAGTCTTTGAACAGTCTTCAAAGGCAGCTCTGTGTTTGCACATTCTAGTAGACAAGCCCTGAATTATGAAAAACTACTGCTGGTCTGAAGCTGGCAGAAAAGGTTGCAGCTTTCCTGTTAGACAGTTGATGGGAAGCATTCCTAGCCTCTGCCATCCCAGTGATGGATTCAGGAACACTCTGAAACTGCAAACCTGAGTGACCTGGGGAAGTTGAGCCCCATATTTCTACATCTTTTCAGTCATATCATCAGTCTCATATGATTAACCACATTAAAGGCCACTGAAAAAGCAAATAGGACCAAGCGAACAATTTCCCCTATTGCTTTTCCAGAACAGATGTCAGCTAGGACCCTAGGCTGTCACAGTACAGGATCCAAAATTGGATGCCAGATTGGCATAGACCTAATCCAATAACTGAATTTTACCTGGGTGCACCTGAAGCTGCAAGGCAGCTAGCTGTTGCTCATCCTTATCAAAAAATTGGAAATTGGCTAGCAGCAAGACAGAAAATCAGAACCAAGAGTTGATGTGTATTAAGGCCTGAGCAACCATGTATTTTAGACTGACTACATCCTGTTTTCCCAAAGGAAGGTGTTGGTAACCCCAGGAAGCAATGGTCCCAGATTTTCTTGACTGTGGCCCTTCAGTAGTTTGGTTCGAAACTTAATTTTAATAATTTGTTTTCATAATTGTTTTATGCTACTGTTTTTATTTCTGTTTTATGCTACTGTTTAATTGTTTCATGTATTTTAATCTATGCTGATTTTTAAATATTGTTTTAAATTTTGTACACCGCCTAGAGATGTACATATCAGGCAGTATAAAAATATGATAAATAAGTAAGATAGGAACATAAGAAGCTGCCTTATACTGAGTCAGACTATTGGTCCATCTAAGCTCAATATTGTCTACTGGCAGCCACTCTCCAAGGTTTCAGGCAGGAGTCTCTCTCAGCCCTACCTGGAGATGCCAGGGAATGAACCTAAACCTTCTGCATACAAGCATGCAGATGCTTTTCCACTGGGCTATGACTCTGTCTCCTAAGGGAATATCTTACAGTGCTCACATGCAGTCATCCATCTAAATGCAAACCCAGGTGGACCTTGCTTAGCAAAGGGGCAATTCATGCTTGCTAACACAAGACCAGCTCTCCTCTCCTACATAGAGATGTAACTTGCAGCTGGATGACCTTTCCCCCCAGAGTGAAGCATCAGAGTCATCCTTGGTGATAGCAACTGCAACTGGTCTATATAAACAAGAAACAAGTAAGCCTCTCATAGCCCAAGGAGCAATTCTTTCAGAATTATTGAACTTTGAACATTGTGCAGTTAAGTGCCATATAATCTGAGACAATATTCTCTGGATATTATGTGACAAATAACACTGTTGTGTGCTAAAATTCATTAAAAGTATCATTGTATAACATTAATTTTAGGTGCCAGCATTGTTCAGTCTAGAACCACTAGGAGCTACCACCATGACGGAGGAAAATATTTCTGGATGTCATTCATCTTGCTCCCTTTTGTAAAGTCTCCAGATGTAATTCTTCAGGTAAAAATAAACCTAAAAAAAGCCTTCACATTTTCTTCAGAATAATTCTAAATTCTTAAAGGTTTCCTTTTCCCATTGTTTTCCCACTGTGTTGTCTTTTTATTTGTTTTTAGTTTTCATTTTTCCAAACCTTTAGTCCAGTCCTTTTAGGTTCTTTTTTAGCAAAATGAAGAAGGACTACTGTACAAGTCCTGTTCCGTAGAAGTCCTGAACATTCCAAGTTGATCTTCAGCTGCCATCTCAGAAAAATGACAGCCAAGCATTGTTTATCGCATATATCTCACAAACCTTTGCTCTGATGGGAAAATATTAAATATGAAAACTGTAGAGCATCAAATTCTCTGTAAGAAGAGAGCAAGGATTTGTGAGTTATAGATAGATAGATAGATTTGGCTGCCATTTTCCCAAGAAGCTCAACTTGGAATGTTCAGGAATTCTAGTAAGTTACTTACAACACTGTCCTGACCATCTGTACAAATGTTCAAACCTTTGGATTTTTATTTTTATTTTATTTTATGCTATTTATCCTAAAATGACTGGGCTACTTTGTCACTGCTTGTACTTCAGGACACTTTTGGAAATCCTTACTAGTAGATGGGAGTGTGTCCTAATTTTTCTGTAAAAGGAATGTGGGAATAATTGCTTAAAGAGTTGTCTCCTGCCTGGTTGGGTCATGAACCTGCCCGGGACTCAAGACTGGCTTTTGGTGTTAAAAATAGAATACATTTGCATGGTAGTCAATGCCATCCTAAATTTGTCATGACTATGTCACATTGAAATTAATTGTATTTAAGTTAGTCATGACAAATTTTCTTTTATTTAAAATATTTCTACCTTGCCCTTCAGTACACTGCTGCTCAAAGCAGCTTACAATACAAACAATAAAAATCAATTCAATAAAACAAAACAGCAATAAAGTTAAAAGGAACATCACAAAGGATAAAACTAAATTAAAATGGAGAACTAATTAAAACTATAAAAATGCCTCTCATTAGAAGAGGGTTTTCAACCTCTTTTTAAAACTCATCAGAGAGGGAGATTAGCAAAGCTCCACTGGAACAGCATTTCAAAGACAGGGACACCACTATTGAAAAGACCCTTCCCTTCATCCCACAACCAGATCTATGACAGTGGCAAGACCAAGAGCAGGGCAAATACAGATGACAGATACCCTGGTCCCAAGCCATCTTGGACTCTAAAGGTTAAAACAAACACTTTGAATTTGGCTCAGGAGCAAAATTGTATCATTGATTTCATTGGTGCTTAGTCATGACTGGCTTAGTCTGAATGGTACCTATAATTTTTTTAAGTGTCTGTTTTGTAATATAGTCAGACTGAATGTCAGTAGTTCATTTCAAATTCAACTGTAGCAGCCAAAATTAAATAATTTAAACCCCATGTGCTTTGGTTGCATTAGACCATGGAATGCCTAAACCATTCAGATTTGTTTTATGCTCTGTTGCAGCCCAATTACTACCCTGGAAACTGCTGGTCTTTCCCTGGAAATCAAGGTGAAACTGTTGTTAAGCTAGCCGAGGAAATCATTCCAAGAGCCGTTACAATAGATCATATACCTAAGACCATCTCCCCCACAGGAGAGATCTCCAGTGCACTCAAAGATTTTGCCATTTATGTGAGCATCATATTACATTTCATTTGGGATTTAAGGAAAGGGTATTTCTTAATTATGTGAAATTATTGTAACCTACAATTTGCTTCTTTACAGGAAAGGAGATAACTAAAACTGGACTTTGATTTCATTGACAATATAAAAATATTGTCTGTAACAGTTTCCAAATAGTTTGTTGTAATTACATTGATTGATTGATTAAGTGCTGTCAAGTCAGTGTCGACTCTTAGTGGCCACATAGATAGATTATCTCCAGGATGATCAACTTGGCCTTTAAGGTCTCTCAGTGGTGCATTCATTGCTGTTGTAATCGAGTCCATCCACCTTGCTACTGGTCGTCCTCTTCTTCTCTTTCCTTCAACTTTTCTCAGCATTATGGACTTATCAAGGGAGCTGGGTCTTCACATAATGTGTCCAAAGTATGATAGTGTGAGCCTGGTCATTTGTGCCTCAAGTGAAAATTCTGGATTGATTTGTTCTATGATCCATTTGTTTGTTTTCCTGGCTGTCCATGGTCTCCTCAAAAGTCTTCTCCAGCACCAAAGTTCAAAAGCGTCAATGTTTTTTCTGTCTAGCTTCTTCAAAGTCCAGCTTTCTCATCCATAGAGTGTCACAGGAAAACCATTGTCTGAATGATTCTAATCTTTGTAGGTGTAGACACATCATGGCATCTAAATATCCTTTCCAGGGCCTTCATTGCAACCCCATCAAGTGCTAGTCTGCAGCATATTTCTTGACTGCTGGATCCTTTACTGTTGACGGTCAATCCTAAAAGGCAGAAGCTTTCCACCACTTCAATGACTTCATTGTCAACTCTGAGGCCGGTTACTGTACCCATTGTCATTATTTTAGTCTTCTTTACATCTAGTCTTAGTCTCATTTTTTCACTGTGCCCCTTGACTTTCATTACTAGAGCTTGCAGATCATCCGCATTCTCTGCTGTCAGAGTGGTGTCATCAGCGTAGTGCAGGTTATTGATGTTTCTTCCTCCAACTTTAAAACCTTGCTCATCTTCTTCCAATCCAGCTTCTCTCAGTATATGTTCAGCATATAAATTGAATAAAGAAGGAGAAACTATACAGCCTTGTCTTTCTCCTTTGCCAGTCTGGCACCAGTCTGTTTTACCATGTTCTGTCTGGACTGTGGCTTCCTGTCCTGTGTATAGGTTTCTCATGAGAACAATAAGATGTTCTGGGATGCTCATTTTCCTAAGGATATTCCACAACTTGATATGGTTGATGCAATCAAAGGCTTTTCTGTAGTCAATAAAACACATATTGACTTCTTTCTGGCATTCTTTGGCTTTCTCAATTATCCAGCGTGCATCAGCAATGGCGTCTCTTTTTCCCCAGCCTTTTCTGAAACCAGTTTGAACATCCGGCTTTTGCCTTTCCACATAGGGCTCTAATCTGCGTTGGATGATCCTGAGCATTATTTTGCTAGCATGTGAAATTAAGGATATTGTGTGATGGTTTGTGCAATCTGTTAAGTCTCCTTTCTTTGGTATGGGTATGTAGACTGACCTCTTCCAATCTGTTGGCCACTGTGTCTTTCTCCAAATTTGCTAGCATAGTTTGGTTAGAGCCTTGACTGATTCTTCTTCTGTTGCCTGCCATATTTCTGTAGCTATTCCATCAATGCCTGTGGCCTTCCGACTTGGTAATGACTAGAGTGTTGATCTAACTTTATCTTCCCATACTAAAGGTTCTTGCAAGTAGGGAATATCTTCTAGAATAGCTTGGATGTTGACGTCCCTGCTGTACAGATTTTCAGTATACTCCTTCCATCTCTGTTTGATCTTCTCTGAATCAGTTACTATCTGATCTGGGTCGAGATCCGTCGATACCCATAAGAATGGGTTCTGCGCCTACGCAGGAGTCACGCGGTAGCCATGCCTGAGCTAGTCGAAGCGCCGAAGCCACGCCCCTATGCTGGGCGTTCTATATAAGGCGTGCCTTTGGCGCAAAGTCCCTCAGTTCTTTTCCGACCGCCTTTGCGTTTGGACCTCGGTCTGCCGCCTCAGTTGTCGGAAAGTTCCTCTCTTCTTCTCAAAAAGTTCATCCTTTATTGACTGATCTCTTGGATTTGACTATGGATTGGAAAGCGACCTTGTTTGGATTTGACTCGGACCGGCTGCTTAATATTTCTTGGCTCTTGACGCGGACTGGGTTACGACGATCCCCAAACTTCGACCTAAGCACAGACTCGACTACAGATTGAAGATGGCGGAGGAGAAAAAATCCTTTAAATGGTGTGAAGGCTGCAGGGCGAAACTCCCATCCAAGGACCTTCATGACCTTTGCTTATTATGCCTCGGTGAGGAGCACAATGTCTCCTCTTGCAAGATCTGCCTTTCCTTCTCGAAACAAACGAGAAAAAACCGAGCGCTAGGCCTCCGGGCAGCTATTTATGACGAGGTTTTAAGCCCTTCCACTCCGGGCACTCCTCGTCCCTCGACATCGGCATCAACTTCAAAATTGCCCCCGAGATCTGGGTCGGCACCTCCAGTAACATCGCAGATGGTCCCCTCAACGAGCCCTTCTGCATATAAATTTCTTAGAACTACTAGCAGTTTTTCTGGCGCTGAGGGCTTTTCTTCCAATGTTGCAGAACCAGATTGTCCAAATCAACTCGACAACACGACTGCACAAGCTTACATCAGCCGTCAAGGCGGGACTGTGTCTCGGAGCCTGTGTGCCCTCAGCATCCAACTATGGCACTGGTGCATTCAACACAATGTTGCCCCGGTAGCGGTACACATCAAGAGCCTGGAAAACGTGTTGGCGGACGACCTCAGTCGAGTCTTCTTGAAGGATCGCCAACACGAATGGGAGCTGCATTCAGAGGGCCTAACCCCGCTTTTCAACCGGTGGATGTCGCCCTCCACAGTAATATTGTGGACCCACCTGTAGATGTGGCTCCCCCCACATATGTGTCCCCAAACGATGAGCTGAAGGCTTACTATAAACAAATGCCGGGCGCTCGAGCTCTATCACCGGCTCCAACCCCGCTGGCCTCGGCTTCGCCATCAACGCCGACTATGGGTCTCCTCACCACGATGTTAAACACCCCGGTCCTTACTTCACATGTGACACCACATTGTCCACCTCCTGCTTTCGAGGTCATCGACGTCGATGCAGAGGATGCTCTTCCATCAGCAACCCGCTCGCTGCTCTCACTATTAGACTCGACATCGAGTAGGCGTACCACCTCGACTTTCAAAGGCTTCTTGTCAACAGATGCAGGGTCATCTCAACCCGTGCCTTTGGACTCTGCAGCGCAGTCTCCCAGACCTCAATCTACAAGCCAAGTATGCTCCCCACTAGCGTGGCACACCTGTGTATAACCCCAGGATCCCATGGGTGTAACATCACCTGGAGAACCGTATGCCTCTGATGATAACAGGACGCAACGACTGCTGCTACGTTCTCTTACGACTACGTCTACTCAAACGTACTGCCCAGAACTGTCTCACCATGCTTCGCAGACACCTTCCGTAAGTACCAGATCTGCCTCTACTCAAACGGATCCCCTCCAACAAATGCCGGTCAATACTGAAGGGACACAGACCACTGCTCCACCTAATGAGAATGAGCCACCACCTTGCTCCCCTTCTGAGCACTATGGGTCGTCCGATTTTGAGTCAGATTCTGATGAGGACAGTAATATTGTGGACCCACCTGTAGATGTGGCTCCCCCCACATATGTGTCCCCAAACGATGAGCTGAAGGCTTACCATAAACAAATTCGTGTGATGGCTGACGCCCTGGGGCTAGACATTCGTTCCCATCTAGCAACAATAGACGATCCAGTTTATAACTTTATGCTCCAATCTCAATCGACTGCTCCTGTGGCACTTCCTATGTTGCCAGTAATAACCAGAGCCGCTAAATGTGCTTGGGAGGTGCTCCACACCAACTTCTAAAAAGCTTGAAAGCCTCTACCGGGTGCAGGATAAGGACAATGAATATTTGTTGAAACACCCAGCGCCCAATTCGCTAGTTATTGACTGCGCAGCTTCTTCCAAGACAGGGAGACGTCATACGGTTCCTCCTGATAAAGAGGGCAGAAAACTAGACCTTCTAGGCAGAAAAGTATACTCGACTTCTTGCCTCTCAATAAAGGTGGCCAACTATGCAGCCTGCACGGCCAAATACACACATGGCCTCTGGGAACTCTTAGAAAAGGACATAGAAACCTTACCTGTTCACGAGTTTCGAGCAAAGTTCCACCAGACCTTAGAGAACAGTGGGGATTTGACTCGCCGCCAGTTAAGCATCGCTAAACACCTAGCGGAGAGTGAATCCAGGGCCATGATGGCAGCTATCACTCTACGTAGATACGCTTGGTTGCGGTCCACTCATCTCCAAATGGACATGAAAGAGAAAATCGAAGGCCTCCCTTTTGATGGCTCGGGCCTTTTTAGCACCACCACCGATGCCACTATGGAACAATTGAAAAAATCCAAATTCACGGCAAAGACTTTCACCACTGCCCCTTCATCTTCCGGGCAGACATCGAGATTCTGGCCCAATTAGGGAAAATACCGGCCTCCCTATCGAGGCCAAGAACGCTGGGACTTTCGGAGACCGTATACCCCGTATCAAAAACGGGCCTACCAGCAAAGACATAAGACAACACATCCCCAGCATTCCAAGGCACAAGACAACCAGAAGCGTCTTTGAGATCTGGGATCGCCCACTGACACCTCCTCTTCTCTCCCCTTCCCAGCCAGCGGGGGTAGGTTCCTCACCATCGACCATTCTGTCCCAGCCATCCATCAGGCTGGCCAGCCATGCCCCCGCATGGCACCATATAACATCAGACAGATGGGTCCTGAAAATTGTGAGCTCCGGCTATGCACTCGAATTCAAGACCATTCCTCGGTTTACGGGGATAAGGGTCACTCCGTCGGACCTCCTGCAGGAAGAGGTGAGGGATCTTCTTCACAAGGGGGCTATAGCCCCGGTGTCGTGGGCAAACAGGCAAGACGGTTTCTACTCCTGTTACTTCCAAATTCCCAAACGGGATGGGGGTATCCGGCCCATCATGGATCTCCGTCGCCTAAACAAATTCATTCGCGTCCGCAAATTCCGTATGATGGCGTTGCAGCACATCCTACCTCTCCTCCAAGGAGAACAGTGGCTTGCAACGCTGGACCTCAAGGACGCTTATTTTCATATAAGTATTCGGCCATGTCATCGAAAGTATCTACGTTTCACCGTCGGGCAGGCAGTGTACCAATACAATGTATTGCCCTTCGGACTGTCCACCGCACCGAGAGTTTTTACGAAATGCATGGCTGTCGTGATTGCGCACCTGCATACCAAAGGGATCGCTATCTATCCATATCTGGACGACTGGCTTATGGCAGCAAAGACCAAAGAAGAGTTACTTTTACAAGTCCGTTATGTGATAGATCTTCTCCACGATCTAGGTATTCAAATCAATTGGGAAAAGTCACATCTACAACCAGTCCCAGTGATCGCCTATATAGGGGCGATTCTGGATACCAGAATACAGAAAGCTTTCCTGCCAGAAGACAGATTCAGGTGTATTCAGGACTTGGTGCAGCTTTTCCAACAGCAACCCACCCAACCAGCCCGTACCATCCAACGCCTGTTAGGACTGATGGCGTCATGCAATGCGGTCATGCACTATGCACGCCTAAAAATGCGGAAGCTTCAACTATGGTTCCTCTCTGTCTTTCGCCCATACAGGGACAGCCAGGAGAGACACTTGATGGTGCCTCCACAAGTACTTCGTTCACTGACATGGACTCGAAGAGACAATCTACTCAGTGGGGTCCCCTTTCAAAATCCCTCACCCACTATCTGGTTGACAACAGATGTGTCTCTACAAGGTTGGGGTGCCCATTGCAATGGCCACAAGATCCAGGGCAGATGGTCCCCTCAACGAGACCTTCTGCATATAAATTTCTTAGAACTACTAGCAGTTTTTCTGGTGCTGAGGGCTTTTCTTCCAATGTTGCAGAACCAGATTGTCCAAATCCAACTCAACAACACGACTGCACAAGCTTACATGAACCGTCAAGGCGGGACTGTGTCTCGGAGCCTGTGTGCCCTCAGCATCCAACTATGGCACTGGTGCATTCAACACAATGTTGCCCCGGTAGCGGTACACATCAAGGGCCTGGAAAACGTGTTGGCGGACGACCTCAGGAGTCTTCTTGAAGGATCACCAACACGAATGGGAGCTGCATTCAGAGGTCCTAACCCCGCTTTTCAACCGGTGGATGTCGCCCTCCATAGATCTCTTTGCTTGCTCCACGAATACAAAATGTTCCCGTTACTGTTCGAGAGCGGGCCACGATGCTCGCTCGCTGGGGGATGCTTTTCAACTGGACTGGTCCAGGGAAACCCCGTACATGTTTTCCCCGCTCCCCCTGGTACCCAGGAGTGGTGGCGCGCCTTCTGTCGCAACCAACCAGCGGGATCCTAATAACACCTCCCTCTGAGTTCAGAGATCTTTTGGAAAACTTGCCTTGTTTTTCCATATCTATTTCCATCCTCAAGGTCTTTACAAATGCCATTGTAGTATTGCTCCTTGTCTCTTCTAATAGCTTTCTGAAATTCCCTGTTAAGTTCCTTCCTGGGGTCTTTATCTTTCTTGACTCTGGCTTCTCTCCTCTTCCTATCAATTTTCACCATCTGTTCTGACATTCATTTTGCTTTCTTGGTCTTTGGCAGTCCCTTTTCACATTCGTCCTTAACAACTTCTTTGATTTCATTTCACAGTTTCTCTGGTTCCCCATCAATGAGGTTCCGAACTTCAAAGCGGTTCCTGATGTTCTCCTTGAAAATGGTGGGAACATTCTCAAGATTATATCATGGAAGCTGAATAGCTTTGTTTTTCCGCTTTAGCTTGACTTGGAACTTGTACATGAGCAGTTCGTGATCAATTCCACAGTCGGCCCCCCAGCCATGTCTTTGTTGTTATAACTGAGCTCTTCCACCTCAGTGCACCAATAATGTAATCAATTTAATTTCTGTGTACTCCATCTGGTGATGTCCATGTGCATAGATGCCACTTTGGTTGTTTGAAGAATGTGTTAGCAATGAAGAGATCATTGGTTTGGCAGAAACTAATAAGTTGTTTTCCTGCTTCATTTCTGTTTCCCAGGCTATATAGGCTGACTGTGTTTTCCTCCTTACCTTTTCCAACTTTGGCATTCCAGTCTCCAACCACCAGCGTCACATCTTGCTTGCATGTTCTGTCAATTTCAGACTGAACTTGAGCATAAAACTCATCAACTTCCTCTTCTTCTGCATCAGTTGTTGGGGCATAGACTTGAAGAACTGTCATGTTAAAGGGCTGTCCACGAAATCTAATTGATGTTAGTCGGTGACTGACCGCATTTTACCCAAGTACTGTCATTGCTATATCCTTCCTATGAAAGCAATGCGGTTCCTTCTGTGGTTTTCATGTCCTGAGTAGTAAACGGTATGATTTCTTGACTGAAAGTGTCCCATTCCAGTCTGTTTTAATTCACTGATGTCCAAGATGTTAATCTGTAGTCGATTCATTTCACTTTTCACTGTGTCAAGCTTTCCTATATTCATGCTTCTTGCGTTCCACGTTCCCATTGTAATTCTGTCTTTGCAGCTTCGGATTTTCTTTTTCCACACGGCAACATCAGCTGTTAGACATCCAAAAGGCTTTAGTCTAACCATGACATAAACACCATCAGTACTCTGAAAGATCCTCAGCTCTTCCTCAGTAGCATTTTGAGTACCATCCAACCTGAGGGGCCCATCATCCGGCACTACATCGACAATCATTCTATTTTGTCCATCCATGTGGTTTTCTTGGTAAAATACAGGAGTGGTTTGCCATTGCCTTCTCCCGCACAGTATGAACTGATGTCTTTGTCGTTGTCACTGAAGTGATGGTCCGCCTTGTGAAGATGCACCTTCCTATATCGCTGCTGCCCAATATAGGTGCCTGCTTGCTTTAGCTGGGCAGCTGGGATGACCTTCGTGCTTTGGGTGACCCTACTGGGAATATACCTCCCGGAGTACTTCACTCATCCTCCTAGGAACATACTTACATAATTACATACTGTAATTTACACACACACATAATTACATACTGTATATAAAAGAAGTGTTTAGCATAAGGCTGTATTTTCAGGGATCCTGAGCATTGCTCTTAATCCACAAATAGTTTATGCTAATCTCCTAAATCTATCAGGAGAAGGGATTTAGAACTGGAATCATTAGAGATGACTGTGGGATAGTCAGCTAGTTTGAAATAGCAAGGATAGGCAGGTGTTTGATTAGGAAATGTGACTCTGTCATTCACATACAAGTACTTAGCACCACTGATCCAAGTGTAGGGTTCATTGTCATCAGAGAACAGAATTTCCTCACTTTTTTGCATCTATGGACCACCTCAGATCCTTAAGTATTATTACTCATAGACACACAAACACACACACTCATTTCATAATGCTCCAGTAAAATTTTTAGAGAGAGAAAGTACTCTCAAGAGTACTCTCAAGAGTACTCTCAAGAAAGATTACTTTCAAGAATTTTATTCTGGCTCAACAGGAAGTAAGTTCACTGCAGCAAAATTTTTCCATAGACTATCATCAGGACTTAGCCCACGAACACCAGCTTAAGAACCCCTGTTGTAGAGGAAAACAGAGGCTCAGCTGTGAATGAGGATGTTTGTATAAGCTGAAATCTCTTGGTAGGCAATATTCAGATGTGAAAAATAAAAAGACTGTCAGGTTTGCAAGGAGGAAGCCCTGAAGAGCTAGAGCTTACCTCCCCGTGCTTGCTCTAACCCTGTTTTGAGGGGAGGCTTCATAGGTTGGTTTGCCACCATGGTGCTGCTGGGATCAGGTGTGATCCCAAGGGTTCACATGTGCACAAAACCGGGCAGGGCTCTCTTAGCCCAGTTTTGTACGTACGTGTGAATAGCCTCTAAGGCTACAATCTTATTCAGACCTACCTGGGAGTAAGTTTCATAGAATAAAGTGGGACTTAAGTCCAAGTAAACATGCATAGGATTGGGCACGTACATCAGAGAAGAAAGCTCTTTCTGAAGACTGCTGTGCATTTGCAAAACCCTGTGTATCAAAGTTGCTTGCATTCACTCTGACTTGGACCTTACAGTTAATGCAAACCTGTATGAGGTACATGAAGCATTCCATTATTCTGTTTGATAGATATATACCAATTGTATCCTGAGGAACTGGACAATGAATGGGGATTTGAACTTGGGTCTCCCCGAGTCCTAGTCCAGCACTCTAACCACTACACCACGCTGGCTGGTGTAAGGGGCACTGTTTGGCCTCTCTCTAACCTAACCAATAGGTTAGATCCAGGGAGCAATAGGCAACTCCTGTCCCTTGGCTTTATCCTGGACGGTACAGCAATGTTCCATCTTATCCCCAGTACTCTTTAACATCTGTATTCAGACGCTGAGAGAGATTATACAGCAGTTTGGAATGCAGTGTCCTTACTATGTAATTTTTCCATGTTCAACAAATCCAGGGGCAACAGCTGAGTCCCTGAATGAATGTCTGAGTGCAGTTATGGGCTAGATTATGCTTAACAAGCCAAGGCACAATCCTTTCAAGGTTATGTGGGTGAGTCAGGCTAATTTGGAGCGGTGTCAGTTTTACCAGTTCTGGGCAGGGTTTATCTTCCCCTTAAAGGACAAAGTGTGAGGTCTGGGGATTCTTCTAAATGCTGGTTAGATGCTAGATTTGGTGATAGCATTGGCCAAGAGTGTTTTTTGCTACCTTTGGCTGGTACGCTGGCTGCACTACTCTCTGACAAGGATTTGACCTCAGTCATCCATGCCTTGATAAACTTTGCATATTGTGTACCATCACACATTCTACAAGTGCCTTTGAAAGATGGTTTAGAAGCAGCCAGTGCAGGAAAGGTATTTCTCCTATTTTGACTCAGCTGCACTGGCTCCCTCTATGTTTCTGGACCCAATTAACAATGCTGGTGATTACCTACAAAGCCCTAGACCAGTGGTTCCTAACCTGGGTTCCTCCAGATGTTGCTGAACGACAATTCCCGGCATCCCCAGGCACAATAAATAGCAGCTGGGGATGGTTTTGCAACATTTTGTAGTTTTGCAACATTTGGAAGAACCCAAGTTGGGAACCACAGCCCAAGACAGTCTGGGACCCGTGTACCTTTGAGAGTGCCTCCCTCCATGTGGTCCTCCCTACTTCCTGAAATCTGTAGGGTAAGCACTGTTCTTCATAGTCGTTGAGGCAAAGACTATGAGTGTTCCAGAGCTGCACTTTGTGGTGGTGCTCATGTTTTGGAATACAATCCCATTGGAAACACATTTAGCCAACTCTCTGGTGGTGCTTCACTGACTGGTCAAATCCTGGCTCTTTGGGAATGATGGTGCCAACTTAATTTTGTAGCCATTGTTTTTATTACTGGCAACATTGTGCTGCAACACCATACTATGCTTTCTTATCTAACCCATTGCTTGATTGCCAATGATATACCTTTTTCCCCCCAAGGGACTAAAAGAAGAAAATGAGAAGCAGGGAACTTTCTTAGGCCAGTTTGTTTATGACATTGAAGGAGATTTCATTCAAACTTTCCAACTGAAGGTATGTTGAGCATGATGGAGAGTTGCTACAAAATGTCAATTGCTATTGTTGACCAAGCAGAATAAGTAAAGTTTGTTAATCCATTTAGTCAGAATGCCTTTATAATCCATATGATTTCTCAAGGCAAACATCACAAGAATGCTGAAATCTATTTTTAGAAGAGTGGATATGAGATGTTCCTATGTCAGGGAAAACTAAATTGATGAGTAACTCAGTTTAATTGCACTACTTGAGCAACGACAAGACTACGTTATACACTGCTTTAATTAAAAAATTAAATGTTTTCTCCCTTTTTCTTTCAGAGTGAATTTTCTGAATTTATGGGCTACATAAAACTCAAAGTGCTAAAGAACTGGGGCCACCCAAACTACACCTGCATTTATCGCTTCAGGGTACATGGAGATATTTCCTACTAGATGCTGTATGGATGAAGCCTGTTTTCACAAGAGCAGGGTCACAAAGTATGACAAACTGATGTGAATTTGTTGTCCTTCAATTAAAAGGAAGCATGTACAGTAATAACAAAAAGCTTGTGGAAACTTGTTTTTATTCTTGACTTTCATTGCTGTGGGATAGGAAATAAGATTCTGCTATACACAAAATCTTGAACTATACACTGCTGATCAATGGAGGATGGAAAATGTACTGTATAAGAAATGGTACTACATTGCACCACTTAAAATTTGAGGTAAAACCTGCTGCCTGAACCTTTAATTTATTAGCAGTGTCATCATATCATCTTTAGTTGTTAAATACAAAGCTATAATAGACATGGATTAAAATCATTGAAGCACATCTAAATTGTAATAAACAAAATAGCTGGAGGACCTCAATGTTCACTTTGAGACCAATTTGTTGGGGGCAGCTCAGGAGTTCATAGTGACCATGATGACTATGGACCTATCCCAGGTGGTCTCAGGACCTAACACATATTGCTGCTCATACACTTGATCTGGTCTTTCACTCTGAACAGGGTGGTGTTCTGTGGGTGGAGACGCCTGTGATTCCCCATTGTCATGAATGGACCACCATCTGGTTAAGGTTGGACTCACCCCACCTCCGCAGGGGCAGAGGGCCCATTAGGATGATCCGCCCGAGAAGGTTACTGGATCCAATAGGATTACGAGAAGCCTTGGAGGAATTTAGTGTTGGCCCTGCTGGTGACCCTGTTGACACTCTGGTGGAGACTGGAATAATCAGCTCACCAGGGCAGTGAACATGATTGCTCCTAAGCGTCCTCTCCGACCCACTTTGCAATTGGCCCCTTGGTATGTGGAAGAACTACGGGGGCTGAAGCGGCGAGGTAGACGACTATAGCGCAAGTGGAAGAAGACTCGAATCTGACATTATTACATAGCGAGCATTTGAAGATCTATGCTCAGGCGATATGTGTGGCAAAGAAGCTCTTCTTTTCCTTCCATATCACGTCCGCAAGTTCATGTCTGGCAGAGTAGTTCAGGGTCGTGAAGGGGCTAATGTGTGCCCCTTCCCCCTTGAATCAGTACTTAGAACCAACAATTAGCCGCTGTGACGTTTTAAATGAGTTCTTTGTGGACAAAATCTCTCATATTCGGGCTGACTTGGATTCAAACTCCACAATTGTTACAGAGTCTGATGCTGAGGTGTCCAGCAGCTCCTCTTATGTGATGACCCTGGATCAGTTTCAGTTCTTGACTCCTGAGGATGTGGACAAGTTGGAATGGTGCAGCTTACCACTTGCCCTCTTGATCCTTGCCCGACATAGCTTATACTATCTGGCAGGGAGGCTGTGGTAGAGGGCCTGGTAGAGATTTTAAATTCTTCTCTGAGGGAGGGCAGGATGCCTCCTTGTCTTAAGGAGGCAATCATTAAACTGCTTCTGAAGAAACCTGCCTTGAATCCCTCAGAGTTAAATAATTACAGGCCTGACTCCAACCTTCCATGGCTGGGCAAAGTGATTGAGAAGGTGGTGGCCTCCCAGCTCCAGGCAGTCTTGGAGAAAACTGATTATCTAAACCCATTTCAAACTGGCTTTCGGGTGGGCTATGGGGTGGAGACTGCCTTGGTTGGCCTGATGGATGATCTCCAATTGGGAATTGACAGAGGGAGTGTGACTCTGTTGGTCCTTTTGGATCTCTCAGCGGCTTTCGATATTATTGATCATAGTATCCTTTTGGAACGTCTGAGGGGATTGGGGGTGGGAGGCACTGCTTTGTGGTAGTTCCACTCCCACCTCACAGGCAGTTTCCAGATGGTGTCTCTTGGAGATTGTTGTTCTTCAAAATCTGAACTTTTGTATGGTGTCCCTGAGGGCTCTGTATTGTCTCTGATGTTGTTTAACATCTACATGAAACCGCTGGGAGAGATCATCAGGGGATTTGATGCAGGGTGTTAATATGCTGATGGCACCCAAATCTATTTCTCCATGTCAACCTCATCAGGAAAAGGCATAACCTCCCTAAATGCCTGCCTGGAGGCAGTAATGGGCTGGATGAGGGATAACAAACTGAGGCTGAATCCAGATAAGAAGGAGGTACTTATTGTGCGGGGTCAAAACCCGGGAGACTATTTTGATCTGCCGGTTCTCAATGAGGTCACACTCCCCTGGAAGGAACAGGTGCGCAGTCTGGGGGTGCTTCTGGATCCAAACCTCTCCTTGGTGTCTCAGAGGTGCTTTTATTCAGCTTCGGCTGACATGCCAGCTGCATCCATTTCTTGAGATGAACAACCTCAAAACAGTGGTACATCAGCTGGTAACCTCTAGACTGGATTACTGCAATGCACTCTATGTGGGGCTGCCTTTGTACATAGTATGGAAACTGCAGTTGGTCTCTGGGTCATCTAGGAGAGACCATATTAATCCTGTGTTGAAGGAATTGCACTGGCTGCCGATACGTTTCCTGGCAAAATCCAATGTGCTGGTCATTACGTATAAAGCCCTAAACAGCTTAGGCCCTGGATTTTTAAGAGAATGTCTTCGTCGCCATGAGCCCCTCCGCCTCTTAAGATCATCTGGAGAGGTTCACCTGTGGCTGCCGCCAACTCATCTGGCGGCTACTTGGGAACGAGCCTTTTGTTGCAGCCCCTGGACTTTGGAATGCGCTTCTTGTTGAAATAAGAGCCTCCCCAGCTCTGGCAACTTTTAAAAAGGCACTGAAGACACATTTATTCACCCAGGCTTTTAATTAGATTAATAGTTTTAAATAATTTTAATACTGGATTTTAAATGTTTTTAAACTTTTAAATGATTTTAATGGTTAACTGATTTAATGTTTTAAATGATTTTAATTGTAAACCACCCAGAGACGAAAGTTATGGGCAGTATAGACATATTTTAAATAATAGTAGTAGTCATAGTAATAGTAATAGCACAAAAATATACAAATTATTAAATCAATTGTTTCATTTAGTACTGTGAGGGCTTGGCTGCAGAAGGCCAAGTGGTAAAGTAGTGGTAAACATCTTAAAATATTTCACCGATAATGATCGCTTCAAACATTTCCCTCATTATAGTTTCCAACCGTTACGTGACCTAGTTACAGAATACTGTCGCGCATAGCTATATTTTATGCTGAAATGTTTGTATTCCTCAAGTGTCTTAGGCATTTAAAACAGCTTTTAAGAGTCAATTATTTATATAGGCCTCAATAGGCAAAGGGAGGAACGGGTTCAATCAGTTTCCCCTCTGCTGGGAGCTTTCCCTTAGAAGTGTCTAAACAGGTGGGCAAACACGTGTGCATGAGAAGCTCACAATAACGCCACGTTACCCGTCCTTACCCGAGTGTTTGGGTGAGAATTCACGTGAAGTGCTTTGCAGAAACGGGAGGATTCAAAGGTAGCAACATCGCTCTGACTACGGCAGACTACCTTACCCATCCCACCACCCGACTTTCTCTACCGAATGATAAGCCGCGGCGCCGCAGGAAGCAAAGAGGCACGAACAGCGCAGCCGAGCCTGCAGGAGCCGGAGTAGTCTCCGGAAGTGACGCGTGGCCAGTGTTGTTGCTGTCGTCGTTCTCTTAGAGATAAGTCAGTCCCATCATAACCGTAGGAACATTCCGCGATTCTCAGATTCGCCAAGCCGGTGATCCAGCTGCAGTGACACAATCAGTTCAACACTGAATCTCCTGGGGGTAACAGACTCCAAGTAAAAGGCCACCACATGGAGACGAGGAGTAGAGTCCTTTGTTTAGGGGTTTGTTTGTTTTTAATAAGCGCATGCTGCCGCCTGTGGTTGCATTCAAATAGAAACCGGAAGTGTTGGGAAGCCTGTGATGCGTGCGTAGCTCCGCTTGGTCGTTTATTACCTTCTCTGCCTGATGCGAGCTGGAAAGAATCGGCTTCAGTGGCGACTGTGTGAATTTGTTATCGGCCCTGGAGGAACCTGCATTATGCGGTTTAGAGCGAAAATCGTGGACATTGGATGCTTAAACCATTTCACGCGTGAGCATGGCTTGTGGGAAGGCCTTTCTAAGCGGGGGGGGGGGAGAGAAAGAAAGGGATAAAGAGTGAAATAAAGAAGGTTAAATATTGTGTCCCCCGCCCGGTTGGTGCTTTTAGCAGCTGCGTGCCTTTCCAAATATTTAACAGGGTTAAATATCACTTCTAGTAGGAAAAAGCTTAAAGCTTTTCTGCTAAATTTCTGCCTGGCTGGCATATATATGAAATAGATAGCAATAAGTGGGGAAACAAAGTTGGTGACTCTTGGAATGAAACAAAGTTTTTTGAAAGACAATAATTTTATTTCCACTTCATACTTCTGTGCAACTTAGGCTTGGGCTACATATCCACCATTGAATGAAATAGTAGAGTCCTGCGGTGGAAGAATGGATTGTACCACTTCAGAATTCCCAAAACACCACTCTGTGCAAGTAGAAAATGAGCACACCAGGAAGTGGGCTGACCCAGAACCCTTCTACTTGATATGCTAGTTTGTTGCTGGTGGGGAGTTTTTACACACATACATCAATCTTTACATTCAAAAGTGACACCCCTGCTCATTCATTTTACCACCACAAGTGTCAACCATCTCAAAACTTCAGTTTCCCACAAAGGGCAAGTTAGAGACAAGAACTGTCTGTGTTTAGAGGGAAACGTGTCATTCATTAAGTATGAAAAAGAAATAAAATGTGTAACAACCTATGACTGCTACCCAAAGTAATCCTGGGTCCTTTAAAAAAATTGTTGTAACAAGTGATTGTGGTTTTATTTTATTTTTAAGCTATTGTTTCAAATACTCTTATTTTGCTAAAGTATTCTAGATAGGTTTTATAAAGGGGGAAGCTAAAGCAATTTTGCTTCTTTAAAGGGATCGTCGTCAAGGTGCAGTATCTTGCACTGCTCAAAGGCACAGCACTCACTAAATGCCTCCATTTCTACTATATACAGTCATCCCTCGCCAACCATGGACTTCCCATCTGTGGTTTTAAGTATCCACGACTGGGAGTTTGTGGTCGGTCTCAATGCATCTCACATATATACGATTTCCCACTCCTCTCTGCCCCCAACCAGCTTGAGGCTCACATCCAGGGCCCCCTTATCCCCACCAAGCACCTCTTCCCTCCCCCTTTTTCATATGCACCCATCACCCCAAACCTCTCACTGGCTTCCTTCCGTTCCTTTCCTCTTAGGTGCCATCACATGCTTCTCCACACACATTTCCCTCCATTCTCCATTTCCCCCATCACCTGTCCCACCTCCATTTGCTGGTCAATGACCGAATAAACTTATAACTCTGTCCCACCTCCGCACACCATTTTCTCTGCTCTCTATTTCCCTCTTCCTCTGCCCCTCCTCTGCTCGCCATTTCTCTCCGCTCTCCATTTCCCTCCACAGCCATTTCTGTCTGCATGCCAGCGGGTGCCTACAGTTGAGTTGAGGCAGCTCCCTCCCTGGACCTCTCACCTCCTCTGGTCTCTGTTTACAATACAGTACTGTGAGTGACTTCAAATTCTCCCTCCCCTGTTTCTGGGGTACTTTGGGGACCATGGTTCCCCTAACCCTCTCACTTCTATTTATTCCTATTGCTCACCAATCATGAATTTGCCAACCACAGGATTTTTTTGAGAACGCAACCCTTGCAGTTGGTGAGGGATGGCTGTATTGTATTTTTTAAAATTTTCTATTGTAATTTGTTTGGGGGTTTTTTGTGTTGTGAGCTACCCAGAAAACAATTTGTTATGGGGCAGCTCACAAAGTTTATTATTATTGTTAAAATGTAAAATATTGTCTGTAGGTGTGATAAACACAATTGCCAAGCTAGCCAAGACCTGTACCCTACGCCTTACAGTGGACAAACTTTACTTCATCCTCAGTGACAAAGTGGCAAATGGAGGTGTTAGCATGTGGGGTGAGCTCAATCAGGTAAGAACCAGAGGAGAAAGGAGGTGATCTGAAAATAGCAATCAATGGCATTACTTGATTTTAAGATGAAGCTTTCAATAACACCAGTACTATCCCCATGTTTCAGATAAGCGGGGTGAAGAGAATAATGGATTGTCTTAAGTGTGGAACGATACATTTCATCTCCAGCATGTCTCGGAACACCAGCTGCACTTTCTCCTTTACAAAGCAGTATCTGTATCTGTATCAGCTTTGCATGGAAGAAACAGCAGGGGCTTTAAATTTTCCCTGCCAACCACCTTTCTCTTTCAGACTTCTCCATGGAGAGTCAAGATCTCCGTTTGTAACAGAAACACAGATCTGGAATTTGCTAATCCCTGCTGGGGCATAGCTGTGAGGGACAAGTGGCATGTATGTTACTTTTTAAAAAGACAAAGAAACCAATTTCCCCTTTTCTCTCCCGATGTCCATCACAAAGTCCAGTAATTTTGTCAAGTTTCTATTGTTTGACTGTTAAAGTTCTGGGTGATTCTTAGATCCAAAAAACCCTTGTCAAGTTCTGCCTGGAAAGGATACTTTTTACCACTGAGTTTTGGCCCCCTCTGTTGCTCACACTCCTGGCCACTGTGCTGCACCAATATAAAATGTGAATTGGCCCCAAGAATTGTAATGTTGCTGCCAGACTTCCAAACCACACAGAATTATTGGATGAGAATAGGGTGTTCAGGGGGGAAATGAAACACAGGTAATGGTGATAACCACTAATACTTGTTAATGATACCGGCTTCTTCTTCCTCTTCACTGGTGGAATTCACTTTTCAGAGCAAAGGAGGAATGTGAACCATAGATACTGGGTTTTGAACTAAGTCCTAAATCACTTGCATTAAATGATAGCAGCACCATCATTTTGCACCTATTTTGTTGTTTTAGGGAAACTTTTTTGATGAGTTCCAAATGGAAGGAGTATCTGCAGAAATCAATGAAATTTATTTAGAGCTGGCACCTGAAAACCTCTCCAGAGCCTTAAAAACAGCCCAGAATGCCAAGGCAGTGAAAATAAAGTTGACTAACAAGCACTGCCCCTGCCTTACAGTAGCTGTGGATTTGGTGAGTAGAACTGTACCCTAAGTGACCTCGCATCCGTGACCTAATATTCTGTGGTCCTCTCTTTGAAGTGTACTGCTAGTATTTCCAACTCTTTATGAAAGTTCATTCAACAATAACTTTTTTCTTAAAGGTACTGCAGACTCTCTTAGAATTATAGTTATTGTCTCTTAAGCTGTGTAGTGGATCATAAAACCCAGTATGGTCATAACCTTGACCACCATCACCATTTTAAGAGCCCTTGCATTATTTCCTCTCCACCACCACCACTACTCCTACCACCTTCTTATTCCCAAAGGGCTTTCCACTAGTTTCCTTAGACTTCAATTTCTCCAGAGTGACCCAGCTTTAAGTGTTCTATAAGCACTGGAGAAATGTGTAACTAGTTCTGTGTAGCCTTCACTGGAGCAGCTCCAGGGATACTGCAGTGTATTCCTGGAGGTAATGAGCCTAGGCAGCTCCAGGAATACTGCAGTGTTCCTAGAGGTAATTTCTGACTGAGCCTGTCCAGGGGCTAACACATCACATCTTGCTAGTGATTTGGATTAATTAGCAGGTTTTGCACTTTTGTTTTAGCTGTTGAGCTCATTCAAACCACATCTGATTTGTCATGTCCAAAGACAAAGATATTGTTTTCCTCGCACTGTCATGTACTAAGCCTCCCTGCGTGTAATAATTTACAAATGCCTGAGCCCACTAGATGGAGTTCTTTAGTGAGGCACAAACAGTTGCCATTAACACACAAGTTGATTCCTAACTTAGCATACATTTGTGTGTTGTTGGGGCCAGAAGACAGAATGCAAGCTCCACTGCGCCAATCAGTAAAATGTGGGAAGTTTAGAATTCCACTACTTTTGTTGGTATTTCTCAGAGCCAGTGGGCATCATGTGTACACTGCTGCAGACTTGTTATTTATTTGAGGCCTTTAATGATAGGGAAACCAGGCATTGAGATAAGAGTTCTTTCTTCCTCCTTCCCTTTACTCCACTGACATCCACTCTATTTGAAACTTCAGTAATATATATAGCAGCAATATATCTTCTAGCCCAAAGTGTATTTAGTCAATTGGATGACAGACATACAAAGGAAGTTCATATATTTTCCTAGGAGCAAAGTGGCAGGTACAGTAGTAGAGGTTAGGGGTGTGTATGAACCGTGGTTTGAGCATCTGCGGGGAGCAGGAACTTTTAAGAAAGAGGAAAGCAGTTCCTTACCTGTTCACTGCCACCCCATGCAGCTTCCCTCTGGGGCAGCACATGTCCCAAGTACCCCTGCACGGCACCAGCACACACATGGTGTCCATGCCAGTGTTCCCTCTAAGATGTGTGCACACTCACATGCTTTGATATCCACTCAGTTAATTTTGGATCCCGCTCAGTTTGAATCGAGAAGGCCCTATTCTGAATGCACATGTGCACACACTGCCTTTATACTGCCACCCAGAAGAAAACTCATTCTGCATATTGATGAGAAAAATTAGAGAAAACACGTGTGTGGATGCCATGTGCATGCTGGCACCATGCGGGGGTACTTGGGATGTACGCCGCCTCAGCAAGTAGCTGCAGAGGGCAGGAAAGGACCTGTTCTCCTCTTTCTTAAAGCTCCCATTCCCAAAAGGTGCTCAAACCATGGTTTGGACCCTAGTAGAGATCACAACCGTTAGAGATCACAACTTCCCAATTCCTCATCTTGTATTTTGGTTTACAAGTTCTTTTTAACATTTATCTTTCTAGCCTTCCTTGTCAAGTAGTAGCCGTGTTGTGACTCATGATATTCCTGTGGTGGTGATCCCAAGAAAGCTGTGGAGTGACTTCAGAGAGCCAATTGTGCCAGATTTTGATGTAAGTTACTTTTAATTTCCACTGGATTAAAGTGCCATTCTTTAAAGACCATTCCACATGCTTTCAAGTTTAAACAATTAAGAGGCAGTAATTCCAGTGGGATTTTTTTTCTTTCAAAATATAGTTCTATATTTAGAAATATAGTGTTGGCTGCTTTTGCGAAACCTGTGTTCAGTTGACATATTCAAATAAATATATTTTATTGGATTTCCTGATCAGCCAACAGGAAGTAAGGTCCCATAACTCATCAGAAGTATCATGTTAAACTGCTTATTAGCATCACCAAACTGTTGGGGTGCTGTTCTCTTCACTAGGCAATTATAGCCTCATCCTAACCAATTATGCAAAGTTGGCTTTGACTTAAATATATATAGAGAGGGAGAGACAAATGGGAACCCACAGCAAAATGTTGCAGTGTATCCCCAGTCTCTAACAGAAACCTGTAGCATTTTGATGGGCTTGTTGAAGCTGGGAGAAAGTTTCAGGGGGAAAATTTTTAAATGTCCTTTTCATCCTCTTGAAATATTCTCTGTGCTGTGTGACACTAAAGGACTTGGGTTTGAGGCTGGCTACCACCTTAAGTGTCGCAGTGGGGAAATGCTTGACTAACAAGCAGAATGTTGCTGGTTTGAATCCCCGCTGGTACTATATCAGTCAGCAGCGATATAGGAAGATGCTGAAAGGCATCATCTCATACTGTGCGGGGGGAGGCAATGGTAAACCCCTCCTGTATACTACCAAAGAAAACGACAGGGTTCTGTGGGCACCAGGAGTTGAAATCAACTTGATGGCACACTTTACCTTTACCAGCCGTGAACCGGAGTGCTTTATTGCTATATATCCCACAGCAGCAAAAATTAGCAGTTCCTATTTTATAGATGTGCTTCTCCATAGAGTCAAGTGGCATCTTGCAAAGATGTTAAAGTTTATGCTAGAGGTTATTGCCCAACAATATTGCTGGATATGCATGCTCATTTACACAGCTTATCTGATTTTATAGGTCAGCATTTATTTACCAGTTCTGAAGACCATGAAAAGTGTTGTGGAGAGAATGAAGAACCTCAGCAACTCTATAGTGAGTCATTATGTTCTTTAGTTTTTTGAGGGTGAGGAGGGAATTGGCCACATCTCTTTGTGTGGTGGTCTATTTGATCACCATTGGTCTCACTTGATACTTTGAGCTTAAGGAATTCCTATAATGGTAAAACAGGACCACTCTCTGGGCACACAGGCAGGCAATTGGAACCACTTTAGAGCATATATACTCTCTCCCTTAAAGGTACAATGGCCAACTGGTGCATGTGGGCCTTGCCAAAATCTTTTCCACCATTCCCAGCCTTCAACTACTGGGAAGCCTAAGTTAGTAATGACTAAGTCCCATTGAAATTAATGGACTTTAGTTAGACAGACTAACTTACTTCATTTGTTTCAATGGTGCTTATCCATGACTAACTTAGTCTGGATCCTGCCCATTATCTGGAAAATAGAATGGCCATGGAGAATATCAGTTGGTTGTCCCTACCTTAAATTGACCTTGTAGACATGTTGTTTCCATTTCCCTTAGCATGTTAAAGTTGCAATCCTAAAGATGTTGACTAGGAAGTAAGCCCCATTGAAGACAGTGGAACTTCTGAACAAACATGCTTGGATTCTGCTGTTAGAGGTGCAAGTTTAACTAGGTGGAATGGAGTACGGGTTGCCAGCCTTTTTTACCAGATCCTGTGGTCCGATCCCATTGAAGAGTAGCTTGATCTGCAGTCATTAGCAGGTGAAGATGCTTATCTATATACTGAAAAGCTTTGCCAGCTGATTTCTACAGATCAAGCTGCTTTTAAAGGCAAAAGAACAGACAAGCCATTTCTTCCTGGTCAGTTAGTTAAGTACACTAGAGACTCTCTTGTGAATGATTCTCTCCCCAACAATGTACACTATACTTTTAACCCAAAGGAAATCTGATGATTTTCTGATTTATTTCAATGCAGTTTCCTTTATGAATTTATAGCTATGCCTGTAAGTATATTTTCAGGAACAGAACTTCAGTTGTTAGCTTTTTTCTTTTCTACATTCTCCTAAGAAAGATGTAATAAGCTGGCAGAGAACCCATAGTAGTTGTGAAATATGATTGTTTTCCGTTTTTTACAGGTCATAGAAGCAAATCGAAATGGAGAAATGAACTTGAAAATAGAAACCGATTTAGTGTCTGTTACAACTCACTTTAAAGAGCTTGGGAATCCTTCCTGGGGTAAGCATTCCTTTTTCAGAGGAGAGATACTAACAAATTCACTAATACAAAATTAACTAGATAATGACCAGAAAGATAAACACTTTCAACTGTTAGAACAATTTAAAACATGTAAATAAAGCATTGAACTGGTGGCATTCAGACAAGTAAGTTCTGAATCCTAGGAGTCAGTTAATCATGCACACAAAACATATTAACATAAAAGTAGACATTATATAAAACAAAATGTTTCAGCTTCTGGCTTCCTTGATTGCTCTGATAAGAATCAGAGGTACTTTGCTTAATTGTGTGTGTGTGTGTGTGGCAGTGCTTATAATTGTGAATGAAAACTAGGTTGTGTTTCTCTTCAGTAGTTTTCTTTTTTAACTTTAACTTTCAGTAACAAAGTGTAGATGATAATTTGCCAGACCTGTCAAATGACTGAATACTATTGTAGTTTCAAATAAAATAATGGGGCTCACCGTCTAAGAAGACACAAGGGAGCTGCATTTATATACTGCTTTTTTTGGGGGGGTGGGGGGGGAGTTCTCAATGCAGTTTACACAAGGGGGGAAAGGTGGTTTGTCTAGCAACAACCATGGGAGAAATGCTATATTGGGATGAATAGGGACAGTTGGTTTTTCCCCTGCAAAATATGAGAGTCACTACTTTAAAAGGTGCCTCTCTGCCCACTTAGCGAGGGTGATTTAAGCTATAATTTTTCAGATGTATTGTGTGTTGTCAAAATGATCTTAAATTATCAGTAGCACTTGCCTTCTTTTAAAAAACGTTTTTCCATATAAATATACAAATAATAAAGATTCATATTTATATAATTGTCTAATAGTGAATTTATAATATAGAATAAGTAAACTTTGTTAACAGATTTCACCAGACATAGAGAATAGAAGTAGCAAAGTAGATCCACACATGAAAAATAAGGACACAACATACTCCTTTTTTACAAAATCATAGGGGAAAATGAGCGTGAACAAGCATGATCCTGAAATCTATTGTTCCAGAAATTATAAACATTTCTGTATAAATGCATTATCAAATGTGTAATTATTTTGATTTCTAATATAATTGACCAGAAAGGTGAGACATCCCTAAATGTAACAAAGTTCTACTTGATTGTCAGTAAAATCCAGCAACAAACATTAGTTCCTTGCATAGCGAGCTCAGATAATGAAGGGGGCTCGAATTTACTCTGTAAGGGAGGTCAGCATTGGATACAATGATGGTTGTGCTACTGTATTATGTTTGTTTAACTATTTTTCTCTCTCTAACCTGTACTGAGTTAGTTTGTTGGTCTGTGACCTTCTCAATAAAGATTAATATATAATTATTTTGACCTCTAATATAACTGAGTTTATATAATTTGAGTTTAGTCATAACTGCCACATCCCAAACTTTATAGAACCAGTCAGCTAGAAGGGTGGAGTAGGGGTCTTTTTCTAGGATGAAGCAACAACTGGGCAGCTGTTACTAGATTACCATCTTTAAATCTGTAGTATCAACTTTTTTTCACATAATTCATAAAGTGGATTTTCAAGCAGTCTATATCCCATAATTTGCTCTGCGTAGTGGAGGAATAATTTTCACAGAGCCTTTTCCCACTTTTTAAGATCCTACCAAAAGAACAGAACAGAACTTTATTACAGTCGTAGACCAATATACAAGAAATACAAACAATGTATCGTGTAAATAAAATTTAAAAAGAGAAAAATATATAAACTACTTATGAAATGCATTGCTAAAGATCAGATAGAGTTTTGCAGATTATAAAACAAAACCTGGCCACTATATCAATAATTTTTTCATCTGGGTTAAGTAATAAAAGCTTAAAATAAAAATCATCAGAGTGTCCTAAAAACTTAGACAATAAGGGGGAGATTAATCTCAAGCAGGCTTCCTTAAAAAAAAAATCACAATGTAAAATTGAATGTGTACTGGTCTCCACTTGGCCAGAACTGCAAGGGAAGAGGTGGGCAGGGAAAGGGATGACCTTGAACTTGCCCTCTAAAATGGCAGATGGAAGGGCATCCATTCAGGCTAATATCAATGCACATCTGAATAAGGGGATAATAATAGAATACAGATAGCCTGCTGGCTTGAGATTAAACAATTGTGCCCTGAGATAGGCGGTCTTAGTGATAGAAGCAGCTTTCTCTTGCAATCCTACATCAATGATGCTCCCCCTACCAAAAGATATAAAGGTAATCTATATGAGAGTCTCCACAATACTAAAAATTTCCATAGGCTAGATTATATATTTATTTTAATTTGTAAGGTATAAATACCATTGATGCTGTGTATTAAAGAAATGGGCCCTTAAATTTTGAAGTGAGAATCTGTCCAAAATGATGGAAAGCACTTCTCTTTTTCTAAATTTGTAGTTGTGACAGCCGCTTCAGACAGGAGCCTGTAAACCATCCCCTGAATGTACAGAAGGCTTCCAAGTAGTTGGAGCAATTGTGGGCCAACTAGAAAGACCCACCCTAGTCTTCCAAGCATCGTTGCTGCTGCCAGTGTGGGTCCAGTCCTGCCTCCTTTGGGCACCCGAGAGAAGAAACAAGAAGGTTACAGTAAAGGGAAAGCTGAGGCCATAGCTGTTACAGCCAGCCAGAGGCTTCTTTCTTCACACAGAAGCATCTGTGTGAACTGGCCCTGAGGGTTCTGGAAATCCTCTCCTACCAACTTCTGAGATCTATAAACTGCTACTGTGTGATAAAATGGATATTCCCAGTTTACTTATTGACAATTTGAGTAGCCAAGTCCTTTAGCCATAATTCCCATATACAAAGTGGAAATAGTGATGGCCATCTGTACAAGGCTATTGTGGAGAAGGGTTTTATTTCATATTGCCCACTAGCTGTCCAAACCAAGTTTCCGTGGGAGTAAGTCCCACTGATTATAGCCTGTTATAGCAATGATTTATAACCAAACACGGAAGTGCATGTCTGTAGTTAGGAGAACCATCTTTTTTTTGTGCATTTTAGTATCTGAGGATGACTGTCAAAACTCTGCCCGAGATCCTGAGAACATGGCTGCTGCACGAATTGACATTAAGAAACTCCTCCAGCTGCTTGCAGGGCAGCAAGTGAATCCCACAAAAGCACTATGCAGTAAGTGTTTCCTTGGACTTGGTCTTCCAATGAGTCATGTACTGCTCTAGGCAGCAGGTTGTAAAGAGCAAGTTTTGTAAAAGGTATACTTTGGATGGAACTGCTGTATCCTCCCTGGAAAAGCAAGTTCTGAAACATCCATGTGCAAAAGTCTTTGGACTGACATTCTGGGGCTAAACTGGACATGATGGAGGCACACTGGTGTCCCGAAACAAGACTGCTGCTGAATCCCTATGAAGAGTAGGGGTCAGTACCCAGATTGAGTCTTACCACCATCACATCTAGCTGTGCTGACCAACTAGATCCATTGCTTTCCTAGGCTTACAATAGTGGACCTTGATGCTAGCTGTGAGTCTCTGGATGTCTACTTTAATTTGAAGCAACAAGGTTATGTGGAACAATTCTGACTTTGAATGTGGAAATCTCAGACATGTATCCCCCTGATTAGTCTGGGATTGCATTTTTTTCACTGTAATACATGCCCCAGTAACTTCATGGGTTCGCTTTTGAAGAATGTTCTGATCTCAGCGGGTACAGAATGAGCAGCCAGGTCATGGCTGGAAAGAACATATCACATCTGTTCCCAAAAAAACCTCCCAGTTAGTCTCTGGGCACAATTTAGACTGCTGTTTCACCTTTTAGAAACCTTAGTGGCCTAGATAAGGGTACCTAAGGAACAACTGTTTGGGGGGGGGGGTTTAAACAATACATCCCACCCAAGAAGCTCAGGGCAGTATATGCAGTTCTCCCCTGCTTTTATCCTCACAACAACCCTTTGAGGTAGATTAAACTGAAATATGGTGACTGGCCCAAAGTCACCCAGTTTATTTCTTGGTTGAGTGGGGACTTGAACCTGGGCATTCTCATTTGTTGTCCAACACTGTAACCACTGTACCATATACACTCTCTCTTTTGCCCACCTATCTCCCTGTGGGCTCTTTGGGAAAAGTGGGAGAATACAAAAAGAGGGCTTTCATGGTGGCATCCTCTTTGAAGAACTCCTCCAATAAGCTCTTTCAGGTTCACCTTGCTCTCAATTTTCCAGTGCCTGACCAAGATGTTTCTTTGGGACAGATCTTTAATCTTGCAACTGTCTTGGTTTTAGCATAGTTGGTTTCTTCTGCTATGTTATATCTACACTATCTGTCATTGGTTTTGTATAATTGACTCTGGGTACCTATCAAATTCTTCAGTTTGGTAAGGGGAATTCTCACTATCCAAGCTGCTCAGGGACTGCAACAATGTTATGGCCAGGATTGGGTTTTCTGAGCAGTTTCCCATCTCCAAGAAACTGGTCATTGCTGAGAATTCACATAGCATGACACTATGGCCCCTGTACCATCCATTTAAAACATGGTTTGTGTTTTGCAGATATTGTAAATAAAAGACTTGTTCATTTCATCCTGCTCCATGAGGACGTTTCTCTGCAATATTTCATTCCAGCCCTTGCCTGAATTGAACGGTCATTTCAGATGCAGCTGTTCTCCATGCCAAGGCCTCTCCTGAAGATGCTGAAACAGGCACCAAATCAGGGGAAGGATTTGATTTCTATCAAATCCTTTTTGTAACTACTATAGTTTCTGTGAACAGAAGTATTTAAAGCCATATTTTCACTGTAAATAGAATTTAAGTTAAAGTGTGTTTTTAAATTGCATTATGTATTTTATTAAAGAGATCATTCTTTAAACCTTTGGTCATCCTGTTATTACATGTAGGGAAGTAAATGTTTTGTTGTAAACTTGGAAAAACATTGGCTCTTCAAACTAGTATCAGAAAATTCAGTATTAACATCATGCATGCTGATATTGCAGTGATCACTTTGGAACAGAGTAATGCCTTATGGGAGCTAAACAAGTGGTTGTGAGTGGAAAAAGAAAAAAAGGAAAGATTGTGCATTTGAGTCAGTGTTGACTCCTGGCGACCACAGAGCCATGTGGTTTTCTTGGTAGAATACAGGAGTGGTTTACCATTGCCTTGTGAGTGGAAGCATCACCGTTATCCTTTATTTGCTACATTTATATCCCACACTTACTCTAGAAAGCTTAGAGTGGTATATAAAAAGCAGCCTTATTTACTTCACATTAGCCCTGTGAGGTAGGTTGCCATATGACTCAAGAGATGAGGGGATAGACAATCTGACTGCAGTTGCCAGCCAGAGGATCAAAGACTGCTAGGAAGCTGCACCCCGCTCCCCCAAAAGAGACCACTAGCCTGGCCCCAGCCATTGGCCAGAGGACCAAGACAAATTCATGGAGGATAGAACTAACAACAGCTACTCACTGATCCAAGGGGGCATGCCCCTGAACAGCAGGAGCTAGAGAACACCAAGGGGAGGGGCAGTTGCTTACTTTCCCCCTCTTATGGGCTTCCCAGATGCACCTGGTTGGCCATTGCATGAAACAGGATGTTGGACTGGGTTGGCCTTTGGCCTGATCCAGCACACTTTTCTTGTGTTCTTAACTGCAGGCAGCCCTGCTTCTCTCTCCAAGAAATGCCTCTGTTGCAACTCTTAGTTATCCTTGATAGCAAGAGAGGACAATCTGGTCCCGGTCAATGGCTGTAAGACCAGGAATACTACACAACTGCAGCACTCTTCCCTTGCTGGTGTCCTTCCTGGGATAAACAACCTAGACCCACCCCAATTTTAAATGCCTGTTCTAAAATCCGCCTTTGTTCAACAAACTGGTCTCCTTCCCCTTACCTTTTTCCTGCACTTCTTTTTCCTTTTGTGTTTAGTCTTTTGCATTATAAACCTGAATGTGGGGCCTGCATTGTTTTGACTTATGTACACATAAGTGACATGTACACATAAGTGACAAAACTAGTGACATGGGCTGCTCTAGAAATAACAAAGAAGGATCATTGGCTAGGCTGAGAGTGAACTTGTCTGCAGCCACCATGAGCTTCATAGGGTTCAAACCCAGGTTTCCTGCATCTGAACCCAACATTACCCCACACAAAGCCTGGGAATGTTGACCATCTATAGATGTCCAAGAATTCTCCGAATACTTTGTAACTTTTTTAGTTGCCACTAGAAAAATAGCTTATTGAAACAATCAACCATTTAGATGTGAAGTGTTGCTATAAAGGTCAGGTCTTGGCCAATGTGTCTTCATCATCCAAATTAATGGCTTCCAATGTATCTGAATTGGTATATTTCCAGGGACTGGAAATTGGATATTATTTAGTCTGTGTCAGGTGATGGGTCATGGAAATGAATGCAAAATTCCTCTGGAGTACTTGTGAAATTTCTGAGCAAATACTTCATTACTTTCAGTTGTTTCTTCTCTGTCCAGAGTATGATGAATGGGTATCTTTGTGGCCTTGGACTGACAAGTATAGCTATTCTGTCAAAGTGTGGATAACATGACTGTAAAGGGACTGTGTGTGTCAAGGACATTGGTTTGTTGCCTTTTAATTATAGTGAGATGTCCATACCCTCATGCCCTCTGGCAAGCTAGGTGCCCAGACAGGGAAGTGTTACCAAAAAAAGGTGCCACACACACACCTATCTCTACCTACCCTATTTTAGGCCATGGATGGCCAATAAATACATGTAGGCAGACTGGCTAGTAATTTTGTGGTTTTGCTTGCAAAGCAGCTTGTGTACCTGTCTCCCTTCCTATGTTGACTGGGGAGACAGGGCTAGCAGCTCAAGCAAATGAAGAGAAGTCTAGGCTTGTGAATGGAAAGCATTCTGCAAACAGCATTCCCATAAGGTGCACTTTGACCCCTAGCTTCAACTTTTCATTGGCAGGCAAGATGCATCAGAATCTGGATACTTTGACAGCTGAAATACTATTCATTCTTATTTGGAGGCTTTTCCCATTAGAATCAAAGAAAGGATCTAGGCCAGTTTGTTCATTGCATGCAGCTGCCTCTCTAGAGGAGAATGAACTAAACTTCTCTCCATTGGTATCATGAATATCAGTGATGGCTGGTGGATCTTGGCACCAGGCGGGGGTGGTCGGCAGGGGGCGCTAGGCAGGTTAGGTAATGGGTGGAGCTATAGGTAGTGAGAGGTGGAGCCAATTGTGGGCAGCTGCAGAGGTGGAGCCAGGACTAGGTGAGTGCCTTAGCTACAAATCTATATTTTGTCAGTTATTGCTAACAAGTGGGATCAAAATACAGACAGACAGAGAGAGAGATCTCAACTGCTCATCAACAGAGATACAGTTGTCCCTTGCCAACTGCAAGGATTCTGTTCCTGGAAAACCTCGCAGTTGGCAAATTTGTGGTTGACAAGGCATTAAAACTAATGGGAAACAGGGTTAGGGGAATCGTAGTCACAAAGAGCCTGAAAAAAACATTTTAAAATAGAAAAAACTGCCCCCTGACTCCTGGAAAAGATCCCCAGAAATGACCACCAGACCCCCAAAATCCCCCCCAAAAAAACCCAATTTTCCAAAAGATTTCACCAAACCATGGATACTCAGGTGAGACCTGCCCCTGTTTTCCAGGCCCAGATACTAAAATCTGTGATTGGGAAAGCTGTGGTTGGCAAGGGAGAACTGTACAGAGAAATATGGAAATCATCATTTGCTTAATAGTGCTTAAGACTATAGTAGTGTATAGATTTGTATCTAACATGGCAGGATCATAACACGCACGCACACACATGAAAAGAACTTCATAAGCCACAAGTAAAGCACAGACCAGCTACAAAAGGCTGCTTCCGAGGAGAGTAAAGTGAAGGCAGAGAGACCAGGGCATCTCTTGTCTGATTATCTGAAAAATGAATACTACTAATCAGCAACATAAACAAGAAAGAATGCTAAGCCAGAGTGGTATGGTGGTTAGTGTGCTGGACTACACTGAGGAAATCCAATTTCAAATCCCCATTCAGCCATGAAACTCACTGGGTAACTCTGGGACAGTCGCTTATCTCTCAGCATAACCTGCCTCTAGGGCTTTTTGAAAGAAAAATGTAACCATGTGCACCACTTATTGCACTTATTTATATTGGTAAATAAACCAATGTAAGCCACAGGTAAAACAGAGATCAGCTACAAAAGTGAAGCACAAATGAATTCTGAAGTTACAAAAGCAGCTTTGCCTGCCTATTTCATAGGAACATAGGAAGCTGCCATATACCGAGTCAGACCATTAGTCTATCTAGCTCAATATTGTCTTCATAGACTGGCAGTGGCTTCTCCAAGGTTGCAGGCAGGAATCTCTCTCAGCCCTAACTTGGAGATGCCAGGAATGGAATTTGGAACCTTCTACTCTTCTTAGAGTGGCTCCATCCCCTGAGGGGAATATCTTAGAGTGCTCACACTTCTAGTCTCTTATTCATATGCAATCAAGGTGGACCCTGCTTAGCTAAGGGGACAAGTCATGCTTGTAACCACAAGTCCAGCTCTCCTCTCCATTTCAAAAATGCATACATAAATAATAGAAAAATCAAGGTTTTTCAATGATGCTTGCTACAGCTGTGAACCATCTCTTGTATCTTAGAGGACACCATAGGAAACAAAGATGCATGGGGACACCCACTCCTTGCTCCATACCTGTTGAACAGCTAGGCCAACTCTCCACCCGCCTTGGGTTATCCTGGGTGTCCATCCTAGCAAGCAACAGATGTTTTTAATAGCAGTCACCTCATTAATCCTTGCCTAATGAACCATAGCTGCCAGTGTACATATTAATGTTACAGATACTGGCCACAATCCAGAATAAAACCTGGTTAACTCTTTGCATAGCAAATTTATTTTTAAAATTATTTTCCTTCCAACAGAATCCATTCCTTCTCTACACCACACCTAAATAGAAAGCCACTTCTGTAATTATTTGAAAAGCAGTATGGATTCAGAAATCCATGCATATGCCCTAAAATAACTTTCTGGCTTCTTATGTCAGTTTCTTATCTAATTAGTCCAGTCTTACATTTTGCTGTTCCTTCCAATGTTTTATGGCATGTCATTTTGGGAATGGGCCAGAATGCTTTGCATACAGATGGGATCAGAGAGCAAGAGAGAGAAAGCAGAGGTTGTATTGGTCCCCTCCAAACAAACACAAACAGCAAAACACAAAACTCCCTTTCAAACAAACACAAGCCAGCAAAAGCTCAGACTTACCAACAGCAACCAGCCTACTTGCTCTCTAACCAAAATGATGACTGGCTTCATCTGAGTAACCCCCCCTGCCTCAGGACCGTCTGTTCGGCTGCCTGAGGAGTCAATCAGCTTAGTCCCTCTCTGACTGGTCTATAGCAGGCCTGCTGAACTTAGGCCCCCCAGCTGTTTTTGGACTACAACTCCCATAATTCTCCACCACAGCAGCCAATAGCCAGGAATTATGGGAATTGTAGGCCAACATCTGCAGGAGGGCCGAAGTTGAGCAGGCCTGGTCTATAGGGTGGTCTTAGGTCCATCCACATTGCAACTTTACAACTGTGCCAAAGGCTTTATTAACCTACATATATACACAGCCTGCTATCAAGTGGTTATTCTACTGAATTGCTTCTTTGATGTATTTATATTCCCATCTGCAAAGATACTCATTAAATTTCCCATCACTAGATGCTAATAATTTATCTTTCCCCTTGGGATCTGCTATGGGTTTTGAGGAAAAGGTTAAAATTTTGTTTAAAATCACTCACCATGCCCTACCACACAACCCACTTTCACTAGTAACCACTCATGGGTAACAATGGGGTGTTGCAAGTTCCCCATTGCTCCCTGTGGTCGGAAGAAGCTGCACTCAGAGTGCACTGCACACCAGTTTTGTCTTGAAAAACACTGCAGAACCATGCAGTAAAAGTGAATCTGTCCCTCCCAACAAGGAACACACATTTTAAACACAGTCCAAAAATGGCAAAAAAAAGAATCACTGCCCCAGAATCAACTGCTAGCCACAGTGCCTGTGCTGCAGTAACATGGCTGGCACAAGTTGCTCTCTTACACACAATTATGACTCCTTATGTTTCTAGCATTACAACAGCACCCTCAGCAACCCTTGAGCCATAAGCTCAACTAAAGCAACTGTAGCCACATTTTGACTGACTACACCTCGCAATGAAGACTGCAGAGCAGACCAGAGCACTGAATGAAGCACAAGTTAGTCTCAAGGCCAGTCATGGAGCTCTTCACAGCGATCACCAAGAAATATTACACACAGAGAGAGTGTGAGAAGACTGCTGCTGTCTATTTCTCACCACAACACTTATTTCACAACAAAACAAACCACAAGGAAGGAAGGCACCCAAGTTCTGCCTTTGTCAATCTGAGATCCAGCAAAACCAGCTAGTTATAACAGCAATAGCACAGCATATTATACTAAATACTGAGAAAACCACAAAATCAAACCTACCTACCTACCTCCTCTCCTGATGTATCATCTTCAAGAGAGGCACACTATAAGGGCTCTTCCTGTCTCCCAGTACCTCTGAATACATTTTGAAACTCTCTCCTTTTGGGCTCCCTGCACCCTCATCCTTCCCCCCAGCGAATGGGGGCACAGTTGCCTATGACAACATTTGATTTGTATTATAACAAGCCAACCAAGAAGCAAGGAGATCTCAAGCCTATCAGAAGCCAGTGCCAGAAGAAAACCAATCAGCAAGGGGAAAACAGCTCTCCAAAATGGCACTCAAAATGTTGAAAATTTTCAAATCAAAATGGGGTTGTTTTGTTCTGAGTTTGAAATAGGCCCTTTATTTAAAGGGTGTTTTGTTTTGAGCTCGAGGAACTCAAAATGGCTCGTTTTAAGTTAAAAAGTTTCAATGTCGAAACGTTTTGCATATTCCTACTGAATTGTATATTTCCTATATATTTCCCACACTAGTAAATGTGTATGTAAATATATTTACCCAGGGATCTTGTTTCTGGCAATCCTTTTCAAGCAACTGTAAGATACACAATGGATTCCTTGTGATCAAAACCCTGATTTTACACTTAAATTGTCAGAATTCACCTAAATCAGAACCCATATAAGCATCACTTAAGACATTGCCTTCTTGGGCCTGACCAGTCTTCTGTATCCCAGCATAAGATGCCAGATGTCTTTGGAAGTCCATAAACAAAGCATAAAGGTTATGGCCCTTTGTATTCCAGACATTTAGTACTCAAAGGCATACTGCCTCTGAACATGGAGGTTTCATTCATTATCTGTTTTTTTAATATTAACCTTGTAATGCAATTAGTAGTTGCTCCTGTTAACTGGGCTTTGAGGTATGTGTTAAAATAGTGGCTCTCTTACATTTAGCAGGGGGAGAGGAATTGTCTCTACCCAACCCCAGCACAGCATCTTTCCGGTGGCTATTGCAGGTGTCTCCTTTGTAGTTTTCTTTTTAGATTGTGAGCATTTGGGGGACAGGGAAACATTTCCTCACACTTTTTGCTATGTAAACTGCTTTGAGAACTTCCTTGAAAGTGGGATGTAAATATTTTAATAATAAATATATAGAATATTGCCTCATCCTTCTGCATTTCTAAGTGCTATAAGAGCAACATCCATAATCTAGAAGCTTACATTTTTAAAAAAAGAGTTCAACATAACACCAATAGATGGTGCTAGAGGGAAGAAAACACATTTCAGGTCTAAGACTTTGTGGAGGAATATTTCTAAGATGATGGAATCATTTTCTAAAGTTTTCTGCCAATTGTATTATTCTTTCATAACAAACCAGCTTTTTACAATGCAATTATTACCATTATTAATGATGATGAATTACTTTTTCAGATGATGCCCAAGAACTACAGCTGCTAAAGGGCAAAAGCTTGTTACGTGTCCTAATGACATTATTCACTGAGGATCTGTTCATGTACCACTACCAGCTTGGGAACTACTTCCATGTAGTGAGATCTCACACTGTTATGGTATGTGTGTGAATACTGGAACCACATAGGTGGAGGCACAAACACATTTCTTTCCTACCTGACTGTTGTGCAGCTTGGAGGCCAACAAGTGTGCACGTGTGCACACGCACGGACGGACATGTGCATGCACGGGCACACACAGACACATCCATCCATCAGTCCAGGAGTTAAGTTGCTCAAACTGAACAGACAAGCCAGAGTCAGCAGTCAGTGTGTAGGGTGGCTCTATAAAGCAGAAACTTACTGGTGGCTTGCAGTACCACCCACTGGCCATCTGTGGTCAGCACTGAAGTGCAAGACCTAGCAAGCTCTGGCAAGTTGCTATCCACAGAAAGTAAAGTAGTGCCTGGGTCCTGCTGCTGCCAGAGCATCTGGCTGGTGATCCTTGACAGCTTAAAATTCCTCCAGGTTCCTTTTCCCTAATCAGATGGTAGGGTAGCTAGAAGCAGTGCTGGTTAATGTTATACTCTTCCTGTCCAGAAAGAGTTCAGAAACTTCATCATGTTCAAAATGCAGCAGCCATACAGTTGACTGAGGCTGGCCACCCCAATCTCATCGTGATAGATAGATAGAAAGATAGATAGATAGATAGATAGATAGATAGATAGATAGATAGATAGATAGATAGATAGATAGATAGATAGATCTCCCATCCAAACGGCTCTGGGCGGTACAACAATAAAAATTAAACCTACAAATGAAAAACAATCATTACAGAACAATTTAAAAGCAGCATAAAACCATCTTCTTTATATATAAAAGCCTTAAGAGGTATGTAGCAAATCCCGTAGTACGTGGCACATCTCGCGAGATTTCTCGCAGCACTCGGCGAGAGAGGGGGGGGAAGAGGGAGGGAGAGAGAGAGAAGGCATGGAGGAGTGGCTGAGGAGCAGATGGAGGGGAAGCTGCTGCCAAGGAAGAGCAGGAGGGCTGAAGAAAGAGCATCAGCATCGCTCACTCCCTCCCTCAGCTCACCTAGCCACAGCTCACTCCCTCAGCTACAACCACTGGCCTCTGATGCCTTGCCGAGTCTCCTCGCGAGGAGGATGGCCAAGTCAGGGCTTGCCATCTGGCCTGCACGGATGGCCCACAGTACTCTCTCCTGCCCCGGCTTGGCCATCCTCCTTGTAAGGAGACTCGGCAGGGCGTCAGAGGCCAGTGGTTGGAGCTGAGGGAGTGAGTGGCGGTTGGGTGAGCTGAGAGAGCAGAGAAGTTAAGAGGAGTGGGTGGCTGCAAGTGGGGTGATTGAGAGTTGGAGAGTGGAGGAGAGGGGGTGGCTGTTTGTGTAGGATGGCTGAAAGTGGTGGAGGGCAGGAAGAGGATGGCTGTGAGTGGGGTGGCTGAGAGTAGGGGAGTGGAGAAGAGGGGGTGGCTGTGAGGGGTAGCTTAAAGTGGTGGAAGGGGGTGGCTACAAATGGGTTGGCTGAAAGTGGGGTAGGGTAGTAGAGTGGAGATGGTGTCTGAGAATGGGAGAGTGGAGGGGAGGGGTCGGTGCGAGTGGGGACAAAAGGGGTGGCTGAAAGTGGGGGAGTAGAGGGGAGGAAGTGGCTCTGAGTGGGGTGGCTGAAAGTGGTGGAAGGGAAGAGAGGGGGTGTCTGAGTGGGGTGGCTGAAAGTGGGGGAGGGGAGGGGTAGCTACGAGTGGGGTGGCTGACACTGAGCAATAAAACAGGAGCTGTGGAGGGGCTTTAAAGAGAGCAATAAAGTCCTAGTGCACAGGTGTTCTGCCCAGGGCCAGCTAGTTAACAATTAAAACATATGAAACAGTTTTAAAACCCTGGAAGTCCAGGCCAAATAGGGCTCTCCTGAAAGCCAATAATGAATTCAAGCTACGGATTTCTGTCAGGAGTGCATTACACAGCCCAGGAGCAGCTCATGCAGAAGAAGGCGCTCTCTGAGGTAACCTAGACCTAATTCTTTCAGGGCTTTAAAGGTAATAACCAGCACTTTGTATTTTGCCCAGAAACATATCGGCAGCCAGTGCCAGAGGCGTAACTATAGGGGGGCGGGGGGGCACGTGCCCCGGGCGCCATATTTTCTGGTCACGTGGGGGGTGCCGCCATGACAAAATTTTATTTTTTATTTTTTTGTTAATACAAATGTTTCCTGCTCAGTGCAGCAGCACTGCAGCGCTGCCCGCGGCCCCCCCCCATTGCTTTGCTGGCACCTGGCGGCCAGTCAGTGGCCTGGCTTGGCGGCGGCGGGCGCTTGTGAGAAAAAACCTAAGTATAATGTAGTATGTTGAGGGGGCGGAGGCGCCATTTCAGTGCTTGCCCCGGGCGCCGTTTTCCCTAGTTACGCCTCTGGCCAGTGCAACTGTTTTAATACAGGCATAAGATGGTCTCTCTGGGTTACCCCGAGACCAGTCTGGCTGCCGCATTTTGAACTAACTGAAGTTTCCGAACTATGTACAAAGGCAACCCCACATAGGGTGCATTGCAATAGTCAAGCCTGGAGGTTACCAGCTGATGCACCACTGTTTTGAGGTCATCCTCTTCAAGGAATGGATGCAGCTGTTGAATCAGCCAAAGCTGATAGAAAGCACTCCTGGTCATAGCCTCAACCTGAGATACTAGGGTGAGGCCTAGGTCCAGGAGTACCCCCAAACTGTGTACTAGGGATGTGCATGGTCCGGACCAGCACCGAGGGGGGGTCTACCTTTAAGGGTGTGTGTGTGGGGGGTAGAACTTACCCCTCCTGCCGCTCTTCCCCCTCCGGTGCTGTAGTTTATAGTGAAGTTTTTGGGGCAGCAGCGTTCCTCTCTGCCGCCCCTGCCCCCGTTGTCGTCTGGAAGCCTTTGTAATAGCAGCACGCATGCGTGCGTGGTGGCGCGCACGCGCCTGTTGCCACCGTGCGTGCGCGCCGCCTACGTCACACACAGCGTACGTGTGACGTAGGCGACACGCGTGTGCACAGCGGCGACAGGCACACGCGCGCCGCCACGCGTGCATGCGTGCTGCTATTACAAAGGCTTCCAGGCAACAAGGGGGGCAGGGGCGGCAGCGAGGAACGCTGCCGCCCCCAAAACTTCAGTATAAACTACAGCACCGGAGGGGGAAGAGCGGCGGGAGGGGTAAGTTCTATCCCCCCGCCCTTAAAGGTAGACCCCCCAATCGGTGCCGGACCGCTGGACCGGTCCGGCTCCGAACCGGTCCGGAGGCCTCCAACATCACCTCCGGACCAGTTTGTGCACATCCCTACTGTGTACCTGTTCCTTCTAGGGGAGTGTAACCCCATCCAGCACAAGAAGATGTCCAGGACATCTCCTTCCTCAAACTCTGAGCCCCTACAATGAGCACCTCCATCTTGCTTGGATTCAGTTTCAATTTGTTATCCCTCATCCAGCCCATTAGGGCTGGATGAGGCCTAGTAGGCATGCATTTAGGGAATGATTGTCATTTCTTGATGATGACGATGACAAGGAAAAGTCGATTTGGGTGTCATCAGCATATTGATAACACCCAGCACCAAATCTCCTGATGACCTCATCCAGCAGTTTCATGTAGATATTAAAAAGCATTGGTGGCAGAATGGAGCCCTAAGGGGCTCCATATAACAACTCCTGAGGAGATTTCACCATCAGGAGATTCTTGAGGAAATTCCACCAACTGGAATTTACCTGAGAGATAGAAACGGAACCACGTCAAAACAGTGCCCCCTATCCCCAACTCCCCCAGGTGATCCAGAAGGATACTATGGTTGATGGTATCGAACGCTGCCGAGAGATCCAAAAGAAGCAGCAGAGTCACATTCCCTCTGTTGATTCCCCAGTAAAAGTCATCCATCAGGTCGACCAAGGCTGTCTCAACCCCATAGCCAGCTCTAAAGCCAGTTTGAAATGGGTCAAGATAATCAGTTTCCTCCAAAACTGCCTGGAACTGGTTGGCCACCACACTATCTATCACCTTGCCCAGTGAAGGGAGATTGCGGACTGGCCTATAACTATCCATCGCTAAGGAATCCAGGGAAGGCTTCTTAAGAAGCAGTCTAACCATTGCCTTCTTCAAACAAGGAAGCACCCTACCCTCCCTCAGCGATGCATTTATATATTAACTAGGCCACCTCCAACAATCTCCCTGCTAGATAGAAGCAGCCAAGGGTCCAGAGAACAAGTGGTAGGCCATCCCGCCCCAAGCAGCTTGTCCACATCCTCAAGAATCACATATTGAAACTGATTCAATCTAACACTGCAAGAGCGATTGATGGACACCCCCTTCATAGACTTTGCAGAAATAGTGGAGTCTAAGTTGGCCCGAATACAGGAGACTTTGTCTGCAAAGAACCCATTAAAAGTGTCACAGCAGAACAATGTTTCTGAGGATTGATTTAAGACCGAAGGAGTGGAAATTAAACTCCTCACAACCCAAGATAACTCTGCTGAACGCGAACTTGCAGATGCAATGTGACCAAAATCTCATTTTTTCTGTGCGCACTGCCAACACATAAACCTTCCAATGGGTCCTATGCCGTGTCCTGTCAAATTCGACAGTTTTAAGAACTTCATTGGCTATGAGATGGTTTCCTAATATTTAAAGCTTTAAATGGCTTACGGCCAGTGTTTCTGAGGGGCTGATGTCTCCATATGAACTTGCCAATCAGAACATGAGAACAGCCCTGCTGGATCAGGCCCAAGGCCCATCTAGTCCAGCATCCTGTTTCACACAGTGGCCCACCAGATGCCTCTGAGGCAAGAGCTGAGGACATGTACATGTAATGCATCTACAAGTGCATTATAATATTAGCATTTTTATTTTCAGTCCCCTTCCTAATGACCCCTAGCATGGAATTTGCCTTTTTCACAGCTGCAATGCATTGAGTCGACACTTTCAATGAGCTGTCCACCACAACCCCAAGATATCTCTTCTGGTTAGTCACTGACAATTCAGACCCCCATCAGCATATGTGAAGTTGGGTTTTTTGCCTCAGTGTGCCATTCTTCACACTTGCTTACATTGAATTGCATTTGCCATTTTGTCACCCACTCATTCAGTTTGGAGAGATCCTTTTGGTCCTCCTCACAATCTGTTTTGGATTTCACTACCCTAAATAGTTTAGTGTCATTTGCAAATTTGGCCACCTCGCTGCTTACCCCAACTTCTATATCATGTATGAAGAAGTTAACGAGCACTCGTCCTAGTACAGATTCCTTTGGGGACCCCACTTCTTACTTCCCTCCATTGTGAAAGCTGTCCCTTTATTCCTACTCTCTGTTTCCTGTCCTTCAACCAGTTACCAATCCACATATGAACCTGTCCCGTTATCCCATGACTACTAAGAGCCTTTGGTGGGGAACTTTGTCAAAAGCTTTTTGGAAGTTGAAGTATACTATGTCAACTGGATCACATCTATCCACCACCTGTTGACACTCTCAAAGAACTCCAAACGGTTAGTGAGGCAAGACTTGCCCTTGCAGAAACCATGCTGGTTTTCCTTCCGCTGGGCCTGTTCTTCTATATGTTTAACAAGTTTGTCCTTAAGTATGTTTTCCATCAATTTATCCAGTATAGAAGTTAGGTTAACCGGCATGTAGTTTCCTGGGTCCCTCCTGGATCCCTTTTTGAAAAATCTGTGTTACATTGGCTATTTTCCAGTCCTTCAGTACAGAGCCTGATTGTAGGAATAAGTTATGTATTTTTGCAAGTTGGTCAGCAATTTCTCCATAACTCGAGGGTGGGTGCCATTGACCCTGGAGATTTGTTAATTTGAAAAGCTGCTCAGTTCTGGAGCGGATATGTCCACCATGAAGATAGATGCATTGAACTCATTCAGCTTCTTCTGAAATTTCCTTATCCTCCTAAATAGTCCCTCATCATCTAATGGTCCAACCGCCCCAATGGCAAGTTTTCTGATTCTGATATTATAAAAGAAGTTTTTGTTGTTCCGCTTAACACTTCTAGCTATATGCCCCGCAAGCCCTCGTTTTGCATCCCTTATTGTTTCTTTGCATTTCTTTTGCCAGAATTTCTGTACTCTTCATTTGGGCAGGACTTCCATTTTCTAGAGGAAGTCTTTCCCCCTTTCATAGCTTCCCTGACTCTACTTGTTAGCCATGCTGGCATCCTCCTGAACTTGGTGGTACTTTTCCTCCTTCTTGGTAATAATAAAGGGGTGTTCTACTGGTTGTATGTCCACCAATTCATGTCAGTACAGTAATGATTGAGATAAGGGCTCAAAAGAGTAGTTGTGAGAGCGGGTGAAATATGTTACTTAGTTGTTTTGCTGAGTGGAGGAGTGGGGTTAATATTAAGATTGAGAATAAAAGTGCTAAGACTCCTCTGAGTTTGTTAGGGATGGATTGAAGGATGGCATAAGCAAGTAAGAAATACTGTGGTATACATTCCAACTGTGCTTCTGTTATTGTGGTTTTAAATAAGTTCCATGCATTCTGAAATGATTTGACCATCCTGACTCTCCCTTTCAGCTTCCTTTTTACCAGTCCCCTCATTTTTGAGATGTTTCTTCCTCTGAAGTCCAATGCATCTTGTTGGACTTCCTTGGCAATGCTCCACTCACATATAAACTGAACTGGGTCACATTATAGCCATAGTTCCCCAAAGGTTCTACTACTCTGACATCTCACACCAAGTCCTGGGCACCACTCAGGATTAAGTCCAAGGTTGACTTCTCTCTGGCTGGTTCTGCAAACAATTGTTCTAAGTCACAGTCATTGAGCACATCTAGAAATCTGGCCACACATGAATTTGCCCAGTCTATGTGAGGGTAATTCAGGCCACCCATTATTACCACTCTGTCTCTCTTTGACGTCTCTCTGATTTGCTTCCCCAACTCCAGTTCACTCTCAGTGTTACTAGGGCTGATAACATGTCCCTAGTAACACATTTTCTTTCAGTCCTCATATTGTAACTCATAAGGATTTTGTGGACGATTCCAGTTCTCCTAGGTTTTCTGGAGTATTGGATTCGATCTCTTCTTTAATACACACCCAACCCCTCACTGTCCTTTCTGTTGTTTGTATCCAGGAATAACAGCATCTCACTGGTTCTCACTGTTCCACCAGGTTTCCATTATGCCCACTAATGAAATCATTAGCAACCAAGCACTCCAGCTTGCCCATCTTGGCTCAGAGGCTTCTGGCATTGATAGACAAACACCTGTATGCTGAGACTCTTACCTGGCGTTGATGTGTGCTGTCTCCCTTACTGTCGTCTGACATCTTTTGACCAGTTGTGATGTGTTTCCATCTGCTCTTCTCCTGTTCTACTTCATCCCCTTCTGGTTTATCTGAATCGTTTGCAGCCTTACACCTTAGGGGATTTTGCTTGCTGAACCAGATACCACCCAGTTCCTGTCGGCAATCTCCTGTCATTTTAAAAGCTGAGATTGTTGTCAGAAGTCCTTTTCTAGCCTCTGGAGTGAGATGGCTGTTGACTGGAGAGCAAAGGCCTTTAAGGGTGTGTACAGCACCAATTTGCACAGTTTTGCAGTAGTAAGGCAGCAAAGGAGTAAGCAGTTTTGCCAGCAGTGGGCAACAAATGAGCAAGAACCTAAACTTCTCTGAACCCCTCAATCCTTTTAAATTCCCAGAGGGATTTTCTTATATAAAAACATCTAACAGAGTTTCCTTCTGAATTTGAATCAAATTCGGACTGGGCCACAGTCCGTGAACCAGTTCAGTCAGACCGACCAACTGGACTGGTCTGTCCGACCGAACCCGCTCGGATTGGTTCACCGGTTCGAGCAGTTGTAAAGGGGAAACCAGTGAGGATTTCCCTTTGCTTCTGAAGTAAAAAAGAATGGTTTTGTAAAGGGTGGTGGGCGTGGCGAGTGAGAGGCGCCTTTAAAAGTAAAAAAGTCAAAAGATGTGCCTTTATCAGCAGTTCTGCAGCACTCCCCCCATCCTTGCAGAGGTGGCAATTTTTGGCCTCCATGCATGCACATGTTTGATTACAGATTGGTTCGGCACAACCCTAAAGGTGCATATGTTCTGCATGTACATGGTGTCTAGCATCTCTAGGTAGGGCTGGGAAATACCTATTTGTAACCCTGAAGCACCATTGCAAGTCAGTGTAGATAACACTGAGCTAGATGGACCAGTGGTCTGACTTGGTGTAAGGCAGCACCTACTTTTTTTGTCTTTTTCAAGTGGTAGTTGAATAGACATGGAAGTTTGCAGGTCATGTGGGAGGCTCTCTCACACACATCCCAGATGGAGCAGGAAAGACTCAATGAAGTCATGAGATCTCTCATGAGTATATTTGCATAGTTATGGTAAAAGACCTATCAACTTTGAAATGTTAAAAAAAAGATGCAGAATTTTTGCTGCACAGGTTAGAGATATGCATTGTTTATGTCGCTGTGAATATGGCGCTTCAAATATAGCACAACCTCTTGGCCAAATTTATCTTCACAAAGACATGAAAAGAATATGAGTTGTTATTCCTCACTGGTTCTGTTCAGGCTGATGTCTTCAAGAGAAATCAAAAAGTGTACATAAGGAAAAATCAAGTATGGATAATGATTTTTCTTGAGCCATATATGGGACAATTCTCAATGAGAGGTGTCTGCATGCAGAATACAAACATGTATTGTACATCCCCAGAGATTCCCCCTTCAGGTTATGGCACCTTATCAGACTTGTTCATGATCATGTTCTGGAGCTTAGACTTGGAGATAGTGATGGAATTTGCTAACTGGGAAAGGAGACACCTTTTGAAATTGGGGCTCTCTTACATATAGCCAAGGGAGAGCAACTGCCCCTCTTCAGCCTCAGCACAGCATCCTTCCATTTACTGGTGCTGGTGTCTATTTATTTTTAGACTGTGAGCCCCTACCAATGTTCCCTGTAACAACATCTGGGATTCCTTGTTACAGGGAACACTGGCCCGGCCCCTACCACTTTTTTTTTTTTTTACTGCTTTTCAGCAAAAGCTCACCAAGTAGTATATGCAGCAAAATGTAAACCACTTGGTGAACTTTTGCTGAAAAGTGGTATATGCACATTTCTAATAAATATGATCTGTCAAGCCTGTTCAGCAAAGGTTCTTTGGGAATATATATCAATGGGCCTGATCCAGGCAAAATGAAGCACTCTTGTCCCTTTATTTTCAGTGAGAACGGTAAGCATATGCTAATATATCTCCTTTTGAAATCAGTGGTATTTAGAACTTCTTAATTTTGGCTGAATTGTGTGCCCAGCCTTTCCTCTTCCTAAATTGTATGCATTGGCTGACATCCTGACTAAATTAGTCGGTGGAAGTCCCATTGCAATTAACAGGACAGGTTAGTCATGATGCGTGTTTGTGGTTGTACATGGACCTCCACTGAGTAATTTAGACAGAATGCCAGCCATTATTCTTATCCCTTTCCCCCAGTGGCACTCTTACCCCTGGGCTTCAGCACCGAAGTCCAGGGCCTCCACACCCCCTGGGGCCCCTCAAATCCTCTTTAGTCTGTCCCGGGTGGTGTGGTCACTGCTAGCCCACACTGCGCCAGTTGTCCGAGTGTGATTATGACCTGTGCCAGGTGCTTTAGAGACAGAGGGGGGGAGTGGGAAAAGAAAAATGCGGGATGGGAATATGTTAAGTTGCATGTTGAAATGGTTCTTCTAATGCATATCGGCATAAACATACCTGTTTTATATTCTTACATTCTTGTTAGTTCAGTTGCTCTTTGTGCCCTCAAGAACTCATGTGTCAAAAATATTGTGTTTGTCATGGTGTGTGTGTGTGCACGCACAGGGGGATGATGCTTAACTTGCGGGGGGGGGGGGCTCCAGGGGACAGGCTCCAAAGGCCTTTAGGTCCAGGCTCCAAAGTGCACCTCCGCTTTCCCCCTCGTACAATAAACTCTATGGGGTGGGGGATGTAAATGAAAAAGGCTGATGGAAAATGAAGTTACTTCCAAAAAATTGCAAGAAACTTGTCATAGGTTTTGTTTGTTTTTGAGTCAATGAAGGTTTGTCAAGCTACAAGTGAAGTTCCCAACCAGAAACCCACAAGCAAACATTGCATAGCAAGTGAAAATATGATAGGAAAAGGTTATAAAGACAGTTCTGTGCCACAGTGCAATTTGTACATAGTCCTCCTGAGGAAAAGTACATCCAGGCTCAGAGGAACCAAGGTGTTAGAAGCTGCTGTTCTGTTTTTATGTGTGTTTTTGCTGATGCTTACAGCCCAGTTTCACACTAACTCCCCTGACAGGACTGCCGCAGTCTTATTCACTGTGCAAGTTGAGGATTTTCCCTCCTCCTCCTAGACCCCATACCATAAAAAATGAACTTATTTTCACAGAAATGACACTGAATATATAAACACAAAGACTTTATATTTGTAGAGATACAATGGTGATGTAAAAACAGAATAATCTAAGACGTATGTCTTGCAATATGCCTGTTTACATTATAAAATCATTTTGGATAACATATTTTCATCTCTGTTTTCTTAATTAGTAGATATAAAAACTTTGTATCTACGGCAACACAAACACAGTTACACAGATCTGCTTAATTAATGGAAATATAACTTGCAATGTAACTGTAAAGGTAAAGTGTGCCATCAAGTCAATTTTGACTCCTTGCACCCACAGAGCCCTGTGGTTTTCTTTGGTAGAATACAAGAGGGGTTTACCATTGCCTCCTCCCATGCAGTATGAGATGATGCCTTGCTGCTGTCTGATATTGTACCAGCGGGGATTCAAACTGGCAACCTTCTGCTTGTAGGTCAAGCATTTCCCTGCTGCGTCACTGTACATCCTATTAATTTTGACACTGAAACTGAAAACATTTTCTTTAGTAACTTTTGGAGAGCAAGTCATTGGAAAAATGAAGAAAAACAGCAAAGGCCCCACATGGACTGTATCATAATCATAAGATTGCAATCTTTTGACTATTACCAGCCAAGTGGGGGTGCTATATATGCCATCCGAATAATTTTCATATGAGGATGAACATGACAGGACTGCGCCATCTCCAACTTCATTCTGCGCCCCCCTCCCCCTTTCATTGTTGTTTGCAGGGAGTTTATTTATTTAAATAACTCTGGATGGTGTTGTCAGAGTTTTACCAGCAATAGCTGACCAACAAAACCATTTTTTAGAGGCCCCTCACATTGCAAGACCTTAAACTGTAGTTTACTTAATTTTGCTTTAATACAGCGCTGCCCTGATAGGCCACTCTACATGACTGTTGGATGGCATTCCAGCCTTGGTTTCATCCACAATGACAATTCTTCAGTCTTTATCTTTCCTGTGAGATTAAGTGCATAAGCATGCAATACATATCATCTGCCCAAAGGTTTCTCCACTGAGCATTTCTTATATGAACTCTGGAATTTATTTTGCCTCTGGATCTGAGTGCAATATTCTGTCCCCAGTGACAACTTATTTTGAGCACTCTAGTGGAAATCTGTAACATTGCTGTGTAATTATGGAGTCTAGTAGCACTTCTGGTCTAAATCCAACATTGTATCATTATCCCACATAGTCTCTTTTATGTGGAAGTACAAATATTCCCAATTCTCTTTCCAGTGCATATGTGATATTATCGATCCCTCATTCATTGTTCACATAGCAATAAACATAACCCCTCAGGAAGGATCAACAAAGACCTTTCAGAAATGCCTGTTGCGGTATCTCCTCACATAATCTATTGGATAAATACAATATGAAGAAATGAAAAAGAAACCTGGTTCATAAGGGTACTAGTAATTATTTCCTCTTATCTTTCCAACTCATGTGTGATATTATACATCCCTCTTCACCTCTTAATCGTTACCATGACAATATGGTCATATTGCCACAGTAGCTTATTGCTGGTGGGGGTGGGGCACAGCACTCACAATGTATGAAGTCCATGCTTATCCTGCATTTCCGATAACAGTTGCTGTTATGTGGTAACATTGACCTCATTTCAGATGACCACTTCAGAAATCACGTGGGAGGGAGATACATGACTGAATGCTTCTGAACATCCTTCATTATTAAAACAAACCAATATCCCTGCATGCAGAGAGCAAGTCTGGCAGGAAGATTAAACTGCAACCCTTGATCCTGGCCTCCGGCATGAGAGTTTTCAATATGCAGGAAAGCTCCCGCCCCCACCACCCACTTTAATATACAGAAGCAAATCAGACATGGAATCCACTTCCCTAGTGTCCTGAGATGGTGCAGTACAGCTTGTTTTGTACCATGCCATTCTGCATGGTACAGAATATACTATGTCTCTGTTCTGTTGACATTGTAGTAGTTGGTTCCTGATGGCAGTATGTGGTGTTTTGTAGTGTAGACAGACCTGTCGATTTAATCTCTCGCCTCACATTACTTTGGTTTGCTTCACTGAAGAGAAAATTATATGTCAAAAAATAAAATTTAATTAAGTTTGTGCCATAATTAATGCCTTCAAGCAATATTCAAAAACCCTAACCCTTTAGAGAAAAAATGATTTGGAAGAAAAAGTGGAAATGGCCATTTGAACCAGCCCTAAATTATTACAAACTTTGCAAAGAACTTCGTCTGGGATTGTAGTCATTACTTGCTGTCTTTTAAGTAAGCCAGTTTTGTTGTGGAGGTAAGGTTGTATAGGTATTCTTTTGTGGGAGGGAAATCGCTCGGACAGGTGTGTTTCAATAAAGCACTCAAGCAGCTACTAAGTTTTCAAAGGACAGTTCAATGAAATGTAATGCTTTCCCCCCAGGATCCAGAGAGAGAGGTGAGGTTCAGGTGAGGTATTTTTCTGGGAAGTCAAACATTTTAAGTATTTTGTCAGATTTATACATTGGTAGAAAAATGAAATACAATAGCCCTATTCAGACATTATATTGTATGCACATTCAGATGTTCATACACATGTACATGTTTTTGTAGGGATGACTGTTCATGAATTTATGTTAAAAATTAACCTGGGTACAAGGCCCTTCAAATGCAGGGTACAGGTAGGAAGTATATTGCTATGCATGCATTGAACAAACCATGTGAATAACTGTATATGCATACAAATATACATACACTGTCCACAGATTGTATGTGTGTTGAACGTAACGTAAAAAGGACCAATATCCAATGAACTGTCAAATAAAAGGAACATGGGAAACAGTTAAATGCTTACAGTTTGCATGCTCTCACTTTTTCAAAATAAGGTTCTAAATAGGTCTATTGGTCTCTAATCTCTAGACACAGTGCAGAGATAACAATCCTAGTTTCTTAACTATGGTTGAGAAATCATGAACAAGCTAGTGAACTTGCATGCTCTCTTAATTTCCCTTTCTCATTTCAAATTCTTCCTGCTCTCCCTTTTTGGAGCTAACCATTGTACAACATTATATCTGCGCAAATATGAATGAAGAACCATGATTGGATTTAACTAGAGTTTGCACACCCTCTTCAAAATCTGAAGCTAACCATTGTTAGCATAAATAGAAGTGTAGGTGTAATGCTGAACCATGGCTAGCCTGAAAAGGAAAGGCAGTGGGAATTGTATTCAAGAGAGGATGAGGGCATAACTTGCCTGATCCAATCTGCACTTTTTAAATGGAAAATATGATGTTTAAATACAGGTATTACTCTATCAACAGAGAACTAGCTTAGTACAGTAAATAACAAGTTGTTCTAGTAAGAACTAATTAGCCTAGTTTCCTTTCACTGTCTCTACAACTGGACTAAATTTGGTTCAAAACGAGGTCCACAAGTTAGATCTCATGCAGCTCAAATATTCATGTGTCCACTGTTTTGGATTGAGATGATGGATGTCATTACAAACTGCACCACTGAAGTGTCCCTGTGTGTCACTCACTACAACTGTACCAAATTTGGTCCAAATTGGTTAGACAGTCCTCAAGTTAGTACACTTGTACCTCAAAAGTTCACACATCCACCATCTTGGATAGGTGTGGATGACATCATCACAAACTACATCATTGGGGCATCCCTATGTGTCCATACAGTTGTAGCAAATTTGGTTCAAATCAGTTAGATTGTCCACAAGTTAGTGTACTTGTGCTTCAAAAGTTTGTGTCCGCCATCTTGAATTGGGTTGGATGACATCATCACAATCTATGTTGTTGAAGTGTCCCTATGTGTCCCCACAGCTGTAGCAAATTTGGTTCAAATTGGTTAGGCAGTTCACACGTTTGCCCACTTGCGCCTCAAAAGTTTACACATTAGCCATCTTGAATTGGTGTGAATGACATCATCACAAATTACACCATTGAGGTATCCCTGTGTGCCACGCTCTGCAACTGTACTTAATTTGGTTTAAATCAGTTAGACAGGCAACAAATTAGCCTGCTTGCACCTCAGATGTTCATGTGGCCGCCATTTTGAATTGGAGTGGATGACATCATCACACACCATGCCATTTGGTCATGCCTATGTGTCCCTACAGTTGTAGCAAATTTGGTTCAAATCGGTTAGGCGGTTCACAAGTTAGCCCTCTTGGGCCTCAAAAGTTCACACATGCGCCATTTTGGATTGGGGACGGGTGGATGACATCATCACAAACAACGTTCTTAAGGTGTCCCTATGTGTCCCTACAACTGTACCCGGTTTGGTTCACATTGGTCCAGGCGTTGCGAAGTTGATAGTGGGGGACAAACACACAGATGCACACATACACACATCACAGAATGCTGGGTGATCTCATAAGCCTACTGGAATGTGAGCTAAAAACATGAGCTATGAGTTGTGTAGTTCCTGGTTCAAATCTTATCATCGCCCTGAACTCATTAAATCGAACAAACAAACAAATAAAATAAATAAAATAAGCAAGTTATGATCTCTCAGTTTCCACCCCATCAGAGATAAACATACTGGCCTACTTTACATGGTGGTTGTAATTTATTTATTTTTATTTAATTATTTATTACATTTCTATATCACCCTATCCATCCAAAGGCTCTGGGCAGTTTATTGAGTGAATGACTACTGAGTTAAGGTATGTAACGTGCTTTAAGCACTATAATATGTGAAGTATCATCTTGTTAGTTGCCAGTATTTAAATTATTGGAGGAGGTTTTCATTTTCTTAATGTGTCTGTACCTAATCAATTTACCTTTCTGTTGACACTCCAGAGTTCCCTGTCATCAAGCTCAAGCTGGAGAACCAGTGTGGTATAATGATTAGCATGAAGGATTAGGAGCAGAATGGCCAGGGCTTGAATCTCCTCTCAGCTGTGAAGCTCACTGGGTGGTATTGAGCTAGTTACTATCTAACCTCCCTAACAGGGTTGCTTTGTGGATAAAAGGTAGGTGAATGAATGAATGAACGAATGAACGACTTTATTATGATCAAAGAAGTATATTGTGTGTGTATGAAGAGTCTTATATGCCGCCCTGAGATGCTTGAAGGAAGAGTGGAATAGAATGTTAACAGTAACCCAACTTTATTTTAGGGCTGTATGTTCATTTTACAACAAATTATTATTTTTTAATGGGGTCCAATTCCCCCTCCCCATTAGTAACCTAGGAACTAGCATGGATGCATTCTCTATAGATATATATTGATTTGATTCATTCATTTTTGCAACCCACCTGGAGGTTAACTGAGGGTGAGAAAAAGTAGGGAGATGCTTTTTTAAAGTGGCATGGGGGAAGTACTTTCCATAAAAAGAGGCAAAGGCTTGTCTTGGCTTCCTTTCCTGTATGAGTTCTTTCTCTTTGAAAACTGAGCACTAGCAAGTTCCCCTCTTGGTCTGTACTTTATCTTTGTGCACAAACAAGTCTCAGCCAATAACTTCTCACTTGAAAGAATTTTTCAGTCCATTCTACATTCTGTTCCCTTGCCTTTCCAGTTGCACATAGTTTAATTATTTGTATTTTGTGGTTTAGGAATAAATAATAGGTAACAGTGTGATCTCTGTGAGTCTGTATGACTTTTTTTTTTAATTCACAGGAACCCCTTTCCTGTCTAAAATGAGGCAAGTCTGACCCCTTGAAGTAGAATAAATACCTCAGTCACAGACGGCAAAAGAGCAGCTGGAAACAATGGAGAAAATGAACAGGGATAATGAAAATGATAGAATAATTACTAAAATGAATGTGATATTTAACAAATGAAGAACCAAGTGAATACCGTTTCTAAAAATGAAAACTAAATAAAAAATTCTTGCACATCTTTCTTTCTTTCTTTCCTTTATTCTTCTGGATTTTGAATTTTATCTTGAATGAGTATTGCATTTCTTGTTTGTTTTTTAATTCATAGGTTTAATTTACATAAAATTTACATCTAAAAGAAAAAATGAATTGCAGATTATGTATTAAATCACTCTATTAATATACTCAGTAAAAAAATTCCCAGTGACTTTAACATGCCTAGAATCCAACCCTGATGCTTTATTACCTAGAATTAAGGCTTTAAGGTTACACATTCATATATGGAATTACAAAGAATGTCCATGAAAGAAACTTCTCCAGTTAAGTACCTGTAGTAAAATGATTAAAGCATAACTAGGCTCCACTTCTGAGACTATAGTCTCATTAACAGAAAGAAACACCGTTCAAGGGTTATATTTTCAAGAATATTTTTCTAATCACACAGTAGTTATTGGCTAAAATATGACAGGCGATTAACAGCTCTCAAATGCAATTCTCGTGTTTCAAGGTCAGATTAACTTTTTCCATCACATTACCACAGTATTTTCCCATTATATACTGGGACACACTAGTTTGCCATAAGAATAAACTAATTTAATAAGTAAATGCTCCTATGAAGCCCATGCAGATGAGGCTGCCATTTCTGCAGGAGGAACTGCTCTGGCCTTTCCTCCTCCTAATCAGCCTCCTCTGGGACCATATAATTTTTCCTTGTGTCTGCACTGGTTGTGATTTGAGTATTCAGACTCAATGGAATTACCCTCCTGTTGTATGATATCTAGTTATATTTTGCAGTTTGTTTGTTCATTTGTTTGGACATTTGTCCCAAGGGGCGTCCTGTAGAGAGTGTGGAGGAGGAGTTAGAAAAGAAAAGGGAGGGAAAGGAGAAGGGGGAAATGGAGTTGTTGCTCAATAAACCTTAGTTAAATCTACTAAGATTTCCTTGTATGTGTGAGGGAAGCAGCTATGTCTCTGTAATGAGTCACTGTTTTGGAATGACCTCCTTCTAATTAAGAGGCACACCCAGAACAGTGACTCCCTCAGAAATAAAAAGGATGGACTCTTCCAAGCTTGAAGTTCTCACTCTTTCTTGTGCAGAAAATCAACCTTTTGAGTGTAAGAGTGAAATATGCCTCTCATTTAAAGTCAGGAAAAAAGTAGGGATTTGCAAAATCTAGTAGATCAGCCCTCTGAGGCGGGCCGACATGCTAAGTCCAGAGTGGAGGCCTACTCAACCCACCTCATGCAGCAGGTAGACCAGCCCTCCGAGTTAGGCTGATGCACTAATTCCAGAGTGGAGGCCTGGTCTACTCCCCGACCCCAATCAGTAGACCAGCTCTCCCCAGAACAACAGCCCTCCAAAATGGCGCTCAAAACACACACAACATTTTGACACACAATGGCGCTCAAAACACACAAAACATCATTGGCTGCTGTTTTGATGAAACATTTCAAGCATTTTGCATTTTGTTTCGAACTCAAAATGAAACCAAAATGAAAACGAAAATGTGTGCCCCTAAAAATATTTGCACCTTTGCCATCCCAAGTTTGGGAAACACAACATTAACACATTTCAGTAAATACATCTTCTGTTAAAATATTTGGCTTTCGCTGAAGACTGTGTGTGGGGGGTGGGGGGGATCCCTCAGTGGACCAAGCTTTTGGGTGAGTGTGGCATTTCTGCCTGATGCCTTCTCCAAATATGGCTCCAAATATTTGTCTCAACAACAAAAATAATTTGGTTTCTCTAATTTGTGATCAAAGGTCTATCAAGACATCTTGGAATCCGGGTGTAAAATCCCCCTGAAGAGGGAAAAATATGACAAAAAATAAATAACTTTAAATTTGCAGTCCTTTACCAGCACCCCTAATTTGCTCCCTAAAGTAGCTGCCTCACTCTGCCTCATGGTAAATCTGTGCATAGGTCAATTACAGGTGAAACTCGGAAAATTAGAATATCGTGCAAAAGTCCATTAATTTCAGTAATGCAAATTAAAAGGTGAAACTGATATATGAGACAGACGCATTACATGCAAAGCGAGATAAGTCAAGCCTTAATTTGTTATAATTGTGATGATCATGGCGTACAGCTCATGAAAACCCCAAATCCACAATCCCAGAAAATTAGAATATTACACGGAACCAAGAAGACAAGGATTGAAGAATAGAACAATATCGGACCTCTGAAAAGTATAAGCATGCATATGTATTCAGTACTTGGTTTGGGCCCCTTTTGCAGCAATTACTGCTTCAATGCGGCGTGGCATGGAAGCTATCAGCCTGTGGCACTGATGAGGTATTATGGAAGACCAGGATGCTTCATTAGCGGCCTTCAGCAATTCTGCATTGTTTGGTCTCATGTCTCTCATCCTTCTCTTGGCAATGTCCCATAGATTCTCTATGGGGTCAGGTCAGGCGAGTTTGCTGGCCAATCAAGCACAGTACACTGTATACTTTTCAGAGGTCTGATATTGTTCTATTCTTCAATCCTTGTCTTCTTGGTTCCATGTAATATTCTAATTTTCTGAGATTGTGGATTTGGGGTTTTCATGAGCTGTACGCCATGATCATCACAATTATAACAAATTAAGGCTTGACTTATCTCGCTTTGCATGTAATGCGTCTGTCTCATATATCAGTTTCACCTTTTAATTTGCATTACTGAAATTAATGGACTTTTGCACGATATTCTAATTTTCTGAGTTTCACCTGTAGTTTGGCTACAGATCACAGGGTACTTGGATTTAAAACAATTAAAGCTTACATGGTATCTGGTAAGCCTATGCCAGTAGTGGCTGGTGCTGGTGCCACTGGGGGCTGCAGCAAAAGGCACCTTTCAGCATAAATTAGTAGGTACTTCACTCCAGCAGCACCTACAAGCTGCTCGAGCAGCAGTACACTGCCCAGCACTCCCTGTGGTGGGGGATTAGCTCCGCCACTCACCTGGCTTCCGTTGAGCCGATCCCCTGCCGTCAGCCAGATGAGTGGCAGAGCTGATTTCCCCACCTGAATAACCTGAAGCTGAATAATATGCAGATTGCCCCTGGCCCCATCTAGGGTGTGGCCGCCTGCCTAGTCTGGCAGGGCACCCCACTTTTTATACCCTTGAGTAAACAACTTCCGCATCTGCGCATCGCATACAAGCTAAAGTGTTACTTTAACGCCAAAGATTCCGATTTGATTCCATTTCCCATTTACATTCTAAAGACATCTGGCTTGCGGCCTTGGTTTCCGCTCCCCGTTGGGACATTCCTATAAGCAGTGCCACCATAAAATATCCTAAAGGCGTGGGGCTATCCACCAACAGCTGCAAGCTTCATTGGTAAGGCATGTAACTAACTGCTGTCTGTGCAAACCAACCGTGCTTTTTGGCTGTTTGAGGGCTAATGCAAATAATATTCTAACACCAACTCTTGCCTTTAATCAGAAACATCCCCAGAGCTTCAGCTATAAGATCCAGATGGCCCATTTGACAATTGTGCTTACAACAACCCCCCTGTATAATTCTGGACATGCATAAGACATTGTTCAGACCTCACCTTCACACTGAATGTCCTTTCCACTCCACACATTCAGTTAGTGCACTTTGAAAGTGCAAACATGACTAATGTTGGCACTGAATCCAGTTCAAACTGGTGCCACTCAGACAACAATTATTATTTGACCATCCAGCCATAATCGCAAAGCATCCCACTTCAGCAACAAAAGATTTCGCATGAACCCCTTTCCATGGAGAGACATAAGCAAACGTGCTAGTGAGCTCTGTGTCAGATACCATTAGCATGTCATAGCAGAACTCATGGAATCAGAAAAACACACAACCCAGACCATTGCTGCCTGATGAAAAGGGAGATGTGTTGCCTTATGCTCTGGAAGAGACTCAGTAGCTAGACATGCTGTCTCCAAGGACAGCAGATGGAAAGCAGACAGAACAGCTACCGCTCTTGTGTGTTGCTGAGTCTTCCAAGAGTTCCAAGTTGCTCATTCTCAAGGTACACTGTGGGCATGGCACTGTAATTGCTAAGTGACCTCTGGAAATGTGAGCTCCAGAGACTGAAACTTGTTAAGAGGCCAAATTCTCACAGTTCAAAAGTGTAAATCCACTGTTTTGTTCTAAGCTGGAACTGGGGGAAGGGAGACAGCTGCAAAATTGTTAGAGAGCTCGGGAGAATTTTCTTTATCTGCCTCAGCTACAGCAGAAGTGCACAGGTAAGCGGGCATTGCTAATTAATATTGTCCGGAGACATGGAGTTAAAGTTCCAAATAAAGAAGTTTATTTAGGAAATCCTTCAGGGCGATAAACTGAGACCTACATGCCTCATTGCTCGCTATATACAGGAAGAGGTGGAGAGAGAAGAAAGAAGTCTTTCTCTCCAAGGGAGAGAATGAAACCTGAGACTATAGGATTACCAAGGGGAAGCAAAGTAGAGAAAGCTTGGTCAGAGAGGGAATGCCTTTACTGACTGTTTCTACCACAAATGCCCCTAGTGGTCAATAAGCTTGCTGGTGCTAAGAGTCGATGCCCTGCAGGAGCTTCATCTCCAACAAAAATCATTGGCTGATATACTGCACAAGGGACACCCCTATGCGCACGTAAACACCTGTGATGGGGCTGTGCTGCAGGGCAGCAGTGCTCAACACTAAGGGCTTTGTCCACGTAGTTGTGTTACATCCCTTGAATATAATGGGTATTATGTTGCACAACTGCCTACACAGAGCCTTTACAACTAAGTGTTGATGCCCTGAGATGCAGCCCCATCACAGGTGTTTACACACACACACACGGCAGTGTTAAAGCCATCCTTGTCCTCTTGTGCAGTACATCATCCATTGGTCTATAAAAAGACAAACATTACCCCCCTCCAAAAAAAGAGGCTAATCATAGAAGAATTCATAGGATATTATTATTTTATTTTATTTTATTTTATTAGATCACTTGAGGAATGAAGAAGATGGTTCCTCTCAAGTTTTAGACCATATTCCTCAGGAGCACCTATATTTCTGGCCAACTCACTGGTTTTATACATTATGAACAGAACGACATATAATAAGGAGCGCAGGGTTGCCACTGAAAATGGCAACCCATGCTGAGTCCTTTTTACCACAACTTTTACTACTACTACTACTACTACTCCTTACGAAAGAAGTAATTCAGATGAACTCTGCCCTCATGTGATTTGTTGGAGAGATGGTTTAACTAACTGTCCCCGACTGCAGCAGAATGGCTCACATGAAGGAAATGTACGGCTCATCAGGAATATCAGGAGACATGCTTCAGTGTAAAGGAGTTTACTGGAAAATACAAATTTAGATAGTTAAAAGACAAATTTAAATACAAATTTAGACTGCAGCCAGCTACCTCATGGTGCTGGGGAGGAAGTAGGATGTCTCTCTCAGGTGATAGAATGAAACCTGGGAATATCTGTCTACCAATTGGGGACTCAGAGCAGAGACAAATGGGGGAAATAGAGAGGGTTCCCTAGTGGTCAATACCCCTAGTGGTCAATAGGGTTGCAGATGCAGAGAGTTGATTCCTTCTGGAGCTTGCATCTCTGACATGATGAAGGAATAGTACACTGGAGGGAGACGTGCACTCACAGTGTGCTCAAAACTTTATCACATGTGGAAGGCCAGCTGGTGAAAATGTTATCTGATGGGATCCTATGCTGTTTTCCAGTGGAAGCCAATGATGTGAAGCAGTGGCAGGGAAACTCACAGACTTTGTAAACATGTCAAGATAGCAGGTAAGTTGTGCTACATATTATGAAGGGAGAAGATTTTGGTAATTGTTCCACATTTCTTATTATGTATCGTTCTGCTCTGAAGACCAAGCAAAATGTTACATTAAGATATTTGTGATTGATCTCCCAACTTTTTAAAAATAAAGCAGCTGCAAAGGGGTTTACTTTGATCAGAGAAGCATCATGGATATAGCTCATACAAATGGAAGAAAGGAGGATATAAAAAGTACTCCAGAGTCCACTGAAGAGTCACAGAGGACTTTGGGGCACATTCCTACTTGATACAATGCCTGGTCAGGTGGTTCTAGGCACTGTGAGCCAAGTTGGTAGCAGCAGTACAGTGCTTATTGGAACTGGGCCATGACCATGGCCCAACCCTGGCTGTCTCTGACACCAGCCATAAAGGAAAGTGTTATAAGTACCATGTGGCTTTAAAAGAGCCAAAAGCATGTATCCAAGGAAAGTGTCATGGAAGCAGACAAAAGAGACCAGTAACAATCATGAGTTTTCACTTGTGCAGAACTACATTTTTTAAAAAGGCTACAGGATGTGCATTTGAATAGGATGTTTCTCAGAACCATCAATCAGTGGCACATTTACACAGAAGGTATTCTGAGAGCAAATCAAGCTGTTCTTTTTGGCGACACCATGCTGAACACATTCCAACAACAAATGAAAAGGTTCTGCCGGCAAAACAAACTTTCACACCAGGAGAGTCACGGCTACTATTTCATTCTCTGCAGAGATTTATGACATGAAGACAGGAAATGTCAAGGCGCAAGAATGTCATCAACTGGAAATCTAAAACCTAGTGGAAATTTGGGGAGTGCAAGTGGCACCAGTGAGGATTCCTCTGTGGAGAAGATTTGTGTAAACTGAATATCTATCCTTAACTTTCCTGGGACTCAAAACACTGCCACACTGGTCACAAAGAGTAAAGGCAACTTCAGAACACCTCAGACTCTGCAGGGGGTTTCTATAAACCAGTGCATACAAATGCACATTCAGTGTGTTCCTTTCTGGTAACATGCTTAAAGGAAAATGCATATCATGGAACAAGAAGGGACTGATCCAGGCGATACTACCCCTCCACTGCTGCTACAAACCAGTCCAGGAGATATGCAAAAAAACAGGCACATTTTGATGTCTTTCCCAGACATCCTAACATCCTCTTGGAGTGTTCTTTTATTTTGTGGGGGATATTATGAACTATTATCCGATCACATAAAGAGTGGTGGTTCAAATGATGCCCTCCCCCAACACAAACACGTGATAAAAGGAATAAACTGGGAAGATATCAAGACATCTTGGAAAGATGTCAGGATGTGTGCACTCTCAGCACGCCCCCTTCTTGATTGTGTAGGCTGTGTCGCAGGAGTGGATATGGACTGAATCAGCTCATCTACCATTCCAAGCAAATGCTAAATAATACAGGGGTTTTGTTTATAAACCTCTAGCATACTTCCTAGTATTACTTAGAAACAATCCCTGAAGCAGCTCTTTTCACAATAAGGCTACGAAATGATCTCCATATGGACAGTGACACCATACTTCAGCAGCCACGAAGAGGCAGCCCTTCTTCTTGCAACCATAGAAACATAAGAAGAGCCTGGCTAGGTCAGGCCAATGGCCCATCTAGCCCAAAACAGCCTGTTTCTCACAAGTGCCCAGCCAGATACTTTTAGTCAACCCACAGCAGGGCAGGAAGGCAACAACCCTCTCTTGCTGTTTGTTCCTAACCCTCAGAAACAAGTATTGAGAGGAACCTGTAGTTTCCATTTAGCTGTGATGGGTTAATACCCTTTGAAAGACCTGTCCTCCATGACTTTTTGAAAATCTTCTAAGCTAGTGGGCGCCACCACATCTTGTGGTAGTGAATGCCAGTCCTTGTGTAGTCCTTGTGTGAAGAAGCACACTCTTTTGTCTGTCCTGAATCAGTTTCTTTGTGGGTAGGGGGAGAGAGGGAGGGAGGGGGGAGAGAGTCACTCTACACTATGCATAATTTTGTAAATTGTCATATTCCAACCACCCAGTTTTAAAGTTTCTGTAGAGCACACCATTTCCCACACAGGTAAAGAAAAGTAACTAATTAGGGACTGAGTCCATAATATTATTGTCACCTCTTGTTTGCTTCATGGTTGTATTTTGTAATGAGGTTTGGATTTAGAGATAGAACACAACCAGCCAACCAACCAACCAACTAACCAACTAACTAACCAAGTATGTATGTATGTATGTAATGTAATGTAATGTAATGTAATGTAAGTATTGAAATGGAGCGGCAGTGTTTTCTCTACTTATTTACTTACCTAAACAAATTTGTAGACCACTACAAACTTCTATCTCTGGGCAGTTTACAACAACATAAACCAAATTAAGACAAAAATAAAAACCTTAACACAATTTAAAAGCACAATCAAGTTTAAAAGCTTGGGTGAAAAACTAGTCTTTCAGGACCTTTTCAAAAGTTGCCATATATCCTTGTCCGCTGGAATTTCACTGTCCTTGTCGCTATCAAAATCTACCTCAGTGAAGGTCAATTATCTTGGCAGGTGTGCTAATGCCCATGCCTGTGTTAGCTAATAGCTGACATAGAGGAACTCAAATGCACAGTATAATGACACATGCACAAGCCCTACCACCATCTCATGCCTTGGTGAATTTTTACCTGTAGTCTAATGAGCCAAGAGGCAGGCAGCATTGCAGCATGTAGGGGCAGAGCTGTAATTGTGCGCATGGGTTCCAAGAATCCATGAGTAGCTGCTGCTGCTGCTGAGGCCGCCACCAGGAGACACTACACTCGCCCTGTCAGGCAGTTGGTGGCAGCCCCCCTGTGCGGTGCCCTCCCGTGCGGCACCCTCCCTTGTGGCGCCCCTTCTCTCCTGTAGTGCACTGCAGTGCATTCCTGATAGAACAGCTTGGGGTAGGACTCCCCGCAGTGCCCCTTCTCTCCTGTCTCACAGGTACACTGTGGACAGCTGAATGGCAAGGGCAGGGCAGCCTATCCTGGGTGGCTCCATCAGGGAGGTTGCTGCCACTGTGCATGCAAGGCGGGACAGAAGGGGCACCGCGGGGAGGGCACTTCAGGGGAGGCACAGCCACCACCGGGATGGGGGGGGGCAGCCTGGACATGGGCCACCTATGCCCTCCCTACATCACTGGCAACATGGGAAAGGCACGCAGAACTGTAGGTCTGATGCTGTGCCATAGCCAGGCCCACAGGCCATCTTGATTCTGTCCTGGAGTACTACAACATGCTGTGGCCTGCCTATGCATGGATTGCCTCCCCTCCCCAACTGCTCTTTCTGTTAGTAACTTACTAACCTAATTGGAAAATGAATCTCCAGTAATGACAAGACACACTTGATACCACACAAAAGTGACTGCAACCATATAGAGGTGCACTTAAACAACTCTTATTTTGAAACTTAGCTTTTGTTATTGTTGCAATCCAGTTATGCTTATTTCCAAAATAAAATTAAAGCAAAACACATTAGCTCCCCCCTTCTTTAATAATCAATTTATTACATCCATTTATTAAATTTCTGATGTAATAATCAGAAACCAATCAAATGCAATAGAAAGGGCCACATGAGATCTATTCTACATTTAATTTGGTTTTTTTAAGATTAAGCACCTGCTTCTTGTCATTCCATTTTCTTGAATGCATACATATCTTCCAAAGCGCAGTCTTTTTCTCAAGCAGACCAATTATCTCAAATTTTTAAAATAACAGATCAAAAAGAATGTGTTTTGAATACATATGATGAAACAACCAAAGGTCAGCACATATAGTCAGGGGCTCTGTGAGAGAGGACTTTTGAAAGACAATCCTCTAGGAAATTATGCTTTTAAACTGCTGGTTTTGTATGTGCATATTTCTCTCTCCAAGGGTTTATAAATGAGGCTTTCTTTAAAGATATACAGTATGTCTTGTTCTGCTTTGATGTTGGCCTTTTATTTTCATTGGGTTTCCAAGCTGGGTGGTGTTTTTAATGAATCAAAAAGCAATACTGGTCCCAACTGGTGACTTTTCCTTTGTAATGAAAATCTAAGTAAGTGTATTTGGAGTAAGATATTGTGACTGGATACAGCTTGACACACAGGTGGGAGAAGAAGGGGAATGTAAGGGAAACCATTTCACTTCTCTGTGCTTTGAGGCTGAATCCTTCAGTGGGCTGGTTTTGAAGGAACTTTCTGAGTCAAACACCATGGTGGCACAACCCATGTGTATGCAGGGCATCCCAAAGTCCTATAAAATGAGATAGAATATTTGTCCCCTACCAACCAAGCAAAGAGGCACTTTTTAAAGTGATGACTTTCTTATATTTAGCAGGGGAGAGCAACTGTCCCTGTTCAACCCAGGCTAGCACTTGTCTAGTGGTTGTTGCTAGGCTCTTCCTTATGTGTCTTTTAAGAGTATAATCACTTTTGGGATAGGGAACGATCTTCTCATTGTTTTTAACCTGAAAAGTACTATATAAACATTATAAATACTAATAATAAAACACAGCATGGGCAGTGCTGAATTCTTCCCCCACCTGCACATTCCTCTCCCAAAATGGCTTCTCTCCAGATCTGTTTCTCCTATTTGGGCGCTAAGATCAGAATGAACCTATGCGAGGGTGGGAGGGGGAATGGATGGGAAGCAGTTTCAGCTGTAAAAGTGTAGGCAGGCAACTTCTTCCACACACTAATGCTGTGCTTTAAAAACAACAACAACAACAACAACAACCCATGCACCCTAGGGATGTGCATGGACCGTTTTCCACAGTTTGGTCTGAATTTGGACCAAACTTGGACCAATCCTCTGGTCCGCAATCCGGCGCAAACCGGTTCACTGGTTCAAGCGGCTATCTGTATGTTTAAAAGTTGCATGTAATAAAGGGAATAAAGTTTAGGGCAGCTGGTGAGGGCAGGTGGTACTGGAGGGTGGGGCGGCAAGAGTGAGACACCTTTAAGAACTTATGAGAATGTGATGGCAGCTGACTGGTCTAGTACTGCTCCTGGAAGCTGCAGAAGGGCTTCTCTCGGCAGCTTGGCTGCACGGTGGTGGTGCAGCTGCTGGCTCGGCACTCACTCACCTGGCTCCCGCACATGGATCTGCAGCTTCATGCATTCAGACAATCAGAAACACTTACCTCAGCTACCTTTACCTGAGGTTTGACATGATATCTGAATAGGACCTCTGGCTTCCTATAGAAGCAAAGCTGAGCAAAGAATGCTTGCGCAGTAGAACATTTCCCCACCACTTTCCTCTCCTTCACTTTCTCTTCCATGGCATCCCCCTCTTCCTTTTCAAATCAATTGAGTGTGGGAAGAGGAGGAATGGGGATGGTGGCAGAGATGGGTGGTCAAAGTCATCCCAATAATCTGCTGCTAAATTTAGGTATCCTTTTTAAAAGATTTGACAGCTTCATAGAAGATAGGTCTGTTAATGACGATTAGCTATGATAGTTAAATGAAACCTCCATGTTCAGAGACAGTGTATTTCTGAATGCTAGAGACCAACGACAAACAATGGTAGGGGGGCAGCTGTTGCCTTCATACTCTGTTGGGAGTCTCTTAGAGATATCTGGCTGCTCACTGTTCAAAACAGGAAACTGGATTAGGACACTAATCTAATCAAGCAAGGCTCTTTCTTTGTTCCTATGTGTGTGCACCCACCAAACAGAAAACGTAGGCTAGGCTTTTACCAGCAAAGATGGGAAGAAGAACCTTATTGTTGTTAGTATGTGTTAACTACAAGATGTCTGATGGTATCTGAAGCTCCTTGTATTGTAACTGTTAATTCTTGAATGTTAATAATCTCTGGAGAAGCAAGGTGTCTTCAGTTGTGAAGACTAGAGGAAATGGCAGTTAGTGGTGTGCACAAATCTTTTTTTTTTTTTTTTTTTGCTATTTGATTTGATTACCTCAGATCAAATTGCAAAATAATCAAGGTGATTCATCTAAATGGCTGACCATAGCCAGCCGGTTTGATGAATTAAATCAGAAATTTGAGAAAAAATCTCAAATCACCCATAGGGAACAATGGGGAACTTGAAACTAGGGAAACCAAAGTGGGTTGAGTGGCAGGGCATGACCCAATCTACCTACCACCTAACCCACAAAACAATCAGGCAAACAGATGATTTTTAAATATGTTTTTGAATTATTATCTGGGTCAAAATTTTGAGCTATATTATCCCAGATAATTAAATTTTTTATTAAAAATCACCAGATTGCCCAAATCAATAACAAGCCAACCAAGAAGCAAGGAGATCAGAAGCCAATTGGAAGTGAGTGTCAAAACCAGTCAGCAAGGGGAAAACACAACTCCAAAATTTGCTCTCAGAACATTCAAAACGTTCCAACTCAGAATGGGGTTATTCTGTCCTTAGTTTGAAACAGGACCTTCATTTGAAGGGTGTTCTGTTTCTATCTCAAAACACCTGAAATGGCCCATTTCAAGTTAAAATGTTTCTAGCTCAAAACATTCTGCACATCCCTATTTGAAAGCATTGATTTTACAATGACTGTTTTCTCATTTTGTAATATTTAAATAATTCTCATTTTTTTTTCATCACAATGTTGTAGTATGTAATTTTTTTTTTTTTAACTTTACTACAGATATATAGATTGTCCCTTTCTAGGAGTAGCCTTTTTGTCAGTTTGTTGTAGCACTCCCTGTGTTGTTTGTATCTGATATTTTCTGATCCAATGCAGTTCACCCTTCCCCTTTGACTGGTTTGTTGAGCCTTCAGATATGTGTGCCAAGTTAAATTGCACTTGTGCTATGTACATAAAACTATCTCTAGCATAAACACAATTTTATTAGTGCAAACAGGACCCAGTTTCAAAATGTGAATCCAGTAGCTGTGATCCAATGCAGAGTTAAGCCCACCTCAGTTCACTAATTTCAATGAGCTTAAGTGTACTTATGTTGGATTGTGGCCAATGTGTGCAGTGGCCTCATTTTTCCTCCCTTTTTGAAGACCATCGCCTACATTTTGATCTCTCTTCAGCTTTTGTAATACTGAATCTCACTGCTATTCTGCAGCAGAATGACTTGAGTATTGTTGGCCCCAAACCACCATCTGCCCTGGATGCCTGCCCTTTAAAACTGGCACTGGTTTTTCTCTGATTGTTAATTTTGGCAACTTTTCTGAGCTAATTTGAGGATTCTTTTTTTTATCTCAAAATGACTCTGTGTATTCCTACATCTCTCTAGAAAAGACAGCTGTCTCTGTCTTCAGAGTTTCTAAATAGTTATCCTTGTGAAGGCATGAGAGAGAACAATAAAGGAAAGGAAGAATGGTCTGAAGGCCAAACTATACATTACATCCTATCCAATGTTAGCTCAACAACCATTTCTGTGCTCTAAAGCATCCCTGGGAGAGGACAGTTTTTGAAGCAGAGAAGTCAGGGGAGAGGTGCTTAACTCTTCACCCTCTCACGATTTTTTGTTCTGAATCTCCTCCTCCCAACTGCTTCCATTATTTACTTAATACACCTTTATCCTGTTTTATCAGCAACACAGCCTCAAGAGGTTTACAACAGTGGGATTAAAACAAGAAAATACAATTTAACAACACATACTCTCATTGGTGTTCCAGGCCCATCTTTTCCTCACAAATATTGGTCTAGAATGCAGGGGCAAAAACAGTGGGTGGTGGGTGGCGAGGGAGAGAAAGCCAGATTTGTAGCTGAGATCCAGATACACTGCTCCACCTGAGAACTGATTTGATCTCCTCTGCAAAAATAAATTTCAGACTCTACTCCCCTCTACTTCCTTATTCTTCAGTTTTCTTAGTTAAATAGCATGCATATTAATTCGGTTTTTAGAATCTATTCATATATTTTGAAGAATTTTGTTTGTATGAAGTACCAAAATTTGCATACACAACCCTGCCACTGAAATTAGCTGAATACACAACTTTATATATTGGAATAAACTTGGTGGATTTTTTAAAAAAATGTATTTTTTAGAAGATATTCTGAATATCATACTTCCCAATTATCTATAGATACCAAATTTTGCATGAACAATCCTGCCACGGAAATTAGTTGAATACCCTACTTTTTACACCAAAATATGGTGGGGGGAAGATTTTTTTAAAATATATATTTTTAGAAGAAATGCAGAATACAACCATATTTTAACTGTTATTGTTCTCAACAGATTTTTAACACAATTGGTCAATAATTCCCAAATAACATTGTGCTCAAGATAAGCAGATATTTCTCAGATTTACATTTACTTTGATTCAAATTTATCAAATATATGCTAATTATTCAATTAAATGAATACTGTTTGAAATTGAAATCTTACAAATGGCAAACTGTTTTTACTTCCCTTTTGCAAGCAAATTAATGAAAAACTCTATTACATATATTCAATTGCTTGAATTCCCCTATCAGGGTAATCTAGGCAAAATGACATTGCCTTCTCCATGATGGGTCTCACCTACTAGCAGTTAAATATTTGTACAATGCAGTAAATATCAATTTCTCTTATGTAAATATTTTGTTGTTTTTAGTAAAGGCTTCCATTATTATATTTAAAGTATATACACTTCAAAGGCAAGTGCAGGCCAAGAGGCAAAGAATCATCAAACTAGTTTGTGATCCCAAAGAACATTTAGCCTTCTTCTTGAATAGCAGTCCTCCATGATGCACAGCAAATTTCCTTTGAGACTGAGGTGTTTTTCAAAACACAGTTTGTAAGATGGCACATGTATTAGCTGTTAAAAGGGAAAAAATAAGTCACATTTAACTGGGGTAGTGCAAACTCCCTGCTTGAGCCGAAGCAGCTTTTTGGATCCCAGCCTAATTGCCCAGAACTTTCCAGATGCAAGGGCTAGAAGTTACTGGGTAGAACTGTGTTTCTCCATGAAATTGAATATTTGGATCCTAGTTTCAGAAACCAATAAACTTGTAGCACAGACAGGTACTTAAAACAGCAGCTAAGTTGAGTAGATCAAGGCGTCACAAAGTGATGAGGAAAACAACTTTCAAGAAAATGAGAAGACCAAGTTGTTTCACCAAAATCCATGGTCCACCTATTATTTATTTATTTGTTACATTTTATACCAGCCCATCCAGTGGCTCTGAGAACAGGTATCTGGGCAGTGTACAACAACATGTATCTCCTACCCTTCAACCTGCCAGCATCTGCCAAGTCCCACACAAGTACCAGAATTTTGAAATCAAAGTTAGCAGGCTATCCTGTTGCCAGCTGAGTCAGGGTCTCCATAAATGCACCAGACCATGGACAGCTCTTAGAGCCAGAACCTCAGCAGACACCAAGGAAAATAACAGAGCTGGGTAATGCAGCACAGAACAATGCTGCTGTTTCAACAAAGTCTGGATGACTTCTCTATATGCTGCCTTTATTGATCTCAAGGCAGCATTTAACTCCATCTCACGTGTCAAATTATGGGAGAAGCTGTACGCCTCCACCATTGACTGGCGCCTGCTGTATCTCATTCGAACTCTGCACCTAGACACTTCACTCAAGGTGAGATGTAGTCCACAAGGTCACTTTACAAGTGCTGTTCTAAGGGCATCAAGCAAGGATGCATCTTGGCCCCGCTCCTATTCAATTTCAACTCAATGGTGGCCCAGCTCAGCAATACTGATTTTCACCCCACAAAGCTCACAGGGAGACATATAGCCACCCTACTATATGCAGATGATGCAGCCATCCTCTCAAGGACTCCCATTGGCCTCAGAAAGCATTGAGGGCCCTGATGTTGCACTGTAAGGAAAATTGTTTGGAAATCAATTATCACAAAACTAAAATCATGGCCTTTGCTAGGAGGCCCAAGATCCACTCTTGGAGGATTGAGGGACATAAGATCAAATAAGTGGCTCATTTTAAGTACCTGGGTATAGTCTTTCATTCCAATGGCTCTAGAATAGCCCATGGAGAACATGTGGCCTTAAATGCACAGAGAAGCTCCTCCGCCATTCTTCAATTTATGTGTAGAAGAGGAGGTCACTACTTTCCCGCAGCTCTTGAACTGTTTCAAGCCAAGTCATTAGCTCACCTACTCTATGGCACTCAAAGGGTCTTTTTCCCAGTACTGTGAGCCTGGAATGTATACAATCCATGTTCTTGAGGGCAGCGCTCCATGTACCAAGATGTGTCTCCAGTGCCACCCTACTCCTGGAGACAGGCCAGATCAAGCTTGAAGCTAGGGTGTAGATGGCTACTCTCTCTTATTAGCTTAGACGATCCTTTTGCCCAATTGGTCTTGCCCCTCTAACCCTGCATGATGATTATCAATCTAGTTGGGCTCAGGCAATTGAGGTGAAATTAGCTTCCCTGGGCCTCTCCCCACTGTCGCTTCTCAACATGGGCTACGATCAGGCAAAAGCAACTATTAAGCAGTGCATTACAGACACTGAGCACCAAACGGACCTCAGTAGTGTCTCAAAACTTTATATCAGTGAGGAGCTTAGATATACTGCCTCTCCTGCTGCATATCTGGAGGTCCCAAACCACAGAAGGGCGTTCACTTTGGCTCACTGCCGTGGTGTCCCTTCAGCAGTGCTAGAGGGCCATTACAGAAAGATCCCACTTGCAGAGCCTGTGTGTCCCTGTGGCTCAGAACAGATCGAAACTATTGAGCATGTCCTTCTATACTGCCTGTTTTATAGAGACATTCGTGTCGCCTCTATTCTCCCATTGCTAAGCAAGTTCCCGGGATGTTCGAGACAATTCTACAGTTTTCTCTGGCTTTCTGACTCTAACCCTGCCATTACACATAGCGTTGCCAAGTTCTGTGTGGCTGCAATCAGCATCTGTCGAAGGATGATAGGCTGTGAGGCCCCTTAAACCGATTCTTGATGACTTTGGATTGACCTTGACCTTGCCCATGCCTCCATACCTATTGTTTTATTGCATTGTACTGCATTTTATTGTATTTTACTACATTACATTGTTTTCCTTTCTCCCCTCTTTTTTATAATTTTAATTTTAGAATTTTTAAAATAATTTTTTAAATAAATTTTTCAATAATTTTAAATCTGGACTTTTACAATTGTATGCTCCCCTTTTATTTTTTCTGGGCATTTCTATAGTAGAAACTGTATCATATTATCATTATTTCATTTATTTTAGCTTTAGTAATTTTAGCTTTTTAGCTTATTTAGTTTTAACGAGTATATTCTATCTATTTTACTTTTTAAACTGCAATCATTCTTAGTTTTAGCCTTTTGATGATATGTACTAATATGTATTTTAACTTGCCTTTTTAAATTGCAATCATCCTTAATTTTAGATTTGTCAAATTATATACCATCACATCTTCATAACAACATCATATAATATGTAATTTTTAACCTGTATCAATTTTATGCTGGTCTCTAACCGTAATATGATTGTGATTGATGTTTCAACAAAGTCTGGCAGCAGATGGACAGTTCTTATATAGGGGTGTGCATGGAACCGCCAACTGCGGTCTGGCAGTGGGGTGGGGGGGTACCTTTAAGAGCGGCGGGGGGGTTTACTTACCCCTCCCGCCGCTTTCCCGCTCTGTCACCGTAATCCTTAGAGTAGGGTGCAAAGGACTCCTGGGAATTTTTACAAGTAACGTCAGGAAAGGGGTGGCAGGGAGGTGTCCTGCCTCCCCAATTACTCTAAGGATTACAGCGACAGAGCGGGGAAAGCGGCGGGAGGGGTAAGAAAACCCTCCCGCTGCTCTTAAAGGTACCCCCCCACCCGAACCGGACAGCCCAGGTCCAGTCCGGAGGCTTTTTAAATGGCCTCCGGACCGGTCTGGGCCAATCCCTATTCTTATATTGGCTGCCTAGGCAGGGTGAATTGGCTCCACCCCTTTCCTTAGAAAGGCTCTGTTCTTCAAAGGGGCCTTGCCCAATTATTCAAGGAATGGCTGTGAGTTAGAGGATGAGGTACAGCTGTATCTTCAGGCTGAGGTGGAGATGCTGACTTGGGCTTTCTTCTGTGGGGAGTTCTAGTGACAAGGGGCCACCCAATGTCTGGATCCTAGATTTTTCCCAGTCTTTCTCATCCCCTGAACTCTCTATCTTATCCTCCAAGTTGAGAGTGGTTTACTGGATCTAGGATCATGACACAGGCTTGCCTATAAGTCTATATGAAAACATGAACAAAATATAAAGGCACTAGTATGGTATATTGACCTAGACATCTGGCATATTACTGGATGATGTGGAGGCTAAAAGGAAGTTTGATTATATCTGTAAACAAAATTACAGTTCCAGCCTCTCTCTCTTTGTCTGGCTTAGTATCATTAGTGTTGTCCTTTGTTTATCTCTCTCAAAGCAGCTGTCTGTCTTAATGCAGAAGTTACAACAGCCTTCCACAATAATTGACAATAATTACTCTTGCTATTCATTCTCAAGTGTTCAGACTTTAGCTCCCCCCCCCTTTTTTTTTTGTTGTGTACCAAGGAGACAGCATTGTTCTTTGTGCAATTATGGGAGCCCTGGCAATTAGCTCTGGCTCATTATTGAACACTTGTACTTTGAAAGCTAGGTGAGAAATGTTGAACCCAATTCTGCCGTGTTAGATCCTTGCTGCGGATCTAAATTCGCAAAGATTTCTCACTACTGCACTGCAGCTTTGTCTGAGTCATAGCTGAAAGCTGATCCACTTAAAGTCAGCTGTGGAGCATTTCACTTGTATTTCAGCTGATGTTTACTGCTAGATTTTTTAATCATATCGATCTAAAAGATAGTTTTTGAGATATGGTTGTGCTCTTGCATGAAACAGAATCTGGGACTAGGTTATACAGATGAAGAAGTGACACACTGCAGAGAGGGTCAGATTCTGTTCTAAATGGTTCCCAATGAGTTCTATGGGATGCTATAATGCTCGATACGAGAAGTGTGCATACAAGCATAATGCTCTCCCATAAGTGATCTCTTCCATATACAAGTTCTCCAGTCACACACCTGCCTGTCATCATACAGGCATTTCACAAATACAGAATACTATTTATTATATTGCGTATTTGAAGCGCTCAAAGCACTTCACATGCTTCCTTGGTAATTCTTACAACAGCCCTATAAAAATCACAGTTCTCTCTATATCCCAGATGGCAGGTCTGACACCAAGGGAACAGTGATTTCCCTAAAAGGCCATCCATCTAGCGAATTCTTGACCATGGTGAGATTTTAGGTTCACATTCATAACCACTACATTACTCTGCTTGGTGTATTCTCTACATAACAGCCAGCACTTATGGCCAATTCACACTTCCACCCCCCCCTCCTGCTTCTAAGAAATCCCAAGTCATCCTCAGCAATGTACATTCATGCAATCATGTGCAGAAACATGTGCAAATTGGACAGCACAAAGAAATAGCCAGGAGCATTTTTCACCACTGTGGCAGCATGTTTTCCAGCCACTGAAATAGCAGGAGTCATTACTGACTCAATCCATATACCTTACTAATTGTGTCACACTTTCATCTTCTTTTTTTTTAGTGCATATTTGAGGATAATGGGACAGAATTCTTTGCATGTAGGACAGAAGTCCTGTGTGAGCCAGCCATCAGTGACCATCATTCAACAATTCTAAAATGATAGTATAGGTTGACTCTGGCTGATGAATGTTCAATAAATACATGTACATTTGAGTTTAAGGGAATAATTTTGGTATAACATATATGCAAAAAGAGAGGTGTGTCCATTGAGCAATCAAGGGGACATAGCCATCCTGATCCAATGGAGATGCACAAAGCACCAGGAGCCATGTTCCCAGAGTCATTTCTTTAAAAAGACTAAAATCCTAACAAATAGCTGTTTTGTGTGGAAGGGGAAGGGGGGCTGACTCCAGCTCCCCACTCTTACCCTGCAAACAGCTGATCATAGAGAGTTTAGGTATATATTTTTAAGTCTCTGTGTGTATGCTCAGCCCTGCCTGTTCATCTTCTCAGGTTGCTGAATTTTGCAATCCATGCCAGATTTTATGCCTTCTTTATACTTGCAGGGAATCACAGAAAACACCCAGTGCTAATCATAAGCCCTTATGAGGTATAGGGGTGTTTGTTTCCCTAGGCCTAGCATCACTCCAACAAATGAGAGATGCAGAATTTCAATGTCCTCGCATGTAGTTCTTTTTTCTGCTTGTCACCCTGACCCAAGTTATTTTCCCACTGGGCTTGAGTTAGGGTTTCCATTGACTTGAGTTAGGGTTTCCATTGACCCTCTCATAGCCTTGGGTCAGTTCTTGAGGTTCCTGTTTCGATACACCTCCTCCATTTTTCTCCTCACTTGCATATCCCCGGGTGCCCTTCAATTCATTCATCATCTGAAAGTTGGCTTTGCGTCCATATCCTGTGTTTGTTAGCCCCTATTCTGCTTAGAAGCTGCCTTATGTCTCAATGTGGGGAACGCCCAATTGTAGTACTAATTTTGACTCCTCTGCCAGAGGCTTTACCAGTGGAGTGCAGCATCCAGTCCTGGCTCAAGTTGTAATAGTTTGAACTATTGAGAAATAGTCCAGTCCCGACTCAAGTTCTAAAAGCTTGAACTGTTGGGAAATAGTTCAAGCTATTTCTCAAGAGACCCAGAATTAAGGCTAAATGCCTTCATTCCAGCTCATCAGGAAAGTATAGGGCATACAATTCAAAATGGAATATCCTTTATTTTCCCTGGAGTTGCCTGTTGTTAGCTAGTCTGCACAGGTGAAGTCTTTTCACTGCCTCAGTTCCTGTCATTAGCTTGTTACAACACATGTTGCAGATCAAACTAGCTGCAGTTCTATTGGAGGATGCCCACCGGCAATTCATGACCAATTGTCCCCAAATCAGACAATGTCCTGCTGTGTACTGCTTTTCCTTCACCAGTTGGAATAATAAAGCATATCTATCCAGACGGAATGAGCTTCTTGGGTTTTTTTATTTGTTTGCTTGCTTGCTTTCCTAGTCATACATCAATCTGCTAGTCAGCCAGAGCGGCATTGTAACCAGGCAGCTTCAAATCAGTTGTCTAGCAAGCCTCCATAGACTACTTAAAAAAATTAAAATGGCAGTTGTTTACTCTCTACTTTAGGAGACTGAAGGATAACATAGTTTCCAGAACTGGAGAGCTCTGTGTGCCAAGAGTCCATGCCTATGAGACTGGGGGATAGCTTATGCATGTACAACTTAAATGCACATAGGCTGTGTGTCCACACATAGCCCATAATATATGAAGACCAGGAGCAGGGCAGTGGGTGTAGTCATGTTCCCCTCAACAGGCTTGGCCTGTACAGCTTTCTAGTGTATCAACGGGCTAATGATTTATAAGGGACACATAAGAAAAAATAAAGGTAAAAGGAAGTTGCTGGGGCATATGCCCCTAGTCTAGATTTGGGTATGATTCATCCACATCTCCAGCCTAAGCTTTGACAATGCCTTGACAATGAATAACACTAGAAATCTCAATGAACAATTTGTTTTGCTCAAGACATTAACATATTTTTCTGGAGACTGTGTTGGAGTTCCTTTAAGGTTAAGAAATTAGTCTTATCTAACATACACTTGTAAATCTGAACAAAACGTCATCATTCCTTAAGTTATTAGGTTTAAATGAGAACCAAATATATTAAAATGTATGTTATAGTAATGAAATTGGGGAAGGAATGGAGATTATGCTCCTTTATTCCTTCATTAGTTTTGATGGTGACTATATCCAACCATATTGAATTCTTTATAGACCCAAGATCTAATTATTTCCAGTTTCTTTCCTTTTAACATCCTTCTCACAGAAGTTAATTATGCCATATCCTTGACCATTTCTCTTTGTTTTAAGGATGCAAATTGCATAGAGAAATTAAATTAGAGGGCAGATCAGGGTTATTCTGTTGAAATTTAGTTAAACAAACTGCTGAAGCATGATGTAAGGGTTTGGCAGTGCTTTGGGTTGACCCTTGCATAATTATGATCCATCTGTTCTTTCCCAAAATGTGTATTTATCTCTCAAGCAAGTAGCATACTGAAGTGAAGAGGCAGCCTGTGTGTATTAAGGTTTCCTGGTTAATACAGGCTGATAGAAAAACCTTTTTGCAGGGGATAATTTTTACAATATAATGTTGTGCTGTCTCTTATGAAAAATAATAAGCCTTTCTATCAGCTTTGGTATGGCAAGGAGGCAGAGATGGTGGGGGCGGTGGGGGGCAATGAATACTAATGGGCAATTTTGCTGCTCTTTGTCTAAAACTATTTTGGAATGTACTTTGAGTCACTCCCATTCTCATTGTGAGGGGAAAGCGAAGCTGAAACTGGTTCACCCAGTCTGAGAAGGAAAGAGTGTGTGGAAAGAGCTGAAAGCACACAGCAACTTGCATTTTCTATTTTGGTGGGAGTGTGGGAGGATTAGATTTATACTGCTTGGGAATTAGGTCCTGTTTGTATGCTTTGTAACCATGTCTTTAACACAAATGGGGGTGGGGGGATTATGGAAGAAAGACACATTTGAAACAGAAAAACAAAAAGGAGAAAAAACTTTCTCAAAGCACCACCATTTTATTGTGCCCATTTCGGAAGAATACTTGATCAGAGCTGCCTGAATGCTTTGCACAGATCAAGGCTTTTCCCCTGTTCAGAATATAGCAATTAGATTGCAGCAAAGTGTGTGACCCCTACTAACTTTGCAAAGAGAGACCTTTTAACATAGTGATTCTCTTTATTTAGCAGGGGGAGAGTAACTGGCCCTATCCACCCCCAGCACAGTGCCTCCAGTGACTGTTGCTGGTGTCTATCTTACACTTCTTTTTAGGTATCCATCTTATTTATTTGTTATTTCTCTGTGTAAACCACCTGAGCCATTTTGGAAGGGCAGCATAGAAATTGAATAAATAATAATAATAATTCAGCCCTTGAGGCAGGATTCTTCCAAAAGGCCTAAAGCTCATTGTTAGCCACTCTGCTCCGGTAAGTCTCACACAAATATCAAAGGAGTGGTTTGCACACACATGTTCTTTCCTTGATAATGATTACAGCATTAAATGCTAACTGGCATGTAAGTGTTAATGGGTCAGAATAGATCAATCACCACAGACAGAGCTTAGAAACCAACACATACAGGCCTCCCTTGCCAACTGCGAGTGTTCCGTTTTGGCAAAACCTCACCATTGGCAAATTCACAGTTGGCAAGCAATTGAAATCAATGGGGAACAGGGGGTTAGGGGAACTGCAGTTGTGAAAAGACACAAAAAAACCAAAGAAAAAATACCCCCAAATACCCCAAAATCACTTGGAATCCCTAAAATCACCAAGAATAAGCAAGAGGAGTGAGCAAATTTAACCTATGGAAAATTTTGAACACCTCCCCCCACCAAATTGCTCAAAGGCACTTTTGAACGCCACAAAACCACTCAGTCACTTTAAATCATGAGGTGTTGGCAGGGTTAGCAAGAGGAATGAGTGGATTGAAACTCTGAACGCCGCAAAATTGCAGAACCCACCCCGCCATCACTAAAAAATCTCACCAAATCGCAGATTCTCGGGTTGCTTTTGGTAAGACTGGTCACAGTTTCCCAGTAACAGGTACTCAAAAACCGCGATTGGGAAAACCGCAGTTGGCAAGGGATGACTGTACAACCAAAGCTGTTCAGTGCAGACATTTCACACATTCATCTGCCACTCACCAAGTACCGCATAAAACAAGTGATGCCACAAACTCAGTAGGTGGATTTAAACAAGCTATACTCCCGTCTCCCTCATGGAAATAGTCATACTCACCTGTCTTAGAGGGTGGCAGTAATAATAAAGATTACCAAGAAAGTACGTGTAGCACTTCCAACATTCTAAAGTAGAATATAAATGCCAACCATTTTCTATGTCCTGGATAACAGAGTTACTGTGTAAACCTTGAGTTCCTACTACGGATCCAGCTATTATTATGAAGTTCTTGTGGTTTTGCCAAGGTACTGGATTAAGGAAAGTTTTTGTAATACTCTGCTGAATGTGAATGATTGCCATTTGTAGAAAGCCCATTACCTGTCTATGAACAGAGCCATTGTAAAGCTCCATTTAAACTTGATTCACATTCTTTATAGTAATAACACAAGCCACCAGTGAAGCCTGTTTGAATTAGTCCAGCTGTTTCTTCAAAGATTTCAAATTGACATTCCCCCCCTTTAACTGAAATATTTTAAAAGTTCAGTGTTTTATTATTCCTTGTCTCCTGCTAAGCTTTTGATTTAAAGGGCACCACAGTTATAAAAACTGCTCAAACACTTCCAGAAGAGCTGCTATTTCAACTATTCTTTAGTTTGTCTGAAATTTCTACACAGCCATGCAGGTTTTGATTGTAGAAGCAGGAATGAAAATAATAAGAGTTACAGTCTGGTTTTGGATGAGCATTACATCATTCCCAAGCTATTCCAGACATCTCCTTGAATGTAATTTCTAGAGCATAAACTGGAGAAAGAATTAGCAAACTGGACTGCCGTTCTACATCTGCATTTTGTTATTGATTGACTGAGCTGACAAACTGTTTGATCAGGTCATCTGCCACTAAAATTATGTTTCTGTTTTAAAGTGGATCCTTAGCTTTTTCATATCTAGCTAGAAAGGTCCTTTGAGAGTTTTCAGCAAGGCAATAAGAAGAATGCAACCAAATAGTTAAAATTGTAACTGACTGTTTTAAAGCTGCTTCCCTCATAGACTCAAAGAAATCTTATGTAGATTTAACAAAAGGTTTATTCAGAAACAACTTTATTTTCTCCTTCCCTTTCCCCTTCTTTTTCCTTACTGACTCCACTCCACACACCCTCTACTAGGGATGTGCACGAATGATTCAATTTGTACCAGATTTGAATAACCCCCGATTTGTTTTGGGTCCAAATCTGCCCCCCCACAAATTATCCTGGATTTGATTTGGATCCGAATCACTCCAAATCCCAATCGATTGGGGGGAGGGGTTCTGGGGTAAAAGAGTGGGATGGGTGGTAGTGCCTAATGAGTGGAAGCTACCACCCAAATTTCAAAGAAATTGGGCAAAGGGGTGACTTAATTGGGGGGGGAGTTTTAACATCTTTACGCTTTTCCCCATAGGGAATAATGGGGATTTCAGCAGTCCCAAACTCCATGGGGGGGCACCAGGGTGGTCCAGAGTGGGTTGTGGGGGGTGGTAGTTCCCAATGGGTAGAAGGAAGCTGCCACTCAAATTTCAAAGAAATTGAGCAAAGGGGTAATTTTTTTAAAAAGTTTTTGCATCTTTAAGCTTTTCCCCATAGGGAATAATGGGTATTTCAGCAGCCCCATAACTCCATATGGGTGGCCCAGAGTGGGTTATGGCGTAGTGCACATGGGGTGCCAACCACCCCCCAAACCACAAGCCCATGGGGTACTGGGTTTTGTTGTTACAAATCAACTATTTTGTTGATAGTGGATTCTCTGGTCATTCATCATCTTGCATCAAAGATTATGAATGCATGAACAAAGATGTTCGTTCATCATCTTTGGTGCAAAATGATGAATGAACTAAGAATCCACTATCATTGTTCATCTTTGTTCATTCATCATCTTTGGTGCAAAATGATGAATGACCAGAGAATCCAATCCACTATGAACAAAATAGTAGATTGAACAAAAGGTCAAAAAAAAAAATTAAAAATCACTCCTTTGTTAATGGCATCAAAATCTTAGTAGAAACAGTGATAGAGAGCATCTATAAAGCAAACAAGAAGCAGTAGCAGCTGGTGTGGGTGCCACCGGGGGTGGTGATTGTGAGAGGCACCTTTAAGCATAAATTAGTACGAGCTTACCTCCAAGCAGTAGCGTGCCACCAAGCACTCACCTGGCCACTGGAGGGGGATCAGCTCCGTGGAATCCAGGGGAGTGGTGGAGCTGATCCCTCATCACAGGGAGTGCTAGGCAGCACGCTGCTGCTCAGAGCAGTTTGCAGGTGCAGCCGGATCAGAGGTAAGCACCTACTAATTTATAGGGATGTGCACAAAACTGTTCCATTCAAGGCGCCCACACCAGCCGCTTCTGGCAAGAGGTATTTCTTCACTCTGCACACAATTAACATGAACAATTCATTGCTGCAAGATGTTGGAACAGTATGGCCAGGTTAGGGTTGCCAGCTAGGGGCTTTTATAGAGGACATGTAACCATTTTGGGGACCAAAAGGAGGAACAGAGATTATTTGTGGGGGCCAAACAACTGTCTTTTGTTTTGCATGTGTTGTGGTGTCCGACATTCTGGGCAGCAGCTGGAACATTTTGTTTGCTCAGAACATTTTGCTGTCATGAGCAGCTTCTCTTCCCCTGTCTCCTTCCCCTCCTACTGACCATCCAGCCAATGGGGAAGCCAGAGGGGCGGTTCTGCTTCAGTGACAGGTTGCAGAGCCACGTGATGCAGGAGCACGGATAGCTGCGCCCAACAGGTGCAGCTTGCTTGCTTCATGGGGTGGCAGTGATGATGGCAGTGAGAAGTTAGCAGTTAGCTAACTGACTTTACGCAGTTAGTAGTTAGCTAACCAACTTTACACAATGAGAAGCTACCTCTGCTAGCTGAGTAAAAAGACACCTTTTAAAGTGGCAAATATCTTCTGTTATCATGGGGAGAGCAACTGGCCCTATCCAACCCCAGCACAGCTTTCCTTCAATAGCTGATGCTGGTGTTACGTTGCGTTTCTTTTTAGACTGTGAGTCCTTTGGGGACAGGGAGCATGCCAGCATGCAATGAGGCTGGCTCGGCAGCTAGCTGGCTGCCCTGTCTCGAGCCAAGAGGTGAAGTTGCTGGCCTGGCTGGGGAAGGCAGGCTGGGTGACTAGAGGGGGAGGAGGTCAGAGCACTGTGTATGTGATAAACCTAACCAGGAGATAAATTTACTATTATGAAGCAGGGGCCTTGGGAGCTCTGCACCTAGAAAGCAGACTCAGCAGACATACAGCTCACCTGGTCATCAGCTTCACAGTGGTGAGCTGTATTTATTCTAAATTATTTAATTTTGATCAAAATATGCATATATAGTACCATCAAACACATGCACATTTTATTCAAAGTGGAGATTTTTTTTTTTTTTTTTTTTTTTGGTGAAAAGCATTAGGGATGTGCAGAAATCAATTTTTTTGTTTTGATTTTTACTCGAATCGAAACACCTCCAATTTGTTTTGTGTCCGTATCTGATCCCCTGAATCACCCCAGATTCTATTTGTACCCAAATTTTCAGAATCCGAATCTGAATCGCTTTGGATTTTTAAAAAAGGGTCCTGGGGCCAAAACAGGGTGGTGGGAGTGGGATGGTGGGGGTGGTAGTGCCCCAGTGGGTGGAAGCTACCACCCAAATTTCAAAGAAATTGGGCAAAGGGGTGATTTTAAAAGAATTTTTGAAGTTTATGCATCTTTAAGATTTTTCTCACAGGGAATAATGGGGATTCCAGCAGCCCCATAACTCCACTTGGGGGGCACCAGGGTGGCCCAGAGCAAGTGGTGCACATAGGGTGCCAACCACCCCCATACCCACAAGCCCATGGGGTACTGGGCTTTGCTGTTTCTGAGGTATTCTTAGTGTAGATTATCTGGTAGCAAATGAAAGTAGTCTCTGGGTCATCTCAGAGAGACAACAATACTCCTGTATTGAAAGAACTACACTGGCTGCTGATATGTTACTGGGCAAAATACAAGGTGCTGGTTATAAACTATATAAAGCCGTAAATGGCCTAGGCCCAGGGTATTTAAGATCTTCTTTGGCCCAGGGTATTTAAAGTCTTCTTTGCTATGATCCCCACCACCCATTAAGATCATCCAGAGAGGTTCGTCTAGAGTTGCCACCAGCAATCTCCATTGCTTCCCCAAGACTTTGGAACATGCTGTATGTTGAAATAAGATCCTCCCCATCTCTGACAACCTTTAAAAGGTTAGTCCAGACACATCTGTTCACCCCAGCTTTTAATTAGATTTACAGTTTTAACAGTTAACACTTTTAACATGTTTTAAATTTTGGATTGTTTTAATGTTTTAATTTTGTTTTAATGATATTTTTTATTGTAAACTGCCTGGAGATGTGAGTTTTAGGTGGTATAGAAATTTGTTAAATAAATAAATAAATAATAAATATTTATTTGGGTCGTTTCCCCCAATTTTTTCTTGACATTTCTTGAGGTAGTTTTATCTTTTTGCCTGTTGGTTTCCCTCTTAGGACTATATTTGGTAAGGCATTCGTTGGCATATTTCTGTGAAGCCCAGCTGTTAACTGTACACCAGCGTTCTCCCATAACTCTTCACTGGTTACTTTTTCAGGCGAGAAAATTCTTATTATTTTTTCACAGACAGTTGTTTTGAAATGTCGCCCACCATGATAGAGAGCAGTCCTGTGGCTGTTTTAAACATGCAGCCCATTTTTGTTTACACAACTGTTATATTTCAAGCGCTGCTGAAAAGTTGTTTTATAGCCCTCCCTAAAAACCAGGGTTAAAAAAAATTAAACTAGATCTGACTTGTAAAAAAAAGTCACACAACACCAGCTTGACTTCAACAATGTCAGATCTCTGCTTGGTCATTTTTATTGCAAACTGGGGCCCAACTTCTGGCTCCCTGAGTGAGATGGAAAGTGTGGCCTCCAGTCTATTAAAGGCAAAATTGGAATTTATGTAAGAACTAAAGCAATACTCCGTGGCATCCAGACAAGGGTGCCATTTTTAGGATAAAGTGGGGTGGGGCTGGGGAGTTTTTAAGTCATGAAGCAACACTGATATCAAGTATTAAGGCCTGCCCTTGATATATTCCAGATTAAACTGCAAAAAAGCAGAGTATTTGAAGAACACCTGCTCATTTTTCACACAGGGCTTTTAGCTCTCATCTCCTCCGGAATGGAGGGTGTGCATTCACATATCAGCCAGATTTACCCCGAACTCCCTGCGAGCTATCAGGGAGCACTTTGCACATGATTCATTTTTTTCATTGTGCATTAGAGTGTAGCCTAATTTATGTCCAGTATTTAAAAAAATCCATGTTTTGAGTTGGTTTTTTGGAGCAACTTCAAACTGGCAGAAGAGCCTGCTGTGTGAAAAATGCCCTGTTGTGGTTACTCTTTTACGCCTTTTAAAACTATATATAGGTTCTCCTGAGGAATAATCACATGTGGTCAGAAACATGGGATGGAAGCACCTGCCCACCACTCTCTTCCCTAAACAGAATCCTTGTATCCAGGACTGCTCCTGTTTCTATTTCAGTTTGTGCCCATTGTTTGTCTTTCCCTCCCAGAAGACTGAAGCTCCTGTGTTTGTGCTTTGTAGGAAGAGTTGTTGATTTCAAAGTAATGGAAACAGTTAGCCCTTCGTTCTAATGAAGATCAGGTGCTATGTGTTCCCATTGCACCTTCTACATCCCATGGAACAGGGGCTTCCAGCCTTGGGCCCCCAGGTGTTGGACTACAACTCCCATCATCCTAAGCTACAGCATCTGGGGACCCAAGGTTGGAAAGATCACAGAAGATCACATGGAAACAAACACAGAAGATCAGAGCAGAAGATCGGCATGGAAACAAACCTGACACAAATCCTTCATCAGTAATACACAGTTGAGGAGCTCAATCAAGACTACATGTTAACTATATTCTCCCTTAGAAATATCACTCTCCAAGTTTATCAGAATTAGTTCTGCTTGAAAGCCATTGCCCTCTGCATCCAGACGTAAGGTGTTTGGTTGTTAAATTCAATGGGAAGAGAAAGATGTTAAGAACATAAAAATAGCCTTGCTGGATCAGACTAATGCCCATTGTTCTATTTTCAGCAGTAGCCAGAAACCTCTGGAACCTTACAAGCACAACATGAAGGTGATGGACTTTGAATATACAGCTGGTATTCTGAGGTATATTGTCTTTGCACATTTAGTATTCACAGATTGTAGCTATTGATAGCCTTCTTTATACATTTGCATGAACATATGAAACTGCCTTATATGGAGTCATCGCATTGGTCCATCCAGCCCACAGAGGTCTACTCTTAACTGGTAGCAACTCCCCAAGGTCTGGGGCAGAGGTATTTCCTAGTGGCCACTGCCCAAGATCCTTGTAATTCAAGATATGAGGGACTGAATCTGAAACATTCCACATGCAATGCACATGTTCTACCACTGAATTATAGTTGCTCACTTTTAATGCCATCTAAGTTAATTGCTCTCACCAACTGTTATGACAACTTCTGTAAGTGCCTTCTGTGTTGTATGGAAGACTTCCTTTTTGTCCTAAACCTAGTACCAATCAGTTTCATTGGGTGACCACAAGTTCTAGTTTGATAGGGGATAAAATATCCCTTTAATCACTGAATCAGTGAGGGGTGGGCAGTCTTCATTTTGTGCCTGGGTAATGAGTTGTTCAAACTGAGCTTCATAGGACCAGTGGAATCCCTTTGTGGAGGATTGTGGACCAGTGGGGTCCTCCTGCTAAACTGGCTGCTGCAATACCATTCTCTGGCCATCCACAGTGGTGGTGGTGGTTGTAATAGAGTCCCTGGTTCAAGACCCCCTGGTGCCTTACATGCTACAGTTTTCATGATTGTATATGAGTCTCACTTTGTGTTTTGCTGGTCGAATGACCGTAACAATAAAGATATAAGTCTATCATGTTCACTGGCTGTACAGTGGCATTCTTCTTTTTTATCGCTGTATTTTTTCCAGAGTTGAGCCCTGTCACTGAACTTAAATAAAGCCATCTTGTTCAACCAAATTGCAGCATAAAGTAAAGGTAAAGTGTGCCGTCAATTCGATTACAGCTCCTGGCGCCAACAGAGCCCTGTGGTTGTCTTTGGTAGAATACAGGAGGAGTTTACCATTGCCTCCTCCCACGCAGCATGAGATGATGCCTTTCAGCATCTTCCTGTATTGCTGGTGCCCGATATAGGTACCAGCGGGGATTCGAACTGGCAACCTTCTGTTTGTTAATCAAGCATTTCCCTGCTGTGCCACTTAAGGTGGCAGATAGATATACTTTATAACTGTAATCACTGTGCTGGTAGCTCTATGGGGTCCAAAGCACTGGGTCTTCTCGTCTTCCACTATTGCTGGTTTTAAGATATACAATGTACCCAGGGGCCCCTTGTTTCCTGTGTCCTGCTGTGGCAGCAGGAGGTACAGACAGTCTTCATTTTCTCATTGCTCATAAAGGTGTAAAATGTAACCAGTTGCACCAGGCGACTCCCAAACATACAATTTAACAACTCCATATGGTCAAAATTGCCTTGTACCTCACAGACTGCCCAATGGCTTATTAGAATCTGGAAAGTATAATCTGACTTTAATTGCCCTTTTAAAGAAACTGTGGCTGTAGTTAACTAGTAGACACATTTCCTTCTAAATGGAGCTTCATAAGTATGAGGCATTAATTTGCCATGCGTCTTGGACCTGAGACCAGAGATTTGTCAAATTGCAGCAACAGCCATTCCAGAGCAATACACCACCACTAACAAGACGTCCACCCTTGCAAACATTTAGATTTTTTTCTGAAGGCAATTGAAGTGTGACAGGCCTCTTAAAGGAAACCAGTAGAGAAATTCCTTTCTGCTTGGAAAGCAGGGGGTCTAAGATAAATATGTCCTGTAGGCTACAAAGGTTAAATAAGAAACCACATGGCTACAGATTATCCAACCTGGTGGAGGAAACCATGGAAACAGAAAAAAATGAACACTGAGCACAGCTAAATTGGCCACAGGCAAACCCAGTGGAGATGGCTGACCATATATTTTTATGAAAGCCATGGAAAAAAGACTTAACTCCTGTGTTGTTGTTTTCTTAAGAGACTCGATGAAGGTTTTATATGTTTCTTGAAGACCCCACTTGCTTGGACCATGGAGCAAAGTTCATGCTAGCCTGCACTCACTGTGTGTGACATACACACATGCTCAATGCACACAATCTTTCCCCCTCAAAAATGAGGGGATGGTCTCGTGAACCATGTACTACTCATATCAGACAATATCATGTACTGTATGTGTGGTAGAAGAAGCCACCTAATTGCACAGTGGGGAAATGACTTGACTAACAAGCCAGAGGTTGCCAGTTCGAATCCCCCACTGGTATGGGAAACACCTATATCAGGCAGCAGCGATATAGGAAGATGCTGAAAGGCATCGTCTCATATTGCGTGGGAGGAGGCAATGGTAAACCCCTCCTGTATTCTACCAAAGACAACCGCAGGGCCCTGTGGCTGCCAGGAGTCGACTTCGACTCAATGGCACATTTTGCCTTTACCTTCATAAGTAGTAGGGCAGAGTTCCATTCCTCCACAATTTGGTCAGAATTCCTGACCAGATAGGGGCATGTCTGGAAATCTCATAACAGGAAACCAGGCCCTACTGGAAGCAACTAGGCTCTGAACTGCTGTTGCTTGTAGTGCTTGCTAGTAGTGCTTGCTAGCAGCTCATGTTGGTCTTGGCTTCTGCAGACTCCATTCACATGCTGAGAAAACAATTCCAGCAACACTGATCTGTCTCCTTATTTAGTTGTTGAGAGAGCCTTTTCTGTTTCCCATTTCTCAATGGATAAACTGGCAGGTTTATGTCCTTTAGTCTTCTAATCTTGCTTGATCCTCATTGTTTCCAAAACAGCAATTTCCCACCCTAGCCGCAGACCTGCTCTGGTATACAGTTCATATTAGCCTTTATCAGCTTATGTTATATTCACTCGACAGTGTTTCATTGGAGCTGTCGATTTTAAAACACAAGCACACATTCCCCTCAATAACTGCCAAGAGAAATGTGAGGATAGCATTGTGCTTTATCGTTACTTGGATCACTGTGTTAGCATTATTGAAGATGGGTTGGCTAAAATCCGTGTGTTTCTCAAGTAAACTCCAGTGACAATGCCAAACTAATCTGGGTCAGTCTGTTCTTTTCCCATGTCTAGACGGCACCTGGAATTTCCAAAAAACAAAGCAAAACAAAACCGAAAAAAGAGTATAAAAAACTCTTATCATAGCCAGACAACTGTTTCTTTAGTAGTGTATTTGACAGTTCATGGAACGTTCCTCTTTTAGATCCTAGATGGGGTACAGTCAGTAATCAAGGTAGTGGCATTTCTCAGTCATAAAAACAACTGTTCTAAGTATATAGGCAACTATTCATAGACAAAATGTAATTTGCAATGGAGCTCTCCAGGGGATACATTTCTCATCTTGTATGTCTAATTTTAAAAGCTACAGGCATTCTTTCCAACTAGAACGCAGCTAAAGAACGAGCTAGTAAATTCAAATCAGTCTGCTAACATGCATTGCTTTTCAGTCCCCATTGACCCCTTAGGTTTGACAATGGTCATGGCGCAGTAATGCTTGAACCCACAACTAACAAATCTCCCCATCAGAGCCTAGTCCCTAATACAAACCCCTTGGTTTTCTCCCTTGCCGAAAGTTCACAATCTCTCCTATTCCTATACCTTGTATGTAGTTTGGTTCCAATCCTACTTTCTCCCCTTCCTTTCTCCACCATTCATAATTGCTTGGTGCTCCTGCTTTTCTGGTCACTGGTTGCAACAGTACATCAGCTTAGTAATGTTGTTTTTGTGCAATTTGTGCAAATTGTATTATACAAAAGCAGACCCATTATTTATTTATTGTATTTATTTTTAAAAAATTTATACCGCCCAAAACGTGCATTTCTATACTGCTCAAAACTTGCATGATTTCCAATGGGCTTACTGTTGTGCAATGCAATTTGAGCATATTTGGCATTTGTACAACTTATGCAGATTTCACAAACTTGGAGAGCTGGTCTACCCACTGATCCCAATTGGTAGACCAGCTCTCCTTGCCATTTTGAGGCCTGTTTTCCAAGCAAAACATGCCTCAAAATGGCACCTGATTCACCTGAATCAATTCGAGTCAAATCGGGGTGATTCACCGAGGAAGCTGGCCAAGCCATCTGCTTTCAATGAATCAGTTAGGGGATGTGAATGAATAAATGAATGAATGAATAGCTTTATTATGATTATTGATCAGACACAATCACAACCAACTATACAGCATTCAGAGAAACACACCAACAATGTGCGATTCAGTTCAACTTCGAATCAAATTGCAGATATTGATTTGGGCACACCCATAGAACTGATTCCCAAGTTACAATTTTGTATGTTCTCAATCCTTAGACTTGCTTGCCAGCAGCCTCTTCCTCATCATTTTGCAGGAGCCCAAGAAAGCAGGGAAGTTCAAGTGGCCATTCCAAGGCAAAATGGGAATAAGGAACTATTTTTGATGCTCAAGAAGCAAATGTAGGCTGAGAATAGGCCTTGGGCATATTTTGGTAAGAAAGTATAAAAATCAAATTATTTTAAAAAGCAGCAAAGAAGATTAAAGCATACACTAGTGCAATCATTCCCATGTTCCAAAATGTCCAAAGAAGTCTGCCTTAGTAAGAGGTGGCTTTAGGGGAACTGAGCTACTTTTATTGCGTTTTTAAAAGTAAAATAAAACCTGCTGTTATGGTAATTCTGCTATCATTTGTCTTTATGGTATTATGTTTTGAATTGTTTTTATTATGTTTTTGTCAGCATTGTGATCTACCTTGAGCTTTGGAGGAGGCAGGATACTAATATATTACATACATACATACAATCCAGAGGGGCTGATATTGCTGCTGCTTCCCCTGCTTCCAAACCCCCTCCCCATCAGTAGACTTCCTGCACCTCTCATGGAAGGTTATGCACAATGGACCAACTGGATTTGTCCCAGAATATTTTTTTTTTCATATATACTTTGGGGTGACATAAAAGCTCTGTCAACTTTGAAATAAACATGTGAAATTTGTTAAATTATGATTTCCCCCGAGCAGATATCAGGAAGTAATAAAGCATTGCTTCTAAAAGACTTCCTAGCTTGCTTGTATCACTGTTTGGTAAGCATAAGTGAACCTGAATTCAATTTGGTTATTTCCGCTTGGGTATTTACCTACTGTTTCAGAGTAATTTGATGTGCTAATTTCCCATCTCATATATGTGCAAATATAGTCCCTGCTCATGTTCATCTTGAATATTTTGATGTGAAGAGTAGAGGGGTGTGGGTTTTTATGTTTGTTTTTTTTGGAGAATATTTATCCAGTGAGTGATGTCCTCTTAACTTATTCTGCCTCTCAGAGTGCCTAAATTCAGAGTATTCTCTTTTTTCAATAATGGCTGCAGTCCAAAGAACTGTGAACTGTGTCCCACATGTGCAGTGGGGTTTTGCTGGCACCCTTTCCTACAGCAGCCCCTCACAACCCCCCAAAACCTGCTGCTTGTACAATCCAGTGTTGTGGCATGCAAGGACAAGACAATGGACATGAATCAGGAATATGAACGGTTTAACGAGACCGATATTATTTACAGGCAGGCAAGTGCAGTCTGCCTGCAGTGCTCTTGCTTCTGGCTGTTTCTTAGCCCTGCCTCTACTCCACCACTGGAATAAATGTAACTATAGCACCATTCAAAAGCTGGCCTGGATCAATGAACAGATTAACCAAAAACACCACACTGCTGCGGGTCAAGGAATTGCTTTCTTTTTTTTTACATGGAGCTCTCTGAATTTCAGAGGAATACACTCTTCCATTTCAGCGATGGGTGCCTCAGCTCCATAATAATGTGTTTCTTGGGTTTGCTGACCCAAATGGAGGTTCTAGTCATCTGCTGCTACTGGAATAGAAGTGCTTTAACCCTCCAACTGGTTGTGTGAACAGGCCCTAATGACGGACATGATGGGCAGCCCTCCATCAACAGTAGGGACCTGCCAAGACTGCTGTGCAGCTTAAAATGCCATCCCGGCAGTGTGGAGGTGGGGCTGCTGTGCAATGACTTTAAACTGCTTCCAGGCAGCAATGCAGCGCTCCTTCCTTCCGAAACCGACACACTGCAAGCATTAGCATAACAGAAAATGTTCTGAACAGTAGCTCATACAGAAGCTTTCCTTATATAAGGTATTGGTTTGTTTATATCCTGCCCCTTCAATGTAATACTGCTCAGAGGGGCTGACAACAGAAGGCGAACCATAAAACAAGTAAGAAAGTACAAATTAAAAACAAAACAGATAAAACAAAACATGATCGCAGTATACAATTAATAGGGTAGTTGTAACAATTCAGTGTTCTACGCAAATAAAGCAAGGCACAGCAGCAGCACCGGCCTCCTGTTGCCCTTCACCATTGCTTATTGCTCATGATTTTGTATTCCAAGCTGCATCCACTAATCTTTGGTACAGCACACCATCACAACATCGAAGCTTAATTACTGTGTCTCCATTTCTCAGATGGCAGCAATCTTCTCCCACTGCTGTCTGGCTTCTACATCTGGTGGCTGAAACCCAAGGGCATCACAGTCTCGGCAACACTATAATTTTACTTGACCTTTGGTGCCATGATGTCATAATTAATTAGACCGTTTCTAGGCTGTTATAATTCTGAGGACTAAAGCTTGTTTCAAGCTGTACTAATTAAATCCATCTTTTTAAACACACACACACACACACACACACACACACACACACCCTGAAGTTTATGATAGAACCGTGATCTAAGTTACTACTGTGTGCTTGAGGGCACTGTGTACACACACACACACACCATGTTGGCACACATATTTCTCAAAATACAAAGTAGTATGGATATGAAATAGTGAAAGGAATCCTACAGCACATTGTATTTATTCAGGTCTTTGTGATCTTTCAATGATTAGGGACACAACTGGGTTTCTCATTTCATTCTGATAATGGCTGGTGGATATAGTGGATCTGATCAGCTTAGAAAACTGGTTTAAGGAAATCCCCTTCTGTTGATCCTAAGAGCTATACAAGTTGCTATACTGATTCTCTCACACACTTAGCTTTTGATAAGGGCTGATAACAATTGGAATTACTGTGATCACGTTCCATCAGAATTAAGAGAGCACAAGACCTGAGCCTTTTCGAGAGAGAACATAACCGCCCTGAGCCTTTTTGGAAGGGCGGTATAAAAATCAAATAAATAAATAAATAAATAAATAAATAAATTAAATAAAAAGACACAACTCTGATTCAAGTAAAGTTAGCTATGTGTAGGGGCCAAACTAGGTGTTACGCAGGTCTTTTGTTTAAATTGAAAGCAGCCTCAGAGGCTATCGTGCAATCTGATATAACAACAAAATGTTAGAGTTGAAATGGAGATAGGAGGTCTTCTAGTCCATGGCTGTCCAGCCTCTGTTTGGAAACATCATCATCTACTAATACTACTAGTACAACTATTACAACTACAAATATGTATATAGTGCTCTTCAACCAAATTTCACAAAGTGGTTTACATAGAAAAGTAAACAATACATAAATAAGGTGGTCCCTTGTCCCCAAAGGGCTCACAATCTAAAAAGAAACATAAGGCAAATACCAGCAATAGCCGCTGGAGGGATTCTGTGCTGGGGTTAGATAGGACCAGTTGCTCTCCCTCAGCTCAATAAAGAGAATCACCACTTTAAAAGATGTCTCATTGCTCAGTTAGCAGGGGTTAACTAGAGGAAGAAAGCCCATCATTGCATACAACAGAAGGGCTCTTCTCACTATTCTAATTAGCATAGGAGACGCATCCTACCCAAGTTCTGGAGCTGTGCATGCTTGTGTATTCCAATAGTATGTGAATAAAAAGCAAGGTAGGAGGGGGAAGAATTGATCATCTGCTAAGTAGCAGCTGGCTCCGAGGGATTTTTGTCCTACTTTGCTAAAGAGCAATGTTACATACTGTATGCTGGTAATCTCCAGGCTTGACTACTGCAATGCGCTCTATGTGTGGTTCCCTTTGTATGTAGTCCAGAAACTGCAGTTGGTACAGAATGCAGCAGCCAGGTTGGTCTCTGGGTCATCTCGGAGAGGCCACATTACTCCTGTATTGAAAGAACTACACTGGCTGCTGATAAGTTTCTGGACAAAATATAAGGTGCTGGTTAAGCCCTAATTGGCCTAGGCCCAGGATATTTAAGAGAACGTCATCTTCACCATGATCCCCACTGCCCATTGAGATCATCAGGAGAGGTTTGTCTAGAGTTGCCACCAGCCCATCTGATGGCTACTCAGGGATGGGCCATCTCCATTGCTTCCCCAAGACTTTGGAACATGCTCCATGTTGAAATAAGATCCTCCCCATCTCTGACAACCTTTAAAAGGTTAGTCAAGACACATCTGTTCACCCGGGCTTTTAATTAGATTTACAGTTTTAACCGTTAACACTTTTAACATGTTTTTAAATGTTTAGGTTGTTTTAATGTTTTAATTTTGTTTTAATGGTATTTTTTATTGTAAACTGCCCAGAGACGTGGGTTTTGGGCAGTACAGAAATATGTTAAATAAATCAATAAGAGCTGGGTACAGCTGCTTGGTGAGACAGACTGTGCCCTCCAACCCAGTTGCTGCTTAGCAGACAATCACTACCCCCTCCTCCTACCATGATTTTTACTCACGGATGATCAGAAAACAGGAGTATGCACAGCTCCTGAACTTCGGTAGGACGTGTCTTTTACCCTCATTAGAACTGTGTGAACCAGCCTAGTGCTGAACAGCTCTTATAGTTAGGAAATTGCCCTAATACTGAACCTGCTTCCTTGTAATTTCAACCCACTGGTTCTAGCCTTGCCATTAGGAGCAGCAGAGAACAAGTCTAATAAGGGTGGTGGACGGTACGGGGGGTGGGGGGAGATGATAATGCCTTAGTCAGACCATTGGTCCCACCTAGCTCAATACTGTCTATATCAACTTGTAGCAACTCTCCAGGGTTTCAGACAGAGATTGGTACTTCCCAGTCGTACCTGGAGACACTAGTGAAGATGAATGAGAGTAAAGGAGGAAAAAAGGCTGCTTGATCCTAACCCCTCCCATTGTTGATCTGCTCAGCTGCACCCTCTACAAACTTATTTCCCATTATGGGGGGAAAGTATGAGGACCTTGTAGCATTTCCCCATGAGTGGGAAAGCAACTTGTGGAGGCCAATCTGGAGCTGATAATCAGCAGGAGAGGAAAGGGTTACATAGCCTCTTCCCCACCCTATCCCAGCCATGCACTCCTGTTTGCAGCCACTGATGATGCTTTTCAGGAGAAAAAGTCCAAGAGAGTGTTCATGCCTATGCTTTGCAATGTCCACTGTGGCCCTAAGTCACTCTGAAATTAACGAAATCAATGGGACTCAACTCACTAAGGGAGCAATCCTATATCAGTGGGACTTTTGCGTAAAGAGGCATAGGCCGCATTCGCATGTAACACAGAACTGAAGGTCCAATGGACCCACACTTCCGCTCCCCTCCCCAACCCACCCCGCTCTCCTGTCTGAATCCGGATGTAATGTAGAGCAGGCTCCCTGCAGTCAAGGAGACTGCAGGGAGGAGGGGGAACTGGCTGTGTGGGCTTTCTCCTTGCATGAAGGACAGCCTGCACAACCAATCACAGCTGAAGAGAGAGAGGAGCTTTCTCCCTCAACTCTGGTTCCAGACAACTGGTTTCCAGATCCACATTCACACATAATGCAGGCTGTGGCAAACCTCGGGTTGGAGCAGTGAAACTCACTACAACCCAAGGATTCAAATTGGAGTTTAGAAAAGAAAACCTTGGGCTGCTCTCCACATGGAACCGGAGATTCCTGCAGCCAGACGTACAGGTTTGGCAACCTCTGGCCCCTTAAATTCTGGTTTCACATTATGTGCAAATATGGCAATTCAATAGGATATTTGTTCATTGCATTGCTTTCAGTGGGATGCAATTGTGATGAACTTTTGCTAGAGTTTCCTGCTTTCATTTAGTTATACTCTTCCCCTTGGAGTTGGGAGTTTGATTATAGAGTCATCATTACCCATGGCGTGCACACTTTTTCCCCTGTATGACTATTGGCTTTGATCAAGTCAGGTTTTGTAATGCTTCAAAAACCTGCAACACCTTTTGACCAGTAGCCAATGCAAGGCAAAAGAAACAAGTAGGAAATGTTAGCTCTACTGAGATGCACCTTCAGAACTATTCTCCCTCTCCACCCTTTGTTGCCTGGACTCATACCAGTAGTTAAAAATGAATTTTGCAAAGAAAGGTAACACCATATTACTGCAATAATAGTCCAGATGTCCTGAGTGCGTGAATGACATCAAGTCTGTTCTCCATCTCTTTCTCTGGACCATTTCAATGAGAGGGCAGGACAAGTGCCATCAGAAAGTGGAGAGGGAATAGATTGTGTTCACAGCACCCATGGCCTTTTGACTGGAAGCGAATGCACCCCCAGATGCCACATCCCTTTAGAAACAACTTTGACTTTGATTAATATTTATATACTGCTTTTCAACAAATGTTCCCAAAGCGGTTTACATAGATATAAACAAACAAACAAAATAGCTCCCTGTCCCCAAAGGGCTTAAAATCTTCTTTTTTTAAAAAACAACCCACATATGATAAACCCCAGTAACAGCCACTGGAGGGATGCTGTACTGGGGGTGGATAGGGCCAGTTGCTCTCCCCCTGCTAAATAAAGAGAATCATCACTTTAAAAAGACAGCAGGGGAAACAGCGGAGTTAATGGCCATACAGAATTAAGGGCCCATAAACCAATCATCTCCCTCTGCCTCCTCCACCATTTGCATGTCTGAAAATTCAGAACTCTTGTCAAGAAGGGCCAGAGATGTTCTTACCCCTGGACCTCCAGGCCAAAGTACAGGGCCTACACACACCCCTGGGGCCCCTCAAATCCTCTTTAGTCTGTCCTGGGTGGTGTGGTTGCTGCACCGCTGGCCAAGCATGGCTGTGAAATGCTCTGGGGGGCTGAGTGTGACCCTTGCTTTAGAGACAGAGGGGCGAGTGGGGGAAGAAATATGTGGGATGGGAATGTGTTAAGTTGCCTGTTGAAATGTTTCTGCTGATGTATGTTTGCATAAATATACCCTTTTTATATTCTTACATTCTTCTGAGTTCCGTTGCTGCATGTGTCATGGTGTGTGTGTGTGTGTGTGTGTGTGTGTGTGTGTGTGTGTAGAGGAATGATGCTTAACTTGCAGAGGTGGGGGGCTCCAAAGGCCTTTAGGTCCAGGCTCCAAAATTACCTAGGTGCACCTCTGAGAAGGGCTTTGCTGTAGAGATTTCAAATATCCCTATCATCTGATGGGCCTTTTGCTAGCATCCTCACATTGCACCTGCCGTAATAAATCACAAAAGGGATGAAAGACCCATGAAGATTGTTCATGCTTGCACAAACCCCGTCCCTCCTCTCTAGCAAAGCCAGTGTGTAACTTCAGGGCTGCTTTTCATGGACATCCACACTTGCTAAGCCTCAGTGGGCACCAGTCAGCTGTGGGATCCACAGAACAATTTTGACAAGAGATTGGCATTGGCAGGAGTCCTCCGGAGTTCCTCACAACAATCATGCAGTTACCCTGCCTCCCATGGGGTAGAGAAGCCTGCCTCTATGCTATCTCAAGCATCACACATCAACTTTATCTGATGTGGCAGGCATGGCAGGGAGTGTCCCTCGCCAAGCCAAGAAAATCAAGGCAAAGGAAGCCCATTTTGCCCTGATGCCTGAGGAAGCAACATTTTGGGTTGCACTCAGTGAATCACTGAGACATGTTTTGCTCTCTAAACTGAAAAGCTTTGGGAGTTAATACAAACAGTGTTGTGTTGGCAGCAGATGGGCCCTGGAATAACATCCTTCCCTTTTTCTGGTGGGATGTTTTCTCTAAATAAATAAAAAGAAAAAGAAGAAAAAAATAACACCCAAGCCCCTACTGTTTGTTCTGTGTCTCCAGAAAGGCTTTGCAAACTGCAGCGTCAAGTGGAAGTGAAAAAGCAGGATGTTTTCTTTGCAAGAAGGTCCCCTGTGTACTTAGCCCACCATCAGCATTCGGCTTTCAAAACAGGAGTGACATGGCGGGAAAGCAGCCAGGGAAACGTCCAGCCACCACCATCCTAATCTTCTTCCTCACTCCCAACTCTCAGTGGACAAAAGCAAAGGAAAAGAACAATGCAGCTTTACATTGCGGATGCTTCTGGATGGCTTCCTAGGTGACAGTTGGAGGCCATTCAGATCTTTGTTCCGCTTAGACCCCCTCGTGGTGTTGCAAATGCAGATCCCCTGTTAGCCAGCAGTAGACCGCTATCCCTAGAGCCTTGGGGATGGTAGGGAGGGATTCCTTTGGATCATTCCTAAATGTAATGGAACAAATGCATTAATCGGTTATTATTGATGCAATTTTCCTGAAGGCAACTTGAATGAAGTCATCACTTCTATACAGTAGTTCTTTAAAGACAAAAAAAATCTATTCTTGCTGCTGTTATTATCATTTCATTTCTAGAGTTGAGTGCCTACGCTACAGGGCTGGCCCATCCACTAGGCAGACCTAGGTGGTTGCCTAAGGCACCAGTTCTTGGGGGCACAGGGAGGGTGCAGCTCCTCTCACGCCACCTCCTCTGCAGTTAATAGCTGCTCTCCCCAGTGGCGGCTGGGGCAGAAAGGAATGCAGATTATATCTTTAAAAATCTGCAAGACTGCCACTGCCGGCTGATCCTTGCCACTGCCCAGTCCATGCGACATCTGCCCTCACAGCACAGCCCGCCTCTGCCACTCACCTGGCCAGTACATATGTAAGGTGGCTATTTGAGGAGTCAGCCCAGTTAAAAAACATTGCCAGACTGACCCCTCAGGGGCAGACAATGTGTGGCTCTCCAGATGTTGCCGAACTACAGCTCCCATCATCCCCATTGTGGCCGGGGCCAGTGTTCTCTCTAATACTGTTTTCATCTGTGTGTGGAATAAGTTTTGTTCTGGGCTGCGGTATCAAGGCAATGTGTGCACACATGCAGGCTATGGGGTGGAGACATCCTTGGTCGGCCTGATGGATGATCTCTACCAAGGAATAGATCGAGGGAGTGTGACTCTTGGTTTGTTTTTTGTTTGTTTGTTTTTTGGCCCTTTCTACACCTTTCAATACTATCGACCATGGTATGCTTCTGAATCGCTTGGGAGATTTGGGAATAGGTGGCACTGCTTTGAAGTGGTTCCATTCCTATCTCTCTGGTAGATTCCAGATAGTGTTGCTTGGAGATAGTTGCTCTCTGAAATGAGAGCTGTTGTATGGTGTCCTTCAGGGCTCTGTACTGTCTCAGATGCTTTTTAACATCTACATGAAACCGCGGGGTGAGATCATCAGGAGATTTGGCGCAGGGTGTTATCAATATGCTGATGACACTCAAATCTATTTCTCCATGACATCATAATCAGGAAATGGCATAGCCCCCCTAAATGCCTGCCTACAGGCAGTAATGGGCTGGATGAGGGATTATAAATTGAAGCTGAATCCAAGCAAGATGGAGTTGTTGAGGGGTCATACTTTGAGGGACGTGGTAGATCTTCCTGTTCTGGATGGGGTTGCACTCCCCCTGAAGGAACAGGTATGTAGCTTGGGAGTGGTTCTAGACCCAGGCCTCACTCTGGTTTCTCAAGTTGAGGCTATGGCCAGGAGCACTTTCTATCAATTTTGGTTGATATGACAGCTGTGTCTGTTCCTTGAGAATAATGATCTCAGAACTGTGGTGCACATTCTGGTAACCTCTAAGCTTGACTACTGCTATGTGCTCTATGTGGGGCTGCCATTGTATGTGGTTCAGAAACTTCAGTTGGTTCAAAACGCAGCAGCTAGACTGGTCTCTGAGTTGTCTCGGAGAGACCATATTACACCTCTTTTAAAGCAATTGCATTGGCTGCCAATCGGTTTCTGGGCAACATACAAAGTGCTGGTAATTACTGTAAGAGCCCTAAATGGCTTAGGACCAGGTTACTTGGGAAAGCTCCTCCTTCTGCATGATCCCCACAGCACATTAAGATCATCGAGAGAGGTCTGTCCCCATATACCGCCAGCTTGTCTAGCAGTAACTCAGGAGCAGGTCTTCTCTGTAGTCATTCCTAGGCTGTGGAATGCACTCCCTACAGACATTCATAGTTTAATATCTTTACCAGCCTTCAAAAGAGCCCTTAAGGTCCTTTTTTTAAAAAAAAAAAAAAAGCCAGGCTTTTAGTAATTTCTGAGTTTAAAATTTTTAATTGCTGTTTAGATTTTTTTAATTGCTGTAATTTCTGAATATGTTAGATCTTTTAATTCTTGTTTTTATAGCTGGTCTTGTTTGTCTTTGTTTTTGTGAACCACCTTGAGCCTCTGGAGTCAGGTGGTATATAAATCTAATAAATAAATGCAGAGTGGGACCTTCCAGATTCAACCTGAGTGGGATCTACAATTAACTGAGCGGACATTTAAAAAAAAACCAAACTTGTGAGCACGCACACACCTTAGAGGAAACACTGACTGGGGCTGATGGGAGTTCAGCAACATCTGGGGAGCCACATGTTGCCTGCCCCTGTCTTAGGACATCAAAAACCCTGGCTGGCCCCGCTAAGTTGGGTGCTAGACATCAAGCTCCTAAATTCTTAAATGCATTTTAAAATATTTGTGTCATATGATGTGTGATGGTTCATTTGTGCATGTCAGTAACCATGTGATGCTAGAGTCATCAAGAACTGATCGTGTATCTGTGAACCAACCCTTTGTACTTCCATATTACCAGCTTATATGTCCCCATCATCCCATCACCTCCCAACTCATTTGTCATGATTTCCCTCCCTTCAGCCTATCACCATCTTGTCCTTTCCTGGAGCTTTTGCCATAACATTCAAATATGCTTTGACTTTTGACCCCTGCATTCCACTAAAACTGCCCTCACTAACATTGCCAACAATGTCCTCATATCCAGATCTCATGGTGAAACGAATGTGGGGCTAAATATACCGTTTGTGCATGAATTTTTTTGTTTTTTAAACAATTGAAGCCACAGGAAACCAGTCAGGACTGGGACTGCAGTGCTTGGGGAGAGGGGCATTTAACACATTCACCTCACCTAGCAGTTATTTGTTTGTTTGTTTGTTTGTTTGTTTGTTTGTTTGTTTGTTTGTTTTAGTCAGTCAGTCAGTCAGTCAGTTAGTTAGATTTATATGTTGCCCTACTCCCATAGGCCTCAGGGCAGCTTACAAGCAAACATACACAACACCACAATTTCATAAACATATATCTTACATAGCCTCATAAACCACAACCCCATACAATACTCATTCCACATGACACAATAACTGAGGATTACAAGATCACTCTACGACCAGCTATCTCAGCGACCGAACACCTGGCAGAACATTTCAGTCTTACATGCCTTACGAAAGGCCAACAGATCATGGAGAACTCTGATATTATCCAGGAGACCATTCCATAGAGTCGGGGCCACCACAGAAAAGGCTCTGGCTCTTTTTTATTGCAATTTAGTATCCCTAGAGCCTGGGATCATCAAGGCATTACTTGTGGCTGACCTCAGGACCCGGCAAGGGACATATCGAACCAGGCGGTCTTGGAGATATGGAGGGCCCATACCATGTAGGGCTTTAAATGTTAAGGTTAATACCTTAAACTTAACCCGGGACTCAACCGGCAACCAGTGCAACTGAGTGAGCAAAGGTGTCACATGTGCTCGCCATGGCACCTTAGGAAGGACCCTGGCCACTGCATTCTGCACCAGTTGCAATCTCTGAGTCAAGCACAGTGGCAGCCCTACATAAATTGAGTTGCAATAATCTGACCTGGAAGTGACCATCACATGGATCACAGTGGCCGAGTCCAGAGGGGACAGATAGGGGGCCAGCCACCGTATTTGGCGTAACTGAAAGAAGGCCTTTTGAGTGACCGCCATGATCTGAGCCTCCATATTCAAAAAGGCATCAAGAATCATGCCTAGGCTCTTCACCGTAGGCTTAGGTATCAAACAAGCACTATTAAGGGTCGGTAATTGAAAACTCCCCCCTGACCTATTCGGGCCCAGCCACAGAACTTCAGTCTTAGACAACCTTGCCGTAGACAACCTTGCCTTAGCCTCCAAACACCTGGTCAGCTGGGCTATGATGTCCTCAGTCCTGCCATCCATCAGCAGAAAAAGCTGGGTGTCATCCACATATTGGTGGCACCCTAGCCCAAAACTCCTCACCAGCTTTGCTAGCAGCCACATATAAATATTGAACAGCAAGGGCAAGAGAATAGCCCCCTGGGGGACACCACATGATAGTTCCTGACGTGAAGGCCTCTCATCCCCCATTGCCACCCTATATTCCCAGTCTTGTAGGAAGGAACGCAGCCACAACAAGGCCACGCCTCAAATCCCAGCATCAGCTACGCGGTGGACTAGACTAGAATATCATGGACTAGAATATCATGGTCCACAGTGTCGAATGCTGCTGTGAGTTCTGGCAAAAATGGTACCCCTGAAACTGTTATGAGCCCAAGAAGGTCTCTCCCATTGTCACCAATGGAAACTTCCCTCCCGAGGCTAATAGAGCTTTTTTGTTGGGATTGGGGTGAAAGAGGAAAGGTTAAATGCCCCTTCCCCAATCTCGATTAGGCCGCCAACAGCTGCTATTTTAATTAAGAAATACGAGTAAAAATGGTCAATTTAGCATCATGTCTGGTTTGAAGCTAACAGTGACTGGGTGGATAGAGAAAGCTCTCCACCCATCCTCCTCAGTGACTCTGCTCTGCTGATGTATTTACTATCCTTTACTTGTTGACTCCCTTCATGCCTTAGGCCTCTGTGACTGCATTCAGAGTAACTGAAATTGCTCATAGGAACATAGGAACACATAGGAAGCTATGTGGAGAGGAGAGGAGAGGGAGAGGAGAGGAGAGCTGGTCTTGTGGTAGCAAGCATAACCTGTCCCCTTAGCTAAGCAGGGTCTGCCCTGGTTGCATATGAAGGGGAGACTAGAAGTGTGAGCAGTGCAAGAGATTCCCTTCAGGGGATGGAGCCACTCTGGGAAGAGAATCTAGGCTCCAAGTTCCCTCCCTGGATTCTCCAAGATAGGGCTGAGAGAGATTCCTGCCTGCAACCTTGGAGAAGCCGCTGCCAGTCTGTGAAGACAATACTGAGCTAGATAGACCAATGGTCTGACTCAGTATATGGCAGCTTCCTATGTTCCTATGTACCATATACTGAGTCAGACCATTGGTCTATCTAGCCAGGGGCGTATCTAGGGGTAGGGCAGGCAGGGCACGTGCCCCGGGCGCCACTTGAAGGGGGGCGCCATTTTGTAAAATTAATTTTTAAAAAAATGGCTGCCAAAAACAAAATGGCCACCGTGCATGCTCAAATGGCCTCTGTGAGGCTCTAGGTCATGCCAGGCTTTGCAGAGAACATTTGAGCATGCACGGTGGCCATTTTGTTTTCAGTGGCCTTTAAAAAAAAAAAGATTATTTTTAAAAATGGCCACTGCACATGCTCAAATGGTCCCTGCGAGGCCCTAGAGGCCAGCGGGGTGAGGGGGAATCTTTGCAAACCCCCCAGCCTTTAGGAAGCCCCCCAAAGGGGCTACGGGTAAAAATAATAATAATAAAAATATAATATAAGACACTGTATACATATTCAGATTGGCACTATGTACAGAGAATCAGGGCTTGTGAATACTGAGCTGATGCTTAAGAGCTAGGATTGTATTCATTTGCTCTTACTTTGCTTCTTGTGATAAGTGAGTTAAATGTGATGTCTTGCTAATATGGCTATTAATGGTGAGTTTGTCTTTGAATCAGTGTGAACCCTTAATATTAAGGCCCACTGGGAGTTTCTTGCTCTCTTTCTCTCATTTTAACTGTCTTTCTGAAAGACTAGAAAGACTAGTTTGCCCTAGGCGCTATTTTCCCTAGATACGCCTCTGTATCTAGCTCAGTATTGTCTTCACAGACTGGCAGCAGCTTCTCCAAGGTTGCAGGAAGGAATCTCTCTCAGTCCTATCTTGGGGAAGCCAGGGAGGGAACTTGAACCTTCTGCTCTTCTTAGAGCGGCTCCATCCCCTAAGGGGAATATTCTACAGTGCTCACACCTCTAGTCTCCCATTCATATGCAACCAGGGTGGACCCTGCTTATCTAAGGGGACAAGTCATGCTTGCTTCCACAAGACCAGCTCTTCTCTCATTCATGTTTCTTCTGAGGGAATAGTTAGAATTCTAGAAGGGAGTCTGAAGGTCTGTTAGTCCAACTCTCTTCTCTAACAGGAATCTGTTAGAACATCCCTGACAGATGACTATCCAGTGCAGGAGAGCCCTTCACTACAGCATGAGGCAGCATGCTCCACTATCAAACAGTACTTAGAATAAGGAGACTCTTTCTAAGATCTAGCCTAAATCGACTTCCTCCTATCTTCGTATATGGCTAGGGAAGAGGAGCTGTAACTGAACGAGGCAACCATGTGGTTCTTCTCCACACCATTGACTCTACCCATGTGGTCGCATCATTGAGACACAATCCTAGCTGTATGGCCTTAGCTATGTGGCATTGTCTCCTGGAAAAGTGTCTCCTTTGCAGCTGTGGCTACATCTAAACTCTAAAAGGTACTCCTGTTGGGGTTAATCAGGACGCTGTGCACTGCAACTTCAACGTGCCAATGTGCCAGTGATAATTAAGGCTGCACAAATGCTATCATTTCAATTTTGGAGTGAAAAGCAGTGCTTTTGGGGGGACATGGAAGCAGAAACATTTCCTGAAAAACATTTAAATGAGTAAATATCAATTCTTAAAATTGATAAATTATTATTTATCAAATTATAAATTTATTATTTATAAATTATAAAATTGATAAAAAAATTGAAAATATAACAATGAGGCTGTTATCACGTGAAGCCTAACCCAGGGAAGCCCAGCCTTAGGCTGTGAATGAGAACCTGTGGGATTGGGCTGAATCTCGGTGGGTCAGCACTGCCTAGCCCTGCTTTTAGCTGGGGTTAAAGGTGCCAACATGCTGTTAACCCCAGATCTCTGATAGTGTGTGTGCTTGGGCTGCTTCCAGCCTGGCCACACACTGAGATGAGTGCGTAGAGTGCCCGTCTCTTGGGGGAATTCCCCAATGCATCATCCTGGCCTCCAGAACTGTGCACCATGCCCCCAGCAATGTCTGGCGGGAGGAGGTAAGATTTGCTCAGCCTTCCCCCTGCCCACCCTCTTCCCCACCCACCTGGTCGTGTGAAGAGCCCTAACGTATATATTGAAAACAGTTTCCACCAATAAACTGCTTATTTACATGGGCTGCTGCCTCCCTTGTTTCCCCATCTGCTACTGCTTCAGCATCATACTTTTTCTCCCTTAACAACTTTATTTTTCTTTTTACTCCAGGCTTTTTCCTGTATTAACCACAAGGGCAATCCCAGTCAACTGGGGATCATATAGTAAATTAGAAGGTCTTGTTATGGTTGCTATCATCATTGTTACATATCATCAACAGTACGTAACAAGGAATCACAAAAAGGAATCACAAGGGAGAAAGACCAAGGAAGAAGATGTGAAAATTTCATGTACACTTCCTTATTTAATTATTTATTATTGTTACATTTCTATTCCGCCTTGTGTGAACCGCCAATCTCAAGGTGGTTCACACAAAAGTTAAAAAACTAAACTACAAAAGTTACACAATTAAAATATCAGCTAGAATAAAAAATACAGATCTGATTAAAAAATTAAAAACAAGCACAATATAACCATAAAAGATACAAAGCAGCAGCAATAGGAACAATCATATAAAAGCCTAGTAAAAAGCCAAGATTTCACATGCTTTCTAAAAACTGCGATGGAGACTGAGGAGTAGATGGCCCCCGGGAGAGCATTCCAGATTCTGGGGGCAATGACTGAGAAGGCCCTGTCCCACATGCATGACAGCCGAGCCTCCCTCATTGTCGGCGCCTGGAGCAGAGCCCCCCAGATTACTTCATCAAGTGGGCAGCAACCTTCGGGAGAATGTGGTCCCTCTGGTATCCAGGGCCCAAACCATTAAGGGCTTGAATGAAATCAAGACTTAGACTTAGTTACATTGTAGTATGTAGAATGTTATGTTATGTTATACTTTATTATGGTCATTGACCCAACAAAAAGGTACAGAACACAGTAAAGATGATACAAATGGTACAAAACATACCAGGGTCTTTATAATAATACCAATAACTTAAACCAACTCTGACCTAATGCTACAGGCGGCCACACAAAATTTGGCTACACACAGTGTTATAGGTGTACAGCGATCAGCTAATAAAAAAGATGCATATCCATCACCTGTTCTAGGAGGGGTATTTGACAAGAGAAGTAAAATAAGAGAAGTAAGACTATCTCTAAAAAATGAACAGTGGTAGAAGAATGTGAGTCACAGTCTTAACACCCTGCCCACAGAGACAGATCTGGCCGGTAATAGGGGTTTTATGATACTTGCCCTCCAGTACAGCCGATGGGAGTGCATTAAATTGTGTGTGGAAAAAAGGCCTTCTCTAGGATAGAGTAGTTGCTCATTAAATAGTGGGCTGGTTTCGGACAATTTGTAACACTACCAAGAACGTTTCTTGCAGAGATTTGTGCCAAATCACTCTGCTTTTCAATATCTGCTATACATTGTTTTATAAGCCCTTTAGCAGCATCAAGTCCCAAAGGCATTAAAGATTGAGGGGAGAATCCATGCTTGCCCAACATATCATAGAGTCATGGACGCCAGCTAGATTGAAAGCCATCTTCCAAAATGAGGAGGGCTAGTCCTTTGGGGCAAAAAGTAATTTTAATCCAAAAGTTAAATATATACATCCACGCCTTGGCCTCCACTCTTGTTAGGCCGGCCTCCAGCCATAGAATGACATTGGGCATGCATCTAAGGACCGAGAATAAAGCACACAAAAATTTTGATTGGACCATCTCTATTTGTTTAAAAGTGTGCGGAGCACAAATAGCAGCACCATACAGCTATTGTGAAAGCACATTAGCCTCATATATCTTAATTGCAGCTGGTATACAGTGGCCACCTCTGTGGAAGGAAAACTTTAAAATAGCAGAAGCACTCTTCTGCACATTATTTGCAACATGCTCACAGTGGGCCCTGCAATAGCCATTTTTGCTGAAAACTCCTCTCAGATATTTAGAAGTCTTTACTTGATGAATGACCTCCCCACCAATCCTCCAGACATGCTTCTTAGGTGTTTGGTTTTTTTAATAGCAAAAACCATGGTCTTAGACTTAGTATGTAGTATATGACATCACAATGTTACATTTCCAATCAGATTTCTAACATCACTGAGGGCAAACAACCAAGAGTGAAGGCATATCTCTGAATAGCTGAATATATCTGAAGCAATCATCAACAACTTGCCAACAGGGAGAACATTTTCCAGTGTTGCCAAAGTTGTCCACGAAGCTGAACATTATAACTTGGATACTGCGATGGTAGCATATTAATCATTTCATGATGGACATTGTTCATTTCTAAGGAATAATTGTGTTGGCTCTAGTAGCTGAAAGCAGGTGATGACTTAAAATCCATTGCTTTAGGGAATGTACAGCAGTAGTGCTTCCAGCCATTGCCCTGCAGCTCATGAAAAAGGAAAAGGCTGAAATTCTTTGTATTCTTAACTCTTATTGGCCATAGTAAAAATTAATCTTTCTGGACCACTCAATTAACTGTGCACACATTTCCCTTAAGCATCCTGCTTCATAAAGGCACTGAATAAAGGCACTTCATAAAGGCACTGGTTCCCTTTGGCTTCAGTGGGATTTGTGAGGACTTAAATATATCTCTGAATATAACTTTCCAGGGGTCCCATTGATGATACCCAAATGCTTTCAGGTTCTAGTCTTTTCCCGGATGGGAAAAATTCTCAGTTTCTGCTTCTAGTAGGCACTGCAAAGGGAGGAGCAAGAATTTTAAATAGCTGGCTCTGGCCTGAAAATACTGCATGCGGCTTTTTAAAGATGCATATCATCTTTCCATGGCAGATGTCTGTTGCATGGATTTTTTATTTCTCGAAATTACTTTTCCCCATCAAGAGAGACACTTGCCCTTCCAGCACATCACACAGGCAAAAGCAGTCTCTTGTTCTTCCCCGCTCAGCCTCAGTACAGGACATGCACTGAAGTTGAAGCAGCTCTGGAAACTGCATAGAGCTGATCATATAACCACCACAATTCAGGCAAGATTGGGCTATGTTCACTGTATGTTTGAATGGACAGTTTGGATACCTAGCAGAGTGTAATAGTGAGATCAGCTGGAGCAGGGATTCTCAACTTTGGGTCCACAGATATTACTGGACTTCAGCTCCCATAATCCCCAGCCCCAATGGCCTGTGGTTGGGGATTATGGGAACTGAAGTCCAACAACATCTGGGGACCCAAGGTTGAGAACACATGAGCTAGAGAGGCTCAGAAGTGAATTGAACATCTGAAGCTGAACGTATGAAGTGGCCTCATACTGAATCAGACCATTAGTCCATCCAGGTCGGTATGATTTACCGATCTGGATGAGCAGTGGCTCTGTGGGGTTTGGGGAAAATAGTGCCGGAAGATGGAGAGTTAACCATTTCCGCCCCCCCGTGCTGTTTTCCTCATCTACATTACCTCTACTCTAAAGCTGCTGTTTGCCCCATTGGATAAAACATATGGGAATGTTTTCATCAGCAAGTCAAAGCAGCTGTGAGAGGACAATTTAGTCTAGAGAAAAGATGACAAATCCCCCACCAGTGCTGCAGTTCTTATTCAATTCACCCTCCCTGCTTTGAAAAGAGAAAATGGAAAGCTGGAAGATCCTATCCTGGATCTCCTGGGTCTGGTCTAGATTGGAAAGTGAACAACTTTTGCCTGGAATCTACCCATATATATCAGCTCTCATAGGTTGCTTTTGTAGTCCCACATCAATGTATCCCTATGTAAATAAACAAGAACATTATCTGAACTTCTGATCTGGTGCTTCTCCAGCCCCTGTTCAGACAGATGAGGTACATATCATACTCCATAAAGATAAACAGGTCTGATTTTTCTTGTGCACCCTCATTGTTCTCTGCTAGATGGGTATGTTGTCAAAGCGGTGTGTCTCTTATATTTTGTTTTATTTATCTGTTGTGCATAGCCATGCAATGCAGCAGCCAATGTGTTTTAGATCACAAAAATGTCAATTGACAGAAATTTCTCATTTTTTTAGGGCAAGTATCCATTATTTTGAAAGAAGCGGCTTTTGGTTTTGTATGAAAGCATTCCTACTCAGACAACATATTTCAAGTTTAATCAAAATGAAGCAAATTCCCCTCTCTGCTACAAAAGGTCGTCTTTGTTGCAGTGAAATGAAACAGTTCATATTTTGACATGTTTCAGTATTGTGCAATTTTCATAACTAACTTCCCCACCCCAAGTTCTAATTTTGGATGCTACAGAGTTTCACCGCCCCTAGTTTTGCAAGTAAACTAAGTAGTCTTCTCTCTAATACCATGACTGTATGTTACATTTTCTAAGCATTTTCATAATGACAGTGCATGTCTAAAAGGTACTCCTCTTTTCTTTCTTTTCTTTTAAAAAAACCCCTAGATTTTCATTTAATCAGATATAATCAGACATTTTCTTGTCATTTTGGACATCAACAATGGCAATGCCAAAATGAAGCAGCGGCCAAGGTAAAGCACCTCATCCACTGAGTCACTAGGGAGCTGTCCTCAGCACTAAGCCTTTCTCCTAGGGATGCTAGTCCTTTATACTTTCCTACTGGGAGCAGCTCACTCACCATGCAGTATTCTGTAGGTATTTTGCACATAGTGGGTGCTGATGTGCTGATATTCCAAGTGCACGCTGCGCTAGAGTGCATGTTGCACAGACACTGAAAGTGCATGATTTCACAACCATTATTTCCAGTGGCTGTGCTATTGTGCAACTCCCTCACGCACTTTCAGCATTTGCTCTAGTGCAACTTATATTTGGAAGCCACAGCAGAACCCATGGTGCACAAAACACCTGGGAACATGGCATTGGATATGAACCATGGTCTGCAAGAAGCACAGAATACCAGAGAAAAGGTTTACTGCTTCCCATGTGGGCTCATGGAAAGGGAAGCAATAATGCCAACATGCTGCCACATGTATACCTAGTTCTTCCTCCAAGAAACAATGGAGTTATCCTATGTTGTCATCACAGCAAGCCTATGAATTAAATTAGGGTGAAAAGTACTGGGGAACTACTTCTGGGGAACATTTCCTATTATATTGGAATACAAATAGAAAAAGAACAAGATGGAGGTTATCTTCTTAACTGGGGTGCAGGGAGATAAAAGACTTGTTAGAATGTCTAGGTCTTACAGATGCCAAGGCATTCAGCATTCCAATGGATATGAACTTCTTGAAGCAAGATGCAAAAAGGGAGCTTCTCCCAGACAATGGGCAACATAGGAAAGCAATTGGGAAACTTTGCTATATCGCTACAGTAACAAGATCAGACATCGTGGGAGCGGTGGGAATTTTAGGCAGGAAAGTGAGTATACCCACCTAAAATGACTGTATTGCAGTTAAAAGACTGGGTTAGGTACAGCTAATCTAAAACTTAAATTGCTAGCAAGTAGTAATCCTAGGCTAATGGGTTATGTAGATGCAGACTGGGCAGAAGACGGAACAGATCGTAAATCCACAAGTGGATACCTGTTCTTTTATGGAGGTGGAGCAATTAGTTGGTGCAGTCAAAAGCAAAACACTGTGTCTCTTTTCCTCTATGGAATCAAAATATGTGTCAGGCTTGCCAGGAGATGACATGGATACATAAATTGTTGCAGGACTTTGGAGCTGATGAACCGAAACCAACTGAATTGTTTGAGAACAATCCAAGTTGTATTTTGCTTTCACAAATGGATAAGACAAACTCTAGAACAAAGCATACTGGGACAAAAGACCATTATGTATGTGGTGTACAAAAAAAGGGTCTGGTGGAGTTGAAACACTGTCCAACAGAAAATAAGATAGCCAATGTGCTCACAAAACTATTGCTAAGAGATCATTTTCTAGAATTGTGAGAGATGATGGGAGTTGATGATCAGTGCTCAAGCGATGAAGAGTGTTGGAAGAGAAATTTATATATTATCGACTCTTAGCACTGCAGTAATTTATTTTTACTGCTATAGCATACTCTGCTGTGTGAGGACATTGATATTTCTGCTCACATCCCTCAACACTCCTCCCTCAAAGAAGCATCATCAGGGCTCAGATATGGGCAGCTCCTCTGACACCTACGCAAGTCCAATCCTCTACCCTCTAGTCAACAAGTAGTCTTACTGGAAGGCCATTTTTAGATAGAAGTGAAGGATTGTGGACCTGAGCCCCACTGCTATGCCCCAATATGGACTTTTGGCAAGCCCCATGTACACAGCTGTAATGGGGCCCAAATGTATTTTTACTGATTTTATTGCACTAAAATAGCAGCAGCACTAAATAATGTAAAAGCAATATTGAAACATCAAGATCAAAGTCCAGAGCAGCAAGACTGAATCATCTGCTAAAAGGCCAGGAAAAAGGTTATGCCTTCAACTTGTACGAAAAGGATAATAGTGTGGGTGCCAGCCCAGCATTCCATGGTTGAGGCACCACAACGGAAAAGGCCCTGGGTCTGGAGCTCTTGCTCCTTTAACCTTGTTTTGAAGGTGGGCTCTTGAAGCGGGTTTGCCCCCATGCTGCTGCTGGCAGCCGCATGGTTCCCGGTGGTTCTCACACGCAGGCAAAACTGGGCTGGGCTTCCTTAGCCCGATTTTGCCCACGCATGAGAATAGCCTCACTTAATTTCACCTAGATAAAACCTGAAATTGTGTGAAATTGGACTAGGCATGTTGGAGAAAGATAAATTTTGATAAGATCAGTAAAACTTTATCAGAGGCATTTCATAAAGCTTTAAGCCAGCACCACATTTCACCTAGAGCCAAATCTGAAGTCCTTGGAGGGTCCTGCTCAGGCAAAGTTAAACTTTCAGCATTAGTAACAAAATGGTCTTGGGGTGGTGGCAGCAAACACATCTCTAACTAAAGCAGAATAGCATCCTGCAATAATCCCATCCAAGGATTACTTCATGCAAGAACAAAACTGAAGAATGAACCTAAGGGGACCTAAAGAAATAGCCAGAATAATTGCCATTGATAAAGAATTGTATCTGAAATGCCTTGGGCCTATTGAAGACAACAGTGTGAGGCACCTGAGGGTCCCATCTCTTTTTTGTTTCAAAGCCTTTTCCCACACCCACCAATTCACAATGATACCTCTTTGGAAGCTCTCCAATGGAAGCATTTCCCCCTGAGGGCAATCATGTCATGTCTAGTTTGGCTCTAAGCTATGGAAGCTATGAAACTTACTCCTCCTGAGTAAGGTCAGCATGTGCCTGCTGCAAATAGCAATTCTAACAAGGCTTAGGCAGCTTACACACACACACACACACACACACACACACACACTTAGACTTTTGGCTGATTCCTTGATTTTGGATCTATTAGTGGAAAGGCAAGTGCTATGACAATATATACAATACATTTCTTATGCACATTTGCAATTTTGCAGCAAGAACAGTTCTGCTGCATTTTTTCTGGCTTGGCATCCTCCAACTCTGATAGCCAGCCAAGAAGATAAAACTTAAAATTCAGACTTGGTGGCAACCTTCCACATTGCTTCCCCATTTTTAGAAAATAAAAAAATTAGCCGTTACTTAGTTCTGTCTCCAGTATTAATCAAAGCACACAGACCCCTTGTAAGGCAGAGAATAGAAGTAAACCAAAAACATGTTAGTCTTTATGTTAGCAAAGCAGGAGATTAATTTTAGATGGTATACCGACAACTAAGAACAGAATTCTGTTTCTGACAGGCAGACAATTTACTAGCTCAGTTATTCTGTTTGATCCCTAATGGTCATTAAGTGCAGACATCTGCCTTGAGAAAATTTATACAAATAAGGTAAAGGTCATGTCTCCATTCTGGCATGTGAGTCTCTAACAGTGTTAAAGACTTTGGGCACAATCCTGACAGAGTTAAACATGTTTAAATTCCATCAATTTCAAGGGCTTAACTCTCCCGTTGAACTCAAAGGGACCTAAAACTGCTCAACTTTGACTTGATTATTCCTATGGGCAGTGTATGGCTGCTGGGTAATTTTATCCTTCCGTTCACAACGGTAAATTAGGCCTACAGTATATGTACTCTGTGTCACTTTCTGATGGTTGGCTTTTTTTACATTGAGGGGAGAGGCTGTGATACACACATAGCTATTTCCTATGCTGTGGACATGAGTATGGATACTTCCAGATATTGTGCTGAGTTCTTTATTATTATTGCCAATGGCACAGCCATAAGTGGTAAAAAAATAACCTCCATGTTGTTCACAAATCATTCAAGGATTTGCTGTAAGGTTCACTGTTGGTCAGAATAATGTAATCCTGACTGAAAGCAATTTGAAAAGAGGGCATTTCAGTGAAGCTGCTGTTGCCACCTCCCTCTTCCCCCGAGAAGCAATATCAGTCAAGGCATGGGGCAGATGTGTTCTGTGTAACTGCTCCACCCCCACCCTATTTCCCTCTCTTTTGGCAACACACAAATGAAACATTGAAGCTCTTCTCATGATCGGTAAGAGCTTCTTCCGGGTGGGCAGGGAGAGTGGGCTTAGCCTGCTCTCCCTGCAGACAAGCAGTCGCTCGCAGCTGGGCAGCCAGATCGGCCGCCTACACAGCTGCCGGCTCTGTCACGGAGCCGGCAGGGGCTGCGGGGATCAAGGGCCGCATGGCCCCCAGAAGTTCCAGGCTTGCAGTAAAAGCTGTCTGTGCACTGCACTGGTTAGCTGGTGCATCATGGACCCATTTCTCCCCATCCCCAGGGCAGCTTTGCAACACTTAAAATTGCTGCAAGAATTCCAAAATTCATGCTTTATAAAGCATTATGTACATGGCTGGCACTATGTTGTTGTTGTTGTTGTTGTTGTTGTTGTTGTAGAATCCAAGGGACAGAGTTGTGGTATGCAAGGACAAGGCAGTGGGTCGAATCAGGAATATAAACAGTTTAATGAGATAAATATTCTGTACAGAGAAGCAAATGCAGACTACTTTTCTATGCTCTTGCTGTTGGATGTTGTTAGCCCCGCCTCTACTCCAGGACTGGAATACAAGTAACCCATACAAAAGCTGGCCTGGATCAAGGAATGGATTGACCAAAAACACCACTATGTATGTATGTATTGGTGGTGGTGGTTGTTATGCTATTTACACACAGTCTACCAGATGTTTTTGACTGGATTTGGTACTTTAATTATCGGGCCCTTTCTAAGGCTGGTGCTGGTAGTTATTATTATTTCCTGAAGGCTACTCCTGTCAAAGTAGAGCCTTTGGTGTCCAGCAGCCGTCATCAGGCTTTGGCTGTGCCCTCTGAGCCCTCCCTCCACATCCCCCTCACATAAATATGGACTTTGGATACCTACTTTTGAAATCAAGCTCTAAATGGTTAAACTGAAACTCACCAAATTTTGATTATTCCCTCCCCCCAATGTAATTTCCACTCTAATTTATGCACAAGAGGTGGGTACACTCTGCACTTCATGATACCACGACTGAGTGCTGGGTGTGCGGAGCTTGTGCATAGAACATATATACTGAGGCATTTCACCACATACAATACAGTTCATGTGGTACATGCAATAGAGACCTGATCACAAATATAGACCCTATCAAGGCTTGGATGCAAGACCTCTTGGAGAAGCAGACAACCAGCTCTGTTCTTTTGCTGTTTTTTAGGGGATGGTATGTTTTATTTCTTCCACACACCCCACTTTCCTGACCAGTGGGACAATTCAGAGAGCCCCCCCTTTTTTTTACAGGGCCAGTCTTATTGTGAAGAGAGAGTACTGCTATTTTTGCCATGTCTGCTTGTTTAGAGAAATACAAGGAGTTATGTCTCCTAAGACCATTTTCTGTTTCTGGGTGATGTTCTGGTACATGCAAGGTTTCTGTCAGTCCCCACTTCTGGCTTTTTGGTTCTTGCTTCTTCCAGGCAGCTGCAAAATTCAGACTGCTGTCTCCTTTCCTGGCAACATTCCAACTGCCAAACTGTTTTTCCACAGACAGGCACACATGGGCAGAATGCTCGCTTTAGTCTCATGCTGCCTGATAGCTGTGCCTCGTCACTAGTCAATGCCAGCCATCAACAGCTGTTCAAGGAATATCTTCCAGCCATTATTACTCTTTGAAGAAACATCTGAGGGAACATCAGAGAAGAGGTAATCTCCTCAGTTGATGGCTAGAAGAGTAGATATGCACATGCAGCTAATGAACATCACATGACAGAGCTCACTTGTACTTCTCTCACAGGAGAACTGAGCCAAAACTGCTTATCTCGCATCGTGTGTGTGTGTGTGTGTGTGTGAGTGTGTCAAAAAGTCCCTCCCATTTTCAGTCATTTTTGGCACTCATCGCAAACACATTCATATTGTTTTGATGCTGTTCTTTTGGCTGTTGTTTTTCTCCTCCTTGTTTGCCCTCATCTCCTTGGCCTCACCTGTTCAAATGACCCATTCAGTCCTGTTGGATGTGGTGAACAATGTGGTTTTACTGATGGTATCACAACACTATGTGATGACATCCTAGAAACTCTGATAAACAAAACATTGTGGGTTTCCACAGCCAACAGGATTAAACAGCAGTGCAGGTGAAAGAGGATGAAGATGGTGGCAAAGAAGATGGGAAACTGCACTGATAAGCAGCAACAGCCAGAAGGACAAAAGGGCATTGGGTTGTACCAAATAACGTGGATGTTTAGTGAGGTATTTCATTTGGCAATTAGTTCAGCTGGCTGAATTTGCTACTTTTGAAGTAGCAAAATGAGAGAGAAATGACAGAATTTTGGACTTGACTTGAACCTTTGTACCACAGACACACCTGTGATACTCTAGAAGATGTGCCAATGAATTTTGCAGCCATAAGCCCATTTAGTACAGAATTTATTTTGTGGGGGGGATGTCTATTTTGGGAGAAAGTCAAGCTGCCATTTTTGATAGGAGTATATCAAAAACATGCAGCCTGATCCTGTGCATATTTTCAGAACTAAATTCAATAGGGCTTGTTCTCAAAGACTTGTGCCTAGAAATGCAGTCTTACTTCTAAATCAGAAGTCATCCAGAGAACACGATGACTGCTTTTGTAATCCAACCACTTTAGGAAAGTAATTGAGACAACTCTCTCCTTCTCCCTTCAAGCACAACAATTTCCCTCCCACATACCAATGAAACTCAAGATGCTCTCAGTTTTACATTCATGTAAGCAAGGTTTATTCATACTTGCCAGGAGGCTAAGCTGCTGCGGGGTGTGTGTGTGTGTGTGTGTGTGTGAGCACGCACGCCTTATGTGTAGTAGTTTCTTTGCTGAATGGTTTGCTCAGCTATGTGTTGGAAACATATGTTGACATCTGAAATGCCCTGTGGAGTCTCTTGGGTCATGAAGCCAACCAATCCCTAGACAGGAAGGATTAAGAGGGTGGAGTGGAGAGAGGGGGGGTTGACATCACATTGTTAGCTAGCCGTAGGTGAATCCATTGCTAATGCCACACAGAATGGGTTAGGACACTTTCCCAAAGAGGCGGATTTTCTTTTTCAGTCCATCAAAAATTGGGGCTGCATTTCTTGAGCTGGGGCGGGGGGGGGGGAGAACCCTCCCCGCAAGACAAAATGCGAGGTGTGAGTTTTCACTGCTGTAAGAAGACCAGCAATAAAAAGCAACCGGAGTGTTCACTGCCTCTGCTACAGCACAATTCTAAACAGGTACAATCTCTTAGGTCTTTTATTTTGCATGAGTCATTGAAAGTTGAATGAACTTATCCCACAAGATTTCCAGTAGTGTATGTAGGTGGCTTCTTCCCTCCTGTTCACAAGTGTAAAATAATCCCTCTCATATTTCAGATATGTAATGATTTTAGGGGGAAACATTGAGGGATGTTGCTGTCTTGAATGGAAGAGCACAGTCGTCTTGCCTGTCTGCAGCTGGCAGCTGCAATTTGTGGAGAGTGGGATGGAGGGAATCTGTGCAAAGTGGGACCAAAGTGCCGTATTGGCTGTTAGTTAGCCACAGTTTCTTTAGGCATGTAGGTAGACTGTCCTGACACCGCCGACTTAGTGCTACCCTTGGATTGGGGGAAGTTTTGCAAAGTTTGGACTTCTTTTGCAAGTTGGTTGCACTTATGTTTACTAAATTTGAGAACGTAAGGAAGAATCAGAGGCACTGCTCCATGCTCCCATTTGGAACATCCTTCTTTCCATTCTGCACAGAGAAACTGCAATGAAACCTCAGACCAGTTTGCCTTATTATACAATGTTAGTCTGTCATAAGTTAAACCTCTACCATTTTATTTCCAACTGTTCTTTCAAACACGGTGAATGCAAGAAATGTGGATTATAATTCTGAAAAGGAAAGGGTTTTAGTAAGGCATGTATTGTGTGTGTGTGTGTGTGTGTGTGTGTGTGTGTGTGTGAATGCCTACATACAGTATGCATGTATTCCATATAAACATCTTCCACTGTCTTAAGAAATAAGCAGATGGGATGCTTAAATAGACATTTGTATATTTGTGTGTGTATGTGTGATGTGTGTGTGTGTGTGTGTGTGTGAGAGAGAGAGAGAGAGAGAGAGAGAGAGAGATGTACTTATTTTATCTCAAGCTACATTCTTAAACCCATTTATATGTAAGTTCCACTGAAATCAGTAGTGCTTAGTTCCATGTAAACATAAGGCTTTTGACACACAAAGTCATTTCTATTAAAATTTAAGTAAATGTAAATATTGCAAAATTATTGCATGCTTCATTCTGCACTGTATTAGCTTAGGTTTTCATTCAAAATTATGGGCAGGAAAAGCACATATTCCTGTGTAAATTATGCAGAGTTGCCTTTATTTCTGTAATTTGCATAATTTAATCTGCTTTTCTACTTGTGGAGTGTCAGGAACTGCTGGGGCAGCAATGAGGGACCTCCACAGGGGAGCCAGTCAGGGTTGCAGATTGAAAGGTTCCCAGGCTTATGGAATTCTTCCAGACTCCAGGGCAACTCAAACCACCCCCTGATTTCCCCCTGGCCTGGTAAGGCTATACATGTTTCTGGGTCAGGCTTTGTTTTTGCTTGAGCAACAGTCAACTTTCTTCTCATCTGCCTGGCTCTTGCCCATAGTTCTCCCATGGGCCCCTGTGTTGGAGAACTGCCTCTCACCCTGCTGCCTCTCTAGGCTGCTTACAATACTGCATCACAGCAGCAGGACAGGCAACAAGGAAAGTAAGCAGCAGGGCACAGAAGCTCCACCCTCTGGCCATTGGAAGCCCATCTGAGTCCACTTCTGGCTTTGCAGACCAAGGACTGCCCACACAAGCTCTTTTCAGACAATCTGAATACAACCAGTGAACATACATAGGAGGGCATGAGAGCAGCTCAGCAACCTCCACCCGCTCCCAACCTATGGGCTTTCACTAGACTATCTAGATGTTGTCAGATGAATGCATTTAGTGGTTGCAGGGGCATAGCTATAATTGAGCGAAAGGGTTCAAAGTATTCTTTGCTCCTGAGGGCCCTCCAGCTCCAGCCCTCCCTATTTCCTTCATTGTCTCCCTCACTTGGGGGTGGGGGCACCAGAGAGAGGGATGAACACGGGCCCCCTGAGTAGTTGGCAACAGCACACTCTGCCCTGACTAACACATATGCATTAGAACATCTGGATGAAGTACCTATGCATGAGGGCTTCAAACAGATTTTCCACTGGATCAAGGTAGAGCCTGTTGCTGTGATGCCACCACTTTACATGTGTTCACTGTACTCTAAAGTAGGGGTTCTTAACCTTAGGCCCCCAGATGTTGTTGGACTACGACTCCCAGAATCCCCAGACATGGCCTTTGTGGCTGGGGATTCTGGGAGTTGTAGTCCAACAACATCTGGGGGCCCAAGGTTAAGAAACCATGCTCTAAAGTATGCCTGTAAGGGGCTTCTCTATAGTTCCTTCCTATATTGTTCCTACACTTGCAGGGACTCCAGATATGTGGTCCAGCAAACAAGTGTAGATTGGAGCAGAGCTCCCAATGTGATCCCTCTCCTACTCTCCATGTGCTGACTGCACACACTATTCCTGGCTGAAAAAAGACTACACTTGAACACTTATATTCACAACCATAAGGACTAGAAACCTGCCCATTTAATATGAAAGCTGAAATTTTTAGGATGATAATTCTGTGGCCAGTAACAAATGGTGTGATGTTTCTAGTCAGGCACAGAATTGCTTTATGTTCATAATCCTGGAAATACAACCATTCTGGATAAGTTATAGTTAAGGTGTTTTTACACACACAAACACACACACACACACACACCACGGCCTTCACACTCTTCTTTTAACCACATTTTCTTAGAATTAAGTCCTATTTATTTCAGTTCATCTTATTTCCTCATAAGTGTTCTTAGGATCACAAGCCCATTCCGTTTGGGCAGAGGTGGTCAATTGGTACTGTGTGGGCTAGTTCCAGCCCTCAAAGGAATTTTTTTCAGGCCCCTGATGGTTCTACTAATTGTAATCCATGGCTGATATACTGTGCAACTTTACATTCATGTTGTAATGTTGCATTTGTGCAGGTGTGCAAATTGCACTACCACAAAAATTGCACTCTCTCACAACTGTGCAAATGCAACATTATAAGGTAAACATAAAGTTGTGTGGCAGGTCACCCACTGTGTGGTTAAAAAGTTTTGAATTTAAACGTGTAAGGAAAAGAGGGGAAATCCTTTCAGTTATGCGTGCTTGAATTACAGGGGGCCCCAGCATCTTACTTTTTGTGATAGCTACCATTCTTAGCACTTTTATGGGGTGGGGGGTGCTGATTTGGCTAAAACTGGGGGGGGATTCAATGGGTGGGGGCCTGTGTATTTCACTAGTGTTACTTCATTCTTGTATAACCAGTGCTGGGGGCGGGGTGGGAGGGGATCTTCCTTCAAGTACTGGCTGTAAGAGAGTCCATTTCTGATTGTTGCATCTTTTTGGATTTTGTGTAAAATGCTCCAGCTATTACTGGGACAACTTTCCCTGCAACTGGGACGCCCATACTGCAAAATGGTGCCATTTTTCATAGAGCCAGACCATCTCTGAAGTGCTCAGATTGAGTGGCAAAACACACCCCTGGCCTAGACCACTGTCTGGAGAATAGAGTGACCTGTGAGTTGGCCATTCCTGAATAAGTGTATATACATATACTCAAATATTACATGGCATGTGCATAGAGATGTTTGTACACATGTACAGGCTTTTGTAGGCCTGTTCAACATGATGCTGTTCAGGTGTCTGTACACAAGTACAAGTTTCTGTGTGACTGTATTTCTGTTCATTTTTAAAGTGAACCTGGGTACAGCCCCCTCAAATGCAGGATACATATAGGAAGTGTGCGGACAAGCATTTAACATAGTGAGCCTGTTCTCATGACGATATGGGGGTGGGATGTAGGGGAGGCAAGTTCCTACCCTGTCCCTCCTAGACAACCCAAGCCCCTACTTGGGTTTACTTACCCAACCCACACACAACTAGGCTTCTGTGCACTCTGTGAGGGAAATAAAAGTTGAGCTGGGTGCTCCAGTAGCCCACAATGCATTGTGTGAGTAGCAGAGAGGCAGCCCTTAATACAGCAACAGCTCTCCTCTCCGTGGCCCTGCTTTCCACCTGACTCCATGGTTAATATGGCCACCGGCAGTCTGGGAACAGCCTAAAACACACCAGCTGAACAGATGACCAAAATGACCAGGATGAAAATGAAGCTTGCCCCACCTCACTTTTAACTTGGGTAGTTAATCTGGGCTACCCAGGTTTGGCATTGCTGGATGGGAGGACTCCTGCTGCCTTAGACAACTGCAGGTTCCTGGGTTAACCCTCTCCTACCCAGGTATCTGTGGTTGTGAGAACAGGCTCAGTGTGTGAATAACAGTACATGTGTACAGCTCTCTACATATATACACTGTACACTGTTGAACGCAATGTGTGAATAGGGCTATTCATAGCTTGTGGGCCCCCAGTACCACAAGCCATGCCAGGGATATGGAGTAGGGCCAGAGAAACTGATAATGTTGTGGGGGCATGTCAAATGCTAAAGTACTTTCCAGTATTACAGGTCAGGCAGGGATCACTTACCTCAGAGGCTGAGACAGTATTCCTATGGCAATGGTAACATATACTCAGGCCCTTACGAGTCTGAGCATTAGTCAAAGACATCACCAATCTTTTCTCTGTGATCGGGGTGTATTTATCTTATCTCTACTTTTTAATCCCATCTTTCCTCCAATGAGTTTGGGATGGGGTATGCAGCCCCGCTCCTGGTTTTATCCATCAGAATGGTTTATCTGAGAGGTAGTGACCTGTCCAAGATCACCTAGTGAACTTCACGGCCAAACAGTAATTCAGATCGAGATCTTCATGACAAGTCCACATTCTGTCAACTACATGGCAGTGGGCTTTCGTTTGGGAGTTAGATATTCACAACAAGGGCAGACCAATCATTGGGTGAACAGGTTCATAGAATCCAGGCCCTTCTGCATCCAGGAGCCATCGAGGCCAAGCTCCCCCTCCAGCTGGCCAGGGCTGCCACCCACCTGCTGCCACCCCATGCCACTGGCCAGTGGCTACCCACAGCTCCCAGGCCCCTCCTCCTTTAATTGGATGAGCTCCCAGCTGATGGAAAGAGGGTGTGCACATGCTCCACATGGGCTGATGGAAGGAGGGCAGGCTTGGCCTCCCCATGGGCTGTTGGAATGGGTAAAGGGATGCTGCCATGAAGGGAGAGCCTACTCATGTCGGCCCACTTTCCCCTCACTATGCTCCTGATTCATAAGGTAGGATTTAAGCAGCCCTTGGAGGTGTGATGAGGGTGTCATATCTGCTGCATGAATCCCTGTCAATTTGATCACTATACTGACACTTGAAATCAAGGGGAAACTTGCAGGGAGATCAGGTGCTTTCTAGAAAGTCTGCATTATAGGCTTTGTCATCTTGGATGCCTGTGTATCTGATTGGATGTTTAGCCCCCAGTCAATTTATTTGAGGAAGTTACTGTGGAGGAGAGCAGCTGATAGAATATTGGGGGAAATGGCTCAAAACTACTAAAAAACAAAAATCATTTTTCCAGTATTGTTTGAATAATTATCCCCATTAAATGAATATTTTGAGGCAAAAATGGCAAATATATTCAGATCAGCTCTAACCTAAAACTACTAGACATATATGTAAAGAATGTTTTGAAATTATGTATGGTTGGTCAAGTGCTATGATTTAACACTCCCTCTCTTGAAGAAAAATCAAGTCCTTTATTTGTTTAGAGTATTTCTAAAAATAGTGCTCATGGTTTTCCTGAATAGCCATCCTCTGACTAATTTGCATTCATATTTTTTAATTTCTTATTTAATTTCATTGGGTTCCTGTAGTCAAAAAGAATGGGCTGGTTATTTCAAGTCAATGGCCTCATCCACACATAACTCAAAACCAGAGGTGACGGGACCTCCGATTTCAAAATCTGTACGTCCAAATACGGGCAACTGCAGTCACAACAGAAAATGGACCCACAGTTTCCCTCCCTGGACAGTGATTTTGTTTCAGTTTTTGTTTCAGAGGTCTGCTGCCCGGACCTCCAGTTCCATGGTGCCAGTGTTGCGCCCAAACGCTGGCACTGCAGTCTGATTGCTTTGCAACCAGAGTTGAGGGAGAGAGCTCGCCCTAACTCTGGTTGCTATTGGCTGCCAGGGCTGTCCTTCAGATAAGAAGGAAGTTCAGTCAGCCAGTTAGGAACATAGGAACATAGGAACCTGCCATATACTGAGTCAGACCATTGGCCCATCTAGCTCACTATTGTCTACACAGACTGGCAGCAGCTTCTCTAAGTTTGTAGGCAGGAATCTCTCTCAGCCCTAGGTTGGAGATGCCAGAGAGGGAACTTAGAACCAGTCAGCAAGACTCCAGAGAAGGAGCTCTCCTGAACGTCCGAATTTGGATGGGAGAGCAGGGGGAGGGGGCGCGGCTCTGCGTTATGTGTGAATGCGGCCGATATATGCAGTTACCTTAATTCCCTACCTCTTCTGTCCTTTCTCTTGAGCCAGCGTTCCCCCTTGCGTTGCTCCCTTCAAGTTTATTTTGCTCAAAGCACTGCCTGTTCTGCATTCTTCCTCCAGCCACCTTGCCCTTTAGTTTCCTTACTTCCCAACATGCTGTTTTTTGTTCTCCCATCTGAGGAACAAACAAAATGCATCAACTATGATGCCACATTAAGAACGTTTTTCAAGGATGAAACATGAGTTGTTCATCTGGTCACAGCAACAGATGGCCAAAAGGAAAACACAAGTTCGTTCAATTACAAGGAAACGTGCCCAGATGTCCTGCCTTTAGCATCTTCCTGCACTTTCCTTTCCTGCCTTCTCTTACTAACCTAATTACCATCTTGCATGTGCATTTGTGTGGCATTTGTGCATGTAAGGGACAGATCTGATGATTGAGATATAAAACCTATTATATCCGCTGTGCAGAAGCTTACTTCTTTCTGAGTCCGCCTGGGCCACTTTTTATGATAGGAGATGTGCTTAGATGGGGTTAGAAACTTAGATTATACATGTTGGCTTGAGGGCAACTTGTTCATTTCATACAGCTTCTTTTCAGGTATTGCTAATTTTTTTGGCTTTACAGTGCTAGCTGACAGTATCTCTTGTAGTACAGAGACTGAAAACCTTCCACATGACAACCCACAAAGATATTGCTACCAGATCAATGCCTGCATGCAACTGTAACTAGCATTCAGTTTCTTTGTGTGTCCAGATAAGTTGAAAGACCTTTCTTGGATAGGAAATCAACATACAGGGGCTGGTGTTGAGGATTAATAGTAACTAGCCGACCCTGCACAGAGCATCTGTGTGGTGCTTTGGGGCCAGCTGTTTCCCCCTCCCTCTTCCTCCCAGCCCGGTCTCTCCTCTCTTCCCCTTCCCTCCAGCCCCGCACTCTCCAGCCCTCCTCCCCTCCTGTTCCTCCCACACACAGAGCCACGGTGAGTGGCCAAGAAGGGCCCTATTGCCGCCTGCTTTTCTCCCCCCCTCCGCCCGCCCCCTGCCTGCCATCGCCTTTCTCTCCCCCTGCCCACTGCCCGCCGCTGCCTTTCTCTCTCCCCTCCTCCACCCACCGCCACCTTTCTCTCCCCCTTCCTCCGTCCACCGGCCGGCCACCACCAGCACTTTCTTCCCCCTCTCCTCTTCAGTCCTCCTCACTTTGGAACTCTCACAGCGTGTCGTGAGAGTTCCGCTGCCAAATCCTGGGCACGCATGTCCCAAGAGAATTCAATATATAGATTTTCAGCGGTCTTGGAAGACATTGCTATCCACTGTACTCACTTCTGCCATGATATCTCTGCCTGTGCCTTAACATGCTTAGACATGCCCTAAAAAGGCATGCCCATAAAATGGAAAATGGTATTGATGGTGGTGATGGCAGGGGCATATTATGCTGATTTCTACTGAACTGGATTCAGTGGTCCATGTAGCCCAGTGTTATTTGCTCTACTTGGTGGCTGCTCTGAAAGGTCACAATTAGAGATTTTTCCATGCCCTACTACCAAAGCTTCTTTCTAAGAATCCTCTGCATGTGGATCATGTGTGCTACTGCAAATGTGGCCCCTTCTGATTTTGGGGGCCTTTCTGATGTTGCCTTAGAGATGGAAGAGCCGCCACAGCATGTTTCCCTTTAACATCACTCCAGTAAGTCAGGAAACTTCCAGTCATGTGGAAGGAGTCTATGATGTGGCTCCTTCCCATGCTGGGGATCTCATAAGCTTCCCTTAGGGAAAGTAGGCTAAAAACAGCATGACTTCCTAACATGTTCCTTTTTGTTCTTCCATGGGAAGAACAAACAAAATAAATCTAACTATGATGCCGCACATGACGAGTGTTTTGAAACATCAGTTGTTCATCTGTTCACAGAAGCAGATGGCCAAAAGGAAAACACAAGTTTGTTAAATTGCAAGGAAACTTGCCCAGATCTCCTTCCTGCACTTTCCCTTTTTGCCTCCCCTTACCCATCTGATTACTATCATGCTGTGTGGGTAGGGAGTACCAAGCTTGCTTTGTAAGGAGGTTGTTTTCAAGAACCCAAAAATTCTTGCTGTGCTGCCTGTTCCAGCAGCAGTGCTTGCAAGCATTCCCTACACAAATTAACTCAATCTTAAGGTGAGTGTCCATTCCATCACTCCACATTCCCATTGTCTGCTGAAGGAGAGTCGTGTCATTGGGGTGAGTCATATGGTGAGTAGTGTGGTGTTTTTGGTTAATCCTTGATCCAGGCCAGCTTTTGAATGGGGCTTTAGTTACTTGTATTCCAGTCCTGGAGTAGAGATGCGGCTACAAAATGGCCAGCAGCAAGATCACTAAAAAGCAGACTGCACTTGCATCTCTGTACATAAGATCTATTTCATTAAACTATTATCATTCCTGATTCCACTCCACTGCCTTGTCCTTGCCTACCACAACTCTTTCTCTTGGATTCTATAAGTACCTGCAAATGTTACTAGGGTTGCTTGCTGTGGGAAGACTACTTTAGGCCTTATTTGTGTTTTAACTCTCAGCTTGTGCCTAATCCTAGTGTTTTACATTGAGGACATTCGCAATCAAAAACTGTGTTCTACCTGGGTTTGGTTGCTGTGTGTGCTCCCAGTTTTTGCTTGTGTGGAAGCAAGGTAGGAGAAAAAGCTACCCAGGTTTCCCACCTATCTTGCTTCCACACAATCACTTCTACCCTAGTTTTCCTCTTACGTTGCTTCCACACAATGAAAAATTGGGAGCACATACAGCTTCCAAACCTGGGTAGAATACAGTTTTTGATTGTGTGAATGACCTCATTGACTTCCAGAGTCTGTGTGGGTGTATAACATATTGAAGTTGTTGTTTCATTAAAATGCATCTATTAAATACCTCTTATTCAAAATACACAAAGCATTGTACTATAAAAGCACATGAAAACAGTTCAAAAATTCAACTAACAATTCAAATGCAAAAGAAGTGCATCATGATTCAGCAACAACAGTAATATGAAAACAAAACCACAGCCAAACCCAGGGAAAGCTTTCTGAAACAGCCAAGATTTCATTAAACAATAAAAAGAGTACACATGTTCTTATACATTGAACATGAATGTATACATGTCCAATGGCTACTAGTCTGGTGGCTGTGGGCCACCTCCAGCCTCAGGGGGAAGATGGTTCTAAGTACCAGTTGCAGGGGAACAACAGCAGGAGAGAGGGCATGCCCTTGGCTCTTGGCCTGTGGGCTCCCCAGAGGTATCTGGTGGGCCACTGTGTGAAACAGGTTGCTGGACTAGATGGGTCTTATCCAGTAGGGCTGTTCTTATGTTCCCCTAATGGGGAAGGCAGGACTGAATTCTCATCAGTACTGGAGATGAGGCCTGGAGGGTGCCAGGGGATGGGGAGGAAAAAGGTGGAGAAAAAGGCAGCTCTTGAGTATGGAACTAGGACTTGAAGCAGCACCTTGAGTTGGATGTAGAAGCCAATGGCAGGCTGTACCAATAAGCAAGAGTCGCTCAATATGCTCTCTGAAGCCTGCTCTAGCTAAATGTAGAGAGGCTGAATTCTGTACCAGTTTCAGCTACTGAAGAGCCTCTTAGGGCAGCCTCAGTGCAGAGCACACTGCAATCATCCAGTGTGAAGGTCACTGAAGCACAGATGACAAAGCAATGTCCAAGAAGAGGAGTCCCACCCAAAGATGATAAAACAGACCTGGCTGCTTTTTTTCACCTGTGAATAGCAGGAGAGGAGACTGAGGTTTGTGGGCTATGAGACGTGAGGAGGACACTGTAGGGAACTGGGGAGGAAGGCTGGCTGCTAAACGAAAAAGGCAAGGGAAGAGCCAGCAGGAGAAGGAGGAACTTTTAGCTTTCCACTATGTCAGCATTACCATTAACGACCTCCATGCTGGATATTTCCCTAATTTCTGGGCTCCCTCCATGATCTCCCACAAGCATACATCCACGTTAAAAGGATTCCTTAAAATCAGAAGCATTGCCCAGCCCTTAAAGCAACAACAACAACAAAAAAAAACCACTTTTGCTTTATCAAAACAGTCTGCTTATATTACTGACCTTAAAAAAAAAATCTCAGCAATTACACATGACCTTTGGTGAATCAAGACACACAAATCATACCTGTTTATTCTAGCAGGCAACAGAAAAGCCCGCTTTCTCAAATGAACAACAAATATATTTATTGGTATAGGATTACTGCCATGCATTAATTTAGTCTTATCCCATGGCTATATATGTACGCACAATTATGATTTATCTGCCCTTGAGGAAAGAGATTCCAGACAGTGATCATTGTTTCAAAAAATGGGAGAGAGAAGAGGAATATGTTTTCCTACACATTGTAAATGTCTATTACTGCTATTCCCCCTTTCCTTCTATTTTTGGCATGTAATGCTGAAACACCCATTATCTCTAATGTTATTGTGGAAGCCGGAAAATATCTCATGTTGCTGAGAGTTTGGAGCTCTGGAAATGAGACCAAGACCACAAAGGAGGTTAATATCCCTTGTAGTTTACCTTTTATGGTGAACAAGCAGCACACCATGTAGCAAAAAGGAAGCAGGACCATGTCTAAAAGAAACATAAGATAGACACCAGCAACAGTCACTGGAGGTATTTAACTTAATTTAATTTAATTTAATTTAATTATTTGATTTAATTTAATTATTTTATTTTATTTATACACCACCTGACTCCAAAAGCTCTAGGCGGTTCACAAAAACAAACACACTAAAGACAAAATAAAACAAACTTAAAACAGCAATTGAAAACAATTTAAATCATTCAAAGATTACTAACAGAGATGGTTAAAAAATGTGTCTTAAGGGCTCTTTTAAAGGCTGATAAAGATGTTAAGCCATGGATGTCTATAGCAGGCCTGCTCAGCTTTGGTCCCTCATGCTGTGTTTGGACTACAGCTCCCATAATCACCAGTCATAGTGGCCAATAGCCACGGATTATGGGAGTTGTAGGACAACATCTGGAGGAGGACTGAAGTTGAGGAGGCCTGGTCTATAGGCCATTTCACAGCCCAGGAGTGTCTACAGAGATGGCCAGCTCCTAAATCACCGCCAGATGGGCTGGCAGCGTACAGAGACAGGCCTTATAATGACATCAGGACATGAGGCAAGTTGATCTAGGCATGATTATCGGCACTGGAGAAACAGAGATATGGTGAGGGAGTTGGGAAAGTATGCTACCTCAGGGGTTGCTCTACATTACTTGCAGTGGCAGCTCAAGACTGACACAGGGCAACAAATGTAGCTGACGCAGGGCAACAAATGCAGCCCCTCATACATGAACCCTCTTTTCTCCTTTCCCCCTTTTCTAAAGTGGGGAGCAGGATGGCATCTTGCCGCCTTGCTGGCGCCCCAATAATCTGCTGCCTGAGTCAACCATCTCACTTCACCTTATGGAAGAGCCGCCCTGGGCCACTTGCACCAGCATAAGGTTACACCTACCAAATGAGTGATGTCGTTATTTTAAAAAACACAACACACTCCAATTGTATGGCACAGCTTAGGAAAGAGACATCAGCATGATTAATAAGCATCCTTTTGACCCCTGGATGACAGAGGCCTTGTGTCAGATGGTACATTTGTCTCTTCCTAGCAGCCTGCTTCTAGAAAGATTGTGTGTAGATGGATCTGTGATGTCATCATGACACGGCTGTTGCCATGTGATGATTTGTGCCTTTCACATATGGTGAATGTGGAGGCAACATTGGTGAATGATATTGTGATTGGGTGGTGAAAGTTGCCAAGGTCACTGTGGTTGTGACTGCCAGTGTTGCTTTGTAACCCTTTTTCTACTGCAGTTACTATGGCCGCATTCGCACGTAACATAGAACTGCCGTTGAATAGGTACGTCCGAATGTGGGAAACTGCAGTTGGGTGAGGCAACGAAACTGAGGGTTCAGGATAGGGACTCCACTCTAAACACTTGGGCTTTAGTGAGGTTCGTTACCACAACCTGAGGTTCTAGGCAGCCTGTGGTACATCCAAATTCAGAACCACAGGCTTCTGGCACTGAAACTGGAGCGGAGGCCACAATTCTGGCCTGATTGGCTGTGCAGGCTGTCCTTCTGTCAAAGAGGAAGTCTGTACAGTCAGCTCCCCACCTCTCTGCAGTCTCACTGACTGCAGAGAGGCATTTCTCCTGAACGCCCAGATTCAGGCTAGAGAATGGAGGGAGGGGACCCACAGTTATGATTATTATGTATTCAATTTCTATACTGCCCTTCAAAAATGGCTCAGGGCAATTTACACAGAGAAATAATAAATAAATAAGATGGATCCCTGTCCCCAGAGTGCTCACAATCTAAAAGAAACATAAGATAGACACCAGCAACAGTCACTGGAGGTACTGTGCTGGGGGTGGATAGGGCCTTCCGCATTACATGCTAATGCAGCTGAGTTTAGATAGATAGAACTTCATTTTGGTCATAGACTAGCATATCCAGAGTTTGAGTTTACTGCTGGGAGCATGCGATTCTGAATACCTCATGCTAGTATTAGCCCTGGTGTGTATAGGAAACTTCCTTCTACTGAGTCAGAACATTGGTTCATATAGCTCAGTACTGTCTACACAGACCGGCAGCAGCTTTTCCAAGGTTGCAAGCAGGAGTTTTCTCTCAGCCCTATTTGGAGATGCCTAGGAGGGAACTTGGAACCTTCTGCATGCAGATTAGGAATGTACACGTGCACTCCCAGGAGGTGGTGGGGGGTTACCTTTAAGGAGCAGGGAGGGTGCCCGTCCCTCCCCACCACTTTCCCCCCTCCAGAGCTCTCCCCAAAATAGTTGACACAGGGCCGCAGCGTACCTCCTTGCAGCCCCGGTCAGCATTGTACCAGAAGTGGCCGACGCACGTGCCCTGCTTCCAGAAGGTCCAGAGTTCAATCCCTGGCATCCCTAGTTAAAGAAGCAGGGCCAGGAAAGATTTCTGAGTCTTTTGAAAGTTGCTGCTAGTCTGAGGACACAGTATTGGCTCAATCAGGGGTAGGCAACCTTGGCTCTCCAGCTGTTGTTGAACTGCAACTCCCATCATCCTAGTCACAATAAATTGTGGCTGGGAATGATCAAAGTTGTAGTTCTACAATAGCTGAAGAGCCAAGGTTGTCCACCTCAGGCTAGATGGGCTTATAAAGCAGCTTCATAAGTTACTATACTGAGCTTGGAAAGCTTAAGGAGCCTATTTTACAATGAACAGCCTGATCTTAGGTATGTTTTCTCAGACAGGATTCTACCCAAGATCAGTGAGACCTACTCCCAGGTCCAGGCTTGCCTGGACGTTTGTTGAAGGAGACTTATGTTTCTGCCTTGTTAAACAAGCTCCTATATTTTTCTTCAAGATATTATTCCTGTCTTCTCCTGTTCTTCTTGTTGACTTTCCCATTTAGATATGTTGAAAGTGGCATCTTATGTTGGTGTTTTTCAAAGTTTCTAGTTTTAGAAAACTGTTTTCACAATTGCTTTTCTGCCTAGGAGCTCTTTCATGTTGTGAAAATTGCTGGGATATTATCCAAGCTGTTCACTTGGTTAATGTGGGGGTACTGGTGTTGTCTATTGGGCCTCACCAACACATTGGCCTCATTTGCACATAATGGGAAACCTGAGTTAAAGGGGCCAGAGGTTGCCAAACCTGTATGTCTGAATGCATGCAACTCCAGTCCCGCATGGAGAGCAATCCAAGGTTTTATTCTCCAAACTCCTTGGTTTGTAGTGAGTTTCATCACTCCTACCTGAGGTTAGCTGCCTGCAGTACATCCAAATATGGAACTACAGGCTGGGCTGTCTGAAACTGGAGTTGAAGGAGGAAGCTCCTCCCTCTCTCCAGCTGTGATTGGCTGTGTGAGCTGTCCTTCATGCAAGAAGACACACAGCAGTCCCCCCTCTGTTTTTCAGTCTCCCTGACTGCAGAGAGCCTCCTCCTCCATTGCCTCTGAATGCGGACAGGAGAGTGGGGTGGGGGTAGGGAGTGGAACCACGTGCCCGTTGGACCCATGGTGCCACATTATGTTCAAATGTAGCCATTGTATGAACCTAGAGTGCAGATTGGAACACATTCAACCCTTCTGGAGCTGCGCATTCCAGGGGAAGACTGTTCGCGATGGATAAGATTTCGTTGTGGTACTTGTCTACCATTATGGATGTTCTCACCGAGGAAGCACTTATAAGTTCCCAAGGAATTACACTGTTCCCTGGAATACAGTTTGAAAAACCACTGTATTATGCAGTAGAAAACATTACTAGTGGATTACTGTTCACTGGAGCTATAAAATATTGACAGTCTATGGAAAGCTAAAGGTGAGTGTAGTCAAACATGTGCCTTGGATTTCAGCAAGGTTGATTTTAATAAGCTCAGAGAAGTAGGGTGGCATGGCTGGATAAATTAACAGGGAAGGAGCCCAGAATGGGTGGGGGCTCATTAAGAAGGAATTACCAAAGGCACAAACAATGCCAACAATATGGAAGGCATCTCAAAAAGCCAATGTTGCTGCTCAAAAGCTTAGTGGTTAGCTGAACATTTTTAAAAGGACATGTATAAGTAATGGATGGATGGACAGATGAGTAGCCCAGATTAGTAGGGACAGTATCAAGAAAACTGAAACTCAGAACAAGCTGGCAAGTTGCCTCCTCCCTGCCCGGATTAATGGCTGGATTAATGTGGAACAGCATTGATTGATTTATATCTGTATAAACTCCTCACCTTCTTCAACCCCCACCCCACCTCCCAGAAGACGCTCATGTAGGCAAATTATTATTGTTCCAATCTTCAGAAAGGGGGAAAAGAAGGATCTGGGAAACTACAGGGTCAGTCTGACTTCACTAGGGAAGATACTAGAACAGATCTGAAGCTATAAGTAGAAAACTCTATCTATGGTAGCTGATCTGCACTAGCAGCTCCTCACAAGGATAATGGGTGGCCACAGCAAGGCAACGACCCATTTGCAGACTTGTACACGTGTTGTATTTCTATGGAACAATCAAGCTTTTTAAGTATAGCCACATGGATAGGCCAAAAGCTGTTAATGCAAACCCTCATTCAAAATTTTAATAGTGTGTCTAGGCTATCTCAGCAACAATAAGAAGCTTTTCTGACCAAGAAGTAGGACTGGAGAAGACCCCTGTCTGAAACCCTAGAAAATTGCTGCTAGTTAGTGCAAATAATACTAGATGGAGCAATGTATATGCACAGATGTATATGCGCAGACTTTTACTGAATTTCCTGTTTTTGGAGTTAGGAGGAGACAACATAAGACTTGTGTTTATCTAAACATGGAGTTGGGTTTCAGGATATTCTAGGATACATTTAGATGTGATACTAAATGTACGGCTGCCACTAAATGCAGCTATTCTTCTCCCAACTGTCATGTCTAGAAGAGCATCCCCATGTGATTGCATTACAGCATTCCATGGTGCCCATTCCCCATCAGGCAAAGATGTTATGGAGAGGAAGTGGGGCGGTAAAAATGAGATTGCTGTTTTTTTGCAGTAGCCATGCTTTTAACATACGTTTTTACCAGCCTTTAACTTGTATTATGTCATACAATATTTTGTATAGTTTGTGTAAGCATTTTTATTCATGTATCAAATCTGCATTTGTTATTATATGCTGGTGGAGACTCTTGGCAACTCCTCACTTCCCCCAAATATTGTCAGTTGCTTTAAAATGTTTAATATGACCCAATTCCTTTGTTCATACCAATGAAAATACATTCCTGTTGCATTGGATTTGTTGCCAGAATGGACTTAGTTATTGGAAATCAGCATTTCTTTTGAAGTTTCCAGTTTTCAAGCAAGTAACCACAATGGGGATCTCTGCCAAGGTTCAGTTCATGTTTCTCCTTAGTACAGTATGTGATACATGGCAAAATTCTACATATTCTTCACAGATCACTACTACTACTGATATACCACTTTTCAACAGAAGTTCTCAATGTGGTTTACATAGAACAAGTAAATAAAATAAGATGGTCCCCTGTCCTCAAAGGGCTCACAGTCTAAATATAAGGTAGACACCAGCAACAGCCACTGGAGGGATATTGTGCTGAGGTTGGATAGGGCCAGTTATTCTACTCACTACTAAACATAAGACAATCACTTAGGTTTAAGAACATAAGAATTGCCGTGTTTGATCAAACCAAAGTCCATGCCCATGCTTGAGACTGGCGTAACAAGGGGCCCTGAATTAGGCTGCAAGGCCAGATTTGGACCTGGGGTCAGCCGAGGCTTGGGTACAGGGCCAGAAAGTAGGTGATGCTAGGAGCAAGAACAAGGAGAGGGCTGGGGCCAGTGATTGGAGTCAGAAACTGTCCTAAAATGAGCTCTACATGAAGCAGTTGTACCAGGCCCTGAATGAAGGGTTTATATAGGAGTCTGACACCTCAGATGCACCTTCCTGGAGAATCTGTGTTGGTCTCCTTTTCCTCCTGAGTAAGCCTATTGGGAGGCAGCTAGTTGAGCACTTTACCTCTGATGCTGAGCTTGGCCTTGGTTCAACATTGCCTCTCCTCTTTAGATCCCTGTAGGTGATGGAAATGTCCTGGGGTGGGATAGGACAGGAGTTTTGCTGGGGGGCAGTAGATCCGCAGAGCTCCTGGGCTCCACCAAAGCAGTGACTACAGGAGAGGCAGGTTCAGAATTTCTTGGATCTAAGGGGCTTGTGTTAGGGCTGAGGGTCTCAGCTGGGACTTTCTTCTGCTGCTCTACCACCTTCTCTTCATCCCAGAGGACCTCCTCAAAGTCTGAAGCCAGGTAAGTGGCTTTAGTCCATCTAGTCCAATATTCTGTTTCCTTTCCAACAGCATCCAGCCAGATGCTTCCAAGGAGCCTACAAATAAGACATGAAGGTGATGGCTATTCCCTGGCATCTGCTTAGAGCTAGTTTCTGCATATACACATTCCAGAAATCTATCAGGCCTAATAGGAATTGACAGGATTATCTTCTATGAATTCTTTTTATAAATAATTTGTATGGTAAAATATAGAGGGGAAAAGATTGCTTAGACATGTCTGAGACTCTTTCTGCTATTCAACTCAACTGCTTAACTAAATTCCAAACAAGAGATGGCTTTTCCCACCATGTTCTTGAATAATGCAGAATTTCCTTGCTTACATCCAAAGAAAATAAAGCAATGTGCATGTTTCTGATTGCATGAAAGGGGGGCTTTGGTTACAAGCAACACAAAAAGTGGGTTTCAGTTCAAAGAGTCCCCCCACCCCACCCCCCACCTTCTAACCTTTTGATTAACTCCAGGGAGACAAATAGCATAAAAGACTGCTGCATACAGGGCATGGGCCAGCTTTCATTAAGCCAGTGGGGACTTTGTCACTTAGGGAAGTGCATGGGATGGCCTTTGCTGTGAATCCTTTTAATTCACAGTGGTGTGGAAGACCTCACACTGCTTTGATCTTGTTAATTATCTCCCAAATTAACTTTAATGCTTGTAATAATTATCTTTAAAAACACAACCAACTGCTGCTTTTTAAAAGGTTTGACTAAAGACTAGCTGGGTGGTCTTTGCCTTCTTTTTCAAATGCAAAGGTGTTGAGAAAAGCTGTCAAGATTCAATGCTAATTAGCCATTTATGGCTTCTCATTAAGAAGCAAATTGCCATATCTGCCTTGCTGGATGAAAGAAGAGTCCTCCTGAGACCTCATGAGCATTTCTTAACACTTCCTGAGCTCATTCCTTTCAATAGACAGTGGGATGAAAGAAATATCTTCATCTTCTTATATATATATATATTCTGATGAAAACTTCTTACTAAAAATGCTAGTGGCAGCTAAAGGAATTAATATAAATATATATGAATCCATATAGTGCTGCTTTACAATCCTCCTGACAAAGAAGATCAGTCATCTTATCTGTTGAAGCTGATAGCCATAGCAATTATGTTTGATATTAAAAGTCACCGTTTGAGCACAACGCCGAACAAAATTCTGGGGCTGTTGGGTAGTGACTGAAATTAGTTTCTGGGAAATCAGAGTACAAGAAGCCTCGGTGCAGAAGAAGGCAGATCCGTCACTGACAAAACTCCATATTCTCTACACTGTTATACTATGTTAGGCTGTGTGTGAGAACCGCTGGATTCAGGGCAGGCCTGATCCTGGCGGGGAAGGGCTGCCCAGCCCTACTATATACCCCGGCTGTTAGCTGAGGTTAAGGGAGCGAGTGCTCCCTTACCCCCAGTTTCTTGCTTGTGTGCGAGCATGGGCTGCTTCCAGCCTGGCCGCACACAGAGATGGGCACCTAGAGTGCTCGCCTCTTGGGGGAATCCCCCAGTGCATCGCACGTGTTGTGTGGTGCATTGTGGGACTCATGGAGTCAAGAAGAGCCTAACTATGTGTCTGATAAGTGCTGGAGAAGAGCTGAGTAAATACTAGCTATTGAGCCGGGTCTCACAATCAGTGAGACCTGCTTTGTGAAGGTAAGTGGGGAGAGCGGGCTAAGCCTGCTCTCCCTGAAGACGAGCAGGGCGAGAGCCCTGGGCGGCCGGATTGGCCACCCACACAACTGCTGGCTCCGTGATGGAGCCGGCGGGGGCTAGGAGGATCGGGGTCACGGCGGCTACTCACGATTTTAAAAACCGGGTTTGTGGAGCACTCGCTCCACAAACCCGGTTTAAGGGGAGGGGTAGTTTGGCGGGTTAACCACCAGGAAGCCACCAGGCTCGCCTGCGAGCCCGGTGGCTCCCACAATCAGGCAAAATCGGGCTAGGCTCCCCAGCCCGATTTTGCTTGATCGTGGGAATAGCCCTATTACATGGTGAAGTTAAATGAAGTACACCTGCATAACTCCTCCTTGTTGTCCTGGCCTCAGATCAGTCTGCCCAGCTCTGTGCTGCATAGATCATGTGGGAGCACTAATCATGTGGGAGTGCACTGTGTGCTCTCAACAATGAAACGATGATCATCGGGGGGTGGGGAGGAAAGGTTTGAGAAGCACCCCCCCCCCGGGTAGATCATGAGAATGGCCCCACTCTGTCATAAAAATCATAGACAGCCATGTTGAACTGGTAGGAAAAAAAACCCACAAGCCGCACTGTGTTAACACCTTCATTAGTACCATTGAAAATGTCACAAAGCTGTGAGCAAACTTTTCAAATCTCCAGAACACTTTGAGGCATCCCACACAAACAGTCTGGAGAGCCTGCAGGGCTTCTGTGTGTTGGGAATTCTCTCGGGTAAGAGATAGCCTTCTATTACAGCAGAGTGCACAGAGGCAAAACACAGCAGAGTCTGCCTAGGCATGTGTGTATGCTGAGAGAAAAAGAAACTTTGAGCCAGTTCATAGTTTCAAATCAATATAAGGAGTCTTTATTGGTGAACTCCATTCTAGATAGGAAAGTAGAGAGATAGGATCTCTTATCTAGCTAGCTAGCTGGGTGCAGAGGGGTGGTTTCTACATCTCTGCACACATGGTGCATGGAGAGAGGAGAGTGTGAGTGTTGCAAGGGAGAAGAAAGGGAAGAGGAAGTGAGGAAGGCAGGCAGGCAGGAAGTCCCTGAGAGTAGCAATCTACATACCAAAGGGATAGTGTCAGAGCAGTAGAGAAGGGATGACCAGTGTCTTGACCCCTCTAGCCCTCTGATTCACTAGTCTGTCCCCTTCTGTCATTGAGACATGAGACAGCGCAGTCCTTCACTTCCAGTGCCAGGTTGGTCCAAAATAAACCTGAAGTTATCCATGATTTGATCATGGATGAAGGGGCCGACCTGATGTACATCACTGAGAGTTGGTTGGGGGAGGCTGGTGGCCCAGTCTGGTCCCAGCTTCTTCCTCCAGGGTATTCTGTAGAGGAGCAGGGGAGGGGACGTGGGCGGGGAGGTGGAGTGGCTGTGGTCTATAAGGATAACATCTCCCTTACCAGGATCCCTGTTAGGGTATCAGACCATATTGAATGTGTGTACTTAAGTTTGGAGACCAGGGATAGATTGAGACTTCTGTTGGTTTACCAATCGCCCCGCTGCCCAACGGAATCCCTTACTGAGCTCATGGACTTGGTCGTGGAACTTGCATTGGAGTCTCACAGACTTCTGGTACTGGGGGACTTCAATGTTCATTTCGGGACCAACTTGTCCAGGGCAGCTCAGGAGTTCATAGCGGCCATGACAACTATGAGCCTATCCCAAGTGGTCTCTGGACTGACACATATTGCAGGTCACACACTTGATTTGGTCTTTTATTCTGATCAGGATGGTGTTCCTTGGGTGGGGACCCCTGTGATATCCCCATTGTCATGGACGGATCACCATCTGGTTAAGGTTGGACTTACAACCACCTCCGCAGGGGTGAGGGGCCTATTAGAATGGTCTGCCCGAAGACGTTATTGGATCCGGTGGGATTCCAAGAAGCCTTGGAGGGATTCAGTGTTGGCTCTGCTGGTGATCCTGTTGATGCCCTGGTTGAGAATTGGAACAACTTGCTCAACATGGCAGTAGACATGATTGCTCCTAAGCGTCCCCTCCGACCCGCTTCAAAATTGGCCCCTTGGTATACGGAAGATCTACAGGGCCTGAAGCAGCAAGGTAGGCGACTGGAATGCAAGTGGAGAAAGACTCGACGCGAATCTGACAGATTACAACATGGAGCACATCTAAAGATCTATGCTCAGGCAATACGTGCGTCAAAGAAGCGGTTCTTTTCTGCCTGTATTGCCTCTGCAAGTTCACGTCCAGCGGAGTTGTTCAGGGTTGTGAGGGGACTAGTATCTGCCCCCCCCCCGAACCAGAATTTGGAATCATCAGTTACCCGCTGCGATGTGTTTAAAGAATTTTTCGCAGATAAAATCTCTTGGATTTGGGCCAACTTAGATGGAGACTCCACAATTAATTTGATGTCTGAGCTGGAGGTGTCCAACTATTCCTCTTATGTGATTCGACTGGATCAGTTTCAGTCTGTGACTCCTGAGGATGTGGACAAGCTGCTTGGGGCGATGAGGCCTACCACCTGTTCTCTTGACCCTTGTCCAACATGGCTTGTTCAATCTAGCAGGGAGACTGTTGTAGCTGGCCTGGTGGAAATTATAAATGCCTCTCTGAGGGAAGGCAGGATGCCTCCTTGTCTTAAGGAGGCAATTATTAGACCACTTCTAAAGAAGCCTGCTTTAGACCCCTCAGAGTTGAGCAATTATAGGTCTGTTTTCAATATCCCATGGTTGGGTAAGATAATTTAGAGGGTGGTGGCCTCTCAGCTCCAGTTGGTCTTGGAGGAAACTGATTATCTAGACCCATTTCAAACTGGTTTTCGGGCGGGCTATGCGGTGGAGACTGCCTTGGTCAGCCTGATGGATGATCTCCAACTGGGAATTGACAGATGAAGTGTGACTCTGTTGGTCCTTTTGGATCTCTCAGCGGCTTTCGATACTATTGACCATAGTATCCTTCTGGAACGTCTGAGAATGTTGGGGGGTGGGAGGCACTGTTTTACAGTGGTTCCGCTCCTATCTCTCAGACAGATTTCAGATGGTGTCAATGGGAGATTGTTGCTCTTCAAAATCTGAGCTTAAGTATAGTGTCCCTCAAGGCTCCATACTTTCTCCAATGCTTTTTAACATCTACATGAAACCGCTGGGAGAGATCATCAGGGGATTTGGAGCTGGGTGTTACCAGTATGCTGATGACACCCAGACCTACTTTTCCATGTCAACTCGTTCAGGAGCTGGCATATCCTCCCTAAATGCCTGCCTGGAAGGAGTAATGGGCCGGATGAGGGAGAATAAACTGAAGCTGAATCCAGATAAGATGGAGGTACTTATTGTGCGGGGTCAGAACTCTAGAGACAATTTTGATCTGCCTGTTCTAGATGGGGTCACACTTCCCCAAAAGGAACAGGTTTTGCCATCTGGGAGTACTTCTGGATTCACACCTCTCCCTGGTTTCTCAGGTTGAGGCAGTGGCCAGGGGTGCTGTCTATCAGCTTTGGGTGATATGCCAGCTGCTCCCGTTTCTCGAGATCAATGACCTCTAAACAGTGGTACATTTGCTGGTAACCTCCAGACAGGACTTCTGTAATGCGCTCTACGTGGGGCTGCCTTTGTACGTAGTCCGGAAACTTCAGTTGGTTCAGAATGCGGCAGCCAGATTGGTCTCTGGGTCATCTCGGAGAGAACACGTTACTCCTCTGTTGATGGAGCTGCACTGGCTGCCAATAGGTTTCTGGGCAAAATACAAAGTGCTAGTTATAACTTACAAAGCCCTAAACGGCTTAGGCCCTGGGTATCTAAGAGAACGTCTTCTTCAGTATAAGCCCCACCGCCCATTGAGGTCATCTGAGGAGGTCCGTCTCCAGCTGCCACCAACTCGTTTGGTGGCTGCACAGAGACGGGCCTTCTCAGCTGCTGCCCCAAGATTGTGGAATGCACTCCCTAATAAGATATGAGCCTCCCCATCTCTGGCAATTTTTAAGAAACTACTGAAAACGCATCTCCTCAACCAAGCTTTCTCAGCTTTTTAAAACTTGTTTTTAAATTGTTTTGGCTATTTAATTGGTGTTTTATGATGTTTTACTTGTTAATTATTATTTTATGTAGTTTATAATTTTTGTTTTGTTAATTGATTTTAATGATGTTTTAATGTAAACCGCCCTGAGCCTTTTGGAAGGGTGGTATACAAATTTTAATAATAAATAATAAATAAATAAACACTGTGGGGAGAACGGGCTTGACCCACTCTCGGAAGCCACCCTGGGTGGCCAGATTGGCTGCCCACGTGATTACCAGCTCCGTCATGGAGCCAGTAGGGGCAGCGCAGATTGGGGGCCGCCCAACCCCCAGAAGTACCAGGATGGCCTGTGTGAGTACACAGGGCATTCTGGGGAGACCTCCAGGGCTGGGAGGCTTTCTGCAGCCTCCCAGTCAGGGGTCTACTCATGAGTTAGCACAGAGCCATGCCACGGCGACTCACAATCACAGAAATGGGGTTAGCAGAGTGCTTGCTCCACTAACCTCATTTAAGGGGAGGGGAAATTAAATGGGCTAGCCACTGGTCTTGCCTGCAAACCTGGTGGTTTCCATGACTGCTGGAAAGTGGGCTGGGCTCCCTTAGCCCGCTTTCCAGCAGTCGTGAGAATAGCCTGTTTGTCAGACTGGATGTTAAGCAAAACTGTGTGTTCAGAGAGAGAGAAAACTGGGCTTAGTGGAAAAGGCCCAAAGACTGCAGTTTATAAGAGTCCTAAGATGGTGAACAAGAGGAATTATGCAGATGTACTTCATTTAGCCTCACCAGGTGCTAGATACGTTTAGAATATACCCAAGGTGACAAGGACAAAGTCTGCTTCTCCATTTTTTTAAAAATGTAATACCTACTATTTACTAAGATCTTCTCCAGCACTTATCAGAACACATACGCTCTTCTTGACTTTGTGACAGCCTTCACAGAAGGGAGGGCAGCTCATTGCTGTTCACCTCAATAACTGAATAGCAAAGGCGCCTATGTTTCTGCAGTGTGGTGGTAGAGTATTTGATTTGATAACATATTTGAGGGGGGAAATAATTGGATTTAAATTTTGCAAAACTAAGCTAGATAAAAAGAATGTTGCTTCCATTGTTTTCAGTCTGGTCACTGCAAAGGAATTTTTTTCTGTGCCACAGGATTTTATTTTATTTTTTTGTGCACCTCTAAAGACCAATCAATGCATCTATTAAGTTTTATGGTGAATAATACAGACATGGCAAAAACCCAAAGACTCCGTCACTTCGCCTGAGTGTGCCTCAAGCAAAAGCAGTGCCAAATGTAGCAGAGTGGGACTCGTTAATGGGACAGACTCTTCTCTTGTCTGTCAAATCAAAACATTACAGCAGCTGAAGACCATTTCCTGGTATTTGAGCTGCTGTTTCTGTTCAGAAAAAAAAATAAAATAGCAAGGCCTGGAAAAGATTAAATGGGTCCCTAGGGGTGGGTGGCTGGGGCGGAGGGGGTGGGTGGGTGGGTTTGCACATTTGTGTGTGTGTGTGTGTGTGTGTGTGTGTGTGTGTGTGTGTATACACAAGCACACACACACACACACACACACATACACACTTCTGCAAAGACCTTACCAGTCTATCATAAGGCTGCATATTTTTGTTGGAAGCACAGTGAAGTTATGTAATCTGTTTGTTCTTTCTTTCCTTTTCATGAAGCATTTTAAGCCATATCAAGAGTTATGATTATTGAATAATCCTTTTCATTATTATGACAACAAATTAAAATTGGGGTGGTGGTTGTCATGAATTTCCCAGTGCAGAAAAGTGTGGGGACCCTCTTTTATATAAACCGAAACAAGAAAAAGGGGACATTTATATTTGTATTTGCTGCTAGATTCTTCCCTTCAAGAGTTGTAGCTAAAAACAGTCCAAAATACAAGGAATTATGTGAAGCAAAGTGAATCTGGGTTTTGTGTCTTTTCAGGGCATTCACACAGCAGTGATGAAAGTCTTAACAAATAAGCAGCGAGAGACGATGGATCAGTCTCTTAGACACCATTCATCCTTGCCCAGTCAGACATAAGCAGAGGTTGAAACCCCCTCCTGTCTACTTGCTTGTCTTCCACATCTTCCTAACTAGACAATTCTTTCATACATGTTTTTCAAAATTGATCATTCTCGGGGTGCCATATGGACAACTTCCAGAAGACTTGGCCAATGGATGGTGGTGTTATTCTTTGTGCCTCGCTTTCCTCCTTCAAAACTTTCAGCCAGTTCTGTTTTGCTGCACAGCCACAGCATCAACTTTCCGGTGCTTTCTCTGCCCAGAAGGATCCCCCTCACCATTCTCTTGCTAGTTCTTCATAAATACCCATGCCAACTGGCCAAAAAGACACTTTTGAAGTGGTGGCTCCCATATTTCGCAGGGGGAGGCCAACTATTGGAGCAGCAGCACAGTGTCCCAGAAAACGTAGAAAGGTTGTTGACACAACCACAACTGCTAGGGCTGGGGGGAAAGCAGAAGCTTACCTGTCTCCCCCCACATGATCCTTGCCACGCTGCGAGCCCACACGACCAGCATGCGAACACTCCCGGAGTGGCAAGGGGGATGAGAAAAACCTGGCTGCATCCTCCGATATCCCACAGTACACCATGTAAGGGGAGTTCCATGCTGCTGGGCTGCTCCTTCCACTCAGATCGATGGAAGCTCAGGCTGCTTCCAGCCTGAGCATGCACGCCCTCCTACCACTTTTAACCCAGGTACAAAATTCAGGCTACCTGGCAGAGGAACTCCAGGATCAAGACGATCCCAGCAGTCTTTACAATCAGCCCTACCCAGGTAGAGCAGTCAGAGGCGTATCGAAGGAAAATAGCGCCTAGGGCAAGCATTGAAATTGCGCCCCTTGTCCAAACATCTGACACCCATCTTTCAGATAACTTTACCATAATATCAGCAGAAAAATACATGTCTGAAGGTCACATACAAGTCACATATCTGAATATGTGTACAGTGACTTATATTAATTTTTTTTAAAAAAATTACCTGTAGCCCCTTTGGGGGGCTTCTAAAGGCTGGGGGGGTCTGCAAAGGTTCCCCCTCCCCCCTCCTGGCCTCTAGGGCCTCACAGGGACCATTTAAGCATGTGCGGTGGCCATTTTTAAAAATACTTTTTTAAAAAATGGCAGCTGAAAACAAAATGGCCACCACACATGCTCAAATGGCCTCTGTGAAGCCTGGCATGGCCTAGGGCCACAAAGAGGCCATTTGAGCATGCACGGTGGCTATTTTGTTTTTGGCAGCCTTAAAAAATTTTTTTTAAAAATGGTGCCCCCCTTCAAGTGGCGCCTGGGGCACGTGCCCTGCCTGCCCCACCCTAGATACGCCCCTGAGAGCAGTGCTAGCCCAGGTAGGGCTGGTCATGAGAATGGCCTTAGTGACCGTTTGCTGGTGTCTTCCTTGTGATTCTTTTTAGACTGTGAACACTTTGGTGATAGAGAACCATTTGCTCATTCTTTTTGCTATGTAAATAGCTTTGAGAACATTTTTTTTAAAATAACAGTATATAAATATTTTATAATACAATTGTGATAGAAATCTATGGGGAGCACCTTACACAGCTGGTTTTAATTTTATTCATGTTCCATGTTGCCCCAGTCCCACTACTGGAACAAAAAAAAATGGGGGGAACCCAGTGTACATTTTTACACGTTGTACAAGCCGTTATGGACAATGCAATAAGCCCCCTATAGATGGTTCCAGGCACACACGGCCATCACTGCAGTTTTGCTCAGCTGCAGGGCCAGTCTGTCCATGCAGCACACTGAGTGATTGCCAGGCAGGCAGATGGAGATGAAGCAGAGGAAACTGCAGTGGTGGGGACATGCTCTAATCCACTAAATCCCTCCATTTCCTTCTCTGAAGAGGAAGGAGAGGAGGAAGAGAGCGTGGTGGACTGGAGCAGGGATTCTCAACGTTGGGTCCCCTGGTGTTATTGGACTTCAACTCCCATAATCCACAGCTAAAGGCCACTGGGGCAGGGGATTATGGGAGTTGAAGTCCAATAACATCTGGAGACTCAATGTTGAGAATCCCTGGACTAGAGCACTTCCTCACCTCTCCAGTGGCAGCTCCAGGAAAAAATGGGAGATGGGCCACGGAAGGGACAAAGTGCATTTGTGGGTGGGCAGGCTGTGTCCCACACATTAGATTTCTAAAAAAGCCATGGGGGTGGCAAGTGCAGGGCAAACTACCTGTCTGAAGGGGTGCTTGCCCCCCCCCTCGAACCACCCTTGCTGCTCTCTGCTCCATTTGCACAAAATCCAATAAGCACAGAAAGAGGCTGTGAAATGGTGGCTCTTTGTATCTGCTGGTGAACTACCATGTAAGGGTGGGTGAGGGCAGCAGTCCTGCCTCAGACACCCAGATAACTTGGCCTCCCCTGTAGTGGCGTAGCTAGAGAAGAGGGGGCCTGTGTGTTCACCCCTCTCATCGGCAGCCCCTCAGAGTGAAGGAGAAAAAAAGGGAGTGAGGAAGAAACTAGGGAGTGGTGGAGCAGGCAGCCCTCAGGATCTGGGGACCCGGGTTCTTTGAACCCATCCGCTCAATTACAGCTACACCCCTCCTCCCCTGCTCAATTGGCATGTTAATATATATGAGATACCTTCCATTTGTAGCAACCTAACTTACCTGGAGCTAATTGTGTCATGTCTGTCAATGGCCTCTACTGCAGTAGTCTCATGCTATAGCCATCCTGTATAGAGGACTGGAAATTTGTCTTCATGCTACATTAGCTTGTGTTTTTTGTAAACTCCGAGGTTAATTTATCACCTTGCAGACCCTTTTTGTCCTGTGCTTTGCCTGGGTGTAGAATCTATGCGTCACACACAGTAAAGTATAACTATTAAATGCCTCTTATTCTTGTGGGGATTGGGGGAAAGAGGCTTGTTTTATTGGAATAACCCTTTTCTACCCCTCACCTCCCCCATGACACCCCACCAAGACACCCCTCCATGCTTTACTACAATTTCAGCATGGACTCCAACCCAGAGTATATTTTGCTGGATAGGTAATGGTAGACTGTTTGCTAATGACCCTCAGTTTGCCTCAGGCCATTAGGTCTCCCAGCTGGTTGTTGTTCCTCAGGAAGTAATCTAGGCCTCAACCAAATTACACTCTTAATTTGAATTAATTGCAGATTAGACCGCAGGGATCCTCAACGTTGGGCCCCCAGATGTTCTTGGACTTCAACTCCCACAATCCCCAGGCCCAGTGGCCTTTGGCTGGGGATTATGGGAGTTGAAGTCCAAGAACATCTGGGGGCCCAACGTTGAGGATCCCTGGATTAGAGCACTGCTCATTTCTCTTTTGCACCCGCTTAATAGATTTCTTCTTTAATTGCTACACATGGAGTAAATTAAAAAATGAAATCAAGCTATGAGGAGACAGTGTGCTCAAAACCAGATTAACAGAAGCAACAGTTTAGCCACTACACTGAGATTACAGCTAAATTATTTATTTTGTTGGTATGTGGTGTGGAAAATGGGGGCCAAATAAGACCTTAATACTAAACATGAAGTGCCAGCCATAAGAGGAAGGGAAGGGAAGGGAAGGGAAGGGAAGGTTGTGCCGTGGAGTCAGTATCAACTCCTGGCGACCACAGAGCCATGTGGTTTTCTTGGTAGAATCCAGGAGGGGTTTACCATTGCCATCTCCCACGCAGTGTGAGATGATGCCTTTCAGCACCTTCCTATATCGCTGCTGCTCGATATAGTTGTTTCCCATATTCTGAGAAACACACCAGCAGGGATTCAAAGCAACAGCCTCCTGCTTTCTAGGCAGGTTACTTCCCTGCTATGCCATTAGGGCCAGCCATAATAACAGCCACATTAATTCAACTCTCTCCTTCATAAGGGCTAGCAGAACTTCCTGTTGATATAATGACATTCTGAATTTTACCCCTTCCCCCTCAGCAGCCAGTGATGTGAAGTAGGGGGAGGGGAATGCAGAATATTGTGACATAGCTAGATGCTGCTAGATAATATTGGCAGGGGGGCTTTATGGTGCCAGCTATACATTTAGTGTAACATCTGGTTTAATTGTCAGACTGTTTCCATCCAATCTGCCAGGGCTCATTATCTCGAGCACTGCTCGTGGCCCTGCCATTGACTGAGATTCAGTTGGCAGGGACAAGAGACAGGGCCTTTTTGGCTGTGGCCCCTAAGCTCTGGAATGCTCTCCCATGTTCCCTCCCTTAGGGTTTTTAAAATAGATCATAAAACCTACTTATTCAGAAAGGCTTTTTAATGTGTTTCAATTATTACAGCCTGGTGGGTTTTCAATTTTAATTGAGTTTGTTTTAATTATTTTTATTCTACATTGTGTTTTGTTTCCTTTTTTACATTTTTAATTACTTTTACTATTTTACTGTTGTGTGCCGCCCCAAGCAGTATTGTGCTGGAGGGGCAGGATACAAATATTTTTAAATTTTAAATAATAACTAGCTGGGCCGGGCGCAGAGCATCTGCGCCTCTGACAGCCCACCCAGCCTGCTTCCCCACCACCACCCGCAGTTTCTAGCCAGCTTTCAAGCCAGCCCGTCCACTCCTGCTGCCTCCTCCTCACCCCGGCAGCCAAGCCAGGGCTGCCATCCCAGCGGCCATTTTCTCCACGTCCTGTCGCTAGTCCGGTAGCTTCTCATGAGAGCTACCATGCATGGGATTAGCGACAGGTATGCCTAGGAGAAATAAATATATAGATTTTAATAAACACATGTATAGCTATGATATCCTCTATACATGTAATCGCAAATTGTTACGTTTACCTAGGAATCTTTGGTGAGGGACTTTGTTAAAAGCTTTTTGGAAGTCCAGATTTATACTGCATGACTCTATCCACATGCCTGATGCCTAGGGTTGTCACATGTCCAAGACTGGCCAAGACAGTCCAAGAACTGAACGTCCTGAAAATGGAAATTCTGCTTCACCCACTGTTTAGAATTCATTGAGAGTGTCATCAGTAGGGCTGGCACATTTGTCAGAGAGAATACCTGGATACAACTTTCAAAAGCAGGGCCACAAGTGTTCAAACTCTACTTTTTTGACTAGAATTGTGATGTCTTGGATATGAAATGTGCAGGGAAAGTGTTGTTTTGGTTATGAAAAGCCCAAGAATCTGAGTGAGAAGATTGCTTTAATGAATTTTACCCATTTTTCTGGTGCTTTGTTCCAGGCATTGTAGATACATGGTGTCAAAAAGCCCCATATTCTTACCTTTTCTCTGGCACCATTGCTGCTGACTGGCTAGTTGGCTGTCTGTATATTGCTCAGTAAACACCTTCCCCTCATTTCCGGATCATCTCTATAGTTAGCAAAGGTGGTAATGGCCCTCTGCATTTAGCTGTGAAGTATATGGATGGAGAGATCCCCTTTTTCTCTAGTGGCATTCTTGGGGTCCCACTTCTCTCTAGAACACTCATTGCCTGATACTGGTTTCTTTCTTTTCTCAGCTGCACTTGTGTTACCATCATTATATTTATCTCACATATTATTTTATTTATTTTTATTTTTTATTTTTACATTTATATCCCGCTCTTCCTCGAAAGAGCCCAGAGCGGTGTACTACATACTTGAATTTCTCCTCACAACAACCCTGCGAAGTAGGTTAGGCTGAGAGAGAAGTGACTGGCCCAGAGTCACCCAGCTAGTTTCATGGCTGAATGGGGATTTGAACTCGGGTCTCCCCGGTCCTAGTCCAGCACTCTAACCACTACACCACGCTGGCTCACTTTAATCACTATTAGATTGTGTTTATTGAAGTAAAACACTCCTAATGCTCCCCTGTGCAAAGAATGCTATAGAGAACAATATGTGAAACAGCCACCAGGCTCCAATGCGGAGCACTTTTTCCAATCCCAGTAAAAAAAAAGTAGGGTTTGAAAATTTGTCCCCCGCCACATCCCACACACACACCTTTTGATGGTTGTGTCCAGGAATTCTCTCTGAGAAATGTGGCAACCCTGCCAATGGTATTCTCAAAGAATTCTAAACAGTTGGTGAAGCAGGATTTCCGTTTTCAGAAGCAAAGCTTACCAAGTTTGGTTATAGCTTTGTAAGGTGTTATAAAAAGCAGGGAGGCTGTACTTGTGTACATTATCTGCAAGAGTATGCTCCCTGCACTGATTAGCTCAGAAGTCCAGCTCGATTGTCCACAGTTACGGCATTTGTTTCTGCAGACAAACGCTGTAACCATAGACATTAGCGGGTGGGGCTTCTGAGCACATCAGCACAGGGGTGGGCTTCAGAGTGCAGTCATAGGGAGACTCTATGTGAGTTCAGGCTCTTGCTTTTTATAATGCCTGAACAGGGCTACAAAGCTTAATAAACCTAGCTTTAATTATGTTTGCTTCTATGGAGTTCCCTGAGTCGGCTAGAACGAGTTACCATCTTCCAGCCAAAGCTATTCTACAGGGTTGTTGTGAGAAGACAAAAATCAGATATTCTCATATATGCCTGAGCTCCTTGGCAGAAGTGTTGGATACAATGTGATAAACTTAAAAATTCCTAATAAACTTGTTTGCCAAGAAAGAACTGAGTGTTCTTTCTCTCCCTCGGTCCGAGTGAGGGAGAGGAGAAAAAGCACCCAGCCGGCAAATGAAGCACTAGCCAACTGGGAAGGACAGAAAGGCCATAGGTCTCACCACCCCCTGCCCCAATGATGGCCATTTCTCTGCATAGGTGTGTGTCTGGTGTTGGTGCTAGGGGCATGGTCAGTTCAGGTAGGTGTGTGGGGGTGGGACTCCTGGCAAGCCCGTTACACTACTGGTGGTGATATGTGAATTTTCATTCCACTCAACATATTGCTTTATACCTTAGTTAGGTAAACAGATATGCAAGTTCTGTTTATCACAAAGCATTTGCCAGCTGAGAATGGGTGAGGGGCCATGTGTTGTGGTCCCAACCAGCAAGCCCACAGTTCGCTGGCTGGATGCGGGAGGAGGGTGAGGAGGTGTCCTGGGGAAGGGGTAATGGGGTACTGTGGCAGCTCCCCAGACTCTGGGAGCAAGGAGCATTTGTCCCCCCCTCGTCCAATGATGACTACACCCCTGATAGTCAGTTATTCTTTTGGTCATCTGGTGTGTGATCCAGTAATGCCAGCCTTATATATTAAAAAATCATGAAGCCCTTCTAGTCCACAATATTGATTTGAAAATCTTGAGAGTTATTTGCTGAGCTGACTCATTTCCCAGTTATTACTTGAACCCCCTGCCAATTGTATTTTTCAGCTGCTTTTAGGAAACTAAGATGATTTGATTAAAACTGAAATAATAATAAACTTTGATTAAAACTGAAATAATGATAGTTGCTTGAAATATTTCAAGACTGCTTTTGAGAAAGATGCATCTCCCCAGCTTAACACTGTTTTAAACAAAACAAATAAAGATAGTCCAAGTTGGAGCTGCTCTCTTCACATTACATCCCATGTATGTTGTGAGTCATCATTTGGGATGTCTTCAGCAAAAAATAATGCAGTTCCTGCCTTCCAAGTTCTGTATCTTTGTTTTCTTTCCATTATGTCTACGAAATAATGTTAAGGTTTTTTACAAAAAAATAAAATAAAAAGGAAATATAAGAAATAGTTACAGAAAGAGACAGGCTACACAAAGGAGCAGGAAATTTCTTCAGACTCTCCTTCTGAAAAAAATCTCCTTTCAGAGTCCTGCTTACTGTGTCAATTTTAAATAACCATTATTTGCTCTCAGTTTACTTTGGCATTATCAACTTGCCTTGGTGACAGATTGCTGGAGAGCTCTCGCTTCTTCTTTTTCCCCGCTTGAAAGCAGCACACCCTCTAAACAAGAGTGTTTTTTTCCAAGTTATTAGTTTCCTTGTTATTTCATCTATACCAGTGATCCAAAATCCCTCCCACCCGGATAGGAAAGGCTAAGTTTCCCCATCTGGAGACACAGCTCCAGACACTAGCATTCTTACTTACTGTCCCAGTCTTGGAGAAGGGGGAGAAGTTTTGTCAATGCACAGCTTGGATAACAAATGCAGGGCAAGTTCTAAAGAGTTCCAAAAAGAGCAGAGGTGGGTGACAGCTAAATGGTCAAATACTAGCAGGTTAGAAGATCACAGTCTGGTGTCAATATTAAACAAAGCAAGGAGGATTTGGTGCAAATGTATGGCTTCAGAAAGGAAACTGAAAAGTGGCGCTGATGGACCTGAAGCACTGAACTTGATTACATGAAGTGGAGGCAGGAAGGACATCAGGAGCTGGAGCAACTAATGGGCTGTAGGGTGAGTGTGGCTTGCCTGGGAAATGAATTGTGCACAATTCCTCTGGATCATCACTGCCTGATACAAGACAAGCCAGAGATCATGAATCAGGTATGTGGAATCTTTAGGGAGATCTAAACAACTAATGACATTGAGATGGTGGGAGATGGGAGAGCAAGGGAAGCAGATTCCTTGGAGCGTCTAACTGCTTAAAGTACAATTTGCTCATTAATCCTTGATTCCTACAGTCACAAGTATTAACAAGATGAGTGGACATTAATGTAGTGTGCATGTAGACACATCACAAGCATTTTATCATCCTGCCAGGATGATATAGACAACCAAGCTACCCTGAGGTGAGAAACCTCACCTTTGGGGTAGTGTGATCATCTGAAGAATGCACTGAAACTCAGTTGCTGAAATCCATCTGTAACTGTAAGATAGTGAGCCCTTTCTCATGAGCAGAGAAAGGGCTCCAATGGGGCCAGGGGAGGAAGCCTCGAAAAGCTTACCTCTCCCACAGATGAGCAGATCCTTGCCTCCCACAAGGTGTGTGATCCCCTTGCCCCGTTGGTGCCCTTTCTCTGCTGCTGAGAAAGGTGCTGCCAGTTGCTCCAAGGGTTGGGGTGTTGAGACACGTCACACCGCCCCACCCCCAGAGCTCCAATAATGCACTGCGCAAGTCCATGGTGCATTATGGGGATCTCCCCCCTCTCCTCGAGTGCTAGCTGTGGCTACATGCAGCTGCAGCTGGCAGGAGATCCAAAAAACAAGGTTAGGAGAGCACTCGCTCTCCTAACCTCGTTTTGGAAGGAGGTGCCACAAGCGGGTTTGTTGCTGTAGTGCCGACAAGATTGGGCCTGATCCCGGTGGTTCACACACACATCAAAACCTCAGCTCAGTTTTGCATGCGCCCCCTTAGCCCAGTTTTGTATGCATGTGTGAATAGCCTCAGTATCTTTACTAGGATCAAATAAACATTACGGATAATGAGCAAGCTATCAAGAACCCCAGAATTCTTCTTCGGATTTGATGATAAGTTTTGGGGGAGAATAAGATGAAAAAGCCCAAATCCATGTAATTCTCTGGCACAAAGCTGTGTATTTCAAGATGAGACATTCCTCTGGCTTTCAGTAGGCTTCCAAAGAGGCACATGCCAAATCTCTCAACAAAACCCTTCCAATCTATATTAAGCCTCAGGGAGGCATGTCTGTGGATTATCAAATGTTGTGGTGTAGCAAAAATGGGCAAACACTAATGGGCAAAAATCTACTTCTCCTTTTCATCTTTATCATCAGGAAATGGCACTCATTCTCTAAATGCCTGCCTACAGGCAGTAATGGGCTAGATGAGGGATAACAAATTGAAGCTGAATCCAAGCAAGACAGTTGCTCATTGTAGTCGCTCAGAATCTGAGGGATGAGGGTTGATCTTCCTGTGCTGGATGGGGTTACACTCCTCCAGAAGGAGCAGGTGCATAGCTTGGGAGTACTCTTGGACCCAGGCCTCACCCTGGTATCTCAGGTGGAGGCCATGGCCAGGGGTGCTTTCTATCAGCTTTGGCTGATTCGACAGTTACACTGGTTGCTGATATGTTTCTGGGCAAAATACAAAGTGCTGGTTATTACCTTTAAAGCCCTGAATGGCTTAGGTCCAAGATATCTTAGAGAGCACCTTCTTCTGCATCATCCCCACTGCATGTTAAGGTAATCTGAGGTCCTTCTCCAGTTACCACCAGTTCGTCTGGTGACGGCTCAAAGGTGGGCCTTCTCTGTAGCTGCTCCTGGGCTGTGGAATGCACTTCCGGCAGAAATCTGTAATATGAGTTCATAATTGGCCTTCAGGAGAGCCCTTAAAATCTATCTGTTTGGTCTGGCCTTCCAGGGTTTTTAAACTACTGTTAGGCCTGGTTTTCCAAGGTTTTTAACTGTTTAAATGTTTTAACTGTTAATTGGTTTTATGCTGTTTTTATATTTCTTATTTTAATTATTTTGTTTTTATTTTGATGTAAACCACCCTGACCCTTTTTTGGAAGGGCGGTATATAAAATCAAATAAATTTATAAAATAATAAATACATAAATAAATCTATGAAGGAAAGGAAACCACAAATAAACAGGAAAGTTACATCGGATAAATACAATATTTTAAAAGCCCAATCTTTACTCAGCATAATAACTGATTCATTGTATCTGTGAAGGCAATAACTTGAAGCATCATGCATGTCTGAGAAGTTACCTCAAGGCTACCTTTTGGAATGAATCACAAGTGATAAATTTATATACAGATGGGTGCTGGGCCCAGTTAGCTGGTTGTAGCTACATGTAAACTAGGTGATGGTTTGAACATTGTGGAGCATGATTGCAGGGGCGTATCTAGGGTGGGGAAGGCAGGGTATGTGCCCCAGGCGTCACTTGAAGGGGGCACCATTTAAAAAAAATATTTAATGGCCATTGAAAACAAAATGTCCACTGCACATGCTCAAATGGCCTCTGTGAGACCCTAGAGGCCAGCATGGGGAGGTGGAACCTTTGCAGACCCCCCCCCGGACTTTAGGAAGCCCCCCGAAGGGGCTACAGGTTAAAAAAATTAATATAATATAAGTCACTGTACACATATTCAGTTTGGCACTATGTACAGAGAATCAGGACTTGTGAATACTGAGCTGAAGCTTATGAGTTAGGATTGTATTCATTTGCTCTTAGTTTGCTTCTTGTGATAAGTGAGTTAAATATGATGTCTTAATAATATGGCTATTAGTGGTGAGTTTGTCTTTGAATCAGTGTGAAATCCTTAGTATTTACACAGTTTACTCTGCATATCCTTTAATTATTTTCAGAGCATCTGGGAAAAGTCAAATGCTCCATTTATTTTTAAAACTTATGTAATAGTGATGCTACAATGCATCGTAGAGAATTAGACAGGCCCTTCTGTTTAGTTTTCCAAGTACACCTCCACATAGTATTTGAGTATTTCATGAGACTCAGCATACTGAAATTTGTAGTTTTCCAGCATTTTTTGGTCTGGCTACATCCACTGCTAAATAGTTCTTGAAATATTAAAAGATTAACAAGCTTGACTTGTATTTTTCAGCTGATATTATGGTAAAGTTATCTGAAAGATGGGTGTCAGATGTTTGGACAGGGGGCGCAATTTCAGTGCTTGCCCTAGGCGCTATTTTCCCTAGATACACCTCTGCATGATTGTCAGTGCTTAGTAAGTTAATAAGAGTAAATTGGAAGAAAGATTAACATTAGTTCTGTCACTCAATTAAAACACAATTAAAAACAAACACACATGTTTTAATTGAATATATCAGCATATGTTTATAGACAACTAAAACTATTGTTCTGAAGAAAGAAACATATTCTTTCTTGCATGTGAGAGGAGGAATGTGTAATCTAAGATGGCACCTGACTTCCATGGGGTGTGTGTGTGTGTATTTGTATTTTTAAGAGGTCTTAAAGATGATATTTTTTCTTAGGCCTACATAACATGTGACCCACAAGGGAAACACAGCTGACTTGCTGTGTATGGTGTCCCACCTCCTATTGCTGCTGCCTATCTAGGACAGCAAAATGAAAGAGGGTTGTTAAGCACTTTGCAGGCCATAAGACATGGTCACAATTGTGCAGACTTGTGTCAAACTGAAGAAACAGTAGGCCACCAGTGTCCAGTGTTTCCCCCTATTCTGCTACTACCCATGATCCCTTCTGATGGACATTTGACTTGGTGTCCTCCAATGTGCCATGTGTACTGTTGTGTGCCACGTCTCATAAGACCAAATATATCCCTCTGTTACTATGTTTATGGTTGGTTTGCAATAATAAAGACTGATCCCACTGCTGACTGGGGCAAACTTGCTTTTAAACAATGAGAAATGGTTCTCTCATGAGGCAGAAAATGTCATGCTCCTTTTCTAAGTCTTGTGTTTAGTAGGAAAGTGTAAGCTCATTACTGGTTGCCTTCTGAGCCTGGACTGACAGCCAGCTGTCCGACTGGATGGCAATTTGTAGGGTTCTGAACAGGAAATATCTCGTTCAGCAGGGATCACCATCAAGCTCTGGCCACTGAGGCAGCTACAGAGAGACCAGCTAGACCAGCAACAGCAGTTGACAGAGTGGGAGGGGGTGGTGGTCATGTGTCGTGTATGAGAGTGCATCCAGGCTGCCTGCTGCTCTGAGCAACAAGAGACTATTTACTCCACCTGTGACAGATCGCCTTTGCATCTGCTTTGTCTGCAGTTTATGCCTGCCCCCAATTTGACAGGAGCTGGGTCTGACAGGTCATCTGAGAAAGTCTGTGTGATGAAGTCTCAAGCAAACCAAATTTTTGAAATGGGATGTTTGAGAGGAAAGATCATTGATTGATGCCAGTTTCTAAAAATACAGCTGAGATTGCATGAGCACGTGGGATGTTGTCTATTCATATTTATTTTTCTGAACTGTTATTTCCTATCCTTTAGCAGCTGGTAAGCCCTGTTTGGCAAATGACACATTAGCCTTACTAAATAACAAGCCTGAACAGAACTAGCTGTATGTTTAAGATGCCTTTAGGTAATGAAATGCATTTGTTTATTTGCATACAATTCTCCTCTTACTGGGTGTAATGGATAGAAAGCTTTATGTTTTCCCATGAAACCAAAACATCTTTTAAATGGTCTTCTTTAAGGCTGCTGCAGAATTGTGGCATGCCTTGATTCCTGCCTCTTTCTTCTTCATCTCTGCCTGTTTTCCCCCTGTAATATAAAGAGCCAAGATAAATAGATTTTCCTCCTCCTTCTCACACATAATTTTACACTCCAGCTATGTTTGCTCAGGTTCCTGTTGAGAAAAGGATGCCTATGGTTGCTGACACAAATTTCTGAGTTGGGTCAGTGGTGGTTGTCCATCATATGCTCTTTGCCTCACATTGTATGATGGTGATCTTCCACAAAACTGTGGGTACAGAGATTTGCAGTGCAGTGTGGTGTGCAAACCTTCTGACCTCAGGACACCCTTTACACTCTGATTTATCAGCCCAGGAGCTCTTGTACACCTGCCACAGAACCTCTGTATATTTGCTGAGGATTCTGGGATACATACCAAGGCACATACTGTTGTCTTGCATAAAATGAATGCAGAGGTGACCAGTCAGTAAACGCGAGGGGCAGCAGGAGGGGTTGCACCCCACAAACAAGCAAGCTAGTGAGGCGATTCTCACGATCGGGCTAAATCAGGCTTAAGGGAGCCTCGCCCAATTTGGCCCGCATGTGAGAACCATCGGGCTCGCAGCTGAGCCCAGTCTCACCAAAGCGGGTAACCTGCTAAAGTTACCCTCCCCTAAGCCAGGTTAGCAGAGCAAGTGTTCTGCTAACCTGGGCTTTCGGATTGTGTGTTGCCGTGGCGCGGCTCCGCAGCACAGCAACTCATGAGTAGACCCCCAACTGGGAGGCTAAAAAGCAGCCTCTCGGCTCAGGGGTCTCTCCAACATGTCCTGCACGCTTATGCATGGCATGCTGGACCTTCTGGGGGCTGCGCGGCCCCCCCCCCTCCCCACAGCCCCTGTTGGCTCCATGACGAAGCTGGCAGTCGTGTGGGCCGCCAATCCGGCTGCCCGGGGCTCTGCGGGTGCTCGTCTGCGGGGAGAACAGGCTTAGCCCGCCCTCTCCGCTTAACCCCATCTGGCGGTGCCCACTGATTGTGGGAACCACCTCAGTATCTAAGCTCAAACTTACAAGCAGCCCCAGAACATAAATCCTCCACAGCAGGGAGCTTCCTCCAGTTTCTCATCCCTGTTGCTGTAACTTCCTCCTTTTTGTTACTGGCCGGAATAGCTGCTGCTCAAGCTATTCTGGCTTCTGATTCCTTGGGGGCAGCTGCAGGCGAATGACTTAAAAGGGTGGGGGATTCACACCCTGGAGCAGACAGCATGTGTATTTCCGCCCATTTTTTCTTCCTCTCGTGGGCAATGCCTGGAGTCATCCCCAAGGAATCAGAAGGCAGAATAGCTTAAGTAGGAGTTATACCAGCCAGTTACAACAAAGAGGAATGGGGAGGAAGGGCTGGAGGAAGCTCCTTGCTTTGGAGGATTAACATTCTGGGACTGCCTGTAAGTTTGAGCTTAGATACTAGGTTTGTTTGTGTAGTGACGTGCATTTACAGACCTGTGGGAAGTAAAAAAATTAATAGTTGTAGGAGGGGCTTCTACCACCAGGGGGCCTCTAGGAAGAAGAAACTCTTAGTAGTGTAGTCTGTGGGAAACCTCAAGATGGCTGTTGGGTTTCTGAAGTTCCTGATGTTTTGAGTATGTATTTCTTTAGTTGTTAAAATTAAACAGTTATACAGTATATCTAAGATGTAGTAGTTGGTAATCTGTGAAGACTAGAAGAACTAAAGGGCTTAATGCAGTGGTGACAAAGTCTAGTTAGTAGGACCTTGTGTGTGTGTGTGTGTGTGTGTGTGTTCTGTTAAAGACTGTGATATCTGGACTGAAAGATGGATCCCCTGTTTGGAGGCCTGGACTTGACTTCTGTAGGAGGCTCTGAGTGTTCAGCATTTTAAGCAGTTTTTGCTGGCAAAGGGTATATAGGCAGAAGCCAGGAGCTTTCCCAGACAGCAGGCTTTACCACAGGTTTTCTGCGAGGCTTTACTGCAAGTTCGAAGTTGCCCCCCCCCCAAAAGATGCAAAAAATTGATTTGTTTTTACCCCGGATATAAATCGAGTACACTCGATTTAACATGCAATGAAAGACCTGAATTGGGTGTGAAGTGCTCCCTTATACTTTGCATGGACTTCGGGGTAAGTTTGGCGGATATGTGAACACACACCCTCCGTTCCGAAGGAGATTCGAACGAAAAGCTGTGTGTAAAAAACCTCCAGGCAAAGGCTTCCGCTTTTCTTCTCTTCTGTAGGGAAGCATTTTTTTGCCCTCCTGGCTCCTGCCTTACCAGCGGACACACTACTGGACATCTTGCTCCAGACTCTGCAAACTCATTTTGAGTCTAAGAAAAGTAAACTGATTCATAGATTTATTTTCGTTTCCAAAAAGCAACGGCAGACAGAATTGATGGAGAATTATGTCGCTTGTTTGAGGAATTTGGCTATACCTTGTGAGTTTGCAGCTTCTCTGCAGGAACATCTTAACAGAACAACTAGGGGTTTTTTTTTGTCTTCATTATTTCCAGTGCAGACCTATGTTCCAGATTGTTCTCTGCCTGTTATACAGCTGACCTTTCTTGGACCAAAGCCATGGAGATGGTAGAATTGTTTTAAGCTGCAAGGTAAAGTTTGCAAGTTTTTTGCTTCAGCTGGATCAGTTTCCTTAACAAAGTGGGAGAGTGCAGCCATAGTGGACACAGGTCAGGGTTCATCCAGTGCAGCTGCCCCGTAGGTGCACCCACCTTCCAGTCAGGCAGCCAGGTTTTTTAAGAAGACGACTAATCAAGCACAAACTCTGGAGAAGCAGGCCATCACCCGATGTTTCTGCTGCTTGGGGACCTATGGCTCAGAGGCATGTCACTTTGTGAAATTTGTCTGAAATCTCTGTAAGAAACGGGGACATTTGGCCAGAGCATTTTCCCAGCATAGTCACCCACAGTGACCTTGAGATGACCACAGAGCCTCCCTCACTTTAGCTTCCTCGTGTGCACAGGATCAGGATCTGGACATGGAATCCCCTGTGCTTTGGGGTCCTGATGCCTGGGGCTGGCATGCCTTGCAGAGTTCAGTGGCAGTGCCACCATATTGGATGGTGATGCATATAGGAGTGCCATTGTGCATGGAGTCTGACATGGGCACGGTGTACACGGTGGTCCCACAGGTTTTGTATTGGACACACTGGTCTCACCTTCCCTTGTTGCCTGCTGATACTTCACTAATTTCCTACACTGGACAGTTACTTGGAAAATTACGAGTCGATGTGTGCTTCTGAGAACACAGCAAGCTTCCCCTACTCATTGCTAAAGATGAAAGACAGACTCTCTTAGGGTGTGACTGGATTGGACATTTTAAATAGATTTGGCAACGCCCCAGGCATTTTCTGATATGGTGCAGCAGTTGTGTGTGTGAAATATGAATCTGTGTTTGTGCCAGAGAGGGGGCTCTTGAAAGGCTGCCAGGTTCACTTGCAGATTGAACTGGGAGCCACACCCAAGTTTTTCAAGGCTCATCCAGTGCCATAGGCATTGAGAGAAGCAGTGGACAAGCAGTTGTCACACCTCCAGGCCGAAGGGGTCATTTCACCCGTGCCCTTTAGTGAGTGGGCAGCACCAATTGTCTGTATCCTCAAGCAGGTTCAGATTAATGGTGATTATAAAGTTGTGATTAATTCACTTCTGGTACTGGAGCAGTATCCTATCCCAAAGCCCCAAGCTTTGTTCTTTCAGTTGGCAGGAAGTCAGCAGTTTTCTAAGTTGGACCTTTCGCAACTCAACGGGTAGTTATTTAGCCCTCATCTCTCAAATATTTGACAATTAACACCCAAAGGGGGCTGTTTCAGTGTAATCATTTACAGTATGGTATTGCCAGTGCTATAGCTATTTTTCAGCTTATCACGGACCAGTTGTTATAAGGCAGGGCTGCTCAACTTCGGCCCTCCTGCAGATGTTGGCCTACAATTCCCATAATCCCTGGCTATTGGCCACTGTGGCTGGGGATTGTGGGAGTTGTAGTCCAAAAACATCTGGGGGGCCTAAGTTGAGCAGGCCTGTTATAAGGGCTATCAGGATCATATGCTCAGGCCCATCCTTAAGGCCGGGTGACCAGGGTGGTCGCACCGGTCCCTGCACCTGGATGGGCCCCACAGGAGCACACTCCCAGTTTCCTCCTCCACACAATCAGGTCACCACCACCACCAATCCCCCTCTTCCTCCCCAGCTGTGTTTCCTCCTCTTCCTGCTGCAAATCTCCTGAAGTCTCATGAGCTCAATTTGGACTAGGTTGGCCTGCTCATGTGACTGAAACCATGTAACCTTTCTTTGACTGAAAGTGGGAATTTACGGTAGAAAAGGGGTGCCAGCTCTGGGGATTTAGGACAGTAATTCCCAAACCTCTTTGGGTTGTAGTCTTAGCACAGCTACATGGTGGTCATTGGGGCATTTCTAAAATGAAAGCCAGGGTTCGTAATATAGTTTGGGGCTCACTCTGGATAAGGATATCACAATGTCGGTTCAAGGCTACACCCCCTGTCAGCTAAATTGGTCATGCCTTATTCTAGCGCCAATTCAGACTTGGGGGTCAGCTGACCGACCCTGGCAGCGACTGCACATGGACTTAGGGGGACAGCAAGGTCAGGAACTTTTGGTGTTATGGAATGCTTATTCCAAGTGGATTGAGGTCTGTCTTTGGAAAACTACTGATGCACAGGCTATCATCCACATATTATGGAACTTGGTGACATCTTATGGGCTGCCAGAGGAGGTAGTCTCAGACAATGGCCTTCCTTTTCACATTTCCCCAACAACTGCCATTTCTTCACACAACCACCCCACCATACTATCCTTCTTCTAATGGGGCAGCAGAACAAGCAGTTCAATCAATTAAACGGGCCTGGGGGGGAAAGTACAACCCCCAAGCAGGTGACTACAGGAGTTCCTTGACCAATTTCTGTTCAATTACCGCACCATTCCCATAGCTCTACCGACAAGACTCCTGCTTCCTTGTTTTTAGGTAGGGAGCTGCATATATCACTTTCATTGGGAACAAAAGGAGTCCCAGCCAGACCCCTGAGGGATGGCTCCTCGATGGAAGCTCACAGGTTGCAACAGGCTGTGTTTCTGGATTCCTGTTCTCGGGTCCACCAGTTTCAGGTGGGGCAGATGGTGTTGGTATGGAATGATGGTCCCCCTTCCTGGGGTAAATGGATCCCTTCCAATGCTTCAGAAATTGTGCTCTATGACATATATTGTAGAGTTGAGGGATACTTCTGGTACACAAAAAATGCATGTGAATTACCATGTGCCATGGACACACCATAACTATTGTAGAGCAAGAGTGACTTTCCGGCTGAGTTATCAAGATTAGATCAGCAGTTACCAGCTTCACAACCAATCTTATGTCAGTCTACCCGAAAGAGATAAGCATCTAATTTGTGCATGCAGAGTCAACAAAATTTGTTGGGGAGGTGTAGAGTGAAGTGTATGTACAGAACTGTGGGAAGTGAAAAGGTTACTAGTTGTAGGAGGGGTTTCTACCACCAGGGGGCCTCTGGGAAGAAGAAACTCCTAATAGTGTGCTGTGAGATACCTCAAGATGGCTGTTGGGTTTCTGAAGCTGCTGATGTCTTAAGTATGTATTACTTTAGTTGTTAAAATAAAACACTTATATATCTAAGTAGTAGTTGTTGGTCATCTGTGAAGAGTAGAAGGCCTGATTACAACAGTTTGATGGGAGGGGGCAATACAACTCCTCCTTTCTCCCCCTGCTTTCTCCTCCCTCTGCTTTCTCCTCTGCTTTTCTCCACATTGGTGGGCTTGGGTATTTAAATATCCAAGTTGACACAGAGGAAAGGGCGGGGGGGCTCTTGCTTCAGCAGTTTTCCCTCCCACCACCAGCCCAGTGCTTCCAATTAGGTGGTCCTTGTATTATAGACACTCTTTCTACTATTATCAATAGCCCTGATACCCCAATAAAGCAAAGTAGGTTTTGCTTTAATATGAAAAAATTAACTCTTAAAACATAGCTATTGGGACATGACCTTCAAAGGTACTGCAATTAGGGCTGTACATTATATCTGATGGCTGTGCGTATAAACAACCTTAGTTGAAAAATATGATTGATATGAAAACTCCATCCATATTGTTTTGTCTCTGATGGTCTGTTTTACGCATGCAGGTCATCCACTGATACCTCAGAGTCACTGAGTGATAAACATGAGTGGATTTAACTCAGGTTGAAACCTGGATTATTTGAATTATTTGCATTAGTATTCTGAACATTTGTGTGTTTAGAAAGCTTCTCTCTACCCAAATGTTTTCTATGCCCAACCACTATTTGGACTAGTGCAAAAGGACTATAATTTCATACAGGGGTGTAGCAAGGTTGGAGTGGGCCCAGAGACAAGATTTTAAAATGGGCCCTCCGCTGATATACACACACAAACACACTTCACAATATATAGTGCACTCGCACTCACATCCCCATTATGAATACAGTGAATATCTAGTTCACATTGAATCTAGTTTTTTTACTTTCTGCTCCTGCCGATCTCCAAGGGACACAACATAATTCATAGGGGGTGCAACACGGGAGGGTGGGGAGTCATGTGATGTCCCTCTGGGGGGGGGCCTCGAGGCAGTGGGGCCCCAAGACAACTGTCTCCCCTTGCCTAATTGTGGTTACACCCCTGATTTCATATGCCTGGAAAAGGAAGCTACATTTACAAAACAATCACTAACTTTCTTTTCAAAAGCACAAACTCCAAACCAAACTCAGTTCAAGGAGCTGGCTGGGACCTTTAAGAGATTAATCAAATTCTCATGTAAACACATGAGACTCCCAGATAGGTGCCCAGAATTTAACATGCAGAGTCTCAGCAAACTAAGAAATTAAGAATTTCAGGGAAGGTCCTGCTCAAAGTGCCATTATTCAGAGGTTAGGATAGTGAGGAAAAATGGGACGGAGACTTCTCTGAAATTGCCCCAAGGTTGTGGAACCATATTCCACACCCTCCTGGAGGAGGTGTATCAGTGCACTTCTGGTGTTTGTTCTGAGGCCCACCTTTTCATATGGGCTTTTGTGACTGAAAAAGGAGAGGTGGAAGATGTTAGCTTTGGGCACTGGATCAAATGATCTGCTTACTCGGATCACTTCCTGACATGCAGTGGGGAGTGCGTGTGCTCCTTCCCACACCACCCACCTTGTACACCTGCCTCTGATTCAGTGCCACTGGAAATCCACAGATGTGTAAAATATGTTATCATGTATCTATATGATATCTATATGACCGCCTGCTTCCAAGGGTTGCTGCCCGCTTGACAAGATCATCTGAGGGGGCTCTGCTCCAGGTGCTGACAATGAGTGAGGCTCGGTTGTCGTGCACGCGGGACAGGGCCTTCTCTGTTGCTGCCCCCAGACTTTGGAATGCTCTCCCGTTGGCTATTCCATCACAGCTTTTAGAAAGAGTGTAAAATCATGGCTTTTTGCCCAGGCATTTATTTGATTCTCTGCTGCTGCTCTTTATACTCTGTATTGCTTTTATGCTTTTGTTTTAAAATTTTAATCAGATTTGTTTAATATTTTCCCCTCGCTTAATATTTTAATTGTGTCTTTTTTACCATCTTGTGATATATATATATATATATATATATATATATATATATATATATATATCTGTAAACCACCTTGGGATTGCTTTAATGAAAGGCGGTATATAAATTTAACAATAAAATAAATAAATAAATAAAATATATATTTTGGAATGTCATTTTTGGAAGGGCTGTATAGAAATCGAATAAATAATAATAATAATACCCACATATGGAGATCCAGTGGCATTGGACGTGTGGCAGGTAGGGAAGGAATAGGTCTCACTATCTATGATGTAGAGAGAATAATAATCCAGGTTCATGTGTTGTCCAACATAGCCCCTTAGCTGTTGATTCTTCTGCTAGCTTTTGTTTCTACATGCACACTCTCTGCTGTTTTGAAAGATGATATTGTTTTAGAATATTGCTATTTACTATTTTCAAGCTGTCTCAATCAAAGAGCCAGAATAAAAATATTTTGAATACATGTCGACATTGTGCTGTAGCCAGAAAGGTTCTCTACATTCTTTCTCTCTCTCAGTTAATGCCATCGGAAAACTTTCCAGAGCAAAATCCCAGTATGGTGACACAACCAGCTTCTGTTTGCCACAAAGTGTGCTGCCGGGTGTGTTGAGACAGAGCCTGCAGTCCACTACCTTGTTCCTATTATTCTGTTTTCTGCCATCAAAGACAAAAGCATTAATGAAAATCTTGCCCTTGAGGGTTTTGGGGTTTTTTTGTCTGTCATTCAATGGATTTGAACAACACAAAATGATTTACAAAAAAGAAAACTAATAAGGAATCAGAGTACCAGTTCACATTTAGAGCTGAAAGGAAAAAAGGACAAAAGGTTTTCATTATGTTTGAAAGGAAATGTCAAGCTTAAATTCTTTCATGTCCATAGAAGCCCAACGGGCATGAATGCCTGATTCCATCGAGCCAAATCTGGTATTAGATATGGCTTATGTTTAAAGAGAAATTGAAACCATTTGGCTCATTCTCTTTGAAAGCATAACCTACACTACTGTGTTAGAAATTATAGCTGGGACAGTCAGACTTCCAATGGAGGGTGGGGGTGGGAGAATAATAGTGTAGCATGATCCAAACATATTTTTCATTTTGAATTTCTATAACATCTGGGTGGGGTCCTTGCCCAATGGTAGAACATCTGTAGTATCCCAAAGTTCAATCCCTGGAATCTCTACTTTAAAAGGTCCTTAGATCATAGGGTTCTGAGAGATGGCATGAGACTTTGGAGCTGCCGGGTTGCCACTGTCTAAATTCAAAAATATTTCTTAGCAATATACTAAGAAATTAATATGAATTCAAATCAAATTTGAATCTGGTCCAAAAATCTGATTCAAATTCAGATTGAATTCAAATCTATTCAACCCTGTTTTGGTGCCTTTTTTAAAACCAAGCAGGGAGGCCTGAATGGTTTTTAAAAGGTGCCAAGTGCTCTTGAATCAAATTTTGAAAATTTGATTTAAATTCAAATTGCCCTTTTAAGAGGTGATTAGATTGAAATTCAAATCACTTGAATCACCCAGATTTGTACATTCCTAATGTTTGTGCCATGGATGGCCCAGTACACATACTTAGGGCACAGGGAACCAGGAAGGATCTGCTAAGTGGGTTGGGGTAGAGCTTGTTGGAATCTGATGGATCAGAAGGCAGAGTCAGGTCAGACTCTGGCAGCTTAGAATGGAGCCATGGGGGAACCAGGCAGATTAGGGGTGCAGCCTGGTAAAATCTGCACACTAGTTCTGATTATACTGGTTGATACTGGTAAAATACTGGCTAGTTGGCAAGTTTGCTTTGGTGAACCACTACCATAATGCTCAATAGTAGAGTGCAAGGCCCCAGTACAATCCATTATATCTTCGGTTTCAGGATCTTGAGTATTAACAAGGCTGATCTTAGAATACTAATACATGACACTCTTGAGTATTAACACATGACCTTAGAGAGCCACTCTGTGATAGATCAATGGTCTGACGCAGCATAAGACAGCTCTTAATAGCCTTGTATACTCATTGACACGGGTTTGCAGACTTAGTGTCATCCTGAACCCTACAGTGCTTCTCGAGAAGCAGGTTATGGACTCTAAAATGGCTTTTTAAAAAATCAACTACACCTGTTGCACAAGCTGCACTTCCTTTTTGACTGCAGAAATCTTGCCACATGGATCCATGTGTTTGTATCTTCAAGACTTGCCTTATTGCAACATGCTTTGTGTAGGGCTGCACTTGAAGAAGAAGAAAATGTGCTGCAGTTGTGCAAAATGCTGCAGCCCATCACCAATTAACTCTCAGATTAGCCCTCTGATATCATTTGATATCTCGGACCAGAGGATTTGGGGCAGTGGTGTGAATGCCCCAACTGTTATCATCTGGAATTCCCACTTCTGATACAGCAGCCCTAGAGGAAAAGGAAGCCAGTGTCTAACCCAGGGCTGTTCAACTTTGGCCCTCCTGCAGATGTTGGCCTACAATTCCCATAATCCCTGGCTGTTGGCCACCGTGGTTGTGGATTATGGGAATCATAGTTCAAAAACAGTTGGGGGGCCCAAACTGAGCAGCCCTGGAATCCATGGGGCTCCTGGCTCAAGCCCATCGACTCCTAACAAAGAAAACAAAAGGGAGGGCCACGGTTTTCTGTTGACTTCTGCAAAAGTATGCAGTGTTTGTCTTAAATAACTTGCATGCAGACCTGGGTGGGTCCTGTCTATTGCTATCCCTCCAGACATGAGTATCTGGCTATGTTACAAATGTATTTTCTTCATATTGTGATTGTTCTCCAGGCAGCTCTTAGTGCTGATATTAAAATGCCAAAATATGGTTTATCAACACTTAAAACAAATTAACTAATCTTGGACTGACTTCTGGAGCACATCAAAAAGAAAGGGTTTGTGTTGGTGGCAAAATAATTTATTAGCATGCCCAGCAGTAGATGGGGATTATAGTTTAAGTTGCTTTTAAAGCACAAGAGGTTTTGTGTTTGTTTGTTTTGTTTTAAACAATTTGGGTTCATATTTACTCCAAAAACACAGTGATTTTTTGGTGGCAATACATGTAAACACAAAGTACAAAGAAGTGTAAAGAGCTAAGCATTTTGGGTAAAACTGATTCCAGTAAATCACAATGAGATTTCATACATCATGAACACAGTATCTTAAATAAGGCTAGTTCATAATGGATTATTTCAGTACTAATACCAACTTCAGGATTTGGGGGCCCTCCTTAATATGGAAGTAGTAGGGCATGAAAACCTTCTTGCCCCATACTTTATTGGATGTTCTGTGCAAAGGGAAAGGTTTCCAAAATCCTCTAAATGTGAATCTTACCCTAGATTTTGGAGTTTGGAATTAGCTGGTCTTGTTTCCAAGTGGAACCAATTGCATTAGGAATCCTCCATTGTTCCATGTTTTATTTCCAAATTTTATACAGAGTATGAACCATTTTCTACATTTGTATCTTCTTCCCCCTCTTAGTAATGTACACTTGGACATTGATAAAACACTGCAAAAAAGGAGTCTTGATGGATAATACATAAACTCTTTATATGGCCTATAGGCAGTTTGGAAAAGAAACAAAGTGCTCATGTTTCTCTGTCAAATGCCATGACAATTTTAAGACTACAACATTAATATTCAATACAGGTCAGGGTTGCTTATTTAAAGTCTACATTAAAAAGAAAAAAGAGATTGCAGGCTGAGGCTGTTAGGAGTGTGAGTGGCAAAGTACATGGAGCAGCCCAACTAAAAATAATTGCAGCTGGAAACACAGCATTTCCCCAACTGGTCCAAAGATAACAGGAAACAATGCTTAGGGCTGATACAGTTTCTCAAACTGGCAGTTGCTTGAGAAAAGTCAACTCAGTGCTTCATTTATTTTTTAAGTTTCAGAAAGGGAAAAATTCCAATGCAGCAATTGTAATTAATTATATTGTATTTTAAAATGTATACACTGTACCACCTTCCCCCTATTAGCAAAGTGGTGTGCAGCAAAATAAAAAATGTCATTTAAGTCAATATTAAATAACCGTATTAACCCAGTAAAATATAAATTAAAAGGAGACCACAAAACTATAGCAGTAAAAGCCATGCCATGCCACGAAACCATCTCAGTAGCGAAATCAGACATATTGCCAAACAGAAATAAATAGCTGATTTCTCTAAAAGCCTGGTGGAAATGGGGGGTTGTTACCACCCACCTAGAGTTGTAGACACAGAGCCCTATCTCACAATCCGTGAGAAGGGCTACTGGGTGGGCAGCAGGGAAGGCTGAAGAAACTTACCTTCCCTGCGGATTGCCTAGTCCTTGCTGGCCCAGACATGCCCATTGCGCACCCAGAGGTTCACCAGCTGCCTTGGGTTTGGCCATCGGACATCCCATAATGTCCCATAAGTGTACGGTGCATTGTGGGGATCTCTACAGAGATGGCAGGCGCTAATCACCGCTACAGCACCGGCTACAAGCAGCTGGTGCTGACAGATGAGCAAAAAAAGTGGGCTACAGGAGTGTTTGCTGCCTTAACCCCATTTTAGAGAAGGGCTCCTCAGGTGGATTTGCCACCACAGTGCAACCTGCAGCCACTCACCTCCCACTGCTTCTCATTTTCAGTGCCACCACAGAGAAGACCATGTTCTGAGCACCTGTGAAAGGAATATCTGTTTTTTATCTGTTGTATTGTTTTTTATGGCTGTTTTTATATGTTTTTAGCTTGATGTTTTTTATTGCTTTTTTATTGTATGTTTTAATTTTTGTAAACCACCTTGGGGTTGTGTTTTTAATGAAAGGCGGTATAGAAATGTAAAAATAAAATAAACAAACAAATAAATAAATAAATAAATAAAATATCCTGTGAGTTCAGAACTCTGAAGCAGGGCTTTTAATAGTCAGGAAAGCTTATTTTATCTTTCTTTAATCACATATACCCTTCTACCTCCTCCGAATGAATGCCATTTTTAGGAGTGAAGTTATTATTGGAGTTTTTGCCAGGAATATTCTGGTATGTGCCTTACAGCTTATTCAGTGTTCACAGACAGGGGCATATCACTGAAGTGAAAAGATAAATACAAGTTAATCCAATTTGTTGGAAGTTGTTGTTTCTGAAGGTTTTCACTCTGGGCCAGAAGATAGTGGGCCCTTTCAGACATAGCATGAAACTGTGGGTTGACAAACTATTGCCAGCAAGCCATATTTCAGGGTAGCCCAGAGAGCACCCCAATACCCAAATGTCTTAATCACAGTAGATCATGAGCTCATGATATTAGTACCGACTGTACTCTGCCTAGTCAAAAGAATTTGACTCTTGGCTCAAAGCAGGTTGGCTGCACAGATTATGCTGGCAGTGTGCCTTCAGGTCTAAGATATCAAGAAAGACTGAGACCAGTATGTGCCTGTGCCTTGCTAACGAAGGATGCCAGGCTATTCAGACCCTGCTTCAAAGGCAACTCACTGATGACAGTGAAGCACTCTTGGGAGGGAATAACACAGATAAAGTGGCACATTTCCCAAACTCATCATGAATTAACAAACTGGCTGGCAAGGACTTAATGGAGAGGCTCATAAAAACTATGGATGTGTAATCTTTCCACACCTGGTCTTAAGACAGTCAAGCAAGCACAGTCCTATTCACTACATACATCACATTTACATAGCTTCCTCTTGCCTTTGTTAGGCAAGCTACACTCAGAATGATTAAGTTCGAGGGGCAAAAGATTTCTTTGTCTTTTATGAAATCTGCCACCCTCTAAGTAAGCAGAATGGCTTGGAAACTGCCTCAGGGCATATTTCAAGGTATATCTACCTCTAGCCAAAGCATATGGCCTCAGAATCTGGATCACTCCAATGGACTCTCATTCACGTGGGTTGTAGCCCTTCACCCCTTGCTCCTCTTCTTCACTTTCCTGCCTGTTCCCTGAGAGGAAGTCTCCCTGCCAATGTGCAATGAACGTACCAACGTACCTGGGAAGGATTAGTAAACTAACCTCTTGCCCTTCTAAGTCTCCTTGCCACTTCTCTTCCTTCTGTGCCTCTCTTCCCAGCTCCCAAACACTTTTCACAGCAAGCCTTAAGCCAGGCTCTGGTCTAAGAGCCTTGGCCAACCCGATTTACTCTTGAGTAGGACTTTAGCTAAATTGTTTCCACTAAGACTCATAGTTATAATATTGGCCAAGATTGATTGCATTGCCTAACTAAACGTTTTCCTTCTGTACCACCATTTTACCCTTAATAAAGCCTTAGAACTATATTATTGTCTCTTCATTTTTCCAATATGCCAAAACTTCCTCAAATTTATACTAAAACCAAACTGCACCCCAAACCAAACTAATTTTCCCCCAGTCAAGCATAGTTGAGGTGTCTAGCCAGCACCACAGGGCAGTTCTGGTAACAGAACCTGAGGTTAATTCTTGAACCTGGGAATCATCCTGCAGACGATCTTCCAACCCAATCTTGGTGTTGGAGTCCCCCAGGTTTGTGGTGCTGGGGGACTTCAGTGTTCACTTTGGGACCAATTTGTCCGGGGCAGCTCAGGAGTTCATAGCGGCCATGATGACTATGGGCCTATCCCAAGTGGTCTCGGGGCTGATGCACATTGCTGGTCACACACTTGATTTGTCTTTCACTCTGATCAGGGTGGTGTTCCGTAGGTGGGGAATCCTGTGATTTCCCCATTGTCATGGACGGACCACCATCTGGTTAAGGTTGGACTCACAATCACTTCCCACCTTCACAGGGGTGAGGGACCTATTACGATGATCTGCCCGAGAAGGTTATTGGATCCAAAAGGATTTCAAGAAGTCTTGGAGGGATTTAGTGTTGGCTCTGCTGGTGATCCTGTTGATGCCCTGGTGGAGAATTGGAACAGCAAACTCACTGGGGCAGTAGACATGATTGCTCCTAAGCGTCCTCTCCGACCTGCTTCAAAATTGGCCCCTTGGTATACGGAAGAACTACGGGGGCTGAAGCAGTGAGGTAGACGACTGGAGCACAAGTGGAGAAAGACTTGGCTTGAATCTGACAGATTGCAACATAGAACTCATTTGAAGACCTATGCTCAGGCCATACGTGTGGCAAGGAAGCAATTCTTTTCTGCCCATATTGAATCCGCAAGTTCACGTCTGGCGAAGGTGTTCAGGGTTGTGAGAGGGCTAGTGAGTGCCCTTCCTCCCTTGAATCAGAATCTGGAACCATCAATTACCCACTGTGATGTGTTTAATGAATTCTTTGTGGGGAAAATCTCTCGTATTCGGGCTGACTTAGACTCCATCTCCACAATTACAAGTCTGATGTGCAGCGACTTCTCTTGTGTGATTAGGTTGGATCAGTTCATGACTCCTGAGGATGTGGACAAGCTGATTGGAATGGTGTGGCCTACCACCTGTTCTCTTGACCCTTGTCCGACATGGCTTATATTATCTGGCGGGGGGGGGGGCTTGTTGTAGAAGGCCTGGTAGAGATTATAAATGCGTCTCTGAGGGAAGGTAGGATGCCTCCTTGTCTTAAGGAGGCAATTATTAGACCGCTTCTGAAGAAGCCTACCCTGGATCCCTCAGACTTGAACAACGACAGGCCTGTCTCAAACCTTCCGTGGCTGGGCAAGGTAATTGAGAGTGTGCTGGCCTCCCAGCTCCAGACAGTCTTGGATGAAACTGATTATCTTGACCCATTTCAAACTGGCTTTTGGGCTGGCTATGGGGTGGAGACTGCCTTGGTCGGCCTGATGGATGATCTCCAATTGGCAATTGACAGAGGAAGTGTGACTCTGTTGGTCCTTCTGGACCTCTCGGCGGCTTTCGATACTATCGACCATAGTATCCTTCTGGAGCATCTGAGGGGGTTGGGAGTTGGAGGCACTGCTTTGCAATGGTTCCGCTCCTACCTCTCGGGCAGGTTCCAGATGGTGTCCCTTGGAGACTGCTGTTCTTCCAATCAGAACTTTTGTATGGTGTTCCCCAGGGCTCCATATTGTCTCCATTGTTGTTTAATATCTACATGAAACTGCTGGTAGAGATCATCAGGAGATTTGGTGCAGGGTGCTATCAGTATGCTGATGACACCCAAATCTATTTCTCCATGTCAGCATCAACAGGAGAGGGCATAACCTCCCTAAATGCCTGCCTGGAGTCGGTGATGGGCTGGATGAGGGATAACAAACTGAGACTGAATCCGGCTAAGATCGAGGTACTCATTGTGCAGGGTCGGAACTCGAGAGATTATTTTGATCTGCCTGTTGTGGATGGGGTCACACTTCCCCAGAAGGAACAGGTACTCAGTCTAGGGGTGCTTCTGGATCCAAGCCTTTCCCTGGTGTCCCAGGTTGAGGCGGTGGCCAGAAGTGCCTTCTATTAGCTTTGGCTGATACACCAGCTGTGTCCGTTTCTTGAGGTGAATGACCTCAAAACAGTGGTACATCTGCTGGTAACCACCAGACTGGATTACTGTAATGCGCTCTATGTGGGGCTGCCCATGTACATAGTCCGGAAACTACAGCTGGTCCAGAATGCGGCAGCCAGGCTGGTCTCTGGGTCATCTCGGAGAGACCATATAACTCCTGTATTGAAGGAGCTACACTGGCTGCTGATATGTTTCCGGGCAAAATACAAGGTGCTGGTTATAACCTATGAAGCCCTAAACAGTTTGGGCCCTGGATATTTAAGGGAACGCCTTCTTCGGCATGAACCCCACTGCCCACTGAGATCTGCTGGAGACGTCCGTCTGCAGCTGCCACCAGCTCATCTGGTGGCCACTCAGGGACGGGCCTTCTCCGCTGCTGCCCTGAGTCTTTGGAATGTGCTCCCTAGTGAAATAAGAGGCCCCCCATTTCTGAAAGCTTTTAAAAAGTCTTTTAAAACATATCTCTTCACCCAGGCTTTTAATTAATGTTGTTTTAATGGTTTTAATGCTGTTTTAAAATATGGTTTTAAAAATTTTAAATTGCTGTAATGTGTGTGTGTCCCCCCCACCCCATTTTTGTCTTAACAAATGTTTTACTTTGTTTTTATTCTGTTGTAAACTGCCCAGAGACGTAGGTTTTGGTCGGTATAAAAATGTTTTAATAAATAATAATAAATAAATATACCCAGATCAGGCAGCATCTGGTTTCAGGGTAGAGGAGCCCCTCCCTCTTCCTCCATAGTGCTCGTGTTGCCAGACTGTGGGCAAGGTGTCGGCACGTCAGCAGGGTGGCAGCCACTGGCCAGGATCTTCAAGGGGGCGTGCCCAGCGTGATCATGCCTTTTTGGCATGGACCACCTACCCTGCGTGGAGAAAGGGCATTTAGACCCTTTCCCTTATGCCACTTGTACTGCTGCCCTCGCAGGAGCTCCACAGCCAAACATTTGCACAGGCACCATTACAGGTAATGGGGGGATGGAGAGGGCACTATTTCTTTGTTTCTCTGGAAATGGGTCATGATGACTTCCTAGGAGGGAATATGTTTATGAGGGTAGGCAAAGGATCTTGGGAACTGGTCCACTGTGACAAAGGATGTTCTTGTGATGGTAGACCCGGTCAAAGAAATCCAGTAACCCCCAACATGCTCCTGCCCCTGCCCCCTGTTGGCTAGCTGGCCAGGGATTAGCCCTCTCATGTGAGGGCCAGTCCACTGGGGAGGACCAGAGGTTCCATGAGCCTCTGGTGGACAGTACTTTCATGAGTAAGGACATTCAACTATAGGAACCCCTGCTAATGTGGGCTCTCTGGTATATCTTTTTAAAACTAGAACTCATACTTCTCACCTTCCGCTCTACACTCAAGAGCCTGGGCCACTCCACGTGTCTGCCATTCCCCTGTGGGCTCAGTCTGGCAAGATTGGGGGTTGCTCCTGGTACACACTCATAATTATTGGGCTGGGACTGGCATTGCAGCATATGCAAATCAGCTGCTACCAGGAATCACGAGTGATAGGAGCTCCTATCTTTAGTGATCCCTGGCAAGCAGGGTGGCCATACTGGTCAAAAATAAACATGCATATGTGCTAAGGAACCACCAGACTGGCAGGATGACTGCTTTCACTGCTGCTGTCCTCCAGTTGCTGCAACCTGGAAAGGTGTTGGTGTGGTACCTTTCTCCGGGGCTTGCATGGATCTAGCAGTGGGGCATGGTGGTGACAGCCCTCCGGCCTGCATGTGTGTCTCTGTGGCCTGCCACTCTCATGAGAGAGTGGTCCTTGGGAGAAGGGATGTCTTCACACATTATTAGTGATCCAGCCCTTCAAACACCAACCCGGCGTACCCCAAGACGGTACTTCTCATGAATACTGCCAGAGACAGCATGCTTGTACCCAAGGGGAAGGGACGGGGGCCCCCTTCCCCTATGAATTTGTACAAAAAATAGAGCAGAGCATCTCAGGAATTCCAGGGCTGCCTTTCAGCCCCGGGAATCACACCCCTGGCATGTGTTTTATTTGTTGGGAAACAACTGGGTTGCTGCTTTATGGTGTCACTGGGACTCCATGTGCTTGTGCAAATACTTCTTCATCACTTGATGTGTGGAGACCTCTCCACAAAGTGCCCATCTTGTCATCTGACCCCCTTTATCTGAAGATTGCCAAAGGGTGGGGGAGCATGAGATACAGTGGAGAGCAGACATCTCCCAATGTCGCTTTCCCCTTTGACATGCTTTGAAGCTTGGGATATGGCACCACAGTGTCCCTGTTGCCGGGCAATGTCTGGAGGAATGTGGAGACAGCAGGGGGTGGGGCAAGTGCACGGAGAGGCAGCCAGCGAGAAGCACAGCAGGCATGGAGTTGCAGCATTTCTGGAGGGGGCTCTATGATTTTGGCAGCAGCCACAGCACAAAACCCAGGTTACGGCAGCGGCAGAATTCAGACACAATGATGTCTTCAAACCTCGGGTTGGAGCAGCGAAATCCACTACAACCTGAAGCTTCAGATTACGGTTTCAGTTTGAAACCCTTGGGTCGCTTTTGTGACAAAACTGTGGTTTCACACATTTGGACGAGTATGAAATGGAACCTCTGGCTCATTCGCCTCTGGTTTGGCATTATGTGCGAAGGCAGTCAGTATCTATTTTAAAGGGAAGCAAGCTTGCTAAATCCCTTTACTTGGAAATAAATCTTATCCGTTTGAGTGAAGGACCTACTTCCAAAGAGCTATGTTTAGGACTGCAACCACACAACCTGATCTGTGTATGTTTGTTCAGGACTTAATGCCACTGAAATAATACAAATACGATAAATATTTTATATACCACTTTTTAACAGAAGTTCCCAAAGTGATTTAACATAGACATAAATTAAAAAATAAAATGGCCCCCTGTCCCCAAAGGACTCACGATCTTTAAAAAAAGAAAAAGAAACAAGATAGACACCAGCAACAGCCACCAGAGGGATGCTGTGCTGGGGTTGGATAGGGCCAGTTGCTAAATAAAGAGAATCACCACTTTTTAAAAAGTGCCTCTTTGCTCAGTCAGCAGGGGAAATAAGGGGGACTTACTCCCATGTAAACATACAAAGCAGCTCAGTCTAAGATTGCAGTCCTCTGCATGGTTCCCTAGGAGTAAGCCCCACAGAGCATAGTCTGACTTACTTCTGAATATAAATAATATTGTAAATGTTTCTTCTTCTCAAGTCGAACAAGGATAAAACTCTCTGAGTTTTTACCAGCTTTTGAAACAAGTTTCCTCATTTCATTCCAGTTCATTTCACGTATAATAGGAAACATCTCCCTCTTTTAGGCTTGCAATGTTTCACTGAATATACATAATGTCTTCATTTCCTTCCTTCTCAGCTGCTGTAATCATCCTCTGAGTTAGCACAGGAAGAGACTTTTATATCTCAGGCTATTTATCTGAAGCTTACTGCAAGGTGGTAGCTGTTCCCTGCAGGAACCCACATTCAAACTGGACTGTTTATCCCTCCAGCCGTGTCAAGATTATATACACTCTGTTGGTAGAACTAAGTATTCAAGGCACAGTTCCAAACTTAAAAGACAAACTGTGGAGAAAATGGCTACTGATGATTTATTTGGACCAGCATGAGAGAAGGTTTTACTGTCAAATGGAAAAAAATTAATCTCATCTTTCTACTAAGCAACATTCTAAGAAAAGAGAACAAGCTGATAGCATCTTTATTTTCATATACTCTGGCATGGAAAAAGCCTCCCCCTGAACACACACACACCCAGAGGCCCCAGTCTGAATGAATCCATTTCAGCAGCCCCTGGCCAGGAACTTCAAGCCTCAGGGACCTTATTCCCTGGATGGGATCTCTTGTGGCAAGCGGGGACAGTTTCTGAGCTCCAGATGTCTGGGGTTTGTGGAGTGGCAGTAGGGCCTGGCTGGAGAAGGGCCCATCTGCAGAGAGTCATACAATGCTGCATGATGCAGTGGTGCTTTGTGGGAGGAGGAGAGGCCTTGTCACTTCTGAGATTGGAAATGTGGTCAGGTCACTGAGATTGTGTATTATTCCTGTTTTGAAAGTTCTGTCCATAAGATGTTCAACAGCTTTTTATGGGCAGAGGTTTTGTGTGTATAGAGGCAGAATGATGTGTCCAAATAAATTTCAGATGGTGGGTTTGGGGGTTGGTTTTTTTGGTACTTGCTATATCTTTTCTGAAACGGTGGGAAGGGGGGGGGGATTGTTCAGAAAGCAGTGAAGAGCAGCAATAGGTATGCTTTGGGAGGAAAAAAAATAAAATTTAACTTTTTCTGCAGAAATATAGTCCATCATGCAGTGATAATCTAACTAGCACTGGGGTACATGAGTGTGCCATGAGAAATAAATAACTCAATAGACCACTCTGGGCTCCTTGGAGAAAAAGCAGGATATATATATACACTGTGCCTACCCCACAGAAGAGGCTGCCTCCTAAATCTATGCAAGATTTACTGTTTTAGCTTTGCTTTCTTCCCAGCAACTTTGACTAGGGCAAACAATTCTGCCACATCTCCGAAACCATTCCAGCCTTCAAAGGAAGCTGCTTATGCCATCAGTGGATTGCAGCACTGGGCTTGCTTCCTTTCCAGTCAAACGGCATGTGCAGGACAGTTAATCCTGCAGAAACATAGGAGATGCACAATTCTTACACTCTACAAGTAAACCTTTTGGGGTGTGAAACTCTGGTTTTAATTCCGCAAAATATACCTTACTTAGACATTTGTGAAACATGTTTGTCATTCCCACTTGGAAAAATGAAATTGCTTTGAGGGCTAATAAAGGGCTACAAAGACAATTATTCTAGCTCAGATCCAATTTTGTCCTCACTATACTGTGCGATGAAGAAGGAGGAGTGACTAACTGACTGGACTGAGGTCACCCAGTGATCTTCTTGCCTGAGTGGACCTTCAGGCCCAGGTTTCCATGGTTCAAGTCTGACTCTGTCTTCTACAACACACTGCTTTCCAACTCAATACAATAATTACAATAAAGCAATTAGGTATTCCATTTCTCTAGACTGTGGTCCCAGCAATTTGCCCAAAGTCCAACTAGTTCTGTCCCATTAACACGATGAATGGGTGGACCTGTCCATAATTTGCCAGATTAAAAGCCAGAACTAATCCCAAGCCACAGTTGCATACCTGTGATGTTCATTTATTTCATTTGGCTTCCACATCATCAGCAATGCATGATGGAGAATGATTGCTTTGAACTTTTAAAAAAGGTTTTTCAGGTACATATACATTTTGATCAGGTGACAAAAATATGAAAGGAACAAGTCTGAATTATGATCAAATGAAATGTCTTAGCAATGTAAAAGAATGGTCTGAAAATCAGAAGTAAAAATCAGAATCTTACAAATACTAGACTGAACTATGTAAAATCATATTAATATATCCCCTGAAATTATTGGAATCTCATAATGTTTACCATAATTCCACTGCATATTTTTGACCAGTTGGACATTTGGCGATATATTTGGAAATTTATTGTGTTTCCATTATTATTTTTAAAAAATTATACACTATTTTCCTGCCAAATAAAAAATAAAAAAATCTCAGAGCAGTTTACATAGCAATTCATTACAGTTCCAGAGAACAAAACTTCAAGCGTAGAACAAGCAATTTTATTCTGATAAACTGGACGTCCTGAATTACAATAGCCGTTCTCTCCACCAGAGGACACCACAACCCATTTTTTCTGTTGCATACAGTTCTGCCTGAAACAATTGCATTGATCTATGCAACAGTATTTGGTTGTGTCAGGTGTATCTGGGGAGGTACATTCCCCTTTCCGTTTTGGGAGAGGTGTTTGTTAGGGCCTTTGCTGGATCTGGCAGCCCGCAGTTCGAACTTTGCATTAACTCATTAGGTGGCCTCTGGCTGGCAAATCGCCCTCTCTCAACCTCAGTTTGCCTCTGCAGTATAAATAGAGATAATAATGCTGCCCTACCTTTGAGAGTTGTTGTTAGACATTACAGCAAGTTATTATATGTGAATGCTCTCAGGAGCATAAACTTTGTGGGGTTGGCTGCCAGGTGGGGGTGGCAGGGCTCAAGCCCTCCTCTGGATTTCTTGGGGGAGGCAATCCCCTACCCCCAGATGCCAGGTAGCATCAGCAAGCTGTCATGCTCAAGTTCATCAGTCAGTTGAACAACACAGTCAGTCCTGTGTGGTCTTTGTAGCAGCTCAGCAAGTTCTTAGGAGGCACGGCTGCCTCTCAGAGCCCATCACTCTATGATTCCCTGACTAGAAGTAGTATAACAAGGAGGAAAGCTAGTGCTGCTCTATGCATGCAGGTGCTTTGCCCAGAGCAGCCCCATCCCCTGAGCGGAATATCTTATAGTGCTCACAAGTAGTCTCCCATTCAAATGCAAACCAGAGTGGGCCCTGCTTAGCAGAGGGGAGAATTCATGCTTGCTACCAGAAGACCTCTCCTCCCATCTGCCACGTGCACCCCCCTGGGAAATTGAGAAGTCTATGCCGCTGAATGCTCTGGATACTCAGGAGGTGCCACGCAAATGTTAAGTCTTCTTCTTCTTCTTCTTCTTCTTCTTCTTCTTCTTCTTCTTCTTCTTCTTCTTCTTCTTCTTCTTCTTCTTCTTCTTCTTCTTCTTCTGGCTTGAGGCAGCACTCATCTTCCCTACCCTGACTACCAGACCACATGTGGATTTCCCTCTAGATCACCTCTACTGCCCAACACCCCATGCCAATTGATATGAACTTCTTCATGCAACTCAGAACAAAACTCATTGGCTGAAGTTCTCCAGAGGGCTATGAGAACAGAAGTAGCCTGGAGCTTAGCTGCTTGACAGGCTTTTTGCTGAGCCCCATGGGGAGTAGGGGAGGGCACGGTTTTCATTGTTCTCTCCACCCTCCAAATGGAGTTTTTCAATTCCAGGAATCTGTCCCTGAGGATTGCACAGCTCTCTGGGACAGATCCTGGAGTTTAAAAATCCATCTGGAGGGAGGAAAGAGTATTGGGGGTTGTAATTTTTATCCCCCAGTTAACTCCTGCTAACTTGGCAAAGAGGCACTTTTTAACGTGGTGATTCTCTTTATTTATCAGGGGGAGAGTAACTGGCCCTATCCACCCCCAGCACACTACCTCCAGTGACTGTTGCTGGTGTCTATCTTATGTTTCTTTTTAGATTGTGAGCGCTCAAATAAATAAATAAATAAATAAATAAATAAGCAGAGCTCAAAAGAAGCTACCCATTCAACTAAGTAAGTAAGTAAGTAAATAAGCAGAGCACAAAAGAAGCTACTCACTCCAGTTACAGAGTAGTTTGCAGAGTTTAGTTGTTGCAGCTATTTATAGAAGACACATGGAGACACATGGACACATGGAGTAGGTGGCTCGCCAGAAAATATGAAAGGGTAACCCTCTACTGCAGTCATTGCACTGGTTGCCTATTCGCCTCCGAGCTCAATTTAAGGTCCTGGTTTTGACCTTCGAAGCCTTGTGGGGCTTGGCGCCTGTCTACCTACAGACCCACCTCTCCCATCCAGTTACATCCCGTCCAGTCAGATCTTCTCAAATGGCCCTTTTGTTGGTCCCTGATTTCCGAGAGGTTCGGGGTGCTAGGACCTGTGAAAGGGCCTTTTCGGTTGCTGCCCCACTTCTCTGCAACTCCTTTCCCCTTCAGATTTGTTTAGCTTCTTCCTTATTGATTTTTAAATCTCTATTGAATACTTTTCTTTTTCACCAGGCTTTTACCCTGTAGTTTACCTATTTGGTTTTTTTTCCTTTTTGTTAGTTACTTCTGTTTTTAATTTAGAATGTAATTTTAATGCTGTCTTGCTCTGCATGTTTTTGTATACTGCCCAGAGTCTTCGGAGTGGGCAGTATATTAAATGTTTCTAATAAATAAATAAATAAATAAATAAATTCTTGTAGAACAAAATACTAAGTAGATTTATTGGTGAAGTACACCTTTGGATAGGAAAGACCTAATCCTTAATCTAAAGGACTACATAATGAATAGGTAGGGAGAGAGAAAGATGTTTTCATCTACTCTCTAAGAGGAAAGGAAGGGATTCTGACTCTCAACAGCAAATACCTGAAGAGTCATATTAGGGGTCATAGAGTAGAGACAGGTAGAACAGCTAGGGAGACCCTTACTCACGATCTCTACTCCCAGTGCCCCTAGTGGTCATTAGGATAGTTGGTGCAAAAGGTCGATGCACTGGAACTCCAACAGAGAGCAGTGAAAAACCATGCCCTCTGCTCCGACTGGGGCTGTGGGGAAGGTCTCTAGAGAAGCTATGCTCTAGTCTTTTTGTATCTCTGAAGAGCTTCTGTTCTCATAGCCCTCCAAAGAATCTGAGCTATGGAATCTTGTGGTAGCAAGCATGTATTGTCCCCTTTGTTAAGCAGGATCCACCCTGGTTTGCATTTGAATGGGAGACTACATGTGTGAGCACTGTAAGATATTCCTCTTAGAGGATGGAACCACTCTGGGAAGAGCACCTGAACATAAGAACAGCCCTGCTGGATCAGGCCCAAGGCCCATCTAGTCCAGCATCCTGTTTCGCACAGTGGCCCACCAGATGCCGCTGGAAGCCACAGACAGGAGTTGAGGGCATGCCCTCTCTCCTGCCATTACTCCCCTGCAACTGGTACTCAGAGGCACCCTGCCCTTGAGGCTGGAGGTGGCCCACAGCCCTCCGACTAGTAGCCATTGATAGACCTCTCCTCCATGAAGTCATCCAAACCCCTCTTAAAGCCATCCAGGTTGTTGGCTGTCACCACATCCTGTGGCAGAGAGTTCCACAAGTGGATCACGTGTTGTGTGAAAAAGTACTTCCGTTTGTTGGTCCTAGACCTCCTGGCAATCAATTTCATGGAGTGACCCCTGGTTCTAGTGTTGTGTGAGAGGGAAAAGAATCTCTCTCTCTCCACTTTCTCCACACCATGCATGATTTTATAGACCTCTATCATGTCTCCCTGCAGTCATCTTTTTCTAAACTAAAAAGCCCCAGTTGTAGTCTTGCCTCATAAGAAAGGTGCTCTAGGCCCCTGATCATGCATGTCCTAGACCTGCATGATTGCATGCAAAAGGTTCCAAGTTGCCTCCGTGGCAATTCCAAGATAGGGCTGAGAAAGACTCCTGACTACAACCTTGGAGAAGCTGCTGCAGTCTGTGTAGACAGTATAGAGCCAGATGGACCATGAGTCTGACTCAGTATAAGGCAGCTTCCTATGTTCCTATGCTGCCATAAGGTACAGTGATAGCTATTAGCTGGAGCTTCCATGTTCAGAAGCAGTATACCTCAAATAGCAGTTGCTGGGGAGCAAACAGCAGAGGGCTATTGCTTTCATGTGTCTTGTTTGTGGGCTTTCTGAAAGCATCTGGCCTGCTACAGTCGGAAATAGGATGCAGGGCTAGGTGGGCTTTGGACTGAAGGCCATTCTCTTGTTCTTAAATGGGCCTTTGGGTGCCTATACATATACATGCCAAATACATATTTTTACTTCCTCCTTGCAAAATGTTGAGTGTGCAGTTTCATAAGACTGCTATAGTTAATATGAGATGTACAAAGAGAATAGTAACACCGCATATTCTTTATGTACTCCCCCCCCACCGCTGCTTTTGGGCAATTTAACTTAGATGGATCTCTCCCCCCACCAGCCTCACTCACAATGAGATCTTTGCCCTTTTCCTGACTAAAATCTGAAATTGTACTCCTGAGTTTTCTAGGAAGACATAAAATAAGGGTGAGAAAACACTGAACATCTGTGTGTCGTTTTAGCAACTCTGGAATTTAACATAAATATATAGTTCTGCTATAAGATGCTTCAAAACTCCTTATAGAAACTAGCCAATAAATAAAGGATTTGCAAGAAATTCCTGCAGGCCCTTGGTTCCATCTGTGTTAAATTACTCTGGAATGCTTGGAAACAAATTCTCTGGTGTTCTTCTCAGGATTTCAGTCTGTTCTGGCTTTAATCTGACAGTGCATTTTAGCCTGAGTAATAGCAGCCAAGTTATTATTATTTTTCAAGAATTTTTATATGTGATTAAAAAAAAAGTTCTCAAAGCAATACATACAGCAAAAGTAATGAGAAGATGTTTCCCTGACCCAGTCTAAAAAGGAACACAAGGAAGCCACCAGCTTCAGCCACTGGGAGGGATGCTGTGCTGTGCTGAATAGGAACAGTTGCTCTCCCCTTGCTAAAGATAAAAGAGCCACCACACTTTCAAAGCTGCATCTTTAGGAACATAGGAAGCTGCCTTCTACCAAGTCAGACCATTGGTCCATCTCACTCAGTACTGTCTACACAGACTGGCAGTGGCTTCTCCGAGGTTGCAGGCAGGAACCTCTCTAAGCCCTATCCTGGAGATGCTAGGTAGGGAATTTGGAACCTTCATGTCCTTCCCAGAGCAGCCCCATCCCCTGAGGGGAATTTCTTACAGTGCTCACATGTGGTCTCCCATTCAAATGCAACCAGGGTAGACCCTGCTTAGCAAAGGGGATATTCCGTGCTTGCTGGCACAAGACCAACTCTTACAACCAACTGGGCAGCTTCTTTGCCCAGTTAGCAGAGGTGGTTACCTCAACAGCATGGAGAACTCATGAGGGAATTTTTACAGGAGGACTGCTCTCAACTTGTGACTCACAAAGTCAATTGTGCAGCCCACTGGCCATTGTGGGTCAGCTAGGTGCTTGATAGCAAAGAGGGAAAATTAGGCTTATTAAGTCCCCACCCCTACCCCAACTGTGTGCCATACATGGCTGTTGATCTCAGTTTAGTTGGCCGTGTTATATGCTCCACGAAGGCAGAATCTGAAGAGATAGTCATGAGGTAAAAGCCCTTTTCAGACATTATGTTGTTTGAGTGTGCGGAAGTCTGCACACACGTGCATGCTTTTGTATGAATGACTGTACCTGCATTCATTTAAAAAGTGAGCTTCGGTACAAGCCAAATACAGTATATGGACAGGAAGTATATTGCTCTGTGTTCAACATAACATGTGAATAACTGTACCTGTGATACAAATTTCTACCTGTGTAGACTGTACATTCGTACGAGTGTTGAACATTGTGTGTGAATAGGGCTAAAGACTTGCCTCAAAGAGTTATTTTCCAGGGGTTCACTATTATGTTTGCAGAGACTTTTTCTGCTAAGTTGTTGATTTCTCTGCCCACTGAGTTGTGGGCATTTGAGAGGAGCTTTGAATTATGAATCAGTGGGACATTAAGAGGAAATATGAAATATTTTCAGTTTCCTCTTTCTTTATTGACAGCTTTTCTCCCAGCCCCCTGAACATTTTAAAATGCCATGTGATTTCTTCTTTCCTTCCTGTTGAGAGACACTTAACATAGCTTAAGTAACACAAGCACTAGTAGTTAGGGGCTGGGCTGGGCTCTTGAGCAACCACTTGCTCATTGCAATGGCATTTGCACATTCCGGGTGGCTTGTGTCCCAACTCTATAGTCCTCTCCTTCCCAAACAAAATCGCTTTGCACCGTGGCTTCCTATTAAGTACATTCATCCCCCAATGAAGAGCCACTATGGTAGGGAGGAAATTGGATTAATTTCACTGTGTTGTGATTAGAATAAATACTTGTGCATCTTATGTGTGGGTTCCCCTTATTCTCCCCCACCCCTTGCAAGGTGATACACAGAAACAGAAATGGAACAAGTGTAGAATGTGTCTTTGAGGCCTTGCTGGAGTTATCCTGGCACCTGAGGCGGAGTGGTGAGCTGTTCTCCCCACCCCCACTTGCAGCATGCCAGTTTCCCCCCTACCTCTACCTTGACCTCTCCATCCCGATTTCCCATTATTTGGTGGCAGTGATGCCTCTACCATCCTTCCTGCCCCTTCCTCCTCCTGCTTATCCTGATCCCTCTCTTTAAAAGCAGCAGAGGCAGCAGTGGGACTACCAATGCAGGGTAGAGTAGACTAGGGCCAGCTGCTGCCTGCCTGACAATGAAGTGCTCTGTGAGGCAAGAGGCCATTTTATAATTTCATTTTCATTATGTTTGTCTTGTAAACTGCCCTAGAAACACTGTTGTAGGGTGGTGTGGGATTAAAGAGGGGTGGGAATCAAATCAGTGAATGAGAGACACAAGCTTGAGTGGTAGAGGAGCACATGCTTTTCTCCTCAGATGTTCCAGGTTCAGTCCCTGGCACTTGCACTTAAAGGAACCTATATAGCAGAGCCGGCAAAGACTTTTTGGCTGAGATCCTGGAGTGCTACTCCTCGTCAGAAAACATAATACTGGTGGGGGTAGAACAGGCATTCTCAACATTGGGTCCCCAGATGTTATTGGACCAACTCCCATAATCCCCAGCCAAAGGCCACTGGCTGGGCATGAGGATTATGGGAGTTGAAGTCCAATAACATCTGGGGACCCAACATTGAGAATCCCTGGGCTAGAAAAACCAATGGCCTGCTCTGCTATCAGGCAGCAGATTCTTATACAAACCATGACTTGTCCCCTTAGCTAAGCAGGGTCCACCCTGGTTGCATATGAATGGGAGACTAGAAGTGTGAGCACTGTAAAATATTCCCCTCAGCGGATGGAGCCACTCTGGGAAGAGTAGAAGGTTTCAAGTTCCCTCCCTGGCTTCTCCAAGATAGGGCTGAGAGAGATTCCTGCCTGCAACCTTGGAGAAGCCACTGCCAGTCTGTGAAGACAATACTGAACTAGATAGACCGATGGTCTGACTCAGTATATGGCAGCTTCCTATGTTCCTATGATGCAGTGGTTCTGTTCTGTCAGACACATTCCATTCTGTGTACAAGTCTTCAGAGGGAGAAAATATGTTTCCTCCGAAGTCTCAGTATCTAGCAAAGGTCTGTTCCTATGTTACCATTGTGGCTTGGGAGTTGTTTCCATCTGCCTAGGCTCTGTGTAACACCAGAAATAATGCAAGCAACTTAACAGTGGCCCTATTTTGAACTGAACCATATAAGGCTTTAAAGGTAAGGACCAGCAGCTTAAATTTAGCCTGGAAACAAACTGGTACTATTTAAATGGAGAGGAGAGAAAGAGATGGTGTGACAGTGCAGGAGGAATTTGTCCAGTTTGCTGGGGGCGGGGGAAGTCAGAGGAGAGACTGGAATTGCATACCCTGGGAGGACTTAATGTCATGACTAACTGTGCAACCTGCTAGTCAGTCATTTGGCAAAAATGTGCCTTACCATTAGTTTCCACTGCTTCTGAGAAGACATGAATGGCAGTCACAGCCAGCACTGAATCAGACAGCACAGCACAGCATTACGGCTCTGAAACAAATCCCTTTTAGAAGGTTTCCCAACTCATCCCTATCTTCAGAAAACACTTGTGGTATAACCTTTTGGGGGCAGTACCATTACAGCATGCAGTTGAGGAGAATCGCTTGTCTGAATACCCCTGCACCTCAGAAACTCCCTGTCCATGGGAAACTTGTGTGCCAGGAGAAGAGCTCTAGTCTAGGTTTTTTCTCAATGTGCTAGTTTTTTTAATGCATGCCATGTCACAGTGCTGCTACACAGGGGTGTAGCTATAATTGAGCAAATGGCTTCAAAGATCCCAGGTCCCCCCAGCTCTGAGGGCCCTCCTAGCTCCACCCCTCTCTATTTTCTTCATTATCTCCCTCACTCTTGAGGGGTTGCCAGAGAGAGAGGAGAACACGGGCCCCCTCACCCCTAGCTACTCCCCTGCGGCAATATCTACCTCAGCAATACACATGACTGTTAGGAGTATTGGAGTGTTGTTGTCCTCCGTTTCATCTGTTCATACTAGCGACAAAGAAGGCAGCAGCAGAATAGGAGAAAATCCCCCCCTTTTTCAGTGACTCCCCTCCCTCAGTAATAGAGGGCTCCAAGATGAATGGTCTCATCCTTAGAGAACAAAGTTGGTTCCAACAGAACCTTGTTGTTTAAAAATAGTTTTAATGGATCTGTTGTGTAGTAACTATGTGGTTGACTTCTCTTCAACAGTATTTTAACATACCATTAAACATTCAGAGTCTGATCAGATGGGCCATAAACATGGTGTTTTTTGGGTGAAGATGACTGCAGTGCTCAGCCACACAGAATTTGAGATGTGCACGAACTGGCAGAAGGCTGATTCGGCGGTGGCAGGGGGTTACCTTTAAGGAGCAGGGAGGGTGCTCTTTCCCCAACCCCCACTGCGTTTTCCCCACCAGCGCTGTGTCCAAAATCACTGGCACAGGGCAGGAGCGTTCCCTCTTGCTGCCCTGGTCAGCGTCAGACCGGAAGTGGTTGGTACGAACGTGTGTGTGGTGAGTGGGGGTAAGAACACCCTCCCTGCTCCTTAAAGGTAACCCCCACTCCACCGCCAGGCCACCGGACTGGTTTGGAGGCCCATAAAAGGACCTCCAAACCAGTTTGTGCTATCCCTCCCCAGGATGTGTCCTGTGCAAGATCCACTAAAATAGACAGGGACCATATGAGACCACAGCACATGAGCCCTTATTTTCAAGGGGTCTTGTGCATGGGATACTGTGTGCCTGGCAGGTTTTGCCACAAAGGCTTGCAACTATGTTATGTGTGCTACCTTTGGTGGTAGAAAAGGAGGACAGAAAAGGAAGACTGCTTGCTCAGCTCCTGATGGCTCTATTATCTTAAGAGACTGCTTACAATAGAGGACTTTGTGGACCCTATCTTGTGTGTGTCCTGGATACAACAAATTGGAGGGCAAAGGAAGAGGGAGCACAGGCTTAAGCAGTGAGAGACAGACCTTTCAGTGAAGGTGGCTGCCAGCTGCCTTCTATAGCAAGCAGTGGCACTGGCCAGAGGACAGAGCATGCTGCCAAATGCAAGGCGGAGATGGGCAGCAATCAGTGCTGGACTGCTAGCCCAGACCGGTGGGTCAGGTGGCTGGAAGGCAGGGCCAGCCCCACACAGGAGGCAAGGCCAGCCAGGGTGGGTGGGGCAATACAGCACAAGCCACCTCAAGTGAAGACAGGCAATGAGCTGCCTCTGGAAATAGTGGGACTTACTTCCCAGTAAACAGGCACAGGATTGGGATGTAAAGTTGCAGTTCTAAGCACAAAGACCTCAGTGGGACCTGCCTTGAGTTAATAGCTCAATTCCAGCTATTGTGACTTGCAGTGGTTTGTGTTTTCTTTCCAGTCCTTCCAACTCTGACATTTGATAGACACATCAGCACCATCCAGTACTTCCAAGGCCAAGCTAGGTACAACAGCCTGGACGAGGTCCTGCCAATTCCTTATAAAACAGTGGGCAGGGGAAATTAGTTTGATGTAGAAGGCAGCAGGGTCATGAGATGGCTGCTGGGCCTTCCCTCTGCCCATGATAAAGGTAAAGTGTGCCGTTGAGTCGGTGTTGACCACAGAGCCCTGTGGTTGTCTTTGGTAGAACACAGGAAGGGTTTACCATTGCCATCTCCCGTGCAGTATGAGATGATGCCTTTCAGCATCTTCCTATATCGCTGCTGCCCAAAATAGGTGTTTCCCATAGTCTGGGAAACCTACCAATGGGGATTCAAACTGGCAACCTCTGGCTTGCTAATCAAGTCATTTCCCTGCTGATGCCTCCCCACAAACCTGCTTTTTAAGCTCCCTTTTCCTGGTAAGACTTGGAGATCAGAAGGAACCCATACCTGGGGAGAAATGGCTTGTAAAAAGTGTTTCTGGAGAGGAAAGCATGGGCAGTGGTCCTCCACCCACCCCATGTTGCATTTTCAGTCACTCCATCCCACTGCTTTATAGGACTGGGTTGAGTCCTCCCACCATTGTACCTTGTTGTGCCCTTACATCATCCAGTTCTAGAATACCTGGACAACACAGCCTAGCACAACTGATGCAGGGTTAACAGGTGATTAAGTGGCCTTGGCTGCAAAGATTGCAAGTAAATGCAATGAGAAGTTAGCTGTGCCTAGAACCAGCCCAAGCATAGAGGTATACTGGGCCACTACTTGTGGTGCCTGTCTCAACCATGACATTGAGGCTATTCTCATGATGGGGAAAAACCAGGCTAAAGAAGCCCAGCGGGTGACCCCGGTGGTTCTCTGGTGGCTAGCCAAACAAAGTAGCCCTCCCCATAGCCCAGGTTAGCAGAGTGAGTGCTCTGCTAACCCGGGTTTTCGGATTGTGTGCTGCCACGGTGCGGCTCCGTGCCATGGCGACACACAAGGAGACCCCCGCCGGGAGGCTGCAAGCAGCCTCCCAGGTTTGAGGGTCTCTCCAGGATGCCCTGTGCACTCACACGGGGCATCAAGGAACTTCTGGGGACGGCATGGCCCCTCATCCCCACTACCCCTGTCGGCTCCGTGACGGAGCCGGCAGTCATGTGGGCGGCTGATTCGGCCGCCCAGCTACGAGTGGCTGCTCATCTGCGGGGAGAATGGGCTAAGCTCGCTCTCCCCGCAGAACCCTTTCAGGCGCTTGACGCCGATTGTGTGAAGCACCTCAAAATCTTGGAAAGAGAGAGAACCACTTCTTGTGTGCTTTTGTAGGAGGTGTCATCCCCATGAGATTCACTGCATTCCAGGGGTACTGTCTAAGAACCTTCTGATCTGTATTGGCTGTCCAGGGCACACAACCCTGGATCTTGAAATCCTTTCGGCTAGTGATGCTGGGGACGGAACCCAGAACATGTGCTCTAGCACTGTGTTGCTGTTTTAAATCACCAGGATACAGTCTGTGGCACACCCGGTCTAGAGTGATGGCTGGTTCATACAGGCACATGCATCACTTGATTAACCAACACTGGGAAGCGAGAAGCTAGATGTGTGAAAGGGCTCCACTGAAAAGGATAGCATTTGATGTGGCAGCAGGTGATCTGAAAGTGTTTCCCGTTGGTGTTAGCATGGTGATGGCTTATTATTCACATCTGCAGTTCATTGCTTGATGCTGCAGTGGTGGCAGTGTGGTGTAGTAGCTAGAGTGCTGGACTAGAGCCAGGGAGACACGAGTTCCAATCCCCATTCAGCCATGATACTTGCTGGGTGACTGGGCCAGTCACTTCTCTCTCAGCCTAACCTGCTTCACAGGGTTGTTGTGAGGAGAAACTCAAGTATGTAGTACATCGCACTGGGCTCCTTGGAGGAAGAGCGGGATATAAAATAAATAAATAAATAAATAAACAAACAAACAAACCAATCTACAATTGTTGCTGCTATTGGTTGGTGTATTTTGTCAATGCTGTACAACAAACAATCTTAAAAACCTTTATACATTTTTTGCGTGGCTTGGAGGCTGTATGACAGAGCAGAGACAGTCACCTGTTCAAAGAAAATCACTTGCTGAAGTCTCAATCACAAGACCACCCATGGTTTCCCACAGCTAGCAGAGCAGCAGATGGCAGAGCACCTCGGGGCATGAAAAAGGAAGCTGTCACAATTGAATACCTGGAATTTCCTTGCCTAGCCTGGAGGGGAAACATTTTCTGCAGGAAATATCTGTCTTTGCCAAATACAAATATGATAACAGTTATTAAGAAACAATTGTTACCATTTTGTAATTGACTACATAAACTTGCAGTAATTGTTTAGCACACAGTTTCTCAACCACCGGTCCCTGGACCACTGCCGGTCCATGAAGGGTTGAGTGCCGGTCCGTGACTGGGAGTCAACCCCCCCCCAAAACAACTGCCATCAAGACACTCACTTCCTCAATTTTGCACATGGCACAGAAGAGGAAGAGTATCACAGAGGCGGGGGACTCTGCTTCTGCCTTGCCTCCACATGCTGCTGAGATCTTCCTACAGCTATCTTATTCCCTATCTTTACAGCTTCAAACTGTATGCAGCGCGGGAGCATGGAGGAAAAGGTATGGCAGTGGGTGCCACTAAGGGCTGCTGGTTCTTGCATGCTCATTGTTTGCAACCAAAGGTTGAATGATTGAAACCCAGCTGCCTGTTGCAGCTGAGGTGCCTTGAGAGGGAACTCTGTTTCCCTCTCTCATCGGTGGGGCATTGTGGTGCCTTGGCCCCCTGTAACCCCTTGGTCTGCACTGCCAGTGGAAGATGGCGGTCCCCTTTGTGACCTCGCCAGGGGGTGGAACCTCTGGCCGGGATCATGCCGTGGTGAGGGCTAAGTGGCGGAGGGAGGGAGGGAGGAGGGCAGCCTTGGCTCGGGCTGTGCAGAAAGGGAGTGTAGGTGGACCTTCCTCGGGGCAGGGGGAGCAAGCACGCATACCAAGGAGGGCTAAGTGGTGGAGGGAGGCGGCGGCGTGGTACGGGGGAGAGGCAAGATACCATTTTGTACATTCATGCAAAAGGGCTGCAGAGGCATGCGCTGTGAGAGGATGGGGGAACACCTGCTACACTCTGGTGCGCAAGCACAGCGGCAGCAGCTCTTGGACCCAGGCGACCTCCTGAGTGCGGTCCACTGCACCATTGCCTCACCCACCCTGAACAGTGCCTTGTCTCTCCAGCAAGGAAGATGAGGCATCTACCACTACAACGCCCTCCACCCCCCGCCATCTCAGAATCACCCCCTACCCTTTAACACCACTCTTCTTCACATTTTAATTCACCATTAAAAAAAACCCATTCCTAGCACCTGCCATGTAACCATTTTAAAGAAGTTTTGGAGGAGCTGCGCGGGTTTCATTAGGTCCGCCTCACAAAGTGCACATCTAAGAGCAGGATCCAGATCAAGCCACGTGATCATGACTAAGCAGCATTGACACAAATGAGAGATGACTAAATTAATTTCAGTGGGTGGTCCTGACTAAAATCGTCTGGATCCGGCCCTGCGACTACACAACTCCTGCTAAAACTCCACCTCCATCAAGAGAAGGTTAAACTGTAGACTTCAGGCTCTACTGACAACTTGCTCAGCTCACCTCCTTTTTGCTTTGCTTGACATCCAGCCTGATGAAGAGTTTTGGGGAATTCAAAAGCTTGCTTGTGTGTTGTTTTCATTGGCCCCATGTAGCTTTTGAATTTTTCTAATGGCCCAACATCCCCTCTCCACTGAGTAATCACAAGCACCCCTACCCCCACCCCACACATACTGAAGACATACTGGAGACATATTTTTTTCACCCAGGCTTTTAGATTTAGAGGTTCTCAACCTTGGGTCCCCAAATGTTGGTGGACTTCAACTCCCATAATCCCGAGCAATAATGGCCAAATGCCATTGTGGTTGGGGGTTATGGGAGTTTAAGTCCATCAACATCTGGGGACCGAAGGTTGAGAATCCCTAATACTCCATGTTTGCAAAAGATTCCAAATTTAATTATTTTAATGCTTATATTATTTTAATTGTAAACTGCCCAGAGATGCAAGTTTTGGGCAGTATAGAAGTCAATTAGATAGATAGATAGATAGATAGATAGATAGATAGATAGATAGATAGATAGATAGACTTAAACTTGAAACCCCTTTACTAACTGCTGGTCTGGGAAACTGCGCATGAAGGATGTAGTGGTCCTTGAAACTCTGCACGAAGTATTTAGTGGTCCTTGACTCCAAAAAGGTTGAGAAACACTGGTTTAGTAGACCTTGTGGTTCACCAATCCAAACTGTTCACCAGCCCTTTATTGTGGCTGCCCAGTACATGATAACTGCCATTTCTTGCAGCTAATGAAAATGGGATTTATCACACCTGTGCTGGACCTCCATACGGAGCTGGATGCCAGGCAGCACACTGTAGATCCCCTGCTACAGCAGGATTCAGGGCAGGTCTTCTCCTTTGTACTGGGTCAGGTCAAGGGTCAACATCTTAGAGGCTGTTCTCACAAGCAGCCAAGACCGGGTTAGGGTAGCTAAGCCCAAGCTTGGCTGCCCATGAGAACACAGGCAGCTCCTGCCTCTGCTGTGGCAGCAAACCTGTCTGCGGAGCCTGCCAGTTAGCTAAGGGCGTGAGCATGGGCTAACTGGGATTAGTGTGAGCTAACTGCTTGAGTGTGAACACTGGCTGCTCCCAGCCGGCGCTGGCATAGGAGCAGACTCCCAGCTGTCCACCCCACACTTAGAGTTTTAACTTACAGAGTCTAAGTTGCGGGAAAGAGGCTAAGCCTAAAATGCCCAGGGAAAGCAACTTTGCTGAACCTGTGTGCACACAGTTAACATTTTTTGAAGGTATTCCCATTTATCGGCAGCCAGTGTAGTTTTTTTTAAGATAGGAGTGATATGGTGTCTCCGAGATGACCCAGAGACCAACCTGGCTGCTGCATTCTGGACTAACTGCGGTTTCCGGATTACATACAAAGGCAGCCCCACATAGAGCGCATTGCAGTAGTCAAGTCTGGAGGTGACCAGCAGATGTACTACTGTTCTGAGATCATTAATCTCAAGAAATGGACGCAGCTGGTGTTACCATCTCTTCTCCCCAGCTCTTACTAACATTTGAAGTTATTGTGGAAGAGAAGAAGAGATGACAGTCAGGGACTGCTTTTAGATTCGGGAGGCCATTTTCTTGGGGAGTATTTCACTGGGCCTTCTGCAGCTTTTAAGAACCAGCAGCAGCCACAGCCAGAAATCTGGTCATTTTATTTGTAGGTGTATGAATACAATGGATAAGACAAATATTTAAATACTACTTTTCAACAAAAGATTAAATATAACATAGAAATAAATAAATAAAATAAGATGGTTCCCTATCCCCATAGGCCTCACAATCTAAAAAAAGAAAGATAAGATGGATACCAGCAACAGCCACTGGAGGGATGCTGTGCTGGGGATGGATAGAGCCATGTAAACTGCTTTGAGAGACTTTGGCCTGAGAGGTGGTATACAAATAAATTATAAATATGTGTGTATAACTTATTTGTATACCACCTCTCAGCCAAACTCTCTCAAAGCAGTAATATCTATATGTGTGTGTGTGTGTGTATGTGTATATATACACACACACACACACACACACACACACACACACACACGACAGTGAAGACATCAACCAGGAATTGGTACCAGAAAATAGTGGTTGTCCTTGACAAGCAGGGACAGTTGGCACATGAATCTTCAAATTGAGCAAAGCAGCTGCATTATAAAGCCTAATGCAGAAAAATAACTATGATCTTACCTCTTGAAAGGAGTCCAGTTCCCAGTGAAGCCAGCCCTCCAGATGTGTTCTCTGAAGTAAGTGCAAACTTGGAGTCACTCCTAGATGTATTTCAATAGGCTCACTATGACAGAAGCACTTTGTGATGGGCCGGTGATGCAGTAATATCATTACCAAGCTCTTTGAAGATACTTGAAAGGGAGGGACTATCTTAGCAGCTGGTTAAAATCCCTAGGCCATCTGGGAACAAAAGGACAAGGAGAGCATTTATAACATAATGTCATTGTTAATTAGCAAACCTATTTCTTATTTATTCAGATGTTTGGGATTGCCTCCAAATAGATTTTTTAAAAAGATGGTTTTGTATACTTGAAATATAGCAAAGTGTATAGTGAGTATAGAATGCATGGTAGAGAAACTGCCTTGTAAAAAAAAATTAAGCAGCTGCAAACCTATAATATGTCGCTGGGAGTAAGTCTTAATGAGATTTACTTCAGAGTACATATGCATAGGATTACGCTGCATAACTGCAAACCTATGCACACTTACTTGGAAAGAAATCGTGGCTGAAATCTAGACTAAGTTAATAGTACCATTCAGGAGTTGCTCTAAAGGACTACTTAATTTCAATAGGACTTCCATTGAGTGATTTAGTTGAGCCAGTACAGCTTGAGTAAAACATATATCGGATCAGGCTGCATGTCTCTGATCACAGATTTTTGTAGTGTTTCAAAAAAACCCAAAACCTTTTTGAGCAAAAACGGCAGAAGAGTGTATATGCCACAGGCAAAAAAGAGCCTCTTATAACATTTTCAACTCATTGAGAAACAATTGTCCATTTTCAGCCTTAAAAATATAGTTGTGTGGTACACTTTGCCAGAGGCAAACAACTTAACAGTAGAGAAAAACTGTAATTTGGGAGACTCGGGGAAATTTCTTTTCACTCTTCATCCAAGCACTGCAGTTTGGTTTTAATTTGACTAATTCCTTTTAGAGATTGGTCAAGCAACGCCTTAAATAACTATGTGAACTCCTATAAAATCTCAGGACCAAACAAGTCCTCTGAATATATATTAAAAAGGCTGCCTATTTCAGTAGGAAGCAATGGTTTCCTTTGGAGATTGTGGGTACCCATGGAAGCTCCTCTCCCTTTGGGGGCTCCCCACTGGCCATAAACCAAATGGTTGCTGCTACATATCCTCTGCCATGCTCCAAGAATATTTTGACTTTAAAGCAGTTATTGTATATTTGCTACTTCTCTCCTTTCCACAATTAAACCACCATATTTCCCTTCTCCAAACTCTGGGTTTCTTAAACCTTAATCTGCAAGATTTGCACTCTTTCTTTCACTTATTTATTCAATAGCTTCAACATTTAACTTGTTTCTGTCCTCCATATAACAACACCATATCTTGGTTCGGAAAACCACAATAGAAAAAAAGGATAGACAAGAAGAAGAAATGGAAAGGAAAAGAGGGAGAAAGGAGTGTAGTGACATGTGTTGCACTGAGTCAGACTACTGGTACATCTAGGTCAGTGGTTCCTGCTCTGATTGACAGGGATTCTCTGAGGTATTTTTCAGATAGCTCTGCTATGCGATGCCAGAGCTTGAACCTGGGACTTTGTGGGTATGCAGTCTTGTTGCTTTACCATCATGGACCCTCCTCATCTAAGAGGGGTTAGAACAAGTGGCCCAGAAAAGGGTGCCTGCTACCTAGCATAGCCTTCACGTCTATGCTATAATGGCTACAGCGAAATGGCCATAACGTGGCTGCCCTAGATTCTTCTCTCCCAGACCCTGTCTCATGTCAAAACAATGCTCAAATAAGCTAAGCTGAGAGACAATACTTGTCTAAAAGTATTCTGTGTGGTTTGTAACTTTGCAAGGATTTGAATATGTGTCTTCTGTAACCAATTCCATTCTCTGCCGATGTGCTGCAATGGTTGGTTCTGGTAGTAATATCTGAGTTTCCCTACTCAGACAGGCACACTGTATAGTTCCTAATGTATTTCAGTGGTGGCTCTGGAAAGAGAAAGAAAGAAAGCAGTACCTATTAATTGAAAATCACATCAGCTTACTTCCTTTACTCTTTTTTGTGTGTGTGTGTGGGCAAAATGATCATTAAAACAGCAAAATGTGATGTCAGGAGGAAACGGCTGGGAAAGAACAAAACCACAAAGGCTGACTCACTTGGTCCCGTAGCTGCTGTTGTCAAAGATGCCTTCACAAAGAACAATGCCTGATATTGGGGAGAAGAGGAGACAGCTGTTCTAATGGCACAGGGAACCATAATGTGGTTGTGCTGCCTTTGGTAAACTTTCTGCTGATTTCCTCTTCTGCCTTGAACAGCAGCTTGGAGGAGAAAGGCTGAGCTTTTAGTCAGTTGGCAACTCCAAGCAGAATGGATGAAATTGATGGAACTTTATCAGTTTTCATAAAAGCTGAATTTCTAATTTAAGACTGTAGCTGAGATTCAATTGTAGCAACTGTCAGAGTTCACAAACATCTGAGGCACCATGCCTCAGATGTTTGTGAACTCTGATATTTCCATGATGGAAGACATCAATAATTCTTCCCAGCGTGACCTACCTTTTCCTTTAACCCAGACATAGCATTAAGAACATAAGAACAGTCCTGCTGGATCAGGCACAAGGCCCATCTAATCCAGCATCCTGTTTCACACAGTGGCCCACCAGATGCCTCTGGGGAGCCCACAGGCAAGAGGTATGTGCATGCCCTCTCTCCTGCTTTTTCTCCCCTGCAACTGGTATTGAGAAGCATCGTGCCTCTGAAGCTGGAGATGGCCCACAGCCACCAGACTAGTAGCCACTGATAGACCTGTCCACCATGAATATGTCTAAGCCCCTTTTAAAGCCATCCAAACTAGTGGCCATCACCACATCCCATGGCAAAGAATTCCATAGATTAATGATGCGCTGTGTGAAAAAGTATTTCCTCTTGTCGGTCCTAAATTTCCCAACCTTCAGTTTCATTGGGTGATCCTGGGTTCTAGTGTTGTGAGAGAGGGAGAAAATGTTAGGTCAGAAACCAAACATTTTGGTTTGGTCAGAAAAGAGAGGGAGAAAATGTTTGGTCAGTCTGTCGGTTTATGTCATTGCCATCCTTGGGCTACCACAGCCAAATATCCTACTTTTTGGTTTGTCTTAATGTTCTTCCCGCCCAGCATCAAATAAGAGACTTGCACATACATATATTCTTGGGTTCACCCAGAGTAATACTGCTTTTCTGAATTAGAGGGGTTTGTCCTTTAAAGATCAAATTTGACTTACAGTGCACAATCCACAGACCATATAGTGTTGTTTTTAAAAACATTTTTGTTGAGTTTTACATCTTACAACTTTGAAAAAAATAATCATATTAGAACATAAAATACAAAACCAGCTTACCATTCCCTTCCAAAAACAGAACACACTAAAACATACAGGTAATTTAACATATACTGATTTTTATAATCGTGCATAAAGAATATTTTTTATATTCTGTTGCACATAAGTATTGGACTGTAATATTTTAGCATATGTCAGTATTTCCCAATAAACTGCAATCGGTTATACAATGGCAGTATTTTCCAATATTTCTTAACTGTTGCTTTCTGTACAAAATACACAGAGGCGTCATGTTTACCAAATTCATCTGTTTTTCAAGAGACAGTGAAAATAAAAGTGAAAGACTGATGGAAATATTTTGATTGATTAACGGTAGTTCTTGTAGGTTACTGAGAAGACATTTTTACAAGACAGCTTGCTGCTGAGTCTTGAAGGTGTCAAGGAAAGAAATCCTGAAGCTCCTTCAGACGCTGTCTGCTCAATGCCTCCTAGAATGCAGTTTGAAAGATGAGGGTCTCCTGTTTGGGGGGCTTGCCTTTGAATCCTGTCCTTGAAAGCAGACATCCACCCCCCTGAGGAGTGAAACGAACAACCTATAATTCAAATGAATGATAAATGAGCTCTTCAGATACTGAATAGTACATTGCAATTTACCCTGCTAATAAAAGATGTGAAACTAACTTCTTTGAGGCAAAGAGTGATGTTGTGTGATTAAAACACTTAACAGGATAGTGTGCAGGAGAGCAAGACCTTTGCATATGCTTCATAAATGATAAAAAATGATGCTCATGCTTAGAAAATAATAATGGAAGTGGTCTGGTTTGCATCACACAAATTACCCAGCGATGTAGCCATGCAGCACTCCAAACAAATCCCGCAAGGAAATCATCACAAGTATTCCCATTTTATAGATAAGGGTAACTGAAGCAACAAGAGAAACCAGGAGAATTTTAGGTCTTTGGAAACAGGGACTTGTCTTTTGCTTAGGAAGCTCTATAAAGTGCCATGCAAATAATATGGTAATGGTGTAGTAGTAGTAGTAGTAGTAGTAGTAATTTAAATATTACCTTAGCCACAGACATACTAGGTACTCTTAGACAAGCCATAATATCTTAGCCTCAGCTCCCGCATCCCACCTATCAGCAATTTGGAGTAATAAAACTGGTCTACCTTGCAAAATTGCTCCAAGGACTACTGAGATAATGTACAAGGAGTACTCTAAACACTCCAATATGCTATATAAATGCCACATATTGTTATTACTTGCACATACTGAATAAACTTCACTGCAGCAAAGTATTTAGTATAGGTGGCATTTCTTGGTCCACAGCATGCATTCATGCACCCTTAACCGGAGTCCCCTGGCATGCTCTCATGTGCACATAAACTCCAGTAGACATCATCCACTTCAGTAGAGACAGTGGCTCAGAGCACATGGAAATATAATGGCTTTGGAACTGCCATTTCACTGAAGTGAATGGAAAAGATCTTGCAGATAAATGAAAGCTCTGTGCACATCGGAGTCCTTGCCATGGCTGTTCTTATCAAGGGCCAAGCTACACACAAAATTTAAAGCATTATTAGCCCCGATGAGTGTAGTCTTTCTTTAGTTAAGAGCAGCTGGATTGGGCCTCCCATGGATCAGGACTAGGAGGGAGGAAGAGTTAACCCTCCTCCCTCCTGTGGTTCTGATCTGGCTGCTGTTTACCCAAGGAAAAAGAACCTCCCATCGTCACCAGCAGAATCATAGAATAAGGCAGCTACATCAGTTGTCATATTTTGGATGCCATGAAAAGGCAGTACATTGTCAGCTATTGAATTAGTTTGTTCATTTTTAGCAGGATGGGAAAAATGCTATTTGGGCAGGCTCTTCCACCCTCCACCCCCCGCCAGTTTGTTTTTGCCTGGGCTTCCAAAATGTCTTGGATCAGCTCTGGTTCCTATACCTGTAAGAGATCACAGGATTGGGGCTATGGTGTTAGACAAGTAAAGTGATCACGGCTTGGCTCTGAGCCTCCTGTGCAAATTAAGCAATTAGGACTGCAATCCTAAATACACCTACTATGCTCAGTGGGCTTACTCCCTTGTAAGACCTATTTCCAAGCATACATGCAAAGGACTGGGCTGCACATGCATTTTGGAAAAACCTTTTGCTCTTTCGCTGGAAGTCTATTTGTCTGTACGTGAGCATATATGCTGCACTGTGACCGATTGTTAAAGCCTGGATATGCTATATATAATTATATATAAACGGTTACCAATCTGCCCTTTGGGTCCATAAGGCTATGAATGCCAGGCTCTTCAGCAAGCTCAGACTTTTACCATAATAAAACATAATGTTATACTTGAGAGGCATAGGCTACAATCAGATAATTTTAGTATGGATTCATAGGAGTGAGAACATGGCAAAGTATGATGATAGATTTTGAGATGAAGAACAAATTGTCTGCCCGTCATTTGTAAAAAAAAAACACCCCACCCCCGTATGGGCTGGCTTCATGTGATGTCATGAAATATTAAATATTTTAGTTGCTGAGGATGGAAGAACCTGTCATGAACAGTTGAAAATCACAAACTCCTATAGTTATTGTGAGAAAAGTGGAAGACCCATTGAACCAGGGCAGGGTGGTGTACCAGCTTGGTGTAGTGGTTAGAGTGCTGGACTAGGACCAGGGAGACCTGAGTTCATATCCTCATTCAGCTGTGGTACTTGCTGGTTGACTCTGGGCCAGTCACTTCTCCCTCAGCCTAAGCTACTTCACAGGGTTGTTGTAAGGAGAAACTTAAGTGTGTAGTGCACCGCTCTGGGCTCCTTGGATCAAGAGCGGGATATAAAATATAAATAATAATAAAAAAAATTAAAAATAAAACATGTTGTCAGAAAGGAGACAGTGAGGTTGTGGGACAGAGTGCGAAGAGGAGGAATGAGAACCACAGAGACTGAAGGAAAGAGGCTGAAGGAGGCTTTTGGCTGAGAAGCAGAACCTGAGGGCATGGAATGAAGACATCTGTGGAAAAAAGGGGTGGCAGAAGAAGGAGAGATCATAGAAAGCATGGTGGGGAGGCAGGTTTCTATGGGCTAGAGAGCTAGTAGGCTGTCCAAGGAGGGTGAGAGCTCCATTGCAAACATTAATTCAAAATCAGCAAGTCTTTCTGCAGGTATCTGCAAAGTGTGTAATACAGTAATGATTTGATGTAATGGGTAGCACAGTGGCTAAGAAACCGAGTTGGAAACAAGTGTTAGAACATAGGAAGCTGCATTATACTGATTCAGACCATTGATCCATCTAGCTCAGTACTGTCTACATGACTGGTAGCAGCTCTCCAAGGTTTCAGGTGGAAATTTGAATTGAACCTGGCACCTTCAGGCAAAGCAGATGCTCTACCACTGAGCTACAGCCCCATCCCCTATTGCTGGTTCATGTAGTCTCTTAGCCATAAACTCACTAGCTATAGGCAGCCTTAAACAAATTGCTGTATTGAAACCTCAACTCTTCACTTGCAACACAGAGATACTATTACTGATCCTTCCTCGCCTGTAATCTTCACTTAGGACCAGACTACACATTACATTAAGTACTTTATTAGAACAGCATTTGTAACTTTCCCCCTATTATATAGGAGTTGTGGGGTGGGGAGTAATGATCTGGATTGAGAACATGGTTGGGGTCAAAGGGTTAAAGCCCTCCATGCTGCAGTCTTGATCCAGATTACCCACTCCTCTGCAGCACGTGCATAATAGAGAAAAGTGAAACACACCCATTCTAACAACATGTTTAATGTAGGTTTGGCCCTTATTCTATCAGCAAACTGGTGTCTAGTTTTTCATCTACCTTCTGGAAAATATGCATTCTACAAATGTCACTATAGTGATCAGCCACCCCTCCCCTAAAGAGTTAACCAGAAGGGAACCCTGTCCTGACTGACAAGCTGTGAACTCCAGGGCTTAACCAATCAGCATACCAGGTGGGTGGGACTAGAAAGCTGTTGGGAGGAAGAAGGCAGTTCTTTGTTAGAGAAGAGAAGAGAAGGACATGTGGTCATGAAGGATGGCTGCAGGGAAAATACCTCTCTGGATCTTTGAAAGACAGGATGGCAGGAAGCTTGAATTCTCCTCTTGAGTTTGGTGAGTTCAAGAAAAAGAAGCCTGGGCTTTGGCTTCGGGAACTTTAGGGAAAAGTTTGTTTAGTCAGACTTTGCGTTAGAAGTTATATTCCTTTTGTGTGTGTGTTTTGCATATTCCTGATATTGTTCTATTATAGTTTACCTACAACAGGCATCCCCAAACTGCGGCCCTCCAGATGTTGCTGAACTACAACTTCCAGCATACTCAGCCACAAAAAATTGTGTCTAGGGATGCTGGGAGTTGTAGTTCAGCAACATCTGGAGGGCCGCAGTTTGGGGATGCCTGACCTACAACATAATTGAAATAAGAAACACTAGCTTGTGCTCCATACACCTAGGGCATAGCAAAAGACTCTATATGCATTTAAGTGTGCTTTTGTATTTTCATGTTCTTTTTTGTTTGTTTGTTTGTTTGTTTGTTTATTACCAATTCATTATAAATAAGCTTTAGACACTTACACACTTGGCAATTTGTTTCTTGTTGTTTTACAACTGGGTAACCAAGATTTTTTAAAGTGTACTGCCCCAACATTATTTGGAGTGCTTTTGAAGTATTATTGTAACCAACTGAGTATTTTAATCTGTAACTAAAAGCTGAAAACTAACTGTATTTTTATCTGTAACTAAAAGCTGAGAGAGTATTTTTATCTGTAACTAAAGCTGAGAAAGCCTCAGACAGAAGCAGTCTGTAGTACTTGAATAAAGCTTTTTTCTTTTTGTTCTTTTCTTCTACAAGCCTCTCCAAGTGGCTTATAACTCAGGAAAGGGGGGGCAAAGGGGGGTTTACTCTGGTGCAAACACGTCCAGCTATCCATTTTCTCACCATGTGTAGGCTTCCATGTGGAAGATTTTTGTACTTTTCCAATAGCAAAATAAAGAGAGTTTTCCCTGGGAATTCTTCCCCAAGCCCAGGGAGGTTCAAGCTCTGTAATAAAGAGCGGTGGCGGTGGCAGCCATTTCTGAACCTACCAAAAATACAGAAGAGTTTTAGGAGAAGCTTAGTCATGCGTCTCAGCAGGGATGATTCAGCATTTCTTTCCCTCATGTGAGCTTGCTCTGGGACAAAGGCTATAATCCACTACAGTCACATAACTGGACAGGTATTTAATAACTTTGCCTTTGGTGCTTATATTTCAATTACATCCCTGTGCAGGTTGCATGCCGGACAGATAGCCCTGTTGCATTAACTGAGTTACTGCAGTAGTAGAAAGCATTTGTTCTTACCAAGTTCCACTCAGGGTAGTACTTGGGCCAAATGCTGAAGTTTCAACTGCGCATAACCTGCTGTAGATTTTCAGACAGGGTCTATTAGAATCTCTTTTGGTTTATGTTCAGTTCCAGAAATTTCTTTGGACTATATAGGGCATCATTATGAATGCGTGCAGAGCTCAGCTTGGCTGTTGCAATAACAATCTGGAAAGCAAGTTGCTTTAAGGAACTATGTTCTTGTGAGAAGCTTTGTTTCTCACCCAGCTTCTGGGCCCAGCAGCTCATCTCATGTGAAGCATATTTTGCATACCCTAATCACAAATACTGTAATATCAGACCTGTTTGCATGTTCATCAAAGCAGAGCTGAATGCATGATGCAGGGCGGGGAGCAGGATTGTGCTCACTGCCCCTCCTCCAATCTCTATGCATCCGTTCAGGTACAGTTTTTCCTTTTGCCTGCAAAACAAGCTGTACCTGCTGAAATTCCCTCTGTGAAAAGTACAGGAACCCTGTCCTCTGGTCTGGCCACCCTACTCCACGGGTGCATTTCTACATGGCTTAACGTGAAAAGGGCTAGGAAACTCAGTGAAGAAACTGGTTTTGTCATGTTTGAGACAAAGACATTCAAGAGCAGGAACACATTCCAAGGAGCCAGAGATAAACACCAAAAAGAAAAGGGAAGATGATGCTGTTTGATTTTGACAAAGAGAGGTATGCATAAAAGCTATACTCTCTGACCTGGCCAGAACCCTTGTCTCCGAATCCCATGCCCAGGAGGAGAGAGAGGAGGAAAAAGCTTCTTCATTGATAAAGGAAAGGCAGTGCCAGCTGTCCAGAAAACAAGTTGTTCTGGTGAGAACTAATCTGTCTACTTTTCTTTCACTATAATCTTAACTGATAATTACCTTATGTTAGCCCATTTCAGTCTTAAACATTCAAATATTTGCCATCTTGAATCAGGGTGGATTACATTATTACAAACGACACCATTGAGATGTCCGTATGTGCCACTCACTACAACTGTACTAAATTTTGGTTCAAATTGGTTAGACAGTCCACAAATTAGCCTACTTGCAGTTCAAACATTTACGCATCCACTATCTTGGATGGCAGGGAATGACATCCTCACAAACTTCGCCACTGAGGTGTTCCTACAACTCTACCCAGTTTGGTTCATATTGGTCCAGGCATTGAGAAGTTGATGGGGGGATGAGACACACAGACACACACAGACAGAATGCGGGGTGATCTCATAAGCTTACTTTCCTTTAGGAAAGTAGGCTGAAAACCAACACAAAAAACAGCTCCCAACACCTGTCTTGCTCTTGGGCCTTGAACAGCAGCTTGCCCTGCAGAAATCAGCAGGCAAAGTTTTTAACAACATAGCAATACACATTGCTAATGTCTACAGATCAAGCTGTTGCTAAAGAAAGAGGAGCAGAGGTGAACTGCTTTGAGACCGTTTTAATGCAAGGCGGTATAAAAATTGAACGATAAACAAACTGACATTCTGCCCATGTACTGCAGTAGTAGCATCTTTATCATTTCTTTGCATGATCCCAAGGGAGCTGAAGTTTGATACAGGCATCAATAGGGTTGCCTCCTTTTTCTGGCTTTGCTCCCGTGTCAAGCAGTCTGACACAAAGGAGCTTAGCAGCAGGTGAAAGCTTTTCCCATTGCTATTTGCTCTGTAGGAAAAGCTTCACCTGCTAAAAATTCTGCTAAATGCTAGTAAAAATGTGATTGTAACAGGCACAGTGCCTAGCACCAGAAGGTTTAGCCCACAATCTAAAACTTACATCTCCCTGGAAGTAAATCCAGTTGCAATCACTGGTTGACATCCAGACTAAATGTACTCAAAGTCCCACTGAACTTACAAGGCATGCCTAACTTGTCCTTTTAAGTTCAATGGGCCTTCCTAGAGTACATTTAATCTAGATGTCAGCCAATGAAACTTCCTTAGCATTGCCAGTTCTGTTGCCTAGCCCTTCTCCTGTGCCTTCAACAGCATCCTAAGCACATTTACTCATAAGTAAGCAGTGATGTAGCTGCGAATTCAGAACTGCAGGCATTCTCCATGACAGCCCCCATAGCCACAGCTACCCTGACAACCACATCCCATCCCAATGGGCCACAGCCCTCACACAGATAGATGCAATAATTTGCGGGGTTCCGTTACAAGAAGCCAAGGATCAGGTAGGATCTAGGGCATGTACTAGAATGAATGACAGGGTATGCCCACTGAAGTGCACTGGTTCCTTCCGAATGGCCATCCAAGGTATTCCATGGCCATTTGGAAGGAACCAGGGCATTTCAGTGGGCATTCACAGTCATTCATTTGAAGATGCCCTGACACTAGTCTTGCATCCTGACAGTTCCATGTTCACTGGGACCTTCCAGTGAATAGGAAGGGCTGGAAAAGACTCCTGCTTGAAATCATGGAGAGCTGCTGCCGGTAGGGTAGACAGTATAGGGTCTGACTTAGGCAGTTTCCTAATGTCCCGAAGTCAGGAAGAATGGTAATAAACGGTTGGTATAGCATGAGGAGCACATTAGGAAACATAGGAAACTGCCATTTACTGAGTCAGACCATTAGTCTATCTAGCTCAGTATCGTCTTCACAGACTGGCAGCGGCTTCTCCAAGGTTGCAGGCAGGAATCTCTCTCAGCCCTATCTTGGAGAAGCCAGGGAGGGAACTTGGAACCTTCTGCTCTTCCCAGAGTGGCTCCATCCCCTGAGGGGAATATCTTGCAGTACTCACACATCAAGTCTCCCATTTAGATGCAACCAGGGCAGACCCTACTTAGCTATGGGGACAAGTCATGCTTGCTACCACAAGACCAGCTCTCCTCTCCTAACATTACTTCTAATGTAGATAGCCAAGAGCTTTGTGTCCCTGTTGAGACCCGGGAAGGAAAAAGTACTGGGTCTGCCTCCCTGTCCGCCCCTGCAGCACTACACCACTGTTAAGAAAGACTCTCAGAGTTCAACTGGGCTTGCTTCTTCCCACGAGGCGAGCATAGGATTGCCTTTTTACGTCTGAGTGAGCATGCTGAGCAAGCGGGTCTCCCCAAGCGACAGCAGGTAATAACGTCACACAACGTCGCCACGTTTCTGGCACGCCTGGCCTGATTTATGTCGTGCTCACCGTCAACGGTGGATGTAGATGTGTTTTGGGGAGAAAGCAGAAGTAGCCGGCGAGGGGAGGAGGCGTGAGTGAGCTCGACTCGCTTCCTATAGGGGGCTGCCTCTGGGAGAGAAGCGCCGTCACACAGAGAAAAGCCAGAGGGAGCCGCCTGCCTGCTGAGCAGAGTCCTTCTCAGGCTGATTGGAAAGGGAACTTGTACATTGCGGAACGGAAATCTTTGCGCAGAACTTCTGCGTCCCCCCCCCCGCCCCGCACCGTCGAGCCGGTTTCTTGCGTTGGACGATCTCCAAGGAAGTGTAGCGAAGCGACGCGAACTCCGAACGAGGTGGCTTTGCTTGAGACTTGTTGCGCTTGAGAGCTTTCGAACAGTTTCCGCGCGTGTAGCCCGGTGGCTTTGGTGGAGGTGGAGGAGGAGGAGGCAGGCAGGCGAGAAAGTGAGCGCGCCTCTTTCGGGAGCTGGGCACTGCAAGGTAAAGGGGAAACAACCCAAACCACACGCACACCGGCAAACTTGGGGGTTGCTCCAGCCCCAGTGCTGAAATGGGAATAGGTGAGCCCTGGCACGTGGCTGCTTCGCATCCAGGCTTTTGTTAGCGGAGTTGTGATCATTTATTTGAGAAAAAAAGCGCCGCTCGGAAACGATCGGCCGTAGCCGCGTCTTTTGGGGTGTAAGTTTCTTGCATGCTTTCCCGGTCAGTGGATTTCAGGATACTTGCCTGAATTCTACTACACAATCACTTAAACAAAACAAAACAAAACGGTTTGCGAAATTGCAATAAGCAGGAAATGTATTTTGAGATCAAGCGGATTTGTTCTCACGCGTGTTTTCCGAAAGGCTCCTCTTTTTAACTAGGTTATGACCCCCTCCTTGTCCCCCGTCCTCCCAGACTTCCCCTTTCCATGTATATATCATTGAGGCAATGATGCGGTTTGGTGCGTGCGTGTAGTGTTAAATTGTAAATATTGATATGAAAACCAAGGGCACGATCCAGCCCAGTTTAAGCACTTGAATTCCCATCTCAGTGGGTGGACGTGCTGAACTCTCCCCTTAAAAGAAATGGGTCTTAGCTTGGAGTGGTGGATCGTGCCCCTGTACTCACCCCCCCCCCAAAGATTTGGTTCGCTTTAATCCTTTTTCATGTCTCTCTCTCACCCACCACCCTTTGGCATAAGGCTTAAGGGAATATCAGTACAACGGAGACGACATGATGCTCCTTGAAAGGTGGCTCTTCTTTTCTCCCCCCCCTTCTCTCTCTCTCTCTTTGGAGGGTGGGTGAGCCAAGGAGTTATTCAGTTATAGGAGATGTATAGACTAGAGTGCAGCACATAATGGGTTTTAAATGCAATTGGCATGCCTGGGGTTAAGTTGCTTGTCTGAAAGGTCAGCTTTACACAATGAAGAGTCTATATTAGTTGGGGATGTGATATGAAAAGCTTTGTGGTGATGTAAAGTGTGTTTTTGTGTAGGCATGAATTTTGTTTAGTTTCTTTGATTAAACCCTGAAGTTTGTCATGTTTTTAATCTGTTTGTGGGGAACTTGCAGAGCTGAGAACTTTCCTTTTATCCTAGTGTCATGGACTTTGCCCATATGGCTGCAGCTTAAAAGCTCCTGGACCAAACACAGTTGTAACAGCAGATGGAGTATGGACCAGGCTGTGTTATGACCTAGGCATTGTGAGAATTCCTATCAGTTAATGAAAGGACTGTTTGGAGCTTATTATGAACTGGCCTTTAATACTGTAACGGGGTTAAACTCCCTGTATCCAAAACTCCATAATCAGAAGTATTGAATTAGCTAAATTCACACAGTTCCCATGTAGTGAGTTCCACATTACTCTCGTTAAATAACCCGTTTGTTGGTATATGTGATTATCAGAATATGGAGTATTTTGATGACCATTTTTTTTAAAAATCAAGAACTTAATACATTTGACCAATTATTTTATTTATTTCATTTTGTTTTTAAATGGGTTTCATTGAACATTATTTTTTGTTGTTGTTGGAAATTGTGAGTTCTCTGGCATTAGGGAAATGAGGGTTACAAATGGGTGATATTTAATAATGATAACAATACTTAGTGTTAATGTTGAAAGTGCTTTATGTACATTATCCTAGTAATTTTTATAACAACCCTGTACAGTAGGACAGCATTATTATCTTTGTATCTGCAGATGGGGATTGAAGCTGAGTCTGAGAGGACAGCGACTTCCTCAGGGCTACCTTGCAAATTTGTGGCTGAGGTGGGAGTTGAACTGTGGAGTTCCCAGCTCACAGCCCAGACCCTTGGCACTTAATGGGCTTTTGAGCCTTTTTTCTGCTCTTACTGTGCATGTGTGGGAAAAACAGAAGTGTCACTTTTAAATCAACTGGTGGTAATATAAGAAGATGAATTTCAGGCTTCCTGTTCTCACTCTGCCCTGTGAACAGACACATTCTCGGTGGAGCACACTTGTTAGTCTTTCATCCACCATTTTTCCCACAGAGAGAAAATTTGGGAATGGCATTTTAAACTGAGAGTGGGCCTGCTCAACTTAGGCCTCCAAGCTATTTTTGGACTACAACTCCCATAATTCCCAGTCACAGTGGCCAATAGCCAGGGATTATGGGAGTTGTAGGCCAACATCTGCAGGACAGCCGAAGTTGAGCAGACCTGTCTTAGAGTCTCCTTCCTGTACAGAACAATGAGTTTTTATGTGTGGGAAGCCCTTGCCAATTTCACTGATGCAGTTTTCCTTTCTCATCTATGCTCTCCAGAGAAATTGACAAGTCTAGGAAAGCCTTTGGTTAAACTGTTGGTGTTGTCTCCTTACTAGGGGTGTGCATGAATCAGATTTTGTGATTCATTTTGAGCTCGAAACGAATAGCAAAATCCTCAAATCGATTCATTGAAACAGCAGCCAAATCTGGCTGTTTTGACAAATTGATCTTGAATCACTCAAATTGATTCAAGTGATTTGGCCATAGGGAACAATGGGGAACACAAAACACCCCATTGTTCCCCATGGCCAGGTCCTAGGGTCACCAAAGTGGGTTGGGTGGTAGGACATCATCATCATCATCATCATTATCATTATTATTATTATTATTACATTTATATCCCGCTCTTCCTCCAAGGAGCCCAGAGCGGTGTACTACATACTTGAGTTTCTCTTTCACAACAACCCTGTGTAGTAGGTTAGGCTGAGAGAGATGTGACTGACCCAGAGTCACCCAGCTAGTATCATGGCTGAATGGGGATTTGAACTCGGGTCTCCCCGGTCCTAGTCCAGCACTCTAACCACTACACCACGCTGGCTCTCATCTCATGATGAGTGCTATCTACCTACCACCCAACCCAACCCACAAAATAAATGGGCAAGCAGGGGAATAATTTTAATCTTTCCCCAAAACTATGGATCCTATGGATCCTTGCCACTACTCGAGGACACACCAGGCCTATTGCTGCCAGCAGGAGTAGGGACCCCTGGGTGATGCCGTCACAGGTGCTGTAGTATTCCTGATGTCATGAGACGCTTAGGGGTCCTTACCCTTGCTGACCTGTGTCCCACAGTGGATGCAGGCAGCATGGTGTGGGTCACCAGGGCGGAGCTCAAAGTGGTCCCACACTATGCTGCTATCAGTCCGGAACCATTTTGGTGGTGGTGGTACTGGGGCTGCTGGTGCCTTCTGGGGGCCACCACCACCACTGCCTTCAGTCCGGGGCTGAGAAGGTCCAGGAACTGGAAGCAGGATGACTTCCTCCTGGTCCTCCTCAGTCTCAGACTGGGGGGTTGCACTGTCAGTGGGGATTGGAGAGGATGGTGAGAGTGATCTGGCTGGGCTAGTAGCAGCCAACACAATTGCCTCCTCCTCCTTTGCTGCCACAGGAAGATCTTCTTCCCTGACAGGGGAGGACCTCCTCCCTACTTCCACCTCAGCTGCCATAGGCAGCTGCGCTGCAGGACCAGACTCCTCCAGAAAGGAGAGCCTGTGCACAACCACATCAGTGGGGACAACTTGGGTAGTAGGCCCCTCTCACTGTTGCCCCCGACAACCAGCATCACCCCTCCCTCTGCCTGCCACTCTAGTCCTGGCTCTGCCTCACACCCTCCTAGACAACTTGGGTTTTTAAAAATTGAAGCACTAAGTCTGTTAGAGGAAGGGAGAAGAAGAGCATTTAAAGTGGTATTTTAAAAAGGATGTGGGGTTGGGGGTGGTCTGTTTATGCCGTGTGTGCCACACACAGTGCTATCTATAGCACTCTGCTGCACACACAAAAGCCAAAAAAATTAAATCGCCCCTTTATGGGAGGGGAGCGCTCAACAATGGGATACGTCTAAGGGGAGTGAAAGGGATTACTGTGGCCTGTCTTAAGTTAACCCACCCCTTCTGTCCTACAGTTCTAGGGCCTACGAGTGTTCTTGCTAATTTTTTTCATCTGTGTGCAGAATGCGTATTATTTGGGGCGGCAGTATCAAGGCAGTGTGTGCACACGTTTATTCAGAGTGGAACCTTCCTAATTCAAGCTGAGTGAGATCTAAAATTGACTATGTGGACATCAAAAACCATGTGAACGCACTCGCACACCTTCGAAGGAATACTGGTGCCTACCTAAAATCCCTTGCCCAAACTAGGCCATATTTAAAGATTAAGTACTCTAGGTTCTCTAATAACCTGACCAGTGACCAAGAGGAGCTTACCTTCCGGCCAGGGGCATAGCTAGGGAAGAGGGGGCCTGTGTTCATCCCTCTCTCTGGCGGCCCCTCAGATTGAGGGAGACAATGGAGAAAATAGGGAGGGGTGGACCTGGAGGGCCCTCAGGAGCTGGGGGCCCATGTTCTTTGAACCCTTTTGCTCAATTATAGCTACGCCCCTGCTTCCGGCATCTTCTCTGTCTCTTCTGCCGGAGTCTGGCTAAGTGCTGCTCCCCAAGGCAATTGGGTTGAGACTCAACTGGCCGCAGGGCAGGTACACACCAGTCAGGCACCCACTCATTCAAAGCAAAACAAAACACCATAATGGGAAAAACAAACACAAAAAGAAACCAGGGAAACAGAGAGGCTGGGCACGAGACAGAAGTCACAACATACCGGTGTGCAAACCCCCCCCCCCCAAACACCACCACCACCACCACCAAAGCAATTCAGTGATCTAGGCAGGCACGCAGCAGCAAAGAGGTGCAGCTTAGTGCTGTAACGGGATTTTTTTGTTAAAAAAGCATAGCACCCATTTATTAAACCTACTGGGGGCTGGCTACAAGCAATAAGAAAAAAAAAATCTGCACAAGAAAAACAGCACCCAGTTAAAGCCACTGGGGGCTGAAGCAAAAAGGGGGAAATAAAAGTCAGCACAAGGGGGGAAAAAAAAATCAAAGCAGCACCCTGTTAAAGCCACTGGGGTTGCTGGTACAATTAAAAATAAATAAGAGAGAGAGAAGGAAAGCAGGCAGGCCCCAGGCCACTCACTCTCCTCTCTTCTGCTGCCATACTGCTGCAGTCTCTGTCTTTCCTCTCTCCTTATGTACAGTATCCTTCCTCTTCAAGAGGCAGTGGCACACTGTAAGGACTCTCTGCCTCCCAGGCCCTTAAAAACATTTTTTGAGACTCCCTCCTTTGGCCTCCCCCTCCCTGCTCCCTCCCCCCAGCCAATGTGGGCACAATTACCCATGCCAACACTTTATTTGAATGATAAGCCAACCAAAAAGCAAAGAGATCTCAAGCCAGTCGGAAACCAGTGCCAGAAAACCAATTGGCAAGGGAAAAATGGGCTGCAAAATGACACTTGAATCACTTGAATCGATTTGAGCTCAAATCAGGGTTGTTTCGATTCAAACTCAGATCAGGCCCTTTATTTCAAGTGCCATTCAATTTGAGTTTGAATGGCCCATTTCAAGCTTGAAACGATTCAAGTAGAATTGTTTTGCATATCTTTACTCCTGACCACGTTGGTTTCACTGGAGAGTGGAGAGATGGACAGGGTGGTGAAGAAATTGACAGTGAGGTGGGCAATATAAGGATTGGTCAGCAAACTCTAACTTCATTGAAATGAAGGGAAATGCCTTTCTCCCCCCACCCCCTGCCACCCCCAACTCCTAGCAGGGATTTATCAGAGTAGGAGCCCTTTCTCAGAAGCAGTGAGAAAAGGGAAGAGAGTTAGCAGGGAGGAAGCCCTAAAGAGCTTACCTCCCCTCAGACAATTGAGGGTGTCCTATGCAGCAGGCGGATGGCCCGACCAGACGACTACCAGCTGCTGCTGGTAACTCGGAGGGCTGGGGTGCTGGGACGCATCACCCTGCATTGCCTTCCCCTCCCCAGCTCCAGTAATTGCCTGAGGGGAGGTAAGCTGGTTAGAACTTCCTCCCTGCTAACCCTCTTCCCTTTTCTAACTGCTTGTGTGACATTATGGGGATCCCGCACCCGAAGCTGCCCAGGATCTCTGCAGCCTGCCAGCCATAGCTGCAAGCAGCCATGGCGGGCAGCCGATGACAGGCACGGGGTTAGGAGAACAATCGCTCTCCTAACTTTGTTTTGGAGGGTGCCTGCCTAGGTGGGTGTGCTGCCTGATCCTGGTGGTGCACGCGTGGAGGCAAAACCGGGCTGGGCTTCCTGAGCCCAATTTTGCCTGTGCGTGTGAATAGCGTCTATGTTTAATATCTCTTGGGAACTACCAGATTGTTTTGAAAATATATGTCGAGGTCGAGGAGCTATGACAGAGATGCTCTTGACTGACCTTAGTTTTGAGGGCATTGATCAGAGCCTAGCCAGTCAGATTGCATGTCAGTTTTTCCAGTGTTTGTTTTGAGAACCAATGTCTCCACTGAAGAACTGTGCTTGGAGACTGAGGATTAGAGAGTAATTACAGCATTTTGTAGTATGAGAAGTCTGCTTTTTGAATAGGGTTTGTGCCTCAAACAGTTTGAGATTCTCTCCCCCAGCCCCCGCTTTAAAACCTGAGGTGTTTCTAGGAGTAGTAATTGCAGGGGCAGAGGAACATAAGCTTGGCAGTGTTTTGATTCAGCAAGAGCAGTGTTCCCTGTAAGAGGGATTCCCAGATGCTGTTGACTACAACTCCCATCACCCCCAGCCAAAGGCGATTGCAGCTGGGGTTTCTGGGAGTTTTAGTCAACAACATCTGGAAATCCCTCTTACAGGGAACAGATTTTGAAAATAATGGGTTGTAAGTAAACACATTTCACTTCTACCTACATATTCTGTTTGTACAGAATTCTCCTACCACAATTCACTTGTGGTTATGAGAGCTGGTAGGAACTATATCAAGCAGTGGTTTTCAAGCTATGTTCGAAGGAGCTCTTTTAAGGAGTTCCTCAAAAGCTCATTAATGGTTCTTCAGTGAGAACATCAGGTAGATGAGCTTCCCAGGACGCCCCTTTGCCCATCACTGCCTGTATTTTGCAACCACAGGGGAGCATTTGGCATGTTCAGGGATCATTGGTGAGGTCTAAGAGGCCTTCCAGCACTCCACATGAACTGAGTGTGCACCCTAGAACATGCCTCAGAACTTGTTTATGGTGGGGCTTTGAGCAGCAAGTGAGTATTGGACTTTGTGTGGCCTGTAGACACTGTCCACTTTGCAGTGTGCACTAACTGTTATGTTTGAGGATCCTCATTCACTTCTTGGATGTTCCTCATGGCCACTAGTAGACTTGGAGGCCACATGATGAGTATGATAGCAATAGCAATAGCACTTACATTTATATACCGCTCTATAGCCGGAGCTCTCTAAGCGGTTTACAATGATTTAGCATATTGCCCCCAACATTCTGGGTACTCATTTTACTGACCTCAGAAGGATGGAAGGCTGAGTCAACCTTGAGCCCCTGGTCAGGATCGAACTTGTAACCTTCTGGTTACAGGGCGGCAGTTTTACCACTGCGCCACCAGGGGCTCAATGAAGTAAGTTGATCAATGAAGTAAGTTGTTCTAAATGTTTCAGTATTTATGCCACATATCCTGTCCTTCCTCCAAGGAGCTTGGAGTAGCATACATGGTTCTTCCCACCCACCCCATGCTCACAACAACCCTGTGAGGTTAGAGCGAGTGGCTGACATCCTCACTAGTGGTGCAGAAGCGCTGTGTGCAAAGTGCCTCCTTAGTGTTTAGTCATCCACGGTGCTTTTGGTATCTTTTAGGTCCACAAGACATCCTGATGTGCTGGAAATTGTTTTCCCATTGGTAAGATCGTGTTGGTTGATTTCCATATCTTTGAATATGGCTGATAGCTTTCTCCAACTCTTATTGTAGGCACTGTAGCATTTGCACAACTCAGGCATTCTCCAGGAATATTTATCAAGCATCTACTGTTGACATTAGAGAGGTTGTCTTTCCTTCCAGGACACACTTTTTTGGTGCAAAAAAACCTGGTTGAACAGTAGACCATGTGTACTCCTCAGCATTTTTGGAGAGTACAAGAGACATATCTGCTATGATAAAGCCTCTCCCTTGATCAGAATTCTACTCTTAAACTGAACTCTGTTAAATGTTAAAAGTACATACATGCTGCAGTCTCTGTCCCAGTAAATACATTTAATGCCTCATAGGACTATGGTGCAGTAGTAAGGTGTTAATGATTACCAGGTTCTTTGGTAAACCTTGCAATGTTATTCAAGCCAACATGCTTTCTTTTCCTACACCCTGTGCTTCTTTATTCAAATAGCAGCTGAAACTCTCAAAACCAGAAATGAAATGGTATGCAGTTTGATAATTGTAGAGCAGGTAACCTGAGCAGAAAACAAGCCTTGTAAGGAAATACATTTAAGAATGTCATGTGGGCAGCTTGAAAAAAGACAACTGTTTACCATTGCTGTTCTTGACATCCAGTACTTGGCGTCTGCAAAGGTGTGAATGCTTGAGGGTCACTACGTGTGCCTCTTGTTCAGCAAGTTGTAACAATTTATCAATTCATGGTACAGCCATAAAACTAAGGTTATCACATACTCCCTTCCCCCATCATACTATCCATGGAAAGGAGTGCCTCATCAGTATCCAAAGTATGTTGTGTAAACACAGACTGAATGAATAATCTCATTATACAGTCGCAATATCTTTGCTTGAGAGTCTCTGGCTTCCTTTTCTTAGTGAAAGTACCTGGAAAAGTTGAAGTGCTACATTTAGTCTTACTCTATGGGTTAAACACTATGTTGCTTTCGAATTCTGATGGCTCTTCTAAAACCTACCATGCTTTTGATGAATCCATTTCTAAGAGCCACGCATGCATCTTGCTATTTTAATGATTTCCACACCATATTACGTATACCATGCCATTTTCACACCATACCATTGGCTTTTGGTTTCCCCCCCAATGTTTAACTTTTGATGCACCGTAATGCAATGCAGTGGCAAGTGAAACGAGCATACAGATACCCAGAACTGCAAGAGTTTGGGGCTCCACTAATTCCTTGGGAGAAATTCTGGTCTGGGTTCAGGCTTCTTGTGGAGTGAAACAGGAATGTTGCCGCCCTCTCCAAGAATAGAGATGTTGACAACCCCTGCATTATCATTAAGATATCTGGTTTGCTGCTGGTCATGATGGACTTTACACTAGCATTCAGTGTTGTCTGTGCATTGCAGCTGAAAAAGCTGAAGGATGTTGCTGGTGGAAAGGGAGCAGCTGTTTATAATTTGAATTGTACCTACAACAGGAGTCAGTTGATAGTGACAGGAGGGCTGTATGTTATCCCTGAATCTCCGGGTACATGTTCAATGGAAATCTCAGGTAGTTTTTTTGGCAATGTCATGGCTAAGGGTAGACATCAGCATAGTAAATGTTCGAAAATTTTGTTGAATGTTTATCAGAAGCTCTTAAGAATTGTAGAGAGAAATGTGTGTATGTGTGTGTTTTTTTAAGTGGACCCAACACTTAGTGAATGATCTGAAAGTATCAGAAGTTGCTTAGCTTCAGCCATGCTGCAGATGTGGGCTTGATCCATTCCTTGGACAGGAGACTGCTCGGAGCCTCATGTGGAAGTAGGCTATGAATATCTATATCAGTTTATGAAATTTACCAGTGTAGTTTCAAAGCATATTCACAATGTCTAGTTACTGTAATCCAACAGTCCTAAAGAATAAAGGTTGCGACAGTTGACACAGACCTTTTTATAAAGGGAGGTTGAATTTTCTGTAGTAGTTGCTGATAGGAAAAAGTGCTTCTAGCGTCAACTGTATATTGGGAACCCAGGAGCAGTTCTGGACTAGAAGTATCAGGTTTTGCATCTGGGTAGGAAAGTGAGATGGTAAAATTGATAAAAATATCCTTAAGGGTCACTATTTCTCTTGGTATAAAGAACATTCCTGCACTTTGAAAACTTGTATATCGGGGGAAATGTTATTACTTATAGTTAAAAGCCAATTTACACTTTTGGGATACTATATACTACATTGGACTGCAGTGGGGAGATTGCAGGTTTGAATGTTCTTTGAAGGGGAAAAAATACTGCTTGCACTGAGAAAGCTAAAACATCAGAGAGAGGGCTAGGCAATCGTGTTTTCCTCTGATATGCTAATTTTCTATGTGCAGGGAGGGTTTTTTTGTTTTACACAAAGGGGGAATATTTCAAACAAACAGCTCCTCACTTGCAATCTGAAGCCAGTGACAGCATTTTCAAAATGAATCCTACATGCTGCTAAATTGGAGACACCACTTTAGAACCTTGAAGGTGCTCTCCCAATCGAAAAGAGAGAAGGGCTTACTCAAAGGTGACCTTTCTTTGTCTTCCTGGTGGCTAAAGATAGTAATGAAGGAAAACGCCCAGTATGACTCACCTGGGACCAGGGAAAGGCCAAGAGTATTGTGCCTCAAGCTCCTTCAGCTTTCTTTGCCCGGGGGCGGGGGGGGGAGGGGAGAGTTTTCAGTGGTAGAGCCAGGCTGCTTTTCTGTGGTAATTTATGCCCTGTCTTTCAGGGGAAGGTGGGAGACTGGTTCACATTTAAGGTCAAGATGAGAGCTGTGTTAGACAGTAAGATTGGTAAGGCCTAAGTGAGCATAATATGGTACTGGTAGATTCTCAGCATTAGATGGTTTGGTAACCAGGAGTGTTTGGTAGTTCTCAGTTCTTCTCAGTTATAGTTCCAGAATTCTATTTTTATTGTTGCTGGTTTTAAGATTACTTCTTAAAATTGAGCAAATTTTTTAAAAAATACATTAGGGCGATGTATTGGAAACACTTTAAGGTCTTGAACACGACCTCCAACTGATGCTTTTGTGGGCTGCGGTGAAGGCAGGAGCTCGGCTGCCTTCTTCGGCAGATGAGCAGCAACCGTTCTTGCCTTGGATGTGCACCCACATGAATGGCAGTGTGCCAAAGGCAAGAGTTGGGAGCAGGAGGACTTTCCCGTCTCGCATCCCAGGGTGCCCCACACTGTGAGTGCGGTGGCTGCCCACATGATGATGATGATGATGATCATTCATTCATTCATTCATTCATTTGATTTCTATACCGCCCTTCCAAAAAATGGCTCAGGCTGGTTTACACGGAAAAGTAACAAACAAATAAGATGGATGATGATGAATACCGCTTTTCAACAAAAGTTCCTAAAGTGGTTTAAATAGATATAAATAAAATGGCTCCCTGTCCACAGTCTAGAATAGGATAGACACCAGCAACAGCCACTAGAGGGATGCTGTGCTGGGGATGGATAGGGCCAGTTGCTCTCTTCCTACTAAATAAAGAGAATCACCACTTTTAAAAGGTAACTCTTTGCTCAGCTAGCAGGGGACTGCATTAGAGCAGCTGCTGTGCTTGTTGCAGCCACTCCTCCACCTCCACCCCCCCCCCGCCCACTGCCAGAAGTGGTGGCAGGCCAGTTGCGGGGAGCCGTTTAACCTGGTGGTGATTGTGCACATGATTGCCGGCTGAGGTTAAGCAAACCATAGGTTAGCTTTACCTTGGCTAAATGCCGAGTTCAAAAGTGGGGCTAGGCATGGGGGCAGTGTTGGGATTGGGCTCAATCCCAGTGCTTCACATGTGCATGCTAGCCCAGGCTGGGCTAGGCTGTGTGTGTGAACAGTCTCTTTGCATAACAACCCCAGATTAAAAGGCAAATTGACAGAGATCTAGGACCCGACATGAGCTTTCCCCCCCAGCTGTACCATCTAAAGATTTACAGTGTAAATGGGGGCAAATGAGGGAACTGTCCGCTGTTTTCAGATTAGTCACCTTGATTAGTGGTCCCTTCACTAAACATGGAGCTGCAGTGGGCTGAATTCATGATGTGCAAAAGCTCTTGCCTCTCGATAGCTGTAGTCGGCATCAATCTATTGCAGGAATGCATATTACAGTTACTGTGGGAAATGCGGGTGTTTCTCACCCGGAAACTCTTACATAGCGTGCACATCATACATGGGCACATGCATCCTTAAATGCTTTTGGGCACATATCGGGAAACTGGGCCCAATCAGGGTTCCCAGATACCCATACAGGTATTTAAAGGTGCCTGCACAAAAGTATGCAGCGTCCACACTTACTGTGTTTGATGTGGGGGACTATGGTATTTCCCAAAGCAGTTGTAATGTGTAGTGTTGCTCTTATATCCCAAGGGCCAAATTACACGCGCCATTAAATGCATTAGGGTTGGTGGTTTAATTTAAAATAAAATTAATAGCTGCAGCCCAATCAGAGTGAAAATAAGCTGTGCTTTTTCAATTGGTGGTATTTCACACTCTGGTAGTAGATGATAGGTGTGTTTGACATTGCTGCCTCAAGGACTGTGTGGTCCCCGAGGCAGCAGTGGTGTTGCCTGGACTGGCCCCGCTGGAAGTCAAGATGCCTGGGGTGGCGGTGCAGTGGTGGTAAGATGCCGCTGGGTACCAGTGTGGAGGACACCCTTCAAAAGGGGGCAGCCTGGGCAAGGGGAGACCTCAGAAAGGAGGAGAGACTAGGAGGCGGCAGCATCTGAGGAAGCCACTCCATCACTACAGGAACAACTGTATGATGAGCTGCCCACATCTGCATCTAGCAGCCCTTCCTGTATTTGCAGAAGTGGTACTCCATTTAAAAAAAAAAGGGTTGAAAAACTCTGTGCTAAATTCTTGTCGGTACAAACAGCAGCCACCACCACAATCACGAAATGGCTGGTGGCAGAGAAATGGGTGAGCAGAAGTTGGCTTGTGAGACCTTACTTTGCCCTCCAGAGTTCCCACTTGTGAGCCAAAAAATTAAAAGGTTTTCTTGAGAGTTGAAAGTGGTTTTGGGAGAGGTGTTGCTTTACTCTGTTTCTTGACTGTCACTGTCACCGCTGGTCAAACAGCTTTTGCCAGTTTTAAAACAAGACAAAAATTTTGTTAGCAGAAGCAAAAGTGGGATGGATGTACACCTAGGGTTGCCAACATTTCATTGCCTGAATAAGGGAGCATGCAGGGGTAATGGGGAGCCTGAGTAGCAGTGCAGTATGTATTTTAACCACTTTCAGCTTAAACTACTTATCACTTAGATTGCTTCTGTTCTGCTTATTGATATAACCATGGCTAGCATAACTGGGTCACCTTAAATGGCGCAGAGGAGAAATGCTTGACTAACAAGCAGAAGGTTGCCGGTTTGAATCCCCGCTACTATATCGGGCAGCAGTGATATAGGAAGATGCTGAAAGGCATCATCTCATACTGCACAGGAGGAGGCAATGGTAACCCCCCCCCCTGTATTCTAACAAAAGAAAAACCACAGGGCTCTGTGATCGCCAGGAGTTAAAATTGACTTGACAGCACACTTTACCTTTAGCCTAACTGGGTATGATGTAATTTTGTCTTCTAGAAAGATAATTTCTTTGAATTATTTATATATATACACTGATCATGATCATCACCTTTATTTCATTTTTAGTGAAAATAACTGGTTTGATCTCGGCCATAGGTTCTTCCCATTAGCTGAAAATAAGAGACAAATGGCACCCTATAAGGGATAGATGGTTTTGGACTGAAATAAGGAATGTCCCTGCTAATAAAGGACTGTTGATAACCCTAGTACACACCATAGGCAGCAACCCCCCTCTCAAATTGTCTTCAGTTTGCTGAAGAATGTAGCCTGTCCTCAGCCCTAGAAGAGTAGATGCCGTGTTGCAGAGAGAATAAGGAAGAGACCCTCACCCTGCCTCCTTTCTGGCCTCTTAAAGACATTTATCTTTTCCAGCCTGTGCCTTTCCAGTCTGAACACCATGACTGTAGGAGACTGAATTAGTCACGTATTATCCTGATTTTGCTGTGGAGGAGAACCCAACAATGAGAGAAATGGAAACAGAGAGATGGAGATTATTTAATTTTCTTTTGTAATCTGCGCCGATGCATTTTATAATGTTGCAACCTTTCCAAGGCTGCCTGATTGTTTAATTTTGTATGTGTGCACGCATAGCTTTAACATTTGGTCATAGCTGGGCTGGGGGGTGCTGTAGATCGGGGATTGCAATTGAGTGCTCAAGTGTAGCTGCCAGAATTTCCATAGCCCTGCAGGGTTTGCCTCTGCACTCTCTTGATAGCAAAATTATCACTGCCTTGCTTCATGGGGGACAGAGTCTATGGCATTCCACTCTAGCCCACTTGTTATCTGATAAGCCCCAAGGTTCAGACTGGTGTGATAACAGGATTGCAGTAATGAATTGCTGGAGGCTGAAGGTGACAGATTGATTTGCAGTGACAACCTAATGGACAGGTGTGTTGGCGCAGTCTGCTTCCAGTCTGCCTTTGGCGGAAAGATCTGAGAATCAAGTCCCATCAAAGATCGTGAAAAGGGTGGGACTGGAGAGATGATATTAGATTTAACGTGGCTTGGTTTTTTAAAGCTACCTGGACGCTCTGCTTGGCAGATAAGAGAGAAAGGGGAGCTTTAATCTATGTAGGAATGTGTTTCTCTGCAGTCTTGAGGGACATAAAGAATGTCGTCCTGTTTTGGCAATGGATGCCTGTGGAGCATGTGCATTCAAAGTTTCGTATTCCACTAGTTTATTTGTAGCCATTTAAATTTTATTTTGCCCATTGTATATATAGTTTCTTGTATCTAGATGTGAATGGGTGCAAACGCTCATATTGATCTTGTTTGTTTCTGCTATGTCTCCTTCCTTATCCCTTTGCGCTGTTGCTTCCTCCATTATAAAAATTTAGATTGTAAGCTCCTGAGGGCAGGGACTCCCTCTTTTTGCTTGCATTACATTGTAAAGGGCTATGTATGTTGATGATATTACAATAAGCATAACGATAAACCGTTGTACTGGCTGACCTCTGTCTTTACATGCTTGCTAAGAGGTAAAAACCAAGAGGTGTTAAAATCTCCTTTCATAAGGAGGAGAGCTGGTCTTGTAGTAGCAAGCATTACTTGTCCCCTTAGCTAAGCAGGGTCCACCCTGGTTGCATTTGAATGGGAGACTTGATGTGTGAGCACTGTAAGATATTCCTCTCAGGGGATGGAGCCGCTCTGGGAAGAGCAGAAGGTTTCAAGTTCCCTCCCTGGTTTCTCCAAGATAGGGCTGAGAGAGATTCCTGCCTGCAACCTTGGAGAAGTCACTGCCAGTCTGTGTAGACAATACTGAGCAAGATAGACCAATGGTCTGACTCAGTATATGGCAGCTTCCTATGTCCCTATAACTCGAGAAAAATTCCTAAATATTTCAAATGAAATACTACTTCAAGAGAAATTCCTGTTCATGAAGGAGCTACTGTTTCCAGACACCCTAAACTGGAAATAAAATTGAATACTTACTTAGTGGATTTCTTGCTGTTGAGCCATTTGTTCTGAAGAAGTGCATGGGAATCTAGCCTGGCACTTTATTTAAAACTAAACACCCATATCTGTGCAATAAGCAAAATGGCCATTCTCTCACCCCAGAAGACCCTGAGAACTGAGGGGGTTCAGGTTCTCTAAAAGAGAATTCAGCACCCTTGCCAGACTAACCCCCTGTAAGAGTCTTTGGAGGACTGGTTACATGGGTATACAAGCAAATATGTGTGCATTATGTTAATTGTGCCACTTGCTACAATGTGCCCGTTGTTTGTTTGGTAAGTGGCAAGGTGTGGGGTGGGGAGAGATCATGATTGAGGCCACAGCATGGGGGGAGAAGGATTTAATCTTTTGCCCCACATTGCCCCTCCTCTCCAGTCCACATCTGGAGTGCCTTCCCTATAGCTGCTATTTGCCCTAGGAGGAAAGCTGTCTTTAGCACCAATGAAAGCTTCCTTCCTGAGCAAATAGTAGCTATGAGGCAGAGGGGGGCATGAGGGGAGAGAGATCCAGAACTGGACTGCAATATTGAGCAAAGTGCTAAGGTCCCTTTCCTTCACACAGCATTTCCAGTCCTGTTCAGCCCACCCAGCTTCTACTTATAATGCAAAAAATAAAAAATAAAAAATAAACTTGTTAGGGCTAATGATGCGATTAAAGTAGAGTTTGGCTCTTCTCTCTTTCGGTGTATATGTGGTGCTCTCGTTATCTTCCTTGATGTCCAATGACCATCAGCTGATTATTTATTTATTTACTTATTTGATTGATTGATTGATTGCACTTATATTCCGCCCTGCACAAAATCTCAGGGCGATGTACAATCTAATTAAACTAGAGCCTAAAAATTATATAAACAGGTTAGAATTACCATAAATAAAATTTTAAAACTTTAAAACATCATAAACTAAAAGCCTGATAAAACAGGTCTGTTTTCAAAAGCTGTTTTTTTTAACAAAAATTTGAGATGGGGAGATTCAGATTTCATTAGAGAGTGTGTTCCAGAGCCTTGGGGCAACCATAGAGAAGGCCCAGTTTTGGAGCGCTACTAAGTGAACTGGTGGCAACTGCAACCAGACCTCCCCGATGATCTTAATAAGTGGCAGCGGTCACGAAGAAGGTGCTCTTTTCAATACCATGGGCCCAAGCTGTTCAAGGCCTTATACGTAATAACCAGCACTTTGTATTTTGCCCAGAAACTAATTGGCAGCCAGTGTTGGCAGGAGACCAACCTGGCTGCTGCATTCTGCACAGTTGCAGTCTATGAACTATGTACAAAGGCAGCCCAAAGTAGAGCCCATTGCAGTAATTGGTCCTGGATATCACCAGCATATGCACCACTGCTTTAAGGTTGTTTGTCTCACAAAATGGACATAACTGATGTATCAGCCAAAGTTGATAAAAAGCACTCCTGGCCACTGCCTCAACATGAGATATCTGGGTTTGGGTCCAAAAGTACTCCCAATTCCCTACGTACCTGATCTTTGAGGGGGAGTGTAACCTCATCCATAACAGGCAGATCTAAACCACTTCCTAAATTCTGGCCTCCCACAACAAGTACCTCCATCTTATTTGGATTTAACTTCAGTTTGTTCTCTCTCATCCAGTCCATTACCAATTCCAAGCAAGCATTTAGAGAGGTTAAGCTGTCTCCTGATGAAGTTGATATGGAGAAATAGATATGGGTGTCATCAGCATATAGATAGCATCCTGCACCAAATTTCCTGATGATCTCTCCTAGTGGTTTCATATAGATGTTAAAAAGCATTGGAGATAGAATGGAGCCCTGTGGGACTCTGTACAATAGCTCTCGCTTTGAAAAGCAACAGTCTCCAAGCAGCCATCTAGAATCTACCTGAGAGGTAGGAGTGGAACCACTGCAAAGCCGTGTCTCTCACTCCCAATCCCTTTAGGCACTTCAGGAGGATACCATGGTCGATGGTATCGAAAGCTGCTAAGAGGACCAAGAGGGTCACACTCCCCCTGTCAATTCCTAATTGGAGGTTGCCCATCAGGCTGACCAAGGCAGTCTCCACCCCATAGCCAGTTTGAAATGGGTACAGATAATCTGCTTCTTCCAAGACTGACTGGAGTTGAGAAACCACCACCCTTTCAATCACCTTGCCCAACCATGGAAGATTGGAGACAGGCCTATAACTGCCTGGCTCTGAGGGAAAGGATGTAAATGAAATACAATACATTTGATTTAAGGTTTCACCCAAGACAGGGCAATAGTAGGGGTGTGCAATTCAATTTGAGGTCAAATTAGTTCGGGTCAAATTGGGGGGAACTTGCAGATTTTACCTCGAATCAAATCTCCCTTAAAATGGAACTATTGATTTGGGGTCAAAGTGCATTATCCTCTACTCAACTCCAATTGATTTGGGTGATTTGAACACCATTTTGAGGCCCGTTTTGCTGGGAAAGGGGGCTGCAAAATTGAATTTCTTTTTCCGGGAGAGCTGGTCTACCAGTTGGGGTTGGCAGGTAGACTCTGAGGTGGACTTTTTCACTAAGTCTAGAGAGGAGGGCTGGTCTACCCGCAGATCCCAATTGTTAGACCAGCTCTTCCTGGGGAAAAGTGTTATTTTGAGGTCTGTTTTCCCAGCAGAACAAGCCTCTAAATGGTGCTCAAATCACCTGAACTTATTTGGGTGATTCGAGAGTGATTCAAACAAGCTGGCTGTTCTCAACAAATAAATTTGTTGGTTCTGCGATTCAATTCAACCTCAAATCAAATTACTGAATTTGATTCATGCACACTCCTAGTCAATAGCCCTTGTGGGGCGAGCCTATTAAGGAAATGAAATAAAAAATGTGGAAGAATAACTCTCTAAAAACAGCTCCACAGGGCTGCACTGGCTTTATCATACAAGTGTAAGGGCTAGGAATCTTTTGTTTCATGACAGTGGTTTCCATTTGGATATATGTTCAGTCTCTGTGAAAACACGTGCTGAAACTTATGGTATAGAAAAGCAATAGTCCAGCCTTTTTCTTGTAATCTTAAAAATATTAATGTGCATTTTTAGCATTCCCATAGAGTGGGGTGTGAGCCAACCAAAGTTAAGCATATAATTCCATTTGGTTTCAATGAGAGAGAAAAGCATGTACTTGGGGCTGCAATTCTAGGCACATTGACTTGACTAGGGAACAAGTCCCACTAAGTCCCAGTGGGATGTAGATTTCTGAGTAAATATGCTTTGGATTGCACATATCTCCAGCTGAAACTGGTAGAACTTTAAGAGCTTAACTTGGACTTGATCCTGCTTAGTGTTTGCAACATGGGTTTTTGAGCTAGAATGGGGGGATTTTCCACTAGTCCATAGGTTCTCTGGCTTGGTAGTGACACTCTCTTAAGGGTCAACAATTCCCGATTTGAGTAATGAAATTGAAACACTGCTACCCTCTCCTACCATTCCAGCTGCATTTGTTATTAACTTCCTCTACTATATTTTCTGCTCTCATGGAGATCCCATAATTCCATGCCTGAAGTGCTTCCCTCTCTGTTCAGAGCTCATCTGAATTGTTGGGGATCTAAACCCATGACCATTGTGCTAACGTCTTGCAGTACATTTTGCCTGAGGAAAGGACTGCTTCATTGGGCTTATGCATTAGCTTGCAAAGTATTGTGAAATTGTCCAAGGTGAAATCTGTCAGGCATGCAAATGTACCAGGAGGCTGGCTGCTCAGGGTGGCTGAATGCTTTATCTGGAGTGATCAAAACTTTAATGTGGTTCTTAGTGTTTCTGGCATTACTTTGTTGAGAAAGGTGCATTTCATTTTGCTACCTAATATCTGGGCTCTGGGTTTTTCAAAGGAATCCCCCCTCTCCTGCCCTCTCCATGTCTTGAGACTTTCAGGAAAGACCATTGTCAGGCTCTCAGTACAGCCATCTGCTTTCCGCTGCCAAAGGAGGTTGAGGTGGCCTCAGAGTTTTCAGCCGGGGGAGCTTTAAGGCTTACATTCACCAGCCCTGCCCTAGTGTTGCTACCCACAAGACTCAGTCAGAATCCCCGGGCTCCTTCCACACCAAGCCCTCCTCCTTGGTACCCTCAAGGCTCCTTGGTGGTCTTGTCATAGTAAGCATGACTTGTCCCCTTAGCTAAGCAGGGTCCACCCTGGTTGCATATGAAACTAGAAGTGTGAGCACTGAAAGATACTCCCCTCAGGGGATGGAGCTGCTCTGGGAAGAGCAGAAGGTTCTAAGTTCCCTCCCTGGCTTCTCCAATAGGGCTGAGAGAGATTCCTGCCTGCAGCCTTGGAGAAACCACTGTCAGTCTGTGAAGACAATATTGAGCTACATGGACCAATGGTCTGACTCAGTATATGGCAGCTTCCTGTGTTCCTATGTTCCTGTTTCTGACCTGGCCCTTCATCACTGGCCTTTATATAGCTATTGACAGCTGGGGCAAGTCTCCCAAGATCTTGTCTTGAGATCTCACGAGGGCCACTCCCAATCCTGTGAAGCTACACTATCTGTTGATAGTGAGGCAACATCTCCCTGCTGGGGCCAGTGTGAATGCTTCCAGGCAGGTGTATTGATGTCTACTTCTCCACCCACCCGATAGGGTCCTCCCTGCAAGATCCAGGTGGGGGAAGCCCTGACATGAAGCTCACTGCATTTACCTGGAGTGATTGGCTCCACCTTGGGGGTTCCCTTTTAACCATTTTGCAAGTGCTTCAATCTTCTGAAATTTGCACTTGGCGCAGTGGGGAGGCATCCTGCCTAGAGAGCAGGAGGCTGTTGGTTTGAATCCCCACTGGTGTGTGTCCCGGAATATGGGAAACTCCTATATTGGGCAGCAGCGATATAGGAAGGTGCTGAAAGGCATCATCTCATACTGCATGGGAGGAGGCAATGGGAAACCCCTCCTGTATTCTACCAAAGAAAACCACAGGGCCAGGAGCTGACACTGACTCAACGGCGCAACCTTTCCAGAGCCTTCTGTGCAGTGGGAACCTACCTATGAAATCCCTTCAGATTACAACTGTTACGAATACTTATATACCTTTTTTCAACAAAAGTTCTCAAAGCAGTTTCCAAAGAAAAAGAAATATTTAATAAGATGGTTCCCTGTCCCCAAAGGGCTCACAATCTAGAAAGAAATACAAGGTAGGCACTCGCAAGAGCCACTGAAAAGATGCTGTGCTGGGGCTTGATGGGGACAATTGCTCTCACCTTGCTAAATATAAGAGAATCACCTCCTATGCATTTATAAGAGAAAGATACCTCTTTGCTCCGTTAGCAGGGATTAAAGGCAGGTTTGTTTAAATGATTTGCTCCTGGTTTTAAAGAAAAGAATGAAGACCCTTTTCTAAAAGGAGATGTTTGATAAACATTGTTGGCAAATGCTGTTTTGTCTCATTTATACTGCTGTGTTTTGGTGTTCTGATTTAAAGCTGGTGTTTTGATTGCATATTTATGATTTTAATAGCTGTTTGTAAGCTGCTCTGGGAGCCTGAGACGGCTGAGAAATGGGTTAGAAATAGAGGAAACAAAGAAAAAATCAGATGGGAAATGGGATATGGCTGTGGTCATGTAATGACGCACCACTGGATATTTCCATTCAAACATGGAGCCAAAACTAAGAAAGTGCTTCTTGGTTCCATTCAGTGGGAGAGTTAAAATCTGGCTTAACTCTCCCAATAACCAAAATCAATAGGAATTGATTTCCATAATCATGTACATGCCCATAAGTTGGTTTTCTCTTTCTTAAAATATATTTTTTGTATTTTACAAGGAACCACCTAGATAAACATGTAGATTTCTAATATGAACAGCATAAGTGTAAAAGTTGCAGAAATATTCTTCATATTATCTCAATTCGGACCTTATTCCAGATCATGGTTAAAGAAGCTCAAGGAGAGCTGGATAAGCTATGGTTAAGGGGAGGAGAGCTGGTCTTGTGGTGGCAAGAATGACTTGTCCCCTTAGCTAAGCAGGGTCTGCCCTGGTTGCAAATGAAAGGGAGACTAGAAGTGTGAGCACTGTAAGATATTCCCCTCAGGGGATGGAGCCGCTCTGGGAAGAGCAGAAGGTTCCAAGTTCCTTCCCTGGCATCTCCAAGATAGGGCTGAGAGAGATTCCTGCCTGCAACCTTGGAGAAGTCACTGCCAGTCTGTATAGACAATACTGAGCTAGATAGACAAATGGTCTGACTTGGTATATGGCAGCTTCCTATGTTCCTTTGTTCCTATGTAACTACAGTTTGGGTTTGCATGGATTTCTGAATTGACAAACCATGGTTTGCAAAAAGCCATACAATGAAAACTGGAAGTAATGGTTTGAAGAAGCTTTGCCAATTGTGTTTTGGTGTGATATCTGATTTGACAAACTATAGTTCTGCCTCCAGAGGCCCCTGAACCATAGAAACAGGAGTAGGGCAAAATACAAAGCCCATTGGCCCATAATGTGGAACTGGAGTTTAAGGGGCCAGAGGTTGTCAAACCTTCATGTCCGAATGCAGTAAGCTCCAGTTCCATGAGGAGAGTGACTTGAAGTTTGCTTTTTGAAACTCCAGTTTGTACCCTCGGGTTGTCGTGAATTTTGTCACCCGAACCCAAGGTTGAACTCTCGCCACCCCAGCCTGAGGTTGAATGCAGCCTGCATTATGTCTGAATGTGGAACTGCAGGTTGTGTTCCCTAGAACCGGAGCTGAGGGAGGAAGCTTCTCCCTTTTTCTGGCCGTGATTGGCTGTGTGGGCTATCCTTCTTACAAACCTGTTCCCCCTCCTCTCTGCAGTCTCACTGACTGCAGTGTCCCTGCTTTTCCTTACATTTGAATTCAGACAGGAGGGTGAGTGTGGTGTGGGGAGCAGAACTGCAGGTCCATTGGATCTGTGGTTCTGTGTTACATACAAATTTGGCCCAAAGCAAACAAGTAGCTCTAGCCATGGTTTGGTGTGATGTCTGAATTGAGTCACTGTTGTGCATTGGAGCATTCACCAAATATTGGTGATTTATAATAGAAACAGATATGTGGATTGTTTCTGACAGTCTCCTCACTGGTAGGATTAGATTCAGTGAGGACATCTGAGAATATCCTATAATTCCACTGCATTATACTTTCTAGATATATCCTCCTGCCTCTGGTTATCAGAGGTACTTTTGGAATAAGCGAAACAGACCCTCAGCTTGATGGTCATATGTAGGATGGAACACTTGACCAGTTAAAAAAGACTGGGTCAAAAGTATTTAAAAAGCATTAACTTTATTATAATAATAGAAATATATATTTATGCTCATCACGAGAACAAATTAGAGCATAGTTGTGAAACAATGAAATTTCTTTTAAACATGTAATTTTTCTGTAAATGTGACCACCACTGAACAGCCCTGCTCTTTGACTGTTGTCCTGGAACACCGGGATTGGCCTACATTTACAAATTCATACCATCTAACTATACACAGTTGAGAACGGAGACATGCCTGTGAGGGTGTAGGAATGTGTTCAAGAACCTGGGTGTGTGTGACTACAAGGATGTCATAAATAGAAAGAGGATAATATGGTACATGTTGAGGAGAGCTGGTCTTGTGGTAGCAAGCATGCATTGTCCCCTTTGCTAAGTAGGGTCAATTGGAGACTACATGTGAGCACAGTAAAATATTCATCTTAGGTAGGGGATGGGGCTGCTCTGGGAAGAGCATCTGTATATGAGCATGCAGAAGGTTCCAGGTTCCCTCCCTGGCATCTCCAAGATAGGGCTGAGACAGTCTCCTACCTGCAACCTTGAAGAAGCCGCTTTCTATGCCTTTTGAAGATGTATTTGCTGAAGAAGGCATTTTGTCTCTGTTGGCTGACTAGGTGGTTGTTTTTTAATTGTGTTATGCAAATCTCTGCACTCCCTCTGTGTGTTTTTAAAAACTTGATTTATTATATTTCAATATTGTTAGCTACTTTGAAAACTTCTGTAGAAAAGTGGAGTATAAGTTATTTTTTAAATAAATAGATTGGTGTGCCCAACCCAAGTTTATACATATATATTTAAAAATAGCCATCTTGAAAAAGGTTGATACTCTTTCCCTGCCCTTCCAGTTTCTCACAACAGGAGCCAGTGCATTACATATTCATTAAACTGAAGTAACTATCTTTGTGAATGTAGACTATTGTTAAAATTGCCAATGCTTTTCTGGTATGGCTCCTGTGCAAGCAATGCTAATTTGATAGACATAAATAGGTGAAGTTTATCTCAGCATGGAAGTGAAGTCTATCAGCAGTTTGATTTCATGCAGAGGAGGACAGGATTCCTGGTTTTGTTTTGTTTTTTGGTTTTTTAAAAAAGAATTTGGCAAGTACAGCTTGTTGTCATGCAGGGATAAGAAACAACAACAAACAACAACAACAAATATTTATATACTGCTTTTCAACAAAAGTTTCCAGAGCGGTTTACATAGGGAAATAACAAATAAATAAATAAGGTGGATCCCTGTCCCCAAAGGGCTCACAAACTAAAAAGAAACATAAGATAGTCACCAGCAACAGTCACTGGAGGTACTGTGCTTGGGATGGATAGGGCCAGTTACTCTCCCCCTGCTAAATAAAGAGAATCACCATGTTAAAAAGGTGCCTCTTTGCCCAGTTAGCAGGCAAAGGGGTAAGAAAAGCTACCTTGCCAGAATTTCTCTCATGAACCGCATCCCTGCCCCCTTTGGTAGTTGGCCACCCTACACTAAACAAATAAGTCTGCTGTTACAAGAAATAAACTGAGGTAAAACTTGGAAAAAACTCCTTCAGAAAATTCAAAGTACCTAAAACTTGCAACTCTCGGTGGGTTATTGTGACTCTTTGATGTGTACTTTAGAAAGTTAATCTAACAATTGTTCTAATGTCAACTCCACACATCTTAAACATCTATTGATGCTTCCTCTCATCTGTAAATAAAGTAAAGCAGCAAATATTGACAATCTCCCCACACCCTATCAGCATACAAGGCTGGTTGCAAGAAATGTCTAACCTCCGCTCTTGCTTAGGGGTTAATGTTAACCTTCTCCTCTTTGCTTTGCAGCAAAAAACAAAAACCCCCACCAAAAACAGGCCACCCCCAAATGCAGGTGTTCCTTTTCAATGGAGAAATTATTGTAGGAGGATCAGATGCTGATCTGAAGTCTCTCTTTCTGTTCTTGTTATGCCTTACTTCTTGCAGATAATAGTGACCATCTCTCATTTACTTTTTGGTTTACTTTTCATTGCTATCAATCACGACTGCTTGAAGGCTGTATTTTCTATGCTTTGCCCTCTGTGTTTTGGCTAGGGATGATCCAGAACTGTTTGTTAGTTTTTATTAGTCTCAAAAACACATACACACACACACACAAAACCCCTTCCATTTGTAGTAGGTTTCGGTTCTGGTCAGAGTGTCCCAAGACACTTTGCTACATGAGGCAAAGGACAATACAGTAGAACTTCGATATCCACAGATCCAGCATCTGTGGATTCATGTATCCGCAACTGGACAATAGACACCTGATCTTGTTATACTCAGGGAATAAAAGTTCCCAAAAGGGTTAAAAAAACCTCAATTTTCAGCTGATTTGTTTTATTATTGGGGGGATCTGCTGGACTGCTGGGGACCCATGAAGCATGATAGACCACTTCCCCCCACATTTCTAGGGCCTTTTGCCCCATTCTGGGGACTTTCCCCAACTTCCGGGAACATAGCCCCCGGATTTCCGTAGGCCCAATGTTCCAGTATTTGCGGTTTCCTTATCCACAGTTGTAGTGGAGAATGGAACCCCCACGAATACTGAGGTTCTCTTGTATGGTGCTTGCTGGCAAAGCAGCATTCTTTGTGTTCTTTTCCTTTTATTTTGCCCTCACTAACCTCAGCCTCATTTGCCTTTCCTGCCACTTAATCGGATTGACTGTGGTGGTTCACATTTTTTTGTTTTTAAAGGTGTCTGTGGCATCAATCAGATTAGATGGCAGAGAGAGTAAAATGAGAGTACAAGTTGAGAATGGTAAGGGCAAAAGAAGACTGTAGTGCCAATTAATGCAGCAGCAACCGGGGAACCCTGCAATTAGTAACTTGAATATGTTTGTCTTTTACCACAATCAACAGGGCTGCAGAAATCCACTTGTCTGTGTTAAGTGAAAAATGATGCCTGACAGGTGAAAAAAGTCCTGATGAGCAATGTACCAACATAGCTTGACAAGTAAAATATTTTATCTGGCTGATAAACTGAGCCAACATTTCTTCACCCCTGACATTGAACTTTAGATGGTGTGTGCATCTTTACTGAGAAGAGGCTTTAGGCTTGTCAGCTATCTTTTGAGCTGGGTTCCTATGCTCTTAATAAATGCAATGATAAGCAGAAATTTAATCACTGTCCTTTTTCTTGGTATGGTGATGCAGTGATATAAAACCTTTTAAAAATCTTTTCTGCAGATGCTAAAGGTTCAGGATGCAGCAGCAAGAATGCTAACTGGAGCATGCTGCATGGATCCTATATATACCTCTGATCTTGTGTCAGCTTTAGCAACTCCCAGCTGATTTCTGGGTCCAATTCAGAGTGCTGGATTTTTACCTTTAAAAAGCCCAAGGGCCGGGATAGCTTGCCTTCTCCAGTTTGAACCTATTCATTCAGATAACCTTTAGAAACCCTGCTCCATATTCTTGTGTCATATGATGTGGGTGGGTTGGATGGCCATGCAAGATATGCCACCTTATTATTGGCACCTAGATTAGGGAAATTAAACCTCAGGGTGACCTGCCTGACTCCTTCCCTAACAAGGTTCAGATGGCAAGTAAAGACCCTGCAGTTTTGAAGGGTATTTGACGAGCAGGCAACTAGTTGTCTGCTATCTCATCAGCTCTGTGGTAGTGATAGTGCTGTCTCTGTTGACGATGCAGTTGAATTGTTCTGTTCTGTTCCTCTCTCTCTCTCTTTTTGAACTGACATTTTTTTACAGCACTATGTAAAATATTAAAGTGTAAATATGTATCACTCAATATGAGTGATGCATACAGTAAATAAAATAAGTTAAATAAAACTTGATGTTTTAGTTTAAAATGTTTAGTTCATTTAGTTCACTAAATGAAATTTATATTGAAATAGTAATGTACCAACATCCCAATATAGTGATATGTTTTGTTTTAATATTAACGTTAAGCTACCTTTGTTAGTAAACGTTCACTCAATAGCTAGTTTTTTGTGGTAGTAGTAACTTGCAGACTTAACTTGGGTAGCAGCCTTCATTTGAAAGCTCACAAAGGTTTTCTAGCGCTGTAGCATGCAATTATAACAATAGTCAGGTCTGTAAGTATCACTTTTACTTGAAAAAAGACATTTGGAATAAACAGCCCTTGCAAACATGGGGAAGGAACAGAAAATATCAAACATAAGGAGAGAGATGTAGGAAAACTGCTCTTAGGAAATGTAAAAACAGAGGCTGAGAAATTAAATTGGCTGTAGATCATAAGCTTCATTTTTAAACTAGTGTAATTAAGATGTAACAGTGTAATTAAGATGTAATAAGTGTAACGTAGGCATAAGGATATTTAATGCATTTTCTCTCTCATTCTTAATAGTTGTGGTAGTGGTGAGTTCACATTCACATCTACTGTATGTAAAAACTTGAGTATACTTCTGTGTCTGTATGTCTATCTTGAGCTTGGTGTGTGTGTATATGAGACTGAGGTTTGTTCCTGGGCTCTGCTGCAATATTGGGAGTGTGAAAATGATCAGTTTTTCTTGCCTGTGTATCTTATTATAAAAGAGTTTTTGGAATGAGGGATGCACTCGAAACATGATTCGGCATCCGAATCACAGCACAATCCCTTTAAAACCAAGGGCTTACACAGTCCCTTTAACACGGAAGAGGGCAGTTCCATACCTGCTCTTCCTCCACTTGCCACCACTTCCATAATAACGGAGCAACCCCCAGCTATGATTGTGAGCCAGTGGGGTGTCTCCCAGCTGCCCCTATGTGACGCTGGCATACACAGGGTCTCCATGTGTGCACAAAAATTAACACAAGAAAAAACAAAACACAGTTAAAAACAGTAATTTAAAAATTTAAAACATTCAGAGATTACTAAAAGCCTGGCTGAAAAAATGTGTCTTAAGGGCTCTTTTAAAGGCTGGCTAAGAAGTTAAGCCATGAATGTCTATGGGGAGCACATTCCACAGCCTAGGAGTGACTACAGAGAAGGCCCGCTCCTGAGTCACCACCAAACGAGATATGGAGATGGACCTCTCTCAGTGATCTCAATATGCGGTGGGGATCATGCAGAAGAAGGTGCTATCCCAGGTAACCCGGTCCTAAGCCGTTTAGGGCTTTAAAGGTAATCACGAACACTTTGTATTTTGCCTAGAAACCTATTGGTAGCCAATGCAATTGCTTTAAAACAGGCATAATATGGTCTCTCTGGGATATCCTGGAGACCAATCTAGCCATTGCATTTTGAACCAAATGAAGTTTTCAAACTACGTACAAAGGCAGCCACACGGAGAGCGCATTGCAGTAGTCAAGCCTAGAGGTTACCAGAGAGTGCACCACAGTTCTGAGATCACTATCTTCAAGGAATGGACACAGCTGTTGTATCAACTGACGTTGATAGAAAGTGCTCCTGGCCTTTGCCTCAACCTGAGAAACCGGAGTGAGGCCTGGGACTATATGCACTCCCAAGCTACATATCTGTTCTTTCAGGGGGAGTGCAGCCCCATCCAGAACAGGAAGATCTACCACGTCCCTCAAAGTATGACCCCTTACCATGAATACCTCCGTCTTGCTTGGATTCAGCTTCAATTTATTATCCCTCATCCAGTCCATTACTGCCTGTAGGCAGGCATTTAGGGGGTTATTCCATTTCCTGATTATAATTTCATGGACAGGGGTGTAACAACTATTAGGCAAGGGGAGGCGGCTGCCTGGGGGCCCCCATGCCTCGAGGGGCTCCCCAGAGGCAAGTCACATGACTATATATTGTGAAGTGTGTGTGTGTATCAGCAAGGGGCCCATTTTAAAATTTTGTCTCTGGGCGCACTCTAGCCTTGTTACGCCCCTGGTCATGGAGAAGTAGATTTGAGCGTCATCAGCATATTGATAACACACTGCTCTAAATCTCCTGATGATCTCATCCAGTGGTTTCATGTAGATGTTAAAAAGCATCAGAGATAGGATGGAACCTAAGGGACACCATTCAATAGCTCTTTTTTCAGAGAGCAACTATCTCCAAGCAGCACCATCTGGAATCTACCAGAGAGATAGGAACCTGTCAGTGCCACCTGTTCCCATATCTCCCAGACGATCCAGAAGGATATCATGGCCGATAGTATTGAAATCTGTAGAAAGGTCCAAAAGAACCAACAGAGTCATACTCCCTTTGTTCATTCCCTGGTACAGATCGTACATCAGGACAATCGTATATCAGGTCGTCGTACATCAGGATGACCAAGGCTGTCTCCACCCCATAGCCTGCTCTAAAGCCAATTGGAAATGGATCTAGGTAATCAGTATCTTCCAAACTGCCTGGAGTTGATCAGCCACCACCATCTCAGTTACCTTGCCCACCCAAGGGAGGTTGGCCTATAATTACCCATCACCGAGGGCTTTAGTGCAGACTTATTAAGCAGAGGTTAAGTCTGCACTCTAGTGCAATTGCCTCCTTCAAACATGGAGGTATCCTACTCTCCCTCATCGAGGCATTTATGATGTCAACTAGGCCACCTCTAACAGCCCCCCTTCTAGATTTTATAAACTACATTGGGCATGGGTCCAAAGGACAAGTGATAGGCCAAACACTTCCAAGGAGCTTGTCTACATCCTCCAGAGTCACAAATTGAAACTGATCCATTCAAATTGAGCTAGAGGAGTTACTGGACACCCCTACAGTTGGCTCGAATGCGAGAGATTTTATCTGCAAAAAAGTTGTTAAAAGCATCACAGTGGGAAAGTGAAAAATCCTGATCTAAGTTCAGAGAGGAGGGAACCTGAGTTAATCCCCCTCATAATTCTGAACAATTCTGCTGGGCGCGGACTTGTGGACACAATACGTGCAGAATAGAATTGCTTCTTCGCTGCACATATTGCCACAGAATAAGCCTTCAAATGGGCTTTGTGCTTTGTTTTCTCCAAGTCAAGTCTTCCTCCACTTGCACTCTAGTCTTCTCCCTTGTCATTTCAGCTCCTATAGCTGTTCACTATACCATGGAGCTAGTTTTGAAGCAGAATAGAGAAGGTACTTTGGGGTGATAGTGTCTACTGCCCAGGTAAGCTCCCTATTCCAGGTCTCCACCAGGGCATCAACAGAATCACCGGCAGAAATAACTCAAAAACCCTCCAAGGCCTCTAGGAATCCTATAGGATCCAATAGCCTTCTTGGGCAGACCATCCTAATGGGTCCAGCACCCCTGGAGAGGTGGGTTGTGGCCATGAAACCATGGTCCAGTTGTCTCACAGGGATTCTGGTAAGGGTGATGTTGTTCTGATGGATCACAGCCACTCCAACCCCCCACGCCCTTCCCCTAACCAGTGGTCCCTCTAATTTTTTTCATCTCTGTGAGGAATGAGTTTTGTTCTGGGCAGCAGTATCAAAGCACTGCGTGTGTAGATGCATTCAGAGTGGGGCCTTCCTAATTCAGCCTTAGAAGGATCTAAAATTAACTGAGCGGACATTAGAAAACTTGTGAGTGCACGTACACGTGCACGCCTTAGAGGGAACAGTGATCCTAACCTATACCACAGAGGAGGAGCTGAGTCCATACCAGGTCACTAGCCTCCCCCAACCAGGTGTCAGTTATACAAGCCAAGTCAGCTCCCTCATCCATGATCAAATCATGGGTGATCTTGATCTTATTTTTAACCAGCCTGGCATTGCAAAGGAGCAAGGTCAAGTTCAGAGTTGGATGGAACTACACACTAAGGCCTGAGACCTGACAGGACAGCTGGAAGGGGAAATAGCTATTAAATTTCTGGTCTCTCTCCCCCTGTAACAGCCTGCTGACCTGTCAACACCTAATCTTCTATTCCCCACCACTACTCTGATAGCTGCTCCCAAACCCCCAGAAGCGCTCCCTATTCCCACACCTGTATCAGAGCCCTGACACATAGCATGTAAATAGCCAGAGAATAAGAGGAAGCCTGGCACTATAGGGAAGGAGTCCAAGACAGTGAATTGGCCTCAGCCCTCAGTCCCACCCCCAAAGGCCATCCCCATTTGGCAGCTGGCTTTGTTGGCCGCCTGCAGGTGCCTGTGGCTGCTGCCCAGCCTAATAAGGGTCAGGAGGTCAAAAGCCTAATGGGTGAGGGTCTCACCCCCACCAATCAAGCAGCTTGGCCCAGGTGCAGGATATCAAAACACAATTGGAGTGAGCTTAGCCCCAAATAGCAAACAGGCTGAAAAAAGGAGGAAAAGAGCACAAACAAGCCTTGGCTAGTCCCCCCTCCCCTAGTCCTGCTATGCTGCCTCATCGTGGCAGGTGTGTGTGTGTGTGTGTGTTCCTGGAAGGGATGAGCGAAGTACTCCGGGAGGTATACTCCCAGTAGGGTCACCCAAAGCATCAAGGTCATCTCAGCTGCCCAGCTAGAGCAAGCAGGCCCCTATATTGGGCAGGAGTGACAAAGGAAGGTGCTAGAGGCAGACGATCACTTCAGTGACAACGACAAAGGCATCATTTCATACTGTGCAGGAAAAGGCAATGGCAAACCACTCCTGTGTTTTACCAAGAAAGCCACATGGATAGACAGAATAGAATGATTGTCGACGTAGTGCCGGATGATGGGCCCCTCAGATTGCATGGTACACAACATGCTACTGAGGAAGAGCTGAGGATCTCTCACAGTACCGATGGTGTTTATGACGCAGTTAGACTAAAGCCTTTTGGACGTCTAGCAGCTGATGTTGCTGTGCGGGAAAAGGAAATCCAAAGCTGCAAAGAGAATTATAATGGGAGCATGGTACATTAGAAGCATGAATATGGGAAAGCTCGACACAATGAAAGATGAAATGAATCGACTACAGATTGACATCTTGGGCATCAGTGAATTAAAATGGACTGGAATGGGACACTTTTAGTCAGGAAATCATACCGTTTACTACACAGAACACGAAAACCAAAAAAGAAATGGTGTTGCTTTTATTGTCAGGAAAGATATAGCAATGACATTACTTGGGTACAATGTGGTCAGTGACCGACTAATATCAAGTAGATTTCGTGGACAACCCTTTAAAATGACAGTTCTTCAAGTCTATGCCCCAATGACTGATGCAGAAGAAAAGGAAGTTGATAAGTTTTATGCTCCAGTTCAATCTGAAAACCCTTTATTAGCAGGAATAATGGGCTGCATTTGCAGTGGCAGGGGACCCCCTTCCCATATGAAATAAGACCTGAGTTACAAAGGGCATGAACTTCTGTCTTTGCTGCTGTCTTGCGTTTCTGGGTGGACATACTGCTGTTCAGTCACAGCTATATCACAATCATGGATATTTCCATTGTTTTGCTCTGGGCAGCTTCTATCACATTTATCCCAGGGAAGATTAAAAAATTGCTTCAAAATAAATTGGCAAGTCCCTTTCCTAGACAATGGGGTGTTACTCTACCCCTTCCCGCCTCTTATAGATTCCAGTGTTTTCTTAAACATCACTCATATCTCTGATTTCCCTAGTTGGCTAAGTTAATACTAACCAGGCAGAAGACTATTTTTTTTAAACATTTATATCCTGCTCTTCCTCTGAGGAGCTCAAAGCGGTGTACATGGCTATTTTTATCCTCACAACAACCCTGTGAGGTAGGTTAGGTTGAGAGATACCTGACTTGCCCAGAGTCACCCAGTGAGTTTCATGGCTGAATGGGGATTCGAACATGGGTCTTCCCGGTCCTAGTCCAACACTCTAACCACTATGCTATGCTGTCTTTGTGTTTTGACTTTTACCACTGCTTCTACAAGGGTTTGATGTTTTTTTCTGCTGTTAAAACATCTGGGCAGTGGATGGCATGCCCACAATCTGGGCAAAACCTTGCCATCTGAGCCATATGGTAACCCTAGCTGTATGTTTTTAATAAGAGGTGCTTATCTCTGATGGTTATGAGATGTGAAGATTGCTTTTTGGAAACTTGTTCTTAAAAACATCCATGGTGCCTTTGAACCTTACTGTGAATCTTGCTTTCTTTACCCTGCCACCATAGGAATCCTTTTTGACACAGCCTCTGCTCCATTGAAACCTGAAATGGTATTCCTGATCCCGAGGTCTCTGAAGGCCAAATTACACCTTTACAAGTGACCTAATCTGGATTGGGACTATGATGTGAGTCCCAATCTAAATCCACCCACAAATGCTACTTGCCCCAAGAGGGAAGCTCCTGTTGGTGGTGCCAGTGGGAGATTCCCTCTCGGGGAAATAGAGTTGTGGGGGAGGGACAGTACTGGACTGAGACTATGGTTGGGACAAAGGGGTAAAGCTCCCCTTCTCCATGCCATGGTTCCAATCTGGATCGGGCCCTCTGCTTGTACAATTTACTGCCGGGAGAGGGGGAGCATATCATTTGAAACAGTGGGCTTCATGTAATGTGTAGTTTGCCCTCTGATTCAGGATGGGATAGTAGGCCGTGGATTAATTCAGTGCACTCTTCTGTCTATGATATAGCAGGACTGTGTCTATTATCTGTGTTGGCATTTCACCATATCTTGAAAATTTTGCTTTTTCTTTAACAAAAAGCAGGTTCCTATCACTTGTGGTGATGGAGAAATCCTGAAACTATGTAGGAGGTTTTTGCAGTGGAGTCTTACTTTGGCCCTTCTGCAGATGTTGGCTACAATTCCCACAATCCCTGGCTATTGGCCACTGTGGTTGGAGATTATGGGAGTTTTTTGAGCAGGCCTGTCTTAGACACTGCAAATAGATTTGGCAGGATTTCTTCTCAGGGCTGATGTATGGATGGCTGCTTATGAAAAGGCCAGTTGGGACGATACTCTGAACTGACTGTGATAAATGCAAGCATCATGAGCGTGCGCCTCGTGTGCTGCCTCCGAATCTGACAAAAGCTATTAATCCAAAAGGCCCCTAAACATGCAAGTTAAATACTACTTTAATGTAGTATTTGGATGAGCTGCAGCTTAAGTTATTAAGACAAGAACACACCAGGTTGTGGGGAGAGATGTGCATGTCCACCCCCTTCTTCCCACACAGTTCCAATCTGGAGTATCTTGATGACCATAGTTCAAGGAGTTCTACAGAGGTTATGCAATGGGTGTGTGTGTGTGTGTGTAGAAATACTTCTGTGTTAGTTAATAAGACCTGTTTGCACACTTATCCTCCTTGTGCCCTCCTATACAATTTGACTGTTAGAAAAATAAAGTATTTCTAGCAAGACTGTAAATTTCTCTGACTGAGGTCACAAGGGTGTAATGAGCTGACTGTCTCAGAAACAAAAAGCTAAGTGGAGATCTGAGGAGATAGCTGCTTTGGGTCACAGCCTCATGGCATGTGCTCCAGAGACACAGATGACTTCCTTGTTGCCTTGGCAATGTTTGAACTGATTGTGCTGAGGACAGGTATTCATCAGAAAAGCTGCACGTACACCTGGTCACAAGCTATCTGGGAGGTCTCTGGAAACAGAATGGATCAAGAAGGTTGGTCTTTATTGTCTTTCTAATGCCTGTGCTTAACTCCTAGAAAAAGAACTACAGGGGAGCCCATGAGATGTTGAGAGGGCCGATGACATGTTGGTGCTTGAGGCAGAAAATTTTGCCCCCACAGAGGTGACACAATGCTGCCCTTAAATGTTGCTCCACAGCTGGCTGCTTTACCTAATTCAGAGCCTGACAGATCCCAGGTGCCAGGGAACCATGGAGCCTAAAAATTTAACGGTGGCACCTAGATTAGGGTATTCAGAGGTAGAGTTATTTAATATTCTTTATTTGTCCCAGGAAGCCCTGCTTCTGTTCTAAGTATGTCACTTGTAAAGAGGATAAAGAGAAACCCATTTACTCTCCCCTCCACAATGTCTCACTAAGTCAGGCAATTGTGTCACGTGTCCAATGTCTGGCTCCTAAGTTTTTGAGCTGAGTCCTAGATCCACAGAAAATATGTCAATGGCCAGCTCCAGGATCAATCCCATTTGGAAGTCTTTCCCCCAGATAATTTCTGTTGTGTGTGGGTTCTGTGTTTCCAGTGGTGAGGGGAATTTCCTCTGCACTGGCACAGGAGCACTTAGGAAGAACAGATCAGTGTTCTAGGATTGAGCCATAGCACAAGTGATGCCATAGCACAGGGTTTCTTAACCTTGGGCCCCCAGATATTTTTGGACTACAACTCCCATCATCCTCAGCCACAAAGTCCATGTCTGGGAATGATGGGAGTTGTAGTCCAACAACATCTGGGGGCCCAAGGTTAAGAAACGCTGCCATAGCACATCCTATTCATCCCTGATTAATTGGATGTAAGTTACTGATTCAGAAGAACTAATCACAGGTTTCTTGTCAATCAAAATGTCAAAGTTTCTGGCATTACTGCTTCCTTTTATTTCATGGTTATCAATAAATATCATCTTGGAGATTCCTGTGTTGGTTGCTTTTAATTAACTGGGCATGCATGCAAATATCAATTTGTTAACCACTAAGCGGAGTACACTTAGAATCGGAGTGGATAAAAATGGATTATTATTATTTTTTAAATTAAACCTCAGATTTTTAAACCTAAATCAGTTTTTGGAAAAAATGTACACTTATTTTCAAATTCTCATTTAAAAAATAGGATGGTCAAAATAAAATCTCATCAAAAACATCTTACACCAATACTTAACAGTTTTCTAAAAATGAACTAATGACTATCACACACATTTAGTTACCTACCGACCATGGGGATTCATTTCAGTTTCATGTCATGAAAATGGCTCTAGTTGGCCCAGTAATTACCAGCTCTTGATCTGGCTTTTCTGTTTCTAAGCAGACTAAAGTCACATATCAAAGGCACAGATTGAATAGTAAGTCGGTTTTGTATGTGCAGAACGTTTCGAGTGTTTTGAGTTCAAAAACAGAATGCCTTTCAAATGAAGGGCCTGTTTCAAGCTTGGAACGACCCTGTTCAAGTATTCTGAGCACCATTTTGAAGGTGTGTGTTTTCCTTGCTGACTGGTTTTGGCACTGGCCACCTCCTTGCTTCTTGGTTGGCAAATACAAATCAACTAAGAAGCAAGGAGGTTGCAAGCCAATTGGAAGCCAGTGCCAAAACCAGACAGCAAGGGAAAAACATGCCTCCAAAATGGTGCTTGGAACATGTGAAACATTGTGCTAGTTCCGGTGGAACAATCAGCACAACTGGTCATCCCAACAGAACGTTCTGTGCATTTGCGTTCCATTCTGAGTTCGCAACGGAACACAAATCCCGTTCAGTGCGCCTCCCTATTGTTTTGTGGTGGGATTGAGCTAAGGCGGAGGAGTTAAGACAGAGACACAATAGAGGAAAGTAAATGGATAGAAAAACAGTGGAAATAATAAAGGAAGACATTATTCAAGTACATAGCTTTCTACATTTCCCCACAATTTGCCACTGAAAAACTGTCATAGCTTCTGGGTAGAAGCGACTCCCTATTTGGGAATATTTTGAAGAAATGTCTTTTCTGGGTAAAAAGGAAAATGTGTTAAATGTAAGCAGTGCAATGAGGAGATGCAAGGCAATGTTTTATAGCTGCTTTCCTCTTAAACACAAAGCAATTTTATGTTTGTTTACCTAAGCTTTATTCAGAAACAACTCCTTTTTTCTCCTTTTCCTTTCTGACTCTACCCTTATACTCTCTACAGGATCTCCACAGGGACAAATTCTTAATTAACAAAAAATAAAAGATTGCTGGATAGAATAAAACACATCCCTTCTTTTTAAAACAACCAGAATTGAATTCATTTAAAATTTGGTAACAAAGTCTTGAAGTCTTTTAGGTGGTCTCCTGTCACGCACACTTTCCCTCATTCTGTGATCTCTGGCATAGGAGCTGTTAAGAGACTTGTTTTCTGGTACAGAGAATTGTACATCACTTTCATCAGCCTCAAATGTGAGGTCAAAACTGGAGGCAAGATCAAATCCCTCTCCAGTTCCTCTCCTGGTCAGACTCCCTGCCCTTTTTTGTCATAGTATACATGCTGGAGAGTCTCACACTATTCCATTTCTTTCTATCATCCAATATGACAGAATCTCCTCACATCTTGATTATTGGTTTTGGTCCAGAATATCGGGAATATCCCTTTCTAACTTTATAAGGCAGTCATGCAATCGAACAAAGTCCCCGCCCCCCCACGATCTGAAATTTTTGCTGTTTGGCACCTCGTTTCTGATCCACATACAATTTGTATTTTTGTTTCTTCTCTCATACTTGATCAGGAATCTCTGAATCATCAGAGTGAGATGGCATGGAAAGCCCTATCAGTTGTTGACATTGGGTCAGTTCAGTGGTAGCGTTGTGCCCTCTCAGTAGTTCAAAAGGTGATTTTCCTGTAGTAGAATGAGGAGTAGTTCAAGACACAAATAAGAATTTCACAGATTGCCTCCTTCCAGGGTTGTTGTTGCATAGTAGCCAGTTGTAAAGCTTCTTTCATTAAGCTTTTCATTCTAGAGTTGCCATGTGCCCCCCCCCTGCAATTCCGAGTTTCACCTAGATTTTAAGCATCTCACCCAGATTGTGTAGCCCACCCAGATTCACCTGGATTTCATATATATATATATATATATATATATATATATATATATATATATATATATATATAACTAAGCTCTAGCCCTTGAGCAAAACATGTAGTCATTATTCTGCTCAAAAATTATTTTCACGCCAATTTACATAATATGCAAATTAGGCACCCAGATTTGGAAAGCCAGAATACATCAAGCCTAGTTCATTCTTTCCCCTAAGCCATTCCCTCAAGGATGGTACAGGGAAATTGTCTTACATTTTATCCCACAGTTATGCAAATATAGCTCAGTTTCAAATGATGTAAGCTATGTCCCATTGTCAGTCACTAGTTCTTTGGGAAGGTGTTCTCTGGCAAAAACTGCAGCCATCTTGTTTGTGGTAATGTTGTCAGCAAATTAAACTTCTGGACACCTGTAATAGTCATCTCCCATCATAGGAAGCTGACATATATTGAGTCAGACCATTGGTCTATCTAGCTCAGTATTATCTACACAGACTGGCAGTGGTTTTTCCAAGGTTGCAGGCAAGAATCTCTCTCAACCCTATCTTGGAGAAGCCAGAGAGGGAACTTGAAACCTTCTGCTCTTCCCAGAGCAGCTCCATCCCCTGAGGGGAATATCTTGCAGTGTTCACATGTGGTCTCCCATTCAAATGCAACCAGGGCAGACCCTGCTTATCTAGGGGGACAAGTCATGCTTGCTACCACAAGACCAACTCTCCTTTCCCTGTAGTTATAACAAATCTTTGTTTTGAGGGCTGGTTATCAAAAGGTCCCGTCATATCCAGGGCAAGTTTTTCCCCAGGGATCATTGAGATACTCTACTAGAGTCAAGGGGGTGGCTGGTAAAAGTCGTCTGTGATTTGTCAGATAGAGAGCCATACAGTGCCTGATTACATTTGTTTATACCTGGCCACCAAAAATGTTCTTTGAGTTGCCTTTTAGTCAAGCTCATACCCAGGTGACTTTTGTGGGTATTTTTGATCACTTTTGCTTGTAAGGAGGTTGGCATCACCAAACAGTCATCACCAGCTCATTGAGAGGGGTCAACTCACTTGCTATGTGCATGTATGGCTGAAGATGGTCAAGTACCCTGTTGCTGCATAGCCATTCATTAGTTATGTAAAGTTTAAGTTCAGTAAGCACTTGATCAGCACTGAGGGCCACTTTCCACCCAGAAGACAAGATCACTCCATGAGTGGATGAAGCTATTTGCATAGTTATTACTCCTTCATCCTCTTCTTTTGGCATCTCTTCTTGGTCTGAAAGTGGAAATCAAGATAAACAATCTGTAGTTGTATTCTGAATAAAGGTAAAGTGTGCCATCAAGTCGATTTCGACTCCTGGTGCCCACAGAGCCCTGTGGTGTTCTTTTGGTAGAATACAGGAGTGGTTTACCAATACCTCCTCCCGCGCAGTATGAGATGATGCCTTTCAGCATCTTCCTAGATCACTGCTGCCCGATATAGTACCAGTGGGCATTCGAACCGGCAACCTTCTGCTTGTTAGTCAAGCATTTCCCCGCTGCACCACTGGGTGGCTGTATTCTGAATACCTGGCAGATATTCCACCTGAAAATCAGTCCATAAGTCTGGTGATCCATTTGGCTATTGTTGGGGGTCACTTGACTTGATCCCCAAGTACAAAATAAAGCAGATAGGGGTTTATGGTCTGACTGTAAAGTGAATTTTCTGCCCCACAAGTAAGTCCTGAAGTGCCTCACTGCCCAGAAACATGCTAGAACTTATTTTTCAGTGACAGAATACATCTTCTCTGATGCAGTAAGCACTCTATTGTTCTGTTGGACTCTGTTGTTTACTGGATGCCCACTGCAGCATGCCTTATATCCGATTCTTGTCGGCAAATGCTTTAGAGCTGCTTCCCTTGTAAACACAAAGCAATCTTATGTTTGTTTAACGAAGCTTTATTCAGAAGCAACTGGCCATTCCGGTTAATGCTTTAACCAGGATTGCCATGATTGTGTGAACGCAGCTATGTTGTAAATGCTCAATTGAGTTGTTAATTAACATGTTTTAGTGATCACTTATTTCTTAAACAATGGTGGAAATCTGAAGAAGTATCTGTGGAAAATTTGATTTCAAAATGATTTAAACAGAGGTTTTTTCCCCTTGGTGATTTAAATAATGATTTAAATCAGAGCTTCACAACTTTGGCCCTCCAACCGTTGTTGGACTACAACTCCCAACATCCCCAGTCACAGTGACTAATTTTGTAGTCCAACAGCTGGAGGACTGAAGATTTGCAGCCCTGACCTAAATCAATTCACCCTGCTTAGAATAGTAGAATGTCGGAAGGGACCTTAGAGTCCCTTCTAGTCCAGTCCTGTGCTGAGTGCAGGAATCTGCTACAGCATCCATGACAGATGGTTGTCCAGCTTCTGTTTGAAAACATCCAGTGAAGGAGAGACCACCACGGCATGAGGCAGACTGTTCCATTGTCAAACATTTCTTACAGTGAGGAAGTTCTTCCCAATGTCTGGCCTAAATCTGCTTGCCACTTCAAACCACTGATTCTATTCCTACTCTCGGTAGCAACAGAGAACAAGTCCATTCTCCTTTCTGTGTGACGGCGCTTCAGATATGACTGTTATTGCTTCCCATAGTTGTCTTTTCTCCAGGATAAACATAGCCAGCACCGTCAGCTGTTCCTCATGGGCCTTCTTTCCCAGATCCCTCATCATCTTGGCTGCCCTCTTCTGAACCTGTTCCAGTTGATGAAGCTCCATCCCAGTGATCCATTGGGGATTTGGTGGGCTTGAGTTAAGGGGGAGCAGCTTTCCTGGGGTGTGGTCTCAACAGTGTCTGTGCATGTGTGTCCTGCCTTACCATGGTGCAGACTGCTCTGCCAAGGGATGAAATGCCACACTGCTGGGAGTCCGGTACCGAGACCAGCTTGTTTATGTGGTCCTGATCCCTTGATCTGTTTTCATGGAACCTGCTTACTGAGAAATGTACTGACCATCACACAGCTGGAGTTCTGTAACTTGATGCTCCTGTTCCTTTGGAGATCTTGTTTACGAACCTGATAAGTAAAATACTTTGGGTTGTGACTCATGCCTGCTGTTCTTGTAAGTCATGCTTTCTTCCCTAGAACAAGAAAGAAGCCCATTACTTTTTATGTGATTCAGATGTTCTGCATCTTTTATTGTCTGTTGCTTATTTTAGCATTTTATTATGAACTCTGAGATTTATGTGAGGTTTGTGTTACAGCACATAATTATAATCTTGAGAGAGACATATAAGCCAAGTCATTACCAACCAGTGGCTCAGGAGTGCACAACTCAAGTGATTCTGAGGGCCATTTGAGGCTGGCCTTAGAATAAATAGTACCCTGGTTTGTTTATCAATGTGTATTAGGGTGCAGGCTCAGCTTGGAGCCCCCTTTAGGTAGGCACATTGGGCGATTGCCCAGCTCACTTTCCCTGGGGCCAATTAAATATTTTTACTAACTGAAGAGGGTCATATTACTCTGTTAGCTGTAGAAAACCCATTCTCTGTTAATTCCCTTTTTCTCTTTGTGCTCCATAGCATGCACCTTCTCCACTTTCTCTGGACCACTGCTCGTCTCGCTGCACTCCTCTCTTAGTTAACGTTTACTCCTTTTCTCTTTCCACTCCATAACTTCACTTCACTGACCCCGGTGTTCCTGATTGATTCTTCAGGTCTCTCTGCAACACCATTTCTTATATCTTTCTCTCTCTTCAAACAAAAATCAAAACCCTCTATACTCCACAGTATCCTCCTCTGAATCCCATGTGTTAGTAATCCTTCTTGCTTCACAAGTTCCTCTTATGTTCCCATAGTATGTTCTTTTCTCAACCCACCACATCACTCTGGTCCCCCCCCCGCCCCCACTCTGTGTTTTGTGCTGTTTCTGCCCCTGAACTTTTTATCTCTGCTCCTCCTTGCTGCGTTTGGCAGCAACAGCACACAAGACTTTCACTCTCCCAGCAGTTCATACCCGGAGAGAGTCTTGGGTGCAGGTGGGCCATGTAACCTGGCTGGCTGCAGCAGCAGGAGGAAAAGCTGGCACCAACTCTACCATGGATTCAGAGGTGTGTGGTAAAGAGGAACACTGGGGACATAATGATGTGGGAATTTTCCCATTCTTACTTTGATGGGTTGGTGTGGGCCTTTCTACAGGGAGGTGGGAAAGGGCTGCAGACAGAGGTATTCACACATTACCTTGTTTGTGCATATACAGTGAGGCTGTTCACATGTGCAGCCAAGAGTGGGCTAAGGCAGCCAAGCCTGCTCGTGGTTGTGCGTGTGTACCACCAGGAGTTGAGTGGCTTCCGGGGACGGCAGACCTGCTTAGGGAGCCTGCCGCTTAGCCAGAGTTGAGGGTGCCCTTAACATGGGCTAAGTGCTCGTGCGTTGGCGCTGTGTGCTGTCGACACAGGAGCAGGCTCCCAGCTCGTGCTGGGATGATCCCAACAATGTATTGCCTACTCACATGGTACATTATGGGAGACCTGGGGTCCAGGATGATGTGTCCGGGCCCCCAAACCTCTGCGCTGCTGGGGGCAGCCAGTGTCCATGTGGGTGTATAGACTGGGCAATCTGTGGGGGAGGTAAGTTCCAGCAGCCTTCCTCCCCCACTTGCCTGGTAGCCATTCTCACTGATCGTGTCAAAAGGCTCAGTATGTGTTCTTGTGAATGACTGTTATATACATTCAATTTAACAGCCAATATGGGGCCTAGATTCCTCCAGAATATGAAGTACAGATTGCATACAATTAGGCATTCAGACCAACTATCTATCTATCTATCTATCTATCTATCTATCTATCTATCTATCTATCTATACACACACACACACCCACACACACAGAGCTCGTACACATTTGGACATAATGTGTGAATTAGATTAATGAGTATTTGGAATTCTTCCAGGAGTTGCCAGTAGTGAGGGGGGCTGCAATTGGCGTGCAGGTCTGAGATAGCTGTTCAGTGGCTTGCAGAGAATAGGTTCATGGCCTTCATTCATTTTCTAGCAAACTTGTGTTCCTATTGGCAAGACTAATTGGAATTCTTGGTGGCTTTTTGTCAACAGAAACAAAGCTGTGAGCTTCTGGGCTAGGTTATCTTTATGCAAGGATTCATAACAGACCCTCTGTGTATGTGTTTGTGTGTGTGATCACTTGGATGCATTTTTTTCTGTGCTATGAATAAATTGATGACTAAGCCTCATTTAGCATGGAATTTCTGTGTGTTCACTTGGGTTTTTTAAAAAGTCATTTTGCCACATATTTTTATACTACACACATGCATGTGACCCTGTTTATAAATCATGTCTTTATGGTGCCACATGCATCTTCTGATGTAGATTTTAAAAAGAAATGCTGAATCCATAAGGTGATTTTCCTCCCCTCACCCCCAATCAGGTAAAATTCTGTTGATGAAAGGATACACAGGTTTTTGGGTAACACAGAACACTTAATCAGGCAGGATGGATATATCAACAGACCTGATAATGAGTTCCACTGAACTTTAATAATGGGCAGGATCCAAAGAACCACACAATTATTTCTGCATGCCTAAGGCTCCTTTGCGCTTGTGCTTCTTAAATAAAGGTAAAGTGTCCCGTCAAGTCGATTTCGACTCCTGGCACCCACGAGGCCTGTGGTTTTCTTTTGGCAGAATACAGGAGGGGGTTTACCATTGTCTCCTCCAGTGCAGTATGAGATGATGCCTTTCAGCATCTTCCTATACCGCTGCTGCCCGATATAGTACTAGCAGGGATTTGAACCTGCAACCTTCTGCTTGTTAGTCAGGCATTTTCCTGCTGTGCCACTTAAAGTGACTGCTTCTTAAATAGCAAGTAGCCACATGGCAAGCAGTTTTTGAAATCAAGACTTTCAGAAACAGTTTGTGATATGGCAAGGGGTGGCATGTGTCTGGTGCTCAAAGTAAAAAGTAAAAAATCCTATTGGACCTTGCTGAGAGCATGTAAACCAGCTTGTTGGATTTCAGCTAATATATGCGATGGATATTGAGCAATATAAAGCATTATATAAATGCTAAACGTATTTGAGCTGTTACTCTATGATTTTTTTAAGTGTCCATGCCAGGAGTAACTACTCTCTACATAATGTAGATTGCATTGTGCAGACATACATAATTGAAGGAAAAATTCATGAAAAGAAGCTTATACAGCTGTCTACTTCAAACAAACAGGCTGTCCCCAAATAAAAATCTGTTACTCTGTCCATCTGTTTTTAATAGGAAAGTGAACAATTCCTTGAAAGTTAAAGGTGTGGTATGAGGGGGAGGATATATATTTGAATTAAAACTCAATGCATTCTCTGCAGTATGCATTCTGCTCTAAGGGGAAAAATGCACAGTGAGGAAAAACATACCTGGAGGGGGATTAATTTTAAGGTGACTCAGATAAGGCACTTTGATCCCATCCATCTGCAGGATGGCTTGTTTTAGCATGTTAATATATGGATAGCAAATTCCCTTTTCCCTTTTATGTTTGGAAAATAGCTCATAGCCCACACATGTCTCTGTAATTGGGAGAGATTGTTCATTCTTGCCTGCAGGGAGGCATTTCTCTGTCTGCTAAGCTCACGTTCCAGAGGGGAGAGGAAAAGGATGTATTGTTGGGAGGTGGGGGGCAATAGAGGGCTCAGACTTCTTGGTCAGGAGTTCATTAGGAAATGGACACACCCAACTGTGTCCATTTGAAATCTCCTCAGGGACGGGGAGCCTTGTGATTTCTTGCGGCTGAATATGAGCCCTGTTATTGCAGTCTCTCTGATTTACTGGTGTTTTGGTGGCCCCCTTGAATCAAAGCCAGGCAGCAGTTTTAATGAGGGAACTGCAACAAACTTTTAATGAGGGAACTGCAACCCCTCTTTTATGCTTTATTTGGTTTGACCTCAAATCCAAAAGCTTTGTAGTTGCACTTCAGCACCTAGTCCTTTGTTGGTGCTATATACGTTTTAAATAGCAATTACCAAATAACTGACAATTAGCTGTCTTCTAATGGTATCCCAAAACTGCTACCTGAGGGCCCATCTACACATTATTTTGAATGTGTAGGTTGGCCCAGTATGTGTGTGTTGTCTCTTTTCTGGTAGCTTTCACCGCATCACCATTTCCTTCTGTGTGTTGCGGGTTCTCTTTAGTTACCTACTCTGCCCATGGCCACGGGACTTCCCTCTCTTCTCGTTTCAAATGCCATAGAGATGAGCATTAGTGTTAGTAAATAAATATCAGGCTTAGTCCTGGCACAAAAATGCATGAAGTGACATCATGTTAGAGTTGTCCAACTCCACAAATGGCAGTCAGTTAAGCAGTAGGGGCGAGGGAGTAGAGGAATGTGATGCCATAATTCATTTATTTATATGTATATGCCGCCCTTCATCCTAAGAACCCCAGGTGGTTAACAACAAGATAAAATCAATTCAGTAAAAAACAGAACAAATGCCGCTAAACTTTTAAAAAGAGCAAGGGACAGCTTATTGGTCAACGCCTGAAAATAAAGGGCTTTTTTTCTTCAACTATACATCCCTGGGAAGGAACAGGTCAAGTCTTCCCACCGCATCAGTTACGGCATGACAGATTTTTTTTGGGGGGGGGGAGGGTATATCAGAGTCGAGAGGCCAGGTCTATATCACCTATATCAGACTAGGATTTATCAGGTCTACCTGCCACGATAGACCAGGTTGGTATCAGCTGTGAGCCACCTAATGGTGCAGCAGGGAAATGCTTGACTAACAAGCAGAAGGTTACCGGTTCGAATGCCTGCTGGTACTGTATTGAGCAGCAGCGATATAGGAAGATGCTGAAAGGCATAATCCCATACTGCACTGGAGGAGGCAATGGTAAACCCCTCCTGTATACTACCAAAGACAACCGCAGGGCTCTGTGGTCGCCAGGAGTCGTCATCGTCTTGACGGCACGCTTTACCTTTACTTTATATCAGCTACTAGTATGTTTAAGCCCATTATAATAACGGGCGCTAGTTTTTTTTCTCCCCTTCAAGGTTTTTTTTTTTTTAACCTGTCTGTCGTTTTCTTTCTCTCTCAGTCTCTTCTTCTTTTTCTGTTTTTGTTTCCCTGTACCATTTTTTTTCTCTCTTCCCTCTCCCTTGTTCCTTTTTTTTTTTTTTGCTCTTCCTTATCCCTTCTTTTGTTCTTACATATTCATGAGGCTTTTTTTGGTTTAATTAATTTTCTTTATTTCCCCCTCCCCCTCTGCCCTCATAGTATTTCTTTATACACCACATTTCTGGTGAATATTTGTTCTGAGCCTGCTATTAGTTTTCTTTTTACTTTTTGTGGTTTTGGGGTTTGTGTAGTGCTTAGTGTAACTTTTGTTAACTTTTTGTTTCTGCGGGTGTTTTGTTGCCTCCGCCCCCTGTGCCTTCCAGCGGCTGACACGGCCGCTTTTCTGAGTGCCGTCTGCGGGTGGTCCTGGCGCCGCCTCTGCTTCCAAGCGGCTGCCGCAGCCGCATCTGTCTTCTCCGCGGCCGGCCTGTGGAAGAAGGAGAATGGGGGCTGCTTCTGATGGCACCGGGCGCTTTTGTTGCCTTCGCTGCCTCTGCCTTCCAGCGGCTGACACCGCCGCTTTTCTGAGTGCCGTCTTTTTTGGATCCGACACCATCTCTGCCTCTCTGCGGCTGCAGCAGCCGCTTCTGCCCTCCCCGTTGCCATCTTAGTTGTCTCCGCGGGCGGGCCAGCTGCTGCCGTCTTTGCTCTTCCAGTGCCCGCCTGTGTCAGTCCTGGCGGAGCAAGGAAGCGGAGGGGACTCCACAGTCCCGAAGCCCACTCCCGGGCCGGGCAAGCTCCCCTTAACGACGGGAGAAGCAGCACGCAGAGGGCGGCCCGCAGCAGCAGCGGCCACCCCCGGGCCACGGCGGCATCAGAAGCAGCCCCCATTCTCCTTCTTCCACTGGTCTGTCTCTCTTTCGCCACGGTTTTTAATTTTTCTGTAGCGCCGCCTCTTCATTCTCCGCTGCGGTCCTGGAGCCGCTGCCGCCTCAGACTCCCTGCAACCGCGGCAGCCGCCTGGCAGCTCCGCGGCACGCTTTAGAAAATGCTGCCCGCGGGTATTTTGGTACCTCCGCCGACTCTGCTTTCAAGCGGTTGGTGCAGCCGTATCTTTGACTGACCCCTGCGGGTGGTCTGGTTCCGCTGCCGCCTCTGCCTCCAAGCGGCTGCCACAGCCGCATTTGTCCTCTCTGGGGCCGGGCAGAGTCACAAACATGGCCACCTGTTCCCTTTGTCCGTTTCTGACTCGACCGTTCTGCGCATGCGCTCCGCACATGCGCAGAATGGCCAAGGGAGGCACAGACACATGCTTGGTTGTCCACGGACGGACACCAAGCCTTTTATTAGAGAGGATATCAGAGCTGTGTGGCAGTCTGAGCTGGATTGGGATTATGTGGGAGGCAGAGAGTTAAAGGCCCTTTCCTGCTATGGTACAGTCCTGGTCCACAGAGCCCACAATCGATATGCTATTGAGTTTGTTCTTTTTTTAAAGCAAGCAGATTGGCAGTTTAAGCACACGCTTAACATGTGAATTGACCCCAAGGCTGAAATAAATGTTATGGGGAAGGCGGATGGGGACCTGTTGAACCCATCTCCCCAGTACTGCATAAGTGAAGAACACAGTTTCATTGCCTGCCACTGGAGTCAGGTGGGGGGAATGTGGGCAGTGCAAAATGACGTCCTTTCATGTGTTTCCCTCAATGTATGTAACTTGATCCATCAGTTATGGAGAAGTGTTCTCTCTGACACATCAGATTTTTTTTTTAACATGAAGAGAATGTGTTCCTTTTGTACAGGAACATTCACAGTCCAATCTTCCCACTTGCTGCCTTGAGGGTGCAATGCTGGAGAAGCTTTACCACTTAATTCTGCTGATTTACACTTATTTATTTGCATTTGTAAACAGCTTTTAACTTGGTGGCAACAAAACTGTGTACAGTATAAAAGGTATGAAGACTTGCTGCTTTCATTGTTTCTAAATTGTTTTGTAACAAAATCAGTTACTGGACAAGGGAATATAATGGTCAAGAGCGTAGGTCTCGGGAGCAAGGCTGAATGGACTGAAGTAGTTGCAGCAGGGTTGACGAACTGACAGCTGGTCCAGGGAGCAAGTGCTCTGGGTAAGCTGCTGCTTCCAACAAAGCCTGAGTGAACTGTGGAGGCTTATGTAGGCCAGGAAGGAGCCACAGCCATTTCCTGCTGTTGCTAGTGACCAAACCTTCCTCACTAGTCGATTATATATTCTGTGGGCTGTTACTCCTCCTCACGAGGAGCCCCCTCTGCTGGTAGCTGCCTTGCAGCCAGGCGTGTGCTTCTACATCATACTTGCAGTGCTTCGTGAGGCGTACTTGCAATGCCTCACACATTGATGAGTTGGAGAACTGGGAGAGCTCCTTCTGGTGGGCTGTGGATCGAGTAGGGAGTCCAAGACCCGGCCGTTGGAGGGTCCTTGAAGGTGTGCCTTGTCTTCGGATGTCAGGGATGCTTATTCAGGGGTCTGTGTGCCCATGGGGGCACCCGGGGTAACTGGGATATGGAGCCTGGCTCGGTTTGGAGAAAACCCTCCTGGCTGGGATTGTCTGGGGGCATCTGGATGGGGGAAGATGCTTTAGAGGATGCTACAGTGGGACAAACCTGCAGCAGGTCAAGGAAGTGTGGTTCCTCCTCTGCAGATGATTTCTTTCATCAGAGAACGTGAGGGCATCATCAGGACCATTGTCCAGAGGGGTTCTGACACCTGGACTCGTGAACAAGAACTGCGTGCTGCCAAACCAGTTTGGTCAAACTGACTGCCTGGTCCATATGACTGAAACGGTTTGAGTGGCAATGGCTGTGAAGAGGAATCCGGTGAGGATTCCACTTTACAAGTAAAGGAGTGGGGGAATCCACTGAAGAGTGGTGAGAGAATGGCGAGAAAGGTAGGATAAGGTGATTACTGGCTTGGCTGGGTGCTACCCAAGTGCCAGATCCCCTTTTAAGCAGGCTGCCGGTGCAGAGGCCCACTTAAAGAGGGATCTGGCGCTTGGGCTGCACTGAGGGGCGGTGAGCAGCAGGGCTGGACTGGACTGGTAAGCACTTTAGATTACCTTTCTTGCTACTGCCCCGCCACCCTTCGATGTTGAACCGGGCTTGGTTTGGTTTGATTGCAGACCAAATCAGCCCCAGTTCGGTTTGCGACTGAACCGCCGAAGCAGCCTGGTTCACTGTGAACCGGTTCCACAAGCTGGGGAAAGTGGTGAGTCCACCTCCCTGTGGAAGGGAGGGCAGTCTGGCCTCTAAGCTTTTGGGCTGGCTGCTAGAGCTAAACATTTGTTGAAGTCTGGGTCAAGTGCTTATGAGGTTGCTCTTGGACTCGTGAAGAGCTTGACCACGTCCTCAGGCTGTATAAACTAAAACAAATGCAAAACAACAGGACTAGATGGTGCCTTAAGCAAGTCACTGGATATTTTAATGACTGGAGTTTAAGTTGGAATGAATATCAGTTATTTTATCCTCAAAGTGATATGCAAATTGATCACAGCAGCCTGCCAAGAGCTCTTCCCCTGTCTCTTGGGGGTTAGAGTGAAATAGAGATTTGGGCACTTGAAACAACTTCTCTAGCTTGCACTGAGCAGATGCAATGGTTGCTGAGGAATAAACCTTCTTGCAGCCATCACTGCCACGGAGTAGTTGCTAAGATGGATTCTAGCCTCTACTTAGTCAGATTTGTCTCGAATCTGCCTCTAGGATTACTTAAGCATTAATCCAACTTGTTTAACCATCCTAAGCTCTGAGTTAAATGAAGATACTAAGGGGACACCATCAGGTTGGAGAGGGTGTCCTGGAATGATGCCCAGACATGCTCATAGCGGAGATCCAGTAGGGTATCAAGAGACTTGTTGGTCTTGACAGTGGGGACTCTGGGAACTGAGAGCGTCCATAAGTGTCTGGGGAAAGATAATCTTAATGGGTCCCCCATTCCTGTAGCAGCCAGAATCTAAGTCCTATCAGACAGTGATCTGTCCATGACAAGAGAGTAATGTGAAACTCCCCTATCTCAGTTCACTTATACCCTTACTAGGAAAAACCAGATCACGTATTTTCCTTACCATGTAGGCAGGCCTTGATAACAACTGAGATGATAGCCATGCAGTTCTGAGTTGCATTTGTCAGGAGTGTCTTGACATGGAAGTTGAGCACTCCCTAACCCCAAGTCAAGACATCAGGAAAACCAGCACCACCTCCAACACAATCCCTGCCACTTCAGGGTGGGAGACTAATGAGCAGTGGGGTGGTGGTACACAAGCAGAATCCTTATCCCATCCTGTAAATTATTTTCACATGAATTGCCCCTTAGCATGGGCTAGGGGCTTGGCCTTTTGCAACACTGACTTACCTGACTAATGATTTTTAGTGAGACAAAGCACTTTTGAACTGCCAGTTTTTTTGCCAAAAACATTCCTGTGAATCATCATCTCTCTTACTTTGTAAACTTTTTCAGTAAAAAGAGAGATTCAAACATAACATGTGGATGACATTAAGGGTCCTTTAAAGTGAGTAAAAAAATAACTCCAGTGGGGCCATGATGTTTCTATGTGGTTTGTGTGTTAATGTTGCAACCATCCCTCTGAAGTCACAAGCGTCTATTTAGAATGTTCACAAGCTGGGCTGTCTCCATATGTCTGGATTTTCACTTAACTCTTGCTAAATGTAGTGCAGGCCTTCACAACCTGTGGCCAGCAAGCCAGAATAGGCCATGGACCGTATATTGTGGTCTTCCAGGTGCTTGGCAACCTCCTCCCCCATCTGGTTTTGCAGCCCTAGGCTGACAGCAAAAACTTACTAGGGCTTACCAAGTCCCTGGTGGCCTGTCATTCATGGCTCCTTTCAGCTTGTTGGGTCATAAGTTGTGCAGACACAGAGTTCCATTGGGCTGCCTGATTAAAAATACTTATTTATTTTGTTTTTACATTTCTGTCCCACACTTCTAGCCCAGAGTGGTGTACATGGTTATGTTTATCCTCACAACAACCCTGTGAGATAGGTTAGGCTGAGAGATACGTGACTGGCCCAGAGTTGCCCAGTGATTTTCATGGCTGAATAGGGATTTGAATACAGATCTACCTGGTCCTAGTCTAAGCACTACAATATGCAGGCTGTTACTAGCTTCACTTTTCTCTATGCATTAAGACCCATTTGGCACCCCTATTTTTATATATTGGGGATAGCTTTCTAGTCATGCAAAAGATGCTGGGAAGCCACAAGCAAAGGATCTCACTCACTTATTACAAAAAATACTCAAATAATCAATGCCGCTTTGATACAAAGCTAAAGCCCATATCCTTTTCCTCCTTAGTCTGACTCTTTTCACTGTGATTTGATATTATTTTAAAAGTGAATGGGTGTAATTATTTTGGTGCCACAAGCATCTGTTGAGAACTTTCATAAGCTGGATTGTCTCCATATGATCATTTTCCCCCTGCCTCTTTTTTGCTAGATGTATAGTAGGCCTCTGCAACTTGTGATTTTATTGTAAATTGCTCTGGGAACCCTTTTGGGCTGAAGTTGTTAATAAGTATTTACTTAAAATCTGTATAAATAAAGATACTTGAGCCTATGAACATATATAACTGTCATATACGGAGTGGTCTATTTAGCTCAGTGCTGGCTACATTGATTGGCCGTAGCCCTCCAGAATTTCAGATGGGGGTCTTTCCCAGCCTGGGGATGCCAGGGATTGAACTGTTCGACGGAGCTCTATCCCTGCCACAGAGTTTTTAAAGTTGGTTTCCTACCATGGGGTTTCAGGATAAGACTGGCTGTAAATTTGAATATATTTTCCTTTCTTAGTTCACTTCTGCAAAATTGGTATGTTGTAAATGGTTAAGAGTCTGATAGGAAGTCCCTGGTTCAATTTGTCACCTGTGCTACAGATGGCCTTGGGCAAGACTTCAGTTCTCTGAGGTGCATAAAATTTACCAGTCTCTTAAACATGGCTAAAAGATTGGGAGCACCCCCTAAAGCTTTCCCCTGTCTCTTCTTCGGCCTCTGAATGTCCTCCTTCCCATTTCAGCATAAAGTATAATTACCTCACCAAGTTAAATCCTAATTGCTGTTAGCAAGTTTGAAACCTACATCTAACTATAAGTCTGTAGGGTATTCTGAACCATGATGAAGAGGCTGAGGTATTTAATGTCTGTTCCAAGTTTTAGCCCTCCACCTGTAATATGGGTATAAGACCGATTGCTGGCAAGACAAGCTCCCCGTTAGCTCTCAGAGGCCAGGTATGCATTATCCCTGACTGTTGCCCCAAATCTGCCTCAGGTAATGAGGGAATGGGGTTGTCAGTCTCCTCTCCTCCTCCTCCTCCTCCTCCTCCTCCTCCCTGCTGGGTAGCTCCTTCAGCTTGTTCCTCTCTGGGGCTGCAAGCTGCCAGCAGTTAGGCTTCCTCCTCAACATTTATACCAGGTGCAGCAAACTATGCACTCTTTCAAGAGGATGAAGGCCCCTCATGAGCCTTCCCTGCCCACAAATGAGAATGTTGGTATCCCTCTTGCCAAGGCAACAGAACTGCTAAGTCAGGGGTGTCAAACTGTGGCCCTTCAGATGTTGCTGGCCTGCAACTCCCATCATTCCTAGTACCCAGGGATGATGGGAGTTGTAGGCCAACAAGAGCTGGAGGGCTGAAGTTTGACACCCCTGTACCGTCCACTACCTCTACCTACCCCTACCTCCACCCCTCAACCCACCCACCGCCCAAGGCATACAAAATGTTTGTAGTTGTTGGGTTGTACCAGTTTAGATGTGCCTGTCTTCTCTCCTTTCCGGATGGGCAATGGAGTAGGCAGGGAGATGGCCAGGATGGCAGCTGCATGAGAGTTGGACTCAGTGTTCCCTCAAACAGGGATTTCCAGTTGTTGATGACAACTCCCAGAATCCCCAGCTGCAATGGCTTTTGCTTGGGGGTTATGGGAGTTGTATTCAACAACATCTGGGAATCCCTGTTATAGGGAACACTGGTTGGGTGGTGAACCCAGGCAGTGAGGTTGTAAAGATCACTGAATATTTGAAATGCCATATCAAAATATTTAGGATTGTTATTTAGAACATGCTATGATAGTTCTTGGTGCTGCTTAACCCAATTTAAGAGTATACTGTTCTATGTAATACAGTGCACTCCTGATTATGTGAGTTAATCTATAAAAGGATTCAAACATGGGGCAGATGTGGATCTTTCCTTTCCTCAGGGCTCAACATATTGGAAATGTGATCATCTTCAGGTATCTGGCTATCTTCTAGCTGTAGAATTCTCTTACAAGCTTTCTCTGAGTCCAAATTAAAAATTGTTCAATGTTCTAGTTACTGCTTTTGAGGGTTGCTGAGGTTTTATTAATATAATGGTGGTGATGAGGGAGCTGCATTTCTAACAAGGCATTTTTGGAATTTGCCCTGTCAGGTGGCAACATTTCACTAATTGAAGTAACCTTTTGTTTTGAACAGGCTGACAAGATTTCGTCTGGAATTTTGGCTGGTGGGCTAAGTGAGGTATGTTGTTTCTTCAGCAAATCTGTCCATTTCCCCACCGTCCTTAATTTGATAATCTGCTGAGAGTTGTGCTTTACACTTGGAATGGATAGACGGAGAGAAGTAATCACATTTGTGCTTTGTGGGTTTTTGCTGCTATTAAAAGCTTAGCTCTTCCCCCAGAGTGAAATGAACCAATCAAATGAGTAATCATTTTCACCATCACCCAGCTTTGTTTGTGACTGGCAGGCATTCTTTTGGCTTTGGTGGCAAAATCCATGGGTCAGACATGTTTGATGAGTGGCTTCCTACACTGGGTTCATGGATGCATACATCAAGTATGATGAACCAACATTTTGCCTTTTTTTCTCTAGGGCCAAAACATCTTCTACCCATGTTTAGCAAGGGCCATATTTTAAACTGGGCAAATGTATTGACTGGGCCTATTGACTCACTTCCACATGGGAGGACAGAAGGCAAAAAGCTCTTTAGCTCCTTCTTCCCCAGTCTGAACAGTGATAGAGGCATTTCCTTTGGGCATCTCAGCTGCTCAATTCACTACCATTTTTCCTGAATGGCTTCTGAATGGAAGTGAGCAGCTGAGATGTGTGAGAGGAGGGTATCTGGCAAAGTCTCTGTTGCTGCTCACACTGCAGGAAAAACAGGGGCATAACTATAACTGAGTAGATGGGTTCAAAGAACCCGGGCTCCCCAGCTCCACCCCTTTGTATTTTCATCATTATTTCCCTCCCACAGAAGACTACAGTTATGGTATTTGCCAAAAGACCAAAAGAACACAAATTACAAATTAACGGGAGTACGGTTGAGCAGGTTAGGAGCTATAAGCACTTGGGTATAGTTTTCCATGCAAATTGTACACGGGGTACACAATGCGAACATGCTGCAGCAAGTGCACAGAGGAGTGCATCTGCTATATTAAAATTTTTCCACACTAGAGGGGGCTATTTTATCCCAGCAGCTGTCAAGCTATACCTGGCCAAAACATTGGCAAAAAGCTATATGGGGTCCACATCTGTTCCACCTGCAACTGCAAACCCATGGAAGTTGTTCAGTCTAGATTCCTTCATGTCATATTCCAGGTGCCTAGGTGTGTTTCAAATGCCATCCTGTGCCTAGAGGTGGGTTTAACCAGAGTCGAGGCCCAGGGGTGGCTTCACACATTTAATTACTGGCTCCGATTATATTTTTGCCACCAGGGCCTGGCCCCCCTGGTACTGAAAGGTTAATTCCATTCTAATTGGTGTAAGAGCCTTCATGATAAATTGGGCAGATCTGATCTCTTTCCACAATATCTACTTTCATTGGGACATGACGCTGCCAAAGAAATTATTAAACAAAGTATTGTGGCTATGGAGAAGCAATCTGATTTAAGTCTTGTTAACCTCAGTAGCATTCCAGGTGGCTTCTCATACTACCCTCAGCCAGCAGCATACCTTACAAATCTAACCACTCAAAACCAGAGGAGAGCGTTCTCACTGGTGCATTTTAATGCCCTGCCTTCTGCCATTTTGGTTGGCAGATTTAAGAGAATACCACTCAGGAACCGGATATGTCAATGCAGTTTGAGTAATATTGAGTTCATCTTACATGTGCTTTATACTGTTTATATTATAGGGACATTCACATTGCCTGGATTGAACCACTTCTAAAAAAATATGCCAGGTCGATTGGAAGAGTATTATACTTCCTTCCTTCTGGTGACCAGTATACAGCAATTACAGCTGAGGCAGCAAGATTCTGTGCCGCAGTATGCAAACTGAGATGGGAGCAGTTGATGAATTGTAATTGAGACCACTGAATATATATGTTTTGATATTCTTTACCCAGTCCTGTTTTTTATTTTATTTTATTTTACTTTAATTTTATTTTCCATTTTATCTTTTGATTGCTGGTCACTGACTCGAATGAATGAATGAATTTATTATTAATCTCCCTCACTCCAAGGGGCCACTAGGTAGAGCTGTGAACACAGGCTCCTTCTCTCCCAGCTAGACCCCTGAGGAGAAAGGATTCAAGAACACTTTGCCTATGTTTTGGTCTGGGGGAAAGCTACTGAGGAGCATAATGGGGTGTGTGTCAGGGTCAGGGCTATGTTGGAGCAAGATAGGAAGCTTTTGAGGATCAGAGCCTTGAGCCTTCAGTTATTTATCCTTAACCTAGTTTACTAGAAACACAAGTCTCGAACATTATTCCATGTACATAACTTGATAAATGAGAAAACCTCCTCTAATGTTTGTGATGGATGCATCTATCCCAGAGGATGGGGGAAGGAGATGCCTTGATTTGCAGAGAGGGCACTTATGAGCAATGTAAATTCAGGGTTTTTTGAAAAAAATTATCTAAGTGTTTCAAACTTTTTATCTTCAGGTAACCTGGGAAATTGTACTATTCCTGCCTTAGAACTGTTTGCGGTGTGAATGTTTCTGAGGCCCAAGGGGATAACCAATAATTGTAACATTAAAATTTTTTTTTAAAAGAAAACTAAATGTCTCTCTTAAAAATTAACCTGGTTTAAAATTATATTTGAATTAAAGGCTTTGTTCATAATTTGTTAGAACTGAATTCAGGACCCTCTCTCTAACACATTGGTCATAGTTGAGCTTCTGTGTAAAAGAACAAACCAGTGCGGAAGATATGTGCTATTTGAAGCTGAGCATTATAAATCTGACCCAGTGGTTCATTTATTGCATTTATTATTGTGCAAGTTATGAATATTTAGACTTCTATCAACCAATGTTTCCATGTCATGGTGAAACATTGTTCTGCTCAGTTAACTACTAGCCCTTGGTTCTGGAAAGTTCTGGGCATTTAGCCTTCAAGTGAACAATCTTGCTGCTTTTATGCATGTGATAGAACCAAAGATAAATCCTTAATAATTCCCTAAGCAGATATCAGCTCTGGGCTGCATGGCCATTGTCCAGAGGTTTGGAATCATGCTTCTAGGCAGTATAAAAGTTCTATTTAGTTGCAAACAAAAGTTTTAATTGCCATAGCAACCAATTAGTTTGTGTTATTCAATAATAAATATATTTTAAAAATTTGATTTAAACCAGAGATCCAATTCTTTTGCAAACCCCCTTTTTGGTGATTAATAAGTCTAGCCTGCTAGAGGACAGTGTTGGGTGCACAGTCTGCTCAGGTGGACACTGTCCAGGCCTCAGGGTTGCTTTGCATGGATGGAGCATAGAACTTGGAACACACCCATGGCAGCTTCCTATGCACCTGAGGATATATTTTGTCGTCACAGAGTGGATTTGTTTTCTGGCTGTATCATTCTGCAAAGTGGTAATGAAAATTTTACCACACATTAGGCATGATAGAATAATTGTGTATTGTTAATGGAACTGCTCCGGGATGATTGGTGAACACCCCTAAATGCGTTGGGGCTTTGTTTGGGGAATTAGCGAGGTGAGATGGAGCAGTCTCACATCAGAATAATTTTTGTGTAAGGTTCTGGTCCCGGGAAAATTAACTGACAGAGATCCCCCAGACCAAAACAAAGAAAGGTTTTATTTGGGCTTCAGGGGTACAGCGGAATAGGATAGTTGATTAAAACAATATTACTATTAAAAATACATTACATTGATTAACCAGATACTTGTAAAGAGGCAATTTAGCTTGGTGTCTGAATTAAAATGACTTCTGGGCTGGCTAGAGAATAGAAGGCTTTAGAGAAACAGGTTTTTGGATTTTAAGAAAGAGAGCAGGGATAGAGGTACAGAGGAATAAAGATAGTTGATTACAGCAATATTACTTCCAAAAAATACATTACAACAATTAGAAGGGGCTAAAGAGTTTTTTTGCCTTCTGCCCAGTAAACCAAACAGTAATTTTAATAAGCACACCACTGAGTTCCTAACTATTGCCCACTTAATTCTTCTGTTATGGGGAGGAAGTTGCACTTGCTGTGTCTTATCTGACTTTTTCTGCGGAGGTGATTAACGTTAGCTGGTTAGAGGCAACTGCAGAAGAAGGGAAGTAAAGGGTCAGTCTTTGGACAGAGGGACCTTGAGCATGGAGCTAACTCGAACGTTAATTCTAGTCTATTTAGACATTCCCTAATATAGGGAAAGGCATAAGGCTAACCCCCTTTCAATTCGCTTGACAGCTGGTTGAATCTGGGGATGACCGTCCCACTAAATGACCTGTTCCCAATATGCCAACAAAGGGGAGCCCATGATCCTATGAGACTTCTGAGCATGTTAAGAGTGGGAACCACTAGCCTGTACTTGCAGACATAAGCAGAGAGGCTTCTGGGAGCCTTCAGAATAGCAGTGCTGGCAATAGTATCCACTACATGGCTGAGACTAAGAAGGGGGAAGTTGTCTTGGATGAAGAAGCATGGATTTTTCAGAGCACACATTACCTTTTTTCTGTTTCTAATTGCCATTTGAACTGACTTTAGCCCCAGGTTTTACTGCTAATCAGCAAGAGAGTAGGGGTTATACAAGACAATAAGGTTTGTCATATTCCGTTAGTGTATTCAGTTCTTAATTCAATGTGATCATCATTCTTAATCTGCTCATTTTTACAACTGATGGGACAGATATTGCTGGCTAGTACGCATGAAGCAGCACTGAGGCCTTATTTGAATGTGACTTGAAATTGGATGTATAAGAAATTAAATCACATGGCATGTGTGGCTGACTTCATGTTTAAACCAGGATCTTGACCACTATGAATGCATGTTAGCATGCCAACATGGTGCTTGCCCAAGCCACAGTTCCTTGGTGTGCTTAAGGGTCAGGCTACACGGCATGTTAAATGTGGCGTTTGGCCTGCATATCAGGATTGGGGTTGCAGTGTGTGTTGGGGGGAGGGGCAAGTGATATTTAGCCCTTTCTCCTCATGCCATGGTTCTGACAAAAATTGCATTTTTGAAGCTGCTATTAGCCCCAAGAGGGGAATTTCCATTGGCACCAATTCTGATCATGCCCACTCCACTGGCTGTATACACTTAAAAAAACAACAACCCAGAGATGCGGGGCCAACCTACAGTTTTAACATAGTGAGGCTTTTCTCACGAGCAGTGAGAAAAGGCTGCAGGGTTTGCAGGGAGCAAGCCCTTAAGAGCTTACCTCCCCGGAAACAATCAGGCTGTCTTCTCTTTGGCTGGCAGCTCCAAGGGTTGAGGTGCTGCGAGGGCCCCCCACCACGCCGCCCCCGGAGCTGCATCCATGCACCATGTCCATGCACGGTGCATTATGGGGACTCTCCCCCCCCCCCAAGTCTGCTAGCAGATGTGGCTGACAGACAATCCGGAAAACAGAGTTAAGTGGGCACTCTCACTCTTAACCTCATTTTCAAGGGAGGCTCTGTAGGTAGGTTTGCTGCCATGGTGCCGCCAGGATCGTGCCCAATCCTGGCAGTGCAAAACCGGGCTGGGCTCCCTTAGCCCAGTTTTGCACGTTTGTGTGAATAGCCTCAATATGCAGTTTGGCTCTAAAATTGCCCAAACAGGCAAGGTGAAATGGTTTAATGTTAGGCGACCCAAATGGAATGTTGCAGGGCTATCAGTTTTCCCTGCTAGACTGTCTAGGACTAGATTTTTGGTACTCTGAAGAAATGGCTGTGTTTATCCCTTCCTTGTTTAAGGAGAGGAAAAGATGGATATAGCTCAGAAGGACTTCTTTGTGAGAACCAAAGAAGTCTTTGTACCCCATCTTTCTAGCATTTATGTGAAACAAACAATCTGCAGATGACAAAATAAACATGGTTCCGTCCGAGGGAGTTTTAATTCATATTACATGAGATGGACACGGGAGTGAGGGGGATGACAATGAGTCGTAAGGATAAATTAGGTGAGCAGGTAAGGGGAGGCTAGTAGGATGGTTCAAGAAAAACTCTGCTAGAGAAAAGGAGGGAATTAAAGCAGATGGGGAGACTTATCCAGGCATGGAGCTGGACGAAAGTGGTAAAAAAAGGAGAAAAGAGACCACAAGCAAACCAGTAAAGCATTTTAAAGCTCTTCTAGGTTATTTATTTATAGCATATAATTATAACTCATTCGTTATGTAGGATTCAGGAGGATTCTTTGCAGATAGATCTTTTAATAACAGAAATATATCGTTCTTAGCAATGGGAACATGGAATTCTTACCACAAATGGTGTTTTCATGGCTATGGTGACTATTGTGTAGAATGGGGTTGCTCAAAGGGCATCAAGAACTTATTGTGTAGTACCTATGGCATCTGTAGTCACGATTCCTCTTCCCCATGTCAAATTTTTAAAACGACAGTATTACTATAATAGTACTATGGATAAAATCAATTTGAACAAGCCATTCTGGTTTACAGATTTCACAATTACCAATCAGTTGACATGGGATCCCAGTTATCTCTTAAACTACATTGGGTTGTGTCTGGTGAGTAAATTTGTCTCTGATCCCTTGTATAAATTCACTTTCGTGTAATGAACCTTTGTAGTGCAGATTTATTTATTTATTTATTTTTACATTTTATATCCCGCTCTTCCTCCAAGGAGCCCAGAGCGGTGTACTACATACTTAAGCTTCTCCTCACAACAAACCTGTGAAGTAGGTTAGGCTGAAACTGGCCCAGAGTCACCCAGCAAGTATCATGGCTTAATGGGGATTGGAACTCGGGTCTCCCTGGCACTAGTCCAGCACTCTAACCACTACACCATGATGGCTCTCCAAAGATCACTTTGGATAATGGGTGACAAGGAAGGAGAGCACTTGGACCTTTGACAAAATACAGGTTGGATAATTGTCCATTCTGTTTTTAGCCTACTTTCCTTAAGGAAAGTAAACTTATGAGATTACCCGGCATTGTGTGTGTGTGTGTGTGTGTGTGTGTGTGTGTGTGTGTACGTGCCTCTCAACTTCGCAGGCCCTGGACCAATATGAATGAAATTGGGTACAGTTATAGGGACACATAATGACATCTAAATGGCATAGTTTGTGATGATATCATCCACCCCAATTCAAGATTGTGGACACATGAATGTTGAGGCACAAGAGGGCTAACTTGTGGACTGCCTAGCCACTTTGAACCAAATTTGGTACAGGTGTAGGGACACATACAGTCAGCTCAAGGATGTAGTTTGTAATGATGTTATTCACTCTCATTCAAGATGGTGGACATGTGCAGTTGAGGCACAAATGGGCTAACCTTTGGACTGCCTAACCGATTTGAATCAAATTGGGTACAGTTGTAGTGAGTGCCACATAGGGACACCTCAACAGGGTAGTTTGTGATGATGTAATCCACCCCAATTTAAGATGGCAGATGCATGAACATTTAAGGCTGAAGTGGGTTAACTTGTGATGATGGTAATTATCAATTAAGATTATAGTGAAATGGAAGTAGGCAGATTAGTTCTTACCAGAACAACTTGTTACAAATGCATTGTAGTATTTTCTGTTGGAAAGGGGTAATTGCCATTATCCCTGTAATAGTCTCTGTGTTTGTTATCTTCACCACTACCCTCCTGATTTTGTGCCAGACACTCACATGTATGTGGTCTTAACATAGCCATCATATCGATAGGGTCAACCAAACAGTGAATATTTTTGCCTTCCCGAGCTTATTAATGAAGCCTTGTTTAACAGAGTGATTTATCTCTCTTAAACTATATGAACTTTTAGATGTTTCAAAATGACAAAGAAGAAAAATAATTGTCTTTGATCCTACAGGGTGGGGTTAGCTTCCGAGAGCAGCCTTTATAGAAGGTTAACCTTGAAGACCCAGAGGGTAAAAAGCTTTAACAAGCATGTAAAAAGCATTTTGAAACTGACTTTTTTTTTTGTAAGGAAGATGTGCTCAAAGAATTCTGAAGACATAATTGGTTTTGAAATAGCCCAAAGATTTGTAGAAGCTTTTAAGGTCATGTAGGAAGGGAAATAAAATCTGTTTTAACAACTGTTTGAACAAAGTCATTGATGTTAACTAAGAGTGGCTATAGACATGCTGGTGTTGCAGTGAATGGGAAGTACAAGGTACTCTGAATTTCCCGTTCCTCTACAATACTGTCTTGTCTGAAATAAAGTATTTGGGTCTTTGTCCACCCAATATGGGATCAGGAAGCCTATTTCTGAGGCAGGAGAGATGTAGAGGTTGAGGCTATTCACATGACTGTAGAAAACTGGGCTACCCTCTGCTAGCCTGATTTCCTACAACCGTGTGAACCACCAGGCTCAGCTGCGAACCCGGTGGTTCTTGAGTGGGTAACCCACTCAAGTAGCCTGCCCCTTAAACCGGGTTTGCGGAGCAAGTGCTCCGCAAACCTGGTTTTTGGGATAGTGATTAGCTGTGCTGCGGCTACTCACAAGTAGACACCTGGTGGGAGGCTGAAAAGCAGCCTCCCGGCTCGGGGGTCTCTCCAGTATGCCCTGCGCACCCGGTAGTTGTGTGGGCGGCCGATCCGGCTGCCCAGGGCTCCTGTCCTGCTCGTCTGCATGGAGAGTGGGCTTAGCCCACTCTCCCCGCAAAACCGCCAAAAGCGGATCTCACTAGTCGTGAGACCTGCCTCGTTGTATTTTAAATGAATCTGTGTGGTGAAGTAGTGGGGAACCCAAGAGACTTGTGTTTGCTGTTCACTCCTCCATGCTGCCATGTCTGATGCAACTTTGAGAGTACCTTTCCATGTTGTATATCCTTCATATTTTAACTGGAGGAAGATTGGCTTAAATTCTCAAATGGATGACTCTGGCATGCATTACACTAAATGCAAGAGAAAGTGGGCAATATACAAATACCCACGCATATAGTTGTGTGAAGGATGTGACTGTGTGTGTTTTGCTACATCTTGGGAGCTTGATGCCAGTTATGGCAAAACAAAGTTCTGTTTGAATTTTACAGATGATGGCATATATATTCTTCTTCATGAGGATACTCATAGAGTCTATTCCCACGACCAACCAAAATCGGGCTAAGGGAGCCCGGCCTGGTTTTGGCTAGTTGTGTGCCACCACAGGAGCTGCATGCCTCCCAGTGACCAGCCCTCTAAAATGCCCCACCAAAACAAGGTTAGCGGAGCGAGCTCTCCACTAACCCTGTTTTTGTGATCATGAGTTGCCATGGTGCGGCTCCGCACCGGGCTGACTCACCAGGAGATCCCCGACTGGGAGGCTCCCCAGAATGCCCACTGCCCCAACCGGCTCCATGATGGAGTCGGTAATTGTGTGGGCGGCCAATGCGGCCACCCAGGACAGGCTCTCTGCTCGTGTGCTGGGAGAGCAGGCCAAGCCTGCTGTCTGCCCAGAACCCTCTAAGGCTCTCCACATTGCTTGTGTAGAGAGCCTTACAAAGTATCCTCTCTCAGAGCAGTTTTGTTTCCTGTCTTTCTTTTCTCTTCGGTTGCATCATGAGATTCTGCCACCCTTTCCCATTTATGCACCCAGAGGGAAGCAATGTGTCTCTTGCTTCCATATTGATCATTGGTGGGTGATAGAAAGCATATCCTCCATTTTGTTCAGGGGGTGCTTGTGAGTTCCAGATGCTAATACCTAGGAAAATAAGTTCAGAGTTGACCACATGGTGAGTAGGAGTTGCTGTCAAGTGACCAGGCAAGAAGCTGTAGTAAAGTTCCTTTCCTTTCCTTTTTGGACTACAACCTTTTGGACTTTTTGGACTACAAATGACTAACATAGGCACTTGCAGGTGGATTAAAATTTATTAACATTTGTTACTTTTTTGATTTAAAATTTCAACAGACTGGAGATTTATGTTTTGGAAAGAGTGGAGTGGGAGGCAGATAAAAATGGCTGCCATCAAGAAATATTTCTACAGGATTGTGACAGAACCTCCTTTAATTCTCTTTCATTGTGATCCTTTGTAAGCTGCTGATCTTGGTCTAGCTTTCCGTTGTCTTTGTTCATAATTCTCGTTTACCAAGGTAGTTTCTGTCTTGTTAGGATGGGGATGGAAACCTAGTATTTGGAGAATGGCTGTCCAATTACAGAGTATGGGGCCACATGGCAGTTTTTAAAATGTTTCCTTTTGCACCGTGATGTTAACTGGCTGCATGTTGTAAGCTATGTAAGGTGTGCTATGATATTGCTATTGTTTTTATTACTGCTTTACTTTATAGCCCCAATAATATCTGAACATATTTCTGCATGTTTTTTTGCTGTTTCCTACTAACCTTGTTCTATCAGCTTGCTTGCTTATCTATCTATCTATCTATCTATCTATCTATCTATCTATCTATCTATCTATCTACACCAGCAACAGTTGCTGGAGGTACTGTGCTGGGGGTGGATAGGGCCAGTTACTCTCCCTCCAGGGTGAGCTATAATTGAGCAAAAGGGTTCAAAGAACACGGGCCCCCAGCTCCTGAGGGCCCTCCAGCTCCATCCCTCCCTATTTTCTTCATTATCTCCCTCACTCTGGGGGGCTGCCAGAGAAAGGGATGAACAGGGGCCCCCTCTACCCTAGCTATGTCTCTGTCTCCCCCTGTTAAATAAAGAGAATCACCATGTTAAAAGGTGCCTCTTGCCAAGTTAGCAGGGAATTAACCTTAAGATTTTTAACTTCCCTTTTAAATCAACTTTCTCAGTCTGGCATTCCAACTCAAAAGTGACTGGATGATGACACTGGACATTCCAAAGAGATCTTGTCACTTCAATGACTGTGGAGTTCATTGCCAAATCAGCACAATGACACCACAATGAGACCTTAACAAATGTGCTCCCTGTGGATATGAGAGGATTATTTTTCTTGGAGGACTTCAGGAGAGCCTTAAAGACCCACCTTTTTAGTCTGGCTTTTAATGATATCTAGTTTTAATTTTAAGCTGGTTTAAATGTTTTTATATTATTTTAATTGTTTTATTATGTCTTTTTAATTTTAATATAAACTGCCCTGAGCCACTATAAATTGAATGAATGAATGAATGAAATAACCCACTTTGAAGCATATTGATAACATTTTGCTTCTCCATTATTTGGGTTACTGTGTCATTGGACTACTACTACTATGAATACTGTTATAGCCTCAATTGGTCCCTTGCAACTGGATTTCATTCAGTCTGAAAAGTCCTGAGGGAAAACGAGTATCTTAAAAAATTTATGAATATGACTTTTGGGCCAAAGATGGTGGGGAAGAAATTGTTAACGTCTAACACCCACATTTGTTTTAGCTTAGGGATTGTGGAGGTAAGGAACAAGATTAAAAGGGGAACAAGATTAAAAAACAGGATTACAGAATAGTATGTAGGCAGCCCTTTTTCTGTTTTCTGTTCTGTTACTTGTAAAGGGGGTAAAGAGAAGCCCATTTACCCTCCCCTTCCATAATGTCCATCACTAAGTCCAGTAACTTTTTCAAGTGCCCATTGCCTGATTCCTACGTTTTTGGGCTGGCTCCTAGATCCAAAGAACATTTGTCAAGTTCTGGTAGAACGTATAGCTAGTTTTGGACTCACTGACAGGCTGTCCTTCAGTTCAACTTTGAGAAAGTTGTTTTGGCTCCAGTGTGCTTCTGTGTTTCCCAGACTGTTTCTGGTCTATATCAGCATTAAACGGTTTCAGTCATGATTGATCTTCCTGTAGCCCAGCATAATGTGGGCCCAATTTCAGTGGAGCACTTTGGTGCTTCCAAAAAGTAATTTTTTAAAATTGTGTGAATGCTGTAAGAGTTTGTACATACAGAACAGCGGGAGTTCTGACATCAGTTTTTTGATTGACTAAATTGGAGTTTCCCAGCTTTCTCACTGCTAAGGCACACCCTTTTCCGAATTAAGATTGAAGGCATGCTTTGTTCTTCCCCCAAAGCATTTAGAACAATGATGGTCATTATTTTTTTCAAGTGGGGACCACTTTGGCGAAAAACTTTGAATAGTAGGGCCATTTCCCATTGTGCTGACCTCTGTGCAGTGCTGCATTTTCCTTAGCATCAGGAGGGGCCTTCTATCAAACTCCAGCATTGTCTTGGGAAGTGCACACAGAGTGTTGGGAAGTATATACCTTCCCAGCTCTGTCCCCATATAACTGAGGAAAACACTGGGAAGGACTACACCTTCAAGCACTCTGAGCGTACCTTCCAAGATGATGTTGGGGCTTGAGAGGACTCATTTTTCCTTAAAGAAGCCCCACAGCACTAGGAAAAGTGCAGCAGTGCATGGTGGGGACAGTCACAAGGCTTTGGCTGAAGCTTTGCAGATGCCTTCTAAATTTTTCAGTGAGCTGTACTTAGGGTCAGTGGGAGCTGCCATTGGCTTTCAGGCCTTGCAGTGAGGAATACTGGCTTAGAATGTGAAAGAGAAAAAATTGCCCACCTTCAGAGGAGCCACTTGTTCTGTTCTGCATGACTCACTGGGCTGGTTCAGCTGTCAAGTGCAGCAAAGGTTAACCCTTGACATCACATGAATGTCTCAGCCCAGTGGAGATCATAGTTTCCACCCCACCCATGTGCAAGCTGGAAGAACTCTGCTTCTGATTTCGGTCAGGGACAAGACAGAACTGGTCATAATGTCTGAACTAAACCATGAGATAAAACACAATGTGAACCAAAGATTTATTCAGATTGTGATTTATTTCAAGCACTTTAGTAAGAATAAGCCAGAATTGGTTAGTTAGGACTAGGGATGTGCACGGAACCGGGTGGGGGAAGTTCGAAGGTGGGGGGAGTGACTTTAAGGGTGGGGGAGGGTGCACTTATCCCTCCCTCCGCTTCATCCCCACCGGCGCTCCATTAGCAAAGGGTCTGTCAGAGTGGCAGCATAACTCCCTGCTACACTGTTGCCTCGTCGGACCCCACATCACCGGAAGTACCTGATGCGTGCAGGCAGGCTGCTGTCCTGACAGGCCCTTTGCTAATGGAGCACTGGCGGGGGGAAAGCGGAGGGAGGGGTAAGTACACCCTCCCTGCCCTTAAAGTCAACCCCCCTGCCTTCAAATCAGTGGAACCGCCGGTCCTTTGAACCGGTTCCATGCACATCCCTAGTTAGGGCATCATGACTGACCTGACTTTCCCCCCTAACTACAGTTTGGAAGTAGTGTGGGTAGAGGAAGGGAGGAGCATGCACTCCTGGGTTTGAGAGATGGTGTACAAAGCCAAGGCTTACTCTTGGCTTTTTGTGATCTTTGAACCCACCCACTGAAGTTCTGAGTGTGCCTCTTGAACAGAAGGAGGTAGGTCTAGATTGCAGACACACACAGAGCTGACAGCGATCTGGGATGAGGCTGTAGTTCATTGGAAGAGCAGATGCTTTACATGGCAGGAGCTCCCAAGTTCATTTCCTGATATACAGGCATAGCAAGGTTGGAGAGGGCCCTGGGATAAGAATTGAAGGTGACCCCATCCCTTCTACCTTCACCAGGCCGCACTGGTGGGCAGTGCTTGCTTGTTGGGACATGAGTGCTGCTGGCCCACTGGATGGGCATGCTCAGCCCCAACTCCATGCTGGCCGCTCTCCGGTTGAGCTGATGCAGCCTGATGACATCACTGAGCCGGCACAGTTACTCATGCCAGCTTAATGAGGTAGGGCTGCACTAATGCCAGTGAGAACAGGCAGCCCCTTTGAGGCAGGCCTCTTTTTGCTGGTATCAGGACAGTTCTGTCTCACTGAACCAGAAGCGTGGCTGGTGTGAGTCCGGGCGCAGTACCCAGTGCAGGGATTCAAGAACCCCCACCTGTCCTGGTATCTCCAGATGAGGCTTGGAAAGGTCCCTGTCTGAAACCCTGGCAACAGTTCAGTTGGTACAGACAATGCAAAGCCAGATAGCCCAACAGTAAAAGGTACCTTCCTATGAGAGTAGATAATTCTGCTGCATCTCTGTATCAGGAATAATTAAATGATCCGGTTGCTACTAGTGCAGAGATGCAACACGTTACCTGCTTCCAGTAGAGGCTTATTGGAAGGACGAAAGATAGCCCCCACTGTCAAAAGAGTATTTTGGGGCTCACAGGAGCCTTTTAGTCCCCCCCCCCCGTGACACCCCAGTGTACCTCAATCTATACTTTCCGGAATTATCCTGCCCTGCCAAAATTAACTTCTACTGATAGATGGTAATGATGTCTCATCAGCCATTTGTATCCCCTATTTGTGTACATTTCACTGGTGCAAATGAGTGGTTATGGAAATAATCTGTGATACTGAGAGAAACGAGAACAACACTTTTGATTTGAGTGCATTTTACATTCTTTTCAGGTAATATGATTTGTTTCCATTTGTTTATACTGTTCAGTTCAATTCAAATTGTATTTGTTTTCAGCCATAAGCTACGCTAGATTCATATACATTTTTCTATGATTAGAGGTGACAAAGCAATAACATGAATATTATAAAATTAATTCAAGCAAGCCATACATTCACATCCCATAAAAAACATTTATCTGAATAGCAGTTTAGCACAGGAGTGTTCAAAAATTGGTCTTGCTTTGACCAGGGCTAATGTACAAGTAGCCACTCTCTGGCTGACCATGTTTTCAAAGCAAATAATGGGGCCATTCACACGATTAGCAAAAATCAAGCTAGGAGAGCCTAGCCCAATTTTTGCTATACATGAGAGCTGAGCCCAGTGGTTCCAGAGCAGGTAACCCACTCGGGAACCCCTGGTAAAAAACCAGGTTTGCAACCTGGTTTTTAGAATTGTGAGTAGCTGCAGTGCAGCTTCACACCGTGCCGTGCCTACTCATGAGTAGACCCCCGGCCAGGAGGCTTAAAAGCAGCCTCCTGGCTCAGGGGTCTCCCTAGTATGCCCTGCACGCTAACGCAGGGCATACTGGGGCTTGCAGGGGCCATGCGGCCCCTGAGCTCCCCAGCTCCCGCCGGTTCCGTCACGGAGCTGGCAATTGTGTGGGCGGCCGATCAGGCTGCCCAGGGCTCCCTCTCCGCGCTCACCCTGCAGAACCGGGTCTCACGGATTGTGAGACCCGGCTCAATCTCTTTTTGTGAGTTTGACCAATGTTTGTATTCCTTCAACAATTCTCTGGTAATAGGGCCACAGATAAGTTGTGCAGCAAATCCTTGATTTCCCTGTCTCCACAGATGTAATACTGCAAAGCTTCTTACAATCTGCTGTATCTCTTACTGAAAACTGTGGATGCTGTGAACAGAAATCTGAGAAGGGGAGCGAGCTTTTCTTAGTGTATTTATTCAAAGCAACTATATAACTATTTAATATTCAAGGGATATTTTACATATTTTTTAGAGTTCCTGTATTTCTTTGGTGGGGGGAGGGATAAAATAAAACTGTTGGGCACCCCAGATGCTTTTCAAAAAGCTATTTACAGGTGAATAATGTCCCCTTAGTTGCTCTATGTACTGTAAGAGGGCAATGCCAAATAGCTTCCTGGTAATGCAACCTGAAGGGAACACAGTGTGCCAGTTTGTAAAGAGAACATTTTGGAAGGGACTGTATTTCAGGTCCGGATCATTTCTGGAGTAAGAGGAAGGATAAAAGCAAACCTTCCATACTCTGGATTTAGTAGCATAATTTCCTGTTGTAGCGACATAATTGCTATTTGTACTCACAATGGCCTAAAATTGTGGTGTTATAACATCCTAATGAAGCTGGCACTTTACAGAGTAGCAGAAGCTACAAAAGAAAGAAACATCAGGCCTATGCCCTCAGGAGCTTACAAACTGAGTCTTGACAGGGAGTGGAGGAAAGGGCTAACCTGTAGTTCTTTTTTGGTGCAACTTTCTTCCTTAATGGATATTCTCCTGTTATACTTGTTGTCATGTTAAAGGTTTCCCAAAATAATAGGTGGCTTCTTGCAGCCAGAATCAACCTGAAGACAAAGAAAACACAAGTTCTTTTTCAAAGAGAAAAAGAATATATGTCAGCCTAAAGGTTTACTTAACAGTAAACTTAGCAGGTTTTGTTTTGTTTTTAAATTCAATCTTGAAATTGTTCCTTGTAGAATTTAAAAAAGAGCAGAAATGCCTGCTGATACCCCAAACAGAAGCCCCATGTTGAGTTTTCCTCTCCCATAATGTGAAGTCACCTTCTCCCATATTGCATGTTCCCCTGACCCCACAAGCCATAGCCAGTGATGCAGATACATGGATGTGCCCAGGGTAATGATGTCATAATGTGGGGTGAGATTAACTAGACATTTGGAGTGAGAAACATGGCATGGGATTGCCTTATTATGTGCAGCTCTGCCCTAATAAAGATATAGATTAGGGAAAGATGTCAAATGCAGTAAAATGATTAATAACTGGACAGGGGAGGAAAACAGTATCCCCAGCGTTTTCCCTTGATTGTTTCTTTGTGCTTCTTTCTTGATCTTTTGATTTATTTATTTTTTTTGTCAGTTCCCACAGAAACAGAGATGTGGTTTGGATCTGCAAAGATTTTGTAAGTGGGGGCCCTGTGTCATCTCATAAAGAGTCCTTTCAGTCATCACTTAATTGGCCTTTTTCTTTTTCTTTTGGTCCTCATACTAAGAGGTCAGAGTTAGGCATTCTCCAGGAGTATTTCTCCTACCGAATTTCTCCTAAAAAGAGAATATTTAAAGTATTCAATATTGTACTGCTGGAGACATAATTATCAGGTTCTTCAGTTTTCTCACCTGAAGGGCTGGTGATGTAGCAGGCCCATGTTTGCATTTTGAGAAGTATCCCCTGCCTCTTGCTCTCTCATGGATAAAGGTGGGTTTTAAGTTGTCTTCTTTTCCTTGGAGACTAATAAAACGTACAGGCAGAATCCTAGGAAACTGCAGCATCTGCTGCTGGTGAGCTATTCAAAGGCAGGCAGATTGACTAGGAGAGAAAGGTCAGAGTGTAGGGATTGTGTGGTAGTACTTGGGGCAGGAAGGGAGCAACAAGAATTGTTCAGTCAGTGTCAAATTCCAGTATGTCCTCTGCAGCAAAAACAACAGAGAGGCTTGAGGCATCTTAAAGACTAACACATTTATGGTATAAGCTTTTGTGGACTGGAGCTCACTCCATTTGACCTTTGCCACAAGACACTTTTTGTTCAGACAGTGTGTTTCTTCTGATGTGCCATCCCTATGCAATTTAGCAGAGGAGTGGGAACTGAGTGAAGAAAGCAAGCTACTCTTATTTTCCCGTCAGTAATAAAGGTCATTCTTGAACCATACATTCACATATTTATTTGTGTGTTTATTTATTTATTTATTTAGCATGCCTCAGGCACCATTTTTAGTCTTTGGGTGAATCTATTGAGATATTTTAACAGAGGACTGTAGAGGTGGCTTATATGGATGGGAATTATTACAAATTTGAGGATGAGATTCAGTTTAGGGCATTTAATATTATGATTAAATGTGGGAGGAAACTAATAGCTTCAAAGATTGTTGTGTTGATATTTAATGGTACATCAAATTGTTTCTTTTGTTGTTTGTTGTTTTTTATGCTCTATTTTGAGTCTTTTGACCATAATAAACTGACTATTCCTGCTGATATAAGAACATCAGTAGCATATATGTGGTAATAGCTGCAGAAATGCTGGGATGTGAGGAACTGGGGGCTGCAGCCTAGTTCTTGCTGAAGTGGCAAACCAGTGTCTGGGCTGGACCACTTCCAGATGCAGATGAGACTTGCCTGATAGAGTGTTCCTCCATTCAAAATATTCCCTTCACATAGAAAACTAGATGTTGTGGAGAATGGGTCTTGTCTAGCCTACTTCCTGACATGCTGGTTTTCTATGCCAGTGTTTTTCAACGTTTTTGGAGTCAGTGTTTCTCAACGTTTTTGGAATACATTCTTTATGCGCAATTTCCTGGACCAGCAGTTATTAAAGGGTTTGCCCCCCTTGCTCCCACCCCCAGGCATCCTCCCCTCAAAAAATTTTTTTGGACCAGCGGGGGTTGCTGCCACTGGGAGCTCTCCAGAGCTCATTTCCAGGCAGCCCTCACTGCTGGATAACGTTCACTTCAAGGGAGCGAAATGAACATTATCCAGCAGCGAAGGCTGCTTGCCTAGAAATGAGCTCCAGAGAGCTCACACAGGTTCTGTGGATCCCGGGCCCCACCCCTCTGTGCGTGATGTCATAATAATAATAATTTATGATAATGTAAATGAATGTTATCCAGCAGCAAAGGCTGCCTGGAAATGAGCTCTGGATAGCTCCTGGCGGCAGTCCCTGCCGGCCTGAAATTATATTTTGGTAGGGGCGGGGAGTGGTTATTAGTGATGCCTCACGGACTGGGACCGGTCCATGGACCAGTGGTTGAAAAACACTGTTCTATGCATAAGAATGTTCTTTGTGGAGGAACATTCTGTCATGTGAGACTTCACCTGCAGCGTGAAGTGATATGGCCCTGATAAAGGTTTATCACTTCAGCAAGAACTAAGTCTAAGAAAAGTACCCCTGAAGGAAGAGTGAGAAAAGTAAAATGCATACTTAAGCCACTGTGCTAGCACAATCTCATTTTCAGCTGGCTGGAGCTGCCTGGCCATATTTGTCTTTTGTTACAGCTTCATGGACATCCAAGATCACATCTTAAGAGCTCTCCTGATTCAGCACTGGTGTTTTCTGGGTCCAAGAGCGAATGGGTAGCAGGGAAACGAAAGGGAAAATCTCTCCTTTTCCTGGTGAATTTTCCATGGACTCCCCACTTGTTCCTAATAATTAATGATAAGAACACAATCGTATATGCATATATAGTGCAAAATGTTTTGAATTTATTAGGGTTGTGCAGTCACAAGTCAAAGATGGTTCCCTGTCCCCACAAAGGGCTCACAGTCTAAAAGGAAACACAAGGTAGACACCAGCAACAGCCACCGGAGTGATGCTGTGCTGGGGTTGAATAGGGCTCCTTGCTTTCCCCATGAAAAAATAAAAGAGAATACCCACTTTGAAAGGTGTCTCTTTGCCTAGTTAGCAGTGCTGTATCTGGGGAGCTCTTAAAATGTGGTCTTGGACCTCCATGGAGTCAGTGGATGTGGAGACACTTAGGAGCCATAGCTGCATCCCTTAAAAGAACTGCACAGTCCATAATGCACTGTTCTGGCTGCTGAGGTTCTAAACAGCTTAAAGGAACAACACTGGCATTTTAAAACTGAAGCTGCAACAGAAGATAAGTATGACCAGGCAGCTCCAGCCTGCTGAAGAGGACATTGCGCTGCTGTCAACAGGTGTTATGATCTGGTAGTAACTAGAACTGTGAATAAGGGGGAATGTCCAATCCAACCTGGTTCAGTCAGTTTAGCTTGGGGTCATGTTGCCCCCCCCCCCCCGACAATTTTTACTGTCTAAATGCGTCAGATCAGATTTGACATTTTTTTGAGTGCACAGGCTTAGTATTTATATTTGCAACACTATCTTTGAAGGTAATGTACAATTAAAAAAGACAAGCAATTTAAAATGCCATATTTTAGTATTTCCTTCACTGGGTTTCTTTCTATATTAAAAAACAACAACACTTATTTGTTACTTTATGCAAATATGCAATATTTTCCCCTCTCTTTCTTTTCCAGCCAGAAGAGCTTGCTTCAAATTCTCACACATTCAAGAGCAAGAACTTCAAGAAACCCAGAGCTTGCAATACCTGCAAACAAATCATTGACCAGCAAGGCGTTTCATGCAGAGGTGAGTGCTACTGATTTGCTCTCCAGCTTACATATGGCCGTGGATTAGCACAGGCTTTTAAAAATAGTTTCCAAGTGGCTAAGAACTGATCTTGGCATTTGTCCTGTTCAATGTGCATACATTGACTTGTGCACACTTGTACACAAGGAGGCCCCTCTTAAGTGTGTGTGTCCCCCCCAAAAATGATGTGGGCGTATTGGATGAACAAGGCTTTCCTGCATATGAATATACATGTGTAAGCTCTGGTTCAGAATATATGTCCTGTAGGCTGTGGAAGGATAGAATGTACATGCTGATGTCTTGCGTGAACTGGCCTTATGTGGGGAAAATGGTGGATTATTTATGTAATGAATTATATTCTACCTCTCCCATAAACACAGATGAGAAGGCTTAGGTAATATTGCCTGCAATGAGGAAATGACCCTGTGTTTATTAGGACCCAGAGAATGTGTTATATTGAGTCAGACCATTGTCCATCTAGCACAAGTACCATCAGAACTAACTCTCCAGGGTTTCAGACAAGGCTGAACCACTGAAAACCACTCCAGGGTTTTCTCCAGGTAGGGCCCTGCTCTACCTGGAAATGCTGATACAGAACCTGGGACCTCCTGCATACAAACCATGTGCTCTTCCCCTGAGCTATGGACCCTCCTGTCCTGATGTTCAAGTAATCCACTATTTTGGGTACCATTCTGTCAATTCAGTTCAGTTAAATAGGTATGATCATTCAAAAATATGCAGGGCCATCCTTCCCATTATTCGGAGTGTGTGTGAGGCCAGTCTGCTGCAGCATGTGCAACCTGTACTGCTCTTAGCACTTTGTCTTTGTCCTTTGCAACTTGTAATTCTCCTCATGTAGTGCGAGGATGGTGAAGGCTACCAGATAATGCACACATTGGGAAGGTACAAGTTCTGAAAAAGAAAAGACACTTGTTTTTGTCAGGCGTGTGATATGCTGAAATTGGGACAAATCTGATATCCCTTATCTGGGCTAGAGGCAGAAAATGAGAAGTGAGCTGCAATGGACATTTTTGTATGGGTACAATGTATATAGGAAAGCATGGAAGAGAGGCATAACAACAAAAACAAGGGGCTTTCAAGTTGAGATAGATTATAACAATAGAATGGTTGCTATGTTTTTGAAGAGGTGCACCCTCATCCTTTCTCCAGAGTAGCTTGAGTGGGTTTCTTTCTCCTATCTTGAAATTTCAGGAGAATTTTTGCAAGTGACTCTAAGGACAAAATTGAACTGGCAGGTATGGGTTTATCCAACTCAAGGTTTACATAGGAACATAGGAAACTGCCTTATACTGAGTCAGACCATTGGTCTAACTAGCTCAGTATTGTCTTCACATACTGGCAGTGGCTTCTCCAAGGTTGCAGGCAGGAATCTCTCTCAGCCCTATCTTGGAGAAGCCAGGGAGGGAACTTGAAACCTTCTGCTCTTCCCAGAGCGGCTTCATCCCCTGAGGGGAATATCTTGCAGTGCTCACACATCAAGTCTCCCATTCAGATGCAACCAGGGCAGACCCTGCTTAGCTATGGGGACAAGTCATGCTTGCTACCACAAGACCAGCTCTCCTCTCCTCTTGTCAGTTTGTCACTGACAAGCAAAGTGGCAGGGTAAGAGGAGAGATTTTCAGGAAAAAAGTGTGGGTAGGTGCTTAATCCATGCCCCACCAACTGCTTTTCCTCTACAGCCTTGTGGTCCCAGGTGTTTTTCCTATTCAGGGATGACTGCAAGGGGTAGCAGATACTTCCCTCAAAATATCTTCCCTCCCCCTTTCATTTCCGCATTCACCAGACTGGAAACTTCCAGCACAGTTGTGGTATATTAGGGTTCTGTAGCTTAAATTAAATTCACCGATTTCTCTACTTGAGAACAAGGAGTAGAACCCAGTGCAGTTAGGTAGGTAGAAGACTTCTTCAGCCTCCCAAGAGTCAGGCCAGCACCTGGCCAGGAACTGGGCTGGGTGTGACCATGTGTGCAGGGTTATAAGTCCTGTATAATTATATATTATAATAATATATAATATAATAATATTATAATTATATATTATAAAACCTTTAGTGAAGTATTGTCCCAACCATTACAATGGACAGTGAATGAAATTATGATGAAAGGTTGGTTTCCTGAGTCATGGAGGCAGGCGACTATTACACTAATACCAAAACCCGGTCAAGATACATCTTTGGTTAAAAATTATAGACCAATCTCCCTGCTTAATAACGATTACAAACTATATGCTTCTATACTTGCTAAAAGAATGGAGGGGGTCTTAGTAGAGTTAATTCATGAATCAGGTGGGATTCTTACCTAAAAGGCAAATAAAGGATAATGTACGAACCGCCTTGAATGTACTAGAATACTATGAAAAACATAATGATAAACAACTGGCCATGTTATTTTTGGATGCAGAGAAAGCATTCGACAATATCTCCTGGCAATTCATGGTGAAAACTTTGGAAACTGTAGGGTTTGGAGTTAATTATATAAGGGCGATTGGGTCTATATATTCTGAATAAAAAGCAAATATTAAGGTTAATGGAGAACTTACAGATTATTTTAGTATTAAAAAAGGTACTAGACAATGTTGTCCCCTATCCCCATTATTGTTTATATTGGTTTTGGAAATTATGTGTAGAATGATAAGGGAAGAGACTAAAATACAAGGATTGACAATAGGGACACAAAGGTATAAATTAAGAGCCTTTGCAGATGATATAGTGTTATTTTTACAAGATCCTTTAGAATCAATTGATACACTATTGGAGATATTAGAATCATATGGGAACCTGGCAGGATTCTATATAAATAAAGACAAGACAAAGGTATTAACTAAAAACATGAACAACAAAGACATTGAAAGATTTGCTTTGAGATCCAGTTTTAAAGTGGAAAAAATGGTAAATTATCTAGGCGTGATGCTTACCACAAACAATGCATTATGCAGTGTTACTCAACCATTTTGGAGTCAAGGACCGCTAAATTTTTTGTGCGGAGTTTCAAGGACCGCTACATTCTTCGTGTACAGTTTCCCACTTAATATCAATCAATTAATTAAATCAAAGTGAAATTAATTAAAATGAATTTAATTAAAATTTAACTTTTGAAGTTCTGGCAGGCCAAGATTAATTTAAATTAAAATAAATTAATTGAATTAAATATTCTTATAAAATAAATACAATAAAATCTGTACAAAAACCATAGCAATAAAATGCATTGTTCTTTAAATAAAATGCTTTCTCTCCCTGCTGCTTCCCCCGCTCCCTTCTGCTCCCGTCTGTTCCCCATTCTTCCCCGATCTTCAAAACCCCTGAATGCCTGGAGAATTTTGTTGCAGGATAGGAAGGGAGCAAGAGAGGTTATTTTGTGGGCGAAGAAACTGGAGATAAATTAATGGGAGAGAGAAACAACCTGGAGCACCCAAAGAAAGTGAGGTTACAAATGGAACAGCTATATTCCTAAAACAGCCAGCCAAAAAGATTGACAAGCCTGGGAGCTTCCAGTAGCTCCAGAGCTACCGAATGCCACCCTGCACTTGGCGGATGGGTGGGAGGATATACATGCATAAAACCCAAATCTGGTCGTCCACTATGGGAAGCAGAATATTAGACCTTTACTGGATCCAGCAAGGCTTTTATTGTGCACATATTAAAGGTAGACAGACGTGTTCCCAGACTTAGAAGGCAAAAAGCATCTTAAGGACTCAAGTGGGGAGCTTATGAAGAAGAAGGATCTCTTTGTATCTTAAAGATATCAGGACTGAAAATACCTTTGGATTATATCTTTGCCATGCGTGTCTTTGTATGTTATTTGCTGTGTCACACCCTTGTTCCCTTAGTAAGACCATTAGTGTAACAGTGCCCTGGCTCCAGTTGTCTGCCAAACGTTGAATTGCATTGCAAATCAACCTGAGTTTATCACTTACCATTAACTGTTCAAAGGCAACAGTGGAACATGACTTCCAGCAACCTCTTGGAAATTCTGTCAGAGTCCCCGCTCTGCAGCGCTTGCTCTCCCCGCCGGGCTCCCTCCCTCCCCATCATTTTTGCCCACCGGCTTTTCTGCCAGAGCTCGCTGCTGCTGCACGGCAGAGGGGATGGCTGTGGGGGTGAGTGAGCCTTCTACCCAACCCCGCTGGTGGTGGCGGCAGCTGATACAAGAGCGACGCCGTGGCCTGCTGTCTAGCCCGGCGTCACTTCCTAACTGCGAGGCACGCCTGCGCAGTTAAGTCTATTAACTGCGCAAGCGCACGTTGCAGTTAGGAAGCAACGCCAGGCCAGACAGCAGGCCACGGCGTCACTCTTGTATCAGCCGCCGCCGCTGCCGCTGCCGGGGTGTGTGGGTAGAAGGCTCACACATACCCCACAGCCATTTCCTCAGCCACGCAGCAGCAGCGGTGAGCCCTGGCAGAAAAGCCAGTGGGCAAAAATGATGGGGAGGGAGGGAGCCCGGCGGGGAGAGCAAGCGCTGCAGAGCGGGGGCAGGGAGGGAAAGCTGCCGGTGGCAGGAGGAGGCACGGACCGGCACTCAACTCGTCACGGACCATCACCGGTCTGCGGACCGGCGGTTGAGAAACACTTCATTATTTTTTCAAAATAATTATATCAAAACCTGGAAAGAAATAAAGATGGATTTGAGTAGATGGAATAGACTGAATTTATCATTAAGTGGAAGAATTGCCATTATTAAAATGAATGTTCTTCATAAAATGTTATATCTCTTCCAGACAGTTCCAATAATAAATTCAATGTCAATTTTCGTCCAATGGCACAAAGATGTAAGGAATTTTGTCTGGCAAGGCAAAAAACCAAGGATAAACTTTAAAAATCTAACAGATGATAGGAAGAGAGGAGGATTTGCACTACCAAATTTTAAGTTATATTTTGAAGCGATATGCCTAACCTGGATAAAAGAATGGATTACATTAAAAAATCCAAGATTGCTGGGTTTGGAAGGATTTGATTTAAGATTAGGGTGGCATGCATATTTATTTTATGACAAGGTAAAAGTAAATAAAGAATTTTTAAATCATTATGTTAGAAAAAGTCTATATATAGTATGGATGAAAAATAAATTTTTGTTAGAAGCAAAAATCCCACTTTGGGTATCTCCATTGGAAGTTATATCTAGAAAACAGAAAAATATGCAACAATCTTGGCCCATGTATCGACAATTGCCCATCCCTCAAGGTGTAAAATACAAACTTAAAAAGTTAGAACATATGCAGGATTGGAATATCTCTTGGTTCCCATACCATCAAATCAATGCTTTATTTAAGCAAGACTGTAAAAAGGGTTTTAACCTACTAAAGTCAGAATTTGAACTACAGTTGTGCGATAAGGAAGAAAAACTCATTTCCAGGATGTATGGCCTATTACTATTGGAAGACACAAGAACGGAGGTAGTAAAAACCTCAGTGATTAAATTCCCCTGCTCACTGGGCAAAGAGGCACCTTTTACCGTTGTGATTCTCTTTATTTAGCAGGGGGAGAGTAACTGGCCCTATTCACCCCCAGAACAGTACTTCCAGTGACTGTTGCTGGTGTGTGTCTTATGTTTCTTTTTAGAATGTGAGCCCTTTGGGGACAGGGAGCCATCTTATTTGTTTGTTATTTCTCTTTGTAAACCGCCCTGAGCCATTATTTGAAGGGCGGTATAGAAATTGAATTATTATTTCTTGTTTACACAGTCAGACAGGTGTTATTGACTGGTTTGTTTTATCCAGACATCGAGTCCTTCCCAAGGACCTGGGATGCCAGAATTTTATTGTCAATGGTTATAGATATCATCGCAGAATATAGGCTGTTCCCAGTAAAGCTGCTTTTTGTAATTGGCTGATGGTGATTTCTGTGGCCCCTATGGTGCTGGGGTGCTCTTCAAGTTGTTTTGGAATTGTACCCAGGGCGCCAATTACCACTGGGATTATTTTGGTCTTTTTCTGCCACAGCCTTTCAATTTCAATTTGTAGGTCTTTGTATTTTGTGATTTTTTTCTATTTCTTTTTCTTCTATTCTGCTATCCCCTGGTATTGCTATGTCGATTATTTTGACTTGTTTTTCTTTCTTCTCGACTACAGTGATATCTGGTGTATTGTGTGGCAGATGTTTGTCTGTTTGTAGTCGGAAGTCCCATAATATTTTTACATCTTCATTTTCTTCAACTTTTATTATTATTATTATTATTATTATTATTATTATTATTATTATTATTATTATTATGGCCCAGGACCTTGGTTATAACATTGATCTGGAAAAATGGGAAAAACTTTGGATAAAAGATATAAAATTTACTGCGTGCTCTAATTTAAAGGAAAAGATTTTGAAAATGATGTACAGATGGTATCTTACGCCCAAAAAGCTGTCCGTAATCTGTAAGAATATGTCAAATAAATGTTGGAAATGTAAGAAAGAAGAGGGTTCCTATATACATTTATGGTGGACATGTAATAAATCGAGAGGTTATTGGGACTTAATATATAACGAGCTTAAAAAAGTATTTAAAACGACTTTTCCCAAGAGTCCAGAATCAATACTATTAGGTATTGATAACAATGCTCTCCCGAGGAAATATTGGACCCTCTTCATGTACTTAACAGCGGCAGCAAGACTGACATTTGCGTGCAAATGGAAATACAGTCAATGCCCGTCTAAAGAGGATTGGATTCTTAAAGTACTAGAATTGGCAGAAATGGCGAAATTAACATCACTACTAAGAAATAAATCTGAAGATTTTAAAAAAGAATGGGACCCTCTTCTTGTCTATTTAAAAATACATCACAAAATGGATTTTTGTCAGGCTTTTGAGGGCTAACAACAGATGTTTCAAAAACACCCCAAAGCTGTTTTCTGCATGAACTATTGGGGAGAGAATGTTTAATCTATAGGCAAGATCCGGTTATTGTTAACAACACTTGTTCCAATGATGAGATGGAAGTCTTTATTATGTGTGTTTTTGAGTGCTTGTATCGTTTGTGTTTGTCCTTTTGTATTGTGAAAATTGAATAAAAAGTATAAGGTTAAAAAAAAAAAAAATCCTGTAGATCTCAGCTGGCCTGGTATTGATCTCTCTCCCCAGCCCAGTTTTTCCTGCCACATGGTCTTGGATAGGAAGAAAAAGGATTTCCCCCTGGCAGAGTGATTTGTGGGGGTGGGACTCAGATGAAAGCTTAGCATGGAGTTGACCACCCCTGCCATTCTTTTATTTGGTTCCAAATTATGCCTCGTGAGTGATTTTTCATTTGTTGGAGCTCAGTGACACATATAGTAATTGTGTGTAACATGTAGTTAGCCCCTCAGAAGCAATTTAAGGTGTAAGTGATGTACTCTTACAGTCATAAAAGGTGCCTTGCTATGTCAGATCAAGATCCACTTTGTTCAGCATTATTTGCAAGAACTCTAGTAACCCCCAGGTGCTAAGTGGTCCATCAGAAAGTAACCAGTGGTCCATCTGTGGATCCCAGCCTACTTTCTGCCCACCCCTATTCTGGAGCACATTGCTGGTTAATATAGAGCAGGGCTGCTCAACTTCAGCCGTCCAGCTGTTTTGGACTACAGCTCCCATAATCCCCAACCACAGTGGCCAGTAGTCAGGGATTATGGGAGTTGTAGGCCAACATCTGCAGGAGGGCCAGAGTTGAGCAGCCTTGATACAGAACAGCATTGAAGCGGCTTGGCAAGCACCACATGCTGGGCACACAAATGCCGTGCATATGCAGAGGCCAGATGTGCCGTTTGTGGGGCAGCAACCATGTGGGATGCCGGGCGGGGCACTACTGCTCCTGGCAGCTTTCAGGTGCCAGTGGTAGCAACGGTAAGAACTTTCAAAGGTACCTCTCGCCGCTGCCACCACTCTCATTGACTGCCTTTGCACCACATGTGTACTGAATGTGCACCCTAGAATAAAACACAGAGCAGCACACATTGCTGATAAGTCTGACTTGTCTGCTGAAGTTGAAAGGATTCCCCGAAGATGGCTTGAAGATCACTGGTCTGTGTGAGAACTCAAAGTTATTTAAAACCTTCATTGCCAGTTCTCCTCCTAGTTCAAATCAACTTCAGAAGGAATGAAAGTGAAATTTTAAGGTTATAATATTGAGCCCTGGATCTTTAATATAGACACCGAGAAACATCAAGACTTGGTACAAAACTGCAATAGTCAGTTTTGTAAGCTATAATGTACTTTTGGTAGTGGTATCATGGGGAGAGCACACTGTTATTTGTGTTGCGTTAAGAATATTCTGAAATTGTAAACAAGTGCCAAAGTGGTTTTAAATGACCCCTTTTTTGAATGGGTACTAAAGTCAGTAATGACAGGTTGGCATTGTAAGTAGTCATCAGAGCACAGTTAGGGTGGTATTGTTTTGGCAGGCAAATTCAGGTTTTCAACAGAAAATCCACAAGGAATTCCCTCTGTGGGTGGCTTATAAGAGAGTCCTAAGATGTATAGTGAACTTTCTTTTAAGGTATGCTATGGACCTCAGAACCCTGATCATAGGAAAGCTGTGCTGGATCAGAACAAAAGTCCATCCAGTCCCACATCCTGTTTCCTATAATGTCCAGCCAGGTACCTCCAGGAAGCCTGAAAAGGCAATATCCCTCTCCCTGTTTGCTCCCCATAAAATGGTATTGAGTAGCATGCTGCCTCTGAACCTGTAGGTCCATATGCCTATTCTGGCTAATAGTGACTGATATAGGGAATAGGTATGTGGATTGGTCTAATCTACCCTGTTTAGAGCCAGTGGCCATCACCACATCTTGTGGCAGTGAATTCCACAAATTAGTGATATGTTGTGTCAAATTCTTAATTTGTTAATCCAGCCAGTCAGTTTCATTGGGTGACTCTGAGCTCTAGTAGTCAGAAGGTGAAACACTTCTCTCATTTTTCTTTTCTCCACACCATGCATAATTTTATAAAGCTGACCTTCTATCCTCATCTTCTCATTTAGTCTGTGTTGGGTATAGGGTGGGCATTAACTTCTTCAGCTTGAATGGCTCTCCTCTATTCCAGGAGAGGGTGGTATCAATTATTTCTCTTATTGGAAAGATGCACTAGAGTAATGTTTGAGATCTCCCAGATGAGCTCGTTTTGCAGCAGTGATGATGCATATTTCATTTTGGTGGGACTGATTTCAGGCTTGTAAATAAGCAGTTGCCTGTCTGAAGGACAGCCTTGAGTTGAACTTCTCCAGGCAGGGAAGTTTGGGTTGACTGGAAGATTGTTTGTATTTCTGCCCACCTTAGCTCATTGATATGCCATTGATCACACTGTCATTTTTAGGTAGATAAAGATTTCTTTGGTCTATAATTATTTGTAGATTTATTTGCACGGCTAGTACAAATGCCTCAGTGAAGAATTTGCTGTTTTGTGTGTGTGTGCTAAAATTGGAGGGACCAAAGAGTGGGGCAAACCTATTCAAATGAATCATCTCCTGAATGCACAAAGGATGACCACTGCCTAGTACAGGGACGGGCAGCTTGCTCCTCCGTTCCAAGAGCCACAGGAACAACAAACATGAGTACCTGTGGTTTATATTTTGTGGAGCAGAACTGATACTATTTGCATATTGATACTATTTGCATATTGATTGTATGAACACAATGGATTCCAACCCTATGTTGTGGGTGCTCTGACCCTGACATCTTTCCAGTAAGAGGAGAGCTGGTCTTGTGGTAGCAACTGACTTATCCCCTTAGCTAAGCAGGGTCTGCCCTGGTTACATTTGAATGGGAGACTAGAAGTGTGAGCACTGTAAGATATTCCCCCCCAGGGGATGGATCCACTCTGGGAAGAGGAGAAGGTTCCAAGTTCCCTCCCTGGCATCTCCAAGATAGGCTGAGAGAGATTCCTGCCTGCAACCTTGGAGAAGCTGCTGCCAGTCTGTGAAGACAATACTGAGCTAGATAGACCGGTGGTCTGACTCAGTATATGGCAGCTTCCTATGTCCCGCCGCCGTCACTCACTCACATACTCACTCACATACTCATTCTCTCTCCATGACCCACCAGCTTCTGCAAGGCCCCCACCCATTATTTATCTAGTGCTTCATGCCTCTACCCAGAGTGCCAACATTTTAAAAATCAAATGTCAGCTCTAAGGATGCAAAATTCTAAGATAATTTAATGTCAAATTTGAAAAATCTTGAACTGTCCCAGACACACCTGATGTCTCTCTTCATGAGGGAGAGTGGACTTCTTCCTTATATTCAGTCATGCCTGCTATTGGAAAGGAAAAGAGTTGAGGGAGACTGTCAGAAAAGAAAAGGATCAAGAAGCATGACCAGTTCAGCGATTTACTTGTTTGTCTTTGTCAGGAAGAATCTAGGTGTTGCTGCAAGAGTGAGCATATGGAAGGTTGTGGCCTCTCCTTGTTGGGAGTATAGAGTAAGGTGAGAGCTGAAAGGAGGCTCTTCAGTCAGGAGTGGAATTATTGGGCAGCTGCTGGGGACCCACTGCTGAGTCCCCAGCAGTGTCTATATCCTTCATGGACTTCATACCCATCTCTGCGTCCAAAGCTTTCATGTTATGGTAATGATGATGGTGGACTTTCTTGAGGTCCGTCCAGGTAGGAGGTGGCCCATGGAGGCTAGTTTGCTGAGGAGCTGGCCCTCTCTCCAATCCCCTTATAGTAGCTTTGGAATAGGAGGCTGTTATAGGTACAGGAAGGCTTCAGTATATATGTTCCTTTTATTAAAAGTGTAATTTATAGATCAGCTTTCAGCATTTGGATTGCTTCTTATAAATTCAGAGGGCTAAATATCTATGGCTTTTTGTTGGCGTTTTGCATCTGGCTGAAATTTGGCAATGGATAACTAGTATTGAAAATTGTTTTTAAATTTCTCTCCCCCACCCACCCCGTCCCCAAGTGGTAAGAGTAGTATATATTAAATGGTGTGTCCAAATCCATGAGTGAGTCACAGAAGCTTAGTGAGTACTTTGCTATGCTTCCTGCAATGGGTTATTGGGACAGTAATATCATGAGGGCAGCGACATTTGAGACTGAGCAAAGATGAGGATTTTATTGATAGGCCTTCTTGGTAAAATTTGTATCTCAGTAATTGGGGGATGTGCAAAATTGAAACTGAAAAATATTCTCGAGAGATAACATTTGGCCAAAGGAAATGGACAAGCAGATAAAAATGCTGTCCAGAGTGCTACTGTTCTTCTTATAACACTGAAAATGTGATACTGATAATCTGGTCAAAATAGAATCTTTTTGACAGCAATCATCTGACAGATATGTTGAGCACAAACTCCTTTCCTTTTTATGGTAATAGGGTCCCTATTTTTGAATACACATATGCTTTTATAAAAGGCACATAGTATACTTGTAGGGTCCTTGATTACCGTAGAAAGGAAAGGGGGTTCTCTAACCAAAAAAAAGAACTGGTGTGGTTTTGTGAATGGAATAGTGAAGTGGGAGTGCAGAAATCTGGGTTCAAAACTTCAAATGCCCGCCCGATAACGGTGACCTTTGGTGAGTCACTATCTCTCAGCTGAACTGCTATCATTGGGTTGTTTGGGACGATAAAATTTCAGGGAGTGGTAACCGTCTATGTTGCACATTCATCATTTAGCATTAAGGGCAGAGCTGAATGCATGGAAGGCTCCTCTGTGATTTGGAATATTGATCAGTCAGGGGCATGAGAACATAAGAAGAGCCCTGCTGGATCAGACCCAAGGCCCATATAGTTCAGCATCCTGTTTCACCCAGTGGCACACCAGATGCCTCTGGGGAGCCCACAAGCAAGAAGTGAGGGCATGCCCTCTTTCCTGCTGTTACTCCCCTGCTACTGTCATTTAGAGGCATCCTGCCTCTGAGGCTGGAGCTGGCCTATAGCCACCAGACTAGTAGCCATTGATACAGGTGAAACTCGAAAAATTAGAATATCGTGCAAAAGTTCATTAATTTAAGTAATGCAAATTAAAAGGTGAAACTGATATATGAGATAGACGCATTACATGCAAAGCGAGATAAGTCAAGCCTTAATTTGTTATAATTGTGATGATCATGGCGTACAGCTCATGAGAACCCCAAATCCACAATCCCAGAAAATTAGAATATTACATGAAACCAATAAAACAAGGATTGTAAATAGAACAATATCGGACCTCTGAAAAGTATAAGCATGCATATGTATTCAGTACTTGGTTTGGGCCCCTTTTGCAGCAATTACTGCCTCAGTGCGGCGTGGCATGGATGCTATCAGGCTGTGGCACTGCTGAGGTATTATGGAAGACCAGGATGCTTCAATAGCGGCCTTCAGCTCTTCTGCATTGTTTGGTCTCATGTCTCTCATCCTTCTCTTGGCAATGCCCCATAGATTCTCTATGGGGTTCAGGTCAGGCGAGTTTGCTGGCCAATCAAGCACAGTAATCCCATGGTCATTGAACCAGGTTTTGGTACTTTTGGCAGTGTGGGCAGGTGCCAAGTCCTGCTGGAAAATGAAGTCAGCATCCCCATACAGCTCGTCTGCGGAAGGAAGCATGAAGTGCTCCAAAATCTCCTGATAGATGGCTGCGTTGACCCTGGACTTAATGAAGCACAGTGGACCAACACCAGCAGATGACATGGCTCCCCAAATCAACACAGACTGTGGAAACTTCACACTGGACTTCAAGCATCTTGCATTGTGTGCCTCTCCATTCTTCCTCCAGACTCTGGGTCCTTGGTTTCCAAATGCGATGCAAAAGTTGCTCTCATCAGAAAAGAGGACTTTGGACCACTGAGCAACAGACCAGTTCTTTTTTTCTTGAGCCCAGGTAAGACGCTTCTGACGTTGTTTGTTGTTCAGGAGCGGCTTGACAAGAGGAATACGACATTTGAAGCCCATGTCCAGGATCCGTCTGTGTGGTGGCGGCTCTTGATGCACTAACTCCAGCCTCAGTCCACTCCTTGTGAAAGTCCCCAACACTTTTGAATGGCCTTTTCCTGACAATCCTCTCCAGGCTGCGGTCATCCCTGCTGCTTGTGCACCTTTTTCTTCCACACTTTCCCCTTCCACATAACTTTCTATTAATGTGCTTTGATACAGCACTTTGGGAACATCCAACTTCTTTTGCAATTACCTTTTGAGGCTTTCCCTCCTTATGGAGGGTGTCAATGATGGTTTTCTGCACAACTGTCAAGTCAGCAGTCTTTCCCATGATTGTGATTCCTAATGAACCAGACTGAGAGACCATTTAAAGGCTCAGGAACCCTTTGCAGGTGTTATGGATTGATTAGCTGATTGGAGTGGGACACCTGGAGCCTAGACTGTTGAACCTTTTCACAATATTCTAATTTTCTGGGCTTGTGGATTTGGGGTTCTCATGAGCTGTACGCCATGATCATCACAATTATAACAAATTAAGGCTTGACTTATCTCGCTTTGCATGTAATGCGTCTACCTCATATATCAGTTTCACCTTTTAATTTGCATTACTGAAATTAATGGACTTTTGCATGATATTCTAATTTTTCGAGTTTCACCTGTAGACCTGTCCTCCATGAATTTGCCTTAGCTCCTCTTAAAGCCATCCAGCTTGGTGGCTGTCAGCACATCTTGTGGCAGAGAATTTCACAGGTTAATTACACGTTGTATGAAGAAGTACTTCCTTTTGTCGGTCCTAAACTTCTTAGCAATCAGTTTCATGGGATGACCTCTGGTTCTAGTGCTTTTCGGGAGGGAGAAAAATCTCCCTCACTCACCTTTCTCCTCACCATGCATGATTTTATAGACCTCTATCATGTCTCACCTCAGTTGTCTTTTTTCTAAGCTAAAAAGCCCCAGGTGTTGTAGCCTAACCTCTAAGGAGGGTACTCTAGGCCCCTTGGTCATCTTGGTTGCCCTCTTCTGCACCTTTTCCAGTTCCACAATGTCCTCCTTACAGCATGGTTACCAGCACGATTTACAGTACTCCAAATGCAGACACACCATAGTTTTGTATAAGGGCATTATATTAGCAGTTTTATTTTCAGTGCCCTTCCTAATAATTCCAAAGATGGAATTGGCCTTTTCCATTTCGCCTTTTCCAGTTCCATTTAGAGAACTGTCCATTTACACCTACCATTTCCTGTCCTTCAACCAGTTACCAATCCACACATGAACTGTCCCCTTATGCTGCTAAGTTGACTCAAGAGCCTTTGGTAGAGAACTTTGTCAAAAGCTTTTTGAATGTCCAGGCATACAATGTCAGCTGGATCACCCTTATCCACACACCTGCTGATGCTCTCAAAGGCAATATTTTCCTTTGAAGAAGCCATGCTGGTTCTCCCTCAGCAGGGCCTGTTCTTCTGTGTGCTTAACCATTTTATCCCTGAGAATGCTTTCTATCAATTTGATTGGAACAGATGTTAATCTAACCGGCCAGTGATTTCCTGGATCCCCCCAGGTCTCTTTTTGCAAATTGGTATTACCTTGGCTACTTCCCAGTCCTTCAGTACAGAATGTGATTGTAGGGATAAGTTATATATTTATGCAAGGAGATTGGCAATTTCGCATATGAGTTCTTTAAGGACTACTGGGTGGATGTCATCTGGTCATGGCAATTTGTTAATTTTTAATTTCCCTAGACAGTTAATAACGTCCTCTCTCGTTACCTTCATCTGACTCAATTCTTTAGCCTCTGTCCCTGAGACGCCTGGTTTCAGCACAGGTATATGCTCAGTATCCTCTCCTGTGAAGACAGATGCAAAGAACTTGTTTAGCTTCTCTGCAATTTCCATATCCTCCTAAATTGCATGGAGGAACCTCCATGCCTTCAGCTCTGTCCCTTGCAGATAAATGTGTGCCGTGTGTGTGTGTGTGTGTGTGTGTGTGTGTGTGTGTGTGGTCAGTGGGCATGTCTGCGTTGGGAGGGCATAGCCAGTGGGCACAATTCTGCTCCCCGCTTCTGTTTGCTGAATGCACCCTGTGAGGGGGTTTGTCTGGACATGGATTTGTGTGGCAAATGTTACACTAAATGTTTTCCTGCTGTCAAAATTGACAGCTGGTGGCATAGTAATGTTGGCAGCAACTTGGGGTGAGATTTTTTGTGGCCCCCTGCCACTGTCACTTGTCTGCCACAAAGCCCCCCACTCAATGCTGCCACAATTTCTTATAGGTAGGCGCTAGCCCCCTCTGCACTGCCCCCTGCCTTTCCACTCTCCCTTCTTCTCCTCCTCCTGCTGCCATTGCCACTGCCATTCCCCAGCCGGCTTGCATGGTGGTAAGGGGCTGGATGGGCTTCTTTTTCTCTTGAGCCAGTGAGAGGAAAGAGCAGTTACTTACTGCTGCATGAGCTGGCTGGGGAATGGCAGTGGCAGTGGCAGCAGGGGTGAGGATGGTGAGCGGATGGGGGTAGCCTCTGACAGCTCCCAGAAGTTCCGTGGGTACCAGTGGCCCAGGGACATTTGTTGTCCCTCCAGCTCCATTATGACTACATTCCTGGAGACAGCTGCCTGTTTACCTTTCTCCTTCCCATAACCTCCAGTAGGACATTTCATGCTGTGGTATTACGTTCTCTGTTTTCCACCCTCATTTCACATAATTGACTCTTTCGTGGAGTGAGGCGACATGGAATATTGTGATGTTGCAACTGTAAGAACATAAGAACAGCCCTGCTGGATCAGGCCTGAGGCTTATCTAGTCTAGCATCTTGTTTCACACAGTGGCCCACCAGATGCCTCTTGGGAGCCCACAGGCATGAGGTATGTGCATGCCCTCTTACCTGCTGTTGTCCCCTGCAAATTGTATTGAGAGTCATCATACCTCTGAGGCTGGAGGTGACCCATAGCCAGCAGACAAGTAGCCATTGATAGACCTGTCCTCCATGAATTTGTCTAAGCCCCTTTTAAAGCCATCCAAGCTGGTGGCCATCACCACATCCCATGGCAAAGATTAATTATACACTGTGTGAAAAAGTACTTCCTCTTGTTGGTCTTAAATTTCCCTACCTTCAGTTTCATGGAGTGAAAGTGACCCCTGGTTCTAGTGTTGTGAGAGAGGGAGAAAAATTTCTCTGTCCACCCTCTCTACTCCATGCATAATTTTATACATCTTGATGGTGTCTCCCTTTAATCGCCTCTTTTCCAAGATAAAGAGCCCCAGATGCTGTAGCCTAGCCTCATGAGGAAGGGGCTACAGACCCCTGATCATCTTGGTTGCCCTCTTATTCACCTTTTTCTGTTCTACAATATCCTTCCTAAGATATGGTGATCAAAGCTGTACGCAGTACTCCAGATGTGGCCGCACCATAGATTTGTATAAGGAGAGCTGGTCTTGTGGTAGCAGGCATGACTTGTTCCTTTAGCTAACCAGGGTTTGCCCTGGTTGCATATGAATGGGAGACTAGAAGTATGAGCACTGCAAGATATTCCCCTCAGGGGATGAAGCAGCTCTGGGAACAGCAGAAGGTTCTACGTTCCCTCCCTGGCATCTCCAAGATAGGGCTGAGAGAGTTTCCTGACTGTAACCTTGGAGAAGCCACTGCCAGTCTGTGAAGACAATACTGAGCTAGATAGACCAATAGTCTGACTCAGTATATGGCAGCTTCCTATGTTCTAGTATAATATTAGCATTTTTATTTTCAATCCCCTTTCTAATGATTCCTAGCATGGAATTAGCCTTTTTCACAGCTGCCGTGCACTGAGTCGACACTTTCAATGAGCTTTTCACCATAACCCCAAGATCTGTCTCCTGGTCAGTCACCGACAGCTAAGGTCCCATCAGTGTATATGTGAAGTTGGGTTGTTGTTTTTTGCCCCAATGTGCATCACTTTACACTTGCTTACATTGAACCTCATTTGCCATTTTGTCGCCCACTCCACCAGTTTGGAGAGATCCTTTTGCAGCTCCTCACAATCTGTTGTGGATTTCACTACTCTAAATAATTTAGTGTCATCTGCAGATTTGGCCACTTCACTGCCTGTAGAAATGTTAAACAACTGTAGAGATGTTAAAGGGAAAGGGAGGAGCTAAATGGATAGTTCCCATTTTCAATGCCTGGCAAGCTGCTGCCCATTTAGTGTAATATCTGTTTTGTCCCCACCTTCCTCATTTCTTAAAATTCATGGGGACACTATTTGCAAAACTGTGCCCAGCTTTCATGAGCAAATGGTCTCATTGTGCGGGTGGGGAAAAGTACCACTGGTTTCTTCTCGTATGTCTAAAAGTGATATGTTAAAGGTATAAAATTGAGAGTGTTTTGCAAAGCAAATGCAAAAGGCAATAGTTTTTAAAAGTGAACATGTTTCAATCCCAGGAAAATTATAATCTTAAAGCATAACAAATGCAATCCTTAATATTTGAAAAAACTACTATTTGCTGTTAGGCTTTCAAATCGTTTGAGTGGAAAGGTAGAATGTTGCCCTCTTTTAATATTATGTTTTAATACCTGCAAAGATTAATTAAATGTTTTATGCAAAGGCGAGGGCTATAAATAATTTAAAATGACTAGATGTTTCTTTAATAACACTTATGAGCATAACCACACACACACACGACTGTTTACAATCTTTTGTCATAGCCATTCATCTTTATCTGGCAGCATTTTTTCTTTTCTTTTTTGGCAAGCCTCCTATAAAATCTTCTTCAGACATGTTGCCAGAATAGAGTCAAAGCACATCTGATTGGATTGCTTCTCGGGAGTTTTTTTAAAGGAGAATTTTTAAAAGTATGATAACTTGACTAAATATGGTCTTCCCTAAGCTTCCCTGCCAGCAAGCAAAAGAGGATTGTTCTTGGAACTCTTGCCAGAATTTTTGAAACACAGATTTGGCAGGGCCTGTATTACTTGACAAGAGAGTGGATGTGTGGAATGCAGCCCCTCAGCTGTTGAGCTCGAAGCTGCCTTGCCGAGTGTGACATTGATTAAAACTGCTGGAATACTTCAAACAGATTTATCCCTGTTGGAGGGATATTAACTGTGATTTTTAGTACGTTAATATGAGGAGACACAGTCTAGTTTGGACCATAGTCTAGAGAAGAAGTGAGTGGTACATCATCAGTAATTTGTTTTGAAGAATGCCAAAGCTTGGTAGAGAATACTTATTGAGGTCTTTTGACTGTAAGTCATCCTTTCTTTTTCTGTGATTACGCTTTCTCCTGTATATATACTTCTAGTTGATGTGCTACAAAAATGCTGCTGTTGTCAAATGTGTTTTGTTCACCTCTCTGTTTCTGGACTGAAGAATGAAGAGTCTGTTTCCTAAGAGGTGACGTTGGCTTTTCTGAAGAAGTCAGGTCTGGGTTTAAACAGTGACTATAAGTTGCATAGAGGGCTGAGAGGCAATGAAATTTGTCTGATACTGGAGGTATTTATTTTCACTGCAAATACCTGCAGCAATTGTATCTAGGCTTTTTTTTGGTCAAGTGACTTTAAAGAAATTAAAAGTGCAAGGAGGCAGAAGGGAGACGAATTGCCCAGATTGGTATGAACTCATTTCTTTTCAAGGAAAGGATTAGATAAGAAAGTGAAATCTTCTCATGTTGTGTAAAGCTAATCACGTGTTAGTTTAACTAACTAGGCTTATTCTGGAGCCTACTAGGCTGGATAAAGCAAATGAGCTATAATGAAAGAAGACACTTTCATAAACTGAGATATGTGCTTGATACACTGGGCTATTTTTAGATCAGATATGTATAGTTTGCGGTTTTAAAAAAATATTCTTAGTTCATGGGAACAAACTACATTTCCTTAACACCTGTGACTTCATTAGGTCCATGGCCCAAATCAACAGGTTGTCTAAGGAAAATGCTAGAGTTCTCCACCTAGTTTTCACAGAAGCCTGTGTAGAGCTATAAGAGAGGGATGATTGTGAACCCTCATATTCCTAAGGCTCTTCATGCTTTGTCATTTGTGATGTCTGAACAAAGCCCCTCAACCCGATGTGGAGGGGGCACGCCATAAGCATCCTATCACCTGCCTGGGAATGCAGAATGACGATAGCGATCAAGTACATGGCGAAGAGCCTGCTGAGATGATTTTCTTCTTGCCATTTACTCCTAAATGCACCATATCCTGTAGACCAACTGATGTCCAGGAATGTCTTAAATTTTGGTTCATGCCCCTTGGAGGTACTCGGGGGATGAAGGGGATACATTTAGAACTGTTCACCATGCAAAAATGCTAGATTGTGGTGAATGCTCAAAAACAAAGTTGCATCTTAGCCTGTAGATTCATTACAATGTCTGTAACTTAACAGACAGGGATAATAAGTGATATTAATAAGGGAAGAATTTATAAACTAGAAGCCAAGTCTAGTGTGCCCTGAGAACTGTTTGTGTGTTTCAAGGAAGGTAATGAAATAGTTAAAGGTCCCTGAAGGGAGCCTAAAGCACCTATTCAAAGAGAGGCTGTGTGCTTTACAGTTTTGGTCTTGCTGTCTTATATTCTTATAAGAGGGGCTTGGATAACTTCATGGAGGAGAGGTCTATCAATGCCTACTAGTCAGAGGGCTATAGGCCACCTCCAGCCTCAAAGGCAGGATGCCTCTGAGTACCAGTTGCAGGGGAGTAACAGCAGGAGGGAGGGCATATCCTCAACTCCTGCCTGTAGGCTTCCAGCAGCATCTGGTGGGCCACTGTGTGAAACAGGATGCTGGACTAGATGGGTTTTGAGCCTGATCCAGCAGGCCTGTTCTTATGTTCTTATGTTCTAACCTGTTGAGGTGTAGGTAATTCTGCCAGGTCTCTGCACTGCATATCATAGCATCAGGACTGACTGAATGATTCAGAGTTGCAACAGAATTCTCCATCCTTAGATGTAATAGACCACTGCAACTCTACGAGAGTTACTGCAATTTGCTTGCCTCCTTCCAATAAGCAGGCATGTCCACAGCTGTAACTAGTGTAGAGAAACAGGATAGACTCCTCTGTGACAGGTAATTGTTTATATGCAAGCGTGAAATATACCTCTAACTTTGATTCAGAAAACAATGTGCCTCGGCTCTTGGACACTTAGGAAACTCCACTGCAGTGGTAGCAAATGGAAGTATTGACACATCTCTTTGGTTTTGAAGAGCTGGGGGTTTATCCTAGATGACATTCTTAAATGGAAACCTCAGCAGGAAATAAATCTTTCTGGGTTGACAGTAATTCTAACACCTACTCCTATGAAGACATGTATAGACATTATCTTGAAAACTTTAATTTGGAAAAATTTCCAGGGAAACTTCCCATGTATTTTTCTCATTTGCATAAAATTGGCATAGTCTCCCTGTCAGAAAAAATTACTACGCAGATTCTGCTGATGTCCTAAATAGATTATGATCAATGTTTGTACCCTATCACATACTTCCTAGGTATAATCACCTGGAAAACATTAATTAAAACTCTGAATTGCTGAAATTGCCTAATATTCCACTGGCATCCATTCATAGTTAACTCATGAATTTTATGAAACCATGTAGGACATCCAGATTAGCTCTGTGTATGTGCAGCAGTGCAAGTTCTAGACTACTGATGTGTGGTTGCTTGAGTAGGGGAAGGGGTGATTTTTGGCAATCTTCTCTTCCTTATGAAGTCCACTGAGAGCAGTCATGGGATAAGGGGACAAGTACATGTGTGGATTGCTAACTGGTTGAAAGACAGGAAACAGAGGGTAGGTATAAATGGAGAGTTTTCACAATGGAGGGAAGTGAGAAGTGGGGTCCCCCAGGCATCTGTACTGAGACCGGTGCTTTTTAATTTATTCATAAATTATCTAGAAGCAGGCGTAAGCAGTGAGGTGGCCAAATTTGCAGATGATACCAAACTCTTTTGGGTAGTGAAATTCAAAACTGATTGTGAGGAGCTCCAAGAGGATCTCTTCAAACTAGGGGTGTGGGCAACAAAATGCAGTTCAGTGTTGGCAAGTGTAAAGTGATGCACATTGGGATGAAAACCCCCAACTTCAAGTAAACGCTGATGGGATCTGAGCTGTCGGTGACTGACCAGGAGAGGGATCTTGGGGTGGTGGTGGACAGCTCATTGAAAGTGTCGACTCAATGTGCAGCAGTTGTGAAAAAGGCCAATTCCATGCTAGCGATCATTAGGAAGAGGATTGAAAATAAAACTGCTAATATTATAATGCCCTTATACAAAACTATGATGCAGCCACACCTGGAGTACTGCGTACAATTCTGGTCACCATGTCTAAAGGAGGACATTGTAGAACTGGAAAAGGTGCAGAAGAGGGCAACCAAGATGATCAGGGGCCTAGAGCACTTTTCTTATGAGGCAAGACTACAACACCTGGGGCTTTTTAGTTTAGAAAAAAGACGACTGCAGGGAGACATGATAGAGGTCTATAAAATCATGCACGGTGTGGAGAAAGTGGACAGAAAGAAATTCTTCTCCCTCTCACATAACACGAGAACCAGAGGTCGTCCCATGAAATTGATTGCCAGGAAATCTAGGACCCACAAACAGAAGTACTTTTTCATACAATGCATAATCAACTTGTGGAATTCTCTGCCACAAGATGTGGTGACAGCCAACAACCTGGATAGCTTTAAGAGGGGTTTGGATAACTTTATGGAGGAGAAATCTACCATAGACTACTAGTCAGAAGGCCTAAGGCCACCTCCAGCCTCAGAGGCAGGATGCCTGGGAGTACCAGTTGCAGGGGAGTAACAGCAGGAGAGAATGCATGCCCTAAACTCCTGCCTGTGGCTTCCAGCAGCATCTGGTGGGCCACTGTGTGAAACAGGTTGCTGGACTAGATGGGCCTTCGGCCTTATCCAGCAGGGCTGTGCTTATGTTCTTATGGGAGTCACCAAAACATGTCTTTGAGGGTCATTAAATCCTCCAAGACATATTTTTGGTGATGCATAGTGGGTTTCAGAGGGAAGGGGAGACTGGCAAAATCTCAAGCGACAGCACAATGGTGGTCTGAAACTCGCACTGCTGAATGTGTGCAATGCAAACCTGGATGTAAGTCAATTAAATTTTAGAAATGGAGAATTTTCCATCAAAAAAATAAAGTATAGGAATTTTAGGGGGAATTTCCCCACCCCATATCTCTGAGCAAAGAGGTTGTGCCTTTGATCCAGCAAGCCCATTATGATGGCATGTATGGAGAAGCTCACTATTGCTCAATTCTATGCAGTTCTCTAACCCCTCTGTGCTCCAGCGTGATTTGTTTGGGTATTTTGTGCTGGAAATATTGCACTGTATCTAATGTATCATTTTTACCCACTATTGGTGCCACCTGCCAGTCATTCTAGTATCACCGTGTGGGTGCCTTTTAGGAAATTGTTTTTAATTTTTTTGTTGGTTAAAGCTCCATACTTATCATTGACTCATCCCCCTCTTATCTAGAATAAGAGTTACAGAGGGCTTACTTCTTAATTGCTTACTTAGACATCATGTTCTGGCTGTTGTGAAAGCAATTTTAATTTTGGATTGAGACATATGATCTACCCACTCACGGTCACTTGAGAGTCAGGGGAACCTTGTGACTCATTCTGGTTGGTAGGAAAACTAAAAACCATAGAAAGGTGGCTTTTAAGTGGAGTAGGCAATGTGTTAGAAACCAATCATATCATTGCACTGGCTCTCTTATGCCAGTTAGGACTCTTCTTAAAATCTCTGGATTGTGGTACATTGCAGGCAATTGTAATGATAGCAGATTATCTTTAAAGATGGTTAAAAATAATATGTACGAGAACACCCAGAGCAAGTGTGAAAGGATTCCTAAAGACAGGACTGCGGAACAGCAATATGACTGAAAATACAAAAGGAAAAGGTAAGACTTAATGGTACTGTAGTATGAAACTAGTTTGTTTTTAAGCTAAAGGAATGGAGGATGATATTTTCAAGGAAATAGGCTTTTTAGATTTGGATGTAGAAGGGAGATTAAAGGAGGGTTTTTTTCTGGGAAAGAACCTACATTTCTTTGCTTAAATCTGTTTTTTTTCCTTTTTCTTCCTCTCTTGCTTTAGTCTGCAAGTATGCTTGCCACAAGAAATGTGAAGCAAAGGTAAGGACTTTCTAAGCTTAAACATATTAAGAAAAACAAACACCTAAACTCATTTACTTTGACAAGAATGATCGATCAACACTTATCTTGCCGTATCTTGTGATGTTTCCTGGTTATCCAGATGAGTCTCTCTTAAAAATTTTATTGTCAAATTTCAATCATAAATATACCAACACAGTGGCTAAGTTTTGTTATATTTTATGCAAATTACGCTCTGTTGTGTGTGATAATGTTTCTGGTCAATGAACGAAATAAAGTATGTTCTGTTCTGTTCATTTACTTTGAAGTAACTCCTGTTAACTTCCACAAGAGTGTGCATGGGACCATATTCTAAAACAGTCAAATTTTCCATTATAATTAATACCTGTTTTTACAAGTCTCCTTAATCATCTCTCTCTCTCTCTCTCTCTCTCTCTCTCTCTCTCTCTCTCTCTCTCTCTCTCTCTCTCTCTCAAATTTGTATGCCACCCACACAAGCAGTTTACAGCATCAAACAAACCAAAAATAAAACAAACCAAGAATTTAACGGTTAAAATACATAAAAAACAGATTAAAATATGCATGAAAACACCAACTAACTAAAAAGCTTGCCTGAAGAGATGTATCTTTAGTTGTTTCCTAAAACCCAGCTAGGAAGACTTAAATGAACAAATCTATGAGTGCCAGTGTTCCTTTCATAACACTTGTGTAGCTGATTTGATGGGACTGCTCTTAAGACTGTCTTGTAGAGATTCATGAGTTTTAATGAGAAATATAAATAGCATTTTTATCTTTGTGCCTTTTTTCTGCCTTGCTTCTTTTCTCAGGCCTTATTTGTATGTGTGTTTATTAGATATATTGCCATTTGAAATGAGTAACTTCAGATAACTGAGACAAGAGAAATTTTCAGTGTATTATCTTTTTGTGGTGGTAGTGGCTGGGTCAATAAAGAAAGGCCTGACCCAAGCCCCTCCTCACTTAAAGTGGCATGGGGATCTTGAGCCCTGCAGAGTGCACTGTGCACCAATGCCCCCCCCCCACAATGTGCAGAGTGCACCATGCACAGGCATTCTGCCCCCCCATCTCCCTTTATTTGGTGGTGATAGTGGCAATAGTGGTTGCTGCTCCTCATTCTTCCTCATCCTTCCTTTCCTTTTCAGAGTTGGAGAAAAGAGTAGTAAGCATTGTATGGAACTGCCTGACACTCCATTTCCTGCCCTTTGCCTTTTGAAAAGTTGGGATGGAATGAGTAGGAGGTAGGAACAGCAGCACTAGTGCTGCACCACCATCATCACCGTGGGATAAGGTGGAGTATGGATATCCACCAAGGGATAAGGGTGATTCGAGGAGAGCTGATCTTGTGGTAGCAAGCATGACTTGTCCCCTTAGCTAAGCAGGGTCTGCCCTGGTTGCATATGAATGGGAGACTTGATGTGTGAGCGCTGTAAGATATTCCTCTCAGGGGATGAAGCCGCTCTGGGAAGAGCAGAAGGTTTCAAGTTCCCTCCCTGGCTTCTCCAAGATAGGGCTGAGAGAGATTTCTGCCTGCAACCTTGGAGAAGCCGCTGCCAGTCTGTGTAGACAATACTGAGCTAGATAGACCAATGCTCAGTATATGACATACGTCCTATGTTCCTAGTAGCAGGTGTGAGTTGTCCCCCCCCCCTGCAAATCTGTCACCTGAGACAGCCACCTTGCTACTTAGTAGGGTTGTGTATGAACCAGCTGGCCGGTTCATTGGTGGTGGTGGGGTTACCTTTAAAAAGCAGGGACGGTGCTCTAACACCCCCGCCCCCCAGCTGCATTTCCCCTGCCTCATGGTGCATGTACATTGGCCACTTCTACTGCCCAGCACCAGCGATTTTTGTGATGGCACCGGCAGGGTAAATGTGGCAGTGGCGGCGGGGGAGGGGCAGGGGGTTAGAGCACCCTGCCCTTTCCTTAAAGGTAACTCTCCCCCTCTCTGGACAGGCTGAATGCTGGACCTCCCGTTCACACACATCCCTACCACTTAGTTGGCTGGTTCTGAATAAATAAATAATTAGGGTGTCAGTGTATAACAATAGCATGCTTTCCTATGCCTGCTGCCCTATTCAGCATTTCTTGTGGGGTTCTGCTCTTGACACTGTTGGTTATATTCCTTTTGAATCCAGCCAAGGGATATTCATAAGTTTGTTAATAATTGGGTGTTAAGTGTATACTCTGACATGTTGCAGCAATCTATGTTCTAGGATGGGAAGCAAGGAATTTTGATGATGCTGTTCTGTCTTTGGGTACGATGAGCTACCAGACTTTTCAGAGTGATTTGGTATTAATTAAATGAATAAGCTCCTATAAATCATTTAGGCCTGCAAATACAAATGGGAAAAGTTAATTGCTGCAAGGAGAATGGGGCAATGGATTTGTGATCCCAACAGATGAAGCTTTGGCAGACTGAGCTGAGCCAGTGATTGGACATACACCTCCCTGAAACCCTGTATCCCTTCATGCTTGCTATTTACTACAAACTGCCTTCTGTGTGCCATAATTCAGATGAGGCGTCTTCGTTGTTTGAAGAACAGAACATGGAAGCAGATGATCTTTACTTCCTCTGCTCTAAATGTTCTCCAGTGGTGGTGCTCCCCATTTGGAGAACCTGTGGCCTTTAGGCTCTGGTTATTCATTGGGCCACACACATCCACATTTCCATCGCTGCTTGGAATTTCAAGAGACTAAGGATGGTAACACTTTCCTTACCACATTGCTGGAGTGGCACTGGCTGCCTACATGGCTACAGCTGCTGCAGTGAAAGTTCTAAAGTACCAAACCATGGTGTCAGTTGACATTTATGATGCAGACGCTTAGTGTTGATGCCCTTTGGGTTCTGTATCTACGTTTGGTGGCAAGACACTTAGACCTCAGCTAAGTCTGGCCTTAGACTTTTTGACATCTCAGGCCTGGATCCATGTGTCCAATATTCTGTGTAACAGGGATTCCCAGATGTTGTTGACTAGCACTCCCATAATCCCCAGTCAAAGGCCTTTGCAGCTGGGGATGATAGGAGTTGTTGGAAACATCTGGGAATCCCTTTTCTAGGGAATACTGCATGTGTTCCCCATCAGTCTCTGCTCAGATGCTGAGCCTAACTTTCAGATGTTCTGTCACGTCCCCATTACAAGTAGGTAGGGCACTTCTAGGTCTGTGAGCTAATGTGCATGGCAAACACAGTGGGGAATCTTTCCAAACCCAGTATTAATTAGTGGGAGTGCTGCTCATGTAGGGCATTGCAAAGTTTCTGGGAGCATTTGGAGACCTTTTCCATCTCTGGACTAGCAAAAGATTTTAGTCTATTTGTACATCTGGCTTACCATCTTCATAATCAAGTCAAACTTCATTGTACTTGCTCACCATATTTGTTATGGTGAACAGTCTCTGGCACATGCAACAAGCAAACTGTAGCCTTCCTACCAACTGTGAAGTTGCAGAAGAGGATGAGGAATGATTCCAGAAGCACCACCACCCAGCTTCAAGAGTGGTAGGAAGGCTGGGGGCAGTGTTCCCTCTAACAGGGATTCCCAGATGTTGTTAACTACAACTCCCAGAATCCCCAGCTATAATGGCTTTTGCTTGGGGATTCTGGGAGTTGTAGTCAGCAACATCTGGGAATCCCTGTTAGCGGGAACACTGGCTGGGGGTGGTTCGGTTGCTGCGTTTCTGAGCGACTCTGAGTGCCTTGACAGTACAGGTCTGAGCCGGCAAGCCCCCAGTATCCTTTTTGAATGTATTGTAGAAAGCTAACAACCCAAGACAGAGGGGCTGTTTGTTATTCTCCTCTGCCATCTCAGTAAGATTGGGAGCAGTGCCCCGGCTTGTGCACTTTTTACTTGTCCACTTTCCTCACTACGCTTAGAAATTGGCCATTCACCTTCTGCAAGTAGTGAGGGTTGCTGGAGACTGGAGGTGAGGGAGTATGTGAGCTCCAACCTGATCTCGCCACATCTGGAGATTGCAGGGAGGAAGGCCAAACAGCCCCAGCATTGTGTTTAATTGAAACTTTGTGTCGACATCTGTACTGCTTCAAACACTAAAATGCATGAGTTCAAAACCAAACTAAACAACACACTCTGTCTGCCGAGTGAAACAAATGTAGGAAGGAGGGCAATGGTTATCCTGATGCATATATCACTGGGAGATTTCAGAGCTGCCAAGTTACTATTTTCAACTCAGCCCTGAAGACTGAAGAAGGGGGCATTAATGAAAATTAAGAATCTACAAATTCAGAACAGATGCTGGGAAGCAGTTTTTCATCCGGACAGCAACAAATATGTAGATCTGTATCTTAGACAGGGCTGTTGAGACAAAAAGCAGTGCAAATGAATACAGTCCTGGGGGAAACGAAGCCCTGAGTGAATTCAATATCCTTTTAGAGCTAGCTGTATATCTACTGTTGCTGATTACTTACTGCATCTTAAAGACGGCTGTATCAAAGCACTTGGATAGCTTTCTGTGGGAAACCAGGGCCAGAGAGTGGTTCCTAAAATTTCCTTTTTACAAATCCTTTTTTACTGTGGTCCATTAATGGGTCTGTGTTAGGCTTTATGGTTGTTGGATCAATTGGAAGTGTGTCTGTTCTTACATATGTAGCTAATTAGGAAGCAGCAGACTAATGCCCTAAACTTCTACTCTTTCTTTCTTTTAAAAAGTCTTTTTTGTTGGCTTTATTTTCTCTGAGCTTAGTATTGTCTTGGGTCATTCATTCTCTGTGACTGAGTTTTTAAAAAATACTACTGAGCTGAAGTTAGCTTATTTTGGTCTAGTTTTCCACTCTGAGTCACCCTCTTGCACTTCCCCTGTGTCAAGAGTGTACAAAATACTACATGTAGTCTGCCTAAATCCCCTGAGGGAGTTTTGTGTGGTCAGTGGATTTCTACTGGAAGACTGAAGGTGGGGTAGGGCCTGGGCTGAAGTTTGCAAAAGTACAGAACTTTTAAATTTTGCTTTTATGAGGTGCTCTATAACTGAAAGGCCTGCTACAAAAACCTTACCTTTATTCGCTTTCTATCCATATCTCATTCTAATCAGGTGATTTATTTGCCTGATTTATAATGCCTGATTTGTAATGCCTGATTTATTTTAGATTAACAAGAAAGAACAAAAAGGGTCACCTCAGCTGCCTGGAAGAGTTATCTTATGAAATGTGGCTTGTTCATCCTGATGGATGGCCAAACAGATGAATCAGTGGGTGGGCGGATGGATCATGCAATTGGTTAGGTCATGGACATTTCTTGCTTATCTGCTTTGGGCCACATTACTTTCATCATGTGTCTGCCCTGTGTGCATTTAAAGTGTAGGATGGGTGACTCATTTTAATATGAAAAGGGACTCATAGCTGAGAGGAGTTGAACCTTCTCATGCCTTACATTCTTGCTTTTGGACTTCATACCTTGTACATAGGCCCATTTCTAACAATAGCCACTCAGTATAGAGAACCAGTGACTTGGACAGAGTTATAGGTGCTTCTGAGGCATAATAGCATATGGGATGGATTGATGTGAATAGTGGTGCCTTTGGTTCTTCAGTGGCTCCTTTTCATTCCAAGGCTTTATGTGCCTGTAACTGAACAGCTTGGGTCCAGGCTACCTTAGAAAGCGCCTTCTTCTGTATGATCCCCATCGTACGTTGAGGTCATTCAGAGAGGTCCATCTCCAGTTTCCACCAGCGCGACTGGTGGCGACTTGGAGCCTGGCCTTCTCTGTAGCTGCTCCTGGCCTATAGAATGCACTTCCGGCAGATATCCACAGTTTAGACTTGAGGTTGGCCTTTAAGAGAACCCTAAAGACTTACTTGTTTGGCCTGGCCTTCCAAGTTTTTAAAATTGTTTTAAAGTATTTTAATTGGTTTTACACTGTGTTAAAATTGTTTTTATATTATTTTAAGTAATGTGTTTTAAATGATGTTTGTTCTTATGTTTTTTAAACTAGTTGTATACAGCCAGAGGCTCTGGATGGGGCAGTTTATAAATGAATTGAATAAATAAATAAATAAATAAATAAGTACAACTGATAATTACTTAAATCTGAAAATACTTCCAGTATAGCATATATAGTTATTTTAATTATGGGCAGGCTCATAGCTTGCCTTCTGCTTTTTCTCCCTTTTCAAAGAGCAGTCTAGACACCTCAGCAGAGTACAGATTAAATCAAAGTCCTGGGATATGGTATTAATGACCTGAAATCCTCCTCCAGGCTTACTTCCTGCATTGTTGCAAGTCAGTTTAGTAGAACCAATGCCAGAGCAAACAAATTTATTACCTTAAAATCCTTAGGTTTATTTTCCTTTCCTTGCAGATAGCAGAGATTTATAATGTGTCTCTAATGGCTCCTTCTTTTAAGAAACAAGCCAAACTACTCATTAATTTAATTTAAAAAAAAAAAAAAATCAGCTTCATCCATTTCTTTGTTCTCATCACAGGACACTTCTTTGAAGCCTGTTTTGGGGAGAGTTTTATTAGTGCTCCTTCTTTCTCCTACCCTCATCCTTGTGACTTGGTTGATGATTGAAAGGAGAGTGTCAAATATTTTAATATTGCTTGTGTTCTCCATGGGGATTATGTTCTGTTTTCACATACAAAGCAGTCATGCTTACCAGAAAGAAGAAATGAATCCACCAAAATGAATAATTTATTTGTGGTTAAGAAAACCCCAAGCCTGAACTAAAATTTAAAAATAACACAGATGAAACTGGGAAAGAAAATAGGGGGGAAACCCAAACTGTAATTGTTTGGTAAAATAAATTGGGCAATTAAGTCCAAGTTCTTGTTTTACTTAATACTGTGTATGGTTTATTCAACATATCTGTTTGAGTAGCCCTGTCCATTTTCACTTTTGTGCAGTGTAAGTGAGAGTTTGCTAACATGAAGTCAATGGAGCTAAAAAGATAGCAGATTACAGGTTAGTCTGGGGAAAATGACACTGCTTTCATGGAAAGTTATTCCACCATTGATCTGGAGGTACTTGCTGTTAGAAACTTTGCTCTTACATTAAGGTTATATGTGCGTACCCCTGGGCTGAACAACTTTCCCCCCCGCTTTAGACGTTGGACTGAAATTCCCATCATACTTTACTATTGACCAGTGTGGCTGGGGATGATGGGAGTTGTAGTACAAAAACAGCCTGGCATATAGTAATACTTGACTCATACATTTTTTATTTGAAGAAGATATTTGCCTGATTCAGATTTGCTTGATTCAGATAAAATGTTGGATTGTGAATGAGTGAAGAAGGAGCAACACGTCTGCATGCTCCCCCTTTCCCCTCCCCTTTTCTTCTCCCTTCATGCCTTCAGCTAAATGGAAACTTTGCTTAAAAGTTTGTGAAACTGACAACCATGACGTCTGGACTGGGGAATTGCAATCTAAGCATTCCATGTAAACCAGGATGTCCTGGTTCGATATCTTGTTTTGCAGGGAGTACTTGAACAGTTTCACTGTTCAGACAGCATGGGAAACAGCTTAGATAGACCTATCCTTCTAATAAACGATCTAAAAAACAGATAATAAACTACTTCTAATAAACTATTTTTAAATACTGTAAACAGCCAACAAAAACAATATGAAGACAGAAAGTCATCAGGGGAAGGGGCACTTCCCATTGTATTGCACAGAGTGCCACATGTATGACTATTTGCCTCATGGGCAGAAGTCATGGGTGTGTGCTCAGTGCAAGGAGCTCCTGGCCCACAGGGAACAAATTCGTTCTCTTGAGACCAAGGTGGCGGATCTGGAGAAGCTCAGAGAGACAGAGAGGCATGTGGACGAGACCTTCAGGGATGTGATAGAGGCATCCCACTCCAGGGCTGGTAGCTCCTCTGCTGTCAGGGAGAATGAAGGTCTTGGGCAAGGAGGACATCAGTCTGAGGAAGAGGGAAATGCTCCTTTAGAAGGGACCCCTTCCATGGATGATGAGCCCATATCCTCTCGCACGGGGGATACTCCTCTGCGGGGTGGGGGCCTCCTTGTAGTGGGTGATTCGATCATTAGAGGTATAGAAGATTGGTTTGTGACCCGCATGTTGACCGCACGGTGACTTGCCTGCCTGGTGCAAAGGTTGCAGACATCACACAGCATCTAGATAGGCTCTTAGGCAGTGCTGGGGAGGAAACAGCTGTTGTGGTGCACGTTGGCACCAGCGATTTGGGGAAATGTAGTTGAGAGGTCCTGGAAGCCAATTTTAGGCTGATAGGTAGCATTTTGAAGTCCAGGACCTCCAAGGTAGCATTCTCAGAAATGCTACCTGTTCCACGCGCAGGTACAGTGAGACAGGCAGAGCTGAGGGGTTTCAATGCGTGGATGAGACGTTGGTGCCAGGAGGAGGGGTTTAGATTTGTTAGGCACTGGGATACATTTTGGGGCAAGCAAGGCCGGTACAAAAGCGATGGGCTGCACTTGAACCAAGATGGAACCAGACTGCTGGTGCTTAAAATAAAAAGGTTGCAGAGCAGCTTTTCAAATGACGCCTGGGGAACAGCTGATGGGAGCTGGGCAGTATCCCGTTTGGCAAAAGCCATCCCTTAAAGTGTGCAGGTGCAAAGGATTCAGATAAAAGAGAAGGGGACAGAGCAGAACCTCATAAAGAGCAGATGGGAGCCTGTGCCAGGAAGTCAAAGAGCCAAAAGAATAGCACACATCAGGTGAGAGATTCAGTGTATAGGTGCTTATATGCCAATGCCGGAAGCCTCCGAGCCAAGATGGGTGAGCTGGAGTGCTTGGTTGCTAACGCAGAAATAGATATAGTGGGCGTAACAGAAACATGGTGGAACAGTGAGAACCAGTGGGACGCTGTTATACCTGGGTATAAACTCTATAGAAAGGACAGGGAGCGGCGCCTTGGACGATGGGTAGTGCTGTATGTTAAAGATGGGATAGAATCTAACAAGCTAGAAAATCTAGGTGGACTGGAGTCCTCCACATAAACCCTGTGGGTGACAATATAAGGCCTGAAAGGGAATGTGCTACTGGGGACGTGCTATCGCCCTCCAGATCAAAACGCCAACAGTGACTGGGAGTTGCAGGAGAAAAACAGGGAGGCGTCAAGGAGAGGCAGGGCTGTAATTATGGGTGACTTCAATTACCCACACATAGACTGGGGAAATTCACAATCAGGTGAAGACAAAGAGGTCAAATTTCTAGGTACGCTAAATGACTGTGCCCTAGAACAGTTGGTCTTGGAACCAACCAGAGAGAAGGCGACCTTGGACCTAATTCTGAGTGGCACCCAGGACCTAGTGCGTGATGTCAGTGTCATCAACTCTTTAGGGAACAGTGACCATAGTGCCATCAAATTCAGCATACATGCGGGGAGAGAATCACCAAGGACATCTTACACGGACATTTTGAATTTCAGAAGAGGAAACTTCTCCAAAATGAGGAGTATGGTGAAAAGAAAGCTGAAAGGGAAAATCAGGAGAGTCACTTCACTCCAGAGTGCATGAGTTTACTCAAAACCACAATACTAGAAGCCCAGTTAGATTGTATACTCCAAAGGAGGAAAGTTACCACTAAGTCCAGGAAGATGCCAGCATGGCTAACAGGTACCGTCAAGGAAGCCATAAAAGGGAAGAAGACTTTCTTCCGAAATTGGAAGGCCTGCCCAAATGAAGAGAACAGAAAGGAACACAAACTCTGGCAAAAGAAATGCAAGGTGACAATAAGGGAGGCAAAAAGAGAGTTTGAGGAACATTTAGCCAAAAGTATCAAGGGGAATAACAAAAACTTATTTAAATACATCAGAAGCAGGAAACCTGCCAGGGAAGTGGTTGGACCATTAGACCAGGGATTCTCAACGTTGGGTCCCCAGATGTTATTGGACTTCAATTCCCATAATCCTCAGCCCCGGTGGCCTTTGGTTGGGATTATGGGAGTTGAAGTCCAATAACAACGTTGAGAATCCCTGCAACGTTGAGAATCCCTGCATTAGACAATGAAGGCGTGAAAGGGATTATTAAGGAGGATATGGAGGTTGCAGAGAAGCTGAATGAGTTCTTTTGTGTCTGTCTTCATGGCAGAGGATACTGAGTATATACCTGTTCCTGAACCAGGCTCTTTAGGGATGGAGGCTAGAGAGCAGAGTCAGATAGAAGAGAAAAGAGATGATGTTTTAAACTGTCTGGAAAAACTGAAAGCTAACAAATCACCAGGGCCGGATGGCATCCATCCAAGAGCCCTCAAAGAACTCAAATGTGATATTGCTAATCTCCTTGCTAAAATATATAACTTATCCCTACAATCAGGCTTTGTACTGGGGAACTGGAAAGTAGCAAATGTAAGACCGATTTTCAAAAAGGGGTCCAGGGGCGATCCGGAAAATTACCGGCCGGTTAGCCTAACGTCCATTCCAGGCAAATTGATGGAAAGCATCCTCAAGGATAAAATTGTAAAGCACCTAGAAGAACAGGCCCTGCTGGGAGTGAGCCAGCATGGCTTCCCTAAACGTAAATCTTGCCTCACCAACCTTTTAGACTTCTTTGAGAGTGTCAACAAGTGTGTGGATCAAGGTGATCCAGTTGACATAGTATCCTTAAACTTCCAAAAAGCTTTTGACAAAGTTCCTCATCAAAGACTCCTGAGGAAACTTAGCGATCATGGGATAAGGGGACAAGTACATGTGTGGATTGCTAACTGTTTTAAAGACAGGAAACAGAGGGTAGAGATAAATGGAGAGTTTTCACAATGGAGGGAAGTAAGAAGTGGGGTCCCCCAGGGATCTGTACTGGGACTGGTGCTTTTTAATTTATTCATAAATGATCTAGAAGCAGGGGTAAGCAGCGAGGTGGCCAAATTAGCAGATGACACCAAACTCTTCTGGGTAGTGAAATCCAAAACTGAATGTGAGGAGCTCCAAAAGGATCTCTCCAGACTGGGGAAGTGAGCGACAAAATGGCAAATGCGGTTCAATGTTAGCACGTATAAGGTGATGCACATTGGGATGAAAAACCTCAACTTCAAGTATACTCTGATGGGATCTGAGCTGTTGGTGACTGATCAGGAGAGGGATCTTGGGGTGGTGGTGGACAGCTCGTTGAAAGTGTCGACTCAATGTGCGGCAGCTGTGAAAAAGGCCAATTCCATGCTAGCGATCATTAGGAAGAGGATTGAAAATAAAACTGCTAATATTATAATGCCCTTGTACAAAACTATGGTGCGACCACACATGGAGTACTGCATACAATTCTGGTCAGCACATCTTAAAAAAGGACATTGTAGAACTGGAAAAGGTGCAGAGGAGGGCAACCAAGATGATCAGGGGCCTAGAGCACCTTTCTTATGAGGCAAGGCTACAACACCTGGGCCTTTTTAGTTTAGAAAAAAGACGACTGCGGGGAGACATGATAGAGGTCCATAAAATCATGCATGGTGTAGAGAAAGTGGAGAGAGAGAAATTCTTTTCCTTCTCACACAACACTAGAACCAGGGGTCACTCCATGAAATTGATTGCCAGGAGGTATAGGACCAACAAACGGAAGTATTGTTTCACACAACACATGATCCACTTGTGGAACTCTCTGCCACAAAATGTGGTGACAGCCAATAACCTTGAAGACTTTAAGAGGGGTTTGGATAACTTCATGGAGGAGAGGTCTATCAATGGCTACTAGTCGGAGGGCTTCAGGCCATCTCCAGCCTCAGAGGCAGGATGCCTCTGAGTACCAGTTGCGGGGGAGTAACAGCAGGAGAGAGGGCACGCCCTCAACTCCTGCCTGTGGCTCTCAGCAGCATCTGGTGGGCCACTGTGCAAAACAGGATGCTGGACTAGATGGGCCTTCGGCCTGATCCAGCAGGGCTGTTCTTATGTTCTTATGTGGCTTAACAAACCACAAAGCTTTATATTCAGTGAGCATGTGAGGAGAAGGGAACAGGAGAATGGGTTGGAATTCTATGCATCTGATTATTGGGAAACTCATTGAGGAAAATGTAACTCAAGAAAATAAATAAATTCATCCTGTTTCCCAGCCAGAATGCACTAATCAAATGCACAGAATCTGGCATCCCTCCTGTGAGATGTGGTACCTTAAGGAGTTATTTCTCCATTTTTCCTTTTCTGAGCAATATAGAAAGACCCATCATTGTTGATTATATGAGAATGCAGAAGATCTGTTTGTATAGATTTTGATTATTTTAAGCACATCTGGATTTTCAGATTTTCTTGCTAATCCATGAAGCTGGCCTAGTAAAGGAAGTAATAGATAACTCCCATTGATTGTGATTGAACAGCAGATGAACCTGACTGTCCTCACATTAATTAGGCTTATTGAATGCATGTTCTGCTTCTGTAGATCAGCCCCATGACTTGCAAATAAGGCAACAGAGCTGACAGGCGGTGGTGGCACCAGAAACAATATTGAGGGAGGGAACAAAGTGCACTTATGGCTGGACAAGCTGTGTCCCATGTATTAGTTTTCTGAAAGAGCAATGGGCGGGGGAGCAGGTGGGAGGCAAATTACTTGTCTGGGGGGCACTTGCCCCCCTCACACACACGCCCCCGGAGCTACCCTTGCTAGCAGGTATGGTTTTTAGAGCTCTTGTTTTGTCAGCTATATAGATGTGTGATATGTATGTTCTATTCTGGTTTTAAAAAGCATACCCTGTCTATTGGAGGTGTTCCTCCAGTGGGGGTTGTGCAAGGCCTATGATTAGGACTTGAGGAGAATAATCAGACGGGAGATAAATTTCTAGATCCAGTGAGATCTAGGTGGCAGGAGGAGAGCCAGCTGTATGAATCAAACAAAAGCAACTGAGGTCAACATGCAGGGAAGAACTTTTGTGTGAGTCTCCATTCCCTTGGGAGAGCTTCAGAGATCACTTCCTGAGGGTATTCCAGTCAACTGGTGTTCGCCAGTGCTCCTCCAGACTTCCACCCAGTTAGGCAGATAAGGACTGGAACATCCCTTGTCTGTTTAGAGGTGCTTTAAATTCCACTGGTTCAGAATAAAAGCATGTGCAAGATACTGGAAGTGATTTGTTGGTGCTTTGCTTCTTCAGCCAGATTCCAGTCTATAAGAAACCAGTAAAATTCTCTAAAATAGATGTCGTTGCTATTTATAGTACTTTCTTGATACTGTGCAAATCCTCATGAATATTGTTAATATGCAAAGGAGTGTGCTTAATTTGTGTTTTTTAATGATGTGTTGGAGCTCATCAAAAAGGCAAAAGTTGGGGAAATATGTCTAAGGAAAAGGCTGTTAGTTTTTACTCAAAGCTTACTTCTATGGTTGCCAGAAGAGTTGGTGCATTCTCAAATCCAGTAATTACAAGTCACCTACAAAACTTTGTCCATCTGTTGTCCAAAGACTTGCAGTGGCCTTTGGATTTTGTATGGTTGCCCCCAGGAGTGGAGAAGCAGTGTAATCTTAGTGTTCACTTATCTGTAAAATATTTTGCTCTACATTGGATTTAATGTCAGTGTAATGAACTGTTCAGTGAATGAGCTTTCTGAATGAATGCGAAACAGGGGGTGTAGGGTGACATAAGAATATGAAATGGCTTTTAATGCACATAAAGCCTGCATTGTTTAAAAGTATGGATGTGTCATTCTGAAGGTCATGCATTAGAGCAGTTTGGTCCTCTATTTACTTCTTGGCTTTAAAGCATTTAAAAGTAGACTATTGTTTTAAGATAAGAAATCACACTTCATCAGGGTTTGTTTTATTTGATTTTTTTAAACAGAAGAAAGATGCATTGTATGAAGGTTGGAGGCTGGATCCTATCCATAATGCCATTTCAGGACTAATAACCTGCTACTTAAGCAAGCCAAACATAAGAACTAGGGGAGGAGAAAAAAGAGACTGTGATCCTAAGGGTGCTCACTTAAAAGTAATTCCCATTGAAACTGGTGGGATTGGGCTGTAGTGCACCCCAGGACTGGGTGTGTGTGTGTTTGCTTAGATTTTTTTTAAAAATAAGGTGTGGGGTCTGCCCTCTGAGTGTATCATCCCCCCTTGATTTTAAGTATTTGGTTTAGATTTTGATCATATGGCAGTTTCCTCTAAATCTGTGTCCCCTGCCTTCCTTTGCACTTGCATAACTTACATAAACTCCTTGCCCTTAGCCTTAAAGCCTTCATGTCTGCCTTAATTCCTTGGTATACCTTTGCTAATTGTGTTGGCTCCCACAGCTCCAATACATTCAGCCACCTGAATTCTCTTGCTGCTTGAAAAGATGTGGTCAATTCTCTCTTGCTGCCCCCTATTCCTGGGGCTACCTCCTAGAAGATACACATGGTATCAGTTTGTTTTCCCTGCTTCAGACTCTACCTCAAAGTCTACTTCTTCAGTGGTGCATTTGGCTTAATCCTTAGTCCTGAAGCCCAACTGAATCAAAGCGGAAATGTGTTATTTTCATCCCTTATTCTCCATGTGTAATTCTTCCTTCACCCTTGTATCTGTTGTCTGCTATAAGCATAGACCTATTGTTTTTATTTGTTAGTTAATCATGTTTATTTACGTTCATAGTCTGTTGAGCACCATGTATACACCATAGCTTGGCATTTATATAATGGTTTTTATTATTATTATTATTATTATTATTATTATTATTATTATTATTATTTTATTTTATTTTATTTTATTTTATTTTATTTTATTATACTTATTACATGATCCTCACAATAACCTGTTGCTGCTGAGGGGGTTTGGCAACATTATTTGCCGAACACTGCTCCAGAAGTTTCACCCAGCTGGGCATCTGAATCTGCATTCACAACTTTTGCCCTCTCTAAGCTTAACCACTGGGCTGCTCAGCTCCTGGGCAGACTGGACAGTGGAGTCCAAATCTTGAGCTGAACCCTAGCTGTGAGCACCTCATAGAAGGGACAGCTGCTATATTGAGCTGGTCATTCAGCAACCTGAGTACACTCTGTATATTGGGTTCATATGAGATCCGTCTTGACCTTTGACTGCCCAAGAGCCCCAGGGCCTCCTAAGTGGAAAACCCAGATAGAAATCTTGGAGGCTGAGCCTTTCCCAAAGTGGACCTCCCAGAGGCTAGCCCGTGTGCTTGACTGACTGGGAGTCCAATGCTCCCCTTGCTTTCTGTGGGCTTGCACAGATCCACAGCCTTGGGTCCGGTTCCTGCACCCCACTGCTTTCTGTTGATGGGACCTAATGAGGGATCCCAACACCCACCCCCAACAATGAGTGGGAAATACTCATTTGGTCCTGCATGCTAGATAGCAGACTATGGAAAGATGACTGAACTTTCTCTCCTTTCCAATCTGTGGTCTTTACTTCTTTCTCTCCCCTTGTTTCCTTTTTGTCCACATAACCCCACTCCCCCGCTCCCAACCCTCTTTATACAGTCTCGGGGGACTGTTTGTACTCTGTAGGAACATAGGAAGCTGCCATATACTAGTCAAACCATACGTCTATCTAGCTGAGTATTGTCTACACAGACTGGCAGCAGCTTCTCCAAGGTGGCAGGCAGGAATCTCTCTCAGCCTATCTTGGAGATGCCAGGGAGGGAACTTGGAACCTTCTCCTCTTCCCAGAGCGGCTCCATCCCCTGAGGGGAATATCTTACAGTGCTTAAACATCAAGTCATGAGAGCCAGCATGGTGTAGTAGTTAGAGTGCTGGACTAGGACCGGGGAGACCCGAGTTCAAATCCCCATTCAGCCATTTTATTTTTTATTTATTACATTTTTATATCCCTCTGGGCCCAGAGTCACCCAGCTAGTATCATGGCTGAATGGGGATTTGAACTCGGGTCTCCCTGGTCCTAGTCCAACACTCTAACCACTACACCACGCCATGAAACTAGCTGGGTGACTCTGGGCCAGTCACATCTCTCTCAGCCTAACCTACTTCACAGGGTTGTTGTGAAAGAGAAACTCAAGTATGTAGTACTCTGGGCTCCGTGGAGGAAGAGCGGGATATAAATGTAATAGTAATAATAATAATAATCATCATCATCATCCCTGGGTGCAGTTCCAAAAGACCTTGAAGAGCACCTCAACACCATAGGGGCCACAGAAATCACCATCAGCCAATTACAAAAAGCAGCTTTACTGGGAACAGCCTATATTCTGCGATGATATCTATAACCATTGACAATAAAATTCAGCCATCCCAGGTCCTTGGGAAGGATTCGATGTCTGGATAAAACAAACCAGTCAATAACACCTGTCTGACTGTGTAAACAAGAAATAATAAATAATAATAAGTCTCCCATTCATATTTAACCAGGGTGGGCCCTGCTTAGCTAAGGGGACAAGTCATGCTTTGCTACCACAAGACCAGCTGTGCTCTCCTTGTACCACCAAGTTTGCTAAATCCTCCCATTTGTATTGCGCTTCTTCCTTTGTTATAGAGGCCTGGTCTCTGAGTACATTGCTCTTCTGGGGTACCCTAATGCTGACATTTTGTGAACTGCCTAGAGCCGTTTGTGGTATATAAAACAAACAAATAAATAATAAATTCCCCTGTATTGAGACTGTGACCCCTTGCAAGTTTGGTCTTTATTGCTAATTTCTCCAGCTCTAGTTAAAAGCATAGATTCACATGTGGGTGGTATACACATGCCTGAGCAAGTGTGATAACATTAAGACTCATTAATCTAGTTCCCAGTAAATGTCTGACCCTATGGATTAAAAAATAAATAAATCTATATCCCCTTCTTCGTCCAAGGAGCCCAGAGTATACATGGTTATGTTTCTGCTCACAACAATGCTGTGTGGTAGGTTAGGCTGAGAGATACATGACTGGATTTTGAGACCTTTGCTATATATTAGCAAGTCTAGAAATGGCCCCTTTTGCTTTAGTGGGGGCCACTAAATATAGCAGTGGTTAGAGTGCTGGACTAGGACCGGGGAGATCCGAGTTCAAATCCCCATTCAACCATGAGATTTGCTGGGTGACTCTGGGCTAGTCTCAGCCTAACCTACTTCACAGGGTTGTTGTGAGGAGAAACCTAAGTGTGTAGTACACTGCTCTGGGCTCCTTGGAGGAAGAGGGGCATATAAATGTAATAATAATAATAATAATATAATAATATATTTGGGTCCAACTCTCAGCAGCTGCTACAGACCAGGAAAGAGGTTCAGGTTCTCTATAATTTCTAGAATCGTACATGGAATATTCCTCTGCTTTTTACACAAGGAAATCAAAGGGAATTGAATGGTGGCTTTGTTTTGAGCATTGTTTTGTGAAAAAGAGAAGTTTATTATAGACAGCTCTGTAAATTGTTCAGTAAGTGTAACAGATGTCATGACAGTGAGGGCTTTATCCTCTGCTGTGTTATCAAAGGTCTGACCTATGTCTATTGATTGAATTGGAATTGATCCAGCACTGTACTTGAGGATTTCAAAGGAGTTAAATATCAATAACATTTGCTCTGTTGTGTTGTAAAAATGTCACGAACAAAATGCCACTTTTATATAGCATTTCAAATTTAAAAACTGTAACAGTAGAGCCTTTGCCTGAAGCTTCCCTTTGGTGTCCTCTATTCCCCACCCCAGTTTAGTCTGAATATTAGGGGCTGGGGTACAGCTAGATCCTTTGAATATGCCAGCTTCCAGATGTTTTTGTGGCTAAAACTGGAGACCTGTTTCTGCTTCAAATATTTATGGTGAGAGGGCCTTCACATAGTTCATCACACAGCTGCCTATGCTGATGGGCGGTATTGTTCCCTTTGGCACTGTCTAAAAGACTATAAACAAGATCCATGGTTTGGGACAACTCATGGAGTTTGTGGAGGTAACAAAAGTCTGAAGGTATCTCCCTCCCCCCCCCACCTCACCCCCCACCCAAATTCTCTGTATTGAAGCAGACTTTTTGCAAAAGGACATGAAACTGTATACCATGCTGCAGGAACTATAGCTGGTAATTTGTGAATTGGATATGTCCCCCATTTCCCCGCTAGTCCTTGGAGTTCCATTGTGATTAGAATGTTGCCTACAGTCTACAAGAGAGCTACCCACCCCCACAACCGGGAAACAGTTATTTCACACTTCAGTGTTTCTTTTTTGGCTTTCATTTGAAAGCATCCCGACTGTTAGCTATTATTAAGAGACATTGTTACAGAGATTGCCCACTATGAGGGTCATGAATAGAGTGGGAACTTCTTTGCTGACCCCTAGATTATCCTCTGCAGAAGGGATTAGACCTTGAGAATACAGCATATAGCCATCCCTGCAATGTTTTGTGTCCCTCCGTACCTACCAGTCATTTTTAAAAAGTGAGCTGCTGCCTATTAATATTATTAATTATATTATGCTTTTCAACAAAAAGTTCACAAAGCAATTTACATAGAAGACGAAATAAGATGGTTCCCTGTCCCAAAAGGGCTCCCGATCCAAGAATAAACATAAAGTAGATATCACCAACAGCCACTGGAGGGATGCTGCAAAGGGGATGGATAGGGACTGTTGCTTTCTCAAATCAAATCATCTTTATTATGGTGTTTGACCATAAAATAGGTTACAATTTCATCCGATTGTTCGAATAAGAACTAATTAGTCTACTTTCCTTTCATTGACTCTACATCTGGACTAAATTTGGTGCAAATCAAGGTCTACAAGCTAGATCTCCTGCGCTTCAAATGTTCATGCGTCTGCCATCTTAGATTGGGGTGTATGTCGTCATTACAAATTGCACCACTGAGGTGTCCCTGTGTGTCACTCACTACAGCTGTTCCAAATTTGGCTCAAATCGGTTAGACGGTCCTCAAGTTAGTGCACTTTTGCCTCAAACGTTTATGCATCTACCATCTTGGATCGAGGTGGGCGATAACATCACAAACTACACCATTGGGGCATCCGTTTGTATCCATTCAGCTGTAGCAAATTTGGTTCAAATCGTTTGGACTGTCCACAAGTTAGTGTACTTGCGCCTCAAAGGTTTGTGTCCACCATCTTGAATTGGGGTGAATGACATTGTCACAGTCTTCACTGTTGAGGTGTCCCTATGTGTCCCTACAGCTGGAGCAAATTTGGTTCAAATTGGTTAGGTGGTTCACAAGTTAGCCCACATGCACCTCAAAGGTTAATGCGCCTGCCATCTTGGATCACAAACTACAGGTGAAACTCGGAAAATTAGAATATCATGCAAAAGTCCATTAATTTCAGTAATGCAAATTAAAAGGTGAAACTGATATATGAGACAGACGCATTACATGCAAAGCGAGATAAGTCAAGCCTTAATTTGTTATAATTGTGATGATCATGGCGTACAGCTCATGAGAACCCCAAATCCACAATCCCAGAAAATTAGAATATTACATGGAACCAAGAAGACAAGGATTGAAGAATAGAACAGTATCGGACCTCTGAAAAGTATACAGTGTACTGTGCTTGATTGGCCAGCAAACTCGCCTGACCTGACCCCATAGAGAATCTATGGGGCATTGCCAAGAGAAGGATGAGAGACATGAGACCAAACAATGCAGAAGAGCTGAAGGCCGCTAATGAAGCATCCTGGTCTTCCATAACACCTCATCAGTGCCACAGGCTGATAGCATCCATGCCACGCCGCATTGAGGCAGTAATTGCTGCAAAAGGGGCCCAGACCAAGTACTGAATACATATGCATGCTTATACTTTTCAGAGGTCCGATATTGTTCTATTCTTCAATCCTTGTCTTCTTGGTTCCATGTAATATTCTAATTTTCTGGGATTGTGGATTTGTGGTTTTCATGAGCTGTACGCCATGATCATCACAATTATAACAAATTAAGGCTTGACTTATCTCGCTTTGCATGTAATGCGTCTGTCTCATATATCAGTTTCACCTTTTAATTTGCATTACTGAAATTAATGGACTTTTGCACGATATTCTAATTTTCCAAGTTTCACCTGTACATCATTGAGGTGACCCTATGTGTCACTCACTGCAACTGTACTTACTTTGGTTTAAATTGGTTAGACAGTTCACAAATTAGCTTTCTTGTACCTCAGATGTTCACGTGGCCGCCATCTTGAACTGGAGTGGATGACATCACACACCACATCATTTGGGCATCCCTATGTGTTTCTACAACTGTAGCAAATTTGGTTCAAATTGGTTAGGCAGTTCACAATTTAGCCCACTTGTGCCTCCAAAGTTTACATATCCACCATCTTGGATCAGGGTGGATGACAGAATCACAAACTATGCTATTGAGGTGTCCCTATGTGTGCCTACAACTGTACCCAATTTGGTTCATATTGGTCCAGGCGAAGTTCATGGGGTGGTGGGGCTGGGGACACACGGACACACACACAGACAGAATGCCGGGTGATCTCATAAGCCTACTGGAAAGTAGGCTAAAAAGGCACACAAATGACACAGAAGGCATGAAAGTGGCATAAAAAGAACATAAAGAGGGTTATGATCCTAGATTCTGAACCCCAAGGCCCCTATTGCTTTCTCCCTGCTAAATATAGCAGAACCCGCACTTTAAAATGGGTCACTTTGCCCAGTTAGCAGGGAGAGAGCTGAGAAATGAAGCTGATGTGCCAAACATTTTGACTTGGAGCAGAATTTGATGTTCAATGGCAGAAACCAGATGGCCACTGAACAGCTGCAAAGCAGCAGGAGGGACATGTGTTTAGCAGTGGAGAAGCAGTGAGTGGTTGGGTTGCCAGCAGCTGTTCCTGGAGATATTTTCCTCTTCAATATTTTCCATAATAACCAGCCATTCAGTATTCACTCGGAAAGTGCCAGTTGGAAACTCCAGACCAATCCTGGAGGATTGGCAACCCTAGTGGGTATGGACGGTGTGCTTAACCCTTCCACATTTCTCTCTCTTTCCCTATCCTCCTAAAAACCTCCCTCCTGGGATATGATTCAATCTGAGAACACGCTGGAGGAAGAGAGGATTTTATGGAAAAGAAAATGGTTATGGACTGTCCTGATTGGCTGCTTGCTTAAAAAAAAGAGTCCATTCCCTCTGTAGCTTTGCAGCTGTTTGGCAGGGATTGGGGTTTCCAATCCTATGTTTACCATAAAGTATTGGGTCCTTTGTTTGGGGTAATACCAGTGGAAGCCCTCAACATGTTCTTGGCTTTGTGGGAGTTTGCTTAGGTTAGAGCAAGTCGTGCTCAGATCTTCCAGCCTTGAATGATGGGTGAAGTGAAAATAGCCTTGACTAACTAGACATTCATTTTCCACCAAGTAGCAACAGTCTGGCACTGCCCTTTATAGTTGCTCATGTAGAAACCTATTCAGTAAGCAAACAGGCCATTTCATAAAAGGCACAAAAGCTTTTCATTCTTGCTCTTATCAGGAGGAAAAAGGACAGCGAGGAAAACAATCTAACATTAAAAACTGTTTGCATTCATTTAAAAAAAAATTATAGTATGCTTATGGAAGAATGGAGTTGACTATTGTGTTTAATAAAAGGAAGCTAGAGGGGGAAAAATTAGGCTTCACTCCTGCACACAGTAACACCTGGAGAGGTCCTGTTAATCAGTGCATGAAGTACTTCTCACACAGATTGCTCAGCTTCCACTGATATTGAGATTTAAGCAGCGTAACTATCTACAGGATTGTAGTTTAAAAATAAAAAGTAGTATGCCAGGAGTCGAAACCGACAGCACACTTTACCTTTATGCCTGGAGAACGTTTGCACAGGTACTTCCTCATGAAAGCATATTCACATGAGGAAGTGCAAACTTTTTTTTTAAGTGCAAGCAGTAGTCTGTGCTTGGGGATCCATAGATGCCTGGAGCTTTCCCAGAAAGCCGGCTTTTACCACAGATATTCTGTGAGGCCTTACTGCGAGTGCAAATTCGAAGTTGCCCCCCCAAACTGACACAAAAAGTGGATTTTTTAAAACCTTAAATATAAATCAGACTACACTATAATGAGTGATGAAAAACCTGAATTGTGCTTCCTGATAGCTCACAGAGATTCTGGGGTAAATTTGGCTGATATGTGAACACACACCTCCATTCCAGAGGAGTAAAAGCCAGGTGTGAAAAACTTCCTGGGGAAAGCAAAAGCAGCATCTGTTAAATTTCTCCAAGGGAGGACCCCCAAGCAGTAGAAAATGGTTACTTTTAAAATGAAACTTATTAATCAAATAGGATTAATCAAATAGGAAGATTAAACGGCTGTCCATGGCAAATCTTGGCTTGGTCAGTGTTTACAAACAAGTCCTTTGTTCTGAAGGTGTATCTTATTTATATTTATATTTATATTTATATTTATTTGTTTATAATATTTATATTCCACCTCTCCAGTACACTTCTGTTCATTGACATAAAAAACCCTGATGTTTTCTATCAGTAAAACAATAAAAATAACATAAAATTTAACACAATAAAACAAATACATTTTAAGTTCCTTTTTAAAAAAGGCCCCAAGGGAGGAATAATAGTTAATGCCTCCCCCTAGCAAATGCTGCAGTTCCTTATGGAGGGCAGCCTACTACTTCTGAGAATTGCCCCAGCTCTGATGCTTTAGGATTAAGTCTATGAATCACTTATATATTTTTTGGTGCTCACTTAAAAATGTGAATGTTAACAAGACATTTCTAGTAATGTCTGTGATACAGATAGACTAATTGGAGAGTTAGATTAAAGATTAGCTGTTCTTGTCCTGTATAATTGGGGGTTAATTCAGGTCAATTGTGCATAACTTCTAAAATGGCCTCCTTATTCACCTATTGAAAAACAGTAGTCTGACACAATCAAATCTTTATTGTTAGTCTTTTAGTGTATACATCCCTTGGGCTCTTGCTCTTAAAATTAGCCTGCTGCAATATTATTATACAAAGAAGATTTGCAGCCTTACCAAGAAGAGCATTGATGTTTTGGGTTTTCCAGCTCTGAACTGCAGTTTGGCAGCTCTCTGATTTGTTCCTTTGTGTAGAACGTTTATTTAATGAAAGGGACTGAAATAAATGCCCCAGGTGGAGGGGGCAAATGACATCACAAAGGTCAAAGCAACAGGCTTCTAGGAAGCTGCATTTACTGAATGTAGCAGTCAGGATTTTTAATCAAGGAATTGGTGAAACACGTTATACAGAGGGGGGCGCTGTTGGGCTGGGCAGCATTTGAAGCAGACATTCCGGTATTGTATAATGTATTTTCTTAGTGATTTGTGCACTAGAAGAAAACCAACTAATGACACATTATCTGCTGCATTAGGCAAGCATATTTGTTTTGCTTGACAGGCAGTGATTGTTTGCTGATTGTACTCCTTTTATGCTGCACTGATATAAAGAAAGGCGTTATCTGGATAACTACTGCATCTAGAACTGAATTAACTTTACACTATACTGTTCTATTTGGGACTTGATTTTGAGCATGTACTTCATTTCAAAGCATACTGGTTAATTCAGACTTGATGGGAAACCATAGCTTAGTGCTATAAGAATGAGCGTTGGTGAGTCATGGGCTCACATGTTCCTCCCACCTCCCACTTGTGCATGGAAGTGAACATTTAAAACCTTCACTGTAGAACAAACTACAATTCCCTGTTATCTATAAACTTGGGACTGTGGCTTGTTCTGATTATAATTAGCTGTATATCAAACCACATATCATTTGAAAGTAAAAGCAGGAATTGGAAGTCATTTTTTTCTTGCATGTGCAAGAGGAGGGAGCACGCAAGCCCAGTATTTTCTGAGGCTCATTCATGTAGTGCTGAACAATGGTTTCGTGTCATGTCTGAACCAGGCCACTGTTTGGAGTGGCAAGTACTGTACAGAGTGAAATGAAAGTCTGGATTTGTAAACATGAGGGGGCATATGGTGGGCATGCCCCAGAGAATCTAGATTGGAATATGTGCAGCTCTTCACAAATATTTATAGACCCACACTCAGCCACAGTGGTGTGTGTGTGTGTTTTTTTTAAAGGAACACATAGGTAATACATGATGGCAGAATAAAGCCTGAATTTGAACAGTAGTGCTCAGTTTGTAGAGTGCAGGACTGCTCAGCTTTGGCCCTCCTGCAGATGTTGGCCTACAACCCCCATAATCCCTGGCTACGGGCCACTGTGGTTGGGAATTATGGGAAGTGTAGTCCAAAAACAGCTGGGGGCCCCTAAATCGAGTAGGCTTGGTCTAGTGAATCCTTTTCTGCTATTGTGTGCGCGAACGTCTTTATGGGTCTAAATTGTAGCTAAGAAGGTACTATGTTTCACTCTGAGGCTGTGCACATGAGTCTATTGTGATGGCAGGCAAAGCAGTCCATAAGATTTTCAGCCAAAAAGCACAGCAATGTCAAATAGTTACTTGTGCACTGCTGGGCCCGAGTTTTCTACCCAGCCTTTCACCGGGGTTAGAGGGTGTGAGCATGCCCTCCACCCTCGGGCCAGGAATGTGTGTGTGTGCTTGGGCTGCTTGCAGCCTTAGCACATAGACAGTCAGGTGCCTAGAGCGCCTGATTCACAGGGGATTCCCCCAATACACCATGTTTGTTGCGCAGTGCATTGTGGGATATCCAGAGGCTGGCACTCATTTTCCTGGCCACTGGAGATCCATGCTGTTTGAAGCAATGTGGATCGTGTGGGAGCGCAAGCTTTTGTGGTTTACTTCACACAGTAAACCACAGATCGTCTGGGGTGAAGGTAGGTTCGTCCCTGACTTCTCACCCCTGCAACCCTCCCCACCTGGGGGCAATCAGTCGTGTGAATAGTGTCTCTGTCTAAAATGCTTAGAAGCTTTCTTGGGAAAGCCTTAGGGTCAGTTCATGCAATTCCTAGTGTGTGGTAACTATTTGACATTGCTGTGCTTTTTGGCTGAAAATCTTATGGACTGCTTTGCCCGCCATCACAATAGACCCATGTTTAGGTAGGGGTTTTTTTTGCTGGTGTGCAAAACGCCCAGTTCTGTTTCAGTCCAGTATATTGTGACGTTTGCACACAACTGAAAAGGTGTTAATGCACTTGGCAATTTCAATTGCCTGCCATGTGTCTGAGATGGTGAGCTGACACCCGAGTCTGTGATAAGTTCACTTAGAACCACTTCAACTCTTCTAGAAAAATGTGGGGTGAGGGATAGCAGTTCTTCTCCATATACTTCTGGGGTGATTCTGTTAGGGGACAAAGTGCTTCTCTTTGGAATTCGGGCATGTGCATTTTTCCCCCTGGGCAAATCACTCATGCTTTTCTTCTTTTACTACTTCTTTAGACAATTTCAGATCTTTGGTCCAGATGGAATTAATAGGACTCATTTAGTAAAAAGTCATCTGGTTAAGACCCATGTATTATCCAAGGCAATAGAAATATATCTTGTGTGTCTGTGACTGTGTATTTTGCTAGTGCTCTTCTCATGTCTTAGATTTCTTTTCACATTGATCTTGAGCACTTAGGATTCCCAGTGCCTCAGCTATGGAACCCCTGGATATTGCAGAGCATTGTGAGCTGTGTTCCAAGATGCACTTTCCGTTTCAGTTCTTGATGAGCATTAGCCTTGCCACTGGCCTGTTGCTAACGAAAACATAGATATAATGGGTATAATGGAAACATGGTGGAACAGTGAGAACCAGTGGGACATGGATCCGCGTGGTCTCCTTGTGCCCCCCAAAACTGTGAAATGCCCCCCAAAACTGTGAAAAATCATGGAATGGAATGAGCCACAAAATGGCTCCTGCTTACATCCTGCTTACAAAATGGGGGCCGGTGACCTCTGCAGTCACTTCCGGCCCTCTAGGAACGGTGGATATATGGGTTTTAACCATTGTAACCATTTAGTGTCCACAGATAATGAAACTGGGCATCAATTAGACACCTACAGATAAACTAATACACGGATGGTGAGTCCACGAGGCGTCCCTGTTTAACAAAAAGGAGGAAAGGTGTCACCAAGTCCAGAAGGATGCCAGCACTGCTAATGAGTAAAGTCAAGGAAGCTGTAAAGGGAAAGAAGAATTCCTTCAGAAATTGGAAGGCCTGCCCAAATGGAGAACAGGAAGGAACATGAACTCTGGTAAAAGAAATGCAAGGTAATAAGGGAGGCAAAAAAGAGAGTTTAAGGAACATTTAGCTAAAACAGGCCTGCTCAACTTTGGTCCCCCCAGTTGTTTTTGGACTACAACTTCTATAATTCCCAGCCACAGTAGCTAATAGCCAGGGATTAGAAGAGTTGTGGGCCAACATCTGCAGAAGGGCCAAAGTTGAGCAGGCCTAAGCTAAAAGCATCAAGGGGAATAACAAAAACTTCCTTAAATACATCTGAAGCAGAAAACCTACCAGGGTTGGTCCGTTAGATGATGAAAGGGGGTTATTGAGGAGGAGGGGTGAAAGGGGTTATTGAGGAGGAGCCGGAGATTGCAGAGAAGCTTAATGAGTTCTTTGTATCTGTCTCCACAGCAGAGGATACTGAGGGTATACCTGTGCCTGAACCAAGCTTCTCAGGGACAGAGCCAAAGAACTAAGTCAGATAGACGTGATGGGATATGACATTCTAAACTGTCTGGTAAAATTAAAAATTAACAAATCACCAGGGCTGAATGGCATCTGCCCAAGAATCCTTAAAGAACTCAAATATGAAGTTGCTGACCTACTTGCAAAAATATGTAACATCTCTACAATCAGATATGTAACTTATCCCTACAAACCAGAGGACTAGAAAGAAGCCAATGTAATACCAATTTTCAAAAATGGATCTGGGAAATTACAGGCCACTTAGTTTAAGGTTTGTGCCGGGCAAATTGATGGAAAGCATTCTCAAAGATAAGATTGTTAAGCATATAGAAGAACAGGCCTTGCTGAAGGAGAACCAGCATGGCTTCTACAAAGGTAAAACTTGCCTCACTCACCTTTTGGAATTCGTTGAGAGTGTCGTGTGGATAAAGGTGATCTAGTTGCCATGGTATACTTGGACTTTCAAAAAGCTTTTGACAAAGTTCCTCATCAAAACTCTTGAGAAAACTTAGCAGTCATGGGATAAGAGGACAGGTTCATGTGTGGATTGGTAACTGCTTGAAGGACAGGAAACAGGGTAGGTGTAAATGGACAGTTCTTTAAATGGATGGAAGTAAGAAGTAGGGTCCCCCAGGGATCTGTACTGGGACCAGTGTTTTTTAATTTATTAAAAAATGATCTAGAATTTGGGGTAAGCAGCGAGGTGGCCAAATCTGTACATGGCACCAAACTATTTAGGGTAGTGAAATCCAAAAGAGATTGCGAGGAGCTCCAAAAGGATCTCTCCAAACTGGGTGATTGGGCAACAAAATGGCAAATACGGTTCAATGTAAGCAAGTGTAATTGGGGCAAAAAACCCAACTTCACATATACACTGATGGGGTCTGAGCTGTTGGTGACTTACCAGGAGAGAGATCTTGGAGGTGTCCTGGACAGCATGTTGAAAGTGTTGACTCAGTGCGTGGCAACTGTGAAAAAGTCCAGTCCCATGATAGGAATTATTAGGAAGCGGACTGAAAATAAAACTGCTTATATCTTAATCCCCTTTTACAAATCTATGGTTTGGCCACATTTGGAATATTGTGTACAGTTCTGATCATCATGCCTCAAAAAGGTCATTATAGAACTGGAGAAGGTGCAAAAGAGGGTCACCAAGATGATCAGGGGCCTAGAGCACCTTCCTTACAAGGCAAGGCTACAACACCTGGGGCTTTTTAGTTTAGAAAACAAGACAACTGAGGGGAAGCATGATAGAGGTCTATAAAATTATGGAGAGAGATACATTTTCTCCCTCTTCCATAATGCTAGAACCAGGGATGATCCCATGAAACGGTGTTCCAAGAAATTTAGGATGGAGAAAAGGAAGTGCTTTTTCATACAACACATAATTAATCTATGGAATTCTTTGCCACATTATGTGGTGACAGCCGCAAGCCTGGATGGCTTTAAGAATGGCTTAGATAAATTCACTGGAGGACAAGTCTATCAATGGCTACTAGTCTAGTAGCTATAGGCCACCTCCAGCCTAAGAGGCAGGATGCTCTAAATATCAGTTGCAGGAGAGCATCAGCAAGAGAGAGGGCACACCCTCAGCTCTTGCCTGTGGGCTTCCCAGAGGCATGTGGTGGGCCACTGTGTGAAACAGGATGCTTTTCTAGATAGGCCTTGGGCCTGTTCTTATGTGTGAAATGAGAGTTTATATCTTAGAATGCAAGCAGTGTTGCCTTTACTGCAAGAGAAGATCAGTAATAGTAAACAAATTAGTAGACAAACCCTAACCCCTGCTAACTTGGCAAAGAGGCACCCTTTAACGTGGTGCTTCTCTTTATTTAGCATGGGGAGAGTAACTGGCCCTATCCACCCCCAGCACAGTACCTCCAGTAACTGTTAAAAGCTGGTGTCTGTCTTATGTTTCTTTTAGATTGTGAGCCCTCTGAGGACAGGGATGCATCTTATTTATTTATCATTTTTCTGTGTAAACTGTCCTGAGCCATTTTTGGAAGGGCGGCATAGAAATTGAATTTAAATAAATAAATAAATAAATAAAATTGGTTTTCTGCGCAGCCTATCCACCATTACTGATGGCCTTGTTAAGGATTCCCCAAGGAGGAGGGTTCTTCGGAGTGTACTCTGAAAACCACTTGTTTAGACTTCTAGTACCAATTTCTATGCTCTTTAGGCTTGCTTTCTTTTTAAAGGAAACGTTGTAAATGTGCTCAGGATTTATGTATTTCTAGATCCCAATTAAATGCAGGTTTTCTAACAGTGGGAGTCTGGGTGATAATAGTCCTCTGTGTACTCAATATATTTGAGTAATAAATTGAGCCTTCATCACTTGCCTGTCTTAACACAGGTCAAGGTAATAAGAGTTGGGTTTTTTTTTAATAGTTGCAGGAGGTTGTCTGGTATTCCAAGATGTTACATAAGGTTATACATGCCAATATTGGGAAGAAATAAGGGATACAGAGGCTATCTTTCAACAACAGGTGTCTTCAATGAGATTGTGCTTAACATTTCCCACCTGTTTGCCATGTTGGTTTAGTCTTGCTACAAGGTGACTGAGACACCAGCAGCCACATGAGTCCTCAAAATAAATTATGTAGCTTGCGTACCATAGACTGTCGGCCTGGGGAAAACCACTTTCTTGTACCCTTCCCCTGAAATACTCTAAATATCTAATATTTTCATTATGAAACATATGGGTTATTGTTTAAGGGGTTTTTTTTGTGTTTATGAAAAACTAAAGTTGGCCTTTTTGCAGATGAAGTTTAGTTTTCTGAAAATGTGTGGGTTCATTCTTCTTTGAAAATCTAAAGTAGTCCTGTTTCTAGGATAACTCAAGCTGATGTTTAGTTAGAAAAGCCCAAACAGAATGGGGTAAAGTGCCTTCTGTTTATAAATTGTGTGATTATATTTCAGACTAATACTGTTGCTGCTAGTATTAGGTAGTCTCTGAATTGATGAGTCTGTAGCTTACATTTTGGCTCTATATTGTTCTACAATAAAGCATTAAAATATCCTTTATAATATGAACCCCATTATTGATGCTGTTGCTTATATTCGGATGACTTGAAATTACTTTGATACAAAGGGAATCAGACTTGCAGAGATAAACCACATTATTCTCTTCTGTTCTTCAGGTGGTGACACCCTGCTTCCTGCCAGTCAACTATTCATTGGTGTGTGTGTGTGTGTGTGTATACACACACACACACACATACATACACACTGCATATAACATCATTCTTTGGAACACTATTTCCCACCCCACATTCGTTCAGCCCCCTCCCTAGCTGCTTTTATCGCCCTTCTTAAGACCTACCTGTTTTGCCAGGCATTTGCCCTTCATTTTATTTTATTTATTTTTATTGGTATGGTTGTTGTCCACTGCCTAGAGTCTTTAGAGGAGATACCATGGCCTGGTATAGGCATGCCAGGGCTCAGCAGAGCTAATACCTTTGGTCATAATCCTTGATTCTGTTTTGTAGCCAGCAGTGCCATTTAGCAGACTGGGCACACTTCCTAGAACCTAGACTTTACAGGATGCCCACTGAGAACTCATGCCAGATCTTGTGTGAAATCAGAACATGACCCTGGTAACTCTCAAGCTTTCTATTTGTGTGCCCTACCTTTTACCCCACTCCACTTGTGAATGACCACACTGTTGTTCTGTCATGAGGACAGTTAAGAGGGCCTAGGCTCGGTTGCCTAGGAGCTGAAAGACACCTTGACCACCATTACTGGTCTTCCTTTGCAGTGTACAGCCACAAGAAACACTGCATGCTAGGGTATAAACTGGCCCACCTCAGCTTTGGAATAAGTGGAGTAAGTTGCTTTGAGAATATTCATAGTGTCTTCTTCTCATGGCTATGAAATGGCCATGAGATGGCAATGAAACAGTGTGAAAGAGCTTTAACTTCTGGAGTACCACAGATAGATAGCCTTATTAAAAAGTATATTTCAATATCATCCCTCAAGAACTGCAGAGAGCATGAAATTAAATCTAGAAAGGGTAAGTTAATTTCTCAGTGTAGAGTTAGTAATGTCAGACGTATAGACAAATACAACCTGATGATGTATAAATTGGACCTAAAGAAGAGTCAGGTGAAATGCTTTCTCTCCGTTAATCATAATAATTCAGTTAATACACGAGCAGTGGCTTTAGGGCATTATTACAAGCATCCTTTGTAGCTATTCAGGATTTCAGGTGCAAAGGTACAAACCAACTGCTGTTTGGTACCAAATAATAGTTTGAGTTGGGTTTCTCTGGTTGAACAATCTGTGCTTGAAAGAGTTACAGCTGGAAAAATCTGGATTGTTTTTAGGGCTGCTTTCATCTGGTCCTATATTGTTTCTGCAATGGTAAAGAAATAAGTGTCTGATTCTTAGGTTCTTTTCTATTTTAGAGCAGGTATTAACATCCCAAGGGAAGAGGGTGTTTAAAAATAATAATAATCTTGAATTGGCGACCATTAACACTACCTAATATATAACTATACATTATATACACAGAGGCGCCCTTACCCCTGGCCTTCGGGGGCCTCCCAAATCCCCTTTAGTCTGTCTTGGGTGGTGTGGTCATCGCTCTGCACCAGGTTGTCAAGTGTGATTGACCTGTGCCAGGTGCTTGAGAGACAGTGCGGGGAATGGGGAATGAAATATGTGGGATGGAAATATGTTAAGTTGCCTGTTGAAATGTTTCTGCTAATGCATATTTGCATAAATATACCTATTTTATATTCTTACATTCTTGTGAGTTCAGTTGCTGTTTCTGCCCTCAGGAACCCACATGTTAAAAATACTGCATGTTTCACAGTGTGTGGTGTGTGTAGGGGGGGGCGATACTTCACTTGTTGGGGGGAGGGGGCCTCTAAATGCCTTTAGGTCCAGGCTCCAAAATTACCTGGGTGCACCTCTGTATATACAATATTTAATGAAATAGAGATTCTGAATGCACAGGAGTTTTATCCTCTTGTACTATACTGTACCTTCTGATATTGTAATGATATTATGTAAAAGCCACTTCCTGAGTGCTGTCACACTCTAGTCTGACCAATGAGCAGAACTTAGGGTGGAGCTATTGATACAGAAGGTAAGCAATTAAGATGAAATGTTTGAGATCTATGGGCAAAACAAATGGGCTGCACTATGGGGCACAGTTGCAAATTTTCCCTCTCCAAACCTTATTTGAGTGTGCATCACCCCCACCACCCCCATACAAGTGAATGGTTTCCATTGACAGTGCTGCAGTAAAACACAACCTCCTCAAAACCCTTGATGCTGGATGGCATCTGAGACTTTAGTGACCCTTACACTCATACATCTTATTATAATGAAGGGCATTTTGCTAATACTTGCAAGAGCAGAAAGAAGAAAATTAGGATGGTTTTCCATTTTTCTGAGCATTAGGTGAGAATCATCTTGCCTAGCACAGTGTGTGCATTGTATTAATGTTCACTATTAATGTTCACTATGTGTGTATTGTATTAATGTTCACTATTGTGAGGGAGGAGGCAATGGTAAACCCATCCTGTATTCTACTAAGGAAAACCACTGGGCTCTGTGGACACCGGGGGTCAAAATCGACTCGATGGCACACTTTATTTTACTTTAATGGAAACACGGACAAGTGTATTTATACCTTCTCTGAAGGAAGTGGAAATTTCACCTTTCCCCTAATAGCCCTTCCCCATTTCCAGCAGAATCTGCTGCTTTTCGTTTAGAAAGTTTTGGCTGAATTACCTTGTGCTGATATAGAAACATCTCCAGTTTCATTTTAAGTGGAAATTCTACATTGGGAGATGTGAGTCTATTAATCAGGTGTGACCTCCGAATCCTTGGTTACAGGAGAGTTGCAAAAATGGCACTTTCCAGCCAAGTCTAGGCAGCTTTTCATGTTTGCCAGATGTTGTTTTGGGTTTCCAGCTGAAAGCAGTAACCGCTTCAGTAGGCACACATTTCAAGCTGGCGCCAATGGAAAGGCTTGGCTTTCAAGCATGTCTGTTAACATTTTTATTTACAAGACTCTATAGTTGAGCACTTAGTTTTGAGCCAGCAGAGGGAGCCCATATTGTTACACAGAAGCTTGAGAAATGCATCACCGTTTCAAAGAAAATAAATAATTGAATTATTCAGAAAGGGAGCAAAATGTCTGTAAAGCATGGGATGCATTCCACAGAGATCAGGATGTGTTTTTGAATGAAAGTCAGATTTGAAATGTGGTTTACTTCCATAAGAAATAGGATTAGCACCCTTCTGGTCTTCTGTTGTGAGAGAGTGGGTGCTGATAATGCTAAATAAAGTGTGCGTTTCTTGACTCTTTCCATTTGTTCGTGGTATCATTTGGAATGTGAAATAGTTTTCTGTGTGCAGTAGTAACTTCTGATGATCCCGCTAAATGTGCTATGGGAAACTTCCACATAGAACATGACTTGTTAGACACGAGAACAGAAATTGCTTGCTGTCCTGTCTGTGAGTTACTCCAAGTGAGTAGCGGTGCAGGTCTGCTGTCATTATCTATATAAAGCAAGGACGGCTAACCTGAGGCTCTCTGGCGGCTGCTGGACTACAACTTCTAACATCCCCATCTGCAGTAAATTTAAGCTGGGGGTGATCACAGCTGGAGAGCCTCAGGATGGCCACCTCTGATATAAAGATTCAGTTTTGTATAGTTCAATGCAAAGAAAGAACAGAGTATGCAACAGCAAATTAAGGAGTTCATTGGAAGATTCTAATTCATACTCTTTTGTAACAAATGTGATTGTTGTATATTACATTGATATGTTGTGCAGCCGTGTGGATGACATACAAGTATTAGAACTCTGGGCCAGTTAGGATCACATGAAGCATGTGCATGCATGTATGTCATCCAGGAGAAGAGAGCTGGTCTTTTGGTAGCAAGCATGACTTGTCCCCTTAGCTAAGCAGGGTCTTCCCTGGTTGCATATGAATGGGAGACTACATGTGAGAGCACTGTAAGATATTCCCCTGGGGATGGAGCCGCTCTGGGAAGAGCAGAAGGTTCCATGTCCCCCCGACCCTCTGGCGTCTCCAAGATAGGACTGAGAGAGATTCCTAGAGGCTTCCAGTTGCTGACCTTCACTATAGTTTACATAAGAACAGCCCTGCTGGATCAGGCCCAAGGCTCATCTAGTCCAGTATCCTGTTTCACACAGTGGCCCTCCAGATGCCTCTGGGGAGCCCACAGGCAAGAGCTGAGGACATTCCTTCTCTCCTGCTTACTCTCCTGCAACTGGTATTTAGAGGCATCTTGCCTCTTAGGCTGGGGGTGGCCTATAGCCCTCGGACTAGTTTCCATTAATAGACTTGTCCTCCATGAATTTAACCCCATGACTATTTGCAGTCATGGACACATTTTTAGCCTACTTTCCAGTAGGCTTAGGAGATTACTCGGCATGTTGTGTGTCCTTGTTTGTGTCCCCCCCCCCCCGCTATCAACTCACAATGCCTGAACCAGTATGAACCAAATTTGCTACAGCTGTAGGGACACATGAGGAAACCAAAGCTCAGAACAAAGACATAGTTTGTGATGATGTCATCCACCCCGATTCAAGATGGCGGACGCATAAACTTTTGAACCAAAATTGAATCAAATTTGCTACAGCTGTAGGGACACATGGCAAAACCTCAATGCCATAGTTTGTGATGAAGTCATCCACCCCGATCCAAGATGACAGACGTGTGAACATTTGAGGTGCATGAGATCTGGACCTCAATTTGAACCAAATTTAGTCCAGTTGTAGAGATAGTGAAAGGAAAGTAGGCAGATTAGTTCTTACTAGAAAAACTTGTTTCTTTAATGTTAGCAGGAAGCTTGGTGAATGTTATTGCTTGGTGAACTTTGCCTTTGTTTACTAAAAGATATCACACTACTGCTATAAATGTGATAAAATGAAGAACCATTGGATATCTGTTGATCCAATACTATGAAGGAGTGCTTGCAACACCTGTCGTTCCCTATTTCTGATTGTGGCACACTATGGTGGGAATTGTGTGGGGCGATCTGTTCTGAGGTGATCTGCAAACCATTGAGTGTGTGTGTGTTTAAATTAAAGGCATACTTCACTCTTATGCCCCAAAAGATACAGGCATATTTTCTCAATCACCAATCAAGAGTGCTTAGACATTCTTGTTGAAAATGCAGGCTAGCCCAGTTAATTTTGTTTGTTTGTTTGTTTTGTTTGTTTGGTTATCTATCTATCTGTCTGTCTGTCTGTCTGTTTATTTAATACATTTCTATACCGCCCAAAAGGCAAGTTCTCTGGGCGGTTTACAAAACAGTAAAAACAGGCAATAAAAGATTAAAACATTTCAACAATTAAAATTAAAAAGTTAAAACTATTAAAACACAATTAAAACAGTATCTAATTAAAAGCCTGGGTGAACAAATGCATCTTGACTGTCCTTTTAAAAGTTGGGGAGGCTCTTATTTCAGCAGGAAGTGTGTTCCAAAGCCTCGGGGCAGCAGTGGAGAATGCCCGTCCCTGAGTAGCCACCAGATGAGCCGGTGGCAACAGCAGACGAACGTCTCCAGATGATCTCACTGGGTTTTTTGGTTCATAGCGAAGAAGACACTCTCTTAAATACCCAGGGCCCAAGCCGTTTAGGGCTTTATAGGTTACTAGTATTTTTAAGCCCGTTAAAATAACGGGCGCTAGTACCTTTTTCTTCTTCTTCTTTATTCCTTCTTCCTCTCTCTCGCCCTCCTTTCCTTGTTGTTGTTGTTGTTGTTTGTCGGGCAGCCGGGCAGAGAGTTCCGCTGCTGCCGCCACCCAGAGTTCTCCCCAGTTCCCGCTGTGCCGCTTGTTCGTCGCTGTGGGCGGCGGGCGGAGAGTTCTGCCGCTGTCGCCACCGTTGCAGTGGGCGGCCGGGTGGAGAGTTCCGCTGCCGCCGCTGTCCAGAGTTCTTCCCGGTTCCTGTTTTGCCGCTTCCCGCCATTGCTGTTTCTGCTCTCCCGGTCCCCCCGCGGGCCCATTTGTTAACTCTTTACTTTTCTCCCCGCTGTTTTTTTTTGTTCCCCGCTGCCCTCCCGGTTCCCCCGCTGCCGCCTCAGCCCTCCCGGTTCCCCCGCTGCCGCCTCTGTCCTCCCAGTCCCCCTGCTGTTGCTCAACATGGCCACCCGTGTCTGGACGGCCGTATCTTTCTCGGCCGTTCTGAGCATGCACTCCGCGCATGCCCAGAACTGCCGAGAAAGACACGGGCTGGAAAAGGACACGGGATCACACTCAAGGCTTTTATTATAGAGGATAACCAAAACCTTGTACTCTGCCCGGAGCCAGTGTAGATGTTTTAAGATAGGAGTGATATGGTCTCTCCAAGAGGACCCAGAGACCAATCTGGCTGCCGCATTCTGGACTAACTGCAGTTTCTGGACTACGTACAAAGGCAGCCCCACATAGAGCGCATTGCAGTAGTCAAGTCTGGAGGTGACCAGCATATGTACTACTGTTCTGAGATAATTTATCTCAAGAAATGGACGCAGCTGGCATATGAGCTGAAGCTGATAAAAGGAACCTCTGGCCACTGCCTCAGCCTTAGACACCAGGGAGAGTTTTGTGTCCAGAAGCACCCCCAGACTGCGTACCTGTTCCTTCTGGGGAAGTATGACCCCATCCAGAACAGGCAAATCAAAATCATCTCCCGAGTTCCGACCCCACACAATAAGTACCTCCGTCTTATCTGGATTCAGTCTCAGCTTGTTACCTCTCATCCAGCCCATCACTGTCACCAGGCAGGCAATTAGGGAGGTTATGTCTTCTCCTGATAAAGTTGACATGGAGAAATAGATTTGGGTGTCATCAGCATACTGATAACACCCTGCACCAAATCTCCTGATGATCTCTCCCAGCGGTTTCATGTAGATGTTAAACAACTTCGGAGACAATATGCAGCCCTGAGGGACACCATACCGAAGTTCAGTTTTTGAAGAACAACAGTCCCCGAGAGACACCATCTGGAATTTGCCTGAGAGATAGGAGTGGAACCACTGCAAAGCAGTGCCTCTCACCCCGAACCCACTCAGACGCTCCAGAAGGATACTATGGTCGATAGTATTGAAAGCCACCGAGAGGTCCAAAAGGACCAACAGAGTCACACTTCCTCTGTCAATTCTCAATTGGAGATCATCCATCAGGCCGACCAAGGCAGTCTCCACCCCATAGCCCACCCAAAAGCTGGTCTGAAACGGGTCTAGATAATCAGTTTTATCCAAGACTGCCTGGAGTTGGGAGGCCACCACCCTCTCAATCACCTTGTCCAGCCATGGAATGTTGGAGACAGGCCAATAGTTGCTCAACTCTGACAAATCCAAGGCAGGCTTTTTCAGAAGTGGTCTAATAATTGCCTCCTTAAGACAAGGAGGCATACTGCCCTCCCTCAGAGAAGCATTTATGATCTTTACGAGGCCTTCTACAAAATCTCTCTGCCAGATAGTATTAGCCACGTCAGGCAAGGGTCAAGAGAACAGGTGGAATGCTGTATCGCTCCAAGCAGCTTGTCCACATCCTCACGAGTCACAAACTGAAACTGATCCAGCCTAACCACATAAGAGGAGTTGCTGGACACCTCTGATTCAGACACTGCAGTAATTGTGGAGTTTGAATCCAAGTCAGCCCGAATATGAGAGATTTTATCCATAAAGAAATCATTAAACACATCACAGCGGGTAATAGATGGTTCCAAATTCTGATTCAAGGGAGGAGGGACACTCACTAGCCCTCTCACAACCCTGGACAACTCCACTGGATGTGAACTTGTGGATCCAATATGGGCCGAAAAGAATTGCTTCTTTGCCACCCGTATAGCCAGAGCATAGATCTTCAAATGTGCTCTATGTTTTAATCTGTCAGATTTGAGTCGAGTCGTCCTCCACTTGCACTCCAGTTGTCTACCTCGCTGTTTCAGCCCCCGTAGTTCTTCCGTATACCAAGGGGCCAATTCTGAAGCAGGTCGGGGAGGACACTTAGGTGTGACCATGTCTACTGCCCTGGTGAGCTTGCTGTTCCAGGTCTCCACCAGGGCATCAACAGGATCACTGGCAGAGCCAACACTAAATTCCTCCAAGGCTTCTTGGAACCCTATTGGATCCAATAACCTTCTTGGGCAGACAATTCTAATGGGCCACTTGCCCCTGCAAAGGTGGGATGTGACTGTGAGTCCAACCTTAACCAGATGGTGGCACATAATTTTGTCTCCCAATGTCATTATTTGTCTGTTGTGATGACAGGGCTTATTATGGAACTACTTTCTTGGTTATAGTAATGCTTCAGGGACTTCCCCCATACCTGTCAGGTATACTGTGGGCTGCATTAGAAAATCAAGGGTGGTGTGCTCACTCTCCTTTCCTTGGGATGCTACTGCTGCTCACATATGAATGGAAGGGAGACCATGCCCTGGTTCTGAAGGCAGTGGATGCAACTAGTGTGACTTTCCCGAGGCAAACTCTGTGGTACATTAATGTGCTTTGGCACACAGTTGCCTTTGGTCAGTGGGGTTGTAGTCTTCAGGTCCTTCCCAGCCTTAGGGCTCTATTGGTTGAGGGCCAATTCACATGTTCCTTCTTGAACTCCAATATAAAATGTGCCCAAGTTTAAACAGCTAATTTCTTACATGATTTTATGAATAGCATGAATGTGTTTTAAGTGGCCATGTGTATTACCTGGTCAGTTGAACATATGAAAACATAGAACTCAAGTTGAAAAGGCAAGATCTACTCGGACCAGTTTGTTGGCCGTGAATGGTGCGCATTTATTCAAATAGTCCTGTAAGTGTGCATTGAGTCTGATAGAAAAGATGTTGACTTTTCACTTCCGGGTAACCTTCTGATAAAATGTTTCTGAAAATAACTGCTCCTTTCAGCTTGGTACTTTATAACACTTGGCAGCCTTTGAGTCAAACCAGGAGTTCATTCCCTGCTTGAAAGCTTCTGAAGCATTTCCCAGCCCTGCAAGCATGTTGAAATGTTCTACTTTTTCTTGGGCAAAGGGTGGTGTTCCTAACCTTGGGCAAACATAGTATTGTGTTATATGGAGTGTGTGTTCGCACATGCGCATGTGGTCCTCATGCGCTCACAATTGCAAGGTTGTTCTTACTAACATTTATCAAGATACCACCTTGCATTTGAAGCTTTGAAGTTCTAAGTATCATTTCTCTCAGACTGGCAGACTTTGAGGAAAATAAAATGAATTTTTGGTTCCTTTTTAAAGTTAGGAAGGATTGATTTCCTTTCTGACCAGCCTGTCTGGAGTTGCCCTTGGTTAGTGCTGCTTTCCCCCAAATAGGGAATTCTCTTTAGATCAAGTAAGTTTCAAGGCTAGATTTAGCTGTGTCGGTGTTGTCACGGTCAGCAGGTGTTTTTTTTAAACTTGACAAATTGAACTGAAAAAAAAAATGGTTTACACATAAACGCTTGTAAAATCGAGGTACATTCTATGGTTAACAGCTGGGCATTTGGCATAACAGAGATATATTTGTGGCTACTGCACAATATTTGTCTGTGTGTTTTCTGTAGTTGATGTACATCTCTTTAGCTGTAGCATTTCAGAGAATCTCTGTTCATTTTAGACTATTTTTGGATTAGAGAACCTACAAAAACATTAGAAAGCTCTTATGAGAGAGCCAGCGTGGTGTAGTGTTTAGAGTGCTGGACTAGGACCGGGGAGACCCGAGTTCAAATCCCCATTCAGCCATGAAACTAGCTGGGTGACTCTGGGCCAGTCACGCATCTCTCCGCCTAACCTACTTCACAGGGTGGTTGTGAAAGAGAAACTCAAGTATGTAGTACACCGCTCTGGGGTCCTTGGAGGAAGAGCCGGATTTAAATGTAATAATCATAATAATAATTTGAAAGAGATGTTTCCTTGCATTAAATTTTGTTCCAGAAGTCACAATCTCACATTGCAGAAGTAAAGCAGTTGGTGTTAAAATGCTATTTTGTTAGTGATTTCATGGCTGCTGGAAGTTTAGACACATCTGAAAATATTCCATGCTTATTTTTATTTATTTATTTGTGCATTGGACATGCAAGGGTTTTATACTCTGACAGATGTATTATTTTTATGGTTCTGCTGCTTTGGAATTGTACTTTGTATTGGTGGAATGTTAAAGAAATGAGACCAAGTTTCAAATCTCTACTCAGCCATGAAACTCGTTGGGTGACTCTTTTAGCCTAACCTGACCTCACTGAATTGTGAAGAGGAGAACATGGGATAATCTACATGGATGTATCCCTGAGCTCCTGGAAGCAAAAAAGAGAGGCAAATGTGAGAAATAAAGGAATAAAAAGAAAATGTTTTGACCACTTGCTGTTAAAATACAAATACTGTAATGAATGAATTCAGTTGGCAATTATGGTTCAACTAAAGGTCCTTACAGTAATAAAAGACAAATGTTACAATTAATTCAGACACTTCTGTATTCAAAATTTTACCACCACCACCCATAAATCAAATTGACAGATCACTATGACAGTTTACCTAATTTACTTGGAGATAAGCACATATCAGTTCCTTTATACCAGCTGTTCATACAGCCACTTTACAGGTAATAAAGATTCATTTTATGATTTACTATTTCTCAGAATAAATTGTAATTTCACTTGCTTGCTTATTTCCTTCAAGCCAGCCAATAATATGGAGGTGTCCAGCAGGTCCTCTTATGGGATTAAAGGTAAAGTGTGTGAGTCCGTGTCGACTCCTGGCAACCACAGAGCCCTGTGGTTGTCTTTGGTAGAATACAAGAGGGGTTTACCATTGCTATCTGCCACGCAGTATGAGATAATGCCTTTCAGCATCTTCCTATATCACTGCTGCCTGATAGAGGTGTTTCCCATAGTCTGGGAGACATACCAGTGGGGATTTGAACTGGAAACCACTGGCTTGCTAGTCAAGTCATTTCCCCACTGTGCCATTAGGTTTCTAGATTGGATCATTTTCAGTTTGTGACTTCTGAGGAAGTGGACAAACTTCAGGCAGTGAGTCCCACAACCTGTTCTCTTGACCCTTGCCCAACTTGGCTTATCTCATCTGATAATTATATTATCAGAGAGGGTCTGGTGACTATTATAAATGCTTCTCTGAGAGAGGGCAGGATGGCTCCTTGTTTTAAGGAGGCTATTATTAGAACACCTTTGAAGAAAGCTACACTGGATCTCTCGCAGTTAGCTAATTACAGACCTGTTTCTAATCTTCCGTGGTTGGGCAAGGTGATTGAGCGGGTGGTGCCCTCTCAGCTCCAGGCAGTTTTAGTTGATGCTGCCTAGACCCATTTCTAGACCAATTTCAAACTGGCTTTCGTGTAGGCTATGGCTGTGGTCAATTTGAAAGATTATCTCCAACTGGCTATTGACAGAGCGAGTGTGACTCTGCTGATCCTTTTGGATCTCTGTGTGGCTTTCAATACCATCAACCACGGTATCCTTCTGGACCACCTGAGGAAGGTGGGACTGGGTGGCATTGTTTTACAGTTGTTCTGTTCCAACCTCTCTGGTAGATTCCAGATGGTGTCATTTGGAGACTGTTGTTCTGCTAAGCGAGAACTGAAGTGTGGAGTTCCACAAGGCTCCATATGATCTCCAGTTCTCTTTAACATCTACATTAAACTGCTGGGAGAGATTATCAGGAAGTTTGGTGCAGGGTGTTATCAGTATGCTGATGACACCCATGTTGACCTCATCAGAAATGGCATATCTTCCCTAAATGCCTGCCTGGAGGCAGTAATGGGCTCCATGTGGGATAACAAACTGAAGTTGAATCCAAATAAGATGAAGATACTGACTGTGGCGGGCCAGGACCCAAGAGATGGTTTAGATCTGCCTGTTATGGATGGGGTTACACTCTTCCTGAAAGATCAGATACATAGCTTGGGAGTGCTCCTGGACCCAAAGCTCTCCCTGGTTTCTCATGTTGAGGCAGTGGCCGGGAGCACTTTTTATCAGCTTCTGCTGATACGTCAGCTACGTCCATTTTTAGAGGTGAATGACCTTAAAACAGTGATACATATGCTGCTAATCTCCAGGTGTGACTACAATAATGCACTCTACATGGAGCTGCCTTTGTACGTAGTCTAGAAATTATAGTTGGTACAGAATGCTGCAGCCAGGTTGGTCTCTGGACAGCACAAAAGGACCACATAACACTAGTTTTAAAAGAACTGCACTGGCTGCCAATATGTTTCCTGGTGAAATACAAAGTGTTGATTATTATCTATAAAGCCCTTAATGGCTTGGGTCCAGGTTATTTAAGAGAGTGCCTCTTTGGTCAAAACTGTGCCACCTCTTACAATCTTCTGGAGAGGTCCGGTTAAGGTTGCCACCAGCTTGTTTGGTGGTGACCCAAGACCGGGCTTTCTCTGTGACTGCCCCAGGACTTTGGAATATGTTTCCTGCTGAAATAGGAACATCTCCTTCTCTGTTTGTTTTCAGGAAGACCCTCAAGACTCTCCTGTTCTTGCAGGCTTTTAATTAGAACTAATTTTAATAATTTTAATAACTGTTTTATGTGATTGTTTTTATTGTGTATTTTAATCTGTGTTGACTTTTAAATATTTTAAACTTTTTACTCTGTCTAGAGATATACATATCAGGTGGTATAAAAATATGATAAATAAATAAAATAGATACATTCTGATAAAAAGGTTTTGCTGCACAGATTTGGTTTTGCATAGATCAAACGTTATTAAAAAGTAATGGGAAAGATATGCTTTTTGTTCAACATCTGGAAACTGTCTTGCGCATCTTAGAATACTGACTTATCAAATACTGAGAGGGTGCAGTGTGAAAAGGCAGAACAATAAATGTGCTGATGACTCTCAGCACCATCCATCCTTGTAAATAGGCCACTAGCATGGGGAATATGATGGAAGTTCAATTTCTTCTACATCTCTTGCTGTGGATGAACTTCTTTCTTTAAGTTATTTAATTAAAAATACATTTGGTGCATCCTGGGCTTCAGGTGGGTTCTTTACTCTGCTCGGTATTGGAGACATAAACTACCAGATATTTAGCTTGCCTATCAGGAACATAGGAAGCTGCCATATACTGAGTCAGACCATTGGTCTATCTAGCTCAGTATTGTCTTCACAAACTGGCAGCAGCTTCTCCAAGGTTGCAGGCAGGAATCTCTCTCAGCTCTATCTTGGAGATGCTGCCAGGGAGGGAACTTGGAACCTAGATGCTCTTCCCAGAGCGGCTCCATCCCCCGAGGGGAAGATCTCATAGTGCTCACACTTCTAGTCTCCCATTCATATGCAACCAGGGCAGACCCTGCTTAGCTAAGGGGACAAGTCATGTTTGCTACCACCAGACCAGCTCTCCTCTATCAGTTATAGAAATGCCAGTGATATGGTTTTGAATAGCAAATAATTTTATCAATTTAGTAAAGTTATGTTGGGAGTACATTCCAGTAATTTGGAGAAAAGGTCAGAGCAAAGGTAAAATATTGGAACAGAAAAGCATGTGTGATATTACTGAACAAACTGATGAGAATGTTTCATGTCTGGCATAAAGGATAGCAAAGCTGCTACTTATCCCATTCCATAGAGGGAAGGGCCACAGTTCTGGCCACTCTTGTAAGCTGGTATTGGCAGCAGGTCTACATGGAGTGAGTGTGGTGTAGTGGCTAGAGCAGGGGTGGGCAAATTTGGCCCTCCTCCCATCATGATGGAAGTTGAAGTTCAGCAGCAGCTGGAGGGCCAAGTTTGCCCACCTCTGGGCTAGAGTTTGGGATTTGAATAGAGAGACTCGCATTCAAATTCCTGCTCAGCCATGAAGCTCACTGAGCTCCTTAGAGAAAAGGCAGGATTAAAAAAATGTGATTGATTCTGATGTCTGCTGTACATTTTTCTATATTGTGTTCATGTTTTTTGCACAACTTTGATGTGAAAGAGCTCCTAGTTAGACTGTTATGGTGAATACTACTAGGAGAAGCTTACAAAAGTAAATTGCCTCCTGTTGGGTGTCTGTCTCCTTAGTTTGCAAGCAACCATATCAGTACCAAGAAGTACATGTGACCACTGTAAGATATTCCCCTTAGGGCAGGGTTTCTCAACGTGTGGGTCCCCAGATGTTATTGGACTTCAACTCCCATAATCCCCAACCCCAGTGGCCTTTGGTTGGGAATTATGGGAGTTGAAGTCCAGTTACATCTGGGGACCCACACGTTGATAATCCCTGCCTTAGGGGAATGGGGCTGCTCTGGGAAGAGCACCTGCATGCTTACATTCAGAAGGTCCCAGATTCCCTCCCTAGCATCTCCAAGATAGGCTGGGAGAAAACACCTGCCTGCAGCCCTGGAGAAACCACTGCCGGTCTGTGTAGACAGTACTGAGCTAGATGGACCAATGGTCTGACTCTGAATAAGGCAGCTTCCTGGGATCCTAAGAAGATGCTTCTGCAAGGATGCTCATGGGTGTAAGTCACTTCATGAGTGTCACACACATCCTGCAGCAGCTTCATGGGTTACCAGTCTGCTTCTGGGCTAGATTCAAGGTGATGGTATTGACTTTTAAAGCACTACACGGCTTGGGGCCGGGGTACCTGTCGGTCATCCATGTGAACCTGCCAGGGCCCTCTGCTCATCATCTCAGGCCCTGCTCATTGACTCGCCACTAACAGAGATCCAGTTTGCAGGGACTAGAGACAGGGCCTTTTTGGTTGTGGCCCCTCAGCTTTGGAACACCCTCCCTGAAGAGCTTCACCATGCTCATTCCCTCAGTGTTTTTAAAAAACAACAACTAAAAACACATCTTTTTAAAGAGGCTTTTTAATGCTTCATCTTTGGTTATATCTGGTAGGTTCTTTAGTGTTTATAATTCTGAATTTTTGGCTTTTAAAATAACTTTTTATTTCAAACCTAATTCTGATTGTGGACGCTTCTTTATAAGAAATTTCTGATGCCTAGAAAGGGTTCTACAAGGCTACCTGACAAAGCTGTCTCATTTCTTCTTCTTTACAGCCAGATCACTCTGATTCTTTTGTGAACCATGTAACCAGAACAGTAAGTTTTCTTTTTTCTAACCCCTTTGTTCTTTGCCAGAATTATGATTCAAGTTGATGGTTGTGCATTTTTATCTTGCTTTGGGATTCCCAGAACTGTACAAAAGTTAACTACATAAGACAGACGATTCTTGTAGATCTACAATGTAATAAGACAAGGTTAAGAAGAAGAAGAAGAAAGAAAGAAACACAGTAAAGGAAGGGTAGGAAGAAGCCAAGTGACTAAGGCTCAATTAAATAGGTTTTCAGGTGTTCCTTAAAAAGACTGAGTGAGGGACCAGTGGCAGGGCATTCCAGAGTGATAACATATAAAGAGATAAAAGGAAAGAAAGAAAGCAAGAAAGAAAAAGAAAAGAAAAGAGTCAGACACAGGTTTGCACCTCAGTTTGCACCTCAGGTTTGCACCTCAGACACAGGTTTGCACCTCAGGTTTGCACCACAGCTTTCTAGATCTAGGCCCTAGAAAGCTGTGGAATTATTTTGTCAAGTCCTTTTGAAGCTGCCAAGAATTCTCTTCTGGTTGAATGTGGACCCACCTTAAAGTGCTCTCACCAACCAAGATTCCCTGTTCTCATTGGGCAGATTCAGATGGTAGCTTTTTGCCGTCCTTCAGTGCAAAATCAGGAGCATAGGAAGCTGGTTCCTCTTATTCTTGCAATACCCCTTTTGGAAAACAGGCATGCAGACGACACACCCTATGCAATTCCCTTTCAGTGGTGGGGCCAGCATTTGCTCTAGCAGCTTGTCATCACATGTGTAGGCGTTGGATGCTCCGTGTCATTCATCTGATTCCGCTAGATTAGAACCACTTGGGATGCCCAGCTATTGCTTTTCTCTATCTCTCCCATACGCTTTCAGCCAGGTTTGTCTTTTGTGCAGAAGAGCCGAGCAGCTGCATTATTTTGGGTCTATCCCTGGTGCCTTGGCCTTACCATATAAGATCAGGTGTTCCACTTTACAAAATCCTGCAGCAAGTACTTCTAAGACTTCCATATAACTAGATATGGAAACGTGAGCAATTCTTCACTTGAGTAACTTGGGAAAGACTTGAACACAGTATATGTGATGTCTATCAGGGATGACAAGCCCTTTCAACTGTCCTACTGCCCTTTTACATCCCACTTGTATCACTTGATTTCTCAAGACTTGATGACTCATGGCTGAAGGTAGGAAGTGGTTGACTTCAAAGGTTCTTATGATTGCGTATTGAGATTTTCTGAGGATGTGATGGTTGTTCTTGTATTTTTCCTAGCCATTCAGTGTGTAGAACCAGTGAGTTGGATAGAAGTATAAGGTGCTCTTGAGAAACCATCATCTGTGGTTTGCTGTCCTCCCTAAAGGGGGTGACCATGTTTCTGCTCTTTGCCCTCCTTCCTAGTTTCAGAGATGTAACCAAACAAAGATGGCCCCAAGTAGGATAAGAATTTTTGCCCTTTTAAATTATTATTCTTTTTAAAAAATCAGAATGGCAAATGCTGTCTGTCCAGTGACAATTTCCTGCATGTGTACTATGTGACTGCAGAAGCATGAAACAGACACAACCAGGTCTTTCTCCCCAGATGACTGTAGAAGCAACTATTTGAGATAATTATACTGGAACTGGGTAGATTTGAAAAAGAGAACCTGTGTCTTTCCAGGCAGCCAGGAGTAGTTTTGAGTAGTAGCAGTGACTGTCCAAAGGATGTATCTGCAGTGTTTCTAGCCAGTAAGCAAGGCCAGAAATATGTGAGCTGATCAAACACACACACTTTCTGTAAGCTTGATGAAGAGATGAAGCCTTCAGTATAACACAGGGAGAAGCAATACCCTGCATATTATTTTAGCTATTTGTCTTGGTACCCGGTCATCCGTTGTTCTCCATCTTTCATCCCACAACATCTTCAGTAAGCACTGAACTGGTCAGCAATAGGTGTAACACACACACACACACACACACACACACACACACACACACACACCCCTAGGAAAGGCTTACTAGTTCAGTCATAGAATATATTATCATAATGCCTGAGGTCCCAGATTCAGTCACCAGTATATTTACCTAAAGGGAGCTGGGGAAGACGTTTCCTCAAGACTCTGTAAAGTTGCTGTCAGTCACAGAAGGCAGTAGTGGGCTGGATGATCTAATGGTATGAGGTAGCTTAGTTTAAGAACATAGGAAGAGGCCTTATATGGAGTCAGATCATTGGTCTATCCAGCTCAGTATTGTCTACCCAGACTGGCAGTGATATCTATCTATCTATCTCTGTCTGTCTGTCCTATGTGCCACAATAGAACATTATCGTAAATTATTTTTTTTAAAGTTTTGTAAATTGTGGATGATGCAAGTCATTTCATGGTACTAGAGAAAGACATGCTGTTCTGGTAGCTCCAGGTCTTAACACTCACATCAGTTTTGGAGGATGAATTCAACTGAAGGAAGACCGGGAGGGTGCACGGCTGGGGGAGTCAGTCATGTGACTTGCCTCTGGGGGCCCCCAGACAACTTGCCCTATTATAGTTACACCACTGCAGTGGTTTCTCCAAGGTAGCAGGCAGGAGTGTGTCTCAGCCCTATCTTGGAGATGCCAGAGAGGGACCTTGGATCTTCTTCATACAAGCATTCAGATGCTCTTCCCAGAATGGCCCCACCCCCTAAGGGGAATATCTTACAGCACTCACATGTAGTTATCCATTCAAATGCAAACCAAGGCAGATTCTGCTTAGCAAAGGGAACAATTCATGCTCGCTACCACTCCTCCCCTAGTATGTTCATGAGAATGTACTATCACCTCTGATCAGTATGTTTAGTTCCCTGAAAAGACATTGCAATCTTTTTTGTCTGTTGTACTTTGCATGGAGCACCCAGGAAGATGAATAGCACAAGAAAAATCTCAGTTTGCAGGCCTTACCTCTTCCCAGTTAAAGGGCCCCTCGAAAAGTGTCCCCCCCCCAAATCCTGGAGGCAGGACTCCATGTTTATGTAATGATTTGCGTCTGGAGTATTGTGGCCTGCTCCTTTAACTCTTCTGGTTCTGCGTGAGTTGCCATATGTACCAAGGAGGTGGGGGAGTGAGTTTGACCTTGGCTTGTCTAATAAGCAACTAGAGCAAACAAGAAAACCTCAGAAGTTTTCAGACATGGCACAAAGAAGCAAACAGCTCTCAGCTAACAATAGAAAATAGCCTGCAATTATGTCACAGAGATTATCTGGTGAATTATTTTTTGTTGTTACATTGAGAAGCAGTCTTTGTAACTGTTCATTCAGCTGGAGAAGCTTAGGAGGAAATATTTGTTTTTATGTAGCTAGATATGTGCCGCTTGAGTCAAGGGGGTGTATCAAGAGGAAAGAAAGGGCAGTGCATGTTTAATTGACTGGAAGCTTGGCGACCACATCATTTAAGCATTTCTTCCCAGGGTTGAAATAGCAGCAAAAGCCAAAATAGTCATCTGTGAATTTAAAACAATGTGAAATGGAAAGCTCTCACCCCACCCCCATCCCAAGATCATTAAGCTCACAAACTGCAGGTGGTGAAGAGAGTCACTGGCACAGCAAGCAGGTGACAGCAGAGTTATTCCAAGCCTGAGCAATGTGCTTGCTTTATTGATTCATCAAATTTTATACAACCTTTCATTAGGCGTTCCAAGACGATTCACAAAAGTTAAAATACAATAAAACCTTAAAATCAGTTAAGCAGTAAACGCCCTCCCCCCACAACCAACCATAAAAAAGACAAACATAAGCAGGAGAGCTGAGAAATCTGGCAGCCCCCTAAGGAGTAAAAGCCTAAACAAATAAAAAGGTCTTTAGTTGTTGTTTTTAAAGCAGCCACAGATGTCAAAGAGTGGACATGCACTGGCAGAGCATTCCAGAACCTGGGGGCAACAACAGAGAAGGCCCAGTCCTGCGTGCGAAACAATTTAGCCTCTCTCAACATCGGCACACAGAGCAAAGGTCCTTCTGAAGACCTTGTTGGGCAGGCAGAAGCTCTTGGGAGCTGGCGCTTCTTCAGGTATCCAGGGATCAAACTGTTAAGGGCTTTAAAGGTAATAACCAAAACCTTGAATTGGATCCAGAAACACATTGGCAGCCAGTGCAGCTCTTCCCAAATAGGTATAATATTTTCAAAGTGAGCAGTTCCAGAGAAAAACCTGGCAGTTGCATTCTGCACCAACTGACGTTTCCGAATATTCTTCAGGGGCAGCCCCACGTAATGCACACTGCAGTAATCCAGCCATAACATGACTAAGGCATAGGTAACTGTGGCCAGATATGCCTTCTTGAGAAAGCTGTGCAAAGGCACCCCTGGCCACCATCTCCACCTGAGCATCCAAAAGCAGAGCCAGGGACAACACCACCCCCAAGCTCCACACTTGCTCTTTCAAGAGGAGTATAACTCCATCCAGAACTGGTTGAATCACTCTGTCCCGATTGGCTTTTCTGCTGACCAGCAGCACTTCCATCTTGTTTTGATTTAACCTCAGTTTGCTTGCCCACAGCCAGCCCATTACCATCTCCAGCCCCTGGTTCAGTATATCCACTGCTTCCCTAGGTTCTGATGGTCCCAGAAAGGCAGAGCTGAGTGTTAAGAACATAAGAACAGCCCTGCTGGATCAGGCACAAGGCCCATCTAGTCCAACATCCTGTTTCACACAGTGGCCCACCAGATGCCTCTGAGGAGCCCACAGGCAAGAGGTATGTGCATGCCCTCTCTCATGCTGTTGCTTCCCTGCAACTGGTATTGAGAGGCATCATGCTTCTGAGGCTGGAGATGACCCACAGCCACCAGAATAGTAGCCATTGATAGATCTCTCCTCCATGTATTTGTCAAAGCCCCCCATCAAAGCTGGTGGCCATCACCACATCCCATGGCAAGGAATTCAATAGATTAATTATGTGCTGTGTGAAAAAGTACTTCCTCTTGTTGGTCCTAAATTTTCCGACCTTCCATTTCATGGGGTGACCCCTGGTTCTAGTGTTGTGAGAGAGGGAGAAAAAATTCTCTCTGTCCACCCTCTCCACTCCATGCATAATTTTATACACTTCGATCATGTCTCCCCTTAGTCACCTCTTTTCCAAGGTAAAGTGCCCCATATGCTGTAGGCTTGCCTCATAAGGAAGGTGCTCCAGGCCCCTGATCATTTTGGTTGCCCTCTTCTGCACCTTTTCCTGTTCTGCAACATCCTTCTTAAGATACAGTGACCAAAGCTGTATGCAGTACTCCAGATGTGGCCGCACCATAGATTTGTATAAGGGCATTATAACATTAGCATTTTTATTTTCAGTCCCCTTCCTAATGATTCCTAGCTTGGAATTAGCCTTTTTCACAGCTGCCGCGCATTGAGACAACATTTTCAATGAGCTGTCCACCATGACCCCAGGGTCTCTCTCCTGGTCAGTCACCAACAACTCAGATCCCATCAGAGTATATGTGAAGTTGGTGTTTTTTTTGCTCCAATGTGCATCACTTTACACTTGCTTCTATTGAACCGCATTTGCCATTTTGTTGCCCAGTCACCCAGTTTGGATAGATCTTTTTGGAGCGCCTCACAATCCTTTGTGGATTTCAGGGAAATGCTTGACTAGATGGGGGTCACACTTCCCCAAAAGGAACAGGTTTGCAGTCTGGGAGTACTTCTGGATTCACACCTCTCCCTGGTTTCTCAGGTTGAGGCGGTGGCCAGGGGTGCTTTCTATCAGCTTTGGCTGATACGCCAGCTGCGCCCATTTCTTGAGATCAATGACCTCAAAATTGTGGTACATCTGTTGGTGACCTCCAGACTTGACTTTTGTAATGCGCTCTACGTGGGGCTGTCTTTGTACGTAGTCCGGAAACTTCAGTTGGTACAGAACGCAGCAGCCAGGTTGGTCTCTGGGTCATCTCGGAGAGACCATGTTACTCCTTTACTGATGGAGTTACACTGGCTGCCAATAGGTTTCCGGGCAAAATACAAAGTGCTAGTTATAACTTACAAAGCCCTAAATGGCTTAGGCCCTGGGTATTTAAGAGAACATCTTCTTCATTATGAGCCCCACTGCCCATTGAGGTCATCTGAGGTGGTCTGTCTCCAGTTACTGCCAACCCATTTGGTGGCTACACAGAGACGGGCCTTCTTGGTCGCTGCCCCAAGATTGTGGAATGCGTTCCCTAAATTTTGGGGGTTTTAATATCTGGTTTATTTTTAAATTTTAAAACCCGATTTTGGGGTTTTTAATCACTGTAATTATTTTAATTGTTGTTTTAAAATGTTTTAAAATTGTTAATTGTTATAACAATTAACCTACTTCACAAGGTTGTTGTGAAAGAGAAACTCAAGTATTTAGTACACCGCTCTGGGCTCTTTGGAGGAAGAGCAGGATATAAATGTAAAATAATAATAATAATAATAATAATAATAATAATAATAATGATGATGATGATGATGATGATGCAGCAGCACACTTGTCTAGTCCAAACTCCATTGCTATATCGCTACTGAATATACGGACAGTGTTTAGCAGTGATTCGATTTCTGACTGGGACTTTCCATACAACTTCAGATCGTCCATGTACAGCAGATGGTTGATTTTACTGGATGTTTTAGATGTTTGGTATCCGAGGCCTGTTTTGTTTAGTATTTGTGAAAGTGGGGTCATGGCGATTACAAACAATAGAGGGGATAGTGAGTCCCCTTGGAAAATGGCTCTTCTAATGCTAACCTGTCCAAGTGCCTCGCCCTTGATTGTTAACTGTGTACTCCACATGCTCATTGCTTTTTAAATAAATATCTGAATGTTTTTGCTGACATCAGTTGTTTCTAAACATTTTAGTATCCATGAGTGAGGCAATGAATCGAAGGCTTTCTTGTAGTCAATCCATGCAACACTTAGATTGGTTTTTCTTCTCTTGCAGTTTTCTAAAATCATTTTGTCAATCAGCAGCTGGTCTTTTGTGCCTCTGGTGTTCGTGCAATTTCCTTTCTGTTCAACTGGAAGCTGTTTGTTAGTTAATAAGTGTTGCATCACTTCATCTGCTGTTATTCCAGTTAATAATTTGAACATGGTTGGCAGGCAGGTTATTGGTCTATAATTACTTGGAACTGCACCTTTTGCTGGGTCTTTCATGAGATGAGTTTTCCCAGTTGTTAGCCATTGTTCAATATCACCGCCTTTCATAATGTGATTGAACTGTTTTGATAGTTGTTTATGAAGGCTTGTTAGGTGTTTAAGCCAGAAGCCATGCTGCACAGAGGGAAAATAACAAAAAAAGAAGGAATAGAACTGCCCAATGGAAGCAACATCAAGAACCTGGAAGAGAAAGAACCTTACAAATACTTGGGCATTCTCCAGGCTGATAACATTGCACACACTGAAGTTAAAAGAAAAATTGGAAGTGAATACATCAGGAGAGTCAGAAAAATCCTCAAGTCCAAACTCAATGGCGGGAACATCATACAAGCCATAAACACCTGGGCTATACCTCTTATTAGATACACTGCAGGAATAATAGACTGGACCCAGGCAGAGCTAGAGATGCTAGATCATAAGACCAGGAAAATCATGACCATCAATCATGCTCTGCAACCCCGCAGTGATGTAGATAGGCTCTACCTCCCTCGCAGCTCAGGTGGAAGAGGAATGCTGCAAGTCCATCAAACAGTAGAGGAGGAGAAAAGAGGCCTTGAAGAATATGTCAAGGACAGTGAAGAAGATGCACTTCAAATGGTCAAGAACGCAAAACTATTCAACACCAATGAAACAAAACAGGCCTACAAGAAAGAACAAGTCAAGAACCGAATCAGACATGACCAAGACCTGGCAATGGCTTAAGAATGGCAACTTGAAGAAAGAAACAGAGGGTTTATTACTGGCTGCACAAGAACAGGCACTAAGAACAAATGCAATAAGAGCAAAAGTCAAAAAATCCACAACAAACAGCAAGTGCCGCCTTTGTAAAGAAGCAGATGAAACAGTGGACCACCTGATCAGCTGTTTTAAGAAGATCGCACAGACTGACTACAAACAAAGGCATGACAAGGTAGCAGGGATGATACACTGGAACATCTGCAAAAAATACAAGCTACCTGTAGCCATGAATTGGTGGGACCATAAAATTGAAAAAGTTGAAAAAAATGAAGATGTAAAAATATTATGGGACTTCCGACTACAAACAGACAAACATCTGCCACACAATACACCAGTTATCACTGTAGTTGAGAAGAAAGAAAAACAAGTCAAAATAATCGACATAGCAATACCAGGGAATAGCAGAATAGAAGAAAACGAAATAGAAAATATCACAAAATACAAAGATTTACAAATTGATATTGAAAGGCTGTGGCAGAAAAAGACCAAAATAATCCCAGTGGTAATTGGCACCCTGGGTGCAGTTCTAAAAGACCTTGAAGAGCACCTCAACACCACAGGGGCCACAGAAATCACCACCAGCCAATTACAAAAAGCAGCTTTACTGGGAACAGCCTATATTCTGCGACGATATCTATAACAACAGCAACAACATTGACAATAAAATTCAGCCATCCCAGGTCCTTGGGAAGGACTCGATGTCTGGATAAAACAAACCAGTCAATAACACCTGTCTGACTGTGTAGATAAATAATAATAATAATATTGTTTTTTAATTCGTTTTAGCTCTTTACTGTTTTAGTGGTTTGTTTTAATTGTAAACCACCCTGAGCCATTTTGGAAGGGCGGTATACAAATCAAATAAATAATAATAATAAGTCCCCCAACACCACCTTCTGGAACCTCCTCCCAAGAAAGGACTGGAAGCACTCCAATGCACCACACCCAATCGCTATACCCAAGATGCAGTCCAGAAGGATACGATGGTTGATGGTACTTAATCCAGCTGAGAGGTCCAGAAGAACCAACAGGGACATACTCACCCTGTCTAATTCCTGGCGTAGGTCATCCACCAGGGTGACTAAAGCAGTTTCAGTCCCAAACCGAGGGCGAAAATCAGACAGAAGCCTAGATAATTCATATCATCCAAGACCTTTTGCAGCTGCACAGACACCACACATTCTATCACCTTGCTTAAAAAGGGTGGATTTTAAACAGGCTGATAGTTATCAAGGTTGGTGGAATCAAGGGAGGGCTTTTAAAATAGTGGTTTTACCACCACCTGCTTGAGGCTCAATGGCATCTTGCCCTCCCTTCATGAAGCATTAATAATTGGCTCCAACCACCTACCTGTTCCTTCTCTGGTAGATTTTACTAGCCATGAAGGGCAAGGGTCCAGTGCTCATAATGTTGCCTGCACACTGCCTAGGAACTTGTCCATTTCCTCAGGCTGCACTAACTGAAAAGAATCCATCAAAATTGGATCAGATGGTTGCTGAGGCATGTCTCCTAGAACTGCCCAAATCCTGGAATCCAAATTGGCACAGATGTGAGTGACTTTATCAGGGAATATTTTAGCATGTGAGAAAGAGATGGGAGGGACTACAAAAGGAGCTGAAATAGCGTGCATTAAAAATATATATTCTTTAACGTTTAATATTTCCTTCAGGCTAGCACTGGATAAGCTTTCACAGCTGTTAAATGTTTTTGAAGTGATGCAGAGGCACTGGCAAATCAGAGAGTAGCTGCTTCCCTCTCGTGGCTTCAACAGAACCATTGCTTCCTCCCTTGCGAACCTTTGAAGATTGTTTGTGGGGTGGGACATTTAAAGAGTCTTATTTTGGTGAGAGTATATCAGATGGAAGGCCATCTTATAGCTCAGGCACCACAACTTGCTAAATAGCTTACCTGTATGCAGCAGAACTCTTTTAACTTGCCTTCACAAGCCAAGTAAACGAACTCATCACCTCCTTAGTACAAAACTTTTTATTAATTAATAGTAACTCCCCCTGTTACTGGCACCACCAACGGTAACCTATCTGGTACTGTTAAAGCAATGTAAGCCATTCTAGAAATAAATAATATGAAGTACTCTAAGATTTCTTATGTGTTATCTATTTTACAGGTAGGTTTAGTATTCCTTATTATCTAACACTTGATTATTGAGATGAGTTTTTTCTGGCTTTATGCATAATTTGTCATCCTCTTCTGAATAAGTTTTGAACAATGCATAAAAAAAATTTTTTTTAAGGCGAATGTTATGGGTTTCTATGCTGAGACTTGCATGTAATCACATTTATTATATCTGTGATTACAGAGTAGCATGATTGATTGTTATGGCCCAGAGCTAAAATGACACTTTTGTTTTGTTTTCTATTTAAAATGTTGGTATATATCACATTTTGATCCAACACAGTCTTCAAGGTGATTTTCAATAAAATATAGGGCACAATTCATTACCATGGATTATGCCCCTGTGTGGAGGGATCAGCAAAAGGCCCAGTAAGAGCCCTGTTTCCCCCTCCCCATCCTGTTACCAGAAACAGCACCTTTCCTATTTCTATTCTCCACCTTGAACACACATGGGGGCTCCCAAGACCAATCAATTTGTTCTTGGCTCGAGGCTGCTGCACAGCTCTGTTAACACATGAACTTGAGATTATTTGTGAGGGACCATGAGCATAGCTACTTTCCCCCACACCAGTGTTTCCCCAACACCTAGGAAGGTCACCACTGGTGTGAAAAGTAGCCACATGGTTAGCTCATCCTATGTGACCTCAAGGGTTGTTATCTATCTAGGCAAGCTGGGGAGAAGTCACATGACAGCAGCTTTGATGTTGTTGGGCTGACATCTGAACTGGCTCGGAAGAAGCCCTAGTCCATGTCCCTATATTGTTGGAAGTCAGCATGATGACTAAAAGAATCAGGGACTTCTTGATTGTGGCACCCATTCTATGGGATTCCTTCCTGTGGAATTCTGCCTGCTGAGTTCCTTCAGATTTGTCACACACAGAGACACACACGGGCAAAGTCATTTTGCGTAGATTACACTACTAGGAAATTTCAAGAAAAGTTCATCCTTGCTAACTTGGCAAAGAGGCACCTTTTAACATGGTGATTCTCTTTATTTAGTAGGGGGAGAGTAACTGGCCCTATCCACCCCCAGCACAGTACCTCCAGTGACCGTTGCTGGTGTCTATCTTATGTTTCTGTTTAGATTGTGAGCGCTTTGGGGACAGGGATCCATCTTTTTTATTTGTTGTTTCTGTGTAAACCGCCCTGAGCCATTTTTGGAAGAGTGGTATAGAAATTGAATAAATGAGTAATAAATGAAATCCAGTAAGTCCTCTAATATTGCAGGGGTTCTGCAATATTGCAATAATTGTTCCTCCTCTCCTCCTGATTCAGTGTTGCAACCAGGATCAGTCTCTCTAACTAGAGAATCATCACAAGGGGCATTGGAAACATGGTTTCCTCTCACTTCTCAGAGACTGCAGCAACTTGGGCAAAAATCAAACTTCAAAACTTCAGACTGTGTGTGTTCAAAACCCCTCAAACCTCTTTGCCTGAAATCTGGCTGGTATAATGGCCTCACAAGACCTCACATGTGCCTAGTTCTTTCGTTTGGGCAAGAAGCAAACCAGCTATAAGCATTATTTCATATTATGGTCTGTAAAAGGGGTCAGCACTCTGTAGATCCCGAGCCACATGTGGCTTTTAGTACAGTCTTGTGGTTCTTTGTTCGTTTGACTCATGGTAAATTTAAAAACCATCTTGACTTATCCATAGGAACATAGGAAGCTGCCATATACCAAGTCAGACCATTAGTCCATCTATCTCAGTATTGTCTACACAGACTGGCAGCGGCTTCCCCGAGGTTACAGGCAGGAGACACTTTCAGCCCTATATGGAGATGTCAGGGAGGGAACTTGGAACCCTCTGCATGCAGGAAATCTTCCCAGAGCTGTCCCATCCCCTAAGGGGGATATCTTGCATTGCTCACGCCTCCCATTGAAATTCAAACCATGTAGTTAATAAATGGTTTTAGTAATGAGTAACAAACAGAATAGGAAGGGCTTATTGTAAGCTGCATTTGATTCCCCTACATATTTTTTCTTGTGTATCAGTTACAATTAATATCAGTTAGCCATGTATGCATGTGTTTACATTAAATGCGTGTGATGCAGCTTTCAAAATATTTTAGTGAAAGACAAAAACAAGAAAGGCCGTCTTCTTTGAAAGGTCGCAGCAGACCCCTGGTCTAAAATATGTAAGCAGCATTTATGCTATATCAATTATTACACACATACACACACCAAACTATCAAAAGAGTGCAAGAGCAGCAACTAGAACATTATTTAAAAAAACAACTAGGAGGAAATTGCGATTACAGCAGAAGAATAGATACATGCTCAGTTGAAAGTAATTTCAATGGACTTTACTCCTAGGAAAGTGTGCACAGGATTGTATCCCAGTCATTTTGGACAATCAGGCAGAAGGAAAGGGAAACAACTCAGTTCTGTTTGAAGAAGTGATCCATAAAAGCCTAAAATCATTTTTTCAAATGACCTATTAAGAGAAAAAGGAAACACTGCATTCAAACATGTTTTTTGCCATTCCAAGCTCCACAGGAGGGGAGTCTTGGCAGAAATGGCAGGGAAGAAAGGCTGTAGAAGTTTGATAACCTGGGCATTCTCTAAATCAAAGTACACAACAAAATGCAAATTTTAAAAAATAAACCTTCAGTGGGAAGGGACCCCAACTCTCAGTGTTTCCCAGTGCTCCACCCCGGCCAGAAAACAGTAGAATGAGCTAGCATAGGAATTGCTGTAGATAGCCACCTATGATTCCCTGTGCAGTTTATTGTGGAAGCCCATGGAATCCTGTGTGGAAAAGCTCTTCATCAGGAAACCCTCAGTAATAACCACTTTGCTAGTGATTTTTAAAAATGGCACAAAACATCATTTATGTTTTTAAGGAATTTCAGCTGCTAAACAATAGATACTGGCTACAGATTCTCATTAGCTGAAAGAATACAAGACTGGTCAGCTTGATGTGACTTAATATGTACTTGGTTAAGAACAGATATCTTATCTAGTCTAGTTATTTCTTGTATCCAATCAGATTTTTGGGCCCTCTGGTCCAGTATTGTGCAGTGCAGGAGAACTGGGCAGATAGACTTATGGGCTGCCGTACCCCAAACCAATAAGTCTACTTTAAATGTATTAAAAATATGCCACAGAAATTACTTCTATGTTGAAGCTTGTGTGTCATCCACGAGCAGATGGTATTGGCTAACAATTGTGTATGTGCAGGTATTTCACTGTGTGATGCACAGCAAAACATGCATATTTATAATCATAATCTTTGATGATCTACACGTGACTGCATGCAACATTCAGATTAGATTATGTCAAGGGTTGAAATGGCCCATACACGCACATATAATCCCACTGAAGTTAGAAAATTAGATTCCTAGAGTAACAAAAACCCACAGTTCAGCTGACAGATAAAGATAAAATATCAATGTGCTAACATTTTTTAATGAAAGTACTATATTCATTTGTTCAGCTCTGTGGTTTCAGCCTCTGTTTATTTCAAAATGCAGTCCCAGGTATTTTGAAATTGCCTTGGAATACATATAAATAAAGCCACATTGATTTTCTTGGCAGGAAAACTAATCACTTTGTTTTGTTTTTAGACTTCCAGCAGTTTTATGAAAAGCTCATCTTTCTGTTGTGATAAGCTGTCTGAGTAAGTACTTCTTGAAAAGTTGCTCCTTCATTATTGCATGGAACTTTCAAGACAAATTATCTAGTGCCTGTTGAAGGATGTGCTTGTTAGAAGAATTGTAGTGAGTATCCACAGAAAGCAGGGTGCATTAATTTTAGAATGCTACAGCCATAAATGCGACCTTTCACTCCAAATATTCTGTCGTATATTGTAGGAAGTAATCCCCCTTTCTGGGAAAACTGGCACTAGGTGTCTATCCAGCAGTTAATTTCTGTGTTTAATGTAGTATATTGCAGATCTTTGATGAAAGACGAAGGAAAAAATAGCAACTTTGAAAACTTGATAGCTTGAGACTTACTTCACACACAAAAACAGAGGCATGTTAGACACATTGTGCAGCCACATAAAAACTGCTCGCATTATTAGAGTCTAATGTGGCAAGGTGTTTGGGGAGCACAGTTCATGCTGGTGGAGTGAAAATCCAAATTTTTATGCAGACAACTTGCTATGGGAAGCAGGCTTCAGTTGCATTTACCGTAAGGCAGTTGCATTGCCCCTGCTGGTTTTTGTGAAAAGCAGGCTAAGGTGGTGGTTAATTCATGTGCTTGGACCCGTCTTCCTTCTAAAAGAGCACTTGAGGCCAATAATCAGTACTGAAATGGACATGCACAGTCTACTTTCAATACAGTGGTCTGGTATGAAGAAATGGCTCTAGGACAGTGTTTTTCTTGAAATAGATGGGGGAGAAGAAGGCATGGCTGCCACTCTGAGCTCACTGGAAGAAGGGCAAGTTTAAAAATATTAATTAAAAAAATTCTGTTGTTTATGCAGCTTGACTTCTACTTTCAAGATTAGGTATAAGATTATGCGATGACAATGCTATATTTTCTTAATTCTGCACACACTTGTTGCTTTGATTTTTTGTGTGATGAACTGTCTGTTGGATGGTTGCCAAGTTGGTTAATGGACTGAATGAACTTACTTTAATGTATGAATTTGAATTTGAATTCAAGTATCTGGAACAGTAAACATTGGCTGATCCCCTTGTTTTTAGTCTAACTTGGCAATTTCTGCTCATTAACTTTCTGTTCCCCCCCTTCCAATTCCCTTCCTCCCAAACTGTCATGTCCTTTCCTCCACAGAAGTGCAGACTTTGATCACATTATGGAGGAAGGTTATGAACTTGACCTAACTTACATCACTGAGCGAATCATTGCTGTATCCTTCCCAGCCAGCTGCTCAGAGGAAACGTACCTTCACAACCTTCAGAATGTAACTCGGATGCTTAAATCCAAACACGGGGACAACTACCTGGTAAGGGCAGGTGCACTTTTTGTGGCTGTACTTGACATCTGCTTATATAAATATTCATTCTAGTGGGTGTGATCTCATTAAACCATGGGCCTCTCCAAACATTTACATTATTAGGTGTTCACCTACAATGCAAACTGTGAATAAAGCAAATCCTTGTGTGTCATATAGGTGTACTTATTAGGAAGTCTTGGGTACTCACATATGCATCTTCTATTTCTCTCCCTTTGTCTGGATGCATGCTATTGATCCCATCAGATCTTTTGTGACCTGTTAATACCATTGATTATGAGATACTGGTGATGTCACCAGGCACTTGAGGGACTGCCCTTGAATAGCTCCACTTGTTCCCAGCAGGGAGTTAATGTTCATAAGACAGCAGGGAGTTAATGTTCATAAGAAAAAATCAGTGGCACACTTTCTCTGGGGGTCTGCAAGTTTCCATTCTCATCCCTCTCTTGATCAACAGGTATATTAGGGTATAAGGCAATGCCAAGATGACTCATGGATGTCATCAGTGGTATAACTGAGAGTGGTATACATCTAAATAGAGTGTTGCTCACTGTCCAAGATCCTAAAAACACTTATTTGTTAGTCAGCTTCACTGAACTCACTGAGACTTACGATCCATAGGTTAGTTATGGGTCTTGTTCATTAAGTAAATTTAATTCCTTATTATAGTTGTTTTATAATTCATGTGTGTTATATTATTTGCTCTTGTAATTACCATTTGATTAAACAATGCACTATTTTAATTGAGGAAGCAGAGCCTGCCATGGTCCCTTCTATAGGGACCTATGTCTGAGGGGTAGGGTTGGGTACTGACCCGGCCTCAGCCTTGCTTCTTCTGACAGTTACACTCCTTTTTGCCCCACTGGTCTTAAGTGTGGAGGTGAGGGGCTTCATACCACCCTTGTCCTCCTTGCCATTGGTGGTGTCTCCTCTTCCTGAAGTTGCTGCTCTCCTCCTCTGCCTCCATCCTGTCTCTTAGCCCCTCACCGTGCTGGCAGTCTCATGAGAGCACTCTAAGCTCTTGCAAGAGACTCCTGTCTTGCTAGGAAATTCTTGCCCCTCATGAGTTTTCTGGCTCTGACTGTGTATTGTTGGCTGCTCAAATTGCTGACCAGCTCTTTAACATATCTGTTGATGCTACACAACTTGGCTCTCCCAGTCCTTGCCTGGTTCTTCTTGACTCATCACCCCAAATGCTCCCCTTTCCCATGGCTAAGCCTGTGGCATGTTTGCTGGGGAAGGCAGCACTTCCTTTGGCAAGGGGTGGATACTTCCAACAAAGAGTGCAGTAAAACTGAAGAAGAGGACCAGAGCACACATGACACTTGTAGACAGCTGTGCTGATCCATCAGCAAAAATCCCAAAGCCACAGTCTAGTATGACTTTTGTTAGGGCCTCCAGAACAGCCAGCAGTCAAGTTCTTCAGAACCCTTCTTCAGGCTGAATGGTAAGCAAAACAAAAAGGGAGCAGATGGAGCCAGGCATGTTGTATGACCCCAAACGTCAATAGTTCTACAGTTTCAAGACAGAGTGTAGGAGGAGGTACTTAGACTTCCAGGGCTGCAGAAATTCACTAGTCTACCAGTCTGTGAAGAGTGAAAAATGATGGCTGAAGAGTGAAACAAGTCCTGATGAGTGATGTACCAACATAGCTTGACGAGTAAAATATTTTGTCTGGCTGATAAACTGAGCCAACATTTCTTCACCCCTGTAGACTTCATCAGCTTAGTCTAACAAGTTCAAAAAACAGGTGTGTACACACACACACACACACCCGCCACAACTTTGTTACTGATATTTAGCAAGGGGAAAGCAGCTGTTGCTATTCAGCCCCAGCACAGCAACTCAGAAGTGGCTGTTACTGGTGTTTCTTTTTAGATTCTGAGCCCTTTTGGAGACAAGGAGCCATCTTCTTGGGTTTCTTCTTCTTCTGTGTAGACTGCTTTGAACACTTATTGTTGAAAAGTGGTGTGTAAATATATTAAATAATAATTGCAATGTTTTATAAATGAAGCTCTATTTGTGATGCCTTGGGCAACAAAGAAAAAGGAGCCTCCACCTTTTTGGATTTGCTTTAAAAATTACAAACCATAGACTGAAGCAAACATGGCGGGGAAAGGAAGGAAAGAGAACTCAGTGGGTACATTTGGGTAAGTCTAGTCAAAGGCAAGCATTTGATAGTCCCACTGATTTCAAAGGAAGACGCATGTGTTTACCTCATTGAAATAAATCAATCTCAAAGTGCTTTTACTTGACTAGATTGTGCCCAGATTTCTTTTGTAATGGTGAATTTCACATCACCACAGCATAATTCCTTTGCACTTTGTCGAAACCACAGGAGGTAATTACTTTGCAATAGCACAAATGTCAAGCTTATCATACTTCATTTATTATTTGTGTCCCTAAAGCCTTGTTCAATATCCTGCCACATTTGTATAGTTTCATTATGAAGTGTGTTGAATGCTGTGATTAAAATACAAATTGCAATCCATTAAATGCTGTTTGTTTCTCTTCTTTTTCTTCTGAAACAGGTTTTGAACCTGTCTGAGAAAAGATATGATCTTGCAAAGCTTAACCCAAAGGTACTGGTGCTGCTCCCTGTGTGTGTGGTTTTTAAAAAACATTTATATCTCGCTCTTCCTCCAAGGAACTCAGAGCGGTGTACTGCATACTTAAGTTTCTCTTTCACAACAACCCTGTGAAGTAGGTTAGGCTGAGAGAGAAGTGACTGGCCCAGAGTCACCCAGCTAGTATCATGGCTGAATGGGGATTTGAACTCGGGTCTCCCCGGTCCTAGTCCAGCACTCTAACCACTACACCATGCTGGCTCTAAAAGTGATGTTAAAGGACATCACTTAAAATAAAAAAGGGTGGAATTCAGGGAGCTGTAAAATTGCATGCTATAGTATAGCAGCTTTTTCTGTAACTGCTGTTTAATTATGTAATGCCCTGACAAAGCACCTCCACCAAGCTTCAGCTCTCTGTGGCCTGGGTCATGTGCTTAGTTGGGGGCTGTGGTTCCCCTTCAGGTGCTGGAGGATCAGTGGTGCCCTCCTTCTCCTTCCCACAGTGTGATGATGTCCATGCACAGGTCCATGTGCATGAAGGCCTAATTTGCTCAATTTCCCTTCCTCTCCTTTTTGGAGGCGAACAAGTGGTACAAATTGGGCTTTCATACACGATACACAGCCCTCTCAGCAGCTGTTAACTTTCATGGGTGCGGTGTGGTGTGGGGGAAGGAATGTCCATTCCTCCACCTCTGTTGGGTAAACTTTCTTAATTTTCTCTAGATAGCTCCTTTTTGGTGTCAAAATCAGGCAACGTTCTTAAGATTTGTAAACTGGTATTTTAGCGATGTTTAGTTATCCGTTCTAAAGGATGTATTCAGCTTTCTCTCATCTGCTCCAGAGTCCCAAATTCAGCATACAGGTTAATCCAAAACTAATTTTTATGGCTCATTCAGTTGGATGGGCATTTCATTTTTAAAATTTATTTTTATTGCATAAGAATAACAGCCCTACTGGATCAAGTCCAAGACCCATCTAGTCCAGCATTCTGTTTCACACAGTGGCCCACCAGATGCCGCTGGAAGCCTACAGGCAGGAGTTCAGGGCATGCCCTCTCTCCTGCTGTTACTCTCCTGCAACTGGTATTCAGAGGCATCCTGCTTCTGAGGCTGAAGGCGGCCTATAGCCCTCCGACTAGTAGCCATTGATAGACCTCTCCTCTATGAAGTGATCCAAAGCCCTCTTAAAGCCATCCAGATTGTTGGCTTGTCACCATATCTTGTGGCAGAGAATTCCACAAGTTGATTATGCTTTGTGTGGAAAAGTACTTCCATTTCTTGGTGCTAAATATCTTGGCAATCAAGTCAGTCATGTTTATTTACGGTCATAGACCAAAATTTAAAGCATACATAATAATACACATATGATATAATAGTAATATATACAGAGATCCAATATTATCTCATCCTAATCAGCAGTTTCCAGTTTACATAATCTGGTTGACCATCTGTTGTCTAGCATTCTTAGCTGCCTCACAAAACTTAGCAACTTTAATTGTTACTTCCTCCTTCTGATCTTAGAGCAGATAGTTGACGTAGAATACATCTGTATGTCCTGGAAAGTCAGCCAGTAATGAGGAAATATAACGAGATCAAAAATCCCTATAGAAGAGGCAGCGGAGTAAAGTATGAAAGATAGATGCCTGTTCTCCAGAGCCGCAAGGGCATAGTCTCTGCTCTTTTGGTATCCCTCTAAATTTTCCTTCTAGTTCAGCTGAAGGTAGCACATTAAATCTGGCCAGTTTGAACTCCTGCGGTACATAGTAATCATAATCTTGTCCAAGTAATTTGCAGGTTTAGTATTATACATTTGTAATCCCAGAAAAACTTCTTTAGAGATTAGAGATCGATCAGTCTGCATTTCCATGTCATAGATCCGCTGCTTTAGTATCAGTCTTGCACAAGAAAAACCCATTTCTAATAAAATGTCCAGACTAAAGCCATATAAACTTATTGACGAGATATTGACAGCTTCCAACTAGAGTTGGCAATCAGTTTAATGGGATGACCCCTCGTTCTAGTATTCTGTGAGAGGGAGAAATTTTTCTCTCTATCCACTTTATCCACACCATGCATGATTTTATAGACCTCTAGATCTCTATTGCCTGCCTACTTTGATTCTTTGATATCTGTAGAAGATTTGTGTTGACTTACAGATTATTTAACAGAAACTAAAATTAGTGAAACTGTCTACATGGCACTTTCAAACCCCCACTTATTTTTACCTTTCAGACTTGAAAACATGAATATTCTAGTTAACTTGAAATCCTTTTTAGTTCCTGATTGATCAGTAAAAACAGAGGTGCAGCAGCAATAATTTGTTTCTTTTAAAAACAAGGACTAATTTTAACATTAACTGAAGTTTTGCCAACTTCTAAATCTATACAAATTTAATCAGATTTTAAATAAGGTTGAAATAGAGCACTGGTAATGCTGTATGGACACTGAAACACGTTTGCTTGAGTTGGAAGATCTTTTACTTGATTTGTTTATGCATTAAGGAGGTGTAAAAAAAATGTGTCTCTAAAGAAATGTATGTACACTTCTTGCTCATATGCCAAGCTCTGTACACACAAAAGGAATCTCACACCAGCCCTTGCTTGAGAACACTGCTGCAAAGATCTGGCCATTCGTGGTAAGCTTAAAGCAGTGGCCCACTTCTCTCCAGTCTTCCAACACACTTGTGCTCTTTGTAGGAGTAGCCTGTGTCTTATGCTTAGCCATGGCACGTGCAGCTGAGGTAGCTGATGGAGACAGGGCAGATAGTTCAACAGGATATCTTTGGGGTTTCCCTCTGCCTGGATCTGTGGTATCATCTACCATGCCATATATTTTAAATGTTTATATGTAATAATCTAACAGCTTTCTTGTAGAATTTTGAGATTTTATTTAAACAGTGGTTAGCTCTATCAACACACCTCTAAATTGTTGGCAGACTTCCCTGGGTCCCTCCCCCGCCCCATATGTGTTTTCACTTAGAACATTTCATCTGTTTGGGATGGAAAGTTGTGGGGACTTGACTAGCTAGTTAGAAGTTGTACAGAATGTGAGCATATATCCTTCATCATGGACCTCACCCAGGTGACACCTCCCTTTGCCGTTGAAAATGTCAGTGGGGCAAAGCATGAATAAAGCATCGGATGTTTGAAGAGATTTTATATACTTTCCAATGTATCTTATTTAGACTATTTTTTAATAATAGTGCTTTTTTTTTTTTACAGAAAACAAAGGAATTCTTAAATTAAAGAGATTTTGCCATTGTTCTTTGTAGCCCAGGTGTTTAATGTTAGGGAAAGACATGGACATGTTTACTACTGGAATGCAATTACTGTATATTTTTGGGATCCAAAGAGGCCAGTTTGCCAGTGTTCCCTTCTAGTAGCTGCTCCTTACACTGCACAGAATGCTGTTCCAGAGGGGACATGGAGGGTTGCCACTAGGCAGAGGAGGTTTGAAAAGCTTTCAGATGCATGCAGATCCTTGGATCCAAGTCTCTGTTAATAGTTGTGGGCTGTTTAAAATACTGCATTTACAAACCTATATTCAACATGGTTTTGTTTTCTTCTAGATTATGGATGTGGGCTGGCCTGACCTTCATGCCCCACCACTTAACAAGGTGTGCACCATATGCAAGGCCATGGAATCCTGGCTGAACAGTGACTCTCAGCGTGTGGCGGTGATCCATTGCCGAGTAAGTGAGTCTATCTGTAGTTGTATATGCTCATAGGAAGCTGCCTTATGCTGAGCAACCACCTAGGCCTCTCCACAAGAGCATTGTCTCCACTGAAAGGAAGATTTCAGCTGGGGTCTTTCCCGGCCGTAACTCAAGGTGCCAGGGATTGAAGCTGGGGCTTGCTGCATGCAGAACATGTGAACTTCTACTGAGCTACAGCCTCATCTTCCTTAGGTTTGGTAGCTGTGACATGATAACGAGATATACAGTTTGGGGTGGCCTTGGATTTTCGACAAGTTCTCAGCTGCATTGAGTGTATAGTGAAAGAACATTTACTTTTTGTAAACTGCCCAGAGACTTGAGCTTTGGGCGGTATAGAAGCGTGTTAAATAAATACATCATAAATCCCCCTTTTGTCTACTCAGATCCCTCAAGGAAGGTGCATCATGCCTTTCCATATATCATGGATGCATTGGATTATAAAAGCAGTGCTTCCATGCAACCTCAGCTGAGTTGTGAACCTGCCAGCAGCCTATATATTATGGAAGGGGATAATATTGGAGCCACTGAACATTTCATCTAGGCCTATAATTGAAATATTTCCCTGCCAAGCCAATGAAGATCTTTTAACCAAAGATACCAGGGATGAATTGCAGATCATTCCACTTGCAAATCATGAGCAACAGAACTGAGTTATTGTCCCTCCCCTAGATCTTTTAAAAACCTAAATATATAGTACAGAAGAAAAGTCAAACTCTTGAGCATTTTTAATAGCCAAATGGTAGTACCTCAGTTACTTAAAAAAACAAAAACAAAACCTAAATCGAGTGACATACAATTTGATCTGTTGCAACTATAAGCTTCCCACCATATCCTTGCAAGATGTGTTCACTGAGAAATTCCAAAACAAGTTATAGCTGGTGGGAATTATTGGTAATTTGTACTGACTGCATGTCATGCATTTAATAAGATTTTGAAACATTGTGAAAATGTTCATTAAATGCAGTTGCTGCTATAAATCTTAGGTGTCAGAAGAAAAATTTCTAATAATACCTGTTGGAATACATGTGTTTTCCAGACCATATAGTTATGCAGCACATCATGCCAGAAATTGCAAAGATGCCTAGGCTTGTCTGAGAACAGGCAAAGAAAGGAAAATACTCACAGAACGTTATTTAGCCTGTACTATGTTTTCTTCACTGTAATTCATAGCTTTGTTTTGATATTAAAACACCATGCACAATGAAACATGTGCAATTATAAAGAAGTGGGGAAATGTTCCTGATTTTTAAGCTTTTGACATCCTATGGTAGAAGTTAAGTAATAAAATATAATGCAGGTACCTTTTCTTTTTGCAGGGTGGAAAAGGAAGAATAGGAGTAGTCATATCTTCATATATGCACTTCACAAATGTGTCTGCAAGGTAAAGTGGTTGAATATGCTTCAAGTTTGACAACAGTTCAATTTAATGATTACTTGGTTACTTCCCCATGTTGATTTCATTAGGCTGCAGTAAGGTGCCTTGGAAATTGTGTGTAATAGCAATATGAACACCAGGGAAGCTATTAAAGAAATACCATTCTGGTCAATATAGCCAGTTCGTGATCTCTTGTCTCTTTGACACACTCTAGCACTGTGTTCTTGTTAGTGGTCCTATTGTCCTCCACACTTTGGATGTCTGCATCTGCATAGACAGGACCTCAGAACCTTCTAAAGCTGTAAGCTATAAGCTTTTTGGCTGTAGCCCCACCTCCTTGGTGACACACACAAATAGCCCCTCACAGATTACCTCCCTCAGTCTTCGACTGCCGCGATAGCGACTTCAGGAGATCTTCTGCCTCACTTCATGTGAGAAGAGCTGTCAACAACAACCAAACAAACCTCCTTACCTTTTCTTTCTTTCTTTCTTTCTTTCTTTCTTTCTTTCTTTCTTTCTTTCTTAATTACATTTTATATCCCGCTCTTCCTACAAGGAGCCCAGAGTGGTGTACTACATACTTAAGTTTCTCCTCACAATACCCCTGTAAAGTAGGTTAGGCTGAGAGAGAAGTGAATGGCCCAGATTCACCCAGCTAGTTTTATGGCTGAATGGGGATTTGAATTCGGGTCTCCCGGTCCTAGTCCAGCACTCTAACCACTATACCACGCTGGCTCAATTTAGTTTTTTGTTTATTCTGCCTATCCTCTCATTTTTCAGTCATTCTCATTTTATGTCTTTGTTTAACTCGCACCCCTCGTCCCCGCTCAAGGTTTTTTTCTTCAGAGATCCTGAGGCAGTATGTGGCTGCTAGAGTCTTTTAAGAGCTGCCTTAACTCTCCATTTCAGACAGGCAAAAGGAGTGCTTAACATGCCTTGGAGACCCACCAAACTGATTTTGCCAGGGCTTTACTAGACAGGCCCAATGCAAATGCACTTCCCACCTCTGTGCTTTGCTGTGGGAGAGGGCCTTACATGCTACATCGGCCCTAGAAGCCACTCCCACTAACCAACTATCCCATCAGCACTGTACAAGCTCTGGTATGCTGTGCTCTCAGGAATCCAAGCAGCTGATGCAGAATGAGTCACAGCCAGTGCTGGTACTGAAGACAAGCCACGTGCTTCCTCTCTTAAAGAAGCAGCCACTGCTAACACCAAAGGCTTTCTCCTCGGGGCTTAATTAAGCCTGCTAAACAAGGGAAGCTGGTGGACCAAGCTGGGGTGAAGAAGCAACACGGTGAGCACCCCAGGGTTTGGATAGTGAGAGAGGAAGAGCAAGTGGACCTTTTACTTGCCTGGACCTCAAATATTATGCTTATGACAGCCACATACCACATTATGAATATATGTGGATAGAACCTAGGTCTGTGGTATATTACGCTGGGCACAGTTATTGGGGATCTGAAAAGAGGGACAAGGCTTACCACTACAGTCGTAGCCCAAGGTGCCATAGGTCCAAATCCAGCTGTGAGGAGAGCTGGTCTTGTGGCAACAGGCATGGGTTGTCCCCTTTGCTGGGCAGGTCCACCATGGTTTGCATGTGAGTGGTCACTACTTTAGCGAATACAACACTTTCTTTCCCACTGTCCTTCCTTTAATAGGAAAAATAAAGCACCCAAACCTGAGACAAAAAAGACAGCAAGCGTTTACTAAAAAAGAGCCAGCCACAAAGCATGGAGTGCCACCACAACCAGTCAAGGCTGTGCCAGATACAAAGGCTGATGCCCCATGGGGTTTTTTATCTGCCTCAGACTCTGAGGATGATGCCATGTCCTGTGTAAATGAGGACCCAGAACAACCCCCAGAATCCCCAGCTGATCTTCTGGATGCAGATAAGAACCAGTCCCCTCCTGAGGATTATAGACCATACTCTGAACAAGCCAGAGTTTGGCATCAGCCTTGGGCTTAGAGACACAGCAACTGAAACATGAGACTGCAGATCTTGTGTTTGGCCTTATTCATAAAGGGCTCTCCCAGCACTGAGAAAAGTGCAGTACTGTACAGAGGGTCAGCACAGTGGGAAATGGCTCTCACACTGATGGTTTTTTTGTTTTTTTGTTGGGTGTTTTTGCCAGTGGTCCCCACTTGAAAAATAGTGCAGATCACTGCCCTAGCTTGACCAAGATATGGAATCCAGGGCAGAGTTACATGGACAAATAGGTGGGCTTATGCAGGTAGGATTGAGTTTGGTTGGTTCCTTTGAATTTTTTTGGGGGGAGAAAGTAAGTGGGTTGTAGTCTGAGGCACAGCTGAGTTGGGCAAAATACTCACTTGCCCAGACAGTGAGTATCTGAGATGGAGAGCAGGTTTTGCCCTCTGTCCAGCAGTCACGACTGACATTCTGCTAGTCCTTATGTAAAAATAATATTGTCTTGATCCAAACCTGTGCTAAATTCAGATTCAGAAAATAAATTCCTTCTTTTGGACAGTGTGTGTAGGAGCAGGATGAGAAAGAGGAAGTGGATGTATCTTGGGAATACCTGATAGAGAGGCTGATGGAGGCAGCTCTGTCTTGAACTGAAGGTAGAGATGAAGAGGAGATGGCCAAAAGACCACTTTCTTTTAGCTGAGGTCTCTGAGATCTATTATGAAAAATGAGAGAGCAGGCCAGCGTGGTGTAGAGCCAGCGTGGTGTAGTGGTTAGAGTGCTGGACTAGGACTGGGGAGACCCGAGTTCAAATCCCCATTCAGCCATGATACTAGCTGGGTGACTCTGGGCCAGTCACTTCTCTCTCAGCCTAACCTACTTCACAGGGTTGTTGTGAGGAGAAACTCAAGTATGTAGTACACTGCTCTGGGCTCCTTGGAGGAAGAGCGGGATATAAATGTATGTTAATAATAATAATAATAATAATAATAGGAATGCTGCAAGTCCATCAAACAGTAGAGGAGGAGAAAAGAGGCCTTGAAGAATATATAAAGGACAGTGAAGAAGATACACTTAAAATGGTCAAGAACGAGAAACTATTCAACACCAATGAAACAAAGCAGGCCTACAAGAAAGAACAAGTCAAGAACCGAGCAGAAAAATTGAGAAATAAGCCCCTGCATGGTCAATATTTGCATAATATAAGTGGAAAATCAGACATCGCCAAGACCTGGCAATGGCTTAAGAATGGCAACTTGAAGAAAGAAACAGAGGGTTTAATACTGGCTGCACAAGAACAGGCACTAAGAACAAATGCAATAAGAGCAAAAGTCGAAAAATCCACCACAAACAGCAAGTGCCACCTTTGTAAAGAAGCAGATGAAACTGTGGACCACCTAATCAGCTGTTGTAAAAAGATCGCACAGACTGACTACAAACAAAGGCATGACAAGGTAGCAGGGATGATCCACTGGAACAGCTGCAAAAAATACAAGCGACCTGTAGCCAAACATTGGTGGGACCATAAAATTGAAAAAGTGGTAGAAAATGAAGATGTAAAAATATTATGGGACTTCCGACTATGAACAGACAAACATCTGCTACACAATACACCAGATATAACTGTAGTTGAGAAGAAAGAAAAACAAGTCAAAATAATCGACATAGCAATCCCAGGGGATAGCAGAATAGAAGAAAAAGAAATAGAAAAAATCACCAAATACAAAGATCTACAAATTGAAATTGAAAGGCTGTGGCAGAAAAAGACCAAAATAATCCCAGTGGTAATTGGCGCCCTGGGTGCAGTTCCAAAAGACCTTGAAGAGCACCTCAACACCATAGGGGCCACAGAAATCACCATCAGCCAATTACAAAAAGCAGCTTTACTGGGAACAGCCTATATTCTGCGACGATATCTATAACAACTGACAATAAAATTCAGCCATCCCAGGTGCTTGGGAAGGACTCGATGTCTGAATAAAACAAACCAGTCAATAACACCTGTCTGACTGTGTAAACAAGAAATAATAATATAATATTGCCTACCAGGGCTCCTCTCCCTCTGGGCAACCTCCATCCCCTTCACAGGTGGTATCACATTTATTTGAATATAGAATCTCCCTCATCACTTGAGATGTCCCCAGAAAGAAGGTGGGTTTAAAAGCATGTGGCCAGGGAGGTACCACATTCAAATAAACATGATACAGCTCTCTTTATCTGTGAACTGTTATAGTGGCAGCAGAGTGACAAGTGCTGCACATATATGCCGAAGGCTCATCCTGGATTAAGAGCTCTCTCTGGAAGGTTAAGCCTAAACAGATCCCTACCAAGATGCATTTGCAGTATGTTATGGGGGCAGGAAATCACTTTGATATGTATTCTGTAGCGGGAGAACACATTTCATTGCCAAGTAGTCATACTGACAAATGGCTGAATATGTGATACAGTAGAAGATAGCCATGGAAAGGGCCCAATATTCTTCAGCACGCCACTAAATCACTAAGAACCTTATCCCCACCACCACCCAGTTATAACAGAATTTGGAAACTCTTGGAGGTTCTGATTACAACTTGATAGAACCAGGTGGTACCTTTATTACATTCCTTAGCAATAAGCCAAAAAGCAAGAAACCCTTCTGAAAGCAAGAGGTCACAGTGCCTTGCATTTGTGTTCTCTTAAAAGTTGCATGGCCAGAGCCCTTTCATGGAATGTGGGAGGCAACCTTTTTATCTCAAAATTCTGGGAATCTGTGCTTTCTAAAAAAATAATAATAGATTTTTTGTTGTAACTCACAGGAATGAAAAATATTGGTCTACTTCTAGTGACTAAACCAGTCATGGGTTAGGGGGGACTGCCCTCCTGCTCAAAGTGCCTCTAGAATGCTAGACCTGTATGGCAGAGAACAGTAATCGTGCTTACTTAGGGGATGCTTGAATAACTTTCATATCTACTTTCCACATTTCTTAGTAATGACCTGAGTCATGATTCATGCGTCTTTTCCATGGGGAGATGCATTAACTAGATGTACTGTTTATTTAAGCCACCTAATGGCACAGCGGGGAAGTAACTTGCCTAGGAAGCAAGAGGTTGCTTGTTTGATGCCCCGCTGATATGTTTCTGAGACTATGGGAAACACCTATATTGGGCAGCAGTGATATAGGAAGATGCTGAAAGGCAACATCTCATACTGCATGAGAGATAGCAATGGTAAACCCCTCCTGTATTCTACCAAAGAAAATCACACGACTCTGTGGTTGCCAGGAGTCGACACCGACTCGACGACACTTTACTGTATGTTTAGAATTTGCACATAATGTACAAGTCACTGTGTCAAAGTGTGAAAAAAGGATAATGGAGTTGCGTGTGCATCCTGTTTTTGGCACTTTAGAGATAATCAGTAAATCAGCCTGGATAATATAGGGATTTCCCAATAATTTCTCTTTTTTGTACTAAACAATATATAGCTTACTGTATATTTATTTTCCATTTTTATGTTGGACTGTCAGTGGCTTCCCATCCAAGGGGATGGATCATACCCACACCTACGTAGCTCCAGTAAATACAGCATCAGGTGCCCCCAGACCATTCCCTAAATCCATAATTTTTCATTTTCTTCCAGAAGCAGCTAGGATAGCCTCAAAATACGTTCTGATGACTTATAGCAAGGAAGAATTTCAGCTGTTGCAGCTTCACTAGTTGATTGCAACATTGTATTGGAGAAAAAGGTGCATATGCTGACCATCGTGCCCCCCCCCATACGTGTATTGGAAGCACAAGAAGGAAGGAAGCCGATTCTTTTAGGGATTTATAGATTATCCTGGGTGTTGCACCTCCTGTTAAAGGATCAGTTCAGCAGACTGCCTTTGTTCCTGCAGTCCCAGACTGTGGATGTGGCCAGAATCTGCTATCTCAGCTTCAGCTAATGCATCAGCACTGCTCTTTCCTGAAGAAGGTAGATCTAGCTACAGTAATCCATGCCTTGGTTATAACACTTTGGACTTCTATAACACACTCTGCATAGTACTAACTATGAAGATTGTCTGGAGACTTCCACAGGTACATAATGTCGTGACCAGGGTTCTGTCTGGGATTCGCTGGTTGGGGCACATCAATCCAGTGCTTTGTGACCTTCACGGCTTCACTGGTTCCCAGTACAAGGTGCTGGTCATTACCTTTTAAAGCCCCGTATGGCCTGAGTCCTGAAGGACCATCTGCTCCCATGTGAACATGTTCATACATTGTGTTGATCATCAGAGGCTCTTGTCCATGTCCTGTGACTTACAGTGTTTTGGTTGATAGGGAAGTAGGACATGGCCTTTCTGGTAGTGATGCCCATGTTGTGGAACTTCCTCCCTCATGATGCCCATCTCTGCCACCGTCTGTTAAACAAGCAGGAAAAAACATATATTTTCTCTCTGGCTTTTTATTAATTTGTTGGCCATTCTGTTTATACTGCATTTGGGATTAGTCTTTTGAACTGTTTTTTGTGCATTGTTTTTCCTATTTCTATTCTGCTCCCACTTTTATTGTTTTGTTATAAGAACAAATATTTTTATGAAATGCTGCTTGTATAGTGCTTTTCAATGGGATGGAAAATTGGGATATAAACATTCTAAATAAATGGTATGAGCCTGTCCTACATGGGCTTCTGGTCTAGGGTTTTTTTTTTTCTTTTTTAAATCATCGGTTTCAAGACAAATGTGAAGTGGATGATGCCTTTCAGTGCAGGGAGGAAAGCTATTACTGTACTCAAGTACTTGGAAATCACTGGAGCTTACATTTTGAATGTGACTAGCTTTAGTGCGCTCAGGACCATTTGATTTTAAACAATTTTCAAGTTATACAGCAACATTTTTTAAAAAAATATGTTGTTACTTGCCCTTTTCCAAAACTGATGTGTAAAATTTGTATAGCTGTTTATGGGATACATTTTACTGTGCATCAGTCTTAAAAGACTGACGTGCTCATACTGGTAAAAGAGAAAGAAACCGGTGAGGGAAAATATATTCATTCAGAAGTTATGGCCTGTTGTTGACTGGGCAAAGCCATTTTGTTTAGATTAGGTATAGGCAAGTTCAATAAATAAAATATATATCATTGAATTTTTTATTAAGTACTTGCAAAAAGGAAGTAAAAGAACAGTTTTAAATTTTGTAGGATCTCAACTTTAGACATTTTTCATTTGATTGAAAAATTGCCACATATACTAAACTTGAATCATTGTAAATCTGAATCTGAGAAATATCTGCTTCTCTTGGGCATGATGCCACTGTTGAATTATTGATCTGGTTATTGAGTATTAAACATTTGTTGAGAACAAGAACAGTTTAAAATAACCTGCTTAAAAACATTTAAACCTTTCACACAGCATATTCTGGTGTTTTAATTGTAAACTGCCCTGAGCCATTTTGGAAGGGTGGTATAAAAATTGAATGAATGAATGAATGAATATTAAGAAATAGTTCATTTAGCTACTTAAAGTGGCAGGATTGTTTATGCAAAATTTGGTATCTGTATGTAATTGGGAAATATTACTTTTGCACAAACTCTTCAAAATATATACAGTAATAGAGGAATTAATACATGTATGGGTCACATTTTTCTACCTAAAAAATTTCTGTGAACAGATACAGTTAAAATGTCCATATTGAAATATTAATATCAGATTTGGAATAAGAGTGCATCTGCCAATTAAACACAGAACATTCTTCAGTTGTTTGGCATGTTTCCACAGTGAAGCAACCTGCACTTCCAGTGTTACTCCCCAAACAAATGTATATTCTTTCTCTCTTATGACAGTGCGGATCAAGCCCTAGACAGATTTGCTATGAAGAAATTCTTTGATGATAAAGTTTCTGCTCTAATGCAACCATCCCAGAAAAGGTATTTTAATTTCTCTTCTAATATTTACTGCTGTGTAGGCAAATACTGTACTTGCTTCCCCTTCGCCGCAGTAGGAGGACAGTTTCCTCCTCCTTCAACACTTATTTCAACATCCTTCCCTTCTTGGGTGTGTATCTCTTTTGCTGGGTTCACACAGGTGGAAAACATCTGTAATATATGAATTGGAACATTTAGAAGCTCTAGACTTTGTGCCGTCCTCATCAGAATTTTGGGATAATTAGTAATAGGACCATGTCTGATACTGCTACAGCTAACTTTCATCTGATATTGTGACATACAGTCATCCCTCGCCAGCCATGGGGTTAGGAGAATCGTGGTTGCGGAAAGACCGAAAATAAGGTAGAAAATAGATAGAATCACCCCTGGAAAACCCCCCGCCCCCAACACCAGTTTTTTTTTAAATTAGAAAAACTTGCCAAACTGCAGATACCCAGGTTGCAGTTGGTGAAGGTGGTCACAATTTCCCAGTCACAGATATTCAAATCCTCGATTGGGGAAACCAGAATTGGCAAGGGACTGTATATTTCATTTTTCAAACAATTGTGCCTTCCCACATTGGAAGAACTGATCTGAGGCAATTGAGCACCCTAGAAAAAGATGTTCTATTCTCTTTCCCCTTCCCACCATTAAGTATCAGGTTCAGAAGCTTGTGTGCCTTGCAGAGCTTCCTCATCCTTCTCAGGGCTGCTTCACCCAAATTCTCCTTCCTCTGATTCTGGGCTCCCCATTGAACTGTGAGCCTTTATTGCTGATTGACTACATCGGTTCACAGAACTCTGCCTTGAGCTTATTGGCCTTATCATCTGTACATTCCAGCTACTGTCTCTTATAACATCAAACCTGCTTCCTTCCTTTTGCCTCCTGTTCTTCCTCAGATACAGAAACATGTGGCTCGGGTCACTGGTGAAGAATTACCCTGATTAGTCTTGAATGAGCATGGTTCTTACATAAACTACAAGAGGAGGTTTTTGTCTCTTCAGCTTGCACCTCTAGCCTCACTGAGGTGGTCAACATGTCCATACCACTTCAGATTGTAGGGGTGGGGTTTGCATGATGGAATGCTTCTTCGTTTTGTTTTTTTTAAGGTTCCTTCTACATAAAGATTGACATGTCAAGGGAAAGGTTTCTGGTCTAGCTGCCTCCCTGACATCCTAGTTTTCTATGTAGAAATACTCTTTTTCATGGAGGAGCATTCCATTATGTGAAGCCTCCGCTGTAGTCAGCACAACCCAGAAACTTGTTGCCCACCTCAATCGGAATCAGACCTCTCAAATTCTACTGTTATAATAAACAAAAAGTGAGGAGTGTGTCATAATTAGCTATGCTCTCTGTATTCTCACCAAAACCAGAGGATACAATGAATATCAGAAAATGGTATTCTGTTCAGAAGGGCAATGTTTGAAGAAATCAGTACTCTTGCATTCCATCTCTCTCAAGGTCTTGAGGAGGTTAACTTGCCTGTTGCTGAAATTAAGAACGTAAGAACAGCCCTGCTGGATCAGGCCCAAGGCCTATCTAGTCCAGCATCCTGTTTCACGCTGTGGCCCACCAGATGCCTCTGGGGAGCCCACAGGCAAGAGATGAGAGCATGCCCTGCTGTTGGCTCCCCTGCAACTGGTATTTAGAGACACATCTTGCCTCTGAGGCTGGAGGTGGCCTATAGCCACCAACTAGTAGCCATTGATAAGAGCATAAATTCAAATGGAAACTTTTTGCACAGCCATCTATGAACTTGTATTTCTCAAAGAGGCAAGATGTTTGTTTGCTTTTTGCAGAGGCAAGAGTTATTGCAGACCTTTTAAACACAACCCAAGAAGCAATCCCAATTTTCCCGTAGCAAAGATTTCATTCCACAATAAATGTTTAAGAAACACAAGTAATGTCTTTATGAAAGTGGTTACCATGGGTTATCAAAGAACTGGTGCTTTGGAATGCAAACAGAACTTGAAGTGGTATGAATTGAAAAGCCACTCAATCTAGGATTAAATTAGTGGGCTTTCTAATCCGAGAAGAGAAGAAAAGCTGGATTGGTCAATTGATTTGCAGCTTTATAACCAAATCGTCTGTTGGGAAAAGGAAAAAGAAATCCATCTGAGGGCTTGATTGGTAACCCTAGTTACCCATCTCCTTTATCAGAAAGCACACACAGTTTTAGAACTTGTTTAAAGAGAGAGAGACCTTGTTAGCAATTGAGAAAACAAAGTTGCGTAGGAAGCCAGGTCAGGCAATGCAGTACATCTGTTTGCCTCTCACTGTATAAAGCTTTCCTATTGAGCTGCTGTGTTTCTCTGGAGACCTACACAGCTGCTGTTGACATGGAAAAATAACAACACATCCCCCTGAGGCCCTACACTTTGATAAATATTTAGCCTGGAGAGCTGCTTTCCCATTCAGCTCTTATGCGTACAAATAAGTGCAGCATTATTAAAAAGGCAGTGTGTATGCACTTGTAAACATCACCTCGAAGGGCACAGATGAGCGGCACCGTGGGAGCAAAAGGAATGAGACTTCTTAATGGCTCCACTGAGATGGTTTGTGCAGTATAAACTGTTCTGTTTTCTAATGACCTTTCTCTCCTGCAAACAAACCTCTGTGAGAACCAAAAGCCCTCCGACCAGCATTTGCAGATAGCCTTAAGGCAGTTATTGTAGCCAATACAGGCTGGATATATCAGGGATAGGTATCAAACAGCATATGGGGTGTGTGTGTACGTGTGTGTCCACACACATTCTGACTCTGTCTCTCTGCCTTTCACTCTTCCTTCAAGCCAATTGTTTTAAGATGGCTGGTGGAGGAATCCAATCCAATGCCCTTGGGCATATCTACAATTCAATGAATCATTAGTTTAGTGCAGGGGTAGGCAACCATTGGCCCCTCAGCTGTTGCTGAACTCCCATCATCCCAGCCACAATGACTTGTGACTGGGAATGATGAGAGTTATCACCCTGGCCTGTGCCATCCCTACCTGTTGTCACACATTCAACAGATTTGCTTAGGGATTTATGTATTTAAAATTCCATCCTTATTGGTCCAATCTTGAGGTGTATGGTTCGCATGGATTAGACCTACATGCATTGGCCTCCTTGTGCAAGCCTCTATTTAAGTTGACAGTACTGACAGGTGTCAGCTGGGGAGGGCACACCCTGGGAAGTGAAATGGGCCAGTGCTATTCCAGTCTTCTCGGAGTATAGTTTGAATGTCTGCACAGAATTAATGATTCATTCATATTGAAGGACAATGTGCTAAATATTGCATCTGCCCAAGAAGACTGTGTTTTTCTCCCAGCCAAAATAATCTAGATGAGCCCGGACAAGCCACTATGCATGGAGAAGAATGACTTATTGGGCTAGTCATTGTTCTTGGGTGTTGCCTCCATGGCACAGTTCTGAAGCTAAAATTGCCAGTCTGAGCTCTTTGGGGGAAGCGTCAGATGTAAACGCAGCAAACTATAGTGGTGATCTCCACCACTGAATCAGCAATCTGTGAAGGCAGTTGCTACCACAGTTTGTTTGTTTAGTATTTATCATGTTTATATACCACCTGATATGTGTGTCTCTAGGCGGGGTACACAATTTAAAAGAGAACAAATATAAAACAGAGTAAAAAAAACAATTGCACGGAATAAAATTTAAAACAATTTCATGAGATAAAAACAATTAAACAGTTTAAAATTAGTTTCAGTTTCTGGTATCTCTTACATTACAAGATTCATTTCATGCCTCCTGGAAACGTAAAATACTTACTCAGCTGGCAACATTGGGGTTGTTTCTGCTTACCCTGCTTAAAACGGAAGTACAACAAGCCCGTGCCTTGGTGAAACAGAAAATATTAGACACGGAGCGGAGGAAGATTTATCTAAGTCCCCAGGTTTTTATTGTAATGATACCACGAGGTACCTTGTTGCTCCTTTAACTTACTTGCAACAATTAGACATCCCCAGATATAGGTTGGCTTTTACACAGGCCAGATGTAGATGCCTTCCCTCTGCTGTTCTTGAAGGTCGCTACAGTGGGACTCCTTACGCGGAGCATCTATGCCCTTGTGGTGATGGGGAAGTTGAATCAATTGAACATGTTCTGCTTCATTGCTCTGTCTCCACATGTTCTGCTTCATTGCTTCATTTTACAGGGACTTACGCCTAGAATTAATATTTCCATTACTGGCTCGTTCCCCAGGAAATTCGCCTAGCCAACCAGTGGCCTTCCTGCTTGAGGATAGTATTCCTGCCATTACCCGAAAAGTGGCGGGCTTCTGTGCGGCAGCTCGAAGATTGCGTTGGCTTCTAATTAATAAATCCAGTGCTGTCCTATAGCTTTTTAGTTATAGTATAGTTGGTGCATTTTGAGACTGTTGACCTGTTATCTTTTTAATTGTTATTTATGTTTTTATTTCAATTGTATATTCACTCTGTCTTATTTATAAATTTTTGAGTTTTAGTAATTAATTCCCTCCTTAAGATTGGGAGGCTTTTGGTGGTTTCAGTAATATACCCTAGGGTATTGTGATATAAGTGGTATTATGTTTTTATAACTGTGTTATATGTTCTATTCTATTTCCTTGTTGTGCTGGTCATAGACTGTAATAAACCTTGAACTGAACTGAACTAATTTCATTTAAAAGTCTGAGAAAAGAGGTCTGTCTTGTGTTCTGGTTGTCCTGGAGAAGTATATATGGGGCAGTCTTGAATGGAAAAGGCAGGTGTGCAGCAGGGTTGGTTGCAACTTCAGGATGATTTTTTAAAAAAAAAATCCCTTGCAGCTACAACTGATGATGGCTATAATATTTGTATAGTGCATTCAATGTACCTGGCACTTTACAAAGAAACACAAACAAAAGTCCCTGCCTCAGGGCACTTGTATGATCTGATAATGATATTGCTGGTGCATTCTAGCAATAGAGACATCACATTGGTCTGTTAATAAAGTAGCACAGCTTTTAGTGTCATTAGAATGAATTGCAGATAATATCATTGTCTGATCTGCAGCTCATTCTAATGTTCTCAAGCTGTATTAACATTGGGTGCTATTGCTGCTATACGCCAGATTTCCACAACTTTTCACCTGTGCAGTGCAGTCTGCCAGGGACTCACTCTGTTTCATTGGCTATCAGGATCTGTAAAAATGGGAAGAGACTTACAGACTTAGCAGGCCATAATACTTGCCTGATGGGCTGTGTCTGGGTGGCTTGGTCACAATTTATGCATGTCTGCTCGTCACATTTGAACAAAAGAAGTAGCTTCGATACATCTAGCCCTGTGAAACAGTTTGCATTCATGGCCTCCAGACTGCTGTAGTATTGCATGTAGCTTTAGACTAGCAGTGTGGGAGCGAGGGGTATGGAATTGCACCCAACTCTGCTGCGCACCTGCCTTTTCCATTCAAGACGACTCCATATATATGTCTCCAGGACAACCAGACCTCAAGACACACCTATTTTCTCAGGCTTTTAACTGAATGTATGGAATTCAAACTGAACCACTGATCTGCGAGCTGGTTCAGTTGAACCGGCCAGAAGTCCGATCCAGTGAGGATTCCCCTTTAAAAGCAAAGGGATGGAAGAATACTTTAAAAGTGTTCTACGGGCAGTGGGGGGCAGGGGTGGCAAGAGGGCACTTGACTGGCTTCGACAGCAAGCAGTGGTGTGATGGTGGTGGCGGCATCTCTAAGCCCCACTGGCACTCCCCAGCAGCAGTGGAGGCCAGCAGCAGACGGGTTCCAGCCACCGCACATGCACGGAGGTCACACAAATGGCCTCCACACATCCACAGAAACCAGAACTGGGCCACTGCTGGGAGCGGGGGAGCGCCAGTGGGACTTAGAGGAGCAGCTGTTGCCACTGACTACGACTAAGCTGGTAAGGTGCCCTCACACTGCCCTTAGAACACTCTTGAAGGATCCCCCCTTTAATGTCCTGGGGTAGGGCAACAATCTGTGGTTGGCTCCTTGAGAGGGATGCCAGCTGAAACTCTGGTTCAGTCCAGCATTCAAAGTTCTGCCTATGGTACCCTCACTTCAAGAAAAACAGATCCACTTTGCAGTACCTATTCAACCTCGCCAGTGTACCACTAAGGACGGCATTTACCAGTTTACATTTTCAAACCCTGCCCTTGGCATATCTTGAGGGTAGATTTCACAAAGCTCCCATGGAACAGCGTCTCTGCCCTTGTGGACAGGGGAAGTGGAGGACATTAACCATTATGTCCTACACTGCTCCTTTTTATGAAACTGTAAGAGAAAAAACCCTGGGTCAGATTATTGATAAATTCACTTGTTCTGAAACAGAATGTGTTAATTACTTGCTGGTGCATGTGTTCCTTACGTTAGTTATCAAGCAGCCATTTTTGTTTTATTGTCTCTAAAATTAGGGAGAGAACTGTTTCGGCTAGCCCTGCTACACATCTGGCTATGTTATAATTCCAGGACTAGCTCTCGAGTTGTACCCATCAGAGTTGTAACTGTAGTTAGGTATTTAGGATTCTATCTCTTTTTATTTTCATGCTTGCTGTTTAGCTAGATATCATGTTTTTTACTGTCATCTGTTTTTCTTTAAGCATTATATGTTTTAAACATGATATGTTTTCTTTAAGCATGATATGATTATGTGTTTTTTTAATTATGCTTTGATATGTGTGCTATGACCTGTGGTTACAACAGTAAACTTACTTACATACTATTCTGTTTTATCTGCAATAATCCATAAGAAGAGCTTCTTTATAGGTTTCATGGGGTTAGTTTCTTCCAGACTGCTTTGAACAGATTGGATTTGTCCAGTTGGGTTATTGTGGTTATGTTAATGTATATACCATGACTGTCTATCCTTTTAGATATGTGCAGTTTTTGAGTGGCCTTCTCTCTGGATCTGTAAAAATGAACACAACCCCTCTCTTCTTGCACTATGTTATCCTGCATGGAATCCCAAGCTTTGATGCTGGTGGAGGTGAGTTATTCTACTTGTAACCATCCTTTATTCCTAGTTTTGTGTATACCCTGATCCAGTGTTAATGGTTCTGCAGATAGACTAGGCCATTCCCTCTTCAGCCATGGTCACAGTCTCATTGGCACCTGTCCCACTCAAGTCTTTCCATGTCTAGCCTCTGCTATGGATGCTCTTCCTGCTCCACCCCATCAATTGCTGCCATATCTGTTTAGTGCCACTTCCAAACTTGTCTTCAGAGGCTGAGGAAGAATGTCCAGGATGTTAGCAGCCTACTGGAATACCCATTGAAGCCTTTCCAGGTGCTGCCATCTTGTGTGACTTAGTAAATTCATTTTCCAGGACTCTTCATAAATGCACTCTTCTGAGCTAACTTCCAGGGTTGCAGGCAGGACTCCAGAAAGCCCCATCTGGTGTGTTTCAGCTAGATCCTGTGGAGAAGTTAGAGGAAAGCATCTATAGGAGTTGTGAGGCCACAGCAGTTCCTAACAATGCTAGGCAAATAGGTTATCAAGATTGTCTTTCCATCCTATTGGATATATGCAGAGGAATCCTTACTGCTTGGAGGAATTCTGGATGGTTGGTGACATCTTTTCTTTAGTAAGTGGCTAGAGGCTGTTCTCTCACTTCTGGGGTAGCACCTTGTCCTGATGGAAGACAGGGACAATTTTGACCTTCATGGGTAGGGGCATGCCGTCCTGGACTGAGCTCAGCAAAGCACAAGCTCCTCAACTCTCAGGACAAAGTAACTAACTAAAAATGGAACAATGCCCAGGAACAACATGGCAGCAGTCATTACATCAACATCAAACAGAAAACATCAGTGTAATGCCTTGTCTACTTCCCACCACATGCGCCTATGCCAAATAACCCAGCCGGGTGGGTAGACTGCCCTCTGACCACCTTTTTGAGGATAATTTCTGGTAAATTCCTCTCTCACCAACTTTATCACCTTTTGAAAGTGCTTCTAGCTTGCATAAAACTCAATTCACAGTCTTCCAGAATATTTTATATTATGTTAAACACTTGTGAAACCATTGTGTAAAAACAAACTCTTTTTTTTTTTTTTGTAGTTTGCCGACCCTTTTTGAAATTGTACCAGGCCATGCAACCAGTTTATACATCAGGAGTATAGTAAGTAATAACCATCACATCACCTTCTTGGCCAATCTTTGAGACATTCAGAAAATTCATATGGTGCAGCGCCCCACCCCACCCCCCACCCCCAACTGTACCTTTGCGTATGTAGATTGCAGATCCTCTGTTTGAATGCTCTCCTGTGTCAAAATGTTTCTTCGACGTAGTCTCTGGCTTTTACATCAATGGGCTATGGGCCTGCACAGAGACCTCATCGGAACCTAACAAGCTCAATTCTCCTGATTTAGGCGGGAACCCCGCCCCCAGCCACTGTACGCAGCTGCGCCACTCCACATCCCCTTAGTCTTTGTCATCCATGCTTCAGTAGATCTTGTGGAATCTTACGAGTAGGACTAATTCTTGAATCCTCTTGTTGTTTTTTCTCCCGTTTCCCCGTTTCCACTCTATTATTGCTTTCTTTATCTCGCGCAGTAGCGTTTTTTCCTTTGAGTTTTTATTTCAACGGCCCTTCCCCCCCATCTATCTCTGTCGCTCTGATGCCAGATGGGATGAGGCTTGGTGGCCGGCCGGCCCGTGGTGTTCTATGCTGGGCACGAACAGTTTTAAGAAATGTGTTCATTGTGGATCTAAGATCCCTTCCCCCAATACTCATACCAAGTGTCTTCTCTGCCTGGGGGAATCCCACATTTTCAAGACCTGTATTCATTGCCAGAGGCTTACGAAGCAGGCTCAAAAAAATAGGGCTTCTTGCTTGCGCGTTGCCCTGTGGGTCTTGGCCCTCCATTCGTCAGAGGCCTTATCTTTGAAGCAATAGTTTAAAATGGCTTCTTAAATGCAATCAGAGCGATCGGACTGCGATCCTAAAGTGCAAGAACTCCCGGCCTCAGTACCGGTGTTGTTGACGCTTGTTTCAGACCTATTGGTGGTCTCAGCCCTTTCTGTGCCGCTAGACGACTTGCCTAAGCGTCCTATGCCTACGGTATAGGACCCCCACTCAGTCCCTACAGCACCAATACTGAAGAAGAAGAAGAAGCCGAAGCTGATTCCGCATCTGCTGGCGGGTCAACACCTTCCGCCTATTCCCAAGAAGAAGAAGCCTCCACCATTTTCTTCTTCGGAGGCCCCGCTGGTTAAGAAACCGAAATTGACTTCTTTGGGGCATGGAGTGACAGTCATGGACCAACCGTCACAAGATCACCCGGCCATGGCACCGGCTCCTCTGATACAGAGCTCTTCTGACCCTCGCCGACCTAGTTCCCCGGCGACCTCAGTATCTCCTAGTCGGACGCCTAACCGTACCCCCACAGGTCGGGAACTGTTGGTAGCAACTGACGAGCGAGACTATGCTTCGTCGGACGACGAACCCTATTCATTGGACAAGCCCACTGCAGATGTGTCTTGGCTGCCTTGAAGTTGTTCATCTTCCATGCGCCATGTGAAGCAACCCTCTCTTAGGGATCAGAGAGCGCTTTGGGACTTGGAATAATGCTCCTCCAAATACAGATCCAGAAGAGACTGGGATCGACGTGGGCCTGCGTACATGGATCGATACTGTGTCTCTGCATGACATTCCCCATATGTAGAGGATGAACCCTCCTCTTATGGAGATTGGCACCGAGAGTCCATCATTTATAGACAGTATCCCTCGAATTATCACTTGGACTGTTCTGACTATGGGAAGCCCCGGTACGGGTCTTGGTACCAAGAAGACTCCACTTATGGAAGACCTGGGACTACTTGTATTTGGCACGAGGCACCTTTGCATTCGGAAGGGAGGCCTCACTCTCGCTCTCCTCAGAGGTTTTCAGGACCTTGCTAATGGGCGCGGATCACCCTCTGAAGTTCCAGTTTGATCTTCGGCACCAAAACCTATCCCGGTACTGTCAGCAGAGGCAGGTGGGTCAGTACTGGACATGTTGGAAAGCCAGATGGATTTCCTCGATGTCCCTCTGGCATTGGCCCAGGACTCCTTGGTGCTTCCCGAACCAGAAAGTGATAGTGAACCTGGCTCTCCAGACTCAGACACAGTTTCCATGGGTTTGTCTCCTTTGGACAATCAGTAGGACTCTAAGCCTGTGTCTCTACTGGAGGACCTGAAACAATACTCTGTCTATGTGGCTTGTATGCCTCTGCCCTAGGTGTGATCCTTGATATGCAACAGAAAGGGGAATTGGACCATTTATTCAGCCTTATTGATGTGGAGGCTAAGGTACCGGTCTCTCTGCCCCTTAACACTGCCCTGTTGGGAATCATGAGGGGACACTGGAAAAAGCAAGCAACTCATTCACAACTCAAGAGGCGTTTGGAGAACTTCTGTAGAGTGCAGCTGCAGGAGGATACGACTTTCTTTGAAGAACCATCCCACCCCTAACTCCATTGTGGTGGAGGCATCCCTGCAGAAATCTAAAGGTCACAGTCATTCTGCGTTGGGCGATAAGGAGGACAGGAAATTAGACTCCTTTCGGGATGAGGAGTCTACTTGGCATTGGCTCTCCACTTGCGGGTTGTCAACTACCAGGCTTATAATGCCAGGTAAAAGCCCTTTTTGTGGGGAAATATGTCCCTGCTTTTGGACCTCCTGCACAGGATAAATGTGATCCGGCTAAAGCCTTCCTCCGTGAGGCAGTGCGGGTGGCAAAGCTATAACTCTACTCAGCTAGACATTCTGTGGAGTGTGCAGCAAAGGTGATTGCCACATCCGTGGGTCTCGGGAGGCATGCCTGGCTGCGTTTGTCCAGGCTGACCTATGAGGCCCATGCTAGAATTGAAGATCTTCCCTTCGAGGGTTCTAGCCTCTTCGCAGAGCAGACTGATGGCACTTTACAGAAGGTGCAGAAGCTGAGGAGAATGGCAAAATCTATGTCCTATGTTTCCTCTGCCACTAAGCTGCAGAGGCCGTCCAGGTGGTCCTCTTACCAACAACCAAAAGCTCCTTCACAGAAACCATCCTCATTGGAGTGTTCCTTATGTGTCAACAAGTTCCAGCCCCAATACAAGTCCAGGTTCCAACCTAGTAAACCTGCCTTTCAGAAGCAGCGTCCGAATACCTTTCTGAAAAAGCAATTTTTGGAAAAAGCAAGGCAACTTTGTGGCCTTCCAGATTTGCCTGGCTCCCTTTGTGGCGAATTGGGACAAGGAGACTGTGAATCAGTGGTCCTCACAGACATACATATGGGCTACGCTCTCACGTTTCAACAGACACCACTGTTGTCTGAGGTCATGACTACTCTGTCAACTCCGGCGTTGGACCAGGAGGTCTTCACTGTCCTCTCGAAAGATGCAATCTAGAGGGTTACCAATGGGAAGAGTCCCGGCTTTTATTCCTGTTACTTTATTGTTCCAACACCGGATGGCGGTCAGCGCCCTATACTGGACTCAGAGCCCTGAATAAACACCTTGTGTACAAGCGTTTCCGGATGTTGTCGGTACTGACTATTCTGGCCCTCTTAGAAAAGAACATGTGGATGGTTTTCCTGGACCTGAGAGACGTGTATTACCATATCTCCATACGCCCTCAACATCGCCGCTTCCTGCATTTCCAGATAGGGGGAATCACTTGTCAATTCAAGGCCTTGCCATTTGGTATGACGACAGCCCCAAGGATTTTTACAAAATGCCTGGCCCTGGTGGTGGCATTTCTGCAAGAGCAAGGGATACAGATCCTACCCTTTATAGACGATTGGCTCATCCTGGTGGGTCCCAAGCAAGCCGCTTTGGGATATCTCGACGCAGTCATAGGTACTTTACAGGGCCTGGGCTTGCAAATCAGCTTCGAAAAGTCCCAGCTCAATCCTGTCTACAGGATACAGTTTATAGGGCTGATCTTCGACTCCAGCATGGAGAAAGTCTTCCTCCCAGAGGCCCGCATAGAGTCACTTATACAGCTGGCCTCTACTCTCCTGGCCGAAGGGCCGCAGACCATGCACTCGGTACAGCGCCTGTTAGGCCATATGGCTGCCACCATGTACGTGCTTCCACATGTGCGCCTTCAGATGCACATCATTCAAAGGTGGTTCCTGGATGTGTTCAACTCCCTTCGGGACTCAGCTCAGTTGGAGTGCACGCCTCCTTGAATGGTTCGAGAAGCCATGGCTTGGTGGGTCGAGACTCATCATTTGGAACTCAGCGCCCCTTTCCAGGTCTCCCCTCCACGCTGGGTGATTATGACCAAAGCATCGGAGCTAGGTTGGGGCACTCATTTGGGCAATTATCACCTGAGCGGCCACTGGACGTCGACAGAAAAAGGTTGGCACATCAATTACCTGGAACTTTGGGTCATTGACCGTAATAAAGATTCATTCATTCAATCAATAAATTACCTGGAACTGTTGGCCATATTCCATGCCCTAAAGGGTTTCTTACCCATAATTGCGGGTTGTTCAGTGACAATCCAAACTGACAATATGACGGCAAAAGCCTATATCAACTGGCAGGGAGGCATGACCTCGAGGAGCCTCCTGTTTCTTTTGCTTGACCTGTGGCATTGCTGCGTGACACATGTGGTGACACCTCATGCAGTCTACATCCAGGGAACCCTGAATGTCCAGGTGGACATGCTGAGCAGGCTGAAAGCGATCTCCCATGAGTGGTCCTTGGACCGGGGTGTGCTGCGGAACATATTCGCAATGTGGGGTGCTCCAGTTCTAGATGTCTTTGCATCTCAGGACAATGCTCAGTGTGCCCTCTATTGCTCCAGGGGAAGGGAAGACGAGGGCTCTTGGGGTGATGCTTTCGTCCTGTCCTGGTCAGGCCCTTTTCCTTTACCTGTTTCCTCCATTTCCCCTCATACCAAAGGTTCTGCGCAAACTGAGGGAAGACTGTGCCAGGGCTATCCTGTTAGCCCCCTGGTGGCCCAGTAGGCCTTGGTTTGTGACTCTGAGGTGGCTGGCAGTGACTTCGGTGTGCCTCCCCACTCCACCTTGCCTGCTGTCGCAGGAGAGAGAGTGGGTGCTCCATCCGGATGTCTGGTCCCTGCACCTGATGGCCCAGAAGATCCGACCAACTTCCCGGTGAGACTCAGAGACATTCTGCTTGTGGCTAGAAAGCCATCGATGAGGAATTCGTATGGACATGTGGACTCATTTCTGTTCCTTTGCTACTCAAAATGGGTTTGATGTTCTTAACCTATCTGTTCAAAATGTTTGTACCTATATGTTATCTCTGAAAGAATCTGGTTTGAAGCTCTCCTCTCTCAGAGTACATTTGGCAGCCATTGTGGCACATTCACCCACCAACCGGGTTTCCTGATTCAAGGACCCACTGGTTAAAAATTTCCCGAAGGGGTTATCCCATGTTTTCCCAGATGGCACTGTTATGTCACTGGCTTGGGACTTGTCGATGGTTCCAGCTGGATTAGTACGACCTCCCTTTGAGCATTTGGCTTCAAAATGACTCTCATCTACTGATGTGGAAGCTTGCCTTCTTGGTGGCGATCACCTCCGCTAGGAGGGTGAGTGAACTGCAGGCCCTGAGGGTTGATCTGCCATACCTGCAGTTTCACAAAGATACGGTTGTGCTCTGACCAGATGTTGAATTCTTTCCAAAGATGGTTTCTACATTTCATCATTCCCTGCCACTCATCTTGCCCATACTTTTTCAAAACTCTTCCTCTGATGCAGAGTGCAGGTTGCATCGTTTGGATGTTAGGAGAGCATTGTCCTATGTCCAGAGGTCGGCAGAATGGAGGAAAACTCCTTCTCTGTTTGTTCTGTATTATGGGCCCCACAAGGGCTTGCAAGTTTCTGCTCAGTCCCTGTCTAGGTGGATCATTTCTACCATTGAACTTTGCTACAATTTAGCACATAAACAATTGCCTGTGACCGTTAAGGCACATTTGGTTAGGTCCATGGCGGCCTCTGTTGCCTTTGATCATGTGGTCCCTTTGGACACTATCTGTCAGGCAGCTACTTGGGCTTCGCCACATTCCTTTATTCGTCATTATGCCATTGATGCCAGGGCATGGAGCGATGGGTTTGGCAGGACTGTCCTGCAGTCTGGTTTCAGTTGATGTACTTCATTTCTTGAAATAAATACTTCTGGCAGATTGCATCTTGTTTCTGTTTGTTCCCTCCACCTTGGGTGCTAGCTTGTTATGTGCCCATTGGTGTAAAAGATACAGAGACCACATCAAAGAATTACAGGTTGCTTACCTGTAACTTTGGTTCTTCTACTGGTCATCTGTCCTTTTACATGCCCTCCATCCTCCCCGCTGGGTCTACTGAAGGCAGACTCGTGATTGAGGGGATGTGGAGTGGTGCAGCCGCATATAGTGGCTGGGGGTGGGGTTCCCGCCTAAATCAGGAGAATTGAGCTTGTTAGGTTCTGACGAGGTCTCTGTGCAAAGTTACAGGTAAGCAGCCTGTAGTTCCTGCAAGTTGAAAACTGCCACATCAGGTGAAAGAGTAGGCTACAAACCTTCTCCCCAAGAGGTCTGTATCTGCTCTAATCTTTTTTGGACTTCTGATTACTGCTTGAATCAGAGAAAGAAAGGGGGGGGGCTCTTAAAGAAATCCAAAGGCCCTACCCTCTGCCTACCCCTAATTATAGCTAAATTAGTCTCCCATGATTGTATAAAAACAGTAGGTGAGGGAACTGGCACAAAAGATAAAGTAGGTGCCCTTTGTATCTCCCACCACCCTGTTCCCATTGTAATTCAAGCAATGTTCACTGTTTCTGAAGGTCAAATGATCTCCTCTAAGGGCATTTTGAAATACAGCTCTCATGTCCTTTTTTTCTCCTCTCTTCCCTGCTCTTGTTTAAGTAGTGTGGGGCCCGAGAATCAAAGCAAAATCTGCATTGCAATTGAACCAGCTCAGCTGCTCAAAGGAGATATTATGGTAAGTGATGCCTTGTCCAGATAACTGTTTTATTAAAAAAAATCCTATGCAGTATCTACAATATAATTTGCTCTTCCTGATGGAAGAAAAATAAGTTATGGGCACTTACGAACATACTATTTTGTGTTAAACTTGATTCTTACCAACTCAAATGATTTTATTTCCAAGATGAACCAAAGCAAAGTCATAAACCAATAGTACTAAATGCTGATCAGTTAATTACCCTCACTGGTTAGTTGTGGGTATATTCTTATGGCACACGTATTAAAAATGTGGATCCTTTCCATGTGGATCCTTTCTGCATGGTTAACAAGGCAGGGAAGTAAAGCCAGATTGATAAGTACCTCTGATATTTGGCGTGGGGGTCTGACGCCCAATACTCCTCCTCCCAGAATTAGGGTGAATGAGCTTATTCCTTAGGGCTAGTGTGTGTGTGTGTGTGTGTGTGTAGCAGCTAGATATGTCAGCCGACTGTACTAAAAAGCATTATGTTGGTGTCAGGGCTCAGACTTCTGACTCAGAAGAGTCAGAGCAGGAGGATTCGCCTGCTAGTGAGGGCTCAGAGGCACAGCAACAGGATTTGGCAGGGAGACCAGACTCTGGAGCTGAGGATTCGCAACAGCTGCCAGACATGATTTCCGATGGGGAGGAGCCTGGGATTTCACCTGTCTTGAGAAGACGTCTCAAGAGGCAAGCTCAGTGGGAGTCACACAGGCGCAGGAGATCATAAGAGAGGAAGCCAAAGTGCTGACTCAGGGAAGCATGATTGGCTGCTGGTTCTCTTGAGCCATATATATTTAGCAGTCTCTCAATTGCTCAAATGCTGTTTTCAACTTTCACTGGCCGCAGACTGTGTGCTATTTAAATTCCAAACTTTTCCGAGTTCCAGTTTGCCTTGTTTAGGCTTTCCTGCTTTGTTCCATTAATTCCTTGTTCTTGTGTCCTTTGCTCGTTTCATTCCTTGCTTTGTGTTTTCTTTTCATTTATTACTCAGTTATTGTTAGAGCGGGTACCTAGTTCAGTTCAGGGGACTTAATTCATTTACTATTTTCTTTGTGAGCCTTTTATTTTCCTTCTTGCAGTTTTGCTGCTGCTTTCTGTTATCTCACAGGGGGAGTGCTGAAGGGGGTTGTAAATCCTGTTGGGTTAGCCGAGCTAACAGATTTACAATAGTTGGAGATGATTATACAAGTTCTGCCAGTGTTAAGATTTCTGATGATCCATTTGTACACGTCATCCACCAGTTGATATTGCAGCATCTGCAATATTACCCTTTCCCACTTAATTCCATGGCCAATGTCTAGCAATGGCCAGCAGCTCAAAGAATGCTGAAGAAGCCCACCAGGCCAAGCTCTGACAACACAATAACTTTTATATGTGTTTTAATTGCTGTTGGCCGCCCAGAGACGTAAGTTTGGGCGGGGTATAAATTAAATAAATAAATGAATAAATAAATAAATAAAACCGATCCTTGAATGAGTGTGCAAGCCTTGAACAATAGGTCCAGCAAGATTCTGCATATCTGCTCTGAAAGCATCTCTGCTCAGATAACTGCAACTCGAACTCTCTAACCTGTCATGTGAATCAGCCACATTTGAATATATTAGTTTTGCGCGCGCACACACACACACACACACACACACACACCCCACTACCTGCGATTGTCATAGGGAGAGACAAGAAAATGTTCATGGGACTGATAATGCCATCCTATGACCACTGGAAACTCTACTCTGTTCCCCCTGCTCCATATATCTGGGCTTCTAAAATTTCACCAGGAATTGTTTACACACTTTTGAGCAGAAGGATTGAAAAAGAAACAAACGAAATCCCAATGGGGCTATGAAGACATTTCGCAAAGTTCTTCAAAGTTAAGGCCTTCACAGCAGACAAGATGAAGAATTTTGTGAGCTTTGCCCTTACATGGCATAACATTATGCAAGATGTATTTTATAGTAATTCCAATAAACTAACACCAGATGGGTTTATTTAGTTATTTATATATTTTTATTTAACATATTTTTATACTGCCTAAAACTTACGTCTCCGGACAACCGCCCAGAGACGTTTGGTTGTGTGTTAGCTGGAAAATCTCGCACTTGTATATGCAAGGTTCAAGTTCATATCTAGGCCCAGAACTTACCTTCCAAGCAAAGACATGTCTTTGAGGTTTCTCAATCAACATTCCTTTGCTTACTACAGTGTTATCTTGGAACTAAGGTTGTTTGCTTACTGATACCAAAATGGATGCTGGTTTTCCTCTGTCAGAATGATTCCCCGTCAGAAGAATTCCCCACATGGCTTCTCTTCCCTTCTTATAACATTATGAAATATAAATCAGACATAAGATGGGTCAGATTTGCCAAGTCCTTCATTTGACTACTCCGTGTATTATTCCAGTTGATCAAGGATTGCTTTTCATAACATACTAGCAAGACACCTATTATCATGATGAGTAGAGTAGTACGTATAGTGATTTTATTGCTCTCCACTGGTTTAGTTTTATACTTGCTACTTTCTTATCTAATGGAATATGAATACGATGAATATTTATAAACCATTTTCAACAAAAGTTCCCAAACTATATCAGTTTACTTTTATATACATAAACAAAATGGCTCCCTGTCCCCCAAAGGGCTCACAATCTAAAAAAAGAAACATAAGATAGATACCAGCAACAGCCACTAGAGAGATGCTGTGGGGATGGATAGGGCCAGTTGCATCCCCTGTGCTGGGGATGGATAGGGCCAATTGCTCTCCTCCTGCTAAATAAAGATAATTACCATTTTAAAAGGATGCCTCTTTGCTTAGTTAGCAGGGGACAACAATGGTATTGTTGTAAGCTGCTTTGAGTCCCTTTGTGGTGAAAAAAGTGGGGTATAATTTTTAAAAAATATATAAGTAAGTAAAATATTTGTGGATAAAAGCTTGCATACTGTGAAGAGGTGTGTGTGATGTTGGACCCTTTACATGATTCCTGTATGTGTGAGCTTGACTACTAAATTCCAGAGGCGAAGGGTGGGTTTTGACCTAACTACAACAATTTGTCCAAGTATAGTGTTTAACCATTACCCAAAGGAGTGAATGCCATCTCTTTGCTTATATATGAGAGCAATGTTGTGTTCAGAATTGGCCTGTTAATGCCACTTGAGCTAAAATCACCAGACATTAACTTCCAGCTCAGTTTGAATGGTCATTTGGCTCTTCTAATTTTATGCCCCCTTATTCTAATCCTCCAATCCTGGCTTTGGTATTGTAGGTATTTGCAAGGGAAGGGCCTATTTCAAGTTGTTGCAATTGCCTGGGAAGCAAGGAAAGGGTCTAAAGACCAGAAGAGGGCTGCTGAACAAGAGGTGGGAAAAGGGAGTTAACACCCCTCTTGGGCTGAATAGTGAGCCGCATCTGTGTAACTTCATAGCTTAAAGGCTTTTAGATCATTCCTGGGCAAAATGCCTCTCTCTGTGAAGGCAGCTTGCTTGAATAAAGAACCACTGACTTTGGCACCTAATGAAAAGCCTATTTATTCATTAGCACAAGCATTCTGCTTGGCACTGCTACCTTGTGTTTTTGCAAAATTAGTGGACTAGCTTATGGCACTAGTTCTAGTAAATTATTGCCAGTTGGAGATTGCCAGGGGAGTTTTATAAAAGGAGCTTAGGCAGAAGATATCGCTGAGTTGGAAAAATAATAATCTTTTTTGCATTGATTTTATAATATCCTTAGGGGAATTCTGTTGCACATGGATAAATATCTTAGCATGTGTGTTTGTATACTGCAGTTCTGCAAGAGTGCAGAATTAAAGATTGGATGCAGAATTTTGCTTCCTGTGAATCTCAGCTTACTTTTTAATTTTTTTATTTTTTAAAGCAACTTCCTAATCTTTATGGCTGCAAATATATGCTTGAAAGTGTGTGAGCAATATTCTGCTGAAATCTTTAAAACCCAAGGAGGGCTGAATAAGATTTCTAGTGGGTGGGAGCTACATAAGCTTCCTTTTCCCTCTCCATGACAAGCAACATTAAAATAAATGATGCAAGCTAAGTCAAGTTATACAATTTTGCTCATTTTTCATAACATACAAGTTATATATCTTTTGTTATCTCTTTCTTGGAACAAGATTTGAATTCTAAGTGTAGAGTACACACAACTCTGGATGGCAGAAAGATACTGTGCTGGTCGAGTAAGACCTATGAACTGGACATGCCCAGTTTGTATCTCACTTCATCCATTAAGTTACTGAGTGGCCATAGCAAGTTACAGTACTCTGTGTTACACACACACACACACACACACACACACACACACCCTCCAAATACTGGAAAACTGCATTCACATGGCAGGTCTAATGTATAGAGCAGACCTGCTCAATTTGGGGGCCCCAGCTGTTTTTGAACTATAAATCCTGTAATCCCCAGCCACAGTGGCCAATAGCCGGGGATTATGGGAATTGTAGGCCAACATCAGCAGGAGGGCCGAAGAAATTTCAGAAACAGGACCAGCCCAAGAATAAATACTACAACTACTATGAATATTTATACAGGTGGGCCTCATTATTCATGGGGGTTCTGTTCCTACAGATTACTGTGGGTAACGAAACCATGGGTATTGAGTTAGATTCCCAGACTAAAAAACAAACAAAGCCCAAAATCATGAAAAAGGGCCAAGTAAAGTGCCCTACTGTTCTCCACAGGTCTCCTGGTGTCCAGCAATGCCCTCCAAGTCCCAAATGGTCCCCCAAAGTAAAGGATTTCTCCTTTTTTTTGCCAAAATAAGCCACAAAATGGCGGCCAGAAATGATCTCTGTGATCATTTCTGGCCTTCTAGGCAGGAGCGTAGCAAGGTTGGAGTGGGCCCAGAGACAAGATTTTAAAATGGGCCCCTTGCTGATATACACACACAAACATACTTCACAATATATAGTGCACTCACACTCACACCCCCATTATGAATACGGTGAATATCTAGTTCACATTGAATCTAGTTTTTTTACTCTCTGCTACTGCCGATATCCAAGAGACTCAACATAATTCATAGGGGTGCAACACGGGTGGGCAGGGAGTCATGTGATGTGCTTCTAGGGGGCCCCTCAAGACAGTGGGGCCCCGAGACTACTGTCTCCCCATGCCTAATGGTAGTTACGCCCCTGCTTCTAGGAACCACAGATACGGGGGTTTTAACCCTTCCATATCCACAGATAAGGAAGTTGGGTATCTATTTGACACCTGCGGAGACATGAAACTGTGAATAGTGGTCCTGTGTATAATGCGGTTTGCCTGTATACTGCTTTTCAACAAAAGTTCCCAAAGAAGATTAAATAGAGATATAAATAAATAAGATGGAACCCTGTGAGGTTCATTGTTGCAGGGTTCACTGTTTCTTGGTTCATCTTTCTCAGTCTTGTGCTCTCCTTGTGTGTCAGTACTGTGGACCATGTGGATTAATCCGGTTGAGGAAGATGTAGAGGATAATGGTGGGGCTTGAATTTGAGGATTTTGCTCATATGTGCAAAACACTTAAAAACTTTGTTTTCTTTTCCATATACAATTCGTATAAAGGGTGGAGATATACAGAAAGCTGAAAAGGCCTATTTTGGAGTTTGTACTTTCTTAGAGCATGATTGAACTAAGCTTTCTGAATATAACGGACAGAGCTCCTAGAATATGAGCTCAAAAACCTTGAACTACTCTGCTTTTGCAGGATGGGAAAGAAAGGCTTATGTTCTGAACCAAGAAACATACAATATGAGGAAAGGTGCTCTGAGAAATGTGGCACAGTGAGGAGCAGGTTTTTTGTCTTCTGTTGAATCTCTGTGTACAAAATATGAATTGAATATCCATGTTTTTAACCTGTCAACAGATCTTGATTGGTTCTTTAAGTGAGTCTTTTGTTGCTTTACAAAATATGACTTAAATATTTGCAGCCTGAAGATTAATATTATATAAGGAGAAGCAATTTTGTCTGGAGGAGTTATTACGTAAGAACAAAGAATTAGCCTGCGGAAGGATTTCTGGCACTGTTTTAGGCCATACTCCCCTCCTTTTAATAAGCATGCTCAGGCTAACCAATGTCTATCCAAATTTTGAATATTCAGGATGTTATAATACAAACTTATTTTAAAAAAATTCTCTTCAGCTAGAGCAGACTTGCATTCATTTGTGCCCATCAGGAATTGCTGCACTTCAGTAAATGATGTAGTTTTCATGTGGCAAATGTAATACAGATAGACCTCGTTATCCGCTGATTCATCATCCGTGGATTCGCATATCCGTGGTTGGGTAAAAGACACCTGAGCTCGCATAAGGAAAAATCCCCACGTCAACCTCATGTATCTGCGGGTCGGAGGTGGCCGGAAATGACAATGGAGGTCATTTCTGGCCGCCATTTTGTTTATTGGAGCCACAAAATGGCTCCCGTTTTTAAAAACAAAAACAAAAATGCTGATTTTCAGCTGATGTGGGGGCCTTCCAGAGGTTAGATTATACAAATTCATTAAATAAATAAATAAATAAAATAAAATAAAAGGGCATGGGCATTTGTCTGGCGAAATCTCAGAAAGCAGAGGGGCAGCTAAACAGGATTTCTTGTAGTTCAAATGTCTGGATGTTAGTACACAGCAGAAGAGCTTTTTGCACTCCTCATGATTAGCAAAAGCAGAATATGTGGTGAAGAACAATTACAGTTAATGCAACCTGTATCTTATCCATGTTACTTCAGATCTGCAGAAATGGGTTTTCTAAGTGCAAAATTATTTGTTAGCACAGAGTGCATGCAATCTTGCTTGTATGGCTTGCATAAAAAAGGTCATTATGGACAGCAAGAAAGTCCTCTTTGACTAGGCCCTTCTTCATCTTTCTTGTTTCAGTCTTGGTCTAAAACTCCTGTAAAAAGCAGCAGTTTATGTGCATGTGCGTGGACATTCATCACTCAGTATCCCATTACATGCTTGTTGCCTGCTGATGCTCCATAGAAGACCTGAATTGCCTTCCACTCATGCCTTGTTTTGAGTTGATAAGCAAACTCTGTCTCTTGGCATTTGATTTGTGACTACTGTTTGACTTGTGCAATTTGCCACAATGTTGTAGATGCTGAGTGATGGATTTTCCTGCGCGAACTTGCTCCAGAACCTGGTGTGGGAGCTGAAGCTCATAACCACGTGGATTTGACTTGGCTGTGAATCTCAGGTTGCATGTTACACAGCTGCTGCATCAATTTCTCACAGCTGCTACCATGTCCTCCAACATACTTTTTTGAAGAATTGGAGAATGTCGACTTCTGGCTCTTTCAGTAGGCCACGGTTACAAGTGGATGACTTGAGCCCAAAGTATGCATTGATGGCATCAGGCCTGCATCCTTATATATGGGTCTGCCCCATTTATGTATAAAGTGGGGATGGTCAAAAGGCTAAAGGGGCTAAACACACCCCACCCCCATCAGCAGCTTTTTGCTCCATAGCCACTCTCCACCCTTCGGGACTCGGGTATTTCTAGTATTGCAGTCCAACTGGGTGAAGAGTACCAACAGGATTGGACTGTAATGGTAAGACAGGTGGCAGATTCATGCCTTTTGTGCCCCCTTTGGCTCTTTAAATCACAACCCCACCCTGTTTTACACATTAATGTGTAGGCTTGTCACCATCAAATATAGTTTGGGCTTCAATGGCAGGAAGTGGGGGAACTCTCCAAGAAAACCTCACTGAAGGACAGACCTAGATTCTTCAAGAAATGTGGACCTGATGCACAAAGTCCTGCCCCCTCTTCAGACCACTGGATGTTGATAGCAGAGGTGGGGCAATGCACAGCATTATGACAACATAAGACCAGCCCTGCTGCATCAGGCCCAAGGCCAGCATCATGTTTCAAACAGTGGCCTACCAGATGCCTCTGAGAAGCCCACAGCCGAGAGCATGCCCTCTCTCTTGCTGCTGCTCCCCTGCAACAGGTATTTAGAGGCATCTTGCCTCTGAGGCTGCCTATAGCCAGCAGACTAGTAGCCATTGATAGACCTGTTCTCCATGAATTTCTCTAAGCCCCTTTTAAAGCCATTCAAACTAGTGGCCATCACCACATCCCACGGCAAAAAATCCCATAGATTAATTATGCGCTGTGTGAAAAAGAACTTCCTCTTGTTGGTCCTTATTTCCTGACCTTCAGTTTCATGGAATGACCCCTGGTTCTAGTGTTGTGAGAGAGGGAAAAGAATTTATCTCTGTCCATGTGGAGGAGGGAGGGAAGGAAAGAAAACCAGAGCTGCAAGCTCCTCCATTGAAATGTCTAGTTCTGCCCTCAAGTCAAAAACCTTTGACTTATATCCTTATCTGATCTGGTGCTTTTTCACTGCTTTGTGGAAGTAAAATACGGAAATCTTGGAAAGCAATTTATCGGGGAAGAAACCAATCAGGTGAATAATTGTATAACTGAAAGTGTGAACTGTCTGGATGGCTCCTTAGGCAACTGCTAAGAAAACATACATACCACTGCAACATGAATAAGAAGGAAAGAATGTTCTATTAAGACAAATAACTCTTCAGGGAATACTATCTTGGTTTCTCATCTAAGGCATGGCATATGCCCTGGAATTAGAGGAATGAGTGCTTATGCTAGTGCTTCTTGCAGGACACCAAGTATCTAAATCTGTTTGGAAATACCATAGCAAGTGCTTTGACAACTTGTTATCTCCTTTTCTTCTGAAACACATACTTGATCTGTGAGGTAAGGTGCACCTCTTGCACAACTGCAGGTAAAAACTAGGGAGATTATATCAACATTGAACTTGGGGAAGTTAAATGGTATCCATTGGCAGGAATCCTAGAATTCTTTGCAACCATTTGAGTCATTCTGTGAGGAGATCATCAGTGATGGCAGACAAGCTTCCTTAAAAGCACTCCCCCACTCCCCGCCCTCGCTCCCCATTGCTTAAAATCTTGCTCCGTCATTTGAATTCAGGGAGCATCTTGGGCCTGCTTTAGGATGTGTTTGCAGGACAATAGTGATGCTCAACCAGCGTGTCTAATGCCTCATGTGAACAGTGCATGCACCCTAAAATGTGCTCTCAAATCTACATATTCATTAGACAAACCAGTCAAGAAGGAGTTCCCTGAGGGAGTAATGTTTGAAAATCACTGAATTAGCCCTTTGAAGATGCAATAGGAAAGGAACTAAAATGGACCTGAAAATGTTAGGTAAAAAGTGGTGGTGTACCGAAAATTTGAAAATCTCTGCAGTCCACATGGTACAATTTATGTTCCTTGTGTGAACTGAGAGTGTGCCCCTGAAGCACTGCAAAGGATTCTGGGATGCATTTCAATGATCCAGTGATGCTAGAAGCAGGCCAAAAAACCAGATGCATGCCAGCAGGCATGGTGGGCACCCACGGACACCACAGCTTGAAACAGTCATTTAGTTCATTTGTTTGGTAGAGCTTATTCTGATAGGAGGGTCAGGCAGCTACAGTTTCTGCTTCCAGTTCTTGCAGTACCTCCAGATTCTGCATGCTGCTTCCTGAAAACCAGCCTCTGAGAGTAATCTTAGTGGATGATTTCTTTCTGCTTGTGTGCCTTGGTACTGATATGGGCCTTGGTACCGATGCGTTGCATTTATCTTTATAACAATCCTGTTAGGCTGAGGGATAGGCATTTTCCCACAGCCACCCAGCAAGCTTATTGGATGAAGCACCCATCTTGCAAATCTAAACCAATGTTTGAGCCTCTGCACCTCACACTTGTCCACAGTACATTTGAAGGAGAACTTTCATTTTGTGACTGCACGAATAATGGAAGTTGCATTGTTTGATTTCTCTCTTTCAGCTGAAGTGTTACCACAAAAAATACCGATCTGCCACCCGTGATATCATTTTCCGCCTGCAGTTCCACACAGGTGCTGTTCAGGGACATGGCCTGATATTCAGCAAAGGGGACTTGGATAACGCGAGCACAGGCAAGTTTCTTTTGTGTTTGGAGAAGGCAGAGGAGATAAAGTGCATATGTGTGCATATAGGAAGGGATACGGATACCAACTTCTGGCCAGCTTCTGAAATCCTGGGTGGGTGCTAAGTCGTCGAGACAGTGGTCCAGGGCCAGAAATGGCCAGCTATAAAGAACAAAATTTGCACCATCTAGTGTTAAGGGGCATTACTGTTAATTGAACACTGGTGGTTAGACATAGCATTGCATGCTGATGTGTACATTTTCATGTCACAACGAAAATCCAAAAAGTTCTAATGTAAAAGTATGAACTCTTTATTGTTTACAATGTTTGGTAAGGCCTTTAGGGGCTAGATAACATTGCTTCATTGGCCACATTCTACCTGTGGGCCACCTTGCCTATCCCTGAGCTTGACCATTCAGGAATGGAGACAAAATGGCTCCATTCCTGATATTATTGCTGATAATATTGTTTATTTCCAATTTGTAAGAGAGTTGGATGTGGTATGACAGAGCCTTGATTGCCTGTGGTGTAGCATGATAATTTCCTTTATCTTGCGCCGGTGCCAGTGCTACCCAAGGCAAGGCCCAAGTGCTGCTGGCTACAACTGCTCATGGGAGTAACAGGGGGCAGGGCCAATGCCGACTCCTTCATGCACCCCTTCTGCCTTCCCCCATTGCTGTGGAGATGGATTTTAAACTGCAGGTTTGGCAGTGAGAGCAGTGAGAAAAAAACCCTTACCCATGGCAATGAGGAAGGGCACAGGGTGTGTGTGTGTGTGTGTGTGTGGCAGCTAGTGCTGGCCCAAACCCCTGACATGGGTGTGGTTAGTGCTGCCTCCCTTGTGCACTTCCTCTGCCCTTCTCCATCACCTCAGGGACAGTGCATGTGTTCTTCCTGGAATGAAGTGCCTGAAGGAGCCCTGCATCAGCAGGATTTGCCCCGGCATGATATAAAAGTGCAGTGCCTGAGGAACTCCTATGGCCTGAGATGGGGCAGGAAGAGGATTGGCTTTAGCTCATACTCAGTCCTGTTCCTCAGAACAATTGCTACCCCTACTAGGGATGTGCAAACAGGTTTGGGGGTTCGAGGTTTGACGTTTTGGTTTGGGGATTCAACCGTCGAACTGGTTCGGTCCCAGACCAAACCTCCCCCAGCGTTCGGGGGTTTGTGGACTGCCAATGGTGTTTTTTACCTTCTACTCCCCTCGGGGGAGTTCCTGGAGGCGGTTTGTGTGGATGTCCATGGAGGTTCCCCTCCTCCCGCCAGTTTTCTAAATCACCCCCTTACCCCGTTTGGGGCATTCTTTGGCCAGTTTTCGCCCTTCACCCAGCTGCCATGTTGGGGGCTGGGTGACTGTGCGGTCCGTGAACCCCCCGAACCCGCACCAAACTGGGGGGGGGGAGGTTTCAAGGGAGTGCCGGACCAAACTGGCCCGGTTGGGTTCAAGGCCGGTTCGGCCTCAAACCCAACCGGGCCAGCCGGTTTTGTGCACACCCCTAATCCCTACATCCCTTTCTGTGAGAAAGGAAGGAGCTCTTCCTCCTCAATCTTGCTGCCAAACCTGCAGTTAACAATCCATCTCCATGGTAATGGGGGAGAGGGGCAGGCAGGTGAGGTGACACCTGGGCGGTGAGGGAGGGGGCAGGATGCCCACATGAATTGTCTCATTGCAGAGACACCAACTGAGGCTGTCGCCTCACACTGCTTCATTAACAAGCCACTCCCGCTTTATCCTACTATTGTGTTGGGACAAACAAAAATTTTCAGGTTTTTGAGGTACTATATTAATTTTTGAAATCTCTTTGATCGTAGATAATAGTGGAATAAAATAAATGAGTTTACTGTCTATAAGCAACAATATTTCTATCACCCCACTTTCAACTTTGCAGGAACACCCCCCCACCCCCCACCAGTTTGTCTCCAGAAGTGCACTGAGTGACCTTGTGTGCTGCCTGTTCACTTCAGTGTGCTTCCTCAGGATAACTTCTTGGTGGATTCTGCCCTTAGTTTTCTCACTCAAGGTTCTGACATTATAGATGATAATTGTTTCCCTTTTAAACAGCAATCACAAACTGCTGTTGGCAAAATATCAGTGGATAGATATTGAGGTCTATTGTGGCTCTTTTTGTTTTCAAAGTGTGTTCTGTAGCCAAGCTGTTAACTTCTGCCCTTTAGGCAAAAGCTGCTAAACTTTCTGCCCTTTAGGTTAAAATATCAAGACTGTATAAGCTATAGAAAGAGTTTTAAAGGGATCAAGCATTGCATTCAAGATAACATCAAATCTTTATTTCTATATCTGCTCCTGTTCCCTGTGAAATAGTCTTTTTGAAACCATTGATTCTGCCTTTCCAGATGATCGTTTTCCTGATTATGGAAAGGTTGAAATGGTGTTTTCAGGATCCCCAGAGAAAATCAAAAGTGAGTATTGCTCTTAAATAACTTGTCTTAAAGCCTGATGCTATACGTGTTTACTCCAAAGTAAGTTACACTGAATCTGAGTTTACTCCCAAGAAAGGTCATATACAGTGGGTATTGGAAAGAATCACCCCCTTTGATAGACCTTAAATTCTGGTTCCCTTACATCCTGAAATGAAAACACAAAGAAAATTCCCTTCACCAGCTGTACTTATCCAATGCAGCCTATAACATCCAACTGAAAAACATCACAATTACAGTCCAGAAAAACTGTCAGAAATAAAAAACAAGAATTACTGAGATTGAAAAAGGATCACCCCTCCCCCCATGTCAATATTTTGTTGAACCACCTTTTGCTTTAATAACAGCCTTGAGTCTGTTGGGATACTTCTCTATCAACCTTGCACATCTAGACGGAGCAGTATTTGCCCACTCCTCCATACAGAACTGTTCAAGTTCGGTCACATTGGATGGTAGGTGTTGGTGGACTGCTATCCTCCCTGGATCCGGTCGGCCCTCCAAACTGGATGGAAGAGCAAGGAGGAAACTGGTAAGAGAGGTTACCAAGAGGCTAATGGCCACTCTGAAGGAGTTAAAGGACTTCATGGCAAAGAGTGGTTGTTCTGTGCATGTGACAACAGTTTCACGAGCGCTCCACAGATGTGGCTTGTTCGGGAGGGTCTCAAGGAGAAAGCCACTTCTCAAGAAAGGCCACATTAAAGCTCATTTGAGCTTTGCCAGAAGGCACCTTGAAGATTCTGCTGCCAAATGGAAAAAGATCTTATGGTCAGATGAGACCAAGATTGAACTATTTGGCCTCAACACCAAACAGTACACCTGGCGTAAATCCAACGCAGCTCACCATCCACAACACACCATACCTACAGTGAAGCATGGAGGTGGCAGCATCCTGTTGTGGGGGTGTTTCTCTGCCTCGGGGACTGGGGCTCTCGTTAGGGTAGAAGGAAAAATGGATGGGGCAAAATACCATCAGATTCTGGAAGGAAACCTGCTACCCTCTGCCAGACAGTTGAGGATGGGCAGAAGATTCACCTTTCAACATGACAACGATCCGAAGCACACAGCAAAATTGACCACACAGTGGCTGAAGGAGAAAAAAGTGAACGTCCTCATGTGGCCCAGTCAGAGCCCAGACCTAAATCCCATAGAAAATCTGTGGAGAGATTTGAAGATAGCAGTCCACCAACACCTACCATCCAATGTGACCGAACTTGAACAGTTCTGTATGGAGGAGTGGGCAAATATTGCTCCGTCTAGATGTGCAAGGTTGATAGAGAAGTATCCCAACAGACTCAAGGCTGTTATTAAAGCAAAAGGTGGTTCAACAAAATATTGACATGGGGGGTGTGTGTGTGTGTGATCCTTTTTCAATCTCAGTAATTCTTGTTTTTTATTTCTGACACTTTTTCTGGACTGTAATTGTGATGTTTTTCAGTTGGATGTTATAGGTTGCATTGGATAAGTACAGCTGGTGAAGGGAATTTTCTTTGTGTTTTCATTTCAGGATGTAAGGGAACCAGAATTTAAGGTCTATCATAGGGGGTGATTCTTTCCAATACCCACTGTTGGTTGCAACCACAGGCTAGGGTCCAAAGAACCTTCTACATATGCCTAAAGCATTTACTCATGCGCATGAGGGCTTGAACAGTTGCCTTCTTACTGCTTCCTTCCACACTGCATCAGAAGTCTCCTACTCCTACAGAAAGAAACGTTTAGGAGGAAATGAGGAGCTTGATAGAAATAGGAGAACTGAAGTCCTCGTGCATGAGTAGAAGTCCACACATAGCCTTTTGAGTTGTAATCTCCGTGTGCAATATTCTAACTTCACTTAAAGTCTTCTGGATTGCTTGGGGATCAGTAGTCTTAGCATGCAACTCTTAATTCATTGGGAAACTGTAAAGGGGGGCGGGGGGAGTTTAATTTCTCCAGCATGATCCAAGCTTTGTGTGGATAATCTTAAAAAGAAAAAGAAAAAAGTAAGCCCTTGATGTTTTACTTGAAACAAGGTTGCATAAGAAGAGCACTAAAAAGAAAACTATTCAATTTTGCTTCTGTTTTCATTCAGGGAGGCTTGAGATTTGTGTTTTTACCAGGTGGTGAACTCCAGAGCTGATTTAATAGCTATGTTATCTGCAGGGACAGATCACTAAGCAAAAATTCCCAGAGGTTCCAGCTAACAAATACCTTGAGAAACAGAAATAGTAGAAGTGCCAGCTCTTCACAAGCTAATAGTGGAAAGTCAAAGCATTAATTGTGAAGGTTTTAATTTGTTAGTTATTTAATATATTGGTAGTGCAGTTTTGAAGCTGCTGAGCCTGTTCACAAGCACAGAATCCTGGGTAGGACAGGTTTAACCCTGGAATAAGTGGTGTCTGGGAAGCCGGGAGACCTCCTGATGCAGCAGCTCCAAACCTGGGCAGCCCAGATCTACTACCCAGGTTAAAAGTAAGGTAGGAGGAAAATGGAGCCCATCCTACTTTTTTGTTGTCATCTGTTCTGCTGTGTGGTTTTAAACTGCTCTCGAGCAGCTGGCAAACATGTTTACCATAGAGTCCTGTGACTTGCGGAGCCAGGGAGAGGAAAACTGCTGCAGTACTATCTGCTGCTTCCGCAATGCATTGTGGTTTATGTGGAGGCCTCATTCCTGATTTCAGCAATGGAGAATGCTGCTGTGGCATTTGTGTTGGCATGCAACCTGCAGAGCCCAAAGGAGGCTCTGGTCATCAGGGAGGCACAAGCTAGGAGCATGCCTTTCCTCCAGCACACCCTCATAGGATCATGAGAATGAGCTCACTGTATACCAAACCAGACCCTTACTCTATTTACCCCAATTTTGTCTACACTGACTGACAGTGACTTTTTAGAGTATTTTCTAGCCCTAACTGGAAATTCTAGGGATTGAACCTGAGACTTTCTGCACACAACGCATCTGCTGTGCTTTGCCTGAGCTATGCCTATTGCAGGACTGTCTGGTATCTTTAGGATTCTGCTGCTTGAAGATATAATGAGGTCCAAGGTCTCATTAGCATGGCACTGTGATCCTTTTCACTTTGCATTCCAAGGAGATCTCTCAGCCTTGTATGAGGGTGTAGCGGATTATAGCCTTTGTCTCAGAGCAAGCTCACATGAGGGAAAGAAATGCTGACATATCTCTGCAGAGCTTTCTGGCAAAGGCTACTCTTAAAACTTTCCTGTGATTCTTGGTAGGTTCAAAAATGACTGCCACCACCACCCCTCTCTGTTATAGAGCTAGACCCTCCCTTGGCTTGGGGTGAAGATTCCAGGGAAAACTCTTTCTTTTGCTATTTGAAAAGTACAAAAAACCCCTTCCATATGCAAGCCTACATAACTGATAGCTGTTGACCGACTGAGGAGTGTTTTGCACCAGACAAAAAGCCCCCTTTAACCCCCCCTTCTCCTGAGATAAAAATCCAATCAGAAGATGCTTGTAAAAGAAAAGAACAAAAAGAAAAACAGTTTTATTCAAATGCCACAGACTGCTTCCATCTGCGGCTTTCCCAGCTTTTCGTTACAGGTAAAAATACTCAATGGTTAAAAGAATACTTCAAAAAGCATCCCAGTTGCAAGGAACAGGGAAGTAGGAAGACACAAAAGCACCTTTAAAAAGCTCACAGACTCTTTTACAACACCCTGGCTGGATGGGCGAAGGCTAGTGTTTCTGAGTTTAGTTACGTTACAGGTAAACAATTCTAGAACAGTTTCAGGGATCTACAAAGTACACACACACACACACACACACACACACACACACACACACACACACACAGAAAGTCTAATGCAAAATCTGATTAAACAAACTTTTCCGTAGATTAAACTTCCTGAAGCCAAAAGCCCAGGCTTCCTTTTTCTTGGACTCACCAAACCCTGGTAGAGAATCAAGACCCTGCAGTTCTGTCTTCCAAGAGCTGCAGCCATCCTCTTTCTGCAGCCATATTCCATGGCCACATGTTCTGCTCGGCATCCCCAGCCTCCTTCTTCCTCACAAGGAAACTATCCTTCCTCCCAACAGCTCTCTAGGTTCCACCTACCTGGTATGCTTATAAACGGAACCCCTGGAGTTCACCAGCCTGTCAGTCAGGACAGGGTTCACTTCTGGTTAATGCTTTAGGGGAGAGATGGCTGATCACTACAGAGGGCTGTGGCAGACATTAGGAATCGCATGTGAATTATTTCTCAACTGCTTTTAAACAAACAGGTCTCCCAGGAGGATGCCAGTTTGAGAGAATTGGAGCGAGACTGCTTAGCCATTTTCCTTCTCATTGTTTGTCCATGCAAAATCACCCTCAGCTGGTTTTCTATCCATAGGGGGGCGGGGTGCAGGATATGGGATTTTATTTATCCAAGGGTGGAAATGCAGCTGAGGATGGAGAGGAGAGAAATTTCAAGCAGAAAAACTACAGAAAGGAAAAAGGCTAAAGCAGCCCTATCTCCACCCCACTGTTTCTCTAGTCAAACTGGCAGTCTCCTGTAGCTGTTTTTTACTTTAAGAAAAGTTGTGTGACTGTTCAACCACCAGCTGTGCAAAATATAGTTTGAGGAGAGCTGGCCTTGTGATAGCAAGCATGACCTGTCCCCTTGGCTAAGCTGGGTCCGCCCTGGTTGCATATGAATGGGAGACTAGAAGTGTGAGCACTTTAGGACTTCAGGTGATGGAGCCGCTCTGGGAAGAGCAGAAAGTTTCAAATTCCCTCCCTGGCTTCTCCAAGATAGGGCTGAGAGAGATTCCTGCCTGCAACCTTGGAGAAGCTGCTGCCAGTCTATGAAGACAATACTGAGCTAGATAGACCAATGGCCTGACTTAGTATATGGCAGGTTCCTATGTTTCTATGTTCCTTGAGTACCCCCCTCACTATGACAAGAAAGTTTAAAAAATGAAATGGGCTGCACTGTGCTTATTGGATTCAGTATCTCCTTGGTGCCCAGTGTGCCCCTAGAAAGAATAAGAATGTTACATCTACAGCCAGGAGATAGCACATTCAGATAGATATGTACAGCTCAGCCAGCTCCTTATATTCTCCCTGTGGGAGAGGGGTGTGCATGTGTTCTTCCTGGAATGAAGTGCCTGAAGGAGCCCTGCATCAGCAGGATTTGCCCGGCATGATATAAAAGTGCAGTTCCTGAGGAACTCCTATGGCCTGAGATAGGGCAGGAAGAGGATTGGCTTTAGCTCATACTCACAGTCCTGTTCCTCAGAACAATTGCTACCCCTACTAGGGATGTGCAAACAGGTTTGGGGGTTCGAGGTTTGACGTTTTGGTTTGGGGATTCAACCGTCGAACTGGTTCGGTCCCAGACCAAACCTCCCCCAGCGTTCGGGGGTTTGTGGACTGCCAATGGTGTTTTTTACCTTCTACTCCCCTCGGGGGAGTTCCTGGAGGCGGTTTGTGTGGATGTCCGTGGAGGTTCCCCTCCTCCCGCCGGTCTTCTAAATCACCCCCTTACCCCGTTTGGGGCATTCTTCGGCCAGTTTTCGCCCTTCACCCAGCTGCCATGTTGGGGGCTGGGCGACTGTGCGGTCCGTGAACCCCCCGAACCCGCACCAAACTGGGGGGGAGGTTTCGAGGGAGTGCCGGACCAAACTGGCCCGGTTGGGTTCGAGGCCGGTTCGGCCTCAAACCCAACCGGGCCAGCCGGTTTTGTGCACACCCCTAATCCCTACATCCCTTTCAGTGTAGCAAACAGAGTTGCTGTGAAATGGGTTGGAATCAGATAAACCTTGCCCCCTTGCCAGCTTATATGATCCCATTCACTATGTAGGCATAACATAACAACCATATCCCTAACCATCACAAAATGTAATCAGGCTGTTGGCCCACAAAATTTGTTTCCAGTGTTGATTTCCAGGGTTCATTTTCTGCATCCTGAAAGGTGGCCTTTCAAGACTGCTATTCTTAGAGCTGTTTCAGCTGTGTTGAAAAAAGCAGGTGGTGCATTCCTCTGAGGATTGCACAGCTTCAGACTACAGGTAGGAGCTTGTATGTTTAAGTCCTCCCCCCACCATGTGGGAAGCTAGCATAGGGTTTAAGCCTTTGCATTGACATGCTAGCTTTTTCGTATCCAGAGAACTTTTGATGTGCAGGAGAATTCAAACATGGAGTCTTCTCACTTGTCTGAAGTGGTATTGTTCCTGGTGGAATATACCTTGTGTTTTTGTGTGTGGTTTTTTTGTACACTTGAATCATTCTCATTTGGATGATGAACTGAAGCTCAGAAAAGCAAGTTGCCTAAAGGTGATGGCTGAGTTGAGTGGAGATACTTAACCAAGATTTCTTATTCTACTATTTCAGGAAGTGAACACCTGCAGAATGACCATGGGGTGATAGTGGACTACAACACTTCTGATCCATTGATTCGCTGGGATTCTTATGAAAACATGAGTCCTGATGGGGAAGGTGAGTTTTGTCAGGAGAGGAAGCTTAGAATGAGACAGTGCTTTTTATCCTGTCCACTCCCCCATGGCAGCATGACACTAGAAGGATGAAAAAAATATAGGGCAAAAACTTCAGAAACACTTTTGTTCTGTTTTCAAGAGCAACACCAGTCTCACATGGTAGCTTGTGGAGGGATTTCTGAGTGCTGCTCTTGTGAGGTGCAGTGCAGAACAGAACACACAAGCTGGTTTTCATAGTGTTTCCTTCTTCCAAAGGGATCCCAGAAATTCTTGGTGTGTGTGGAAATTTGGGGGGGGGGGTAGGAGTGCAAGGTAGGGAACTCCAGCAGAGAATAACACCCTCCAAAAATATAATACAAGGGCTATTTGAAGGAGGCACAAGAGTATTGTAAAACATATATACATTTGTATTGTAGATTGCCATTAATCACAATCACTGTGTTTCAGATCTTGAAGCTAGGCACATCATATACTGTGTTAAATATTTGTAAGCAGCAGGAGGTGATATCTCCTTTGATTCCTGCAAGGAAAACAATGTTAAGAACTGTTAAGATCTTTTCTTGCATGTTTCCTTATGTACTAACAGAATTACTAATGGTCTCATTTGTTATCTTAAGACTTGTGGTCTAACATATTTTGCCAATAATTTCTAGCCAGTTTGCAACTCTACTAACTCTACAATGCCAACTTATTCCAGAAACCAGTCTCCCTCTCCCTCCCCACTTTTTAAATAGATCCAGGAGGCAAAGTAAAAGCTCACCTCCCCATTAGTTCAAGTGGAGAATCCTACACCATGGTTCAAGGCAGCAGTGGCTCTGACTATGGAATACTGGGCCCGTGTGCCACAACCACCCCAAAACTAGACAGGGAGCCAGCCAGACCAGCAAAAGAAGAATTGCATTAGGCCAGTGCAGGTCATGGGATAGAGCCTGATCCCTACTGAAGCTTCCTGCCAGACTTGCTTGCTGGCAACAAGGGGGCACTGCCACAGGTAACCCAACATTTCTCTGACTTGCCAAGAGCTGATTTGTGTTATTTGTCAGTGCCCACCATGATGTGCAGTGCGGTGGGGAGATACAGCATACTATTTAATTCATCATCAATTTTATTACAGCCATTGGCCAGCAGAAATAGAAATAACAAACATATCCAATACAACAATACTAAAACACAATAAAACAAAATACAGTCATGGATACTATTTAAACTTAAGGTAAACTTCGAAATTAGTAAAAGATGTACCATTAAAGCGATTATGTTTCTATAGAAAGGCCGTGCGCACAAACACTCTGGGGACGGAGTGGGGAGGCATGCTCCTGCCTCCATGACCCCCCCCCACACACTGTCTCTGCTGCTTGCCATGGCACACGGGCAGTGCCATTGCGAGCGGCAGGGCAGGAAGCCAAAGGAGGAAGTCCTCTGGCATCCCTCAATGCACTGTGCCAGGAGCCTGGTGCATTGAAATCCTCCCTCAGTTGGGCATTCATGCCGCCCAACTTAGGTCCACACTCCCAGAAACAAGTCATCTCTCATCTGGGGGAGGGGAGGAAAGCTTAAGCAGCCTCCCCTGCTCTGCTGTTCGTGGCTGGTTGTGTGAATGACCTCATTGTGATTTTGGGATTTTGGCATAAACATATATTTTAGCACTCAGCCACTATTGGGGGGGGGGGCACTTAGTTTTTGGTGCTGCCCCCTGTTGTTCATGGCTTAGCCAAAAGTGTTGCCACTTTCATGAGTTAATTTGTTTTTCTTACAGTAGCTTAGCAAAGATGCATAATCACAAGTACAGGGCTATATGCTGCTCTCAGAAATAAAACTTTGTTTTAAAGTTCCAAGAAAAGCCAACCCTCTGGATTTGTATACATTTGGTTAATTAAGCAAATTTGCCTAAATCCTTGTGATTTACATACTTCATTCTGTGGTGTGTACTGTGTTTCATAATTTATGCTGCTTCTATTAGTTGTGGGAAGGAGCAAGGAGTAGAAGCCTGAATGGATGTTGCACTTTCAAGTAAACCCTTGCAACCAAAAAGGCTAGAAACGTTCTATTTAAAAATATATAAATAAAAGCTGGAATTGTTAGGAAGTTAGTTTTTTCTTCCAGTACTATATTCTCTGTGTTTTCCCATCCTTGCACAGAATAGTGACATACATAGTCTTTGTTAGATGGGGCTTTTCAACAATGCTTGAAAATTGGAAAGACGAAATGATGAAAGAAATATGTGGTAGCAAAGGGATGTTTGCAGTTAAAAAAGGAGGTCCACTATAACATAAGCAGTGGAAAGTATGATAGTGAAGCAGCCATGCTTCCATATGAATTATAACTGTGCACTTTATGATCAAAGCACAAACCTTGATATATACAATGGTACAACGTGAAGCTCAGATTAAGATAGGGAGGCAGTTGCAATAGTCTCAACTCTGAGTAAGCCCAATTGAATTTAATGGGATTTAAATGGTACAATATTAGGAGTGCCTCCCTGTCTTAATTTGAGCTTCATAGGGTACACTTGGTATATACAGTACATGGTTTTGTGCTTTTATCACAAAGTGCACAATTTTTTGCTAAGCTGCTGCACTGCTATTCCTGGCAGTGGTGGTAAAAAAAAAATCTGGCCTGTCTTATACATACTGATAACCAAGTCTTTCGAAACTCTCCCTCAGTCTTGCTAGGATGCTTTAGAGATGCATATGCATATTTAGATGCATATCCAGGTGAGTAACAGCTGGCTTTCTGGAATTCCCCCATGACAGTTGATGTTTTATTTTTCCCCCTCTAGAACATTTATTGTTTGAATTTTTCCTTTCCTTTTAAACTAAAAGTAAATAGCTGCTGAATGGGGAGGTGCCCTCTTGCATAGTTAAATACTTGTTTTCCCAGAGGGCTCCTTCGGTATTACAAAACTCTAGGTTTGAGACAAAATTGCTTTAGTTCGAGTGCCTGGGAAGGAATGCAAATGCCTACCAACAAAAACAGCCAGGTCAGTGCCATTTCTGGTAAGTGAGGCTGAAGTATAGATTGGGAATGACCAATGAACTTGAGGATTTGATTCCTGCACTATGTATTGAGTTGGTTGAAAGAGAGAGCGAGAGAGATTTGGCAGACGGCAAGGAATCTATTTTTAAATCCAAAATACTATGTACAGCTACATTTCCCCCTTCATTCCCATTTGGCAACTAAAGCAAAAACACTGAATTATGGCATTTCATTATGCCAATTTGGAAGGATGCCTACTATGTTTTCCTTCATTTGTATTACCTTCCATGGATACTTTCAAAAAAATAAATAAATCTATGTTTTAATATGTCATAGAATGTTGCTGTTTGACGACACTAATATCATGGAGCAAGACATCAATGCTAGTTATTTTAACCTCCAGTACAGTTGAATTGGCATAGATAAGATTAGAGAGATGTTTAGTTTCCTCTCACACAGCCCCTTTGGAAACATTGTTAAGCGATGTTACTATAGAAATTTGTGGCTTTAAATACTTGTTTAGATACTGTAAACAGTGTGCAAGTTTAGGCTGGTGGATTTTTAGTCTGTGTTTGTCTGTGTAGTATATAGAAGTTGTTCCAGATTCTGGTAGGTCTATATGTAAACTTGATTCTTTCGCTTTAGAAAGCAAAAGGTTTCTGTGGGTTAAAGCAATGGACCTTTCCAAAGAGACCTGAATTTAGCACTGAAATGAAAATGTATATAAACATTTTAAACTTTCTCAAATTTGAAACACCATATTTGGAATTGCATTTCAAATGTTGAATATGAATTTGTATTCTCAAAATATGGATGTTTTGGTGATATTTCTTGATTGTCAAATATGAAAACATGTTGATCAGATCTCATATTTTCAAATGCTAAATGACTTTGTATGCCAATCAAATATTGTCTGAATATATTTCTGTGTCAGTTATCAAATATTGCTGGGTGACAAGGATTTGGTAGATAAATAAGAAACATCCAGAGGAATCAAGTGAATATTCAACATATCAAGTGAATATTCAACATCCATAAACAGAGAAGAATTTTGGGGAGCAATTTCTTTTTTCTTCCAACTCAACTTTTTCTTTATTTAACTACATTTTCTGAAAATTTCCTTTGAAGCCCTGGGCACATCCCTTCAGGCGTAGTTAGATATGCATGTTCAGTTGCAGTGTCAAATAGAGGCTGTGTGTGTGTATAAGAGAGAATATTACAGATCAATCATCACAAGCTGAAATTTGATACCGTCTGACATCTACTCAAAACACAAGTATAAGTGTAAGTGTGTGTGTGTGTGTGTGTGTGTGTGTGTGTGTGATGGAGAGAGGGGAAAAAGAATTAGCCCTTGTTACCAAATTTTTCAAAACAGTTCTGAGCCACAAGTTGGACTCTTCAGCACATCACCACAAGCTGAGTGGGGAACGAAGCCCTTCTGCATACATGTGCATGGAGGTCAATTGCCCTATTTTTCTGGTTTGCATTCCCTGCCTTCTCTGTCTTTCTGAGGCACTTCAGATGTTCAAAAGAAGGACTGAGAAAGGCCATCCAAGTGATCCACACTCCAGCCTCCCCCCGCCCCCATGCTTCTGTCTCTTGCTGTATGGGAGAAGGGAGAGCTGTGAATTTGGAAGGTGTGCATTCTATCCTTGCATCAAGAAGGCCTCCCCTCACATGTGCTTCAAATATCACCAGTTCTTGGATGACTGACATGAGTATTTTTCAAGAGGTGTAGAAAAACACATAGATTTTCTCACCTTTTGGCTGCGTGTGTTTACTAAACCCTTTTAATACTTGCATAACCACATACTTAAAGGAACACTCTTCCCTCCCCCACCACTTTGACTCATGAGTGACTGGAATGCATTAATAACCCTCTGAGTCCCCACTTAAGCCTATTTAGTACAATGGGCTTATGTGTGTGCCATATCAGTTCTTCTTATTAAAACTCTGCTCCACCAGAAGTTAGTGCAAGCAGTTGGTACATTTACACAGGAGCAGGTCCGATTGATTTCAGAGTCAGTTGGTTCTAAGTAAGTGCACTTGGGGATTGTAGGCTTGCAGCCTGATCCTACCAAAGCTGTGCCTAAATGCAGTGATCCTAGTTGGCCTAGACTCACCTAATTCTGCTAAAGACCAGGCAGTTAGAGTTCAATACCTTTAGGGCAAGTGAGGGAAGAAAAGCTTTTGTTGATGTTCAGCATTTGATTTACAGTATCACCTTACTCATGGAGGGTAAATGTACTGTAGGAGTAATGTTAAAAAAAATCATAGGCTGAAATCCAGCCTGACACTGTGCTAGCGCAACAAAGCTGTGCCCCCACAAGAAGGTTACGAACAGGGGCGTAGCTAGGGGAGGGGGGCCCGTGTTCATCCCTCTTTCTGGCGGCCCCTCAGAGTGAGGGAGACAATGGAGAAAATAGGGAGGGATGGAGCTGGAGGGCCCTCAGGAGCTGGGGGCCCGTGTTCTTTGAACCCTTTTGCTCAATTATAGCTACGCCCCTGGTTACGAAGCTGCGTGGAGTTTCAGAGAATGCTCCAATCTCCACAGTCCCCTGTGTACTCATTGTGCTTGCATAACAAGGACAGTGAAAAGGATACCACTATTTACCAGCAGGAGACATGCCACAGGTTCCTCCAGCACAACACTAGTCTGGAATGCAGGCTCCCAACTTAGTGGCACTAGCTTTCAGAACATCCTTGCGCTAGTGCAGCATGTTGATGCTGTGTCTGTTGGATGTCAGCCAGCGTGAGTAAGGGAGACTAGACTGCGGTAGAATCAAATCTTGGCAGTAGGATTAGTGTATCCTACAGGGATTGAACTAGAATCCTGGGTCTACACCTTCAGCAACCCTCATAGCTAGGCAGGCAAAGCATTCTTAAGGTAGTAAGGAAAAAAGAACCAATTGCAGCCAAGCAGCTTGTCCTATAGTACTCCAATCTGACTGGCTACTTATGCTATAAATATTATCAGCTGGCCAGCATAGGAGTTGCCTGCTTTTTTAATTAGGTTTAATAACTGGCTGTCCCTGAAGCCTCCGTTCCTACATTTTATTACTTACAAAGTATCTTCTTTACTTTCCCTTCTCCTCTGCTCTCTGTATGGTCCCCCTGGCCACAACAGCAGACCTCTCTATTATTGGACTTTCTTCATTGGCTGCAACACAACTTCCTATCTCCTGTTTTAGTTCTGGTCTTTGTAAATGTTTTTCCTCCTGACTTTTCTTAAATTCTACAGAACTGTTCCCTTTCCAAATGAGCTGTGTGTTACTGAAACTATGAACTGATGGTTTCAATGCTTTCCCCATCAAACCTGAAGAGATACCAAGGCTGTTCTCATGAGCAGCCCAGCCTGGGCTTGGCTGCCTCTGAGAAACGGCAGGAGCCGAGTGGCTCCCAGTGGTGCCTCAGTGACAAACGTGGCTAGGGAGCCCGCCTCTTAAATGAGGTTAAGGGCAGGGGTGTAGCAAGGTTGGAGTGGGCCCAGAGACAAGATTTTAAAATGGCCCCTCCCCACTGAAGCTCAGCTCATGAAGTAAAGAAAACCTAAATGAGGCTATATATAACCTATGTGCCACAATAAATTTTTTAAAAAGGTTTTGTAAATTGTGGACAATGCAAGTCATTTAATGGTGCTAGAGAAAGACATGCTGTTCTGGTAGCTCCAGGTCTTAACACTCACATCAATTTTGGAGGATGACTACAACTGAAGGAAGCCCGGGCGGGTGCGCAGCTCGGGGAGTCCATCATGTGACTTGCCAAGGCAGTGGGCCCCCAGACAACTGTCTCTCCTTGCCCTATTATAGTTACGCCCCTGAGCTTAGCTCATGAAGTAAATAAATCTTAAATGAGGCTGAATAGTGGTAACAAAAAGCATAGTGAAATGTGTGTGTGTGTGTGTATGACATATGTGCCACAATAGAGCATCATCCTAAATTATTTTTTAAAAGGTTTTGTACATTGTGGACGATGCAAGTCATTTAATGGTACTAGAGAAAGACATGCTGTTCGGATAGCTCCAGGTCTTAACACTCACATCAATTTCAGAGGATGAATACAACTGAAGGAAACCCGGGTGGGTGCATGGCTGGGGGAGTCAGTCATGTGACTTTTCTCTGGGGGGTCCCCAAGGCAGCGGGCCCCCAGACAACTGTCTACCCTTGCCCTATTATAGTTACGCCCCCTGGTTAAGGGAGCAAACGCTCCCTTAGCCCCATTTACCTGACAGGGTGCCAGCACCATCTGCTTTCAGTCAGCGCTGAAGCTGGGGGGATCTCCACAGTGCACTGCACACTTGCATGGTGCATTGTGGGATCCCTGGGGGCCGAAACAAGTTCCAGCCCCAGATCCCTCTGCCCTGCTCCATGGTTCATGGCTGCCCGTGTGGGAGCACAGAGTGTACTCCCACCACCAATCCTTAGATCGTCTGTGGGGATGGTAAACTCTTTGGAGCCTTTCCTCTCCCCACTCACCTGCTCATGGCGATGGTGAGAATCGCCACACTATGTTTGTGTGTGAGAGAAATATCAGCTAAAGGCCTTGAACTAGTGCCCTGAGGGGCACCACATGCATATACCAACCCTCCTGTTGTGCACCTAGAGGGAGCAGTGATTGTGTCAGTGAAACTAGTCACCATGCCATGCGTGATGTGAATCAAGGTTTTGTTCACTAGTGTGAATCCTACTTGACTCTCTTCATTCTTTGTGGCAATTATGGCCAAGTAATCTCCACGTCCTAGGTCACCAGTCCTTTACCTTGATAAACCTGCATTATGATGCTTTTGGAAAGACTGTGTTATCCCATATGGCACTGCCAAACAGCCAGCTAGCCTTTTCTAGTTACAAGTCATGATCCGGACTCTAAACGAAATCCTTTTGGTAGCACAGCAAATTTGGTAGTAACATACTTGTCAGAGCCTCAAATGTTTTATCACGAAGTTCAGGTGAAGGCTGGTGGACTCTGGTGGTTGTGGAGGCAGCTGCTACTAGAAAGTAATGACTTGTCGGAGCCAACTGTGTATTTTTGTGGACCAACACTCGAGATAAGAGGAGGAGCCAGTGTTTGGCTGGCCGGGCGGTGAGTTTCACCAGGAGCTTTCCCAGACAACAGGCTTTACTGTGAGTTCATTTTTCTGCAAGGCTTTACTGGAGTTCGAAGTTGCCCCCCGCCCAATGACATAAAAAGTGGATATTTTTACCCCAGATATAAATTGGGCTACACTCTAGCACAACCCGAATTGTGTGTGAAGTGCTCCCTGATAGCTAGCAGGGACTTTGGGGCAAATTTGGCCTGTATGTGAATGCACACCTTCATTCTGGAAGAGATTCACACCTTCATTCTGGAGGAATAAAAGCCAGGTATGAAAATGTTCCAGGAGTTGCTGCCACTGCCAAATAAAAATGTGAGTGTGGGTTAATTCTGAGCAGCAAAGCCTTATCTTTCTGCATAATGGTAGGGGTGTGTGTGTGTGAGAGAGAGAGAGAGCGTGCGAGAGAGCGAGTGTGAATTAGCAGGCACTAGATGAGCCAAGCCTCCTGTCCAGCCTATTCAGAGGAAATTTTTGCTTGATGGATTTTGGGAAACGATAATAAAAAAAGCTATGTCATTTATCGAGGCTGGACTTGAGGTGGGCTCTGTGTCAATTGAGTGAAGTGGGCAGAGGGAGAGATGGAAAAGCTGTAGCCAGAATTACCTTCTTGGATAGTGCTGCTTCACTGTTCCTTAGCTGCAAGGTTCAAATTTCATTGAACCTGATTGCACCCTCTGGCTCCTCCCTTATGTTTACATTTTCACTGCTTTTTCTTTTCTTTTTTGGCTGAATCCAAAGTTTCATGCTTCTCCAGTGTGAGACGAGTAACCTTCAGCAGCTGCTGTTGTGAGAACGATGAAGTTAGAAACTTTTACCATTTTCAATGCTGCTTTCATGGTCTATTTGCTGGAATATAAGTAAGCTCTTTTTAAAACAAGCCAGTGGTTTTGTTGCTTCTCAAGTCTGTGGTGGCTTCGGCAGTTAAAGAAGAAAAAAAGGTAAAATAGGATTTTCTTAAGATTAAAGGGAGGTGTTCTCTTGTTCTCTTGCTCTCTCTCTCTCTCTCGCTCTCTCTGTAGATATGTATACAGTGCTTTGTGAGGAATAGATACTTGTGTTTATCAAAGAAGGCAGGAGACTAGAAAACACACACACACACACACTGGGAAGAAAAAAGGCTTAACCTTGCAAGGAATGCAATCCTGGACTTGGGTAGGTTTGCCTGAGGATAGAGATTTATTGTCATGGGGCGGGGGAGAAAATACCCCATGGGGGAGAAAATACCCCAATCACTTAGACTCTCTTTGTCTTTTGAAAAGGATAGCTGGTGGTACAGCATATGCAGATCGTGTTTGCAAGGTGCGTGTTCCCCCCTTTTTCCTGTTTTGGGAGAACTGGGTCAGAACTGTCATTGCTGGGCCTACAATGCATGTGTTTACTTAGCTGGTTGGCCTTTTTGAATATGCTTTCTCAAGTACTGAATGGCTGGAAAGGAGATAGCTGTGGGATAGGTCAGAAAAGCTGAGAGACAGATGTGTGTGTTCACTCTCTCAAACTGACATTCAGCTACATGAATTTCAGAGAGGACACTTGAGCAGAATTGTCTTGGAGTGAAGCTAAATGGTATGTGTTTGGTTTGAGTCCCCCCCCCTTTTTTTTTGTTGTTTAGGCCTTTCTTTTCTTAACAGGATTTGCTTTCTGTGCATTAGGTTGCAGAGAAAAAAAATGCACACACAGCCTCCACATTGAAGGTGTATTATATGTGTGTGCCTGATCCCAATTAGTTTGCAGTTCAGATTCAGGGCTGGAATGTTGCCAGGTCTCTGGGCCATTCAAGAAAGAGCTGGTGGTGCTTTTTTGGTGTAAAGTTCAGCCTAAGAGGAAGGGAAAGGGTTGTTTTTAGCTTGAGCTCGATTAATTCCAGCACTGCTTTCAATTTTTTCATTCTGCCGTTAGGGGTTTTTTTGGGGGGGGGGAGGGGTTCGTGTGTGTGAGTTTAACAGCTGTGTTACTGCAACATTTTTGCAGACGATGGTTTCCTTGGAAAAAGTGAGAGCAGGGTTGAGCTTCAGAATACCATGAGGTATTTCAGCTTTTAAGTGTGCCAATATATTTGCTAAGGTGATCAGAGTGAAGTCTTGCTTTGCTAGTGTATCCACTGCTGATTTGCCAGAAAAAAGAATGTTCCTTCCTTTCTCTCTTCCTTCTGTGCCTTCATTAGCTTATTTTATAGCACTCGATTTGTGGTCAAACTGGGACTGTCCTCTTGGGCTTTTAAAGATGTGGGTGAGTGATGTAAATGGCAAAAACCAGTGTTTGAAGCATCTTCATAACGGAGACTTTCCAAGTTAAGAAAGGAACAAGCAGTCAGGCACTAAGCAGGCAAAATGCTTAGCTTATATGCTTTTTCAGAACCCAAACATTCATAACTTTAAAATAGAAATGAGAGGTTTATGTGTTTTCCTGGTGTAGAACAAATTGGAATAAATACCATGTGCCCATTCTCCCAGCATCCGGATGCAGGCTGAATCAATATAAAATGAGAAATGCAGTTCATTAAAATGGACAGGAACCTTTTTGTAGACTTCAGTGGTGCTATGTTTGTTTTCATGGTGTTGAGATACTCAGCACTGTATAGGACAAGGCCTTCTCTGTATAGTTAAAAAGGGGGCTTGGATTCCTGAGTAACCACGTAAGCCCTTTACAGTTCAGTAAGTAGGTGGAGTGACTCGTTTTAAGTGGAATGCTCTATAAAGGTCAGGTGAAGAAATTATTGCCTGCAGTTGTATATTTTGTCTATCAAAACAATATTTTGTTTTGATAGACAGGGAATACTATATATTATTGGTATATTGTACTTTGGGTTTTTAGTAGTGAGTACTGGTTAGGAATGGGGCAGAATTCTGCCCTAACTGAAATTCCCATTCACGTTGAGATTTGGGAGGAAGGATTTCAAAAACCAGACCCAGGGGTTCAAACACCTTCTAGAAATTCCATATGAAGCAGGCACAACGCAAGTTAGAAGATGGCATCTGGTCACACTAGTTCCCTACCTTGTATGTCTGGAGGCTTACAATATGGTGGTGGGGGAGGGTGTCATTACTTTCCTTCAAATGGGGCTTATCCATGTTGGCTATCCTTGAGGATGGCTTAAAGGATTGTGCAATCAGTTCCAGATTGCATAATCCAGATCACAGTTTGGACAAAGTGGAATAAGCCCATTCCACACTCTCCAAAGTTTTTCAGAGCAAACCCATGCTGTTCCATCCATCCCTAGGCTTGTTTCTCATTTCATAGTGAAATCCTGTGGGAGGAAATCTCTCCACCCAAAGAAGATGGGTAGATCTATATGCATATGTGCCCTGTGGTGACTGCTTAAAAGCTCACCCTGTGGCAATTTTAACTATGGGAAGCTGGTCATTGTTGCCTGTGGCAATGTGGTGAGGTAAGAGCATTACCGTGCCCTGCAGCTGTGAATCTTTCTCATGGCTGTCTAGGAGCTGTTCAAGTGTTGCTTGTCTTTTTTGCAGGCTATAAGGAAGTCTTTACATATGATGATAGGACGTTTTGAGGAAAGTACTGTTTAAACACATTTTATTGGGTGCTCAGCCTGTTGTGTAGCAGTGACTTGCCAGTGCCACTACTGCCAGGGGCATGAGTTGCTAGTGTGCAGCAAGTACCTGTTCTGGGAGTGGCACATGTATAGGGATCTCCCTGTTGTAGTGTTACCAAGGGCACCTGAGTAAAACCAGCCCTGCATGGTCTGATATGTAAAAAGAATCATGCTTTGCAGGAGGAAGGTTGTGTCATTGTGTGGTGTTCATTGAAGGACGGGCAGAATAAAAAAAGGAATGCCTTTCAAGGTTTGACAAATCCCAGGCGCCAGAGAGCCGTGGCACCTAGCAATTTAACTGTAATGCCTAGGCCAATATTCAGAGGCAGAATTATTTAATAAGATCTTTATTTGTCCAGGCAGCCCTATTTCTGTTCTATGTATGCCACTTCTCAAGAGGATAAAGAGAAGCCCATTTACCTCCCCACTTCACAATGCCTGTCACAAAGTCCAGTAATTTTGTCAAGTGTCCATTGTCTGGCTCCTAAATGTTTGATTCCTAGTTCCAAAGAAAGCTGACTCATAGTTCCAAAGAAAATTTCTCAAAGCCTGATAACCCATAGTAGATATATAGTGTCACTTATCGATTCTGCATCACCAGATGCTTCTGATAGGTTAGAACTACTCTGTTTATGCCATAATAAATCTGTTTCGCTCTAAGGTGCCATAGGTGTGCTCTCAATATTGTAATTCTGTTACTTTTCTCTTGCTCTATTCAAGATCATGTCTTGTTGCGCAGTTCACCCTTTACTTCAGTTTTCCCCTTTATGCCATAGCTGCACAACTTTGGCCCTCCTGCAGATATTGGACTACAACTCTCATCATCCCCAGCCACAGTCACCAGTAGTGAGAGCTGATGGGAACTGTAGTCCAGCAACAGCTGGAGGTCCAAGGTTTGGCAGCCTTGCTGTATGCTGTGCTATCTGCTGTGACTGGCAATCAAGTCACAATCTCTGGCCATCAAGTCAACTTCCTTCTCAAAATTAACTAAATTGAAGATATTTTCCCATATCTTTCTCTTTTTTGTAATGTCAATTGGTCTCCTCCTATCCCATCAACTCTGTGTTCCTTTTTAACTTCATCTTCATTCTGTTGTTTGGGTGCAACTAGACAAGACAACAGAGATCTATGATTGGAAAGTACAGGCAAACCTCTTTACTCATGGATTTGTTATCCGTAGTTTTGCGTATCCGTGGTCGGGAAAATGACACCAACCTCGGCATACATGAAAAAAGAGGGGGGAATGTTGACATCTCACATCCACGGGTCGGAGGTGACCTGAAATGTCCGTGGAGGTCATTTCCGGCCACCATTTTAGGGATTAGAGCCACAAAATGGCTCCCGTAAAAAGAAGATGAAAGAAGCCGTGATTTTTGGCCAATTTTTGGCCATTTGGGGGGCAAATCACAACTTGGGGGAAGCAGCAGAGCAAAATAAGAAGCTCCCCCTGTGAAAATCAGCTGATTTTTGGCTGTTTGGGGGCCATTCCCGGCCACTTTGGCACCTAACCCTTGCGATACCATAGGGTTAAGTGATCCGATATTCACGGTTTCCATATCTGTGATACAGCTGTGGAAAGAAATCCCTGCAAATATCGAGGTCCACCTGTAGCTGTGATAAGGGGACTCCCATATGGGCCAGATTGTGGCACTGCGGAGGAGGGTTAAGCCTGTCTCCAGCACCACTTCCCTGATGAAATTTCCCCCCCAAAATAGTTTTTGCAGGGGAAGCTTTCAGCTGAGGAAAATGGCACAAAAGGAAAGGGTTACCCCCACCCAGCCTACTCCCAGCACTGCAATCCTGATCCAAATTGCCCATTGGCTGCTTTTTAAACAAAAATTTAAAGGAACAGGATATCTAATCACAGATCTCCATCATATTTTCTAGTTTGGCTCTTAGATTCACATCCAACTCTCAACCACACTGGCATCTTGGCAGCACTTTAAACAAAGCAGCATTTGAAATCAACACGGAAACCAATCAAAAGGCAAGGTTTGACCAAAAGAAAATAATTACCATATAGTTGACATTTTGTTTTACCATTCAGTGGAAAATCTTTGATTCTTCCATTTTAAGCAGTATAATATTTACATGTAACTATGGTTACTGTAGTAAACAAATCCATTACACAGATTTTCCACCCTGTGATCAGGAGACATAATCACGGGTCTGAGTCGCATCAAGAGATAGCAAACCTGAAGTGCTGGCTTGGAGTCCAGCATGGTGTCCACTGTGTTGGATGAACTGTGGAAACAGCGGATCTGTAGAAACACTCATTGATTTGTGTTACCAGTAAGTTAGATTTCTCCAAAAAGACTGGTATAGTTTGTGCTTTCATCATCCTTCCTTCTAATCCCGGCTCAAAACTTATCTCTCTTGGGAAGCCTTAGGCTTAATTTCTTAGTCCTCATCTCTGGTGAAAATGAAGCACAGGTACATGTGATACCACTTACTCACATTAATCCCTTGTTGCCTTTGCCTCTCTTTCCTCTCTTGCTTTCTGTTCTCCTTACCTCTCCCTGATGTGGTTCTCTCCACTGTAAAAAATTGTCAGGGAAGAGACCTGTCCTTTTTCTGCTTCTGAAACTCTATAAAGCCATTTCTGGGTCTTTGGGACATTATATTTGCCCCTCTTTAATGAATCTGGTTTTTCTAAAGGTCGGACTGTCCTTTTAAAATAACAACTGAAACCTTTAAGCTGTGGTAGGAACTGCAAGGTCCCATTTCAGGTGCTATGAAAGGATAGCACATTTTTGTTGTATGCCATGAGGAGGAGAATGCTGTTTGGATTATCTGCCTCAAACACCAAAATGATTCGGGCTAGTCTTGAAGAGCTATTTTCCCCTTCCCTAAGCCAAAAACTTATTCTAGCAGCCACCCTGACCACCATCTTCATATGAATAAGGCCCTGGCACTTTCAGAAACACTTCTCAGGAATGCCATGGTACTCCTTTTTATTTTTAACATTTTGCTGTTCAAACTGTCTGTACTGTCAGTAGGATAAATTAGATAGTCTAACAGTGGCTTGAACAGCCTATGGCAAAAGAGCCAAACTAACCTTTGTCCACTATCTTGAGGAAAGATTTGGCTAGCTTTAAAGGTTGATATACTTAGTTCCTCATGAAAAATCTGCACTCAAATGGTTGCTTAGCAAATGTGATTCCTCAAGAATTCCAGATTTAATATAAAATTTCTGCTCAATGAGCCATGTATCCTGCTGAAACGAAACCATATTCCTTATGGGGTATGCGGCACACATACCTGGCTGTGTTCCATAGAAAGGTATATCTGCAAATGAAGCATTCAGATGGAGTCTATTACAAACAGTGGTGGCACCAGAAAAAAATGGAGGTGGGGACACAGAAAGCGTGAGGTACATTTATGGGTGGATGATCTGTGTCCCACATACTGGATTTCTGAAACAAAAATGAGGTGGGTGAGGGGCAAACCACTTTTCTGGGGCACTTGCCTCCCCTTCCCACCCCTGGAGCCCTCCTTGATTACAAAGCAAGAAAATATGACTGGAAATGTATGTCACATAAATGTCATCATGCAGAATCCAGCACAAAGGTAAGCACTTCTAAGCCTTTTAAAGCATGGAGTACATGCTTATGTCTCCCTTGCATTGTAATGAGTAGGACACAAAAATGCTTAACTCTGACTGGATTTTGCCCAAATGCTATTTAAACAGATGTAGTACATGTGGAGTGAATCAGTAGATTATTATTAGTACACATGGAACTAATTGATGAAGGATGGGGGTTTAGCCATAGGTTGAGGTTTTCTCTCCCCTCAACCCCTTCCCTAAGCTTATATTTTAAAACTCTGGTTTGTGATGGCTTTTCTTACAGCTATTCTCTGTGGGCCACTAAAATTACATTCCAATTGAAATCTTCATGAACCAAATACCACTCACCAGATCAGCTCTCCTTTCTGTATATTTCTGTGTGTATCTTTAATCAAGAAGTACAATACCGGGTTCTAGGTTATTGCAGAAAACCTCCCCCTCAAATGTTTTTCATTTTTTCCTCCTAAATTAAAGGTGAGCTATAAGGAAAAATATTCCCACCATTGTTTTAGGACATAACATTTGGTTCCAAGGGATGGTGGTTGAAGCAATTCACATGAACCACATACATATGAAAAGGTTTTATTGGAATGAGACACCTCACAAACTTGCTCAGAAATTATTCTGCAATCTGGATAGCTTCCTGGATAGATCTAATTTACAGTATAATCTTTAAGCACACTGTGTGGATATAATAATAATTATTATTATTTCTATACTGCTTTTCAACAAAAAATGTTCACAAAGTGGTTCACATTGTAAGGACTTTGTTTTAAAAGTAGGTATGTCTCATTCTGCCAAAATATAATCTCAATATGTATTTGTAGGAATTGTTACAGGAGCCATTCTGTGAAGGCAAAATATTACAGTTAATCTGACACAGTGAAGTGTGTTAAGCACTTGTGATGCATGCAATATGAAAAATGTTTGCCCCAACCTCTAAATCAAATTCTGTGGTTGATTCTCCCCAAGCCATTTGGGACTCCCATGTACTGTATGCATTAGAAAAATTGTCTAGAGCCCAGGAGCCAAATATATGGGAATTACTGCATATGTCTGGACTCCCTGGGGTCCCCCCTCCCCAGTCAGGAAATAAGGAGTTTGTTTCTGAACTGTGCAATGCAAAATCATGTAGCCTTTATGTAGCCTTCCAAACATACAGTTTACTGTATATAGCTTTATTTGCCTTCACATATTTACATCATTTTGCAACTCTGTCTTCAACAGCGGGTTCTCCAACTTTCCTATTTTTGCCACTGTTTGTATAAGGTATGAGGAATTTAAAGATAAGGTCTGAATAGCAAAAATTACATGTAAAGAGTACTTTAATGTTAACTGCAACAATCCTCCCCAGGCAAAATAGAGTGCAACCTTTCTATTAGTTAAGATTGACTCTAAATTGTACCGGAAACCTGGGAATATTTGTCTACAAATATTTTAATATGTTTTGATTGGAGTTATCGTTTCAAGATTTTCAAGATTGGCCTTTTCTGACCTATGTAAACAGTACAGATCTGATGCCATTGTTCATTTAGAAGAACTTCTAGGATTCATATTTTCAGGCATATCTATATTAATCTGAAAATGGATTAGGCATTGTTCTGTTTCTCCAGGGGATCCTGGGAACTGTAATTCTGTGAGGGGCACATTCTGTGGTTTTGTCACAGAACTGTTGCATTTCAAGGCATTTGTTCATAGATTATGTGTGTTCAAACTACTTCTACCACATCTTCGAGTGTCTGTATCCTCACTCTGATAGTTATCATCTATTTAAACAAACTCTAGTCCCCAGAATTTTTTGTGGGAAACCATTTAAACTGGGTTAAAACAGGTATAACTTGATAGCATAGTTCTGTAGCCTCAGATGTTGTTCAGCTTTGCAAGCCAGTTTGGAGTTCCGTGGGAGAAGCTTGAGGAGCGCCAAATTGTTTCTTTACAACTTGACACTTCTTAATGTCTGTGTCTCCAGAGGAAATGATACTTCTTCTGCCTGTGCTGGCCATACCCTGAGTATCAAAAACAAAACATCTGAAAATACCTTTTCTCCTCTCCTCTCAGCCATTAATAGCAACAGTGCTGCTGGTGATTGGTGTGCAGCAGCTCTGGAAGGGCAGAAGCTGTTTCCTCCAGAAGCCTTCGTCCTAATAGGGGAGTCTCTCTTTAGGGTTCTGAACTCTCAGATAGAATGATAGCTGGCAGGTATGAATGATGCAAGGTAGATACTGGTCTTAAGTCAGTGAGGCTGTTCACATGAGCATCCCTACCCAGGCTTGCGTAGCCCTGCTGGGGTACTGGAATATGGCTGCTCATGTAAAATGCCAGGATCCTGGCTGATCCTAGTGCTTCCCCACTGGGTTGCCCAGGGTTTTTACCCAGGCTTTTACCTGGGTAGAAGGGTGTGAGTACGCCCTTCTACCCAGGTGTCGAGTGTCAGCTCAGGCTGCAGGCAGCCTGAACAGACACAAAGCCGGGCAGTTGGGAGGGAATCCCTAAATGCACTGCACTCCTTGTGCAGTGCCTTTAGGGATATCTGGAGGCTGGGCTGTGCTCTCCCGGCCTCCAGTATGTCGTGCTACCGAGAGCAGCATGGCTTGTGTCGGGGCGTGAGCCGTGTGTCCCACAGACAGATCCAGATCATTTGTGGGGAAGGTAAGGGCACTCTTGCTTTTCCTCTGTGCATTCCCTACCCTGCTAAAAGGGTCCTGAGGATGACCTTAGTATGTTGCTACACATGTTCCTCCTATTCCTGAAGATGTGGTGTTGTAGGTTGTGAAACCATTTGCTTTGTTTCTGTAAATTTAAATTACTGTGGAGCAGTTGCAGCCAAAGGGGAAAATTGCTTTTCTGAATGGATTCCCTTCAGCTCCTTAGCCTTTTAATGCCTTGCTGCATTTTATGGGAGGTGCTGTAGAGTTACATAAATACCTTTTAAGGAAAGTGAGTAAGTGTGATTTTCATAATAAGGTTTAGCATAGCAAATGATTGCACTGCCAATAGTTCTTTATTATTATGTTACATAGTCTCTCTCACCTCTATTATGCTCTGGATTTTCTCACTCAATCTGCCTATATTTCTTTGCAGTGTTGCACACCCAGGGCCCCATTGATGGCAGCCTGTATGCTAAGGTGAGGAAGAAAAGCTCCTCTGATACTAGCATCCCCAGCGGAGCCCAAGGTGCTGTGACTAGTAGCCCAGACCACAGTGATCATACCCTGTCTGTTAGCAGTGACTCAGGACACTCTACTACTTCAATAAGGACAGACAAGACTGAAGAGCGTCCCCCTGCAGGAACCAAGAGAGTCTTGAGCCTCCAAGAGAAGGAAGAGCTGGACCAGTTGCTTAGTGGCTTTGGCCTAGAGAACTCGATCAGTCCACTCAAGGATATGACCGATGCCCAAAGCAAGTACAGTGGGACTCGCCACATAGTTCCAGCCCAAGTTCACGTGAATGGAGATGCCAAGCATAAGGACAGGGAAACGGATATTCTGGATGATGAGATGCCCAACCATGATCTACACAGTGTGGATAGCATTGGGACTTTGTCATCTTCTGAAGGGCAGCATTGCAACCACCTTGGGAACTTCAACTGCCATAAGAGCAGTCAGAATTCCCTCCTGTCGGATGGCTTTGGGAGTAATACTGGGGAGGAGCACCATAGCACTCTGGCCCCAGATCTAGGGATTGGAGTCGACCCCATGTATGAGAGATCTTTTGGAAGTACTGAGCCAAAGCAATCTCAGCAACTTACAAGGAATCCTCCTGTTTCCACCCAGGCTCAGCCCTACAGCCCCAGTAGCTATTCAACCCAGACCTGGGTGCGCCAACAGCAAATGGTCATTGCTCACCAGTACATCTATTCTCCAGAGAATGAAGTAAGGCTTGGTGTTCAGAGTCCAGTTGAGAACCTGCAGAGCCCAGCAAGAATTCCAGATACCCCCACCCGTGGATCAAGCAGCAGAGATGCTGTACAGAGGGGGCTGGGAAGTGTACCCCTTTCTAACAACATTGCAGAAGCCCCGGGCCCTGAAGTTTTTAAATCAAGATTAGTCTCTGAGAAGGGTGCAAATGATCTTGATCTGAGATTGAATCCAGGAAGCCATGCAGGGGGCTTGCCGTCCTCCCCCACTCTGGATATTGATCAGTCGATTGAGCAGCTGAATAGGTTAATTTTGGAACTGGATCCGACGTTTGAGCCTATTCCTACCCGTATCAATGCCACCAGTGCTGGAGACACGAGTCAGCTGAATGGCTTTGCCAGCCCTGAAATAGACATGGGAGGACATGGAATGAGCCCCAGATTCCATGGGAAAACGGAGGTCATCGACAAAAATCTGCCCCAGCAGGGTGAGTTGTTTTTAATAATGCATGAATGAAATGTATGCGTGCCCCCCCCCAGCAATTGAAGAACTTCATTTGATATTTCACAGTACGAATCTGTTAAAAGGTTGTCACTGAGAAATGGACTATGTGTGGGTGCCTCCTTTCAGAGGTCTTTGGAATGCTGGTACAGAATTGAATAATGGTTCATCTTCTAAAATAATTGACTTCCTCTGCTCTACGTAGCGAGTAATTTCAGTCCAGCAAGCTGTGCGTCTCATATTAAATGTATTAACCTGTATAGATAATCAACTCCAGGGATACTGGCTGACCAGTCAGATATGTCTCCTTAGCATTTCACTCCCTCACTCTACTGCTGTTGCTGCCAGGTCCTCCCCTAAGAGAGGGTTGATCTGTGTGAGAAGGGTGGGTGGGGGTTGATTTTCAAGCAGGGAAGAATTACAGCTGGAGTGGTCACAATATATATCTGAGTTCTGGGAATCAGGCTGGGAGAACTGGTACATGAGGTGTGAGTGAGCTCAGACAATAGCTTCCTAGAGCTGTGAAGATGACAATATCACTGTGATCAGCCTGGGTGCAGTTGTAACTTTGGCATGCTACAGTAACTATAGTCTGATTCCCGTTCTTATCTGGCAGGACTATTCTGTTCCCATTGTGAAGGAGCAGGAGATTGTGAGGCTCTCCACACGAGCAGTGTGGAGAGCCAGATGGGGTGTTTGGTGAGGAGACCGGGCTGCTCTCCCAGCACACGAACATTCAGGCCTCCCTGGGCAGCTGGATCGGCTGCCCACACGATTACCAGCTCCATCATGGAGCCGGTAGGGGTGGCAGGGATCAAGGGTCACCTGGTCCCTGGAAGCGCCAGAATGCATGCTGGGGAGCCCCCTGACATTGGGAGGCTTTCTGTAGCCTCCCAGTCGGGGGTCTCCTCATGAGTCACTGCAGAGCCATGCCATGGTGATTCACAATGGGGGGCGGGGGGCGGCAACTAGACGGATTAGCCTCCCTTTGCCCGGTTTCTTCCGTCCGTGTGAATAGCCTCTGTGTGTGATGCAAACATTTCATGCAGTCACAAGTTATGTTATTGTTTCCCCCAAGCTCAAAATAGTGTGGGAGATTGTGCAAGTAATGTTCTGTTATTTCTGTGGTGGAGCAAGCACACATGTCTGCTCCTGCATCATGGGGGAAAGACCAGCTGATGGGGGAAGGATGTGAACTGGCCCTGTGAGGTTAGAGCTGCTTAGAATAAATCATAATTGTTCACTAACATTCCAAAGATCTTCCCATGTAACCCCAAATTGCTGATTGGTGTCGTTTTTCAAAAGGGAAATCCATGTTCTCTAAATTATAGGGTAAAAGTGGCTGGGTTGGCATCACTAACTTAGTTTATGTTCTCTTTCTTTACTCAAAACAGAACTGAAATCACTCTGTTGCACGTTGCTGATGGTTTGTGTTCCTGTAGTTGACATTATTATTTAACCTTTAGGGTGTTGTTATAACAATTCCTGAGCTTTTGAGGATCAGAGCAGAACACTTGCAAATGTGTTTTGACTGTTGTTGTGACTTGGACAGGGCATCCATAAGAAGAGTTAGCAGGTGAGGAAACCCTGAAGGCACAAGTGTCTAAAAATGTTGGCGTACTCTGCTATTATCCCCTTGGCACATTGGAATAGCAACACCATGAGAGGAAGCCCATTGGATATGCTGTTATAGTTTTAGTTGCAGAGCACTTTGTTTCCGGCATTGGTTCTGCTGTTCTGGCTATCCTAGCATCACTGAGGAATATCTCTCTCTCTCCCTCTCCCCTTTCTCTTTCAAAATATCCACATCTTGATATCTGCATAAAAGTAATTTTAAGCACACTTAAGAGGCAGTGGAGAACACTTGGGATAACTAACTCAGAAGAGCGGACAAGGGTCAGTTGGGTGACTATCTTAATGGGATGCCATGCTTGAAATTCTGATCCAAGATAGGACAGGCTATAAATGAAAATCAACAGTTCTACTTGACTCCATATGAAAGGCTGGCAGAGTTCCCAGCCCTCTGCTAGAACTGGGACACCCAGTCAAAGATCCAGGCAAGAAGGGACAGACAGAGGTTGCAGCTGGCAAAGCAAAAAGTGCTGTTCTGCCACAGCCTGCCAGTGCCCTGAAGAAAGGGAGGATGAAGCAGCCCTGCCCATTACAGAACTCCTCCCCACACAGCAGACATGTTTTGCAGCCCAGGGCCATGCATGCTTGTTTACACAGCCTGGTGTGGCAATTCGGCACTCCTCTTCTTAAGGGAATCTAATGCTCCGGCACAGAGAGATAAGACACTTTCATTCCCGTTCAAATCAAGCCTCAAGTATGTATGAATTGAACCCTTTGAATTAACCACCTTCTCAATGGAAGAAAAATGTTGGGCAGGCATGGACCTTAGTTCAGTGATAGAGCATCTGCTCTGCATGCAGAAGGTCCCAGATTCATTCCTTGGTGTCTCTAGGTGGGGCTGGGTGAGACCCCGGCCTGAAACCATGGAGATTCACTGCCAGTCAGTGCAGACCTGAGCTCGATAGTCTGACTTGATGTTATGCTGCTTCATATTCGTATTTGTATTCATATGTTCCTTACCTAAGTGATGTGTAAATTTCCTCCAGTAGTTTGTTTAGTGAATAGCATGGACATCTGCAGAGGGGGCAAGGGAAATAGTCCCCCTACCCTCCAATGCATAGCTGGATTTATATGGAGCAGTTTACATATTTATGTGTATACTAGTAGTTTTAAGCCCGTTTAAATAACGGGCGCTAGGACCTTTTTGTTGTTGTTGTTGTCCTTTATTCCTGGAGATGTTGTTTCCTTCCCGCCTCTCGCCCTCCCAGCTTCCCAAAATCTCCTTCCCCGCTCCCCCCCACTGATTAAGGGCCAAAATGGCCCATGAGAAGGCCGCCCCCGCCTATCGCCACCCAGCTGCCGGAGCCCACCTTACCTGCTCCAGCCCGCGACAGTCGGGTGAATCAAAAACATAATTCGCACAGAGGAAGTGAGGAGCTCACGAACAGAGCTCCTCTCTGTGCTTAGCTGCCCATACTGTTGCAATGGACGTTTTCCGGCGCTAGTGAGTGCTCCGGGCCCACCCCCACTCCCTCTTGCCCTCCCCCCTGCCCAGAAGACTTGTGCTCCACCCACCACTCACCCAGCAACTTTATTTAGTGGTCGAAAGTGGGCCGCCTCCATGGCCACGCCGCCGGTCCGAACCGGGCCGCCCCCGGCTCACATTCCCGGCCGGTCTCTCCGGCCAGGCAAGGGCCCCAAATTGTCCTCGCCACCGGGCTTTGGCGGCGCCGCCAGGCCTCGGCGGCAGCTCCGCCACCACCTCGGCTGGCTTCCCTTGCTGCCTCTTCCCCCTGCCCGGCTTCCTCTGGCCCCCCGCGCTGCATCCTCTGGCCGCCGCCGCCTCGGCCAGCTTACCCCGCTGCCTCTTTCCTTGTTTCCCGGCTTCTTCTGGGCGGCCCTTTCTGGCCGCCCAAGATGTCCGCCGGGTGCTGGCGGTCGTGCCTCCCTGGCCTGTTCTGGGCATGCGCTCCGCGCATGCCCAGAACCGTCAAGGGAGGCACGAACACACGCTTGGTGTCCGTCCACGGACGGACACCAAGCGTTTTATTAGAGAGGATTCCTATGTATAACACACACACACCCTGGAAAAATCCCTGCTGGCACCCATACTTGAGGCTGTTATCAGAACAGTAGGAAAGGTGGGCAGGGTTTAACCCTTTCCTGACCACCTTTCCCACCAGCACCTCTCTTTAAAAAAAATAAAAAATCATGACCAGCTGATTTTCTATCTGCCAAGGAAAGGATACAGAGCACTGTTCACATTTTTTTTAATGTCCACTCAATTAATTTTAGATCCCGCTCAGATTGAATCAGAAAGGCTCCACTCTGAATGCACATGCACATTCATTGCCTTGATACTGCCACCCAGAACAAAACTCATTTTGCACGCAGATGAAGAAACTTAGAGAAATCACTGATACAGACCCTTGTATAGTTTCCCCTTGTGGGGAAAACAAGTAGTTTTAGCAGGGAAAGGGTTAAGCACACGCACAACCTCCTGCTGTGCTCCCAGTTGCAGCCTCCTATTTATTGATATAAAAAAGAACAACACTGAGGGAAAGTTGCAAAGAACTCCAAATAACTTATAGTTTGGCCTTCGGTTGTGGGCCAAGATCCAAGCAGTGTCCACACTAAAATGTTTTGCCAAATGCAGATTGTGTGATTTTAAAAGCTTTCTGAAATTGGACATTGAAATGTATATACTTTGTGGCTTTCCATACATATGGCTTTTATATATATGGCTTTCTATACATACTTGAAAACAGAGTTGGTGATAATGCTGATTTATACAACAAATAATTTTCATTACAAGATGCCATAGGTAGCTCCTTGTAATCCACATTCCTATATGCATTTTGAGCAAGAAAACGTTAATAATTGAGATTTGGAATTATAACACCTCCATACCTGGTTTATGTCAATAAATCTATGCTTGCATTTATATTTGTTGAAATTATTTTTAAAACTGTTTATGGGAACAATCCATCCCTGAGCATGCACAGCTACTGCATGTGGCTGGATCACTGTAAGCCCAAATGGAGCCCTCGTTTCCTGCAAAGCTATGAGTTTACATACATTTTTCTGCTGGAGCAAGGGTTGGAGAAAGAAATAGGAAGCAACCTAGCCTTCTGTTCTTGGCCCAGAGCTGTGGTTCATGTGCTCAAGGAGGGGGAGGGAACAACAACAACAACAAATATTTATATACCGCTTTTCAACAAAAGTTTCCAAAGCAGTTTACATAGAGAAATAATAAATAAATAAGATGGATTATTTATTTAATTTATATAATTATTATAATTATTTATTTATATATTAAGAGGGGAAAGGGCTATATTGGGTGCAGTGGTGGCGATACACACATGTAAGTATGGACTGCACCTGCAATTTTTAAAGAATGAAGGATGCTACCAAATCATGTCCTTATACAATAGGAGACTATAGTGTGCCTTGGTTGGCAGTAGGTTTCATGGGTGGGTCACTTTGACATGGGAGTGGAACAGCTAAAGGTTATCTTCATTCTCCAAAATGTAGTGTTAGCAAGCCCCACTGCTACAGCCACCAGACCCTCCACAGATCTCTCTTGCCTCTCCGTTGGCAATGGGAGAGGGAAGATTTGGCCCTGATCTCTTTCTTAGTGCAACCACATCATGGACCAAACAGCTGAGGAGGGTCTCCAGAGTGTTGGTATGCACTGGATTCTGCTAAGTTTGCTGAGGCATCCTGATTCAGAACAGATTATGAGCTAGACCACATTATTCAGCCTCTGGCATGTGCAATTATGAACAGGATGCGCCAAAAACACACTCATCATGACATCCTCCACGTACATCCCAATGCCCTCCCATGTATCCTTTTATTGCATTGGGGGCTGTTCATCCAAATCACCCCATAAACATGTTCCATATACTTGTTTAAACAGGTATCTGGAAGGTGTGTATAGGAGCCATTCAGATGAACAGCCTCCTTGCCCACACAAAAAAGGAACATCACGACATGTGTGCGCTCAGTGTGTGCCCTTCATAATTGTGTGTGCCATGGGCTATATCATTAGAACTGGCCCTATGGAACAGAGAGGGGGACAATTTATGTTCACCACCACAAAACCAGTTCTCCTCTCCAGTACCCCAAGAACTCTCCTCTCCTAGACAAAGGCCCAGGATTATAAATTCTTCTGGATCTGTCATGCCATTTATCTCCAAGTGTAGAGAATAGGTAGATAAAACTTTTGATTCACTTGGTATTAGAATCAAGTGAAAATAACTGCATAAGTTCATCTGAAGCTATATGGCAGCAGCTGAATGCCAGCTTTTTAATTATATTGCATTTTCTTTAAAATTACCTCCAGATTGTAGCACACAGATCTGCAGTGTATGTGTGAGACTTTCTTTGTAAACTGAGAGTGGGGGGGATACACTGGTTTCCAAAGTGGAAAAAAACCACCCCTTTTGCTCTCTTTAACTGTGCAAAATAATGAGTGACTGCAGGCTAATAGATATGAAATAATTAAACCCCAAATTATTTCAGTGCAGGAGCTAGCATCACAAGTAGTTCCATGGAAACTTGTGTTATGCTGTGGAAAGTGTATTTAGATAAAGAAGCAGTTTCTCATCATGTTACAAAGCTGTTTTCAAAGTGAACTTAATAGAAGGGGAATGGTTGGAAAAGCTCAACACATCATTTTTCTTCCCTCTCCACCTCCCCTCCTCCTCTTGAAATTGATAAACTCTAGCAGGATTTATGACACTAAGATCTGGATAATCTTCAAAGTTTTGTCTTACCCCCCTTACTCAAAGTTCTCTGTAGGTGTTCCAGATTGTTTTAATCAGCTGTATATAGCTATTTCATTTTGTTTGATTTTTTTTTTTAAAAACCCAACATATATGGAGGTACTTGGGTGACAGATAAAATATTTTATTGACTAGCCTCCAGGGTCATTACAGTTTCCAACATATAGTGTTAAACAGCAAAATTACAAATGCTGTTCAACGTTAACTGCAGTTCACATAAATAAATCTACATTAAACAACATTAAACAACGTGAGCATATGGACAGTGAATAAAATTTAGTTTTTCTATGTGCCTTCTCTGACTGAGGCTCAGTTGGTGTGCATACAGGAAGTTGAGGACACAGCCTTCTCTGTGGCAGCCCCTCACCTCTGGAAATCTTCATCATGGGAGATTCATGAGGCCCCTCCTTTCTTAATGCTTAAAGGGCCCTACAACCTCATTTGTTTCACCAGGCCTTGGGTGATAGATTGAGGGTGATTGGATTGTGAGTCCTTTTGGGACAGGAAGCCATCTTTATTACTTACTTATTATTCTGTGTCAGGGTTTCTTAACCTTGGGCCCCCAGATGTTGTTGGACTACAACTCCCATCATCCTCAACCACAAAGGCCATGTCTGGGGATGATGGGAGTTGTAGTCCAACAACAACTGGGGGCCCAAGGTTGAGAAACCCTGAAAATACTTGAAGAACTTTTGTTGAACAGTGGCATATAAATATTTGTAGTGGTAGGGTGCCCGCCCTTGTAGTAAACTGGCTGTTTTCTGGTGATTTCTGCATTTTCTGATTTTACTGTCCTTGGTTACAGGTTTATGGTAGTTTTATTGTATTGTTTTTATCTCCTGCTATTAGCTATCTTGGGGTATTTTGGATGAAGAATGGGATAAAAATGGGGAAAAATAAGTAAATAAATTATTTAAGCACTGTTTTCTTATCCTTCTGCACAGTTGACAGGAAAATGTGAAAGTGTATTGAATTCTAATGGAATTATTGGCACATTGCCAAACTACATTGCCAGGATGATTACTATTAAGAATATTTAATATACCATTTTTCAATAAAAAGTGCAGTTCATACAGCAAAAGAAAAAGGGCTGAAAACGTTTTTTTTTTTTTTTTTAAGGATTTTGTGTGGGAAGCCATTAAAGTTGCATAAGAGTGAGACAGGTTTGTAGTTTTGGTATGTCCTTACTCAATAGCCATAGTAGTTAATGACATTTCAGTGGTGTAGCTAAGGGTCTGCATATGAAAGACCTACCTTCAAAGTCCCACTTATCCATGAAGCTCATTGGATGACCTTGGGCAAAGTCTTTCAGCCTAACTTACCTCACAGAATGGTTGCCGAGATAAATTGAGATCTGAGCTCCTTGGAGGAAGGGTGAGATGCAGATGTGATCCTTCTGTGATGATAGGGAGCTTGCCAGGGGACAAGGTCCTACTGGCAGCTCCCTTGAGTGTTTTAGCTTGTGTGTGCCCAGCCATGCTCCCTGTGGCCATGTAAGATGCAGGGGTCATGGTCAGTGCCAGGACAGGGCCATTCAGCCCTGTCACAGAGTTTCCCCAGCCAGCAGTTCACTAAATCAGTGACTGGGAGCTCCTTTCTCTACCTTCTTGCAAGTGAGGCAGGGGAAAAAGCCTCAAGCCAATGAAACACTGGCTTCGAAGGAGAAAGGCATGCCTTGCACTCCCAGCTCACTGGCTGAGTGCAGGAGTGTTTGTAGCAAGGGGGTGCCCTGGGCAAAGGGGTGCCTTGGTGCCCCCACCCCCAGACTCTGGCGGCCGAGGGACGCTCATCCTCCTTGCTCCATTGTCCCCACATCTCTGGATCAATATCTTCAAGCCAGTGTTACTTACTGTTAAGCAGCTTAAATTTTGTGGGAAGACATGCTCTTGAACCACTAACAGGTGGGTGTTGGCATTCCCCCCCCCCCCAAGAAGCAACTCTGCTATTTTCTTTTATCCACAGGCAACAAACCAGCTTTGCTCCCAAGGATCAGAGACTGTCCAATTACTCCATTCAGAATGGAAGGGGAACTGATGGCTGCTAGGCAGAAGCAATATTAGCTTCCTTTCTACTTAGGGGGTGTTTTGACTCTTGTCTTCCTTGATCACCATAGTTAGTTTGCCCCTAGAGAGCAGAGTTGTTACTAAGGAGAGAAGCTTGCAAGCTAGTAACTTTTGGCAGCTACTAACTGTTGGGGTTTGTGGTTATTTAGCAAAGCACCAAGGAAGCTACCACTCCAGTTACAGAGTGCCGAGTTTAGTTGTTGCAACTATTTCAAAAAACATGCATGGAAATCACTGTAGATTATAAGTTACTTAACTTGTTTATTGGTGAAGTACATCTGGGATGTACTTCACCAATAAACTAGTTAAGGGATAGCCACCTAAAGGCGCAGCAGGGAAATGACTTGACTCGGGCAGCAGCAATATAGGAAGATGCTGAAAGGCATCATTTCATACTGCACGGGGAATGACAGTGGTAAACCCCTCCTGTATTCTACCAAAGACAACCACAGGGCTCTGTGATTGTCAGGAGTCAACACAGGCTCGACAGCACACTTTACCTTACATCTGGGATAGGAAAGACTTATCCTATCTATCAGCTACATAATGACGAGCTAGGGAGAGAGAGGTTTCCATCTTCTCTCTAGAAGGAAAGGAAGAGGACTGATTCACTACAGGAAGTAGCTGAAGAGTAAAGGCAAGGGTCATAGAATAGAGGCAAGCAAGTACAGGTAAGGAGGAGACCCTCATTAACTACTAATACCCCTAGTGGTCATTAGGATAATTGGTGCAAAATGTCAATGCACTGGAACTCCATCTCCAACCCTAACAGAGACCCATCTCTCACGAAATCTAGTGTTAGGAAGTAGTTAAAGCATCTACAGGCTTAGCAAAGTAGGAAATAATTTGCATTCATTCCAAGAGAGGCCAAGCTTTTGTCGGCTTTTAATTGAAAAGCTCTAATTCTGATTGATTGATTGATTGATTGATTGACTAATTGTCATTTTGGTTCTTATGGGCATGATTAGCACAATACAAAATACATGTGTGATGTGCACATGAATAACATTGGGTGTTTGATCTTTTAAATGTTGATGTTTTAAGCTTTTGGAGTGTGTTACTTTATATTATTTTAACTAATTGTATTTTTTTTGTAAGCTGCTTTGTGTATATTCTAATGGGAAAGTGATTTAACAATAGAAATAGTAGTAGGAGAAGTAGTAAAATACTCAGAGCAGAGCCCTGATCTTGTCCCAGTTATGGTTGAACTGAGTAGTTTAAAAAGAATATGCACCCCCATTTTACACAGATGTACCCTTCTTACTTTATAGAATGTGCATATAAGTTTGTGCTGGGGTATCCTTACTAAAGTTAAAGAGAGATTCAGTTGTTGGCTGCCCAGAAACACAGTCCATAAACTGCTATCTGGTAAGAAAAGGAAAAACTATTTTGAAACACTGGTCTGTCTTGGCTATACTCGTAAGATAGAAATGTCAAAATATACACAAAACATGCTCATGTTGGTTGAACAATTTAACAAACATCTGAGAAAACAGAGCATACAGCTGCTCAACCTTAAGAGGAAACAAGGTTAAGGGATCTGGAAGGAAGTGAATTTCCCACTGAATTACAGCTGTCACTCCATCCTGCTTTCAGTATAAAAGAGAAGAGATACATTTCAGCATCCCTTTAGGTGGTTCTAAAAAAAAAAAGTATTCTAAGGAATTTCAGGCTGTATCATTCCATTATTTTGACCTACTAGTCCAGTAGGAGTAGTATGAAAGCGGGTGGAGGAGCAATGATTTACTAAGAACTAATGCCATATTGGCTAGAAAGATAGCCTGTGGGACAAATCCAATTTCTGAAGTAATTTTACCAAGCCCAATTTTAACTGGGGGAATTGCTGACAGTTGGGAAAACAAAACTATTTCCAAAAAATGTGAGAGAAATTCTGCATCTTGACACTACATTTCTTCTTGGGTTTTTATATGTAATGCCTTGGCCAATATGGACATGGAGCCTGACCAACCACAAAAGGGTCAGCTTGTTCAGCAAAATGCACATCTAGCACCTGGCACACTCTCTGGAGAACAGAGTGACACCTAAGAATATGCAAGTTGACTAGGGGTGCAGAGAGGAAGAGAAAAGGGGACAAACTACCCTGGGGGCACAAAAGCTTTACTTTTGTGATAAGATAAGCAAGAGTCTGCTGGATATGGCCTGTGAAAGCCATCCCTCCCTCCCACCCCCAAGATGATGGCAGATAATTTCTTTGACAAAAAATCAACTTCTAGAAGCAGGATTGCCAGCTTTTCACCTGGCCCCCAGAGCAGTGTTTTTGACAGCAGCTTGATTTGCAGCAGTGAGCAAGTGAAGCTTTTCATAATGTGGAGGTATACATTGTCACCATCAAGTAGGGATGTGCCAAAATGCAATTCGGTTTCTGAATCGCGGGCACATCCCTTTAAAAATGAGGGCTTACACAGCCCCTTTAAAGTGGAGGAGAGCAAGTCCGTACCTGCTCCTCCTCCGATCGCCACCATTGATGTAATCCCAGTACCCCCACCCCCGAGCTATGCCCATGCACCAGCAAGGCATCTCCCATCTGCCCCTGCATGACACCGGTGCACTCATGGCCTCCGCGCATGCTTGGAGGCCATTTTCATGGTCAGCATGGTTATGGCAATGGTGGTGATCAGAGGAGGAGCAGGTATGGACCTTCTCTCGTCCACTATAAAGGGGTTGTGTAAGCCCTCATTTTTAAAGGGATGTGTGATTCGGATGCTGAATTGCATTTCGGCACATCTCTACCATCAAGTTCTGCAGGATCAAGCTGCAGAGTCCATTTGAAAAGTTGGCAGTCCTATACAGAGCTTTCTAAAACAAAGATTTTGTCTTTAACATGATTCAACTCTCCAGCTATAACGGTAATTGTAATATAACGTAAAGCCTTACCACTATGTATATTTCTGGTCAAGATCAGTTATCAAATAACTATCTTTTTACCCATGAAAAGGACCACCATTGCTAAGGATAATCTGTGCCTTCAGCCTTGGAAACTGCTGCTATTAAAATAGCCTGGAAATGGAGCGGTTTTGCACTATGACATGGTTAGGGCTTGTGTAGCATTTGTTTCCCCATAAGATTATTTGCCTTATGCTGCATAGTTCAGCTAGTGTGGTATGTGTAGTGGATAATGTTTGACTTCTGACATGCAGAAACCAGAGTTCAGATTCCCACATTGCTATGTGCATCACCTTGAACTCAGTAGAGGCTTAAAATGTGATAGTTCGTTAAAAAAAAAAAAAAAAGGAAACAGACATGGGGTTAAAATGTCAAGAAAAGTAAGAAAATGAAAGATTTTGTAAAGAGAAACAAAATTCCAAAGCTTCAGATTTTCATTCAGAAATTTCAGTTTTCATAGTTTCTTCTTCAGCTGTTTCACTTTTCTTTTATGGTTAGAATCTTCATGTTCATAAATACCACATATAGTATCCGGATAACCATATTTATATCTCAGGAGGACATGGAGTGCTCCTATATATTTTCACAGAATGCTATGAGGTAGATTAGGCTGAGAGAGCGAGGAATTGTCTTAAGACTGTTCAGTGAGTTTTGTCTTCACAGCAACCTTGTGTGGTGGATTTGGTTGAGAGTGAGTGACCCAGCAAATCTCAGAGTAGAGCCAGGATCTGAACTGGTCTCTCCCGACACCATCTGACTGTGCATCAACTAGCACGCCATCCTGAGAAAGGATCCAATAAAGCAATGTTAGACCATTCCCAGGCACCAGCTCACCACAGTGCCTGGAAATTTAAGTGTGGCATTTTAGGCAGACAAGGAAGAAGGAGTGAGCAAGCAAGGTGGGTGCAGCTTGCCCCGCCTCCTCCTGGTCATGTCGGTCCATTGCCTTCCTGAGTTAGACAGACATGACCTGGAGGAGGAGAGAGTTACCTGCCCTAGCCTAGCCTAGCCTAGCTTGCTTGCTTCTCCTCCTGTTCACGTCTGTCTGGCTCAGGCAGATGATGAAGTGCTGCAGCCAGGAGGAGGGAGCAAACAAAATAGGGGTGGGTTGCCCCCTCCTCCTCCCCCTGTCAGACCTTCGCCTGCCATGAGAAGCAAGGTGGCAAGTCTGCACCCCTGCTCCATGGAGTAGAGGGCATTGCTTGGGGCAAGTGGTGAACCCACCCTACCATGGAGTGGAGGACATTGCCGGGAATGAGCACTGAGTCTACCCCCACTGGAGCAGAAGGCAATCTGGCTCCTAAATTTTTAGGCTAGTTCCTAGGGCCAAAGAATTCTCTAACTTCTTGAAGACTGCACAAAGGCCTACCACACAGACTGGTGTACTTGAGACTTATCAGATGTACTCAGTGCGCTCAGTATTTAAAACACAGCACTCATGAGTCAATGTGGACTTCAGGAATCCTTCATGGTAGGGGAAGAACAGCTGACATTTATTTGTTTGTTTGTTTGTTTGTTTGATTTCTATACTGTCCTTCCAAAAATGGCTCAGGGTGGTTCACATAGAGAAATAACAAATAAATAAGATAAACAAAATGGATCCCTGTCCCCCAAAGGGCTCACAATCTAAAAAGAAACATAAGATAGACACCAGCAACAGTCACTGGAGGTACTGTGCTGGGGGTGGATAGGGCCAGTTACTCTCCCCCTGCTAGATAAAGGTGACTCTTTGCCAAGTTAGCAGGGGTATTAGACATGCAGGGGTATTAGACACAAGTTAGACATGCCAAAGTAAGGCATGCTAAGATATTAGAACAGAATATAAACATTACAGAAAATGAGTTCCCATTGCTTCCTCTCACTAATTCTATTTCCTCTAGCTCGTCACAGGAAGCGTACTGCTCAGAGTTCATCACACACAAGCACACTCATGCTTGCAGGCAACATGGATGAGAGTATCAGGTTGAGGCTGATCTGGACAAGGTGGAAGTCATGCACTCTTAGGGGTTAAGAGTTCCCTGTACGTGGCCCCTTGCTTCCCCACAGAGAAGGGCAAACAAAAATGCACACACTTTCATTGAATATGAAAGTTTCCGGACTTTAGACTAGATATACTGACATTTTTAGAATTATATTTTTCCTGTCCCTGTCCTGTACTATTTAGCAACTGATGTTTAATTTTGACAGTATAACAAAACACATCCAATCACGCCCTGTTATATTTAGCAGGGGGAGAACAACTTTCCGTATTCAGCCCAGCATAGCATCCGTGCCAATGGCTGACTGGTGTTTCCCTTATGTTTCTGTTTAGATTGCAAGCCCTTTGGAGACAGGGGACCATCTTCTCGTTCCTTTTGCTATATAAACTGCTTTGTGAACTTCTTTGTTGAAAAGCAGTATATTCTCAATAATAGGATGGCTGACATCCTGACGAAATAGTATTACTCAGTAGGACTACTAAATATCAATAAAACTTCCTCTAGTAAATTTCATCAGGATATCAGCCAGTAATATTATGTCTGTTAATGACTATTTGCCATAACTGCTAAATGAAATCTCCCATGTACAAAGGCAGTATACCCCTTAATATTAGATGCTGGGCACAAATATGAGGCAGCCATTGCTGTCATAGCCTGTTTGAGTCCCTGAAGAAATCTTTCTGGCGATGAATTCTTAGATACCTTGTTCTGTACTGACATAAATGTCTGTACCAATAGAAATGATAGAAGCCTTCCATAGGTACTGCTGAAATTGTATTTAGTGCTCTTACTGTGTGAATCTTTGCATATTTACTTGGAATCTGTGCATGTTTACTCTAACTTCCACTTTGTTGAATGGATTTGCTCCAGATATCCAATCCTGCATAGGATTGCAGCCATAGATACTTGTGCCTGTTAAGTGGAAAGATCTTTAGTTCTAGTAACATTTGGGTCCCTGAAGCACTAAGAGGGGTGTCTGCCTTTTGGTAACAAATTATGCAGAGCAAAGGGAGCTGATGCAATGTACCTTATTAAAAATGGATTCTGCTTCCAAAAGAGTGTGCTTTGGCCCTCAGCCTAGATTTTAGTTTACACAACCTTATACACATGGTGCCGATCCAGAAGAGGAGGAGTTCTGTCTAAACACAGACTGGGTTGGAGTTGTCACTTCTTGTTTAGAACTGTAGCTTTATATCATCCATTATATTTTTGTGTGAAGAGAGGCTTAAAGCATTCCAGCTGTGCAGTCTGCAGAAGAGAAGGTACTGAAGTTAAAAATGCTGTATAAATAATTTATTCCAGTCAAACTGTGTACCAGAAATAAGGGGACATCCAGGAAGCGTTTGAATTTGAGTGCAAGAACACTTCCTCATGGCCATGTTTTTGTTTTTTTTAAAGATGCTCATTTTAATAAATGCATATCAATAAAAATGAATATAAACATGGTTTCTGACTTGATTTAAACTTGGAGGTTAAAAGGCCATTTTGTTAATGGTGATTATCTGTATAATGAGGTGTGTGTGCATGTATGGGCATAGGTACGCACTGGAAATTCAAACATTGGGAGGAAGGGCAATCTGCAACCTTCCATTTTCAGACCACATGTGATTATTCCTCAGGAGTAGAGATGTGCATAAACCGGTTTGGCACTCCTTTTCTGGAGCATCGAACCAGTTCAGAAGTCCAGTGTTTGAGCTGGTTCGGAGGTGGGGGGACCTTTTAAGGGGCAGGGAGGGTGCCCTTACCTGCCCCGCCACTTTCACCCCGCTGGCACTCTCTCTAAAATTGCTGCCATGTGGCTGCAATGTACCTCCCTGCAGCCCTGGTCACCGGTAATACTGCCAAGTTCTGTGCTGCAGCGTGTAGAATCCGCAGGGCCATGACAGCTCTCGTCTAGAGGGACCGTGGGCTGAGCCTACAAAATCCAGCCTTAGCCTCAGCTCCAGTGTTCCCTCTAAGATGTGCGCGCACGCACAAGTTTTTTGAAAGTCCGCTTAGTTAATTTTAGATCCCGCTCAGGTTGAATCAGAAAGGTCCCACTCTGAATGCATGTGCACACACACTGCCTTGATGCAGCTGCCCAGAACAAAACTTATTCCGCACTCAGATGAAAAAAATTAGAAAGAATACTGTTCAGGTTTCCCACAAGTTATTGTAATCTCCTTTTATTTGCATACTTTAATTCTTCTTATGTATTTTAAATACTTTTAATTATTTTTAAATACTCATACACGTGGAGCCCTTCTGGCCAACAATTTACTAGGATGCAGACTTCTCTCTTGTAGACAGTCTCAGTTATATTTAAAATTTTATATTGTAATTTTTAAAAAATTTATTCCACATTACTTACCCTACACTTTTATAGCTTCATAACTAGTTTTATATTTTATATTGTACCCTTGCCTGTACCTCATGTATTCTACTACTCTTATGCTGGTCTACCCAAGCCTTGTAGCTATGTGAGAAACCCAACCACCCCCCATGCATCATGAAATAGTGATTAACTGTCAAGTCCAGTGAATGGTGTGGGAGTATCTGATGCTTCTCTGCTGCTGGCATCCAAGGGTGTCTCCTTGAGTGGGTTATGATTCTCCACGTGGCCCGTAAGGCAGGACTATGCAAATTAGTTAGTCTTTAAGAGGTGGCGGATCATGGCCCCACCCAGTTCTTTTAGTCCTGCGTGGCTACAAGGCAGTTCTTCTCAGCTTCTCTCTATTGCTTCCTTTTGTTTTCATCTTTTTGGTCTTAGTTTATATCAGTTTTTTTCTGTTGTTGTTCCTTCTCTTTCTAAAAAAAATAAATAATAATTCTCCGAGCTTCTCTTTTTCAAACTGTCCCTGCCCTTCCCCACTCTCTTTCCCTGCATTGGTCAGGCTCTTTGCCATCTTTCTGTCCCTGCCTTTTATGGAACATGCTAGGCGCATGCTCCATGTGAGAGTCAGGAAGGGAAGATTTCTATGAGGCCTTCTCAAGGCCCTCCGAGCAGCCGGCAAGCTGCCCCAGAAGTCAGCTTGCCTAAGAAGTCGCAGAGCCAGGCTTTCTTTTCTGGAGCAGAGCCCTCCCTGCAAAACACTCACCCTGCTGCACAGCTGATGGGTGGCATTCTTCTGCTCCCAAACAGCTGCTGGGCAGCGTTCCAGAGCTTGAGTCCACTAAATCAGGTGTTTGGAGGCCAAGGAGGGAAGGGAGCTTGGAACTGAGCATGTAACCCTCTGATCAGCTGATGGGCGACACTCTGTGGCTCACACCCGCTCAATCGGGTATTTGTGTCAGCTTGGGGGCAAACCGAGCCCCAAACCCACTGCCGCCAGCTCCCAGGGCCAAGGGCCCCTGCTTGTCCTAGCACCGCTCCTTCCGCCAGCTCCCCGAAGCTTTGCGGAGCACACGGCTGCTGGCTGTGGCCCCCCACAAGTGCTGGTGGCCTCTACCAGCAATCTTCAGGGCACAGCCCCATAGAAACACAGAGGAACTCATAAACTCCTGAGAAAATCATAAATTTACAGCCATTGGGAGTATGGGATCAAGCCAGGGGGTAACAAAAACTTCATTCACCAGAACCGTGGAGACCAAGAGCGCTGCAGCTGAAGCAGGCACACAGTTGGTGATCTTGGTCCATGTTGGGTCTTCAGACTCTTCTATCCTCATCTCCTGTGGGGCCCTTGGGGATGTAGCCTGGCCCAGCCTGCTCAAACGCCGCAATCCCTTGATCAAATGCCCTCTGATATGCCACCCACCTACTTGGTGCTCATGATTTGAGGATCTGTTAGCGCATTCTTTTGAGCGCTATGATCAATTAAAATCTAAAAAGTGAAAAAAGCACAGAAGGGAACAATCACATTCCTCAAGCACTTCATCTTTTGTTTCTGAGATTCCAGTCCCTTAGAAGGCAAAGAAAAAGTGCAAGCATATTAAAAAGTTTGTTTTTTTAAAGGAGGTCTAGGTCTAAGTAGAAGGAAAAGAGTACCCATTCCTCTGAAATCTCAGATCACAATTCAGACCCAGAACTCCTGTGGAACCCCCAGGCGGGAACCCTTAACCCCACCCCCCACAAACCCCACCAGCACCAATTCCAGTTATTCCCTTAGATAAAGAACCAGTTCCAAGCGGAAACACTCCAGAGGACCCTGGGGACCCCTTGTGGGGAACAGACCCTGACCAACCAGACAAAGAGGGTGGTCAGATGGTCAGGAACCAGAGGACGCTGATGCTCCCCAGAGACTTTTCCAGTCATTGGACTTTGTCCCACTGATGGCCAAGACATACATACATTAGGCTTGTCCCAGCCTAATGCTCAGGAATCCCAGCCTATGAGTAAAAGTGCTATGGTTTTTCCTGGGCCCAAATCAAACACTATGGCTCTCCCACTCCCTAAGCACTTCATTGAGAGAGGGGAATTGAACCTTTTGGCTTCTAATAGGAAGATGGTAACAATAATCAAATAGGGATGTGCACCAGACCGGTCCAGGGCCATGTTAGAGGCCTCTGAACTGGTCCGGATTGGGGCCGGGCCGGCAGGGGGGGTATGTAGCTTTAAGGGCAAGGGGGAGTACTTACCCCTCCCGCCGCTTTTCCCCCTCCCGCTGCTTTCCCCCCCTCCTGCCGCTTTCTCCCCTCCGGCGCTTGACTTTTTAGCAATGTTTTTGGGGCGGCAGCGTTCCTCCCTGCTGCCCCAGCTTTAAAACTTTAAAACGAGCACTGGAGGAGGAAAAGCGGCGGGAGGGGCAATTATTTCATCATCTTCACCATGGCCAAAAAGGAGGGCTCCCTACCAGCAGTTCTGGACTTAAAATACCTCAACCTTTTCGTAAAAAAGAGAAAGTTCCACATGGAATCACTCAGGTCGATTGCAGAAGCCTTACACCTATCCTCCATAGACCTGAAGGAGGCTTATCTATATGTATCTATACACCAAAGCAGTCACCCTCTACTCTGCTTCCTATACGCCAAAACACACTACCAATACAGAGCACTTCCTTTCGGCCTCTCCTCTGCTCCCCGCATATTCACGGAAGTTCTGGCACCAGTCATAGCACATCTCAGACTCTTAGGGGTCAGGATATTTGTATATCTATATGATGTGCTCCTCCAATCACCGTCTATACAGTAAGGATGTGTGGACCGGTCTGGGGGTTCAGGATCGAACCGAACCCCACCCCGGTTCCATCTGGACCGGAACTGAACTTCCGGACAAGCCCACAAATCTTTCGAAGGTTTTTGGGTTTTTTTAAAAAATTAAAAAATAAAATAAATGTACCTGTAGCCCATTCGCGGGGGGGGGGGGGTTCCTGTAGGCCACGGGGGTGTCCGTGAAGGTCCTCCCTCCCCCTGCCGACCTCTGAAATCACTGCCGCGGCCAGGTAAAACAACTCTTTTTGGCCCGTTCAGGTCTCCGTAACTGCGCATGGCAGCCATTCTGGCAGCCGCCGCACATGCATAAATGGCCTCTGCGAGGCCTGGCATGGCTCACAGCCTCGCAGAGGCCATTTACACATGCATGGCAGTGGCCAAAATGGCTGCTGCACACAGTTATGGAGGCCTGAACGGGCTGAAAAGAATTGTTTTACCCGGCCGCAGCAGTGATTTCAGAGGCCAACGGTGGGAGGGGGGACCTTCGTGGACACACACACACACACACACACACACACACACACACACCTGCCCGCGGCCTACAGGAAGCCCCCCGAGGGGGCTACAGTTACTTAACAAAAATAAATTAAAAATTTGTGGACCCCCCCCGCCCCGACCGGACTGGGGGGAGGTTCGATGGGGGCCAGACCGAACTTGGCCAGTCTGGTTCGAGTCCAGTCCTAACTCAAACCAAATCGGGCCAGCCGGTTCCGTGCACACACCTACTATGCAATCTGCTCAGAAGGACCTCAACACCACACTACAGGTCCTCCAGGCCCACAGGTTCCTGATCAACAGAAAGAAAAGCCAGTTATGTCCTTCCCACCATCTGCTACACCTGGGGAAGCTGGTGGGAAGGACATAACTGGCTTTTCTTCCTGTTGATCACAAATCTGTGGGCCTGGAGGATGATAGACATGATACAGAACAAGCTCTTCTTGCCATCAGAGCGCAGAGCCACCCTGGAGACTGATGTCCATCAGGCCTTACTACAGAAGTCCATGTCATTGCTCTCCCTTTCCAGGATCCTGGGACTGATGGTGGCGACCTTGGAATCGGTGCCTTGGGCGTGTTTCCACCTGCGGCCCTTACTGAAACTAAATAGCTGGTCTCCAGTCATTCAAGGATGTATGTTAGATAGATACATGTTTTACTTCCATAGAATTTGCTTCAGCAGAATCTGTTTGAGCATCCAGCTGAAGATAATGAAAGGTTAACCTTTTAACTACGATCTGTTATGTAGTGAGATTTACCCATAGTTTTGTGACAATAGTATAGCTATCTGGGGTAGCTTTTGTGACAATAGTATAGCCATATACTGTAGGGTAGCTTTTGTTACCATCAGCGCTTATTGGTTTTTCTGTTTCCTCTATAAAAAGGGGTGATTGGTTCCTTAGCAAGGAAAATAGATATGTTAAGTGTACATACTGATATTTCACAAACCCTGCCAAGATACAAGACAGCATAGTAAGCAGAATGAACAAAGAGAAAGGGGTGACTTTACAACTTGTTCATAGGCCATAAAGTTCATTATTGAATTGAGTGGAAATTTTAGCCCCAATCTGGAAGCTGCTTAAGCACATGGAATCTCTGATGTCTGTGAAGCAATTTTGGTGATATCCCCTGCCCTCGCCTTTTCCTCCCTTCCATTTTTTGTTGTTTTGTTTAAAGAATTCAAAAGCTTGCACAATACTTTGTGAGGTGTTCTTTGGGGGGGGGGGTGTCCTAATAAAAGGACAGTTTTACTCTGGTGGTATGAAAATGGACCAGCATGGCTACTTTTGATTTTTGTCCACATTAAATTTGTTTGTTTTAAATGGCAATGTGCATTAATACAAGTGTATATTGTATTAATCATTTGTACTGGTCAGAAAGATTAGAGAAACCGTTGCATATTTGTGGTGTGCTTTTGTTCCCACAACACTGATAAAATAACCACTTTTTGAAAATGATAATAAATTACTGCACAGGTTTCCTCCATTTCACAGTATCTAATCATAATGCTGTAAATTACCTTCAGTTAAACACAGTTAGTTAAACAGAGCTGTTTCTTTCCTCCCCCAACTCTTCAGAAGATATGTAGAATAAATGTTTTTCTTTTAGAAAACCTTGCTATGCAAATGTTCTTTGTGTGAAACTTTGTTTTGTCAGCTTAGAACTGTAGGGGAAGAAAGGCAGTTCAGTCCCCAAATACGGTAGCAAAGCAAAACCAGTTTGGTGAGAAAGTAGAAAAGCAAGAGGTCTTGAGACAGTTCTTTGATTTTGAAGAACTACTAGGATTTATTTAAAGAAAAAGGTTACAAACAAATGTGAAAAAACCTGCAGCTTAATTTCAGCCGTAGCTCATGGCTAAAGAGAGAGACCAAAACAAACAGCCCTCTCTGGAGAAACAAAATGGAACCTAACATTGGAAGAACAAAGAGGGATGGAGTCCACCACTTTTATCCATGGCTCCAAACACACACACCCCCCACACACACACGCACAGTGGTCACTATGAGACACTGCAGTTGAGAGCTGATGCTGCCAGGGTACTAGCTCCAACAAGAACTAGCTAGTAGATGGTGGTGGAATCCAGTGGATGCTCCAAATAAAATATTCTGCTTTGGGGAGACAGTGAGAAACTTGGGAACCATTGCTTTATATTCTTGTGGTTTTCAAACTCTGTCCCAAGGGCCCTTGGAGTTCCTTCAGATCTTGTCAGGAGTTCCTCAGTGGGGTGATCGGTTATGGTGAACGAGCTTCCCTGAAAGACATGGACACCACTACTGCTCTTCTCTTGCAATGCACAGCCACCACTGTGTTGTAAGTTTTCCAAAACACATTCTTAGTTCAAAAAGGGCAACAGTGAGGCCAGTAGGCCTGTCCATTGCATCCTATGTTCAAAATGGGGGAATATGCTGTAGCCAGTGATTTCTAGACTTTGGATCACAAGATGCCTGAAAGGGGAGGGTGAGAGAATGTCGTAGCAATTAGATATAGGGTCTAATTTGCACTGGGGCCCTTTAACACTTCTGAGAAACTGCTTTTCCACCATTCTCTCTATGTGTAATTATAATGGAGGTTCCACACAGCATATCAAGTACCAATGCCCTTGGTGCAGTTTGCAGTGGGGAAATTGAGACCAGAAGTAGGGTACTTAACCCTCCCCTACTTCAGAAACTTACTTCCTGAGGTTCTTTTCTTCCACTTCCCCATGTGGAGTTTCAAATTTATATTTGCTACATTAAGGGGGAAAGGCAGGAGAGAAAAGGGTGTGGAGAGAAAACAGCCAAAGGGGGAAGACGTAAGGCCCCTTTCTGCCTGCTGTTTCTCTGCTCTAAATATCATTCACTCACACACAGAGTGTGAGTGTGCCATACAACTTTTCAGTTGTACGGCAGTGACTAAGGTCTGTTGCCACAAATCAAGTCTCTTTAAAGAGGAGAGGTTAAGAACTTTGGACTCATGGGATGAGCATCGTAAACCTACATTGCATGAGAGTCTGATGATGACATTTTAATGGATCTTCATAGTAACTGGAGTTTGGTTATGACACTGTAGATTTCAGATATTGCCTATGTAGCCCAGCTGAGTGGAACAATATGTTTCCAGCTTGTATTATTATTATTGTTTACACAGTCAGACAGGTGTTATTGACTGGTTTGTTTTATCCAGACATCAGACATGGCTGAATTTTATTGTCGATGTCATTGCTGTTGTTATAGATATTGTCGCAGAATATAGGCTGTTCCCAGTAAAGCTGCTTTTTGTAATTGGCTGATGGTGATTTTTGTGGCCCCTATAGTGTTGAGGTGTTCTTCAAGTTGTTTTGGAATTGCACCTAGGGCGCCAATTACCACTGGGATTATGTGGGTCTTCTTCTGCCACAGCCTTTCAATTTCAATTTGTAGAACTTCATATTTTGTTATTTTTTCTGTTTCTTTTTCTTCTATTCTGCTACCCCCTGGTATTGTTGTGTCGATAATTTTAACTTGTTTTTCTTCTCAACTACAGTTTGCCTTTGTTTGTAGTCAGTCTGTGCGATCATCAGTCATCATCATCATCATCATCATCATCATCATCATCATCTAATTGTTTGCTGCCTTTCAGGCCAATGCTTCTCAAAGCAGATTATACTGTATAAAGGAAAACAAAATGATCAGGTTTCTGGCTGAAGCTTCTGGTGGTTCTTAAAGCTGCAGCAGGCCCAATGCACATAACCTCCCAGAAATGTCCAAGAGGAAGAACTTGGCAGGAGGGTGGGGTTTCTCCTACAGATGTAGAAGTGGCCCCTGGCTGCCATCTCTTCTTCTCTACAGCACCTCTAAGCTGGAGCAACAGCAGAGGGATGAGGTGGCATTTCTTATCCTAACCCAATTTTGGTGGCTACTTAGGGAAGGTCAAAGTAAATGGCTCTCAGGAAAATGGACTTCAAAATGAGCCTGCCAGGAGGTGACAGCAGTAAAGCAGGGCTTCTTCTGCAGATCATAGAACCTACTGTACTGATTTTAAAGCCGAAGTAGGAGTACGGGAAATGTTAATTACGCATATTCATGGAAGGGATCTTTAGGATCATCATGGCAGCTTTTATCTTAACTCTCCTTCAAGCTATGCTAACAATATGTGTTTAGAAAGACTCCATTTATCATTCTCATATATCTTCCCCCATTACTTTCACCCTTGCCCTTGCATTTCAATCTGCTAAAGTGTAGGCAGCTGTAGAAACACTTGATTTGGAGTTCCTTGTACATATGTAACCATGTAGTAGTTCGTTTTATAAGCAAATGGTATATGGAAAGTGGTGACCAAGGGTCATTTGGAATGCAAAATGTTAGAATTTACTTTGGCAAGTTTGTCAGTGAAGCAGTTGCTGATGTGTCTGTGTGTTGCAATTTGTAATCATTATGATTTTATCCTTGCTGATGGATTACACCCTATGCCTCCTTACTCCAAACTGCTTTCTACATGATTGTTGCTTTTTAGATTTTGCTGCAAAGTACTTGAATGGATTTTGAATTGTGTACCTGGATTAAAGGGATATATACAAACTTTATGTGATGTTTGCAGCTCCAGGTTCCCAGGAGGATGGAGTACTGGGGGGACGGAGCAGAAAGTTCAGCCTTGGACAGTATGACAATGATATCCCAACTCAACCATTGTATACAAAGAGTGGATGGAAAACACCTTCTGCCATAGAGCAGCCTGAAAGTCCTGGTTTAGTAGTTCCTGGGAGAGATACCAAAGAGGTAAGCAAGATTATTGGAATGAAAATTAATGAAGTGTGACATGCTTAGCCCCTGCCCCAGCATATTTATCAAATACCATCATAGCAAGTGATATTTATCAAATACCATCATAGCATAGCAGAGAATCTATCTATTTTGCTAAGAGTCAACACCGACTTGACAGCACTTAATCAATCAGTCAGGCAATCATAGCAAGTAACCAGCAGAGATCCTTTTGGTTTTAGAATGTTTTAGAAATGCGTGGAAATGATTGGTTGATTCTGTAACCTTACCGATGACTGCATCTCTAGATCGTCCAGAAATAATTTGACACTCTGATCAAGCTCTAGTTGTGTCAGAATGTGGAGGGTGTATGCATCCAAATGTATGTTGCACTGAAAGTAATGCAACATGAATAGAAAACATCCTTCTTATGTCTGACAAGAGCTTCAATCTGTGCACCCAGTCTACAGCTGTGGTTCTTGATTCAGCAAGTGACAGAGATGGAAGCCTGCTTCCTTGCACAGATCTCTTTCTTTATTTGGATGGATGGATGAATAAAAATACTAACTGTCTTACACGGAGAACGTCCTTGTTAGCCCTTGACCCTGAGATGGCATCTGCCTGGCAAGGAAATTCTTCATGTAACAAAGAGAGATCAGGTGGATACCAGCGCTAGACAGATTGAGTCTAGTGAAAAGTCTCCATAAAAAAGCAGCTAGAGTGTAGATAACATTTTATTTTATATATTTATGAAAGCCAGAGTAGTTTAATGACTTAGAGTGCAGGGATTAGGCTTGGAAAGACTGGGTTCAGATATTTACACAGCCATGAAGCTCACTTTGTGACCTCAGGTCAGTCATTCTCTCTCAGCCTATCTCACAGTGTTCATTTATAATATTTCTGCCTGCTCCTCCAGCACTCTACTGCTCAAGGTGACTTAGAATTATTATTATTCTAAGAATTATTAGAATAATAATAATATATATTATATATAATATATTATATTATATTTATATTATAATAATGAATTTTATTATTATTAGAATTATTATTATTTAAATACAACAAAAATCTATTACATTATTACATTATTATATGTATACATTCATACATTATTATATGTATTACATTATTATATATATTATTATATGTAAAATACAATTATTTAAATACAACTATATATATATATATATTTATTTATACCCGGCCCCTCCAGTACACTACTGCTCGGATGACTCACAACATTAAAACAAATATCAACAAAAATGAAAACCAATAACACTAAGGCTAAAATTGATTACACTGGAGAACTGATATAAAACCAAGTGTAAAATGTCTCATGGAAAAGCAGAGTTTTCAAACTCTTTCAGCCACCTGCGAACCAGGAAGTTCCTGATTAAAGGGTTTTCTCAGCTATGAAGTTACTAGGTAGCTTAGGCAAGCCACTGTCTCTTTGCTATAATCTCCACCATATTTAATGTGAGGATAATGCTGACTACCCTCAGAGGGCTGTTGTCAGGATTACTGAAATGCTAATAATGAAGTTCTGTGAACACTTTAAGCCCTATATAAATGTTGATTCACTGTTAGCATTGTTCGTATTTGCTGGGACCCAGAGAGTCTTAAGAGTCAGTGGAGGAGGCACCATAGATACCCAATCCCTATTTTTCTGCCAGAGCGCATACATGGGCTATGATCTCCCATCCATGTTTAGCAGCCAAACTTCAGTCTGCTGGCACCAACCTGAAGGTAGATCTCATAATTCGATAAGTGAGAGTTTTTACCTGAAAGTAATAGTTCTGGCAAGCCTTTCCATATGTTTCTGACTTATTGTGGTTAGGCAGGATAGGTGAGAGCATTTTCACTTTTACAAGAGTAGTATTATTCTTGATTGGAATGGCAAGTTCACTTTTGCTTTGTGTTTAGGCAGTAGCGTGATTGTGTCTCTCTCACTTTTGGAAAGGTTTAGCTTTTTAAAGAATGATAATCTGGTTGAGAGTGATCATTTCCTATTGGTTATAAAGATCAACAACAATAAAGATCAACAGCATTATTGTGGGAAGACCAAGTAACCAGCAAGAAATGCTAGATAAATCTTCAATTATAGTAGGTAATAGAGTCCGATGATGAAATAAGTTGGAGAGTACAGTTGCTGACCTCCTCAATTCAGATATTGCTAATAATCTTAATCAGGATAACAGGTCATGCCCTGATGCTGAGGAGGCTATAGCTGCCTACTGGAATGATATATGAGAATTTGAAATTTTCTAGTCCGTGCATATAGTCTATAATGAATAAGAAGAGGAATTTATTTTTTTAAATCTGGTTTCCAAGGCCTTGTCAAATGAGAAGGCCTCAGCTTGCTTTATTACCACTAAATCATGGGAGGATTATTTTTTCTGAGATTCTTTTGGACTTAGATTGTGTTTTTTACATCTGCGCCCTCCACCCTGCCCAGCAGATGTCTGACTAATCTCCAAGACTGGTCTGATGTTCAACCCAGAAAGATTAGGAATCCAATTAGTTGACTTGAAACCAACAGAGCTCCAGGACCCAATTCTATTTTTCTCATGGGTCCTGAAAAAGAATGTGAACCTCTTTTAGCATATTATCAATAAGATGGGCGATTTCCCACATTTGTAGTAGAAGGCAACTCATGCTTCCTATTTCTAGAAGGATAACAAGCATGGAGAACAGCAGATTGGATTTAGATTAGAGAATTTGACTTTAGATTATTGCTATGTTCTGGTCCATTCAGTGGGAAAGTACTCAGGCCCAAGAGGGGCAGTCTTTTTTTCTGCATCTATAGGTTTGAAATCTGAATTCGATTCAGTTTGTAGGAGCTTGTTATGGGCCAAGTTGGAGGGAATTACTATCAACTAGCTGATAGTAGCTGACCCAACTAGCTGACCCAGTGCAAAGCATCTGTGTCCCTAGTTCTCCCTGTCTTCGCCCACTTACAGCAGCCGATCCAGCTCCCTGCCCCGTCTTCATTTCGTCTCTATCCCTTCAGACACTTCTCTCCCCCCACCCATCTCTTCAGCCAGTTCTGCCGCCACCGCCACTTTCTCTCGGCCAGCCAGCTGCCACTTTTTGGCATTTCTCTCCCTCTCCCAGCAGCTGCTCGCAAACTCTCGTGAGAGCATGGGATTAGCCACGGGTACGCCTTAGAGAATTATCTAGAATAGATAGAAGACTTTTGTTTTTAATTCAGACTATAATCAAATGGAAAAACAAGTGCCTTATAGGCAAGCTGGTCACCTGTCTGACCCAACCTAGACTATAAAAGATGTTAGATGTGTGTTAGCTCAATTTCTTTTAAACTTGTTATTAAATGACATTTTGAGCATTTTAAGTGCTATTGAATCACACCCAATAGCCTTGCTTCTCTGAAAAATCCTATTTTACTTTATGCAGATGACACTGTTCTGCTTTCTCAGACAAGACCTGGGTCTCTTATATATTTTTTCCTTTATATTGTGTTAATCAATTATTGATATATTATGATAAAACTAAGATTAGGATCATCTATAGATGGAAGTGAATGGGAATCACATTGAGCAGGTTCTGAATTTTAGATATCTAAACCATATCTGATTATAAACATTTACTTCCAGTCAACAATTAATTGGACGATACAGGGTTAGAGCCAAGGAAGTGGCAAATACTGTCTGTGCAATTGCTCATTTCTCTGATACTGTACTAACACGTGCATTTTGTCCTCTTTCCACCAAGAGTATTTTCCAAAATTCACACAGGCTCTCACTGGCCTAATTCAATGTTTTACTCTCAGCATTGCTATGGAGAAGATATCAGGGTACTCCCCTTGCTGGTTATTTTTGTCCCTGTGGGAGCCTGGAGCAAGGAGGTTGAATCTGTTTTACATATTATTTCCCCATTTTCATTTCACTCACAGATCAAACTGAAATTCTTGTCATACATAAGAAGACATCCAAATGAGCTAATACTATGCTTTACTACCACTGATTATAGATTATATAATCTATAAGATTATAGGCTTTTGCCAGTTTTTGTGTGTGAATGCAATGAGGATTAGAGTGAAATTATTCTGTTGTTTGTAAGGTTTGCTTTGACCATACTGAACTGGAACTGTATTATTATTCATTTTCCCCCTCACACATTATTATTACTATTGTCCTTCCATAGTCTCTCTTGCATAAGGACCCAGCTCTGGACCCAATTGGACAATACCCCCCCCCCCACACACACACGCATACACACTGAACTACTCCTCACAATTAAGAATGGGAATACACCCAGAGCATGCCTATCTTGGCATCTTGCCTAAATGTCTAGATGTCCTCCCATATTCCTTTACTCTGTGTGTGGGGGGGTGGGGATCCTCCAAACACCCTGTCTACATGTGATCCAAATAACAGAGCTGTTTCCGGGGGAGGAATATAATCTGAAATAGCCCTCTGTTAGTTCTCTGAACGCAGGAAGATGTAAAGTTGGCAGTAGATTTAATGGCTGTTTGAATAGATTGCACTAACACCTTACTTTATGGCCTTGTGTATGCATTGGAGGCAATGAGACTTGCCCATTATAAAAGTGGGTAAAGTTTTTTGCAGAGGTTTGTATATGTTTGTGTAAAATGATTTCTTGAAACATTTCCATTCTACATTTTAGATGGGTGTTGCACACCACCAGGAAAGTCTTGATGAAGCAGATGGTAGTATCTTCTCACCAACAAAAAATGGAAATGAAACAGTCCCAGCAACTCCAGCATTTCCAGTTTCACCAGAGACTCCTTATGGTGAGGGGGTGGGGTTGTATTGGAAGCTTATTTATTCCTGTATCTTTTATTTATAATACAAAATTTTTCATTTCCTTCTATTGCAGTGAAAACTCCCCTGCATTACCACCAACTGAGCCCATCTAACCATCAAAGCTGCATCCCATTGGAGATGTTCAGAACTGCTCATGGTGAGAACTTATTCGTTCTTTTCATTATAATGATGTGCAGTGCATGTAAAAGGTAACAAGTTTAATGTTACCACGGATGTTCTATTAAGCATATTTAAACAGGAAAAACTACAGAATATGGGAGTGTAGACGATAGGTATGTGCCAAAATGCAGTTAGGTATCTGAATCGCGTTTTGACACATCCCTTTAAAAGCGAGGGCCTTTCAAGACAAGTGCTTACACAGCCCCTTTAAAGTGGAGGAGAGCAGTTCCATACCTGCTCCTCCAGTCATCACTATTGCCATAATCTTGACGCTCCCCCCACCAGCTGTGCCCACACATCAGTGGGGCATCTCCCAGCTGCCCCTGCATGATGCCAACACGCAAATTGTCGTCATGCATATGTGGAGGTCGTGTGCATGCCAGATTGCAGAGGGGCAGATGGGAGATGCCCCGCTTGCACATGGGCATAGCTGGCGGGAGCGGGGGGGGGAGTGCTGGGATTACAGCAGTGGTGGCGATTGGAGGAGGAGCAAGTATGGACCTGCTCTCCTGCGCTTTAAAGGGGCTGTGTAAGCACTTGTCTTGAAAGGGATGTGCCGAAACACAATTCAGATGCCAAATCGCATTTTGGCACATCCCTAGTAGAGGAGGGGGCGCTTAATATTTTTCTTGCCCACTATTTCTCCACTTCAAATTCACATACACATTATACTTATGTGGAATTCAGAATGCACACAAATAGACGTTTAAAAACCACTTGGGAAGATGATTTGGAGTGAGGAAATGGCAGATGAGCAAAGAGTTTTAAAATACAGTCTGCCTCCATTTCTCCACTTCTGATTGTCTCAGAAGTGATGATGATCTCAGAAAGAGAAAAACTGATCAGCTTTTCCTGTGAACTATCTAGTTTGGTCCTCAGAGGTAGGGGTGTGCACAGTCCACCATGAACTGGGCTGGTAGGAATGGTTTGCTTGCGAACCAGTTTGACTACGACTATGACTATTTATATACCGCTCTTCAACAAAATTCTCAAAGCGGTTTACATAGAAAAAAATGAAACAGTTCAAGCTGGTTCATCAACCCAACCCAACCAGTTCAGGGACCCATGGTTTGCTTCAAATGGACCTAACTGCCGCAACTGGTCCATGCAGACCCCTACTCAGAAGCCCAGTGCCTTGTTTGACATTCATTATGTGATTTTTGGGATAAACCTTCACTTGCAGAACTGTCTCTATAGTATGTTGTAAAAGTGTAGCAAAAATGTCAAAATGTTATATGGGTATGGAAACATTAAAGAATTAGATTGGTCGGTCCAGTTTTGCTAGAAATGAAGCTCACACAACTATCTTGACCCTATCAGAAACAATTCCATTAGACAATTTCTTGCAGATTGCTGTGGAATTATTAAATTGTGTAGAAGATAGGAACCCTGTTCATGTTCTTGTAACTGTATAGTATAAACATGATATAGCTCCACTCCCTGCATCATCCATTTTTCTGAAGAGACAAATGCAATACCTGGAGAGAGATCCCCTTGTGACTAGGAATACTGGGGGGGCGAAGCTACCCTTTTAACTGGGCAAAGTGGTGCCTTTTAAAGTGGTGACTTCCTAATATATAGCAACTGTCCCTATCCAACTCCAGCACAGCTCCTTTCCAGTAGCTGCTGGTGGTGTTTCATGTGTGTGTGAACCCTTTGGGGACAGGGAATCTTCTTCCTTTTTTCTTTTCTGTATAAACCACTTTGAGAACTTTTTGTTGAAAAGTAGTATATTAATACTCTTATAATTATTTTCAATTGGCATAACTGTGTGCACATGGTTAGAAGCATGCCTAAACAGGGCTCAGATAAATAGGGTTTTGTGGCACAGGTAGAGGGACAATTCATCCCTCTTATGCAAGTAAAGGACATGCCACAATCTCATTAGCCAATCCTTGAGTAATGTCAGAGTCAGTGCGTTCCCACCAGCAGCCCTGATGTTATCATATGTAAAAATGCAGTGGGGCCAATTTTCATCTGAACTGACCCAATGTAATATTTAGGATCATATATTTTTTGTGGGCACACTAAAGTATTTTGTGGATCCTGAATGATACTGACAATGGAGGTGGTTAAATATATAGATGCAGCACTCTCTTGTTGAAAGTTTAAACCTTCACCCGGACCTTTTTGTAGTTTTTCTACATAATGTATTTGTGGAACTTGCCAAGTATTTTCTTTTTCTGTTTGTTTCACTTTTATCAGTCTGCTATTTGGACCCTCACTATCTTTTGAACAAGTGCAAATGTTTCAGATATTTTGTCTGCATTCATGAAGTTTTAATAAATGTATAGAAATAAATAGGAAGATAAAAGTTGTGCATGTATGTGCACACATGTGTTAATTATAGTGGGTGCTTTGGCTGCTTTTTTGAGGTGGCATTAGCATCCAAAGGAGTTTATCAGCATTTCCATACTACTGGTTCTAGTGTTACTAACTTCTGATTTAACTAACACTGATTGTTGAAGCAAATGTTGCAGCCCTTCATATTTTACTACATTTCCAGTATGACCCTCTATAGTGAACAAGCTGAACTCCTCTAGGTTTACATAACAGGCATTGAGAAGAATTTCCCAGTGATAGACTCTTGAAATTGGGCGTGTTAGTAATTGTTTGATTTGCTTCTAGTGGTATTTTTCCCTTTTCTCTTCCTCACTGACAAAAACATGTTTGTCAGACTACTACAATCTTAGCGTGTTCAGTCAAGTCAGACGTTTGTATTCCTGCATACCAAAATGTGTTGTGTCACAGTCAGTGAAAGTGGCTTACGGGGGTGGGGGTAATAGACTGCAACCAGAATATGTCTCTCAAGCTCTGATTGAGAGAACTCTAAACATTTTTATTCATGCTAGTGGCCTTGTTAGGATAAGCCAAATTTCATGTAAAATTGCAGGTGGTAGGATTCCTATTTCCTCATTAAAAAGAATCTATACACTAAGGTCATATGTGGCAAGCCCCGCCCACACAGTGCTTTACCAATCTGATATAACAGAACAGAAGCAGTGGGGATTCCATATGCAGATAGGGAAGAGGAGTGGGTAGGGGGTGAATGAGTAAACAGCAGCAGGGAGGGGGAGAGCAAGTGGGGAGGGGGAGAGCGAGTGAGCAGTGGGGAGGGGGTGAGTGAGAGTGGGTGGGTAGCTGACACTGAGCAATAAAGCAGGGGCTGTGGTGGTGGGCAAGGAGAGCAAAAAGGTCCTAGCGCACAGATGCTCTGTGTGGGCCAGCTAGTATAAAGGAAATTTCATTATGGATATTTGCCTGCTGTATGTTCCTTGGCTATGCCAATACAGAGTAACATTTCTGTGGTCTCATTCCTAAGCATCTCAAGGACAGTTCATAGAGTAAAGTTTCTGTCCTTATGGATAGTCCCAAGAAATACATTCACATTCACAAACATAATAGTTTTCATAAACTCCTACAATTATTCCAGATGTCATAAACAACATCTCTGATCACACTGAGTGATTAATAGTGTCTAAAAATGTGTGGTGTAAGCCTGGAAGTTCCTAGTATTAATCTCAGCCAAACCACTGTTACGGTTGCCAATCCTCTCGGAGACTGAACTGGTATCAATCTCCAGGTGACTATGGAAAGCAGTCCTAGAGACTGTAATGGCTTGATACTGTGAAAAATATTGGAAGGAAAAGATCTCCAGATATAACTTCAGTCAACTCTAGCCACTATTCCCTCCATCTTGCCCCTGTATCCACAACATGGAGTTGATTGATTGAATGCTGTCAAATCGGTGTCAACTCTTAGCGACCACATAGATAGAATCTCTCCAGGATGATCTGATTTCAGCTTGGCCTTTAAGGTTTCTCAGTGGTGCATTCATTGTTGTTGTAATCGAGTCCATCCACCTTGTTGCTGGTCATCCTCTTCTTCTTTCCTTCAACTTTCCGAAGCATTATGGACTTCTCAAAGAAGCTGGGTTTTCGCAAAATGTGTCCAAAGCATGATAGTTTGAGCATGGTCATTTGCTCCACGAGTGAAAATTCTGGATTGATTTGTTCTATGATCCATTTGTTTGTTTTCCTTGCTGTTCATGGTATCCTCAAAAGTCCTCTCCAGCACCAAAGTTCAAATGTGTCAATGCTTTTTCTATCTTGCTTCTTCAAAGTCCAGTTTTCGCATCCATTGAGTGTCACAGGAAAGACCATTGTCCAAACTGTTCTAATCTTTGTTGGCATAGACGTGTTACGGCATCTAAATATCCTTTCCAAGGCCTTCATTGCAACCCTAGCAAGTGTTAGTCTGCGGCGTATTTCTTGACTGCTGAATCTGTTGATTTTCTTGACTGCTTTACTGTTGACGGTCAATCCTTAAAGGGAGAAGCTATCTACCACTTCAGTGTCTTCATTATCAATGCTGAGGCTGGTTGCTGTACTCGTCATTAGTTTAGTCTTTTTTACATTTAGTCATAGTCCCATTTTCTTACTGTGGTCCTTGACTTTCATTACTAGAGCTTCCAGATCATCCACATTCTTAGCTATCAGAGTGGTGTCATCAGTGTAGCACAAGTAATTGATGGTTCTTCCTCCAACTTTAAAACCACACTCATTTTCTTTCAGTCCAGCTTCTCTCAGTATATGTTCAGCAAATAAGTTGAATAAAGAATGAGAAAGTATACAGCCTTTACTCCTCTGCTGATCTGGAACCAGTCTGTTTCACCATGTTCCATCTGGACTGTGGCTTCCTGCCCTGTGTATAGGTTTCTCATGAGAAAAATGAAATGTTCTGGGATGCCAATTTTCTTAAGGATATTCTACAATTTGACTTTGTTGACGCAATTGAAGGCTTTTCTGTAGTCAATAAAGCACATATTGACTTATTTATTGTATTCTTTGGCTTTCTCAATTTTCCAGCATGCATCAGCAATGATATCTCTTGTTCTTCAGCTTTTTCTGAAACCAGCTTGAACATCCGGCATTTCACTTTCCATGTAAGGTTCTAATCTGCATTGGATGATTCTGAGCATGATTTTGCTAGCATGTGAAATTAAGGATATTGTGCGATGGTTTGAGCAATCTGTTAAGTCTCCTTTCTTTGGTATGGGTATGTAGACTGACCTCTTCCAATCTGATGGGAAGAGAGCTGGTCTTGTGGTAGCAAGCATGACTTGTCCCCTTAAGCTAAGCAGGATCCGCCCTGGTTGCATACAAAAGGGAGACTAGAAGTGTGAGCACTGTAAGATATTCCCCTTAGGGGATGGAGCCGCTCTGGGAAGAGCATCTAGGCTCCAAGTTCCTTCCCTGGCATCTCCAAGATAGGGCTGAGAGAGATTTCTGCCTGCAACCTTGGAGAAGCCGCTGCCAGTCTGTGTAGACAATGCTGAGCGAGATGGACCTATGGTCTGACTCAGTATATGGCAGCTTCCTATATTCCTATGTTGGCCATTGTGTCATTCTCCAAATTTGCTTGCATAGTTTGGTTAGAGTCTTGACTGATTCTTCTTCTGTTGTCTGCCATATTTCTGTAGCTATTGCATCAATTCCTGTAGCCTTCCAACTTGGTAATGACCAGAGTGCTGATCTAACTTCATCTTCCCATACTAGAGGTTGCTGCAAGTAGGGAATATCTTCTAGAGTATCTTGGATGTTGATGTCCCTGCTGTACAGATTTTCAGTATACTCCTTCCATCTCTGTTCAATCTTCTCTGAATCAATTACTATCTGTCCTTTGGCATCCCTTAACATACCAATTTGAGGTTGGAACCTCCTTCTGAGTTTAGAGATCTTTTGGAAAATTTTCCTTGTTTTTCCGTGGAGTTAACTCTGAATAAATGGCTGTAAGAATTACTGAAGGTGTACATAAAGTGCACCCATTGCATCATAAGTGCTTATTAATAAAAAATATAATGGTTTCTGGGGGGAAATCCACACTATAATCCCAGGTTGTGTTGCTGTGGGCTATATCCGTGATTGCCCAGTTCACATGTTTTATTTGTCTATATAAGCATATGTCCAAGGACAGTCTAGATTGCTTGCATGTACAAAGAGTACTGTGTGAATTGGTCTTTGGCACTGTGTTTAACTTGTTGTCAAATAAGCAATCTGGCCTTTAAGCAGTGAATCCTATTTTCAAAAACTGATTGTCCCTGTCTCATTTCCACTGAGTCTTTTGATTAAATGTAAATGTAAATAAATAAATAAATAAATAAATAAATAAGGAAATAAGGAAATTTAGTAGTTGGCAATGTAAAAGCCGCTATTTTCCCAACGGGTGATTCCTGTGTAGTTCTGAAGGAACAAGAGTGGTCTCTGTAACTCTTGAGACTTATAAAGACCCACTTGTCTTGTGCCATGACTAGTGAATTGAGGTCTCTTTGTGTAACGATGTTACACAAGTTAAAACACTTTGCACTGAGTGAATTGCCAAAGATTTGAGCTCTGTCACAAATGTTCAGGGCTTGGACACTCCCAGCCATAGAATCCCAGGACTTGGGGAGGACTTTCAGAGAGGTCAGCAGAACAAATCCTGGCACAGAGGCGGGATTCATGAAACCAAAACTGTCCACAAAGAGAGTCTTATTCAGCCTAGCTTTTAACATATCCACCAATGGAGATCCATTCAGAGTCTCCAAACTGCATATTCTGTAAGCCAAGCACTCCCTTGTCACAAGGAGCCTGGGGAGAGGCAGTCAGTACCTTAGGAATAACACCTTCCCTTTGCTGCAGGTAGACTCAGGTTGCTAGGATACCAAAGGGGAAAGCTACCCAGCTTCCCATACCAGCCCTGTCTCTGGCTAGTAGCTAACAGAGTTTTGATGGTGCTTGTACCTGAATGCACCAACAAAAACTCTGTTAGCTACTTGCCAGAGACAGGGCTGGTCTGGGAACATTTAAAACTAAATGAGCATTTTTAAAATAATCTTGCCCTTTCCTTAGTTACAAGGGGCTCAAGGAATGATAATCCTTCATATGAAAGATCCTACAGAGGACCATTGTTCTTTTTCCACCTTTTCCTAGTTGGATGAGGCATGACTCTGAGATGCCAACCAATTGCAAAAGTGTTCCTTATGCACAAGTCCTAAGAGATAAAGTAATTTTGTTCCTTCATCTCCCCACTCCACTGAAGGGAACAAGCCAGCTATACTGCTTTCCAACAGAAGTAACGTGATTTACATAGAAAAATAAAATAAATAGATTAGATATTCCCTATCCCAAAAGGAGTTACAGTCACTACCCGTGGTGGTGGTGGTGAAATATTTGATTACTGACAATCATTGCCTTGCCAGCCAAATTTGAGTTCAGTTGAAATCTGCCGTCAAAATAACAGTCACAGTAGCTATATGTACAGCAGCTTATGTTTGCCTCAGCTCCCTGGCTTGTTCCTGCTGCTCTTAAATGTTTACACTGTTCTCCTCCTTGTGTTTACACGCAGTGTATTTCCAAAGGTTAGCAGATCTCAAAACACAGCATATAGCGTACTTGACCAGATGTTCCTCTTATGGCTATGAATACTGCTTTATGACAACTGGTACTGCTAAGCAATTTGTAATGTCAGATCAAGATAAACATTTGCTACAAAGTGAAGGATGTATATATCTCATGTTCACCATGCAACACTTGGATTTTCCTGAATAGGAGGTTTTAAGGCTTTTAGAGTTTGCAGGGGTCTTAAGAGGTCATCCAAGCATACATGGCGCTCAAGCAGCAACAATTTTACCTAAACATTTTCGCTGAAATGTTCTAATGGTTACAACTATGGATGTGCAAAATGTTTCCAGCTTGAAATGTTTCGAGCTAGAAACAAAACACCCTTAAAATAAAGGGTTGTTTCGAGCTCGAAATGGAATAATCCTGTTTTGACTCGAAACGTTTCTAGTATTTCAAGCACTATTTTGGCGGGTTGTTTTTCCATTGCTGATTGGTTTTCTGGCACTGGCTTCCAATTGGCTTGTGATCTCCATGCTTCTTGGTTGGCTTGTTAGCATCCAAATCAAGTGTTGTCATGGCCAACTGTGCCACTATTGACTGTGGAGGAGGGAGGAGAAAAACCGTTTTTGTAAGGAATTCAAATTGTATTCAAAGGGACTGGGAAGCAGAGTTCTTATGCCTCTCTCTCAAAGAAGATACATCAGAACAGGAGGAAGGAAGGTTTGATTTTTTTTGTTTTATTTGCCCAGCACTAAGTTTAATATGCTTCCTCTTCTATAACTATCTGGTTTTGCTAGATCTCAGATTGGCAAAGGCCGAACTTGGGTGCCTGCCTGCCTTTCTTGAGTTGTGGTTTGTTTTGTTTGTGAGATGGTGTTGTGGCGAGAAAAGGACAGTTTCTGTAATATTTCTTGTTATTTGCTGTGATGAGCTCCATGTCTGGCTTTGAGACTAACTTGTGCTTCACTCACTGCTCTGCAAACTGCATTGCAAGGTATACTTGGTCAAAATGTGACTGATCTAGTTGGAGTATGACTGTGCTTGCTGCTAAGAGTGCTGCTGTGGCAGCTGTTGCATAAGGAGTCATAATTATGTGTGAGAGAGCAACTTGTGCCAATGAAGTTACTACAGCACAGACACTGTGGCTGGCAGTGGATTCTGGGTCATTGATTCATTTTTGGCCATTTTTAGACTGTGTTTGAAATGTGTGTTCTATATTGGGAGGGACAAATTCCCTTTTGCTGTGTGTTTCTGCAGTGTTTTTCAAAACAGGGTTGCAAAATGTGTCCATTCTTTCTTGTTCCGGCTATAGGGAACAAGGGGAACTTGAAACAATCAATTGTTCCCCATGGATAGCTCCTAGGGGACACCAAAATGGATTGGGTGGTACAGCATGATGGGTGCTACCTACCACCCAACCCACGAAAAAAAGGGCAAGCAGGTGATTTTAAACAAACCTTTAACATTTTAAAATCACCTGCTTACCCATGTCTTTAGTGGGTTGGATGGTAGGTAGCACCCATCATGGCCTACCACCCAACCCACTTTGGTGTCCCTAGGGGTTACCTATGGGAAACAATGGAGTGTTTCAAGTTCCACATTGCTCCCTATGGCCAAAAATATTTCGAGTTCCTATGACTCGAAATGTTTTGAGTCAGCTATATGGAAATAGCCACCTTTGCCACTGTTTCAACGAAAAGTTTTGCGCATTTTGTGTTTTGTTTTGAGCTTGAAATGGAACACAAAATCAATTTCATGCTTACCCCTAGTTACAACTAAGGCTGTGGAAGAAGGTTATTTATTCTTTATGTTAAATGTTGGGGGGAAAGAAATTTTTGTTCATTTATTCCCATAAAATGAAGTGGTCTTCACTTTAATGATGAAACAAACAGCTTAAAGGGCTAAACACTCTATTCTCTGCTAAATAAAATCTCCATTTATTTCATTAGCCACCGCTGGTCTACTGCTGTTAGTTAGAAGATAAGATATGCCATGTGCTGTCCAAGTTACGACATCCAAATGCATGGAAGATTGACTATAAGAATTTATGAAGTACTTCAGGCTCCAAAGGTCAACTCCTAACATTCTAAAATATGTCAGTGTTCCTTTCCGGCCATTTTAGACTAGGGATGGAATGTGTGGATTGATTTAGTTGGATGTGCTGATCAACCTCCTCCCAAACAGTGCAGCACTTGTGACAATGTTGTGAGTTTCACACCTTTGTATGTATTGATTACTTTCTTCCCTGCCACCCACTGGCGACACATGACTTCTCATTTTGTTTTAAAATAGAAAACAATCTGTTGCCACTGAATAAGAAGGATCTGTTATCACCCCCAGGAAAAATGAAAACTTTTTTTTAATATAACAGAGTGCCTGTGATATATGCTTAGAAAGTATTCTCTAGTCTAATCTTTTCTCCATACTTAAGGAGATCTCTTTCATTCATAGCTGTTTAGCAGACAAGTGGCCTATTAGCCAAGGTATCCTGTGTTTGACTGCTAAGCTCATTAGGATAGTAATGTGGATAAAGATGATAAAAATCTTATAAAGATACAGGTTCCATAGCCTTGCAGGTCTGCCTGTCTATCCACTACCTCCCGAATTGCTTTCCTAGCACAAATGGGAGAGGTATTGTCTGAAAGCTGAGGAGGGGGAAGTAATACACAGTGTTTGGGGAGTCTGCTTGCCTTTCACATGAGAAGGACACCCCACCCCACCCCCAAAAATGCCTCTCTATCCTAGGGAAACAGCACTATTTTCCTATGCTTTATGGAAGCACCTGTGCTTTTCTGACATCTGCAGACAGTACACCCTATTCTCCCCTTTCATTCATTTGCATGTCTGGCACACCACATGCCTTGCACCAAGAAAAGGGGCAAGAGTGCTCGGCTTCACAGGTCTAAAAGCAAAGGGTCCAGGATGACTGTGCCCAGACGGAGGTGAGGAATACTCAACACAGCTGTGGTCTGGAAATCCAACTGAATGAGGGCCAAACTTCATGTTAACTTGGAGCACAGGCTCTACATCTGTGTCCTTGTTTTTTCTTTGTTAAATAGTATGGGTGGGCAGATCTGGACTGGTACCACACCAAGGGGCGGGAGACTTTAACGCTTTGCCTCCACCATGTTCCTGATCTGGATCCCCCCTTGCCCCCACAGCTGCTATTTGACCTGATTGGGGTGGGGTGGGGTAAGCCCTGTTTGGTTCAAAAGCTTCTTGATCAAATAACAGTCACAGGGTAGGGGGAGGTGATCTGGATAGCTGTGGGGCAAAGTGTTAAATTGCCTTTGCCATGGTCCCTAATCTTATCTGCCTCCCCCTGTGCATGCTATTTAATAAATAAAGAAGAAATTCTGGTAAAAACTAATCTTCCTACTTTCCTTTCAGTATAATCTTAATTGATAATTACCATCTTCGCGTTAGCCCACTTCCACCTCAAATGTGTCAAATTTGGTTCAAATTAGTTCCCACTTCCACCTCAAATGTTCACCATCTTGAATTGGGGTGGATGACATCATCAGAAGATACACCATTGAGGTGTCCCTAATTCTGGTTCAAATTGGTCCAGGTATTGCAAAGTTGATAGGTGTGCACGCACACACGCACAGAGCTAGGTGATCTCATACACTTACTTTCCTTAAGGGAAGTAGGCTAGAAATAAGCACGTAACTTCAAGCAGCTAAGATAAAGTTTCCACCTGACAGTGCAGGACTTGGAAAGGAGGATTCCAAGTGTTGGAGAGAGGGTTTGGAAGTTAAGTTAGGCAGGCACTTCCAAACCCTTTCAGCTACAACCCATCTTCATGGTCATGTGCTGATGGACATGTGTTGAGTTGATGAACTTCTTGTGAAACATTTCAATAGTGTTCTAAGTTGTTGCATTGAAATAATGATCTCCCCAAAACCACAGAGTACTAGTGAATACTGGCATCAGACATTCTTGAAAGCTGAAATGGGACTCCCACCTCACAGGAGAACTGCATACTTCAGCACCTAAGATGGGGAATGTGTCTCATTGCATACAAAACAATAAGTAAAACTTCTGTGGGTTGGCACTCCATTCGTAATAATACACTCCAAGGAAATGAAACAAAATGGTTACTATAATGAGGGAAACTAGGCTCCTGTGCACACTCTTAAAACATTTGCAGAAGGCTGAAATATGACAGTAGATGATGTAATGGCATAACAAATAGGGCGCAGGCAGACAGGTGGTGGAGCTGCTTAATTTGAAAGAGCTGTGAAAACAAACTGTGCAACCAACAGAAGTACTTGATTCCTTAAGCAGGTATCATTTACCTAACTCCAGTTCCCAGTGATTTAGTTAATAGGGTTCTGAAAAATAAGAGATTTACTAAAGAAACATGGGATAGAAACCACAGGAAAATATTTTTCTATGCAGAGAAGAAAAGGGAGTAGATGGTAGATACATGGGCTAGTGGAAAGAGATTGTTCTTTTACTGTTGCATCTATGTTAAAATTATGCACACATCAGTGTAACATTCAATTAAGAATCAAGCATTTGGACTTTCAAATGCTCACATATTAATGATAATCTGCGTGTTGAGGAGGTACACGTGCCGCTGACAGTTTTGGTATACTTTTAAAATATTAGATCATTCTCTATATATAGGACGCTGAGATGATATTTAGGTGATGGAGTACTCAGTGAGGTCATTCACACAATCAAAAACTGTGTTCTACCTGAGTTTGGAAGCTGTGTGTGCACCCAATTTTTGCTTGAGTAGAAGCAAGGTAGGAGGAAAACCTGGGTTATTCTCTTACCTTGCTTCCACACAACTGAAAATTGGGAGCACACACAGTTCCCAAACCTGAGTAGGACACAGTTTTTGATGGTTTGCATGACCTCAACATCTTTGCAAAAATAACTATTGTCTACATATTTAAACGTATACCAAAGATTATAGTATACATGTTAAGGAAGTTCACTATATTTTTAAATATTTGATAGGTATGCTGACAGTGGAATGCTTCCAAACACCTTGAAAGTAGTTTAACTTTTGATTTAAGAAGCTGATCTGGGGTGAGATGCTGTCTGTATCATCCCTGTGTGATATTTAATGGACACTTTGGATATTACGTGTGTGTGTGTGTATGTATGTATCTAGATCTCGCAAGATAGGTAGAAATACTGTGAGGCTCTTCACATGCACGTGCAGAACCGGGCTAAGGGAGCCTATCCTGGTTTTGGACACGCCTGTGAGCCGCTTGGATTGAGCCGATCCCGGCAGCACCATGGTGGCAAACCCACCTCTGAAGCCTCCCTCTAAAATGGGGTTAAGAAAGCAAGCGCTCTCCTAACTCCATTTTTGATCGCCTGTCAGCAGCTGCAGCTGCCAGGCAGCGGGGATCCCAGGGAGGGGAAGGGGGATCCCCGTGGTGGTATATCTGGGGGATGGGGTGACGCGTCCCGGCACCCCTACCCCCAAAGTCACTGGCAGCAGCTGGTGCTCGTCTGGGCGGGCGATCCACCTGCCCAGGGAAACCTGGAGGATCATCTTCAGGGAGGTAAGCTTTTCTGGGCTTCCTCCCAACAGACAGGGTAGCCCTTTCTCACTAGCCATGAGAAAGTGTGTCTCACAATTAAAGAAAATGAATAGAACAACCTTATTGTCTGAGAGCAGACAATATTTTTCTGCATGATGTGTTAATGGCTGCTAGCATACAGTGACTTTTAAAAACATGGGACACATTCAAGGAGACCATTGTAGTCATGATAGTGAAATGGAACCTCTGTGTGCAGAGCTGGTATAGCTCTGGGGAGATGAGGGTGGCCATCACCTTTATTCCCTGCTTATGAAGTAGGCATTGGATGAAACCTGGTCAATGGCACTGTTTCTCTCAATGATCTGCAGTGGTAGTTCATTCAATGTATATAATTACCCCCACGTGTTCCTCTGGTCAAATGATGTACATACCTGACAAATGTAGTGCTTTGCACCTCACTGGAAAATTGACTTTGAATTTTTCAGACCTGGATGATGAGCCCTGGAAAGATCAAAACTTGCATGGTCCACCAATGGACATTGAACCAGTCAAAGATTTTTCCTGGCTTGTTTTGGGAAGTGGGGGAGGTGTGCCGTTCATAAGTGGACAAATACATTGAGCTCAGGACAAATATCTGTGAACTCATACCACTTACAAAGAGTTGTCTGTGTTGTTAATGTGTAATTAAGAGACAGAGTATACTCCCAGACTGGGAAGTAAATATTTCTAAAAATATTATTGTGCTAGCTAAGTAATTGAAAGCATGCTGGTGACTCATTTCTCCCAAAGCTTTAAATCTTCATTTGTTTCTTCCCCTTTCAAGTCATTTCCGATAGTCATCCCCCTCTGAAACCCTGGTGCCCTAAGATGCAGCAAAACAATCTTGAGAAGGAAGTGCCCACTGTGGCGCTGCTTTGTTTCCCATTCATCTTCCTGGCCTGTATATAAAAAGCTCTGCTGTATATTATTAAACTTGCAGAATGCTGTCCAGAATGATGGGTGGCAGGGGAAGGCTCTTTCTCCTTGCCCCAGAGCCTATAATAGGTGCCTAGGACCCTTGCTGGGTGTCTGTTTGTATATGCTCTGCTGGAACATAGCCAAGAGGGATCCATAAAAAAGCCTGTTCATTGAGTCTTACTTTCAAATCATAATATGTCATAATACCTGGAGACTATGTGGAGGAAGTGTTCTCCCCTGCAGATCCTTGGTTGGGTCACCAATCCTCAGGTGTCAAATGCGGATCAAGGTTGCCCTCACCATAATAACACAACTATTCACTTACATGGGGAAAAGTAAAAAGTGAAACCCTGTTCGGGTGGGATATAAACATTTTCTTGCCCCATGATGACCTAGCCATTGATAATCAAGCTTGTTCCTTTGTATAGTGAGTAATCCCAAAACTTTTGTTTTAAAATAAGAATTATGCTTTAAATTTTCACTCATGCTGTAAAAATGTTGAAATTCCAAGATAAAGTGCCCATTTTAACCTCCATATCATATAAGCTGTAAAGACTTAGTATGGCCTTTTACATTATGCTGGCTTTAGAAATGAAGCTGCATAAACCCACTCTTTGCCTTGTGCTTTTAAGATTTTGCAAACATGTTCATCTCCAGCCCCCCAAATAGATTTCTTTTTGCTCTTTAGGGGAGGAAATGTGTCCATATGTTCTGAAGCAACCAGGCAATGACCCCCATCTTCTTGTTCTAAATTGGCATGCATTGAAATGCAGTTAGTGTACAAAGACAGGGAGAATTGCAACCTGGCAGTCTTTCCTCCCTCCTCCATTCAGACTGAGATCCAAGAAAGCTCTTGCTTTGCCAGGAGCCTGAAGGTTTCCTGAAGGAATTATATGCAAAACTGCTACGTCTTAAATTTCTGCCTGAACATTTACTATAGTACATAGCATTTGAGGAAAGAACTGTGCCTTGTGGAGATGCATCAGATGGAAATCTATCAGGTGTATCTGTAGGAAGCAGGGATGTGCATGAACCTGTTTGGAGGCCCTTTTACGGGCCTCCGAACAGGTTCGAACACTGGGTGGTTCGGAATGTTTTGCAGGGGAGGGTGCACTTCCCCCCCCTCCCCTGCCAGCACTCACTGCAAAACCAGTCCGGCGGGGTGGCAGCGTACCTCCCTGCCGCCCCATCCACTCTTCGGACCAGAAGTGCCAGGAAGTAGCCTGTGCGCATGTCGCACTCGCACGTCACACTCACACATGCTACTTCCTGTCACTTCCATCCCAAAGAGTGGACGGGATGGCAGGGAGGTACGCTGCCGCCCTGCCAGACCGGTTTTGCAGCGAGTACCGGTGGAGGAAATGCAGGGGGGAGTGCACCCTCCCCTGTCCTTAAAGTCCCCCGCTGTTGAACTGTTCCCTGCCGGTTCTGTGCACATCCCTAGTAGGAAGGAATTGTGTCTGGATTGGGGACCTGCTGAATTTCTCACTAAATAGTTACTACTAGGCGGCATTTTGGGGAAGCATTGTGCCTCGAAGAGATGCATTGGGCAGAAATTCATCAGGAGCATCTCTAGCAAGTGATTATGGAAACTATGCCTGTTTAATTCTTGCCTGGATGCATAGCTTCCCCAACCCAATGTTCAGCTGAAAGAGCAAGGCAAAGTGTGCATTCATTCATGGAGCCTCATTTCTAAAGCTAGCAGTGTACAAGACTGTACTAAGCCTTCCCAGCTTATAAAGTGCAGAAGTTAAGATGGGCACCGTAATTTGCAATGTTCACACTTTTAAGAGAATGAGTGAAATTTTAGAGCATCTTAACTCTAATCTTAAATTGAGGGTTTTTGGATTACTGAATTGCCAGACTTTTAAAAAAGGGAAACCTGATTGGGCACTGCAAACTGTAACAATGCCTCTTACCCATGCTGGCTAAGTGGAGCTTCAATATTCATAGGCAGTACACCTCTGATTTATTTTATTTATTTAAACATTTTTATACTGCCGAAAACCAAGTCTCAAGGCATCTCACAACTGATATAGCATGTTAATGGTCAAAGGCAGAATTCTAGTTGTTAATAGGGGGCAGTAAATTTCGGATGTAGAACCTCCATGTTCAAAAGCAGTCTGGGCAAATGCACGTTTGCCACAATGCTTTGCCAAAATGCCACCGTGTGTGTGTGTGTGTGTGTGTGTGTTTAACAACAAGAGCTAGGTTCATCTTAATAATAATTTAGTGCAGCTTGCACGTGATGTTTTTCATTAGACGTCTCAGGAAGTGATACAAGCTATTATTCTTTCTCATTCCATAGTTGTGCTAAATTTACCAGGGACACTCATGTCAACTTGGGCAGTGCAGCTGGACTTTTATTTCTATGGAAAATCACTCAGCTGGAGGGTGCACCAGCTGTTTTCTGCCCATTAGCGCCCCCCCCCCTCCAATGGAGAAGGAAAGTTGTGCCTGTCAGATTTAGTGCTGTGGTAAGCTAAGGGTCAGTTTGAACAAAGGGGTGGGGGGAGGTACTGGTTCCAAAGGCAGAGGCCACAGCTAAATAAATAAATAAGGCAAGGAGCAAGTATTTCCCGAAGAAGCTTCTGGGCCTCTGACCTGCAGTGCCACTTGGTGAGCATAAGGGAGCAGATTGGGAGAGGCACAGAAAGCTGCGTGTCAGCTGGAGCGCGCGCGGGGCTGGGGGCGGGGGGGGGGTCGGTATAGAGTCCGATTCAAATGAGGAGGAGTCGCCAGGGCGGCCGAAGTGTATAGAGCTGGCCGCCCAGCTGGGGGCAGCGAAGCAGCCACGCGCCCGGGCTCAGAGAGGGAACCGCTGGCGGAACCTCCTTTTGCATCCTCGCGGGGAGTGGAGAATCTTTTCCCTTGCCTGCTTCTGGGCAGGCTGAATGCCTTCTACCTCGAGCAAACTCCGCTGGTGGTGGTGCTGCTGCTGGCGGCGGTGGAGTGGAGTCAGCGTTTCTCTGCCAGGGGGCAGGAAGGGAGGCCAGAGGCGTCACGGCAAACAGCACTGAGAGGAGCCTCTTCTGGGCACAGAAAGGGAGAGACGTGGAGCTGGGACTGCTGCCGGGCTGCTCCTGGCGAGGAGGGAGCCTCGTCTGCCTTTCTCTCCAGGGCTCTCCACGCAATACCGCCAGAGACCATAGCGGCCATGACGACGTCCATAGGTAGGAGGCGGTTGCTCGCTCGCTCGCTTTCGCGACGACGTACCCTCCCCTCGCTTTCCCATAAGAGCTCGAGATGTAACTTTCGGCAGCTTCTGCCGTCCATTGGCCAGATTCCCTGGAACAGCACAGCAGGGCAGAAAAACTTGGTCCGTGTGAATAGGGATGAGGCGGAGATAATCGACAAAGCCATGGAGGCAGGTTTTTTTTAAGAGAGAGTAACAAGCTGTGCATGGTGTAAGCAGGGTGGCATGGATTTTAGTGGCAGTAAAAGGTGGGCGGGCTTCTGGGATCTCCTTGCTGCCCTGACTTATGCATGTTCAATTTTATGGAAACTAGTATGTTCCGCCTACTTGAAAGTATTGACATCCCATTATCCTGAATACTTACAAAATTGGTTTTCTTAAAACAAAACAAAAACTATTATCATTAGGAAAACATTTCCCTTGTTGACATCACCACTAATATGACAGTTTATACTATCTAGTTATATAAAACACTGGTAAGCATTTTAAACAATTGCTAATAATGCTGGTGGAATGTGACATGACTTCCTCTGACTAAATGTGCTTGTGATTTATGCCTAGGACAGCAAAATAATAATAATAATTTTAATGACATCTGGGAGGTTGCAAGTGTATCAAGTTGTCATCTTAATTTCATTCTATTTCAGGGATAGGGGGTGGACTGAGTGGCATGAAAGAAATGGCACAATCCCTCAGCTAGATAAACCAAGAGATGCTCAAATAAGAAATAAACTTAAGAAATATCAGACCTACCTTTGGCTGCAATTGTATCTACTTACTTGGAAGTAAATCCCATTGAACTTGCAAGTAAATAGGCACCAGATCCACTGGATACAATTACATCTAGGTGGAATGAGTTATGCTTCTTGTCTTCCACAGTCATAAAAAGAAAAGGAAGTGAGTGTTGATGTAATTATTTTGAATTACATTCAGACAAAAACTGCTCTCAGACAATAAGGTTGTTCTCACAGCTGGGAAAGCTTCAGAAGCCCACCTTCCCAGCAGAGGATCCATCCGCACACCTAGATGGTCTGCCATTGGCCCATGGGGCGTGGGGGCTAGGTCGCATTGTCCTGGCCCCCCGGAAATCCCACAGTGTACCATGGTGCTTGGTGGGGATTCCCCCATTGATGGTTGGGATTCCACTCCTGTGCTAGTGCCAGCTGGGAGCAGGCGGCCCGCACACAAGAGCAGTTAGAGTGAGTCAAGGGTGAGCTCATGCCCTTCACCTCAGCTAACCAGTGGGCTCAGTAGGCGGATTTGCAGCCACCCAGAGCTTCTTGGCTCCTGCTAATTCTCACAGGCAGCCAGTCCTGGGCTTGGCTTCCTTAACCTGGTCTTGGCTGCTTGTGAGAACAGCCTCAATATGAATATAGTGTGGGAGTTGCACCTTTCCTGGCTCCACTATCTTCATTTCTTTCTCAAGACAAACATCAGACATTCTCTTTTACATTGGGGCGGCTGTTGTCGGGGGCATGTACAAGGGGCATCAGTTGCCAGTGGGAGAGTTAAGTACATTTTAACTACACGTCAACACATGCTTAACAAATCACCCATTGGAATCAGGGCAGCTGAAAGTACCTCCAGTGTCTGTAGCTGGTGTCTATCTGATTAATTGATTGATTTCATTTCATTTCTATACTGCCCTTCCAAAAGTGACTTAGGGTAGTTTACATTAAAAACTTGTGTTTCTTTTTAGCTAGACTGTGAGCCCATTGGGGAGAGGGATCCATCTTATTTATTCATTCATTATTTCTCTGTGTAAACCGTTTTGGAAACTTTTGTTGAAAAGTGGTATATAAACATTTATTGTTGTTGTTGAAAGTGTTTAGTTGAATTGTGCTCAGTATCACTTGCAGTTTCAGAGAGTGTAGATAGTAAGTCCCTCCCCAAAGCAATTCATTCCCCGCAGATTTACTCACCTACTCTGCAGTGTAGGAGGCCTTGTGTGTTTTTTGGGGGTTTTTTTGTACTTTTTCACTGCACCTCTTTGGACAATGGTACTCTCAACAGTTCTTGAAAGTGCTGAAAAATTTCCAAGTGGCTGGCTGTCTACTTCCAGTGACCATCTTTTGAAGTGTAGAATGAAGCAGGAAGTGACCCTTGGTCATTTCTTACCTCATTCTGGATAAAAAAGATGGCAACCACTGACATATTTTTCTTACTCTCCAATGGACCCATGCCACCTAATGGTGCAGCGAGGAAATGCTTGACTAACAAGCAGAAGGTTGCCGGTTCAAATCCCCGCTGGTACTATATCGGGCAGCAGCGATAGAGGAAGCTGCTGAAAGGCATAATCTCATACTACACAGGAGGAGGCAATGGTAAACCCCTCCTGTATTCTACCAAAGACAACCACAGGGCTCTGAGGCGCCAGGAGTCGACATCAACTTGACGGCACACTTTACCTTTACTGTGGACCCAGGGTAATTTCCTGCCTTCTTCTAGATGAAAAAAAGATGTTGACAGGCAGTAACTGGCTTCTGGGAACAGTGTGTCCATGTCACATGCTGTGGAATCTGCTGCTGCCAGAGAAGCACAGCAGAAAAAAGTTCTTAACAGAGAAAAGGACTGAGACAGTAATGAGTAAGAGTGCACTGTGCTTGAACACCCAAGCATCTCTCACTTCCCTCCTTTTTCTTTTCTTCTTTTACTACCATTAATATATTCCATATTACAATTATTGGGAGGAAGAGAAGGATTGTACGTATTGAGGATTTGGAAGTCTTGATTGTATCTTAGATGTTTCATGTATGATTTTGTTGATTCCAGTATCAAATCTTAAACCCCTTGCCCCCAAAGACGCTAATGAAGTAATCAAATGGGCCTCATTCTCACTGAAAGAAAAGAAGTCTGGCATGCCAGAGAGAAAAGTGCTAGCCTAGCCTTCCTCATGTGATAGTTTTCTATGTGCAAGGAGCTGGTTTTGTATGTAGAAGCATTTCAAAATGTTAGCTCCCACCTGCAGTCTAAAGTCATACAATCCAGATAAAGGTTTATCACCTCATTGAGAAGTAGAACAAAGTCTCTCGGGGTTGATGAAAGACCCTATTTGGCAAAAAGCTTGTTAGGTTACTCTGAAGAAACAACAAAAATCAGCAAAAGTCCATCCACTCTGCCCAATATCCTCTGTTTTATGTCATGACCGATTCCTGTTTTAAAAAACTAATATAGGACTATTAGTCAGCAGTGCATCCAGAACAGACAAAGAAGTACATTGCACATTATCATTATCATTAATTTATAGAATTATTGTACATTATCATTAATTTATAGAATTCACTACTACAACATTAGTGATGGCTGCCACTTTAAGTGGCACAGCAGAGAAATGCTTGACTAACAAGCAGAAGGTTTCCAGTTCAAATTCCTGCGGGTACTATATTGGGCAGCAGCGATATAGGAAGATGCTAAAATGCATGCCAGGCACAGCTCGTGAATGCGCCTCCGGGGGGTGGGGGGCCGTGGGCGGCTTCTTTAAGGTAAATGGAGCCGGTGCTCCGTGCCACCCAGCAGCCTCCATGGCAGGGAATTCCCTCCGCCACTCACTTGGCTCCCGCGGAGGCGAGCCCCCGCCAGCAGCTAGGGGCTGCTGGGCGTCATGGAGCACCAGCTCCGTTTACCTTAAAGAAGCCGCCCGCCGCCGCCCCCCTGGAGGACAGTTCACGAGCTGCGCCTGTCTTATGCTGAACGGGAGGAGGCAATGGTAAACCCCTCCTGTATTCTAACAAAAGAAAACCACAGGGTTCTGTAGGAGTTGACACCAACTTGGCGGCATACTTTACCTTTACTAGGTACTAGCATAATTTTGGGAGATAGTTATAGGACAGCTGTTACCCAAGGGAGATAAATGGAGCCTCCATGTTCAGAGGCAAGGCAGTGCTGAATACCAGGAAATGGCCATCACCTTCATGCTCTGTAAATTTCCCAGCAGCATCTGGCTGGCCCCAGCTAGAAACAGGATGCTGAATTGGATAGACCCTTCTCTGATTCAGTAGGGCTCTTGTGTTTTTCATGATCAGAATGAATTAGAATACCCGGTAACATGTTGTTTTGTACCTGGTCATTCCTTCCTGCAGTTTCAATATAAATTGGGATATGCATTGAAAGAATATTGTATTCTGAGACTGCCTGGTTACATTGATTTATTTGATAGATACAAGCCTAATTAGTGGCATATTGTTAATAATGCATCCTTACTTATTTTGTGTTTACCTCTAGCCATATTGAAGGCATCTTGACTCCATTTGAAAAGCAGAGCACTCTTAGCTTTTGTTTATAGACTGAAAGCTGGCAGATGTATGAATGGCTCCCTCTTAATAAAAACCACTAGGATGAATCTTGATGTTGACATCCCAGTGTGGCCTGGTATGTTGGGGAGGTGTCCTGGCAGCCAACTGCATTCCTAGGCCAGTAGGGCCTCCTTTAAATCACCAGCAGAGCATTTGCAAACCTTTTTCATACAGCATGCTAAGACTTGCATATCTGATCTGCTTCGGTTTACTCTCTGGCAAGACTGTCTCCAAAGAGTAAGTAAAAGAAAAAGAATTCAGTAGTGTGCTTCATCTGAAATCAGTCAGGCCCTTTCAGGTGAAGAATTGTTACATTGCTCAAATTGTACTTGTGTTTTGAAGGTTCTCCCCTCTGGCTTTGTGGGTGTGTTACATTTCAAACATGTAATCCACAACTCTGAAGGGGCTCACTGGTAGACTTCCATAGTTATGGAATGTACTTTTCTTTAAACAAATGTGGCTCATAGTATTTGGCTATTGCTGGATTGAACCTGCTTATTGTGTGTATGAGATGTATTTGCATATTGCAAGAATGGTGGATGTTAAAATCTTGGATGCAGGAACATCTGAGGGCAGTTTTGATCAAATCTTGCTACACAGTAACCACAATGTCAAACAATGGCTTGAATGTTTACATGAGCCATCACATGTCTATATAATAAATATAAACATAAATATAAATATAAACAGTTAAAGGGAAGTTATGAAAATTATATGATTTCAAAAAGTCACATTATTATATGCAAGCATATTTTAGATCTCAGCAGCCAAATGATTTACCAACACAAAAGTATTTAGTTGGTTGACAGACTTAATATTTTATCTCTGGGGAAAATTGGGATGCCCCATTTGAAGGTGTTTTTGTTACAACTGTATGCGAACCTGGCAGTGTCATGAAGTTGCTTCTTGAAAAATAAAAGGACTTATATATGAAAAGGGTTGATCTGACATGAGAAGAAAAGTTCTACTAACTACCGTGGCTTAGTACTTGTCACATTGATATAAACTGATGGAATTTTGATAGCTGTAGCATAACAGCTAAAAGCAGAAGCTGGGAAGTCTGTGGTCTGTCACTTGTGCGGTTTACTAATCATGATTTTTTTAGGTGGCCGTAAGTAATCCACTATCTCTTAGACTTTTCTTCTTATCTTCAATATGATATGAAGGCAATAATCGCGGCCTACCATATGCATTTCTTCTCTGGTTTCTGAAATAATGACTATTAAGCTCTTTGAGCACTAAAAGGAAAATGTGCTATATAGAGGCCCTATAGAGATGGTGACTGTGGTGACTTTTATACAGATTTGTGTTCGATATATTTCTAACGTGCTCATGAATACCCAAAATAGTTTCCTGACTTTGTCACCAGCCAGGAGCTTAGATAGTATCTAAACCAGTGTCATGTTTGCTGTTTTACCAGTTAGTGTAGTTTGAAGGTTTCCCCCCCAGCACTTGCTCATGTTTTGCTCCTGAGAGCCAGCATGGTGTAGTAGTTAGAGTGCTGGACTAGGACCGGGGAGACCCCAGTTCCAATCCCCATTCAGCCATGAAACTAGCTGGGTGACTCTGGGCCAGTCACTTCTCTCTCAGCCTAACCTACTTCACAGGGTTGTTGTGAAAGAGAAACTCAAGTATGTAGTACACCGCTCTGGGCTCCTTGGAGGAAGAGCGGGATATAAATGTAATAATAATAATAATAATAATAATAAATATAATAGGACTCGATGTCTGGATAAAACAAACCAATCAATAACACCTGCCTGACTGTGTAAACAAGAAATAATAATGTTTTAAGTTTTACCTAACTAACATAGCTATGTTGGTGGAATTATCCATACCCCCCACCTCTTAGTTTTGAGTGCTCTTTCTGTCTTGAGTTCTCATCATGCCATTATCATCCAAGTATTTTTCACATTCTACCACATGACCCACATGCATGTAATCCTCTGGGAGCCTCCCACTGATTGCTGCTGTACCAGTTGGTTGTATTATTGTAGCTTCTTTGTGGGCACCAGGCTTCATAATCTCAATGGTTTTCAAGACTTGTTTGAAGAATTTATGCACATCCTGTGGAGGAGGTGCTCCATTTGTTGAAACAAGGACACACAATTAGTTCTAAATCTTTCTTTTTACAAGCAGCACAGCAGCTGGTTAAAAAAAAGAAAGAAAGAAGAAACCCAGAAGGAAATAAGTTCTCAAGAGCTGCTGTGTGATTCTAATGCTAATTTTTTTCCCCAGTGCAGAGGTTTGGGAAGATGCATTGTTTGCTTCATGTAACCCCCTGAGTGCAGGGTTAAAAACCACAGGAGAGGGATGTGGGGGAAGATGCTTTTAAGAGAAACCCGGTGATTGTCATGAAGCACTGCTCCATCTGCCGTATCCAAGATGGTCTGGGGACAAAGAAGTGGGGGCAGAGAAATGTAATTTCTGGGCCCCTTTCTTGATGCAGCGTAATAATGCTACATAGATGTCACAAGGCTGTTTCTCAGTGGGAATAGTGGTGCCCAAAGAGAAATTACAGCAGAAAGGAACCTATGTATTGAATGCTATACTGGAAATACCATAATCTTCGGACAAGGCCCAGAGAATGATCTGAAGGCTCATTGTACAGTTCTAGTGCTGAAGTTAAATAACTCTGGTCTGTACAGTACATAAACAGGCAACCAGCTTTCTCTATCTCTTTTGAGGCAAGAGGTATAATAAATAATAACAGTAACCTGGCTGATGTTCCAGCACTCATTCAGAATGATTTTAGAATGGGTCACACCCTGCAAAACAAAGAGCATGTTTTTCACACTGCGGGCAATAGCACCAGAAGCAGTGAGGTAACATAGTCCGCCATTGAATATTTTTTTTAGCATTTTCTGCATCTTTTCCAACAGCAGAGTAGCATTTGGCCAGACCTAACCAGATGTAGAGATGAAGTGACTAGGGTGATTGCACTTGCCCTGTGTAAACCTCTGTTAAAAATGCCACCTACTAGTCTGGTGAACATTGCAGCTGGGTGGAGGTTGGTGAATGAGTCTTACTTGGCACATGAAGCTGCAGGTGTGCTGTGCAGCTGTCCTTTCACAGGTGTATAATGTCCAAGTTAAATAATCAGCAGTCTCAGTAGCATATTAGTTAGCAAGACATTTCATCCTAGATGGAAGGTGTTTACGATTTAAAGAATTTGTTGCTCCAGAGTCACATGTTAGCTGTGTTGAAATGCTTCTAAAACCTGTGTTCTGGTGGCTAATGTTAAAAGATCTCTTTCTTTTGTTGCAGTTAATGCATTGGATTGCAGGGTTCACATAAATGGAGGACAGCCATTTCCCAAAAAAAGTAGTTCAGGGCAAAAAACCTATAAAGAAAATAAATGTAATATTGTGAGGATCTAGTTCCATCTGGCCAAGCACCTTAAGTGTAAACTACCTAAAGCTGATGGCTTGTGTGAGGAAGATCTGAAGCCAGACTCTACAGATGGTATAAATGGATGTCACTTTGAAACTGAGCTATGCAGTTCTGGCTCATGAAATGGCATTTGTGTTGCACTATAGCCCAATCTGCTGTCTGCCCTTTAGCATTGTATTGTCTCGAGAGGGGGGAAGGAGGAAGAATATAAAATGGGAAAATGGCTCATGCAGAAAAACTTCATAATGGCCACAGTATCTCTTCTGAATGGGAAAGCATGTCTCATTTCTAAAAAAAAAAAACAGTGAGCCTTCCCCCGCTCAGTATCTTAGCTATCCTTTAGCCTATTCCCATTCATGTGGCAGTCCTTAATTGTGGTGTCCTTGAAATTTATAGGGGTTGCTAAGAAACTGTTCAGCTCTGTGGTGCACCAGTCCTTGCCAATTCCGTTTTTAGAAAGGTCCTCGTTCTTAGAAGAATTCTGTTCTATGAGGTAAAACACTTTCTCCATTGATTTGGTGGTTTGAGCAGGCATCTTATGCAGTGCAGCACAAGCTGTGGAAAGAAAACTAATTGGTCTGGAATCTTAAATCAAGCTGCTGCTATTTGGGTGCTAAGCTAATGCAGGGTGGGGGGCCTCAGTGCCGCAGAAATGTTGCACTTCAAGCCTTTTACCTTTGATGTTTATTCCATTCCGCCAGTCTTCTCCTTTTACTGATCCCTTGGTCATTTAAGTACAGTACTCTATGACATTCCCCTTTTCTAAGGAGCACTCCTGCCTTTTTTAGCCTACTTTCCAGTAGGCTTATGAGATCACCCAGGATTCTGTGTGTGTATCTGTGTGTCCGTGTGTGTTCCCCATCAACTTCACAATGCCTGGACCAATGTGAACCAAATCGGGTACAGTTATAGGGACACCTCAACAGTGTAGTTTGTGATGAGGTCATCCACCCTGATCCAAGATGGAGGACACGTAAACTTTTGAGGTGCAAGTGGGCTAATTTGTGACCCACTTATCCAGTTTGAACCAGATTTGCTACTGCTGCAGGGACACATAGGGATGCCCAAATGGCGTGCTGTTTGATTATGTCATCCACTCCAATTCAAGATGGCGGCCACGTGAACATCTGAGGTGCAAACGGGCTAATTTGTGGACTACCTAACCAATTTAAACCAAATTATGTACAGTTGCAATGAGTAACACACAGGGACACCTCAACGGTGTAGTTTGTGATGATGTAATCCACACCGATTCAAGATGGTGGGCGTGTAAACTTTTGAGGCCCACGTGGGCTAACTTGTGTACTGCTTAACCGATTTGAACCAAATTTGCTACAGCTGTAGGGACACATAGAGATGCCTAATGGTGTGGTGTTTGATGATTTCATCCACTCCAATTCAAAATGGCAGCCAGTTGAACATCTGAGGGCTAATTTGTGCTAATTTGTGTACTGTCTAACCCATTTGAACCAAATTACGTACAGTTGTAATGAGTGACAAACAGGGACACCTCAGTGGCATAGTTTGTGATGATGTCATCCACACCGATTCAAGATGGCAGATGCATAAGCTTTGGAAGCACAAGTGGGCTAACTTGTGAACTGCTTAACCGATTTGAACCAAATTTGCTACAGCTGTAGGGACACATAGGGACACCTCAATGGAATAGATTGTGACAATGTCATCCAACCCAATTCAAGATGGCAGACATGTAAACTTTTGAGGTGCAAGTGCACTAACTTGTGAACCAATTTGAACCAAACTTCCCACAGCTCTATGGACACATAGTGATGCCCCAGTGGTGTAGTTTGTAATGATGTAATCCACCCTGATCCAAGATGGTGGATGCTTGAACATTTGAGGTGCAAGAGATCTAGCTTATGGACCTTGATTTGAACTAATTTTAGTCCAGTTGTATTGACAGTAAAAAGGAAAGTATGCAGATTAGTTCTTACTAGAACAACTTGTCTAAAAATATGTCTTTGTCAAATAAGCTGCACAATGCCTCTGGATAAGTATGTGAGTTGGAATAAATTTTAAGCATTCCCACTTGTAAGTTATGGTAGATGTGAAGCAACTATATAAAAGTGAAATAAAAGTGATTGTGTTGAATGGTGAGCATTATTTTCATGAAAGACCTCAACTGTGCCTCCTGTAGTAATGGTTCTATGACAAAATAATGTTTGAATAGTTTGCTAAATACTCTCTTTAGTGGGCAGAAGTTCCAGGGGCAGTTCTATGGGAGTTTAGTTTTTTTTGGATGACAGAGCTCTGTGTTGTATTATATCCAGTAATCTTTTGTATTTTGTTGTTTTGGATGTTTGTGCCAATGGGGATCCTGTAGAGAGTGTAGAGGAGGAGTCAGAAATAAAAGTGAAAAGAGAGGGAGAAAAATTGAGTTGTTTCTGAATAAAGCCAACATAAGATTGCTTTGAGTTTGAGTGAAGCAGCTACAAAACACTCTGGAAGTGTATGGTAATATTTGATCTGTAAGCTGTGCTTTTGGAGTGTTAAAGGACTCTGCTTTTATAGTGATTCCCATTGCTTGGCAAGGAACCCCTAGGTGCATTTCCATCAAGAAGTCAGAAAAGCTCCAGTCAAATTGCCTCTAGTGAAGTGGACCTTTTGTCAGAGTTTTCCCATCTTGCCTTGCATGCATCTTGGGATGCCAGGCCCAAATCTGTCCCAGCAGGAAGCTGCATGGGGTGGTGGAGAGCAGAAGGACCAGCTCTCCTCTTTCTTAATGCTCCTGCTTCCCGTGGCACCAAGCCAGTGCTCAAACTGCAGTTCATGCACACCTGTACCCATCATTGCTGACCTGCTCCTGGATTGGCAAGCCTTTTTTATTCTTAGCTTTTTATTGCAGTTCTTTACAGTCTGTGGCCATTAGTTGTTCATCGGTCTTTAGCCACTCCAGACTCAGCATTTTGTAGCTGGACTTCTGAGTTAGCTTTGGCCCCTTGTAGATGTTGCTCTTACCTCCTGACATGCAGCAGCTGTATTCCTATCATGTGTGATTTGGGCCTCAGACTAAGAAAGACATAGAACATGCTCACCTCTTAGTCCTCTTGAAATCCCAACAACATGATGGTTTGTTTACTTATTTTGTTGTGTAGTTGTGTGCATATTGTTTTACAGAGTAACATAAGCAAATAATATGCCCTTCAATTTAGACTCCAGGAAGGGGAGAAGCAAGGATAACACAGGAAAACTGGGGGCAAATGCAGTTATGCAAACTGTGTGTCCATTGAGGATGAAGGTTAAGAGGCTAGGGCAAGGGCTTCACAGAGGAGGTGATCTGGAGCTGGGGTTTAAAGGTGGCACCATATGACCTTGTGAGCTGGGCTGCATGTATGGATCTTTCGTACAAAATCAGCACTCCTCCGCACAAATCACATTATTGACATGTGTGTTCCTGTGGTATAGGATCATACAGTGCAGAAGCAACAGCCATGATGTTGGGAGTGCTTGTGAAGGGCATCTGAGAGAGCTTTTGTTCTGGAAGGAACAGATGCTCCTGTGATTCATGACAGAGCATTGGAACCTAGTGAAACCATAATCCTGTATAGATGTTGAAGCCCTTGGTTAAGGGTTAATAGCTGCGTCTTTGTGTGACCACTAAATCGGACAATGGAGGACAGAGTCCAGATACTCAGTGGGTTTGTTCTTAATTGAATTGCAAACAAAGCAGCTTTTCATGAGAAGTGCCTCACTTGCTATACTGCTTCTGGTGTACTGGGATAAGTGAACAAAAACAGCTTGCTTTGGGGCTTTGAACATCTAATTCTCTGTTGCTCTCTCACTTTAGTTTGTGTTTTTTACAGTGATCAAACTGTCAGAACAGCAGGTCATTCCCACTTATCTAAGTAGTCCGTTTCCTCCTCTAGGTTAAAATTCCAAAAATCGGGAACTTGTTAGAGCTCTGGTGTCATTTTCTTAAAGCACCTTAAGGAGCCAGAATACTTTGAAATAGAGGGCAAAGGCCATTTTAAAAAGTTGTTTACTAGCAATTTTGTTGTTGTCAGGATAATAGTTCTGGGAGGAGGATATGTGTATTGCAAAGACTCTTAGTGCAATACCTCTCTGAATGGTCTAAATACATCCTCTAGGGGTGTGCATGAATCAAAATCTGCAATTCAATTTGAGATCGAATCGCAAACCCACCCACCCCCAAATGATTTGTTGAAATCAGGGGGCTTGGCCGGCTACCTCAACGAATTAGTCCCAAATTGATTTGGGCAATTTATGTGCCATTTTGAGGGCCATTTTGCTGGGAAAACGGGCCTCAAAATTGTGCTTTTCCCACAAGGAGAACTGGTCAACGAACTGGGGAATCGGCAGATAGAATAGTCCTTCGCTCCAGACTTAACACGTCGGACCACCTCTTCTGAGGTGGGCTGACGCACGAAGTCCAAAACAGAGGGCTGGTTTACCCACCAATCCCAATTGGTAGACCAGCTTTCCCCGGGAAAAGCGCCATTTTGAGGCCCGTTTTCCCAGCAAAATGGCCCTCAAAATGGCACATGAATTACTCAAATCAATTTGGGATTAAGTGGGGGTGATTCTCCTCAATCCTGAATCAGGCCCTTTCTTTTGAGGATGATTCGATTTGGAGTTGAATTTGTGAATTGCCCCCAATTCAGCCCAAATTGATTTGATGGCAAATCAAATTGCACACCCCTAGCATACTCCCTCTCCTGCCCCTCACCCAACCAGTGTTCCCTCTAAGGAGTGTGCACATACCTGCACTCACAAGTTTTTTTATGTCCACTTAGTTAATTTTAGATGCCGCTCAGGTTGAATCAGGAAGGCCCCATTATGAATGCATAAGTGCACATACTGCCTTGATACTCCTGCCCAGAATAAAACTCATTCTGCACACACATTTTTTAAAAATAGAGAGAACACTGCACCCCAACCCCTTATTTCTGTCAGGGCATGATCACAAAGTGCCATAGGTGGGGTGCATATTTTGCCCTCACCATTACTGGTCCCCCAAGTGTAGTGCTTTACTTTCCCCTCTTATATCAGTGGCAATAGCTGTTTGCTTGTGTGAAAGAAATTAAAGGGGTACATGCGATGGAATATATGCCTGCTCCATTCCCCTGGTGATGCCTGCAGATGAAAGTTGAGCCTGAAGCTATCTGCATTGCCCTGCCTCTTCATCTCCATAGCTTGATCTTGGATTTTGTATTTTGGTCACTCTAGAGCGGGGATGCTCAATGTTGGGTCTCCAGATGTTTTTGGACTTCAACTCCCATAATCCCAACCAAAGGCCACTAGGGATTATGGGAGTTTAAGTCCAATAACATCCAGGGACCCAACATTGAGAATCCCTGCTCCAGAGCAGGGCTGCATAACTTTGGCCCTTCTGCAGATGTTGGACTACAACTCCCATCGTCCCTGACTGGCCACTGTGGCTGGGTGTTATAGGAATTGTAGTCCAAAAATAGCCAGAGGGTCAAAGTTGTGCAGCCCTGACCAAGAGTGTGACAGAATGTTAGGATCAGGCTTTTAGCGATATATAATCTCCATTTCTTCTGAAAAGCCAGAGTGGTGTACATATGTTTATCAGATGGTCTCGCAGCAAGAGACACTGTTTTAAGTTCTGCCATAGAAGAAAGGCAGATAAAAGGCATCTCTTTCTTAAGCACCTGAAAAGAAGTTACTGTTCAGATATGGAATACTACAAAACTAGTGTATGATGCAACACACACACACACACACACACACACACACCAATTTCTATTATCTTTCCACCTCTTTTTGAGGTGGAAGGATTTCTGGAATCGGGCACAGATGAAGAAAAATATCTGTAACTTATCTGATATAATATATCTGTAAAATATATCTGAGACTAAGAACTGGTGGGCTGTGGGCAGAATCTGACTTGCAGAAGGCTGTCAGCTGTCCCTTGGCAGAGCATTATCTCCTCCACCCTGTGAAGTAGTTTTAGCAGGTAGGGACAGGGAGAGGAATGGCCCATCAACTCTGTGCAGGATTGGCCAATCCAGTATAGGTAAAAGCTTTTCTGTTTGAACTGTACTGTGTAGTTTCTTTTGGGATAGCTAAGAAATACTGCTGATATTATCCAAACTATGTTAGGAATCTAAGGAGCCCTGAATCACAGCATTGTTTGCAAGTTTTGTTGTCCCAGGTGTTTCACATAAGTGTCTGGAATTGTGCTTCCAGAATTGATGCAAGTTTAGCTTCTAATCTTATTATTATTTACAATATTTATATCTTGTCCCTCCAATACAATACTGCTTAGGGAGGCTCACAACAGTAAAAGTAATATAAAGTTTACCACAAACAACAGTGTGTCTCCAAAGATGCTATATTTCAGTTTTGAAAATTGATGAATGGAAAGAGCCAGGAAATTGTTGGAAAGATGCATCTCAGTTATACTGGAATGTCACTATTGCTTATTTCAAGGGGTGGGGGGATAAAACAGAAGGGTCTGCTGTTTAGCTATATTGAATATTAAATTACAGAAAACACTAGTTGTGGTTCCTTTTTTGTGTTGATCAGAAATTTGGGGAAGATTGGCTTTGTGTTAATGCCAGTTGGAAATATCTGTGGCATGCTTCTAACTTGAGCTATCTGCCCAGGAATAAATTCCAGAATCTGTGTTGCCACACAGAAAATATGTATTTTAAATGAGGCAAATGTTGCCAGTCTAATTTGCTGGTCAGCTCAAAATGATATGACTGCAAATCCGGAGAATTGGGGAATGCATCTCTCAACAAGTGGATGATTTACAGCTGTCTGCTGTATTTACCTGAATCCAAGACTAGGTTTCCCCCAAAATTATTTAAGATTAGAAATTGGGGGCCATCTTAAATTCAGAATCCTGTTCTTTTCAAGTAAATGCAGGTATAATCTGTATTTAAACTGTTTTTAAGGGGGTTGTCTTAAATTCAATCACCTTCCATTTGGGTATATCATATATCATCTGTCCAGGTGGTGAGAAGAACCTTGCCACCTCCATTCCATATTTTTTTTTTAAAATGTTATTTATTCTACAAAATTCCTATTTAGAAAAAGTTAAAATATTGATTACTGGCAATAGAAGCGATAGGTTTCTGTGTGTTTTGTCCTTCAGGGAAGTGGAGACAAGGGCTAGACAATGGACATAGAAAGCTGCCACATACTGAGTCAGACCATTGGTCCATCTAGCTCAGTATTGTCCACACAGACCGGCAGCGGCTTCTTCAGGGTTACAGATAAGAATCTCTCTCAGCCCTATCTTGGAGAAGCCAGGGAAGAAACTTGGAACCTTCTGCTCTTCCCAGAGCGGCTCCATCCCCTGATGGGAATATCTTACAGTGCTCACACATCAAGTCTCCCATTCAAATGCAACCAGGGTGGACCCTGCTTAGCTAAGGGGACAAGTCATGCTTACTACCACAATACCAGCTCTCCTCTCAAGACCTTTCGAGTGGTGCTTCCCTCCCTCTGACTCTCTTCCTAAGCTCTCTCATGGTTCTCCCCAGACTCTCTTTCATCATGATGTTTAGAAGAAGAAGAAGAAGATGAAGAAGAAGAAGATGATGATGATGATGATGATTTTTACATTTATATCCCGCTCTTCCTCCAAGGAGCCCAGAGCAGTGTACTACATACTTGAGTTTCTCTTTCACAACAACCCTGTGAAGTAGGTTAGGCTGCGAGAGAAGTGACTGGCCCAGAGTCACCCAGCTAGTTTCATGGCTGAATGGGGATTTGAACTCGGGTCTCCCCGGTTCCAGTCCACGCTGGCTCTCAGTGTGATATAGTGGTTAAGATTGGTTAAGACCTTGTTTGGGAAGGTTTTTAGGCTCATGTAGGCAGATGGAAACTGATTCTACTACATTTTCTGACCATTTTAAGCATTGGCTTTCTATTTTGTTGGTTTGATTTATACTGTTAGTGTGTCTGTGTGTAGTATAATTTTATACATTTTTAGCCCCTTTGAGAGCCCCTTGGACTGAGCATGCAGGATACACAGTAGATTTCTTGGTAGAGGAAGGAGGCATTTTCCATCGTTCAAGGCTGCCCTTCCTACATGATGGGAGGATGGGAAATCTTGCTTACTTACTCATCACTTCAGAGAGAGGACCTGCCTCGTGTCAAGGGAGCAGGGTTTTGGTTGAGCTCTTCAGAGCTCAGTGATTCAGTTTGAGAAGTGGAGGCTTGCTGCATTTTTCTTTCTTTCCCTCCCTTGACACAAGGCTCAGACACCTTCACAGGGGAGGAGGGAGAATGTTTCAGTAGCATCCCAGGCGGCTTTGTTCCCCTCCCCATATGCTGCTTTTCCCCGCTGAACAAGACCAGAGTAGGGATGGAGTAATAAGACTGCTTTAGAATGCACTTTCTTACCACCATCTTCCTGCCACCAGTACCTCAGGCATGTCACTACATCTTTAAACAGCTGCCTTTTCCACACTTTGCCCAACTTAGCCTTCTTCCGTGAGCCAGGCTGGCTGAATCAGGGCCATGTGCTGGTGTACCAAACAGGCACCTCAAGGTATCACTTCCTCTTCTATTGCCTTGCTTTTGCTCAGAGGTGACTAACAGGGTTGGGGCTTTTAGGTACCACTTCCAAAATAGTGATTTCTGCAGTATTAGCCATGTTAGCAAATCAGCGCAAAAGTGACAGGTGTGCCCCTGCTTTTTCCAGATCCAGTATGTAAGGTGAGGAGCTCCTCCTTGGGGCTGGCCCTGCCGCTTCCTATGTGAAGGTGGCGGGGGAGGAAGTTCTGAAGGATGGAGAATGCCCACTTCCATTCTTTAGAACAGGAATTTGCAATAAGAAATTCCTGCTTTTTATTTATTTTTTAATTATTATTTTTTACATTTATATCCCACTCTTCCTCCAAAGAGCTCAGAGCTGTGCACAACATACTTAAGTTTCTCTTTCACAACAACCCTGTGAAGTAGGTTAGGCTGAGAGATGCGTGACTGGCCCAGAGTCACCCAGCTAGTATCATGGCCGAATGGGGATTTGAACTCAGGTCTCCCCAGTCCTAGTCCAGCACTCTAACCACTACACCACGCTGGCTCTTTTAAAATGAATACATAAAAATGGTGTGTGTGTTTCACCCTAATACTGATGTTAACTTGTTCTGGACTCTATATTAACAAATGCCTGACTCAAAACTGTCCAGAACATGCAGGTGTGGGGGCAGAGAGTTAAAGATGTTTTTTATATTTTAGTAAGCCACACTAAGACAATGGCTTCTTGGTTTCTGAAAGCAAGGTTAACCTCAAATGGCTTGCTACTGACTTGCTACTACTTTGAGGCCCCAACATTCCAGAGATTTGCATTCATTTTTGTTTTCTTTTAAGTTTGTATTTAAAGTTTGATATTGGCACTTCAGTGGAGCCCCTAGGGGGTTTTCTATGACCTCCTCACAAGAGAGATTCCACTTCTAAGAATATTGGATTTTGCTGCAGGTGACCATGCAAGGAAATGGAAGTGATTGCTTTCTCCATTATACAGGCTGTGGCCTGCCCAAGCTTAATCTGAAAGCTTTTGTTAGGGTCCTCTGCTGGTCCAGTGCCTTTGAGCAACTGGGCTGCCTTGCTGGACAGGACTCTAAATCAAGTCATGTGGTTAATTATTAATCCATTTGATATTTGTGAGAATCAGTGTATAGCTGGCCCCATGGAGGCTTTCATGCATACATATACAGATCTGACTCATTACTTGATGGCACCATTCTGATACTCAGCCAGTCATCTAGTTCCATTGGGAAACACTGAGTTTGGAGTGTGGTATAGGGATATAAAATATCTGTAGGGGGGAAATGGCAGTCCCCAAATAGCAAAGCAAAACCAGTTTGGTGAGAAAGCAGCAAAGCAAGAGGTCTTGAGACAGTTCTTTAGTATTGAAGAAGTACAAGGATTTATTTAAAGAAAAAGTTACAAACAAATGTGAAAAAGCCTACAGCGTAATTTCAGCCTGCAGCTGAGAGCTGATGTTGCCAGAGTCCTAGCTCCAACAATATCTATCTATGGTGTTTCCCTGCAATGGCTGGCTCACACTTGTAAGTTGCCACTTGATGTCGAAGTTGTCAAGTGCGAACTAATCCTGAAAGAAATTAATAAAGGGTCAAACTCTGTAAAGAATTTAGTGCTTTTAATTTCTGAGCATGTATTATATAGTTATTTTATTTGCCTTCATTTGCTTTTTGGATTTGTATCAGGTGTTCACTTTGTGTAGAAGTGAATGCATGGTAGGGGAAAATTGAGGGTTATGCTTACTGGCCATGATTTGTATTAATAAATGAAGAGTGTGTATTGTATTTAGGAAACTTATACATGTGTAGGGTCCTGTGAATGTGGTACCTTGAACACCTGGAGGCTGAGCAGGGCATTTTAAAACTAATATTTGTGTGTCCAAATGGATACCCAGCCCTAGCTAGTAGACACCCAGTAAACCTGATTTGGACACATCAGTAAAGTAATGAAATTGGAAAAAAATAATTTGAGACATCTTCCTTCTAGCGGTTCCTGAAAGGGCCAGTGGCCAGCACCCGTGTGTGTGTGTGTGTGTGTGTGTGTGTGTGTGTGTGTGTGTGTGAGAGAGAGAGAGAGAGCGCCTCGCCAACTGTTTTGAGTCTCAACCCTCAGACGTGCACATTCTTTTTCTCCCTCCTTTCACTAGTCTGTATTCCTTCCTTTCACCTCTTTCTCTCCCTTCTTTGCTCCTTCTCTTTCTCTCCTTCTTTCACGTTACTTGTCTCCCCCTTCTCCCTCCCTCCCACTTTTCTTTTCTTTTCTTTTTAATTTCACTTATCTGTCTTTCTCCATGTATGGACGCTTGGCAGGGAAGTTGTGCTAGAATAATTTAGGTGCTCTACAAACAGTCATCTTAAGTGGCTCAGTGGGAAAATGATTGACTAACAAGCAGAAGGTTGCCAGTTCAAATCTCCGCTGGTACTATATTGGGCAGCAGCAATAGAGGAAGCTGCTGAAAGGCATCATCTCATACTGCACGGCAGATGGCAATGTTAAACCCCTCCTGTATTCTACCAAAGACAACCACAGGGCTCTGTGGGCTCCAGGAGTCAAAATCTGCTTGATGGCACACTTTACCTTTACCTTACAAATGACAACTGCTTTTACAATATGTAGAAAATCTGTATACCAGGGGGCCCTATAATGCCATTAGGTCCAGACCCTGAAATAACCTAACTGCACCACTGCATCCACAAGCCTGCCTGCCAGCCTGGTTCCTTCACTCCCCAGCACTGGAAAAGGGCTGGCGCGCATGGGACCAGGGCTAGGGATGTTGCCCACTCACCCTCACTGGTGCTGGCAAAGCCAGCAAGGACTAGTCATTAGACCTTGTCAGCTTTACCAGCTCCAACAGGGGCAAGTGGGTGAATGGTAGGCCAACTCTTTACTGGCACCAGGGAAGAGGCAGGTGGGCAATGGTGGGAACTGCCAAAAAACACCCGTCATCCCGAGTCTCCTCTAAAATGTATTGTTAGATTTTTATACTGCTTCTCGTGATCAACAGTCTCAAGGCGTTTTTTTGGTGGTGCCAATGGCACCAAAAAAGAAAGAAAAAGTTCCCTAATGAAACATTCACCTGTACAGACCTTGCTACACCTCTGTTCTGAGCAAAATCTATGTCTGTATTTACTGATATATCAGGTTCTCTATATCTTCATTTTTCTCTCTGCAAGAATTTTGTCACAGCTAGACATGTTTTAGGAGAAAAACAGAAAAAAGAGCCCCACCACATTGTGGGGCAACAGTGGACATTTAACGTTTCTTTTAAAGATGATGTGAGGCTGAGGCAGGGGATGCAGGTGTTATTCTGGACCAGCTCCCTCCTGCCACACCTTCATTTCTATCAAACATGAATGTCTGCAGAATCTACTATAGGTAATTGAACCAATTGCAGTTACAAGCATATGGACTGTTAAAAGAAAGTTTCTTCATTTAATTGTTTCAGAACCTCGAGGTTACATGGAAGGCCTCAACCACTCCATTGTGATGTCTGACAGCCCCACAGGTCCAGATTCGAAATTGTTGCGGACTGACATGCAGACAAATCCTTCCTGCCAGAGGCCTTTTGCAGCTACTTGCACAGTTTCAAATAATAGCCCTGTTCCGAGAGGAGAAAGGTAAGAAAGCTCCAGGCTGGTTGGGGTATATGTGTGTGTATTCCATGTTTCTTTGTATCTTGACATTCCTCCAAGGAGCCCAAGATGCATATACATGCCCCCGCTCTTTTATTCTCACAACCCTGTGAGCTAGGTTAATGTGAGAGACTGTGACAGTAGGCAGGATCCAGATTAAGTTAGTCATGACTAACCACCTTTAAAATAAATGACATGACTAACTTAGGTCTCATTCATTTTAATGGGATTTAGTCTGAATCCTGCCTCATGACTTTTCGTTTTAAAACTAGCCACAAACTTTTTCTGGTTGAAGAATGCTGCATTTCAGCATGTATTCTGGAATTTGTTCACTGCCTTGCGCGATTACTGTTGATAGCCCTTAAGGCCGGTTATAATCTCTGTTCACAGCTAATTGGGTTCTTTCAAAAACTAGCAGTTTTGTACAACCTTTCCTTTGACTGGTAGTAACTGGCCCAGATGTTAAGCCTTTAATCAACACACAAATGCCTTTTGATTCCTCTGTCTCTTTCACCTTCTCTCTTCCTGTTCAGACAAAATCAGTGGCCACTGCACATGTGAAAGCCAGTCCCGATGGTGTTGTGCAACAATGGAAGTAGCACTGCAGAAGTGCCCACACACTGTTTGAAGTAGTTGCACAACTGCGCTCTTGTGCAACACCGCCTGGGGCTAGCTTTCACATGCGCAGCAATTCCGGCAGGTCAAAAATGCCAGCATTGCCTTGCACAAAATGTTAGCCACTGGTTTTTATTTGAACAGGGAGGATATGAGGATAACTTTCCTCAATTCGTTCACAGAAATGACAGTGTTTGTGTGAAGAAGAAGGTGCTGTAACCATGATTGCAGGCGTTCTGTGATCGGCGACCTTGGACGATCCAGGCTGCTGATCATGGAACACATGCCATCATGGTTACAGCATTTCCGTCTTCACTCAAACACTGCCATTTCTGTGAACAGCGAGATGAGGAAAGTTACTGCTATGCAGGGGCAGGACTTCTGACTCTCTTTGGGCAGTTGTTAGCGTGTTCATCAGCCTTCTTTTGAATGCCTGAACCAAGGCTTAAGTCAGTACAACATGGATGGTTATCTGGCCATCACTGGTTATTCTTGGAAATCCTAGTATCCCTAAGACAAGAAGTTAAGAAAATATGCCAAAAGTTGCAATGCACACCTAAAAATATAAATTGTGAATGCGAAAAATATGTTTGCAAACAGATGTATCATATAGGTACACTTGTCAAGGATCTGGCATTGTCTGCAATTTGCTGCTGAATGTGCTCTTAGTGGCAAATCCAAGTTTGCTGCCATATAATTTGTGAAATGGCCTCCTACCACAGTTTGCTAGATATCAACTAAAGCAGGGCACTGTGTATTCAGTCATTTTATAGCATGTGAATGGAATGACCGGGTTTTGATTTTTGTTCTTTCAAAACAGTCCTCATTCAAGTGAACACACTTGGCAACAAAATGGTTCTAAATCCTCCTTCACACCCCAGTTTTCAAGAGTGAGCAACAGCAGACCTGCAGGAAGTTACCTCATATCTCCAGAGTTTTTTACTCCTGTCCAAGATGGCTCACTCTTCCAGACCAAGGGACTCCAAGCTGGGTCATTGAACAGCCAAGATAATGCATCCACTGGGCAACAGCGGGATCTTGCGGTGTCTACCAGTGTCCGTACTTGCTTTAATTATGGTGGGACCAACAGTAATCAGCCACTGGAGGAGAAACCAGCTGCTTTAATGGCAAATGCAAATGGATCCCCCAAAACTATAAGATCACCAGTGGACAGCAGCTTTTTGCCACACAGCTTTCTTGCATCAACTTCTGGACACAACATCCAGAACAGTCCAAATCAACAACAGGGAATAAACATGCACCCTCAACCCCCTCTTCCAGAGAAGAAGAGGACTTCAGAGGGAGAACGGTCTTTTGGCTCTGTCTCACCTTCGTCAAGTGGCTTCTCCAGCCCACATAGTGGAAGCACAATCAGCATCCCATTTCCGAATGTTCTTCCAGATTTTTCTAAAGTTCTCAGCACTTCCCCATTGCCAGGTATGCTTTCTGTCCAGAGAGAGTAATTCCAAAAGAGCTTTTGCATGAACTTGTTGCAGGAACACTAATTAAAAATACTTCTGTTGGATCTTAAGAATTAAAAAGATAGATTGTTGGATGTGTTTTTGTAGGCCACAGTCCACATCCAATGAAACACTGATGAAATAGGCTGTTTCAACAAATAACTTGCATTTCCTCTTTCTCTGCTTCTTAAATTTCCAAACTGGCCCATGGCTACAGATATCTGTTTAAACATACACTGGCAATGTTAGGAACAAGAATGAAAATAAAGATTTATGTGCTCATTTTGGCCCAATTATCACTGAGGTGGTAAACCTTTGTCTGGCTTATACTGCTGCAGATTGTGCTCACATGACAAAATATTCTTCCACACCCAAATGAACTAGCATGTGAGGCACAAGGGTTCTAGCCTAGCCTGCCTTGTCATGCTAATTTTCTGTGTATAGGAGTCATTTTCCTGTGTGGGAGCATTCCATCATGTGAGCCCCCATCTGCCACCTGAAGTGGTTCAGTCCAGGCACAGGTGTATCATCTCAGTGAAAAGCAGGTTTGTGATGTTCAGCTTTAGGGATTCTATCCATATATCAACAATTTTCGAGGGTTGACCTGATAATTTAGAAGAACAATATTGTAAAATAAGTGTGACTTGTCCTCCAGACAATTTATATCTGCCACATTCAGAAGAATCCTTTTGTCAGTGCTAATGATAATTATGCATATTCTATTTCTTGCATGCAACAAGAATTATGCAGCCTAGCTAGGAACACTGCTCCTTGTGCTGTATTTCTGACATGACAAACAGTGCTGAAACAATTTCTTGAAGATAACAATCTCAAAACTGTGGTTCACTCACTAGTAACTTTTCAGCTTGACTACAGCAATGCGCTGTACATAGGGCTGCCTTTATATGTTGTTTGGAAACTTCAGTTAGTTCAAGTTGCAGCAGCCAAATTGATCTCTGAGGTTTCTTGGAGAGACCCTGCAGCTGTTTTAAAATGGCTGCACTGGCTGCTGGTATGTTTCTAGGCAAAATACTAAAGTGCTTGTAATTACCTTTTAAAGTCCTAAACAGTTTAGGACCACGTTACCTGGAAAAGCATGTTCTTCAGTATGATCCCCACTGCACTTTAAGGAGGAGAGATCATCATCATACTTTATTTATGGTCTTTGGCCAAAAGATAAATAAAAATCTTTACGTACTTAAAAAGAAAAATATTAATAGAAAATCAGTTACACATAAATAGATAATGGCTTTAGAATAATAATAATTACACATAAAAATACAATAAAATAACGGCATTGGAAAGGCGTAAGTGTATATACATAATTTAAAATTAACACTAAGAAACCCAAAACTTTATTCTATTTTTTTGACGTTCTTAATCTGGTGACCACATAACAAAATTTAGCTACAACATATGAAATAGTTGCATCTTTATCTGCTAATAAATATGCTACAACAAGATCCTCAGGTTGTCCCCTCATATCTTTTATCAGTGGGCTGATTAATTGAGATCTCAAGTTTTGATATATTGAACACTTTAAAAGTATGTGGGCCATGGTTTCAATCTCCTCTCCACAGGGGCATTTCCGTTCTTCATATAATAGTTTCAAATATTTCCCATAAAGCACTGCAGATGGGAAAGCATTGAACCTGGCCCTGGAAAAGGCCCATCTGAATTTACTCAAGGTGATCGTAAATAAATACGTTGCTGGGACAAGATCTGTCTTATCATATACTTGTTTATAAAAAGGTGGTAAACAAGCCTTCTCTTCCTGAATGTCTATGTCAACCAATCTCTGTCATACTAAACTGCGGGCTGTATTCTCAACACTCTCTAGTAATAGAGTGGGTGATAGGCCGCATTGGCAAAGTTTATCTATCGTTTTGCAGGACCAAGATGCCTGAGGCTCATCCACAAGAAGCTTTGGAATTAGCCCTAACAGATGCAGATTAAAATATCCTTAGGAGCCAAGCCCTGGTTTCCAATTTGAGTATGCCTGTCTCCATGCGTATCACCAAATTGGAAACGCAGTTGGAGACACCAAATATAGTTCTTTAAAAAACAGTTTGAATTTTTTCCAAATCTTTAAAGTTGGTATATGGTCCCTATTGTGTCCCATAAAGGAGTTGGGGAATCATTTTAGCCTTATAAAGTTTAATGGCAGTGGGAATGTTGTCATCTTTTGCTGCCACCAGCACACCTGGCAGTGACTCGGGATCAGGCCTTCGCTAGCTGCTCCTGGGCTCTGGAATGCACACTCTATGGATATTGGAGGCTTAAGAATTTTAGCAATCTTTTAAAAAGCCCCAAAACATATATTTTTAGCTTGGCCTTTAGTGAGTACTGAAATGATTTTAAACTGGTTTTAATTTTGTTTTAATTAGTTATTTATTTATATGTTTTTATATTTGTGAACCTCCTAGAGCCATCTGGGTGAGGCAGTATAAACATTTAATTAATAAATAAACAGAACTGTCCACCTCTATCCCTGCCTTGTATACACATCGACAGAAATAATTAGCTGTGATTTTTTATTTTTTTACTCGATAGCCCATCCACTCAAGGTGTTACACAGTTAAAGAAATCTTAGTTAATTCTTAATTTATTACTCAGTTTATTAAATCTACATGGGAACAAAAAAAAAAGCATTACTACTGTACTTTGTTTCTTAAATTATCATGTGCATACGAAAGGCGATAACTTTGAAGATTGATTATTTCTTAAGCCTAAACAGAAGAAAAATGTAGTGTGCAATGTAAGAAACATAGAATTAATAACTTCCTGCTCATCCTCCTACAGGGAGGCACCATAGCTCAGTGATAGATCATCTGCTTTGCATGCAGAAGGCCCCAGGTTCAATCCTTGACATCTCCTGGTAGGGCTAGATGCTATATGAAACCCTGGAGAGCCACAGTCAGTCAGTGTGCCTCAGACAATACTGAGCTAGATGGACCAATGGTCTCACTCGTTAGAAGACCGTGTCCTGTGTAAAGGGTTACAATCCCTATTTGACTTTCTAGAAAATATTAGATCTGTTCAATGATTAATAATCCATGGATAATGTGTGACCAGTGTTCTTAATCATACAGAGACAATCTCCCCAAATGCTGCGTTTGTCTCTTCAGACAAATGCTGTACGTCTGCACTTGTGAGGGAAGGGGGAGTGTGTTCGCCTGGGGATGGGGATTACTTCTATACATGCAAAAGTATAAAATGAGAATGAAGTTGTGGAATGGGCTGTACCATCTTAGACTGTAGAGGGCATAACAGTCTCCTGTGCTCCTGTCTCATCTAAGACAATAAACAAAATTCTTAACACCTCTCTCCCCCACCCCACCCCCATCCCCGGTCAGGGGAAAAGTTTGTAGCCTAACACTTTTTGCTGTTCTGGATTTTTAATCATTATCAGGGAGCTTTTTAACAGAGAATACTCAAAGCTATGACACATCCCACCCTCCCCCAACACAGTCAATTAGAGATGTGCACAAACTGGTTCGCAGGCCATGTTGGAGGCCTGCAAACCGGTTTGCTTCTCCGGCGGTCCGATGAACCGCCAGCGGGGGGAGGGGGTGTTGCTTTAAGGGTGTGTGGGGGGGGTTGTACTTACCCCTTCCACCGCTTTTCCCCCTCCGGCACTCCAGTTTTTGGCAAAATCTTCAGGGCAGCAGCATTCTTCCCTGCTGCCCCTGCCCCCTTGTTGTTCTCCAAACCTGGAAGTAACATGGGCGCATGCGCCCGCTGCTGCCGCCGTGCGTGTCATGCACATCACTATGATGTGCGCAACGGCGGGCACATGTGCCTGTGTTAAAGTAACACCACCACCCCCTGGCGTAGGACCGCACCTCCACGGTCCGTGCACATCATTTCAGTCAGTCAGTCTGAAACTGGTGAAGTTCATTTTACCTCAGCATTCTGCCCTTTGCCACATCCTCATGTACAAGTAACAGGCTGTTTAGAAATCTACCCTAACCTATGGCAGTTATTGTGTGTTTTGACTTGGTTGTTGTCCTCTCTTCCTTTGGTTTCTCAGAAAATGCAAGTGATAAGCACGTGACAGTCAAGTTTGTCCAAGACACATCCAAGTTCTGGTACAAACCGGAGATTTCAAGAGAGCAAGGTATGCCATTTGACACCTTCCACAGCATGCATGCAAGTAGCTCAGTAACTCCTTATATTTATGCATGAATATTCAGTTTACCCTAACTTAGAGGTTCAGGCTGGTTGCATAATGTTTCAGTTTTTATACAGATAATGAGAAATCTATCTGTCCCTGATAGAACTGCTATCTAGGATGGAAGCAGCATTTTAAAGAGAGAAAGCACACACTTGGCGAGAAGTATAACTGGAAAAAAGTAGAAGCCCCTGTGTTTTTCCTTGCCTAAGGAAATATTTAAACAGTATGTGGAACACACAATATTTGGCTCTTATCTAGTCATCCAAAGACTAGCTCAAGAGGTAGGGGAGCACCATGGCTAGAAGACAGCTATGAACTGGAAGCTTGCCAGTTCAGATTTAATCTCTGCTATGGTTTGTTAGGGGGCCCTGGGCAAACCACGCTCTTTCAGTTCAGAAATATGAAGATAACAATCTTCAGTATTACTTAAATAATGTGTGTGAAATGTTTTGAATTGTCTAAATGTTAAGAAGTGTTGTTTTTCTTACAACCAGAATCAGAGTCCATTTTTACCTTTGCTGTTTGCTAGGAAACTGCCTAGAAATGCAGATTTGGCACAGGGAGTTTTTCCATCTCTCTGAGTGTCATTTTGTGTTACTTTTTCTTTTCTTTTTTCTTTTTGGTATCTCTGAGTACAGTGTGTATATGCTTCAAAGATGGCCCCTTTCCATTTCCTGATCCTCATTTAGCATCTTCAGACTATACTTCCTCAATCCTGCCCCACCCCATAAACTTTATGAGCCACCTCTCTGGCCCCCCTCACCACACATAAATACCGCTCCCAGATTTAATAGAATTTTGTTAGAATTTCCTTTTATACGCAGTAAAAAGGAGGTCTACAAAAGAGATTAGCTCCCAGATTTCTAGATATAATGTTTGTTTGAGCACTGGATACTCTTTACTACATGGTCCAGAGTCCATGTGTATTGGTTCTGAAGAATGAACAGGCAGGCCTTATAATAGCAATAGCACTTACATTTATATACCGCTTTATAGCCGGAGCTCTCTAAGCGGTTTACAATGATTTAGCGTATTGCCCCCAACATTCTGGGTACTCATTTTACCGACCTCGGAAGGATGGAAGGCTGAGTCAGCCTTGAGCCCCTGGTCAGGATCGAACTTGTAACCTTCTGGTTACAGGGCGGCAGTTTTACCACTGTGCCACCAGGGGCTCTTGCTAAGTAGTATGTTCCATAAGTAGTATAAGTAGTATGTTCCATAAGTAGTATGTTCCAGATGAAAGGTATCTTAGCATTTGTCAAGCTTACTTATCTAGCACTAAGAGATGCCTTAGGATACTTTAGAACTTGGCTCAAAAATGTTGAAATATGTATACAGTGGTCCCTCGACTTACGTAAATAATCCATTCCGAACGCACGTTCGGAGGTCGAAATTTTCGTAAGTCGAGGAGCGCACCACGGAAGTCTCAAAGCACTCGTAATTCGAGGAAGCCGCATCTAAACATTCGTAGGTCGAGTAAGCAACTACTTCTGGTAAGCAACTACTTCCGGTCTTTTTATCGCTCGTAACTCAAAAACAACGTAAGTTGAGTAGTTCGTAGGTCGAGGGATTACTGTATAACATCGCTCTGAAGAATAGACAGTATAGTAGTGACCTGAAGCGGGGATAGCACACTGCATGCCATCTTTTTTCTCCCTCGAAGTAGGAGGTCACGGCTCACAATGGGTAATCTTCCGCTCCTTGCTCCAGATAGACAGGAAGTCTCAGGTGATTAGATAGGTGATGATCCGTCCCCTTCTCCCAGCATGCCCAGGTGCACTTCCCCAGTTCCTTCCTGTCTTAGCTCCTGAATAGACGCACCTGGGCAGGCTCCTGCCCGGGATCATCCTTTCTACTCTTCTTTGGTGTGCTTTCATTTCATTTACATGGATCTTTCTCAGGCGGGGGATACCCTACAGGGATCCCTTTCAGAGAGCACCGGGGAAGACCTGAGGGAAAGAAAGAAAAAACCTCGTAAGAGGTGCCACCATGCTTCTTCCCCTGAACCACATGGTCAGGGAAAGAGAAAAAAGAACCTTTCCAAAGGGAAGAAAAAGGAAAGCGAGGCTGGGGAGAGGAATCTGGCTACTCTGCCTGCTCCGCGGCAGAGTGAAAGGATTTGGTTCAGACCGCTTGCAGCGATTCACTGTGGCGGCTGGGAGACCAGGGAACACACGTGGTTGGCGGGCCGGCTGTGGGGAGCGGGTCCCTTCTCCCCCTCGCCCCCCCATGCCCATCCACACTGGGCCATTCCTGGGAAGAGGCTTCAGGCCCCCTCCTGGCCCACCCCTCCCCCAATTGCCCTCCCCTGCCAGGCGGGACACTCGGCAGAGAGGTGGCCACAGCCACCTCCTTTGCCTCCCCCGCCACGTCTGCGGCGCTGATCTCTGCCGCTGCGGCTGGGCGGGCCGCTGCTGCTGGGGAGCGTGCAGCCACTGGGGAGCCCGCCGCCCTTGCAGCTGCCTCTGCCGTTTCGGCCGCCTCCGCCATTTTGGCCGAGGCCGCCTTAGTTGCACCCACCATGGGGACCGACGCCTCAGCAGAGCCCGCGGCCACGGCAAACCAAGGAGAGCCCCTCACTGAGCGGACTGCCGCCTCGGGGGAGCCCGCCGCCATTGCGGCCGCTCCCGTTCTTTTGGCCATTTCTACCTTGGCGAGGCCGCTCCCGGTACGGCCGCTTCTACGTGGGCCATTCCCCCTGCGGGGACCGCCTCTGGGGCAGCCGCAACTGAACGGCCCCCATCGGGAACCACGAGCGCAGCCATTCTGGCCTCCTGTCCCTTATCGGGGTCCATACTGCCCGCTGCCGAGGCTGCCGCCATTACGTGCTCCAGCAGCCTAGCGGAGGGGGTGACAATAGCACCACCTGCTGGTCAAATTGTAGAAGACACCCCTTTCGCTCCACATGGCCATGACTACCTTATATCCAGAAACCAACCAGGGGCAGGCCCTGTAGCCATGCAAGGGCTGCATAACATTACCCAGGAGCCAACCGGTGGATCCACCTGGGTGCATCAGACTGGACTGGAGGTACCATACATATGGGCGCAGGGGCTGGCAACCCCCACCACCGACTGGGTGGAGCGGCAGGGCGAAGTCCATAGACCTCTCACCCTTGCATCTGGTGACGATATGCAGGTGGGCAAAGTCCATAGACCACTCACCCACGCCACAGGTGCGAGAACACAAAACATATGCCAGGAGGACGTATTTCTAAGGACAACCTGCTGCCAGAACAGCCCGCACCACCTGACAAGTCCTTATGAACCTAGGTATGAGCACCCCTCGTTACCTAATCGATACCAGGTAAGTGTCGCGTTTGGGGACTCGGAGCAAATTCAGGAGAGAGCGCAATGGGTGCAGGAAATGATGGCCAAAGAAATGAGGGCGAATGCCAAAGCTCTTTCACGCTCTGTTAAAGAAGCAGTGGCCAGGGAGATGAGAAAAGTCTCTAGTCTACCCCAGGGTGCCTCTCCACAGCACACAGCCAGGAGATAATGGAATAGGTCTCCTTCCTCCTCATCCGAGGACAGCCCGGAAAGAACTCACCTCCGCAGTCGCACCTTAAGGCGCAGACGCACCTCAGAGGGCACCTATACTGGCAGATGAAGTATTAGAGCAAACCAAGTGGGGGTGAGTGGGGAGGGAGACATCCCCACACCAGCTAACAGTAGACATCCCTCAGTACCAACCCCTAACCCGGGGGACCACAGCGAGCCCGAGGAGTCTGATAAGGAAGAAGGGGAACTTTCTGAGGAAGAGACCCCTCAGATTCCGAGTCCCATCCTGAGATTGTTTTCCCAGGACATGTATGAGGTGATGCTATCCAAGGCCAAGAGGGTCATTAACGCTGCAGCCCCTCAGCCAGAGTCACAGGAGACATCAGACCAGCTGGCACTGGATGTTTTCCCTGTAGCGGGGCACCAACGGCCGGTGGTACCCTTCCCGTCACTCTTCCGGAATACGATGCGGGCCGAATGGGCTAATCCCGCAGCCATAAGACACACAAGTTCATTTCCCAAGAGGTTTTATGTTCTCCCCGATGAGGCCATGGCAGAGATCGCAGTGCCCAAAATAGACCCACCCATAGTGGCTCTAGTGTCAGGGGCAATTGTGAATAGGGAAGGGGATGAACAACTTAAAGGCCCTGAGGATAGGAAAGCAGATGCCCTCCTACGTAAGGCCCACGAGGCGTCGGCTGGCTCCATCACCTCCATCATGGCACGTGCATCTGTTTTGTGGGTGAAAGACCTCCTTACCAAGCTTGAGCCAGGCCAGACAGTGCTCAGACAAGGCCTTAATAAACTGGCTAAGGCTGCGGCCTTCATGGCAGATGCAAGCCTGGATTCTATTCAAGCCTCTTCTAGAGCAATGGTAGCTAACGTGGTGCTGCGCAGATCACTGTGGCTCAAAAGCTGGCAGGTGGATGCGAAATCTAAATCCAACCTGGCCTCCACACCATTCAATGGCGGCAACCTTTTTGGTGAGGCGCTAGATGAAGTCCTGGTAGAGACACAGGACAAAAAGAGGGCCATGCCCACGGGCTGCAGAGACTCACGTAGACCTTTTCGCCTTAACCGACATTCCTTTCGTCCCTACAAGCAAGGTACTGTTTTCCGGGGCTAGCGGCAGAACCGATTCCAGGGGCGATCCCAGTGGGGATCCAGTAACCACTGGCACCAGAAAAACAGGTCAGGCCAGTGACAACAGCGCTTCACCGCCCCCCAGACGGGAGGACGGCAAAACCGTAAGCAAAGTTGACTATTTACCAATAGGGGCCAGGCTGCAACACTTCACCACCAAGTGGACAGCCTCCACAAAGGACAGGTGGGTCTTAAACACACTGGAGTCGGGCTACTGCCTGGAGTTCAACTCCTTTCCACGGGAACAGTTTCTGGTCTCCCCAAGGGCCAGGAACAAGATCAAACACCAACGGATGGAACAGGCCTTAGTCCACCTGCTACAGATTTGGGCCATACAGCCTGTACCCTCAAACGAACTAGGGCGTGGTGTTTGTTCTATTTTGTTCTTGGTACCCAAGAAGGACGGAACTTGGCGGGCAGTCCGCTATAGTCGGAACCGCTGTATTCGGAAGCAACGCTTCCGGATGGAGTCCCTGCACTCTATCTGCACAGGCCGGTTAGCCTAACATCCGTTCCAGGCAAATTGATGGAAAGCATCCTCAAGGATCCTCAAGGATAAAATTGTAAAGCACCTAGAAGAACAGGCCCTACTGGGAGTGAGCCAGCATGGCTTCCGCAAAGGTAAATCTTGCCTTACCAACCTTTTGGACTTCTTTGAGAGTGTCAACAAGTGTGTGGATCAAGGTGATCCAGTTGACATAGTCTACCTGGACTTCCAAAAAGCTTTTGACAAAGTTCCTCATCAAAGACTCCTGAGGAAACTTAGCTGTCATGGAATAAAGGGACAAGTACATGTGTGGATTGCAAACTGGTTGAAAGACAGGAAACAGAGGGTAGGTATAAATGGAGAGTTTTCACAATGGAGGGAAGTAAGAAGTGGGGTCCCCCAGGGATCTGTACTGGGACCGGTGCTTTTTAATTTATTCATAAATGATCTAGAAGCAGGGGTAAGCAGCGATGTGGCCAAATTTGCAGATGATACCAAACTCTTCCGGGTAGTGAAATCCAAAACGGATTGTGAGCAGCTCCAAAAGGATTTCTCCAAACTGGGGGAGTGGGCGACAAAATGGCAAATGGGGTTCAATGTTAGCAAGTGTAAAGTGATGCACATTGGGACGAAAAACCCCAACTTCAAGTATATGCTGATGGGATCTGAGCTGTCGGTGACAGACCAGGAGAGGGATCTTGGGGTTGTGGCTGACAGCTCGCTGAAAGTGTCTTTTCAATGTGCAGCAGCTGTGAAAAAGGCAAATTCCATGCTAGGGATCATTAGGAAGGGGATTGAAAATAAAACGGCTAACATTATAATGCCCTTATACAAAACTATGGTGCAACCACACTTGGAGTACTGCGTACAATTCTGGTCACCACATCTTAAAAAGGACATTGTTGAACTGGAGAAAGTACAGAAGAGGGCAACCAAGATGATCAGGGGCCTAGAGCACCTTTCTTACGAGGCAAGACTACAACACCTGGGCTTTTTTAGTTTAGAAAAAAGACGACTGCGGGGAGACATGATAGAGGTCTATAAAATCATGCATGGTGTGGAGAAAGTGGAGAGAGAGAGATTCTTTTCCCTCTCACACAACACTAGAACCAGGGGTCACTCCATGAAATTGATTGCCAGGAGGTCTAGGACCAACAAATGGAAGTACTTTTTCACACAACGCGTGATCCACTTGTGGAACTCTCTGCCACAGGATGTGGTGACAGACAACAACCTGGATGGCTTTAAGAGGGGTTTGGATGACTTCATGGAGGAGAGGTCTATCAATGGCTACTAGTCGGAGGGCTGTGGGCCAACTCCAGCCTCAAGGGTGTGCCTCTGAGTACCAGTTGCAGGGGAGTAATGGCAGGAGAGAGGGCACGCCCTCAGCTCCTGCCTGTGGCTTCCAGCGGCATCTGGTGGGCCACTGTGCGAAGCAGGATGCTGGACTAGATGGGCCTTGAGCCTGATCCAGCAGGGCTGTTCTTATGTTCTTATTAGGGAAGCAGTCGCACCTTGCAACTACCTGGCATCAATAGACCTGAAGGAGGCATACCTTCACATACCCATTGTCCCTTCACACAGGAGGTTTCTAAGGTTCTGCTACGACCGGAAACACTTCCAGTACAGGGCCCTACCATTCGAGTTCTCTTCGGCCCCACGTGTCTTCACCAAGGTGCTGGCCGCCCTGGAGGGCCACATGAGGCTGAAGGGCCTCAGGGTCCATGCTTATCTAGATGACATTTTAATTCAAGCACACTCCCTTCAGCAGGCGTACACAGACGTCCTGAGAGTCCACCAGTCACTACAATCTCACGGGTTCCTTGTGAACGAGGCCAAGAGCCAGCTCCAACCGTCCCACACCATTCAGCATTTGGGAGCTTGGTTCAACACAAGAGTGGCCACCATATCCCTCCCTGTAGACACGAGGGAGAAACTGCACGACCAGATCCAGCCGCTCCTAAGCCAAGGTCATGACACTGGCTCAGGTTCTGGGGTCCAAGATTGCATGCATTGAATGCCTGCCATGAGCAAGGTGGCATGCACGTCCATTACAGTAGATGCTACTACCCTTCCAGGACGATATCACGAGCCGCACAGGGCGACTGATACCACTCCCACGTCAGGTCCGGCAGTCCCTTCGCTGGTGGCTGTCCCAGAACCTGAAAAGGGGGAACACCCTAAGGGAGCCCGACAGGATCGCCGTCACTACAGACACCAGCCTGTCGGGATAGGGAGCCCTTTGCGAAGGGCAGACAGCCCAGGGACTCCGGACCTCGGAGGAGGCCCAACACAGCATCAGCTGGTTGGAACTGAGGGCCATCAGACTGGCCCTCCACCACTTCTCGGGAGTCTTTCAGGGGCAGCATGTGTTGGTCAGGACCAACAACATGACTGCCAAGGCTCACGTGAACCGACAGGGCGGAACCAGGTCCAGATCCCTAATGGAGGAGTCTTACGCTCTATTCCTGTGGGCAGAGTCCCATCTGCAGTCGATCAGGGCAGAACACCTGAGCGGCATTCCCAATGTCCAGGCAGACTGGCTCAGTCGCCAGACAGTGGACCAGGCAGAGTGGGCACTCCACCCCGAGGTCTTCAGGCAAATTCAGAACAGCCTGGGGAGTCCACAGGTGGACCTGTTCGCGTCCCCAGAGAACACCAAGCTACCCCGCTTCTTCACGAGTTTCTTCCATCACCTCTGTTACTGTTATTGTTTATTTCGGCCCAAGGCCAGCATATTCCATCACCTCGCAGAAGGCACAGACGCTCTGAATGCCCCTTGGCCACGATGTCTCCTGTACGCCTTCCCCCCGATAGGTCTGATCCCTCGGGTAGTGGCGAGGGTCCGTCAGAGGGCAGCTCAGCTCATTCTGGTGGCCCCCTTCTGGCCAAGGCGTCCATGGTTCGCCGATCTGGTGCTGCTCTCAGTTGTGGAACCGATGCCCCTTCCCCTGTGGCCAGACCTGCTGTCCCAAGGGCCATTACGCCACCCAGACCCGGCGTGGCTCCAACTTCACGCCTGGAGTTTGAGCGGGCACTATTAGCAAAAGGGATACTCCAAGCCAGTGCAGAACACAATTCTGGCTGCCAGATGCCAGAGCACCAATAGAATCTATCAGACAACCTGGGCCGCCTTCCTCAGATGGTCAAGGCGTAAAAGAGTCGACCCAGCTTCGGCCAGGGTTCCCCAGGTTCTGGCCTTCCTCCAGGCAGGCCTGGATCAAGGTCTAAGACCCAATACTCTAAGACGGCAGGCTTCGGCCTTAGCGTCAGTACTCAAGCTCAAAGGTACAGGGGGCCTGGGTTTACACCCCCACTTGTCACGTTTTTTACGCGGGGCTACCAATCTTTCTCCACCTCCAGTCCATCGTTTCCCTTCATGGAACCTCAATAAGGTCCTAAACGCTCTCACGCGCACACCCTTCGAACCACTGTCAACCATTCCCTTGAAATACCTTTCGTACAAAGTTCTCTTCCTAGCAGCTATCACCTCAGCACGCAAGGTGTCAGAACTGGGAGCGCTCTCGTTTCGGAAGGAGCTCTGCATATTCCAGCCGGATGCGGTGGTACTTAAGACGGATCCTACCTTCATACCTAAAATCAACTAGGTCTTCCATCGGTCCCAAGCACTGGTGCTACCTTCGTTCTGTCCCAGCCCGAAGCACCCACTAGAACGTAAATGGCACAACCTAGATGTGCGCAGGGCCCTGCACATATACATTCGAAGGACCAAGGACTTAAGAAGGTCCGAGGCTCTTTTCGTGTCCTTCCATGCCAGGTCCCTGCGGACAAGGCTTCCAAGACTACCCTGGCTCGTTGGTTGAGGGCATGCATTGCCACAGCCTATCAGGCCCTGTCAATCCAAGTGCCGCGGGGAATCACAGCGCACTCTACCCGCAGTGCAGCCACCTCGGCGGCATTCACAGCTCAGGCACCACTGGGGGAGATTTGCCGCGCAGCCACGTGGTCATCCCCCTCTCCCTTTCTAAAACACTATAAAATTGACTCTCTGGTCGTGGAGCAGGCAGCCTTTGGGAGGACTATTCTACAACAGGTGGTGCACAGCTGAGAAGGATCCACTTTCCCCCCCACGGGTACCTGTACTGCTCTGGTAGGTCCCATTGTGAGCCGTGACCTCCTACTTCGAGGGAGAAAGAAACATTGGTCCTACCGTGAAGGGTTCTTTCTCCTCTGAAGTAGGAGGTCACGCGGCCCCCCTTGGATCTGACACATACATTCATCAGTAGACTGCACTCATTGAGGCGTTACTAATGACTTCTATATTGGTACTAACAACTCTAAGTCTCAGGCATTCTGTCCTCTGTCCTTCACCCCTTGCATGCTAACCTCTAGTCTGTAACACTGTGAGCTAAGCAAACAAACCAAGGAATAGCACTGTGAGCGGGGACTACCTGTCATGAGGCATGACAGTTGGAACTGGGGAAGTGCACCTGGGCATGCTGGGAGAAGGGGACGGATCATCACCTATCTAATCACCTGAGACTTCCTGTCTATCTGGAGCAAGGAGCAAGGAGCGGAAGATTACCCATTGTGAGCCGTGACCTCCTACTTCAGAGGAGAAAGAACCATTCACGGTAGGACCAATGTTTCTTTCTCCCCTCATGCAAAATTCCATAAATATCCTGCCTACTAGTTTACCACACTTCACATCCAGCTGCTGGTTTTTAAGTTCTGTGCTGTTCCAAGTCTTAGTGGCTTGGTTCTGTGTGCCTGTGACAATGAACAGTTGGGAATGAAGAGCAGCTAAGATGTGATTTTTGAGGAATACCTCCACACTGATATGCAAACATTTGAGGAATATCTCCACAATGATATGCAAACACCACTAAGCATTCCACAAATAAAAATCTAATATCTTCCCTACTGTTCCATGTGAGAAATGAGGGTATGTATTAACTCTCTCATGACAACATTGCTTCACAAACCATATAATCTGGATGAGATCCGTTGTACCCATAAAGAATGGGTTCTGCGCCTGCGCAAGGACCTCTCGGGCTGATTAATTAGCTCCTCTTGACGCCCCGCCCACCTGCACGTGCCGTGCCGTTGATATTGGCGGTTGGGGCATCTCTCACCCAGTTTCTTTTTGACTGCCTCAGTGAGTGTACCTCATAGCTGTAGCTCCTTGGAAAAGATTATTTGGACTGAATACTTCATTTGATCTAGGACTGGTTTGTTTGGACTTGGCTATACGCTTACTGAATTGGTTTTTGGCGAAAGATAGTTTTGAATTTACGGCTTGACTCGGAACGGAATTTTTGATTGCTAACATCTGACGGACTATTGTGATAATGGAGTCTAAGACAACCTTTAAGAGATGTGTAAAATGCAGAGCTAAACTTCCATTTACGGACCATCATAAAGCCTGTTTGATGTGCCTTGGCGAAGAACACAACACCTCTGCATGTAAAGTTTGCTGCGCCTTTTCGAAGCAGACACGACAGAATAGGGCGTTGCGCCTCAGGGCGGCACTGTATGATGAGGTGCTTCGGCCGCCTACACCACTGCCACGGGGGTCTCCGGAACCCACAACATCAACATCGAGTGCTCGCGGATCTGCAAGGCAGCAGTCTAAAACCGCGTCAGCAGACAGCACAAAACGTCCGGAGGAGGTTTTCAAGCGCCCTAAGGACGTATCGAAAAGGAGACGCAGGCATCGCGCACATGAGACATTGGAGGACATGAGTTCTGCCCAATTGGTGCCTGAGTCACAGTGAACCCCCTCGCCAACTGCGGCACAAACCTTCGAGGGAGACTCGGACGAGTCTACCACAGACATGCCGAGGCGGCGCACCTACTCAAAAAATGCTACAACCTCGGCACCGACATCGTTATCGGCCACTGACCAGGGATCGAGACCCGGTACAACATCGGATATGATGTCGACACCGACAGCCTCAACGTCGACGGCGACCACATCTCCGATGTCGATGGCGAATCCAGCATCGATGTCGAGGCAGGTCTCGACAACCAACTTGGCACAGACTTCGACAAACACAGCTTCGATGTCGAGACAGTTCTCGACAACCGGACAGACTTCGGCATCGACGCCACAAATCCCATCGATGTCGAGTGCGGGGTGGACAACAACGGAACACCCATCGACATCGACGGCGGTTCAACTTGTCTCAGCTGCGGCGGGGCGGGTCCTACGTTTGCTCTCGCCAGCTGCAACACCAATTCAGTCCCCATCAACGCCGAGAACTCCAGCTTTGGATGCAGGGGAAGGCACACATTACATACAATTACAAGACTTGCTGGACTCTACGTCAAGCACTCCTTCCGGGTCCACTTCCAAGGGTTCCTGAGTGCCGGTCTTGATGTGGAACGTGATGAGGAGGAGTCTGCCCGTTTGCCAAGGACACCCTCTTTTACGCCTACCTGGCAGCAGGAGACACAGGTGCATGTGCCTGCTCTGTCAGCAGGGCACCCTTCGAATCGCCAGCTGGTGTTTCCACAACAGGAGCTAACTCAACCTACTCACACTTGTGGTTTTCGCCACAATTTGCCGGATGACTATGCGGAATTCCTCCGTTGGAGATCTTTGCAGGTGCCACCAACACAGGCGCATAATTTGCCGCCACTTCTGCCACCTCCTCCTGCAAATGCACTACAACCTCAACTACCAGTTAATGTGCAACTGCAACCTCAACTACCAGTTGAGCAGCCCGAGCCACAGCCACCCCAGGCTGGACAATTACACGAACAGATTGTACTAAGGCAGTCACCACCTCTTCCACATGATGTGCTGCCACAGTTACAACCACCTGGGATTCAGCAGGCACCTTTGAGAAAGGATAGCCATCCCCTTCCTCGTGAGGCCAAGTGGATCCTTGAAAAACCAAGTGGCAAGAGGAAACGGAAAACAACACCACCACCTTCACCACCATCCTCACCGGGTGGGTACGGTACAGGAGAAGATTCTGAAGTCAGTTCGGAGGATGATGAAATGAGTCGTAGATCGGACCTACCATCAGAGGTGCCTCCAAGACTTTCCAACTCACCAACTGAAGAATTAAAGGCGTACCACGCCCTTATACAGGATATAGCAGAGGCACTTGGAATGGAGTTGAAGTCCCCGAATACGGAAGACGTAGACCCAGTGTATAATATGATGAGGCAGTCAAAGACTTCTCATCCAGTCGCGCTGAACATGATCCCTGCAATCAGTAGGGCGGCAAAGATTGCTTGGGAGACCATGAATGTGACAGCACCAACGTCAAAACGGATGGAGAATCTGTATAGGGTCACGGAGAAGGATAATGAATACTTGCTCCGACATCCTAGCCCGAATTCATTAGTTATTGATTGCGCCTCTACATCCAAGGGTGGGCGCCGCCATACGACACCTGCGGATAAGGAGGGCCGGAAGCTCGACATATTGGGCAGGAAAGTGTACAGCACTGCTAGCCTCGCAATTCGTATGGCTAACTATGCTGCCTGTATGGCCAGGTATAACCACTTATTATGGGACTCACTATTGCAGGACTCTACTACAATGACACCAGAGGAATTTCAGTGGAAGTTTCAAGAGACCTATGAGAGGACAACTGCTGTCACGTGACAACAACTAAGCACCTTTAAGCACTTAGCAGAAACGGAATCCCACACAATGGCAACGGCAATAACCATGCACCGACATGCTTGGCTGCGTTCCACTTCACTCCAACAGGATATGCGAGAAAGAGTGGAGTCTCTAGCATTTGATGGGAAAGGACTTTTCCACGAAGAGACTGACACTTCTATGGAGACCTTGAAGAAATCTAAGTTTACGGCCCGCACCTTCATGTCATCCACAGGTGCGACTGGCACCACCTCGAAGAATCGCCCTTACTACCGCCAACGCGGCAGTAGGTGCCAAGATAGAAGAGACTTTAAGAAACAATACCAGCCATACCAACGATCAAAGGGTTACAATCAGAAGCAGAAAGATAACACGAATAAGCAAGTGAAGGAGACTCCCAAGCAAAGCTTTTGACGGGAATGTTCTCCTACTGCAAACTCCACTGCACCTCAACACCGAGACTGTTGCCCTGATGACTCCTTTGAGAACCAAAATATCCAGGATCACCACCACCGATCTTGTAGTTGCCAGAAATACCATCAAACTGGCAAGCCATGCCCAAGCATGGCACAATATAACATCAGACCGGTGGGTCTTGAGAATAATACAAACAGGATATGCAATAGAGTTCGAGACCAAGCCTCCATTCTCAGGTCTGAAATTCATGCCTGCCACAAGGGTATTACAGGACGAGATCAAGGTGTTGTTAGAGAAACAGGCAATTGCACGGGCGCAGTGGGAGAACAGACTTTCCGGGTATTATTCTCGGTACTTTCAAATTCCAAAAACGGATGGCGGAATACGAGCGATTATGGACCTCCGGGCCCTAAATTGCTATGTAGTGACCAGAAAATTCAGAATGATGACTCTTCAAGCTATTCTACCGTTCTTGGCGCAGGGTGCATGGGCTGCGACGTTAGACCTGAAGGATGCCTATTTTCATGTGGGCATTCAGGACAACCACTGTAAATACCTCAGATTCACGGTGGGGAATCAGATCTATCAGTACTTGGTTCTCCCATCTGGGCTATCGACAGTACCAAGAGTCTTCACAAAGGTTATGGCAGTGGTGGTAGCCTATTTGAGGATACAAGGCATGATGCTATATCCGTACTTGGACGACTGGCTCCTGGTGAGTCACAGCAAGGAACTCTTAATCCAGCAGATCCAATAGGTCATTCACCTACTGGAGGACTTAGGTATCAACATCAACTGGAGGAAATCAAATCTTGCTCCGGTACAACGAATAAATTTCATTGGGGCTGTGGTAGACTTCAAGGAAAAACGTGCGTATCTGCCAACAGATCGCAGTCAACAGATAAGGTCACTTATTCAGCAGTTTGTGGTCTCGACACGTCAACCAGCAGTGAGAATACAGAAGCTACTAGGCTTGATGGCCTCCTGCACCACCACTGTACGTTATACGAGGCTGAACATGCGGACCTTGCAGCGGTGGTACCTCTGCAACTTCCGCCCCAATGTGGACAGTCAGAGGATGCGATTGACTATACCACAGTCAGTCATAAACAGCCTGATTTGGTGGATGGAGGAGAGCAATCTAACGCAGGGCGTCGAGTTCGCGCCACTAACCATCACCCACAGAGTGTCGACAGACATGTCACTGATAGGATGGGGGGCGCATTGCATGGACCACCGCATCCAGAGGGCTTGGATGCAGCCACAGACTCAGCAACATAACTACTTGGAACTGATGGCAGTATTCCTGGCCCTGAAGTCGTTCGCACCATTGCTCAGGGGGACAAATGTGCAGGTGCAGTTGGACAATACGACAGCAATTGCTTATATCAACCACCAGGGAGGAACTGTCTCCCAGTCACTGTGTCTCCTCGCCCAGAAATTGTGGAATTGGTGCATGAAGCAGTCTGTCTATCTGATGGTGCTGCACATAAGAGGGATAGACAATTGCTTGGCGGACAACCTCAGCAGGGTTGCTGATTTCGAGCAGAAACATGAGTGGGAGATGAAACCCAAGTACCTCGGGAGGGTGTTCAAGAAATTGGGGGTCCCCTCAATAGACTTGTTTGCGACCTCTGCCAACACAAAGTGTGCCAATTACTGCTCATGTGCGGGCATAGGAAAGGAGTCCCTGGGGGATGCATTCCAACACAGTTGGAGTGTGGGTCTACTATATCTCTTCCCACCACTGCCCATAATAGGCCGTGCTTTGTCACAGATAATTCGGGACAGAGCAAACTGCATTCTGCTAACCCCATGGTGGCCACACCAGCCATGGTTTGCACCTCTACTGCAACTGACACAGGGCGTTTACCGCAAGTTTCCAGGGGTGCCAGACCTTGTGCAGAGAGATCAGGGGTGGGTCTTACATCCCAAAGTTCAAGCCCTGAGAATGATGGCGTGGAGGATAAAGTTCTAAAAGACATTTTACTAAATAGTAGACGGGCGACCACGCACCGTAATTATGCTTGCAAATGGAAACGTTATAGAACTTCTATGATAAAAAAGGGAATCAGGCCTTTACGAGCGACCCCAAAGGAGGTTTTGTTATACCTAACCACATTGAAGATGGAGGGGCTAGCCAATGTGTCTATCAAATTGCATTTGGCTACTATTTCAGCACGGCACAAAGGATGGGATGGAAAGACAGTGTTCTCTCATCCAGAGACAACACGTTTCTTAAAAGGCATCAACAATCTATACCCACCTGTACGAAAGCCTATGGAACAGTGGAGCCTGTCTTTAGTGTTATCAGCACTGACAGAGCGGCCATTTGAGCCTCTAGCTGTTGTACCTTTGCGTATTTTAACACTCAAGACGGTTTTTCTAGTGGCAGTCACATCGGCGAAGCAGGTGAGTGAGCTCACTGCCCTTCGCGTGGACAAACCTTATACACAGTTCTATCCACACAAGGTAGTAATGAGACTGGATCCTTCCTTTCACACCAAGGTAGTGTCGGAATTTCACCTAAATCAGGAGATAGTTCTACCTGCTTTTTTCCAGGACGCGACTACGGATTTGGAAAAAGCTCTCCACTCGTTGGATGTTCGTAGGGCCCTACTGCATTACCTTGACAGGACCCGTAGCTTTAGAAAAAGCAGCAAACTTTTTGTCTCTTACAAAGGCAAATGTAAAGGATGCGCCATATCGCAACAGCGCTTAGCCCACTGGGTTGTGGAACTAATTTTCCAGGCATATAAGTGCCAGGGGGTTGTGCCCCCCAGAACAGTACGAGCACACTCAACAAGAGCCTATGCGGCGTCAGCTGCTCATTTGTCAGGAATAAGGATGTCGGATATATGCATGGCTGCAACTTGGTCATCTCAACAGCCGTTCATTAGACATTATGCACTTGATTTGCGAATGGCAAGGGAGGCAGATTTTTGAAGATCTGTACTAAAAAGGGTTTTGGCTTGAGCTTTGGGTCTACTGCACACCTTGAGAGGTAGCTTGCTATTCACCCATTCTTTATGGGTACAACGGATCTCATCCAGATAAACAGGTTGCTTACCTGTAACTAATGAGCTGGATGGGATCTGTTGTAGCCATAATACCCCCCCCCGCCAAGCCATCCCCACTGCAGTCGTATTGGTTGCTAAACTTATTTGTGGATCGTCTTACTGCGGTCTGCAAGAAACTGAGTGAGAGACGCCCCAACCGCCAATATCAACGGCACGGCACATGCAGGTGGGCGGGGCGTCAAGAGGAGCTAATTAAGCAGCCCAAGAGGTCCTTGCACAGGCACAGAACCCATTCTTTATGGCTACAACGGATCCCATCCAGATCATTAGTTATAGGTAAGCAACCTGTTTTTTCATATCTAAAAATATCCAAAAATGTAAAGCAAGTCATTGCAAGAAGTGTGTGTATTTATGCAAGTACACTTCTCAGGCAGTTAGGATTGGCCACAGCTCTCTGCTAAGTGTTCACATGATTGCAAATCCTGGTCTACCATTTTCATGTGTAAAACAGCTCTAATACCCGTATGTTCAAGATGCATGCAAAGGCTATGTTTGTGTAGAGCTTTTCTTGGAGCATTTCCTGGCTGCCCCATGTTGGGCTACTGGTGGATCTCAGTTAACATGATTCTCACTTACCTATAGTACAACATTTTCCATTTCAAATTACAGTAAGTTGGCCAAATAATGTTTACACACACACCCCTCAATCCCATGTCCTAGGACTGTCAACTCTGCCATTGGTCTGCTGTTCCTAGTAATCAATAGCCACCCAGTCCCAGCTACCATTATTCCTTATTTCTTGTAATCTCTTGTTGTGTTGCCATTTCTAATGGATGTGCAATGTAACAAAGGTGCTGGTGATGAACTGCAGGAATTTTTATTTTTGGGGGGGCGGGGGGCAGTGGTGATTAAGAGAGAGACCATTTATCGCTGAGTTGAAGAGGCTTCAAATGCCAGCTCCTGAGAACTGGGGCTGCTGATTTTATTTTGAAATATGACCCCACTTTTGTATTGATCTAGGGTAATTATAGTGATGATATGCTTGCAGCTTCCTAGAGGCCAGCACAACAGTTCTGGATGCAACAAACCCATTGTGTGTACAAGGGATTAATCAATTCTGAATGTCCATTTTAACACCTGCATGTTCTCCAAACCTTTTTAGGATCTCCTTAAACATCACATTTATTGAGGAAAAAGTCAGTGCAGCAGGAGTAAATCTTGTGCACCCACCCTTCATTTTCCTTAGAATGTAATGTTTGGCTCAAATTGTATTGGGATCTTATTTAACTCTACAATTCATCCCCACCCACTTCCAGTCCAAGGATGGGACTGAAGAGTCAGGGAGAGTCTGTGTACAGATAGGTTCTGCACAGAGTAAAGAGGACACTGGCTTGCATGATGTGAAATGGTACGGAGCTGTAGCACTCCACCATGGGGCTGCTGCAGACTCATAAGCAGCCCCAATGCGAATGGGCAGTTGCATAAGTAGTGCTGCTGCAGCTTCTCCCATTGGTGACAGTGGGAGAAGCTGCATGGAGCTGCTTGCACAGCCCCCTGTTCCCTACATTGTTGGGGCTGCTTCTGAGTCCACAGCAGTTCCAGGGCCTGAGGTTACATCTCCATACTGTTGCACATTGTGTAAACCATTATGTGTAATTGCAAGAGTGCAGTTGAAAGAGAATGTAATTATGCCTGCAGAATGATCTCCCTACCCTTCTGTGTTTCAAATGTGATTATTCCACAGCACCACCTATACGTTTTGGACATGGTGAAATATACAAAGTAACTAGAAAAAATGCCCTTAACATGTATGGACCTTTTGTACTTTTATCTTGAATATATCCAGAAGCAAGTTGTTGTATATGACTTTGATTACACCCCCCCACACACACACATACACTGAAAGCTCTTCTCCCCATCCCCTAACATAAAATCGCATTGCTTCAATATGCCTGTGTAACACCACACCAGGAAAAAGGCTGTCTTTATAAGGATGCTTATATAAGCACATCCAATCACAGTGTCTTGAAGTTGATTTAGATGATATATTATGACTGATTCCAATCAGCACTGCATATTGCTCTTTAAAAGAAAAAAGAAAAGCAACACAGGCCTATCTGTTAGATAAGCATTATAGTGTCCTCTGATTAACCACCCTTCTGTGCATCTTAGTGAACTTTGTCCAACATAGCCTCAGGCTGCTGACAAACAATAGATCTACTTAGTGAAGGGTTTCTGAAATTTGTCAGCTTGCCTGCAGTCTCCCAAAGTGCAGGTGTACCATGATCACAGAAGGAAAGAGATTAGTAGAGAACACACATCTATCGGCTCTTCCTTTGCTTTTAATTCAGAAACCAGGAAGCTGGGCATTAAGTATTGTATAATAACAGACAAAGGGCGGCTTTTTCCTTTAAAAAAGAAAGAAAGAATCCAAACGTGGCAAACGTGCCTTGCTGAAGAAATGAAATGTAAGTTTCCATCAAGGTAGCATTCACTCCCAACAGTGAGCTTTTCTCTCTGTGTGTTGTTTCTTTGAAGCTTGTGTAGCAAAGCATTCAGAGTCAAGAGTTCTGAGAGATTAAAATGTTGTGCATGGCATAGCATGGTTAGAAGGCAGCTGTGTTTGCACTAGATGTAAATGGTGAAAAGTTTCAAGTAACTTTATTGACTGCCATGGCCAAAGTAATTCTCTCTAGCTGAGAAGCCTAATAACATTTTGCTGCCATTTGGCATTTTTGCCTGGTGTAGACATAAAGAGTTTTCATATCCTTGCCAAGAGACTGTGGGCAGCCCATTGGTTCATGTTCTCCCTTTCATACTCCAATTCCCAGTTCTTCCCTTGTGGGAGCTAACCATACTTGGCTTCAATCCGGAGTTTGTAGCCATGGTTAGAAGTGGGTTTGTAAGCTCTGGTTCGAGCCAACTATGTTTTAGTGTTGACAGCACTGCAGATATAGCTCTGTACTATGGCTGTCTCTGAAAAGGAAGAGAACTGAGGAATTGAGGAGGAAGGTGTGTGAGAGTCCAGAGGGCGTTTCTGAACTCCCTGGTCATATTCCTCCTGCACCAGGCCACTTCCTTTCTAAGATGCTGTGGCCAACTGGCAGCCTGCAAGCCAGATCCAGTCCCTAAAGCCATTGTATCTAGCCCCTGGCAGCCCTTGCCAATTTTAATCTAGGTAATGGTGATTTTGTCCACTGTTTCACTTATAAGGAAAAGGAAAAAAATGTTAGCTCTAGAAGGGAGAGATTTCAGATCAATTTTTCTTTTGGAAGTTATAAGTAATGCTTTGGCTGTGCCTGAGTGAATGTGCTCCATAATTGTAACTTGTTTGTTTGTTGGCACTAACTGTATTATGGAGCCTGGCCATCCATCTACACATGATGTAGCCACCCTGCCACACATGGCAAAATAATATTTCTGGCCCTCAGACTATTCCCATAAAACAAAGTTAACCATCTCTAAGTGTCCAATGCTAGTGATTATGAGCAAGGTATTCTCAGGGCAGTGTAACAGTCCAGTTGCCCTGCTAAGTTATGTTTGCTCACATTGTTTAAGGCAAGAAGTGCTCCCATTGTTAAAGGTGTCATTTTGTAGTGCATTACACATAGATTAACTAATCTTCACACAAGGATTTGGAATAGGTATGTATGTATGTATGTTACTTGGACTAAAAACAACCTTCCATTCTGACTCTTTTTCCATTCTCCTTCCCCTCATGCAGCCATTGCTGTTCTGAAGGACAAGGAACCCGGTTCTTTCATCGTCCGTGACAGTCACTCTTTCAGGGGAGCCTACGGCCTGGCCATGAAGGTTGCTATACCCCCTCCTTCAGTGCTGCAGTTAAACAAGAAAGGTATCACTTCTTTCTGTTTCACTAGTTCAACAGCAAAACAGTCTGGGGAAGCGTTTTTAACCTCTTAAGTTAAAAAGAAACCCTTCACTTTGGAATGTAAGAAAGAGAGAGATTAGCAGGTTGCTTCAGTCACAAGCCTTCCCTTCCATCAATGTTCTTTTTTTGTTGCTGGAAATGGTTTTGTTGTTCGTTATTTAGTGCAGCCTTGCAAGCAGGTCTACAAAACTAATTAGCCTACTTGCCCATGTATACCTTGGGACTGTTTGTATGGTCTAAAAGTAGAAATCTAACTGACTGACCCAAAACTTCTCTATTTGGTTGCCGTGAGTCATTTCTGACTCACCATAAGCAATTAGGCAAGTAGCTGTTTATAAGCCTGTTGGAGTGTAGCCTTATTTTCCAAGCCTCTCTGATTGTTTAAGATTTAGTGAGGTATCAACAGCTGCTGTGCAGAACTTGTACCTTCCTCTTTGTGAACTACTGCAGTTTATTGGGGATGGGGAGGCCTGGCATCTGATTTCAGGCAAAATCCCAGAAACCATTGGCAAAAAATTAAGGTAAGCAGAAAGGAGCACTGCTGAGCAACTCTCCCATATGCTTGTACTTGGTCACTGAAGTAAGCAAGTACATTTCTTTGTTTTGGGGGAATTTCCATTTCTCCCTCAGCAGACTAGGGACAACACATTCTTCTGCCTATTACAATGCCTTTATTGTCCCAGTTGAGTACACTGCATAATTCTAGGAGGTACTTCCAAGATTACTTGCAAGGTTGTAGAGCACACTAGGGTGCACCTCTTGGATCATATGTTGGTGGCTTCCCAGTACCCCCAAATCCATTAATGCAGCCGTGTACGCAATCATCCTAGAAATCATAAATGTATATCCTAGTAGCTATGAACATAACGACTTCTCAAGGTTTTGCATGCTTGGTGCTGAGTTGCTTCATACATCACCCAAATTTTACTCCTCCAAAGTTTCCTCTTCACTCCAAATGATGGATTAGCCAATAGTAGTAGTAATAAGTTTATTGTTGTAACTGATTAACCAATAGCACCAATAGTTTTGTGTTTCCTGTGCAGTGTGTATATCCTCTTTTCTGTACAGTGTGTATAAGCAGTTGACTCAAGGCACTTAATGATGTGATACTATCGTTCATATAAATTTAATTGCTGTAATGCTTTTTTATTGTTGTTGTATGCTACAGTTGGAGATCTGTCCAATGAACTTGTCAGGCACTTTCTGATTGAGTGCACCCATAAAGGAGTGAGGTTGAAAGGATGTCCCAATGAGCCATATTTCGGTAAGTGGTGTGTGTGTGTATATACTTTGGCCCTGAAAGAGATAGTTATCAAAATATGCTGGGCAATTTTCACATGATTAATGTATTGCAAGTGTTGAGTATCAGTTTGAAGCTTTCTGTTTGTTTTGTTTGTTTGTGTACTGCCCATTGCTTCCTCCTACACCCATCTCTTTTGGGGAAACAAGCTCCCCTGACCGAGGGAGATGGCACTTCAGAGTAAAGGACTCTCTCCAGGGGGGCAGTTGTGATGATTTCAAAAAGGATCTCCAGCACCCTCATCCTGCCCTTGAAATCCACTGCTCCTCATACGAGTAGTCAATGGCATAACTCATTGCTGCCTACTCTGCTCACCAGTTCCTCCATCACCATGTCCCTCTTCTATAGCGTGTGCCCCTTCCTTACATCTACTCCAGCCCTGCTCCTCCTCTCCAGCTGAACTTCTGCCAAGTCTCCATCTCCTAGCCATTTCCCTACAGTCCTAAGACCATCCAGTTCCCCTGCTAATCTGCAGCCCCTCCATGTAATATTATGTCCTTTGGGTAAGGCTTGCAGCTGCCCAAAGTAAGAACACACGACATGGATAGATACAGCATAATTTATCTTGGGGTACCATGCATTTGATGTCCATCCATAGAAAATATTTTCAGAACAGTTAAAATCAAAATTTATAATTTATTGAGGTGCAGACAAACTGCAAATTGAGTATCTCCCTAGTTCTAAAACTGCTTCAAAATGTGATAGAGGACATTTTTCATATGAAGATTCATTCAGGCTCTTGGATTTTTTTTAAAAAAGAAGTGTGCCTCTTCTTTTGACTTTATCTGTTTTTAAATGAATAAATCTGGTAAACAAAGATTTGGAGCTTACCACACATGTGCCCCAGTCCAGCAAGGAAACTCTATACATTTGCTGCATCTGGACTCCACATGCAAACTAAATAAAGTTATGCATCCAGAGGCAACTTATCCAGTGTAGCCATCATCCAGAAATGTGCTTGGTCTACACATGCAGCAAAGTGAGGTGACAAAATCCTGAGGTGGTAAAACGGATTGTGCCTCTTCAGACTACAAATCGAGGCAGGGGGATGTGCCATTTTAGAATGCTCTCCCCATGTGTATTTTTTCAAAGAAAGAAACTTACTTGCAAACACAAAAACTAGCACAGTGGAGAGAAAGCCCTCTTTTTGCTGTGATAGTGTTTTACTTTCAGGGAGTCTGAAAATAAATGATGATGCAAAAATGTGATTTGACACTACCCCAAGTGCATGTGCGCGCGCACACACACACCCCTCTGCTGTCTGAAGTGGTCAAGTCCACTCTACCATGTCATTGCCACCTCACTGTGCTGCGTGTATAGACCAGCTATAATAACTTGAAACAAGGTGCTGGGCACAACTTGTGACTGAGGAAAGTAGGTGGAGATGCAAGTTCCCATTCATGTGGGAAGATGGGTGGAAAGGCACATCTCCAGTTTAGTGTGACTTCTTCTGCACAGTGCCACCTTGAATATGACCCTTTGGATCAGGGCCACAGAATGAGAAAATAAATATGTTAAGAAAAATGTTCAAACATGTTGTTGGTTGAGGATCAGGACACAATTGTGTAAGTAACTTGTAAATAACCACGAGAAAAGCATTTTATGCAACACAGAAGCTAATTTGGTCTTGTTTTGCTGTCTTGTTTTAACCACAGGGAGTTTGACAGCTTTGGTGTATCAACATTCCATCACTCCTCTGGCACTGCCCTGCAAGCTACTCATCCCAGACCGAGGTATTCTTATTAAAATAAAAACATGCTGTACAAAGTCCAGGTTTCTTTTCACAATGAGACTCTCTCAAAATGGCTCTTTTATAGTGATGGGTGAACCAGCATCTGTTGTAGTGCTTGAGAGGACTAAAGATTTAGATCCAAAGATGGGTTTAAGAGCTGATTATTAAGTTCCTCATTCTGATATCAAATGATATAGTCACTCAAAAATGTGTGGTTATAATTTTAGACACATGGTTAGTGCCAGTGACTTGTATGTTTGACACCAGCTACTGTTGAGAAAAAACAGCAAAAACTGGGTTCAAGTGTAGATCATAGTGCAGATTTTCTTTTGCCTACAAAAATACAATTTCATGGAAAGTAAGGTAAAGACACAACATTTGTAGAACAATGAGCCCAGTTTGGAAGCACCCTCACTTCCCTCAGTCCAAAAGTACCCTTCGTTCTCTGGCTCTGGAAGAAAGAGGTTCTGCAAGTTTGTAGCAGAAGCTCACAGTGGATGTCACTCTTTGGCCCATCATGTGATATTCTCCAGTTCCTAGATCAATTTGTCACCATTTCCAAAAAACACTTCTACTTTGGGTAAGGCAAAGAATGAACGTACAGGTGGATAAGCATTCATGCAGTGTATTTCAAAAAAGTGCGTAGTGAGCCTAAAGTACGGAGGGAGACAAACCTGATCACTGACCCACTATTTGACTTGATGGAATGTCTGTCTGTCATGTAAACTGTGAAGCTGGGATGCCACCATGACTAGAGAAGTTGTTGTGGCTTCTCTTTAAATAACATGTCCTTCAAACATTTTCGTAGACAGTGGGCCCTTTTTCATGATCAGTGAGAAGGGCTACCAGGAAGGAAGGCTTCTGAAACTTACCTTCCCCACAGACAATAGTTGGGTCCGTACTGGGTGCACGTATTGTGCACATACACTGGCTGCCCCTGCCCCGGGACACATTGTCCTGCCCCACCCACCCACCCCCCGGAATCCCATAATGCACCCCATGAGTGCATGGTGCATTTGGGGGATCTTCCTGTGCTGTACAGGAGGCTGCTCCTGTGTCGACACCATGCAGTACTGACACTCAAGCATTTAGCCTGGGTTAAGGGTGCACTCACGCCTTTAGCTTCGGCTGACAGGCGGGCCTCTTTGGCAGATTTGCCACTGAGGCACCACCAGCAGTTCTCATGCTGCAGCCAAGCCTGGGCTTGGCTACCTTAGCCCAGTCTTGTCTGTGCGTGAGAATGGCCTCAGTTTCTGCATTAACTGTTTAGTGTTTTTCCCTCCCCCATGGAGGCAATAGAAAAAATAAAGAAATGGTGTGGTAGGGGAAGCAATTTAGACTAAATTTATGAGACTGGGAGAGTTAGTTTCAGACTTTTTCTACAAGGGGCTATGTAGTATGTATGTCTTTAAAAGTTATTTGCAATGACAAGGCATGATCAAATCAGTTTTAAGCATTTTCAAGTCTCACTGATTCTAAGCAATTGCTTAACTCTCCCTTTGAAATCAGTGGAATTTAAAATTGCTTGGGTGTTCTTACCCAGAAGTTCCTTATCAGCTGTTTTAGAATACTGAAGGCACGGATGTTGAGTAAACTTGGATTAAAAATGCCAGTAAGGTGTAATACCGGTCTACACGGAACAGGGCTGATCTCTCAATCCAAGTTATAACTACAATGAATTTGACCATTTCTGTTTGCAGATCCACTGGAGGAGATGTGTGAAACCTCCCCACAGACTGCTGCAAACTCTGCTGCAGAGCTTCTGAAGCAAGGAGCAGGTCAGTAAGTAGTAAACTGATAATGCGCATTGAGACCTTCCTTCATTCTTTGTAACAAGATGGCTGAAAAGAAAGAGAAAAAAGTGTCTGCTGGGGAATCAAAGCTCTTTGAAGTAGAGATGAAACAGATTTCCATGAAGTTCAAGAAAGTACAGAAAATTTTAAATAATGTCCTAAATGTTCCTAACATGCTTAAAAAGGAAATATAAACATTCTGATTTTGAAGTCAGAAAAATAAAAAATAGGCATTTCCATAAAATGAAATTTAGAAAAATTGCAGGTGATGTACAATTTTAACACTCAAAAATATTTTCAATGAATCAATTGCAGATTTCATGCAAATAATTTTCTCCTAGGTTTTGTTTTTTTAATGGCTTTGGGGTGTTGTGTTGTCCTAATTATGACAGAGCAAGGATTGCTGGGGTTTTGAAGTTTGTTCATTTGTGCTGCTAAGTGACAGACTTAGGTTACTGACTTGTGTTAGGTCATGTTTGTCAATCTAAACCTTGAAAACTGATATAGCGAAATCAGTTAGCTGCTACTAAGTAGACTGTCACAGAGTAACTTACTTTCATGAACAATGGTTTCATGTACCAAAAGGAATATCTGAATACCTTCTTGTACAATTTTCTCTACAAAGCTCTTGATCATCACTTGTTAAAGCATATCCATTATAAAGACATCTATGTAAATTTCCAAGTTAGCTTCTAGAACAGCCTTCACACTCTTAGTGTTTGGATCACAAGGTCTTATGGTCATTTCAGCCATGAGGGTAAGGAAGGGATGACTTATTTGTTTTTCTTCTCCACCTTTTACTGGGTGCATATGATATTTATTTTATTTTATTTATTTATTTATTTATTTATGCATTTATATACCGCCTTTCGTTAAAAAGATAACCCCAAGGCGGTTTACAAAAGTTAAAAACATACAATAAAAAGACAATAAAAACATCATGTTAAAAATATAAAAACATAAAACAGGCATAAAAACAATACAACAAATACAACAAATAAAGACACAAAGAAGCTGCAGTAGAAAACGATCATGTAAAAGCCTGGGTAAAAAGCCAAGTCTTTAAAAGCTTTCTAAAAGCCGTGATGGAGTCCGAGGAACGAATGGCCACTGGGAGAGCATTCCAGAGTCTGGGGGCAGCAACAGAGAAGGCCCTGTCCCGAGTGCACGACAGCCGGGCCTCCCTCATTGTCGGCACCCGGAGCAGGGCCCCCTCAGATGTCCTTGTCAAGCGGGCAGCAACCCGTGGGAGCAGGCGGTCCCTCAGATACCCCGGGCCCAAACCGTTTAGGGCTTTAACGGTCAAAACCAGCACCTTGAATTGGACCCGGAAACGAACCGGCAGCCAGTGCAGCTCTTTCAAAATGGGGGTGATATGTTCCCAACGGGCAGCTCCGGATAAAACCCTCGCTGCCACGTTTTGCACTAGCTGCAGTCTCCGGATATTCTTCAAGGGCAGCCCCACGTAGAGCGCGTTACAGTAATCCAGCCGCGACATGACTAAGGCGTGGGTAACCGTGGCCAGATCTGCCTTCTCGAGAAAGGGACGCAGCTGGCGCACCAGCCGAAGCCGTGCAAATGCACCCCTGGCCACCGCCTCCACCTGAGCTTCCAAAAGCAGAGCCGGGTCCAGTAGTACCCCCAAGCTGCGTACTTGCTCCTTCAAGGGGAATGCAACCCCATCCAGAACCGGTAAAATCTCCTCATCCCGATTAGCTCTCCTACTGACCAACAGTACCTCTGGCTTATCCGGATTCAATTTCAGTTTGTTAGCCCACATCCAACCCATCACGGCCTCCAGCCCCCGATTCAGGACATCCACCGCCTCCCTAGGATCAGATGACAAGGAGAGATAGAGCTGAGTGTCATCCGCATATTGCTGACAACTCAGTCCAAATCTCCGGATGACCTCTCCCAGCGGCTTCATGTAGATGTTAAACAGCATGGGGGACAAGACCGATCCCTGCGGGACCCCACAGGCCAACGGCCACGGGGCCGAGCAGTAGTCCCCCAGCACCACCTTCTGAACCCTCCCCTCAAGAAAGGACCGAAACCACTGCAACGCAGTGTCTCCGATTCCCATACTCGAGAGGCGGCTCAGAAGGATACCATGGTCGATGGTATCGAACGCCGCCGAGAGGTCCAGCAGAACCAACAGGGACGCACTCCCCCTGTCTAGTTCCCGGCGTAGGTCATCCACTAGGGCGACCAAGGCAGTCTCAGTCCCATACCCGGGGCGGAAGCCAGATTGAAAAGGGTCCAGATAATCCATATCATCCAAGACCCTCTGCAGCTGGGACGCCACCACACGCTCCATCACCTTGCCCAAAAAGGGGAGGTTAGACACAGGTCTATAGTTGTCCAGGTTGGAGGGATCAAGGGAGGGCTTTTTAAATAGAGGTCTTACCACCGCCTCCTTAAGGCACGATGGCATCCTGCCCTCCCTTAATGAAGCATTAACGATCACCTCCAGCCATCTACCTGTCCCCTCCCCGACAGCTTTTATTAGCCATGAAGGGCAAGGGTCAAGAGCGCATGAAGTCGCCCGCACACTGCCCAGGATCTTGTCCACATCCTCAGGCCACAGCAACTGAAAAGAATCCAACACAACGGGACCAGATGGTACCAAAGGCACGTCTGCCGGAACTGCCAAAACTCTGGAGTCCAGGTCAGCACGGATGCAAGCAACTTTATCTGCAAAGCGACAGGCAAACCGATCACAAAGAGCTGTAGATGGCTCCTCCCCCATTGTCTGGGGGGATGTGTGGAGCAAGGTTTTCACCACACGAAACAGCTCTGTTTGTCTGCACTGAGCAGACGCAATGGAGGCGGAGAAAAAGCATTTCTTCGCCGCCCCCACCGCCACGGCATAGTCCCTAAAATGGGCTCTAGCCCGTGTTCGGTCGGATTCGTGACGACTCTTCCTCCAGCGTCGCTCCAGCCGTCGCCCGAGTTGCTTCATCGCCCTAAGCTCCGAGGAAAACCAAGGAGCCGAACGGGCTCCACCAAGCCGGAGAGGGCGCTTGGGGGCAACCGTGTCAACAGCCCGGGCCATCTCTCCATTCCAGAGATCAACCAAGGCCTCGACAGGGTCACCAGCTCTGGACACTGGAAACTCCCCGAGGGCCGTCTGAAATCCAAGCGGATCCATAAGCCTCCGGGGGCGGACCATCTTAATCGGCCCACCACCCCTGCAGAGGGTAGACAGAGCAGTCAAACTAAATCCCACCAGGTGATGATCTGTCCATGACAAGGGAGTGGTCTCAAATTTCCCCACCTCCAGATCATTTATTTCCCGGTCGGCAAAAACCAGATCCAGAGTGTGTCCCGCCACATGGGTAGGGCCCGATACCAATTGAGACAGGCCCATGGTTGCCATGAAATCCTGAGCTGCACCCACTAGGGGGGCCTCAGCATGGACATTGAAATCCCCCAAAACAATAAGCCTGGGGGAACCCAAGGCCACCTCCGAGACCAACCCCGCCAGCTCAGGTAGGGAGACTGAAGTGCAGCGGGGTGGTCGGTACACCAGCAGAATCCCCAGCCTATCTCGGAGGCCCACCCTCAAGGACAAACACTCAAAATTCTGAGATTGCCTGACCGGGCACCTGGAAACGGGAAGAGTCTCACGAAAGATGACTGCAACGCCTCCTCCCCGACCCTCGAGGCGGGGCTGCTGCACGATCTGGAAACCTGGAGGACAAAGCTGAGAGAGACCAACCCCGCCCAGCGCATCCAACCAGGTCTCCGTCACGCATACCAGGTCAGCACGCTCATCCACAATCGGATCGTGGATAAGAGATGTTTTTGTGTTAACTGACCTGGCATTCAGCAGCAGCACCCTAATCCTCGAAGGAGTGTTCTCAGAGCTCCCTAGGGTCAGAGGGTTGGGAGAAGGGCCGGAAAAAGGAACAGGCCTCAATTGCCTGGACCGTTTTCCCCTGTAATGGCCTGCCGAACTCCCACCGCCATACCTCCCTCTGCCCGCTACCCGTGATATTGCCGCCCCCACTCCAGACCCACTTTTTCGCTCCCCCAGGCACATCTCCCCAGAATAAACCACCACGACTTCTTGGCTTAATAAAAAACCAAGACCAGACTTGCGTGATCTCCTGCTAGCTTCTTGATTGTGGGAAGACAGATCTTCAGGGCAGAAGGAAAAGATCTTCAGGGCCCCAGGCAGCTCACCCCACGGCAGAGAGCCACAAGGACGAGAGCCCTTGTGCTCTTGCCAAGAGGCTCACGCCCCTGGCCCAGCCTGAGCTTTAAAGCAGCAGAGTCAGCCCCATAGATGGAACACACCTGAAGAAAGGTAGGGCAGAAGCAGAAACACAGTCACTGCCAGCCCAAGATCTTCCCTCTTCCCTTCTTCAGGCCCTGGCCCAGCCTGAGCTTTAAAGCAGCAGAGTCAGCCCCATAGATGGAACACACCTGAAGAAAGGTAGGGCAGAAGCAGAAACACAGTCACTGCCAGCCCAAGATCTTCCCTCTTCCCTTCTTCAGGCCCTGGCCCAGCCTGAGCTTTAAAGCAGCAGAGTCAGCCCCATAGATGGAACACACCTGAAGAAAGGTAGGGCAGAAGCAGAAACACAGTCACTGCCAGCCCAAGATCTTCCCTCTTCCCTTCCTTGATTGATTGATTGATTGGTTGATTGATTGATTGATTTCTATACCACCCTTCCAAAAATGGCTCAGGGTGGTTTACACAGAGAAATAATAAATAAATAAAATGGATCCCTGTCCCCAAAGGGGTCACAATCTAAAAAGAAACATAAGATAGATACCAGCAACAGTCACTGGAGGTACTCTGCTGGGGGTGAATAGGGCCAGTTACTCTCCCCCCACTCAATAAAAGAGAATCAACACATTAAAAGGTGCCTCTTCGCCCAGCTAGCAGGGGTTGTTAAAGGAGTTTAAGAACTCCTTTAACAATATGTTAAAGGAGTTTGCATAAACCATTTACATTTTTTTTAATTGATGGATGTTTTCTGAGAATATGGTATTCTGTATTTTTCTGAGAATGTGGTAAGAAAACATGCCATCCCAGGGTATCTGGCATGCTGTAGAGTTTAAGCACTCTGTTTTGATTTTTCAAAATAACTTTGTTGTTTGAGTTTGTAGATGGTCAAAGAAGCATAGTTAGGGTATGGTTTGAGGATGCCTATATTCACATACATAATCTACCAGTACCAACAGCCATGGCTATCTGTGGCTTGTGGATCACAAAATTGGAACCAATGAGAGCAATGATAGGGAAGAGTTGAGAGTGAGACACTTGAATGCTCTGGAAATTCCTCTGGAGCTTGGATGATCTGGCAAAAATATTGGCTGTTTCAATACTTTTCTCCATGGCTCTGATGGCTGGCATTATTTTGAATGGCCAACTCCCTCATGCAGTTTCAGCATTTGTGCAACCTGCACTCCTAGCACAACTTGCATTTTGCAGTGTCACAGTGCACAAAACATCCAGGGAACACTGTGCACTATGTGAGCACATTTCTTTAGAAAGCTGCATATGGCACAGCACAATTAGGATATTTTGAATGAATGAACAAACTTATTATCTTTTGTGTGCCACTTTTTAAGACTTGGATTTTTGTCCTGAACGCTGTCAGTGAAATATCTAAATAGTGCCTCCATGTTTACTGAAACATAAAGCTTTGTTATTAAAAATGAATTAGAGAGGACTCAGATTTATCTGAAGTGGAATCTCTTCCTGGATCCCAGACTGGATGGGTGAGTGCTTTATTTAAAGGAATAATTTTCTAAGTTTAGAATATGTAATTATCCAGTCTTGGAAGGAGAGGATTCCAACAGCTTCCAACAGAGAGGATTCCAACAGTTCCTTAGTCTTTTTAGTAAAGCTTTGAAACTGTTTAGAATTAGAAAACTGAGAAGGGAGAAGTGGAGCTACAATGAATGGATCTTGGTACAACAGTGTTACCTTTCAGTTTCACCCTCAGACCTGTGTTTTGTCAAAAATTTAAAAAACAAGTGTGTAATTGGATTCTAAGTAAAATGTTGTATGCAAAACCATGCTCACTTTATAACCCTTTCCTTTTATTTCTTCCTTTTATTTCATCAATAGCATGCAACGTTTGGTACCTAAATTCTGTTGAAATGGAGTCCCTCACAGGTTACCAGGCAGTGCAGAAGGCTCTGAGTTTAACACTGACTCAAGAGCCTCCTCCCATCTCTACTGTGGTCCACTTCAAAGTGTCAGCACAGGGCATCACACTGACGGACAATCAGAGAAAGTGAGTGCAGGAAGCCTCTCTTCTAAAGAGGCACTGCTACATGCTGCTGCTTTTTCTTTTTAACTATTCGGATTTGCATCTTCCAAGAGCAGTTTCATGCATTACACTGCAGCAAATCTGGGTTTGCGATAAACACATGCTCAACAGGGAATGGAGGCCAGTTGGTTTGCACATGTATTTATTAATTTATTGTTAAACGTATGTACCACCTTTTGTTAGAATCTCAAGGCAATTTACAATATAAATGTTAAAAATCTATAAACATTCAATAACATATCTTTGCAAACATGTTTGTTGCATTCATATTTTACATATACCTAAAGATATAATGTATGAAAAGACTCTCAGTACCATTTTCTTCTTAAATTGTAGTCTGTAGCTTCTAGATGGGTTGACTAATTGCTGACTGGCAGTGGCTCTTGAAGGCCTCAAGCACAACACTCTTCCTGAGCCCTGATACCTGAGCTCCCTTTCATTTTAAATGCCAGGGACTGAAGTTGGGACTTTTTGCATATGAAGTATATGGACATATGAAGCTACGCCTACTGCATTGTCTACACCGACTGGCAGTGGCTCTCTATTGTGTCAGGCCAGGAGTCTTTCCCAACCCTGTCTGGAGATGCACAAAATGAGAGGCAGATCCTGCCCACGTCCCCCAAGTTCAGCCACAAGTTCAGAGAACTCAAGGGAGGGCTGAAATCTGTGGCAATCGCAAACAATGGCTGGCTACGATGGCTAGCCTAGTATGTGGACTCCTGCTGCCAGGTGCTTGGTGACATCCCTATTTTTGCAGTCTAAGACAGGCAGCAAAAACAGGTGGTTAACTGTCTCATAATTTGTGCAGGCCTGCTCTTATATATCTTGCAGAGATATAAGGAAAAGCATGCAGGGAATATTCCACCCAGTTGCTCAGTCATATGTGTTCTTTTGCCTTCCTGTGTTCAGGCCACTGAGTACAAAGAGGCAGAGATGATTGGCAAACAACTTGGATGCGTCTTACTTAAAAAAAACACCACCACCTAATTATTATCACTAGTGGGCCCACGTGCACAGCATCTGCGCCTCTAGTTGGGCCCAGCTGTCCCCACCACCACCACTCCGGCATGCCCGACTTTTTGGTTGACCAGCTGGGCGGCCGCTCCCCCCCCCCCCGCTTGTCCCCCACACACACTTTCTTGCCATCCTGCCACTGCCTCCTACCTCCTCTTCCCGGCGGCCAGGCCAGGGCCTGCCACTGCCGCCTCCTCATCCCAGCGTCCTGCCACTGCCACCTCACCCCAGTGTTTCGCTGCTGCTCCCCCCGCCTGCTTCTCGTCCCCCCCCCCACTTTCTCACCATCCTGCCTCCTCCTGGTGAACAGGGCCCAACACCACCACCACCTCCTCACCCTGGCATCCCACCTTCTTGACCCGGTGTCCCGCTGCCACTGGGCCGGCCTAGGCCTCCCATCATCCTCAGGGCAGTGACAGTTGCCGATGCTGTCTGCATGGCTGGAACTTTTGCGTGTCCCCCTCTCTGTCAGCCAATCGCCTCCTTTCTGCCACGTCCCCACACATCCCGTCTTGGAGAATTAATTATATAGATTAACATTATTTTCTTGATATTTTAAAATTAAACTACTTTAAGAATATCCGATTACTACTTTGGTAGTCTTAAATAAACAAACAGCTGTGAAAAGTGAGATATGTGAAATATGTATAGGCCACTTTTCTGCCTGAAAACACATCCAAAGCACTGACAGTAAGAGAAATATTATGATTCTCTCCCTGCTCCCAGTGTCCCCCTTTGGGCCCACCACTACCACAAAATGATCTTGAGACTTAGCACACTATAAACTCCCACCATACAGTTTTTAAAATATGTTTGTTGTCTTTTTCACTTCTTCTCAGGCTCTTCTTCAGAAGGCACTATCCAGTCAATACCGTTATTTTCTGTGCTTTGGATCCGCAGGACAGGAAGTAAGGAGGCCAAATGCTTTTCCTCATTCAGTGTTGACATACTGTTCAAGACTACAAAAAAAAAAAAAAAAAAGCTAATAGAAATATTATTCTTTTCTTTCCTTCCTCCACTTCCCCACCCTTTCTGTTGTTTGTTTCCTGCATGCAACAAGGTGGATGAAAGACGGTCCTTCAGCAAAGTAAGTATATGTTGATTTTTATTGTGTATGTTTCTTGTGTTATCTGCCCGCCTTTAGTATTGGATAGATAGATGGAAATTCTGTTTCTAGCTATGTTTTGTATGTAAATATATGTATGGGGTTTACAATACAATAGTTTTGTCACTCAGAGCTATGCATCCTCTTCAGGCGTCCTCTAAATCTGGGCTGTCAAATTATAAAGCTTAGGAACCTTTTATCAGACAGTTTTTTGCATCCCAGATATGACCCATGCCACTTCTACTGCACTTCACACAAACTACTGAATTATCTTCAGGTCCAGGAATGATGCCTTTTGTAGAGAAAAGGGGGCTGACCTCTGAATGGCTCCTGCTGCCTCCCTCAACATCCGCCTCTCTATTTAAGTGGCTCTTTCTCTTCGGTCATTCTATTTAAATTAGCATTGAAGGTGTGGAATGTTGTACAGGGCAATGGAAGGAAAGATGGTTAGAGTTCAGGGCTGTGAAGAGCTTGTGAGAGATTTGTTGAAGGTGCTCAGAATTATATGGTACTGGGAACTTCTAGGACTCGAGCACAATATGTGAGTGGCTGAGAAGCTTCTGGATAGAGAGAAAATGTACAGAGCTGTGCATTCTTCAGATTCATGATTAACATTGTCCAAGCTTGAGATGTTTAATTATCTACAATACCCTGGACTGCACTCCAGTTCTGAAGGTTTCATGCCTCCACCTCACTTTGTATTAACTGAGGATATTCCATGTTTCCAATATTTATGTTTGAGTTTAGATAAACCTCATAGTGTGCAGGTGCTGGTATCAGATATACTGAAAATCAGTTCTCTCTGGTATTGGCACAAATGTAACAAAGCTTTTCATAGAATCAGCACTTGCAGGGCACATCATGTGCTGTTCGGGGCCAGTTTGCACATGCAAAGCAGCAAGGCTCTCCCCCCGCCCCTTCCTCCATAATTTCTCTTGAGTGCACAATTGCATAGAGAAACCTTGATTCAGCTTTGCAAATGGAATCAAGAAAGCCCCAGCCTTTTCTGCCATGCTAGTGATGGAAATGGCTATGGCTTGTCACCCTATACAGGCTGGTTCACATGGAGTTCTTCCCGCCGCCCCAAAGGTCACTGTTTTCATACTTTCCACCTTCAGGGATTGTTTTTTTACATGTCTGCTTTATCACAGGCTCATCGTGATTACTTTATACATACATGAATCTGTCAAGAATTTAGGGTATGTATTTTGGTGCACAAACACGACAGCTTCTAGGACTGGTGTTCCAAACATGTTTCAATTTTAATTGATCCTTCAGTTGGCAAAAGGTCACTGCTTTACCAAAGCATTGCCCTTGACACAGATTAACACCAACCCAGTGGCTGTCCTATTTATGCATTCTTGTCATTGTTTTTAGTTACAGCTGTCTGGTTGTCTTGTTCATTTCTCGCTTGTTTTAGGGTGTGCACTAAACCATGAGGCAAAGGAGGCGCCCTAAAACACGGGGCCTCGTCTTTCCCTTGTGTGAACTGAGAGTGCACTCTTGAACATACCTCATATTCTTCTGCAGCCGTACATTGCAGGGGAAGGGAGGTAGCAGTGGACAAATTGCCTTTCAGAGAAAATGAAAGCTATCTGTCATTGTGGATTTTCTCCTTGATAAGGGATTTCCAGAAGACAGTTTGAAAACTGCTGCCCCTCCAAAGTAATCCATGATTTGTTGCACAGTGTGGCCCTTTTCTGATCTCTAATACTCTCTTCTTGTGCTTTGCTTTTCTGTAGGGTGTTTGGATTTGTTGCAAGGAAGCAAGGCAGTGCCTCGGATAATGTGTGCCACCTGTTTGCAGAGCACGATCCAGAGCAACCTGCCAGTGCCATAGTTAATTTTGTATCAAAGGTCATGATTGGCTCCCAGAAGAAGAATTGAAAGCCTTCAACTTAGTGCTGTGGACACACTTGCAGGAAAAGTGGCTGTGGTGGAACATGTGAGGCAGGAGCCACACGGTCTGCACCTAGCTGTGCCCCAGAAAGACGTTCCATCTGCATAGCAATACAGAGTGCCATCCATTCTTCAGTATACAAACAGATCATTCAAAACGTTCATGTTTGGAATAAAACTGCAGAGAAATGAAGAAGGGAGATGGAAACTATCAAGACACTAAAGTCCATTTATGAGCATATTTTGGAAGAAAGACTTCAAAGCAAGGCAGCTGAGACCTGAAATACTTTTTCATACATTGCAGTCTTCTGATTTTTAGCCATGGGGTAGGGTGGGAAAGAGGCCATTCACCCATTCATTCCAACATGTTGCTTTTTTGTATGAAAACCTTTCTAGAAGGGTGTATGCTCTGAAGTCAGAACTGTGCATTACAGGGGAATCTCTAGGTTCCCAACCATAATGCAGGAGTTTGTGAGTGGGATTTGCAAGGGAGAATCAGCATGCAGGAGGGGAGTGTGTAACACTCTGACCACTGTCCTCTGCAAACAACCTCTCTAGGCCATGTTCAATAATCTTCCCTATCTAGGTCCTGAAACCAATTAAGCCGGTTAACTAGAGGTAAAACATCAGTGGGGTGCATTTCTAGGGAATAATCAGTTGGTATTTGAAGGGTTATATTAAGTACCCCTCCTGTTTGCTTGTGTTTTCCCTTTAAAGTGCATTATTAGCATTATCTCAGCAACATGGGTTTGAGAACACATCATTGATGGCCCAAACAAGCAGGCTAGGACCATTTGCTCTTTTCCCTTTTGTTTTTATTCAGCAGTGATGAAAATTAATCTTAAAATGGAAAGGTGTAAGTTTGCAGAAGATTGGTGCAGGTTCATTTGGGAAGGTGCAGAGAGATAGAGATGCTTCAGGAGGTTTACTTAGTGCATGTAATGTAAAGAAGGCTGTTTAATTTGTTGGAAGGTAAATGAAAGGGGACTGGTTTAAAGAAAGGAAAATGTGATGTAATGAAAGTTTGGCATGTTATTTTTATGTTGCTTGTTTATATGAAGAATTAAGCCAGGAAGGTAATGTTTGGATGACTGCAGGATAAAAATGAGGGGGAAGCACACAAAAGAATGGTTTTGTATAATTTATAAATATATATATATATATCCTTTTGCCAGATTATTTATAGTGTAAAGCAAATCTCAGTCTGTTGTATAGATGTACTTCTGGGCATATTTGAGTGTTGAGAGCATCATGCAAGCACCATTCATGTTGACAGACCTTGTGCAGAAGACACAAGCCTTGTTGACCTGAAGAGAGGCTCTGCTGTTGCTGCTTCTGTTGCTGCAATAGCACTTGGGGGACTGCTTCTTACATACACGGCTTTGCACGGATATGTAGGCAGTCTTGCTTGTATTTGCTGCAACAAGGAGCATTTCATAGTCTGGCTTTAAAAGCATCTGGATTCTTCTTACAGTAAAAGACATCATTTTCTACTTTTTAAAATAATGGCAGTACTTGATAATTATATGTTGAAACCCAATTTGTATGGAAGTTTTAAAAACTGATTTATTTTTTAAAATCTGGAGTTTAAAAAATATAAGGGGGAAAACTATATATTTGGTGCACTTCTCCCATATTTTGAGTATGGTTATATCCTGATTTAACAATATGACATTTCATGTGACCAAACAATCCAGTGCAGAGTATTGCTATGTTTATGAAGGCTTTTAAATGTTTTATCATTGACTTTTTAACAGCATTTGTAACGATTGCTTGCTTGTGATAATTCTTGAGGCCCCTTCAAACCCAGTGGCATGGTGAGCCACTTCCCCATGGGGTAATCTTGTTCTCTGGAGATAGTGTGTGAATGATACAGTCATGTAGATCTTTCTACCATTTGATTGGCACTTCATGCCATTTTGTGTGAGTGACCAAAGAAGGTGTCAGCAGAAGCACAGTTAGAATACCATAGCAGCATTCTCATTGGCACTACAGGAAGCAGAAATTTAAAGAATTGAATTAGCAGCGTGTGAGGAAAATTTGTATATCAGTGATGCAAGCTCCAAATTAATACATCAAAAGGCCTGATGAGGCCCATGTTGTTTATGTATATGTGGTTTTATCAGACATTGGCTGATGTGATACTAAGTCAAGCATTGAAATGCTCCCTATTGAACCGTATTCAGATTGAATAAGAGGAGGTGCTGGGATTCTATAATGAGAACCACTGTTATCTTCTACCACTCCCGCTCACTGCTATATAAAACAGGAATTTCAGAAATTGCATACACAGAACAATTATTGCCCCGGCTGTAACCTTTGAAAACAATTTCTATGGTTTAGGCAATAGTAGAGCAGAAATGGGAAAAGATTATCTTGGACCAGAGATCATACTATTAATAATGATCACTTTTGTAGATAAGCTGAGCATGGAAAGCATAGCTACCAGTGAAGCAACCAAGGCAAATGCCTTGCTGTATCAATGTATTACCAGAAAGGTTTGTGTTATGAAGCAATCGTGTATTGCCCTTGATGGCAGTTAGTTGCCTTAGGTCAAATGGCCTTAGTCTGAGTTCCAGTTGTTCCTCAGGACCAGTAAAAGTGGAGGAACATAAACCAACAGACAGCTAGTTTACTGAATATTTGGGTACTTTCCATTTCAATTTGTCCTCCTGTGTCCATTCCAGTCCTGTTGTATTATTTAGCACCCACAGAGAATCTGACTTCCAGTTTTAGCCTGCTTTCCAGTAGGCTTATGAGATCAGCCAGCATTTTGTGTATGTGTGTCCATGTGTCCCCTCCCCCATCAACTTCGCAATGCCTGGACCGATATGAACCAAATCGGGTACAGTTGTAGGGACCCATAGGGACACCTCAATGGCGTAGTTTGTGATGATGTTATCCACCAAATTTGCTACAGCTGTAGGGACACATAGGGATGCCCAAATGGTGTGGTGTGTGTGATTATGTCATCCACTCCAATTCAAGACGGCAGCCTCTTGAACATCTGAGGTGCAAGTGGGCTAATTTGTGGACCACCTAACCTATTTGAACCAAATTGGGTACAGCTGCAGTGAGCAACACACAAGGACACCTCAATGGCATAGTTTGTGATCCACCCCAATCCAAGATGTCAGACGTGTAAACTTTAGAGGCGCAAATGGGCTAACTTGTGAACCACCTAACCAATTTGAACCAAATTTGCTACAGCTCTAGAGACACATAGGGACACCTCGCTGGCGCAGTTTGTGATGATGTCATCTACCCCAATCCAAGATGGTGGACACATGAATGTTTGAGGCGCAAGTGGGCTAACTTGTGGGCTGTCTAACTTGTTTACATGTTTTATCTGCAAGACAAATGCTGGTTTTGATGGAGCTTGGGGGTTGAGCTCTAGTCAAGGAGACCACTTGAAAGGCCTTGGCTAAAGAGCAGCAAGCTTATGCTACTTAACTTGTCTTTTTGCCCTCATAAAAGCCTACTAAATAGTTCATTTGATTTTTTTAGAAGCACAGTGAAACTAGCTCTGGAGTGAGATGGGGGACTTGGAAACTTCCGTGTTGAGTAATGGCTAGAAATGGTAACTGAGGGAGCCTCTCTAGCCTGCATTGCACCACAAGTTCTGTTTTTGTAAATGAAACACACACGAAATAATTAAGCACATTACATATAGTAGCATCATATATACATTCATATGACAGGGTTATGGAAATTACAGGTCTAAATAGTGCAAAGAGCACTTTTCCCTTCCAAGATATTAATAATTGTATGTATTCAGTCTCACGAGTAATGCCAGCAAGTTGCCACATATTTAGTCAAGCTCCTATTAACCTCCTTGTTCAATGTACTACTGTAATTCTACAGTATTAAAGAGAGGCTATAAGCCACAGGTGCCTTCTACCAGGCATGGCAGCTGCACAGCCTCCCATTTCTTTTGGTGGAACTTGTGCAGGACCCATTTGCAAGCCATGCCCCCTGGATTGCACCACATGTTTTTATAATGGAGTTTTTCTTGTTTATTCAACAGTATCAAAATTGTTTAAGTTTCTTTATTGGCCTTCTATATTAGTGTTTTGTGTTTTTTTGTTTTTGCTTTTCTCTCAAATTTGTATAGAAATTTTCCAATATGTAAATGAATGTTCTATAAATTCTTTGTATAGTCATTTTCTCTGCTCTTTGAAATATCACCTCTATTCAGATTCTAATAAAAATTAAGAATTTTATATATCTATTCCCACAAACTGGAATCTATAGTCTGCTTTCAGCTGGTGTTCAAGTATATGATGGGCCCAAAAACAAACAAACAAACCGGAAGTGAAAAAGTTCATGCATTTCTCCCATATTTTGAGAATTGTCTTGTCTTAACTTGACAGTCCAGTGCCATGAGTTCCAATGACATCTCTAACTTGGCCTTCAGTTACATTTCTATAAGCAAAGTTTGAGTATTTGGAGTGTATACTAGTAATAGCAGATTGGAAATCTGCAACCACAGAAGCTGAAACAGATTTTCTCCCTGTAATTCAACTCCAAATTCCTTTCTGAAAATCTTGATATTAAATATTTCCTTGAAATTGTCTATATAGTTGAGAACCTTTACCAAATATCTGCTGTATTTATTTGGTATCTGGATTTGATTTCAGTACTGGATATGGTAGGACATATGGTATGATGTGATGGCTGTAATGTACTTGACAACATTGCATAAGATGATGCAAAGATAATATAATAAGTTGATAGCTTATGAGGCTCATACCTGCAAAAAACCTGAGCCAGTCGAGATGCAAATAAGTCTAAGGCATTTGAATTTTAAGGCAAAATGTCAAATGGAAAATTTGAATTTTTGCAAATATTTTTTCACCTCCTGCATGCATACCTCTTCCACTTGAAGTAACAATACAGCATAATAATAATGCTTAGTGTTTGCATAGTGTTTTTGAATGTGCAAACTGCTTCACATACATTATCTTGATTTAATCATAGAACTATCTGAAGTAAATAAGCATTATCCCCATATTGCAAATGAGGGCCAAGACCGAGAGGGAGTGGTTTGCCTAAGGCCACCTAATCAGCTTATGGCAAAAGAGAAATTTGAACTGGGGACTTCCCTGATTCTGAAGTTACTTCCTTTGTCACATGTTACATCTATGAAACAGCCCAGATCAAACTTAATATTCCTGATACAATGATATTTGTATCCCACCATTCACCTGAAGAGCCCAGTGCTGCATAAATGTATACAGTATATCTTTGTTCTTTCCATGGATAACCTTCCTGTGATGTAGGCTCGAGAGAAAGAGATTGTGACTTACTCAGAGGCACCCATCCCCTGAGCCAGCTCCGCATACTATCAACGACTTGGGCTCTGAAATGGCTACATCATCAAGTGATGATTGGCATCTGTGCTGTAGCCATCAGAGACCGAAAACCGAACAGAGCCTCTGTATTATCAGACTATTGCCTCAAACACAACAGCTTGCAGTGGAGGCAATGCACACATTCACATGCGAGGTGCCAAGAGCTCTGGACGTGTGTGAATCAGCTCTTGCACCAACAGGCCAGTGTTTCTATCCAAAATAAGGTCACCCCCAACAGTTGACTGATTTGTCTGCTGCTATTATGTTAAAAAATCAAAAAGCTTTAATTATTCATTTGATTTAAACTGTAGAACTTGATATAACAGCATTCAGTGGTGGGGAGGGGGAAACACCCCACCCCCCGCTGTCATGTGAGCTGGCTAATTAACCTTTGCCATCTGGACTTTGCTGTGTGTTCACTTGCTGGGAAGCCTGTTCAGCTCTTTGCCCACATTCCATTGTGTCAGACAGCGTTACCTTTGCAAAACACAATTATGGCTCTGTTGTCTGCATTCCTCTTTCCAGCTGACTTCTAACTATGACCTTTTACCACCTGCTTTTGGCTGGAAATGCAGTGCTGGCCCTGGGGAATCTGTTAGCTGTGTAGCTAAAGACACCCCTATGATGAAGTGCTCTGCTTCCTGTTGTCAATATCTTCTTGTGCCTATGCAGCCACAGTGCAGGAGCCTCTGGGCTAGCCAAAAGCCCTGGTGAGTCGGTCATTGCAACTGCTGCCTCTCACCCCAATATTCAGAGAAAGAGGCTGCACCCCTAAAACACTGACTAGGGAGGAAGCTCAATTGAACACAGTGGCACATCCAAGTAAACCTTCATAGGATGACACTGCACATAAATGACCAAAGGCAAACAGGCAGATGCATCAGATAATGATGGGGAAAGTGAGGCATTAACCAGTCAAAATGGTTCATGGGGAGAGATCTGTGCATGCAACAGGCTCTGCATCAGTTATGCAACAATGGCTAATGTTTGTGGATCTTAACTGACAAGTGCAGGATTGCTGTTTAGTTCATGTCTATGATTTGTTGTTAACCTTAATGTCATGTTATTAATAGTAATAATGTTTATATACCAAGTTTCAACAAAAGAAGTTCTCAAAGCAGTTTATGTGACAAAAAGTCCCTGTTCCAAAAGGGTTCCCAATCCAAAAAGAGAGCTAAGGGAAACGCCACAGGAGAAACCCTGTGCTGAGCTTGAGTAGGGACTGTTGCTCTCCTCTTGCTAAAATAGGAGCCTCTTTGCCCAGGTAGCATTTGACTGTTTGCATGCAGTATGTCACAACTGATAGCTTATGAAATTTCACGATCAAAAAATGCCAACAAATCTCCTTTTTTAAAATATGTGAATGTGTATTTTATATATCATGTAAATTATTGAGACAAGGACAACAAATACATCGATGCACATGCTTAACTCCCCTGTTGACATCAGGGGGCTTTAGAGTGCATAACGTTGGCTGGATCATGCCTTTAGTGGTTTGTGTGTGTAGAAACAATTACTGTATTAGATACAATCAGTATCAGCCCAGGGAGGTTCATCAATTTTGCCCATTGCTTCAACCCTTCCAAATTTGTTGTTTCCTCTTTCTCTAAAATGCATTATACTTTTGCAGTTAATAGTTTTGTAGCTGACTTCATAAAATATGATTTCTCTATCCTCTCTCTTTTTTAAAAAACCACTTCATATATGACAAATACATAATATCTTGTTGAAATGGTAAAACGTGCCCCAACACTTATATCCACCTTAGCATTAAATCAGAAAATCTAACAGTTAAGCTAACAAATCTTGGAAATGTAGATTCTACACAGGATGCAGAGGTTCTTTGGCGCTCCCCAGTGTTTCAGCTTTGGATTTGCTGTATTTTGTTAGAACATAAGAACAGCCCAGTTGGATCAGGCCCAAGGTCTATCTAGTCCAGCATCCTGTTTCACACAGAGGTCCACCAGATGCCTCTGGGAAGCCCACAGGCAAGAGGCGAGGGCATGCCTTCTCTCTTGCTGCTGCTCCCCTGCAACTGGTGCATCTTGTCTCTGAGGCTGGAAGCGGCCTATAGCCCTCAGACTAGTATCCATTGATAGACTTGTTCTCCATGAATTTGTTGTTCTGTTCCTTCTCCCTATCTTTACCCTATAGCTAGTGGCCCAGAAGACACAACACAATCTGATAAAGGAGAAGCCAGCCATGGCTTCCTTTCCCTGCCCCAGACACCAGTCAGGAAAAAAGTTACTGGGTGCCCATGAGGCACTTTTCTCCTAAAATGTTCCCCTTCCTTCCACCATCTTGGTGGAAAAGAGTGGGATAATGAAGCTTTACTTGGCTGCCAGATAACCTCATTTCCCTATCCTGTTTTCTAAGGGTGGAAAAACCACACCCCAACAGTGGCAGCATCAGGAGTATGACCACCATTCCCCAAAGGCTCAACCGCTCCAGCCCCCTGCTTGAGTTCAGGAGTGTCCCTCTGGACCTACTGGAAGCACCAAGAGCTGTAGGCATCTAGACACCATACCCCACATCCAGAGTCCCAAAAGGAGCTGCATTTTTTTACAGGAATATAACCAGTTCACCAGTATCTGGCATAGAGCCTTAACAGCTCACTTTTAAACCCAAATCATAGTGGCCATGATTATTTCAGATCCTGTTTGTGCTGAAAACTAGTTCCACAGGATCCATTAGTTAGTTCAATCGACTTTCTCTTCCAATCCTCACATCCTAGGGAGAAATGACATAAATGGTGTTCAGATGAACCCTCAAGTTTTACTTAGATAAAACTGTGAGGATGAGAGAAGCTGAAGTCTTGTTTGTGTCCACAGTTTCCTCTGGCCAAGGAGGTTTCCAGGACTCCCTTATCCAGTGGCTTAAGGTCAGTATTGTGACAGCATAGGCACTGCTGGCAAGCATCACTGCTCAGCAGCCTTTTAGAGTCTGTCCATGGTGTCATCTATAGTGAGGCCACATGAGCTTCTGTACACACTCACACAACACATAATGACATTAACCTTTTATCATCTGTGAAGGCAGCATTTGAGAGAACAGTGGCAGTGAGCTTGTAAGGTCCATTCTGGAACATGTGATTGCTTATATACATCCAACAGGACAAGGCTGCCCACTGGCCACCTCAACAAAGAAGGGAAATGTTAATTTGCTATCAATTCCAGTTTTGAAGCTGGCAGGGGCTCCATAGGCACCTTTGGGAGAGGTAGGCAGGGCCTCCCAGGGACATCTCTTTCCACTTCTCCAGGTTCAATGATGGTAATATTTCCTCTGTTATCAGAGCTTGTTTAAGCTCTTCACATTTTTTTAAAAAAGTTGAGGGGGCTTTGCTTGGTCCAGGATACCCCTCAGTGGTCTGAATTTGACCCTGTCTTCCGCCAAGAGGATGTGCTTGTGGAAATGGAGCACTCTGGTCGCTTCTGAGAATGGAAATGTATGATGTCAGGATTGCCCTTTCAAAAATTGTGAAGTCACAAATATTTAATTTCTGCTCTAATCCAGTGTAACTAACTTTTTTGGTTATAACTTGAAAATAGTGCAAAGAGCTGCAACCCATTCATTCAGAATGGGACCTGATTAACATCCTACTTCTGTTTCTTTTCCGGAACCCTTCTTCACATCTTGTGTGACAAACATGTGCATAGAGTACTCTTCTCTTAGCATCCTGAAAGAGTCAAAGTTGTGATAACATAAACTTGCTAGTAATCTGGAACCTTGTAATTGCAGTGAATATGCATGTTACAATAACAAAATGATCAAAATAATAAACACCACTGCCCTCTTGTGGTGATATCCTAGTTGAACACACTAAGGGTATGCTACCCACCAAAAGTTGTGATTGTCACCTACTAAAGCCTACCACGTGCACACTGAAGTCTTTCCTATGGTGAAGCAAACTTGGCATGCTATTTAACATGTTTTGTCACCTCACCAGTATACTTACACATTTTGAATAATAAAAATCAGCAATATACCAAGACTACAAATGGAATGAAAAAAATTGGTGTATTTCAAACCAAGTTATTAAAAAACCCCACTGAGGTACACACTCTCCCCTTGTTGGAGATCCAGGCTTACTGGTAATAGTTCTTTCTTCAGAACTCAACTGGGCTCTTGTGGAATCTGTGTGGTTGTTTTTTTTTAAAAATATTATTATTGGATAAATAAGAGTCTGAGGCAGCTTATTTGAGAAGAATGATCTCGCCACCTAGATGTTAAGGGAAGTTCGTTCGTTCGTTCGTTCGTTCGTTCTCTCTCTCTCTCTCTCTCTCACACACACACACACACACACACCTCTCTGTAATGGAAACAAAATAGAAGGATATCATGACCAATTCACTGGGATGTAAGTGAAGTCCTGCTGGATCTCATCAAAGGTCCATCTAGCCAAGCATTCTGTTTTCCACAGTGATCAACCAGATACCTCTGGGAAGTCCAGAGCAATGGGCTGGGGTAAAGGGCTGAGGACTGTTTGATTCTGTTATGATTCCTGGTCAGTCATTTCTTTTGTTTGGCAGATTATTTGTTAACAGCCCAGGATGCCTGAGTGCTGTATTCTTAATGTGAGCTAAGGATTGGAAGATATCTCGAGATCCCACAAGTGTTGACCATCAGACCTTGGAGGTGATTCCTCCAGCGAAGGGGAGGACCTGATAAAGTGTGTATGTGTGGAGGAGGAAGAGGAAGTGTGGGGAGAGAATATGAACAAAATACAGTAAACAGCTAGGAATGTGCTGGGTCAGAAGTATAGTGCTGAAATCACTTAATGGGGTGTAGGGTTAACTCTCTGGGGATCTGATGTGAAGAAGCAGTTGTGCAAATCAATGCAAATCAAATCACCTTTATTTTGGTCTCAGACCAGCATAAGGGCAATAAAAGCACGATAAGTGACATACTAGAAGCCTGGAGATGGGGCATTGCTCTACCAAGAAAGGGGTCGTGAGGGAGGAAAGAGCCTCTTCAGGAGAAGGAGGCTGCTATTGTGTGAATTATATGAGGAAACAAGATGAACAAGATCAGTTAACTCAGGGAGGGAGAGAAAGAAGAGAGGGGAAGAAAACCGAGGGGAAGACTGAGTGGAGGAGAGAGAGAGAGAAAGAAACATTGGTAGACTTACCGTGAAGGGTTCTTTTTCAGATATGGGGAGGGCATCCGTCATCAGATGGGTTGTCAGTCACTGCATGCTCCAAGACAGGGCCAATAAGAATTGAGCACTCTTAGTACTCCCTCTGTCGAGCCCCAATATACCCAGTTCTGGTCTCGTGGAGCGATGGACATACACTTGACTAGGTCTCAGCTCAGCTCAGAAAGAAACGAAAATATATATATCAAAACAGCAAAGGCGAAACAGGATTTAAGTGAAGGATCGAAATACAAGAACAGTGATAGGTGAAACTATGCACCCTAGGAGTTGTTCCACCACCCACAAGAAAGCACCTTCCCCGGCATCCGAGGGTGGGCCGGATGCCCTCCCCATACCTGAAAAAGAACCCTTCACGGTAAGTCTACCAATGTTTCTTTTTCCAAGTATGGGGAGGGCATCCGTCATCAGATGGGACATATCCAAGCTAATGCCCCGGGTGGGTAGCGGATGCCGACAATATGACTAGAGGACCTTTTGCAGAACCGTGCGGCCCAAGGCCGCCTGCGGTTGATAAAATGACGGGATTTTATAGTGCTTAACAAAGGGCGATGCGGAAGACCATGTTGCCGCCTTACAGATGTCTTCCACGGGCACACGTGCCGAGAAAGCAGCGGAGGCGGAGGCGCTCCTAGTGGAATGCGCCGTTACACCCTGCGGTACCTTCAATTGAGACGTCTCATACGCCACGGAAATGGTTGCCCTCAACCAGCGCGCCAAGGTATCCTTAGAGGCCTTGGTACCTAATTTGGACGGTAGGAAGGAGACGAATAGCGAATCTGATTTTCGAAAGGCCTTAGTCCGGCTAAGATAGATGCGAAGAGCTCTTCAAACATCTAGAGTGTGCCAGACACGCTCCTTTGGATGCTTTGGTTTGGGACAAAAGGAGGGCAAAACTAACTCTTGAGCCCTATGGAAAACCGAGTTCACTTTGGGCAAAAACGTAGGATCCAATTTTAGCACGACGGCTTCCTTCTGAAAAATGCAGAGTTCATCTCGAACTGATAGCGCTGCCAACTCCGAAACTCGCCTGGCCGAGGTAATCGCGACGAGAAAAAGGACTTTAAAGGACAGCAAGCGTAAGGAGATCTTTCGCAAGGGCTCGAAGGGATCTTGCGTAAGGGCTTTGAGAACCTTATCTAAATTCCAGGATGGAAACCTAGGGATCGGAGGTGGATTAAGGTTTGCCGCTCCTTTTAAAAAGCGTTGGACATCAGGATGCAGGCATCGAGAGTGTATGTCCGAAACGTCTAAAATGGAGGAAAGCGCCGAAGTTTGGCGTCTCAGGGTACTCGTGCGTAGACCCTTCTCCAACCCAGCTTGTAGAAATCTAAGGACCGTAGGTACCCCTGCCCGTAGTGGGTCAAGGCCATTAATCTTAGCCCATGAACAAAAGGTTGCCCATGTCATCTGATATATTCTGCGTATGGATAGGCGCCTTGCCGCCAAGATAGTTTGTTGAACCGCCACGGGGTAGCCCTTATGCTCTTTTGTTTCCTGCCTTGGGTGTTCTTTACTGCTACTGCACCCAGGCGCGCTCCCAACCGGCAGTAAACCCAACGCCACAGGCGCTTTGTTTTCCCCAGTCCCTGACGGAACTATTGGGGACTCAATAGCCAAAGGGACATCAGACAGTGGTCCCTCAGAGAGAGGACCCGTCAACATATCGCCCATATGCGCAATCTCCATTAACACAGCCGAATGAGAACGAATGGGGGGGGGGGAAGCGGGAGCTGAAATTGACCAGAAGTCAAAGAGCGGAACTCACGGGCCAGCACTCCACCAACCGAAGCTTCAATCAGGAAATAACAACTCCTTTCCGCCCCTAGCACACAGTAGAATCAAAGGCAGAAAGAATAGCTGAGCCAGCTGAATAGAACTGTCCTGGAGCGAAGACAGGACCAGAACTGGGTATATTGGGGCTCGACAGAGGGAGTACTGAGAGTGCTCAATTCTTATTGGCCCTGTCTTGGAGCATGCAGTGACTGACAACCCATCTGATGACGGATGCCCTCCCCATACTTGGAAAAAAAGAAGACAGAAAGAAAGAAGGGTGAGGGACAGGCCCGAACCTGTCAGTGGCTTGAGGGAAACGAGTAGCCATGGCGGTGGCGGTGGCAGCAAGCATGGGCCCGGTCAACCGCTGCTCCTCCTGTGGGGGCAGGAGTGGGGCTCGGGTGAGGAGATCTCTGGGGATAGGCTGCAGCCGCGACCAAGAAGAGTGGGGGGGGGTGGAGTAAGGGATGGAGGAGTGACCAAGAGGGGTGAGGGGGACAGAGGCAATGGGATGGAGGAGGAGGAGCTGGAAGTCCCAAAACACAGAAGGCCTTCACCTTGGTCCACTGTGGTGTCCTCCCTTCAACTGTGCTAGAAGGCAAATACAGGAAGACCCCTTCTCGCAACACCTGCGCCCCTGCAATCCTGAGCAAATTGAAAGAATAGAGCATGTCCTCCTCCACTTCCCATTCTACAGGAAGACTCGTATCACCCTCATCCTCCTGCTATTAAGCAAGTCCCCAGGTTGCTCAAACCAGTTCCATGCCTCTCTCCTGCTCTCTGATTCCAACCCTGTTATCACACGTAATGTTGCCAAGTTCTGGGTGACAGTGTGTAAAATTAGTCATTGTGAACTTATTTACAGTGGATATTTTTTGTGTTATTTTAATTGTATATCTTTTTCTTAAAAATGATTTTAAAACAAACTGTGTTTTTTTAAAGAACGTGGATTTAGACATAATGAACAACTCAGTGGAAAAAGAACTTATTTTGGCAAGCCAACTTCAAATCTTGGTTATAAACAGGGTGGGTTTGATTTAAATCAAACTGATTTAATTCATGATTTAAATCACAATTTAAATCACTAGTCAGTAAGGCTTGATTTAAATCATAGTTTTCTACATAAAGACTAATTCTTGCTGGTATAACTTTAATATGCAAGTAGATGAAGATTTTTAGAATAACAACTTTTCATATTAGTTTTTTTATCCCCAGTTTAATAGGTTAATCATTCATATTTGGACAACTTTTCTGTTGTACTTAGGAAGGAGAAAAATAATCATTACCTTAATAATAACAATTTAAATAGATTTATTCAACTGAAACAATAACATTACAGCATATGTTATTTGCTTAAACAAACATCCATGTTTGTTAACTAATTTGGCTAAACAATATATATATATTTTAAGAAACTTAGACTGTCAGCCCAGCCTACACATGAAAAACTTAAATACTGTCCTCTGTAGCTCACTCGTCATCTTCATCTTCTTCTTTGTTCATAATCTGGAAAAGAAAAACAAGCTTTCCTGCTTTATCGGGTCCCAAACGATTTCTCAATTTAGAATGAATGAGTCCAAAGGAAGAGAATATTCTTTCAACGCCTGCAGAAGAAGCTACTGCTGTTAAAAGTGAAATCATTACTTGAACAGTCTCTAAATCCAAGTGCTTAAGTGACTTCCACCAGTTCACTGGTGTGACTTTCTTTAAAATATCTTCAGCAAACATATATTTCTTGAATGGTTCCCCCTTAGCTTTGAAGTTTATTATAGTTGGCATTACAGATGGATGATTGCTGGATACCCATGTCATAGCTAACTCCTCTTCCTCAGCACTTAAGTTTTGACCCTGGTACTGGATATTGACAATATTTGCCAAAAAATGAGCTGGAGACAGTACTTGTCCCATTCGTTTTTTTTAATGCTTGTAATTTAATTCTTTCCATGTGTAGTTCTGTTTTGAAGTGTTCACTCAGTTCCTTCCAAATTTCAACAGCATCAGCAATAAAACAGCTATTTTTCTGTATTTTGTTTAAAGATTCAGAGATGGGTTTCAGGATGCTCAGCATATGTTCAACATTTCTCTTAAGCCCAATGTTGAGGATTTTGGCCGTGACAGTGCCATCTATTTTATCTCAATTTTGTTCACAAACTGTCATCAGAATAGGCCAGTTCTTGATATACTGCTCAAAACAGTCCACCACAGAGTTCCATCTAACATCTTGTGGGAGCGTTAGCTTGGTTCCACCCATCCTTTTCAGAGCTGCTGCAGCAAAGTGATTGTTACGGAAGTATTTAGCAATTTCAACAACATTAGTCTTTATTTCTGGAACACTTAAGTCTTTGGCTAAGAGGTGCAGCAAATGAGCACTGCAACCATATGTTATTAGCTTTGTATTCCCTTCCTGCTCTTCTAAATTTCTTCTCATCTTGGATACATTTGCAGCATTGTCTGTGACCAAACTGCATACTAGACATTTGAATTTTTGTTCACATGTTATTATAGCTTTTACTGCCACTTCTTGTAAGTATTCTGCTGTGTGTGCATTTCCTGACGTATCAATTGTTTGTGCAAGGAAGACTTTCCCTTCTTCTGTTGTTATACAAGCACATACAATAGGATCATTGTGGACATTACTCCACCCATCAATACTTAGGTTAACAACTCTACCCTCCAGAGCTGTTGCACATTGCTCCATTTCTCTGTCATACACTTTATCCAGCAGTTTCCCTGCAACATCTGCTCTGCTGCGTGGACTGTATCCTGGTCTCAGTGACTGAACCATATTAATGAAATGTGGGTTCTCAGTCAGACGGAAAGAAGAGTTCGTTGCATAAACAAACTGGGCAATTTTTTCATCAATTAACTCTTTTTCTAATCTGCTAGTTTTTATCACAAACTTATCTATGGTGGTTCCAGGAGGGAAGGATTTTTTCTTTCTTTTAGGTGATAGTGATATGTGGCTGTGGGTATCTGATGATGATGCTAATGAAGCACTATCCTGGATGGATAACTCTGAAACTGTAGAACAGGAGGATGGTGATCTTGAAGGTGGATAGTTTCCAGAATCCATGAATTCCCCTAAACAAAAAAGTCAATGCTGTTATTTTATTGTTTATACAATTTCTGCTTATTGTACACAGCACTGCCCCAAAAGGAATATTTGCTTTTCTTCATAACTGTACCAAATGACAGTAACATGCAGTAATAATAAGAAATATAATTTTGCTCAAACATGACAGTTCAAGGCAGTCTTTAGAAATATTATATGATTCAATAAAAATGTTTACCAACCTGAAGATCCTGCCTGTTCAAATGTGTTTCTTTGGTCATCTTCATCACAGCACTTCTCATAATGTTGCCTCATTCGGGCCACCAGGCCTTGCATTTCTTTGTTGCAGTGTTTGCATTTTGCACGCATGCCTGCCTTACCGATAGGTAAAGGAACTTCATTAAAATATTGCCAAACTGGGTCTCTTTTACGGCCTGCTGCCATTATAGGTTTTTTCCTCCAAGGAAAGAATGTGATAAACCTCAGGTCATACACACAAAAAGATCCAAAGACTTGTCTGTCTGTGGCTATGCAGTATTGTGCTCAGAAATTTCATTTTGTACTGCTTGTCTGCTTGCCCCTCCCTCCTCACACTTAGTTTCACTTTCTTCTTGTGCAGATCTATTCCACTCCAAACAATCAGAAAAATATTGTTTCTATTCTATTTCACTGAACTTCTTGAAACTTAGCACTGAAGGGGTTGATTCTGTATTCATAGGTTTGTAGAACAATAGGATTAAGGTCTTTTTCTCAACTCTGTTCATGTCATAACATTTTTGCTGTGAAGAAGAGGCATGTGATCTCTGCTGAGTCAAATTCAGTTTTGAGAACTGCAAAAGTAAACCAAGCATCTGTGATACTATCTTGTAGGCAGAGAAACTGCCCAATAATCCTACAAAAACCTCTGGAAGAACATGACATTGTGAATGGATTAATGGAATTTATTTACCAAAAAAATTAAACATATATAACCTTATTCTACATAATTAAAAAACTAATCTTTATTTCATGATGGAATAACCTTTGGATGGTAATATATTTTCCTCAAAAAGCATTTTATTTTAAAAAATCCGATTTAAATAAAAAAAACCAATTTAAATCAAAAAAATCTGATTTTTTAGATTTTTTTAAAAAAATCATTGATTTTTATCCACCCTGGTTATAAATATTTGTTTGAGGCACTGAATGAACCTCAGGTTCCTACCCGGGAGTAGATTTACACAGTGAGCCGGGTCTCACAATCAGTGAGACCCGGTTTAGCAGGCAGGGTGCACGTGGAGGGAGCCCTGGGTGGCCGGACTGGTCGAACACACGATTGCCGGAGCTCAGGGGCCACACGGCCCCCAGAAGCTCCAGTATGCCCTACATGAGCGCGCAGGGCATACTGGGGAGACCCCCGGAGCAGGGAGGTGGCTTTTCGCCTCCCCTCCAGGGGTCTCCTTGTGAGTAGCCACGTCACGGAGCCACGCCACGGCTACTCATGATCAGAAAGCCTGGGTTTGCGGAGCACTCGCTCCACAAACCCGGGCTTTGGGGAGTGCTACAAAAGTGGGCAAGCCGCTTGTAAGCCACCGGGCTCGCCTAGGAGCCCGGTGGTTTACACTATCAGCAAAAATCGGGCTAGGCTCTCCTAGCCCGATTTTTGCTGATCATGAGAATAACCCCAATGTCAGACAACTGGGTAACCAAACGGTGGTTCCATGTGATGTGCGAACCCACCCTGAGCATTCAAAAACCTTAGCCATTCCGTTTCTCTTTTCAGCTGATCTCTCAAATCCCTTACAGCACAGTTGTGAATAGTATTTGGTTGGTGAGTGAGGATGTGTGTACACTAACAATACTACTGTTTAAAAGGGGGACAAAAATACATAGTTGCATACATTTCAAATGAAAAGTACCATAACCTGCAAGAATTCAAAATAAACCATTTTAGAGATGTACAAATCTCAACTAATATTTTACATTGATGAAAAATGATTCCTTCACCAAGATTAAAGGTAAAGTTGTGCTGTCAAGTCGGTGTTGGCTCCTGGTGACCACAGAGCCATGTGGTTTTCTTTTCTTTTGGTTTTCTTTGGCAGAATACAAGAGGGGTTTACTATTGCCATTAAAGTAAAGTGTGCGGTCGAGTCAGTGTCAACTCCTGGCGACAACAAAGCCCTATAGTTTTCATTGGTTGCTGAGGAACCACCATGAAGCAGGTCAGCTGAGGACTGGAGTAGTGTATCAGCACAGGACACCCTTGGGTAGGTATATACAAATCGATTCAGATACAAAATGATTTGTACCCAAATCTAGCTGATTTGGGTGATTTGTAGACAGAACAAATTGCCCCTGTGCTCAATTGCCCAGATTCGGGTAAAAAACAAATCACCTAGATTCATACACAAAAAAAATTGGGGTTCAGAACTTCAAAAAACTGAAAAAACAACAACCCTCTTTTGACCCCAGAACCCATTTTTGTCCCAAACAGATTCAGATTTGGAAAATTTGGGTACAAATAGAATCTGGGGTGATCCAGGGGGTGGGGGTGGGCAGATTCGGACCCAAAACAAATCGGGGGTGATTCGGTTCGAGTATAAATTGAATTTAAAAAATCAATTCATGCACATCCCTACCCTTGGGTGCATCAGCAGCACATGCTTTGTCCTGCCTATGAGAACCAAGAACGAAGGGCAAAGTGGTAACTACTGACCAGCTGCCCAGATGCAGGGACCTCCTGGTGGAAGAGGTCAGGTGAGCAGAGGAGAGGAGGCTGGGGGTGTGACCAGGAGGAGAAAACTGGAGCACCTACTGATAGTGTGCAGTTGACCCCTAGAAGCAGCACTACCATTGCTTCCCAGTCCAGCAATGTGGTGTCCCTGGCAGGGCCAAGTGAGCCGGTAGTTCCACATCCGTGTTCTACCTAGTAGTTTATGGAGGGTTTCCTTGGTGCTTTGCCAGGGAGACTGGAGGAGCCCACTGAGCCCTGCAGCAGTGCTGAACAGTGCATTTTGCAGTACCAGCATGAGCCGGTGGCAGGTTGGGAGATGGAACTAATCCAGTTTAGGGCAACACATCACCAAGTCTGGCCAGTCTTGGTGGCAGTTGCTGGACAGTTCCTCCTATGCCTCCAACCAGCATCCAGAGCGAGAGGGTTTTCTCCATGGCTGGGGACGTGGTGACACCCCATTGTGCATGCTGGAGAAGAAAGAAGAGTTTCTCTCATGGTACGAGTATAGAAGCTTTGTTTCTTGTCAGACCTTTGGTACATCAGACCATGACTGCGCTGTTATCCTGTCTCTCTGTGGAAGGCAGGCAGGCTTGATTTTTTTGTTTTCTCGGCACTGAGTAAGTATAATGTGCTTGCTCTGCTATAACTGATAAAATTATCTGGGTTTCCTGGATCTCAGATTGACAAAGGCAGAACTTGATTGCCTGCCTAAATTGTGGTTGTTTGTTTTGATTGTGAGATAGTGTTGTGAGGTGAAATGTTCAGTGGCAACTAAGCTAGCTCTCTCTCTCTCTCTCTTTCTGTGTGTGTAATATTTTTTGATGATTGTTGTAAGATAAGCTCCATGTCTGGCCTTGAGACTAACTTGTGCTTCACTCACTGCTCTGCAATCTGCATTGCAAGGTGTACTCAGTCAAAATGTGGCTTAAAACATTCCTGTGACTATGCTTGCTGCTGCTAAGGGTGATGTTGTGCTGGAGCAGCTGTAACAATGCTGAAGTAAGGAGTCATAATTGTGTGTGAGAGAGCAACATGTGCCAATGATGTTACTGCCATGCAGGCAATAGGTAGCTCCTAGGAACACCATAGTGGGTAGTGTAGCATGGCATGATGGGTGCTACCTACCACCCAACCCACAAAAGAAATGGGCAAGTGGGTGATTTTAAACAAACTTTTCACCTTTCCTCCTAGGATCCCATGGGGGTTGTGGGGGGGGGAGAGAAGGGTTTGGGTTTTTTAAAGTCACCTGGTTACCCATTTCTTTTGGCTTGAGAAGTAGGTAGCACCTGTAGTGGCAAATTACAAGTTTACCTGTCTACTGTATGACCACACACAACTTGGACCTTATGCTCAGTGTGGCCTGCTGGTCATGGAAAGTCCCCAAATACTGCTGGCTTACTGGAAACTGCAATGCTTATATCAGCAATATAGAAAGGGGAACTGGGCAGAACATACTGTAGGGTCATTGTCCCAGACATCTTCCCAGACATGGCAAGGCAAACGTTGTTTCGCATATGCAAAAAAAGTTGTTTAGCTAAGAGGGGTCTATAAGAGTTTAATAGGAGGGAACTTTCCAGGTCGTGCACGCATCTTGTTAATCATGGCAGATTTTGATTTGTTTATCACAGTGCCTAACCATGTATGGAATCTTGAATCTACTGTTAACTTACTTCCCTAAAATCTGTTTAAAAGCAGGCTGCCCGTGTTCAGGGGCCATTTGAGCAAGTCATATCTCAAGATGCAAACAGGCCTAGCCTAGAGGGCATGGTGGGGATGTGACCGGCCAATTGGCCCTTCTTATATGAGAAGTGCTATTAGACTTTGCAAAACAAAGTGACTCAAGGTATCTAACCTAAGAGTGAAGCTTGTTCCTTCAAGACACCCAACATGCCCCTACCATCCAACTCACTTTGGTGTCCCTAGGAGCTACCCATGGGGAACAACAAGGTGTTTTGAGTTCCCCAATCTTCTCTATGGCTGAAACACTCCAAACAAACCTGAAACATTTTGCGTGTTTTGGAGAATCATTTTGAGGATTTTGCATTCCATTTCAAGCTCAAAATAAAATGCGTTAAGATACTGTTTTATGTTTTAACAGTTTATTATTTATTTGACCAAGTTTGCTTTTATGTAAAGCTCGCTTTTATGTAAAGCTTTTGTTCTTTGTATTTTGCTGGTCGAATGACTGTAACAATAAAGATTTGATTTTGAAATGAAATGCAAAATCCATTTCGTGCACACCTCTAGCTGTGACTAATTGTATAATCAAGCATTTTACACACCAATTTCAAATCATCTAAATAATTTAATAATATTACCATTAAATCTGGTTGTAATTGAATATGGTTTTTAAAGAAAAATCCTTGGACAACTATATATGAGAGTGTAAGACCCAATTTCACTGCATTTTCTCCAATATGAAGAATTATTATTAAACATATGCAACAACTGGAGCGGTGTTCTACACCATCTTGTAATCTCCTTCAAATTAAGTTCACTAATATCCAAAGATTGTCATTCAAAACAGGTATCTTTCCATATTTTCTTCCAGAAATCAGATCTCAAAACTGTATCTAAATCTAATTCCCATTTTTTCATATAGTTATGCCTTTTCCCATCCCATCTTCATAGTGTTGGAAGTGAAGGACTTTGCACTGTCTCATGCCTCAATGACAGAGGAGGACAGACTAGTGAGTCAGAGGGCTAGAGGGGTCAAGACATTGGTCATTCCTCCTCTCTACTGCTCTGACACCATCCCTTTGATATGTAGATTGCTACTCTCAGGGAATTCTTTCCTTCCTGCCTCCATTCCTCGCTTCTTCTCTTCTCCCTAACACACACTCTTGCCTTTCTCTCTGCACCATGTGTGTACGGAGATGCAAACAGCATCTCTCTGCATCCAGCTAGCTAGCTAGATTAGAGATACTATCTCTCCACTTTCCTATCTAGAATGGAGTTCTCCAATAAAGACTCCTCATACTGATTTGAAACTATGAACTGGCTCCAAGTTTCTTTTGACTCTTAGCAGACACACATGCCTAGGCAGACTCCACTGTGTTTTGCCTCTGTGCACTCTATTGTAATAGAAGGGTATCTCTTACCAGAGAGAATTCCCAACACATGTATTAAATATTTTGTAAAGAACAGATATCAAACCTTTTGAATAGAAAATATTGTTTGATAAGCTTTTCAGAATCCATTGGCTTTCTCTCCAACTCCACAAAAGTAGAGTTTTCATATTAACTAAACCTGAAAATATTCAAACCAAGCTATTTTTCCTTCCACCTTTTAATTTAATTTAATTCTTTAGTTACCATATTGTCATTTATTTATATGTTAAGAAATTGATGTAAACCATTCCTTTTCCATAATAAAGAGTGTTTTGGGTTCAACAAAGGAATGAAAAATGGTTGTCCTAGGAAGGTACTATCTAGTGAAATTCCTGGTGCTGGGAATTCTTTCTCCATTTATCCCAAATATATGATGTTGTTGACAAGCAAAAATTTGAAACAGAAAACCTCATGTTCCTATTCAGCCATGTTACCTCTTCTGGAGTGTAATTATTTAAGAATTGTGACTATTTAACCACAAGCTATTTTTATCTCAAATAATCAATCTGATTATTTGCCTTAATCAGTATGCATTGTAGTATAACTCTAAGTCAGGAATAACTCTAAGTCTAAACCACCACTAGACTGGTGACTCCTCCTTGTTCTCACAGCCAATCTATTTCTTTTATTTCTTCCTATCAATAAGCTTCTGCCAATTTCTTAGTAATACATGGGATAGTTAAATGGGTCTTAATGAACCTCTGGTTCGTTCTAGGTGGGCCTGCTCCCTTTGCCATCAGGACCAATGGCTGCAAAGTGGCACACAAGGCAAGCTGGGATAGCATCCAGGGCCTTGCTAGGTGGCACAGCCAGGGGGTATATCTCTGGCTCAATGCACGTACTTCCAAAACACCAAGATACAAGATCATCTGCAGCACCAACTTCAGGTTTCCTCCATATCTTGGGCTGGAAGCAAACCTCAGGTTCCATGTGATGTGTAAACCCACGTTAGGATTCTGACATGCACTGCATCTTTTAGGTGCACATGTGCCTTGAATATCGGCCATGTACTCAGCTGTTGAAGCAGTCACCACGTTTTAGGACCAAAATGCCTTCTGGTTTCATGTACTGGTTTCATATTGTTAATATGAAGGATGCCACAACTGCTGCTTCATTATAGTCTAGGAATCAGCAGTGATGGTCTAAAGTAATTTTGTTCAGTGTTGCCATGATAAGCAGCAAGGATTAGAATTTAAGCTGCAACTTCTTTTCCTTTCCTACATATTGTTTGCTACAGCTTCCTTATAGATGTGAAAGCATCCTCGCACATTCTGTGGACATACACACCTTTTGCTTGTGATTCTAATCTATGTCTTACTCAGAGGTTTGTATTTATTCAGTCCATTCTATAATGCTCGACTCTTCATTTGATTTCATCAGATTATGGGAGAAGCTATTCTGTCATCTTCAAAGTATTAGTTACATTAGTATACAAATTAATCACTTTAGTATACAAATCATATTAGTATACAATCACATTAATTAATTAATCACATTACTATATAAATGTGAGGCTAGTTTTACAAATTAATAGGTATCCAAACATTCATCACAGTAAATTGGTAATTAAATCTTCCTATTCTCTGCTACAGGTTCATACTGTGTTTTGTTTCTCTTGAGGGAATTAAAGTGGGGTGCAAAGAAAAAGATGACAGAAAGACAAAGACAGAGGATTAGAATACGAGGTATTGCTAAGACTGCAAGAAAGCTTGCACCTTACTAATCAGATCCTCGACCCAATAAATCAGGTATGTAAACCTATATTAAAAAGTTCACAAAGATAAGAAGTAACCATTGCTCTCTGGCAGAGATAGTAAGGTAACAACAGACACTTGCTAAGTTGCACATAATATAGCTCACATAAACATGTCTACAACTGATCTCACTTTAAGCCCTTTCCACTGCAGCAGGGGTTTTTTCAGTGGGACTATGTGTGAAGGCCTGTGCTGAGCAGTCTGGACATGACATAGTTTTGGTGGGTTGGCAGGTATAAGGGGCAGTCTTTGAAGCAGTGCCTGGACTGCTGTACTCTCACCTAGTAATGACCTGGCTGAAGCAACATTAAGGACTATTTACAAAATTAATTTTGCATATATAAAAGTTATTAATATCAGAAGAAGATATATTGAGACATTCAGCCATTAATTTCAAGTTGCACAATGTGCTCACTGCCTTTGAAATGAGCGGGTCAACCTCAGAGCTCAATGGGCTTTGCCGGATGCTGTTCACAGGAATAGAAATATCAGTTCCCTCCAAAACATCGCAGAAGTGAAAGGCCCTAACAGCTCCAACCAACAGCTGATCCTAGTGTGATTTGTCACTCATTTCCTGATGAAGTGCTTCTTTCGTGATCACATTGACAAGGAAAAACAATTTTGTTGTGTGCATGTGTGAGCGCTTGGCCTCAGCTGCCCCTCTGTCTAGGCACCCACTGCCACCAGTTTAGGATTTTTAGCTTTTTTTTTTTTTAACTGGTTCCACTCCCATTCATTCAAACTTCTGCCTCTCAAAAATAACAAAAACTCATTAGTGTGGTAAATAAATAGGGCAAGAAGGCATGAGGTGGGAACAAAACAACAGACAGAGAGAATGGTAAAATAGTGGAAACACAAGAATAAGTTAAATAGAAAAAAATCTTCAAAAAAATCCAAAGAACAGTACAGGAACAAACGGGGGAAATCAGTTAGGCAAGAGAGCCATTTAAAATTATAGAACAAACTTGCTAGCCCTAACCCTACTAATCTAAGGCATGTTCCAGTAGGTGCAGCTCCCTCACTGCTAATTCCCCACAGCAGCTTCAGCCTGTCCCTACTTTCAAGCTTCTCAACTCATACAGCAGTTGCTGTCCTTTCTTTTCTTCTCCCTCTCTTTTTATTCATGTCTCCCTCCACCCCCACCAAGGTATATACAAACCAATCAAGGCGATTCTTACCTCAGGCATCTAGAACCTTCTGTCTCTGCCTGGAGACAACCAACCAGATCATTTAGATACATTCCTTCAGAAAACCAGCAGCAACACAACATTTTTACCTCAGACTTAGTGGAGGCTGCAAGCATTTAACCCCTGCTGAACTCAACAGAACCAGAGAGAACATAGAACAGACCAATACAAGGAAAATAATCCACAAAACATAAAGGGAAGGAATTCCTTCACAGCATGGGTACTGATAGTAAGGCTTTAGGGGAGGACTAGGCCTCACTTTGAGCAACTGGTGGGAGGGTGGGCCTTTCCTAATCAGGAAAAAAGGGCCCAGGAAATTCAAAACAGAAGGACTAATCCAGAGGACTGGGCAGAAACTGCAGATACATACACCTACTGAAGAGGAGAAAGCTTTCTTCTGTTAATTCTGTCCCAGGAGTACCCTAAGGAAGCAGCTGGCTGAGAGGTGCTGGGGAAATGAGAAGGTAGCTGCCTGTGAGTAAGGTTAGGACCAGTTCAATAAGATGTATGAGGGGACTTATTTTCCTTTAATGTACTGCTTGAAATCTAAGTTGCCTTTCGTGCATAGCGGCAGTTTGGGCAGCAGCATAGCACAGAGAGGAGCTCTGTTCCTGAGCTCCTCACTTCCACTGTGCGAATAATTTTTTTCTTCTTCGCCCAACTATCGCGGGCTGGAGCGGGTAAGGTGGGCTCGGGCAGCTGGGTGGGCGATAGGCGGGGGCGACGGCCTTCTCATGGGCCCTTTTGGCCCGTAATTAATTGGGGGGAGGAGCGGGGAAGGGGATTTTGGAAAGCTGGGAGGGCGGGTGAGCGGGCGGCGGGAGGACAGGCTTCCCCTGCCGCCTCTTCCCCCCTCAATCACCGGCCGGGCGGTCTCTGGAGGCGCCGCTGCCATCCTCCGCGGCCGGCCCGGGCCCTTCACGGTCGGCTCTGTCCCGCCGGCCTCCGTTGGCCTCTGTCCCGTCCCCCGTCTCCCCAGCTTGGTCGCTGTCTCTTCTGGGCGAGGCGGCGGCTCTGCCGCCGCCTCGGCCAGTTTCCCCCGCCGGCGCTTCTCCGGCTTCTTCAGGGCGGCCGCTTGTGGCCATCCAAGATGTCCGCCGGGTGCTGGCGGTCGTGGCTCCCTGGCCTGTTCTCGGCATGCGCTTTGCGCATGCCCAGAACCGCCAAGGGAGGCACGAACACACGCTTGGTGTCCGTCCACGGACGGACACCAAGCGTTTCATTAGAGAGGATGTCATACTTTGCTCACTCACACTTTATGGAAAATCCAGATGATGTTATTGCCAACCTGTTGCTTTGCAGTATTTTCTTTCTCCTTTTAATTATAGCTGCCCACTTGTTCATTATTCTAAATAACATCGTGTGAAATGGAAAGTAGGTCTTGCGTGTATGTGCACTGTGGTCACTGTAGAATCCAGAGGAAAGAGTTGTGGCATGCAAGGACAAGGCAGTGGGGTAGAATCAGGAATATTAATGGTTTAATGAAATAGATATTATTTACAGAGAGGCATCTTTAGACTGCTTTCAATGCTCTTGTTGATGGTTGTTTGTTAGACCTGCCTCTGCTCCAGGACTTGACCAAAAGTAGCTAAAGAACATTCAAAAGCTGGCCTGGATCATAAGAACAGCCCTGCTGGATCAGGCCCAAGGCCCATCTAGTCCTGTTTTGCACAGTGGCCCACCAGATGCCACTGGAAGCCACAGGCAAGAGTTGAGGGCATGCCCTCTCTCCTGCTGTTACTCCCCTGCAACTGGTACTCAGAAGCATCCTGCCTTTGAGGCTGGAGGTGGCCTTTAGCCCTCCGACTAGTAGCTGATGATAGACCTCTCCTCCATAAAGTTATCCAAACCCCTCTTAAAGCCATCCAGGTTGTTTGCTGTCACCACATCTCGTGGCAGAGAATTCCACAAGGTGATTATGCATTGTGTGAAAAAGTACTTCCATTTGTTGGTCCTAGATTTCCTGGCAATCAATTTCATGGTGATGTGTTTAGAAAACCAAAACATTTTACTTAGAAAACCTCATTCTAACTTAAAGTAACCCCAGCCCAGCTCAGGGACATCACTGCCTCTCATGATCAACATTATCTTTCTCCACTAAATTGTATCTATGAAACTTGGTTCTCACAAGGTTCTCACTGTTCTTTGCTGACAGTTAAGGAAACAGGATTTAACCAAATAAGGAGTAATCACCAGATGAACAATGAATCATTCGCATGCGTACTAGATACTTAGACCACCATTTTATTGCCACGTATACTGTGTCTAGGGTGTCAGCATCATTCAGATTGTTTGTATAAATGTAAGATGCACATGTAACCAAACTGTAATCAGTTTGAGAGCGTAAGCCCAATGATTACCTATTGCTAAACTGCAGTAGCAATAAAAGCCTCTAAATGATTCCCACTGAGTCTGTTTGATTGACTAAGAGGCGGACCCAGGGACGAACCGAATTCACATCAATGGGAGGACCCCTGGTTCTAGAGTTATGTGAGAGGGAGAAGGATTTCTCACTGTCCACTTTCTCCACACCATGCATGATTTTATAAACCTTTATCACGTCTCCCCGCAATCATCTTTTTTCTAAACTAAAAAGCCCCAGGTGTTGTAGCCGTGCCTCATAAGAAAGGTGCTCTAGGCCCCTGATCATCTTAGTTGCCCTCTTCTGCACCTTTTCCAGTTCTAAAATGTCATTTTTTAATATGTGGTGACCAAAATTGTACACAGTACTCCAGGTGTGGCTGCACCATAGTGTATATAAGGGCATTGTAATGTTAGCAGTTTTATTTTCAATCCCCTTCCTAATGATCCCTAGCATGGAATTGGCCTTTTTCACAACGGCCACACATTGAGACAGCACTTTCAACGAGCTGTCCATCATGACCCCAAGATCCCTATCCTGGTCATTCACTGACATCTCAGATCCCATCAGCGTATACTTGAAGTTGGGGTTTTTTTGTCCCAATGTGCATCACTTTACACTTGCCAACACTGAACTGAATTTACCATTTTGTCGCCCACTCATCCAGTTTGGAGAGATCCTCTTGGAGCTCCTCACAATCAGTTTTGGATGTCACTACCCGGAAGAGTTTGGTATTATCTGCAAATTTGGCCACCTCACTGCTTACCCCTGCTTCTAGATCACTTATGAATAAATTAAAAAGCACTGGTCCCAGTACAGATCCCTGGGGGACCCCACTTCTTACTTACTTCCATTGTGAAAACTCTCAATTTATCCCTACACTCTGTTTCCTGTCTTTCAACCAGTTAGCAATCCACACATGTACTTGTCCCCTTATCCCATAACTGCTAAGTTTCCTCAAGAGTCTTTGATGAGGAACTTTGTCAAAAGCTATTTGGAAGTCCAGGTATACTATGTCAACTGGATCACCTTGATCCACACACTTGTTGACACTCTCAAAGAACTCCAAAAGGTTTGTAAGGCAAGTTTTACCTATGCGGAAGCCGTGCTGGTTCACTCCCAGCAGGGCCTGTTCTTCTATGTGCTTTACAATTTTATCCTTGAGGATGCTTTCCATCAGTTTGCCTGGAATGGATGTTAAGCTATCCGGCCTGTAATTTCCTGGATCACCCCTGGATCCCTTTTTGAAAATCGGTGTTACATTTGCTACTTTCCAGTCCTCTGGTACAGAGCCCGATTGCAAGGATAAGTTAAATATTTTAGCAAAGAGGGCAGCCATTTCATATTTGAGTTCTTTGAGGACTCTTGGATGGATGCCATTGGGCCCTGGTGATTTGCTAGTTTCCAGTTTTTCCAGACAGATTAGAACATCATCTCTTGTCACTTCTATCTGACTCAGTTCTTTAGCCTCCATCCCCAAAAAACCTGGTTTAGGAACAGGTATATGCTCAGTATCCTCTGTCATGAAGACGGACACAAAGAACTCATTTAGCTTCTCTGCAACCTCCATATCCTCCTTAATAATCCCTTTCACTCCTTCATTGTCTAATGGCCCAACTGCCTCCCTGGCAGGTTTCCTGCTTCTGATCTATTTAAATAAGTTTTTGTTATTCCCCTTGATACTTTTAGCTAAATGTTCCTCAAACTCTCTTTTTGCCTCCCTTATTGTCACCTTGTATTTCTTTTGCCAGAATTTGTGTTCCTTTCTGTTCTCTTCATTTGGACAGGCCTTCCAAGTTTGGAAGGAAGTCTTCTTCCCTTTTATGGCTTCCTTGACGGTACCCGTTAGCCATGCTGGCATCCTCCTGGACTTAGTGGTACCTTTCCTCCTTTGGGGTATACAATCTAACTAGGCTTCTAGTATTGTGGTTTTGAGTAAACTCCATGCATTCTGGAGCGAAGTGACTCTCCTAATTTTCCCTTTCAGCTTACTTTTCACCATACTCCTCATTTTAGACAAGTTTCCTCTTCTGAAATTCAAAATTGTCTGTTAGACTTCCTTGGTGATTCTCTTCCCACATGTATGCTGAATTTGATCGCACTATGGTCACTGTTCCCTAAAGGGTCGGTGACACTGACAGTCATTCAGCGTATCTAGAAATCTGACCTCTTTGTCATGACCTGACTGTGAATTTACCCAGTCTATGTGTGGGTAATTGAAGTCACCCATTATTACAGCCCTGCCTCTCCTTGACGCCTCCCTGATTTCCTGCTGCAACTCCCAGTCACTGTCAGCGTTTTGCTCCAGAGGGCGATAGCACATCCCCAGTCTATTTCTGCATTAGCAACCAAGCACTCCAGCTCACCCATCTTGGCTCAGAGGCTTCTAGCATTGGCATATACGCACTTATACGCTGAATCTCTCACCTGATATATGCTATCTTTCTTTTGACCCTTTGACCAGCTGGCACAGGCTCCTGTCTGCTCTTTATTAGGGATGAGCCCGGACTGGTCTGGAGGCCATTTTGAAGGCCTCTGAACCGGTCCGGACATGAGGGCGGTCCAGTGGTCCGGCACTGGTGGGGGGGCTCTTTAAGGGGGGGAAGGGTTACTTCCGCCCCCCACCGCGTTTCCCCCGCCGGCACATTTGTTTAGTAAAGCTTTTGGGGCGGCAGGATACCTCCCTGCCGCCCCTTCCCCCAGTCGTTGGCAAAAGGCTTCACGAAGCCTTTTGCGCGTGTGCACGTCACGTCTCCGCGACGCACATGTGACACGGAGACGTGACGTGCGCACGCGCAAAAGTCTTTGTGAAGCCTTTTGCCGATGACTGGGGGAAGGGGCGGCAGGGAGGTATCCTGCCGCCCTAAAAGCTTTACTAAACGAATGCGCCGGTGGGGGAAACGGAGCAGGGGGGGTAAGTGCACCCTCCCCCGCCCTTAAAGAGCCCCACACACCAGTGCCGGACTGCGGTTCCGTGCACATCCCTACTCTTTAAGTGGTTCTGCTCTGTCCCCTTCTGTTTTATCTGAATCCTTTGCACCCTTACACTTTAAAGGATAGCTTTTGCCGAACTGGATACTGCCCAGCTCCCATCGGCTATTCCCCAGGCGTCATTTTAAAAGCTGCTCTGCAACCTTTTTGATTTTAAGCGCCAGCAGTCTGGTTCCATTTTGGTTCAAGTCCAGCCCGTCTCTTTTGTACAGGCTTTGCTTTCCCCAAAATGTATCCCAGTGCCTAACAAATCTAAACCCCTCTTCCCAGCACCAACGTCTCATACACGCATTGAAACCCCTCAGCTCTGCCTGTCTCACTGTACCTGTGCATGGAACAGGTGGCATTTCTGAGAATGCTTCCTTGGGGGTCCTGGACTTCAATATGCTACCTATCAGCCTAAATTTGGCTTCCAGGACCTCCCGACTACATTTCCGCACATCGTTGGTGCCGACGTGCACCATGACAGCTGTCTCCTCCCCAGCACTGCCAAAGAGCCTATTTAGACACTGTGTGATGTCTGCAACCTTCGCACCAGGCAGGCAAGTCAACATGCGATCAACACATGGGTCACAAACCCATCTCTTTATACCTCTAATGATCGAATCACCCACTACAAGGAGCCCCCTCCCCCGCGGAGGAGTATCCCCTGTGCAAGAGGATATGGGCTCATCAACCATGGAAGGGGTCCCTTCTAAAGGAACATTTCCCTCTTCCTCAGACTGATGTCCTCCTTGCCCAAGACCTTCATTCTCCCTGACAGCAGCAGAGCTATCAGCTCTGGAGTGGGATGCCTCTATCACGTCCCTGAAGGTCTCATCCACATGCCTCTCTGAGCTTCTCCAGATCCACCACCTTGGTCTCAAGGGAACAAATTTGTTCCCTGAGAGCCAGGAGCTCCTTGCACTGAGCACACACCCATGACTTCTGCCCATGGGGCAAATAGTCATACATGTGGCACTCTGTGAAATACACTGAAAAGTGCCCCCTCCCCTGCTGACTTTCTGTCTTCAAACTGTTTTTGTTGGCTGTTTATTTAGAGATAGTTTATTAGAAGGATAGGTCTCAGCTGTAATGGTGAGCTATTTAACTGTCCAAATAGCCTTTCCCAAGAATATGAGGGAGGGATTTATACTTACGTTCTTGTCTCCACCAGACTCCTTGTGATCACAGGGGCTTGATCCAGGCTCCCCCTCACACTTCCCGCTAAACTCCTGCTAAACTCCAGCGTCCTGTTTGCTATCCCTGTTTGCTATCCCTGTCAAGGAATGGATTAACAAAAAACACAGACTACATTACATTTTTCAGTATGGCCGCCACTGGAAATTACTTCACCTATTCCCAGTTTCATTTTGGCAGCACATCCTGAATGGTGGCGATGACTAGGATTTCCACTACCACTCACAAAACTAAACATTGATAGTCTTAGTGCATCATCACAACCTCTCAGTCACTCCTTGTTACAACTAGATTGTGACACGCACAGCCTCTGACCCACACTGCTGGTCTGGATCAGAGGCCTAGTCCTCACTGAGGTGGTAAATCTGAGCCTGGGGCTGCCACTTTGGGCTCCTTACATTGTAAATGCAACCCTAAGCATAGAAAACTAGATGTCATCGCCTAACATTTCTCTGACATACATTTTTTTTGTATGGAGAACGTTTTCCCCATAATGAAGTATTCAGTCATATGAGCCCTAATAGTCTGCAGTGACCCTAAAATTAATAGGATCCAGGGTGAGGAGTGCCTTCTGCATTTGTCCCCCCCCCCATTGTTGACAAGTTATTTATGCAGAATTGCAAAACCTAGTACTATAACAAGCCCTACTATCGTTCCCAGGCTTTCCTGGCAATGTCCATGAAAAGGGTTCAGAGCCACCATTCAGTAATTTACTGCTTTGCTGCCAGTGATGTCTTGCTCCAGTTTGGGTTAGGGGTGTGAGGTCCAGATGGTGAAAAAAGTTGATATCCATTGCCAAACATGTGGAAATAGAGGATGATTTTCATGGTCCAAGTCCAAACCAGATTTGAGTTGACCCAGCCTGCTTTGGGGCCTGGTCGATCCAGACCCAGTTAAAACCGGTTCAGAACTCTACTGGTAAAGAGGAATCTGGTGAGGATTGGCTTGCCTGAGGGTAGAATGGGTGGGAGGGGAGTAAGTAACTAGTTACACATGCTGCGACTGGCTAGCTCTGCCACCCTCACCAACCTCCCCCAGATTGGGAAGGGCTGGTGGCAGCCTGGCTTGAGCCTTCTTCAGCCTGAACTGTGTTGGTGGCAGCCCTGCCTACTCTGCGGGTGGGGGGGCACCGGTGTGACTGCCACAGGCACTTGTAAGTAGATATTTACTCCCCTCCCACCGGCTTTACCCTTAGGCAAGCCCCCCACCCCTTTACTGGTAAAGGGGAATCCTCACTTGATTTTCCTTTGCCAGTAGAGCTCTGAGCCAGTTCGGTTTGAACCGGGCCCAGTTAGACCTCAAACCTGTCAAGCCAAGCTGGCTTGACATCAAGCCCAGCTTGAACCGAGCCAGCCTGCACACCCCTAATGGTCAATAGGATGTCGGCAGGGGAAGGAGACAGAGGAAGAAGAGCTGTTCATAAGAGCAAGGTGTTCTGAGCCAACAGAACGTTCCAGCTGTCCTCCAGAACAAATGCAAAAAATGTCATTTGGTACCCCAAATAGTTGCATGTCCTCTATAAAAGTCCCCAGTTGGCAACCCTAGTTTGTAGATCTCTGAAGTCTCACAGGCCTTCTGCAGCTGTTTCTTCAGTTGTCTTCTCTTTTTCTCCTTCGCTTACTGCAGACAATGAGGCAAGTTTCACGATCAGTGAGACTCGCCAAAATGAGGTTTGTGGGGAGAGCGGGCTGAGCCTGCTCTCCCCACAGACGATCATCTGCGGAGCCCTGGGTAGCCGAATCAGCCTCCCACAGGACTGCTGGCTCCATCACGAAGCCAGCGGGGGGCTGCGTGACGCGAGTGTGTGGGGCTATGTGGCATGAGTGCGCGGGGCATCCTGGAGAGACCCCTAGGGGGTGGGAGCCTTGTTTCAGCCTCCCGGTGGGGGTCTCCTCATGTGTTGCTGTGGTGCAGAGCCGTGCCACAGCAATACACGATTTTTTAAAATGGGGTTAGCGGAGCGCTCGCTCCGCTAACCCTGTTAAAGGGGAGGGATATTTCAGCAGTTTACCCTCTTTGGAGAAACTGGGCTTGCCTGCAAGCCCAGTGGTTTTCACGCTCAGCCGAAATTGGGCTAGGCTTCCTTAGCCCAATTTTGGCTGATCATGAGAATCACCTCAATGTGTTCAACAAACAGTGAGCACCTTCAGATAGGTTCCTTGTGTGATCCACTTCTGAGGCCCAGGGACAGTTTTACTGACCCAGTCTGGGCTGAGCCTTTTCTGTGTGCTCAAGGAGGAAGTCATGTGATTGTGCCCTTTTTAAATTGAGTGGCTAGGGTGCTAAAAGCCCCATGTTTGAGTTTTTTAAAAAGCCTAATGCTGAGTAGCAAGGAAAATAGAAAACATAATCAAAACTACTTTAAAAAAGTAAATGGTGGTTACAAACATCTGCTTTTTGTCCAGCAGATGGCAGAATTATACTATTCTGGTTTATAAATGCTGAATGACACAAGTGACCTTTCTGATCTCTAGGGATTTACTTTTTTAAGCTAAGAATGTTGTACTGTACTCTACCCTTAAACACTGTGATGTAATGGTGAAAGTACTCCTTTTGTGAGCTGACCTTTTTGTATGTTTTAGTTGTAAACTTGTTTAGAAAGAAACTTCAGATAGATGTCATTTATTTTATATTATGTTCCATCAATACAACTCAGTCTTAATTCAAAATTTGAATTAGTGTAAACTGTTCAGCTGTATAGCAGCCCTTATGAATTGTGGCCTCTATCTATGCCAGGGATTCTCAACGTTGGGTCCCTAGATGTTATTGGACTTCAACTCCCATAATCCCCAGCCCCAGTGGCCTTTGGTTGGGGATTATGGGAGTTGAAGTCCAATAACATCTGGGGACCCAACGTTGAGAATCCCTGATCTATGCTATGTTATGTATTGTAGCCATGGTCTATCCCAGGAATCTGTATTCATATTGCAAATTCAGATGATGTATCTTTTAAATAAGTAAGCTTAAGCTAAAACTAGAAACTTATAATAGAGATGAAAATGGCATAATAAACCAGTTGTATGTTTTCTCTCATTCTGTCTTTTGGTCCCATTATCAAAGTGGTGGTAGGGATTATGTCTGACATGGAGTCTGGCTCTTTGTGTGCCCTGGATGAGAGCCTTCAGAGCCCACCTCTGTCGCCTATATACACACCACATCAACACAAAACACACATCCCCCCTCATGCATACATCTGACACAAGAAAAATGTACACGCCCATTAGACCCAAGAAACATGCAAACATATACCAGAGGTGTAGCTAGGGGAAGGGGGCCCAGTGTTCGCCCATCTCCATGGTAGCCCCTAAGAGTGAGGGAGATAATGAAGAAAATAGTGAGAAGTGGATCTGTGGGGCCCTCAGGAGCTGGGGGGCCTGGGTTATTTGAACTATCTGTTTAATTATAGCTACACCCCTGACATACACATACTTCCACGCATCATGCAGGACAAGACCCAGATAATTATTTCTCATACAGACACAACACTGGGTTTGACTTGCTGGCCGCTCCTCTGTCACTGCATCTTCCGGAAGCCTGCCCACTTCTATTCCAGTTAATACCTCCAAGGAGAGGAGCTAGGGCTCCAGTCTGGGAACCTAGCCCATGTGGGTCACAGTGCCAAGGCACCCTCCCTACTCATGCTCGGTGGCACTCTCCACTTTTTTGCAGTTCTCTATCTGCTTGGGCTGAATCCTGGGGTTGATAAACAGACTCCATCCAGTCATCCATCCATCTGCACCAAGAGAAGGACAGCAGCTAGTTCTCCCAGCCAGTCATGCTTGGAGTGGAGAGAAGGGAGCTCTGTCTCCTACCTACCATGTGCAGCCATTAACTCCCTTGGGTGTCAACTTCTCCTTTGTGTACTCACCAAGCTAGATTCCCTGTCATCAGGCACATAGGAGAACGTGGGTGGCAAAGGAGGCTGGCTTGGGAAGGAGTGGCAGCATCAACTAGGACTCCCCAAGCTGAAGAAGAAAGAGGCCGCTCACTACTTCAAGACCAGACACTTCCCCTTTCTCTCTCATGCACATGAAAAAAAAATACAGATAGGTGGACCCCATGTTGGTGTGTGGCCCTTGGCAGATACCCAACTTTGTTAATATTCAATACTGGGGCATGCTGCAGGAATTGGCATGCCTGGATCACAGCCTTGTCCCTCTCCTTGTAACACTGAGGTTGTCTTACCAGAGCTGTGACACCACCTCTGTCCTGAATTCAGGCACAATGAATAAACTATGTCCTGGTCTCTTACATACAACCCAGACTCCTCTCTTCCTTCTTTCCTTGGAGAGAACCTTTTGCAGGCCTGTGTTTGCAGAGGCTGCCAGGGAGCTGTTATATAACCCTGTTTAATAAACCTGGATACCTTTGTGGACCATGAATGTGTAATCAAGTCAACAGACATCGTAATGAATTTCCCTGGTCCTAGTGCCCATGGTTGGCTGTATCTGACAATAAAGGTGGGGAAACATGGAAAAATGGCAGAGGGAAGTATCCCTAAAGGTTGTGGGAAGATCTCAGCACAGAGCTGAATTCTCAGTGGCAGCTCCATATCAAGTATCACCTCTTGTTCCACCCTCATTTCTGTCAAACATTTTGTAGCAAGCAGTTCAAACATCTGTTTCACTGGAGGCAATAGGAGGACTCAATACCATCAATGCTGGCTCTACCCTTCCACCACTTTTTGTCCCTCTTGAAAATGACACCCTGTCTCCAGCCTTCAAAGACCAGGCCCTGCTGATGAGTGCCTCAGCTGAGACCTTTACTATGTTGGTGCTGCCTCAAGGTCACTGCTGTTATAGATTGCCCTCCTGCCAAGCCTGATTTGAGAGAAAAGCAGCTTCCAGCTTATCTGCTAGTATGTTCTACAAAAGTTTTGACATAACTGCTTTCTCTCATCAGATTTATCACTAGAATTCCCTTAATGCCTGGCGCCGTAACATTTACTGGTTTGTTGCATATCCATATATTTCCTTGTCAAGCCGTAGAGACTGAGATTTAATAATGTAATAATAATAATAATAATAATAATAATAATAATAATAATACAGGTTGAGTATCCCTAATCTGGACATCCGAAATCCAGAATGTTCCCAAATCTAGAAATCACCTTGTTGTGGCTCAGTGCCTCGTAACAAAACAAAAAACAAAATGGCTCCGCTCACTCGCTCGGGTGCTAGAGACGAGGGCGAGAACAAGCCCGGCAGCTAGAGCTGCCGCCGCCAAAATGTAAATCGAGTACAGGAAGGGAAAGGAGCAGAGGGGGATGGGGGATACAGTAAATAAAACACAGTGTACAGTAACCTTTTGTGTTCAGACTTGGATCCCATGCCCAAGATATCATGCAAATATTCCAAAATCCAGAAAAGTCCAAAAAATCCGGAACACTTCTGGTCGCAAGCAGTTCGGATAAGGGATACTCAACCTGTAATAATAAATAATCAAAAGCTGACTGTTAGGACTTTTCTTGTAATCTTCCTTGGAATGATATCTCTTTCTTGGTTTTGGGTGCTGCCATGTGCTCTATTTTAAAGCAAAATTCCTGGCATCGTGATCCAGTCACATATCTGTCAATACACTCAGAAAGCCAAATCATTCTGGCTGCAGATGCTGGATTTCAGAGAACGCCAAAGGTGACCTGACAGTTATACCCATGGTAAAAAATGTACTTTTGTTTTGATTAATAGTCCAACTGAATTGAATTCTGTATATAACTTTAGTTGGAGGTGACTATAAATCCTAACTTGTTTGTTTGGGCGGGGAGTGGCGGGGGTAAGAAATCAACAGTTGGGATTGTGCATTCTATTTATGGTTTAAATCTCCTTTCTTTAAATACACTTCATAATTTAAAAATAATTTTGAATCTTCAAAGAGAACCCAAGCCCAAAAATTGAGTCTTTTGAGTTGTTTTATCAAAGTTGCATTTAAGGATGGACACATAAGTTCACCTTATTTGAAGAATATCAGATTTCTTCTCTTTAGAGAGGAAGCATCTAGAACTCCCGTTTCTTTACGTTCATCTGAATGGTTAAATACTGTACAGTATGTACAATTAAGAAAAATTGAGTTTCTAATTAATGAATTTCAAGAGACAAAGGTACAATTTCAGATTTAATGTAGTGGTGATGCGGTTCATTTAGGCTTGCTTTTTAATTGCAAAAACAGCTGTGGTAACACTGTTGATACCTCATAATTATTTCTAGGGCTGTTCATTGTGTCAGGTCTGGCGCATATCCATGTTAGAGGCAGTATGCCTCTAAATACTAGTTGCTGAGGGGAGGAATAATGAGGAGGAGCTATTGCCTTCACGCCTGATTGTGGACTTCCAAGAGGTATTTTTGTGCTGGACTAGGTGGGCTTTTGATCTGATCCATTGGGGTTCATCACCTATCTCTGCCCTATGTTGATTTCTGTAATTCCTGAACATCCCACAATTCCACTTTCAGAATCATGGCACAAATCATTGATTGGACCTGGACCATCATCCTACATTTTTCTGAAGTAGCCACCTGTTAGCTCCTCTTAATAGAGGGCTATGGAAGGAGGCAATGGTAAACCCCTCCTGTATTCCACCAAAAGAAAACCACAGGGTTATGTGGGCACCAGGAGTCGTCTTGATGGCACTCTTTAGCTTTATTCCCATTTTGGTCATGATGAAAGCAGCTCTCTTTAGCCAGGAGATAGCTGATATTCTCTGACTGTATGGAAATTCTATAGGATTCAAAAGGAAATGTTGCATGTATTCCTTACCCAACCCAGGCTTCATTTCTTCTCAGAAGATTTCAGAGTTGCATTATCAAAAAACAGAATAACAGCAAGTATTTTGCTCTGGGAGAGCATCTGACATTTTGCCCCTTTCAGCTGTATTCTTTTGTTCATTTCACTATTTCCCACAGGACTGCAGCTAATTGCTCTATGAATAATCCTATTGTTTTCAACCCAGCAAACATGCAGTGGGCAACACTGCCAGATTTTGACTGTTAACCAGGCCAGGCTGTTTCCAAGTGGGGAGGACTCCAATTTTCCCTGTTTTTATATGTGGAAAAAGCGGTTCTTCGATGGTTCCTCCACCCTGCTTTAGAACCTGAAAAGAAAACAGAGAGGATCCCATTAGGCTGGTTCATATGAACATGATTTGAAAAGTTGTACACCTTATATGTTATGAAAGTTCTGAATGTTATATCTGAAACAACCCATTTACATTTCATACATGGAAGTCTTCATTTGATGTTGCAGTCACAGAAAAGTTCTTCAAAGCAATAGGAAAGCAAAGCTCTATCTGTGGGGCCTGATCTGTCATCACATGCGCCAACCACAACTTGATGCTGCAGTCGTCAAGTGATGAACATGTATCTGTTGAACACCAGTAATGGTTGCAACAGGCCTTGGGGCAGCATTTCTCACTCTTTCGGTTTCTAATCCTATATAATAAAAGGCTAAGTGAGTGTCCGTGGCTTTGGAATGTTGGCGCCTGCGTCCCTGTCTCCCTGGGCTGTTCTGGGCCTGCGCAAAGCGCAGGCCCAGAACTGTCCGAGGGAGACACGACCGCCGACACCAGGCATCCATGCTGGCCGGGTCTCTTGCTGCCGCGTCTGGGAAGAGAAGGGAAAGACGTCTGGGAAGGGAAGGGAAAAGAGGGAGGAAAGGAATTAAAGTAAAGTGGTGTGTCTCCCCCCCCCCCCCCCGGGTCCTTGGGGTGGTGGCGGCGGCTCAGCGGACTCAACCCGTGTTGTCGAGGGTGGCGTCGGCAGCAGCAGACCCAGGAAGCGGGAGACAAAAGGCAGGCAAGAAGAGGCAGGAGGAGGAAGAGGTGGGGGGCACCTCCCTGCTGCGAGCTCAGGCAGCGGGCAGGAAATTGGGGCCAACTGGCGGCAGTGGGTGGCTTTCTCCCTCCCTTCCACAAGACGCCGCGTGCACGTCTGGATGGGTGTGGATGCGTGTATGAGGAGGAGGGCTGCGCGTGGTGGTGGTGGTGGTGGGTGGACCTGGGGGAGGGGGGCGCGTGCGTGCAGGGGGGGTTTCCCTTCCCGCCTCCTCCTCCGCAGCTGGTCGGGTCTGGACGGGAGAAGCGGCAGCGGCGGCGGGGCTGCGAGAGAGGCTGGCAGGAGCAGCAGCTCCTCCAGGGGGCACCTGATTGGGCGCCGCGGTCATGTGCGGCCCTCTCTGACCTCAAGGGAAGCCGGAGGAGCAGATTGCGGGGGGCGGACCCGGCACTGGGCGGGGCAGCAGCGCAGCGAGGTGGCCGCGGTGCTTTGCTGCTGCTGGAGAGCCTCGCGGCTGAGCCCGGAGGTGCCTCTTCCCGCCCGCCAGGCCTGGCAGTGCGCTTCTTCACCCTCCCCTGGGAATCTCCTCCAGCATGAACAAGAAAAGTAAGGAAAGGAAAGAAAGAAAGAATAAAGAAACAATAGCGACAGACAGACAGCAAGAGAGAAAACAAGAAATGAGGGAGGGAGACAGAACAATAGATAAAAGGGTGGGGGGAGACAGAAGGGAAAGAAAAGAACAAAATAAACAAAGAGGGAGGAAGGTAAAATAAGAGAGATAAAAGTAAAGAACAAAGCGGGGGGGGGGGGGGAACCACCAACCCCAAAGAGTATGCCCATTATAGAAAGAAAAGAAGAAAAGACAAAGAGAAGAATAAATTTTTTTTAAAAAAAAAGAGAGAGGGAAAAGGAGAGCAAGAAAAGGAAGGAAAGGAAAGAAATGAAGAGCAATAGAAAGAAAAAAGGGGGGGCAAGAGAAAGGAAGAAGGAAGAAAGGGGGATAAAAAAACCTAGCGCCCGTTATTATAATGTGCTTAAAAATACTAGTATACCATATTTCAGCATGAACCTCCCATTATGTTGTTGTTGTCCCCCACCCCCACCCCCACCCCGTACTACACTATTCTTTGTCCCCGCCAGATTACTCAAAGGTGTCCGCTGAATGATACCATCTTTGTGTTGTAACAGAAATCTGGGCTACTAATCCTCAAATCCCCAGAGAGAATGGGAGGTGGGGGGAACAGGCAAGACTAACCTGTAATTCAAGAACCAAGAAGGGATGAGACTCCGGTGAAAGGTTTCACCTAGTCTCTGAGGGAGGAATCGTAGCAGAAATGTGGGATACTAAGCCTCAAATCCCTGATGAGAAAGTGAACCAAAGTTACTGTTTAGGATGAACTGATGATTTTTGGAATGTGTGTTAAGGAGGGGCTTAGAGGAACAATGGGATTATTGTACTCTGAAGAATCTACATGTGTAGTTGGGACCATAATGTATCTTGTCTAGAAGAACCATGATTGGTCCTTCTGCGGGGGAGGGGGAGGATGCTCAGTTTACAAGAGCCTGTGTATATTAACATAAGGATAAGAATGAGTACATAATAAGTCACCACCATTTTGTGGGGTGCTTCACCCATCACCTGCGTATGTTAGGTGAAGACCCGGACGTGATTCTTATTACATACTAAAGTGTTTTGAAACCAACGGAAAGGGTGTTGGCCTCTACCTAAAAAGATCCTAGAGTGTAGTATTTCCGCTAAAGTGCTAAGTCTAGAAAACAAGGCGAGAGCAGATGGGCATTCTCAGTTACCCTCCCCTACATATGGAGCTCCAGTTCCTTGACTCACTTGCTGTGGCGTAGCCTAGGGCCTAGGGACAAAAAGTGAAAATGGGCCGCCTTGCTCCCTGTCTTCTTTGTCATCATCCCCACCCACCCATTTTTGTTGCAGAAAAACTGTAAGGACATGATGAAAACAAGAGTCTTAGAATGCCCTTTCTTTTCCTTCTATGATAGTACACCCTCTTCATATATGCATACACTTTCATGCACTTACTTGTGCATGCATATTCCCTTAGCTCAGAAACGTTTTTAACATATATGCCTACTACTGTGATCTGATATATGCATACATACAACCCTAGGAATGTTCTTATCCCTATTTGCCCAATTGTACACTCTCCATTTCTCTCTCATACTTACACAATGTTAGCTTTACATAGTTGCTTACTTGAAACAGAAATAAATACATTCAGCTGCTTTTAGCATATCACAAGAGAACACTTCATCTCTTGATAAGAAAACCATTAAAACTATAACACAGTTAAATATTTCCATTACAAAAATGAGTAGTGTTACAGACCAGGCCTGATCTATATACTAAATATGCTCATTAACTAGTATATAAAATAGGTCTGGGCCAAGTTCTTTTATATTGGTGACCACGTTTGATCTGGAAACAAGGAAGAAAAGAGATCCAACCACTCAAAGATTCAATGGGCTTTGTTGAGTATAAAAGAATAACAACATAATCTAGCAAGCAGAAAGCAGAGCACTCTATTAATATTAATTAGCCAGTATTTAAACAGAACATCCTAACCAGTACCAATATTCACCGTGTGCCTAACTAACTTATGTGTGGGTAATTAAATCTTCCTAGATTCTAATACATTTCAGATACAGGCAGCAAAGACGGTGGGGGGAGGATGGCTGAGGGCTGGCATGGTTTTGGGGAAGTTAGTATAGGAAAGGAAGGGGGGAAGGAGAAGGGAGCAAGGAAGGATGGGGGGGATTCCAAGCTTGTAGGAGCAGCATATTTACCAGGCTTGAGAATGGTGGATCTTTCAGCTGAAGAGGAGAGACTGTAGCTGGGAGCAGCAAAAGAGCGATGGTCTGGCTTCTGGTGGTCAAGCAGACAGTTTGCTCAGAGCGAGGCAGAGAGTGAAGGTGCCATGGCTGGGGAAAAGTCTTGACTTCTCACTGCACAGTAGAAGTCACAGACGGTTCCTGTTCATGAGCAGAGTTCCTGAGCAAATCTTGCTGTAGGCACAAGATAGCTAGCGTGTGAGCAGAATGCCCGTAGGCACAGAACTGCTAAACTGCCATGTCCAGAGACTCCTTCTTATAGTGGTTCCATCCTTTGATGTCTTCTGGATCACAAAAGGTGTTTTTCTGCTATCCTCTGAATATTGTCTTTTAATTACCAAAATTAGCTCAGGATATTTGGTCAGTCCAGAGAGATCTCTGAATCTTATCTTCTGTAAACTCTGTGCGCTTGGGGGGGGGGTGGAATCTGCATCTAAGATGCTGCAAATTGCATCTTTCCCAAAAAGGTGTTAAAATTCAGAGTTAGTAATGGAATTGATCCCATTTGGGTGTGAGACAGCCATTCTTACTTCTTTTGTACCTCTTATCTAGTGTGTAATTATATTTAAAGTAACATATATGTGCGTGAGACATCCAATACATTTGTAGCATCAGTGAGGTGTGATTAAAATCTACAGACGGATCTCTGTATGCATTTGGCTATGTTGAACTTCCATGGAGAACAATACAAATCACTGACAAAGATTAAACACTAATAGGAACGGGGGGGGGGGGAATCAGCCCCCTGGCTCCTTTCACAGACACTTGGTAGCCAGTGGTATTAGCATATGGATTACAGCATTCAGACCTGGCTTTTGTGTTCCCTTGCATATCCATTTTGCAACACAAAGCTATATTGTCTCCTGCTCCAGAGAGCAGTTTGACCTGGGTGCCAGTTCACCTTGAGTTCAGGAGTTACCTTATTTCTTAATAAACTGAAATCAGACACAGGCCTATATTCTATCTACGTATTAATATTTGGGGGTGCTCATAACAGTAGTGTGGAAATTCAGCTTGATACCAAACAAGGAGATGGTATCGTGGAACTGAGCATCAAACAAGTTTGAATGTGCAAGTCTAGTCAATCAAGGCAGTGGTGGAGGGTGGTAGGAATCGACTTTCCACTGGTTCCATGACTAGTATCTCAAATGATTCAGTTCTGACAAAGAATGTTTGCTGAAATCTTTGTGTAAAAGGCAATAGCTAATGCATATCAACAAAGGAAGACAATAAGGCACTTCATTTGGAAGGGTGTTAAGGTTTACAATTGATAGCCCTTGTGTATGGTGTCTTTTTATTGTCCATGGAAGGCCTCCTCTTTTTGGCTTAAACTGCTTCTACATAGTTGGCTGGAAGCATGCCTGTTTTGCCTGTTCTCTGCACAGTCCGGTACATCCAGCCTTCATCAATCACTTGGACATTTACAATTGCATCACCATCTTTGAAAGAGACTTCATCTGCATGAGCTGCATCAGCTGCTTTGTAGTCATACATGGCACAGTATGTCTTCCCTGCAGTAGATGAATGAGAGGGGATGGAAGATACTGTTGTCTGCTGAATGGCAACAGAAGATGAAATTTGTTGTGGCAGCTCTACAGTTTTAGCATGTTTGTAGTCCACTTCTTCAGATGTGGTAAAGAAGCCTCTGTTGCTATAACAGGACAGATGCTGATCAGCAGCCTCTGAATGCTCAGATTTCTTATCTCCAGCACTGAATAAACTGTTTATTCTCAAGCATGCAGTCTTGGGAAATGTAGTTTAGAACTACCACACCTCAGAAAGGGGGTCTGGAACTTCTCAAAAAGTGGCTCCAAGGACTCTGGATACCACATGAGGAGAAGGAAGAAAGGACTTGACTTTTGAGGGGTAGGAAAATATGTACACCAATGAAAACAAAATGAGCCATGACCAGAGATAGCCCTATGTTTTAAGACATAAGAAATGAGAAGCACTGAAAATAATTCAGTGCATACTTCTGAGAGGTTTCTCACATGTTTTCATATGGCAGCTTGCACTAGAAAGAAGAATTATTTTATTTATTTATTTATTTATTTATTTATTTATTTATTTATTTGATTTCTATATCGCCCTTCCAAAAATGGCTCAGGGTGGTTTACACAGAGAAATAATACATAAATAAGATGGATTCCTGTCCCCAAAGGGCTCACAATCTAAAAAGAAACACGATAGACACCAGCAACAGTCACTAGAGGTACAAGACAATAAAAACCAATAAAAAGATTAACACATTCAAATTTAAAATGCTAAAATGATTAAAACACAATTAAAAGACTGTTAAAACAATGTCTAATTAAAAGCATGGGTGAACAAATGCATCTTGACTGCCTTTTCAAAAATTGTAAGAGATGGGGAGGCTGTTATTTCAGCAGGAAGTGTGTTCCAAAGCGCCGGGGCAGCAATGGAGAAGGCCCGTCCCCAAGTAGCCACCAGACAAGCCAGTGGCAACTGCAGACGAACCTCTCCAGATGATCTCAATGGGCGGTGTGGTTCATAACAAAGAAGACATTCTCTTAAATACCAAGGGCCCAAGCTGTTTAGGGCTTTATAGGTTATAACCAAAACCTTGAACTTTGCACGGAAACTTACCGGCAGCCAGTGTAGATTTTTTAAGATAGGAGTGATATGGTCTCTCCGAGATAACGCAGAGACCAATCTGGCTGCCGCATTCTGGACTAACTGCAGTTTCTGGACTATGTACAAAGGCAGCCCCACATAGAGTGCATTACAGTAGTCCAGTCTGGAGTTGACCAGCATATGTACTACTGTTCTGAGGTCATTTATCTCAAGAAATGGATGCAGCTGGCATATGAGCCAAAGCTGATAAAAGGAACCTCTGGCCACTGCCTCAGCCTGAGACACCAGGGAGAGTTTTGTGTCCAGAAGTACCCCCAGACTGCGTACCTGTTCCTTCTGGGGAAGTGTGACCCTATCCAGAATGGGCAGATCAAAATCATCTCCCAAGTTCCGACCCCTCACAATAAGTACCTCCATCTTATCTGGATTCAGCCTCAGCTTGTTACCTCTCATCCAGCCCATCACTGCCTCCAGGCAGGCATTTAGGGAGGTTGTGCCTTCTCCTGATTATGCTGACATAGAGAATTAGATTTGGGTGTCATCAGCATACTGATAACACCCTGCACCAAATCTCCTGATGATATCTCCCAGCGGTTTCATGTAGATGTTAAACAACATTGGAGACAATACAGAGCCCTGAGGGACACCATACCAAAGTTCAGTTTTTGAAGAACAGTCCCCGAGGGACACCATCTGGAATCTGCCCAAGAGATAAGAGTGGAACTACTGCAAAGCAGTGCCTCCCACCCCCAACCCACTCAGACACTCCAGAAGGATACTATGGTCAATAGTATTAAAAGCTGCCGAGAGGTCCAAAAGGACCAACAGAGTCACACTTCCTCTGTCAATTCCCAATTGGAGATCATCCATCAGGCCAACCAAGGCAGTCTCCACCCCATTGCCTACCCGGAAGCTAGTCTGAAACAGGTCTAGATAATAAGTTCTTCCAAGACTGCCTGGAGTTGGGAGGCCACCACCCTCTCAGTTACCTTGCCCAGCCACATAAGGTTTGAGACAGGCCAATAGTTGCTCAACTCTGAGGAATCCAAGGCAGGCTTCTTCAGAAGTGGTCTAATAATTGCCTCCTTAAGGCAAGGAAGCATCCAGCCCTCCCTCAGAGAAGCATTTATGATCTCTACTAGGCCTTCTACAACAACCTTCCTGCCAGATAGTATTAGCCATGTTGGGCAAGGGTCAAGAAAACAGGTGGTAGGCCGCATCACTCCAAGCAACTTGTCCACATCTTCACAAGTCACAGACTGAAACTGATCCAGCCTAACCACATAAGAGGAGTCACTGGACACCTCCAATTCAGACACTGCAGTAATTGTGGGGTCTAAATCCAAGTCGGCCCAAATACAAGAGATTTCATCCAACAACAAAAGATCATCAAACACGTCACAGCAGGTAATAGATGTTTCCAAATTCTGATTCAAGGGAGGAGGGGCACTCACTAGCCCTCTCACAACCCTGAACAACTCCGCTGTACATGAACTTGCAGGAGGCTTCCTGCACTTCGCAGACGGCAGGGAAGGGGGCGGGCAGGCGGAAGGACATCTCGCTGCCGCCCGCCCGAGCATGGTCGGACTCGGTCTGGGTGAGATTTAAAGAAGCGAAATGGCTTGAGGGGGCTTCGGGGGTGGCAGGGAAGTATCCTGCCGCCCGATTTTTAAAACAAGGAGGAGCCCCAGAGCCATAGGAGCGGGCGGAGAGCGATTCTGCAGCCGCATTTTTTAAAAGAATCATGGCGCCAAAGCTGCAAAGCGCGGGAGGGGTGAGTAAAGCCCCCCCCCGCCCTTAATGGAACCCCCCACCCCAGTGCCGGACCGCAGCTCCGTGGTCCGGTGCACACCCCTAGACACAACTGAAACACCCAGGATCCAAAAACAACAGAAGCCAAAAAATAACACCAGGCCCTCACCCTCATTGCCCCCCCAAAGTGGATCCCCCAAAGGAGCCACTCACTCCCTCTGGCCCCAATCTCACACAGACTCACCTGCAGGGCAACAGCCCCACACATTAAGGGGGCACACAGGCTGGTAAGTGGACAACAGCAGAAAGCAGCTACACAGGCTCTCACCACTGGGCAGCTACTGTCTCTGGGAAGCAGATGTTAAAGCAGCCACCATCTCCCTACAGGGCTTCTAGCAAGTGAGGCACAGAGCACAGGCCAGCAGTCCTTTTATAAGCCCAGAAAGATGGCTAATCTGGGCAGCTGACCTTCAAGAATTGCTGACTCACCCCTTCTGGCCCCGATCCCGCACAGACTCACCTGCAGGGCAACAGCCACAGCCCCACACATTAGGGGGCACACAGGCTGGCAAGCTGACAACAGCAGACAGCAACTACACAGGCTCTTACCACTGGGCAGCCACTGTCCCTGGGAAGCAGATATTAAAGCCTCCTCTTCCCTACAAGGCTTCTGGCAACTGAGGCCAGAATATCTGTTCTTTGCAGCTGAGTAACCACAATTTTTAAAGTGTGCCACCCCAACATAATCCGGGGTGCTTTTTGAAGTATTCTTGTAACCTACTGAGTATTTTTTACCTATAACTAAAAGCTGAGAAAGCCTCAGACGGAAGCAGTCTATAGCATTTTTATTTATTTATATAGCAGTTTTATTCAACTGTTTTTCTTTTTATTCTTTTCTTTTACAACCTCTCTGTGGATTTTTAACTCAAGAGAAAGGGAGAGCTGAAAGGGATTTTTTCTCTCTGGTGCAAACACGCCTCAGGTGGTCAACAGCTACCAGTTTTCTCACCACATGTAGGCTTGCATGTGGAAGATTTTCATACTTTTCCAATAGCAAAAAAAGAGTTTTCCCTGGGATTCCACCCCAAGCCCCAGGTGGGTGGGGGTTAAACTCGGACGATAAGCGAGTGGTGGCGGCAGCCTTTAGAACGTACCAAAAAGTACAGGAAGGTTTTGGGAGAAGCCTTGCCAGAAAGCTCAGGATGGATGATTCAGCATTTTTCTTCCCCTCACATGAGCTTGCTCTGAGACAAAGGCTTTAATTCGCTACAGACCTGCACATGCCAAATTTTGTATGGGCAATCCTGCTATTTAAATTAGCTGAATGCACTACTTTTCACACCAGAATACATTCAGGGAAAGGTTGAATTTATTTATTTTATTTGTATTTTCAGAAGACATTCTGAACAACATACCTAAATATCAGATTTTGCATGGACAATCCTGCCACTCTCCTCCCTCTCACCCTTGCAGAGGTGTTGCTAGGTACTTAAAAGATCTGGGGCATGGGTCCACAGCGCTTGGCTGAGACCCACAGCCTCCCCACATTTTGCTGATTAAACAATTTAATGTTCTCTAAAGGTATCCAACACTCTTTTTCCCACTAGTTTGCTTCACCACTAAAAATGAAGATTTGAATCTCCCTTTTCTCCTGCATAAGATTTCTCCTGAAATCAATACCCACAGAGCACAATTTTAAAAAATCTAAAATTAAAATTTAAAAGGCATGAGTGAACAAAAAGGTCTTTACCTTATCAATTTAGGTTTATATATCCATTAATCAGATTTCAAACAGGATAACAGAATGGCATACATGCATGCAGTTACCCCAGTTTCTTAGGATTTACAGATAAGCATTTCAAGATCAAGAGAGCTTTTAAAAGGACTTTCCTGTGAAAGTCCTTTGTGAAACCTTATTTTGAAGAAAGTGTATTTAAAAAGATGTAATTTTGTGATGGAGGAGGGGAAAATGTTTAATGTTCATTGTAGCAATTTGTGAAGCTACTTTCAAGAAGTTGGGTTATGTTAGTCCACTACCCCTGCTAACTGGGTAAAGAGGCACCTTTTTAATGTGTTGATTCTCTTTATTGAGCAGGGGGAGAGCAACTGGCCCTATCCACCCCCAGCACAGTACCTCCAGTGACTGTTGCTGGTGCCTATCTTGTTTCTTTTTAGATTGTGGGTCCTTTCGGGACAGGGAGGCATCTCTCTCTATCTATCTATCTATCTATCTATCTATCTATCTATCTATCTATCTATTATTTCTCAGTAAACCACTTTGGAAACTTTTATTGAAAAGCAGTTTATAAATATTTGTTGTCATTGTACAAGCTTATAAAAGACACAGTATGTAAGTTATTTATATACTGTTACAAGCATAAAGCAAAATAAAATAATAATTATTATAAGGAGAAACATTGGGATAGAGAACCATTTTCTCATGTATTTTGCTATGTAAGCCATTTTGAGAACTTTGTTGTTAAAAGTGGGGCATAAATATTTTACTAATATAAGGCAAAGACATAATGAAAACACACACACACACACACACACACACACCAGATCAAAGCTATTAAGCAGTTTAGTATCTTCAGAAAGAAACACATAATTAACCAAAAGGCAGGAAAAAACAAAAACAGATCAATTTTGTTAGAGCATTTTCCTCCCCTCTTATTTTTAAAGCTTGTAATACTTTTTGTAGTGACTAATTTCCTCACAAGAAGGTATACTTTTGGGGTGGGGGAGGGTTTCTTACAAGTTTGTATTAGAATAGTTTTGGCTTACACTTAGCATCTTGTTCTGCTTTGGAAATTATTGTTTTTTATTTTCAGTTTAAAAATCTCTCCCACTCACAGAGAGCAGAAAGAGGAGAAGAAAGTTTCTGTGCACACGCATTGCGGCGGGAGAGGGAATCTCTCCCCCACACACGAACACTATACAGTAATTGCAATATGAGGTGAGAGGTAGGTGGGGAAGAAACAAACACATGCACTTTCAATTGTACACACACATTCATGCGGGCGCGGGGGGGAGAGAAACACAGTGACTTAAGCAAAGAGAACAAATCACTTGCACACACTCTCACACACAAAACCAATACATTTTTAACTGTTTATTTTATTTGATGAGCTCAGCTTTTCTTCGTGGCTGGCTTGCTCTGCATTTGTATTCAAATGCTGAGCAGGGGAGGGGCACAAGGGACAGAACTCCAGGAGAGCCAAGTAGGCAGCAGCGGCTGGTGCCATGAGAAGGCAGGAGAGGAAGGAAAGATGATTAATCCTTCCCTCTCCCGTTTCTTCTAACGGAGGCGGTGGTGGCAGCAAGGAGCAGCAGGCAGGGGAGAAACTCCACTTTGCCACACAGCAGCCAGTCTTTTTGATGCGGGGGGGGAGCCTTTGGGGCTCCCAGAAGTGGCCAGAACTCTGCAGGCCCACATTTGTTCTCCCTTGCTCTATTATAGCTACACCCCTGCTCACCCGAGACCAAGCCTATCTACTGGCTATTGAGGTAGGGTAGGATGGGGATTTTGTTAAGCTGGCAGAGAGGTGAGAGGTTTACATATCGGTGGTGTTTGGTTTTAATGGAATGTATACTCTTTTTAAATAGTCACTCCCCAAGCCTTTGGCATGAGGTGGGATCTAATGCTAATATAAATAAAATTGATCTTTCGTTGCTCCTTGCACAATTTGTACAAATAGTAAGGTGGAGGACAAACAGGCTGCATTCAATAAAAATGAGCTATTGTTGGATGGTTATTATAACATTTACACATATCATTTCAAGTGTTCAGACATACTACAGTTTCTCTGCATTGCTTCTAACAGCCTGTAAAGTAGACCTGATCTGATGTAATTATTTATGCATAGGGAAAAGATATTGAAAACATCTGTAGCAACGTATTTATCTGATTTTTTTTCTAGCACACCAGTGGCACTTAAAGCCTGGGTGAATCACTCTTTTAATTTTAATTTTATTTAATTTTTCATTATTTTAATTTAATTTAATTTTTATTTTATTTAAATTATCTTTTAACTAATGTGGACACTGATATTATCTCTGTTATGGTCAGGTTTTGTTATCTAAATAATACGTACTGTTATCTAAATACTAGATACGTACTGTACTAGATACCAGTACGTATCTAAATAATACGTACTGGTTTATTGTAAATGTTTGCTGGTCAATGACCGAATAAACTTATATCTATCCCTTTTAAAAACAACAACAACAATAGGCAGCATCCAGACTAAATCACTCCTGCGTAGTTCTATTGAAATTAGAGTAACTCATGAATAGTACTATTGAATAATTTAGTCCAGATGCAGCTCAATGTTAATTAAATGCGAAAATGTGCATTTAGTAGTTATTGCTATGTTGGTCTGCCCAAGGACACTGATTTAGTCTATCAATGGATGCCGGATTGAGCAAGTCAGATTTTATAAGTATTTGAGTATAGTTTTTCAGTATTCTGGCAGCCGTAAGGCCCACTCTGAGTATGTGTTAAAAAAACACATGTAAGTCCACATCAACCATTTTGATTTTCTTCTACTCTAGAGGGGCCTGTTTCGTTCCTGATGCAATGAGGCTGTTCGAATCCAAAGGCAACTCAGCTGTTATACAGTGCCCAACTTGGCCCATATTCCATTTATGCAGTATTAGAAGTGGTACAATCAAAATTCCTTAGGAAGTTATTTCAAACAGCTCGTCCAGTGTTCTCTCTAATTTTTTTTTCATCTGTGCGGAATAAATTTTGTTCTGGGTGGCAGTATCAACGCAGTGTGCGCACACATGCATTCAGAACAGGACATTTCTGATTCAACCTTAGCAGGATCTAAAATTAACAGAGCGGACATCAAAAAACTTGTGAGCGCACACACATGCGCATGCCTTAGAGCAAACACTGGGCCCATTGTGCCCCCAGTGCTGTTTTTTGCCTGGAGGTAGGTCTTCTCAAGGTAGAATCCCAGATCTGGTTTTCAGTTTTTAAGTTCTGGCTCAAGCTATATTTCTATCCTCTGGGGCCAACCCTGCTGATGCTTGTGGGTGAATTCATTTCCAAATGGGAATGCTTATTTGAGCAGAAGCTGCTTACTTATGACCTATCATTGCCATAAGCATAATGATGGGCTGTGACCGGGCCAAGCTGGTGGTTAACCAAAGAATCTTAGATGCAGAATGGCAGACAGACCAAAGTTTCATCCCAAGGGGAGTAGTGCTGGGAAATCAAACTTTGAACATACACTGCCAGATAACCAGATTACAGTGTTCAAGTATCACAGGGTGTTTACCCAAACACAGTTTAATGTTTGGCAGATTTAACAAAGTCCCATTTGCAGAGCGCTTTTGTGTCTGTGATTCAGGAGATATAGAAACAACAGCACATGTTCTATTATATTGTAGTTTTATATATATATATATATATATATATATATATATATATATATATATATATATAAATTATTATATATGTAATTTTTATAATTACATCAGTAATATGTATATTACTCTATATTTATTAAATTTTCTGGGCTGCTCTGATGATTTCTACATATTTTATCTTTTAACAAATCATGATGACAAGATCTCTTATGCAGTTGCAAGGATCTGCCTAATTGCTAGCAGAATCCGTAAGACCATGTTATGTACCTGAACAACTAAGTATCACTATCAATTGAAGTCAGCTGTTATAATTTGAGTCATTTTTTTGTGAATGTCATTTCCCCACCCCACCCTTGCTTCCTCATAAACGATGCTGCCGTTTGCCCCCAATATGTTTATATGTTTCTAGGAACTTTTAGGAATTTTATCTATTATATTAATTCTCCTGGGTGAGCCTTGGTATGTGCGTCCCAGAGCCCAGCTGATTGGCTGTGTGGTGGACATGCCTGATTGGCTGAGGCACACCCAGAAGGTTTGGTTGCCGCCGCGGCAGCCCAGCCATGGAGGCCAGAGGTGGTGGGCCCAGCTCCGGAGGCAAGGCCCAGGAAGGGGGAAAGAAAGGGTGGGGGCAGGAGTGGATGGGCCCGGAAGCAGAGACTGGGGCAGAACGGGGGGGGAGAGGTAACTGCCGGCCCCAAAGAGCACACAGATGCTCTGTGCGGGGTCGGCTAGTATATTTTTATTTTTTCTATTTACTTTTGCTCTTCTGTATTTGCTGGTCAGTGACCGAAATAAAAAATTACTTACTTACTTACTTATGTTAGGGGCACCCCAACGTATTAGACCCAAAGGTACCAACTCAGAAGTATATGGAATTCAGGCCTGTGTCTGATTTCATTTTATATTAAGAAATAAATTAATGCCTGGACTCAGGGTGAATTGACACCCCAGATCTCAACTGGTCTGTGAGGGAAGAGGCGATCCAGCATTGTATTGTGAAATGGGTACTCAAGGAAGCACAAAGCCAGGCCCGAACAATCCAAATGCTAAAATGTGACTCACTATCATATAATGTCTATGGAAGAGGCCAGAGGCTGATCTCCCCTCTCCTGTTGCAAGAAATCCGTGTTCCTTGTCAATGATTGACTCAATTGCTCTCTATAGAAATTATGCATACAAAGAAAACACCTATAGACTTTAATTCTTACTTTACTAACACTTTAACACCTTTTTGGGATGAGGCTAGCGAATCTGGGACAAGGGAAGATGCCCATTTGCAGCTCAGAGATGCAGATTTGCTTTGGGCAATGTCCCCCCCTTCTAAGCGCACAGTTTAGAGAAGATGAGATTCAGATCTCTCTGGACTGGCCAATATCCTGAATAATTAAAATATGATATCCAGGAGGTAACAGCATATTGTCACCTTTTTGGGGACCCAGGAAAAGATGAGGAGATTTGAATAGACTCTATGAGAGATCAAAGGAAAATACAGCTATAAAGAACAGGCTTACTGGAGAGAGAGAGAGCAATCTTGTGCCTACAAGCAAGATCTGCTCACGAGCAATCCCAGAGTTTGCTGCTAAGCCGCGGGGCAACAAGCAGGAACTCTGTCCATGGACTGGAACTGTCTGTGACTTCTACTGCACAGTGAGAAGTCAAGACTTCCCCAGCCATGGTGCTCTGACTCTCAGCCGTGCTCTGAGCAAACTGCATGCTTGATCCAAAAGCTCCTGTCTCCAGCAAAAAGCCTCGCTCCTTCAGCTGAAAGATCCACCGCTCTCAAGTCTCTGATCCTGGTAATATGCTGCCTCTACAAGCCTTGGATCCCTCCATCCTTTCCCCTTTTTCTTCTTTTCCCTTGTCCCTCTACTAATTCCTGAGCTCCCCAAACCATGCCAGCCCTCAGCCTTCCTTACCTACCTCCCGCCCACCTTTTTCCATCTATATCTGAATTATATTAGGCTTTAGGAAGATTTAATACACACACATATGTTAGTTAGGAACACTGGGTGAATATTGGTGCTGGCTAGGGTTGAAATACTGTTAGTAATATTGACAGGATGTTCTGTTTAAATACTGTTAGTAATATTGATAGAGTGTTCTGCTTTCTGCTCAGCTAGACTGATGTTGTTATTCTTTTATACTCAATAAAGCCCACTGAATCATTTAGGATTGGTTTGATCTCCTTTCTTCCTTGCGCCCAGATCCTACACGGTCACTATATAAAAGAACTTGGTCACTTGGTGACACTATGAGACAGGCCTAATTTTGTATGCTAGCTAATGAGCATATTTAGTATATAAATCAGGCCTGGACCACAAGACTTACTTACTTACTATGTTGGTCCTATTAAATGAGCAATACTACACTGACTTGATAAGGCAGTTTTGTCCAGTTTCTGTTGGTTTGTGGGAATATACTCACTTTTTAGTTTCACAGAATCCTTTCTCAAGAAGACTGGAAAGATGAAAACTCTCATGCTTCTAAGTAGATAGAAGCTAAAAAAAAGGTTGCTAAAAAAATGCAAATCCTTTTGTCATTTACAAAACTGTTTGCTTCCATATGTAAAACAAGGTATGGAGCCTGACATCTCAAAATGGGAGCTCTGGCGCTGGACTCTACTTGCACCTTACTTTCTGCAACACTATATTTGCTAGAGGAAGGAGCTGCTGTCTGTCTTGTTGCTGTATTTAGTGCCACTAATGTAGGTGGTCAGAGGGCAGGATTGCAGTACCAATGTAGAAAGTTGTGGTATGCAGGGACAAGGCAGTGGAGTTGAATCAGGAGTATTAACAGTTTATTGAAATCAATATTATGTACAGAGAGGCAAATGCAGACTGCTTTTCCATGCTCTTGCTGCTGGCGGTTTGTTAGGCCCACCTCTACACCATGACTGGAATACAGCTAAAGCCTAGAGTTGCCATGCCCTGCAGAATTCTGGGTTTCACTTGGATTTTAAGCATTTCACCCAGATTGCTTAGCACAGCCAGATTCGCCTAGATTTCAGTTTTCATTTTTTAAAAAAGGCTAAGCTCTAGCCCTTGTAGAAGCGGAGTTATGGAGCAAACATGCAATCACTATTCTGCTCAATTTCTGGACTTGGATTAAAACAAGTAGCACAGGAGGCTTGCTGGGAGGATTTCACTTTCACAAGTACAGTAATCCCCTGAGGAATTTTGCCTTTGTTATCAGCAGGGGATCTCTATCAGGCAGTTGAGAGGATAGCTTGCTTTTGATGTCAATCACTGCCTGCCTACCAGGCTGTATATTGTCGTATTTAAGGACTTTCTTGGCTTTATGTTCAATGCATGCCTACTTAGAAGCAAGCATGATTGGTTTCAATCAGGTCTTCTCTCAAATAAGTGTGTACAGAATTGCAGCCTTAATTAAAAAGCTGTGCATTTATTTATTTTTTGTTCTATTGCTGCTGTTAATATGTCAAGGAAAATGGTCAGGCAAAGATATCTTCCCCAACAATTGCTGGTAGATATCCAGAGCAAATACAAGTCAACTGGAAAGTGCAGCTGCCAATCTGTATGCACAAAATCATTTTCAAGCCAATTTACATAATATGCAAATTAGGCACCCGGATTTGGAAAGCCAGAATATAGCAACCCTACTAAAGCCTTATTCAAAAGCTGGCCAGGAATGGATTAACCAAAAATAGCATAACCAGCTCAGTAGGGGTCGAGGGCGTAAGAGGCCAATAGGGTTTCTTTTATTTGGTCCATTCATGCTTCTGGCTATGGCCTGGCTTCTCAGTTGGAAAAAAAATTGTTGCTTGGGTAAAGTCTGAGCTGGGCTCACTTGCTTACCAGCTTGACTGCTGACTGGTATTGCCTCGATGGTTTGCTGGTCCATGTCTGCATCACTTTCTGACCTCCAAACCTCACAAATATGTTGACTGGTAAAAGGTACAAAATGAAATAAAGGATAACAAGTGGTTCATTCAATGTTTTTCTCTGCCCAGGTCAAAACTGCTGACAACTTAATGCCCCCTTCCTATTTAGAACTGTGACTTTTCCCTCCCCCATCCCAGCCCCCTCCTCCTCCTTCTTGCCCTAGTTGCACGGTGCAGGAGGTTCCTTCAGAGCAGCACAGAACTGCCAGCAGTTTATTTGATGTTCTTAATTAAAGACAAATGCTAAATGTGGAATTTAAATGTTATAAATAGATATTTCCCTCCAAAATTTGTCAAAAGCCCTGGAACAAACCAACATGCTCATATATAAGACTAAAAAAATGTGCCATTTCCTGTGGCTTGGAATTACAAAGAGTTTCTGGTTAATTGTTGTTTTATGTTTTCATGGACAGATCTAAAGGATTGCAACTGTCATTCGAATAGTGGGATAATTGTGAAAAGCAATGGAAAAACAAACATGCCCAGGGGTGTGTGTGGGCAGGGCGGGGGCATGATCTGCAACCCACTTCTGAGCAGCATCATAAAATGGGAAATGCAGCATGTCAAGCAGGATATTTGAGTAATGAGTTTCTGAGAAATACATGTTACCAGCCATGTTTTCTTATTTTGCATACTTGTTTTGTTTTGACTGCTCATAGGAAAGGTTATGGGCACTGAGAATCTCACTCAGCCTTTTATCTTGCTTCTGAGATTTGATCAGGGATTTTCAAGGCCTTTCTTAACAAATATAAGGAATAGAAACTTAAAAAAAAAAAGCTAAGATGTTCAGGATCCTGATTCGATTATCAATTCCTATTTCTGCACATGTGCATCAGGGAGTTTGCACTGTCTGAGTGTAGTACTATGGGTATTGATTCATTTAACATTGGTTATCAAACCAATGTTGTTTAGAAGAATTGTTTAGACCAAGTTTTGGTTGTTTCAGAGTTTCAGAAAAGGTGATCCTATTTATCTACAAATTGCTCTCATTTGGTTGTATAACATGCACTCAGACTCATCATATTCTCTGATATAGTGGCACTACAGCATCAGAAGCCATACGCTGCTATCCTGTTCTCTCGCCCGCCCCACCTCACCCTAGACAGCAGGTTGTGGAGCTGTTCCTCACAGGAATAAGCAGAATCCTCCCCCCACCACACACACACACACACACACGCTTCCACATGGCCAGGCAATTTACCTCAAGCAGAGGCCTTCCCCACACTTTGGATAGGCAGATCCAGCAGTCTACTCCTCAGAGGCACTCTTACCCCTGGACACCCCCTGAGCGTCCCCAGATCTTTCCCAGGTAGTGTGGTCACCGTGCTCCTGGCCCGCACTGCACCAGGTGGCCAAGTGTGACTGTGACCTGCGCCAGAGTGTAACCTCTGCTTTAGAGACGGGGTGGCGGAGGGAGGTTGTGGGGAAAGAAATATGTGGGATGGGAGTATTTTAAATGGCATATTGAAATGATTGTGCTAATGCATATTTGCATAAATGTTAATGTGTTTTTAATATGTTTGTTTTAATTTAGATTTTAATGTGTTTCTATTTATTGAGATTTTATCTGTTTTATGAATTTTAACTGTTTTTATTGTTTTGTTTTAATTTGTACACTGCCTGGAGCTTTCTATATCAGGCGGTATAGAAATACAACCAACCAACCAACCAACCAATCAATCAATCAATCAATAATATGCTTGTTTTATATCCTTATATAATTGTGAGTTCAGTTGCTGTTTGTGCCCTCAAGAACTCATGTGTTAAAAATACTGCATGTGTTACGGAGTGTGTGTTTCTGTGTGGAAATGATGCTTTACTTGCAGTGGGTGCGGGGCTCCAAAGGCCTTAAGGTCCAGGCTCCAAAATTACTTAGGTGCACCTCCACTACTACTCCCCAAGTGCCCCAGACTGCAAGCTGCCCTGAAATGTGGCCTGCAAAGTGTGGGAAGGCCTCTTGCAGTCTGAGGTAAATTGCCTGGTGGGGGACAGCAGGAGCATCAAGGAGTGGGAGGAGGGGAGGATTCTGTTTGACAGGTCATTGCCTGGTCTCTGCACAGGGAAGAAACGTTTAGCCCTTTGCCAGATAATAAACATTGGCATCAGCTGCTCATCTCTTAGAATAGCTTAAATCCTTAGCATAGCTAGGGGAAAGGAGGCTGTGATTGCCCCGTCCCGAGTGGCCACTGGGGGAGAAAATAGGGAGGGGTGGAACTGGGGGGGGGCCCTAGGAGCTGAGGGGACAGGTTCTTTGAACCCACCCACTCAGTTTTAGCTACACCCTTGCTTAGCATTGGGTACATCAACAGCTGAATCCAAACCACTAGCTTTTCCAGTGGCTTTGTGTTTGTTTCTGAAGCAATGGAACTACCTGCTTGACAATGCATTTGCATTATTGTATCAGATAAGGTGGTCTTAGGGTACTGGCTTTTAGGAAACATGGAAATACATGTAGAGAGCAGTTTTTAGAGATCAAAACGATCCTACAGATTCCTAAAGCCAGCAGCACCACCTAGTGGATTTAAAAAACAGAGTAAACATATGTATTTAAAAATGAGTAAATATCAGATATATTTTAAAATGGAAGACATGATGAGGAAAATTACTCATAGTATTCCCACTGAAATTAGAAGGACTAGTTTTCTTCATCATGTCACCCACTAAGATCAAATGTTTCATATTTTATTTTGAAATTTAGGAAGCAGTTCAGTTTGGTATTATCATCGTTAAAATACTTATAAACTGCTTTTCAGCGACAACAGAAAAAGCTCTCCAAGTCATTTACATAGCAAACAGTTATGAGGAAATAATTTTCTGACCCCAAAGTGTTCACAGTTTAAAACTCACGTAGAGGAAACACTAGCAACAGTGACTGGGAAGAAATCCCATCCATAGGAATATTTGCTCTCCCCTACTAAATATAAGAGAACCACCACTTTGGGCTGATTGAGATTAACACAGTCCTCACCAACCCCCTACATGCGATAACATCAAGGCCACAGTGAGAATGCACCCACCACAACACCACTAAAGGATGTGCCGACATGTTCTTGGCATATTCTGTAATCACATGTGAGGTGTGATCATCCATATTGCCCTACTACACATGATCAAAATGCTCTTTAAGCAGGGCTTGGCAGCACATGTAGAGGGGAAATTCTGATTATCATCCTTCACATGCAATTACAGGACGTGCCACGAACATGTCAGCATGGGAGCGTTCTCTGCACGGCTCTGATATTATCATGTATAGGGAGCTGCTAGCGGCCATATTCATTTGAAAAGGCCCTTTAAAAGGTGCCTCTTTGCCCAGTTAGGAGGAAGTTTGGAAGCTAGTGTGACTCAAGATCACGCTACATATTATGCAAAGCCTATGAGTGTGGTTGGGTTTTTTTTGTTTTTTTTAAAATAGTTTTTGTGAATAGCAGCCATAGAGGCTCCAAATCAAATTGGGATCATGGTGTTGGAGGGAGGCTTTGCCTCCATCAGAGTTCCAATCCACATCAGTCTCCCCTCATAGATATTTACTAAATAAAAACTAAATCTGCCAGCCCCAACAACAGGCTTAACAGGCAGTTTGGCCCTAAGGAATTGAACTGTGAACCAGAAAGTCTCTCATTTAAAACTGGCTTCCACTATGAACTTGCAGGGCCTTATGCAAGCCTCTTAGTCTTAGTCTCCACCTCATTCTGCAACATGGGGATAAAAATACTAGCCAGCCATACTGCTGCTATTACTATGAATATTTATATGCTGTTCTTCATCAAAGTGCTCAAAGCAGTTTACATAACAAACGAGAAGGGCTCACAGTCTAAAAAGAAACACAAGGCAGACACTGGTGAAGCATAAGAATATAATGCCCCCATCTTGGACAGCTTTAGAAAGTCTCTAAAGACACATTTATTCACCCAAACTTTTAAATTACATTTGTGGTTTTAAATTGTTTTAAGGTTTTATTTCTGTTTTAAGTGGTTTTATGTTGCTATAAACTGCACAGAGATAGAAGTTTGTGGTAGTGTACAAATGTAATAGGTAGATAGAAAGATAAAGTTAAAACAAGAACAGCCTTGATGGATCAGGCCCAAGGCCGATCAGATCCAACATCCTGTTTTACACAGTGGCCCACCACATGCCTCTGGGAAGCCCACAGGCAAGAGCTGAGGGCATGCCCTCTCTCCTCCTGTTACTCCCCTGTAACTGGTATATAGAGGCACCTTTCCTCTTAGGCTGGTCTATAACCACCAGACTAGTAGCCATTGATAGACCTGTCCTCCATTAATTTATATAAGCCCTTCTTAAAGTCATCCAAGCTGGTGGCCGTCACAACATCTTCTGGCAGAGAATTCCATAGGTTAATTATGTGTTATTTGAAAAAGTAATTCCTTTTGTCAGTCCTAAATTTCGAAGCAGTTTCATGGTATGGTCCCTGGTTCTAGTGTTATGAGCGACGGAGAACGTATCTCTCTCCACATTCTCCACACAATGCATGATTTTATAGACCGTTATCATGTCACCCCTCAGTTGTCTTTTTTCTAAAATAAAAAGCACCAGGTGTTGTAGCCTTAACTCGTAAGGAAGGTGGTCTAGGCCTCTGATCATCTTGGTTGCCCTTTTCTGCACCTTCTCCAGTTCTATAATGTCTTTTTTGAGGTATGGTGACCAGAACTGTATACAATACTCCAAATGTGGCTGCGCCATAGATCTGTATAAGGGCATTATATTATTAGCAGTTTTATTTTCACTCATGATCCTTAGGATGGGATTGGACTTTTTCACAGTTGCCACATACTGAGTCAACACTTTCAACATGCTGTCCAGCATGACCGCCAAGATCTCTCTCCTGGTCAGTCACTGACAGCTCAGACCCCATCAGTGTGTATGTGAAGTTGGTGGGTTTTGCCCCAATATGCCTCACTTTATACTTGCAAATATTGAACCACATCTGCCATTTTGTTGCCCACTCCTCCAATTTGGAGAGATCCTTTTGGAGCTTCTCACAATCTGTTTTGGATTTCTCTACCCTAAATAGTTTGGTGTCATCTGCAAATTTGGCCACTTCGCTGCTTACTCCAACTTCTAGATCATTTATGACTAAATTGAAAAGCACTGGTCCCGGTACAGATCCCTGGGGGACCCTACATCTTACTTCCCTGCATTTAGAGAACTGTCCATTCAACCAGTCACCAATCCACACATGAACCTGTCTCCTAATCCCATGACTGCTAAGTTTTCTCAAGAGCCCTTGATGAGGAACTTTGTTTTGAAAGTCCGGTTATACTATGTCAACTGGATCATCTTTATCCACATGCCTGTTGACACTCTCAAAGAACTCCAAAAGGTTTGTGAGGAAAGATTTACCTTTGCAGAAGCCATGCTGGTTCTCCTAAAGCAGGGTCTGTTCTTCTATATGCTTAACAATCTTATCTTTGAGAATGCTTTCCATCAACCTGCCTGGCACAGATCTTAAGCTCTGTAATTTTCTGGATCCTCCCAGATCCCGTTTTGAAAATTGGTGTTATATTGGCTACTTTCCAGTCCTCCAGTATAGAGCCTGATTATATGGATAAGTTATATATTTTTGCAAGGAGGCCAGCAATTTCACATTTGAGTTCTTTAAGGATGCTCAGATGGATGCCATTTAGGCTTGGAGATTTGTTAAATTTTTATTTTTTCCTGACAGTTTAAAACATCATCTCTTGTCACCTCTATCTGACTCCTTTCTTTAGCCTCTGACTCTGAGAAGCTCGGTTCAGGCTCAGTATCTTCTGCCTTTTAGACAGATGCAAAGAACTCATATTTTCTGCAATCTCCAGATCCTCCTTAATAATCCTTTTCACTCCCTCATCATCTAACGGACCAACTGGCAGGTTTCCAGATTCTAATGTATTTAAAGAAGCTTTTGTTATCTCCTTGATGCTTTTAGCTAAATGTCAAACTATCTTTTTGCGTCCATTTTTGTCTCCTTGCATTTATTTTTAGGAGTGAGTCCGAACCGGTCCGGCGGCCATTCTAAAGAATGGCCGAACTGCCGGACCGGTTCGGCGCTTGCTGGTTCAGGTCCGGGTGGGGGGTATTGCTTTAAGGGCGGGAGGGCTTGCTTACCCCTCCCGCCTCTTTACCCCCTCCAGCGCCCGTATTTAATAGACTAACGGGGCGCTGGAAACCAGCCGCCCCCGCGCCCCCCGCCACGAGCAGATTTCTCCAAGAAGTACCCATACCCCTGCCGCCGCCGTAGCCCGCCCGCCAGCCAGCCAGCCCTTCCTCCCTCCCTCCCAGCTGCCCGCCCGCCCGAGTCCTCACCGGAATGCTTTGTTAAAAAACGAGAGGAGCTCTTGGACAGAGCTCCTCTCGTTATGAAGGCCTGCTGCAGAATGAAGGCGCTTTGCGCGCGTGCATGCGCGCGCCGCAAAGGACACCAATCGCTGGAGGCCCGGTCTACCCGGCCGGGAAAAGGCCGGGTAGACCGGGCCTCCGATCGCTGGAGGCCCGGTCTACCCGGCCTTTTCCCAGCCGGGTAGACCGGGCCTCCAGCGATCGGCGTCCTTTGCGGTGCGCGCATGCGCGTGCGCGCGTGCAAAGCGCCTTCATTCTGCAGCAGGCCTTCATAACGAGAGGAGCTCTGTCTGAGAGCTCCTCTCGTTTTTTAACAAAGCATTCTGGTGAGGACTCGGGCGGGCGGGCAGCTGGGAGGGAGGGAGGAAGATCTGGCTGGCTGGCGGGCTACGGCGGCGGCAGGGGTATGGGTACCTCTTGGAGAAATCTGCTCGCGGCGGGGGGGGCGGGGGCGGCTGGTTTCCAGCGCCCCGTTAGTCTATTAAATACGGGCGCTGGACAGGGCAAAGAGGTGGGAGGGGTAAGTAAGCCCTCCCTGCCCTAAAAGTAAGGCCCCCCCTTCGGTGCTGGTCCGGACTGCTCCGGACCGTGCACATCCCTATTTATTTTGCTAGAGTTTGTGTTCCTTTCTGTTCTCTTCATTTGGATAGACCTTCCAGTTTCTGAAGGAATTCTTCTTCCCCGTTATAGCTTGCTTGACTTTTCCTGTTAGCCATGCTGGAATACTTCTGGACTCGGTGGTACCTTTCCTCCTTTCTGGTATACATTCTAACTGGACTTCTATCATTGTGGTTTTAAATAAACTTGATGCATTTTGAAGCAAAGTGACTCTCTTGATCTTCTCTTTCAGTTTTCTTTTCACCAAACCCCTCATTTTAGGTAAGTTTCCTCTTCTGTAGTTCAAATATATGCTGAGTTTGATCACATATATGCTGAATTTGATCACACTGTGGTTACTCTTCCCTAAAGGTTCCACAACACTCATATCTCACACCAGGTCCTGTGCACCACTCAGGATTAAATCCAAGGTCACCTTCTCTCTAGTTGGTTCCATGACCAACTGTTCTAGGGCAAGGTCATTCAGTGTATCTCGAAATCTAGTATCTTTGTCATTACTTGAATATGAATTTACCCAGTCTATGTGTAATTGGTGCATGCTGTCTTTCTTGTGGCTGTTTGATCTCTTTGATCACTGGCACATCTTTCTGTCTGCTCTCTACCTGGTCCTACTCTGTCCCCTTCTGGCTTATCTGAAGCATTTACACACTCATCCCTTAAGGAACGGCATTTGCTGAACCAGATACTGGCCAGCTCCTGTTGCCTATCCCTTGGGGTCATTTTAAAAGCTGCTCTGCAACCTGTTTGATATTAAGCACCAGCAGTCTGGTTCCATCTTGGATCAAATGGACCCCGCTCCTTTTGTACAGGCTTGTCTTGTCCCAAAATGTATCCCGGTGCCTAACAAATCTAAATCCCTCCTCCTGGCACCACCGTCTCATCCACACATTGAGACCCCTTAGCTCTGCCTGTCTTGCTGGCCCTGCGTGAAGAACATGTAGCATTACTTATAATGCTACCTTGGTGGTCCTGGACTTCAGTATGCTACCTAGCAGCCTAAATTTGGCTTCCAGGACCTCCCAACTACATTTCCAAACATTGTTAGTGCTGACATGCACCACAACAGCTGACTCTTCCCCAGCACTGCCTAACAGCTGATTTAGATGCCATGTGATGCCCACAACCTTTGCACCAGACAGGCAAGTAAATCACTGTGCGGTCCCCATGTGAGTCATAGACTCATCTCTCTATATCCCTAATGATCAAATTGTCCACTACTAAGAGATCCCCACCCCTGGAGGTGTATCCCCGGTATGAAAGAATATGGGCTCATCATCCATGGAAGGGGTCCCTTCTAAGGGAGCATTTCCATCTTCCTCATAATCATGTATTCCTTCCCCAAGACCTCCATTCTCATTACAGCAGAGGAGCCATCAGCCTGGGAGTGGGATGCTTCTATCTGAAGGTCTTATCCACATACCTCTCTGACTCTCTAAGCTTCTCCAGACCATCTACCTTGTCTTCAAGGAAACAAACCTGTTCCCTGAGAGCCAGGAGCTCCTTGCTCCAAGCATATACCCAGAACTTCTGCCTATTGAACAGATAGTCATGCATGCAACACTCTGTGCAATAGACTGGGAAGCGCCTACTCCTCTACTAGTTTTCTACCATTACTGGTTCTTTTGGCTGTTTAGAGTATTTGGAGGTTGTTTGTTTGAAAGTTACATCTTAGCTAAAGTTGTCAGCTATTCAACAGTTCAAACTTTCTTTCCAAGAATATAAAAGTGAGAGTAGTACTTACCTTCTCTTCCTGCTGTGCTCCGTGTGATCAAGAGGGGCTCTCTTCAAGCTTTCCTGGACACTTCCCCGCTAAACTCTATGCAAAACTCCTGTGATACATGTTTGCTAATTCCTGGTCGCTATGTTCCCTGGCTGTCTCCTCTTATGTAGATGAATATTTATATACCATTTTCCAACAAAAGTTCCTAAAACAGTTTACATACAGGGTAGAACATCAAACTGTATAGAGTAGGCTTCAAACTGAGACTACCAGACTCAGCAGGAATGTGGCTCCTCTTGCCAGATGAGCCCTAGATGGCTCCTCCCACTGTCTCTTTCCAGGAAAAAGAGAAACTAAAACTGAAAGCCACATAGCCACCGAAACAATCCCTGACAAAAACTAAGCACAGACATAGCCAAACACAGAGGCAGGCGTGGCACGTGAACGTGCCTCCAGGGGGCGGAGGCGGATGGCTTCTTTAAGGTAAACGGAGCCAGTGCCCCATGCCATCCAGCAGCCCCCGCGGCGGGGAATTACCTCCACCACTCACCTGGCTCCCGCAGAGGCAAGCCCCCGCCAGTGGCCAGGTGAGTGGCGGAGGCGATTCCCCGACGTGGGGGCTGCTGGGCGGCATGGAGCCCCAGCTCCGTTTACCTTAAAGAAGCTGCCTGCTGCCCCCCCCCCCGGAGGAGAGTTCACAAGCCGCGCCTGCACAGGGGACTTCTCCCTTAAAGAGATACCATTCCCTCAAAATCTCCCGCTTCTCCTGTTTGTTTGTTTGAAGAAGAAGAAAGTTGTTTTAAAAGAAATGTTTGCTACTCCTCTTCCCAGGATAGACTTCAAAATAAAGCAACCAGGCTCAACAGGAATGTTGCTCCTCCCACCAGGTGTGACTCACCTCAGCCCTGTCCGACTCCTCCAACTGTCTCTCTCCAAGCAAAAGTGAAACTAAAACTGAAAGCCACACAGCCACCCAAACAAGCCCTGGCTTATTTGCAGTGGGATAGTTACATTTTATCTAGGTAGATATCCAACAATGTGCTTTGTGGTGGCTCCTGCTACTTTTCAGCTACAAGGAAAGTGGATTTCATGACAAGATCTAGGCACAAATAATGTATTAGTATGCACATGTATGCATGCACATTAGCATTCAGTTTTTATAAGGATTTCTGAGATGATGATGATATGCTAAAGCTCTTTTTAAATGCAAAAAAATATTGGCTGACATGATGCACACTGTAATGGAACTGGAACTCTTTAAGTTGGGACTGAAGTGAAGCCATATGGCTGCCCCAACCCTGGAGAGAACCAGTGATTGCACAACCAGCATTGTTTGTTTATTATATTTGTACACTGCCCCAAACTTCCATATTTGGGCAGTTTACAGCAACATAAAACAAATTACAACAAAAATTAAAACGAAAACAATTTTAAACCACAAGTCTAGTTAAAAAGCTTGGGAGAATAAATGTGTCTTTAGAGACTTTTTAAAAGTTGTCAAAGATGGGGAGGCTCTTATTTCAGCAGGGAGTGTGTTCCAGAGACTAGGGGTGGCATCAGAGAATGCCCTTCCATGTGTAGCCACCAGATGAGCTGGTGACAACTGCAGATGAACCTCTCTGGATGATCTCAGTAGGCGATGGGGCTCATAGTGAAGATGTTCTCTTAAATACCCTGGGCCTAAATTGTTTAGGGCTTTTTTGTTTGTTTGTTTTGTTACATTTTTATTCCACCCCATCCAAAGGCTCTGGGCAGTGCCTTTGTAAGTTATAACCAGCACCTTGTATTTTACCCAGAAATCTATTGTAGCTAGTGTAGTTCTTTTAATATAGGAGTAATAAAGTCTCTTCGAGATGACCAGGAGACCAACCTAGGTGCTGTATTCTGTACCAACTATGTTCAAAGGCAGACCCCAGAGGCGTAGCTAGGGGAGAGGGGGCCCGTGTTCATCCTTCTCTCTGGCAGCCCCCCAGAGTGAGGGAGATAATGAAGGAAATAGGGAGGGATGAAGCTGGGGACCCCTCAGGAGCTGGGGGCCCATGTTCTTTGAACACTTTCGCTCAATTATAGCTTCGCCCCTGGCAGACCCACACAGAGTGCATTATAGTAGTCAAGTCTGGAGGTTACCAGCATATATACCACTGTTCTGAGGTAGTTTATCTCAAGAAATGGGTGTAGCTGGCGTATCAGCCGAAGTTGATAGAAAGCACCTCTGGCCACTGCCTCAACCTAGACACCAAGGAGAGGTTTGGATCCAGAAGCACTCCTAGACTATGTACCTGTTCCTTCTGGGGAAGTATGGCCCCATCCAGAACCGGCAGCTAAAATTGTCTCCTGAGTTCCAACCACACACAATATGTACCTCCTCTTATCTGCATTCAGTCTCAGTTTGTTATGCCTCACCCAGCCCATCACCGCCTCCAGGCAGGCATTTAAGGAGGTTATGCCTTCTCCTGATTATGCTGACATGGAGAAATAGATTTGGATGTCATCAGCATACTGATAACACCCTGCACCATATCCTCCGATTATTTATGGCAATGGGAGAAACAGAGGTAATGCTAATTCTCCTGATGCACTGAGAGAATGTATTATCTCATTGTACATTCCAGAAGCAAAGAAGAAGAAATTTCTCTGAAGGCATTTTCGGAGCATGGAAAGTGGCCCTATGAGTGGGTTTACATTGAACTCATTATGAGTGGATGTCTGGTCTCAGTGTCCTCCTGCTTATGCTGATGTATGTCCAGAGATGGGAGAAACTATGTAGTATAATACTGCAAGTATGGAGAACTAATTTTAACTAACCTTTGAGATTGTGGTTGAAATATTTTCAGGTGTTCAGGTGCTCTGCACTGCAATAGGATAATAGAGAATTCAAGGCTTTCAGTCTTCGGCATCCTGTTTCAGAATGTCTTCCATGTGCTGGCCTTTGGAATACAGCCTGCTTGTTCCTATTATCCAATGTCCTTTTAGTTTCCTTTTAAATAGCTTTTGGAAAATGAAGGGCTCACACAATAATTTACAAATGTGATCCTTGTGTAGTGCTAGGATTGCCAGATGCATTTCAAAAATAGAGTGCATTTTGGACATTTTAGAGCATTGCTAAAGATGGGGAAACCAGGACCAATGCACCTGTACAAGCAATCCAAGCAGTTTCATGGGCACCAATATTTTTAGGTGTGCCAGTGGTGCAGCGGACAACATGCTGGATCCCAGTTTCTCTTGCAAAAAATGCTGGGGCACAAGTTTCTCTCAATGGAGGTTTCCCCTCTATGTATCAGTTTGCTCACCACTCAAGTTTCAATTTCTGAACTGGAAGTAAAATCTTCTTTTTGTGCTTTGATGGTAGCTTAGCACCTGATTTACAATATTCTTTCCAGTTGCTGATGAATGCTTAGTCACCATTTTTCGACATTAACTTTACAGACATAACGGGTGACTAATGTTTATGTGTAGAAGGCAAAGGTAGGGCACATAGCTTATTACATTACTGGACACCAAGAAACTATAACACAGATTAAAAGGGGGGGGGGATTAACTGTAAATAAAATTAAAAGGTGGGAAATTAACTGTACTACAGTCTGCATCATTTAAAAATAAGTCTCCTGCTATAATTATTTCAGGGCTGATTTGAATGATATGATCTCCAAGTAGAGGCCACTAAGGAGAGCTGGTTTTGTGGTAGCAAGCATGAACCCTTTGCTAAACTCTTCTTTGCTAAGAAGAGCCCCTGGTGGCGCAGTGGTAAAACTGCCGCCCTGTAACCAGAAGGTTGCAAGTTCGATCCTGACCAGGGGCTCAAGGCTGACTCAGCCTTCCATCCTTCCGAGGTCGGTAAAATGAGTACCCAGAATGTTGGGGGCAATATGCTAAAAATCATTGTAAACCGCTTAGAGAGCTCCGGCTATAGAGCGGTATATAAATGTAAGTGCTATTGCTATTGCTAAACAGGGTCTGCCCTGATTGCATTTGAATGGGAGACTATGTGTGAGTACTGTAAGATCTTCCCCTCAGGGGATGGCGCCTCTCTGGGAAGAGCACCTGCATGCTCGCATGCAGAAGATTTCAAATTCCCTCCCTGGGATCTCCAAGATAGGGCTGGGAGAGACTCCTGCCTGCAAACTTGGAGAAACCACTGCCAGTCTGGTTAGACAATACTGAACTAGATGGACGAATGCTCTGACTCGGTATAAGGCAGCTTCCTATGTGCCTATATGCCTTGGTAAAGCCACTTTCGGCAGGAGTAACATGCCAAGTAAGAAGTAACAGTCTTTGCCACCACTACTTGCACCCACCACTACCACCATGCAGCACTGGTATGCAGATCCTAGTCCAATGAGCATAGCAAAGGGGGCTAAATATTACACCTGCCACATGGAGCATTGCCACAGCGAAGGGCCTTTTGGCGGTGTCCCTGAGGATCGAACACAGAGCTTGAATTTAAATCAGTCCTTGCATTTATGTTACATTAAGAATGCAGAAGGTCTATCTAAACAATAGAATTACAGCAGAATCCTCTGCATGTTGACTCAGAAGTGAGTGAGACTTACTCTAAAGTAAGTATGGATAGGATAGCAGACTGAAACTGATCTTGTGGTTGTTCCCTTTGTTCAGGGAATGACCTGGGAACTATAGTTCTGTGAGACGGGCCAGGGATCTCTAACAGAATTATCATTCTTCACTAAACTACAGTTCTCAGTTTCTCTGGCCATTAAACTGGTTAAAAACCAATAGAAACTTGCAGAGAAATCCTAAGAGGGACCAGGTTACAAAAAGACATCTGGTTTCCTTCAACAGGGAAGCTGAAGTACTGGAATTTGAACTAGTTCTGACTGAAATGAGTATGCATATTTCATGAGCAGCGTCTCCTCCCGGAAAATTTCTCCCCTGTTGGTGATTTTGTGGAGATGCAAAAGAGGATGAAAGTGTTTGTGTCTTCAAAGCTGCACATCCCAACACAGATCCAGCACTTCCCTCTGTTCAGGTTCTGGCACTTCAAAGTGAGCCTCTTTGCAGTCTTGATATGGAACAATTTTTCCCTATCAGCCTTCTTCCTAGCAATAGCTGAGGTCAACATGTAGAGTAGTTAAATCTAATTAGCCAACTTATGATCTCACTTTTTGCTAGAATGAAGGCTTGTTCGAATGAAAGAGAAGTGCCTAAAGAGCAGCCATTCAGGGCATGCTTTTGGAGGTCTTTGGGGAAAATTGTAGGGTCCCGAATATTTCACTTTCATGCTGAACAAGTTTGCTCCTAAAAATTTGGTGCAGGACTAGAAACAACCCCTCATTTTGGAAATGCAAACAGTGCTTCTCATAACTGATCACTAAAACCTTCATTCCGCATAAGAAAGCTGACAATATCTGAATCTTCTATAAGTTTTAATTAAAATTGCTATATGTCACAAGATTGTTAAAAGTACAATTTAATCTTGTGCTTAAGAAAACATGCCTTTTTTGGTGTATTATACTTTTCTGTTTTTCTGGGCATGTTTCATATGGAGAATTTTATTACAAATATTTTCCATTTCTGTTGTAAATAAAAGGTCCAATAATGTTTACCATATGATGGTAGCAGTGGGGGAAGAGATTTCCTTGTGGGTTCAAGGAGAATAAACAGATTTTGAGCTTAGTAATATGAAAAGTTGCTTCTGTTGAACCTGTTAGAAATAACGGGAAAGGAACATGATCCTATATCTCACTCTCAAGGCTACATTTTCTGGGACTGTTGCAGTTAGAGGATTGCTACCAGTGCTCCCTCTAAGGCGTGCACATGTGTGTGCGCTCACAAGGTTTTAAAATATCTGCTCAGTCAATTTTAGATCCCACTCAGATTGAATAAGGAAGGCCCCACTCTGAATGCATGTGCGCGCACACTGCCTTGATACCGCTGCCCAGAAGAAAACTCTTTCCTCTCACTGATGAAAAAAATTAGAGATAACACTGATTGCTACTATATTTAATTCAACGCTGTCGGTGTTTTGAAGCATTTTCTTAGTTTGAGCATCTGGAGCAGCAGAATTTGTTCCTCAGTCTCTCACTTTGGGATGTGTCGAACATTCTTAAGGAGTTTCATTGGTCTGACCAAAATGTTTTTTTGGTTTTTTTTTTGTTGTTGTTGTTGTTTATTTTTGCTTCTCTTTGAATTCCTCTGATTCCACCACCCCTACCCCTGCCCAAGCAGGAACTTCCTAAGTCCTCTCAAAATGTTGCTTTAGGTGAAATGTGATGGCAACATTTCACCTTGTTAGACCTTGTTAATTTTGTCCAGTGCATTGTAGAATTTTGTCACTAGCCCTAAACTCCCAAGAGGACATTCAGTGCTGGAAAGGCAGGTGACATCAACCGCACCTCCTGATTAACAATCAGGATTAATATTTTCAGAGTCCCAGGCAGAGATGCCTGGGAGCCTTTTAAGAAATGTCCTTAGTCTGATCAAAACTATTTGGTTCTGTTAACATTTCTAGGAAATTTTTTTCAAGCAAGAAGTCTAAATTCTCCTCAAAATGTAACTTCATGCAAAATTTTGGTTGCAATTCTGATCTCACTGCTACAACTGGGAGAGCCACAGTTGGATTTCTAATGGATTTCACCATGAATTCCTGTATTCCAGACCTGCCAAAACAAACACTTGACCCCCCTAACCAAACGCTACATCTGCAGATCCAAGAGCCAAACTAGAAATTATATGGCAGGACTGGGCACAGATCAAATGATCAGATCTGATTCTGATCCAATGAAAGTGAATATTGTATCCAATATTAATACCAGCCCAGACTGAATCTGCTGATGCATCATCCCATAGGCTATAAAGACCAATAGGAAATAATAGTAAACCACCAACGTGCCTATAAACATTACTGCATGTTAGAAGAGAATGAAACTTTCAGGCATGGTTGACTATTGTTAGGGCTGAAAGTATACCATTTTTGGGGCTTGATACCACCACCATTTCATGCAGAAGTGCCAGGGTTTCTGAGAAGTGGGGTGGGGGGAGGAAAAGAAGGCTAGAAGTTTTTTCACAGCTGTGCTTGTTTTGAGAGTGTGCTTGTTACTTTCCCTTGCAGGTACATATAAAGGCTACATTTGCCTGAGGCATGAGTCTCTGGGTCATGGAGAAGGAACATGTAAACAGCCATCTGATACAGCCTGATAAATAATGGAAAACAACATACAGATGGTGCCAATGTTCATAATTTTGCATCGAGAACGATGCAATGCAAAATGCTTCCAATGTGGACTATATCGAATTTGATCTAATTATTGTTCTAATGTGATGCCCTAGTATATACCAACCACAAAGGTAGTGTATGGATCAGGCCTAAGAGCAATCAACCGAAATACATTTACCATGGTCCACCAAAAACTGGAACAAGACCTTAGTGGTGGTATATGTTGTGTGACAGTATTTTCGGAAATGAGGCGGATAGCAGTGAGGAACAGGATAACCTTTTGGTTGTGACATCTTGCCTTTGGAACACTCTTCCTCATTCCATTAATCAGATTCCCTCTTGGCTGATCTTTAGATGAAAAAAGGAAGATGCTTTTTTTCTTCAGCTTCTGAAATGGTTTGATGATCTGAATTTTGATGTTATGTTTTTTTAATTGCTAATTTCTGAGTTTTATTGCAAATTTATATCTGTGTGTTTGTTAGCTGCCTCAGGAATCTCCATGACTAAAAGATGAGATATAAATATTTCAGATACTTTGTAATGACCTATTATTTATTTAATGTAAATAAGAGGTATGTGCTTGAGTATAGTGCTGTCTTTTCCTCCTTAAAAACTTGCTTTAATATCAGCATTCCTTAAAAACCATCTTGTCCAAGATTTTTAGAAATACGATCAAGCTCTTATCAAATGGTTGAAAAAGGTGTGGTAAACAGGGGGTCATCTACAGGTTCTTGGGAAGGCAAAGTTGCCATATATTTCTCCCCAGAGCTACAGCAATCATTTAAAATTACAGTTTTAGAAGAACGGACTGCTGTAATTATATACAGCTTGCAAAACCTTCAATAATGTAGCCACCATGCTGTGAGCACATGCAAAGAAATGTAGCATTCAGCATTTATGGCATCAATATGGCTTATGCCATGAATATAATTCCTGGAATAGTGACTGAGGTTCCTAGAAATCTGTGGCTTGCTTTCCTATCCTGTGTTAAAAATAATGTGACATGGCATCTGATTATGGATGGGTCACTACTTTACTGCCATGGCCTAAAACACAAGGCACTCGATAACATACAGAACTTTATTTTTAATCTTCTGATGAAAAACAGATCTGAAGAAAACTTGAGCAGTGATAAATTTATTATTCCTGTGGGATAGCAAGAAAACACTACAAATAAAATAGATGTTGGGATGAGTCACTGGCTGGCAATCAGACAGGGAAAAGACTAGACTAGGTCAGTAAGAAACAGCACTATTGTGGCTCTTCCTTTCTCACTTACTAACTACTTTATTTATATACTGCTTTACAAAAAAAATCATTCTTAAAGTGGTTTACATAGAAAAAAAAGACTGCAGTATAAAAACTGTCTCACAGTATAAAAAGAAATGTAAGGTAGACACCAGCAACAGCTACTGGAAGAATGCTTTGCTGGGGTTGGATAGGGCCAGTTGCTTCCCCCCGATAAATATAAGAGAATTAGGGATGTGCACGGAACCGCGGAACTGCGGTCCGGCACTGGGGTGGGGGGTTCCTTTAAGAGCGGGGGGAGGGTTTACTTACCCCTCCCGCCGCTCGGCTTTCTCCCTCCAGTGCCCGTAGTTCTGTTAATAGTTGGGGCGGCAGGATACCTCCCTGCCACCCCTTCTTCTTTTTTGCTGCTGCTGCTGGCTACGCTGCAAAAGGCTTCAATAAGCCTGTTGCATGCGCGTGCATTGCGCGCGCGCTTCACGTCTCCGCGACGTGCATGTGTCGCGGAGATGTGAAGCATCTCAAAGCTTATTGAAGCCTTTTGCAGCGTAGCCAGCAGCAGCAGCAGCAGCAGCAAAACAGAAGAATGGGCGGCAGGGAGGTATCCTGTCGCCCCAATTATTAACAGAACTATGGGTGCCGGAGGGGGAAGGCGGCAGGAGGGGGAAGTAAACCCTCCCCTCGCTCTTAAAGGAACCTCCCACCCCGAATCACCTGAACCCCAAACCGCCCATGTCTGGACCGGTCCGGAGGCCTGTAGAATGGCCTCCCGAATGGTCCGGGCTCATCACTAAAGAGAATCATCACTTTGAAAGGTGCCTCTTTGCCTAGGTAGCAGGGGAAGTCTTTCTTAAGACAGACTGAAGGTTTGTAGCAATCCCTCATTGTGAGAAGTAGAGACAAGTCTGGTAACAATTAATACTGCCTGGGAGAAGCCACTGGCTTTGTGTGGGGAACTGTGTTGGGAGCCACCCCGAGTAGCAGTGCACTGGAGGGGTGGGGTAGAAATAGTTTTAAATAAGTAAATAAATAAATAATAAACTGTGGATGCCGATGCACACAGCTGAGGCTCTGGCCAAGAATACTGAGGAGGGCAGAGTGTGCAGAAACCCTTTTTTCCCTGAAGGAGGCCAAGGGAGAGAGAAAGAAACAGGAGTAATGCGATGACTAGGAATATCAAATGAAAAGCAGGCCATAATATTGACGTTCAGTCAAAAAAGCCAGCACCCAACCTGGTTGATCTTAGCAACTATCACTCTGTTTCAAACTGACTATAGTTAGGCAAGATGCTCAGGTGTGATGGTGGCTCAATACTAGCTACCCTTTGATAATACTGATTATTTTCACCCTTTGCAATTTGCCTTCTGCCCCCGAGTCTGTAACTGAAAGAATCTTGGTTACTCTGCTAGTTGACCTCCATCAGAGATGGATGGAGACAGGGAGAGAGTTGATTTTGTTGGTTCCCTCATCAGTATTTGATGCTCTCAGCCATGAATTTCTTCTGGAATATTTTGCCAGGTGGAGTCTGAAGAACACTGTATTGTGGTGCCTTTGGTCCTTCCTGGAGCATCAGTTACAGAAGTTGGTGCTGGGGACTGCTGTTTCATCTTGCATTGCTTATGGGGTGCTGCAGAAGTCCATTTTGTCTCCCTCATATTATTTGGCATCTTCATGTGGGTGATAGCAGCCAGAGATTTGGGGTGTGGTAGTACTATCAGTATGCTGATAACACCCAGATTTGACTTGAACCGAACTGGGCATGTTCAGTTTTGTGCTCCATGAACATACCCCTGGCTTGGCTCGACTGCTGGATCTAGGTCAGAGGCAGTGGCCATGGGGGTGGGGTGTCTCTTCCATCTCCCTCTCCCCCTCCCCCTCTGGACTCCCTTTCTAAAAAGGGCTGGTTTGGCCCATTTTCAGGCCATTCCAGCCCTTACTCTGGTGGCAGTGGTCATTTTGGAGGCTGGCGCGTATGCCCAATGGACCATGGCCATGTCTTTGTCTTGATCAGAGATGCACCAGGCAGAAATTCATCAGGGGCATCTCTAGGAAGTGATTAGGGAAGCCACACCTGCACATTTGTCTGCCTGGATGCATCCCTCCCCAGCCCAATGTCCAACTGAAAGACCAAGGCAAAGTGGGTGCACGGAGCCTCATTTCTAAAGCCATCTTCATATACCAGATTGTACAAAGTCTTTACTGCTTACATGGTGCGGAAGTTAGGATGTGTACCTTAACTTGCAATTTCCATTCTTTCTAGAGCACAAGTGAAAATGAAAAGCATGTTAACTTTCATCTTAAACTGCAGGTATTTGGATTACTGGTTTTATATATTACAAGAGTGAGAGATTATGTAAATTTTTGATTGCTATTTATTGTATTCTGGCAAAACAATAAATTGTATTCATAAATGCAATGACAATGCCTGATATGTAGCACACTGAACATGCTAAAAAGCCCAAACAGAGGTGTCCTTTACATACTCATCCAGAAACATGCTTTAGTGATATCTCCATACCTCAGGAGTGCACACGTGAATAACATGATCTAGTGGGCAGGGCCAATCAGGTGCATATTTCCCATTATGTTAGCACCCCACTGGAGTAGTTTCCTTCAAAAACAAGCTGACCACACTGGGGCATCTAGCAGGCTCCAGAGTTATTTGGTAGATGGTGGCATAGGATTAGCTCTTTGGGCTCACATGATTCTCAAGAACTGGAGGATTCAGGTCTGTGGTATTGGTATTCCAGTTTGAACTGCCTACAGTTTTCTCTTCTGGCCAGCAACCCTGGGGGTACAGGGAGCAAAGAACTAGTACCTGAACTGCAGATCTTGTAATGCTTGACAGGTGCCTTTCAGCACTCTCCAAATGAAAGAAACTCTTAAAATGAAAAAAGTGAGGACCAATTCATAGTGAGGACCCATTCATGCTTCATTCTGGCATTGCTTCCATTTGATGAGGTCTCATCATGCCATACTAGCATAGGATATAACCATAACATCTGTCCATCCTATGCAATTCTTGTATACAATATTACTTGGATCATCATAGAACTTATCTATGTGGAAATGGTGACATCATAATGGTAACTTGAAATGGCCCTGAGTGTGTAAAATAGTAGAGTATTGTGTTTGGCCCTGGATTCAGTCCTTGTTCACTGATCTTGTATCAGCATCTGTCTTTCCCCTGGAAGTGGAAGTAACTATGACCTACCTCACCAAGCTTCAGTGAAGTCGTCTACTATGTAAGCAATGTGGTTATGGGGAGAGGCTGGCAAAACCTCAGTCATCTTAAAGTTCACAGCTGAAAAGCTGCCACTAATTCATTGCGATTTTCAAGACTGGTTGAATGCATCCTCTTAAAGATACTTTCCGTTTGCCTGTCTCTGGAGAAAAAAAATTCCAGCAGTATATTCTTAGTTCTATGTGAAGTGTGGCAGCAGCAAAGATCACAGAGTTTCTCCATGAACCTACCATTCTAGCCAGAAGTAAACACAGCCAAGCTGGATGTGGCAGAGCAACATTGGCATCATATAATGGTAGGTACATAAGAGCATAAGAACAGCCCTACTGGATCAGGCCCAAGGTCCATCCAGCTCCGCATCCTCTTTCACACAGTGACCCACCAGATGCCGCTGGGAATCCCACAGGCAAGAGCTGAGGTTATGCCTTCTCTTCTACTGCTACTCCCCTGCAAATGGTATTTAGAGGCATCTTGCTTCTGAAGCTGGAGGTGGTCTATAGCCCTCAGACTAATGGCCATTGATAGATCTGTCCTCCATGAAATTATCTAAAAAAATCCCTAAAGCTATCCAGGCAGCCGACTGTCACCACAATGTGGCAGAGAATTCCATAGGTTGATTATACGTTGTGTGAAAAAGTACTTCCTTTTGTCAGTTCTACATTTCTTGGCAATCAGTTTCATGGGATGACCCCTAGCCTCAACATGCAGTTCCAGCCCTATGGAAGGGATAGGACTGTGAAGGAAAGGAGAAGAGTTGAGGAGGTATTGGAGCTAAGGAGAAAGGCTGCAGGTTATATCTATTCAGACCCTGCCTTGTACCTCTGAGCGGCGGTACAAGGCCATGCATATCTGTGTACCCTTCCACCATTAAGGTACAGTTGCTGCTACAGCTGCTGATGGTGAGGGAAACTACCTCTTAAGTGAGTGTTTCGAAACGTCTGAGAGTAAATACCATACCAGGTCTGTGTATTGTGAGGCCAGGAAAAGAAATGGATAGTGGTGAAACCTGAGAGAAACTTTATACACCACAACTGCTTCTTTTTTGAGATGATACAACTTTTGATGCTTGGCTAAAATTGTATTTGAATACATTTTATTTATATTACCTTTTTGGGTTAATAATTGTGTCATCTGTACAAATTAGCAAAATAGAAGTATTTTCTACATAAGCTTATGTAGAGATGCTATTCCCTAGCATGGTGGCCATTTTGGAGGCCACTGCGCCTGCGCAATGGGACCCTGTGTGGCCGGGTCATGACCCAGGTCATGCAGAGTCCCACTGCGTAGTTCACTCCTGGTAGCGATCCTCTCCCTGCTGCTAAGCTGCAGAGCAACTGGACTGAATGGAGGCAGGCTGGTGCCATAAGCGACCCGGCCCCTTCTCTGATTGGCAGATCCCAGCCACGTGGAGGGGGGAGGCAAGATGGCGGCGCTGTGCCTGCCTCATGTGCCAGGAGCACAACCCCACCAACCCTGCCACATCACGCTTGTGTGGTAGCGGGGACCGGCAAACTAAGGCTGCTGCTATGTGTCAACTAATATCAAGTAAAATGAGTTGATAGCAATGTGTCCAATGGAATGGGAGTGAACATCACTCTTTTTAAATACTATTTAGATGTTAAGATTTTCAGTAGTCACTGTAACAATGAAAAATGGGGGTGACCATATTTCATATCTCTTATCCCTAACTGACCCATCCCCTACTCTTATACCTAATGAATTTAACATGTAATACAGTTCATTTAACCAATTTGTGTGTGTGTGTGTGTGTGTGTGTGTGTGTGTGTGTATAGGCTCAGTTTGAGCTGGGCTCAACATCAAACCAGGCCAGTTCAGCCTGAGTTTGAAACGAACTGGTCCTGATTGGAGTCAAATTGCTTCTGGCTAGTTTGGTGGTCTACGGGTAAAAGGGAATATGGTGAGGATTCCCCTTTACCAGTAAATGGGCAAGGGGGATTCCCTAAGCCTAGATGGGGTGGGATTTGTGGGAGGAGAGTCTGTTAGTACTTACAAATACTATCGGTGGTGGGGGTGGCAGCAGTTCCCCCCCCACTGGCCTCCCCTGGAGTAGCCAGGGCCAGTGGTGACCTGGTTCAGGCCTTCTCCAGCCCAGTTCAGGCCTTTGTGCACATGTGGAGTAGGGATGTGCACGGTCCGGAGAAGTCCGGACCGGCACCGAAGGGGGGCCTTGTTTTTAGGGCGGGGAGGGCTTGCTTAGCCCTCCCGCCTCCTTGCCCCCGCCAGCGCCCGTATTGTACAGTATAGGGGCGCTGGAAACCAGCCACCCCCCCGCCGCCGCCGCGGCGAAATAACCCCTAAAACCAGCCAGCCCTCCCTCCCTCCCAGCTAGCTGTCCGCCCGCCCGCCCACCCACTCACCCAGTCGCTCACCCGGTCGCTGGATAAAAAGCGAGAGGAGCTCCGGCACAGAGCTCCTCTCGCTTGGAAGGCCTCCAGCAGAATGGTGGCTTGCGCGCGCGCGCGCATGCGCGCGCCGCAAACCACGCCGTTCTCCGGAGGCCCGGTCTACCCGCCGGGAAAGGGCCAGGTAGACCGGGCCTCCGATCGCTGGGTAGACCGGGCCTCCGGCGATCGGAGGCCCGGTCTACCCAGCGATCGGAGGCCCGGTCTACCCGGCCCTTTCCCGGCAGGTAGACCGGGCCTCCGATCACTGGGTAGACCGGGCCTCCGATCGCCGGAGGCCCGGTCTACCCAGCGATCGGAGGTCCGGTCTACCCGGCCCTTTCCTGGCGGGTAGACCGGGCCTCCGGAGAACGGCATGGTTTGCGGCGCGCGCATGCGCGCAAGCCGCCATTCTGCTGAAGGCCTTCCAAGCGAGAGGAGCTCTGTGCCGGAGCTCCTCTCGCTTTTTATCCAGCGACTGGGTGAGCGACTGGGTGAGTGAGTGGGCGGGCGGGCGGACAGCTAGCTGGGAGGGAGGGAGGGCTGGCTGGTTTTAGGGGTTATTTCGCCGCCACGGCGGTGGCGGGGGGGCGGCTGGTTTCCAGCGCCCCTATACTGTACAATACGGGTGCTGGCGGGGGCAAGGAGGCGGGAGGGCTAAGCAAGCCCTCCCCGCCCTTAAAGACATACCCCCCACCCGGACCTGAACCAGGCAGGGCCGGACCGGTCCGGCAGTTCGGCCATTCTTTGGAATGGCTGCCGGACCGGTTCGGGCACACAACTAATGTGGAGGCCATTTTAGTGACCTCCGTGCATGTGCAGAGGCCATTTGCATGACCCCCTGTGGTCGCTGCCACTGATAATACCTTGTTTGTACTAACTGACTCCCCTCCCACCCTCTCTAGGCTTAGGGAAGCCCCCCTGCCCCTTTACCGGTAAAGGGGAATTCTCACTGGATTTCCCTTTACCAGTAGAGCACCGAACCGGTCCGTGAACCAGTTCAAACTGGTCAGATTCCAGTTCGACCGGAATCAAAACTGAACTGCCAAAACCAGTTTTGTGCATATCCCTAATATATACACAGTACACTCAAATTCACTCAGATCAACAAGATACTGGGGGAGAAGGGGAAAATGATGCAGGGCGGGGGAGGGTGGTGAGTGACCTATCTGATCTTGGAGCCCCAAAATATGCAGAATTCAGATTCAAATAAATCCAGAAAATTGGCTTTATTTTTAAATAGTTTTCTGTAACTTCTCATCAATTAAAAGCTATCTTTCCTTGACTGCCAAGTCTAGCATGTCTTCCAGCCAGACTTCAGTATGTGGTAAGTCTGAAGCTTTCCAGCTTCTGATGATGATCCATTTGGCAGTCATCACAGCTCAAAGTAACACCACAGTCTTTGGCCTGCTTCAAGCTTACACTCCACAGGTAGGCAACCCAAAATCAGATGTACATATGGTGAGTTCATTTCTGAGACAGTTGACCAAGTATCAGTTGTTAGGTGGATGGAGACAACTGAGATGTCTTGACATTTCTAAGGGGAGAACTGAACATTGGGTCTGAAATGCAAACATTTTCTATGGGGAAATTTGACTTTGGGAAGAGTGGTGGAAGAGAACTGAATTATTCTTCCTTGCTCAAAAGCCAAAACTAGGAACAACTGTGAGATCACTGACAGTGCCAAGGGCTATACTTTGGCATTTCCAGTTGGCACCATGGCAGATGGGATTAGACTATTCAAAATTTGTTGCAATGTTAGGGAGCAGATTGATCTTAATTACAGTCTGAGCCATTTCCCACTGTTTTTGGGTTTCCAGCCTTTCTCTGCTTCCCAAGAATGTTTAAGCAGTGCCATGTTTCCATTCCCCATCATGACACAAAAAGAGTTAGAACAGGTTTTTAATACTCTGAACAGTTGATTTATGATAATGGTTGTTCTCCTTGTTAAAGCTGAAGGCTTACCATCATAATGTTGTTGTGTTCTCTAAAGTTATTAAAGATGGCAATGGATTAGCAAAATATTTTGATACAGCATTTTTGTATGGAACTATGCACATGATTTTGCATGTTAAAACAGAATCCAGAAAATATAGTCTCTTCCTCTGCTAAGAGGCAAATTCCACCCTTCCCTTTGGTAACACTGGTTCAGTTTATTACTGCCATAAACTTAACTCAAGCAAATACACTCTAGATAAGCTAAGGTGGGGTGGGTAGTTGGGGGGTGGAGGGCAATGATCATATGGCAATTGTCCATTTGAGTTGGACTAGATTTCACTAATATGCACAAAATATTCTGTCCTGATAGTTATACTACAGTTCTACATACCTCTTTTTATCACATAGCTAGTGACAGGAAATAAGGTATAAGTAAGGCATGGCAGTGTCAATATGTCTCTAATGGTAGAAGAGTGTTTTTCATTTGGAAAGTGTCCATTCAGGGGCTGCAGCTAAAGGAATGCCCATGTACAATAGAACCCTGGCAACTAATTAGCAACACAGGGAAACCAGTGGGTTAACACTCCCAGAACATTTAACATCTGACCTCAAGGTCATTAGACACAAGCAAAGAATAGGGATATGCCAAAATGAGATTTGGCTGTCCAAATCTCTTTAAAACCAAGGGCTTACACAGCACCTTTAAAGTGGAGGAGAGCAGGTCCATACCTGCTCCTCCACCACCATCCTGGTGCTCCCCCACCCCCCAGGTATGCCCGCGCGCTGGTGGGGTGTCTTCCAGTTGACCCTGCATGGTTCCAGAACGCACAGCTGGGAGATGCCTTCCTGGCACACGGACATAGCTGGGGGAGCGCTGGGATAGTGGTAATGGTGGTGAGCAGTGGAGGAGCAGGTAGGGACCTGCTCTCTTCCATTTTAAGGGGGCTGTGTAAGCCCTCAATTTTAAAGGGAAGTGCCCACGATTCGGACAGCCCTGGCAAAAAATAATAATTAAGGAATGGGTAGAACATGAGGCTACTGAACTGGATTCATTCATCATTTTGCTCTCGAAATTCTGACTGACATCCTGACTAATGAAGTGCTTATGAAATGGATTTCACACTGGTGCAAAGCTGTTGTGCTAGCTACTTGTGCTAAGGCTTGAGTGCTGTATTACTGCAAGCATGTGTTCACTTATGCAAGAGTGTGCAGCTACAGCACATCTCATTTATGTTAATGTCTGTGCACTATTGCTGCACCAAGCAGTAATGTACTGGAGGGGCAGGGTATACATATTTTAAATAAAATAAAACACATAAAACTTGAGCAAGTCCCTGTTTTGTTGTTTTTTAGTCAATGGCAGTGTTCCCTCTAATCCCCCCCCCCGCCATCTGTGCACAAAATGAGCTTTGTTCTGAGTGGCAGTATCAAGGCAGTGTGTGTGCGTGTGCTTTCACACATGCACACAATGGGGCCTTCCTGATTCAATGTGAGCGGGATCTAAACTGAGCAGACATTTAAAAACTTGGGTGTGTGCACACGGGCATGTCTTAGAGGGAGCACTGGTCAGTGGGGTAGGGTGAGATTAGATCAGTCCATGTAAGTTTGTTCACAGAAACCCTCTATATGGAATGTTTTTAGAGCAGGGGTCCCCACTTTGGGTTCTCAGATGTTTTTAGACTACAGCTCCCATCATCCCAAGCTACAATGGCTTTTAGGTATCTTTGTGGGGGACCCCAGTTTTAAAGCATCTGAACTGGCCTGTGCATGCTCCAGTTGAAGCATTTCTGGGCTGATATATAAAGACTGTGCCGTACAGCCATTTCTACTTCTTGCAGTATGCAAGAACAAGAAATGCTCACCCACAAATTTATCTGTTCTGCTTTCCTGAATGTCTGATTAAAAATAAATTGCCAGTCAGGCCTCTACTGTGCATAAGAATTTCTGTAGCTGCAGCCCCTTTAATATTTTCATGGTTCATCCTGGAAATAGCAAAACAACTAAAAAAAATTCTCTGTTTTTTCCTTGAAGCAATTAGGCTTTTCCTCCTCCATCAGCCCATTCATTCATAGTCTCTGCAGAAGGGACATTTTTTGTTTGGCCATCCATTCCATTTGTGGTCAGACTGGCTTTAAGTCAAACAACATGAAAAGTTCCTGCATAAGCGCCATAGAACTGAGGAAGATTAAAACCATTATTTACAACTCTCTCTTGCTTAAAACTCCTACTGGAATCCTGATTTTGCAACAAAAGGAAATTCAAAATTATATGTTAAATTACTGCATTATTTCCTTGGATATGAGTTTCCGTGAAGGATACGGACATGAGGAAATTAAATGTCTGTGTGTTCTGAAGAAAATGGCCAGGCTCCACATGATACAATTGCAACTAACTTTTACTCTAGGAGAAAATATCCAAGAGCACAGGGGTGAAGATCCCCTACCAAGCATTTGAGAAGTTCTCCCCCTCATTTTACTGAACTCCCCACAATCCTAATAACCCATACACTCTAAAGTCTCTTTCCTCTCCCTCCCCTTCCCCCAAATTTAAGTGAAGAATTGCTCCTCAAGCTTCCCCTGTCTGCACACCCTGCAACAGCATATTGTTACAACAACCACAACACAAAATAGAAACTGTTGGGGGCACACATACCCCAACATTAGACCCAGAGATACCAACCCAGAAGTATGTGGAATTCAGGCCTGTGTCTGGTTCCATTTTATTAAGAAATGAATTAATGCCTGGACTCAGGGTGAACTGACACCCAGGTCTCATGAACTGCTCTGTGAAGGAAGAGGCAATCCAGCATTGTATTGTGAAATGGGTACTCAAAGAAGCACAAAAGCCAGGCCAGAATGATCCAAATGTTAAAATCTAACCCATTATCAGATAATGTCTGGAAGAAGTGAGAAGCTGAGCTCTCACTTCCTCCTACAAGGTCTATGTTAATCCTTGTCAGTGATTGCTTTGCTATGCCCAAAGGGGATACTCAGTTGCTGTCTATAGAAATTCCACTCCAGGTAAATGCACACAAAGAAAACACCTATAGACTTTAATTCTTACTTTACTAACACCTTCACACCTCATGGGATCAGGGACAAGAGAAGATGCCCATTTGTAACTCAAAGATGCAAATTTGCTTTGGGCAATGCCCCCCTCTTCTAAGCTTACAGCTTACAGAAGGTGGGATTCAGATCTCCCTGGACTGGGCTAATATCCCGACTAATCAAAAGACAATATCCAGAAGGTAACAGCAAGTTGTCACCTTTTGGGGACCCAGGAAGGCTGAGGATATTTTGAATAGACTCTGTGAGGATCAAAGGAAGATACAACTATAAAGAATGAAGCTTACTGGACAGAGAGCGAGCAGTCTTTTGCCTACACGCAATCTTTTGCCTACAAGCAAGACTTGCTCATGAGTATTCCAAGGGTTTGCTGCCCAAGCCGCGGGGCTAGAGGCAGGAGCTCTTTCCAGGGAGAAGGGACTGTTTGTGACTTCTGCTTCGCAGTGATAAGTCAAGACTCCTCAGCCATGATACTCCCAAGCAATCTTGCCTAACAAGCATACTTGCTCAAGAGCCATCCCAGAGTTTGCTGCTAAGCCGCAGGGCAACAAGCAGGAACTCTGTCCATGGACAGGAACTCTGTGACTTCTGCTGCGCAGTGAGAGTCAAGACTTCCCCAGCAATGGTGCTCTGACTCTCAGCCTTGCTCTGAGCAAACTGCCTGCTTGATCATCGCTCTCAAAGCTCCTGTTTCCAGCTACAGCCTCTCTCCTTCAGCAGAAAGCCCCACCGCTCTCAAGCCTCTGACCCTGGTAATATGCTGCTCCACAAGCCTTGGATCCCTCCATCCTTTCCCCTCCTTCTCCTTTCCCCTCTTCCCTCTACTAATTCCTGATCTCCTCAACCCATGCCAGTCCTCAACCTTCCTCACCCCCCCCCCACTTTTTTCTGTCTATATCTGAATTCTATTAGGCTCTAGGAAGATTTAATACACACCCATATGTTAGTTAGGAACACTGGGTGAATGTTGTTGCTGGCTAGAGTTGAAATATTGTTAGTAATACTGATAGATTGTTCTGTTTTTTGCTCAGTTAGATTGATGTTGTTATTCTTTTATACTCAATAAAGCCCATTGAATCATTTAGGATTGCTTTGGTCTCCTTTCTTCCTTGCACCCAGATCCTACATGGTCACCGTATAAAAGAACTGGTCACTTTGTGACACTGATGAAACAGGCCTAATTTTGTATGCTAGCTCATAAGCATATTTAGTATACAAATCAGGCCTGGTTCACAACAAAACAAATATAGACTGACAGGGCATCCCCTAGAAGCTAGCATGTATTTAACATACTATTACAATACAGCTATAGCGAAACACCATACAGGCTGACATACTGCACAAGGGGATGTGGTTGGCTTGAGCACTGCCCATGTTCATGCGAACATGTAAACTCCTGCGATGGAACTGCTGCACCACAGGGCAGAAACGCTTGGCAGTAAAGACTTCATGCACACTGCATGATGTGATGCCCATTATTGTGTTAGGGGTAATTACTTATATAGCAGAGTATTTCAGGAGCTAACTCACTCCCATTACAGCAGAAGTTAACAGGGTCTCAGGAGCAACAGCTTGTGAATGATAAGCATGGAGATTCATGTAAGGTTAAATGAATCTACTTTGTTTAGAAATACATGATAATAGGAAAAGACTGGTGGCTATATGGTGGTCAGAGAGAGAGACCTATAGAAGTATGGTCACCAGTATGAACACCGGTTTTAAGGGAACTGCACTGGCTGCCGATATGTTTCCTAATGAAATACAAAGTGCTGGTTATTACCTTTAAAGCCCTTGACAGCTTGGGTCCAAGGTATTTAAGAGAGCACCTCCTTTGTCATGAACCCTGCCACCTCTTACAATCTTCTGGAGAGGTCCAGTTATGGTTGCCACCGGCTTGTTCGGTGGCAACCCAAGACTGGGCTTTCTCTGTGGCTACCCCGGGGCTTTGGAATATGCTCCAAGCTGAAATAAGAGCATCTTCTTCTCTGTTTGTTTTCAGGAAGACCCTCAAGACTCACCTGTTCTCACAGGCTTTTAATTAGAATTAATTTTAATAATTTGTTTTAATAATTGTTTTATGCTACTGTTTTAATTGTTTAGTGTATTTTAATATGTGTTTATTTTTAAATACATTTTGTACACTGCCTAGAGATGAACATATCAGGCGGTATAAAAATATGATAAATAAATACATAAATAAAATCCATCATCATCCTCTTCTTTTACCTTTGGTATGAAAACCTTTGTCATCAAACATTCAAGACTTCCTCCACAGACTTACATATTATTAGTACAATGGGCTGTTGCTGAAAATGGCAGCTCCATGCCAAATTCCCCTCCTCCGCCATAGCATCTAGACTGACTTAGCTCATGTCTTGCTGTTGCTATGCTATGCATGTCCACATCTCCTGCTTCATTTCATGCCTGTCACCGAGGTTTACACAGTATTTAGTAGGACTGGAGATTTTTGTTCCTGAAAAGAGCCTTGTTCATATTGTTTTTCATGTGTGAGCATCCCATTGATAGGCAAAAGTGTCCCAATATATCATAAAGAGAGAGAGAGGGAGTGTGTGTGTGTGATAAGAACATAAGAACAGCCCTGCTGGTTGAGGCCCAAGGCCCATCTAGTCCAGCATCCTGTTTCACACAGTGGCCCAACAGATGCCGCTGGAAGCCTATAGGCAAGAGTTGAGGGCATGCCCTCCCTCCTGCTGTTACTCCCCTACAACTGGTACTCAGAGGCATCCTGCCTTTGAGGTTGGAAGTGGCCTATAGCCCTACAACTAATAGCCATTGATAGACCTCTCCTCTATGAAGTTATCCAAACTCCTCTTAATGCCAGCCAGGTTGTTGGCTGTTGCCACATCTTGTGGCAAAGAATTCCACGTTGATTGTGTGTTGTGTAAAAAAGTACTTCCATTTGTTGGTCCTAAATTTCCTGGCAATCAATTTCATGGGAAGACCCCTAGTTCTAGCGTTATGTGAGAGGGAGAAGAATTCATCTCTATCTACTTTCTCCACACCATGCATGATTTTATAGACCTCTATAATATCTCCCCACAGTTGACTTTTCCCTCTAAATTGTTTCAAGATCTAATTCTATAACTATAAAAATAATCTCATGCAAATTGCTTAAAAGCCATGCAAGATAATAGATATGAGATGGCAGCAGTGTTGTCAGCCTTCAATCTATTGATCAGGCTGCTCCTATTGAGCGGAGCAATGCACCAATTAAAATGTATCTAGCTTATATTATTAGAAGCAGAAGTGTCACAGACAATTCTTACTTCCAGAGTTGTACAGCCAAATGGTGTCATGTCACAGATTCCAGATGCTCCAGACAATGATACCAGGAAAAGCGGACTCTGTGAGTGTGACTTGGTGGCCTGAGGTCCTGTCTGAGGCAGAGGTCTCTTCAGGATACTCAGAGGAAATGGATCCAACACTAGATTGTTCTCCTGAGGCCAGAGATCCAGATTCCAAATAAGAACCAGAGTCCACAGCTCTCACACATTTCCAGTCATACAAAGCCCCTTGTAAGCTCCTGGCATAGAAAAGACAATGTATATCTGGAAATGATCCAGTGATGTTGGAGTGTCAGGTTCTTAGCCAGGTCACTCACGCTTTAAACTCTTTCTGACTCTCAACTTGGCCATTATGTTTTACTACATAGGTGCTCAGCTGGCCTCTCTGACCCTTGTTGAACAGAATCCATTTCTTCTGGACATTTAAAGTCCTTTAGCTCTAATCTCCTCTGGAAAAGAGGGTGTGTGTTCACATATCAGGCAGATTTACCCCGACGTCCCTGCGAGCTATCGGGCAGCACCTCACACACAATTTGGGTTTTTCATTGCGTGTTAGAGTGTAGCCCAATTTCTATCCAGGGTAAAAATATCCACTTTTTGCATCAATTTTTTGGGATAACAAGTTTGCAGTAAAGCCTTGCTGTAAACCCACGGTAAAGCCTGCTGTGTGAAGAATGCCCTGGAAGTTTTTCATGCAGGGCTTTTAAAGCCCTTTAACTGGCATCTCCTTCAGAATGGAGGGGGTGCATTCACATGTCAGGCAGATTTACCCGAAAGTCCCTGTGAGTTATCAGGGAGCAGTTCACACACAATTTGTATTTTTCACTGCATGTTAGAGTATAGTCCAATTTATATTCGGGGTAAAAAAAAAATCCACTATTTGCGTTGGTTTTTGGAACAACTTCGAGTTCACGGTAAAGCCTCCCAGTAAACTCGCGGTAAAGCCTGCTGCGTGTAAAAGTAACTGGTAATTTGCACTGGGAGCTATCCTAGGTCCTGAACCATCTGATCCAGCAGTAGCTATCTGGAACCCCAAAAGCTGATACTTCCATCTTCACTCTTGCCACAGGTTGGTCTCCTCCTGGCCTTGTTTAGTATTCCATAGGTTCATACTTTTGCTAAAACAGAACAAATGGGCACAGTTAACAAGCAAGGCTAGACCTACCAACAGAGCATCCCTACTTACCCTCATCCTTGAGAATGAATACTTTTGTGCAGAGCGGGTTGTAACATCGCAACTATAAAATTCCCTCTCTATTGAGACCTTCCTTGGATGCTTTGAAATCAAAATTTTAAAAGGCCTCACTATCCTTTTTAGAAAGCATACAGAAACACTTCAGCTTCAATAACATAAACTTGTTTATTAATTATTGATTACATTTTTATTAATTATGGGATGCCTTTGGAAAGAGGAGACACAGAAATGTGAGAAACATCTGTACACGTTTACACGTGCCAGTAAAGTGGGAACTGCTACAGTTATACCAAATCCTGGTACCATGCTACATCAAAAGTATGAAAGAGCAGCACAGAGAAAATCCCATATACTTTTGTGTGTGTGCTATGCACATATCAAAGCCATTTTTTAAAATGATGCACATACAAGCATGGTGTGTGTGTGTGTGTGTGTGTGTGTGTGTGTGTGTGTGTGTGAAGGGACACTGTGGAAAAGGGTTTCATAATTCACATGCACATGTGGAGGGGGTAAGGTACTGATATTACCAGAAGTGTACAAGAGTGCTACAAAAACAATTTAAATAAAAAGGGCAAGGGTTTGGGGCCTCATATTCCATTCGAGGAATTCCTGGAGACCATATTGTGAGTGTGTGACTGCAAATGCTCAAAGCTCCATTGCAGCTATTAAGAAATTTTTTTTACTCTAAAGGCACTCAGAACATCCCGGCAACGCTAAGGGTATATCAGGCGAATCCTCAAGCTCAGATGCTATATGGTGCCCAGATTCTTTTAGCTGGGAACTTACAATCTTTTGAAGTTGTTCAGTCAAAATTCTTACGGGACATCTTCCAACTCCCCAGCTGCGTCCTGAACGCAGTTTTGCATTTGGAAGCAGGCGTTATTAGACTAACTGCTCAGGCCTGGCTGCAAGTGGTTTTATGTTGGCTTAAACTTACTAGCTGTCCCCAAGGGTTAGGCTCACTAACAGTGGATGATTTCTTTTCCACTTGGATGAGGAATATACATGACACCCTGGGTAATTGTGGCCTCTCGGAGCAATACATACGATCGTTAAATTATGATCAGGCAAAAAAGATCATTACACAGAGGGTAAGAGACTTAGAAAAGCAGAGTGATCTTAGCCTGATTGCTTCCAGATATAATTATCTCAGCTTTTCAAATTGCCCGAGGCCAGCTGTGTACCTTACACATTTGCCTACACCCAGGCTGAGAAGGGTCTTCTCTCAGGCCTGTTTTAATGTCCTCCCTTCAGCTGTGTTGGAGGGCAGATTTCAAGGGATCCCCTTGGAGGAACGTATGTGCCCATGTGGAGCTGCTGAGGTGGAAACATTAACCCATACTTTGTTTAACTGCCCTTTCTATGATATTGCCCGTTCCATTCAGATCGCCTCCTATCAAAAGAAACATTTGGATTGGTCTGAGGAACATTTTATTGTTTTTTAATTAGGAGATAGGCATGAAGTTACCCATAGAATTGCTTGCTTTTGCTCGGAGGCATGTAAAATAAGGTGTCTGCAAACTGTTTTTTAAATTTTTACCTGTGTTATTGTATTGTATTGTATTGCTCTTTGCTGTAGTGTTTATTTGGTTGTTGACCATAAATAAATGAGTTCACTGGCAAGGGTTTTGTTGTTGGATGTGCATGTGGACAACCAGCTTCCAGGGTGGTGGTGACAGAATGCAGAGTACAGTTAAGGGGGAAGAACCAACACTCATAATATCCCACAACACTTAATTGTAGGAGGAACTTGCACAAGAACAGCCACATGTGGACCCCATACATTGTCTCTTCTTCTAAGTCCTTGTGTGAACCCAAAGAAGCAAATGCAAAGAAAAGCTTCCACCAGGGCATTTTTCACAAAGGGCTTTTAAAGCCCTTTAGCTCTCATCTACTCTGGAATGTAGGGTGTGTGTTCATATATTGGGCAGATTTACCCCCAAATCCCTGTGAGCTATCGGGGAGCACCTCACACACGATTCGGGTTTTTCACACTGAGTGTTAGAGTGTAGCCCAATTTATATCCAGGGTAAAAAAAAATCATTTTTTTGCATCAGTTTTGGGTGACAACTTCGTTCTCAGTAAAGCCTTACAGTAAAATCATGGTAAAGCCTGCTGTGTGAAGAAAGCCCTGGAAGTATCCTCTGTTTACTGGAATATGTTGCTGCTCGGCATTGTTGTTATTCCTGTATTTATTACGTTTTGTTTGTTTTGTTTTGTTTTTTATTAGCTTGTAAATTGCTTTAAGCGGGAAAAGGACAGAAAAGCAGCCTATGAATACAAATACAAAAAGTAAATAAAAAAAGCAGAGGTACTGAGGCAGCAAACATTAGCAATGTCCTGGGACAAGATGCAGTGTTTCTCCATTGGGTTAAAAATGGCTTAAAATCCAGTTGGCATGCTTAGGTATCTTCTTCTCTCAGTAAGCCTTTAACCCTTTTTCATGAGGCTTGAGGTCCATTAGTAATGGTCACAAGGAGACTAGGACACTCATTCCACATCTGTTCATCCAGACAGCTGAAAAATGAACTGCAAATATGCTTCCACACTTTCCTAAAGAAACGAGTGTAATATATTAAAATATGATAGTTATTATCTAGGATCACTTCTTAGAATCTTCCCTACACCCAGATGCTACACTTATGAAGGGATTTTCATGATTTAACGTCTTTTTGTAGACATGCTAATATTCTTTTAAAACATCTTTTAGATAAAGGGTACCCTTATCATATTATTAAAAAAGCATTTTTATAAATCCAAGAGTTTAGATACAAAGGCATTGTTATCCTCCAGCTTCAAAAGCAATAAAAAGAACATTTTAGGAAGGATGGTTATTCCCATCATTTTCGATACTCATTCTTATGCTATTGAACAGATCATTTTAAAACATTGGTATTTATTACAGGATATTCCAAAGTGTAAAGCTCCACCAGTGTTTGTCCACAAATGAAGCCCTTGGAGATAAGTTAGTACATAGTAACAAAGAAAATAAGGAAAGAGTTAAGAGTAATACATTAGATGAGATAACAATTACAGGACCTTTTCCTTGTAGACACTGGTCTGTTTGTAACAATTGTGTTAAACTAAAAAAAGTTTAAGAATCCTCATAACTTTCAGGAATATACAGTTGGATAAATTTTTAATTGTAACACCAAGGGACTGACATATTTGATACAATGCACTTTTATGTTGCTATATGTCGGAAAAACAACTAGGAATGTTAAAACCAGGATTATAGAACACAAAAGTTGTATTGGGCAAGGAAAGGTACAGGCACCCTTGGTAAAACACTTTTTGGAATTTAATCATTAAGCAGAATCTGATGTATGAGTTTGGTGTTTGGAAAAAGTTAGGAAACATATTAAGGAGAATATCAATGATATATTATTATTTTATTTATTTTATTTGTATTTAACACATGTGTTTACCGCCCAAAATGCAAGTCTCATATATTACTATGCTGAGAATGTTTCTGGATTCACACACTTAACTTGGGTCTCTTTTGGAATAAATGAGGAGGTTAATTGGATTTAGAATGCTTATATAGATTTCTGGCTGTTAGTTATCATTTTGAGAAGTATGGTTTTTAAGGAGATGTATTGCAGTTTTCATTTTAGAAAATGTGATTTTTTAAAAAAAGAACTGTATCTCAATTTAGTTTCAGTTGAGAGAAATTAGGTTGTTATCATCAGGCTTATGATTTGTTGTTTTTGATTGATTGATTAAGTGCTGTCAAGTCGGTGTCGACTCTTCGTTACCACATAGATAGATTCTTTTCAGGATGATCTGTCTTCAACTTGGCTTTTAAGGACTCTCAGTGGTACATTCATTGCTGTGGTAATCGAGTCCATCCACCTTGCTGCTGGTCATCCTCTTCTTCTCTTTCCTTCAACCTTTCCAAGCATCATAGACTTCTTAAGGGAGCTGGGTCTTCACATAATGTGTCCGAAGTATGATAGTTTGAACCAGGTCATTTGTGCCTCGAGTGAACATTCTGGATTGATTTGTTCTGTGATCCATAGGTTTGTTTTCCTGGCTGTCCATGCTATCCTCAAAAGTCTTCTCCAGCATCAAAGTTCAAAAGAGTCAATACTTTTTTAATCTCAGAGGCGTATCTAGGGAATATAGCACCTAGGGCAAGCACTGAAATTGTGCCCCCTGTCCAAACATCTGACACCCATCTTTCAGATAACTTTACCATAATATCAGCTAAAAAATACAAGTCAAGCTCATTAATCTTTTAATATTTCAAAAACTATTTAGCAGTGGATGTAGCCAGACCAAAAAATGCTGGAAAACTACAAATTTCAGGATGCTGGGGCTCATGAAATACCCAAATACTATGTGGAGGTGTACTTGGAAAACTAAACAGAAGTGCCTGTCTAATTCTCTACTAGGCATCGTAGCATCTACTAAGCATTGTAGGAGAATTTGACTTTTCCCAGATACTCTGAAAATAATTAAAGGATATGCAGAGTAAACTGTGTCACTGCTTGGAATATATCCTAGTATTTCAGAAAGACAGTTAAAATGAGAGAAAGAGAGCAAGAAACTCCCAGTGGGCCTTAATACTAAGGATTTCACACTGATTCGAAGACAAACTCACCATTAATAGCCATATTATTAAGACATCACATTTAACTCATTTATCACAAGTAGCAAAGTAAGAGCAAATGAATACAATCTTAGCTCATAAGCTTCAGCTCAGTATTCACAAGTCCTGATTCTCTGTACATAGTGCCAAACTGAATATGTGTACAGTGACATATTAAATTTATTTATTTTTAACCTGTAGCCCCTTTGGGGGGGCTTCCTAAAGGCTGTGGGGGGGATGTCTGCAAAGGTTCCCCCTCCCCCCGCTGGCCTCTAGGGCCTCACAGGAAACATTTGAGCATGTGCAGTGGCCATTTTTAAAAAATACATATTAAAAAAATGGCCACTGAAAACAAAGTGGCTGCCGCACATGCTCAAATGTCCTCTGCAAGGCCTGTCATGGCCTAGGGCCTCACAGAGGTCATTTGAACATGCGCAGTGGCCATTTTGTTTTTGGTAGTCAATTTTTTTTAATTTTTTTAATTTAAAAAAAATGGTGGCCCCTTCAAGTGGCGCCCGCGGCACGTGCCCTGCCTGCCCTATCCTAGATATGCCCCTGTTCTATCTTGCTTCTTCAAAGTACAGCTTTCACATCCATAGAGTGTTATGGGGTAAACCATCATCTGAACTATTCTAATGTTTGTAGGTATAGACACATCATGACATCTAAATATCCTTTTCAAGGTCTTCATTGCAACCCTACCAAGTGCTAGTCTGTGGCGTATTTCTTAACTACTGGATCCTTTACTGTTGATGGTTGATCCTTAAGGCAGAAGCTATCCACCACTTTAGAATCCACATTATCAGTTCTGAGGCTGGTTGCTGTACTTGTTGTCATTAGTTTAGTCTTCTTTACATTTAGTTGTAGTCCCATTTTTTTCACTGTGCTCCTTGACTTTCATTACTAGAGCTTGCAGATCATCCTTGGGTTAGACCTTGGGTTAGGGCAGTATAAAAATATGCTAAATAAACAAAATAATAAAAATCCACATTCTCAGCTATCAGAGTGGTGTCAGTGTAGCGCAGGTAATTGATGTTTCTTCCTTGAACTTTAAAATCACGCTCATCTTCTTCCAATCCAGTTTTTCTCAGTATATGTTGTTTTTAAATATTGACAAATATTGATATATAAAGTCCATAGGCTGTTGTATTGATTACACTGTCTAAGAGCAATTATGGTGGATGTCTCTTTTGAGAAATACATTTGGGATTATAGTATTCAGTCAGGGATTCGTCTTTACATATTTTCAGAATTAGGTTGCTTAAAGAAAATGGGCTTCATGATGTAAAAGCAGTTTGAGCACCTGTGATTTAAACCCAATGTGATAGTAGGAGAAGAGCTACTAGTGAGATGGAATGTTCACAGGTACAAATCTGTCTTGAAGAAAACTTAATGTATTTTTAGTTAGTATGTTTATATATTTTTAAATGTTTTTAGAACCTTTTCTTTTGTAGAAACTGGGTGAATACATTCTCTGAATTCTGTAAATTATTTTATCATTATTATTGTTACTATGTAACAATAATCTGTTACATTACTAATGTACTAATCTGCTGTTGGGTTAATACATCAATAATAGCTTGGGGTTCTATATAGCTCCCATTTGGGGGGGTTGAGGTAGGAGAACCGAATTATACAAGGTTTGTTAGTGAGCAGTAGCACTGTTTGATATATATTTTTATATGGTGTAGAATAACCATATGGAGTTTGATTCATTATAATTACAAGGAGTTTGATTCATTATAATTAATGCCACTGATGAAGACTTTATGTTGGTGGAAATATGCTTGGCTAATGATACAAGATTACTAAGAATCTTTTTGTACCACACCATGGCAGTACAAGCTGAAGAACAGATTTAAATGAAGAACAGATTATTATTATCCGTGAAGAACAGATCATTGTACATACCAGACATAGATGTTTGTTAACTTCTGTGGAGCCCAGCGCTCCTGTTGGAATATCCTTTTTTGGACCTTTCAGACTTCATAATATAAGGTTTTTTCATAAATATTTGTTAAGGTTATTAACTTTATCCAGGATAATATACATTGTTAATTGTTTATATATGTTTTGTTTGGAATTGACTACATGTTCTATATAGAACAGTCTCTATTTGAGTTATTTTAATGATCATATGCCATTTATTGTCTATTCAGTGAAGATTTAGACTGAGGATCCATATTGTTCAATCCATTATTACACTTATATTTCTGATTAAAATTGTTGTGAAGGAATAGAATATATATAATTGTTTTGTGTGTGTGTGCTCTTTCTTGTTCATTAGCATCATTTTGTGACCCTAGAAGCTTTTGTGTAGCCAGTGCAAGAGTAAGGGACAGCACTTGCCAACTGCATCCACTATCCATTGTCCAAGGGTCCAGGGACCATGGAGTGAGGCGGGGGGGGGACAACCATCTCCCAGCCACCAATGTCTGGGCATCCCCTTGCCCCCTCCTGAACCTGACCAGCAAATCACTTGCTTGCTGGGAGTGTGACACATACCACTCCTCTCCTCAGCCAATGTTTCACTGAAATGCTGGCTGTGCTGGGGATGGGGCCTATGAGCCCCTGCAAAGCTTCCCCCACTGACTGGGGCCAATGGGCCCATCCTCAGCATTGGCCCCGCCCCTTGAGTCTGGCATCAGATGCAAGGGGGGTGGCTTGGAGTGCATGCAGTTGTAAAGCCAAGGGGGCAGAAGAGCTGCTGGAAGACTTTGTCCTCTGGATGTGGCCACGCTCCCTATGCCCCTGCCATTGTCCTTGTTTTGTTGCATGTTTCCATGATTCCAAATTAATCTCAATTCATACTATAAAAATAAAATTTTATGGGTGAGAAGAACTACAGTTTAGGGATTTAAGAAAGGGGGCCCAACCCATGCTTGCCTCTGAACATGAAGGGGGGAGTGTTGGTTTTAAAAACTGTTTTCTCTCTGCCAGGCTCCTAAAAGCAGAAGACCAACCATGAAGAAAAACAGCTGGGAAGGGGATCTGCAGAGAAAAATCTATGGGGATGGAAAGCAGTAGGCATCCCCTCATGCCTGCTGATTCTCCCCTAAAAAGGCTTCCCTTGTTTGTATTCACTTTAGCAAGTTTGGGAAACTTATGTTTACCAGTATAACATGTAGTCTCACCCTCTCATGTGCAGGTGCTCAGTCTCATGTGCAGGTGTGTAGTCTCACCCTCTCATGTACAGTGTTTTCCTGTAGCTCTCATCACATGTGTTTTTCCCTTCTCTTTCTCTCCCACACCCTTGTTCTACATGCCTTGACAGCTTAGCATTTTCCTAATAAAGCTGTCAAATCGGGGTTTTTGGCAAAGGACGGTAGGTCAATTTTCAGTTCTCAGTTTACAGCAAAAGGCCCTGAAGCACACTCATCTGGAGCTTATCAGAAGATTTTTCCAAACCCCAAAGTTTGCATGAAGCTGTCTGTGCTGGAAATCTTATGAGAACAGGATATCTCTTAAAACATCCTGTGCTGCAGCAGTCCTTCTGCCAAGTCTGTTCCAGCTGGATCTGGGAGATGCAGAGGCATGCAAAAATGAAAACCAAGAGAAGTGAAGATGTTATGGTGACTCACTTAAACCTCAAATGGCTGGGTCAGGATTTGGGTAAAATAACGCCTTTATTCATATTGTTATATTTATTTCTTTTCAGATCTAGTTTTTATATATTTAATAATGTTTGCATACTCTTGTTCCAATAAGGAGTGCAGGACAGCATATGTGAATTTATCTCACTTTATCCTAACAATAGGTTAGGCTGAAGGAGACTGACTAGGCCTAGAGCCACCCAAAAGCTTCATAACCAAGTGGACTACCCATAAAGTGTGTGGCATATTATGGGATGGGGGAGAGGACTGCAAACCTATAGTGAAGGAGGAATTTCTTATTGAGAGTAGGGATGTGCCTGAACGGGCTCAGGAGCAGTTCCCTTAAGAAGCTGAAAGTTACATTTATCCACCTGAGAGTTCCTTAAATCACACAAGCTATATTAACTCTCCCTACTAGTGGCATAAGAGCTGCTTCCTTGTAGTGAGGTCAGCAGAACATAATAACAGCCCTGCTGGATCAGGCCCAAGGCCTATTTAGTTCAGCATCCTCTTTCACCTAGTGGCCCACCAGATGACTCTGAGAAGTTCACAGTCAAGAGGTGAGGGCATGCCCTCTCTCTCTTGCTGTCGCTCCCCTGAAACTGGTGTTCAGAGGCATCTTGCCTCTGAGACTAGAGGTGGCCTATAGCCACCAGACTAGTACCCATTGGTAGACCTGTCTTCCATGAATTTGTCTAAGCATCTCCAAGAGAGGGCTGAGAGAGATTCCTGCCTGCAACCTTGGAGAAGCTGCTGCCAGTCTGTGTAGACAATACTGAGCTAGATGGACCCATGATCTGACTCAGTAGAAGGCAACTTCCTGTATTCCCCTTTTAAAGCCACCGAAGCTAGTGGCCACTGCAGAAAGCGACTGCATACAGGAACCACAGGACTGTGGAACGGCATGAGCTCTTTCCACTTGATTATTGTTTATGATTAGGTGGAAAGAATGCCTGTAATTTGCTCTGCCTAGAGTACCTGAATTCAGATTTAGTCTACATGTGCAGAATAACAAGGTGGTAGAATAGATTGTGCCGCTTCAGACTGCAGGTGGGAGGATGCCATTTTTTTGAATGCTCCTGAGAGTATTCTCAGGACAAAGAAAAGCTATCTGCAAGAAAAAACCTAGCACAGCAGGGAGAAACATTCTAGCCCAGCTTCCTCCTTGCTTGCTAGTTTTCTACTTGAAAGCTGTTTTATTTTTCTAGGGAGTATTAAAGATGGCGTCACCAAAGTGCTCACAATCTAAAAAGAAACATAAGATAGACACCAGCAACAGTCGCTGGAGGTAATGTGCTAGGGGTGAATAGGGCCAGTTACTCTCCCCCTGCTAAATAAAGAGAATCACCATGTTAAAAGGTTCTTCTTTGCCAAGTTAGCAGGGGTTTCAGTTTTAATTTGAGTGTTTAGATTGTGGATTTTAAATTTTCATCAACTGCTTAGTGGTTAGAGTGCTGGACTAGGACCAGGGAGACCAGAGTTCAAATCCCCATTCAGCCATGAAACTAGCTGCGTGACTCTGGGCCAGTCACTTCTCTCTCAGCCTAACCTACTTCACAGGGTTTTTGTGAGGAGAAACCTAAATATGTAGTACACCGCTCTGGGCTCCTTGGAGGACGAGCGGGATATAAATGTAAAAATAAATAAAAATAAAATAAATAAATATTTCCAGTGGACAGTATAGAAAGATATGTAAAGTTGCTTGGGCCTCACTGATATGAAACTCCCAGACCAAACCATGAAAGATAGAAACATGCCATTTCCACAGGCTGGTTCCAGAATTCATCCAGACTTCCAAATAAATAAATAAATAAATAAATAAATAAATAATTGAATTTATTTTGGATCTTAGCTGCCCTAGCCCGGTCTTGGCTGCTCATGAGAACAGCCCCACAGTACAATCTTACATAGATTTAACTAAGAGTTAAATCAGAAACAACCCAGATTTCTCCTTCTCATTTCCTCGCTTTTCTTTTCTGACTCCCCTCCCCCCCCCACACACGCTCTACAGGATCCCCTCTGGGACAAACTTCTAAACAATAAAACATAAAAGATACTGAGAAGATATCCACAGTCGGGCTAAAGTGGGCTAAGGTAGCCTAGCCCGCTTTTGCCTGATTGTCTGCTGCCATGGGAGCCACATGGCTCCCGGCAGCAAATCCTCCTAATCCTCCCCCCCTTAGGTGAGGTTAGTGGAGCGAGCACTAATGGCAACACATGAGGAGGCCCCTGCCAGGAGGTTGAAACAAGCCTCCTGGCCCTGGGGGTCTCTCCAGGATGCCCCACTCTCTCACGCGGGGCATCCTAGAACTTCTGGGGGCCACATGGCCCCTGATCCCCGCAGCCCCCGCTGGCTCCGTGATGGAGCCGGCAGTCATGTGGGTGACATATCCGGCCGCCCAGGGCTGTCTGGGGATCGTCTGCAGGGAGAGTGGGCTAAGCTGCAGGGAAGAGCCGCTCCTGGCTGCGAATGCAGTGCCAGCCTTAGTTTAACTCCTGAAGGTGCCGTGTGGCCCCCATTCAGGAGCTAAACCAGCACCCCTGCATCTGACATCAGACACAGGGGGCGTATCGGGGCCATGAGGCATGGCCCCTGATTGGGTGCAGCTCGGGTTCTTTGAACCCATTGGCCCACTGGTGGCTCCGCTCCTATAACAGAGCATGGCCTAGGCTCCAAAGAGGACTAATAAACTGTTCCTTCTCCAGGCTTTTAGAACATCTGGGCCTGATGCAAAATGTCTGAAATTAGTTCCATGCACCCAAGAGCTGTGAGGTTATGTACCTTAAACTCCCATGTTTCATGGCAAGCTGCATTTGAATCTGAGGGGGCTTTTAAAAGCAGGTTATGATATGGCATGAGGTAGGGTTTATTGTTCAAAACCAAATATTGTTTGGTTTGTTTGATTTGTTTATTACATTTCTGTACCACCCCATTCAAAGGCTCTGGGTGGTACACAGCAAGTAAAACACACACACACACACACACACAAAACACAACAACCAACAACGACCAACAGCAAACACCATTTAAAACAAACTTTTTAAAATAATAGAAAAACAAATGTAAAACAGTTCAGTTCAATATTGTACTGGGTATGCCCAAGCTCTTGGGTGTAATTAAATTAGCTCTTTGGATTTCAGCTCTGATTATTAAGAGCTGTTCTGGTGGGGGGAGCTGCACCTAGGTTCCACCTGCAGGCTAATCTGTTGAGGATTTATGACATAGGCCACATTCACATGTAATGCGGAACTGTGGGTCCAGTGGCCCTGGAGTTCCCCTCCCCCCAGCTCTCCTGTCTGAATTTGGACATCACGGACAGTTGGCCAGTGAATGCAGCCTGTGGTTCTGAATGGGCTGTGTAGTAGTAGGCTGTGTGGAACCTTTGGTTGGGGTGACAAACTCAGTACAACCCATGGGTTCAGATTGCAATTTAAAAATCTAAACCCTGGGTGAGTCGCCTCGTGGAACCTGCGTTGCATGCATTCAGACATCAAGGTGAGAAAACCTCTGCCTCTTTGAACTACGGTTCTGCATTACGTGTGAATGTGGCCATAGTGTTACATCAGTGTCAGTCTGAAGAAACATGCAAGGCCATGCTTAGCCAGCAGCAGCATTTCCCAGATTTCTGCAGGCTGAGAAACACTTATTTTTCTGAATTAAAACTGGAGACACACTTAACATTTCCATCTGACAGTGATCTTTTAAAGTATGAAAGAGTAATAACTACCTGCTTTCAGAGGGCTCCCCAGTGTTCCTGCATGAGTTAAAGTTCTGGGCAGGTTTTCCTGGTATCAAGTCCAGAACAGATTACTGCGGAGACACAATGGATAGCCACTAGGGATGTGCAAAATGATTTGGGTACAAATCGATTTGTACCCAAATCTAGCTGAGTCTAAACTAAATAGGTCTAAGATAGGAAAGACCTATCCTATCTTATCAGCTACATAATGAATAGGTGGGGGGGAGAGAGAGGTTTCCATCTTCTCTCTAGGGGGAAAGGAAGAGGACTGACTCACTACAGGATGACCGTATGAGTCTGCTCATCTGTTAGTATCCTCAGAGGAGGCTTTTGCATACCCCTTTGCTTCTGAGTTTGGCTGGCAGGGCCCCATGCGTGGGCCCATGCATGGGCCCTGCCACATGATGCAAGCTTAGCTTGCTCTGAGCATATAGTTTGGGAAATTGTGTCTGTTTCAACAGATATTTGCTGGGGTCATGAGAAAGGTGGGCTCCTTGCACCAGGCTCCAAACCTACCCCTGCAACCTTCTTCTCAGCAACCCAACCCCATCTTTCTGAACTTCATCTGCTGCCACCATCTATCTGCTTTGAGATAGAAGCTCAAACATTTTTTTAAAAAAACAGTAGCTTGGTGAAGTCAGCGTGAAGGTGGAACAGACAGAGACAAAAATGAAGGAAACCCAAAGAAAATGCTTTACTGGCATTTCCAATAAGAAGAATAAATCCAATAAGGAGAATAAATTGGTGGTGCAGATGTGAATGTTTAATTTGCTTTTTCCAGTTTCATGAGCACTTAAAAGGGTAAGATACAGGTAATTTTCATCTGGTACCACCCCCTGGTTCCCAGTACTGGAGAATCTCTTCCACAGCTCCTCTCTTGACTACTTGACCCTCTTCGATATCAGCCTGTGATCTGTTTCTGTGACCCACTGGATGGGTCTGATCTTCTCCCTTCTGTGCTCTGTCACCTCCACTATCTCCCTGGCCCCCTTTTACACCCCACTGGCCCAAACCATCTCTCAGCCTATTGATGAAAATCTCCCCTTTCTGGATTCTGGAAGGACCAGCTCTGAGGGCCAAAGGACCAAGGTCTGAGGACCTTGGTTAGCTCCAGACATGAACCAAAAGGAGCTGGGTATAGTAACATAAGCCACCTAATGGCACAGCGGGGAAGTAACTTGCCAAGGAAGCAAGAGGTTGCTGGTTCGAATCCCCACTGGTATGTTTTCCCGAAATATCTAAATCGAGCAGCAGCAATATAGGAAGATGCTGAAAGGCATCACCTCATACTGCATGGGAGATGGCAATGGTATTGGGAAACCCCTCCTGTATTCTACCAAATAAAACCACAGGGCTCTGTGGTCACCAGGAATCAACTCGATGGCACAACATTTTACAGCAACATAAAGGGAGCGCTTCTGAACGCTGCCCAGATAGAGCGGATTGGCCCCACCCCTTCCCTGGAGAAGGCTCAGTTGCTTAAAGGGACCTTGCCCAATTATCCTAGTTCTAGAGGGGCCAAGGATCTGGGGAATTCCCTGAGGCAGAGGGTGAAGGAACGGCTGCATCCTTTAGATGTGTGTGGGATGATGGCTCTAGTTGTCCTGCTGTGGGAGTCCTGGTGGCACTTGATCACTTGAGATCTGGGCGGTAGGAACCTCCCACCTTGGCCATTCATCCCCTAAACTATCCAGGTCTTCCTCCAATGGGGGAGAGTCCCAGAACCTGGTCATGACAATTCCTCACTGATGACCTCATCCTTGGAGTGAGTGACAGGTGAACACACAGATATCCACCTCCCTAGCCTGCCCTGCCCTCCAGCATTCCCTTTAACAGGGAATTCCAGATGTTGTTGACTACAACACCCAGCATCCCCAGCTGCAATGACCTTTGGCTGGGAATTACGGGAGTTGTAGGCAACAACATTTGGGATTCACTGTTAGAGGGAACACTGCTGCCCTCTTGATCAAACCGTAACTCTCCTGAGTTACTCTGAAGGGTACAGATGTGTCAGACAGAAATAATGAATTAGCCACCAATCCAAACTGAATTCTGACCTTTCTGGAAGGTCTAAATGCTTTCTGTGTGCATTGTGGTATTTTGGACACAGTTGGCCCTACTGGTGGTTTTTCAAGCCTTTGTCATCCCCTTTGGGCCTTCTGTGAAAGGAAAGTAGATGACACATTTTCCTTTTAAAATAACTAAAATTGCAGAGGGAGGGGGTCAGCTGAGCCCATGAGGCAGATACTGGAGGTGCTGGGCTTGGGCCCTGATCCCCAGAAACATGACTTGTTTCAAACAATGACCACCATAATATTGTCTACTTTAGAATCAAAGAGACAAAGTCAGATGAATCATTTGAGGAGGGGAAAAAAATCAAATGGAGCTTACTTCACACACACACACACACACACACACACACACACACACACACACACACACGAATGAAGAATGTGAGTATACAATAAACTCCTAAAGCCTTATTTCTTAGCGAAATCAGGGACTGAATTGAGTTGATTCAAGAATTTATTTAAAAACTGAGGAGACCAATCTCCAACACAAAACAAACTCAATGCATCTAACAAGAAAACGCACAAATGGGTGCTAACCAATGAAACATATTGGTCTGAGACTAGCCATCTGGTCTCCCAGGAGCCCTTGGGGGCTGCAGATGTGGGGTCCATCCCGAGGCCAGGGTCCTAGCAGCTGTAGCAGGGGAACGTGGCTTCTATGTGGCTGGCTTCTCTTTCCAGGGGGGCAGCAGCATGACAAATGGGGCCAGCCTGAGGGTTTTTGACACCCTAGACAGAGTTTAGCTTTGGCACCCTCCTCGCCCTGAAAAGAAGGGCCGAGCCCCACTTTCACTTGAGCCAGGCTGGCTGCTCATTCATTGAGACTGTGGAGGACAAGGAACAGTGGACTGCCAGCCAAAGTGCTGCAAATTCATTCCCTATATCTGGGATTTCAGTGCTCACCTAAAGAGACAGTGAAACCTTCCCTGGATTTCAGGGTTTTTCTCCAGGAGAAACTGTGGAGTTAAATGCTCTCAAAGAACCCCAGCTGAGAGACCTTTCTCTGGCTGTTCACAAATGGACCAGAGCAAAATACAAAAGAAATAAATATTGTTATTAATGTAGATGCAGAACTCTAACCCTAACCTCTAAACTAGAACCCTCAATCCAATCTATATTAATATTAAAACATTGTCATTTTAAAAGTTATGAACACCAGAATGTAACAAGCAAAACGTGAAGATCTACTGATTTTTAAAATGAAGTTATAAAAGCTGTAATAAAATGTGAGTAACCTGAATTCTTTTCATTCCTTGCTAACATAAAACAGACTAAAGAAACATGAAAGATTGAAGAAGTTTAATTCAGAAGCCCTAAGATCATGAAAACAGCTTATAATAAAATGAATTAGAGTCACCATTTTCCTATGTGCAGTTCAAAAGGTGTTGTGATAAAGAATGGAATCCAAGAATGTTGGACCTGCCCCTTTTACGAATGATGTTAATTGCCCCACCCCGCTTTTCAATGGCTGCTTCTGACAGATTTGAAAAGCAGCTTGTCAATTTGACAGGCAGAGTGTTAATTAATTATTGTTTTAACAGTTGTAGCATCGTTTTAAAATGTTGTTTAAAAAATTTAAGTTGTTGTAATGTTTTAACTTTTACTATGTCATTTATTTTGTTTTAACTACTGTTCTAAGTTTTTGTTGTCATTTATTTTAACTATTGTTTTAGCTTTTTGTTTGTTGTAAACCACCACCAGAATTCTCCCCTCCAGGCCATTTCCAGGGGCAGAAGAGTCCGGATCTGTACTGCAGCTTAGGAGGGACGGAACTTGCCTCTCAATGACGCCAGGGATAGCCATACTTAAGGGAGATGTCCATTTCCTTCTCCTGCTCCACAAAGAATTGCTTCCGGCCAGCAGCCATCCACTGAGCCGCCTCCTCCCTCCGTTGCTTCTTGGTAATTGTCAGGGAGACCGGGGGTGTCCTCCAAGGGATGAAGGTGGCCCCATTAAATTCCTGCTCTGTTGATGATGCAGAGTGCTGGGGACCAGGTGGAAGGACCTGCTACTCTGAGGACACTCGGCAGGCAAGGAGGGATAGTAGCTGGGTTGGTCTGGGACCCTGTGGCTGTGGCTGAAGAGATGGTTGGGGCTCCCCTAATGTCCTCCCAGCAAGATGATGATGTTGAGTATTGCCAGAGGGGGCCTGCAAAAGGGCAGAGAGCTGGAGCACAAAGGGACGTGATCCTGGAGGCCTCAGCACTGGCAGGGATCTTGGGTTGGCCAAAGAGCTGGGCGGAAGGTTGGCTACTGGGATGGCTGCTGGCCTTGCCATGAAACTGAGCGGTGCCTTCCCTGCTGGTCTCTTTGGGAGAGCTCCCAATGACCATGGTGGTGGATTGGGCATGGTGGATTGGGCATTCCCCCATGGTGGCCTCCTCGTAGAGCTTGCTGGCCTTGTTAAGGGCAGATTTTGCCCAGGAATTCTGCCTCCATTGGTGGAATTAGCTGGAAGGTCTTGTGCAGCACAGAATGGGCCCCCAGGGCATGGAAGACCTGCACTGAGTCCTGCATCATTTGGGCCAGGCTGCTCCTCAGAGGTGGGGCCACAGCTGGCCCTTCTGCCTGGGTGGATCCACTCGCCTCTCTGCCCACTTTCCACCTCATTTTGTTCCTAGCTTCAGCTTCTGGGAGCAACAGCCGTGCTTTCCCCCTTCCTGGCAGGACTGGTGGTATAGTGTCCTGCTTGTGGCCTGGCTTGTTGGCTGCTGATTTCCACAACAGATGAGGATGGATGTCCAGCTCTAGGGAGTATGTGGGGATTTTCCATATGGCCCTTCCTTGCTGTTGGGGAAGGGCTGCTTTGGCCTTCTCCCCAGAGCTCTCCTTCCCTTCAGCCTTTGGGCTTCCCTTTGGTGCCTTCGGTGCAGGCACTGCTTCCATCCCAGCCTTTGCCCACTTCCCGTTCATTTGCTGGGGGATGTTCCTGCCGGCCTCCTTCCCCTCTGAGATGGCTTTCCCCTTTTTATTCATCTTTGAGTGTTTGGGCAGAGGGGTGATGGGAGGCAAAAAGTCAAAGAGTTGCACTCTTGGCTTGGCACTTTTGCTTTCTGTCTTTCCTGGGGGTACCAACTGGGATGCAGGTCCCCTGGAAGGAACTTGCCCCAAGGAACTGCCTTTGGTTGGCTCTGGAGGAAGAGGCTGGAAGATGCCTTCAGGAAGAAACTGCTCCATGGCTACAGCAAAGGTCTTCTTCCTTTGAGGCAACTCCAGGGGAAGCTGAATCTCCTCAGTGAGGTATACTCTGTCTCCCTTGGCCATGCCTGACCCTCAGGCTGGAGAGGAGATGGTGGATGGCCCTCCTGGGTCCCTGCTGGAAAGGAAGAAGACCAGAGAGCTACAAGCCTGTGACTGGGGAAAAGATTAGTGATGTGCGGTTCGGTCCGGATCCGGACTGGTTCGTCCCGAACCGGTCCGGATCCGGCGGTTCGATCCCGGACCGAATCGGGCCCTTCTGGGACCGATCCGGACCGAATCCGAGCCGGTTCGGTGCCGAACCGGCTCGGGTTTCCCGAACCGGTTCGGGAGTGCGATTGAGTGTCTGGAGTGTCCCTTTAAAGTTTCAAGTGTGTCCTCCATTTTGTGTCTCCTTCCTGAAACCTTTGCTCCTCCTTGCATCCATTTTGTGATGCTATTTCCAGGCATTGTATTGGCTGTGCTATTGATCCTTGATTGGCCAGAATGAGTCCTTTGGTCTGGTAGGCTGCTTGGCTGTTGCACTGCTGAGAGCTGGCACCCTGTTGGCCGTGGGGGGAGTGCAAAGGTGGGGGCTCCCAAAGGAGGGAATTTCAAACCTATATAAACCCAAGCCTCTTTTCTGGAAACTTCTCTTGGCTGCAGTTGTGGGATCATCTCTGAGACCTGCTTGCCCTTTGCTGGCTGTTCTGGTGTCTCTGTGAGTCCTCCCTGACTGTGTCCTGTGTCTCTCTGTGTGTGCTCTAATCCTTTGTCCACCTGCCCTTTGTGACTCTCTGTGTGTCTCCTCTCTCTGTCTGTCTCTTGTCTGTACTGTGTGTTACTTCACTTTACTTTCTTCTTAATTTCCCCCAATTTTCCCTGTTCCTTGTCTGTCTGCTTTTCTCCCCCCCTCCCCCCCTTTCCCTTCTCATCCTTTGGGCCTACCCTCCCCCACTCCCACCCACTGCATCCTCATTGCTTTAAAAGTTCTTCCATTTATTATTGCTCTTTGTCCTGCCTTGTTTTTGTTCAACTTTTTGATTCTCACATTGCATTCCATTGGTTTCATTTATATATTGCTTGCTGGTTTTGCTTAAATTGTACCATTTTGTTTGTTTCTGCTGCTGCCCTGCGAGTTGGTTCCCTGAATCCCTCCCCCCCACCCCCAGAGGATTCTGTTGTTGTTTCTTGTTGTCCCATATAATCAGTTTTGGTTCCCTGCTCCCAACTTGCCCCTCCAAGTCCAAACCACACCCCACCCCAACCCCACCCCATCCAGCCTTCTCCCAAATTTGCTGCTGCCAAACAGAGTCCAGTTTTCTTTGCTTGCAGTTCCACTTATTCATTTGCTATTATTAATTTGCAGCAATTGTGGTTTCATTGTCTCTGTTCACTTAGTGGCCCCCCTCAGAGTCTCTGTGTTTGGTTCCCCCTCCCACCCACGAGTTTCTTCTTCTTGGTGGTTTTTGGTTTAGAAAAAAAGAGTCTTTCTTTTCATTTTTTTTAAAACTTCTGGCTTGTGTTCTCTTGATATATATTTTGCTCCCCTCCTCCTCCTCCTCCCCCTGCCTGCCCCCCCACCCTCCCTCCTCCCAGACCCTAGCACAGGCCCAGCTCCTCCCCCCCCACCCCATCCAGCCTTCGCTGCTGCTACCCAGAGTCCAGTTTTCTTTGCTTGCAGTCCCACTTATTTATTTGCTATTATTAATTTGCACCAATTGTGGTTTCATTGTCTCTGTTCACTTAGTGGCCCCCCTCAGAGTCTGTGTGTTTGGTTCCCCCTCCCCACACCCCCACCCCCGAGTTTTTTCTGCTGGTTAGAGTCTTTCTTTTCATTGTTTTTTTTTAAACTTCTGGCTTGTGTTCTCTTGATATATATTGCTTTATATATTTTGCTCCCCTCTTCCTCCTCCTCCCCCCTGCCTGCCCCCCCACCCTCCCTCCTCCCAGACCCTAGCCCAGGCCCAGCTCCTCCCCCAACCACCCCATCCAGCCTAATCGCTGCTGCTGCCCGAGTTGTTCCAGTTTCTCCTTTGCTGTTTGTTGTTGCCCCCTCCCCTTCCCCCCAACACCCCCCTGCCACACACTAGCCCCCAACCACACACACCCTCTCTGCTCCCCCCACCCAACCCTTTTTTCTCCTTGCCCCTGACGCTCTCTCCACTTACCCCAGGCCCCCTGCCACACACTAGCCCCCAACCACACACACCCTCTCTGCTCCCCCCACCCCACCTCTTTTTCTCCTTGCCCCTGACTCTCTCCACTTACCCCAGGCCCCCTGCCACACACTAGCCCCCAACCACACACACCCTCTCTGCTCCCCCCACCCCAACCCTTTTTTCTCCTTGCCCCTAACGCTCTCTCCACTTACCCCAGGCCCCCTGCCACACACTAGCCCCCAACCACACACACCCTCTCTGCTCCCCCACCCCACCTCTTTTTCTCCTTGCCCCTGACTCTCTCCACTTACCCCAGGCCCCCTGCCACACACTAGCCCCCAACCACACACACCCTCTCTGCTCCCCCCACCTCTTAGGACCGCTGCTACTGCTGTCCTCCCCCACACATGAATCCCCCCTCCCTGCTGCGCTGCGCTCCTCCTCTCTCCTCTTTCTCTTTCTCTCTCTCATCTCTCTTTCTCCTCTCTCTCTCTTTTTTCTCTCTCTCTTCTCTCTTTCTCTTTGTCCCTGCCCCCCCTCTCTTTTCTCTCTCTCTTTGACTTTTCTCTCTCTGCTCCCCTTCACTTTCCACCTCCTCTCCCACAGCTGGCGGGTGTCCACACCTCTCCCGCGGCTTCATTGTCACCGAAAATGGAGCCAACGTTACCACCGCAGTCGAGACAGTCATGGACTGTGTGAACATACGATGTATGGCACACACGCTCCATCTGACCGTCAGGGATGCCCTTGGCCTTAAGGAGCTGAAGGCATCCCAGGAGAAGGGGGCCCGCCCCATCCCAGCTGCTGTTGCTGCCACGGCCACGCTTGTGGATAAGTCTCGCAAGCTGGCCACCCACTTCCACCGCAGCGAGAAGTCCAGGAGACTGCTTCACCACAAGCAGGATGACCTTGGGCTTCCTCGCCATCTCATCCCTACGGATGTGGAGACGCGGTGGAACTCCACCTTCCTCCTGTTCCAGCGCCTGTTGGAGCAGGAGAGAGTCCTTGTCGCCCTGGCGAGGGACGAGTCCTTGGATGTCTGCGACTTCTCGAACGCAGAGTGGAAGCAGATGTCCGAGGCGGTGTCGGCACTCGAGCCCTTCCAGCTTGCCACAAAGGGCTTGTGTGGCGACACCACTCCCTTGAGCCAGGCGCTGCCCACAGCTGTTGGTCTCGAGAAGCTGATGGGTGGACTCCATATCTCTCTGACCATGCCAGAGGGTCGTGCTCTCGCTGGGAGGCTGAGTTCTGGGGTTGACAAGCGGCTCGTTGATGTGCTGGGAGACAGGGAGGAGTATGTCCTCGCTTGTCTCTGTCACCCAGCCCTCAAGGGCAATGCCGTGAGTGCCGACGAATTGCCCAGGTGGAGGGGCATCCTGGTCAAGAAGGTTAGGGAGGAGGAGGCCGCTAGGGCCCGCAAAGACCAGGGTGTTGGTAGTGGTGCGGGGGCAGCCCTCACGGCCCAACCCGCACCCAGCAGCAGCATGGGCGGCCAGCCGGCGTCAGCTTCCCCTTCCCCTCCCTCTTCCCAGTCCAGCAGCGCGGCATCCCAGGCGGCGCCATCGCAGCAGCCACTTGCTACCGACTCGAGATCCGCCCAGTGGTTTCAGCAGTTCTGCTATGGCGCCATGCCTGGTATGCGGGAGGCTCGACCTGCCAGGCCCCCCTCCAGTGCTGAGCAATGCGTTGCGCAGTACTTGGAGGAGCCTGTGGAGAAAGACGGCGTGGACTGCGCACAGTTCTGGGTGAGCCGCCGCCAAGTCTGGCCGGACCTGGCGGTGGTGGCTGTGCGCCTCCTCTCCTGCCCCCCAACCAGTGTCCAGAGCGAGCGGGTGTTTTCACGTGCCGGGGACGTGGTGACACCCTCTCGCTCCCGCTTGGACCCTGGTCTGGTGGAGCAGCTGGTCTTCCTTAAGGTGAACCTCCCCCTGTTGGGCTACCCCAAGCTGGAGTTTGAGCCGGGCAGTGATTACCGTGGGTTGCCCCATGGTTGGTCACCTGCCTGGCTCGACCTCTCTGCTTATCCCTACCCTCCCCCCTCCACCTCTAGCTGAGCTGACGTGACAGATTCTGAGCCGTGCCAGCCAGTCGCAGCGTGTAGTGTGCCCACACAGATATGCAGTTGTAGTAGTAGTTGTAGTGCTGTGACTGGCCAGATGTTTACAATGCCCACGCCCACCTAAAAAGAAACCCAATGCTGACCAGCACAGGCCCTTTATCTATCCACCTGTCAGCATTTGGGGACCTGGCGTGGGCACGGCACACCCCCCCAAAGTAGCACAGCCCACAGAGTACTAGACTTAGCGGCAGCGGCGGGTATACGTTCTAAAATGCAGTGTAGATATGTAAATACTGTATGTAAATAAACATGTAAATAAATTTTTCTTTAAAAACCCCATGTTAAAATCAATCCTCAAAATTATGCAAAAGAAAGAAAAAAAGGTGACAAAGGGAGAACAAAATGATAAATGCCAAATGAATTGATTTTATTGAAAATGTTGCCAGAAATCATGTGTGGGGGGCTTGGTTTACATGGAGAAAATGATTGGATGATTTTTTCTAATGAAACGAATGAATTATTATCATCTTATGTTCATCTTGATTGTGGTCACTGTTGATGTTGGCTGATGGCAAAAAACCCAAAACCACCAGAATAGCAATGAACTGGCTGCCAACACAACATATTGATTGATAACTGTGCAGGGGGGGAATTGGGTCTGTGTGTGTGTGTGTGGTGCAGGCTCAGTCTGTCTCTTCCTGTTGTCTGTCTGTCTGTCTGTCTGTCTGTGTGAATGGATGCCTAGCACTGTCTCTGTGTGTGGATGCTTTCTGTGTGTAGTGTGGTGTGTGTCTGTCTACATGTTTTTTTCCTCCCCCCCAATCCCTCCCCCCCATGCCTCCCTCCATCCTTCCCCTCTCATCCTCTCCCCTTCCTCTTCACCACCTTCCATCCTCCCTCCCTTCCAGCCCACCACCGCCTCACCTGCCCCCAACCCCGGTCTGGCAGATGATGAGAGTCTGGTCTCTCCCACCGAAGCACACACGTGAGCACGTGTGTGCACAAATATGTGGCTGACCAACTCTGAGCCGGACCCTCCCCCCTTCAATCCCCTCTACATCCCTCTCCTCCTCCCCTTTCCTCCCCCCTGCCTCCCTCCCCCCTCCTAGCTAGCAGCGCACACATACACACACAAAACACCTGTGGTGGCAAACACCACCAGCACACATGCACTCACACTGGTGCCACCACCTCTGCCTTGGGCCTCTGTGTCCTTGAGCAAATATGTGGTGGTGGACCAGAGAAGCATTTCTTTCCAGCAAGGCAAAAGGCATGCACTCACTGCACACACACACACACACACACACACGACACGAAGAGGTGAAAAGACGAGAAGAGGCAACTTCTAGAACCAGCAGCAGCAGGTGAGTGTCGTGTAATTGTGTTGCTTCCCAAGGCCACTGCCCATGCTCAATGCTCAGTCTGCTGAAACTAAAGAACTAGCCACAATCATCCTTCCTCACACGTAGCTCAGCTCAGCTCAGCTGCACAGCACACCGACTAACTAGACACTACAGCTGGTGGTAGAAAAAACAGAAGTCTAGATTCTAGAAGATGTCCTGGTGGATTTTAAACTTTCAAATCTGTGCTAGGATTGCCTCGCCGCCGCCTCCTCCTCCTCCTGCCTGTAATTGTGCCCTCTCCCCTTGCAGTTGCGCCGTCGTGATGGGTTGGTGATGTGCGTGCGCCGTCTACTTAGCTCTCTCCTCCTCATGTTGGCTGGGCTTGCCAGGCACTGGCTGGCAGCAGCTGTTGGCTGTGTGCTAGGCTCAGGCTGTGGCGCGCATGACTGGACTGGGAATGTTATTGTAGCGGCAACACTGGTTGTGGTGGTAGCAGTAGTAGCTGTTGCTGTTGCTGGGCTGGTGGCTGCTGGCCTGTGCTGACTCTGCGCACTTGGTCTGGTCTGTTAATTTGGATGCAGATGTATGGTGTGTGTGCATCATCCATGGGGAGCATCAGAGCAGAGCAGAGCAGAGCAGGTTGGCTGGCTTCTGTCTGTCGGGCCTAGTCAGTGGCAGGCACTGAGTGAGGCGGTGGTTTCTTTGGGCATCACATCACCCATCATGCAGAGTGGCAGGTCTGCTGCTCTGCTGCTCCGCCTCCTGCTTCTTCTCTGTGTGTGCTGCTCTTGTGCTTAGTGTGCTGCTCCGCTGCTGCTGCTGTGCTGGCAGGCAGCATAGCAGTGGCTGGCCTTTTTGTTAGATCAGAGAGTGGGTGTTGTCTCTCTGAGTGTCCTCCTCTTACTTGCTTGGATAGGAGTGGTGGTAGTAGGTAGGCATTAAGATGGACTGACTAGGTGTTACGTGTTAGGGCGCCCAGAGAGAGGGGCCAAAAAGATGGGGTGGCAATTGTTGGGTTGCTCCTAGTATTATTGGTGAATTTTTGAAGAAATTTTTTTTTCCATTGGCTAGAATGGGGGTTTGGGGCTGCCCCAGACCCACCTCTGTGGGGTGGCAGCACCCCCAAAGTGGGTCCGGGGCCATGGCAAAAATGCCCTCAGTCCCTCCCAGCAATCCCCGTAGAGATAGGAGTGATGGTTCTGTTGTTTTTCTGAGGTGTTCTGAGTGAGTGTGGATTCTGTGATAGCAAATGAGAGTGGATTCATGGTGTCTCATTGGAAATCTCATTAGCTATCATAGAATCTACACTCAGAATACCTCAGAAAAACAACAGAACCATCACTCCTATCTCTACAGGGATTGCTGGGAGGGACTGAGGGCATTTTTGCCATGGCCCCGGACCCACTTTGGGGGTGCTGCTGCCCCACAGAGGTGGGTCTGGGGCAGCCCAAAACCCCCATTCTAGCCAATGGGAAATTTTTCCCCAAAAAAATTCACCAATAATACTAGGAGCCACCAATTGCCTTGGGATTTTTGGGGTGGAGGACACCCATGGGTGGCTACCACCCACCCCAGCTTTTTTTGCCCCTAAGGGCTCCACATTGTGAGTTATGGGCAAAAATTAATTTTAAAAAATTGTAAAAAATCAGAGGAAGGTCCAATCGACTTGAAATTTGGGTGGCAGGTAGAACACAATGTTCCCTTCAAAACCAGCCACTTTTTGTGATCCAAACCGGTTCGGTTCGGATCCGAACCGGTTCGAAACCGAACCGGACCGGGGGGGTGGTCCAGCAAAACCAAAACCGAACCACCCCGGTCCGGTCCGGACCCGGTTCGGACCCGAACTGAACCGGGAGAACCGGTTTTATGCACATCCCTAGAAAAGATTGACCAGTTCACTGCCCAGAGCCTTTGGATAGGGCAGTCTAGAAATGTAATCAATCAATAACTATAAATGAGTCTCCAACTTCCAGGAAAGTTATAATCATGAAAATATTTCAATGGAAAAGAGCTGCAAAGGAATGGGGTCCCAAAGACAGGTCCCAGGAGAAGTTCTGTGTAGTCCAGACATGAATTCCTTCTTTGTGGGCTGCTTTTTCTCACCCCAAGGCAGAGATGCTCAGGGAGTAGCATTCCCCCATACCCATATCAGACCTCCATTGCTGGGCCCCCTTAGCAAAAGGTGCTAGAAGGGCTGCTTGAAGCCAGTCAGGGGATGATTCTTCCCCACAATTGAGTACACCCACCTCTGATGACTCCCAACTCTGGAATCTTCATCAGGGGTTCCAGGTGCACGGGCAGCACAGTCAAGAAGTCTCCCAGCTGAGGGACAGGGCTGGTACTGGAGCCTTCACCTTGCCGAGCCGGAGGTTCCTGCTGTTGGAGGGCCAGTGGCTGATGGCTGGGCCCTAATGGCTGCCCAGGGGGTGGGGTGGGGACCAATACTGAAAGAGAAGGATGGAGCAGGACCAGGGGATGGGTCAGGATGTGATCTAGAGCCAGTTCTGCCATATGGTAAGGGGAGGTGGGGATTTTGGTCCCCAGAGAGGGCGATGGAAAGGGAAGGGGGCAGGTGTGTCCTCTTAGGGGGCTCAAGAGGTCACGGGGGGAGGGTCGCAGGGATTCCCATTGGAAGAGAGCTTTCAAGCCTTCTAGCAGTTATTGGCTCATCTGGAGAACCACTCCTGTGCATTGTAGAGGGCTCGGGGGTGCATTTCAGGATGCATGCTCCCTTCCCATGGCCAGATCTGGCAAAGTGCCTCCTGTTATGGGAACTGGGAGCACACTGAGTGTTCTAAGAATGCAGCCCTATGGCTAGGGGGATGAGCAGCAGTGGGGTGCAAGCTGTCTGTGGGGGATATTTCCTGATCTTCTACTCCACCCCAGGGCATTTGATGAACTCCAGGGTTTCCAAGGACATGCTTTGATGACCATGGCCCCAGAACAAGTAGGGATGTGCATAAAACTGGTTCTCCTGGTTCGGTTTGGATCCAAACTGGGTCCGGACCGGACCGGGGTGGTTCGGTTTTGGTTTTGCCGAACCACCCCCCAGTCCGGTTCGGATCCAAACTGGTTCGGATCTCAAAAACTAGCTGGTTTGAAAGGGGACCTTGTGTTCTACCTGCAACCCAAATTTCAAGTCGATTGGACCTTCCTCTGATTTTTTACAATTTTTTTAAAAAATATTTCAATTTTTGCCCATAACTCCCTATGTGGAGCACTTAGGGGCAAAAAGCTGGGGTGGGTGGTAGCCACCCATGGATGTCCTCCACCCCAACAATCCCAAGGCAATTGGTTGCTCCCAGTATTATTGGTGAATTTTTTGGGGGGAAAATTTCCCATTGGCTAGAATGGGGGTTTTGGGCTGCCCCAGACCCACCTCTGTGGGGCAGCAGCACCCCCAAAGTGGGTCCGGGGCCATGGCAAAAATGGCCTCAGTCCCTCCCAGCAATCTCCGGAGAGATAGGAGTGATGGTTTTTTTAATTAAGATTTTCTAAGGCATTAAATAATATCTAATTGCAAAGAATAGAATGTGTGTCAGTGGGTGAAAGGTAAAAGCCACATAGAGAGACAGTTATTTAATGCCTTAGGAAATCTTAATAAAAAAACCATCACTCCTATCTCTCCGGGGATTGCCGGGAGGGACTGAGGCCATTTTTGCCATGGCCCCAGACCTACTTTGGGGGTGCTGCCACCCCACAGAGGCAGGTACACGGGGCTGCCCCAAATCCCCATTCTAGCCAATGGGAATTTTTTTTCTCTCTTCAAGAAACCCACCAACAATGCTAGGGGCACCCATCAATTGCCACCCCAGCTTCTTTGCCCCTCTCTCTCTGGGTGCCCTACACGTAACACCCAGTCAGTCCACCTTAATACCTACCTACCACCTACCCAAGCAACTAAGATGACACTCAGAGAGACAACACCAACTCCCTGATCTAACAAAAAGGCCACTGCTGCTGCTGCTGCCTGCCAGCAGTGGAGCAGCACACTAAGCACACACAGAGAGAAGAAGCAGGAGGTGGAGCAGAGCAGCAGACCTGCTGCTCTGCATGATGGGTGATGTGATGATGCCCAAAGAAGCCACCGCCTCACTCAGTGCCTGCCACTGAGGCCTGACAGACAGAAGCCAAGCCAGCCAACCTGCTCTGCTCTGCTCCTCCTCCTCCCCATGGATGATGCACACACACCCCACATCTGGCCTGGCCAGAAGCCGGCCAGCAACAACAACAACAACTACTACTAGTAGTACTATTACTACTACCCCCACAACCAGTGTTGCTACGCTACGCCAACATTGCCAGTCACACGCACCACAGCCTGAGCATGGCACACAGCCAACAGCTGCTGCCAGCCAGTGCCTAGCAAGCCAAGCCAACAGGAGGAGAGCTGAGTAGACGGTGCACGCACACCAACCCGTCACGACGCACAACTGTAAGGGGAGAGGGAAGGGCACAATTACAGGCAGGAGGAGGCGGGGCAATCCTAGCACAGATTTTGAAGTTGAAATCCAGTACATCTTCTACCACCAGCTGTAGTGTAGTGTGGTGAGTGCATTGAGTGCAGCTGACTGAGTGTGAGGAAGGATGATGATACTAATTAGTTAGTTTCAGCAGACTGAGAGCATTGAGCATGGGCAATGGCATTTGGCAAGCAACACAACACGACAACACTCACCTGCTGCTGCTGGTTCTAGTAGTTGTCTCTTGTCTTCACCTCTTCTTCGTGTGCGCGCAGTGAGTGCATGCCTTTTGCCTTACTTGAAAAGAAATGGTTCTCTGGTCCACCACATATTTGCTCAAGGCCACAGAGAGGACCAAGGCAGGTGGTGGTGGCACCAGTGTGAGTGCATGCATGCTGGTGTTTGCCACCAGGTGCATATGTGTGTGTGTGTGTGTGTGCTGCTAGCTAGGAGGGGGGAGGGAGGGAGGGAAGGGGGGAGGAAAGGGGAGGGGGAGTTGGAGGGGGAGAGGGATGTAGCAGAGGGGATTCAAGGGGGAGGAGGGTCCGGCTCAGAGTTGGTCAGCCACATATTATGCACACACGTGGTCACGTGTGTGCTTCGATGGGAGAGACCAGATTCTCATCATCTTGCCAGACCGGGGTTTGGCGGCAGGTGAGGTGGGCGTGGAAGGGAGGATGGAGGAGGGTGATGAGGAGGGAGGGGGGAGGGAGTCACGGGGGGGGAAGGGAAAAAACATGTAGACACACAGCACAGACACAGAAGACAGCACACTACAGAAAGCATCCACACACACAGACAGTGCTAGGCATCCATTCACACAGACAGACAGACACACAACAGGAAGAGAGACAGACTGAGCCTGCACCACACACACACACACAGACCCAATTCCCCCCCTGCATAGTTATCAATCAATATGTTGTGTTGGCAGCAAGTTCATTGCTATTCTGATGGTTTTGGGTTTTTTGCCATCAGCCAACATCAACAGTGACCACAATCAAGATGAACATAAGATGATAATAATTCATTTGTTTCATCAGAAAAAATTATCCAATTATTTTCTCCATGTTAACCAAGCCCCCCACACATGATTTCTGGTAACATTTTCAATAAAATCAATTCATTTGGCATTCATCATTTTGTTCTCCCTTTGTTACCTTTCCCCCCCCTTTTGGACAATTTTGAGGCTTGATTTTAACATGGGGTTTTAAAGAAAAAATTATTTACATGTTTATTTACATACAAGTATTTACAATATTTACACTGTGTTAGAACGTATACCCACCGCTGCCACTGAGTCTAGTACTATTTGGGCTGTGCTACTTTTGGGGTGTGTGCCGTGCCCACGCCAGGTCCCCAAATGCTGACAGGTGGAGAGATAAGGGCCTGTGCTGGTCAGCATTGGGTTTCTTTTTAGGTGGGCGTGGGCATTGTAAACGTCTGGCCAATCGCAGCACTACAACTACTACTACCAATGCATCTCTGTGTGGGCACACTACACGCTGCGACTGGCTGGCACGGCTCAGAATCTGTCACGTCAGCTCAGCTAGAGGTGGAAGGGGGGAGGGTAGGGATAAGCACAGAGGTCGAGCCAGGCAGGTGACCAACCATAGGGCAACCCACGGTAATCACTCGCCCGGCTCAAACTCCAGCTTGGGGTAGCCCAACAGGGGGAGGTTCACCTTAAGAAAGACCGGCTGCTCCACCAGACCAGGGTCCAAGCGGGAGCGAGAGGGTGTCACCACATCCCCGGCACGTGAAAACACCCGCTCGCTCTGGACACTGGTTGGGGGGCAGGAGAGGAGGCGCACAGCCACCACCGCCAGGTCCAGCCAGACTTGGCGGCGGCTCGCCCAGAACTGTGCTCAGTCCAAGCCGTCTTTCTCCACAGGCTCCTCCAAGTACTGCGCAACGCATTGCTCAGCACTGGAGGGGGGCCTGGCAGGTTGAGCCTCCCGCATACCAGGCATGGCGCCATAGCAGAACCGCTGAAACCACTGGGTGGATCTCGAGTCGGTAGCAACTGGCCACTGCGACGGCGCCGCCTGGGATGCCACGCTGCTGGACTGGGAAGAAGAAGGGAAAGGGAAAGCTGACGCCGGCTGGCCGCCCATGCTGCTGCTGGGTGCGAGTTGGGTGGCTGCCCCCACACCACTACCAACATCCTGGTCTCTGCGGGCCCTAGCGGCCTCCTCCTCCCTAACCTTCTCGACCAGGATGCCCCTCCACCTGGGCAATTTGTCGGCACTCACGGCATTGCCCTTGAGGGCTGGGTGACAGACACAAGCGAGGACATACTCCTCCCTCTCTCCCAGCACCCCAATGAGCCACCTGTCAACCCCAGACTTCAGCATCCCAGCCAGAGTACGACCCTCTGGCGTGGTCAGAGAAACCTGGAGTTCACCCATCAGCTTATCCAGACTCATAGCTGTGGGCAGCGCCTGGCTCAAGGGAGTGGTGTCGGTACACAAGCCCTTCGTGGCAAATTGGAAGGGCTGGAGTGCTGACACCGCCTCGGACATCTGCTTCCACTCTGTGTTCGAGAGGTCGCAGACATCCAAGGACTCGTCCCTCGCCAGGGCGACAAGGGCTCTCTCCTGCTCCAACAGGTGCTGGAACAGGAGGAAGGTGGAGTTCCACCGTGTCTCAACATCCGAGCGGATGAGATGGCGAGGAAGCCCAAGGTCATCCTGCTTGTGGCGAAGCAGTCTCCTGGACTTCTCGCTGCGGTGGAAGTGGGTGGCCAGCTCGTGAGACTTATCCACAAGTGTGGCCGTGGCAGCAACAGCAACTGGGATGGGGCGGCCCCCCCTCTCCTGGGACGCCTTCAGCTCCTTAAAGCCAAGGACGTCCCTGATGGTCAGATGGAGCGTGTGTGCCATACACCGTATGTTCACACAGTCCATGACTGTCTCGACTGCAGCGGTAACGTTGGCTCCATTTTCGGTGACAATGAAGCCGCGGGAGAGGTGTGGACACCCGCCAATCCACTCCTCTATCTGGCAGTTGAGTACGGCCGCCACCTCCTCCCCAGTGTGCCTCGTGTCCATCGTCTCCACGTGCAGGGCGGCCCACCTGTGCCGTAGTGCAGCGGGAGTCGCGTAGGACCCGGAAGCATCGCCCGAGGAGGTCCCCTCACTCTCCGGTCCCCACCAGTGGGCAGTGAGGGCCAGGAAAGCAGCGTGCATCCCACTGACACTGGTCCAGAGGTCAGTCGTGAAATGCACGCTGGTGCCCGCCGGAGCTGCACGCAGCCCGGCCGACACGAGCTCCCTGCACTTGTGGTACAGGGAGTGGACCACGTTCTGGCTGAACGTGGTCCTTGAGGGGATGACATATTCGGGCACCAGGTACTGGAGTATCTATCGGAAGCTGGAGTTCTCGACCACCTGAAACGGCTGGTCATCGGTGGAAATCATCTGCCCTATGAGGCGGGTGAGGTGATGATGGTCCACGTGAACAGTATGCTGGCTGCCCGACGACTGCGTCCACCGCTGGACTGGCAGTGTAGCCTGCCTGCTGGCTGGCACACTGCCGCTGCCCACCCTAGTGGCAGATACACAAGGCGCGCTAGCGCTGCCAGCCTGTCCCCTGAGACCTGGGTGGTGACGCTTTATGTGTCTCCACATAGTTGTCGTACCCAGGTGCGCAGGGTCCTTGCCACGGCTGACCTGCATCCTGTAGTGGACACAGCGGGCGTGGAATGGGGCATCTTGAGGGACCTCAAAATGCGCCCACACACCACTGCACTTGGCCTCCTGCGCCCTGGGCACCATCCTAGGCCATTTTCCCATGGGTGGCTGCAGTCTGGGGGGGGGCGGCCGCCGCTGCCTGCCCACTGCTGCCACCCAACCCGCCCCTTCTGCCCTCCACACCAGAGGAAGGGCCTGGCTCCACTGGCACCGGAGAGGCAGGCCTCTCCTCCACCAGCTCACCAGACCACTCCCCACCAGAGTGTCGGGCTTCACGAGGGGGGGCCCCACTGAGCGGCAAAAGGATAGGGGGAAGGGGCCCCAGAGGGAGGGAGAACCTGGCTACATCCTCACCACCCTCTACCTGCTCTTCCAGCTCCACAGTCTCCTCCACCAGAATGACTGGTGGTACCTCATCAGCACCTGGTGCCACCGAGGAGGGAACCGCCACAGCCCTAGTCCGAGTGAGCATGCCCGTGCTGCGATTTCCGGCAGCAGGCAGGGGGAAACGAATCCTGCGCACCAAACTCGGAGCCGTGGCAAAGAATTCTCCAATGGGGACGACCGGGGTGTCCTCAGGCTCCCCACGTCCTCTCCGTCTCTGAGTTTCCGCAGGCGCACCCTGCTTCTGGCCTCTCCCACGTCCTCTGCCTGGCAACCTAGAGCGAGCCCTGCCCACCACACGGTGCTCAGACATTCTTTCTTATTTAGGAGGAGGGAGGGAGACTTTAAGAGTAAGGCCAGGAAGGGGCAAAAAAATAATTTGGAGGGAGTTGAAAGGGGCCAAAAAAACCCAATTGATTTTGAGCTGACGGGGGGGGCTGTTTTGAAAAAGTAAGCCAATTAGGGGAGAAATGAATGGAAGACTTTTTGATGGGGGGGGGAGCCAATTGAATTGAGGGGGAGAGGGTGACCTTTTAAAATTTGGGAGTCAAGCCAATTGGGGAGATGGGTCTGGGAGGTTTTTAAAAAAATTGGGGATTAAAGGGTGGACCACGGGCAGTTGGGTGGAGTAGTTGTGGTGTGGGTGGCACGTTTTTTATTTTTATTTTTGGGGAGAGTGGATGGGGGGAGGGCACAGCACCTACCGGGGGGGGGGGAGGAGGGACGCAGTCAAAGCTTGGGCACCTGCAGATCAAAGGAGGAAAACCTTATTTTGTGAACTGAAACACACAGTGTGGTATGGTTCTGGGGGGTGGTTTTCAAGTAATGCTCCTGTGGGGGGAGCATCAACCTCAATGCAGCCTATTTAGTGACTTTAAATTGCAGACAACCAAAACCAGAACCCAGTCGCACCTGCACAGAAGTTGAACCCACCCACACTGTGACTCTGCCCACCATGGCAAGCAAGCAGCAGCAAACACTTGATGGCAGCATGGATGGAACATCATCATCATATATGTGTATTGGCACAGCATCCATGTAGTAGCAGCAAGAATCAGAGCAGAACCCATGACCCCACTCTGCCCCACCCAGAGGCCAGGAAACTCTCTGGCATGGCATTGGCACAGCATGTAGTAGCAGCATCAGATCAGAACCCATGACCCCACTCTGCCCCACCCAGAGGCCAGGAAACTCTCTGGAAGGCACCTGTTAAAAAACCAACTGCAAGACGCATGCAATGCAACACACCACACAGCAGCAATTTCTTCATTGAGCAAGAAGACACAAGTTACAACAGTACATCTCCTCTCCAAGGGTCCCTCCCTCCTCCCCACACCCAAATGCATTTCAAAATAGGGGTGTCCCTATTTAAAACCGCCAACTAGGGAGGGAAAGGGGGCAACAAAAGGTGCACAATTGCACACGCACTAACCCCTCTTCTTCCGGTCCTTCTCCTGCCGCTCACTGCTGGTCACGGATGCGCCGCCGCCGCCAGCCAGCCACCCTGGGCTGGGACAGAGGCAGGGCGACCGCACGAGGCACAGGCAACCGGGGTAGGTCAACGATGGAGGGGGGCAGAAGTGAGGAGACAACACTATTTGTGTCGCTCAACTCACCCCCAAGCAGAGACAAATCAACCAAAAACTTTCAAAAGAAAAAAAAACTGATGGCAGCCGCCAGGTGGGTAGGCTACTGTGTGCGGCTGCAGCTGTGGGAGGAGGTGGAAAGTGAAGCGGAGCAGAGAGAGAAAAGTCAAAGAGAGAGAGAAAAGAGAAAGGGGGCGGCAGGGACAAAGAGAAAGAGAGGAGAGAGAGAGAGAGAGAGGGGGGGGGAGGAGTGCAGCACAGCAGGGAGGGGGGATTCAGGTGTGGGGGAGGACAGCAGTAGCAGCGGTCCTAAGAGGTGGGGGGAGCAGAGAGGGTGTGTGTGGTTGGGGGGCTAGTGTGTGGCAGGGGGCCTGGGGTAAGTAGAGGGAGTCAGGGGCAAGAAGAACGAGAGGTGGGGGGAGCGGAGGGTGTGTGGGTTGGGGGGCTAGTGTGGCAGGGGGCCTGGGGTAAGTAGAGGGAGTCAGGGGCAAGAAGAAGGAGAGGTGGGGGGAGTGGAGGTTGTGTGGGTTGGGGGGCTAGTGTGTGGCAGGGAGTGTTGGGGGGAAGGGGAGGGGGCAACAAATAGCAAAGGAGAAACTAGAACAACTCGGGCGGGTAGCAGCAGCGATTAGGCTGGATGGGGTGGGGGAGGAGCTAGGCTAGGGTCTTGGAGGAGGGAGGGTGGGGGGGCAGGCAGGGGGGAGGAGGAGGAGGAAGGGAGCAAAATGTATAAAGCAATATATTATCAAGAACACAAGCAAGTTTTAAAAAACACAATAAGAAAGACTGACTCTTTAAACCAAAACCACTGCAGGAAGAAACTCGTGGGTGGGAGTGTGGGGAGGGGGAGGGGAACCAAACACTGACTCGGGTAGGGGCACTAATTAAACAGAGACAACAATGAAACAACAATTGCTGCAAATAATAGCAAATAAATAAGTGGTACTGCAAGCAAAAAAACCTGGACTCTGTTGGGCAGCAGAGATTGGGAGAAGGCTGGATGGGGTGGAGTGTGTTTGGTTTGGACTTGGAGGGGCAAGTTAGGATCAGGGGGGGCCACCACACAGAACAAGGAGCAACTTAAAAAGCTGAACACACAGAACCAATATTATCAAATCAAGGCAATGGAGGAGCACACAACCAACAAGAGAACCAAAATTGATTATATGGGACAACAAAAAACAACAACAGAATCCTCTGGGGTGAGGGGAAGGGAACCAACTCGCAGGGCAGCAGCAGAAACAAACAAAATGCTACTACACAATTTAAGCAAAACCAGCAAGCAATATATAAATGAAAAACCAATGGAATGTGAAAATCAAAAAGTTGAACAAAAACAAGGCGGGACACAAAGAGCAATAATAAATAGAAGAACTTTTAAAGCAATGAGAATGCAGTGGGTGGGAGTGGGGAGGGTCGGCCCAAGGGAGGAATGAGAAGGGAAAGTGGGGGAGGGGGGGAGAAAAGCAGACAGACAAAGAAACAGGGAAATTTGGGGAAAATAAGTAAAGTAAAGTAACAGTACAGACAAGAGACACACAGAGACACACAGAGAGTCACAAGGGGCAGGTGGACAAAGGATTAGAGCACACAGACAGAGAGACACAGGACACAGTCAGGGACAGGACTCACAGAGACACCAGCAGCCAGCAAAGGGCAAGTAGCAGGTCTCAGAGATGATCCCACAACTGCAGCCAAGAGAAGTTTCCAGACAAGAGGCTTGGGTTTATATAGGTTTTGAAATTCCCTCCTTTGGGAGCCCCCACCTTTGCACGCCCCCCACGGCCAACAGGGTGCCAGCTCTCAACAGTACAACAGCCAAGCAGCCTACCAGACCAAAGGACTCATTCTGGCCAATCAAAGGATCAATAGCGCAGCCAATGCAATGCCTGAAAATAGCCTCACAAAATGGATGCCAGGAGCAAAAGTTTCGGGAAGGAGCCACAAAATGGAGGACACACTTTAAAGTTAAAATAAAGACTCTATACAGTCAATAGAAGCCTCTGCGACATCCCAACTGGTTCGGAAAATCTGAACTGGTTCGGATCCAAACCGGCCTGGATTCGGTCCGGGATCGAGCCGCCGGATCCGAACCGGTTCGGAATGAACCGGTTCGGATCCGAACCAAACCGCACATCACTAAGGGCAAGTATTGTACCGGATATAGGGGGAGGATAAAGGGAGCCCTAGGCAGGAGGACAACCCTTTCCCAACAAGCACCAGCACAAACCTCTGGAGGCATGTCGAGTATAGCTTGGCTTTCTGCTCCTGGGCTGAGCTGGTGAGGCTGGGCAAAAGGCCCCACCTGCAGCAGGTGCAATGTTGCTTTCTGATGCCAACCAGTGGGCCAGAAGAACCATATTCCTGTTTGGCGCTTGGACAGCCCTGCCTGGCTGTGCCAGAGATGGTCTTTCAGCTGCAGGGACGGGGGCGAGTCTTCCACATCTGATCTCTGCTTGTCCTGCTTGTACAAGCTGCAGGCTTGGCACTGCTTGGATATGCAGGGCTCCAAATAGGTGGGCCACGGGGCCCACAGTAGGTAGGCTGGAGAACAGAGGGCCAAAGAAGGGGCTGGGGAGATGGTAGGTGAATGCCACCACCATGCCAGGCATCTGGTGCTCCCGCTGGGGCTTCCCTGCCTGACAACAGTCCCTGCTGTCCCTCCCTTGGGAGAACGGAATGGAGGGGTAAGAGACAGTGGACAACAGGGAGGTGGAGCTGATGCTCACTGTTGCTGTGTCGCAGCAGCTGCTTGGTGAACCTCCTCATCCTTCCCCTGCAGAGCTCGCAGTCGTAGAGGCAGAGCCACCAGATGGCCGCTTCTGAGTGGACTCATCTGCAAGAAAAAGGAAAGGGGCTCCCAATTTCAGTAATCCCTACAACAGCCCTGCAAGGGAAGCAGACGGATGGGCCTAAGACTGAGCAAAGAAGCACTTGGCCCCAGGCCTCCTGATCAATCTATGGCTTCTTTCCCTTTCAAGGAGGCACCCGTCTGATGGGACACCCACCTCTCTGCTGGGGTGCTTTGAGTACTGGAACACTTTTTAGGTGAGGAACCCTGAAGCGAAGGACCGGCACACTCCTCCCCAACTCCGCCTCTCAGTCCTGAAGGCCTTTCAGAGTTGTTGTTGCTGCTGCATCTCGTAGACTCTGAGTTGGGATTGATATTGGAGGTCTTCGATGCCTCCCCCTCCTGAAAGCAGGGGGGCTGCCCTCAAACCACCCTACCCTTGGTCTTAGACCCCCTGCCTGTGGCCGGACAAGACAGGGGCTTCTTGGTGTTGTCTTCTAGAGGCGTGCACAAATCAATGTTTACTATTCAGTTCTACCTCTGATCAAATCACAAAAATTTAATTCAAAATTTTCTTTTAAACAGCCAGCCATTCATCTAACCCCACCGGGCACTGCCGGCAGTTTCAGTGAATCAAACGGGAAAGTCACCAAAAATAATCTTGATTCTCCCATAGGGAACAAGGGGAAATTGAATCCACCCACTGTTCCCCATGGGTAGGTCGAAGGGACACCAATGTGGGTTGGGTGGTAGGTCATGATGGGTCCTACTTACCAAATCCAAAACTAACCCACAAAAGAAATGGGGGGAAAGGCAATATTTTTTTAACTTTCAAAAAATAGCAACCCATAGAATCCTGGGGGTGGGGGGGTGGGGTTAATCACTCACTTGCCCATTTCTTTTGTGGGTTGGGAGGCAGGTAGCCCCCAATTCAGCATGGATCACTTCACATGCAAATCAAATTGTACACCCCTATTCTCCTATCCCCCAAATCCCTGTTGCTTTCATCCCCTGAGAATTGCTTTCCCATCCAGTCTTGCCTCCTCTCTCCATTAAGAGAACAGATCCCCTGCCTCTGGCCACATAAGACGGAGGATGTGTGTGCAGCTGCCATGGTCCCTAGCCCACGATGTTCAGCAATACCCAACAGCGCTCTCCAAGGCCTGGGGCAGTGCTCTTTCCCAACTTGAGGTCTGTTTGCAATGCATGAAGATCCTCCCTCTACATGCATTCTGCCTATGGGAAGCCTCTCTCAACCAAGAGAGGATGCAACCAGGATGCATTTCCATACTCAGCACAGTCCTGGGCACCAGTTAAAACACACACCTGTTCAATTCCCCTCCATTAGGATTTAACAAGTAACAGAACCCATTCAAAAATGACACTGAATCATTTCCATTTTCCTTTCCCCACACTTTGGCCTAAATGGATTATTGCAAAAAAGCTACCAACTGCTTTTATATTCGATATAAAAAATCTTTAATGTGTGTCCTTTTGCAGAACACTCCCCTGGGGGATGCCAGTTGCTCTCTCCTCCAAATTTCAGAGGCCAGCTCCCGACCCAGAGAAAGCCCCCTGCCTGTTAGAGTTAAAGGGCACTCCCCTCCTCTTTTTGAACTGAAACGAAGTACTTCAAATAGGCCTTTCGACACCTTCCCTCTCAGTGACTTTTGCCTTCCCCTTCCCTCCTGTTATGAATGGTCACGTCTACTGGCAACATTTTGATTGTAATTTCCTCGGGGCAGGGAACTGTCTCTTGCCTGTGCCACTTTGTAAGGGGCCATGATGATTCCAGGCAAGAATTAACTAAATGAAAATACTAGGGAAAGGTATAACCTCTTTGGATAGAAGGTAGAACAAATTGAAAAGGGAAGGTGTGGTAGAAGGTAAGATAGAGGAAAGCAAGGAAACTGTGACCCAAGAGGGGACCCCGGGCACAATCCACCCAAATGAATTGCCACTGACTCCTACTGGATGGCATCATTTCCTACCTGCCATGATGACAGGAAACATCCTAAGAAGTCGACTGGACAACAAGAAGAAGACAACTAGATAATCTCTCCAGTGAGAGCAGACACACATCCACACTCCTCACTGCTGGAGAGTCAGTTAGGGAGTGGACAACTGAAGCGCGATGATGAAACATTGTTCATTGCGGTCCCTATGGCAACCTGCAGGTGGTGGGCTGGGGCCAGAAGAATGTCAGAAGCAGAATGTGATGATGGGCGATGATGTCATGGCGGAAGGCAGCAGACCAGGGACCACTATGAGGAGCTGAGAGGGAGTGAAGGAAAGCTCAGTTCGCCCAGCCTGGTAGACAATGCATCTTCACACAGGCTCTCTGCAGACATTAAACCATCCATCAAATCATCAGTCTTCTTCTGCTGGCCTTTGAGAAGGGGAATCCAGACCCAAGATCTGGAAAGTCCATGCACAATCTACATGGCCATTTGAAGTATCTGGGTTGTGGAACGTTCTCCCCCATGTATATAAGACTATTACATTCCTTGGAGGCATTTATGAAAGCCTTGAAGACCCATCTTTTTAGCCTGGCTCTTGATATCTAGTTTTAATTTTAGTTTTAATTTCCCCTGATTTTAATTGTTTTACTATATGTTTGTAATTTTAATGTAAACCGCTGTGAGCCGGTATAGGATGGATGTTATATAAATTACCACTTTAGGAAGGGTGGTAAATGGAGGATAGATAGATAGATAGATAGATAGATAGATAGATAGATAGATAGATAGATAGATAGACAGACAGACCCCTTTGGGGATATTATGGAAGCCCAGCATGCCATGCTCTCAGGTTTCCTATTTGGCACCCTCAGATTGCATTTGTGGGAGATAATCCCTGAGGGATGGAAGGCTCAGGGTCTCACAGGATCAAGGAGCCTGTGGTCCTCTTCCCATTGCACCTGGAAGCTTTTTATTCCTGTGTTTTTATTCCTCTGTGGGAGGTATGTAGTGAGAGGGCAGCCATAAGAGAAAGTGGCCAAGTACCTTTGCGAAGAGACTCTGAATCAGAATGTCCTGGGTGCAGATCTTAACCTTCCTCTGGAAAGGCCCTTAAGAAGCCACTTTCTTATCTGCAGCCCCCACCCACAATACAGGGGCTCATATAACCAACTGACATGGCAGGCTTGTTCTAAGCACTTCGCCTGTAATGTATCTCTCACCTTTCTTCAGTGTTGGAACTCTGTCCTGGGTTCCTCAAGCCCTCTGCCAGCAGACAGACAGGCCCAGCTTCAGTCAGGCCCTGACTTAAGGAGCCTGCCTGTCTTCTGTCTTCTTCACACCATCGTTCTTCACCTTTCTTGACATCTCATTGTAGCATTTCTGTGTCTCAAGTTGCAGGTGAGGGCTCATATGATGGCTGCTGGCTCCTCCATGCTAGCAACATTCCCTCCACACCACCCTAAAAACATTTCTAATGGAGAAACATCCTAGCCTAGCATCAACCCTGACGGGCAAGTGTTCTATCTGACTATTGAATCCAATTGGATGAATCAGAGTTGATGTCTTTAGGCTTGAATGGCATTGCAGGTCAGGATAAGACTTGGGGCTTCAGGTGGTTCCTTGTTTCTCTGGAAAGTATACTAGGAAAGTATCTCCCAAAGTGTATTTAAGGTTTTCAAGGTCTCCTTTGCAAAAGGGAAATCATTTGGATTGATGCTTTAAGATTCATAAGAACATAAGAACAGCCCTGCTGGACCAGGCCCAAGGCCCATCTAGTCCAACATCCTGTTTCACATAGTGGCCCACCAGATGCCACTGGGAGCCTACAGGCAAGAGCTGAGGGCATGCACTCACTCCTGCTGTTACTCCCCTGCAACTGGTATTCAGAGGCATCCTGCCTCTGAGGCTGGAGGTGGCCTATAGCCCTCCTACTAGTAGCCAATGATAGACCTCTCCTCCATGAAGTTATCCAAATCCCTCTTAAAGCCATCCAGGTTGTTGGCTGTCACCACATCTTGCTGCAGAGAATTCCACAAGTTGATTATATGTTATGTGAAAGAGTACTTCCAGTTGTGGCTCCTAAATTCCTTGGCAATTAATTTCATGGGATGACCCCTGGTTCTAGTGTTAAGTGAGAGGGAGAAAAAATCTCTCTCTATCCACTTTCTCCACACCATGCATGATTTTATAGACCTCTATCATGTCTCCCTGCAGTCGTCTTTTTTCTAAACTAAACAGCCCCAGGTGTTGTAGCCTTGCCTCATAAGAAAGGTGCTCTAGGCCCCTGATCATCTTGGTTGCCCTCTTCTGCACCTTTTCCAGTTCTACAATGTCCTTCTTTAGATGTGGTGACCAGAATTGAACGCAAGTGGTAGAAGATGAGAGTGGATTCATTGTTTATCCTTGAAAATGAATCCACTCTAATTTGCTACCAGAGAATCTACACTCCGAACACTTCAGAAACAACAAAACCCAGTACCCCATGGGCTTGTGGGTATGGGGGTGGTTGGCACCCTATGTGCACTACACCACCACTCTCTCTGGGCCATCCCGGTGCCCCCCAAGTGGAGTTATGGGGCTGCTGAAATCCCAATTATTCCCTATGGGGGGAAGCTTAAAGATGTGCAAACTTCAGAAATCCTTTAAAAATCACCCCTTTGCCCAATTCCTTTGAAATCTGGATGGAAGCATGCACTCATTAGGGCACTACTGCCTGACCCACTTTTCTTCCCCCAGAACCCTCTTTTTCCTTACACCCATTGGGAACTACCACCCTCCAAGCCCCACTCTGGTCCACCCCGGTCCCCCCCCCCCACATGGAGCTATAAGGTTTGGGTGATAGCTTCCACCCATTGGGCACTACCACCCCCACTCTTTTGGCTCCAGGACCCCTTTTTAAAAATCCAAATCAATTCAGATTGAGATTCATATTCAGAAAATGAGGGTACAAATAGAATCTGGGGTGATTCGTACCCAATTTTGGGTCCGATTTGGACCCAAAACAAATAGGGGGTGTTTCAATTTGGGTACAAATCAAAATGAAAAAATCAATTTGTGCACTTCCCTAATAGCCACCTCTGATGGCACAGCAGGATATTATTCTGCAGTAATTGGATCACTCTATTATGCCTGATCCAAAAACGCATCAGAATTACTCCCCCTTCCGCACTGCCCAACAAAGACTGGTTCTTTTTAGACTATGAGCCCCTTGGAGACAAGAAATCATCTTATTAGTATTTTTCTATGTAATTGATAAGTTTTTTGTTGAAAAGTGGTATATAAATAATAGTAGTAGTAATAGACTGGAAGAAGGCAATACTAGAGACCTTAAATAATGTATTCCTTGGGGAGAACAGGCACTTCTCTCATTGTAGGCTTGGCACACAGTTTGAGAAACCTTTCCATCCCTTCAGCTTCACAAAACAGGACATTAAACTACTGGTGGTGTGGGGGTTTAATTAATTAATTAAATAATTAATTAATTAATTAATTAATTAATTAATATACGGCCTGATTTGAAAGGCTCTAGGTGGTTCACAGAAATAAATACAGTAAAAACAAAATAGCTATGAAAACAACAATTTAAAACAGTTGAAAACATGCAACAATTACTAAAAGCCAGGCTAAAAAAAATGTGTCTTGAGGGGTTTTTGTAAAGGCTGGTAAAGATGTTAAACCACAGATGTCTATAGGGAGATCATTCCACAACCCAGGAGCGACTACACAGAAGGCATGCCCCTGAATCACCGCCAGTTTTTATGATTGACAACAGGAAAGATACTAGCACATGCAAATGTTTAGGAATGGGGTGTAAGCTTCTAGCATCTTTAACTGTGTCCCAGTACTGTAGCTCCAAAAGTGTTGGATGACTGTATTGATGCAGAACAAAATGTATCCTCCTATCAGTAGTGAAGAAAAATGTATTTATGTACACTTATACCAAATCTTGATTTATCATCACTGATCATGCTGACCACAGTGAACAGACGTACTAGGTGATAGCACCAGAAGGCATAAAATCATTTTTCTTCATTAATGAGACAGTTTGTTAAGGATGCTTACCCTCAGAGGATTAACACCTCTTATGCCATTGCCACATAAACTCAAATACAAAGCTCTAGCCATCTTTAATGTTAGATGGCAACTAGGGCTCTACTTTTTGGTGGTAACCACTATTTAAACAGGTCCATATTTTGATCTGAAGCGGGGGAAATAAGGCTAAATTGTAGATCATGCTTGGGGATGTGTATGCAAACTTATTTCCCTGTGTCTATACAGGATATTATAAAGGCTTATGAGATTTGCTGAAGCCAATCAGAAAAGGAGAAAAACCATTGTAGCCAATGAGTGTGCATTGGTACACATCCAGCCCTGTTGTTTCATGCAATAAAAAAAGTCCCTATCCATCAGTATTTCTCTGCCTTCCTTCTCTCAGGCACTGTTGCCAGAACCTGAGGTTCTGTTCATGTGAAATAGGGACTGTAACCCAGAATTTGGCTTTTAAAAAGCCAAATCCGGCGGGTGCCAGAGAGGGACAGATACATTAGGGTTGCCAACTGTCCTGCACTGTGTGGGATGTCCCAACTTTCAGTGGGGAAATGCTCATCTCGTTTGGGACGCAATTCCTTCCACGTTATAACCTTAATTTTTAAAAAAACCAAAAAACACACCTTTTAAAGCCACCACTGAGCAGCAGCAGAGCACGATGGCAGCAAGAGTTCTCCCAAACTATGAAATGAATGGTTCATGGACCTCTGGACCTTCGATATTGTGCAGTCACTACTGCACAGCCAGTTCAGGAATGAGGTCACGTTCAACTGGATTTCCTGGCAGATGGCAAAGAGGCGATTCTAATGCACTGGTGCCCAATGGCCATTTGAAGGGTAATGCAAAGCAATGGTTACTTGAATGATGCTGCAGAGCAAACAGAGCCCTCCACCCCTCACTCCAGCTTGACCATTCCCTCCTCCCAACTCTGCCCTGGTAGATGGCTCTCCTCCTCACAGCATCTGAAGCACTGGTGCTTGCATAGAATGAGTCAGAAGTACTTCACACTTCACATTTCTTCACACTTGCCCACCAAATAAAACCTGAAGAATACATCCCCACTGTGCCCCCTTTCTGTGCTCCCAGAAACACCCACCATCTGGCTGCCAAGGAGAAGTGTGTTGCCCCAGGGTGCATTGGCACATCATGTACCCTGCATCACGGCAACATCGCACATTAAGGCCTTGGGCTGATTGCACATTTGCCAAGTGGCATGTTTGTGAGCTTTAGCAGGCCAGTTGCACAGCACATTGCAGAAGCGCTGTGGAAGGCAGGAGGGGCATGAGTGTGAGAGGAAGCAGCGCACATTGAAAAACAACATTGTGGATGCTCCCATTCTAATAATGGGAAGACACAGGGGCTGGGGGTGATAGAGATATGATGTGCTCTATGATTTTTGCTAGAAAGGCTCCATGTCCGTCCCCCCCATGAGGCAACGTGGTGATTGATTGCCAGATAACCTCTCCTGATCACCATCTCCGTCTAACATTCTTTTCATGGCAGGGAGCACCCGAGTCCCAAAACACGCAGTGGAAAATGGGTATGTGCCAATGTGCTTCTTTTCCTTTAAGTGCTATGACTGGAGGGATGCAGCGCCCCTGTTGCTAAGCAGTGGTGGGAGGGGGAAGAGGACTCTCTGAGTTGGCCCCTTGATGGTAGTGGGAGGAGCTTTAGTATGAAACCCAGCTTACAGTGGGGGCAGAATTCGGATGACACAATGGCACCTTCAAAACTGGGGTTTCAGAAGCGAAACTCACTAGACACCGGAGCTTCAAATTACAATTTGAAGTCGAAAACCTTGGGTCAATTGGGTGACGAAACTGCAATTTCACATATTCAGACAGTCATGAAATTGAACCTCTGGTTCATACAGCTACGGTTTGGCATTATGTCTGAAGGCAGCCTGGGTGAGCGCCAAGAGGCAGCATATGCATCAGCTTCTCTGCTCATTTTGCAGTGCACTGCAGTTTCCATGTAAAAGGTATGTTTTCCCCACCCCTTTAAGTTCCTTTTCGGTCCCCAATCTGTGCTGGAAAATGTGGCAATTGCTTTAGAGAGGGATTTAGCTACAGAAAGCAAGCATACTACAGAAAGGCTAGTATAAGATCTTTCTTCCAGACAGCTACAGTAGTTTTATATGTGGACGGAGTTTTTGAATTATTCACTGATACAAGCCCTTGCCTGCATTCTGAAGTGGTACAGCCCAGACACAGGTCTACCACCTCACTGAGAGCAAGTCCAAAGAGAGATGCTTAATGTTTGAGAGTTGTTTGTATTTCTATTTTTGCATCTTTGGGTGGTGTTCAGGCCCTGAAGCCATGGGGACCATATAATTACCTAGATAAATAGATAGATCCCTTCCTGCTGTCTAGCCGAGGATTTTTCTTCTTACTGATGGTTGCTATGCATGCTCTTTTTTGAATTTTTCCCACCCTCTAGATGACTAGACTAACAGTTAAATAAGTTGGAAACAACTGAGGAATTTTGTTACTGTTTGCATAGTAATGTGGCTTCTTTTAAAAGAGGGTTGGCAATATCTGCTCTCTTTTCCTCTGAAGCAGGACCACTCTTGGGGATCGACCAAGGCCCTCTCAGGCACTGGCTAAGGGCCCAGAACCATCAAAGGACCCCTAGTCAACCCCTGAGTCCCAGGTCAAAAAAGATCATGACCATCAAGGAATGCTCCAAGCTCTTGCTGCTACCACCAAACTAACTGTTCCTCAAACCCCAGTAGGGCTCACTTTATCGGCAGCATCAGTGGCAGCTTGGAGCATTCTTTGGCAGCTTTGCTGGCAGCCGCCATCTTCCTTTCTGAGAATGCAATACCCCTTCCAGGCTATTATGGGCACAAAATTCTAACACCTCAGAGATGAAATGATGCTTCCCTTTATTTGGAAATCTAGTCTGAGACCATTTGTTTTTAGAAATGAATGCTGAGACAGGCAATTCACATTCAAGAGAGGGGGTGCAGCTTATGAGACTAGCTGTTTCTTGGGGGCTGAGGTGCAAAGAGGAAAGAAGTTTGTGTATTTTGAGGTGCAGGCCATTTGGAGGAAGGGTGCAGTATTACATATTACATCCTTACACTACTGGGAAGTTCTTCAGGAGTGCAATACAAGAGGGAGAGGGAGAATAATTAGCAGTGCTATATTATAGCACTGTATGCTCTTTCACCTAGTGTCCTAGGCTAGGTCTGCCTAGTGGATGGGCCAGCCCTGGCTGAGGGCTTCACAAACTTGGCAACAGCACTGAAATGATACATGATTTCTCTTCCTCGCTCTCTCTTTTTTGAGGTCAGGAATATACGGCAAAAGTGAAACCAAATTTAAGCGGAAACTGCTATTATTTCAGTTACTTGATCCAGAGTATTAATTCACTTCAAAAAGCTATAGAAAAAATCTGTTTCTCTCACCTAGACATCTATATAAGTCTTCTGTTCATATGTGAAGAGTTCAGGAAAAGTCTCTGCTTTTTACCACCAGAAAAAGCCATTTTTCATAAATTGTTAGTCATTATGAGAGGTGAGGTGTGTGTACAGGAAGGGCCTGTATCTTGTCTTGTGCTGAGAGTCACCCATTGTATCTCTCTCATTGGGCTGGTTCACTTGACATGGCCCCAACACGCAAAGAGGGCAACAGCATTCCATGAGTGTGCCCACCCTGGTGTCATTTGAAGGATGTCTCAACAATGCATCAGGACATCCTTCAGATTATGTCAGGGTGGGCGTGTTCATGGTGCACCACACCCTTTTCACAAGTTAGGCTGGTGCTCAAGTGAACTGGCTGATCAGCTCCCTGTTGGTGGACAGGGTGAGAGAGTCCTACACAACTGTCCCTGCCTGCATGATTGGACTGTTTACACCCAAGTACCTAGTCATATGGAACTGCAAGATGAGGAAGGAGCTGCTGTACTACTGGTTGAATATGTGCCTCCTTCATTTACACGTGTATCAGAAGCAGGCAACAGAATCCTGAGGTGGTCAAGTGGATTGTACCTCTTCAGGCTGCAGCTGAAGGATTTCAAATAATTGATCATGTAAATCTTTAAATGCGGGGAAAGAAACGGATCTCTAGTGAGCCATTTTTGGAAGGGCGGAATATAAATCAAATAAATAAATAAATTAAATAGGGCAGAGCTGCTTTTTCAGGGCTGCTTTTGGACTACAGCTCCAAGCAACTCTAACCACAGACCACAGTGGCCAAAAGTCAGGGATGATGGGAGTTTTAGGACAACATTTGCAGAAAGGCTGAAGTTGAGTAGAGAGAGAGAGGGGGGTAGGGGGCGGGGTTCTATCTCAGGTTAGCCTCCTTTCTTCTGTGCTAGTTTTTTTTATTTGCAGGGGTTTAAAAAAAACAATTATTAATGCAAGGGAGCATTCTAAACATGACCTTTCCACCCATGATCTGAAATGGTACAGGCCATACAGGCCATTCAACCAACTCAGAACCCTACCACGTAATTGCCTCCTCATTCTGCAGCATGAACAGACCAGGCCTGAGAGAGGCCTTGCTGTGATGCTTCAGTGTGATGGAATCTTGGGAAATGGTGTGTGTGTATCTATATTAACATGCCAGCTACCTCTGCCTCTAGGGTCCTTCCCATGCTTCTTCATGTCCACTGTAGATTGTGAAATACCAGAAAAGACATTTTAGCCCGTTCAATATCCAGAATTTTTTCTCTTTGGGAGACGTGTGAATACAGATGGCCAATGTCACATAGTAAATGTGAGGGGAAGTTTGCTCATTTCTCAAATCTGTACAGCAATTCTACAACAAACACAACAATTTATATATTCCTTTTCAACAAAGGTTTCCAAAGCGGTTTACATAGAGAAATAATAAATAAGATGGATCTTATTTATCTAAATAAATAAATAACCCCTGCTAACTTGGCAAAGAGAGACCTTTTAATGTGGTGATTCTCTTTATTTAGCAGGGGGAGAGTAACTGGCCCTATCCACCCCCAGCACAGTACCTCCAGTGACTGTTGCTGGTGTCTATCTTATGTTTCTTTTAGATTGTGAGCCCTTTGGGGATGGGGATCCATCTTATTTATGTATTACTTCTCTGTGTAAACCACCCTGAGCCATTTTTGGAAGGGCGGTATAGAAATCAAATAAATAAATAAATAAATAAATAAATAAATAAATAAATAAATAAATAAATAAATTACTTAATAATACTTAATAATAATAAAATAAATATAGACAACTATATAGCAATACAGATGACTGTGGCTGATTTTGAATAATTCAGTAGTTGCTATTCTACCCCTAGTTAAAAAAACCTTGTGGTGGATGTCTTTTCATTCTCTGGAAGGCCCTTGGAATGAAATTATTTTTGATATATGCTGTGTCACCTCCCCCATCTCTTCAAGCACAATGCCGCTTTTAAATGGAAACAGTTCTTCATACTCAACTAGGCTCCACCAGGGCCATTCCCAGATGGCAAATTTACTTTGCTTCACTGCAGGAATTGTGTGTGTGTGTGTGTGTGTGTGTGGTGCGTTTGCACATTGGGGGTGATTTATCTTGAAGTTTCTGTGGGATATTGAGGTGCACTCCACACACAATTTGGGTTTTCCCCTGCACATTGGACCTTAGCCCAAATTATTCCCATGCTAAAAAGTTCCACTTTTTACAGTGGCTACTTGCGATACTTCGAAGTACCCTGACGTTTCTTCTGAGAAAAGTGGAGGTGATAGAAAAGTGATAGAGCAACGTTCCTTAAAGCCTCCCTTTTTCATTTTTAAAAACATTTGCTTGGTAATCTTGCGGAACATCATTCTATGCACCCGCATGGCGCATTTTGTTTTCCTCTTTTAATAAAAACCCTCTAGAAAGCTTTGAAAAGCCTCTTGCCTTGGTTTGACTTCCAGTGGTATTTTATGGTAAACATAAGAACATAGGGAGGCTTTTCTTAAAGCCTCACTTTTTGCTTTAAAAAGAACACCATTGGCTTGGTGATCTTGTGGAACAGCATATGCACCCACCTACATGGGGCAGGTGCATACAATGTTCCACAAGATCATCAAGCAAATCCCCCCACCCCAAAAGGCAAGGTTAAGGAAAGCCTCACTATGTTCTTATGTTCACCATAAAGTACCACTGGGAATGGTACTACTCTGGAAATGATTCCACCCCTACATGGACTTGAACAATACACGGTATGAACTGTGAACCAAAAGTCTGGAAGAAACGCATCAGGAACTCTATTAAAGCAGCTCTGCATGATCAGCCCCTGGGTTTCTTTGAGTTATCTTTATGGCACTTATATACAGCTAATATATTTACTTTCTAAATCACTCTACTTTACTCCTCTTAATTCTGCGGTTAAGCCCACCACCTTGGAAAGGCCCAGGAACTGAATAAGCAAGTGGTGAGAAATCAAGTGGTGCCTGTTGTCTCACAGTAAGCCAATCTACGGGCAGCATGCAGGCCAGGTGGTTTTTCTCCCAAATGATGTTGCAAATTGGTGACCAAGTACTGAATGCTAACATCAGGGAATGACCATGCATTTGATGGATTTGTTAGGTGTTGTATGACTAGATACTTCATGAACTCTCTTGAAGTGCCATTCAAATTCTATCTCCATGTGGTTTTGTTTTGTAAACACAGGAGAAAAAAAACAATCCCTCTGTGATGTTTGTGACTAACCCATTCCCTGATCCAAGCCAGTATTTTAGAAAGCTTTGGTTTATTCAAGGCTAGTCATTCTATGACTTAACCTGGACTGGAAGGACAAGAGAAGTTCTTGAAGGAATGATAGCAGTGTAATTATTGCTCTATGCAGAGAGAAAAATAGAACATCAAACCTTGCATGTGTAAAGACTATTCTGCATCCTGAGTCTAAATCCGAAGGGTCCCTGGACCTCTACCACAGCCACTGGCGGAGGGAGGCCAGTGGCGGCCCATGTCCGGCCGCGGTGGTGGCCCCTCTTGCCCTGTCCCCTGAGTCGGATGTCAGACACTGGTGGTTAGCCACACTTCCACGTCTGATGTCAGGCACGGGAGGCATGGTCTAGCTCCCCAATGGGGATGCATTTGCAGCACTGGCCATTTAACTCTTGAACAGGGCCGTGAGGCCCCACTGGGGAGCTAAACCATGCTCCCCACATCTGACATCAGACGTGGGGGGGGCGTGTCTGGGCTGCGAGGCGCAGCTCCTGAGGGGCGGCGGCCCAGGTTCTTTGAATCTGGTCGCCCAATAGTGGCTACGCCCCTGACGACAGCTTCTTCTCTGCCTGAGCTTTTAGTCCAAGGGCCACTTCACCCTGAATGCTAATGAAGTGTGTAATGTTTTTGGTTAATCCATTCCTTGATCCAGGCCAGCTTTTGAATGGAGCTTTACTTACTTTTATTCTAGTCCTGGAGTAGAGGCAGGGCTACCAAAGAGCAGCAAGGGCACTAAAGGCCGTCTGCATTTGCCTCTCAGTACATTATATCTCTCTCTCTCATTAAACTGTTAATATTCCTAATCCAACTCCACTGTCTTGCCCTTGCATACTACAACTCTTTCCCTTGGATTCTACAAAGTGGTGCTATGGGTGAAGTACTGGAAGAGGTCAGGTCCTATTTATGTCCCTTGCAGCAAACACATACAATGTGAAGGAGGGGGTGGGGATCTTTAAAGATGCAGTCAACCCAGAACAGGAAGTTGTAGGGATTCAGAAGTGCCTGATATGTGTCCCTGAGGGTTTAGGGATACACATATTGCCTTCACTCTTCATGTGCTTACTGCATAAAATCCCAGCGGAATTGGAATGTCATATACAAGGTATGAAGCAGCAGCTCTCAAATGAAAACCTTAAATCAGCATTTGCCTTCCATAATTTGTGCACTGTGGCTTGTGTTTGCAGTTGTGAATGTATGCAATATCACTTTCATCTGTGTCTGAAGTGCTTGGATGTTGTTCAAATAAGGGGCTTTTCTGCAAAAGTTGTAACTTAGGTTCTTTATTCCTGGGAAGGGTACATTAGCCACTTGCAATTTATTTATTTTTACTATTTCCCCAACCTAGTACTATTTTCATCCTTTTAAACTTATGTTAACATGCCAGCATTTAGCTGACCCAAGGGCACATGTCTGGCCTGCTCCCAGGATAGATCACACATCCATCTCTGCCAGCCAGGAAGTGGTGAATGAACATAAGGATTAAGGTAGGACCACTAATAAACACTAGGAGCATATTTGTTAATCAACAGGAAATTACTGGTATGATATATAGCTGGAATGAGGGAATGAGGCACAAGCTCTCTGGCTTTTAAACTGTGACAGGTTAAGAAAGCAGGGCAAGAGTAATATGAAAAGGACATTGATTTGCAGCCCCATGGTTTTAACCAGGAGACCTACCTAACTGGAGCAAAAAAATTAAAAAAAAAAATGGGGGGGGGCATGCACATCAAATTCCAGGAATGCAGTCTGAAGCCTCAAGCACTGGAAAAAGTGCCAACCATAAAGAGTACCTCCTTAAGCTGAGCCCATTCATTTGAACACACAGAGGCCATTTAATAAATGCTAAACTTTTCTTAGCGGCTGTGTTGCAAAAGCCCCAAAATAAATGCGACTTGCTATTTAAACCCTACATATGTAGTTCATGTTTATTTAAAGCTACCGTTCCCAGGCCGGTAAGGCAGGAATGGTAGGGAAATGGATTAATTACCTTTGGCGGCTCTTGTGTAAAATGCATCTGTTGACACATGCAAATTATGGACACTGTAGCATATTTTAGTGTAGAACATGTATATTAATATTCTGTAAGTGATAAAGTGGTAACCTTTTCTGAAATGAAAGGTAGGGAGACGGGGGGGGGGGACCCGTGGGCTCCAAAAGATCCCTTTTATCATGAATACAGGGTGTATATTGTTGATAATATTTTACTACGAGAAACAAGCAGTCTTGGTTTTTGTATGACTCAGTGAATCGGTTTGTAGACTATTCAGTGAAATAAGTAGTATTGAGAGAGAGATAAATCCCATACAAATTCACATTCAGGGCAGATAAAGAATTCTCTGCCACAGGATACTGTGGTGGCTAGTTTAGATGGCATTAACAGAGGATGTTACCATGCTTGCTCACACATGTGCACCTATGCTTTTGGAGCACGTGGAGGAATTCACTCAAAACCGAATTTGCAAGCATGAATGATAAGAGGAACACAGCAGGGACGTAGCAGCCACTGAGCGAAGGGGTTCAAAGAACCCGGGTCACCATGTCCCCGGGACAGCGCCTGGTGTCCCAGGCACACCCCTGTGTCTAACATCAGGTGCAGGGGAGTGGTCACGTTAGCAAAAGGGGCTGCATGCCCCATTTGGAAGTAAAATTCCATCAGTGCTGCATTTGCAGCATGGCCAGGATGGCTTCTCCCTGCATGCAAAGGCAGGGGGAGGCATTCCCAGCCATCTGCCAAGCCATCTGCCAAGCTAGGAGAGGAAAGCTGGTCTTGTGGTAGCAAGCATGACTTGTCCCCATAGTTAAGCAGGGTCTGCCCTGGTTGCATCTGAATGGGAGACTTGATGTGTGAGCACTGCAAGATATTCCCCTCGGGGATGAAGCCGCTCTGGGAAGAGCAGAAGGTTTCAAGTTCCCTCCCTGGCTTCTCCAAGATAGGGCTGAGAGAGATTCCTGCCTGTAACCTTGGAGAAGCCGCTGCCAGTCTGTGAAGACAATACTGAGCTAGATAGACCAATGGTCTGACTCAGTATATGGCAGTTTCCTATGTTCCTATGTACTGAAGCTTTCACTCCCTCTGTCTCCTATTTTTCATGTGGAGCGCAACTGGTCCTATCCAACCCCAGCACTGTTGGAAATTCTCTGTGGTAAGATAATCCCTTTCTCATTATAGCAGATTGCACAGAGGCACAACACAGCGGATTTAGTTAGGCATGCGTGTATGCTGAGAGTAAAGTAACTTGGAGCCAATTCATAGTTTCAAATCAATATATAAGGCATTTATTAAGGAACTCCATTCTAGATAGGAAAGTGAGGAGTTAGGATCTCTAATCTATCTATCTAGCTGGATGCAGATGGATTCTGCATCTTCTCTGCACATATGGTGCAGGGAGAGAGGCTTGCCATGATGCAAGGTAGAAGGGCAGGTAGGAAAGAGAGAGAGAAAAGGAAGTTAGTCCCTGAGATTAGCAATCTACATATCAAAGGGATAGGATCAGAGCAGTGGAGAAGTGATGACCAATGTCTTGACCCTCTAGCCCTCTGACTTACTAGTCTGTCCTCCACTGTCTGAGACAAAGAGACAGTGCAAAGTCCTTTAACTTCCAACACCCCCTCTCAATGTCTCGTGACTCAGCTCACAAGATTCATTTTCTCTCTCAGCTTTTCAAAGCAGGGTCTTGGTAGTGGCTTAGTGAGTATGTCTTCAAGCATTTCATTTGTCGGGCAATACATCAGCTTGATTTGTCCATCTTTTTGCAGACTTCTCACTACATGGTACTTCACATCAATATGTTTGGTACTCCTCTTTACATCTTCTTGTCTGGAGAGTTGAATGCAGCTTTGGTTGTCTTCATACACTGGTATGGGCTGTGGTACATCTGTACCTAGGTCCTTCAGTAGTTGATACAGCCATTGCATCTCATGACAGCCCCGTGCAGCTGATACATATTTCTCTTCAGTGGTTGATGATGCTACTATGTCTTGCTTTGTGCTTGACCAGCTTATGGCTCCATCTCCATAGAAAATTATGTAACCGCTGGTGGATTTCCTTTCTGTTAGATCTCCACCCCAGTCTGCATCTACGTATGCTTCTAGTTTTGGTCGACTGTTAGCTGGCAGCTTGAGCTTAAAGTGTGCAGTACCCTTTAGGTACCTAACAAGTCTCTTAATTGCATTCCAGTCCTTGACTGTTGGTGATGCAGTCTTTCTGCAAAGTAAGCCAACTGCTGTGCTAATATCTGGCCTAGTGAGTGTACTAATGTATAAAAGCTTACCCAATGCTTCATGATATCTATGGTTGTCAGATAGTGGCTCAGTTTGATCTTCTTGCTTTATGTAGTTCACTTCCATTGTAGTTGGTGTAGGATTCACATTTTCCAGTCTGAGCAGGTTTATCAAGTCTTTAATTTTCTGTTCTTGGTTGATCAGGAAACTTCCATCTTTCTCTCTTTGTACTTGAATGCCCAAGTAGTGTGCAATGTTGCCAAGTCGCTTGACTTCCACATCTCTGTTCAGATGATGCATTATTTCCTTACAGTCATCTGGATTTTCATAGGCAAGAATCAAATCATCAACATACGCCAAAATATAAGTCCACTTGCCATCTATGCACCTCGTGTATAGACAGGGATCTGTGTTGCTTCTTTTGAAGTTTGCTTGAAGTAGCATATCATTTGGTTTTATGTTCCATGCTCTGGCAGCCTGTTTTAAACCATAAATGCTCTTTTGCAGTTTGTATACATAGTCCTCTTTGCCTTTCTCTAAGAAACCTGGTGGTTGTTGCATGTAAATATCCTCTTCTAGTTCGCCATACAAGAATGCAGTTTTCACGTCTAGGTGTTCAACATGCATTCCTTTGCAAGCAGCAATACTTAACAGAGTCCTTACTGTGGTATGTTTAACCACTGGTGCAAAGGTTTCATCATAATCTTCTCCATATTTCTGTGAATATCCTTTTGCTACTAATCTGGCTTTGTAGTGCTGAATCTCACCATCAGCATCATGTTTGCATTTGAAAACCCATTTGCAGCCTATAACTTTCCTTCCTTGAGGTAACTTAGTAAGAGTCCAGGTTTTATTTTTCTGTAGAGCCTCAAGCTCTTCAATTGTAGCTTGTTTCCACTTCTGGGCTTCTGGTTGTGGTAGCTGGGATATTTCCTCCCATGATGAAGGTTCTGGTTGTTCCGCCATTCTTGCGAGGTAGGACAGTCTCAGAGCTGGAACACCTCTGTTTGAGTGCATTGATCGCCTCCCCTCACCCTCTGTGGTCTCTCCTATTACCTCGGGTGCGTCTGGTGGATCTCTGGGGGTCTCTGTGTCGAGTGTTCTGGATCTGCTGTCTCCTCCTCCTCAATTCCTCTGAGATCAGGAAGCATAATCCAGTCATCAGGGTGCTTGGTCTGGTTGCTTGCTTCGGTGTAGGCCCCCTCTGAAGGTGTAGCTCTTTCATTCTCATCAAAATACACTGCTCTGCTTATGGTTATCCTGTTGGTGTCAGGATCCAGAATTCTGTAGCCTTTGGACTGTGCTGAGTAGCCTACAAAAATCCCTTTTGTGGCCCTAGCCCCTAACTTAGTCCTTTTTTCCTTTGGGATGTATGAGTAAGCCGTGCTTCCAAAGACACGCAGATGCGTCATGGACGGCTTATGACCATGCCAAAGTTCATATGGTGTTGTTCCTATCGGCTTTGTGTGCATTCTGTTTTGTATGTATGTAGCAGTCATGATGCCTTCTCCCCAGAATTTCTGTGAGAGGTGTGAGAGGAGAGCAAGCATGCACCTTACCATATCCAGTAGAGTTCTGTTCTTTCTTTCTGAGATTCCATTTTGGGACGGGCAGTAAGCTACCATGGTTTGATGCACGATTCCATGTTCTCTCAGGAACTGCTGTGTGGAGTTGGACACATATTCTCCTCCATTGTCTGTGCGTAGGATCTTTGGCTTCCAGCCAAATTTGTTGCTTGCCATCGCCACATATTCTTGTAATTTCTCCATCGTCTGTGATTTCTCCTTTAGTAGAAATACACATGTGTATCGTGAGAAATCATCTGTTATTGTTAGAAAATATTTTTGATTACCTATGGTTGCTGGTAGTGGTCCAGATATATTGCTGTGGATCAGCTGCAGGGGTCTTCCCGTCTTCCTTTCACTCTGCTTAGGAAATGGCTTGTTAACTGCTTTGGACTCAAGACAACAAACACAGTTAGTTACAATGTCACATGGTACAAAATCAATGCCATTAGCTAATCCCTTTTCCTTCATGTTCTGGATTGACTCATAGCTCCTGTGTCCTAGGCGTCTATGCCATAGCTGCAAGAAGTTTTCATGCAGGCATGACTTAGCAAGGTTCACTTCATTAGGCTGGTATACCTCAGGTTTGGACTGGGCTGGTCTTTCTCTGTCTGTAGATTGCTCCTCCACACTGTAAAGACCTTTGGATTTAGAGCCTACAAGGCAATCTTCTCCATTCTGTGTAACAACACATTATCCATTTTTAATATACAGTTCACAGCCTTGTTTCTCTAGCTTGGATATTGAAATCAAGGAGCTTGAGAAGTCAGGGATATACAAAACATCTTTAAGAAAAAAATGGTTTAACAGATCCATCCAGCAATTTGCAATACAAAATTCCTCCGCCTTTCTTCTTGGCTTTAATTGTAGTATTATTGCCCAAATAAACAGTCTCTTCAGGAATATCAAACAGTTCAGTATAGAAACCCAGATTATTTGAAATATGCACAGAAGAACCAGAATCCAAATAAATGAACTTTTCATCGCTCTGCATCAAGTTAACATTAAAGTTCCTGTTCGAATACTTTTCTGTGTGCTTAAAATTCTGGTTCACATTTCTTTCAGTAAAATCAGTCCTTCTTGTCTGATTATTGGGACAGTTCGCCACCTTGTGGCCAAATTGATTACATAGAAAACATCTAAAGGCATTAGTCCCAGTTGGCCTCATTTCAGGAGCAGTCGCTCTGCTGGCGGTCATGTGACCTCTCTCTCTGGTCTGAGTTTCCTTGGCGGCAACGAAGCCAGATCTCTTTGTATGTAAATGTGGGGGCCCCATGTGGTTTCCTCTTGCAGCATTCCCTCCCCACCTTGGGTTTCCTCTGGAGTGATCAATTGTTGCTTTAAGATCAAAGTTACTTGCCAATTCACTTTCATAGTGAGAATACAAAACTTTTCTTCTATTTGCCTCAGAAGATAATGTTTGTCCTGCTTTCTCAAAGCTTAGATTGGTGTGGGTTTCCAATTGGCTGATTATACTGCTATAGCTTGGAGGCATGCTTAGGAACAGGGCTTCCAGCTTCTGACTCTCTGAAAATTGTTCCCCTGCCTCTTTAAATTGAAAAAAGAAATCTTCCAAAAATCCCACAAATGTAGCAAAACAGTCCCCAGCTTTATACTGAAGATCCTGCATTTTCTTTCTCAAGTTAAAGGTGTATGCCCACCCCTTCTTCATATGCAAGGAATCTAGCTTGCTTAGCATTTCCTTTGAGGTTCCAAGATCACATATGGTGTAAAGGTAATTTTTACTCACAGAAGCTGCGATCCAAGCTCCAGCTTTCGCATCTTTGCACAACCATTTTTCTTTGGAAGTTTTCTCAGCAGCTGTGGTTCCATCTGCAGGGGGGTCCTCCTCAGTAACTTTTTGGAGTCCTTCAAACTTTTTGGATTGCTTTCAGTGCAATCCTAAATCTGGTTTTCCATTCCAAATAATTGTCTGCATTCAGGATAGTCAGCCTGAGTTTTCCCTCTAGGTATGTAGCCATCGTCACTGGCTCCAAAATGCAGTTGCTATAGATTAGCAATTCAAAGTGTCCACGCTAGATCTCACTGGATCTCCTGGAACAAACCTAACTCTCTAGATGCAGTACACACAGCTCAAAATACTGGGCTCCCATAACCTGTTGGAAATTCTCTGTGGTGAGAGAATCCCTTTCTCATTATAGCAGAGTGCACAGAGGCACAACACAGTGGATTTAGTTAGGCATGCGTGTATGCTGAGAGTAAAGTAACTTGGAGCCAATTCATAGTTTCAAATCAATATATAAGGCATTTATTAAGGAACTCCATTCTAGATAGGAAAGTGAGGAGTTAGGATCTCTAATCTATCTATCTAGCTGGATGCAGATGGATTCTGCATCTTCTCTGCACATATGGTGCAGGGAGAGAGGCTTGCCATGATGCAAGGTAGAAGGGCAGGTAGGAAAGAGAGAGAGAAAAGGAAGTTAGTCCCTGAGATTAGCAATCTACATATCAAAGGGATAGGATCAGAGCAGTGGAGAAGTGATGACCAATGTCTTGACCCTCTAGCCCTCTGACTTACTAGTCTGTCCTCCACTGTCTGAGACAAAGAGACAGTGCAAAGTCCTTTAACTTCCAACAAGCACAGCATTCCTTCATTGACTGATCCGGGTGTTATCTAGTGTTTCTTTTTAGATTGTGAGCCCTTTGGGGACAGGGAAGCATCTTATTCTTTATTGTCCTTTGAAAACTACTGTGAAACCTTCTGTTGGAAAGCCCTATGTAAATGTTTGCAGTCATACAGAACAGCAAGCAAGTGGAAGACTGTGCAGGGCCCGCTGCACCAGCATGCCATTTATGGTTAAGAAGTAGGGTCCTTGGGAACTCTGCACCTAGACAGCAGACTGAGCAGGTGTACAGCTCACCTGGTCATCAGCTTCACAGTGGTGAGCTGTACCTATTCTCACATTATCCACTTTTTATCAAAATATGTATACACTATATAATACCAATATATACAAATTTTATGAAAAGTGGAGACTTCTTGAAGTGTGTGTGTGTGTGTGTGTGTGTGTGTGTGTGTGTGTAAAGCATCCTCTATTTCCACTTTTTTTTTGGTAATGGATATTGACCTTTTTCACCATCTGGACCTTGCAACCCTAAATGTTCTCCTTTTCAAGAGGAATACATATTAAACTTTAATAGGTAGATTAGTCTTAACCCATGATCTACAAACTTAAATGGGTAGTCAGCTAAAGTCAGTCAGTCATTTATTCAGCTAAAGCTCTAGTTGATTAATTAGGCTAACAACAGGGAAGCAACAGATGGAGGTAACTGAAATCCAGTGCCTGTCTAAGGCTTGTTCTTAATGAGGTGGACTGTAGCACTTCAGACTGCAGGTACAGTCTGAATGCCACTCTGTACAAAAATTCCCTTGACACTGAAAACTAGCATGTCAGGTAGAAGGGTTCTTGCCTGGTTTTCTCCCCTAAATGCTGGTTTTTCCATGTGCAGCCCCCCCCCGTAAGAAGTGTCATTAAGTCATTTGAGTAATCTTGAGTGCTACACTCAAATACATTACAGATTTCCCACCTCAATGTGAACTAGATCTCATAATGCTAGCTTTGTGGAGGAGAGGTCTATCATCGGCTACTACGGTAGTTGGAGGGCTATAAGCCACCTCTAGCCTCAAAGGCAGGCAGGATGCCTCTGAGTACCAGTTGCAGGGGAGTAACAGCAGGAGAGGGCACGCCCTCAACTCCTGCCTGTAGGCTTCCAGAGGCATCTGGTGGGCCACTGTGCGAAACAGGATGCTGGACTAGATGGGCCTTGGGCCTGATCCAGCAGGGCTGTTCTTATGTTCTTATATTAATGCCATGGTGAATGTCTGAATTTTTATTTATTTATTTTTGGAATGCCACTTTGAGAAGGGAGGAGTGGAGGGTCAGTATCTTGACAATATACTGCAATATATTGTGCTATCAAGTTCTTTCACCACAGACAGAGATGCTGCAGGTAAACTGATGGCCATGCAGTGTACTTATGCAGGTCCCATCTGCCTCCATGCAGGGATTATACATGCAGTTCCCTTGATGTCTGCCACTGCAGCTGTCCTTGGCCAGGCTGTCTCAACCACGCACATCATGTGACTGCATCTGCAGCCTGCACACAAAGGCACCAGTTCTCGCAACTGGCACCCCACTACAATCCTGGTCTCTTGAAGCCCTCCTTGTGGGCCACGGAAAATGTGAACTAGCCTCTGGCTTTAAAATATTTGTTAAATACACACAGTTGTACTGTTTGAGACAGTTGCAAGGATGTTCTAAGAGCTAAAAAGTGAAAAACAAACATCTGTATTACAATTAGTATACATTTTTTATTTATTTTAATAAGTCAATACATAAACATGAATAGTAAAACTGATACATAATGATATCCATGAAACATCCTTCCAGATATGTAAATAATTAGATGAAGAATGACAAAAATTATCTTGATTTATAAACAGAATAAAACCTGACCGTATCTTGAAAAAATCATTAGAATTAGCTTGACATGCTTGAAGATGAATAATATGGGTCATTTTTTCAGATATGGCAATATGCCACATAGACTGATACCAAGATGTAGTATAAATATTTAATTAGCTACTCCCTAGAGATAATTTTATTTCATATTCTAATTGTATACAATGTAGTCAAAAACTGTGATAATGTATAACACCAGCAGATGGACCCAAAGATACAATATAGAATTTGTACCGCATGTGTACATTACTGCTTCTCTGTGCTGAAAAGCAGAATATGTTTGGTTTTTTAAAGCAATGATTGCTTCTTTCTTGCTTTGGTTGCTGTTGGTTTAGTCTGGTATTACCAGATAATATTCTGATACAAGTTTATTAAACTAGGTTACCTACTTTCTTATAGCATTACGTCTTATTTGGCCATCTGTAATACTGATTTAAAGAATATACAAAAGGATTTGTCTGACTGAAGGCACAACATGAAATTGTGTATTCGGTTACTAAATATTTTACTAGAATAACTGCATTGCAAAAACACATTGGTGGTGGTCATTTTTAATTATCTGAATGTCAGAAGACTGGGTTAATCTATGGACTGATTTACACATATATGTACATTGGCTTATTGCACACTTGATGACTCACAGCTGAATGTATGAACATACTTCATTGGAAAGTGTTGCATTTGATGTGATAGCGGGTGTTCTGAAGTTCTGTCTAAGGTGTTGGAATCTGTGATTGGCTTTTTCAAATATAGCTGTCGTTATTTGAGCTTTGTTCATTCATTATGTAAACATATGCTGTAAATTGTATGCTTGCAAGCCTCAGGGCCAACAGGCTATTAAACCATTTCTACTTTGCTCTGCACAGGTACAGTGTTTGTTTACAGAGACTAATGCTATACTTGGGGAGCAAGTACATTTCTCACGGTTAAGTCTACATTCTGGTATTAGGGCTACTCCTACACATTAGGAATGTTGTGGGTAACACTGGTGCTACACAAACATAGTGTGTGGATGTAATCCATGACTGTGCATCCATCTTTAAACCTGTATGTGTACACATATGTGTGAAATCTGATTGGGTAAAGTTTCCCAGGTCCAGGTGCATGACTGTTCAAAGATGTGTGTAAATGTACAAACAATGACTACTTTGCAATGGGGAAAGTGTTTGTTTTTTGTCTTGATAAATCTCCATAGGCCATTTCTGTGATTCTCCAACGTGGGTTGGCATTCACAGATGGCTTAAGAGTTCTCATCCCGTGCCTAGCTCTCAAGATGGAACATCTGCATCACACTACAAGTGGAGACTGGATGCTCCTAAATACAAAACCATTCTTTCCACAGACAAAACTGGCATGTCAGGGAGAAAGGTTGTAAAAGTAAAGTGTGCCATTGAGTCAGTGTCAACTCCTGGCGACCACAGAGCCATGTGGTTTTTCTTTGGTAGAATACAGGAGGGGTTTACCATTGCCTCTTCTCATGCAGTATGATATGATGTCTTTCAGCATCTTCCTATATCGCTGCTGCCTGATATCTTCCTATATCGCTGCTGCCCCATAGTCTGGGAAACATACCAGCAGGGATTCGAACCAGCAACCTTATGCCTGCTAGGCAAATCATTTCCTGCTGCGCCATTAGGTGGCCACCCATGCTAATTTTCTGTGTGGAGGGGGAAATGTTTTGTAAAAACTTTGTAAAAACTTCCTCATGTGAGATAGCCCAACCTTCAGTCTGAAGAGCAGAGGTCAGAGACAGGTTTATCATTTCAGAGAGAACTAGGGTTTCAATCTGTAGTGAACAATTAGAAGAGTGGAGTGAATGAGTAATTTTGGGGTTTAAGTAAATGAGAGAGAACACAGATATAAATTCAAAGTTTGTGGAGATTTAATGAACATCTTGGATTTGGCAAGTGGAGGAAATGTTTTAAGAACATGGCATCTTTTGAGGTATTGAATATTTCCGTGGATTTGGCTGGACTGAAAATATTACCAGAAATAGTCTGTCTTGTGTGTTCAGGCATTCCTTCTCACTATTTTGGCTGAAAAGAGAAAATCCAAGGCACACACAACTGAAAAAGAAAATATACTGACATTTTTAACTGTAAGAGTTGTGTTTTCCAGTTTGAGGCAAGAAGGGTGAAATGTTTAGTGTGCTTCTTGTTCCTACAAACTGATTTTACTGTTTTACTTTGTAAACTAGACCTAATGGGCATACAGCAGAATAATGTACTGCATGCTTTCCTGGGCTATTCAGATTGTTGGTAGTGGATCATGGATTTGAATGCATATGGAAACAAAAATTCCAAGCACATGAAGAAAAGAAAAGAAAAGAAGAATGCTAGGGAGAAAAGTGATGGTGCCACCCTACACTCATTGTGGAATTTTCTTCCTACATACATTTAGTAGGCTGGCTCAATTTTGGTTTTCAGGAGATTGGTTAATACTGTTCCAGTGGGCATTTGGGGAGATATTAATTTCATGCCAGACTTAATTGTCTGTTAATAATTGCTTCTACATAATGGTTGCTTATGCTGGTTATGGATGTTTAATTTTATTGCATTCATCAGCTTTTACTGCTATTCTTAATTGTTGTAAGCCATCCGGAGGAATTTTATAGCATTTGGTGGGGTAAAAATGGAATAGTTAATAAATAAAGGTTGAACCATTCTAACCTGTCTTTACAGGGTTGTTGTAAGGATTAATGAGCCAATGTGCGTAAAGAACCCTGACCACTCTAGAGCAGCCTTGCAAATAAACCTACAAAAGTGACATGTCCATAAAATTGTTTACTAGCATACCTGTCCAGGTGCATCTATGTTTGTTCATGGAAAATCTACAATTTGAAAAAAGGCCCTGGGTGGTTCCTTGAAGGTGGTTTTTATTACAGGTGACCAGTGAGTGAGACTTTTTTGTGTGTGCCTAGAAACACAATAATGAAGAAATTTCATGTCTGTTTAAAAGTTACACAAACAATGTCATTTTTTAATTGTCCAAGCATGTAATAATTGTCCAAGCATGTGTATATTCCATCCACATCAAACTCATAACACCACCTTTTTCAATGATATGTTCTGTGTATATCCACTCTCATGTTACTGATATTCCCAATGAAGCAGCCAGGCTTTTAATGCCTGTTTATTCTGTGTAGCTTTCTGCTGGGCCTCAGCCAAGAATACTGGCCATGTCTTCTTTTCTGACTCCCCAGCTCAGTATGTGCAGATAGTCTCCTTTGCTGGCTTACCATGTCCATATCTGGAACTCCTGCTGGAAATGCACTTGGCTTTTCACCTGTGCCAAGAATGTAGCTCTGTCTAGCCCCTGTTGCAGACCTTTTTCAGCATGAGCCCTCTGGCATGTTGAGTTACATAGCCCTCTTGCTTTGATTTAAGTATTCCAGGAAATATAAAATAAAACAGGGATGGCCAACTTCAGAATTCCCTGGGGCCACTCTGTACTCCTGACAACCATCCAGGGGCCAGATGTGCATTTTCCTGTATGAACTGAACATTTCACTGAAGGATAACTATTGTGTTTCACTGAAGCATTACTCACACTATAGCATCTGGTTGCTATAGGCCACCCCCAGCCTCAGAGGCAAGATGCCTCTAGATACCAGTTACAGGGGAGCAAAAGCAGGAGAGAGGACATGCCCTTGCCCCTTGCTTGTGGGCCTCCCAGAGGCATCTGGTGGGCCACGGTGTGAAACAGGATATTGGAGCAGATGGGCCTTGGGCCTGATCTGGCAGTCTGTTCTTATCCATAATAAAATTGATGCCATGAAGCATATACACACAAGCATAGCATTTCATAAAAATATGAAATTGGCATATACAGTACGTTTTCCTCTTAGGGGCTTTAACCTGTTTGACTAGCTATCATGTCCTACTGTACACTCATTTCCAAATTTTACCCTATCCCCTTTTGGATTATGTGAGACATTTATTACTTCATCCCTTAAGGGATTATTTGTCCTGAACTGGATATTGCCAGTTCCTGTTGACTTCCCCCCAGGGGCCAATTTAAAAGATATCCTACAACCTTTTGGTATAAAGTACAACCAGTTTGGTTGATTGTGCCTCAAGTGGAGCCCATCGTGTTTGTATAGATCCAGTCCCAAAATGTTCCCCAGTGTCAAACACACCCAGATCTTTCTGACCAATACCACCATCTCATCCATGCAGTGATATGTACAATGTCCATAGAAAGGGAATGGGATAAAACCTTTATCATAGCTTAATCAAAATTTGGTGGGGGTCACCAGGGGGCAGCTGCATTCACTACTTTCTCTGTAGCTTTTACGCTCATCCTTGGTCTAAGATGTGGACCTTGAGATAAGATCACACGTTTTCGGGCCACAGGTTCTCAAACTTGGGTCCACAGATGTTGTTGGACTTGGATGTTGTGCAATCATTGTGGCTAGGGACAACGGGAACTGTAGTCTTAACAACATCTAGGGATCCAAGTTTGGGAACCCCTGCTCTAGGCAATAAGATTATAATAAGATATAGGGTTGCTTCACATACGTATGTTTCTAACAATGATTTTAACATCCATTGATGACCAACATATATGAGGCCATTACCTGGCCAACAGATAACGACATAACTGATAGGGCTTTTATATCACTTCAAACACAGTGCTTTTCAGTTGAGCTGGTTCACACACTCAGCTACCTGTTATGAATTATAGAGAATAGGAGTGTACATGGAACCAGATTGATTGGTTTGGTTCCAATTCGAACTGGATTCAAACCAGCCTGGTCGAGTTTGACCACCAAACCGATTTTATAATGTATTTGTTTTTATGATTATATGTTTTATTATGATTGACTGTACTGCTGTGCTATGAGTATTCTGGTCTAAGAAAGGCAATCTGCATCTGAACCGGTTTGGGTGATATACTTGTAAATGGAAACAAGAAGGTTTCTCCTTTACAAGTAAAGAGGTAGTCCTGAGGGGGTGGCAGAGAGACAGGGGGAAAGCTACTTAATCCGGCCACTCACCACTGCTCGCCTTCTCGGCGTGGCAAGTGCTCCTCCCCCTCCTTTACTAAGCTGGTGCTGAGCTGTCAGCTCAGTGAAGGAGGGGGAGTGCACTTGCTGTGCCAGGAGGGCAGGCAGCAGTAAGCGGCCAGGGTCAGGAGCTTCCCCGCCCCTCTTGCTGCCACTGCCCTAAGAATGCCCCTTACTATCCCAAACTGGTTCACTCAAACCAGGCCCAGTTTGGTTCAATCACAAACCATACCAGCACTGGCTCAGTCCATGATTGAACCTTCAAATTGGCCCCAGTTTGAGGTGAACCAGTTTGAGGCAAATTGTTCATGCACACCCGATAGAGAAATTAAGTGATGTATATGCACATGTGAACCAGCCCTCGGGCATGAGGTGAAGAGATCAGAGAATTATCTGCACAGGGAGCTAGCACTGCTTCTAGAACCAGTCTATCAAAAAAATGAAGTATCTGCTAGGAAGACTAAAGGCTGATGCTTTCCCTTCTTAAGAAAGGCCCACTTGAGTATTTGAGAACTGTGGCTACAAGCCAAGAAGTAATTATATGGAAGAATCTGGGTGCAAGTTGCCAAAAATCACTGAATGTTTTAATCTAATAAGGAAAATGTCAGACACATGCTTTTGTTTTATAGACATTTTTATATGGTATGACTTTGTTCCAGTAATAGTGATTGGCTTTGCACTGTTAGAATGAAGTGATATTGAGAAGCTTGGTACTTAAATTGTGTCCCTGTCAGTGTTCCTGTCATTATTGTGGGAAATAAAATCAATGTAAACTTGTTTATGCCATGAGGTAGGAAAATACTGCTATTTTGGCTGTTAAATTCTAGTTGGCTGCATAACAGTTTTATAGAATTCTACAGCAGGCAGAAGATACCAGGCAGATCCATCTTACCGATTTATAGCTTTAAGATTGGGCTTTGGTTTGAGAAAGCTAAACACAACCCATCTCTTGACACTAGTTAGTACAATTTAATTTGAATATAATTGGTTTTCCATCTAGTATGCATTCCAAATTAATCCCCATCTTTAGTACTATAACCCTTGGTTTTGAAGGGATCTTCTGTGAGTTTGGTTGTGTGCTTGAAGCACCTATTACTTCCATATTCAGGAGTCTGTCAGGAAAACGGGGGTTGCCCTTGCCTCCCACTTTAAAGTAGATGCCCCCATCTCTGAGAAGGGGTCTTGGGTTTGACACAAATCTTCCCCCAAGCCCTCAAATGCCCCACAAGGATTATTTGTAGAAATCTGTTAACTGAGGATCAGTAGGTTCTTATGGCTTTGCTAGAGCTCCAGGGGCTAAGGAATTAGTTGTGTGTGGGGAATAAACACAGTTGTGATGGCCTAGATCTCCTGAGTGATCCAGTGCTGTAGCTGCTGCCTCCAGCTGGATGGGAAGGCCAGATATGTTGTGGGTTCCTGCTGCTCCTGGCTTGCTTTTTTGTCTGCTTATTGGACAGCACAGTTGGGGCTCTATAAAGCTGAATTTCTCCCATCCTGACTGAAGTGAGGAAATAGTTGCAGACAGTGAACATGCCATGGAGGAAATGAGTGCAGATATCCTACCACTGTGGCATCACTTCACATGCCTGCTGTTGTCGCCCTGCCTGATCTCTACTGCCCCTGTTCTAGGCATTTCCTTCTGTCTGGCCCATCCTCCCACCTCATCAGTCCCAACATTGCCTTTCTTTCTCTTTGTCAGCCTCACCTTCCAGCTTGCACTGTTGCTTGCTATTGCAAGTCAAGCAGTGTACAACCAGCAGCAGCTTCACCCACTGGCCTGTACTTCACAACCACTGCTCCAGCTCCACTTGCTTGTCCTCTTCCACTGTCTCTACAGCACCACATTTATCCGCTTTCTCTCCTCCATTTTGGGAGGGCAAAGTTTGATGCTGGGGAGACAATGGGAGAGTGAGCGAGCATGTGAACAGGTGATGGAGCAGTGGCAGTGGCAGTGGCAAGAACAGTCTGGTGAATTAAACGGGATGCATGCTGCCTGGCAGCTTGCTTGCAACTAGGGATGTGCAGAACTTTATGTGCTTGGAACATTAAGCTTTGGAACGGGCCATTTCAAGTGTTCTGAGCTCGGAACAGAACACCCTTCAAATGAAGGGCCTGTTCTTAGCTCAGAACGAAACAGCCCATTTCGGGTTGGAACATTTTAAGCTCGATTCCAAAATGGCACTTGAAACATTCTGAGTCGGAACAGGGTCGGAACCAGGGACGTAGCAAGGTTAGAGTGGGCCCAGAGACAAGATTTTAAAATGGGCCCATGCTGTTCTGGTAGCTCCAGGTCTAAACACTCACATCAGTTTCGGAGGATGAATACAACTGAAGGAAGCCCAGGCGGGAGCGTGTCTGGGGGAGTCAGTCATGTGACTTGCCTCTGGGGGGCCCCCCAAGGCAGTGGGCCCCCAGACAACTATCTCCCCTTGCCCTATTATAGTTATGCCCCTGGTCGGAACAGTGTCGTTCTGTGAGAACAACCAGCTTGACCGGTTGTTCTGAGTGAACATTCCATAGATTTAGCATTCCATTCCAAGCTTGGAATAGAACACTAAATCCATTTCGTGCACCGCCCTACTTGCAACAGCAAGCTGTGGCACAAACCTGGAGCTGAACCTGGCAAGGGGGAAGAGGGGTTGTGTCAGGGCAGGTGAGGTGGGCAGTGGGGCAGTGTTGGCACCAGGCTCTGCTCCAGGGGCAGGGCTGGAGAAGGGGGGAAGGCAGCATTTTGTCTTCACCTCAAGTGCAAGTGAAAAGTGCCATTTCCTAATGGTTGGGTGTCTTAGAGTAGTATCTGCCAGATGTTCTTGTGTCTTCCATGTACATTTCAGGTGGAATCCTAGAATCTTTGGGCTGAAGCAGCATTTGGAGCATAATTTATTTCTCTCTTTGGCGTAGTTAGTTAAGAACTAGCTTAACATATGATAAAGTTGTTTGGCTTTCCTAGTAAAACAAGCCCTTCATGGCTTGCTGGCTGGCTGGCTGGCTGTAGCATGTTATTGTTCTGTCCCAAATGAAAACAGGCTGGATGGAATTAGGAATGTGTGGGTCAATGCCAAAGAAAACATTTCTCTGGCCGAGAAACCTGCCACCCCTCATCACCTGTCTGGGCATGAATTGGACATTGTAGTGACTGATCCGCTGCAGTCTGACTGATCAATGTGTGAAATTTTTAGCCGTGTGTTCTCAGTCTTTGAGCACCCTCATGGGAAGCAGCATGTAAAGCACTTTGGCTTAACCCCTTTTTGAGGCTTGAGTGTCTAGAGTGGTAAGTTTTCCTCTCCCTCCCTCCTGCTTTTCCTTCATGTACCATGGTTGCTCTCGTGCCAATTCCTGATGAAAATTAGGGAGAGCCTGAAAGCACTGCATACCAAGGAGGCATGTCTGAGTTAACTGCAGTGAAAGAAAATGTGGGCGAAAAAATGAATGAGCATTCAAGGGGAAGACCGTGAGCGAAAGAACGATGGAATTGGGAATGTAAAGGCCCGTGGGTTCCTTTCAGACAGAAATGGGGGTAGGGCTGAGGGGGGAATCAGTCCTGGTCTCAGTGCATCCAAAGCAAAGTGTAATGTGAACCAAATGGTGAAACAGTGGCTGTACTGTGGAAAATTGGAGAGGCTTATGAACTCTTTAACAGTGTCTGCTTCACCTGTTTGTCCCTTTGTTGGGTCTCCTGAGAAAGCTGAACTGGTCTGCAGGTGTCAACCATTTCCCATGCAAGCCGGAGTGAGAAATGTGAATAGTGAGGAGTGGGAGATGACAGAATTTAATAAAGCTTAATACCAGGGTTGTGAGAAAGCAGCCCCTATTACATTTGGAGGACGCCTTGGTACTCTGAGGTATCTTTGACATGGACTGGTGCTTTGGGTAGCCAGACCAATTCAATTTGTTCTGATTTGAAAGGGCTGTTTCAAGCCAGAGCCAAAGCACTGACTGCTCCCTTACTAACTGAACAAAAGAGGCACCTTTAAAAAGTGGAGATTCTCATTGTTTAGCAGGGGAAGAGCAACTGGCCCTATCCATCCTCAGCACAGCATCCCTCAGGTGGCTGTTTCTGGTGTGTTTACCTTATGTTTCTTTTTCAGATGTGAGTACTTTGGGGATGGGGAGCCATTTTATTTATTTATATCTATGTAAACCGCTTTTGAAAACTTTTGTTGAAAAGTGGTATATAAATATTCGTCATATTCGTATTCGTACTCAAAGCCTGCTCCCTCAACTCCTTAATGTATTTGGCAGGCCTCTCTTTCTTAATTATTTGCCCATGAATGCCAAGAAGTGGCTGCCAATGGTCAGTGTTGCTAAGTATGAGCTAGTGAAAGATTGCTACTGCCCTTTTGACCATTAAAGGCCACTGTCCATCCTAGAACAGTTGCTATGAAGACCACCCACACATTGAGCAGATTGTAGAAAGGGTTTGGGTGGACAAATTCACGGGTGATCCTGTGGAGTAGCAGCAATGTAGCATCCACAATGTGACACCCACAATTTACATAGGGAGTCTGCATTCCTCATCTGTCCACTGTTTCAAGTCATGTGGCAACAATATCTGGACCAGAGTTCAAGACTCTTCTCAGAATTTGGAAGGCATGTTCAAAATATGACACTGCATAAAACTGCTTTCCTAACAGCATTTAAATATACGATCTCTTATCTCATGCTTTTCAAACAATATGTCTCTGTCTGAAATGTGCTATTGAAGTCATTTCCAGAAAAATAGCTTATAGTTTTTTTAAAAATGCAATAGTCCAGTGTTGAAATATTCAACAATCTGTTTTATAAAGGTATTTAGCAAGTAAAATATTCAACTAAAGAAAAGTTCATTAAAAATTACTCTGCCCTTTCTTTGAAACAACTGGACATAGGTAAGGTACAGTGAGGGAAATAAGTATTTGATCCCCTGCTGATTTTGTCCGTTTGCCCTCTGACACAGAAATGACCAGGCTATAATTGGAATGGTAGGTTTATTGTAGCTGTGAGAGACAGAATAACAACAAACAAACCCTCAAAAGCCCAGTGCCCCAAAGTCAGCGATGGATTTGCATTGTAGTGAGGGAAATAAGTATTTGATCCCTTCACAAAAGATGTCTTAGTACTTGGTGGCAAAACCCTTGTTGGCAATCACAGAGGTCAGACGTTTCTTGTAGTTGGCCACCAGGTTTGCACACAACCCAGGAGGGATGTTGTCCCACTCCTCTTTGCAGATCCTCTCCAAGTCAGAAAGGTTTCGAGGCTGATGTTTGGCAACCTGAACCTTCCGCTCCCTCCACAGATTTTCTATGGGATTAAGGTCTGGAGACTGGCTGGGCCACTCCAGGACCTTCATGTGCTTCTTCTTGAGCCACTCCTTTGTTGCCTTGGCTGTGTGTTTTGGGTCATTGTCATGCTGGAATAACCATCCACAACCCATTCTCAATGCCCTGGCTGAGGGAAGGAGGTGCTCACCCAAGATCTGACGGTACATGGTCCCGTCCATCGTCCCTTCGATGCGGTGAAGGTGTCCTGTCCCCTTAGCAGAAAAACACCCCCAAAGCATAATGTGTCCACCTCCATGTTTGACGGTGGGGATGGTGTTCTTGGGCTCATAGGCAGCATTCCTCCTCCTCCACACACAGCGAGTTGAGTTGATGCCAAAGAGCTTGATTTTGGTCTCATCTGACCACAACACTTTGGCCCAGTTCTCCTCTGGATCATTCAGATGTGCATTGGCAAACTGCAGACGGGCCTGTACATGTGCTGCCTTGAGCAGGGGGACCTTGCGGGCACTGCAAGATTTCAGTCCTTCACGGCGTAGTGTGTTACCAGTTGTTTTCTTGGTGACTATGGTTCCAGCTGCCCTGAGATCATTGACAAGTTCCCCCCGTGTAGTTCTGGGCTGCTTTGTCACCGTTCTCATGATCATTGCAACTCCACGAGGTGAGATCTTGCATGGAGCCTCAGACCGAGGGAGATTGACAGTTATTTTGTGTTTCTTCCATTTGCGAGTTATCGTGCCAACTGTAGTCACCTTCTCACCAAGCTGCTTGGCGATAGTCTTGTAGCCCAGTCCAGCCTTGTGCAGGTCTACAACCTTGTCCCTGACATCCTTTGACAGCTCTTTGGTCTTGGGCATGGTGGTGAGTTTGGAAGCTGAGTGATTGCTTGCTTCTATGGACAGGTGTCTTTTATACAGGTACTGTAACAAGCTGGGATTAGGAGCACTCCCTTACAGAGGGTGTTCCTCATCTCAGCTCGTTACCTGCATATAGTGAAAAGAAACCTGGGAGCCTGAAATCTTGCTGGTTGATAGGGGATCGAATACTTATTTCCCTCACTACAATGCAAATCCATTGCTGACTTTGGGGCACTGGGCTTTTGAGGGTTTGTTTGTTGTTATTCTGTCTCTCACAGCTACAATAAACCTACCATTCCAATTATAGCCTGGTCATTTCTGTGTCAGAGGGCAAACGGACAAAATCAGCAGGGGATCAAATACTTATTTCCCTCACTGTATATGTTCATTTAGTTCAAGACTGGAGCCTTAATAATTGGAAATGTTTACAAGCTAGACAAATGTTCAAGTGAACTGAAATACACTGCATAGGAGAAATAATTGCTATGTACCATTGATTTAACTATAAAGAAAGCAGACCAAGGGAACATATTTCTGAACACTATAAACACTGGGATGTCTGTTCAATGTCCAGGCTGTAACCTACACAAAATAATGTATGTACAACCACACAGGTCAAACTTGTGGAAGTCTGTAAACTGTAGCAAACCAAAATATTGATTATTATTAAAAGATTATTTTTGGTTCAGACTTGTCTGTGTTTCTGAATGTATTACATTAAGATATAATGTGCTCTTCCAGCGGTGCTTTATGCGTTACTCTGTGTACTGGCTGAGTGAATTATCAGCATAGACAGTTATTTATCCTATGATGCACTGGAATTTGAAGCAGTATTATTTAAAGTTCAAAAGGGGAGAAACTGAAAATATGGGGGACTTAACTCTGTTTATCACAAATCAGAATTAAAACCATCTTCCTGGGAATGTCAGTGGTATGAATAACTTGCTCACCTCTTGTGGTGTTTTCCTAAGTTCAAATGAATGTTATTGGCCACTTATTTGAAAATGGAGGACTAAGTCAGTCAACCCCTTAAAGAAATTTGAGTTGATGAATATGTTAATAAAAAACAACACCTTTCTTTGGTAGCCACCCCATAACAAATTGTTCTCTAGGCGACTCACAATATACAATAGAATAAAACATATAATTAAAACACAGAAAACAAAACAAATGGGTACAATACAATACAAAACCAATTTAAAAGCTTTTTATAAAATGCCTGAGTGAGCAGAAAGTTCTTCACCTGGCATGCACAGAAGATAGCAATGACATGAAGCAAACCTCTTCAGGGAAACTATTCCATAAATGAGGTGCCACCACCGAAAAGGCCCTCTCCCTAGTAGCCACCTGCCTGCCTTCCATTTGATGGAAGCACTCAAAGCAGGGCCTCTGAAGAAGATCTCAAGGTACAGTGAGGATATATGGGACAAAGCGCTCTCTCAGGTAGCGTGGTCTCATCTGTTTATGGCTTTAAAGCTTTAAATGAGCCCTTTGAACTGGGCCTGGAAATGGACTGGGAGCCAGTACAGTGGATGAATCACTGGCATGATAAGATCAAAATGCTTCAGTTAATAATCTTGCAGCCCTTTTTGGACCAACTGCAGCTTCCAGTTGTTTTCAAAGGCAGCTTCACATACAGTGCATTGCAGTAATCTAAACAGGAGGTAACTGTGGCTAAGCAATCTTCATCTAGGCAAGGTCACAGCTGGGGTATTGGCCAAAGCTGATAAAAGGCACTCCAAGCCACAAAGGTCACTTGAGCCTCTAGCAACAGTGTTGAATTGACGCACACCCCAAGACTACAAACTTGGTCCTTCAGGGGAAGTGCAACCCCATCTAGAACAGGCTGAAAATAATTCACTCAGATGGCGGAATAACCGGCCAACTTATTTTTCTCTTATCTGGATTGAGTCTCAACTTGTTCACCCTCATCCAGTCCATTACTTCATCAAAGCACTGATTTAGACCACTCACTGCCTCATCTGCATCAGAAGAAAAAAGAGATAAAATTGGGTACCATCCACATAATGATGACACACCAAGCGAAATCTCTAGGTGACCTCTCTTACTTATTTCATCTAGATGTTAAACAGCATAGGGGAAAGAATAGAACCCTGTGAAATCCCAAAGCAAAATTGCTAAGGAGCTGAGCAGTAATCCCCCAGCAGCACCTTTTGGAAATGGCCATCCAGGTAGGAATGGAACCAGCACCAAGCAGTGCCTCCCACACCCAACCCGGACAGCCTATCCAAAAGGACACCATGATCAATGGTATTGAAAGCCACCAAGAGGTCTACCAGAATTACCATTAGGTTGCATTCTCTTTCTCGGCACCATAGGCAGATTAAAGGAGAGGCAGTAGAGGTGGCTGCCTACAACAGCAAAATCCCCCCAGCGGCATTTTTTTAAAAAATAAATGAGAAATATTTCATTGTCTGTGGTATCTCTCTGCATGTTTGATTTGTAGCTCATGGCGGCAGGGTGGATGGATGGCAGCAGCAACAGCAGCCTGACCGAGCCAGCAGCATGATGTGATGTTGGGCAGCAGTCAGCAGGGAGCAGGGGGCTTTGCCTTTGGTTGGGCTGCTGCCTGCTTCTTAACTTCTAAGCTGCCTGCACCCTGAAGGGGGGTGCCACAGTTACTTATTTCTCACTCTGAGACTCGGAGCGACTCCTCCTCCATCAGCTGAACCCACCTGGACACGAGGTCAGTCACAGTCAGTGTAGACTGTGTAGTGGGCTAGTTTGATAAGTTAAAGCATTTGTGACCACAAAGCCCAGCATCAACCCATCAGCAGATGCAAACATCTAGAAATGTAAGGCAAGTACTTATTTAAAACAAACACCCAACAGACGAACAAAAAATCTGGCCGCATCTTGGAAGAGACATTCGCCGATTGCCTTCACGCAATTTCCTCCTCCTCACTTTTACCTATGGGATAGCTTGTTTTCATTGCAACTGTCAACTTTCATTTGACTTCATACCTGGTCTCTCTGTCTGTGCACATTCCGTTCCCAATCTGCCACCTTTCTTAGCAGTGACTGGGGTTTCAGAAGGTTCTCCTTCCACTTCTGAGGTACCCCAAGCTGCCCTGTGACTCGAGGAGGTGAGTGACATGCTGCCAAGTCCATGGTGAGGGTAGCTGTTCTTGCCAACATACCCTCTTTCTGCTCCCAACTTCTCTTGCTCAAATGCTGACTTGCCCCCTGCCACTCTTTCTTCTCCCTATCTTCTACTGCTCCTGTGACCACTAGTCACCACCTTGAGACTTTAAAGGCATGGCTGTTACCCCGAATCTCTTTGGGAAGAGAGAGTGTGCATTCACACACCAGCCAAACTTACCCTGAAGTCCCTTGGAGATCCTTGGAAGCACTCCACCACAAATCAGGCTTTGTGTTCTGAATTCTAGCTTATCTTGATGTATTTCCAGGTTTTTAAAATCCTGGTTTTAAGTGACTTTTTCTGAAAACGCCGGAGCAAATAGGGAGAAGCACGGAAGCAGAATCATTAGCATGATAAGAGGGATACTCTCTTTACAAATGCAGATACCGCTCTTTAGAATTCTCTCTCCCCCACCCCCATTGGCTAGAAGGAAAACATGGAAGCATGCAATGTGAACTTGAACCAAAACAAAACCCGAGAGCAGAGGGCAGGGGATGCTTCCCTCAATGCCGCAAGTGTAATTCAAAGTAGCTTCACTCAACATGTACCCTCCAGCATGAAGCCATGTGCAAATAATGTTGGGGATGCCCCCACCCCAACATTAGACCCAGAGATACCAACCCAGAATTATATGGAATTCAGGCCTGTGTCTGACTTCCTTTTTTTAAGAAATGAATTAAATGCCTGGACTCAGGGTGAACTGACACCCAGGTCTCAACTGCTTTGTGGAAGAGGAGGCAAACCAGCATTGTATTGTGAAATGGGCACTCACAGAAACACAAGGGCTAGGCCTGATCTAATCAATATGCTAAAATGTAACTCACTATCAGATAATGTCTGTGGAAGAGGCCAGGGGCTGATCTCCCCTTTCTTGTTGCAAGAAGTCTATGTTAATCTTTGTCAATGATTGCTCTGCTATGCCCAAAGGGGATTACTCAGTTGCTGTCTATAGAAATTCCACCCTAGGAGAACACCTGTAGATTTAGTCCTTTTACTAACACCTTCTGGGACCAGGCCCAAATCTGGGGACAAAAGAAGAGGCCCATTTGCAGCTCAGAGATGCAGATTTGCTTTGGTACCCTCCCCAAGATAGCAGCTAACAGAAGATGGGATTAAGATCTCCTTGGACTGCCTGAATAATTAAAAAGACATTATCCAGAAGGTAACAGCAAGTTGTCACCTTTTGGGACCCAGGAAAACATGCTGGGAGATCAAAGGAAGATACAACTATAAAGAATGAGGCTTACTGGACAGAGAGCGAGCAGTCTTGTGCCTACACGCAATCTTGTGCCGACAAGCAAGATCTGCTCATGAGCAATCCAAGGGTTTGCTGCCCAAGCCACAGGGCTAGAGGCAGGAACTCTTTCCATGGGAGAAGGGACTGTCTGTTTGTGACTTCTGCTGCACAATAAGAAGTCAAGACTCCCCAGCCATGATACTCCCTAGCAATCTTGTGCCTACAAGCAAGATCTGCTCACGAGCAATCCCAGAGTTTGCTGCTAAGCTGCAGGGCAACAAGCAGGAACTCTGTCCATGGACAGGAGCTGTCTGTGACTTCCACTGCACAGTGAGAAGTCTAGACTTCCCCAGCCATGGTACCTTCACTCTCTGCCTCGCTCTGAGCAAACTGTCTGCTTGACCACCAGAAGTCAGTCAGTCATCCTTTATTGCGGTCATAGACCAATATTTAGTAAAACATACTTACATAAAACTCAGCATAATAAAACAAACAATCAATGCACTACTGACAGGTTAAAATTAGGACAGTTGTGGTGAACTTACTGAAAGCCAAAGAGAGCAGAGCACCCTCCATTACAATCATAAAATAGGAATCACGGAAAGAAGAAAGCAGAACATTATTGAAAACCTAAGCGGATGTTGCAAATGATATAACAGTACCTTGCCATTTTGCTAATTAGGTTGTCATCAAGACTGGACAGTAAATACCTCAAATAGAAGTCATCCAAATGCCCAGGAAAACGTTGCAGCAAAGGGGACACTAGTCTTAGGCGGGCGTCCCTATAGAAATTACAGTATAAAATGGCATGCGCACTTGTCTTCACTTGACCAGACCTGCAAGGGCAAAGTCGAGCAGAGAAAGGGGTACCTTTAAATTTTCCCTCCATAACAGCAGATGGAAGTGCATTGAGACGGGCGAGCGTCAAAGCACGTCTAAATTTAGGAATGTTAATTAGACTCAGATAGCTAGCTGGTTTAATGTTAAATATTTGATCCCCCAGAAAGATATTCTTGGGCAAGGAAGCAACTTCTTCCTGCAGTTCCATGTCCATGATACGTTGTTTGATCTCAATCCTGGCTCGATCATATCCCATTTTGATAATCTCATCCTGAGAGAAACCATAATGAGCCAGTTTGTCAATAATTTGGGTCTTCCACTTAAATCTGAAACAATCAGTCTTAATAAGGGGGGCCAATCCTACACAAGAGAAGACAAATTTTAACCAGAATAATATGATATTCCTCCAATAACAACTTTCCAACCTAATCATACCAGAAGCCAGACCACCGCTTCCAAGTTGCTGTTCCCAGCCAAAGCCTCTCTCCTTCAGCTGAAAGATCCACCATTCTCAAGCCTCTGACCCTGGTAATATGCTGCTCCACAAGCCTTGGATCCCTCCATCCTTTCCCCTTCTTCTCCTTTCCCCTCGTCCATCTACTAATTCCTGATTTCCCCAACCCATGCCAGTCCTCAACCTTCCTTACCCCCTGCTTTTCCGTCTATATCTGAATTATATTAGGCTCTAGGAAGATTTAATACACACACATATGTTAGTTAGGAACACTGGGTGAATATTGTTGCTGGCTAGAGTTGAAATACAGTTAGTAATACTGATAGAATGTTCTGCTTTCTGCTCAGTTAGATTGATGTTGTTATTCGTTTATACTCAATAAAGCACATTGAATCATTTAGGATTGGTTTGATCTCCTTTCTTCCTTGCGCCCAGATCCTACATGGTCACTATATGAAAGAACTTGGTCACTTGGTGACACTGATGAGACAGGCCTAATTTTGTATGCTAGCTTATAAGCATATTTAGTATACAAATCAGGCCTGGACCACAACAACTCCTCCCTGGTCTCTTGACTTCTCCTAATCTGCTCCACAAGCAAATTTTGCAAGTTGAAGTCCTGCTATTATTTGGGCTACCAGACAGTGTCTTGCTCACTTCTGCTGCTTACCTGCCAAGTTGCTGCCCTCTTTCTGTTTCCTAACTTGTCCTCTATGTGGCATATGTGGAACCTTTAAGCTTTGCTGTATCTGGGATGTCATGCCAGTGCCTGCTATTCTCCTGCATGCCAGTGTCTCAAATTGAGCCTTTTCCTGGAAGACTGCAAATTGATGCCCTGATTATATCAGGGGTATTGCCAGTGTTCCAGTGCCCATCTTCATTTCTCCTTCTTTTGGTGACAGGCCAACATGGGGTACTTGCTGTAGTAGAAGCCCTGTAAGAATTGGGGTACTTTTTGTTGCCTACCAATTTTTCTCCTCATTTGCTTCTTCTCTTCCCACACACTGCTGCCCTGCTGCCCATTTCAGTTAAAGACCTGCTGTTAGCCACTGGGCACATATGCTTCTGTTATCCTTCCCCATCGGACAGACTGTGCTGCATTCTCCTACTTCTGCCTGCCTCCATGTGAGAGAGAGACATTATGCTTCTGTACTGCTGCTGCCACTGCCTGTGTCACTGAGGAAGAAACTGACCAATGTGCCCCCATATTAATCATGCCTGTATGAACAAGAGAAAGTGTCCATTGTGACTTCATGCTGATGCTGTCTGAAGAAGAAAGACTGGCCATTGTGACCTCATGCTGATACTACCCAGACAAAGGAGATAAAATGGCTGCTATTAGTGCCTTATGTAGACTATTTATATACTGCTGCTCAACAATGACGTCAGGCTTCCATGCCCTCACCAGAAAAACTGGATTGATTACCCAGTTAGGCATCGACCCCGTGGGAATTCAGGAGATCCATGGCCATGGCAGCAGCCCATTTGATTCTCTTCCCAGGCCAGGGGAGAGCCGGTAGAAGTGGGCCACCCTGGGGTGGGTTGGCGTGGCCTGGCGGGCTGTCGCCTGGTGGCGACGAGGAGAGTGCTGCACCTGCCTTGTTGCTCCAGTCCAGTTCAATGATGCTGGCAGTGAGGGTGGGGCTTAAGGAAGAGCCCCCCACCAGAGCCCAGAGATTGGGTGGCCAAGTATATTGCCTGGCCTGAGAAGAGCCAGGGGGCAAGGGAAAATGATTGCCCTGAGTGCAGGGCTCTATTTAAGGAGCAGGCAGCCAAGGATGAGGAGGTCAGTTGGGATTGAGGCCTCCTGGTCTTGGTGGCTCCTGGGGAGGAGCATGGACCCTTTCTCCCACTGAAGGGTGGAGGAGGACGAGGGTGAAAATTAACCCCCTCCCCATCATCTCTGAGGCAAAGCCAAGACCAGAGATCCCTGGCAAAACAGACCCTGCAGCCGAAGCAGGACAAACAACCAAATTTTCACATAGTGGTTTACATAGAAAAAGGTATGAAAATTTTAGATTACTTCCTGCCCAAAAGGGGTTCACAATCTGAAAAGAAAAGCCAGCAAAAGCCACTGAAAGGGAGAAGCACTATGCTGTGTTGAATAGGGACAGTTGTTATCCTCTCCATGGCAATTATGAGAAAGCCACCTCATAAAAGGTGCCTCTTTGCCCAATTAATTGGGTTACTTTGTGATCTCAAGATGATGGTGTTCACGAAACTGGACATTGTGAACGCATGCTGGTAGTGTCCATCTGAAAGAGAGGGAATGGCCTCATGACCTTTTGCTGATGCTGCCTGTCTAAAGAAGAGATAATAGCCCATGTGCTCCCATGCTGATGCTGCCCACCGGAAGCAGAGAGGCCGGCTAGTGTCATTTCATGCTGATTTTACCTTCCTGAAGAAGAGAGACTGGCCCATGCATTAATGCTGGTACTACCCAACTGAGAGAGCAATGGGCCACTGTGACCTCAAGCTGATGTTGCCTGCTTGAAGGAAATAGACTGGTCATTGTGTCCCTGCACTGATTCTTCCTGTTTGAAGAGGCAGATCATTGTGACCTCATGCTGATGCTGCCTATCTTAAAGGAGAGGGAGTGGCCATTGTGACCTCGTGCTAATAGTGCCTGTCAGAAGATAGACTCCTCTAGATGTCCTCATGATGATGCTGTACACCTAAAGAAGAAGGAAGCTGGCCAGTGTCAATAGAGGTGCTCTTACCCCAGGACCTCTGGGCTGAAATCCAGGGCCTCCACACCCCCTGGGAGCCCCCAAATTATCTTTAATCTGTCCCGGGTGGTGTGGTCACCATGCCATGCCACACCACTGGCTAAACATGAATGTGGCCTGTGTCGGGTGGCTGAGTGTGACCTCTGCTTTAGAGACAGAAGGGGTATGGGGAAAGAAATATATGGGATGGGAATATGTTAATTTGTGTGTTGAAATGTTTTTGCTAGTGCACATTTCCATAAATATGGCTGATATATACTCCTATATTCTTGTGAGTTCAGTTGCTGTTTGTGCCTTCAAGAACCCATGTGTTAAAAATACTGTGTGTGTCATGGTGTGTGTGTTAGTGTGTAAGGGGAAGATGCTTAACTTGCAGCTGGAGTGTGGGAGGGAGTGGGCTCCAAAGGCCTTTAGGGCCAGGATCCAAAATTACCTAGGTGCACCTCTGTGTCAACTTCCACAGCTCTCTGGCCCAGCTGAAGGAAAGGTTGGCACTGGCCCCTGTACCTACCTGTGGCCAGCCTGTTTCATGAGAAAATTGATCTTTGCAGGCCAGATAGGGTTTTTTAAAAACTTGTTTATGCGATTACCTTCTTAAATGCAAGTTTCACCTCTCCTCAGGCAGGCAAACACCATGGTTCACCAATGCTTTTAGGCCATAGGATGAGTTTGCAACTCATCCTGTGTGATATGTGTAGGATGTGATCAATACAGGTGTCTTTCCCCGATGCTTTGGTGATAGGCCAGAATGGGAAATTATTAAAATGCTTATAGCTGGCTTATTTCTTATCATAATGGGATAAAGACTAGAAGCATGGCAGGCCTTTGGCAGCCATATTTATTTATCATATTTACCACCTGATATGTGTATCTCTAGGGGGTGTACACAATTTAAAACACAACAAATATAAAACAGAGTAAAAACAAAATAATTTCACAGAAGAAAAAAGTTATAACAAATTTGTGGGCTCAGTTCCATGTAGCTCAAAGGATTTTGATCTAAGCACACCTTAAAATTTTGAGGCTTTTCTTCTGACAATTCAGAGCTTCCCAATCATACCTCTATGATCTAAGAAGAGTGAGAGGTATTCAGAGTTGCAAATGGTAATGGAATTGATTTGGAGGGGGAAGTATAGAGCTGTGAGATTTTATGTTGGAATGTGATCTGGACAAGAAGGGATCAAAGCCCTGGGAGGGGGAAAAATACCCTGGAGCCCGAACTGGGAAACCCCTAGTGGAGAAAGAGAGGAGAGATTTAAAATCATTCATTAGAAAGCAGTTGGAGAGCAGCTTAAAAAGTCAGTTGATGTGTGTGGTTGGTGAAAACAGCCTGAAAGAGAAGAGGCTGGGATAACTGTTTATGGTTATGTGACACAAAAGGCCCTTTCAGACATAGTGTGAAACTGCGGGTTGACAAACCTGAAGTTAATTCTTGAGCTCAGGAATCATCCCACAGATGATCTTCCAACCCAGGTTGGGCAACCTCCAGTTTCAGGGCAGAGGATACCCTCCGTTTTCCTGGCCCACCAAGGCTGCATCCCAGCAAACTCGATAGCGTTCACATCACCAGACTGCGGACAAGAAATCAGCAGAGCAGCAGCCATTGGCCACGATCTTCAAGGGGGCATGCCCAGCATGATTGTGCCTATTCAGCATGGACCCCTTGCTCTTGGCAAGGAAATGGCATTAAAACCCTTTAAAATGGCACTATAGCCCTTTCCCTCATGCCACTTGCACCACGGCCCTCTCAAGGTACACAATTACTGGTAATGGGGGGGATGGAGAGGGGCACTATTTTTCTTACTTTTGGAAGGGATAGGAACATAGGAAGCTGCCATATATTGAGTCAGACCATTGGTCTATCTAGCTCAATATTGTCTTCACAGACTGGCAGTGGCTCCTCCAAGGTTGTAGGCAGGAATCTCTCTCAGCCCTATCTTGGAGAAGCCAGGGAGGAAACTTGAAACCTTCTGCTCTTCCCAGAGTGGCTTCGTCCCCTGAGAGGAATATCTTGCAGTGCTCACACATCAAGTCTCTCAGTCATATGCAACCAGGGCAGACCCTGCTTAGCTAAGGGGACAAGTCATGCTTGCTACCACAAGACCAGCTCTCCTCTCCATGATGACTTCCTAAGGGGGGATATGTATATGAGGGCAGGAAAAGGGTTCCACTCCACTGTGACAAAGGATGTGCTTGTGATGGCAGATTCGGTCAAAGCAGTCCAGGAACCCCAAACATGCTCCTGCCCCCGTGTTGGCTTGCTAGCCAGGGATTATGAGAGGGCTAATCCACTGGGGAGGACGAGAGGCTCCATAAGATTTGGATCTCTGCCAGACTACACCCCCATGAGTTAGATCATCCAGCTACAAGGGCCTCGCTGATGTGCCCCCCTCCCAGGTATATCTGTTTAAAAATAGAACCCATACTCACCTTCCACTCTACACTAATCCCCTACAAACTCCCAAGGAGTCCAGGCTGCTCCATGTGTCTAGTTATTTTTCTGTAAGCTCAGTTGGGCAAGATCAGGGATGGCTCCTAGTATACATGTGAAATTCTCAGGCTGGGGCCGGCATTGCGGCATATGCATATTGGCCACTATGGGGTGAGGTGAGGGGAGCCCCTATTTTGAGCTATCTCTGGCAAGCACAGTGGTTGTATTATTATTTATTATTATTTTACACAATCAGACAGGTGTTATTGATTGGTTTGTTTTAGGGATGTGCATAAAACCGGTTCTCCCGGTTCGGTTCGGGTCCGAACCGGGTCCGGACCGGACCGGGGTGGTTCGGTTTTGGTTTTGCCAGACCACCCCCCCGGTCCGGTTCGGTTTTGAACCGGTTCGGATCCGAACCGAACCAGTTCGGATCACAAAAAGTGGCTGGTTTTGAAGGGGACATTGTGTTCTACCTGCCACCCAAATTTCAAGTCGATTGGACCTTCCTCTGATTTTTTACAAAATTTTTTCAAAAAATAAATTTTTGCCCATAACTCACAATGTGGAGCCCTTAGGGGCAAAAAAGCTGGGGTGGGTGGTAGCCACCCATGGGTGTCCTCCACCCCAAAAATCCCAAGGCAATTGGTGGCTCCTAGTATTATTGGTGAATTTCTGAAGAAATTTTTTTTTCCATTGGCTAGAATGGGGGTTTGGGGCTGCCCCAGACCCACCTCTGTGGGGTGGCAGCACCCCCAAAGTGGGTCCGGGGCCATGGCAAAAATGCCCTCAGTCCCTCCCAGCAATCCCCGTAGAGATAGGAGTGATGGTTCTGTTGTTTTTCTGAGGTATTCTGAGTGTAGATTCTATGATAGCTTATGAGATTTCCAATGAGACACCATGAATCCACTCTCATTTGCTATCACAGAATCCACACTCACTCAGAACACCTCAGAAAAACAACAGAACCATCACTCCTATCTCTACGGGGATTGCTGGGAGGGACTGAGGGCATTTTTGCCATGGCCCCGGACCCACTTTGGCGGTGCTGCCACCCCACAGAGGCGGGTCTGGGGCAGCCCCGAACCCCCATTCTAGCCAATGGAAAAAAAAAATTTCTTCAGAAATTCACCAATAATACTAGGAGCAACCCAACAATTGCCACCCCATCTTTTTGGCGCCTCTCTCTGGGTGCCCTAACACGTAACACCTAGTCAGTCCATCTTAATGCCTACCTACTACCACCACTCCTATCCAAGCAAGTAAGAGGAGGACACTCAGAGAGACAACACCCACTCTCTGATCTAACAAAAAGGCCACTGCTGTGCTGCCTGCCAGCACAGCAGCAGCAGCGGAGCAGCACACTAAGCACAAGAGCAGCACACACAGAGAAGAAGCAGGAGGCGGAGCAGCAGAGCAGCACTAGCGCTGCCAGCCTGTCCCCTGAGACCTGGGTGGTGACGCTCTAGGTGTCTCCACATAGGCGTCGTACCCAGGTGCGCAGGGTCCCTTCCACGGCTGACAAGCATCCTGCAGTGGACACAGCGGGCGTGGAATGGGGCATCTTGAGGGACCTCAAAATGCACCCATGCACCACTGCCCTTGGCCTCCTGCGCCCTGGGCGCCGTCCTAGGCCGTTTCTCGCAGGGTGGCTGCAGTCCTGGGGGGGGGGGGGGGCCGGCCGCCGCTGCCTGCCCACTGCTGCCACCCAACCCGCCCCTTCCGCCCTCCACAGCGGAGGAAGGGCCCGGCTCAACTGGCATCGGAGAGGCAGGCCTCTCCTCCACCACCTCGCCAGACCGCTCCCCACCAGAGTGTCGGGCTTCACGAGGGGGGGCCCCACTGAGCGGCGAAAGGATAGGGGGAAGGGGCCCCAGAGGGAGGGAGAACCTGGCTGCATCGCTGCCAGCCGCACGGTCCTCACCGCCCTCTACCTGCTCTTCCAACTCCACAGTCTCCTCCACCTCAACAACTGGCGGTAGCTCAGCAGCACCTGGTGCCGCCGGCGAGGAGGGACCCGCCACAGCCCTAACAGTGCCTCTGCCTCTGCCGCGATTGGCGGCAGCAGGCGTGGGGAACTGAATCCTGCGCACCAAAGATGGGGCCGGAGCAAAGAATTCTCCAATGGGGAGAACTGGGGTGTCCTCAGGCTCCCCGCGTCCTCTCCCTCCCCGTGCCGCAGGCGCACCCCGCACCTGGCCTCTCCCACCTCTGCCTGCCAGCCTTGAGCGAGCCCTGCCCGCCACACGGCGCTCAGACATGCTGCTAGGTCAGAAGGAGGGAGACTTTAGAAGGAAGGCCAGACAGGGTCAAAAAAATAATTTGGAGGGGCTTAGGGGCCAAAAAAAAGGCAGCTGATTTGGAGGCGGCGGGGGGGAAGTTTGTTTTCAAAAAAGGAAGCCAATTGGGGGGAAAGGAAGACTTTTTGATATGGGGGGGGAAGCCAATCGAAGTGAGGGGGAGGGTGTCCTTTTTGAATTTGGGAGTCAACCACCAAGCCAATTGGGGAGATGGTTCTGGGAGGGTTTTTTTTTAGAAAAATAGGGGGTTAAAGGGTGGAACCCCGGTGTGGGAGGGTGGCACGGGCAGTTGGGTGGAGTAGTTGTGGTGTGGGTGGCAAGTTTTTAGCTTTTTTGGGGGGGGGAGAGTGGATGGGGGGAGGGCACAGCACCTACCGGGGGTGGGGGAGGGATGCAGTCAATGCTTGGGAACCTGCAGATCAAAGGAGGAAACCCTTATTTAGTGAACTGGAACACAAAGTGTGGGTTCTGGGGGGTGGTTCTCAAGTAATGCTCCTGTGGGGGGAGCATCAAACTCAATGCAGCCTATTTAGTGACTCTAAATTGCACACAACCAAAACCAGAACCCAGTCACACCAACACAGAGGTTGAACCCACCCACTCTGTGACTCTGCCTGCCCAATGCCATGGCAAGCAAGCAGCAGCAAACACTTGATGGCAGCCTCATGGATTGAACATCATGATCATCAATGATACGTGTGTATTGGCCCAGCATGTAGTGGCAGCATCAGAGCCCAGCCAGGACCCCACTCAGACTGCCCCAGAGGCAAGGAAGCACTCTGGCATGGCATGGGCCCAGCATGTAGTGGCAGCATCGCATCAGAACCCTGGACCCCACTCAGACTGCCCCAGAGGCAAGGAAGCACTCTGGAAGGCACCTGTTCAAAAACCACCTGCAAGACGCATGCAATGCAACGCAACACACAGCAGCAATTTCTTTACTGGGCATGGGCATGAAGACACAAGTTTTACAACAGTACATCTCCTCTCCAAGGTTCCCTCCCTCCTCCCCACACCCAAATGCATTTCAGACTAGGGGTGTCCCTATTTAAAACCGCCAGCTAGGGAGAGAAAGGGGCAACAAAAGGTGCACAATCGCACACGCACTAACCCCTCTTCTTCCGGTCCTTCTCCTGCCGCTCACTGCTGGTCACGGATTCGCCGCCGCCAGCCAGCCACCCTGGGCTGAGACACAGCAGGGCGGCCGCACGAGGCACACAGGCAACCGGGGTAGTTCAACAACGATGGAGGGGCAGAAGTGAGGAGACAACACTATTTGTGTCGCTCAACTCACCCCCAAGCAGAGACAAAATCAACCAAAAACTATAAAAAGAAAAAAAAAACCGATGGCAGCCGCCAGGTGGGTAGGCTACTGTGTGCGGCTGCAGCTGTGGGAGAGGAGGTGGAAAGTGAAGGGGAGCAGAGAGAGAAAAGACTAAGAGAGAGAGAAAAGAGGGGGGGGGCAGGGACAAAGAGAAAGAGAGGAGAGAGAGAGAAAAGAAAGAGAGAGAGAGGAGAAAGAGAGATGATAGAGAGAAAGAGGAGAGAGGAGAAGCGCAGCGCAGCAGGGAGGGGGGATTCAGGTGTGGGGGGAGGACACAGCAGTAGCAGCGGTCCAAAGAGGTGGGGGGAGCAGAGAGGGTGTGTGTGGTTGGGGGCTAGTGTGTGGCAGGGGGCCTGGGGTAAGTGGAGAGAGTCGGGGGCAAGGAGGAAAAGAGGTGGGGTGGGGGGAGCAGAGAGGGTGTGTGTGGTTGGGGGCTAGTGTGTGGCAGGGGGCCTGGGGTAAGTGGAGAGAGTCGGGGGCAAGGAGAAAAAGAGGTGGGGTGGGGGGAGCAGAGAGGGTGTGTGTGGTTGGGGCTAGTGTGTGGCAGGGGGCCTGGGGTAAGTGGAGAGAGTCGGGGGCAAGGAGAAAAAGAGGTGGGGTGGGGGGAGCAGAGAGGGTGTGTGTGGTTGGGGCTAGTGTGTGGCAGGGGGCCTGGGGTAAGTGGAGAGAGTCAGGGGCAAGGAGGAAAAGAGGTGGGGTGGGGGGAGCAGAGAGGGTGTGTGTGGTTGGGGGCTAGTGTGTGGCAGGGGGCCTGGGGTAAGTGGAGAGAGTCAGGGGCAAGGAGAAAAAGAGGTGGGGTGGGGGGAGCAGAGAGGGTGTGTGTGGTTGGGGGCTAGTGTGTGGCAGGGGGCCTGGGGTAAGTGGAGAGAGCGTCAGGGGCAAGGAGAAAAAAGGGTTGGGTGGGGGGAGCAGAGAGGGTGTGTGTGGTTGGGGGCTAGTGTGTGGCAGGGGGCCTGGGGTAAGTGGAGAGAGTCGGGGGCAAGGAGGAAAAGAGGTGGGGTGGGGGGAGCAGAGAGGGTGTGTGTGGTTGGGGGCTAGTGTGTGGCAGGGGGCCTGGGGTAAGTGGAGAGAGTCGGGGGCAAGGAGAAAAAGAGGTGGGGTGGGGGGAGCAGAGAGGGTGTGTGTGGTTGGGGCTAGTGTGTGGCAGGGGGCCTGGGGTAAGTGGAGAGAGTCAGGGGCAAGGAGGAAAAGAGGTGGGGTGGGGGGAGCAGAGAGGGTGTGTGTGGTTGGGGGCTAGTGTGTGGCAGGGGGCCTGGGGTAAGTGGAGAGAGTCGGGGGCAAGGAGGAAAAGAGGTGGGGTGGGGGGAGCAGAGAGGGTGTGTGTGGTTGGGGGCTAGTGTGTGGCAGGGGGCCTGGGGTAAGTGGAGAGAGTCGGGGGCAAGGAGAAAAAGAGGTGGGGTGGGGGGAGCAGAGAGGGTGTGTGTGGTTGGGGGCTAGTGTGTGGCAGGGGGCCTGGGGTAAGTGGAGAGAGTCGGGGGCAAGGAGGAAAAGAGGTGGGGTGGGGGGAGCAGAGACGGTGTGTGTGGTTGGGGGCTAGTGTGTGGCAGGGGGCCTGGGGTAAGTGGAGAGAGTCGGGGGCAAGGAGGAAAAGAGGTGGGGTGGGGGGAGCAGAGAGGGTGTGTGTGGTTGGGGGCTAGTGTGTGGCAGGGGGCCTGGGGTGAGTGGAGAGAGTCAGGGGCAAGGAGAAAAAGAGGTGGGGTGGGGGGAGCAGAGAGGGTGTGTGTGGTTGGGGGCTAGTGTGTGGCAGAGGGGTGTTGGGGGGAAGGGGAGGGGGCAACAACAAACAGCAAAGGAGAAACTGGAACAACTCGGGCAGCAGCAGCGATTAGGCTGGATGGGGTGGTTGGGGGAGGAGCTGGGCCTGGGCTAGGGTAGGGTCTGGGAGGAGGGAGGGTGGGGGGGGCAGGCAGGGGGGGGGAGGAGGAGGAGGAGGGTAGCAAAATATATAAAGCAATATATATCAAGAGAACACAAGCCAGAAGTTTAAAAAAAAAATTAAAAGAAAGACTATAACCAGCAGAAAAAACTTGGGGGTGGGGGTGTGGGGAGGGGGAACCAAACACAGACTCTGAGGGGGGCCACTAAGTGAACAGAGACAATGAAACCACAATTGCTGCAAATTAATAATAGCAAATGAATAAGTGGAACCAAGCAAAGAAAACTGGACTCGGTTTGGCAGCAGCAAACTTGGGAGAAGGCTGGATGGGGTGGGGTTGGGGTGGGGTGTGGTTGGACTTGGAGGGGCAAGTTTGGAGCAGGGAACCAAAACTGATTATATGGGACAACAAGAAACAACAACAGAATCCTCTGGGGGTGGGGGGGAGGGATTCAGGGAACCAACTCGCAGGGCAGCAGCAGTCAGCAGAAACAAACAAAATGGTACAATTTAAGCAAAACCAGCAAGCAATATATAACTGAAACCAATGGAATGCAATGTGAAAATCAAAAAGTTGGACAACAACAAGGCAGGACAAAGAGCAATAATTAATGGAAGAAGATTTAAAGCAATGAGGATGCAGTGGGTGGGAGTGGGGGAGGGGGAGGGTAGGCCCAAAGGATGAGAAGGGAAAGGGGGGGGAGGGGGGGGGAGAAAAGCAGACAGACAAGGAACAGGGAAAATTGGGGGAAATTAAGAAGAAAGTAAAGTGAAGTAACACACAGTATACAGACAAGAGACAGACAGAGAGAGGAGACACACAGAGAGTCACAAAGGGCAGGTGGACAAAGGATTAGACAGAGCACACACACAGAGACACAGGACACAGTCAGGACTCACAGAGACACCAGAGCAGCCAGCAAAGGGCAAGCAGATCTCAGAGATGATCCCACAACTGCAGCCAAGAGAAGTTTCCAGAGAAGAGGCTTGGGTTTATATAGGTTTGAAATTCCCTCCTTTGGGAGCCCCCACCTTTGCACTCCCCCCACGGCCAACAGGGTGCCAGCTCTCAACAGTGCAACAGCCAAGCAGCCTACCAGACCAAAGGACTCATTCTGGCCAATCAAGGATCAATAGCGCAGCCAATACAATGCCTGGAAATAGCATCACAAAATGGATGCAAGGAGGAGCAAAAGTTTTGGGAAGGAGACACAAAATGGAGGACACACTTGGAACTTTAAAGAGACACTCCAGAGACTCAATTTCATTCCCGAACCGGTTCGGGAAACCCGAGCCGGTTCGGTACCGAACCGGCTCGAATTCGGTCCGGCTCGGTCCCCGGAAGGGCCCGATTCGGTCCGGGATCGAGCCGCCGGATCCGGACCGGTTCGGACGAACCGGTCCGGATCCGAACCGAACCGCACATCCCTAGTTTGTTTTATCCAGACATCGAGTCCTTCCCAAAGACCTGGGATGGCTGAATTTTATTGTCAATGTTGTTGCTGTTGTTATAGATATCGTCACAGAATATAGGCTGTTCCCAGTAAAGCTGCTTTTTGTAATTGGCTGATGGTGATTTCGGTGGCCCCTATGGTGTTGAGGTGCTCTTCAAGGTCTTTTGGAACTGCACCCAGGGCGCCAATGACCACTGGGATTATTTGGGTCTTTTTCTGCCACAGCCTCTCAATTTCAATTTGTAGATCTTTGTATTTTGTGATTTTTTTCTATTTCTTTTTCTTCTATTCTGCTATCCCCTGGTATTGCTATGTTGATTATTTTGACTTGTTTTTCCTTCTTCTCGACTACAGTTATAGCTGGTTATAGCTGGTGTATTGTGTGGCAGATGTTTGTCTGTTTGTAGTCGGAACTCCCATAATATTTTTACATCTTCATTTTCTTCAACTTTTTCAATTTTATGGTCCCACCAATGTTAGGCTACAGGTAGCTTGTATTTTTTGCAAGGCTACTTTGTCATGCCTTTGTTTGTAGTCCGTCTGTGCGATCTTTTTACAACAAGTGATCAGGTGGTCCACTGTTTCATCTGCTTCTTTACAAAGGCGGCACTTGCTGTTTGTTGTGGATTTTTCTACTTTTGCTCTTATTGCATTTGTTCTTAGTGCCTGTTCTTGTGCAGCCAGTATTAAACTCTCTGTTTCTTTCTTCAAGTTGCCATTCTGAAGCCATTGCCAGGTCTTGGTGATGTCTGATTTTCCACTTATATTGTGCAAATATTGACCATGCAGTGGCTTATTTTTCCATTTTTATGCTCGGTTCTTGACTTGTTCTTTCTTGTAGGCCTGCTTTGTTTCATTGGTGTTGAATAGTTTCTCATTATTGACCATTTGAAGTGCATCTTCTTCACTGTCCTTGATATATTCTTCAAGGCCTCTTTTCTCCTCCTCGACTGTTTGATGGACTTGCAGCATTCCTCTTCCACCTGAGCTGCGAGGGAGGTACAACCTATCGACATCACTGCGGGGGTGCAGAGCATGATTGATGGTCATGATTTTCCTGGTCTTAGGATCTAGCGTCTCTAGCTCTACCTGGGTCCAGTCTATTATTCCTGCAGTGTATCTGATAACAGGTATAGCCCAGGTGTTTATGGCTTGTATGGTGTTCTCGCCATTGAGTTTGGACTTGAGGATTTTTCTAACTCTCCTGATGTATTCACTTCCAATTTTTCTTTTAACTTCAGCGTGTGCGATGTTATCAGCCTGGAGAATGCCCAAGTATTTGTAATGTTCTTTCTCTTCCAGGTTCTTGATCTTGCTTCCATTGGGCAGTTCTATTCCTTCTGTTTTTCTTATTTTCCCTCTGTTCATTATTAATGCAGCACACTTGTCCAGTCCAAACTCCATTGCTATATTGCTACTGAATATACGGACAGTGTTTAGCAGTGATTCGATTTCTGACTGGGACTTTCCATACAACTTCAGATCATCCATGTTCAGCAGATGGTTGATTTTACTTGATGTTTTAGATGTTTGGTATCTGAGGCCTGTTTTGTTTAGTATTTGTGAAAGTGGGGTCATGGCGATTACAAACAACAGAGGGGATAGTGAGTCCCCTTGGGAAATGCCTCTTCTAATGCTAACCTGTCCAAGTGCCTCGCCATTGATTTTTAACTGTGTACTCCACATGCTCATTGCTTTTTAAATAAATATCTGAATGTTTTTGCTGACACCAGTTGTTTCTAAACATTTTAGTATCCATGTGTGAGGCAATGAATCGAAGGCTTTCTTGTATTCAATCCATGCAACACTTAGATTGGTTTTTCTTCTCTTGCAGTTTTCTAAAATCATTTTGTCAATCAGCAGCTGGTCTTTTGTGCCTCTGGTGTTCAGGCAATTTCCTTTCTGTTCAACTGGAATCTGTTTGTTAGTTAATAAGTGTTGCATTACTTCATCTGCTATTATTCCAGTTAATAATTTGAACATGGTTGGCAGACAGGTTATCGGTCTGTAATTACTTGGAACTGCACCTTTTGCTGGGTCTTTCATGATGCGATGAGTTTTCCCAGTTGTTAGCCATTGTTCAGTATCACCTCCTTGCAAAATGTGATTGAACTGTTTTGATAGTTGTTTATGAAGGCTTGTTAGGTGTTTAAGCCAAAAGCCATGCAGTTCATTGTTGCCTGGCACACTCCAATTTTTAATTTTCTTTGCTCTTTCACTTATTAATTCTGGTGTTATTATTTGTTGGTTACATTTTTTTGACCTTATCATTTGTTGGTTACATTTTTTGACCTCTTTCATCCAGCCTGCTTTTTTATTATCATCTATTGGATTGTCCCATAATTTCCCACAGAATTGCACTGTTTCTTCTTTATTTGGTGTTTCTAGGTTTCTTGCAGTTTCTCCTTCTATGCTTTGGGAGAAATGTCTCTGATTAGACTGGAATTGGAGATTCTGCCTGTGTTGTGTAATTCTGGCTTCATACCTGCTAATCTTCTTTGACACTGCTGTTATTTGCTGCTTTATTATTTCCAGGAATTCTCTAATTTTCCTTGAATCTAGGTGGTATTTTTGGATCAGATACTGTTTGGTGTTTTCATTCTTCAGCTTCTTGTCTTTCATATCTTTCAATTTACCAGCATCTGATCTAAGCCTGGAGATTTTATTTTCTAATCTAATCTAATCTTCCATTTAGGTGATGTACTGCTTTCTTTTTTTACAGGTCCACTGATCTTATATCCGAGCTCTTGTGTTGTTATTGTTGCTGCACTGTACATTAGTTGGTTTGTTTCTTGCAAATTATTGGTTGTTATTTCTGCAAGTGCAGCATTGACATCTTTTAATGCCTGAGCGAGTTTTTTTTTGGCAACTGTTTTTAGAGCTGGAAGTCTGGTTCATGTGCTCAGATATTTTTTGCTTTAGTTCTTGTTGCTTTTCTGTTAAATGGCGTTTGGGTTTTTGAGGTGAAGGCAAAGGGGCAGTTGCCTGGTTTTGATTTTGAAACAGTTCAGTAACAGTGGCATCCTCGATTTCCAACACCTCCTCCACCTGCGCCTGAGCAACTTCTTCAATTGGTGGTAATTCTTCTTCCATATCTTGAGCCTGTGTTGCTCTTTGCAGTTCTTCCAGCTCAACTCCTGTGAATACTTTATTTCTTATTATGTATCTTCTCTGGTCTGCTAGCCTTTGTTCTGTTATTTCTGTAACTGGATGCTTCTCTTTCCAAATCTGATACATTCTTTTTAAATAACCTCTTCTAGTTGGACTATACTTGTAATAGCAGATCATTATTTCCTTGTTGGCATTTTTCATATATTTTTTTCGGTTAAGCGACATTTCTTCCAGTAACCTTGCAGTCTCCAGCCCTGGTTGCTCAACTGAAGATCCTGAATCCTGTTGCCCACTTGCCACCAGATGTCCAGGGACTATAGCACCTGGCGCGGTCCTTGTTGATCCGGGTGACAACCAATCCGGTATAGATTTATTAAAGTTATGTCTCACCATATTGTTGATGGGAGAGGCACTCTTTGTCTGGCTCCTCTGGTGAGACCTTATTATTAATTTACATTTATTTCCCGCTCTCCCTCCAAGGAGCCCAGAGTGGTGTACTACATACTTGAGTTTCTCTTTCACAACAACCCTGTGGTGTAGGCTGAGAGAGAAGTGACTGGCCCAGAGTCACCCAGCTAGTATCATGGCTGAATGGGGAGTTGAAGTCGGGTCTCCCCGGTCCTAGTCCAGCACTCTAACCACTACACAACAATCAACATGCATATATGCCAAGGGATGACCAGATTGCCAAAGTGAGCACTTTCACTCCTGCTGTCTGCCAGTTGCCACAACCTGGAAAGGTGTTGGTGTGGAACCCTTCTCCGGGGCTTGTGTGGATCTAGCAACAGGGCTAAGCAGTGATAGTCATCTGGCCTACATGTGTGTTTCTATGGTTTGCCATGCTCATGAGAGAGCATTCCTTGAGAGATAGGGCATCGTAACACATTATTAGCAATCTAGCCCTTCAAACCCCATCCTGGTGAAAAACCCAAGATGGTTTTTCTCATGAGTAATGCCAGAGACTGCATGATTGTGCCCAAGGGTAAGGGGATGGGCCCCCCTTTCCCTACCAATTTATACACAAAATAGAGCAGAGTACCTCAAGAATTTCAGGGACTGCCTTGTAACCCAGACCCCAGGTATTATGCCCCTGGCTTTTTTTTTCTTTGTTGGGAAACAACTGGGTTGCTGCTTTATGGTGCCACTGGGACTCCGTGCAAATACTACTTCATCACTTGATGTGTGGAGACCTCTCCACAAAGTGCCCATCTTGTAATTCCATTCCCTTTTTCTGAAGATGTCTAAAGGGGAGAACATGAGACACAGTGGAAAGCTGGCATCCCCCAATGTGGTTTTTCCCTTTGACATGCTTTGAAGCCCGGGATATGGCAACACAGTGTCCCTGCTGTTGGGCAACAGATGGAGGAGTATGTATCCATCAGGGGCAGGGCAAGTTTCGGAGAGGCAGCCAGTGAGAAGCATGGCAGGTATAGAGCTGGTGCATTTCTGGGCTGGCCTGAGCTGCCCTCTCTGTGGTTTTGGCAGCACTCACAGCACAAAACCCAGGTTATGATGGCAGCAGAATTCAGATGACATGATGCCACCTTCAAACCTCAGGTTAGAGCAGCAAAACCTGTTACCAACTGAAGGCTGCAATTATGGTTTCAGCTTGAAAACCTAGGGTTCCTTTTGTTACAAATCCACAGTTTCATGCATTCAGACAACCATGAAATGGAAACTCTGGCTCCTTCACCTCCAGTTTGGGGTTATGTGTGAAGGCAGCTGAAGTATAAATAATTGGCTCAATTGTAAAAACTTTGGAGAGAAGCAGTTCATGAGAAGATCCATATGTAGGCTGTGTATGCCTCGTGTGTAAGGAAAGTGTAAAGTAACAGATTTGTAACCAAGCCAGCCAGCCACCCTACTTTCCAGTAATGAACTAAGACAATATCAGAACTTGTAAATAAATGTTTGTTGTATTGAACTAAAAGAAATCTATGAGTAACTTGATCAGGCCCTCCATGCCTATAATACCATGTTAACTCAGTGGAAGACAAAGTATATAAAGATTTTGAAATTATCTATTTTATATGGTGGCAGCGAAATGAAGGGAAACTAAAGGAAAGTGCTGCTACCGGTATTTACAAGAACAGCAGTTCCCCCTCCCCCCTCAAATGAGTGTGAAATATCATAATATCAACAACTAGCCTAAGAAAAAATTTAAAATGGACTGTACAAGGTGAGGACAAGAAGACAAATGTGCTTAGGTGCAGAATTTAGGGGACATGTGGTGTGTACCCTTGGGAGCCAACCCTCCCCTATATCACCACCTATTCAGGTAACTGTTCTCCTATAGCTTGTGCTAGGGCCTGCCCACACCTCTCCTCTGTGTGCAATATTTTCCTCTTCCATGTTAGGAAAAAAGTAGTTAGAAAAGACACAGTATTTCACGAATTTTCAAGCAAATCATGCAAAACAGTTGCACAATATGCCAAACACCATGTGGACAACCTGTGACAAAGCACAGAAGAACCAAGGGTGCTGTTGGAATACATCACCATCTGTATAGACCCGCAGTGCAAATCAGGCCATTGTACATGTGGAGGAGTGCCTGTTTCCCACATGATAGTGAAGGAGAGGGGGGTTGTGTCCTTCCTTCCCCACATGAATTAGAGCCAGACTGTATACTTGTAAAATTAGAAGGGGTGTACCTGCTCTTCTTTGGCTTACTGGGGATTTTCAAGAAAAGAGTCTATCCTTATCTCCTGGCGGAAGGAAGATGATGTATGATTTTCCTTTGTTTTGCAGATGGATCCTCACTGCTCCTTATTTAAACCATTGACCCCAGGTAAGCAACCCATTCTGGGCCACAAGAGGAATTCATAGCTCTACCCTGGTGATATATAGGTAGGAAACCTTGAATTTCGAATTCTGGTAGATGTACATTTAGAAAAATAAATTCAAAATGCTGCAATACACAAACTCCATCTTCTTCTGAAGGCAGTTCAATACACTTGATCTTGAGGGATAAAAGCATCAAATACACAAATCCATCTTTTGGTGATTCATCCCATTGGTTTTGCTGACTCTGCATTAGTAGTCTTTATGTCTTCAATATCTGGATTCATTCTGCAGTGTTACATGGATACAGTAGGCCAGCTGTATATAGTAAAATGTTTTGCATATCCGTGAAAGGGAAGAGCTTGCATCTTAAAAAGGCACACATTCTTCAGACATCAAAGATTTCATTTACTACTAAGGTAATTTAAAGCAGTGATCATTGTTGAGGTGAGTAGAGTTTATGTAATGGTAGAAAATGTTTTGCTTTCAGTTCAATGCACTGGCAAGTGATTGGACTGGTAGTTTAAAAAGGCTTGTTTTAAAAACTCTTTTAAGATCAGAAATCCAAACACTGGCACTTGTGCAGTGCCTTTCAAGCATTTTGACAGTAGAAAGAAACTTAATTAAAATGATGGCATCTGCTATTTAAAAACACAATACAGAGTTGTATGTTGAATATCATTTTAAGCTTTTCATACAAACAGGAGGGCTAGTATTGTTATTTTAAAAAGGTAAAACATGATAGACCATTTCTTATAAAATGCTGATACAGGGATTGGATGAAGTCTGCAATAATGAGTGTTTCCGGGTTGCAATCCCAGTTCATGTAGCAAGGAAGACTCAAAGTATGCTAGAAAATGGAAGGAAGGGAAGGGAAGAGATGCAGCAGCTGCTGATACAACAGCAGTAGTATAGAATCAATCTCCTGGCTGTAATCTGGCAACTCCAGCAATAATGAAAAGCACTCCATGGGTGCTTTTAATGCTGATATACATTCCAGCATCAGCGCACATTACCACAGAAAATAAAATGGAAAATCTGCACTACGAAGGAGGACATTGCATAATATTCCTACTGCCATCTACTGGTAATCTGCAGCAAACTGAGAAATAATTGTCTTTTTTCATACTTGTCAGGAACCCACCCTGATGCCCCACAAGTGCAGGGATATGATTTGTTTTATATGATTTTTATATCAATTGTGTCACCAATTTAATGGAATTTAATAGGCTATTACTTTATTTTGCTGTCACCTTATGGTTATGTTGATTACCCTGCTCGCAGTAAATAACTTCTTGGTCACATAGCCTCACGGGTTCAGGATAAGTATATATGTTCAGTGCATATAGTGAGACAAAGAATAAGGTATAAAACAAATAAGAACAAGTTTATTTACTTAAGATGGAAATAAAGATCTCTGAAAGGCAGGGCTCATAAATTTTATTACAATGTTGCTAAATCAGCAGTTAGACACTACCCAGAGAGTTTTGATCTTTTTAAGTACAATACTTTTGTCTGTTGAATGCCTTAAGACAGGTGTTTTCTACTGTATTTGTGAATTACTGCTCCCTCAAATGCTTGCGGCTGGTGGTGGTGGGGCCTTTGTGCTTGGGCCATGGGGACAGGATGAGCATGTAGCTGTCCTTCCCTCAAGCCATGTGGGTGGCTTGGCCAATTGGCTGGCGCATTGGTGCTCCTGGGCGGCGCGCCTGTCTCCAGCTCAGTCTCGGCTGGCTAGCGACTCACACTCACCTTCTCCAGTTCAGTGAGAGATTAGCTGGTTGCTCTGGGGTGAAGTAGGAACTTTTGGTCTCCACCTGATTGGCCTTGTGTGGAGATTTTTTTCGCCTTCTGCTCACTGATGATGATTGCTTAGGGGACCCCATTGCTAGTCGTAGAAGTCTGGGTTCAAGTAAAGTGGTCACTATAGCAGGTAAGTGCAGGCTTGGGAGGTTAATATCTTGACTGGTGTTCAGCCATAGGCACCGGTAAAGTGATTACTAGTTTCTGTGGAACAGCCCTTCAGGGTCATGCGGCTCAAGTGGTGTCTGGGAAAGGACCACTATTGGGACGCCGTCCAATTCATTCACTCAGAGTCTTGTGGCTGGACTGCTACCTCCTTGACGCAGGTAACTGCATGGTTTGACAGAGCCAGGCTGAGGCTTCAGCTGGCATCTGCCAAACCGGCTTTGCCCAACAGTCAGGAGGCCCATCTTCTGTAGGAGGCGGTGCTTACCCATGAGTGGGTGGAGTTGATGTGTGATGTGTTTCTATGTGATGCTTGTAGGTGATGTGTTTTTATATGATGCTTGTTGCAGATCCTTGACCAGTACTTTATCAATAAAGGTGGTCCTAGTTCCATCCATACATGCTTGTCCTGTCTTCTTTGGGGTTCTGGGTGCAACATAGTGTAACAACACAGATCTCTTGCCTGTTTAACCAGGAGTTTTGCCTCTGGGCAGCTTTCTCTCTCAGGATACCCACTCAGGCATTTTATTCCAAATCCCAGAGTACTGTCTAGTGCTCTGCTGGCTTATTATTGTGTGTGAACATCAATTAACCAAGAATTCACACAGAATTAGAACAATTTCCCTTGTCCAGTCACCCACATGGAAACTCTGGCTCTGAGCTCTTTTCTTCTTTCTTACTCTGTCCTCTTCTTCTAACCAACTAACGGTCACCAACTGTCTCTAGCAGGGATGTGCACAAACTGGTTCGTGGGCCATGCTAGAGGCCTGAAAACCGGTTTGCTGGTCCGGTGGTCCGAAGCTGGTGTGTGTGTGTGTTGCTTTAAGGGCGGGGGTGTTGTTGTTTATACTTACCCCTCCCGCCGCTTTTCCCCCTCCGGCGCTCCAGTTTTAAGCCCAATCTTCAGGGCGGCAGCGTTCCTCCATGCCTCCCCTGTCCCCTTGTTGCCTGCTAAATGCGGAATTAACTTCTGCGCATGCACGCACCACTGACGTGCGCACACCCCACAGTGACGTGCATGATGTGTGTGCGTGTCGGTGATGCGTGCATGCATGGAAGTTACTTCTGCATTTAGCAGGCAACAAGGGGACAGGAGCGGCAGGGAGGAACGCTGCCGCCCTGAAGATTGGGCTTAAAACTGGTGCGCCAGACGGGGGAAAGTGGTGGGAGGGGTAAGTACACCCCCCCTCCGCCCTTAAAGCAACACACACACCCCGGCGTCAGACTGCGCCTCCGCGGTCCGTGCACACCCCTAGTCTCTAGTCAAATCCCCATATCAACATTCTATGTGTGGTTGCTATGGCAACCCTTGCTCTTGTTCTCTCTCTCTCTCTCCCCCCATGTATATTTCTTCACACTCCTTTTATTCTGTCCGTGAAAAAAGACAGTTGTTTCACAGATTGCTGCAGATTGCCAGCAGATGGTGCTGAGAATATTATGTGACCTTGTCCTTCATAGTCTGGATTTCCTATTTTATTTTCCATGGTAATGTGTGTTGATTTTGGAGTATGACAGCACCTGGAAGAGCTCCAGGTGTTTGCACCTCAAGATGGGACCCAGTTGCTGCTCAGCCAGCAGCCATGATAATTCGGTAAGGTAAGGCTAGGTAAGGAAATTTGATTTATTTATATGGGATATGTTCACTCCACCTCTTGCAGGGCAGCTTACAAGAAAATAGTTAAAATACAATAAAACATGAAAACACTAACAATAAAACAGTAAATGAAAAAGCCACCATAAGCCAGCAGCCAAAAGACAAACACATTGGAGAGGCAAGAGAATGCAAAGCTTCCCAATGGTCACAGCAAAGCAGGGAGATACTGGACTGTGACCCACTGGTGATGGAGTCACTGCAGTCTCTCCCTGCAGGCTAAGAGTAGGGGGGAATGAAATACTGCAGTATCCACTGCAGACAGCAGCTCTCAAGCAAAGGACCCCCTGCTGCAGCTTAGCAACTTCATGCCTCATGTGAAGGCTGTGCCTGCAGCACCTCTGCAGTGTCCTCACTCCTCCTTCTCATATGGATCCTGGCTGCTTTTGCATCTCCACTGAGCTGCTTTTCTTGCCAGTGTGTCATAGAACAGTCCTGCTGGATCAGGCCCAAGATCTATCTAGTCTGGCATCCTATTTCCCACAGAAGTCCACTTGATGCCTCTGGGAAGCCCACAGGCAAGAAATGGAGGCATGCCCTCTTTCCTGCTGTTTCTCCCCTGAAACTGGTATTCAGAAGCATCCTCTGAGCATGTTGAGGCTGTGCTGCTACTGCAGCAGCAGTAATTGCACCAGTAGCCCCACTAGCATCTATCTATCTATCTATCTATCTATCTATCTATCTATCTATCTATCATTCTCTAAGGCATACCCATGGCTAATCCCATGTGTAGCAGCTCCTGTGAGAGTTCGTGAGCAGAAGCGCCTGATTGGGCAGTGGGATTCCATATGCAGATAGAGAGGAGAATCCTGTGTTGGTTAAGGTCAGTTGGAATGCAACTGTTATTGGTCGGAAGATGTTCTTGATTGTAGATGAGAGGAATCTATATAAAAGGATAGTAAGCAGGGTTCTGTGAAGAGAGGGGTTGTGAGGGAGGAAAGAGCCCCTCCAGGAGGAGGCTGCTGTTGTGTGAATTAGATGAGGAAACAAGATGAACAAGATCTGTTAACTCAGGAAGTGGAAGAAAGAGAGAAGGGAGGGGAAGAAAGACAGAGGGGAAGAGTGAATGGAGGAGAGAGAATGAGAGAGAAAGAAGGAGGGGGAAGAGAGAAAGAAAGAAGGGTGAGGGACAGGCCCGAGCCTGTCAGTGGCCTGAGGGGAACCAGTGGCTATAGCAGCAGTGGCAGCAGCAAGGAAAGGCCCAGTCAACTGCTGCTGCTGCTGCTCCTGTGGAGAAGAGCAGGAGCAAGACTTGGGTGAGGAAGTCTCTGGGGATAGTGGGCTGCAGCTTAGCTAGTAGGCACCAGCAACGCTGCAGCCATGACCAAGAGGAGTGAGGGGGATGGAATAAAGAGATGGAGGAGGACAAGCAGGATTGTGGCTCAGGTGAGGTAGAGGAGAGATCTCTGAGTTGAGGGAGGCTGTGGTGGGGGTGAGGGGAGCAATCAAGTACCAGCGCACAGATGCTCTGTGTGGGTTAAGCTAGTTATAATTAAACTAGCTGAACCTGCACAGAGCATATGTGCAGTAGGACTTTGCTGTTCTCCTCCCCCCCGCCAGCACCACAGCCCCTGCTTTATTGCAGTGTCGGCTACTCACTCTCAGCTGCCCCCTCCCTGCCACTCGCTTGCTCACTTGCCCCCTCCCCACCACTTGTTCTCTTACTCCCTGCTTATTCTCTCACTTGCCCCTCCCTTCCGCATGCTCACTCACCCACCCCTCCCCATCTCTTGCTTGCTCACCCCTCCCTGCTGCTCTCTTACTCTTTCACCCCCTCCCCACCACTCACTCATCCCCTCCCCACCACTCGCTTGCTCACTTGCACACCCTCCTGCTCCCTGCTGGTTGCTCGCTTACTCACCCCCTCCCCACCACTCACCCACTTGCTGGCCCCTCTCTGCCTCTCACTCCTTGCTCACTCTTTCACTCAACCCTTCTTCTCCACTTGCTTGCTCACTTTCCCCCTTGCCACCACTCTCCCCCTCCCCAATGCACGCTCACTCGCTCACTTCTCTCTGCTGTCTGCTCACTCACCCCTCCCTGTTTGCTCACTCACTCACCCTCTCCCTGCCGTTTGCTCACTCATTTGTCCCCTACCCGCTTCTCTTCCCTATCTACATATGGAATCCCCACTGCCCAATCACCACGGTGCTTCTGCTCTGTTACCTCCAACTGTTAAAGCACTGGGTGGGCAGGGCTTGCCATGATAGACCTTAGCTTATTATATATATATAGATAGAAACACACACACACACACACACACACACGGCAGGGACTGGAGGGGAGCAGACAGGGTGCTCCAGCTGTCTGAAGTAGGTTCGATGTGTAGGCTGAGAGAGATGTCATCAAGTTGGAGATGGAAGAGCTTGTAGGATGCCCTTAATGCCACTGAACAGCAGGATCAATGCAGTCCTCAATGCTCTTGGAGCTTGACTGGAGGCTTTGCAGACAGGGCTGTTACCCCCGAATCTCCTTCGGAGGAGAGTGTAAACATTCACACACCAGTCAAACTTACCCCGTAGTCCCTTCGAGATCCTTGGACCCACTTCACACAAAAATTGGGCTTTGTCTTCCGAATTCTAGCTTAACTCGAGCTATTTCCGGGTTTTTAAAATGCTGGTTTTAAGTGACTTTTTCTGAAAACACCGGAGCAAATAGGGAGAGGCACTGATGTAGAATCATCAGCATGATAAGAGGGATACTCTCTTTGCAAATGCAGATATCGCTCTTTAGAAAGCTCTCCCACATTGGTTAGAAGGAAAGCACGTGGCATGCCATGTGAACTTGCATCAAAACGAAACCTGAGAGCAGAGGGGAGGGGCTGCTTCCCTCAATGCCGTGAGTGATTTGAAGTGGCTTCACTCAACATTTACCCTGCAGCATGAAGCCATGTGTGAATGCTCGGGGGGAGGCAGGGTGGAGAGAGCTCTCATCCTATTTAATTAAAAAGAAAGAGTGAGGAGACTATGCTCCTTTTTGTATGAAGTTGTATGAACTCCAGAAGGAGTTGCTTCACTTAAGAGTTTCTACTCTGGGTGAGGGATGTTATGAGCACCCCAAAATATTAATACATATATAGGCCTGTGTCTGATTTCATTTTGTTAAGAGTTCAATTAGACCTGCCTGGGCAATGCTTGGTAATTGATTTGTAGGGGCAGGAGTAATCTAGCATTGTTTATCAGGGTTTGCGGAAACTCACTGAGACAATGGGTCAGGCTCAATTACCAGTCTCACACTCCTGAAATTAACCTGTGTCCAGTAACAGGATGCTTCTGCCTTAAGTCAAATGTGTTGATTAACTTGCCTCACTCATGCTTACCCTTTTGATGTTACTTTGAATATTCTTTTGTTGCAAATACACACTAGATAGAGGTATACAAGAAATAATGTCTCACACAAATAGAATTAACTCCCTCTCACTAATTGCTAACTTTTAACACCTTCTGGGACCAGGCTAGCACATCTGGGATGCAGATTTGCTTTTGGACTTTGTCCCCTCCTCAAGATAACAGCTAACAGCAGATGAGAGTGAGATCTCTCTGGACTGATCAAATATCCTGAGCTAATTTTGGTAATTAAAAGACAATATTCCAAGGATAGCAGGAATAAATGCCTTTTGTGATCCAGAAGACTAAAAAGGGACATCAAGGGATGGAACCACTATAAGAAGGAGTCTCTGGACATGGCAGTTTAGCAGTTCTGTGCCTACGGGCATTCTGCTCACACGTTAGCTATTTTGTGCCTACAGCAAGATTTGCTCAGGAACTCTGCTCATGAACAGGAACTGCCTGTGACTTCTACTGCGCAGTGAGAAGTCAAGACTTTTCCCCAGCCATGGCACCTTCACTCTCTGCCTCGCTCTGAGCAAACTATCTGCTTGAACACCAGAAGCCAAACCATTGCTCTGTTGCTGTTCCCAGCTACAGTCTCTCCTCTTCAGCTGAAAGATCCACCATTCTCCAGCCTCTGATCCTGGTAATATGCTGCTCGGAACCCCCTTATCCCTTCCTCTTTTATTGCTCCCTTCTCCGTCCCCCCCCTTCCCTTCTACTAATCTCTGATCTCCCCCAAAATCTTATCAGCCCGCAGCCTCCCCCCCCCTTTTTTTTCTTTTCTGCCTATATTTGAAAGGTGTTAGACCTAGGAAGATTTAATTGCACGCAATAAGCTAATTAGGCACACTGGGTGGAAAATATTGGTACTGGCTAGATGTTCTGTTTTAATACTGTTAGCAATTCTGCTTTGCTAGGTTGTTGTTAAGCCTTTTATGTGCAATAAAGCCCATTGAACCCTTTCAGGAGTGGTTTGATCTCCTTTCCTTTTGCGCCCAGATCACACACGGGTCACCATATAAAGAACTTGATGACATTGTGGGCCAGACCTAATTTTGTATACTAGTTAATGAGCATATTTGGTGTATAAATCAGGCCTGGTCTGCAACAGGGAAGAGGGGGCATCCTCCCAAGCACTGCCTCATCTGCCCCCACCCTAAGTCAGGAAGAAGAGCACCTCTCCACTCTGCTCAGACCATTGGGAATGACTGCAGTAGAGATGATTGCAATAGCAACAATACTTGTCCGAGGTTTGTTTGTTTTTTTAAGAGAAAAAGACTGCAAAGGGCAATGGGCAGAAATAAAATGGCATAGTGGCAAAGATGCATTGAGAAGTGAAAGAGGGAAAGCATGCTGGGTGCTTTCCAGACTAGCTGCTCATCAGCAGCAAAATGCCTCCATTCGGGCAAGTCGCATTCAGGACGTAAACAGCTGGAGGAGCAGTCTCGCAGCAACCAACAACCCAAAAACCCAGCCATTTTTTCACGCCAGATATACGACTTCCTTGCTCTATATCACAGCGATTAAATTCACAACAAGGCATTGGAAATGTGAACGGCACCCCACTGTCCATGTAGAGAATGCAGTGTCATGAAACAGGAACTGTGGGTTGGAAGCACACTTCCGAGATTCATCCTGACCCTGTTGTAGGGTCTAGTCTGGAAAGTGCCCTGGAGGCTGAATCTGGAGGTACAGCATAAAATCAAGAGATTTTATTTTATGTTTTTTAAAAAGATGAATGTAAATATTAGTTTGAGAAGTCAGGGGACACTGCTCTCATGGTGTTAAATTCTTCCTTGCAGCTAAACAGGTGTAGGGAAAAACATTCCATTAAACAAACTTCAAATCTTGGGGTTTTCTTTTGGGGTGTGTGTGTACAAGATGTAGTGATGGCCACTTGCTGAAATGATTTTTTAAAATGATTAAATAAATTAATAGAGGACAGGTATATCAATAGCTGTTCCCCATGATAGATAAATAGAATATTCATGCACAGAGGCAGTATACCGTTTAATAATTGATGTAAGGGACAAACTATGGGGGAGGTCTGCTGTTTACATGTCCTGCTTCTGAAATCCCATAGACACCTGGCTGCATGCTGCTGGAAACAATTTCCCCACCCAGTTCTCACTGATGTGACCCAATGTCTCATCTGTACAGATTGCAAGTGGGGGCTCACAGAATTGAACGTCCTCAAAAAAAAAAAAAAAATCCCTTACATTGAGAATGCCAGAGAGAAGACTAGAATCCTTCTCCCTAACATGCAGGCCCTCTTCAGACATTCTTTGCATGTGTAAACTATTGAATGTGCAGTGGGGGAGTAAAGGTGTGCCTATAAGCCTGCCCTGATCTCTGCATGTTCAGTCTACAAGGTGGTTTACATTATCAATAAAAGCAAAAACACAACTGAATGTTATACATGTGAGAATGCACAATTTGCTTGAGGTTTGTACTTTTAGTTCTTGCTTTGTAGTTGTGTCACAGTTGGAGTCCAGCATATCTAGCAATGATCTGTGGGCCGAACTGAATGTGGCATTATTGCAAGCACACCATAGCAGGGACATTATTTAGTTTGGGGCTGTGGTGGGGATATGGTGGCTGTAAACCTTTGCCCCTCAATCTGTGGTTTCTAGGGATGTGCCCGAACTGGCAGATGGCCGTTTCGGCACGGGGGGGGGTACCTCTAAGGATCGGGGAGGGTGCTCCCCCCCACTGTGTTCCCCCCACTGGAGCTATCTTTAAAATTGCTGGCACAGGGCAGCAGTGTACATCTTTGCTGCACCAGTCAGCATTAAAATGGAAGTGCCTGGCGTGTGCGTCAGGCACTTCCAGTTTGATGCTGACCGGGACGGCAAGGAGGTACACTGCCACCCCACATGAGCAATTTTAAAGACCACAGCAGTGGGGGAAATGTGTGTGAGGGATGTTAAAAGCACCCTCCCCGATCTTTAATGGTAACCCCCCCGTGCCAAACCAGCCAAACCACCATACCTTTGAACTGGTTCAGCAGTCCACAAAAGGATCACCGAACCGGTTTGTGCACACCCCTAGTGGTTTCCCCCCACCACACCATGGGTGCTATTTGACAAGGGGAGAAACCTCCCATAGGATGCAAGCTGAGCCCACATACTCCCTCTTCCCCCTTCTCTTTACCTCCTTGGCTCTGTCATGGGGCTGTGATGTATCAATCCTGGCCTGTTAAACCATAGCTTGGTGGCCCATGCAAACTGGGGAACTCTGCTTTCACTATGCTTGCATAAACTTATAAGCCAGTTTATGAAAAGACAGTTTAAAGTTTGCTTCACTCAGTTCCCAGGTTGGCACGAGCCATGCCTTTAACAAGACAGGATGTCCAGTGGCAAGCAAAGGAAACGGGAGGGTGAGCATACAGGCTTGGCCCACCTTCCTGTTGGATAAACCATGTTTTATCAGTGATGTGAAGCCAACCATTATGTTGCACAAATGTTGATTTATTTTGGAACTGTAAAACTATACAAAACCATTTGTATTATATCAAAATCTCAATTTCTCTCTCTCCCCCGCCCCAGATATCGATATATAGATATATGGAAATATAAATAAATATGACATTTGGAAAACATATTGCAAGCACTTTCTTTAGATGATAAAGGGAATGCCAGTTTTGACACAATCTACATCTTTATTTAGCTGTTAAATTGGAGATTGTTGCCAAAATCCAGCTTTATGATAACAAAATGCACTTAAGCATCTGTAACCTCTTAAAATCCCATGAAACAGATGCAATTCCTGGCATAACTACACGCTTGCCAGCTCTTTTTGTTACATTCCACCAAGCCCAAACAGGAAATATATTTCCTTCGAGTGTTTTTTAAAAAAATACACCCTTTCTCTATGTTACATGGAACATAGAGAGACCTTCACTGCTCAGTACCATCAAATAATATGCGAATGGGTGGGAAGAAATGCGAGCAGCACTCCGCTTGCAATTCAGAGTCTACTTAATCTGGAGTTGTTCCGTCCAAATCGAGGTGCTTAATCCAGATATATTTGACTGAGCATAGGAGCTTATTGATACAGATACATTTCTGTTTCAGATTTGTATATTGTTACAAAATGCTGGAAGTGGGGCTTATGACCCAGAAAGAGTTGTCTTTGTGAAGAGGTTGCCCCTGAAGCCAGAGAGGACAGTGGGAAAGACAAACAAACAAAATAAACAAGGAATATTTATATACCACTTTTCAATGTAAGTTCCCAAAGCGGTTTACACAGAAAAAACAATAATAAAGTAATAAGATGGATCCCTGTCCACAAAGGGCTAACAATCTACAAAGAAACATAAAACAGACACCAGCAACAGGCACTGGAGGGATGCTGTGCTGGAGTTGGATAGGGCCAGTTGCTCTCCCCCTGGTAAAGAGAAGAGTATCACGATTTTAAAAAGGTGCCTCTTTGCTTAGTTAACAGGGGACCTGAACCTAAAGACAAACCTGAGGAAATAAAGAGAGAAGTTGGGGAAAGAGGGAAGAAGAGAGTAGGAAAGATCTGAACTTCATCTGAGGGTCTGTTTGTGAGCCTTTCAAATCAGTCCACAAATGTTACTAGCCCTTCCCCCATGAATCCATTTGTCTGTGGTCTGATGTCCATGTTAGCCATTTGTGGCCTCAAAGTAAACACAGAACTAACTTCTGTATTAGTTCTGTAGCCCTGTAATTTAGAAAGAAGTCTTATCACAAATATGACAGAAAGAGTTCTTATCACAAATAGTTATTTTACGCCTGCATTACATGGTTTCAGGGCACTTTTCACCCAGTAGGCTTTACCATGAGTTTACTGTGAAGCTATACTGTGAGTTCAAAGTTGCCCCCCAAAACCGACACAAAAAGTGGATTTTTTAATCCTAGAGATCCACTTGTGGAACTCTCTGCCACAGGATGTGGTGACAGCCAACAAACTGGATGGCTTTAAGAGGGGTTTGGATGACTTCAAGGAGCAGAGGTCTAGCAATGGCTACTAGTCGGAGGGCTGTAGGCCACCTCCTGCCTCAAGGGCAGGGTGCCTCTGAGTGCCAGTTGCAGGGGAGTAATGGCAGGTGAGAGGGCATGCCCTCAACTCCTGACTGTAGGCTCCCAATTGGCATCTGGTGGGCCACTGTGCGAAACAGGATGCTGGACTAGATGGGCCTTGGGCCTGATCCAGCAGGGCTGTTCTTATGTTCTTATATAAATTGGGCTACACTCTAATGTGTAATGAAAAACCCGAATCGTGTGTGAAGTGCTCCCTGATAGTTTGCAGGGACTTCGGGGTAAATCTGGCCAATATGTGAATGCACACCCTCCATTCTAGAGGAGATGCAAACTAAAAGCTCTGTGTGAAAAACGCCCAAGTGTTTAGTGACTTGTATTCTCCAATGCCTGTTGGGAAACAAAAATCTGTTTATACAAATTTGGCCACAGTTGTCTGTCAAGAAATAGCCTCTGAGCCCATTCTCATGATCCAGTGAGAGGGCTTCGGGACAGGCAGTGGAGAAGGCAGCAGAAGCTCTCCTTCCCCACAGGTGATCTTCCAGGAGTTGCTGGGCATACTAATCATGTGCCCAGATGCAGGGGTCGGGATGAGTCATCCCAGCCCCTGGAAATCCCACAATGCACCACGTGAGAGGATGTTGCATTGTGGGGACCCCCCCCCCAACGATGACTGGGAGCCAGCACTGGCTGGGAACAGCTGGAGCTGACAAACGAGCAGTAAGGGCATGCTTGTGCCCTTAACCTCAGCTCACCGGCAGGCTCCCTAGTGGATTTGCCACCGAGGCACCACTGGAAGCCTTGCAGCTACCGGTGGTTCTCACAGGCAGCCAAGCCCGAGCTTAGGTGCCCTAGCCCAGTCTTGGCTGCTCATGAGACCAACCACTCTCTCTTCTGATTGAACTGTGGGAGAAGTTCACATAGTTTTAGAAGCATTTTTTAAAAAGCAGTATTTTTTCTTTCACATATAACACAAGTGTTGCAGGTTTCTTTTATTTTGTCCATGATAGTGATCATGCTAATGATGATTTAAATACTCCAGGCATACACATGATATTGCATGGTTTTTGCCCCTAATTATTTGTGCCAGAATTAACAGATGTGTTACCATTCAGCGATGCATAGAGTTAAAATTCTTCCAAGCACAAATGACTTGTGAAAGGATCAAGATAATGAACCAATGGTATGTGCAATGAAAACACCTTGGCATTTATTGCCCTTTTATTAACAGGTTTATGTCTCAAAATAGCAATGACCTTTGCACCTTTGGTTGTGCAGGCAAATTCATATAGGTTTATTAGTGGTGGAATGAAAATGAATGTTTTCATTATTTGGGTGGGGCCTTCATAACTAGCTGGACGTGTGCTGGCCATTTCACAACAAAGGGATGTTTCTCCATTTCAATAACGCATGTTCTGCTAAATACCATTTGGAGACACAAAATGATGAATTTCTGGAAAAATATTGATGAATAAGTTTCTGTAAAGAGATTTGCTTAATTGCTTAGGCATTTATGGGAGGAAGGGGACTGGGGTAAAGTTCATGGGCAAGTAGAACCATCTGGTAACTGTTCCAGTCTCATAAACTTTACATTGTCCTGGGTGCTGACATGACTTTGGCTACCAGACAGATAATGAAATAGCTCTATGAAATTCCATTTCCAGCAATTTCTTCTTCCTGAGTTTTATATAACATTCCTACACTGTTTCAGCCCCACACATATTCCAATCAAAGTGAATCAATTTTTCTGAAGGTACAAAGTTCTAAAGTTCTGAAGGTACAATCCACCCCACTTTTTTTGTTTTTTTGGTGTGTGATTGAAACACATTTCCCCCACTCCTTATTTCATTCTTCTCAACTTGAAAGTTTGAAGCCCAGATAAGCTCATCAGGTGAACCAGAAGGAGCCTTTTGCAAATGCATGCTCATCCTTTTTATTTATTATTATTGAGGACTCATGTATGCTCAGTCTGAAAAATGTAAATAACTCTAGAGCTAACATGAAATTTTCTTAAGTATTAGGCCTACTTCACACATTAAATTGTTATAAACATACCATATGTTTATGGTATGTAATTGTTATAAACATACCATACTGCTAACTTGGCAAGGAGGCACCTTTTAACGTGGCGATTCTCTTTATTTAGCAGGGGGAGAGTAACTGGCCCTATCCACCCCCAGCACAGTACCTTTAGTGACTGTTGCTGGTGTCTATCTTATGTTTCTTTTTAGATTGTGAGCTCTTTGGGGACAGGGATCTCATCAGCTGCTGCTGCTCTTGCTTCTCCTTGTTGTGCATAATCCGGGAAAGCTGATCATGAGGGTGCCAATTTTGGCAGCAGTCACATGTCACTGCTAATGTGTAGTCCTGCCCTGTGGCTGCAACAATACGTACTTGCAAACATATGTATCATAGAAAGAGAATGAGCAGGAATGAACTGCAGCGGCATTTTTCACACAGGGCCTTTAGCTTGCATCTTCTCTGGAATAGAGGGTGTGTGTTCACATATCAGCCAGTCCCTGAAAGCTATCGGGGAGTACTTCGCACATGATTCTGGTTTTTCATTGCGGGTTACAATTGTTAGAGGAGAGATTACTCCTTGTATCCCGCTCGTCTCTTGGTTAGGTATTTCACTGGACACCAGTATCAAAGTTTCAAACAAAGCTCTATTTCAGCGCTAGCAAAGTCTGGCAGGCCATCCCCTTTTTATACCCTTGAGTAAACAACTTTCGCACCTGCACATCATATACAAGCTAAAGTGTTACTTTAGCCCCAAAGGTTCCAATTTGCCTACAAGTGTTATGTTTTCCATTTACACTCTTAAGATATCTGGCTTGCGACCTTGGTTTCCCCTCCCCGTTGAGACATACTTTTAAGCAGTGCCATCATAAAATATACTCAAGGTGTGGGGTTATCTACCAACAGCTGCAAGCTTCATTGATAAGGCGTGTATCATAGCTAGTTAAGTACTATGCAAACCAACCATGCTTTTTGGCTGTTGAGAGCTATTGCAAATAATATTCCAACACAACGTAGCCCAATGTATACCCAGGATTAAAAAATCCACTTTTTGCATAGATTGTGGGGTGGGGGCAACTTCAAACTTGCAGTAAAGCCTCTCAGTAAAGCTTCACACAGTAACGCCTGCTTTGTGAAAAACGCCCTGCTGAGCATGTGTATAAGAAGTTCCGTAATTCTAATCTGTAAATGTTACATCTTTAATGTAGATCAAATAAAACTTTGAATATGGCAAGTTGGCACTTCCAGATAGTTGCTCACACCACTGATTTAGGCAGGGGCGACCCTTCCATGAGACGAGGAGAGGTGGTTGCTTCAAGAGGCAGATTACTGGGGCACCAGTACGACAGCAAGATTCCCCCGTCCTGCTGCCTCACCTCTCCCTTTCAACCCACCTGCATCTGAGCAGTTCTTTGCTAAATGGTGGCATTGTGGAGGTGACCATGTGCTAGATCACCCTCCTTTGTGCCAAGTCAAACAACTATCACTGCAGGCACAAGGAAAAATCAAGACGATTGCATGAGAGGAGGGATTGTTTTTCGCACCCTGCCTAGGAGTGATGAAGTCTTGGGACACCAAGGCATTTCAATGAAACTTTTTATTTTGCATTGGTCTATGTTCCAGCCCAATGGATCCTTTTTGACATATAAAAAGGCTCCAGTCTGCAGAATGTTTAATCTGTGAGGGATGGTCTTTAGATTTAGCTTGTTTCTGTGACAATCTTTCTGTGTGATCTTAGCAAACCTACTTGGCATTCCTTCTCCTGAATCTCAGTTATGTAAGCAGCAATCCAGTTAGTATTTAGTAGGAGGTTTACATTTTGCCACATTAAAAAATGAACTCTATGAATATGAATGACAGATATTTATATACCACTTGCCAACAAAAGTTCTCAAAGTGGTTCACATAGGTATGTATGTATGTATGTATGTATGTATGTATGTATGTATGTATAAATAAATAAATAAATAAAGTAAGTCTCCCTGTCCCCAAAGGGCTCATAATCTTAAAAGAAAGAAAGAAAGAAAGAAAGAAAGAAAGAAAGAAAGAAAGAAAGAAAGAAAGAAAGAAAGATAGACATCAGCTACAGCCACTGGAGGGATGCTGTGCTGGGGATAGATAGGGCCATTTGTTCTCTCCCTGCCAGAGGCTGCCAGTTCGAATCCCTGCTGGTATGTTTCCCAGACTATGGGAAACACCTATATCAGGCAGCAGCGATATAGGAAGATGCTGAAAGGCATCATCTCATGCTGCATGAGAGGAGGCAATGGCCAACCTATCCTGTATTCTACCAAAGACAACCACAGGGCTCCATGGCTCGTCAGCAGTTGATACCGGCTCGATGGCACACTTTACCTATATCTTTGTTCAGTTAGCAGGGGACTATGAATCTGAATAATCACAATGGGCCCCAATTTCTTACAGGAATATTGACAATGGAAAGCCTGTCTGCAAATAATTCTTCAGGGAAACAGCATCACAGAGCTACATGGGATATGATGTGGCAAGAGAACTTGAAGTGCATAACTTCCTTGCTTACTGTTGGGCCAGACCTGCATGCTTGGGGAGTAGAAACAGGCTATTTTTAGTTCTGCTAGGGGCAAGCTTAGAGGGGCTATTCTTGGGGTAGCTGCCCAGAAAGGACTTGCAAACGATGTTTTAGAAGGAGATACCAACATATCGCAAAAGAAAACTGTTGGCTGCCACCTAGCAGAGGATGGTTGCATCCATCAATCTCTGGATTGTGGGCCCAGCATGCTCCCACTAAGCCACTCTGCTGGCTGGGGCAGAGAGGCTTTGTAGCTTTTTGGCTCCATTGTTCTAAAGTTTTGGCCACCTTTGGCAGTGGCAAAAGGGTCAGATCGAACCCAATCCCAGAGCACAAGACTGGAAAATTCGCGTGATGCCTCTAAACCACTGGTGCAGGCCTCTTTCCTGCCCAGGAGCTCAAAGAAAGCCTTGAAGGGAGGGGAACTCAAAATCGTTGGTTTATGGCCCAGCAAGGGAAGGCTGAGGTGCATGGCTTTCTGGTGGCTATTGGGATAAAAGCTGCCTGCTTTGGAGCCAAGAGAGGACAATTTTAGACCTAGCAGAGGATGATTTTGTTCCATCAACCTCTGGGTTGTGGGCCCAGCATGCTCCCACTGTGCCACTCTGATGGCTGGAGGAGAGGGATCTTGTCTTTTTGGCTCCTTCGTTGCCTAGCCCACTCAGTCAAGCTCATAGATAGAGAAACACCACACAAAGTAAAACTGGAGTGTCAGTGGGCCAAATTCTAGCCACCATAAGTCTCTGTGGTCCTCTTGGCTAGTGCATCTGGCTGTTTACTGGGAGCTTGGTGGATTAAACCTAGCCAGGGACATTTTTCATAGCACCCCAAGCTTGACTAGGTGGCCAAGTAGTAAAGGCAATGGCCTGCTAATCCACTGTGCTCTGCACTTATGGGTTCAAATCCAATCCTCATTGGCTTGTTTTTCTATTCAGGTAAACTTTTGGCCAGTTTTGCCAGTGGCAAAAGGGGCCGATTGCTGGAAGCTCTGTAAAGGAGTGGGGAGCACACTTGCCATGCAGGGGTGGTAAGTGGCAGCAAGCAGCAGTGCCAGCAGCTGTGCTGGCCGGCCAGGGTAAGTAGCTTCCCCCCCACCTCACCACCGCCTAGGGAATGGCCCTTTACTTGTAAAGGGGAATCCTCACCAGATTCCCCTTTACAAGTATATCCTCTGAACCAGATCAGCCCGGTTTGGTGGTCAAACGAGACCAGACTTGGTTTGGGCAGACACGGAACCAGCCAAACCAATTTCACGTACATCCCCATTCTCCACCACTGGCATAGGCCTGACCTTTGATTTCATCCCAGATCCACCTTCATTTCACTTGCATCTTGGGCAGTATACAGATATGTTAAATAAATACATAAATTACCAATCAATAATTAATAAAATAAAATAAATTTGGTCGTTATTTTTTGTCATGTGGGAAAAATATATTGATTTTCAGAGAGTAAAAGAGCTATACTTCAGTTAATGAGTGAACCATTCTTTAGAACAGGGGCGTAACTATAATAGGGCCAGGGGAGACAGTTGTCTGGGGGCCCACTGCCTTGGGGGGGCCCCCAGAGGCAAGTCACATGACTGACTCCGCCAGCCGTGCACCCGCCCGGGCTTCCTTCAGTTGTATTCATCCTCCGAAACTGATGTGAGTGTTGAGACCTGGAGCTACCAGAACAGCATGTCTTTCTCTAGTACCATTCAATGTCTGGCATCGTCCACAATTTACAAAACCTTTAAAAAAATAATTTAGGATGATGTTCTATTGTGGCACATAGATTTATATATATATATATATATATATATATATATATATATATATATATATATATATATATATATATAATTTTACTGTGCTTTTTGTTACCACTATTCAGCCTCATTTAAGATTTCTTTATTTCATGAGCTGAGCTTCTGTGTGTGTGTGTGGGGGGGGGGCATTTTAAAATCTTGTGTCTGGGCCCACTCCAACCTTGCTACGCCCCTGCTTTAGAATGCCTTTGGTTGTCCCAAGAATAGATTGTATACATTGAATTCAAAGCAGATTTGTTCCTTCCAGTGATTTTCCTGTTTCAGAAGATGTTTGGGATTTTGAGTGTAAAAGCCAATTTTATTTCCTGTGCTGTTTTTGGGAAATGTACTTGTATAGGATACAGTGAGTTCTGCAAACATACCTGAAGCTAAAAATAACATTAGTCTATGCTTTGCCAGAGTCACTTGGAAGTAGCCAGGCAAATGTGAGAGGAAATCCTTTTGAGCCTGTTTAATCTTTACTTGGGCCTGGACTGTATAAAACAAAACAATTATTTATTGTCTAGATTAATCAATCAGTATGCCATTACCTTTGCTCCACCACCCTATGTGTACAATTGTACCAGCAGCAGCTTTTTGAGAAGCAGGAACATTTACCAGTCACATATACACATCTCAGTCTGGGGTAGTACATTTTTATTTCTGTAGTGTGAGGGCAAACCTTTTTGGTGGGGGCAGGGGGAAATGTTATTTTGAAAAGCATTGCTACCTCCTGGCTGAAAGAGATTCTTTAATTCTTCTCACAGAACCGAATTTTCCAGAACATTCTGTGAAGAGATTGACAACTGTCCCTGCCTTCTAGAACCCTGGTTGACCACAGTTCTAAATTGTAGGGAGGAACTTTTCCTGTGTTCAGCACTTACCTCTGTAGACAGGTGTTGATTGTCACAAGGAGAGCTGGCGTATGTGGCCCTGAAGCACACCAGCATGCTCCTAGAAACCTTTTGCTGGGGACAAACAGCAGGGGGAAGGACATCACCATCTTGCCCTGTTTGTGACCTTCCCAGAGGCAACTGCCTAGCTTCTGTCAGAAACAGACTGTTGGGCTTGATGGACTTTTGGATTGGACCAGAATTGCAGTTTTTATATTCCTACTAAATGTCTTCACAATTCTTCACAATGGCACAATGAAAAGTCTTCAGTGAAGTTGTGTTGTATTTTATATTTATTTCCCCCCCATTTTAAAACTACAAAATATGAAGTCTAAATATAGTAGCAGATTTCCTGGCAATGCTGAGCTGAGCTGGCTATTTCCAATTACACAGCAAGCACATTTTCAGTATTCAGTCTAATAACATTACCTTTCATGAAACATATCATTCCTCAGGAGGAATCTGACAGTTATAAGTACAATTTTCTGTCACTCTGAGCTGGCAAGATCAATCCAGTTAATACATAAATAGTTACAAAGTTATCAAACCATAATGCAAGAGCAAGTTTTCAAATACATGGAATTTCCTTCTCAGGTGAAAACCTAAGGAATATTTTCGAACTTGGGCTAAGGAGTGTTCTCAGTCAGACCAGCAAATGTCTTTATGGGTTTGTTCATGATCCCTGATTTATCTGGTTTTGTTTAAATAGAAATTTGAAGTTAATTTGGAGGTTCCTCCTCATGAATTTCAAGGAAAGTTGAAATAATTTGAATACAATTAGTAAGATTTCCCAGGGGTTTTTCACACATCTCTAAATTTATTAACAGAAAGATAACTGAATGTAATCTCTAGGCACCTTCAGGTAGTGTTATAGATTTCTCCCCTGCCCCCCCCCACCAGCATCTTAGCTCTCAGAGCAGAGGCTTTTACTCCTCCAATACGTAGGTGAGAGATGCTGTGGAATCTTTATATGTGCAGTTCATAATTTTAGACCACAGTGTTACCTAGTTCCATGATCACCACATAATGTTTTCTTGTCTCAGGGGTGTTGCAAATGACACAATCTCATTCTGACACATGCTGATACTCATGGCTAGGACCATATGTTAGTCCAGCAGGTCAGAAGGTCATACCTGTTTCAATCATTGTGTTAGAGATGGAGTCAGATAAATCAGCCACGTCTCAGAAAATAGTAATGCTACTTCTAATCAAATAGTTCCTTTCATACTATTTTGGTACATTTAAATGAATAATTTTGTACTTAATGGTTATAATTCCATATTGTTTATGAAAAAATCTATAGAATTCACTAAATATTCTGGGCATGACTCAACCAAAGTTAAGCACTTAGAAGTCCCACAGATTTTAACTAGAGAATTAAGTACATGCTTAAATCTCTTTCATGGAACTTAACGAGATTTTAAAATGCTTCACTTTGGCTAGATCATACCCTTTGAATATTATTCAGCAACAAAAGGGAAATATGAAGAAAAGCAAAAGAATAGAAATGAACCTTGATGATAATTGCATTTTATAATTTGTAAAAAAGAAAAGAAAAAAGGAACACCAGAAATATGATCTAACCTAGCAGAAATAACTCAATGGGATAAAACCCACAGTATGCAAGTTGTTAGTACTACTCAGGCCCACATTCAGTCTGGAAGTAAATAATTAAATGGCACAGTTAGTTTCCAAACATTAATTACACATACAATTTACATTACACTTTCCTGAACACAGTGGATACCAAACCTTAGTCAGAAAAGTGTGTAAATAATGGCAGGGTTTGGGGGAATGGGAGGAGGAGTTTTGGTTCAGGAAATTCTAACTTTTATTTGAAAGCAACAAGAAAGAAACCGGGACCCAAAGATGTACCTGTTTCCATGTTAACAAACATGCCAGCAGTGGGACTACAGCAATGGGCTAAACATTGCCTTTTTGTTCTCTGAACAGGATATTAATGCTGTTCCTGCATATTTCCATTTCTTGGAGAAATTAGAAGCACATAACAATATCTGCCTCACAGGATAAATATAACCATGTATACTGCTCTGAGCTCCTTGGTGGAAGAGTGGGATATAATCGTAGTAAGTAGGTAAGTAAATAACTCATTTAATCTTGAATACACTTACAATTTAAGAACAGGAATTTGGATCTTGCTAATTTTCCTCTTTACTAAAATGACTTTCCTGCCTTTCCTAATGAAGTTAGAAATTGTGTTCTTGCATCCTAAGCAATATGAAAGACAAGTTATTCTGGTAAGAATTTGCCTACTTTCCATTCACAATATTGATAATTACCATTTTCACGTTAGCCCACTTCAGCCTTAAATGTTCACACGTCTGCCATCTTGAATTAGAATGGTTAACATAATCACAAACTACACCATTGAGGTGTCCCTATGTGTCACTCACCACAACTGTACCAAATTTGGTTCAAATCAGTTAGGCAGTACACAAGTTAGCACAATTGTGCCTCAATCATGGGGAGCAGTCAAGATGGCAACCAGCTAGCAGTGCAACTCTCAAGCTCCTGCTTCAACCTGGCCTTTGCCCTCCCTGGAAATGCCTTCCAAGGGTTTGCCCCCCCCGGGGGGGGGGAGAAAATGATCTCGCAAGAGCCCCACCAGCAAAAGCCCTCCTGATGATAGTGGGGGACATGCAGGAAAGAAGCAGCAGTAGTTGCAGATAGGTAACATTCTCCCCCCATCCCCAGAGGCGGTGGCAGGAGACATGTTTACTGTGAGTACTAAGAATAGATTCATGGCCCAGGCCACAGATTCTCCCACACCCAGGAGGTCTGCTTCATGCAGGCCGGCATCTCAGAAGGCAGACTTAAATAAAACCACTCCAAAACTATCTCACCAGAGAGCTGAGCAGGGAGGTTCTTCAAAGCAAGGGGACAGAAGCCTCATAGCCACATACCTTATCCCTCGGCTGATCGCATCACTCAGCAACTCTGTGATGCCTGTCTAATCTTAGCTGAGTCTTTGATCATAATTCTAGGCTGATTGAACAAAACTGGAAAAAAGTTAGATGATTTAAAACAGGCTTTTGATCAATGTACTTCTATGAACCAACAAAGGGTTCCAATGTCAATAACTCCTGGCCAGCTCCTCCCATTGTGTCTGGTTCATGACTTGCTTCAGCTGAAAAATAAGCTCACTGAGTTTATGCAGAGACTAAGCCCACATCCAAGACTAGAAGGGGGTGCATGTCTAACCAGATTCCAGGAGTGATTTGGAGCAGGATATGGAAGTTCAGCTACTACACACAATGTCTAGACTCTCCAGCCCCTCCACTCCAATATCAGAACATGTTTCAAACACCTACAGTCAGGCCACCCTGGTGGAGATGTCTCTCCCCCTGCCGCAAGACTCCTGAAAGTTCATCTATCGGACTTTGATACAGAAAATGAATTTGATACTGAAATTGAAAGTTAAAGTGAGTTGCATAGTGAGTGTGTCAGAAACAACCCTAGTTCCTGGATCCCCAGGCTTCCCCCTGCCTCCCCTGGGCTCCTTCTGTCCACCAGAGCAGTGGTTCCCGTCTCACCAGATATGCATGTGCTTCTTGCCTCAGACCCCCCACTTTGTCAGTGTCACTGCTCTCCTCACCCCAGACAGACTGCTTCTGTCACAGACTCCCCAGGCCCTCCCTGTACTGCCCCTCACTTGACTCTAGGAGCAGTTTCTGCGTTGGATGCACCAACTCGCACAATCCTTTTGGCAACCAATGAGAGTGAAGGGCAGAGCCCCTCAGCACCTCCCCTGCCTACAGCAACATCTCATCAGGAACCATTAAATCTGTGGATGGACCTATTTCCAGGCAAGGCCTGGGCACTGAACTACGATTGATTAGGGATGTGCACGGAACTGCGGAGGCATGGTGCGCCACTGGCGGGGTCTCCCTTTAAGAGCAGGGGAGTTTGCACTTACCCCTCCTGTTGCCTCCCCTATGCCAGCACTCTGTTTCAGCAAAAGGTTTTGGGGGCAGCAGCGTTCCTCCCTGCTGCCCCTGCCCCCATTATTGTCCAGAAATACCGGAAGTAACGAGTGTGCATGCGCCTGCCACACATGTCACATGTGGCATGTGCACACAGCATGTGATGTGTGCGGTGGGCACACACGCATGGTGGTGGGTGCACGCACACTCGTTACTTCCGGTATTTCTGGAAAATTACAGGGGCAGGGGCAGCAGGGAGGAACACTGCTGCTCCAAAGCCTTTCCACTTAAACAGAGCACTAGCAGAGGGGAAGCGGTGGGAATGGTAAGTGCAACCCCCCTGCCCTTAAAGGGAGACACACACACACCCCGCTGCCGGACTGCTGTAACAGCCCAAGTTCGAACTGGTTCAGAGGCCTCTATAATGGCCTCCGGACCAGTCCATGCACATCCCTACCATTGATCAGCAATGCTCATCTCAAGAGCATGGGCGAGCCATGCTCCCAAGTCAGGTTACCAGAGATAGTGTGCTCTCAGGATTCTCCTACCGATCTCCCTGGTCTGGATCGAAGTCAGTTGGCTTCTGGGATGAAAGTTCGGTACCAACCGAGTGCCTCACCAGTGTCCCCAGTGCCAGATGGACAGATGATGGCAGATGCTCCTCCGCAGCTCATCAGGAGCCCCAGTCATCCAACCAACACAGAGTCCTCCCACCCAAAATTCAACTACTACTCCGACCTCATGACATCCCACTGACCATTATAAGATCAAGATACTATTGTGGAATGTGGCTGGGTGGCCCCGCTGCAGAGACACAGACTACACTGATTTCCTCTCCCAAGTTGATATAATCTTGGTACAAGAAACCTAGACAGCAGATGACCTCATGCTTAATAGATACCACTTGTATAAAGTAGGGGCAGTCCCAGGGGCAGGCTGAGGGAGACTTAAAGAGGGCCTGGGGATTTTGGCCTCCACTTCCTTGCATGCAACAACATCACTCCTTACCCTCTTTAAACAAGCTGCTTTGGCCATAATTCTTCATCCATTATTCTGGATACAGGCTCTCTCCTGATAATTAATGCATATCTTCCAGCACAACACCAGAAATCCAAAACCAGCACTATATGGTTTGACTTTGATCAGTATATAGTCGAACTCCTGGTTGTGTTGCGGGGGTGGGGGTGACTTCAATGCCAGACTGGGGCCTGATGACTACACAATATTCTCCAGACACTAGCTTCCCCCACCTGCTTGGAGTCTGTGCACCCCACCTTCTCCCACCTCTCCAAAGACCAAATATCAAACTTTTCAGGCCTATGCCTTGCTAAACCGACAGCCAGACTCAACCTTCATATATTAAACAGTACTTTTCCAGAGGACAATCCTGGAGAATATACATACTTATCTGGTTCCATAACAAGTACTAGCGATTATATTGCAGTCTCCAGGAACTTGCTATCCTTTGCTGAAAACTTTAAAGTAATACCTTTCTTTGACAGTGACCATTTCCCGATCTGCCTTCAACTATCGTTTCCTTGCCAGCAGACTCGCCTGGAGGCCCACTTCCCCCCCATAATTTTACCCATAGGACAAGCCAGGTGTCCTGCCAAATGTTCTCCCCAGTTAGATTAAACAATGAGGCAGCTACTTGCCAGGGAAACCCTGCAGGGTTACCATCTAGACTTGGCATCAGTGGATCCCACTCATGACCACCTGGTGACCTACAAAGCCCTAGTGCACATGCTACAAAATCAACTAACCCGCAAGGCTGACCCCACCCCCCGCCCGCAAAGTCACCTGTGTGCCCTTCCAAACCATTGTTTGACAAGGACTGTGTTGATGCCAGGAAAGCGCTTGTTTCTACCTACCTTACCCACAAATTCAGCACAGGAGTCAACACCACAATGGCCATCCTGTGCCTCCTGATCCTCAAGAAACAATATAAACATGTACTGGCATGCAAGAAGAGAGAGGCAATGAAGGCCACTTGGTCACGAAGTATCCAGGTAGTCAGAGCAAAAGCTTCAGCTCTGTTCTGGCGCATTACAACCAACTACACCAGTGTGGCCCAGCTAGATGCACATATTCCATCTGAGATCTGGTAATTACACTTTAAGAAGCTATATAATAACCCCTCAGCTGAGGATGACCCTCCTTTGCCAGATATGGAGGACTTGCCCATGTGGCCACCAGTGTCTACATCTGAGATTGAGTCTCTCATCTCCCAAACCAGAGCAGGGAAGGCCCCCAGGGAAGATCTCATCCCCCCAGAGCTTTTAAATAATTATAAAGAGTGGTGGGCTCCAGTTCTGGCCTTGCTCTTCACCTACTGTATATTGACACTATGGATGTATCCCTATGGACTGGGGGTTGGCAATTATCGTACTCATATTTAAGAAGGGGAGAAAGGATGACCCTGCCAATTATCGGCCTGTTAGCTTGCTCAACACCATTAGGAAGCTATTTGCTAGACATCTGTGTGATAAATGTAAGGATTGGCTAGATCAGGAAAATCTGATTGTGGAGGAACAGGCCGGCTTTCGAGAGGGAAGCTCCAAGACTGATCAATGTCTGGTACTTGAGCACCTCATTGAAAAATATTCTTCTAACACCACAACCTTCCTTTACGCTGCCTTCATCGATCTCAAAACTGCTTTCAACTCCATTTCCCGAGTCAAGCTATGAAAGAAATTGGAGGCCTCCTCGATCAACCAGCGCCTGATCCATACCTTCATGCCTCAAGGTAAGGTGCAACACACAAGGGCCCCCTCACGTATCCTGTCCCAACACTGAAGGGAGTCAAACAAGGATGCATCCTGGCCCCTCTACTTGTCACAACATGGTGAGACACCTTTGTAGTCCAGACTTTTACCCCCTCCAAGCTGGTGGATAGAAGTATCTCCTCCCTGCTATATGCCAATGTTGCTGCAATTCTCTCTAGGAAACCGATTGGCCTCAGAAGAGCTTTGACAGCCCTAGCTCAGTATTGCAAAAATGATCAGTTGGAAATTAACTACCAAAAAACCCAAGTCATGGTCTTTGCCAGAAGACCCAGGACATGCCCCTGGAGTATAAACGGTCACAGGATAGACCAGGTCACTTGCTTTAAATATCTGGGAGTGGCCATACATGCCTCTGGCTCAAGAAAGGCCCACTGCAACCATATCACTCTCTCTGCCCAGAAGACCTCCACCGCCATATTAAGATTCCTATGGTCTAGAAGCAGCCAGTACATACCTACCGCACTTAAGCTATTTGAGGCCAAGACACTGGCACAACTCTTTTATGGGCCCCAATCCGGTTCCCCCGTCCTCCAATCTTGCCTCTTTGGAGCAGGTGCAGTCCAAATTTCTAAGAGCAGCCCTCCAAGTTCCCCATTGTGTCTCAAATGCTGCCCATGTTTGGAAACTGACTTGATCAAAGTTGAGGCCAGAGTGTGGCTGTCCATTCTTAATCTCTGGCTTAAATTATCCCTCAACTCCTGGGGACTGGCCCCTTTGACTCTACAGGGCAGTTTTCAATCTTCTTGGAAAAGGGCTGTGTGGACTAAAAACCGTCTCTCCCGGGCTTCTCTTCGCCTACTTGTAATGGGCCAGGACCAGGCACAAGCAATCATTAAACAGAAGATAATGGACAGTGAATGCCAGGCTGACCTAGGTAGGGTTCCAAACCGTTTGTCCTTAGTAGGGATGGGCCCGGACCGGTCCGGAGGCCATTGAAATGGGTGGTCCGGATTGGGGGTGGGGGGTCGCTTTAAGAGCGGCGGGAGGGTTTACTTACCCCTCCCGCTGCTTTCCGCCGTGGCGCTGTAATTAGTAGAGTAATTGGGGCGGCAGGATACCTCCCTGCCGCCCCTTCCCCGCTGCGGCTCTGCAAAGCTCCCAGTAATGCTTTGCACGCGCGCACATCAGTGACTCTTAAAGCGACCCCCTGCCCCAGTGCCGGACCGCAGTGTGGCGGTTCCGTGCACACCCCTAGTCCTTAGAAAGCCGCAGGTACTCTCCTTCCCCTGCCGTGTACTTGTCACAGTTGGAAGCTCCTAGCTACAGAAGGACCTTTACCCTTGACCGGTGTCGTGCCCTTCCCTCCGCTGTACTGGTGCAACTACAGAAAGATCCCCATGGCAGAAAGGCTTTGCCCCTGTGACTCTGGGGAGGTAGAAACTACAGAACATGTACTTCTCCGCTGCCCATTTTATAGAGAATTTTGGGCCAAGCTTATTTCTTCCCCTGGCTTTGTAAGTATTCTGGCCACCCGAACCATGTCTACACTCAAATGCTACTCTCTGATGAAGTTCCAGCCTTCATGTTCAACATCGCCAAGTTCTGCATGGCAGCATGCAAGATCTGCTGGAGTATGATGGCCAGGACCTCGCACCAACTCTGAAAAGTTCTGACCTGTTGATATAATTCGCTATCTCTCCTTTCTTATATACTGTGCTTTAGTCATGTTAATATGTTAGGATTTTTAGTAATCTCATAGTCCTTGAGGGTAACAGTGTTAAGTATCCTATAATAGCTTTTAATATTAGGGTAATAACATAGTTTTATGATTCCATATGTAGTAATTTATACTGATTTTATAGTATCGAATTAGCTTTTTAGTAGTAATTTTATAGTCATCTTTACAATTTTAGAGCAGCAATTCCTAGCATTTATAGTCTACAATAATTTTTAATAGTTTCTAGTGATTTTATTATCAATTATATTATAGTTTACAATAATTGAGGTCTATAGTAATTTTAATTTAATTCTAATAACATGATTTTAATTTTGACCATGCCATTTTATAATTACTTTTTGATGTTGCTTTACTGTACTGTACTGTCTTATGCCAGTCTTGGGCCATAATAAAGTTGATTTGATTTGCCTCAATCATTCACATGCCCTCCATCTTGAATCAGGGTGATGACATAATTACAAACTACGCCCTTGAGCCATTCGTACACCTGTAGCAAATTTGGTTCAATTCAGTTAGCTTCACAAGTTAGCCCACTTGCACCTCAAATGTTCACATGTCCACCATCTTGAATTGGGGTTATGACATCATCACAAATTACATCATTGAGATGTTCCTATGTATCCCTACATTTGTAGCAAATTTGGTTCAAATCAGTTAGATTGTTCACAAGTTAGCCCACTTGTGCCTCAGACGTTCATGTGTCTGCCATCTTGAATTGGGGTGGATGACATCATCACAAAATACACCACTGAGGTGTCCCTATGTGTCCCTACAGCTGTGGCAAACTAACCTGTTGAGGTGTCCCTATGTGTCACTCACTACAACTGTACCAAATTTGGTTCAAATTGGTCAGGCAGTTCATAAGTTAGCCCACTTGTGCCTCAAACGTTTATGCATCCAGCACCTTGAACTGGGGTGGATGACATGATCACAAACTATGCTTTTGAGATGTAACTACAACTTTACCGAGTTTGATTCTATAGAATTTGGTTCTTATTGGTGCAGGCATTGCTAAGTTGACAGGACACACACACATGGATGGACACACAAAATGCCAAGTGATTTCATAAGCTTTCTTTCCTTGAGGAAATTAGTCTGAAAACACCTCATAGGCCACCTTCACATATAACACCAAACCTCTGGTTTCATGGCAGAGGAGCCCAATTGGCTCAGTCTGGCAAGCTCGGTGATGGCTCCTGGTACACATTCAAAATTTCCTACCTATGACTGGCATTGTGGTGTATGCAGATTGGCTACTGTGGGGAATCATGTGCAAGGGGAGCCCCTTTTTTTTCAGCGATCCCTGGCTAGCAGGGTGGCTGTACTGGGCAAAAATCAACATGGAAATGTGCCGAGGCACTACCAGACTGGCAGAGTGACCACTTGCATTCCTGCTGTCTGCCAGTTGCTGCAACCTGGAAAGGTATTGGTGTGGTGCCCTTCCTTGGGGCTTGCATGGACCTAGTATTATATAGGCTTGAGCCCAAAATGTTTTGGAGGCCATTGTAGAGGCCTCCAAAACATTTTGGCAGCTGAGGCCATTTCAGCGGTAGTGGGGGTGTTCTCTTAAGGGTGGAGGAGGGTGCACTTACCCCTCCCGCCGCATTTCCCCCACTGGCGCTCTGTTGTTTTGAAGCCCCTTGGGGCGTCAGCATTCCTCCCTGCCGCCCTCATTGGCCGGAAGTGGCCAGAAGTATGGGGCGCGCATGTGCCCATCTGCCATGCACATGTGCAAGACGGCTGCATGTGCAGCCGGTACATCCGGCCACTTCCAGTCGATGAGGGCAACGGGGCGACAGGGAGGAATGTTGCCGCCCCAAGGGGCTTCTAAACAACGGAGCACCAGTGGGGGAAATGTGGTGGGAGGGGTGAGTGCACCCTCCCCCACCCTTAAGAGAACACCCCTGCTGCTGCCGAAATGTAGTGGAGCCGTTTCGGGCTCAAGCCTACCTAGTAACAGGTCTGGGCGGTAAAAGTGCCCTGGCCCGCATGTGTGCCTATATGGCCTGCCACTCTCATGAAAGATTGGTCCTTCGGAGAAGAGCTGTTGTCACACATGATTAACAGTTCAGCCCTTGAATCACCACCCTTGTGTACCCCAAGACACTTCCCATTCCCCTACTAATTTGTACAAAAAAATAGAGCAGAGCCATTCAACAATTCTAGGGGCTGCCTTTTAACTCAGACTCCAGGTATCACTCCATGGCATGTGTTGCCTAGTTCACTGGGACTCCACGTGCTTGTTCAAGTATTTCTTTATCACTTGATTTGTGGAGAACTCTCCACAAAGTTCCCATCTTGTCACCCCATCCCCCTTTTCTGCAGATTGCCAGGGAGAGGGACATGAGACACAGTGGAAAGCGGATATCTCCCAATATGGCAACTCTGCAACGTGGAATGCCTTTGCTGGGCAACGGCTGAAGGAGTGCAGAGACAGCAGGGGTGGGGTGAGGCAAGTGCTCAGAGAAGTGGCCAATCAGAAGCGCAGCAGGCATAGAACTGCTGCCTTTCTGGGCTGGTCTGAGCTGCCCTCTCTGTAGTTTTGACAGCAAAAACTCATGTTACGATAGCGGCAAAATTTGGATGACACAATGTTGCCTTCAAACCTCAGCTTGGAGCAGCCAAACTCAATACTAACTGAAGGTTCAAATTACAGTTTGGGGAGGGAAAACTTTGGTTGCTCTTGTAACAAAACCATGGTTTCATGCATTCAGACAGCCACGAAATGGAACCTCTGCCCCCTTCACCTCTAGTTTGGCATTATGTGTGAAGGCGGCCATATAATGAGAACTCAGATTGAAAGATATCCAAAACTTGTTGACATACAGCGTTGTAAACAGTGTGAAATATACATTTACAAGACAAGAATTTTGCACTCTCTGTCTACTACTAAGTATTTTAGATGTGGCTTCCTCTGGAGTCATGTACATTAAATTGTGAATATTGGAGTGTTAAATAATCAGAAATGCCCTTTAATCATCACTTTTTGCGGCATTCTCTGCAGCTGTGATGAAGACAGCCAAATTTAGCAGGTCAGGATGTCAGTTCTGGGTAACTGTTAATAAAGGTCTGACCTTGGGGCTAAATTTACAACTTTTTATGTAAATGCAAAGAAACCACAGAAACCTTTCATAAATCTTAGTCTTAAAGCAGCTGCATATGCTTCCTTACATTTATCCTTTGATTGAAGGAATGCTTGAGAAATTAAACAAGTGTATTTGCCAAAGACTGGAAATCAAATGATGCTTTTCAAAACAGAAACACAAAAGGGAATAATCCTTATTTCTCAAATATAGGACCAAAATAGTGGGGGTGGGGGAAGCCCAACTTATGTCTATTAATATCTAAAGAGTTTTTAAAATTTGTTATGGGGCAAACATAGGCATAACAATCCTGTGCTTCTGAGTAACTTGGAGAATACTTGCTCTCATCGAAAGTTCAAGTTTATGTATTTTATATAACACCAGTAAAAATCTTTATATATATTCCTCTAAGGCGTACCCATCACTAATCCTATGTGTGGCAGCTCTCATGAGAGTTTGTGAGCAGCTGCTGCATAGTGACGGGGACAGGAGGGGGGGGCAAAATGGCAGTGGTGGCAGTTGGCTGGCTGGCCAGCTGGCAGGCAGGGGAAAAAATGGTAATGAATGGTGGTGGCTGGCCAGCAGGCGGGGGGAGGAAGGCAGCGATAGGTGGGTGGGGAAACAAGGCAGTGGCGACGGGCTGGGGGAAGAAGGAAGAAGGTGGCCAGTACGGATGAGCGGAAGAAGGAAGATGGCTGTGGTGGTGATGGACAGGTGGGAGGGAAACGACAGCAGCAGCGGGGGTGGAGGGAATGGTGGCAACAAACTAGCGGCACAGATGCTCTGTGCCCAGCCCAGCTATTTCCAAATATATTCCTTACTGAAAGAAGGCAAGGTATTTATCTGAATGAAATAGAAATCATTCCAAAGAATACTTTTGCAGAATGTTGTAAACTAGATAAGAATAAGAAAAAGAAGAATATAACCAGGGCTGTTTGCCTGCTGCCTTCTGCAAGAATGCAGCAAAGTCTCAGAATGGATTGGCTGTACCATTCAGCTTCCAAAGAACACAAGTGTCAGTGGTATCCTATGCACACTTACCTCAGAGGAAGTCCAGTTTAACTTCCTTGGGAGTAAAAATTGGTTAGGCGGTTCACAGGTTAGCCCATTTGTGTCTCAAATGTTTATGTGTCCACCACCATCTTGAATTCAGTTAATACGTACATAGTTAAAAAGTTACCAAACCATAATGCAAGAGCAAGTTTTCAAATACAAGGGATTTCCTTCTCAGGTGAAAACCTAAGGAATGTTGTAGAGCATTCTCAGTCAGACCAGCAAATATCTTTATGGGTTTTCTCATGATCCCTAGTTTATCTGGTTTTGTTTACATGGGAATTTGAAGTTAATTTGAGGTTCCGCCTCAATAATTTCAAGGAACATTGGAAGAATTTGGATACATAAGAACATAAGAACAGCCCTGCTGGATCAGGCCCAAGGCCCATCTAGTCCAGCATCCTGTTTCGCACAGTGGCCCACCAGATGCCAATTGGGAGCCTACAGTCAGGAGTTGAGGGCATGCCCTCTCACCTGCCATTACTCCCCTGCAACTGGTACTCCGAGGCACCCTGCCCTTGAGGCAGGAGGTGGCCTACAGCCCTCCGACTAGTAGCCATTGCTAGACCTCTGCTCCATGAAGTCATCCAAACCCCTCTTAAAGCCATCCAGGTTGTTGGCTGTCACCACATCCTGTGGCAGAGAGTTCCACAAGTGGATCACGCGTTGTGTGAAAAAGTACTTCCGTTTGTTGGTCCTAGACCTTCTGGCAATCAATTTCATGGAGTGACCCCTGGTTCTAGTGTTGTGTGAGAGGGAAAAGAATCTCTCTCTCTCCACTTTCTCCACACCATGCATGATTTTATAGACCTCTATCATGTCTCCCCGCAGTCGTCTTTTTTCTAAACTAAAAAGCCCCAGGTGTTGTAGTCTTGCCTCATAGGAAAGGTGCTCTAGTCCCCTGATCATCTTGGTTGCCCTTTTCTGTACCTTCTCCAGTTCAACAATGTCCTTTTTAAGATGTGGTGACCAGAACTGTACGCAGTACTCCAAGTGTGGTCGCACCATAGTTTTGTATAAGGGCATTAAAATGTTAGCTGTTTTATTTTCAATCCCCTTCCTAATGATCCCTAGCATGGAATTTGCCTTTTTCACAGCTGCCGCACATTGAGTCGACACTTTCAACGAGCTGTCAACCACAACCCCAAGATCCCTCTCCTGGTCCGTCACCGACATCTCGGATCCCATCAGCATATACTTGAAGTTGGGGTTTTTCGTCCCAATGTGCATCACTTTACACTTGTTAACATTGAACTGCATTTGCCATTTTGTCGTCCACTCCCCCAGGTTGGAGAGATCCTTTTGGAGCTGCTCACAATCCGTTTGAGATTTCACTACCCGGAAGAGTTTGGTATCATCTGCAAATTTGGCCACGTCGCTGCTTACCCCTGATTCTAGATCATTTATGAATACATTAAAAAGCACCGGTCCCAGTACAGATCCCTGGGGGACCCCACTTCTTACTTCCCTCCATTGTGAAAACTCTCCATTTATACCTACCCTCTGTTTTCTGTCTTTCAACCAGTTAGCAATCCACACATGTACTTGTCCCTTTATCCCATGACAGCTAAGTTTCCTCAGGAGCCTTTGATGAGGAACTTTGTCGAAAGCTTTTTGGAAGTCCAGGTAGACTATGTCAACTGGATCACCTTGATCCACACACTTGTTGACACTCTCAAAGAAGTCCAAAAGGTTGGTGAGGCAAGATTTACCTTTGCGGAAGCCATGATGGCTCACTCCGAGCAGGGCCTGTTCTTTTAGGTGCTTTACAATTTTATCCTTGAGGATGCTTTCCATCAATTTGCCTGGAACGGATGTTAGGCTAACTGGCCTGTAATTTCCCGGATCTCCCCTGGATCCCTTTTTGAAAATCGGTGTTACATTTGCCACTCTCCAGTCCTCTGGTACAGAGCCCGATTTCAGGGATAAGTTAAATATTTTAGCAAGAAGGTCGGCAATTTCACATTTGAGTTCTTTGAGGGCTCTTGGATGGATGCCATCCGGCCCTGGTGATTTGTTAGCTTTCAGTTTTTCCAGACAGTTTAGAACATCATCCCTTGTCACTTTTATCTGACTCAGCTCTCTAGCTCCATCCCTAAAAAGCCTGGTTCAGGAACAGGTTTATGCTCAGTATCCTCTGCCGTGAAGACAGATGCAAAGAAGTCATTCAGTTTCTCTGCAACCTCCATATCCTCCTTAATAATCCCTTTCACTCCCTCATTGTCTAATGGCCCAACCACCTCCCTGGCAGGTTTCCTGCTTCTGATGTACTTAAAGAAGTTTTTGTTATTCCCCTTGATACTTTTGGCTAAATGTTCCTCAAACTCTCTTTTTGCCTCCCTTATTGTCACCTTGCATTTCTTTTGCCAGAGTTTGTGTTCCTTTTTGTTCTCTTCGTTTGGACAGGCCTTCCAATTTCAGAAGGAAGTCTTCTTCCCTTTTATGGCTTCCTTGACGGTACCCGTTAGCCATGCTGGCATCCTCCTGAACTTAGTGGTACCTTTCCTCCTTTTGGGTATACAATCTAACTGGGCTTCTAGTATTGTGGTTTTGAGTAAACTCCATGCACTCTGGAGCGAAGTGACTCTCCTGATTTTCCCCCTCAGCTTTTTTTTCACCATACTCCTCATTTTGGAGAAGTTTCCTCTTCTGAAATTCAAAATGTCCATGTTAGACATCCTTGGTGATTCTCTCCCCGCATGTATGCTGAATTTGATGGCACTATGGTCACTGTTCCCTAAAGGGTCGATGACACTGACATCACGCACCAGTTCCTGGGTGTCACTCAGAATTAGATCTAATGTCGCCTTCTCTCTGGTTGGTTCCATGACCAACTGTTCTAGGGTGCAGTCATTTAGCGTATCTAGAAATTTGACCTCTTTGTCCTGACTTGAATGTGAATTTACCCAGTCTATGTGTGGGTTGTTGAAATCACCAATTATTACAGCCCTGCTTCTCCTTGACGCCTCCCTGATTTCCTCCTGCAACTCCCAGTCACTGTCATCATTTTGATCCGGAGGGCGATAGCACATCCCCAGTAGCACGTTTCCTTTCCGACCTTGTATAGTCACCCACAGGGTTTCTGTGGAGGACTCCAGTCCACTTAGGTTTTCTAGCTTATTAGATTCTATCCCTTCTTTAACATACAGTGCTACCCCTCCTCCAAGGCGCCCCTCCCTGTCCTTTCTGTAGAGTTTATACCCAGGGATAATAGTGTCCCACTGGTTCTCACTGCTCCACCATGTTTCTGTTATGCCCACTATGTCTATTTCTGCATTAGCAACCAAGCACTCCAGCTCACCCATCTTGGTTCGGAGGCTTCTGGCATTGGCATACAAGCCCCTATATGCTGAATCTCTCCCCTGATGTATGCTACTCTTTTGACTCTTTGACCTGCTGGCACAGGCTCCCATCTGCTCTTTATGCGGTTTTGCTCCATCCCCTTCTGTTTTATTTGCATTCTTTGCAGCCTCACACTTTAAAGGATGGCTTTTGCCAAACGGGATACTGCCCAGCTCCCATCGGCTGTTCCCCAAGTGTCATTTTAAAAGCTGCTCTGCAACCTTTTTGATTTTAAGCGCCAGCAGTCTGGTTCCATCTTGGTTCAAGTGCAGCCCGTCCCTTTTGTACAGGCCTTGCTTGCCCCAAAATGTGTCCCAGTGCCTAACAAATCTAAACCCCTCCTCCCGGCACCACTGTCTCATCCACGCATTGAAACCCCTCAGCTCTGCTTGTCTCACTGTACTTGTGCGTGGAACAGGTAGCATTTCTGAGAATGCTACCTTGGGGGTCCTGGACTTCAAAATGCTACCTATCAGCCTAAATTTGGCTTCCAGGACCTCCCGACTGCATTTCCCCACATCGTTGGTGCCGACGTGCACCACGACAGCTGTCTCCTCCCCAGCACTGCCTAGGAGCCTGTCTAGACGCTGCGTAATGTCCGCAACCTTCGCACCAGGCAGGCAAGTCACCGTGCGGTCAACACGCGGGTCACAAACCCATCTCTCTATCCCCCTAATGATCGAATCACCAACTACAAGGAGGCCCCCAGCCCCCAGAGGAGTATCCCCTGTGCGAGAGGATATGGGCTCATCATCCACGGAAGGGGTCCCTTCTAAAGGAGCATCTCCCTCTTCCTCAGACTGATGTCCTCCTTGCCCAAGACCTTCATTCTCCCTGACAGCAGAGGAGCTACCGGCCCTGGAGTGGGATGCCTCTATCACATCCCTGAAGGTCTCGTCCACATGCCTCTCTGTCTCTCTGAGCTTCTCCAGATCCGCCACCTTGGTCTCGAGGGAACGGATTTGTTCCCTGAGAGCCAGGAGCTCCTTGCACCGAGCACACACCCACGACTTCTGCCCATGGTGCAAATAGTCGTACATGTGGCACTCTGTGCAATACACTGGGAAGTGCCCCTTCCCCTGCTGACCTTCTATCTTCATACTGTTTTAGTTAGCTCTTTACAGTATTTAGGGAGCTTATTGTCCGTTTATTAGATATTTTGTTAGGAAAGGTCTCAGCTGTAATGGTCAGCTATTTAACTGTCCAAACAGCCTTTCCCAAGAATATGAGGGATATGAGGGAGGGATATGTACTTACGTTCTCTTCTCCACCAGGCTCCTTGTGATCGCGATTGCGATCGCGATTTCAGGGGCTCGTTCCAGGCTCCCCCGCACACTTCCCGCTAAACTCCTGCAAAACTCCTACGTCCTGTTTGCTATCCCTGTTCGCTATGCTCTCGGGCCTTCACCTCATATGTAGAGTAGCCTTCCAACTGTCACACAGGATGAGAGCCAAAGGAAAGGAAATGTGGGGCCCCGCCCAGCCCTAGCTGACTCCACCCCCACCAATCAGCAAACAGTGCCTTTAGGGAACCCTAAGAACTCCTAGCCCTCTGATATCTTAACCCTAACAAGGAACCCTAGCAAGGAACCCTAACAAGTAACACTCACAAAGATAGAGAGACTAAGACCTACCCCTTAAAGAGAAACAGCCCCTGCAAAACTCTCCTCTTCTTGTTAGTTTGTTTGAGGGAGAAAAGGCTAGATGCTTAGAAAGGCTTGCTCACCTTCTCAGCTGTGTCTGCTCTTCCCAGAGTAGCCTTCCAACCTTCCATACATTTAGCAAATTTCCTAGGTTTTTTCCACACATCCCTAAATTTATCAACTGAAAGATAACTTTATATAATCTCTAGCCACCTTCAGATAGGGATGTGCAAACCAGCTCGACTTTGAACCAGTTTGACATTGAAGCCAGTTCGACAGTTTGGTATTGGTCCGGGGGTTCCAATGAAATTTTAAAAAGAAAGAAACAAAGAAATCACTTCCTCTGGAACAACTGCCACAGCTGTGGGTCCCCCCCCCCGGCAGTTTCCCGTCCCCCCAACGGGTGAGAGAAGGGGACACAAATGTCCTCGGGGGCATGCAGGGAAAGCTGTGACACAGAACTTGCTCGAAAGCTCGCGGAGGGACTTCCATGTGCTAACCTTCTTATCAGGGCTGCAGCCTGCAGGAAGAATGGGATGGCCAAGCAGGAGGAGGAAAGCCCCAGGCTGTCTCTGCACTTCTGCTGCTGCTGGGAGCACATTTCCAGCCTCACCAGAGCATCGGCTTTCTTTTGCAGACCGCCTGGGGAAAAGTCAAGGTGTAAAGTTCTTCACAATCCCAGCGGAAAAAAATTATATATTTCTAAAATGGAAAGAGGCTTTATATTGATAAATCATCATCCATGCAGATTTAACTGTCCACACCACACCACTTACAAAACTGAAGCAGCATTGTAACCATCCTAAAATGGAAGAATACAGCTACTTTTTTGCAACAGACATACAACTTTATAGTATTAAATCACAGTGATAAAATCCGACTGAAGGCATTGGAAGTGTGAACAGCACCCCGCTGACAGCATAGGGACTGCGGTGTCACAACACAGGAAGTATGGAAGCACACTTAGCAGATATACTGTGGCACTGTTGTAGAGGCTAATCTGGAAAGCACCCAGGGAAAGATCTCAGATAGTTGAATGCAATGGAGTTTATTTTTATGTAGACATGTTTTCCTTGCTAGTAAGTCCTTTAGATTCCAGTGAAATGTAATTCCAGCTAAATGTGGTTAGATTTGCTGCCTGAGGCTGCAATTCTCCACACACTTACCCGAGACTTTTATACACAGCACGCTTTACGGCAAGTTTACTGGGAAACTTTACTGCAATTTATTTTTATTTTATTGTTAAATTTATATACCGCCTTTCATTAAAATAATTACAAGGCGGTTCACATAGAAAAAGTTAAAACAAGACTATAAAAATTACACAATTACAATATGCTAAAATATAAAAGCAGATCTAATCAAAAATTTTTTAAAATACATACATAAAAATACCATACAATATACAAAGAAGCAGCAATGGAGACAATCACATAAAAGCCTGGGTAAAAAGCCAAGTCTTCACTTGTTTTCTAAAAGCCATTATGGAGACTAAGTTGTCCCAAAAAACCAATGCAAATAGTGGATTCTTTTTATCCCAGATATAAATCGGGTTACACTCTAACGAGCAGTGAAAAACACAAATTGTGTGTGAACTGCTCTCTGATAACCCGCAGAGACTTTGGGTTAAATCTGACCAATATGTGAATGCACCCCCTCCATTTCAGAGGAAATGTGTGTTAAAGGGCTTTAAAAGCCTAGCGAGAGAAACTACCTGGAAGCAAACTTTACTGAATTTGTTAGGATTTCTTTGAAAACATGCATAGGCACACACACACACACTGCATGGTTGAAAGTCTCCTTTGTGAATCTGCAGCGAGGGGCCCGTTTTAAAATCTCCTCCCCACACCCACTCCAACCTTACTACACCCATGATAGTAATCATAGGGAAGATTTTAGCCACTCTCTCCTTTGTATGGAAATGGCCTGTGCCACCCATACTATGTCTCTGAAAGTCACAGCCCAAGAATATGTCACTGAGGGGGCTGAGCACTTCTGGGGGAAGGGGAGATTGGTGAAAATCTCACACACATCCCATCCACACAAGTGCTGGTGCTGCTGTAGCCAGGAAGCCTTCTACAGCACGAGCACTTTTTTTTGGCCGCACACGCACAGCCTTAGTCAGAATGGCAGCCACCAAATCCTGCCACAGCCATGCATTCCTAGCCTAGCATGATGAAGGAAGAGCTCTTCATTTTCTTACATACTGCCCTGGCACCAGGCTCCCACACTGTATGTATCTGGTGTTGCATAGAACACACAGTATGTGCCACTGGTGATGCTGTGTGTAGGTGTGAACATATATAGCTGCCTTATACTGAGCCAGGTGATCGGTCCATCTAGCTCAGTGCTGCATATGCCAACAGATAGCAGCTCCCTGCCGTTTCTGACAGTTCCCACCCCCATCTGCAATGCTAGCTACTCAACCTCAGACCTTCTGCATCCAGAGCATATGCTCTACCACTGAGCCATGGTGCCATCTCCAAAGTAGGGATGTCATCAGGTCCATCTGCCATTGATCCCTGTAGCCAACACAGTCCAAAGTTGTCATCCGAAAGAGGCTGTGTTGCTTGCTGGGATAATAGAGATTGGCTGACCCAGAACCCTTCATTGTTTTGCACTACACTCTCCAGAATGGTACCAGGCCTCCTCTCCAAATGCTGTGCAAATATCGTAAAATTTGGCATGTTGCGCATCAGAGGTAGTGATGATACAGTGATCGCTGTACAACAGAGATAACTAATACAGTAGTTATAAGGTATGATAGATAGATAAACTTTATTACGATCGTAGATCAGACTGTACAACAAAAAAAATTACATAAGACTAGAGCGTATAATACAAACAATGTAGCAAAACCTAGCCACATTGAAAGTGATCTCTTTACAAAAGTTAGATAACAAAAAACTCTAAATAAAATTCATCAGAGTGACCTGGAAACTTCCCCCAAAGAGGAGAAATTAGTTTTAAATATGCATCACTATAAAATTTACAATATAAAATAACGTGAGGGGTAGTTTCTACGGGACTCATTCCACAGGGGCAAATCCTTAAATTAAATGGAATCCCTTTATCTACCATCCCTAACAGCCGTCGGAAGGGTGTTTAGGCGAGCAGAAGTAAATGGATGCCTAAATTTAGGGATAAGAATATTATCTAAATATGCTGCTGGTTTGGAATTGAAAAGTTGTTTTCCCAGATAGATACCGCTCCTTAGACAGGCTGTATCCACTTGTAATTCTGTATCAGCAATATGCTCCTTAATAACCTGCCAGGCCTGATCATGTCCTAATCTAATAATTTCCTCATGGGAGAACCCTAATTGAAGAAGTTTATTTTTAACCAAGGTCTTCCACTTATAATTAAAGTCATCAGTCATTACCAAGGAATCCAGACCTACATTGGCAAAAACCAGTTTTAACCAAAAACTTTATAATACAGGTCCAATATTAAAGTATTAAAACCAAATATATATTTGTTAATGGTTTAAAATTGTACCTTGCTTTAGATACTGACACCCAGTCAAGCATGGTGATGCTGGTGCAACAGTGCTGAGTTCCATGCTGCACCTTCATACTAGTATTCTATATTTCCTCTTCCCTCTACGCATTGATCAGCCCTCAAAGACCTATTTTTGCGATGCACAAGGAGGAAAGGGGGACTGTACAAAATCACCCCTTCCCCTGCTCACATGATGGCATAGAATTAGTGTACAACTCAGTACTGCTGCACCACCTCAGTGCTAGTCTGGATGTTAGCCACTGTTTCCAGCACAGAGTGGGGCTAAGGTCTCCATGAAATATGTTGACTGGAATCTTTTAACTCGATTGCAAAATGAATTTCTTTAAAAAGTATGAATACTGAAAACTTGCCTATTCATATGAATTTTTTTGCAGCCTGCTTTTCATGATCATAAACAAGTAGCAGCACATCATTAAATTAGTTCTGCTGTGTCAGACAATGATAGCAGGAAGTTTAAACCTAACTGAAAATGCCATGAACAGACATATGCCTTACAAAAACAAAAAAAACCCTCTAACAACTTTCATAAAAACATGAAGATTAAGTTAGGAAGGTTGATATAGGTTTTTTGGTTGCATGTGGGATTTGGTTAATACTGATGGATAAAAATGAAAACCAGAAAAACCCAGAATGCCCACAAAATAAGTTATATTTATCTGGGCATCAAAGACAATTGGAGCATTTGGGATGTTTCTTTCTCAATGAGATACTAGCCCTAAATCCTTTGCTGCAGAAAAAACTTTGAGAAATGCCAAAATTTAAGTACATGCTACAGTTGTAATGAACAGTAACTTTCTAATTCTCATCATGTAGTTTTCATTGCTTTCCAGGGACTCATTGGATTACTTCTCCTTTAAGAAACCCACTTCCATTGGAGTACTCCTCTCATTTGCCTCTGGTAAACCAAGACTCTCAAAGTCTTTTATCTTTTGCCTCTGCATGTAAAAACTGTCATCTCACCTTTTTATTTGTATCCTGAGCATATATGGATATATGACATTATATTTTGATTTCTCATCAAAGGAAGTGACACTGCACAACTTGATAGTGTTTGTAGCAGGGTTGAGTATTCTATAATCTTGACTGCCTGATTCATATCCCACAAAAATTCCTTCCTCACTTCTACAGTCCAATTTTCCCTTCTGCTCCCTGGCGATGTACGCATATACTACTTCTGAACACTGTGATGTGCTTTAAACTGCGTTTTCTTCCATCCCACAATTCAAAAGTTAAATCCTTGGTTTTATTTATTTAATTTATTTAAATGCCACCCAAAACTTAAGTCTCTGGGCAGTTTACAATAGAACAATAAAAATTAAAACAAAAATAAAAGGTTAAAACATTAACATTTAAAATTTAACACAATGTTAAAAACTATTAAAAACTGTAAGTCTAATTTTGTTTATTTTCTTATAACATTAAAATCATTTAAAACCAAAATTAAAAATTAAAATCATAAATCTACTTAAATGCCTGGGTGAATAAATGTGTCTTCAGTGATTTTTTAAAAGTTGCCAGAGATGGAGAGGCTTTTATTTCAACAGGGAGCACATTCCAAAGTCCAGGGGCAGTAATGGAGAAGGCCCGTTCCCGGGTAGCCACCAGACAGGTTGGTGGCAGCTGCAGGTGAACTCTCCGGATGATCTTAAGAGATGGTGGGGTTGATGGTGAATTAAAATTATATATTAAAAAAATCAATTAAAAGCTTGGGTTAACAAATGTGTCTTAACTGCCTGTTAAAAAGTTGTCAGAGATGGGGATACTCTTATTTCAGCAGGGAGTGCATTCCAAAGCCTCTGGGCAGCAACAGAGAAGACCTGTACCTGAGTAGCCACCAGACAAATCTCTCCAGATGATCTCAATGGGTGATGGGATTCATGGTGAAAAAGCTGGTCTCTTAAATACCCAGGGCCTAAGCCGTTTAGGGCTTTATAAGTTATAACCAGCACCTTGAATTTTGCCCAGAAACGTATTGGGAGCCAGTACAGCTCTTTCAATACAGGAGTAATATGGTCTCTCCGAGATGACCCAGAGACCAACCTGGCTGCCACATTCTGAACCATCTGCAATTTCGGGACTATGTACAAATATAGTTCCACAGAGTGCATTGCTGTGGTCTGGAGGTTACCAGCATATGTAATCTGGAGGTTACCAGCATATGTACCTGAGGATGTTTATCTCAAGAGATGGATGCAGCTGGTGTATCAGCCAAAGCTGATAGAAAGCACCTCTGGCCACTGCCTCAACCTGGTACACCAGGAAGAGGTTTGAATCCAGAAGCACTCCCTGGCTGCATTCCTGTTCCTTCTGGGGAAATGCGACTCCATCTAGAGCTGGCAGATCAAAATCTCATGCGTTCCAACCCCATACAATAAGTACCTCGGTCTTAGGTGGATTCAGTCTCAGTTTGTTATCCCTCATCCAGCCCATCACCATCTCCAGGCAGGCATTTAGGGAGATTCTTCTGATGATGCTGACATGGATAAATAGATTTGGGTGACATCAGCATACTGATAACACCCTGCACTAAATCTCCTGATGACCTTTTCCAGCAGTTTCATGAGGATGTTAAATTACATTGGGAGATAATATGGAACCCAGAGGGAGACCATATAAAAGTTCAGATTTTGAAGAGGAACAGTCTCCAATGGACACTGTCTGGAATCTTCCTGAGCAGAACCACCACAAAGCAGTGCTCCCACCTCCAACCCCGTCAGACATTCCAGAAAGATATTATGTTCAATAGTATTGAAAGCCACCAAGAGATCCAAAAGGACCAACAGAGCCATACTCCCGATGTCAATTCCCAATTGGAGATCATCCATCAGGCTGCCCTAGGCAGTCACCACCCCATAGCCCACTTGAAAGCCAGCTTGAAATGGGTCTAGATAATCAGTTACCTCCAAGACTTCCTGGAGTTGGGAGGCAACCATCCTCTCAATTACCTTGCCCAGCAACAGAAGGTTGGAGACAGACCTATAGTTGCTTAACTCTGAGGGATCCAATGCAGGCTTCTTCAGAAGAGGTCTAATAATTGTCTCCTCTAGACAAGGAGGCATCCTGCTCTCCCTCAGAGAAGCATTTATAATCTCTACCGGGCCTTCTACAACAACCCCACTGCCTGATAGCATAAGCCCTGTCAGACAAGGGTCAAGAGAAAAGGTGGTAGGTCACACCATTCCAAGCAGCTTGTCCACATCCTAAAGAGTCACAAACTGAAACTGATCCAGCCTAACCAAATAAGAGGACACCTACGCATCAGACACTGCAGTAATTGTGGGGTCTGAGTCTAAGTCAGGCTAAACATGAGATATTTTATTCACAAAGAACTCATTAAAAACATCACAGTGGTAAATTATGGATCCAAATTTTGATTCAAGGAAAGAGGGGCAGGCACTAGCCCTCTCACAACCCTGAACAACACCACTGGGTGTGAGCTTGTGCAGATTTCCCTTCCCCTGTAATTCATTCATTCATTCGATTTCTATACCGCCCTTCCAAAAATGGCTCAGGGCTGTTTACAAGGAGAAATAACAAATAAATAAGATGGATCCCTGTCCCCAAAGGGCTCACAATCTAAAAAGAAACATAAGATAGACACCAGCAACAGTCACTGGAGATACTGTGCTGGGGGTGGATAGGGCCAGTTACTTTCCCCCTGCTAAATAAAGAGAATTCCTACGTTAAAAGGTGCCTCTTTGCCAAGTGAGCAGTGGTAATGACCTGCTGATCTGCCGATGTTAATTCTTCTATTCCCCACCACCACTGGAATAGCCACCCTACAATCAGTGGATACACCCCTTGTCTCCCCATCTCCAGACAAACTTACATTAGAAACTAATCTTACCCAAGACTTAAAACAGAAGCCAGAATTGAAATACTCACCCACCATTACCACACACACGTAAGTTCCTGGACCAGGAGGCCTGGCCCTCACTCTCTTACCCCCTGAAGGGTGGCTTCCCCAAAGGTGTGACTTACTTTGGTGGAGACCCCAGTGGTGGCTGGCCCACCACCACAGGCAGCATTCCTATATAGGCCCAGAGCTGGCTTGTCTGGTCAGGTGGTACTCAGGAACTGCTGACTTGCCCTGGCCCCCAATCCTGCACAAACTCCCAACAGAGCAGCAGCAGCCACAACCCCATGGGTCTGGCAGCAAGCAGAAGGCACCAGCAGGCAGGCAGGCAGGCAAGCAAACAGCAGCAGCCACCGACAGAGAGCAACACATGCTCTCACCCTTGGGCCATCTGGGAAGCAGATGTTGTCTTTATCTCCTACAGAGCTTCTGGAAAGCTAGGGCTACAGGCAGTCTTCCTATATAGGCCAGAAGTGGCTAGTCTCGACAGGGGGTACTCGGGAACTGCTGACTCACCCTGGCCTCCAGTCCTGAACAAACCCTCCACAGAGCAGCAGCAGCAGCGGTAAGTTTAGTAGGTAATCTATTCTGTAGTTAACTTGCAGTCTTAAAAGCTTCCCCCCAGTACTTATTAAGGATGTGCACAAAACTGGTTTTTATGGTTCGGTTCTAATTAGAACCTAACTCAAACTGGCTCCACCGGTTCTGGTTCTAAACTGTAAGAATGCCTTTCTAAGGCAGGGGGCGGTGCTCCCTCAACTGAAGGAGGCAATCATCAGGCCCCTCCTTAAAAAGGCCTCATTGGACCCAGATGACCTGAATAACTTTCAATCAGTTTCTAACTTCCCCTGCTTGGGCAAGGTGTTGGAGAAAGAGAGAGGTGGTGTCTCAGTTCCAGGCTGCCCTGGATGAATCTGATTACTTAGATCCTTTCCAGTCTGGCTTCTGACATGGATATGGGATGGAAACTACCTTGGTCACCCCGATAGATTATCTATGTTGGGAGATAGACAGAGGAAGTGTGACTCTGTTGATTCTCCTGGACCTCTGAACCGCATTGGTTACTATCGACCATGATATCCTTCTGGGATGTCTCTTTGGGTTGGGATTTGAGGGCATGGTTATACAGGGGCTCTGCTCCTACCTCGAGGGTCGAACTCAGAAGGTAGTGCTATGGGATGCCTGCTCCACCCCTTGGCCTTTGGCCTATGAGGTGCCACAGGGATCTACTCTGTCCCCCATTCTGTTTAACATCTACTGTACATGAAACCTCTGGGAGAGGTCATCCATAGGTGTGGGCTGCGGTACCATCAATATGCTGATGATACCCAGCTCTACCTATTTTTTAAGTCAGCAGAAACCAGGGAGGCAGTGGATGCTCTGAACCATGGCTTGGAGGCTGTTCTGGATGGGATGGGGAGAAAACAAACTGAAACTTAATCCAGATGGAAGTGCTCTGGGTTGGTAAAACTGATTATTAAAACTGATTAGTAGTGAGGTAAATCTGGCCTTGAGGTCACACTGCCTCTGAAGGACAAAGTCCACAGCTTGGGGGTACTTCTGGACCCAACACTGTTCTTGGAGGCACAGATGGCAGCGGTGCGCAGAAGCCATTTACAAACTATGGTTGGTGTGCCAGCTGCGACCCTACTTGGAGAAGTTGGACCTGACCTCAGTCACTCATGCTTTGGTAACATCCAGATTGGATTACTGCAATGCACTCTACGTGGGGCTGCCCTTGAAGACGGCTTGGAAAATTCAGCTGGTTCAGAATGCTGCCACAAGGATGCTCGTGGGTGCAAGTTGCTTCACGAGTATCACACTCATCCTGCGGCAGCTTCATTGGCTTCCAGTCTACTTCTGAGCTAGATTCAAGGTGCTAGTCTTGACCTTTAAAGCCCTACATGGATTGGGGCCGGGGTGCCTGTTGGACCTCATTCACCCATATTATTATTATTATTATTATTATTATTATTATTATTATTAATTATTCGATTTCTATACCGCCCTTCCAAAAATGGCTCAGGGAGGTTTACACAAAGAAATAATATATAAAGAAGATGGATCCCTGTCCCCAAAGGGCTCACAATCTAAAAAGAAACATAAGAACCTACCAGGGCCTTCCACTCATCATCTCAGGCCCTGCTCATAGCCCCACCACTAACAGAGATCTGGTTGGTGGCGACTGGAGACAGGGGCTTTTCAGTTGTGGTCCCTTGGCTTTGGAACACCCTCCCTAAAAAAGTCAACATGCTCCCACCATGAGTGTTTTTAAAAAAGAAAAACACATCTTTTTAAAGAGGCTTTTTAATGTTTCACCTGTTGCTTATATTTGGTAGATTCTTTCATCTTAAATTTTTATGATTCTTAGTTTTTAACTTTTTAAAGAATTTAATTGGAAATTTTAAAAGCTAATTCTGATTGTGGTTTTAGCTTGGATTTTTAACTTGTTTAATTTGGTTAATTTTATTAGTCTGATTTTATATTGTAACTATTTTATAAATGTTGTGAGCCATCCCAAGCAGCAATTTACTGGAGAGGTGGAGTATAAATATTATAAATAAATAAATGTTAGAAGCAGCCCGTGGTTCAGTTCTAATTAGAACCCCCATAGAACCGATTCTAAAAAGTTCTCCATAGGGAATAATGGGGCTTGAACTGACCCATTATTCCCTATGGGTAGCACCCAGGGGTGCCAAAGTGGGGTGTGTGGTAGGCCCCCATGGGTGCCAACTACAGCCTAAGCCCCAAAGCAATCAGTCAAAGGAGTGATTTTTAACTTATTTTTTTGTAAAAATGGTTTGTTTAGTTAGATTGATTTATATGTCGCCCTACTCCCATAGGACTCAGGGCACCTTAAAAGCAATAACATACACAACAACAGAATTTCATAAAAATATATCTTACATAGCCTCATAAACCTTTATTTCTCACTTAGGGAGTAAAGGGGATTAGATTCTTTGATGTCCCATAGATTCTACATAATGAATCCCTATGTGGAATCTGTGGGCCAACAGAGAATCCAAACTAGTTGACACCCATGTGGGCCCACCACAAATCCTGATTTGACACCCCTAGGTGTGCCAGCAGCCCAAACACCCAGCACAAAGTCACAAAAAAACCACCAAAGTGACCAAAAATGAAAACTACAAAAACACTACAAGCCTAGCCTAAAACCACAAACCTAGCTATAGAGACACCACAAACCATGTGCAAACCACAAACCTAACTACAAACTGCAAACCTCACCTGACTAAGACAAGAAGGCACAATCCAAACTAACAAGAAGTAACCACAGAAGACTGTAACCCCGCTGGAGCAAGCCACAAACCAAACAAACACAAGCAGAAACACCACAAGCGCATTGCAAACTGCTAATACCACCAAGTAATACAAACTACAGAAAAAGCATTGAGACATGAGTTTCAGAAAAAGCAAGCCAAGCATGTAAAAAGCAGCATTTAAAAACAAGAAAGGAATTATTTAAAATGATATTTAAGACATGTTAAGATGTTTAGGAGTGATGAAACTCATTTGATGACACTGTGCCAGTCACTTATCTCTCAGCCCAGCCGACTTCACAGGGTTCTTGTGAGAATAAATATAAACATGTACACCACTCTGGCCTCCTTGGAGGAAGAGCTTGATATAAATGAAATAAATAAATAAATAAATAAATAAAATATTGTTTTAAACAGTTAAAACATAAAGGTCCCCCTAGAGCAGGCAAATAGGAAATAGGAAACAATTAATTAAGCACACTACATAACAGGCAGCCAGGAAATAAAATACTAAAATATTGTTAATTTTTTTTAAAAAAAGTGAATGGAGGGGGAGCAGGAGTCATTCAAACCTCTCTCTGGAGACCACCACAAACAAGGGAAGGTTGCCTTACCAATTCCAAAGCAGCAGCAGCAGCAGCAGCAGCAGCTCCTCAGTCAGCTCAGCAGCAGAGAGACAGCAGCAGCAGCAAGCAGTAGAAAAAGAGAGATTCCAAGCTGAGGTGGTTTTTAAAAATTTACTTTGAATAAACTTCCTGGAGCACCCATTCTTGTCCCTCCCCCTGGCCAATAGGGTGACAGGTGTCCCTGAGTGACACACTGTGAAAGCCAGTCAAAAGGCCAGGCACATCAAAAGGCCAGGCAATCAGGGGATCTGCAGCACAGCCAATCGCTCTAAGTGACACAAGTGTCACAAAATGGATGACGATCTCTTTTACTCAAAATGGAGGCTCAAGCCATAGAACCAGTTCAATTAGAGCCGGTCTTGGTCTGGCTTGACATAGAACAGGCTCTATTTTTTATTTTGGAGTTTGGCCTCGACCTAGAACCTTTCAGCTTGGGGAGTTCAGTTTAGAACCAGTTCTAGATTGAACCAGTTCACACATTGTCCTCTCTGCTATTTTTCCTCTCTGCTACTCCATTTTGTTCTGGACTATAAGGAATAGTTTTTTTATGCTGAATTCCCTGTTCTCTTAAATACTGCTCAATGTCATTTCTGCAATATTCACTGCCATTGTCAGTATGAACAGTCTTAGGTTTCTTCCCAAATCTGGTAGTAGTAGTAGTAGTAGTAGTAGTAGTAGTAAGTTTATTATGGTCTTAGACCAAAGATACATTTAAAAATAGAACATTTATAGTTTACAAAATATTCAAGTTGCTAATACAATCGCTACGAAGTTTGGTTGCAACAAAACAGAACTTGGCCACATTAATAGAGATAACAAATGTAAAATTCAACAGCAGTAATTCCAAGTAGAATTGGTCTGTATGGCCAGGATAATACTTTAAGAGAGGAGCAATGAATTTATTTATTTATTCATTTATTTATTGTTGAATTTATATACTGCCTTTCATTAAAAACAACCCCAAGGTGGTTTACAAAAGTTAAAAAACATACAATAAAAATTAAAATTAAAATATTAAGCGAAAAATATAAAACAAATCCAATTTAAAAACTATAAAATACAAGCATAAAAACTATAAATGAGTAAAAACACATAGAAACAGCAGTAGAAACAGTCATGTAAAAGCCTGGGTAAAAAGCCAAGATTTAAGAAGCTGTCTAAAAACTGTGATGGAGTCCGAGGAGCGAATGGCCACTGGGAGAGCATTCCAAATCTGGGGGCAGCAACAGAGAAGGCCCTGTCCCGAGTGCACAGCAGACAAACCTCCTTCATTGTAGGCACCCGGAGCAGAGCCTCCTCAGATGACCTTGTCAAGCAGGCAGCAACCCTTGGGAACAGGTGGTACCTCAGATACCCTGGGCCCAAACCATTAAGGGCTTTAAAGGTCAAAACCAGCACCTTGAATTGGACCCAGAAACGAACTGGCAGCCAGTGCAGCTCTTTCAGGATGGGTGTGATGTGCTCCCACCGAGCAGCTCTGGACAAAACCCTAGCTGCCGCATTTTGCACTAGCTGCAGTTTCCGGACATTCATCAAGGGCAGCCCCACGTAGAGCGTGTTACAGTAATCCAGCCGTGACGTGACTAAGGCATGGGTAACCGTGGCCAGATCTGCCTTCTCGAGAAAGGGACACAGCTGGTGCACTAGCTGAAGCTGTGCAAAGGCACCCCTGGCCATCGCCTCCATCTGAGCTTCCAAAAGCAGAGCTGGGTCCAGTAGTACCCCCAATCTGCGTACTTGCTCCTTCAAGGGGAGTGCAACCCCATCCAGAACCAGTAAAATTTCCTCATCCCGCTTGGCTCTCCTACTGACCAACAGTACCTCGGTCTTGTCTGGATTCAATTTAATTTGGGCATCTCTATAAAACTGACGATAAAGAATAACATGAGCAACTGACTATATATCCCCTGAACCACAAGGGCACTGACACAATGCATATGGAACTCGTTTATATTTCCTGCCCAGAACTGCAGAAGGAAGGGCATTCAAATGAACAAGGGTCAGTGCTCTCCTGAACTTAGGTAAAAATATATGATCTAAATATTCAGCAGGTTTATGACTGAAATTTTGGGAGCCTATATACGTTCCCCTTGGTAGTCGTGAACACTCCTCCTGGAGGTCTATGTCCAATAGTAGTTGTCTGACAAAACATATCGCCTGATCTAAACCTCGACCAATAAGGTTTTCTTGGGTTGTGCCCAGATGATGTAGTTTCATTTTCAGGGCTATTTCCCATTTAGATGTAAAGCTGTCAATTAGCACTAAAGGCACCAGCCCAACTGGAAAGAAAACCATATACAGCCAGAATTTGATTATACAGAACCAGATTTTCATTTTCAAAGTGGTAACCTCAACCTCTCTGCGGAGAGTCACATTGGCTACGCCTCTGGGGGCTTGAAGGATGGCCCTGAAGAATTTTGTTTGAACTATTTCTAGTACTGTAAAATTATCAAAAGGTCCAATTTGCACGCCATAAAGAATTTGAGGGTATATTTTGGCCTTCAATAATTTGATAGCCGCTGGGACAAAAAGAGCACCTCTCAAAAAGTAAAAGAATTTAATCACATTTGCCATCTGTTGGGCACTGTGGGGGAAAAAAAGCTAAGATGGGCTTTCTGGGATCCAATGGAATGCAATACAACCCCTAGATATTGACCTGCTCAATATTATGTCCATTTATGGACCATTTATGGATTTTTTGGCATTTTGCAAAAACCATCACCTTAGTCTTGGTATAATTTATCTCCAAGGTCTCCTTCAAAGTATAAACACTCAAGGAAGTTAAGGCACGACTTAGCCCTATCTTGGTTTGAGATGAGGATAATATTGTCAGCATAAAGCAATAATGAAACATGCCTATTCGCAAGTTTAGGGGGATGAAGAGCAAAGTCATTCAGATGTGAAACTATTGAACTGATGTAAAAAGTAAACAGGGCAGGGGCGAGCAAATCTGTTAGTGACTCTGCACACTCTCTGAGTTCCATCAATGCTTCACTTTTGACCTTCAGTGTGTGTGTGTGTGTGTGTGTGTGTGAGAGAGAGAGAGAGAGAGAGAGAGAGAGAGAGAGAGAGAGAGAGAGAGAGAGATCTCATCAATAAATATCAGAAAATACCAATTTCTTCCTGGTGTTATCACTGGAAAGGAAACACAAACATCACTATGGATTAAGTCCAAGACCTCATTAGACTGAATTCCTATGTTTGAAGAGTATGTATTTCTGATAGCATTCTCTTTAACATACTCAATGCACCTGTTTTCAAACTTGCATAGCTTTATTTTTATATCTCTCGCCAACGGCTCCTTTTCCAGCTATCTTTACTAAAGATGCTATTTTTATTGGAAGTGAAGGACTTTGCGCTGTCTCTTGTCTCAAAGACAGTGGAGGACAGACTAGTGAGTCAGAAGGCTAGAGGGTCAAGACACTGGTCATCCCTTCTCTACTGCTCTGACACTATCCCTTTGGAATGTAGATTGCTACTCTCAGGGACAATTCCTTTCTTCCTGCCTTGTCACTTCCTCTCTCCCTTCTCTTCCCTTCCTTCTACCTTGCAACATGCAAGCTCCTCTCCCCTGCACCAGGTGTGCAGAGATGCAGAATCCATCTGCATCCAGCTAGATAGATAGATAAGAGATCCTAACACCTCACTTTCCTATCTAGAATGGAGTTCTCTAATAAATATCACTTATATTGATTTGAAACTATGAACTGGCTCCAAGTTACTTTACTCTCAGCATACACACATGCCTAACTAAATTCTGCTGTGTTGTGCCTCTGTGCACTCTGCTATAATGAAAAAGGGTTTCTCCTACCAGAGAGAATTCCCAACATCTTTACTTCAATGACCCATCCTAGGATGCCATATGGTTATGCAGTCCTTGTGTACACAGTCACTTGCTACATTTGCCAACTCTCTTCTACAATCAACCTCATAAAGCTTATCATCTTTTAATATAGCTCTAAGTGATAATTCTCCATCTTTAAACACAAAACAATTTCTTGTAAAAATAATTCTGCAGCAACTTTTTGTAACTGTTTTCACACTAAGTAAACTATTCTGCAAACATGACACATAATAGGCATCTGGAATGCTTACTTCATTTATTTCATCTGCTCCAACATTACATATTAGAAGAACTGTGCCTTTTTTCCCTGCAGACATTGACTGACCATTTGCAAAGAATATTTCAACCTTATAATTCATATCAATGTCTGAGAAATCCTGTAGATTGTTAAAGAAATATGAAGTTGCTCCACTGTCTACAAATATCTTATTTTTACTCAGGTTTGTATTAATTCTGCAAATAATATCTCTTGCAGTACACACCTTTCTGTTATTCACAACTTTCTTTCCTTTACTTTCATTTTACACGCAAAGGGGCTATTCTCACAATCAGCAAAAATCGAGCTAGAAATTAAAAGCTAGAAAAAAATTGAGCTAGAAATTATCATGAGAACCACCAGGCTCGGCTGCGAGCCCGTTGGTTCTAGAGCGGGTAACCCGCTCAAGTACCCCTCCCCTTAGCCCGGGTTTGTGGAGCGAGCGCTCTGCAAACCCGGGCTATCTGATCGTGAGTAGCCATGCCGTGGCTCTGTGCCACAGCTACTTGTGAGTAGACCCCCGGAGGGGAGGCGAAAGGCCACCCCCTGCTTCTGGGGATCTCCCCAATATGCCCTGCGCTCTCACACAGGACATAGTGGAGCTTCCGGGGGCCGCACAGCCCCCAAGCTCCCCAGCCCCCGCCGACTCCATCACGGAGCTGGCAATCGTGTGGGCGGCCGATCTGGCTGCCCAGGGCTCCCTCCTCGCACACTTGGAAAAACCAGGTCTCACTGATCATGAGACCCGGTCCAAAGTCTGTTTGTTTATTTTTTTTAAAAAATCCATATTTCTCAGATCATTCCTTATATTTCATCCTCTCTTGGAAATTGTTTTTCTGTTCTTTGTTAGGACATGTACTCTTTAAATGTGAAGTACGTCCACACACAAAACAGTACTTGTCATTAGTAAGTTTATGAGCATTATTTTGGACGGTTTCTTCCCTTTCTGTTTGGTTGCTCAGATCAAACTCCAACAAACATTCTTGTACAACATTTAAAGCCACATTCTCCTTTATTTGCAGGAAGTTAATAATACTTTCGTAATGCTTAAGCAAAGTATTTAGCAAGAGTCCAATTATGGTTGATTCAGGTAATCTTATCTCTTGCTTTTCAAATTGTTTCAACACTCCCCCCAAAGAGCCTATGTACTCCTGTAATTTTTCTCCTTCTTTGAATCTTTTATTGCACAACGTTAGCATGAGAAAGACTTGACTGGTCATAGTTTTCTGTTGAAAAACCTCCTTTAATCTCTCCCACATTTCTCTTGTGGTTTTCTTATCTTTTATATGATATATCAATTTCTCTCTTACAGTTAAGGAGATAGGAAGTGGCTTAGATCTGCCTGTTTTGGGTGGGGTTACACTCCCCCAGAAAGAGCAGATAAGTAGTACGGAAGTACTTCTGAACCCAAACCTCTCCCTGGTCTCTCAGGTTGAGGTCAGAGGGCTTTCTGTCAGGTCTGATTGATATGCCAGCTATGTCCATTTCTGGAGAGAAATGACATTAAAACAGTAGTGCATATGCTGGAAGCATCCAGACTTGGCTACTGCAATGTACTCGATGCTGGGTTGCCTTTGTACATAGTCTGGAAGCTGCAGTTGGTACCGAATGCAGCAGCTAGGTTGGTGCTTGGGGCTACCTGAAGAGATCATATTACACCAATTTTAAAAGAACTACACTGACTGCCAATAAGTTTCTGAGCAAAATACAAAGTGCTGGTTATTATCTATAATGCCCTGAACAGCTTTGGTCCAAGGTATTTATGAGAACGTCACCTTCTTCATGAATCCCACATCCTATTAAGATCAACTTGGAGGTCCAATTGTGGTTGCCACCGGGTTGGTTGGTGGCAACTCAAAACCGGGCCTTTTCTAGAGTTACAACAGGACATTGGAATGTGCTTCCTAATGAAATTAGAGTCTCTGCTTCTCTGGGTGTGTTTAAGAAGGACCCCCAAACATACCTGTTTAGTCAGGCTTTTAGTTTATAGTTTTTAAAATTTTGTTTTTAAATCTATTTTTAAAACTGTTTTGTGTTAATGTGTTAATTGTGTTTTTAGATTGTGAACTGCCCAGGGGAGGTATAGAAATGTATGGGGAGGTATAGAAATGTGTTAAATAATAAACAAACAAATAATTATGCCCCATGGCCTGCATGTTTGCAGCATCCCATGCCCTGCTGCTCTCTTCTTCTCTCCAGTGTTCTGTTCTTCCAGTTACAAAACACAATCCAAGAGTTTTTAGCCACATCTTTACTTTAAATGACCAACTTCTATAGTTTCTATCATTCAGCATCTCTACAGCTGGATGTATCTTTGTAGACCCAAAGTAGCTATTTCTTGTACATAAACTTCTAGTTGCCTTTTTATCATTTCCAGCATTCTAGGCCCGTAACCCTGTGTAGTAGAGTATAACAGAGTGGAATCTGAGGCTTGTTAAGTTTATTGAGCAAAGTTCCTAAAATTATCAAATCATAAACAAAAGTCCTACTCTGCGTGAAAGATAATTCTAACTGGGGGGGGGGATTCTCAAGATGGATTCTCAAGAGTCCATTAAGAAATGCAAGCTGACCAATCAATCTACAGAACTGATGACTGACATGAACATTCTAAACTCTCCCACAAGCCTATACACAGATATACATACAGGTGAAACTCGGAAAATTAGAATATCGTGCAAAAGTCCATTAATTTCAGTAATGCAAATTGAAAGGTGAAACTGATATATGGGACAGACGCATTACATGCAAAGCGAGATAAGTCAAGCCTTAATTTGTTATAATTGTGATGATCATGGCGTACAGCTCATGAAAACCCCAAATCCACAATCCCAGAAAATTAGAATATTACATGGAACCAAGAAGACAAGGATTGTAGAATAGAACAATATCGGACCTCTGAAAAGTATACAGTGTACTGTGCTTGACTGGCCAGCAAACTCGCCTGACCTGACCCCATAGAGAATCTATGGGGCATTGCCAAGAGAAGGATGAGAGACATGGGACCAAACAATGCAGAAGAGCTGAAGGCCGCTAATGAAGCATCCTGGTCTTCCATAATACCTCATCAGTGCCACAGGCTGATAGCATCCATGCCATGCCGCATTGAGGCAGTAATTGCTGCAAAAGGGGCCCAAACCAAGTACTGAATACATATGCCTGCTTATACTTTTCAGAGGTCCGATATTGTTCTATTCTACAATCCTTGTTTTCTTGGTTCCATGTAATATTCTAATTTTCTGGGATTGTGGATTTGGGGTTTTCATGAGCTGTACGCCATGATCATCACAATTATAACAAATTAAGGCTTGACTTATCTCGCTTTGCATGTAATGCGTCTGTCCCATATATCAGTTTCACCTTTCAATTTGCATTACTGAAATTAATGGACTTTTGCACGATATTCTAATTTTCCGAGTTTCACCTGTATATTAGTGACAAGAACAAAGCCAACGATCAGTGAGAAGAGCTTCTGGCGGGTCTGTGGGGAGAGCAGGCTTAGCCCACTCTCCCCGCAGACAAGCAGCCTCCAAGCCCCGGGTGGCTGGATTGGCCACCCACATGACTGCCGGCTCCATCATGGAGCTGGTGGAGGCTGTGGGGATTGGGGGCCGCCCAGCCCCCAGAAGTTCCAGGATGCCTTGTGCGAGTGCATGGGGCATTCTGGAGAGATCTCCAAGGCTGGGAGGCTGGCTGCAGCCTCCTGGTTGGGGGGTCTACTCGTGTGTCACTGTGCGCCACACAGCGGCACACGAGCAAAAAAATGAGGTTAATGGAGCTAGCCGCCTTGGAACTACCAGGTTCTCCTGCGAACCTTGTGGTTCCAATGATCAGTAGAAAGCAGGCTAGGTTCCTTTAGCCCGCTATCTACTGATCATGGGCATAGCTTCAATGTATATATTTATTTTATTATTTTTATTTATTGCATTTTTATACCCCCCTCCCAATTTGGCCCAGGGCAGGCCAGAAAAATCACAACGTTAGTTGTTTCGGTTTTGCCCACTGTGTGGAGAGTTTGCCTTGAATTTTTGCTTTAAGCAAAGCAAGATGGCAACTCTAGTTCGGGGGCATTTTTTTTTAACCATGTGAGGGTAATCACTTTAAATCCATTTCAGTGTGCTGTTAAAAGGATAGCACATAGTCAAACGTGATTAAAGTAAAAAAGACTGACTTGGTGTCCTGAAGATGATGAGAAACTATGGAAAAGGTTTGTTGATCATTGTATTTCTAATATGAAATTCTACAAAAGCTATTACCAGCACAGTTTTAAAACTTGCTGTGCAATCCTATTCAACCTATTCAGAAGCAAATCCCACAAAATTCAGTGGGTGCACATAGGATTGCAGCCCTAAGAGACTGATGCAATGCAGTAACTGTTTACTGTTGGTTTTTCCCTTCTTCTCCAGATGTTATTTTAAACAGGCACATGCAGTTTATTAAGTTGCATTGCACCGAGACTGGCTACTTTATTGGCTAATGGGGAGTAATTTAGGGAAACTTGTGTAGTCACTTTAATCACTTGCCAGAACAAGTAATCGCTGCTAGAGTCTAGTGGAGGGAATCCAAATATACATGCTTTTTTAAAAAAACCAATCCAGTTGTTACTATTAGGATAATTTTGCTGAATGATCACTGAAGAATCTAGATAGCTTAAATCAGCTTCCAGATGGAATGAAATAGAACGGATGTTTCTCAAGATGAATGTCTTCCTCTCATGAAAGGATTTGCAGAAGACCAGGGAGAGGTATACAAACAACATATTTTGAAAATAGACATGGGAGGAGAGTGAAAAACAAACATTTTTCTGCCCAGGTGTTACCCATCTGCCCTGATGCCAAAATGCTGGAAATTCAGCTAGGATCGGCCTGTGTGTTTCCCCATGATCTAGGGCTGAACTGAAAAAGCAAAAAGTATTTGCTCAGTCCTGCTGCTTCCATTGAAATCTATCCCCAGGGGCAGAGAGTTAGTATATACTTCTTCACTTAATCTTTTGGGGAATTTCTCCAGGCATATCCCCTCAGTATACAGATCACAAGGTCTTGGCTAGGCTCAGATTCTCTGATAGACCAGTTGTCTCACAGCATAACTGAGATATGGCAGAAAACTGCATCCAGGCTTGCTACATTTTTATGGCCTTATCTTGTGCCTGGCATGCAAATACAGAAATTACATAGATAAAGCTCATCCTAGGAGGAAGAGAAAGTGAAGGGGAAAGCTGCACCTGTTTAACTTCAACATGCTAGATTGCTGTTGAACAGGGTCAAACCATCCATTAGGCATCCCTAGCCAGTTGCCTAGGCACCAATCTGTGGGGGATGCTGCTACGCCCACCAGTGTCCTGCCAATGCCATGTGGTCATCTTTGCCACCAGCCCCATCACCCACTCGCCTGCCTGTCTGTGGTGCCTGCGGCTGCCATGTACCTGCCTGATGACTTGCTTACCCACTGCATAAGCTTCATCCAGCAGTGCTGCCTTAGGCCTTTCCTAGACCTCAAAGTATCATGGCATGTCATAATGATGTCACTGTGCACTGCAATGTGTTATGATGACACACCATGGTGAGATCAGTATAATGCATTGCAACACTTAAAGGCCCAGGCCAGATGTGGTAAGTAGGTGAGCAAGCATTCAGGCAGGAAACAATGGGGGCCGCAGACAGGCAAATGAGTGGGCAGTGGGGCTGGATGCAAAGGTGGCAGGGGTTGCAGGCTGGTGAGCGAGTGGGCATGGTATGGGAAGAATGGGAATCTCCCTGTCTTCTGTCTCCCCAGGGAGGCAGCCATTGGTGGGGGAGGGGTGCCAAAGCCAGACTCTGCCTGGGGCTCCAAAAACCCTTGGGTCGGCATTGCTGTTGAAGGCACAGGTGCAGGGCCAGCATAAAAACTAAGGTGGCAACTCCAAATGTAGCACCTCCAAACATTACCCTAGAATCATATAATGTTGTCAGTTATATTTCCAGGTTGAAAGCAAACCTGCATTTAAAATGACAGACCAAATAGAAAGTCAGTTTAGATTGCTTCTACATGTATGTGTTTTGGGGTGGGAGGTTTTTCTAATCTGGCACTCCTACTGGAAAAATATACAAAACCAAGATATTAAAGCAATGGTTTCTGCTATTGAAGGCTGTTAATAATGCTGCTATTAAATGGGAGTGACCAGCTACTCAAGTATTTGAAGACTGTACATAGGGGAATCACATGGTTTGTTATAAATATTTTGGAGGTGCTGAACTTCATTTGACCTGATTTTTTATCTCGTACTTGGGGGATGATAGTGGAAATTAAAAGTAGCAGAATTTTAATTCAATAAGGGAGCACCTGTCTAACAGTGAAAGCAGAAATTCTGTTAAGTTTGAGAATGAACCACAGCTGCTGGCTGCTCTTCTGAGATGGAAATTGATTTAGTTCTCCAGTAGCGAAGTAAAAGTCAAGGAATGGAATGTTTCCCTTGTGTTTTAATTGATTTTTCCTCATTGTGGAATGTTATTGTCTGCATCATGGAATTTCCCAAATCCCAGGGTGAAGAAGGAAGGCTTAGATTTCAGTCTAGGCAAAAAACGTGTACAAAAAATGAAAACATCTGTGTTTCAAAAATGAAATCCAAAAATTTCAGAGATACTTCTCTGAGTCAGAGATACTTCTGAGATTATCTGAGAAGTTATTAATACACCCAATAATTCAGAAACAGTTTTTAATCTATGAAATGATCATGGAAATTGAGCCAAAAAGTCACAAGTAAAAAGGTAAATGGGGAAGGAATTTACAATGGGCAGTTTCAAACATATGCTGCAGCTGACCATGCAACTCTCATGGATGTTCTTTTCTCTTTAAAAGGAGCAAGATCCCATGTACAAATAAGCATAAGGTGGGGCAGCAGTGCATGCACGGATCCATGGAAGGCTAGCTCTGCCCTGGATCTCTTCCTAAAGATAATTTCAGAAGGGGGCGGGGGGAATGTGCACACAGATTCCAAAAGGAAACAGACATGACACACACAAAAATTCACAATGTAAACCATCTTCTGTACAAATGAAAGGTACATGACCTTTAACATGTAAAGGTCAAAGCAACAAGAGGGATCAAACAGCTGCAAACATTCCATACGCAAATAAGTGCAGCTGTGTGAGAAAAACTGTAAGCAGATCTCTTATTCCTGATATGTTTCGAGATACATTCCTTCTCAAGCAAAGCTGCCTTGACAATTAAGTGGGGCAGTTTGATTTCCTCACTGTTTCAATACCGGTGCTCAGAAAATTTCCTTGGCCAATTTTTCTGAAGTCAGGGCTGCTCTGGAGTCACCTGTTCAACCCACTTTAAAAGAGACTGACTGAAATAGATTAAACTGCATCAGTTTTTGGAACGTGAAGGTGAGCAGCCTGAAATGCATGAAGTGAAACAACAAAAACCATTCTTTGTAAGAGGAGAGCTAAGAACCTTGCCATTTTCACATATGCCCTAAAAGGCACAGAAATTGCAAGTTTGAAGTGGTACCTAGCAATCATAGTCTGGCCCCCTCAGTGAGAGCTAGGCCAGAGACTCTCCTATGGAGCTTCTAAGGATGTCCATCAAACAGTGTAAAGAAAAGACCGGATATATCTCCAGTCCAATTCACACAAGATGAAACACAAGATGAATGAACGGTTTTGCACCAGAAGGAAAGATTTGGTGGAAGGGATGAGGAGGAAGAACTGATATTTTAGGCTTTTGTTTATTTAAAACTTGTTTACCCCACTTTCTCACAATTTGAGATTGTTTACAACCTATCTAAAATTTCATAGACTACAAACAATTAAAAGCAACATCAGTTCAACATGCAAGTGTAGAGCTTCACCCCAGAGAAACAAGGGGAGCAGATTGTCGTGAACCCCAAGCCTGACATAGAGGAGTCCCCAGATGAAGAGGCCATGACGCCTGAGCCAGACACAGGTGTGTCTCGGAGTGAAGTGGCCTTGACCCCTGAGCCTAATCTTGACATAGACTATTCATAGGATGAGGCAGGTTTTGAGATGCCCTTGACTCCACTAATAGAAATGCCAGCACCTGCTGACCCTCTCATCACTCCCTTGCCTTCTAAGCAGACGCCCAGCAGCAGACGCCCAGCTACACCACAACCAGTAATTAAGAAAGAGTGTGCAGCCCCTTTAAGACCACAGACATTCCAGGCTTGGGAGGGGCTGCATTGCTGGCTCTGTGTTTAAGGCTTCAGTTTGGTTCCATGGTTTGCTGAAACAACTTGGGTGTGTGCGCATGTGCATGCTATCTTGTTCTTGAATTGCTTGGCTTCTGACCCTTTGCTTGTTCAGACTTTCTTTGACCTTACCTGCTACTAACAGACTAATGTTTGGCTCCTGACCCCACACTACTTTGACTTGTCTGCCTTGGACTAATTTCTGGCTTCTGAGTCCTTGCTTGTTTGATTCTGATGTCTGCCCCAACAGTGTGTTTTCTGCCACACCTGCCCTGCCCAGATATGATACAGATCAGTTGGGATGGGGTCTGGAAAGTGGATCTGATGGTCTCTAGTAATGAAAACTTAAAAGCAGGGGTGTAGCAAAACCCCCAGGGGCCCAGGGACAAAATCTTTGTAGGTCCCCACCATTGCACGTGCACCCCAAGCCAGGCCCCTGGCACCTGGTGTCAGATGCAAGAGCAACAAACATCTCCCCCCACTGCTGCCCTTGCTCTGCTGCCCCCACTGCCCCCACCCTGGCAATGCTGCTGCTTCTTATCTTTGCCCCGTGTGATGACGGTGGACGCTGTGGCTGGGGCTCTCCTGCTGGCCTGCGTGCCTCTCTCTCTTTCTTGCCAGCTGGCCAAACTGCGAACCTGTGCAGTTCAACAATGGACATCGCATGCCCGTGACATCATGGGCATGCAATTTTGATAGTTGAACTGCTCAGGCATGCATTTTGGCTGGCTAACAAGAGAAAGAGAGGTATGCAGGCCAGTCAGAGAGGCCCGGCCCAGCCACAGCGCCTGCCACTGCTGCAAGGGGGCAAAGGTATGTGGTGGCAGGGCAAGGGCAGTGAAGCAGGGGAGGCAGGGTGGTCTGCATGGGGACCCCATGACCCTTTGGGCCCAGGGACATTTGTCCCTGCTTGTCCAATGGTGCTACACCCATTCTTAAGAGAATTATCATTTAAAATTCCAGCTCAATTGTGCCTAACCCCCGGTAGATGGAAGCATGTGATGAGTCAGAAGAGTGCTGGAGAAAATCTGAAGACAAAGGTCCTACAATTTGATGGCTTTGCCTCACACTTGCAACCTGAGAAGAATTGAGTTCTGCCAGTGCCAACCCTCCAAGATTGGCCTGGAGTCTCCAGGAATTGGCATCAACCTCCAGGTGACTATTGAAATCAGTCCTGGAGATTTTAATGGATATTGTGAAAATAATGGAAAAATAATTGGAATCTCTAGGAATATCTTCAATCACAGTTGGCACATGAGGGAGAAGATATGAAGTAAAATTAGTATAACTGCTGTTTTCCGTATTCCTAAAGATCCTGAATTATATCTGTTCAAGCTGGTTGATATAACAGCACAGTATGATGTTCCTTAAGGTTTGTATTACACCTACTTCTGTTAGCCAAATTAGTGACCACAATGAGCTGGAAGAAGGAGGCTATTGCCTGTAAAGATCAGTGGACAGAGACTGTTGAGCATATAGTTGTGACAGAGAAAAATATTCGTTAAACTAAGAGTGGAGCTAGACATTGTAAGAGAAATGGAGCTCTCACAGCTCCATATCTCTTTGCTCTCCCTTTCTCATGAAGTCTATGACAACACAATATATGAGGTTACATCATCACACTGCAGATCTCCCCATCTCTGCCTCGCATCATTGGAGGAAGTCAGATGTAGGAAGTCAGAGTGGGGAGCAACACACACCACAATGACATCATGTCACACATTGTGTTGTAATAGACTTTAGGAGGAAGAGGGAGCAAAGACAAATGGACCGGCAGCAGCTTTATGTCTATCTTATTGTCTCATTCTTCACTGAGTCGATGAGCCATCAGTCTAGCCCAGCTCATTCTTTGCTAAGGGCTCACATACTGCATGGTGATCTATGAGAGATGCACCATGTGAGGCAGCTGCACATCTGGGCATGCGATCTCTATGCCCAGACTCCTCAAGAGGATCATCTGCGTGGAAGGTAAGCGTTTGAAGGCTTCCTCCCCTCGCCCCTTTCGAGCCCTTTCTCCGATCATGAGAAAGGGCTCAGTCAATGACAAATCTGGGTTTATTGCTGTATAAGCCCTATGCCTTTATCTTATCCACTGAAGTTTTGTTAGTTAAGGCCAATAGCATGGACTTTTTAAAAAAACTGAATTCAACTGGGGGGAAAGTAGCAAGGCATGCACTGATAGAAATTTAGTCCAGTAGCACCTAATCTGATCAGTAAACTGAACAGAAGGCAGAATATTGGAGCTTTGTGCTAGATGCAGAAGCACTGGTGCCCCACTCCACAGCTGCAATGTGTATGGTAGATCAGTAGCCATTAAATTCACTGAAAAAGAAAACAACTACCCATAATAAAGTTTAGTACTTTTTGAGTCTTGAGCTTTCACTGACATTCTGTTGCATAACAAAATTTCCATCATATTCTACTTGGAATGTTTCCTTTATCATCTGCAGAACCAGTTCTTCATGTTTGTTCAGGTGCTCCATAATTTAAAATGTAATTAAATGCCATTTAACCAAATTGTATCATAATAAAGCACAGCTTAAAGGGCTAGAATTTGCCCCCAAGAGAACTGTGGCAGCCACCACCCTTCCTTTAAAAAAGTAAAAGATCATATCCTCCCAATTTTTGAAACACTTGCTGATTTTTTAAAAATAAAATAAAATTGTCTAATCTGTTACCACCTTATTCACATAAGGATTAATTTACTGGAAGAAAAGCAGGCATTCCTGTAGTTTAGCTATTGCTTAGACAACAATTTGAAAATAGGGCTTCATTATAATTATTTGCCAAACCCATGTCTTAATGTAGCTATGCCACTCTTCATGAACACTAAGAGGCAATCCATATTTCTATATGACCTTTGCAACTGTGGCTACTTATGATGAACTCACATGGAGCAGTTCCTTTGAACAGACATTTGAATAGAGATTCTATTTTCTTGCCTCCAACCTCCATCACTGTTTGTTGTAACAAAGAGCTGGCCAACTGGACCTCCAAATCGTGGCTATGGAAGTTGGGCAAATGTTGGGTGGAGTACTCAAGAATTGGTCTTGTGCAGGTTCAGATGTCATGCCCACTGTGAGTGCATGCTGCCAGTTCTGAACATTGCACCAATATTTCCCCAGCTTCCTTACTTGCAGCAGATCATGTGAGCCAGCCCACAGTTTCCGTAGGCAGTCCCTTTATGGTGCTTATTTCATAGTAGCTTTGGCTACTATAGGAATTAATACTGTAAAAAGAAGAATGAAGTATTATTAATATCAGGATGATTTTGATGTAATTTATTAAAAGTTTATTAAAGGTGAGGATTCTTACCAGGACAGAGCTCTGAAAAATGTGGCTATCCTGAATGAATGTGTGCATGCAGAGGATAAGTAATCCTTAATTGTCAATTAGTTTGAGGCTGACAATCCTTATGAATGGTTAGTTAATTTGTGACCAGAGTTAATTAATTGTGGTCCTTTTGTGGGCCTTCACAATTTCTTTTGTACCCTTTAAATACAAATTACCAAGGAAGTTCTATGCCAGTGTTCAGTATTGATTGATTGATTGATTGATTGACTGGCAATGGCTATTCTTATTCACCTAGGTATTAACAACATGCTGCTTATTAATGTTCACCTTCCCCCGCAGCAGCTAAAAGCCCAATGTAAGAGTAACTGGCACAACTTTAAAAAGTATATTGATAGTATGCTGGCTGAATTTTCCACAGCATACATGCTAATTGGAGGAGACTTAATGCAAGAATGGGGTTAAATGATACGGCCTTACATGTACAATACCATCGTTGCTCCCCTGATTTACATGAAATGAACATCTTGCCGAAGCGCCAATCTAAGGATAATGCTGCAAACTTTGCCGGATACTGGCTGGCTCAGTTGGCCTATTGCTCAAACTTGTACATTCTCAATGTGGCCATAGGCTCCCTTAGCCCGCTTTTAGTAGATCATGAGAATCTCCTTAATTAGTTCAATCAGATAGGTTACAACAAATTAAGGCAAATATAATGAGTGATAACAATAACAAGCTAGAAAATTTTAAGAGCCTCACTAATGAATGGCAGGGGCTCCTGATAAATAAAGAAGTGAGGACTAGGCAATTAGGGGGTCCAAGGTCGAAATCCTGGTTTGACTAGGAGTGTATTCAGGCCAAAAAAGACCTCATCGGTTCCTACAGGCAGAGGCATATCTAGGGAAAATAGCGCCTAGGGCAAGCACTGAAATTGCGCCCCCCCCCCCCGTCTAAACATCTGACACCCATCTTTTAGATAACTTTACTATAATTTCAGCTGAAAAATATAAGTCAAGCTCGTTAATCTTTTAAAATTTCAAAAACTATTTAGCAGTGGATGTAGCCAGACCAAAAAATGCTGGAAAACTACAAATTTCAGTGTGCTGGGGCTCATGAAATACCCAAATACTATTTGGAGGTGTACTTGGAAAACTAAACAGAAGTGCCTATCTAATTCTCTACTATGCATTGTAGCATCACTATTACATCAGTTTTAAAAATAATTGGAGAATTTGGCTTTTCCCAGATACTCTGAAAATAATTAAAGGATATTCAGAGTAAACTGTGTCACTGCTTGGAACATATTTTAATATTTCAGAAAGACAGTTAAAATGAGAGAAAGAGAGCAAGAAACTCCCAGTGGGCCTTAATACTAAGGATTTCACACTGATTGAAAGACAAACTCACCATTAGTAGCCATATTGTTAAGACATCACATTTAACTCACTTATAAGAAGCAAAGTAAGAGCAAATGAATACAATCCTGGCTCATAAGCTTCAGCTCTGTATTCACAAGCCCTGATTCTCTGTACATAGTGCCAAACTGAATATGTGTACAGTGACTTATATTATATTAAATTAATTTTTTTTAACCTGTAGCCCCTTCGGGGCTCTTCCTATAAGCTGTGGGAGGGGGCATCTGCAAAGGTTACCCCTCTAGGGCCTCGCAGAGACCATTTGAGCATATGCTGTGGCCATTTTTAAAAATAATTGGTGTTGTGTTTTTTTTTTAAATGGCTGCTGAAAACAAAATGGCCACCGTGCATGCTCAAATGGCCTCTGTGAGGCCTGGCATGGCCTAGGGCCTCACAGAGGCCATTTGAGCATGTTCAGTGGCCATTTTGTTTTTGGTGGCCATTTTTTTTAAAAAAAAATTAATTTTAAGAATTTGTGCCCCCCTTCAAGTGGTGCCCAGGGCATGTGCCCTGCCTGCCCTATCCTAGATACGCCCCTGCCTACAGGCATTATAAAGAAACTGCAGATACTACAAATACAAGCCCTTTTGTTTTTTTAAAAAAAGACACTACAAGCAGCTACTTTTAGCAAAAAAGAAAAAAGGGAAGGCAATTAAAGAAAGCTGGCAGCTGCTGATAGAAGCTGTAAAATCCAGAGATTCCCGCACATTTTGGCATAGTGTGACTCAAAGATCAGGCAGTAAATATATCTGTGGCTGCACTTCCACTCACAATATGCACAACAAAGTGTTCTAATGGACTATATATTCCTAGAGGCAGAGTCATCTATGCAGACACTATCAAACTGTTCACCAGTATCTATTGGGGAGGTGAAACAATTAATTGGACAGTTGAAAAGGAACAAGGCCCCTGGTCATGATTTCATTCCTGCTGAGGTATTCCAATCTACTATTGACTGGTGGGTACCAGTACTAGCAGCTCTCTTTACATATATTGATAAAGCCACCCATATCCTAGAAGACTGAGGCATGGCAATTTATTATTGTTCCAATCTATAAAAAAGGACAAAGGAAAGATCCTGCCAATTACTGTCCAATCAGTTTTCTGAATTTGGTCAGCAAACTTTACATCTATTTGTGAAGTTTTATGAATCGATAGAAGACAACAATATTCTAGCTGAAGAGCAAGCAGGATTCAGACCAGGAAGTTCTACAATAGATCAAGCAATGATTCTCCAACATTTAGTGTAGAAATATACATATGGCTTTAAAATTCCACTCCATGCTGCTTTTGTAGACTTAAAGTCTGCTTTTGATTCCATCTCTAGAGAGAGGTTATGGAAGAAACTACTGTTAACCAATATCAATAAATGACTCCTATTGCTGATATATAGGCTGCATAGTAATACTAAACTGAGAGTTAGATGTGGTATTCAGGGAAAATTAACTGATTCAGTCCCTACAAGGCGAGGAGTTAAACAAGGGTGCGTACTTGCCCCATTACTATTTAACTACCATATCAACTCAGTAATTCAATGCCTTGATAAAAAAAGAGTTCCACCCACCTAAACTAGCACATAGTCACTTCTTCTATATGCCAATGACACGGTTATTCTTTCATGGTCTGCGATAGGGCTAAAAAGAGCCCTAAAATCATTTGTTCAATTTTGTGAGGAGCAAAAGTTGTTGATAAACTACCAAAAGATGAAAATAATGATCTTTGCCAGGAGAGTTAAAGGTAATGGCTAGTACATTAATGGTAATAAAATAGCCCAGGTCCACTGTTTTAACTACCTAGGAAGGGCTTTTCACTCTTAAAGCCGAAGAGATGCACACCTAGATTACATTGTATAAGTAGCACTAAGGAGTGCCTTGGCCATCATGTCCTACTATTACACGAAGGGAGAGTGATATGTCCCAGTGGCTTTGAAATTATTTGAGGCAAAAGTAATGGTGCAGCTGCTGTATGGTGTGCAATTGGGCCCTTACTCCAACCTTACCCGGATAGAGACAATACCATCTAAGTTTCTAAGATCAATTATGCAAGTCCCAAAATGCATCTCCAGTACAGCATTAAGACTGGAATTGGGGGTCACACGAGTGGAATCCCGTGTACTGGCTCAAGGTGTTATTCTCACCAATGGGCCTGGCCCCACTGATGCTTGAAGACAGTTTTCAGACACAGTGGAAGTCAGCTGTTGAAGAAAAGCTTGCCTCTTGTGGCTTTTCTCCTGAAGTGCTGCAATCCATGGGCCACGAGCAAGTGAAAAAGGTTGTTAAACAAAGACTATTGAACATGGAATGGCAACAGGAGTTAAGCAAGGCCCCCAAATGACTTTAATTATGGAGACTTGCCTTTAGCACCAAACCAGCTGATTACTGTCAAGCCCTAATAGTTTCCAAATATTGTAGCGCATTTGCGTTGGCCCACTTTTATTTGTTGCCCTCAGCAGTGCTATATGGCAGATATACCGGGACTCCCTACTCTGAATGCTACTGTCCCTGTAGTACACGGGCCATGGGGGATGTGGGTCATGTTTTATTATATTGTAATTTTTACAGGGATTCACACAAGTCATTAATTTTACCTTTGATTACTGATTTACCTGGCAGAGGAGATGAAGCATACGTTTTATTTTATCAGATCATCAAACTCACGTTACTCATAACATGGCTAAATTTTGTTTAATAGCAATGAATATACAACAACAGCTAATGACCACTGTGGTGGAATGACTGATCATGCCACTGTATATTTGTAAAGCTATGCTCTTGCCCTGCTTAGCTAAGGGGACAAGTCATGCTTGCTACCACAAGACCAGCTCTCCTCTCCCGATCCTCCTCTCCCAATCCAACCCTGTTGCCGATCTGGAACCAGTCTGTTTCACCATGTTCCATCTGGTTGTGTCTTCCTGTTCTGTGTATGGGTTTCTCATTAGAACAATGAGATGTTTGGGGACGCCCATTTTCCTAAGGATAGTCCACAATTTGACATGATCGATGCAACTGAAGGCTTTTCTGTAGTCAATAAAGCAAATATTGACTTCTTTTTGGTATTCTTTGACTTTCTCAATTATCCAGCGTACTTCAGCAATGATGTCTCTTGTTCCTCAGCCTTTTCTGAAACCAGCTTGAACATCTGGCATTTCCCTTTCCACGTAGGTCTCTAATCTATGTTGGATGATCCTGAGCATTATTTTGTTAGCATGTGAAATTAAGGATATTGTGCGATGGTTTGCGCAGTCTGTTAAGTCTCCTTTCTTTGGTATGGGTATGTAGACTGACCTCTTCCAATCTGTTGGCCACTGTGTCGTTTTCCACATTTGTTGGCATAGTTTGGTTAGAGTCCTGACTGATTCTTCTTCTGTTGCCTGCCATGTTTCTGTAGCTATTCCATCAATTCCTGTAGCCTTCTGACTTGGTAATGACCAGAGTGCTGATCTAACATCATCTTCCCATACTAGAGGTTGTTGCAAGTAGGGAATATCTTCTAGAGTATCTTGGATGCTGACGTTCCTACTGTAAAGATTTTCAGTAAAACCAATCTGATTTTATCCTTAGTTCCAAGGTAGTGCTAGCCAGATCCAGAGCTAACAACACAACGTCCTGCCCATGTACAATTGAACTGGTACAGCCTGGGGAAAACAAGGAGATGATGTGTTCTAGCATTGGAGAAGGAAATACGCAAAAAAACTAAAACAAAAATAAATTAAAAGAAGAAACAACATGAATTTTTAGGGTAAGCAGGGAAGCGATCAAAGAATTACGGAAAGTCTTTGGAATGAATCATTAGTATTTCCCAGTTTCATAATTGGAAGACTTGACAATAAAGAAACAACTTTTTCATTAGTGGATGCTGCAGCTCAAAAGGGATTTGTGAAATGCATTTATAGAATGTTTTGAAGCCAAACAAAACTCTCTAGTTATAACCCTGATGGAACATTAGAAAATGACTTATTTGAGGAGTTTGGGATATGGAGAAATCTCTCTCTCTCTCTCTCTCTCTCTCTCTCTCTCACACACACACACACACACACACACACACACATACACACACACACCCCTACATCTTAAGTAGCAGGGTTGCCAAGTCCCCCTGAAAGTCTGAGATGCACCTTGGCACTGGGGACAACAGCACCCCATCTTGAGATTTCTACTCAGTCCTTGTTAGTCATTTGAGTTATAGTGTATTAGGAAGGAAAGACTTGCAAGATTCCCCTCAGGCTTCCAGTATGTGGTCCAGGTTTGTATCATAGCAAGGCTCATATAGTGCTTTAAAAAAATACTTAGTTTAATGTAGACCAGGTGTCCCCTTTCCTAGCTGGAAAGGTTCAATTTCAAAGGAGTTTGGGCAGAACTTAATTGTGCTGGGTGGCTCAGTGAATTTAATGAATATAGTGGCAAAAGTAACAGCAAACACCCTTGAGCCAAGCAGAAAACAGCCTTCCCCTCACTAATTCTGACTCCTCACTTTTAAATATTAATCTTTCTCTTGAAAACTCTAAGAAAGATTTTAAGACCTTGAAAATTTAAGTCAACCCCTGAGATCTGGGAATCCAAAATAGAAACCTTGGCCTTTTGTTTTTGTTTGAAAAAGCATTCTATAGACTTTTGGAAAGATGCCATAAAATGTTAAGGTCATTCACATGACCTTTTACTGGGCTGCGGAGGGCAGGGTGGTGGAAGGCACGATAGCACCTACCTTCCTCCCAGACGATCCAGCAATGATCCAAGCGGTTCACATGCCATGCGATAGGCCAGGAAAATGTGGATATGCTTCAGATATCTCACAATGCAGTGCATGACATGTGGTGCATTGGGGGATTCCCCTGTGAGTTGGGCATTTTAAGTGTTCAGCTCTGTGTCTGCTTGGGCTGCCTGCAGCCTGTGCAGACACAAAACCCCAGACCTAGGTAAAAGGGTGTGCTTGCACCATTTTACCCAGGTTAAAGGCTAGGTAAAAATCCTGGGCTACCTGGGGAAGCAGCACTAGGATTGGCCTCAATCCCGGCACTTCATGTGAGCAGCCCTACCCAAGTAGGACTACCCAAGCCTGGGTAGGGCTGCTCATGTGAACAACCTCACTGTGTGTCAAATTTAGGAAAGTCAAAAATCCCTACTGCATTTACTTTATTAAGGGTGGCTCTTCAGTTGTAGACCTCCCTGTTCCACTAAAAAAAAAAGGGGGGGGCACAATAATTTTTAAAACAACAACAATGAGCTGAATTGGAAATTGGATTGGAGCCCATCCCACAATTTCTACTCAGCCCTTGCTAGTCATTTGACTGATAGAGAATTCTGAAGCTTTCCCTTTCTCTTGGACCTGCAGAATGTGACCCAGTTTGAGATCACAGCATGGCTCATACAATATATATATTTTTAAAAAAAAAATATATATATATACTAATTTTTATGTCAACCAAGTGCAGGGTTTCCAACTGGAACAGACTGCATTTCAAAGGAGTTTGTGCAGCTAAATAAGGTAAATCATTACATATCCTGAATGGAAACCTGGTAACGAGACAGTCTTCCTTGCAATATGTGAATATTTCTTGGATAACATACAATACCAGAAACAAAACAAGATTCCAAAGCACTTGTTCCTATATACTTAGCCTTGTGTCCTGGTTTTACAATACGTCAACAAAGTTGAAGGTCCCATAAACTTCTACTTTTGAACAGTGGTGTCGTGATATTGGCAGCTGCCCGTGTTCAGCTCTTTTAGTGGGCTGCTACTATCACCATTGCCACCACAGCCCCTCCCTGCTGCAGCCCCTTGTTTATCCACTGCTGGTCGCCAAGGCTCCACTAATCACCACAGTTGTCGAGGCTAGCAAAGGGAAGCAAGTCAACCATGCTGCAGTATAATGATGTCACTGCCTGGTACCTTCATCTGGCAGTGATGCCATTATACCGTGCTCATCTGGCTTGCCAGCTATGGTAGCTGTGATGGTTAGCAAGGCCATGGTGTGTCCAGTAGCAGGAGGGAGGGCATGGGGGAGGGCGCAGTGGAGGCAGTAAGCAGTGGAGGCAGCAGTCAGTGAATGGTGTGGCCTGTGGAGGCTTCCCCCATGGGGTCCCAGGCAGTCTATTTCATCCACAAGGCCCTGAGCAGAACATGGCCACACAACTGTGGATCTGCCCCTGATTTTGAAGGAACTCTTTATGGAATACTAGAAGGGTATAGCTACCCCTTTGTTGTTGCTGGGGTAGGTAACATTTGGATTCAAAAATTCAGATTTTATCCAAAATTGTGCAAAATCAATATAATCCAGTCCCCCCCCCCCAACAAAAAATTAGATCGGTAAAGTCAGAAATAATTCTGAAATACTGAAATTAATTTTATTTATTTATATTTTTATTTATTTATTTATTTAACATATTTTTATACCACCCAAAACTTACGTCTCTGGGCGGTTTACAATAAAATGAAAACAGAAAAAGTAAAACATTAATTAAAACAAAAACAAAAAGTTTAAAATATTACAATTTAATTGTTTTTTAAACAATATTTTAAAACAGCATTAAAACCATTAAAACAATATTAATTAAAAGCCTGGGTGAACAGATGCATCTTTAAAGGCTTTTTTATAACTGTCAGAGATGTGGAGGCTCTTATTTCACTAGGGAACACATTCCAAAGCCTCGAGGCAGCAACAGAGAAGGCATGTCCCTGAGTAGCCACCAGACGAGTCAGTAGCAATTGCAGACGGACCTCTCCTGATTATCTCAATGGGCAGCGGGGTTAATGATGAAGAAGACGTTCTCTTAAATACTGATGTTGTAAATACATCGAAATTTCAGAATTTGCAAAATGGCACCCACAATGCATTTTTATTGGACTGTCACCCAGGGTTCGATAAAGTGGCTAAAATCATGTTTTATAGTGTATTTTTTTCATGTATTTTTAAAGGGGGAGGGATCTTGAGAAAAATGGAAGAGTTTAAAAATTCACTGTCTTTAGCTTGGGTTTTTTCGGGGAGGGGGAGGCTAAAAATTGTGAAATCTGGCTTGTTTCAAGCCAGAACTTCACAAACTGTGCTTGATCTGAAGTCCTTCCTTGGACCATCATTCTACACCCATGTGGAGGGGAAAGGACATCCCTTTGATTTTATATTAATTTTGTCTTCCCCATTGCAGAAGGACACAGTAAAAATGAAAGGACTTTGAATATTTCTGGGTTTTGTAGTTAGAAAGAATTTCTAACTTTCCCTTCTAGCCATTAAGAGATTAAAAGGTGTGCAGTACTTTTAATCCCCCTTTAAAAGGCTTGCCTATTCTTGCAATGAGGATGAATAAATAATAATATTAATCAAAAGAATGTCCCTTTTTATCCACATGGGGATGGAATGATGGTCCAAGGAGGGGCTTCAGATCCAGAACTTTTGAAACAAGTCAGATTTCACCATTTTTAGCTATTTTTATTGTTTGTTTTTTTAAAAACCCACCAAAAATCAGATGAGGGACCCATAGCTTTGAAAAACAACTGAGTCTTGCCATTCATGTGTGCCAGATTTCATAACCGTATGCCAATCCATTCCAGAAATATAAAAGGGGGAGAAGGGGCATGCAGTTAACCCTTTTAATGAAGACAAAGGGCAGATTCATCCACATACTGGTGGAATGATAGTCCAAGGAGGGTCTTCAAGTTTCAGAGGTTTTTGTAAAGCTTTGACCTGAAACAAGAAGGCAAAATTCTTCCAATAATCATGTATTTTACTAATTCTCTTCAAATTCGCTACAAGGGGTCCTGACCTCCTTCCCAACATGTGTGGCAAGTTTCAAAGCTCTAGAACCAACCAGTGATTTTTTTGTGATCTTTCCCCCTTATTGACTACTATGGGGGAAAAAATCAGAATTAAGTCAGAATTCAGGTTCAAATTCCAAATCCAATCTGACATCACCAGAGCCCAAAAATCCAAATCTGACATTGTTGAACTCAGATTGGATCAGAATCTGAATTTTCTGAATGCTCACAGCCTAACATATGGTATCAAGTCCTGAAGTATATTTTGTTACCCATAAGCTCTTGTCAGATTTCAAGAATTTCAGCTATCATTAAATTATAACATCCTTCATAATTATGGGTAAAGATCCTGTATATATCTATGATTGTTTTCCTTATTTATTTATTTATTTATTTAAAAAACTATTGTTAAGTGTTTCAAGCAAGCAGCGAGTTTAAGAATACTGGTTGACATCTGGACTAAATTATTAATAACTAACTTTTCGCATGAATTTTAACCCCATTGATGGGATTAGCTGTGAGTAATTTAATATGGATGTCAGCCAGTATTATCTGATCTGCAAAAAAAGAAAACAAAAATAAACAAAACCAGCAACTGGATGAACAAGATATTGCCAGTCATAGATACCATATATCTGATATACAATTCAAATCTAAATTATGCTACTTAGAAATATGATGTCTGTCCTATTCAGAGGGAAATAGAATATACATTTAAGGCAATTCTAAATTATTATTGCCATCAGCACACAGGCTTGCACTACAGTGATTTAGATTTGCCTTGCAAAAGCCACATATCCTTTTGTGGATGTGTCTCTAATAAAGATGCCAGCATACAGAGAGGTAGAAATATTAATGGAGTTAGAAAGACAGGTCTCTCACTTCTTTAACTGTGGACATGAACTTTAAATTGTGACAATTGATGCATTGCATATGGAACTCCTGTGTGTGACCTTTTTAAATATATGGGAAACATTTACACTGCTTTCATTTATTTGGGTGTGTGCTTCAGTTCCATCAGGCTTGCACAGGACAGCCCCCTGGTGGATCTGCCCAAGATGTACTAAACCAGAAGGCAAACAATAAAAATACGTATTTTAAACAACACCTAAAACACTGATGGTCAAATTTCTCTTAATGGTTTTGGGGGAATTAGGTAAGAGGTTTTCTCATAGTTAATGCCCATACCATCTTCCATTTGTCAAATGGAATCATCAGCATTCTACTAAACTCACCCAGAATCCACTGGGCCCCACTCACCTACTAGAATGTTTGAAATCAAAAACTGTCAATGCTAGAGGCGTGTTTCCTCCAGTCACAAAGAAGCTGATGCCCTTTGTGAACCTGTTACATGCTTGTAATTCAAGAAGTAAAATTTTAATCTCTACTTTGTATATATCTACTACACTATTCATTTAAAAGTAGCCTCAGTGATCAGGCAATTTGTCAGGGTCCACCTGGGATTTGACTCTGAGGAGGACCAGGAGGGGGATGAAGTTCCAGCCAGAACCCATGGCTCTGGCAAGAGCTACCCAGCTCCAGGAAATGCCCAGAATCCAAATTCTCTGGTAAGAACCTGGACTCATCTCCAGCCCCCCCCCCCGCATGACCAACAGAACCCCAAGAACAGAGGCAATGAAGGGCCAGAGTTGAACTCCAGGCTTGCAAACAGAGTGGGCTTAGGAGGGAAACTGTTCAAGTGCTTGCCAGGAGGAGATGGGGCTCCTGGATCTCATACGAACCCTTCATTCAGAGCCTGACCTTAGCTGATGCAAAAACTCTCTTACCAAACTGCTCTTGGTCCCAGCTCTTACTCCCCCCATGTTACCCAGCCATCTTGCTGCCCCACTAGACCTAGGCACAGACAGACATAACATGGGAGAGTGGTTTGGATGAAAACATTCCATTTTCAGCATGGAAAGAGATTTGAGAGCAGTGGGATGTCACTATATAGATGGACAAGGTATTTGGGTGTATGTTGTGGCCCAGGGCACCTTTACCCAGCTTCAATATGTCAGTTGCACTCATTTCTGTTTCAGTCAGCTACTGTAACCCATGTTTTCATAACATTATGAGACTCTCCACACTGCTCATAAGGGGTTTGGCGGGGAGAGTTGGCTTGGCCCACTCTCCCCCCACACGAGTAGGGAGCCCGCCCTGGGTGGCCGGATTGGCTGCCCACACGATTACTGGCTCCCACACGGAGCCGGTTGGGGTGGTGGGGATCAGGAGCCAGGAGAAGCCCCAGAGTGCCCTCCACTCTGGGGAGCCCCCCTGATGCCGGGAGGCTTGCTGTAGCCCGGTTGGGGATCTCCTTGTGAGTCTGCACAAGATACGACCAACTAAATGGGGTTAGCAGAGCCCGCATTCTGATAACCTCATTTAACGGGGCAGGGGGGCGGGGGGTGGAATTAAGTGGGCTTGCCACCTTGAGCTGCGCGGCTCCATGCATGGTGGAAGGTGGCCTGTGCTCCCTTAGCCCAGTTTCCACTGCCAGTGAGACTATCCTCTATGAGCTACTGCAACACACTCTATGTGGAGTTGCCCTTGAAGACCTTTAAGAAACTTCAGCTGGTCTAGAATGCTGCTGCAAGAGTCTTGATAGAATCAAGAGGTATTGACCATATTATACCTGTCCTCCATAAGCTGCATTGGTTACCAGTATATTTATGGGTCTGATTTAATGTGACCTTTAATGCCTAAAATGGTTTGGGGCCAAGGTAGCTAAAGGACCGCCTTCTCACATATGAATCTGTCCAGCCAATAAGAACTTATAGGCAGGGCCTCCTGAGTATGCCACTTTGATTGGAGAGCCACCTGAAGGCCATGCCAGATGGTTCCATCCCTAAGGAAGGCTCACCCCAGGGAAATCTGGCTGACCTCCTCTTTGTTAGTGTTTCAAAGCCTTTTAAAGATGCATCTGTTTCAGCTGTCCTTCTCTACTGTTAACTGAAGGATTGGCTGTGATTTGATTTTAGCTCTTCCATGTCTAGTGTTTTTTGTTAATGTTTGTATTTTCTATTGTATATTGTATTTTTGTATTGTGCTTTGATGTCACACTTTGGAAATTTGTTTTGTACGCTGCTTTGGAATGTTTAATGAAAGCAGGGTAAAAATATTTTAAATCAAAATAAATACTGTTAAGAACGCATTTTTCAAGATTTCTAGCCAGTAGTTTTTAACTTGTAATGTCTAAGTCAGGGAATGGTCTTTGTTACAAGGGCTGTGGCTGAAAAATACCTTTTTTACTTGTCTGAGGGAACTGCTCAAGACTGATAGTACTTCCAGTGACTGTTGCTGGTGTCTGTCTTATGTTTCTTTTTAGATTGTGAGCCCTCTGGGGACAGGGGACCATCTTATTTATTTATTATTTTTCTATGTAGACCACTTTGTAAACTTTTGTTGAAAAGCAGTATATAAATATTTGTTGTTGTTGTAATATTTCTATACTGCCCAAAACTTGTGTCGCTGGGCAGTTTACAATTAAAATAATAATTTAAAATAATTTAAAACATTAAAAGCATTTAAAACCCAGTATTAAAAAAAATTAAACTATACATCTAATTAAAAATCCTGGGTGAATAAATGTGTCTTCAGTGACTTTTTAAAAGTTGCCAGAGATGGGGAAGCTCTTATTTCAACAGGGGATGCATTCCAATTCCCTAGTTTTTTTAAACTATGTTTTAAAAATAAAATGTAGTTAGTTATTTTAAATTAGAAATGTTACTGCTCAAACTTGGTCGATAGCCATATTATGCTCATAAAATATAGGTAATCATTGTCTCGGTGCCAAAAATAAAGATTCCAACCCCTTCCTCTGAAACCTGATAAAGTTCCATGAGTGTGTTACAAAAGCACCTCATGACAGAAAGGTTCTCACCTCATTTCTTCTCCTGAGGAAGCCTTTCCTAGCTTAGACAGAGTCTAGGAAGGCCCTACTAGCAAGTCACATCACAGCTGATCTTAAACTGGTTGCACAGAGTGATGACACCAAAAAAAAAAAAAAAGATTAAGCATATTTCAGATTAATTTAAAATCCTATAATTAAAATTTTCTGTTAATTTTTGTTATTGCTTTCAATTAATTGATTTTAAATGGACAGTAATGAAACTATTCTTTAATTAAAGAAAAACCCTCTAGGTAGGGTATGCACATTCCTGATTTGCTTTTTCTTCTTCCTCATCAGTTTTACTTATTTCACCATCCACATGATGGCAGCAAAGTATTAAAGAAACCTGTTTGCCTCCATGTTATCTACTGTAATGATAAGAACAACAACTCCAGCATATGAGATAGCATAACATGCACATCCAACTATTGAATCAGATATATAATAACTTTGAAAGAATTATTAGGAAACACACACACACACAAACTTGTGCCTGTCCCTTTGTAAAAATTTATCTGTATGAGTTGCACAGTTTTAAACTAAATGCCTGGCTTGAAATGTTTTTGGAAACTTTCAACTTCACTTTTAGCTTTCCCCACCTCCTAATCATACGTTAACATCCTTGATAGGACATCATAATGTTTGAAGGACATTTTCAAACTTTCAGTAGTGTGGCAAGTATGTGAGTTAAGTTGATTTAGGAAATTTACCAAGTACTCATGTGTTTATGTGTTAGAGGGGCTATTCTCACAATCGGGCAAAACTGGGCTAGGGGAGCCTAGCCCGGTTTTGCCTGATTATGTAAACCACCGGACTTGCAGGTGAGCCTGATGGTTTATGAGCAGCTAACCTGCTTTAGTAGCCCTCCCCTTAGCCCGGGTTTGCAGAGCGAGCACTCTGCAAACCCGGGCCACTTGTGAGTAGACACCCGGAGGGGAGGCAAAAAGCTGCCTCCCGGCTCTGGGGGGTCTCCCCAGTATGCCCTGCGTGCTCGTGCAGGGCATACTGGAGCTTCCGGGAGCTCCCCAGCCCCCGCCGGCTCCGTCACAGAGCTGGCAATTGTGTGGGCAGCCTATCCGGCCGCCCAGGGCTCCCTCTCTGCTCGTGTGCGGGGAGAGCGGGCTTAGCACTCTCTCCCCATGCACCCTGCTAAACCGGGTCTCACCAATCATGAGACCCGGCTCAGAGTCTTTCTGGGCCTAATATGTAGCTATAGCCTATAGCCCAATTCACTTTCAACATGTTTGCTGTGACTTAGAGCTAAACTCCACATGTAGACATATCACATAGTGCATACTTCCAGGGACTGTACTACTTGAGCATGCAGTAGAGGGATGGAATGACTGAATGCTTCTCCATGTAAAAATAAGAAATTCCTGCATATAGAAAACTAGCTCTTTAGAGACTAATCTAATCCAGTCTTCTCCCTAACATGCTAGTCTGCTACATTAAGGGAGTTCATGTGAAAAGGCTATTACACTATGTGATCTCAAACCTGTGTTTGGAAGTACAGGTAAACCACAGTATCCGTGAGGGTTCCATTCCATGGGGTGGGGGGCTCTGAATTCTGAAACCATGAATATTGAGGCATTGACTCTATGAGATTGGGGGGGTTAAGTTCCTGGAAGCCTGAAAAGGGGCAAAGGAGGGGGATGGGGGGGTGGCGGTCTCTCACTGTGCTCCACAGGTGTCTGGCTGTCCAGGAATGCATCCCTAGGCACAAATTCCCAATTTTCTTCCACAAAAGAATAGCAGGAAAATGCTTTAGAAAAATTAATGAGCCACAAAATGGCTGCTCCTGACAAAATGGTGGCCAGAAATTACCTCTTCAGTCACTTCCGACCCTCTAGGAACCACAGATATGTGGGTTTAAACCCTTTCTTACCAGTGAATAATGAAATCAGGTGTCAATTAGTCACCTGCAAATATGTGAAACTGCAGATATAGAGTCTGCGTATAATGAGGTTTGCCTGTAATACAGTCTCAAATATCATGGACAAATGCACACAACTGCTAGCAAGCCAGTAAGTAGGGAACATTTAGGTAAAATTTCAGGAACTGGGAGCATGCATCCCCAATGAGCATAATGTCTGAACTTACCCAGGTCTGCTTCCTGAATAACTAACCAAGTCCTTCCTGACTTTCACCTGAGATCCTCTGCCCAGTTTCAACTCTTGATGAAAAGTGGGTATCGGATAGCAGAAGAAAGTCAGGTGGAACTTGTTAACACACTGCAGGACCTGGACTTGGGCAGTTTCAGACATCACACCCATCAGGATCACATGCTCCCACTTCCCAAAATTTTACCTAAATGTTCCCTACTTTACTGACTTGCCAGCAGATGTATAAAACTACCCCATGTGATATTTATGATTTTTATTTGGCTCTATATGACAGAATAGTCATATACCAATTTCACCAAATGCTAAACTGCTCATTTCATATACCTGTTCACATCATAGAAATATACTCCATGGAAGTGGTTCTCATGTCACCCTAGTAACATAGAAATGATGTTGCAATCCTGTGTATAATTACTTGAGAGTGGGTTCCATTGAATTCAGTTGGATTTACTTACAAACATGCACAGCATAGGGTTGCACATGATGCTCTCAGACACCAGCCTTGTAGTGGTGGATGGGGCATGGAAAGGACCTCATTGCTAGAAGTTCCATCCCTGTGAATGCCATACCTGCCTACTGCCCTGATTTACTTGGGACAGCCATGAATGCCCACATTTCTTGGCTCATGACCACACAATGGAAAATCCCCATTTCCACCTCCTCCCCACTCCATTCAGAAATTGATCTGCATCTGAGACATAGCTTTGAGGGAGGAGACAGTCATGGAGAGCCATCATTTCTCTGAAGGGAGCCTGGCCATGAGGGCTATCTCTCAGAGCTTTCAGATTTCCCTGCAGAAAAACAGGGCCTGATTCTTTTAAGAGAGCACTTGCTTCAGAATTCAGTTTATATCCCTGCAGAAAAGGGTCAGATGATATGACAGAGCATTGGCTTTGCATTTATGGGATCTTCTGAGATCAGAGGATTGCTTTGGCTTGTTGCCATTTACTAGCTATGTACAGAATGCCTGCCCTGTGGGCAGGAGGGGAGTAATTTTTTTTTATTTTTTTATTTTTTGCAAATTGTCCCTATTCCTTGTTCTGAAATGTTGGTAGGTATGGAACTCCACACCCTCTTCAGAACATGAATGGGTGCAAGTAAGTTAGGGATGCCTGTTAGAAAATCTGGTATTAATCAAAACTCTTTTGATCTTCTTGAAAATTTTCAGATGGTTATGGCAAAATTTGCGCCAGATTTGTTGGTGACAACTTAAAGATGTGTATTTTGGACCCTACCTTCCCTCTGGTTCACATGTGCACACTAGCAACATATTTAAAGAGGCACCCCTAAAATCTCTTCAAAAAGCAAAACAGGGACAAATTAGGGAGAGTGACTTAGTGACTGTCCCTAATAAAAAGAATAAGTTGGACCTTAGGTATAGCAATGTGTACTACCCTAAGTCTAGGTTTGGAACTGATCTAATACAGGCCATTCCTGTCCTCTACAGCCAACCAAAATGCCTCCTTTATTCTCTACTCTCATGTAGCCTCATTGTAAAAAGTGGCTCTACTTAATTGCTTTCACTATTTTTAGTTTTCCACCTTTGCATCTTCTGTTTGCATTTCCACATCAACCATGTTGCCTCAGAACAACATGGCAGACAATTGCAGAGAGGTGCCACCTTGGAAGCAATCTTTCTCACATACCTCAAAACAAAAATCACCACGGTTAAAAGTATTCCTGGGAATGCTGACAAAGGCAGCTCCACAGGGAGATAAGGGTAGGCAAGCAAACCCATTAAAAAGTTTCCTCCCCTGCCCCCTAATTTTGTTTCAGAAATCTAACATGAGGGACACAGCTCGCCTACCCAAAAATCATCATCATCATCATCATCATTATTATTATTACATTTATATCCCGCTCTTCCTCCAAGGAGCCCAGAGCGGTGTACTATATATCTAAGTTTCTCCTCACAACAACCCTGTGAAGTAGGTTAGGCTGAGAGAGAAGTGACTGGCCCAGAGTCACCCAGCAAGTATCATGGCTGAACGGGGATTTGAATCCGGCTCTCCCCAGTCCTAGTCCAGCACTCTAACCACTATACCACGCTGGCTCCACCTTGCCCCCTCTCTTGCCCCTCATTTTGTGTGTGTGTGGGTGGTGCTGTCACTGAATATTCCAAATTAATTTGTTCTCTCATGAGAAAATGTATTTCCTACCCAAATGCAGGGTCAATTTCCTGATCTGAGGAGAAATGCATTTTTAGGGTGGGGGGAGTGATTATCACTCAGTCAGGATGAGTAGTTAATTTGCTGACTGCGGTTTCTCCATCTGTGCCTTCATCACTTCCAAAGCAGCCAAGCACAAATTCCAAAGCACATGAAGATACTGAATCCAAATTAAATTAATTATGTGTACTTAATGAATTTTAATGTAGTCAAATCAATGGCTTAACCCTGAGGAAAGCATTATTTTAAGAGAACTATAAATCAATTAAATAATTTTTATCTGAATAATCATCTGCTATATGACCAGTTAATTAGACGATTAAATGCAAACATATTTGTTTATTGACAAAATCCCAGTATAAATGCCTTTTTGAGATGCTGAAGGAAGTGTGAGATAACTTATAATTTTAATAAACAAAAGCTCCCATCCATTTAGGAGGAAAGACTTCACTGTGCAAACCACATCAATCATTATTTGTTGAAAAGATTTGTTGATCTTTCACCAGCAAATTATTTGTCCCATATTACACTCAGCAAATTCCGGTGGGCATTTACAAGGGCAAGAACAAATTCTTTTCCCTCTGCATTATTAGCCGGGAGATACAGTGGTGTTCCCTTGGAAGAACGCTACTGCAGATGCGGCAGTGGGGAATAGAATCTATTGAGCATATTCTATTATCCTGTAAATTACATAGGCAACCAAGGGAGCACTTAATTTTACCTCTGGTCTGTAAACAGACAGATCGATCTGCTGAACAACTTGTTAAATTCTTACTTTCTGATGAAAATGTTTTAAATTTTAACTCCGTAGCCAAATTTTGTTATATTGCTTTTAAGATGTATAATGAGAACCTATAGAGTTTTCTATAAATTGTTCTGCTGTTTGCATGCATGGATTGTTTGGTCTAGGACCGTAAATAAAACTTGACATTATTTATTGAAAAGTTGTATAATAATAATAATAATAATAATAATAATAATAATGTTCAGTTACAGTAATATAGCAAAAGCAAAGTAACCTAAGCAGAACATGTCCTTATGTCACGGGCCTGCTAATGGCCCGTGACATAATGGGGACTGATTTTTTACAATGAAAGCCAATTTTCATTGTAAAAAATCAGTCCCCATCAGTTTGTAAACTAAAGCTTTAGTTGATTAATCTAATTAACATTTGCAGCCCTATTATTTATTTTACCGCTTCCGAATTAGTAGACCAAAAATCTCCCCCTTAAAAAAAAAAGCTTCCCCCTTAAAAAAAAAATATTGATGATATATTTGCAATATTATTGCAATTAATTGCTTTAAATCCCCCCCCCGCCCCCTAAGTATTTTTCAGGCTTGATAGGAAAATACTGTAAATGACTTTAGAGTTTGTCTGTTTCTAAAAAAGCTTTTCACTATCTAAAAATAAGTAAATCTCTTCTCAGACAGCTGGCCATTGACACTGAACTTCATGGTCAGATGTCATATTCATCAACATTTCTGGTTTACAGCAGGCATAAGCCCGCTTGAGACATTCTTCTCTTCATGGGATATCCCAGCATTCTAATCTAAGGAAGAATCACTCCATGTGTACAGCATTTATCTCTTCAGACAAACACTGTAATAATAGAGAGTAGAATATGTATGTCATGGAGGGGGTGGGACTTGGCCGCATGCTCTCAGAGAATGGGCTTGTTTTCATAAGGGTTGGACAGGGCAATAGTGTAATACTCTTTGCTGCATCCGCAAAAAGTTCACATTCCTTTCATATATAACAGATGGAGGCTTTGTAAGAGGCGTGAATTCAAGCATGAGAATCTCTTTGGGTGAGCACATTTACCTAGCGATAACATAACTTACAATGCTGTGCATGGCAACTGGTCTTCCAAGGTGATTGCACTGCAGCCCTTCAACAGCAATCTGGAAAACCAGAGGCACAGTAAAGTTTGGGGAAACGGGGAAACTCAGGTAAGAACTGAACTTGGGACTTCCCAGTTCACACTCTGAGGGTCCAACTCCCTATGCATACAAAACTGGCATATTGGGAAGAAGGCTAAATTAGACACGCAAGCTTTGTATGTGTAAGAATCTTGCAGTAGGTGGGTAGGAGAGCATCCTGTTATATAACCTCAGATCTGTAGTGTGAAGTGATAGTGTAACATTTGCTTTTTGTGAAAACAAAGCCTAAGAACTCTGGAATAATAATAGATATTGTCCCCTGTTGAAAAGCTCCTGCTTGAGATCGACAGGCTGTCCATCTCAATGAAAACAATAAACCTTTTGTAGCAGTGGTGGCGTAACCATTTATGTTCTCAACGCAGGTTCCTGTAACATTCTGGTTTGAATGACTCAGTCACACCGCTTATGTGCGTCACCACATCTTCAGCAACAAGGAAGTGGAGTGATCATGGCCTGTTTTAAAAGGTTGCTACAGATGCCTCCCAACACAAAGGGATTCTCACTTCTGGGCGGCAAATGTTTCTATTGCACCATTTGTTTGTCCAAAGGGTTCAGAGAACATGATATCCTTGGAAATGAAGGCTACATCCTGTACATCACACCCATTAGACTGGCTCTTAGAAATGTATTCTCTTTATAGTAGTATATTAATAGTAAGATTATTATTGACTGTTTATATTTATTTAAAGGCCTTCCGGCCACAGGATACAGAGAACACATGTTGAATAAGAACATAAGAACAGCCCTGCTGGATCAGGCCCAAGGCCCATCTAGTCCAGCATCCTGTTTCACACAGTGGCCCACCACTGTGTGAATGAGAGGTGGGAACTCTTCGCAGAACCTCTAATTAGGATTTGTCCACAGAGCAAAGTATACACATAAGAGTTCTTTTTAATAATCAAAATGACCCTTTAGAGCTGCAAGCTTTGATACAATTGTCTTATGGGGTCTCAATCTGGGACTGTCTGTACACACACACCCCCAAAGCACCCCTAAAAGAGGTGCTAGGCATGACTTGACCAGTGTCTGAGAGCAAGAGAGTCCAGGAAGGAAACAGCATTCTGCACTGATAGTAAAGAGCAGCCTAGGGACTCAGGTACAGAAGGAAGCATGACAATTGCCTATCTCTGTAAAAGGCCCCCTAACTCACCAAAACCACATTCTCATGTGACTACTCTCAGGCATTTCCAAGACACACAGACCAGATCTCCATAGCCCTTCATGCCCCAGCACATTTCTCACATTCCTCCTTTAGGCATTAACACCATTGAATCCTCTCCTCCAGACCCTCCTAAGCCCAAAGACTAATAAACAGCTTCCCCAAACTGGTGTTTCATTGTCAAGATTAAGTCTATCTTTTGTCTAGTTACCTTTTGATTCAATGTTTCTATTGCACATAGGAAGCACTCCAGGTAATGAATAACTCACCTGAGAACTGAGTGAATGGCCTTTTTACCCTATAGGAACACAGGAAGCTGCCAAATACTGAGTCAGACCATTGGTCTATCTAGCTCAGTATTGTCTTCACAGACTGGCAGCAGCTTCTCCAATGTTGCAGGCAGGAATCTCTCTCAGCCCTATCTTGGAGAAGCCAGGGAGGGAACTTGGAACTATAAAACTGCCCCTCAAGCCTCTCCCAAGGCATGCAGTCTTTGGGTCACAGACTGTCAGACCCTCTGCTTCACCTTTGTGCCTCCATCTTTCTTCACTGAAACCCTGGCTTCCCTCTCCCCACATCAGACGGGTAATTATAGGGAGCACCTATAGCGGACACATGAACATTTGAGGTGCAAGTGAGCTAACTTGTGGACACTAACCGATTTGAACCAAATTAGGTACAGTTGTAGTGAGTGACACACAGGGACACCTAAATGGCATAGTTTGTTATGATGTAATCCACCCTAATTCAAGATGGCAGACGCATAAACACTTGAGGTGTAGGTGGGCTAACTTGAGGACTGTCTAAACAATTTGAACCCAATTTGCTACAGTTGTAGGGACACATAGGGACACCTCAATGGTATAGTTTGTGATGATGCCATCAATCCCAATCCAAGATGGTGGGCATGAGAGGTCTAACATGTGGACCACCTAACCAATTTGAACCAAATTTAATCCAGTTGTAGGGATTAAAGGAGGAAAATAACAACAAATATTTATATACCACTTTTCAACAAAAATTTCCAAAGTGGTTTACTCAGAGAAATAAAAAATAAATAAGATGGATCTCTGTCCCCAAAGGGCTCACAATCTAAAAAGAACATAAGGTAGACACCAGTAACAGTCACTGGAGATACTGTGCTGGGGGTGGATAGGGCCAATTACTCTCCCCCTGCTAAATAAAGAGAATCACCACATTAAAAATGTGCCTCTTTGCCAAGTTAGCAGGGGAGCAAGTAGGTAGATTAGTTCTTACTTGGGTTTTTTCTTCCAGTCATCTTTATTACAATCATAGACCAGCATAAGATACAGGAGATGATTACAATGCAAAGTTTAATGCAAAGTGATGCATAGTGATACATTAAAAGACATATGGAGGCCATTAAAAGGTACAAAATAGGACATCAAAATAGCATTAATAGGCCCAACTGGGCATAAAAAGACATACAAAGGCATAAAAGGTGTAAAAAGGGTACAAAGAAATAAAAGGCATAATTGCCTAATTCAGCCCCTGAAAAAGACCCCCTGGACCCCCCCATCATGAAACAAATGGGGGGGGGGAATCTTGCCAAACCATGGATACTCAGGTAACGGTGGGCAAGACCTGCCACAATTTTCCAGTCGCAGATCCTCAGAACTGCAAATGGGAAACCCGTGGTTGGCAAGGGATGACTGTGTTTTTTATAAGATCCATAGTGATAAGGTCTTCCCTGGGGACCTCCCCTACTCTAGATTGGGACACCCCAAGGCATGGTTATAAAGTTTGTGAACACTTATATCTTTTTGGTATGTAAGCCATTTTGAGAACTTTTTTTGTTGAAAAGCAATAGAGAAATGTTTTTAATAATGGCAGCAAGAACAACTAGCTCTATGGTATCTCAGATGCTTTGCATAAATAAGGCCTCAAGTTCAGGCTCTCTTCACATCTCTAGCTAAGGGATGTCAGGTAGCAAGGCTGGAAAAAGTTCTCTGCCTGAGGCTGGAAATATACCTCTACCTTGCAGAACCACTGCCAGTAATGACAGATAGTACTGGACTAGATGGGCCATTTAAAGTGCAGTTATTTTGCCGACTAAGGAATTTTAGTTTAGATTTCATTTTTAAAAAAATAAATACCGGCATGCTTTTGAAAATGCACTGATTTGAACTTTAACTAGAATATTTTCTTAAATGATTTTTTTTCTTGTGCCAAGGAGGACAGTGCTTTTTGATCTAGTATGTTACACCCCTGCCACACACCCCCACATCCACACACACAGGCTTTGGTTTAAGGAGAGAGTGAAGGTGCTTACAGTTTTCACCTCTGCTCTAGAAAGTATGGAAATTGCAAGTTACAGTGGTTACTTTATAAGTTCTCAGCTCAGCTAATTCTCTTTTCATCAGGGGCCAGAAAAAATGCTCCAGGGCACAAATCCATAGGTAGCTGCCTTACACTGAATGAGATCATTGGTCCATCTAACTCAATATTGTTTACACAGACAAACAACAAAACACAAAGGATTGCGAGACAGAATACAACTTACCCGCCCCTTATAACAGACAGAATTGCATTGATTAAAAATTTAGTGACAGAGACTTGATGTCTTTTAAGTGGTCTTCTGTCATGCAAACTTCTCCTAAGTCTTGGGTTCTCTGGCACAGGAGCGATTTGTGATCTTTCTTCTAGTGCTTATGATTATCCGTCACTTTCAGCAGCCGCATCTATGAGGTCAAAACTGGAGGCAAGATCAAGGTCCTCTTCAGTTCCTCTCTTGTGATCAGACTCCCTTCCCTCTTGTCTCATAGTATGCATGCCTGAAAATCTCAAACTATTCCATTTCTTTCCATCATCCAATTTGACAGAACCTCCTCAGATTTCAATTATTTGTATTGGTCTGGTATATTGGGACCATCCTTTTATAACTTTATAAGGCAACCATAATCAAACAAAGTTCCCCCACCTGAAGTGTTTGCTTGTTCACATCCCACGGAGGCCATTAGCATGGCCACACAATTTGCTATCAGGCAAAGAGCTATAGTGTAGTGTAGTGAGTGGCAGCGAGCTTAAAGAGTGATCTGGAGGCAATTGGGCTGCCCGAGGTGGTGGCAGCAGCAAATGGCAGCACCAGCAGCCGTGCTGGGTCAGGCTTAGCCGGTAAGAACCATAGACTACCTTTTTCGCCGCTCCCCTGCCTCTTCCCCTTTATGTCAAACTTTTCCACTCAAACCAGGCTTGGTTCTGTACTGTTCACGATTAAGCCACTGAACCAGCCCGGTTTGATGTGAACTGGCTTGGGATCTAATGGTTCATGCACACCCCTAGGTGAGATATCTGTAAGAATTTCTAGGGAAGTTACATGTATGTCAAAGATTAGCCATTTTCATGGCATAGTGGGTGGAGCTATGTATATATCTAGACAAAATGTTGAGAATCTTTCTTAGCAGAACAATCTCTAAGAATTTCAAGGGAGATTAAAAATACAACAGATGAGTACATGTTTTTTTGCAGGGCGGGTGGCACTTAAACAAATAAGCTAACATTTAACATGGCTCTTATCAATATGTATTTGTCATCAAGTTAGGAAAATTTGTCTGCCACGACTGATCTTCTCATTGTGGAACCTTCAATAAGCTTCCAAGGAATTCCAGTTTCATAGTTTGAAAACTTCCTGTTCTGAACTTTTGAATCAGAAAGGTTAGCTAAAGGCTGATATTAGACATAACAGAAAAACAGAGCTCCCAATACATCCAGAGCACTGTCAACCTACCTTCACAATCGAACTGTCAAGCATATTGGTGCATGAAATGCTGGTTCCAGCCCATCACTCTTTCCACTTCCTACCCACTACTGCTGCCACCTCCTCTCTGGCTGGAGAGAATTGTCATAACACTCCATAGCTGGGTCCTTGAGACAGAAGAGTGCAATGCTTCTAGGTCAGTCACTAGCCTCATTCAGACATTGTTACTGGAAGCTGTACTCCTCTACAACCTCCGAAAGTGTGCCAGAAGTCCAACTCAGTGCTGTTAATCAGTCCCACCAGCTCTGTAACTCACGTTTACTGGGTTCATCTAAAGAGACAAAAGCTTTAAGTGTGATTGCATTCCTTTCCATGATTGGGCAGGACTTCTGGCACACTTTCAGAGGCTGCATGTGAGTACAGCCTCCATTAATAATGTTTGAATGAGGCTTCTGAGTTGCAGCTGTGGGCACTTTGCTAAATTGCCCCAGTCCTAAGGGGCAGCAGTAGTAAGTGGGGAGGAGCAAAATTGATGGGCTTGAACCAAATAATGCACATCTTGACTGATCCATTGTGAACTCAGCTTGCAGCACAGCTGAAGAAAGCACTTTGAGCCTGCTTTTTAAAAAATCATACCTGTTTTCAGACACAGTGTGGGAGATTATCAAACTGATGAAACTAACTGCATATGGAACAGGCATAAAGACACTTGGTCACTCACAGAATCTGAGATGTCTGGGCACCCTTAATAAGATATATCAAGGCTGTTCTCATGAGGACATGAGAGGAGAGGAGAGCTGGTCTTGTGGTAGCAAGCATGACTTGTCCCCTTAGCTAAGCAGGGTCTGTCCTGGTTGCATATGAAAGGGAGACTAGAAGTGTGAGCACTGTAAGATATTCCCCTTGGGGAATGGAGCTGCTCTGGGAAGAGTATCCAGGTTCCAAGTTCCCTTCCTGGCATCTCCAAATTAGGGCTGAGAGAGATTCCTGCCTGCAACTAGATTCCTGCCTGCAACTTGGAGAAGCTGCAGCTAGTCTGTGAAGACAATACTGAGTTAGATAGACCAATGGTCTGATTCGGTATATGGCAGCTTCCTATGTTCCTATGAGTAGCCAAGCCCATGCAAGCGCAGCCTAGCCTGTGCTAGGCTGCTTGTGTGGAGTGTCAGGATCTGCATGGATCCCAGTGCTCCCTCCCAGTCTAACTCTGCTCCCAAGCCTGGCTCTTAGCTGAGGTTAAGGGAGCAAGTGCCCCTATAACCTGGCTGCTGGGCTCGTATGTTTCCTTGGGCTCAATGGAGTGCAAGCAGATGCAGAGATGGGCGCTTAGCGCGCCTGTCCTCTGAGAATCCCCAAAGGCACTGCACTTGTCCCAGCCTCTCTTGATCTACACTGCCAGGAGCAGTGCGGATAGGGCATTTGGGTGTGTGGCTTGCTTGCTGAAGGAACTCAGACCGCTCGCCTGGGGGAAGGTAGGTTGAACCCTGCCAACCCCCCCCCAAACCTGCCCACCCACCTGCCCATCCACAGTCGTGTGAATCGCCCCAATAAATGCTAAATATTTTTTTCAGGATGACAACTTGTCTCATTTAGTCTGATATGAGAATCTGAAGCCATTTGACACTAACATCTGTTATATTGTTACAGAAGATGTTGATTTTCTGGTACACTGTGGTGTACTGTACCGGGGACTTGGACTGAGTTGTCAGCAATATGCGGATGACACTCAGCTCTATCTCTCCTTGTCACCTGATCCTAGGGAGGCGGTGGATGTCCTGAATCGGGGGCTGGAGGCCGTGATGGTTTGGATGTGGGCTAATAAACTGAAATTGAATCCAGACAAGACAGAGGTAATGTTGGTCAGTAGGAGAGCCAATCAGGATGAGGAGATTTTACCGGTTTGGGATGGGGTTGAACTCCCCTTGAAGGAGCAAGTACACAGCTTGGCGGTACTACTGGACCCGGCTCTGCTTTTGGAAGCTCAGGTGGAGGTGGTGGCCAGGGGTGCCTTTGCATGGCTTCAGCTAGTGCGCCAGCTTTCTCGAGAAGGCAGATCTGGCCACAGTTACCCATGCCTTAGTCACGTCACGGCTGGATTACTGTAACGTGATCTACGTGGGGCTGCCCTTGAAGAACATCGGGAAACTGCAGCTAGTGCAAAATGCGGCAGCTAGGGTTTTCTCCGGAGCTGCCCGGTGGGAGCACAACACACCCATTTTGAAAGAGCTGCACTGGCTACCAGTTTGTTTCCGGGGCCAATTCAAGGTGCTGGTTTTGACCTTTAAAGCCCTAAACAGTTTGGGCCCGGGATACCTGAGGGACTGCCTGCTTCCAAGGGTAGCTGCCCTCTTGACAAGGTCATCTGAGGGGGCTCTGCTCCGGGTGCCGACAATGAGTGAGGCTTGGTTGTCGGGCACGCGGGACAGGGCCTTCTCTGTTGCTGCCCCCAGACTCTGGAATGCTCTCCCAGTGGCTCTTTGCTCCTTGGTCTCCATCACAGCTTTTTTAAAAAGTGTAAAATCTTGGCTTTTTGCCCAGGCATTTATTTGATTCTCTGCTGCTGCTCTTTATAGTTTTTATTGCTTTTATGCTTTTGTTTTAAATTTTTTAATCAGATGTTTAATATCCCCCCCCCACTTAATATTTTAATTGTGCCTTTTTTACCATCTTGTGTTAAATTTTTTTTGCTGTAAACTGCCTTGGTATAGCTTTAATGAAAGGCGGTATATAAATATAACAATAAATAAATACTGTAGGGATGTGCATGGAACTGGGCGGGGCTGGCTCAAAGGGGTGGGAGGTAGGACTTTATGGGCAGGAGAGGGTGTCCTTACTCTCCCCCCACATTTCACCCACCAGCACAGGAGTTTAGTAAAATGCCTCAGAGTGGCAGCGTACCTCCCTGCTACCCCTTCTCTTTCTTCAGCCAGAAGTGGCTGGAAGGACTGGGTGCATGCATGTCACACACACACATGTTGTGATTGCACATGTGCACATGTCCGACATGCATGTTTGCGTGGTATACACGTGTGCACCCAGTACTTCTGGCCAAAGAAGGAGAAGGGGCAGCAGGGAGGTTTGCTGCTGCATTTTACTAAACTCCAGCGCCGGTGGGGGGAATGTGGGGGGAGGGGTAAGTGCACCCTGCTCCGCCCTTAAAGTCCTACCCCCACCCCCACCGAATGTTCAAACTCACCAGTGTTCCGATACAAGTTCCAGAACAGGTTCGTGCACATCCCTAATATACTGTACAATTAAATTTAATTAAAAATATTAATCAGGTCATAAGAAGAATTAAAAAACATTACCACTTTAAGAGTCAGGTTCATGTTCAGTTCATCAGTTGCCAAGAATAATAAGCTTTCCTTTCCTGATTTGGTCACAGCTAAACTATTGGAATTTATTATTAGAGCAGGATGTGTTCACATTGCCAGGAAGGAAGCGCTTTTTTAAGATAAGACTTAATCACGGGATCTGTTTTATGGGCCAATACACAGCAGCTAGACTCTGCAGATTTAAATATTTTTCTAAGATAGGTGATAAGTTAGCCAACTGAAAACAAAGATATTGCTGCTGCTTCTTTTTTGGCAGATCCTTCTTCCTACTGTGTTTCTGGCCTTGTGTTTTTGAGGGTGATGATACTTGGAAAAAAACACCAAAAAGTGCAGTGTCTCTTTTTTTTATGTCTAAAGATCTTGTTTGTGTCTGCGTGTATTTGTGGAAGTCACATCTGTGTTGTTGAGAATTTGCCTGTTTAAATTAAGAATTAAGCCCTATATTAATAATAAACTCTAAACTGTGAATTAATTTAGATTCTAAATCTAAATTAATTCTAAATTCTAAATTAAGGATTGAACCCTTAAATATGATAAGAATTAAACTCTATTTAAGTTTGTGGGTTTATTTATTGATTCTTTTTGGTTTTAATAAGGGAATCACCTCCACATCTGCCTAGACGTCTGCAGTTTTCCAGTCGATCCAATTTGAAATTTGCAGGCATTTGAGGATCTCTCCAAGGGATCAAGACTGCCAAATTTCAGACAGAGCAGAAAGGGTCCCTGTTTTAGAGAACATTACAAGTGACATTCAGATGCTGCCTAAATGCTGCTTAACTGTCGGTAAGTACAAATAAAAAGTGGGAAAGTAAGATCAGATTTGCAGATTGCATTTCTTCAAATACAATGCTTCAGAATAATAAGTATCAGCAAAAGAGTGCACTCCAGCAAACAATACCCTAGACCCAACCTGCTAGATAAAAAAGTATAAGGGAGACAATAAATCTGTTTTTAGAATGGAATTTCAAATGAGGTGCTCCAGCTAAAGCAAAGGCAAGCCCCCATAAATACAAGACCAACATGCTTGAAAATCAGAAATAAATGGTGTGTTGTGGTGGATGAGTACTGGAAAACATTTCAAATTAACAGCTCCAGCAGTAAGAACTCCACCTCAGTAACCCAAGACAAATGAAATCTCACAAGTTGAGAAGAACACCAGGGTCTGAGGAAGTAAGGTTGGAGTCGGATCAGTGGAAAATTGAATTTATAAAAATTTTCTAGTTGTAGACAAACCAAACCCCAAACAAGTAAAATGTTGGAAGTAAAATTTTATGTTGGAAGTAAAATTCTAAACAGAACTCCTTTTTTTTTTTAACATAAAACAAAGCACCAAGCATAATTTGCAGTCTCTTTCCTCCCCTCCCTCATGATATGATATGATGGAAGAATGAAGGTACCTCATGTATTCTACCGGTAAGGGCTGATGTTTTTCTTCACATCCCTTCCCTTGTAACCCTGTAATGGGAAGTTTCTTCATGAAGCCTACCACATTCTTGAACATTTTGGTGAAAAGTTCTGAGTTCATGATTGGGGAGTTCCTGTTGCCAGTTTCCCCTTGTTCTCTCTCCCATACCTCTGTCCTAGCTGAGTGACCATGTGAGTCAAAACTAAAGCAATGAAGCAGACTCGAATACCAGAAAGGACTGTTGCTTCCACTTGACTGATTCCTGGCCCTTGTGTTTGGCTCAGACAAATGCTGGACAGAACAAAATGGATTCTGCTTGTCACATTTTAACTTTTCTCCCAAAATAATTTCATAGTCCAAGTGATGATTCAGAACCAGTTGTTTCATACTTGGAACTGCAGCAATTAACTTTGTGTGACAATTTATCATAGGTTGTGCACAGATGCCAGTACTGATCCATTTTAACTTAGGGCAGGACAGTTATTTTAACCACAATCTTCAGTAATCTTTTCTTCAAGGAATGAGAATTAAATGAAGATACTGGCTTCATATGGCCAGTTGCTTAATTGTTCTTCTTAACATTTAACCTTTTCAGGTTTGTGATCTACTTTTTAATATATCTTGCAACATGGGCCCCCCTCTAACATTATTTGTGTATGTGTCTTTCTACTTACTCTAGAGGAGAGCTGTACAATTTCAGCCCTCTAGCTGTTGGACTACAACTCCCATCATTCCCAGTGACAGAGGCCAATAGTCAGGGATGATGGGAGTTGTAGTCCAACAACAGTTGGAGGGTCAAAGTTGTGCAACCCTGCTGTAGAGTGACCCAGACACAAAACAATATGGAGCTTTAAGAATTATTCAGAACAAGGAATCTTAGCAGGTGTAGCTTATCATGTAGGAGTAAGATTGGATACACACACCAAAATGTTTTTTCTACACAACTATTAAACTATTCCCCTTTGCATCTGATCACAACAACCCCTACATTTGTCTCTTCTTAAAAACAACTTCAAATAAAAGGTAAATTTTAAAAGTGGTGGGTCCACAGGCATGACTCACCAGTTGAAGGCCAATGATTCAGAAGAAGACTTGGGTTGCAATCCTAGTGTTTTATTGCTAAGACTATGGAAACAAGCTTTGGAAACAAGCTCAATGGAGTTTGGATTTTTATTTTTAAAATAACAGTGTTTAGTACAACATGTAGCATAACATTTCAAAAGTTCAAAGCACTTCATACATGTTGTCTCAATCATACAACAGTCCTGAAGTTTAGACAGCATTGTTGGTTCCATATTGAAGATGAGGACTGAGACCAGGAGACTAATGGCAACCTCAGGCTGCCTACTGATTTTGTGGCTGTGAGGTTTAAACAGGGAAGTTCCAAGTTCACACTGTCAGCCACTACACCAGTTTTAGTGTTTCTGTTCAAAAAAGCAAAATGAGTTCAGATCCTATCCTTTCTTCAAGATTGATCAGAGCAATGCACATGGCCTTTCCCCATCCAAGCACTGGCCAGGCCCACATCCTTAGCTTCAGCAATATAACTGCATCACCTTCAACCATTCTTTTTTAAGCAAGGATATTCAAAATGTGTTCTTAACCTTAATGTGTTCTTATGCAATGCATTTTGCAACCCTGCCTTGAAAAACAGTGCAGAAGCACACATTCAAAGGGAATCCCAACACAGAACACACATTTCAAACACAGAACACACATTTCAAACACAGTCTAAAATGGTCCAAAATAATCACTGACCCAGAATCCACTGCCAGCCACAGTGCCTGTACTGCAGTATCATTGGCACAAATTGCTCGCTCTCTCAAACAATTATGACTCCTTACATTACTTCCCAGCATTGCAGCAGCTGCCACAGCAGCACCCTTAGCAGCAGACATAGCCATACGCTCAGCTAGAGCAACCTCAGCCACATTTTGACTGAGTACACCTTGCAAAGCAGATTGCAGAGCATACCAGAGTAGTGGTGTGCATGGTTCGGTAGAAGCGTGGTCCGGCACTTGGGGGAGTGTCTCTTTAAGGGTGGTGGTGGTAGTACTTAACCCCCTTGCGCTCTTCCCCCTCCGGCGCTGGTGCTTTAAAAAATCTTCTTGGGGCAGCAGAGTTCCTCCCTGCTGCCCCTGCCCCCATCGTTGCCCGTCTATGCCTTAAACGAAGAAGAGCTGGTGGAGCGCATGCGCCCTTCGCGGCGTGTACGCTCGTCTCTGCTGCGGGCGCATGCACAGCGTGATGTATGTGGCGTGCGCGTGCCGTGAAGGGTGTATGCACTCCGCCAGCTCTTCTTCATTTAAGGCATAGACGGAAAACGATGGGGGCAGGGGCGGCAGGGAGGAACTCTGCCGCCCCAAGAAGATTTTTTAAAGCACCAGCGCCGGAGGGGGAAGACTGGCGGGAGGGGGGGTAAGTACTACCACCCCCTTAAAGAGACACCACCCCACCTTCCGAACTGCTGGACCGCTGGAATTCCAGACCGGTCCGGCGGCTTTCCCAATGGCCCCGAACCGAACCATGCACACCACTATACCAGAGCAGTGAGTGAAGCAGAAGTTAGTCTCAAAGCCAGACATGGAGCTCATCTCAGCAATCACCAAAAAATATGACACACACACACGCCACACAACTGCCACTGTCCATTTCTCACCACAACACTATCTCACAAACAAAACAAACCACAACTCAAGGAAGGCAGGAACCCAAGTTTTGCCTTTGTCAATCTGAGATCCAGCAACACCAGATAGTTATAGCAGCAATATCACAGCATATTATACTTAGTGCTGAGAAAACCACAAAATCAAACCTTCCTTCCTTCCATCCTGCCTGTCACAGAGGGACAGGGTAGAGCAGTCATGACTTGGGCAGCTCAGCTCTGAGCTCAGCTGTCTGAAGAATCTGAACAGGATGGAAGAAGTGTGAGCAGCACTCTAAGATATTCCCGCTGGGGGATGGAGCCACTCTGGGAAGAGCATCTGCATGCTTGCATTCATGCGGAAGTTTCCAGATTCCCTCCCTGGCATCTCCAGATATAGGGCTGACGGAATAACCCCTGCCTGTAGCCTGGGAGAAGTCTGACTCTGTGTACTGTAGACAATACTGATCTAGATGGACCAATGGTCTGACAAGAAACGAAGATTCTATACTCTTACCATGAGAAGACCTATAAGGGCTCTCTCTGCCTCCCAGTCCTTTTAAATACATTTTGAAATGTTTTGGCTCCCCCCTCCCTCCTCCCTTTCTCCAGCCAATGGGGGCACAGTTGCCCATGACAGCACTGGATTTGTATGATAACAAGCCAACCGGGAAGCAAGGAGGTTGCAAGCCAATTGGAATCTACTGCCAGAAAACCAATCAGCAAGGGAACAACAAGCTTCCAAAATGGCACTCTAAAAGTCAAAACAGGGATTTTTTGTTCCAAGCTCGAAACTGGCCTTGTATTTAAAGGGCACTTTGTTTTGAGCTTGAAACACTTGAAATGTCTTATTTCAATTTAAATGTTTTGATGTTGAAACATTTTGCACATCCCTGTGCCTCGTGCCATTAATCCATCTGGCTCAATATTGTCTATGCTGACTGGCAGCAGCTTTTCAAGGTTTCAGACTGTAGTCTTTCCTGGCCCTACCTGGAGATGCCGGGATTGAACCTGGGGCCTTTTGCATGCAAAGCAGATCTACTACTGAGCTATGGTCCCATCCCCAGATCTTGGATCTTCAGTGTGCTACAAATTCACTTGTTCACTTTGCCCCTGATGTAAAGTTTCCCCTTCCTTTGTTTGTCTTGATCATGGTCTAGCACAGGGGTGTCCAACTGTGGCCCTCCAGCTGCTTTTGGCCTACAACTCCTGATCACCCCTGGCTATTACCCATTGTGACTGGGGATGATGGGAGTTGTAGGTCAAAAACAGCTGTAGGACTACAGTTGGATGCCCTTGAAGGTTGTTCACATGACTTGTGAACGGTGTGGGGAGGCGCAGGGGGAAAGGCAGAACTTATATTACCTTCCTCTAAGACAGTGATTCTCAAACTTGGGTCCTCAGGTGTTATTGGACTTCAACTCCCATAATCCCCAACCAAAGGCCACTGAGGCTGGGGATTATGGGAGTTGAAGTCCAATAACACCTGAGGACCCAAGTTTGAGAATCCCTGCTCTAAGACAATCTTTACTTCTCATTGGACCGTGCAGCTTGTGCACCCACACAAAAGCTGCAATGCTGACAGCAGCGTGACCATCTGGAGGTCAGGGGAACACAGTCCGGCCTCCAGAAACCCTTCAATGCACCATGTGAGGAGCGTGGTGCATTGGGAGGTTTCTCAACTAGCCAGGCACTCTAGGCACCCAGTTCTGTAGCTGCTCAGGCTGCTGGCAGCCTGAACAGACACATGACCGGGTACTGGGGTAGAAGGATGTGCTTGAACCCTTTTACCTTGGTAATAGCCTGGGGCAAAAACCCAGGCTACCTGGAAAGGCAGCATTCTCCACAAGAGCAACTCTACCCCAGTAGGCACAAGCGCATCTAGGGAAAATAGCATCTAGGGCAAGCACTGAAATTGCGCCCCCTGTCCAAACATCTGACACCCATCTTTCAGATAGCTTTACCATAATATCAACTGAAAAATACAAGTCAGGCTCATTAATCTTTTAATATTTCAAAAACTATTTAGCAGTGGATGTAGCCAGACCAAAAAATGCTGGAAAACTACAAATTTCAGCATGCTGGGGCTCATGAAATACCCAAATACTATGTGGAGGTGTACTTGGAAAACTAAAGAGAAGTGCCTGTCTAATTGTCACTATTACATAAGTTTTAAAAATAAATGGAGAATTTGACTTTTCCCAGATACTCTGAAAATCATTAAAGGATATGCAGAGTAAACTGTGTCACTGCTTGGAATATATTCTAGTATTTCAGAAAGACAGTTAAAATGAGAGAAAGAGAGCAAGAAACTCCCAGTGGGCCGTAATACTAAGAATTTCACACTGATTCTAAGACAAACTCACCATTAATAGCCATATTATTAAGACATCACATTTAACTCACTTATCACAAGAAGCAAAGTAAAAGCAAATGAATATAGTCCTAGCTCATAAGCTTCAGCTCAGTATTCACAAGCCCTGATTCTCTGTACATAGTGCCAAACTGAATATGTGTAGAGTACTTATGTTATATTAAATTTAATTTTTTTTACCTGTAGTCCCTTTGGGGGGCTTCCTAAAGGCCATGGGGGGGTCTGCAAAGGCCCCCCCTGCTGGCCTCTAAGGCCTTGCAGGGACTGTTTGAGCAAATTTTTATTTTTTTTAAATGGCTGCTGAAAACAAAATGGCTGCTGCACATGCTCAAATGGCCTCTTTGAGGCCTGGCATGGCCTAGGGCCTCACAGAGTCCATTTGAGCATGCACAGTGGCCATTTTGTTTTCAGTGGCCATTTTTTATTTTTATTTTTATTTTAAAAAATGGCGCCCCCCTTCAAATGGCGTCCAGGGCACATGTCCTGCCTGCCTCACAACAGATACGCCCCTGCCAGTAGGGCTGTGCAAGCCTGAGTAGGGCTGCTCATGTGAACAGCCTTTTGGTCTAACTCTATCCCAGCACTAGTACTAATCATTGATTGATGCGAATCAGGGTTCTACTCTTAATCAAAGTTTGAAATCAGAATTTGTAGTAGATCTGTAAACCTGGCTAAGAGAGGGTCCTAGCTGGGATGCTAAACAATGGCTTAGGTGAACAAGTAAGGAAGTAATTTATACCAGTGGAGAGGACAGAATATGTAGGCTTCTGGCCCACTTCCCCTCAACAGATTTATGTCTACACCCAACCACTCTATCTTCAGAGCTAACTTTGTGTGAACATGCACTCCATGTTCATACAAAATGGAATAAATTTTCTCAGGAGGATACATTAATTTTATTGAAATCCCATTTTGTTTTGTGAAAGTCTGCCTTCTTGGTTCCTTTTTAAAGGATCACATAGGGAGGCTATTCACATGTGTGTGCGAAACTTGGCTAAGGACGTCCAGCCCGGTTTTGCATGTGCAAGTGCTCCTAACCCTGCTTTGGCAATCGTGTGTCAGCCACAGCTGTCACACTTGGGGGTGGGGATCCCAGTTATACACTGTGCACGTGTGCATTATTGGAGCTTCGGAGGGGGGCAATGTGAAGCGGTGCTTCCCTGCACCCCGACCCTCGGAGCTACTGGCAGGAGCCAGTGCTCATCTGGGCGGGCAATCTGCCCATCCAAGGAAGGACACCTCTCATCTGTGGGGAGGGTGAGTGTAACTCACTCTCCCTGCAGACCGCCCCGGAGCCCTTCTCACTGATCATGAGAAGAGCTCCTATGACTGCTATTTATACTTGGCTTTGGTATCTGAATTTATTACATTACAAATAAGCAAGTCCAAATGTTATGTGCATAATAGATTTATGATGACGCTAATATTCATATTTGATATGCCCAGCCCTATCTTAAAACATCAGGGCAGGATCTGCCTTATTCCTATTTTTAGCCCTACAGATTGCTCTGTTCAGAATATCCAGATATACTATATTCTAAGGGCCATCTATTAATTCCACATCACAGTCCCACAGAATATGGCAGCTCCTTATCTGTGATGCCATAGTCATATGTTTGCAATATATGCAAATGTGGATGACAGGCTTGTAAATACTACTCTCTTGACTGGTCGCCTGTGGTTAGCAAGAATAACCTTTAGGTGACCTATGGAGGAAGTTTTTGTAAACGGGAGTTCAAAATTCCTAAATATATATCTAAATTCCTTGTTCAGGCCTTTGATGTGTCACAAGTGAGTATGCGGGCAGGTGGGTTAGTAATCTTTCTGGACTTCTTTGTAAGGATTTTTTTGATAAGAAAATCTACTATTGAAATCCCAACTACACAGGTCAGCTTCCAGACCAGACTAATTTAGTCATGACTAAGTCCCATTGGAATTAATGAGACTTGTTAGTCATAATAACTTTTCATTGATTTCAGTGGTGCATAGTCATGACTAACTTGTGTTGCCCTCTATCATTGAAGTGGCTTTGGATACAGCATACAGTTAAATATAGATAAATATATCATAGATAGATAGATAGATAGATAGATAGATAATATAAAACAAGAGGGGGGGGGGTGTTTCTGTACTACATGGCATTAGGAATACCGCAGAGCAGTGCTGATTTTTTGAGAAAATTTCAGATGGATTTTGCTGATGTCAGATTAGCTCAAATCTGAATGATGGAAAGTTTCTTTCTGGGGCTATAATAAGACTAGGCTTCAAATAATTCAGGATCACATCGCGTAAGGTGTATTTGGACTGCAAATTGGTCTTTGGTTTCTTTTTGAGTTGCATTGTCTCATTTGTTCTTGTTCCTGAATGAATTTTGTTACTGTCTTATGCAAATATATTTACTTCACATTTATATCAGTTTCATTTTATGGCATTGAACTGGAAAAAATATTGTTTGAATGATTTGGTACGGCCTTCACTGGCTACCTGTATTCAAGGTGTTGGTTCTTACCACTAAAACTCTAAATGGTTTAGGACCTGGGTATCTGAAGGGCCACCTCCTCCATGTACACCCTCAGGTCATTCTCATGAGCAAAACAGGGGCACAGAGGGCAGGGTTGGACCTACCCCGATGATTGGTGACATCTGCTTTGGCATGCTCTTGCGCCCCAACATGATCTATGCAGCTCTGTGCAGTGCAGATCTCTGGGGGCCAGAATTCATTTTCCTGACCCCCAGCAATCCCACAATGCACTGTGTGATGAGTGCAGTGCATTGGGGGATTCCCCTGGGAGTTGGGTGCTCTTGGCACCCAACTGTGTATGCTCTCAGAGGTGCACCTATGTAATTTTGGAGCCTGGACCTAAAGGTCTTTGTAGGCTCCCTGCTGCAAGTTAAGCATCATTTTTTAACACATAGGTTCTCGAGGGCACAAACCACACCACCCACAACAGACTAAAGAGGATTTGAGAGCCCCAGGGTGTGTGGAGGTCCTGGACTTTGGCCCCAAAGTCCAGGGGTAAGAGCGCCTCTGTATGCTCGGGTTGAGTACCCCGACCTGGGGTAAAGTGTACGCTCGCACCCTTTAACCCAGATAAATACCCAGGTAAAACTTTCGGGCTACCAGGGGAGGCAGCTGCCCTAACCTGGGTAGGGCTGCTTGTGTGCATAGCCTCCCTGTTTGCTTAGATGTGTGTAGTCTTCAGGTGCCCAGCCTTTCAGAAATTTTGTGGGTATTCTCAAAAGTGGGACCTTCTCAGTGGTGATGCTGTTTCTTTGGAAAGCCCTCCCTGTGGAGGCCAGGCAAGCATTGGCACTGCACACCTTTAGGCATATGGTAAAAACTTTGTTGTTCAAGGCAATCTTCTGCATCAGATGGTGATTTTGCTGGTAACTGCTTTTTGGGTTCTGTTGCTGAATCATTGGCTGTCCATGGATTGATATTGCCTTTAGTGAATAAGGGCCTTTATTATGTTCCGTTTCCAGACAATGCCTGTGGCATATCTGGATGGCAGATATTCTGGAGTCTGGATTAATTAGCATTTATGTGTATGCCAATCTAAATATAGTTAATGATGTTGCCTACTACTATCACTCAATACTGTCTGTCTACTATTCTGTGAGAGACCTAACAATGTGCATGGCTTTTTACTGAACAGATGTTCAAAAGATCTGTTTTCTGCTATTTGATTCAGACAGATTTGAGATGGTTTTGTATGCTATTGCTACAGAGAAAATAAAAAATATGTAAGTGTATGTGCTTTCCTGTGACATGGGGACTATTTGACATTAAGTTCAATTAGTTTCCTGTTCTATTTCACTAATATAACATCAAATTGGTTTTGTAACTGTATTAAAATATGTATGGTTGTATTCATTGTGGTCTCAGTCTATATGTAATTTGTTCCTCTTGCTTTTGATATTTTTTATTTTATTTTAAAAACTGATATACTGCCCTTTTCCTGCAGAACCTAAGATAGTTTACAACAAAAATAAAAGGAGCGGGAAGTACAAGTCCTAAACAAACAAACAAACAAACAAACAAATAATTCAATTTCTATACCGCCCTTCCAAAAATGGTTCAGGGTGGTTTACACAGAGAAATAATAACAAACAAATAAGATAAGATAACAAACAAATAAGATGGAACCCTGTCCCCAAAGGGCTCACAATCTAAAAAGCAGCATCAGATAGACACCAACAACGGTCACTGGAGGTACTGTGCTGTGGGTGGATAGGGCCAGTTACTCTCCCCCTGCTAAATAAAGTGAATGGGCCATACCGTATGGCCACCTTTGGCACCTTTTTAACATGGTGATTCTCTTTATTCAGTAGGGGGAGAGTCTGGCCCTATCCACCCCCAGCACAGTACCTCTAGTGACTGTTGCTGATGTCTATCCAATGTTTCTTTTTAGCTTGTGAGCCCTTTGGGGATAGGGAGCCATCTTATTTATTATGTCTCCATGTAAACTGCTTTGGAAACTTTTGTTGAAAAGCAGTATATAAATACTTGTTGTTGTTGTTTGTGGGATTGCTTTTCCTTTTTAGCTGCTTTTCTCCTAGTGAGAGTTACTTTTTGTAACACAGTCCCACTAAGAGAAAAATGGCTACAAAAATAGATATGAGGAAAAGATTCAGCTCACCCCTATACAAGGGTGAAATTGCTCCACACACTTAATGGAAGTAGTTACTAAAAAAATACTGTGAGGAACAGAAGGGGCAAAGTGCATTTCTGAGAGGGGGAATCCCCCCCCCATTTTCAATTTCTGAAAGAAAAATAAGGAAGTATTTCATAATAATGCTTCCATCCTAAACTTACTATACAGGCATTGATACAGATATCGACAAAGACATAGCTATATAGATAGATTCTAGGTTGTTTCAAACTCCTAAGCAGACTTATGTAATGCATATCATTACAGTTTATTTTTGGACGCATGTAGTTTTCACAGGATTTGGATGAATATATTTTCTCATTTACTTAATGGTTATTTTAAAATTGGAGTTAAATAATTAAGAGATTTAAGAGACAGCTGGGTAAGTGGAGAACTAATAAATACCTTCTTGGGTTGGATACATCCATTCATCAGTCTGCTTAGGAGATGGGAAGAAAGTCTCTTTCTCAAGAAGTCTAGTCAGAGTAAGAATTTAGTTTTTACATAATTTATTAGTAGATATATTAACAATTTAGTAACTAATTGGTTGGATTTTCAAGTTTTATGTCTGAAGTATGTAGTGTTTTGGTAAAGCTATTTTCATTAGTGGTATTTCTTCATATACCCTTTATAGATTTTTTTAAAAATATGCATATTTGTACATATTCTCATATATTTTGTCTTATGTCATTTTGTTTATAGAATTACACTGAGAAAGGCTGTCCATCAAAATGCATCCTGAATAAATCACCTTTTCATGCAGCTTTTCTTGTCTGTGCCCTTATGGGGGAGGCCTAGAGCTCCATAGCAGAACACATGCTTTGCTTCCAGAAGTTTCCAGGTTCATCTCCAGTTTAAAATGCTTCGGGAAGAAGAGTTGGAAAATACCACTGCTTGTGAACTTGGAGTGCCACTGCTAGTTAGAAAAAGATAATATTTATACTAAAGGCATGAACTTACAGGGTTTTGTAAGTTCATACCTTTTACCTTCTGACAAGATGAAGCAGGCTTCAAAAACTCTTTATTCCCGTGGCTTCCTTTCTGAGTTCTCTTGTGAGCACCTTGACATAGCATCTTCTGGAAGACATCTATGCTTTAGAAATATAGCATGTTTGGAAAAGAGAGTGAGCCATGCTTCCCATAAGGGATTGGGCTGTATATCCTGCCAATGGCATCTGGCTCATTCCAACATCAAAAGAGGCAAGAATATAACCACAGACTTGCTCAGCAGGAAGACCCAGAATCCAGGAAAACTGAGTCTAGACATAAAGCAGTGAAATCAGTCTGGGATTCCAATGCTGAGTTTTTCTTCCTTTCCACAGAAACCCTCCTAAGAAGATAGGAGCCTGAGGCAGAGGAAATAAATGCCCTTCCATGTACATGTTAATAACAGGGACCACTCATAGCAATTCCTCAATTCTTGACAGAGTAATGAAGATTTAAAAGCAACAGGACAGAGCCCCTTCTTATGATACTTCTTGTAATTAAGGACACATCTGAGCATGAAATACATGTAACATTGCATCTATCTATCTATCTATCTATCTATCCATCCATCCATCCATCTATCTCTAATTTTTATACTGCCTGATATACACATCTCTAGGCAGTGTACAGAATTAAAACACAGCATATATAAAACAGAATAAAACAGTTAAAATTTCACAAGTTTAATAAAAAATAATCTCATAAAATAAAAACATTAATAATTAAAAATTAATTTCAGTTAAACTCCTGAGAAAACAGGTGTGTCTTGAGGGTACACTATTCTTCCCTTCCAAATACACACAAGCAGTCATGGGGAGAAGAGCAGCTTCTGCATGCAAATAGTTTGAAGGAGATGGAGGGGAAAAGGTGTATTTACTGATAGACGCTGCTGAAAGGTGGCAGAGGAAGGGGGTAGCAGGGGTGTCCAGTGAACACAGTATAGAGAAAACAGCTATCCATGTGGACTGGAAACACCATTGTCTTAGGCCATAATTGGAGATGCTGGCCACTTTCCAGGTGCTATGATGGTATTTGTGTCATGTGATCCCCAACAGTCTCCTCCTCCTCTGCAGTAGCCAAGTAGTGCACTCTTCCATCCTTGTGCATTGTTATTGTTTTGTGCACAGAGATGTAGGCACAAAAATGTAGTGTGGGATGTGGCCCACACTCATCACCCTTTTAGAGACGACCAGCTCCAGGTTGATGTGGACCCTCAGGCATATGAGTGGCAGCAACCCTTGTTGGGATCAAGGGGAGAGTAACCTTGCTGGTTGGCTTAGGGGAAATGGTAGGCTCGGGCTCCTCCTTTTTGCACATATGGGTGTGATGGGGGTTTCTGCTCTTCTTCCTCCTCTAGCTATGCATGCTCCTTCCTCTTTCAGGAAGGGGATGCAGTGGTGGCGGCAGCTTCTTCTTCAAACTGTTGCTTCCACTGCACTGCTTTCTATTGGATGGGGAGAGGGGAGGGAGAAAAGCCATTGCTCCTGATGAATTCAACAGTGATGACTCCTTCTTCCCCCTTTCCATCAGCCAGTGGCCTTCCTCCCAGACTCCCTTGCATCATTGTGTGTGTGTGTGTGGGGGGGACATTCCCACTTGCAGATAGGGAGGATGGAGAATGCAGTTCTGGCATGGGCCAAGAGACCTCAAGCACTTCTCTCCACTCCCCATTTGCAAATGGGGAACATTCTCAATTATGAATGGGGAGGTTGCTGGCTGGGAGGTGGCAGCAGTGGCAGCATGAATTTCTGCTGACCTTTTTTTCTCAGTGCCCTCTGTATAATATGCTACAGATAATTAAATTCTTAAACTAATGTTGCATTTCGAAACCTTACCAGCTTCACTCTAACCCTGCCGTCTCTGAAGGAACTCCCATTTATTTCAATGGAACTTATTTCCATGTAAGTCTTGTTAAGAATGCAGACCTAGTTACCTTTAACCCAATGCCCCACTTGTAGCAAGTCTTTTAGAGCAGCCCCTCCCCACCACCCTTTAGGCTTGCCTGTGAAACGGATTGGTTTTTGGCAAAAGCACTTTTGGGAAAATGATCAAAATAAATCATTAATGAGGTTAACTATCTCTCTCGATTGCAAAAAGAATATAATATCTCCTCAGCATAAGATGTTATGTCCCAACAGGTTACATGTTTCATAAAACATTTCACAACCTTCTTGCTTTGCTGTCTTACCCTGACATTGTTTAACCAGCATGACTGACTGGCTTAAATCTTAATCATGAGGCTACTTAATCAGAGTCACCAATGACAAGTGGCTTAACATCTCGAAGCAAGCAGAGACAAGAGGCTGGAGGTAGTCAATGCCACATGACGAGAGGATGATTCCACCGGCACAAAGAGACTTGATTAATTAAAAAGACATTTTATTTTATTGCAGAAGATTAGCTTGGGCAGGAGCAATTATAGCCTTGCTTTTCTTATGAGCATGAATAGTGGATAACATGATTATAAACATCCCTTTGCTTATGCTCTTCTCAAGGCTAACCTGCAAATGTCCTTAGATTGGCATGAAATTCAGCAGAGCAGAGGGGGATGGAAATGCTTGAGGGAGGGCGATCTAATATTTGTGTCCTGTTTAGAATTGGTGCTTTATGTTGTGTCATGTTTGCTTAACTTATGTGTACGTTTAATAGAGTGACAGGAGAGTGCCACACTAAATATATGATGGGGAAAGACCAATGTCTTGAGTTGCCATGATTGTCTTTTTTTTAAAGGGCTCGGGGGTGGGGTGGGGATATCCAGATTGTCTTTTACTTAGAACTACTGGAGTCCACATGATTGTAAGCCTGACTGAAACCATATAAACATATTAAAAATAGATATTCAGTTCAAGGTTTATTACAGTCTATGACCAGCACAACATAAAATAGATATTAAGGTTGTCCACATGACTGTTCCTGGTATGGTGGGGAGAGTAGGGGGTGGAAGGCAGGTCCCCACCTACTTTCCCCCATATGACCCTCACTGCTCTGAGATCACTCCTGCTGCATGCCCACATGACCGGCATGGGAGAGATTCATGAGCCGTGAGGGGTCAGGGGAAAAGCATAGCATAGTCTTTATTTCGGTCTTTGACCAGCATAGCAGCAAAATAGACAAAAACGGCTCAATCTACTCCTACAAAATAATAAAAATTCTCTATAAAATTATGTAGTATAATAAGTAGAAGAAGCTAGAAGTTAAAACTATGAACATAAAACTATATATAAAAGTTAGTCAACACTAATAACAGGATGACACTGAGTATAAAGGTAGCAAGACAGCAAAATTATGTCATTAATACAGAGCGGTACCATATTGTATTCTATATATGTATGGCATCAATATATCCAGCAAGTGGAGGCAACATACATATAGGCATTAGAATATTTAGTTCTTAATGAGCTCTAAACAAATTTTGCTAGCTATAAGGCAGAACTTAGCCACATTATAGGATCTAGAGTCATTCTGATCTGCCAAGATGAAATTTAGGTAAAAGGAATCAGTACAGCCTGGATAAGCAGGCTGAGGCCTCCCACATCTTACAATGTACCATGCAAACAGGGTGGTACATTGGGGGATTTCCCCACTGCCAGGTGCTCTTGCCACCTGGCTTTATGAACTCTCAGGCTGCAGACAACCCGAGCATTCATATGACTGGGAAAGTAGGGTAGAAGGGTGTGCTGATGCCCTTCTACCTCACTATAAGCCAAGGTACAAAACCTGGGATAGCCCAGTGAAGATCACCAGGATTGGGATTGATCCTGGTGCTCCACACAAGCAGCCCTGCCTGGTTAGGGCTGTGCAAGACCAGGTAGGGCGGTTTGTATGAACGGCATTAGTATATAACTAGCAGAACCCGCACAGAACATCTGTGCGCTCTTTGGGGCTGGCAGTTCTCCTCCCCCCCACTGCTGCCCCAGTCTCTCCTTCCCTCCCTCCCGCCTTCTGCTCCAGTCTCTCCTGCCCTCCCCGCCTTCTGCGCATCTTTCCTGCCCTCCCTCCCATCTTCTGCCCCAGTCTCTCCTGCCCTCCCCCTGCCTTCTTCGCCAGTCTCTCCTGCCCTCCCCCGCCTTCTGTGCATCTTTCCTGCCCTCCCTCTCGCCTTCTGCCCCAGTCTCTCCTGCCCTCCCCTGCTTTTGCGTCTTTCCTGCCCTCCCTCCCATCTTCTGCCCCAGTCTCTCCTGCCCTCCCCCTGCCTTCTGTGCATCTTTCCTGCCCTCCTGTGCCATCTTCTGCCCCAGTCTCTCCTACCCTCCTCCTGCCTTCTTTGCCAGTCTCTCCTGCCCTCCTCCCGCCTTCTTCGCCAGTCTCTCCTGCCCTCCTCCCGCCTTCTTCGCCAGTCTCTCCTGCCCTCCCCTGCCTTCTGTGCATCTTTCCTGCCCTCCCTCCCACCTTCTGCTCCAGTCTCTCCTGCCCTCCCTCCCGCCTTCTGCCCCAGTCTCTTCTGCCCTCCCACCCACCTTCTGCCCCAGTCTTCTCAGCTTTTCGTCCCTGGCCACCTAGCAGTGCTTTCCTTCCCGGCCGGGTGCAGCTCTGCTGCCCACCTAGCCGGGCTGCTCTTGGCGGCACAGCTCTACCACCGCCTGCCACCTCCTCTTCCTGGCAGCCCGTCACCTCCTTGGGCCAGGCCAGGCTTGGCCACCGCTGCTGCCTCCATTACTGTGGTCAGAACTCTCACGCGACCTTTCGAGAGTTCCGCCGCGAAGAGCTTGACATGCATCCCCACGGTCAGCTAAAAGAATTAATAATATAGATATATTCTAGCACTTGGACAGCAATGCTAGATGCCAGAGACTAAAATTAATTATTTCCACTAGAGATGTTTGCAGTTATACCAGGTCTACATTGCTTTCAAAAATATGGGAACATGGAGCTGCTCCGCTTTTTATAAAATGTTTGTCCTTTTGTTTGATTTTGCCAGTTATTGTAGATAGAAGCAATAAGCATGGCCATTCAATAAGGCCCAGTGAGGCAGATTATTGGGGTGCGAGGGGGGCAGCTGAACATCCCTGCTTCTACCACCTCACCTCTGCCACCCATCTCCATCAGAGTCGCTCTTCACCACATGATGTTCCAGGTTTACTTCCTCACACACCGCTGTGCTGGCTATGAAAAGCACTGTTTGGGCTGCTCTCTCTGGTACTATTTAAAATTACCTGAAACTAACCTGTCTAAGTAGATATATATTTTGAATGAGAGGCAAACCTTGCAAAGCATACAGTGGCTTTGATGTAGTGAATGTGATCCCTGTGCTGGATCCCGACATCAGTCTGAGGTACAGTTGAATCAGGCAATACTGGGACACTAGTAGGAGATTTGAATAGGAGTGTGTGTATAGGATTCTGAATCTTAGGCACTCCTAATGTAGAGATGTGGCAGAATTAATCATCTGCATCTCTAAATGAGTTATTGTTCTGGATAGCCGCCTCCTAATCAAAGAGCATTCTCAAAATAATGATTTGCTTGGAAACACAGAAGGTGGACTCCTTTGACGATGCACATTTTGCATTTTTTAAAAAACTCTATGCAATAACTCTTTTTCAGTTGTAAGACTGAAGTCCACCACCCATACGTATTCGGAAAAGAAATGTTTCTTATCTTATGAAAAGGCTGGGAAACACATTGACATCTGCAGAGATTCATTCTGCAAGGGTTTCAGCATATTGTTCAGTCATTCCCCTGAGCTCCTCACATGTGTCAATCTTTGCAAGCATTTGGTTTTCCATATATCTGGTTAAAACCAGGAGCGTAGCTAGGTGAGAGGGGGCCCGTGTTCATCCCTCTCTCTCGTGGCCCCCCAGAGTGAGGGAGATAATGAAGAAAATAGGGAGGGGTGGGGCTGGAGGGCCCTCAGGAGCTGGGGGCCCGTGTTCTTTGAACCCGTTCGCTCAATTATAGCTATGCCCCTGGCTAAAATGCACATCATATGTAAGCTGTTGGCTCAAAGTAATTATTTAAAAATAGCAAATTATTGCTGCCCTGGAGATTCAAGTTCCCAGGCAATGTCTGTAGCAGACACTTGACTGCCTTTGCAGCTTTTAGTGGGAAAGGCACTTTCCATTGTTTGTGTATGTTTGCTTTTAAGCAACCTGGGGGTGGGGTGCATATACATGGGCTAATTATCTGGAGACTTACAGTAAAGTCCCTTGCTAACCCCACAGCAGACACAATATTTCAGTAATTAGTAATCAATTACAATTCTACTTTTTAAAACAAGCTTACTTCCTACTCAATTACGCTCTGCTCATAAAAGCTGTACTGACAAGTAGCTGAGTCATATTTTTACAAGCCTGCCAAAAGCCACACAGCAGGCATAGGGAAAACACAACCCTTTGTGCACATATGGCCCCAAAGATAATTGGATAATTATGGATGACACTTGCAGCAGCAGCAGCTATGAATCCATGCTAGAAACTTGAAGCTTCACATTGAAAGGGACTAGTGACTGGCTAAAGCCAGAAGCCGCCACCAGTCTTTGGAGATGTTTGGTTCCGCCTTAGATGTGGCTTTGAAGGTTTACAACATTGTTCACAAACCTTCATAAACTCCTTTAAATGTGTGCTTATGAGGGGAGGAAGGGATAGGATGGACTATGTTCTAAAACGAAATACTCTCTTGTCGATTTGGGATGGACAAGAAAGCTCATATGGGAGATTTCCAAGAAGAAATCAATTTCTTGGTGCTGCATACTTGGAGACTGCAAAGCACTGGAAGATACACAATCCATATTAGCTGCAGAACTGGTGCACTCATATATGACACCTTGCTCGCTCTGTTGATTTATCAGACTTGGCTCTCAGGCTTGGTCAAACCTGATCCTTTCTGTGCCCTTTGGGATCTCTTCATGGCACATTTTAACCATGACTCAACATCACTTCCTAAGACCCCCCTTTTGGGAAGACACATTTGACAATACATTTGTGTTTGTGCTTATACCTTGAGGGTAAATTTATCTGGCAACTTTTGCTTCTTATGGTAGTGCTATATATTTTCATCTGAAATCACATTATCTCTCTGTTAATTTATATATTCATGTTATCTTTGTATTTGGTTGAAAATGTCAATGTACAGAATAAAACATGCAATGTTTACTTTCATTATGATTGAGCTTCAAAGAATGATATGAGAAAAGCACCTGAAGGTATGTATTCTAGAATGTGGAAGGCTCTTCCATTTAAGAGTAGTTCATATTGTAGGGGTCAGCAACTGGCACCCCAGATGTCACCCTTGGCTGTGCCATCTGGACCCCATTGACAGAAATAAAGCACACTGATGTAGATGGCCAATACCTATGGCAGCATAGGTATTGGGAGGATCATGAGGCCTTAGCCTGCCACCAACGATTTTCTTTTCAAAGGAGTCCTTGGTCAAAACTAAGCTTGTCAGGTCTAGATGGTGAAAAAAGTTGATATCCATCACCATAAAAGTGGAAATAGAGAACATTTTTCACCCTCAAAATATGCGTATGTTTATTGGTATTAAATATGCATATTTTGATAAAAATGGGATAATTTGAGAATAAATACAGCTCACCACTGTGAAGCTGATGACCAGGTGAGCTGTATGTCTGCTCAGACTGCTTTCTAGTAGAGGTGAGCACAGAACTAGCTGATCCAGTTCGGTTCAAGTCCGAAATGAACCCGAACTGGACCGGACCAGTTCAGTTCAGCACCCTCTCAAACCCCCCTGGGTCAGTATGGTCCAGGGGAGGGGGTTAGTGATTTTTTATTTAAAATTTTTTGTTTAACTTACCCCCTCCGGGGGAGTTGCTTGAGGCAGCTGCAGGGGGTCTGCGGAGGTTCCCCTCCCCCTGCTGGACTCCCTTACTGCCCAAACTGGCCCGTTCAGCTGGCTCTTCGGCCCCTCTGGTGCGGCAGACATTTTGGAGGCCTCTACGCCTGTGCAATATGTCTCTATGGGGCCTCGGTCATGTCAGGAGGAAGCACAGTGGCAGGTGGGAGGAAATGGCAGGTTGGCTACTGGGAAGTGCTGGGCTGGCCTGCCTGATGGGTGGGAGGAGGTGGCAGGCCAGCAGGAGGGCAGGCAGGCAGCTGGCCGGTGGAAGGGTGGGCAGGACAGCAGCTGGCACCAGTGGGGTGGGGGGGGAGAGAAAATGGCTCCAGCAAACTAGAGGCGCAGATCCTCTGCACCTGGCCTAGCTAGTATAACATAATGCACTGAGGTATGAAACAAAGGAATTTTACTCTAAACCTTCAACTCTTCTATCATTTAAAAAATAGCTGTTGCTCTGGTTTCTTTTCTTATGGAAGCCCTCCTTAGATGTTCACACAATCTGAGTTTGCTGTACCCAGGAACAGGGAAAAGAGGAGTGTGCCAGGTAGCCACATCCCCAGTGCTGAAATACTCTGTAGTTCTCTCCTTTTGTTCAGTTGCTGTCTACAGAGAGAAATGCTGAATGCAGGAAGAATTTTTCCACATTATTTGGAACACTGGGTTGGGCAAGGGATGTGGCTAGCTGGTGTGTCCCTTTCCCCTCTGTACCTGAGTCCAGCATATACAGCTTGTGGATGCCTAAAGAAGGCTAGAGTGTCTGCTAAAACTGCTTTCCTCAGACTATGGGACATACTAGTTCCAACTTTTGTCATTCCACTTACTCATAGATTCTCTGACAGGGTTGGATATCCCATAGCTAGTCAGGATCTGTTTGTGAAACTTGTACGGTCTTTGTAATGTGCTGAACAGTGTTTTATAATGTACAATGGCATGGTTGCAGTGTTGAATTTGAATATGTGATGGTGTGCTGATCACCTTGACACACTGAGTCGCACCAAGGGAAACATTGCTTAGTGTCAAGACCGGGGTTTTTGATATTGCATGTTCAAACAGCTAGAAGCTTATTCATTTAACTATAAAAATAGGACAGTAGAAATAATGAATCACTCCTTGCTTTGTGGCTCATCTTTCTAAGGGGCATTTGAAGCCTTGAAAGTCATGATTCACCTTAAAGGGGCCCTGTGATTCAGGCTGCAGCTGCTTCACGCATCTCTCTTTTAGGTATTCCACAGAGTGTACAGCTGCAGTGGAGAAAGCCCTACTTCCCAGCCTCATGGTGCCCACAATGAGGGAGCCATGAACAGCTCCAGTCACCTCCTCTGCTCCACCAAGGGAAAAGAGAGGCATAGGTGGAAGGAAGGGCTGGGGCTCCTGAAATCAGGCCACTGCAGGCTTTAAAAGTAAGGAACAGCTACTTGAATAGTACCTAGAAGCTGACTGGTAACCAGTATATGGCAGTTGCCTTAAGACAGACATAAATAAACTCTATGAGCAGGGATGGCTTCTTCATGAGGCCAGGTCAGGTGATGGTCTCAGGCACCACCTGCACCAAGGGGGTAGTGAGTGCAGGTACACCACCCTGTCTTCTGCAAACATTGCTTCACCTGCCTGCCACTGCCTCCACCCCCAGCTTCTTGTAGGGGTGTGCAGAGCCAGCCTGGTTCAGCTGGTTCATATGCAAACTGAATTGAACCCCACCCCCAAAAGGGGGCCAGTTCATGTTCGAGTCGAATTGGCCCTGGTTCTAACAAACCCGTTTTGAACTGGTTTGACAGTTCAGGGTCATGCTTGTAAAGGGGAATCTGTTGAGGATTCCCCTTTACAAGCAAGGGGGGGGGGACCCTGCCTACTTAAGAAAAATTTAATGGATTTTTCTTTCCTTTTCTTTTAATTGAACCACCCTGAGCCATTTTGGGAAGGGTGGTATATAAATAATAAAATAAAATAAAAAATAAAATAAAATAATGGGGCAGGTGAGTGGGCACCTGTAATCTGAGGGGTGCAGTGATGGCACAGCTCCCCCTCTCTGGACTGGGCCCAGCACTCCAGCGGATGCACAGAGGCCAGAACCAGGCTGCACTGGAGCACCAGGCCTTGTCTGGAGAGTGGGAGCCGCACCATCGCCACTGCACCCTCAGATTACAGGTGCCCTCTCACCCACCCCCTAGTAGGATTTTCTCTTAGGTTGGCAGGGCTCCCCGCCTTGCTTGTAAAGGGTTATCCTCACTGGATCCCCCTTTACAGGCATGCCCCCTGGAAAGGCCAAACCGGTTCTGAACTAATTCAGCTGGTTTCACACATGGGCTAAAATGGGGGCTGGTTTGACTTGAACTCATGGCCATGGTGGTCTGGTTTGAGTTAGGTTTGAACTTGAACTGAACCACCAGAATTGGTTTATGCACACCCATACCTTCTTGCCACCTTGCCTCTCTTCCTTTGTGTTTTCCCCTAGTATCCTGAACCCATTCTTAATGCAGATGCCAACCTCAACTTGGGGAGAGGAGGGACAGACCCCTGAGCAGGCAACAGCAGGAGCAGTGAGCTCTTTTAAAATTTCTCTTCTTTATTCCCTAGATTTTCAAGGTTGTTGATACTCTTTGGGTAGATTATTTGATGGGAGTTTTGCTTTTTGCCTTTTGGATTTGCCTTTTCCTTCTTTGACCTCCTAAGGGAGTGTGATTTTTATTTCCATCCATGTTGCTGATTAGTGGAAGTCTCAGCATTTTATCATGATTTTCCTCCACATTCAAGAATGGGAAATAAAAAGTGCTTGAGAAACAGTCCTGATGATTCGCAGAAGGAAATGAAAACATTCAAACTAGCTAAAATTGATACATATTTGAATCAACAGGAGTTAGGGAATATTTTGGATTCCTTTGAAACTTCTAACACATTTGTTCCTCTGGCAGACATTGCACCAGGGAAATCTGTTTCTGACTCTAACCCTAAATGAGATTCTGCTGTTGAGAAAACTAAATTACTAAATAATAATGCTGAGATTGGAATATCCTTGCCCACTGTGAATAATTCTTTGAATGCTACTAAAGCTCAAATAGGAGGCTCTCTAGAAGTGTTTATTAAAAATGGAGATTCATTGTGCATCTTGAGGGACTCTCTAGATCCTTCTGAAATTGAAATTGGAGCAAATGAGATATATGACAAAGTTAGATCTGATCCTTCAGATTCAGCTGCCTCTTAACAGCTCAAACAGTAATAAATCTGATATAATTAAAAAGATTTTAGAGGATCAAGGGGGGAAAGCATCTAATGATCCTATTGACTTAACTTACAAACATACACAGTTGCTGCAGGGGGGTGATATTTCTCCCTTAAAACTGTTGGTGTCTAAAGAACAGCATAGAAATAATAGAAACCAAAGCTCAAAACAACATACTACCAGAGTTCTACATACTAGGCAAATTGCCCTTACGATTCTGGAAAACTTCTTAAATGTGGGATGTTGGCTAAATAAGTGGATAATCACATGCTCTTTAGGGCAGTTGTTACGTTGGCACATTCGAGACATTGACTTATCTTCATATGAAGTATGGCCCAGACATCCAGAGGTCAGGAGGCTTCTTTTAATCTTCCATCAGCCATTTATTTCCACAGTTTTAATTCAGGGGCAACGGTATTTAGAATCATTAAAGATCTTTGTACGAAGAACTATTGTGGATGTAACTCTTGGGTCCTTGCTACTACAGAACTGTTCTGTTCAATCAGCCTCTCTTGTTGTAGATAGTAAGAGAAGGGCAAACAAACTTAGCAGCAATGGGTTAAATGAATACTCACATAAAACTGTTAGATCTGAGCCAGGTGTGCTGGAGAATGGCCAGATATCAACTGTGTTTGGTGGTGGAGACAAGAAGCACTTCAAAGAAAATAACTCTAGGCATATAACCAAGTCACTAGATAAGAACAACTCTGTTGACAGAACGCAAGGCCTTTGGATGGAAGATCTTCTGATGAACTTTGCTGAAGTGGAAAACACTGTTGCTTTTGTACAAGATGCAGTGTGTAACCTACCCAAGCAAAATAAAAGAGGCAGTGAAGAACCAAGGATAATTATATCCACAAATAGTGATGTTAAAGAAGTAATTGACACTATTAAGGATACCCTGAAGCAAGACCCCAAGTTAACTTCCTTGAATGGGTCTAAAGTCTCATTGGCCATAAGTGAACAGAATTTTAGAAATTGGGATTCCATCCATGAGCATCATAAAGTGATTCTTGAACCAGAATTTATAAAACAGGCAACATTACTACTACTGCTTGAAAAGGATTTTGAGGCCCCTGATTTTAGGCTGATTGAAGATGAAGAAGTTCTACAGAGCAAGGAAGCTAAACAGACTAAATTAGTAGGTCACCCTGTATTTGAAATTGGTGACCAAATCTGTGTCTTCTGATCCATCTGTGTTAATTGGACCCTTAACTTCAACACAATTCGAAGGACAGGCCTTGTGGTCTCATTCTTCGTTAGAAGTCATAGAGGTGCCATAGAGTGATTCTGCCGGAACAAATGGACTATCTCAGTCAATTACAAGTTTAGAAGAATCAGCATCAAATAGAGAAGAATCTGTAATTCATCATCTGGAAGTAACTCAGTGACATTTAATTACTGAGAGGCCTTCATCTTTTATAACATGGAATGTGGCTGGTTGGAGGTCCAAGGTAAAGGATGTCTCTTTTATTGAATATATTTCAGTCTTTGATTTTGTGATGCTGCAGGAAACATGGTGTGGAGGCAAATGAAAAGAAAAGACCCCCAAAGCCTTGTCTTAACCTGAATGTGACATGTATGTGCCCAAAAGAGAATAAGAAGGCTGAGCTCAGGAGCAAAGGTCTTGGTAAGCAGTCTCTGGTAAACAGTTTCTCTTCTGTCAGTGGAAGATTGTAAGGAAACTGAAAAACATGTTTACCTTAGTTAAACTTTTTGTTACTGCTGTATAACCTATATGACTTGAACTCTTGACCAACGGAGAATTCTTTTTGTGAAAAGCATGCCGGATTGTGCTAAACTGCTGACTATACTGTTTGAAAATGTATAAAAGGGCTGTAGTCTGCATACTACTTTTGTCATTGAGCCTTGCTGCCTTAATCGATTGCTTAGTAAGCCAGTGGGGGCAGCTGGCCCTTCTTTGGTCCTTCTCAGCTGAAAAGCTTTAATAAAAGTCTGTCAAAGGTACTCAAAATTGAGCACGAAGCTTGTTTCTTCCACAATGGTTTGATGAAGAGCTTAGTTTAGATGGTTATATTTCTTGTTCTCTGAATGGAGTTCCAGGCTCGGGGAGAGGTCGATTATGTGGTGGGTTAAGTTTGCTGGTCCCTACTGCTCTTCAAGTAATGTTCATGATGCTCCCACCCCTTGAGCATTTAGTGATGGCTGTTGAGATTGAACTTGACAGTGCCAGCATATTATTGGTAAATGTTTATTTTCCGCCAGGGCAGACCTACACACAAATCGATAAAACATGGAGGAAACCTGAGGATTATTCGATGAAATTGTTAAATTCCTTTCCTCATACCCATGTTATAGTTGTTGGGGATTTTAATGCATGTCTGGGCTTAAATGACATAGCACTTTACCAAAAGTTCAAAGAAAGTCCACCTGATGTAAGTGATGCCCCACCTCTTCTTGTTTCCAGACAATTTAAAGATCAGGTTGGAAACTATGCTGGTTTGCATCTTGCATAAACAATGGCCAAATTAGATTTATACTTATTAAATGGTGCAGTACAGGAGGATTAGCCAGCAGAATTCACTTTTGGGGCTGGAGCTAAAATGTCTACCATTGATTATGTTATGATCTCAAGGAATTTAATTGACTATTTGAAGGAATTCAGAGTGGCTACCCACCTGGATAGTGATCATCTTCCTGGTGTATTATATATCAGCTCCTTTTTGAGACAACCGTTTTTTAGATAGAGATGACGATCATTTTATTGCAGCTGAGGTTCAGCTGCTATGGGTTAGGTGGTCTGAGCCAGTTAGGGATCAAATTGCAATGGCCCTTAAGTCTGATAATTTGAAGGAGGCTAGATCTGCAGTAGCCACCTAATGGCGCAGCGGGGAAGCAACTACATAGAGAACAGGAGGCTGTTGGTTCAAATCCCCGCTGGTCTGTTTCCCAGAATATAGGGAACTCCTATATCAAGCAGCAGCAATATAGGAAGGTGTTGATAGGCATCATCTTATACTGCACGGGAGAAGGCAATGGTAAATCACTCCTGTATTCTACCAAGAAAACCACATGACTCTGTGGTCACCAGGAGTTGACACTGACTCGACAGCACAACCTTTTTTCCAGATCTGCAGTACTGGATAACGGTACAATCAGGGGTATTATTGACCTTTATGAAAATTTAGTTCAGATTATTAAATCTGCCTTAATTGCTGCCTTAATTAACAGCACAAGGTTATACTAGATCAGATGGATATTTAAGATATTCTGGTTTGACCAAGAATGCAAAGAGGCAAAAAGAAACTGTATTCAGTGCTATCAAGCCTATAGAGATGGTTCAAATGCCTTCCCTCTTCAGACTCTTATTGTACAAAAAAGGGAATACAAGATTTTGCTTAAAATGAAAAAGAGGAAAGCTGCCAAAGCCACTTGGCAACAATTGATTTAGTTGGCACATACCAAAAAATCTGCATTATTTTGGCAGCTTGTGAAAAGTCAACCCTTATATTGTCCATCCCATCCTGCACATCATATTTTTTCTAAAGTACCATTTTTGTGTTTTGTTTACTGTGGCTGAGTATGGAGATTACATTACAAAGTGGGATGTGGGCCTTTTACCTGAGTGGCCTGCAGTATCAACTACTGAAGTAAACAACTTTAGGGCATCAATTCAAAGTAGGCAAAGCCCCCAGAACTGATTTGATTACAACTGATTTGATTTTAGAAAACCTTGATTTGTGGGCCTCTGTATTTGCCTCTTTTTTTGGCTACAGATGCTACCGCATCTGTTCCGAAAGATTGGGGTATAGCGCTAATTATTCCACTTTTTAAGAAGGGCAAATGAGATTTGCCTGCAAACTATCATCTTATCAGTTTACTTAATGTGGTTAGTAAAATTTATGCTAAACGCACACACACATATATAAAAGCTTTCTATGTGACTTTTGTTGATTTTAGAAATGCTTTTGATTCAATCTCCAGAGAAAAATTATGGCAAAAACTGATGTGTTCTACAATTGACCATCACCTTCTCTTACTGTTATACAAGATGCATGAGGATACTAGTTTAAAGTTCCGATGTAGCAGGCAAGGTCATCTTACAGAAGAAATTCCAGTCAAAAGAGGAGTAAGGCATGGTTGTATTTTAGCTCCAACTCTTTTTAATTTGTATAATTAATTTCCTTGTTACTTATGTAAATAATCCTAATCATCGTCCACCTAAGTTAGCCCATAGACATGTGTCAATATTACTGTATGCGGATGAAGTTGCTCTTCTTTCTCAAACACCAATTGGACTTAGATGTGCTTTAAATGCCCTTTCCTCTTTTTGCAAGGATCATAACTTAGAAATCAGTTATAATAAGACCAAGGTACTGGTGTTCTCCAAAAGGAACAAAGTAAGAAAATGGAAAATAAATAATCATAAAATCAAACAAGTTATTTGCTTTAAATACCTAGGCATAGTTTTTGAAGCATCAGGCAGCAGAAATGCTCACCTAAATTATGTGCTGCTAAGTGCTCAGAGATCTACAAGGGCTATCTTTTCTTTCTTTTGTTCCAGAGGTGCTCAGTTTATACCTGCTCCAATTAAACTATTTTAAAGTAAATCTTCTATGCAGTTACTCTATGGAGCTCAGATTGGACTGCCAAAAAATGTGATAAATTCAAAGTCCTTCAATCAAAATTTTAAAGAAGTATCTTTCAGGAACCATGGTGTGTGCCTAATGCGGCACTTTTTCTGGAGGCAGGGATTTCCAAAATTGAGACATAGCAATGTAGAGTCTTATTTACTTCCATTGTGCAAGCACATCTGGGAATGCATATAATTGTGGCCCATGAAAAATTAGAAACTGCTCTTATGCAAAAGTTTTTATACTGTAGTAAGCTGCACTCTTTACAGGCCTACCATAAAAGAGCAGCTAATAATTGGTTTGATCTGCATTGCAGGGCCCTACGCAAGCAACTGCTGAGTATTTACAGAGAATATAGATTGGGCACAGAACAAATAGTTCCACCAATTTACTATCAGATTAAAAAGGCATACAAAAGCAGTCTCAAATTTGCTAAACAACAAGCATTATGTAATGTCTGGAAAAAGCTTATTATGGCTACCATTAATAAAGATAGCCATTCTTTCTGGAGAATGGTTTCGGCAACGGGCCAGGTTTCCATGCCTTGCAGAATTCCGGCTAGCTCGTGGGTAACCCATTTCTTTGCAGTCTATAATGATGCACAGCCTAGCCAGGTCTTTGTTCAACCTTTGATTGAGGAGTTGCCCCGTTGGCCTCGTTACCCCTGTAGAAATAATGGATCTAGTTGGTTGTCTTAAAATCGGAAAAACCCCTGGTCCTGACCTTCTTCTCCCTGAACTATTAAAGGCTAATATAGAATGGTGGGCCTTAGTTCTTGCCAGTTTATTTACATCTATTAATAGTACAGGAGTTGTACCAGAGCAATGGAAAACAGCACTAGTTGTTCCTATATTCAAAAATGGTTCCCATTTAGATCCATCTAATTATCGACCCATTAGTTTACTGTCAGTGGTTGGCAAATTATATGCTTTGTACCTTTTGGATAAGCTTGAGGCATGGATTTCAGAAAATCAAATTCTTGGGATTGAACAAGCTGGCTTTAGAGCAGGTTGCTCTACCCTCGATCACTGCATGATCTTGTTCCATCTAGCAAAGAAATACTCTAGCGGCCCCAATTGCAATTTTTTTGTGGCCTTTATTGACTTAAAATCTGCATTTGATTCTATCTCCAGCTATCTATTGTGGTCCAAACTTGAAAAAACAACAATAGATAAGAGATTGCTATTTTTGATGATGCGGCTTTATTCTAATTCCTCGTTGCGGGTCAGATATGCTACCAATGGGGCCCTAACTGATCCAATTCCCTCTACTTGAGGGGTCAGACAGGGCTGCATCTTGGCCCCGACTCTGTTTAATCTCTTTATTAATCATTTGGCACCATTTCTGGAGAGGGTGGATTCCCATGCTCCAAAGCTGGCTAATATACGAGTGCCGTTTTACTCTATGCTGATGACGCAGCTGTGCTATCTCAGTCCAGATTAGGTCTGCAAAGACTGTTGCATGCTTTTGCCAGCTACTGTAATGATAACAAACTAACAGTTAATTATTTTTTTTAAAAGGTCCTGTTTTTTTCAAAATCCAGGAAATTATACAAATGGGTAATAAAGCAGAATTGCATTGAGCAGGTTTACAGCTATAAATATCTAGGTATAATATTTCAATATAATCTTAATTGGAATGCCCATAGGCTGTCTTCAATTCCTATATAGTCTCAGTGCCTTTTTGTGTTTTTATTATTCTAAAGGGGGTCAGTTTGTTCCCATGGCTCTTCAGGTATTCCGTACTAAGATTGTGGCCCAATTACTTTTTGGAGTCCCGCTATGGATCTAGGGAGTGTCAGCTGAATGGGAGAGAGTACAGTCTATTTTTTTAAGAGCAATCCTCGCAGTGCCTAGGTACATGTCATACTCTGTTCTATGCTTGGAATCTGGGTCTTTCTCCATAGCTTGTAAAGCCTGGGAGCTTACCTTTGCCAGATGGTGTAAACTCTGCTCAGAGATTCAGGAATTCTCTTTTTTTTCAATACTTATGGGTGGATTCTTATCCCAACCCTTGGCTAACATATGTAAATAACAAAATAATGCAACTGGGCCTTTCTCCTTTTGAACTTCTCGCTTGGGAATGCAATAAGGTGAAGGAAATACTATTTCTCCGGTTGCATGACACTGAACATCAGGAACTAATGTCTTTGGCCAACAGGACTTGTTCCCCTCTGCATTTTGGGATTTTGCCACCTAGGGGAGATAGAGGTGCCAATTACTTAACAAAGTTGCACTTTTCTAAATTTTGAGTCTCATTTGCTTGGGCTTGGTTAAATATGTTGCCCTCTTCTCTTTTGGAACGGAGGTTTGCTAAAGACCAATCTGCCACGGTTTTTTGCCCTTGTGGTGCTGGCCTCATGGAAACTGTCACCCATTTTCTGCTATATTGTTCTTTGTATCGGGATGCTAGAGAAGAACTTATTTCCCCTTTGTTACTTTCCTGGGAGATGCGAGCGTTTTTATACATATTACTGTTTTTATACATATTACTGTCTCGAGCGTTTTTCTACATATTATACATATTACTTTCTGCGAGCGTTTTTATACATATTACTGTTTTTATACATATTACTGTCATATTACTGTTTTATACATATTACTGTTATACATATTACTGTCTAATGGTGATTTTACTATGTAAGCTCTGAGATTACAAAAATTGTAGCAATTTTTTTTAATATTGCCATTAGGTTAAGGTCTCAATTAAGTGCTTAACTGTGGGAGCTGTTTATGCTTTTTAAACTATTTTTTTTAATGAATGACTGTATTTTGTTTTATTGTGTTTTAGTAATGTTGTATTGGATATGTTTGTTATTTCTATTTTTGCTGGCCAATGGCTGTAATAAAATTTATGGATGGACATGGCAATGGCTAAGCATCTTTGATCTATGGTTAAAATTAAATTTCCATCCTCATGGTTTGGTAGCACTGGTACTCACAGATGGTTTTCAATCTTATTGGAAATAAGCTATGGAAAAGAAGTTGTACCATGGACTATCCCCGGGTTATTTGAAATCTATGGAGTTTTCAAAAGCCAAGACAATAGTAAAGCAATGTGTATTAGATATGGAGAAGCAGATAGAGCTTAGTTGCATGCCCAGATGTGTTATCTTGGGAAACCAAGGTGTCAATAATAAGTCAGCTAGATATCATAGTATAATAACTATTTCCAAGTCTAACCAAGCTCTAACACTAGCTTGTCTCAATGCACTTCAAACAGCTGTACTAGAAGGGAGGTACAATAAAAGACCTTATGCTGAGAGATTTTGCCGTTGTACCAGTAGGAGTATAGAAACAACAGCACACGTACTGCTATATTGTAATTTTTATAGGGACATTTGAGATTACTATTTGTTACCCCTCATTAAAGAATTTCCAGGCCATTCAGATAATTTTTATCTTAATTTGCTTTTAGTGGATACATCTGATGAAATTTCTTTAAATGTTGCCAAGTTTTGTTCAATAGCTGGGAAAGTCCGCCAGAAGCTGATATCAGTTTAATGTATAATTTTAATGGTGATGTTACTGTTTGTTAAATCTTTATTTGAATTATGGATTTAAAGTGATCTTTTTCTTTTGTTTTTCTTTATTGTGATTTTGTGTAACTCTGATCAATGATCGAAATAAACAATTCAGTTCAATTACACATTCCTCACAAGTGCTGCCCTCTTTCACTTTGCCTAGCTGCCTTACCTTCTGCGTGTACTGCTGTTTTAAATTGCAAGTCAGTGGTGGCAAGTATAGAGCTTCTAGCATGGAGCAGTAGATACTTTTCATTGCTACTGCTTCACTTTCTTTCTTGCTCACCTCCACCTGCACCTTTCACCAGCTGAGTTGTGTTCTTTGTCTCTCCATTTTGGGAGCAAAGCACGGTATCCAGGTCTTCTGGTGGAATGTTGTGTGGGGTGAGGTGAGGGAATGAAATCAAGAGAAAAAGGCTGCATTCGCATGTGACATGGAACCGCAGGTCCAATGTGCCTGCGGTTCTGCTCCTCCTTCCATGGATTTCCCATCTGAATTTGGATATCAGGAGAACTCCTCCTCTGCTGTCAGCAGGACTGCAGAGAGGAGGGGGAACTGGCTATCAGGGCTTCCTTCTTGATTGAAGGGCAGTCCTAGCTGCCAAAAGCAGTTGGAGCAAGGAAGGAGCTCAATTCCAGTTGCCAGATAGCAAGACTGCAGTGCTGCATTCGGACGTAATGCTGACACTGCAGAACTGTAGGTACAGGTGGCGAAACTCACTACAAACTGAAGGTATAAATTGGGGAGGGAAACTGCAATATTGTGGTTGCCCCTATTTGGATGTATAGAAATTGACACTAGAGGCCCCTTCACCTCTGGCTTTGTGTTATGTGCGAATGCGGCCACAGTGAAGTAGCAGCATTGAAGAGAGGTTTAATGCTATTGTCAGACTCCCAGAAGATGAGGTGAACTTCTAGCCCTTCTTGAACCCCAGAACGACTGGGTAAGCACACAAAAAACGGCCCGCCTCAGGAACAGCCAGGGGAGGAGGTTAGTTTGTCACCTGTGCCCTCCTCCTGGCTTGCTGCATTCAGCCAGTTCCCTCTCCTGGAGAATTCCTAGCTCCCATACTAAGAAGCATCCCCTCATAATCAGCTGCCTTGTCTTTAAATACCCTAGTGCAGATCTGACAGGGCTTAAAGCCTACTTCCAGCCCTACCCCCTTCTTAACCTTGCTTCCTGTTTCCTGCCACACCCAACCTAGCTGTCTCTCTAGAGCTGTTTTCTGCCACTCTCCCTGCCTTGCCCTCTCAACCCCACTGGGATCTGACCAGCCTGGACCCTTCTAATCCCTACTGCCCCTTGAAGGGAACGAGAGCCCCACGGGAGGGATAATACACCATTCTCTAGACTCCACAGGACAACCCAAGCAACCAGGTAACATGGCATCCCGATAGTCATTATGTTCCCAGGTTATGGGTAATATTTTGGTGCCTGCCTTAAATCATTGGTAATGGGTGGGCTATATATGTAAATAAATGCTGGTGTTCACTGCCAGTGGCTTGATAACCTCTCGGTTGGTCTTCCTTTTTGTACTGGTGAGTCCTGACCTACTTGGCATTGGGGGTGGAGAGAGGAATTACTGTCCCATGGCCTCCATCAGTATTTTCCCCCACCAATATATTTATTATCCTCTTGGAAACTTTCTGCCTGTATGTCTCTAACTTTGATTAAGTCTCTGTGTGTGCTTCTTTTAGGTCACGTCTCTTGAACTCTTTTGTCTTCATGTTTATGTTTTTTAAAACAGCAACAACCCAAAACACAATTCCACTCTGTGCTCAGAACTGTTGCCTCTCTCTCAGTGTATGAAGAAGTCTCCAAGTCAGCTATTTCTTCTAAAAGCATTTCTCAAAGTAAGTGTGTCCAACCAAATTATATTAGCCTCTCTAACTTTGGAATGGGCCACCTGCTGACCTTCACATTTATTAGTGAATAAACATGTATTTTCTTGCTAATTTAGACAGTAAGTTCATTGGGATACAGACAATTTCCTTTCTGATGTTTTGACTGAAGTTGATGGCATGCAATGAATGCTATTTATTCTGCACCCCCAACTGAGAAATCAAATATTCTAAGTAATGAATTTTCTAAAATTATGAGTGAGTGCTTTGGAGTTCTGCCTCTTTCCACATGCACCTGCACACTAAAAGGGAGAGAGGCGCCTCTGAAATGTTCTCCTCCTAAAGTTATATTCAATTTATTATTAACATTATTATTGTTTTGCAAACAGAGCAAATCATTTTGGGAATAAATTTCCCTTTTTATTTTAACCTTGACACAGTAAATGTGGTGGTGAAGAAAACTGCCAGAAACAAGAAACAGAAAAAGACATGTAATTGGGTTCGCCCACAACCAATCAATTTATTAAAACAAAACAAAACAAAAACCCAAGGCAATGCATTTTCAACTTATATTGTTGAATAGAATAAACCTAGGAAAATATAATATAAACAGCCCAACAATGAATCAGTAAATAATGATAAAAACAATATCTATAGAGTACAAAATTTAAAAAACCTAATCCATTTCAAATACATAGTAAAAATCTGCCAATGTCTATCCCATATGAGTCCATATTCAATGTACAAGTCCAATAATAACCCCTGATAACTTGGCAAAGAGGCACCTTTTAACGTGGTGATTCTCTTTATTTAGCAGGGGGAGAGAAACTGGCCTGTTCCTCTGTTAATCCACCCCCAGCACAGTACCTCCAATGACTGTGGCTGGTGTCTATCTTATGTTTCTTGTTAGATTGTGAGCCCTTTGGGGACAGGGTTCCATCTTATTTATTTGTTATTTCTCTGTGTAAACTGCCCTGAGCCATTTTTCGAAGGGAGGTATAGAAATCGAACAAACAAACAAACAAACAATGACCCAGTGTTATTGTCACATAGGATATAAAAAGAATCAATAAAATGCTATGTTTCTAAGTTGCCAATAAATTGCCTGATTGATTGATTGATTGTATTTCTATACCTCCTAGTATAGCAATCTCTAGGCGATGTAGAGATTAAAATATAATATAAAACAGAACATTTAAAATTAATAAAAACAGATAAAAATCACAATATATAAAAACACACATTAAAATTAAAAAATTAAATTACAGTTAAAAACCTGGGGAAACAGGTACATCTTCAAGGTCTCCCTAAAAGCAAACAGAGAAGGAGATGCTCTTATTTCAGCAGGGAGCGCATTGCAAAGCCCTGGGGTAGCCACAGAAAAGGCCCGGTCCCGAGTTGCCACCAAACGAGTTTGCGGCACCTGTAGTTGGACCTTTCCAGATGATCTTAATTGGTGACAGGGTTCACAATGGAGATGGGGCTCTCTTAAGTACCCTGGACCTAAGCCATTAAGGGCCTTATAGGTAATAACCAGCACTTTGTATTTCAGAAACATATCAGCAGCCAGTGCAGTTCTATTTCTTTTAGAATAGGTGTTATATGGTCCCTTCAGGTAAACCCAGAGACCAATCTGGCTGCCGTATTCTGTACCAATTGTAGTTTTCGAACTACATACAAAGGCAGCCCCACATAGAGTGCATTACAGTAGTCAAGCTTAGAGTTTACCAGCACATGGGCCACCATTTTAAGGACATTTGTCTCCAGAAATGGACGTATCTGGCGTATCAGCCAAAGCTGATAAAAAACACTCCTGGCCACATCCTCAACCTGAGAAACAAGGGAGAGTTTGGAATCCAGGACCACTTCTAGACTACAAATCTGATCTTTGCGGGGGGTGTAACCCCATCCAAAACAGGCAGATCTCAACCATCCCTCGGATCCTGACCCCCTACAGACAGTACCTCCGTCATGTTAGGATTCAATTTCAGCTTGTTATCGCTCATCCATCCCAATATCGCCTCCAGGCAGGCACTTAGGGAGGTCATGCCATTTCCTTATGAAGTTGGTATGGAGAAATAGATCTGGGTGTCATCAGCATATTGACAGCATCCCAGACCAAACATTTTGACAATCTCTCCCAGCAATTTCATACAGATGTTAAAAAGCATTGGAGATAGTATGGAGCCTTGTGGAACTCCACACTTTAGTTCTCATTTTTCAGAACAACAGTTTCCAAGTGATATCATCTGGAATCTGCCAGAGAGGTAGGAGAGGAACCAATGTAAGACAGTGCCACCCAATTCCACCTCCTTCAAGCGAGCCAAAAGGATTTATTTATTTATGTATTACATTTATAAACCGCCCCATCCAGAGGCTCTGGGCAGTGTACAACTTTTTAAAAGACATAAAACCCACAATTCAAACACCATGCTAAAAACAATATTAAAAACAATTCAAAAATGATTAAAACCATTTAAAACCAATTAAAATACTTTTTAAAAACAACAACACTTTACAAGCCTTGGAAGGCCAGGCCAAACAAATAGGTTTTTAGGGCTCTCTTAAAGGCCAACAGCGAGCCTAAATGGCAGATATCTGCCAGGAGTGCATTCCATAGACCAGGAGAAGCTACAGAAAAGGCCCGGTTCTGAGTCACCACCAGACGTACTGGTGGTAACTGGAGATGGACCTCTCCAGATGACCTCAATGAGCAATGGGCTTCATACTAAAGAAGGCGCTCTCTAAGGTAACCTGGACCCAAGCCGTTCAGATCTTTAAAGGTAATAACCAGCACTTTGTATTTTGCCCTGAAACATAGCAGCAGCCAGTGAAGCTGTTTTAAGACAGGCATAATATAGTCTCTCTGGGTTACCCCAGAGACCAATCTGGCTGCCGCATTTTGAACTAACTGAAATTTCTGAACTATGTACAAAGGCAGCCCCACTTAGAGCGCATTGCAGTAATCAAGTCTGGAGGTTACCAGCTGATGCACTACTGTTTTGAGATAATTCTCTTCAAGGAATGGACGCAGCTGTCGAATCAGCTGAAGCTGATAGAAAGTGCTCCTGGCCATAGCCTCCACCTGAGATACCATGGTGAGGCCTGGATCCAAGGGCACTCCCAAGCTGTGTACCTGTTCCTTCTGGGGCAGTGTAACCCCATCCAGCACAGGAAGATCTAACTCATCCCTTAAATTCCTATCCTCCACAATGAGAACCAGCATCTTGCTTGAATTCAGCTTCAATTTGTTATCCCTCATCCAGCCCATTACTGCCTGTAGGCAAGCATTTAGGAAGTGAATGTGTCGTAAATCTGTTAGCTCGGCTAACCCAACAGGATTTACAACCCCCTTCAGTATTCCCAGTGAGAAAGCGGCAGTGGAACTGCACGAGTGAAAAATAAAAGGCTCACAAAGAAATAACAGTAAATGAATTAAGTCCCCTGAACTGAACTAGGTACTCAGCTCTAACAATAACTGAGTAATAAGTGAACAGAAAACACAGAGCAAGGAATGAAAATATTGAAGGACAACAGAAGCAAGGAATTAACAGAACAAAGCAGGAAAGCATAAACAAGGCAAACTGGAACTCGGACAAAGTTTTGGAATTCAATAGCACACTGTCTGCGGACCAGCGAAAGTTGCAAACAGTACCTGAGCAATTGAGAGAGTACCAAATATATCTGGCTCAAGAGAACCAGCAGCCAATCAGGCTCCCCTGAGTTAGCACTTCGGCTTCCTCTCTAGTGATCTCCTGGGCCTGCGTGACTTCTACTGAGCCTCCCTCTTGAGCCGTCTTCTCAAGACAGGTGAAATCCCAGGATCCTCCCCATCAGAAATCATGTCTGGCAGCTGTTGCGAATCCTCAGCTCCAGAGTCTGGTCTCCCTGCCAACTCCTGGTGCTGTGCCTCTGAGCCCTCACTAGCAGGCGAATCCTCCCATTCCTGCTCTGACTCTTCTGAGTCAGAAGTCTGAGCCATGACAGAATGCCATTTCCTGATGATGATGAGGAGGAGGAGGAGGAAGAGGAAGAGAAATAGATTTGGGTGTCATCAGCATACTGATAACACCCTGCACCAAATCTCCTGATGACCTCACCCAGTGGTTTCATAAATATTAAAAAGTAGGGGTGTGCATGGAACTGTCTGATCCAGTTCGGTTTGAGGCCAGACCGGCCTCGAATGGAACCGGGCCAGTTCAGTCTGGCCTCCCATTGAACCCCCTCCGGTCTGGTCCGGTCCCGGACCAGTCCCCGAACTTCTTAATTTTTTAAAAGTCAATTAAGTACCTGTAGCCCCTACGGGGGGCTTGCTGAAGCCGCAGGGGGTGGGGTGTTTCCACATGGGTTCCCTCTCCCCCCGCTGGCCTTCATCATCACTGCCGCAGCCGGATAAGTAATGCCTTTTCGGCCCTTTCGGGCCTCCATAAGATTGAGCGGCCGCCATTTTGACAGCCGCCGCACATGTGCAAATGTCCTCTGCACTCGACCACGAGCCCCCAGATTGCCAGACCGGACTGCCGGACTGCCAGACTGCTGGACCGGTCTGCACATCCCTATTAAAAAGCACTGGTGACAGAATGAAGCCCTGAGGGACTCCATATAATAGCTCCTGTTTTAAAGAGGAACTGTCACCAAGCTCCACCACCTTGAATCTGCCTGAGAGATAGGAGTGGAACCATTGCAAAGCAGTGCCTCCTATCCCCAATTCCCCCAGTCGATCCAGAAGGATACCATGGCTGATGGTATGGAAAGCCATCGAGAGAGCCAAAAGAATCAACAGAGTTACACTCCCTCTGTCAATTTCCTGGTAAAGGTCATCCATCAGGCCGCCCAAGGAAGACTCAACCCTATATCCCGCTCTAAAGCCAATTTGAAATGGGACTAGATAATTGGTTTCCTCCAAAACTACCTGGAGGATACCATGGTCAATGGTATCAAAAGCTGCCGAGAGGGTCACGAGAGCAGGTGGTAGGGCATTCAGTCTGAAGCAGTTTGTCCACACCCTCAGAAGTAACAAACAGAAAGTGATCCAATTCCATCCCACAAGAGGAGTTGCTGGTTACCTCTATGATAGACTCGGCAGTAACTGTGAAGTCTAGTTCAGCACAAATACAAGATATTTTATCTGCAAAAAAGTTGTTAAACACATTACAGCAAGTAACAGATGGTTCCAAGTTCAAATTCAAGGCATAGGGGGCATGAACTAGCTCTTTCACAACCCTAGACAACTCAGCTGGACGTGAACTTCGAGAAGCAATGTGGGCAGAGAAGAACCGATTCTTTGCTGTCAGCACTGCCAGAGCATAGATCCTCAAATGAGCTCTGTGTTGCAATCTGTCAGATTTGTGCTGAGTCTTTCTCTACTTGTGCTCTAGTCATCTACCTCGCTGATTCAAGGTGTTTCAGCCAGAGTCAGGTCTTCATCAGTGGCACTTTTCCCAAAGTAGTTCTCTATATTCAAAAGTTTCCAAAGTTTGCTATATCCACCAGGGATAATCTACTAGATTAGTTTTTTAAATATTTTACTCTGTGAATATTATTTTTATGATTATTTACTAATTCAGTGTTTTGCTGTTTTTATTATATTTTACTAGGTTTATTCTATTTAACAATATAATTTGAAAATTTATTGTCTTGGGTTTTTTTGTAAACCAAAGAACACTGCCACCACAGATAGGCAGCAAACCAGCATTGACTTGATAAGGCTCAGGCAAACTGCCTGTCGAAATGTCAAAGTCAATGTGGTATAATGGTTAGAACCTGACTCATAGAAACACATTCCAAATTGCTTGACTTGGCTAATTGGCGAGCTGGTCTTGCTGTTATTGCTTAGAATTAAGGAGGCTGATAGGGATGCACAAATTAATCTCAGTACAAATAGATTTGTATGCAAATCTAGCTCAATAGAGTGATTTGGAGACAGAACAAATTGCCCTATGGTCCATTGGCTAGCTTCAGGTCCATCGAATCAAGGCAGATTGGATTCAAATCAATTTGAGATTCGGATTCCTCCTGTGAATTTCCTCAGATTCCCAGCTTTCATTTAAAAAAAAAAAAAAGCTATGCTCTAGCCCTTGTAGAAGTGGAGTTATGGAGCAAAATGTGTGGCCACTATTTTTCAAGTGTTTAGATTCATTTCAATGCCGAGAAGAAATGATTGCCCAGAACATGTCCCCTCTCACATTGTGGCCAATAGTTGGGTTACTCACACACTGACACAATGCCTACAGTATGGCAATGCAAGCAGAATGGAGATTGCTGGAATGGAGCCCCAGTGGACTAGGAAGAGGTAGGGGTTATTCTGGCCAGCATAACAAAGTAACAAAACTGGAGTTGCTCAATTGTCTGTGGCATTATTCTTGGGTTCAGAAACTAACCACAAGTTTCTTTAACTGAATTTTGGTGCTACATCTGAATGGGACCTAAATGTAACTGCTCAAATAGATTGTAGAGTAAGTTATAGGAAATAAAATAGGTTATATGTCTTCTTGGAGTGCAGGGGCATTGCTAAGTAGTTAAAAGATCTGGGGCCCAGGCCCACTGCCCCCTCTTGATAATTAAACTCAATCATATTCCCCCAAGAATAAATACATATGTTTTTAAAATGTTCCTACTATTATAATGTAGCAGCTATTTATGCAGAAGCAGCAGAGAGTCAGGTGAGCTAGGAGCTCTCTCCCTTGCTCTGTGCATGTGCCTCCACTACTGCACTTCCTTTTTGGAAGAGGTCCTGGAGGAGGGAGGGGACTGATGAGATTTTGGGGCTCTGAGCAATTAATTGGGGGCCCATGCCTCATGGACCCACCCCTTATAATGTCCCCATTGGAGATGTCTCCCCTATCCCAGAAAGTTTGTTAGACTTATCAAAAGTATTATGACTTCCTTTATTGGCTATTTTGCTTCTCCTTAGACATTTCAGTTCTAGGGGAAGGCTCTAAATTCTCAGAATCATAAGTAAACAAGCATCAGAAAATACCATGTGGAACTACTTGGATGCCCTGTCTAAATGGGAAAAATCTTTCTGTGTTTTATTATTTTAATTTTTATTGCTACACTCAAAGAATTCTGGGAATTGTAGTTTGTTGAAAGTTTTGACAATTCTGTTAGAAATGTCTAGCCTCCAGTTACAGAACTGCAACTGCCAAGCTTTCTTCAGAAGATGGAATAATTGTTAAACCAGTTCACACTTGTAGAATTATTCTGCTCTGTGATTCAAGGGATTACTAGTATGCATGACTTTCTGCTGTGTAGTCTCTCAAAGTTAAATTTTGTCTGTGGATCCTTATAATAAAACTATTTGGGAATCACTGGTCCCATTCACAGACACTTCTGCAGTATGCACAACCATTGCTAACTGCTGAACATTTGTTCCACTTGAAAACTTGCAGAAGACACAACATTGCCTAGATAACATCCACTATAGAATGCTGTATTTTTAATCCCAGATTGTCTATAGAATTTCTGAGAACAGAAAGTAGGCTTCAGTTACATCTGTGTCATAAAATGGAAACAAGGCAGCTGGATGACTTTGTTTTTTAAAAAAGTTGTATGGATCATATCTTTCCAGAACACTCTGGTTTTAGTGTTGAAGGTGCCTCCCCCCACGTCATGTTATACACAAGAATGCAAGATACTTCCTTGTCAGTGGATACTTGCAGGAAATTCATCTCCACTTTCGATTCTTGGTTTAGAATAAAAAACCTGGACAGCTTGACTAGAAGCAGAATGCATAAATAATGAGTTATGACTCAGCTGCATCTGTTCTGATGTTAAGTTGTGAGCACGTCATCTCTTGTTAGCTAAGTGAAGTGATGCCTTCATGGTAGATATTGGATGGGATTCCAGACCTAGGTTTTAGAGGAAATTAGTCTGCCAGCTACTGATAGTATATCCCCATGACACATTCATAAGCTAATTACATGTAAAAGGGAATTAATGCTTCTGAAATTCCTCTCTCTGAGCAGAATCGATGCAATGGCTACATTATTTGAGAGTGAGGGATATGGGGGGACTCAACAGAAGCTTATCAAACTATGGATGTGGAGTGAATGAATCTTTTCTCCATTTCTCATAACAGAAATCTGGGTCACTCAATGGAAACTGATTGGCAGTGGATTCAGGACAGACATAATAACATTCTTCTCTGCACTGTTCAACATTTTACAAATGACTTTGATGAGGGAGTAGAGGGGATGCTTATTAAATCTACAGAAGACATAAGGCTGGGAGCGGAGGTAGCTAACACTTTAGAAAATAGGATCTGTATTCAAAATTATCTTGACAGACTCAAATGTTGTTCCAGAAAGAACAAGATGAAGTTTAATGGTGATAAATGTGAAGTCTGCATTTAGATAAGAAAAATCAAATGCACAAGTTTATAATGGGGGAGACTGGGCTTAGCAGCTGCCCATATAAAAAGGATCTATATGTCTTAATAAAGCACAAGCTGAACATGAGCAAGCAGTGTGATGCAGATGCTAAGAAGGTTTGGTCTGTTCCCATGACATAATTCAAAAGGTGTTGCATCTGTTGCTTTGGCTGGCAGTCTGTTCTGTAGGTAACTGACAGTTATGACTGCTTTTCCCCAAAATTTGCTTGCCAATCCTGCATCCTGCAACATGCACTTTGTAATCTCTAATAAGGAACGATGCTTTCTTTCTGCTGCATCATTCTGTTGTGGGGTGTAAGAGACTGTTAGTTCATATTGAATGCCTTCTTCCCTTAGGTAATTGGCAATTTCTTTTAATGTAAACTCACCCCCATTATAAGTTCTTAGTCTTTGAGGTTTGAAATGCTTTCAATTGTGCGGACATAAAGAGCTTCCTCAATTCTCAAGGTCATGCTCTTTGAGCATGCTTGCATCTGATTTTTGCATTCCCTCTGCAATTATCTGTCTGCCATCTGCCAGGCTTATTGAGGTTTTACCATTCAAATCCAGCCCACTAAACTGTTCCATGTTTTTAATTAAATTTTCAGTTGAGCCAGTATTGACAATCTGATTCCGATAGTCATTTTCAACATCATTTTCAGCAGATCCAAAGTTTCAAAAAAAAAAATATGTTCCAAACCCTTTTTCTGTCCTTTAAAAAAAAAGAAAAGGAAAAGGAAAAGGAAATCCCTGTTAGCCCTGTTTTTCCCTCCCTGATTTGGAGAGATTCTAGGTGATGAGAAAGCCCTCTTGGAATTTCTTTCAGCACGACTGTGGCCAGGGCCTTTGTTCTGAGATCAATTCACTTGCAAATGGCCTGGCTTTCTACATAGACCACATACCTTGCTCTTTTGTTTGGTATGAAATGCTGTAACCTAACTCTTTTGATCAGACTGCTCACTAGAGGCTGCATCTCTCATATCAAAATCATGATGTCTAGAAATCACACAGTCCAAATCAATTTCCTTTTTTGCTTCAAAAGAATAGTGTGTTACTTGAAATCTTTCAGGTAGACGATTCAAAATAAATCCAATAATTACTTGATCTGGTCAATTAACATTTCTAAAGAACACCTTCTTGTCTAGGATTTGATTAACATCCTCAGTTAAATTCTATCCTTCTCTGTGTCTCATATTACACAGTTTCACAATCAGACCAATGCTACTATTAGCCATCTTTCTAGCATACAGACATTTAAAAACCTCCCAAGATTCCTTAGCTATTGTCATGCCCTTGCTGGAGGACAGTGAAGAGGAGAGGGAGGCAGGCAGCCTTCTGGTAGGTGGGGAGGCACCTGAAGGAGAGCAGTCTGATGTTGGGAATCAGGAGATAGCTGAGATGGGCCAGGGTGAATCCACTCTGGATTCACATGAAGGTCCGTCAGGTCCAGGGGACCCTGGGGGTGAAGGGTCAGACCCCAAGCTGAAGGGCGAGCAGCCCTTGACTCCTCAAGAACACAGACAAGAAAGATGGCAACAGCAAGTGAAGGAAATTGCGAAGAAGCTGGCGTCTCCTCGGGAGACAGCAAGAAAGATGCTGAATCTTTAGCAGCTGGCAGAGGTGGAGCGTTAATTAAGGCCAAGGACTATAAATCAGGTGGCGTCGGTGGTGAGCAACGTCTGGAAACAATGCACCAGCTGGGCTTGCACCATTGTTGGACCTTCTGCGACCTTGAGTTGCAGGTTTCTCCGTTCTGACTCCTGTGACCCGTGCTTCCCATGCAATAAACCTGAAACCAGAGCTACTATTTCCTGGGGCATAAATCTCTGGTTAGGCGTTGGCTGTCAGGCAAGCTCGTGACAGCTATCCTGCTCTTTCTAAAATACACAATGATTGAGTCACTCACATGCAAGCAGATGAATCCATAGACTTTTCTGTTTTAGGCACACCTTGCTACTTTTTCTCCAGTTGCGTCAGGTCTGTCCACTTGCAGGACGCTTTCCCCTCCCTCAGCCATGAGAAAGGATTCCATCCTGAATGACCATTAAACCTATCCAGCCTCAGGATTGCTGCCTGTCCCTGTGCTGCTGTCTCCATGGCAAAAAAGTTCCACACCATTTCTCTGGAACTCCTTTCCAATCAAACAGGCATTCCACTTACGTACTGTGCCTTTTTTGTCTTCTTTCTCTGAGTTCTTTAGGTTTACTGGGCCAGTGTATAATTAAGGGAGCACTGCTAATTAATATTGTTTGGAGACATGGAGTTAAATATTAATATTTTTTGGAGACATGGTGTTCCACATAGAATAGTTTATTTAGGAAATGGATTAGGGAGAGAAATTGAGACCTACATGCATCATTGCTAGCTACATACAGGAAGAAGGGAAGGGCAACGAAGGAAGTATCTCTCTCCAGATGAGAGAATGAAACCTGTGACTATCAGTCTAAAAGGCGGGGAGTAGAGTAGAAAAAGCATGGACAGAGAAGCAATGCCCTTACTGTCTCTACCCCTAGTGGTCATTAAATTGTTGGTGCTAAGAGTCAATGCCATGCAGGAGCTGCATCTCCAACAGCTCCTTGGTCTCTAGACCTCTCACCATCTTTGTTGCCCTCTTCTAAACCAGTTCAGTTTATTAAAGTCCTTAAAATGTGATGCCCAGAACTGTACAGCAATGCAATATTTCAAGTGAGTCTAACCAGTGCAGAATAGATTGGAACTATTACATTTCATGATATTAACATGATGCCCATCTAAATTAAGCCTAACTACATTAGTGATAAGGCCAAGACTAAGAACTGATAGTGGGGGTGAGTTTACATAAAAAGAAATTGCCATTTACCTGAGGGAAGAAGGCATCCAACACAAATTAACAGTCTCTTACACCCCACAACAGAATGGTGCAGCAGAACAAAAGCATCGTTCCTTATTAGAGATTACAAAGTGCATGTTGCAGGATGCAGGGTTGGCAAGCAAATTTTGGGGAGAAGCAGTCATGACTGTCAGTTACCTACAGAACAGACTGCCAGCCAAAGCAACAGATGCAACACCTTTTGAATTTTGGCATGGGAACAAACCCAACATAGGACATATCAGAGTGTTTGGATCAAAAGCATATGCATATGTTACTAAAGAGATAAGTAATAAACTTGAGTAAAATGTGAAGAAGGAATACTCTATCGATATACACTAGGAGGAAAAGGATACAGAATCCTTGATGTGGCCACTGGATCAGTTAGAATACACAATATAGTATACTTTGATGAAAGACAAAGTCCATTTACAAGTAAAGATGATCCAGAGGGAAAATAAAGTGCCAGAATTTGGGCCAGAGATCCAGATGGAAAAGGAATCAAAAGTTGAAGAAATTCCCATAAGCCTGGAGCTAACCAGCGAACCAGAACTAGAAGGGGAAGCAGAAGTTGAGACAGGAGTGAGATACTCACAAAGACCCAACATAGGGGTTCCACCCAAGAGAATCTCCTGCATAGCTGGAAATCAAGAGTACCAACCCATGAAGCTAAAAATAGGAGAAAAGCTGCAGAAGAAGATATAGAATCTCTACACAAAAATAAAACATGGACACTTGTGGAACTGCCCACTGGAATAAAGTCAGTTGAATGGAAATGAATCTTCAAAACCAAATACAAGGCAAAAGGAGACATCAAGTGCTATAAAGCCAGATTAGTAGCCAAGGGATACTCTCAAAAATATGGTGAAGACTATGATGATACATTTGCATCTGTTGTGAAGCATACTTCAGTAAGAACACTTCTTAGCATAGTAAGAAACTTCTTGCAAGAAAGATGCAAGTTGATCACCTAGATGTGGAAACCGCATTTCTGCATGGAGAAATAGAGGACAGCATCTACATGGAGCAGCCACCAGGATTTGAAAAAGCCACCAGGATATGCAAGAGAGGCTTGTATGAACACTCCAGAAAAGCATCTATGGCTAGACAAAAGCTGCTAGAGCATGGAATGAGAAGCTGAACAAGATGTTATTCAAAGAGGGGTTTGTGGAAGAAAAGGCTGACTCTTGCCAATATTTGAGATTCAAAAATGAGAGATGGACATTTTGACTTCTGTTGATGACTTGAATATTTGCTATGAGAGGAAACATTAGATTTTGGAGTCATGAGATTGTGGAGCAAATGAAAAAAGAAGTGGAAGTGGAAGAACTAGGAAGCATTTCCTATTATTTTGGCATTAAAATAAAAAAAGAAGAGGATGGAAGTTACATTCTCAATCAGAAACAGAAGATAAAGGATCTCCTAAATGCCTGGAATTGACAGATGCCTATGAAGTCAGTACACCAATGGAGACTAACTTCCTGAAGCAAGATCAGGAACAGTGAGCCATTGCCAGACAACAGTCAATTGGGGAGCTCCTGTACATAGCAACAGTCACAAGGTCTGACATAGCTGTAGCAGTGGTAATTCTGAGCAGAATCGTAAGCGTACCAACAAGAATGACTGGACTGCAGTCAAAAGCCTGGGAAGATACCTGAAGGTTACAGCATATATGAAACTCATGGTACCAACAAACAGCAACCCCAGACTTGTGGAATACATGGCTAAAGATTGGGCTGAAGACAGAACTGATCAAAAGTCCACAAGCAACAATCTGATTTTCTATGGAGGCAGAACCATCAGTTGGACTAGCTGGACACAGTCAATTGTTGCGCTTTCATCCACAGAAATGAAGTACATATCAGCTGGCCAAGCATGTCAAGAATCCACATGGCTACAAGAGTTACTATGAGACTTTGGAATCAATGAGCCAAAGCCAACTGAGATGTTGCTGTGAGGTTTCTGCTCCATCCATTGGCCAGTGAATTGCCACAAGGATCTATTTTGTCGCCTATGCTTTTTAACATCTACATGAAGCCTCTGAGTAAAGTTGTCTAGAGGTTTGAGCTTTGTTTCTCTCCTAATACCCAGATTTGCCTCACATTATCAATAACCTTTAGGGAGGCAGTGGACACCACAAATGTTTGGCAGCTGGGGAAAACTGGATGGGTGTAAATAAGATGAACCTTAATCCAGACAAGATAGAGGTGCTGTCGGTGAAGGTTCAACTGGATTGGAAATAGGTTTGCAACCTCTTCTGGATTGGGTTGCATTCTTCCTAAAAGAAAAAAGTTTGAAGCTTTGGGGTGTGCTCCTTCATCCAGGCCTCCCTATGGAGGCCTAGGTGACAGCTGTGTCAAGGAGTGCCTTCCACCAACTGTGGCTGGGTTTCTGGGTACTGCTGGGTACTACTACTACTACTACTACACACACACCCCTGCTAACTGAGCAAAGAGGCATTTTTTTAAAAGTGGTGGTTCTCTTTATTTAGCAGGGGGAGAGCAACAGGCCCTGGTCATCCCCCAGCACAGCATCCCTCCAGTGGCTGTTGCTGGTGTCTATCTTATGTTTCTTTTTCAGATTGGGGACAGGGAGCCATATCTATCTATCTATCTATCTATCTATCTATCTATCTATCTATCTATCTATCTATGAATGATATTTGTATACTTCCCCAGACTCTGGAGTGAACCAGTTTCCTCCAGCCCCTCAAATTGGCCATCCAACACTACCAACATCTCGACAACCATTACCCTTTGTTTTCCTCCTCCTCTCCTCCTCCTCCTCTAGGTGGGACAAATATGTCTGTATTTCCAGTATGAGATCACTGCATAACAATTACCCCACATGTCCATACTTCATCCTTCCTGTGTAAAGAAAAGGAAGGTAGAGAGAAGTGAATGAGAAGCAGGCAAGATGGCGAGCCCCTGATCCATCCCTTTTGCACTTTGCTCCTTCCTCCCCCTATCTCCATTTTGCCTCCTTCCCTCTCATTCCCCATTTGCCTCCCTAATTGTTCAAGGTAGTTGGAAGTCTGGCGAAGGAGGGGAAGAGTGAGAGCTGTATGCGTTAGGGTTGTCACTGAATTTCATCTAAATAAATGTCAATGCAAATTTGGAAGGTCTTGGTCAATTCAAGCATCTCTAGGCATTTTAGGGGTATAAAATGAATTTCAAGAAGACTGGCAACAGTTCTCAGATATATTGATACATGTGGGTTTTTGTGGATCCTGTACTGTCACCAAATGTCCCCTAAAACACAGGTGGATTCGGAGGCCTTGGCTCAGGCAAAGAGCGTATGTCAAGGGAGACATTTCCCATATATTGCACAAGTGAGAGAAAGCGGGAGGCAAGATGTGCAGACCTTCATCTCTTGTCCCCCTTTTCCTTTCCACTAACTGCTGAGTAGAACAACTCTGCACAGAGACTGGGAAGATTTCCTCCATGTCACCAGAAACTAAAAAAAAAAAAGATTTTTGGTGGGGTGGAGAAAGATCCTTCAATTCCACGTGGCACACAATTGGCTTACAGTGCTGAGACATCCACCGTAGCAATCAATTTAAAGCAGCCTGTATGCAGTGGCTGTTCTGTGTGTATCAGCCCCTTAGTCGGCATTAAATTAAGTTGGGGGAGGGGACTGAAAAAGGAAGGAAAAACGTCCCAAGTGAAGCTTAACAGAGCTGCTTTCAATAAGGTCATGAGCCTTATTTGGAGAGGGGGATGTGATAGAGCAAATGTAGCAGAAAACAAATCAGAAAGGGGGGGGTGAAATTGAGGCAAAAAGAAAACAAGACTAAGAATTCATGACTTTTCAAAATTATGCCTCTCTTTTCCCTCCCCCAACTCTGGAGACTCTTTCACAAAATATAATGAATCAGCATTTGTTTGCCATTCATTTCTCAGGCAGTGGAAATCAGTGGAGTGCAACATTCAGAATGAAGTCCGATTAAGTTTCATGTAAGGGAATTCCTCTGTGAATGTCCTTTGTGTTGGCTTCACACCTGCTGAGCTAGGAGAAACATAACAGGCCCTTTCATTGCTCCAGTTAAAGCCTGTCGCAAGGATGACATCATGGCTCTCACAGACATTTTAACTTGGGGCTGTGGAGCCAGCCTTTCAAAATCCTTGACAGATAAAAATCGGAACATCTCTCTCTCTCTCTCAAACAAAAAAACAACCTGATTGTGCTCTGTTAACTTGCCAGAGCCAGTTTGCAGGTATAGTTAGGTTATGTGTCTTGCTTAAGGAGTCATGCCTGGGGAGGGTGGGGGCTAAATAAACTTTCCCATGTTGTTTTTAGGCAGGGATGGGGGCTCTGGTGAAAACTGACTTTTATGCTTGCCTGAGTCCTGGTTAAATGTCTCAGATACCACAGGGGCTTGATTCTCAATGACAGGGAATGCGTGACTTTGGCCCGTTCTCAAATCCTCAAACAAAGGCTATCACAGATGGCCCTAGCGGGCGTTAGGGTTTTGTTTTGTTTTTTTGACTAAGCAAAAAAAAATCATTAAGTTAGACTTATGAATGCAGATTAACAGCAGAGGGTATTATTTCTGCTTGCCTCGAGAGGGCTTTGTTCATTGCTGCCTCTGCAACTGTGAAGAATGGAAGGAAGATTTGGAGGAGGGGCACAGGAATATCAGAACAATTCTCTTAAATTTCCAATGAGGTTGATGGTTAAAACACCCCCTCACCTCAGCAATGCCTTTAACTTTATGCAGGATGACAACAGAGGGTACATAATCCTGCAATAAATTTGGATGTGCTTTCAGCAAAAGTTCAAGCAGTAATATAGAGCAAGATGCATTTCAGTGAGGGGGGAAATGAAACCTTATTCCTCTGATTTTCACAGTCATAAATGTCATTGCAGAATGGGTCTACACCCATCACATCTTGATTAATCCTCAGGAGTATCTATGAACCTGTCTGCATGCTTGCCTCATGTGACAGTCCTCTTCTTATTGTACAGGTGTTCACTACAGAGGCCACAATGTGTGAAGATCCAACTTCTGCAATCTTTCTCTTATTCTGGAAGGGGAATAATTGGGGCTGATATGCATATGAGTTTCCATGTAGGGCATATTATATTGCATTATGTCTACATGGAGGTGGGGGTGGGAATACTCCCACTCCACCCTTCATCAGGGGAAGAGTACTGTCAGGCTGGGTAAGCATATGAATTGGCTCTATTTATCTGGTACCAACTTGACAGCACACTTCACCTTTATCTGGCTTTTATCACTGATTCTGCACTGAGAGATTATTGTTAGTAACACACTAGGCATATGTGTATCTATGCTTTTAGATTGTATTGAGGGAATTTAACTCAAAATCACATTTGCAAGTGTGCATAATAAATGGAAAGTCACCTAGTGGTGCAGTTGGGAAGTAACTTGCCTAGGGAGCAAGAGGTTGATTGCTGGTTTGAATCCCCGCTAGTATGGTTCCCAGACTGTGGGAAACAACTATACTGGGCACCAGCGACATAGGAAGATACTGAAAGGCATCATCTCATACTGTGCGGGAGATGGCAACAGTAGACCCCTCCTGTATTCTACCAAAGAAAACCACAGGGCTCTGTGGTCACCAGGAGTTGATACCAACTTGACGGCGCAACATTATAATAAATGGACCAGTCTGGACACCGTGAGATGCCAATATTAGGATACCCCAAACAAGTGACACAGAATGAAGGCTTCTAAAACAAATAATATTAAAAACAGAGGCACAATGCAAAAGGTGGTACTTGGCAACTTTGATATGGTCACAGTCACAAAGGTAGCTCCCAAAGGCTAAATAGGGAGCGCAGGAGAGTGAGAGAATGAAGGTTCTAATAACCTTCCAGCTGGTGGACATTGGAATTCAGGGGTTAGCCCATGGAATGCTCTCACAGAGAATGAAACAGCTTCAGGGCCTCTCTAGGGTTCCACTTGGGAGTCTAGAGGCTCTCAAGCAGTCAGGCACAAGGATGATCCTATAGCAAGTCCACAGAGAGATTGTCCCAAGGACTCTGCTTTCTAGGAGTGTATGCAACAGTCTTATGCAAGCTCCACACAGCAGGTCCATTCAAGGAATGCTCAAAGACAATGATTTCTGTTCAGTTGCAATTCTGGACCCAGCAGGGGTGGGGTTCTGCCGCCCAGTGATTCAATGTAGAGAGAAAATAATTTGAGTATAGAGCAGGTATTTGGGCAGGTAGACTCTGAGACAGTGGCAGGCAGCTTCTGCCACCAAACCACTGGAGATGCAGATTCCGATGGCATCAACTCCTAGCACACCAGCAACCTATTGAACACTAGGGGCATTAAGGGTAGAGATAGCCAGTAAAGGCATTCCCCCTCTGACCATTCTTTCTCTACTCTGATTCCCGTTTGTTAGTCTCAGGTTTCATTCTCTCACCTAGAGAAACGTCCATCTTCTCCCCTTCCCCACTTCCAATATGTAGCAAGCAATGAAACATGACAGATCTTGAGGTGGTTCCCATGATCAGTGGGAGCTGCCTGGGGAGGGTTTGCGGGGAGTTCAGGCTTAGCCCACTCTCCCCACAGGCGAGCATTCAGTCTTATCCAGGCGGCCACAGCGGCTGCCCACACAAATGCCAGCTCCGCCATGGAGCTGGCGGGGGCTGGGGAGTTCGGGGCCCCCGCAGCCCCCATTAGCTCCAGCATGCCCTGTGTGAGCGCGCAGGGCATGCTGGAGAGACCCCCTCCCTGTCGGAGGTCTACTCGTGAGTTGCCGTGGTGCAGAGCTGTGGTGCCGCAACTCACGGTTGCAAAAACTGGGTTTGCGGAGCGCTCACTCCACAAACCCGGTTTAAGCACTGAGCTACTTAAGCAGGTGACCTGCTTAAGAACCACCGGGCTCACAGCCAAGCCTGGTGGTTCTCACAATGGTAGAAAATCGGGCTAGCGGAGGCTAGCCCGATTTTCTACCATCATGTGAATAGCCTCCTTATCTATCTTCCTGATGGAGTTCCTAAATAAACTGCTTTATTTGGAACTTTAACTCCATGTCTCCAGACAATATTAATTAGCAGTGCTAATTTTCTGTGCACTTCCACTGTTGCTGGGGTAGAAAAAGAAATCGCTTCTCCTGAGCTCTTCAACACAAAGTTGCACAAGAGCAGCAGCAAAGATGCTTCCCCAAAATCTCCAATACATGGGTCTGGGGTTCAGGTCCTTTTATAGGGCTCTGCCCTTTGCAAAGTTCCAAAGGCAGAAAAACTATGAGGCTCTCCACATGAGCAGTTTGGACAGCCTGCAGGGGGTTTGCGAGGAGAGTGAGCTTGACCCGCTCTCCTCACACACGAGCAGGCAGCTTGCCCTGGGCAGCCAGATTGGCTGCCCACATGATTACCGGCTTCATCACAGAGCCGGTTGGGGTGGTGGGGATCGGGGGCCTCCTGGCTTCCCAGAAGTCCCAGAATGCCCTGTGTGAGTGCGTGGGGCATTCTACGGAGCCCCCCAATGCCAGGAGGCTTGTTGTAGCTGTCTGGGCAGGGGTCTACTTGTGAGTCACCACAGTGTGACCAAAAAACCCCACGGTTAGTGGAGCACACACTCCGCTAACCTCGTTTAATGGGGGGTGGCATTTAAGAGGTCTGGCTGCCAGGAGCTGCATGGCTCCCATTGCAGCACATAAGCAGCAGAAACTGGGCTGGACTCCCTTAGCCCTGTTTCTCTTGCTTGTGAGAATAGCATCTTTAGGTTACAAGGCTGACAAGCGGACCACATTTGAGGAGAGTGTGGGTGCGGCAGTGGCTGCTCAAAGAAAGTGCAGAACAAAATGGCTCTGTTGATTCCATCCTGGAGTACTCTGAGAGCTTAAAGGCTCTCCAACCACAAATCTTTTGCTGTGTGTCAAGAATTCTGGTTTAATTAAGTATGCATAGGATTCAGGAGGGGTGTGTCACGTTTGCTAGACCGCTTTTGCACCAGTTCTGATTCTGCACTACACCAGCAGAGGCCAACTTCCTCTTGGCATCAAGTGCCTCTCTATGTTCTGTTTCCATCACTTTTTGTAGAAAGCTAGTTTCCCAGAGTGGGCGGGGGGAGAAGCTGTTTGCTAACAATATGAAAATACTAAACCATGGTTTAGTGTTACATGCACAAAGTATGCATAGTCATGGACTATTCTCCCTTCTTCTCCATATTGATTCCATATTGTTCACCACCTAGAGACAGTTGTTTGAGATGGTATATAAATGTTTATTTATGATTATGATTATGTTTTTCAACTAAATAAATGCAAGAGGGAGACTGAAAATTTCTAGTTTAGAATAAACTAGTTTCCTGTTACGTCTAACCAAAGTTTATTCACAAACCAGGATCTGAAAGAAAACTTTGACTAGAATAAATCACTATTTCCCAAGTTCAGAAATAATGGGCAACTCCCCTCGCCCCCGCCATTAAAGTGGAAGTTTTCAATCCTCTACCCTTGTGGACAAAGGAGGAAAGAGGGAGAATACAAACTCAAGGCCCACCTCTCCTTGCCTCTGCTTGTACATGTTACATTTTACTGTGGTTTAGCATTATATCTGCATGTGGCCAGAATCTCTGAATGCTAAAATCTGCCACTGAAAAGTGCCTTTAGCTCCTCTGTTGTTCCACTAGTGTTTGTGCTTGTTCACATTTTCCATCTCCTGTGACTTGACTTTGCCCCAAAGCCAGCCAACAGAGGCAGAGCAAAGGAATGGAAGATTCACTGGGTTGGGAGGCATAAGTTCTTTTCAGAAAACAAATCCAGGGTGGGTGAATATGTGAGCAAGTGGGATTATGGTGACATTTGCATCGAGTCTTGTATTTGCATACATGCTTTTCTAGGGAACCTGGCACATGGAGCGAGCCCAATGCAAGTAGGCTCCAGGCTGATATTCAACTGATTATGATTAGGTTGGGGGCAGAGTCTGCCTTCGTGATCCTGGTCCCCACCCCATGCACATTCCCTCATCCTCAAGATGTCATCTGAATAGGGTGGCAGAGGCTGCAGATACCCTCAGTTTCTTGGAGCTCTTCATGGGACAAGCAGCTCTTCATGGGACATGGCAAAGACCAAGTACCTCTGTATTTGGATCTGCACTTCCGAGATCCAGCTATTCTATTAAATAAAAACATTTCCAAATTTCTGCTTCCTGTATAAGTGATTGCAGTGTGTGCTGACATCATAGAGCCTGAGAGCACATTTTAAATAGGGGGAAGTTCCCCTGCAGTGCACTACTTTCCCCCATAAATGAAAATTACTACAAAGGTAGATGTGTGGCAATATGTGACAGTCAAGGCAGACTAGATTATACAACATTTAATGCTTAGTGTAATTTCATAAACAGATGGAGATAATTGCACACCAAATGTTATCAGATCATAAAGCTTTGTTTGAGTGCTTGGGTACTGTACATCTATGGGTGGCATATCTCTCTGTGCTCTATTGAAATTAATGAACCAGCTTCCCATATCACATTAACATGAAGAAAGAAGCACAATTGAATAGCTTGCATTAATGGGAGACATTAATGGCCCATAGGATTTTAATATGAATGCTATAACATAAGACCATTGATTACTCTCCTGATAACGGCAGCATTCAAGTCCCAGAGACGTTCTGCACCTGTTGGCCTCGAGACAATGAAAGCCCTGAGTAAGTTAGACTGGATGACAAAACAGAAGCACTAAAGTGTGTGCAAACTGGCCTGAATTGGTGTCTGTGTCTGCTCAGCAGCAGGATGAATCCTTGACTTTGGAGGGGAAGCCTGCCTGTATTAGAGTTGCATGAGCAACGGGAATCTTCAACGTTATGTTTATTTGCTGCATTCCAGACAGATGATGAATAAAACAGAATTATGGTGAAGTTCGAGACAATAAGTCCATAGTGCAAGGAGGCTGGCAGTGGCATTACATAATTAAGGCTGCTCTCCTAAACTCATGTATTCGGGAGCTCACTGGGACTTACTTCTAAATAAATATGTTCAGGACGGTCCTGTAAAATACAGGATAAATGGGTGATAAAAAATTGAATTAGTTCCTCTGTGTAAGTGCATGGCAGCTGTTCAGCTTAGCATGTAGTAGTCTAGTGTGCAGTTTAGTGCTATACACAGAATCCTTTGCATTTCATTAAAAACTGCAAGTTTTAATGATTAAGATTGTGTGAAAAAGTTAAAATTGCATCTCCAGTGTGGCTGCTAAAAAGGAATCAGAATGGGCCTTGTGCAGGTCTTCCTTTGGGCAGAATTCTCTTCTCTAGGACCATTCATTGCTCTATTCTTCCTTGTTGCTTCTGGGCAGCTTCTTCTTCTTTGTTATTCATACAGTGCAATCTGTGTGCATGGTGCTTTTCTGTCACTGCATTGGAATTCTTCCTCTGGCCACATAGTAGCCCACTTGTCTTGCCTGTCAATCAAAATTTAGAATTCTGGGGGAAATTAACTTGTTCTGCGGCTGAAATAAATTAAGAAAATTGAATGTATGAATGCTTACCTGAGTTGCATGACTGCAGATACAGAATATGTGTTCTCTGACTTCAACAGCTTCCCTCTATCCTATCTGATTTAATGCACTTTTCTGGCAAGAAAGGAGGTGCCCAGGCTAGGGGAAAACATAACATTAGCTCCCATAGAGACCAGCACTGGCCTGTGGAGACGGTTGGGGCAGTCCCTCCCCGATCCTTCCAGGAGAAATGAAAGACCAGTGTGCCCTGAGAGGCAGGCCAGAAAGGAGGCGCCCAGGCCAGGGAGATCTTGACCTCAGCTCCCGAAAAGACCAACAGCCTAAGACGACAATGCTTTTAATCTTACATAATTTCTTTGTTCCTTAATATTGTAAACTGCTTTGGGTGCCTTTATCAAGGCAGAAAGGCGGTATAAAAATGAAACAAATAAATAATAAATATTACATAACTATTTTGCAGGACAGAAAAGGCTGAACTCAAGATGTTGGATAACACTGGTGTCCACGCTTTAACATACTGTTCAGTGAAAGGGCATTTGCTCCACCAGGGGTGACATAAGAAAGGGTGAAGTGGCCCCAGTGACAAAAAGTGGAGTAGGTTCCACCCTCTGGTGACCCTCCTCCTCCTCCTCCAATGTCTTTGCTGCAGAAGAACTGTTAGGACATGCTGAAGAACAAGCCATTTTTGGCACATCCCAGAGCATGATCTAAAGGGATATGATATAGTCACCTTGCTGAAGCTAAGTAGGTCTTGGTGTGGTCAGTGCATCTCCAGATAAGGCTGGGAAAGATTTCAGCTTGAAGAAGCTACTGCCAGTCAGTAGACTTGTTCACATGACTCTAAACAGAGTGTGAGGAGCCCAGCCAGCATAGGAGAGCCATGCATGCTCCCTCTCCATGGGAAAGCAACTCAAAAAGCAAGGGAAGAGGAGGAGAGGGTGATCATGTGGGAGGAGGGAGCTGGGTAGGACTTGCATGCTCTACCCACATTCTTTCCCCCAGGATTTTACCAAGGCTGGAAGAAAAGCCATCTTACCCAGCTCCGACATGGGAGCTGGGAACCAAACAGTCCCCACATCAGATTTCACCTCCATCATAAGCTCTATACCTATGGCAAGCTACTCCATCTCAGCCTCAGTCCCTGTCTGCCATATGGAGAGACTCTGAGGTTTCATGCAGATTTCTAAGGTCATGTGTGTGGGGCACCTTGAATGCTCTAAATGGTATGTACCATGCATTAATTAGCTACTTAGGATAGCAATACAAATTATAAATGGGAGCTATGCAAGGCCTTTCTGCAGCTCCCTTCATTTGAACAAAACGTGCATAGAAGGTCTTCCTGGAGGATTGTGCCCATTGAGATTAGTAGATGCAGCTCTTTGTTCCTCTCCTTCCAGGAACGTAATTCTTTTGAATACTTTAGAAGTGCATTTTTGATGCCCAAATTAAGTAAACATTAGCTGTGCTCACTGTGCTTCCTCTTGTTTCAGTGCATTCTTCCCTTATGCCATGGGTTGCTTGTTGACTTTTATTTTGCTCATTTTTTGTATGGCTTTAGTTGTCTTTCCTCCTTTGTCCTGGTTTGCTGCGTGTCGCCTTGCCATTTGCCATCTTCCACTGTTCGCTTTAGTTGACAATGTGACCTTCCTGCATTGTTTCATTGTATGCTTTCATTCTGCATGTTCACTCATTGACATTTTCACTCCATTCATCTTCATTCTCTGCATGATAGGGCAGCATTCATAGTTTTCACTCTGTCTTCTCTTCGTTCCCAAATACTCAGCTGCAGTAGTCTTTTCTCCATTCATTCTTTGCCACTTGGCTAACTAGATTGCCCTCTACTGACAGTGGAATTGCAGTATAATATGATGGTGTTTGTTTAATAAATAGTAGCATTTCTTTACTAAGTTTGAAAAGATTTATTCATTTTGAAAGTAGGGATGTCTACCAAATCATTTGGCACGTCCTGTAGGGATGAGCCCCTGGTGGCGCAGTGGTAAAACTGCCGCCCTGTAACCAGAAGGTTACAAGTTCGATCCTGACCAGGGGCCCAAGGTTGACTCAGCCTTCCATCCTTCTGAGGTCGGTAAAATGAGTACCCAGAATGTTGGGGGCAATATGCTAAATCATTGTAAACCGCTTAGAGAGCTCCAGCTATAGAGCGGTATATAAATGTAAGTGCTATTGCTATTGCTATTGCTATGTGCTGAATTGTTTCGGAGCAACCTGCTGAATTGTTTCGGCAGGGCAGGGAGTGGGATCTTTAAACATGAGAAAAGCAGGTCCTTTCCTGCTCCTCTGCTGCCCCACCACATTTCCTGCAGTGCCACCGCGCCCCTCAGAAGTCTGTGTGCGACTGCTGCACTTCACCCTACACACGGCGGTGGGATGCACATGGCCACCGAGCATGCACGGCGGTCATGTGCGTGATCAGTATGGTGTTGGTGTTTTATGCACATGGCTGCCGCAGGCTGTGCAGGCTGCTAGGTGAAGGCTGCTGGGTGCAGCTCAGCAGCCACATATGTGCTTCTGAGTGGCGCAGTGCAGCAGCAGGAAATGTGGTGGGGAGGTGGAGGAGCAGGTAAGGACCTGCATTTCTTGTGCATAAAGGTCCCACCCTCTGCCCTGCTGAAATGCTTCATGCACATCCCTATTTGAAATCAGGGGAAACAGCTAGTCCAAATGCAGTCCATGCCCCCCCCCCCGCAAAGTCCTAAAGCCCCTATTTCCCCCATGAAAAATCATGGGGGAAAATGTTTTTAGTTAAAATGAGTCACAAAATGGCTCCTCATCATAAAATGGCAGCCGGAAATGACCTCTGAAATGACCTCTGAGGTCATTTCTGGCTATCCCAAAATCGTGGATATTGTTTTGACCCTTTGGTATTTGCAGATAATGAGGTGGGGTAACAACTGATGGATCACGGATATGTTAAACCCCAGTTAGTAGAACTGTGTATGGTGAGGTCCACCCACAAACAAACCAACACACACACACACACACACACACACACACACACACACACACACTACCTTGCCTTTATTTCATCTGAAGATAAGAAACACTGAAGAAAACTGAAAGTTCTGTGTTTGGTGTTAGATTTGTGATGGCTCATTCACACACAAGAATCATCACTGATTTTGCTGCCATCAGCTAATGAACATCCATGTGTTAACCAGCTCTAAGACTAGTAAATCTAGTATGAGCAAGGATCTGGGTGATGCAGGATTTACAGTATCAATCCATATAATAGAACATTGTGTAAACTCTACTGTCACCCTTTCACTCACTCACTCGTAGTTCATCTTGAACAGACTCTATTGTCACCCTCTCATACACTCACTCCCAGTTGACTGTGAATAGAGGGGATAACCCTGAAATACAATATTGGAAGAACATGAATAGGCAAACATGTCTTTCTTCATTTATTCCACTGTGACTGAAAGCAAGTTCTAGCCCAAGAAAGTGTACTGATTTTCCCATCAAATTACTCAATATTCACATGAATTCTTTTATAGTAAAATAAATAACTATTGATATAAAAAAAATCAATAGTTCCCTTCTTCTAAAATAATCCTTAAACAAATCCAGCCTCTCTTTCATCATTCCATGTATTACAGCTGGCAGTATTTGTCAAACACCATTACATTTGGTGTGGTAACATTTTAGTGTGGGAGTTAGTTATGACAGCTCTCTGTTTAAGAGAATATTTTTGCTGCAGTGCGGTGTTTGTTATGAGTATATGGTTAATCTAATCAGCTGCTGGAGAGCTATGCTTGTGTTTTCATGTATCTGGAATGTAATGACCTTGTTGTGTGCCACTTAGTGATGTACCCTTTCCAGGTAGGACTGCCAGATTAAAACTTCAAAATAAGGGATGGGGAAAAGTGGCAACACTTATTCTGGGCAGTTTAATAAAACCATTATGATCTCCCCACAAAAAGACCAATCCTTAATCAGTACCCTATATATTAAGGGACATTTAGTACTACCAAAAAAATAGTGATGCCACCTAGGGTTGCCAGCTCTCTTGAGGCTCCGACCCTATGAGGGGGCAGAGCCTGGGAACTAGAGGCTGAGCCTAATTAAGTAGGAGCAGAGGTCCCAACTCCCAGCCCACAAACCTCTTGGCTACCAGTAGCAGCTGGCTGGCAAATGCCTGGAGAGTGGTCCCAGTAAGAAGGCCCGGATTGTCTTCAAGGGCGGGAAGCATTTTAAGGCTTCTTCTCCTGTAGTGTGCAGCTTTTTCTCCATGATTTTGATAAAGGGCTCACTGTGGCCAAACTGACTTTTTCTCATCAGTTGGTAATACTAGTACTATTGCAAATCTGTAGTGGCACTGAGAAACAAGATATAATTTATAGTTTATAGACTGAAATACAGGATTGGCCCACCCTATACATCCAAATATAGTACTTGAATATTCTCTATCTCCAAATACAGGATTGGACCATTCACAACATAAACTTTAGGAATGCAAACAGCAATCTAAAGTTAAGTTCCATATCCTCAAGGACACAGAACCATCTGCACATGAATTGAATCTGTGCATCAGTGCATCAGGGTTCAGGCTCTACCTTCAATCCTTGCCACCTGTCTCTTCTTCCTCCTGGCTCTCTTCAGTCCTTCATGGGGCTCTCTTCCCTTGTTCCTTCAGAAAAGAAGCAACCTTATTTGTGGAAGGGAAATTATTCTTTCGGTTCTTTCTAGAATGCAGCTGGGAATGCAAAGTAGAAGTGCTTGGGCTGGTAATGGTTCAACACAGAGAGCTGTAGAAGTGCTCACAAAAATGGAGCAGTACTGGAGCCTTGTGCAAATGGAATGGATGTGTAACCTGCTAGAAATAACTTGATTGTGAACGTGATGCAAATGAGGTAGTTCTAAATGTGGAATAGCAAATATCTATGTGCTCATCAGATAAAATTGGATAACCACAATTTTGGATGGTTAGGAGGCAATGGTAAACCCCTCCTGTGGGGTTTTACCGAAAGGGGGGTTTACCCCCTCCTGCGGGGGTTTATCAAAAGAAAGGACTCTGTGGGTGCCAGGAGTCAAAATCGACTTGACGGCACACTTTACCTTTATTTACTAAATTACTTGAAAAATATAGTAATAGAATAAAACACTGCTTCAGAGCATGCAAACCCTGAGACAGGAGCAGTGAATGAAACCTACCTAGGAGTCTGCAATGGAAAATAATTAACATCTACACATGATACAGGATCAGCTTTTCCTGGATTGTACATAATGCTTCAAATTGCAGCTGTAAAATTGTACATTTGATTGCTCCCCTATGAAAAGACTCAGTGCACATTAAAAAAACAACAACCAACACTAGTGTGCCAGAAGAAATGTTCTGGGTTAGCCGCCTTCTCTGCATGCTAATTTTCTATGTGCAAAGAGATAGTATCAGTTTTTGGTGAGGGTTTGTGTTTGTTTTTTGGTGGCGGGGGAGGGGAACATTCAGTCATGTGATTTCCCCCCCCTGGAGTCAAAGTAGTACAGTCCAGAAAGAACTGGACCACATAATTTTGTTGCACGTGCTGGTCAGCTGTTATTTTCTCTTGAAGGAAACTCAACTTTGTCCACTTCTAGAAATGTTGTCTGACTACATGAGCTGTAAAAGAATCTGGCAACTCTGTATTCCATGCAGCATCAGAATGAGAAGTCTGTTTCCTGATAGGAATATTTTGCCTGGCCATGATATCCCAGGATGGACCTATCCCAAAGGCTTAGATTCCATTCCAACAGCTCCCTTAGCACTGGAAAAGTTCATACCCAGACAATGTGGCTCAGTCCCATGTCTAATTGAAACTGTCCGAGATCAGTTGTTTACATTTCCTTTTGAATAAGGGAGCATGTGTCACAAGACATGTCTCCCCCCAACTCCCCGCCCCGAGCTGGAGAGAGAAAGAGAGAAAGAGGAAGAAGAAAACGTTAAGAGGAACAAATCTTTCAAGATGCTGACATTTAGCAGAATCGCTTTAGTTAGCAATGGTAGGATGCTAAAATGTTTGTCAAGATTGTGCATGGACATGGATTATATTTTCCATATTAATAACCATGCCCCCCCCCGCTTATTTTGAAAGGTACACCATGGAAGGAACACTCTTTTGTTGTTTTTAAAGCAGCTGTTTTAAATAACGGCTATTTCAAGGGTATGTGCTCAGGTCGTGACATCACATCCGTTCGGCTGCAGCTGCAGATGACAGTTCTGTGACACTGAAAAAACAGAGAAACTCACATGGGGAATCTTGAAAGAAACACATTCCTCCCATCACAGCATTAATAAAACAAAAATACATCGGAATTTTCAGAAATAGAAAACTTCCCAATTCTAGCTTTGGACTTTGTGCTATTAGAATTGAAAGATTTGTTTGATATTAGCATTTGCCTTTGAAAAGCACCACATAATTTCACCATCTGCTAGCGAGCAAAAAGAACCCCTTGTGTTGGAGATGGCTCTGTGGTAACAGATTTTTTTGGGTCCTATTTTTATATGCTTTCTTAAGCAATTTTCCTCTCAGCAGGCACAGGCCCTTTCTCCATTAAAATGAGTATTCCATTGTTAGCTTTCAAAAGTTCTATAAACACCAATAGCTGCATGTAAGAATACTGACAACCATCTATCATATAGGAACTTACCACAATATATATGTAACCACTTATCAAGCTGGTCATGTGGGTGGGTACAGATGACCATTATCTCAAACATTCTTTCACATATTTGTGTGGCAATATCCTCCTTACTATTCTACAGCAGAATACAGAAAACTAGGCTACTCTAGAGCAAGAGCACTCCTACCAAGTGATGAAGACAATTTCCCCACACTGGATCACAAATTCAGGGGTATACTACAATTCCCATCACCTGGCAGAATGTTACATTCAGCTGACTAATTAGTTACATATATACCATGGTTTGCTACCCTTGCTAACTGTATTTGCCCATTAAGACTGATAATTGGTATAAAATGTATTTCTGTTGGTATATTACTCACATGATGACTGCAAAAATGGACAGTAATTACTCTGGAGATTGCTGGAAGTGTAAGAGCCATGCGAGGACATTTTATCATATGTGGTGGACATGTAGCAAAGCCAAACAATTCTGGAAAAAAAATTCACCATAAGATGCAAGAAGTTTTAAACATACATTTCCTTATTCCCCAGAGGGTGTTGTGTGTTTTTTTTGGGGGGGGGGCCTAAATATGACTAAATCCTGTATTACTACCAAGTATACGGAGCTGTCTTTGTATATGATTACTGCAGCCAGGATCTTATATGCTGTTAATTGGAGACAACAAATAATCCCAACTGTAGATGAGTGGTTATTAAAGCTATGGGAATATGCCTCAATGACTAAGGTTACTGCTTACTTAGGGAATACTTCAGATGAAACATTTGTTTCAGTTTGGGAACCTTTCATAATTTACAATTTAGCACAAGGTCAACACCCTGATCCAAGATTTGGTTTTTTTTTCTAGAATAGATGGCCAATTAAAGTGTTATCTCTGCTTTTTTAACCATTATTGGCAAGGGTGGTTGTGTGTGTGTTTGGAGGGTTGAGAACAGAGGGCTGTTGAATTCCCGATTGATGTATGTAATTATGAGAAGTTCAAGAGATGTTAACTGTAAAGTTACTTTTATCTTTCTTCTTTTTCTATTTTCCTTTCCTATTTCTGTTATCTTGTTGGAAAAATAATAAAAAGATATTAATAATTTTAAAAAGACTGATATCAGGATGAGGTGCCTTCTTCTGTCATAGTATGACAGAAATAGAAGATGTTGCATCTGGTGATTCTCATCTGGCATGAAGCTGCAGAGGGCTAATTCATATGCTTGCCTCTTAAGAAGGTGCCACATGGAAAGAAGTCTCTCAGTGATTGTAGTGGCTGTTGGTGGGGGTGTGCTCATTTTTTTCTTTTGTGTTTCATTGTGTATTTATTAGCATCACATTCATTTCAAGTGTTATCCAATTGGTTTTTGTTATTCCAATTCATTTTTTGGTTCCCATTGATTTCAATGAGAGGTTTGGCTGCCTGTCAGCTGCCTGTAACTTCTCTGTCTTCTATCCAATGAGCATGAAATTTTCAAGCAGTCTACAACCCCCTGAAAGGAACAGACATGCCAACTTTCAGATAAAGAGCCCCATTTTTTTGGCAATTAAAAAAAGGTGCATCAGTTTAACTGTTCTTTCTTCTCCCTCCTCCCTACAACCTTTCGGTGACCCGTACATAGTGTACACAGACTGTTCCAAGCCTCCTGTAAAAATGAATGAAAATGGAATAAAACGTGAATAGATTTTCTTTTGAAACCCATTTGTTTTAATTTCCATTTGTTTCCATTACAAAGGAATAAAATGAATGGAACTTATTTGTTCCATTCCATTTTTAAAACAAATGCACACCCTTAGCTATCAGTTCCCAAAATGGTTACAAGCAGCCACAGTCAAATGTACCCTTTTGTGACCTCTCCTTGTCCCTTACTCCAGGGAAGGGGAGAGTCACTGCTACTGTTGTACTCCATGGCAGCACATCATCAGATCTTACTGTGTTTTTGCCAGAAGGAACAAAAAAATCCTTGTCCTGGCTCTTTTCTTTCTGGCATTGGCTACTCTTGTCTGCAGTGGGGGGACAGGGGAAAGTAGCCAATGCCAGAAAGAACAAGGAAGGAAAAGAGCCAGCACAGACATTTCCTTTTTCACTCTGGCAAACAAAACTAAACCAAAGCAGTGAGGTGCTGCACTGCTCTGAGGAAGAGTGAATGGTAAAAATGGTTTCTTTCTTGCTCAGATTGTTCATTTCCCTGCCCATTTTCTTTCTCCCTGTGTGGAAGACAAACTGGCAATTTTGTCTTCCCGCATTAGAAGGTGGAACTGAGTTATAAATGCTATTGTGCATGGCAGTGAGAAAGATCCATAGTGGGGAAAGTGTGGAGCCACATTCTGCTTGGTAGTTCTATAGCCCCCATAGCATTACAGCCGCGGCCATCTGTGAACAGTCATATAGTAATGAAACTGACAAAATGTGGGAGGGGTGGGGAATATTCCATTTTTTGTCTTTAATTGTGACTCTCCCAAACACACATACAAATATAATCCAAATTTACTACACACAAGATGTGTGTGATTCATGAGTACTAGAGGAGAAAGCTTTCACTCTAACTCATTACTAATCCATCTAATGAGATATCATCGCATTTGACATTACATCATTGTTCACTGACTTATGCATTAAAATGTTAATGTGGACTGTAGGCACCAGCTGTTGTTCAGAACAAACCAGCCAGAAATGGAAGAGATCCTGGATCTTAGTTTGCCCTAATTAGTGGAGTTCTGGGAGGGGAAAAGGCAAAGGAATGAGAGAGATAATTAAAAGAAGAACCAACACTGATCTTTAAATTGTTCGGAGCCATGATTATATTCAACAGTCCCAAATGTTGGCAAATCTTATGCCTTCACTAGTGACATTCTGATATCCATAAATGTAAATTACTTTGACCAGTGCTGCTCTCTAGCTAAAACCTCAGATGCCAAAAACAATCCCTTATCACAATATTTGTTAGTCTCCTAGCTGCTGCATTGATTCACAGCTGTAAAACAAAGATTCTGGGAGAATTAAGTCAAATTCTCACTTCAAGGAATATCTTGCTCTGGCAAGGCAGTAAGAGAGGCCGAATCTATCTTCAATATGCAGATCTCTATTTCAAGGGGGATAAATTTTTCATCAAAACTCCTTTTGAAAAGTGGTAGAAAACTAATAACAATAAAGTGAAACTCCTTTTGAAAAGTCAATTTAAAAAGTCAATGTGAAAAGTCAATTTTATGTTGGAAATGATTGCTATCAGTTTAAACTATTGCTCTCCATTTAAATGATTGGTGCTCTTTCCCCTCCATAGTGTTCCAGGTTCTTTGGCAGCACTGCGATATCTCATGTTCTTGCAAGCATGCACTCTGAGAGTGCACTGTCTTTCAAGATGTGTTTATTCCCCCTTTAATGCTATTGAATGCATGCTCTAAACATGCATGAGCCTGCACAGATTTTCGATGTTGGGCAACAAAAGGCTGCAGCAATAGCTACTTCCAATTTATAAAACTTTTGAGAGAAGGAACTCAAAAAATAAAAATAAAAGAGCTCAGGTTTTTTTAATTAACTCCTGTGGATTAAGACAGATTATACATATGATAGTACTTGATTACAAAAAGTGACCGTTATCCATGTTCAGATTAGACTGCAATATGGCCAAATTCAGACATCACACAGAACCTGAGGTAAAACCACTTCAAGTTGGCCCCAGGTGATAGGTGAATCATTAGAACCGAAGTTGCAGGACCCAATTGCAGTTCCAATTCCTCTGCCTAATGGGCAGATCCTGAAAAGTGATGCAGTCTGGATAACCGAATCCGGTTCACATATGCTGGGCTGTACCATCCGGGACTCGCAAATACTGGATGAACCCTCTGTTGGAAGTAAAGTACACTTAGCAAACCAAGAGTCCAGAGGCTGAAGAGCGTCATCTGGTTTGTGCAAGCTGCCCAAATTAGAGTTAAGGGTAGGAAGTTTCTCATACTCTTAAACTCAATTGGCTGTTGTGGCTTTACTTCCTGGGTTGGAGGAAAACCACACAGCCAGTTCAGCCGCATTTGCAGTCTCTCAGACTACAGATCATGATTGTGTGGGAATGCACAGGGAGACTCAGAAGGAAACTGTGGGGTACATCTGAATCCGCCTTATTTGTTATATGTGGTACTGAATGTGAATACCTGTGGAAAACCAAAGTTAGCCCAAAATACAGCTGCTATATACTGTAGTAACTGGTCAAATGGAATGTATATTAGGGATGTGCACAAAACCAGCTTGGCCTGTTTGGTCTGAATTAGAACCAGCTTTGAGCCCGGGTGGATAGGTCCAGTTTTGCTCAAAAACCACCTCTCTGGGTTTGGTTCAAACTCAAACCCAATTTAAATTGGTTCTAAAAGGATATATCTATATCTATCTATCTATCTATAGTATAATGGGGACTTGAACTGGCCCATTATTCCCTATGCATAGCACCTCCCCAGGAATTTTTTGGTTTCTAGCCTCTTAACAGTGTGTCTCTTTATGAGTAGATGTGTGTGTGTATGAGAAAAGTTCTTCATAGGGGTTCACTGAGAGAACTCATACAGCAGGAAGTCCAAACACAAATTGGATTCAACTCTGCCAGGCAGACTCTCGCCAGCAAAGCAGCCAGAAGCTCTCAGCTCAAGCCAAGGAAGATTGAAGCAAGAGTGATTTTACTAGGCCAGAGGCTTGCCTTTAAATAGGATTTGAAACTCCCTCTTTTTGGAGACCCCACCTTTGCCCTCTCCCCTGGCCAATAAGATGACAGTTCTCAAGGACTGGCATCACTGCAGAGCCTTCCAGAGAGCCAGACCCATCTGGCCAATCAGGGAAGCATGAACTCAGCAAATGATATCAAGCAAAACGTCACACAAAATTGAGGATAGGACCTAAAATGGACTCTTGAGCCTTTTGACCAGTTTGTACTGGTTTGAATCAAACCATGCTCAATTAGTTCAAACTTGGACCAGCACTGCCAATACAATGCCCAGTTTGGTTTGAGTTCGAACCTTTGAACCAAACCAGTTCAAACTCGAACCTGTTTGCACACCCCTAATGTCTATCACCAGTCCCTAAACAACTGCACTAACTGCCGGTTTGTTTCTGGACACAATTCAACGTGTTGGTATTTACATTTAAATCCCTAAATGACATATATGAAAGCCTGCCTTTTTGCAAATGAGCCCACCTGAATACTAAGATAATCATCAGAAGCTCTTTTCTAGGTCCACCAAAGAAAGTTGGTCTTTTAAGCTGTGGTGCTCCACATATGAAAGGCCATCCTCAGGGAGGCTTGCTTAGCACAGAATTTGATGACTTGTCAGCACCAAGTGAAAACCTTTTTATTTGCCCAGGTCTTTCAACATGAAACGTAAGCTGATTATATTGTTGCTGAGGATGTTGTTATTCATTTGGCTGGTTGTTCTATCAATTGTCTTATTGCTTCTGTTGTTTTAATATGTTTGTAAATTAGATATATATTTTAATTCAATTTTGTTTGAGTTTTATTGTATTATGTTTCTAATTATTGTTGTGAGCAGTCCTGGCAGTTGCTAAACTGAAGGGCAGCACACAAATGGCTTAAATAAATCCATTATGCAAATGTCATATACATGGTTTACCAAAATCTCTTGGGCATACACAAAAAGAATCCCTCCTCAGCAGAATATTGAAGACAAGAATCATTCAAATGAGCACACCCACATAATGCTTGGGAAAATTTAAGGCAGAATTATGTTCATAACCACTAGCTCTGCTCATCCTCTTGTTTCAGAATGGAGGGACTTACTTCCTTTCAGATAATAAACTGAACCTTCACAAAGGAGCAGATTTGCATAAGCTTTTGGTTCTGTTTTCAATGCTTCCAAAAGCAACCCACGTCTTAACGGTGACTCGAATTGGGTTTCTCGGTGAATCACTTATAAAGGAAATTCAGCTTTTGAAGTAATGACTCGAAGCCTCCTACTTCATTTTTGTGTGTGTTTTCTTTTCAGAAGTTTATCATATGTATTTTTCTTTTGCTTTACTGAAAGGAGCCAATACTCTGTATTTCATTTTGTGACCAATAGTACTGTTACTGTTATGGCATGTAACATGGAACAGATTTCTAGTTACGTCTGCATGATGAATTTAAAATGTTGCAGCATTATTCCTGCATAGTCAGGATGTGGGTACAAAGAGGAAATGTGGAGGATGAAACTGAGTTTGCGTCTGAATGAGTCTATATTGTCAGTACTGTACTAAATATTATCCACCCAGCGGGGGTGGGGGAACAGTGTTAGACAACACAGCTTCATTTGCTGCTCTGAATCGTACAAACAACAACATTTGAAGTTACAAGATGATTTATTTGTTCATCCAGGAAGAACCCTTTTAAAACAATGGGCTGGGTCAGATGATACATTTGCCTGACCAGACCACCTAATAGGATAAAGACATGGATGCACATCATATATGCAGCATGAGGATGGTTCTTCTGAACTGCTCCTCTACACATGGTCCAAATATGACCTTAAAGCAGGGGTGGGCAAATGTGGCCCTTCAGCTCTCCCCAGTAAAATATGGCTGGGAATGATGGACAACGGCGGCATCAGCTCCAACAACACATGGAGGCCCAAGTTTGCCCACCTCTGCCTTAAAGCCATATTTGGATCACATATCAACAGGCAGTCTGATGAACTGCACAAACAGACACACAGACACATTCATGTCTTTATCAGATAGTGTGGGCTGGTTAGGCAAAGAATAATCCAAACCGACCCAAAACTTCAGACCAAAGCCTAATCATATGTAATTGCCAGTACATCGTAACTGTTAGATACTGCTCATAATGACACTCTTGTAGGCTAATGAGTGTTTAGTCTCTGGATTAATGTGTTCAAACATTGTGTGAGGTCTCAGAGTACATTTATATCATCTTCCATACAACATGCTACTTCCTGTCAGACAATGACAGAGGTCAAAAGGCTAACTTTTACGTTTGCTTCCAAGAATGAGTAGTGCAGTACGTGGTACTGCAGGCAGTGAGAAAGCAGGAAATAAAATAATGAGCAGTAGTAAGGGGAGAGGGGAAGAGGCCATTTACATTGGATCATTTCACTCTTAGGGCAGCTTATACATAAGCATTTTGGCAGTATGTGGGAGTCACCATTGAGTGCCCAGCCAAACAGCACTCAGGGGGAGGCATAATTCAGTAGAATTTGTGCTTCCACATGGGGGCTACACACATAATCAGCATTATTTGCATAGTTGCAGCAGTCCTTGTTCAGGCCACTGCACTGATACAAATTGCAGTGTCTATGTGCTTAGCCATCACATTGAGATGTGGGTTCTCACAAATGGTACCTTCTATACAAGTGCTGACAACCTTGGAGGCTGACAGTAGCTCTATATGCTCCAAATACATTTGTGTAGAGGTTGCCATAAACATGAACCATCTTCAGGCCATTGAAAACAATAAAGGGACCCTCTGTGCTCCAACCATTATACCAGCTAATTAATACTCTCAATTTCCTCATAAATCATAGGGCTGCTTGCCATCAAAACCACAGAAAAAGGCCCCTAGCAGCATTCCAATTAACAGCCTGAGTCATGAGTTAATTCCAAACCTCAACTGGGTGATCAGCAGCGTAGCTTTCTATGTCTACGGGCAAATTTCCCCAGAGTGTTTTGGATATCATGAGTTTCCAGGGGCAGACTATATGGGAGTATAGTTCCAGTTCTTCATGCTATGTCAACTACAGTAGGAGCTGTCACACAAATAATGGAGATTGTCAGAGGAACGTCTGATCTGTGTTTGCCTCTGGTCCTTGTCTCAAGTTCTCTAGCTGCAGAATCTAGGAATAATCACACCTTTATGTTGAACTGTGTTTTGTGTGGCTGGGGAATATTGTAGCTCAACCCAAATCACTTGTTTGAATCAAAAAGTCATCTCTAGGAGGGAGAATGCCCTTGGTTTCTTGGCTTATCTGAGTGTCCGTTCATTAGGAGGGGGGAAATACGTTCCAATCTCCATGCTCCAAAGCTTTGTCTATTCTAGTGCTCTCTGTGCATGTTCTTGGGCTGTGACTCTCTTACTCCATTTTTATTTGCACTAATGACCTGGGGGCACTTAAGAAAAACCTGGCCGGAATGACTATTTTCCTTTCTTTGAATCAGAGGAATGCACTCAGGCAGAGGCTTCCCTGTTATTAGCAAAAGTAGTACAACAATTGCAGACAGCCAAGATTTAGTCGGGGGGTGCACTGGGGTGCAATGGAATAGGTGGGCATGGCAGCAAAGGAGACAGGTGAGGCACCAGAGGCAATGAGGAAATATTGCCCTACTGCTGGCACTCCGATAATCTGTTGCTTGAGTGGACTGCCTCACTTTGTCTAATGGAAGGACTGCCCCAATAGATGTGCTACTTTATGTATAGTGTTTTATGAAATGAGGACATAGTAAGTTTTTTACATTTTTTGCCAGAGGTTTCAGGTATAACTGGACCATTGTTGATATGTTATTGTTAAGACGGGATTAATTTTTGATAGAGATGCCTTTGAATTTTAGAACACAGGGACATAAGAACCCTGCTGGATCAGCCAAAGCTCCATCTGGTCCAACATCCTGTTTTACCCACTGGCCAACTATTTGCCTGTGGGAAGTCCAGAAGTGAGACATGCAGGCAAATAGCCTTCTCCTGCAATTGCTTCCCAGCATCTTAAAAGTAAAACTTTGAGATGAATTTGATAATTCCTTGTTGGAAGAAACATATGAAGAATTTGAGGGAAACCAAAAGATTGCAAACTTTCTCAGGGGAACTGTGCACATCCCTAAGTGTGTGTGTGTGTGTGTGTGTGTGTGTGTGTGTGATAAGGTTGCTTGAGTGTCACTGACTGACTGACTCTCCCACTCACTCACTGATATGAAACTCCCAGACCAAACCACAAATGATAGAAACATGTAGTTTTCACAGATGATCTTGTTTCGACTGAAAAAAATCTGAAACTCCAGAAAAATTCATTAATGTCCCAGAGAATGTGGAGAATCTCTCCCAAGACCCCACTGACCTTGGGGAATGAGACCTCAAAGAGCTAGAAAAAGAATAGAGTCACAGTGAGATAAGATATTCATATGCTTGGAAACTACAAACCCTGACTGACTCACTGACAGCTTTCTCACGATCAGTGAGAAGGACTACTGGGCAGGTGGTGGGGAAGGATGCTGAAACTTACTTCCCCACAGACAACCGCTTCGCTGTTGTTGAGCACACAATGGAGCATCGCATGCCCAGACAATCCTCTGCTGTCCCAGGCAACATGGAGGGTGAGGGGCCGGGACACCTCATCCCGGCCCCTGGAACTCCCATAATGCACCATGTATGTGTGTGGTACATTGGGATGATCCCTCTGGCAAGCAGCCAGCTCAGGCAGATGATCAAGGGAATGGGGCTATGGGACCTCTCACTCCCTTAACCTCATTTAAAAGGCAGGCTCCAGACGTGGGTTCACCGCTGAGGTGCTTCTTGGAGTTCTGGGGCTACTGACAGTTCTTAGGACCAGCCAAGACTGGGCTAGGGATCAGGGCCGGACTGGGGGCACTGAGAGGGTGGTGGAATATATGTGGGGAGGGGGCAGGTTTTAAGCAGAATGGGGAATTAAGGGTGGGAGTTGAGGTGCAGGGGTGGGGCAGGGCACACCAGGTGGGGTGGGGTTCAGCAGGTGGGGTGGGGCAGGTGGGGCACACCGGGAATATGCCCTGTTGCCCTAAGGGCAGTCTGAGCCTACTTCTCACGACCAATCGGAAGGAGAGGAGGTGGGGCTCTCCGGACAGGGAGAGGGGGAAAGGGGAGCCGGGCAGCTGGCACAGGGAGAGCCCAGCGAGCGCAGGAGGGTGCACCAGGCGAGGGTGCACCAGGAAAATGCCTTGCTGCTCGGTGAGCCAGTCCGAGCCTGCTAGGGATGTGCACAAAACTGGTTTTTGTGATTCAGTTCTATTTAGAACCAAATTCAAACTGGTTCCACTGGTTAGATTAGAACTGACCCATGGTTTGGTTCAAATTATTAGAACTCCCTAGAACCAGTTCTAAAAAGTTCTCCATAGGAGATAATGGAAATAGGAAATATAGGAACATAGGAAGCTGCCATATACTGAGTAAGACCATGCGTCTATCTAGCTCAGTATTGTCTTCACAGACTGTCAGCCGCTTCTCCAAGGTTGCAGGCAGGAATCTCTCTCAGCCGTATCTTGGAGAAGCCAGGGAGGGAACTTGGAACCTTCTGCTCTTTCCAGAGTGGCTCCATCCCCTGAGGGGAATAGCTTACAGTGCTCACACTTCTAGTCTTCCTTTCATATGCAACCAGGATAGGCCCTGCTTAGCTAAGGGGGTAAGTCATGCTTGCTACCACAAGACCAGCTCTCCTCTCCAAAAGGGTCCGAACCGGGCCATTATTCCCTATAGGTAGCACCCAGGGGAGCCAAAGTGGGTTGTGTGGTAGGCCCCCCATGGGTGCCAACTACTACCAAAGCCCCAAAGCAATTGGTCAAGGGAGTGATTTTTTAATTTTAATTTATGATTTTTAAAAGATTTTGTAAGTTTTATTATTTCTCCCATAGAGAATAATGGGGATTAGATTCTTTGATGTCACATAGATGCTGCATAATAAATCCCTATGTAGAATCTATGTGTCATCAGATAATCCAACACTATTGACATAGATTCTACATGGGGATTCATTAGAAAAGGGGGTAAAAATTGGGGGGAAATGGGCCAGAGGCCTGAAGCCAGGCTAGCTGGCTGGGCAACAAGCAGGAGGGAGGATTAGGGCCTCACCATACACTCACTCACTCACTCACTCAACACTTTTTTTAAAAAAGCACACTACAGCTAGCCAGGAAAATACTTAAATATCATTAAAAATACAGAGAGAGGACTGGATGGGAAAGCAGGAGTCAGTCAAACCTCCACCTGGAGGCCACCAGTCCAGACTGCAAGGCAAGGCAACCAAAGCAGCAGCAGCACCAGTAGCTCCTCAGTCTCTCTCAGGCAGCAGGGAGAGCAGCAGCAGACACGAGCAGCAGAGACAGAAAGCGGTTCCCAGCCACAAGGAGATCTTTAAATATATTATATATAACCCTCCTTGGAGCACTCCTCCTTGTCCTCCTCCCTAGCCAGTGGGGTGACAGGTGTCCCTGCGTGACACACTTTCAAAGCCACTCAAAGGGCCAGACACATCTGGCCAATCAAGGGATCTGTAGCACAGCCAATGACTCCAAGTGGCACCACTGTTACAGAATGAACAACAGTCTCTTTTTCTTTCAAAATGGAGACTCTAGCCACTCAAGCCTGTTAGAACCACCTCTATTAGAACTTGACTTGGTCCAGTTTGACCTAGAACCCTAGAACCAAAATAATTTTTTTATTATTATTATTTCTTGTTTACACAATCAGACAGGTGTTATTGACTGGTTTGTTTTATCCAGACATCAAGTCCTTCCCAAGGACCTGGGATGCCAGAATTTTATTGTCAATTGTTATAGATATCGTCACAGAATATAGGCTGTTCCCAGTAAAGCAGCTTTTTGTAATTGGCTGATGGTGATTTCTGTGGCCCCTATGGTGTTGAGGTGCTCTTCAAGGTCTTTTGGTACTGCACCCAGGGCGCCAGTTACCACTGAGATTATTTAGATCTTTTTCTGCCACAGCCTTTCAATTTCAATTTGTAGATCTTTGTATTTGGTGATTTTTTATATTTCTTTTTCTTCTGTTCTGCTATCCCCTGGGATTGCTATGTCGATTATTTTGAATTGTTTTTCTTTCTTCTCGACTACAGTTCTATCTGGTGTATTGTGTGGCAGATGTTTGTCTGTTTGTAGTCGGAAGTCCCATAATATTTTTACATCTTCATTTTCTTCAACTTTTTCAATTTTATGGTCCCACCAATGTTTGGCTACAGGTAGCTTGTCTTTTTTGCAGATGTTCCAGTGTATCATCCCTGCTACTTTGTCATGCCTTTGTTTGTAGTCTGTCTGTGCGATCTTTTTACAACAGCTGATTAGGTGGTCCACGGTTTCATCTGCTTCTTTACAAAGGCAGCACTTGCTGTTTGTGGTGGATTTTTCAACTTTTGCTCTTATTGCATTTGTTCTTAGTGCCTGTTCTTGTGCAGCCGGTATTAAACCCTCTGTTTCTTTCTTCGTTGCCATTCTTAAGCCATTGCCAGGTCTTGGTGATGTCTGATTTTCCACTTATATTGTGCAAATATTGACTCTTTTCTCCTCCTCTACTGTTTGATGGACTTGTAGCATTCCTCTTCCACCTGAGCTGCGAGGGAGGTATAGCCTATCGACATCACTGCGGGGGTGCAGATCATGACTGATGGTCATGATTTTCCTGGTCTTATGATCTAGCGTCTCTAGCTCTGCCTGGGTCCAGTCTATTATTCCTGCAGTGTATCTGATAACAGGTATAGCCCAGGTGTTTATGGCTTGTATGGTGTTCTCGCCATTGAGTTTGGACTTGAGGATTTTTCTAACTCTCCTGATGTATTCACTTCCATTTTTTCTTTTAACTTCAGTGTGTGCAATGTTATCAGCCTGGAGAATGCCCAAGTATTTGTAATGTTCTTTCTTTTCCAGGTTCTTGGTCTTGCTTCCATTGGGCAGTTCTATTCCTTCTGTTTTACTTATTTTCCCTCTGTTCATTATTAATGCAGCACACTTGTCTAGTCCAAACTCCATTGCTATATCGCTACTGAATATACGGACAGTGTTTAGAAGTGTTTCGATTTCTGACTGGGACTTTCCATACAACTTCAGATCGTCCATGTACAGCAGATGGTTGATTTTACTTGATGTTTTAGATGTTTGGTATCCGAGGCCTGTTTTGTTTAGTATTTGTGAAAGTGGGGTCATGGCGATTACAAACAACAGAGGGGATAGTGAGTCCCCTTGGAAAATGCCTCTTCTAATGCTAACCTGTCCAAGTGTCTCGCCATTGATTGTTAACTGTGTACTCCACATGCGCATTGCTTTTTTAATATATATCTGAATGTTTTTGCTGACACCAGTTGTTTCTAAACAGTTTAGTATCCATGTGTGAGGCAATGAATCGAAGGCTTTCTTGTAGTCAATCCATGCAACACTTAGATTGGTTTTTCTTCTCTTGCAATTTTCTAAAATCATTTTGTCAATCAGCAGCTGGTCTTTTGTGCCTCTGGTGTTCGGGCAATTTCCTTTCTGTTCAACTGGAAGCTGTTTGTTAGTTAATAAGTGTTGCATGATTTCATCTGCTATTATTCCAGTTAATAATTGGAACATGGTTGGCAGACAGGTTATCGGTCCATAATTACTTGGAACTGCACCTTTTGCTGGGTCTTTCATGATGAGATGAGTTTTCCCAGTTGTTAGCCATTGTTCAATATCACCTCCTTGCAAAATGTGATTGAACTGTTTTGATAGTTGTTTATGAAGGCTTGTTAGGTGTTTAAGCCAAAAGCCATGCAGTTCATCGTCGCCTGGCGCAGTCCAATTTTTAATTTTCTTTGCTCTTTCACTTATTAATTCTGGTGTTATTGTTAGATCTTGCATTTGTTGGTTACATTTTTCGACCTCTTTCATCCAGCCTACTTTTTTATGATAATCTATTGGATTGTCCCATAATTTCCCCCAGAATTGCACTGTTTCTTCTTTATTTGGTGTTTCTAGGTTTCTTGCAGTTTCTCCTTCTATGCTTTGGTAGAAACGTCTCTGATTCGACTGGAATTGGAGATTCTGCCTGTGTTGTGTAATTCTGGCTTCATATCTGCTAGTCTTCTTTGACACTGTTGTTATTTGCTGCTTTATTATTTCCAGGACTTCTCTAATTTTCCTTGAATCTAGGTGGTATTTTTGGATCAGATACTGTTTGGTGTTTTCATTCTTCAGCTTCTTGTCTTTCATATCTTTCAATTTACTAGCATCTGCTCTAAGCCTGGAGATTTTATTTTCTAATCTAATCTTCCATTTAGGTGATGTACTGCTTTCTTTTTTTACAGGACCACTGATCTTATATCCGAGCTCTTGTGTTGTTATTTTTGCTGCACTGTACATTAGTTGGTTTGTTTCTTGCAAATTATTGGTTGTTATTTCTTCAAGTGCAGCATTTATTTCTTTTAATGCCTGAGCAAGTTGTTTTTTGGCAACTGTTTTTAGAGCTGGAAGTCGAACCCTGGTGGTTGTTTGGTTCATGTGCTCAGTTATTTTTTGCTTTAGTTCTTGTTGCTTTTCTGTTAAACGGCATTTGGGTTTTTGAGGTGAAGGCAAAGGGGTGGTTGCCTGGTTTTGATTTTGAAACAGTTCAGTAACAGTGGCATCCTTGATTTCCAACACCTCCTCCACCTGCGCCTGAGCAACTTCTTCAATTGGTGGTAATTCTTCTTCCATATCTTGAGCCTGTGTTACTCTTTCCAGTTCTTCCAGCTCTACTCCTGTGAATACTTTATTTCTTATTATGTGTCTTCTCTGATCTGCTAGCCTTTGTTCTGTTCTTTCTGTATCTGGATGCTTCTCTTTCCAAATTTGGTACATTCTTTTTAAATAACCTCTTCTAGTTGGACTAGACTTGTAATAGCAGATCATTATTTCCTTGTTGGCATTTTTTGTTTATATTTTTTCAGTTAAGCGACGTTTCTTCCAGTAACTTTGCTGTCTTCAGCCCTGGTTGCTCAACTGAAGATCCTGAGTCCTGTTGCCCACTTGCCACCAGATGTCCAGGGACTATAGCACCTGGCGCGGTCCTTGTTGACCCGGGCGACGACCGATCTGGTATAGATTTATTAAAGTTATGTCTCACCATATTGTTGATGGGAGAGGCACTCTTTGTCTGGCTCCTCTGGTGAGACCTGTCCAGTATGGTTGGACCTCTGGCATAGCTCTCACCTTCCTCAGAGCACACAAGCCCCACAACCACGCCAGGGTAGTGCCTCACTGGGGGATCATGATGATGATGATGATGATTTTTACATTTATATCCCGCTCTTCCTCCAAGGAGCCCAGAGCGGTCTACTACATACTTTAATTTCTCTTTCACAACAACCCTGTGAAGTAGGCTAGGCTGAGAGAGAAGTGACTGGCCCTAAGTCACCCAGCTAGTTTTATGGCTGAATGGGGATTTGAACTCGGGTCTCCCCAGTCCTAGTCCAGCACTCTAACCACTGGTTAGAGTGGTTATTTAGAACTGGTTCACACATCCCTAGACTGGGCTTGGCTTTCTTAGTCTCGTCTTGGCTGTGTGTGAGAAGAGCCTCACTGCCTGCCATGAAACTCCCAGACCAAACCACAAAAGATAGAAGCATGCCGTTTTGCAGACTGGTTCCAGACTTTGGCCACACCACCATAAAAATCTAAAACAATGCAAAAATCCACTCTTCCATTTTGAAGAATCTTTCAATGCAAAAACCCCAAACCTCTTCCATTGTGAAGTATGGGGAATGAGTCATAGAGAACAAGACTAGCGTCACAGAGAGATAAACCATTCGTATGCTTGCAAACTCCAGGCCCCCTTTCTAGTCGTAGAGAGAGAGATAGGTGGAGGGGCGGGGAAGATGAGAGGTGATCTGTAAAGCAGCAAACAGGATCCCATACAGGTAATAGTTGGATCCCTGAAGGATGCTCTTAATCAATGAGAATAGTATAAATTTATTGCTGATTAACTGAACGGAAATATAATGGGCTTCTGTCTTCTGTTGCTCTGATGTTATAGGCAAGGAATAGTAGGTTCAGCAACAGGAATATTCAGCATTCTAGGATTGGCTGCTGCTAAGATGACAGGTGTTGTCCTCAAGGTTGAGATCTCCAGATAGATAGATAGATAGATAGATAATGAGGCTATTCATATAAGCATGCAAAACCGGGCCAAGGGAGCCCAGCCCAGTTTTGCACGCTCATGTGAACCACCGGGATCCCCCCCCCCCGATCCCGGTGGCTACATGGTAGAAAACCTGCTAAGTAGCCTCCCTCTAAAATGAGGTCAAGGGAGCGAGTGTTCCCTTAACCTCATTTTTTTGATCGTATATCTGGCACACTCGAGGGGATCTCAGTAATGCACCATGTACTTGAGTGGCACATTATTTGGGCTCCTGGGGTCAGGGCAACATGTGGTGACAAGTCCCGGCACCCCAACCCCCGGAGCTGCCAGGTGAGCCACAGGTGAGTCGCTACTCGTCTGGGCGGGCTATCCACCCGCTTGTCCAGGGACTCATCAGAGATCATCTGTGGGGAAGATAGGCTATACCCTCCTTCCCCGCAGACAGCCTACAAATGGATTTTTAAGAGGATTTATGGTGACTTACTCTTCAAACCCTGTTGAACTCCCTCGGACTTACTTCCATGTAAACAAGCATTAATAGCGCTGTTGTTCTGTCATCCTTTCCTACATAAGTGGTATAATATCCAGCCCCCACATTTCAGAGTCAGCTCTCATCTGCTAAGGATCTCTGAATAATTTCCATAGATGCTTTGAGTTTTCCAACTTGTATCCATAGGTAATTCATTCTCTTGACTTCTGTGAATGTTGCCGCTGGATTTCCTATGAAGTGAAATCCGAGGAGTATTTCGAGGATCTTGCTCAGGCCAAGCTTTTGCAGGACTTTTGAGGGAAGCTATTGCTGTTTACTATGTGATCACAATTTTGCTAACATTAGCTAAATTCCTTTCAGGGGTTGGTTTTTGTTTTTGTTTTAGTCCGTTTTTACTAATTTTTTCTAATGCATTTTGAACAGATGCATAACATGGTTCTACAAGTAATATTTTATGAATTGCAGATGTTCTTAAAAATGCACAGAGTGAAACTGATACCAATCTATGTGCAGAACACTGATGGTCAAGTGATGTGCTTCCAATCTAAATAGCATTTCCAGAGTGTGGGCATGCTACTTCAAGTATTTGTACCCTTGCACAAAATCACAAGACTACTGGTGCTTTGCTAGGAGGCTGCAGCAGTTTGGCACCACTCATGTTAGGTTGCACGACATGTGGACTACTATATTTATATGAACTCTCTTCTCCCCGCCTCTAACCCCACCAAAAACCCCCGAACAAAAACCCTTTACATTTCTCACAAAATACAAAGATATAATGAACATATATATGATCAAAGAGACATTCTGACCCTAACATTATGAGACAGCTATAAATATCACAAGCACAGAAAATGAATGCTGCCCGGTAAATTAGGGTATAAGTGCATACACTTACGTGTGGCCAGATGTGTATTTCTAAAAAGGCTGATGGACTAAGAGTGACTTAGGAAGACATGGGTCAGATTATACACTATTAAGCAATACCAAATGCCATAGAAGTTATTTGACTTGACCAAGCGTTTGGAGATCCAAGTCTGATAGGTAGATTTCTCCAGGAGAACCAGGTGCCATATACAAGTGTACCAGTTTTGTAGTTGGCATGGATCACAATCTCTCACTTTTGTGTGGCTTCTTTAAATTCAAGTTGTGTGGCTCCTTTTGACAAAGGCTCGTTATCAGGATAGGTTAAAATGAAATAGAGGATCATCTGTCTGTAGAAATGTTCATGAAAGTTATTCAGAAGAGCGTTTAAACATTTCCCCACACACCTGCAGCCTGAAGTGATAGAATCCAATAACAATTTTGTTTCTGCTGATGTCTAAACTAACCTTTTGTTGTCCTGAGGTACACTTAAATTAAAACAAAACAAAACAAAACAAAACTGGGGCACACTGGCCCCCCAACATGAATATATTCCCTCTCCCAGCAGTAAAGCTGCTGTGCATGATTTATTTATTTAATTCAAGTTATGCAGCACATCATTTGGGATACGCTCGTATAAACTGACCATGATACTGGCTTAAACACCGATATTTTGTGTTTATTAAGACTGTCTGTCTTTTTAAATTTTTATATTGCCCTTGAACCTTGGGCTCCAGCACAATGTACAAAAATAATGTAAAAATCACAATATTTATAAAAACAAAAGAAAATAAAGTATATTTTAAATAAACATTTAATACATATATTAAATAAAAGATATGTTAAGCAGAAGAGCAACCAATAAAAACCAATCTAGAGGCCAGTCAACAGTATGGGGGAAAAGGCTGGATAAAAGGGCAGTCTTTAGGCATCTGCAAAAGACCAGGAGAGAAGGGGCAGTAAAGATCTCCTCTGGGAGGGTGTACTACAATCTGATAATAAGCAATAACATTGGCTGCATTTGCACATAACGCAAAACCACAGTTGAAGGGACCAGAGATTCAGCAAGAAAGGACCAGAGGGCCAGTCATGTCCGATTATGTGCAACGGTGTTCCTGCACAGTGATGTACCCAAGGTTTCAATTTTCTGCCTCCAGTCTGAACCCTTGGCTTGTAATGAGTTTCATCGCCACAACCTGAGGTTTGATGCAGTCTCTGTTTTATCAGAATTCGGAACTGCAGGAAACCCCTGCAGTTTCCCTAGAACTTCCCTGGAACTGGAGCTGAGGGAGGAAGCTCCTCCCTCAACTCCAGCTGAGATTGGATGTGTGGGTTGGCCTTCATGGAAGAAGGAAGCCTGCACAGCCACTTCTCTCTCCTCTAGGCAGTCTCACTGACTGCAGAGAGGGAGCTCTCTATTATGTCTGAATTCAGACAGGAGACCAGGGGGAGAAGAACTGAGGTTTTATTGGACCAGCTGTTGCATGTTACATGTGAATGCGGCCATTACCTGTTGCGCGAGCCATTGCAAGTCAAGGAGTCTCTGAGAAATTTAGGTCACCAACAACCTGTTTGCATTCCTCAATAGCAAAATGCACATTGTCATTGTGTGTAGGGAGTGCCTGTGTTTTGCAGAGCGCACAGAGTTGCAGTTAATCCCTTGTCAGTGAAGGCTGGGCCCTCAGTTTTTTGGAACAGGTTTTGGTCATTCCCCAAGTTCAGAGCTTTATCCCCCCGCCCCAAATGAATAAGAGCCACTCACTTTGATGAGAGAAAGTAAAAGGGGTACCATTTAGCTGGGGGCTACACATGCCTCTTTGTGACCAAAGTATCTGGGAAGGGTTTAGGTTTTGCCACCTGTCAGCTGTTTCCTGGATTGCAGCTCATTGACTTTTCCCTATAGAAGTCAATGGGAACCAGAGGCATGGCTCCTAAAGAGGGCATGACGTCTCTCAATTACATGGACACAGTCTGTTTGCACTTTGCATTGGGCAAAAGCTTCTGTTCATTATTTCAAAATGTGTCTTATGTATAGCGTCTTGTTTATTTCTTTGGACTTGTCATTTTCCCCTGTCATTGGTGTTCCCTGGACTAAAATTTGCATACCATTCTGCTTCCCCTGGAATTTCTTGTCTGCAGATGTTGATTCCAGACAAAAATATACCTGCTGTGTGTGTATTTATTTTTACAGAGACACTTTCCCCTCCTGGAATTAATCCAGCAGGGAACATTATCCTAAATCAGTACATTCTCGGCTGTTGCTCATCCAAACTCCTGGTTTCAACTAGTGCTGGGAGCAGTTCATAATGAGACAATAATTTATGTTGGAGTTCCACAGTTCTGAATCATGCTGCATGCTCCAGTAGCATGAATCTTTTTTAAACTTTCTGTACTGTTACACAGCCTGAGCAGGACCTTTTTAAGACTCAGAGAGGCCTAGGGGCAGAATGTCCATGTGAGAGTCCCACTTTTCTCTGGCTGACATATTGCACAACATTACACACACAGTAAGAATGAGTGGATGGCATTGTGTACTTTGACTCACAAGCATGAGCTTTTGTAGAAATGTTGTCAGGTATGTATGGTTTTAGAAAGTAAAATTGGACACCCCAAGAAATCCAATATGGTGGCCAAAAATAAAGATGCAGCCATTCGTGCACATCCCTAGTGGGAAGGAATGGCTCCCTGCCAGCTTCCTTCCCTGCTTTCAGCTAGAGAAGACCACCTTCCTCTTTTCAGCCACCTGTTCTTGTCAGATGATGTCCTTGCCTTTTTTTGCTGGCTAAGAAAGAAGACTGGTATGCTCTTGCATGTTTGCCCATGCTCTTGCATGTTGGTCAAGGCCCTCCCATCCTGGTTCTGTAAATATTCAGATTGGTCAATCAAACATAGAGCCACGAAAGAGCCAAAAGTGGTGCAGTTCCTGACATCGGTGTTTTTCTGATGTGTCAGAGCTCAAGCGTGTATCAGTAACATGCTGCACAATTCCTAGATAATGGGGGGAGGGAGACATGAATGAACAGAAGGAACTCAAAGTTGCAGCAAAGCCTGCCATCTCAGTGCCTGGCACCCTAATGATGTATGCACACTAGGAGGGCCCGTGGGGATGGGCCAGAAACCCTTGTGCAATTTGGGTCCCAAGTTTCAATTGTGCTGTTGTGAAAGAAGGCAAATGCTTCTGGACTCTATTCATGCTCTGGAAGTGCTCTTTAAGTCAGTGACGTATTCTGTTTTTACAGAGCGCTTCCAGCGTGTGAGCAGCTTTCAGAAATGTTAGCCCTCTTGTTCAACAGTATGAGTGCAGGAGTACTGGGGGAAATGGGTAAGGGCTGCCAGCACAACCCCCAGACCCTCCTAAAACTTGCACTTCATTAGTCAAGATGTCAGCCAGTGTGTTTTACAAAATTTGAAAATTAAAAATGCAGCAATGGAAGATTTCTAAATAATTGGTTTCAGATTGGAAACAAGTCCAGGTAGTATGGAACTCCAACATCTGGGGAGCAATGCAGTTGAAGAGAATTTCAGCAGCATCCCTAATTGAGGCATCATTTATTTCATTGTCCCCCCGCCCCATCCATCCTTTTAATACAAAAGAAGACAAAAAACCTTTCCTGAAGCTGTTCTGACATAGGACTTCTACTCCATCTCAAAGAAAATATATTACGATAATGAGTGACTGATATAATTGTTGAGTCAGTGACTAAATATAATAATTTTTTAAGCACTGTAAACAGAACAGAGTGATGAAATATCTAACTTCTATACTTCAACAAGAATGTATCAATTATAAGCGGGGATCTTTCTTTAGGATATAATCATATATGTATCCCTGAGGAAGAACACCTGTTTTTGGAGTGAGTTAAAGGACTGTGGAATACAGCTCAGTTGGCTGAGAGAGAAAATTAATTCATCATATCCACGGTGGGGGGTCTACCTTGAGCTTTACTGTAGATTGTCTGATGTGGTTAATTCTGATCTAAGATATGGGATCCTTTCATCTTCTAATTAAAGTTTTATATTATGTTCCCTTTTTCATGTCTGTCTGTCTTCGGAGATATATACTTTAATTATTCTTTGATAGCTATGTTATAAAAATTGAAACAATATTAGAGAAATGTGTAAGTTTTAACTGAAAGGATAACTCTCGTATGTCCCCACTATGAAAACTGCACAAGATAGGTTTGCAATAAGATGGAAATACACAGGGAGAAACCAAGTCCTCCAAACCAATGATCATCGTTTTGGAAATGACTCTTAGACAGGTGTGACTTTAAAAACCTTGGATCAAGTGTGTAAGCCTGTGCCTGAGGCTGACAACAATAATGCCACTCCTGCTGCCTCCAAGCATTGCTGACATAACCATTGCTGACATAACCTTTGTAGTGACGCTCCTTCACTACAAAGTATACACAGTTCCAGTCAAGAGTGTTATATCAAAGTTTGCTTGGTTGCCCACTGCACTCACTTTCAGATTATGAGAAAGAAATCTCTTTGTTGGGGAATTGGGCAGGGCAGGAGGCTTCTAGTACTGATTGAATTTCCTCGCCTTTTCAAGGAACATGCTTTAGCGATCCATGAGAGACAATAAGGTCATACAAATGACCATGAGAGGGGCAAGGAGAGGGGCAGAGGAGAAGGCAGGCATGAACCTACCTTGCCCCCAGACGATCAATAATGTCTTTTTTGGTGCACCGTCATGTGCCCACATGATCCACTCTGCTCTGAGCAGTGCAAATCACTGGAGGCTAGGGAAATGAGCCCCGACCTCCAGGAATCCCAAAATGCACTGCACAAACAGTGCAGTGCATTGGGGAATTCCTCTGTGACATGGGTGCTCTAGGACAGCCCGAGCACACATGTGACCCCACATCTAGGGCACTCCATACCTAAGGTAAAGGGTGTGCTTGTTTCCTTTAACCTAGGTTACAGCCAAGGTTAAAAACTTGGGCTTGCAGGGTAGGAAGCACTGGGGTTGGTCCCAATCTTCTGCTTTACATGAGTAGCCAAACCCAGACAGAACTGCCCAAGCCTGGGTTGGCTGCTTGTGCATACAGCCTCAATGTCTGCTTCCCTAGCAGCTTAACATTTTCTCACAGGTTTGCCACTGTGACCATGGGGTCCTGTGGCTTTGATATTAAAACATCCTTCCTTCCTCCCTCTCTCTAGGGATGTGCAAACAGGTTTGGAGGTTCAATGGTTAGACCCCTGGACCAAACACCCCCCCCCCCCGGTTCGGTTCTGCCTAGAACCAAACCACTCAGATGGTTTGGAGGGGTTTGCGAATTTTTTTTTTTAAAGCTTAAAAGTGATTGTCAAGGCGGTGTGTGTGTTTGCATGCGGAGGTTCCCCCTCCCCCAGCTGGTCTTCAAAATGCTCCCCCTGGACATTTTAGGCCTGTTTTTCGGCCCGTTTGGGCCTTCCTAAAACGGTGTGGTGGCCAAAATGGCAGCCACCACACATGCGCAAATGGCCTCTGTGAGGCCTAGTATGGCCCACGGCCTCGCAAGGGCATGTATATACATGCCCCAGCTAACTTGGCAAAGAGGCACCTTTTACTGTGGTGATTCTCTTTATTTAGCAGGGGAGGGTAACTGGTCCTGTCCACCTCCAGCACAGTACTTCCAGTGACTGTTGCTGGTGTCTATCTAATATTTATTTTTAGATTGTGAGCCCTTTGGGGACAGGGTTCCATCTTATTTATTTGTTTGTTATTTCTCCTTGTAAACCACCCTGAGCCATTTTTGGAAGGGCGGTATAGAAATCAAATGAATGAATGAATGAATTTGCGTATGCGTGGTGGCCATTTTTTAAATTTTAAAAATGGCTGCCAAAACAAAAATGGCCACTGTGGATGTGCAGATGGCCTCTATGAGGCCATGGGCCATGCCAGGCCTCATGGAGGCCATTTGCGCATGCATGGTGGTCACCATTTTGGCTGCTGCACCATTTTAGGAAGGCCTGAATGGGCCAAAAAAATGGGCCAAAAAAGCCCAAGGGGGGCATTTTGAAGACCGATGGGGGAGGGGGAAACTCCGCACACACCCCACTGCCTCAACGATCACTTTTAAGGTAATTAAAAAAAAAAACCTTGAAAAAGTTCGTGAACCCCCACAGACTGAACCAAACTGGGGGCGGGGTTCGAGGGGTGCTGGACCAAACTGGCCAGGTTGGGTTCAAAGCTGGTTCGGCCTCAAATCATACTGGGGCAACCAGTTTTGTGCACATCCCTATCTCTGTCCTCCTCATAGAACCTAGGCTGCCATCTCTCGTGATCTGCTAACTGATTAGATCTTTGCATTGTAAAGAGATGTGTAAGCAAGGGGAATGGGGTATCTGTAGCACACAAACCAACTTCCTTAGCACTGGATACAAGCCTGTCAAGAAAATCCATGCAAATGCCCCCAACACTGGCTACCCCTCTACCACAGACTCCCTTCTTCTTTAACCTTTCTCCTGTCTTCACAGCACCCATTTTGCTTTCCCTGCAGCCCATCCCTCTTTACCTATGGTGGAAATAGCCCCACAGAGTCCCAGAAGTTACAGCCAGCTGCTCTTAACTACACTTTTTCCTGTTCCTTGTAAAGATGGAGAGGTCTCCATCCCATGCACTGCCTCCTACAAGACCCCTACTAGGGATGTGCACAAAACTGGATTTCCTGGCTTGATTCAAATCCGAACCAGATTCAAAATGTGCTGGACCAGTTCAGTTTTGCTCCCCTCTGAACTGGGACCTGGTCCAGTTTGAATTTTAACTGGTTTGGGCCTGGTTCAGCATTTTACTGGCAAAGGGGAAGCCGGCGAGGACTCCCCTTTACTGATAAAGAGGCAGCAGGAGCAAGGGGGGCTTATAAATGTGTTTTCAGAAGTTGAAAAAATGATTGAAAAGAATTCACAAAGCATGTGGTGTGTGTGTGTCTCCCCTGACCTCCACCAGCCGCCTCAGTTTCCAGGGCTGGCAGGATCTTATATGCTGCTAATTGAAGACAACAAATAATCCCAACTGTAGATGAGTGGTTATTAAAGCTATGGGAATATGCCTCTGTGGCTAAGGTTACTGCTTACTTACAGAATACTTCAGATGAAACATTTGTTTCAATTTGGGAACCTTTCATAATTTACAATTTAGCACAGGGTCAACACTATCATCCAAGATTTGGTTTTTCTATCTAGAATAGACGGCTAATTTTACAATACTTGGTAAAGGTGGGGGGGTGTGTGTTTGGAGGGTTGAGAACAGAGGGCTGTTGAATTCCCGATTGATGTATGTAATTATGAGATGTTGAAGGGATGTTAAGTGCAAAGTTACTTTTATCTTTCTTCTTTTTTTATGTTCCTTTCCTATTTCTGCTGTCTTGTTGGAAAAATAATAAAAAGATATATTTTTTAAAAAGTTTCCAGGGCTGGCACGGGCCCAATTCATGCCTGGTTTGGGCCTCCTTTGGCCCATTTTGGGCCTCTGTGCATGCATGGAGAACTTTTCTTTGAATGCACACTGGCCATTTGTGTGACCCAAGCATGTGCAGAGGCCTGAAATGGGCTGAAGAAGGCCCAAATCAGGCTTGAATTGGGCCCAAGCTGGCCCTGATCACTGGGTGGGAGACTGATGGGTGTCAGGGGAGCTGCTGCCCCCACACGTGGCACCACTGGCGCACTTTGTGAATTATTTTTCATCATTTTTTCAACTTTTAAAAACATGTTTAGATGCCCCCCCACTCCTGCTGCCCTTTTACAAGTAAAGGGGGATCCTTGCTGGATTCCCCTTTGCCAGTAGGGCTCTGAACTGGGCCAGAACCAGCCCAATTGGTTTGGTTCAGACCTGAACCAAACCGGGGGGGGGGGTTCGGTTTGAGGTCGGTCCACTCGAACTGTACCAAGTGCAAATCAGCTTGTATGGAAGCCAGTTTGCACCCCAACACTGAATCTGGAGTGGCTGCGTGGGCTGTCTTAACTAAGTCAGTGGCAGCGGCGGCGGCAGGGCAATCCTCCTCTTGGGCTTTTCCCAGATGGCAGGCTTAATTGCAGGATTACTCAACTCAGTCTCGACTTGTTCAGGACCACCAACTCAGCAAAGTCAGTGATCTTGCTGGATGTCCCACAAGATCACCCAGCAATTTTTTTTAATGCAACCCCCTCCCCCCAAGGCTATAGGAAAAGTCACTCTCTCAGCATGGCCCCTCCATACATTTCATAAGAAACGTCAGGGTACTTCTATCTCGTAGGACCTTGAAGGTAAATCTCCCCAGTGTGTGAATGTCTACCCACCACTCCTGGAGTACTTTGAAATAAAGCTGCCATCTTGGAATGGCCCTGCTGCCGCCTTACTAGCAGGGCAGCCTTCTGCTGGCCGTGCAACATGCACAGAGAGTGGCACCTGGGTTTGGAAGGCAGGAGTAGGGTAGGGCTAGTGAGGAGGCCAGGTTATATCAACCTTGTGCTGCTGCCAGAGCCAGGGAAGCATTCTGCCATCCCCCCAAGGGTGTGCCTGAGGTGATTGCCTCAGTTCGCCTCATAAGGGAGCTGTTCCAAGTGTAAGCAAAGTGCCAATGTGTGATAAAATTCATATTAAATGTCACTGTTTGCTGCATTTGTTTTTGTGGCTCAAGCTGGGTGATCCATTGCTAATGGTTCATGTCAGATTTTAGTTTGAAATTTATTTACTCTCCTTTGCCCTGTGGGTATTTATTTATTTATACAGTAATTCAATTTCTATACTACCTTTCATAAAATGTATTCCAAGGTGGTTTACAAAAATTAAAATACAATAAAACTTTTAAAAAATCATGTTTTGATTTAAAACCTTAAAATCAATTAAATAGTAAAAACTATTTAAAAAGCACACACAAACCCCCCCACCAACAACCATAAAAACAGAAGCAGGAGAGCTGAGAGACCTGGCAGCCCCTAAGGGGTAAATGCCTGAACAAATAAAAAAGGTATTCAGTTGTTTTTTTTAAAAGCAGCCACAGATGTCAGAGTGGATATTCACTGGGAGAGCATTCCAGAACCTGGGGGCAACAACAAAGAAGGCTCTGTCCTGCATGCATGACAATTTAGCCTCTCAATGGCATAAAATCTAGTGAATCTTGAGACACAGGACTCTGCCTGTATTTTACTATTCATAAAAGAATTATTGCTTTCAGGGGAAAATATTGACATACATATCAATATGTCAATAAGATCAAATATCAAAGATCAAATTTTAAGATCAAATTTGTTGGCCGTGCAACAGATACTTATGTTGAATTGCTTTCCAAATGATTTTGGCTGACATAGTGCACAACAATATGTTGGCCTAGTAATGTTGGGGGCACATAACATTATTAGTTGCACAACCACAAAAATCACACATCTTGCATTACACTAGAGTAAGCCTATTTTTTCCTATGGGCATAAATTAGAGTAACACAAGTGGTATTATTTTTCAGTTTTGCAACTTGCGCAGTTTGTGTAACTTGTGTGCCCGTAATGTTACCAGGTTGACATACTGTTGTGTGGTATTTGTTTTAGGAAAAAAATTGTCTAAAATTGATGGTCAAAATCATTTCAAAGTAAATAGAGTGTTATAAAAAACATCCAGTGAATTCTAAAGTTGTTCTTTTGCTCTGACAATTTGAAAGAAAAAAGATACATCATGATAACAGAGTAGCTAGAAAATTTAGCTACTTAGAAAGTCTTATATAATAATTTAAGAACAGTATGGCAGGTTGAAAAGCATCCTAACAGTCTGAACATACTTTCCCTTCACCTGCTTCAGGGTGCATCCTGAAAAAAACAATTCTACAAGTCAGAATATGGCTCAGTTTGAATTAAGGGAAAGCCAGATGCAGAGGGTGCCTATTGGCTATTGCCTGTCACATCAACATTCTTCCCACCAATCCACAACAGATTGAGACTTGTACGACCAATGTTTGTGAATTATTTTTATTTGGTGAGGAATCGATGTATGTACTACACATGCACACGAACATAGCAATAGCAATAGCAATAGCACTTACATTTATATACCGCTCTATAGCTGGAAGCTCTCTAAGCGGTTTACAATGATTTAGCAAATTTAAAAATTATTTGGTGAGGAATCGATGTATGTACTACACATGCACACGAATATAGCAATAGCAATAGCAATAGCACTTACATTTATATACTGCTCTATAGCTGGAAGCTCTCTAAGCAGTTTACAATGATTTAGCATATTGCCCCCCAACATTCTGGGTACTCATTTTACCGACCTCGGAAGGATGGAAGGCTGAGTCAATCTTGAGCCCCTGGTCAGGATTGAACTTGTAACCTTCTGGTTACATGGCGGCAGTTTTACCACTGCGCCACCAGGGGCTCACATAGACAGACATGTATGTACACTTCTGAATGAATATGCATATATGCTAATTTAAGAATATTTTTAAAGATGGACCGTCCTCCTGAACAAGAACTGTATTATTTTGTGATGTAATAACATTTTTGTTATTAATTGAAATCATGACATGACCATTTGACAAGAAAATTCTCAATAGAGTATTTTTTAAAAGCTAACTCATTTCTGTCATTTACCAATTATGCAGACAGTGAGAATCCATTTAAAGCTACTAATAAACTCTGACTGTGTCAAACAGTGGCAGCCTTTGGACATCGTGAGGAACCCTTGGCAAACTCACCTCCATTTCACTCCCCCCATGATGTCTGAATGGTCGGAACTGTGGTTCCTGGATCCAGTGGAGGTTGTGCTTCTTCCCCCAAACTTGGGAATGAACCCTCAGTTGGAATTAATCTGTGGTCACCAGGAGTTATTTATTTATTTTATTTTAATTTTATTTATCAAATTTGTACACCGCCCCAAACTTTCGTCTCTGGGTGGTTTACAGTAACATAAAACCAGTTAATAACATATACAAAAACTTAAAAACAATTTAAAAATTTAAAAATAAACCAGAGATTAAAACCCAAAAATATTAGGAAGCTGAGAAAGCTTGGGCGAAAAGATGGGTTTTCAGGTGTTTTTTGAAAATTGCCAGAGATGGGGAGGATCGTATCTCAGCAGGGAGCGCATTCCACAATCTCAGGGCAGCAACCAAGAAGGCCCATCTCTGTGTAGCCACCAAACGAGTTGGCGGTAACTGGAGATGGACCTCCTCAGATGAGCTCAATGAGTGATGGGGCTCATAGTGAAGAAGACACACTATTAAATACCCAGAGCCTAAACTGTTTAGGGCTTTGTAAGTTATAACTAGCACTTTGTATTTTGTCCAGAAACCTATTGGCAGCCAATGCAACTCCATCAGTAAAGGAGTAACATGGTCTCTCCGAGATGACCCAGAGACCATCCTGGCTGCCGCATTCTGAACCAACTGAAGTTTCCAGACTATGTACCAAGGCAGCCCTACATAGAGCGCATTACAAAAGTCAAGTCTAGAGGTTACCAGCAGATGTACTACTGTTTTGAGGTTGTTGATCTCAAGAAACGGGTGCAGCTGGCGTATCAGCCGAAGCTGATAGAAAGCACCCCTGGCCACTGACTCAGCCTGAGAAACCAGGGAGAGGTGTGAATCCAGAAGTACTCCCAGACTACGAACCTGTTCCTTTTGGGGAAGTGTGATCCCATCTAGAACAGGCAGATCAAAATTGATTCTAGAGTTCTGACCCCGCACAATAAGTACCTCCGTCTTATCTGGATTATCAGCTTCAGTTTATTCTCCTTCATCCAGCCCATTACTGCTTCCAGGCAGGCATTTAGGGAGGATATGCCAGCTCCTGAAGAAGCTGACATGGAGAAGTAGATCTGGGTGTCATCAGCGTACTGGTAACACCCAGCTCCAAATCTCCTGATGATCTCTCCCAGCGGTTTGGAGAAAGTACGGAGCCTTGAGGGACACCATCAGTTGGCACTGATTTGACAGCACAACTCAACACCAACACCAAACAGAGGGTCCATTGCCTCCAGCATGTCATCTGGTTTGTGCAGCTTGCACAAACATACATCTGGCACAAACCAGAGTTAAGTATGGGAAGCTCCTCCTTCCCTGAAACACAGTTGGCTGCCATGGCTGTCGTTGCATTGGAGAAACCCCCCACAGCCAGTTCTTCCCCCTTTGCAGTTTCCCAGATTGCAAGTGACTATTGTCTGGGAGCGCACCAAGGGAATGGAAGCAAACTGCAGGTCTGTTGGGCCTACAGTTTGCCATTATATCCAAAGGCAGCCAGTGTGTGGAAATGACAACCCACAAGTCCTATACATTTGTTTTTCAGAGTTTTTCTGCTGTTCCTTTTTCTTTTGCAAGAGCCTTGAAGTCGAAAGTATGGTCTCCTATGACAACAGGAGTAACTAGGCCATAGATCTTCTTCCATGATTAAGGCTTCATCAACACATGTCTTGTGACTTTTAATTAGGTTGAAATTGATTGCTTTTCAAACCCCAACAGTTTCTCCCTCTTTCCCCTCCCCTTGTCTGTTGAAAGATTGGTGAAAAGAAGTTGAATGCCTGAAATTGACTGCTCATCACTTTTCCCTGGCTATATTTTCTCAAGCCCTTTTAATGGCTAATCAGCCTTTAGGGGATGTGTGCATTTTACTTATCTCTCCTTGCTTTCTGTCTCGGTGATGTCATTTGGCTTTACTTAAGGTTCCAGCTTTGTTGAGCACTATTATTAACACACATACAGTTAAGGCCAACAGTGCTTGTAATGTTTGCTTTGTAATGTCATGAATAAGGCTTGATTGTTAGGATTCTTTCAATAGCCTTCCTGAATAGAAGCTCTTACTAACCTAACAACTTTTAAAAATAGCTTTGAGTTGAGGCAGTAGTTAGTGGAAAGGCACTAGGAAAAATACCAACCAAAAGGACAACAAAAAAGGGTTAACAAAAATGGGGATTTTATGTTAAAAAAAAAAATCAATGTATTTAATGTTGTTCCAAGAGGGGAAAGGATGCAGTTCCTCTGGTTCTGCTATGTAAGAGGCTCTGCCTTTGAATCATTCTCACCTTTGCAGGGGGAAGGCATCATTTGTACTGTCTGTTTTAGGCCCAGAAGGTCTTCTGGTCCTTCCACCTGCACAAAGAATTCAACAAGGAATGACTGCAAGCATATAAGCATTATAGTTCTAAACATTATACTCATAACTGGCCCCATGTTCATGAGCTAAGACAGTAAGCAGGTAGGCAGGCCAGGGGCAGGGGACGCGGGGAAGCAGGCTAGGACTGTAAGCAGGCTAGGAGCAGGGAAGAGGGCTTCAGCAAAGAGAGCAGGAACTTTTTCAGCATGAAGAATACTCCCTTAAGAGAGTCACCCCTTCCTGCCAGTGCTTCTGAGGGGCAAAGCTGTCTAACAGTCTCCACAGAAGAAAATATTGTAATGCTGTGGCTCCTTCACCAGTCAGATAACTGTTTTGTTTCTGAAGAGAAGAAGTTTGACACAGTTAGTGAAGCTATTCTGACCATCACCAGAAAGCGGGCTGAGGGAGCCTAGACCGCTTCCTGGTGATCGTCAGAACCACTGGGCTAGTGGGCAACCCTGGTGGTTCCAAGGCGGCTAGCCCGCCTAATTCCTCCTCCCCTTAACAGAAGTTAACAGAGCGAGCTCGCCGTTAACCTCATTTTTCTGTATGTGTGCCACCGTGGCGCACAATGATACATGAGTAGACCCCTGGCCAGGAGGCTACAAGCAACCTCCCAGGCTTAGGGGTCCCCCCAGAATGTCCCATGCGCTCACACGGGGCATCCGGGACTTCCCGGGTTCAAGCAACCCCGATCCCTGCAGCCCCCACTGGCTCCATGACGGAGCTGGTAGTTGTGTGGGTGGCTGATCCAGCTGCCCAGGGCCCCGCTCTCCCCACAAACCACCTCGAGGCGCTTCATACTAATCATGTGAAACGCCCCAGTCTCATGTTATGAAGTACTACCCTCCCAGGTGTTGGTGCACAAATTTTGAGAAAATTTCCGCACAACTCCCCAGCTTTATGGGCACACTCTGGAAGTCCAGATAACTACAGTAAGACTTAACAGAAGGAATGTGCCTTAGCCCATTCTGTAGCAATTACAGAAAATTGAAGAGCCCTGCTTCTTAACATTAACTCTTGAAGCTCTAGGGTTGGATGAAAAGGAGTGGGATTGTGCACTAGTGCCCATTGGGCATGTGCAGAATGTTCTGATATCAGAATTTTGTGTCTCAAAATGGGGCATTTCAAGTGTTCCAAGTAGGGGTGCGCCAAACCTGTACTAATTGAATTGGGTTTGACTCAAACTGGGCTGGTTCAACTGGTTTGATTGCAAACTGGACTGACCTAAAAAAAAAAGGTGGCTGGTCTGTGATTGAACTGAATCGGACCCAGTTCAATTTGAACTGAGCTCAGAAAAGAATGTCTCCATTTTGATGGAAATGTTCTGATTGTTCCGACCACCATTTTGTATTTCAAAATGGTGCTCCTTCCAGCCTCTGCACATGTGCAACAGCCAGAATGAGCACCAACTTGGAATCCAAACTGGCAGCCGGAACGGGGTCATTCCATCAGAACAACTTGTTCGCCTGCTTATTCCAATGGAGAAGGTACATATTCTGGGAATACTTCTGGACCCACACCTCACCTTGATTTCTCAGGCTGAGGCAGTGGCCAGTAGTGCTTTCTATCAGCTTGGCTGATTCGCCAGCTATGTCCATTACTGGAGATAAATGACCTTAAAACAGTGGTACATATGCTGGTAACATCTAGGCTTGACTACTGCAATGTGCTCTATGTTGGGCTGCCTTTTAAAAAAAATTCTATTCTATTCTATTTTTCTATATTCTGCCTTTGTATGCAGTTTGGAAACTGCAGTTAGTAGAGAATGCAAAAGCCAGGTTGGTCTCTGGGGTTGCCCAAAGAGATCATATTACACTCATTTTAAAAAAATTGTACCAGCTGCCAATAAGTTTGCGGGCGAAATACAAAGTGCTGGTTATTACTTATAACGTCCCAAATGGCTTGGGTCTGAGGTATTTAAGAGAGTTCCTTCTTCATCAACCCCTCTGCTTGTTAAGATCATCTGGGGAGGTCCAGTTGCGGTTGCCACCAGCTCGATCGGTGGCAACCTGAAACTGGGCCTTTTCTAGAATTGCTCCGGGGATCTTTTGCTTAGCTGGCATAATTCCACAAGTTTGCCCGAACCCAGTGATCCCTTCTAAATGCTATGGCTTTAGTGTTCCCATGGCGTTCCCCTGCCTGGAACAGCTTCCTTACTCACTTAAAATGAAGGGCAAGCAGGATGCACGTATCCACTTGGGAAGAGCAATAAAAAAAAGAAACATTCACTTGGAACAACATGTTTTTAAAATGTTGGATGCAAGCTGGATTTCCCAACAGCTTGAATATTCAAGAAAATCAAAGGATAGGAAAAATAGATGTTTCTGAACTGGGACAGAGTGGTGTTTCCCCAGCAACTGTCATGTGTGCAGATCTTCCGTCATGACAACATTGTCAGCAAAGAATAAAAGGATGTTTGAATGCTCAGTTAGATTAGCAAGACAGACAACATTAGGGAAAGTGTGTAATTTGTTACATTCCTAGATTATTTTTGCTCCTCTTGGTTACATTAATCTGTTTCATTTTGGCACTGATGATTTCACCAGAAGGAAATGATTTCATGGAAAGAGAGAAACAGTGAAGATGGAACAGTGCATTTTTTAAAGTGTCAACTTATTTCAGGTAGGGGTGTGCACAAGATCGGATTTGCCATTTCGGCTTGAATCTGAACCAAATTCAAGCCAGTCCAGCTCGATTTTGGCCCAGTCAAGCTGGATCCAGTTCAAGTTCAAGCTGAGCTGGCTCAACCGGCTCAGTGCTGTATTAGTAAAGGGGAATCTGGTGAGGATTCCCATTTACTAGTACAGGGGTAGGGGGGCTTTCCTAAGTATAGAGGTGGTGAGAGGGGAGTAAATAGCTTCTTACAAGTACAAGCCGTGGCTGCAGTGGTGGCGGCAGGGCCATGGGGGTGGAAGCTCCCTCCACCCCTGCCACTGTGTGGCCAAAACCAAAATGACACACAACCAAATGACACAGTTTGTGTGGTCATGCAAATGGCCTCTGTGTAAAATGGCCCCTGCGTGTGTGCAGAGGCCTGAACTGGGCCACTGCCAACCCGGGCTACTCAGGGGGAGGCCAGTGGGGTTGGGGGTGAGCCACTGCCACCCCTGCCTCCCCCCACGGCCACTGCAGCCACAGTTTATTCTTGTAAGTACATATTTACTCCTCTCCTAGCCCCTCTGTACTTAGGAAAGTCCCCCTGCCCCTGCCTATTCCGGTAAAGGGGAATCCTCACCAGATTCCCCTTTACCAGTATAGCTCCAAGCTGGCTTGGTTTGAACCAGGCTCGGTTCGACTCAGATTGGCCAAGGCCAGTCCGGTTTGATCCTGAACTTGTCAAGCCAAGCCAATGGCTCAGAGACCCCTAATTTCAGGTAATTATTTTAAAAATGAGGTTATTAAACATGTGTAAGGGAAGATAGTGAAATTATTTGACTGGAAAAAAATAGAATAGAATAGAATTTTATTACAATCTATTGACCAGCAAGATACAAAATTTAAAAGGCCAATAAGTGGAAAAGTACAAAGGGAATACATAGAAAACCAGTTATACAAAATGGTTTCTGCCCAGTAAAAGTCCAAGCACAGCATTTATATATTGAATAGTTTAATTTTCATAGTATATATTAATTGGAATCTTGCTTCCCTTCTTCAGAGAGAAATAGTAGCTGAAAAACATTGCAATGTGCATGTTAAGATTGCATAGCAATGTTCATGCAGTTGTAAAAAAAAAAAACACTGTTGCTCTAAATGCAAAAATTGCACAAACACAGTCGCACAATTGACAGCCATTGGAAATCATAGCTATCAACTGCACAACTGCATCTGCAGAATTCTTGTGTTTAACACAAAACTGCTGTTGTGCCACTGCACAAACCTTAAGTTGTAATGTGCAAGTAACATTGCGTAATACCGTATTTACCCGAATTGAAGATGACTCTGAATTTAAGATGACCCCTTAAAAAGCAGAGGTTAAATACAGGTCATAGCTGCATTTACTTGAAAAGAACAGCACTCTGAACTTAAGACAACTTCCTGATTTCTAATGTCAAAAAACTTGGAAAAAACTTTGTCTTGGATTCAGGTAAATTCAGTATGTCAGCTACTTATCCTTTAGAGATTTTTTTTAACTTTATGAATGGGGTTATCATTCATAAAATGAGGTTTAATATCTAGGGGTTGTTCTCACAAAAATCACCAAAACCGTAGGTTCACTTTGCATTGTCCTCCCCTTCTTGGTTTGCATATAAACAGGACAGCATATGGAGCGCTCATGTTTAGGGGTGTGCACGGAACCGCCACACTGCGGTCCGGCACTGGGGTTGGGGGTAGCTTTAAGAGTGGCGGGAGGGTTTACTTACCCCTCCCGCCGCTTTCCCGCTGTGGCGCTGTAAACTTACGAGTAATTGGGGCGGCAGGATACCTCCCTGCCGCCCCTTCCCTGCTGCTGGTCTGCAAAAACTCCCAGTAATCCTTTGCATGCGCGCACACGCATGACGTGCACGCATGCAAAGGATTACTGGGAGTTTTTTCAGACCAGCAGTGGGGAAGGGCGGCAGGGAGGTATCCTGCCGCCCCAATTACTCATACATTTACGGCGCCACAGCGGGAAAGCGGTGGGAGGGGTAAGTAAACCCTCCTGCCGCTTTTAAAGCTACTCCCCACCCCCGATCCAAACCACCCAGGTCCGGACCAGTCCGGACCGGTCCGGAGGCCTTTTCAATGGCCTCCAGACCGGTCCGGGCCCATCCCTACTCATGTTCCCTTATATGCACAGTGTAGGGAATTCCACTATGTGGAGAGAATCTTTGGCTGCACACATGTTTGAAATGGTCCAGATTATTTGGCTAGTCTTTGCATGCTTATCATCTGATAAGTGCAACTTCCCATATGAATGAACCATCACAAATAAAAACATCACAGACTGTTCATATTTCCACACATCATTCAAATGATGTCTGTGTGGCCAGCAGAGTGTAGTGGTTAGAGTGTTGGACTAGGACCGGGAAGACCCAAGTTTGACTCCCCATTCAACCATGAAAACCACTGGGTAACTCTGGACCAGTCATGTATCTCCCAGCCTAACCTACCTTACAGGGTTGTTGTGAGGATAAACATAACCATGTTCCTCTGAGCTCCTCAGAGGAAAAGCAGGATATAAATGTGTCTGGCTACATGTCCCTGTCTCCTTTACCCAGCCTGGGTAGGCTTATCGGGACCGGCCTCAGAGCAGGGACAGAGAGGGGATTGAGCATCACCCTGTGCCGCCTCTGTCCCAGGCGGCTTGTTACTTGTGTCTGCCCCTCTCCAGGGGCCCCTGACACTCTCCACCAGCCACCCTCTCATCCCCAACCAGCTCCTTATATGCCTCTCCACAGGCTATGCATCGCCCACCCCCAATTACAGGGCCAACGCCCCTCTTTATTACCAGCAATTGATTACCCCTTACAGCTGTTGCCAATGCCTCTCCCCCTTCTCCTTCCTCCTGCTCAGACCCCCTCCCTTCGGGAGGCATGCCATTGTTATCCTCACATGCCTCCGGATATGAACAGGCGGGTGGACCCCTTTTTAAAACCAGGGCTTGCTCTGAGACCCCCAAAAGGCTAGGTTGAGGCCTGTGTCTGGCCTGTGTCTTTCTGGCAGGAAGCTGAAGCATGACTTTGATTTCTTCTCTAAGCCAAGCCAGTGAACAGAAATGCTTATTCTTGAGGTCTGAGAAGGAAGAGGATTTTTCCTTCACTCTCCCAGCCTTGAAGCCTGTTGACCGCTTTGCTAAAAGCCTTGGGCTGCCTGTTGATTTACTAAAATTAATCATGAGAACTAGTTTGACATAGGTCAAGCGTAATCATATCTAGCTGATTTAGGAAATTATAAGAAACCACGTATAGATAAGACCGCCTACGCCACACTATGGGGGACATTACATTCATCTAACACTGAGACCCCACTCTTGCTTATGTAACATTTTCTGCCCTTCTAACATATTTCTCTGAGCTGAAGAACATCAACAAGGATCTGAGATGGCCACAAGCCAAGGCCTTCTGGACATTAAAAAATGTGTCTCTATCTTGCATTTAATCAAAGAGCCAGGCCAATCCCCTGATTGGCTCCTCACCTGAAAGGCGAGAGAGGGATTCGGGAAACAGGGCCAGAGTTTATTTATCAAGTTGGAGACACCCTGGAGGAGATGAGGTGATTATTTTGCCTTTGAGAGGTGACAAAAAGATATAAAAACTTGCAGACAGCCATTCATGGGGGAAGGGTAGGCATGGGCTTACTTCATGGAAGAGGCACCATGTAACTCCTCTCCTTAAAGAGAAAGGGTGGGGGGAATGCTAGACGCGGCTTTCAATTAAAGCAGCATTATTCGGCCCTCTCCCTGCATCTTTAGAGCCAAGTCACCCTCCCACCACAGAAGCCAGCGAAGGAAAGATTGCCCTCCCGAGATTATTCTAGTTGTCATGGAAGACGGTAAAGAAACTGCCCAAGCCATGCCTTCACAACTAACCACTTCTAATTAAAACACCTGCCTCCATCCCCTTTCTCTCTCTCCCTCCTCCCTCTCCCTTCTGTCCCTGGATCTTCTCTCTTACCTATCCTGAGCTCCAGAGAAGTCCCTGCCGCAGCCATCATTTGCCAGGTGGCAGGAAACAGCATTTGTCTCCTCCTCTCCTCCTTCTGGCCACTCCTTCTCCCCCTTCCTAAGCTGCCTTAATGGACATATCTCTTGCTGGTCTCCCTCCCTCTTTGAGAACCGTACTTTAGCTTTTTTGCTCTCTGCCAGCACAGCTTCTGGATTGTTTTGGAACAATCAGGAGATAGCAAAAGGCCTTCAACTACTTGCTCCTAATGAAAGGAAGCCATTTTAAACTATTCAGCATTTAGCAGAAGGGTTAGAAAGAAATGCTTTTTCTGTTAAGAGTCAAAGATGCCTTGCACTTATTATTGGTATGAGTTAACTGTCAGAAATTATTAGACCAAATTAAAGGGGAAACACTGATTGGTTGCCAGGTTGGGGGAACTGTTTGACTTGTTGCTAAGTAGCAGCAAGATAAGGTACTCTTTGCACACAGAAGCTGAATTCCTCAGCTTGCTTAGCTGAAAACATGACTGCTTTTCTTGGTGAGGCCAAAACTCTTTCCTAGCTAGCAGCTCTGCATTTTGGCAAGTGGGGAAATGTTTTTAGGAATGCTTTTAGCTGTTACTGAACACTACACTACAATAATAGAAAAATGAAATCGATAACTACTTGCCTATATGCCTAATCACCTACACTTGTAGTGTAACCTTAATAAAGCCCATTAAAACTCACAGTTGTGTGTGTGTTGTCTTTCCTTCTCCAGAATCACCCATGAATCTCAGAAAATGAACATTTGAGGCAGATAAGGGGCAGATCAACCACCACCAATCAACCACCCACTTATCATATCACTTCATATCACTCCCCTTCGGTCTTATCAGGGCTCAGCTCCTCCTCCACTGGAGCTGAGTCCCTACCCTTCGGCAGTCTTTTCTCTGTCTCTCCCCGGCTACCACCCATCCTTGTCACCTTGGGCCCTTTCACCACTCCATCCTCAGAGGTAAGGACAGCTGGCCTCAACAGACATTTAAAAAAAAAATGTAACGCTTTTCAGTGGAAACTGTCAGCCATCAAAATGATGCACATATATATGTGAAACGCCTGTTGACTTGATCCACGTCCTGCAAGATTACAAAAGTGCATTTGAAATCTGGTGCAAGGAGGGCAATTGCCCCATTAATCTCATGTTGAGGATCCCCCTCCCCCCAAAAAATTAAATGAAGTGATGCTTGCCAGTATCAGTTGCTGACCTACAATGCAGTGAAACATGGACAGTTGAGCAGTGTGTCTAAACCATGTCCATGCTGTTGTACAACAGCCCTATTCGTCTACAACATAGTGGCACAACACAACTTGCACAACTTTAAGTCACAGCAGAAGAGGGTGTCTCCCACTACAGCACAAATGGGGTTTAGACACACACAGCAGCACAGGCAGTGCTCAACCACCTGCATTTTATGGTACTGTATATCAACTAGTGAGGCAGTTCCCACGATCAGTGGGAGCCACCTGGGGAGGGTTAGTGGGGAGACTGGCCCCTGGAAGCTCCAGCATGCCCTGAGCGAGCCCGCAGGGCATGCTGGAGAGACCCCCAAGCTGGGGGGCTACTTTTCAGCCTTCCGGTCAAGGGTCTACTTGTGAGTTGCCATGGCACAGAGCCACGGTGTGGCAACTCACGATTGGAAAACCCTGGTTAGCGGAGCGGCAGGGGCCATTAAGGCAGGGGCAATTAAGCGGGTTACCGGTGGTTCTCACGATGGGAGAAAATCGGGCTAGCCTCTGCTAGCCCAATTTTTCCCCATTGTGTGAACAGCCTCACTGTCTTTTTGTTGCTCTTTTTCAGATAGCATTGAAGCACATATGAAGAGTTAATGTTGTAGTATGGTGGTTAAGGACATGAACTGAGCCAGAAGTCCTTGGTTCAATTTTTTGTTTAACTGTAAATTAAGGAAGTGGCCTCAGAACACACGTTTATCATCATGTGATGATGACGGCTATATCAAGTGGTGACTTGTATGTGTGAGTGAGCAGTCACTGATCAAAGCCACCACTAGAACTCTTGTATTGCCTCCTCTCACCATAGCAATATTTTTCAGTAAAAGGCTTCACACATTTAGCTGAGATTCAGAAAATGCAGAGTTATCAAGGGGTGCACATGCATGTGTGAACTGGTGGACTGCGTAAACCTCATAATCTGTAATACCTACTGTACCAATTTACAGAGTTGTTCCAATGCTTTCTGCAAACATGTGTTTCTTAAGGATGTAGAAAACGTGCTTATAAACAATAGTAAATCCTCCTCCTCCTCCGTAAATATACAAAACAAAAGTCAATTAGCTGTGAAGTTCTGAAGCTCTGAAGTTCTGTACCTTCTGGTATATTTCCTTTCTGTCTAATTGCCCAGCTGTTGAATTTTGGTATTAGCCAAATAGAACACTGTAATTAGTTAACTGAATTTAAAGTAAGCTCATGAAAAAGCTTTTCTTTATATGACCAAAACCTATTGGCAAAAACTATGAAAATATTATTTTCCTCTTTGGTGTTTATTGTCAAAGATCAATGAGAACTGCCTGGGGAACATTATACAGAATGTTCTAGCCAGTTTTTTTAGCCTGATGATTTCACTCTGTAGTTGCATTCTCAGAGATGGTAAGATTCCAAGTCTAAAACAAATCACTGGATGCCTCTTGCTAAGCTTGAATAATATATCTAAGTTAAAGAAGAACAAATGGGGAAAAATAATCTTGGCTCTGCTGGTTACTTGCAGCATGATAACCAAAATGTTTCTTCTCCCCTTTCAATTTCTCTTGCTTGTCAAGTATGGTACTGGGCAACTTCTTCAATCTTAGTAGACAGAACAAAGTGTATATTGCTTGTTTATCTAATGAGTGTTGGAGAAAATGTATGTTAATTTATCTAAGATATATGTGTTACATTGGGGATGTGTGGAATGCTTCTGAGAAATCTCACTAGATTAAAGTTCCTTTGAAATTCTTTAGGCATTTCAGCTGAGGAGGGGGTCTCTAGAAACACTTCTAATTCCACTTTAGGCAAAACTGATATAAACTTAGAGATGTGGCAAACTTAAATCAAAACTGTTTTATTTATTAATTATTGCATCTTTCATCTTTTGACCTCAAGGCAGTATACAAAGAAATAAAACACTAATCTGTAGTAAATAAACAACAATAAAATAATATTTTAAACTAAAATTACAGCTAAAACAGACACAGGAGTAAATAAAACTGTATCTAAAACAGTGGCTTAAAAGTTTCCTCAAAAATCCTCTCAGGTTCTAAAGGCCTGGAGGAAGAGTGCAGTTCACAAGCCACGCCTTTCCCCATTTGGTTCAAAGCAGCTTTCACCAAGAACTGTCTTTGCCTGGGGCCACCTGTCAAGTCTCCCAAAAAGTTAACTCTCCCATCTGCTGCAGTCCTACTCTTACCAGGCCTTCTGCTAATGCTAGGAGGAGGCCAAACCCACAGAAACAAGTCTATGTCACCACATATGGAGGTCATTCACACAATCAAAAACTGTATTCTACCTGGGTTTGGGAGCTGCGTGTGCTCCCAGTTTTCATTGTGGGGAAGCAAGGTTAGAGGAAATGCTGGGTATTTATATGGGTATAAGCGATAAATGACCAAAATATTTGCTTAAACCTGGCAGAGTTCCATTGCATACAAGACACTCCATTAGAGCAGGAATGCCTCATTGCCATTGGGGTCAGAGAGAAAGCAGACACTGACAATGACCCTCTGTGTGCGCACTGGAACCCCTAAACCAGGGTGAATAAAATACATTGATAGTGCTTCTTGGGTGTCATTTCTCAACAAATAGAAAGTATCATGATAATTCCTTAGATTGCCAATTCACTTGTGGGGTTTGGCGGAGCCTTACAGTGTTTACTTTCAAAAATACACATTGGAGCAGGCAAGCACCCATACAGGCACTACAAATCTTGAAGCTGTATTCGTCTTTCAAAGCAAGAGGAGCTCCCCAAATCAGCTTCATACCAGCCACCTACACAGAAAACGGACTGACACTTGCTACATTCACACTGCATCTGAAAACCAGATATTGAGCACAAACAATGGAAGGTGCCCACCACCTTCATATACCATTTGTGAGCTTTTCATCTGCTAGAATACGTGTTGATAGAAGACTGGACTTAATCAACTTTTAGGCTGATCAAGCAAGACAGTTTTTTCTGCTTTCATGCCAAGTACAAAATGCTGTGAACTGTGAAGCCCCCTTCAAGCTAGAATGAGAAATTGGACTTAGGTTGCCTTTTACTCAGCAGGCAAGAGAGCAGACAGCAAAGGGTTAACTCCTCTTTTGGTAGAAGGCAGAGCCAAAAAAAAAAAAAAGACCAAAAAAGACCAAAAATAAAAAATAAAAGACAACCCCTCCGCCAAACCCTTGAATAGCCCCCTCAGTCTCAGCACTGACTTCAGCTATAAAACATTCAACATGAATGAGAGAGAACTTTTTATTATTATTAAAGGCAAGACAAGAGGATTCCAGCAGGGTTCTCAGCTAACCCTATGCTAGGGAAACTATGCAAGCATGGGACACAGTGAGAGCCACCTTCTATAGAACAGAATAAGAGATATCCTCAGCCCTACAGTGAGTAGTGGAGTGTTCCAAGTAGCCATCATCTAGATATCTATTGTTGTCTTCTGTGATCCCTGCAGAAAGGATCTCTGGTCTTTTTAGAGCTGCTAGGGCAATGTATATGGAATCACACTGGTTAACTTGAGCTTATTTCCAGAGCTCCTGGTTAGTATGATATGAACGGCTAATTATCAGAATCCTGGGACAGCCTAATGTAAAACCAAAGTACCCAACATACATCCTGTTTGTGTCATTTTTTCTCTTGAGCATAAATTGAGTAATTCATCATCATGGTGATGGTGGGACTCAGTTCATTCCAGACTGCTTAAGCCCCTCCCATCTCTCCTGCAGAGATCAGAGCCACAAGTACCACTGTCCAGGTGAGCTCCCTGAGTAGGATGGTCCTGAGAGGTTTGAACTGAGGACCAATAAAGGTCCTCAAGTAATAACATTAGGCCACAGATAGAGAATCTATGTACAGTTAATGGAGAGTGAAGTGATACACTCCTCAGAAGCTGCTTAATGCAAGGAGAGAAGACTTCCCTATTCTGAAGGGTCCCCCAACTATTCTCCCTATAAAGTCAGTGTGAGTCTGTTTCAGAGCATGTTCCTTGAGTGTTGCAGTTGTTCAAATGTGGAAGCTTCGTACTGCTATAGCAATTCAAATGTATTTTTATTTGGTGTGGAATATGATTGGATGATCCAGTGTGCTAATGAAAATCTTCCCACGCCTTTCCCACAAGAGTCTGAAATGCAAATTTCTATGTTGGACTTTGAAATCAAGACTATTATAAAGCACTATCAAATATACATGACACTTTTCAATGTAACTTAAACAAAAAAGAGATTGAGAGATAGAGGCCAGGGCCGGGGAGGGGGGGCAGACCCACTGATCTGAGAAAGAAGCCTGCAGTTTAAACACTGTAGCTCCAAACTGGAGAAAAACAGTTTTGAATTAAAAGAGAATGTACATCACTGAGTGATTTAATGTGACTGAGTCATAAGAATTGTTGTTTTGGTTTCATGGAGTTGTCTGTATTTAAATATTGTGGTTTTCACAATGATCAAAAAATGACACTGCCAGATGTCTACTACACAGAAGCTGATGAGTCAGCAGGGGCGTACCCGGGTTGGAGTGGGCCCAGAGATGATATTTTAAAATGGGCACCCCACTGACTTGGCGTGTAGGGGCCAAGGTCAATCCTGAGGGTGCTGTTTATTAAAGTAACACTTAATATTAATTAATTAAATCAAATTAAAATGAATTTAAAATTTAACTTTTGTAGGCAGGCTCAGATTAATTTAAAATTAAATCCCATTCTAATAAAATACATAAATACACTTGTTAAAAAGAAAAACAGCAGAGGCTCCTCCATGGATTCACAGCCTTCTTGATAATTCACAAACAAAACTTGAAAATAGTGCATTTGTAAGGAAAAATAATACAAGCTCCCATGGTTTCACAGTTTATTATTCATACACATCACCCCACTTAACATGGAGCACTTATAATGGAAAAAATAAGAGAAGTTTTTCTCTGAAATTTTGATTAAAATTACACCTTGATTCTTCACCACACACTGTTCTGATCCTTCAACACAAACTCCACCTGTGTGGAAGATGAGAGAGAAAGGGGATGGGGGAGGCTTGATCAGAGAGAGAAAGAGGGATAGAAAAAGAAACAGGGGATGGGGCAGGCTTGAGGGGGGAGAAAGAGAGAGAGAGAGTTTAAAAAGAAAGAAAGATGGAAAGAGCCACCCCGACATGCCAACCTCCTGCTACTTGCTGCTTGCCTCCCCCTGCTGCGAACCTCCATGTAGTAGTAGTAGTAGTAAATTTTTGTAAATTTCAGCCGCTGCGCAGCCAAGGGGATGGCTGCTGGGTGGTGAGCCAGTAGTCCTTCTACCCCACCCCTGGCAGTGGCTACCAGAGCGACGCTGGGCCTGCTGTTTCACCCAGCGTCTCTTCTCAACTACTTAACATTCCACCACTTGAAGACAACTTTGCTCCAAGCACCTCAGCTGCTGCCAGGGCAGGAGCTTCCTGGAAATGAGGGCACATGTGTGAATGCGCCCTCACGGTGCAGGCTTCCTGTGAGCAAGGCAGGAGCAGCGGCCACCATGATAAATTGGTTGGGGTGGGTGCGGCAAACACACGCTGGTTACACGTGGAGTTTGCCTTCTGCTGGGGCAAGGAGGTGGATGAGGTGAGAGCAAAGTGAGGCAAGCGGGGTTGAGGCTGTGTTTGTAGTAGCAGCCAGAACCCAGGAACGCAGATTCTCGACTGAATTTATAATCCCTCTAGCAAAATGTCTCGGAGACAACGGCACCTTCTGACCAACTTTGTATCCAGGCAATGGCACCTTCCGACCGATTTTGTATCCAGGCAACCCTGGCTGGAATTTCTATGTACATGTGCAAACTGACAGGAAGCTTAATCCCATGGAGCGGGGGTTGGGGACGGACAAGTGCTGGATACCAGGACTCCTGGGTTCTTCTTCAGCCACCCTGATGCAGTCTTACCCAGAGCTTCCTCATTCTGCATCTGAACTGAAGTCTGCATCTGAACTCAGACCTTTCCTGCATCTGAAATGAACCCCTTCCCAGCTGTGGAACTCCCAAAGCCACACACCCCTTCCCTTCCTCTAACCCTTGTCCGCTCCCTCGCCAGGCCTGTCCCTCAGCAAAACTACAGCCGAGCACAGTCAGGCCTGTCCTTCAGCAGGAGGCAGAACCCAGTACTGCGCCAACTGGTCAATCAGAGCACGCTTAGCATACTTCCAGACTTATCACAGCTTATTCTGCTAAGGTGGAACATTTCAGGACTTTCAAATCAAGTTCCACCCACACTCCTCCAACCACCATTTAGTGAACTCACTGCAGTTGAGCATTATGTTCTGCTCATGTTTGTCTTCTCAAAGCCCTCTAGTGGTCAGTTCTGTCACTACAGCTTCCTGGAGCCAATTACAAGGTTGGGCGGGGTTTTAGCCAGGAAGGAACACCAAAGGAAGCCCAGGCAATGAACTGCAATCGGGCGGGCACTGGGGAGTCGGACTTGGGATGGATCATGTGACTTGCCTCTGGGGGGGGGCCTTTGAGGCAGTGGACCGGGAGACAACTGTCTCCCCTTGCCTAACAGACGGTACGCTCCTGTGAGTTGGGATTTCAACTTTGCACGTGCCTGGAAGATTCCCCCCACCCTATCCCTTCATGTGGTTGTGTGAGTAATAGTTTGGTAACAACCTTGGAGGTACAGCCACAGAAGCTGGTGAAACAGAAATTGTGCCTTGCAAGTAGAGAGAGTGATGCAACCTGAACCATTACTTTTTGCGCACACTCGTTTATGATACTGTATAGTTTGAAGCAGATTGAACTTTCTACCGAACATCTTACATGATCTACAGTCCTGTGTTTACTGGAGGATAGTACTGTTCCAGCAGTAAAGCCTAACAAAAAATATATTACTAGCTGCTGATAACCTCTTTCTGTCCTTGTAACAGCAACCTGGTATGTAGAAAGTTAGCAGGTAGAGATTTCCCCTATCATTTAAATTCCATACCAGTAAAAACTCCACCTACTTATTATTTGTGTGTCAGGTAGACATTAAAGGTACCAGATCTTTGCTAGGGGAAAAAAGCTGGCAAACCTAGTGTATATATTTGGATAAGCAATTGCTTTAAGTTAAAATTCTGTTTTCCAATTCATTTAACAGATGGTAGGAAAGACATCTTCCCTTTGATTTCAAAAGCCTTGAATATTTTCCCATTTGCAGTCATTACAATCTGAATCATTACCTGTGAAAACTAAATAATGCAAATTAAATCATAACTTTTCTCCTTTTTATTTTAAGAATGTTTTAATAATAATACATAGGGCGAGCCCGGTGGCTTCCAGGCGGTTAAGCCGCCAGACTATCCCTCCCCTTAAACCAGTGTTGCAGAGTGAGTGCTCCGCAAACCCAGTTTTACTACTTGTGAGTTGCCACAGTGCGGCTCCGCACCATGGCAACTTACGAGTAGACCCCCGACCGGGAGGCTTAAAAGCAGCCTCCTGGCTCGGGAGCTTCTGGGGGCCACACAGCCCCCGATCCTCCCAGCCCCCGCCAGCTCCATAACAGAGCCGTCAGTCGTATGGGCGGCCGATTCGGCTGCCCCAGGCTGCTACCCTGCTAGTCTGCAGGGAGAGCCGGATTAGCCCACTCTCCCCGCAAACCCCCTAGAGGCTCTTCTCACAGATCGTGAGACAAGCCACATAGTATTCTGAGTATTAGGAGTGAAATTGAAACAATGTACAATTCTTGGCAAACATGTTGGCAGTGCAACCCTCCCCCCCCCCAAAAAAAACAGTGTTTCCTTTTTTGTGCCTTAGCGGGGGACACTCCATGAAAAAAAAATCTATTTATTCTTTTATATGGCTCTCTTTTGTCTGCAGTTACATCACCACACTGTCCAAACTGATTGTCCCTAGTATAGTTTGTGACCCATGTAATTGATTCAGGAAGGAGAAAGCAAAAACAGCAAACAACAAATGGCCCTAAGTAGCAGCCAGGTGTAACTGTGCTGCTGAACAAGATCAGAAAAAAGGTGGCTACTCACCCAATCTAAGAAGTTATTCACACAATTAAAAAGGGGGGCTACTCTCATGACTGAGTGCGGGTGCAGGTGGGCGAGTAGGGGGAGGGCAGGGTTCAACCTACCTCCCCCACGATCACTGTTGGCCCCTGAAGCACACAAGCCGTGTGCCCACATGACCAAAGCTGCTGGGAGCAACATGGAGCAATCGAGTTTACAAAGACCACTGCTGCCACGCACAGTGCACTGGGGGATTCCCCCAGGAGATGGGTGCGTTAGGATGACACATGATCCCCGACAGCTGACACACGATCCTGGCTGCTGGGTTAAAGGTGCTTTTGGACCCTTAACCTCGGATAAGAGCCAGGCTTCGGAACCGGGTTTGGTGCCGTGGGACTGCTGGGATTGCGTGGATCCTGGTGATCTCACAGGCAGCCAAGCCCAGCCTCATGAGAACAGCCTCACAGCATTCTATCCAGGTTTGGGAGCTGTGTGTGCTCCCAATTTTCAGATGTGTGGAAGCAAGCTAGGAGGAAAACCTGAGTAGAAGTGATTGTGTGGAAGCAAGGTAGGAGGAAAACTTGGGTAGTTTTCCGCCCTGCCTTGCTTCCACACAATGAGGAGTCATGAATCAGGAGAAATTGGGCAAGGGGAGCCCAGCCCGATTTCTTCGGACTGTGGGAACCACTGAGCTCGCAGGCGAGCCCGGCGGTCTCCAGGCGGTTAACCCGCCAAAATAACCCTCCCCTTAAACCGGATTTGCAGAGCAAACACTTCGCAAACCCGGTTTTAAAAATCATGAGTAGCCGCGGCTCTTCATGAGTAGACCCCCGGCAGGAGGCTGAAAAGCAGCCTCCCGGCTTGGGGGTCTCCCCAGTATGTCCTGCGTGCTCACGCAGGGCATACTGGAGCTTCCAGGAGCTGTGCAGTCCCCAAACTCCCCAGTCCTTGCCAGCTCCGTCAGAGCCGGCAGTTGTGTGGGCGGCCGATTCAGCCACCCAGGGCTCCTGCCCTGCTCGTCTGTGGGAGAGCAGGCTTAGCCCACTCTCCCTGCTTGGATTTCCAAACTGGGTCTCACTGATCGTGAGACCTGGCTCAATCACTTCTACCCAGGTTTTCGCCTTACCTTGCTTCCGCACAACTGAAAATTGGGAGCACACACAGCTCCCAAACCCGGGTAGAACACAGTTTTTGATTGTGTGAATGATCTCTCTGTGTTCTTGATGTGTAAGCACTGTAAAGATATTCTCCTTAGGGGATGGAGCCACTCTGGGAAGAGCAGAAGGTTCCGGGTTCACTCCCTGGCATCTCTAAAATGGGGCTGAGAGAGTTCCCTGCCTGCAACCTTGGAGCAGTTGCTGCTAGTCTTGGTAGACAATACTGAGCTAGTCAGACCTCTGACTCAATATATAGCAGCTTCCTATGTTCTTCAATAATTTTTTCAGCCAAAATTGTTAGTTTCAAGAAATGCACTAGCTTGAATCGAAATATACATTTAATATGTGTGGTACAACATTTGAGCCAAATATTATTGTTTCCACATTGAAGTTTTAAATTACTTTACATTGTCCTTAACTCACCTCCTTTCATCTGGAGGATTGACTATGATTCAGATGTTGGCTGATGTTTCATACCAGGTATACTTAGCTCAAGTTGAGAAGTGATAAGAAAGATCACCAGATGCACTTAAAGCTGTTTTTGCAGTGTCTTTTTAACCAGCATTTGCAGCTGTAGCCACTAATTACCTTGGCCTCCTTTGCTCTGCTGTTTCTTCTGAATTATTTTTTTAATTTGGTTCAAGGGATGTGGTCAATGACAAAAGATCTGGATCAAGATGACAGATGTGGAAAAACAGACTCAAAAATTCCTTGCGTTATGTCAGTTTATCAGACTGTGATTAGGACATGTCATTTTAAGTGATCTTTGTAAACGTGGCAACTAAAAGGGCTTAAAGTAGAAAATCCATAAACACTGAAGGTCACTTTTGTTCCAGATAATTTTTTGAAACCCATTCCTTGCCATTTAAAATTACAATAAAGAGATCCAAGTTGGGAGGAAAACTATACATTTTGTAATGAAATATTTTCACAAATCACCAGGGCTTTATTTCTAACATGAGAGATGCTGGGATTCCTGGCAAAGCATGGTCTTCAACTAAGAAGCCCTTTCCTGTAGTTCTAGACATGTGGGTGCTTGCTGAGATTATCCAACAATGAGGAAAAGACATTCTGCACATGCTCAGAGTTTAAATTATTTCATAGTTTCTAGGGTTGAGCTAGAAATTCTGGGATTCAACCAGAATCTTAAATGAACCCTGCAAATCACACAAATGTATCCATCCCATCATGTTTCCCTCTCGGGCAGGTTTCAGACTTTACTTGGAAATTCGTGGCTCATGCTGATGATGTCACTATTCTATTATCAAATGAAAGAGAGGTAGTTTTGGTTAAAGAGATCTTTGAAGAATTTGGTCAAATTTCGGGATCTGAATTGAATAACGTAAAAAGCATCCTGGTTAGTTTGGATGCCAATAAAGGCCAACTCCTAAGTGTACCCATGACGAGGAGTGACAAGGTGGAACCGCCGGAGTCCAAGCCAGCCTGGGCGGATTCGATCAGGATCTTAGGAATCCTCTATGGTCTGAAAGAGAATATTTGGGAGGAAAACTGGACCCTCTGGGAGAAGGAGGTTGAAACAAAGATAAAAATCTGAAAAAAATGGGATCTGTCCATGTTTCAAAAGGCGGTCTACATTAAAACATACTTACTTCCTCGGGTTTATAACCTCGCGGCAGTATATCCACCACTGCTGGGACTGATAAAAAAAGTAGAAGGTCAAGTTTTCAACCTGGTGTGGCATATAGCGTCATTCCCTTTGGCTAGAGCTAACACTTATAAAGACATAGAGAATGGTGGTCCAGGCCTACCAACACTGCATCCCCGACTCCTGTCAATTTTTGTCGCCTATAATTTTGGAATATGGGCGACCGCCTGCATTCGGGGGAGATGTAACCTACTGCAAAAACTTTGGGCCACCCTCTTTGCCACCTATTGGCTGGGGACGAAGTGGGGTAAGAGCTGGTAGGACGGGAGGTCATTCACAGGCCGGGTTACCGAAGCCATGAGAGTGGCCCACCCGGATTTTTTGAGAGATACTCTGACTTTTCTTAAAAATTGGAAAGTGACGCCGGCTCTCCTTAAAGAGCGTGACATGGTGAGGAACATGAAAGTGAAAATCTATGAGGCAGTGCTAGAAACCGTGTATATCCAGCCGGCTTCAGAACGCAAAAAGCAGAAAACAAATGTTTCCCAGTATCTCCTAGAGTCAGAGGGGCCTATCCCCCCCTTTGCAGAGAAAAGGAATAAGACCCCTTATCATCTATGGGAACTGAGATGGAGACTTTAGCATCAAGTCTTGCCATTGCGTGGGGCTATGCCCTGGCTGCCAATTGATCAAAAGTTATGTCCCCAGTTAAAGTATCAAGACGAAGCGCTCACCTCGAATGCTATTCACATAGAAGATCACCAGCACTTTTTAAAGAAGTGTGTAGTAGTGAGAACCGTATGGAGGGCAGTAAGTTTAGCTCTAGATTGGCCCGCTCTGGAGCGCCAGTCATGGGAACAAATAGCTTCCGGTCATAGCGGTGCATCATGCTTCCAAGGACTGAGACGGAGGTCCCGGGTGAATAGGGGAAGGAGGAGAGAAGCTGTAGATACTTACTGGTCTATACCACTATTAGTCATCAGATTGGTAAATCTGTTCATAGTTCAGGCCCTGCATCTCCATAGAGACAGGGAGAGAAAGAAGGGCACTGAAATTAGTGAGGAGGTGACAGTTAAGTTTTTCTGGAAACATTTCACCAGTTTTGTTAATGGGGAAAAGCGTACTAGTTCCAAAGCAGACTGGGAGAAATTCTGGAAGTGGATGGAGGAGGTGACCCCCCCCCCCCCGCTGATCACGTAAATGTTTTGTTTCATATCTCCAAAGGTGTATCTAAAGCTGGTTTATGTTTCGCTCTCAAACTGCTGTATACTTTTCCAGCAGACTGTAAGGTATTTCAATCTGTAGATATTTCCTTTTGTACATAGTATTTTACCTGTATATATTTTGTATGATGCTCCAGGCTCTGTAAGCACCATAATTGTACCATAACTTTTGAGTAGTTTGACATCTCAATAAAAAAAAAGTTCCCCAAAAACCGTTCCCATCATGTTTCACAATAAGGGTTGTATGGGTTAGGAGATGTTTCTAACCCTTAGGATCCATGGCTCACATACAGAGCATGGATGCACCAGTGCAGCAAGAGAGCAGCCTAACAGAACTTCCCAACTAACTGCACAGGTGCAGTGGGGAAGCCACAGTTTTTGACATCCTCCCTTTCCCAAGGAAGCCCTCTGTGCCACTCAAAATTATGTCCCTGAGGGTTGCACAAGCCCTTTACTGACTAGATTGATAACTACTCAGTGGTAGGGACACTACTCCAATTAAAAAAGCATATAAAGACATATACACGATATTAGTGAATCATTAAAGCACAGTTCCTATATCAAGTTGACAGTACCTATAAATCATACCTTTTACCATGACAACAAATATTTATATACCACTCTTCAACCCAAGTTCTCAAAGTGGTTATCATAGAAAAATAAATAATACATAAATAAGATGGCCCCCTGTCCCCAAAGGGCTCACAGTCTAAAAAGAAACATAAGGTAGACACCAGCAACAGCCACTGGAAGGATGCTGTGGTGGGGTTGGATAGTTGCTCTCCCCCTGCTAAATATAAGAGAATCACCACTTTGAAAGATGTCTCTTTGCTCAGTTAGCAGGGCCTTGAAGCATATTCAGGGCTCACCAGTTGTAGAGTACATGCAGTAACCATTGGCACTGACTTCTAGCTTCATTGTGTTTGAAAGGCCAGTATGCAGTCAGATTCTGCATATTTGCACTTGCAAACATCAAACAATCTACAATGGTAACAACTTCCAGAGGGGCAGCATTCTATATTGGCTGCAGCAAAAACAATAAAGAACTTTGTGGTGTCTAAAATACCTTTCACTGAAACCACCTCAGTGTTGCCTCACTGGATCAGACCAAGGTCTGACTGGTCCAGCAATAATTAACTGGTTGTCTCTGGGGGCTTAAGCAGGGCCTGAAGGTGACAGGCTTCCCAGGAGCTTTTCAGTTGGTGACTTTACCACGACTTTACTTTGGCAGGGTGTGTGTGTGTGTGTGTTCACATATTGGCCAGATTTACCTCGAAGTCCATTTGATATTTCAGAGACCACTTCAAACATGATTCGGGTTTCCCCCTCCATTTTGGAACCTAGCCCAATTTGTGTCCGAGGTTAAAAAAAAAAAAATCCTCTTTTTGCGGCAGAGTATCGGTTATGCCCCGAACATGCAGTAATGCCTTGTGGTAAACATGTGGTAAAGCTTGCTGTGTGAAAAGCCTCCTGATATTTGAACCTTGTGCCTGGTTTCCTTTTATATTTCACACTTCTCAGTTATGTTCTGTTAAATAAAGGTGGCACTTTCCCACACTACAATGGAATTTGATCAGACTGATAATAAGTGGTTATTGACGGTTTTGAAATAATAACATAATAAAGGTTGAAGGACCAGGCTTTAAGGCAGGCTGAGTTCTATTTATAACAAAAGGTATAAAGTTAGAAGCTGCAACTAAGCTTGTGCATGAAAGCTGTCAACAGCATGATTAAGAGGGATTTGTCACCACAAACCCTTGATGCTGATGAATCACACCTTTCCAGCAGGTAAACTGACCAGCCACAGCCTGTTGAATGACAGGAGCAGCAATGACATCAGCCTTGCCTGCACCCCTTGCAACCTCCACAAACTGAATGCAACCCACTGGCCATGTACTGTGGGCCACCTGGTCCTTCTTTGACCTGAAAGGCCCCCATTTTTGCAGTCCAAGGTATGCAGCAAAGGAGCATACTTATCCAGCCCCCATTCAGGGCTGGCCCAAGTCTCCCCTTATCTTCCCTCTCCCACAGCATGCTGCTTCCAGCCACCCCACCCCCACCTCCCAGTGAGCCTTCTCATCCCAGAACACTCTCCTCACCTCCTCTATACTTCTGCTTCCTTCTCCTCTGCCTTTTAGAAATGTCAGAGGCAGGCATGAGAGGAGAAGGAGAGGGTAGAGGCTAAGGTTCAAGGTGGGTGCCTGAGTTGTCTAGAAGTTGGAGGCTGGTGGAGGTGTTGACAGGCAATCCATCACTTCTGCCAGTCAACTGCCTAGGCAATCACTTCATTTGGCCAAATTAGCAGGCTGGCTATACCCTTGCTGAACCACCATCCTTGGGTCATCACTTGAGTTCTGTAGGACAGAAGTGTTGCAGAATTATAGATATGCAAACACATCCTAATGGTGATCAGTGGATTAGGGTTGTTCCAAGTGTTATCAGTGGATTAGGGTTGTTATCAGTGTTATCAGTGGATTAGGGTGTTAGGATGGATTAGGATGGATTGTGGATTAGGATGTTACCAAATGTTATCAGTGGTTTAGGGTGATCAGTGGCTTAGGGTTGTTCCAAGTGTTACAAACCTCAGAAAGTTTAACAGCACCCCCATTTAGAAAAGGAGAGGTTTGGTACTTCTAGATTTTGATACCCACAATGCCCCAATGCAAAGCTTGAGTCCCAAATCCTATAGCAGCTGGAGAGGGAGGAGTGGATAGCAGTCATCAGCATCGCTGGATTAGGAGAAACATCTCTTTCCTATAAAACTAGCAACACAGTTGAAGCCCATTGGCAGCCAGAAGTTCAGGGAACCCCGCACTTGCCATCTGATACATTTAGAGCTTTGCAATCAGTGCCAATACATGTCATGGTATTGATTTAGGATTGCAAGCTGGTAACACCACTCAATTTGGGCAGCCTTATTTGGAAACAATGTGATATGAGAACGCTTACATGATTTGCAGGGCTTCGCAGGGAATTGACATTTACCAGGCATGAGACCCAGAATACTTTTTAAAATTCCAGTTCTCAACCTTGGAAATGGCGACAAAGTAATAAAGTGAATGCCTCTGAGCCTGTGCAGAGTGCCTTTCTCTGAAAATGGGGGGATGCTGGATAATCACAGCAAATAGCCACCATTAAGTAGCTTTTTAAAAAGCAAAGAAAAAACAAAGCTCGTTGAATTAGGTAACTCTTGCATGTTTGCAGAGATGAGTTCTACCAGATACAGAAAATAGGAAAATGCAAGCCTTGCTGCTTGTTCATATATTTGCTCTTCTGTGCTTTCATCATGGGTTCTGTATCTTTGAACTGCAATATTGGGATTTAGCAGTTCTGTTTGGGACATGCCATTTACTGTACACTTTTATGCTTCTGAATAAATCACTCAGATAAATCACTCACATGCTTGCTTTTTCAGCTGTGTTCCTCAGGTAAATCCCTGAGTCAGCAGCACAAAAAAATAATTATCTTCTCTAGGCATATGTTGCTTAAGCAAGCGCAGGCCTCCATAATTTATCCTGTCAGTGTTCATATATCCTTACAAGCATTGGCATGCCTATTGTAAAGACAGCCTCAGGTGATTCACTTGAAAGTGTTGCTAATGCACCTCACTCTCATTTGCTTACTGGGAAAATATAAGAAAAGAGTAGGATTTAAAGAGAACAATGTTAAGGATTTCAGGTTGCAGTTTTGCTTTTTAATTGATACCTGGCAAACCTCTCCCCCCGCCCTCCATTTTCCTCTTATGTAGTGGGGTCTAAACTGCTCTCCTTGATAGGAGGAATACTGTATCATCATTATTATATGTAATTACAGTTAATCTGTACAATCTCTTCCTCTTATGGGGTAGGAAAGTATAGATTGTACAAAACTATATACTATATCCAAAACCCTACTCAGCCAAAATTGTGGGAACACTGTGCAATTGTTTTTTCTTCCAATTTGTGGTTATCCTCGGACATGCTTTCTGTTGTGTTGACTTATAGAAAAATAATAAATTAAAAGCCTAAAGATGTGGCTTTTGGTGCTGTGGTTATGGTGATTTCTCTTTGCTGATTAAATGTTGTAAGTGTGGTTTCAAATTTTAGTACAGGACATCTAGCCATAAACTCAAAATTTGTTTCTGTTTTATTGTAGCTGAACTCAAATTATATATATTTTAATAGTCTCTGCAGGCCATGTAAGTAAACTGTCACTTAGCTGAATTTCCCTTTTTAAATACTTTGTGTGTAATTGTCTCCATGTTAGAAGAAGATTACTGCATGATCCCTCTTGCTTTTCACAACAAGAACACAAGAATAGCCCTGCTGGATCAGACCCAAGGCTTATCTAGCGCAGCATCCTGGTTCACACAGTTGACCACCAGATGCCTCTGAGAAGCCCACAGGGAAGAGGTGAGGGCATCCCCTCTCGTTTGCTGTCACTCACCTGCAAATGGTATTTAGAGGCATCTTGCCTCTGAAGCTGGAGATGGTCTATAGTCACCAGACTAGTAGCCATTGATAGACCTGTCCTCCATGAATTTATCTGAACGCCTCTTAAAGCCATCCAAGATAGTGGCCATCACCACATCCTGTGGTGGAGAATTCCATAGATTAATTATGCACTTTGTAAAAAAGTACTTCCTTTTGTTGGTCCTAAATTTCCTGGCCTTCAGTTTCATGGGATGACTGTTGGTTCTAGTCTTGTAAGGGAGGGAGAAAATTTATCTCTGTCCACTCTTTCTACTGCATGCACAGTTTTATATACCTCTATCATGTCTTCCATTAGTTGCCTCTTTTCCAAACTAAAAAGCTCCAGATGCTGTAGCCTTGCATCATAAGGAAGGTGCTCCAGGCCCCTGATCTTCTTGGTTGCCCCCTGCTGCACCTTTTCCAGTTCTGCAATGTCCTTCTTAAGTTACAGTGACCAGAACTGCATGCAGTACTCCAAATCTGGCTGCACCATAGTTTTGTATAAGGGCATTATAATATTAGCATTTTAATTTTCAATCCCCTTCCTAATGATCCCCAGCATAGACTTTGCCTTTTTCATAGCTGCCACACACTAAGTTGACACTTTCAATGGTCTGTCCACAATGACCCCCAAGATCTCTTTTCTAGTTAGTCACTGACAGCTCAGACCACATCAATGTATATGTGAAGTTGGTTTTTTTGCCCTAATATACATCACTTTACACTTGCTTACATTTGCCATTTTGTCACCCACTCACCTAGTTTGGAGATTCTTTGGGGGCTCCTCACAACCTGTTGTGGATTTCACTACCCTAAATAGTTTAGTGTCATCTGCAAATTTGGCCCACTTTGCTAGTTACCCCAACTTCCAGATCATTTATGAACAAGTTGAAGAGCACTGGTCCCAGTACAGATCCCCGGGGGACCCCACTTCTTACTTCCCTCCATTGTGAACACTGTCCATTTATTCCTACCCTCTGTTTCTTGTCCTTCAATCAGTTACTCAATCAACACATGGACATGTCCCCTTATCCCATGACTACTAAGTTTACTCAAGAGCCTTTGGTGGGGAACTTTGTCAAAAGCTTTTTGGAAGTCAAAGTATACTATGTCAACCAGATCACCTTTATCCACATGCCTGTTAACACTCTCAGAGAACTCCAAAAGTTTAGTGAGGCAATACCTGACCTTGCAGAAGCCATGCTGGTTCTCCTTCAATAAGGCCTGTACTTCTATATGTTTAACAATTTTGTCCTTAAGTATGCTTTCCATCAATTTGCCTGGCATACAAGTTAAGATAACCAGCCTTCGTTTCCCCACTGGATCCCTTTTTGAAAACTGGAGTTAAATAAACTACATTCCAGTACTCTGGTACAGAGCCTGATTGTAGGGACATTACATATTTTTGCTAGAACAGCAATTTCACATCTGAGTTCCTTCAGAACTCTTGGGTGGATGCCATCTGGCTCTGGTGATTTGTTAATTTTTACTTTTTCAAGACAGGTTTAGAATGTCCTCTCTCATCACCTCAAATTGGTCCAGTTCTTCAGCCTTTGAGCCTGAGAAGCTCAGTTCTGGAGCAGGTATTTGGCCAGTATCCTCCACTGTGAAGACAGATGCAGAGAACTCATTTAGCTTTTCTGCAATCTCTCCCTATCCTCCTTAATAATCCCTTCCATGCCTTTTTCATAATCTAAGTGTCCATCCGCCTGCCTGGCAGGTTTTCTGCTTCTGATATATTTAAATAACTTTTTGTTATCCCCCTTGACACTTCTAGCTATATGCTCCTCAAATTCTCTTATTGCATCCCTTATTGAGGCTATTCCCACAATCAATGGAAAGCGGGCTAAGGGAGCTTAGCCCGCTTTCTGTTGATTGTGGGGACCACTGGGCTCGCAAATGAGCTCGGTGCTCCCAAGGCGGCCAGCCTGCCTACAACACCCTCCTCTTAAATGAGGTTAATGGAGCGAGTGCTCCACTAACCTCATTTTGTTGCTTGTGTGTCACCACGGCACACACCAAAACACGAGTAGACCCCCAGGCTTGGTGGCATCCTGGGACTTCCAGGGGCTACGTGGCCCCCAATCCCCACAGCCCCTGCCAGCTCGATGAGAGAGGCAGCAGTCGTGTGGGTGGCCAATCTGAACGCCCTGGGCTCCGCCGCCGATCATCTGTGGGGAGAGTGGGCTAAGCCTGCTTCCCCCGCAGACCTCATTGAGGCGCTTCATAGCAATTGTGTGAAATGCCTCATTGTCTCCTTGCATTTCTTTTACCAGAGTTTATGTTCTTTTCTGTTATCTTCATTTGGGCAGGACTTCCATTTTCTGAAGGAAAATTTCTTCCCTTTTATAGCTTCCCTGACTCTACATGTTAGCCATGCTGGTATCCTCCTGAACTTGGTGGTACCTTTCCTTCTTCTTGGTATACATTCTACCTAAGTGTCTATTATTGTGGTTTTAAACAAGTTCCATGTTTTCTGGCATGATTTGACCCTGCTGACTTCCCATTTCAGCTTCCTTTTTACCAGTCCTCTCATTCTTGAGGAGTTTCCCCTTCTGAAGTCCAGCGCATCTGTGTTGGACTACCTTTGTAGTGCTCCACTTGCATAAAAGCTGAATTGCATCGCACAACATTTACTGTTCCTCTATGGTTGTACAACTCTGACATCTCACACCGGGTCCTGGGCACCACTCAGGATTAAGTCCAAGGTTGCCCTCTCTCTGGTTGGTTCCATGACCAACTGTTCTAAGGCACAGACATTTGGCATGTCTAGAAATTTGGCCTCTCTGTCAATATCCACATATGCTGCCTTCTGGGCCAATTGGAGTTTCTAAACTATCTTCAACGGTAGTCCAATGTAGAGCACATTATAATAATTCAACAAGAAATTACTAAGGCATACATGACTGGAGAGAAGTATATACTTGTGGGGTGCAGACAGATGACATGGGGAGCATTTTAAAAAAGAAATCCTGGTGCATGCAGACCTTGACAATTCAATAAATTATTCTCTAGATAAAGCTCAGTCTACATTCAGATTTATTTTGTTCAACCAACTATTTAAAGGAAAAAGCTGGCCCTGTTCCTAGTCAGTTTTCTTTTCCTTTCCTTTCTTTTTTCTTTTCTTGCTTTTTAATTTTGCTATAGCCCACTAGTTCTATTTCTGATAGGTAAGTAGATTTGTCTGTTTTTGTTTCTAAAAGCAGTGGTCCCCTTGGAGGGTCTAAGTGGGTGAATCAGGGGAATCCAATGTGAGAGGAAGATCTGTACCAAATCTAGAAGGCTGTGAATGGAGTCTGGCAGAATCTGGAGTTTATTAGCTTTGTAGGACTCACTTCTGGTTACTTGACATAACATGGTTTTACCCCCCTTTACCAGCTGCGGCTAGTATGCCAGTCAGAACTGACCTCAGTCACTCAAGCACTGGTAACATCCAGATCAGACTACTGCAATATATTTTATGTGGGGCTGCCATGGAAGACGATTTGGAAGCTTCAGCTGGTCCAGAATGTTGCTGCAAGGATACTTCTGAGTGCTAGTTACTTTTTGAGTATTATACCCATCCTGTGGCAGCTTCAGTGGCTGCCATTTTGCTTCCAGGTTAGATTAAAGTACTGGCTTTGACCTTTAAAGCCCTTCAAAGCTTGAGGCTGGAGTATATGTTGAACTACATTTGCCTATATGAATCTGCCAGGGCTCTTCGCTCATAATCTTGAGCCCTGCTTATCCCCCCACCATTTACTGGAATTCAGTTGGTGGAGACAAGAGACAAGGCCTTCTCAATTGTGGCCCCTCAGCTCAGGAATGCCTTCCCAGAAGAGCTTCTCCATGCTGTTTCCCTTAGGGCTTTAAAAAATTGTTTTAAAAACTTATTTGTTTAGGCTTTAAAATGTTTTTTTTTTTACTATAGTCTTATGGATTTTTAATTAGCATTGTTTTGTTTTTATTCTGTATTGCATTTAAAATCTTAATTTAGTTATAGTGCTTTTACTGTTGTGAGCCATCTCGAGCAGTATTGTACTGGAGGGATGGGATGTGTGTGTGTGTAACTGGTCAGGTCAGTAAAATAATGACTAATTGGCAACCTTATTGGTAAGGAACTTGCTCTTTATGTCCCTAAGTTGTTTTTCACATACACCCAGGTTTGACCCATCCAAGAAGCATGGAGAAGCAGGTCACCTCAGGCAGTGAATGTGGGAAAGCAGTAGATTTGGAGCCCTCCTCCCATTTGCTTTTTTCTGCTGAAGCTGGCAGCACCATAGAGCCAGCAGTGGCACCACTCCAGCTAGCCCGACTGTATGGGCAACACCACTGTAGCCCAACTCCATGGGCAAAAATCTCACATTCTAAAGACCCCTGGTGAAATAATAGACATTGAAGCTCTTCTCACGATCAGTTAGAAGGGCTACCCTCTTTTGCGGGGAGGAAGCCCAAAAGCGCTTACGTCCACACAGACAATCATGGAGAAGCCTCTGGGTGGGTGGATTGCCTGCCCGTGCCTCACTGTGCCTCTCCCGGCCGCTCTTGGGGTCGGGTGCAGGGAAGCACCACTGTGTGCGTGTCACCTCAGTTAAAACCATGGTGTGCATCACCTGGACCAGTAGCATAATCAACTTCAGAAACGGCTAGGGTGGCTGTGTTATTAGTGCTGAATTCCTACATGAAATATTCTGTCCTGTGATAGAAAACACAGTTTGTTATACTGCAGATCTTTATCCTTGTAATTATTTTCTACTTAGAGCTGACTTTTCCATAATGTGTGATCTTTCTCCTTATATATCCCGAGTTCAACAAAATTAGAGTCTTTGCTGCTTAAGTAGTGAGTTATACTGTTAAATTACAGTTATTTGTTATTCTTTACATTTTTAATGCACTTCCAGGGACTATGGAATTAAAATATAACTGCAGAAACTGCCAGCTTGTCTCCTGGGAATTTTTAATTGAGGGTTTGTGTTGCTTTTGTAATCTAGCCAAATGTTAAATTGTTGCAGTTTTAGTATAAAATTGAAGGTGGTTTTTTGGCAACAAAGCTTCTTTAGGAAAGAAAGAAAAAAGGAGCTGGGTTATGTGCAAATCAAGAATTTAAAAATCTGTTAACATCTACTAAAAATAAAAGTGGGGAAGGTAGGGGTTGAGAAACAACCTCTTTTCTTATGCCAGAATATTCAAATCTGAAATAGTAATAAAGCTCAAGATTTATAGGATGCTTTGTGAGTGTTCAGAATATTTCAGATAGTTTGAATCCTTACTGAATTCAAATATTCAGCAATCCACATAGGATTTCTTAGTATAGCTATCCCTGTATTGCATATGGTGGAGGAGTTGATGCTTGGAGACTGAAGTTTGCCTGGGGCCACTGAGTGAGGGATGACCTACACATGAAGCAGGATGAGGTGTAGAAATGATGGTGTCATCTCAGACTGTGGACATGACATCACTCTCTTGTGTTAAAAATTCCCTGGATGCTCTCTTGTGTTAAAAATTCCCTGTGAGCAGAAATCTAGCACAACAAGGTATGGGCTGGACAACAACCATTGTCTTTGATGAGCTAAGCACCCCTGCCCCTGTTTCTGATGTGCTAGGGATTCAGGAACTTGTATTTACTAAGGTAATGTGTTGTCCCACCTGTAAGCTATAAGAAAGTTATCTTATATGTTGAGGTGTTGAGGAGACTAGAGTGATTTTGAAATGTATGGGAAATGAAAAATTATGTCCCACCTACTGCTAATTATTGCTAGATGACAGCATGTGCTCATTCTACCCATTACCCCCAAAAGAAAAGAAGGAACTGGCAAAAATTTAGTAATGAATTTTGAGTGTGGTTTTTTTTTAAGGAAAGGATTTACAGATAAACATCACCAGAATGTGCAATGTTTCAGGAAAATGTAGTATCTGAACAGGGCATGATGGGAAACATGAACCATTTTTTAAAATGATATTGCAAATATATATTTTTTAATTCTAATGTTAGGTGCACTATTGTAGAACTGGAAGAGGTACAGAAGACGGCAACCAAGATTATCAAGGGCCTGGAGCACCTTACTTATGAGGCAAGGCTACAAGATCTGGGGCTCTTTAGTTTGGAAAAGAGGCTTCTAAGGGGAGACATAATAGAGGTGTATAACATTTTGCATGGAGTAGAGAGAGTTGGACAGACAGACATTTGTCTCCCTTTTTCACAACACTAGAACCAGGGGTCATCTCATGAAACTGAAGGTCTGGAAATTTAGGACCAACAAAAGGAAGTACTTTTTCACCCAGTGCATAATTAATCTATGGAATTCTTTGCCATGGGATGTGGTCATGGCCACTAGTTTGGACAGCTTTAAAGGGGTCAGACAAATTCATGGAGGAGAGTTCTATCAGTGGCTACTAATCTGATGCCTCTCAATACCAGTTACAGGGGAACAACAGCAAGAGATAGGGCATGCCCACACTTTTGGTCTCTGAGCTCCTCAGGGGCATCTGGTGGGCCACTGTGTGAATCAGGATGCTGAACTAGATAGGCCTTGGGCCTGAATTAGATAGGCCTTGGGCCTATGTTCACACCAGAACTCAATCCATATCTGGAACATAGGAAGCTACCATATACTGAATCAGACCATAGGTCCATCTTGCTCAGTATTGTCTACCCAGACTGGCAGCGGCTTCTCCAATGTTGCAGGCAGGAATCTCTCTCAGCCCTATCTTGGAGATGCCAGGGAGGGAACTTGGAACATCTGCTCTTCCCAGAGCAGTTCCATCCCCTAAGGGGAATATCTTACAGTCAGGGGCGTAGCAAGGTTGGAGTGGGCCCAGAGAAAAGATTTTAGAATGGGCCCCCCCTCACTGAAGTAAAATTTATACACACACACACACACACACACACACACACACACACACCCCTATGTGCCACAATAGAACATCATCCTAAATTATTTTTAAAAGGTTTTGTAAATTGTGGATGATGCAAGTCATTTAATGGTGCTAGAGAAAGACATGCTGTTCTGGTAGCTCCAGGTCTTAACTCTCACATCAATTTCGGAGGATGCATACAACTGAAGGAAGCCCGGGCGGGTGCGTGGCTGGGGGAGTCAGTCATGTGACTTGCCTATGGGGGGCCCCCAAGGCAGTGGGCCCCCAGACAACTGTCTCCCCTTGCCCTATTATAGTTACGCCCCTTCTTACAGTGCTCACATATCAAGTCTCCCATTCACTTGAAACCAGGGTGGACTCTGCTTAGCTAAGGGGACAATCCATGCTTGCTACCAAAAGACCAACTCTCTTCTCCCAAGATCTGCTATCTTGCTATTTAAAATTGCTGATTTTTAAAAGAATAACATCATCTTTCTTCTCATGCTCTTTAATCCTTCCCTTACCTCAAACTGTTGATTTTAATTGGTTTAATTTCCCCCCCTACATTGAATTCAGAAGCCCTGAAATTTCACAGTGAATCTATCCCAAATCTATCTATTTATCCCAAAAGGATAGTTCATAACAGAAATTGTGTGTGTGTGTGTCTCTGTGTTGTGGTGAACAATGAAGGAAACCATAACCCCCAAATCTTGCAATAACATCTCATAAGAAATCAGAGAAGAAAGCATAATGCATCATCATAACCACAAATCACACACATCATCATAATCCAGCACCTTGGGATTTGAAAAAAAAATTGGTAACAGACTATTCAGTCATTCTAACAACAGTGATCTTCTCCTGAATGACTATAAAACTAACAGAGCCATCATGCCCCAACACTTTAGACTTATTTGAAAATATTGGACATGAAGCGGGAGGGGGTAATCCTCCATACAAACATACGCACAGAATCTTCCATACAAACATAAGCACAAAATGCTGTCTATAATCCTAATCCTTTTCCTTGATTCATAGACATGGTCTAATAAGATGATTCAGGGTCTGCTGCAGGTTCCCTGTGACACCACTGCAATAACATACATATCTATACACAACTAGATAAAAATATGTATCTACAACAATAATGTGCACTCCCAATGAAGCCAATGGTGGAATTGGAAAGTAACCAAGCTATTGATCTATCTCATGCAATTTGCTACATACAAACATTACTGGAGAGCTGTGGGATGGAACCATGGTAAAGAACAGGTTATCACTGATTTTATATACTGTATTATATTTTATTGGTATCCTCTAAACTAAGTTTTCAAGGTGGTCTAAGACATAATTAGAATCCATACAAAAATAGCATCATTGATAAGTAACAAAGTTTACACAATTAACTGCCTGATCATGTGTATGTGTACACAGAAATAATTCCCACAGAGTACTAGATATAATGTATATTTATGTTGCATTGTATTCTCTCAAGCTACTACAGGGGGCAGCTGAGTGCACCCTACACTCTCACTTTTACCAGAATCCAAAATGGAGGACTACATAAAAAGTTTTATTATTCTCAATATTAAATGGTGTTTCTCTGTTCCTCAAAGATTAGAACATAACATTAGGCTTGCTCCCTAGTAAATGTGCGTAGACTTGCAGCTTTTGTTGCACCAACTGTATTATATAAGTGCAGAATAATAAACAGTGAACATGTGAGAGGCAAACTAAGGCTGCTTTTTCAACTTGTGAGAAGTATCTTAATGGCAGTAATACCCAAACATTTGTATTAGGCCAGTCTCAATGCTTTCAGTAATCTACAGTGATATAAGAACAGAAGAGATGGCCCAGATCACTTAAGTCTAATTGGAACTGAAGATTTAGAGCATCATTTTTATAACATAGATAAAAATGAAGGTTTTGCAGATATTTATGTATTTGAAATATTTATATCCTTCCTTTCTGCTTGACAACAAGCCTCCAGGACAGCTGATAGTAAAAAATAAAATAAGCACACAATAAACATGAGATTTTCCTTAGGAAGGCAGTGGTGGTGATTGATGAGGGATCTGGGGGCATCATGTTGGGGGCATCATCTAGCCCAGGCCTTCATACCTGAGGCCTGAGATTTTGCTCCTCGTCTTCCTTTTAAGATAAAGAAGCACAGGGAAACAAATGAAAAACTTGTCTCCTGGAAGTGTGCTACTCAGCAACAACAGCCAGGAAATACTTGTTTTGTTCCTCAGCTTGAGGCACCTTCTTACCTGTAATAGTCTGCACTAACGTTCCAAACAGTCCTGTATTATGCGGGAAGTCCCTTATCTTAGGCAAAAAATCTCTTGTCCTGTATAGGAAGCTGTTTTCCCCGTATTATTGGCAGAGCGTGGGGCTATCTCTCATCCCTCAGTGCATTTCCATAGAGCCCTTTGAAGTCTGGGTGAAGTCCATATTATAATGTGAAAGAAACAACAAAGTTCACAAAAGAAGCCCCAGTTGCTCTGAAAACTTGCAGGAGCAATTGCCTGGGTTTATTTACATCTTGCAAGTGGCTAATTATTATTATTATTTTATATTATTTTACACAGTCAGACAGGTGTTATTGACTGGTTTGTTTTATCTAGACATCGAGTCCTTCCCAAGGACCTGGGATGCAAGAATTTTATTGTCGATGTTGTTGCTGTTGTTATATATATCGTCGCAGAACATAGGCTGTTCCCAGTAAAGCTGCTTTTTGTAATTGGCTGATGGTGATTTCTGTGGCCCCTATGGTGTTGAGGTGCTCTTCAAGGTCTTTTGGAACTGCACCCAGGGCACCAATTACCACTGGGATTATTTGGGTCTTTTTCTCCCACAGCCTTTCAATTTCAATTTGTAGATCTTTGTATTTGGTGATTTTTTCTATTTCTTTTTCTTCTATTCTGCTATCCCCTGGTATTGCTATGTCGATTATTTTGACTTGTTTTTCTTTCTTCTCGACTACAGTTCTATCTGGTGTATTGTGTGGCAGATGTTTGTCTGTTTGTAGTCGGAAGTCCCATAATATTTTTACATCTTCATTTTCTTCAACTTTTTCAATTTTATGGTCCCACCAATTCTTGGCTACAGGTAGCTTGTATTTTTTACAGATGTTCCAGTGTATCATCCCTGCTACTTTGTCATGCCTTTGTTTGTAGTCTGTCTGTGCGATCTTCTTACAACAGCTGATTAAGTGGTCCACGGTTTCATCTGCTTCTTTACAAAGGCGGCACTTGCTGTTTGTTGTGGATTTTTCAACTTTTGCTCTTATTGCATTTGTTCTTAGTGCCTGTTCTTGTGCAGCCAGTATTAAACCCTCTGTTTCTTTCTTCAAGTTGCCGTTCTTAAGCCATTGCCAGGTCTTGGTGATGTCTGACTTTCCACTTATATTGTGCAAATATTGACCATGCAGGGGCTTATTTTTCTATTTTTCTGCTTGGTTCTTGACTTGTTCTTTCTTGTAGGCCTGTTTTTTTTCATTGGTGTTGAAAAGTTTCGTATTATTGGCCATTTGAAGTGCATCTTCTTCACTGTCCTTGATATATTCTTCAAGGCCTCTTTTCTCCTCCTCTACTGTTTGATGGACTTGCAGCATTCCTCTTCCACCTGAGCTGCGAGGGAGGTATAGCCTATCGACATCACTGCGGGGGTGCAGAGCATGATTGATGGCCATTATTTTCCTGGTCTTACGATCTACTGTCTCTAGCTCTGCCTGGGTCCAGTCTATTATTCCTGCAGTGTATCTGATAACAGGTATAGCCCAGGTGTTTATGGCTTGTATGGTGTTCCCGCCATTGAGTTTGGACTTGAGGATTTTTCTAACTCTCCTGATGTATTCACTTCCCATTTTTCTTTTAATTTCAGTGTGTGCGATGTTATCAGCCTGGAGAATGCCCAAGTATTTGTAATGTTCTTTCTCTTCCAGGTTCTTGATCTTGCTTCCATTGGGCAGTTCTATTCCTTCTGTTTTTCTTATTTTCCCTGTGTTCATTATTAATACAGCACACTTGTCTAGTCCAAACTCCATTGCTATATCGCTACTGAATATACGGACAGTGTTTAGAAGTGATTCAATTTCTGACTGGGACTTTCCATACAACTTCAGATCATCCATGTACAGCAGATGGTTGATTTTACTTGATGTTTTAGATGTTTGGTATCCGAGGCCTGTTTTGTTTAGTATTTGTGAAAGTGGGGTCATGGCGATTACAAACAACAGAGGGGATAGTGAGTCCCCTTGGAAAATGCCTCTTCTAATGCTAACCTGTCCAAGTGTCTCGCCATTGATTGTTAACTGTGTACTCCACATGCGCATTGCTTTTTAAATAAATATCTGAATGTTTTTGCTGACACCAGTTGTTTCTAAACATTTTAGTATCCATGTGTGAGGCAATGAATCGAAGGCTTTCTTGTAGTCAATCCATGCAACACTTAGATTTGTTTTTCTTCTCTTGCAATTTTCTAAAATCATTTTGTCAATCAGCAGCTGGTCTTTTGTGCCTCTGGTGTTCGGGCAATTTCCTTTCTGTTCAACTGGAAGCTGTTTGTTAGTTAATAAGTGTTGTATCACTGCATCTGCTATTATTCCAGTTAATAATTGGAACATGGTTGGCAGGCAGGTTATCGGTCTATAATTACTTGGAACTGCACCTTTTGCTGGGTCTTTCATGATGAGATGAGTTTTCCCAGTTGTTAGCCATTGTTCAATATCACCTCCTTGCAAAATGTGATTGAACTGTTTTGATAGTTGTTTATGAAGGCTTGTTAGGTGTTTAAGCCAAAAGCCATGCAGTTCATCGTCGCCTGGAGCAGTCCAATTTTTAATTTTCTTTGCTCTTTCACTTATTAATTCTGGTGTTATTGTTAGATCTTGCATTTGTTGGTTACATTTTTTGACCTCTTTCATCCAGCCTGCTTTTTTATGATAATCTATTGGATTGTCCCATAATTTCCCCCAGAATTGCACTGTTTCTTCTTTATTTGGTGTTTCTAGCAGTTTCTCCTTCTATGCTTTGGTAGAAACATCTCTGATTTGACTGTAATTGGAGATTCTGCCTGTGTTGTGTAGTTCTGGCTTCATATCTGCTAATCTTCTTTGACACTGCTGTTATTTGCTGCTTTATTATTTCCAGGACTTCTCTAATTTTCCTTGAATCTAGGTGGTATTTTTGGATCAGATACTGTTTGGTGTTCTCATTCTTCAGCTTCTTGTCTTTGTTATCATTATCATCATCATCATCATCATCATCATCATTATTATTATTATTATTATTATTATTATTATTATCAAATGTAAATAGACCTACAGACTCCTGCTCGCTCACTCACCACTGCTGGCTGTGTGTGTGTGTAAACCTGGGGGATGCACTTAATTTTTCACCTGAAGCTTGCTCTATGTCTAAGTGGGATGGTCTGTGTGAATAAAAAACAGTGAAATTAAGGGGCTTGAGCTGTTATGTTGTTGTTGCTGCTGCTGCTGCTGCTGCTGCTGCTGCTGCTGCTGCTGCTGCTGCTGCTGCTGTTGTTACAAATGCATTGCTACTGAGTCCAGCCAGAACATGGAGATCTCCTGCTGCTAACTCACCTGGAGCTTCCTGTGGGTGTAATAATTACTCCTGGAGGTTAAAAGAACTCCTGCAAGTCATTGAGGCTATTCACACGATCACTTGAAAGCAGGCTAAGGGAGCTTAACCCACATTCCAGTGATTGTTGGAACCACCAGGCTCACCTGCAAGCCCGGTGGTTTCATGGCGGCTCAGTTAACTGCATTTTTGCAGTTGTGAGACACTGCAGCTAGGGATGTGAGGAACCGGTCCAGCGGTCTGACGGTTCGGAGCGGGGAATCGTGATCGAACCAACAGCCCCCCGGTTCTGTCGGACCAGAACCTGACAGCCGGGTCCGGTCTGGCAGGCCCGCAAACTTTTTTAAAAAATAAATAAATGTAAAAGCAAGTACCCCACCGGCCTTCCTCATCACTGCCGTGGCCAGGTAAGCGAAGCCTTTTTGGCCCTTTCGGACCTCTGTAAAAGCAGGCAGCTGCCATTTTGGCAGTCGCCGCACATGCGCACATGCCCTCTGCAAGGCCACTTCACAAATATCTGGTTCAGTATATGAACTTGCCTGGCCTAGGTGATAATGCTCACAAGTATTTTGAACTGAAGATCGTTCCTCTCAGAAAATCTTTCTCAGCTAAGAATGCTCTGGAATGTGCTCCCTGCTGAAATAAGAGGCTCCCCATCTCTGATAACTTTTAGAAAGTCTGTCAAGACACAGTTGTTCCCCTAGGCTGTTTTGATCACTTTTAACATTGTTTTAATTTTTAAATTATTGTGGTTTTAGCCTTTTTATTTTGTTGTAATTTGTATTTTATTGCGAGTCTCCCAAAGATGTAACATAAGTTTGGGGTGGAATATAAATAGGTCAAACGAACAAAGTCACTTGGCATACGTTGCACTTGTGCAAGTTCCCATTCCCAATGGGTTCCTCTTGTGTAATGTAATTTGTATTTGCACACTTTGTGCAACTGATGCAAACTGTGCAAACAGAATGTTACGCGGCTGCGGTACTCCTGCGCAGTATGTCAGCCTCTATGTCATTCTCAAAGGACTATCACAACTGGCAAATTATATCTACTCTTCTCTTGGAAGGAATACAAAATGAATACTTTTCATGAAATGCTGCTGCATGATCCTCCCCACTTTTTGTTGTTGTTGCTATACCTCCAATAAACATAAAACTGAAAGCCATCCTCTGACTCATTAACCCTAGTAATAATCTGCCTACCAGTACTAAGGAGTTAGTCTGATTTGTGGTCATCTTTGTCACACTCTTGGAGGTCTGTGGTGGCTAGAGAATGCAGGTTAGGTTAACAGTGGAAAGTTTTCATGCAGACCAAAGGAATAAAGAGAATACACTCACATGCTCTCTCTGTTTTTTTTAAAGCTTTCTGCCGAAAACCAGTTAAATGTAGCTATCTTGTTTTCATGAACTTAGAGCCTTTGTATAACTTTCTGACAGATTTATTTCTACAATTTGCTTTATACCTAAAGGGGTGGCATGGAACCATTGTGTTCCAGGAACCACTCCTGTCCCAGGTGAATGTTCATGCAAGAACAGGGGGGAAATATAAGTCAGGGGCAAGTTCAAACGTTTTATGTGCTGAATGTTGTACCTTGTCTCTTTGTTATATAGAGACATCTACAGCACCCTTATTCACCAAATACTTCTTAGGTTGCCAGGCCGAACAGGCCTGTTCTATGTTTCTCTACTACTCTCTGACTGCAACCCCTTCATAACACACAGTGCTGACAAGTTCTGCATGCAGCATGCAAAATTCATCGGGAACTGACTGCCAGCAAGAGCTCATCAGCTCATACCTTTACTGTCGTCTCTCCAGCTACTCACCCCTATAGCTTGTACTGTCATGGCTTATCCCTCCAGCATTAATTTTAACTTAATCTTAATCTTAATTAACTTTATGGCCTCTCATAGAGCTAGGTTTTATAGCAACCTTATCCTTAATACATTTTAGTATTCTTATTACAGTGATTTCAACTAAATTTCAATTTCAATTATGTCTCCACCTTATAGTTGTAGGCATAGAGGTCATTCACACAATCAAAAACTGTATTCTGCCAGGGTTCAGGAACTGTGTATGCTCCAGTTTTCAGTTGTGTGGGAAGCAAGGTGGGAGGAAAACTGGGAGCACACACAGCCCCGAACCCAGGTAGAACACAATTTTTGATTATGTGAATGACCTCACAGTCTGCTTTTAATGCTATAGCTGTTAATTTCACAGTCTCTGTGTTTTTACCTTATGCTTGTCAAAGAGTGAAATACAGCAGTGTAGGGAGGCTGGCGGCGGCCCACGTGTGGCCGCCGCTGTGGCCCCCTGGCCCCGCCCCTGCATCTGACGCCCGACGCAGGGGCCTGCCTAGCCACGCCCCCAAGTCTGATGTCAGACGCGGGGAGCATGTTCTCCCTCTGCCTAAAAGGCAGGGAGAGCCGCTCCTGGGCTCGCTGCCAATGCAGCAGGGCCAATTGATCTTCCTCTCAAACGGGGCCACGCAGCCCTGTTTGAAAGGGAGATCGGCCCACGCTACGTTGGGCAGCGTGGGCTGGAGTGACTTTCTCTGCCTTAAATGCAAGGAGAGCTGTTCCAGCCATTCTGCCATGGCTGGAACTCTCTCCTTGCATGGGCTGATCTCTCTCCTAAATGGGGCCACATGGCCCCGTTTGGGAGGGAGATCCATCGACCCTGCTGCATTGGCAGCGAGAGTCACTCTGGCCAGCCACGCGGCCCCATTTGGAACCGAAATAACGCCCCCCGTGTCTGACAACAGATGTGGGGGGGCGTGTCTGGGGCCACGCTCACGGCCCCTGTTTGGTGGCAGCCTGGGTTCTTTGAACCCATTCACCCAATGCTGGCTCCACCCCTGCTGAAATAAAGATATTGATTGATTGAATAACTCTGAAATACAATTTACAAACAGCAAAACATAACAATAACAGTGCAGTGAACTAAAAGTGCTGGATAAAGGCAAAATAAAATCACAGCAGCAGTGATGCCCTCTGCAGTTTTGTATGTGATGACGACTGCCTCATCAGCACAGATGGATATATCATGGTTCTGAGATGGCACGTGGTATTTATATCTTCACCTCTTTGTGACACTTCACTTCCAAGAAACAACTCACTAAGTTTTCCAAACAGCTAAGGTGCTGCTCTCCAATAGGTAAAGAAATGGCAAAAATAACCCCTAGAAGCCAATGGGCAAGATTAAAAGCAATAAGAATGGATGTGTAAATGTTTGCTTCTGGGTTCTGAGCCATTCAGGCATGCTTACTGGCATGCTTTGTGGGGTGGGGGAACCAATGGATTAGTCACTTTTCCTTGAAGTTTAAAGTTAGATGTTCTTGATGTTGCTCAAAAGCCCATATGTCAGCTGGGGTCCTTCCAGAATGGGGGCTTTTCCGCTCTAAGCTCTATGGGGAATTGCAGCTTAGTTTCTATATTTTAATAGGTAGAGTGAGTGGTTTTTCCTTAATAGTCCATCCACAGTGGAGTGCATAATATAGCTAGGTAGGCACGGCAGTGTTACGGTAAACTGTCCATCCGCTTAATGTTTGTATATTCTGGGTGGGTACAGAACAATTTATTATTATTTTTTTTAAAAAAGGGAAGTCACCCATTCTACACTAGCTCTCAGGGGCAAGTGCAGAGAATCCGCCGCATCTCTGCTCCTTCCCTCCCTTCTTCCTGAAGGTTCAAATCTCAGCCTTGATCTCAAGGTAGGCAGGGTGGCTATCCTATGGTGGCCATGCTGTCTTTCTTGCAGCCACAGAGAGGAGGAGGCGGGTCAGTGGTGTGCTCCTTAATGCACTATGCGTCTTCTTTCCTTTTCAAATTCTTGCCACAGTTAAAACAATAATTATTACACACTGTTTGAAGGAACAAGGACACCAAACACTTTCCACCATGGGATTTTAATGCAGACTAATTGTGACTGTTCCCCAAGATAAATACTTATTCTGAAAGCTCTTGGTGAGATGATTGGCAGATCTATAGCTGCTGCTTTCGTTGCCACTGCTTGTCTGCCTCCTCCCATCTCCCTGTGTGAAAACACACACACACACACACACACACACACACACACACACACACACACACACACACACTTCCTTCTCAAACTACAGGGGAAGAAATCTGCCTGCCTCCATCTTCCTGTCTCCCCAACACCATTTTCCATCATGTGGCTGCCTGCAGCTGGGCAAGAATCCCTGCATGTGTGTGTGCCCCACCTCCAAACCACAGGGGAAGGGATAATGTGTGATCTAGGGTTTTGTAAATCAGTGATAGTTCACAAATCATAATTAAAGAGAGAGAATGCATATGGTTTGTTTGAACAAATATCAATATTTTATTTAAAAAAATATAACTCTTACAGTTTTGCAAGTGTCATCTTCATTGCTTAATTTCTAATCACACCCATTAGGCAAGTGGCCATTCCTGGCAAATAGATTAGATGTTTTGTGTAGAATAGATTGCCGGTATTAGTAGTAGGTAATTGGCCACAAGATTATTGTGATCCGAACTATCAATGGAACCAAAGGCTGGAAAAAAGGGATTCTCTTTTTAAGAATGGGGAGATCTATTAGAGCTGTGGTGCTGACATCTACAGATGGGGAGCAAGCACAAGCTTTAACTCAAGAAACAGCTGCAGATGAAATGGACCAAGTTATGCTCAAACTGATACGCTGGATGGTAGCTATTAGCAGCCAACTGGGGCAATAATATCAGCTCAGATATTCAACATGTGGGTATATGTACTACACATTTCTAATAGTTTACACACTAAACCAGTGCAGGACTTCATTTCTAGAAGTTGCATGACCTTAATGAGCCAGTCTCCACAATGGGAAAATGAGAGACGTGCTTAGTAGATTGGGTTGATGTCCAACCCGCTCCTTACTCACAAGAACAGCTGGGTAGAAACTTAATCCAGAGAGAATTGGGTTAGATTTGCTTTGTAATATTCTATAAAACATTCTTTTCCCCCACTTAGACTGAATCTCCGGGGTTAAATTCTCCATTGCAAATGGTTTGTGTGGGTTTTCAAGATTTTTTTCTCCCCATGCAGAGTTGTGATGTCAGTACCTCTATATTTCAAAGTTGATTCCAGATGTGTTGCCCTTTCTTTTTCAGAGTTATGAAATAACATTATTCTTTTCCATTAGTCTCTGGTGATTACCATTTTAAAATGCCTTCAAATTAGTAACCTGATGCAAGACATGAATCAGAGTATGGCAGTGTGGGATGTGTGCACTGGAAACTTTGACTCTGCAGGGGGCTGATTGGCTTAGATCCTGAAATTACCTTGGTTGACCTTCCTTCCCCAACTTCCTGCCTGTCAGATGCTGTAAACTCCTCAGCTGTTTCATGGCTTTCTGTAGATTTTGTTTCTCAAGCTTTGCACTGAATGCCTTAGAACATAAATTCATTTTCTAGAGCTCTAAATAACTAAGTGAAATACAAAGTCCCTTAGCTCTGTACATGGTTTATTTTCGGGTACGTTCTTTTCTTTTTAAAATGGGTGAAGTGGTGATTGTAACTTGCCAGAACAGTTGTCTATTTCTCTATATTGGCATTGTGGCCACCAGGTTTCCCTAATCTTTTGTATAGTTAATAGCTAAACATACAATCTGTCAATGCTTGAGGGAAATTTTAGAGCCTAGGATGTTTTACATCTGACCTGGCTCCCCCAGAGCCAGTGCTCAAACTTCAAATATAGAACTGGGTCCTGAAAACAAACACACACACACACACACACACACACACACACACACACACACACACACACCTTCATTTCATATATCAGTCTTAGGCAGACCACCATGTTACAATGCCATTTGTATTCTTCCTGACTCTTTGGAAAATAGATGCAAGAGCTGATCTGATAAACTTTAGATGGAGAGTTGTTGACATATATACCAAATTTTATCGTGATCGTTAAATATTCAAGGGAAACATCCTATTACAGTGTGTTTTACATTTTCCCTTGACCCTGTGAAAATATGTGTGGTGAGGTGTTGAACTTCAGGGCCAGACTTTAATCACATCACTGGGCTTGGTGTACTTGCTTCGCTCCCTATAAAGCATGCACAGTGGCTCTGATCCAGATTAGAAAAATGGAAAGGGGGGAGGCTTTAACCCCAACCCTGCAGTCCCAATGCATATTGCCTTCCTGGGTGTGTGCTCTTTTTCCTTAAGGGCGGGGGAAGCTCCCACTGGAGTCTTTTCAGGGCATATGGTCCAGATCAGGACTCTGGTGAGTAGCGTTAAACCCCCTCTGCTCCCTGTGATAAAAGCCATGTTTAGTTTTGCCCTCAGTACTCAAGAGAGAGATTGGATTACAGTGTGTAACTGTTAGTTCAACTTCAAAATATATGCAGGATGGATATGGAATCCATATCTGAAATAGAGAATTAACTCCAACCAACCAACCAAAAAACCAACCAACCTTTAATAAGGTCTTAAAGGTAAAGTGTGCCGTCAAGTCAGTTTCAACTCCTGGTGCCCACAGAGCCCTGTGGTTTTCTTTGGTAGTATACAGGAGGGGTTTACCATTGCCTCCTCCCACACAGTATGAGATGATGCCTTTCAGCGCTTTCCTATATTGCTGCTGCCCGATATAGTACCAGCAGGGATTCGAACCGGTAACCTTCTGCTTGTTAGTCAAGCATTTTCCCCGCTGCACCACTTAAGGTCTTAGACCAGCACATATGCCTTACAAGGCATAAAAGGCATGATGGCTAAAATGGCAGAAAACATAAAGAGACATAAATGGCATAAAAGAATGAATAAAGACATGAATAAAGGCATAAAATGGCAAAGATGGCAGAGACATAAAACAGCATAAATAGCATGGATAAGTCATAGAAAGGATATTAAAAGGGGACATAAAACTCCCTAGATCCTAAGGTCTCAGGGTCTCAGGACCCAAGGGCCTAAGTCCCTGACTCTTAAAGACCTGAGATCCCAGAATCCCAGCGATTTAAAATTAGAGCTATAAAATTGCATAACTTAAAATGCAAGTTTTAAAACTTGCATTTTATAAAATGTTAAGGGGCGTGCTGCAACTGAGCTAGGGGGTTGACTGCCGTGTCTGGCCTAATTAGGTCTTGGTGCCTGTCAGGTCTCAGCAGATTTGAAACAGAGAATTATGTCCTGAACATAGATACTCATTCCCATTCTGCCATTTCTGTCTCCAAGGTAGATAATGCTTTACAAACTAGTCTGCAGTTTCTTCTTGCTTTGAAAGTGTGTGTGTGTGTGTGTGTGTGTGTGTGTTCCAGCTGATATTCAGACTTGAAATATACTACTGTGTTCAGAACATGTGTTCTCAATGTTATAGGAGATTCTGAGGTTATGCACACGACCTCCAGCTGCCGCTGCCAAGGACTAAGGGGAAGGCAGAAATTTGCCTGCTTTCCCCAGCAGGTGAGCAGTGGCCACCCTACCCTCCACCACACTGTGGCACAGCAATGGTAGGAGCTGGGAGTGGAAGTACAATTAGGCTCGAATATGGGTGATTTGAATGATTCGACCTTGAATGGAATCACACTTGAAGATGCTTACCAGATTTGAGGTTGAATTGAATCACCCTCTATTTGAGCTCAAATAAATAAATTGAGCTCAAATAAATGGAGGCGATTTGAGCCTCCATTAAGTCCCTAGTGGCTTCTGACATCACTGCCAGGGGTGAATTTTTAGAAATGTTTATTAGGGATGTGCGGTTCGGTTCGGATCCGAACTGGTTCGTATTCGGAGGTTCGATCCCAGACCGAATCGGGCCCTTTTCGGACCGATCCGGACCGAATCCGGGTTCGGGAGTGCCAGAGGCTTCTATTGACTGTTTTCAGTGTCTCTGTAAAGTTAGAAGTGTGTCCTCCATTTTGTGGCTCATTCCTGAAACTTTTGCTCCTGGCATCCATTTTGTGATGCTATTTTCAGGCATTGTATTGGCTGCGCTACTGATCCTTTGATTGGCCAGAATGAGTCCTTTGGTCTGGTAGGCTGCTTGGCTGTTGCACTGTTGAGAGCTGGCACCCTGTTGGCCGTGGGGGGAGTGCAAAGGTGGGGGTTTCCAAAGGAGGGAATTTCAAACCTATATAAACCCAAGCCTCTTGCCTAGAAACTTCTCTTGGCTGCAGTTGTGGGATCATCTCTGAGACCTTGCTGTTTTGCTGCTGGTGTCTGCTGTGAGTCCCTGACTGTGTGTCATATTAGTGTGTGTCTGTCTCTCTGCTCTCTCTGTGTGTTGTTGTGTGCCACCTTTTGTCCATCTGCCCTCTGTGTCTGTTTCATCTGTCCAAAGTTACCTCTTTACTTTTCCCTCAACTTTTCCCAACTTTTCCTGTTGTGTTTTCTTCTGTTCTCTTCTCCCTTTACCCTTTCTCTCTCTCCCTCACTCATTCCTCCCAAAGTTTTGGCTTGCCCTCCCCCCCCACCCCCACCCATCTTCTCTGCATTGCTTTGCTGTTTTTGTGCCTTCTTGCCTGACTTTTGTTCCACTTTATGACTTTCATTCAATTTGATTGTTTATTGCTTCTGTGTAAATTTATATATTTGCTGCTTTTGGTTTTTAATTAATAACTTGTGCCATTGTTATTGCTGGCTGCTTGAGTTCTGTTTCTGAGGATTTAGTTTATATTATTGCTGCAATTGATTCCTTGGGTTCTGATTTTGATTGTTAATTTGTTCCCCCTCTGGCCCTCTGCTCCTAGCTTCCCCCCTCCCTCCCTCCCACCCAGATAAGATAGTTTCCCTCCTCCCTGGTGCTGCTGCCTGTTGAGTCTTGCATTCCTTTGGATTTTGTTGTGGAATTAGGTTCTTCTGGTTTTGGTTTTGCTCGCTGTGTGTGTCCCACCCACTCCCCAGTCCCTCCCTGGTAGTTGCCCCCCCCCCCGAGACTTTCTGGCTGCCTTTTGTCCAAGGTTTCCTTTTTTTACTTTGCATATAGATTGTTTTGATTAAAATTTTTGATTGTTCCCCTCTGTGTGTGGTCCTGCTCCTAGCTTCCCTCCTCCCTCCCCTCCAGAAAACCACTCCCCCCACTACTGCCACCTCCTCCACTCCTGCCCTGCCCCCTCCCACCCAGACTGAGTGTGCTGCTGCCTGTTGAGTCCTGTCTTCCTTTGGATTTTGTTGTGAGATTAGCTTCTTCTTTTGGTTCTGGTTTTGCTGTGTGTGTATCCCACTCCCTGTCCCTTCCTCCCTGCTGGTTGTTGTTGGTTCCTCCCCCACCCCACCCCAGACTTTCTGCCCAGTTTGGTCTCAGGTTTTCTTTTTTGGACTTTTTTTCATTATTGATTGGTTTGGTTTCATTGATTGTTCCCCTCTGTGTGGTCCTCTGCTCCTAGCTTCCCCCCTCCCTCCCCTCCAGAAACCCACTCCCCCCACCGCCACCTCCTCCACTCCTGCCCTGCCCCCTCCCACTCAGATTCTGCCCCCTTGACACACACTAATCCCCCCAAAACACACCCTGCCCTCTGGTCTCTCCCCTCTTCCCCCCTGACTCCCTGCTACATACCCCAGACCCCCTGAAACACACCCCACCCCCCAAACGCCCTCTGGTCTCTCCCCCTCTTGCCCCCCCAACTCCCTGCTACATACCCCAGTCCCCCTGAAACACCCCCCAACCCCAAATACCCTCTGGTCTCTCCCCCTCTTGCCCCCCTGACTCCCTGCTACATACCCCAGACCCCCTGAAACACCCCCACCCCCCAAACACCCTCTGGTCTCTCCCCCTCTTGCCCCCCGACTCCCTGCTACATACCCCAGACCCCCTGAAACACCCCCACCCCCCAAACACCCTCTGGTCTCTCCCCCTCTTGCTCCTCCGACTCCCTGCTACATACCCCAGACCCCCTGAAACACACCCCACCCCCCAAACACCCTCTGGTCTCTCCCCCTCTTGCCCCCCTGACTCCCTGCTACATACCCCAGACCCCCTGAAACACCCCCACCCCCCAAACACCCTCTGGTCTCTCCCCCTCTTGCCCCCCCTGACTCCCTGCTACATACCCCAGACCCCCTGAAACACCCCCCACCCCCCAAACACCCTCTGGTCTCTCCTCTTGGGACCGCTGCTGCTGCTGTCCTCCCACACCCGAATCCCCCCCTGCTGCTACATTACAGCTCCTCCTCTCTTCTTCCTCTCTCTCTCTTTCTCTCTCCTCATCCTTCCCTTCACTTCTTCTTCCTCCCAAAGCTGCAGCCACACAGTAGCCTACCTCCGACCTCACCTGGAGGTCCCCACCATCGGTTTTTTTTCTTTTGAAAGTTGTTCATTTCATTTGTCTCTGCTTGGGGGTGAGTTGAGCGACACAAATAGTTTTGTCTGTCTCCTCACTTCTGCCCCTCCATCGTTGACCTACCCCAGCTGCCTGTGCTTCGTGCGGCCGCCCTGTTGTGTCCCAGCCCAGGGGTGGCTGGCTGGTGGCGGCGCATCCGTGACCAGCAGTGAGCGGCAGGAGAAGGACCAGAAGAAGAGGGGTTAGTGCGTGTGCAATTGTGCACCTTTTGTTGCCCCCTTTCCCTCCCTAGTTGGCGGTTTTAAATAGGGACACCCCTATTTTGAAATGCATTTGGGTGTGGGGAGGAGGGAGGGACCCTTGGAGAGGAGATGTAACTTGTGCCTTCTTGCTCAATGAAGAAATTGCTGCTGTGTGCTGCGTTGCATTGCATGCATCTTGCAGTTGGTCTTTGAACAGGTGCCTTCCAGAGTGTTTCATGGCCTCTGGGGCAGAGTGGGGTCATGGGTTCCGATGCTGCCACTACATGCTGGGCCAATGCCATGCCAGAGAGTTTCCAGGCCTCTGGGTGGGGCAGAGTGGGGTCATGGGTTCTGATGCTGCCACTATATGCTGTGTGCCAATGTCATGCCAGAGAGTTTCCTGGCCTCTGGGTGGGGCAGAGTGGGGTCATGGGTTCTGCTCTGATGCTTGCTGCTACTACATGGCTGCTGTGCCAATACACATATATGATGATGATGTTCCATCCATGCTGCCATCAAGTGTTTGCTGCTGCTTGCTTGCCATGGTGGGCAGAGTCACAGTGTGGGTGGGTTCAACTTCTGTGCAGGTGCGACTGGGTTCTGGTTTTGGTTGTGTGCAATTTAAAGTCACTAAATAGGCTGCATTGAGGTTGATGCTCCCCCCACAGGAGCATTACTTGAAAACCACCCCCCAGAACCATACCACACTGTGTGTTTCAGTTCACTAAATAAGGGTTTCCTCCTTTGATCTGCAGGTGCCCAAGCTTTGACTGTGTCCCCCCCCCCAGTAGGTGCTGTGCCCTCCCCCCATCCACTCTCCCCCAAAATAAAAAAAAAACTTGCCACCCACACCACAACTACTCCACCCAACTGCCCGTGGCCCACCCTTTAATCCCCAATTTTTAAAAAAACCTCCCAGAACCATCTCCCCAATTGACTTGACTCCCAAATTTTAAAAGGTCACCCTCTCCCCCTCAATTCAATTGGCTTCCCCCCCATATCAAAAAGTCTTCCTTTCCCCCCCAATTTGCTTAAATTTTCAAAAACAACCCCCCCCCGCCAGCTCCAAATCAATTGGCTTTTTTTTTGCCCCTCACAACCCCCTCCAAATTATTTTTTTTACCCTTTCTGGCCTTCCTCTTAAAGTCTCCCTCCTTGTAACCTAAGCATGTCTGAGCGCCGTGTGGCGGGCAGGGCTCGCTCAAGGTTGGCAGGCAGAGGTGGGAGAGGCCAGGTGCGGGGTGTGCCTGCGGCACGGAGAGGGAGAGGACGCGGGGAGCCCGAGGACACCCCGCTCCTCCCCATTGGGCAAATCTTCGCCCTGGCTCCTCCATCTTTGGTGCGCAGGATCACTTTCCCCCCGCCTGCTGCCAGCAATCGCGGCAGATGCAGAGGCGTCGTTAGGGCTGTGGCGGGTCCCTCCTCGGCAGCACCAGGTGCTGCTGAGGTACCGCCAGTTGTTCTGGTGGAGGAGACTGTGGAGGTGGAAGAGCAGGTAGAGGGCGGGGAGGATGTAGCCAGGTTCTCCCTCCCTCTGGGGCCCCTTCCCCCTATCCTTTCGCCGCTCAGTGGGGCCCCCCCTTGTGAAGCCCGACACTCTGGTGGGGAGCGGTCTGGCGAGCTGGTGGAGGAGAGGCCTGCCTCTCCAATGCCAGTGGAGCCGGGCCCTTCCTCCGCTGTGGAGGGCGGAAGGGGCGGGTTGGGTGGCAGCAGTGGGCAGGCAGCGGCGGCCGCCGCCCCCCCTTAGGACTGCAGCCACCCTGCGAGAAACGGCCTAGGACGGCGCCCAGGGCGCAGGAGGCCAAGGGCAGTGGTGCATGGGTGCATTTTGAGGTCCCTCAAGATGCCCCATTCCACGCCCGCTGTGTCCACTGCAGGATGCTTGTCAGCCATGGAAGGGACCCTGCGCACCTGGGTACGATGCCTATGTGGAGACACCTAGAGCGTCACCACCCAGGTCTCAGGGGACAGGCTGGCAGCGCTAGTGCGCCTTGTGCATCTGCCACTAGGGCGGGCAGCGGCAGTGTGCCAGCCAGCAGGTAGGCTACACTGCCCATCCAGCGGTGGACGCAGTCCTTGGGCAGCCAGCGTATTGTTCACGTGGACCACCATCACCTCACCCGCCTCATAGGGGAGATGATTTCCACCGATGACCAGCCGTTTCAGGTGGTCGAGAACAACGGCTTCTGCTGGATTCTCCAATACTTGGTGCCCGAATACGTCATCCCCTCAAGGACCACATTCAGCTGGAACGTGGTCCCCTCCCTGTACCGCCAATGCAGGGAGCTCGTGTCGGCCGAGCTGCGTGCAGCTCCGGCGGGCACCAGCGTGCATTTCACGACTGACCTCTGGACCAGTGTCAGTGGGATGCACGCTGCTTTCCTGGCCCTCACTGCCCACTGGTGGGGACCGGAGAGTGAGGGGACCTCCTCAGGCGATGCTTCCGGGTCCGGCACGGCTCCCGCTGCACTACGGCACAGGTGGGCCGTCCTGCACGTGGAGACGATGGACACGAGGCACACCGTGGAGGAGGTGGCAGCCGTACTCGACCACCAGATAGAGGAGTGGATTGGCGGGTGTCCACACCTCTCCCGCGGCTTCATTGTCACCGACAATGGAGCCAACGTTACCGCCGCTGTCGAGACGTTCATGGACTGTGTGAACATACGGTGTATGGCACACACGCTCCATCTGACTGTCAGGGATGCCCTTGGCCTTAAGGAGCTGAAGGCGTCCCAGGAGAGGGGGGGCTGCCCCGTCCCAGTTGCTGTTGCTGCCACGGCCACGCTTGTGGATAAGTCCCGCAAGCTGGCCGCCCACTTCCACCGCAGCGAGAAGTCCAGGAGACTGCTTCGCCAGAAGCAGGATGACCTTGGGCTTCCTCGCCATCTCATCCCTTCGGATGTTGAGACGCGGTGGAACTCCACCTTCCTCCTGTTCCAGCGCCTGTTGGAGCAGGAGATAGCCCTTGTCGCCCTGGCGAGGGATGAGTCCTTGGATGTCTGCGACCTCTCGAACGCAGAGTGGAAGCAGATGTCCGAGGCGGTGTCGGCACTCCAGCCCTTCCAATTTGCCACGAAGGGCTTGTGTGCCGACACCACTCCCTTGAGCCAGGCACTGCCCACAGCTATGGGTCTGGAGAAGCTGATGGGTGAACTCCAGATTTCTCTGACCACGCCAGAGGGTCGTGCTCTGGCTGGGAGGCTGAAGTCTGGGGTTGACAGGAGGCTCATTGGGGTGCTGGGAGAGAGGGAGGAGTATGTCCTCGCTTGTCTCTGTCACCCAGCCCTCAAGGGCAATGCTGTGAGTGCCGATGAATTGCCCAGGTGGAGGGGCATCCTGGTCGAGAAGGTTAGGGAGGAGGAGGCCGCTAGGGCCCGCAGAGACCAGGATGTTGGTAGTGGTGCAGGGGGAGCCACCCAACCCACACCCAGCAGCAGCATGGGCGGCCAGCCGGCGTCAGCTTCCCCTTCCCCTTCCTCTTCCCAGTCCAGCAGCACGGCATCCCAGGCAGCGCCATCGCAGCAGCCACTTGCTACCGACTCAAGATCCGCCCAGTGGTTTCAGCGGTTCTGCTATGGCACCATGCCTGGTATGCGGGAGGCTCGACCTGCCAGGCCCCCCTCCAGTGCTGAGCAATGCGTTGCGCAGTACTTGGAGGAGCCTGTGGAGGAAGACGGCATGGACTGTGCACAGTTCTGGGCGAGCTGCCGCCATGTCTGGCCGGACCTGGCGGTGGTGGCTATGCGCCTCCTCTCCTGCCCCCCAACCAGTGTCCAGAGCGAGCGGGTGTTTTCACGTGCCGGGGACGTGGTGACACCCTCTCGCTCCCGCTTTGACCCTGGTCTGGTGGAGCAGCTGGTCTTCCTTAAGGTGAACCTCCCCCTGTTGGGCTACCCCGAGCTGGAGTTTGAGCCGGGCGAGTGATTACCGTGGGTTGCCCTATGGTTGGTCATCTGCCTAGCTCGACCTCTGTGCTTATCCCTCCCCTCCCCACATCCACCTCTAGCTGAGCTGACATGCCAGATGCTGAGCTGTGCCAGCCAGTCACAGCGTGTAGTGTGCCCACACAGAGATGCATTGGTAGTAGTAGTTGTAGTGCTGCGACTGGCCAGACGTTTACAATGCCCATGCCCACCTAAAAAGAAACCCAATGCTGACCAGCACAGGCCCTTATCTCTCCACCTGTCAGCATTTGGGGACCTGGCGTGGGCACGGCACACACCCCAAAAGTAGCACAGCCCAAATAGTACTAGACTCAGCGGCAGCAGCGGGTATACGTTCTAATGCAGTGTAAATATTGTAAATACTTGTATGTAAATAAACATGTAAATAATTTTTTCTGTAAAACCCCATGTTAAAACCAACCCTCAAAATTATGCAAAAGAAAAAAAAAGAGGTAACAAAGGGAGAAGAAAATGATTGATGAATGCTAAATGAATTGATTTTATTGAAAATGTAACCAGAAATCATGTGTGTGGGGGGCTTGGTTTACATGGAGAAAATAATTTGATGATTTTTTATAATGAAACGAATGAATTATTATCTTATGTTCATCTTGATTGTGGTCACTGTTGATGTTGGCTGATGGCCAAAAAAACAGCAAAAACCATCAGAATAGCAGTGAACTGGCTGCCAACACTACATATTGATTGATAGCTATGCAGGGGGGGAATTGGGTCTCTGTGTGTGTGTGGTGCAGGCTCAGTCTGTCTCTTCCTGTTGTGTGTCTGTCTGTCTGTGTGAATGGATGCCTAGCACTGTCTCTGTGTGTGGGTGCTTTCTGTGTAGTGTGCTGTCTTCTGTGTCTGTGCTGTGTGTCTGTCTACCTTTTTTTCCCTCCCCATCCATGCCTCCCTTCATCCCTCCCCTCATCCTCCCCCCTTCCTTTTCACCACCCTCCATCCTCCCTTCCAGCCCACCACCACCTCACCTGCCCCCAAACCCCGGCCTGGCAGATGATGAGAATCTGGTCTCCCACCGAAGCACACACGTGATCACGTTTGTGCATAATATGTGGCTGACCCAACTCTGAGCCGGACCCTCCTCCCCCTTCAATCCCCTCTGCCACATCCCTCTCCCCCTCCCCTTTCTTCCCCCCTTTCCTCCCCCCGTTCCCTCCCTCCCTCCCCCCTCCTAGCTAAGCAGCGCACAGATACACACACAAAACACCTGTGGTGGCAAACACCACCAGCACACATGCACTCACACTGGTGCCACCACCTGCCTTGGGCCTCTCTGTGTCCTTGAGCAAATATGTGGTGGTGGACCAGAAAAGCATTTCTTTCAAGTAAGGCAAAAGGCATGCACTCACTGCACACACACACACACACACACACACACACACACAAACGAAGAAGAGGTGAAAAGATGAGAAGAGGCAACTTCTAGAACCAGCAGCAGGTAAGTGTTGTGTAATTGTGTTGCTTCCTTCCCAATGCCACTGCCCATGCTCAATGCTCAGTCTGCTGAAACTAAACTAGCTACTATCATCCTCACACGCAGCTCAGCTGAGCTGCTGCGAGCTGCACAGCACTCACTAACTAGACACTACAGCTGGTGGTGGTAGAAAAGAAGATAGAAGAAGATGTCCTGTCCTGGTGGATTTTAAACTTTCAAATCTCTGTGCTAGGATTGCCTCGCCTCCTCCTCCTGCCTGTAATTGCGCCCTCTCCCCTTGCAGTTGCATCGTGATGGGTTGGTGTGCGTGTGCCGTCTACTTAGGTCTCCTCCTCATGTTGGCTTGGCTTGCTAGGCACTGGCTGGCAGCAGCTGTTGGCTGTGTGCTAGGCTCAGGCTGTGGCGCGCGTGACTGGATGGGAATGTTAGTGTAGCAGCAACACTGGATGTGGTGGTAGCAGTAGTAGTAGTTGTTGTTGCTGGGCTGGTGGCTGCTGGCCTGTGCTGACTCTGCGCACTTGGTCTGGTTTGGATGCAGATGTAGGGTGTGTGTGCATCATCCATGGGGAGCAGCAGAGCAGAGCAGGTTGGCTGGCTTCTGTCTGTCGGGCCTAGTCAGTGGCAGGCACTGAGTGAGGCGGTGGTTTCTTTGGGCATCACATCACCCATCATGCAGAGCAGCAGGTCTGCTACTCTGCTTCTCCGCCTCCTGCTTCTTCTCTGAGTGTGTGCTGTTGTGCTTAGTGTGCTGCTTCACTGCTGCTGCTGTGCTGGCAGGCAGCAACAGCAGTGGCCTTTTTGTTAGATCAGAGAGTTGGTGTTGTCTCTCTGAGTGTCCTCTTAGTTGCTTGGATAAGTGTGGTGGTAGTAGGTAGGCATTAAGGTGGACTGACTGGGTGTTATGTGTTAGGGCACCCAGAGAGAGGGGCAAAAAGCAGGGGTGGCAATTGTTGGGTTGCCCCTAGTATTATTGGTGAATTTTTGAAAATAAAAAATTTCCCATTGGCTAGAATGGGGGTTTGGGGCTGCCCCAGACCCGCCTCTGTGGGGTGGCAGCACCCCCAAAGTGGGTCCGGGGCCATGGCAAAAATGGCCTCAGTCCCTCCCAGCAATCCCCGGGGAGATAGGAGTGATGGGTTTTTTATTAGGATTTCCTAAGGCATTAAATGAATAACTGTCTCTCTATGTGGCTTTTTATCACCTTTCACCCAGTGACACATATTCTATTTTTTCCAATTAGATATTATTTAATGCCTTAGAAAATCTTAATTAAAAAAACCATCACTCCTATCTCTCCGGTGATTGCTGGGGAGGACTGGGGCCATTTTTGCCATGGCCCCAGACCCACTTTTGGGGGTGCTGCTGCCCGACAGAGGCGGGTCTGGGGCAGCCCCAAACCCCCATTCTAGCCATGGGAAATTTTTTATTTTCAAAAATGCACCAATAATACTAGGAGCAACCAATTGCCTTGGGATTTTTGGGGTGGAGGACAACCATGGGTGGCTATCACCCACCCCAGCTTTTTGCCCCTAAGTGCTCCACATTGGGAGTTCTGGGCAAAAATTGAATTTTTTTTTAAAAAATGTAAAAAATCAGAGGAAGGTCCAATCGACCTGAAATTTGGGTGGCAGGTAGAACATAAGGTCCCCTTCAAAACCAGCTACTTTTTGAAATCCGAACCGGTTCGTATCCGAACCGGACCGGGAGAACCGGTTTTATGCACATCCCTAATGTTTATGTGTGGATTCTTGGTTGTGAAATGACTTCTTCATAGGGAATCCCTAACCCTAACCCATGAAGAAGCTATTTCACAACTGAGAATCCACAACACATAAAAATGCCTAAAAATCTAACTAAACTGGTCCTAACTTGTTACTCACAGGCTGCGGCCTTCCCATTTCCCCAGCAGCTCTCAGCCAGCTGCTTCCTCAGGGTACTCTTGGGACAGAACTAACTAACAGAACAAAGCTTTCTCTTCTCCAGTAGGTGGATATGTGTGTAGTTCCCACCTAGTCCTCTGGATTGGTCCTTTGGTTTTGAATTTCCCTGGCTTTTTTCCTTTTTAGGAAAAGCATACCCAACAGTTGCTCGAAGTGAGGCCTAGTCCTTCCTCAAATCCTTCCCATCACTACAACAGCATTTGTCTTTGCAAATTAATGCTGTAACTATGGACAGCAGACAAGATGGAGTTTCTGAGCACATCACTGCAGGGGCAGGGCTTCAGAGTGGGGTCTTGGGGATGCTGTACATGAGTACAGTGTCCCCATTTTTTCGTAATGGTTGAACTAAGGTCCCTGTGTTGATACAGGAAGTGTTCTAGCCATATATTCCCAGCAGAGAAGCCATGCCGATTTTCCTAGGATGCTGAAGCAGGCAGCTAAAAGATTAATGTACACCATGTACAAACAAAGGGAGTATTCTCCAGCACAGTGATGGAGAAAATGACACACTTATTTCAGGATAAGTGTCCATCTTTATTATGTTCATTTTTTTTTAACCAATCCAGTCGTGTGGCTGCAGATCATAGTGTGTCTGACTGCTGACCCAATGCAAATGACAGATCGGAGCCTTAGAAGGAAATATGAGTGCAGAGCAGGAGAACAGGTTGAATGAAGTTCAATCTCATCTCTGGCAACTTTTAAAAAGGCACTGAAGACACATTTATTCACCCAGGCTTTTAATTAGATTTATAGTTTTAAATAATTTTAATACTGGGTTTTAAATGTTTTTAATCTTTTAAATGATTTTAATTGTTAATTGATGTAATGTTTTAAATGATTTTAATTGTAAACCGCCCAGAGATGCAAGTTTTGGGCAGTATAGAAATATTTTAAATAATAACATAAAATAAATGTCTCTATAATTATCAGTTTATCCACTGTAGGTCCTTCTTTATTCATATATATTTTGCTGTGTATATCCCACTGTTTTGCATTTTACAAAGCCTCCAGTTAATAGATTCAAACTGAAAATTTCCTGCTTTGTAGCCCATTTTCTTAGCTACTGCACTAAACCAGGGCGCTCTAGCACCACTTGCATATGGAAGATGCAGCAGTGTTCATAGTGCACAAAACGCACATGGAATGCTCTTGTACAGTATGTGAGCCACTATATTAGTTAAAGATGAACTACTGAGATAGCTTTGATTTATATATGGATAGTATTATGTTTACAGTGCTCTGGAATGATATGTCTTATATGATGCTGATAGGATACGATGCTCCTTTTTCTTGGATTTGTTAATGATGTAATGGTGGTTTTTTTTATGAACCTGTTTCTGTTTATATAGTATTGAGATAATGCATTTGTGGATGCATTTTTTTGGGGGGGAAAGAGATGTGGGACTTCAACTTTGGTTGGATCGTGCCAAACAGTGATATCATATAATTCTAAAATAATACAATGCCAGGGAATATCAATTTATTTTCCTCTTGACTTCCTCATCCTAAAAGCTTAAATGGATGTGGTTCACACTTTCGGGAGTCGTTAATGCTGTAATAGACAAACCGTGATTATGCCTCAACATATGAAAAGATCACTTTAGGTCATTTCTTAACTCATCTACACAAGGGAGGAGAGCTTGTCTTGTGATAGCAAGCATGTCATGGCTCAGACTTCTGACTCAGAAGAGTCAGAGCAGGAGGATTTGCCTGCTAGTGAGGGCTCAGAGGCACAGCAACAGGATTTGGCAGGGAGACCAGACTCTGGAGCTGAGGATTTGCAACAGCTGCCAGACATGATTTCTGATTGGGAGGAGCCTGGGATTTCACCTGTCTTGAGAAGGCGTCTCAAGAGGCAAGCTCAGTGGCAGTCACGCAGGCACAGGAGATCACAAGAGAGGAAGCCAAAGTGCTGACTTAGGGAAGCCTGATTGGCTGCTGGTTCTCTTCAGCCATATATATTTAGCAGTCTCTCACTTGCTTAGATGCTGTTTGCAACTTTTGCTGGCAGCAGACAGTGTGCTATTTAAATTCCAGACTTTTCCGAGTTCCAGTTTGTCTTGTTTATGCTTTCCTGCTTTGTTCCGTTAATTCCTTGTTCTTCTGTCCTTTGCTCGTTTCATTCCTTGCTTTGTGCTTTCTTTTCACTTATTACTCAGTTATTGTTAGTGGGGGGGTACCTCATTCAGTTCAGGGAACTTAATTCATTTACTATTTTCTTTGTGAGCCTTTTCTTTTCTTTTCCTTCTTGCAGTTTCGCTGCTGCTTTCTGTTATCTCACAGGGGGAGTGCTGAAGGGGGTTGTAAATCCTGTTGGGTTAGCTAACAGATTTACAACAAAGCATGAATTGTTCCCTTTGCTAAGCTGGGTCCATCCTGGTTTGCATTTGAATGGGAGACATGTGTGAGCACTGTAAGATATTCCCCTTAGGGGATGGGGCTGCAACCTTGGAGAAGCCGCTGCTAGTCTGTGTAGAAAATACTGAGCTAGATGGACCAATGGTCTGACTCAGTATAAGGCAGCTTCCTATGTTCCAATGTAAGATTTTCACTTTCCCCCTCACACACATATTTCAGACAATGGCAGAAATAGCTTATAAGAAAAACTGTAACCACATTAAAAACAACAACAATTTTTATGCTTGACAAACCCTTTTGAAAGGGTATCAAGTTCAAATTGAACTATGACAGAGGAGTTCAAAGCTTAAGTGACTCTCACTTGTAGAACATTAACTCATGGGCACTCAAACTTGGTTTTAAAGATTTTCCACATTTTCCTTTAGCTTTCAAAACCTTTTAATGGCAGATCTAAGGAGGCTGTGATGGTAGCTGCATATGTTTTTCATAATCTGGTGAGGAGAGATCAACAAACTGATTCCTATCTCTGCCTTTAAACATTGGACTGTCCTCCACTCTGTGAGTTAAGAGTTCAAGAAGGGAAGGAAGTATTTGACGGTGTAGTATATTCCCAGCATGTATAAAAGGTATGATCATGAAGGGCATTAGTATCTATGGGATTTACAACCTAGCTTTTCTTATTAGCTCTCTAATCCTTGTTTCTTCTTACTGTAAAGAAAAAGCACTTTATCCAGCTGCATGTGCTGACTTACTTGGAACAAATTTGCTATAACATACTGCCAACCTGAAACTACAAATACACATATAAGCAGTGGCACACAGTATAATCCTACAACATTGCCTTTCAGCTGCAATCCTACTGTAAAAGGTTAAGGTCTACAAACAGATGCATAGGATTGCTCCTCCACAGAAGGTCCTGTAGTAGCCTTTAATGCTTTGGTGAGCTGCCCCTAGTTGTACTCTCATGGTGCTCACTCTAAATGTTGTTGTTCACCAAAGACAGAACAGCAGCCTATGTCACAACAGCAACAACCTAAGCCTCACATATTTAATCAACACATGCAGGGGAGTGAGATTGGGCTGGCTGACCCCTATCCCTGACTAGGGATGTGCAAAACGTTTTGGATACAAAACGTTTTGTACCCAAAACAGCCTGTTTCGGGTGTTTTGCAGACAAAACAAAACACCCATTTTCCAGATCCAAAAGTTTTGTATACAAAACAAAACGTCCCTGTTTCGGCTACAAAACATTTTGTTGTTTTGGACCTCTGAGTCAGTCTCCGTTTTGTGTTGGACATCTCTTTAAATTCTCCACCCTTCCAGCCTTCTGATTGGTGACCTAAATCATGGGCTGACCTGCTGACAATTCCCTCCTTGTTTCCCATTGACTCTTTTGCTTCTTGCCACTCTTTACTGACCCCACATTGGCCAGGGGAAGGGTTGTTAACCCATGGGGTGCTGGGTTCTGTTGTTTCTATGGTGTTCTGAGTGTAGATTCTCTGGTAGCATATGAGAGTGGATTCTTGTTTTTCACTGAAAATCTCATATGCTACCAGAGAATCTACAATGAATACTTCAGAAACACAAAACCCAGTACCCCAAGGGCTTGTGGGTATGGAGGTGGTTGGCACCCTATGTGCACTACACAACCCCTCGCTCTGGGCAACCCCAGTGCCTCCCAAGTGGAATTATGGGGCTGCTGAAACCTCCATTATTCCCTATGGGAGAAATCTTAAAAGACACGCAAACTTCAACAATTCACAGAAGATCAGCCCTTTGCCCAATGGAGAGGAGAACTGGTCTTGTGGCTGAGCATGACTTGTCTCCATAGCTAAGCAGGATCTGTCCTGGTTGCTTATGAATGGGAGACTTGATGTGTGAGCACTGCAAGATATTCCCCTCAGGGGATGAAGCCGCTCTGGGAAGAGCAGAAGGTTTCAAGTTCCCTCCCTGGCATCTCCAAGATAGGGCTGAGAGAGATTCCTGCCTGCAACCTTGGAGAAGCCGCTGCCAGTCTGTGTAGACAATACTGAGCTAGATAGACCAATGGTTTGACTCAGTATATGGCAGTTTCCTATGTTCCTAATTCTTTTGAGATAATTCTGGAAGTTTCCTTGCCCCCATTGGGCACTACCACCCACCACATTCCGCTCTGAGTCATCCCTTTCCCCTTGATTTGAAGCGATACATTTGCTGGAATCCCCATTATTCCCTATGGGAAAATTCTTAAAGATGTGTAAACTTAAAAAATTCACAAAGAAATCAGCCCTTTGCCTAATTCCTTTGAAATTTGTGTAGTAGCTTCCACCCATTGGACACTACCAGCACCACCCACTCTTTTTGCCCTGGGACCCTTTTTAAAAATCCAAATCGATTCGGATTTGGATTAGGAAAATTTGGGTACAAAACAAAACAGGGCTGATTCAGATTCAGAAAATTTGGGTACAAAACAAAACAGCCACAGTGGCCAATAGCCAGGGATTATGGGAGTTGTAGGCCAACATCTTCAGGAGGGCCAGAGTTGAACAGCCCTGGTCTAGGATAACTAAAGAAGAATTAAAGATATTGTTGTAGTATTTGTGCTGTCCCAAGTAGTGTGGCCTTCTGTAGCTGATGAGTTGTTGTTGTGGTGGTGGTGGTGGTTTTAATTAACTAACTGGCTGTTGTTATCTAGGACCCCAGCAGTGGTCTTTCTGGGCCCTGAAAACTAATACACTGAACCAAGGGTTGCCAGGATTTGGCCTTTGAACCACAAGCATGCAAAACATCTGCTCCACCACTGTGCCATGCCCTCTCTCTGGCCTGTCCTTTGGAGTGTTCTTTTCTACAGCTGCTACTGTTGGACAATCTAGACCCATTTCAACCATCTAGAAGTTGAACTAGAGTCCTCTGCATAATTCATGCTGACTGCCACAAGCCTGCAATTGTAAGACCCCCTCAATGAAAGTCCACTGTATGACCATCCCAGTGACTTGTTATCCATTCTGTCTTCCATTCCCTTACCTGCTTCCCAGACACAGCATGTAATCCCAAATTTCTTCCTGGTCTTCCCCATTCTTTTCCCTTTCCCTGCCGACAGTAGTGGTTGGTTGGTTTGCTTTTTAAATTCTCAAATTAGGCTTGATGCTTTCCTCATCTATTACTGCTATCCTCCAATGTGGCTGGCAGGATGCAGGTGGGAGGCAGATCAGGTTCTCTCCTGAATCTTATGGGAATTTATTATGTATAGCACCTCTTTTGTAGGTGTAACTTATGCCAGCCCAACTGCCAGGGTGAGAAAGCATATTATTTCTGTTCTGCCTTGACATATTCCTGAATTCACTCAATTTCCCCAGTGTCCAGGCAGTTTAAGGGTCTTGCCTGTGGTAGCTTCCCACCAGCACAACAGTGTCTCCTTGCTGCCATAGATTCAAAGGGATTTGGTAGCAATTCTGTCCCACCCATAATTGGATTGCTCTTTTAATTTACTATTATTTCTACATCAATAGTTTATATTAGAACCCCTCTATTATTACCAGAGAGTGCCATTGTGGCATATAGTGAACAGAATGCTGGACTCGGACCAGGGACATCTGGATTTATATGCCTGCTTGCTGTAAAAAATCATTGGGTGACCTTGTGCCTTGTGTGAGTCTGTCTCACAGCCCAGCTTATCACACAAGACCATTATATGGATAAAATGGGTTGGCCACATGTAAGCCTCCCTGAACTCCTTAGAAGACAGGTACAAATGTAAATAATGATGATAATGATGATTCAACCCTTAGCTATCGAAATCCCTTTCTTATCAAACTCACTGTGTCTCTCTTATGTGACCACAAGTTAATGTAAATAGTCGTTTGATTTTTCTAAACTTCTCATTACTGGGTGTTCTCCAGATAACGTGGAGAAAAGCCATTCTTGTTGTGGTTCTTCCGGTGATAAATAAGACTGTATTTCAAATATTACAAGAATGGGCATAAGAATAATATTTACCAAGCCTCTATGCCAGCTAAGCATTGAATATAGAACAAGTTACTAGATACAGTCCCTGCTCACAAACATATAATCAAAAGTAGACAACACATGAGGAACATGGGGAGGGAAACTGAAAATAGGAGTGAAGATGCTGAACCAGAGCAGCTGGGAAAACAACTGATGGCTTCCCCCCCCCCCCCTGTTTTCATCTTCTACCTCAAAACCAAAAACATGATCTAGCCAAACTTAAACACATGTCAGTTACATTGACTTCAATGGAAGATCCTGAAGCATGTTTACCTTTCCCAGCCGTAGATTAACCATAAGGCAAAACAAGCATGTGTTTAGGGCATCAAGGGAAGGGGGGCACCACAGAGTCTTCCCCCTAGCTATCATGCCCTTAACTCATTCACTGAACAGAAGGATATCAGAACAGTCATGCTGGATCAGGCCCAAGAAGGCCCATCTAGCCCAGCATCCTGTTTCACACAGTGGCCCACCAGATGCCGCTGGGAGCCACAGGCAGGAGTTGAGGGCATGCCCTCTCTCCTGCTGTTACTCCCCTGCAACTCAGAGGCATCCTGCCTTTGAGGCTGGAGGTGGCCTTTAGCCCTCCAAATAGTAGCCAATGGTAGACCTCTCCTCCATGAAGTTATCCAAACCCCTTTTAAAACCATCCAGGTTGTTGGCTGTCACCACATCTTGTGGTAGAGAATTCCACAAGCTGATTATGCATTGTGTGAAAAATTACTTCAGTTTGTTGGTCCTAGATTTCCTGGCAATCAATTTCATGGGACGACCCCTGGTTCTAGTGTTATGTGAGAGGGAGAAGAATTTCTCTCTGTCCACTTTGTCTACTCCATGCATGATTTTATAGACCTCTATCATGTCTCCCCGCAGTCATCTTTCTTCTAAACTAAATAGCCCCAGGTGTTGTAGATTTGCCTCATAAGAAAGGTGCTTTAGGCCCCTGATCACCTTGGTTGCCCTCTTCTACACCTTTTCCAGTTCTACAATGTCCTTTATTAGATGTGGTGACCAGAACTGTACGCAGTACTCCAAGTGTGGCTGCACCATCATTTTGTATAAGGGCATTATAATATTAGCCATTTTATTTCCAATCCCCTCCCTAATGATCCCTAGCATGGAATTGGCCTTTTCCACAGCTGCCGCACATTGAGTTGACACTTTCAATGAGTTGTCCACCACGACCCCAAGATTCCTCTCCTGGTCAGTCACCAACAGCTCAGATCTCATCAGCGTACACTTGAAGTTGGGGGTTTTTTTTGTCCCAATGTGCATCACTTTACACTTGCCAACACTGAACCACATTTGCCATTTTGTCGCCTGCTCCCCCAGTCTGGAGAGATGCTTTTGAAGCTCCTCACAATCAGTTTTGGATTTTCACTACACAAAAGAGTTTGGCATCATCTGCAAATCTGACCACCTTGCTGCTTACCCCTACTTCTAGATCATTTATGAATAAATTAAAAAGCACCGGTCCCAGTACAGATCTCTGGGGGACCCCACTTCTTACTTCCCTCCATTGTGAAAAGTCTCCATTTATCCCTACCCTCTGTTTCCTGTCTTTCAACCAGTTAGCAATCCACACATGTAATTGTCCCCTTATCCCATGATGGCTAAGTTTCCTCAGGAGTCTTTGATGAGGAACTTTGTTGAAAGCTTTTTGGAAGTCCAGGTATACTATGTCAACTGGATGACCTTGATCCACACACTTATTGACACTCTCAAAGATTTTTTGAGAGTTTTGTGAGGCAACATTTACCTTTGCAAAAGCCATGATGGTTCTCTCCCAGCAGGGCCTGTTCTTCTATGTGCTTTACAATAGTATCCTTGAGGATGCTTTCCATCAATTTGCCTGCAACGGACGTTAAGCTAACCGGCCTGTAATTTCCCGGATCGCCCCTGAATCCCCTTTTGAAAATCGGTGTTACATTTGCTACTTTCCAGTCCTCCGGTACAGAGCCTGATTGCAGGGATGTTATATATTTTGGCAAGGAGGTTGGCAATTTCACATTTGAGTTCTTTGAGTACTCTTGGATGGATGCCATCCGGCCCTGGTGATTTGTTGGTTTTCAGTTTTTCCAGACAGTTTAGAACAACATCTCTTGTCACTTCTGCCTGACTCAGTTCTTTAGCCTCTATCCCTGAAAAGTCTGATTCAGGAATAGGTATATGCTCTATATCCTCTGCCGTGAAGATGGACACAAAGAACTCGTTTAGCTTCTCTGCAACCTCCATATGCTCCTTAATAATCCCTTTCGCTCCCTCACTGTCTAATGGTCCAACTGCCTCCCTGGCAGGTTTCCTGCTTCTGCTGTATATTAAAAGTTTTTATTATTCCCCTTGATACTTTTACCTAAATGTTCCTCAAACTCTCTTTTTTGCCTCTCTTATTGTCACCTTGCATTTCTTTTGCCCCCTTGCATTTCACTGCCACGTTCAGCTTTAGTTGATTTTTTGTAGTTGTTTTTATTTGCCATGTTCGACTTTACTCTGCATTGTTAAAAAAGTTTTTCTTTGGCTAGGTAAGTGACTAAAGTTTCGAGAAACTACTAAATATGTATCTGCAGTAAAAAGTCATTGATTTGCAAAAGAATTCTGTAAAGGGCAGTACAAAATATTCATGTAAAAGATGGTCATCTGTTATGATGTCTGACCTTGAAGATGAAATATTTTTCTCAATAATTCCTTCTGTTGTGGCTATTTATATGAAATTATAGGCAGTGGAGCTGTTTTATTTTACCTTTAAAAATCTAGAAGAAAACTTTTAAAAATTTAAATAAATATTAAGGTATAAGTAAATAATTTGGTTGAGTCTTAGTGTCTTGTCAGTTAAGCAATGGAGGGGGCCGAGGGGGGCACCATTGTTGGGCTGTGCTTAGGGAATCAGTTGCCCTTAATCTGGCCCTGACCTTTCCCATCAAAATCAGAGGGATTTAAACACATTTTAGTTTGGTCGGGATTGTGTCCCAATAATTATTTTTTTAAAAAGTTATGCCCTGCTGCAAATATCCAAGTGCTCTAGTTTAAAACACACATTTAATTATAAGTAAAAGACACAAGGATTAAAAGACATAAGGAAGCAAAATGACTGGGCAACGTCTTTTTGCTTAGATCACACTGCTAGGAAAGTTCAAGAAATGAAATCCAGGAAGCCCTCAAATACTGCAGGGGTAATGTCTATGGAAACGACAATACTGGAATGCTTGACCTAACCCAAAGCATGGGGCTAGGTTCCTTAGCTAAACAACTCATGGCAAAAGAGGATGGAACACCCTGCATGGGGAAAGTAGCTATTTAAACTTAAAACCTTTCTGTGTGGTGGTTCAGGGGGACCATGGTACAAGAAAGGAGGTATACAAGTCTGGATTTCAGCCAAACAGAGTGAGTGAGTGAGCTTCCAATGTTTCTGGCAAGTCAGACAAATAGTTTGGATTTTATGAGAAATAAAGGCCTCCGCATTTGGCTGGACAGGCAGCTTCCATTGCCCCCACACCCGAAGGCACGGCACCAATAATGACACAAAACAACTGTATGGGAGAAAGGGAAGGCTAACCTTGCTTGGCCTTTCCCTCCCCCCCCCCCGCAAAAATTCTGCAAGCCCTGCCACAGGTCCAAAAAATAGTTATCACAACCTGCAGCAGAGAGATGGACCCCATCCTGGCGAAACAACTCTGGCTATGCAAAAACAATTTTGGGGTGAGTGACCACAAAGCCCGCTTTCCCCATGACTTCTCTTCCCAAGACCCCATTAACCTTACATCAGGCTCTCTCCACGCCCTTCAGGTTTCACACACCCCTCCAAACTCTTCATTGCAACAAATCCATCCACGCAATAGTAACCCCTGGGATCCATTCCCTCAGTGTCTCAAAGTCCACCTTTGCTTGCAGAATCAAGGAGAGGCCAGTTCATTGGGCCAAATTATTCTCCCTCAAGTGAATCAACAGCAAACCAGGAGGGGCGCTAAAATTTAGAAATCCCTAATGGAAACATGGTTGTCAAAACCCAATTGGGTGCCAAAATGGGAGGTGCTTGACCATCTGTGCACACAGAAGACAATCAAGTGTCCACAGATCAGCACACGTAGAGGAGACACTGTTCGAGGAACACCTGCTAAGAAAATTCAAGTTCACAAATGACATGCTTTATCTAATACCACCTTAATGTTGAATTTCAGTGCCTCAGAAACCCACGTGGGCTGCTGCTGAGGTGGCCCCAATGCAGAAAGAATGAAAACCAGAATTAACCAGGAGCTCCCCACTTTGCAGCAGGGCCTTGTGCAGTACCGCCCACAACTGAAACTGTGTCAGGGGATTCCCATCCAAGTGTACAAATAGGCTTCCACCTACTGCCGGGCCAAACCCCCTGTAATCCCACAGTGTCTGAATTGGACACAATGCTGCATCCGTAGCTGGATGCAAGTGAATTATCTGGCCCCTGCCCCATCGGTTCAACTCTGACCAGCTCAAGAGGAGCTGGATCCCTTCTGTCGTAAAAGACAGATCCCGTGCCTGCAAAGAGGCAGACCAGTCAGCACGCTGACTATGAGGCAAAACCTCAGATGGACGGATTTCACCAAAGAAAAGAGCCAAGGAAGTTGCCTTAAACAGTACCGCTTCCCATCTGGAAGAGCCTAGAGATAGAAGTGCCATCATAATTGAAGTCAGTAATTCAGGGGTAACCAGCCATCTGGAATCAGGCACCAGGGGAATAATATGGCCCCAACCATCTAGCATCCTCCTCATCCAAAAGTCCCCCATGGAATCTGTCCAGCCCCTGGCCTTGGCTTCAAATGAGATAGCTGAAATATACCTCAAGAGGGTACTTACCGCCTTGCCAGCAGCTTTGAGGTGGACCAAGAACCACATTAGATGTTCAGGAGGAATCAGCCAGGTTTCCCTCAGACCTAACTGCTGCCCCAAAGCCTGGGAAGCAGCCACCTTTACTGCATAACTAGCTTTGGTGCTGGGCACCAATGAAGCATGGATTTTCCTGCAGGCCCCTAGGAGCCAAGGCTCCAAATGGCCTCCAGGAGCTTCTCTGGGTTCAGCAATGCATCTGGAGCTAACCATGAAGCATCCTGCTTGGAAACAAGATAGAGTATCAACAATCTCATTTTGCAGGCCGGGTACATGCTGACCACGAATAATAAATTAAATTGGAGGCAACACAGGACAAAAGCTCACAAGAGGCCCATCACCCTAGGTGAGCAAGAGGTCTGGGTGTTGATGATATGAACCACAGCTAGGTTATCACAACAAAAGCATACCATGGAGTTGCAGAACTCCCCCGCCCAGAATGGGGAACAACTCTAAAAACATCAATGGGGAACCACAATGGGGAACAACTCTAAAAACATCAAATCATAATTCACCTCATCCTCATGCAAGTGGGCAGACTGCCTAGCTGAAGCCCAACAACCTTGGGCTTCAGCAGGCAGAGGAGAGCTGGTCTTGTGGTAGCAAGCGTTACTTGTCCCCTTAGCTAAGCAGGGTGTGCTCTGCTTGCTTATGAATGGGAGACTACATGTGTGAGCACTGTAAGATATTCCCCTTCAGGGATGGAGCCACTCTGGGAAGAGCATCTAGGTTCCAAGTTCCCTCCCTGGCATCTCCAAGATAGGGCTGAGAGACACTCCTGCGTGCAACCTTGGAGAAGCTGTTGCCATCTGTGTAGACAATACTGAGCTAGAGGGACCAATGGTCTGACTCAGTATATGGCAGCTTCCTAGGTTCCTATGACCCCTAAAATATACTTCAAAACCCAGGCCATCTGCTGCGTCTGAATGGACCTGCAGCTCTGCCTCAAAGAGCTGCTCTGTCTTCCAGAATGATACTCCATTGAAACCTTCCAAAAAGCTGTCCCTCTCCCACAAATCAGCCCTTAGCTGACTGGTAACTCATATCTGGTGATGTTGAAATCTGCCTCCTATGTAGGCATTGCAAAGTCACTGCAAGAAAGCATGACCAGGCACAACCACCCTGCAAGTAAAACTCAGGTTCCCACAAAGCACCTGAAGTTCGCACAAGGTGATCTTAGCACTAAAACACAAAACAAAATCCAAATCTTTTTCTGAACACAGCCAACTTTTTCAAAGGGAGAAGCTGCAGCCAGCTACTGAATCTAATTTTATGCCAAGAAAAGTCAAGCAGGTGGCCAGGTCCTCCATTTTCTTGACTGTGAGGTGAACCCCAAGCTCCCCGGACAAACTGATCCAGAAGCATGCATCACTGCCCAGATTGCTTGGGGCCAGTGAATAAACAAATCGTCTAAAGAGTGCATACTGGAATTGATGTCCATCCTCCAGCTCAATACCCATTCCAAAAAGCTGCTGAACTCTTCAAAAGCAGCACAAGATACAGAGCACCCATGGGCAGCACTCCGTCAGTGTAGTAATTGCCTTCAAATGCAAAACTCAGCAAATTGAAGTCAGCAGGATGAACAGGGAGGAGGTGAAATGTGGACTCAATGTCACATTTGTTGAATATCTAATGGACCCACGGTTCTGCTCTGCCCCCGCCCCCACTCTCCTGTCCACATTCAGATGACATGGAGAGTGGGCTCTCTGCAGAGAAATGAAGCTATTTCAAGAATAAAGAACTGAAATAGTGTATATGTGTGTATATGAAAATATGAAAATCTTCCCAGGTTAACATACAATTGGATGGAAGCATTGTCAATTGCAGTTTGCTTTCCTGAATCCATAGGGAAATCATGGTTGAAGAAATAGCATTATTCATTACAATCTTGGCTCTTTTCTTTCAATATGAGACTATATGAGAAGATTTAATTAATAGGAGCATATTTCAAATTTACAGATACTTGGGCTGTGCAGTTGTGTTGGTCTGACCAACACCTTGGACCCAATATCTCCTCTGTCAGGCATTATCAGAATGAATTCAGACATGAGAGCAGGGAGCCCCAACAATCAGAACCTCTGATTAAGCTCCCTGTTGTCATGTCTGAACTCCATCAGAATTCTAACATCCCTGTTGGAGCCAAGGTGAACAGCCAGCAGGCTGCCTCTCAGTTGAGAGGTGGCACACTGGCCATTTACGTTACATATGGTCCATGTGGACAAGCCTCACCTGGGAGATGCTGCAGGGCCCTTTAACTTAGTCCGAGAGGAATCTTGGGAAATTTCAGGTTTTTTATCTGATGCACCCAACAATTTGGGGGTGCCATGTCAGCCCCCCTGACAATTTCTCTGTTAGGTCAGAACAAATCTGACATTTTTTACATTGCACAGACCTAACAGATACATACAGAAATGCAATTTTCTATTGCATAAGGTACAATCTAACAAGCTTGAAAGATTTTTTCTAACAAAGCATACACATAGTAATTATGATACAGATAGATAGATATCTGTTTGCATTCTGTCCAAACTTTGATCAGTTTCCTTTGATTTGTGTTCCATTCTCTTCCACCTAGAATCCCTGGGATTCCCCACCACCACCACCCAAAATATACTTACTGAAATACACAGTTTAATGCACATTTCTTTCCAAATATTTCTACACATTTCCTAGTCAAACAGCTGGTGCAATGATATATTGCAAAGTATGCACTGAAATATGTGAGCTTCTAATTCAGCTAATTGACCTTTTCAGCAAGATGCAAAGGTAAAATGAAAACATAAAGGAGCACACATTAACACAGAGATAATGTCCTGCTTTGAGACAGAAACATGTAGCACAGTATAAATAAAAAATACTGATGGCACAGCATAGACAAAAATAAATATCAATAAAGCCTGTAAATGTTGTGTGACCTACACAAAAACATGCAAGTTATACTATATGCAGCTTGGAGGGACTTCTGGATCTGGCTTTGTTCCTGGGTGCCCAAGTGGTGGCCATGACTGCCATTCCCATGAGCAGGCACTTCTGACCACACTTGTCCATGTCCTGGATATGTTATGTTTGGATTGCTGTAATGTGTTGTACATGGGACTGCCCTTGAACAGTATTCAGAAGCTATAATGTAATGTAATGCAACATGTTGTGGCCAGACGATCAGGGGCCAAGTGGTATGATCATATTATCCAAATTTTGGAGAAATTCCACAGGCTACCAGTTCACTTTCAGGTCCAATTCTAGGTGCTGGTCTTAACCTTTAAGGCTCTATGTGACTTAGGTCCTGGATATCTGAAAGACTGACTGCCCCCCACAGAATCTGCCTAACGCATGAGATCAGCTGGTGGGCTTTGCTCCACTTGCCAATACCCATGGAGGCTTGTTTGTTGTGTATGCAGGACAGGGCCGCCTCTGCGATTGCATCCAAGCTTTAGAATGTCCTTCCCAGAGGTGTGTTTTTATACTCTCAGTTTTCTGCTGAAATTTAAAGATCTTGCTTTTTGCCCAGGATTTTATATTTAGTTTGATTAGCACTTGGGATGAACTGCTTTTTAAATGTGTTCTAGGAACATAGGAAGCTGCCATATACAGAGTCAGACCATTGGTCCATCTAGCTCAGTATTGTCTGTGCAGACTGGCAGCGTCTTCTCCAAGGCTGCAGACAGGAGTCTATCTCAGCCCTATCTTGGAGATGGCAGGGAGGGAACTTGGAACCTATATGCTCTTCCCAGAGCAGCCCTATCCCCTAAGGGGAATATCTTACAGTGCTCACATGTCTCCCATTCAAATGCAAACCAGGGTGGACCCTGCTTAGCACAGGGGACAATTCATGCTTGCTTCCACAGGACCAGCTCTCCTCCCCAACATAATATAAAATATTCTGCTTTATATAGGAATATTAACTGCTGCTTTTATCCTTGCAGTTGTATTGTATAGTGTAGGTTTTATATTTTGGTTTTTACTGTAACTGTACATCACCCTTACGATGACGTGAAAGGCAATGAATACATTTGGAAAATAAAGAAATAAATATCTGCACCCTGCAGCTGAAAAGAGCAATCAGTGATATGTCAAATATAGCATGTAGCCATGGTGCTGTTAAAAGAGTTCAGGGGTGGGGAGGGGAGGGCTCCTCACTTGTAGATGAACACCATGTTTAGCACGAATGACTCTTGGGTGGCTGCCCTTTCTGTCTTTCTAAGCTCCAGGCACTAACAAGATTGGAAACATTAAGTGCAGAAAGTCCTCTTGTTTCCATCATCATTCGTATATATTTCCTTTACCCATCAACTTCCACCCACAAAGGAATCAAACCTGGAAGTCAGCTATGAAATCTCTGAAGATGAAACTATTTTCTGAATTGCTCCCTCCAATGGTAGCTGCAGTCAGAATTAGTCTTTTACTGTATTCAGTTCAGATAGCAGTAATTGTAGCCGCATGTCCTGCTTTTCTCGGTCAGGCGATAGATGCTGCTGTGGGGTCTCTGTTTGTGGCTTTACCAAGTGCAACATAAGGAGTATAATTTAGTGTGTTATGTCTGTTGAGAAAACCAACAACGGGAAAAAGAAAGGCAGGATATTTCATAATAACTTAATAAGGTACATGGTGTACCCTTCTGTCTCAGCAGCAGAGGGAATTAGCACTCGTATCATATTATGAAAAACCTGCTTTAGCTCCTGGCCTCTTATTACAAATTTAATTGAACTGCTGCTAGCACCTGATACCTCTTCTGCATGGAACAGCAACAGTATGTCTGCATCTGCCAAGTTTTCTTCTGTGTTTATGTATTTTAAAAACACCAGGTCATACACCTGGAAACAATCAATACTTTAAGGGAGGTGTAAAATGGTTCCCTTAAAAATACCAGCGGCCTTTGAAATGTCCCAATGTAGGACATTTGGTCCCGATCTTAATCTTAATCTTATTAAGTTAACTGATCAAACTCCAGGAAAGGCATTAGTAAGTGATTTATGTAAATGTGTGAATGGTTTTTTTTTTTTAAAGAACATATAAAAGAACACTTTAAAATGAACACTTATAAGCAGCCAGCGTGGTGTAGTGGTTAGAGTGCTGGACTAGGACCGGGGAGACCCGTGTTCAAATCCCCATTCTGCCATGATACTAGCTGGGTGAATCTGGGACAGTCACTTCTCTCTCAGCCTAACCTACTTCACAGGGTTGTTGTGAGGAGAAACTCAAGTATGTAGCACACCGCTCTGGGCTCCTTGGAGGAAGAGTGGGATATAAATGTAAAAATAAAAAAATAAAAAATATAAAGAAAGGAATCTGCCAAAAGAACATTGTACTTGATATACTTCTTTTTATCACCTGACAATTTAATTATCTCTCCCCCTTTCTTCATCCCTTTCACTGGCTCCCTTTCCCACATTGTGTTCAGTTCAAGCTTCTATTCTCTGACCTATATGTGTCCAAGCTGTTGAAAGAATTAGTATACATCCACAAGGACCAATATTTTAATTGTTTTGTAGTAAATGTTTTTACTAGCTTTTGCAGAACACATCTGAAACTGTGTGTTCTACTTTAAGATTTTTTTTTAATGTTCAGATTGATACCTAACAAAATAGGTAGCAATTTTCACATAGCACCTATTATTTGGACAAATATTTTGCAGTTCCTTTCATCCTGGCCATACTCCAGCTCCTCCTCCATTGCCTTTATCAGGCTTTCTAGTGTATTTTAAGCCTATGTGTTCTTCAGCCCATTTACCAGTCTTAACAAATACAGATAATAGGTGTGGTCAAGCCAAAATTAAACACTCATCAGTCCAACTGAATTTAATCAGAGATATTTGAACACATTTAATGTTCCAGTTGAAATGAAACATTGACAGAGATTTAAAAGTGCTTAACATTGACTAGATCATGCCCAAAGAGGATTTTTAATATCTTCTCTCTGGTCCTGGAAAATTACAGGGGTTCCCACAAGATTCCATCTTGTCTATACTATTCAACATCTACATGAAAGCCTTGGGAGAAATCATCTGGATGCCTAGCTAGGGTGCTGTTAATATGAAGGTGACACCTAGCTCCACTTTTCATTTCCATCTAAAGCCCCAGGAACAATGGACATCTGGACCAATGGTTTATATCCAGTGCAAGGAACTACACGTGGAAGGAGCATTGTTGTGCTAGCACAAGAAGATGGCTTAGTTGTGCTAAATCTGGGGATTGTGCAAGAGTGATATAGCATTCTTACACAAAAGTCCCCACTGAATAAATGAGGCATGCTGCAGTCAAGCAACAGCTGAGCAACCACAAGCATGCTTGCAGTTGCACGACACTAGTCTAGAACACAAGGTTCAGACTTCGGGCTAGTAGTTACTGCAAGAGTTTTGTGCTAGCTTGGAGTCCTTCTGCATGTGGTTCATTGCTTTGGATGTCAGCCAGTGTTTGGGAGCTGTGCTGGACTGGATAGATGCTATCAAGATGAAATTAAATTTGGACATGGCATGGGTGCTATTGATCAGTAGGAAAGCTCACCCAGGGGTAAGTGTACAGCTTGGTCTGGACTAGGGGTGTGCACAAAACCTGATCTGGTGGTTTGTTTCAAGTTTGAACTGGCCTTGAACCAGGGGCTCCTGGATCGAGTACTGGTTCTATTCAACCAGCCACTGGTCCGGTTCAAGTTCAAACTGGGGTTGAACCAGTTTGAAGTTATTCTGCCATAGGGAATAATGGGCATTGAATTGGCCTTGTCTTCCCTATGGGTAGTGCCTATGGACACCATAACATGTTGGGCCGTACGTCATGATGGGGGCTACCACCAAACCCACAAAGCAATCAGGCAATCGGGCTATTTTTAATGATTTTTTGAATGTTTGGGGGATCCTCAGTAGGTCAACGCTTGAACTACTGACCCAGAAAAATTCAAGAATTCATTAAAAATAGCCCAGTTGCACAAATGCTTTGCAGGTTGGGTGGTAGGTAGCCCCATCATGATCTACCACCCAACTGGTGTTCCTAGGCACTACACATAGGGAATAAAAGGCTGGTTCGAATTCCCATTATTCCCTATGGCAGAACCAGAAGAAACAGCACTGCACATACACAGTGTATACACACACACACACACACACACACACACACACACACACACACACACACCCCTCTTTCAAACAAAGAGATTCTCCCACAGAGCATGGAACAAAGCAGATTTTTAAAAAACTGTGTGGTGCCAGCCAGCCTGCCAGGTAAAGAACTATATTAAAATTGATTATAACAGAGTGTATTAAAATGATATTATATTAAAGTGATACTATATTATAAATGATAATATATTATATATTATAAAATGATACTATATTATAAATTGATATATTATAAATTATACTAATGATACTATATATATATATGCTATAAAGTGATACTATAATAAAATTATAGTAAAAACTGATTACAGATTACTGTGTTAAAATGATAAAAACGCAAGCGCAGTCTTAAACATTTACTATACTATACTATACTATACTATACTATACTATACTATACTATACTATACTATACTATCTATTCATTCAACTTCTATACCACCCTTCCAAAAATGGCTCAGGGTGGTTTACACAGAGAAATAACAAATAAATAAGATACTACTGGCATAAACTATAAAAGCTAAAACAAGCAAACAAACTGAGGACTGAATGGTCAGTTCAGGTGGAGCTGTAGCAGCGCTGCAAACTACTAACTCTCTGGGCAGAGCCTGGAGGCTGTCAGAGTCTGACGAATCCTGCATGCTGACACACAGAATTTGGCAGTATTATACGTGATGGCTGGACCTGCATCAAAAAGCAGCAACCAGGTGCAAAAATGGCTCAGACGACCAAAGTACTTGAGAAGTAACAGCAGGATGAAATTGTCACAACTGTCTCTATAGAAAAGGCAATGGAGAAGGGCATGTGCCATGGTTTTGACCTGCCCAGTGTCACAAGGGCATAGTCTCTCCATGATTGGGCTCTTCCTAAACCTGCCTTCTAATACAGCAGAGTGGAGGGCATGACCTTGGGCAAGGGTGGAAGCCCTCCGATGGTTTGGGACTTCCAGTTGGGCCAAATAGGCAGCGGCGGCGGGGGGGGGCATGTTATAGGAATCTTTCCAAAATAAGCAAGTTTAGGTCCCCAGATAAGTCAGTTTGGCACTCTATGCCCAACAGTTTGATCGCTGTTTTTGCTGGGCCATGACCATAGCAATTAAAAGAGCAGGGGCAGGGGGAGAAACCCAGGGATGACATTTTAGTCCAAATGGTCCACTTCCAGGAGGATTGAAATTTATCCTGCAGTGTCAGGGAGGCCAGACCCCGAGGACTGAAGGATAGTTTAAGCCAATAGATGAGGATGGCCATCCATTCTCTGGCCTTCACCTTCATCATGCCTGTTTCCAGGTGCAGGGTGGTGTTTGAGACACGGGGAGGCACCTGGAGGGCCACTCTCAGAAATTTAGACTGTACCCATTTGAGTGGGGTGAAGGAGGGAGGAGCACCCAATGGGCACCATAGAGGAGTTGGGCCAGAAGCTTAGTTTCAAACAATTTGAGTGCTGCAGGGATATATTGGCCCCCTCTTGTTTGGATAAATTTGAGAATGGCAGACATTTGCCTCTGAGCAGTGAGGGCAACATAGTCGCTGTGGGCCTTTCTTGAGCCAGAGGCATGTAAGACCACCTCCACGTATTTGAAACTGGTGACCTATTTTATCGTATGGCCTCCTATATTCAAGCCATGGGACGTGGGTCTTCTGGCAAAAGCCATGACTTTAGTTTTTTGATGGTTAATTTCAAGCTGGTCGTTCTTGCAGAATTGAGCTAACACTGCCAGAGCTCTTCTAAGACCAATGAAAGGATTGCAGCAGCATCTGCCTAGAGCAGGATGGAAATACATTTTTCTGCCAATTTGGAAGGGTGAAAGTCTGGGCTATTGAGGTGGCTCACAATGTCATTCATGTAAAAGTTGAATAAGAGTGAGGCCAGAATGCAGCCCTGTTTGACTTGCTTCTGGGTTGGCACAGGGTTCGTGAGGTGTCCTTGAGGGTTGCACCTTACCTTTAGAGATGTGTCTGTGTGAAGGATGTGAATCAGGTAGAGCAGGCTACGGTTGATTGAGGTTTCCAGCTTCTCCCAAAATTTGAATCAAGAGATGGAGTCAAAAGCAGCCCTAAGGTCTATTCAAGCTGCATAGAGTGAGGTTGAGTTGTTGTGGAATATTTTTCAATGATGTGCTTGAATCATCATGTACTAAAGCCAGCTTGCTCTTCCGAAAGAAGATTTTCTTGATCTAGCCAGTCCTTGAGTTTCTAGGGGATATGTCTTGCATAAAGGTTGCTGATAGTGTTGAGCAAACTATTGGGTCTGTAGTTTGCAATTGTAGTTTCTGTCCTTTTTGAATATGGGGGCCATGATCACCAGTCTCCAGTCCTTGGGAATACAACCATATGAGTCAATGAAGGTGAAAACTGAGGGCAGGACTGATGCCCACCACTCTTTATATTTTTTATAAGTTCAGGAAGGATAAAGTCCTCCCCTGGGGCCTTCTCCATTCTCAGTTGGGTGATAAGACTCTCAATCTCAGCAGTGGACACAGGTGGCCACTTGGGCAGGTCTCAAGGGAGAGGAGAGCTGGTCTTGTGGTAGCCAGCATGACTTATCCCCATAGCTAAGCAGGGTCTGCCCTGGTTGCATATGAATGGGAGACTTGATGTGTGAGCACTGCAATATAGTCCCCTCAGGGGATGAAGCCGCTCTGAGAAGAGCAGAAGGTTTCAAGTTCCCTCCCTGGCTTCTCCAAGATAGGGCTGAGAGAGATTCCTGCCTGCAACCTTGGAGAAGCCGCTGCCAGTCTGTGAAGACAATACTGAGCTAGATAGACCAATGGTCTGACTCAGTATATGGCAGTTTCCTATGTTCCTATGTTCCCCTATCTGAGGGGCGTGAGGAGTTCATTGGTGGACTCTTCATACAGATCCTGGAAGTGTTTTCCCCAGGTCTCTGGTAAGACATAGGTATCTAAATGCGCCAAACTGTTACTGGTGGAATTGACTGTGATTCACGAGAACATGTCTGAGTCCTTTGCTCTGACTGCCTGGTTAAGCCAGGACCAGGTGGCCTTCATGGCATTTCTTTTCTTGCATTCCAATAGTTGTTTGTATTGCCTCTTCAGTTGGAGGAGGCCCATTGCAGAGTTTGGTCCTGGGCTGGTTTTTTAGATATTGTAGGTGGTAGTAAGGGCCTTTCTGGAATTGATATAGTCCTTATCAAGCCTTATCAAACCACGGTTTGGAGGAACACATTGGCAGCATTGTCGGTGACCATTAAGCCCCTGAAGAGGTTTGGCCTCCCGAAGAACGTGGGGCCATTGTCAGGCTCACTGTCAGTTTGGGGACAGAGGTACTCTTGTCCCTGGGCTTTGGGACCAATGTCCAGGGCCTCCACAGCCCCTGCCCCCTCCCAAATCATCTTTAGTCTATCCTGGGTAGTGTGGTTGCCCAGCCAAGCATGATGGTGCTTAATTTTCAGGGGAGGGGGCCCTACAAATTCTTTTAGGTTCAGGCTCCAAAATTACCTAGGTGCACCTCTGTTTGGGGGTGTCCCTTTGAAGCTCTGATAGTGTGAACCAATGCCCCTAGTGCAGGGGTGCACAACCCCAAGGCCCCTGTGGGCCAGAACTAATCATGGCTTGCTGTTGGGGAGCAAGGTCAATTTTCAGTGAATTTTAAGGAAACAATGCACTGAAACATTCACTGAACAAACAATATTAATGAAAGCAATTATTAGTTGCTTGTGGATTTTTCCCACCATCAAGGGACCCACAACTTTAACCAAGGATAAAGCTGTGCCTTTGAGTCGGTGTCAACTCCTGGTGACCACAGATCCATGTGGTTTTCTTTGGTAGAATACAGGAGGGGTTTACCATTGCCATCCCCCACGCAGTATGAGACGATGCCTTTCAGCATCTTCCTGTATTGCTGCCGCCTGAATATAGGTGTTTCCCATGGTCTGGGAAACATACAATGAGAATTCAAACTAGCAACCTCTTGCTCTTCAGGCAAGTTACTACCCCACTGCACCATTAGGTGGCTATTTAACCAAGGATAGTGGTCAGAAAATAGGCCATGTCTCTGCTCAGTCAGTGGGGCACCTGGAGCTCATGACAGCCCCGAACAATTGCCAAGCCCTTTCCCCTCCCTAAATCACTGTAGCTTTCAGGTTGCGGTCCCAGAGATGCTTGCTTGGGAGTAAGCCTTACTGGATATACTGGGTAATTGTATTTCCAAGTAAACATGCATTGGGTGGCATTCTAAGGCAGTTTCCAAGAGGATGACCCCTCTTGGAGAGCTGACCAAAAGAGTGAACCTCTGCCTTTCTGGGGTTCACTCTGCCTGTGCTTCCCTGATGCTGATGCTACTCAAGCAACAGTGACTGGCTTATTCACTTGTCAGGCCATTCATGCTACATCCATCTCATCTAGTTTCAAGTGCCCAATTCCTTTGAGCCACTCCTGCTTGTCAGTGGGACAAGCCAAGAGCCTTTCATGGCTCTTGCTGTCACTGTAGTATCTTCCTACCTAGAGGCCAGCAAAAAAGTCCCCATGGGTAAGTTCTGGCCCCTGGGCCTTATGTTGTGTGGGCCTGCCCTAGTGGGAACAATACACTTGACCACCACACAGTTGCTTGAAATAGGGCTGCTGTGATTATGCACATTGTGACAGCCATGTGTATTAATCACAGGCAGTCTGCAGACACTTCTGGTAAGAAGAAAAAGTTCTGATTTTAAATCTCTCTCTCTCCCTGCCCTGCTTTAGAAAGCATGATCGTTTAGCCTGACATGTGGACCTTGGCAAAGGAATAGTCTTAATTATTCTGCAGGTGCCCCTTTATTGCTTGGAAGTACTGGCTTAGTCATAAGTGGGCGAAGGAAGCCCAATGACTTCCCGGACTGAGTGCATTCCCCCCAGCACGCACACACACACAATGGATTTTATAATGTCCATATTTGCACTTCATGTTCTTGGTCTCAAAAACACACTGCCTGTGATTTCATGCTTATGAGCCACAGGGTGGCATGAGAGGGTTTTCTTTGTTCCTATTGCTTTACTAAAAAGGACGTGATCTCAAACGGTAATTAAATCTGCCTTTCAGATCTGGCTCACTGGCTTCATTTTATGTTGCCAACTTTATTCATGCAAATCCTAAACAGTGTGTACCCCTTCAGCATTTTCCCTGATGTTAATAGCTTATTCACATCCTGTTTTGAATTTGGACCAAAGGTTGTAGGACTCCCTCTTGCATCATTGTATCTATAAAGATGTTTGGGCCTCACTGAATGATTCACATGGAACCATGGGAATTTCCACAACAGATAGTTGAAACCTATAGACATAGGTCATGAAACTCTGGTGATGAGGAAAATCTGAGCATGGGGGCATTTTTGTGTCTCTCAGCTTTGGATCACAAGATTATTCCTCATTTTAGGTGTCTTTCAGTTACTTCACTTTTTCCCTCTTGCAGCCTTTTACATCTGGAATTATCTCACAGAACATCTATCTGGTGCTGCATCTAACTTCCTTCTAAACTCTCCTCAAAATCCACCTTTTCCATGATGACTTGGTCTTAACCCCTTAGGTTTCATGCCCTTGCAAAATTCAGCCCAATACATACAATGGAATTTGACCACCCCATGGCCTCATGCTGGGGGTGGCATTTTGCCTTACTCCAGTTTGAAGCGTCAAGGACTGGGAGTGTTGACTGACTGGTCTTGGAGGGGGCAAAGTGTCAGTGTCAGTATGCTGTGACACTGAAGGTTCATTCCAGCAGTGATGGACTTCCCCTTCCTCCCTCACTGGGCAGAGAATGGGCTTTACTGGTTGTCCTTTTGAGGGCCAAGTAAGAATTTTTCAAATTCAAAAATTGGCCATGGTGGAGGGTTTTTTGGCCTACTCAATTCTGTTCCATTTAGAGTACTTGGTCACTTAGATCACAACTTGGCAGGTGCAATGTGGACTGGGGTTGATATTGGTGAGCACCCTTGGGCAGGTTTAAAAGACAAAGTGGTTAATTAGTCCTTAGAAGCTTTGTAGCTCAGGAGCTACGATTTTCACTCTATCTGCTCCCTGGGCTTTCCAAACTCCAAAGGCTGAGTGGCTTGGTGGGCGGGGGGGGGAGTGAAGCCCATGCGGGGCCCTGTCCCTCCTGGGGTTGGCAAAAAGGAGGAAGAATCAGCACTACACTGATTCATACTCTGAGCTTGGGTGTGGCACCCATGACAGGCTTGAGGAAGGTCATGTGATGTCTGACCTCCAGCCTAAGTTAAGCCTGCACTGCAGGGGGTGGAGTTTTTCCATCAACCCAGTTCTTAAAATTCTGATAAGTTTAAATAAGGTTGTGGTCCTCTCATCCACTGTACTTGTCTGGTGTCTCGTGGCTTTGGATGTTGGCACAACTGAACACATATTCTTCATTCATTCATTCGATTTGTATACTGCCCTTCCAAAAATGGCTCAGGGTGGCTTACACAGAGAAATAATAAATAAATAAGATGGATACACATACTCTTCTCCTCAGCTCCATCTTCTCCTCCTCCCTTTCTAGCTTCCTCCTGTGTTGAATTCTAGAGTGTAAGTTCTTCAGAACAAGCGCTTGTCTTCTTGTTTGTTACTCAGTAACGCATCATGTACATTGATGATGCTTTATTGTTACTATTTTTTCCAGGTGTCCTTGGCTGACATCCAGATGAACAAAGCACTTGTGTTATGGGAGAAGCACCAGTGCTTATGAAGAATTCAACTATCTCAGCTCCACTGCTCATGTCGTGGTGGTGGTGGTGGTGGGCGGGTTTGACAACCTCCCCTTCCCCCACAAGCACTCTGTGCCACCCAAAAGCTATCCTTGAGGATTGTGCAGCCCTCAGGGAGGTATTGAAATTTAGCCCCTCCCATGGGCAATTCTAGAATTCTTCAGAAGAAAAACTCCTGATGAGTCTGGAGCTTTTCAGAAGTACTGGTGCTAAACCAGTGCTTCTCCTGTTGCACCAATATTTCATTAGTCTGGATGTCAGCCAGTGAATTCTAAAATCATCTCAGGAGTAGAGTTTTTCCCATGTCAAGCTGGGCCAATTGAACATACATTGACATTCATGTATGAGCACACAGTCCAATGGAGGACCAAGGGTTTTGACAAGCCTAAGGTCCTCCCCAGTATACTGGCCCTTTCATAAGAGTGCTAGTCCACTGGCAACAAGCCACCAGGAGGCCAGAAGTGTGATTTGGTCTGCATGGACTGCTTTGCCAGGGTGAGCCCCCACAAGAGTATCCTTGGTCACAGTGGGTCAGACCCTCCAGGATCCTTTGTCTGTCTATCTATCTATCTATCTATCTATCTATCTATCTATCTATCTACAGTGGTCCCTCGACTTACGAACTTAATCCGTTCCGAATGCATACTCGTAGGTTGAAAAGTTCGTAAGTCGAAAAGCGGTTTCCCATAGGAATGCATTGGAAACGGATTAATTCGTTCCGGAGCGAAAAGGGGGGGGCTTTACTCACCCCTTCCATGAAAGTAAGGCACTGTACTGTACTGTATTCCTTGTAGTAATCGGGTGGCAGGGTGCCGCCCGCTTCAATCTCCCTCGGCGCGGGCTCCCGCTTCTCGTAGCCATAATCGGGGCGGCAGGATCGCTCCCAGTCCCTGCCGCCCCCTTCAAGCTCAGTCCCCCTCGGCTGGCGGCCGCCCCCTGAAGCTCCCCAGAGGTCCCCCGCCACCCCCTTGTTTCCAAATCTAGCCCCATTTAAGAGGACGGCAGGAGAACTCCCTGCCGTCCCCTTCCCCCTTGCTGGCTGGGCTGCAACTGGCTTCTAGGAAGCCTTTCGCGCGCCTGTGCAAAAGGCTTCCTAGAAGCCAGTTGCAGCCCAGCCGGAAAGGCAAGCGGACGGCAGGGAGTTCTCCCGCCGCCCGCTCGCTAAAGTTCCTTAACTTTTCCCCTTTTCCTGATATCTCCGTTTTAGGCAGTAGCCAGGAGAACTTTTCATCAGCTTTGGCTGATATGCTAGCTACATCAATTTCTTGAACTTAAAACAGTGGGGCATATGCTGGTAACATCTAGGCAACTCAAAACCGGGCCTTCTCTAGGGTTGCACCGGGCCTCTGGAACACACTTCCATGATGGACTCTCCCCATCTCTGGTTGCTTTTAAATGACTTTTGAAAACACACCTGTTTTATCAGGCTTTTAGTTTATGATGTTTTAAAGTCTTATTTATGGTAATTTAAATCTGTTTTTTATGATTTTTAAGTTTTAGTTGCTGTTTGTTTAAATTGTAAACTACCCTGAGGTTCTATATAGGGCAGTTTATAAATATGACGAATGAATGAATGAATGATACATTATAGTGCATTCACATGCCCGACTCTGAGGATGCTGAATATATAGCATCAACTGCTTATGTGACTCAAGCCTGACTTTTAGCAGATAATCAATAAATGAAAAAAAGAAATAAATGATAAATGTGACTCAAGCCTGACTTTTAGCAGCTAATGAATAATGTTTCTGTGCCATAATTCTGTATATAATGGGTAGGCAATGAGTATCTGTGGTTTTAGACATACTAAAACAAATAGTAATTAAGATAAGAAGAGGAGCAGAGAGCAGTTTTAGACAAAACTATACCCAGAGACTTCTATGAAATAAGAGAGTGTAGAATTTGAAAGAAAGTAATGGGGGAGAGATTTGAATTAGAGAGCAAGATTATAGTTTTTAAGAGTAATGAAGGTGATATGAGAGAGGTTTTGTAGTTGTTCTCAGAGTGCTACAATAATTTGTAAATCCTGACAACCACAGTGATACTGGGATGAGGGTTGATGCCATGGACAATAATGCTTCTAATATATCATCACCTTTGAGGACAAAAAACCCCTGTTATCCATCTCCATCCTTGGGGGTGGTGGTGAGCTTTTTGATAGGATAGTAACTGAGGAATCATGACCAATTCTTGGTAGTAAAACTAATTTTATTTGGCAGTATGTGAGTCCTAATAGACAGGAGATCGTGAAAGAGGGGGTCTGTTCTCACCAGTTTCTCAGCATGTGATAATTCTGAATCAATCTTGGATGGCTTCCAGTCATGGCTTCCACTCTGGGTAAAGACAGATGTAATATATTTAACTGTGGAATCTATTTGGAAGCACTCTCACAATCCAAACATACCTTTCCTCTTCAGGGTTGAATCTGAATGGGGGTGGGAACATTCTGCAAGCTTGTCATTGAAGCTGACTGTGGCTGGATGGAAAGTGTCTGTTATGTCACCCAGCATCTCCCCTGTTCCAATGGCTGTAGCATTTGTTTCCTTTTTATTAGCCTACTTTCCAGTAGGCTTATGAGATCACCCAGCATTCTGTGTGTGTGTATCCCCCACCTCCATCAACTTCACAATGCCTCGACCAATATGCACCAAATTGGGTACAGTTGTAGGGACACATAGGCACACCTCAATGGTGTAGTTTGTGATGGTGTCATCCTCCCCAGTCCAAGATGGTGGACGTGTAAATGTCTGAGGTGCAAGTGAGCTAACTTGTGAACTGCCTAACTGATTTGAACCAAATTTGCTACAGCTGTAGGGACACATAGGGATGCCCAAATGGCATGGTGTGTCATTATGTCATCCACTCCAATTCAAGATGGTAGCCATGTGAACATCTGAGGTGCAAGAGGGGCGCACCTCAATGGCACAGTTTGTGATCATGTCATCCACACCGATTCAAGATGGCAGACACGTAAACTTTTGAGGTGCGAGTCGGCAAATTGTGAACTGCTTAACTGATTTGAACCAAAATTTGCTGTTGCTGTAGGGATACATAGGGATGCCCTAATCATGTGATGTGTGATGATGTCATACACTCCAATTCAAAATGGCAGCCACATGAATATTTGAGGCACAAACGGGCTAATTGGTGGACTGCCTAACCCATTTGAACCAAATTGGGTACAGTTGCAGTGAGTGACACACAGGGACATCTCAATGGCATAGTTTGTGATGATGTCATCCACACTGATTCAAGATGGTGGATGCGTAAACTTTTGAGGCACAAGTGGGCTGACTCGTGAACCACGTAACTGATCTGAACCAAAATTGCTGCAGCTGTAGGGACACATAGGGACACCTCAACAGTGTGGATTGTGATGATGTCATCCAACCCAGTTCAAGATGGTGGACATATAAACTTTTGAGGCACAAGTGCACTAACTTGTGGACAGTCTAACTGATTTGAACCAAATTTGCTACAGCTGATTGGACACATAGGAATACCCTAATGTGTTTGTGATGTTTGTGATGATGTCATCCACCCCGATCCAAGATGGTGGACGTGTGAACTTTTGAGGCACAAGTGCACTAACTTGAGGATTGTCTAACTGATTTGAACCAGATTTGATACAGTTGTAGTGAGTGACAGACAGGGACACCTCAATGGTGTAGTTTGTAATGTCATCCACCCCGATCCAAGAGCATTTGTGGTGCAAGAGATCTAACTTGTGGACCTTGATTTGAAGTTGTATAGATAGTGAAAGGAAAGTAGGCTGATTAGTTCTTACCAAAACAACTTGTTATTAAAATGGTGAAAGGTGATGATAGAAGTGGAAATGTGTACATGTTACTCTTAAAAAAAAAAAAAAAGGCAGCCCACCAAAAGCATGGGGACAGGGCAAGACTGGTGGTTGAATCAGCATTCAGGTAACTGGTATGTAAGGTTGTCATTCAAACTGTGAAGTCCAGCAGAAGTTGGGCTCATATTGCCACTGGTTAGGCTGAGGGAGAAGTGACTGGCCCAGAGTCACCCAGCAAGTATCATGGCTGAATCGGGATTTGAACTCGGGTCTCCCTAGTCCTAGTCCAGTACTCTAACCACCACACCACGCTGGCTCTCACCTATCCTCAACTTTTATCAAGCAGCCATATGTGTGCCACACATTATGCAATGGGGTTGTGTGAGGCAACTCAGAGCACAGCCCTGGGATTTCTTTCATTCATTCAGAGACTGTTAGACCATTTATTGTTTTATTAGCCTATGTTTAGTTAGCAATAATTATCAAACTCTTGTTTCTCAGTTAAAATTGGCTTCTTGGGTAATTACTTATAGCGGATAAGTAATTACTCTGCAACAACTGGACCAGGAAGAGGTGCTTGCCTGGCACTATCACTCCATTGCTGTGTGGGGCTGAGACACATCTGGTCTTACAGCATGGTTCTGGCCACCCCACACTAATGGTGCACTCCTGCTCAAAGTAGGGAGCATTGGGGCCCTGACATGCTTATGGAATGTACCCATGTCAAGTATATGCTCTAGTACTGAGCTACAAGCAATCCTTTCTTTTTCATATAAATATGCTCTCTTAGAGAATCTGCATGCAGATTGTTCCTCTCTCCCCAGTGTCTGCAGTTACAGACAAGATGATCAGAGGCCTAGAGCACCAACAAGGCAAGGCTACAACCCCTGGGGCTTTTTAGTTTAGAAACAAGACGACTGAGGGGAGACACGACAGAGGTCTATAAAATCATGCATGGTGTGCAGAAGGTTGACAGAGAGCAATGTTTCTCCCTCTCACATAACACTAAAGCCAGGGGTCATCCCATGAAACTAATTGCCAAGAAATTTAGGACCGACAAAAGGAAGTACTTTGTCATGCATAACTAACCTATGGAATTCTCTGCCACAAGAAGTGGCAACAGCCATTAGCCTGGATGGCTTAAGAGGGGTTTAGATAAATTCATGGAGGACAGATCGCTCAATGGCTACTAGTCTGAGGGCTATAGGCCCCCAAAAGCCTCAAAAGCAAGATGCCTCTAAATACCAGTTGCAGGGGAATAACAGCAAGAAAAAGGGCATGCCCTCAGCTCTTGCCTGTGGGCTTCCCAGAGGCATCTGGTAGCCTACTGTGCAAAACAGAATGCTAGACTATATGGGTCTTGGGCCTGATCCAGCAGGGCTCTCTTGTATGTTCTTATTGTCAAGACCAGGAAACAGTAGACAATACACACTCCATGGGAAGAAAACAAGTTTTCTTCTCATTCTCCTTAGCTAACTGTTGGCTGTGTCAGCCCCCCACCCCCTCCTTTGACTGAGTTTGCAGTTTTTTTGTACAGAGATACTTGGTGGTCCTTGAAGCAATTATGGTCCAGAACCAGTACATTCCCTGTGTGTAGTGTACTAGTCTTGGATTTCTTTTCAATAAACAATTCCTGACAGAGAATATCCTGTGCTAACCACTGATGGGAACACTATTCCTGCTAGATGCCAATAGGACAAGGAATAACAATGTAATGATGGATTTTAGTGTCCTGGATAATCTCATTTTAATTTTGCTTGATAATAATATAACCGGTAGGAGGGGGGTGAAAATGGCATTTGATACTGATAAAATGAAGGAGACTATATTCCCAACAAAAATATTTTTTAATTACATTCTATGCTTCTAAAAAGAAATGAGCAATTTAAAAGTTTCTATGGAAATTTAATGTTTTGAGAATTAAAATAGAAGGCCCTGAAATACCTCTTTGGACTCAATACCAATACAAATTGACAATCAAAAGTATGTTACATGTAAACATAGGAAGCTGCCTTATACAGAGTCAGACCATTGGTCCATCTAGCTCAGTATTGTCTACCCAGACTGGCAGGAGCTTCTCCAAGGCTGCAGGCAGGAGTCTCTCACAGCCTTATCTTAGAGATGCCAAGGAGGAAATTTGGAACTTTCTGCATGCAAGTATGCAGATGCTCTTCCCAGAGCAGCTCCATCCCCTAAGGGGGATATCTTACAGTGCTCACATGCAGTCTCCCATTCAAATGCAACCCAAGGTGGAGCCTGCTTAGCAAAGGGGACAAGTCATGCTTGCTACCACAAGACTAGCTCTCCTCCCATGGTACTTTGTTATCTTCTCTGTAGACTACTGCAGATTCATCGTTGAGCTCCTTGTTTCAGGCCTTCAGTGGAACTGGTCCAAGGTGCTTGAACCTTCATCTCTTTTGGACCAACAATTGCAGCAGTCAGTCACAGTGTGTTCTTCTGCAGCATGCAGTTGTTGACAATATCGGAGCTCTTAGCCAGCTATAGAACCTCCTTCTTGGAGACATTGGGATGATCACAGTGCCTTTCAGTACAAAGCACATAATTCAGTACTCTCAACACTCCCATCCAAAAAGAAGCCAATAGAATCCTGGCAGCACAGAGAGGGAAAAGATTCCTTGGACTAGTCAAGGTAGTCAGGCACAACGATGATGCAGAAGAGCTGTCAGGGAAGTCATGGTGATAAGAATCCTGTGAAACACGTTGTCCAAAACCTTAGCTGAGAAAATTCACCTGTTGCTGTTCATATTGAATACATACAAAACAATGGGAGGGCCAGTCAGTCAGCATTTCTTAACTCTATTGACTGTCAGCAGCTGTTCCCTTTTTTTGTCGTATGTCCATCTGTACTTCCTTTAGAAGCTCTGGCCTGTTCTTTTCTTTTCCTTGCTGTGCTTTGAGACTGAAGTTGTAAAACATTTTCATCTCTTCTTTTTATCACTTTGATATGCAACAATTTATTTATATCTATCTATATATCTATATATCTATATATCTATATATCTATATCTATATCTATATCTATATCTATATCTATCTATCTATCTATCTATCTATCTATCTATCTATCTATCTATCTATCTATCTATATATATATACCAAAGAATGTAGAAAATATACTCTAGGACAGTTGAACTTTCTTCCCTCTTCTGTGCTCTGTACATTCTGTTAGGCTGGAAATCAGAGAAGATACCCATGAAATGGTAGTGTAGAACAATATGAAATATTTTTAGAACAGGAAAGGAAAATACCAAAGGAACTAGAAGGATGCTTGCTGTGTTGGTGATCCTAGGTCCAAGGGACAGAACAGGGTTTTTTTTTTGGTGTTTTTTAAGTGCAACCAGCCAGAAAATGTGCCATTCTAATAGAATATTTGTACAGTTGAAAAATACAAGTCATGCAAAAGTTGTATTACATTAGATTATGTAAAGAGTGGCTGTTAACAATGAGAAAAACAAAGTGAGTGATCCAGGCTCTTTCAGAACCCAGTCCCTGATCATATGCACCCATTTCTCCTCCCCCTACCACAAACACCCCCCACAGACTCAACTGCTACTCCCCACAGAGTCTTCATGAGTGAAGAGTTGATCTTGTGGTAGCAAGCATGACTTGTCCCCTTGGCTAAGCAGGGTCTGCCCTGGTTGCATATGAATGGGAGACTGGAAGTGTGAGCACTATAAGATATTCCCCTCAGGGGATGGAGCCGCTTTGGGAAGAGCAGAAGGTTTCAAGTTCCCTCCCTGGCTTCTCCAAGATAGGGCTGAGAGAGATTCCTACCTGCAACCTTGGAGAAGCCACTGTCAGTCTGTGAAGACAATACTGAGCTAGATAGACCAATGGTCTGACTCAGCATATGGCAGCTTCCTCTGTTCTTATGAATATAATGCACTTCTGCAATAGTGCTTTCGAATTCCCAGTTCTGGATATTTTCTCTCACTCTGTGTAGACTTCTAAATATCCTGGAATGGAGCTTATTGGCTTCACATGCAGGGCTTTTTTAAAAAGAACATTCGGAGCTGCATAATGAATGTGAACTGCCTTTGATAAATCCCACTTCTCTCTATCTGTCTCACCGAACCAGTTCAGCTGCGGGCACTCGAGCGAATTCGGTGCTTCCCAAAGGAGACGCTGAACCAGCTCATAGCTAATGGCAGGATTTGACGATTATGGACTCTCATTTCAACTGTAATTTAGATATGTTTTAACACTTTTAGAGTGTTTACAATAGGTTTGAACTTTAGGCATGATAGCAATGGTTTTAATGAGCTGCCTCTTGCTTAATGCTTATTTGATGTGAGCCACACAAGACACAACATGGACAAAAAGTTTCTAAAACCACCAGATGTTCCATTGTATCCAAACAATTCCTGGTATTGGGTGTTAAGAATGAAAAGGACTTCAAGGAACAGGAAGGAATTCCATGAAAAGGCACAACGATTTGATGTTTTCCATGTAAGTGAAAAAAATAACTTCTAATGCACCAAACCAAAATAGTTCATGAGAGGCAACATAAGTCTTCATAAGTCTTCTTCCCTGGATATAAAATTAGAGGGAAATACCCTGTTTCAAGGGAATGGAGGGAATAGATGAGGCGTTGGGTAGAGAAAGGGTATGTGCAGATCTGATAATATTCCTTTCTCGGGGACATGTTCTCTTGTCATCTTTGCCTCTGTTGGCATTTGGTCAAAGCATACAGTGCTCACAAACAAAATAGCCTCCTGTAAGTAAAACAGTATATGTACAACCAAATGTTACTATGGGTTGAAGATTTTCTTCTTTTTTATTGGTTATGCATATGTATAATCCTGATGTAAAAAAGAAAAAGAAACAAGGGTAGTACCCTTTAAGATTTAGACAAGGGAGAGCAAAGTGTCATGCAGCTGGATGTGTCCTGAAAAGATCTACTTCAGAAAAGTAGACGAGAGAATGGAAGTGAGTCTTCCTTAGCTAACGGGCATCAGGCAAAAAGATCATTGTGTCACTGCCAGGCCCTGAGCAATGTAGCATAGGTTAATGGAAAATCATCTTAACAAGGGTACTGTTTACTGTAACGTAAAGATAAAATATCTGCCCATGCAATTAGAAAGGAGATTCACTGACAGTATGCCCATAAGGGCAACTTCCATGGATGTCCTGATATCCTTGCAGCATGTCCCTTTATTGCACTGGGGGGGCTGATAGTTCAAACAGCCTCTCTATACATACTCCATATACTAGCTAAAACTCACATTTGGAATACATGCAAAAGTGCCATTTGGATTAACAACTCCCCCCGCCACCCCATGCAATAAAGGGATGTACTGTGAGTTGAGATATTCACAAGAAGACATCACGATGGGCACAATCTTGGCATGTTCCCTTTCTAATTTAGTGGGCTGGTAAGATAATGTCCAATCTGGCCCTCCGTGTGATAAGGTGATGTCCAATCTGATAAGGTGATGAAAAGGGGATGATAAAGTAATGACTAATCTGGCCCTCTAATAAGGTAATTATCCAATCTACCCCTCTGATAAGGTAATGTATGATAAGGTAATGTCTAGGGTAATGTCCAATCTAATGTCTGATAAGGTAATGTCCAGTCTACCCCTCGGATAAGATAATGTCCAATCTGGTCCTCCTTTACATATTTGTCTAAGGGAATGTCCAATCTAATGTCTGATACGGGAATGTCCAATCTGTCCCTCCTTTACATATTTCATCTATGTAAGTGAGTGTATGGCCTGAGGTCCCTGAGCCCAACCTATGCATTTTCTTTTTGAAAGTATGGTTCATGTTATTAGGAATCTTTCTGTTTCAGGGTTCAGTTTAATACAGAGAGAGCCCTAGATGTGTATAGTTGTACACAGGGACACTAGTTATATCTTCAAAATGTGTAGGGTGGGGGTAGGGTCTGGAGCCATGATTCTGCTCTCTCTGAGTGTTCACGAAATGTGTAAAAGGGATATCTGTGTTATTGTTTTGTTCCATAGTATATTTCATTATTATGTGACAGTTGTATTTATTGTGATTACTAACTGGATTCAAAGGATTGAACTTTTAAGCTGTTGGTCACATCTTCCAAATAATAAGGATGATCAGTTTGTCATGATCAAGAAGATGAGAAACAGAACATTCAGGAACAAGTAAGAGTTCTGTTAGTCTACATTAACTAATTTATTGTGGCATCTGTGTACTAGTGCCCACTTTATTAGATATATGAAGAGTTCTTCTCAGTTAGCAGGTCCCTCTCTCTCCCTCCCTCCCTCCCTCTCTCTCTTAGAGCTGCATCAAATTTTTACTTCCAGAAAACTGAGGATGCAAAAAGAGGAAATGAAAAGTTGTACAACACACACACACACACACACACACACACACACACCCTTGCATGCTATTCACTGTATGTTTGTATTTATTTCCCGAAATTGTTGGTTTGGCATCACTTTTTAAAATGGCTTTTATACAGAAGTGAAATGCAACATCCAATTAGCAATCCCACCCAATCAGGAATCATTGCGGCTTCTTGATAATGCCACATTGCCAGTTAGATTTGATTATATGGTGGCATTACAAAGACAGACCAGAGTTAGGGCAATGTTTCCAATCACTATTAAAGAATGAACGAACATATTTCACCTATTTCTCAGGCTGCACAAAAATACTGAGTTCTGTTATGTTGGAGAGGTAGAGACAGCCAGTAAGGGCATTCCCTCTCTGACTATGCTTTCTCTGCTCTGCTTCTCCTTTGTTAGACTGATAGTCTCAGGTTTCATTCTCTCATCTGAAAGGAAAGACTTGACTTCCTTCTTCTCTCTTTCCTCACTTCCTGTACGTAGCTAGCCATAAGGCATGATAGGTCTTATCTATCTCCCTGATGGATTTCCTAAATAAACTACTTTATTTAGAACTCTAACTCCATGTTTGCAGACAATATTGATTAACAGTGCTCCCTGTGGTGTTTTTGGTTAGTCCATTCCTTGATCCAAGCCAGCTTTTGAATGGGGCTTTAGTTACTTGTATTCCAGACTTGGGGTAGAGGTGGGGCAAACAAACAGCCAGCAGGTAGCAAGAGCATGGAAAAGCAGTCTGCACTTGCCTCTCTGTACATATTAATTTATCTATTTAATTAAACTATTAATATTCCTGATTCCACTCCAATGTCTTGTCCTTGCATACCACACCTCTTTCCCTTGGATTCTACACTCCCTTACTTGTGCACTTCCACTGTAGCTGGGGCAGATGAAGAAATCTCCCCTCCTGAGCTCTCTTAACATGTTATGCAGGGGGCAAACATTTTCATGAGGATACACCTAGTACATTTGTTTCTGCAGATAAACAACCTTAAAACTGGTGACTGTGCTGGTAACATCCAGGCTTGACTACTGCACTATGCTCTATGTTGGACTGCCTTTGCACATAGTCCAGAAACTGCAACTGGTGAAGAATGCAGCAGCCAGGTTGGTGTCCGGTGCTAACCAAAGAGACCACATTACTCCTATTTTAGAAGGTTGCCAATTCCTTTGCCAATATGTTTCTGGTTGCCAATACATTTCTGGGAAAAATACAAAGTGCTGGTTATTACCTATAAAGCCCGAAAGGGCTCGGGAACCAGATTTGTAGCAGATCATGCAATCCTGCCCTGTCTTCTTTGCTTCACTGCTGCTACAGTTCCATCCAGTGTCTCACCTGCCCCCCATTACATTGAGACATAGGTGTTTTAGAGTCAGGGGTGTGGCTCAGTTTTGGGCTTCATTCGCCCATAGGGAGCTAATGATATTAGTCAGCATAGGGAGGTTTATTATTATTATTATCACAGTCAGACAGGTGTTATTGACTGGTTTGCTTTATCCAGACATTGAGTCCTTCCCAAGGACCTGGGATGGCTGAATTTTATTATCAATATTGTTGCTGTTATTATTATAGATATCGTCGCAGAATATAGGCTGTTTCCATGAAAATGCTTTTTGTAATTGGCTGATGGTGATTTCTGTGGCCCCTATGGTCCCACCAATTTTATCATTATTATTATTTCTTGTTTACACAGTCAGACAGGTGTTATTGACTAGTTTGTTTTATCCAGACATCTATTATTATTATTATTATTTATTTACACAGTCAGACAGGTATTATTGATTGGTTTGTTTTATCCAGACATCGAGTCCTTCCCAAGGACCTGGGATGCCAGAATTTTATTATCAATGTTGTTGCTGTTATGATAGATATTGTCGCAGAATATAGGCTGTTCCCAGTAAAGTTGCTTTTTGTAATTGGCTGGTGGTGATTTCTGTGGCCCCTATGGTGTTGTGATGCTCTTCAAGTTGTTTTGGAATTGCACCTAGGGTGCCAGTTACCACTGGGATTATTTTGGTCTTCTTCTGCCACAGCCTTTCAATTTCAATTTGTAGATCTTTGAATTTGGTGATTTTTTCTATTTCTTTTTCTTCTATTCTGTTATCCCCTGGTATTGCTATGTCGATTATTTTAACTTGTTTCTCTTTCTTCTTGACTACAGTTCTAGCTGGTGTATTGTGTGGCAGATGTTTGTCTGTTTGTAGTCGGAAGTCCCGTAATATTTTTGCAACTTCATTTTCGACCACTTTTTCAATGTCATGGTCCCACCAATTTTTGGCTACAGGTAGCTTGTATTTTTTGCAAATGTTCCAGTGTATCATCCCTGCCAGCTTGTCATGCCTTTGTTTGTAGTCAGTCTGTGCGATCTTTTTACAATAGCTGATTAGGTGGTCCACTGTTTCATCTGCTGCTTTACAAAGGCGGCACTTGCTGTTTGTTGTGCATTTTTCGACTTTTGCGCTTATTGCATTTGTTCTTAGTGCCTGTTCTTGTGCAGCCAGTATTAAACCCTCTGTTTCTTTCTTCAAGTTGCCATTCTTAAGCCATTGCCAGGTCTTGGTGATGTCTGATTTTCCACTTAATTGTGCAAATATTGACCATGCAGTGGCTTATTTTTCCATTTTTCTGCTCATTTCTTGACTTGTTCTTTCTTGTAGAGCTGCTTTGTTTCATTGGTGTTGAATAGTTTCTCATTATTGACCATTTTAAGTGCATCTTCTTCACTGCCAATAATAATAATAATAATAATAATAATAATAATAATAATAATAATAATAATTCGATTTCTATACCACCCTTCCAAAAATGGCTCAGGGTGGTTTACAAAGAAAAATAACAAACAAATAAGATGGCTCCCTGTCCCCAAAGGGCCCAGATTCTAAAAAGCAACATAAGACACACACCAGCAACAGTCACTAGAGGTACTGTGCTGGGGGTGGATAGGGCCAGTTACTCTCCCCCTGCTAAATAAAGAGAATCACCACGGTAAAAGGTGCCTTTATATATTTTTCAAGGCCTCTTTTCTCCTTCTCTACTGTTTGATGGACGTGCAGCATTCCTCTTCCACCTAAACTGTGAGGGAGGTATAGCCTATCTACATCACTGCAGGGGTGCAGAGCATGATTGATGGTCATTATTTTCCTGGTCTTATGATCTAGCGTCTCTAGCGCTGCCTGGGTCCAGTCTATTATTCCTGCAGTGTATCTGATAACAGGTATAGCCCAGGTGTTTATGGCTTGTATGGTGTTCCCACCATTGAGTTTGGACTTGAGGATTTTTCTAACTCTCCTGATGTATTCACTTCCTATTTTTCTTTTAACTTCAGCGTGTGCAATGTTATCAGCCTGGAGAATGCCCAAGTATTTGTAATGTTCTTTCTCTTCCAGGTTCTTGATCTTGCTTCCATTGGGCAGTTCTATTTCTTCTGTTTTTCTTATTTTCCCTCTGTTCATTATTAATGCAGCACACTTGTCTAGTCCAAACTCCATTGCTATAACGCTACTGAATATACGGACAGTGTTTTGCAGTGATTCGATTTCTGACTGGGACTTTCCATACAACTTCAGATCGTCCATGTACAGCAGATGGTTGCTTTTACTTGATGTTTTAGATGTTTGGTATCTGAGGCCTGTTTTGTTTAGTATTTGTGAAAGTGGAGTCATGGCGATTACAAATAACAGAGGGGATAGTGAGTCCCCTTGGAAAATGCCTCTTCTAATGCTAACCTGTCCAAGTGTCTCACCATTGATTGTTAACTGTGTACTCCACATGCGCATTGCTTTTTAAATAAATATCTGAATGTTTTTGCTGACACCAGTTGTTTCTAAACATTTTAGTATCCATGTGTGAGGCATTATTATTATTATTATTATTATTATTATTATTATTATTATTATTAAAAGCACAAATGGCATTATAAACAATTGTGCCTGCCTTAGCTTTTTTCTGCCTTTAAATCTCCCTTCATTCATACAGATCTCCGATCTGCACTAGGGTTGTGCACAAAACTGGCTTGGCCTGTTTTGTTCAAATTCGAACCAACTTTGAACCAGGGTGTGTAGGTTTGGTTTTGGTTGTGCTCGAACCTCCCCCACCCCAGTTTGGTTTGAATTCAAACCCAATTCAAACTGGTTCTAAAAGGTTCTACATAGTGTATAATGGGGACTCAAATCAGCCCATTATTCTCTATGCAGAGCACCCAGGGGCACAAAAACAGTTTAGGTGGTAGGCACTTAGAGGTGCCAGCTACCACCCAAACCTGAAAGCAATCAGACATTCCTGTTATATTTAATGATTTTTTGGAAGATTTTTCCAATTTTTGCATTTCTCCCATAGGGAATCATGGAGATTTGAGGCAGCCTCATTTCCCCCTTTGGAAGGTGCCTGGGAACTCCAAAGTGGGTTTGAGGGACAGCAGGTTGTCTCACAACTTCCCCCAGGGAGCCCCAAGCTGGTGTGGTTTATGGTTGTTGTTTTTTCAGGAATTGTTTAGTATCTGTCCTCTTTCACAGTCTATCATAGTGGATTCTTAGGTTTATGTATATATGTATGAAATGTTTTTCGTATTAGGGATTCATTGAGAGAACTCATACAGCAATCAATAATCCAATTTGTGTTTGAACTTGCCTCCAAAATGGAGGACAGGACCTAAAATGGAGGCTCGAGCCTTCAAACCAGTTTAAACTGAACCATGCTCAATTGGTTTGAACTCAGACTGGCATTGCCACTGCAATGCTCAGTTTGGTTTGAGTTTGAACCATCGAAACTAGATGGTTTGGTTCTAGTTTGAACCATTGAAATTCGAACCGGTTCGAACTCGAACCTGTTTGCACTTCCCTAATCTGCACCAGAGCATTCCTGAATAATACGTTGATTTGAACTGTCAAATTAAACTGCAAAAATCATTCATTCTTTGGAAAGCATCTACTGTTGAATTGTTGCTTTCTTGTTCATGCCTCTGAATTTGCTTAGCCTTTAGATCTGGAGGAAAGAATGTGTTTTAAAAAGTAGCTCTATGCTGAAAGCCAACTTGAATTTTAATCTATCATTTCATGCTGAATCAAAACACATTGTACCATGTCCTTGAAAACCCTTTTCTCTTCTGAAGTAGGTAGAGACTACCCACACTTGATTTAATCTTTTTAATCAATGATACCAGCACTATGATTGTGAAATTTACATCTGTTTGAACTGGCAGTGTGCTTGAAATATCAATTAGATTTTGAATAGAATGAATTTCATGGGCAAAATGAAAATATGAAACTTAAGTGCACTCATTTACTGCATTCCCTCGCCCCCTGTTTCTTAGGACAGCCTGGTCCAGCCATTATATCAATCAAAGGATCTTTGGTGTGAATGACGGATTTTATGTTAATAATAATACAGAACAGAGTAAACACCACTTTTAGAATGGCTCAGAGTGACACCATTCTAGAGTAATTCTGTCAGTATAGCTATGGCAGAAAAACTGGTGTGGAGAATTTTGAACGAACATATGCTCCAACACTGAACTTAAATTATATGCCTCTATTCTTTTGGAGGTAAAACCAGATCAAATAGGTTATATGAAGAACACAAATTATATTGATTGGGTCAGGCGGTATATAAATTAATTAAATAAAACTTAAATAAATAATCGTAGTAGGCTGGTGCCCATCTGCCCTCCCCTCTGCTGTTGAATCCCAGTGCCTGCTTGGCCGAGCCTCCAAGAGCTGCACTTGACCAGATTCCAGCAGCGGACACCGGAAGGTAAGCTTCCCACCCACCCCCAAGCAGGTTAGAATTATTTAACTAGGGTTTATTTTGGGGAAGGGATTTCAGTACTAGGCACTAGGACTGTAAGACAAGAGGGGTGTGTTAGGAGAGGCCAGGCCACAGTAATCCCTTTCCCTTAACCTCCCCTTAGGATTACCCCACTGTTGCTTGAACTCCTCCAAAAAAGCTCCCCCCCCCATAAAGCCAGCTTCTTTATTTGGAGGATTTAATTTTTCTAGTTTCTGTGTGTGCTCTGCAGTGCTATGGATAGCACAGTGTGAGGCACACACAGCATAAATAGGCCCCCCACACACCCCCTTTTTTAAAAAATGTCCACCTTAAAGGTGCTTTTTCTCCCAAGAGTTACGGCTTGAATTAAAAAACAACAACCCCAAGATGTCCAGGAGGATACAAGGCAGAGGCAAGAGCAGAGTGGCAGGCAGAGGGAGGGGTGATGGCAGTTGTCATAGGCATGGTGCCTCACGGTGTTTCTGGGGGGCAGGATGGCACATCCCAGCACCCAGCCCTCCCCTGCCTGGGTGGGCGAGGAATCATCTGGGCATGCAGGGAGCATACTCCACACAGGAGGAGCAGTCGTTTGCAGGGAAGGTAAGTCTAACCCGCCTTCCCCACAGCCCGTTCTGGAGCCCTTCTCACAGCTCGTGAGAAAAGGCTCCTAATGTTTTACATTGAATGTTTTTTAAAAGCCAGAATTGTATTGAGCTTCTCTTCTGTATGGCAGAGGGACTTATAGGTCTGAGGATGTCCTTCTAGATTTTTAATTGTTGACCAATATGGAAAGGTGTGTGTAATCTAAAGCAGGGATTCTCAACGTTGGGTCCCCAGAAGTTATTGGACTTCAACTCCCATAATCCCCAGCCCCAGAGTCCTTTGGTTGGGGATTATGGGAGTTGATGTCCAATAACATCTGGGGACCCAATGTTGAGAATCTCTGATCTAAAGGACCTAACAACTGGCTCTATATTTGCTCTCACCAAGAAGTTTCTGAAGGCTTTTATTTTATGTCACAAACAAACCAGTCCACCCCCCCCCCTGCCCTGCTTAGATTTTATCATAAGTTCTGGGTGTAGACAGTGGCAGTGTTTCTTGTTCAGAGGGGACTAAAACTGGAATACTGTAACAGTAATTTCAATATCAACTTGTGGCACTGTTTTTGTAACTGGCAAAAAAGTTTATATTCTAGAGCTGTAATGGCAAACAGCTGAACCCTGTGGGCAGCACTGCCCATGAGTACTTCTATTTAGTCAATGTCACGTATTCAAACCAGTTCTTTTGAAAGCCAAAACCTCAGGAATGAGTGGAGGTTAGTAACTGGCAAACGGTATGATTAAAATGGATTAAACTGTCTTAACATTCCTATATAGTACCCTAATTTTATTGCGTATATGATTGAGCAAAATTGCCTTGTAACAACCACATCTAATTATACCGTATTTTATAGGGATGAGGCGGACAAGGATCTGTTGATGCCCCCAGCTTTATATTTCTGTTGTAACTCATCTCTTGCATTTCTTGACAACAGTTTCTAAGCAAGCTTTCTGACTAGCAAATTAGATCTTCCAGTTTAGCTTTTGTGTGCTGTGTGAGCTTAATGTTGTCTCTGATTTTATGTTACATAAGACTCATGCAAAAATCTAAATGTACTGTAGTAGTAAAGAAAAAGAGTGCATTATCGATACATATGTTTTCCTTATACAAAATATATAATGATGATATTTATCCATTTAGATATTTAACCTAAACTATCCCTGAATGTTCAGGACGGATAGTATATTTGTAAATGTTTTATTTGTGCACTAAAGATGCAAATAGCTGGTCAGGGTGGAATGGACAGGCTGACTGTCTGCCTTGCATTACCATTATATGCTTTTGTAGAGCTAGACAATCCTTTATGGGGCCTTAAAGGAGGTAGAAACACTTCTTTCTATTTATTTTAATTAATTTCTACCTTAGAGTTCTGAAATGACCCCAAGGCAGCTCACAAAGCTACATGAACATAGTGTGCAGCCTTATACTGAATCAGACCATTGGTCCATCTAGCTAAGTATTGTCTACACTGACTGGCAGTGGCTCTCCAAGGTTTGAGATGGTTATTTCCCAGCCCTGTATGGAGATACCAAGGACTGAAACAGAAACTGGCTGCATGCAAAGCAGATGCTTTCCCGTTGAACTTCTGGGATAAAATCATGGTACAAAACACTCAGCTCTTAAAACCGAACGAAAAAAGGAGCAGATAATAAAAATTCAGAGTATCAAAGGATTTTAAAAATAAATAAAATTTAACTACTTCTCCAAAACTTCAGTGAGAGAGCAGGCCAGATGGGCCTCCTTAAGGAGGGTCCCATGACCAAGAAGGCCCAGCTCCTTATGGATGCCCACTTAACTTCTGAAGGTAGGGAAATCCAGAATAAAATCTTCTCCAATGACCTGAGCACAAGAGAAAGTTGACAGAGTGGCCATACGTTATTCTGGGCCAGAACTGCATAGGGGTCACTTTGAATTTTACCCAGAAATCCGTGAAGCTTCACAAGCACATCTGGGTCAATGAGGTAAGGAAAGTAAGGAAGGTCTGGTGGTTTATGGGGGTGGCAGTGGTGGTAGTGGTGGTGGAGTCATTAATCCTTACCACTAAAGGAGGCATTAGTGTCAGAAGTAAACTGAAGAGAGAGTGCAGCTTTGTTTTAAACCATCTCCAATGAACATAGGATTCTAATGGCAGTATTTTAGCCCTTTCCAGAGGCCTCATTTCTATGGACAGTTTTCCTGCCTAGAGTTGTGCAAGGAGTACATGCCCATCTGTGTGACCGGGTCTGCATGCAGCAACAGATTCTGATGCTGATGCTCAGGGCCCCTCACAAATCTGACACCAAACTTAAGAGGGTTCACTACTGAACATTTACGACATCTCAGTTGAATCTCTATTTTCTGAAGTCTTACAATCCACCAGATAATTTTTCCATTCAATTTCAGTGATGAGTATATGGGGACAGCAGCAGTCTGTGCATTGTGCTTCTTCTTGTCCAAAGCATTTGCAGCCATATGTAAACAGTACTCCTTTATCCAAGCATCTGATTTCTTTTGTAAAGTCTTTTTATTTTTGAAGAAACTAAATATCTGGGTTGAAGACAACTTGAGTGCTATCACCAGGGGTTCCATTTCCAATTTCAGTATCAGGGAGGTGGAGATTTTAGTGGTGGAAGGGGAAGATTCTCAGCCAAGTTTAAAGGACCACTTGTGGAGATAGTCAAAAAAGAATTGCAAACAATCTGTGTGTTTTAAGAGCATTTCTTGTGGTTACTTTAAATGAAATCTCACAAGTAACTGTAGTAATGTTTTCAGCATAGGGCAAACTGGCACACAGTTTACTGAAATAAATGGACTGATACCTTTGGCAGCATACAGTAGGTAGTATATAGGCTCATGTAATTGTTGACAAGAGCCGCCATGTTGTTCAAACTTTTGGGCCCATGAACTAGGCTGAAAAAGGCCTGGAGGAGACTGACCTGTAGCATTAGTACAGCAGAAGATTTCAGGGATGTAGGCCTGGGTCAGGCAGCTCCCACTGCGGACTCCCAGGAACAATGGGACTTGCTTCAAGAAAGGCCTGAGGGTGAAACTACATGTGACATTAAATGTGTCCCAAATCCCTCTCTTTTGTTAAAATAGAAGTAATTGGGGTAGGTGGGAATTCAGACTGGGACTGGGACACATAGAAGGGAAAGGGAGTTAACCCGTCCTGTTCCTCTGTACTATGTCCCCAATGGAAATCCACACCAAAGTTGTGTGATGGGAGGAGAGCTGGTCTTGTGGTAGCAAGCATGACTTGTCCCCTTAGCTAAGCAGGGTCTGCCCTGGTTTGCATATGAATGGGAGACTTGATGCGTGAGCACTGTAAGATATCCCCCTCATGGGATGGAGCCGCTCTGGGAAGAGCAGAAGGTTTCAAGTTCCCTCCCAGGTTTCTCCAAGATAGGACTGAGAGAGATTCCTGCCTGCAACCTTGGAGAAGCCGTTGCCAGTCTGTGAAAACAATACTGAGCTAGATAGACCAGTGGTCTGACTCAGTATATGGCAGCTTCCTATGTCCTATGTTCTATGACCTTACCAGCTGGTATATGTATGCCATAATTCTGTAGAACCCAAAAGAGTGCAAAATGTGATACTGGGTGAAGAATTCAGTGCAATAAAATTTAAGAACTGCTGATCAGTGTATCCTATATAATAAAACCCTAAGGTACCTGCGTCCGTGTCTCTGGCGGGTGTTCTGCGCATGCGTGGCGCGTGCGAGGTGTTGATTGGTCCATAGAGTGCCAGCCCGGCTTACTGTTCTGAGGGGGGCTGTCGTACAGAGGCGGTGTGAGCGGCGAGGGCTGACAGGGCCAGGCGGGGGAGTCGCCGCTGGGGATCCCTCCGCCAGCTGCTCTGATGCCGGGGGCATCCGAGCAGCCGGGGACCCGGGAGGAAGAGCCGCTGCAGCAGCCGCCACAGCCAGAGAGGGGAGAGGCACGGAAATCCAGTTTAAGACTATGACACACTGGAGTAGTAGTTAACCCTCTCCTCTGTCTAGGGTTGCTAACTAGGGACTTTTATTGAGGACATGCAACTATTTTGGAGGACATGCAACTATTTTATTTTAACAAAACTTTTTTTTTGCAAGTGTTGTGATGTCCGACGTTCTGGGCAGCAGCTGGAACATTTTGTTCACTCAGAACACTCTGCTGTCATGAGCAGCTTCTCTTCCTTTGTTATCTTCCCCTGACCATCCATCCAATGGGGAAGCCAGAGGGGAGGTTCTGCTTCAGTGGCAGGTTGCAGAGCCACGTGATGCAGGAGCACAGATAGGTGGGCCCAGCAGCAGGTGCAGCTTGCTTCCTCATGTGGTGGCAAAGGTGATGGCAGTGAAAAGTTAGCAGTTAGCTAACTAGCTTTACTCAATGAGAAGCTACCCCTACTAACTGAGTAAAAAGGCACCTTTTAAAGTGGTGAATCTCTTCTGTTTATCATGGGGAGAGCAACTGGCTCTATCCAACCCCAGCACAGCAGTCTTTTATTATTATTATCATTACTATTTATTATTTATTTGATTTATATACCGCCCTTCCAAAAATGGCTCAGGGCAGTTTACAATTAAAACAAACTTGTAAAACAATGAAAAGCTAAAACAAATTAAAAACAATAACACAACAATTAACAATTTAAAAACATTTTAAAACAAGAATTAAACATTATCCCCAGACCCCAGCTCAAGAAGACACGTAGAGTTAATATGGATGAAAAGGGCCACAACTTTAGTAACTATTACACAGGCATGGCAGACTGGAACACCAGGTGATTAATCACCCTTAGAGAACAGTGCGGGCCAATAGAAGCAGGTCAGAACTCTGAAGTCCTACCCATCACCCTACTGGGCGACACACCCTGGCTCGGGAATGGGCAGGTACGCCCCACTCAATTCCTTCAAAGAGAGGATCTGGATACTTCTAGGCATTCGTCCACCCCGGACCGCGCAGCCCAAAGGCTGGAGAAGTCTGAAGCAGGTTTCATGGCAATCATTTTCCCCGTGCCGCACAGGCCACAAAGGAGCGATTAACCAATCACCCTTTTACATATCCAAGGGTGCTCACCGATATTCTAACCCTCAAATTACCACCCAGCCCGCACTGTTACTGCCATTGTGGCCAACCTAACTCTAACTACGCACCCAGAACACAGAACGGAGTAGGCGGAAAAAAACCCAACAGTGGCCAATGCGTTGGGAGCAAAAAATTCCTACTCGGCCCCTTCAGGCGACCAGTCGCTAGACCCGCTCTGTACCGGGGAGGGAGGGAGGGTGGAAAGAGCTCCTTCTCCTGTGACTGCCTGGCCCCAACTGAAAAGAGAATGGGGCTGGCCGAAACCCCGCCCCTTGACCAAAAGGGCCAATCGGAACCCTTCTTGGGCCTCGTGTAGAGAAGGCTGGGACAAACTCCCTCCCTTCTGCACAAGGCCAAGGGGGGGGGGGAGTTAAGTAATTAAAACCCCTAAATCAAGTTAAAAATTTTAAAAACCCTGAAAAGCCAGGCCAAACAAATACGTTTTAAGAGCCCTCCTGAAGGCCAACAGGGAACTCAAATTACGGATTTCCGCAGGGAGCGCATTCCACAGCTCCGGAGCAGCCACAGAGAAGGCCCGCCTCCGAGTCGCCACCAGACGAGCCGGTGGCAACTGGAGACGAACCTCCTCAGATGACCTTAATGTGAACCTCCTCAGATGACTTTTAATGGCTGATGCTGGTGTTACCTTGTATTTCTGTTTAGATTGTGAGCCATTGGGGACAGAGGAGCATCTTATTATTTATTTTTCTTTGAAAACCACTGTGAAACCTTCTGTTGAAAAGCCATATATAAATGTTTGTTGTCACAGAGAACAGCAAACGAGTGGGAGAATGTGCATGCACCACTGTGCCTGCCCTGCCTTGAGTCAAGATGAGATGTTGTTGGCTTGGCTGGGGAGAGCAGGCTGGGTGACCCGTGGGGGAGGAGGACAGAGGACTGCGTGTGTAGTAAACCTAAGAAGGAGATGAATTTACAGTTAAGAAGCAGGGGCCTGGAGAAGCACCTAGGCAACAGATGCTGTAGACATACAGCTCACCTGGTCATCAGCTTCACAGTGGTGAGCTGTATATATTCTCAAATTATCCCATTTTTATCAAAATATGCATATATAATACCAATACATATATGCAAATATTATGCAAAGTGGAAACCTTTTGGAGACCTTTTTGTTTTTTTGGTGAAAAGCACCCTCTGTTTCCACTTCTTTGGTGATAGAGAGCTTTTTTCACCATTTGGACTGAACAACCGTACCTCTATGCTATATCCTCCATGTAAGTCCCCACCAAAGCTTCTAGCTTCCAGGAGGGAAACTGATAGTACTGCCAATAACAACTTCCTTCCTGGGGCAACTAGCACCTTGGAGTGGGTGAGATTTGATTTGATATCAGGAAAGGGACACAGGGGGAAGGGTTAAACTCATTTCTCCCTGCATCATGTTCTTGATCCCACCACCAAGCTGTTTTTTAAATAGAAACATGGAATTACAATGACACATTTAACATCGTATGTAATTAGACTTTCAGAACCCAAGCCCTCTCTATAACTGCAAATTTAATCAGAAATGAGCGGGGCAGTGTTCCAAGCTCTGGCTTCAAGTCTGGCACTCTGTTATCACGGAGTGGCCTCCACCTGCACTGAATTTCTTCTCTGCCAGAAGCTTATACAGAAGAGAGGGGACTTGGGTGATTGGAAATACGATGAATTTTGTTTTGGTCTGGGACCTCAGGCTGCCTTGAGGAAAGCTCCTGCTGACCCATCTCCACAGGATTCTTATTGGTGTCAGAATCACTGTCAGAAACATCTAGAATCAAGTACATGAAGGTGTGTGGATGGATCCATGAGTTGGCCAAATATAGGAGCTCCTTATGAAAAGGGCATATGTGTCCCAAAACACGGTAACTGGCTGCACCCCCCACCCCACCCATAAGCAATGCATGGTGCCCATAGCCTCTACTTAAATTATGACATTGCTGTTTTTTAAGCATCAGCTTGAGCATTTTTTAAAACTACTATTAAATTAACAAATGCCAAAGTTAACTTATACGCAAATTTAGACACTGAACCAGATCACCATGGGCACAAATATTTACCCCCAAAGGGAACATAAGAAAATGGCTCTCAAAAGCCTCATCAAATTTTGTTTAGCTTTATACACTTCTCTGTCATGTTGGTTTGTGCATCCCATTTGTTAGTATAAGTTGTTAGTAAACAAGCTAGAGTTCACATTCTTTAATATTGTTCAAATGTTCTATAAACATCCTTTTTAGTTCAGCAAATAGGGAGTCTAGTCATAGGTCAAGCATTTATCTTGAGGCTTTAATCCACAATGTTTAAAAATGTCTGGGGAATTGTTGTTGGAAAAAATGCCTAATACTTTGCTAGCCCCCCCCCCCACTTTTTAACAAAATTAACTTTGATCTTCAATTTTGATTTTTTTAAAAACCCTGAAATGTCCATGGTCAAGAATGCTAGCTATTTTGTTCAATCACATCCAAACAGGAGAGTTTTTAAAAGGCAGAGATTTAACGTTAAAAGCAGATCACAGTACTTGTTTCTGTTTCCTTGCACAATTAATAACTGGATGGCCTACTCCACATTCTCTATATCTGCAATGGATTTCTTTAGTTCACACCAGCTGCAGTAGATTAATCCTCCCTCCTGTTCCATTTTCCAGATCTTTATTCTCCCCCCACCCCCAAAAAAACCCCTGCAAGTTGTCTTATAGGAGAAGGGGTTCCATTGCCCCAGCACTACACCCCACATTAAGATGATGATATGAAGGAAAAGAGCTTTAACCCTTTGCGCCTGCCATGCTCCCAATCCAGACTAGAGACTCCCACAGCTGTTGTTTACCCAGATGGGGGGAGTTCCCATTGGCACCAAACTGAACCTGCCAGGGGGACTGGATTGCAACTGTGGCATGAGGGGGGAGTTAATCTTTTGTCACCTAATGTGGTCCCAATCATGAGGGGGGAAAGTTGGGCATGACAAGGACAATATATGTTTGATGTACTTTGTACTTTGGCCTTGAAAGAACATCAGTAAGACATTGCATGGGTCAGAAGATGATGTGCTTATATCAGCATGATGTAGCATAATTACATCATTTTGTGATGGTGACATTCATGCCTGCTATGCCATTCAAAATACATATGAAACAAGGGCAAACATTTTGGGAAGACAGCAAAGTAAATAATGAAAACAGAGAACAATTTTGGCCAACAACAAAAAATAAACCAATTTAGGATATGCATGAATCAAATTTTCAAATTATATTCAAATTTAAATCGAAACTGGCCAGCTTGATTCAAATTGAATAGAAAATGGCTGATTCTATTTGAATTCAACTGGATGGCCCACTCCACATTCTCTTTATTGATGGCCTACTCCACATTCTCGAATTGGCCTGAAAAAGGCCAATCCGAATTTGAATCTATTTGACCTATTTTGGCACTTTTTTGAGCAACCAGGGCACCTGAATGTGCTGAAATGTTTCTAAACTGCTATCAAATTTATTCAAATTTGAATTTTGCTGATTCAATTCAAATTTGAATTGATTTAGCCCTTTTAGGGTAAGTCACCTTTTAGCAGTGATTCAATCCAAATTCGAATCACAGCATCTGGGGCTCTTTACTTTGGAAAAGAGGTGACTAAGGGGAGACATGATTGAGAGGTATAAAATTATGCATGGAGTGAAAAGGATGGACCAAGAGAAATTTTTCTCCCTCTCTCACAGCACTAGAACCAGGGGTCACGCCATGAAACTGAAGATTGGGAAATTTAGGATTGACAAGAGGAAGTACTTTTTCACCCAGCACATAATTAATCTATGGAATTGTTTGCCATGGGATGTGGTGATGGCCACCAGCTTGGATGGCTTTAAAAGGGGCTTAGGCAGATTCATGGTGGACAGGTCTATCAATGGCTACTAGTCTGGTGGCTACAGGCCATCTCCAACCTCAGAGGTAAGTTGCCTCTAAATACCAGGGGACAAACAGCAAGAGAGAGGGCATGCACATACCTCTTGCCTGTGGGCTTCCCAGAGGCATCTGGTGGGCCACTCACTGTGTGAAACAGGATGCTGGGCTAGATGGGTCTTGTGCCTGATCCTGCAGGGCTGTTCTTATGTTCTTATATTCATTTGAATCAGCCAGATTTCAGTCAAATCAATTTGAGTTCTAATCAATTAGCACATCCCTAAAATTAAATATTAGTGAGTCATTTTGGTGGATCCCTAGACAATATGGACAGCAACCTTTAGATGTTGCCACCTATGACAAATGGTTACTGTGTTTTGTCTATTGTATGCAGACAACTGTAGCTATGCATGAACTAGATGGAATGAATTACTGTGCCAACGTTCTGTGCCAACGTTCAACAAATGTCACAATATTTTTTGTATAAGACACCAGTGCTGCTAAGTAAAAGATCTTTGTTTCAATCATTTCATTTAATGCTTTAAAAAGGGGTGTTGGTTTTTAAAAATTAGATAGCTTATACATATAAAATATTAACATTTATCACACGCATTACTTTCCAGAATGTTCTTCCAAAGCTTTGCTACTGCTACTGCTACTGCTACTGCAAAAACAGGCCACCTTCCTGGCAGTATATTTATTTATTATTATTTATTTATTGAATTTATATACCGCCTAGTATAAAAATCTCAAATATGATCACCCTCTCATTGGAATCCATTTTAAATGCAGGAACCTAGAACTGAAATCTGGAAAGTGCCAGACCAATAACTCTTCCCTTATCATGTCATAGAGACTGCTTTCCAAAACCGTATGCTGAAGATATTTCTGTTTATCCTTTTGATTTGTAAGTGGCTGCCAAATCAGGTTTGGTAAAATTATTCTATTTTAGGATTTGTAAGCTTACTCAATCTGCTATTGAATGGCAGCTTTCTTGACAATTGTTGTGTGGGCACAAGACTTCTGAACAAAAAGCAATAAAACCTACAGAAATGAGGAATGCATCATGCCTAGTATTGCAGTTGACTTATTTAAACATCAGAAAAGTGTGTACATGTAGCATGGGTGGAACAGCAGGATTGACTGTTTGGCCTGCATCCAGCCTTTATACATTTGACATAATATCTAAATGTCAGATTCAGAAAACCCAAACAAACTATCTAGGGTGAGCTTACCTGAAGATTGCTTCATCATCTGTATAATTCTGCCAAGTACTATGGAAGATTTTATAATGTAAAAGACATGAATTGTCATCTGCTGTAAAACTGTTAAATTGTTGTCTGCTCTGATGGCCTATAATGAATGGAAACATGGCCTATAAATATTTATCCATGCCATGAAAAGATTCATCTGCTGATTTCTGCAGATCAAGTGGCTGTTAAAGGCACAAGAGCAGGCCAGGCCATATTTCTTCTGAAGTGGCGAAGTAGATGATTAGAGCACAAGTGGAGGAAGACTCGGTGCAAGTCTGATTGGGCACAACACAGAGCACATTTGAAGACCTATGCTTTCTGAGTACGGGCAGCAAAGAAATAGTTCTTTTCTGCCTGCATTGCTTCCACAAATTCACATCCAGCTGAGTTGTCTAGGGTTGTGAGGAGGCTAGTATGTACCCCCTCCCCCTTGAATTTAAACTTGGAACAATCAGTCACTCACTGTGACATCTTTAACCACTTTTTAGCTGATAAAATATTTCTTATTCGGGCCGAGCTGGATTCCAGCATTACTGCAGAGTCTGTTGTGGAGGTGTCCAGCAACTCCCCTTATGGGATTAGATTGGATCATTTTCAGTTTGTGACTCCTGAGGAAGTGGACAAACTGCTTCGGACTGTGCGCCCTACAACCTGTTCTCTTGACCCTTGCCCAACTTGGCTTATCACATCGGATAATCATATTATCAGAGAGGGTCTGGTTAATATTATAAATGCTTCTCTGAGGGAGGGCAGGATGCCTCTTTGTCTGAAGGAGGCTATTATTAGACCACTCTTGAAGAAAGCTATGCTGGATTCCTCACAGTTAGCTAATTACAGACCTGTTTCTAATCTTCCATGGTTGGGCAAGGTGGTTGAGCAGGTGGTGGCCTCTCAGCTCCAGACATTTTTGGATGATGCAGATTATCTAGACCCATTTCAACTGGCCATTGAAATGGCCTCTCAGCTCCACCCATTTTTGGATTATACAGATTATCTAGACCCATTTCAACTGGCTTTCATGTGGGCTATCAGGTTGAGACTTCCTTGGCCGGCCTGATGGATGATCTCCGATTGGCTATCAACAGAGGGAGTGTGACTCTGCTGGTCCTTTTGGATCTCTCTGCGTCTTTCAATACCATTGACCATGGTATCCTTCTGGACCACCTGGGGGAGGTGGGATTGGTTGGCACTGTCTTACAGTGGTTCCACTCCTACCTCTCTGGCAGATTCCAGATGGTGTCACTTGGAGACTGTTGTTCCGCTAAGCGAGAATTGAAGTATGCAGTCCCACAAGGCTCCATATTGTCTTCAATGCTTTTTAACATCTGTATGAAACTGCTAGGAGAGATCATCAGGAGGTTTGGTGCTGTGTGTTATCAATATGCTGACACCCAGATTTACTTTTCCATGCCGACCTCATCAGGAAATGGCATATCTTCCTTAAATGCTTGCCTGGATGCAGTAATGGGCTGGATGAGGGATAACAAACTGAAGTTGAATCCAAATAAGACAGAGGTACTGACTGGGGCGGGGGGGGGCAGGACCCAAGAGATGGTTTAGATCTGCCTGTTCTGGATGGAGTTACACTCCCTCTGAAAGATCAGGTACGTTGCTTGGGAGTGGTCCTGGACTCAAAGCTCTCTCTGGTTTCTCAGGTGGAGGCTGTGTCCAGGAGCGTTTTTTATCAGCTTTGGTTGATACGTCAGCTAAGTCCATTTCTAGAGGTAATGACCTTAAAACAGTGGTATACATGTTGGTAACCTCCAGATTTGACTACTGTAAAGCGCTCTATGTGGGGCTGCCTTTGTACGTAGTCTAGAAACTACAATTGGTACAGAATGTAGCAGCCAGACTGGTCTCTGGGACAACACGAAGGGACCACATAACACCAGTTCTAAAAGAACTGCACTGGCTGCCAATATGTTTCCAGGTGAAATATAAAGTGCTGGTTATTACCTATGAAGCCCTTAATGGCTCGGGTCCAGGCTATTCAAGAGAGCACCTCTTTTGTCGTAAACCCTGCCACCTGTTACAATCTTCTGGAGAGGTGCGATTACAGTTGCCACCGGCTCATTTGGTGGTGACGAAGGAATGGGGTTTTTCTGTGGCTGCCCAGGGCTTTAGAATAAGCTTCCTGCTGAAATAAGAGCATCTCCTTCTCTGTTTGTTTTCAGGAAGAACCTCAAGACTCTCCTGTTCTCTCAGGCTTTTAATTAGAATTAGTTTTAATAATTAAAAAACTTGTTTTAATAATTTTATTATTTTATTAAAGGTCATGGGTGACCTTTCCATGAAGCAAAATGTGGCAGTTGTCTCAGGCAACAGATTATTGTTAGCGAGGTAGGAAGATGCCCTCCTGCCCCTCATTTTTAAAAATGTGGGAGAGGAGGGTGCATGCATGGGGTGGGGGTGGCATTTGGTGCCCTGCCTCAGGTGCACAGAGGTCCTGAGCTGCCACTGTGGCATCCTTACCACAATAATTACTCTTGGCTGGCATTCTCATTTAAGTTATTGCAGGTTATGTGAGCTTTTCTCATGCCCACCAAAGTTGTAGAATTCAGATCATGCATTCAGGAAGAGTTACAAGTGCTTTCGCTGGGCATGGAGCCACCATGGGAATCTATGCCAGGGATCCTAGATTTCTATAGGCATTCTAGGATTTTCAGTGACTGCTCCTCGGGGCAGAAAGAAGTTCAGAGGGTGTGGTTTATCTCCTTAATTGCATCACAAATAGAATGGTGAAAGCACCTATGTGAACATCTTTCTCTCGTGCAACTGTGTGCATCAAAAGCATAGGAATCCTCTCTAGACCTGGAGCACTCAGCCCTCATGATATTATATCTAAGTATATGAGCTGTGATATGACAAAATAGGAATTATTCTGCTACATGGTAAAAATTATGAAGTCAGCTCATAACTATTTGCAAGGCTCAGAACACAGCTATCTAACTGAAATCTTCAGAGGTGTTGGAAACATCCACATGTTAGGACAATTGTTGGTACTCAGCACATCTTAGATCAGTCACAGATCAGATTAACTCTCCTCATGTATGTACACACACACACACACACACACACACACACACAGGCCACCTTGGTACATAATGGCAAATCGCAGGTCCAATGGACCCATGGTGTGCCCCAATTCCCTCTGCCACACTCCCAGACAATCCTGATCTCAAATCTAAGAGACTGAAACGGGGGAGGAACTGGCAGCACAGGCTTCCTCCTTTGCATAAAGGACAGCAGCAGCCAATCAGAGAAGGAGAGAGGAAGGAGTTTCCTATCCTCATCTCCTACCCTCAACCCCTGCTAACTTGGCAAAGAGGCACCTTTTAACGTGGTGTCTCTTTATTTAGCAGGGGGAGAGTAACTGGCCCTATCCACCTTCAGCACAGTACCTCCAGTGACTGTTGCTGGTGTCTATCTTATACTTCTTTTTAGATTGTGAGCCCTTTGGGGACAGGGACCTATCTTATTTATTTATTATTTCTCTGTGTAAACTGCCCTGAGCCATTTTTGGAAGGGCAGTATAGAAATCAAATCAATCAATCAATCAATCTCTGGTTTCAGATGCTTGCTCCCTTCGGATGACACGATGCCATGTTCTGACCTGAGGTTTCAGCAATGAAACTGAACTGCAATCAAGGGTTCAAATTCAGGTTTGGGGTTGGAAACCTTCTTATGGAACTGCAGTTTCCCACATTTGGACAGGCACAAATCTGAACCTCTGGCATGGTTGCCTTCGGTTTGGGGTGATGTCCGATGGTGGCTACACACACAAACACACACTTCACGTAGAAATGCCTTCTATACATTTATCTTAGTGCGGAAGATTTGTCAAGGGAAGCTGGCAAGATTTCTAGCATCAAAATGCTCAAAAAAGGGAACAACTGCCCATATATTGAAGTATGAATGCATATTTATGCATGCTTGTACATGCTTTTTGCCATCTTAGTGCTGCTGGATCTCCTGTTGCTGCATACAGTGCCGATGAGTTTATTTGTGTGTTGGCAAGAGAAGCAAGACAAGTTAAGACCATTGAGCAGTGTTGCTAAATCTGGTTGTGAAATAAACCACACAGCATATTACTTTGTGCAATACCCCCCCACCCGCCCTTTCCCCCCTTGCAGTCAGTACAGTGACTTGGAAACAATGTGGAATGATATTTCAAAGGTATATATTCCAGCTAATATATCCTGAAAACTTGTGCATTAACTTAGGGCAGTAGTTGCTATTTTGGTCATTATTTTAATGTTATTTCAATAAATATATAAAGGTATTCAATGGGTTTAACATTAACAGTGAAGTTAAGTGAAGAAGTGAAAACTAAGATAGTCTTGGCAGTGGTGTTGATTGGAGACTGTAGACTTTTTCTGCAGCTTGTGTTGTTTTTCAGGTTCCTTTTTTTTTTTTTGGTCCAGGATGTTGTCATTCCATTATTTAATGCCACTGTCATTCTGAAATGATACTTTTCTTGCTCTCTCCATTCCCCTTCAATTGAAAGTAACAAAAAGAACATCATAAATGTTACCTGGAGCCAATAATAGAGAAGTCGCTTTCATGTTGAGATCAACTCTGAGGGTCCTCAGTGAGAAGTTCAGAAGTGGTGGGCAAACTTCCTAGGAAGACATGTACCGTTACAGATCTTCCCCTACAATGCACAGCCAGGGGAGCAGGGTGTTGGCCATGTTTCCGTGTGCCTGGAACAATGGCAAGGCCCAACAGGCCTGTCTACTGCCATATGATTTGAGAGCATGCCTTAGAGCACACCCAGAACTTCTTGCAACATACAGAAGCTCTAGAGCAGACAAGCAGGAGCTCCCTAATGGATAAATTGGCAGGGAAAAGATTCCCTGAGCATATGAATTTGGAAAAACACTCATACAGAATTTTTAAAATTATTGAGAAGTCCTGGCCCTTCCCACAAATTCACATTTCCTCACCCATGTTGATGGGTGATGCAAGTAGCCAATCAGATTTGGCTGCATAGAGATGTTACTGAGGGCAAACGGCAGCAATCTAAATGAATAGTTATCAAACTTGTTAACAGAAAAAAGTTCCGAAACATGGCCAAAAAATGAGATGCTTTTTGATATTACTGGCAATGTTTACAAAACCTGCTTTTGATTCAGCCTTATATTACTGCTACTACTGAATATATACAAGGGGGATGTTGCCCAAATAGGCCCTGGTCTATTCTTAGGAGATCAAATCAGCAGTCATTCCCCCGCTGAATATTTACTTAGGATCTCTAACGGGGATCATCGTAGGGCTCTTTCAGCAGCTAGACTTCACGCCCTTCATACGGCGGTATTGGAAGGACGTTTTGGGAAGGTGCCCTATGACTAAAGATTATGCCCCTGCCAGAACGATGAAGTGGAGACTATGGAACATCTGATGCTGAAGTGCAGATTTTATACTGAATTAAGGGGAAAGCTTCCCTCCCCACTACTAACTCATTACAATTCTAATTGCCCTTCTGATGGGAACAAGGTCCTTTTCCTGCTTACTGCTAGGTCAGAGTATGCTTACAGGAGGGTAGCAAAATTTCTCTTCATAGCAAGCAAGATTTGGTTTAGAGTGATTGAGGCATGAGATGCTGGGTTGTGCACTTCAGATTAACCGGTTTTATTTGAACGAATTTAGCCATGTTTATGATATTTGAAGGTATTAATGTTTTATGTATTTACTGCTGTTGTTTTTTCTTTCTTTTTGTATTTATGCTGGCCTTGGGCCGAAATAAACAAATACAATACAATACAATACAGTATATACCACTTGTCAACAAATGTTATCAAAGTGGTTTTGAACTGCCCTGTAGTCATGTTATTTAGTCTAGATGAATGAGTGGAAATGTTTGTCTCTGAACAATTCTCTCCAGCTTACACAACTGGCAATGTTGCATTATTACCTATTACTAAAGAGGAAGAAGAGCTGCTCATACACAGTTTACTGTCCTTGTGGTCTTTAACTTGATTGTGAGCAGTAAACGACATGCTTATGTAGGAAGGGAGGAACAATTCATTATAAACACAGGAAAGATGAAAAGAAAAAAGATGAAAAGAAACCACTCTATGCCTTATGTATATATTCATTTTTAAATTGCCTAATTAAGCTTGAGAAATATTCTGACAATTTTGTGTGTGGGGGAATTATATACATGCTAATCTTAAAAAGAAAACAAGGATGGGGGTGGAGGGAGAGTGCAGGTCTCCTAGAATGGTGGTAGTTTTGTCCCTACAAGAAAATCTTACATGTGTTTTTGTAACATCCAGTGAGTCGACGATTAAAAAACAGACACAGTACTTTGAAGGAACAGCATACTCTTCACTTCTTTGAAACAGTTTTCAATTTTTTTTAATTTATTATTTATTTATCATATTTTATACCACCTGCTATGTACATTTCTAGGTGGTGTACAAAATTTAAAATATTTAAAAGTCAACACAGATTAAAATACATGACACAATAAAAACAAGAGCATTAAACAGTTATTAAAACAAATTATTAAAAATTATTAAAAATTTCTGTCATGTTTTAAAGTTGCTGTCTAAGTGAATGTTACAAAAAACCAATAGAGATTAACACAATGAGACAAAGAAATGGATTTGGCGGTATATAAATGCAACAATAAATAAATAAAATAAATCTATGCAGCGCAACACAAGATCTAATGCACAGGTTCTATTGCTCGATTCCTATTAGTGAATGTAATCCATCCTGTCTGGAAGAGTGGTTGATTTAAGGCAGTGCACCACCGTTGCTCAAGGGAAATTCCTAGATAAAGCAGCTATGCTGCATAAGGGGAAATGGGGTTGGTAGAGGAAAACAGCCTCACCAGAGTGATTCGCTGTTTTAAAGGGTAAAGTATATATTATTCTCCATGGGTGCTGAATATGGGGATGAGCTTTTAAGTCAACATGAATGGGGTAAAACAGAGGCAAGAGAAGAGCTTAATTTATTCACATGTACTCTTTAATAAACCTATTAGGGCTGTACATTGCATCAGACTGATAATCGGGTTCAAGCCCTATTGGGGCATTTTTCATGCAGAAGGTCACAGGTTCAATCCCTGGCAACATCTCCAGGTAGGGCTGGGAGAGACTTCTGCCTGAAACTTTGGAGAAGCTACTGCCAGTCAGTAGAGACAACACTGAGCTAGATGGAACAATGCTTTGACTCAATATAAGGCAGCTTCTGATATTCCCTATGGAACTCTTGTTTGGGGAAGGAATCATATTTCAGTAGTAGAGCATCAGCTTTGCATGCTGAAGGTCCTAAGTGTAATCTGTGTAATCCCTGATTGGGTGGGATTGTTGTAACTGTCTATACCAAGGCTGCTCAACTTTGGGCATCCTGCAGCTGTTGGCCTATAACTCCCATAATCCCTGGCTATTGGCCACTGTGGCTGGGGATTGTGGGAGTTGTAGTCCACAAACATCTGGGGGCCCAAAGTTGAGCAGGCCTGGTCTATACATTGCTTTCAGAAAAGCAGAAGAAGCTGAGAAATTTCCACCCCAACAAAGTCACTAATTTTGATGCAAAATTGAAAATGGAGAATGAACAACTGTATACATTCTCTGTTGGTGGTGTGGATCAAGACAACTCTAAGTTAAAAAGCATGGAAGTGGAGTTACCATCCAAATTTCACCTAAAGTGAAATTTTAAGTGAAACTGAGGTTCTTTCTCAGGAGAATACATCAGGGATTCAGAGAAGCCAAAATAGCTTTGAGTGAAATTTATGAGAGAGTTGTGCATGTCTCTAGAGCCTGTTCAGTCATGATGGAAGCTTGGGATGCTGCACTCATGCACAACATCCTTGAGAGAAGCCCTGCACTGCTTCGCTCTGAACCCACCCCCCTCCAATCACACATTCTCCGTGGTTACAGCATTTGCAGATCCTTCCTCTGATTGGCGTTAGTCTCAATAATGACTAAACAGGACTGAAATTAGAATCAGATTTCATGTCTAGTGATATTCAGATCAAATTCTGACTAAATTTACTAGTGGAAGTCCTATTGAAATGTAAGTTGTCCTTTTGAGTAACTCCTGGGTAGTACTGTTGAGTAACTTAGTCTGGATATTAGCCAAACTAAAAGCTAAAGTTCAAGATAAACTGAAGCTGGTGAGGGATTCTAAGAGCAAGAAAAAGGTTTTCTTCAGGTATGTTGGAAGCAAGTGGAAGAGGAAGAAAACAATAGGTCTGCTGTTCAGTAAGGATGATGAAATGTTAATGGTTGATAAAGAGATGGGAGACTAAGGCAATGGGGTGGGGGGAGGCATGGATAAGAAATGGAAGGATGAGTGATGTGTAATGCATAGATTCTACTTCAGAAACACAACCAGGTTTAAAATTAATTTTTTTTAGAAGAAATTTGGATGAGGAGAATTTCAGAAGCTTCCCTTACTCTACATTAGTGGAATTCTTGTTATTATGATGGATCAAGGCAAATGTTATGCATGTGTGGATAAGAAATGTGTATCCTACAGGAACCTCTTGCCCCACCCCCACCCCCACCCCGAACATTTCTTGACCAGACACACATTACAAGACCAGGGAGGTCTTGTAAGACCAGGGAGGAGAGCTGGTCTTGTGGTAGCAAGCATGACTTGTCCCCTTAGCTAAGCAGGGTCTGCCCTGGTTGCATATGAATGGGAGACTACTTGCGTGAGCACTGTAAGATATTCCTTTTAAGGGGTGGAGCTGCTCTGGGAAGAGCATCTAGGTTTCAAGTTCCCTCCCTGGCTTCCCCAAGATAGGGCTGAGAGAGATTCCTGCCTGCAACCTTGGAGAAGCCACTGCCAGTCTGTGAAGACAATACTGAGCTAGATGGACCAATGGTCTGACTCAGTATATGGCAGCTTCCTATGTTTCTATGTACAACTTTGTGGGCTTCCTGTCAGTAGAAATGGGGTCACCACAGTATCAGACTGGGAAAGATGTTTGTAAAATACAAAATGTCAAAAAACATTAAATAACAAAAAGTAATTAGGATAACATTAATTAACAAAAATTAATTAGGAGCAGAGTGAGGAAAGTGTTAAGCTGTCATCTGCCTGAGGAAGCTAGCGGAGCACGAAGGACATGCCTCTTTTGAGACTGTGGTCAATCGCAGCCACTTTGCTGATGTTGCGACACTTTGCCAGCAGCCAGGCTGCAGAGCTTGCTGGGACATCCTGGAACTGGAGTTTAATTCATTGTACGTCTGCTCCGCAAATTGGAGTTTGGAATTTTAACTCCAGTTAGTGTTAACTGTTGTTAAAGTGTATGTTTGAAGCTGGCCATTCTCTCAAGTACAGGTAGAGATAGGAAGTGTCCTGCTATACATGTGTTCAGCATAATGTGTGAGTAACTGTACATGTGTACAGATCTGTACCTTTGTACATGGTATACAGATTATATGTGCATTGAATGTAACATGTGAATAGGGTTTAGAGTTTGATGAAATCTAGGAACTAGCCAATCCAAAAGCTTCATGCTCCCTGCCAATTTTGGAAATCAATATGGCGCCAATGTTCCCATCTGTTACTGAGGCAGGCTCCAAGGCCATTACAGAGCCCTATGTAATGCACTTGCCTCAGTTCTCTGGCCATCATTTGCAGTTCTTGATTTTATTCTGGATTTTATTAGGAGAATTTCAAAAGCAATTTGGCATGGCAGGGGCTGCTGTTTGGAAAAATGGAGAAAGCCCACTGTGTGCGTTATCTCTTAGCAGATTTATCTGGATGGACCATCTGTTTTTCAGCTGATAGACTATCAGGTTGCTTGAGACTGGTTTGCTAAAGAACTGTTCAGACTACAAAAAATGATATTAGTTTCTTGTATGAACAATCTATCAATGTAGCTACTAGCTAGCCTCAATCACTACTTAACAAATGCAACCTGTGGAGTTGATATAATTCCCCTGAGTCATGCACAACCTGTGAGTACTTGTAAATCTAATCCTTGCTTCTGGGTGATGAAGTCATAGAGACAGAAATAGAACAGTTACCTGGAAAACCTGTCTGTTAAACTGAAAAAGATAGGTGGAGTTCTATTCAGTATGCTGCCACTTGACTATTTTTCTTTCATTTTTATTTAATACTGTCATATTCCCTGAAGTGGCAAACAAAAAAAGGGTGCTTGCTAAGAAACAGACACATACCAAAGAAAGGCACACAATGTCTAGTAATGTGTCTCACGATCCATTGTGATGGAAAGACAAAACAATATATGGTGCCCTAGAGATGTTGGCTTCCCAGTTGAGGGACAGTCCTAAAAATCACACAGAAAATCTTTTAAGAGATTTTGCTGGAGAATCTTCACACAAACTCTGAATTCAGAATATTGGGTGGTGTCCAAAGTGGCACTCATACAAAGTGTGGGCACAATCCATTTTCTCCACCCCTCCTCTACCTTGCAAACACCTGAACTCTTTCCCCAAGTTTTGAGGGACCTTTGGCAGTGGGATCAGATGAGTGCAGGTGATTGCAGGGTGCTTTCCAGAGAGGAAAGTGGGGTAAAATCCTACGGAGGAAGTGGTGTAGAATCCTACAGTTAACCCTAACATTTTGAAGGCAGTTAGAGTAAGCCATATTGGATTTACAAGCCTCACTGAGGCTTTGAGGGGAGATTGCAGAAAGGAGAAGGAGAGGTAGCATCGTGCCCTGCTGGATCCACACACATGGCACTTCGTGTGTGTGTGTGTGAGAGAGAGAGGGGGGGGGGAGGGAGGGAGAGGGAGAGGGAGGAGGAGGAGGGTGGTGGGTAATGTGAGGGCTTTCCCTTGCTCTCTTCTCCCCTCACCCAGGTGAATTTGTACAGGAGCACTGGGATCTTTAAAAAAAATTGGCTAATTGTAGTACCATTGCATAACAGCAGCACTGGGCAAAAAAAAATTTTAAGCCAATTGGAGTGGCTGTTTTGGGGGGTTTTTTAAAGCCAATTTTTTTTTAAAGCCAATTGCACTGCAGAAGAACAGCGGGTTGGGGGAAAGCTGATTTCAGAAGCTGAGAGGCAGAGATGGGGGAGGGGGAGCATAAAAAAACCAACCAGCTATTATTTTCTCAAGCACATACAATGCCTTAAACTCTAGATAAAGGCTGTGGCTGTGTGAAAGTTCCCGTGTGCAAGATGATGTCAAAACCCAGATTGTACGAATGCACGCCAAGCCTCTATGCAGCAAAGCAATTTTAAGTTGCCATCTGGAAAGCACCTAGGTGAGGGAGGAATTCCTGGAAACTGGGCAGAAACTCTTTCTGTATGTTGTAGGAATGTCTAGGAATTTTCTCCTCCCCCAGAAGCAAATTGTGCCTCATCTCCTGCCATTGCTGAGGGTCCCTCGAATACTGGGAGCAGCTTTTTGGAGACCCCAGGAGGTGGAAGGGGCCAGGAAAATGGCTTGCACTGTTGTGAAAGAACCACTGTGAGTGCCACTCATTGGGGCTGTTCACACAAGCAGCCCTACCTGGATGTGCACAGCCCTACCTAAGTAGGGCTGCTCCTGTGGCTCACTGGGTAGCCCGAATATTTTTCCTGGGCTATTACCAAGCATTTGCACATACTTGCAAGCGTGCCATCCTACCCCAGTCCTCAGTCATGTGCACACTCAGGCTGTCCGCAGCTGGAACATGCACAAAGCCTGGCACTGGGGGGAATCCCCCAATGCACCATGCTCTTGGCATGGTGCATTGGGGGATGCTGGAAGACTTCCTCCTTCAGCTCCCAGCTTTGCTTCTTGCCACAGCACCAATCATGTGTCAGGCAAGTGGTAGAGCCTGGAAGGATGGGGAGATTGTGTGCAGGAAGGCAGGCTGGTTTCTGCCTCTCCACTCGCCCTCCCAACTGTGGTCATATGAACCATTTACTCTTAAACATTTGATTGGAATTTTTCCTGAATAGACCCTGGTCATATATTAAGCATTGAGACTCACACTGCACCAGTGTCATACATTTGGGAAGCTGTTAAAATTAGTGATGAATAAACCTTGTCCAGCTAGGCTCATTAATGGGGTTTAGAAAGAATGAACTATTGTCTCCCAAACAGAAAAAAAGTTTGTTGTTTTCCCCGCTATTCCAAGTTTGTTTAGATCCTGCCACACCTCCAATTATGTCATTGGGGGTGCATAGTGTGATCTAATCAGGATCTTTTCACAATTCCCTTTGAACGCTCCCCTCCTCTGCCTTCTTGTTTGCCTGCCTCCTTCCTCCCCCATAAACACTTTGATCTATCTTTATTTTGGCAACAGGGGAGATGTTTATGTTAGGGGTGTGCACATACCAAAAATCATGGTTCAGTTTGAATTCAGATTGAATTTGAACTGAACTGGGTGCTGCCAAACTGGTTTGGTCAAACTGTTTGACCAAACCAGTTCAGCGGTTCGAGCAGCAAATACATGTAAAAGGGAGCTCAGTGAGGAATCCCCCTTTACAAGGAAAAGGGTGGAGGTCCTGGGAATCTGACCTCTAAGGGGCAGCTTAGGCAGTGGCGGGAGAAATAGTAACTGTCTTAGTTGGCTGCCTGCATGGCAGTGGTGTGGTTCCAGTCTCTGTAGATGCATGGAGACCATTTGTGTGGTGTCTGCGGATGGATGTGCAAACCTCTGAGGCCATTTGTGTGGTCATGCAATTTGTTCACATAGTGGTATATTTATAATGGTTACAGTGATCTACACTGGTTGCTGATGGGTTTCCGGGGAAAATACAAGCTCTTGGTTATAGCCTATAAAGCCCTAAGCAGCTTGGGCTCTGGGTATTTAAGAGAATGTCTTCTTTGCTATGAACCACACCACCCATTGAGATCATCTGGAGAGATTCGTCTGCAGTTGCCACTGGCTCGTCTGGTGGCTGCTCAGGGACGGGCCTTCTCCATTGCTGCCCCGAGGCTTTGGAACACACTTCCTGCAGAAATAAGAGCCTCCCCCTCTCTTACAACTTTTTAAAAGACAGTCAAGACACATTTGTTCACTTAGGCTTTTAATTAGATACCATTCTAATTGTTTGATTTTTAATAGTTATAACCTTTTAGATTTTAAATAGTTATAATGTTTCAACCTTTTTATTTATTGTTTTGTTGTAAACTGCCCAGAGACTTGCATTTTGGGCAGCAAATAAATAAATAAATAAATAAATAAATTTCTTGATACAGAAAACATCTCTAGCTTGTTTGGAATTATCAAGAACTGCTTTGTTGCTCTCCCTGACTCTGGTGTGAGACACTGGGCCAGTTCTGATGAACCTCAGCTTGTCTCCCCTTTTAGATACAGAAAGGCTGGAGCCTTGTTGAGAATGCATCTGCTCCCACATCAATCAAGGGTGTTCTGGTGCAATCTTGGCATGTCCTTTATTTGTGTGTAATGGGTGGGCATCCATATGGCCCCTATACAAGTGCTGCAAAACCCTGTTTAAACAGGGTTCATCTGAATTGGTTCACTGTTGAGATTAATTCTGTAAAGTTGTTGACTTTCTGTCTGGTGAGAATCAGTATACTATTAGAATAGCAATTTTAAAGTAATATAGTTTTAAGGTTCCATAATTTGTTGTTATTATTTTGAATCATGCTCTACTGTTCTATCTTACCGTCTTGGACCGTAATAAACGTGATTGATTGATTGATACTGACTCCCACAAGACAGAAAGTCAACATCTTTATAGAATTAATCTCAACAGTGTCCATGATTCTGAAATAGTTCCAAAATTATAAATAAAAAATAACTTACTAATATGTAATCCACCACCTGCTGCTGTTTGGCAAATTCTGGAAATAGCATGGGAGGTAAGGATAGGGCCAGCTCAGATGAACATGACCCTCTTTATGGAATTATGTTGAGGCCATGATAAGAATGTGCCTGCACCAACATCACTAAATAACTTGCTGGTGCATTCTCAGCAATTCCTCTTATCACATTTGAAGGGTGTTAAACAGAATTGCCCCTTGACAAACACTGCAGAATCCTGTTAAAACATACACTCTAGCCAAGCCCCCACATCTGACATCAGACATGGGGTGGGGGGGGGAATGGTCTGGCTCCCGAATGGGGCTGTCCAGGAGCTATATCGGAGGCAGCACTGCATTCACAGCGCAGTTTTCCCTGAGGGAAAGCCACTCCTGGCTGCATTGCTTTCGCAGCACTGGCCATTTAACTCCCAAACGGGGCTGCACAGCCCCACTTGAGAGCTAAACCAGCCCCCCCCCCCCCCGCATCTGATGTCAGACATGGGGTGTGTGTCAGGGCCCCAAGGAGCAGCGACCCAAGTTCTTTGAACCCGGTCACCCAATGGTGGCTACACCCCTGGTCACATGGTTAAAGAATACAGGTCACAAACCAGGGATATTCCTTTCATGAGGCAAGGTGAGGTGGTCTCTTCAGGTGGCAGATCACTAGAGTGCCAATACGGCAGCAAGATGCTCCCTACCACTGCTATTGAAGCAACACTTCAATACCAATCTAAGCCTTGAAAGCTTTCCTAGGAGCACAAGGAGCAAAGAGGAGGTCCTGGCAACCTTCCCTCTGTCCTATTTTCAAAGTTTGTAAGGGTTTGAAGTGTTTGTGGGGGTGGTCTCAATAGAGTTGTGGGGAATGCAGCACTGGGTGCCTTGCTGCAGCACCACAATACCTTGGTCCTCCCTGGTGCAAACCAACCATACATTCCTCTGTAAATGAATGGGAGGTGCACAAGAGCAGGTTGACACTCTTGCGCAACTCCCAGTATTTCAATGGGGCTTACTCAGATGGACTACTCACTGATTGTGTCAAAGCCTTTGGTTACAGCAGAGAGAACATGCTCAGGCCTTACATATATTCTGGTAACCTTTTCTTGGTGAACTTTCAGCAGAGTGCTAATGTTTATTATTCTGCATCTTGGGGGCCAAAAAATGAAAAGGGAAAAAAAAAGTCAGCCAAAGCAATATCACGTTAATCAGTCAAGACAATCAAGACGGGAACCCAAGTACTGTATATATTAGCATTGGAACTGCTTGTCCCCTTTAAAATAAACTCGAGAGATAAAGTTCTTTTCCAAGGGCTCACACTGTGCAGCCGAAAGGTTGTCTGGGCCAAAGACTGTTGAGAGACCATGTGTGGTAGAAGACAAGGAAATGCTAAAAGCTTCCAGTTTTGATTTAGTGGCTATAAATGCAAGATTTAGAAAGACTGATCTACTACTCAGACTGTGGGCTTGCAACAATGCTAACATTTTCTCCTCTCAAGCAAGCTGTCTTCTGCCCTCATTTTCATACACAAACAAGGAAAAACTATGAGAACAATGTAGCTAAGAGAATAACAGTCAACTAAATGTGACTGTCCCCAGATGACTGGGGCTAGCATGCTAGGTTTTTGTTTTTGTTCTGTCAGGAGCAATGGGATTGGGCCCTCCCTCAGGTTGGTGCTGTGGCATGGGGGAGGGGAATTCAACTCCATGTTCCTGCTATGCTCTCCCCACCCTCGTTTCACCCATCAACACATTGGCCCCAGATTATTCACCCGGTTCCCCAACTAGGCAGATAAGCAGCCTGCACACCTGGGGTTAGCTTGGTGCCAGGTGAAAAGAGGCACAGCAAGGCAGCTGGCAGGAAGAGGAGAAGGAATGGTACACCTGTGGCTCATTTACTGCTCCCCCTTCCCCACCAGTATGGGCTGCTCCTGCTTCAGGTGTGATACAAAACCTCATTTTAGAGCCCCATAAGTGGGGTATTTTTTAATGTTAAAGATCCATTTTGGGAGAGGGCAATTGAGAGCAGCGAGGTGGCCACATGGGAAGGCAATCATGACCACAGCCCTTCTGAACTCTGCAAATTTATGTGAGGGATCTATGTTAGAGCCAATGACTTTGCTATTCAAAACAAAGAGCCTGAGGCAGCAACTGCCCTTGTGGCCCACACAGCTCTACTTGATGAATGGCCAGCCTGCAGGCAGTGTGGCTCTCATTAGCACCAGAGGGGTGGGGAATGGGAGAGAGAGGAGCAACTGGAGCTGCCACAAGCTAGAGGCAGCTGCGCCTTGTTTGGTGCCCACTGACTTGTTGGGATGAGCCACTATTGCCTCAGCCTGAGGCCCTCAGGTAGAGCAGTATTTTGTTCCCCCAAAAATGAGTGGGACCACAGAGAGCCAAGCTAGCCCCTACATACAAAATCCCACCCCTTTACCTGCCTAGCCCTGCCCTGGGTTCTGTTTCTTGATCATAGTAAAGAGTGACAGAATATTGGGGATGTCTTTTTTTAATATACAAATAATGATCTCACTGCAGAGTTATATCACACAACAAGGTCATGCATACAACCAAATAAGCTGGAGGGGGAGGGCTGGTGGGGAGGCAGGCTCCTCCATGCGTATGATCACCCTCCCCAGTTCACACTGCCACTCATTGTGGCGCATGCGTGGCAAAGCAGGGAGCTGGAGGAGGGAGTCCTCTGGCATCCCTCAATGCAACTTGTCTTGAGTGTGGTGCACTAATGGCTCTTCCCTCAGACAGGCACTCTCTCCACCCGGCTTTCTGTATGCTCGGGCTGTGTGCAGCCCAAGCAGACACACAATCCCAGTGCTCACTCATGCCCTTAAAGGCCAAGACAAAAAGTAGGTTTAGGCAGAGCAGGAGCTCCAGGATAGGTTGTGATCCCGGCTCTCTACACAAGCAGCCCAAGCCAGGCTGGGCTGCCCTAGCCATGTTAGGTTGCTTGTGAGAATAGCTTCACTGTCTCATCAAACACAAATATGTTTCTAAACTGAGTCAGTTTTACACATTCAACTGGCAGGAATCAGGTGTCAGCAGGTGTCAAGTAATGAAGCAAAGAGAAAGCAAATGACACGCGTGTGTCATGCATGTGTGGATCAGTCCTAGGTTGCAAGGGTTCATTAATCCTGACAGAGTCCCGCCCCCTCTATTTTTGTGGCACAAATTTAAAAAGGAAAACCACAAAGTTCACCAAATGGCTCTCTGCCCTGACCACCCAGAACGTTTCAGATGAACCTTAATATTTCCAAATTGTAATCATAATAAGAACACACTGTTCTAAAGAAGTTACAGAGTCTCCACGCCCTTCTTAATGCTTGCTCTCTCACTTTGACAGACGTACATGAGATTTTTTCATAGAGTTGTGGCTGAAGAAAGTAGCATTATCAATTTTTGCAAGAACTTTAGAAACCAGCTTCCAAAAGTTATCGTGACCTGCCAAACTAGCTCTTATTTCAGCTTCTCCCCAACCTCAGCTAAACCAAACAGCCTGCATTTCTTGATGGTTTGGAGATGATTATGCGATTTTTTTGGTATGTATAATTCCACTTCTTTTTTGAGTAATAAATATGAAATTGAGTTGATCATATTGTGGGAGATATGCCATTGCTTTCCATCAGGCATAGTGGTGTGCAAGATATATATATATAATTTAGTTATTCTATTCATTATTATTGAAAACATTTATTTTATAAATTTATTGATTTATTAAAATAATATTCATTTCAGGTGTTATTTCATTGATTTTCATTGCACATATTTGTTTGCATTTCTCACTGGGAGAGTCAATTTCTTTTCTGTTACCAGTAATTGGCATGAAATGTTCAAGCATTCTGATCCTCCTCTGTGCAATCAGACCTGTCAAATTTCAGATAGATAGTAAAAGGTTCCCCTTTGACAGGAAATTAAAAAGGCGCATGGACACACCACCTAATATAAATTGTAAACAGAGCCAAAAACTGTAGACATGGTGGAGAGAATGGCAGACCAGGCTGTGCAGCTGTCTTCAACAGCAGACTTTGGCAGGACAGAGAAGTAGTATTGGCCGCAGGCCAGATGAAGCACCTTAATAAACCAGAGCTGGTGGAGCCAATAGGAATAACATAAGAGGGGAAAAGAAGGAGGCATAAGGCATGTTTTAGCTGGCATTTGTCCCATTGCCCTATTCACAATAACCCAGGTACGCAGAGGGCAGATTTAGATTGGACTGATATTTGCCCCATCTACAACAATTGGAAAGGTGCTATGGGCAAAACAAGTTCCACTGCTCTTTCCTGCATAGGAGGAGGTACTCTTCCCACAAGGGACCATCCATGAGATGGAAGTAGTTCCACATCTCTGAAGTTCAGAGTGCTCTATCTGCCATCCTCCAGTCCTCACAGCAATAGTGAGGGGGAGGGGAGAGAGACCCAGAGAGACTGGGGAGGGGAGAGAGACCAGAATCAGGGGGCTGTTAATTAGTCTCTGTAATCTCCTCTTACTCTTCTTCCTCCTCTCACCACAGTCTTCCCAGAAGTGTAACTGCTGCCAGAGCCACTCCTGGTGTCCTGCTTGGACACCAGTTATGCAGGTAGAATAGAGGAACTTCATAGTGGAGTTACTTTTCCTCCTGCAAGATGTCCTAAAGTATGTACTGATTAGCAGGGGATTCTTCTAGTTGAAGGATTTTCCCCAAACCCATACTTAAATCCCATTCCTAATCCTGATCTTCCCAAAGTCTTGCTGGAGCGTTCCCAGACAGCAGGCTTTACTGCAGGCTTTACTGCGAGTTTGAATTTGTGCAAAAAACCCAACGCAAAAAGTAGATTTTTTTAAACCCAGACATAAGTCAGGCTAGGCTCTAATGCACAATGAAAAACTCGAATCATTTGTTAAAAACCCCAATATCTCACATGTTCTTCAGCACAAATTCGGCTGTTGCACACCCTCCATTCCGAGCTAAAAGCCCCATCTGGAAATGCTCCTGGAGAGTTTATTTTGCTATAGTTGCTGCGGAGATGGGAAAAGACTTGATGACATCAGCAGTTTTCTAACCATGAGAAGTGGTTGACCTGATTTTGGTGCCTCCAAAGAGCATGGAATAGAACACTTTCTCCCCGCCACCGCCACCACTCCCATGTCAGCAAACTGCTGCTGTTGCTGCATGTCTTTTGTGCCCAGACCCCAGCCCAAAAAAGACATGGACATAGACTTTATTTTGGGATAAAGGGCCACGACTTTATTTGTTAAGCATAGCGGACTGATAACCAAATAGGTGATTCATCACCTTGCCTCAACAGTGTGGGTCAGCTAAGGTTGGGATCGGATTACCTCATCCTTCCCCAAACCTTTAAGGGCGACACACCTTGGCTCAGGCAAGAAGCAGGTAAAACCTATCTCCCGCCTTCAAGGCCAACCCCCTCGCCTGAGGGGGCCTGAATACTTCTAGGTCTTCACCTGTCCCGGACCGCGCAGCCCAAGGGCAGGTGAATTCCCGAAGCTAGTTTCATGGTAATCAATTTCCCTGGGCCGCACAAACCACAAAGGAGCGATTAACCAATCGACAAGTTGATTATTCAAAGGTGCTCACCAAATTAATACCTGAAATTACCCCTGAACCCGCACTGTTCCTGCCACACAGGGAGGTTAGCCTAGCTTAACCTTCCTGTCCCACCTCCCTCCAAAAGTTCAACAAGCCCGTTCCTGAGGTTACGAATATAGATATCACACCCTTCCTCCGAAAGATGCACCCCATCTGGGCGATACAACTGCGGGAAACGGGCATGAAGCCCGGGCTGGTGCAACACCGACCCACCAGCAGCCACCACCAACTTACCGATGGCGGCAGACGCTTTACGCCGAGCCCTTTTGATGCCCCTAATATTCTGGACCCCGCGTCATGCCCGCCGTTGCAACCATTCGGGCCAAATAATACGTGCCTCGGGCAGCCAGGCCCTCAACACCTGCAGATCGGAAGAGGCTTGTTGAACCAAAGAAACACCAGTCCGCTTGCCTAAATCGTTTTCTCCAAGATGGATGATAATAACATCCGGCCGGGGGGACCACCCTAAATAATCGCAAACCGCTGGGAGCAACTGGCTCCACAGCATACCCCGCATGCCCTTCCAATAAACAGCCGCACGCCCAGCCAATCCCAGCTGGGTGCCCCACTGGGAGGTGCTGGCCCTTTTGAACGCCCAGAAGACCAACGAATGGCCGCAAATGAGGATACGCACCGGAGCTGCTGCTCCGCCAGCACCTGCCAGAAAGAAATAGGTAAACCATTAGTGCCCCAGCACTTGCTCAATGCACATAACGCCGCACAGCACTGGATATCCAGCGCCCAATGCGCATCACCACCTCCTCCCGCATTCCCAGTTGACTGGCTGTGGTTGCAGCCCCAATCCGGAAGGAGTGGAGCGTGAAGCCCGAAGTGGGCACCCCGGCGGAAGCCAGGGCTCTACGCAGCACGGACAGAAATTGGTACTGGGTCAAAGGATCCCCGTCACTGTGAACAAATAAACAGCCCCCAACGTGTGGGCCCATGTCAAGGTAGTGCCTCAGCTCTGCCACGGGGCAAATGTGGGGAGCGCTGGATGCCACCAAGCGAATCACCTGCCCCCTCCCCCTCTGATCCGTCTTTGACTTGCGTAGTACCAAACGCGCTTCTCCATCAGAGAGAGATAAATCAGCAGACTGCAGACAGCGGTCCCGAAGGGAGCGGCCACTCCTAGGCAGCAGCTCCCCTGGCCGAAAAGCCCCAAAGAAAGCAACTAGGACGGCCGCTGAAAAAGAGTGGTTTCCCAGGAAGACATGCAACACATGGTTAAGTGGACAAGCAACGATTGGATCAGATCCAACGTGAGAGGGCGCCTACCATCCCCTGCCCGTGGGGCTCCTCGGACCCACCCCTCCAGCATTCTCCGGATCCTGGGATCGCCTGAGCAATCAGCCACACCCCGTGCCTGGGCAGCGAAGGACAACGCAGCCACGTAGCCACTTAAGGTGGACACCGCTCACCCTTCACTACGTAAATGCACAAGGAACTGCAACAGGTGGTCACTTGGCACTGGCCAAGTCTCTTCCAACCCCTCGCCCCTCCGAAAGCAAGAAAAGGCAGCCAACTTGGCAAAATAACTCGCCCGGGTGCTAGGCGCCAGCGAGGCTGCTATAGCCCGCTGTGCCTCTACCTGCCAAGTTGCCACAATGCGGCTGGCATGGGTTCCAGATGGAGTGCTGCTTCGGGCGCTAATTCCCTGAACCTGTCCACCTGAAAGCGAGACAGGGCATCAGCTATATCATTCTGCAAGCCGGGAACATGACGCGCCACAAACAGAATGTTCGCCCTAAGGCACTGCAGCACGAATGCGCGCAGGAGACCCAAGACCCGCGGGGAACAGGAAGTCTGTGAGTTAACGACCTGGACCACCGCCTGGTTGTCACACCAAAAGCGGACTGTGGAGTTGGTAAACTCACGTGCCCAAAGGTGCACCGCCACCACGATGGGAAAAAATTCCAGGAATGTTAAGTCCCTGGTCCACCCGTTTAAGACCCAATGCCCTGGCCAATGGGCAGTGCACCACTGACCCCGAAAGTACACCCCAAAGCCGGCACTCCCTGCAGCGTCCGAATGGACCTGTAGCTCGGCTTCCAGGAGCTGCACCTCCCTCCAGAAAGATACTCCATTAAATTCCAAGAGGAATGCTTCCCACAAGGCCATGTCAGCCCTGACCCCTTCGGTAACCCTCTCAATGGTGTGGAGCCCGCAAACCAGACATGATATCGCAAAGGCGGCGGAGGAATGCCCTACCAGGAGCCACTGCCCTGCAGGCAAAATTAAGATGGCCAGCTATTACCTGAAGCTCACGAAGCATGGCCTTATGAGCCCTTCCCATAACTTGCACTAGCCCCAAAAGGGTGCCCAGCTTCTCCAAAGGGAGCCTGGAACAACCGGCGACGGTGTCCAATTCAATGCCGAGGAAGGAAAGCCAGGTTACCGGCCCCTCGGTCTTTCCTGCGGCAAGGGGAACCCCCAATTCACGGGTCAGTGCAATAAAGCAACCCAGCAAGTGCTGGCATTCAGTAGAATTGGCCCTCCCTGAAAAAAGAAAGTCGTTTAAATAATGGGCCGTAAAGGACAGGCCCGCCCTGCGCCTCAGTGCCCATTCCAGAAAAGTACTGAAAGCTTCGAAAGCCGCGCATGAGATGGAACATCCCATAGGTAAGGCGCGATCAAAATAAAACTTGCCCGCAAATGCAAAGCCCAGCAAATCAAAATCAGCTGGGTGGACCGGGAGAAGGCGGAATGCAGATTAGATATCGCATTTTGCCAGCAGGGCCCCGGGCCCAAGGGCCCGGGCCATCTGCACAGCTTGGTAAAAAGACGTGTACCTAACTGAGCAGAGGGCATCGGGGATTCCGTCATTTACGGAAGACCCCCGGGGGTGGGACAAATGGTGTATTAGCCGAAACTCCCCCGGCGCCTTTTTGGGCACCACACCCAAAGGGGAGATCCGCAATTCAGGGAAGGGGGGCCGGTCGAAAGGACCTGCAACCCTACCCGCCACTACCTCCTTATTGATATCCTTAAGGACCACTGCCTCCATCCCCACCACAGACCTAAGATTATTGGACACAGTGGGTACCCGACGGGACGTGGAAGGGATCCGAAACCCATCCCGGAATCCCACCAACAAGTAGTCAGCGGCAGCCCTGTCCGGGTAATCCCCCAACAAATATGCCAGCACGTCAAGGTTGACTGGGCTGGGTCCCTTTACCCGAAGGGGGTGGGGGAGGGCCCCCCTTCTTGCCGCCCCCGGGTCTGAACCTAGCCCCTGAACCGGAAGGGCGGGATCTGGGGCAACTGGAGCTCGGGTGCTTAGCCCCACAGAGCCCGCAAGCGTGCCTTAAACGACAGGCCGGGCGCGCGCACCGGCCCCCATTATTGAACTCCCAGCAGACCATATGGGGTTGAACCCACTGATGGCCCGCCGAAGGAGCCAAAGACCCCCCTTGCGGCCTGGATAGCAAGTGGCCGCTATCGGACCTGTCTCCCTCTACTGGCCGGGACGGAGACATGATCACAAGCCAAAGTTCCTGCAATGGAGCATCCCAGGGCAGGGAGGGGTCCAAGGCGGCCCGCATTCTGAAACTTTCATCATAACGGACCCACGCCGTCCCCGCAAAATCCGACATCGCCCTGTGTATTATGTCCATGTACTTAAGCAGGGCCGGGCCCCTAGCTGGTTGGGACTGGACAACTACCCCCATGTAGATGGTGAAGCCGGAAAGCCAGTTATTCCAAGTCTTCTCCACGGGTTTCCTCTTCGTAGCTTCGTGCTCCTTGCACGACTCACCCTCCTTATGTTTTACCTCCGGTTCGCAGAACAGGAGGCTGAAAATGTCTACATATTCCCCCTTCAATATTTTCTCCCTGGTAGCAGGGAGTAGATGATCCCCCAAGGGGAGCCCAACTGCCCCATAGGGGGCATGCTGCCCCGTGGGCAGTATACCCATGGGATAGAAGCCCGCTCCATCGGGCTGACCCGTCGAACTGTTGGCAGTCCCAGAAGGGCCCACTGCCGGCAACGCCGGGTAAGGTTGACGCCCTAGCCATACCTGCTCAGCTGCCCCCTGTGACCCCGCTGCAATGCCAGGATACCCTTGCATGTAACCCGCACCCGGCAGGTGACCCATACCCCAGTGTGAAGTGAAAGGTGGCCACCATGGGTTTCCCCATCCACCCACGGCAGGTATCGGCCAGGGAACCGATGGCCACTGGCCGGTACCGCCCGGTGGTGTAGGTGGAACAGACTCACCCAGAACCAAAGGGGCCGATGGGTCCTCTGGGCTGGGCCCAGCCGGTGCTGCAGGCATGGGATCGAGAGGAGCCGCTGGCTCGGGCACATCAGGAACTGGAACCGGGACAACTGGGTCTGGAGCGCCAGGCAAAGGTGCCGTGGGAGCAGGAGCCGCAGGAACCGCCGGACCAACAGGAACAACACCTTGTTCTAATGCGGTTAACCTATCAGAAATGGATTTTAATAATTGTGTCCGAGCCACCACCCTCGTGCGCTTAGGTGCAGGCTTCAGGATACCTGAAGGCCCGGCCTCCTTGTCAGGAGGAGGGATGGCCCTGGCCTTCTCAAGTGCCTCCATCCTCTGTACCAGGCCTCTAATGAGCACCATCTCCTGATCCTCTTCCTCATCCGAGGAAGGAGGAGGTGCAGGCCGCTTAGGAGGTTTCACAGGCTTACCACCCTTCTTACCCTTTGCCTTACCCGGCATTGTAGTGTTGGTTATACAAACTAAGAAGGTACCCTACTTTATTACTGTTTTACCGAAAGCCAATAAACCCTGTAGTACCACCACTCCTTCCAAGTCCAAATTTCCACTTTGCAATTTAATTATTATTAGTATTAGTATTAGCCTTGAGTGCTAAATGCTCCAGCCCAAGGCGAAATAAGGGAGGAAAAAACCCCACAAAGGCCACCCACCTACACCAAAAGGCCCCTAAAAGGGAACCCTATGAAATAATGGTAGAGAGAAGAGAGGGGGAGTAGTCAAGTGGGAAAGCTATCTGGCAAGAAAAGGAAGGGGGGGCAATACCCCCAGGGAAACGCCCAGGGCCAAGCAGCCCAATCCTGCAATGAAGGCCCCCACACAAACACACCCAGCTGATGGCAGGCCTCCCTAACCCTTACGGCCCCCGATGCCACTCCACATGGGACCCAGAACCTCCCAGCTGCGCCACCACCCTCTCCCAGCAAGCCGCAATGGCCAGCCGGCCGAACGTTGGGCCGCCGCTTCCCGAGCGGCCAAGGAGACGAGGCACCCGTGCTGTAGCTGTCCCTGACGCCGCTGCTCCACGCCGAAAGGCCAGGCCCCGATCACCGCCCCAGCAGAAGTCCTTATGGCCAAGCCAAGTGCAGCTCAAGCGCCGAGCAGATTGCCGCCGCTCGCCGAGTACCGCCCGCAAACGCCGCCCGATTGCCGCCCCAAGCCAACGCGGAGGAGCTTCGAACGAGAGCTCCTCTTCAAAGGAAAGCCGGGCCCGAACTGATTGTTTGGGGCAGGCGCCGTGAATACCACGGCTCAAGACCCGCCCCCTTTGCATGGCCTGGCCAATCAGGGGCCTTTTTTGGCCTCGTGCAGGGCTGACTGGCACAAATCGCCCTCCCCTCTGCACAGGGCCAAGGGGAGGGGCATTCCTGCCACTGACTGCTTCCTGTTGCTGCATCAATAAAGCTGTTGGGTGCTTGGCGTGTGGGCTAAGACTACCACGGCCTGCTGCCACTTTCACTTTCCATCTCACTCTCCCATGTCCTTGACTTGCTCCAGATACTCCCTGACTGGTACTCTCTGTGACTGTAGGCAGGTTCATAGAACTATTTAAATGGTAGATCATGGCCATGGGAGTGGCAGGGAAGCAGGCAACAGCAGTCTTGCCAGCCCTCCTATCAAGATGAACATAGCCCTCTACCAGTGTATGTTGGCCCGCCTGGGACTCAGTGAACGCCCTGGTTTTGCTGCCTGCCTGGAATTGCCTAATCAGGAGGGGGGATCCAGTCCCTGGCAGGTTGGGACACAAAGTTGTTGGGCTGCACTCAATTTTCTGGGTCACAAGTTGTGCAAAGTGACTGTCCTTGAGGCAGCTAACAATGCTAGAGCAACATTTTAACAGCCCAGTCTATGAATCAGTTTAGCCAGTATTTTTATTTAACTAATTTAATCCACCTGCCTGATTTCCAAATGATTACAGCCAACTAAAAAACATTGCAGCTCAGGCATACCAATCCAGCTGACAAATTGTACGTATTTTATTTAATTAAAATATGAATATCCGACCTTTCCATCCCTAATGAGACCATCAATGCAGCCAAAACATTTTTTAAAGCCAGATAAAACAGCAGAAAAAGCCAATATACTGTAATGCTAAAACAAACACCATAAACCAGCAGCAATCTTATACCAACAAAAGGAATAAAAGCACAGTTCCGAGCCATTTCAAGGGGTGCACCAATCAAATGCTCATCTAAACAGCACAATTTTAATCTGCTGCCTAATGGAGTGAAAAAGAGTTGCTCAGCAGAATCTCTTGGGCTAGAGAAGTTCAGTATCTGAGCACCACTACTAAGAAGGATCTGCCCTGTGTATCCATTGGCCAGACCTCAAGTGGCAATAGGACCATGTGTAACTGAAGGGCAGAGTGGGTGGACAAGGGAAACAGCACTACTGTTAGACCCTAATGCCAATGCCTGCATCAGAGGGCATGGCCAGTGCCACCTTCCTCATGTGCCTGTTCCACCCTTTTAAATGGTTGCCACCGAGATTTTAAACTACAGATTGGCAGTGGGAGAGGAAGAAGTTCTTTTCTCACCTCCCTCGTGGCCGAACTTGCAGTTTAAAATGTATGCCAGTGGTAGCAATGGGAAATGGCAGAATGGGTGGTAGAGGCAGTGCTGGCCACACTTCCTGGTCCTGCCATCAGCATCTGGGGGTGTGGCCAGCATCAGGGGCATGACCAGCACCATATTGGCCTCCCCTCTGGTAATATGAGCACTCAAGCCAGTGCTGCATAGCAATAGCAATAGCACTTACATTTATATACCGCTCTATAGCCGGAGCTCTCTAAGCGGTGTACAATTATTTAGCATATTGCCCCCAACATTCTGGGTACTCATTTTACCGACCTCGGAAGGATGGAAGGCTGAGTCAACCTTGAGCCCCTGGTCAGGATCGAACTTGTAACCTTCTGGTTACAGGGCGGCAGTTTTACCACTGTGCCACCAGGGGCTCTGCATGTGGTTAAGTTTGATCTAAATCATGCAGTTTCCTATTATAGTGCTTGAGCTTTTGCTTGTGGTAGACAATTAGGATATCACTAGAATATCATAATCAAGCCAACTTCCACCACCACCAAAATAATAATAAAAATTATAATTACTCTGTTTAGAATAAAAGGAATTATTTATTGGTCAAGTTTCAAGAAACCATTTCTACTTGCCATGTAACTAATATGAAAATTGATTATCGTAGACATTTATTTCTGCAAAATTATTTTCATCAAAAGGTGGGCATAATATAATTACATTCTGTTGAACTTGTGGCTTAAACCCAACTCTATGGCTGCCACCCCTTTAGCACTCAGCTCAAGGGCCAGAGGGATCTCTGGGGCAGCAGTTGAACTCCCAGATGACATCAGAGGAGGAGGAGAGGTGATGGAGGTCCACAGCATGGACAAAGAAGTGGCACCCATACTGAGTGGCCAGCAGGCAGAGCAGGATGGGGGAACATGGGCAGAGCAGGATGTGGAAACATGGACTGTAGCATCTTATTATATCAGCCGGCCAACACCGGAGGACCCAGAGACCCAGCAATGGGCAGCGCAGGGGGTGGAAGTTCAAGAGGCAAAAGGAGGACAAGCAGGGACTGGGTGAAGGAAGACTGCAGGTGAAACAAGTGGTTCTAGTAAGAACTGACCTGCCTACTTTCCTTTCACTATCTCTATAACTGGACTAAATTTGGTTCTAATCAAGGTCCACAAGTTAGATTTCTTGCACCTCAAATGTTCACATGTCCGCCATCTTGGATTGGGGTCAACGACATCATTGTGTCCCTGTGTGTCACATTGAGGTGTCCCTGTGTGTAGTGCCCTTACACCTCAAAAGTTTATGCATCCACCATTTTGATGGATGACATCATCACAAACTACGCAGTTGAGGTGTCCCTGTGTGTCCCTGTAGCTGTAGTAAGTTTGGCTCAAATCAGTTAGGCAGTTCACAAGTTAGCCGACTTGCACCTCAAAATTTACATGTCCACCATCTTGAATTGGGATCGATGACATCATCACAAACTACGCAATTGAGGTGTCCCTATGTTTCCCTACAGCTGTAGCAAATTTGGTTCAATTTGGTTAAGTGGTTCACAAGTGAGCCAATCTGCGCCTCAAAAGTTTACGCATCCACCATCTTGAATCACGGTGGATGACATCAGCACAAATTATGCCATTTTGGCATCCCTATGTGTCCCTACAGCTGAAGCAAATTTGGTTGAATTCAGTTAGGCAGTTCATAAGTTAGCCCAGTTGTGCCTCAAAAATTCACATATCCACTATCTTGAATTGGGGTGGGTGACATCACCTCAAACTATGCAGTTGAGGTGTCCCTGTGTGTCCCTGTAGCTGTAGTAAGTTTGGTTCAAATCAGTTAGGCGGTTCACAAGTTAGCCCACTTACACCTCAAAAGTTTACGCATCTGCAATCTTGAATCAGGGTGGATGACATCATCACAAACTATGCCATTGAGGTTTCCCTGTGTGTTACTCACTGCAAATGTACCTAATTTGGTTCAAATCAGTTAGATAGTCCACAAGTTAGTCCACTTGTGCCTCAAACGTTCACATGTCTGCCACCTTGAATAAGGGTGGATGACATCATCACAAACTATGTTGTTGAAGTCCCTGTGTGTCCCTACAATTACAATTGTACCTGGTTTGGTTCATATTGGTCCAGGCATTGTGAAGCTCATGCAGGTGTGGGGAAGACACACACGGACACATGGTCACACAGAATGCTGGGTGATCTTATAAGGCTACTAGAAAGTAGGCTAAAAACGGGCAAAGAATTGGGGGAAAGCACAAATAAAAGCTGTCATGGGGTGGAAAGGTGGGGCAATGGCCATATGTTCGGCCTGTGCCTCTCTATTTAGACAGGGTGAGGGTGGGGATGAGAAGGACCAGATCTACTTCTCCATGTCAACTTCTTGAGGAGCTGGCATATCCTTCCTAAATCTGCCTGGAAGCAGTAATGGGCTGAATGAGGGAGAATAAACTGAAGCTGAATCCAGATAAGACGGAGGTACTTATTGTGCAGGGTCAGAACTCCAGGGATTATCTTCATCTCCCTGTTCTAGATGGGGTCACACCTCCCCAAAAGCAGGCATCCCCAAACTGCGGCCCTCCAGATGTTGCTGAACTACAAATCCCAGCATCTGTAGACACAATTTTTTTGTGGCTGGGTATGCTGGAAGTTGTAGTTCAACAACATCTGGAGGGCCGCAGTTTGGGGATGCCTGCCCAAAAGGAACAGGTTCACAGTCTGGGAGTACTTCTGGATCCACACCTCTCCTTGGTTTCTCAGGTTGAGGCTTCAGTTGATATGCCAGCTGCGCCCATTTCTCGAGATCAATGACCTCAAAACAGTGCTACATTTGTTGGTAACCTCCAGACTTGACTTTTGTAATACATTCTACGTGGGGCTGCCCTTGTATGTAGTCTGGAAACTTCAGTTGGTTCAGAATGTGGCAGCCAGGTTGGTCTCTGGGTCATCTCAGGAGTAATCTACATTACTCCTTTGCCGATGGAGCTTCACTGGCTGCCAACAGGTTTCTGGGCAAAATGCAAAGTGCTAGTTATAACTTATAAAGCCCTAAACAACTTAGGCCCTGGGTATTTAAGAGAGTGTCTTCTTCACTATGAGCCACACCACCAATTGAGGTCATCTGAAGAGGTCTGTCTCCAGTAACCGCCAACTCGTCTGGTGGAGACACAGAAACGGGCCTTCTCGGTTACTGCCCTGAGACTGTGGAATGCACTCCCTGTAGAGATATGATCCTCCCTATCTCTGGCAATTTTTAAAAAACATCTGAAAACCCATCTTTTCACCCAAGCTTTCCCAGCTTTTTAAAATTGCCTGTTTTAATTTAATGGTTGATTTTAAATTGTTGAATTGTTTTAACTTTTTATATGTGTTTTAATTTTTTTTAATGTTAACTGCCCAGAGACGAAAGTTTGGGTGGTATAGAAGATAGATAGGAGAGAGAGAGAGAGAGAGAGAGAGAGAGAGAGAGAGAGAGAGAGAGCGCTAACGTGGTGTAGTGGCTAGAGTGCTGGACTAGGACTGGGGAGACCCGAGTTCAAATCCCCATTCAGCCATGAAATTAGCTGGGTGACTCTGGGCCAGTCACTTCTCTCTCAGCCTAACCTACTTCACAGGGTTGTTGTGAGGAGAAACCGAAGTATGTAGTACACTGCTCTGGTCTCCTTGGAGGAAGAGCGAGATATAAAATGTAAAATAAAAAAATAGATAGAGGACCAGTTCCAGGGATAAGGCCCCAAGTGAGGGGCTAGACTGAAGGAGGGAGAGTTTGGCAGGAAGAGAATTTGAGTGAGTCTAACCCTCTCTCCTGCCTCTGAGGCCCAACCTACAAGGGAGAAAGGAGCAAGGTAGGACTCCTGGTGCTTGCCTGATCACCACACCATCATTTTAAATGATTTAACTTAATGGGAGAGTTAAGTTACTCTTAACTTAAAAGTTACATGTTACTTTTCTGTTGAAGTCAGCTTTCTTGTAGTCAGCCTTGAGTCAAGGAATACATAGCTCACTATCAACATCTTGAGGAGATTCTCACGATCTACTAAAAGTGGGCTAAGGGAGCCTAGCCCACTTTTAGTGGCTCGTGTGCTGCCACGGGAGCCGCGTGGCTCCCAGCAACAAACTCCACTAATTCCCCCTCCCATTAGCCGAGGTTAGCGGAGCGAGCACTCTGCTAACCATGGCTTTTGGATCATGTGTTGCCGTGGCACGGCACCACGCCGCAACAACTCATGAGTTGACCCCCGACCGGGAGGCTAAAAAGCAGCCTTCCAGCTTGGGAGTCTCTCCAGCATGCCCTGCGCGCTTGCCCAGGGCATGCTGGAAGTACCACGGGCTGTGCGGCCCTCAAACTCCCAAGCCCCTGCTGGCTCCGTGTCAGAGCCGGCAGTCGTGTAGGTGGCCGCAGTGGCCACCGAGGCAGGGCTTGCTGCTCATCTGCCCTCTCTCCCCGCAAACCCTCCGGAGCCTGGTCTCATTGATCGTGAGACCTGCCTCCTTGTCTTTTAAGGCTTTCTCTATATTTGCCCTGATAGGTCATAGATAGCACGGGCTACTATTCATTTATTTAATTATTTAATTAAAAGTCTCTAGGCAGTTTACAGCATAAATGTTAGTTGTTTCTGATAGTTGTTTTGTCATTTGTTAAACTAGTCTGTTTAATTCATTTCTTATGCTTGGTTCAAATTTATTTGCTTGCCACTGTCTTTCTACAGTAACTAGTATCTTGATTTAAAATATTTAAAAATAATGGCCTACAACCTAATAAGCAGGCACACTACAGAAGAAAAAAATGAGACAGGAAGGGAAGAGGAAAATATGTAATTGGATGCAAATACGTAAAAGTCTTAATTGTAAGAATAATTACATTTTCAAAATCCTGTTGCTGTAATTAATTCCTCTACGTACTGTTGCTTTGGCACATCCACTCTCACTGAAATACTGTTTCTTACTGCAATTTCATGAGTGATACCAGCCAATCAGGGATCACATTAGTAAACGGGATGATAACACAACACTACATAGCCAGTCAGATTTGGCTACATGACAATGTCACTGAGGACAAACAAAAATAAATTCAGAGTGAGGGCAAAACTGCCTGAGTAGGCAAATACTTTCAGTACAATCATGGAAAAATGCCAAAAGCACACTTTTTCATAGTGCTAAATGTTCACAAAACAGGGAGTATTTGCAGCTTCAGTGATGTTGTTGTTTCTTATACAGAAAGGAATAATATACAGTTAGTGGTTTCTTTTCCCACAGTACATATGCCATTGTCTGTGTGGTTTTGGGGAAAATTTTTTTTATTTCCCCTTATGAATTAAAATTGATGGCTACTGAAGAACATTACTATTGTACAAAAGAAATCTTACGTTTTATGCAGTACAGTCCTAACCATTCTTACTCAGAAGTGAGTCCCATTGTACTCAGTTGTCAAGTATGAACAGAATAGCAACGTATATCTGTGATTACAGAAATATATGCAAAGAGATTAAAGCAATAGTAAGCATATAGCTCAAACCCCATGAGCATTTGGATGAAGAGAGAACTTTCTACTTTTCTGAATTTTGATGTAAAGAACTGGAACAGAGTCCACTGATACACATTTGTTTGGTTATGGGAATCAAGGACCAAAAGTGCATCACACACTTTTTCCACCTGAAAACTGGGACAGCATTCCAAATGATTACATATGTTCTTGTACTACACAACTGGCATTGCTGTCTTAAGCATCATCGAGCAAGGAGATATCCAGTATATATGTTTGTGATAGGGAAAGTTGACCATGGTCATTGGCTACAAACAGAAACCTCATGCCCAAGAATTTTGGAGTTTTTCCGTTTTTCTTTTTGAACAGCAGTCCTTTCCTCTCTGCTATATCAAAAAATGCTTTTGAAAACACCCTTGGCTTAAAATATGGAATGAAGGGCTGCTTTTAAAGAAAGACAAAAGGCCTCCTGAGCACATGGAACTAATTGTGTGGTTCTTTGGAACTTGGCCTAGGCCACTGTTTGATTGCATTACATTTTAATGCTACTAGGGTTACCAGGTACAGATGGTGGAAAAAGTCATTATCGATCACCATAACAATGGAAATAGAGGATGCTTTTCACCAAAAACATCTCCACTTTGCATAAAATCTGTATGTGTTCATTGGTATAATATATGCATATTTTGATAAAAATTGGATACTTTGAGAATAAATACAGCTCACCACTGTGAAGCTGATGACCAGGTGAGCTGTACGCAGGCACGGATTAACGCAGAGGCAGAGGAGGCATCTGCCTTTGGCAGCAAAATTTGAGGAGTGTTGGCAGTAGCTCCGGGGAGTGGGGGCAAGGGGAATGTTCCCCCCTTTTACTTTGATTTTTTAAAAAGCTGTGGCAGTGGCAGTAGCTGTGGGGAGGGGAGGACGACCAGGCATGGGGAAAGTTCCCCTTGGTGGTGGGATGGGGTGCAGCGGTGGTGGTGGCTGGCTGCAGGGAGGGTGGGGGGTGAGGATGGGAGAATCACATTGTGCCCATTTTTTAACCTTGAAGTCTGCTGTGCGGGCAGCAGCAGTGAGCTCCTTCCTACTCCCTTCCTGCTGGGTGACTAAATGGCCGGCGGACTCTGCTATCTGCAGCCCATTTCCAGCTTTCATTCTACATGGAAGGAAAGCCGGAAACAGGCTACGGATAGCAGAGCCCAGCAGCCATTCATTGAACCATCAATGTGAACCGTTTCTCCAAAAAAGGGAGGGAGGGAGGCAGGAAAGGAGGGGGGAGAGGGGGGGAGAAAGGAAGGAAGGAAGGAAGGACGGAAGGAAGGAAGGAAGGAATTTCCCCTTAGGTTAACTTTAAACAAATCTGCAATTATTTCTTCTTGCCCTGTTAAAGGAAAATGGTATGTACTGTAAACCAAATGTGTCTTTGTTGGTAGAACAAACAGTAACGCACAGATTGCACTTAAGAGGCTTTAATCTTTATTAGGAAAAAAAGAGAGCTTCGTCTGTATGTCTACCATTTGCTTTCAGTATCCTGCCAATTTTTGCAGATGACTGATTCTCCTCTTGTCTAGTGCAGAGTTTGACACTGTGCACCATCGGTATGCAGCAGACGGGTCACAGTATGATCTAAGCTGGATCATGCAAACAGCACCAGTACCATTTTATTTCTTCTTTTATATGAGGAGAAGGCACCAAGAGACACAGAAGAGAGTAAGAGGAAAAGACAGAGGGAAAGAGAGAAGGGGGAAAAGACATATATGGTAAAAAGACATATATAGTAAAATGAAATAGACATGGGTTTCATGTTGCTGGGTCCCAAAACTGAGAATGCTCACTGATCATCTGCAACAGAATTAAGCTGAACTAACATCTTTGTTAGAAATGTAAATATTGTCGAACTGATGAACATGTGCCTGCTGCTCATCTTTCCCATAGGATTCTTACATTACATGTCCTCATTCATTTTCATGAATTAACATAACTCAGAGATTGCTTTGTGGGAGGAAATCATTTGATTCAGGATTTATTAGGAATCGGTTAATGCTACACTGCAAACAAAATCCTTGCTTTCCCTTCACAATTCATTTTTTTAGATGAGAGTATTTGATACTTATTTCTACAGTGGGTCTATATAGGTTCGTTTGAATATTAAGGAACAGAGATAGTACTCATTTAAATCAGTTCATTATTGATTTCTTTCTTATGGCTTTCCCCTTAAAACACCGGGGATTGTAGTTCTGTGAGAGTTTGAAGGCCATTTCACACATGAATCTGCACTAGGGATGTGCACAAAACCAGTTTGCCCGGTTTGGTTCGAATTCGAACCAGGTTCGAACCAGGAGGGGGTGGTTCGGTTTTGGTTTTGTTCGAACCTCCCCCTGGTTCGGTTTGAATTTGAACCAGTTCAAACTGGTTCAGACACCCCAAAATTGGTAGGATGGTAGCTGGCACCCAGGGGTACCTGCCACCCAAACCCCAAAGCAATCAGACACTCGTACGATTTTTTATGAATTTTTGAAAATTATTTCTATTTTTTCTCATAGGATATAATGGGACTCGAACCAGACCATTATTCCTTATTGTGGAGCACCCATGGCTGCCACCAACCATGCAAACCCTGAAGCAATCAGACACCCCTATGATTTTTTATGAATATTTGAAATATTTTAAATTATTTTTCTCATAGGGTATAATAGGATCTGAACCAGCCCATATCCCCTATTGTGGAGCACCTAGGGGCACAAAAGTGTGGTAGGTGGTAGACAACCAGGGGTGCCTACTATCCTCAAAGTTCCAAGGCAATCGGACACTCCTCTGATTATTGGTGAATTTTAAAATTATTTTGGAATTCCTCATAGAGAATAATGAGGATTGCAGCAAATGTATAGCTTCACGTCGGGAGAAAGGGGTGTCCTAGAGTGGAGTGTGGTGGGTGGTAGTTCCTAGGATGGACAAGGAAACTATCAGAATTATTTGAAAGGAATTGGGCAAAAGGCTGATTTTTAAGTGATTTTTTGAAGTTTACGCAACTTTAAGGTTTTTCTCCATAAAGAAGCATGGAGGTGTCAGCAAATGTATAGCTTCACGTCGGGGGGAAAGGGGTGTCCAAGAGCAGAGTGTTGTGGGTGGTAGTGCCCAAGTGGGGGGCAGGTAGCTATCAGAATTATTTGAAAGGAATTGGGCAAAGGGCTAATTTTTAAGTGATTTTTGAAGTTTATGTGTCTTTAAGGTTAGCTGATGAGAGTGGATTCATGGTTTGCCATTGAAAATCTTATATGCTACCAAAGAATCTACACTCAGAACACTTCCGAAACAACAAAACCGAGTACCCCATGGGTTAGCAACCCATGGAGGTGGTTGGCACCCTTGCTCTGGGCCATCCCAGCACCCCCCAAGTGCAGTTATGGGGCTGCTGAAACCTCCATTCTTCCCTATGGAGAAAACCCTTAAAGCCACTTGTGGGGTGCTGGGGTGGCCCAGAGTGAGTGGTGGTCTAGTGCAAAGAGGGTGCCAACCACCCCCATGGGTTGCTAACCCATGGGGTACTGGGTTTTGTTGTTTCTGAAGTGTTCTGAGTGTAGATTCATATATATAAGCATATAAGATTTTCAATGACAAACCATGAATCCACTCTTATCAGCTAACCTTAAAGACACATAAACTTCAAAAATCACTTAAAAATCAGCCCTTTGCCCAATTCCTTTCAAATAATTCTGATAGCTTCCTGGCCCCCCATGGGCACTACCACCCACCACACTGTGCTCTAGGCCACCCCTTTCCCCCCGACGTGAAGCTATACATTTGCTGACACCTCCATGCTTCTTTATGGAGAAAAACCTTAAAGATGCATAAACTTAAAAAATCACTTAAAAATCAGCCCTTTGCCCAGTTCCTTCCAAATAATTCTGATAGCTTCCTTGCCCACCCTAGGAACTACCACCCACCACACTCCACACTACGACACCCCTTTCTCCCTGACGTGAAGCTATACATTTGCTGCAATCCTAATTATTCCCTATGAGGAATTCAAAAATACTTTAACAATTCATCAATAATCAGAGGAGTGTCCAATTGCCTTGGGGTTTTGTGGGTGGTAGGCACCCCTGTCTTTATACCACCTACCCTGCTTTTTTGTCCCTAGGTAATCCACAATAGGGGATATGGACTGGTTCTGGTCCCATTATACTCTATGAGAAAAATAATTGAAAATATTTCAAATATTCATAAAAAATCGTAGTACTGTCTGATTGCTTCAGGGTTTGGGTGGTTGTTGGCACCCATGGGTGCTCCACAATAAGGTATAATGGCCTGGTTTGAGTCCCATTATACCCTATGAGAAAAAATAAAAATATTTTTCAAAAATTCATAAAATATCGTACGAGTGTCCAATTGCTTTGGGGTTTGGATGGCAGGTACACCTGGGTGCCAGCTACCATCCTACCAATTTTTGGATGTCCAAACTGGTTTAAACTGGTTCAAACCAGTTTGAATTGAACCACCCCCTGGTTTGGTTTGAATTCGAATCTGCAGCTCGAACCTGATGGCTGGTTCAGTTCGAATTCGAACCTTCGAACCACCCTGGTTCGAATTTGAACTGGTTCAAATTTGAACCGGTTCGCACATCCCTAATCTGAACCAGAGCTCATATGTACTGAAACCTCTGATTGACTGTAATAGCTGTCAGTTCTGACAGTTACTACCAGCACATGAAAGGTCCCTTTTCAACCCTACTACTACTATTACTACTACTACTACTACTACTACTACTACTACTACTACTATTACTCTGCTTACATCCCTACCACTGCCACTACCCAATTGCTCACCCTGTTTGGCTTCAGCTGGCTTCTTCAAGCAATACTAAGAAAGAACTTACTACTACTTCTGCAAGCTTCACTAGAAACATAATGCAATAAATGTGCCATGCAGAGTATTATGCTTCCTTTTACATATTTGGAAATGGTGTAATAACATGTAATTGTCCATTTTATCTATTCACAGATTTAATTGGAATAATGTGGCAATGGGCTTTTTAAAAAAATTCCTGGATACTCATTTTATTAAGACATCAAATAATCCAGTTTTTTCTCCTCACGCATCATAGTCTACTGAAGTAAACAAGAGGTCTATGTGTTGAAATGTGATAAATATTTTCCACTTTCTGGCCAGCCATTTCAATGAAGACATCAAATACTTCAGGCTTTCCTTGTGGGTCAATCTACAGAAAAAAATGAGCGTTTTGCATGTTGAAATATGACTAGACAAGGCCATGATCGATTCACTAGAGAATATAAAATATTGGCAATAATTCTTTCCCAGCTGGTTGCCATTTGTATATAAGGTTTGCAATGATGAAAAAAATGTCCATTGCCATCAAGATGTTCCAAGTCAGTCATTGTACTCAGTGTACTTGTACCTCCTGACACCATGAAGTAATAAACAGATTACTGTTGGGATCTCAGTCTGAGTTATTTAAATCTTGAGGTATGTATTGTTAGGGGACCAGGGAACAATTAAATATTAAGAGACTGTCAAACCAACTTGCTCTATACATATCAGAAAATTCCATATAGATTTAAGGTTGTGTTTTTGCATCTACATACAGTCTTAAAGGTAAGAAGATGTAAATAAACAATATGAAGGTATTTGCCAACATTTTCATTACACTAATATAGAGGAAGAAAATTTTACATTTTATAGGTGGATGCATGATTCTTCAATAGGCGTTTGTAACTGAATCTAAGTGACATTAATTATGTCCTAAACACTAAGTGGCATTAATTCTAAGTGCTAACACTCCCGTAAGGCTAAAATCCTTCTCTACATTTTGCAGAAATTGACAGATGATTAGAACCTTAGAACAGGATCCTAGGGAGAAGAATGCCTCCAGCACTATCCCCATGGTTCACTCAACAAACAGCAAACCAGCAAGCTCAGCTTGGTGGCCTGGGCAACCATTTTTCCTGCATGGAAAGTCTTCACACAATTGGAGAAAGTGAGGAACAGCTCCAGATGTTAAGCTCCGGCAGAGATCAGTCATAATATAAAGACTATTTCCAGTGCCCAACACAAGCTAAGTTTAAAGGCAGTTCACACAATCAAAATCAGAATAGAAGAAGTGTCCTACCCAGCTTTGGGAGCTGTGTATGCTCCTGATTTTTGATCATGTATAAGCAAACAACTAGGTGAAGCAGGCAGTGATCATGTATCAAAGAGGAGCTTGGATGGGATGGCTTTTTTCCTCAGCACCTTGTTAAAGTGCTGAGTACAAGAGCTGGGTAGGATGGTGCTGTCCTACCCAGCTCTTCTCTCACACACAGTCACTCCCCATTCTTCCAACCTAGTTGTTTGTTCACACATGACTGAAAATCAGGAGTGCGCACAGCACCCAAATTGGATAGCACTGGGTAGGACATGTGAACTGCATTACTGTGTAGGCCAGCCTGAAGGCTGCGGATTGGACTAGTAAAATGGGGAAACCAGAACTCCAACAGGGTCATAAAATGTAGATATATATCTGACTTCCTCAGATATAGAACATTTGCTATTCTTTAATGAACTATCATAACTAACAGTTTAAAATCTCTCTCTCTCTCTCTCTCTCTCTCTCACACACACACACACACACACACACACACCATCTGTCTTGTTTTTCTATATTTGCATCCCCCCTTCACTATGTCACAGCAACAGATTGGATAGAACTAGGCTTTATTTCCCCAGGTTTTTTAATTCCGGATATATGGTGTTGTATTTTCCTGCTGATTTTAGTATTTAACCTGCTTGCTGATTTTAATGTTGTTCCTTATTCCTGGTTTAACATGTTTACTGTCTTATTTTATTGTTTTAATGTTGATATATTTTATCATTAAAACTGTTTTTTCAAATAGATACAATATATGAATCAGGCAGGATATAAATATATTAAATAAATGAACACACTAGAATTCTATATTGGTGTTATATCAATGTAAGGGTTACAGCATCCATCAAAGAATCCTGGGAATTGTAATCAGGTTTTGCGCTGAGTATTTTGTGCTAGAGAGCATTATTGTGCCATCACAGAACTACAGTTTCAGGTGTGTCCTTAGCTTTAGGAATGACAATTAAACCAGGTCAAAACTATAATCTGGTTGTGCCCTTAGCTATAGACACACACTTTTGATTAAATATTACTTAAAGTTGTGTGTGTATGGTTTTGTTGTCATAGGCTATCAAAAGTGCAACATGAACCCAAGCTATGTAATCCGCTTTTTCTTCAATATTGTCCTCTGACCATTTGTTCTTATGTCATTCTCTCTGACTCATTGGCAAAATATGCTATCAAAACACAGAACTCCCACCCCTGTTCTCACTTTATTTATAAACAATGTCCTATGTTCTTAACCTTTAATAACACTGGCACATGACCAAGAACTTTGCATGTCATCTCGTCCGACGTCTGGCCTAGTCATATCACTCTGAAGAATAAATTGTTCTTCAAGGCTGGCTGAATATATTTTGGGTTCCTGTAACCCTTTTCAATACTATTGGACCTTGTTAGCATTCTGGAAGCCAAGGTCATCTCACTTTCAAATAGACAGGATAGAGAAGATTCTCCAGCAACACTGATGCACTGTGAAGCAAAGCTGGGAAGGCCATGAAAATAATCCTGATTCTTGAAGAACACTTTAATGCATTATCTTAAATGTTGATTTATTCATCTATTTGGTTATTTATTTATTTATCTGAAAAACATGTGTCTCACCCATACAATGGTTTGAGATGGCTTCCCAAAATAATTCAGAAATATGGGCACAATCTATCCCCTTCTTACTCACACTAGATATCTCTGTACACAAACTATTGGACATTTCCCCCCAGTTCTTGGCAGGAGGCAATTCACCTGGCCACGATCGATAATGGCTCTTATTTGGTGCCTTAGATGTAAATATCCAGTGTCCTTTCCAGGTCCCATACAAAACATGATTAGTCTACAAGTTTGAAAAATGCAGATTGGAAAATGTGGTGGAGAAGAAACTTTGGTGTTATGACATCCGCCTTCAGATTTGACTTGTATAGGCCTTTTTAAGGCCAAATAATCAATTTGCCAGCGCCTTTGGGATATTGTGCTTCAAAAGGAGAGTGCGCGAATTATACACTGCATGGTTGTAGGAAATTTTTATAAAGATATACATTCTCTTATTATTGGTCCAATTATGTTACACTATCCAGGCATGCCGGACAACTTTTATGTAAGTCACCTTCTTTCTGATTCTGATGCTGAGATTACCTATTGTGTGGCTAAATTCTGCGGAACAGCTTGCAATATTAGGAAACAAATGGTTAGTCCTTATATCATGAAACGTATATGTGTTATTGTGGTGGTGGGTTGGTATTTGGTATTATGCATTATTATTTACTATTTGAGTACTTTAAGTTGCACTGCCTGTAACTGTTGGTTGTTGCAATTGCTGGCTGGTCATGGACTGTGATTTTTGGGTGGATTTCCATCCCAGCTACATAAAGGTGTTTAAACAAGCAAACCACTGCACTCCCAGCAATGCTCTTGTTGTCAAACTCTTACCTGGACTCTGGCACAGGATATGCTAACTGGGCAAAGAGGCACCTTTTACCGTGGTGATTCTCTTTATTTAGCAGGGGGAGAGTAACTGGCCACATCCACCCCCAGCACAGTACTTCCAGTGACTGTTGCTGGTGTGTGTCTTATGTTTCTTTTTAGAATGTGAGCCCTTTGGGGACAGGGAGCCATCTTATTTGTTTTATTTCTCTTTGTAAACCGCCCTGAGCCATTTTTGGAAGGGCGGTATAGAAATCAAATTAATAATAATAATAATAATAATAATAATAATAATAATAATAATATCGACAAGTATGGCCCCTCACCACTTATGATATTTATGTTATTAATTAAAATATGACACAGAGTAGAAAACTACTCCAAAATGAATGGCCTATCTATGATGGGGTGGTTTCTATCCCCTTCCCATTATAAGTCAAGTGGGAGAAAAACCACTTCATAAATGAATGGGCTTTCTGTAGTGGGGTGGTTTCTATCTCATGCTCATTTTAAGCTCTTTGGAATGGGGGAGAACACATTGTTTCTCTTTTGAAATCTCAGCTTTGTTTCCCCAGATGATGATAATGCCTCAGAATTAGTCTGAGGCACTCCCGAATAAGGGCAGATGAAATCAGCCTCTCCCACAATGTCAATGTTTGGAACAAATAAAGCATTCAGAAGTATCTGACTTTGCAGAAGCAGCGATTCTATCTATCTATCTATCTATCTATCTATCTATCTATCTATCTATCTATCAAAACACTTCCGCAGAATAAAACCAATTCACAGAATAAAACAAATAAAAGAATTTCACAGAGCAAAACAAACAGTTTTAAATGATTTTTAATTAAAAGCCTGAGAAAACAGGTATATCTTAAGGATCTTTGAAAAGCAATCAGAGATGAAGAAGCTCTTATTCTGACAGAGACTGCATTCCAAAGCACCTGGGGCAGCCGCAGAGAAGGCCTGGCCTTGAGTCGCCACCAGACAAGTTGGTGGCAATCGTAACCAGACCTCCCCAGATTATCTTAATAGGTGGCAGGGTTCGTGACAAAGGAGGCGCTCTCTGAAGTACCCTGGACCTAAGCCATTCAGGGCTTTATAGGTAATAATTAGCACCTTGTATTTGCTTGGAATCATATTGGCAGCCAGTGCAATTCTTTAAGTCGGTGTTATATGGTCTCTTTGGGTTGTCTCAGAGACCAACCTGGCTGTCATATTCTGTACCAGTTTTAGTTTTTGGACTATGTGCAAAGGCAGCCCCATGTACAGTGCATTACAGTAGTCATGCCTGCAAGTTACCAGCATATTTATTACTGTTTTAAGGTTATTTATCTCCAGAACTGGGTATAGCTGACTTATCAGCCGAAGCCAATAAAAAGCACTCCTAGCAAGTGTCTCAACCTGAGAAACCAGAGCAAGTTCTGGATCCAGGAGCACTCCCAAGCTATGTACCTGATCTTTCAGGGGGCATGTAACTGCATCAAGAACAGGCAGATCTAAACCATCTCTCAGGTCTTGAACCCCCTTCATTGTATTTGGATTCAGTTTCAGGTTATTATTTTTCATCCAGCCCATTATTGGAAGTTGTGCCATTTCCTGTTAAATAGGAATATATGGGGAGAAATAGATTTGGGTGTCATTAGCATATTGATAACAGCCTGCACCAAATCTCCTGATTATCTCTCCCATTGCTTTCATGTAGATGTTAAAGAGCATTGGAGACAGCATAGAGCCTTGTGGAACACCATACAGTAACTCTCGCTTTGCATAGCAATGGTCTCCAAGTGACACCATTTGAAATCTACCAAGAAGACGGAATGGAACCACTGTCAAACAGTGCCACCCATTCCCACCTCCATCAGGCAACCCAGAGGGTTGATGGTATTGAAAGCCACTGAGAGATCCAAAAGGATCGGTAGAGTCACACTCCCTCTGTCAGTACCTAATTGGATATCATCCATCAGGCTGACCAAGGCAGTCTCAACCCCATAGCCCGCACAAAAGGCAGGTCTAGATAATCAGTTTCCTCCAGTTTCCTTCCTCAGTAGAGTCACACTTCCTCTGTCAGTACCTAATTGGATATCATCCATCAGGCTGTCCAAGGCCGTCTCAACCCCATAGCCCGCACAAAAGGCAGTTTGAAATGGGTCTAGATAATCAGTTTCCTCCAGGACTGTCTGGAGCTGAGAGGCACCCTCTCAATCACCTTGCCCAATGATGGGAGATTAGAGATGGGCCTATAGTTGCGTGAGTAGTCCAATGTAGGTTCCCTCCCCCACCCAAGTGTGGCCCAATGATAGCCTCCTTAAGACAAGGAGGTATCCTATGTTCCCTCAGAGAAACTGAAAAAATTATGTTTACCAGACCCTCTCCAACAATCTGATAGATAGATAAAATAAGCCAAGTTGGGCAAGGGTCAAGAGAGCAGGTGGAAGAACACACAGTGTGAAAAAGCTTGTCTATATCCTCAGGGTCACAAACTGAAAGTGATCCAACCTGACCACATAGAGTTGCCCTAACATACTTTACCCTAATTGTAGAACCCCATTCAGCCTAGATATGAGAGATTTTCTCAGCAAAAGTGTCACTAAAAGTGTCACATCAGGTAACTGATGGTTCCAAATTTGAATTTGGGGGAGGGGGCTTGTACGAGCCCTGTCACAGCCCTAGATGGTTCAGGTGAATGTGAACTTGCAGATGCAATGCGAGTAGGAAAGAATTGCTTCTTTTAGCCCACAGAACAAAACCAAAAGCATCAAAACAGTCACAACCATATCATGCCAGCTTCAGTAGAAGTACATCTCTGGTCTTTCCCCATTTATTCTACTGGGATACAGCCCAGAGTGTAAGAACACTGTTCCAGGTAGAGAGTACAAGAAGATGTAGAGGTGGGATGTGTGGCACTGAACAGCTTGCTGAACCCCACTCACCTCTCATTGAAGGTACCAAGATAATGGGTTACATGGCAAAAGGTGGATGACAACCAGTCTGTTACTCTCCAGCTGCACACTGCTGAAGTGGGGTCTGCATCCTCCACTGAGAGGCCAGACCAAGGTACGTTTAGTCCAGAAGCGGGAGGAAGTGAGTGAAGCAACTCCCTCCCTTGCAATCTGAGGGGTGGAGGTGGACTATTGTGAACCCTGCGGTGAACCACTTTAGGCAGTGAACAATAAAAATAGCAATAATTTAAAAAAATAAAAGGCAAACGCCTGGCGAAAAAGGTAGGTCTTAAGAAGGGCCCTAAAAGCCACTAAGGAGGGGGCTGAACAAATCGGGTGGGGGGGTGTTCCAAAGAAGAGGGGCAGCCACAGAGAAGGCCTTCTTACAGGTCCAGGCACCACACACTACATCAGGGCCCAGAACACTAAAGAGGGCCATCTGAGAAGACCTCACAGGATGAGATACAACTAGACAAGAGAGGTGATCCCAGAAGATATACAGGTGCTAAGCCCGTAAGGGTTTTGTAGGTGAGAAAGAGAACAGGCAACCAGTGCAGCAACCATAAAAGAGGTGTAACACTATCAAATCTATGGCCACCCATGAGGAGGTGGGCTGCTGCATTCTGGACTAATCGAAGCTTACAAATCATTTTCAAAGGCAACCCTAGGTAGAGCGCCTTACAGTAATCCAAGCATGAGTAACAAAGGCATCAGCTACTGTTGCCAGGACCTGCCAGTTGAGAAAAGGCCCTACCAGTGAACCAACTGAAGCTGGCCAAAGGCACCCCTGGCCATGGCCTCCACCCGCTGTTCAAGCAGGAGCCATGAGTTCAGAAGCACCCCCAGATCATGAACCATCTCTCTCAAGGGAAGTGCAACCCCATCAAGAGATAAACTCAAACACAGCAATTGGCCAAATCGCAAACTGAATGAGAGCAACTTGGTCTTGGGGGGCTTAAGCCTGAGCTTATGTTGTTATGTTCTTATATTTGAATCTACTGTCAGAGAATTGTGATGAGGAATAATATTTTTGCAGTAATATAGCTCGCAGAGGCTCTCCTGAGCAAGAGGTAGACTATGTAGGCACTATGACACACAAGAAGTCAGACATTATTATTATTATTTCTTGTTTACACAGTCAGACAGGTGTTATTGACTGGTTTGTTTTATCCAGACATCGAGTCTTTCCCAAGGACCTGGGATGCCAGAATTTTATTGTCAATGGTTATAGATATCATTGCAGAATATAGGCTGTTCCCAGTAAAGCTGCTTTTTTTAATTGGCTGATGGTGATTTCTGTGGCCCCTATGGTGTTGAGGTGCTCTTCAAGTTGTTTTGGAATTGCACCTAGGGCGCCAATTACCACTGGGATTATTTTGGTCTTCTTCTGCCACAGCCTTTCAATTTCAATTTGTAGATCTTTGTATTTGGTGATTTTTTCTATTTCTTTTTCTCCTATTCTGCTATCCCCTGGTATTGCTATGTCTATTATTTTGACTTGTTTTTCTTTCTTCTCGACTACAGTGATATCTGGTGTATTGTGTGGCAGATGTTTGTCTGTTTGTAGTCGGAAGTCCCATAATATTTTTACATCTTCATTTTCTTCAACTTTTTCAATTTGATGGTCCCACCAATTCTTGGCTACAGGTAGCTTGTATTTATTGCAGATGTTCCAGTGCTAGCTTGTCATGCCTTTGTTTGTAGTCAGTCTGTGTGATCTTCTTACAACAGCTGATCAGGTGGTCCACTGTTTCATCTGCTTCTTTACAAAGGCGGCACTTGCTGTTTGTGGTGGATTTTTTGACTTTTGCTCTTATTGCATTTGTTCTTAGTGCCTGTTCTTGTGCAGCCAGTATTAAGCCCTCTGTTTCTTTCTTCAAGTTGCCATTCTTAAGCCATTGCCAGGTCTTGGTGATGTCTGATTTTCCACTTATATTGTGTAAATATTGACCATGCAGGGGCTTATTTCTCCATTTTTCTGCTCGTTTCTTGACTTGTTCTTTCTTGTAGGCCTGTTTTGTTTCATTGGTGTTGAATAGTTTCTCGTTCTTGACCATTTGAAGTGCATCTTCTTCACTGTCCCTTATATATTCTTCAAGGCCTCTTTTCTCCTCCTCTACTGTTTGATGGACATGCAGCATTCCTCTTCCACCTGAGCTGCGAGGGAGGTATAGCCTATCTACATCACTGCGGGGGTGCAGAGCATGATTGATGGTCATGATTTTCCTGGTCTTACGATCTAGCGTCTCTAGCTCAGCCTGGGTCCAGTCTATTATTCCTGCAGTGTATCTAATAACAGGTATAGCCCAGGTGTTTATGGCTTGTATGATGTTCCCGCCATTGAGTTTGGACTTTAGGATTTTTCTAACTCTCCTGATGTATTCACTTCCCATTTTTCTTTTAACTTCAGTGTGTGCAATGTTATCAGCCTGGAGAATGCCCAAGTATTTGTAAGGTTCTTTCTCTTCCAGGTTCTTGATCTTGCTTCCATTGGGCAGTTCTATTCCTTCTGTTTTTGTTATTTTCCCTCTGTTCATTATTAATGCAGCACACTTGTCTAGTCCAAACTCCATTGCTATATTGCTACTGAATATACGGACAGTGTTTAGCAGTGATTCGATTTCTGACTGGGACTTTCCATACAACTTCAGATCGTCCATGTACAGCAGATGGTTGATTTTACTTGATGTTTTAGATGTTTGGTATCCGAGGCTTGTTTTGTTTAATATTTGTGAAAGTGGGGTCATGGCGATTACAAACAATAGAGGGGATAGTGAGTCCCCTTGGAAAATGCCTCTTCTAATGCTAACCTGTCCAAGTATCTTGCCATTGATTGTTAACTGTGTACTCCACATGCTCATTGCTTTTTTAATAAATATCTGAATGTTTTTGCTGACACCAGTTTCTACTACACATTTTAGTATCCATGTGTGAGGCAATGAATCGAAGGCTCTCTTGTAGTCGATCCATGCAACACTTAGATTGGTTTTTCTTCTCTTGTAGTTTTCTAAAATCATTTTGTCAATCAGCAGCTGGTCTTTTGTGCCTCTGGTGTTCGGGCAATTTCCTTTCTGTTCAACTGGAAGCTGTTTGTTAGTTAATAAGTGTTGCATCACTTCATCTGCTATTATTCCAGTTAATAATTTGAACATGGTTGGCAGGCAGGTTATCGGTCTATAATTACTTGGAACTGCACCTTTTGCTGGGTCTTTCATAATGAGATGAGTTTTCCCATTTGTTAGCCATTGTTCAATATCACCTCCTTGCAAAATGTGATTGAACTGTTTTGATAGTTGTTTATGAAGGCTTGTTAGGTGTTTAAGCCAAAAGCCATGCAGTTCATCGTCACCTGGCGCAGTCACATTTTTAATTTTCCTTGCTCTTTCACTGATTAATTCTCACGTTATTATTAGATCTTGCATTTGTTGGTTACATTTTTTGACCTCTTTCATCCAGCCTGCTTTTTTATTATAATCTATTGGATTGTCCCATAATTTCCCCCAGAATTGCACTGTTTCTTCTTTATTTGGTGTTTCTACGTTTCTTGCAATTTCTCCTTCTATGCTTTGGTAGAAATGTCTCTGATTTGACTGGAATTGGAGATTCTGCCTGTGTTGTGTAATTCTGGCTTCATATCTGCTAATCTTCTTTGACACTGCTGTTATTTGCTGCTTTATTATTTCCAGGACTTCTCTAATTTTCCTTGAATCTAGGTGGTATTTTTGGATCAGATACTGTTTGGTGTTTTCATTCTTCAGCTTCTTGTCTTTCATATCATTCAATTTACTAGCATCTGATCTAAGCCTGGAGATTTTATTTTCTAATCGAATCTACCATTTAGGTGATGTACTGCTTTCTTTTTTTACAGGTCCACTGATCTTATATCCGAGCTCTTGTGTTGTTATTGTTGCTGCACTGTACATTAGTTGGTTTGTTTCTTGCAAATTATTGGTTGTTATTTCTGCAAGTGCAGCATTGACATCTTTTAATGCCTGAGCAAGTTGTTTTTTGGCAACTGTTTTTAGAGCGGGAAGTCGAAACCTGGTGGTTGTTTGGTTCATGTGCTCAGTTATTTTTTGCTTTAGTTCTTGTTGCTTTTCTGTTAAATGGCATTTGGGTTTTTGAGGTGAAGGCAAAGGGGAGGTTGCCTGGTTTTGATTTTGAAACAGTTCAGCAATGGTGGGATCCTCTATTTCCAACACCTCCTCCATCTGCGCCTGAGCAACTGCTTCAGTTGTTGGTAATTCTTCTTCCATATCTTGAGCCTGTGTTGCTCTTTGCAGTTCTTCCAGCTCAACTCCTGTGAATACTTTATTTCTTATTATGAATCTTCTCTGGTCTGCTAGCCTTTGTTCTGTTCTTTCTGTATCTGGATGCTTCTCTTTCCAAATTTGGTACATTCTTTTAAAATAACCTCTTCTAGTTGGACTAGATTTGTAATAGCAGATCATTATTTCCTTGTTGGCATTTTTCGTATATTTTTTTCAGTTAATCGATGTTTCTTCCAGTAGCTTTGCTGTCTCCAGCCCTGGTTGCTCAACTGAAGATCCTGAGTCCTGTAGCCCCTTGCCACCAGATGTCCAGGGACTATAGCACCTGGCGCGGTCCTTGTTGACCCGGGCGACGACTGATCCGGTATAGATTTATTAAAGTTATGTCTCACCATATTGTTGATGGGAGAGGCACTCTTTGTCTGGCTCCTCTGGTGAGACCTGTCCAGTATGGTTGGACCTCTGGCATAGCTCTCACCTTCATCAGAGCACACAAGTCCCACAACCACATCAAGGTAGTGCCTCACTGGGGGGACATTATTATTATTATTATTATTATTGTTATTTACATTTTATATCCCGCTCTTCCTCCAAGGAACCCAGAGCGGTATACTACATACTTACGTTTCACAACCCTGTGAAGTAGATTAGGCTGAGAGAGAAGTGACTGGCCCAGAGTCACCCATCTATTATCATGGCTGAATGGGGAGATGAACTCAGGTCTCCCCGGTCCTAGTCCAGCACTCTAACCACTACAGCACGCTTGCTCTGGTACACTGGCTCATACCACCAGAGATGCAATCACATTCACAAAGGGAAGCACTGTCAACTGTGCTTGGCTTGGATGGACAGAACAGAAGATCTGAGTATTGTATGTGTCCAGGAAGTTTGTGCCTCGGACAGCTGACATGAAACCAAGCAAAAAATGTGATGATAGTGGACAATTGGCCTGTAGAATTGCACTTGACAAACTCCCAGATAATGGGAGCTGTTGAAGTATGGATCCTCATTAATATGGGGTTTGAAATGTTCGTTTTTCTTAGCTGAGAACTCACATTCCCAGTGAGTTGTGCAGTCACATAAGGAGCCGTGCTTGGGATGGGTGTGTGTGCCACCGCTGCACTCCCTTGAAGTGAAATGTTAAATTATTGTGGGATCTGTGGCCTGAAAAATTTGGGGAGCATCCAATGTAACCAATGGGACTACTTGGGAGTAGGAAGTTCTACTCTTGTGTAAAAATCATGACTGGATGAGGGTTTATTTCAATATGACTTAATCATACAACTGACTTAGAACAAACACATTTGAAGAACAGATATATCACTGCATTGGATGATATAACAGAAGCCATCTTCACAAGTAAGCCCACTTCAGCCTTAGATGGTCATACATCCACCATCTTGAATCAGGGTGGATGACACCATCACAAACTATGCCACTGTGGTGTCTCTATGTGTTATTCACTACAACTGTACCAAATTTGGTTCAAATGAGTTAGGCAATCCACAAGTTAGCCCAATTGTGCCTCAAACATTTATGTAACTACCATCTTGAACCAGGGTGGATGACATCATCACAAACTATGCCATTGAGGTGTCTCTATGTGTCCCTACAGCTGTAGCAAGTCTGGTTCAAATACGTCAGGTGGTTCACAAGTTAGCCCGCTTGTACCGCAAACATTTACGTGTCCGCCATCTTGAATTTAAATGGATGACATCATCACAAACTATACTGTTGATGTGTCCCTATGTGTCACTCACTACAACTGAACCAAATTTGATTCAAATCAGTTAGACAATACACAATTTAGCGCACTTGCACCTGAAACATTCACATGTCCACCATCTTGAATTGAGGTGGATGGCATCATCACATCCCTACAATTGTAGGGATACATAGGGAAATTAAGGTGTCCCTATGTATCCCTACAGCTGGATCCAATTTGGGAGGAGAGCTGGTCTTGTGGTAGCAAGCATGAATTGTCCCCTTTGCTAAGCAGGGTCTGCTCTAGTTACATTTGAATGGGAGACTATATGTGAGCACTCTAAGATGGGGCTGCTTTGGGAAGAGCATCTTGCATGCAGAAGGTTCCAAGTCCCCCCTACCTAGCATTTCCAAGACAGGTCTGAGAAAGATTGCTTCCTGCAACCTTGGAGAAGCTGCTGCCAGTCTGTGTCGACAATACTGAGCTAGATGGACCTATGGTCTGACTTGGTAGAAGGCAACTTCCTGTGTTCCTATGTTCCTATATGGTTCATATTGGTCCAGGCATTGTGAAGTTGATCAGAAGACACACACACACGGACACACACACTGCTGGGATCTCAAAAGCTTACTCTCCTTAAGGAAAGTAGGCTAAAAAGCATGGAGAAGGAAAATACTGAATTAAGAGCCTGTTTCCACTTCATTGGGAATATGGTATACCCTGATTTTATAATCCAAGGTAGACAAATGGGAGTCAGTTCAAGTGCCCCACGCTCCATTAAATGAGGATGCAGTGGAATTACTATTTTGGACAAAAGGGATAATGCTTCTAAAAATTTAACAATTTTAGGCATTTTAGAGATGGCATATGTGTCAGGTAACAAAGAGTATAAGATATGTTTATGCTGCTTTTAGGGCCATTGCTGGTTATTAGGCAATATGAACTTTGTTTCTAAGTCCCTGAAAGATAAGAAGTCTCGTGAATTCAGTAACTATGAGAATGAGAAAATGCTTTGTCAGTTCAAGTTTGCCATCGAAGAGGATGATTGTTGATTTTTAGTGCTGGATTAAGGCATATTGATGAGTTACAATGTGAATATTGCTAACTGGGCAAAGAGGCACCTTTTACCGTGGTGATTCTCTTTATTTAGCAGGGGGAGAGTAACTGGCCCTATCCACCCCCAGCACAGTACCTCCAGTGAGGCTGGAGGGACAGGGAGCCTTTGGGGACAGGGAGCCATCTTATTTATTTATTATCTCTCTGTGTAAACCACCCTGAGCCATTTTTGGAAGGGTGGTATAGAAATCGAATTATTATTATTATTATTAATAATAATAATAATAATAATAAGGGTCAAATTTTAGTTGATGAGCCAGTATATTTCATTTAACCCATGCTATTGCAATAGTCAAAGGGAGGCAACTTTCTTTGGAAGAAGAAGAAGAAGAAGAAATACTTATAGAACTTAAAAGTAGATTTTCTCACATAAGTGAATGCAAATAAATACATCTTGCCTCAGGTCCTTCAAAATGCCACCACCTACAGTGGGTATAGGAAAGAATCACCCCCTTTGATAGACCTTAAATTCTGGTTCCCTTACATCCTGAAATGAAAACACAAAGAAAATTCCCTTCACCAGCTGTACTTATCCAATGCAACCTATAACATCCAACTGAAAAACATCACAATTACAGTCCAGAAAAGGTTTCAGAAATAAAAAACAAGAATTACTGAGATTGAAAAAGGATCACCCCCCCCCCCCGATGTCAATATTTTGTTGAACAACCTTTTGCTTTAATAACAGCCTTGAGTCTGTTGGGATACTTCTCTATCAACCTTGCACATCTAGACGGAGCAATATTTGCCCACTCCTCCATACAGAACTGTTCAAGTTCGGTCACATTGGATCGTAGGTGTTGGTGGACTGCTATCTTCAAATCTCTCCACAGATTTTCTATGGGATTTAGGTCTGGGCTCTGACTGGGCCACATGAGGACGTTCACTTTTTTCTCCTTCAGCCACTGTGTGGTCAATTTTGCTGTGTGCTTCGGATCGTTGTCATGTTGAAAGGTGAATCTTCTGCCCATCCTCAACTGTCTGGCAGAGGGTAGCAGGTTTCCTTCCAGAATCTGATGGTATTTTGCCCCATCCATTTTTCCTTCTACCCTAACGAGAGCCCCAGTCCCTGAGGCAGAGAAACACCCCCACAACAGGATGCTGCCACCTCCATGCTTCACTGTAGGTATGGTGTGTTGTGGATGGTGAGCTGCGTTGGATTTACGCCAGGTGTACTGTTTGGTGTTGAGGCCAAATAGTTCAATCTTGGTCTCATCTGACCATAAGACCTTTTTCCATTTGGCATCAGAATCTTCAAGGTGCCTTCTGGCAAAGCTCAAACGAGCTTTAATGTGGCCTTTCTTGAGAAGTGGCTTTCTCCTTGCGACCCTCCCGAACAAGCCACATCTGTGGAGCGCTCGTGAAATTGTTGTCACATGCACAGAACAACCACTCTTTGCCATGAAGTCCTTTAACTCCTTCAGAGTGGCCATTGGCCTCTTGGTAACCTCTCTTACCAGTTTCCTCCTTGCTCTTCCATCCAGTTTGGAGGGCCGACCGGATCCAGGGAGGATAGCAGTCCACCAACACCGACCATCCAATGTGACCGAACTTGAACAGTTCTGTATGGAGGAGTGGGCAAATATTGTTCCATCTAGATGTGCAAGGTTGATAGAGAAGTATCCCAACAGACTCAAGGCTGTTATTAAAGCAAAAGGTGGTTCAACAAAATATTGACATGGGGGGGGGGTGATCCTTTTTCGATCTCAGTAATTCTTGTTTTTTATTTCTGACACCTTTTCTGGACTGTAATTGTGATGTTTTTCAGTTGGATGTTATAGGTTGCATTGGATAAGTACAGCTGGTGAAGGGAATTTTCTTTGTGTTTTCATTTCAGGATGTAAGGGAACCAGAATTTAAGGTCTATCAAAGGGGGTGATTCTTTCCTATACCCACTGTACATACTATTGAGATTAAAAAAGCGGAATGATCATCAGCAGTTGCATTTTAGAAAGTGAAAATTAGGGCTAGGATCCAGAGGTGCCCTTCCACTAGTGGAAAGCTTCTTCAGCTCTTCTGAAGAGTTGAAGAGCTTCTTCTGCTCTTAGCAGAAGCAGGGCTTTTTCTAAGGAAAATTCACACCTGCATAATGGTATACTTGTGCATGTATTATGCACCTCCACAACACACCCCTGTGCATTCTCCTTGCCTGTGGATATCTACTTTGTTGCACAGAGTCACATTCGATGACATTTAGAAGCCTACACAGAGTGGAAGAAAATCCAGCACTATTGCAGAATATTAATTGTTCACTGCAACTTTTGCAGTGCTGACTGCCGATCAGCGCTTATTTCCCTGTCTCTTTTCATGATGATCATGAAAAGCATGGGGGAAATAAGTGCTAGCTGGCAAGTGGCACTGCAAAACAGCATGTGAGGGTGGTGCTCCCAATTTGGATGGAGTTCCAAATCCTTCAAGGAGGGATGATGGACTACTTCAGAACCTGACGCAGGCATCTGGAGCCTACAAGAGAGCCTGTCCTTAAGTAAGGTGGGAGCTTGAAACAGTGGCTTAGTGATGTTGGCGGTGGCCTCAGTTCCAAACGTGGCCACCACCATCCTCCTGCCCTGACCGCATAGCCACTGCCTCTATGGCAGCTCCCCTCTCTCACCGTTGCCATCAACACCTCTACCTCTTCTCCTTCCCCTCACAGCTGTTACTGCCACCACTTTCATGGTGGTGACTCCAGCTCCAGCAGTGGTGGTTCCTAATCTTTCTTCAGCTGTTGGTGCTGTAAAAACATCACAGCTTGACACACCAGGCTGTGGTGTCTTTATAGCACCCATCACTGGGGAATGCTTAGAAGCTGCCACTGGGGCTCCTAAAACGTTAGGAGCTGTCACAATAGCAGTGGCAGCACCTAATGCTTTAGGAGTCACAGTGGCAGCTCTTAAGCTTTCCTCAGCCACTGTGTGCTATAAAACATCTGCATGACAACAGACACCGGGCCATGACATCTTTATAGGGCCAGCAGTTGAAGAAAGTGTAGGTGCCGCCACTGCAGCTCCTGGAGCATTTGGAGCTGCCATTGAGGTGGCAAACCAGTGAGCAGGGGAGGAGGGCGCTGGAGAGTTGGAGGTGGGGAGAGGTGGGTCAGAGTCAGGGGAGGGGCACTACCCAGGAGGCAACCCCTGGCGGTGAGCAGCTCATGTTCCTTGAACATGTCTGCTCAATTATACTTCTGCTACTGGCTTAAAAAGCTATGAAATAAACCATTACCTGGAAAACACCACCATCTAAATTTATCTTAATCAACTGCTTAATACATTTGAGAATCCACACACCAGGTAATCCTTGGGTGTTACTTTTTTTTGAGCATTTCCTTTTTTGAGCATTTGGCTCCAGATCTTTTTTCTTTTTCTTTTAAAGAACTTCTTCAGTAATTAGCTAAAGGTATGCCTCTACTTTGGTACACCTGATCCCTCTACTGTGAACTGAAGTGTCTCTTCGCATCAGGTCTTTTATGTGCCCCCCCCCACACACACCATTAACTGCAAATGGGGTGGAACACTTGCTAAAGCGACTAATGGTGTTAGAAGTACATACATAAGTCATGGACAAACTACATTCTGAGTAACAATTTTATAGAAAAACTATACTCTGTTTTGTGATAGGGGATCTGTTTTATTTATATGGTGGAGAGAGTCCGTGTGAACAAGATAGACAGTATGCATTTGGCTGCACTTTAATGACGAGAAAACCACAGCAATGAATGTTCTGTGAGAAACAAATAAGGAAGGGTGCAATAAAACTGATTCCCAGAGACATAAGACACCACATACCTTTGTTCTCCTTGAAAAATAAAGTCTCGGTTTGCAAACAAAGGCCGGAATGTACAGTAATTAAAGGGTCAGTTTTGAATTATCCAAAATAGAAACATTTATTTGAAGCAGACAGTAAGAAAAATCTTAATAAAACTGAGCCATGGTGTTATATGAACAGGTTCCGTTTCTTTTAATTTTGAGGGTTCTAACATGGAAATTTAGAGAATATAGGTCATAAGACTAGCACATGTCTGTGTCAGGAAATGGGATTTGTCTTTGGCCTGTACTCATCAACACATTCTTCAGCTTGAGAGAAATGTGAAAATAAAGTGGGGAAATAATTATTTGGTCAGTCATGCAGAAAAGGATGCATCTTCTATTTTGTGTTGCAAACTGTATGCAATGTCTATCAAACATAGATATGCATACTTACACATTTATTTTATGTGGCTTCACATACACCTAGAGCTGTTGCAATCCGTGACATGTTGCTGCCTGACAGTCAATAGAAACCCAGGTTTTAGTTTGAAGGCAAGTGAAGCAGTGCATCTTCTGCATGTCTGAGTCTTGCCAGTGCCTGGATGGAACATCACCAAGGGAACCCCATACAATGCCAGTCAAAAACATTTTACTGCCTGAGGTGGATCACCAAATGGAGCCCCCTACCTTCCTTCTCCTTTCCCTTTTTATCTTAAAACCATACTCCCCAATTTAGGGTTGCCATATTCAAGCTCTCAAAATCCCCAATTTGCATGCTATGCAAATTAGCCTGCAAACTTACATATTATTCATATTAGCTGATGCATACCCAAATGACCTGTATTTGTTCCGTAGACAATATCGTTCTCCAGTAGTTGGGGAGGATTTCTTTACTTGACCATTTTACCTGCGCAATAAACACCCAGACGTTATATCCCAACACTTTCTAATAAACAAGTTCAGTTTTTAACTTTGGTGGCGCAGCGGTAAAACTGCCGCCCTGTAACCAGAAGGTTACAAGTTCGATCCTGACCAGGGGCTCAAGGTTGACTCAGCCTTCCATCCTTCCGAGGTCGGTAAAATGAGTACCCAGAATGTTGGGGGCAATATGCTAAAATCATTGTAAACCGCTTAGAGAGCTCCAGCTATAGAGCGGTATATAAATGTAAGTGCTATTGCTATTGCTATTGCTCTGTTAAGCTGTGTTTAGTGCTGTTTTGAATTCCTCACCAACCAGAAACTACCACCTCTTCCATTTTCCAGTATCTGGATATGCTATTTATTGGTGAATAAATATGCGATTTATTGGTTTAAACATGCTAATTTAAATATGCTATTTATTGGTGAAGGTGAAGATACCAAATAAGATTGTTGAAGATACCAAATCAAAGCTCTTGCTGAGGAGCAATGCTGGGTGCATTTTCATCACCACTAAAATCTACAGTTGACCCTACAAAACTGATGGTAGAGATTAAGGCAGGCTTCCCCAAACTGCGGCCCTCCAGATGTTCCTGAACTACAACTCCCAGGATACCCAGCCACAATAAATTGTGGCTAGGGATGCTGGGAGCTGTAGTTCAGTAACATCTGGAGGGCCGCAGTTTGGGGAAGCCTGGATTAAGGCATTCATGCTTGAGCTGTATCATGGTTACCATTTACATCCTGAGATAAAAACTTAAAATGTAACTCCAAGATGACTTTTTTTTATTTAGAAAACTATTATAGGCTGGAAAAGACCAGGGGACAGGGAGAATGCAGGGTGGATTAAAGCAAAATTAAAAACCACACAAAACCAAAACAATATCTATAGAAAATAAAGACTATACTAAATTTGAGATATTAATAGCAGTAATAGAACAAAAAAAATACCCTGAGCATTTCAGTTAAGGCTGAAATCCTATATACACTTACTTGGGATAAAATCTGATTGAAACCAATGGTATTTACTTCTAAGTAGACATGCAAAGAATGGATTGCACTATGCTGTTCGTGCAGGTGCGGGTGAGGTGGTGAGCAGTTCCCTTCAGGAGCAGGTAAGCAGGTCTTTACCTGCTCCACTGCCACGCCACCACATTTCCGGGCATGGCACTTGCTCAAGCAAAAGGCTGCGCACAGCTGCAGCACTGTTCCTTGTAGGCATGTGCACCAGCCATGTGTGTGCCAACGCCACACACAACCTGCAGGGACCAGCGCTGCAGCTACCCACGGCCTTTGCTTGAGTGAGCGCTGTGCCTGGAAAAGTGGCAGGGCAGAAGCGGAGCAGGTAAGGACCCGTTTACCTGCTCCTTAAGGGAACCACTTCCCACCCTGCTGAACCAGTTCACCTGCGGGCACCTGACCCAGTTTGGTGCTTCCCAAAGGAGACACCAAACTGGCTCATGCACATGCCTACTATAAAGAAAAAAACAATAAACATTACACAGGTAGGCAGTGATTTGCATCAAAATCAAGTTATCCTCTCAACTGCCCTATAGAGATCCGCTTCTGACAAAAAACAAAGGCAACATTCCTCAGGAGGTTACTTTTTGTGTGAACCTCTCCCAGCCAGCCTCCTGTGTTTCTCTAGGTGTTTCTGCCTTTCTCTAAGTCAAGCAGTTGAACAGAATAGTGACCACATGTTTCGCTCCTTAACTATGCTTCTACAAGGGCTGGAGCTTAGCTTTTATAAAAATTAAAGCTGGTAATCTGGGCATGTTAATGGGCTAACCAGGTGCTGGGGAACATGCTTAAAATCTGGAAAAGTTCCATAATTTTCCGGTAAATACCTGTAAATCCAGGGGAAATGGCAACCTTACCACAATTCCTTCTTCTTTCTTTCTTTCAATCTCTTCCCCTTCCTTCATTTTCTATCAGGAAGGGAGAGGAATCGTGGCATGTTTCCATCTTGGGGCTTTTTAGCAAAAAGTAGCTGTGTAAAATTAAATATCAATATAAAAGAAATTATTTTTGCCATCCATCCTCCGCAGGCATTCCATGGGCAGCGGGTGCTGTGCTGATTTTGAGAACTATGTTCAGTAACATCAACATTTCTCACAGGGCTTCCGTACATCACTACTCAGCATGAATTAGGGCTACAGAGTCATCCTTTATAAAATTTACATTATGTGTGATATACTCTTAGTAAACACAGACGGGCGTGGAGGGGAGAAGGCATTAACAGAGTAAAACCAGAAAGCTCTTTTTGTCATACTTTTCAAAAACACATGTTGCCTCACCCCTCCCCGTGTTTGCCTCGTAAACAGTCCATGGCCTACATTTGAAAATTCCATTTTGCTGAACCCTACAGTTCTAAGATTGTTATATCCAAGGAAGCTAGGCACTCCTGCAACGTGCAGTCAATTATTGTCCACATAATAACCCTGTTTGAACATAAGCATTTCCTAGAAAGAAGCTATAAAAGAAGAAACTCCTTGGGAATTGCACAACAGATGTTTTCTTTTTGTGGCCACTGTGAAATTTTTAGAATTCTCTAAAACTGTTACTTTCATTTGGACTGATGTAATCATCTCATTTCTGAGAGATGGTTTGTATGTTACTCTTGTGTGTGTTTAACAGCTCGTGTGAGTGCATGTCCTGTGCTCTGTGGAAGGAAAGGACTTGTGGATCAATCCTCAGATCAGCTTCCATGAACAGGGTGAACTCCGAAGGCAGAGATATTATTTTCATAGTTCACAGAGGATCGTCTACAGTCGCAGTGCTGCTTGCAATGTGCCATGAATCTCTTCCTGTTAGGGCCAGGTCAGGGCTGTGGGCGGCCATAACCAAATCTAGAGTAACATTGTGTGTACTTAAATCCAGAGTTCCTGTGGTCAGTTACTGGAGCTGCAGCTGGGGTGTGAACTGGAGCCTGAAGTGCAGAAGGCAGAAAGTTCTATACCACTGACTGAGCTTCTAGTTATACCATGGCTGGGGAAACATTCAAATGTGACCTCTCCACTACCACCATCGGCAGTCAAGTGTACAGTCCAGAAATGATCTCACATTCTCTGCTATTGACAAATACGACAAATATGATGAATATTTATATACTGTTTTCCAACAAAAATTCCCAAAGCAGTGTACACACACACACACACACACACACACACACACACACACACACGCTCCCTGTCACCAAAGGGCTCATGCTCTAAAAAAGAAACATAAGATAGACACCAGCAACAGCCACCGGAGGGATGCTGTGCTGGGGATGGATAGGGCCAGTTGCTCTCCCCTGCTCAATACAGAGAATAAAGAGAATTAAAAGAGAACTTTTAAAAGGTGCCCCTTTGCTCAGTTAGCAGGGGTCTATTTAACAAGGGAAGAATTAACAAGGGAAGCCAAGCTGGCTTCCTCTTCAATCTATTTACGTAGATTAGCCCCTAATGATATGCTCATTAGTGATATGCTCAAGACCACCCACTGACTTCATGGTTGAGCAGACAGTTGAAATCTAGGTTCCCCTGGTTCAAATCCAATATTCAATCCACTGAACCACACTGGCTCAGACATTTTGTATATTTCCATTGTAGAAAGCAGTTCTACTGTTACATACTGCAGTACAATTCTGCAAATGCAAAGCCCAGATTTTCTTTTTCTATAACAGTAGTAGGTGGCCAGTCCAAAGTGTTATGTCTGTAAGGCAAATAACAATAAAGGCCGGATTGTATCTTTTGCATCCACATGGATTTGTGTATCAAAGAGATATTTGCTGTGTAGTCACCTAAATGTTTGCGGTGGATGTTGCACAAAAGTTTAACTTGGTTTCAGAAGCAGTGTTACGGGGTCCTGAGATTGAAACACTGGTACAACTCCCCTTTTGGGGCATTTTTGGGTTGGAATTTTGTTTTGGTTTTTTGCACCCCTACAGTCAGAGGTGTTTGGCATGGATTGATCAGTGTCTGAGAGAAAACAGTCCGGCAATGGAACACTGTTTAACACTGGCATCAGGAGTAGCCTAGGAAGCCAAACAGGGAAAAGAAGCATGGGAAATGCATATGTTTCCTTTGAGAGTCTGACAAAGGTTTCTCGACCCCCCTCAGTAAGGCTGACCACATTGTTATTTCCAAACAGTTCTGACGATTTCCCCAGACCCCATCTCCATTGCCTAGTCCTTCTTAGATATGTTCTCCACACTCCACGCATTCCTACAGATAGGTCCGCTTAACCTCGGCTGGCAATTGACTGGATGACTGCTATCAGGTTAAATGGCTTCCTCCCTGCCTGGCACCATTTCTGGCAGGAAGCTGGGGGGCGGGGGGGAGGAGAAGCCACACTGAGTGCAGTGGCTGCTCTAATGAGAGCAGCTACCATGCTCATGCCTTCCCCACAGCCTGCCCACCTTCCCCAGTGAGGCCATGTGCACGACCTCATTATATGTCCAGCACACTAGCACATCTGAAAGCCACTTTCTCTCCCAATTAATTTCATCAGCATTTTCAAGAAAGCATATCTATAAACAGGCTCAATTTCTCAGGTACAAAAACACTCCATGTTGAATGACAAAATGCATGCACAGCAACGCCAAGTGCAAATGGCACCTGTGCATTTATATGGCCAGGTGTTCCTGCAAGATGGAAGTGGGAGGCAAACTCCTTTCCAGTCACTAGTTCTGAGTTTCAAGGAAGGAAACCTGGTTATTTAAATGCACATACCTCATTCACAGTGGGAAACATGACCTATGTATTTTGTGGTTTTACCCCAGTCCTGACTTCTTAGTATTATTATATTAATAATATAACAAGTAAAATATGAATGTGCATCCTTAAATAGCTTATGTCTTAAACTGTATCCGTAAATTTCATCTTGGGCTTAGATTAAAAAGCCTGCTAAAAGGAAAAAAGGAAATCACATGAACATACTTCTAGCAGGGTTCAAATCTGGCCCAAGCAAGAGTCAAGAGGAGTATGTGGAAGGAACTCGGCAGTGGTTACAAGGCTTGGGAACTGCTTTTATGTTCTTCTTAGATTAGCTTTATTAGTAATAGATTTTGTGGGAGGGGGACAGTTGCATTGATTCCTGTTGGTACATAGATTGGACTTCTAACTGTATCGGCGGGGGCAGGGGTGGGGTGGAGATGGATTTCCTTTATATGACAGAGCTTTGGCTTTACAATACATTGCAAGCCTGAAAATTTATAACACATTTTGCACCAAGCTCACTTTACATCCCTTGTTCCTTACGAATATTTTAACTTGAAAAAAGCAATGGCTGGCTTCCCAATGATTGCTGCATGCCTGGAAAAACATTCTGCATGTGCAAGTGGGGATTTTTACCAGTCTCCCAGTTTCTGCTGAAGCCCACATATTTTCAGGGGACATAAAGATATATTTTCGGGAGGCAAAGAGGGCTGCAGGGCAAGGAAGATTGGAGAAAAAAATCCCCTCTCCCATTGCTGGGGGGGATATTTTTCAATGTGCAGAGTTAGTCCAGATGGCAGCCACTAGGGTTGTGCGGGGTTTTTTTTCTGTTTTGTTTTTGGCCCAAATCCAAAACACCCCCATTTTGTTCTTTGTTCGAAATCAGCCAATCCGAAACACCCCAATTTTGTTCTTTGTTCGAAATTGCAAAATCTGAATCCGAAATGTTTTGGATTTTAAAAAATGGCCCCGGGGGGAAACTAGTGGGTGGGGGTGGTAGTGCCCAATGGGTGGAAACTACCACCCAAATTTCAGAGGAATTGGGCAAAGGGCTGATTTTTGGTGAATTTTTGAAGTATAGGATTTTTCCCATAGGGAAGAATGGAGGTTTCAGCAAAAGTATAGCTTCATGTTGGGGGGAAAGGGGTGGCCCAGAGCAGAGTAGGGTGGGTGGTAGTGCCCAGTTGGGGCAAGGAAGCTGCCAGAATTATTTCAAAGGAATTGGGCAGAGGGCTCCTTTTTAAAGCTGTAGTGGAGTTTGTGCATCTGTAAAGTTCTTCCCTATAGGGAATGATGGACCTCCATAATCCCTGCCCCATAACTGCACTTTTGGGGCACCAGGGTGGCCCAGAGTGAGTGGTGGTGTAGAGCACATAGGGTGCCAACCACCCCCATGGGTTGCTAACCCATGGAGTACTGGGTTCTGTTGTTTCTGAGATGTTTTGAGTGTAGATTCAGATTCTCTGGTAGCATATGAGAGTGGATTCATGGTTTGTTGTTGAAAATCTCATATGCTACCAGAGAATCTGCACTCAGAACACCTCAGAAACAACAGAATCCAGCACCCCATGGGTTAGCAACCCATGGGGGTGGTTGGCACTCTATGTGCACTACACCACTACTCGCTCCCGGCCACCCCAGTGCCCCCCAGGTGGAGTTATGGGTCTGCTGAAACCTCCATTATTCCCTAGGAGGGAAAAATCTTAAAGAAGCGTAAACTTCAACAATTCCTAAGAAATCAGCCCTTTGCCCTATTCCTTTGGAATCTGAGTTGTGGCAGTCACCCCTTGGGGCACTGCCACCCAACCCACTGTTTTGCCCCTCAGGCCCCCTTTCTGCTCTGAATCTGCCCCAAAGACATGCAAATTTCAGACATTCTTTAAAAATCAGCACTTTTCCCAATTCCTTTGGAATCTGGGTGGCAGCAGGCAACCATTGGGGCACTACTACCTGACCCATTCTTCTGCCCCGAAAGCCCCCTTTCTGCCCCAAGTCCACCCCTAATATCATCAACATCACACATCAACAACAACAGCAGAGCTTTGCAAAGAGCCAGGCATATTTCCAGAGGTCATGCACATCTCCATCCCCCCCAGAAATGCAATTGACCTACACACAACAGTGTGAAACAACAACAATGCAGTGTGAACACTGCCCCACTGGCCAATGAGGGTAAATTTTACCCTTAAATTTGCTTAAAAGGAATAAGGAGTGAGTTGCCAGCAGATCTGCCCATGCTTTCGCTGGCCAATCTGCAGGCTGGAAGGGCTGGAAATTCAAACAGATGTCAAAACTCAAAATGGAGACTGAAGGAGAAAGACTTTTTGTGATTGCAAGATGGAGTTCCAAAACAGCCGAAACAACAAAACGTTTTGTATCCGAAACAGGGACGTTTTGTTTTGGCTACAAAATTTTCTGTCTTGAGCACTGGGTGTTTTGTTTTGGCTACAAAACAGCCGAAATGGCCTGTTTTGTGCACATAATGTTTTGTATCCAAAACAAAACACACATCCCTAGCAGCCACTGAATTCTGTTAGCAGGTGCAACATGCTTAAAAAAACAAAACAAAACAAAACTCTGAATGATTATAACATAATCACATTTTGTGTTTCATAACAGACTCTGTTGGCTAAGGAACAGATGTATAAGTAACGCTGACTGCATTCAAAAACCCAAGTAATCCCTTTTCAAAGTGTTTGCTTGTGAAATCACTCTCATTACTTAAAATAGAATTAAATGTACACTGCCTAGAGCTGCCTATACATATATAAATATAAATATAAATATAGGCTCTCCCCAACTGGTAAAAGCTGTGCTGTGGCAAATGTTTGCCTCCTTCCAAGCCATGAGACTCAACCCTATCTGCATAGTCCCCTTCTGGTTTTTCTGATTGTCACAGTAGAGAGTAATAGAATGTTGAGAACAGATTTTTGCATGTATAGATAATGGGCAATATCCAGACTAAGTTAGTCATGATCAAATCCTATTGAAATTAATGGGAGCTAAGTTAGCTCCTAGTTCCTAATTAGCTCCAAGTCTAAGTTAGTCATGAGTAACTTGTTTCATGGGTTTCAGTGGTGCTTAGTTATGGATAATTAGTCCGGATGTTGCCCAATGTATATCCACATTTCCAAAGGCAAGCCTAAAGACTAAAAAATTCTGGTCAACTGAAAACCAAAAATGTCTACTCCAGTCAAATGCACAGTGAAGTGGTCTGATATAAATTGTGTACTGTTTCTTTTTACTGTTTTGCAAGAATGTCTATTGCCCAACACTGGAAAAATAAAACTATGACCCTCAATACTTGGTACCGGCACGTGGCATATAGCTATATCGGAAAAACACTCATATTATTCGACTTTGACTGGGTCAGGTTAGTCCCAATGCTTTTTTTTTAACCACATGGTCTGATTTTATTTTGTTTACAAATCAGGAAAGCTTTGCCCATTCTCTGACTTTAGATTATATTAGTGTCTGGAAAGGTTATCAAATGAGGTTGTTTTGCAATCTAGTAGAAATTAGAGTTTATGTGATTTGTAGAAGGGGTTGCGTTAGTTATGCATGGTGCTGTTCTATTACAAACGATTGTTTGTTATGATTGTTCAATAAATTTAATTTTTTAAAAAAGAATGTTGTGCTGCTTAGCACATTATAAAATGCACTGGAGCATTACAGAGTTGTACATACATGAGACAACAGCAACAATGTTAGAGACATAAATAGCATGCCTCATGACCAGTACCTGCCTGTTGTAACATTCAGCACTCAAAGAACTGTTCTGATGAAAAACATTGAAGAAATACAAGAAAATACTCTGGAAAGTAACACATAATGGATACCCAGTAATATTCCTGTTTCAATCTCCTTCCTTGCATTCTATACTGTCATTGGCTCTGCAGGTAGCTTCAAAGGCTAGATACCTCTAACAAGTATACCCCAAACATGATCTTTGTAACTATCTTGTAAAGCAAATAATTCATGTTGGCTGATTAAATCTGGACCCTCATGCCTTCACTACAGATACTGACTTACAGTGCAGCACCCTGCCAATCCAAGTGCAGGGTGTGCACACTCATTCCATACCTCTCCAAATGCTGCTAACAAGCTCAAAGAGGCTTTGTCGCTACTAACTATTGCGTCATCGCTGTAGCAACAAGCCTCCCATTATTTCCAGTGGGAGGCTCATCGCTACAGCAGTGACACAATCATTAGTAGTGATGGAACCTCTGCGAGTCTCTTAACAGCATGGATGCAGTTTGAAGAGACATGGAATGAACATTTGTGCTCTATACTTGGATTGGTGTGGCACTGTATGTAAGCCACTGAGGATTGAAATTTTGCATTGTCGTTCTACAGTGCAGACCGGCTTGCTTCTTCTGTGAAAAGGCAACTATAAACATGTGTTTTAACTACTACATTTGCAACACATTTTTAATTTGAGTCTCATTGGCTGGATTTGCATGTAATGCATTCTCACGTAATGTTGAAGTCCAAATGCAGGACAACCCCTCAGAACTCTGATTCCAAGTGGACATCTGCCCAAGGTTCGGCTCTCCAAACTCCAATTTGTACCCTCGGGTTGAAGTGACTTTCGCCACCCCAACCCAAGGTTGAACACAGCTTGGATTTCATGCAAATTTGGAAATCCAGGCTGCGTTCCCTCAAACTGGAGTTGAGGGGAAAAGCTGATCCTTCTCTCTGGCTGTCATTGGCTATGTGGGCTGTCATTCATAAAAGAAGGAAGCCCACACAGCCAGTTCATCCTCCTTTCTGCAGTCTTTTTCACTGTAGGCTTCTTGCTCTCTGTTTCATCCAAATTTGGACAGCGGAGCGGGGTGGAGGGGTGAGGAGCAGAACTGCAGGTCCATTGGACCCACAGTTCTGTGTTATGTGCAAATGAGGCCAATAAGTGCCATTCATACCTTAGTGGTGCTTCCCTGTAACCAAACTTTGTATCCCAGAACAAAGTAGAAAAAAAGAAAAGAGTTCATAATGATTTGATATGCAGCTATCAGCCTATTTATAAATATCTTTCAAATAGTGTCCATAGGCTGGTTTACAGGAGACAGAAGAAGTCCAACAAATCTGATTAAGCTCATCTTAAGATGAAGTCTAGCAACAAATAGACTTGATAAATCAGATTTCTTGATCACATTTCCCATGCTCCATCTATCATCTTTATAGCTTAACCTGAAAGCAGTTACATGAAGTAGGCAGGTGCATGTTTTTTGGACCTTCGACCATCACTGTCTAAAATCCACTCAACTTAATCAAATGCACTTTCATTATATCAAATGATAGGCCCATGCACAGGCACAAAATATTGAATCCAATGCAATCCAATCTGATTTTAAAATATTTCAGGAAGCCAGCATAGCCTCCCCAACACCATCAGAATTGGATCGGAATTGACCTGATATTGTCCAGTATGCCTATCAGGGGGAAGCACCCTATCTCCCGAGATGAATTTTAAGGTCTGCAAGCCCAGAATTGGGGAGTGGGGGTGCAAGGGTAACCCCCCTCAAAGGACCATAGGGCCAGCAAGTTTTACCTTTCCCTCATCTGCTGATTTCAGGGGTGCAGTCCTTAAAATCCACAGTGGAGCTGGCTTGGAGAGGCTTTCTTTCCAAGCTGGCTCCTGGGGTGTTTTTAAGGTCTGCACCCCTGAAATCACAGGGTGGAGGCAAAGGTAATACCCCACAAAGTACTCACTTGGCCAGCACTCATTTGGCTTTTGCCCCACCCCAACCCCATTTTTTGGGAGAACAGTCCTTAAAAACCAGCCCAACATTGGCTTGGAAAGAAAGTCTCACCAAGCGACTGCGAGGCTGGTTTTGTTCTGACATTCCTAGCAGAAATAGAAGGATTTCTGGTAGGACAATGGAAATTTTAGCTGTAATTCCAACTATCGGGACTTCCTGCTGTCATATTGGAAATCCTTCTGCCTGATAGGGGGCATATTGGTCCTATATTCCTATATGACCACTACAACTGTACAGCCCTATTGATTGACACATCATGGTGCCATTTCTAATAGCTTGTTTTGTTTTGTTTTTCAGCCACCTGATCATGATGTATGAGTCTGGGTGTTGATATATATTCTATTAGGTCATAATTTGACAAACAAACTTGCAGTATTATAAACCTGAACACATCTTAAATGTCATACAGCTGTGGCATAGTGCCTTCTGATTATGCCAGATACGCTGTTGGAGAAGATTTGATTCATTGATACTATTGAATAGATTTCATGGCCAAGGACTAGAATCTTTTGTGTAATATTTACACATTCAAATAGAAAATGTGTTTAGACCTGTATCTTGCTATGACTTGACTTTGAGTGCTTTAGATTTGTTGGCATTTCTTGGTTGTTTCAGTTTTGGCAAGCTTCAGGTATGAAATCCCATAAGCTATCAGTTGTCAAATACTAAACATGACTGAAAGCCATATATTAAATTCTATCAAATACTAAATACCATGGCATGTCATCTATCACTGTCATATACTAAATGCCATAGCATGTCATCTATCAAATGTTGTCAAATATTATATAATAATAATAATAATAATAATAATAATAATAATAATAATTCAATTTCTATACCGTCCTTCCAAAAATGGCTCAGGGCGGTTTACAAAGAGAAATAACAAATAAGATGGCTCCCTGTCCCCAAAGGGCTCACATTCTAAAAAGAAACATAAGACACACACCAGCAACAGTCACTGGAAGTACTGTGCTAGGGGTGGATAGGGCCAGTTACTCTCCCCCTGCTAAATAAAGAGAATCACCACAGTAAAAGGTGCCTCTTTGCCCGGTTAGCAGGCATTAAATTTCATCATAAACTGAATATCATTACATGTCAAAATGAATTTCTGAAAAAATAAAAAGTGGTGGGCAGAATCCAGAACAAGTTAATAATTACAAGGTCCCACTGAAGTTAATGGTGAACTAGTTATTACTGACTTGGATCTTGTATTTCAGTAGTGTTCTGACAGGACTGGATCCTACCCGAACATATATTTAATTATTTAAATAATCAAATTATTATAGTAAATCTGAATATTCAGAGAATATCTGGTGAATATTCACTCAACACCAAAATTTGTCAATGAGATTTGAAGATCAAATGCATTTCAGTCTTGTTTTTGCTATATAAAACCATATGTCGCATCACCATCACCATCACCATCACCATCATGCATTGCATCATGTGTGCATATAATGAACTTACATTATTCATACATAACATGTGGAAATGTAGTGAAGGTTATACACTGCTTCTTCCCTTCTGCAAACACCACTGGTAACTGATTGAAACAGTGGAGCTATTCACATGCATAGGCAAAACTGGGCTAAGGAAGCCCAGCCCAGTTTTGCTGGTGTGTGTAAAATGCCGGGAACTGACAAACGCCAGGAGCTCACCCATTCAGGGAGCTTGCCGCTTAGCCCCAGTTTGGGGCATGAGAGCACCCTGAAACCGGGCTTAGCGCTTGTGTGTTGGTGCTGCATGGCTCAGTCCAGCATCTACATGTGACTAGCCTCCCAGCCAGTTCTGAGAGGATCCCTATAATACACCGTGCTCTAACATGGAACATTATAGGAATTCTAGGGGCTGGGAAGACACATCCCACCCCCACCCCCCACCCCCCACGCTGTTGGCAGTAGACAGCAATCATTCGGGTGGGCATGGGCAATCCCCCCACTCAGGAAGGATCATCCGCCGAGGAGGTAAGCATTTTAAGGCTTCCTCCCCTGCAGATTGGAGCCCTTTCTCACTGATCATGAGAAAGGGCTCAGTATCTAAAATAATTGAGGAACAGTAGTGCTTATACATCTGTAACTAAACAGCAAATCTCAAAATCAAACATATCACTTCCAAGACATGGGCTGTTCCTTGGTTGCAGCATTACATTTATATTTGGGGGGGAAATAATACAATTTGACCCTAAATAAAATCCTAAGGCTGCAATCCGCAGCCCACTTACCTGGAAGTGAGTCCCACTGAATAAAATTGAACTAACTTCTGGCAGGGGTGTGTGTGTGTGGGGGGGGGGGAGACCAAGTCCATTGGTAGAAGCACTTGCTTTGCATGTAGAAAGTCCCAGATGTAATCCTTAGCACCTACAATTTTAAAAAGGAACAGGTACCAGGCAAGACTTCTAAATGAACCAATGGTAAAACTCAGCGCAAAACTTATTTCTGAGTACACACAGCTGGTGTGTCAGAAGTCTCATATGCAGCACTCCCTACAGATCCATCATCTTTCTTTTTTTAAATCATCGCGCTGTAGGCATGTTTGCTTTAATCTATTAAATCTAGCCTATGTTCTTTAATCTACTTTAATCTAGCCTATGTTCCAAACAATTTAATCATTTTAATATCAAAACACTGTTTTGGTTCTGTTGAGTTTGATGTGCATTTCAGAGTGGTGCTATCAGATTCCTAAGAAAAGAGGTCATGTTGACATCTCCTCTGTAAATTGTATGCATGCCAGGAATATTATCCGAAGTGTTTTATTGTTCCAAGAGGTGTCTGGGCATATATTAAAGAGCTGCAACAAGTTGCAGCCTCTTGCTTAAGATAATGATTTGTAAAATAGTTTGAGAACCTAGAGAGTTTTTGTGGTCTGCAGAAATGCCATTTGACCTGCCAATCTATGATGAATGTTCCATTTTTCTCTATGAAGTGTACTTTATGAACACAGTCCAGTGACATGCAATTCAGCTTAGATTTATTTAACACCTATTAGAAAATTGTTTTTGATGCTGTAATGTTGGGTTACATCTCACATTTGAATATGTCACTTGTTGCCATGTTTGTTTTGGAAAACTGCAAAGATCTCCAAGAATATTTTCGAAAGAAAAAGGCAAGGTAAGTTTGCTTCCTTTCTCCATCCATATATGGAAAGAAACTTTTTTTTTTCTTTAAAAAAAAATTATAGATACTTGCTACAGAAATCTGATTGTCAGAAGTCCATGTGAGTAATGAAAGCATTCATGCTTGGGTGGCAGTTTCTAAGAAGACCAATCCATTTCTCTCCTCTGCCATGAAGTCATTCATTGTTTCACAGCACAGAAAAACACAATGTAGTAAGTAATCTATCTGAATGGAGAGTCCTGCAATTAGTTATATGCAGGAGATGAAGACAGACCAGCAAATTTATATTAGGATTTAATTCAACAGCTCACCATCTCTTAGATTGAGCTAGACTCAGTTGGGATTATGGCCTTTATCCATACAGAAATATTTGTCATAATACCCTCCACCATCTGAACTGCCACTGAGCCAGATTACATTCATGTATCATTAAACCATCCTTAGAGAAGCACAACAAATTGGTTCAGGGGAACAGTTTGGTAGGCAAGTGCTGACACATTTTCCAGATTTTTTTTTTTTTAAATGCATTGGTTCTTTTAAAATGAGGCTGAACTTCATAGCAATGTAGAAAATGTGTTTCCACTTCTATATGTCATGATAATGTTACATGGGGAAATTGTACTAAAGAAAATGAACAATGACTGTTAAAGATATGCAGACAAGGGCTCCCGCCTGTGATGTTTTTGGTTAATCCATTCCTTGATCCAGGCCAGCTTTTAAACAGGCGCGGCTCGTGAACGCACCTCAGGGGGCGGGGCAGCGGGTGGCTTCTTTAAGGTAAATGGAGCTGATGCTCCGTGCCACCCAGCAGCCTCCGTGGCAGGGAATTTGCCTCCGCCACTCACCTGGCTCCTGCGAAGGCAAGCCCCCGCCAGCGGCCAGGTGAGTGGCGGAGGTGATTCCCCACTGCGGGGGCTGCTGGACGGCACGGCGCACTGGCTCCGTTTACCTTAAAGAAGCTGCCCGCTGCCGCCCCGGAGGAGAGTTCACGAGTCGCGCCTGCTTTTAAATGGGGCTTTAGTTACTTGTATGCCAGTCCTGGAGTAGAGGTGCAGCTAAAAAAGTGACCAGCAGCAAGATCACTCAAAAGCAGACTGCACTTGCATCTCTGAACATATCCATTTCATTAAACTATTAATATTTCTGATTCCTTGACCTTGCATATCACAACTCTTTCCCTTGGATTCTATGCTGCCCATTCTTCTTTGCTGCCCTGACATCCTCCCTAAACACCTACATAGTGCTGCCTCTTTCTCTTTGAAACCCTGCATCAAAACCCACCTTTCCATGAAGTGTCAGACTTAACCTTTTAGTTTCCTCCCCAGTTGGAATATAATATAGTCCTCCTCTACAGCCATTGTCATCAGGCTGCAGCAGAGGATGAGGCAAGCAGCAAGGCCCCTCCATCGGCCTGATGGGGACCATCTGTCATCTGGCCTATCCCCTGTGACCACTCTCCCCTTTTGTTTGATTTTTTATAAAGATTGTGAGCCCTCTTGAGACAGAATTATTATTTCTAAAGCATGCTGTAAACTGCTCTGAGCCTTTCAGGAAGAGTGAGATATAAATGTAACAAACAAATAAAATGTAACAAACAAATAAAACTTATGCCTTGCTACTCTGGCTTTTCTTCTCTTCCCTCTTCTGACTTAGGTTTGGATTTTGATCACTGATATAACATCCTCCAAGTCAATAGTCATCAACTTGTCAAGAACTGAACAGACATACATTGGAACTGCCGCATGGAACCCACTTCTAAAAACCATACAACCATGGATGGAACCTAGTGTTAAAGGTGTGAAATCATACACACACAGAGAAACAATTTAAGGTATGCAGCCTTATACCTGTTCCATGTGCTTAAAAGTCTCCTGTGACCAAGCAATGTATCTGTGCATCTTCTATTTTCTCTCACTTAAGGGAAGCCTCTGGCCTCTTGAATGAGCCTCAGTTTGGGGGGAAGGATGTAGGAGTGGAGACAGTTTGCAGGCACCTCTAGCTGCCATCTCATTGAGAAATCTGTCTCTGACTCTTTCCTGGATGCTCATGCCAGGAATATAAGAGCTAGCCTGCTCTCTGCTACCTTTCCCCATCTCATCATCAGTCAGCTATTTAAATACCATCTTGGCCATCCTTTTTCTGACTCTGCTTCCCTGACCACACGGGCAAGATTGGACCTGATCATCAACTGGCAGTCAACAATATCCATATATGATACCAGGCCAACACAGATCATCCTTACACAATTCAGGCTCCAGTTGTGTCACGAGCACAAAGAACTGAAAATGTATAACTCAGCTGGTTGAGGGCAACTGCAGTTTACACATTAAGTCACATGTGTACACATACAAACACAGTATGATCAAGGAATCAAAAATAAAGGCCAAAAATATGTACCCATTTCACAGATGGGAGATACTGGGGCCAAGAGTTTCTCGTCCAAAAGAGAGTTTTTAAAAATGCATGAAAGAGAACACAAAACCCATGCAAAGCATAAAACTCAAGGAACTACTGTACAAGTGTGAGCTATCTGCTCTGGGCAAATGCAGGCATGCTGAAGTAGGATCCAGATTATTGGTCCCAGTCTGGATTGGGAACCCACATAGCTGCTAATTACATTTTTAAAGTAACAAACACACAAGCCCCAATTACACACTTAGCTTGGCCGTCAGTGGATTAGTCTGAGGTTTTGCCTGTTTGGGGGAGGTCATTCACTCATGCAAGTCATCACTTGATACTGCAAGTGATGAACATGCATGCATTCATGAGTGAATTGGCCCTCTCTTGTTAAGAGATGTGTGAAACTAGCAATAGCAATAGCAATAGCACTTACATTTATATACCGCTCTATAGCTGGAAGCTCTCTAAGCGGTTTACAATGATTTAGCATATTGCCCCCCAACATTCTGGGTACTCATTTTACCAACCTCGGAAGGATGGAAGGCTGAGTCAGCCTTGAGCCCCTGGTCAGGATCGAACTTGCAACCTTCTGGTTACAGGGCAGCAGTTTTACCACTGCGCCACCAGGGGCTCTTAGGAAGTCATTCATCAACATTTTTCATTTCAAATCAGACCAGCAGAAATGATCACCACCTCTAGCTACTATAATAATAGCTAGAAATCTGTGTTTGGATTCTTAAGTGCCTAATGCTCATGCAGTTCTTGAAGCAACAATATATGGTTGTGCACATGACATTGCCGGGGAAGGTGGATGGGCTGCAGGGGAGGCAGGAACTCGCCCCCACGCACCTCGCCTCCGTTGCACCATGCACCTACATGAGTAGTGGTGCAGCAGAGGGAGACGTTGGGAGTGGGAAGACTTCCCCCCTCATGCATCCCAAGGTGCCCTGGGGCAAGAAAGCGGCAGCTGCTCTAGTTAAAACAGCCGCCACGCTCAGCACGGCCACTCCTTCCTCCCGGCTCACAACCAGAAATGGCGGTGAGCTGGGGGGGAGCTGTTTAACCTGGTGGCAATTGCCCAGACAATCACCAGCTGAGGTTAAGTGAACCACAGGTTTGCTTAACCTTGGCTAAATGCTGGGTTTGAAAGTGGGGCTTGGCACGGATCCAGCGCCAGGAGTAACCTCATTCTCAGTGCTTCACAAGCACAGTCTAACCCAGGCTGGGCCGCCCTAGTCTGGGTTTGGCTGCGCGTGTGAACACCCTTCATATGTTTTCTTCAAGCACTACAAAAAGTTGGGCAACTGCTGTCTAAGCATTTATTAAGTACAGATAGCCCATAAATTCTTTGCTTTATTGTACATTTCTAAAAGCAGCTGACTTTTATTCCATAGATCCTGGAGAGTTACATTTTGGTCAGATGTCATAAATGTGTAAATCTCATAGGCCATGGAAAGCTGTTTGGCCATAACAGCTAGTCTTGTTCTAGTTGAACTGAATGTTATTATATTGCACTTGTACGAACTGCTTGGCACATGGCCTTCATTTGGTATAGTTGCAGATTTGTTCCCTACGTGTTGAGACATTGCTACAATCCTATTGAGAGGGTTATTGTCAGTTCATTCTGGGTCTAGTGTAGAATTTCCAAATTCATACCTTTTCTTCGTACAGATAACTTGGAGCAATGGCTTTCAACTGTGTTCTGCAGAATCCCGGAGTTCCTCAAAAGCTTATTGGGATTCTTCAGTGAGAAAATCAGTAATAGGTAGAGGATGTTCACCTCTACCTATCATTCCCTAAAATGTGCTGCCACAATGGAGTGCTGCATATTTCTTAGGATGTATTGTCAGTTCATAAGGAATGACACTGATGTCCAATTAACTTGGCTAATGCTTTCTGTGAATTGACTGTAGTGTACACCTGTGAACAGGCCCAGAATCCTTTGCAGTGCAGTGTTCCATGTTAATTGAGCTTTTGCTGAAACTGTGAAAGTAGTAAGTTTGGAAACCACAGACTGGTTCTGAATCTGAAAAGGGAGTGACTCTCAGGCTCCCACATATCCATAGGTACCTTGCCATCTGTTCTTCCTATCCTATTTCCTTTCTCACTCCCTCTGCCCAGGTAGAAAGTAATGTTTATCTTGTTGGAGTAACATACTTTCCTAGGAGCAGGCAGCATTTCACACACTTTGCAATATGACAGCTTAAAACTTGCTTTTTGGTATAAAGAATCCAGATCCTAAATCTTAATCGGTGTTTGGAGTCAGTGAAAGGCTGGATGAAGGCAAACAAGCTAAAATTAAATCTGGACTAAACAGAGGTGCTTCTGGTCAGGAGGCCCACCAATCTGGGACTCAGTTTCCCCCCAGCTCTGGTTGGGATTGCATTGCCCTTGAAAGAGCAGGCTCGCAGCTTAGAAGGGCTCCTGGATGAGCGGACCGCAACACGGACCTCTGGAGGCCAGGACGATGTGTCACCAGATATCCCACAATGTACTGTGTGACATGTGCTATGCATTGGGGGAAAACCCCAGGAGACAGGCACCCTAGGCACCCATCTCTGTGTCCACTGGGGCTGAACATAGTCCCAGCGAACACATGATACTGGAGCCTGGGTTAAGAGCTCACTCAAGCACTTAACCCCAGCTAAGAGCTGGGTTTAAATTGAGGCTAGGAGGCATGGCCCTGCTGGTATTGGGCCTAACCGAGGCTTTAAATTATTACTATTTTAATTAATAAAATATTTTATTTTAATTAATAATACAAATAATAATAAAGTGGTATATAAATATTTGTTGTTGTAGCAGCAGTAGTAGTAGTAGAGGAAGAAGATGTGGCAGTAGCAGTAGCAGTAGCAGTAGATTAGGGCAGCTTCAAACAAAACATGGAACCTCTGTGGATGTCACTTCCATGCATGCTCCCCCTTTGCATCTCTACATGACCATCTACTTTCTTTCTAGGACAGGAAAAGCCAAAGTGCGTCATGGTGTCCAAACTAGCCAGGCTCAGCATCTTTTAATCTACTGACTTCAATAGGCAGATCTGAAACTCACTTCAACCCCTGAGCCTGTTTTGTTTTGTTTTGCAATGCATCTTAAATATATGGGCAGCATTGGGCAGGGAATCTAGAGCACACAGGATGCTCCAAGCAAGCCATTGCTGCCTTGTTAATTTCCGTGACAGGGAACTGTCAATGCACATGCATGCAGAATGCATTCCTCAATAGGGTTAATCTGAAAGTGCTCAGTGGCTGACATCCAGACTAATGCTGCACCAACACATCAGCATTGTTTGTCATGCAGCAGAGGAGGGATGATTTTCAACGAGCTTCCCTTCTCTCTGCAGCCACTTGTGGCTTTCTAAAAGTCCCCGAGAGTCATGTAGCTCTCAAGGACAGAATTTCAGCAGGCACAAAAGACTGCAGAGGGAAAGGAAGATTGTCAAAAACCACCCCTCCTGTGTTTCATGGCAGAAAATGCTGCTACATTTGCAGTGTTCATCTGAATGCCAGCCACTGTATTTTTTTTAACATTTTGGTTGTGTCAAAAAGTGCCCTCTTCTTGGGCAACCTTTTGACAATGCCTAAAAAATTATTCAGCATTCATTAACATTGCCCTCTTCGGTTCTTTCTCTCCGTTGGTTTCGTTTGTGCTCAGTGACATTGTACGTAGCCAAATATGACTTTATGTGTGCCTTGGAACATCACCCTGTTCAGTATGTGATCCTGAATTGGCTGAGATCACCCATACGAGTGAACCAGGAACCATGGCCTTTACTCTCAATGGATTGTGTTTACCTTTTCTAATATAATCACATGATCAAATCTGATTGGCTGTGTTGCACTGTGTGACATCACATTGTTCTCTACACGATCTCTAGCTGGCTCAGATAATTTATTTGATTAATCTAGGAAGAGCAAAGTCATAACTAATAAGGGGAAAAAATCACAACAAACAGCAGCAAAAGGGGGAAACCACTGGAGAAGCCAGACTGCGAGCGGTCTGTGCCCGGCCGCCACGGTGGCCCCACTCACCCTGCCTCCCGTGTCTGACATCAGACGTCAGTTCAGTTCAGTTCAGTTCAGTTCAAATGTGGGGGCTATCCATGCCCCCGCGTCAGACATCAGACACGGGGGGCATGGTCTGGCTCCCAAATGGGGCCCCGTGGCCCATTCGGGAGTTAGAGCCAAGCCGGCGCTACATTTGCAGCGCAGCCAGGAGCGGCTGGCTCTTCCCTACCTTAAAGGCAGGGGAGAGCTGCTTCTGACTGCACTGCAAACACAGCGTTGGCTGTCCAACTCCCGAACGGGGCCTCACAGACCCATTTGGGGGCTAGATTGGGGCCAGTGCTGCAAACACAGCGCTGGCCATTTGACTCCCGAACAGGGCTCTGTGGCCCTGCTCAGGAGCTAAACCAGCACCTCCCGCATCTGATGTCAGATGCAGGGGGGTTTCGGGTTCATGAGGCGCGGCCCCTGAGGGGCAGTGGCCCGGGTTCTTTGAACCTGTTCACCCAATGGTGACTCCGCCTCTAGCAGAAACAATGGCAGCAAACTGCATTAGGGAAAGAAGTATACTTTTACAACTAAAGGAGTTTTCAGGGAACCATTATTCCTCCTAAAATCATTATTATGGGCCTAAAGATTAAAACAGGACAAAATGGGAGGCTATTCAGTACTTTTCAGCACAAAGATAATGAAGCAGTATAGATATTGGATCTCCTAAAAAACATACTGGAGAGCCATTGTATTGGATAGACAGTGAAAACTGTGCAACTCTTTCTCTAATAAATATTTACAGTGGATCTAAAGAACCAATAAGCAAGTTGCATGAATCCAAAGGTCTTTTAGACTTGTGTTTTCCTGAACAGCAGTCTCCTCCCCATGCTGCTTTGCAAACTGCTTTTGAAACAGGGAGGCATTTTGAAAGCAGTTTGCTCCATGTGAGGCAGGAGGGTGTCATCAGCTGTGGGGAAAGTTAACATTTACACTGGGCTAGCACAAGCTGTTTGAATGAGCCTAGGCAGTACTTTGGATCTTGGCCTCTGCTTTCCCCCCAACTCCCTTGCATTTTGCCAACTTGTCATAGTGAATAAATAGAATGATTTGTTTGGAAAGAGTGAATGGTATTTGGCACATGGCATCTAAACAGTGCCACATGGTGTACATGAAAGAGAACGGAAAATAGCTTTCAAATAAATTTAATATTCACTAATGATAGATTGTAGTTACAATGCTGGCAGACACTAAAATATGAAAAACTGTTTCACTTGGAAATAAGCTTTCTAGGAGGCCTAAAACACTGAGTTCATGCTCTCTGACCATTGTGGCCCACTGTACAGAAATGTATTCCAAAGTGTTGTAACATTTTAGCCTATATTAAAGCTTATGTCCATTTTTAATGGCCTCAATGACTGGTACATTTTTGGGGGGAAAGCAACCTAAAAATAATCATTTTTAATGCATTGGCACCTGTAATGTATAAAGCTGACTTTTTTGGTTTTGCATATTACATTTGTATTTTACATTTGTATTCTACATTTGTTTGCAAAGTGTCTTTGTGAGTTGTTTCAAAATGATCCCCCCCCCCCACAACCTTGCTTGGCTATGTCTGGCTCTCCAAAGTTTAGGTCTCAAGAACATTACTGATCAACTATATATTAGGAAAGCTGTTTTGTCTGTTATACCCGTGTCACTTTCTCAGAATGAATTTCAGACACTTTGTTGGCCCAGGAGCAAACTTAATTATTCCAGCTGTGTGTTTTCCTTCCAATGTATTTCATTGGCTGCCCCAATGCCCTGTGAAATTTCTACTTGGGTCTTCCAATCTGCATTCTGTGCTAATGCTTCCCTGGCTTGAGTTAATGTTCCTCTGTTCCTTTCATTCCATATTTTAACATTCTGCAGTATTGACAAAATGTTCAAATGACTGCTTGTCTGTCATGTTGCTATTCTACCTAATCATAGAGGTAAAACAATCCTAGAGACAGAATCACAAAAGCATAGAGTTGGAGGGTCTTGTGGGCCACAGTCTAACCCCAGTTCAAAGCAGGATATGTAATGCTAGAGCATCTCAGGTAGCTGTCCAGCCTCTGCTTCAAGACCTTCAGGGGATGTCATTTCCCCCCAATGTATTCCTGGAAAGAAAATGGTGGATGGCAGCTGCCGGGAAGAGGAGCATTGCTTGAAGCACTGCTGCCGCCACTGTCCAGATATGGTGACATTTTTGAGCTTTAAAAGGTAGAAAAGAAGCCTTCCCACTGCTGCCAACAAACCATTCATCCCCCCAATCTGAACCCATAATTGTTTTTCATACCCCTCCCCATGAAAGTATACAGTTTGCTCCCCCTCAAAAGGCTCCCAGCACAGTGAACTTCACCTGCAAGTACTGGGAGCAAACATATTTGGCCCATCTCTAGTTTTTATTTAGCTCTGGGGGAGAAAATCTGCCAGGCTCTGTGTACAAAGAATTAGCAGTAGACAGTGGCTGTAAGCAACAGTGCCCTGTAGTAATAGCTTTTCAGAGTGCCCCCCCGCTCCAGTGCTCCTGATTGAATGTTTCCAAGTTATGGCATCATCAGACAAAGCCTTATGTCTCGGTTTCTTCATGTGTGTGACAGTGCTGTCTGTGCTAATTGGCCAGCAGAAATACCAGTCCTCGTGATTTTTGCTCCCTATTTAGTTTCTCTGAGTGAGTCTCTAAAATGATATTTTTGCTCCCTAGTTAGTGTCACTGAGTGAGTCTCTAAAATGATATTGACTAATTTTGTTTAAGTTGCTGTATTAACTAAAACTAAATACACATCCCAATAGAATGGAAGAATGCCTGGAGTGCATTTCATTCTCCCCCAAGACTCTATGACGTGGAACGGCCCAGCCAGCAATCCAGCCCAGTGTGTGGTAATCTTATCAATTATTAAAAATGCTTGTGTTATGTTCAGAATTATCATATTGTGGGGGGGAGAGGAATTCCAATCTTAGTCCCCTCCCCTTTCTCTCTGAGCAGCACCTTCAAACCACTACACCTCAGGAAAGCACCTCACAACAGTACAGCTGCCACACTCCACAATGACTTCCCCTCTCAGTTCAAGTAACGGAGAACTAAAACATGTCATTTGCCTTCATGTCTAACTTAGGGCCGTGGCCTAAACAAATTCTGAAAGTAGAGGCCCCCATAGGAACACAGGAACATAGGAAGCTGCCATATACTGAGTCAGACCATTGGTCAATCTAGCTCAGTATTGTCTTCACAGACTGGCGGTGGCTTCTCCAAGGTTGCAGGCAGGAACCTCTCTCAGACCTATCTTGGAGAAGCCAGGGAGGGAACCTGAAACCTTCTGCTCTTCCTAGAGTGGCTCCATACCCTGTGGGAAATATCTTACAGTGCTTATACTTCTAGTCTCCCATTCATATGCAACCAGGGCAGACCCTGCTTAGCTAAGGAGACAAGTCATGCTTGCTTTCACAAGACCAGCTCTCCTCTCTTTCTCTTCACTCCTATCCATCTTGAATTCTCATATATTTACATACAATAGTAGCTTGAATTTTCATATACTGCATTTCAGTACAGTCATTCAAAAAAGATCTCATAACTCATGTGGAGGCCTTTAATTCTCATGCATGCATGAGAAATCTGATACACCTAGCAACACTGGTCCAGTTTATGAACAGACTGTGCAATCAGTAAAGCCTGGATTCTGGTATATTTAAGACTGCTGCATGGAGTCTGAACAACTGTAGTGAACTCCTAGACACTACACATTTTCATATGTTTACAAAGACAAAAGACAAATGGCAATATAATTTTACATTTTTTGACATGATTTAAAGGAGTTCCCCCCTTTAAGTTCTCATAGACTGTATATACATATAACTGAGTGGTGTTTTTTTAAGAATGCATTTTCTAGTTCACAAAAGTAATTTTTGATCAGCTAGATAATGCATTTTTGAAAGATGCTGACTGGCCAAAACTGAAGAACAAGCAACAAACATCTGCATATCAAATATGCACATTTGCTAAACTTTTAAGAGGTGAAGGTTCAGTTTATTTCCTGTAGCTTTCGTTCTAAACAAACACAAGCGGAGTTCAGCCAGCGGTGTAGAGTTCTGATTAGAATGAACATAAGGTCATATTTTGGCTGCCGCTATGCAAAAGCTGTACTGAGAAATGAATGTGCAGCAAAATATTGGGCACAATCCAGCCAGTGTTAAGTCCCACTGATTTTACGTCCATTGATTTTAATGGGAGAGTTATTAATTTATTATATTTTTATTCCACCTTTATTTCATCATGTAACTCAGTTCAATTCAAGTCCTTTATTATGATCACAGACCTGCACAATTTACAAACAAACGTCCAACAAAAACCTACATAACCTACAGATTGATAATACAGAGGATAAGCAGATACTTAAGCATACAGTTCAGTTAACAATGATTCTGTCTGTCCCCGGTGGTGTGGTCATCTGGCCGAGCATGATGATGCTTAATTTGAAGGGGAGGGGGGACCTCCAAAGGCCTTTAGATCCAGGCTCGAAAACTACCTAGGTGTACCTCTGCATGTGATAGCATTTGGAAGCTCAGAAACCTGTGGGTAGGACCAGTTCCATGCGTCGTTCCCACCAGAGCATCACCCAGTTGGGAGGGAGTTTAAATGTTTAAATGTTGCTGGATTATGGTATATATGTTTTGTTTAACATATTTTAAAGCCTTGTATTAGAAAAGTAGTCCACCCCAAGACCAAGTTAAAAAATATTCTCTTTCCTTATTCACATTCTATAAGTGGTTTACAGATGCCATTGATTACAATTTCTAGAAGCTATCCAGATACTTTCTTTGTGGCATATAGGGATGTGCGGACTGGTCCGGCGGTCCGGCGGTCCGGTGGTCTGATTCGGGGGTTCGGGGTTGAACCGAACCACCCCTTAGTTCCATTGGACCGGAACCGGACCGCCGGGTCCAGTCTGGACCGGTCCGCGAATTTTTTGTGTTTTGTTTTTAAAAATTAAAGTATAATTTAAATACCTTTAGCCCCTTTTGGGGGGCCTGCTGAGGCCGTGAGGGTGAGGTCCACGCTGGTTCCCTCTCCCCCCACTGGCAGCCTCGCAGAGGACATTGGTGCATGTGCGGCGGCCGCCAAAATGGCAGCCATGCGATCGTAGGGAGGACCCAAAGGGCCAAAAATACTAAGATACCCGGCTGCGGTGGGCCACAGCGCTGATGAGGAGGGCCGGCGGGAGGAGAGGGAACCCACGCGCCCCACCCCCGCAGCCTCAGCAAGCCCCCCAAAGGGGCTTAAGGTATTTAAATTATACTTTTTTTTTTAATACACAAAAAATTCGCGGACCAAATTCATGGACCGGGGGTACTGGGGGGACCGGGGGGGTCGATGGGGCCGGACCGGACCAGGCCAGTCGGTTCCATGCACACCCCTAGTGGCATATATAAGTAACAGGTAATACACAATTTACATTTTATATTCTTCAGAACTACTGACAAATCACCCACAAGCACTGAAATTGTCTGACTTGGATACCCAGAATGGATCTTCTAAAGGATCTTTACATTGAACATTCTTCCCTGATAAGAAACTAGGAGGTGGTACTATGTGCTAGGGATGTGCAAACCGGCTCAAATTCAAACCGGTTCAAATTCAAACCGGTTCAAATTCAAACTGGTTTGGTTCGAAGGCTCGAGCTTGGACCAAACAGGGCATTGCATTGGCAATGCCGGTCCAAGTTCAAAGTGATTGAGCCTGGTTCAGTTTGAGCCTGTTCAAGCCAGTTTGAAGAGTCTAGTGGCCATTTTAGATCTTGTCCTCCATTTTGTGTGACTTGTTTTGCTTGATTTCATTGGCTGAGTTCTTGCTTCCTTGATTGGCCAGATGAGTCTGGCTTTCTGGTAGGCTCTGCACTGTGCCAGTCCTTGAGAACTGGTACCCTATTGACCAGGGGGAAGGGCAAAGGTGGGGGCTCCCAAAGGAGGGAGTTTCCAATCCTATTTAAAGCCAAGCCTCTGGCCTGGCCACATCACTCTGGCTGCAGTCTTCCTGGGCTTCCTTCTAGCCTGCTGTAGCTGTGCTGGTGTGGTGAGTCTGCCTGGCAGGCAGGCACTGCTGTGTTTTTGTCCCTATACCCTGTTCCCTTCTGCCGATTTCTCTCTGTCCCTGCTTCTTTAAACCTTTTTTTCTCCACTGTGTGTTTGTTCTGCTGCTTTTATCCCCCACCCCGGGTGAGTGAGTGTCTGTATCTCTCTCTCTCCCCTCTCTTCTGGGCCAGGGGGCCAAGTTCCTTTGGCCTCTCTCTGACCCATCCATTTCCCTAACCCTTTCCTCCATTTCCCTTTCCTCCATTTTATTTTATTTTATTTTTTGCTTTTGGTGGCTGGCTGCTGCTTTAAAATCTATTGGCTGAGTTGAGAGCCCCCTCCTCAGCTCAGTAGCCACTGCCAGTTGCTTTTATTTTTTTTCTAGGTTCTTTGGGGGATTTCCCCCTCGTTTTCTCTGGAGCAGGTGCTTTTCTTTGTTAATCCCTTTCTTGCTGTGCTTAGCACACCGACTGCTCCAGACTCCACTCTCCCTGTTGCTGACCACAACAGAGGGGCATGCACTGGCTGGAAGGCTGAGGGCCAGGGTTGTTGACAGGCTGGTCAATGAGTTGGGTGACAGGGAGGAGTATGTCCTGGCTTGTCTCTGTGACCCGACCATCAAGGGCAATATTGTTTGTGCGGATGACTTGCCCAGGTTGAGGAACCTCCTAGTCAAGAGAGTTAGGGAGGAGGAGGTCACTAGGACCCACAGAGACCAGGAGGGTGGTGATGGTGCACCCCCTGAGTATGCGCAACCCACACCCAGCAACAGTAGTGTGGGCGGCCCTTCAGCTCCTGCCCCTTCTTCTTTCATGTCCGGTGGCACAGCATCTCAGGCAGCAGTGCCAACATGGCAGGCAGTTCCTCACACTAAATCAGCCCAGTGGTTTAAGCAGATGTGCCTTGGCGCCTTGCTCAGTTTGCAGGAGGCTCAACCTACCAGGCCCACCAGTGCTGCGTAATGCATTGCCCAGTACTTGGAGGAGCCTGTGGAGGAAGACCCCGAGATGGACTGTGCGCAGTTCTGGGTAACCCACTGCCACGTCTGGCCGGACCTGGTGGTGGTTGCTGCATGCCTCCTCTCCTGCCCACCAACCAGCATCCAGAGTGAGTGGATGTTTTCACATGCTGGCAATGTGGTTACAACCGCTTGGTCCTGGTTGGACCCTGGCTTGGTTGAGCAGCTGGTTTTCCTTAAGGTTAACCTCCCCCTGCTGGGCTACCCCGAGTTGGAGGTTGAGCTGGGCAAGTGATTGGCCCATGGTTGACCCATGGTGCTGGTCACCTGCCCTGCAGCAACTTCCGCACATCCCTACCCTCCTCCCGTCCTCCTTCAGCCATGCCAAGTTGCAGCGTGCCCACTTGTGCTGCAACTTGGCAACTGGATACACCCCCCCACTGATGTAACTCGATGCTAAACTATTCCCTGGTTGCACTTGACCACAGCATTGGGGGGGGGGGCATGGGCACACACACACAGAGACACTAGGCAGTTTCTGCCAGTGTGGCACTATGTAGATATGTAAGTATTTTAAACGTGTTGTATTTGTGTTGCTTGGCAGTGGGACTGCCAGAATGTGTATTTGTAAATATTTCAGTGTGTGTAAATTTGTGCTTGTGTTGATAGGTGGTGTGTGTGTGTGTGTGTGTGTGTGTGTGTGTAGGTTTCTTCTGGTTTGTGTGTGTGTGTATGTAGTCAATAGTAGAGGTTTTTCCTCTCCTTTCTGTAGATAGTGTTTTTGGTCCGGTGTGTGTATAGATAGTTGTTGATGGTGTAAATATTACTGTATAGCTGCTGTATAGCTGGATTTGTATATATACTTGTGTAATGTGTACTGTATATATGTATTTGTGAATAGTTTATATCCCCCCTTTCCTTTTGTTTGGTTCTTCTGACATGCACGCACGCGCACACACCAGACATTCATAGGAGCCAGCATGGTGTAGTGGCTAAAGTGCTGGACTAGGACCAGGGAGACCTGAGTTCAAATCCCCATTCAGCCATGAACCTAGCTGGGTGACTCTGGGCCAGTCACTCTCTCTCAGCCTAACCTACTTCACAGGGTTGTTGTTGTGAGGAGAAACCTAAGTATGTAGTACACCGCTCTGAGCAACTTGGAGGAAGAGCGGGATATAAAATGTAAAAATAAATTAAATAAATAAATTAAATATGTGCAACTGCCATGATGATTAGGTGGTTTCCTGCCACACCACGTCATGTGTGGCCTCCACTGACCCGCCTCTGAGCTGGACTTTCCTATCCCTTTATTTTTTCAGAGCCTCCCTCTCTTCCCTCCCATTTGTTTTTTGCTGACATGCGCACACACCAGACACACATTCGCTGGTCCAGACATGATGAGAAAGTGGTCTCCTGCCAAAACACGTAGTGTTTGTGTGGCCTCCGACTCACCTTTAGCAATAGCAATAGCAATAGCACTTACATTTATATACCGCTCTATAGCTGGAAGCTCTCTAAGCAGTTTACAATGATTTAGCATATTGCCCCCCAACATTCTGGGTACCCACCTTTGAGCTGGACCTTCCTATCCCTTTAATTTTTTCAGAGCCCTGATTGCTCTTTTCCCTCTTCTAGCTAGCAGCACACACCAAACACAAACACGCATACATGCCGCTGCACTGGTGCCACCACCTGCCTGGGGCCCTGTGTGGCCTTCAGCAAAGATGTGGTGGACCAGACACAGTCCGAGGCATTTCTTTCCCCACAGGCAAAAAGTCCCCTTTCCCCACAGTCTGAGGAGTTTCTTTCCCCACAGGCAAAAAGCATGCATTGCACACATGAAGAGAAAAGCAGGAGAAGAACCAGGTGCATGTTACTTTAAGTTCACCTTCAGTGTGTTGGTGTGTTTTTGCCTTGCCCTTCGTTCTTTGCAGTTTTCGTGCCGTGTTGGTTTTACTTCCTTTCACCATCTAATTAGGTCTTGTTGGTTTGTGGCTGCTGTTGTATAGCTAGTCTGTGCTGTTGTTTGGTTTGGTCCCCTTGGCGTTGCAGTTTTGCATGGGCACTGTGACAGCAGCAGGTCTGTTTCTGTGGTGGTTCTTTGGCTCCCAGTTGGCTGTCTTCTTAGTTGTGTCACTGTGTGTGGGTATGGTGGCCTGCTAGAGGCACAAAACTGGGGTGCTTGGTGGGCACCCAGGGGTCCCAAGCACCCACCAAACCCCAAAGCAATTGGACACTTCTGGGTCTGGGGGCACGGCAGGTATGGCCTCAACTCCCCCAAGGCAGCCCCAATTTTGTAGGATTTTTTTTTTAATTGTTTAGAAGAATTTCCCCCCTTCATTGCAATGCATTAGGAGGACTTCTCCAGTCATAAGTTGTGTGTGTGTGTGTGTGTGTGTGTGTGTGTCCTTAATTGCTGTGAACTCTGGACCCAGAGTCCTGCTCTTTCAGGTGACTATCCCAAGAAAGTGTGTGTGTGTGTGTGTGTGTGTGAGAGAGAGAGAGAGAGAGAGAGACAGACAGACAGACAGACAGACAGACAACCATATTATCTGAAAACAAGGGATACAATGAAACCAACATACATATTATACTTTTAACCAAAATCAAGTTATGAATTCATATAACTGGCTGTGGAAGTGAAATCAAAACTAGAGCTTAAGTTCTTATCCCATCTTGGGCTGCAAGTGAAAGCATAACTAAAACTGATTAGTTTTGGATTCACTTCAAACACAACAAGCAGTGTCTTATTTATTTTGTTGAGCTAAGGAGGTTTGAAGTCTTTTCCACATATAGACACTACAATGTAAAAAAAAACCCCACTATTGTGTAGTTTTTGTGTACTGTTCTAAAACTTTTTAAAAAAATTACAATGGCTGAGATGTCCTGCAGTGTAATGCGGGTGGTGTCAGACCCACCTGCGCCTCTGTGGGGCTCTAACACATGCAACAACACTGCAACAGAACTGCTGACATTTGCAGTACTGCTGACGCTTGCATGATCACAGGTTGCATACTACTGAAATATGTTATATGGCAATTATGATGTGCAGTGTTCTGCTGATGGTGAGATATATGCCAAGGCTGCTGTGAACTCCTAAGGCAGTCCTGACATGAACAATATGTTGTGAACAATCCGTTGCAAAAACAGTGCTACTTTAGTTATTTGCATTGTTGCAGAGATGTAATTAGCAGTGTTCAAAGGTGTTCAATGAACACAGATCGCCACACCCCTTGCTCCCTGCCCCTCTCCACACCTGCAGCTTAACACCATGGTTTGCCTCCTGATGTGCCACACCTTGCCCCCACTATTTGCATCCTGCCCTGCTGCTCCTCATTGCCACTGCTCCTCACCTTTGCAACCAAGAGGGCAACTGAGTTGATCAGGGGCCTGGACCACCTTCCTTAAGAGGCATCTGGGGCTTTTTAGTTTGGAAAAGAAGTGTCTATTTGATACATGGTAGAGGTTTATAAAATTATGTGTAGAGCAGAGAGAGAAGACAGAGAAACTTTCTTCCCTCTCACAACACTAGAACTAGAGGTCATCCCATGAAACTAATGGCCAGGCATTTTAGGACCAACAAAAGGAAGTGCTTTTTCACAACGTGCATAATTAAGCTATGGAATTCTCTGCCTTGGGATGTGGTGATGGCCACTAGCTTGGGTGGCTTTAAAAGAGGATTAGACAAATTCATGGAAGACAGGTCTATCAATGACTACTAGTCTGGTGGCTATGGGCCATCTCCACCATGTTGTGTCTAAATACCAGTTGCAGGGGAGCAACAGCAAGAGAGAAGGCACGTCCTCACCCTCTTGCCTGTGGGCTTCTCAGAGGCATCTGGTGGGCCACTGTGGGAAACAGGTTGCTGGACTAGATAGGACTTGTGGGGTGGGGTCATCAGCAGGGCTGTTCTTATGCTCTTATTTACACTATCTTGCTAAACCTGTACAGGACTGCATTAATCACACAAGTTTAGCAGAAGGTTAAATAATAATTGATACAAGTATCAAACTCCACTAATCTATTGAAATATGTAGGCTAATATTTTAGCTAATTTCATGGAACACCATTAGCCAAGCTGGAATCTTCAGAGGCAGTCTATCTGTCAAGACCTGGGGACACACAGTGGGAGAAGTATTACAATCAATCTGCAGTGCACTCATCTATTCTGAAAAATTTACAAACGTTTGTTCAGAAAACATGAAAAATGAAAAATGACACAAGGATGGGGTGAGTTAAGAACACTCTATCAAGTTTAGTAAAGTAAGTTTTATAACAGCCCTGCAATGCAAAACCTTTTATTAAGAAGTTTATTGAGAAGTTAACACCGCTTCTACTTTATTTATACCAAAAACCTACGTAATGCATTCCTCTTCCTGGAAGGAAAATAGATTCGCATTTCCAAATATCTAAAATGGGTCCGGAGGACTAGTGCCAGGTTTGTTGCTATCAATGCCAAGATACATTAACAATTTTGAAGAAGGAGTTACAGATAGCTCTTCCAAACTGTCATTAGGTTGCTAAATCTATGTTGTTTTAATAAAGCTGGATGAGGGATAACTGAAGTTGAATCCAAATAATCCAAATAAGATGGAAGTACTGTTTGTGGGCGGTCAAGACCCAAAAGATGGTTAGATTCGCCATAGGAAAATAGGATAGGATAGGATAGGATAGGATAGGATAGGATAGGATAGGATAGGATAGGATAGGATAGGATAGGATAGAAAGCTGCCATATACTGACACATACCATTGGTCCATCTAGCTCAGTATTGTCTACACAGACTGACAGGCTGCAGGCAGGAATCTCTCTCAGCCCTGTCTTGGAGATGCAAGAGAGAGAACTTGGAACCTTCTGCATACAAGCATGCAGATGCTCTTCCCAGAGCAGCTCCATCCCCTAAGGGGACTATCTTACAGTGCTCACACAAGTAGTCTCTCATTCATATGCAACCAGACCCTGCTTAGCAAAGGGGACAAGTCATGCTTGCTACCACAAGACCAGCTCTAATCCATCAGGGGGTTACACTCCCCCTGAAAGATCAAGTACATAGCTTAGGAGTGCTCCTGGATCCCAAACTCTCTATGGTTTCTCAGGTTGAGGCAGTGGTGAGGAGCACTTTTTATCAGCCTCGGCTGACATTTCAGCTATTCCCATTTCTGGAGGTAAATGACCTTAAAACAGTGATACATATGGTGGTTACCACCAGGCTTGACTACTATAATGCTCTCTATGTGTGGCTGCCTTTGTACATAGTCTGGAAACTACAATTGGTACAGAATGCAGCAGCCAGGTTGGCCTCTGGGGCAATCTGAAGGGACCATATAACACCAATTCTGAAAGAATTGCACTGGCTGTCGATATGTTTCCAAGATAAATACAAAGTGCTGGGCATTACCTTCAAAGCCCTGAGCAGCTTAGGTCCAGAGTACTTAAGGGACTGTCTTCTTTGTCATGAACCCTGCTGCCTATTAAGGTCATCTGGGGAGGTCCAGTTATTTATTTAGTTATTGTTCGATTTATATACTGCTTTTCAATAAAATAATCTCAAAGTGGTTTACAGTATAATTAAAATACAGAGGCACAGATAATATAAATCTAAATCTATTGAAAACTTTAAAACCCCATTAAAAATAATAATACATAAAACACAAAGCAGTAAAAACAATACTTTCATTCAAAACCCTGGGTGAAGAGCCACATCTTTACTTTTCCCCTAAAAACTTCAAGGAGACTGAGGAGTAGATGTCAGCTGGGAGAGCATCCCAAAGCCTGGGGGCAATGACTGAGAAGGCCCTGTCCCATGTGCTCAACAACTGAGCCTCTCTCACTGCTGGGATGTGGAGCACAGCCCCCTCTGATGATCTTGTCAAATGGGCAGAAATCCTTGGGAGCAGGCGGTCCTTCAATCCAGGGTCCAGACTGGGCTTCAAAGGTCAGAACCAGCACTTTGAATTGGACGTGGAAACAAATTGGTAGCTAGTGCAGCTCTTTCAGAATGGGTGTAATACGACCCCAACAGGAAGCTCCAGATACAATTCCAGCTGCTGAATTTTGCACTAGCTGCAGCTCCAGATATGGTTATGGTTATTGCTGGCTGATCTTGTGGCAGCTCAGGGCCGGGCTTTTCTGTGGCTGCCCGAGGCTTTTGGAATGCACTCACTGTCAAAATAAGAGCTTCTCCATCTCTAATTGCTTTTTAAAAAGACCCTTAAGACACACCTGTTTTCTCAGGCTTTTAATTAAAACTAATTTTAAACTATGTAATTGTTTGTTCTGCGATATTGTTTTACTCTGTGAATTGTTTTTATTCTGTGAAACTGTTTTGTTTATTTCATTTTTATATTGTAATCTGGATTGTGTGCACTAATATATATATCAGGCAGCATATAAATATGATCAAACAAACAAAGTTGTGACGTGTATATTGATACTTATTGGTATCTCCTCTCTTCTCCCTTGCAATCTGCACATTGCAAAACCTATCAACAGAGAACACAGCCTCTGAGCATATGCAGAGTACATTTCTCTCCTGTCAACCACATGTCCCACTGAATTATTACTAGCTCTTTCCTGCTGTACTGTCTACAGTGTAGGAGTGGAAGGGTCCACATTCTTAAAATACATACTTAGCAGACCTCTAGCCCCTGTGGGATGCTGCAGATATTATCAGAGCTAGATGAGCACAGTGTGTGTCCTGAGAAAGGGGATGTGGGCTTATTCTCACCTTTTCTTTTGTTTCATTATTCCCCTGCCCTGCTTTTTAAAAGTATCATTCCATTAAAGATTGAGTATCCCCCTGCCCTGCTTTGTAAAAGTATCAGTCCATTAAATTTCACTACTACCACACATATACATTTTAAAATGAACTTTCCATTATTCCTCTTTGTTATTTACAGGGATTTTCCCATTATCTCCCGATTTTTAAAAGCAGTTTCCATTATTCTCCCCATTTTTACAAGGATCCTTCAAACCCCCCACCCCTTAACAGTTGGACTAAACACTCGACTAAATACGCAAATACTGTATTGTTAGGTAGCTGCAAATATACGCAAATACTGTATTGTTAGGTAGCTGCTGCAGATGCAAAAGAAGCTCAGAAAGCCAGCAATCTCTGCTCTGAATAAGGGTCAAATTACATAGCTAAGTTTGCTATTGTGGCTCATTCGGTCCACATAGTTAAGGATAAAGGCAGCCAGAGAGGAAAAGATTGCTACTCCGAAGAATCAATTTGGTCACTTGACGTGTGTACATCACACTCTCAGTGGATTACATTGTTATAAAGGTGACTTCAAAGGCTAATAACTTGAGAAATTATCAACAGATTTTTTTAAAAAATTCATTCTCGTATGGGCATGCATTTGGGGGGGTATTTCAAAAGGACAAGAAAAAAGAAAGAAAGATGAGTTACCCTTGGCTAATCATAGGTCACTTATATGTGAAAAATATCTTCTAGGTGTCCTTTTTCAAAATGCTGTATCTGTCATACCTCAATGAACCTGCAGCAAATTAGACAGGTAGTTCAATTGGACTGGAGAGATAGTCCAATAGCAATCCCCTGCTAACTGGGCAAAGAGGCGCCTTTTTAAAATGGTGATCCTCTTTATTTACTACTACTATTACTACTACAATATTTATATACTGCTCATCAACCAAAGTTCTCAAAGTGGTTTACATATAAAAATAAATACATCAAGATAGTCCCCTGTACCCAAATGGCTCACAATCTAGAAAGAAACTCTTGTAGATATCAGCACCAGGCACTGGAGGGATGCTGTGCTGGGGATGGATAGGGCCAGTTGCTCTCCCCCTGATAAATATAAGAGAATCACCACTTTGAAAGATGCCTCTTTGCTTAGTTAGCAGGGGTGAGCAACTAGCCCTATCCACCCCAGCACAGCATCCCTCCAGTGGCTGTTGCTGGTGTCTATCTTATGTTTCTTTTTAGATTGTGAGCCCTTTGGGGGCAGGAATCCATCTTACTTACTTACCTTCTTGTTTGTTTGTTTGTTATTTCTCTATGTAAATGACTTCAGAAACTTTTGTTGAACAAATATATATTCGTTGTAGTAGTAGTAGGTAGTGGCACTTTTAACCAGCCAAGTTTCAGGTGAATTGGATTGATAGTTTAGAAGTTATGATTAATAGAATATTTAGGATTTGTAGCAATAGAGTGCAGTTTTTACCTTAGCTATACAGGCTCGGCTGTGCCTGTATAATAATCTGAAGCCATGAAACTACATATAAATCTAACTTCAGTGCCACTGCTTCAGGTATCATTTGGATTCAGGAGGTTACCGAGAGAAATTGTGTGTAAGCATACACTAAACTGCTTTGTTCAAGGATTAATTATACGTTGATTTTAAAATAAAATTATCTGTTGAAAAAACTAAATAGGATCATAGGTTCTTCTCCCTAGATTTTATTCAGTTCTGTAGATCCTGTTGTGAACATTATTTTTTATTTTTTATTTATCATATTTTTATACCACCTGATATGTAAATCTCTAGGCACTGCACAAATCCCAACATTAAAATCACAGGTTAAAATACATGAAATACAATAAAAACAATATGAAACAAATTATTAAAATTATTAAAATTCTAACTAAAAACTTGTGAGAATAGGAAAGTCTTGAGCGTCTTCATGAAAACAAACAGAGAAGGAGATGCTCTTATTTCAGCAGAGAGCATATTCCAAAGCCCTGGGGCAGTCACAGAGAAAGCTCAGTCCCGAGTTGCCACCAGAATTGCTGGTGGCAACCATAACCGGACCTCTCCAGAAGATTGTAAAAGGTGGGAGGATTCATGACAAAGGAGGCACTCTCTTAAATAACCTGGTCCCAATGTTAAGGGCTTTAGTTTATAGGTAATAAACAGCACTTTGTTTTTCACCCAGAAACATATCAGCAGCCAGTGCAATTCTTTCAAAACCGGTGTTATATGGTCCCTTCATGTTGGCCCAGAGACCACTCTGGCTGCCGCATTCTATACCCAATTGTAGTTTCCAGACTACGTACAAAGGCAGCCCCATGTAGAGTGCATTACAGTAGTTAAGTCTGGAGGTTACCATCCTACATACCACTGTTAACATAAGGATCCTGTTATCCAAAACCACCAAGGCCCAGAACTATATATTTTGAGGAGACATACCATCTTGGCGGCAGTGATCCGTGTTTCCCTGGCATGTTTTCCCCATAACAGGTATTTTTAAAAAGTGTTGCCATAGCATTGACATTTCCCTTTCACCTCTTCAAGTTGCAATTAATGAAGTTCACCATGGGGATGGGGAAAAGCTGTTTTATGCAGATCTTCAGTTAGACTTTACCAAAGAGATGAAGGGGAAGGTGTTGCTCAGTGATGCCTGTGCGTCTCCCCAAAATCTGTAGTTGGGACCTCAGTTCATCAATTTGCCACAACCTTTCTGCTGGTCAGAGTACAAAAACAACACAACAAGAAACTGCCTAGTTATTTCTCCACCTCCCCCGTGAAAGGCAACTCATTGTAGCCTGCTCCCAAAATCTGCTCCAAGCGTGTTAGTTTTGTGTGTGCTTATAGCTGCCTTCTTGAACAAAATAGCTCATTATTTTTCTAAAACAGTGAACAGAAGGGGCATCATCCAGATTAATTAATCATGACTAAGCACTATTGAAATCAATGAGACAAATTAGTCATGACTATTTTAATTCTCTTTAATTTCAATATGACTTAGTCATAACTACCTTAGTCTGGATGTTGCCCACGGTTAGAATTTTTCTCTATGAATACATAGAATGAATACTATATATTGCTATTCAACAAAAGTTCCGAAAGTGGTGTGTGTGTGTGTTTACGACTGTGTGTGTGTGTGTGTGTGTGTGTGTGTGTGTGTGTGTGTGTGCATGACTCGCTGTCCCCAAAGGGTTCACAATCTAAAAAAGAAACAGAAGTGCTGGGGATGGATAGGGCCAGTCGATATTCTCTACTGATATTCTCAGGGGTCCCGCCCCCCAGTGTGTTAACTGGATTTGGTACTAAGAGTTAAATGCAGTACTAAGAGTTAAAAGAATGACCTTGCATTCTTTTCAAAGTCTAAGAGAAACATCTGAAAAGCATCTGAACTTCCTTCAGAACCCACATACTCCCCCCTCCCCACTAGCAAGACTGAAGTCTGAGAACATCCAAAAACAGATGTCCATGAGACTGTCCTCTTGACAAAGGAAAAAGGGAGAATGCAAGCTGAATGGAAACAAAATGTTCTTTGGACTGTCTGACAAAAGATCCTTTTGTTTTTTATGCATTTGCTTTACACTGCTTTTTGCGAAGCTCAAGGCAACATTTTTTGTTGTTTAGCTACTAAGTTTTTCTCTGGTTGAATAAAGATGTATTGTCTGATGCCACACACATTGATTGATTGTTTTTGCTTACTGCTTAAGATGGACTACAGCTGTGTCATCTTTGCCGATGAATAAACATTTCATTTATAGACTCCTCCAAAGTTTCCAAAGGATTTCATATCATTAATGAGGGCAACATTTTCTATGCCTCTAGATCATGCCTTTGTTAATTACATCATATCAAAGATGATTTCCCTTTTGATTTTTGCATCTTATTTGCTTAAGGAAATGCATCGGTGGCCTTCCATCACTCTAGTCTAGAGGAGGAACCCAGTAGGAACCCAGAAAGAAACAAGAACCTCATCCAAATCTGAGCACATGGTAAAACATTTCGGTTAACCAAGGATGTACTGTACACATTGTACTACTTGTATAAGTTCTTTCCTAATTCCTGAAGCACATGAAAATGTTCTGCAAAATATATGTAATTAACCTAACTTCAAAAAACGCTAATGACCTTTTGATGCCAATTTCCTAAAGTCATCTCCAGGCTTTCTTTTGACCCCAAAAACTACTTTCCACTGAAGGGGAGAGCCTAGAGAAATGTCTCCAAGGGTGTTGAAATGGTTGAGTGATAATAAAACATTTGTCTTCCAGTTGCAAGGACCAAACATATCATCATGAAATTCTGGATGCAATTGAAAACTGGACTGAAAACAGAACTAATCTTTTTCCTTTATTACATTTTAGGAACCTTCATACAAACAGCTGATGATTGCGATATTTCTTTTTCTCTCAAAATATTAAAATAAAGAACATTCAATGAAATGTATGGTTATAGGACAAATTATAGTCTTCTGACATTAAATGGTTAACATGAACTTAATTGCCACAGGGTATGGTGATGTCCACTAATTTTGATGGTTTTTAAAAGATTAGGTTAAATTGCTAAAGGAAAAGACAAATCTATAGCATAAGTGAGTCTCTGTGCTTCAAATATAAATAGTAATCATGCAAGCTCAATACAGATCAGGACTGGGGCAGAGGGAAAGGGGGACAATAACTTTTTATCTCCACCACATTGCAGATCTGGATAGATGGACAGATAAATTTTATTACTGTCATAGACCAGTTAATCTTTACATTTTATAAAATATTCAATTGCAGATCTGGATCATCCCCAGCGTATTTATTTAGTTAGTTTATTTAGTTAGATTTATATGTGGCCTTACTCCCATAGGACTCAGGATTTAACAAGGAAAAAACCTATTGGTGCCAATGGGAGCTTTCCACGCAGGGCAAATAGCAGGTGTGTGTGTGTGTGTGTGTGTATGTATATGTAAGAGGGACTGTCTGGATCGGGGTGATGACAGAAGCAAAGGGTTACAGTTTCCCATAGTCCCAGTCTGGATGAGAGCCCGCATGGCTGCTATTTACATTTGAAAAATCAAGCATGGCAATCCCAATCATGCAATAGGCATATCATCTACTTTGACCCAAAGTCATAGAAGACAGGTCTATTGACAGCCATTATAGCTAAATCAGTAAATAGATGTTGGATGGACACAAACCACAGAGGATGGCAATGTCCATTATGGCCTGCTTATGTACTTCCCCAGGGATATCTAGCCAGCCATTGCTCGAGAATGCTGGACCAGGTGGACCTTTGATCTGATCCAAAAAGACAATGCTTACATTGATGATGAAGGAAAGGCTGTTGGCTGCTCCAAGCAGCTGAGGCTTCTGCCATTCCCCTTTAAACAGTGTATAACTCACTGTAATTTGGCTGCTCTGGTGTAGGTTGAGAGCAGTATTGTGTTGTACATAAAGAGAAAAATTGTCAAAAGAGTTGCTGTAGGGGGTTAAATAATAATAATAATAATAATAATAATAATAATAATAATAATAATAATAATAGTAATAATAATAATAATAATTATAATTATTATTATTATTATTAACTGGAATAATAATAGAAGATGAAAATAGAAGATGAAGATGAATGGCAACTTGAAGAAAGAAACTGAGGGTTTAATACTGGCTGCACAAGAACAGGCACTAAGAACAAATGCAATAAGAGCCAAATTCGAAAAATCCACCACAAACAGCAAGTGCCGCCTTTGTAAAGAAGCAGATGAAACAGTGGACCACCTAATCAGCTGTTGTAAAAAGATCACACAGACTGACTACAAACAAAGGCATGGCAAGGTAGCAGGGATGATCCACTGGAACATCTGCAAAAATTACAAGCTACTTGTAGCCAAAGATTGGTGGGACCATAAAATTGAAAAAGTGGTAGAAAATGAAGATGCAAAAATATTATGAGACTTCTGTCTACAAACAGACAAACATCTGCTATACAATACTCCAGATATAACTGTAGTTGAGAAAAAAGAAAAACAAGTCAAAATAATCAACATAGCAATACCAGGGGATAGCAGAATAGAAGAAAAAGAAATAGAAAAAATCACCAAATACAAAGATCTACAAATTGAAATTGAAAGGCTGTGGCAGAAGAAGACCAAAATAATCCAAGTGGTAATTAGCGCCCTAGGTGCAATTCCAAAACAACTTTAAGAGCACCTCAACACCATAGGGGCCACAGAAATCACCACCAGCCAATTACAAAAAGCAACTTTACTGGGAACAGCCTATATTCTGTGACGATATCTATAATAACAGCAACAACATTGATAATAAAATTCAGCCAACCCAGGTCCTTGGGAAGGACTCGCTGTCTGGATAAAACAAACCAGTCAATAACACCTGTCTGACTGTGTAAACAAGATAATAATAATAATAATAATAATAATAATTATTATTATTATTATTATTATTATTATTATTATTATTATAAAAAGATCGCACAGACTGACTACAAACAAAGGCATGACAAGGTAGCAGGGATGATACACTGGAACATCTGCAAAAAATACAAGCTACCTGTAGCCAAAAATTGGTGGGAACATAAAATTGAAAAAGTTGAAGAAAATGAAGATGTAAAAATATTATGGGACTTCTGACTACAAACAGACAAACATCTGCCACACAATGCACCAGATATAACTGTAGCTGAGAAGAAAGAAAAACAAGCTAAAATAATCGACACAGCAATACCAGGGGATAGCAGAATAGAAAAAAAAGAAATAGAAAAAAATCACAAAATACAAAGATCTACAAATTGAAATTGAAAGGCTGTGGCAGAAAAAGACCCGAATAATCCCAGTGGTAACTGGCGCCCTGGGTGCAGTTCCAAAAGACCTTGAAGAGCACCTCAACACCATAGGGGCCACAGAAATCACTATCCGCCAATTACAAAAAGCAACTTTATTCTGCGACGATATCTATAACAATTGACAATAAAATTCAGCTGTCCTAGGTCCTTGGAAAAGACTCCATGTCTGGATAAAAAAAACCAGTCAATAACACCTGTCTGACTGTATAAACAAGAAATAATATAATAAATAATCAAACACTTTCCCAAAAAGTTCTTAAATTGTTCACATAGAAAAAGGAATTCAATTACTTTCTTTCCCAAAAGGATTCACAATCTAAAAGAAAGACAAGCTAGTCACCTACAACATCCACTGGAAAAGTGCTTTTCTGGGGCTGGATAGAGACAATTGTTCTTCCCCTGCTAAAATTAAGGGATCCACCACTGCAAAAAGTGCCTTTTTGCCTAGTTAGAAGGGGTGATGGAAGAGGCACTGTTTTTTCCACAATCTCTAGTATTTAAACAAAACCAAGTATTCAAATGGCAAGCATATTTTCACAAAAGTAATTTTAACTTGAAGTTTGGACCAACTTCCAAGTTTTGACCAAGGAAATTAAAGGGCCAAGTCATACAAATTCATTATTTGGCAATTTAAGGCAAGCTTCTCTGTAGAGAACATTCCACATCCAATCTGCCATAATCCCTAGTCACCATCCACCTAATTTTGGATGCAGGGGGCCTCAGAGAAGAACTTCAGATAAGAACAAATCATCCAAGCAGAATCTTGTGAAGGGCTGTCTTCTTCCACATGAGCCTCACTATGCTCTTCAATTGAAGGTCCCCTTTGGTTCCCTCTGCCACCTGATACGTACGTATTGACCAGAGAGAGGGCCTTCTTAGCCATGGCACCTTGGTTATGGAAAGCTCTCCTTAGAGCTCACCTAGCATCATTTTTGTGTCTTTTTTGCACCAGGAGCTTTCCCAGATAGCAGGCTTTACTGTGGGTTTACTGAGAGGCTTTACTGCGAGTTCAGAGTTACTCAAAAAAAAAAAAGTAAAAAGTGGATATTTTTACCCTAGATATAAATCAAGCTACACTCTAATGTGCAATTAAAAAAGCCACATTGTGTGTGAAGTGCTCCCTGATAGCTTTCAGGGACTTGGGGGTAAATTTGGCTGATATGTGAACGCATCCCCTCCATTCCAGGGGAGATGCGAACTAAAAGCCGGGTGTGAAAAACTTCAGGGTGAAGAATTTTTAGTTTGCCCAGGCATTCCAGCATGTTATGTAGCTGTTCTTATTACTTTCTCACAGCATTTCGGGATGTTAGTGCTTTTTGCAGCTGTACTGTGATTTTATTGTTTTCTTGTTATTTGATTGTATTGTATCTTTTTATTTTGAATTGTATGCCACTCTGACTGTCTTACTACTGAAGGGTGGCTCATCAATTCATTACCTAAACTCACAGCTGAATATGTGAACTGACTGACCCAACTGAAAGGTTTTGAGTTTCAGGTGATGTGATGAAATCTGAAAGTTCTGTTGGAGATATATGATCCATAATGGTCCATTCAGCCCCTCAAGTCACCACTTGATGCTGTATTCATCAAGTAATGGACAGGCATGGTGATCCAGTCCTAATATATATGTCTAATATCTGGGGGGAATTGATTTTTTCCCCTTAGATTTTGGTTACTTCCTTTGTGCCAAAAATGTATTCTAGCATCTAGGCTATGGTAGCTTTTACATCCCCCTCCCCACTAAACACAAGTCGTTTCGGTCACATCACAGGAATAACAAAAAAAGCACATTTTATGGAATGGAACAAAGTTGCTGAATCTGCTGTCTCTAGTGGTTGCTTATGTAAAGAAAACTTGCAACTAACTCCAAATATTTAAATGTGGTGTGGATAGCAGTATCAGGACTTTCAATGTCACAGCCATAAATTAAAATGGATTATATCAGCAGAAGCATGTGCTAGGTTCAAAACTGGGTTACTGTACTGTGTCTTATTAACACTATTATTTCTTTGTTTAGTAATGTTTCTTACTTAGACATAACTCTGTTGCAAAAAGAGAATATAAATAGAGCCTTATCGCTTGATTTGCTAGCTGAGCCACTGAATCTTAACCAAGGCCAAACATTACTCATGTCTTCTAGCTACTGTAAACTAAACTATTTTCATGTGATGAGCATTTCATTTGAAATTTGTAGACCATTCATAGGACAACAGCCTGCTTTGGGGGGCTGTTTGTCAGTTGTGGTGACTTCCATTTGTTCCTTATGCTGACTGTTAAATTGAGGATTATTTGCAATAAATAAGCAATCTGGAATAGTCACATATGTATTTTGCATGCTTATTTTTGAGTGATACAGTACATCCACACATCATACTCAGTGATTGAAGGTAAGGTAAACTAGGCATTCCCACCCAGTCATTCCCTCTGGGTAGAGAAAATGGAGAAAGGCTTAAAGATGTTTTTAACTATATTTGGCTTCAGAAGTTTGCTTTTCTTTAGTATATAAATGGTACTGAATATTGTGCACTGAGAATTTTGGAAAGTAAACACTTTAGTAATTAAGATTGCATCATACAAAAAATAGACAACAATTATTTTTCATATCATAATTTAATGGGCCTGTATTCATGACACCTAGCAAGGTGTTGATTGTTTAAAAGTGAGTTTTTGAAATAGTCTTGGCTTCCAGTTCTATAATGGTAAGGGCCTTACATGGGTGTCAAGAAGTTTGAAAGGGTTCTAAGGAATCAATGAAAGGAAATTCCTAGAATCTGTAACACAGCTGTATCGTATCTCAATATCATGGAACAGTTTGCATGGGTGGGTGGACTAAATAATCAGGGAATTATTTGTACACTGAAGAGTCAATTCACAGTCTGGAAGATATGAATCATGCTTCTAGAATTGTGAACAAAACTATCTTTCAACTATCTTTCAACTGCATTTGATTGAACAGAAGTGGATGAAAAGCAGGGCAAGGGGAGGAGAGCTGTTGCTGCACTAAGGGCTATCTCTCTACTTCTCATGCAATGCATTGTGGGATACTGGTAGACTCAGCTCAAGTTTTTCTTCCCTCCCGAAGAATGTGGCAGCCTGATCATATGGAGGTTGGGTAAGTAAACCTAACCAGGAACTTGGGTCATCTGAAAGGCACAGTGTAGGAACATGCCTCTGCTTCAGCCCGCTCCATATGGTAGTGAGAACAGGCTCTGTGTATTTGCAGATCAGTCTGGCCATCCAATGATTTTTTAAAATAACTTTTAAAAGTAATCTGGGAATTGTACTCACATCCAATAATCATGGCAAAAAAGTAATGTCACATCCAAAAATCACAGTGAAATTAATGTAGTCCAAGAATCACAGGGGAAGTTATGTAACACACAAGAACCTACCACTTGATTTCTACGTTTGTAAGTAACATAAATCGGCTAAAAATGAAATAAGCAATGTATGGGAGAGTGAGCCAGCTGTCAGCTTTGCAAAATATGGCAGCCTTGTTTTTTCACCACAATCAGGGGGTGGGGAATGCTCAAACTGTAAAAAGTTGCAGATGCCATTTTAGGTTCCTGATGCCATTTTGTGCTTCAATATTCTGATACTTTTGTCAGTATTTTTGCCACTATTCCTGATAGCTAATGATACTATCCCAGTAACATTCAATTATAAGAGTCTGTAGGTGGGGCCTAAAACATAGTTTCCAATAAACAGGAGTGGTTCTTTCAAGAGGTCATGTGAGGCAGTCGCTTCAGGCAACAAATTACTTCAGCAGGGTGACAAGTTGCCCCCTGCCACCTCATTGATCTCCCTCTGCTATCCGCTGCCATTCGAGCAGCTCTTCACCAAACAGTAGCACAGCCATCACTTAGCAAAGAGCCATGCCTGGGCACTATTGCCTCCTCCTCACTGCTGCCTCCTCCCTTGTTTGCCACTGGTCTGATAATAAGAAGGGGGAAGAAGGAGAAAAGGAAGTGATGAAAGGGCATTAAAGTACTGGAGAAGCACTAGAGAGAGAGAGCAATGTGTGTATGCTGTGTGTTATGCGGCAGTGGCTGTTGCCACAGCAAAGGAAGAACAAGAGGTAGCACTGAGTATTATGCAGTCACACACATTAAATCAAGTGGTGGCAAATTTCCACATCTGCTTGAAAAGACATCTAGGGATGGAAGAGATTAAATGTTGCTGGTGGGAAGTGGCGGGGAGTGTCAGGAGCTGAGGCTGAGAGCCATAGATATCTGCACCATGTCATAAACCACTAAACTGAAACAACTTTGCTCAGGCTTTGGACTGCCCCTGCCCAGCCTGGTTGTCTTTTTTGGACTCAGCTTTTGTCTCAGCATCATTATCTTCTTGATCTTGGTGCATTCCATTTGTTATTTCTGATTGTCTGCTCAGTTTTGATCCCTGGTTTGGACTCTGACTCTCAGATTGTCTCCTGATCCTGGTCTGTCTGCTTGGTTTTGACCCCAGGCTTCAACCCTGGCTTTCAGCTTGCTTCCTGATCCTGGTTTCTAGTCTGCTCCCTCATTCCTGTTGCATCCTGGTTCCCTGCTTGGTTTTCCCTGACCCAACTTCAGACTAATGTATCCTGTGATGGCTGCCCATAGCCCAGCCCTGTCAGCAGGATAGAGAGCTGGTCTTGTGATAGCAAGCATGACTTGTCCCCTTAGCTAAGCAAGGTCTACCCTGGTTGCATATGAAAAGGAGACTAGAAGTGCGAGCAGTGTAAGATATTCCCCTTAGGGGATGGAGCAGATCTGGCAAGAGCATCAAGGTTCCAAGTTCCTTCCCTGGCATCTCCAAGATAGGGCTGAGAGAGATTCCTGCCTGCAACCTTGGAGAAGCCACTGCTAGAGATTTGCAAACCGGCTCGAATTCAAACTCGTTCGAATTTGAACCAGTATGGTTTGAAGGCTCAAACTCGGACCAAATAGGGCATTGCATTGGCAGTGCCGGTCTGAGTTCAAACCAATTGAGCCCGGTTTGGTTTGAGCCGGTTTGAGCCTGTTTGAAGGTTCTAGTGGCCATTTTAGATCCTGACCTCCATTTTGTGTGACTTGTTTTGCTTGATTTCATCGGCTGAGCTCTTGCTTCCCTGATTGGCCAGATGAGTCTGGCTCTCTGGTAGGCTCTGCACTGTGCCAGTCCTTGAGAACTGGCACCCTACTGGCCAGGGGGGAGGGCAAAGGTAGGGGCGCCCAGAGGAGGGAGTTTCAAATCCTATTTAAAGCCAAGCCTCTGGCCTAGCAAAATCACTCTGGCTGCAGTTGTTGCTTGGCTTCCTCTGGCCTGCTGCTGCTGGTTCTGCTGGTGCAGTGAGAGTCTGCTTGCCAGATTGCTGCTGTGTTTTTGTCCCCAGTCTGTTGTTCCCTTCTGCCTGTTTCTCTCTTCCCCTGCTTTAAACCATTCCCCCCCCCGTGTGTCTGTTCTGCTGTGTGTTTGTTCTGCTGCTTTTATTCGCCCCGCCCCTGAGTGAGTGAGTGAGTGTCTGTGTCTCTCTCTCTCCCCTCTCCTCTGGGCCAGCGGGGACCAGGCCCTTTTGCCTGAGGCCTTCCTCTGGCCCATCCATTTCCCTAAACCAGTCCCCGCTTTCCCCCACCGTTTTTGCTTTTGGTGGCTGCTGCTTTAAAATCTGTTCGCTGAGTTGAGGGCCTCCTCCTCAGCTTAGCAGCCACTGCTAGTTGTTTTTATTTTATTCTGGGTTCTTCAGGGCCCCCCCGCACCTTGTTTTTCTGGAGCAGGTGCTTTTCTTTGTTAATCCTTTTCTTGTTGTGCTTAGCACACTGCCTGCTCCAGACTCCAGCATCTCTCCCCCTCCCCTTTCCTTCCCTTCCCATTCCCACAACCTTTCCCCCCACCAGCGTTTTTATTTATTTTCTCGGTGTTTTTACTTTTAATTTGTTTTTTGGGTGGGTGAAAAAGTTAAAAGGCTTTTTCATTCTGCCCTACCCCTGCCCCAGCTGTGCCTGCCCGCCCATGCTGTGCCAGCCTGCCACTGGTCTGGGATTCCTTCTTTTTTTTCCTGACCAGTGTGTGGGGCAGAAGATCTCCAGGATGATGGAGGGGATAAGTGATTAATTTCTGTTGTCCCCTTTCCCCCTTTTAGTGTTTTTTTAAATAGGGCCTCCTTTTTTTGTGTTTGGGTGTGGGGAAGTATATTTTCTGTGCTTTTTCTTTGCAGGTTGTTTCTTGCTTTCGCAGGTTGTCTCTTTCATTCCCCCATTATATAGTTTATTGATTCACTGCATAGTTTTTTATTGTATTGTATTGTTGTGGGTGGAGTGGCTGGGTAGGTTTGTTTTGAAAGAGGTTGTATTTAAATAGGGTGTTTTTTTAAAAAGGTTTTTTCCCTAACAGATTTTTTAAAAAAGGTCCCCAACATAGGCTGTTTTTTAAAAAGGTTTTTAAAAATCCCCTCTCCAAGATCCTTTTTTTAACATTTTGCAATTTTTTTAAAAAAATTAAAGGGTCTTCAGGAATGTCTGACTGCCGTGTTGCAAGAAAAGCTTGAAGCAGGGTTGCAGGCAGAGGTGGTAGGGGTCCCCAAGCTGGTGCAGGTGGCCATGGTGGGCAGAGAATACACCATTCTGGGATCTCACAGGTCCCCATTGGTGAATTCTTTGGCCCATGTGAGGTGGTGGAACAAAGGCTCTCCTATTCAGAGGAGCCTGCCACCACTGAACCAGTTCCTGGACCAGTGGCAGGTCCATTGGGTGGTGCACCACCAGTGTTGCTGCCCCATGTGGAGCCTGGCGGTGCAGGGGGCTTGCCTGGTGGTGCAGGGGGTTCTCCTGCCAGGGAAGCTCCTTCCATGGTGGAGGTGGAGGGCAGGGAGTTGATGGCTGACAGTGCTGCCAGATTTTCCCTCCCTCCTATGGCCCTTCCAACACTCCTCTCGCCGCTCAGTGGGGGCCCCTCTGATGATGCCCAGGTCGTGGTGGAGTATGGTGCTGGGTCCTCCCAGTCTGGCTCCAAGGAGGAAGAGTCTGCTGCTGTGGTGGAGGGGGCGGCCCTTCCACCAGTGAAGCTGGGCCCTTCTTCTTCTGCAGAGGGCAGAAAGGGGGTGGGTGAGAGCAGTGGGCGAGCACCAGCAGCCCCCCTAGGTCCATGGTCACCCAAGAGGCCCCAATCGGTGCCTAGGGCATCTGAGACCACCCAGAGCAGTGATGTTTGGGGAAATTTTGAGGTCCCTCAAGATGCCCCAACCACTGCTCGCTGTGTCCACTGCAGGGCAAAGGTCACCCGGATCTGTGTCACCCGGATCTCCTTGACTCCGCTCAAGGACCAAGTTCAGCTGGAACGTGGTCCTCTCTCTGTACAGGCAGTGCAGGGGGCTCGTGTCAGACATGCTGCATGCAGCACTGGCTGGCACCAGAGTGCATTTCACCACTGATCTCTGGAACAGTGTGAGTGGGATGCACGCTGCTTTCCTGGCCATGACCGTCCACTGGTGGGGTCTGGAGAAACAGGGGACCCCTGGTGCTGCCTCTGGCTCCAGCACATCCCACACCACATGGCACAGGTGGGCTGTCTTGCATGTGGAGACCTAGGATGTCAAGCACACCAAGGAGGAGGTGGCAGCCGTACTCGGCCACCAAATAGAGGAGTGGATCGGTGGGTTGCCACACCTCTCGCGGGGCTTTATTGTCACAGACAATGGGTCCAACGTTACTGCGGCGGTAGAGTCAGTGATGGAGTGTGTGAACATCCGCTGCATGGCACACACACTCCACCTGGCTGCCAGGGTTGCCTTTAGCCTCAAGGAGGTGAAGGCGTCCAGGGAACATGGCCGTGCCCATGGTAGGTGGTGCTGCTGCCACGGCTGCGCTTGTGGAGAAGTCCCACATGATTGCAGCCCACTTTCACTGGAGTGACCCTTGGTGCCAGTCACCTGCCTGGCAGCAGCTTCCACTCATCCCTACCCTCTTCCCTTCCTCCTTCAGCCATGCCAAGTTGTAGTGTGCCCACTTGTACTGTGACTTGGCAACTGGATAAACAAGTATAAGTAGAACTGTGTGTAGTAGTTGCTCTGAACTACTCCAAGTTCACAGCAATTAAGGTCACACACAGTTCTACTTATGAATGGAGATACTACTCTTAGGCATTGCAATGAAAGGAAAAAAATTCTTTTTAACTTTTTAAAAAACCTAATAAATCCTACAAACTTGGAGTTGCCTGGGGGAGTTGAGGCAAGACCTGCCATTCCCCCAGACCCACTTTGGGGTGCCCTGGCACCCTCAAAGGGGTAGAATAGGGCTGCCTCAAATCCCCATTATTCCCTATGGGAGGAATACAAAAATTGAAAAAATCATCAGAAATTCATCAATAATCACAGAAGTGTCCAATTGATTTGGGGTTTGGTGGGTGGCTGGCACCCCGAGTGCCTACCATCCACCCAGGTTTTGTGCCCCTAGGTGCTCTACATAGGGAGTAATGGGTCAGTTCGATTCCCCATTATACCCTATGTAAAACCTTTTAGAACTGTCTAGCAAGGAGTGCAAGCTTGCATACATAAACCAGTTCCCAGAAACATTAGACAATTGTCCCAAATTAATAAGATGATCCCCAAACAAGAAATGGCTTGGTGACATAGTGTGGTCACATTGTTCACAGCAATCAATTAAAGATTAATCCAGAGAAGGCATTCTCATTAAATAATTTCTGGGTATGCACCTCCAAAGGAGCTGGTTTTTGGTGCCAGGTGTGTTGAACACTGACAATGAAGAATTTAATTTAATATGCTGAGCAGTTTTAACAATTTTATTCTATTGTTTTTTATTGTCATGTATTTTAATTTATGACTTTTAAATATTTTAAATTTTGCACACTGCCTAGAGATATACATATCAGGCATTATAAAAATATAAATAAATGGTCCTAGCAATGCAGCCAAGTATTACAAACCAAACAAGGTAATAGAGATGTTCAGCAACATGACTAATGTTAATATTTTGTTTAACCCAGGCCACTGTGTGTTCTGTGCAGCTCTGTTTTCTTGTTTGTGAGAATTTCAGGAGAATACTAATTATTTTGTAAGTTCCTTGGGGGAAGGGGCTTACCTTTGTTTCTCATGTTGATGGCATTTTGAGGGTGTATTATTGATTTATTGCAAATATGTATATCCCTTTTTTAAACTATATCCAAGATGGCTTACAACAACCAAAAATAGTAATACAAAATTACTACGACCACAACTGCTACTGTTAGATGATCCAGTCCACCACTGCTTCCTTTGTTCCACCTTGCATGCATGTTACTCAATGCATGGAAGTCCCCTGGTGAGTGGGGTGGGGGGGGGAGAGCTGTTCTCCATAGAGGATAACAGTAGAGAACTCCATGTACAGAGAACTGCACTTATGAGAAATATGTGCATGACTCTATTATAGATATGTTTTCTCTGTTATCTAGGAATTTGCACTGCTCACATTTTCAACAGCATTCACCAATATGTGTTTACTTTTGAACAATGCTGTGATTGCTCAATTTTCTCTTTTGAGCTCACATTTTAATGCAAGCAAACAGAGGCCTTCAATACCCATTTAGAAGAGACAGATAAAAGCATTAAGCTCATGTTGGATGGAAATGTGGGGTTGTCCATAAATCAATTATTGGTCAAGGGAATTAATTCCCCAAGTTAAACCATTGGATGAGACTTGGGAATTGACACATTGTGCACAAGGCTTGACCTGCCAAAAGCAATGAAAACAGAAGAAAATGTCCTGACTCACATGTGGTAATTGTCTAGAGAATGAAATAAATTGCATTTGTTATCAATAATTTGTAATACCATGCCAAAGTTGTCTTAATTAACTGAAGGTCTTGATGACCTTGACATCATTATAAAGTTATCATTGCAGGAGAATGAACTGTTACTGAAACATTTTTGTAATCTAATGTACGGAGGGTTGTTTTCCTGAAATGCTACAGTTTTTCTCTCAAAGGCCACGTCAATAATTTTGATATTATTTTAAATGGGTTTACATTTGTTTTGAATCTCAAGTCAGTTTCTTATGAAATATGTCATTTTTTAAAAAAAGAAATGGAACCTGTGTACGTGTGCATTAATGAGAAACTGTACAATATTGTGACACTTTTTATTTTATTTTTATTTATTCAACATATTTGTATACCACCCAAAATGCAAGTCTCTGGGTGGTTTTCATCATGATAGATGTCATGAGTGTTGCCATGTCGTTGAACATTACCATACAAGTCCAATATTCTAAGTTTATCAGAGTGAAGTCATAGCTTTGCATGGGGAAGGGAAAAGGTTCAATTTTCAGTAATAAATAAATAAATAAATAAATAAATATTTCAATAAAACAAACATGTGCCTTGATTCTCATATTTTGGTTAAAATTACCACCGATGTTTCACCTATGCAAAATCTGAAGCAATTACTGCAGTTCTTCCTCAGACAAAACATCTTAGCAATTCCAAGGGAATAGCATCCCAAGTAGCAAAATTTATTGGAACAGGGTATGTGTGTAAATGTCTAGGTTGCCACTAGATTTTGCCTCCAGTGAAATTCAAGTTCTGTTCACTGAGGCCTGCTGACTGGATTAATAATCTTGATTTGACGACTTCAGGTTCAGAGTGAATGTTAAAGTTCCTTTCCAGGAATTTCAATAAAGGTCAAAATAATTTTAATACAAATTAGGAAATTTCTCAAGGGGGAGGGAAGCTATTCACATATTCCTAACCCTGAAGAGATTAAACAACCAATACTTCTCAGTTGAGCTAGAGCACCCAGACAGGAGTCCAGTGGTTGGGAGCTGACACACTGTCCCAGGGGAAGCTTATGTAATGAATTATACTTGGTTCTAAGGCCCCAACACAGCCATTTTCTCCCAATCCCAAATCCTTCTATTATGTAATTCATATTCCTCTCTTTCTCCAAGGAGCTCTAGGTGGCATCCACAAGTTTTCTTCATTTTATCCTCCCACCAGGACCATAGCCAGCTGGTGTGTACCAGCCACAAAATTGTCTTTCCTCCCTAGCCTCACTGTTTTCACTGAACGTTTTATAACCTGCCTCCCCTGACTTCTGCAATCCCCACCAAATTTTCTTTGAGGCTGGCTACAAGCCTGCCTCCTGCCAATCCTAGGAGAAAGATTAGGCTGAGATAAGATATCTGATCCAAGGTCACCTGCTGACCTTTGCTTGCCCTTGTGGCACAGGTGCCATAGAAACAATTGCACATGTCTTGCTCTATTGCTCATTTTATGATGACATTCGGATTTGTTTTATTTCACCCTTCTTAGCAAATTTCCCCAGCCATAAGGACATGTTTTATATGCACCACCTTCCATCTGACCATGGTGATTTCATTTCTTTAAATGTGGCAAAATTTTGCTATATAGCTTGCAAAATACGCAAAGAGATGTTTACTTTGATGTAGCTTTTATTGACTGCCCCAAACTGTATTATGATTGTCTGTCTGGTCGATGACTGGAATAAAGGAATCTGCTGACCTTTGCTTTGGGACAAAATATAAATCTGAGCCTGGGTCTCTCCACCACTCTATCCATGTAGTACACCACACTGGCATTCCCAAGGACAGCCAATGCCCCCACCTCCAGCAGACAACACAGAGGAATAAGTCAGAGTGCATGTAAGGATACTGCTGCCAAGTTGAGCCTTAAGTCATTGCAGCAGAACTCTAGTTATGTGTTTGAACACAGTCATACAAAACATTGCCTTTCAACACTTCTGTTTATTCCATTCTGGCTTTGTATTCGAGTCACACACCTCTAGTAAAGTCATGCCACCTCTAGCACTTTCTTGTGACCTCCATGTGGCATTTTTCTGTCAACAGCTTAGACTTTGCCAGCTGTCCAAGTCCAAACTCTCCTTGGGCTAAGATATCAGAGGTTCCAGCACAACAGAGCAATAAGAAGTGAGGTGTTCTATATTTGCAGTTGTTTATTTCTTTCTAGGAGGATTAAGAGAAATGTTAGAAATTCTAAGCTCTTGTTTTTCACACCTATAATGGTGGGTTTTGATGAACAAATACAAGAATGTGGCTAGTATCCAAAGAATCATGCATTTAGTCTCACAAACCTGAAGGAGACTGAACTTGTCTTTCTTGAGCAATGGTTCTGCACAGCATGTGGCAAAATCCAGTGACATAAGAAGGGCATAGGTGGCCCCTGGCAAAATCACTTTAGAAACCAAGGGGATTTTCAGCAATAATGTATCATACAGTATGGTGAGGATTCTGTTGTTAAAAGAAGAAGAAGAAAATCCAAAATGTAATGGGCAAAATTCCCAAGCTATTAGGCAATAGAAAGCAACTTTGAGCCTGGCCTGTATTTTCCCTTCATATTGATTACTTTTCTTCATCTTTAAAGGAACAGATGCATTCCATCAGAGATGGTAAAGATCACTCTGGGCTGAATATCCCCATAGCCTGATTTAAATGCTACCCATGATTATCTCTCTAAAAATATTACTCTGTTGTGTGGTGTGAAGATCTGTATTGGCTTTCCTGCCTGTGTGCTGATCAGTACTTTCGTGAACTTTGAATGCTTAAAACAACCTAAGGGACAAATTGGACCAGGGTCACAATGCTGGTGGGGAACTCTTCTCTCAACACCACTTTCCTGATATAAATCAGCCACCTTGCCAAAATTGCTATTTGCCCCACAAGGGAAAACATATGGGCACTGGGCACCAACTGTGAAAACATCATGAAAAATATGGGTAAAACCTCCTCTTCCTCTGAAATCACAGGCACAGCACACAATGCCCCCCTCTCCACAACTATTTTTAAGCTTTTAAAAAAGCTACTAGCTGGGACAGGTGCAGAGCATCTGCACCTCTAGCCGCCCGCCTGCTGCCTCCCCCAGCACCATTTGCCCACCAGCCTGCCGTTGTTTTCTCTCTCCCACCCACCGGCTTCTTCCTTCCCCTTCTTCTTCCTTTCCCCACCCACTGCCTGCCCGCCAGTTTCTTCCTCCCCCTGCTTCTTCCTTTCCCCACCCTCCCACCCGCCAGCTTCTTCCTTCCCCCCTTCTTCCTTTCCCTGCTCAACTGCCGGTTTCTTCCTCCCTGCCCTCCCCTGCCCTCCCCTGCCCGCCCCTGTCTGCCATTTCCTTCCTCTGTTTCCTCCCTCCACAGTCGTCACCCACCCACCATCGCCGTGTTGTCGCCATCACTGTTAACTGCTACCACCATTCCCCCCCCCCCGCCCATCCTGTGGCTATACGGCAGCTCTTTGTACTCTCATGAGAGCTGCCACGCATGGGATTAGCCATGTGTACATCTTAGAGAATTAAATATATAGATGGAATATGTATTTGTTTGTTTAACATATTTCTATACCACCCAAAACTTGTGTTTCTGGGTGGTTTACAATTAAAATCATTTAAACATTAAAATCATTAACATTGAAATGGTTTTAAACCCAACATTAAAAGTATTAAAACTATAAATCTAATTAAAAGCCTGGGTGAGCAAATATGTCTCCAGTGCCTTTTTAAAAGTTACCATTGGTGAGAAGGCTCTTATTTCAAGAGGGAGCACATTCCAAACCCCAGGGCAGGAATGAAAAAGGCCCATCCATGAGTAGCCACCAGATCAGCTGGTGGCAACCATAGATGAACCTCACCAGAAGATCTCAACGGGCAATGGGGCTCATGGCCAAGATGACGTTCTCTTAAATAAGAGCCTAAATTGTTTAGATCTAATCGTGGATCTCTCACAATCTTGTCAAGTTTGACCTTAACATAAGAATTGAAGAAACAAACTTTATATACTTTTCTTAATATTTAATATTCCTGGTGGATGATAGAACATATTTATGCTTCCACCAATCTGTAGTATTACTTATTTAGAATAAAATTATCTTCCTCGAGTTTCTTTTAGCTCTTCACTCTTAAAAATTTCATCCTCATATTCTTGAGTTCCTCTTTTCTAAACATACTTACAGCCCAGTTGTAGTGAACAGCTCCTCCTCTCCCCTAAAGAGTGAACCAGAAGTGAACCCTGCCCTACTACTACAACAAATATATATATACTGCTCTTCAACCAAAGTTCTCAAAGCTGTTTACATAAGAAAATACATAAATAAGATGATTGCCTGTTCTCAAAGGGCTCACAATCTAGGCTGACAGGCTGGCAGGACTGACTAGGCTGACAGGACTGACAGGCTGGTGACCTCCAGGGCTCAGCCAATCAGCACACCAGGTGGGTGGGACCTAGGGGACTGTGAGGAGGAAGAGAAGAGTGCCCTTGTTAGAAGCAGCTAGGCTAGAGGTGAGAGAGAGGCACAGGCGGAAGGCTTAGTGAGGAGCAATGGAGTTTTGCTGCCTCATGGTCAAAAGCTAGCCTGGAGAATTCTCTCATGGAAAGACCTCTGCAGATCCTTGAGAGACAGGATTGCAGGAAGTTTGACTCTCATGAGGTGTTGGGTGAGTTTTCAAGGAAAAGGAGATTCAGCTTAGGGAACAGTTTGTTAGTCAGATTTTGTGTTTGAAATGTATACTTCTTTCATGTGCTCTGTATATCCCTGAACCTGTTCTATTGTTTACCTGTAATGCAACTAAGCTAAGAAAAGCTGTGCCTGCACCCATCCAGCTAGAGTGTAGCAAAAGATTCTGTAAACTTTTGAAGGTGTCTTTTCTTACATCAATGTTCTTTGCAATTGGGTAATCACAATTTTTAAAGGGTGCCACCCCAATATCATCTGGGGTGCTTTTTGAAGTATTATTGTAACCTACTTTTACATGTAACTAAAAGCTGAGAGGGCCTCAGGCCGAAGCAGTCTGTAGCATTTGAATAAAGCTTTTATTTTTATTTTTGTTCTTTGCAGTTTTAACAAGCCTCTGAGTGGATTTTTAACTCAGGAAAGCGGGGCTGGAAAGGGTCTTCTCTGGTGCAACATGCCTCATTACGTCCAGCAATTCTACCAGTTTTTTCACCACATGTAAGCTTGCATGTGGAAGGTCTTTGTACTTTTCCAACAGAAGAGGAAAGAGTCTCCCTGGGAATACCACCCAAGCCCCGGAGAGAGAGAGAGAGAGAGAGAGAGAGAGAGAGAGAGAGAGAGAGAGAGAGAGAGAGAGTGCGCGCGTGTCAAACACTGTTGATAATTTGGGTGGCGGCGGCAGTGTGACTACTGGAAATAAAGGAAAGTTTTGGGAGAAGCTTTTGCCAGAAAGCTCAGAGGGGATGATTCAGCATTTTTCTTCCCTTCATGTTGGCTTGCTCTGAGACTAAGGCTTGGTAATCTGCTACACCAGTCTTAAATGTGTTTTCTGTGAATGGTCACAAGCCCTTTTCAGATGTTATCAATGCAACCATGAGCGCCACTTGGCCCATCAAAAGCAAGGAGGAAGTCCCGTCCTACCTCTATCACTCATCCCCTCCTGCAAGTCAATCATGATTATGGCTCAAGAAGAAAGGAGTGCCATGGCTGGTAGTTCTGTGAGCAGCAACCCAGGCAGCCTTCCTCCCTGCTTTTGGCCTGCAGTTACATAAATAATGTCTGAACAAGGCTACAATCACACTGAGTTCAATGGGACTTATTTCCTGCTCATTATGCTTCACTGAATGCTATTATTTCAGGGCCTTCTGTTTCCCATTTGGTTTATCAAATCATTAAAAACTTATTTGTGAAAGTATGTGCATTCTATTTTTTCACATCATTCCACTGTAGCAGAATATTTTGCAATAGTGCTCTTATTAGAAATGGTTACCTCTCATCAACCGCTTCATTTTTGAAGGGAATGTTGGGCATCTCCATGCTTGCCTAGAAAAATATGGTGGCTGGTGTGTGTGTATGTGTGTACCTGTACTATTCTTTCAAGTAATGTACAGCTGCTTTTTATTATATTGAATGTAATACAGTCTTTACATGTCCATACTGTTGATTGCTTTAATTTCCATTGGGAAAATAAAGTGCAATATAAACTTTTAAATAAATAAATACAAATAAATAAAACATGCAAACATGCAAAAAAAAAAAAAGGCAGGGGGGTGGGTGGGCTTCAGGGCTTTTATGAGACCAAAAAGAATTGTTCACAAAAAAACCCACAGTCATTCCCCGCCACACACACACACACTAAGGTACAAGACTTGGTGTGTGTGTGTGTGTGTGTGTGTGTGTGTGTGTGTGTGTGTGTGTGTGAGAGAGAGAGAGAGAGAGAGAGAGAGAGAGAGAATTTCTTCACTGTGCATTTCAGAACTGCTGATAAAGCAAAAATGATACATCTGATAAAGTTCAGAAACATCAGTTCCTGCAGGAATAAGGAACTCTGCTTTTAGAAAAATGTGCAGAATTCATTCTGATCTGTTGATCTGTACATGGGTCAGGAGTAACTCAAAATAGATTGCAACACTTTTTTTTTTTGAATGAAGGAATTCACATTTAAAAACCTTCTTTTAAAAAGAAAAATTACATCCTTAAAGTGGAGGGGTTACAAGAACAGTGTGTGTGTGTGTGTGTGTGTATGAGAGAGAGAGAGAGAGCGAGCACAAAGCTGACTCCCAATTTCTTAACCATGGTTGACAGGAAGCCAGATTTACATCTGCAACAGCCTAGAGCTGCCAAAATGCATCTTCTCTTCATTTTCCAAGAAACTCTTACACCTTTCAAGCAACTGCTAGTGTAAGCTATAACTTACTACTAGAGGACACTATGAGCCACCATAGTGACAGCAAGAGACATCAGTTCCCACTGGACATGTGCTTCCATGCCTACCACCACTTCCATGCCATGTGAACCTGGAAATGCCAGGTGGAGAATGTTGGTAACCAACTTCAGCCCAACATTGTCAGGTCAACTTCAAATGTTGGTTCCAATGGTGGGCAAATGTCAGGTTGAAGTCACTTACCAACATTCTCCATCCAATATTTCCAGGTAGACACAGAAACAGCAGCAGGAGTAGGAGACAGTGTGCATCAGGCAGGAACCAGCAGCTCTTCCATTCTTCCTTGCTACTGTTACATATAAACTGTATGAAACAAATGAACTCTGATAGATTATTTAAGTGCATGGAGACAGGAGCAAATAATAAAATTATCATCATTATGATTTCTCAGTGTTGCTGACATTTTCATCATTGTGGCATTTGGCTTTGTATTTATTGATCTCTTCAGCTTGGGTCCTTGCAGCACAGCAGAGCACATCAGTTGTCCTCAAAATGCCACTCCAAGGCAAATTTTCATTTCACAGATAGGAAACTGAAGTGAACATAAAGTATTTTGGAAAAGACTCTTAGTAGGGGTGTAGCTAGGGGAGAGTGGGCCCATGTTTGCCCCTAGCCCTGGCAGCACCACGGAGTGAGGGAGATAATGAAGAAAACAGGGGGCCGATAAGCTGGGGGGGGGGGCCTTAAGAGCTGGAGGGCCCAGGTTCTTTGAACCCATCCGCTCTATTATAGCTACACCCCTGGCTCTTCGTTAGCCCATAGCTGATATAGAATTTGGGATCTGGTCTCCAAGCCAAGACTCCAAAGACAGAAACTTTGCTGGGTCAGTATGAAATATTTGTAAAACTATAAAGTAGTCACACACTGAGTCCCAGGGTTTATTCTACTATTTCCCCGCAACTGCTGAAGAACCTGGTGCAGCCCCACCCATCCCCAATCTGTAAGGACCCCACAAACTTTCTAACTGAAAAAGAAAAAGAAAAGCCTTACAGAGGGAAGGGAAAATGAGAACGAATGGAGATTTTAAGGGAGACAGGCAGAAAGGGAAGAGGAAAGGAAGGACAGGAAAATAAGAGAAGGAAGGGAAAAGAAGGTGCCTTGCAAGGAATGCATGAGGTCATCTTCCTTCCCAAACTCTATTTGAGGACGGATACATTCCCCCCCACCATCTATTTCTACAACTCTGCTCCTTATTAGGCCCCCATATTCCCAGCTGCACAAAAAGCTAGTTCCCATTGCACAATTTATTCCCACTGCACAAAATGTGTCCAGCAGCACATTACAATAAACCCCACTGCTGAGTCATTTGTATCCATACCATGATTACTAAAATCAGTTTTGCCATACATGCTAAAATAATGTACACCTTTAAAAATGGAGTTATATTCTTACAGGGAAAAGAATATTTGCTTCTTTATTTATTCAGAGTCACAAATGTATGTTCCACTATATGTTATGGATCAATTTTGTTTACAATGGATTTAAACAAAATATAGCAAATGTAACCACAGTTTTCACCATTTTAAGGATATTGAACCAAATTCCGAGATGGCCAAATCTTTATGTTGCTTTCTAAAACCGGGATCAATAAAATGTCCTCCATATGTATCTTGGATTTTATAGAATAATGAACTGTCACAGAAATTGAAATATAATTAAACTGACTTTTTAAACACTGAACTGCATTACTGTTTGCTGTAATATGAAATATTGAAAAGTACATGTAGGAAAGCTGTAATGTGAAGGCAACATATTCATGTTCTGAGCTATACTTAATGCAGCTCACTTCTGTTCTTTTCAGCCTATGTGTTGATTAAGCAAGAAGGAAAAGTATGTCTATTGCAGTTCAATGCACATCTTAATATAATTTTAAGTGAACATTGAAATGTTTCAACTAGTCCAGAATGTCATTAATGCAGGACTGGAATGCCCTAGCTCACAGCCATGAAAACAAGAACTAACAAGTACTGCATATCTTGAAGGAATCCTCTCTCTGCACTGCAACAATCAGCCTCAGCAAAGCTGTTCTATGTGGGTTCTGAATTTCCACGCTCCCTAAGGGCATGCATAATATGTTATCAAGTTCTCTTCAGTGTACGCTCAGTGTGGGTGAGATAGTTTTTCACATTACAAGCCAAGCCTAGTGATATGATCAGAAGTGCCACGGGAAAAAAGTTGATTTTTCCATCTCTTTTCCTTTCTCCCCTTTCTCCTTTTTTCTGATCAAGCTCGTTTTCATGACAAGCTCACAAGGTTTGTGCTATGGGGTGAAACATAGTGGGTGACCCATGATCCAAAACCACAGGACACATTATCCACCACAAAAGTAAAATCTACATATACAGATATTGTATAACTGCAATCTCTTGGCACACCAAGCTGTTGTGTACTATCTCTTAAGAGGCAAGCCAAAAAGGCTGAAGGGTGAGACAAGTCATATGAGGAACTGAAGCAAAGTTTCTCTTTTATAACAAAGACCTGTGAATGGTCAAGCCCGTATGATCTCCTCAGGGGCTTGAATAGTCCTAGGCCCAGATGGCCCAGTAACTAGAGACAGTCCTCAGATAAGCTCTACTTGTTATCTTGCCTGTCTGGGCCTTTCCAGCAAGTTGTAAGCAATGCATAGTAGAATTACTAGAAAATGTCTTGTGTATGATGCAGCAGGGACATAGAAAAGCTGGTGGCAGCTGCTCCCCTACCACCACCTCACAGCCCCTACTGCTGGTAGAGGCAGCACCACATTTACCCCACCATATTTGTCCCCTGCCTCCTTTACCCCCTCTGTCTGTGGCCACTGCCACCTACCTGTTGGGGAGGATGATGTGTGGCACTTCCAGGTTTTGACCCAGTTACACTCCTCATGCCAGTGTCAGCACGTTGACACAAGGGGCATATTCCACATCAGGGCATGGCTACACTGCCCATTGCTCACCCTTGATCCTTCTCCCAGTCGTTCGTTATTTATTTATTTATTTATTCATTCATTCATTCAATTTCTATACTGCCCTTCCAAAAATGGCTCAGGGCAATTTACATAAATATAAGTTTACATAAGTTTAAATAAATATAAGAAGATGGATCTCTGTCCCCAAAGGGCTCACAATCTAAAAAGAAACATAAGATAGACACCAGCAAGTCAATTGAGGTACTGTGCTGGGCATGGATAGGGCCAGTTACTCTCCCCCTGCTAAATAAAAGAGAACTATCACGTTAAAAGGTGCCTCTTTGCCAAGTTAGGGGGGGCTTGGTCTTCTTTTAAGCACCCACCTGGCAAAAGAACACAGAAGTGCTGTTCCATTGTGTTCCCAGCTGGAGAGCAGTTCATTCACTGGCTGGCTAAGTGATGGGGTGATGGGGGTGAGGGGGTTCCTTGTGGGGACATTCGTCATCCCCCCACCCACTCCATGGTGGCTACGCCACTGTGCTGCTGTTCTCAAATATCCAGTATAAGCAACTCTTGCTTCTAATGTGCACACCCAATATAGAAACGCTACTGGTACTGAATATCAGCTAATGTTATCAATAAAGTTGTGAACATTAAATGCTATTAGCTATTACAGGTGATCAGTTCTATACTCTCAGTGAAAGAGAAATATTCAGTATCATTCACTGTCCAATTTCAAATACTATGAGATGCCAAACAGACATCAAATAATCAATACTATAGCCAATCAATCTTAATGAGGTTAATTGCTCTGTCATGTTTCATTATGTATCCCAGCTGTATTGAATCAAAACTGAAAATGGCCAGCATCTGTTGTTCAGTCATTTTTGTATGTACAAAAATGTCACCGTATTAACCACATTATTTTTATTGCTCTTCTATTCTTCTACTGACACAGGTAAATACTTAATGAAGCAATTATTTTTTCTCCCTTGCAAATGATGTCAAACTTAAGGCAACCCCCAATTTTTTAAAAAAATTACTACGTATTTTGAGCATATATGACCCCAACACCAATGCACTTCTTATTCAGGCAAGGATTTTAAATATCAAATACTATCAAATGTGAAATACTGGATATGAAACACAATCAGTGTCAAATAGTGCTGGGAAAGATCATACCATTCATACCAGTCTTGGAATTCCCAGTGAAGAATGTTGTGTGGCCAGAGACAAATTCATTTCAGTTCTATCCTTAGCTCTGGTCAACAGGCACTGGCAGTTCCATTGTGCTGGATTCAGGATGTTTATGCCCAATCCTCTCAGGTTCTCTGCCCATTCATTCCTGTAAGAAATACCAAAGCATTCAGAAGAACATCACTCCTCAATATTTGGCTGATGTTATTGATGGAATTCATGTGCATTTACACCTAGCTGGTGAAGAAGTACTTAAGGAATTATTATGCTTTCCTATAATAAAGGCCAAAGTCAAGCTAAAAATAGTGGTAGCATGTTGACTTATTGTCTGACAGGCAAGATTGATAGAAGAGGAGGAAAGCTGGAGGTCTCTTCCAAATGGCTCAGAGGGCTATGTGATGATGAGCAGATGCCAGCAAATGAGTGCCTGCTGAGCTCTCTTGGAAACGCATGCACACAAATTCCACGAGTGCAGATTTCACTCACTTGAGATGGCTCTGGCAACCATTATATTGGCCCAATTGCTTCTTGGTTCATCAACAAGTCAATCATCTAGCCTAAAATATGGTGTTTTCTTGGGTTATAAATATCAGACAACCTCTTTTTGTGTGGAAACTTATGAAATCTAAACCTCATCTATTAAATCAAGTTGCATGAATCATAATTGAGTACGCAGCATGTGATTCTCTGCCTAGTGGGCCTGCATGTTTCATCCCCCCCCCCCCACTAGCACAAGAAGATCATCTGGATTCTGTGCAAATGTGGCCAAAAATGTTATGTTCAGTTGCCAGCTTTTGAAACATCATATAGTGTAAAATATTTGACCCAGTAGGCATTTTCGTGACCCAGTAGTCAACCTGCCACCAACTACAGATTTTCTCACTCAACCACTCCCCTTTCTGAGTACAGACAAGTCTATAGAGCTCCATGGGCAGTTTTGCTTTAGAAATTTATCAAGAAACTTCTCATTGACCTGATCTCTTTCTGGGATGGAAGATTAGTCTTTCTTGGAAAACTCTCTTATTTAGTACTGAAATAGCTGTAGGTTGTGGAGAACTGCTTAATAGGCCAGGCCACTTGTCCAACCTGTTTCCTAGTACAGGAAAGGAAACTAATGGATTTTCTGTCATGAGGCACCACATATACTCCTCCCACCACTCATGTGAACAGTCAGCAGTTTGGAAGGAACCAAAGCCTCCCTTGCCAAGGAGAAGGAAATTTACAATCAACAATCTTCAAGAAAGATTCTGAACGCTATAGCATTAAGCCCTAATCCTTTGATTTGACTAGCCTCACACATTCATCATTGTCCTGTTTGGGGTGTTTTGGGTTAACCCATTCCTTTATCCAAGCCAGCTTTTGAATGATGCTTTAGTTACTTGTATTCCAGTCCTGGAGTAGAGGTGGGGTTTTTGAGCAGTACTGAAGAGCATTGAAGGCAGACTGCATTTGCCTCTCTGTAAATAATATCTGTCTCATTAAACCATTAATATTCCTGATTCAGCTCCACTGTCTTGCCCTTGCATACCCACAACTCTTTCTTCTGGATTCTACACTGTTCACCTGGGATGAGGGGAAAATCTATACAACTTTCCTCCCTAGTGGATCATTTGTTGTGAGGAAGTTAACGCAGGGGTTGTCTTTGCGAGGCTCTAGGGCAACTAGTAACCCAGAGATTCAGTCCTCCTCATGGGTTCAGTCCTGCCCATTTAGTCTTCTCATAGCTGTTGTATTCTATCCAGTATCTTTTATGTTTCATTGTTTAGAAGTTCATCCCAATGGGGATTGTGTAGAGAGAGTGGGGGGTGGAATCAGAAAGGAAAAGGGAAGGGAAGGGAAGAAGAAGGAGAAAATGAAAAAAAAAATTTTGAAAAACTAAAAGTTAACAAATCTGCAGGCCCAAATGGCATCCACCCAAGAGTTCTGAAGGAACTCAAATATGAAATTGCTGATCTCCTAACAAAACAATGTAATTTGTCCCTATAATCAGGCTCTGTACCAGAGGACTGGAAAGTAGCTAGTGTAACTCTGATTTTTAAAAAGGGATCTGGAAAACAACAGGCCGTTTAGATTAACTTCTGGGCCAGGTAAATTGCTGGAAAGCATACTTAAGAACAAAACTGTTAAACATATAGAAGAACAGGCCTTGTTGAAGGAGAACCAACATGGCTACTGCAAGGGCAAATCTTGCCTCATAACCTTTTGGAGGTCTTTGAGAGTGTCAACTGGCATGTGGATAAAATCGTGATAGTATATGGGTTATTAGGTCTGGTGGGGGACAGTTCAGTAAAATGAGTGGTGAACTCTTCGAATGGTTGGGAGGGGATCTCCACCCCTGGAAATCTTCACAACAGTCCTGCAACATGGATAAATGGGTCAGTTTGCCTGACTTACCTAAGACCACCTAGTGAGTTACTGGCTGAGATGAGAATTAATTTGTGGATTCATATTCAGTGAGAGATGAGCCAAGGACTCATCAGCTCACTGCTCACACTCTTAGGCTCTAAATTACAGCAGCTAAAGATGTCCAGAGGACAGGGTGGGGCTTCATTTCCTTGCACAGTCCCTTGATATATTATGCCAGATTGTGAAAATTACATGATAAATTATGCAAAGCAAGATAAATTATGCAAATCTTCACTATTTCTAGAGACTGCAGGTGTTGGTGGGTTGTTTTTTTAATGCATCCACATTAATGCAGGTTTTTGTTTTTGGTCCTTTAGTGCAGAATGTATACAATCCTTACTTCATGTCTCATCTAGAACCCCACTACAGAACTGGACCACCACTTCAGCATGTCACCAAATTCAGTGATTGTTTTACCTTACAAAGTGGTTCACACCTCAACCAATAGAGTATGCATTATATAACAGCTGCTGTCATGAAGAGTAATTAGTAGATTATTGAGAAAAGTGAGTCATCCAGCCATGATTCATAATCTCCGGGCTTTTACAAACGAATGGGCATAATTATTCTGAAATAAATAAAAGGCTGCATGCCACACCATGATGAGCCAGGGGCATATGGAAGGTTACACAGTTCAAAGTGGAATGCATAAGCTTTGCTGTGTACCTGCCACTAGATTGCTTGCAACAAGGAAACAGAAAGAGAGAGACTGTATTTTCCCAAATTAAATTAATCACAACAGCACTGGCCTCAGAAGCATTCCCTTTGTTCAGGACTATTCTATTGCAAAATCAGAATACAAAATTGTATTATTATTTTTTTAGAATTTAAAGCTTACCCAATTTTTCTCAAAGAGATTCAAAGTAGCATATAATACATCACAATCCACAATATATTCCAGCTGTAAATAGAATTCTCTGAGACCACAATCCAAACTCAGACTTTATGTTGGATTTCAAAGGGTTTAAGCATCCTTTGGTGCTTGATGCTGGATTGTGACCAGCCTCTTCAATGATGCTTTGTTTATTTAGTGTTAATTCTTTCACAGCTTGATAACCTAACTAGCCAAGTGAGTGCATTAGGAGGCGCTGAAAATATGCAATGGGGGGCATATGCAACCAACCCCCCACAGCCTTCCTCTGATCATGCTGCTACACCAGCAGGCAAAACTTCCCAGCTCTGCCTGCACACTCTGCAAGAGGGGAGACATGTTGCTGAGGGTCAGTGATATGTTTTCTCTCTTACAGAGTGCTTCTGGAATACAAGCAGAACTGGAAAGCTTTGCCTTTTAGTGCAACAGTGCACATAGAGATCTAGGGGAGTTGCACACGGGCCCCCATCACGTCCCCCCTGCAGAGCCTCCCAATGAGTACACTTGGTTAGTTAGGATGCCAGCCAGTATGTCTGCTGCCAGCATCCTTTGCTCCTCTTTGAGTGACTTCAGAGACATTTATTTTGGCTTGTGGCATGAGTTAGTGAAGTTCTGCTGGCAACTTGGAATAGTGGGCAAAATTACCACAGTTGCTACTTCAGTCTTGCCTCTAGAAGTCAGAGGCAGCCTGACTTCTTCCTTTCCTCAAGCTACCAGATTCTGGCAAGTAAGATAGAAATTCACCTACTGATGCTTCTAGCAGCTGAACAAATGGAGTTGCTTTATATCATTGGTCTATCTAGGCCAGTAAGGTAAAGTGTGCCATCAAGTCGGTATCGACTCCTGGCAACCACAGAGCCCTGTGGTTGTCTTTGGTAGAATACAGGAGGGGTTTACCATTGACATCTCCCATGCAGAATGATATGATGCCTTTCAGCATCTTCCTATATCGCTGCTGCCCGATATAGGTGTTTCCTATAGTCTAGGGAGCACACCAGTGGGGATTCAAACCCACAACCTCTGGCTTTCTAGTTAAGTCATTTTGCTGCTGCACCATTTACTATAACTGGCAGCAGCTCACCAAGGCCTCAGCCAGTGTTTTTCCCCAGCCCCACTTCCTGAGATCCTTTCCACTGGAGACACCCAGAATCAAAGCTGGGACCTTCTATCTGTAAAGCATGTGCTCTAGCACTGAGGTGTGGCCTTGAGCAGAAGCATCTGACACAAATCCTTGTGATCTGAGTTGAGGAGAAAGCATCCTAATGAATGAAGTAGCAGTTTTCCTGTGATTAACAATATGTACTCATATCCACAATGATCTCATGCTAGAGACAGCTTACCAAATCTGAAGCATGTTGACCTAAGGGGAGCTAATTAAAGCTAAGGCTTTAATCCTTTAATTCTCAAGAGTAAGTTCCAATGGGAATCAATGGGACTTCTCCCTGAGTAAGCATGACTGGTGGGACTGAAATGCAAATCTTTTAGCTCTGTTTTCAGTGTTTTAGCCACAGGAACATTCTTCTCACTGGACTTAAAGTGTGTGTTCTTGTATTTTGCTAATTCATTCATATTTAGATATCTTCAAAATGAATAAGGCTTTAAAAATTTAAAGTTCAAATGATCAAATCTTAACATGGGCATTGTGGATATGTCATGCTTTTATAGTTTATACAGATTTGTACACTGCATGAAAATTCTCTAATTGGGAGGAAACCCCACCAGAGTCACCAGTCATTCACATGTCTTTTCATGGACTTTCCTCATTCACTTTAGGGAAAGGAATGATTTAAGACTGATTTAAATAATGGCTATGGTCCTGTATTTTTTAATTTAGAATTGCTGCTGGATTTTGCCTGGGAAAAGAGATGAAATCTGAAGTGGGTTTGAAAGGCCCTGCTCAAACAGGCAAATTTAATGGATGATATCAGAAAGGTTGGCTAAACACCCCAGGGAAGTTTTGCACATTTTAGTGACCTCCAGATTTCACCAAAAGCACCATTCTAAATGAATTTAGAATACCATACTCTGGTAAACCATTTCTTCCACCCTATCTGGTATAATGTCATAGTGCTTTTATAATTCTAGTGAAGAGCTGCCTGTGATAGACAAAACCATTCCAAGGCAGTGCAGTTAGGAGAGTCACTTAGAGAAGGGGTTAGTTAAAGCAGAGTGAGAGGGCTGGCTCAGGTGACATGTCCCAATTAGGGATGTGCATGTACCTGTTGGGGGCCCTTTTATGGGACCCTAACCCAAACCCTAACTAGCCCTTTTATGGGTCTCTGAACAAGTTCAAAAGACTGATGGTTTGGCCGTTTCAAAGCTGAGGGGGATACGTTTAAGGATGGGAGAGGGTGCTCTTGCCCCTCCCGCTATGCTTCACCCACCAGCGCTGCAGTTTTAAAGGGTCCAGCAGGGTGGCAGCATACCTCCCTGCCTCCCCCCCGGTGCCTCGTTGGACCGCAAGTGACTGGAAGCACCTGGCATGTGTGTGCACATTGGCATGTGTGCGTGCATGTCACACTCATTCGCATGCATGTTGGGCACACACGTGATGTGTGCATGCGCGCTGGGTACTTCTGGTCACTTCCAGGCCAATAAGTACCTCCATTTTATCTGGATTCAGCCTCAGTTTGTTACCTCTCACTCAGCCCATCATTGCCTCCAGGCAGGCATTTAGGGTGGTCATGCCTTCTCCTGATGATGTTGACACAGAGAAATAGATTTGGTGTCATCAGCATACTGATAACACACTGCACCAAATCTCCTGATGATCTCTCCCAGAGGTTTCATGTAGATGGTAAAAAACATCAGAGACCATACGGAGCCCTGAGGGACACCATTCTGAAGTTTAGTTTTTGAAGAACAACAGTCCCCGAGGGACACCATCTGGAATCTGCCCGAGAAGTAAGAGTGCAACCACTGCAAAGCATTGCCTCCCACACCCAACCCCCTCAGATGCTCCAGAAGGATACTATGGTTGATAGTATTGAAAGCCACAAGAGGTCTAAAAGGACCAACAGAGTCACACTTCCTCTGTCAATTCCCAATTGGAGATCATCCATCAGGCCAAGCAAGGCAGTCTCCACCCCATTGCCTACCTGAAAGCTGGTCTGAAATGGGTGTAGCTAGTCAATTTCATCCAAGGCCGCCTGGAGCTGGGAGGCCACCACCCTCTCAATTACCTTGCCCAACCATGGAAGGTTGGAGACAGGCCTATAGTTGCTCAACTCTGAGGAATCCATGACAGGCTTCTTCAGAAGTGGTCTAATGATTGCCTCCTTAAAGCAAGGAGGCATCCAGCCCTCCCTCAGAGAAGCATTTATAATATCTATGAGGCCCTCTACAACATACACACACACACCTGCCAGATAGTATTAGCCATGTCAGGCAAGGGCCAAGAGAACAGGTGGTAGGCCGCATCACTCCAAGCAGCTTATCCATATCCTCATGAGTCACAAACTGAAACTGAGCCAGCCTGACCACATAAGAGGAGTCGCTGGACATCTCTGATTCAGACACTGCAGTAATTGTGGGGTCTAAATCCAAGTTGGCCCGAATATGAGAGATTTTATTCACCAAAAAAAATCATTAAATATGTCACAGCATGGGTGGTTCCAAATTCTGACTCAAGGGAGGAGGAGCACTTACTAGCACTCTCACAACCTTGAACAATTCCACTAGATGTGAACTTGCAGATGCAATATGATCTGAAAAGAATCGCTTCTTTGCCTCCCGTATTGCCAAAACATTGATCTCAAAATGTGCTCTATGTTGTAATCTGTCGGATTTGAATTGAATCTTCCTCCACTTGTGCTCCAGTCATCTACCTTACCGCTTCAGCCCCCGTAGTTCTTTCATATACCACGGGGCCAATTTTGAAGCGGGTTGGAAAGGACGCTTAGGAGCAGTCATGTCTACTGCCCTGGTTAGTTTGCTGTTCTAATTCTCCACCAGGGCATCAACAGGATCATCAGCAGAGCCAACACTAAATCCCTCCAAGGCTTCTTGGAACCTTACTGGATCCAATAACCTTCTTGGGTGGACCATTCTAATGGTCCCTTCACTCCTGCAAAAGTGGGGTGTGACTGTGAATCCAACCTTAACCAGATGGTGGTCCGTCCATGACAATGGGGTAATCACAGGAGTCCCCACCCACAGAACACCACCCTGATCAGAGTGAAAGACCAGATCAAGCATGTGACCTGCAACATGTGTCGGTCCCAAGACCCTTTGGGATAGGCCCATAGTTGTCATGGCCGTTATGATCTCCTGAGCTGCCCCAGACAAACTGGTTCCAAAGTGGACATTGAAGTCGCCCAGCACCCCAAGCCTGGGGGACTCCAATGCCAAACCCAAGACGAAGTCTGTCAGCTCAGTTAGGGACTCCATCGGGCAGTGGAGTGATCGGTACACCAACCGAAGTCCCAGTCTATCCCTAGTCCCCAAACTTAGGTACACACATCCAATATTCATATCTTTTCTGTCACTCTTTGGTAATCTTTTTCTTTTTCAGAAGAGACAGGGCATCCCTATATTTCAGAACAAGTCTAATTCCAAAGGATTCTGAAACTGAATGCCATATTAACAAATATAAATATTTAGAAATTATAATATAAATGGTAGATACATTTGGTAATTACTGAGGCTCTACACACGATCAGTGTGTAGAGGCTTAAGGGGTTCTGTGGGGAGAGCGGGCTTGACCTGCTTTCCCCGCAGGTGAGCAGTAGCTTGTTGCTGAACGGCCAATCCGGCCGCCCAAATGAGTAGTGGCTTCCGTCGAGAGCTCCCGCACCCAGCCACAGCCCGCTCAGGAGCTCTGGTGGTCGGGGGAAGGGGAGCGCCGCTGTGTGGTGCACCAGCCTCCAGAGCGCCAGGAATGCACCGCATGAGTGTGTGGTGCAATCTTGGTGCCCTCCTCCCCTCTCCCCAAGTGTGTCTGCTGAGGCTGCAAGTAGACACACACAAACAAGGTTAACAGAGTGCTCGCTCCATTAACCTCATTTAGGGGGAAAGGTATTTAGGCAGGCTAGCCACCGTTGAACCTGGTGGTTCTCGCAATCAATGGAAACCAGGCTTGGCTCCCTTAACCTGGTTTCCATCGATCGTGAGAATAGCCTTATATGATATAGGAATGCATAAAGGTAAGGTTAAAGTGCCTGTACAAAGGTAAGATATAAAAACAGCATTCCATCATTTTAAGCTATGAACATTTTATTGGTCATTAATTTATTTATTTGTTGTATTTATATACCGCCCTGTATAGAATTTCAGGATGGTTTAAATTTAAATAAACAGCAATTAAAATGTAAAAATCATATAAAACAGATTAGAATTCTCATAAAATTCTCATTAAAGCTTTAAGACATCATAAACAAAACGCCTGATAAAACAGGTGTGTTTTCAAAAGTTGTTTAAAAGCAACCAGAGATGGGGAGATTCTGATTTCATTGAGGAGTGTGTTCCAGAGCCACAAGGCAACCCTAGAGAAAGTCTGGTTTGGGGTTGCCACTAAGTGAGCCAGTGGCAACCGCAACTAGACCTCCCTCGATCTTATTAGGTGGCAGAGTTCATGAAGAAGAAGGCACTCTCTTAAATACCTTGCCCAAGCCATTCAGGGCTTTTATAGTTAATAATCAGCACTTTGCATTTTGCCCAGAAACTAATGGGCAGCTTTTTAAATAGGAGTAATATGGTCTCTACGGATGGCCCTGTAGACCAAACTGGATGTCACATTCTGCACAACATACAAAGGCAGCCCAACATAGAGTGCATTGCAGTAGTCAAACCTGGATGTTACCAGCATATGCGCCTCTTCTTTGAGGTTGTTTATCTCAAGAATGGATGTAGTTGGCATATTAGCCAAATCTGCTGGAAAGCACTCCTGGCTACTGCCTCAACCTGAGATATCAGGGAGAGCTTTGGGTCCAGAAGTACTCCCAAACTTAGTGACTGGACTAATGCTGACAGAATGGTCTTCTCCCCACTATTCCAGCACTGTGTTATTCGTTGTTGTTGTTGTTGTTGTTTAACTTATTCTACGCACTCATTCACAAAATTATGATAATAGAATCAAGTACATAGCAAGACCATTTTAAAGCATTTTCCATTGAATGCCCCATAGTCTGATCTTGAGTATTTGGTGTTCCATTGATTTCTCTAAAGGATTATCTAATTTTCTAACTGATTAGGAGAATTGCCCTACTTTCATTAGTTAAGGGCAATTCACATGGTTGATACTTGGGTAGGAAATGTGTTCTATCCAGGTTCAGGAGCTGTGTGCACTCTCATTTAGTGATGGTCTGTGAATGCAAAACAAGGCAGGAGATGAGGAGTTTGATCATTTGCTAAGCCCCAGTTGGGTAGGATGGGTTTTCCTCCAGCCACATTCTGAAACTGGGGACAGAATCTGGGTAGGGAATGCTTGTCCTAACCAGCTGGTGTTTTGAAACAATCAAGCTCCCCATCTCCTATCTTGTTTTACACTCACAGATGATCACAAATGGGAATGCACACAGCACCTGAACTTTAGGTAGAACACCTTTCCTACCCAAGTATCAACTGTGTGAATTGCTCTTTATAGTTTGTAAGATTTACCAATAAAACCTCTTAGTAAATTTATATAAAACTGTAGGACACAATCATGTACGTGTTTAACATGATAAAATAGGTGATATGGCTTAAATATCCTAAAGTATTGTAAAGTTATAGATGTAAAATTTTAGCACATGCATAATGTTGGCATAATTTAGTGATGTTCCTTTACAAAAACCAAGGAAATTAAAATATCCTCCCCTTCCCCAGGATGCCCTCGGTGCCATCCAAAATTATGTCCCCAAGGGCTGTGCAGTCATCTAGGACATATATCAGGTGACTATCAGAAATTGCCCCTTCCCCAGTACAACAGTGCAGTTGTTTGGAAAGTTCTGTTAGGCAGCTCTCTTGCTGAATCAGTACATTCTTGCTCTGTATGTCACCCAATGAAAATTTTGGACAATTTTGTATGTTATGCTGGGGTTTTTGTAATCTTAATTTATATTGGCCAACATCTTGACTGATAAAGTATGAGTGCTAAATGAGCATCATGATGGGTTTGACTAATGCAGCACCAGTTTGAGCTTGTGTGGGGGTGCAAGGGGAGTTTCAACAATCTCCCTGCTCCTGGAAATGCTTTGTGCCACCTGAAAATATGTCTTGAGGATCACATACTATGAAAATATGTCCCTGAGGGTCATACCTTATGAGAAATTTCCTAACTCTGAGAAATGCTCAATAGTGGAACAATCTGCCCCATGCAGTGATGGGATCTCCTTCACTAAAGGTTTTCAAACAGAGGTGGGAGGACTAGTGGCTGTAGTCTCCCATGACGCCTTGAAGCATTTTAAGTAATAGGCACTGTCTCTGGGTGACAACTAGGGGTGCGCACGGAACCGGCTGTCCCAGTTCAGTTCGAGTCTGGGCCAGTCGGGGGGGGGGTGTTCAGTCAGGGGTCAGTCCGGGGTTGAACCTGTTGCACATCCCTAGTGACAACTTGACAGCCTTAGTAATGATAAAACCTAAAATAATCATTTTTAATTTCTACATTTGACAAGCCCCACCTATTGGCACAAGAAAGCAAATGTGAAGCATAACAGCATTATGATTATTGTAGTTGTTAGGATTCACATTTGTGACTCAAAATATATATATTTAAAAGTTTTATTTAGATGTGATGTAATGGAGCTATACCTCGGGCAGGCAGTATCTTTCAAACCTCAGCAAGATCTTTGTTTAATCATCTCTGAAATGCCTACATGGTTAGCACATGCCCGCCCCCAAATATTGCCAACACTGCCAAGAACTCAGATAGCAAAATGAGATTTCAATTGAATATATTAAGTGATTCAGGTTAAAAAAAACAAAAAAAAAAAAAAAAAAAAAAAAACCCCACAGCCCAAACTTTCCCTTGAGGGGATAATCTTCAAACGATTACCTTAAAGCAGGCCTGCAAACATAGTTCACTAGCAATTTGCTGTGATCTGCTAAATGCTTTAAAACACCCACACACCCACACACTTTTGCAGTCCTGAACAAGCGCATAAGAATAAAACTAGACATACTGCGCAGCATCCCATGGGCACTGATGTATCTTCTAAATACAAATATGACAAATATTTATATATATTGCTTTTCCACAAAAGTGTGTGTGTGTGTGTGTGTGGCTTGCACTACAGCCCACTTACACAAATGCTGAAATTGTGTGAGGGAGTTCCACAATTGCACAGTTAGATAGGTTTCCTGGTACTGACAGATACAATGAAGTCTGGCATGAAAAGGAGTTGCAATCATTCCTCAGTGGCTTCGTGGCTTCATGGCTCAGGGAGTCTTCTGGGGCTTCTCTATTTGTCAGGGCATTGCCTGCCTTAAAGGCTGCATGGCTTGTGTGGGGCGATGCTGCTTGCAAATGACTTGCCCCCAGCGGGTCAGTTAAGAAGATCAGCCTCAGGGCTGTGATGCTGCTCTGAGTCAGGGTATATCCTGAAAGGTGGTGGGACAGGGATTTGCATCTTTGATTCATTAGTATTAGTTTCCACACTCTAATGGGTGGAGAGCCAGTCCTACTGGTCTTAATCGGCTGTTTTGATTTGATAACGTTGCCGACCATTCCTTCTACTTCAGTGCCTCATGTCTTCATGGGTGTGGGTGCAATGTCAGGTTTTTGGATGTATATCACCTGGCAAGACTAGTTGACTGGTTTTTTATTCTATGACTCCAGGATTAGAGTTGGTGTGATGACAAGTCCAGGGTGGCCAGAACCTCAGGGGTATACTCATGAGTCAAATGGGCCGTAACCCAAAATTTGGCCTAAAAAAGCCAAATCTGGCAACAGAGGATGACCTGTCAGAGGGAAGCCAGTGCCATTGTGCCTAGAAAAGAATTGTATGTTCCCAGCCTATGGAGAAAACTATCTCACAGCACATAAAGCTATGTAGATGGACAAGGAGAGAGTGAGTCTATATATTGCAGCTTTATGTAAAAACAAAAGATGAAACAGCTGGTTAAAAGTGTCATAGGTTTGTAGAACCTCAATATGAACACTACTATTACTACGAATATTTATATACCGCTTTTCAACAAAAGTTCCCAAAGTGGTTTACACAGAGAAATATAAATAAAAAAATAAAATAGCTCCCTGTCCCCAAAGGGCTCACAGTCTAAAAAAAACCCCATAAGATAGACACCAGCAATAGCCACTGGAGGGATGCTGTGCTGGGGCTGGATAGGGCCAGTTGCTCTCCCCCTTTAACAAGGTGCCTCTTTGCTCAGTTAGCAGGGGATGTGGTTCACTGGCTGTGTTAATATAAGAGCTGTGCAATGTCAGATTGGGAATGTTCCCTCTATCTTCCTGCCTGCCTGCTGTTAATAGATATGCTCCAGAGTGCTTGACTAGGATACTCCAATGATGCTTTTGGGTTAATATGGGGAATCAGCTTGACTGTGTGGGAGCAGTCTATTACAGTATTAATCTTGAGCAAATCTTTGGTCTGCAAATTATGAGAAAGCATACATGCAATTTAAAGATTTATTTTGGAGAAGAAAGGGTATAGAAAATGAAAAGTTGGTTGGGCAAAGCAATAAAATCTTAACTAACAGTCTTAACAAGAATCTCACAAAGAGGAATTTTAGCTTAAGGTCCAAAGTGTAAATAAATCACCTTAAGAGTTGCTGTAAAAAGGGCTTGGATGCTGAAATGGAAGGAAAAGAAAAGGGGGTGAGGAGGTTTAGAGGGGCAAAAGGTTAGTATTACCTGTCCTTGTCCGGTGGTGCGCCCAGTGCACTTGTAGATGGGCACATGAGCAGATTTCCTCGCAGGGGGAAGATAGCAGAAAAGCAGGAAGAAGAACGGGCAAGTGGCATAGAGCTACCACTTGCAAGCTTGAGAACCAGTATGGTAAAGGTCAGTATAGATTTGGATTCCATTTCTTATCCCAGGGCCATGTGGCTAGGCCAGGAGTACTTTTATTCCAAAACATGTCCTGTGGCAATGCATAAATCACACTTCCTCCCTGGAGGGGGCGTAACTCAGGTAAAACAATGTTCATGGCTGCAGGAGTTGATCAACTTGGTTGTAGACCTACTGAACAAAAGGATGGAAATATCTTGGGTGGAGGTGGAGGTCTGAATGGGTGAACTTAAAAAGCTTATCTGAGTACTGGGATGTCTCACCAGGTGGAAAGATAAGTTTTTATTAACTCTTAACAACTTAGCTCCTTAGTCCTCACCAGTTCATTAGGTTGTTGCCAGTGGGGTGGGGGTGCACCATGCTTATCTGAGTTACTGCCGAGGAGAGTTATCTCTGGCAGAAGGGAGTTAGCTATTCCTTCTGAGAGTATGAGTAACCTGAGGTCTACTTTGTCAGCTTTTTCTTCTCTTTGAAAGTCAGAGAAAGAGAGGTTTTAGGGATGATTCCCTTCAGTCCTTTGTTATGGTGACCTAAGGCTGCATTTCCCCATGTTTTGCTTGTGTTAAGTGACCAAATTGCATAGTTTGCCAAATGTGGGCATGTGCAGAGTTCATGATCCCGTAAGCGCAGGTATCCCAAAAATGGAAGTGGTGTTCCCACAGTTCCAAATCATATAGAGCAGTGCTGTTTGCAGCCCAAGATAAGCTGCTTTGGTAACACTGACTGTGCATTTATCTTTTTAAAATGTGTTTAGCCCATTTCTTAACTCCCATTTTAATAAAGCAGCCTATTTCCACGTCTCTCTGAGATTCTCTGATGATACATCATTTCCTCTTAGATTCTCTGATAGTACATTGCTTCCACTGCAACTCTCTGGTGTTGCATTACTTTTCTTCTGGGTTGCACAGTGAGTATTTCCTGGTTACTTTTAAAAATTAATTTAAAAATCAGAGAATAGTCATAAAAAAATTCATTCCCGACCCCAATCCTGACCCCAACATTTTGAAGGGTTCAAAGGACTCCTAACTGACATTTGTGGGATCGGGGTTGGACTCAATCCCAACCTTTGCAAACATGCACAGCCCCAGTTAATATATTCTATTTATTGAATTTGTTCATCAAATAATAGAATGCCATCAGAGGAAAGGACAATGCAGACTCCCCACAACCACCACCACCACCACCACCACCACAAGTCTAGGACAATATTTACTCTAAGGCCAATGTAAAATAATAATTATTTCCCTTCTTTTTGTAGTTTGATGGGAACTTGATGGGCTTTCTCCATAGGCCTGGAGAAGAAGTAACACTGGCCTATTTGCATATAATGGGAAACAAGAGTTAAAGGGACCAGAGGTTGCCAAACGTTCAAATGTGTGAAATTCCAGTCCTGTACAGATAGCAATCCAAGGTTTTGCTCTCCAAACTCCAATTTGAACCCTCGGGTTGCATTCTTTAAAAAGAATGATATTGCAGGTCCAGCTCTCAAGCTTGCAAGGCAAAATTAGCAAATAAATTCTAAGTTTGTTCAGATGACTTCAAAGTAGAAAGCCAATAAAATTCACTTAAAAGCTATTTGTTCAAATTTTTAAAACTGTAAATAATGAACAGTCCACTTCATAATCTGAGGAGTAGGGGAAAGGTGTCAATTTTATTAATTTTGAATGGTTCGCTTTGAATAGTTGCATCTAAAAGAGAGGCACCTCTTGTCTAGACATGAGTCAGCAGTAAGAATCAGTAAATAAAAGCATTTTTGGTAGATTCTATGTCATGAAAGCAACCATCCAGTCTAGTCTGGAAAGTTACCCATAGCCATTGCTGTCTTTTCTGTGGAGACAGTGACCAGCAATGAACAAACAAAAACTTCCTTACCATCCAAGCTTTCAGCTTTCTTTAATAATGTCACGCAAAATCTGAGTCATTATGAATAAGGGATGTGTGAAGCCCTTCTTGGAAACCCCATATTCTTATCAACCTTCATTCAGTTTCCTGCAAAATCCCTCAAATATGTTGCCTGAGGAAGAATCCTGAAATTCACTTTGACTTTTGATTCAGGACAAATATTGGTGGCAGCTGTAAATGTGAGCTGTAATGAAATTCTTTTTAAAATGAGGGGAGGGGAAAGGTAACTGATTGGTACAATCTTTTCCTGTATGAGAACCTCTTACACTTCTAAAGGGAAGCAAGGGTGATCCATGTATTGAAACAGTCTTGCATATGTGGATTTTGTTGGTTTAAAAGATTATATACTGCCATTCTTCATGTGTGAATTCATGGTGACATACAACAAAATTCTTTAAACACACAAGAAAACACAACAGTCTTCAAAATAATAAAAAATGTAGAATGAAAGGTTGTAATCTATGTACAGTAAAACTGGACTGTCAGAGAGAAAAATGTACATAGATTGGGTAAGGCCTGCTGAAATAAGAAAGTCTTCCATTTTCATTTATAATTAAGCAGGGATGGGATGAGCCTAAGATCAAAGCAGCAGGGAGTTCTAGAGCCACTACTGAGAAGGCTTGCCTATGTGTCATTGGCAGTTGGATTTTCCTCTGGATTCGGCCCCACAGATGCAAAAGGTTACTATACTACTGGTGGCAGGGGGGCTCCACATATATTGCACCTTAATGGCATGGAACTGTGTGTCCACTTTTAACGACTTGGTCAGTGATAGTTGGTCTCTTAGAACTGTGGTGGGGGGGGGACTGATTACTACAATCCTTACACTCCCCCAAAAATGAACAGTGCAGCTGTTTATTCCAAGCTTTTCCCCCCACTACAGCCCAAGCAGCTCTTACAGTTTCCCCCAGCCATCCACATCCAGCTCCTGATTTGTTTCTAAATGGAAAGAAGGAAGGAAAATGAGAATGAATAGAGAGAGAAACAGAAAGAGAAAGAGGAAGGAGGGATAAGAAGAGAGGAAAGGAAAATAAGGAGGGAAGGAAGGAAAATAGAATGGGTGAGATTATTTCCCTTCCATAAACTAAAGTTGGAGACTGACACTCCTTTTCCACACACACACACCCAAAAAATATAACTAGTCCCACAATTATTATTAAGGTGATTAAAATGTATCATCTTGAGAAGATAGTTAATGTTCCTATAAAATAAGCTGGAAATTTGGCATGGTATACTAGAGAAAACAGCTAAGGATGACCCTAGATGGAAACTCTTGACAAAGTGGTTATTCAAAAACACAAAGCAGCATAGCATTTGCCCCTAATCAACTTGGTCTGCTATGAGGGCTTGAAATCAATTGGTGCATCAGGGAGAACATGTCTGACTAACACAAAGATATCTAATAGCGTTTAAAAAAAAAAAAAATCTAAGTACTATGTTGAGCTGCTTGCTGAAAGAGATTAGATAAACCCAGAACTACTGTTTGGCTGAAAGGCAGAGAAGGAAAGACAATTCAAGGGCTGAGGAGAACGCAAGCTGCTGGTGACAATTGTTGGACCAAAGGCTTCTGGAAGTGTAGAAGTTAGTTAGCTAGCTAGCTAGCTAGCTAGATAGATAGATAGATAGATAGATAGATAGACAGATACTGACATCCTCACTAATACTGAAGAGGCACACCATGTAAAGTGCTCTGCAGCATTTAATAATACAGAATCATGCTGCATATGTGGAGAAACAATTTTCACCAATCCCACTGCACCTCAAAAGTGCTCTGGGTGACCTGGGAATAGATCTTTGAGGGCTGTGCAACCCTCAGGGACCTACTTCTGAGTCATATGGCTTGGGGAGCCAAATGGGGAGTGGGATCAGCAAAAATTGTTTTCCCCATGTGCAGCACAACTCTGGATTACTAAATGCTGCAGGAGTGCTTTGTGTGTCCACTCCATTAGTGGGGATGTAAGAATGTGCTATTAGTATAAAGTTATGAAGACTGAAAGGAGACAATATTCAGCTTAATTTTCTATTCTTTCTATATATCATCTATTTCTTTTTAAGCAAGTTCCTTATTGATGAAATTTGCACACACAGTGGCATGCAGGTAGCCTACTGCTGTACGTGAGCAAAGAGATCCACAAAAGTTCACAATATATTTTACTTCCCTGCCTTGGCCTATATTAGTCATCTGTGGTACATGTACGTGCACGTGCGCGCGCACACACACACACACACACACACACACACACAGAGTTATTACCTGGGTGAAATTCTTACCACAGATGACCAATTACAACAATTTCCAATCCAGGGCCAACATGTAATTAAAAAAACCAATAACAAGTTAAATGTAATCTTCAAATTCAAGTGATATGTAGTTACCTCAGATACCCTTTTCATGCAGAAATATCATTGAAAACTAAATGTTCATATTTATGTTGGGCCATAGGTAAGTTTGCGGAACTTCCAAATGTATGAAAATTACATTTTTAATTTGTTTTGAAGGAAAATCCTATCACAATTTAAATGTATTTTGGTTTATTACCACCTGCCAACATAATATCCTGAACTGCAGTCTTCTGGGTGAATACTAGATGAAGCCCTGCAGCTTTACACAATAAAAAGTAACTGTGTTGTGTAGCTAAGCATGCCTGAGTAAAAATAAATCTTTGTGTTCCACAAATCTTTGTACATCCAGCCTACAGTTAACACCATCATTTTTACCAAAAGGAAATATTTTAAATGTGAGGGTTCCTTCTTGTCTGAAACTTCCAAGAATTCAAAGAAAGCCACCCATCTTTTGAAAAGATTACAGAACTTGCTCAAAGAAGTTTTGCACATATCCCTAGGTGTTCACCAGATCACTACACTAGCATACTTCATCTAAAGTGAGGGTCAAACTAGTTGTGATGTTAATCATGTCACTGTCCCTTGAATGTTCATTTTTAAAACAACAACAACAACAACAACACCTGTTAATAGAAGCCATGGAGAGGCCCAATCAGGATCAGGACCACAATGAGTAGGAGTTTTTAAAAAAAAAACATTTACCCCCATTGGGTAAATTTACCCCCATTACCAGAATCCCTGTGCAATCGACCCTCTTGGCTGCTATTTGTCTCAGGAGAGAAGCTAGCATGTGTGCCAATGATAGCTTCCTTTCCAAGTCACACTGCAGCCATAGGGATCATTTTCACTGAGGCTACAGCATGGGGGTAAAGGGTTTTAAAAACCCTCCTCCTTTGCCATGGTCCCATGGTCCTGATTGGGTCTCCCACTGCTGTTCCTTACAGTAAAAAGAAAATTAGTACACAAGGTCCAAGGAAGTGATCAACATCACATCTAGTTTGACTCTGAACTTTGAAGAGTCGGAGGTTTTCCCTCAAGCAAAACATATCTAAGCAATTTCAATGAATGCCAAAAGTTTTAATAAGATGTTAAAAATGTCTTGGGGAGTTGGGGTGGGGAGTGTTGTTGCACAGTCCTAAATTTAGCCTCAATACTAAAACTTCTCATCAAACAAATCATACTCCAGTTTTCTTGATCATGTTTCACCTTAATCTTTCAAAAGATCAAAACATTGTTTCTCATGTTACAGATACCATGTGAAGACCACTTGAAATCAAGGGTGTGCAGAAGATAACATTTTAGTTGAACTTTGATTTTTATCCTAGTTATAGGGTTGCTTTTGATTTAGTTTTCATTTTCCACTATCCTCAATGGGAATAACTCCAAGAGTCTCAGGTCCATCCTCTGATATTTTCCTTTTCCCAAAAAGTAGCTCTTAACATTTCAGAAATTATTGGCTGGCAGACATAGCTCAGAGAGACATTATTACTGCCATCCAGCAAGGGTTAAAGGGCAGTCATCCCACCTGCTGAGGCAAGCTGAGATAATTTGCACTTGAGGATGGGAGAGTTTTTAAAAGAGTTTAAGAAACACTGGTTGGTCCTCCTTCACGAAAGCGGTAGATGATTTGAGCATGGAGGCCAGTGTCTCCCTCCTTCAAGTGGATAGCAGCTATAAGGAAACACATTGACCATTTCTCTCTCCTTCAGGGAGGTCACAAGGAGCATCAGAATGAGGTCACAATGGCAATTCTTCTCTTTCTGTTGGGCAGCATCAGTATGATATCACAATGACCAGTCGCTCTATCTCAGACAGGCAGCATTAGGAAGGGAGCTGTGAAATAATTCAAATAATTTACTGATAAAGCGGATTATAGGCCTGACAACTGAAACTGAGAAACTTACTACCTTTTCAGCAAAAAAGAAGGCATTTGATGTGGGTTAACAGCTATATCTAGATAGTTTTAAATTTTAACCTTTTTCCACTTTAAAAAAGTGACAAGTTGAATGTTTGCTTTTAATCTTGTAGTGAAATAACTAGGAGACCTATGCAATCGCAATCTCACATCAAACCAGGTGCTAGAGTTCCATCCCTGGCACATAAGCACAGCTAACCTCCCAATTTCTGCCTTAAAACTCTTCCTTCTATTCACAGATCTGCCACTCACTTGATGCATGTTGCCCATCACTTTGATCCACCACTAGGTGACAATGTTGCCTTATTCTCTGTGTGGAAGAGAATATTTTATCAGGCAGATCAAATCCTGCATCTAAAACTCATGGGCATAATCCAAATAAAATTTAACATCCAAATAATTTCAGTGGGAAAGATGTAGATGTATTGCCCTGCTAATCTGGCAAAAAGGCACCTTTTAACGTGGTGATTCTCTTTATTTAGCAGCGGGAGAGTAACTGGCCCTCCCCACCCCCAGTACAGTACCTCCAGTGACTGTTGCTGGTGTCTATCTTATGTTTTTCTTTTAGATTGTGAGCCCTTTGGGGACAGGAATCCATCTTATTTATTTATTATTTCTCTATGTAAACCGCCTGGAGCCATTTTTGGAAGGGCGGTATAGAAATTGAATATAATATAATATAATATAATATAATATAATATAATATAATATAATATAATATAATATAATATAATATAATATATACTTAACTGTCCCATTGACAATCAATGGGATTCCAAGTGTTTAGCGTTGGTTGATCATAAACAATGTAACTTGTAATATCCTGAGGTCTGATTAGCTTACCATTATGTTTTCTTGTCCTTTCTGAATTGAATTTTGAAAGCAAAATAACTTGTTGTGACAAAGCACAGGTTAATAGGAGAGGAGTTTTTAAAATAGATTTTACTGCACTTTAATCCCTCAAAGCAAGCTGGCAGCAGCTTTCCTCTTTTTAAAGGGTTTGAATCTATGCTTTCCTTTCCTCCCCTCCCTCCACCCGTCCTTTCCCTCTCTGCACTGCCTTCTCAGATATGTCCTGGGCATTCTCTCTCTCTCTCTCTCTCTCTCTCTCTCTCTCTCTCAGGATTGTGCAGAGTGGCATGCAATTTCACATCTGAATGTTTATTTTACCTCTGTAAATACTGTTTATCTCCTGGGTGTGGCTGACATAAGAAAAGGAGCATTATTCCCTCAGGCAAAGCTGTATAAATACTTTATTTTTTTTTGCCATCAAGCAGAAGGGATGATGGTCACACCTCTTTTCTTTGGAGGAGAATTTATCTGATGCATATTAAAATGTCACCAGTAGAACAGTTCTGAAAAATATCTACAACTGCATCCACATAGAAAATATAAGGACATTCAAGTCAGTGTTTATCATAATTTGATATTATTGTCAGTATTTGTACTTCAAATGTCTGCCATCTTGAATCGGGGTGGATGATTGTATCCCTCACTACACCAAATTTGATTATAATTGATTAGGTGGTCCAGAAGTTACCCTCTTACACCTCAAATGTTCACACGTCCACCATCTTGGATCAGTCTGGATGACACCATTACAAATTATGCCATTGAGGCCTCCCTATGTGTCCCTACAACTGTAGCAAATTTAGTTCAGATCAGTTAGGTGGTCCACAAGTTAGCCCACTTGCACCACAAATGTTCATGTGTCCACCATCTTGAATCGGGGTGGATGACATCATCACAAACTATGCTATTGAGGCATCCCTATGTGTCCAAACAGCTATAGCAAATTTGGTTCAAATCTATTAGGTGGCCCACAAGTTAGCCCACTCAAACGTTCATGTGTCCCTCATCTTGATTCAGGGTGGATGACATCATCACAAACTACGCCATTGAAGTGTCCCTATGTGTCCCTACAACTGTACTTGATTTGGTTCTTATTTGGTTCTTATTATGTCTGTCTGTGTGTCTCCACCAACAACTTTGTAATGCATTGCTAAGTAAATGGGTGGGGTGGAGGTAATACACAGACAGACAGACTGTCCGGAGTGGGGTGGGGGGGGACACAGACAGACACTCAGACGGACACACATACAGAATGCTGGGTGATCTCATAAGCCTACTGGAAAGTAGGCTAGAAATGCTTTTCTTTTAGCAAGTAACAACCTCTGGCAAGATATCCTTGATGTTAAAGATCCCATCTGCCTGTTCTATCTGGAAATCTTGCACACTATAACTAATAATTGCTTAGATATTTCCCTAATTAAAAATCTCTAAATTTGGTGCATGAAACAGTGAATACTGATAATCAACGCAGAGAGAGAATGAGAAAAAACAATCTGATTATATGGTGGCTTATTTTAGTTTTCTGTATATCTGAAAGTTGAATTAATTTTTTTAAGATTTCATTATTAATAGATGATTACTATGGAAAGAATATGGGCACAAACCAAACCTCCAAGCAAGCAGCTGGACAGGTGATGTGTTTAACATGCATTTTTATTTCATGCAGGGCCTGCTCCAGAGCATGGTGAGATCCAACATTTGCCAGGGGACGTGGCCATCAAAAGGCCACTGCTCCAACAGCACTACCATTTTTACTTTAAATTCTTACTTTTCACAGAGCCCTAGGAAGATCAAAGACAGCATGAGATAATTTTCAGTTTGCAGGCGTTGCTTTTTAGAGATTAAGTGGGCCCATTGAGGGTGCTTTTTCCAAGGGCCTCTACTGGCTTCATGTAGCCACGTAATGGCACAGCAGGGAAATGGCTTGACTAGCAAACTAGAGGTTGCTGGTTCGAATCCCTGCTGGTATGTTTCCCAGACTATGGGAAACACCTATATTGGGCAGCAGTGATATAGGAAGATGCTGAAAGGCATCTCATACTGTCGGGGAGATGGCAATGGTAAACCCCTCCTGTATTCTACCAAAGAAAACCACAGGACTCTGTGGTCGCCAGAAGTCAACACTGATTCAACGGCACACTTCTACCTTCAATTACCCTTACATAGACTGGGCAAATTCATGTCTGGTTACTGACGGAGAGGCCAGATTTGTAGACATGCTAAATGACTGTACCTTAGAAAAGTTGGCCACAGAACCAGCCAGAAAGAAGGTGAACTTGGCCCCAATCTTGAATGGACTTGGTGCATGATGTCAGAGTTGTAGAACCATTGGGGAATAGTGACCACAGTGTGATCCAGTTAATCTTATATGCGATTGGAGCACTGCCAAGGAAGTCCAATACGGATGCATTGGACTTCAGAAGAGGAAACTTCTTAAAAATGAGGAGATTGGAAAGGAAACGTTGGGTGGGTCAAATCACTCCAGAAAGCATGGAACTTATTCATTACATGAGATATAATTCTGGATTAAAAATAGGGTCATAACTTTATTAATTGCAAATAATGAGAAGAGAGAGGATTGGTGCTCCACCCCCAACAGGGCAGTCCCAAAGACTCACTGCTTATGTGCGAGCCAACCAGTCTAAAACCTAGGGCTAGACACCTCTGCTCCAGGCAGCATCAGGCCTAATGCCACCTGCTGCTCATCTTAGCCCACCTAATGTGCAGGCACCTGCCGAAGGATTCGGCATCCCCAAGCCACAAAGTCTTAGAGGGTGTTGATTCCGTTAGCAGGTTGGGGTAAGCCATCAACCAGCTCTCCTTGAGCTGGAAAGCCTCTAGGGACTGGTAAAGACTCCTCCTTACACCAAACATGTGCCTGAAAGGTGCTCACCAGAACTCAATTACCCAAGAAACCTCACTGTACCTGCTATAAAGGGTTAGCCTAGCTTGACCCCTTCCTTACTCACTATCCCACAAAACTGCCGCCAATCCTCTCTGCAAATTTGTTAAGAAGAAACCGGAACCACGGGGTGTGTGTGTGTGTGTGTGTGTGTGTGTGTGTGTGTGTGTGTGTGTGTGTCAAATGCACACCATCTGCACACCACACCACCCTCAGAGGACACCAGCGCAACTCACATACCTGTTGATTTTTGATCGAGCCCAATCTATCCTGCCTGGAAACTGAGCCTCCTGCCATTCCTGGCACTGCAACAAATCTGACCAAATAAGCACCACCCCCACCACCCTTATAAGCCTGAGAATGCCAGCGCCCAATCCGCATGACGTTCCAAAGCCTCCTTGACCACAGTCCCGAACTGATATTGCGTCAAGGGGGAACCATAACCATGCTGGAAAAGGCATCCTTGCCAATCACCCAATAGTGCCAGATAGCACTCCAATGCCCACACAGGGCACAAAATAGCCAACCTGGACCTGTAGAGCAGAACCACCTGACCCCTACCCTTCTGGTCTGTCCTAGAGTGTTGCAACTTAATTGAAACCTTGTCAGAATGTAGAAGCACCAATAACCGCTGTACCACCCTGGTCGAAGGGCCCGCCTTTCCTCTATGCAAAAGTTCAGAGGCCCAGAATGTTGGGGGTTGTTAATTTTACCCCCAGTAGGTAAACAGCAGAGCCCTAAGGAAGATGATCAGGGGCCTAGAGATAGCTAGAGCTAGGTCTCAGCTGAATTTGTCAGCTATTCAACAGTTTAAACTATCTTTCGTGAGAATAGAACATTTGGAAATCTGTTATGATTTCTCTGTTGGAAATCATAAAGTAGCAGTCTTGCTTTATCCTGATGATCTGGTTTTGCTCTCCCTAAACAGAATAGAAATAAAGAGAATGCTGGCCAGTTGTGGACACTATTGCAAGAACCCCACTTACATACCTGCCATTTAGCCAAGGTTAAGTGAACCTGTGGTTCACTTAACCTTGGCCTGCTATCATCTGGGCAATCGCCGCTGGGTTAAATGACTTTTCTCTCACCTGCTGCTATTTGCGGCAGTGAGCCGGGGGGAAGTGCAGCAGCTGCCACCACACTCATTACCTGGGGCACCCCGGGATACCAAGTGGGGGAAGTCCTCCTGCTCCAAGCATCTCCCTCGCCACACCGCCACTTGTGTGGGCACACAGTGCAGTGGAGGGGAGGATGGCAGCTGCTCATCCTCTTCCCTGCAACCCACCCACCCTCCCCAGAGAGGTCATGTGCACAACCTCTACCTGTCTATTGTACATCATTATGCATTGAGAAAATGGGTTTATCATCAAGAAGCTAATGAGGACAGAGTAGTAATTAACCAGAGGCAGCCAGTGAGAGTGGTGCCATGGGTGCTGGTGGGAGTTCCCTTTTACCATCCATACCACTTGCACCTTGAAGATGCCGCTAGCGACAGCACTCCACCTGGCATCCTGCATGGTGCCTGCCCTGCCTATGGCACTCATCTGGCCTCTGCGCATGCACAGTTGTCATTTATGTGGTCAGTATGTGTGTTCCGTCATCATATGGGATGCCAGGTGGGGCGCCAGTGATTGTGGCAACTTCCAGGTGCAAGTGGTATCAACGATAATGACTTTTAAAGGTACCTCTCACCACCACCCCAGCACCACCCTTACTGGCTGTCTCTGTAATTAACAACTTGTACTTCTCAGTCTAGTTTTCTAAAATCAAGAAGAATCATTCCATGGCATCTTATTTTCAAAACCTAACTCACACCTAGATATCCCGGACCTTTACTGAGCTTAGGTTTCAGGTGATGCCAACTGCTTACATCGAATTGAGATATCTAGGCATCCCCAGAGTGGAAAGGAAATGTATCTCTGGGTGTAACCAGGTGTAAGATCTTGTGCACTATTTAGGAACATAGGCAGCTGCTATATACTGAATCAGACCATTGGTCTACCTAGCTCAGTATTGTCTACACAGACTGGCAGCGGCTTCTCCAAGGTTGCAGGCAGGAATCTCTCTCAGCCCTTTCTTGGAGAAGCCAGGGAGGGAACTTGAAACCTTCTGCTCTTCCCAGACCGGGTCCATCCCCTGAGGGGGATATCTTACAGTGCTCACATGTGGTCTCCCATTCAAATGCAACCAGGGTGGACCCTGCTTAGCTAAGGGGACAAGTCATGCTTGCTACCACAAGACCAGCTCTTCTCTTTGTTGGTTTGTCCTCTATATATCAATCTAAGGAAGATGGTTTTTTGTTGCCTTTTCTCCTGCAATACCCAGGTAAGAGCTTAGAGGATATTGCAGTGGGCTTGCTAGATGACAATCAGCCATATATTACTTATCTGGTTTCTTTATTTGCTCTAGCTCCAAAGAAAAGGCTTGTCACATTAAAAAAATTAATACTTAATCATGGTGTTATTTAAGAACTAAGATTTGCACCAGAAGTGCCTCCTTATGCCCTGGTGGAGCCCCTGGTGGCGCAGTGGTAAAACTGCCGCCCTGTAACCAGAAGGTTACAAGTTCGATCCTGACCAGGGGCTCAAGGTTGACTCAGCCTTCCATCCTTCCAAGGTTGGTAAAATGAGTACCCAGAATGTTGGGGGCAATATGCTAAATCATTGTAAACCACTTAGAGAGCTTCCAGCTATATAGCGGTATATAAATGTAAGTGCTATTGCTATTGCTTATGATTTTATGACAACCTGGTTGGTTTGTATATATGGTTGTTTTAATTGTAATTTTGATATTGTGAAGGTTTATGGCTAAATGCAATAAGTTATGATTGATTGACTTACTCCTAGGTAAATGTGTATGGTTGCAGCTCATGCCTCATTAAAATAATATTTAATATCCATTTATTCCACTGATTTTTGTGCACAGTGGCAGGATACATACTATTAATCATAAGAATCTCCATGTACTCACCAACCAAACTTATTATTAATGTGGGAGTTGGTGAAGGACAGGATGTCCTGCAAAGGTCAAGTAAGTTAGATGAGGAGCCCCAGGTCCAAAAAGTTTTAGAAACACTGGTTTTACTTAAAAGATTATTAGTAGCAGCATAGGCCCAGTTGTTCAATCCTTTTGGGCATCTGGTGTGGCATATTCAAGTATCAACAACACTGATGCTTCTTTTATGATTCAAGGTGTTGGCAGGAGGCATGGGCTACAAAGGCTTGCCTACAAAAGCATGGTGCATGCCTATGGCCATGAATAAATGATGCATGTACAGATCATTTATTCATGGCCATAGGCATGCACCATGCTTTTGTAGGCATGTTTGTTCATTGGAGATGCAATGGGAAGTATGGGATGGAGCAGTATAATTTTCACCTGGAAAATCAAAACATAAAATAACTCATATTTATAAATAGATGAGATGATGATGGATTTTTAATTGCATTTTTCCATTGATGGATGATTAAATGTTGCTGCTATAGTCAATACACCCTTTATAAAAATGATTACGCACGGAATCAATCAGCTAGTAGCACTAATGGCTCTTTGGAGCAATTGGTATAAAAATATAAAGAAAGGATAGGACACTCTCACATGGCATAAATGAGGAGTACAGATAGGCTCTTGTGCTCTTTCTCAATTTCCAGGATCCCTCCACCCTGTCAAATAAGCCTGCCACCACGGATCCATTTGCATTTACCACAATTGGACTGGGAAACAATAAGGAGGCTATTCACATGCGCAGAGGAAACTGGGCTAAGGGAGCCCGGCCTGGTTTCCCTCAAGAGTGTGAACCGCCAGGAGCTGCATGGCTCTTGGCGGTTAGTCCGCTTAATTGCCACTCACCCCCCAAATGAGGTTAGCAGAGCAAGCGCTCTGCTAACCATGTTTCATTGATTGCAAGTCACCACGACGCAGCTCTCTGCTGCAGCAACTCACGTGTAGACCCCTGACCTCGGGGGTCTACCCAGAATGCCCTGCACACTTCCGATCCCCACCACCCCTACCGGCTCTGTGATGGTAATCCTCACCGGTTTACCCTTTACAAATATTGCCACCCAAACCACCAAACCGGTTCGATTGAACGAACTGGATCACCCAGTCAGTTCAATTGAACCAGTTTGGTGCAACGTGGTTCAATTTGAATTTGAACTGAACTGAGTGTTTTGGTTCGTGCATACCCCTAATGCATGCTGGGTCATGTTCTTCCAAGTCAATTTCTTTCACATGCGAGAGCAACCGTCAATCAAAGGATTGTGTGGTCCCAAATAAGCCTCATCAGTATTTAAGGGACTGAGAAAATAAACAGGCCAGTCATTTTATTGTAAAATGGCAAACTAATTGCAATAAAAATGAAATTTTGTGGGTTTTTTGGACTCAGGAAAGTATCTCAACAAGCATATCCAAAGTCTACCAAAATCTGGGTAGGATATTTTTCTTGGGGGGGGGTGCTTTTGGGGGGCCATCTTTGCTGGTTTTTATTCAAAGTGACATGAACTTAGAAAAATGCATATATGGTCCTTTTTCTCTCCAATTCATTTAAAACTTACCTGCCCTAAAATGTACCTCAAATTATGTTTGAGCCTCTGCACATGCATGAGGGCCATTTTAGTGACTTCCACACATGCGCAGAGGCCATTTGTGTGACCACACAAATGGCCTCTGCGCTTGTGTGATCATGCAAATAGCCCTCATGCATGCGCAGAGGCCCAAATCAGGCCGCCAATGGCCTAGGCTACTCAGGGGGAGGCTGTCAGGTATGGAGGAGAGCTGCCACCACTACCCCTACCCTCATGGCTGCCACAACCATGGCTTGTAAGTACAGATTTACTCCCCTCCCACCCCCTCTATACTTAGGACAGACCCCCTGTCATAAGGAACACAGGAATCCTTACCTTAAAGGGGAATCCTTACTTTTACCAGTAAAGCTCCGAGTGGGTCTAGCTCAACCAGGTCAAAACTGAACCGGGCAGGTTGGCTTGAATCTGGTTCGGATTTGAGCCAAACCAGCAAAACTGGTTTTGTGCACATCTCTACAGGACAGGTGTGCTCTCAGCATGCCTTCTTTCATAATCATGCAGGCCAATTCGGGGGGGGGGGGAATATCTTCTGAACTTACCCAATTTTCCTCTTAAAATCCAGTGCCCACAACTTGACACAGTATTCCAAGTGAAGTCTGATCAGCACTGAATGGAGTGGGATTGTTAATTATCCTAATCTGGAAGCTATGCTTCTGTTGATGCAGCCAAAGATTATAACAGCTTTTTTTAATGCTGCAGAACACTACTGGCGCAGGTACAACTTGCAGCCCACTAAGACACCTAGATACTTTTCACATGTATTGCTGCCTGCAGGTGTCCCCCATCCTATATTACTGCATTTGATTTTCCCTACCAAAATGCAGGTCTTTACATTTATCTCCATTGAAATTCATCTTGGTTTTTGCCCAGTGTTTAAGCCTGTCAAGATCATTTTGAATCTTGATTCTGTTTTTTAAGTAGGTCGTTATACCCCCCACCGCCACCAGCTTCATGTTGTTTGCACATTTGATAAGCATCCCCTCCAGTCCCTCATCCTTGTAATTTATAGAAATGTTGAACAACAGAAAGACATTGGTATTCCACTTGATACCTTTGTCCAAGTTGATGTGAAACAATTAGTGAGCACTCACAGGTATAGTTGTTCAGCCAGCTGTGAATTCACCTTGCAGTAGTATCATCTAGTCCAGGGTTTCTTAACCTTGGGCCCCCAGATGTTGTTGGACTGCAACTCCCATCATCCTCAGCCACAAAGGCCATGTCTGGGGATGATGGGAGTTGCAGTCCAACAACATCTGGGGGCCCAAGGTTAAGAAACCCTGATCTAGCCAGCATTTTACCTCATCAACAAGGATCTCATGGGGGACTTTGTGAAATGTTTTGCTGGAATCAAGATACACGATGCCCATGGCATTCCCATGGTCTACTAAACAAGAAAATCCATCTGATAAGATTAGTCTTCTTCTTGACAAAGACCTTTTTGTTCACTTAAGCCTTTTAAATTGTGATTTTAAATTAGATTTTTAAACTGATTTTACAAGAGTTTTTAAATTGCTTTGTATTGTATTTTCTATTTTCTCTTTCCCCATGTCCTTTGGTCTGTTATGATGTAATGTGTTATGTGTTTTTATTTTATGTTTTAATGCTGTGCTGTGAGCCACCGAAAGAACAATTTGTTATGAGGCAGCTAACAAATACAGTTTCTTCTTCTTCTTCTTCTTCTTCTTCTTCTTCTTCTTCTTCTTCTTCTTCTTCTTCTTCTTCTTCTTCTTCTTCTTCTTCTTCTTCACCACAGACTGTTCAATAATCTGTTGAAAGATCTTGCCAGGTCACACTATCAGTGGACTGGGTTTGTGGATTCCCGGTTCCTCCTTTCCCCCTTTTTGAAGAAAGGGGCAACATTTGCTCTTCTCCAGTCTTCTGGCACCTCACCATTCTCCAAGATTTCTCAAAGATGACGGACAGTGGCTCTGAGATCATATTTGAAAGTTACTTCAGTACCCTGGGACAGTAAAGGTACTGAAAGGACAGTCACTCCTTTCTCTTCTAAAGGCAGCTATGGGTTGTGGGGGAGGAGCAATATGTTCCCAGTGTTTCCCTCCCCCAGGAAAACTAGAAAAGTCAGATTTCAGAGGGGGAGGAGGAAATATAGATTATCAGGGGAAGAATTCCTCACCTATTCAGGGCCTGGAGACCATATTCAATCTGTGGTGTTTGATAAGCAGGCTTCATCCTGTCTCTTGCTCCATCCCTGGCAATGGCTTTTAATCCCTGCATCCCTTTGTCCATAAATTTGATAGGTTTTTTACTAGTATATTATTTAAAAAGTTAGGTAAAAAGAAGCATGTTCTTGGCTTTGACATCTTGAAATCAGGCTGTATATATCCACCAAAGATAGTTGGTTTCATGGAGATCCCCTAGGAGTGTACTTCACGAGATGAGAAAGATGAGATCAAAAGTATGCATCCTTTTGAATCACCATTTGAAAGTATGAGTAAATTTAATGATGGTTGGCTGTGAGTATTAAACATATAACAAAACTAAATAGCTTATAGGCTCCCTTAAGGACACATATACTAAATGTAATAAAACCGCCAACAAAATGTTACTGACTCATACCTTTTTTTTTCATTTATGCTTATGTCTTTATCATATATCATATTACCTATGCTAACTTGGCAAAGAGGCGCCTTTTAATGTGGTGATTCTCTTTATCTAGCAGGGGGAGAGTAACTGGCCCTATCCACCCCCAGCACAGTACCTCCAGTGACTGTTGCTGGTGTCTATCATGTTTCTTTTTAGATTGTGAGCTCTTTGGGTACAGGGATCCATCTTATTTATTTATTATTTCTCTGTGTAAACTGCCCAGACCATTTTTTGGAAGGGCTGTATAGAAATCAAATGAATGAATGAATGAATATATCATTTACATGTGGTCTTTTGGGGTTATGGATTGTTTGAAGTAGGTGTGAATGGGAATAGTCCCAGAATTTGCACAAGGAAATAATATATACAAGAAAACACAATTCTTTTATTGTATGTATTGCTTCAACTATGCTTTGAAATTTATGATCCTTCCTTTTACTTTCTCCCAAAACCTGAATTACAATGTAAAATGTTTACAGCTACAATTACAACTGTTTTATATACCACTTTTCAAGTTCTTTTCAAAGCAGTTGACATAGGAAAATAAATAATAAAGAAATAAAATGGTTTCCTGTCCCCAAAGAATTCACAATTTAAAACACAAAGTGGACAGCAGCAACAGCCACCAGGGAGATGCTATGCTGGTGTTGCATAGGGCCAGTTGCTCTCTCCCTGCTTAATATAAGAGGAATAAAGATCTCCCAGCACATCGAAAATAGCACATGAAGGCTAAGCTAGAACCACTCTCCCTCCTATCCTAGCTTTCCATCTGTAGAAAGATTTTGCCACAGGTTAGATTTCAGTCATGTGACTGCCACTTGCTTCCAGAAGTGGTACAGTCTCAGGAGCTCTATGCCTCATAGTGGGCTTTCTCTACGTTTCAGGTGCCCTTGGCAAATGGTTTTTTATGGGCTTCCTCCTAACTTAGTAGGTTTAAAGTGATTTACTCTGCCACCACTACAGAAAGGTTATGGATACAGAGGTGGTCTCAGGGATCAACAGTGGGCCCTTCTGAGGCAACTGCCCAATGAGGCTGATCCCTGACGCCAGACTGGCCCCATACTTTTTCTGAATGTTTAGATTGATCTTCAGCAGGGCACATATTACACTTCCTGATAAACCCCTGGGAAGGTGAAAAGCTACAAGAAACTTGGCCTGCAAAGCTTTCCATTATGCATTCTTCATGAATCTTATTTGAAATTTTCCATTGATCAACAAATAAGAACAGGCTGGACAAACTGTGACTCGCCAAGACATACACAGCCACCATCCACATATGGTGGCCCACCAGGGGCTCATCAAAACTTCTTGGTTTCAATACCTCATTGGACTCCAAAAAAGGAGGGGATGCTTGTCCAACGCATGGCTTGTGGCCTGAGTTCGGCTTAGTGGATCACATGTGCACGTCCAAAAGAAGGCCTTGAAAATGTACGCTGAATGATCAGTCAGGAAATAAACAAACATATCAGTCATTTCATTCCTGGCTTCAGAAAAAAGGCGCTTTTGAAAAGCATGTCAATAGCTGCTGAACATTGCTGTAAATCTTTCAAAGCATTCTATGACACTGGCTCATGCCGTCTGTAAGACATCAGTTTAATGGGGCTCATCTTTCAATTTGAAAAGTAATTAGTTGGAAGAGAAACAAATTAAGTTTGAGCTCATGTAGAACAGATGTTGCTCTACCTGGTAGGGTTTTCTCTTCTTCCAGCATAACATACTCAGGAAGCAATTGGCAGTCTGCCAAAGAGAAAGGGAACTCTAGTTGGGAACATCCATATAGTAAAGATTTTAAGCTTGTGAGAAGCGAGAAGCTCCTGTAACTTTTTGTTGTTGTTGTTGCTGTTGAAGCCCATTTGCTGAAGGAACCAGATGAGCAGGCAAAGAGGCAACTTCAGAGAGTAAGGATACCTCTGGGCAGGAAATGAGCAAACCTCTTCTCTTTGCTCACTTTAGAATGGTTTGTCATCTATTAATGACCACTGAAGATTGTAAGTAAGGTTCCGCCACCTTTTTCCTGGGAAAAGTTCTCCCTGCAGCGACAGAGGTTTCATTTGTACAGTAGCTTTTTACTGTCATGGTGCAGCATTCTGGTACTTAAATGAAACCATGGGAATTGCCTAGTGAAAAATAAATATATTACTTTTTTTTTTTGAAGTAACACCACCACCCAATTTCATAATGACCCAGTTCACAATATGAATTTGGTGCACTCATAAAATGCTCTAGTATTCCAGATTAGGGCATATATCCTATTCCTAACACATCAACACATGTTTTTTCTCAGGCTTGGACAGTGATGATGGCAGTAGAATAGGGCGTTGCCCTCTCTCCTCCTCACTGTCACTTTGAATGCTGCTGTGACAGTTGTGTGTGTGTGTGAGAGAGAGAGAGACAGACAGACAGACTCTTCTCTATTACTGCTGAACCAGACAGGTAAGGGACTTTACGGGCTTATGAGAGGGTCAGGATTCATGAGGTGGGGAAGATATTTAAACACTGTAATACTTCTAATGATGTTGCTGAGAGCATCATGGGGTCCAAACTGAGCTTGGAATAAACTGAGCTATTTTCTGATTTGTTTAAAGCTTGCTTTGCTGAGCCTAATTCTGTATCTAGTAAGGGGTGGGGTGTGGTGTGGTTGACATTCACTACCTGAAACAGTGATATCTAAATCTAGTAGGACAGACAGCCAAATCTGCATAGATCTGCCCTGATCGTACAATTAGTCTGTTAGCCAAATGCTATATTCAGAAAAGGTGTGATGCAGGTCTCCTAGGAGGACTGCACCATCTCAGAATACAGGCTGGAGATTGTAGGCTGCAATTCTTAAAACAAAACCTCTACACATAGAAAACTGTCAGAGAGAAGACTAGGCTAGAACACTGGCATGTCAACTTTCGAGATAAACTGACATGGGAGAGCAGTGCAATGTGACTCCTTAGCTGAATTCTAAAGTGGAATAGAGTCATACATGGAATATGTTCCTGTCAGAGTTCTTGGCTAAGAATATCTGAGGCGATTCTCATGCATAGGCAAAACCAGGCTTAGAAAGCCCAGCCCAGTTCCACCTGTGTGTGAGAATTGCCGGGAGCTGCTCGACTCCTGGTGCGGTGGCAAACTCTCCTCCAGAGCCTGCCTCCAAAATGAGTTTAAGGGAGCAAGTGCTCCTTTAACCTCATTCTTCCAATCGTCTGCCAGTCCCAGCTGATTGCAGCTGGGGCTGGGAGACTGTGGAGCTCCCAGCTGGCATCAGGGAGGAGCCCCATAATGCACTGTGCACTCATGTGGTGCATTATGGGGATTCTGGGGGCCTCCCGGCTCCCCCAAGCTTCCCTACTGTGGGCAAAAGCTGGAAATCATCTGGACGGGTGATCCGCCCACCCAGCAAGGTGCCAAAGATCATCTGTGGGGAGGTAAGCATTTGAAGGCTCCCTCCCCACTCTTCCTCAAGCCCTTTCTCTGAAATCGTGATAGAGGGCTCTCTGGGTGCCACCTTACAGTATGAAGTAATCTTGTCCCCTGGCCTCCATTTGTTCTTTTTTTGAAAAAAGGCAATGACTACCTTCCTACTCATGAAGTGCTTTTGGCCTTGGAATAGGAATATGGATAGATATCAAATTGCAAATATTACAAGAGAAGGGATGGAGTCTAGAATATCATTAGTTGGGTGGGGGGGGGATCCTTTTTCTATTTAATGAAGCACTTCCAAAGCTCACAATGTTTTGTTTGTGTTAGAATGAGGTTTCCTCAACTCCTACAGAGCTACTTTTAATTAAGGATGATTATTCCATTATCTTTCTCTCCTAATCTTTCTTCCTCTGCCAGAATTCTGTCATGTAAATAGCCCCTTTGATTTAGTTCAAGATGAAGCAACTCAAGGTTATTATCACAAAATAGGAAATGTTTCCTCTGCATTGTCACAGAAGAAAATGTTGAGAAGCAAAGCATTTTTATTAAGCTGACAGCTCTTATCTGCTCATGGAGACTATGAAGAACACCCTGGAAGAGACATTGGTTAAATTAGCAAAGTGAAAAGTGGAGCTACACAGATCATGCTGTTGCAAGCTTTCCTTGTTCCATTTAGAGCCTCTTCTTGTTCCAGTGAACATGTGAGATTTAGCATCTTAAGACCACCTCAGTGTACAACTCAAAACATAAAGATATTGGTGTCACAGAGAACTTGTCAAGGAGCTGGGACTGGCTCTTTGCTGAATGCCAGATATTAAGGTAATTCTTACGACAAAATGAGGGAGAGCAGGTACCTACCTTCCTGCTCTCACACATCATGAGCCTCTTCTGGGCTCTGCCACTCATGTGCCCACACAAGCAGCATGGCGGCAATCTCGAGAACTCTGATGGGAGGGAGAAAACTGGTGCTGCATCCTCCATGATCCCACAATGCAATGTGTGTGCAGCAGAGTGGCTGCCTTCAGCACTGCAGCAGCTCCACTCTGCCTGATCCCTCCCCCCGACTCTGTAATAAGAATGGCCGCTGGCCAGTCGAGAGCTGTGTTGGAAGCAGTAGTGGTGCACACAACCAGTGAGGAGGTAGGAAGGGGTTTGTTCGTCTACCTCACATCATCAATTTTATTATGGCCATTGGCCAGCAGAAATAGGAATAACAAATATGTCCAATACAATGATCAATAAACAATGCTAAAACACAATAAAACAGAATACAATCACTCATAATAAATTACTTTAAAACAATAAACAGCTCTCGCAATTAAGCGCTTAATAGGGACCTTAACTTGATGGCAATGTAGAAAAATTTAGCTAAAATTTTTGTAATCTCGGAGCTTGAATCCGCAAGACAGTAATATGTATAAAAGAGCTCACACCTTCCAGGAAATTTGAGTAACAGAGGGGAAATAAGTTCTTCTCTAGCATCCTGATACAAAGAGCAATATAGCAAAACATGGGTGACAGTATTCAGGAGGCCAGCCCCACAAGGGCAAAAAACCGTAACAGGATGATCTTTAGCAAACCTCCGTTCCAAAAGAGAGGAGGGAAACACATTAAACCGGGCCCGAGCAAATGAAACCCAAAATTTAGAAAAATGCAGTGTTGTTAAGTAATTAGCACCTCTATCTCCCCAAAGTGCCAAAATCCCAAAATATAAAGAGGAGCAAGTCCTATTGGCCGAAGACATAAGTTCATGCCATTCAATATCAATAGTGCACCCAGAGAAATAATATTTCCTTCACCTTATTATATTCCCAAGTGAGGAGTTCTGAAGAAGAAAGGGCTAGTTGCATAATTTTATTATTTACATATGTTAGCTAAGTGTTGGGATAAGAATCCACCCATAAATATTGGAAAAAAGAAAATTCCTGAATCTCTGAACAACGTTTACTCCATCTAGCAAAAGTAAGACCCCAGGCTTTACAGACTATGGGAAAAGACCCAGATTCCAAGCATAGAGCAGAATAAGGCACGCACCTAGGCACTGCGAAGATTGCTCTTAGAAAAATAGACGGTACTCTCTCCAGTTCAGCTGTTACTCCCTGGACCCATAGCGGGACTCCAAAAAGTAGTTGGGCCACAATCTTAGCACGAAATACCTGGAGTGCCATGGGAACAAACTGGCCCCCTTTAGAGTAATAAAATCACAAAAAGGCACTGAGAGTATTGTGTGCTTTGTGAATTGAAGACAGCCTGTGGGTTTTCCAGTTTAGATTATATTGAAATAATATGCCTAAATATTTATAGTTGTAAACCTGCTCAATGCGGTTTTGATTTATTACCCATTTATATAATTTCCTGGATTTAGAGAAAACCAGGACCTTTGTTTTTTGTAGTTAACTGTTAGTTTGTTATCATTACAGTAGCCAGCAAAAGCGTGAAACAGACTTTGCAGACCTAATCTGGACTGAGATAGAACAGCTGCGTCATCGGCATAGAGTAAAATGGGCATTCGTTTGTTAGCCAGCTTCGGGGCATGGGAATCCACGCTCTCCAGAGATGGAGCCAAATCATTAATAAAGAGATTAAACAGTGTCGGGGCCAAGACGCAGCCCTATCTGACCCCTCGAGTAGAGGGGATAGAATCAGTTAGGGCCCCATTGATAGCATATCTAACCCGTAATGAGGAATTGGAGTAAAGCTGCATCATCAAAAAAAAAAACAATCTCTTATCTATTGTTGTTTTTCCAAGTTTGGACCATAATAAATATCTGGAGATAGAATCAAATGCAGATTTTAAGTTGATAAAGGCAACAAAAAATTTGCATTTGGGGACGCTAGAGTATTTCTTTGCTAGATGGCACAGGATCATACAGTGATCGAGAGTAGAGCGGCCTGCTCTAAAGCCTGCTTGTTCAATCCCGAGAATTTGATTTTCTGAAATCCATGCCTCAAGCTTATCCAAAAGATACAGAGCATATAGTTTGCCAATCGCTGACAACAAACTAATGGGTTGATAATTAGATGGATCTGAATGGGAACCATTTTGAATATGGGAACAACTATTGCTGTTTTCCATTGCTCTGGTACAACACCTGAACTATTAATAGATGTAAATAAATTAGCTAGAACTAAAGCCCACCATTCTATACTGGCTTTTAATAGTTCAGGAAGAAGAAGAGCGGGACCAGGAGCTTTTCCAATTTTAAGGCAACCTATTAAATCCGTTATTTCTGCAGGAGAAACAGGAGGCCAACAGGGCAATTCCCCAGTCAGAGGAGGAACAAAGATGTGGCTAGGCTGGGCATCATTATAGACCGCAAAAAAATGAGATTCCCATTATCTAGCCGGAATACTACAAGGCATATTAACTCGGCTGGTTGCCAAAACCAATCTCGAATAAATGATATTATGGCTATCTTTATTAGTAGTAGCCATAATAAGCTTGTTCCAGACATTTCATAATGCTTGTTGTTTAGCATATTTGAGACTACTTTTGTATGCCTTTTTAATCTGATAGTAGATTGGTGGGACTATTTGTTCTGTACCTAATCTATATTCTATAGATACTCAGCAGTTGTTTGCGTAATGCCCTGCAACGCAGATCAAACCAGTTATTAGCTGCCCTTTTACTATAGGCCTGTGAAGAATGTAGCTTACTACAATGTAGGAACTTTTGCACAAGAGCAGTTTCTAATTTTCCGTAAGCAACAATTATTTGAGGTCCCAGGTGTACTTGCACAATGGAGTTAAATAAATCTCTACCTTCGGGAGAATCATAGAACCTGGAACTCTCACTTTCTACCTCCTTTGACCATTTTATTTTGCAGCTAAGATTGGCAGAACTATCCTCAAAAGCACAGGGGAACAAATTACCCCTCCTTTCCTGAGGAAGATCTAAATAGATGTTCATAGGTAAAAGATCACTAAAAATTTGCTCACTCACTTCAAAGGAAGATACGTAGGGAAGGTATAGATTTGGAAACCATAACATAGTCCACAACACTATTTCCCCGTGAGGAAAGAAACATATATTCCCCAGGAATATCTGAGGGTATAGTATCATTTAAAATGGTCAACTCCTGTATCTTAGTTAAATAGAGCAATTGGGCTCCTGATGAGTTGATAAATTTATCTTTAGAATAATGGTTAGAGAGAGAGGCACCATCTATGCAATCTCCCCATTTCCAAAACTGCGAGGCCATCAACGTTTTATCATCGGTACCACATCTGGAGTTAAAATCCCCCATAAGAATTATAGAAGCATGGGGAAAATTCAGTAATGCTTCAGTTATATATATAGATATCCAACTGTTCCCAAATCGTAGTAGTGGAATTAAGTGATTGACTAGGAGGCAAATAAACATTGATCAATAACAAGTCTCCACTCCTAGCCTTGATCAAAATTGCCATAGCATGGGGGGAAGGTCAGCTAATCGGGAGGTTTCTACATTCAAGGCTAGCAATATACAACATACTAAGCCAGCCTTCAGCCTTCCCCTATTGGTATCCGAGTGGGCTTTCAGTGAGTAGATGGGATAGCCACTGATATTGATCTCATCTTTTGTCCACATCTCCTGAAACACTAGAATATCCCACTGTTGGATGAAGGTAATACATTCTGCATCATTTCTCTTCCCGTTCCACCCAGATGTCTACCTCACTATTTACCTGGGTAGCCAATCTGGGATACCCAGGAATGGAGCTTCTGGTTTGGTGGAGGCTCCCACTGACACAGATGACTAGAGCTACCTGGGCAGAAGAGGGTTAACCCAGAAAGCTCTGGTCATGAGAACAGCCTTAATGTTTTTCTGAAGGTGACAGCAGGTGGCTTCCAGTATGACCACAAAGTAAAACATGGAAATATGTATACTCCACAGGTCCACCAATAGTTAGTCCATGCCTAGGACATGATCAGATCTCCTGGTTGTTGGAAATTCTCTCTGGTAAGAGAAACCCTTTTTCATTATAGCAGAGTGCACAGAGGCACAATACAGTGGAATTTAGTTAGGTATGTGTGTATGCTGAGAGTAAAATAACTTGGAGCCAGTTCATAGTTTAAAATCAATATAAGGAGAGAATGCCATTCTAGATAGGAAAGTGAGGAGATAGGCTCTCTAATCTATCTATCTAGCCGGATGCAGATGGATTCTGCATCTCTGCACATATGGTGCAGGGAGAGAGGAGCTTGCATGTTGCAAGGGAAGAAGAAGGAAGGGAGAGAGGAGCTTGCATGTTACAAGGGAAGAAGAAGGAAGGGAGAGAGGAGCTTGCATGTTACAAGGGAAGAAGAAGGAAGGGAAGAGGAAGTGGCAGGCAGGAAGTAAGTCCCTGAGATTAGCAATCTACATTTCAAAGGGATAGTGTCAGAGCAGTAGAGAAGGGATGACCAATGTCATGACCCTCTAGCCCTCTGACTCACTAGTCAGTCCTCCTATGTCATTGAGACAAGAGACAGCACATAGTCCTTCACTTCCAACACCCCCTCTCAATGTCTTGTGACTCAGTTGACAAGATTCATTTTCTCTCTCAAATTTTCAAAGCAGGGTCTTGGTAGTGGATTAGTGAGTAGATCTGCAAGCATTTCATTTGTTGGGCAGTAGATCAGCTTGGTTAGTCTATCCTTTTGCAGATTTCTCACTACATGGTACTTCACATCATTATGCTTGGTACGCCTCTTTACATCTTCTTGTTTGGAGAGCTGAATGCAGCTTCGGTTGTCTTCATACAGTATGAGTTGTGGTACATCTATACCTAGATCTTTCAGTAGTTGACACAGCCATTGTATCTCATGACAGCCCTGTGCACCTGATACATATTCTGCTTCAGGTGTAGATGATGCTGTTACATCTTGCTTGGTGTTTGACCAGCTTATGGCTCCATCTCCATAGAAAATTATGTGACCACTGGTGGATTTCCTTTCTGTTAGGTCTCCACCCCAGTCTGCATCTACGTATGCTTCTAGTTTTGGTTGACTGTTAGCTGGTAGCTTGAGCTTAAAATGTACGGTACCCTTTCGATACTTAACAAATCTCTTAATCACATTCCAGTCCTTGACTGTTGGTGATGCAGTCTTTCTGCAAAGTAAACCAACGGCTGTACTAATATCTGGCCTAGTGAGTGTACTAATGTATAGAAGCTTACCCAATGCTTCACAATATCTATGGTTGTCAGATAGTTGCTTAGTTTGATCTTCTTGCTTTATGTAGTTCACTTCCATTGGAGTTGGTGTAGGATTCGCATGTTCCAGTCTGAGCAGGTTTATCAGGTCTTTAATTTTCTGTTCTTGGTTGATGAGGAAACTTCCATCTTTCTCTCTTTGTACTTGAATGCCCAAGTAGTGTGCAATGTTGCCAAGTTGCTTGACTTCCACATCTCTGTTCAGATGATTATTTCCTTGCTGTCATCTGGATTCTCATAGTCAAGAATCAAATTATCAACATACACCAAAATGTAAGTCCATTTGCCATCTATGAATTTTGTGTACAGGCAGGGATCATTTTCACTTCTTTTGAAGTTTGCTAGAAGCAGCATATCATTTAGTTTTGTGTTCCATGTTCTGGCAGCCTGATTTAAACCATAAATTCTCTTTTGCAGTTTGCATACAAAGTCCTCTTTGCCTTCCTCTAAGAAACCTGGTGGTTGTTGCATGTAAATGTCCTCTTCTAGTTCGCCATGCAAGAATGCAGTTTTCACGTCTAGGTGTTCAACATGCATTCCTTTGCTAGCAGCAATACTTAACAGAGTCCTTACTGTGGTGTGTTTGACTACTGGCATAAATGTTTCATCGTAGTCCTCTCCATATTTCTGTGAATATCCTTTCACTGCTAATCTGGCTTTGTAGCACTGAATCTCACCATCAGCATCATGTTTGAGTTTGAAAACCCATTTGCAGCCTATAACTTTCCTCCCTTGAGGTAACTTAATATTCCTGAAGATTGAAGTTGAAGAACTTGATCTTGAAACCTTACTGAGTCCAGGTTTTGTTTTTCTGCAGAGCCTCAAGTTCTTCAATTGCAGCTTGTTTCCACTTCTGGGCTTCTGGTTGTGGTAGCTGGGATATTTCCTCCCATGATGAAAGTTCTGGTTGTTCCGCCATTCTTTTGAGGTAGGACAGTCTCGGGGCTGGAACATCTCTGGTTGAGTGCATTGATCGCCTCACCGCACACTCTGTGGTTTCTTCCACTATTTCAGGTGCGTCTGGTGGATCGCTGGAGGTCTCTGTGTCAAGCGTGGTTGGATCTGGATCTGCTGTCTCTTCCTCCTCAATTCTGCTGAGATCAGGAAGCATAATCCAGTCATCAGGGTGTTTGGTCTGGTTGCTTGCTTCAGTGTAGGCCCCCTCTGAAGACGTAGCTCTTTCATTCTCATCAAAATACACTGGTCTGCTTATGGTTATCTTGTTGGTGTCTGGATCCAGAATTCTGTAGCCTTTGGATTGCACTGAGCAGCCTACAAAAATCCCTTTTGTGGCCCTAGCCCCTAACTTAGTCCTTTTCTCCTTTGGGATGTATGAGTAAGCCGGGCTTCCAAAGACACGCAAATGCATCATGGACGGCTTATGACCATGCAAAAATTCATATGGTGTTGTTCCTACAGCTTTTGTGTGCATTCTGTTTTCTATGTATGTAGCAGTCATGATGCCTTCTCCCCAGAATTTCTGTGAGAGGTGTGCGTCAACAAGCATGCATCTTACCATATCCAGGAGGCTTCTGTTCTTTCTTTTTGAGACTCCATTCTGTGACGGATTGTAAGCTACCATGGTTTGATGCACGATTCCATGTTCTCTCAGGAACTGCTGTGTGGCGCTGGATATATACTCTCCTTCGTTGTCTGTGCATAGGACTTTTGGCTTCCACTCAAATTTGTTGCTTGCCATGGCCACATAGTCCTGGAGTTTCTTGAGCATCTGTGATTTCTCCTTTAGTAGAAAAACAACTATATATTGTGTGTAATCATCAGTGAATGTTAGGAAGTATTTGAAATTACCTATGGTTGCTGGTAGTGGTCCGGATATATCACTGTGGATCAGCTCCAGGGGTCTTCTGGTCTTCCTTTCACTCTGCTTAGGAAATGGCTGGTTAACTGCTTTGGACTCAAGACAACAAACACAGTTAATCACAATGTCACATGGTACAAAATCAATGCCATCAGCTAATCCCCTTTCCTTCATGTTCTGGATTGACTCATAGCTCCTGTGTCCTATGCGTCTATGCCACAGTTGCAAGCAGTTTTCATGTGAGTATAACTGAGCAAGGTTCACTTCACTTCATTGGGCTGGTATGCTTCAGGTTTGGACCAGGCTAGTCTTTCTCTGTCTGTCTTTGACGCAGGTTGCTCCTGCATGCTGTACAGGCCTTTGCATTCAGAGCCTACAAGGCAAACTTCTCAATTCTGGGTAACAACACATTGTCCATTTCTAATATACACTTCACAGCCTTGTTTCTCTAGCTTGGATATTGAAACCAAGGAGCTTGAGAAATCAGGGATATACAAAACATCTCTCACTAATAATTCTTTGATTGATCCACCTGGTAACTTGCAATACAAAATTCCTTCACCTTTCATCTTTGCTTTAATTGTAGTATTATTGCCCAAATGAGCAATCTCTTCAGGAATATCAAACAGTTCAGTATAGAAATCCAAACAATTTAAGATATGAACCATGGAACCAGTGTCAAGGATAAATTTTTCATTGCCTTGCATCAGGGAAACACTGAAATTCTTATTTGAATCTCTTTCTGTAAAGTCAGCTTTCCTTGTCTGATTCTTGGGACAGTTTGCCACCTTGTGGCCAAATTGGTTACACAGAAAACATCTAAAGGCATTAGTCCCAGTTGGCCTCATTCCAGGAGCAGTCTCCCTGCTGGCACTCATGTGACCTCTCTCTCTGGACTGAGTTCCCTTGGCAACAGAGCCAGACCTCTTTGTATGCAAATGCGGGAGGCCCATGCAGTTTTTTTCTTGCAGCATTCCCTCTCCACCTTGGGTTTCCTCTGTAATGGCCAATTTTTGCCTTAAAAGCAAAGTTATTTGCCAATTCACCTTCATAGTGAGAATTCAAAACTTGTCTTCTGCTTGTTAGAGCAGTGTGGGTTTCCAATTGGCTGATTATATTGCTATAGCTGGGGGGCATGCTTAGGAACAGAGCTTCCAATTTCTGACTCTCTATAAATTTCTCTTTTGAAGCTTTACATTGTGCAAAAAAAAAAAGTCCCATAGCAGTCCCACATGCGTGGCAAAACAGCCTCCGTCTTTATACTGGAGATTCTGCATTTTCTTTCTCAAGTTAAAGGTGTATGCTCACCCCTTTTTCATATGCAAGGAATCTAACTTGCTTAGCATTTCCTTTGAGGTTTCAAGATCACATATGGTAGAAAGGTAATTTTTACTCACAGAAGCCAAGATCAAAGCTTGAGCTTTTGCACCTTTGAGTTGCCTCACCTCTTTAGTAGTTTTCTCAGTAGCTGTGGTTCCATCTGCGGGGGAAATCTTCTTCAGTGATTTTCTGTAGTCTTTTGGCACGCAATGCAATCCTCAGTAGGGTTTTCCATTCCAAGTAATTGTCTGGGTTCAGGATAGTCAGCCTGAGCTTTCCCTGTAGGTAAGTAGCCATCCTCATTGAGTTCCATAAAAAGGCAGCTGCTGTAGATTAGCAGTTCAAAGTGTCCACGGCTAGATCTCACTGGATCTCCTGGAACAGACTTAACTATTTAGTTGCAGTATACGCAGCTCAAAATACTGGGCTCCCATAACCTGTTGGGAATTCTCTCTGGTAGTAGAAACCCTTTTTCATTATAGCAGAGTGCACAGAGGCACAGCACAGTGGAATTTAGTTAGGCATGTGTGTATGCTGAGAGTAAAGTAACTTGGAGCCAGTTCATAGTTGCAAATCAATATAAGTGGTATTTTTAATAGAACTCCATTCTAGATACGAAAGTGAGGAGACAGGATCTCTAATCTATCTATCTAGCTGGATGCAGATGGATTCAGCATCTCTGCATACATGGTGCAGGGAGAGAGGAGCTTGCATGTTGCAAGGGAGAAGGGAGGGAAGAAAAAGGAAAGAAGGGAAGAGGAAGTGGCAGACAGGCAGGAAGTCCCTGAGATTAGCAATCTACATATCAAATAGATAGTGCTGATTAGGATGAGTCCATGTTCCTGATTATATTATGTATATATTATTACTATATCACGTGTATTATTATGTATGTAAATTTTGGTCTATGACCGTAAATAAACATGACTGACTGATAGTGTCAGAGTAGTAGAGAAGGGATGACCAATGTCTTGACCCTCTAGCCCTCTGACTCACTAGTCTGTCCTCCTATGTCATTGAGACAAGAGACAGCTCATAGTCCTTCACTTCCAACACTGGTATCAGTCAATTCCATAAAGAATCTAATGGTGCATTCCTATTGTAAGTTCTGGAGTTAAAGAAGTCTGAATGTTAACATATCCACTGTCCTGATGAATGACCAGACCGATGTGTTTCATCCAAAATAAGGACTTCTTCAGTGGTGTTGCTTCCAAATACAGGCTATGCTGGTACTAACTTCATTGTATACACCAGATCAAGTGAGCCTCCAATGATTCTTCTATCAGAAGTAAAATTCTTATGCTCTGTAGAGTAGCTCTCTAGAACTGTAATTCTAAATAATATATTTTATACATTAGATATATACTAGCTTAACCCTTGCAGAGCATCTGCATATTAGTACTTGATTGCTTCCCTCACACACACCCCACAGCCCCCTCACCTCAGAGATCTCTCTACCCTCACCTAAGCCACACTCCTCCTCTTCCTCCATCCTATTGCTTCCACCCCCCTCACCCCTCTTGCTCCCTTCTGTGGCATTGGCTGATTGCCCAAGCTACAGCCCCCTAACACCAGAGACCTCTCTACCCTCACCTGAGCCCCATTCCTGCTCCTTCCTGCAGGAGCAGCAGAAGCAGCAGGAGCAGTTAACCAGGCCCTTCCTTGCTGCTGCCATGGCCACTCATTTCCCTCAGGATGCTGACAGGCCAGGGCCGGACCCTCACCAGCTTGCCTCTCTCCATCAATGGCCTCGGTAGCCTGGAGCAGCAGCAGCAGCAGAGCAATTGATAGGGCCCTTCCTTGCTGCCACTGCCACCATGTCCACCCGTTCCCCTCCAGCCGCTGACAGGCCCTGGCCTGTCCCTTACCTTTCCTTCTTCCTTCCTTCCCCCTCTTCTTTTTCTCTCTCCATCACTCACTCTTCCTCTCTCTCTCCCCCCACTTCCTGAGTTAACATATCTTGTACATCTTGTTTCCTTATCTAATTCACAGAGTGGCAGCCTCCTTCTCCTGAAGAGACTCTTTCCTCCCTCACAACCCCTCTCTTCATAGACCCCTGCCCACTATCATATAATATATAATATATCAAATATCAAATATCACATATTGCATATTGTGTGTATGTGTGAGTATATATATATATATTTCTCTAATTCGTACCTGTGGCTAATCCTGTGTGTGGCAGCTCTTGTGAGAGTTTGCAAGCAGAAGCACTGTGGTGATTGGGCAGTGGGGATCCCATATGCAGATAGGGAGGAGAAGCCTGTGATGGTTAAGGTCAGTTGGAATGCAACTGTTACTGGTCAGAAGATGTTCTTGATTGTAGAAGAGAGGAATCTCTCTATATAAAAAGATAGTGGGCAGGAGTCTGAGAAGAGACGGGTCATGAGGGAGGAAAGAGGGAGGCTGCCGTTCTGTGAATTAAATGAGGAAACAAGATGAACAAGATCTGTTAACTCAGGAAGGGGAAGGGAAGGTGGGGAAAGAGAGAAAAGAGGGGAAGAAAGACGGGGAAGAGCGAGTGGAAGAGAAAGAAAGAGAGAAAAGGAAGGGAGAGGAAGAGAGAAAGAAGAAAGGACAAGGGAGAGGCCCAAACCTGTCAGAGGCCTGAGGAGAACAAGTGGACATGGTGGTGGTGGCAGCAAGGAAGGGCCCAGTCAACCACGACTGCTGTTTGGGGCTACCGAGGCCATTGGCGGAGGGAGGCAAGCAGGCAGGGGATGGGCCCAGGCCTGTCAGTGGCCTGAGCTGAATGAGTGGCTATGTGAGGAAGGGCCTAGTCAACCAACTCTGCTGCTCCTGCTCCTGTGGGGAGGATCAGGAGCAGGGCTTGAGTGAGGGGGGGAGGTCTCTGGTGATAGGGGGCTGCAACTTGGCCAGTTGGTGCCACAACGTTGCAGCCATGACCAAGAGGAGGGGGGGATGGAGTAAAGGGATGGAGGAGTGACCGAGAGGGGTGATGGGGATGGAAGCAATGGGATGGAGGAGCAGGCACAGGACTGCGGCTCAGATGAGGGTGGAGAGATCTCTGAGGTGAGGGGGGCTGTGGCAGGCAGTGAAGGAGCAATGTTTAGTCATGTTTTTATGTTTAGTCATGTCATGTTTGACACGACTCTTTCACACATGTAAGTTACCACTTGATGTTCCAGCCTCAGCAGGAGCAGCTCATCCTAACAGGGGGTGGGGTGCCAAAGGCGACACAGCTGCCTCGGCTTCTTGCTCCTCCCTCTCCCATTTCATCCCACCCTAGTCTTAATGGGAGCCATCATGCATGCAGGCTGGCCATTTGTCAGGTAGAACTGTGTGGGCTGCTTAATCATAGACCAATCTGCACTGCTCTACCTGACGAATGCCCAGCCTGCAGGCAGCACATCTCTCAATAAAGCTGGGGTGGGATGGGATGGGAGAGAAAGGAGCATATGGAGCTCCATGAAGGAGAAGCAGCTGTCCTTCCTTGGGTACCCCATCGCCCCGGTTCCTTAGAACAAGCGGCTCCTGAACCTCAAAGATCATATGTTGAAGAGCGTATATTTGTGCAACTTAAATCAAATGCCTTTAAATATATTAAAAGCATCTGATCAGTCTATCTTATATGAATGCATACTATCTTAGCTGTTAATGGATTGAATGCTGGTAGCAGGATTACTGGAAGCAATCACAGTGACAATACAGGTTAAGTTGGGGTGTCTCCCCCCAGAGTGGCATGCCTCAAATATATTCTCCCCTTACGTTTGGCCTTACATGCCCTCTTTCAGGAAAACTCTGATTCATGCGCGCTCTAATTACACAATAAAAACCTGTAATATTAACACAAAGAGCCTCTTGCCTTTACATTTGGAACAGCAGACAGCTCAGTTTTGCATAAAGCATTTAACTGGGATCTTAATGTGAAATAAAGGTATGAACAAAAGCTAGATGCTTAATAGAGCCCAGAATGCAAATATGCCAAGTTTATATAATTTGAATGAGTAACATTCAGACAGCAAATGTTAAACATTAATCACTGTTGTTATCCAATCTCTCCCTTCTTTGCATATATGCTATTGATGTTGCTTCAATGTGGACGTGAGGGAAGATGTGTACTGTTTGCTTAGGCCTTCTGTATGTGTACAGTAAATTATGCCATTAAGTCTGCTTTTACATTATGTCATGCCAACTGCAAACCTGCCGTTTACACTCTTTTATTTGAGCAAATGGAGTTTTTCCAGAAGGCAACCCTATATGTTTTAATGCATGTGGTCTGAAAGAACATGTAGCAAATGTTTCACAACCAAGTCACAAACATGAACTCTCTTGCAAAAGCTTGACCCTATTCCCGCTCCCCATCTTTCCTCACAACCCACAAAGGTTTCCACTCATGGATCTCTAGTCCTTTATCACCAGAGGACATGAGAGAGGGAACTATATGTCCAGTACCAGCAGTACACATCCATAATCTGACAGCACCAGTTACGTATCTCTTAGACTGCAGAAGCGGGGGAATGGTGTTGGATTCAGTTCAGATGTCCCCACACCCTTCACAGATGACTAGCCCTATCAGAGCTGCTCATTGTATATAGATATCAATATCTATACCTGTATGCAAGTGAAAATTAGGCTGCCACCAAAATTTTACTGGTACAGCCAAAACATCACCCATCTGGCCAGTAGCCAGAACAGGAGGGTGTAAAGCTGTGGGTGGGAGAAGAAACATGAGTCTCATTATTTTTTGTTTATCATATTTTTATCCCACCAAGCACAGAGTGGAGTACATGGGACTTATTTTATCCTCACAACAACCCTGTAAGGTAGGTTAGACTGAGAGGTAGTGGCCAGCCCAGTATCACCCCAAGGGCCCAAGAGCCCACATTTCCTACGGTGGACTGACCCAGGAGGACCACCAGCTCTACAGACAATATATGTAGAATGGCAGTACTGAGAATATTGAGATAATGTATGCAAAAAAGTACTATGTAAGTGCTGCATGGGATTAATAATTGCAGCATGTTTGCTAATAAAGAGTTTGAAGAGCAGACTGCAGATGTGTAGTAGGACTTCAAACAAAAAAATCCCATAAAAATTCCTGAAACAATTTCCAAGGCATTTTTTGCTCTCTTTCCACCTTTTCCTTTTTCCTTATAAAACCCTCTCACTCAAATGTATAATCATGTGTAAGCTAATTTAAGCAAATTAAATAACAGTCAAACCCATTACTATACTATTTTCAGAAGTCTTGCCTACAGAAGTTGAGAAAGTTGGGGTTGCCAGAAAGTCAGGAAGTTGTCATGTATTTAAAGACTCTAATATTTTTATTGGAGATTAATAAATTTCCTTTTAAATACCATCAAAAGGAAAAGCACACAAATACAAGTTTGTTGCCAGACCAGAAACTGGGCAATTCCAGAAGTGACCAATTCCATGTTGTTTTAAGGTCTGTTTTTGTTCCTTTCCCCCCCACCCCTCCCATGGTAAGAATCTAAAAATGGGTGTGGTGAAGAGAGTCTGCTTTCCTCCTGGTACTCCTTTAGTCAGTCTCTCTCAAACTTTTGGAATGCCAGGCACCTATCTTCTAAACATCAATCCTCTACCAAGTGCCAGCCATGTGGGGGACTAGCAAGCAGCAACACAAGAGGATTTGTGGCTTGGCGTGAAGAGGTATTCACTGCCATTTTAGCAGAAATCTCATTATCCTGACTTTCTTGACCGGCTCTAGCTCCATCCAGCCCTCACAGTCACTCACCAGGTTATTTTTCTCCCATCTTCTTTGTTTTTGCTTCCAGTGTCTTTCCAGGTTCAACTCAAGGGGCTAGTTGTGGCATTTAAAGCCTTCAGCAAACTGGGACCAGGATATCTCTGGAATCTCATTCTCGCTTTGCTTATGGTTGATGGGAACAAAAGAGAGGGAGGCGGATCTCACGATCCATGAGACCCGCTTTTGTTAGAACTGTGGGGAGAGTGGGCTAAGCCTGCTCTCCCTGCAGACGAGCGGGCAGGGAGCCCTGGGTGGCCGGATCGGCCGCCCACATGATGCCCGGCTCCGTGATGGAGCCGGCAGGGGGTGGGGGGAGCGGGGGCCACGTGGCCATCGCAAGCCCCGGTATGCCCTGCGTGAGCGCACAGGGCATACTGGGGAGACCCCCAAGCTGGGAGGTGGCTTTTCGCCTCCCGGCTGGGGGTCTACTCATGAGTAGGCATGGCACGAAGCCGCACTGTGGCTACTCACGAGCCTAAAAAGCAGGTTTGCTGGAGCGCTCGCTCCGCAAACCTGCTTTTTAGCAGGGGTTCTCGAGCAGGTTACCCGCTCAAGAACCACTGGGCTCGGCTGCGAGCCCGGTGGTTCTTACGACCAACAAAAATCGGGCTAGGCTCTCCTAGCCCGATTTTTGTTGGTCGTGAGAATCGCCCCAGGGTGTTTACAGTCATGACACCTCAACTATGAAATAGGGTCTAAAGGGAGTTTCATCTGGCCTTCTCATTAAATGGAATTTCAAGACTCTTTTATTCCCCCCAGACGTTTTTAGAAAGAGTCTATGATGATTTGATTCTATGGTTTTTTAATGATGTGGTTGTTATTAGAATCTTTTGTTATGTACATCATATTTGTAAGTCACCTATAATACAATATTTATTTATTGTAGAAATATTAATTGTAGAAAGATATTGTAGTAAAATCAGACTGATGAAATGCTACATCTGGTCTCTTCTCCTTTATTGACGTGAAACCTAGACCATAAAGAAAGAAGCACATAAGAAACTGGAAGCCCTTGAGATGTGGTGTCTCAGAAAAATAGTCAAGATTAAATGGACCAGCAGAACAACAAAAGAAGAAGCACTTTGAAAAGCAAAAACACATAAACAAATTATACAGACTATCAAGAGATGTAAAGTGGAGTATTGTGGACATATCCTCAGAGGAGTAAAATATCAAATACCACACCTAACACTAGAAGAAAGTAGCAGGAAAAAGATAAAGAGGAAGGAAGAGGAAGGGATGGATGGATGACCTGAAAGAATGGTTAGAAATGGACACAGAAGATATCATCCATGATTCTAGGGACTTATGGCTTTTGCTGACCACCAACCTTCCAATTGGAGAAGGCACATGAAGAGAGAGAGAAGGAAGATGGTGTTATCCAACTTGGGAAGGAGCAAGGGAATGAGGTTGGCTCTGGGTAAAAGTAACAGGAGAGATTCTTGGGGGAGCAAAGAGGTCATAAAGAACATTATTAGGGGAGTGAGAATTTTGCTATACATTAAATACTTATAGAAGTCATGTAATTAATGTTATTAGTTTATTGACCTTGTTAATGAAGTTTGACATTTTCACTTATTCAGAAAAATGAGCCTCTTTGCTAAGATTCCTCTTAGCAAATACTGAGCCCTTTCTCATAATCAGTGAGAAAGGACTCAAGGCAAAGTGGGGAGAAAGGCTGCTAGCACTTACTTCCTCACTGACAATCCCTCTTCTCTTACTAGGCAGGTGGATTGCCCACCCAGACAATTGCTGGTTGCACCTGGCTGTGCGGAGGGTCACAGACTGGGAGGCTTTGCCCTGCCACCCCCCCAAAATGTGTAGTGCGTTGTGAGGATTCCTTTGATGCTGCCTAGGGACCCTGCAGTCTTCCAGCCCCAGCTGCAAACAGCTGGGGCTGGCAGATGACCACAAAAATGAAATTAAGAGGGCGGCACCACAGGCGGGTTTGCCGTGGTGGTCTCAACTGCTTGCCTCCCACTGCTTCTCATGAGCAGCCAAGAGTGGGCTTGGCTGTCTTAGCCTGTTCTTGGCTGCTCATGGGAACAGCCTCACTGTCTTTTTGGATTAGGCCAAACCTTCCAGTCTGCTTTTCAAGCTAGTTTTCATCTTTGTGTCCAAGAACGTGACCGAAGACTGAGGTAGGAAGAGAGGTCAATACCAGGCCAGCTGAAATCTGCTGGGGAGATGATGCTGTTCACATGGGCCAAATTCTGATGTAACACAAAAACAGAGTTAAATGGGGCAGAGGCTGGAACTCTGTTACATCCAAATTTGTACATCCACGGTTTCGAGCCGAAAGCAACCTGCAGTTTGCCTCACTAAAATCCAGTTTGAACCTTCAGTTTGCAGTTAGGTTCGCCACCGAGACCTGAGGTTTGGCCATTGACATGTTATGTCTGAACCCAGAGGCTGCCATAACCATGGCTTTGAGCCAATTTTGTAACCACGATCATAGAGATGGTGGCACAAATCCACCTGGAATGACCTTCGCTCCATGCTTGTGGTGCATCTCAATGCTTGCCTCTCCGAACACCAGCTCTGCCCCTGTCTACAATCCAGCAAAGCAGTTGTCTAGCAACAGGGATGCTGCTATGTTCCATCCCATGATTGTCAGCCTGTCAAGCAGCAAAGTCACACAAGGGCATTCCCTCTCCCTACTTTGTACCTTGTTTTCCCCTCCTGGCAACCAGGATAACATGAGGGGCACTAAGTGCTTTGCTCCCCAATGATGAAGTGACAATGATGTATGTTCAAAAGCATAAACACTTCAAGTGGCAACATAAGCAGGTCACCCCATTAGAACACCAGGAAGAAAACACATGGGGGAGGGTGTCATATTTAAAAGGCAGGCCAAACCAGGAATTCTTGAACAGCCAAGTTTTATTTTTTTTCCCCAATAAATTGGGGAAGGGGGGCCCAGCACCTTCCCCTTTGGGGACATTTGTGCTCTCTAGGCTTACTCATGAGAAAGGCTGGGCTGCATGATCAGTAATCCTCCCTTGAAAGGAGAGATTCCTCATATGAGATGAGGACAGATGCTGATCTGGAGTGGATTGCTTGCTCATGATAGTGTATTAGCCATGGGGACACCCCTTCAGAACTCATGAAAAGAACCGTCTGTGGGGACCGGGTTTGTAGTGCACAACTGCTTCTCCCGTGGACAGCTCTCTCACGAGAGTGTCAGGCCATGGGAGCACTATATCGAGCCAGGTTGTTCTGTGTAGGAAAGCCACTGGGAAGGGCAGCTGCGCTCCCTGTCTTGGTGACTGCTGCCATGTAGCTGTCAAAGTTGCCCCTCGACAGCTCAATAGTCCATGTGGACATGTGCTCCCTTGCTTGTGCCTCAAAATGGCATCCTGCCTTTCTGGGGTTGCTCCTAATCAGGACTTCCCTCTCCCATAATTCCCTGTGGCAGCAGAACTGCATACTGCACAACACTGGCCCATACCCAGGAATTTTGAAAGCAACTAAAGATCCATCCTCGCAGCCAGTGTTCCCTTTGTTTGTACATGTGGCTAGGTGCTGACACATGGAGTGTCACAATCCCCTTGGGACTGTGCAAGGCTTCCCATAAGAGGAGGGGGTTGCAGTGAAAATGTTCTATCTTTAACAAGAGAGCGTGGGGGCCCCACAAAAGCGGAGGCCCTTTGTTGGGTTTGTGGATGGAAGACCAAGGTGCTCATCCCAATGGTCCTCCCCAGTAGACTGGTTCTCTCATGAGATTGCTCGCCCACCAGCAGCAAGCTGCCGATGGATCAGGAGTGTGGTTTGCTGTTCATGGACTGCTTTGTGAGGGATCTTGTGATCCCTAACAAGAGCATCCTAGATCACAGTGGGACAGACCCACCTGCATCCTTTGTCCTCCCTCATATACATATCCCCTCCTAGGAAGTCATCATCTTCCCTTCCCTTTACTGAGTAACAGGGAAATAGTGCACCCCAATTACCCCCCACACACACACACACACATACACACATTGAATCATACTTGTGCAGGACAGTTTTGTTGCATGGCTCATAGGAGGCAGGCGGTGCAATTGCTGTCAGAAGAAATGCTGGCATGGCATTTAAAGGGATTTAAATGCCCTTTCCCTCCCAAAGGTGGGTGGTAGGGATGTGCACACAAATGGTAGGCTTAGTTCAGTTGGAATCTGAATAGAATTCAAACTGGACTGGGCATATTCAGTTTTGGCACTCCTCATACAGAGGCCCAGTTTGGTTCAAATTAGAGCCTGTTTGGGCCCAGTTCAAGGGTGGGGGTGTTCCATTTTCACATTTAAAAAGTGACTTACTACCCTGCGAGGGCAGTGATGGCCTTTGGAGGGTGCTGTGGCAGGCTCTGGGGGGGAGTCTCTGGCATCTCCCCCTCCCCCACCAGCCTCCCCCAGGCTCCTATGGGGTGTTTGGGCCCATTTCAGGGCCATTTCAGCCCTCCATGAGATTGTGGCGGACATTTTAGAGTCTGCCATTCATGCACATGGTCCATTTGCATGACTGGGTCATGACTTGGCCATGAAAATGGCCAGTATGCATCCACCTCAAAAATGGCCACCGTGCACTCACAGAGGGCCAAAATGGCCTTAGAATGGTCTGGTCTGTGGGAGACTGAGAGGAGGCTGGTGGAGGGGGGGGGGGACACAACACACACACAGAGAGATACTGTGTGTATCTCTCACACACACACTCACACACTTGGCCACTGCAGCACCCCTCAAAGGCCACCGTTGCCCTCGCCAGGTGGTAAGTCATTTTGTTTAATCCTGAAAATAGAACACACACCCTACCCTCAAACCGGGCTCGAACCAAAATGGCCTGGCCTTTGGGAGACCAGGGGGAGGCTAGTGGAGAGAGGGGATACACCAGAGAATCCCCCATTATGGCTGCAGCACCCTCCCAAAGGCCACTGCTGCTCTCACTTGGTGGTGAGACATGTTTTAAAACCTAAAAATGGAACACACACCTGCTACCTAACCGGCCCAAACCAGCCCAAGAGATTTGGTTCAAGGTCGAACCAAGGTCCAGTTTGGTTCAAGGTTGAACTGAGCCAGTTCAAGTGCAAACCAGTTCTAATTAGAACCGGTTCCCACATCCCTAGTGGCCAGACCATTCCAAAAAGGCATGATCACACTCGGCATGTCCCTTTTAAGATCATGGCCAATTGCAGCCACTCTGGTGACGTGCTGATGCTTTCCCCACAGTCTGGCTACATAACTTGTTGGGACATGGCCTCAGCGGGCAAAAGTGGGGAGGGGCTCTCCTCTCCTGGAACCTGAGCTTGCCAAACTGTGGTTGGACGAACGTCTGCTGTGTGATGAATGGCTTCAATTTGAAACTATGAGTTCCTCAACCTCCTGTTTCATGTTACTTCCAAATTCGGCCTTTGCCTCACCCAGCCCAGTTCCTAGCCAGCAAGGAAACTAAGGAGTTAGCCTGGGAAGTTGGAGGAGTCTCCTATCTACCTGGCTGTACTGACCTGCTCCTTGTTCTGGGATAGAGGAATGAGTAAATAAGTCTTTTTTTAAGCACTGGAGAACTTTTACAATAATTAATTCAAGCTATAGGAGCATGAAGTACTATGACTGTATTGTCTGGCACTTTGTTGTGAAGTTCTTGCCTGGTGCATGGGAGAGCGAAAGAGGGAGCAGGAAAAACTTTAGGGGTGCACCTGCTACTCTTTGCTACCCCTTGGAGTCATCTGTGTCTACCATTCTCTCTTTACTATCTTCTGTTTAGCATTAAGAAAAAGACCTACAGTGTTAACTGTACCTCCTTAGGAACAAATATTAATTTTTCTTAAGGAATAGGCAGACTGCCCTTTGACATGGCTGCATCTTATATAAAGTATTCATAAAATGTCACTGGCCACCATCCCATTCCATCATGCAATTTCCCTATCAAATTGCCCCCTCTGTAAGCGTCGGGGGAGAGCAAACATCTCTAACTTTAAATTTGAAGGGAAAGTTCTCTTTCTTCACAATGCCTGAAAGTCAAGCATATAGAAAATTCAGCTAAATTCTACTGTACATTCTGGCTTGTGCATATAGTGCAATAGGGATCTCCTTTTTATTAACCATAATATCGGTCTGTTTATAGACTGCTCTTTTCCACCCACAAAATGTATGGTTCTAAATATAACTGAATGATAGCTGTGTTTTCACTAACAAAGCACGCATATTTGTAGCAATTTAAATATTGTGGAAAATATATAATGAGTTTATACACTCCCTTCCACCCTTCTACTTGGTGGTCTCCTTTTATCTAAGTCGTTTAAGCCCCCTAGTTATGCATAAGTAGACTCCCTGGAACCACACATTCTAATCCCAGCAGGGTTGACTCAGCCCTTCTGTCCCTGAAAAAGACAAATTTGATACCATGCAGTTTACTTTGTCTTCTAAATGAGACAAACATTATGTTAAACATCCATTTGAATCTCAGAATGCTGAAAATCTCAAGGTGGCTTATCTCATCTTTTTAAAAAAAGCAACAACGGGTTTTATTAGTACTGTTGCAAACCTTTGTCACAGATACTTCTCTTCTTTTTAACATGTTAAAACACCATTTTGTACAAAGTAATTACATGTGAAAATAGCATCAGATATTCTGAATATACAAACAAAAGAATAATGCTGAAAAGCGTAACAATATTAACTATTAATTTTGGCTGATTTTTCAGAAGTGTCATCATGTAAAATATGAAAATATCAATATGTTGTGCATAAATTCTACATTTTATCTTTAACTATAATATTTTAACCTGCTTTTGGGAAAAGAAAAGTTATTTAATAAAGTTCATGTTTATTTTTTTAAAAATTGAAAATACAACTAAAAACAACTGAATTGCTGGGAAATATTCAAGTTGGGAGGAGGGCAACAGCTAAATTTGGGGTTTATATGAGGTAGAGCTGGGGATGGAATTCAACACTGGGTGCCTCAAAGGATGTCTATGTGTTTATCTTTTGCAGTGATGTCATCTCTGGACAGCAATAAGCCATCAAATCAAAATTTTGATCCCTTTCTCATGATCAATGAAAAGGGCTTGGTGGAGGGAGGCGGAGAAAGCTGCTCAAACTTACCTTCCCTACAGATGATCCCTTGTTGCAGGGACTACCTTTCTGATCAGTAAATGAGCAAGGGGAAAGGACACTCCAGAATAATCCACAACCATGGATTCTTTTTTTTTTTTACTGGTCTATGGACTGCAATCAATCGATCAATCAATTGATCAATTGATTGATTGACTGATAATAATCCAGGCACTAAAAATGTTTCTGCCACATTATTTAATATAATTAGATCATCTTGTTCAACATTTATGCAGTTATTACAATCATGAAAAATTTATCTTTCCAATGTAACTGACACATAAAGAAGAGCACCAAGATTAACACTCTGTTGTTCAAAGTCCCAGTCAGTGCTCTATGCTAGCCACTTTCAAAAACATTGCTGCTATAGTCTGTGCACGTATGCATGCTTTTAATGTCAATAACTGTGACTGTACTGTATTCATTTTTAAAGTGAACCTGAGTACAGACCTCTTAAGTGCAGAGTAGAGACAGGAAGGTGTACTGCTTTACATACATTGAACATCATGTATGAATAACTTTGTAGTACATTTGTACAGTTCTGTCCATGCACACACAATACACAGATTCTGTGTGCATTCAACACTTTGCAGGCAACTGGAGTTATTGCTGCAGTGGTGTGATTTGAGGCATGGATGATGGGCCGATGTTGCTTGCACTCCTCATCTCTTGTGAGATCGTGAGAGGCAGGAGTAACCATTGGAGGTGGGTTTGTTCCTGTCAACTACTTGACAAAGGAGGTTGCATCCTCCCTCCACCCTTGTGTTTCTCCCTTCTTGGGTTTATTTACCTTGTTGCTCCTCATGAGGACTGTGGGGGGGTTTTTACTCCCCTGCCTGCTTGGCTTTTGGCAGGGGTGGTTTTTGCCCCATCGGGATTGGTTGTTTAGTTCTAGCAGCTGAGTCTGGGGAACAGTAGACTATTTAGGCTTATTTTATCTTTTAGTTCTTAAGTGCTATCATTGATATTCTTGTTACTTGTCAGTTTAATACTGATGTCAGTGTTTTCTCCTGGAAGCCATAGATGTTTGTTTATTTTGTCTGATGTTCCTCAGTTTCTTTGTGAACAATGCTCTTTCAATCTGTTATAACAAAGTTTGGCCAGATGTTCTTTCACCTGTGCCCATTTTCTTCCATACTTGTGACTGGTTTAGTCATTTCTTGCTTCAGATGTCTTAATAGGGTTCAGCTCCCTTCTCAAACGGGTACTAGATCCTAGCATGGCAGTTAGATGTAAACATGCACTAGAACAAAAGTATCTAAACAGACTCTCAATCAAGGACTATTTGGTCACCATTAACTGGCAGGCTATACAGAAACCCAGGTAGGGATGAGGTAGTTATAAAAAATAAATACATCAGAAAAAGAGGTTCCTATTAACAGATTTCTATTTTAGGCTGAATTTTTTGCTTATTTCTAGAAGTTTTGAAAGGACATATAGTTGGAATGTGTAGTTAGTTTTGGTTAACCCAATAACTATGAAAAAAAATAATTTAATCACATTATCTTGGTTAACTTTCATTGTTGGGGTTCCCCAAGTTCCCCTCTGACTTGGGGTGAGTGGCACACTGCCCAATACAGGGTAAGCATTGCTATGCCTGCCCATTCTCCTGCCTTCCTATTCTCCTGTTCCTGCACTCACAAGTTGCTGCCTGTGCTTGCTTGCTCTCACTCTCTCCCTTCCTCTTTTATTTAATGCATCAAACATATTAAACAACACACGTTTAAGAAATGCTCCAATGTAGCCTGCCAAGAGCAGGCTCAGACGCAGCTACCTCCCAGATGCTGCCGTGTCACTCACAGCAAATTGGCAAGGAACCAATCTTCTTTCCCCAGCACAGTCTCTGCTGGTCCAGTATTTGCTGGCCTTTCCCCTAGCAGTCAGATAAGCCAGTGATATCTTCAAAATCATAATGTAGGGCTTGTCTTGGCCATCAGAACTGGGCTTGTTAAGGGAGTGAGATCTGGAGGGAGAGGGAGCAGGACATCCTTGCCTACAAAATCAAAACTTTCTTCATCTTCAAGGGCATGAGAAAAGAAGAGAGAGCTGGGAGCAGAGTGGGTCATGGAATGACCCAGAGTGGTTTCTCCCCACCTAAGATTTTGGACGGAAGCAGCAGACAAAATGAAGGTGGCAAGGGAGATGGTGGCAGAGGAGACCCAAGGAAGGGACCAGCTTACTCTCCCCATGCGAAACAAAGAGAATCACCACATTAAAACGTGCCTCTTTGCCAAGTTAGCAGGGGACTGGTGGAGAATAAGCAGCATTTGGTGGAGAATAAGCAGCATTTCTGTTCAACTGGTATTTTCTAATTTGCAGACAACACCCCCCCTCTCTCTCTCTCACACACACACACACAGACACACACACACACTCGCTCATCTCATCCACATTATTTCAAAGACCTATACCTATTCCAGGAATCTCAATTTTTCCAAGGATGAGATACCATCTTGAGATTACTTTATAAAAGGATCCACCAAATGTAAGACACAGCAAAAAGGATCAACGTCATTGCCAAATATTCTGTCCACACTGCTCAGACAAATCATGACCTGCTAATCTTTTGCTAATCTTTTGAAATCCTGCCAATTTCTGACTCAAACTGTGCCCAGCTCTGTCAGGTTCTGAAAGCTGCTATTCTGTTACATCTGAGGCCTGTCAATATTCTGATGCCTGCCTTCATTGGAGGCTAGGCCAACCTGGAGGTTCTTGCTATAGGAGGAGCCCTAGTAATTGTTGGGGTGTCTGCTTGCCATCACTTTCCTTGCCTGCTGCTTTTATCTGTTTCCACAGAGCTGCCACTTAAAATGTAGAGCACAAGTGGCCATTTAGTCACACACAAGGGCATCCAAAGGGGGCACCTCCGGGGCAAGGGGCAGACAATTGAAGCAAGTAGTGTAGCAATATTGGCTCAATTGGTGGGGGGGAGGGGGAACTGCCCCCTTGTCCCAATCCCTGGACACTCACGGCCACACACTGCTGCTTCCCACCTCAAGAAGTGGGGAGGGGAGAAGCACAGTGGCATGGGGGGGGAGCACAGTGTCCATATACTCCTGCTTCTATCTGCCACTGTGTGAGAGAGAAATGATTGTGTCAACATGCTGCTGCCAGCATCAGTGAGAGAGTGAGAACACCCATTGTGGTCTCACGACGATGCTGCCTGTCAGTGGACTGACTGGCTCTGAGGCTGCCTCCTGAAGGAGAGAGGGTGGTCACTATCATCTCCTGAAGGAGAAAGGCTGCCCATTCAGATCTCATGCTGATATTGTCTGCCAGAAGACAGACTGACCAATGGGAACTCATCCTGAAGCTGCCTGCCTGAAAAAGAGAGGTGCTCCATTCCATTCCATTGTCATGCTAATACTCTCTTCTTGAAGGAAAGAGATTGGCCATTGTGCTTTCATGCTGATGCTGTTCACCTGTAAGTGAGAGGCTGTTCATGATGCTCTTGCGCTGATGCTGCCTGCCAAAAGACAGACCAACCTACACATTGACAGTGCTATCTGACGGAGAGAGGTTGGTCAGTGTGACTTCATGCCTATTGTACCAGCTTAAAGAAGATATAGTGGCCATCGTATCCTCATGCTGACGCTGCCCCCTGAAGTAGGGAGACTGGCCAATATGCTCTACCCTGATCTCTGAGCTAGAAGATTGAAGATAAGTTGGTCTAAATACTCAGTAAGCATTGCAGAAGAAGGATAATTCAAAGTGATGTTTTAACAAGGTCTAAATACTGTATCTAACAAGGAACTGACTTAAAATTATGATTTAGAAGCCCGCCCCCATATTGGATGGTAACCTTCTTTTAAAAATCCCATTTTATTCTACATTGCCTCCAAGGAATTCAGGGCAGTGTACATGAAATGATCTCATTCATTTATGCTTTTGGCATGGGGCCATAGTGGGGGTCAAGCATCCCAGGCATCCCAGGAGGGCTGGGAAAGACCCTTCTCTGAAACCAGTCAGAGCAGACAATACTGAATTAGATGGACCAATGGTCTGACTTGGTAAAAGGCAGCTTCCTATGTTCCTGTTTCCTATCCCCACAACATCTCTGTGAGGTAGGCTAGGTTGAATGAAAAGGGCTTATCCAAGGCTATCCAGCGAGCTTCATGGCAGAGTGGCAATTTAAAGCAAGGTCCCCCTGTCCCAAGTCCAACAATGCACCAAAGATCTCATGGACTATCTAGCATGGTATATATGCACAGAACTTCCTTTTTACACACTTGATGTCTGAATTTTTGAAGCAACACTGCTAAAAAGCATTGTGTTTTGTGACAATGTGAGGCCCAATGAATGCTATGCCTGGGGTCTGATATCTGTGATGGGCCATCCATAAATGAAAGTCATCACTTAATGTTGCAGTCATCAAAGGATCATATTAAGCTGACTTCCATCGTGTCGGACCTTTGGCTATCTAGCCTAGTGCTGTCTCCTCAGACTGGAATCAGCTCAAGGTCTCTGGCAGAGATCTATCCTAGCCCTACACCAAAGATCCTTTTAGGTGGAGATGCCAAGGAGTGTACCCAAGATCTTCTGCACACAAAGCATGTGCTCTACTACTGAGCTATGGCACATCACAACATACATGAACATCATGCTGGTGTGAGCAAGCTCACTGTTACCCAACCTTGTTGCTATCATGTTAACTACGTGCTCTTGGTTCATCCATTCATTCAGCCAGTCACTTTTTAAATTCACCCCACTTTTTACTGGTCTTTATATCTGATAAGGTTTGAAGATTTACTTGAATAGGTGGCAGTATTGAGGACAGACCACTAGTGGGGTGGGGGAAATGAAAGTGAGTCACTGTAACATTGCAATCCATAAACATGTCAGTGTGATTGTAGGCTGCCACCTCATCTGGGGTTTAGGGTGAAACGGGCTGGGGCGAAGAGGAGCCCCATGAATAATAAGCAAGGAATCAGTCCATTAACTTGTATCAAATAACTGAAGGGAGAGTGTTTAAGCATTCTAATCCTCTAATGTAGAAGCGTGCTAATTTATTATCCTTGTACAGACCTGTTGAAGATTATTTGGGATACACACATTAAAATGGATAAAGTATGTAATCTGTAGATAAAAATATTATGTATTCTAAATTAGTGTTCTAGTGTATTACGAATGTTGGCTACTATGCAGCATTTCTGCATTTTAGATTCATATCTTATATCTCATGTAAATATTTATGGGCACACCTAACAACGGCCTGTAGGGCAGGGCTATAAATCTATTTGAGTTTTATGCTGTGCCTCTCAGATCAGAGAAGCACCCAATTTGTAAATGGTTTTGAACTTTGCAGCTATTCAGAGAAACCAAAATTGTTCAGTAACAATGAGAAAGGCAACACTGCAATTGGGCTTTAATTATATTTTCAAAGTAGTGGGCATGTTTCAGATAAAGTTAAGTCTAAGTGCCAATGATTTGAAATCACTAGCACTTAGGCTTAACTTTGACTGAATCATGCCCACTAGGAGAGCTGAGCACGTGTTTAAATCTCTCCCTCTGAAATAACGAACATTCAACCCTAAGTATGGTGACCAACAAAGTAAACTGAACCCAACAAAACCAGTGTTCCCTCTAAGAGGGATTCCCAGATGTTGTTGACTACAACTCCCATAATCCCCAAGCAAAAGCCATTGCAGCATGGAATTTCAGAAGTTTCAATCAATAAACAAACAAATAAATAAATAGCAGCTGGGGGTGCTGGGAGTTGTAGTCGACAACATCTGGTAATCCCTCTTAGAGGGAACACTGAACCAAACCCATTATTTTTTACCATAATAGAGCAGAACCAAAACAATTATTTGTGGGAAAAGTGAAACAAAAATATGGGTTATGAGTTCATAAAAAAGCTCATGGGAGATACACCCAGAAGATTGTAAGAACATATGAAGCTGATGTATGATATACTGAGGTCACTCACACAGTCAAAAACTGTGTTCTACTTTGGTTTGGTTGCTGTGTGTGCTCCCAAATTTTGGTTGTATGGAAGTAAGGTAGAAGGAAAAGCTATTCAGGGTTTCCTTCTAACTTGCTTCCACACAATCACTTCTACCCAGGTATTCCTGCTACTTTGCTTCCAGACAACCAAAAACTGGGAGCACACACAGCTCCCAAACTGAGGTGGAACAGTTTTTGATTGTGTGAATGACTTCACTGATTCAGACTATTAGTTCATCTAGTCTAATATTCAGAGGTGCAGCTAGTTAATTTTGGACCCTGGACCTAATGAGCTTATGCACATACACATCCCAAATAAGCATCCTCTCCATATATATACATTTTACCAAAAACCCACAGGTCTGGGCCAGAGTGCATTTGAGAAAGAAAAGTTGGTGGTGGTGGGGACTGTGCAAGCCCCAATGGATTCACAAACTAACTGAGACACAACATCTACCCAGTGCTCCACAGTTCAAACACAAAACCATCCTGGACATATCTAGGAGTGTGCACGGACCTGTCCGGGGCCATACAAAGGCCTCCAGACCGGTCCGGAATTCAGCTGGTCCGGCAGTTCGGCGGGGGGGGGGGATTGTGTCTTTAAGGGGGGGATAGCACTTCCCCCTTGGCCACTCTTCCCCCTCCAGCGCTGCACTTTCTTAAAACGTTCTTGGGGCGGCAGAGTTCCTCCCTGCCGCCCCTGCCCCCATCGTTGTCTTTAAAGTTAGCAAGCTGAAAAAGCTGGAGCCATGCATGCACCCTTCGCGACGCATTCACGCTTTTTGTTGCCGCTGGTGCGCGTGCGCCACATACGTCATTGTGACGCATGCGGCGCATGGACCAGCGGCGAGTGCACACGCACCGCGAAGGGCGCATGCATGGCTCCAGCTTTTTTGGCTTGCTAACTTTAAAGACGACGACAGGGGCAGGGGCGGCAGGGAGGAACTCTGCTGCCTCAAGAACATTTTAAGAAAGTCCAGCGCTAGAGGGGGAAGAGCGGCCGGGGGGGGAGTGCTATCCCCCCCTTAAAGACACACTCCCCCCAGTGCCAGACCATGCCTCCGTGGTTCCGTGCACATCCCTAGACATATCGTGCATTCATAAGGAGAATTAATTAAAACCACAACACATGCCCCTTGCGTCACAGTTGTGATGCAGACCTTTTGGATCACAAACCAACTTGAGTATAAGGCATTTGTATTTTTAAAATGTTGTTTATTCAGATGTAACAATTTGTTCCACTTTCATTAGGAGTTAAGTACTCTTTGGCTGCCTTTGGACATCACGGAAAACCTGAGGCAAAGTCACCTCAGGCTGCTCCCCTGTTACATCTGAATAATCGGAACTGCAGCAGCAGGACCCAACTACGTCTGATTCTGACGGAACTTCTGATGGAACCCTTGGTTGCAATTAAGTTGCACTTACCTAACCGAGGGTCTGGAGGCGCCATTGTTTCATCCAGATTGGGTGAATAGCTCAAATCAGAGTTAAGGGAGGAAGCTCCTCCCGTGGCTCCTATTCTATTGGCTGTTACAAGCTGTCCTTCCAGGGTCACAGGAAGCCCACACAATCAGTCCTGCCTGCTTTGCTGGCTCCCAGATTGAGGATTGTAATTATCTGGGAACGCGCCAGGGGACTGCAGGCAAACTCCAGGGTCTATTGGATCTGCAGTTTCAAGGTACATTTGAAGGCATCCATTGTAAAGAGATAACACTTCCTGACAGCTTTACTGCAGTAGGGGTAAATTCCTTCAAAATCACATGATTGACTGATTTCTTTGAAATTAAAATACACAGAGAAGCCATTCCCACGCTCACTAGAAAGTGGGCTAAGGGAACCTAGCCTGCTTCCTAGTGAGCATGGGAACCACTGGGCTCACGGGCGAGCCCAGTGGTTCCAAGGTGGCTAGCCTGCCTAATTCTCCCTCAAGGTTATGAAGGCAAGTGGCAGAATCCTCCACATGGGGGTGGAATTATGGTCCAAGGAGGAGCTTAAGTTCCAGAAGTTTTTATAAATATTTTTGCCATGAAAAAAGCCACTTATAGGACTTTTTTGGAAGTTTTTTTAAATTCAAAAAATCATTAAAAATCAACAGATTGGCCAATCCACTGCAAAATTAATACACGGAGTGCTGCTAACCTGTCCTATATCTGTGCCAAATTTCAGAACTCTAGGCAAAGCCATTCCTGAAATATAAAAGTAGCCCTCTTTTGGGAGGAGAGCTGGTCTTGTCATAGGAAGCATGACTTGTCCCCTTAGCTAAGCAGGGTCCATTCTGGTTACATATAAATGGGAGACTACATGTGTGAGCACTGTAAGATATTCCCCTGAGGGAATGGAGCTGCTCTGGGAAGAGCATCTAGGTTCCAAGTTCTCTCCCTGGCATCTCCAAGATAGGGCTGAGAGAGATTCCTGACTGCAACCTTGGAGAAGCTGCTGCCAATCTGTGTAGACAATACTGAGCTAGATGGACCAATGGTCTGATTGAGTATATGGCAGCTTCCTATGTTCCCTTGGGAGACATCATGGGGCCCTCTAGGAGAATGGGCACATTGGCCTGGGCCCTCACTATTGCCAATATTGCCTCCCCTGACTGGCAGTGGCTCTCCAGTGTCTCACCTGAAGACATTTCCCAGACCTTCAGGACCAATTTTATTTATTTATTACTGGAGTTGCCAGGTGCCCAGATACATGTGTGCTGTGGTGCAAATCCATGGGGCAATGACCTGAAAGAGCCAGGACACGAAATTTATGCCTGCACAAATACTATAAACCCCTTGTCCTTTTGAATAAGTGTTTGCATGATTAAAAAAAGGAAATACAAGTGGTGACCATTGATGGGCTATGGTGTAAACCATTTTTGTGCAATCACCAGCTGCAATTTATGTAAAAAGAAAAAAAAAGTTCTTGAACATAAGAAGCCAGGGATCTTCTGCATGCAAAGCATGTGCTCTTCCCCTGAGCTTTGGGTTCTCCTCACACATGCCTTTAAGAGACATGCAGCTTTGATGGGGAAGAGCATGTAATGAGGGAGAATGAAATGGTGCCTGAAGGCCAAACAAGACATTACTACAATCACATCATTGGCTTGGATGGGCTTGCTTTACCATTTGCAAGGAAGGTGGCAATATTGATCAGAACTGCAGTTGGAGTAGCCTTAATGCCTGCCCTGCTTCTCATGGTCTCAATCCAGATTGGTTATCCCATGTGTGCTATGTACATAAGAAAAGCAAGCACAACAGGGCCGATGGTATTATCCTCTGCTAACTGAGCAAAGAGGCACTTTTTAAAATCAGTGATTCTCTTTATTTATCAGGGGGAGAGCAACTGGCCTTATCCAACCCCAGCACAGCATCTCTCCAGTGACTGTTGCTGGTGTCTATCTTATATTTCTTTTTTTATTTTGTTAGTTGTTTGGACAGGGAGCCATTTTATTAATTAATTTATTTATATCTATGTAAACCGCTTTGGGAACTTTTTGCTGAAAAGCGGTATATAAATATTCTTCATGTGTCTAGTTTGCTACTGTTCTCTGAGCAGCAGAGAAGATTAACAAAGTGTTTGTGAATGACCACAAAATCCCCACAAATGGTACCTTTGTGTGTGGACACTCAACATCCTCCACCTCCTGTCTCATGTTGATCCCAAATCTTTCACCAAAATCCTTGTTATCTACTATTTCTTCCAAATGATTTATAGGGGGAGTTTTATTTACAGTGGTCCCTCTACTTACGAAATTAATCCGTTCCGAATGCACATTTGTAAGTCGAAAAATTCGTAAGTCGAAAAGCGGTTTCCCATAGGAATGCATTGGGAACGGATTAATGCATTCCGGAGCCTAGAAAAAAGACCCAGACCCCCAGTAAGGCTTGCAAACTGCACAGGAACATTTCTTTTCAAGAATAAACAGGCAGTAAACAGGCAGGCAAGTCAAGGAAACCGCATGTAAAATTCGTAAGTCGAGGAAACCCCATCTAAAAATTTGTAAGTCGAGGAAACCCCATCTAAAAATTTGTAACTCGAAAAATACTTATGTCGAGTAGTTTGTAAGTCGAGGGACCACTGTATTTTTATTCTAGAACACAGCACTGGGCAATCTTTCATATTTCCCTCTGAAGAAGGCAATACAAAACCTGCTGCAGCAAATGGATCTGCTTTGCTTGAGAGTACCTTTATATAATCCATCAGCTTTTGATCCTGGCCATTTATTAAACATTTTATGTTTACAAGTGATTTAGAAACACCCTTTTCTTCATTTGGGTGCAATCTAGCACACACTTCAGTATGCCTAAGTCATTAATTTTCTCTGGCAGCATTCAGCAAAGATGGAAGTCCTGTCCTGAAATAAGATGGGGATATTGATGGTAGTGATCATCATCTCCTAGTTCATCAGAGTGAAGAAGGCTGCTGGAGTCCGGCATGGCAACCATAACAGTAATAAAGTATAAACCGTATTAGATGATCTTTACAATGACTTCTCCCCACTTGCACTCTCTCCCCAGCAGATTTTTGAGACCCCAAATATGGTAGCAATCAGTCCTTTGAAGGCTGAATGCCTACACTCAGTGAATTCATTTATCTGGGAAATCTGCCACACAGTCCACTTATTTCCCTTTCCACCTCTTTTACACTCTTATATGCACGTGTGAACTTGGAAGCTCCCATCTTAGTATTAAGCACAGAAGCTCTGTGGGCATTTTGCTATGTATATTGTCTCCACAAAGTTAAGCTGTAGATTGATAAATGGGACTGCTAACCCGAATTCAGTTTCTTCAACTCTTAGTGCCTTTAGTCACAGTCACTTGCCTCTTTGCTCTTGCTACATCAAATCATCCCTTGCTATTTGTGCCCTAAGGTATGGCTCTACCCAGAGCAAGCTGCTCACTTGTACAACCCTGCAGCGGATATATTGTAAGTCTCAATGTGATGGTTGAATCTTCTGACTCTTGATCAGTGGCTGCTTTTAGACAAGGAGGATTTAGGCCTCCTCCTCTCCAGACATGGCCCCAGGCTAGAACATCTGTGAACTGGCAGAGTCTATAGACTGAACGCTTAACATATCTGTCAGTGCCATCAGCTTCACTTAGCTCCAATGAGAACAACTTGATTGATCCCAAGAATGGAAACTAGCAGGGTGTTATAGACAGTCTTCTTTGAAAGAGAGGGTCTTTCTTTTTTCAGATATTATTTAGCTTGATGTAATGTTCATAATTAAAATTGCATGGTCCCCACACCCACCCTCTTGCATTTCAGGACATTGGTGCACATGTTCATATTAATATCAACTTAAATGTAGGTATTTATACTTCGGACATATTATACTTCAGACACATTATGCAAAGATCCAGCTCCCCTGAGAAGTCCATAATGCTGGGAAAAGCTGAAGGAACAAGAAGAAGAGGACGGCCCCTCTGAGAGCTAAACACGGCCCCTCTGAGAGCTAAACAAAGGCTCACGCTGCGTTTACAGCGCCAGCCAGGAGCGGCTCTTCCCTGCAAAGGCAGGGAAGAGTTGCTCCTGGCTGGTGCTGCGAACGCAGCACCAGCCTAACTAGCTCCTGAAGGGGCCGCCCAGCCCCTTCAGGAGCTAAGACTGGTGCTGCATTCACAATGCAGCCCAGAAGTGGCTCTTCCCTACAGGTAAGAGCTGCTCCTGGGCTGCGCTGTGAACGCAGCACCAGCCTTTGTTTAACTGCCGAAGGGGGTACATGGCCCCTTCAGTAGTTAAGCTGCTTCTCCCGAACGGAGCCTCAAGGCTCCGTTCGGGAGCCAGACCACGACCCCTGCATCTGATGTCAGACGCGAGGGCATGGCTATCCCCTGCGTCTGATGTCAGACGCAGGGGTCAGGGCTATCGGGGAGGCCGTACACGGGCCGCCGGTGGGCTAGCTATGCCCCTGACTGAGGGATCTAGGGAAGGCTTCTTAAGAAGTGGTCTAATCATTGCCTCCTTCAAACAAGGAGGCATCTTACCCTCCCTCAGCAATGAGTTAATGATATTAACTAGGCCCTCTCCAGCAGTTTCCCTGCTAGATAGAAGCAGCCACCTTGGGCAAGGATCCAGAGAACAAGTGAGAGCCAGGCTGAATGTTTTGCCCTCTGCCTTGCTCCTTAGAAGGTTTTGCAAGGATTCCCCTGTTTCGGGGCTCTGTTCTTGTGGAGAGGGCTGCTTAGAAACAGTTGCTCATGTACTTTTGTACTGCCCTCTGTTCCGTGACTCAAGGAAAGAATTATTGACCCCTCTATTTGATCAGTTCCCAGGCAGGCCTGACTCATTTTATCTTAATTTATGTCTTGCTGATGTTAATGTGGGTATTACTAAACTGGTTGCTAAATTTTTATATGGGGCTATGAAACTGACCTCTCGTCATGGGGTTTTATGAGGCTGATTCTGTATCTTTTAGTTATTTTATGCTGTATATTTATCTATGGTAAGAGTCCATAGTTTTAATTTTGTTTGGCTTACGGCCGTAAATAAAATGATTGATTGATTGCAGAGAACAAGTGGTAAGCCACACCGCCCCAAGCAGCTTGTCCACGTCATCAGGCATCACAGACTGAAACTGATCCAATATAATACCGCAAGAGGGATTGCTGGACACCACCTTAATAGACTCTGCAGAAACAGTGGAGTCCAAGTTGGCCCGAATACAAGATATTTTGTCCACAAATAACCCATTAAAAGCATTGCAGCAGAACAAAGTCCCTGGGGATTGGTTCGAATTGGAAGGATCCTGAATCAGACTCCTCACAACCCGGGACAGCTCTGCTGGGCTCAATCTTGGGCAGACCAGAATTGGTTATTTGCCGCACGCACCACCTCCACATAAACCATCAAATGGGCTCTATGCCATGTCCTGTCACATTTAAGCCGAGTTCTCCTCCACTTGCGCTCCAGTTGCCTACTTTGCTGCTTCATACCCCGCAACTACTCTTTTGGGTCACTTTTAAAGCAGGTCCGAAGGGACGCTTAGGAATTATCATGTCTACTGCCCTGGTGAGTTCCTTATTCCAGGTTCCCACCAGACCATCGACAGAATCTCTGGCAGGACTAACATTAAAACCCTTCAAGGCTTTTTGGAATCCTACTGGGTCCAGCAGCCATCTCAGGCGGACCATCTTAATAGGTCCTCCACCCCTGCAGGGCTGGGTTGTGGCTGTGAGACCAATCTTAACCAGGTAGTGGTCCGTCTATGACAATGGGGAAACCACAGGATCCCGCACCCATGGAACACACCCCTTATCTGAACAAAAGACCAAACTGAGTATGTGGCCAGCAACATGAGTTGATCCAGAAACTAGTTGGGATAGGCCCATAGTTGTCATGGCTGCTATGAACTCCTAAGTTGCACCAGAAAAGTCAGCCTCACAATGGATATTGAAGTCCCCCAGAACTAAAAGTCTAGGCGACTCCAACACCAACTCCGAGACCAGCTCTGTCAGCTCAGATAGGGAGTCAGGTGGTCAACGAGGTGGATGATACACCAACAGAATCCCCAATCTATCCCTAGTTTTCAACCTCAGAAAGACACACTCAATATAAGTCAACTGTCACACAGGGGCCCTGGTAAGGGAAATGGTATCCTTATGGACCACAGTCACTTCACACACACCCCGCCCACTTCCCCTAGCTTGCTCCACAACAGAGTAGCCTGGTGGAAGAAGCTGGGCCCAAACTGGGCCACTAGCCTCCCCCATTCAGGTCTCAGTTATACAAGTCAGGTCAGCTCCCTTATCCATAATCAAGTCATGGATGATTTTGAACTTATTCTGAACCGACCTGGTATTGCAAAGGGGCAAGGCTAGGTTATGTGGGAAGTTAGAACTACTCCCGAGGCCAGAGAGTTGACAGGGCAGTCGGAAGTGGAAACAGTGACTAAATTCCTAGTTTCCCTTCCCCTGTAACAGCCAGCTGCTCTGCCAACACCAATTCTTCTATTCCCCACCACAACAGTAATAGCTGTTGTGCGAAGGCAGCCTCTGAGTCCTCTCCTTCTGTGCCTAGCATCCTGAGGCATTTTGCTCTTACCTGGGCTCTGGAGAATGACTGGAGGAAACAGTTTAGATTAAAGACTCCAGGAAAGTAAGTTATGGCAGAAGGGAAGGTTCAGATTCCCTCCTTCATATTCTCACTTTGCTTTTAAAACCCAAACCTGGGTCTGCCATTGTCATGAGCAGTTTGAGTCCTAGAGGACATCTTTATCTGCCCAGTGATTGCATGCTTCTTTCTGTAAAGTAGAGAAACAAAATTTAGCTTTGGCTTTTTCACTCAGCATTCCAGAGAGAGAGAGAGAGAGCAATGTAATGATTTGGATATAGATATAGATATAGATATAGATATAGATATAGATATAGATATAGATATAGATATAGATATAGATATAGATATAATGTATTATTGCCCTCTTGTGGATGGAATTTGCTTTGCAGCACTGATTGTGCAAAGGAACTGAATTGCCACAGGTTTTTAAGCCCACTTTAAGGACATTTCTGACTTTGCAGAGCCTGTACAATGGGAAGTGTGAAAAATTGATATATTTTTTAACAAAACACCTCTTCTCCTTCCACAGCAGCTACAGTCAGGTTGATTCCAGCCAATCTATGACACTGAGCGCTCTCACACACTGCTTCTTGCTGTTCCTTTAGAATTCCTGAGTCCATGTAAGACTTACAGAGGAGAGAGAATCAGCAGAGGTGCACCTAGGTAATTTTGGAGCCCGGATCTAAAGGCCTTTGGAGGCCACACACACCCCCACCAGCAAATTAAGCATCATTATGCTCTGTCAGGCGACCACACCACCCAGGATAGACTAAAGAGGATTTGGGGGGGCCCAGGAACAGTGGAGGCCCTGGACTTCAGCCCCAAAGTCTGTGGGAAAGAGCACCTCTGAGAATCAGACCAGATATGGATTCAGTACTGTAGTAATGAAACAAAAATTCAACCTGGGGAAATGTTTTCTTCTGTGAAGCTCTTAAGGGTACAAAGCATTCTTCGGTTTAGACCTGATGACAATTGTATTTTCTTAGCTCCTGGCACAGAGCTTTCCAGTTTCCAAGGCCCCCTTGTCCTTTCACAAATCACAACTTCCCTATCCAGAGCTCCCCATTCTCTGCTTTTGTTTCTGGTTTTGTGGCAGCAGAGTAACACAGCCACCCTCCTGGAATTTGTCCCTGTGTAAATGGCAGAGATGTATAGATGGTATCTAATTTATTTCAAACAATAGATTTTTAAAAAGTTGATTTATAGCATGGCTGGATCCTACAACAGCACGGCAGCTCAGTTTATAAGAACAGACTTATGGATACTAATGGTTTAAGCACTTATAAGTCTTATTAGCCTAGTTCATACAGAAACAATTGTTCTTATAGGTGAAAAGGCATCTTACATCAGACTTGCAAATTGGTATGAAAATGTTGTCAGCCCACAAAAATGTTTTACCATCTTCCCAGCTTAGACTTTTGTGCGTCACAAGGCAGTGTGACCAACAGGCTTATCATCAGTTAATTGGAGTTCTTCTTCTTTCCCGCTCTTTGTTTTCTGCAAACCCCTGTTCTCCCCCCCCCCATTTTTTTATTTAATCAAAGTCTGGCTGGGAGGCTGAACAATTGAGGAGGGGAATCTAACAGCCCTTTTCACTCCAACCATTTTTCTACTCAGAATTCCACCTCCAAACTGCCATTTGACACTGTGGGGAAGGATATGGGAAATAATGATGCTCTTTTCCTCAGTTTATGGAAAAGCAGTGTCTGCTTTTGAACAGGGAAAGTGTAGAGGAGAGTGGTTAAGCAGATGTTCCTCTGCTGTTCCTCCCTTTAAATTTTTACTTCCCCAAGGCTGCTTTTGATGTCCGAAGTGAAGGACTATATGCTGTCTCTTGTCTCAATGACATAGGAAGACAGACAATTGAGTCAGAGGGCTAGAGGGTCAAGACATTGGTCATCTCTTCTCTACTACTCTGACACTATCCCTTTGATATGCAGATTGCTAATCTCAGGGACTTCCTTCCTTCCAGCCACTTCCTTCCTCTTCCCTTCTTCTTCCCTTCCTTCTCCCTTGCAACATGCAAACTCCTCTCCCCTGCACCATGTGTGCAGAGATGCAGAATCCATCTGCATCCAGCTAGCTAGCTAGATTAGAGATCCTATCTCTTCACTTTACTATCTAGAATGGAGTTCTCTAAAAAATACTCCTTATATTGATTTGAAACTATGAACTGGCTCCAAGTTATTTTACTCCAGCATACACGCATGCCTAACTAAATTCCACTGTGTTGTGCCTCTGTGCACTCTGCTATAATGAAAGGTGGTTTCTCTTACCAGTGAAAATTCCCAACATTTGACTTAAAAATAAACATTGAGAAAAGGGGGGAAATCCACAACTCACCATATGCAGGTGTTCTCCTGGATACCTTGTATCCCGTTTGGGAGGGGAATGGGAATGCACACTAGACATGCCCCCAGGGCAAATGTGTGCCATGGATGTCTCCTGATGTCCCAGGTTCAGTATTGTCTGCAGAGACAAATGCTCATCAAGGTTGACTCAGCCTTCCATCCTTCCAAGGTCGGTAAAATGAGTACCCAGAATGTTGGGGACAATATGCTAAATCATTGTAAACCGCTTAGGGAGCTCCGGCTATAAAGCAGTATATAAATGTAAGTGCTATTGCTATTGCTATTATCCAAGGGAGTGTTTCTCCTTGTGGTTTGAGTGCTGTCCACCCAATATTCCAAATAATGGGGGGAAACACTGCAGGCAAATATAAGATCAGCCCTGCTGGATCAGACCCAAGGATCTAGTCCAGCATCCTGTTTCACACAGTGGTCCACCAAATACAAAGAGGATTGCTGAGAGGATTTGTGTGGCTTGGGGCACGAGTAATGCTGGGGCCTCTCTAAAATGACTCGTGGATGTGTGTACAAAGTTGAGGGACCATATGTGAGAATTCTTGCATTGCTGGTCCACATGTGAGAATTCTCACATGCAACTCCTCCTTGCGTCAGAGCTAAGACTGGCCCGGCAGGATTATGACTGGCCCAAGCACTGCCCTGGGCCACTCATAAGTCTGCCTGACCAGTCTTAGGTCTATTGCTGTCTAGACATAAAGAAATATCTTACCTTACCATGATTGCTTTAGACTGCCTTACAACTGGGATGCAAACCTATCTAACAAGTAGGCCCCATCCCCCCTAGCCGTCTAAGGAAGGATACATTTGACAGACTGTTTACATTTGACCAAAGGAGCAAAAATAATTAATTTAAGCTGTTCTTAACCAGACTGTATGCACATTAGGGTGACCACTCAAACACTGCAAAACAGAGGACATTCATGATTTTAAAAAGACACAACTTTACATACAATTTACATGTGTTTCTTTACAACCATATGTATGATTGTAAATTCAGCGGTGGGGGGGGGGGGATGTTATAATTTAAATAGAACAGAGCCAAGGCCTGGCCTAGCAGTGGCTGGGCAGGTGCCCAGGGCAGGGGTTGGGGTGTTATTTGCTCTTCTGTCTCAGGCAGCAAGAGTAGAGATGTGCATGAATCACAAATTGCAATTCATTTCATGGTCAAATCAAAACCAGCTCTTTCCTGTTGGACCATGAATGTGGCCATCTCGAAACCAGATCAATTCTATTTGGCCTTGATTTTGAAAATCGAATCTGAATCTATTCAACCTGTGGGGGGGCAGGAAGACAGGAGAGCCTCTGAATTACTTTAATAAAAAGAAAATTGTGCTGGGGCACCCCTGAATTACCATCCATCATCTGCAGAGCCTGCAGTGGCCACTCATGTGAAGAAGCACCTTCCTGCCCCGATTCTTTTTTTAAGCTGCTCCAGTCCTCTGGTGGGAGCGGAGACATAGGGCTCTCTGTGGCTGCTGGCATGGGAGTGGGGAGGCGGCGATCAGACCCACCATGCCTCCCCACCAATACAGAGTTGGCACCAGGTGGCAGGGAAACAGCAATGGGGCCACCATCCCTCCTGCCAGGCTAGCCTCCTTTAAATCGTCTCTGCACAGGCACAGGGAGGCCATTCAATGGAGTCGCCCAGTGTTCTTTTAACTAGAACACTGGTGCTTTTGTGCTAAAGCACTGGTGTTATAGCAAAGAAACAACATAGTTGCCTCCCTGCTGCCATGCCATGTGGTGACAGTCACCAACCTGGATGGCTTTAAGAGGTGTTTAGATAAATTCATAGACAGGTCTATCACTGGCTAACAGTCTGAGGGCTTTAGGCCACCTCCAGTCTCAGAGGCAGGATGCCTCTAAATACCAGTTGTAGGGGAGTAACAGCAGGAGAGAGGGCATGCCCTCAGCTCTTGCCTGTGGGCTTCCCATAGGCATCTGGTGGTCCACTGTGAGAAATAGGATGCTGGACTAGATGGGCCTTGGGCCTGATCCAGCAGGGCTGTTCTTATGTTATAAGGACCTCTTGGGGAGGAAACAACCATAGAAGTCTGTTTCCTAGAGTGCTTCTTTCCAATGAAAAATCTCACCAGCTCCACAAGCAATACTCAGCACCAGGGGTGTAGCAAGGTTGGAGTGGGCCCCAGAAAAGATTTTAACCCCCCCCCCCGAAGCTCAGCTCATGAAGTAAAGAAATCTTAAATGAGGCTGAATAGTAGTAACAAAAAGCATATATATATATATATATATATATATATATATATATATATTTATTTATTTATATATTTATATATATATTCCTATGTGCCACAATAGAACATCATCCTAAACTATTTTAAAAAAGGTTTTGTAAACTATGGACGATGCAAGTCATTTAATGGTACTAGAGAAAGACATGCAGTTCTCGTAGCTCCAGGTCTTAACACCCACACCAGTTTCAGAGGATGAATACAACTGAAGAAAGCCCGGGCGGGTGCGCAGCTGGGGGAGTCAGTCATGTGACTTGCCTCTGCCCCCCCCAAGGCAGTGAGCCCCAGACAACTGTCTCCCCTTGCCCTATTATAGTTACGCCCCCGCTCAGCACCCTAATGGTGCTTGTACAACAATAAATACTGGGGATGGAGCCATATCTCAGTGGCTGAGCAGCTGCTCTGCATGCAGAAAGGCCCATATTCAATCTCTGACACCTCCAGGCAGGGCTGGGAAAGGTCCCTGTATGAAACTCTGGAGAGCTACTACCAGTCACTGTAGCTAGATGGGCCAATGGTCTGACTTGGTATAAGGCAACTGTCTATGTTCCTAAATATATTGAATAAATCATAATTTAGTAAGATACCATTCTGTGAAAGAAAGATGGAATTAAATCTGAAATTTTGGCTATGCTAGTTTCCTCTGGAAAAAAAATAATATAAAGACTGTTCACAGGAGCAGCCCTAGCCCCTTGGTAGGGATGGTCATGTGAAGTACAGGGCTCGAGGCTGATCCCAACACTGCTCTCCTGGGTAGCCCAAGATTTTTACCCGACCATTTACCTAGGTCAAAGGGCATGGGTGCATCCTTTTACCCAGGTACAGGGTCGTCATGCGAATGCTCAGGTTGCACACAGCCTGAGCAGACACAGAGTTGGGCACCTAGAGTGGCCAACTCATGGGGGAATCCCCTAATGCACTACGCTCACTGTGGGCGATCTGGGGGCCAGGATGCATTTTCCCAGCTGCTAGAATGTCACATGGCTCGCAAAAGTGCTGGTCGTGTAGGTGTTATGAGCTGTGCGGCCTGGGACCACACCAGGTCATCTTGGGTGAAGGTGGGTGCTATCCTGCCTTCCCCACTCCCGCCCTCCCCAGCGCTCTCAAAGTTCATGTGAGCAACCCCATACAGTTGTATTCCTTGATAAGGAATTTGGAAATTGTTTTCAGAAAGGAATGCAAAACACAAGCCCATGAAAATGTCTCTAGTGAGAAAGTCATTCATGTAAAAGTAGTCCAAAGCATTATTTTCTCCCCCTCGACTTTGGCCTTAATAGTTCAAAATCCTTTTAACTAAATCTGTATACAGAATACCACATCAAAGGCAGACAGAGAAAAGGCAGACAGAAGTTGAAGGAAACCAACAAAAAACATCAGCAGTGATGTTTCTATACAGGCATTCCCAGTATTTCTTTTTAAAATGCACATCACACTTGTTAGTCGTGCCAAAAGCCAATTAGGATCAATGCTCCTGGCTATGAAAAATGCAATAAGGCTTTCCCCCGTGCCATTAAATCAGGTTGGCTTGGGTACAACTGATGTTACATCGTTCCATAGCATGGATCTTTGCTGGCATGATGAAAAAGATGACCTTTGTGTTAAGCAAAAGGTGGGGCATAGACACATTCCATAAAGATCACCTAATTCCACAGTCATTTAATTACAGCTGCTAGATGCTTTTCAAGAGGTATGGCAAAAGACTGGCGAAGGTGCAGCTATCTGCAACACATAATATACTAAAGGAGGGACCAAACATTTTTATATTCAAAACTGCTTTGAATCTTTAATCAAATAATTGTGGTCAAGGAAATCATTTCCTGTGTTTGACAGAAAATGCATCTCAGAGAATTTATAGTCTACTTACATTACAACTTTAAACTGGTTTAACAGTTATTCTCTGACCTTTGGAGAACATGGAAACTAAAGCTTTATGAAGGGGCTAGTAATTTCTAAAATGAAAAATCCCAATCTCTCACCAAACTGCAATTGCCAGCATTCTGGCAATTGAAACTGTTGTCTAAAGATACAGGCAATCATCACCCTCCTCCTACTAAAGAGAACCGCCCTGAGCCATTTTTGGAAGGGCGGTATAGAAATCAAATCAAATAGAAAATAAATTAATACTCACTCTAAAAGTGAACTCAGGGAGTCAGGTGCATACCAGTTTGGAAGGAATATTTCCAAAAACCTCAAATATGGCCATGTGAGCTTTCAAGATTTTACAGAACAGAAGAACACTAGAGTAATTCATCTTCTTATCTTGAGAGGGAACTTCTCATATCAAATCTTCAACATCAAAGAGAGCATACCTGCCAACATATCCCTATTTCCCATTCACATGGGAAAACAGGGACGTGTTGGCAGGTATTAGAAAGGGATTTCTCGCTTTGCTGCTACATTTTGTTATGGGGAGGGACATTCTGTTGCCCAGTTACAGCTAAACTATTATCCCGGATTTCTTTGGATTAGGCATGAACTGCAGCTCAGTAGTAGAGCACAGCACATGCTCTGCATGTAAAACATCCCAAATTTGATCTCCAGGTATCTCCAGGGCTGGGAAAAACCCATCTGAAATCATAGACAGCAATTGCCAATCAGTGTTGACAATACTGAGCTAGATGGACCAACAGTCTGACTTATTAAAAGGCAGCATCATGAGTGCTCCACTGCTTTCTATGGGGCAGCTCTCATTGCCACCCATAGGGAAACAAAAGGGTCTAAAGGACCAGAAATTGGGCTGTGAGCATAGCATTTAAGACTATGGTTGAGGGCTTGAGACATTAAATGTTGGAGATGTCAGCTGAGGAGCAGGGGAAAAGAAAATGGAGGCAGAGGGAACTGGCCTGTTTGAGTCCCTAAAAGGGTATACCAGAGGTTCAAATTTTTCATCCTATGCTGTATGCACTGACCCCATTTAGCAAGAAAACACTCACATTCAGTGCCTGCAACCAGCCCTGATCTTGAATCCTGCAGCACAGCAGGGGATGAGGGAACATTTCAGTAAGATGGAGAAGAAAAAAGTGTCCAGTGTGAACCCACAGTGATCCAGTACCCGGATGGCTGGAGCTCTGAACAGGAGCTTTGCAGCAGTTTGTTGCTGTATCCATTTTTATTATTTATAAACTGGTTCCTAGGTCCCATGACACTGTAGCAGAGTGTGGCTCTGTTCTTAGTGTCTAGCTGGCTTCCACTGGGTTCAGTGTGTGTCCTACTATGTTACAAACAGAGAGGCTGTACTTTGGGATACTGCTAAGGCTGACATCAGAAGTAATGTGATCTGAAGGTCTGTAAAGATTTTTTTTAAAAAAAATAAAATAAAAGGCAACCCGGTGCTCTTGTCTTTACTTCCACCATGGCTGAAAGTAAAGAGAGAGCAGTGTTAAAAGATAAACTGTTCATAGATTAGTTACCACCCACCTATCTCTGTTCTTCCTTAAGACTTTGAATGTATTTCCTAAATATTGTGGCAGGTTTCTTAACACTTTTTTGAATGTTCCACACTAAGAATATGCAAGCCTGAAATAGCGGGGGAGAAATTCCATTAGATGTAAGAACTTGTATATTAAAACCTGATTTTCTTTCAAGATAATTGCAACAGATGAATTAAACTTGTTTACAAAACATGAGGCAATGGAAACTTTGATGGTGTTTAATTTTTAACAACAAAAAAGCATCTCTTTTCTGCTGAGGAAAAAGACAGAATTCTTCTTGGAACTATTAATTATTATTATTATTCTGACTGACCCAAACTACACTTCTGGAATATAAAATGTGGGAAATTCGCAAGTGGGTGGGTTGTAAGGTCCCAATAATAAAATGAAGAATCCCTCAGATGCTCTAAAGTGGAGAGTATTTAAGAAGGTGGTATGCTCATGAAAGGCAAGAGACAAAGTCCCCTGCCCATCAAACCTCATCTTTAATACTGCAGAGATAATCCACAGAGAAAATGTAACAGCTACACCAACCGTTTAATCTATATTCTGACCAGATTTGGATGCAACATGAAACCAGAGTTAATGGGGCAGAGGTTAGAACTCCGTTCCGTCCAAATTCATGAAACCAGTTTTGAGCTGAAAGCAACCTACAGTGCCAAACTCCTATTTGAACCTTCAGTTTGAACAAAGGTTCTCCGCTGATACCTCCAGTTTGGCTGCCAAAGGATTACATTCGAACCCGGATGCCGCCATAACCACAGTTTTGTGCCGATTTTGAAACCACATTGATAGAGGCAGTGGTGCAAATATGCTCAGGATCGTTCCCGCTCCTTGCCTGTGGCACTTCTCACTGGCCACCTCTCCAAGCACCAACCCCACCCCCATCTCCAATCTAGGAATGCAGTTGCCCGGCAACAGGGATGCTACCACATTTCATCCCAGGCTTGTCATCCTGACAAGTGGCACAGTCACATTGGGGCATTCCCTCTCTTTCCCTCTCATTCTCTCTGTCCCTTGCTGCCCCCTCCTGGAAAGCAGAAGGGAAAGCAAAGGGTATAATGGGCACTAAGTGCTTTGATGGGCACTAAGTGCTTTGCTCCCCAAGAAGGAAGCAACAATGGTGTATGTTCACAAGCACAAACACTCTAGGTGGCAATATAAGCAGGGCACCCCATCAAAGCACCAGGAGGGGAATATCTGGTGGGGTGATGTGCCCAGAGTCAGGTTTAAAAGGCAGCCCCAAGCAGGGATTCTTGAGCAGCCAATTTCCTTTTTTTTTTTTCCCACAGAAAGGTTGGGGAAGGGGGGCCCAGCCCTTTCCCCTTTGCAGGTTTGCACTCTCTAGGTTTACTCATGAGCAGAGCTGGTCACCAGGGTCAGAAGTGCTCAAGAGAGTGTCAGGCCATGGGGACACCCGCTTATAACTCATGAGAAGAATCATCAGAAGGGAGGGGAGAGAATTGCTGGGCAAAATCCCTAATGATGCCTGATGGCAAAACATCCCCATCTCTCAGGGACTGCTCTCTCACAAGAGTGCCAGACCAATGGGTCTCTATATTGAACCAGTGTTGCTCTATGAAGGAAAGTCATGGGGATGGGTACCCTGGTGACTGCTTTCCCTGTCTTGGTGACTGCCACCAAATAGCTGTCAAAGCGTGCCCCTGCCAGCCTGTCCGCTCATGTGGACATGTGCACCCTTGCTTGTGCCTCAAAACAGTGATCCAGCTTTCCTGGGATCACTGGAAGTTGGAGGTCCCCTCTCCAGTGACCCACACCAACCAGCAGATCTGCATATGGTGCAATACCAGACCAAACCTGGGAATTTTAAATGGATTTTAAAGATCCATCCACACACCCAGTGTTCCCCCGGACACGCATGTGGCCTGGCTCTTGACACATGGAGCATCAAAATCTCCTTTGGGTGTATTCAAGGCTTCACAGGGAAGTGGGGGTTGCAGTAATTCTGTTCTGTCTTACCATGGGGAGTTGGGGGCCCCACACAAGCAGGGGCCCATTTGATAAGCATAGGCTGCATTGACAGCATGCCTTCAGGTCTAGTAGCGGCTAACAAGACTGAAAAGGACACTTCAATCGCTTGATAATGAGGTATGCCAGGCTAAGACATACCAGGGGGCACTGCTTTGCAGTGGTTCCATTCCTATCTCTCAGGTAGATTCCAGGTGGGGGAGCTTGGTGACAGTTGCTCTTCAAAACGGGAGCTGCTATATGGAGTCCCCCAGGGCTCCATTCTGTCACCAATGCTTTTTAATATCTACATGAAATCGCTAGGTGAGGTCATCAGGAGATTTGGTGCTGGGTGTTATCAGTATGCTGACGACACCCAAATCTACTTCTCCTTTTCATCTTCAGGAAATGGCACTCATTCTCTAAATGCCTGCCTGCAGGCAGTAATGGGCTGGATGAGGGAGAACAAATTGAAGCTGAATCCAAGCAAGACGGAGGTGCTCATTGTGGGGGCTCAGAATCTGAGGGATGAGTTAGATCTCCCTGTGCTGAATGGGGTTGCACTCCCCCAAAAGGAGCAGGTGCGCAGCTTGGGAGTATTCCTGGACCCAGGCCTCACCCTGGTATCTCAGGTGGAGGCCATGGCCAGGAGTGCTTTCTATCAGCTTCGGCTGATTCAACAGCTGCACCCATTCCTTGGAGAGGATGGCCCAAAACAGTGGTGCATCAGCTGGTAACCTCCCGGCTTCACTACTGCAATGCACTCTACATGGGGCTGCCTTTGTACATAGCCTGGAAATTTTAGTTAGTTCAGAATGCGGCAGCCAGGTGGGTCTCTGGGGCAACCCGGAGAGACCATATTATGCCTGTTTTGAAACAGCTACACTGGCTCCCGATATGTTTCCAGGCAAAATACAAAGTGCTGGTTATTACCTTTAAAGCCCTGAGCGGCTTAGGTCCGAGTTATCTAAGAGAGAGCCTTCTTTTACATGATCCCCACCACAAGTTAAGATCATCTGAGGAGGTCCGTCTCCAGTTGCCACCAGTTCGTCTGGTGGCGACGCAGAGGTAGGCCTCCTCTGTAGCTGCTCCTGGGCTGTGGAATGCACTCCCGGCAGAAATTCGTAATTTGAGATAATTGCCATCTTTCAGGACAGCCCTTAAAACCTACCTATTAAGCCTGGCCTTCCAGGGTTTTAAATGATTAACTGTTTTAAATTGTTTTAAATTGTTGCCCTGATTTTCAGGGCTTTTAGCTGTTTTATTGGTTTTATTGTGTTTTAATAGTTTGATTTTAATTGTTAATTTCTTTTAATTGTTTTTATTATGCTGTGAACTGCCCTGAGCCATTTTGGAAGGGCAGTATATAAATCAAATAAACAAACAAACAAACAAATAAATAAATAAGACCCTACTTCAAAGTTAACACACTGACCGGAGGAATCTCCTCTTCTAAAAAGATAACAGCAAAGCACTCTTCAGGAGTAACGCAGATAAGCAGCACATTTCCCACTCGTCAGGAATTAACAAATTAGCTGGCCTCTTCACTCAGTGGATAGGCCCATAAAACTATAGATGTATAATCTTTTTACACCTGGAAGGCATCCTGGTCTTAAGATTGTCAGTCGAGCACAGCTCTATTCACCACATACACCAGATTTGCATAGCTTCCTCTTGATTTTGTTGGGCAAGCTACACTCAGAGTAATTAAGGTTGAGCAGCAACAAACCTCTTTGACTTTCATGGAATCTGCCATCCTCTGGATAGGCAGAATGGCTTGGAAACTGCCTCAGGGCAGTTTCAAGGTGTATTTACTGTTGGCTGAAGCACATGGCTTCAGAATCTGTTTGGATCACTATCTTGCAGACTCTCATATGTGGGTTGTAGCCAGAGGCGTATCTAGGGGAAATAGCGCCTAGGGCAAGCACTGAAATTGCGCCCCCTGTCCAAACATCTGACACCCATCTTTCAGATAATTTTACCATAATATCAGCTCAAAAATACAACTCAAGCTCATTAATCTTTTAATATTTCAAAAACTATTTAGCAGTGGACATAGACAGAACAAGGGGCCTAACAGGGACTATTTGAGCATGTGTGGGGGGCATTTTTTTAAAAATGGCCGCTGGGGGGAAAAAGGCCACACACATGCTCAGATGACCTTTGCAAGGCCTGGCATAGGACCTCACAGAGGCCCTTTGAGCATGCACGGTTGCCATTTTGTTTGCAGTGGCCATTTTTTTAATTTTAAAAAATTGCACCCCCCTTCAAGTTGCGCCCAGGGCACGTGCCCTGCCTGCCCAACCCTAGATACGCCCCTGGTTGTAGCCTTTTGCTCCTCTTCTCTGCTTACCTGCCTGTTCCCCGTGAGGAGGCCTTCCTGACAACGTGCAACAAATGCACCAACTTACCCAGGAAGGATAAGTTAACTAACCTCTTGCCTTTATAAATCTCTTCACCACTTCTCACCCTCTTCTGCCTCCCTCCACACTTTCCAAACACTTTTCATGGCAAGTCTTAAGCCAGGCTCTGGTCCAAGAGCCTTAGTCAATCTGATTTACTCTTAATTGAGAACTTAGCTAAATTATTTCTGGTAAGATTCTCAGAATATCAGCTAACCCCTGCTAACTTGGCAAAGAGGCACCTTTTACCATGGTGATTCTCTTTATTTAGCAGGGGGATAGCAAATGGCCCTATCCACCCCCAGCACAGTACCTCCAGTGACTGTTGCTGGTGTCTATCTTACATTTCTTTCATATTGTGAGCCCTTTGGGACAGGGATCCATTTTATTTATTTATTTATTATTTCTCTATGTAAACCGCCCTGAGCCATTTTTGGAAGGGTGGTATAGAAATCGAATGAATAAGACTGATAGCATCACCTACCCAAACTTTTGCCTTCTATTCCCCCATTTTAGCTTTAACAAAGCCTTTGAACTGTTTTCCTGTTTCTTTCCAATATGCCAAAACTTGCTCAAATTGATAGTGGAACTGAACTGCTCCCTTAAGTCAAGCTCATTTCTCCATTCTAAACCAAAAGCACAGTTGGAACATGTAGCCAGTGCTCTGGGGCAGTTCTGATAACAACCAATCCAATTTTCCACAGGCCTAGTGGGTAGTAATAAGGCGTGGGCATGGTTTTAACCACTGATAAGATATAGGACTTTATATAATTTTATTCAGTAAATCCAGTTTTTTAAAAGTGGTCCGTCTCCAGTGGTGACGTCGAGGCGGGCCTTCTCTGTAGCTGCTCCTGGGCTGTGGAATGCACTCCTGTCAGAAATTTGTAATTTGAGATCATTGCTGTCCTTCAGGAGAGCCCTTAAAACCTATCTGTTTGGCCTGGCCTTCCAGGGTTTTAAATGATTAACTGTTTTAATTTGTTTTAAATTATTGCCCTAATTTCCAGCATTTTTAGCTGTTTAATTGGTTTTATTGCATGTTAATAGTTTGATTTTAATTGTTAACTAGCTGACCCCGCACAGAGCATCTGTGCAGTTGTACACTGAGCCTGTGGCATCCCCCCCCCGCAGCTCCCCTCTGCACTTTGCTCACTTGCTAGCTCTCCCCCGCAGATCGCTTGCTCGCACTCCCCCCGCAACTCGCTCACTCGCTTCCCCCTGCAGCTCGCTTGCTCTCCCCTCTGCAGCTCGCTCTCTCTCTCTCCCCACAGCTCACTTGATCGCTCGCTCTCCCCCCACAGCTCTCTCTCTCTCGCCAGCAGCTCGCTCACCCGCTTTCCCCCTGCAGCTCGCTCACGTGCTCGCTCTCAGCTTGCTAGCGTTCTCTCCCCCCCTCAGCTCGCTTGCACGCTCTCCTCCCGCAGCTTGCTCACACACTCTCCCCCCGCAGCTCACTTGCGCGCTCTCCATCCAGCCGCTCTCCCCGCCGCAGTTCGCTCACTCTCCCCCTGCAGCTCGCTCACTCGCGCTCCCCCTGCAGCTTGCTCGCTCTCTCCTCCCCGCAGTTCGCTCGCTCTCCCCCCCACAGCTCACTCACTTACTCTCTCCCCCTGCAGCTTACTCGCTTATGCTTTCCCCCCCCCACAGCTCGCTCGCTCGTGCTCTCTCCCCCCCTGCAGCTCGCTCTCCCCTCCACAGCTCTCCCCATTGGGCGGGCCATGGCCAGGCCTTCCCGCCACCGCCTCCCACCTCCTTTTTCTGGCTGGTAGGGCTTTGCCCACTGTCTGCCCCCCTCCTCACCACCGCCATTATTTCTCCCCACCACTGCCTCCTTTTCCTGGCTGGTGGGACTTTGCTGCCATCCACCCACCTCTCCTGGCCGGAGGAGCTTCACCTGCCGGCCCTCCACCTCTGCCTCCTGGCTGCCACCATTATTTCTCTCCACTTCAGTGCTGGAACTCTTGCATGCTCTAGAGCATCTGTGCGTTAGTACTTGATTGCTCCCCTCACCTTAGAGATCTTCCCACCCTCACCTGAGCTGCACTCCTGCTCCTCCTCCATCCCGTTGCTTCCATCCCTCTCACCCTTCTTGGTCGTGGCTGCAGCATTGCTGCTGCCTATTGGCCAAGCTGCAGCACCCTACTCCCAGAGACCTCCCCGCCTTCACCTGAACCCCACTCCTGCTCCTCCCTCCAGGAGCAGCAGCAGTGGTTGACTGGGCCATTCCTCACTGCTGCCACCACCATGGCCGCTCGTTCCCCTCAGGCCGCTGACAGGCCCGGGCCCATCCCTTGCCTGCCTGCCTCCCTCTGACAATGGCCTTGGTAGCCCCAAAAAGCAGCAGTGGTTGACGGGGCCCTTCCTTGCTTCTAGTGCTGCCATGGCCGCTCTTTCCCCTCAGGCTGCTCACAGGCTCGGGCCCGTCCCTTGCCCTTCCTTCTGTCTCTCTTCCTCCTCCTTTTTCTCTATTTCTCTCTCCTCCACTCGCTCTTCCCCATTCTTTCTTCCCCCTCCCTTCATTTTTTTCTCCTTCCCTCCCTCCCTCCCTGAGTTAACAGATTTTGTTCATCTTGTTTCCTCATCTAATTCACACAACGACAGCCTCCTCCTCCTGAAGGGGCTCTTTCCTCCCTCATGACCTGTCTTTTTGCAGACCCCTGCCTGCTATCCTTTTATATATATAGATTCCTCTCCTCTACAATCAAGAACATCTTCCGACCAGTAACAGTTGCATTCCAACTGACCTTAACCATCACGGGCTCCTCCTCCTTATCTGCATAGGGAATCCCCACTGCCCAATCACCACAGTGCCACAGGCTGCTCCTCCCTATCTGCATATGGAATCTCCACTGCCCAATCAGGTGCTTCTGCTTGCAAACTCTGTCAGCCAATTGCCTCCTTTCTACCATGTCCCCATGCATGGCCCGTCTTGGATAATTAATAATATAGATTTGTTTTAATTGTTTTTATCATGCTGTAAACCACCCTGAGCCATTTTGGAAGAGCGGTATACAAATGAATGAATGAATGAATGAATGAATGAATAAATAAATAATCAGGTGTTAAAGAATGAAGGAAAGCGGGGGGAAACAAGTAATACACTGAAGATGTTGAAGGGATTGGTTAAATGGCAGTTTTATTCCCCATTGAACCCACAAGCCAGATTCCCATTCCTCCGCGGAGTCACTGAAACTCAAGCCCCAGAATAAAGTGACCTTGTTTTCTCCTTCCAGTCAAGCTCTTGGTTATCAGTTGGTGGTTGGCAGTTTAGCACTGAAGAATCTGTCAGTTTTCAGTTACTGAACAACATGGCTTCCTGAAAGCTTCTCAACTTGAGCCAAACAACCTGTTGTCCCTCAGCCTTCCACAAAGATCATCTCCAATGTGTTTGCCCTTGCTCTCTACTCCCTGAGCGGCCTTTTTTCCTCAGCGCTTCTCAAATTTACTCCAGAGCTCCCTCAGACAGTCTCCTAGGGCCCTGAACCCAAAAAGCCTGCCCCCTCTCTTCAAAATCTTCACCCAGCAGTAGCCAATCATAGTCTAGTAATCATTCTTACAACTAATTGGCCAGTACCTCCCCCTGTTGCACTCTCCTATTGGTCTGTTCAGGATGCCACCTAAATGCTAAGGAAACTACTGTGTGTATGTAGAAAGAAGCCAGGGGAAAAACAATGTATCTGCTCCAGTTCACCCAGAAAACAGATATAAAATATAGCCATCTACCAACACAAACATATGAACAAACAGTCACAGGAGAATTTGCCACACGGGTCAACGTGGCTATCTACAGTTTTTGCACTTCTGCTTGGTTTCTGGAAGAGATAAGGACTAAAATTTCTACTGGAGGTTCCATGCAGGGTGGTCGGGGGGTGGGTGGTTGAGGATGTAAGTGAAGCAAAAGGCTTTATTGGCAAACAGTGAGGTGAGTCTCATGGAAGGGGGTTTGCAGAGCGTGTGGGCTTAGTGAGCGCGCAGGGTATCCTGGAGAGCAGCCTCCCGGTTGCAGCCTCCCAGTTGGGGGTCTACTCATGTGTCGCTGCGTGCTGTGGTGACACACAATCAAAAAGACACAATCAAAAAGCGCTTGTTCTGTTAACCTCGGCTAAGGCGGGGGGTACTTTGGGAGGTTTGCTGCCGGGAGCTGCACAGCTCCCGCTGCAGCACACGATCACCCAAAAGTGGGCTAGAATCCCTTAGCCTGCTTTTGGCCAATCATGAGAATTGCCTCAGTGTTTTACAAGGAGCAACTAAGTCACAGATCTTTGAGATTCTGTATATATAGTTGTTGTGTTGTTTTTGTTGTTGTTTTTAACAGGGGAGGGGCAAGATTTCCAACATCTACAATTTTTCCTCAAAATAATAAATAGTAACGATAATATAGTGTCCTCAGTGTATGTGGCGTTTTGCAAGTAACATAAGCAAGAAAACCTTATCCTTAACCCTTAACCCTAAGGAGTTTACAATCTAGATTTAGGCAGTTGGGGAGAGAACACATGGAGGGGGAAAGAAGAAAGCAGAAGAGAAGCAAAGCCTTTACCCACTTCCCTTAGGACTCCAATCCAGAATAACAACCCAGTTATCTCCTTCAGATCCCTTTCAAAACCCTGTTTCCAGTGGGGCACCTAGGTAATTTTGGAGCCTGGACCGAAAAGCCTTGTGGGTCCACACCCCCACCAAACTAGCTGCAATGCACTATTTTTTACACCAGAACATGCTCAGGAATAGGTGGATTTATTTATTTTTTGTATATTTAGAATAAATTTTGAAACAGAAATTTCCCACTGATGACTTGCGCAGCACATAGCACATTTTACATTGGGGTGGTGGGGGGAGAGATAGTGCATTTATTTTTTAAAACATGTTTGTTTATTCAGATGTTTAATGTTAGCTCCAGTTTTGCTAGGTGTGAATCCATAGGTGTCCCAATGGATAACCTTTGTAGTAGCTTTACTGCAATAGGGTAAAATTTATTAAAAATCATTTGATTGACCAATCCACTTCAAATTCAATATTCAGAGCCCTCTCAATGTGCCCTACATCTATGCCCAATATCAAAGCCCTATGCTGAGCCATTCTGGGAGATCTAAAGGGTGAGGCAAAAGGGGGGCGCTTTACCGGTTTTAATGAAGGCAAAGGTCAAATGGGGGCGGAATGATGGTCTAAATGTGCAATTCAGTTCAAAGTTTTTGTAATCTTATTAGGTTATAGCCATTTATAGGACTTTTTGATGCTTTTTTTTTAAAAAAAAAATTCAAAACATGATTTAAAATCAACAGATTATCCAATCCACTTTAAATTACATATACAGTGCCCTCGCACCCTGCCCTACTTCTGTGCCTAATATTGAGACCATATGGCAAGCCATCCATAAATATTCACCGGGGGGATAAAAAGGAAATCACAAACTTTCCATTAGGTATGAGGAGGGGGTGGGGCAGGGCAGGCACAGGTTTGCACAGTGCTCTTTCTTCTCAGCTGCCTGCAGGAGTGGAATTGGAAGCTCAGTTCCCTGCAGCTATTTGTTACCCTTCTCCCCCATTTTAGACTGACACAGAGATTGAAGAACAGTGTTTGTATTCTTTACTCGACACTTACTCCATTGCCATTGGCGTCTTCCTGCTCCTTCCCCAAATTAAAAAGAGTTTTTGGAGATCTAGTAGTGGCAACAGTTGTTTCCAGCCTGGGTCTTCCTCTTGGAACAGCAGTGTGGAATGGGAATCTCAGCAGGGCTCTTTGATTGCTCTCCTTTGCTGCTCAAGACACACACAGCAACAAAGTCATCCTCCGCATGCATCCCTCCCCCGGCCCAATCTGAACCTTACAGCCATGTCTTGCATGCAGTGCTGTTGCTTTTGGCAGCAGCTGCCAGGCTGTCTCTCATGTACGGGCAGGGCATGACTCGGCAGCAGGCTTAATGAGCAGGTGTGCTACTTCCAAGTCAGAGAGAGAAAGATCAACTCAGTTGAGTAGTGCTCAGCCCCATCTGGCCCAGGATGCAATGCTGAGCTTGGAAGAAATGAGGGAAGGTGCACTGGGTCTGGGTGGGTGGGTTGGAGGCCCCCCAGAGACAGCAGGGATTGTGAAGCCATGGACCTGGGCCCCAAAGTCCAGGGGAAAGAGTGCCTTTGGCTATATCTCTGCTAGCTGTTTTACAGCATGAGGGGCTTTAACCCTTTGCCGAAGCATGATTCCAGTCCTGATAACCTCTCCTCACCTGCTGCTTAGAGCACAAAAAACAAGCAAACCAGGGCCATTGATGTTATTAACATAACATGTAGTTTGGCCCTCAGCTGTCACTGAGAGATTTATTGCAGGCCTCTTATGCAAAGCTTGACTACTTTCCATACATTTCTAGAAGCAAAGTTAAGATCAGCAGCGTATCTAGGGTGGGGCAGGCAGGGCAAGTGCCCCGGGCACCACTTGAAGGGGGGCGCAATTTCTTAAAATTAATTTTTTTAAAAAAAATGGCCACCAAAAACAAAATGGCCACTGGGCATGCTCAAATGGCCTCAGTGAGGCCCTAGGGCATGCCACACCTCACAGAGGCCATTTGAGCATGCACAGCAGCCATTTTGTTTTCAGCAGCCTTTTTTTTAAAAAAGTATTTTAAAAAATGACCACTGCAGATGCTCAAATGGTGCCTGTGAGGCCCTAGAGGCCAGTGGGAGGAGGGGAAAACTTTGCAGACCCCCCACAGCCTTTAGGAAGTCCCCCAAAGGGGCTACAGGTAATTTTTTTAAAAAAAAAATTAATATAATATAAATCACTGTACACATATTCAGATTGGCACTATGAACAGAGAATCAGGGCTTGTGAATACTGAGCTGAAGTTTATGAGCTAAGATTGTATCCATTTGCTCTTACTTTTCTTCTTGTGATAAGTGAGTTAAATGTGATGTCATAATAATATGGCTATTATTGGTGAGTTTGTCTTTGAATCAATGTGAAATCCTTAGTATTAAGGCCCACTGGGAGTTTCTTGCTCTCTTTCTCTCATTTTAACTGTCTTTCTGAAATACTAGAATATATTCCAAGCAGTGACACAGTTTACTCTGCATATCCTTTAATTATTTTCATAGTATCTGGGAAAAGTCAAATACTCCATTTATTTTTCAAACTTATGTATTAATGATGCTACAATGCATAGCAGAGAATTAGACAGGCACTTCTATTTAGTTTTTCCAAGTACACCTCCGCATAATATTTGGGTATTTCATGAGCCCCAGCATACTGAAATTTGTAGTTTTCCAACATTTTCTTGGTCTGGCTACATCCACTGCTAAATAGTTTTTGAAATATTAAAAGATTAACGAGCTTGACTTGTATTTTTCAGCTGACATTAAGGTAAAGTTATCTGAAAGATGGGTGTCAGATGTTTGGACAGGGGGCACAATTTCAGTGCTTGCCCTAGGCACTGTTTTCCCTAGATACACCTCTGGTTAAGATTGCAGTTGTCATTTGAATATAACCGTTCTTTTTGCAGCAGACAAAAGAGTTTTTGGCTTGGAAGTGCCCTGGAGACAACTGGACAGATGCAGAATCGGGCAACAGGGAGGTGGCAGAGATTGTTGTTCAAGGAATTATGGTCAAGATGGGAGCAAAAATGATCCCTTCAACAATTGCATCTAAAGAGATTCATATTTGAAACCAGACCTCATTTCTAGGAAACTTAGAACATGTACTTTGTAAGATGAGAATGGCAATGTGAAAAATTGACCATTTCTGCATGTGAACATTTGTTCCAGTTCTATTCAACACTATCACATATATACCTTGATGATGATGATGATGATTGGGAGCGACATGACGGGCAGCCCTCCACTGATGGCAGTGGCCTGCTGGGCTTGCTGTGCAATTTAAAAGGCAGCCCCAAAGATGTAGCAATGGGGCTGCTATGGAATGACTTAAAACCACTTCCAGGTAGCAACACAGTGCTTTTTCCATTGTTTCCATGGAAGGAGCATTGCACTTCTGCCCAGAAATGGTTTTACCATTGACAAATTGCTGCCCGTCATGTCATCCACTGATTCTTGAATGAGCAAGTATATAGTCTGTGGGTTTCAGATACTGTCCTGCTGCAGGAGAAAAGAAGAGCAAGTGCTTCCTTTTAATGATACTTAAGGTACCTGATCTGGGGAAACAAAAAGACTCTGGAGGTGGAATCAGCTTGCTCATTTCCCATACGCAAATTCCTTTTCAAATGTTACACCAGCCAAGCAAAAGAGGAAGTGGTACTGATATGCACTTCCTTCCTCCTGCTGCATCAGAGTAATATCCAAAACAATCCCATATCTAGTCTGTATTTTTCCCTTCATTTACTTTTTATTAGATATTACTCTGCTTTCACTATTAAAAAAAACCTTAATCAGGTTACATAAAAACACAAAATCAAATAATATAAATTAAATATGAATCAAGTACATCAAATAAAAAATATAACAAATGTGTTATATTGTTACCATTCTTTACTAGGATTCAGCAGGGCAGCAACTCCACACAGTTGCCTACTGCCACTTATGGAAGAGCAAAGCTTCCCAGCACTGACGAAGTTCTGCTCCAATGGCCAGAAGCTGTCTGGGTGCGTGTGGCCATAACACAGGCCATAACACTATTGTGGTCATAACACAGTACTTTATACCCTTCCCTCTGTATTGTTTACAAAAGTGGCACTTGTAGAAGCTGTGAGGTTTTTTTAAAAAAATCTGTTTTGATCCCTACTGACTCTCTACTGAAACAGATGTAAATAGGTTTGAATCCTGTGAGTATTGGGGGCTCTCAGAATTAAAACTGGCAACTGCTTCCTTCTTTTTTGGCTAGTGCTCCTTGCAATGAGCCACTTGAGCCTGATATTTCTTCAGAGTAATGGTAGTGGCATATATGATAGGCGAAAAGCACAGTAACATTGGCAGGGAAAATCCTAACATGTTAATACGCATGCATGGATAAACACATTTAGATTCCAACTCTTTCTGTTAAGTAATGCTTTTATCATAGATAGGCCTCTTCTCTGTCCACAAACTGTCTGAGTGTGGTGTCTGATTCACCATGATTTGTTATTCCAGCTTTCTCTTATGTCATTCAGTCAGTTAAAATCTTTTCTTTGCAATACAAAAGAATATTTGTTTCCCCCAAGATTTATTGCTCACATAGAAGGATGATGAAGAGGTGAAGGAAGTATTGCATGACTGTATATTTATTTTACTCATAAAGCATAGCTAGAGTGATCACATCAAGGGTTCTTTCATGCCACACCTGGTTCCAGTAGACCTGCTCTGCAGTACTATCCCATCACTGGAGAGCTGTCTACTTCCCAGTTGGTCAGTCCTAGCACTTGAATGAGCTACTGGTTGACAATGAATGGGAATTTCCTGTGGAGAAGTAATTTATGTCTAGTGACTGCAGTACGTTAAACACAGGCAGTAGTGGATACTGTGCAAAATCATACTAAACATTCCCATTCTTTATAGCTATAATGTATGGATGCCAATAACAATGACTGACTTTAAGCCATTGGGAGAATGGGGAAACCTGCTGAAGCACTGCACAACCACCAACTTTGCCCAGGAAGAAGAAGAAGAAGAAGAAGAAGAAGAAGAAGAAGAAGAAGAAGAAGAAGAAGAAGAAGAAGAAGAGACACAAAAAAGTTACTTTTGCAAGTATTACAAATTGCCAGCAAGAAGCATCCGATTGATAAGGTCACAGAAAATGAAGAGGCAAAAATCCTTTTGGATTTTCAAATATAAACTGATAGGCATTTAGCGCACAATATGGCTGATCTGACATTTATGTCAAGAAGAATTGGGTTCTGATAATTGATATTGCAATCCCAGGGGATAGACGGGTTGACGAAAAACAACTGGAAAAAAATAACTAAATACAAGGACCTTCAGATCGAAACTGAATGGCTATGGAAAAAGAAAACAATAGTGGTGCCAATAGATGTTGGTGCCCTTGGTGCAGTACCAAAAGAACGTGAACACCATCTTGACACCTTGAGAAACAATAAAATTACACCACATCAACTACAGAAGGCCACACTACTCAGGACAGCATGAATATTACGACAATATCTTTAATTCTTCTTTAGTTATCCTAGACCCTTGGAAAGGGCTGGATAATTAAAGTACCAAACCCAGTCAATAGCATCTGGTAGACTATGAGAATATTATCACAATTGGCTACAATCGGGCTAGGGGAGCCTAGCCCGATTTTAGCAGAATGTGAGAACCACCGGGCTCGCAGGTGAGCCCAGTTGCCTCAAAGCAGATAACCCGCTTGCGAAGCCCTCCCCTTAGTCCAGGTTAGCAGAGCGAGTGCTCTGATAATCGGGGTTTCTGGATCGTTTATTGCCATGGCGTGGCTCTGCACTGTGGCAACTCATAAGGAGACCCCCCCGACCGGGAAGCTAAAAAGCAGCCGCCCAGCTCGGGGGTCTCTCCAGAATGCTCTGCGCGCTAGGCCCAGTTCGTGCAAACTGGTTCAGGATGGTGGTGGCGAGAGAGGAAAAAAGTTGCTTACCCTGGCCACTCACCACCGCTTGCCTCCCAGCATAACAAGCACATTTCCCCCTCCTTTACAGAGCTGCAAGCTTGGTAAAGGAGAGGGGACATGCATGCCACACCAGGAGGACAAGAAGTGGCAAGCACATGGGCAGAATGGAGGGGGGGGACAGCCAGGGCGCCACACCAGTTCCTGCCACCCCCACCCCACTGCCCAGCCCCAGGGCCCCTCAACCACTTGCCATCCTGCTTGCCTTGCCCTCCAGCTCCTGCCTAGGATTGGAGTGGCCTGCAAACTGCACAGAGAGCTCTTCTTCTCTCCCCACCTCTCAGCTGATCGGTGGGTGGGTGGGGCTTCCAGAGAGGCTTTTGAGTAGGCCTCCCTGAAGCCTGAACTTGGCAGGCCCCAAGCAAGCCAGGAAGGAGGCAGGCAGAGTTCCCTGCAGCAGACCCTCTGCCCAGACCATCCAGCACAGCTTTTGCAAGGTAGACTGTGAATTCCTTTTTGCCATAGGGCTTTGATATGGGGGAGGGGGGAGAGAGACTGAGAAGTTGCTGAATATTTAATTTCTGGCTTTTTACTATCTATAAAGGCCTAAAAGTGGCTTGTTTCATGGCAGAAAATTACAAAAACTTCTGGAACAAACAATATTATATTCTTTCATTCATGTATAATGCACTTATGTGCAACCCAGAAGGTCTGAGTGAGAACTGTGAAGCATGTGTTGTGCTTTTATTTTATTTTATTTTATTTTTCTTGTGTGTGAACCGCTCTCCTATAACTCACAGGGACTTCAGGGTACATCTGGCCAGCATGTGAATGCAACACCTCCATTCCAGAGGAAATGTGTGTTAAAGGGCTTTAAAAGCCTCGTGTGAAAAACCTCCTGAAATCAAACTTTACTGAATTTGTTCAGAATTCTGAGAAAACAAACAGGCTCACCCTGCTTGGTTGAAAGTCTCCTTTGCTAATCTGCAGCAAGGGGGCCATTTTAATAATTAGTGTTGCTAGCGTGTTCTAGGCATTAAAAGTAACACAAATATATAGTACTCAATGTATATCACTATATATTGTGAAGTGTGTGTGTGTATTCAGTGAAATGTATTTCCAGGCAGCATACTTATTTTGAAATATCAGACTTAAATCCTTGGGGGCCTGAGGTGTGTGGAGGCCCTGTGTGTGGAGGACTTTGAGGGGCAGGGGGCCCATTTTAAAATCTCATCTTGGCCCATTCCAACCTTGCTATGCCCCTGGCAGTCACTACACATGGGTTTCTGCACAACACCTGCACAGAAGAAACTTCCATGTAGAAAATGTGTTTCTTGTAAACTGATCCTGAATTTTCCATCCATGACTGGGATATCTGAGATTTAGAGTCAATAACAAAAGAACAGCACACTGCTTGTGACAGGAAGGGGCAAATTACAATGATTTCTTAGTCTGGCAGGGGCTGGTTTTGGCCCTGGCAGAACTTGGCTGTCTGCTCCTGTTGCAAATTCCTCTGTCTAGTGTGGCAAACTAATGTATCCTCCTCCTTCCTGGTGTCAAAGTAAGCACTAGAATGGTGAGTGCCCATATACCCCAGCATGAGTCAACAGTCATCACAAGACAAAGGCTGGCAGGAATAATTCACTGGTTTATAGATGCACCCCCCCCCCCGCCATCTTCTTCTTTCCTGATCTTGCTAGTGGCTATTTGGGCAGGTGATCCTCTAGCCTAGGTCAAAGTCATGTTTTTTAAAAAAACATGATATGAGACAGAGAAAATGACACTTGGAATCCTCACATAATTCCTGACTGTTTTTCTAAGTCTTTTACAGAGATGGCTCATGTTTTCAGGTTTTGATCAACAACTATATCTAGATGGTACAGTGTTCCTTTTAACAGGGATTTCCAGATATTGTTGACTACAAGTCCCATCATTCTTGTTTGGACAGGGGCGCAATTTCAGTGCTTGCCCTTGGCGCTATTTCCCCTAGATATGCCTCTGGGCAAGCAGCTGGGGTAAGTAAGCAGCTTTTTTCCACTCCCAACGCCACCACCTCAGGAATGCTCCTTCACTTGTAAAGAGGAATCCTCACTGCATTCCCCTTTATAAGTATATCCCCTGAACCAGACCCAGTTTAGCCAGACACAGAAATGGGCCAGGCCAGGCCAGTTCAAATTCAAGCTGAATTAGCCAAACTGGTTCCGTACATACCTCTACGTGTAACACTGAGCTGGATATCAACCTTTGTCTTCAGCACATACTTGGTAGGCTATTCAAGTTTAGGAATATTTGTCAGCACCACAAAACTGAAAGTAGGACTCAGTCACTAGTTCCTTACTAACTGAGAGCAGGGGCATATCTAGGGTAGGGCAGGCAGGGCACGTGCCCTGGGTGCCACTTGAAGGGGGTGCAATTTTTAAAAATTAAAAAAAATGGCCACTGCAAACAAAATGGCCACCGTGCATGCTCAAAGGGCCTCTGTGAGATCCTATGCCAGGCCTTGCAAAGGTCATTTGAGCATGCGTGTGGCCTTTTTTTCCCCAGTGGCCATTTTTTTAAAAAAATTAAAATATTTTTTTAATTTTTTTTTTTAAATGCCCCCTGCACATGCTCAAATGGTCCCTGTGAGGCCCTAGAGGCCAGTGGCGGGAGGGAAAACCTTTGCAGACCTCCCCCCACGGCCTTTAGGAAGCCCCCCCCAAAGGGGATACAGGTAAAAATAACTAAATAAATAAATTTAATATAATATGTCACTGTACACATATTTAGTTTGGCACTATGTACAGAGAATCAGGGCTTGTGAATACTGAGCTGAAGCTTATGAGCTAGGATTGTATTCATTTGATCTTACTTTGATTCTTGTGATAAGTGAGTTAAATGTGATGTCTTAATAATATGGCTATTAATGGTGAATTTGTCTTTGAATCAATGTGAAATCCTTAGTATTAAGGCCCACTGGGAGTTTCTTGCTCTCTTTCTCTCATTTTAACTGTCTTTCTAGAATATATTCCAAGCAATGACACAGCTTACTCTGCATATCCTTTTCAGAGTGTCTGGGAAAAGTCAAATTCTCCATTTATTCTTAAAACTTATGTAATAGTATTTGGGTATTTCATGAGCCCCAGCATGCTGAAATTTGTAGTTTTCCAGCATTTTTTGTTCTGTCTACGTCCACTGCTAAATAGTTTTTGAAATATTAAAAGATTAATGAGCTTGAGTTGTATTTTTGAGCTGATATTAGGGTAAAATTATCTGAAAGATGGGTGTCAGATGTTTGGACAGGGGGCGCAATTTCAGTGCTTGCCCTAGGCGCTATTTTCCCTAGATACACCTCTGACTGAGAGCTGGAACCTGTCAGGTCAATAGCTGAATCTTCCTGTCCAGGAGGTCACGTGATTAGGAGGAACCAACCACCTATCACTTCCTTCTACTACAATCCAGGGCCTGCTACTGTTCTTCAGTCTTAGGCTCAGCAACAAGTTCAAGTCATTCACTGGGAATCATACTAGCAACAGGACAGACAGACACGGATGGCTTGATTCTCTAGGGCATTCTATTGAGTAACAAATGCACTATGTAAAACTAATAAATTTTAGATATAGATATAGATATAAATATAGATATATAACAACTATTCTCCCTCTATCCTGAAAGATGGAATATAATGAAAACAAAATTACACAAATAGCTTTAAAAGATGATGAAGATCACAAACCAAGTATCTTGGGAGGCTTGCTTTTTCATTCTAGATACTGTCAGCCTCTCTGGATTTCATTCTGTATACTGTCTTTCATTCTGGATACTGCCAGCCTATCCTATTCACTTATTTGTGGAAGATCAGAGCCTGTGTGATTCATCAGACGAGTTGCTCTGCAAGACCGCATTCTGCCATTGTTGTATTAGATTCATCTTTCATTTAGGGTGCAAGAGACAGCATTATGGAACATAATGTTGTTTCAGCAGTCTGTGTTGGGATTACCTGATGTGATGGTGCCAAATTGTATCAGCTGATAGCTGGACACTAACAGACAAGTGACCTGCATGATCATAGGTAATAGCAGGAACCATTTGTTTAGTCGCTTGCTGTAAGCACAGACCAGCACTTTGATGCATTCACACATAACATGGACCCACAATTCTGCACAGCCCTCCCCCTGCTCTCCCATCCAAATTCAAACATACTGGAGAACTCCCTCTCTGCAGTCAGCAAGACTGCAGAGAGGAGGAGGAACTGGCCACCAGGGCTTCCTTCTTGACTGAAGGACAGCACCAGCAGCCAATAGCATCCAGAGCAAGGAAGGAGCTTCCTCCCTCCACTCTGATTGCAAAGCAACCAGACTATGGTGTAATTCTGGAACCACAGAACTGGAGGTCCTGATGGCGAACCTCACTACAACCCGAAGGTACAAATCATGGTCTGAGAACCATTATCTGGGTCCATTTTGTGCTGTAACTGCACTTGCTCACATTCAGATATTCAGAAATTGAAACTGGAGGCCCCTTCACCTCCAGTTATGTGTGAATCCAGCCACTGTCTGGTTTGCTTGTACCTCACAATGCCAAATACACAAGATACTTGATTGTTATGTTTGATACTCATAAAAACTCGGTACAGTGTACACAGGTAAAGATCTGTACACAGGTACAGTTATTCACATGTTAAGCAGGTTCTCACAATACCTGCAATCATTGTTGAATGCTGGTTACCCACATTGGTGTGATTGTGTGAACCCACACCACATCAGCAATCTCAGCTCCATCCTGGGGCAAAAACTATTATTGGCCATCTAGGATCTGAAATAGGGTGGTGGGGCTCAGAATACTCCAAATCAAGATCCACCGATCATGTGAACTCATACCTCTTGCCCATCCTGGTTACCTGCATGCAACACACTCTCACCTGCACATACACCATAGACATATCCAGAAAGAAGGGACACCATACACTTGCACTATAGCATCCCGACTCTACTCCACTTCTCCCAAGCCCAAACATCTTCAGCTACACTCTGCCTGGCAACACACCATGTCACATGCACTATCTCACTGCCCACACTACTGTCTCTTAATGCATGCCATGCCCAACAATCCCACACTCCAAATGCCAGCAAGCCGTGTGTCAGCAGACAGCTCTACAACCTGGGGGACCAGAGGCATGGGATGTTGCTTGCCTACTTGGGGGAAAGGGGCAATGTGGTGGGTGTATGTGATTGTGCAACATGTGGCTGAGGAAGGACAGAGCCAGGTTTTTTGTGGTAACACATGGAACGTGAAATCCTGTTTGTGGCAGTGACTGCACATGACTGGCTGGCCACAGACAGGAAGCCAACATGTACAGCAATGTTAAATGGGTACCATGTGTATAATGGGCTTGAGAACTGAGACTCAAGGTCATGTGAATAAGCAGAGAAAGAGAAAGAGAGATGCATATCAGCATGTGAGGGGTGTGTGCATGTGTGTACGAAACTTGGGCTACTGGGGGAGGCAGCGCCAGGATCAGCCTTGATCCCGGTGCTTCACATGAGCAGTCCAGCCCAGGTAGGGCTGCTTACATGAATAGCCACAATGTCTGAATAGGGCATCAGTTGTTGATTGTCAAAATGCATGTAGAAATCTGGTTTCAACAAGCACAAGCACAAACATAAGCTTCTGCCCATAAGTGACATTGCAGAAGATTGACTAGCAGTGGCATGCACAACACTGTGATATGTCAATAAGAAGCATGCCAGATGTTATGAGAATGGCCTCACTGGCTACTGACTTGTTTCAAAGTTTTCACAAATCTTTCCATGAATTTGTTGGTGGCCAGGTGGTATGATGCATCGATGATGTGCTGAATACCATTGTGGTGCATGAAATATTTACATTCTTCAGAAGCAACCTGTAGGCCATTATCCCTTACTCTTTGTAGGAGTGTGCACAAAACCAGCTTGCCCAGTTCGGTTCAAGTCTGAACCAGACTCAAGACAGACTGGGCATGTTTGGTTTTGTGTACCCCCAACCCCCTCACCCCAACCATGATTTGAGCTCGAGTTCGAGCCAGTTTGGTGTTCAAAACTTTTTAAAAAAGTAATTACTCACCATCGGGCCTGGGTAATTATGCCACCGGCGGGGGGGGGGGGGGCGTGATGCTGCTGTGGTTGCAAAAGGGATTACTCTGAAGCTCCCCCCACCCCGACGGATTCCCTCCAGTTTGCACACAAATAGCCCATGTGCATGCAAGGCAGCCTTCAAAATGGCCACTGTGAGCTGAGAGAGGGCCGGAAAGGCCGGGGGGCGGCCAGCAGGAGGAGTGGGAAGCTTCAGAGGTACCCCTGAGGTCACGGCAGCACCCCCTGGAGGCAGCAGAATTACCCTGGGCCCAGTGGCAAGTTATAAAGTTTTCAGAACCCCAGACCAGCTCCAAGCTGGCTTGCGGGGTTCAGCTCAAGGTTGAAGCGCAAACCCTTAAGCCGGCCTGGTTCAATGGCAAACTGGCTCAACCTCGAGCTGGTTCATACATCCCTATTTGTCCTGGCAACAGAAAATCCCGGGAAATTTATGTCTGCCACTCTTTGTTCAAGAAACTTCCCCATCTGCCTGCTTATCCTTCTCTGATCCCCAAAGGACCATGGTGAGTACTGACTCTTTAAGAATGTATACAGCCGTGCTGGTTTCCCTCCAGAACAGTCTGGATGGAGATCGTCTGGAGATTCTGTGCTGGTCTCGAGAGTGTCCACAGAGTTCTTCTGATTAAGCACCTTGTTAAATAAAGAAGTTGTGCTCTTGTGCATGAATGTTACATTGTAATACATACATAACACTGCACAGTATGTCAGCAAATGTTCTCAAGGGACCCATGGCCATTACACACAGCACTGAGCATGTGATACATTTATTTGTATGAATCAAGGCAATACATACAATTAAACATACACCTTAATTAAAATATCGTGACTTGAAGCTACCTTGCTATACCTTTTAGTGCTATTAAAGCGTGATTTGATTATTTACACACATGAGTCTTGATGAGGCACCTGGTGGAACCTGGTGCAAACATTAAGGTCACTTTGACAGATACCTCATTGCCCCTGAAATTGAGGTGCTTAGAAACCAAGAAAACTAAAACAATTTCTCCACATAACTGTGGAGGCAATTTTTCATGTACAACATGCAGAGTCATAGAGGTGATGACCAGGGGTAGGGGGCAGAGCGCCTTTTTATGGAAAGCATCACTGTACACCTGGGTCTTATGCTGTGAAGTCTACCTAGTTACCTTATTTGTCATTTAAAAGGTTGTGGGGTTGTGTGTGTGTGTGTTTGGAATTTATGTCCTTGGATACAGGACTCTCTCTCTCTCTCTCTCTCTCTCTCTCTCTCTCTCTCTCTCTCTCTCCCCCTCCCTGACACACCATATCTTATTTGACAATAAAAAGCCACTGTTCTTGTAAAAGTGACATGAATTGTGGACAGATTGCCATCTCAGTGAAAAATGTTTATGTACATCTGTCCTTTCCAAAACCAGCCTTTGAAGATAAAACAGAATGGAAGAATGACAATTTTATCATTTTTATTATCAGTGCTGTACTTGATCCCTGGAAAAGCAAAATTGTTTGTTCTGTCCCGTCTTCCCTCTCCACATTGGCAGCTAATTGCCACTCGCTTTCTTTTCTGCTGCAGTTGGTTTTTGAGTGATGAAGCACTTTTAGCAGAAGACCTGGAGGGCAATTATCAAAATATGAAAAGATGTCTACTCAGGATTAATGCATCTTAGAAACCACTTGTGGCAGCTGAGTGGTTAGACGCCATGCCTTAATCATGGATCTTATGGGTAATTGAGTATTAAATATAATGATGCACGGAGAGCTCATCAAAGGCTGCATGGGCACTATGCCAAGCCATACTTGGGGGGCCAACCAAGCTCCAAGACCACCTACATATCATTTCTCTCTGCCACCCCCCTTTCTCTAACACACAGAGACACACCCCTCACACACTGATATGCCATCTCTCTCTCTTTCTCTTTCTCTGTTTATTCACATGACCTTGAGCATCAGTTCTTAAGCCCATTATACACATGGTACCCATTTAACATTGCTGTACATGTTGGCTTCCTGTCTGTGGCCAGCCAGTCATGTGCAGTCACTGCCACATGCAGGATTTCATGTTCTATGTGTTACCACAAACAAGCCAAAATGTAGTGACTACGAGAATAAGTTGTGAAGCAGACAGTCCCTGGTTCAAATTTCACCTCTGCCATGAACCTGCTGGTTGCCTTTCACAAGCAGTATCCCTTAGCCTCTGCTAAGGGATAAAATATTGCAAATGGTAATGCCTCTGTTATGGGGATAAAATATTGCAAATGGTAATGAAAGTGCAGTGTTCTGTGATTGTATGTGTAGATTGGGTTCAACCATGTATTGAAGCTGTCATGTATTTGCTTCACCATGCATCCATTCCCTACTCTATATGTGTGTATTGACTGCACTGCTGCTGGCCACGTCTATGAAGCCTTTGCAATATTCAAATACTTGCTTTTATGTGTGCAGAGATTGCAGCTCTGCTGTACAGCTGATCTACACATGCAACTTTTCCTGGGTTACACACCAAATGGCAGACAAGGAATCACTTTTTATAAATGCCACTCACTCTATTTTTTTAAAACCTGCCTGAAGAAAACTAGCACACCAGAGAGAAAGCTGTTGTGTGGTACCAGTAAGCACCAAGACCAGAGAAGGCTTCAGGACGAAATGGGCCATGTGAAAGAACTGGGGAAGCTTTTTCATTTTTGCAGCAGAAGTAGGGGCAGTCCATGACATTTTGCTGCCTGAGGCAAAGGACAATATGACACCCACTCCATCTATGGGCAGCATTCTCAGGCCCTGGTAGTACAAGAGGTGGTGACAGTGGTGGTAGGATGTGAGCACCCTCAGACTATGCCTCAAGGCAGGCTGTAGCATCAGGCCTGTACCTAGCTCACATGGCAAGAGGGGTAAGAGAGGTGCACCCCAGCGGGGCAAGAAGGGGGAAATGAACAGCATGCCCATTCCGGTGAGAAAGGGTGGTGGCAGTGGGGAGGACCATGGGGCGGTGCCTGTGATGACAGAGAGCCAGCATCCGCCACCTCCTGTGCCCTTATTTGTGCCTCATGCCTGAAGTGACTGCCTCACCCTTCCTCATGGAAGAGCCACCTCGTTGGGAAGCAGGCACACTGTATTCTCATTCTGTTGCTTAGCAGCTGACAGCAGGACCAGGTGAAGGTTGGCCACAAGACTGGAATAGGATTCATTTTATTTTTATTATTACATTTATATCCCACTCTTCCTCCAAGGAGCCCAGAGTGGTAAACATAGTTACGTTTCTCCTCACAACAACCCTGTGAGGTAGGTTAGGTTGAGAGATGCGTGACTGGCCCAGAGTCACCCAGCAAATATCATGGCTGAATGGGGATTTGAACTTGGGTCTCCCTGGTCCTAGTCCAGCACTCTAACCACTACACCACACTGGCTGGATGGCAGGAGAGAAAAGGGGAAAGGCAGAGGGAAAGGGACAAATTCAGGCACTCTACTGATACTAGGCACTCTGCCCTCCACTGGTTCAGGCGGACCACAAAATTCCTATAAGAATTTCTGGCTGCGCTCTGGGATGTAATGCACTGTGAACTCTGAAATCTCAAAGTGCTGGCAGAAGAGATTGTTGGTTCAGTAATGAAGATGTTTTCAGAGATTTTGTTGAGGAAGAAGCAGAGGCTGTAAACTGGAGAGAAATGAACATAAACGGAAGATTTTTTCAAGGGATTAGTGAGGAGACGGCAGGCTGTAGACTAATAAATCTAAGTAATGGATGAGTGTTTGATAACATTAGTAAGCTTTTAATGAAAAATAAATAAAACCAAACCAAAACAAATAGCTGTAGTCCAGTTGTATAGAGCAAAGGTTCCAGTAAGAACAAAAATCAGCAAAATTCAGCTTCAGTAACTCATACCATTGTGGGTCAGCCAGTTATCATGATCAGTTTTGTTAACCATAACATAATCATTTCCTGTGTAACTAGCATCACTCCTTTTTGCTATCCTCCTCTCTACTGCCACCATTTTGTCTAAATTGCACCAGTTTGTTTCTGGAAAAAGAGTCTGTATTTGCTCTAACTTTTGTCAGTTCAGGTATTAGAAGAAGAAAATAATATCTAGTTCCTATATTTATTAAATTTACTATTAAAAATTCATCCCAATCTTTCTCCCAAAAGGAACCAAAGACTGCTCAAAATAAAATATGACAGTAAAACTACTAAAATATAATGGCGGACATGATGGGCAGCATACCGCCTCCATAGTGGTCCACAGCAGGGCTCTTATGGACCTCAAAAGGAAGCTCTGATGCTGCCCTGAGGCAGTGATTGCAGAAGCTGTATTTCCACAATTTTCTCCATTTGGGACAACTAATATTACTTATATTCCACTTTTCAACACAGAAGTCCTCAAAGCAGTTTACATAGCAAAGAATAAAGAGAGGGTTCTCTGTCTCCAAAGGGCTCTAAAAAGAAACACAAGGTAGAAGCAGCAAAAGCCACTGGAAGTGCCTTCCATTCATGGAAGAAATAATGAAGAGTCAATACATAGGTTTTAAAAGATACATAAAACATTTCTGGCTATTAGAAAAAGGAATTGTAAGGCCTTTTGATTATAAGATAAAGCAAATATGATATATGAATTGAACATTGTTGTTTGATACAAAGCTTTTGGATGTCAATTAGGGGTGTGCAGAACTGGTTTGAATCAAACCTGGTTCAGTTCAAATCGGCCTGGTTCAACCAGTTCGAGCTCGAACCAAACTGGCCCCCCAAAATGGGGAGCTGGTCTGAGTTTGAACCAAACCAGGCTCTGTTTGGATTGAACTGGTTCAGCCTAGTTTGACCAGTTCAGATGCTTGTAAAGGGCTACTTGTAAAGGTGGTGGCAGACCAGCTGGCAGCAGCTCCTCTAGGCCCTGCCAGCTCTCCCCCTTCTCATCGGCACGGGCCGGCTTGGGTTCAGTTTGGACCCTCATGCATGCACAGAATCCCAAACTGGGCCCAAGCAGGCCTGCGCTGATGCAGGGGGAGTGCAGGCAAGGCCTATGGGAGCTGCTGCTGGCCCACCACCACTATGGAGCCGCCACAGGTAAAGTGACCTCCCACACACACACTGCAGGCCACTCTTTTCAGCCCTACTTTAGTCGCTATGGAATCCTCACTAGATTCCTCTTTACAAGCATCCCCAAATCAGTTTGACCCAGTTCATGTTCATGAACCAAACCACCCCACAGGTTCTAACAAACCGGGTTCACAGACCGGTGGTTCGGTTTGAATTCAAACCGATCTGCTGCTGGCAGATCCATGCACATCCCTGATGTCAATGCTGTTTAAATGAGGATGGTTCTAATGTTATGTTTTCAGTAAAATATATTTATTTCTCTTCACACTGAATTGTTTTTTCTCTCCCCAGTGCTAAGTGAGGGATTTCAAAATAGATATATTATTAAAGAAGCAAAGGTATGGATATTTGGGGTTCTATTATATATTGGTACATTTTTCTTTGTGATTTTATAAAAGAATGTTAGTCTGTGTTATAGAAGTATTATTAGCACTACAATCTGTAAAACTTTTGCATATTTTAAAGAAGGCTTGTGGATAAAATAAAGATGTGTTTTAATTGTGTTTTCCTTAGGTTTAAATATCTGTTCTATGTACATGAGGAGTATCCTTGTAGAAAAGTACTGTTCTACACACTGGATTTGTAAAGGATATTTTAACATCACGTCAATAAATGTTCTTTATCTTGCATCCGTGGAGCAGGCTTTCTCAATCTTTTCCACAGTGTGGAATCAAAAACTGATCTATGTTAATATGATAGGTTAGTTCTAGGAGAGGACTTTTGAAAATATATTTCAAGCACTGCAATTCAGGTTATCCTTTTAGGTCTGATGATCATAACTTCACCATATTAGTTCAAGGGGAAGTGGCCAATATTTTCTGAACCCTGTTACAAAGACATTCTTCTGCTTAGCACTCAGCTGTTGTGCTTGAGGGCTAGTGCTGGAACAAATGGAGAGCAAGTCTGGATAAAGAGATCAGGGCTTGGAATAAGTTTCCATTTGGTGAAGTTGACTGGAGTATCTTACTGAGAAGAAAGATCGCATCTTTTTAGGCAGGTATGAACAACAAATATTGGAAGGTTTTTTTTACCTCCGTGCCAGAGCTGCATGATCTGTCAAGTAGACAGTCTTAGGCTGGCAACTCTTCACTAAAGAGAGCTGCTCTCATTTTGCTGAACGTAAATGTTTACATGGTTGAAAAACTCCACATTACAATATACAATGGTGGACTGTATTCAAATATATCTGCTTCTATTTAATAATTAAACAATGAGACTATTCACACAATGGGAGAAAATCGGGCTAGTGGAGGCTAGCCTGATTTTCTCCCCTCGTGTGAACCACTGGGCTCGACTGCGAGCCCGACCGGTGGTTCGCAAGCGGGTCACCCGCTTCTGTAGCCTGGTGCTTAAACCAGGCTTGCAGAATGAGCGCTCTGCAAACCCAGTTTAAGCAATCATGAGTAGCCGCGGCTACTCACAAGTAGACCCCTGGTGAGAAGCTGAAAAGCAGCCTCCTGGCTCGGGAGTCTCTCCAATATGCCCTGCGCACTCGCATTTCCAGGTTTCCGGGAGCCGCCCCCGATCCTCCCAGCCCCTGCCGGCTCCGTCACGGAGCCGGCAGCCATGTGGGTGGCCGCCCTGCTCGTCTGCAGGGAGAGCAGGCTTAGCCCGCTCTCCCTGCTTACCTTCACAAAGCAGGTCTCACTGATCGTGAGACCCGGCTCACTGTCTCAAGCTTAAATTCTTTTCTCTCTTTCCTTTGATTTGAGATAACGGAATAGGACAAATATCAGTATTCCCTTTAGTTAGTTTCTCAAATGATACTCCTATTAGCTGGATGGCTATGTCAGCAGGACAGAAGAGACATCACTAAACAAAAGTACATTGGTCACCACGGTAGAAATACAAAAGTGAATCCTTTAAATAAAATAACAGAATATATATGCTAGCATCAGATATCTAGTAGTCAGTTGACATGACACAAGGCCACTGATCAAATCCACAATACTGCAAGATGATAATACTTGAAAATATTCCAGTGTTTTTTTTTAAAAAAACATGAGTTCAGGTATTGAAAGATAGGCCAAATTTCTAGACAAGGTAAATGGCTGTGCTTTAGAACAGCTGGTCACAGAACCAACCAGAGAGAAGGCAACCTTGGACTTAATCCTGAGTGGTGCCCAGGACCTGGTGCGAGATGTCAGAGTTGTAGAACCACTGGGGTACGGTGACCATAGTGTGATCCAATTCAGCTTGTATGTGAGTAGAGCACTGCTGTAAGGATCCAAGGGAGAGGAGGTGTGTTCCTGGCCTTTCTTGAACCCAGAATTACAGGATTTACAGACAAGGTAGCCGACAGACAAGGTCAGCCTAAGAGTAGGCCAGGGAAGGAGGTTAGTTCGTCACCTCAGCCCTCCTCCTGGCTTGCTGCATCCAACTGGTTCCCTCTCCAGGGGAATTTTCTACTCCCATGCTCAAGAGCAGCCCTCATCATCAGCTGCCTTAGCTTTAAATGCCCCTGTACTGTGCTGACAGGGCTTAAAGCCTACTTAAGCCCCTCCCACTCTGGGGGCTTGCTTCCTGCCACATGCAACATGGTTGCCCCACTGGAATTGTTCCCTGAAGCATTCCCTGCCTTGCCTGCTCAACCCCACTGGGACCCGACCAGCCTGGAACCATTTTACCCCTGCTCCCTTCAGGAGAAGGCAGAAGCCCCAAAGGACAAATGCCATACCCTCTGCTGGACTCCACAGGGCCACGTAGGCAACCAGGCAAGGCGGCATCCCAACAACTGCCATGGATGTTAGGTGTGTTGCACTTCAGAAGAGGAAATGTCTCAAAAATGAGGGGACTGGTAAAAAGGAAGCTGAAAGGGAAAGGCAGGAAGGACAAATCACTCCAGAAAGCTTGGAATGTATTCAAAACCACAATAATAGAAGCTCAGTTGGAATGTATACAAAGAAGGAGGAAAGGTACCACCAAGTTCAGGAGGATGTCAGCATGGCTAGTAAGTAGATTCAGTGAACATATAAAAGAAAAGAGGATTTCTTTCAGAAAATGGAGGTGCTGCCCAAATGAAGAGAACAAAAAGGAACATAAACTCTGGCAAAGAAAATGTAAGGAGACAATAAGGGATGCAAAAAGAGCCTCTGAGGAGAAGGCAGGCACTTGGACCCCTAGATAATGCAGGCATGAAAGGGCTTATAAAGGGGGATAAACAGATTGCAAAGAAGCTGATTGAGTTATTTGCATCTATAATCAAGGCAGAGGATACTGACCATATACCTGCTCCATAACTGAGCTTCCCAGGCTTGGAGGCTGAAGAACTCAGCCAATTTGAGGTAATGAGAGAGGATGTTCTAAACTGTCTTGGAAAACTAAAAATTAAAAAATCACAAGGGCCAGATGGCATCCATCCAAGAGTCCTGAAAGAACTCAAATGTAAAATTGCTGATCTCCTAGCAAAAATATGTAACTTGTCCCTACAATCAGGCTTTGTACCAAAGGACTGGAAAATAGCTAATGCAACCCCAGTTTTCAAAAAGGGATCTATCAAGGATCCGGTAAATTAGTTAGTTAGCTTAACTTCTTGGCCTCTCTTTCAATACTGCATGTGAATTTGCCCGGTCTATATGAGGGTAATTGAAGTCACCAAGTATTACAGCTCTGTATCTCTTTGACACCTGTCTGAATTGCTTCTTCAGTTCCAGGTCATGCTAAGTGTTTTGATCCGGTTTAGAAGCAGTGGTAGATTACATGCTTGAATGCTTCCCTATAAATTTCTTTCTCCATAGAAAACTAGCACAAAATGCGGAAGACTGTGCTAGAACCTTTTAGCCTTACATGCCCATTTTCTGTGTTCTGAAGGACTATTCAAAAATGCAGTCCTTCAAGTCCAGTCTGAAGGTGTACAGTTCTCCAAAAGCATTATAAAATTCTGCTGTTTGTGTAGTTTGTTAAGTTTCTTAGTTTTGAAACATAGATGAGCAAGATTAAAATTCATGTTACCCAACAGCCCTTGACCAGGTTTTGCCCTTAACACTGTAAAAGCAATGCCTATTGCAGTTTGAATCAAGTTCTCATGGAATTCATTTGGAAGAAACAGCCAGTGGAACAACAGATGTTCCCACTCCCTGTTCCCCAACTGAGTCCAGCTGATGTCTCTACATCATCGCTGAGGTTCCAATGATTATGGGATCACCTGAATAAACAGTTACAAGTGCTTTCATCTTCATTTAATCACTTTGCTGAATTAAACTGTCGTTGGCCCCCCAATATAAAGGTTACATCATAGCACCCAGCAGATTTGCTGACATTTTGAAAAGCATTTAATGTCTAAGGTTCAGGGCAGAAGCAGGTGGTGCTGCCTTTTCACTCTAGCCCTCTTGCTGGGCATCATGCCAAGATCCACCCCTGCCACCCCAGGAGATCCCTACTTGCTCCTTTGCAGCATGAACTCAACCAAACACATTTTGTTGTTTCTTTTAGAATAATTTACTGCTGCAGTTTGGCAAAGAGGTTCAATTACTCTTCTTTTCAGGGTGGTTTCTCATATTACATTGAAAGGCTCGTGAGCTATAATATGGTTTTCCATCTCTGAGGGAAGATGTGTGTAGGAACAAATTCTGGAAACTCCTGACATTAAACATGTCCTTCTCAAGGTAGATACATAGGTTTTATAGTTTCAGCATTTATGCTGGTCTCTGGCTGTAATAAAGCTGATTGATTGACTGATTGATCGTTTCAGTGTCATATTTTTATTTATTTATTTATTTAGCAAATTTATTGACTGCCTGACTTTCTAAGAGTTAAGGCAGTTTACATTAATCAAAATGACGAAGACAAGAGAAGAAAGGTGGGAAAGGGGGTGGGGAGAAGAAAGAAAGAAAAAGAAAGAAAAAGAACCCCCTCACACACATACACACATTAAAAAACTAAAAGCCTGGAAAAATGGTTTTCAGGGACTTCTTAAAGGACAGAAGGGTGGGGGCATTATGGAGGGAGAGTGTTCCATAAGGAGGGGGTTGCAATAGAGAAGGCCTTCCCACAAGCCCAGGCCCCACATACCTCCCCTGGACTAGGAACTCTGAGAAGGCCCACCTGAAACGACCTCATGGGGCGGGTCGAAGTTGGATTGGAGAGGCGGTCCTGAAGGTACACAGGTGCCAAACCCTGAAGGGTTTTATAGCTGGGCCCAGAAGCGACTGGCAGCCAATGCAGCGACCTAAGCAAAGGTGAAACATGATCATATTTTCTGCTGCCCATAAGCAGCCAGGCCGCAGCATTTTTGGCCAGCTGAAGCTTCCGTGTCATCTTCAAAGGCAACCCCAGGTAGAGCGTATTGCAGAAGTCCAACCAAGAGGTGATGAGGGGATAGCTCCCATGGCCATGGCTTCCACCTGCTGTTCCAGCAGGAACCGTGAGTCCAGGATGACTCCTAAATTGCAAGCCTGCTCTTTCAAGAGGAGCACAACCCCATCAAGGGAAACATTCAAAACTAGAACCTGGACTGAACAAGAACTGAACAAAAGCAACTCGGTCTTGGAGGGATTAAGCCGGAGCTTATTTTGGCCCATCCAAACCCTTACAGCCTCCAGACACTGGGTCAACACATTCACGACATCCCCAGATCGGCCCAGGCTGGCGATGTACAATTGGGTACATAGATCTTCAGCTGGGTACATGGATTTTATGGATCTTCAGATACAATTCCTATGAGTTAATTTGAAAGATTACAAGAGAAACAGCCATAATTCTGATGGAATATAAGAATATGATTTTCAGAATATTCCTCTTTCTGGTTTTATATATTATAGGTGGAAGAAAGTCTTGGAGGAAACATATTATCTTGACCCATTTCAAAATGGCTTTCAGGCTGGCTATGGGGTGGAGACTGCCTTGGTCAGCCTGATGGATGATCTCCAATTGGGAATGGACAGAGGAAGTGTGATTCTGTTGGTCCTTTTGGACCTCTCAGCAGCTTTTGATACTATCGACCATAGTATCCTTCTGGAGCATCTGAGGGGGTTTGGAGTTGGAGGCACTGCTGTGTGGTGGTTCTGCTCCTACCTCTCGGGCAGGTTCCAGATGGTGTCCCTTGGAGACTGCTGTTCTTCAAAATCTGAACTTTTGTATGGTGTGCCTCAGGGCTCCATATTGCCTCCGATCTTGTTTAACATCTACATGAAATTTCTGGGAGAGATCATCATGAGATTTGGTGTGGGGTGTTATCAGTTATCAGAGGACACTGAGACCAGACATCTACTCATAATGAGTTCAAACAATGTAAATCCACTCATAGGGCCACTTTCCATGCTCCAAAAATGTCTTTGGAGAAAAAGCAGGAATGACTCTGATTTCTTCGTCTTTGCTTCTGGAATGTACAATGAGATATACATTCTCTCACTGCATCAGGAGAATTAGCATTACCACTGTTTCTCCCATTGCCATGAATCATTGGGGGATTTGGTGCAGGGTGTTATCAGTATGCTGATGACACCCAAATCTATTTCTCCATGTCAGCATCATCAGGAGAGGGCATAACCTCCCTAAATGCCTGCCTGGAGTCGGTGATGGGCTGGATGAGGGATAACAAACTGACACTAAATCCAGATAAGATGGAGGTACTCATTGTGCGGGGTCAGAACTCGAGAGATGATTTTGATCTGCCTGATCTGGATGGGATCACACTTCCCCAGAAGGAACAAGTCTAGGGGTGCTTCTGGATCCAAGCCTCTCCTTGGTCTCCCAGGTTGAGGTGGTGGCCAGAAGTGCCTTCTATCAGCTTTGGCTGATATGCCAGCTGCGTCTGTTCCTTGAGACCAACAACCACGAAACAGTGGTACATCTGCTGGTAGCTGTTGTAAAGCTGTCAGACTAACCAGACGAATCGCAATAGAGGCAGAAGCAGCACAGCAAAATCCAATGAATAAATTCTCCAAACCAGGTCCAGTCTGTGTCATTCCAACAAATCCAACAGAGTCCAAAGTGACATCCATAGGCAAGGTCAACACAGTCCAGGGTCCAAACACCGTCAAGGCAATACAGGAACACAGCTGATTAACTCGCAGGAAACTGTTGTTGCTATCAGCAAGTTAGCTATGTTACAGGCATCTTAAATAGGCTGAGCCCCCGGTGCTGTTAATTAAGAGTTGCTGAGTCAGCAGCTTTGCATGTTGTTTTATGCATGCGGCTTCTTAGCTCTTGCGGTCTCTTGGATCAGCAGCTCTCCACAGCTGAGACTGGTTGCGCCTCCTCCACAAGAGCTGCCTCACCTGGCTCTAACTCATCTTCGACTCCATGTGTGTCAGACTGACTCTTCTTTGCAACCTCTGGTCCTTGCCCACCCTCCTCTGCTGTCAGCTCTGTCTCTACCTCCAACTCCTCCTCGGAGTCTTCCAGCATGCCATGACAGTAACCTCCAGACTGGATTACTGCAATGTGCTATATGTGGGGCTGCCCTTGTATGTAGTCCGGAAACTACAGTTGGTCCAGAATGCGGCAGCCAGGTTGGTCTCTGGGTCATCTCAGAAAGACCATATAACTCCTGTATTGAAGGAGCTACACAGGATGCTGATACATTTCCGGGCAAAATACAAGGTGTTGGTTATAACCTATAAAGCCCTAAACTGCTTGGGCCCTGGGTATTTAAGAGAACTTCTTCTTCATCATGAATCCCACTGCCCACGAGATCATCTGGAGAAGTCCGTCTGCATTTGCCACCGGCTCATCTGGTGGCCACTCGGGGACGGGCCTTCTCCACTGCTGACCCAAGGCTTTGGAATGCACCCCCTAGTGAAATAAGAGCCTCTCCATCTCTGACAGCTTTTTAAAAGTCTTTAAAGATGCATCTGTTCACCCAGGCTTTCAATTAATATTGTTTTAATGGTTTTAATGCTGTTTTAAAATACTGTTCTAAAATTTTTAAATTGTTGTAATTTTTTAAACTTTTTCTTTTTGTTTTAGCTAATGTTTTACTTTCTTTTTCTTTTTCTTTTTTTCCCTTTCTTCTTCTTCTTCTTCTTCTTCTTCTTTTTTTTTTTTTTGCTGTAAACCACCCAGAGATGTAAGTTTTGGGTGGTATAGAAATATTTTAAATAAATAAATAATAAAGGATAGGTGAAATTGTTAAGGACCACAGAGCTCAGGACTCACTAAATTGAATTCAGGACAGCTGGGCTACTGCTCAGGTGCTGTTCCTGGCTTGGTAAATCACAAATTGTGAATGGCTGATATGAAAACTTGTAGGAAAATAATGTGAATATTCACTGAAAAGAGACAGAGGCTGTTCACACATGCAGCCTAGCCTGGGCTAGGCTGCGCATGTGAAGCTCCGGGATGGATCCCGATTCCCATGCTGCCCCTACACCTAGCCCCATTTTTAATCTGTCATTTAGCCAAGGTTAAGCGAACCTGTGGTTCACTAAACCTTGGCAGGTGATCATCTGGCTGATTGCCACTGAGGTAAGAGGTTTCCCTGGGGTCCGCCGCCATTTCTGGCAGCAAGTCAGGGGGGAAGGAGTGGTCACTCCAAGTGCGGTGGCTGCTCTAAGGAGAACAGTGCAAGGTACCCTGGGATGCTGGAGGGAGGAAATCCTCCCACTCTCAGCTCCTGCCACTGGCACACTGCCACTCATATGGGTGCAGAGTGGAGGGTGGCTGATGCTCATTTGTTGGGGAAGTCAGGTGAGCTCTTGCCTTCCCCATAGCGCACCCAGCAGTGACCATAAGGTTGTGTGAAAGACCTCATACTCTACTGGACTACAGTCTAATCAAGGCATTCCCTAAAAGCAAAACATTTCCTGTTATACCTGTTAGGCTCAAAAGAAGCGTCTGAACTGGAGCTAAACCCCAATTTTCCAAATGTAGAACATTTTTATTGGCTCAGTATCTCTAAAGAAAAAAATGATCACAACAGAAAACTGGCTTGGCCATTGAACTGATAAGTTCAGGCAGCCAATGTTGGGCCACTGTAGATTGCACAAGTATCTCAGCTTTGTGATGTGCAGTGGAATGTTTCCGAGAAGGGTGCCATATCAGTATGTGAAAGGTTAACTGCTTTGCTGTACCTATAAACTTCTTCTAGGAGATTGTGCTATTTCAGATTTCTCTCTGTGGGAAATTACCACTGGCCGGGAGAATGAGGGAGAAGGCAATGGTGATTGCTCAGGAAATTAATTATTCTTGCATAGATTTTGTTTCATCATTGGCTATATAATATTTCATCAAAGAGAAAGGGTTGGACAGTCGGTGAGCAATTACATAGGACTCTGTCTGTTAAATCAGGGATAACCAAAGGCATAGGCGGCCAGGTGTGTGTGTGTGTGTGTGTGTGTGTGTGTGTGTTACACAGTGGGATCCTACTTAGTGTGAATGGAAGAATGATTAATAAAGTGAAATATGTTTCCCTTACTTTGGGTTCTTTTAAGTGGTCACTTATTCTGTATATCTGTGGTCGAGATTTAAACACACTTTTTAAAAATCAATATGTCTTTTAATTGTATGCTTTCTTCTTGAAAGAATGGGTGTAGGGCAGGGGCCATAATGTGAAATATCTCATGTTACTTTGGCTTCTTTTGTAAGCAGAGAAGGTGCCAAGGGTCAACAAGCACCTGCCCCAAGCAAGTAGCTTGCAGCCTGCTGGCCCCTTCATTGCCGGACCCCAGTGGTAACTTGAAGGAAAGGTGCTTTTCACATACACAGAGCACTTTTCATTGTTTTAAGCACCCAATATACATTAAATTTATTACTATTTATATGAAGACCAGGTTCCTATGGGCTCACCTCTGTTTATGTTCAGGATGGAAACATTAATGTGAAATACACCCATGTTTTTCTTTCAGAAATCTAACATGCGGAACAAAGTTCCAATGTGGTGGGGACTAGAGACAGGGCCTTTTCGGTTGTAGCCCCTCAGCTTTGGAACATCCTCCCTGAAGAGCTTCAGCATGCTCCCTCCCTCAGTGTTTTTAAAAAACCTTAAAACACATCTTTTTAAAGAGGCTTTTTAATGCTCCATCTTTGGTTATATCTGGTAGGTTCTTTAGTTTTTAGTTTTTATAACTCTAAATTTTTAGCTTTTAAAATAACTTTTAATTTGAAACTTAATATTGATTGTGGTTTTTAGCCTGACTTTTAACTTGTTTACTTAATTTGGTTAATTGATTCTATTACTTTTATTTTATGTTGTATCTATTTTATTATTGTGAGCCACCTCGAACAGTAGTGTACTGGAGGGGCAGGGTATAAATATTTTAAATAATACAATAATAAGTTCAATCGCACACACTCCCTTAATTCATATAAACATACAAATGCCCACTTACAATATTTGCACTTAGTATTCCACACTCACCATTCACATGTAGCTTTCATGTGATATTCATGTACAGTTTAACAGCTGGCCTTCTGTAGTGCTTCCTACTCCCTAATTTGATGAGCCCTTTCCCATTAATAGTGCAGTGTCACAGCTTTCACTCACCATTGCTCTGCTATGGCCTTGTACACTAACCTTAAAAAAAAGTATCTGGATGCTCAGACACTTTCCATAACAATTCAGCAGATAAACCAGTGGCCAAGGAAAGCTCATTTCAATTAACTAGAGCCAGAGCTCTCATAACCAATAGCAACGCAGGTCTGAAAAGCTACAGCCTGCATATACCTAGAATTGTTTTCTTTTATTAAGCATATCTGATATGAGGAGGTAAATGAGCAGCCATTGGATCATAATTTCCATGTTTCATTCATCTCTCTGTGACAATAGTTAGTGGCCTAAAAGATTATCCAAAGCTGACACTGAAACACAATACAAATGTTAGATCTAAATTCAGGAATGGTATATAAATTCATATTGCTATATATGAGCAATCCTCCTCTTTCTCATATATGTAACTAACCCTGTTGACTTTAATAGTTCCAATGTACACGTGTAATATTAATTATATGCCTAAGGGTTTGTGGAACCAACACTTAAGAAAGGAAAATTAATTGTTTGCTGGATCTATTTAAAGTTTTCAGTTAGCTTCAGACTGAAGCTAGCTGAAGGTATGTTGTGGTGACTTGCTCAGAAGGAATCTAATAAAATGTTTTCTAATGGAAAATTCCCTGGCACAGTTCTGTAGTTGCAAGTTTGACAGATTTGGTGGGAAGATTGTGGGCCGTCAGAAATTCCTGAAATCAGTAAGCAATAAAAAGTGCTAGAAGAGTTGAAATAGGTGTCATAAGTTCTGGAACCTTGATAGTGTGTAATCAATACAAATAAATCCTAAATCTATATATAGGAAGCAAGTTTGAAAGGGTTTACTTTTTTCATGGTATCATTACTATTATGGGAACAGTCTGTTGACCATCAGAATATCATAAAGTAGTCCTACATCAGCTTTCCAAGTTTTAAATATTTTTGGTTCTTTTTTAAATATTTGAACAACATATAGTATATTCAATCATTGTCAGTTAAGTGGAACTACATAAAGCAGAGTGAGCTAGAAAGGACATCTCATAGGATCATAAAATCACAGCGTTGAAAGGAACCCAATAGTAGGGATGTGCAAAAAATTTCGGGCACAGAACAATCTGTGCCCGAAACGAACAATTTCGGGTGATTCGGGGCCGAACCGAATCACCCCTGATGTCCCCCGATATTTTTCGGGCACGAGCCGAATCACCCGAATTTCGGGCATGAAAAATTCGGGTGATTCGGTTCACGGTTGATTTTTGGTGAATTTTTAAAGTTTTAGTGACTTTGGGGCAGTTCGGGGGCATAGCATGGGATCTGGGCAAAAGGAGTGGGGTGGGGTGGTAGTGCCTAATGGGTGCAGGCTACCACACCAATTTCAGGGGGATTGGGCCAAGGGCTGATTTTTGGTAAATTTCTGAAAATTTCATGTCTTTGGGGCAGATTGGGGCATATTGGGGCAGAAAGTGGGGCCTGGGGCAGAATAGTGGGGTGGGGTGGTAGTGCCTTGTGGGTTCAGGCTACCACCCCAATTTCAGGGGGTTTGGACAAAGGGCTGATTTTTTGAGAATTTTTGAAGTTTTAGTGACTTTGGGGCAGTTTGGGGGCAGAAAGTGGATCTGCCCCAAAATAGTGGGGTGGGGTGGTAGTGCCTCATGGGTGGAGGCTACCACCCCCATTTCAGGGGGATTGGGCAGAGGGCTGATTTTTTGAGAATTTTTGAAGTTTGGGTGTCTTTGGGGCAGATTGGGGGCAGAAAGTGGATCTGCCCCAAAGGAGTGGGGTGGGCTGGTAGATAGTGCCTAATGGGTGGAGGCTACCACCCATCCCCAATTTAAGAGTGATTGGGCAGAGGGGGGAATTCTGGTGAATTTATTTTTATGAGGTTTGTCTTCATAAGGTGAAGTGTGCTAAATTGATTACTTCCTCATATTCATAGTAAGTGTGAAAAAGTGAAAGTGGGGTCATGAGAGTTGTTTAATTGAAAAATATCTCATTTGCTATGATAGAATGAGAATTCACACCTCAGAAGTTTTTTCTGAGGTGTGAATTCTCATTCTATCATAGCAAATGAGCTATTTTTCAATTAAACAACTCTCATGACCCCACTTTCACTTTTTCACACTTTCCTTTACTATGAATAATATGAGGAAGTAATCAATTTAGCACACTTCACCTTATGAAGACAAACCTCATACAAATAAATTCACCATAATTCACCCCTCTGCCCAATCACTCTTAAATTGGGGATGGGTGGTAGCCTCCACCCATTAGGCACTATCTACCAGCCCACCCCACTCCTTTGGGGCAGATCCACTTTCTGCCCCCAATCTGCCCCAAAGACACCCAAACTTCAAAAATTCTCAAAAAATCAGCCCTCTGCCCAATCCCCCTGAAATGGGGGTGGTAGCCTCCACCCATGAGGCACTACCACCCCACCCCCACTATTTTGGGGCAGATCCACTTTCTGCCCCCAAACTGCCCCAAAGTCACTAAAACTTCAAAAATTCTCAAAAAATCAGCCCTTTGTCCAAACCCCTGAAATTGGGGTGGTAGCCTGAACCCACGAGGCACTACCACCCCACCCCACTATTCTGCCCCAGGCCCCACTTTCTGCCCCAATATGCCCCAATCTGCCCCAAAGACATGAAATTTTCAGAAATTTACCAAAAATCAGCCCTTGGCCCAATCCCCCTGAAATTGGTGTGGTAGCCTGCACCCATTAGGCACTACCACCCCACCCCACTCCTTTTGCCCAGATCCCATGCTATGCCCCCGAACTGCCCCAAAGTCACTAAAACTTTAAAAATTCACCAAAAATCAGGATTTTGCCCAATCCCCCCGAAATTGGGGTGGTAGACTCTACCCATTGGGCACTACCACCCCACCCCAAAATTTTGCCCCTGGGCCCCTTTTTACCCCCCCGAATCGATTCAGATTCGGATTCAGATTAAATCCGAATCCGAACCGAATCAAGGGTGATTCGGGTGACCCAGATTCGGGCACAAAACAGAACAGGGGTGATTCGGTTCGGGTCCGAGCCGAATCACCCGAAATCCCGAATTGCACACCCCTACCCAATAGGCCATATAGTAGAATCCCCTACTTGATTCAGGAAATCCAGAGCTAGAGCATCTCCAATACAAACTCAAGACCTCCACTGAGGAAACTCAAGACCTCCCTAAGCACTTCGTTCCATTCAGTGGCAGAAGCTGCCTCTTGGGGCTAGGGGGTAGTCAGAGGGGAGGGGATGGATCTGGAGAAAACATAGGCAGTGCTAATAGTAGGCAGGTCCAACCCTAAGTTAGGAAGAACTAGCCCATGGGTTTCTCCACACAAGTTGTTTATTTGTCTCAACCAAAATCTCCATCATTCACCCCAGCATTTGGGAGCTGGCTATTTAGTGCTAAATTTGCTCCTTGCTTGGCTGTGAGTAAAGGAATTCTGCCCTTAGAGTGGTTCATGGTGCTAAATCCTGCCCTTAGAGAGGTTCCTCTGGGTTCCTGCCCTTAGAGTGCTTCCTCTGGTTGCCCTGCCAAATGAGGTGAGGCTACCAGGGACAGGGCCTTTTCATTTATGGAATAACCTCCCCAGTGGAGTTTGGCTGGCTTTATCACTCTGTTCTTTTAGATGCCAGGTGAAGACCTTTTTATTCACTCAGGCCTTTTAAAAATAAATAAATTTTGATCTTCTTTTAACTGAATATATATATATATATATATATATATATATATATATATATATATATATAGCAATAGCAATAGCAATAGCAATAGCACTTACATTTATATACCGCTCTATAGCCAGAGCTCTCTAAGTGGTTTACAATGATTTAGCATATTGCCCCCAACATTCTGGGTACTCATTTTACCGACCTCGGAAGGATGGAAGGCTGAGTCAACCTTGAGCCCTTGGTCAGGATCGAACTTGTAACCTTCTGGTTACAGGGCGGCAGTTTTACCACTGCGCCACCAGGGGCTCTTTTATATATATATAAAAGATATATATAATCTATATATATATAAAATCAGTATATATATATATATATAGAGAGAGAGAGAGAGAGAGAGAGAGAGAGAGAGAGAGAGAGAGAGGGAGAGTATTTTGTATTTTATTCCCTCTCCCCCTTTTTGATCTATTATGATTTAATTTGTTGTATGTTTTTATCTCATGTTTTAATGTTATGTTGTAAGCCACCCAGAGAACAATTTGTTACGTGGCAGATAACAAATAAAGTTGTTTATTAAATATTATTATTAACAGTAGGTGTCAGAGTGGAAAGGGGGCTCTCTGAAGTCCCCATGCCTCTTCTTCCCCTCAGTAGCTCCATCCGTTCTATCAGCATTGCCTATATTTCTTCTCCTCCTTTCAGTCTCAGCCCTCTCCTCCTCATTGGCTGCAGTTCTATGCAACAGACTTTTTCAATATTACTAACACTCAGAGGGCAGGGAGGTGACAAACAAAATAACCAACCAACAGCAAACAAAAACTGGCATAAGGACTATAAGAGTGGTGCTGCTACTTGACTATTTTGGACTGGACTGGTTTCCAAGCTATGCCTGTTGGGTTGCCCATGAAGACGATAATCTCAGAATCCTTAAAAAATAAAAACAAATAGTTCTGCATAGAATGCACACACATCAAACAGGATTAGTTTGAAGTTTTCCAATTACTAATTTCAGTTAAAATGCCTTGTTTTACTCCACCCTCTCTTTTGCCCCAAGAGAGGTGAGAGAATAAGATAAAGATAAGTAAGAGGCTTTGTATAAAGTCCTAGAACAAAAGCAAAGGGGGGGGGGCTGCTTGCTTGTTTGCCTGAAGAACCACTCTGTGGTAGGGATGTGCAAACAGGTTCGATGTCAAATGTGATTGACATTGAACCGGTTTGGTTCCACAGTTTGGGGTCAAACCAAACCACCCCCTGTTCGGTCTGACCCTAGACTGAACCCCCCCCAGCTGTTCTGGGGGTTCATGAGTCCTTTAAAAAAAAAAAGTACTTACCCCCTCCAGAGGGCTTCTCTGAGGCCACGGGGGGAGGTTCTGCAGAGGTTCCCCCTCCCCCTGCTGGCCTTCCTCGTGGCAAAAATTGCCTGGTTTGAGTATTCTTCAGCCCTTTCTGGGCCTTTCCCTGGATGTGGTGGCCATTTTGGAGGCACATGCACAATCGGTCACTGCATGGCTGGGTCATGACCCAAATCACACAGAGGCCCATTGCGCATGGACAGCAGCCTCCAAAATGGCCACTGCGAGGGAGAAAGGCCCCAAAGGGCCAAATAATGCCCAAACCAGGTGAATTATTGCCATGAGAAAGGCCAGTGGTGGGGGGGGGGGGGAGACCCCACATCCACAGCCTTGGAGAAGCCCCCTGGAGGGGGTAAGCACTAATTTTTTTAAAAAATATATTGATTTGCAAAATCACCAAAACCAAACCCAGAGGGGTTCAACAGGGTGTAAAATTGAACTGGTCTGGTTCTGTTCAGATCTGGTTCAGACTAAAACTGAACTGGACCAGCTTGGCTGGCCACCCTTACTCTGAGGAAGTACCAGTCCACCATATCTCCCACTAACTTCATTCCCTAGATCTTTGAGTCTTGCCAAGATTTTCCAGTGGCATTTCTTTAAAAAAGAAAAAAAGAAAAGGGAAAAAAGAGAGCTCTCAGCAAGTGCTGGAGAAATCCAATTCCTCCTGAAGGCTTGGTCGGGGTGCTGAGTGAGGAGTAAAGGGTTGGCTTCCCTCTGGAGAAGGGGAAGCTAGAGAAAAGTAGCCAGGGCTCCTACCTATTCTGAGCACCATTTACTTGCTGACTGGTGCTCCCATCTTGCACAAAGATCTCCAAAACTGATTACTGGGCTGGCTTTGTTTGCTGGCCATTGGTCAGAATAGGTGGCTGTAAGTTTTTCTGACCTGATAGGTTGGGGGCAGGGCTAGCCCCTGGCCACCCTTGTGGGAGGAGGAGAAAAGAAAGGCACATCCTGATTGGTACTGTGGCACTAAATATGCAATTTGGGTAGTTACTAAGTATGATAATTACCTCATTTGGGGAAAATGGATCCCACCGAACACCCTAAGAGGGAGGAAATGACTTTACAAAGGAATTTAAGGGAAAGGAACAAGAACAAGTGCCATCTACTGGCAAGCAGCAGAAATGCATGAGCAACATTCAAGGAAGAGAGACAAACAGAGAGAAAGAGATGATACATTTGGTGAAAAAATGAGGGGCTGACAAGAATGTGAGGCTAGCAAGTACGGGGGCAATGCTCCCTTTGACCCAGATGAGGAGCCTCCATTCAGTCCATTGTCAAACTGCTCTTATTGTTCAAGATCTTTTACTAATGTTCAGCTGAAATCTATGCTCCTGTAACTGAAGCCCATTAGATTTAGCCCTGCTTTCTTGCAAGCAGAGAATAAATCTTTGCCTACTTCTATGTGGCAACTCTTCTGGTATTTGAAGAATGATATGTCGCTCTTTTCTCTAGACTAACGTACCCATTTCCTTGATGTTTCCTCATAGCGCTCTTTTTCCAGACCTTTGAAGATCTATGTTGCCCTCATCTGAACCGGTTCCAATTTGTCTACATTGTTCTTCAAGTGTGGCACCCAGAACTGGACACAGTAATCCAGATGAAATCTAATGAATGTAAAATAAATTAGATCTGTTACTTCTTATTATATGGAAACAATGGTTTTGTTAATGCATCTAAAACTGCATTTGCAGTGGCATCACACTTCTGACTCATGTAATCAACTGCAATTCTGAAATCCTTTCTACACAATTTACTGCCAAGCCAATATCACCCATCCTATACCTGTGAATTTGATTTTTATTTATTTTATGCTTCAATGCAGAACTTTGCATTTGTCTCCATTGAGTTTCATTTTGTTTGTTTCAACCCAGTTTTTTATTCTATCAAGGTCATTTTGAATTTTCTAAAAAGATAACTAAAATGTTACTAAAAATTCCTCTCTTCATTTTGAAACTTGACTCTCAGCTAATGCCAGTCTGCTAAGTAGACCTTAAAGCTTAGGTCACAAGCAACTATCTTTATGTTGAGCAAGACAAAGAGTGACATAGCCAAGACTTTGAGTTTGGAAAAGGCGCCTCTCAAATCTCTGGCAGTCTAGCTGAGGATAATCAAACAAATGGCAGAGTTTCGATGGGCCATTTAACCCTTTTGTAATACAATCCAAGCAGTTATGACAAGCAATTCAAACTGGTCCCCAAAGCGCTGATGATCTGAGCTTCAGATACACAATGTTAATTTACCAGTATAGTATGTCTCTTCTGGCTAGAAAATTTTGTTACCTGTTCCTGCCTAAAAGAAGCCCCTGTGATCTTTATACTAGCCATTAATTCAGATATACCCCCTCCACGCCTCTGTCTTAACCCAAATTTGGGAATCTTAGAATTCATTTTATGAACCTCCCAGAAGCAGAACAGTATAAGAACGGTTTAGCCCATCCTCAGATATGGACTCTTTGAGAGCATGAGGGTTTGAGGGACCACTTTTTAATTGCCTGTCATAACTGCCTTGAGTGTATTAGAAGAGCCCAGTGGCCCATTGAAACTAAGTACTGCTTCAGAGGGGCTATGTGGTTGAGTTCTGACCTTTGCACTCAAGTCCTTTCCTATGAAAATGCACTCAAACCACATACTGTGCTTCCAACACTGAGCTAGATTAAAATAGGGTGTCTTTCTTTAGGTGCTCTGGAACCCTCCTTTTCTAGCTATTAGGTGCTGTGTATTTTCTAGCTAGTGTGCTGTCAAGTCGATTTTGACTCCTGGCGCCCACAGAGCCCTGTGGTTTTCTTTGGTAGAATACAGGAGGGGCTTAACAGTGCCTCCTCCCGCACAGTATGAGATTATACCTTTCAGCATCTTCCTATATCGCTGCTGCCCAATATAGGTTTTTTTTTTTTAACATTTTATATCCCTCTCTTCCTCCAAGGAGTCCAGAGCAGTGTACTACATACTTAGGTTTCTCCTCACAACAACCCTGTGAAGTAGGTCAGGCTGAGAGAGAAGTGACTGGCCCAGAGTCACCCAGCTAGTAGCATGGCTGAATGGGGATTTGAACTCGGGTCTCCACTGTCCTAGTCCAGCACTCTAGCCACTGCACCACGCTGGCTCATGGTGTAGTAGCAGCGGGGATTCAAACCAGCAACCTTCTGCTTGTTAGTCAAGCATTTCCCCACTGTGCCCCTCCTTTAAACCAGGTCAGAATCTCTGAAAAGCATTTTTGCTTTCCTCTCTCTGTAGCAGACACCACTGGGCTGGGGGAGCCATGGGATTTATCAGCCTGGAGCTCTCTCTCATCCTTAAGATGCCCAAAGGGGTAGCCTTCTGTGTTTTATTTTACCCTGTTGTAACAGATATTATGGAAGCATGGCAATTTGGGATTGCCCTCCAGGGGATCCAGTGGTAAGGGCTGTACATGGCACCCATTATTGGAATGGGGATCAGTATTGACCTGATAATGTCAGTCCTGGTAATGGTCAAATCGTTCATTTGATCTGTGGGGACTCCTGAAGGTTTCCCAGATGGGGGTTTGTTTTTTTTTTTTTTACTACAGTGTAAAGTGATGTGAGAGTGTATTAAAAACCTATAAGCATCAAGAAGCATAAATAAGCATAAATCAGAGTAAATCAGGGCCATTCCACATTGCTGCTTTTTATTATGGTTGATTAAGTTTCCTTACATTTTTTTTTTCAAATGTTGGTTTGTTTCCAGGGGCTTTCCTTAATCCATCCTGCCCATTTCTAGGCAATAGGATTCAAGTGGAGGTGGGGGTGCCCTGCCTTCTGCTTCCTATTGGTGCGTTCACTTTGCACCCAGGTAGGCTAGGAGTAACACATTTTTAAAATTAATTTTTCTATTTTATTTCCACATCCCAGTGCACAAGGATATCTGCAAGGGACGGGAGATCAATTGAACTCATCTACAGTCCCTCAAGATAGCTATTTCATACTCTCATTGGTGTGTGTGTGGGGGGGGCTCTCATAGTGGTTCTCATGCGCAATTCTCAGGGTTTCCGGGGGGGGAATTGTTGTTATTTTCGGTGGTCTTAAACAAGACCACCCACATGCAAGCTCATTTAGATGCTCAAGAAAACCACATGGCTTATTCGTTAGTTGTGTTTGTATCTTTTCATCAATGGAGAGCTTTAGAGGCTATAGCACAGTGCACAGCCTCACAAACTCACCTACTTCCCACTGCTGGCCTAGTGAAAAAAGGAATACATGTATATCCCCCACCGCCGCCGCCCTGATATTTCTGGGTGCTCTTGTACAAGAATACTAGCACACAAGATCAACTCAGTGCTCTAGCTACTATCATGGAGTGCTGCATTCCAACTCTATGGGGAGGGGGGAGTGAAAAAAATCAGAGCATGGAAATAGCTGGGCAGAGAACTCTGAAATTTGCAACTACTTAGTGGCAGAGGGCTGGAATCTGTATAGTTAATTTCAAGTAAATCAGCCTAGCCATTGATTTTTAATGATATTTTTTTAAAAAAAAAAAATTCATTGATTCCCAAGTGTGACATTTTGTGCCATGATTCTTGGATGTTAGTGCAATTTTCGCTTCAAAAAAAGAGTTAAAAATCAATGCATTGGCTGGTTTATTTGACATTAAATACACAGAGTCCTGCCATCCTCCACTACTTGTGTGCCAAATTTCAGAGCTCTCTGCAGGCCATGACTGCACTCTGATTCCCCCCCCCTCTTTTTACCATAGATTTTTTGTTTAAAACACTGTTTCAAAAGGATTTCTCTCAGGGGCGGAGCCAGCATTGGGTGAATAGGTTCAAAGAACCCGGGCCACCAACCCTCAGGGGCCGTGCCTTGCAGCCCCAACACTTACTTCGTGTCTGACATCAGACACTGGTTTACTTCCCGAGTGGGGCCACACAGCTCTGTTCGGGAGTTAAATGGCCAGCTCTGTTTTCACAGTATTGCCAGAAGTGGCTCTCCCTTGCCTTTAAGGCAGGGAAGAGCCACTCCTGGCAGCACTGCGAACACAGTGCTGGCCTGCCTAACTCCTGAACGGAGCTACGCATCCCTGTTTGGGAGCCAGACCATGCCCCCCCGCGTCTGACGTCTGATGTGGGGCGTGGCTAGCCCCTGCATTTGACATCAGCTGCGAGGGGTGGGGTGAACCGGGCCGCCACGGTGGCTGGGCACGGGCTGCTCGCAGTCTGGCTCCGTCACTTATTTCTCTCCTGTTTCTTCATTTTGCAACAGAGTGGGTTCACAAGGTCACCTTGTCAAGCAACAACAACAATAAAAAGCCCAGAGAACAATAACCATGACTGCAGGAGTTGGGGGACTGCACCAACTGCAGAAAGCGGCTGTGGACACCATTTTGTATTTCCGCCACCATTTTATATTCTGATTTCCCAATAATTTAAATATTTCCAGAGGGGATTCCAATAATTCCAATGTGAAACAGGTTTCCCTATATCTGATTGGAATTATTCCTACTATATATGTACTATCGCCACTGGATATATCCAATTGCACAGGCCCATAGTACAGTAAAGTAAAGTTGTACCATCGAGTCAGGGTTGACTCCTGGTGACCACAGAGCCATGTGGTTTTCTTTGGCAGTCTACAGGAGGGGTTTATTGCCATCTCCATCCATTGCCATCTCCTGCACAGTATGAGTTGATGCTTTTCAGCATCTTCCTATAACGCTGCTGCCCAATATAGGTGTTTCCCATAGTCTGGGAAACATACCAGCGGGGATTCAAACCAGCAACTTCTTGCTCCCTAGGCAGGTTACTTCCCCGTTGTGCACCATTAGTACAGAGCGTGAAAGCTGCTATGGATTTTGGATTTGCCTGTCCATTGTACTAGCACACACCGCTAGCAGTGCATGTGAGCACTGGTGATTTTTTATATATATATATATATATTGTGCTGTAGAAGTGAAGTTGACTTCAGGACACAGGAAAATAAGTCTGCCTGGTTTGGGATTGAGAGGGGTGGCAGACAGAGCCAACATTCCCCAGTCATTCTCAGGCAGGTAGCCACACCTCCACCTCTTGCTTTATCAGATTTATCTGTGCAGTCTCTCCACATGGCTCCACAAAAATGCTGGCGTATACCACACAAATGTTTTCAGCACTTGAACAAAGTGCAACTTTTAAAAGATGCTTATGTTACCCAGTAAGGGTCAGTTGTCATGAAACAAGCCGAATAATGCCACTAGCTGTATGAACAGCACCAAACTGAAGTAGCATACCTAGCTCATATGAATGCACCCCTACCCCTAGTGTTGTGAAGCAGGAGTAAATTGTCATTTGTATTGGCTCCATGGGTGTGGGGACTTAACTTTCCTGAAGATCCAGTGCTTCCCAAAGGAAGTGGCTGCCTACTCTCAAAGGCCCTTCTTGCCCCTCTCAGTAAAGGCCTTACTGGGGTGGGGAGGGGACTCCTGAGTCTTTTGGCCTAAGACTCTCTCAGGCCATTTTCCCCTTTAACTGTCCCTGTGTTGAAGAGCCTTGTCACAGGGAAGACTTGTTGGAAACTTCATCAGAAAATTCAGTTTAATGTGCAGTGCTCTCAAGCCACTCAGACTTCACACAGGCATCTTCCTAAATGCTGCCCAAATGCTTCCCAATGTGGCATGCAACCTCCTCTCTCTCTCTCTCTCTCTCTCTCTCTCTCCCTGCATCCTTTTGCTCCTTCTTTCTTCTTGGATTCATAATCAGGCAGAAAAGGCTACTTCCAAGTCCCTCCTCCTTTCTCCTTCTCTTCTCCCATGGAAACAGCATTACTGTGGGCCTGCTTTTTTTAACAGTCTAGTTTAATAGTTTAGCAGTCTAGTCTATTAATGTGTTTTGTTTTCTTCTAAATAAAACTTGCTTGTTTCACTGTCTGTGTTTGCCCTCTGGCCACTCTAGAGAGGTACTTTGCTGTCTGGAGTGGACAAGAGACCTCTAGATTGTTGTGCTTGCTAATTGGACATTTATGTATTTTACTAATTTGGGTTCACTATACCTGATGGATAGCTGCCTGCTGGCCTGATTGATAAAGCCTACTGTAGCTTAAAACACGCAATTCCCCATAGCTTCTAAGTATAGTTGTCCATGTGAGTTGGTGCTGAGGGCCCAAACACGCAACTGAGGGTGCACAAGTATACAGAACAAGTGTTGGAGAAAGTAACAAGAACTATACCTAGCTGCAATCTCTACTAAGTATCCTACTTAGCTACTAATGAGAAACACCACAAGAATATATTAACTTGCCAAGGCTAGCACTAATTGCCAAGGCTAGCACTAATATATTAACTTGCCAAGGCTAGCACTCTTGAGAATTGGCATTCTCCCTGTGTTAAGTGTTGTTAATGCAATTTGAGTTATGTCTGACCACTGTCAGCAAGAGTTAATTCAGCAATTTAATGCACGCCAGCGCTCCTTCTATATGAAAGCAGCAGCATGTGGAAAGCTTGATAATTGAACTACAGTTCCTCTTTGAAAACTCTTTCCACAATATTTGTTATTCTGTTAGTCCCAACCTATCCAGCTAGAAGTGCTGGAGCAAAGTTTATTAGAATTGACGAGCCTTGGTTGAAGGGAAATCCCTATTGGGCTTTGAGGTTTGGGACACTGGTCACTGGTGAGACTAAAACTAAAATTTCCTTCTGCGCTTTCGTTAGTTTCAAAACATGGTCTGTCTCCCATCCTGTTTCATATACACTAAGGCAAGGAGTGAAATCCTATTACAATATATCACCATTCTTTTTATTTGCATCCTTGGTCCATAATAGCCAAAGAGGCTATTCACACGATTGTAGAAAATCGGGCTAGCATCTGCTAGCCTGATTTCCTACAATCATATGAACCACCGGTCTCGGCTGAGAGCCTGGTGGTTCTTGAGCAGGTAACCTGCTCAAATAGTCCACCCCTTAAACCAGGTTTGCGGATTGTGAGTAGCCACAGCGTGGCTCCGCACCATGGCTACTCATGAGTAGACCCCCGGTGGGAGGCTGAAAAGCAACCTCACGGCTCAGGGGTCTCTCGCGCAGGGCATACTGGAGCTTCCAGGGGCCGCGCAGGCTTAGCCCGCTCTCCCCACAAAACCAGCAAAAGCGAGTCTCACTGATTGTAAGACCCGCCTCAAACACAGGTAATAATAAGGAAATTTTGGATTCACTCCCTCCATGGGGAAATGGTATAGGACACACGGAAACACACACAGACACACACAACTTAAATCTCATTCTGTCAGTGTGGTGTTGGGTTGTGTCCTTGGCCAAATTGCACTATATTTCATGGGCTGGAAATTAACAGAACCTTCTGTGGAAGGAGGACTAAGAGTTTGTCTTTCTTTCTTTGGCTTCCTTTAGAGGAGAATTTCTTTCATCCAGGAACCATAAGGTGTTACTTTCCAGTCTTAAGCATATAGAATTTCTTTAGCATGGCTACTGAGGAAAACCAGATTAACTGCCAGTTTATAAATAGGTAATTATGCACCTCTTAACTGAGGTAATGAATTGCTGCTCTCCCTCCCACTTCTTTGCACATACTTGGATAATATATCGCAATATATTTTCTTCGCCTGGTGACATGTCATTTCTAATTCTCCGAGTGTTTTCATTTACAGTACTGCAACCATATGCAATAATATGTTGTTTCATCCTTTTGGCAAGCGGGGAGGCATAGATTTTCAACATGAATGACTGTATTAATGATAATACATATCTCGTGTATACAATGTGTCTCTGTTTGCATGTGAGTTATGTACTCCTACCCCCACCATGAGGTTGAGGCGAGGTGGCTGTCAGGGCAGGGCCTGGTTCTCAGGTTCAAAGACCTCTTTCAATTGGCAAAACAGAGTCTACACAGAGAAGTCTTCACAGGTGAAGAAGTTCAAATTTAATTGCTGTGCTTTAGTGCTGCATGAGAAACTAAAGACAAGAGAGCATATGAAGTTACTAGTAGCTAGGAAACAAAACAACCAGTTCCCCACACAAGTCTCTTGTTAGGGCTACTGTTGAAGAAGCCAAAACATTTCATTTTCAGTGCAGTAGATGTTCAAAAGCATTTGCTTCTCAGAGCATCTTATCTTCCTCTTAAAAGCCAAGCTGCCATGAGGCATAAACAATAGATTAAAGCACTATTACTCATGATAGCAAAATGGAACTTCCACCTTCAGAAGTAGTATATCTTTGAATACTTAATGTTGGAATACTTCATGTTAGAGAAGGAAGGGCTGTTGCATTCAGAACCTACTTGTGAGCTTCCCAACGGCATCTGGCTGGAAACAGACTGCTAGACAGATGGACAGATGGACCTTTGGTCTGATCCAGTAAAGTGTAATGGTTAGAGTGTTGGACTAGGACCAGGGAGACCTGAGTTCAAAACCCCACCTAGCCAAGAAACCCACTGGGTGACTCTGGGCCAGTCACGCATCTCTCAGACTATTCTACCTCACAGGGTTGTTGTGAGGATAAATTTAACCATGTATACTAGGGATGTGCACGGAACCAGCTGGTCCAGTTTGTTATTCAATTTTCAGTGCATTAATCATTACATTAAACTTAATTATTAAAAACATTAATGAAAGTGAGGAGGCAGAAGGTTGAAGTCAGGGGGAGAGGAAAGGAGAAAGAGGGATGATATCAGTGGGCAATGACCCAGGGTTGAGGGCCATATGATCTCAAGCAGCCAACTGCACTGAACCACTGCTGCTCGTCAGCAAGACAAGCCAAGAATTCTTCATGCTGTTGTTGTGGGATATTCCTACTTGCTCTAATACCTGCTCTAGCATGGAAGGTATGCTAATTGCAGTAATTGCCAATTGCAATTAAGTTGCCTATCTTCTGTGCCAGAGACAGATAAAAACAAGGGCTGACATCATGAGGGCAATTACTCAAAGTAGTCCCACTGAAATTAAAAGGACAAGTTAGACCTTAGATGAGGCCTGCTCAACTTAGCCCCCGCAGCTATTTTTAGATTACAACTCATCAAATCCCCAGCCACAGTGGCCAATAGCCAGGGATTATGGGAGTTGTAGGCCAACATCTGCAGGATGGTGGAAGTTGAGCAGCCCTGCCTTAGACCTTGGGAAACCACTGCCAGTTAGAACAGACAATCCTGCCCCACATGGACCAATGGTTTGAATCAGTGTAAGGCTGCCTGATATGTACATATGCAAGTGAACAGTTTAAAAAGATACTGTTCACTTGCATATATTTATACCAGGATTACAACTCTATTCACCCACCATGCACCCTTGAAGCAGCAATAGTTTTTGTTGAGCTTGTGTTGCTTCAGTTATTCAATTTAGCAACTTGGTCCTTAGAATTTCCGTAATCTGCATATTGTACATTTGACAGCTGTACTCCATGAATTATGTTCAACCAATGAGAACAACCAGATAACCATCATGCAGCATTATCTGTTATCCCTGTATCCGGAATGTGGAACTGGAACATTCCTGCCACATGTGCAGTGCAAAAGAAATCTGTCAACTGTACTGGTTTGAACTTTGAAAAAGTTTCTTCTTTTGCATTGTTGTTCAGTTTTAATCCCACTTGTTTACAGCATCAATTATCGGTAATAAAAATGCAGGATCCAAGGCCACATAAACAAGAACAGAAAATGGACTTCATAGTCTGGATGTTATGTGCTGCCACCATTTATAGATACAGTATTCTGAAACTATATGAAACCTGACACTTTTCAAGGTTTGGACTATTTGCAGATGGGGAATTCTGAAGCCTGTTTATATGGGGAATTCTGAAGCCTGACCATGCTGAGTACAACCATAAATCTGTACCCACTTCTTTCTTTTGGTTGCTGTCACATGAGGAGCTGGTCTATCAGGATTGTTTCAATGAAGTAATATATAGCAAGCAGATAACTGCAGCACATTACAGCAAGCTTCCACTAAGATTAAAGTAAAGTGTGCCGTCAAGTCAATTTTGACTCCTGGCACTCACAGAGCCCTGTGGTTTTCCTTTGGTAGAATACAGGCGAGGTTTACCATTGCCTCCTTCCACGCAGTATGAGATGGTGCCTTTCAGCATCTTCCTATATCTCTGTTCCCCTATATAGTACCAGCGGGGATTCAAAGCAGCAACCTTCTGCTTGTTAGCCAAGCATTTTCCCACTGCACCACTTAAGGTGGACTCCACTAAGAGTACCCCAACATTTTTGCCTGAAGCAAGACATCCGAGGAAGCTTAAAGGAAGTCAAAAAAGTTTTAATGAGACTATTGAAATTTCTCAGTGGGGTTCCACATATCCTTACTTTTTGTTAACCATAAGACCTACAGCATAGGAAGCTGCCTCCTACTGAGTCAGACCATTGGCCCATCTAGTTCTGTATTGTCCACACTGACTGGCAGCAGCAGCTCTCAAGGTTTGGGACAGGAGTCTTTCCCAGCCCTACCTGGAGATGCCAGGGATTGAACTTAAGACCTTTTGCTTGCATAGTAGATGTTCTACCACTGAGCTGTGACCCCATCCACAAATGGTTTTTAGTACTACCTCTTAGTAAGAAATGGTTAATAACCCTATAGAGTGCTATAGAATAAAATGCTTTTAGCCAATCTTCTAAATGGTGAAAGAGAACTGGTATCATTATTTTCTCTTGGTGCAGGTGGAGGTGTTCCATATTGAGGGTGCCACCTTGAAAGAGCCCTTCTCTGGGCTGACTTGGATAAGATCATTCAGATCTTATCAGTATGCATAACCCTGGCCAGTGGCAGCACACTCAACATTGTTTCATGTGAATAAGCTTTTTTCTCTAAAATAAGATTTGAGTAAGCCTACATCTCATACTATGCAGGAGGAGGCAATGGTAAACCCCTCCTGTATTCTACCCAAAGAAAGCCACAGGGCTCTGTGGTCACCAGGAGTCGACACTGACTCGACGGCACACTTTACCTTTACCTTTACAACATTACTAATTTGTTAGTATTCACAAAGTTGGGGTGGGATTCACATTCTTATCCTGCTTTATCTAAATGGACATGTTTTGATAAAGTACCTAAGCCCCTGGCTTGTCTGAGGATAAGGCTCTAAATCAGAGATGCAGAACCTGTGACCTTCCAAGCCAAATTCCATCTATCAATGTCAAGCAAGGGCAGGTATGAGGAGCACACCTGCCTCTTTCTGGGTTCAGATTCTGGCCTCCTTGGATTGCCAAGTGCCTCAGAGTGGTGCAGGGGAAGGGGTTGTACCATCACCCTATCTCCTCCACCTGAAGCATTCTAAGAAAGGGCTGTTAGCTTATGACTCCACCAGAACTAAGGGCGGGGGTGCATTCACACATTGACTGGATTTGCACTGAAGTCCATGTGAGATATTGGGGAGCATTTCACATATGATTTGGGTTTTTCATTGAGCATTAGAGCCTAGCCCAGTTTATGTCCAGAGTATGTCCTTTTTGCATCAGGTGTTCTTTGTTTGTTTGTTTGTTTGTTTTGCAAATTCAAATCACAGTAAATCCTGCTGCCTGGGAAAGTTCCTACTCTGCTGCTTTCAACCAGTCCCCTCTCCGGGATAACTCTGGCCCTGTTCCAATACAGCAGCCCTCATCACCAGCTGCTTTTTATTTAAATAGGCTCCAACCCTCCCTTGGACCCCGCCCCCTCCCACGTCTCACTCCGTTCCTCCCGGGTCTCATGTTGCTACTGGCGTTGATGCCAGCAGCAACTTGTTCCGAGGGCCCTTGGCAGTGCAAAACATGCACCAGTACAATTGTGGCCTGCTTGCCTCACCACCAGGAGGAAGGGAAGCCCCAAAGGAGGAATGCCGCACCCCTCACACGCCTAGGCATCAGCTGTGGGGCCGTGAGGAGCTTCAGGCACCTCAGCGCCCCAACCATCAGCCATGTAGGATGGTCCATGTATGGCAATGGCTCAATCATCTCCTGGTTTTGCTCTCAGTCTAGGCTGCAAGATCAGAAGGGTGGCAGGCCACAATACATGTCTGGTGAGCTGCATTTGGCTACGTGCATCACAAGTCACACAGGCCTGCTCTAAACAAGTTAGAACATAAGCGTTTTGTGCTAATAAAGACTATTTTTAACAATACATGAATAATGCCTTATATATGACTCCTCCAAAAAAGGGCAATGACTATATACACAGAGTGATGCTTGAGTATCAGAAACATCATTCTGGATTTTTGTGTTCAGTGCAAAATGCACTGTCTCCGATTCAGACTTTTTGGGGCCACCGTGTTGATTTTATACAGCTTTCTTGCTTCTTTTTCATTTTATCATAATATACACAAATGGAAAGACTAATGCTGAGCACATGGTATGCCCTGCGTCTCACCCTTTTTGCCTAGTGATGTGCTGCCAGTATATCAACAAGGGGCTCCTGCAATCTTTTCCTCTCACAAGCTATCGCAATGCCCTTTTAAACAAGGTTGCACGTGCTTGCATGGAGAGGAGGCTAGGGTTGGGGTATTTGTTAATTTATGTTCCCATTGAGACTGTAGCAGTATTTGCTCAGAAATGTTAAGCAAAGAGAGAGAGAAGAAAGGGACATCACTGAGCAAACTAGAATAATAAACTGTGCATTTTGGAAATGTTTATCCTTTGGGTACGTTCACACATCCCTTTTAACACTGGTCTAATGCTAAATCTACTCCCATTCACCTTCAGCACCAAATAGATCATTTCTGTACATTTGGGGTTATCTCGCTATCTATCAACTATCTATCTGCCAATTTAAAGCAATAAAGATTTTTAAGACAATCAGTAGCACAAGAGTTCTAACAATGGTATCTGTCATAATTAGATAACTAAGAATCACTCTGCACAGCTGTAAACTGAGAGCTTTGCAGAAGAAGTAAAGTAGTTTAATATTTCTTGATAAAAGCCAGGAAGGAAGTGCACAAGCACACATCTTCTGGGGGACCACTCCATCATCTCAGGGCTACAGGTGCAAAGGTTCTACAAGGAGGGAACAGGGAACTCTCAGAAGAACTCAATTGGTGCGAGGGGTTCCTATGGGGAAAGAAAGATGCTCTGCGGTAAGAAAGATCCAGGCCAGGAAGAATTTGAAATGTCAAAGCAAGCACCTTGAATTAGTATTGGAAGGAAAGCAAGGGAGCCCCAATATAATACATTGCAAAACTTGATCCTAGACATCATAGGAAAAAGCCTCTCAGAACAGATGCAGTCATCATATCAGATATAATTAACAGAATATGTCACTGTTCCATGCAGAAATTACTTCTGACTCTGGGCCAGTCACTTCTCTCTCAGCCTAACCTACTTCACAGGGTTGTTGTGAGGAGAAACCTAAGTATGTAGTACACCGCTCTGGGCTCCTTGGAGGAAGAGCAGGATATAAATGTAAATAACAACAACAACAACATTGCTGTTTCAATGGTGTGTGTGTGTGTGTGTGTGTGTGTGTGTGTGTGTGTGTGTGTGTGTGTGTGTGAATGCCCTAGCCACAAGAGAAAAGAGTTTGTTTTTCAGATGTGCAGAAGATAACATTTAGGTCATAGTTTAATTGAATGGGCTTTTAAATTTTTTAGTTATATTTTATCTACATGTTGTGTTAAATTTTATTTTGATTTCCCATTGTTCTCCTCATATTGACATTCTCATTTCCACCCTCCCCCCAGCCCACCAAACTAAGTGGCTGCTAACTCTTCAGTGGCTTCCTTTCTTGGGACAGCAGGCACTGGCAGGCATCAGGTTCATAGAACAAAGAAAAACTTCATCACTGGCAGCCAGCTGGATTCACAGATCAATCATCCTATGACAAACAAACTAGGAGTGTGCACAGAACCGGTTAAGACGGTTTGGTTCGAATTTGAACCGAATTTGAACCGAACCACAGCACTGGTCCACGGGCTGGTTCAATCGAACCTACTAGCGATCCGTGCATTTGGTCAAACTGGGTCGAACCGGTTTGAACGGGGTCAAAGGCTATGCTTATAAAGGAGAATCCTGTGAGGATTCCCCTTTACAAGCAAAGGGGTGGGGGAGTGTTTTAAGGGCAGCTGGGGTGGTGGCGAGAGAGAGCACCTTACCTGCTTCTGTGGTGGTGGTGGTGTGGCAGTCGCTCTTCTAACCCCGCCACACAGGCCAGAACCGGCCCATCGCCAGCCTACACTGCTGGGCGGAGGAGCACCAGCAGGACTTAAGAGGACTCAATGCTGCACTGCCACCATAGAAGCAGCTAAGGTGCCCTCTCACTGCCCCGCCCCGCCTGGCCACTGGATTCCCCTTCGCAAGCATAGCCCTTGAACTGGGTCAAACTGGACTGAATCGGGCCGGGCCGGGCCCAGTTCAAACTCAGACCCAACCACCTTTTGCGGTGAGCCAGGCTGGTTCACATTCGAACCAGTCAAACTGGACCAGTTTGAAATGAACTTAGTTCGATTCTGACCAATTCTGTACACCTCTAAAAGAAAATCACATTCCATAGAATAAGAGAGTAAGAGGGAACTTTTAAAACAAAAAAACCAAAAAAAACCCCTGCCTGTTCTAGGCTACAAAGGAAACATGCTCTGAGTGTCTTATTCAGCCATGCTTTTGTGATGTCATGAAAGTGGATGGCAGCATGTGGGCAGGGTAGGGGAGGTGTCTTCTGCTCCTTCAGGTGGATAACAGCAGCTTGAAGCCATATTACCCAGTGATTAGCTGATGACCTTCAGTCATCAGCTGTGGGTACACTGATCATTTTCTCCCTCTCACTGAAGCATGCAGAAGCAAAAGTGTGTGGGCACAGTTACTTTCTTCTTGAGGTGAGTACCTACAGGAACATGTGGGCACAATCTCTCTTATTAAGGTGGGCAGTAGCAGTATATGCAGATCCAGTGGTCACAGTGTTTCTCTAACTGAAAAGGGGAACAGAAGGGGGGGGCAGAGAAGCAGCAGGCAAGGAGAAGAGGTGAAGTGACAAAAAATCCTTCAGTTATTACAGAATATCTACTACAGCAAGCACTAACACGGTCTGGCACCAATACAGGAAAAAATAATGGTAAGCGGCACAGGAATGTTGACAGTACCCCAGATATAACAGAGTGACAACCTGTGGAGTCTTCCAGAGAGCTGGGAACACTTCAGAATGCATTTTGCCAGGCTGTAGATAGACAGAAGTGAAGCAGGCCCTAGTATGATGCCCAATATGAAGCACCACTATAACTTTCAACATATTCCCACAGGGGGCAAATTGGGGGGAGGGGGGCAACCAGGTAGTATCAATGACAGCTCTTCCATGAAGCCAAATGAGGCAATGATCTCAAGTAGCAATTGTACTGTGGGGTGGCAACTGCAGATCCTACTTCCTGCTGCTGGTGTCACCCCACCTGTCTGGTCCCTGCTCCTGCCCCTCCTCCTCTCTGCTGCCACTTCTCCCCATCCTCTTTGCCTCGCCAGCCACTGATGCTGTCCCTGAATGTTCTCTAACCTCCCACTCTGATCACCTAATGCCATCCACTTTCCCTTCTCTCCCCTTGTCAGTGTGACCCTTCCAGGCCATGCTGTGCCTGCCCAGTGTTGGAGATGGAGTTCCAGTGCATTGACCTTTTGCACCAACTATTCTAATGACCACTAGGGGCACTAGAAATGGAGATAGTAAGTAAGGGTCTTTATAGCTGTTCTACCTGTCCCTACACTATGACCCCTGATAGGGATGTGTGGACCGGTCCGGCAGTCCAGCGATCTGGTCTGGGGGTTCGTGGATTCATGGTCGAATTGATCCACCACCACCCTGGTTCCGTTGGACTGGAACCGGACTGCCGGGTCCAGTCTGGCAGGTCCGTGAATTTCTTTTTTTTAATTTAAAGTAAATGAGCCCCTTTAGCCCCTTCGGGGAGCTTGCTGAAGCCGCGGGGGGGGTTTCCCTCCCCCCCCACCGGCCTTCCTCATCACTGCCGTGACCTTTATGTAAAGCCCTTTTGGCCCTTTCAGGCCTCCATATAAGCAAGCAGCCGCCATTTTGGTGCCCACCACGCATGCGCCAATGCCCTCTGCGAGGCCACGGCTGCAGCAGTGATGACGAAGGCCATCGGAGGGGGGAGAGGGAACCTGTGCGGAACACACACACACCCCGGCACGGCTTCACCAAGCCCCCCGAAGGGGCTAAAGGTACTTCTCATTTACTTTAAAAAAAAATTTAAAATTCATGGACCAGTCCGGGACCGGACCAGGGGGGGTTTCGATGGGGGGCCGGACCGAACTGGCCCGGTTCCGTTTTAGGCCAGTCCGGGCACACCCCTAACCCCTGATTGGACTCTTCAGGTATTTCCTGTGAGAGTCAGAATCCCTTCCTTTCCTCTTAGAGACCAGATGGAAACATCTCTCTCTCTTCCTACCTATTCATTATGTCATTTTTTAGATTAAGGATTAGGCCTTTGCTATCCAATAAACCAATAAATCTACTTGGTATTTTATTCTACAAAAATCTCCGTATGTCTTCTCTAAATAGCTACAACAATGAAACTCTGCAACCTACTCTGTAACTGGAGTTGGTAGCTTCTTTAGTGCTCTGCTAATTAATCTGGGGGTAAAAATTACAACCCCCAACACCCACTGCATCTGGCTTTTCCCACCAGTCATCACCACCACTACCACTGCTCCAACAACCAGGACAGGCTCTCTTGCTTGTCCATTTTATTATCTATCTATCTATCTATCTATCTATCTATCTATCTATCTATCTATCAAATTTGTATACCACCTCAAACTTTCATCTCTGGGTGGTTTACAATAACATGAAACCAATTAAAATCATATACAAAAACTTAAAAACAATTTAACAATTTAAAAATAAATTTGCCCAACACTCATTGCCTCCACAGCACGAAACTTGTCTGCTGCCTTCATCTCCTCATTCAAGCATCCCACAGAAACGTCATTTCCTTGGAGCTCTCTTCCCAGAACAGAAAATGGAGGAGAGGAAGGAAGAAAAGTGTGGTGTTGGGGAGACAAAATCAATGGATCAATGAGTGAGTGAGTGAGCAAGCCCATCCTTGCTGCTGGAGAACCAACAGCAGCAATGACAGAGGGACTGGCTGGCAACGCTAGATGTGGTTGGTAGGCAGAGCACACCCTGGTAGCAAAGATGTGCACAAAACTGGTTTTTTTCTGGTTTGGGTCGAATCTGAACCGGATTCGAACTGTACCCTACCAGTTCAGTTTTGCTCCCCTCTGGACCGAGGGCTGGCTCCGCTTGAATTGGAATGGCAGGGTGGCTCTGAGTGTGCCTCATGTGTTGCCCAGGAAGGATGCCAGTCATGATTATTGCTCTTTCCCTCCCCACTGACTTCAATCGTTTTTCACCTCAGCTTCATTGCAGGCAGCTGTGGGATACTAACCAAAACATGAAATTTTCTTGCTTTCTGTTTAATTAATGCAAGAACTTATTGCATTAGCTAAAACTAAATGTAGATTCCTAGTTTCTGTCATAATGGTTTGGCCAGGCTTAATATATTTTCTGGAGAACCTTTGTATTTGTACAAACTTCTAGTGGGGTATTGCTTATCATCTCTGGTAATTGCTTCCATAGTTGTCTGTTTTGAGTAGAATCTGGCTAGAAAGAGGGTGTTGGTTAGGCCCAGGCTAGTTGTTCATAAATGTTATCTTTATTATCAGTCGCAGAGTGAGGACGCCGACAGCCCATGTCCAGCCCCCACCACCACAGCCACACACCCTGCACCTGACGTCAGATGCAGGGGGTGTGGCCACATTGGAAAACGGGGTTGTGCATCTCATTTGCAAGTAAATTTCAGCTGGAGCCACATTTGCAGTGCATCCGGGAGTGTTCCCGGCCAGGCTGGGAACCCAGTGCTAGTTGAAGCCCTTCATGCTCTGTTGAGGAAAGGCTTCAACCTGCACTGGGTTCCCAGCCTGGCCAGGAACGCGTCTCTCTGCTTTTGCAAGGAGGGAGAGGCACTCCCGGCCACACCGTGAATGTGGTGCTGGCCAAAATTTACTTGCAAATGGGGTGTGCAGCCCCGTTTTCTAACATGGCCATGCCTCCTGTGTCTGATGTCAGATACAGGTTGTGTGACTGGGGTACCAGGTTCTGGCCCTCCTGAACAGGGCAGCCCAGGTTCTTAGAAACATCGCCACCCGCACAATGGTGACTCCACCCCTGTTATGATCAGAGAAATGCTTGGGATGTAAGACGGTGTGGAAGTGGTCTGTAGTCTTTGGACACCGTCCAGAAAAAGTTTGTCACCAGTAAGGGCTACTGAAATCATTAAAATATTCCATAAAAGGGTGGATATTCTCATGTAGATAAATTAGAGAGAAAGAGTTCCTGGAACTATACTATTTCAGACTTCAGGCACATAACTATATATCTGAATGTCAAAATCTCCCTGCAATGGAAAACTACTATATCAGAAGGCCCAATCACACATTATGTTCATTCAACACTTGTACAACAAGTATATAGTTTACACAGGTAGAGATCTCTACACAGGTACAATCATTCACATATTATGTTTAACGCATGTACAGAAGTATACTTCCTATCTGTACCATGCATTTGAAGGGCCTGAATCCAGGTTCACTTTTAAAAAGAACTCAGGTACAGAAATTCACACAAACATGTGTACAGACATCTGTACACTCATGCAGCATAATGTCTGAACTGGGGTAGAGAGAGATCCTGATTGAGACATTATGCTGTATGAGTGTATAGTTTTATCTGTACACTCATGTTTGTGTGAATGACTGTACTTGTAGTGCTGTGCCTGCGTTCAGCATAACACGTGAATGACTATAACTATGTAAACAACCTGTGTACACTGTACATTCGTTGTATGAGTGTTGAACATAACGTGTGAAAATTAAGCACATGGGAAACTCTCCCATTAATATAAATGGGATTTTAAAATGCTTAACTTCGGCTGAATTGTGCCCATTATTATAACAATAACATAAAATTTGTAATAAATGCCTGCAGTGATGTTTCAGTCCTATGTCCTACAGGGCAGTCAAAAGTGAATAGACAAAACTTTTTAGTTTGTATTCTAGGAAATGTGGTTGTTTATGCCTCAAATCAAAGGCAGACTGAAGACTATGCAAAGGGCTATCTGAGAGAAAAATACCATCTGGGGCCAAAGCTGCACTTCTGTTGCAAGTTTCTTTTTGTACAGGACTTTGGACCCTGGTTACACAACAACCATGCAGAAGCTAAGAACTTCCTGATGCCTGGAGCACTGTTCAGATTTATCACACACACATGCACGCAACATCACTCAACTTCAAAGTTGCTTATGATTTTCTTTGCTGATAGAGTACAGTATGCTGATTTATGTTTGAGTATCTTCAAGACTTAACTGCTATAATTTTCTTCATGCTGCTGTTCTTGCAACAACAATTATGAAACCTTCACATATCAAGATCCTTCTTGTATATCATGCACATGTTTCTAAACCTATCCCAAATTGATTAGATCATGGCTTCAGAGCCTTCTGCATTGCTCAACTTACACCATAATACATAATGCCATTTTCCAATCTTCAGATATTTCAGGTATCTGCAAAGTCAAAGTTTAACATCTTTGGAGGATCCCCTGAAGCCACAGCCATTTAATTTATGCTGTACACAGTAGATATATCACCTATGCAGGAGGATCAGGGGCAAGTTTTACGGGTCCATTTGGAGGGTTAGAGGTCAAGCTCATTGAATTGTCTCTGAAATAATACAAGAAGCCAGGGCAGATACCTGAAGCACTGTTATCTCATCAGGGGCATATTCTATAGTCACCAAAAAATTAAACTACACTGACATCTCATATGATACAACCCTTCTGGATAAACCACTTCAGACTACAGGTGGATCATGGCATAGTTTCCTCCCTGCTAAACCTTCCCCTTTAATGACTTGGCTGAAACCCAATACATACGTTCCTGGGAGTAAGTCCCATAGAACATAGTAGGATTTATTTCTAAGTAAATACATAGATTGCACTGTTGATTTGACCAATTCCCCCATTTTTCAATTTTATGCGTAATTGATGCTCTTGCATTCTTTCAATGACTGGGAGGTTGGATGAGAGAACAAGCAATAATGTGCAAATATTGCTCTTATTTTTGCTTCAGCTGCAGACTATAATGAGAAATCACCAAAAAGCTTATGTTTGTTTTTTGTCATAATGGGATGAAACTTGCATGTATAGTATACCCTTCTGAAGCCACAATACCCCTACATTTGAGAGAAACAGCTCTAGTGATTTTCAAGCTGACTCTCTTTAAAGTTTTAAGATCATCCACCCACCTTTTGACACAAAACACAACTTTTTTTGTTTATTGTAAAAAATAAATAAATAATAGATAAAAGTTGCAGGTTAGTCTCTTTCGTTAGTCTCTTTTGAAAGCATAATGCCAACCAATCCAGGCAGATAGGTGTAAGTAGCTTTTTAAAGGTAATCCTTCAAGTTTGAGCTTTCTCGTGCTCTTAAATTTTTTAAAAAAATTTCTTAACAATGCATGTATGGTAGGGTCCTTGTGAGGCCATTGTACCACCTGGATTTCAGGCAGATAAATACTGCTTTGAGATGCAACCCACAGGGGCTTATCTCAAAAATGATTCCCATCTATAAAGGGGTTAAGCAGGGATGTATTTTGGCACCCACTCTATTTAATTTTTATATCAATTTGATGGCCTCTTGTTTGGATAACCCAGATTTCCACCCTCCTAAAATGGCAGGTACTGATATTCCAATTCTTTTTCCATGCAGATGATGTGCCAATCATCTTGCACATGCCAATTGGGTGTGAAAGAGCAATGAGAGCCATAATCAGGGGTAGATTAAGCTTTTTGCCACCCATAGGCAGCCAAGGATTTGCCCCCCCCTTCTCTGGGGGCAGGGTGGCCACATTAGCTGCAGTGAGAGGGGGTGAGAGGAATGTCCTCCCTTTTACCTTTTAAATAAATGTTGCTGCACAGCAGGCTGGAGGCAGTGAGAGCAGAAAGAGCTTCTTCCAGCTCCCCTCCTGCCTGTCAAATGACTGCACGGGCCAGTCTACAGCTCATTTTGGGCCTCTCTGCACAGGCATGCATGCAGAGAGAGGCCCAAAACGGGTTACAGACCAGCCAATGAAGTCATTTGAGAGGCAGGAAGGAGCTCTCATCGCCCCCAACCCATCACGTAACGGCATTTCTTACAAGGTAAAGGGGGAAACTTTCCCTTTTCCTACTGCTGCTGCGCTGCCACCCCCCTCAAATTTTGCTGCCTTAGGCAAGTGCCTTCTTTGCCTGTCAATTAATCTGCCCCTGGCCATAATCCAGTACTGCAGTGAGAACAGGCTGATTATTCATTTCTATAAAACAAAAATTATGAGATTTGCAAAATGTGGGAAACTGCAAAAATGGATTGTTGATGGAAACAGAATTGAGCAGGTATCTAATTTTAATTAACTTGGAGTAGTTTTCCACCCCATGAGGATCTGGAAGTTCAACACTGAAAATGTCGTGCAAACAGCATCGAGGTCATCAATGGCTATCAAGAGGTTTTCCAATACTAAAGAGGAGGATAACTAGTTCCAGCAGCCTAGAAGATTTTTGAGGTCAAAACTCTAGCCCAAATCCTATATGGGGCACAAGTGGGTGTTTACCTCAACCGAGTTTCCATGGAGTTAATCCAAACAAAATTCATGCAATCTATTCTAGCTGCTTCCAGATGCGTGCCCAATGCCGTGCTTAGATAGGAGACTGGGATGCCCAAAATGGAGGTGAGGGCCTGGAAGTGTATGATCAACTATTGGCTTAATGTGCAGTTCTTCCCAATTGGATTAACTCCCTTGGTCCTTTCAGATGACCATTTGTCCAGGTGGAAATTGGAAATTACAAAGAAGTTACTGTCACTGAGTCTTTCAGTAAAACTCCTTATTTCAGATATTTTCTCAATGGGTAGATGATATAGAATATCAAAATGATGCTAACAGATTGCCCCAGTACATGAGGGACTAGGCAGTAAATTTTGTATGGGAACCCACAAGTTATTTAACAACACTTTCCTTCCTTAGATCGCGAAAGGAATTCTTCAGGGAAAACATAATATTCTCACCTCCGCAGGATAGATACTCAAAAGGGCCATTGGCTGATAGAACCTGCCAATGTGGAGCAGAGGAGATAGAAATGATCCAACATGTGTTGTTATACTGCCCCTTTTACAAGGACTCCCACATAAGATACATTTCCCCTCTATTTGCAGAGGTACCCAGACAGATTGGAGGGGTTCTATACCAAGCTATTGCTCTCTGAAACAAATCAAACCATAACCTGCACAGTAGCTAAATTTCGTGTAGCTGCAGTGAAAATATGACAACAATTGGACAGTCATGATCCAGTCGGTTGTAATATTTTAATGTATTTATTGTTTGTTTTAATCTCTGTATTTGATCTTTCATCAAAATAAACATTGACTTGACTTGATTCAGGCAGATAGGTGCAAGGGTTTCTGTGCACATATGCTATAATGTTTTCCATGAAGACTGAAACTTGGAAGAGTTGAGTTGTGAGCCCCTTAACACTTTGGGATGTTAGTGTGAGTGTGTTGGTGACTGAACCTTGGAGGAGTGCAAAATAAAATAGAAATAAATAATATTTGTGCTTTTTAACATATTCTCCCACCCACCTCCCAGCCACCAACACACCAAAGTGGAAGAGGCTCCTAACCCAACTCCTCCAAGGATCAGCCACCAACACACACACACACACACACACACACACACACACACACTTGCATGATGCATTGTGGGATTTCTGGGGGCTGGGATGAGGCATTCCAACCCCAGCATCTCCACACTGCCCATGGCAGCTGCGGACTCTCTGGGTACACAATTTGCATGCCCAGCAACTCCACATGGAGTGTCTACAGGAAAGGCAAGCTTTTGCTGCCTTCCCCACCACCCACCCTCAAGCCCTCTCTTGATATAGATGTCTATTTATGTCAGTTTTTTGAATGGATTAATACCATGGAATAGAATGGTTGAAGTATATATGCCTTAAGTTGATGGTCCCATCCTCTTGGTTGATGTGCTTGAGTTCCACATGTTTGAAGCAGCCTTCACAGAAATGCCTGAATGATGCAGGCTCTTGCAGAAACTAAGGACAGGGATCATACATAGGAAACTACATGCCAAGCTCTCTGTGCAGATGTGGCCTCAAATGGTTAGAGGATGGTCAGGCATGCCAAAGGACAGACCTAGCAGGCACGATCCCAATCCCACCACTACCACATACAGACTGTACTTGGGTTTCTCTACCTATGCCTATTTTGACATTTGGTTTAAATATCAGGCAAGAATTTCTGATGCTCCCTAACACTTCAGCTTTGCATTATTTTTTAAAAAAATGTTTTAAAATGTAGCCCATCCAATTTCACATTCTTAGTAGAGCTGTCACTGAATATTGCTTGAAGTGAAACTTCTAGGCAAATCTGAAGGTTCATGTTTGGTCTAAACATTTGAGAAATGTTGGGGGAAGGGGGGGAGTTTGAAAAGTCTAACAAAATTTCTCCGAGGAGAAAGGAATAAGAAACTTATACATTTTTAGTCCTCTTCGTCTAAAATATGGTTTGGTGTTTTCTTGGACAAAACATCTATAATTTTGAAAGAAACAAAAAGCTTAAGACTGACAAACACATCCCTAATGCTGAACATTATATATCATCATCTGTTCAGGTCCTAATGAGTATTGGAGATGAGATTACCTAGTTCTTTGCATTTGTGTTCAGTCTTGTCCAGTTAAATAACCAGTCATTCTTTTCCCCCTTACAAGCCACACTCACAATGTGCTTGTGTTTGGACCATTACAGTATTCCCCTAGTGGGGCCACCAGAATATGTTGTGAAAAGGAAACCAGTTGTGAAAGCACAAATCGATTCCCCACCTGGTACAGCAACTCAGTGTTTTGGTTTATAAAGTGAGATTGTATCCAGGAGGAAAAATGTAGGCCATGCATTTGCACACTTCAGACTGGTTTACTGGCTGAGGATGTCCTATTGGACAAAGAACTATGGGGTGTTAGATAAATGCTACTAGGGGCTTTTCCTTGCCCCTCAAGCAACGACAATATGCTGCCTGCAGGATTTCATTCTCATGTGAGTTCAGCAGAAAAGAGATGCATTGATCTAAAGCAGGAACATCTGCTGAGGATTGTTATGATTTGTTTGGTAGCTGTCTGAAGTAGATCCTGATAAAATTATTCCTCCTAGCAATGAGGCATTAGCCAAGGAGTCAGCTGGGTATATCACTGAGCTCCCAGATTCTGGCAAAGGAAACAGCACATAAATTGGAAAACACCTTTTCATCTATCTGAATTCACATCCCCTTGCCTCATATTTGTAAAGTGTCAGCTTGCTCCAAAATAATGCTTCATTTAATATTGCACATTAGCTATGAGTCAGCTCTACAAACAGCCTCTGTTGCTTTGGACACATGTGGTATGTGCTGTCTATTGTTTTACCAGCAGATATGCAAAATCCATTAAGCAAATTATCTTTCTACTTACAAACAGCCTCTATACTGGCCCATGGTTTTCCAACACTGGGATGACAAAGTAAAACAAAATAAGGAACAGCTTTCATAGGAAAAGCCCAGACTACTTCACACTTTTAAGCCTGAGCTTCCCCATGGTAAAATAAAGATAATCATCCATTCAGTTATAGGAAAATACCCACAGGGGCATTTTAAGTTGTCTAACATTTATATATTTCATTTGGTACAGAGAAGGAAGAATAAGAGATCTTGTTGTTCGAGAAATACTCAGCACATTTTTCCAATACTGGATCCAGCAGGTTTTTATAAAAAAATATGAATGATTCAATTGAAATGATAGTGCTTTCACTTAAAAGAATTGTTTACTTACTAGATATTGTAAAAGTTAGGTTTAAATACATGATTTGATGTGAAAATATTAATTGATTATAACAGGGGTTCTCAATCTTGGATCCCCAGACATCCTTGGACTATAATTCACATTATCCCCAGCCACAATGGGCTTTGGCTGGATAATAATGTTATGATATATATTATGAATATTTGAATTTTTCAAAATGAAAAAAACAAAACAAATATGAGCTTTCAAAAAAAAAAAGAAATCTAGCAGAGCTCTATTATTTAACTTTTCAATTATTTAGTCCTACAACTACTGTCACTGTGGTTATGGAATGTCCACAAACATTCTGACTTTCAAGGGAAAGGATTAATCAGAATCCTGAAAATACAATATCCATGTGGCAAGCAAAGTGCCAATTTGGCAAGAGGGAATTTTCATGCAGGGCTTTGTACTATTGGCCAATAAACGTGTTCTGTTGATGGGCCAGGAGGTGGTCAGGGCTAAATTTCATTTTAAATAGCCAATTGCATCTTTGACTGGAATTTCCAGTTGTTCTTAAAGTGAAATAGAAATGTTTTGTTTCCAGATATGTGGCATTTCTGATCACTGCTGGTATTTCTAAAACATTGTCATTGTCATCATAATTTAGAATATTTATACACTGCTTTTCAACCAAAAAAAAAGTTCTCTAAGCACAAGGAATGAGAAGATGATTCCCTGTACTAAAAGGGCTCACAATCTGAAAAGAAACACAGGCCACATTTGCACATAACATGAAACTGCAGATGTTGGAATTTGTGAATGTCCAAATGTGTGCAAACATGTGCAACTGTGGTTTCATGACAAAAGTGACCTGCAGTTTCCCCCGTGAAACTCCAGATTGAACCTTCAGTTTGTAGTAGGTTTCACAACTCCAACCTGAGGTTTTGCAGTGGCAGTGTTACTGCAGGTTTTGCAGTGGCAGATGCCTCTGTAACTATGGTTTCATGCAGTTTCTGGAACTGTAATCAGAGAGAGGGTGGCCCAGACCCGCCTAGGATTGTGCCTGCTCCATGCCTGTGGTGCTTCTCACTGGCCACGTCTCTGAGCACTTATCCCACCCCCACCGTCTCCGATCTAAGAAAGCAGTTGTCTGGCAAAAGGACCGTCACCATGTCCCATCTCAAGCTTCCAAGACTGTCAAATGGGAAAGTCACTTGGGGGCATGCCCTCTCCCATTCTGCCCTTTGTTCCCTCCTCCTGGCATTCAGGAGAGAAAGAGGATGGGATGGCAAGATGGGCACTATATGCTTTGCTCTCTGAAAATGAAGTGATCAAGATGTATGTTCACAAGCACATGCAGTCACAGTGGCATCATAAACAGGTCAACCCCATTAGATTGCTGGGATGGCTACATATGGCAGAGCAGTGAAACTGGGATTGGGTTTAAGGGGCAGCCCCAACCACGGATTCTTGAATGGCTCGGGTCTATTTTTTGCACAGTGACGTTGGGGAAGGGGGCCTCAGCCTCTTTCCCTTGGGGGAACACATGCATTCCTTAGGCTTCCTCATGAGAATGACTGGGCAGCAGAACCAGCATTGCCTCCAGTGAAAGGAGAAATTCCTTACATGTGATGAGGATGGATGTTGCTCCTGAGTGGACTGCTCACTCATGAGAGGGTAAGACCATGGGGATACCCCTTCACAACTCACCTGTGAGAAGAACCATTTGTTGGGTGTTGCGCAGAATCACTAATAATGTATAATGACATCCTTTCTCCCACAGATCGCTCTCTCACGAGAGTGTCAGGCTATGGAAACACACATGCAGACTGGGCAGCAGATGCCAACCAACCTGGTTGCTCAATACAAGAAGGCGTGTACTCTGGCAATACCTCCCTGTCTTGGCAAGTGCCTCGAAGAAGCAGTCAAAGCAGGCCCTCTGCCAGCCCATCCACCCATTTGAACATGTCCATCTTTATTTTTGCCCGGAATGGTGACCCCACTCTACTAGGGTTGCAGACAACTGGGTCACCCCTCTCCCATGATTCCTTGTGACAGCAGATCTGCATAGGCCGCAGTGCTGGTTCAAATACAGGAAATGTGAATGAGAGTGAGATCTGTCCCTAGTCCTGGTGTTTCACCAGTTTGCCCACCCTGCTACATCCAGAGACATGGAGCATCAAAAACTCCTTTGGGTCCATCAAAGGCTTCCCTGGAGAGGAAGGGGTTGCTACACAAAAGATCTATCATTAACTTGGGAGAACCAGGGCCCCACACAAGCAGCCCCCACTTTTTGATAGCTCAGCTCATAAGTGTGCAGTCTGACAGAAGACTGAAGGTTGGCAAGCCTAAGGTCCTCCCCAGTAGACTGGCACTCTCATGAGAGTGCTAGTCCCCTGGCAGCCAGACACCACGGGGGCAGGAGTGTGGTTTGGTCTCCATGGACTGCTTTGCCAGGGTGAGCTATTGCAAGAGCATCCTTGGTCACAGTGGGCAAGACCCCAGGATCCTTTGCCCTCCTTTATATACATATCCCATCCTAGGAAGTCATCATGTTCCCTTACCTTTCCTGAGTAAGAGAAAAATAATGCCCCTCAGCATCCCCCCGCACCAGAAATTGTGCTTGTGTGAGACTGCTTTGTTGTGGGGTTCTTATGAGGGTATTGTGGGACTCTTATGAGTAATCGCTGTCAGATGAAGAGCTTGCTTGGCATTTATAGGGATTTAAATGCCAATTCTCTCCTGAGGATGGGTGGACCATTCCAAAAAGGTACGATCATGCTTAGTACGCCTCCTTTAAGATTGTGGCCAATGGCTACCACCCTCGAGATGTCCTGACGCCTTGCCCACACTGGCGATACAAGCACTACAGAGCTTGCTGGGATGCAACCTCAACAGATCAGGAAGAGGGAGGGCCTCCCCTGCCTTGAAAATAGGGGTTGCCGGACTGCAGTTGGATGAACATCTGCAATGCAATTCATGGTTAGAAAAATTAACCATGGGTTCGTCAACCTCCGGTTTCACATTACGTGTGAATGCAAAAGATACCAGCAACAGCAGGTAGAAGGGATGCTATGTAAAGCTGAATGAGAAAAGTTGCTCTCCCCCGAAAAATATCAGAAAGCCACCACTTTCTGTCTCTTTCCCCATATAGCAGAGATAATCGTGAAAATGCTTCACAGTGAAAATGCTTACTACCTTATATAACCTCAGCAGTGTGTCTAATATTTAGCTCAAAGAGAATTTCCATTTTTAAACGTGATTTTTTTCCTTGCCCAAATACATGCTTCCAAATTAATGTCTTCACTTTAGATTGATGTCGTCTTGGGTCCATTCAAGTATTGGATTACCACCCGTTGTAAGTTAATTAGTAATTTCCAAAAGGAAAACCAAGAATATGCGTCCAGAAACAAATGTTACAATGGAGAGAAAGTTCAGGCAAATATTTTGGAATTCTCTCTAGAGGCTGCATATGTATGAGGCAGCTGCTTGGATATTGCTGTGTGTATTTCTACAGATAGAATAATTAATTTAAGGTAGTGATGTTGGTTTCCCCCAAATAAAGAAAGGCCAACTAGATAAACTATCCCCTGCTAACTTGGCAAAGAGGCAACTTTTAACGTGGTGTTTCTCTTTATTTATCAGGGAGGAAGTAACTGGCCCTCTCCACCCCCAGCACAGCACCTCCAGTGACTGTTGCAGGTGTTTATCTTATGTTTCTTTTTAGATTGTGAGCCCTTTGGGGACAGGGATCCATCTTATTTATTTATTTTTCTGTGTAAACCGCCCTGAGCCATTTTTGGAAGGGCGGTATAGAAATTTAAAAAAAGGAAGGACGGAAGGAAGGAAGGAAGGAAGGAAGGAAGGAAGGAAGGAAGGAAGACTGTTGGTGTCTCCATATAAGTCTGGTCAGCAACTGATTTTGCTGGAAGATCTCAAAGAATAAGACTGTAAGTGCCACTCCTACACACTCATTTGCATGGGTGGAGCTACAATAGGATGAATCGGTATGAAGAACAGGTGTACCCCTGCCTCCTTCGTCTCCCCTCTTCCCTTTCCCTAGTGGTCAGCTCACCAGCCACTCCTGCTGCTGCCTGCTGCTGTGCCCTCCTCTGTTGTGGCACACCATGCTGTCCATTCCCAGCAGCACATCATGATCCTGCGGCCCACTGCTGCTTCCCAGCTGCTCAGGGTTCTGTCCTGAGGTGGCTGGGAGTGAGGGCATGCACCCTGGCTGGAGTGCAGATGGTATCAGCATGCCTCCACCATCACTGGGGCCTGGGAGGTCACCCCCACCACACCTCCACCATTGTTGCCACTGGAGTAGAAAGCCTGTCCCTGCTGCCACAGGAGGGCTGCCCTAAGAACACAGGCCACCCATGCCCTCCCTATGCCACTGCTCATTTGCCTCTTGACTGGTAACTGGGAGGCAGATGATAACCCCTGGATGAATAGGTTTGGCCCAAGGAATTCTAGTTGCTAATTCCTGCTTTGTAATGGAGTTTTCCTTATTCTTGAAGCTGGAAAAGTAAGGATGATAAATATGCATTCTGTAGGTGCAGATGCACATACATATCCTTTTGAAATAATGGAGTGCAGATGGACAGCATACAATCTAAGCTATGGTTCCTGATCTAGTAAGCAATAGGCTCACAGAAGTCTTTTGTGCACCACTTTCCTTAGCTGGATGGGGTCATCTTTCTTGCCCTGGTGTGCTGGAGGTTTCATGGCTCACCCACACAGTGCAGCAATACAAGAAGCATCATTCCAGTTGCTTCAGAAACATGACATTGCATTCCGTTTTTCCTGCTGTCCATTCAGAATCATGGCAATGCATGAGCTTCATTGATCCTGAAGTCATAATGGCCAGACCATTATCTGATTAGCTATATGATGTCATGAAGTCATCATGTGAGCCCTGATTGGTTGGGATCGTGCAGCCATCTGGAAGGTTTCTTTTAATGCCACAGATGCCGCTGTTGAGAAGGTCAGCAGATGGAGATGATCAAACACCAAAAAATGATTTGCAGAGGGTGAACATTATGTGACCCTGAAAATTTTATTTGCACCAAAAATGTTAAAAACACCCCTCACTCAAGTGCAGTGCAGTCCTAAGCAGACAATGATAGTATCACAATAATAATACTGATCCACAAATCCCTTAATGTGAATGCATTTAAGTAAGGAACCAACCTGCTTCCTTTGATCCTGTAGCACCTCAGAAGGGGTAGAACTCATGGTAAGCCCTAGAAAGGCAATTAGAAAAGGGGATGCTTGAGCAGGTAAAGAAATTGGTCTGAGAATTTTTAGCTCACAGGGTCAATTGATGGCCGCCAATGTTGTCCATTGAATAATGTGCATATGTGGGTTTTATAGCTTTTCCCCTTCATGTGGCTGGAGATCCTGATAAGCATGGATTTACAGACTGGAAAACTAAATAAATAAGCAGAATGCTCTTTCAAGGCTTCCTTTGTTAGTACTTAGCTGGCCTTTAATCTTCTTCCATGTGGCATCAATCAATTCAGCCTGGAAACATCTTAGTTATCTGAAAGACAATCTCAATGCAAAATTATTTTGTTTAAAGCGGATAGAGAGCAACAAAACACAGTCAAGTTCCAAGCTGAAATACTTGTCCGAATCGCAAAAAAGCTCCGAGCTCAAGAAAATGTTGACACCAACAACAAAAAAATGTGGGGGGAGCACTCCTTTTTAGAAACTAAGTGATCTCCAACAAATGAATATCCAAAAAACGGAAATAGATCATGCTCAACTGGTGCTGCCATTCAGGCCAATGATCTTCAGCCTTTTCAGACTGTGGAGTCACCTTTAAATGGAGTTGCTAGCAACATTTCACCTAAAGCAAAAGGTGAAGTAAATTTGGAGTTTTTCCTTGTCAGGTGAAAAACTTCTCAGGCCAGTTTTGCATATTCCTAGGATGGCACTATATTTCATCCAAAGTGGCATTCAAAGTGAATATGGGGGCACAACATTCTCTTGAGTCCCCAAGTGCCCTCCCACCTATCTACCCAGACCTCTTTCCCTCCTCCATCACATGCCACTTCCTGTGCTGAAATGGCAGCAGCGTTCCAGTTCCAGCAGTGGCAAACCACAGCAAACACAAAGGGAGAGAAGGGAAGAAGAGATGCCCCTTCCCTCCTTCCCTTCTCGGATGCTTGGCATGCTGCTATGCAAAGCAGCAAAAGTGGTGGCCAGAGGTGCTTTCTATCAGCTTCAGCTGATATGCCAGCTGTGTCCATTTCTTGAGATGAATGACCTCAGAACAGTGGTTTGTATGCTGGTCACCTCCAGACTTGACTACCGCAATGTGCTCTATGTGGGGTTGCCTAGTGGTGTGTCCGAACCGGTCCGGCAGCCATTCCAAAGAATGGCCGAACTGCCGGACCGGTCCGGCCCTGCCTGGTTCGGGTCCGGGTGGGGGGTATGTCTTTAAGGGCGGGGAGGGCTTGCTTAGCCCTCCCGCCTCCTTGCCCCCGCCAGCGCCCGTATTGTACTGTATAGGGGCGTTGGAAACCAGCCCCCCCCCCGCCGCCGCCGCCGCCGCGGCGAAATAACCTCTAAAACCATCCAGCCCTCCCTCCCTCCCAGCTAGCTGCCCGCCCACCCACCCACCCAGTCGCTCACCCGGTCGCGGGATAAAAAGCGAGAGGAGCTCCGGCACAGAGCTCCTCTCGCTTGGAAGGCCTCCAGCAGAATGGTGGCTTGCGCGCGCGCGCATGCGCGCGCCACAAACCACGCCGTTCTCCGGAGGCCCGGTCTACCCGGCGGGAAAGGGCCGGGTAGACCGGGCCTCCGATCGCTGGGTAGACCGGGCCTCCGATCGCCGGAGGCCCGGTCTACCCAGCGATCGGAGGCCCGGTCTACCCGGCCCTTTCCCGCCGGGTAGACCGGGCCTCCGATCGCTGAGTAGACCGGGCCTCCGATCGCCGGAGGCCCGGTCTACTCAGCGATCGGAGGCCCGGTCTACCCGGCCCTTTCCCGCCGGGTAGACCGGGCCTCCGGAGAACGGCGTGGTTTGCGGCGCGCGCATGCGCCGCGCGCAAGCCACCATTCTGCTGGAGGCCTTCCAAGCGAGAGGAGCTCTGTGCCGGAGCTCCTCTCGCTTTTTATCCAGCGACCGGGTGAGCGACTGGGTGGGTGGGTGGGTGGGTGGGCGGGCAGCTAGCTGGGAGGGAGGGAGGGCTGGATGGTTTTAGAGGTTATTTCGCCGCGGCGGCGGGGGGCGGCGGCGGCGGGGGGGCTGGTTTCCAGCGCCCCTATACAGTACAATACGGGCGCTGGCGGGGGCAAGGAGGCGGGAGGGCTAAGCAAGCCCTCCCCGCCCTAAAAACAAGGCCCCCCTTCGGTGCCGGTCCGGACTTCTCCGGACCGTGCACATCCCTAGGGTTGCCTATGCATATAGTCTGGAAACTGCAATTGGTACAGAATGTGGCAGCCAAGTTGGTCCCTGGGTTATCTCAGAGAGACCATAATACTATACTAAAAGAGCTACACTGGCTCCCAATAAATTGCCGGGCAAAATACAAGGTGCTGGTTATAACCTATAAAGCCCTAAACAGGTTAGTCACTGGGTATTTAAGAGAATGAGCCGGGTATCATGATCGGTGAGACCCGGTTTCTTTGAGTGAGCAGGGAGAGCAGGCTAAGCCAGCTCTCCCTGCTCACGATCGGGGCAGTAGCCCTGGGTGGCTGGATCACCCGCCCAAACGATTGCCAGCTCTGTAAAGGAGTCGGCAGGGGTTGGGGGGAGTGGGGGCCCCCACAAGCTCCAGCATGCCCTGCGCAAGCGTGCAGGGCATGCTGGTGAGACCCCTGGAGCCGGGAGGCAGCTTTTTGTCTCCCCTCCAGGGGTCTCCTCGTGAGTAGGTGCGGCGTGGAGCTGCGCCGTGGCTACTCACGATCCAATAGCCCAGGTTTGTGGAGCACTCACTCCACTAACCTGGGCTAAGGGGCAGGCTACTTGAGCGGGTTAGCCGCTCAATAACCCAATTTTTGTTGATCGTGGGAATAGCCCCAATGTCTTCTTTGCTATGAGAGCTCCACTGCCTATTGAGATTATCCAGAGATGTCTGTCTGCAGTTGCCACCAACTCCTCTAGTGGCTATGCAGGGATGGACCTTCTCTGTTGCTGCCCCAAGACTCTGGAATGCATTCCTGACTGAAACAAGAGCCTCCTCATGTCTGACCACTTTTTTAAAGTCTCTAAAGACTTATTTTTTCACTCAAGCCTTTTAACTGGACTGTGGTTTTGTATTGTTTTAAGGTTTTCATTTTTAATCATGTCGATGTTGTTGTAAACTGCCCAGAGATGGAAATTTGGGGTGGTCTACAAATTTGAAAAATAAATACAATAAAATAAAATAAGTATTTCCCCACAGCAATTGCAATGGCAAGCAGAGAGAGAGAGAGAAAAGGAAGGTGGCAAGAGGGGAATTCTTCTCTGGTGTTGATTAACGGGGTGTTGTAATGCTCACCTCTTTTTTGAGATGAGCATCATGAATGTACTCCTGAGACTCATAGGAACATTGGAAGCTGCCATATACTGAATCAGACCATAGGTCCATCTAGCTCAGTATTGTCTACACAAACAGTGGCTTCTCCAAGGTTGCAGGCAGGAATCTCTCTCAGCCCTATCTTGGAGAAGCCAGGGAGGGAACTTGAAACCTTCTGCTCTTCCCAGAGCGGCTCCATCCCCTGAGGGGAATATCTTGCAGTGCTCACACATCAAGTCTCCCAAGGCAGACCCTGCATAGCTAATGGGACAAGTTGTGCTTGCTACCACAAGACTAGCTCTTCTCTCATCTTTCCAAGTCCATAAGTACAAATCTCAACATCAGTACTTAACTGTAAAACATTTTTTTTCCCTTTGGGTATTATGCAAGAAATAAAACTGAGGATTGGAATTGACAAACCTCTATTGTTTCGCTCAGGGTAATGCTATCTCTGCATACTTCAAAAGCTGCAGAAAAATCAGGGTGTATTTTAAATAGAGTTTTGCTAGCACACAAGCTAAATAGTGCTCCATTAACAAGCACTTTATTCTATACGGCTTGGGAAAAAATGTTTTCATATATCTCAGTATGAAGAAGAGGGATGGGCAGCAAGAAGGCCAAAATTAGTGTGTTTGAAATAAGTCCCAGATGTAATATCTTTATTTGTAAACCATTTTTGATCAGCAAACAAACAAGGAAAGGAAGGAATCAGTGTGTGGTAATCTGAAAGAGATAAGGAAAATGTTCCATAACAGCCTCAGTTGAAGGAGCTGGATTTATTTCTTGCCCATTTGAGCTACATACTGCTCAGGGTAGGGGGGACACCCCCCCTCCCTGTTTCAGTATCTTCGTCTCAGGAAACTATGAAGCCTTTCCGTATGGACATGTGTGGACAATAAATCCAGCTGCCAGGTGGAAGCTTTCTAGGAACTGGTTTGAACAGTCATTTGAGCCAACCCGCCTGCTGTGCTGCTAGGGATGTGCACATCCTGCTCCCCCTCCCAGCACACCTTCCTCCTTCTCCTCCTGATTGCATAGCAGGGAGCTAGTCTGAACTGCCACTTCACATTAGATTGTGTGTAAGAGAGCAGTGTGGAGGAGGAGGAGGAGGCACCCTCACACAAGACTGGGAGAAGGTAGAAGGCATGCTGGGAGAGGCAGTGGGATATGCTCATACATGCCCCCAATACTGTGACTGGAAAGCTCGCTCAGACATACCAATGGCCCTAGGAAACTGGATTGTTTTCTGGAAAAATGTATTTTATCCCACAAATCTAAACATCATCAGTTATTTTGACTTCCTTCAGGTTACAATCTATATTCTGCTGTCCTCATATGTTAGTTTGCAAGAGAGATTTTAGCTTTGTTTTGGGTTTTGTTTTTGTTATTATTCATGATACCTGGTGCTGGTCTGAAGGCACATGATACAGCAGCAAGCTTGCTGAAGGTAAGTAGGTCTGGGTCTGGTCCATGCTGGAATGAGAGAAAATTTGGAGCCCACCACACACCAACTTGAGTTCTGTCGTGGAAGAAAGGTGGGATATAAGTGTAATACATACATTCTACATGCTACATTCTACATCAAGTTAGGTTTGCAGCAGGGGCGTATCTAGGGTGAGGCAGGCAGGGCACGTGCCCCAGGCACCACTTGAAGGGGGTGCCATTCTTAAAAATTAAAAAAAAAATTAAAATGGCTGCCATAAACAAAATGGCCACAATGCATGCTCAAATGGTCCCTGTGAGGCCCTAGAAGCCAGCGGGGGGAGGGGGAACCTTTGCAGACCCCCCACACATGGCCTTTAGGAAGCCCCCCCAAAGGGGCTACAAGTAATTTATATATATATATATAAATATATAAGTCATTGTAGACATATTTAGTTTGGGACTATGTACAGAGAATCAGGGCTTGTGAATACTGAGCTGAAGCTTATGAGCTAGGATTGTATTCATTTGCTCTTACTTTGCTTCTTGTGATAAGTGAGTTAAATGTGATGTCTTAATAATATGCCTATTAATGGTGAGTTTTTCTTTGAATCAGTGTGAAATCCTTAGTATTAAGGCCCACTGGGAGTTTCTTGCTCTCTTTCTCTCATTTTAACTGTCTTTCTGAAATACTAGAATATATTCCAAGCAGTGACACAGTTTACTCTGCATATCCTTTAATTATTTTCAGAGTATCTGGGAAAAGTCAAATTCTCCATTTATTTTTAAAACTTATGTAATAGTGATGCTACAATGCATAGTAGAGAATTAGACAGGCACTTCTGTTTAGTTTTCCAAGTACACCTCCACATAGTATTTGGGTATTTCATGAGCCCCAGCATACTGAAATGTGTAGTTTTCCAGCATTTTTTGGTCTGGCTACGTCCACTGCTAAATAGTTTTTGAAATATGAAAAGATTAACGAGCTTGACTTGTATTTTTCAGCTGATATTATGGTAAAATTATCTGAAAGATGGGTGTCAGATGTTTGGACAGGGGTGGCAATTTCAGTGCTTGACCTAGGCGCTATATTCCCTATATATGCCTCTGGTTTGCAGGACACCATGGGAGAAAGATTAATATTGTTCAAGGTTACAGTACATTAGATAGCTGCATTTATTCACAACTCTATAGGGCTGCTCCTCATGCTGCACGTGGTAAGGAACTTTCCCAATGCCAAGTTGCCTGCAAGTGGTTCCTTTCCAATTCTAAAATTCTAGGCATTATGATCCATTCCACTCACCAATCTGGCCCTGCATATTGGCCCTCCATTCAAAGAACGTATCATAGGAAGAAGAGAAAATATTTTGAAAAAGGCTCAAAGCATGTTCTTCAGGTGTGCTGCCACTCATCCTCACAATTGAACTGACAGACAAGCATACCTGCAAATGCAATGCTAGTTTAAGCTGTCAGCTTTGCCCCTCCCTGCTAACTTTCTCCATTTCTGCTCGCTTTTCCTTCTGGGTAAAATGAACAAAATGCTTGAAACTGGAAGCTTCCCATTGGAGGCATCTGCCTGCAAGCAGCTTTGTTAATTTTTACCAGCTGAAGCACAAGCACTTGGCAGACGTAAGGCACCACTGCTCCCTGGGCAGAAGTTGAGTGGACAGGTCTGCCTCCTAGCTGGTCTCTGGCTTGCTTTCCTCCCCCCTCCCCACCCTCAGCACACTCTGTTCCCACACACACCCTGCCTTGCTGTACTCGGTTACTGCTGTGGCTGCTCAGGTGGACATCTCCATCCTGGTTTCTCCAACACCTTAACCTGAAACAGGAAGCAAGTGGTGCACATGACAGCTGGCTTGGCTGTGGTCAGGCCTGATTGGTCACAGAGGGAAGCTCCTTGTAGTGCCATCAAAAACCGCCTCTCAGGGAGACAGAGGTCATACACACAATCAAAAGCTGTGTTCTCTCTGGGTTTGTGAGCTCTGTGTGCTCCTAATTTTTGGCTGTGTGGAAGCAAGCTAGGAGGGAAACTTGGACTGATTGTGTGGAATTGATTGTGTCAGTTCCCTAATCCCTGCTAACTGGGCAAAGAGACACCTTTTTAACGTGGTGATTCTCTTTATTTAGCAGGGGGAGAGCAACTGGCCCTATCCAGTCCCATTGCAGCATCCCTCCAGTGACTGTTGCTGGTGTCTATCTTACGTTTCTTTTTAGATTGCGAGCCCTTTGGGGACAAGGGACCATCTTATTCATTTATCATTTCTCTATGTAAACCGCTTCAGAAACTTTTGTTGAAAAGTGGTATATCAATATTTTTGTTGTTGTTGCTGTTGTTTGGAAGCAAGGTAGGAAGAAAAGCTACCCAGGTTTTCCTCCTACCTTGCTTCCACACAATCACGTCTACCCAGGTTTTCCTTTAACCTTGCTTCAACACAACCAAAAATTGGGAGCATACACAGCTCCCAAACCCGGATAGAACACAGTTTTTCATTGTGCGAACAACCTCAGAGTGTGGTTGGCCCTGAAGATTGTAGGGCCTGCACTGCGGAGTGAAAGGAGGCAGCAGCAGTAGAGGAAGGATGAGCATTGGGTGGGCTCCAAGCTCTTCAACTCTTTTCCTTCTCCCACTGTATCCCCAGACTAGTGCAGACTAGTCATTCGCTGGTCATCCACATGGGCTGTTCATTTAGCCCAGCAAATGAGCAGCCCAAGCAGCCCGTTAAATCCAGGGCTCTGCACTGCTCAGCTGGGGCACACCGAAGTCAAACTCTGCCTAGGGCAGCAAAAGAACCCGTGGGCCAAACCAGAAAGCTGGACTTGGAGACAGCAGCAAAGGAGAAATTGAGTGGGTGTGTGAGTGGATGTAAACTCAAATGTTCCTCTACCCAGTTCAATAGCAAAAGTGTGCTCATGGCACACATCTATTTATTAAGAGGATTTATATCCTCCTCTTGAGGCAGCTGCCTTTCTGACAAGTTAATATTCAGTTTTATAATAATAAAATGCAATAATCAAATTAATATCGAATCAGCACCAACAGTGGAAACCTATAGCTGATAAAATGATGAATAAAAACCAAATATCTACTGTAAAAGGTTTGGGGAAATAACAAAGTTCTTTGCCTGGAACTGAAAGGCATCAGAGTGAGCTCCAAGAGGCTTCCCAATGAAGCCCATTTCAAATTGGGGCACCACAACCAAGAGGGCCCTGTCCTGGCTTGCCACCCACATCACCACACCATCTCCAAGGCAGATCTTAGTAAAAGGTGAAATTCATGTGGAAGCAGGTGGTATTTAAGGTATCCTGATCCCAAACTATTTAGGATTTTAAGTGTTCAAACTAACACCTTGAACTGGGCCTGGAAACAGACCTAGATCCAGTATTGCTGTTTTAAGACGGGCAAGACATATTCCACAAGCCTGGCCCCAGTTAACAGTCTGGCTGCATTATTTTCTACAAATTGAAGTTTCCAAAGCATCTTTAGGAACAGCCCCACCTACAATGCATTGCAGTCATCCAAACAGAATATTACTAGAGCATGGATAGCTGTGGCCAGGCTAGAGAGCTCTCTTTATATGTTATGTCTGTCTTCTCCTGTAGATATGGGCTAATTTCCAACTAGCTTACATATTTTTTTAATATAATGAAACTCAAAACTATTTGCTTGGCAACATTTTTGAAATTTTGTCAATGGAACTGATAATCCAGTACTTAAACCAGAATGAAGAAGCATCCCTCCACTGCTAAAAAATAAGGAATTATAGGATGCAATAAGATTTTTCTTCTCATGAAACTAACCTGTCATTGATGATTGCATCTGACATTATTGTCACCACTCTTCTTCAAGGAGAAGGAGAAGATGAAGAAGACAACAACGAAGACATGAGCAACTTTATTATGCTCTGCAGGGAAATTACATTAACCACCTACTTGTCTTCAGTGAAAAAAAAGCCACAATAAAGAGCTCTTTGGCAATATTTCCATTTTGAATACCACAAAAATGCTCTTCCTTGTGGTATTTGGGTTTTTGTAATGATGGCAGTAGCCAGGAGACTCAGACATTTGGATAGAAAACAGTTTTTCCATTCTGTCCGATAAGTCACCAGGGGCTTTTTCAAATGATAGAAGCATCTAACCAGCGCCGATCACATTTTAATTAACTGGAGCTATTTCTCGTTCTTTCATGGTGTGCTCCACCTATACAGAAATTCTATCCCGTGTGTTATTTTTCAGTCTGGCGCAGGAATGTGTTGCTGAAGTACAGCAAGCTGTCCAACTATACAGTGAGGTTGCTCACACGACCAGATGGGGTGGCAGGCCGGGTGGTCGGGGTGGCAGGCCGGGTGGGGAGGGGAAGCTGGTCAAACTTATCTTTCCCCCAGATCAGGGTTTCTCAACGTGTGGGTCCCCAGATGTAATTGGACTTCAACTCCCATAATTCCCAACCAAAGGCCACTGAGGCTGGGGATTATGGGAGTTGAAGTCCAATAACATCTGGGGACCCACACGTTGAGAAACCCTGCCCCAGATGATGGCTGCAAAGTTGCTGGGAATGCAGACCACGGTCCCAGATGAGCAGTGCTGTATGCCTGCTATGCGCAGCTCCAGAGGCCAGGAGGTATTCCGGCCTCCAGCGATCCCACAATACACCATGCAACACGTGCAATGCATTGGGGGATCCCCCCCCAGTAGATGGGCACTCTAGGCGCCCGTCTCTGTACATGGCCAGGATAGAAGCAGCCTGGCTTGCACACAAGCAGCAACCCTGGGTTAAGGGAATGCTCTTTCCCTTAACTTGGGCTAAAACCTGGGCTGAAAAGCTGGGGTAGGCGGTGCTGGCCTGCCGGGATCAGGCCTGATCCCAACAGTTCTCACACGCAGCCCAACCCAGGCTGGGCATCCCATGAACAGCCCCAATGTTATCCAAATATGAAATATATAGTATGCTGATAAACAAATTAGGCATAACAGTAATGAAACATAATTATAATAATGAAACAAACTTCAACAAATTCGAAGTCTGAGTCACTTGATTTGCTTACTTTCATTCCTTGTTTCCCACCATTCCCCCACCCTCTGCTCTTGCTTACCGTTGTCAGACTTAAGAGTGTAAGCTCCTTGGTGCAGAGATTTGCCTTTTTTGTTATGCTGCCCTGTAGAGTACCATGTGATGCTGAGTAGCTGGATAGGGTTTTTTATTTTATTTACTGGCAGCACTGCAACTTAAAATCTATGGGATTTCGGGTGCACACAATACACTTTCCCCATCCATATGATGAATACTCTTTATCTATCCCAGGAATGCCTAGCTATAGGCAAGGATAAGTTAATGTGTGAATCAGATAATTACAGCCATGGCCAGTAGCAACTCCTGGGATGTTGATGTCACTTTTTTCTAGCCATTCCTTTCTGATAGGAATTGCTGCCAATACCTGGTTCATACTTTGTATTTGGCCATGTAAATGTAAACACAAGGAAAGCAGGAATAGCTTACAGGACAAAAACTGTATTCAATGAATCAGCAAAATCTACACTATAATAGATGTTGTGTGTTAATTCTGAAATCTGTTCCAGGCACGTGCAAAAAGCCTACCTGGTGTCTTTGTTTGTGTGTGATTTAGAGCAGTGTTTCTCAACCACCAGTCTGCGGACCGGTGCCGGTCCATGAGGCATTGGGTACTGGTTCGTGAGGCATCACTAATTAAAAAATCACCTCCCCCCCAAAAATTGGGGGCCAGCAGGAGCTCTCCGGAACTAATTTCCAGGCAGCCCTCGCTGCTGGATAATGTTCATTTCACTTCCTCAAAATGAACATTATCCAGCAGCGAGGGCTGCCTGAAAATTAGCTCCGGAGAGCTGCCTGAAACCATTTTTTTGCCTGGGGGTGGGTTTGGGGGTGAGCGGGGGTGACCCCCTTACTAACTGCTGGTCCAGGGAACGACACATGAATAATGTACCAGTCCGTGACTCCCAAAACATTGAGAAACACTGGTTTAGAGCATGCTGCATGTGTGTTCCCTGCAGGCCTAGCACAGCCCAGGACTGTGTTCAGACCCATCCTGGGACAGTCACATTTATTCTGTCTATCTATCTATCTATCTATCTATCTATCTATCTATCTATCTATCTATCTATCCATCTATTTGGGCTATTTGAACCTTATTATTTATGCATATATTATACAATTATCAGAACAACAGATCTAAAGGTGGCAGCAGCAATTCAACAATCAACAGAAATAAGAAGCAGCACCAGCACAGCAGTATAACACTAACGATTTAAACCAATCCATAATTAGGTTTCACAAAAAGCTAATGAGCATTAAGGCAGCTATCACCTGGATCTAAAATACAGTAATGAATGTGCCAGAGAATATGGCTAGGGAAGCTGTTCCACAGTTGATGCCCTATCTTTGATGCCCCCACCTTCAAAATAGGAGCACCTTGAGCAGCACCTCGGGTGATGTTCTTGACCAACATGGGCATATTCATATGACAGAAACTGATTGTTCAGATACCTCTGTCTCAAGCTATTTAGGGCTGACCAGGAAACAGATCACAAGCCCATGGTGTTCTTTCAGCACTAGTGATGAAATATGTTCAGCACTGCGAGTCCTGGCTAATAAGCTGTTTGCTGCTGAAGCTTTTGAACTCTTTTCATAGGCAACCCCACATAACATAAGGTAGTGATCCACTCCGGACTTTACCAAGACATGGATAACTGTGGAAAGATTATATTTATTCAGGAGAGGTTGTAGATGACATATCAATCAAATTAAGTTGGTAAAAAGTAATCCAAGCCATGAGTACCACTTGAGCATCGTTGAGGAATGGTAGCTCCAGGAAGACCACAAACTCTGAACCTGATTGCTAAGGAGGAGTGCAGCTCCATCTATGGCTAAGCCTCATATCCATATCCAATCCAATTGTATCACCTACCAACAGCAACTCTGTCTTCTCTAGAATGATTTTCAGTTTATTAGTCCTCACCCAGTCTATTACTGACACCAGCACCTACTGAAAATATCCATGGGCACAGCTGGACTGGATGGCAATGAGAAATAGATGCCATCTCATTCCAATTCCCTGTACAGTTACAGGGATGATGCCAGATGCTTTCTGTAGATGTCAACAACAACAACAACAACAACAACTTACAGTATATACTGCTTTTCAGTTAAAGTTTCCAAAGCTGTTTACACAGAGAAATAATAAATAAATAAATATGGTTCTCTATCCCCAAAGGGCTCACAGTCTAAAGAGAAACATAAGATAGAAACCAGCATCAGTCACTGGCGGGGTACTGTGCTGGGGGTGGATAGGGCCAGTTGCTCTCGACCTGCTAAACAAAGAGAATCACCACTTTTAAAAGGTGCCTCTTTGCCCAGTTAGCAGGGGCATTATGGAACTCTGATAGGGGGGTGGGCATAATGGAACCCTGTAGAACCCCACAGCACAAATGCCACAGCACCGTGCAAAAGTCTCCCAGCACTACTTTCTTGAGCTTATCTATCAAGGAGGAATAGAATCACCAGCTAGTCATCTCCTAGCTCCCCAACCCCCATTCTAGACAGATAGTCCAGAAGAACTGGTGTCAAAGCTGCCAGCTGATTAGGGGTCCAAGAGGATTAACAAAGTTCCAGTACAACTATCCTTTTCTCAGTAGAAGTTGTCTTTCAGAATGATAAAGGTCATGACAAAGGCAGAAACCAGGCAGATATGCATCCAGGCAGAGGTACCCTTACCCCTGCAATGGTCTACTGCAATGTGCTCTATGTGGGGCTGCCCTCGAAGAATGTTCGGAAGCTTCAGCTGGTTCAGAATGCTGCCACAAGGATGCTCATGGGTGCAAGTTGCTTCACAAGTATTACACCCATCCTGTGTCAGCTTCATTGGCTACCAGTCCGCTTCTGGGCTAGATTCAAGGTGCTGGTATTGACCTTTAAAGCCCTACACCGCTTGTGGCCGGGGTACCTGTCAGACTGCACTCGCCCATATGAATCTGCCAGGGCCTTCCACTCGTCATCTCAGGCCCTGCTCATGATCCCGCCAATAACAGATATCTGATTGGAGGGGGGGGGGGACTAGAGACAGGGCCCTTTCAGTTGTGGCCCCTCAGGTTTGGAATGCCCTCCCTGAAAAGCTTTGCCATGCTCCTTCCCTCCGTGGTTTTTTTTTTAAAAAAATCTTAAATCACACCTTTTAAAGGAGGCTTTTTAATGCTCCAATATTATTATTTTGTTATATCTGGGAGGTTCTTTAGCTTTTTAAAATTTTCAGTTTTAATTTGAACCTAATGATTATGGTTTTTAATCTGACAACTTTTTCTTCTTTTTTTCTTTTCTTGTTTAATTTAGTAAATTTTATTACTTTTATTGTATCTTGTGCCTATCTTATTGTTGTGAGCCGCCCCAAGCAGTAGTGCACTGGAGGGGCAGGGTATAAATGTTTTAGATAGATAGATAGATAGATAGATAGATAGATAGATAGATAGATAGATAGATCTCTACCTTTTCTATGTAAACTGCCTTGAGAGCCTTTTGTTGAGCATGGTGCAGTCTAGAAAAGTGCACAGGACCATATTTGTTTTCCATTCCAAGCTTGGATTGGAATGCAAATATGCCTGGAATGTTCCATCAGTATGGAAGCTCAGAAAACTCAAAATGTTCTGAGTGCCATTTGGACTCCAAGCACATGCAGCAGCCCTTTGTGTGGTGGTGCTGACCATGAAAATGGCTGCCACATGTGTGCAGAGGCCAGAAGAGCACCATTTTGGATTCCAAAATGGTGCTAGGAATGCTCGGAACATTTTGACTTGGAACGGGGTTGTTCCATTCCAACCTCAGGACGGACCCTTCATACAAATCAATTTGTACCCGAATCTACCTGATTCGGGCAATTTGGAGACAAAACAGATCACCCTGTGGTCCATTGGCTAGATTCGGGTACAAATCAAATCACGCCTGATTTGATTCAAAACAATTTGAGATTCGGATCCCTCCTATTAATTCCCCCCGATTCCCAGCTTTCATTAAAAAAAACCAACTAAACTCTAGCCCTTGTAGAAGAGGAGTTATGGAGTAAAATGTGTGGTCACTATATTTTTACTTTTCCAGGCGAAATCATTGGCACAGTTACTGTACGGTGCCCAAATGGGTCCTTACCCAGATCTGTCCCCCAGATCTGTTCCCCTTAGAAGTGATGCAGTCTAAGTTTTTGAGAGCAATATTTCAGACACGCAAGTGTAATGAGGCAGGCCTCATTAGAGTGGAGGCCAGATGTTGGCAAATGGCGCTGTTTTATTGACTGAGGGTTTTTTCCTCGGACACAGGGCTGAGCTGCCTAGTATTAGAGGATTCTTATCAGTCGACCTGGAAGTGTGCTCCGAACCAAAAGATGACCACTTTGGGCCTCGATCAGTCTGCCCTGCTTGCGCAAAGTTTGGAGAAGCTAGGAAGCTCATCAAACAGAGAATTGAGGATATTGAGAGACAAACAGATATAGCAAGGGTACCTGACTTTCCGAGCCAGGAATCAGTCAGATATAGTTTGGCTCCAGCATCCTACCTCACTGTCTTGGAGGTGCCCCCACTTAGAAGAGTTTTTACCCTAGCAAGATGCAATGCTCTGCCTTCAGCCCTCCTAGAGGGCCGATATAGAGGGATTCCCTATGGGGAGAGGCTCTGCCCATGTGGGGAAGGTCAAGTGGAAACAGTCACCCATGTGCTATTGGAATGTTTGTTCTATAGAGACCTGTGTCGAGATCTCATTTACCCTTTGATGGCTAAATGCCCAGGTCTTGATTCTCCTCAGATGACTGACAGGCTGTTGGAAGGAAGTAATTCCTGTGCCACCAGTCAGGTAGCTAAATTTTGTAGTGCAGCCCTCCGTTTGCAGAAGAGCTTAGTATTGGGGAAATAGGCGACGGATTTAAGGCCAGAGCAACTTGTAGCTATAATGTGGCTAGCTGCAGGTCAGCACGCAGGTACGGGTATCACCTGTATATCAGCAGTAAATCTAATGACAATATTTTCTCAAGCTCCTGAATTGTTTAATTCCTCTCAGATTTAGGAGTCGAAAAGGCAACTGGTTGAGTTTTGATTTGTGTGTAATAGCCTCATAAGCATGAAACACTGCTGCCTCCTCTATTCCTAATTATTTTAGTAGTACTTTTAGTACCTTGATCTATGCTGAGGAGGACTTTTTAAAATTTATTTGGTGTTATCGTTTGTAATAGAAGTTTGATTGTCTGCTCTTTTACATTTGTTTTAACCTCATGCTGGTCGCTGACCGAAATAAAGAGATTGATTGATTGATATTTCAAGTGTTTGGATTCTTTGGTGTATAATAACTTTCCCTCAATGAATCCCTATGAGGATCATTATACACCTCCATTTCTTCTATACATTTTGACTGTCTTTTTGAAGGTGCCAACTGTCAACTGCCATGTTCCAACTACACCCCACTCCCACCCACAAGGCAGTAGAATACTACTCAGTTTATGTTCTAGGATTTTTTCCCAAGTGTTTAGGCTCTTTGGTGTCTATTAACCTTTCCTCATAATGAATCCCTAAGAGGATGCATTACACACTAAACAGTCTAAACACCTCAAAACATTCCTAAAATATAAACTGAATACCCAGTGGCTTGTGGGTTGCGGGGTAGTTGGAACTTGGGATGTCACTAATTCCCCACCCACACCTGCAAAGGAGTGGGGTCAAAATGAACAGAAGAAATGAAGGTGTGTAATGAAGACACCAAAGAATCTAAACACTTCAGAAATTCCTAAAAAATAAACTGAGTGTGTGTGTGTGTGTGTGTGTGTGTGTGTGTGTGTGTAGCTGACACATAGCAGTTGACAGTTGGCACTGTCCAATGATAGTCAAAATGAACAGAAGAAATGAAGGCATATAATGAATCCTCATACGGATTCATTATCAGGAAAAGTTATTAGACACCAAAGAATCTAAAAGTTTCAATATTCCAAAAAATTAAAATGAGTACCCCATTGCCTTGCAGGTGTGGAGGGAGGGGCGGGGTGTAGTTGGCACATGGCAGTTGACAGTTGGCATTGTCCAGTGACAGTCAAAATGAACAGAAGAAATGAAGGTGTGCAATGAATCCTCATAGGGATTCATTATGAGGAAAAGTTATTATACACCAAAGAATCCAAACACTTGAAAAATAATGGCTGCACATTTTGCTCCATAACTACACTTCTACAAGAGCTAGAACTTAGGTCTTTTTTAAAAAAATGAAAGCAGGGGATCCATGTTAGGGTTAGGATGTGGCAACTTCGAATCCCCATTGTTTCCTATGGTGGAAATGTTCAAAATCCATAAAAAATCAACCAAGTGCCCCACTGCCTTGAAACTTGGTTGCTAGGTGGCACCCATGGGGACTTGCCCACCACCCAAATTTGGTGCCCCTAGGACCTTGTTAAGTTGTCCGAATTGGTCTGAAACTGAATCAAATCAAAGCAAATACAAATCAAATCTGGGGTGATTTGTTTGGGGCACAAATCAAATAAAAAAAACCTGCTTGTGCACATCCCTAATTACAAGTTGAAACATTCCTAGGAAGGAACGTTCTGCACATCCCTAGTATAGCCTAGCATGCAATGCCAAGCAAAAGGTAATAGGGGGAGGTCACCTGGGTAGCAAAGAGGAGCAGTTGAACTGCTGCTGGAGCTGTTGGTGAGAAAGAGATGTTAGAAGAGGGGCAACAGGAAAGAGCTACTAAGGAAAAGAGTGGAAGCAGGCTACAGAAGAAGGTGAGGAGACAGAGCAAATACTTGAAAGAGAGAGCCCTGCCTGATGATACAGTTCCAGTAACTGATCTTGGGATAGGGGGAAAATCTGTGATTGACAATACTTATAATGCTCACCTTCCAAGTATTTGCACTGAACACCCAAAACATCCTTTTTTGTCTCAAAAGTCTCACTATCAGCTAAAGAGATCAAACAAACATTTGCTAAGGGGATAACTAGCAAAGTCTGCAATAAGTCTCTGCTTCTTCTGTGGACTGCACTAGGAAACCTCCTAAACCTTGAGGCTTCTGTTTTGTTTTTGGTTTTTTGCCAAGGCTTGTGAGTATCACTGACTTGTCCACTGATCTCTGAAATAATAACAATTCCCCTTGAGGGAATCGGCTTAGATTTGTATGAATCACCTGGACTTGGGCTAAACACAAACTTATTAAACACTGCTCTCCTTGCATGGGCAGAATCTGTTTTCATTTTAAGCTATAGAACAACTTTGCAGGAATAGTCTTTGATTAAGATTGCTTTTGAGCTAGACTAATTTATATTCCAAACCAGGTAACTATCACATCACTAGTCCCTTATAATGTAGAACAGCTTTTGCAAATTATCTACAGACTTTTATATTGCGACTGCCCCAGAGGGGCAGAGCTGGGACTGAGACACCCCAAAATTCCATCGAGGAATGGATCAAGGGTAGCATTTAATATCTGTGTACACATCAGGACAAAAACAAGCTCTCTTATTAACCCTATTGACTTTCCCTTCAACTGCCATCTGACAAGACACCGCACAGAGCTCTTCTAATAGTTGGGAGAAACAGTTATTTTTCTTATCACGGCAGAAAATGTATTCATTTGTTGCATTTATATACCACCTTTTGTCCATAGATTCCCATAAGGCAGTTTAGCACCAAGAAAAACATTGTAAGAACAACATACAATATAAATAAGCCACAATAAAATTACAATATGAGCTTTAAAATACCCATAAAAATCAAGACAGAGACTAAAAGATAACAAATCAGTCAGCTTAGAAAGTCACCAGGACCAAGGAGAGAGGAGAACCACAGTAAACCACCAATCAACTCTTTCAATTACATTACAAAGAGCTGGATAAACAAAACAGTCTTCAACTGCTTATGAAACAACAGAAGAATGGGAGGGGGGTTGTGTGTGTATGTGAGAGGGGGGAGGGAGAGAGGGAGAAAGAGGCCACATTGCACTAATGGGGAACCATAGTTGCAGGGGCCTGTTTCCTTACCATTACATTTGAACGTGTGAAACTCTGGTCCTGTCCATTGTGTGACCTGAGGTTTCGCTCCGGAGACTCCAATCCAAACCCTTCATTTGTAGTGAGTTTTGCTGCTCAAATCAGAGGGTCCCCGGAGCCTCTGTTGTGGTTGTGTGGGCTGTCCGTTAAGCAAGAATGAAGCCCACACAGCCAGCTCCCCCTCCTTTCTGCAGTTTCACTTACTGCCGAGAGGATGCTCTCCCTGTCATCCGAAAGCAGACAGGAGAGCAGGGACGAGGGGAGTGGAATCACAGGTCCATTGGACCTGCGGTTCTGCATGATGTGCGAATGCGGCCAGAGAGAGTATTCCCAACAAAGTTAAATATTTTGGAGTCTCACTGAATTTCAGTGAGAGTGGAATAGGTGCTTAAACTCTCTTATTGGAATCAATAATTAAAAGTATTATTTTTGGTTAGTGAATACAAAATTGCAGTACAAAAAGAGAGAATAGTCATACACAGTAGAACTGCTTGAGTTTTGGAATTTAAGCAGATTGATCTCAAAATTATCAACTTCTGTTGGGCCCACCTGACAAAAATATAATTGAATAATATGTTTTAGGGTCAACTGAATGCCAGAATGAGCTTGAACAATATTTATAGAAGTTCAGAGTGAATCATGGAAAGATCAAACATATCTTAATGTATCATTATGTCCTGCCTTCTGACTTTTTCCAGAGGGGGTTTGGGTCAAAGATGACCCTTTCACCATTCTTATGAGCAGAAGTAATGGCATCTGTTCCTATGTTCTCAGACAAGCCTTAACTCATACAGAGGGTATAATGAGGGAAAGTGCAAAGCTGGACCATGGGACATGTTTTGCATATTCACTTGCTTGATCCTCTTTTGATTCCTCTGCTTGTAACAAATAGTTTAATAAAACAATCCAGATGGCTCAAACAATTAGCCAAGCCACATGCTACAGGGAAGGAAACACATCTCCCAAACTGCTAGCCAGTCTGGCCTTATGGAACATTCCTTCCCGCCTCAAGCCATGGTGATCGGTTATACCCAGAGAATGAAACAAAATTCACCCAATATTCAATCTAGACCCTCTAACACTGTCTACTCTCCCTAACATATAATGGATAGCCTTGGGTTTCTCTCTAATAAAGATGACACTGGAGCTTTCACGAAAATATGTTTTATCAGCAAAATGTTTCCAAATGCTAAATTTAAATCTGCCTTTTTGAAAGTTGAAACTGAAATCCACCGCCTTTTGTCTTGCTGTCACTTGCAAAGAACAGTGTGTGCTGATACTTTGCTCTCTTCTGAATCTGACCCTTTCTCCTATTTCTTCACATGTGGCAAAATATGGCCTAGAAGAAACTATTATGCAATAAATATCTGATCCTCCTTTGCTTTTTCTCTATGTGCCTGCATGTCTGGCTATCTACCACATCTTTTTAAAAGTCATATCTGTCTTAAAATCTGCTACTTCTGATTACAACAGGATCATTACTTTCATAGATCTTGTTTTAATGCAGTTCAATGCAGCAAGATAGGTGTGAATTATTCTACGCATACAGTAGATGTACATCCTTATATTACCAAGCCTGTCTTATAGATATTAGGGGTAGAAGGATCGTCCACTAGCTATCTGGTGGTAGCACCTGTATCTATTTTTCTTATTATTATTCACTAGATTACAAAAAAGTACCACAAGGAGACCTAGAGTGTAAAATATGAGCCACTGAAGACCATTTTTGGTCAAAATGCATTTGGTGTGTGTCTAGGATATATAAAGAAACCTTCTTTTGGAATTAATTATTATCTTGAACATTAATAAGAAACGTTATGTGGCTTCATCTCTTTTTTGGATTGGCAAATGGTTGATTACAACTTCACTCCTATTTGGATGTTGTGGATTGTGTTATGGATATCCATTGTTGCCCTCACATCAATGAACTACTTCTGTTTGGAATTTTAGTATAACTCTGGATATTGATGAGATTGGACATATCCTGCTAATAATAATAGAATTCTATGACATAGGAAGTGTGTATGATTTCACGGTCTTAACGTTAGTGATCAATGTTGTGTGTTTTATGTTTTTAACAACTGTTTTTATAATTTATACTAAATGTGCCATCATATAATTGTAAATTTAGGTGTATTATAGTATTTATATAGTAACATTATTGGATTCTTTGTAAATGATTGTCCCTTTCATGACTCTCCATAAGCTCCTCCCTCAGGTTTTTTTCAGTAAAGCAAATGCCTTAAGTACAGTGGTTCCCAACCTATGGTCCGCCATATGTTGCTGAGCTACACCTTCCATCACCCCCAACCCCAATAAATTATAGCTGGGAATGGTGGGAGTTGTAGTTCAGTGGCATCTGGAGGACCACAGGTTGGGAACCCCTGACTTAGTATTTGTGGGTGTGGGCTTAAATACTTGTTACATCTCTTATTTGAATTTCACTGTATTACTTTCAGCAATTTTCTTCACTTTTAAATGGCAGTCACATCCCCCAAATTGCTTATAACCCCACCCAATTTGTGTCTTCTGCTTATTTTGCAACAAATACTGCAAAAACTTCAATCAAAGCTATGAATTAAACAATGCCGGCATGTACTAGTCCCAGGGTCACTTTAAGTGGCGCAGCGGGGAAGTGCTTGACTAACAAGCAGAAGGTTGCCGGTTCAAATCCCCGCTCATACTACATTGGGCAGCAGCAATATAGGAAGATGCGGGAGGAGGCAATGATAAACCCCCTCCTGTATTCTACCAAAGAAAACCACAGGGCTTTGTGGCCGCCAGGAGTCGAAATCGACTTGATGGCACACTTTACTTTTAGTAGTTCCAGGAGATATTAGGAAATTCTACTCAATACCACTCACTAGTTCAACAGTTCATCTCTGTGTGACTGAATCCCCAAGAAACCTTGTAGGCATCACAGATTATAATGAGGTGTGAGGATACTAAAGCAGACAGAAGACCATATGCAATTGTTTCATGTGGGTGCCAAGACCTGATCCAGCCACAGTAGTTGTAGCTACCGAAATTTCTATATCAGTGTTTGCAACCTGCTGCATGAGGCATTGAAAATTATATAGTTGATATTGTAGGCACTCCTCCTTTAGTAAAGAAGCTTGTCTTTCAGAAGCAAATTGTGTGGAACAAGGAGGAGGCTGCAAACATCACTTGCATCATGGCCCAACTTTGTACTGACCAGCAGAGCTGGCTCATGTACAGAGGAATGCATTCTGTCTCAGAGACAGCCATAAAGAATTGTACTGTAATCATGCAGAATATTTTCCATTGATTTAATTGCTTCATAAAATGCATTTTTGCATAAGAACTGGCAGCAGGCATTGTAGACTCGGAATGGAGCTATATAGCTTCTGAAATAGCTTTCCAGATATTAATTGGATTCAATGTAACTGCCTGTTGTACTGTAAAGAGACAGCTTCATAATGCACTTCTGTCTTTATCAGTCAACTTTATGGTGCATAATATATTCTGTTTGCAATTTGCCTGCAGCACCTACCTATCAGCAAAACATCTGGTTACCATTGGAACACTTGCATCATTCAATTCACCATCAAAGCAATTGTTACAAATTTGTATTGGAAGATGCCCAGTGCTTAAATTAAACCAGATATCTGTAGCTTTAAGACTGCCAAAGTGCACTGTAATCAAATTAACATTTTCACTCACCCATTCTTTAAGCACAGCTTTGATATCCTTTAATGCCTGGTATAAATATACTTTTCCAATGTGGCAAGTGTAAAATGTCTTTTAGAAATCATTGTATGCAAATCTTATTTTTAACTATTTAGGGCTCCTGGGTCATAAGCAAGTCTGTAAGCTGTATTTCTATTTTTAAAAAGAAAAGTGCATCTGTGCTATATGTATGCTGCTAAGTGAGGGAAATAAAATTGTACACATTATTGCATTTATTCTGCTTGATTTAAACCCAGAGAGGAAGAGCTGACAATTTGAAAATGAAGGAAAGGGTGATTCGTCCATGATAAAATGTCATGATAAGGCCAGGGCTTTGGGCAGCCATATGCAGTTTCAGAACTGTGGTGGACATTTTCCAATTGAGGGTCCCTGCAGCAGAAACTGGGGACTTGAGCTGGAGACGGAGGTGGTCAAACAAGGGCAGAAGACCAAGTTCCTGATATTTATACTAAGGCCTGGCCAATCTGGAGACTCTATACTAAATGACTGCCAATTGCAGAGGCAGCTAATGCTGCTCATTGGTATTCTCCTTAGAGCATGAAGAGGACTCTGACCCCAAGCACAGCCAGTCTTACAATATTACAATAAGGTGAATACTGCATCTCTCACAATATGTTTATATCTGAGGCTGTGGGGCTTAAAGGGCAGAGGCGTAACTATAGGGGGGGCAGGGGGGCACGTGCCCCGGGCGCCATCTTTTATGGTCACGTGGGGGGGGCGCCATGACAAAAGAAATTATTTTATTTTTTTGTTAATTTTTTGTTAATACAAATGTTTCCTGCTCCGTGCAGCAGTGCTGCAGCAGTCAAGGGAGCGCGTCGGTGCCCCCTCCCCCATGAGCGGTCCCTTCCGCGCCGCCCGCGCCCCCCCCCCATTGCTTTGCTGTCGCCTGGCGGCCAGTCAGTGGCCTGGCTTGGCGGCGGCGGTGGGCGCTTGTGAGGAAAAACCTAAGTATAATGTAGTATGTTGGGGGCACCATTTCAGTGCTTGCCCCGGGCGCCGTTTTCCCTAGTTATGCCTCTGTTAAAGGGGGAACTACATGGGCTGAGGTGTCTAAGTTGGCCTAACTCTCCAGGCTGCCTCAGTCACCTCAGCCTATGTAAAGGTAAAGTGTGCCGTTGAGTCGGTGTCGACTCCTGTAGTTCCCCCTTTAAGTTCCACAGCATCAGGTGTAAACATATTATGAGAGATGCAGTATTCAGCTTATTGTAATCCTTCACTGTGAACGTTATCCAATATCCTGAATGAATACTATCACCCAGTGCTCTGAATCATTGTGAAGATGATTGTTAACCCTGACAATGACTGCTCTACACACAGTAAGAAATTGTATGTGTTACGGTGGGGAAGTGAATCCACCACAAGGAGATTATTTTCAGAGGCAGACTCTATGGGAAGAGTAATACATTACTCTTCCCATAGAGTCTGCCTCTGAAAATAATCTCCTTGTGGTGGATTCACTTCCCCACCGTAACACATACAATTTCTTACTGTGTGTAGAGCAGTCATCAGTGGAGTCATCCATGGAGTAGAGCTGTGAGATTCTCCACTTGATAGCTGCTTTCCAAACAGTAAGAGCTTGCAAACATGTTGACAAGCGAGGGCAGCTCACTGCTGTCACTACTACTACTACCGCAATGAATATTTATATGCCACTTTTCAGCAAAACCTCTCAAACTGATTTACACAGAAACAGGAAAAAAATAGATAAATAAGATGGTTCCCAGTCCCAAAAGGGCTCATAATCTAGAAAAAGAGACGTAATACAAATAAGAGTATGTTGAATATTTATATATCACTTTTCAACAAAAGTTCCCAAAGTGGTTTACATAGATATAAATAAATAAAATGGCTCCCTGTCCCCAAAGGACTCACAATCTAAAAAGAAACATAAGGCAAACACCAGCAACAGCCACCAGAGAGATGCTCTGCTGGGGTTGCATAGGGTCAGTTGCTCTCCCACTGCTAAATAATCACCATTTTAACAAGTTGTTCTAGTAAGAACTAATCAGCCTACTTCCCTTTCACTGTATCTACAACTGGACTAAATTTGGTTCAAATCAAGGTACACAAGTTAGATCTCTTGCATCTCAAATGTTCATGCATGCACCATCTTGGATCAGGATGGATTACATTATTACAAACTATACCATTGAGGGGTCCCTGTGTGTCATTCACTACAACTGTGTCAAACTTGGTTCAAATGGGTTAGCCAGTCCTTAAGTTAGGACTTGCGTTGAAGTTTACATGTCCACCATCTTGGATTGGGGTGGAGGACATCATCACAAACTATTCCATTGGGACATCTCTATGTGTCCATACAGCTGTAGCAAATTTGGTTCAAATCAGTTAGACTGTACACAAGTTAGTGCACGTGTGCCTCAAAAGCAGAGGGCATTTGCGCATGCGCAGCGGCCGCCAAAATGGCGGCCGGTCTCTCTTATGGAGGCCCCAAAGGGCCAAAAATGCTTCAGTTACCCGGCCGCGGTGATGAGGAAGGCCGGTGGGAGGGAGAGGGAACCCGTGTGGACAAACACCCACCCCCGTGGCTTCAGCAAGCCCCCCGAAGAGGCTACAGGTACTGCTCCTTGACTTTGAATTTTAAAAAAATTCGTGGACCTTCCAGACTGAATCCAGCGGCCCATTTCCAGTCCAACGGAACCGGGGGGGGGGTAGTTCAGTTCAACCATGAACCCCCGAACCCCCAGACCGAACCGCTGGACTGCCAGACTGCTGGACCAGTCCACACATCCCTAGTGGCAGAACAGCCTTCCGGCTGGCCCGCAAACCACAAAGCATGGGGTGGGAGGGAGAAGAGGCGGGCCATCCAGCTGATGGTGATGGCTGCTAGCCCAGCCACATTCCCCTCCTCTTCCCCACTAATTGCTCACTAGTTGCTCAGACTTGAGCAACTACAGGCATGTCTCCAATCTTCCATGGTTGGGCAAGGTAATTGAGAGGGTGCTGGCCTCCCAGCTCAAGATGGTCTTAGAGGAAACTGATTATCTAGACCCATTTCAAACTGGCTTTTGGGCGGGCTATGGGGTGGAGACTGCCTTGGTTGGCCTGATGGATGATCTCCAATTGGGAACTGACAGAGGGAGTGTGACTCTGTTGGTCCTTTTGGACCTCTCGGCAGCTTTCAGTACTATCGACCATAATATCCTTCTGGAACGTCTGAGGGGGATGGGAGTGGGAGGCACTGCTTTGTGGTGGGTCCGCTCCTACCTCTCGGGCAGGTTCCAGATGGTGTCCCTTGGAGACTGTTGTTCTTCAAAATCTGAACTTTCCTATGGTATCCCTCAGGGCTCCATATTGTCTCTGATGTTGTTTAACATCTACATGAAACCGCTGGGAGAGATCATCAGGAGGTTTGGTGTAAGGTGCTATCAGTATGCTGATGACACCCAAATCTATTTTTCCATGTCAACCTCATTGGGAGAGGGCATAACCTCCCTAAATGCCTGCCTGGAGGCAGTAATGGGCTGGATGAGGGATAACAAACTTATACTGAATCCAGATAAGATGGAGGTACTCATTGTGTGGAGTCGGAACTCAGGAGATGAGTTTGATCTGCCTGTTCTGGATGAGATCACACTTCCCCAGAAGGAACAAGTATGCAGCCTGGGGGTGCTGCTGAATCCGAGCCTCTATTTAAGATAATGTCTTCTTCGTTATAAACCCCACTGTCCATTGAGTTCATCAGGAGAGGTCCGTCTGCATTTGTCACTGGCTCATTTGGTGGCTATTTGGGGATGGGCCTTCTCCGCTGCTGCCCCGAAGCTTTGGAACATGCTCCCTGCTGAAAAAGAGCCTCCCCATCTCTGACAATTTTTAAAAAGTCTTTAAAGGCACATCTATGTATCTAGGCTTTTAACTAAATATTGTTTTAATAGTTTTAACATTGTTTGAAATGTTAAACAATGTTAAACGGAGGTGCTCATTGTGTGGGCTCAGAATCTGAGGGGTGAGTTAGATCTTCCTGTGTTGGATGGGGTTACACTCCCCCAGAAGGAGCAGGTGCGCAGCTTGGGAGTATTCCTGGACCCAGGCCTCACCCTGGTATCTCAGGTGGAGGCCATGGCCAGGAGTGCTTTCTATCAGCTTTGGCTGATTCAATAGCTGCGCCCATTCCTTGAGGAGGATGACCTCAAAACAGTGGTGCACCAGCTGGTAACCTCCCGGCTTGACTACTGCAATGCGCTCTGTGTGGGGGCTGCCTTTGTACATAGTCCGGAAACTTCAGTTAGTTCAGAATGCGGCAGCCAGATTGGTCCCCGGGGTAACCCGGAGAGACAATATTACGCCTATTTTGAAACAATTGCACTGGCTGCTGAATGCCAATATGTTTCCGGGCAAAATACAAAGTGCTGGTTATTACCTTTAAAGCCCTGAATGGCTTAGGCCCGAGTTACCTTAGAGAGCACCTTCTTCTGCATGATCCCCACTGCACATTAAAGTCATCTGAGGAGGTTCATCTCCAGTTACCACCAGCTCGTCTGGTGGTGACTCAGAGGCGGGTCTTCTCTATAGCTGCTCCAGGGCTGTGGAATGCGGTCCCTGCAGAAATCCGCAATTTGAATTCCCTATTAGCTTTCAGGAGAGCCCTTAAAACGTATTTGTTTGGCCTGGCTTTCCAGAGTTTTTAAATTGGTTTTAATATTATAACCCAATTTTGGGGCTTTTAATCATTGTAATTGTTTAATTGTTGTTTTAAAATGTTTTTAAATTGTTAATTGTTGTTATATTGTTTTTAATTTGTTTTAGCTCTTTACTGTTTTAGTGGTTTGTTTTAATTGTAAACCACCCTGAGCCATTTTGGAAGGGTGGTATACAAATCAAATCAAATCAAATCAAATCAAATCAAATCAAAAAATAATACAAATGTTTTAAGGTTTGAATTGTTGCAGTGTTTTAACTTTAGCTGTCTCATTTATTTTGTTTTAACTGGTGTTTTAATTTTTGCTGTCATTTATTTTAACTGGTGTTTTAAGCTTTTTCTGTTTTGTTTGCTTTGTTGTGAACTGCCCAGAGATGTGAGTTTTGCGCAGTATAAAAATATGTTAAATAAATAATCCCCCTTCTCAGTGTGACCCCTGCCCAGTCCGAGATTGAGGAGGAGCAGGAGCAGGAGGAAGTCATTCTTGTTGCACCTGGACCTTCTCAGCTATGGACAATGGAGGGGGTGCTTGTAGTGGCCAACCGGCAGGCCCAGTAGTACCACCAGCACTCAGGTGGCACAAGAACATTGGCAGCACTGTTTGGGACCACTTTGAGCACTGCCTGCACCCGCCACAGGCCACAGGTCAGCAGGGGAAAGGATGCCAAGCATCTGGGGATGTCATCGATTTGGAGGCACATCAAGCAGCGTCATCCGCTCCTGCTGGTGGTGCTAGACCACCTACTGTGCCTTCAGCTAATGGTGGCAAGGGATGTGCCCCTGTTCCTGCTCTCAAGCAGGGCACGTTGCCTGTCATGCAGTCAGTACAGTTGGTTGGCAAGCAGTCTGGTCGCCCAGAAGCATGCCTCATAATCCGGGACATTGGAGAGATGATTGCTCGGGATGACCAGCCATTCCAGATGGTGGAGAATGACAGCTTCTTACAGCTCCTTGCCCCAGAGTACCAAATTCCCTCATGCATCACTTTCAGTAAGATGGTGGTGCCCTCCCTGTTCCGGGCATGCAAGGAGTTGTGTCAGGGCTGCTGAAGTCAGTGATGGTGTTCTCTATAACCAGGGATGCCTGGATGCTGGCTTGGTGGAGCAGCTCATCTTCCTGAAGGCCAACCCTGATGAGTTATCCTGAGCTGGATGTGGAAGGTGAGTGACTCAAGGTCACCCTCACCTGCTGCAACACCACTATCAGCTCACCTTGTCCAACCTAAAACTGAATATGTCACAGTCTGCCCATTAGTGCTGCTGACACATGCAGACATGCATGCATGCATGCTACTGCTAGGCCAGGGATGATGGACTGATGCCCTGGGCGAGCACCCATCAGTGGAACATAGCTGGTTTGGTTGGTTTTGATGTTGGTTGGTGGTTTTGTTTGCTTTTCTCTTAGCACAGCCAGACACATGCATGCACACATGCATGACCCATGATGAGTGTAGACTAATTTCCTGACATGTGTCAGCCTTGCAGGCTGTCAGCCAGGGCCTAGCCCAACCAGAGGCTAACTTACTCCAGACACAAAGAAAATAAAGAAGACTTCTTCTGAAATATGTGTTTTTCTTATTGCAATCTCTGCACACACGGTTTAATATGCTGACAGCATTCTGTATTCTAGATGTACACTCAGGGGCATCTGGTGGCCCACTGTGTGAAACAGGATGCTGGACTAGATAGGCCTTGGACCGGATCCAGGAGGGCTGTTCTTATGTTCTTATCAATAAACCTTTAAAACATTATAAACTAAAAGCCTGATAAAATAGGTGTATTTTCAAGAGTAGCTGAAAAACAGTCAGAGATGGAGAGGTACTGATTTCATTTGGGAGCGTGTTCCAGAGCCCTGGGGCAAACCTAGAAAATGCCCAGTTTGGGGTCACCACTAAATGAGCCAGTGGTAACCACAACTGGACCTTCTCCAGTGATCTTAATAGGTGGCGGGGTTCATGAAGAAGAAGGGGCTCTCTTAAATACTCTGGACCCAAGCCATTCAGGGCTTTATAACTAATAACCAGCACTTTCTATTTTGCCCAGAAGCTTATTGACAGTCAGTGTAGTTCTTTAAAATAGGAGCAATGTGGTTTCTTTGTGTAGCCCTGGGGACCAAACTGACTGCCTCATTCCATACCAGTTGCACTTTCCTGACTATGCACAAAGCCAGCCCAATTGGAGCACACTACAGTAGTCAAGCCTGGACGTTACCAGCATATGCACCACTCTTTAAAGGTCATTAATCTGAAGAAATGAACATAGCTGGCATATCAGTCAAAGCTGATTAAAAAAACATTCCTGGCCACTGCCAAAACCTGAGATATCAGGGAGAGTAGGATCCAGAAGAACTCCCAGACTATGTACCTGATCTTTCAGGGAGAGTGTAATCCCATACAGAATAGGCAAATCTAAACCATTTCCTAAATTCCAACCTCCCACAATGAGTACCTTTGTCTTCTTTAGAGTCAACTTTAGTTTATTCTCCCTCATCCAGTCTATTACCAATTCTAGGCAGACATTTAGAGATGTTAACTATTTCCTGATGAAGCGGATATGGAGAAACAGATTAGGGTGCCATCCACATATTGGTAATATGCACCCTGCAGCAAATCTCCTGTTGATATATTTTGGACCCTGCTCCAAATCTCCTGATGATATCTCCTGGGGGATATCATCCCCACGTGAGGAGGGTAGACCAGGTCTCCATCCTGTACAGCATAGTGGCCCACCTTAGAGGACTGGTCTACCTGCCAGCCCCAATTGGTAGGCCAGCTCTCACCAGAAAATCAGACCTCAAAATGGCACTCAAAATACGAAACGTTTTGAGGTTAATTTGTGAAAACAGCCACTGTTTTGATGAATGAATTTGAGGATTTTGCTATTCAGTTTGAGCTCAAAATGAATTGCAAAACCTGTTTCGTGCACATCTCTAGTAAGTTGTGTCAAAATGTACACATACACATATGCTATCTACACTGTTCCCAAGGGTCAAATTAGAGGCTTCTGGCCTGTATATTATAGCATTTAAGTGTTAGATGTTTTGGTTTTTTAGAAAAAATCTCTTGTTTTTTTAGCAAAATAAGAGAAATAGAAAAGAGACATGGAAGAACAAAGATAAAAGAAAGATAGAATTTTACAATTTGCAGTTCTTAGACATCTCATAATTACATCAATCAGGAAGTCCAGCAGCCCTCTGTTCTCCAGCTTCCCAAAAACACCCACCCATGCAAATCCGCCATTGCCAAGAATTATAAAAACAAACAAACAAACAAAATACAGAAGTACTGCTTTAACTAGCCATATGTTCTAGAAAGAGACATCCAACTCTTGGATGAGGACGTTGACCCTATGCTAAATTGTAAATTATGAAAGGCTCCCAAATAGACATAAATGTTTCACCTGAAGTATTCCGTAAGTAAGCAGTAACCTTAGCCCTAGAGGCATATTCCCATAATTTTAATAACCATTCATCTACCTTCGGGATTATTTGTTGTCTCAATTTAGTCACATATAAGATCCTAGCTGCAGTAATCATATACAAAGACAGCTCCGTATACTTAGTGGGAATATAGGATTTAGTCATGTTTAACAAAAAAAACCCTCTGGAAAGTAAGGGAAATTTATGTTTAAAATTTCTTGCATCTTATGGTGAATTTCCCCCCAGAATTGTTGCACGTTGCTACATGTCCACCACATATGATAAAATGTCCCCGTATGGCTCTTACACTTCCAGCAATCTATTTATACCTGATTTCCTTTATCAATGACACTGTTCCTCTGTTATTACAATAGACACTGCTCAGATTAAACAGCATAGGACGGGGAAATCTACGTTAAAATCTGCAGATAAGCAATCCCAAGCTTGTCCATCCTCTACATCTATAGCAACGGAGATGACAGGAGATCTTGAGCATCTAGCAGGTCCTTGGGATGTTTCCCAACTGATTACACTATCCTTAATAGAATGCTCATATGGAAACAGCAGGAACTTTAATAACTCTACTGTCTGCTGCCCCAAACGTACTTATGTACCAACCAGACCTAAAGATGCAGTCTGTCCTACAAGTTACAAAATAGAGAATGGGCTGAGCTCCCCTTTAAGAGAGGGAAGTACACAACTTACTCCTTATTCAGAACAACACAGTGGAACTCAATCCCATCCTCACTCTGAAGTCGCCAACCCAGGGAACGATCCATTACAACCTGGTGATTATTAAACAACCGCATATAGGAAAGTACAACCCCTTGTAGCAGAGGATAAATTGAACATAACCCCTTTGGCCACTAAACGAGCACCCATTAAAACACTGGATCCTGGTAAGCCTATTCCACTGATACCACTATCATCTGACCCACATTTGGATGAGTTTTATGCACTGATCTCATCCAATAACTCAACCCAAATAGAAGCGTTGAGTGCAACAGAAATTTAATTGGACAGTCTAGTAGCTCCTTGGATAATGCTTCTATGGAATTACTATCTCCGCTTATAGAGCATTCATTTCAATTCAATCCTGTTCTATTCCAATCTCCATCTAAACTGGGTTTGAGGGACTGGTTCACTGAAGGAGAAGAAACTTTGGTGGAACGAGATACTGCCGGGGATACAGCCAGGCAAAACTGACATAATATTCCACACCTGGTTTGTCAATCTTCTTCAATAATCGTCTGGAATATTCATGGTTGGGTCTCTAAACTTTTAGATTGTGACCTCCTGAACTTTCTCTCTACATTTGATATCATAATCTTACAGGAGACATGGTGGTTAGGTGAAATAAAGTTCAAAAACTATATTTCCTACACGAGGCCAGCCCTGGCTAGTAAGAAGGCTGGTAGACCATTGGGAGGCCTCGGTATACTTATTACCTCACGCTTTAACGCGCAGGTGGTGAAGGTATCTTGTCCTGGGGAGTGGGCTTTGGCTGTACTGGTCTCCAATCATAAAACCAGCTTTCTGTGTGTAAACTTATATGTCCCAATGCAGAGTTGCATCTCACAGACGGAGGCGCTTTGGGGAGAAATTGAACAATACATCCTTAAGCTTATAGATGAATACCCTAATATGCCTCTGATTATAGCTGGAGATTGCAACACGCAACTGGGTCACAATGATGTTTCACTTTATGGAAGTTTTTCTTTGTGGCCCCCATTGGATGAGTTAGAACTTGGTTTATCTAACTGTGTTTCTCTAGACACAACGTGCAATTTTGCGGGGCTATGTTTAGCCTGAATGGCTAACAAACTGGACCTATTAATTCTGAATAGTACTATGTCTGGGGATTGCCCAGGAAAATATACCTTCCAATGTGGCACTAATTGATCTACTATTGACTATGTATTAGTTTCTAGAGACGTATTTGAAGCAATAGTTACATTTAGTATCAAAGGTGATCATTACCCTTTAGTACTAATTTACACTTTCATGAAGCAAGACACGAGTTCTAAAGTTATGGCTTTTACACAACAGGCTATTGATGGGACTCCCAGAATCAAATGGAATTCCCAAATTAATCAAGTTTTCTCCGAATGGTTTAACTTGAAGAATGGAGAATCGCTTAAGGAAGGGCTTTTGGATGCACTGACCAAAAGAGACCAAAATGCCCATATTTTTGAGAAGTATGAGGTTCTCACAAGATCAATTAAATCTCTACTAATTAAAGATCACCATGCCAAACCTAAAAAGAAAACTGGCCACTCCAAAACGTGGTTTGACCAGGAATGCATAAGGACAAAAAAGCACCTTGTTATGCTCTTGAAATATGGTATTCTCTACCCATCTACACACATACATTCAGAACTGTCTAAAAAGAAAAAGGAGTATAAAGCTCTTCTTAGAACCAAGAAAATGATTGCTACTCAAAAGGAATGGCTATCCCTGATAGAAGCAGCTAGGAAAAATGATTCAACAAATTTTTGGAGGCTGATTTCATTATCCCAAAACAAGGTAAACTCTGAACAGGCCTGTCCAATTGCCCCTGAATTATGGGAATCACACTTTCGGGAACTTTATAGCAACCACACATTCAAACCCCAGATTGACCTACATATAGATACTTTACCTTTCTGGCCTACGGTCTCCACCTATGAGGTGGAACAACTAATTATGCAGCTGAAGGGTGGAAAAGCACCCGGGAACAATTATATCCAGAACTATTAAAGACACATATAGACTGGTGGGCCCCAGCATTGGCTCTCTTGTTCACCTATATAGATCAAACTGCACAACTCCCTCAGGAGTGGGCTCAGCCATGGTGGTCCCGATCTATAAAAGAGGCAATAGGGAGGATCTTTTTAACTACAGGCCAATTAGCCTTTTGAGTATAATAGGTAAATTATACACCAAACATCTGTGTGTAAAACTTTGCTCTTGGATGGAGCAGGAGCATATAATCCATGATGAGCAAGCAGGTTTTAGACCTAATAGATCGGTTATGGACCATTGCTTAATTCTACAACAACTTGTGGACAAACAAGTTAGGGTCCATAAAAGACCCCTGTTTGCCGCTTTTGTGGACCTTAAAATGGCCTTTGACTCAAGGAGTTTACTATGGACCAAATTGGCTAGTACATCTATAGATCAAAGGCTTCTATTATTGCTCATTAAGCTCCATGAGAACTCCTCTTTAAGAGTACGTTTAGTCACTGCCGGCAATTTCACCAATCCAGTTCCAGCTGAAAACGGTGTGCGGCAAGTGTGTGTGTTGGCCCCTTATTTATTTAATCTTTATATCAACAACCTGATTAAACAGCTGCAAAATGTTGATATCCACGCACCTAAATTAGCCAACAAAAAGATCCCAATCCTGATGTACGCGGATGACGCGGTCATTTTATCTCAAACCAGGGTCGGGCTCAAAAGAGCTTTAGATGTTCTATCATCATATTGCCAAGAGGAACACTTGAAGATCAACCATAACAAATCTAAAATTATGTCCTTTAAAAATAAACCAAGGAAATTTACATGGACCTTGGATGGACATAAATTAGAACCGGTCAATCAAATAAAATATCTTCGGGTGATTTTTCAACAAAACGCTGGGAAAGCGGCACACATGAGAATGGTAGCTGACTCAGCAAAATGCAGTGTGGTGGCAATTAACAGATTTTTCAGAATGCAGGGAGCAGGTTTCATTCCTGCGGCTTTAAAACTGTATTCAGCAAAGGTTATCCCTCAGCTCTTATACGGGATCCAACTGGGACCTTATGCGAACTTTGACATGCTAGAAAGAATTCAATCTGGCTTTTTGAGAGCTATCTTTGGGACTACAAGTTACACCTCAAATGTAACACTGCGCATGGAGGCCGGCCTCATAAAGATCGAATCTCGTGCCTGGCTTTTAATCATTTATTTTTGGTTGAAAGTCCACCTATGTCCGGTGGACCTAATTCCTCAGTTTTTATCGTTAATTCCACAACCGCAGTGGTGCACTGTAGTTAGTAAAAAGCTTGCTGCTCTAGGAATAGACCCTGAACAATTGCTGGAGTTAGACTTGGCAAATGCTAAAAGAATAGTAAAACAGCATTTGACAGATATTGAATTGCAAAATAACCGGGCCTCTTTAACAGAATTCTATAAAGGAGTAAGAACTAGATGGGATCTTTCACCAGCAAACTATTTATCCCATATTACACTCAGCAAATTCCGGTGGGCATTTTCAAGGGCAAGAACAAATTCTTTTCCCTCTGCATTATTAGCCGGGAGATACAATGGTGTTCCTCTGGAAGAACGCTACTGTAGATGCGGCAGTGGGGAAATAGAATCCACTGAGCATATTCTATTATCCTGTAAAATACACAGGCAATCGAGGGAGCATTTAATTTTACCTCTGGTCTGTAAACAGCTGGATCAATCTGCTGAACAACTTGTTAAATTTCTACTATCTGATGAGGATGTTTTAAATTTTAACTCCGTAGCCAAATTTTGTTACATTGCTCTTAAGACGTATAATGAGAACCTAGAGAGTTTCTTATAAATTTGTTTTGCCTTTTGCATGTATGGATTGTTTGGTCTAGGACCGTAAATAAAACTTGACTTGACTTGACTAGACATAAATTTTTCACCTGAAGTATTCCGTAAGTAAGCAGTAACCTTAGCCCTAGAGGCATATTCCCATAATTTTAATAACCATTCATCTACCTTCGGGATTATTTGTTGTCTCCATTTAGTCACATATAAGATCCTAGCTGCAGTAATCATATACAAAGATAGCTCCGAATACTTAGTGGGAATATAGGATTTAGTCATGTTTAACAAAAGAACCTCTGGAAAGTAAGGGAAATTTATGTTTAAATTTTCTTGCATCTTACGGTGAATTTTCCCCCAGAATTGTTGCACGTTGCTACATGTCCACCACATATGATAAAATGTCCCCGTATGGCTCTTACACTTCCAACAATCTTCAGAGTAGTTATTCTCCAGCTTTGCCATCATTGTGGGAGTAATATACCATCTAAAATATATTTTGTACCAATTTTCCCTTAAGATGCTATTTGCTGTAAATTTAATATTCACCTTCCATTTGTATTCCCATTGTTGCATATCAGTTGTTCTGTTTAGATTTTGCATCCACGTGATCATACAGTCTTTTATCTGTTCTGTTTCTGAATCATATTTCAATAGCAACCTATATATCAATCCCAGTAAATGATCGGTATTTTTAGTAATTAGTACTTCGAATTCTGTTAAGTCTCTAAGTTTGCCACTTCGTCTCTATTTCTTTCTGCACTAAAGTACTAATTTGTAGATATTGAAACCATGAGGGCTCGTTGGACTACTCTGAAGCAAGAGTCTAGATGGATTTCATTTTGAATTTTTCTGTAGTTAAACTTTGCAGATTGTAGGCCTTCTCTCTCCAGCAGGCAAAATTTCTATAGTTTTTCCTCTCCGTGAAAAAAAAAAATTATAATAGATGTCAAAGGCAATAATTCTGGACTTATGCTGTTCTCATATTGTCCCAAACATGTAATAAACTACTTCTAATTGTATGGGATTTTATGTCATGATCTTTCCTTTTTATGTTGGTCCATAAATAGTTATGTAACCCTTCTGGAAGGTCGAACCTTTCCATAGCCATCATTGAACCATATGGTTCTTTGATCCAGTCCAAAATCCATGTTAAGCAACTGGTGTGATGATATAATTTCAAATTAGGAACAGCCAATCCTCCCTGATCTTTTGAATCTTGCATGACCCTGAACTTAATTCTTGGTTTTTTATTGGCCTTGATAAAATAATTTATATTCCTCTGCCACATGTTCAATGTTTTATCCGCAATTTTAATCAAGATCATTTGAAATAGAAAGCTCATCTTTGGTAAAATATTCGTTTTAACCAATGCTATCCTTCGCAGCCAAGAAAGAGTTAATTTTTTCCATCTGGTTAGATCTTCCATAATAAGGCTCCACGACAGTGAATAATTATTCTTGAACAGTTCTTTATTATTCATTGTTAAGTTAATGCCCAAATATTTAATTGTTTTTTTCTGTCACTTGAAATCCAGTCTTGTCTTTCAAATATAAAAGTTCTGTATCTGACAGTTTCCATGTAAGGATCTGCATTTTGTTTTTATTAATCTTATATCCTGAAACCATGCCATAATGATTTATATGCTTCATTATTGAGTCCAAAGAGTGCTTTGGTTGAGTAATTGAAAGAACTACATCATCTGCATACAATTTTATTTTATGTTCTTGATCTGCCATTTTAATTCCAAAGACTTTTTTTCCTCCCGTATCTTCATTGCCAATGGTTCAAGATCTAGGATAAACAACAATGGTGAAAGGGGACACCCTTGTCTAGTGCCCTTTGTAGTGTTTTTTGAGGGGTGGGGGCGGAGCTCAAAATAGGATTGCCATATTCAGTGGCAAGCCTGGCCCTCTTCAGACATTACTTAAAAAGCAGGGATTGGGATTTTCTGCCGCTCATTGGTGCCAGAAAATATGACAGGGTAACACCTCTCCTGCAGTCATTGCACTGGTTGCCTATTCGCTTCCAAGTCCAATTTAAGGTTATGGTTTTGACCTTCAAAGCCTTGCGGGGCTTGGCGCCTGTCTACCTACAGACCTGCCTCTCCCATCCAGTTACATCCCGTCCAGTCAGATCATCTCAGGTGGCCCTTTTGTCGGTCCCTGATTTCTGAGAGGTTCAGGGTGCTAGGACCCGTGAAAGGGCCTTTTTGCTTGCTGCCCCACTTCTTTGGAACTCTCTTCTCCTTCAGATTTGTTTAGCCCCTTCCTTACTGATTTTTAAATCTCCACTGTTCTTTTTTGCCAGGCTTTTGCCCTGTAGTTTACCTATTTTGTTTTTTCTTTTTCTTTTTTGTTAGTTACTTTAGTTTTTAATTTAGAATGTAATTTTAATGTTGTCATGCTTTGCATGTTTTTGTACAAAACCCAGAGTCTTCGGAGTGGGTGGCATATTAAATGTTTCAAATAAATAAATAAGTAAATAAATACTCACATATAGTGTGCTCTGAAGCTTGCCCACCCTCTGGCACTGATGATCTCAGAAGCCCCACCTGTCTGCTGTCCATGGTTACAGCATTTGTCTGCAGAGGCCAACACCAGAAGCGCGAAAAGAATTGTTCTGTGATTGGAAGGCTGGGTGCCCCAATGTTCTGATTGCAGCAAAATCTGTATATGGTTCTGTTTGTCTTTGCAGATAATTGCTGTGACTGTAGACAGTGGGCAGGTGGGGTTTCTGAGTATGTACAGAGGGGGCTTCTGGGCTTGCTCTCAGGATGCTGTATATGAGTACAACATCCCTGCTTGTTCTTTTAATGACATCTGAAGAGGGCTCCTGTGTCTTTCAGAATAGTAAAGTATAATTCTCCCCCTACAATTCAACCATTTCTGACAAAAGAAACCTACTCCTTTTGCCTAACAAGTTGCACTGGCTTTCCAGTCCAAAAACATTCTGATTGAGCACTAATTGTGCTTAAGAACAAACAAACCTGAAAACAGAAACAGGAAGAAAACAATCTATTTATACCTGATTTCCTTTTTCAATGACACTGTTCCTCTGTTATTACAATAGACACTGAGCACAATGGATATGGCCCATATCAGAAATAACACAGCAATTGCCTCAAGTGACACATGCACTGAGACAAAGGTTATCACTTAAAATCTTTCTTTCTCCACAAAGCATATTCAGACAGCTCTACCCCACGACTAGGAGAGCTACAATGATATGGCAAAGTAGTGGCATGTGGGAAGGGAGCTTAGGAACATAGGAAACTGCCATATACTGAGTCAGACCTTTGGTCTATCTAGCTCAGTATTGTCTTCACAGACAGGCAGCGGTTTCTCCAAGGTTGAGGGCAGGAATCTCTCTCAGCCCTATTGGAGAAGCCAGGGAGGGAACTTGGAACCTTCTGCTCTTCCCAGAGCAACTCCATCCCCTGGGGGAAGATCTTACAGTGCTCACACTTCTAGTCTCCCTTTCATATGCAACCAGGGTGGACCCTGCTTAGCTAAGGGGACAAGTCATTCTCCTACCCTAGGAACTTAGTTAGTAAGGAGTCAGGGGTCAGGCTGGAGCTGACAACTAGAGACAGCAGTGATGCAAGTGGAGGGATTTTGTAGACAAGGTGTAAAAGGGTGGCATTTGTGACATCAGGAGTCATTTGTGAGGTCTTTCTATCACTGCCTTATGTCAAATAGTGATTTTCAATTTAAAATTGGGGGTTTGGCCTCTGGGCATCTGTTGAATGAGTAGTTCAATTAGATTTTGACACCATGGGTTAAATCAATTAATTGCAGCTCTAATGGGAACTCACATTGTGATCTGGGAATACGGCAGCCTTGGTTAAATCATATCTAGGTAATAATCATTCTGTTGTATATGCTAAACCACTTTAGATTATTTGTACCAACTGCAGTTTCCAGACTATGTACAAAGGCAGCCTCACATAGAGTGCATTGCAGAAGTCAAGTATGGAGACTTCCAGCATATGTACCACTGTTCTGAGGTAGTTTATCTCAAGAAATGGGCGCAGCTGGCGTATCAGCCAAAGCTGATAGAAAGTACCTCCAGCCACCACCTCAACATGAGACACCAGTGAGAGGTTGGGATCCAGAAGCACTCCTAGACTGTGTACCTGTTCCTTCTGGGGAAGTGTGACCCCATCCAGAACCAGCAGACCAAAATTGTCTCCCAAGTTCCAACCCCACGTAATTAGTACCTCCATCTTATCTGGATTCAGTCTCAGTTTATCTCTCAACCAGCCCATCACTGCTTCCAGGCAGGCATTTAGGGAGGTTATGCCTTCTCCTGATGATGTTGACATGGGAAAATAGATCTGGGTATCATCGGCATACTGATAACACCCTGCACCAAATCTCCTGATGATCTCTCCCAGCGGTTTCATGTAGATGTTAAACAACATCAGAGACAATATGCAGCCCTGAGGGACACCATAGGAAAGTCCAGATTTGGGAAAATAAAAGTTTCCAAGAGACAACATCCGGAATCTGGCTTTTGCTTGGGGATTATGGGAGTTGTAGTCAACAACCTCTGGGAATCCCTGTTAGGGGGAACACTGCTCAGGAAGGTTTACACTTACAGTTTCCTCCAAGACTCTCTTGAGCTGGGAGGCCACTGCCCTCTCAATTACGTTGCCCAACCATTGAAGGTTGAAGACAGGCCTATAGCTGCTTAACTCTGAGGGAGCCAATGCAAGCTAGGGATGTGCAAACAGGTTTGACGTTGAACGTGTTCAATGTTGAATTGGTTCGGTTTGACCATTCAGGGTCGAACTGAACCATCTTTTGTTCGGTCCAACCCTGGACCAAACACGCCCCCCCCCCCAACACCCCCTGGCTGGGCATACACTAGCCCTCTCACAACCCTAAACCACTCCACTGGAGGTGAGCTTGCAGACACAATATGGGTAGAAAAGAATCTCTTCTTTGCCTGAGCGCAAGTCTTCAAATGTGTTCTATGTTGTAATCTGTTGGATTCAAATTGAGTCTTTCTCCACTTGCACTCCAGTTGTCTACCTTGCTGCTTCATCTCCCATAGTTCTTCCATATACCAATGGGCCAGCTTCAAAGCGGGTTGGAGAGGACACTTTGAAGCGATTATGTCAACTGTCCTGGTGAGTTTGCTGTTTCAGTTCTCCACCAGCACAACAATAGAATCACTGACAGAGCCAACACTAAATCCTTCCAAGGCTCCTTGGAATTCTACTGGATTCAATAACCTTCCCTGGTGGAAGGGCATCCTAATAAGCCCCTCACCCCTGCAGAGGTGGGGTGTGAATATGAGTCCAGACTTAACCAGATGATAGTCCATCCATGACAATGGGGAAATCACAGGATTCCCTACCCATGGAACACCACCCTGTTCAGGGCAAAAGAGCAGATCAAGCATGTGACCAGCAACATGGATCACTCCTGAAACCACTTGGGATAGGCCCATAGTTGTGGTACGTGATTGTGAGTTGAACCTTAACTAGATGGTGGTCTGTCCAGGACAATGGGGAAATAACAGGAGTCCGCATCCGTGGATCAGAGTAAAAGACAAGATCAAGCATGTGACCAGCAACATGCATCAGTCCCGAAAACAAGTGGGATAGGCCCATAGTTTTCATGGCCCCTATGAATTCCTGAGCCACCCCGAACTGATTGGTCCTGAGATGAATATTGAAGTCCCCCACCATAATAAGCCTGGGAGACTCCAATGCCAATCCTGAGTCTGTCAGCTCAGTTAGGGACTCTGTTGGGCAGCAGGGTGATTGGTACATCAACAGAAGTCCCAATACATCCCTGGTCCCCAACTTTAAGTATATACATTCATATGATCAGACACTTCAACAGGAATCCTGTTAAAGGAGATGTTATTCTTATGGACTCAACCTCCACCTCCCCACATATCCCCCTACACTCCACCTCCCCATCCATGTCCTTTCACCTGCTCCTCAACAGAGTACACTGGAGGGAGAAACTGAGATGAAACTGGGCCACCAGCCTCCCCCAACCAAGTTTGAAATAAATGCTTTTCCTACTGGGCATGAGCCATGTAAATGTAACCTGGAGTCCAGGTTATTTCAATGGGGGAAGTTTAAACCTGTTGTTGAAATCAATGTGCTCTAGAAGGATTTAATTGGCTAGATTATGCCCATTATAAGGGAATGTGGATACATAAAAATTACAACTCCATTGCACAGGTTTCTGAGTTGCTTTAATTTGAAAACAAAACATTTTGGATGCATCCTCTTACTCCAGACCAATTCCAGAGTCAGTAGTCTGAGACACCCAACCACTTCCACTAATTGACAGGAAACAGACAATCCCAAATGTTGGCTAGCAGAAACCACAATAAAAATGAGAAATTCAAAAACAAAAATTAACCAGGAAGTAGAACTAGCAATCCCAAACCATTATTAAGGAAAATATGCATAGACGAGACCAGCTTTGTCCACTCTAATATCTTTCATTCTGAAAGTAAGCTCTAAGGTGGAGATCTTTAAAAAAACAAAAAAACAAAGTTTCCTGAAACCAGATTTACAGAGATGGAGAGAAATTCCTTACCATCTGTCTCACTGAATCCAAACTGGGAGGAGAGACAGGCATTGTGTTTCTTAATTCTTAGGGATGGGTTCACAAATGCATGTTCATCACAGTAGTTGAAGAACATCAAGCGATGACTTGCATGTGTGAATGGACCATTAGACATGCAACACCACAGGCAGAACTTTCATGTCACTTAACATTACCTCAAATGCAAGGTTTCCCAATGGAGTCAGTTTACATATTCCACTGCCAGTCATCAACGATACAGTAATCACATAGGAAGAAATACGTTTAACAGGATGAACCCATATGTTGTATTTAGTTAGTTTTCAACTTCTTTATTTTATAAAATGTGGCTTTTATTTTATTTTATATAATAAAAGGAAGCTACAATCAAAAGTGGAAGACCCACACAGAGAGGCTGCTCTTAACCTTCTCTCCTCCTGTGCAGGAAGAGGATAACTGTATCTTTTCCCACATGGGTGGGTGGGGGTGCTGCTGGGGGTTGTTGGTAAAAACATGCTGCAGAAGAAATGTATAACAACAATGTAGTCTGGAAACTATATTTAGTGCCGGATATGGCAACCAGACTAATCTCCATGATAATCCAAAGAAACCATACAATATCACTCTTAAAATAACTGCACTGGCTACCAATATGTTTCTGAGAGAAATACAAAGTGCTAGTTATTACCTATAAAGCCCTGAACGACTTGGGTGCAGGGTATTTAAGAGAGTGCCTCCTTTGTCATGAACCCTCATGCCTATTAAGATAATCTGGAGAGGTCTGTTTACGGCTACCACTAGCTCGTTTGGTGGCTACTCGGGACCAGGCCTTCTCTGTGGCTGCCCTGGGGCTCTGAAATGCAATCCCTGTTAAAATCAGAGTTTCTCCATCTCTGCTGTTTTTTAAAAAGACTCTTAAGATGCACCTGTTTTCTCAGGCTTTTAAATAATTTTAATTGGTTTTCTATCATAATTGTTTTAATCATTTGATCCTGTTTTTATATTTGTTGTATTTTAACACGTACAACCCCTAGGGATGCACATGTCAGTGGGTATAGAAGTATGATAGATAGATAGATAGATAGATAGATAGATAGATAGATAGATAGATAGATAGATAGATAGATTCCTTCCCCCCTTCTCAGTGTGATAATATGCTTTCAACTTTTGCCTTTCAACATATGTAGAGTACTGAACCATCATCCTGGGAAGACATCTAGCAAATACCAGAAGGGGAAGCAAAGAAATGGGCCAAGGCAGCAGAAGATGAAATGAAGTGCCTGCACAACAAAAATACCTGAACGCTTAGTCCATTACCACCAGATAGAAAACCTATAGGCCGTAAGTAGACATCCAAAATTAAATATAATGCAGAAAACAAAATTGAGTGGTACAAGGCTCGACTTGTTGCAAAAGGCTTCTTACAAAAGTTTGGAGAGGATTACGATGAAACATTTGCTCCAGTTGTTAAGCACACAACAATTAGGACATTACTAGGTGTTGCAGTTAGGGTTAGGGTTCCAACAACAGTAGTTATCTGCTTTTGCTTGGAAGGGGACTCAGTTGGGCCAGCAAAAAACAAGCTTCAATGGCACTTCCTTCTACAGAAGCAGAATGCATTGCAGCTGCACAAGCTAGTCAAGAAATGATCTGGCCACAACAACTATTGATGAACTTGGGTCAATATCCAAAAGAATAACAAAAACTTCCTTAAATACATCAGATGCAGGAAACCTGCCAGTTGGACCATTAGACAATGAGGGAGTGAAAGGGATTATTGATGAGGATATGGAGGTTGCAGGGAAGCTGAATGAGTTCTTTGTGTCCATCTTCACAGCAGAGGATACTGAGCATATACCTATTCCTGAACCAGGCTTTTCAAGGATGGAGGCTAAAGAACCGAATCAGATAGAAGTGACAAGAGATGATGTTCTAAACTGTCTGGAAAAACTGAAAACTAGCAAATCACCAGGGCCAGATGGCATCCATCCAAGAGTCCTCAAAGAACTCAAATGTGAAATTGCCAACCTCCTTGCTAAAATATATAACTTATCCCTGCAATAAGGCTCTGTACCGGAAGACTGGAAAGTAGCAAATGTAACACTGATTTTCAAAAAGGGATCTAGGGGCGATCCTGGCCGGTTAGCTTAATGTCTGTTCCAGGCAAATTGATGGAAAGTATCCTCAACGATAAAACTGTAAAGCACATAGAACAGACCCTGCTGTGAGAGAATGAGCATGGTTTCTGCAAAGGTAAATCTTGCCTCACAAAGCTTTTGGGGTGTGTGGATCAAGGTGATCCAGTTGACATAGTATACCTGGACTTCCAAAAAGCTTTTGACAAAGTTCCTCATCAAAGACTCCTGAGGAAACGTAGCCTCCGATCTGGGGTGCTGTTTTAAGAGCGAGGGAGGGTACACTTACCCCTCCTGCCACTTTCCCCCCCTTTAGTATCCTTTTTAAAGAAAGCTGACTGGGGCGGCAGCATACCTCCCTGCCACCCAGTTGCCCCTGTAGGCCTGATATGGCCGGAAGTCCCTGGCTCACCGGCGGGGGGAAAGCAGCATGAGGGGTAAATGCACCCTCCCCCGCTCTTAACGCAGCACCCCCGCCACCTTCGAACTGCTCCGCCATGGTTCTGTGCACATCCCTACCCCTGATCATTTTGGTTGCCCTCTTCTGCACCTTCTCCAGTTCTATAATGTCCTTTTTGAGGTATGGTGACCAGAACTGTACACAGTACTCCAAATGCGGCCACAGCATAGATTTCTATAAGGGCATTATGAAATTAACAGTTTTACTTTCAATCCCCTTCCTAATGATTCCAAGCATGGAATTGGCCTTTTATGCCATAAATATTTTATGCCAATAAGGATCTGGCACACCAAAGAAAAGGCTAATCCAGATCCAAAAGACAATCTTCATTTATAAGCATGCTGCAATATTCTTAATATTATCATTATATTATTATTTACTACTTGAGAGACTGAACCAGGGGTGTATCTAGGTTGGGGCAGGCAGGGCAGGTCCCCTGGGTGCCACTTGGAGGGGGAGCACCGTACTTTAAAATTATTATTTTTTTAAAATGGCCGCCAAAAACAAAATGGCTGCCATGCATACTCAAATGGCCTCTGTGAGACCCTAGGCCATGCCAGGACTTGCAGAGGCTATTTGAGCATACATAGTGGCCATTTTGTTTCCGGCAGCCATTTTAAAAAAAAAATTAAAAAATGGCCACCGCACATGCTCAAATGGTCCCTGCGAGACCCTAGGCCTTGCCAGGCCTTGCAGAGGCCATTTGAGCATGTGCGGTGGCCTCCAAAATGGCCACCACACCAATCTTTGCAGGCCCAAAAATCAGCCCGGGAAGGGCTGCGGCCCTGAATTAAGAGGCCAGTGGGGGGAGGGGAAATCTTTGCAGACCCCCCACGGCCTTTAGGAAGCCCCCCAAAGGGGCTACAGGTACTTTTAAAAAAATAATATAATATAAGTCACTGTACACATATTCAGTTTGGCACTATGTACAGAGAATCAGGGCTTGTGAATACTGAGCTGAAGCTTATGAGCTAGGATTGAATTCATTTGCTCTTACTTTGCTTCTTGTGATAAGTGAGTTAAATGTGATGCCTTAATAATATGGCTATTAATGGTGAGTTTTTCTTTGAATCAGTGTGAAATCCTTAGTATTAAGGCCCACTGGGAGTTCCTTTCTCTCTTTCTCTCATTTCAACTGTCTTTCTGAAATACTAGAATATATTTCAAGCAGCAACACAGTTTACTTTGCATATCCTTTAATTATTTTCAGAGTATCTGGGAAAAGTCAAATTCTCCATTTATTTTTAAAACTTATGTAATAGTGATGCTACAATGCACAGCAGAGAATTAGACAGGCACTTCTGTTTAGTTTTCCAAGTAGACCTCCACATAGTATTTGGGTGTTTCATGAGCCCCCAGCATACTGAAATGTGTAGTTTTCCAGCATTTTTTGGTCTGGCTACGTCCACTGCTAAATAGTTTTTGAAATATTAAAAGATCAACGAGCTTGACTTGTATTTTTCAGCTGATATTATGGTAAAGTTATCTGAGAGATGGGTGTCAGATGTTTGGACAGGGGTGGCAATTTCAGTGCTTGCCGTAGGCGCTGTTTTCCCTAGATACGCCTCTGGACTGAACACCATGTTCCTTTTGACTTCAGGGGAACAATTCAGCCCATATTACATTCTGGCTTTCAAAGGGCTTTGGCATGATGACTGATTTTATTTTATTATTTGTAATTATTTCAATTGTTGTGTTTCTGTTAGTTGAAGGAGTTGATTGTTTGCAATTTTCTCATGTTCCAAAATAAAGAGCTAGAAATCTGACCTCTTCTGACCTTAGAGTACTCTGTTTTGCAGCCTTGATGACATCCAAAGATTTTTTTTTTAAAATGCAGGATATCTATTCATGCCAAGACTTTGGGGGGTCATCCTATATTTTCATATATATATAGCTGTGATGTGTCTAATCCAGTGTCTTGATTCCAGCACTGATGAATCATCATAAAAATTAATAAATGTAAATGGTCAGTAAGAAAACACTATATAGACTGTCATCAGCACTTTGGGCTGGTTCACACATTCAGGTCCCTCTGCTTAAATCTCAGCACTGGGTTACTTTCAACTCAACATGTGAGCTGCATACACTGGAAAGGGCATTATGTTTGAACTGACATCAAGTTCAACCTGAAAATTCTACAACATAACCCAGTACAGCAATAAGAAAACCTGCCTAGGAGTGCAAAATGGACGTCAATGATCATGTTAAATGATGTAATGATTTTAGTAAGAAATAATGAAACATATTTTCCAAAGTCAGCCTGTTCAGAGGCTTAGGGAAGACAGCAGGCCAGGCAGAGAGAGTGACACTCCTGCATCTTATCATTGGCCCTGTGCCAGTAGTAAGACCCTGGTTTTTTTGACTGAACTCTGTTGCTGCAGAGAGAACTTGGAATTTCAGGATCAGTACCTTTAAAGGTACTGATAGAGCCCCTGGTGGCGCAGTGGTAAAACTGCCGCCCTGTAACCAGAAGGTTACAAGTTTGATCCTGACCAGGGGCTCAAGGTTGACTCAGCCTTCCATCCTTCCGAGGTCGGTAAAATGAGTACCCAGAATGTTGGGGGCAATATGCAAAAAAATCATTGTAAACCGCTTAGAGAGCTCCGGCTATAGAGCGGTATATAAATGTAAGTGCTATTGCTATTGCTACTGTAAGTTTTCTCTTGCCTTGTCACTACCATGAAGATGGCGAGGGTATAGAACTGTGAACCCATGCCGGGAATAGAAATGACTAATTTTGACACCATAGTTCTATATGTGGTGATAAATCTGGGGTGATTCATTTGCATATGCAAACCACCACTGGATGTTACAGTCAATCAGTTATACAGTAAGCATGGGTGAACCAGTCCTTAGGCCCCAGAGCTTTGCATATGCTGTGATGTCCTTCTTGAGTTAGCATTTCCATTCATTTCCATTCATTTCAGTAGAGGGAGTCCATTTGTGCATGCATTACCAGGGTGCAGATCACTGGATCTGAGTGATCTGTAGATAATTATATAAAATACATACATATGACTACACTGGAATGGTGCTTTGCAGTGTGGAAGGATTTTCAGTAAATTCAGCCAATTATAACTTCTGAACAATAGAAGTACGGACTGTGGACATTCTGCTTGAAAATGGAGTATTACTATACATGCTCTACCAGGTTGTGTCAGAGCAATTACAGTGCTTATATACACACACCTATAAATTAACATGTAGCAAACATGGTGATGTATCATGTATAACATTTTCTAGTTGTTGCAACACTTTTAAATACTAATAAATCTTTCCAACATTCTTTGAAAAATCATAAGTATCTGGCATGTCTGCGTTGAGTTACCTCATGTATGTGCATGTAGGTCTTCTGGCAGCTTGATTGATGTTTACTGATATCATGACAACTTGGGCTGCAGGCCTAGTGATATAAAGAGTATTAAATTGTGTCCACAACATAACTGGCACCATGGTACGCACACATTGAGAAGCTATCACACACACACACTTCAGATTTTAATCTCTGGGCATTTAATTTATGGAGTTACTAAATCATGGCTCCTGATGCTGACTAGTAAATGCACAATGATTTATTAAGGCACAGTTTTAACTTCAAAACACTGATGGTACTATTCTCATCAAGCAATTGCACTCAACTCAAGGAATCCCCGCACAGCGAAAGAGTTAAAGTAGATGCCCTGATTGCTCAGAGATGCAAATGCAATTTGTTTTAAGTTTCAATGAATTTCACTTGACAATAGTGTGATTTTTATGAATTGATTACAATCAATTAATTCATTATTTAATGAATTATAATATACTATAATATACTAGGACCTTCAACAAAATGTTGCACTGTATCCCTGGTGTGCATGTGTTACTTGTGTTGTACAGATTTGTTTGGAGGCGGCTAACAAATAAATTATTGTTTGTTTGTTTGTTTGTTTGTTTGTTTATTACCTGAGCGTGTGGCTGACCATGGTGACAAAACAAAAGTTAGCAACAAAGGCAGGAGTCCCTCCTCTAATCTGGGTCTTGCTTCATATGCATACATTTCCCCCGTTTTCCACGGCTTTTTGTGAGGGGAGAGGGGCACTGGTGTCCAATCCTATCTCCTTTTCATCCGACCTTAAGTTTCAATAATTAATGTTAAGAAGCAGGGCTCTTCAGTTACGTGTAACTGCTACAGACTGCTAAGGCAGTGGGGGAGTGTTTGTCCAGGGACTGGGAGAGGACTGTGACCAGCTGGAGCCTATTGGAGCTGCTCTTGTTCCCTTGCCTCCTCAGGCCAAGGCAAATAAAATCTGTAGTTGCTGAGGTGTGCCTCAGCGTCATGCCAAGTGCATTGCTAAGTGGGCACTTAGAAGCACTTGGGGTATTGGAGGTTTGTGTGTGTGTGTGTGTGTGTGTTTAAATATGCTCTGCTAATTCCTATAGTAAATAGCAGTAGTTCAGTATGGTTATGAGGGAGCCTAATTAAGGAATACAACTCTGAAGCTTATTGGAGCTGTGAACTCTAGAATAACAATACAGTTATCTCCTCCCTAGTGCTTCCTATGTTCTGAAGGTATTGGAAGAAAATAAGGAAAGTTTCGATATTTTGTTTTTATGTGTTTTAATTGACATACATATTGGTAGTATAAAACTATAGCTTAAGGTATTTATTTATTTATTTATTTATTTATTTATTTATAATATTTATACCCCGCCCCTCTAGTGCACTACTGCTCAAGGTGGCTCACAACAATAAGATGGACACAGATAGAATAAAAGTAATAAAATTAACTTTTTTAAAAAAATCAGATTAAAAACCACAATTATTAGGTTCAAATGAAAACTGAAAATTATAAAAAGCTAAAAAAGCTAAAGAACCTATCAGATATAACAAAACAATAACGGAGCATTAAAAGCCCTCCTTAAAAAGGTGCGTTTTGAGATTTTTTTTAAAAAACACTGAGGGAGGGAACATGGCAAAGCTCTTCAGGGAGGGCGTTCCAAAGCCGAGGGGCCACAACCAAAAAGGCCTTGTCTCTAGTTCCTGCCAACCGGATCTCTGTTAGTGGTGGGTTCACTAGGTCTCAGAAAAATAATTAAAAGATGAATTCTACCCCTTTTGATCAGAAATCCATATTAGAATTCTGTTTACCTCTGGAAAATAGAAAATGGAGGGTGATTACGACACCTCCAAAAAAACAAAACCTAGGAACTGTAACTCCTCTTAGCTTAGAATATGATTCTCAATTGATTAGCCAAGAAAGTGTCAGACAACAGGTGTTTGGTAGTTCCTCAGAATGATGAGCACATAGGTAATTGGTCAATGCACCCAGATTTTTTAAGCCATTAATGTTCTCTGATATTTTGAATCAAACAAGTACATCTCAACCTATTCCAACCCCGACATGATTGTATAGTCCTATGGATAATCTTCTACCTGATAATGAAAAGCTTGCAGATATGTTGAAGTTTCTTCGGGATCAGTGCTTTCTTTCAGCACAGGTTTATGAGAAGATACTCAACAGATTGGATTCATGAAGAAAGGAAATATCAAGTCTTAAGGCCAATATGAAGATGGTGCTAGATCTTATTGAAGAGGGAATACTTACAGTGGCTCTCCTTACTAAGACCTTAATGGCCTAAATAAATTCCCTTTGGATCCTGGACATGAACATGCTAATAGCCCAACCCTTAACCTACAGATACCAAGAGGGCAATTAAAAGAAATTATATCAGCCTGGGAGATGCATAGGGTAAAGTATAAATCAATAAGTAACGATATAGCTCCAAAGAATTCTCTAAACAGTACAGATCTGACATTTTCAAACCCTGACCTGATTATAATAGATGAGTGGCATGAATCCTCACCAGATGAATATAATAAAACTAGCTGACCTGGCACAGAGCATCTGTGCCTCTAGTTTTCCCTGTCTCTCTACCCCACATCCTTTCAGCCATTCTCCACCCCCCCTTCAGCCCCAGTTCTTTCTCCCCCTCCTTCAGCCCCAGCCGCCACTTCCTCTTGCCACCTGGGGGCCGGCTTGGCCGCCACTTCGCTTCCTTTAGGCTGGCAGCAGCCAGTTGCACTACGTCCTTTCGCTGGCTGCTCGCCTTCCTTTCCCCCTCCTCTCACTCATGAAATCTCACGAGAGCTGCCATGCATGGGATTAGCCATGGGTATGTCTTAGTGAATTATATATAGAGATATATAAAGATAGGATTGGCAGGGGATGGAGAAGAGGAATCTTTTAAGGGGGAGTTAACACAAAGTTATGAAGATCAGGAGCCTGAAATTACATTGGAGAAAACTGATCCTCCATTGGGCTCTCCCCTTTGTATCTCGATATTTAATTGACCACTGAAAAGGCTAAATAGTTCTTGGAGAACTGGAACTGAAGTCCTGAGAGACATATTGGCCAAGGTCGGGTAAACTTGGGGAGATAAAGGAGACCTGAAATGTTCCTGTTTCTATCCTGCTAACCCCAGGAAACCTGGAGGTATTACAGACAATACAGACCACACATGTGCTTTCTGGAGTGTGTTACATCAGTTTGAAGATAAAAACATATATTTTAAATGAGGAACTCCCCAGAATATCCAGTGATTCAATTCAACCTTTAATTGTCCTTTGACATACTCGCATCTTCTAGACACATTCTCTATCTATATCTATATCTATATCTATATCTATATCTATATCTATATCTATATCTATATCTATATCTATATCTTTATCTATACACACACAGAGACAGACAGACATGTTGCTAAGAGGAATTTCTGTGAATCAGGAAATGTGAGGGGAGATTTTTCCCATTGGTTAGATATCCTAATAATTAAGGAAAGAAGGAAAGATGCTGATCTCAGAGATGGTGGAAGGTCTCCTATAACCTCCTTGGTTAAAGATTGGATATATTCACAGTCAGCTGAGACTAATCTAGAATTGATGAGACAGGTTGGAAATTTTCAGAGAAATGGGGATCAATCATGGGGTAGAGGAAACGGGCAGAGACAGAGGTTTAATCGTGTCTTATTGTGGGCATCAGCATCAGCCCCAGTTTTCCCCCTGACTAGATAGTTCTAGAAATTCTTATTCCCTTAATATTTTCTCATGGAACATTGCAGGATGGTCTAATAAAACCCTGGACTCAGATTTTGGGAAATTCTTGCAATCCTTTGATATATTTGTGTTCAAGAAACATGGTTGAGGGAGGGCACAGATCTGAATCTTCAGAGGTTTGTTTCACTTAATTCCCCTGCAGCTAAACCCTGTTGGAAAGGAAGGGCCAGTGGAGGTTTGGCCATATTATTTTCAGTAAAACGTAACTTAGAGGCCAGGGTGCTTAGTATATCCAGAAACAATTTTATCCTAGCATTGCTGATTGAGAGTAAACAGAACTATAATTCTGGTCTCTTAGTCTGTTTAAACTGGTATATTCCTCCAAACAATTAATCACAGTATTCAGAGAGCCTTTGGAAGGATCTAACTGATGCATTGGAACATTGCATCAAACATTTCCCAGAAGCAAGCACTGCAGTCTGTGGTGGCTCAAAGCTCATGTTGGCTCTGATGAAAATTCTTTATATATGGAGGATAGTGATATTTTTCTCCACAATAGGACTTTCCAGGATAAGGTGTGCAATGGACTAGGCCAAAAATTGATAAAGTCCATGTCTACCTTCCAGTTAGTCTGCCTGCATGGTAGTGATTTTGACATCTCTGGTGCATATTTTATGTTTCTCAACAGCAAACCTGGAAGTGTCATAGACTATAGATACTTTTCCTAGGAATGTATTATCTCAAAATATGCTATAATATCCTATATAGACCAGATAGTGACCATCTACCCTTGTCCTTCTCCCTATCATGCCCTTAAGAACATAAGAACAGCCCCGTTGGATCAGGCCCAAGGCCCATCTAGTCCACCATCCTGTTTCACACAGTGGCCCACCAGATGCCGCTGGAAGGCACAGGCAGGAGTTGAGGGCATGCCCTCTCTCCTGCTGTTACTCCCCTGCAACTGGTACTCAAAGGCATCCTGCCTTTGAGGCTGGAGGTGGCCTACAGCCCTCCGACTGGTAGCCATTGATCGACCTCTCCTCCATGAAGTTATCCATACCCCTCTTAAAGCCATCCAAGTTGTTGGCTATCACCACATCCTGTGGCAGAGAGTTCCACAAGTGGATCACGCGTTGTGTGAAACAGTACTTCCGTTTGTTGGTTCTAGACCTCCTGGCAATCAATTTCATGGAGTGACCCCTGGTTCTAGTGTTGTGTGAGAGGGAAAAGAATTTCTACTTTCTCCACACCATGCATGATTTTATAGACCTCTATCATGTCTCCCTGCAGTAGTCTTTTTCCTAAACTAAAAAGCCCCAGGTGTTGTAGTCTTGCCTCATAAGAAAGGTGGTCTAGGCCCCTGATCATCTGGGTTGCCCTCTTTTGCTTCTGTACCTTTTCCAGTTCTACAATGTCCTTTTTAAGATGTGGTGACCAGAACTGTATGCAGTACTCCAAGTGTGATCTCACCATAGTTTTGTATAAGGGCATCATAATATTAGCAAATTTATTTTCAATCCCCTTCCTAATGATCCCTAGCATGTAATTGGCCTTTTCCACAGATGCCACACATTGAGTCGACACTTTCAACGAGCTGTCCACCACAACCTCAAGATCTCTCTCCTGGTCAGTCACCAGCAGCTCAGATCCCATCAGCATATACCTTAAGTTGGGGGTTTTCGTCCCAATGTGCATCACCTTGCAATTGCCAAAACTGAACCGCATTTGCCATTTTGTCGCCCACTCCCCCAGTTTGGAGAGATCCTTTTGGAGCTCCTCACAGTCCGTTTTGGATTTCACTACCCGAAAGAGTTTGGTATTATCTGCAAATTTGGCCACCTCGCTGCTTACCCCTAATTCTAGACCATGTATGAATAAATTAAAAAGCACCGGTCCCAGTACAGATCCCTGGGGGACCCCACTTCTTACTTCATTGTGAAAACTCTCAATTTATACCTACCCTCTATTTCCTGCCTTTCAACAAGTTAGCAATCCACACATGTACTTGTCCCCTTATCCCATGACCACTAAGTTTCCTCAGGAGTCTTTGATGAGGAACTGTGTCAAAAGCTTTTTGGAAGTCCAGGTACACTATGTCAACTGGATCACCTTGATCCACACACTCCAAAAGCTTTGTGAGGCAAGATTTACCTTTAAAGAAGCCATGCTCATTCTCTCACAGCAGGGTCTGTTCTATGTGCTTTACAGTTTTATCCTTGAGGATACTTTCCCATCAATTTGCCTGGAACAGACATTAAGGTAACCGGCCAGGATCGCCCCTAGATCCCTTTTTGAAAATCAGTGTTACATTTGCTACTCTCCAGTCCTCTGGTAGAGAGCCCGATTTCAGGGATAAGTTATATATTTTAGCAAAGAGATCGGCAATTTCACATTTGAGTTCTTTGAAGACTCTTGGATGGATGCCATCCGGCCGTGGTGATTTGTTAGCTTTCAGTTTTTCCAGACCATTTAGAACATCATCTCTTGTCACTTCTTTCTGATTCAGCTCTCTAGCCTCCATCCCTAAAGAGCCTGGTTCAGGAACAGGTATATGCTCAGTATGCTCTGCCATGAAGACAGACGCAAAGAAGTCATTCAGCTTCCCTGCAACCTCCATATCCTCCTTAATAATCCCTTTCACTCCTTCATTGTCTAATGGTCCAACTGCTCCCTGGCAGGGTTCCTGCTTCTGATGTATTTAAAGAAGTTTTTGTTATTCCCCTTGATACCTTTGGCTAAATGTTCCTCAAACTCCCTTTTTGCCTCCCTTATTGTCACCTTGCATTTCTTTTACCCGAGTTTGTGTTCCTTTCTGTTCTCTTCATTTGGACAGGCCTTCCAATTTGGAAGGAAGTCTTCTTCCCTTTTATGGCTTCCTTGATGGTACCCGTTAGCCATGCTGGCATCCTCCTGGACTTAGTGGTACCTTTCCTCCTTTTGGGTGTACAATCTAACTGGGCTTCTAGTATTCTGGTTTTGAGTAAACTCCATGCACTCTGGAGTGAAGTGACTCTCCTGATTTTCCCTTTCAGCTTTCTTTTCACCATATTCCTCATTTTGGAGAAGTATCCTCTTCTGAAATTCAAAATGTCCATGTAAGATGTCCTTGGTGATTCTCTCCCCACATGTATGCCAAATTTGATGGCACTATGGTCACTGTTCCCTAAAGGGTCAATGACACTGACATCACGCACCAGATCCTGGGTGCCACTCAGGATTAGGTCCAAGGTCGCCTTCTCTCTGGTTGGTTTCAAGACCAACTGTTCTAGGGCACAGTCATTTAGTGTATCTAGAAATTTGACCTCTTTGTCCTGAACTGACTGTGAATTTACCCAGTCTATGTGTGGATAATTGAAGTCACCCATTATTACAGCCCTGCCTCTCCTTGACGCTTCCCTGATTTCCTCCTGCAACTCCCAGTCACTGTCAGCATTTTGATCTGGAGGGCGACAGCACGTCCCCAGTAGCACGTTCCCATTCAGGCCTTGTATTGTCACCCACAGGGTTTCTGTGGAGGACTCCAGTCCACCTAGGTTTTCTAGCTTGTTAGATTCTATCCCTTCTTTAACATACAGTGTTACCCCTCCTCTAAGGTGCCCCTCCCTGTCCTTTCTATAGAGTTTATACCCAGGGATAACAGTGTACCACTGGTTCTCACTGTTCCACCATGTTTCTGTTATGCCCAATATATCTATTTCTGTGTTAGCAACCAAGCACTCCAGCTCACCCATCTTGGCTTGGAGGCTTCTGGCTTTGGCATATAAGCACCTATACACTGAATCTCTCACCTGATGTGTGCTATTCTTTTGGCTCTTTGACCTCCTGGCACAGGCTCCCATCTGCTCTTTATGAGGTTCTGTTCTGTCCCCTTCTCTTTTATCTGAATCCTTTGCACCTGCACACTTTAAGGGATGGCTTTTGCCAAACTGGATACTGTCCAGCTCCCATTGGCTGTTCCCCAGGTGTCATTTTAAAAGCTGCTCTGCAACCTTTTTATTTTAAGCACCAGCAGTCTGCTTCCATCTTGGTTCAAGTGCAGCCCGTCCCTTTTGTACAGGCCTTTCTTACCCCAAAATGTATCCCAGTGCCTAACAAATCTAAACCCCTCCTCCCGGCACCAACATCTCATCCACACATTGAAACCCCTCAGCTCTGCCTGTCTCACTGTACCTGCTGTGGAACAGGTAGCATTTCTGAGAATGCTACCTTGGGGGTCCTGGACTTCAAAAAAAAAGCCTAAATTTGGCTTTCAGGACCTCCCGACTACATTTCCCCACATCATTGGTGCCAACGTGCACCACGACAGCTGTCTCTTCCCCAGCAATGCCTAAGAGCGACGCTGCGTGATGTCCGCAACCTTCGCACCAGGGAGGCAAGTCACCGTGCAGTCAACACATGGGTCACAAACCCATCTCTCTATACCTCTAATGATCGAATCACCCAATACAAGGAGGCCCCCACTCCCCAGAGGAGTATCTCCTGTGCGCTAGGATATTGGCTCATCATCCATGGAAGCGGTCCCTTCTAAAGGAACATTTCCCTCTTCCTCAGACCGATGTCCTCCTTGCCCAAGACCTTCATTCTCCCTGACAGCAGAGGAGCTACCAGCCCTGGAGTGGCATGCCTCTATCACATCCCTGAAGGTCTCATCCACATGCCTCTCTGTCTCTCTGAGCTTCTCCAGATCCGACATCTTGGTCTCAAAAGAATGGATTTCTTCCCTGAGGTCCAGAAGCTCCTTGCACTGAGCACACACCCATGACTTCTGCCCATGGGGCAAATAGTCATCCATGTGGCCCTCTGTGCAATACACTGGGAAGTGCCCCTTCCCCTGCTGACTTTCTATCTTCATACTGTTTTTTGTTGGCTGTTTACAGTATTTAAAAATAGTTTATTAGAAGTAGTTTATTATCTGTTTATTAGATAGTTTATTAGAAGGATAGGTCTCAGCTGTAATGGTCAGCTATTTATCTGTCCAAACAGCCTTTCTCAAGAATATGAGGGATACGAGGGAGGGATTTGTACTTACGTTCTCTTCTCCACCAGGCTCCTTGTGATCACAGGGGCTTGTTCAAGGCTCCCCCGCACACTTCCTACTAAACTCCTACATCCTGTTTGCTATCTCTGTTCACTATGCTCTCGGGCCTTCACCTCCTATGTAGAGTAGCCTTCCAACTGAGACGCAGGACGTGAGTAAAAGGAATGTGGGGCCTCTGCCTGCCCTAGCTGACTCCACCCCCTCCATGCAGGGACAACAAGGTAAAACACTGGAGTTTGGTAGCCCTAGCAAATCCTAGCCCTGGGAAATTCTAACCCTAGCAAATAACACACACACACACACACACACACACACACACACTCACACACTCAGCCTGATCTGCCCAGTCTTCCTCGCTAACATAGGAAGCTGGTTCCACAGAGGAAGCACCCTCCTGGATTCACCCTTACTGACTAACCCCTCCAACCTCCTTGCACAAGCCTTGGCTTGAGCTCTCCCTGAGGAACAAGGTTCATCAGTTGTTCCCAGAGCCCTTTGTCCAGACCAGGTGATATGAGCATTTGTCCCTCACTAGGCCAAAATTCTATCTCTATTCCTCTTTTTTAAATCCAACCACCTTCCTTCTCCGATGATATGCTATTGTTATGCTAATGTTGTTATGCTTATACCCAAATATGTATCCTGGGGGCAAATTCCAAGGGAACTTTTTTGTTGGATAGGTGTGTTGGGTGGAACTGGCAAGGATTCCATTGTTGCTGATCTTTCCTCCTGAGTGTAACAATGTGGGTTGGGTTGAAGAGAATGTTAAATAAATTTGTTGAATACTGTCAAAATGAATTTCCTAAAGTCAACTATTCTAAAACAAAGGTGATGGTATTCATTGGAATATGGGTGTACATGAAATAGAACAAACATCATCTTTCAAATATCGGGGTATCTATTTAGATGAGACATGCACATGGAAAACACAGTTACAAACTGTAAAACAGACAGCTCTAAAGTCAACCAGAGCTATTTTGAAGTTCTACTTCCAGGGGAGACAGAGTAGTGGCTCCAGCTCTAAAAGTCTTTGTTGCTAAAGTTATTGCCTAAATTCTATATCGGATTGAAATCTGGGGGCAAAAATCAAATGTTTTGAAAGAGCTGGAGGTTAGTCAAAATAAGTTCTTTCAGAGTGTTTTGTCATTACCCCCTGGGACCCCAGCTGCCTTCCTTAGAACTGAGACTGGGCTTAACAAACTAACCTTAATTTTTGGAAATGCCTGAATGTCGTCTTCCCAAACTCTGTTTTAATGAGCAAGGGGAGAAAGTTGGTTGGGCAAAATGTTGTCTGGATTTATTAGATTCCAAAGGTCTGTCACATGAGTGTTTTAATATTCTTGGATATAGAAACAAGTTAAAAGAATGGCTTTATGTGCTGGATACCCATCAGGATATGGAATTAATCAAGACTTCGAAATGTTCTTATTGCTATTTTTTATTTAAGGTGAATCACAAATGTGTTCATTATCTACAGGGTCTTTATTTATTATTTATTTTACACTTTTATATCCTGCTCTTCCTCCAAGGAGCCCAGAGCGGTGTACTACATCCTTAGGTTTCTCCTCACAACAACCCTGTGAAGTAGGTTAGGCTGAGAGAGAAGTGACTGGCCCAGAGTCACCCAGCTAGTTTCATGGCTGAATGGGGATTTGAACTCGGGTTCTCTTTCTCTTGTGCCATTAAGAATTGCATTTAGAGAACTTCAGTTTCAAAGTATGCCCTCTGCTTTTTAGATGGAAGATTGATACAAACTCCTAAAGAATTACGATTTTGTCTTTGTGGCACTTATGAATTTGAGGACATAGATCATTATGTATTGTATTGCTCTCTCTAACGGGACCCTAGAGAGAATTTTGGGAGGCAAATACTATATTCAATTCGAGAAAAAGATGCTAAGGAGAAAATCAGTTGGTTGCTGGTTGATGTTGATCCATATATTACATACCAAACTGCTTTGTCTGTGAAAGCAGCTAAGTCTATCCATATTGCATATCTGGAAAATATTGCAGTAAACTGTAAAGGAGATTTGAGAATATTTTAGCTTATTTTATCATTTGATTTGGAATATGTATGTTTTTTAAGAATTGCTTTGTAAGGGCTTATAGTCATATTCAATAAACTGGACTGGACTTGGGCTAAAACTGTCCCCCCCCCCGCTTAAGTCTTATTGTGGTTATCTGAACCTCCAGAGTCTTCCCATAAAGCTAGTGGGTTGTGAGGAAATCCCCTCAAAATCTGCCCACCAGCACTTGGACTACTTCATAACACCAAGAGATTAACTGTGTCAAACTCCTTCCCCTTCAGAAACAGAACAGTGTTACCTGACTGGTGTGAGGGACAAAGGCTTTATTCACATGTAACGTGAACCCAGAGTTTGCTGAACCCACGATTAATTCTTATAATCATGAATCGCATTGCAGACATTTGTCCAACTGCAGACCAGCAACCTCTGGTTTCAGAGCAGGGAAGCCTCTCCGTCTTCCTTTTCTGCCAAGACTGCATCCAAGCAAGCCCCATAGTCCTAGAACTGCCAGTCTGTGGGCAAGTCATCAGCATGTCAGCAGGGTGGCAGCCATTGGCTATAATCTTCGAGGGAGTGAGCTGAGTGTGGTCATGCCTTTTCAAAATGAATAGACTGTCCACCATCAGCAGGAAAAGGGAAGACTTGGGAAACACTGGGATAGGGAATAGATCCTTACTCTCTTTTAAATTTCCCAGATTCGGACCCACATTGCGGTGTATACAGATCAGCCGCCGTGGTGAATCATGAGGAGGGGTGTCTCAATTATCAGCAAACCCAAGGAGAGTGGGGTCACTATTCCGAGCAAAATTAAAGGTGGATATGTTCCAATGGGCCGCCAGACTGACAGAGGCCCTGCTTGGACTGCTTCTTCACAGCAGTCATAAAGACAGGAAGAGGTGTTGCCAGGGTGCTCATCACCACGGCTTGCTTGTGCTGCGAAACCAGGCTGTGCAGCATCTGCCATATGGCCCACATGCATGTCTCTATGGCCTAATAATCGCATGAGAAAATGGTCTGTGGGAGAAGGGCTGTCACCACACATTATTACCAGTTCTGCCTGATCCCCCTGTCCCCCCAGACGGTTCTTCTCATGAGTTGTGAATGGATATCCCCATGGCCTTCCACTCTCATGATAGAGTGGTCCACTTGGAAGCAACAGCCATCATCATCATCACAGCGGAGGAATCTCCCCTGTCACTTGAGGCAATGCTTCACCTGCTGGATGGTTCTTCTCATGAGTAGGTCTAGGAACCACACATGTTAACCCAAGGGGAAGGGGCTAGGCCCCCTTCCCCAACTACAAAAAGAAAAAGAAGAGAAAAAAGAGCAGAGCCATTCAAGAATTCCTGGGTAGGGTTGCCCTTAAAACCTGACCCTGGGTATTTCTGCCCTGCCATATGTTATCTTACCAGGCATGTAATCGGGGTGCTTCATTTATGGTGCCACAGAGACTGAATGTGCTTGTGAACATACTTCTTTATTGATTCATTTCCAGAGATCAAAGCACATAGTGCCCATCTTGCCATCCCATCCCCTTTCTCTCCTGATTGCCTGGAGGGGGAAACAAGGGACACAGTGAGAATCTGACAGGCTTAGAAGCCAGTCAAACATTTGATAGGCACATTTGACACGCTTAGAAGCTTGGAACGGGTTGATGTGGCATCCCTGTTGCCATGCAACGGCTTGAGGAGCACTGAGACTGGGGGGGCTGTGCAAGTGCTTGGAGAGGCGGCCATTGAGAAGTATGGCAGACATGGAGTGTGTGCATTCCTGGGCAGGTCTGGGCCACCCTCTCGATGATTTCTGTTCCAGAAACAGCATGAAACCATGGTTATGGTGGCATCTGCATTCGGACAGAATGCTGCTAATCCCAAAATGCAGGTCGGAGTAGTGAAACTCACTACAAGCCAAAGGTTCAAACTGGAGTTTGATGAGGGAAGCTGCAGGTCGTTTTTGCTGTGCAAACACAGTTTCATGCATTTGGACATACAGGAATTCCAGCCTCTGCCCTATTTAACTGCAGTTTCGTATTACATGCAAATGGGGTCAGAGCGTCAGCATTTTTATCTGTGAAGACTATTAGACAACTTTCCCCCTCGGAAGTAGAAGGGCTTGTGATTTTCTTAAGAGAGTGTTCTTTAACCAGAGAATGTCCTGGAGGTTTTTCACACATGGCTCTATGCCTCAGGGTATCTGAAGAGCGAATCTGCTTTGCGGCAGATTCGAGTTATTTTACTTCGGGGGATTAGATGGACCATTGACATAGCCATCAGTACCTCCTTCGTATAGCCATCAGCACTTCCATCAATACCTTCGGAGAAAGCAGAAGTCCCTGAGGTGTTTTTTTTTCAAGGAAATAGAGGATTTTTTTACCCCGGACATAACTCGGGCTAAGCCAGAATTCACACCTCCCTTCAGAGAAAAACAAGGCCTTGTCTGTCCTGGTCCCTGATAGCCTGCAGGGAGGTCGGGTTAAATCCAGCGAATATGTGGACTGGCACATTCCAATCAGGAGTGGATTTGGGGGGAAAGCCCTGTCTGTGAAACTTTCTGCTGTTTTTAACATATGCTGAAGCCTTCTGATCCTCCTTCCTCACTACTGAGTGAGTGCAGCAAAAGTAGTGAGTAGTGAGTGCAGCAAAACCCACTTCCTCCAGACTGGGAGGAAACTGCTTAAATGCAACCACGAGTAGCAAGCTATGGTGGAGGAGGAACTAATTGTTATTTCCTCTCTCATGCACATCTTTTGGTGTAAAAAGCAGATTCCCCCAACAGTATACAGTTGCCCAAACGTTCAGTCTGGCCATTCAGATGAAGAAGAGAGATGCAAAAGCCCCAATGGTTTTTCACTGGCCCCATTGTGTAGCCCAAGGGCTCTCCCATTACAATCTAGGTTTTCTTTTTTTGCTTTGTCACCTCCTGCAAGGAGCACATATCTCCATAACAATCTGCCCAGGCAGTCATCCAGCCTACAGCAAAAGCACAAATTAATTAGGAAGTTTATTCCCAGAACTATGCTGACTAAAGTTGCACCCAAAGCAGCCAACAATCATATTTGTAATGGATTTGCAAAATATGAAAAAATGTAATGTTTTCACCCAAGTTTTTCAGCTGTGACCAAAGGTATTTATTTTCCTCTTCCCTTAGCAAAATATCTGTGTAAAAATTCTCACAAGTGAAACTGGCTGGCTTGGTAGAACATTCATCCTTTACAATATAAGAAGCAGGGCAGGGGGATTGGTTACTTGTGGATTTTTCCTGAATTTTGGATATTCAACAATGTTCTCATCTGCTGAATATAAACTGTTTGAAAGGTCCAGATCCAGCTGTCAAATTTGTTAAAGGTTTCTAAGACAAAATGGCATGACATGAAATCCCCAATGCAATGTGTTGAAATTGTAATTCTGACAGATTGATCATATCAGATGGGTAGGTCAAGCAAAAACCAGTGTGTGATAGTGTGTATAGGGCAGGGTGGAATGCACCCCTCAGTGGAATGAACCCCTCAGCCCCATAGCAGAGCAGTGATGGAGGAGGAGTCATCGTTTAGTAACAAAGCATGTGCAGAAGGTCTCAGATTCAGGCCCTGGCATCTCTTAAAAGGAGACTCAGGTTGCAAGCCTGGAAAAGACTGTTGTCAACTGTAATAGGCAACACTGGACTAGATGCATTAATGACATTAATGGCTGAGGCCATCACACTTTATTCATTTCACTAAGGCTAGCACAGAAGAACCTCCCAGATTATTGCATCCGTACCTACAAAATATAGAACTATAGTGCAAAATATTTATTACTACATTTTTATCATATTCTTCTTCTGAGGAACTGAGAGCATTGTACATTGTCCCCGACCCCATTTTATCCTCCCAGCCACCCTGTAAGGTACTTTAGGCTGAGAGTGAATGAGTGGTCCAAGGTCACCCTGTGCATTCCATGTCTGATTTGAACCTGGATTTCCCAAGTCCTAGTCTGACATTCTAAGCTCTTCAAGATAGCGCATGTCGGCTCTGACATGCTTTTGTATGTGTAAAGCTGTATTGGGCGGGGGGGGGGGATCTGGAAGACCAAAGAATGGTGGTAGAGGGGCTTAAACCACACCCTCCACCATGGGCCCAATCTGGATTATGCCCCTGGATCACTATTTACTCGGGGGGGGGGAGACATTATTTCCCAAGATAAGCATTCTGACTTCAGAATCTGAGAGTTGCTGTGCACTTTCCATAATGATCTCACTTGGAATAGAGGTTTTCTGCCAAATTGTACAACAGTAGCTGTGCCGTGACCACAAAGTGAAATGCTGACAGGAATGCAAAACTGGTACTCCAGCCTGTAGTCTTGGAGTTTCTGGTGGACAAATGTGCCACACTGTGCATTACTGCACATAGCACACAACCAGAGGATTAACTCAAGGCGAGCAAAGCATCTGCATGCCACCATAAAACACCAATGTAGCCTGAAGGACAATATTGACTGAGCTAAAATGTCAGATGTGCCTCAGCACTCAAACAATAGCATCAGTATCAGATGAATAACCATAAATACATGCAAAACTACAGGTGAATTTTCAGGACAGATAGTTTCCTTGTTTGTACTTTTTTTCTTTTTCTTTTCTTTCTTTCTTTCTTTTTCTTTTTCTTTTTCTTTTTCTTTTTCTTTTGCTTTTGCTTTTGCTTTTGCTTTACAAAGAGTGTACTAAAAATAGAGTTTTCTAAAGTGCAGCTCACCTTTGAAGTTTAAAAGAATTAGGATCTTTTTATAGTTTATATATGATTATGAAACTATCTTAACATCTGGGGTTTTAAAATAACAACATTGAGAAAGATGGCAACAGCTTTCTATAAATGAGAGTAACCTTTTAAAAACTTATTTAGTCTTTAGGGATGTAAGATATAAATAAGATCTGCCACACCCTTTATAGCAAGATGCTAATTTGGGTAGGTTAAGGTCCCATCGCAGTTAGCTTTCCTGCTACAAAGAAAATAAACATTCAGGCTTCAGGAGGAAGAGATTAAGTAATAAAAAGCAGTTATTTGGAGATGAATTTGATGGCCAATAAGCACAACTCAGACAATGTTCAGGGCCAAACTAGGTATGACAGGGGCAACCATATTTGTTTATTGATTCACATCTGTGCTGTTCATATACAAGATGGGAATTTTGTTCTGCTATACATCTCTGGTCTGTGACCGCAATAAAGGAGGATGAGGAGGATGAGATGGGAGTTGGGGAAGTCTACTTGTTTACATTAAAGGGGATATGTTGATGATTGGAGCTGATCTCTCTCCTCTTTCACAATTTACTTCTCCATGCTCGGGTGTCTCCCAATCTGGTTCACTCTAGAGCTATTCTCATGACCTTCAACTGGGTAGAACATGTTGGAGTTCCAGTGCATCAACCTTTTGCACCAACTATCCTAATGATCACTAGGGACATTGAAAGTAGAGATAGTGAGTAAGGGTCTCCCTAGCTGATCTATCTATCTCTATTCTATGACCCCTGATATGACTCTTAGGGTATTTGCTGTGAGAGTCAGAATCTCTTCCTTTCCTCTTAGAGAGTAGATGGAAACATCTCTCTTTCTCCCTACCTATTCATTGTTTAGTTCTTTAGATTAAGGATTAGGTCTTTCCTATCCAAAGGTGTACTTCACCAATCAATCTACTTAGTATTTTATTCTACAAGAATCTCCATGTGTCTTCTCTAAATAGCTGCAACAACTAAACTCTGCAAACTACTCTATAACTTGAGTGGGTAGCTTCTTTAGTGCTCTGCTGATTAACTGGGGGATAAAAATTACAACACCCTACAGAACAAGCATCCTACTCAGCTTCAGGAGCTATGTGTGCTCTCAGATTTTGGTTGTGTAAGAGTTAAAAGCAAGTCAGAGGAGGGGGAAGTGATGGTGTGAATGGCAGGTGCTCTGATGGCATTTTCTCCTACCTTGGTAATGTGCTGGGTAAAAGTGCTAGTTAGGAGATGCCATCAGCACCTGCACCTTGCCCCTCCTCTGACTTAGCTTTTAACTCACACACAACTGAAAATCAGGAGTGCACACATCACCCAAAGCTGGGTAGAATGCTTATCATACCCAGTTAATGGTTGTGAGAACAGCCCTAATGAGTATCAGATCCAGGTTGGGATAACAGAGTTCAGGGAAGGTGGAAGGTTCAGTTATCCTCACCCATGTACCCTTTTGGAAATAAAAATGCCCCCTACTTTCTATATGAGTGGGGCAGGCACATGATCACAAATGTGGAAGCCCGTTACATCTAGTTAGGCCCTTAGTCCCATGGAAATTACTATAACCTGTAGGAAATGACTTGACTAGCAAGCCAGAGGTTGCCGGTTCGAATTCCTGCTGGTATGTTTCCAGACTATGGGAAACACCTATATCAGGCAGCAGCAATATAGGAAGGTGTTGAAAGGCATAATCTCATACTGCGCGGGAGGAGGCAATGGTAAACCCCTCCTGTGTTCTACTGAAGACAACCACAGGGCTCTGTGGTTGGCAGGAGTCAACAGCGACTCGACGACACACTTTACTTTATGCTTATAGTTAAGAAACTGAGTCACATTGATTTCAATGGGACATAGGGCTTGCCTAATGTCCTCTAGATTATGCCCAGTATTTTGAAAATGAAAATAATAACTTGGACATTCTAATCCCATGTATATGTGTGCTGATGCACAAAGTGACTTGCTGCCTTCTACTGGGTAGGCTGGGAACCTGATCTTTGAAACAGGAATCATATAACCATAGGAAGCAGCTAAGAGCAGACAGCAGGATATCTGCTAGGGTTAGGTAGAACCTTCTCAATGTACTGCTTCTGATTTATATAGCAACTTTAAGTTGCAATAGTTTGTATACTGTGGCTGATTCCTGGCAACCAAAATTGGCACATGTGCTCTGGCACATGCTCAGAAGTGCTTGCACCAAAGCTCATACGTCTTTGGAACCTGGGTAATATATGACACATTCAGTCACAGCAATTTTTATTTATTTATTATTATTATTTATTTACACAGTCAGACAGGTGTTATTGACTGGTTTGTTTTATCCAGACATCGAGTCCTTCCCAAGGACATGGGATAGCTGAATTTTATTGTCAATTGTTATAGATATCATTGCAGAATATAGGCTGTTCCCAGTAAAGCTGCTTTTGTAACTGGCTGATGGTGGTTTCTGTGGCCCCTATGGTGTTGAGGTGCTCTTCATGGTCTTTTGGAACTGCACCCAGGGCGCCAATGACCACTGGGATTATTTTGGTCTTTTTCTGCCACAGCCTTTCAATTTCAACTTGTAGATCTTTGTATTTTGTGATTTTTTTCTATTTCTTTTTCTTCTATTCTGCTATCCCCTGGAATTGCTATATCGATTATTTTGACTTGTTTTTCTTTCTTCTCAACTACAGTTATATCTGGTGTATTGTGTGGCAGATGTTTGTCTGTTTGTAGTCGGAAGTCCCATAATATATTTGCATCTTCATTTTCTACCACTTTTTCAATTTTATGGTCCCACCAATTTTTGGCTACAGGTAGTTTATATTTTTTGCAGATGTTCCAGTGTATCATCCCTGCTACCTTGTCATGCCTTTGTTTGTAGTCAGTCTGTGCGATCTTCTTACAACAGCTGATCAGGTGGTCCACTGTTTCATCTGCTTCTTTACAAAGGCGGCACTTTCTGTTTGTTGTGGATTTTTCTACTTTTGCTCTTATTGCATTTGTTCTTAGTGCCTGCTCTTGTGCAGCCAGTATTAAACCCTCTGTTTCTTTCTTAAAGTTGCCATTCTTAAGCCATTCCCAGGTCTTGGTAATGTCTGATTTTCCACTTGTATTGTGCAAATATTGACCATGCAGTTGTTTATTTCTCCATTTTTCTACTCGGTTCTTGACTTGTTCTTTCTTGTAGGCCTGCTTTCTTTCATTGGTGTTGAATAGTTTCTTGTTATTGACCATTTGAAGTGCATCTTCTTCACTGTCCCTTATATATTCTTCAAGGCCTCTTTTCTCCTCCTCTACTGTTTGATGGACTTGCAGCATTCCTCTTCCACCTGAGCTGCAAGGGAGGTATAGCCTAAGGACATCACTGCGGGGGTGCAGAGCATGATTGATGGTCATTATTTTCCTGGTCCTACGATCTAGCGTCTCTAGCTCTGCCTGGGTCCAGTCTATTATTCCTGCAGTGTATCTGATAACAGGTATAGCCCAGGTGTTTATGGCTTGTACGGTGTTCCCGCCATTGAGTTTGGACTTGAGGATTTTTCTAACTCTCCTGATGTATTCACTTCCAATTTTTCTTTTAACTTCAGTGTGTGCAATGTTATCAGCCTGGAGAATGCCCAAGTATTTGTAATGCTCTTTCTCTTCCAGGTTTTTGATGTTGCTTCCATTGGGCAGTTCTATTCCTTCTGTTTTTGTTATTTTTCCGCTTTTCATTATTAATGCAGCACACTTGCCTAGTCCAAACTCCACTGCTATATTGCTACTGAATATACGGACAGTGTTTAGCAGTGATTCAGTTTCTGACCGGGACTTTCCATACAACTTCAGATCATCCATGTACAGCAGATGGTTGATTTGACTTGATGTTTTAGATGTTTGGTATCTGAGGCCTGTTTTGTTTAGTATTTGTGAAAGTGGGGTCATGGCGATTACAAACAACAGAGGGGATAGTGAGTCCCCTTGGAAAATGCCTCTTCTAATGCTAGCCTGTCCAAGTGTCTCACCATTGATTGTTAACTGTGTACTCCATATGCTCATTGCTTTTTTTATAAATATCTGAATATTTTTGCTGACACCAGTTGTTTCTAAACATTTTAGTATCCATGTGTGAGGCAATGAATCGAAGGCTTTCTTGTAGTCAATCCATGCAACACTTAGATTTGTTTTTCTTCTCTTGCAGTTTTCTAAAATCATTTTGTCAATCAGCAGCTGGTCTTTTGTGCCTCTGGTGTTCGGGCAATTTCCTTTCTGTTCAACTGGAAGCTGTTTGTTAGTTAATAAGTGTTGCATCACTTCATCTATTATTCCAGCTAATAATTTGAACATGGTTGGCAGACAGGTTATCGGTCTGTAATTACTTGGAACTACATCTTTTGCTGGGTCTTTCATTATGAGATGAGTTTTCCCAGTTGTTAGCCATTGTTCAATATCACCTCCTTGCAACATGTGATTGAACTGTTTTGATTGTTGTTTATGAAGGCTTGTTAGGTGTTTAAGCCAAAAGCCATGCAGTTCATCGTCGCCTGGTGCAGTCCAATTTTTAATTTTCTTTGCTCTTTTTTTTAATTCACTGGTTTGTTTTATCCAGACATCGAGTCCTTCCCAAGGACCTGGGATGCCAGAATTATATTGTCAATGTTGTTGCTGTTGTTATAGATATCGTCGCAGAATATAGGCTGTTCCCAGTAAAGCTGCTTTTTGTAATTGGCTGATGGTGATTTCTGTGGCCCCTATGGTGTTGAGGTGCTCTTCAAGGTCTTTTGGAACTGCACCCAGGGCGCCAATTACCACTAGGATTATTTTGGTCTTTTTCTGCCACAGCCTTTCAATTTCAATTTGTAGATCTTTGTATTTGGTGATTTTTTGTATTTCCTTTTCTCTATTATTTCTTGTTTACACAGTCAGACAGGTGTTATTGACTGGTTTGAGATGGGGGGATGTTTCTGGCCATGTCTGTGATGTCTAAGCACACTCATTGCATTTGTTTACATGAGCAGGGAAGGCCAGAAGTGCTTACACATATTCAAAATGTACAGGCAAATCTTGTTATATGCAGTTTCTCTATCTGTGGTTTCACGTATTCATGGGTATGTAATGGACACCTTGTTGAACATCCATGGATCTGCAAGGCGTAAAACCCACATATCCCCGGTTCCTAGAGGGCGAGATGTGATCACGGAGGTCATTTCCGGCCACCATTTTATCAGGAGGAGCAATTTTGTGGCTCATTGCTTTTTTTAAAAAAGCATTTTCCATGACCTTTCATGGGAAAAAACATGGAAGTTTGGGCCTAGGGGGCACATTCCTGGACAGCGGGATGTTGAGAATTCTCTGTGGTAAGAGAAACCCTTTTTCATTATAGTAGAGTGCACAGAGGCACAACACAGCGGAACATAGTTAGGCATGTGTGTATGCTAAGAGTAAAGTAACTTGGAGCCAGTTCATAGTTGCAAACCAATATAAGTGGTATTTATTATAGAACTCAATTCTAGATTTGAAAGTGAGGAGTTAGGATCTCTAATCTAGCTAGCTAGCTGGATGCAGATGGATTCTGCATCTCTGAACACATGGTGCAGGGGGAGAGGAGCTTGCATGTTGCAAGGTAGAAGGAAGGAATAGAAGAATGAGAAAGGAAGTGGCTGGAAGGAAGGAAGACCCTGAGATTAGCAATCTACATATCAAAGGGACAGTGTCAGAGCAGTAGAGAAGGGATGACCAATGTCTTGACCCTCTAGCCCTCTGACTCACTAGTCTGTCCTGCCATGTCTTGACATGTCCTCCCATGTCAAGAGACATTGTATAGTCCTTCACTTCCAACACGGGACACCCGCAGAGCATGGTAGGGGAGTTCTTCCCTTTTTTCATGTTTTTGCCCTTTTTTGTCTCCCTTTCCAGCTTCCAGGAACCTCCCCCTCATCCCATTGAGTCAATGCCTCACTATAGGCCCCCTCCCACATGGAACAGAACCCCCATGGATGCCAAGGTTTGCTTGTATTGTGTGAAACATCCCTAAATGCCATCCATATTCGAGCTATTAATTGTCTCAGCATTTAGCCTGGTGAGAACTTATGTGGCAAGGCCTCTAAGATCTGGAATTAAAAATTCCGTCTTTCTCAGGACGGAACATCTTTTGGCATCTTTCATGGAAAAGGTCAGGACTTCTTTGGTTTCCAGTCTGATTCTTCTCTCTCTCTTTCTCTCTCTCTGTGGGTGGTTTTTGTTTTTTTTGTGATTTGTACCACATGTAGGGGTTGGATAACCATCACATAAACTGTGATGTTTCACCAGCTATGGAATAAATTGTGAGCCCTTGGATAAAACATTTGCTTTATTCTACCCTTATGAATGTCGCTAAGTTGTGACCATAACAATGTGACATCATTCTTTCCAAAATAATTAAAGAATGCTAGATCAAATGAAGGGAGTAAAAAGGCTGGCAGGAACTATAAACGTACACTCACACACTCTAACAAGCACAGACAAATATGTGGCAAAATATGCCATCCATAAATCTGTGCTTATTATGTCATTATAGAGTACACTGCACAGAATCAGTTGAAGGGCATATGGTGGTATTGAAATAGATAAAGGCCCAATTCACACTAACCTGGAACAGCATGGCAGTATGACTGCTTCCAATGCCAGGAGTGTAGCTGTAATTGAGCCGATGCATTCAAAGAACCCAGGCCCCATAGCTCCAGAGGGCCCCGTAGCTCCAGAGGGCCCCATAGCTCCACCCCTTTCTATTTTCTTCATTATCTCCCTCACTCCAAGGGGCCACCAGGGAGAGGGGTGAACACAGCCCTCTGCTCCCCTAGCTGCACCCCTATCCCATGCCACTTCTGGAAAGAGAAGCAAGGAAGAATCATGTGGTAAGTGTAGGAAGGAACCCTACAAGTACCATCACCAAATCCAGGATGGTCTCATATATAGAATGTCAGGCTTGTGCCAGAGAGGCATGAATTCAAATCCCTGTACTGCTACAAAGCTCATAGGATGGCCTTGAGCCAACTGTCATCTTTCAGAATCGTTATGAGGACAAAATTGAATAGTACCTGCACACCCCTTCTCAGAAAAAGGAAGGAAGGAAGGAAGGAAGGAAGGAAATCTAGCCTCTGACATGTATTGTGGTTCTTCCTACATGGTTACTCCATTCCTATGCTAGCCAAGTGGAGAGAGAAGAACCCATGAGAAAATGGTGCACTGCACAGTGGGGCAACACATATTTTGCATGCATCACAGTTTACCAGTTAAAGGATGCCAGGTTTAGAATGCTATCAAAATCATCCAGAATTCTGTAGGGATTTTGGAGCTCCAAATTGCCTGCTCTTGTTTCTGGAGGAGAGCTGATCCATTATGAATTGCCAGATATTGTAGACAACAGGGTGCCTGTGCAGCTTTCCATGGCTTTTAATTATTTCCGTTCATTCAAGTATTTTCCCCCCATCTATATTTCTAGTGCACACTTACAAATTGAAAAATATTGCAAACAGCAATATTGATGTGATCATATGTGTGACTGCATCAAGATTCTTTTGTGTGTGGTGTTTTAGTGATGTCCTGCAGTCATTTCCTATCATATTGGTAAAACACCTTGATGGTCTGAGACAATATGGGAAACTGCTTTGTTTAACCCGTGCCACAGAAGGAAAGCCACTGACGCAAAATGTGTTAGGCAAATATAATTCCAGCAAACCTTTGAACTTTCCTCAGGGGCATAGCAATATTGGAGTGGGCCCAGAGATAAGATTTTAAAATGCCCCCCCTCCCTGAAGCTCAGCTCATGAAGTAAAGAAAACCTAAATGAGGCTAGTAAAAGCATAGTAAAATATAGAGAGAGATTATATGCCACAATAGAACATCGTCCTAAATTATTTATACAAAGGTTTTGTAAATTGTGGATGATGCAAGTCATTTAATGGTACTAGAGAAAGTCAAGCTGTTCTGGTAGCTCAAGGTCTTAACACACATCAAGTTCGGAGGATGAATACAAGTGAAGGAAGCCCGGGCAGGTGTGCAGCTGGGGGAGTCATTCATGTGACTTGCCTGGGGGGGGGCAAGCTAGTGGGCCCCCAGATAACTGTATCCCCTTGCCCTATTATAGTTTCGTCCCTGACTTTCCTTCCCTGTTCTTTCTGTATATGGCTATATCAAAATTATTTTTGTGAGGTGTTTTATCCATTGTTGAAAAAGGGAGCTAAAAGTTGTCTGAAGCCTCCATGCCTTCTAAGCATGGCTTCTCCAAGATAGGGCTGAGAGAGATTCCTGCCTGCAACCTTGGAGAAGCCACTGCCAGTCTGTGAAGACAATACTGAGCTAGATAGACCAATGGTCGGACTCAGTATATGGCAGGTTCCTATGTTTCCTATCAGTGTGCAGAAGTCTATACATTCATCAGTAAAACACAGCACAAAGAGAATCCTGACAATATATGTGAACACTGTAGGCCTGTTCACACGGCCATCTAGGGGTGGGTTGGAGGGTTAGAAAGCTCCTACCCTATTAGCACCACACAAGAAGAATCTTCGTTTGGGTCAGGAGGAAACCAGGAAACATACGATTAAGCCAGCTCCAATGTCCATTGTTGACATAGGGAGCTAAAAGTTCTCTGAAGCCTCCATGCCTTCCAAGCATGCTTTGTACTGCCAGGCGACTGTAAAATCTCATCACAGCAGCAGCTGCCTTCTGACTGGCCACGAAGCAGCAGGAGGTGGACCAAAGCTGCATCATAGAGTGCATTTTGCAGAGTGGCACATCCAGAGGCGTAACTATAGGGGGGCAGGGGGGGCACGTGCCCTAGGCGCCATCTTTTCTGGTCACGTGGGGGGCGCCGCCATGACCAATTTTTTTTTAATTTTTAAAAATTTTTGTTAATACAAATGTTTCCTGCTCAGCGCTGCAGCAGTCAAGGGAGCACGTCGGTGCCCCCTTCCCCACAAGCGGTCCCTTCCGCGCCGCCTGCGCCCCCCCCCCCCATTGCTTTGCTGGCGCCTGGCGGCCAGTCAGTGGCCTGGCTTGGCGGCGGTGGGCGCTTGTGAGGAAAAACCTAAGTATAATGTAGTATGGGGGGGGCGCGGTGGGGGGGCGCCATTTCAGTGCTTGCCCCAGGCGCCGTTTTCCCTAGTTACGCCTCTGGGCACATCCATAGGCAGCAGCCCCTGTAGCCACAACTCTTTATTGTTTCCTGACCTGCTGTATCCCACACAACCAGAAAGCAAGGTAAGAGAGCCCCCCTCTCCTCCTATCTTTTTAAAGAGCAGGGTACAAAAATTGGGTTACCCTGCTTTGAGCAATCTGGGATGGAGGGATTTTCATGAGTTCACACAGTCATGCAAACAAGAGTGGCCTGCCTTCTACCCTTTTGATGAGTGTGTGAACAGGCCATGTGTGTGTGTCTTTTGCAGTATTAATCAATGCGCATGTGTGCATTAATACCGAGGGTAGGAATGATATAAATAAACAGAAAGAACTGGAAGCTGCAGCAAACTGTGCATGTGCCAGTTCTGGAAATCATTTTCAAAATGTTATCCATCTGTTGAAATTTAGGAATACAATGCATGACAAAGTGAACCAGAGCAACAGCAAAGGCAAAGAACGGGGGAAACCTTCTCATGGTAGAATGGCTGGAAAAGAAATTTGCCTGAGACTACAGAGAACCACTGCAAGTCAGAGGAGACAGTACTGGCTTAAATGGGCCCATGTAATCAATATAAGATACTATCAACTGCCCGTGTGTGTGTGTGTGTGTGCGCGCGCGCGCGCACGCGTGTATCAAGCCAATGGAGGAAAGCAAGGGGCTTTACAATGACATAGTCTGCCACCATGATTTTTTTTAAACCTCTTATTAAAATACTCATTTTAATAACATGATTGTATTGAAAGAACACAAGTTTTCATAGACAATTATCTGTTTAATCAAAAGCTCAATGGAACTGTGGAACTGCAAATCAGAGAAAAATTAGTTAACAGAATGTTTACACTTCATCTTCCTCATTTATCAATGTTATGATCAAGTGTCACAAAACAAGGGCATTCCCTTGGTATCCTGATGGTTGGCTGTAATGTTTGCCAGAGTAGTAGTAGTAATATTTATTTCGGTCACTGACCAACAAATAATAATTTTTTAAAAAATACATAACATTCCTAAAAATTCCTAGAAACATTTAAACATTTAGGAGGGAAACACCAACATCATTTGTAGGAAGGCGAGAACAACCGACTCCGTTTACAACAGCTATCCTCAGTAGATAGTGATAATTGCTTGGCAGTTAGGCAGAACCGGGCAACTGCATAAGAGATCTTGTCATCATGATCTGATAAAAAGTAGCCAGAAACACTCTTTTCAAAGCACAACATCATATTTTATGATCTTGCACTGCTTTATCTGTTTGCCATCCTATACAATTATGCTCAGCAAGTTTGGGGATCAGGTCTTTAGGCTGCAACTGGCAAAGCCAGAGGAGAGCTGGTCTTGTGGTAGCAAGCATGACATGTCCCTTTAGCTAAGCAGGGTTTGCCCTTGTTGCATATGAAAGGGAGACTAGAAGTGTGAGCATTGTAAGATATTCCCCTTAGGGGATGGAGCTACTCTGGGGAGAGCAGAAGGATCCCAAGTTCCCTCCCTGGCTTCTCCAAGATAGAACAAGATTTTTTTTTTTAATAGGACAAGATTTTTTTATTGAACCAACAAACTACCAAAGCGTACAGTACGTTGCCAAGATAGGGCTGAGAGAGATTCCTGCCTGCAACCTTGGAGAAGCTGCTGCCAGTCTGTGAAGACAATACTGAGCTAGATAGACAAATGGCCTGACTCAGTAAATGGTAGCTTCCTATGTTTGTTCTTTTTGCTCACTTGGTAATATTATTTTAACAGCTGCAAGATTTGGTCTGTTTGGGAACTTTCACATAGTAGCTTTCGCTCTTCTTGTTGATGAGATTTGTGTGTTGGGATTAATTATATGGGATTTATTTATTTATTTATTTATTTATTTATTTATTTATTTATCGATCGATCACATTTATAAATCACTCCATATAAGATCTCTGGGCAATTTACAAATTAAAATCTTAAAGCATATAAAACAAATTAAAATAACCATCGTGCTAATACTATAATGCCCTTATACAAATCTAAGGTGTAGCCACATATTGAGTATTGCATACAGTTCTGGTTACAGTATCTTAAGAAGGACATTGTAGAACTGGAACAGGTGCAGAAGAGGGCAACCAAGAAGATCAGGGACCTGGAGCACCTCCCTTATGAGGCAAAGCTACAGCTTTTTAGTTTGGAAAAGGGGTGACTATGAGGAGACATGACAGAGGTGTATAAAATTATACAAGGAGTACAGTGAGTGTACAGAGAAATGTTTCTCCCTCTCTCACAAGAGTAGAACCAACAGTCATCCTATAAAACTGAAGGCCAGGAAATTTAGGACCTACAAAAGGAAGTACTTTTTCACACAGCGCTTAATTAATCTATGGGATTCTCTGCCACAGGATGTGGTGATGGCCACTAGCATGGATGGCTTTAAAGGGGGCTTAGACAAATTCATGGAGGACCGGTCTGTCAATGGCTTCTAGTCTAGTGGCTATAGGTAATCTCCAGCCTCAGAAGCAAGATGCCTCTGAATCCCAGTTGCAGGGGAGCAACAGCAAGAGAGAGGGAACGCCTTCACTCTCTTACCTGTGGGTTTCTCAGAGACATCTGTTGGGCCACTGTGTGAAACAGTATGCTGGACTAGATAGGCCTTGGGCCTGATCCAGGATGGCTGTTCTTATGTTCTTATCAATAAACCTTTAAAACATTATAAACTAAAAGCCTGATAAAATAGGTGTATTTTCAAAAGTAGCTGAAAAACAGTCAGAGATGGAGAGGTACTGATTTCATTTGGGAGCGTGTTCCAGAGCCCTGGGGCAAACCTAGAAAATGCCCAGTTTGGGGTCACCACTAAATGAGCCAGTGGTAACCACAACTGGACCTTCTCCAGTGATCTTAATAGGTGGCGGGGTTCATGAAGAAGAAGGGGCTCTCTTAAATACCCTGGACCCAAGCCATTCAGGGCTTTATAACTAATAACCAGCACTTTCTATTTTGCCCAGAAGCTTATTGACAGTCAGTGTAGTTCTTTAAAATAGGAGCAATGTGGTCTCTTTGGGTAGACCTGGAGACCAATCTGGCTGCCTCATTCAACACCAGTTGCACTTTCCAGACTATGCACTAAGCCAGCCCAATGTGGAGCACACTACAGTAGTCAAGCCTGGACGTTACCAGCATATGCACCACTCTTTAAAGGTCATTAATCTGAAGAAATGAACATAGCTGGCATATCAGTCAAAGCTGATTAAAAAAAACACTCCTGGCTACTGCCCCAGCCTGAGATATCAGGGAGAGTAGGATCCAGAAGAACTCCCAGACTATGTACCTGATCTTTCAGGGAGAGTGTAATCCCATCCAGAATGGGCAAATCTAAAGTATTTCCTAAAGGGTGATTAATCACCTGGTGTTCCAGTCTGCCATGCCTTGTGTAATAGTTAACAAAGTTGTGGCCCTTTTCTTCCATACTAAGTCTACGTGTCTTCTTGAGCTGGGGTCTGGGGACAATGTTTAATTTTTGTTTTAAAATGTTTTCAAATTGTTAGTTGTTGTGTTATTATTTTTAATTTGTTTTAGCTTTTCATTGTTTTATAAGTTTGTTTTAATTGTAAACCGCCCTGAGCCATTTTGGAAGGGCGGTATATAAATCAAATAAATAAATAAATAAATAAATTCCAGCCTCCCACAATGAGTACTTTTGTCTATATGCACCCTGCACCAAATCTCCTGATGATATCTCCTGAGGGTTTCATGTAAATGTTGAAAAGCATTGAATATAAAATGGAACCCTGTGGGATTCTATACAGTAGCTCTTGCTTTGAAGAGCAACAGTCTCCAAGCAGCACCATTTGAAGTCTGAGAGGTAGGAGCTGAATCACTGCAAAACAGTGCCTCCCACTCCCAGTCTCGTCAGGTGGTCCAGAAGGATATCACAGTCAATGGTATTGAAAGCCTCCAAGAGGACCAACCAAAGCACTCTCCCCCTGTTGATTCTTAATTGGAGATCATCCAACAGACCAACCAAGGCAGTCTCCACCCCATAGCCTGCCCAAAAGCTGGTTTGAAATTAGTCCAGATAATCTGCTTCTTCCAAGACTGTCTGGAGTTGAGAAGCCACCACCCTCTCAATCACCTTGCCCAGCCATGGGAGCAATACCAAGAAATAATCTGGAAGGTCCACATGATTCCTTGGGTGGGGCCTCTTTGCTGGGATCAAGCAAAGACCCATGTCAGCACTCCAAGTCTTCTTTCATGCTTAAAGAGACCCAGTATGCCTCCACCACTGCATCTACACCCACTCCTTCACTCCTCCATGGAGTAGTGATAGTGCAGTGAATGGAAAGGAGCTTGTTCTCTCATTAGGATTCCAAACAGGCAGAGGGAGGCTGGCTTACTTATGGCCAACCATTCCATAATTAACAAAAGAAGCGTGCATGCACACACACACGTCTGAAGTATCTGGTAAAACGACAGGAGATTCTATTGATTGCATGGAAAACCTCATGCCGTCTTTTCCGAGGGCATCAGGAAATGACAAATCCAGCCATTACTAGTACTGTTCATTCTTCAGATTTCATAGTAAGGTTTTCAGATGATTAATAAAACCCCAGATCTATCTATCTATCTATCTATCTATCTATCTATCTATCTATCTATCTATCTATCTGTCTATCACTTTTTTTACCGCCTCATACAAATGTCTCATGGTGGTTTACAAATAAACAATAAAACCAGAATTAAAGCCAACATTAAAATAGCTACAAATTAAAAACATTAAAACAGTGAAAAACAACCAATTAAACAACAATAACAAAACCATAAAAACCAACTTACAGCTGATCAAAGGCTTGATGAAATAAATGTGTCTTTTAAAGGCTGCTAGAGATGGTGAAGCTCTTACAACAACAGGGAGTTTATTCCAGAGCCTCGGGGCAGCTATAGAAATGGCCTGACCCTAAGCCACCTCCAGATGAGCTGAGGGTAGCCGCAGACAGACCGCTCCCGAAAATCTTTATAAGGGGTGGGGGTCCTGAAAGAGAAGGCGCTCTCTTAAATAGCCATTTAGGACTTTTATGCCCTAGTAATAGTAACTCTGTATTGTCATCTGTGAAAATATAACCATGTGTCAGCTCCAAAAGAAGGATGCTTTACTTTCAGTTGAAGGTTATCATCTGGTCTTCTGGATGTCTGTTGGCATTCAAAGAAATGCATGAAGGTGATAGCTACCCCTTGTTGCTTTGCTCCCAACAGCAGGTATTTCTGTTGGGATCAGAAGCTTCCATTTATCTTTTCCAGCTAAGTGCCACTGGTAGGCTTACCCTTCGTGAATTTCTCAGCTTTTTCAAGTGCTGTCTAACCAGATGGCTTCCATGAGTAGTTACTTCATAACTTAATTGCACATCATGTAAATAACTAGTTCGTTTTTTGTCCTAATTTTACTGCCAATGAGCTTCCTTTGATAACCCTGAGTTCCAGGATGGTAACTCCATGGCCCCATTCGCATGTAATGGGAACTGGAGTTTGATGGGGCAGAGGTTGGATTTCTTCTACATCCAAATGCATGGAACCTATGTTCCATTGGAAAAGTGACCTGAAGTTTCCCCCTCCAAACTCCTATTTGAACCCTTGGTCTGTAGTGAGTTTCACTGCTCCTATCTGAGGTTTGCAGCCAGCTGCTATATGTCTGAAATTGAATGAATGAATGAATGAATTCAGAATTTGGGGCTGGATTCTCTGAAACCAGAGTTGAGGGAGAAAGCTTCTTCCTCTCTCCAATCCAATTGGCTGCTGTGGCTGTCCTTCATGTGAAGGAGGAAACCCAGCAGCCAGTTCCCCCTCCTCTCTTAGTCTCCCTGACCTCAGTTTGGGTCCTGGGCAATACATCCGAATGTGGACAGGTAAGCGCACTTGGGGGGTGGGGTGCGTGGGTCAATTGGACCCTCATTTCTGCATTACGTGCGAATGCAGTGTTTGTATTATATTATGTATTGTGTACTGTGGTTTTCATTGTGAATGCTTAGACAAAGGGAAGAAGCTGGAAAGATCTTCAGAAAAAGTCTAAAAGTAGGTCTGAAAAGTGGCTCTTGCCAACCAGAGGCAAAGGTGCTCCCATTGGCATGGCTGGTGAGCATTTGTGGTACTCTCGGACAAGACTGAATGCCTTTAGTTTTGACTATGACTTAGGCTCAAACTAAGACTTTTTCTTTAACTTCACTTGCATTTATGAAAAACTTTATAGAGCTCCAACTAAAGGGGAGCAAAGCAGACTTCATGCCAGACCATGGTTAAGAAAGCCTAACTATGGTTTAGTTTAATGGCAAACATGGCTTGCAATTATCCGAAGTGACTGAAGTGTATTTCCAAATCATGCTTTTTGCTAATTCTGTTTTGGTGGGTCTGAATTAACAAACTATAGTTATAGCTGTAACTTTGCCTCTGGAAGCAGCTGCATCATAACCATGGGAGTGCTAAGATGATGCGAAATGAAAGAAGACAACAGACTCTAATCACAGTTTGACTACCTATTTGGAAGCTCAGATCATGGTTTGGGTTAGCACTAATGCATATCTGAATTGAGCCACCAGGTTCTGTCAATGCTTTTTCTTCCTCTCCAGTGCTGCACAGATGCTTGCATCCTAACATAGTAGTCTACAGGCAAAACCACACATAAGCACAAATATCCTGCATATATGCCATGCCATAGTGAGCAATAGAGCTACACTATCTTACAGTTTGGATGCAACTTGTGCTACATTTGCCAAAAAGTTGGCCACCAACAGCCTAAAATCTTGGGAGCTCACATCCCCCAACATATATATATTTAAAACCCTCTGAATACTCTAATCTTCCAAGCAGTTAATCAGAAGGTCCTTTCAAGAGCCTCAAAATGAATATTTTCTACAACAAGATTTGAGGAGAAAACAAAATTAAAAAATCAAAACAGATGGTTGACATCAGTCAGATGGAAAATGCTAATTGGAATGAATGTCCTCTTTTGACCTGTAAAACAGGAACATTAAAAACATGTCCACCTTTAATAGGGGTTCTTCTTGGCATATTAGAGATACTTAAAGCACAGCAATGAAAAGGCCAAGCTAAGAAAGGCCAAGAATTTTCAGAAAAGTAAATCAAGCCTCATAAATGTGGCACCCATGAAGTGTTTGGGGGCTAAAGTTTTCAAGCCCAAATGCCACATTTGGAAGCTTCTAAATGCATTTTTTCCTTTTGAAAAAGTGGGTCATTTGCCAAGTTGCTCAAAAAATCCACTGGATTTCATGAGAACACCTGGTTGATTTCTTGAGAGTCCCCTCATTTTGAAGGGAGAAGTCCACATTTAGTTTCTTTAAATGGCGCAGTGGGGAAATGCTTGACTAACAAGCAGAAGGTTGCCGGTCCGAATCCCCACTGGTACTATACTGGGCAGCAGCAATATAGGGAGATGCTGAAAGGCATTATCTCACACTGCATGGGAGGAGGCAATGGTAAACCCCTCCTGTATTCTACCAAAAGAAAACCACAGGGTTCTGTGGGCGCTAGGAGTCAAAACTGACTTGATGGCACACTTACCTTTAGTCCACATTTCACACAAATCTTGTTACATCGCCATGTAGTGATAAGGCTGCTTCAGATGATACCATTCCTGTCCACACAATTAGGAAGGGGATGCACTGAGAGCGCACCTATTATCACATCCCTTGGATGTCCTGATACCGTCCTTGAACATCCCTTTTTTTCAGGGGGGTGGATGCTTTTAAAATGAATGGCCCTTCTCTATGCACTCCTTTGAAGTACATGTACAGCGGCCATTCATATGGATTAGATAGTGTTGAGAGGGTGTCAGGACATCTGCAAAGCACATCCTAATGGATGTACTCTCAGTGCATTGCCTTCCTAATTGTGTGAACAGGAAGGGTATCATCTGAAGCAGCCTTAATTACTACAAGGAGATGCAACAAGATTTCTGTAAAATGCAGAATGTGTATTTTGGGGACTGGCCCATAGCTGAACATGTTAAGAGGTATGATTTTAAAATGACTGAAATATTATCAATGTGAAGTGAACAGGGTGGATGGATTCCCCTCTCTTATTAATACTAGAATGCAAAGTCAGCCAGTAAAATTGAGTGGCTCTAGGTTCAGGGCAGAGAAAATAAAATTGTCTCTTCACACAACAACATCACTAATTGCATTTGCTACTGTTTTTTTTAATGTGATTTTTATTTAAACAGCCACTTTAAAAGCTTAGATAGCTTTTTTTAAAAAACAATCTTAAGATAAATTAATGAAGGAATAAGTCGATCGGTGGCAATTAGCCATGACAGCTAAATGCAACCCCAACATCCATAGGTATTATAAATTCTCTGGGTATCAGATGCTGGCAGGAGTGGTCCAAGGCCTTTTGCTGCCTGCAACACCCTCTCCATCTGCAGGTGGGTGCTCATAAATCTCAAGGTGTGCTGTCAAGGAAGAAGCGGTAATATGCAAACATGCTCAGAATATGCCACCAAGTCAGGCAGTGTTGTCAGGGACATTCCTAGCTCAAGTTGGGCAGGGCGTGGAGAAAAGGTGTCAAGTGGAGCAATGGTGTGGGAGAAGAACAAGGAGGCAGTGGATGGTGATGTGGCTTCTGTGATAGTGGAGGCTCAGTACTTGCACCTCTTCATGCACCCAGATGCTGGCAAAAGACATAGGAGGAGGACTATTGTCTTCATGCTTTGCTTATGTGCTTCCAAAGGCATCTATAGTAGTTGGCCATGGTTGAGACCAAGAATGCTGGATTAGATCATTGGTCTCATCCAGTCAGGAAGTTCTTAGGCTCTTGAAAAAAGTTCGCCAAGTCAACGAAGAAACACAAAACAAATGTTGGATGTATATTATATTGAGGGCTACTGGAAAACCACACACCTGAGTAATCCTTGTCTCTGAAAACTGGAGCATACATATGGGCGTCAAAGATCTGAGTGTAGAGAAGTCTGTCTTTCTGTGTACTGTACATGAACATGAACACAGTGGGTTGCATCATAACAGTTACTGATCATGCCATACAGTCTGGTCCCATGTTGAACTAAATACATTCCACCAAGTGGGGCGGGGGGAGAAATTGCTTACATATGTAAAATTGTTATCTAAACACAGCTAACTCCAGTTTGTTAGGCAGCCAGCAGGTTATTATTTTAACAAACAGAGGCAAGACAGATTGGAGCCTTCAGTATACAAATGTGTAATGAAGGGATTAACAGATTTAACCTAGAGGTTCAGTACAGGACATGGTGTGGATTAGATGCTGGAGGTTATAGACCTTTTTGGTAAACAATATTTTTAAATGAATATAACCATTTTATATTCATATAAATTGTATTTTAGCTAGCAGACGGCACTGCATTCCTGGCATGGCTTAAATCTTACAGCATATACATGAGACTTTCTGTGGGAGCATGTCTGTACATCACAACTGCACAGTAATGAAATTCGCAAATTCCTAGCTGTAAATTTAGGATGCCTAGTATTAGCCAAGATTTCTGAAGACTGATGTTACATAAGAACAGCCCTGCTAGATCAGGCCCAAGGCCTATATAGTCCAGCATACTGTTTCACACAGTGGCCCACTAGATGCCTCTGAGAAGCCCACAGGCAAGAGGGTGAGGGCGTGCCCTCTCTCTTGCTGTCGCTCCCCTGCAACTGGTATTTAGAGACATCTTGCCTCTGAGGCTGAGGTGGCCTATAGCCCTCAGACTAATAACCATTGATAGACCTGTCCTTCTTGAAATTGTCTAAGCCCCTTTTAAAGCCATCCATACTAGTGGCCATCGCTACATCCTGTGTGGCAGAGAATCCCATAGATTAATTATGTGCTGTGTGAAAAAGTACTTCCGTTCGTTGATCCTAAATTTCCTGGCTTTCAATTTCTAAGGCACAGTCATAGATGTTCATAAACCCCAAGGGCAGTTCCCGTCTCTAGTCCTTGTCCCATACAGGACAAATCTTTGTCTTTGTTATCTTTTGAATATGCTTTTAAAAATTGTAGTGAGCACAGTATTTATTTAATATATGTATATCCTACCCAAAACGCAAGTCTCTGGGTATGCCATGCTTCATATTTCAGCTATGCTATCTTCTGAATCTCTAGAAGCTAAATCTCTGAATTCCTAATCTGAATGAAATCATATTGGTTTGTTTATGTATTGTTTGCATGGTTCTCTACAGCACTGGGATGCAGAGAATGGGTGGCCTGCCCCTGCAGAAGGGGCCAACAAGATCTCAGGGGGAGATCTCTACTAGAACTGTGCACAAATCAGATTTTGTTATTCAGGTTGAGCTTGAAATGAATCACAAAATACTCAAATTGATTACTCAAAACAGCAGCCATTACTGGCTGTTACAACAAATCAACTTTTTCAACATTTCAAGTGATTTTAGTGATTTGGATGTAGGGAACAATGGGGAACTCAAATCACTCCATTTCACCCCATGGGTAGGTCCGAGGGAGAAGAAGAAGAAAAAGAAGAAGAAAAATCAACACAACACCCCATTTATTAAAGCCACAAGGGGCTGGCTACAAGCAAGAAGGGGGGGGGTCAAAATAAGAAAAGAAATTCAAAGCAACACCCAGTTAAAGACATTGGGGCTGCTGACAGAATTTTTTAAAAATGGGAAGGGATCAACACAGCACCCCAGTTATTAAAATCACTGGGGACCACAAGCAAGAAGAATAAAATACCAAAATAAGGAGAGGGTGATTCAAAACAGCAGCACCCAGTTAAAGCCACTGGGTTTACTGGTACAATTAAGAAACAGAAATAAAATAAGCAGTTGGGTATGCAAATAAAGAAAAATACAACTAAGCCATAGGTCACCACCAGTGCTGAACTGCTGCAGTCTTCCTCCAATCCTTCTCCTCTTCTGAGGCACACAATGGCTCTCTGTCTCTCTCCCTCCAGGCAGTCCCCTTAAATACATTTTGAAAATCCCTCCTTTGGCTCCACCTCCCCCTGTCTCTCCCTCAACCAATGGGGGCACAGTTGTCCATGGCAACACCTAATTTGTATGATAACAAGCCAAACAAGAAGCAAGGAGATCTCAAGCAAATTGGAAGCCAGTGCCAGAAAACCAGTCAGCAAGGGGAGAACACAGAGACCAAGAGTGGCCGGTGAGGGCAGCACGGGGGGGCCAGGCAATGAGAGACACAATGAGAGACATAATAAGCAACACCTGCAAGCTGCGATGCTACACCCACAATCCTGTGCAGGAGGGGGCGGCACTCCGCCTGGCATCCAGTGGGGCCATGGTGTAGCCCTAGCCTCTGTGCATGTGTGGGGCCTTTGCACATGCATAGAGACCAGGGCCATGCCATGGCCCTGCTGGATGCTGGGCAGAGTGCTGCCCCGCGCAGGATTGCGGGCAGGGCGCTGCAGCTTGCAGGTGCTGCTTACATGATGGTAAGCACCTGCTTATTACATCCTTAAAGGTGCCTCTTGCCGCCCTGCTCCCCTAGTGCTGCCCTCACCGGCCGCTCCTGACAAAGACAAAATAGCACTCAAATAACTCGAATAAATTCATGCTCAAATTAGGGTCGATTTGATTTGAACTCGAATCAGGCCCTTTATTCTAAGGGTGATTTTATTCAAGTTCGAATCACTCAAAATGGCCCGATTCTAATCTAATCAATTTGCACATCTTTAACCTCTGCTTCCATGTTAATGGAATGATCTCTGAAGTTTTTTTCCTCCTGGATTTCTGATAGGTGCTACAAAAGTTGCAATGGGGAAAGTGTTTAGTTAGAGTTGTCCTACTTGACTGGCTTGTTTTCCCATCGGACCTCAGAGTATGTGTAAATAATTCTGGGATTCTGAGGGGAAAAAGACGCCTTGGGACCCTTCTGGGTTTTGAACACTGTATATAGTTGTACCCATCTTGCTGCGGGATTAGCAGGAATAGGGGGAGATGTCTGCTTCAGTGTGCCCTACATGATGCTGGTGAATTTTTATTTTAAAAATAAAAATAAAAATAGGCATCTCCAAGAGGAATGTGTTGTGTACTGTCTCTTTAAGAGCCAAGCCCAGAAAGTGTCTGGATGAGGCCAGTCATAAAAGATGATTGGAGGAGCATTTTCAGGGTACAGCAGTGGTTTGTGCAAGTGATTTGTTTGATCTCCTCAGAGCTTGAACAGTGCTAGGCCCAGATGGACCCACAACTAGAGATAGTTCCCAGGTAGTTGCACTTGTTAATTTACACAATTTTAAGATGTGTGTTTGTCCTTGGCCTTTCCAATGAGTTGAATTCAATAAATAATTGTTAGAATTAACTCTGGTGAGTGATGCTGTTCTCAAATATTCAATGGCATGCAACCCCAGAATATGGATTAAGCCTGGCGACCCCATTTCTGTTAATCATCCACTGCATGGTGGGGTCAAATGGGGACAGTTTAATTTTAGTGTCTCTGAGTTAACAAACTTCCCATGTACATGCCTGTGAAAATGCAAAGCTATATTAAAAATGTTAATTGATGTGAACCACTCCAAACATACATCAGATTTTTCAGTGCTGTTCTGCTATTTCGCTTCATTCTTTCACTAATCCCTCCACTTAGCCTCATTTTTATTGCTATGTTGCATGCCTAACAGCGTGTTTCATGAGTGCAGTTATGTTTTAGCCTGTATGTGTTCTTGCATATTTGGTGGCGGAAGACCTTGTGCCAAGTTCAGAAGATGCTCTAGTTTCCAGACTCTGAATGCATTGCTAAGCACACAGATAGTGCTGGGGATATCCTTGCCAGATGGCTTCCTGGCTACTTTCAGAGTGAGATGGACAAGATCCTAAAGCAATTACTGCCATTCATTTCAAAAAAATGTGTACATATAAGTGCTGTCAGAGCAGCTCACAGAATTTGAAAATATAAAAACAACCCTTCTCAATTAGCAATCAAAACACAGCCAAGAAGATTCCTAATCATTCTGTACTCCTTTTACCCATTTTGGTCAAATTGCATTGATGAAATAACAGGTATCCTCAACAACTTTTTATAACAGAACAAATCTTCAAGGTTAGTATGGTTACCCTAGATACTAGTTTTGCTTTTTGGGATATATTAAGTTAAGTATACCTGTTAAATTTTGATTGTCATGCAAACATGTGCACTAATGTTCTTCAGGTTTCAGCCCCTTGCTCTGAATCTCTAAAACTTAAATATCTGAGTGAGGAGTGGATGCATCTTGACAAAATGCACATGCTTATTAAATGGACACATAAGCCATAGCATTGTATCCCTTCCATCTCTTTCATAACCATCTAGCCCATCTAGTAAATGTTGCTAAATGTGTTTTAATTACAGCTAGTTACACAACTAGATCCATTATGAAATTAAACATTATTTTCAAAAAGGAAACTCTTACAGTCAGTTTAGTAACATTCCCTGCTTCAGACATCAGTGCAGGACAAGTAATTGTCAAGTAAATCAATACACCATACAACGGATGAAAAAGTGATTTTTGCATGTGTAAAAGGTGGGAAATGGAGAGAGAGGTGGTGGCAAAGTGGGGGAGATTCAGTTAGTGTAAGAATAAGTTACAAATGCACACATACCCTATCTTCACTTGTGAAATGTTGGAGGATATGGTTAAACTGTTTTGAATTTAAATAAGAACATTCACCCTCCTCATTATGATCAGCTAGGAAATTTCATTGATAACTGTGGGTTGGTTTGGAATATATTTTTCCTTCTGCACATCATGATGTCTTGCCCAGACATTCAGCCGTCCTCCTGGCACGTAACTTAATCACATGGGGGGTGGGGGAACAGTTTGTCCAAACTGCCACTCTACATGCACTCCAACTACTATTTTGACCATATGTGAAGTGGTGGTTTGGATGAACCACTCCATGTAATAAAGGAACGTTCTGGGAGGACCTCAGAATGTCCAGGAAAGATTCAGGACATGCACACTCTCATCAAATCCCACCACCCCTTTTAATCACAGCGCCTGGGCCAATTTGGAGAAGAAAAATATTGTCTGAACTGGCCCTGCCTGAAATTGTTTTCATTGCTTTCGCTTTGATTAATGGAGATCCCATATAAAGTAGGACTGACATTAGATCTATAAACAAAAAAGTGTGGTCTGTCAAGTAATGTCAGATGTGGGTAAAATAATAATAGAGTATTTAAAGTATTAATTTATTGGAACAGAAACAAAGGGAATAGTGAAATTGACTCTGTGGCAGTTCTGACTTGTAGGCACTAATGGTCATAGCTCTATAATGAGTACTGGGCACTTTCCGGAATAACTTTTACCACAGTGTCACTACGGATCTGCAAAGCGTGCTTCCATACTTCCCATGTCGTGACACCACAGTCCCTGCGCTGAATGCAAGGTGCCGTTCACATTTCCAGTGCCTTACTTCAGATTTTATCTTTGTGATTTAGTGCTACAATGTTGCAAGTCTGTTACAGAAAAATAGCTGTATTTTCCCGTTGTAGGGGTTTGAGATTCTGGGGGTCGTTTTCAATACGATCCTGCCAAGCCAAAGCATTTTACTGCTGTTCTAAGGTGTAATCTGGAAAGTGCTCTGTACTGGAAGTTTAAAAGCCTGTCCTTGGATATATTCAAGGCTTAATTGTAAGAAAATGATTACTTTAAATCTATTTACACAATTATTTTACTTTGTAATACTATCTAATAATTATAGCAATCTTATCAACACATGCCAAACAATAGTGTGTGCTCTCTCTCCCTCCCTCCCTCCCTCTGCTGGTTACTATCTGTGGCCTAGAGTTGATGTCTAAGTGGGTAACAGTGATGGCCTTCTCTCTCTCTCAATCTCTCTCTCTCTCTCTCTCTCTCTGGCTATTCCCACAATCAGGCAAAATCAGGCTAGGGGTTCCTAGCCCAATTTTGTCTGATCGTGGGAGCCACCAGGCTCGCAGGTGGGCCTGGTGGCTCCCAGGCAGGTAACCTGCCTAAGTACCCCTCCCCTAAAACTGGGTTTGCGGAGCGAGTGCTCTGCAATCCCAGGTTTTTTTATCGGGAGTAGCCACGGCGTGGCTCCGTGCCATGGCTACTCACAAGGAGACCCCTGGAGGGAAGGCGAAAAGCCACTTCCCAGCTCCGGGGGTCTCGCCAGCATGCCCTGCGCACTCGCACATGGCATGCTGGAGCTTCCAGGGGTCAATCGGCCCCCACTCCCCTCAACCCCCACCAGCTCCATCACGGAGCCGGCAATCATGTGGGCAGCTGATCCTGCTGCCCAGGGCTCGCGCCCTGCTCGTGTGCGGGAAGAGCGGGCTTAGCCTGCGATCCCTGCTCACTCTCCAAAACTGGGTCTCACTGATCGTGAGAGCCAGCGCTCGCTCTCTCTCTCTCTCTCTCTCTCTCTCTCCCCACAGCCTTGCAGATGGTGGCAGATTTTGCTGTATCTGAAGCAGGAGCAGTGTTCCCAGTGGCCAACCTCTGCTGGTATCTATCTATCTATCTATCTATCTATCTATCTATCTATCTATCTATCTATCTATCTATTTTGTGTGTGTGTGTGTGTATGATGTTTAATCTAGAATGAGGCAGGGTAATTTCTGGGCTCATTCTAGATTTAAAAAGATGGAAGGTGACCCACATCAGCCTTTCATTAGAAACTTTCTCAAAACTTCCAGGCACTATTGAAGCCACCACTGCCTGCAGAGACATGGCAAAACATGATCAAATGTGGTCTTAATACTGGGAAGAGAGGGCATGATGGTCCCTGTTTTATAGCTGCTTCCCTCATACACACAAGGAAATGTTATGTAGATGAACTAAAGGTTTATTCAGCAACTCATTTTTTTCCTTCTCCTTTCCCTCCCCTTTTCTCTCTGACTCCTCCCCCACACTCTCTACAGGACCCCCCATGGGACAAATGTCCAAACAAACCAACCACAAAAGATTACTGAATGGAATGCAACAGTCCCACAGCCCTCCTTAAATTGTCTTGCACAAGTCCATGATTGCAGAACATTATTTGAAATGTAGTGCAGCTGTCCATAAACAAATTGGAAGAAGCATTTCCAAATTACCACAAAACACTGATTTTCCAATCCAAAAGATAATATCTATTCTATCAGTTCCATATAATTTTAATCACTGTACTTTTCCTAGATATTCTTGGGAACTATAGTTTGATAAGATGCAGAAACCTATCCATTAAAGTTCCCTCCCACCACCACACACACATTATAGAACAGGGCTGCTCAGCTTCAGCCCTCCTTCAGATGTTGACCTACAACTCCCATCTCCCAGTAATCCCTGGCTATTGGTCACTGTGTCTAGGGATTATAGGAGTTGTAGTCCAAAAACAGCTGGTGGGTCCTAAGTTGAGCAGGCCTGTTATAGAATGACAGTGTCCAGGGTTATCTTGGAAGTGGGAAAATCAGTTAAAAACAGTCTAGATGTGCCTTGAGTTTAGCCATTAAGTCACTCTTATTTTTTTACTCACCATCTGGATATCTGTCTGTCTCATTTGGAAAATGGTAAATGTTTACATTTCAAAATCTTCTGTAATTTTTTAAAGTCCTCTATAAAACAGTTTCAATTGATTGAGTAGACTTGATTTTGGCTTCCATATCAAACTAGAGTTTCCATATAAAATGATTAAAAAGTCTTTGTACCTTTTTAGTAATATTGCTGTGTTCGGTTCTCTGACTCTTAATGTATTTCTGTTATGGTTTTGGTTGGTAACAGAGAGCTTTTATAGTCTTTTGCTACAGATGGACTAACTGCTAATGATCAGTGATGATGGGTGGGATGAAGTTTATGCAATAAGATAGATATAGAACTGGGAAATAGAGGCTAATATCCATCCAATAAGTTGTAGCCTCTGTGTGGGCTCCATGTTGGCTTCAGTCATCTTGGGTATTCTTTAATAAAAACAAAATCTGAAATGAAACTATATGCTTACTATGCTGTACTCCATGAATGCCCAAAGTTTGAACTGATCACATGAGATCACCTTGTACTAAGTAAGTCTGCTGATGTTTTGTCTAGCCTAGGATTGTCTACTCTGAGTGGTAGTGGCTTTCCAAATACTCAGGCTGAGATCTTTCTCTACCCTGCTACTGAGATTCTGTAACTAGAGATGGGAACTTGTTAACATAAGGACAGCCTTGCTGGATCAAGCCCAAGGACTATCTAGTCCAGCATCCTGTTTCACACACCAGATGCTTCTGAGAAGCCCACAGACAAAAGGTGAGGGCATGCCTTCTCCCCTGCTGTTACTCCCCTACAGCTGGTATTTGGAGGCATCTTGCCTCCGAGGCTGTCTATAGCCACCAGACTAGTAGCCATTGGTAGACTTGGTCTCCATACATTTGTCTAAGCCCCTTTTAAAGTCACCTAAACTACTGGCCATCACCACATCCCATGGCAGAGAATTCGATAGATTAATTATGCACAATGTGAAAAAATACTTCCTTTTGTTTGTCCTAAATTTCCTGGCCTTCAGTTTCATGGAATGACCCCTGGTTCTAGTGTTGTGAGAGAGGGAGAAAAAATTATCTTTGTCCACTCTCTCTACTCCATGCATAATTTTAAACACCTCTATCATGTCTCCCCATAGTCATCTCTTTTTCCAAACTAAAAAGCCCCAGATGCTGTAGCCTTGCCTCCTAAGGAAGGTGATCCAGGCCCCTGATCATCCCAGTTCTTTGATGTGGTTTCTGTGCTTTACACGAATGGGCTTTGTGCCTGCACGGCGACCACATTGGAATCTCTCCCAGCTTCTTTCTCCTTTCTAAGTCTTTTGGCAGTAGCTCCAGCCCCTCTGGTGATATGTGCATGCATTGGCTTTCCCTCCCTCAGTCTTTCTTCATCCGCTGACAGATCGACATCATCTGAAATTGCTCTGAGCTTCTAAAAAATAAAAAATAAAAGCTTTACTTATTCTTCCCCCTCTCTGTTCCTTTCTCTGTACTTTCTTACTTTTTTAGTACTCTATTCTCTGCATTTCACGTTTTAATTTCCTTTGCATTCCCCCCTCCCCAACACGCATTGCTGCTTCAGTGTATGGCCATCAGGGTCACTTTCAAACAGTGCTCTCGCTGCGGAGCAAAACTGCCCTCAACAGATGGGTACAACCACTGCTTTTTCTGCCTTGGTGAGGCTGAAATTTTGTGGACACTTACCCAGACTGTTTAAAATTTACCAAGCAGGCCCTAAAGAACAGGGCTCCCAGGTTTAGCTCCTGGCTTTGGGAACAGGCACTCTGATCTTCACGGTCAGCCACAGTTACTGCAACTATGCAAACCTCAGCAGAAGATACCTTGGGGTGCTCAAGACCCACATCTTCGAGTTTGCCCCCAGTCCCAAAGGCCTTGCCAAACAGGGCAGATGCCTCGGTCACACAGACTTCAGGCCCGTCCCAAAGCTGGGCCCATTTGTGGAACAGATGAAGAAAAATGAGAAGCATCAAATACAGATGAAAATGAAAAGACAAAAGTCCCACAGTGCTGTAAACAGGTTTATTTGAGCCCAGTGCATGTCAGCCGAAGCCTATGATGTGCTTCATTAGCTTTGGCTACTCTGAGATACTGTTACCTGTTTTTGAAGAAGTGTTTTTGTAACAAGATTACATTGGATAATATTTTGCCCCTGAAGAAGGCTTCGGCCAACACGCATTGGACTCAAATAAACCTCTTTAAAGAACTTTTGTGGGACTTTTATCTCTTAATTTGCATCCCCATTTGTGGAACACCTTCCCCAAGACCAGAAGGACTCTACCAAAATCTTCCTAAAAGAAACGGCTGACCTGGGAAAACAGGAACTATATTCAGCTCGGCATTCTGCAGAATGTGCCTCAAAAGTGATGGCCACTTCTAAAGTGATCCAACAACATGACTGCCTCCAATCCTCTGGACTGATCCACAAGGCACGTTCCTGGATTGAGGACTTTCCTTTTGATGGAGACAAAACAGATGACACCCTGCAAAAAATATAAAAACTATGGTACACAGCTATCAGTGTAACTATGGAACTATGTTCCACGAGCTATCAATCATCTACATCACATACCACCAGACCCAGTCGGTGGACCTGCAACTAACAATCCAGGCCCGATACCCATTTTTTATCCTTGGATTGTTCCTTTTGAGGACAAATATACCCTCATGACAACAAATGACAACATTTCAATACTCAAAGGACATCCATACACAAACATAAACCATACAAAAACATAAAGCCTTTCCCGAAAGACAGTGGGGCGATTCTCATGACCAACAAAAATCGGGCTAGGAGAGCCTAGCCTGATTTTTGTTGGTCGTAAGAACCACTGGGCTTGCAGCCGAGCCCGGTGGTTCTTGAGCGGGTAACCCGCTCAAGAACCCCTGCTAAAAAGCAGGTTTGCGGAGTGAGTGCTCCAGAAAACATGCTTTTTAGCCTCGTGAGTAGGTCTCCCCAGCATATTAGAGTGGATTCATGGTGTCTCATTGAAAATCTCATTTGCTATCATAGAATCCACACTCAATACCTCAGAAACAAGAGAACCCTGTACCCCATGGGTTAGAAACCCATGGGGGTGGTTGGCACCCTATGTGCACTACACCACCACTCGCTCTGGGCCACCCCAGCACCCCCCAAGTGCACTTATGGGGCTGCTGAAAGCTCCATTATAACTTATTATGAGGAAAAACCTTAAAGACGCGAAAACTTCAACAATTAACCAAAAATCAGCCCTCTGCCCAAATCCTTTGAAAAAATTCAGGTAGCTTACTTGCCCCTAACCGGCACTACCACCAACCCCACACCGCTCTAGGCCACCCCTTTCCCCCCGACGTGAAGCGATACACCCTTAATTATACCTAATGGGGGAAAACCTTAAACACGTAAACTTCAACAATTAACCAAAAATCACCCTTTTACCCAATTCCTTTCAAATAATTCAGGTAGCTTCCTTGCCCACCCTAGGAACTACCACCCACCACACTCCACTCTACGACACCCCTTTCCCCCCGACGTGAAGCTATACATTTGCTGACACCTCCATGCTTCTTTATGGAGAAAAACCTTAAAGACGCGTAAACTTCAAAAATCACTTAAAAACCACCCCTTTGCCCAATTCCTTTCAAATAATTCTGATAGCTTCCTTGCCCACCCTAGGAACTACCACCCACCACAATCCACTCTACGACACCCCTTTCCCCCCGACGTGAAGCTATACATTTGCTGCAATCCTCATTATTCTCTATGAGGAATTCAAAAATACTTTAACAATTCACCAATAATCAGAGGAGTGTCAAATTGCCTTGGGATTTTTTGGGTGGTAGGCACCCCTTTCTGTCTACCACCCACCACGCTTTTGTGCCCCTAGGTGCTCCACAATAGGGGATATGGACTGGTTCGGGTCCCATTATACTCTATGAGAAAAATAATTAAAGATATTTCAAATATTCATAAAAAAAATCATAGGGGTGTCTGATTGCTTCAGGTTTTGCATGGTTGTTGGCACCCATGGGTGCTCCACAATAAGGAATAATGGCCTGGTTCGAGTCCCATTATATCCTATGAGAAAAAATAAAAATAATTTTCAAAAATTCATAAAAAATCGTATGAGTGTCCGATTGCTTTGGGGTTTGGGTGACAGGTACCCCTGGGTGCCAGCTACCATCCTACCAATTTTCAGGTGTCCAAACAGATCTGAACCTGTTCGGATCCGAACCAAACCAGGGGGTGGTTCGGACAAAACCAAAACCGAACCACCCCCTCCTGGTTCGGACCCGGTTTGGATACTAACCGAACCGGGCGAACCGGTTTTGTGCACATCCCTAATGTGAAGTTGCGGCTCTTTGCAACAATATGCATTACTTACACACTGAACCACATTTGCCATTTTGTCACCCACTCACCCAGTTTGGAAAGATCTCTTTGGAGCTTCTCACAATCTGTTTTGGATCTTACTACCCTAAATAGTTCAATGTCATCTGCAAATTTGGCCTCCGCTGCTTACCCCAGCTTCTAGATCATTTATGAACAAGTTAAAGAGTATTGGCCCCAGTACAGATCCCTGGGGGACTCCAAGTCTTACTTCCCTCTATTGTTAAATTTTAGTTTTTCAAGAAATTTTAGAACATCCTCTCTTGTCGCCCAGTTCTTCATCCTCCAAGCCTAAGAAGTTCAGTTCTGGAGTGGGTATATGATCAGTATCCTCCACCATGAAGAAAGATGCAAAGAACTCATTTCTCTAAAATCTCCTCATCCACTTTAACAATCCCTTTCATGCCCTCTTTATCTACTGCCTGCCTGGCAGGTGTTCTGTTTATAATATATTTTTTAAAGTTTTTGTGCCCCTTGACACTTCTAGCTACAAGCTCCTCAAACTTCCTTTTTGCAACCCTTATTGTCTCCTTTCATTCTTTCCCCAGAGTTTATGTTCCTTTCTGTTCTCTTCATTTGGGCAGGACTTCCATTTTATGAAGGAAGTCTTCTGTTTTATAGCTTCACTTACTCTACTTGTTAACCAAGCTGGCGTCCTCCCAAATTTGACCTTCTCTACTTTCCCTTTCAGCGTCCTTTTTAGCAGTCACCACATTTTTGAGAAGTTTCCTTTCCTGAAGTCCATCGGTGTTGGACTTCCTTGGCAACACTCCACTCACATATAAGCTGAATTGCATCACACTATGGTCACTGTTCCCCAATAGTTCTACAACTCTGACATCTCGCACCAGGTCCTGGGCACCACTCAGGATTAAATCCAAGGTCACCTTCTCTCTGGTTGGTTCCATGATCAACTGTTCTAAGGCACAGTCATTTGGCATGTCTAGAAATTTGGCCTCTCTGTCAACACCCACCCGTGAATTTGCCCAGCCTATTTCAGGGTAATTGGTCATCCATTATTACAGTTCTGTCTCTCTTTCATGCCTGTCTGGTTTGCTTCTCCAACTCCACTTCACTCTCAGTTTTTTGATCTGGAGGACGATAGCACGTCCCTAGTAACATATTTCCTTTCAGTCCTCATATTGTCACCCATAATGATTCTTTGGAGGACTCTGGTCCTGTGTTCCCTCTAAATCCCTATCCCTAACAGGGATTTATAGATGTTGTTGACTTCAACTCCCAGAATCTCCAGTTGCAATGACTTTTGCTTGGCGATTATGGGAGTTGCAGTCAACAACATCTGGGAATCCCTGTTAGAGGGAACACTGCTCGGGTCCTCCTAGGTTTTCTGTCTTGTTGGATTCTATCCCTTCTTTAATATACAGTGCTACTCCATCCCCAATCCTCCCTTTCCTATCCTTTCTGTAGAGTTTGTATCCAGGAATAACAGTGTCCAATTGATTCTCACCGTTCCATCAGGTTTCAGTTATGCCCACTATATTTATGTTTTATTAGCAACCAAGCACTCCAGTTCACCCATCTTGGCTTCTGGCATTGGTATATAAACAGCTATACATCTAGTCTTTTACCTGCTTTTGCCATGTGCTATCTCCCTAACTTTCATTTTTGCCTTTTGACCAGCTGTCATGTGTTTCTATCTCATGGTTCTACTCTGTCCCTGTTTGGTTTATCGGAAAAGTTTGCACCCTTGCTCCTTAGGGAATTTTGTTTGCCAAACCAGATACCACCCAATTCCTGTTGGCAATCCCACAGGCATCATTTTAAAAGCTGCTCTGCGACCTTTTTTTATTTTAGAGCTAGCAGTTGGATTTCATCTTGGTTCAGGTGCAGCCCGTCCCTTTTGTATGGGCTTTGCTTGCCCCAAAATGTATCCCAGTGCCTAAGAAATCTAAACCCCACCTCCCAGCAACACCATCTCACCCATGCTTTGAGACCTAAATGGTGTGATACACAGTATGTAAGGCATGATCCTGTTGGTTCAGAATATGACCACAAGTTTGTTAACTGGTGGTACATCTAGAAATTATCGTATCTCACTACTATTTTGATTGGCTGCCAATTTGTTTCTGGACACAAAAGTGTTGGTTATGTATGATACTTTGGCCATAGACCTCTATGAGCAAAATATTGCAAAGGATGGCACTTCCCTGTGCTCTCTGTGTGTGCTTTTCAAGATGACACTGAGGAATCCCATTCAGACTGTTGTTGGAAAGGTATGAGAGAACTGATCTTCTGCATATCTATTGGAACTGTCCCAAGGTCTGAGTTCTTAACAGCATTGAAGTGACCAGATATGAGCTACCATTAAATCCACTGTTTTGTATTTTCCCCTCAACAATTCGTTCGGTAGATCGAGAGTTGCTCACATATTATGTAAGATTGGTCATAATAAGTAAATGGAAACTTGCTGATCACCCCCCTCCCCATGCTGGGATGATTGGCTGGTAAAGATGTAGGATCTTGTACTTATGGTTAAATTGACTATTATTATTATTATTATTATTATTATTATTATTATTATTATTAATTCAATTTCTATACCGCCCTTCCAAAAATGGCTCAGGGCAGTTTACACAGAGAAATAATAAATAAATAAGATGGCTCCCTGTCCCCAAAGGGCTCACATTCTAAAAAAACCACAAGATAGACACCAGCAACAGTTACTGGAGGTACTGTGCTGGGGGTGGAGAGGGCCAGTTACTCTCCCCCTGCTAAATAAAGAGAATCACCATGGTAAAAGGTGCCTCTTTGCCCAGTTAGCAGAGGATGCCGACATTATTCAAAAGTCGGCAGGTAGACAACGGGATGATAATTTTGTTGAATTGGAATCTTTTTATCAATTTCTGGAATAATGAAATAAAAGATAAAATCCAACCTTTTATTTCATTTGCTGTAATTTAATATAGTTGACATGTAATTATACTTTCCCCCCTCTCCCCACCCCCCACCCCACTTTGGCTAATGAGTGAAATGTATGTTCTTTACTAATGATAAATATTTCTGTTTATATCTGTGAAAAATAAAATAAAAAGGGGACAATAAATGTTTTAAAATATGGTATTGTGGCTGTACAGGGATCTATTATTCTTATAGCCCTCCCCACTGTCCTCCAGTGCTAGGAAAAGCACAGCACAGCATGAAGGTGGAAATGGCTCTCACACTGGAGATCTGTTGTTTTTTTTACCAAAGTGAGTCTCACTTGAAAAATAGTGAAGATACTGACCTATGTTTCCCCACCGCAAAAACAAAGATCCCCCCCACCCAAAGGTAGGAGATAGGAGAGAAATTAGTGAGTTGGTAACTGTGGGATATATTGCACTTTGTAAAAATAGGCAGTAAGCAGGCTAGATTTACTGAGATTACCTCAACGTCTTTCTATAAAACGGGTGTAATTCAAGTGGGCCACTCCATTGAAGTCACTGGGACCCTCTTCTTGCAGAGGGCAGCAGTTTTTCTGTCAGCATTCTGACTGGGGGGGTGGGCAACAGAACTCTTTCCACTGAGGAAGCGTGATGTAATTCTGAACAAGTGTAAGGGGGTTGCTCACTGCCTGACAGATAAGAGAGAATGGGGAGGGAGAAGGAAAGGATGCAGCAATCCTGGGCAGGCTTACTCTGAAGTATGCCCCTACACTGCTTCACCCTCACATTGTTCTAACTGCCACTCGACTTTCCCCAACGGTGCATTCCATTTCTCCCCTCCCCCTCTTCCCTGTCTCCCCCTGCCAATCTCAGAGTACTGGCAAACTTTGGCTTCATTATCAAATCAGACATGTGCTTTAGAACTTTGCCAGCACTTGCTAGTCATAGAACCCTTTTTCACAATTAGTGAAATCTGCAGGGAAGGGAACCACAAAATGCTTACCTCCCCCGCAGACAATCCTCTCTCCTTTGAAAGGCGAGCGGATCGCCAGCTCCTGCTAGCAGCAGGGAGCTTCTGGGGCCGGGAGTAAGTGGTGCATTATGGGGATATGTTGGTGCCGTGTGGAGCCATGCAGCACCTACACACGATCCTTTAGCCTGTGTTTAGGGCAGGCTTGAACTCTTAACCCTAGCTAACAGCCGGGGCACCCAACAGGGTTTTCCACCATGCTGCCACTCGGAGCTGCGCGACTCCCAGCAGATCACACGCACCGGCAAAACTGGGCTGAGCTTTCCTAGCCCGGTTTTGCCTGCGCATGTAAATAGCTCTGTAGACTTTAATGCTGCAGGGAAACCTTAATAACTTTTAAACCACTGCTCCAAACATCATCAAACCAACAAAGGATTGCCTTCCTAGAGAAACCTGAACAGAGTACATCAGTCATTTTCTTCAAACTTTGTAAGAAATATATGCCTGGATAAAATTTTGGGAGAAAGGGGTCAAAGTATCAATTTTCAGCACTTTTTAACTTGCTGTGGCAATTTTTATTTGCATAAAAATTATTCCTCAAATCCTTGAAATTAGGCATTTGTAGACCTCATCAAATAGATCATGCACAACAAGTTTCACATTATTAGCACAACTGATGTCATATTTATAAGCAATAAAATTTTGAGGCTTAGAATAGTGGAACCTTTTTTTCCTACTCACCATAATTAAAGGGGCACTCCTGTGCCCTTTTAATAAATATGCTTGTGATCAGGATATAGAGTGCAGTAGTTATACAGTATTGCTATGGTTGATCATACTGGGGAGAACTGATAACCGTACAATCAAGGTGAAGGATGAACCTGCACATCAAACATGCTGGGGGGGAAATACTAAAGCTGTGATCCTCAGCTCATTTTCTTTGAGGTTTGGGCTCATGTATGTTGGAAGTGAAGGACTCTGCACTGTCTCATGTCTCAATGACAGAGAGGGACAGATTAGTGAGTCAGAGGGCTAGAGGGGTCAAGACATTGGTCATCCCTTCTCTACTGCTCTGACACTATCCCTTTGATATGTAGATTGCTACTCTCAGGGACTTACTTACTTCCTGCCTTGCCACTTCCTCTTCCCTTTCTTCTCCGTTGCAACACACACGCTCCTCTCTCCCTGCACCATGTGTGCAGAGATGCAGAAACCATCCCTCTGCATCCAGCTAGCTAGCTAGATTAGAGATTTTCTCTCTCCACTTTACTATCTCAAATGGAGTTCACCAATTAAGACTCCTTATATTGATTGGAAACTATGAACTGGCTCCAAGTTTCTTTTACTCTCAGCATACACGCATGCCTAGGCAGACTCTGCTGTGTTGTGCCTCAGTGCACTTTGCTCTAATAGAAGGGTGTCTCTTACCAGAGAGAATTCCCAACAACATATACAGCTGGAGCAGCAGAAGAGAGGTAGTGCAAGTGTAACCCGTTCCTATTTCTCCCAGAAACCAATAGTGAAAATAATTTAGAGGCAAATTTAATAATTAAAGGGATTAAATGTAATCTTAACTTAAACTTAAACAAATACACATTCTACACATGTAATTCACACACATATTTAAAGCAACACCCAATCCCCAGTTCAGAAGCCAGTAAAACAAAACAGACTACAGGAGTCTCATAGGTGGTTGTAATCCACACAGGATGGGTGAAGCAGTGCTCCTCAAGCTTTTCTCCAGTTCTTAGGCACAATCTCTCTGATTCCTAGTGCTGAGTGACACTGAGGAGAAAGGTGCTATTCTCTTCCCTTTCCCAAAAACCTTTGCCCTTCCTCGTCTTCTCAAACTGTTCTCCTTCTTAAACTTAGTCCTCCTCAAGGTTTCCTTCTTTTTCTCACCAACTCTCTCCCTCTGAATTCTCTACCTCTCAGATACTCCCACCAGGGCCAAAAGCAATTCAAAGCACTCCCCATCCAGCAGAGGACTACACATACACACACTAAGGGTTACACAAGCAACTCTCACTGCTGCTCTGCTGGAAATATGCTGCTGAGGCCTGAGGCAACCTATATGCACTGTGTCATGGGTGGGTTGCAGGGGATGGCGATGAGTCCAAAAACTTGGTGGACTTCTGCTAGTGGAAGGTACCCTCCACCCAATTTGGGGGGCTCTCCCTGCCCTCCAGCAGGCCATCCATGCTGGACCCCATTTGGTTGTTGAAGGTCCCTCAACCCTGAACAATGCCTTTTTGACAGGCTCAGGGGCTGCAGCAGTGCTGTGAGTTCCTTGAACTAACTCTCTTGTGTTAGCATTACTGTGTAAGTGTGCCACAGTCCCCTTCACCCACTCATATGGAGGCATGAGAGCAGTTTCCCCCAAATCCCATACTGCTGGGAAGTTTGTGTGAATATGCCAAAAGCATATGTGGAGGGATCTGTGTGGATCTTTCCTACCCAATCTGCGCTGCACTGGTACAGATGGTAGTAATCAGATGGGGGGAAAGCCACACAGCCAGTCTGGCACACACACACACACACACACACACACACACACACACACACGGCTCCATGCCCTTGGGAGTGTATGTGAAAGAGGCCTAGATTCCACTGAATTCAGTGGGACTTGCTTTCAAAGAAATGTGATTTAGCACAAAAGGTTCTCTTTAAAGGATTGTGCTCACAAATGTCTATTTTTGTTTTGTTTTAAAGCTTTCAAAGGGCAGGATAGTAGGTACACTGGCTTTATGGCACTCACCAGGGTCCAAAATATGCAGCTGTTTGTTGGCACCTAGGCAAGCTTTGACTGATTTTGTACTTGGCAACAGAGCTCAAAGATGGACTGGTGCCTGACATATTTTTAGCCATTTCAAATGGCCCTGCTGATCTGAACAACCAAGCTGCACACTTCACATGATCCATCAGGCAAAAGATGGCTTCGTTTCTAGAGGTGCTACTCACTCGATTTGAGGGCTATATCATGGCAAAGCTCTTCATGTTGCCAGATAGGATACTGGCATAGATATTAAATAAGGCTTCTGATGTGGTTTCCACTGTCTCCTTTCCAAACTGAAGCTTCCTATGCCAACAATGAAGGAAATGTAATTCCCAGTCTGTTGCTTTACTAGTGCTAAACATCCTTAGATATCCTTCTGGCACAGGAAGTGTCAGAAAAGGAGAGAAAAAGACTGTCCAAAAAAACAGCAAGCAGTGTTTAACCCATGTAGATAATAAAAGGCTGGAGGGACACATAGACTCAGCCCTCACTTGGGGTTCTTTTGAAAGCTGCCATTTGGATGGACTATCATGCAAGAAGGAGGTGAACCTCTACTCTCAAATCTCTATTGGGAATGCCCTATCTGCCTGCCAGTAATCCTTGCCCAATTGACTATATTCAACTGGACTGGAAATAGGAACGGTCCATTGTTGGAAGAAGAGCATGAAAATCTTACTAATCAAGGCTGAATGGAGGAGGAAGAGGAGCTCCCCCACTCCCTCCAGAGCTAGTCTCCCAGGAAATGGGAGATCACTCTAAGAGCCCTTCCATTTTCTGAAGGAAGAAGGACTCAGTAACAGTGAAGCACAACTCTCTTATTATCCTTTTAGCCCTGCTGGCTTTGAGAGCTAAAGAGCCATGTTACACTCTTTCCTTCAGGTATGCTCCTTTTGAGAAATGGAAGGTTGCCTATAGGCTGCTGTGATCCTCCCTTTTTCTGATGGAAGGGGTGTCCTGCTGTTGCTAGAGAGCTGAAAACGAGGTTAACTTGGCTCCAAAGCTATAGCATCAGCAGAGAATCTTAGCTGCAAGACTGCCTTGGTGACAATCTGTGATTAATCAAGGCTATCTATCTATCTATCTATCTATCTATCTATCTATCTATCTATCAAATAAATCTGGGAATACTACTGTTGATCAGTGGGGAAGGTGGGAACTGGTAGCTTCTTTCACTGTGGGGCTCAGCAGCAGCTTCTCTTTTGCTTGTCTCTGTCATCGTCAGTTCATGGGGATGGGTTATGGTGGCAGTTCCTCTTTCTCCTACCCTCCAAGGGTAATAGGGGGCAGAACTGCCTGCTACTATCAAAAATTTCCCCCATTCATGGATGGGCATTGTTTCCAACTGCCAGTAAACTTGAGGTGGCACAGGGCGCCAATGCACCATGGTGTGGGAGGAGTAGTGCAGGGCTTTGGCCCAGGTCCCGAAGCAACCTGGCACCAGCACTAAATCGACTGATTAACATTGCAGCTGTAATTTATATGCTTCCTCAACATGCCTTTGAATCAGAGAAATTTAATTCCAATAAAAGTGTCAGAAAGCTCCTCACATTGCTTATTTGAACATTATTTTTTCGAAATGAACAGATGGTATACTTGTGGTATTTCTGAGGCATATAAACCCATCCCCAATGCAATCCTACTCATGTCCTTCCCTTACTCCAATTCTGTTTCATAATAATATTTACCTATAATGCATTCTTTTGAAAGCCAGTTAGTTCCGTTACTCCTCTGCTACAAGCACTAGCCATCTTCTGCTGTTCACACAAGCAGCCAAGCCCAGGTTTGGCTGCCTGTGAGAACTGCTGGGAGCCATAAGCATGTTATCATTGCTCCCCCTTGCTTGCAAACATTTAAATTAGGTTCTCCTAACTCCATTGTGGTGTATGTGTGTGTCTGTTTGCTTGTTTAGCTTTACAAATTATGAATACTTTTGTTTTTAAATCAAGTTTCCACTTACTCTGCCCCCCTGCTATGTTGGGAGGAGTGTCTCCTTCTTTGGCAGAGAGAGCCCAAAGGGATTGTAATGCCTGAGGCAGATGCTCCCTCACCTTCCATGGTAGTAAAAATAAGAGGGTAAATAATTGACAAATTCCTGCACTTGAATGGTATTCTAAAATCTGCAACCTGAGGCAGGCCACCTCACCCTGCTTAATGGTAGGGCTGAACCTGCTCTTTGGTCTGATAATTAGAGTGATATATGGTTCCCACATCAGAACAGATGTAAATAGTATATATTAGCATGATTTGATCTCCAGTGAAAATTGCACCCTCCATAAACAGGTACAGCCAGATTCTGACATTCTTAAAGAAAGCATACAAAAGTAAACAAAAATGTATGCATTCACTCTTCCAAAATTCCTTTGAGCACTGAAAAACATGAACACCTGTCATTTGTGTAACTTATGACCCAAAGAATAATGCCTTCAATCTCAAACTGAGGAGTGCACTGGAGTTCAGTGTGCCCAGAACATTCCACTTTCTGAGGAAAACCGGATGCAGGCTTTCTGAGGCAAATGGTTGGAAGATGGAAGAGAACTATGTGGCACTTTGATAGGCCCTGAACAATGTGGTGCAGGATTCACAAACTTGGGCTTTTTGTCATTATGAAAGAGCTTGTTTTCATAAAGAAACTTAGAAAAGATTTTCAGGAAGCATGGAATATAAAAAAGAAGATATTTATTTTAATACTTTCTGTACATATTTGTTATTACTTATGTATTGTATATTTAAATACATTTATATAATTGTCAATAAATACCTAGTATAAACTAATCTATATATTAATATTGTTTTGAAGACTGAGTATAAAATGTACCATTGATTGAAGTTCCTGACTTTCAGTTTACCCTAAAAATAATCCATCCTGAATGAGGCAGATTATACAGGCTTTCAGTTTAACATAGAAGGAATATCTCTCTCTTCTGGGAAGTTGCATCAGCCTGCATCAAGTCCTTTGACATGCAAACTGTGAAGCAAACAGTGGAGATGACTCTGTTAGACTTTGGAAATTATGATAAGTTCTTAATTATCTCCAATTTAAGACATCCAGATGGGTAATTAATAGACGTTTGTAATTCCCAAGTTTCCTTTGGGTGGAGATAGGTACAGAGGCCAGAATACAATGGTAACACCTTCCCAGGCATTTAATTAACAAACATCCAGGGATTCACTGACAAAATATATCTGGTACTTCAAGACTGACTCAGTGGGTGGAGGGGGGAGTGATATAGAGAAGTCAAAAACATACAACACAAAATATAAGGTTTTCACAGTTACATACATGAATATATCCCGTTTTTCCTGTTGCAATCCCACTAACTTTTATTTAAAAATAACATAAAATACACACAGAGGCAGAGATCTTCAAAGAACTACTTGAGGTGTACCCAAAGGCTTGAGCATGCCTGGTGAACTTTTAACTTTTCTTCTTCTTCTTTGAAGATCATTGAATGTCATGTCAGAAATTGCTTTTGAAATACTCGTAGTTTCAAGAGCAGATTATAGTATATACAGTATTATAGAACACCGGGAACTAGACAAGGGGAGTGCATCCCTGTTGGTTCTGCTGGACCTCTGAGTGGCATTTGACGCCATCAACCATGCTGTTCTTCTGGACCTCCTCTCAGGTATAGGGATCGGGGGTGGTGCATTGGAGTGGTCCGGTCCTTTTTTGGGAGGAGGTTCCAGAAGGTGGTGCTGGGGGACTTCTGCTAGACTCTTTGGCTTCTGGCTTATGGGATCCCGCAAGGCTCAGCACTGTCCCCCATGCTGTTTAGCATCTACATGAAATCACTGGGAGAGATCAACAGGAGGTTTGGACCAGAAGCAGCTGGTGCAGGCGCCACCGGGAGTGGGTGGCGAGAGGCACCATTAAGCACAAATTAATAGTTGCTTACTTCCATTCTGGTGGCAGCAGAAAACTACTCTGAACACTGCCTGGCACTCCCTGCAGTGACCATTTGGCTCTGCCACTCACCTGGCTTCCATGGAGCCCACGGAGCCCACCCCCCACCAGTGGCCAGGTGAGTGGTGGAGCCACATCAGCTTCTCCTGATTTGGACTGAAATGTCATCAATATGCAGATGACAGTCAGCTCTACCTTCCCCTGACATCTGATGTACTGAACTGGGGGCTGGAGGCGGAGATGGGCTGGATGTGGGCTAGCAAACTCAGGTTAAATCCAGACAAGAAGGAGGTGCTGCTGGTCAGTAGAAAAGCCAATTGAGATAGGGTGATTCAACCAGCTCTGGACGGGGTTGTACTTGAGAGTGTTGCTGGACCCAGCTCTGCTTTTGGATACTCAGGTGGAGGTAGTGGCCAGAGGTGCCTTTGCACAACTAGTGTGCCAGGTGTGTCCCTTTCTCGAAAAGGCAGATCTGACCACGGTTACCCATGCCTTAGTCACATTGCAGCTGGATTACTGCAATGCACTTTATGTGAGGCTGCCCTTGAAGAATATTCAGAAACTTCAATTGATGCAGAACGCAGCTGCCAGGATTCCCTCTGGAACTTCGCACTCTGAGCATATTAGGAGAGCTGGTCTGGGGATAGCAAGCATGAATTATCCCCTGTGTTTAGCAGGGTCTACCCTGGTTTGCATTTGAATGGGTGACTAAATGTGAGCACTATAAGATATTCCCCTTAGGGGATGGAGTCGCTCTGGGAAGAGCATCTGCATGCTTGCATACAGAATGTTCCAAGTTCGCTCCCTGGCATCTCCAAGATAGGGCTGAGTGGGACTCCTGCCTGCAACCTTGCAGAAGCTGCTGCCATTCCGTGTAGAGCTAGATGGACTAATGGTCTAACTTGGTAGACGGTAGCTTCCTATGTTCCTACACCTATTTTGAAAGAGCTTCACTGGCTGCCAATTTGTTTTCAGTTACAATTCAAGGTGCTGGTCATTACCTTTAGGCCCTTAATGGTTTGGGCCCTGGATACCTGTAGGTTTGTGGCCCACTCCCAAGGGTTTCTGCCCACCCAACAAGGTCATCAGAGGGGCCTTTGCTCCATGTGCCAACAATGAGAAAGGCTAAGTTGTCGTGAGATAGGGCCTTTTCTGTTGTTGCTCCCAGGCTTTGGAATGCTCTCCCAGTAAATGTCCACTCTTTTTATGGTTTTGTTTTTGGTTTTTTTGCTGTTTTGTGGTTTTTACTGTTTAACTTATTTTAAGGTTTTTTATATGTTTTTAATGCATTTTTATTGTATTTTAACTTTTGTAAACCACCTTGGGATGCCTTATGAATGGCGGTAAAAATTTAAACAATAAAAGCATAGCATAGCAAATCATAGCATAGCATAGCATAGCATAGCATAGCATAGTAATAACTGCCTAAATATTAAGACAACCTGGCAAGGTGTTTGTGAAAAATTGAAAAATTGTAAAAAGGTTTCAGGAACTTATTGATAATAATCATCCTCAATGTCCAGTATTGTACTTATTAGTGAAAACCCACAAAATAGGAAACAAAACAAAAAAAGTCCTGGACAAAATGTACAGGCAGAAACAATTAAAGTTAGACCAATAATTTCAGATTGTGATGGATCTGCTCACCAAATTAGTTGGTTGATTCTAACTATATTATCACCACTTTTGAATTATGTACCTGCACATTTACAAAATACTAAGGAGTTATTAGAGGCATTACATGGAATTGGGATGGGGGAGGAGCAAGTACATCTTGAATGTTTTGATATTGAGGCATTGTACATGGATGTGAACAATGAAGGGGCAATACATATAGTTATTGGAAGAGAATAGTCATGTTATTATTATTAATTTATTTTATTTAAAATATTTATACCCCCCACCCCATCCAGTACACTGCTGCTCAGGGCAGCTTACAACTTTAATAGATACAATGCAGAACAAAATAAAATTATTAAAAGTTTAAAAGTTAAAAGACCAGGTTAAAACCACATTTAGAAGTTACAAATTTTTAAAGTTTTAAATTAAAAGTTATAAATAATATGCTAAAAACTAAGAAACCTACCAGATATAAGCAATGGATTCAATATTTTAAATGCCTCTCTAAAAAGATGTGTCTTCAGTTGTTTCTTAAAACACTGAGGGAGGGAAGCATAGAGAAGCTCTTCCAGGAAGGCATTCCAGAGCCGAGGGGCCACAACTAAAAAGGCCCTCTATATTCAGCAAGTCAATAATATTATTGTTATTTGCAAACTCAGCACTCGAAATGCAAATAAAGCCCCCTTGACTGTGGATCTAGTTCTGCACTAATTTGATTGTGGCGTTGGCTTGGGTGTGTGGGGCAGAGAGGAATAGATATGCCATGTATCCATTGGCAGAGATAAACTCCACCTTTCCAGATTTTACTAATAACTAGTTACGACATGCCTCAGTCTACATATGAAGATCACATTCCTGTGAAATAATATGGATATGTAGAAATCTCCTGAGTAGCACTGTAATCTTTCTGCATTATTAACGCGGGAAGGAACTGCACTCTTCATTTAGCTAATAAGTGTGACGTACATCAATTTATCTTAAACATATACACTGCTCTCTTTAATGACCATTTCCATTTCCTCCTGTGAGGTTCTGAGGTCCAGTGCTGCCAGCCTGGGAATGGCCTTGGAGTCATGCCCTGGGCACTGGGCACTGCTGGTTCCTTCCCTGCCCGCCCCTGTGGCCTGGCTGTTGACACTGACAGTCTAGTTGTTGTTGGCAATATTCACCTTCCTACATCATCCTGTGAGGACAATGGAAGATGTGTGCACACTCACCAACGGGCATACCCAACAATGGGCCTTCCATCCCCAGCTGCTCCTTTCATAGGAACATAGGAAGTTGCCATATACTGAGTCAGACCATTGGTCTATCTAGCTCAGTATTGTCTTCACAGCCTGGCAGCAGCTTCTCCAAGGTTGCAGGCAGGGTCTCTCTCAGCCCTATCTTGGAGAAGCCAGGGAAGGAACTTGGGAACCTTCTGCTTTTCCCAGAGCGACTCCATCCCCTGAGGACTCCAACCTTGGAGTTTCCCATTCATATACAACCAGGGTGGACCCTGCTTAGCTAAGGGGACAAGTCATGCTTGCTACCACAAGACCAGCTTTCCTTTCACGCACCTCCCAACATTTCCATGTTGCATCAACGTTGTTATATTGTATTAAAAAGAAAATATGGTCTGGTGATAGATAGATAGATAGATAGATAGATAGATAGATAGATAGATAGATAATCTACAGAGTGTTGCTAGAACAGCCTGTTTGAGGGCTACAAACAATACCCCACTAAGTGATTTGGAATTGCAGGCTTGCAGTCTCCATCTTGGCTATGAGCTCATAGGACCGTGAACTCTGCACATGCCCATATTTGGCAAAACTCTCAAGTTGGTTGCTTAGCTCTAGCAAACTTAGGGTGACTATTACCCACGGTCAGTATAACAAGTGACTGCAAGGTATAATAACCCTATGGCCCCTCTCTATTCAGAGAAGGAAGTTGGCTGACCAGATGCAAGTTAAGGAGAGAGACAATTTCTCAAGGGAATAGTAAAACTACCTTTTTGGCTTAAATGATTAGTTTCACTAATGGTCTTCACAGGAACTCAGATAAGGCTGAGCACTTCCACCCTACTATCACTATGATAATGGCCTGGGACGAACCAGAGGGAACGGTCATTGGTTTCAAAAGAGTCATCTCCCCACCTGGAAGATCTCCCTGGTATGCCATATAAGCTTTGAGCTTACCCATTCACTCCAGGCCATACAGGTTGTTCAAACCATTTCACTTTATTGTTCTTTGAGATCACACCTACTGGTGATTGACTCAAGTAATATGAATTCTCTTGTCAACCACAGATGTCAGGCCCAACAGCAAGAAGGTGTGACCCATGTTTGGCCTGAAGGCATAATTTTACCTATTTCTAGCCCAAATGCCCTCAAATGTTGTGCTTTAGCTATAGCCATACTATCAGCTACAGCTTCTGTTCCAGCCTTGATTCCAGCACAGATCCCAGCCTCCGGTTTTGATCTTTTGACTTTTCTTAGAACCAGACACTATCCTAGCGCATGGGTGGCACGCTTGCCTCTCCTTTCCCCTGCTTTTCTGACTTGTCCCTGCGAGGAGACGCACCAACGCATGCTACCCTACAAGTGAGACCATCATATGGATCAGGTATTACTAATTGCCTATCTTCCTCCTCACCCCCTTCTCTTTTCTCTTTATGTCTAGAGCTGCTCTTCAGGCCCTTTCTCTAGCCAGTCCTGAGCTGATTCTGTAATAATTCAAACCCTAAGATAAAATTCCTTTTCGTGAGATTCCAAATTAAAATTATTAGTTAATATTTTATTGCCTCCTTGCCAGCTTAATCAATTTTTATCATCCTGTACTCCAAATTCCCTAAATAAATCTGATTGCCCCACATTTCCAACTCCTCTTCATTTTCTAGGCCAAAACTTTGCACTAATTGATACTGTAATGAGTGGTTCCATCTAGTCACTCCGATTCCCCCATGTTATCCCCAAAGCCCGAGCTGAGTGTTAGCCAGCACTCCAGAAGTTTCATTAACAAGAGTTAAATTATTAAAGGATTATCAAAATTCATTAAAAACAGATCTATCAATGATAATTAGTCATAACAAGTATGTGCCCATGAAACAAAATTCAGAATTTGTATTTTTTGTCCTTCCTGCAATTTCATCAGAGGAGAAGAGCTCAGCTTTCCTTTATTTGCAAGATCCGCATTTGGGCCTAGTGGCAACACTCTAGAGCTTGCCAACTGTTTCTGAACTACAACTCCCATTATCCCCAACCACAATAAATTCTGGCTGGCGATGATGGGAGTTGTAGTTCAGCAGTAGCTGGAGAGCAAAGGCTGCCAGTGGCTACCCCCACACTAGGGACTTGAACTTGGAGAGATACGATCCCTATTCAGTCATTCTAGAATTTGGTCCAGTATTAGGCATCTAATTCATTGGTGTTGGTGTGTGTGGGGGGGTGGGGGGTGGGCGGGGTGTGTGAGGTATATATAATAACAATTCATTGATGCTTTTCTTCTTGAATTTTTCCCACCACAGGAAGAAACACAGAGCAATATGCTATACGTTTTAAAATCGTGAATAGCAAACAGTGCATTTCTGCAAATCATCTGAACGATTGTATTGCTAGCCCTAATTGCCAGGGCCAGCACATAAGAAATCAAAAAGATCAGTAAGGTATATAAAACCAGTGTTCAAGCAAAAAAAAGAATCATGTTAGGAGCCAGTGTAAAGAATGACAAGAACATTATTCAGTGATTATCAGGCTGATTTAAAAGTAATAATGAAAAGAGATGAATCTATAGCTCTTCTTAGAAAGCATGAACGGATTTAAATTAAAAGAAAATGGCAATTTCTCTCTCCCCCCAACTTCTTGGCTTTTAGAAGTTTTAGCTAGAAACCCTTAGGAGTCCTGACAAAAATATATGTGCATGGCTTCTATTTCTTTAGAAAGCAACACACACACACACACACACACACACACACACACACACACACGTCAACCAACAATTAACCAGTGGGATTATAAGGAGGGATGCACACAAGTACTCCACATGTGTTCAATTAAGTGCCAGAAAAAACATGTTCTCGCCAATGTGAGTTGTAGTTGAAAGAGCTGGAAAATTTGAGAGACTTCCTCAAACTTTCCACTATTATTTTTACTAAAAATACTTTTGTCTAAATGTGGGTACACCTTTTGTAAGGTGGGCCAATACATTTGTTCTTTTGGTTGAAGGAGATAAACTTAATGGGGATATTCCACTGTGTATCATTAACCGGTTTTCTAAGGGGAAATTGCATAATTAAAAACAAGGCCTTCCTTGGCTCAGATCTCTTCTTGTGGATTTACACATCTTTCCTTAAGCCATTTAAGTATGTAAGGTATATATGTCTTGTGTGCCAATAACCCAAAATACAATGTGATATTTTTTTAAAAAAATAAGAAAGTCTTTGCCAGTTTCTAATAAAAGGAGCAAGCATTGGAATTCTTCACATATCCACCTTCTACCAATGCAACAAAGTGGTGTGTGTGTGTGTGTGTGTGTGTGTGTGTGTGTGTGTGTGTGTGTGTTTGTGGCATAACTCAGTAGTGGAGCACATACATTGCATATACAAGATCTTCCCAATCTCAGCCCTGACCACTGCTTGAGAGCTGCTGACAGTCAGAGCAGGTAGTGTTGAGCTAGATCACAATGGTCTTACTCTGTACAAAGGCAGCTTGAATAAATGATGAGCATTTTTTAATAATAATAATAATAATAATAATAATAATAATAATAATAATAATAATTTGATTTCTATACCGCCCTTCCAAAAATGGCTCAGGGCGGTTTACAAAGAGAAATAACAAACAAATAAGATGGCTCCCTTCCCTAAAGGGCTCACATTCTAAAAAAAACCTTAAGACACACACAAGCAACAGTCACTGGAAGTACTGTGCTGGGGGTGGATAGGGCCAGTTACTCTCCCCCTGCTAAATAAAGAGAATCACTACGGTAAAAGGTGCCTCTTTGCCCAGTTAGTAGGCACAAATACAATTACAATATGAAACTCTCATATTGCAAGGGAGACTGGGAAGTGCCTGCCTGACTACATGGTAGTTTGTTGGCACCCCTTAGAAACTACCCCATCTCAAGTGATGCTTATGTAGTTGAGCACACCCTGAATTCAGAATGGTGTTCCTAAATACCAATACAATGTGTGCAAGAGCAAGACTCTTTATCAAAATAATATCCAAAGAGTAAGAGATATCACTCAAAGCTGTCCAACATTTTAGGATGGAAATGGTTACAAGTTTAGTCCAAATTCCTTATGAAACCTTTCACAAGTCCATCTGCCACCCTGGAGGAAGTACTTCCAGTATCAGCCCACTCAGACAAACTGACCCAAAGACATCTAGACCAGCAATAAAACACCTTTTTCACTCAAGCCCATTAGAAATGATGGCTTTGGAAATAATAAGAAAAAAGAAGTGGCTAGCTATAAACTTCCATGAAATAGGATCCAAAAACTTTGCCTTGTAAATAGCTATGTAACAAGGAGTGGGCCGATCTGTGTAAACACAGAAATATTTGAATCCCATTCTTTCCAAATTTCCTTTAAATCCACACTCCCCAATGGAACTTGAAACTCTTTTAAAAACAGAGAATATTTTACAGCATTTTATGGCTGGAAGACAGTCAAGAGGATGTAGCCTAGCCTTCAGAAGCTAAGACTGGCACCTGAGGTTAAGCTCTTCAAAGAACAAACTATTGGCAATAGAAGCAGAAAGACAGAAGTGAAATGTCTAGTTCAAGCGCTCTGGATTAAAATGATTTAATAAGTATTTTATGGCCAAGGGGATGGGAGGGAGATAGATAGATAGGTAGATAGATAGATAGATAGATACACACACATTTTAGCAGACTTTTTCAAAACCATAGTATTTCCAGTTTCAAAAATCTGTATTTGCTTTCCTATACTTTCTTTGATATAAAGGTAAAGTGTGCCGTCAAGTTGATGTCGACTCTGGGAGATCATAGAGCCCTGTGGTTTTTCTTTGGTAGAATTCACCATTGCCATCTCACCACAGTATGAGATGATGCCTTTCAGCATCTTCCTATATTGCTGCTGCCCAATATAGGTGTTTCCCATACCAGTGGAGATTCAAACCAGCAACCTCTAACTTGCTATTCAAGTCATTTCCCTGCTGCGTCATTAGGTAGCTATTATTTTAATATACTTACAAAAAAAACAAAAACAAAAACACTAGCTGACACCCTTACTAAATAATTCACAATAGTAACACTCAGGAATTGGACTTCCTCTTCATATTAGGCAGGATGTCAGCCACTAGAATTATCTCACATACACACCTTAGAATTTTAGTGTACCATGTATTCTGCTTTTATTGTCATAAGTTGATTGGAACCTTAATGACTCTTAATTGTACATTTACTTTACTTCAGGAGCTTTGCTTGCTGGGATGAGGATTTCCCACATGTCAGCAGATAATTGGATTATGAACCTGAAATAATTACATTAAAAAGAGAGGCACGTTTGCAATAAGCATCCTGAAGAGGTTATGCTGAAATGCAGAGTGCTGAGAGCAGTTGCTCTTACTAGAGTTAATTTAGCATACTTATTTGGTTTGTTCAAAAGGCATTTTTTGCTAGGCCTTTTGGGTATGGTTATTTTCAATGCTTCTGTGTGCATGTATTGCTTTCAGATCTGTGAATTTATTGTATTTTTAATGTGGTGTTACTGTTTTATTTTTACTGTGAGTCCCCTTGTACCTGCTTTCCAAAAAAGGCAAGATATGCATTTTTGTTATAAATAAATAAAGGTAATATCCTATAAATAAAGGTAATATCCTGAGCTGTGAACAGGGGAGTCCCTGGTTCAAGTCCTTCCTTTAACATAACCATAGTAAATGGTTTTAGATTAATCACTAATACGTTTCACTATGCCAGGCCCTCATCACCACCTCCATTGTGATAGGGAGATAATAATATTGTCCTACTTTGCTAGGTAAGGGGTTGTGATAAGTATTTTTGATATACCGTATTTTATGGACTATAAGACTCACTTTTTTCCTCAAAAAATATCCGCCAAAATTCAGGAGCATCTTATATGTTTTAACAGTTTAATATGTTAAAACTCTGAAAAACTGGATTAAAATTAAGGTGCGTCTTATAGTCCGTAGCGTCTTATAGTCCGTAAAATACGGTACTAGATGGGAAGCATTTTGAACTTTCCAAAGTTCTGTATAAATGAACTTTATACAGAATAAGCATTATTATTACCTTTCCAATTATCTTCAGTTCCCATAATAAAGTATATGCAATATTAAAGGGATGTGTGAGCTATTAATCCTAAACTATTTCTGAAAGTGCTGAAATTTGGGACTCTTATGGACATAGAACCAGAGTGCCTGTAGGCAAGTGGGAGTTACCAGTAGGGATGTGCACAGAACACGGCAGGGAGGCTCGAAGGTGGCGGGGGTCTATCTTTAAGAGCGGGGGAAGGTGCACTTACCCCTCCCACTGCTTTCCTCCTGCTGGCGTCCATTTTTGTAACAGCTAATCGGGGCGGCAGCATACCTCCCTGCTGCCCCATTGCCCCCGTTGGCCGGATATGGCCAGAAGTTCCAGACACGTCTGTGCACTCAAGCACATCTGGAACTTCCAGCCATATCCGGGCAACGGGGCAGCAGGGAGGTACGCTGCTGCCTCAATTAGCTGTTACAAAAATGGATGCTGGCGGGGGGGGAGTGGCGTGAGGGCTAAGTGCACCCTCCCCCACTCTTAAAGATAGACCCCCACCACCTTAAAACCAGCAGAACCACCAATTCTTCAAACCAGTTCGGAGACCCATAAAGGGCCTCTGGGCCGGTTCTGTTCACATCCCTAGTTACCAGCGGGACTTGAGATGACCAGCAGACATTTCAGTGTTGAAAATATCTGAAGGGAAAAAACCCAAACGAAGCCAAAACAAAAAAAACCCACCCCATACTGTCCACATGTTAACCAATGGGATGGGATATTCAAGAGCTTAGACAGTTAACCATTAACAGACAAGCAGGTAGGTGGATGTAATGGAACTCTGCAGGCTGGAAATTTTGAGGGAAACAAGCAGGTAATTTATCAGCTTGAAGTATACTGCCTCAAGGTATTCACAAGCCCTTCTGATTCTCAGGGGGAAAGGTGTGCAAAATAAAATTCATTTGCTTCTCACCAGCCATTTCACAGCTTTGTATTTCTGAGGGGGAAGGGTTTTTGAAAAGGAACTCGGACTGAGCACCAGTGTGTGTGCACGCACGCACACACACACACTCTCAAAAAAACACCCAGACACACCCACCCACAAAACAAAACACACATACACAACCCCCCAGCACAAAACACCCACCCACCTACCAAAAAAACCCCACCCAAACACACACACACTCACTCAAAAGTTAACACACCCAGAAAACAGAAAGAAAGGACCCAAACTAGTACAGGCACTCCTGTCTTTGTTGCCAATTTTTGCTTAAAAAACAAACAAACCATGCTCAGCCACAGGTTCAGGTAAAACTTGCACATCAGGGATATACTGCAATATTCCATTGTGGGCCCATTCTTGATACTTACAATATCTTTAGCTTCTCCTGATGTTGCAAAAAAGGAAGTCACCTCAGTTTGAGAATTTGTTCAGATGAACTCCCTGGGTATGTCCATGCATACAGCAAGGTTATTCTGAAAATACTTGCAGAAGGTGAATGAATGCATATGGGAACACTTCATAAAAACAGGCTCAGTATTGTGAGGTGACACTTAAAGGCCTGTAAGTTTACCCTCCTGATATATTTCATTTCTAGGCGGTCCATAAATCAGATTTTATGTATTAGACCTTGACTTAAGTCACTGGTAGTCAGTCAGCTGTTTTGGCAAATGTGCCACAAGTCAGTTCCATAATATCATTACACACAGGAGAGTAACATAAGCAGTCCCTTCTTGCCTTAAAGGGATTATTCTATACTACTGAGCTGGGAATCAGGAAGTAGGGGTGTACAAGAGGCAACATTTTAGTGACTCCTCCATTCAGGCGGTACATTACTGGCCCATGTGATTAGGAAGTGGACATGCCAAGCATGCACTGTCATGACATCTTCTGTGGGCATCTCAACACGCTCCCCCCATATGATAAAGGGATGTGCCAGGAGGGTGTCAAGACATCTGTGGAAAACATCATGATGGATGCACTCTCAGCATGGATATGCTAAGATAGGCTTTTTAGAGGACAGCAAACAAAAGTTAAGAAGTCCTTGATGAGTCAGGGTACAGAGAGAGTAACCTTATAAAAATCATTGGCGACATGTGGGAATGGGAGGCAGTCTCTTGCTCTTTGAGGTGGACAACAGCTGTGGGAGAGCACACTGACCTGTTTCTCTTTCATTCAGGTGGGCAGCATCAACCTGAGGTAACATAGGTAAGACAGTCTTCTGGCAGGTAGCATCAGCATGAGATCATAATGGACTGTTTATCTTTCTTAGACAGGCAGCATTAACATGGGGCACACTGGCCAGTCTCCAGTGGTGGTTGGAGGAGTAGCAGTGAGCAGAAGCAGGCATTGTTTGACAGTCCAGATACAGCAAGGGTTCAGTATGCAGCATGTGCTCTGGGATGGAGGAGGAGAGATGGAAGGATCAGATGATGGCTGGTGAGCAGAGGGTCAATGGAATATGAGAGAGAAGAAAGAAAAAAGGAAGGAAGGAAGAAAGGAAAAGAGGGAGTCAGCATTTGAGCAGGATTGGATGGAGGCAGGGGAGAAATATGAGCAGGAGTAGCCATTCTCACTTGAGTCACAGGGCAGCTTAAGGGACCCAAGCAATAGAGATTTACCCTCCAGGAACAGGAGCAGCTATGGATTTTCCTTTCCCCAGATGAAGAGACGTTTTCTCTCAAAGTGTGTTGGGCAATACCAGGAGTCCAATTGTATTACTTATTTTTCACACACACACACACACACACACACACACACACACACACACACACACACACAGTCTCTCTCTCATGATAATTAGAACTGGAGACTGGAAGAGTGAATGTTACTTATCTTGGCAAATCCATTCCAAAATATTAAAACAAAAGGAATAATAAGCAGAAAATAGTAGGGATGTGCATGGAACTGCGCCTCCGCAGTTCAAAGGTGGCGGGGGTGCCTCCTTAAGGGCTGGGGAAGGTGCACTCACCCCTTCTGCCGCTTTTCTTCAACCGGTGCCGTTTGTTCCTAAAAACCTTTGGGGCGGCAGCATACCTCCCTGCTGCCCTGTTGCCCTCATCGGCCGGAAGTGACTGGAAGTACTGGGCGTGTGTATGCCCGTCGCATGTGTGTGTGCGCACAGGCATGCATGCAACAGGTGTATGCACACCTGGTACTTCCAGCCACTTCCGGCCGATGAGGGCAACAGGGCAGCATGGAGGTATGCTGCCGCCCCAAAGGTTTTTAGGAACAAATGGCGCCAGCCAGGGGAAATCAGCAGGAGGCCCTCCCACCAGCTCCCGACAAGGTGAGACACTCACCAGACCGAACAGCAACAGGAACAGAGGTTTCAACAAGTCCAATCCCCCTGAGAGTCAGCCGCGCCCACCCCCAGGATGTGGGGAGACTGAGGAAGCCTGGGGACCAGCCACCCAAGGCTGGACAGGCATGGCTTGACAGGCCATCACCTGGTTGTGTCGAGGGAAGAGCAATCCTCACCCCTCTACAACAGCACTGTGTGACAGCACTGGACACAGGGGCAGGGTCTGGGAGGATGGCAGTCTTAGAGGCTGCCTGGGGGACAACTAGGGAGGAAGTCCAGCCATCAGGGGAGGAACCAGGGAAGGAGGCACTATTTAATGGGTTCATGGCCAGTGATGAAGGTGGTCACTGGAGGCTCCTGGGGAGGCGCAGGGCAATTCCTCTCCTTAAGGACCTGGGTGTTTGAAAACTCCCTCCCCACCCCTTGGGTGTTTGAAAACCCCCAACCCCCTGAGGCCAATTTGCTCCTGGCTATGAAAGGGCAGCAAAGGAAAACTTCACAAATACAAATTACACGAACTGTTTATATGCATTCAAAAATTATAGCTTAGTATTCTATTAGCTTTATCTATCACCTCTTTGCTGTAATTTAAACTGTGCAACAGCATCTGAATTTCAGATGCACATTAAAAACAAGATTCCTATTGCTCACTGATTTCCCATGACAGAAAACTGTTATTTGACTTTGAAGCATAAGAGTCTTCCTGTTTCTGCAGAATAGGATTGGTTCTTTATTATATTCCAGATCTTTCTGCAAAATTCCCCCCAGTCTGTTATCTCAAGAGGAAACAGTGCACATCTTATTGGAGTATGCTTCATATCTCAGAATGTATGGCTGAGGTCAAAAAGAGCTCAATATCCTGACTAGCAAACATTTTCCTTTAGCTCTGTGTTCTATTTATATGTTTTGCCCTTGTAGTATAGCAAAAGGAAGTTTGCTTATGTACTGCTGTGTGTGGGACAAATCTATTCTGACGTTGGTTGTGATGCAGGTGGGTGTCACAGTGTTTCCTTCCATGAACAATTTGATTTATTAAAAGTTAAAGAGAGCAAATGAAATATAAGAAACATGGTCAAATAAGGTCAGCAAAACATGGGCCATAATCTTTTTAATGGACAGAGAGGGGCTTTGGGGTAGAAAGAGACTTTTGACCAAAAAAAATACTGTTATTTCTTTGCACTCAAAATACCCTCGCGTATTCTGAAGCCCGACATCAGTGTCACATATGGCATACTTTCTGCTCTGTCTGCCCGCGATCGAAAGAGGCAAACATTGTTTCCATGAATGGGAACATGACAACTGTTCCCTTCAAAAGTAAAGAGGAAATGACTGCCACATTATGATCTGTGGGAATTTGGTAGAAAACTAGTCCAGGGAAGTGCACCACAAGGCACCTAGAAGACATCCTTTTCGCTTTATCAAGGGGCCTAATGCTGCAGGGGCCCTGCAATACAGCATGGTTAGCCCATTGGTTAAATCAAGCCTGCCCATTTGTGTTGTCTTTGATTTGTAGGGTTTCAGGAAAACATCTTTCTTAAATCTGTAACTCTAAAAGCCACACTAGATAATGGCTACTTGGTTATCTGTTTGTTTGACAAAATTGCTGGCTGATAGTTCAGGAGGCCAGTGGGTGTCCCTGGGTGGGGTGGGGTTAATGACTCACAAGTATTATGAATAGGAAAGACCTTTAGACTCTTCTAAGATGGCATGCCTGCCAACATGTCCCTATTTTCCCACTCACCTGAATGGGGAATTAGGGGCATGTTGGCAGGTAGGATGCTGCATATCTACTTCCACTTGCTGTGAGGGTGAAGATAACAAAGGAAGCAGCTTGAGGCAGGCTGTGTGAGAGACAGAGACAAACAGACTTAAGTTTTTGGAACAAAGATGCTGAGTAGAAAACTGAAGCACCTTAGAGTGCAGGGGGTCTGATATAACCTGTTTCTGCTTGTAGGAGTGATCTAGTTCAACTCATCTAATGGTCAGCTTGTATATTTGTAAATAAAAGCAGTATTACAAAGACCTATAAACCACCACAAATCTCTTCTCCAAAGGTTGCTAGAACTTCTGGAAATTCCTGTCGAATCTCTCTTTCTCCCCTTTCTCTCAGTCCCTCCGTAACCCCTGCCTTTTCTATGAAACATTTAGCCTAGATTCTCATTCCCAATCAAAACTAAGCCTGTGTGTGTAGCTGCATATGCTTGCTTCCTCATCTTTCCCATTCTTTCCATTCTTTGTTACCCTTGTTTCTCTCTTCCTTCTCATCTATTTGTTGTCTCTTGGTGAGTTATGTGTCACCTGTTATCATACCAGATCCTCAGATGCAGAATTGTGGTAAAATATATGGTAGAATGTGTGGTGAATTGGACATCTGTGTTCATCCAGATTCCCTTGCCTCAGGGATGTCCCAGTAACAGAGGGTGGTCCTGCTTTTCTGCACAAGAGAAGCTGTCTTTCTGTCCTTTTGAACTCAGTCATTCTCGGACAGCAGCATGGGGGAGAAGTAATTGAGAACAAGGTCAGGTTGTTGGACTCTTCTTCGGACTACTGAGCTTGTTCTGCATTGTAGCATCAGTGCTGACAGCTCTGTCAGCTTGCAGGAGTAGCAGCCATTCAGATTCCAGAGCACAGTGTCAGTTGGGTGCCATTCTCAGCAGTTTGGGACAGGTTTCCATTTCAAAATCAACAGCAGCATTTCTATGTGAGCTGGGAAAGGGTTTGTTTCCCAAGAATAATAATTTTCAAGCCACTTGCTGGTCAACACTCTATTTGCCTTTGCCTTGCTTTTCCTACCTAGGCTGTTTCAGTTATTATACTACAAATGTATGTCCAAGAGGCCTTGCTTCAGCTATCTTATTGCAGTTCTTGTTTTGCATCTTATCTGCCATCCTAGAACTTCCTAAAAATGGCTGTGTGGTGCAGTTGAGCTGATGTTCAAACAGAGAATTGTATCATTTCACTGTGATCTCTTGTATTGTATTGTATTACATTGCAAAGTATGCTACATCTTTCCTGGCCCCTACAGAAAAGGGCTGTAGGGTTTAAAACCTTGTTTTGGCAGGGAAGCAAAAGTCCAGGATGTGAATCAGAACTTTCCTTGGTTGCCAGTCAAACAACATAACCACCTGCCTTTGCACAGCTTCAATTACTACCATGAGTAATAGTGGTATACTGTACTTGGCAGTTGATGTGTGTTAAGTTTCTCCTTACCGCTTCATAGGATGATTCAGAAGATCAAAATACCCCTGGGTGAGACAGTTCATTCTGGGATACATGGGCGTAGCATCCGTTGGACGGGGTGCAAATGTCCCTGGGCCTGGAGGGTCAAGGGCCCCACTGCCCTGCCCCTGCACTGCCCCTGCACTGGCCGCTCTACCCGCCACCAGTTCCCATCTATTTACCCATGGTAGGGCAGTGGGTGGGCTTCTCTCCCTTCCCTGGCCAGCATGTGGGCCTCCCCATTGCCTGGCCAGCGTGCCAACCTCTCTTGCTCCCATGCAGTTTGAGTAGGGAGAGTGTCCCATGCTGTGATGTCACAGTACATGATGCTCTCCCTACTCAAACTGTGCAGGCATGAGAGAAGCCGGCATGCTGGCCGGGGAATGGGGAGGCCCACACACCAGCCAGGGAGAAGCCAGCCAGCCAGCCCGACAGCCCACGTGTCCGCTGAGAAGCCCGCCCAACAGCCACCACATGTAAATGGAGCCCGCCCAACAGCCACCACATCCAAAGCATGCACAAGGGAGCCCCTGCCCCACAACTTTGTCCCCAGGCCTCCGGGAGCCTCCCTATGCCACTGCTGGGGTGATTAATCATCTGTATGAACTTTGTGTCATATAGATTTTTGAGAACACACTTATGTGAATGGATACAGATTAACCTTTTTACACACGTTTGTACCTCATGTGTAGTTAAATCTTCCTCACCACCTAGAAGGTTGATTCAGACAGCCCAGCTGTCCCAGAGTGAGAAAACTCACCTTGCGATTGTTTAGTCCCAAACCTCGCATCTGCCCTCAGATTGTGTATGTATTCAGATTGTATATGGTCTCAGATTCCATATGTGCCCTCAAATTGTATATGCATGTGGTAAGAGGTTCCACATGCCAGTTCGAATCCCTGCTGGTAAGTTTCTGTGGGAAGCACCAATATCGGGCAGCAATTATATAGGAAGATGCTGAAAGACATCATCTCATACTGCGCACACCGCGCAGTCGGGGAGACGTGAAGCTCGCACGCGGCGTGCGCATGCGCAAAAGGCTTGTCAGAGCCTTTTGCATTGAAGAGCAAGAAGGGGCGGCAGGGAGGTATCCTGCTGCCCCAATTTTTACAATAAATACGAGCACTGGAGGGGGCAAAGCGGCGGGAGGGGTAAGTAAACCCTCCCCCGCTCTTAAAGGAACCCCCTCGACCCGAACCGGCCAGGTCCAGACCGGTCCGGACAATCCGGAGGCCTTTACAATGGCCTCCGGACCGGTCTGGACCCATCCCTAAAACTGACTCGATGGCACACTTTACCTTTAAAAGGTTCCATCCAATTCCAGGCGGGATGCATATTATCCTTAAATGTCCAGAATATATTTCCAAATAGTTTAACAGACTATTCTTCTGCTCTGAATGTTTATTACCAATTTGGGACATTTTTCTGTCCTGAAGGGAATGGTGGTTTTTCTGGACTGTCCTCACACAATCAGAACAATTGGCAACCTTAGCTATAGTTAATATGATATTGCTTACCCTGGAAGTTAGCACCACAGAAGTCTGCCAGCACTAGCTAATTAGCTAGCTTCCTCTCTACCATGTGAAAAACAATTCTGGTTCAACAAACATCAGTGTTTGTGGCCAGATAATTACCCAGAAGGCGAAGATCAGTATGTCTTATCACAATGCATCTTATGCTTTCAACTCTGCATTGAAAGGACACTCATGAATTGTGTCATACCCTATGCTTCATAATAAGAAACAACTAATTTAGAATCAGCAGATTCTGCCAGGCATTGAGAATGACTGATTATGCAATCTGTCCCACTTGCTGAATATGTGAATACAGGTGGTGAGAATAGTTCCCAGGGGGCTTTACTGTTGTGCAATCCAGCACGTCATTCTATTTCCCTCTGTATTTTCACAACATTTTACAACATTTGCAACAGATGTCAAGGAGATGACATCGATAGTGGTTTTGAATTAGAAAGCCATATAAACTTTTAACAGCTAACCACTGGTTACAATCAGCATTTCCAATTTGGTTATGGTATGACTCTTGCTATTTTAGTGTGTGTGTTGAAAACTTTAATTAGGTGCAGCTATCACAAAATACAAAGTCCCTGTACATTAATTTTATGCTCTAAAGAAAGGAAGGGCAAAAAGGAAAGGATTCCCCATTCAGATTTGAGGGTATATCTAACGGTGGCTATCCTCATCTTCTCATCTTATGTAGAATGACAGAAAATAAAGAGGCATCTAGCAAAGCATCTCACATGTTCTGAAGTATAGATTGTGCCATCAGTCAGCCACATAAACCGAATATTGAATTCAGGAACTATGGATTTGCAATTACAAAATGGCAAAGAAATTCAGATAACTGCATACAAAGTTTACTAATTGTGAAGTAGCACTATATTCACACAGTGCAAATTTGTGTATCAGTTGATTTGTTTCAGTTTCTGGCATTATGAAAACAAATTCCACACGTTTTGCCTAGCTCCATGATACTAAAATAAATACAAATCTAGGGAATTAGGAAAAGTATAATTCCACAGTATTGTTGATAACCTCTGTGGCCACCATCCAGCTAAAATTAGTACTGTAATGACTTGGGATGTGTGAGACCTGACCCTTTATTTCCCTGCATTTCCCACTTTTCCAGTGCATGGTCTCAGATATCTATGGAAACTCCTCTGATATCATTGCATTAGGAGTAAATTGGATGCACTTCCAACTGGGTTTGCTGTTCACTACTTTTAACAAACCGCACATCTGACAGCGCAGGACCATTCTTAAACCTGCCATCCAACACACATACATGTGCATAAACGTGCATGTGCATGTCTGTGTGCATGTGCATATACTTTAGATGGCTATCGTATTGGGGCAAGACCTGTAACTAGGTAAAAAACTATGCATGCTGGTGACTTCCTTAGCATATACTGTAAGTCAAAAACTGAGCACAGATGTAGTTTTGTTGCAGATTCAGGAATTGAAGGAATGACTATGCAGTTAAGGAGATTTAATTAGTAGGAATTGCTCTGCTATTAATAATCCAAGACAAAACAAAGATGTGGCACATTTGGAGAAGATCTTCTTATTCTTCATGCTGTGAGTTCTATCCCTGGAGTTCTGCTTTAAAACTTCCAATTAAGCCTTGGTTATGTCATCATAGCTGGAACTTTCATGACAGGTCATAGCCTCAGTTTTCTAAAATGACTTCTATGTGTGGGCCAGCTTGGCACAATGTTCCCTTCATCAGTCAAGTGTAGATTCAGATTTGCCTATGTTGATCAGGTGTACCAACAGGTGGCTTTAAAGCTGGAAGGGCAGCCCTTCAGTACCATCAAATATCACAGCCTAGAACCTGTATGTTTAGGAGAATGCTTCTCCCTATATGCTTCCCCACCTGTGAAAACTGGGAACTAGGGTCATGCTCAAAATTCTTTGACTTGGATCAAAATGTCTCCAACAGCCTACTGTCTCCATCAGCCTATGTTTGGTCAGAAGCTGGCAACAGTAGGTCTTGTATTTCATAAGCATGTTAACATTGTCTTCAATATCTGAAAGCTTTCTACTAATCTTTGGCAGCCATTTACTTATTTTATTTTCATGTCGTGGCACAGCTGTGCATTCTGCCAGTACCTCTTCTCATTTTCTATTTATGCTGGACAGAAGCCTAGTTCTTGTCTTCTTTTGGAGTCTCTTCCAAATCACATTCTCATATGTATGCATGACCACACCCATGCATATTCCTTCCTCCACACTTATACTCTGGCCGCATTTGCACGTAACACGAAACTGGAGGTAGACGAACCTGCGGTTTCAATTTGAAACCGTGAATCACATCACAGACATTTGTCCAACCAATAAGCCTCCCATTTCAAGTCAGGGTAGCCCCTACCTGCTCATCAGCCACTGAGACTGTACCCCAGGCAGCCACTTGCAGCTTGCATCACCAGATTGGGGGCAGGTGGGGGCATAAGCATGGCTAAGGGTGGCTGTTGAGGGCCCCTGGCTCAACATCTGTGCCCCATTCTTTGAGCAGGACAAGGTTCCTCTCATGTTCAAAGTCCCTTATCCAAGCCTCCCACTGGTGCTGAAGTTAATAAGCAACAACAACAAGAACAAATATTTATATACCACTTTTCAACAAAAGTTTCCAAAGAGGTTTACATAGAGAAATAGTAAATAAATAAGATGGCTCCCTGTCCCCAAAGGGCTCACAATCTAAAAAGATAATGTGAAGAGGGCTGCCAGATGAAGGAGGCTTCCTCCCCCATCATGGTCTTAACACCTAACCCAGATACACTCTGATGTAGAATGGACTGGGTGGGGGGTGGAGTCAGGTCTTGAAAGTAAACTGTGCACTGCCAGGGCAACAGACCACACCACAGAAATTCAGCCATCTCACGTTAGCCACTTTGACAGCAGAAATTTCATTTTGAGATGCTGCAGGGAGAGCACAGCAATGGCCACATGTGCCCCCAGCTTTCAACAGCAGCAAACTCTGCAGAAGAAGAGTGCCCTTGCTGTGGGAGCATTGGCACCCCATGCCTTTCACCTTCCATCTGCCCAGGACCCTGACAATGATAACCGGTGTTGGTGCACATCTGTTGTGCAGATAACACCTTTCCTATGCCCGAAGACCTATTCTGGGGGTGGGGTCAGTGGCACAGGTTACCCTTTGAGGGGCATCATTGTGTTAGGGATACAACCACACAGGAATTTTTGTGGGGCATGGTGAACCATAAGAGGGGGCATGGGGTGCAGTGCTGCTGTGCAGTTTGTTGTTGTTGAACTCTTGTTTCTGCACAGACAGCCGCCAGTCTGGTGAGACATGTACAGTTGTGGGTGAGACTGCCTCACCACTGTTTACCATCCCCATCTTTCTCCCCCCACCCATAATCCGGGAGGGGGGTACCTAGTTCCATTTGACAGTGGGAGAAAGTCAGCAAAACCCAGAAGATTAGTGTCTCTTTAAATTCTCTGAATGCATCACTTTTGCCAGGCAGAACAGGGAAGAGAAAGGAGGATGGTGGGGACATGGCACTTTGACCGAGAGACGGCCATCAAGAGCCACATTGTGCATAGAGCTATTGCCTCCCTGGGCGGGTCTGGGCTGCAGGCAGGTCGGGGCTGCCCTATCTATTATTGTAGTTCCAAAATCAGCACAAAACCATAGTTATAGCGGTGTCTGTGTTCAGACATAGTGCTGCTGTGGCCAAAGCTCAGGTCTTAGTGGATAACCTTTCTGCATACCAAAGGTTCAAATTAGAGTTTGGTGAGGCAAACCTCAGGTTAATTGCGGCTCGAAGCCGTGGTGGCATGCATTTGGACATAATCCACTCTCTGTCCCATTTAACTCCGGTTTTGCATTTCTTCCAAATGCGGCCACTCTTTTTCATGTTCCCGTTTGGTCTAAAATGCCTTCCTAACAACTCTTCCACAACATCTCTCCATCTTTTTCAGAATAAACCAACAGCTCTGCTCATTTCCATAAATCATCTCATAGACGTATGCATATTCATAATTGCAATGATGTGCAGCCTGAATATGAGGATTGGGAACCCATGATATATCTGGCTACCTCTCCATTTGCACATTGCCATGCACCTCTCATGCTGCTAAATAAATAATTAACAGTGGCATGGATCATTATGATTTGGAAGACATTCTTTTGAGAAAGAATTTCACGCCTTCATGAATGTCACTTGGCTGCAGTAAAAGAATGTTACAGCTTGCAGCAGTGCCAATTAGAATCTATTATAATAACCTGGGCTAACTTGCCTTCAAGTTATTTCAATGCCTTGGCATGAAAAATACCTAATGGGACCAGTTCTTATTGGTATAAGATGGAGATTCGCTTTTCTCCCCTGCCCCACACCCACCACTGTACCTTACCTATTTTAAGAACATTATTTTATGAGTCTGGTTACACTAAAGTTTTAGGTATAAGGATAAAAAAACAGATTGCCTGAAGTAACCCCAGAATTAAATTAATATGGAATAGAGCTTGACTTCGTACAGTATGATCCTCCAGATTACCTTTGAATATAATAATCAAAGGCTTCAATTTTAAATATTATGGCAGCAGGTGAATCTCATATAATTGGCTGCAGATTTACTATTTTTGCTTGATTTTTAGCACTTGCATAAATATGCAGCTCTGTTAGAACACTTAAAAGCTTAGGTTAAAGCAGGCCTAAGTTTGCGCTGCTTATCCCCACAAGAAGAAGGGAAATGGAGGTTTTAGGAAACAGACAAGCAAGGGACATGATACAGCCAAATAAATCACTTACTTAGAAAGTGGTTAACTCTTCCACTAAATTCAAGCAAGACCTTAATTTTGGTTGGATCATATGCAAATTTGTTCATCCAGGTTCTCATACACATATTTAGAATTTGTTGGAGGGGGAAGCATAATGAATTTCTTAATCAAACTACATTTTTATATTTACATTTAGCATAATTTGTCATCATCACTGAACATCCAGCTTTGTTTAAATAGTGAAATCTCAAGTATGTGTAGTAGATATTACTCTGTTTTCTAAGACTGATCTTCCTAGCTTCATGAACTTTATCAGAATGTGTTCATAAGATATTGCTCTTATTTAAGGAATGTTGACCTCAGTTAATTTTGTCATGTATGATGCTTCCGTAGCCTTAGGGCTGGTTCATACAGCTAATAGCCCCCACACAATCACTTCAGGGAGCATGTGGGGATGCCAGCAGGCTCATGCCCCTCAGAAATCTTACTGAAGTACATGTACTGGTGCCTCCTCATGGGGACTGTACACATAGCCCACACAATTTCCATGATCATGGACAGGGGAGGATTAAGCTTTTTGCCGCCCAAAGGCAAAAAGGCTTTTGCCACTCTTTTACCTTAAACAAAAAAAGATTTGCCTTTCTCCTCGCCCACTCCACCCTTGCTGCAGCCACCGCTGCCCACAGAGAGGGGCAGAAAATTTTGAGGAGGGGCAAAATTTGCTGCTCCTTAGATTTTGCCACCGTAGGCAAATGCCTTCTCTGCCTCTGTGTTAATCCACCACTGTTCATGGCAGCCCTTTTTCAAGTCTCTATGATTGTGGAGGTGCCAGATCACATCAAATTGGGACTTCTATGCAATCCCAACTGGCCACACTTCTCTTGATATCATTGTATGGGCACTGCCAGCAGTATGAACTTGCTCTTCATTCTTTTCATCTATGGGCTTTTCCACGTGACTGTGGACATTACTTCTTTTTTGAAAAGCCACTAAATGGCACAGGCTGGGAGACAGTTGTATTGTATGGTAGGAGCAAGTGTGATTTCAGAAACAACTTTCAGAAATAACCCGGGTGGGGGCAAAATGTACTGATTAATTTGTAACCACATGTCACTGGCTGAACTTTCACAGTCTTTATATCATTGACTGCCCTGCCCTGCCCTCCCTAACCCATACCATTATATGGTCCTAAAGAGAAACATGAGAACTGGTGGGGCTGGGCTGTGCCAGTAGAAGTGGTTTACGGGCATTATACAGTATTATGAAGCTGTAACCGCTTCAATTTGACCCTTTAATTACAATACAGTAAGACACCACACAGCCACCTAATGGCACAGCAGGGAAATGACTTGATTACCAAGCCAGAGGTGGCCGGTTCGAATCCCTGCTGGTATGTTTCCCAGACTATGGGAAAGACCTTTATAGGGCAGCAATCATATAGGAAGATGCTGAAAGGCATAATCTCATACTGTGCAGAAGGAGGCAATGGTAAACCCCTCCTGTATTCTGCCCAAGAAAAACCACAGGACATGTGGTTTGTCGCCAGGAGTCGAAACCGACTCAACAGCACACTTTACCTTTAAGACACCACACAGACATTCATTCGAACAGAAATCAGACCAGATTCAAGTAATGCCCAGGGCTGCATTTCACTTATTTTACATAGAATCTATGATCTGCCATGGTTTTGGAAAGCCAGGCATCAACTTTTGCCTCCTCTCCATGGACATCAGTGGCAGGGACAATCTTTAAGACTCAAAGCCAGGGGCGTCACTAGCACTAGACAAGGGGAGACAGTTGTCTGGGTGGCCCACTGCCTCAAGGGCCCCCCAAAGGCATGTCACATGACTCCCCACCTGCCTGTTTTTTGCATCCCCTATTACTTAATATTGAGTCTCTTGGAGATTGGCACTTCAACAGTAGCAGAGAGTCAAGAAAGAGTTAACTTCCCCCCCCAGTGTGCTCCACCCCCGCTTGGAATTTGCATGGAACTGCAGAGCCCATGAAGCTGGCTGTTGGGCTGATGGTCTCCCTCTAAGAACGAAAGTAAGGAGACATTTTGTAAAAAATCAACCCTTTGCTGTTTGTTTGTTTTGTGTGTGATTTGCCCGCCTTGGTCAAGCTACCATGTTGCTCACTCTCTCCCCCCACCCCCATGAACTGTGTGTGTGTTGTACACGTGAGAGAAGTCCCATCCTGTGTGTGTGAGAGAGAATTCTTAAGCTTTAAAAGAAAAATTCAAAGTATGCCAAAACTATTCTAGTGCAAACTTGTAAGAAAAACCCTCCCCATCCCAACAGTATACCTTGTTGTGAGGAAATTAGTTAGAGCAAAAGTATTAAAAGCTTTGAAAAGAATGGTGTGGGGGATGCTCTGACAAAATGGATGTTTTTGTTCCTTTTTGTTCCTGAAGTTACACTGCTTATAGCTCTAATCTGGTCTCTCTGTGTGTTGCTTTCTCTCCCCCCACCCTTATTAAAAAAAATTATATGCTGCTTTTTTAGCAACAGAGTTCTCACAATGGCTTAAATAGCAAAATATGAGAAAATTTTTATCTTAACATGTTTCCCCTTTTAAACATTACTATTTTATTTTATTTTACTTTGTGCTTGTAGCATGCTCCCTCACCAGAAATCTATTTTTGTACTGTGTACGCTTCCTTCAAAATAAAGCTTTGCAAATTCATTTTTAAATTGTACGTGAAATGATTGGTTGTCTGTAAATTCTGCAAAATTAGGGTAACTCCATATATGACATTCTGCTGTCCTATTTGAAATAAAAATTGTGGCTTTTCTTACTGTAGCGTATAGACACACTATACATTGTATATACACTGTAGTATATAGACATACACTATAGTTGCATATGATTTTTTTTTTTGCATATGATTTTCTTGCTTAAATGAAATGTACTAAATAAAAGATCAAACTGAATTGCATGCTGCTGTGATTGGTGTAAAAAATGCTATTTGAATGCGCTTCTGAGTACATGCTTAGGATTGGAGTGCATGTGGCTAAAACTCATATATATATGATAACTGTCCAAAGAGGTTAGGGTAGTGTACATGTTCTTCCTCCCCACTTTTATCCTCACAACAATCCTGTGAGGCAGGTTTCGAGGAGAGAGAGACAGTGTCTCAGTTAAAGTCCCACAGTGAGTTTCATGACTGAATGAAAGTCCCCCAACCCTAGTCTTGACACTCTAATCACTACACCACACTGGTTCTCAGAAAAAGGAGATTCATTTTTAGCTGTGAAGCATGCTAGTTGGGAGGAGAGTGCTGAATACCTTTAAGAGAGCATGAAAGAGTTTCATTATCAAAATGTGGGGAGGCTGTGGGCCCAAGCCCTGGACCTTTTAAGTACCTAGCAACACTTTTGTAAGGGAGAGAGGAAGAGTGATAGGATTTTCCATGCAAAAGCTGGCATTAGCAGGTATGTTCGCATTTCTTCTAAAAATAAAAATAAAAAATCAATCTTTCCCTGAGTGTATTTTAGTGTAAAAAGTAGTGAATTCAGCTAATTTAAGGGGGGCAGGGGGAGAAAAGGAATGAGAGAAAGAGCAGAGAGGAGGAGGAGGAAGATAGGTGTTGTGAGGTGGGCGCAAGGCTATGTGTGGCTCACCAGAGGTGCATCCGAATCTAATCTGGCCCACCACCAAACTTTAGTTTGACACCTCCTGGCACAGTGCATTTGCAAGAGAGAGAAAATCCAAGCCCCAATATTTATATGGGAGGATCTTTTATGGGGGGAATTCTTGTTACATCCCCTGTAATTTCCTGCTGGATCCACCCCTGTGAACTAGATTCAATGTGAACTAGATATTTACCGTATTTATAATGGGGATGTGAGTGTGAGTGCACTATATATTGTGAAGTGTGTTTGTGTGTGTATATCAGCAAGAGGCCCATTTTAAAATCTTGTCTCTGGGCCCACTCCAACCTTGCTACGCCCCTGCTTATTGGTCCATCAAGTGCAGTTGGACCAATTCCTGCCCAATTCCTGCTAGGATTAACTCTCCCAGGGTCTCAGGTAGAAGACTCTCGCAGACCTGCTGGGATCCTCTTTTTAAGATGCTAGGGATTAAAACTGGGATCCTGAGGATGCAAAGCATATGCTTTGCCACTGAGCTATGACCCACCCCAGGTGCTCAGGAACCAGACTCTTGCAGTCATGGGCCTATTCACTCATTACTGAGCCCATAGGATTTCTACCCATGGCAAAAACGAGGGCAGCCTTCAGGTTTCTATGCTACCCCTTCCCAGCTCCCCACACCATGGGTAGAAGTGAATGACTGAACTGGGAAAATCCTACATTTATCTCTTAGTGATGTATAATGCACTAACTCCTTTTGCACATAAAACATTTATGTAGCAACCGGGCCAGCCCTAAATAGTGCCTGGGTGAGGAGTGCCTTCAGTGTCCACCCCCAACACAGCTTGTCAGTGTGACCAAGTTGTGTCGTTTGTGCAGGCTGGCCAAACCTAGTAGGCCTTACTACTTTTCCCAGGCTCTCCCAGCAAAACCCATGAAAGGGCCCAGAGCTACCTCTCAATAATTGCTGCTCTGCTGCATGCAGAAGGTTCCTGGTTCCCTCCCTGGTATCTCCAGGTAGGGCTGTGAAAGACTTCTGCCTGTAACCTTGGAGAAGCCTCTGCCAGTCTGTGTAAACAATAACTCAGCTAGGTGGACCAAGGGTCTGACTCAGTAAAAGGCAGCTTCCTTCCCAATGCTCTCCTGCTCCAGTTCTGGGATTCTGTGACCTATAACAGGCCTTCTGCAGTTTCACTACACACAGTTACACTCAACAGACAGTGAGTCATCAAGCTCAGTGCCCTCTTCAGCTAGGTGCCTTGGGTGACTGCCCGGCTTGCCCAACTCTAAGGCTGGCCCTGTATTATCAGGCAAGTAAATTTGATTTGTACCAGCGTTCCCAAAATATGACTTATGATTTTCTTTAAATTGACAACAGGGTGGTACTATAAGGACTTATGTTGTCATCACACAATGAAGACACACATACGTTGAATATTATTTATGCAATGCTGCACTTACATGTGGACTCATAGTCAAGTCATTCCTGTTTAAATGTTCATGCCTTTGAAACTTTTTTTTTTTTTGGCTTGCAACACAAAGACATCTGGTGTTTTGTTCAGTTTCCTTTTTACAGATTTACTAATTTCCAGGAGTGTGCTGCCAATGACAACGTTCGGTTCCCACACTCAGAAGTAGCAAAGCATGTTGTATTGCTATATATCAGTACTACACTTTGTCAGCCTCGAATTCCCATTAATTAAAACCTACTCTCTTCCATTTTGTGTTGATATAGTTTATTATTAATTTAATGCAAGAAGTCTTTCTTTTCAGAAGGATATAGAACTGAGATGAATTTTTAATGAGTGTCAGTTTTCAAGCTGAAATTTTCATTGTCCACAAGGGAGAATCTTTTGTGCAACAAATATGCAAGCTATGTGAAAACTGAAACAGTTTTGTTTTTTCATCCAAATATTGGACCAAGTGGCCATACAGCCTGTACAGTTTTCTCTTTCATAGGAAGTATGGCTATGCTGAAAAGACATTGAGGGATCCTGTACTGGATCATATTTTGGCTTTTCACATAATACACCTGGTAGGACCAAGACCATTTAAGCAAAGAATCTGAATCCTCTGCTTTCCCAATATACTAACTACCCCATATCCCTTATTTTCCGGGAGAGCGAGAGCAAGAGAGAGCGCACAACTAGAAGCCACCTGGCAATTCCAAAGCTGTAAGTTTCAAGCAAGCACCCTGCGCCTTTAAAAACACAACTAACTGACAGATAAGGATTGAGGCTTGGGCAGTCAGAGGCTTGGTTCACTGTTTAAGAATTCAGTTGAGCTCTGCTCATTATTAGAGCAATGTCTCCTATCCCAAGAAGCTCTCCCAGGTCCTGTAGAACCTAACAATAGCTGATGCCTGAGAATCAGCATTCTGCTATCAGCTACCTGCTACTAGTTACATCCTGCTTCAGGATCAGATCTTCTTGGACATCACCCAGCACCCTGCACAGTTTACATCCAGAACAGGACAAAAGTTATAAATCTGTGCAATAAAATACTTCATTTTGACATTCAAATTATGAATTTCCACATGCAAACTTGAAATATATGTTATAATTTTATCTTCAAAAATTAAGTTCATCCCTACATAATTTCTTCTTAACTTGGACATGTCAACACACAACAGAAAGCTAACAACTTCATAAGGATTTCCCTTGCTGTCAGCAAAATCTGTTTTTCCCTTTGGGCAGATTTTCACTTGATTTCACATTTCAAGGGAAAACATTAAGATTCTGACCAGGCTCAGATTCTTTGAAGTCCCAGTTGCCTGTCTAGGATTATGTGGGTAGGGATATGCAGAACATTCTGGATCAGAACATTCTGAGCTCGGAACGGACCGTTCCAAGTGTTCCGCGCTCGGAACAGAACACCCCTAAAAAGGGGTCCTGTTCTGAGCTGGGAAAGGAGCAAACCCATTCCATTCAGAATGTTCCAAGTGTTCTGACTTAAACAAACAAACAAAAAAAATAAGCTAGCGAGGGCGGTACTAGGGAGCAGAGAAAGGTACCTTTAACATCAAATTAATTAAAACTTTCTCTTACCACCTGTGGTAACACTGGCACTGTGCAAGCTACTGCCGCCACCAACACCAACACCACCACAGGGCTTCAGAGATGCACCTCAGCTGCACAGGATGCTGGCTGGATTACCACTGTAGCGGCATCATGCACAGTGCCAGCATTACCACTGGTGGTAAGAGAGAGCTTTGATTAATTTAATTTTAAATGTACCAGTGAGTGCTTCCATTAATAATTTAATGTTAAAGGTACTTCTCACCTCCTCCCAGCACCACCTTAACTAGCTTAAAAAATATATTAAGTCAAAACCTTCTGAATGGAACAGGCTTGTTCCATCAAAACACAGGGTTACCCCCAATGTTTCAGTCAGAATATTTGGGCCATTCTGCATTCTGTTTCAAGCATTCTGAGCTCAGAATGGAACACAAAACCCATTCTGTGCACACCTCTGATTTGGGGGCACCAGTGATATGAACAGGCATCTACACATTGGAAGTGAGCATATGGGTGCAGCAGTTTGCATTATGACACTGCTCCTTTGCTGGGTTGCTGTCACTGTGCAAATTGCTGCAGCTGTTTGCCCATCACCACTCTACTCCCCCTTGCCCTGAGCTGGGGCAAAACCCTACTAGTGGCCCTAAACACTTCCATTTGGTCACTGAGTAGGGACTGGACCAATCCAAAATCATAGATGGATGGACTTTTTAAAAATCCACATGACTAAATTGCCTTTGATTCCTAATGAAGCTGCATCTTGGATTAGCTAATTAATATGCTATGGATTCCTTCTGTGTCACATTCAATAGTCATCCCAGCAGCCTGACTTCTTTCCACAGTTGCTTTACATTTGATGCCTCTTTCTTGTAAAATCAACAACTTCAAACAAAACTGGAGAGTTTAAATACTGATTTAATGTGATAGTTTAACATATGTAGCAGGGAATTACTGGTGAGAAAAGCTACATAAATCTTTGTGACTGCAAAGTATATTGCCTGTCTTATAAAGCAAGTTCTGTTTCTAATAATAACAGCCTAATAATAATAAGGCTTACAGATGCAGTATGACTTTCATTTACAATGCAAGGAACACCATGGCCTTGCCTACATCAGTGTTGTCAAACAACAAGTAGCTGGAATCACTCCAAGGCGGCTTCAACTTTTCTTTCTCATTTAGAGAAGTTCTAAACACAAAAACACTCTGATACAATCAAAGGAATTAATCTTATCGATTCATCACAAACTCAACTCTGTTTGTTCAAACATGGTAACAAATATTTAGGGCTACATTAATTTAGGTCTAAATTAAAAGGTACCCCAACTTAATCCAGCAGCAGTTTTTTAAAAAAACAATCATTATTTTTAACATGAACTCTGACAAATCTAGAAGTGGCAGAGATGCTTTATCAGAAGAGGCATCCCTCCTCTCCTCCTCACTCACACAGGATGAAAAGCTTCTGCTGAGCTGGTTGGTGCCTATATATATATATATATATATATATATATATATATATATATATCCAAAACCCTGGGGAAATTCATTACGTTCCTGGAAAATCTGGGAAAGCTCTCCCATTGAAAGCATGAGGAATACTTTTATAGAGTTTGGGAAAACTAGAGTCACAGTAAGATAAGACATTCATATGCTTGTATGTATGTAACTACCAGGTGGTATAAAATATGATAGATGAATAAATAAACTGCAAACCCTCACTGAGTCATTCACTGACTGACTGCCACGGAACTCCCAGATCAAACCACAAATGATAGAAACATGTTGTTTTCACAGGTAGGTTCCAGACCTCAGCCACACTACCACAAAAATTCAAAACCCTGGAAAAATTCATGTATGTCCCAGAAAATGCAGGAAAACTCTCCCACTGGAAAGCATGGGGAATGATATCTCACAGAGCTAGTAAAAACATAGAGTCATAGAGAGATAATATGTTAATATACTTGTGAACTGCAACCATTTTACTTGCATATATAGTGGGAGGGAGGGAGGGAGGGAAGGCAACAACCGAGGGAGGGAGGGAGGGCGGGCAAGAACTTCATGCAAATATTTTCAAAATACCAGAAGGATGCTGTTAATAATTTTTTAAAATAAATTTATTATAAGTTAACAGGCAGAAACATGGTGTGCAAGACATTTTGGCTACCACCTGCTTCAGTTCTAATGTTATATGAATGCTACAGTAGCTGCAGTAACATTTAAAGAATATCCATGATGGACATGTTCAACAGAGGCTTTGTTTCCCCTGCAGACTTGGTGCATGACAAACTGCTACAGTAGGTGTTTGCTGATGGTTTTAGCTAAAGCAATCCTATTGTAACATTCTGTCAGTCCCCAAATCTGCATACATTGCTAGTGAGAGCTGTAATTAAGCAACCAGTCAGGAACCCAGGTTCACACTGTTGTGATTCAAAATGATGTGTCACCTGTATCTCTCTCTGTGACACATCTTCTTTCAAGAGTACTAGGACTGGAAGAATGTATGAAATCAAACAGAGCATCAACTGCAGATCTTGTAATGTGATCTACCTGATTGAGTGTCAATAACCAGGATACAATATTCAGTATGGGGGTAAGGCAACAAATGACCTATGTCCCTGCATATAGGGGAGGTACTACAGGGAAACAAATCCTGTCCTCTCCTTTTTAGACATTTTTTTAAAATATGCCTATGTGCTGCAGACAGCAATGGTACTATCCTACCACACCACCATCACCCAGTCTGAAGATGTAATTTCTGTAGGGAATTCTCTCCAGAGGCGTAACTAGGGAAAACGGCGCCCGGGGCAAGCACTGAAATTGCGCCCACCCACCCCGCCGCCACCACCCCAGCATACATCTGACTGACACATGTGTTTTTTCCTCACAACAACCGTGTGAAGTTGGCTTGAATCTCAAACAACAGAATTATGATGCAATGATGATACACACCACATTATACTTAGGTTTTTCCTCAAAAGCAAGAGACAATCTCCAAAGGTCCTGGCATATAACCCCCTCACCCATTTTTCTTGCCAAACTTTGTGTCTTTAGCAGGATACCACAGGCACTTGTTAAAGCTAACACTGCAGGTTTTTCTGAGATGGAGCTGTTATAGGAGCACTTCAGCGTAAACTGAGATAACAAGGCAAGCTTTCACAGTGCAAAAACGAGCATGCCAGCAAGCAGAACTCATGGTAAAACTCTCTTGAAACACCTTTTAACAATGCACAGGCAGCTATGTTACACTGCTTGAGTCAGCTCACACTGCTGTACTACCCAGGCTGTGGTAATTGACTCTCAGTTCCATATACATGCATGCATTTAAGATTGAGTGCCAAAGAATCTTTATGATTGTTTTTTCTTTCTTTTGGGGCGGAGAGAGGAGCGTATAATGCAAACATTAACACCTGTTAGGCATCGGAGAACCATAGTTGGGCAGCTAAATAAAAGCCTGATTCTTTAATATGTTTTTTTTCCCCCACATGTGGCTTCTGTAGTTTTTGCAACTCATTCAATTTCTCACCCTGACACTTGGTCTGCTGCTTCCACCCGCCCGCCCGCCGCCAAATCCTTTCTTCCGTGCCTTGTGTCCGTGTGTGTCCTCGTCGTCCTGCCTGCGCCTGCTGCAGTGCAGCCCCAGCCCCAGCAACGATGCTTTCCTCCGCGATGGCAACCGCGCCACCATGTGCAGGCGAACAGAGGACGGACGCACCACACGCATGCGCAGCGTGACTCAGCACACCGGCCGAGTCGCGAGTGCGTCACTGACTAAAGACCCTCTGGCTGGCAAGCCACTAGAGGGCCTCTTTCTGGCTGTTCCAGACTAAGCGAGCGACGGAGCGAGCGAGCCTCAGCCAAGGGCAGGCGCAGTGAGTAGCATGAAAGGCGCCCGCCGCCAAGCCAGACCACTGACTGGCCGCCAGCAAAGCAATGGGGGGGGCGGTGCGGAAGGGACCGCTTGTGTGGGAGGGGGCGCCGATGCGCTCCCTTGACTGCTGCAGCACTGCTCCACTGAACAGGAGAAATTTGTATTAAGAAAATTTTTTTTAAAAAAAAAAAATTGGTCATGGCGGCGCCCCCCATGTGACCCGAAAAGATGGTGCCCGGGGCATGTGCCCCCCCTGCCCCCCCTATAGTTATGCCTCTGATTCTCTCTGGTAAGAGAAACCCTTTTCATTATAGCAGAGTGCACAGAGGCACAACACAGCGGAATTTAGTTAGGCATGCGTGTATGCTGAGAGTAAAGTAACTTGGAGCCAGTTGATAGTTTCAAATCAATATAAGTGGCATTTATCAGAGAACTCCATTCTAGAGAGGAAAGTGAGAAGATGGGATCTCTAATCTATCTATCAAGCTGGATGCAGATGGATTCTGCATCTGCACATATGGTGCAGGGGAGAGGAGCTTGCATGTTGCAAGGTAGAAGGAAGGGAAGAGGAAGAGAAGAGGAAGGAAGTGGCTGGAAGGAAGGAAGTCCCTAAGATTAGCAATCTACATATCAAAGGAATAGTGTCAGAGCAGTAGAGAAGGGATGACCAATTTCTTGACCCTCTAGCCCTCTGACTCTCCCAAGTCACTGAGACAAGAGACAGTGCAAAGTCCTTCACTTCCAACAATTTCTGTACCACAACTGACTTACAGTTGTGTCATGTGTAAATCAGGATATAAATGTCAGAGCAAAAAAGGGCTCACCTCAAACGCTGACGGGTGAGGATGGGAGAGGGTCTGAACAGGCCCTCTCCCGGGCAGTAGCCACACCCCCTGCAGCTGACATCAGATGCAGTGGGTGTGGCCAATACTGGGGATGGGGCCTGTGCTCCCCTGCAGAGTTTCCGCTATTCAACGAACCACATTCCACTATTCAACAAACCACTTCCTGGAAAAACTCCGCAGGGCCTGACTGGCCCTGGCCCTGGCATTTGCCACTCCCCCTGTGTCTGATGTCAGATGCAGAGGACATGGTTTGGGGGCACGCGCTCACTTTGTGCGTGTGAATATTGCACCCTGGGGAGGATGGGAGAAGGTCTGGATGGACCCTCTCCTGTGCAGTAGCCACACCCCCTGCATCTGACATCAGATTCAGGGGGTGTGGCCAATGCCAGGGACAGGCCAGTCACCCCCTGTCGAGTTTCCCAGTCAGCAATTCAACAAAACACTGATTGGGAAAACTCTGCAAGGCCTGAGTGGCCCGATCCTCGGTATTTGCCATGCCCTTTGCGTCTGGTGTCCGATGCAGGGGGAAGTGGCTTGGGGGCACTCACTTTGCACAAGCAATTAAAAATAAATGTAGGGGGCACCAGCAGGACTTTGGCCTCCGGCCACTGGTAAACTCCCTATGCCCCTGCTGTGCTGGTACAGCAAATGCTGCTGTTTCCCAGAAACTGTGTAACAGCACATGTAACCTGGGCGAGATGCCAGGCTTGATGTCATCACATCGGACATCCTGCCTTGCTACATCAGGAACTTGTTGAGACAGCTGGCCCTGCCATGTATATCCTGCTGCAAATGCCAAAGTCCTCAGCCTCCCTGTTCTTTGTAGTGAGGCAACTGGATCCTCTTTCCCATCCTAAATGAGTATTTGTGGGGAGGGGTGTATTATCCCTACTGACAGAACAAAGCTTTCTTAGCTAGAAAGAATCCTGCTGGTAGAAGCCGGGGGTGCTTCTACACTAGGCCCCTTCAGTATTGCTAACATAATGCTTTTCCGTAATAAATTGGCAATGAAGTTAAAATGGAGGTTTCATGCCACATTTAATATAGTGCTTCATTATCCATTAATACCCTTCACCATGACCAAGATTCTTTTGTAATGTTTACTGAGAAGTAAGTTTCATTCAGCAGATGTCTTTTCCACTAATAACTGAATGTGTCCTCCTAGCATGTCCAGACAATCTTATTGCTTCCTTGTGCAGTGAAGCTGAGAAATTAGTGCTGATCATCATTTACCCCTTGATAGCCTCCCTGAATTGCCCCAATGCCATTTTATTTTGGGGGGTGGGGAAATATATGTTGCTTATTTTGTCTCCTTATTTTCGTTTTGCAATTGTTAAATTGCAATATAAATAAGTGCTATTTAATATAATATAAATAAGTGCTATTTACTATTAAACAACAACAACAAACTACCTAAAGCCTATCCCCATGGAAAAGAAATTGACACTGGAGCAGTACATGCAGGCTGTTTTAACAGCAAACAGTTGCTATTCCTCATTTATCTCCTGGAGAAGAAATTCAATTGAATAAACCTCCACCTAATGGTGCAGTGGGGAAATGACTTGCCTAGCAAGCATGAGGTTGCCAATGCTAATCCCCACTGGTAAATTTCCCAGATTATGGGAAAAGACTATGGGAAGACTATGTTTCCCAGACTATGGGAATGTTTCCCAGACTATGTTTCCCAGACTATGGGAAACACCTATATTGAGCAGCAGCGATATAGGAAGATGCTGAAAGGCATCAACTCATACTGAGCAGGACATGGCAATGGTAAACCCCTCCTGTATTCTACCAAAGGAAAACTACAGGGCTCTGTGGTCCCCAGGAGTCAACACTGACAGTACACTTTACCTTTAAACCTCCAAAGAGCGGTGTCCAGTTTAAAGACACAGGAGCCTTGAAAAGTTTGAGTAGTTCTTGATCCACATTGGAAATGCTGGCAGGAAAGGAATTGCATTTTATTGCAAAAAAATCACCATGAAAGACGTCTGGAAAAACACAGGAAGGGGATACAAAAACACCAGAAGTTAATGATTTGGAATAAAATCATATGGATATTACGAGTGAACAAAAAGTGGCAATTCCAGAATTTGAATTTTTTCAGGGAGGCATTTTAGATGTATCTGCTGTTCATATCTGGTGGGTTTTTAACTTTTTAAACTACAACGTTCACATTTGGCTTTAACAGGTTCCTGTTTTTAGTAGTGTTAATTTTATATGGTTTATTATTATTTATTGTTTTATTAATTCTGTGAGCTGCCCCAACCAGTAATGTACTGGAAGGATGGGGTATAAATATTTTAAATAAATAAATAGTAGTAAATAGTACATAAATAGTAGGGAAACACCCCTAGTGTTTCTCTGAAAGGAAGCCCACTAGGAACTATACTATTAAATGGGGGAAATTCATAAGAAGAGGCCATTTGGCATGTAAATTTGTATTAATATATGATATACTCTGTCCATAACATGTGAGTTCACTGACAGGGATCCACAGATTTAGGCTTAGCTCACTAGGCAGCCATTATTTGTGGCTCTCACCAATCTCCTCTCTTCCCTCAGATCCTTTTCTGGCACACAGACACAGACTTAGGAGAGAAATGTCATTAGCACTGAGATAAGGGCGCTTTCCAGATTGCCCACTACAACTGTGGTCAAATGCTCCAGCTTGGCAGGATCAGATTGAAAATGATCCCCAGAATCGACAATGGGAAAATTCCCCTACAACTGGAAAATACAGCTATTTTTTTGCAATGGACACACAACTTTCTAGCACTAAATCGCAGCGATAACATCCGAAAGAAGGCATCCGAAATGTGAACGGCACCCTGCTGAAAGCATAGGGACTGCAGCGTCACAACACAGGAAGTACGGAAGCACACTTAGCAGAGACAGTATGACACTGTTGCAGGGGTTCATCCGGAAAGCGCCATGGAGATGGTAAGAAACTGTGGGAGCTCTCTCCTACTGCTCTGGAAGGGTTCCTGCTGCTTCTTACCTTCTCAAAAATGGCAGTAGAAATGAGACCTCCTGGGGAGAACATGTTGGTAGTGTAGGGGTGCAGCTATACTTGAGTGGATGGGTTCATAGAACCCAGGGCCTCCAGCTCCTGAGGGGTCCCCAGCTCCACCCCTCCCTATTTTCTGCATTATCTGAGAGCGGGCCCCCTCTCCCCTAGCTATGCCCCTGGTGTGGTGCTGGGTGTCCTTCTAGCCAGAAGGCTAGGGACATTTGACACTGGTGAGCTGGCCAGTGGATTTGTAGATGTGTGTTCACTGAGCATCTGAAAAATAGCTCAGGAAGGTTGATCTGGAAGAAAGAAGAAGCAGGCTGCTGGGATTCCTTAACCCTTCACTTGCTCACTTTCTCTGCAGCACTGTCAACCAGAGTTCCCAGACATGTGTTTGCCATGGTCTGGAGAAAATGAGCTGGGTGAGTGGGGAGCACAGTGGAGATGCAACAGGCAGGGGGAGAGGAATTGCCACCTGCTGTTTCAAACTGAGCATTCCCTCCATAGAAGCTATTCACACACACACTGAAAACTGGGCTAAGGAAGCCCAGCCCGGTTTTCAGTGCATGTGTGTATTGCCAGGAGCTATGCAGTGGCCAGTGGGTGGTAAGCCCGCCTAGGAAGCCCAACGCTTAGCCCAGGCTTTGGGCATGCGGGTGCCGAAAAAGCGGGTTAAATGCTCATGTGTCGGTGCTGCGTGGCTTCACACAGCACCTACATACAACACTTACACGGTGCATTGTGGAAGCTCTAGGGGGCTCCTGGCCCTAAACCCCGCCCCCCGCTCCCGCCAGAAGCTGGCAATTGTCTGGGCATCCAATCTAGCTGCCCAGCAAAATGGATGGGATTGTCTGTGGGGGAGGTAAGCTTTTCTGGCAAGACAACTAAACTGCAAGGAACTGGCAAGACATCTAAACTGCAATCCCTAGGCCCACATGGATATGGCACTGTGGGGAAACCCACACATATTGACAGGTAAACAGCCAATTTTATGGAAACACTGGGTAGAAAAAGGAATCAGCCGGTTATCACAGCTGATAAATGAAGATGATAGCTACAAACCTTTCTCAACCCTGCAAGAGGAGTTCCATCAGGGGCGTAGCTATAATTGAGCTAAAGGGTTCAAAGAACATGGGCCCCCAGCTCCTGAGGGCCCTCCAGCTCCACCCACCCCTCCCTATTTTCTTCATTATCTCCCTCACTCTGGAGGGCCTCCAGAGAGAGGAATGAACATGGGCCCCTCTCCCCTAGCTACGCCCCTGAGTTCCATTTACTACCGTCACGTGCCTGGCAGTATATGCAATTGAAACATAGTATATCTGCTCAATTTGGACCAGATGCTCTGACGGCCCCAGCAACTCCAGATATATTATTGCACACCACTAAGATGTTCTCTCTCCCAAAACTAAATAAATACCTATATGCCTTTGTGAATGGAGACATGGACCCTGGCTTGGATATACAGGTGAAACTCGGAAAATTAGAATATCATGCAAAAGTCCATTAATTTCAGTAATGCAAATTAAAAGGTGAAACTGATATATGAGACAGACGCATTACATGCAAAGCGAGATAAGTCAAGCCTTAATTTGTTATAATTGTGATGATCATGGCGTACAGCTCATGAAAACCCCAAATCCACAATCTCAGAAAATTAGAATATTACATGGAACCAAGAAGACAAGGATTGTAGAATAGAACAATATCGGACCTCTGAAAAGTATAAGCATGCATATGTATTCAGTACTTGGTTTGGGCCCCTTTTGCAGCAATTACTGCCTCAATGCGGCGTGGCATGGATGCTATCAGCCTGTGGCACTGATGAGGTGTTATGGAAGACCAGGATGCTTCATTAGCGGCCTTCAGCAATTCTGCATTGTTTGGTCTCATGTCTCTCATCCTTCTCTCGGCAATGCCCCATAGATTCTCTATGGGGTCAGGTCAGGCAAGTTTGCTGGCCAATCAAGCACAGTACACTGTATACTTTTCGGAGGTCCAATATTGTTCTATTCTACAATCCTTGTCTTATTGGTTCCATGTAATATTCTAATTTTCTGGGATTGTGGATTTGAGGTTTTCATGAGCTGTACGCCATGATCATCACAATTATAACAAATTAAGGCTTGACTTCTCTCGCTTTGCATGTAATGCGTCTGTCTCATATATCAGTTTTACCTTTTAATTTGCATTACTGAAATTAATGGACTTTTGCACGATATTCTAATTTTCCGAGTTTCACCTGTACTTAGGGACAAATGGAACCTCGAACTTACAGATAAAGTGTCACCAGTGCAATGGCAAGATATTTTAGGTAGGGTTAAATGCAGCTCAATGAATCTTAAATTGCACCTTATCCAACAGAAGATTATTTTCAGGGCTGATTGAATCCCTCTTTGTCTTAAGCAATTAAAAATGGCCTCAAATAGTAACTGCTGGAGATGCAATAACCCTCACTCTGACCTAGTGCATATGTTCTGAGACTGTCCCATAGTGCAAGGCTTCTGGAAGGAGGTTATTATGCGAATTAGCTTAGTGATGCATTCATATCTTGTACTGAAAAACCTGAATGTAATATTGGGCTATATCCCAACTGACTGGGGCCTAAAATCAAATTCTAAACAATGGCTTTATAGGAGCTTACTGGTAGCAAAGAGATGAATATTGTGGTAATGGAAATCCAGTACCCCTAGAATCGAGGAATAGGTGCATGACCTGCTTGAGTTAGCTGCACATTAAAGATGGGCCCTCATAAAAGTAAATAAATCAGATAAATGTATGAGAGCCAGTGTGCTGTAGTGGTTAGAGTTGTTGGACTAGGACCGGGGAGACCTGAGTTCAAATCCCCACTCAGCCAAGAAACTCACCAGGTGACTCTGGGCCAGTCATGCATCTCTCAGCCTAAACTACCTCACAGGGTTATTGTGAGGATAAATATAACGATGTATGCTGCTCTGGGCTCCTTGGAGGAAGAGTGGGAACTTACACTGCAACAGGTTCAGTGCAGAAATCTGTTTCTGTGCACACCTTGCTGCTGCTGCTGCTGAATTAGTGAGAAAGTGGCCAGATTGGAGCTGCATGAAATCCACTAGGGATTTGCACAAAACCGGTTTGCCCAGTTCGGTTCAAATTCGAACCAAGTTCGAACCAGGAGGGGATGGTTCAATTTTGGTTTTGCTCGAACCTCCCCCGGTTCGGTTCCAATTCAAACCATTTTGAACTGGTTCAAACTGGTTTGAACTGGTTTGGGCATCCAAAAATGGGTAGGGTGGTAGCTGGCACCCAGGGGTACCTACCTCCCAAACCCCAAAGCAATCGGACACTCGTACGATTTTTTATGAATTTATGAAATTTATTTTTATTTTTTTCTCATAGGGTATAATGGGACGCTAACCATCCCATTATTCCCTATTGTGGAGCGCCCATGGGTTCCAACTACCATGCAAACGCTGAAGCAATCGGACACCCCTATAATTTTTAATGAATATTTGAAATATTTTTAATTATTTTTCTCATAGGGTATAATGGGACCCAAACCAGCCCATTATCCCCTATTGTGTAGCACCAAGGGGCACAAAAGTGGGTTGGGTGGTAGGCACCCAGGGGTGCCTACCACCCACAAAGTTCCAAGGCAATCAGACACTCCTCTGATTATTGGTGAATTTTAAAATTATTTTGGAATTCCTCATAGGGAATAATGAGGATTGCAGCAAATGTATAGCTTCACGTCGAGGGGAAAGAGATGTCCTAGAGTGGAGTGTGGTGGGTGGTAGTTCCCAAGGTGGGCAAGAAAGCTATCAGAATTATTTGAAAGGAATTGGGCAAAAGGCTGATTTTTAAGTGATTTTTGAAGTTTACACGACTTTAAGATTTTTCTCCATAAAGAAGCATGGAGGTGTCAGCAAATTTATAGCTTCATATCGAAGAGGAAAGGGGTGGCCTAGAGCAGAGTGTGGTGGGTGGTAGTGCCCAAAGGGGGCCAGGTAGCTATCAGAATTATTTGAAAGGAATTGGGCAAAGGGCTGGTTTTTAAGTGATTTTTGAAGTTTATGTGTCTTTAAGGTTAGCAATGAGAATGGATTCATGGTTTGTCATTGAAAATCTTATATGCTACCAAAGAATCTACACTCAGAACACTTCAGAAACAACAAAACCCAGTACCCCATGGGTTAGCACCCTCGCTCTGGGCCACCCTAGCACCCCCCAAGTGCAGTTATGGGGCTGCTGAAACCTCCATTCTTCACTATGGAGAAAAACCTTAAAGCCACTTCTGGGGTGCTGGGATGGCCCAGAGTTAGTGGTGGCCTAGTGCAAAGAGGGTGATTAGGTGGTCCACTGTTTCATCTGCTTCTTTACAAATGCCGCACTTGCTTTTTGTGGTGGATTTTTCGACTTTTGATCTTATTGCATTTGTTCTTAGTGCCTGTTCTTGTGCAACCAGGATTAAACCCTCTGTTTCTTTCTTCAAGTTGCCATTCTTAAGCCATTGCCAGGTCTTGGTGATGTCTGATTTTCCAGTTATATTGTGCAAATATTGACCATGCAGTGGCTTATTTTTCTGCTCGGTTCTTGACTTGTTCTTTCTTGTAGGCCTGCTTTCTTTCATTGGTGTTGAATAGTTTCTCATTATTGACCATTTGAAGTGCATCTTCTTCACTGTCCTTGATATATTCTTCAAGGCCTCTTTTCTCCTCCTCTACTGTTTGATGGACTTGCAGCATTCCTCTTCCACCTGAGCTGCGAGGGAGGTATAGCCTATTGACATCACTGCGGGGGTGCAGAGCATGATTGATGGTCATGATTTTCCTGGTCCTACAATCTAGCGTCTCTAGCTCTACCTGGGTCAAGTCTATTATTCCTGCAGTGTATCTGATAACAGGTATAGCCCAGGTGTTTATGGCTTGTATGGTGTTCCCGCCATTGAGTTTGGACTTGAGGATTTTTCTAACTCTCCTGATGTATTCACTTCCCATTTTTCTTTTAACTTCAGTGTGTGCGATGTTATCAGCCTGGAGAATGCCCAAGTATTTGTAATGTTCTTTCTCTTCCAGGTTCTTGATCTTGCTTCCATTGGGCAGTTCTATTCCTTCTGTTTTTCTTATTTTCCCTCTGTTCATTATTAATGCAGCACACTTGTCTAGTCCAAACTCCATTGCTATATCGCTACTGAATATACGGACAGTGTTTAGCAGTGATTCGATTTCTGACTGGGACTTTCCATACAACTTTAGATCGTCCATGTACAGCAGATGGTTGATTTGACTTGATGTTTTAGATGTTTGGTATCTGAGGCCTGTTTTGTTTAGTATTTGTGAAAGTGGGGTCATGGCGATTACAACCAACAGAGGGGATAGTGAGTCCCCTTGGAAAATGCCTCTTCTAATGCTAACCTGTCCAAGTGTCTCACCATTGATTGTTAACTGTGTACTCCACATGCTCATTGGTTTTTAAATAAATATCTGAATGTTTTTGCTGACACCAGTTGTTTCTAAACATTTTAGTATCCATGTGTGAGGCAATGAATTGAAGGCTTTCTTGTAGTCAATCCATGCAACACTTAGATTTGTTTTTCTTCTCTTGCAATTTTCTAAAATCATTTTGTCAATCAGCAGCTGGTCTTTTGTGCCTCTGGTGTTCAGGCAATTTCCTTTCTGTTCAACTGGAAGCTGTTTGTTAGTTAATAAGTGTTGCATCACTTCATCTGCTATTATTCCAGCTAATAATTTGAACATGGTTGGCAGACAGGTTATCGGTCTATAATTACTTGGAACTGCACCTTTTGCTGGGTCTTTCATGTTGAGATGAGTTTTCCCAGTTGTTAGCCATTTTTCAATATCACCTGCTTGCAAAATGTGATTGAACTGTTTTGATAGTTGTTTATGAAGGCTTGTTAGGTGTTTAAGCCAAAAGCCACGCAGTTCATCGTCGCCTGGCGCAGTCCAATTTTTAATTTTCTTTGCTCTTTCACTTATTAATTCTGGTGTTATTATTAGATCTTGCATTTGTTGGTTACATTTTTGACCTCTTTCATTCAGCCTGCTTTTTTATTATAATCTATTGGATTGTCCCATAATTTCTTCCAAAATTGCACTGTTTCTTCTTTATTTGGTGTTTCTAGGCTTCTTGCAGTTTCTCCTTCTGTGCTTTGGTAGAAATGTCTCTGATTTGACTGGAATTGGAGATTCTGCCTGTGTTGTGTAGTTCTGGCTTCATATCTGCTAATCTTCTTTGACACTGCTGTTATTTGCTGCTTTATTATTTCCAGGACTTCTCTAATTTTCCTTGAATCTAGGTGATATTTTTGGATCAGATACTGTTTGGTGTTTTCATTCTTCAGCTTCTTGTCTTTCATATCTTTCAATTTACTAGCATCTGATCTAAGCCTGGAGATTTTATTTTCTAATCTAATCTTCCATTTAGGTGATGTACTACTTTCCTTTTTTTACTGGTCCATTGATCTTATATCCGAGCTCTTGTGTTGTTATTGTTGCTGCACTGTACTTTAGTTGGTTTGTTTCTTGCAAATTATTGGTTGTTATTTCTGCAAGTGCAGCATTGACATCTTTTAATACCTGAGCAAGTTGTTTTTTGGCAACTGTTTTGAGAGCTGGAAGTCGAACCCTGGTGGTTGTTTGGTTCATGTGCTCAGTTATTTTTTGCTTTAGTTCTTGTTGGTTTTCTGTTAAACGGCATTTGGGTTTTTGAGGTGAAGGCAAAGGGGAGGTTGCCTGGTTTTGATTTTGGAACAGTTCAGCAACAGTGGTATCCTCTATTTCCAACACCTCCTCCACCTGCGCCTGAGCAACTGCTTCAGTTGGTGGCAATTCTTCTTCCATATCTTGAGCCTGTGTTGCTCTTTGCAGTTCTTCCAGCTCAACTCCTGTGAATACTTTATTTCTTATTATGAATCTTCTCTGGTCTGCTAGCCTTTGTTCTGTACTTTCTGTATCTGGATGCTTCTCTTTCCAAATTTGGTACATTCTTTTTAAATAACCTCTTCTAGTTGGACTAGACTTGTAATAGCAGATCATTATTTCCTTTTTGGCATTTTTCGTATATTTTTTCCGGTTAAGCGACGTTTCTTCCAGTAACTTTGCTGTCTCCAGCCCTGGTTGCTCAACTGAAGATCCTGAGTCCTGTTGCCCACTTGCCACCAGATGTCCAGGGACTCCAGCACCCGGCGCGGTCCTTGTTGACCCAGGTGACGACCGATCCGGTATAGATTTATTAAAGTTACGTCTCACCATATTGTTGAAGGGAGAGGCACTCTTTGTCTGGCTCCTCTGGTGAGACCTGTTCAGTATGGTTGGACCTCTGGCATAGCTCTCACCTTCCTCAGAGCACGCAAGCCCCACAACCACGCCAAGGTAGTGCCTCAGTGCGGGGGACTATTATTATTGTTGTTGTTGTTGTTATATTTTACAGACACACGTATATTATTGATATATGTTTTGTGTGTGTGTCTGTGTGTAAAACACACACACACACACACACACACCCCACATATCAACAGAAAAGTTCTCAGAGTAGTTTATGTAGAAAATAATCATAGGAAGAATATAGTTTCCAGTCTTCAAAAGACTCACAATTTTTATTTTATTTTTAAACACTACCAGGAGAACCAGAAACAGCCTCTGGTTGAATACTGTGCTGCCAGTGAATAGGGCAACTGAGTAAAGAGGCACCTTTCAAAAGTGCTGATTCTCTTTATTTAGCAGGGGGAGAGTAACTGGCCTAATCCATCCTCAGCACAGTATCCCTCCAGTGGCTGTTGCTGGTGTCTATCTTGTGTTTCTTTTTTAGACTGTGAGCCCTTTGGGGACAGGGAGCCATTTTATTTATTTATTTATATCGCTGTAAACCATTTTGGGAACTTTTGTTGAAAATTGGTATATACATATTTGTCACATTCGTATTCATAGGGTTAGTTGATCTCCCCCTGCTAAATATAAGAGAATCAGCACTTTGAAAGGTGCTTCTTTGCTCAGTTAGCAGGGCAGGGGAGGCTCTTCACTTAGGGAAAAGTGGGTGGCGCCCTCCCAAAAGTTCAGTGCCACCCTCATTATTAATAACTCACTGCCTCCCTGTGTGTGGCTGCCCTCTACACTTCCCTGCCTGCAGCTTTCCTGCCTAGCAATGATTACATAGAGTGGGTGCCGGTAGCAGGCTCCCATTGAAAAGACTGGACAGTGTCCCCCTTGTTACAGTCCAGGCCTGATTTATATACTAAATATGCTTATTAGCTAGCATACAAAATTAGGCCTGTCTCATAGTGTCACCAAGTGACCAAGTTCTTTTATATAGTGACCATGTAGGATCTGGGCGCAAGGAAGAAAGGAGATCAAACCAATCCTAAAAGGATTCAATGGGCTTTGAGTATAAAAGAATAACAACATCAATCTAGCAGAGCAGAAAGCAGAACACTCTATCAATATTACTAACAGTATTTAAACAGAACATCCTAGCCAGCACCAATGTTCAGCCCGTGTTCCTAACTAACATGTGTGTGTGTATTAAATCTTCCTAAGCCTAATATAATTCAGATATAGACATAAAAAAGGGGGGGTAAGGAAGGCTGAGGACTGGCATGGTTTGGGGAGATTAGGAATTAGTAGAGGGACAAAGCGAAGGGAGAAGAAGGGGAAGGGATGAAGGGATTCAAGGCTTGTAGGGGCAGCATATTACCAGAATCAGAGGCTTTGAGAGCGGTGGATCTTTCAGCTGAAGGAGTGAGGCTTTTGGCTGGAGACAGGAGTTTTTGGATCAAGCATGCAGTTTGCTCAGAGCTCGGCTGAGAGTCAGAGCACCATGGCTGGGGAAGTCTTGACTTCTCACTGCGCAGTAGAAGTCACAGACAGTTCCTGTCCATGGACAGAGTTTCTGCTTGTTGCCCCGCGGCTTAGCAGCAAACTCTGGGATTGTTTGTGAGCAGGTCCTGCATGTAGGCACAAGATTGCTAACTCTCTGTCCAGTAGCCTCATTCTTTATAGTTGTATTTTCCTTTGACTTCTCATAGAGTCTATTTAAATCTCATCTTTTCCTGGGTCCCCAAAAAGGGGTGACAATGCTGTTACCTTCTGGATAATGTCTTTTAATTATTCAGGATATTGGCCAGTCCAGAAAGATCTTAATCCCATCTTCTGTAAGCTGTGAGCTTAGAAAGGGGGGGAACATTGCCCAAAGCAAATCTGCATCTCTGAGCTGTAAATGGGCATCTTCCCAGATTTGCCAGCCTGACCCCAAAAAGGTGTTAAGGTGTTTGTAAAGTAAGAATTAAAGTCTATAGGTGTTTTCTTTGTATGCATCTACCTATGTTGAATTTCTATAGAGAGCAATTGAGTCAATCATTGACAAGGATTAACATGGACTTCTTGCAACAGGAGAGGGGAGATCAGCCTCTGGCCTCTTCCATAAACATTATCTGATAGTGAGTCACATTTTAGCATTTGGATGGTTCGGGCCTGGCTTTTGTGCTTCCTTGAGTACCCATTTCACAATACAATGCTGAAATGCCTCTTCCCTCACAGACCAGTTGAGATCTGGGGTGTCAATTCACCCTGAGCCCAGGCATTAATTCATTTCTTAATATAAAATGAAATCAGACGCAGGCCTCAATTCCACATACTTCTGAGTTGGTACCTTTAAGTCTAAGGTTGGGGTACATGTGCCCGTACATGTGCCCCAACACCCGCCTTCATTTAAATATTAATCAGGCAGCAGCCAATGAAAAGGCCTGCCTTTGTTTTCATAAAGTGGGCAGAAATTGAAATGACCTTGAAATGACCTGATAGGAGGCATCATGTAGACTGACTACCCTATCAGCCAATCAGAGTAGTCTATTCTGAGCGAGGCAAGATAAAAAGAGCGGGAATCGCCATTTTGTTTAGCACTGCAGTGCTTGTAGAAACAGTTCCTCCTCCATTGTGTGAGGAATGGACTTGAAAATAAGATCAGCAGAGAAACAAATTCCATTGTTAATATAGGACTGGACAAAAATTGAGTGGTGGTGAGTATATTTCTTGTACCCTTGAAATTTGTCTCCCTGTCTGCCCTGAATGAATGTGCTTCAACTTGTTTGTATTTGAGAGTTTTTCTTATGTTCAGAAATCAAGCTACCCCTCAAGGCAGTTGCTGTGTTTGCAATATGTTCCTAAAGTAAAGATCAATTGCATGAACCCTTTTCAAAAGCTCCTTCTATCCTTATGAATAAATATGTCCCCTTTGCTTTCCCCCCACACTCAAAATGTGGTGTGGTGTAGTGGTTAGAGTGCTGGACTAGGACTGGGGAGACCCAAGTTCAAATCCTCATTCAGCCATGATACTTGCTGGGTGACGCTGGGCCAGTCACTTCTCTCTCAGCCTAACCTACTTCACAGGGTTGTTGTGAAAAAGAAACTTAAGTATGTAGTACACTCCTCTGGGCTCCTTGGAGGAAGAGCAGGATATAAATGAAAAAGTAAAAATAATAAAGAAAGAAAGAATCATTTCCATCTACTTAAAATGGTGGATGGCTAGCTTTGCTTTGTATTTTTTATAACTGCAAATACAGTATTTAACATTTAGCAACTGTTGGTCTTGAGGATTCCTACTTTTCCTAATTAATTTGTAGTAAATCTTTACACCTGTTAGCCCAAATTTGGTAGTTCCCTTCTGAAGACTAGAGGAATGTCTTCCCCCTATGAGTTGCATATTGTTCTCTCTTGACTCCTTAACAGTTCTGTTCTGTTTATTCAGACATCATTAAGGTCTTCTGTATTTGCATTAAAAAAGGGATCACTCACCTATTTTGACTACCTTCCAGAGTAGATCTTGACTTGATGGAGGCTTGTTAAAGAGAGATGGAGAGTAATTTGGCTAGTAAATGAGAAGGATTATGTGTTGGGTTGTGCTATAGTGATCATGTTTGAAAAGGGAATGGACCACACATTTAAACTAGTTTGAAACCGTTTTCATCATTTGGGGCCTCTCAATCCTCCACAAAAACAATGGGAACTACAATTTTGTGCAAATGCTGAGAAGCCTTTATTAGAACCCTTTCATCAGTGCCTGGGTGGTGAGGGACCATGATGATTAAGTAGGTTTGAATCTGGCTTAAAATGTGTAGTGTAGACATGCCCTTAAGAGTTAGGAAAACTGCACCTGTGGAACATTGGTTTTTATCAAAGACCTTAAGGGAACTGGCCTTCTTCTTTTTGGAACAGCGCTCCTCCTCCAATTTTTGCAAATAATGTATTTGTGTGTTTTGTCCTTAGATTTATTTGATTGCAGGAGCTAGTTGTTATTGTGAAGAGCATGTTGATAATATACAGTATGTTGGAAATAAACATACCTAATAAGGCCATTTGTGAAATATTCCTGCATTGGTTTTGAGGAGTGTCCCCTTCATCTTCCCGTGTCCCATCCCAGCTTGTTCCCAAGGTTCCTACAACCTCCAAAAGCAACCTTTCAGGGAGCTGCTGGGAAGAGACGTGGGCGAGTTTTTTTGGCATCCACTTCCACATGCCCAAGCCACCTAATGGCACAGCGGGGAAGTAACTTGCCTAGGGAGCAAGAGGTTGCTGGTTCGAATCCCTGCTGGTATGTTTCCCAGACTATGGGAAACTCCTATATCGGGCAGCAGAGGTATAGGAAGATGCTGAAAGGCATCATCTCATACTGTGCAGGAGGAGGCAATGGTAATCCCCTCCTGTATTCTATCAAAGAAAACCACAGGGCTCTGTGGTTGCCAGGAGTCGTCCCCGCTTGATGGCACAACTTTACCTTTACTTTCAATATGCAAACGGGTGTTAGTTGTTGTTGTTTTTGCTCCACCCATGTGCCACCCACCCAGTCCCAGGAGTCACTAGCCGCCACTGTAGCAGGAGTATACAGAAAGTTTTGAGTTCAGTCTTTGACATCCCCAGCTAAAAGGATTTTGGGTAGCAAGACTGGGGAAGAGCCAGGGGCGTAGCAAGGTTGGAGTGGGCCCAGAGACAAGATTTTAAAATTGGCCCCTGCTCACTGAAGCTCAGCTCATGAAGTAAAGAAATCTTAAATGAGGCTGAATAGTGGTAACAAAAAGCAAAGTAAAATTTACACACACACACACACCCTGTGTGCTACAACAGAACATATCCTAAATTATTTTTTTAAAGGTTTTGTAAATTGTGGACGATGCAAGTCATTTAATGGTACTAGAGAAATACATGCTGTTCTGGTAGTTCCAGGTCTTAACACACACCAATTTCGGAGGAGGAATACAACTGAAGGAACCCCAGGCAGGTGCGTTGCTGGGGGAGTCAGTCGTGTGACTTGCCTCTGGGCCCCCCCCAAGGCAGTGGGCCCCCAGACAACTGTCTCCCCTTGCCCTATTATAGTTACCCCTGGGAAGAGCCCTCTGGACTCTGCCTGAGTCCTTGAATCACTGCTGCCAGTCAGAGTAGTTCAGCACTGAGGAGTTGAACCAATGGTCTGACTCAGGCAGCTTGATGTTTGGAAGCGTCAATATAGATTCAAATTACAGGCCTTCAAAATGTGGAGACGATATATACTCGCTCCCTTGTTTTTGCAGCTTTAGTTTCATTCTGTAACCACCAGTTTTAGATTGGGTCAGATGCACAACTGGCCTTTATTCAATTGACAAAAGGTCAAATTCTGGTGCCATGGAAGGAAATCAGACTTTCGCCATAGCCTTTGTGCAGCAGTTTTAATGTGACTCCTCATGTGACAGCCATCTGTTCCTCATGAATTATATCTTCATTGTGGGACAAAATTGCCATTCTCAGCATCTTCTAGTTTTCACAAGTACAATAAAGGTCAAGAGTACCAGTGAGCCCTCAGAGGGGGTTTTCTTTTTCACTATGAAGCTTGCCAACATCTTTCTTCTATTCCCCTCCTTCCTTTTTTTAAATTACTGAATTACCTTGTAGTCACACTGTGTCTAAGAGAGCATTTATGTGGTTAGGTAGTTTCCATTCTCTCTAAAACTGGTTAGACAGGCAGCATTTGGGTCACTTCAGGTAAGTTCATCATAACCTAAAACACCTAACACTGTGTCAAGATCATGACATTACCTTGCCGAAAAAAGAGTGCTCTTTCTGTAACTTCTTGGCAAATTATGGTAGATAATAATCACTCTATAGAGATGTACACACCCTGTCAGCTGAGAAAATGTGTGAGCTGAAGTAATATATGGTTTAAATTTTGTGTAATGAGCTGAGGATCTCAGCAACTCCTAATCAGCTGATCTCTTGCACACAGACACACCACTTATGCCGATACGTCTAATTAGCAGCTTTTTTGGCAGAGACAAATAGAATGGTCAAATGGCTGAACACCTTTGTACATTCATCATTCACACTTTGCATTTTGAACTTGGGTATACCTAATGGCACAGTGGGGAAATGACTTGCCTAGCAAGCATGAGGTTGCTGGTTTCAATCCCCACTCGTATGTCTCCCAGACTATAGGAAACACCTATATCGGGCAGCAGTGATCTAGGAAGATGCTGAAAGACTTCATTTCATACTACGCAGGAGATGGCAATGGTAAACCCCTCCTGTATTCTACCAAAGACAACCACAGGGCTCTGAGGTCGCTAGCAGTCAACACCGACTCGATGGCACACTTTACAACCATAACAGCACGCAAGGAGATATCTAGAAGCCATTCTCACAATCAGTGAGAAGGGCTCCCCTCTTTTGAGGAAGCCTGAAAGCACTTACCTCTCCACAGATGATCAGAAGGATGTGCTGGTGGAAGGATTGCTGGCCCAGACGAGCAGCGACTCTCCTATGAGTTGCCCACGCCTTGGCCAGCTGCTCTGGGGGTTGGACTCAGGGAAATAATGCACCATGCAAGTATGCAGTGCATTACTGGGAGCCCCTCCCCCCCCGAATGTGTCCACCGTGGCTGCTCACAATCACAGTAGACACACAACTAGTTAATTTGGGTGTGCTCATGCCCCAAACCTGGGTTAAGTGGCAGGATACCTAAGAGGGCTTACCGCTGCACCTCTGCTGGGAGCCGCGCAGCTTCCGGTGGTTCTCATGAGCAGCCTTCCCTAGCCCAGTTTTTGCTGCTCATGAGATTAGCTTCCTAATTTTGCAGATAGGCTTTCTCAATTTCTTCAAACCTATCCACTAGGAACAGTATAGATTGGTAGATCTGTGCAATTAAGTTACTGTTCCTCTTGCATTCCATAGCCATCTGATGCCTTCATTCACAGGTCTGGGTCCCCTTCTTTAGGCTCTAGCAGGAAACCCTGTCTCATGGAGGGTTCCTTCCCAGATGGAGATTTTACATTGCTTAACCTTGGAAGGGCACGTGTGCGTTCATATATTGTCAAGCGTTAAGTCAAAGTCCCTGCAAGCTATCGGGGACTCGGGGAGCACTCCATACCCAATTTGAGTTTTTCATTGCTCATCGGATATAACAAAAATCCACTTTTTGCATTGGTTTTTTTTAGGCAAATTCGAAATAGCCATAACTCACAGTACTTCACACCTCTCAATCCCACAATAAAGCCTGCTGTCTGGGAAAACCAGATGTGCTGATGAAGCATAGCCAGAAAGATGGCTTTATCTGCAATTACTGCTATTGTGAATTATCACTGCACTAATCTCTTACATTTAAGCTTTACATAAAAATGGGCACAGATTGTACCCCTTGTTTTACATAGCCCTTTGGCCCTACTATTTGCATTTTCCTGCTCTTCTCTCTCTCAATCCCAATACCTTTTAATTGTAGACTGCCCAGAGATGCATGTTTTGGGCAGAATAGAAGAAAGAAAACAGAAAAATACCTGGCAATTGAGGAGAACACTGTGCATCCCATGAAGACAACTCTGGCCCATGAAACAAGTTGAATCAATGTGTGAATCTTTAAGGTGCCACAAGATTCTTGTTATTTAATACAATATGTATAAAATGGAAACTACATGGTAGAACATTCCAATATCCTTACAGCGCACCTATAGCTAGGTTCCTAAGGAGGACTAAATGTAACATTTGCACCCAGCCCTGTATCAGCTGTGAATCTGATCATTACAGGGAAATTTTTGACATCTTGTTCGTCAGGAGATATAAAGAGGAATGCTGCAGGGCACACAACGATCTCAAACCAGTGTTCAATTAAAACAGACAGCAACTCATTTACAACCCAATTCAGAAGACTTGTGTTTCTGGTTCTCCATATTTTTTAAACTGAATCGTGCTCTAAAATCTCCTGCAGGTACTCGGTGCTGCTGTCTCAACAAAGCAAGGTTGAATGTTGCAACAGCTCAAATAAGAAGCTGGCCGGATCAATAGCACAGACAGAGCACTGCCAGGCATTGCTGACTCCCTAGACCAGTGATCTTTACTATTTTTCAAGTGGGGGCCACTGTGGTGAAAAACCTTCAATGGGACAGCTATTTCTCTCTGTGCTGATCTCTGCACAGTAATGTGTTTTTCTTAGTGCTGGGGGTGCATTTTCAGAAAGACAGAGCCCTCTCTTAAGCGCTCTAGGAGGTCTTCATCACTGGAAAGGGCTACACTTCACAGCATACTGTCCATGCCTTCCAAGATGGTGCGGGGCTCAACAGGGCTCCCTTTCCCTTAAAGGAGCCCCCTGTGCTGGGCAGGGCACAGCACTGCACCATGAGAATCGTCATCTCCATATGCTGCCCAGGGGACCATGCAGAGTACTCAGCTTTGGTCAAAGCTCCACACAGGCCCAATAAACGATTAGTTAGGGAGCCTCCCTTAGGGTTGATGGGAACCACCATTGGCCCCTGGGTCTAACAATGAAGAACACTTGCTCACAGGGATGTATGAAGGTGGGGCTAGAGGGGCAGTCACCTAGGGCCCCCAAGCTTACAGAGCCCACACACTGCAAAACAGAAACAGAGACTCTTCTGGATGCTGAAGAGCCGGGACAATATTGATTCATTATGGTGGGCCCCACACAAGCTAGAGATAGCCTGATGAGGTGGAGAAACATTGTCTACATTGGCTGGCACAAGTTAAAAAACATATACAAGCGTATACAATTCATTATAGGCCCCCCACAAATGATTCCTGCCCTGGGCCCTGTAAAAGCTAGAGATGGCCCTGATTGTTTATGTGGCAGGACAATAGCAGACCCTTTTGATCACCCAACTCTCTTATATGAACAGCTGAGATTTCCATCTGTTGGCTTAAGAGGTATGCAGTTTGCTCTTCTGATTTTCTATTATGGAAGTGTAGGGGATTAAGGAACTGGTGATGGATTCCTGGAGCTAATAGTTTAAGCCTGGCCTGCTCAGTTTTGGTCCCCCATCTGTTTTTGGACTACAGCTCTCATAAGTGGTACATTTGTTGGTAACCTCCAGACTTGACTTTTGTAATGCGCTCTACGTGGGACTACCTTTGTACGTAGTCTGGAAACTCCAGTTGATTCAGAATATGGCAGCCTGGCTGGTCTCTGGGTCATCTCGGAGAGATCACATTACTCCTCTGCTGATGGAGCTTCACTGGCTGCCAATAGGTTTCCGGGCAAAAGTGCTAATTATAACTTATAAAGCCCTAAACAGCTTAGGCCCTGGGTATTGAGAGCCAGCGTGGTGCAGTGGTTAGAGTGCTGGACTAGGACCGGGGAGACCTGAGTTCAAATTCCCATTCAGCCATGAAACTAGCTGGGTGTCTCTGGGCCATTTATTCTCTCTCAGCCTAACCTACTTCACAGGGTTGTTGTGAAAGAGAAACTCAAGTATGTAGTGCACCGCTCTGGGCTTCTTGGAGGAAGAGCGGGATATAAATTTAAAACTAATAATAAGAATATTTAATAATAATATTAATAATAATGAGAGAGATATAATAAAATAATAATAATAATAATAATAATAATAATAATATTTAAGAGAGCGTCTTCTTCACTATGAGCCACACCACTCATTGAGGTAATCAGAGGAGGTCTGTCTTCACCAACTCGTTTGGTGGCTACACAGAGATGGGCCTTTTCGGTTGCTGCCCCGAGATTGTGGAATGAGCTCCCTGCTGAGATATGATCCTCCCCATCTCTGGCAATTTTTTAAAAAGCACCTGAAATCCCATCTTTTCACCCAAGCTTTCCCAGCTTTTTAAAATTGTCTGTTTTAAATTCTATGGCTGTTTTTTTAATTGTTGCATTGTTATAACTTTTATATGTGTTTTAATTGTTTTTATGTTAACCACCGCGAGGTGAAAGTTTGGGCGGTGTAGAAGTTTGTTCAATAAATAAATAAATAAATAAATAAATAAATAAATAAATAAATAAATAAATAAATAAATAAATAATATATAAAAATAAATAATAAATAATATATAAATAAATGAAATTCCCAGCCACAGTGGCCAATAGGCAGGGATTATGGAAATTGTAGGCCAACATCTGCAGGAGGGCCAAAGCTGAGCAGCCCTGGTCTAAGCCCTGCTGCACTTGACATCTCAGTGTAAAAATGTGACTGTTTTTCAGTGACATTGATTAACTCTCAACGGTGTCTGTAACACAGGTTTAGATTTGGGGCTGGCCCAACAGAGATGCTGGTGTTAATTTCTTCACGCAGTGTACAAGTCAGTTGTGATCATCTTCTTCTCCGGCCTGAAATGAAAGAAAAATGCTGACTCAGGGCTATTTGATGATCTTGAGAACATGGCTCTCTTAACTAAATAAATATCCTCCTGTGGCATAGAAGATGCTTTGTTGGATTATTGTACAAGAGAAGTATTAATAAATGGCAACAATTTTATAGCAGAGTATGAAAAGAGCTATATAGAGGTTTTCTTTAAAAAATAAATTAAAGGCAGTACAACATGCTGTGTTGCTTATATACACAAATGCATATTATTTTATTCATTAAGTTTATTTTATTGTTCTCCAGCTGAAAAGGCACATCGTGGACGAGAAGAAAGAGTACAGTGAAAATAAAAACCGTATCCTTCTAAACTGTCTTTAGACCAGGTGCTGTCCAGGTGGAGTCCTGACCTTAGTAAACTACTCTCCCTGGGAATCATGTGAGGTAATTTAGTCTTAGTAGCTTTTCAAGCCTGTTTTCCATTGAACAAAAGGTTGGAAGCTGGGAGTTTTGGGTAGCTTTGTGGTTCTGAAAGCTGTTTCTGAAAAGATCATTTAACTGGTGCTGCTTGCTTTACCATATAAAGAGGAAAAACAGATATGGATATACATCTGTTCTTTATGATGCATATACTGAGTGTGATTGTTTATATCCCCCCCACTATGTTTTGCTTTTCTATTTAAAAAAAGAGAACAGTTTAACATCTAAACAAGGGACAAAATTGTAAACCGCCCTGAGCCATTTCGGAAGGGTGGTACAAAAATCAAATAAACAAATAAACAAATCTGACGTGATTTTATGCATGATTTGCTTTTTCCAATTTTTATAATATGATTTTTCAGATGGCCCTTTTGTTGGTCCTTGATTTTCAAGAGGAGAGCTGGTCTTGTGGTAGCAAGCATGACTTGTCCCCTTAGCTAAGCAGGGTCCACCCTAGTTGCATATGAAAGGGAGACTTGATGTGTGAGCACTGTTAGATATTCCCCTTAGGGGATAGAGCCACTCTGGGAAGAGCGAAGGTTTCAAGTTCCCTCCCTGGCTTCTTCAATATAGGACAAGATTTTTTTATTGAACCAACAAACTACCAAACCATACAGTACGTTGCCAAAGCACAATTATATACAAAGTGGTTGTTTGTACATGATATATCTACAAAGATTTACACACAAGGATTTGGAAACCCACAAGGTTATGAAGTATATGCAGGTAGTACTGTAACTCGGGGGTGGGGGATTTCAAGGCATATCAGGTAATGGGGGGGGTTACGTCCAACGTCCATTTCCACAATTTGTCCCATTGCTGTTTAGAAGAGATACTCAATATAGGGCTGAGAGAGACTCCTGCCTGCAACCTTGGAGAAGCCGCTGCCTGTCTGTGAAGACAATACTGAGCTAGATAGACCAATGGTCTGATTCAGTATATGGCAGCTTCCTATGTTCCTATGAGAGGTTCGGAGTTCCAGGACCCGTGAAAGGGCTTTTTCAGTTGCTGCCCCACTTTGGAATTCTCTTCCCCTTCAGATTTGTCTAGCCCCCTCTTTACCAGTGTTTAAATCCTTATTGAAGACTTTTCTTTTCTGCCGGGCATTTGCCCTGTAGTTTACTTTATTTCCTTTCCATTATCTATTTTAGTTTTCTATTTTTAATGTAATTTTGATTGTAATTTTTAATGTTACCTTATTTACATGCCATTTACACTGCCCAGAGTCTTTCGAGTGGGCGGTATGTTAGATGCTTCAAATAAAATTAAATAAATAAATAAATAAATAAATAAATAACTAAATAAATAAATAAATAAATAAATAAATGTCTTCAACATGAGTGGTAACTTGCAGTGTAATGCAATGTGGCTAATTTTTGTGGCAAGTATGCCACAAATCTCAAGTATAAGTAGAGCCAGCTCAACTGTAGCAGGACATCGACAGCTCTAGAGTCAGCTCTAGAGTCGGCTTTAGAGTCGTCTACTGAGCTGAGTAGAGCTAATCTACTTCCACGTATAAAATCTGGCTGGAATCAGACCTTTAGTCAAACACAGGTTCCTGAAAAGTAGACACTGGTGAGTCAACAGAATATTCTTGCTCCAGTTAAAGGGCACAGAAATACCACTGAATTTGCTTACTGCTGATTCTGTGTAATTTGATATATTAGCATGTGGAAGGGACTCATAACTCTTAAGCTCCATGAGCCCTAATTTATAACCCTGGCATTTATTAGAAAGTGTGAGTAAGGCTTAGACTTACCACAAATAACAAAGAACATGAGATGAGATAAGCACTTTTAACGGACAACAAAATAATGGTGCAGCCGACATTGTTCCGGATTTCATAATACAGGTGCTAGTCTGGCAGTCATGCAGGCAGCCCCAGTTGTCTATAGGTATGCGATGAGGAGGATAAAAGTAATGGGTGAGGCAGGCAGTTATTGATATGATCAGCAGCAATTCTCATAGATGTGAGAACACTGCTGCCATTCAGATCAAGCTCATGTGTTATGTTTGTCCACATGTACAGAAGGCATAATCAAGGATGGACTCAAAACTCATGTGGACAAAAAAATGTCCTGTGTATGAACCATCCCTGTATGTGCCTCGAATTTGCCAGCACCCTCAAAATGGAGTTTAAATGATGTCATACAGATTTAGGCCTTCCGCCACTTCCACTCATCCTGAGCAGTAATTTAAAGAGCCAGTAGGTGGCAGTGTGCCATGAGGAGTGGGGAATGCAAGATCTCATCCGTTTCACAAATAGTTGTGCATGTTTGATTAATGGAAGAAGAGGACAAATCCAAACACAAGGGGTGAGTGATACCCATGTGATCAAAATAACTTGGGTGAGTTACCAGCAAAGCCAAGATTACGATAAAGAGAGAAACACTTGACGAATTAGGAAACTTTTGTTTTGTTTTGAATTTTATTTAGTATTTACACTGGCTCTCCATGACATCCCATAGAATCAGGGCAATATTTCTAAAACATCAAAACATAAAGAAATGGGTGTAATCATACATCATTTTACCCAAGCTCTGCAATGGGGAGTCTTCCAACTTTGTCAAAGACTCCTTCCTCCAAAGTTAAGAGGAAAATTTGAGCATACCTAGCTGTGAAGAAAACGTAGAAAAATCATAAATATATATTATAATTAACTAGTGAAATGTGTGTATGTTTAAATGCAATGTCTTTTTTTCTGGGTAAACTGCACAGCTATCACTAATCTGTCCAGATATCCCCCATTCAAGTACTTTAATTGTTAGTATATCATTGTTTCCCCTGGAGACCGCCACCATATTTTCTTGGGAACAATTATTCTTACTGCAGCATTGGAACATGTATTTGTACTCCCAGCAAGCATGACTATCACAGTGATTGGATAGTACCCTGGACATCGCCAAATGCTTCACAAGCTCCTCCCCCTTACTTGTGTCCTATTGGACTACCAATTTTTAACTATGTTCCTGTTCTTTTTTCTTTAGTGGCTGTGCACCAGCCCTCTCCAGTGTTGAAACACATGCTTCCTACCCCACCCCGCCCCCCAAGGTCATAACTTTAAAAACATTCTTCACTTTTTAATATTACGTTGTAGCTTTCATTTGTTTTAATGTGATTTAATTGTATGTTTTTATTCAATTGTGCTTTGTGAGCCACCCAGAGAACAAATGTTATGGGGTGGCTGACAAATAAAGTTGCTGTTGACATTACCTATTAGCAATATTGTCCTCTGGCAACAAATGAGCTGTGCCTGGGGACAGAGAGATCACTTCAGATTGGTGACACAAATACAAGGCTAAGAGAGAGATGTCTTTCACCTCAGCCATAGGAGAGTGACTGGCAAAGTGATCAGGTTCCGTTCTCCATTAATGAAATGGGAACAAATGAAGACTAGACTACCTTGCACAATGGCTGATCCTTGATTACATAACAGAGAATGGATTAATTTCTCTTCCAGGACCCAGTTGCAGAGAAATTAACAATACTTAATCTGAGGATGAGGATGTGGAGCAGCCAAACTCAGTGTGGCATGGGAAAGCCATGATCAAGAAGATCCCCTGCTCTCTCTTTTCTTACTTCAAAGTAGTCATGTGCTGCTGCTGATTTTGGGGAGGGGAGTGGTGCTGGGGGAGAGAGAGTTGTACCCTTTTCTCTCATACCATTTCTCTGATCTAGATTGTATACATGCATGTTGCACATTATTATTATTATTTATTTTACATTTATATCCCGCTCTTCCTCCAAGGAGCCCAGAGCGGTGTACTACATACTTGAGTTTCTTTTTCACAACAACCCTGTGAAGTAGGTTAGGCTGAGAGATGCGTGAGTGGCCCAGAGTCACCCAGCTAGTTTCATGGCTGAATGGGGATTTGAACTCGAGTCTCCCCGGTCCTAGTCCAGCACTCTAACCACTACACCACGCTGGCTCTCATGCACATGTTCGTACACACACACAATGAGTACACACACACGCACACGCAATGCTACTTGCATGTTGAGTGGGGAAAGGCAGGCACAGATTTGTAATTGTCTTTTTCTCCCCAGGAAGCAAATAGCAGCTGGAAAATAGGCAGTTTAGATCAGGAAACTGTGTGGGAGGAAAGGGTTAAAATGCCGTCTCCCCACTGCCAACCCCCCCTCTGCTACCACCGCCCCGCGCTCATTTCTCTGATCAAATTAGCAGCTCCACATGGCTGCTTTAACAGGAAGGCAGCCCATGTCAAGTTCTGCCCTCCTCCACTTCCCTTTCACACCACCGTTGTATCTGTACAGTGCACAAGGTCATCCAGTGGAGCTTTTCTGAGTGGTGTGGGGCCTGTTTCAGCATGGCTCCCAGGGAAAGTTGGAATTATCCTTGGTGTCCTGCTGTGATCACTTTGCAAAATACATTGCAGATCATTGTTCATATCTATTTCAACACAAACTCCATGCATTGAGGGTCCATGTATTTGGATGTGTCTATGGTACCTTTTTCTCATGTCTGTATGAATACTTCTGAGGATGTGGGAAAGATTCTTGGAGGCCCAAATCAGTTGCATTGGATCAGGGGTAGGGGATGAGAGCATTAATTGTTCATTGAGAGAAGTATCATCCCAGCCATCTTGAAGGAGACCATTTGTCCAGCCCTTCTGAAGAAGCCTTTGTGGGGATTCTCAGATTCATGGAACAACATCTCAGACTCTGCTATCTTGTCCTTTGCACAGATTCAGCTTGCAGGGATGAGGGACAGAGCCTTTTCTGTGGTGGCAGTGCATGTGTGGAACTCACTACTCAAGGGATCCATAAGGGATCCATAAACTCACTACTCAAGGGATCCCTGCTCAGAGGCATAACAAGGTTGGAGTGGGCCCAGAGACAAGATTTTAAAATGGGCCCCCCCTCACTGAAGCTCAGCTCATGAAGTAAAGAAATCTTAAATTATGTGTAGCTCCAGGTCTTAACACTCACATCAATTTCGGAGGATGACTACAACTGAAGGAAGCCCGGGCGGGTGTGCGGCTGGGGGAGTCAGTCATGTGACTTGCCTCTGGGGGCCCCCCCAAGGCAGTGGGCCCCCAGACAACTGTCTCCCCTTGCCCTGTTATAGTTACGCCCCTGTCCCTGCTCCACTTATGAGTTGTAAATGGGTGCTTAAAACCCATTTGCTTGGACGGGCTTTTAACAGATCCCCACCCTCGACCCCAGTTTTTAATTTGTTTTGTTCTTCCTTCTTGCTCCACACTGTAACTATTGGCTTATGAACTGCTTTAGGAATCCATGTTATCTCTCAGGCTGTTTAAAAGCTACGTGAAATCATCAGACTGTGGTCATCAAAATCAATTGTGTTGATAATTTCCAGCTCTATCTCTCTTTTCCATCAGATCTTAAGGTCTTTTCCCCATTGCTATGGAATGCCCTCCTGGGCAAGATCACCTGGCTGTTTGCTTTTTTGGCAGGCAGTAAAAAATATGATTGTTCCAGAGGAAGATTTTGTCTTTGGAGAAGACGCTGCCTGGCTGGTTTATTATTACTCTACTGCTGTGTGTTTGTTGTCAGGATTTTTATACTGCTATTTTATTATTCTGTGACTTATTTGTTTGTTTGTTTTTGTTTGGGTTTTTTTTTTTTTGCTTTTTATGATTTAGTTAATTTTCTACTGAATTAATTACTATGATTAGCTGCATTGTGGATCTTTGTGACAGAAAGTGCAGTATAAAATTACTCTAGTAATAAATAATATAACTTTGCCTTTGGACCTTGTTTGTATGTTTGTTTTTACATTTATATTCTGCTCTTCCTCCAAGGAGCCCAAAGTGGGGTACATAGTTAAGTTTCTCCTCACAACAACCCTGTGAGGTAGGTTAGGCTGAGAGGGAAGTTAAGCTGAATGTTGCACCATCATCACTCCAACAATGTGGAGTGGAAGCACTCTTGCTACCAAGATACGAGGTAAGTTATAGTACAAATTATGGTGGGGAAAACTTGATACAGGGCTACTATGTTTGGCAACAGCCCTGTGTTTCTTATAGTGTGTCGTTCCACCCTACACCATTGCTTACCTCAGGTGTGGAGCAGTGTTTCCTGTAGCGGGAATTTCCAGATGTTGCTCATGCCCAGCTGCAGTAGTCTTTGGCTGGGAATGATGGGAGTTGTAGTCAACAACATCTGGAAATCCTTGTTACAGGGAACACTGGTGTGGAGTGAAGCAGGATTTGGAAGTGTGCCTGTTTCCCACACACCTTTCCTGAAGAGGAGCTCATTTATCTTGGAAAAGTTGTGATTTTTCTTCAGCATGTTAAGTATCCTTTTTAAATTAGACTTCATCGTGTTACAATAAATGACACTTGCACCTTTTGGGGGTTGTTTGTTTCTGTTTGTTACTTTAAAAGGAAACAATCCAGCATGACCCATTTGGTTTACTGTCATAACAAAAGCTGAAAGTCTGTAAAAAGGCAGCTTCCCTGAGTTTGAAAAGAAAAGGGAGGGGGGGGAGAAAAGCAGCAACCACAGAAACTGAACAAGGTCAAAGGGGTATTTGGTAAGTGTACATATTAAAGAACCAAGTTCTCCCCTCTGGCAGGATATATTAGCCAATTTTGTTTAAAGCGTCATCGCAACACAAAATGAAAGTGAAATGTCAGATTCAACAGAGGGCACATTCCCACTTCCTTGGGGATAATGCTGGTCTTGCCATTGACTTCAGTGTGGGAGGAAAAAAATGAAAACCCCAATGTGTTGCTGATACTAGGCACGTAGATATGGAGGAAGTGATATCCCTGCCTGTAAAGTCTGTCACAAAGGTCTTTGTGAGCAACAAAAGGGTGAAATAAAGACTGGGAGATTGTTCACCAGTAAGTTGCTTCCTTCCTGCCCTCCTCTGAGGCACCATTAAGAAACACAAAGAACCAGAATGAGCCTTGAAAAAGTCAGTCTGGTGAAAGGAGACCGCATGCAGACACCTATCTCAAGAAAGGATCTGGGAAGATATTGCTGTTGGTTGACACATTTTTCCCAGGTAGCTGCTCCCAAATTTATTTATTAATCACATTTATATCTCACCCTTCCTCCAAGAACTCAGCACATATATTCCATGTTATACTTAGAACAACCCTGTGAGGTAGGTTAGGCTGAGAGGTGGTGACTGATCCAAGGTCACTCATTAAGTTTCATGGCTTAGTGGGAATTTAAACCCCACTCTTCCTGGTCCAACACTCTGACTATGATCTGCACAAGATCTTGATAGAGCACATTCGTGTATTTTGCGGGGTCGGGGTGGGAAGCATAATTTATGCCATAGCTGTCAACCTATTCAATTGTTGTAGTTAACTAATCATCTTCCATTGATCAATTATGTGGTTAATTAGTTGATTAAATGTAGATAAATGTGTACATATCACCTCCTTCTCACTAGACGTGCCATTTTGAGAATGTCAAAGAAAGAATAAGATCACTTACAATTTTTTTTAAAAAGTGCTTCTAGTCATTGCTATATGGAAAGGTAATATTTCATATTCTTGTTTCATTCCTCATGATAGTAACACTCCACAACTATTTTTCAAAATAGTCTTGAAAAGTAAAAACCCTTGACTCTTAGTGCTGCCAATTACAGATTGAGTTCATCAATTTAAATTGGACCTCACAATTAATCAAATACTTTTGTTGATTAATCCAGAATCGAAGGTGGGCAAAAGGTAGACTGTGGACCACTGACCAATTTCTACTAGATCACCTAGCACTGTGAAGTTCATTCTTTCAAATAATGCTGGACTAAGTGGAACTTGGTCTCATCTTGCAAAGCACCTCTTAAGCATGAATGCATAATTAAGATCACTTAGGCACATAGGAAGCTGCCATATACTGAGTCAGACCATTGGTCTATCTAGCTCAGTATTGTCTTCACAGACAGGCAGTAGCTTCTCCAAGGTTGCAGGCAGGAGTCTCTCTCAGCCCTATCTTGGAGATGCTGCCAGGGAGGGAACTTGGAACCTTCTGCTCTTCCCAGAGCGGCTCTATCCCCTGAAGGGAATATCTTACAGTGCTCACACATCTAGTCTCCCATTCATATGCAACCAGGACAGACTCTGTTTAGCCAAGGGAACAAGTCATGCTTGCTACCACAAGACCAGCTCTCCTCTCTCAATTTAACACCATTTAGTTATGTATTAACCCTTAAGAGTTCCTGAACATATACTCTTGCTTTGTACATTTAAAATGCATCAGTGGAGCACAGATATTCAGGTAATTAAAATAAATTAGACCATGCCAGACAGAAATCAGCCTATATTTGGTTAATCTACCAATTAAATCAGTTTAAAGCTGCTAACACTCTCCTTTGTACTATTGAATGTGTACATTATCAGGAGTGCAGTCCTCCAGATATGGCTGCTCCTGAGATATCATGTCTCTATGGGAATATATGTTTGAAGGAAGCACCCCCAGAGCAAACATTTCTTCCCATGTTTTCTCTTCAGAAGCATTCCTTGTGGCCCAGTTCATATGCCATCATCATAATGTGGGTGCTTCTGGGGGGGGGGATCCACATGGTCGGGACTCCATGTTGCAGTGGTGACACATGTAAGCAGTACAGAATCCAGAGGAAAGAGTCAATGACGGGGCAGCCTATGGGCAGCCAAAAGATTAATCCGCCCCTGGAAAGAGTTGTGGTACAAGAGAGTGGAGTTGAAATAGGAATATTAATGGTTAATGAAATATGTATTATTTACAGAGAGGTAATTGCAGTCTGCCTTCAGTGCTCTTGCTGCTGGCTGCTTGTTAGCCCCGCCTCTACTCCAGGACTGAAATAAAGGTAACTAAAGCACCATTCAAAAGCTGGCCTGGATCAAGGATTAACCAAAAACACCAGCAAGCAGCAATCACATGGGCTGCTCAGTCTGAATGGCTGTGTTTGATGAAGACCATGGTGACCCAGATGAAAGGTGCAATTGACTGAAAATGAAATTGTGACTGTTGGGCCCAGGGAAGGCACATAATGCAGACCTGCTACTAAAACTAAGCTACTCTGACCCTAGATGGCAGATCTCCTGGAAGCAATGCATCAGCTCTCCTGAGCTCTTTGGAGGAATAGCAGAGTATATTGAGAGTTAAATAAATAGCCACCACGAGATCTGAATGATCCATATGGTTACCACTTGTATGCATTACTGCTGTGAGGTGGAGCCCTAACTATTCAGTAGTGTGGTGTTGTTCCAGTGGGAGATCCATTGCTGTGGATATGTTGAAGACGCTCTCCTGGGGTCTGGCTGTTCTTTGAATGCTCCAAGGCTCAGAGAATAGGAAGACCAGCTTGGGGAAATTGTGGGAACAATGGTAGCATCTATATATTTAATTATTTTAGCCGGCATGCATGCCCAGGATTTGGTGGCGGAATTCTCACAACACACTGCGAGAGTACCGGCATTAATAATGGCAGAACGGAGGAGGGAAGAGAGGGGGGATAAAGTGGCAGCAGGTGGGTGGGGAAGGAAAAAGCGACAGCAGCGGATGGATGGGAGGGAGAAGAAAGCAGTGGCGGGCGGATGATGGGGGGGAAGTGGTGGTGGCCGGATGGTGCATGAGGAGAGAAAAGTGGCGGTGGCGGGGGGCAGATGGCGGGGGGAGAGAAAAGCGGTGGTGGCAGATGGATGGTGAGGGGAGAGAAAAGCGGTGGCGGCAGCAGCTGCAGGATGGAGGAGAAGAAAAAAATCGGCAGTGGCAGGTGGGCGGGTAGGAGGGAGAAAAAAGCCATGGCGGGGAGGGGAGAAAGCAGCGACTGGTGGGTGAGCTTGCGGGGGAGAAGCCAGTGGGGAGTGGGGGGGGGGCTTGAGCTGCAGATGGTCTGCGCCTGGTTCAGCTAGTTTACTTGTAATACTCATACATGTCATCTGTTTCAGTTCCATATCACAGAGAATGGGTTCTAATTAGCACATATTATAGGGGACAGGATAGAGCCTTATTTCTTGGCTGAGCAGGATAGTTGATGGACACATTTTTGAATGAAGTGTGAGGAAGGAATTAACATCAGGTATTGATGCAGAGGATATAAATAGATACCTCCCAACAGTACAAGGATCCAATAAATTGCTGTACCAAGCATGTAAAACCTAAGCAATGACAATTGACTGTAAGACAAGCGATATCATGACATCTTCTATGATTCTATGGGACAATCTTTTCGTTTGTTCTGCCAGAGGATGTGTGCAGACTAATTGGAGGACTGAGACTCACCACTTGTGCTCTGTTGATTTCCACCCAACTTAGCTTTTGAAAACTACCAGACTGAGAGCACTTCTAAACGCCAGTTGGAAGCATGTTCTGGGCTGATTTGAATGGAGGATGTTGCTGCCTAAATACATGACACACCTTGAAATCCATGGTTGTTGTTTTTCCACAAATGGATATAAGTGATCTGTGATAGAAGTGGATCCAAGTCTGTGATATAAGTGGTGTAAACAAAAAACAAAAAACAACCACCCCTGTTTCATTCTATATTGAATGTGCTACTCCACTTCTATCCTCTCAGCTGCTGAAGCCATGCCTGCCTCAGGTGTGTGCTCTCTTTCTCTCTTCCCTCCTCCCTTTCCCCTTTCTCCTGCTGAGACCACAGCAATGACCTTCTCTGCGTGGTGTGTGCATGTGTGTGCTTGTCCTCCCCCCCCACAACTTCTAGCTCCTCAGTATTCTCTCTTTCTTCCCTTCTCTTTATTATTTTAAATGTTAAGCTGGTCTAAGGACCGTAATAAATTTACTTACTTACCTCCTCTTCCCCCTTCTCCTGCTGAGGCCGCTGCTGTGGTTGGTTCCCTGCCTCTCCAAGAGAGGCAAGCCAGGGGTTGGGGCAGAACACATGGAGTGAGTCAGAGGAGGAATGGGAGGATGCGGTTGGTAGTGAGGGCTCAGAGGCACAGCAACAGAATTTGGCAGGGAGACCAGACTCTGGAGCTGAGGAATCAGAACAGCTGCCAGACATGAATGCTGATCAGGAGGCTGGGATTTCACTTGTCTTGAGAAGATGTCTCAAGAGGAAGGCTCAGTGGGAGACACACAGGCGCAGGATATCACAGGAGAGGAAGTAGAAGTGCTGACTCAGGGAAGCCTGATTGGCTGCCAGTTCTCTTGAGCCATATAGTAAGCGGTCTGTGACCTGCACAGATGCTGTTAGGAACTTTTGCTTACCACAGACCATGTTTCTATTTAGAATTCCTCAACTTTTTAAGTTCCAGTTTGCCCTTGTTCTGTTCTTTCCTGCTCTGTGTTTCTTGTTCCATTAATTCCTTGCTCTGGTGTCCTTTGTACTATTCATTTCTTGCTCTGTTTTATTTTCAGTTATTACTCTGTTATCGTAGGGGGCGTACCTAGTTTAGTTCAGAGGACTTGATTTTGTTTACTACTATTTTTCTTTGTGAGTCTTTTGTTTTCCTGCATGCAGCCTGGCTGCTACTTTCTGTTTAACTCACAGGGGGAGAGCTGAAAGGGTTGTAAATCCAGTTGGGTTAGCTGAGCTAACAGATTTACAACAGATGCCTCCTTCAAGAACAGAGTGGTTCCTACTGCCTTAAGGGAAACACCTGGGTGTCCTCTTTTAAAGAAACCCTCTTTAGACCAGGTCATAACAACATATGTTAATGAAATGTTCCAGAGTGCTGGCTAAAACACTCCAATCGGGCTTTTGGGCTAACATGGGGGATCAGCATGACTATATGGAACAGTTTATTACAGTATCAGTTTGTGCAAAGTCTTGGTCTGGAAGTGATGAGAGGAAAGGAATATGGTACAAACCAATTTATTTAGGGATAATCCGGCTACAGGAAAATAAAAAGATTGGTCAGGCAAGGTGAAATCTTAACTATTAACTAGAGAATCATGTAGAGGCGTTTTAGCTTAAGGTCTGAATAGACAATGAATCCCCTTAAGGCTTTACTTAAGAAAGGATACAGATGTAGACTTAAAGAGGAGAGAGAAGGGAGTGAAGAGTTTTAAAGGGATAGATGGTTAGTATTGCTGGCCCTGATCTGTTGGTGCATTGGGCGCACAAAGTTTGCACTATGCAGGTAGATTTCCTCGTTGGGGAAAGTAGAAAGGTAGGAGAGAGAAGAAGCAAGTGGTTCAGCGTGACCACATATGGGCTGAAAAACCAGCATGGTATAGGTCCATGTAAGTGTGGGAGCAGAGTCCTTTCTCCTTGGGTCCAGGGTAGGTTCTGAGAGTTCTCTGGGTGTTCTGAGTGCTCCAAATATGTGCTTGGATCTGGGGTACAAACAGGCAAATTCATGCCCTGGGGCAATGCAAAAGTCAGGCATCCTGACTGAAGGGCCTGACATTTGTGTATAACAACGAAGTTCATGTTTGCATGAACCAGTCAAGTGGGTGTGATCTGTAAGAAACAAAAGATGGAATGGCTGGTTGGGAGGTGTGCGTGAAATACTGAATGGGAGAACTCAAAAACCTTATCTGAGACTTGGACATCTCTTTCCAGGAGATATATAGGTTTTCTTTTCCTGTTGACAATCCTACCTCTGGGTCCTTGCCAGCTTATTAACGTTGTGACAGGAGACTGGGGGTGCACCATGCTTATCTGGGTAGTTTTAGGAACAATTAGAGATGCTAATCCCATTGTGAAGGGAGTTAGCTATTTCTCTTGTGAAGGTCTCCTTGGCCTGGGTCTGCTTGCTAGCTTCCTCCTTTGTACAAGACAGGCCATGAGGGACTCCGTACAGTTGTCTGTTATTCTGACCTTGGGCAGTGTTGCCCCATGTTTGCTTGTGCTAAGCAACCAAATTGCATAGGTTTCCAAATATGGGCATGTGCAGAGTCCACGATCCCATGAGCTCAGGTATCCAAGATGAAGGTTGCAAGCCTGCAACTCCAAATCACATAGCAGGGTGCTGTTAGCAGCCCCTAAACAAGCTGTTTCAGCAAAACATAAGAACTCTGGGATCAGGCCTAAGGCCTATCTAGTCCAGCATCCTGTTTCACACAATGGCCCATCAGATGCCTCTGAGAAGCTCACAGGCAAAAGAGGATGAGGGCATGCCCTCTCTCTTGCTGTTGCTCCTCTGCAACTGGTATTTAGAGGCATCTTGCCTCTGAGGCTGGCCTATAGCACTCAGACTAATAACCATTGATAGACCTGTCCTCCATGACTTTGTTTAAGCCCCTTTTAAAGCCATCCAATCCACTGGCCATCTCCACATCCCATGGCAGAGAAGTCCATAAATAAATTATGTGCTGGTTAAAAAAGTATTTCCTTTTGTTTGTCCTAAATTTCCTGGCCTTTAGTTTCAGGTCAACAGGAATAACCTCAGAGCCAGCAAAGGAAGGTATGGGATTTCCCTTTTTTGGTTATTCCACACACCCCCTTCTGCTCTTGTATATGGAGTGACTTCCAATAGAGCTTTTATATTGGGCACAGATGTAGGGTGAGGGGGGCTCTGTATATTTAATTTGAAGTGGATTGGATGATGTCTTGATTTTTAATCGTTTACTCGCTGACCTGGCACAGAGCATCTGTGCCCCTAATTCTCCCTGTCTCCACCCCTTCAGCCCCATTTCATCCCCCACCCCATTTCATTCCCCCCATCCCCCCCACCAGCTCGTTCTGTCTCTGTGGCCAGCCGCCACTTCCCCTCCTCCACCCCCTGCTTGGCAGCGGGCATTCCTGTCCTTTGGCCAGCAGGCGGGCTGGAGAGGGAGGCTGTGCTGCCCTCTCCACTGCCATCATCTCCCCCCGCTGGCTTTCCTGTCTCTTCCTGTCAGCCGGCAGGCGGGCTGGAGAGGGAAGCTGCGCCCCGCTCTCCGCTGCCTGCCCACCACCATCATCCCCCCACAACCGGTGCTCCTGTCTTTTGGCCCACCCGCCTTCATCACCCCTGCTGTTTCCGCCTTCTTCTGCCCGCTCATCACCCTTCTGTCCCTGTCACCACTGTCTTCCCCTGCCAGCCAGCTAGCTAGCCAAATGGCTGCCGCTGCCACCACCATTTTCTTCCCTCCTGCCCTTACCTGTGGCTATCCGGCAGCTCTTCAAACTCTCGCAAGAGCTGCCGTGAATGGGATTGACCATGGGTCCATCTTAGAGAATTAAATATATAGATTTGTTCTAAAAACATTTTTTTAAGTCCTATAAGTGGCTTTTTCAGGGCAGAAAGTTACAAAAACCTTTGAAACTGAAGCCCCCACCTCACCCCTGGACCATCATTCCACCCTCATGTGGAGGAATCTGCCCTTTGCCTTCATAAAAAGGGTAAAGCACACCTTTTTGTCCCACCCTTTAGATCTCCTAGAATGGCTTGACATAGGGCTTTGGTATTGAACACAGATGTAGCGTAGGGTGGGAGAGATCTGGATATTTAATATGAAGCGGATTAGTCAATGTATTGATTTTTAATAATTTTCTCCCTACTTCAGTACATCTGCCAGAAAGAGTTATCTCTATCCAGGATACTACACACACACTTGATATTAGCCAAAAGACAAAGAATTGATCCATAGAGTACTTCACACCTAGTGAAGTGGAACTAACTGTAAACAGTTAGTTGAACCTCACTTCAAACCCTTGGTTTGAAGTGAGGTTTGCTGCTTGGGCCTCCAATTTGCGGCTGCCTCCATTACGTCTGAATTCAGTAATGGAGGCAGCTTTCCCTGGGACCAGAGTTGAGGGAAGGAAGCTCCTCACTCTTTCTATCCTGATTGGCTGCTGCAGCAGTCCATCATTCAAAGGAGGAAGCCCAGCAGCTAGTTCCACCTCCTCTGTGCAGTCTCACAGACTGCAGAGAAGAGGCCAGTTCTTACAATTGAATCCAAACAGGTAAGCATTAGGGGTGTGCACAAAACCACCTGGCCCAGTTCGGTTCCAGTTTGAACTGAACCTGAACTGCTCTTGGACAGTTTGGTTTTAGCCCTCTTTGAACCTTCCCAGTTCAGTCGGGGGGGGGGGGGTTCGCTGAACTTTTTTGGGGGGAAATTTCTTTTCTTTTCTTTTTTACTTACCCCTTCCGGGGGCGGGGGCCTTCTCCAAGGTGGTGGTGATGGATGGGGTGGGTCAGCTGAGTTTTCCCTTCCTCCAGCCTTCCTTTTGTAAGAATTGCCCAGTTGGGCATCTTTGGCCCTTTCCGGGCCTATTCCCTGGTGCGGTGGCCATTTTGGAGGCCACCACACCTGTGCATTGGGACCCTGCATGGCCTGGGTTATTACCCGGCCATGCAGGGTCCCACTGCGCAGGTACCGTGGCCTCCAAAATTGCTCCTGTGCTGGGAATAGGCCCAGTAATGGCCAAAGATGCCCGAACCGGGCTATACTTACAAAAAGGAAGGCCAGCAGGAGGAGGTGGAACCTCCACAGACCTCCACCCCCACCTTGGAGAAGCCCCCCAAAGTGGTAAGTATTAAAAGGGGGGATTCCCCTCAAATATGTTTGACGAACCCCCAAACTGTAGTGTGTGCATTTGGTCCAGGGTCAAGCTGAACCAGGGGTTTTGAACGTATTTCGAATGTAAGGGTGTGCGGGGGGAGCGGAACCACGGGTCCATTGGCCCCTCAGTTCTGTGTTATGTTCAAATTCAGCCTCTGGGACCACCCAACAAAATGCCCAGGTGCCACCAGATGCACCTTCTGATGCCAGCCATGCCCTCACACTGATGGCAGCATCAGGGATGGGGCCAGTCTGCCTCCTTCCTGCACCCTTCCTCTGTCTCTCCTGGCTTGCAAATGGCTTGCTAGATGGATGACTTGCTTGTTATCTCGCAAAAGAGAAAGCAAGTAATTCATCGAGCAAATTGGCTTCAGGCTTTGGTGCATGAAGGACATGCCAGGATCAGGGCCAGTCCACTCCCCCCCCCCACCTGATGCTGGCACATCCTTTGTGCCTCCTTTCCTCAGCTGCTCCGAGCTTGCAGCCGGTTCATTAGATGGATGACTTGCTTGCTCTTTTGCAAGAGCGTATCCATCTAGCAAACCAGCAGCAAGTCAGGAGAGAAAGGGCACTGGGCCAACCCCACCCCCCTCACCCACCCCTGCCACTTTTCTCCATTTTGCAAGTCTGCTTTAGGCACACTGCACTGGGGTTTTAAAGGAACCTAGAAAGGCAGAGTCATTAGATGGAGAAAAGCAGCACATTCACGTGGACAGGTGAGGGAGATGGGGCTGGCCCTGGCCCTGCTACCTTTGCTAGGTCCCAACTTCTTCACCCATCCACACAGACTGCTTGTCCCCATCTCATGGCTCGGCTTTACCTTTTAGGGAGGCCACTCTGGAGTTGTAAAGAATAAGGGAGTGCTCCTTCGTCAGCCACCCTGGATCTGCATTTTAAGAAAGTAAGGCAGAGCCATGAGGTGGAGAAGGGTAAGGCCGCAAAGGGCCAGGCAGGTGAGGTGGTGAAGACCGCAGACAGTGAAGACTGAGGCAAGAGCCCACACTTGCTGGCCCATGGTGAGGCTGCCACCTGAGGTCATTGCCTCATTAGCTAGCTGCCCCTGGATACCACACTGCTTTCCCTCTTCAATAGAAAAGGAAGAAAAGAGGAATGATTTGAAAGAAGGAAGTGTGTGTGATTTGAAGAGGGGAAAAGAGAGGGAGGGGAGGGAGTGTCGTTTGGTGCCCCCACTTCGTGCAGCCAAATGTCTTGGGCTGTCACTGAATGTCATGTAACCTTTTTCGGAGGACTGGAGCAGTTTCATCGTGCCTTTACTGCCCACAATCTAAATGTACATTCCCCCCACCCTATCTGTAGCAAGCTCAGGTTAAGCTAATTTTGCTGCTTCATTTTTCCCTGAGAGTCTTGCTGAACTAGTAAAGGGACCAATTCCTCCTCTCAGAAGGGACTGCTTGCGGCGGGGGGGTGGGTGGGGAATGTGTGCATAACTAGGGATGTGCATGGTCCGGAGCAGTCCGGACCGGCACTGAAGGGGGGTCTCCCTTTAAGGGCGGGGAGGGTTTACTTACCCCTCCCGCCACTTTGCCCCCTCCAGCGCCCGTATTCTTAGTCCCCCCTCCAGCGCCCGCCCCTTCTGCCTCCTCCAGTGCCAATGCCGCCTGGAGAATGCAGCCACTCTGTATGCGGGGGGAAGTCGCATGGAAGCCGGAAGTTAGGGTTGCCTGGGCGCCGCGGTAGTGATGTGCACGGTCCGGAGAAGTCCAGACCGGCACCGAAGGGGGGCCTTGTTTTTAGGGCGGGGAGGGCTTGCTTAGCCCTCCCGCCTCCTTGCCCCCGCCAGCGCCCGTATTTTCTAGTATAGGGGCGCTGGAAACCAGCCGCCCCCCCCGCCGCCGCCGCCGCGGCGAAAGAACTCCCCATGCCAGCCCTCCCTCCCTCTCAGCTAGCTGCCCGGCCGCCCGCTGCTCACCCGCTCACCGGATAGTAAACGAGAGGAGCTCTGGCACAGAGCTCCTCTCGTTTGGAAGGCCTCCGGCAGAATGGTGTTTTGCGCGCGCGCGCATGCGCGCACCGCAAAGCACACTGTTCGCCGGAGGCCCTGTCTACCCGCTGGGAAAGGGCCGGGTAGACCGGGCCTCCGATCGCTGGGAGGCCCGGTCTACCCAGCGATTGGAGGCCCAGTCTACCCGCCGGGAAAGGGCCGGGTAGACCGGGCCTCCGATAGCTGGGTAGACCGGGCCTCCGATCGCCGGAGGCCCGGTCTACCCAGCGATCGGAGGCCCGGTCTACCCGGCCCTTTCCCGGCGGGTAGACCGGGCCTCCGGCGAACGGCATGCTTTGCGGCGCGCGCATGCGCACGTGCGCAAAACACCATTCTGCCGGAGGCCTTCCAAACGAGAGGAGCTCTGTGCCGGAGCTCCTCTCGTTTACTATCCGGTGAGCGGGTGAGCAGCGGGCGGAAGGGCGGGAGGGCAGGCGGGCAGCTAGCTGGGAGGGAGGGAGGGCTGGCATGGGGAGTTCTTTCGCCGCGGTGGCGGCGGCGGGGGGGGCGGCTGGTTTCCAGCGCCCCTATACTAGAAAATACGGGCGCTGGCGGGGGCAAGGAGGCGGGAGGGCTAAGCAAGCCCTCCCGCCCTTAAAGGCATACCCCCCACCCGGACCTGGACCAGGCAGGGCCGGACCGGTCCGGCAGTTCGGCCATTCTTTGGAATGGCCGCCGGACCGGTTCGGGCACACCACTACGCCGCGGCGCGTCGGCGACGGTGCGTCCTCCCTGGGCGTTCTCAGTGGCTGCGGGGCGGCTGAGCATGGGGAAGCCGCCGGCCGGCGCGGTGCTCTGCCGGCTTCTGTTTGGTGTTTAATCCCTCAGCGCCAGCAAAAGGAACTTTTTAAAGCAAAGCCGCGCGCGCGCCCAGGCGGCATTGGCACTGGAGGAGGCAGAAGGGGCGGCTTCTACTAAGAATACGGGCGCTGGAGGGGGCAAAGTGGCGGGAGGGGTAAGTAAACCCTCCCCGCCCTTAAAGGGAGACCCCCCACCCGAACCGAACCGGCCAGGGGACGGACCGGTCCGGACAGTTCGGAGGCCTTTGCAATGGCCTCCGAACCGGTCTGGACTCATCTCTATGCATAACTGCTATAGGCACCTATTGGCTAGTCCCTTATGCCATCACTGGAACCAAGTAGCATCACACCTACACACACACACACACACACACACACACACCCCTGCAGCAACTGTTGCCATTGTTTTTAAAAGGGTGGGTGCTTATTGTTTTGGATAAGGTGAAGAATGAACTCACCTACTTGACTATGTGAATTTTTTTTAAAGAAAATGTTAGTCCAAGACAACCTACATCCCTGCAAAGCAGTGACTACCATTTAAAGATAGTTTCTTATTCTTGGAAAAAAATACATTTCACTCTCTAGCAGCAGAATTCATATTACTTGACATTAAAAAATCAATGAGTCAATCAATCAATCTTTTATTTTGGCCAGTGACCAGAAACAAAAAGACAACAGACATTAAGTGTACCACCACCTAACCAACCTACAGATCTTCACAACTTTACAAAATACAGCAGTTTGTTAGATAAATAGATATCTTTATTTCAGTCATTGACCAGCAATACAGCAGTTGGTTAACAATAGCCTAAAATCTTTTAAAACTCAAAATCAGATATAGACCTTACTAACTACTGATCTTACCAGCCACAGTACAAAACCTAGCCTCCTTGAAAGTAATTTCAGTATTGTGGTCTGCAAGCAAAAAGGTGGCACTATGTTATTTGGAACAGCCAGGAAAAGATAACAATGGTGTGTTTAAACGATTCCGCACTTCTTGATAAAATTTACAGTTTAAAAGAACATGTTCTATTGATTCTATTGCATCAGAGTTAAATGGGAAAATTAATGAGTTGACAGGCTCTGCTCTCAGAGGTACAAGTAATTTTGGAGCCTGGACCTAAAGGCCTTTGGAGCCCCCCCCCCGCCCACCCACACACAGTATTTTTAACACTTTTTTTAGCACAACCACACCACCTGGATCACACTAAAAAGGATTTGGGAGGTAAACCCCTCCTGTATTCTACCTAAGAAAACCACAGGGCTCTGTGAGCACCAGGAGTCGAAATTGACTTGATGACACAACTAAGGTGGTGTGGAGGCCCTGGACTTTGGCCTGGAAGTCCAGGGGTAAGAGTGCCTCTGTCTGCTCCCACGTGTATCAAAGCTATCCTGACTAAAGCAAGGCTCCCCATGTCCCATCCCACTTTGCTTCATAAAATGTCTCTTCTCCTGTTGGGACTGGACCTGGATTAAGCTTAAATTCACTAAACTGGTAATGGAAAATCACGCTAAAAAGCGACATTTGTCTGTAGCCTAAGTGAGAGTGGATAGTCTGTGTTGTGGAACAAACAGTGAGATGAAGCGTGAGAAACTGAGCAGAACCTGCTAGGCTTGTTTGATCAGCAGGATCATGGTTGGGAGGGAGGCAGACAGAGCAGGCACATGTGGATAGGTTGCAAGGGGGTGCTAGAAAGGGTGCCAGGTTGCCCGCCCCCACTTTGCTTCCCCCCCACCACCGCTGGAGTCACCAGCAGGGTGTAAGGAGCTTTGCCAATGCTTTTGTTTTTTATACAATGAAGTAGCCACGTAAAATGCTAAGATGTTTGGTCGATGCAAATGGGGAAGTGGGAGTTCAGCACTGCAAGCCCTAAACACAACACATTAGAAAAGGTCAACGATGTATTTGTTGGAGGACATAAAGGGACATCTCCACCCCATTCCCACTATTTAACTTTAAATCTTCAGTCATTTCACAGCAGGATGGAAAGGGATGCTTTTTCTCCTCCTTCGCTTGTTTCTCTGTGGTTTAATGTGATCCTTTGCTAAATATATTACGACATGGGATTTGCATCACTCTGTAGCTTCAAGACCTTTGTGTGGCTTCTCCACACCCTAGGAATGTCACATATAAACTGGTGATGAATAAGGCTGCTCTCCTACTGCTTCCCTGTTCCGCTTTCCAAAGAGTAAAGCAGAGACAAATTAATCTCCATGATTTTATTGTTACGGTTTATTTTTATGCCTATCCATAAATGTCTTTCTGTTTAACATTTGCATTGATAGGACTATTTTTAAGTGTCAAAACTTTGTGGCAGAAATAACATTAAAACTGAAGTGCACTGGCTTTTGCCTCGTAACAATTCTTTTGTCCAAAGAAATGAATTTATATTCTTCCTCAGAGGCATTTAGGGGGTCACACTAGACATATGCACAAACACACTAAGCTTCCATGTGGAAGCACCTCTTCTTTGCAGGAATAACAACAAGCTGTGGGAAGACCCCAGTCTTTACTGGGATTGCAATGTGTGGCAAGGGGGAGATAAACTCTTTTCCTTATTCACTGTTTTCCCAGGGGAAATTGCTCCCCAGAGCTTCTTTTTTGTCCCTGAAATAGCTGTTTGTTGTTAATGGATGCTCTGGGGGAAAAAAAAAGCCCCATCAGCACCAGGTTTAGTGGGACCATTTTCAACAGGAAAATGGCATACAGGGTAGGAGTTTAACTTCCTCGCACACCCACCGAAAACAGCCACTGACCCCAGTCTTGATTGGAAGAGGAGGTCATTTTGGTTGTAGTCTGTCTCATCTGTGCCTGCCCATTGACCCAAATGTATCTGTGTGCCTGTCCATTGACCCTAAAATAGCCACATATGATACATTGTAGTGGTTTTCAGACTGAGAAACTCAGGATTTTCATGGAAGCTTATTAACAGGGCTTCAACAATAAGATCTATAGTGGTGGACAAGCTTCTCTGAAATACAGCTTGCCCACTACAACCCAATCACATGGTGTATTTCCTCTTTTGTGTATGTGTGATTGTAGTAGAGAGATTGCATGTATGTCCTGTTGTGGACGGTTGTTGACATTTTGAGATATGTGCCCTTGAAGGGAATATTAGGATGAGAACTCAGAGATTGATGAGGTGGGAAGATGGAGTGACTGGGGATGATGAGAGTTGCAATACAACATCTGGGGAACCAAGCATGAGAGCCCTGGGCTGCACTGAACACTGGTTCATATTCACTCTGCAATAAAGAATTCTTCTTTCTTGTTCAAGTTCTTGTCCTTGTTTGGAACCCACACTTGGGAATGGAGCATGCCAACCCAAGAAACACTCCAAGGCACCACCATATAAGTTGATTCTACAAACCAAGAACTGGTGTGGAGCCATCTTTATAATTCTATTACAATCTTTAAGCAGCTAGAAATCCAGCCTCAATCTTCCCAAGTTATTGAGCAACTGGGAGTTCCAACTACTTTGCAGAACTTCTCAAGTATAGAACTGTATGTGAACATCCTCTGACTTATAAAATGAGAGAATACAAGGTTGTATCTCTCCATCCTTCCCTTAAGTAATGGACATGAGCCTTATCAGCCTAAGTAAACTAAAGTTGTGCCTTCGAGTCAGTCATAGGGACAATGGGGGAAATTGAAACACCCCATTGTTCCCCATGGATAGCTTTTTGCTCTCCAGCTGCCTCATGACTGCCGTCTCCCATGAAGCCAGGCAGGTCTGCCCTGACTGGCAATGGGATTGGTATTCCTCTCCCAGCTTCAGAGCTACTCTCATCCCAAATGTTTCATTTATTTAAAAAGCTGCTTTTAAGTGATTCATTGATTACATTTAAAGAAATGGGAATGTTATTGAAACCTCAATATAGGTATATCTTTGAGAAATAAAAAAGAAGTGTAAACTGACTTACAATTTAATAAAATAAGTTTTACAATTTAATAAAAACAATTTAATAAAATAATAAAATAAGTATATGCTGATGGGATCTGAGCTGTCGGTGACGGACCAGGAAAGGGATCTTGGGGTTGTGGTTGACAGCTCGTTGAAAGTGTCTATTCAATGTGCGGCAGCTGTGAAAAAGGCAAATTCCATGCTAGGGATCATTAGGAAGGGGATTGAAAATAAAACGGCTAACATTATAATGCCCTTATACAAAACTATGGTGCGACCACACTTGGAGTACTGCGTACAATTATGGTCACCACATCTTTAAAAAGACATTGTTGAACTGGAGAAGGTACAGAAGAGGGCAACCAAGATGATCAGGGGCCTAGAGCACCTTTCTTACGAGGCAAGACAACAACACCTGGGGCTTTTTAGTTTAGAAAAAAGACGACTGCGGGGAGACATGATAGAGGTCTATAAAATCATGCATGGCGTGGAGAAAGTGGAGAAAGAGAGAGATTCTTTTCCCTCTCACACAACACTAGAACCAGGGGTCACTCCATGAAATTGATTGCCAGGAGGTCTAGGACCAATAAACGGAAGTACTTTTTCACACAACGCGTGATCCACTTGTGGAACTCTCTGCCACAGGATGTGGTGACGGCCAACAACCTGGATGGCTTTAAGAGGGGTTTGGATGACTTCATGGAGGAGAGGTCTATCAATGGCTACTAGTCGGAGGGCTGTGGGCCACCTCCAGCCTCAAGGGTGTGCCTCTAAGTACCAATTGTGGGTGAGTAACAGCAGGAGAGAGGACACACCCTCAACTCCTGTCTGTGGCTTCCAGCAGCATCTGGTGGGCCACTGTGCGAAACAGGATGCTGGACTAGATGGGCCTTGAGCCTGATCCAGCAGGGCTGTTCTTATGTTCTTATGTAAGTCATCACTCGTGATTATTTATTTATTTATTTATTTCTCAAATTTGTACACCGCCCCAAACTTTCATCTCTGGGCAGTTAACAATAGCATAAAACAAGTTAAAAACACATACAAAAACTAAAAACAATTTAACAATTTAAAAATAAACCAGAAATTAAAACCTAAAAATTTAGGAAGCTGAGAAAGCTTGGGTGAAAAGATGGGTTTTCAAGTGTTTTTTGAAAATTGCCAGAGTTGGGGAGGATTGCATCTCAACAGAGAGTGCATTCCACAATCTCATGGCAGCGGCCGAGAAGGCCCGTCTCTGTATAGCCACCAAACGAGCCAGCGGAAAATGGAGACGGACTTCCCCAGATGACCTCAATGGGTGGTGGGGCTTGTAGTGAAGAAGACACTCTCTTCAATACCCAGAGCCTAAGCCATTTAGGGCTTTGTAAGTTATAACTAGCACTTTGTATTTTGTCTGGAAACCTATTGGCAGTCAATGTAACTCCATCAGTAAAGCAGTAACGTGGTCTCTCCGAGATGACCCAGAGTCTAACCTGGCTGCCGCATTCTGAACTGGCTGAAGTTTCCGAACTACATACAAAGGCAGCTCCACGTAGAGCGCATTACAGAAGTCAAGTCTGGAGGTTACCAACAAATGTACCCACTGTTTTATGCAGAAAGGTCACCCTTAATCCCTTAGTATAGTAACACTGGAACCAAAACAGCCTCAAAGAATGAACAAGTATACCCTTAACTCACAGCCACATATACTTTTGTCTGTTAGGAAAGATGGCAGGTTGGATATTTCTTTCTGAGCGAAACAAAAGTCAGATACAGACTTTCCTAGTGCTTCCTATTATTTAACCTGTGGCATCCCTAACTCTCTGAGACACATCTTCCCACTATATATAAAGCAAGGAGTGGTGGTGATTTTAACATCAACTTGAGCTGTGGGTCAAGAGATCTGAAACCTGCCCCACATTCCCCATGTACCACTAGTTCAAGCACTTTATACCCCCCCCCAAAAGTGAATGAATACTGTAGCGAATAGTGGATTTAATCCCAGCCTTTGTCTCAAGGCAAGCCCACATGGGGGAAAGAAAAATGCTGATTCATTCCCTCCATGTTTGCTCAACAGGCTATTCCTTTAAAACTTAACCATTTCTTGATAATCGCTGCCACCATGCCCACTTTTAACAGAGTTTAATCCCTCTCTGGTGTGGGCAAAATTATAGGGAAACTTTCCTTCGTTTACCAATGGAAAAATACAGAAAACCTTCCACGTGCAGTCTACACATGAAAAACAAACTTAGTAGGTTGTTGAACAATTAACATTGAGGCATGTTTGCACCAGAATAAAACTCCTTTTTCCTGAGTTAAAAATCCACTCAGAGGCAGGTGAACTATAAAGAACAAAAAGAGAAAAACTGTATTCAAAGTACTACAGACTGCTTCAGTCTGAGGCTCTCTCAGCTTTCAGTTACCAGTAAAACTCAGTACTTTACAAGATTATTTCCAAAGAACACCCCAGCTGGTATTTGGAGTGGCACGCTTTAAAAATTGTGGTTACCCAGTTGCAAGGATAATTTAAAAAGCATCCCCAGTTGCAAGAAACCTTTAAAAGCACCTTTACAGGGTACAGAGACTTCTACAGCCCCCTGGTTGGATAAAAGGGACTCAGGCTAGATTTTCTTAGAAGGTTATGTTACAAAATAAAACACAATAGACCAGGTGTAAGGATTTGCAAAACACAAAAGGAAAGTAAATTATCTAATGCAGGCTCATTATCACACTATTTTCTGTCTAAGACTTTCCAAAGCCAAAAGCCTTTGGCTTCATTTCTCCATGAACCCAACCCAGACTCCAAGAGAGAATTCAAGCTTCCCACAATCCTGTCTCTCAAGGAGCTGCAGATATCCTTCCATGAGAGAAGTCTCCAGGCTGGCTCCATGAGGCAGCAAGACTTAATTGCTGGTGCTCACGAAGCCTGCTCCCCATCTTCTCTCATAGCCCTCCTGGCTCCTTCTGAGAACAAAGACCCCCTTCACTTCCTGCCACCAGGCCCTCACCATGTGCTGAGTGGCTGATCCCGAGGTAACTGCCTGACAGACAGGACAGGGTTCACTTCCGGTTCATTCTTTAGGGTAAAGGAGGGGCCGATTGCTACAAACGTGGATACAAAGAGGACACTAATGTGCATAAAGTTTGCACATGTTAACTGATAGATGTAAATGTAAAAATAAGATCATTTAAAAATAAATACAGCTCACCACAGTGGGGAAGTCTATGACCAGCTGACCTGTTTTGTCTCCCCAGTCTGCTGTCTAGGTGCTAAGATTTCAAGGCCTCTGCTTCTTTATTCTTTTATTTCACTCACCTCCTCACTCCCTTCCAAAAAAACACACATGCACCTAATCCTTCCCTTCCCCTATATCTCTCCACCTTTTACTGCACCTATGTTTCCCACATTTCCCCACTCTCTCTACTCCATTTATCCCAAAATATTTTCCATGCACCTCCTTCTTTTTCCCTTCTGTCTCTCACTGCACCTACATTCTTTATCCCCCCCCCATTTCTCCCAAAATATTTGTTCCTCCTTTCTTAAGCATTCTTCCTACCGCTTCCTCTGCTAACTGTCCCCTGCTAACTGAGCAAAGTGGCGCCTTTTTAAAGTGGTGATTCTCTTTATTTAGCGGGGGAGAGGAGAGCAACTGCCCTGTCCATCCCCAGCACAGCATCCCTTCAGTGGCTGTTGCTGGTGTCTGCCTTATGTTTCTTTTTTAGATTGTGAGTCCTTTGGGGACAGGGAGCCTACCTACCTATCTATCTATCTATCTATCTATCTATCTATCTATCTATCTATCTATCTATCGATCTATCTATCTATCTATCTATCTATCTATCTATCTATCTATCTATCTATCTGTAAATTGCTTTAGGAACTTTTGTTGAAAAGCATAATATAAGTATTTGTCATTGTCATCGTTCCCCCTCCCTCTTCCTCTCCCTGCCTAAATCTACCCAGTGCACCCACCACACACATAAGCAGTCGCATATTCCTCCCAGTCACACTCACATAAGGCATGCAGCATCTCCTCCTTACCTGTGTGCGTGTGTGCTGCTGTGGCTGGGTTGCCCCACGGGCCCAGTCCCACCTGGCATGTCCCTTGATCACATGTGGGGGGCTTAAACACATGTGAACAAGTATTTTGAATGTGTGTTTAGGGGCCCTTTGGATGAACAGCCCCCTCATGCTATCAAAGGACACACTGGGAGGGCACTGGGCTGTCCATGGAGCATGTCCTGATGGGCATGCTTGCTCCTTCACATGTCTTGCCACCAACCTTGTAACATGGAGCTTGGCTTGCTTATGATATTTGCTTGACAGACTCCTTATTTTACTATGCTGGGGTCTGAATGACACAGACTGATGGATGGAGTAAAGTCAATGGACCTATAGCGGAGTGGTGATCAACAAAATACCATTTTGTTTGTTTAATTCCATAATACAACAATGACATCATTTCTGACTTGACAAAGAAAGATGCACCTTTGAAACAATTCCAAGCCAATGCCTGTCTTGCTATAGAACTACAGTTTTCTTCTTGGTGTGTCCAGTCCTGCCCTTCTCCCTCTTCATTCCATACTTCCTTTCTTTTAATTTGTTGAATCCTTCTCCAGACTCCTCATTTGTCATTTTTTTTCTTGGCCACCTAATGTTGTGGGTTTGTCTGTGAAAGCTATTTATGAAAGCCCGGACATTAGATTGTAAAGTCTTAACAAGGTTCCCAAGTTTCAAGACCATATAATAAGACAAACTCTACATTGATGTTAAAAACTCAAGTTTAGCTTGGAGAGTAAGACCTGTATTTCTCCATATTGACTTTAAGGTTTCAAAGGTATGTGTGGCTTTTGGAAGTCTAGCATCAATAATGTCATGTGTTCCACCTACATTTTGTATTTATCATGGCTACCAAGATGCTGCAAATGCTGGACGTTTCTAAAACATACTCATGGAAGGTCTGTTAATATTTGCTGCAGTATGATTATTCTCTTGCTTTTAGCAAGATCTCTGCTAATATTTTACTATCTTACTCCACAAGAATCCCACTGAAGGGAATGATAGCATATAAAAGGAAGCACTATAGCACTGTGTTTTAAAATTTATTTCTGCTTAACTGGATGAACATTAAAATCAAAGTTCTAAACAGTTTGGATGCAGAATACCCAAAAGAATGCTCCAACCTTCCTCAGTGCTCTACTAGAGAAACTTTGCTCAGAACACAGTGATGTACAGGAGTGTTTTATATTTAAAACTAAAATTACTGCTATGTATCATCAGAAATTAATAATGCATCCTGGAGGTTAAATAGCAACATGGAACCTCTCTCTTCTGCTTGCATAGGAAATTCTTGCACAGGTGGAGAAGTTGCTTGTAGAGCTGCAGAAACAGTGACTTTGCTGTATGATAATAAGTCATTGATTACAGATCACTCTGAGAGTTTCTGAGTATTTTCTACCTCTTCAAAAAAAGCTATAGCCCCTAGATCATTTAAAATAATTGTCATGAACTGCTGTCATCATAGCATTCAAATATACATGATTCAGTTGATCTTGTCAATGTTGCTGTCAATTCGAAGTATTAAACTGACTCATTTCATCACTGATTTGAATTCTTTTATGTATATACTAGCTGGGCCGTGTGCAGAACATCTGTGCATCTAGTTCTCACCCTGCTGCTGCTTTCTCCTGCCCACCTACCACCTGCCACCATCATTTCGCCTGCTGCTATCCCCTTGCCTGCCGCTATCATTTTCGCCCACCTGCTGCCGCTGCCACCACCATTGTCTCCACCCACCCACTGCTGTTTTCTCCACCTGCCCACTGCTGCCATCTTCTCCCTGCCTGCCCGCAAGTAAGCCTGTCCAGCGCTGCCACTTTCCTCTTCCCCTGCTGGCAGCTCTCGAACTCTTGCGAGAGTTGCCACACATAGGATTAGCAATGGGTACACCTAAGAGAAATATATGAGATTGTAAACTCTCCCTTAGTGTTTAAAGTGCCACTAATCACTTTAAAATATTACCTGTTAAAGCCCTTTAAAAGGCTAATTGTAATGCAACTTTTGGGCTTTTTCAAATCAATGAAGCAATTTTCACTGCCTATCAAATATGTTTAATCTGGACCAGACAATGAACATCAGACATATTTTATGTCTGTATGCATGCATGTATTCATTCATCATTCATTCATTTGTATCTCCCTTTCTTCCTTGATAGAACTCAAGGTAGCATACACCGGTTTCCCAGTAGGGTTGCTAACATTTCATTTCCAGAATGAGGGACACAAGTTTGTGGGGCCTGGCTGGGGGGCCAGGAGGTGGAGGTGTATGTAGTGGTAATCCAGAGCCTGAGTATCATTGACATATATGTAACTGAATTATATGCTATTAAATAAATGAGGGACAAATGAAGGGCAAATGCGGTCCCTCTAGGGACCAATATTTCATCCCTGAAATGAGGGACATCCTGTGTAATGAGGGACATTCGGCAACCCTAGTTCCCAAGCAGGCTCCACACAAGGCACATTGTTCCTCACATAGGATTCCCAGGCAGGCTCCACACAAAAATATTTGATGTCCCTGTAAAAATGTTCTCAGATGTTCCTGTGAGCCTTCTCGGTGTCCTTCCACACCTTCCTAGCTGACCCCGCACACTTTAACTTCTGTAGAAGAGGCCCTCCTGGCACTGGGAATGTGAGGAACTGCATGGAGATGGCCATGCTGGGAGTGATTGCCTCCACTTGGCAGCGGGAGGTGCTGCAAATTCACAGCATTGGAGCATCCAAAGCACAGCCCTCTTCCATTACTGATTTGGGAGGGGCCAGAGTTAACAAAACACATGCCTTGCATGCAGAACATCCCAGATTTCACTTAATTATCTTGGGCTGGAAATGATCTCTTCCTGAGACCTAGGAGAGCTGCTGCTACTCAGAATAGATAATATGGAGCAAGTGATCTGATTCTCTGCAAGGCAACTTTATATTATTTATATGGGATTATTCATACATTTCATTCTTTCATTCATTCATTGTTCAGTTTTTATACCACCTTTCATAATTCATCTCAAGGCAGTTTACAAAAGTTAAAATAGAATACAATTCCATCAAAGTTATATTTAAAACCTTAAAATCAGTTATTTATTTATTTATTCATTCATTCTATTTCTATACCGCCCTTCCAAAAATGGCTCAGGGCGGTTTACACAGAGAAATAATAAATAAATAAGATGGATCCCTGTCCGCAAAGGGCTCACAATCTAAAAGAAACATCAGATAGACATCAGCAACAGTCACTGGAGGTACTGTGCTGGGGGTAGATAGGGCCAGTTACTCTCCCCCTGCTAAATAAAGAGAACCACCACGTTAAAAGGTGCCTCTTTGCCAAGTTTAGCAGGGGTTAATCCTTAAAAACCACAAAACACCAAAAACCAACAGTTTAAAAAAGATAAACAGAAGCAAGAAAGCTGAGAAACCTGGCAACCTCAGGTAAAAGCCTGAACAAATAAAAAGGCCTTTAGTTGTTTTTCAAAAACAGTCACAGATGTCAAGGAGGGGACATTCACTGGAAGAGCATTCCAGAGCCTGGGGGCAACAATTGAGAAGGCCATGTCCCATGTGCAGGACAATTTAACTTCTCTCAAACCGAAAGGCCCCTTTGCTTTATTATAATCTGTTGTTGGGGAATAACTATGGTAATATTATCAAATAGTCACACACCTTTTTTAGACAATGGGATTTGTACCTTTGGTATGCATGCAGAAGTCCTAGGTAATTGTGTGTAACAATAGTCATTTGTCATGTAGAACCAATGAATGGTACAGAAATATAGGTGCTCCTAAAGTTTAATCTTGTGGTTTAAAAAACACTCGGGAGGGGACATGTCCTCTCTGAATGGAACCTCTGAAGCCAACCACTGAAGCCAACTGCAGTGGAAGCAGAAGAAGGGGGAAATGTAGGCTAGAGCTTTGGGGCAAAATGGGTACTTTTCAACAAATAAAAGTTTAGTTAGGGTAATCAGTTTAAGATGTAAAATCAAAATATGACAACACAAAAAGAGCACGCTAACTTAAGCTCTTTTTAGTTGCTCTGTAACCAAGTACACTGTACACAGGTATAAGGGAAACAGAAGGGGAGCATGTCAGTTTAGTCCTACTAATGCTGCCAATATGCTCTGTAGTCAGTAGTTGTCCTTACTAACAACCTGGGATTTCCCTTCCATACCAGATGAATGACCACCATGCACAGCTCAACAACAGCCAGGGCTGGGTCAGAAGGCAGCTAGAGTGCAGCTGCTGGTACCCAAGCAGCTGAGGCTCATTTTCCACCCCTCCAGTACAGGCTGCTATGGGCTACAGAGCATGTCGGCGATGTGAGCAGTGCTAGCTGACATGCTCCCATTCTGTTCCCCTTGTACCTGTGTACATCAATGCATGTACTAAAGAGCCAGCACAACAGAAAATGGCTGTAATCAAAAGAATTAGCCTGTTCATGCTTACAGCCCCCCATTTGGCTGATGGGGGAGGTGTTGTAAGTGTGATGGCCAGCACATCCACCCCAAGCAGCAGTGTACTGGAGGAGCAGGGAATAAATATTTTAAATAAAATAATAAATAAATCATATATCTATTATTTGTCTTCGTAGTATTACTTATTAGGGAGTAGAGCTGGTCTTGTGGTGGCAAGCATGAATTGTCTCCTTTGCTGAGCAGGGTCTGCCTTGGTTTGCATTTGGATGGGAGACTACATATGTGAGCACTGCAAGATATTCCCTTATGGGGTGGGGCTGGGCCAGGAACAGCACCTGCATGCTTGCATGCAGAAGATTCCAAGTTCCCTGGCATCTCCAAGACAGGGTTGAGAGGGACTCCTGCCTGCAATCTTGGAGAAGCTGCTGCCAGTATGTGTGGACAATACTGAGCTAGATGGACCAATGGTCTGACTTCGTATAAGGCAGCTTTCTATGTTCCTATGTTCCTTCTAACAGCACAGAGTCCCAAGTATTTCACCTATTATCTCATTAATCTTAACCCATCTTTCTGTGAGATTAAGTTAAGGGATGGTGACCAAAAATATGTTTTGTGTATGTGGTTGGCTTCCATTGTGCTAGATCAAAACACTAATGTCAGTGATGAATGTGGATGCACTGTTTTTATTTTGTTTTTGTCTTTTTTAACTCATGCACATTTCATCAGTCCTTTGTTCATCAGTCTTTTGCCTGTCCCACATTTATTAGGACTGTACACAGACTGCATTATTGGGTTAATCCCAATCCTGGCCATTCTTGCATCATGCCAGTGTTGCAAAGGGTGGTCAGGATTGCATCAAGCTGATAATCAATCAGGATTAAGTGATGAGCAGCTGTCTCGGTCAGCCACAGTGTTTCAAATTGCCACTTTCCCTCCACTACACCAACCTTGAAAGTATCAGGGCAAGAAGCAATGTCATCATGTAGCATCCTTTTCCTGGTGCGTTACTGGGGGGAAATGGCCGCACCCTATAGTTACAGAACATGGACTTTTCCCCCCAGTAAAGCACCAGGAAAAGGATGCAGTGTCATGATGTTGTTTCCTATTCTGCTGCATTCCAAGGCAGTATAATGGAGGGAAAGGTGGCAATTTGAAATGCTTATGCTTTCTTCACAGAAACTGGCTCTTAGCTTAGGGTAAGCCCTACCTCCACCCTCTGATCCTATCCAATAACAATATGGTGTGGTATGGTATCAAATTGTTTGTCAATATTGGAAAAAAATTTATTAGGAATTGTTTCTAGAGAAAAATGCTCTGATAGGACTTGCATAGTCTCAACCCAATTATGGATTCAATGCAATGCACAGCGCTAACATTTATGAACAGGGAACAGGGACGTTTTAATCCATGCTCAACGTTTGACTCTCACACTATGCCCATGTTAATGCAGGACAGAAAATGGAACAGTGCCATTTTAAAATCAAATAAACCAACACAGAAGTTGCATTTAAATTACAAGCATCAGGAAATACAACCACCAAATTAACTTTTTTCTTTTGAGATACAGCCTTCATTGAACCTCAAGAAAATGGACAGATGCCTAGTCATCTGTGCTTAATGTGTGAATAACTGGAGGAGCAGTGTAATGTGTGATGCGAGAAATCATGGAAGTGGGTAGTTCAGTGATTAGAAAAACAGCACACAGCCCTTCCTCCTCTCACGGGAGTAGCTGCCGCGATTTCCCCTGCGTTCCCTGCATCACCTTAAGCAGCTCCTGCAAGTAGACTATTGGCGTGAGCAATTCCAGCGGATAAGTAGGCTGTCTGTACCAGCTCTTCCCGCTATTGTCTCCCGCTCTGAAAATGCATACTGTAAACTTCTCGGGGCATGGATGGATCTGTCTTCTTTTTGATTCTAATGCTAGTCTGTAAAAACGCTCCGCCCGCTGATGGTAATGAATAGTGACGCACGCCACACCAGCACCGCTAGGCAGGGGAAGGGGATGGGAAAAGGCAAAAGAAGCGTGTCCCTGAATGCGGCGTTTTGCGTCGGTTTCGGCTCCTGCAGGGCGCGAACTGGCGTCAGAAGAGGCTCCCTTGTATACAGTTTCTTCCTTGCCTTTACAAGGCTCAAAGAAAGGAAGCGCCGGGCGCGGACGGCTAGACACAGAACGTGCTCTTCTCTTCCGCAAGGAGCCGAGGAACGCGAAGCCCGAGGGAGGAGGCGAAGGGAGTCCCCGAAGGTGATCACACTGGCGAAAAAGGCGGCGGCTGCGAAGAGGTCATTCTAACCCCGAGCTGACCTGTGTGAATAACGCGTCTTCCAGCTGCTGCCCTCTGAGGAGCACCGAGGAGCGAGGACAAAAGGCAACACGTCAGTCAAGCCGCTTTTGTGTGCCTTCCTGGGTCGGAGAAAGCATTTGGCGGCCTGTTGGGTGGGAGGAGGAGGAGGAGGAGGAGGGGTGGCGGGAAAAGGAAAGCCCGAAAGGAAGGGCACGTTCCAGCCTTCAGATGCAGCTCGTCTCCCCCCACCCCTGCGCCCGCAGCAGGAAGCTCCCCACTCTCTGGAGCGCGTTCTTTGGCGTGTGCGCGGCTCGCTGGCTAATGGCTACCTAGGGACATGCTGGGCTTCCGCCTTGTCGTCCCCCCACCCCCAGCTCCTCCACCACTTCCCACGTACGACTCTGTGTGTAACGTGCAAGTTCCCCAGAGCTACCTTCAACATATTCTCCCCACTCCCACCCCTCAAGCAAGCCAAAATAAACACTTGGATCCGCTCCGCTGGTGTGGGAGAATAGCTCCCAATTGTGTTGAGAATGTACATCCTCAGAAGCACAGAGAATACATATGGAACAATCTCATCCCACCTTTTTATTTCAAATAGTCAGTATCTGCACATCCATAACCCCCAATAACACTGCATTGCTTACAAGTGAGGGGAAACCCAATACCTCTACAAACTGCCACCTTGGAACCTGATTCTATTTTGGATCTGAGTCCCATCACGTCTATTAAATTGGGTGCATTACCCAGAGTGATTTTCTTTTCAAGCTTTTGTTCTGAAGGCAATGCAAGAGGATAAGGAATGGGTTGCTTTTATACCTCTCTGATGGGTTGAACTTCTTTAGAAAGAAATGTGGGGGAGGGGAGGAGCACCCTAATATGCACAGCAAATCTTATTGAAAAAGCCCATCCTTTTTTGTTTGGGATTCTCTAATGACTAAAAAGGGAGTCGAAAATAGACAATTTGAACTCTGAGAACATCTTAACTAAATCAAGTGAACTTCATCCTAACTGGAATCTTAACTAAATTTTAACTATCAAACATTTAATTTCCCTTAAAATTTCTATTTTACCTGAGTGAGCCTCTCCAAATTTACCTGTAGTGGCCTTTAAGCAAATGCAGTGACAAATTAGAGATGTGCCATCTCCCTCTCCCCACCCAGAGAATTTAATCTGACCACAATTTTATCTCTCAAAATTCCTACAGATATTTTACCTGAGCAGAACCACCTGCATTTGCCTCAGATTTCACTTTAGGTGAAATTAATTAGTAATTTTTAAAGGATCCAGTTCTGAATGAGGTAAATTGAACAACAAAGCATACTCATGAATTACCATGTTCACAATTGCAATAGGCCAAAATCTATGCTTCTCACCCATCCACAACTGCATTACTGATATTTTTAGCCTACTTTCCAGTCGACTTATGAGATCACCCAGCATTCTGTCTCTGTGTGTGGTGTGTGTTTGTGTGTGTGTCTCCCACCCTATCAATTTTGCAATGCCTGAACCAATATGAACCAAACTGAGTAGAGTTGTAGGGACATATACGGACACCTCAGTGGCATAGTTTGTGATGATGTCATCCACCCCAATTCAAGATGAACATTTGAGGCACAAGTGCTAACTTGTGAACCGCCTAAACAGTTTGAACCAAATTTGCTACAGTTGTAGGGACACATAGGGATGCCTCAGTGGTGTAGTTTGTGATGAGGTCATCCACTTTGATTCAAGATGGTGGAAGCATGAACGTTTTGAGGCCCAGGTGGGCTAACTTGTGAACCACCTAACTGATTTGAACCAAATCTGCTACATCTGTAGGAACATATAGCAATACCTCAGTGGCATAGCTTATGATGATGTCATCTACCCCAATTCAAATTTGGTAGAGTTGTAGTGAATGGTACATAGGGACATCTCGATGGTGTACTCTGTATTAGTGTCATCCATCCATTGGTGGATGTGTAAATGTTTTAGGCACAAGAGGGCTAACTTGTGGACCATGTAACTGATTTGGTACAGTTGTTGTGAGTGACACATAGGGGCATCTCAATGGAGTAGTTCGTAATTATGTCCTCCACCCCAGTACAAGATGGAGGATGCATGAACATTTGAGGCTCAATAAGGCTAACTTGTGAATCGCCAAACTGATTTGAACCAAATTTGCTACAGGTATAGGGACACATAGGGACACCTCAAGGGCATAGTTTGTAATGATGTCATCCACCCCTATTCAAGCTGGCAGACACGTGAACATTTGAGGTGCAAGTGCGAACCAATTTGAACCAAATTTGGTCCAGTTGTAGGGACACATTGGGACACCTCAAAGCAGAGGTGTAAATAGGGAAAACGGCGCCCGGGGCAAGCACTGAAATGGCGCCCCCCCCACGTGCCCCCCGCCACCCCCCCAACATACTACATTATACTTAGGTTTTTCCTCACAAGCGCCCGCCGCCGCCGCTGCCAAGCCAGGCCACTGACTGGCTGCCAGGCGCCAGCAAAGCAATGGGGGGGGGGCGCAGGCAGTGCGGAAGGGACCGCTCGTGGGGAAGGGGGCACCGACGCGCTCCCTTGACTGCTGCAGCGCTGCTGCACTGAGCAGGAAACATTTGTATTAACAAAAAAATTTAAATTTTTTTAAAAAAATTGGTCATTGCGGCACCCCCCACGTGACCAGAAAAGATGGCGCCCGGGGCACGTGCCCCCCCTGCCCCCCTATAGTTACGCCTCTGCCTCAAAGGCATAGTTTGTGATGTCATCCACCCTAATTCAAGTTGGCAGACTCATGAATGTTTGAGGAGCAAGTGGCCATCGCATGTTGAGGTCATCTGGAGAGGTCCATCTGCAGTTATGGTCCTCTAACTGGAATGTCTGGTTTCAGTTAGCGGTCTGGTGGTGACTCAGAACTGGGCCTCTGTAGCTGCTCCTGGCCTATGGAATGCACTCCCAGCAGATATCCGCAGTTTAGGCTCACTGTTGGCCTTTAAGAGAGCTCTAAAGACTTACTTTTTTGGTCTAGCTTTCCAAGGTTTTTAAATTACTTTTAAGTATTTTAATTGGTTTTAAATGGTTTTGAATTGTTTTAAAATTGTTTTTATATTGTTTTAAGCAGTGTTTTAAATTGTGTTTGTTTTTTATGTATTTTTAAACTTGTGCACTGCTCAGAGTCTTTGGATGGGGAAGTCTATAAATGTATGTATGTATGTATGTATGTATGTAAATAAATAAATAAATATATATATATATATATGCTGTCCACACTATGGGAAGGTTTCCGCAATCATGAAGTCAGTAAGCCAGGAACTGGAGGCTCCCAATGAGCACATGCTCCTGGCATCTGTGTTGTGTGAACCCGTCAACTGCCAGGTCCCTCTCTGGGTTACCAAAATTCTACTGAGATTCTTTACCCAACTTCAGATCTTGGTATCAACTCTTCTTGGATGAATCTTGGGCTGAAGTGGGTAATGTTGTGAACCAAGCCTGATTTGTATACTAGATATGTTCCGGAGCTAGCATAGGAAATTAGGCTGGCTTCACCAGTGTCAGAAAGTGACCAGTTCTTTATATGGTGACCATGTATAGTCTGGGTGTGAATAGAGAAAGAAGACCCAAAAATACTTCAAACAATTCAATGGGCTTTATTGATTATTGAAGAACAACAGCATCAATCTAACTGAGCGGAGAACAGAACAATCAGTCTGAACTACTAATAATATTTCAGTCATGGCTAGCAACAACATCAACCCAGTGTTCTTAACTAGCATAGGTGTGTGTATAAATCTTCCTAGAGCCTAACATAATTAAGACATAGATGGAAGTGGTGGGGAGGTAAGGAAGGTGCAGGAGTGGTATGGTTGGGGAAATCAGGAATTAGTAGAGGGATGAGGGAGGGGAAGAAGAGGGGAGGAAAGAGGGATCCAAGACTGTAGAAGCAGCATATTACCAGGATCTTGAGGCTTGAGAGCAGTGAGGCTTCAGATGGAGGAGAAACATGGGTGCTGGAGAACAGCAGCCTGGGGTGCAAGCTTCAAGCGGTCAAGCAGGCTGGGGGCAGCTGCTCAGAGTGAAGTGGGGAGCAAGAGCAGCATGGCTGGGAGGAAGTCTTGACTTCTCACTGTGCAGCAGAGGTCACAGACAGTCCTTTCTCCCTAGAAAGAGTTCCTGCTTTAGCCCCGTGGCTTGGAGCAGCTAACCCTAGGATCGTTCTTGAGCAAAATCTGCTGGTTAGGCAAAGCTTGCTACTCTCTGTTCAGCACACTCCATCTTTATAGTTGTTTCTACCTTTGATCTCCATAGAGTCTACTCAAAATATCCACATCCTTCCTGGATATGGGGTCAGGGTGTCCCCAACAGTAAGGTGACACGGGAACTGGCTGTTGGCAGGTTCACACAATATGCCTGGTGGATTCACACATTACCTCCTATTTCCAGCTTACTGACTCGGCAGTGATCATGTGAAACCAGCCTATACTTTCTTGCTATATACATCCTTAAAAGGACATGAACATGAAATATTTCTAGAGAGGGGCAGTAACGGATAGGCTGTCTGCTTGTGCTTCTAAAACAATAAATGTGTGTGACTGTAATGAAGGTGATCCTCTCTGCAAGCTAAATAGCAAGTAAACAGAGAGAACTCCTCATGCACTACAGTATTATACATTATTTTATTATTTATTTTTCCATTTATATACCGCCCTTCCTGAAGTGGTTAAGGGTGGTTTACATTAAAATATGCATAAACATCATGAATATTACTGGACAATGGCTGTTTTTGTGCCAGTGATGCAGCTGGGTATTGTAGCTCACTAGTATTGTAGCCCACTCATGCCAGGAGCATGAGTTGCTGGTGCAATTGTAATGATACACACACGACACATTCCAAATACATCATACATTATTTACCTTGGTGAAGTTTATGCCAGCCTTGTAAGGTCTGCCAGCATTATTATTCCTATATTGCAATTTTGAGGCTGGGCAGCTTGCTTAATGCCATCTCAGGGCTGACCCTAGGATAAATAGCACCCTAGGCAAGGAACGCCTTTGGTGCTTCCTGACAGGGTTAGATTATCACTGTTGCCAAGTTGTATGGTTTGTGAAAGCTCAACTCAGGACCCCTTCAGGCAGGTACCGAGGCATCTAATGAGGTGTCTAGTGAGGTTGAGGTGTCATTTGAACTAGGGATTTTTGAGCACACCCTCTTGGCCATAATGCTACACTCTCAAAGTAGTTTCAAAAAATGATGAAATAAACAGAACTGATTAGGTCTATGCAGTTATTTAAGCCAGTAAAGCCATTCACACAATCAAAAACTGTGTTCTGCATGGGTTTTGGAGCTGTGTATGCTCCCAATTTTTTGGCTGTGTGAAAGCAAGGTAGGAGGAAAAGCTACCCAGGTTGTCCTCCTACCAAGCTTCCACACAATCATTTCTACCCAGGTTTTCCTCTTGCTTTGTTCCCACACAACTGAAAATTGGAAACACACACAGCTCCCAAACCCCGGTAGAATACAGTTTTTGATTGTGTGAATGACCTCAGTGATTCTTAAATTGTTGTCGGGATCATTAGTGGTTTGCAAATGCACCTTCATACAGGTGAAACTCGGAAAATTAGAATATCGTGCAAAAGTCCATTAATTTCAGTAATGCAAATTAAAAGGTGAAACTGATATATGAGACAGACGCATTACATGCAAAGCGAGATAAGTCAAGCCTTAATTTGTTATAATTGTGATGATCATAGCATACAGCTCATGAAAACCCCAAATCCACAATCTCAGAAAATTAGAATATTACATGGAACCAAGAAGACAAGGATTGAAGAATAGAACAATATCGGACCTCTGAAAAGTATAAGCATGCATATGTATTCAGTACTTGGTTTGGGCCCCTTTTGCAGCAATTACTGCCTCAATGCGGCGTGGCATGGATGCTATCAGCCTGTGGCACTGATGAGGTATGATGGAAGACCAGGATGCTTCATTAGCGGCCTTCAGCAATTCTGCATTGTTTGGTCTCATGTCTCTCATCCTTCTCTTGGCAATGCCCCATAGATTCTCTATGGGGTCAGGTCAGGCGAGTTTGCTGGCCAATCAAGCACAGTACACTGTATACTTTTCAGAGGTCCGATATTGTTCTATTCTTCAATCCTTGTCTTCTTGGTTCCATGTAATATTCTAATTTTCTGAGATTGTGGATTTGGGGTTTTCATGAGCTCTACGCCATGTTCATCACAATTATAACAAATTAAGGCTTGACTTATCTCGCTTTGCATGTAATGCGTCTGACTCATATATCAGTTTCACCTTTTAATTTGCATTACTGAAATTAATGGACTTTTGCACGATATTCTAATTTTCTGAGTTTCACCTGTATTATCCACAAGACCACGGCAAAAATAGTATACAGAAAATGCTGAAAACCTTTCCATAAACAAACTATGGTGAATGTTGAGTTAAAATTCAGCTCCTTCTGCATTGATACAGCCATAGTGAGCTTACAAGACAAAGAAGAGACACTGCATATCTTATCTTAGAAGCATAATAGTGCCACAGATCATGCACAACCCGAGTAACATACCTGACACAAAACAACATTTCCCCTTTACCTTCACCTGATATATTTAGTACAGCTGTATCAAAGGTCAGAAAGGAGATTAGTTTTAAATAATTAAAAAAAACAATCCAAGGAATCTAACATGTATCAGCTATAATATGAGAAAATGCCATAGTTTCCAGAGAACTAGAATTATAGGGCCATAGTAGCCCTATGATGAAGGTGAGACAGATTGCATCATGCCATTATTACCAGAAATCAGGGGGCAATAGATACTATGTATTATAGTTAGAAAATGGCCCAATGGATTGATTTTGAACATTGGCAGTGTAGGAGAGGTGGATTTGAGGATGATCCATAACAATTCTGAGGTAGAAAGATAAGAAATTGCTTATTTGTAGAGGTTTATATGTTAACAAATGACTCCATCAGTTTGACAGGTTTTTGTCTTCTTTTTTTTCATAGACGTTGCTGGAGTTGGACTTTATTAGGTGATTTCTTCATTTGTACTCTGTCTTTCAGAAAATTCTTTTTGTCTTAGGTCAAGGGGAACATGCTGACCATACAAATGGACGTCGTGCATGCGCAGAGGCCAAGTGAGTGCTGCAGCCAGGGGAGCCACCAGATGGATGGTGGGTGGGGCGCCACTGCTCCTGGTGGCTTCCAGGTGCTGGCGGTATCACCAGTAATGACTTTTTAAGGTACAGTGCCGCCCTCACCAGCCACCTCTGGGGGTTGCTCCTTTCAACATAATTCCCACCCCCGTGACTGTGCTAATTCAGTTCAGCTTATTACGATCAAAGATCAGCACACAGATCAAATCCAGATACAAGAGTCTCCAAAAGTGAACATCGATACCAGTGCATGCATATATATAAACATACACATAAAATATACAATTAAGAACTATTACATAAAATGTAAAATTGAATACGATAACAAAATAAAAACAAAACAAATTAAGAGCCTGTATTAACTAACTCTGACACACCGTATGCAGGTCTTAATCACAGCTGTACAGAATTTGGCCACCAGATGCGAGACATTGGTATATAGTATGTATCAGAAAGAAACAAGTTTATAAAAAACTCAGAATTATTTGCATATCTAAAAACAAGAGGGGCAATAAGTCTAAGATGCAGATCATGATAAAATTAGCAATACAGGAGCACATGACCTACTGTTTCAACATCACCATTCCCACAAGCACACAATCTCTCCAAAAAAGGAATGCTCCTAAATCTACCCTCTAATACCACAGAGGGCAACACTTCCATCCAGGCTAGCATCAGGGCTCTTCTGTGGGTTGGATATGTCAGATTATACAAATAGTTGGCTGTTTTTTGCAAGGGCTTAACTGCTCCATACCACCTGTAACTTAATGCCCAACCTAAATCTATCTAGTGTCCAATATCGATAATACGCTGCTTAAGGATTACTCTGGCATTATCATAGCACAGGGGGAGTAGAAGTTCTATTGACAGTCCATATATTTTTAATTTTTAAGTGATTAAGAGGGTCCAATCGGAGGAGTGTTCATCCTTAAAGATTAAGGGAGCTCAGCCAGAAAGGGGGGGGGGATCAATTTCAGCTAGAAGTTGAAAATATAAATCCAGGCAGAGGACTCCAAGTTTAACAAACCAGCTTCCAATCGCAGCTTAACATTTGACACACAACAGGGGGTTGAAAAAATAGGCCCGAGAAATTTGGACAGAATCCTTTCAAGTGGACAAAAGTCACTATATATGCAAATCTGTGAGCCATAAAGAAGCTGCAAGATTACCTTAGTTTGAAAGACCTTAATGGCAGCTGGAACATATCTGCCCCCTGCCGAAAAGAAGCATCTCAAAATCGCAGTAGTAGACCTCAGGGCATTTGTAGACCTCAGGACATTTGTTACGATGGCCTTAGTTTGCTCTTTCCAGCTACTTGTCGCCTAGAAGAAGACCCCCAAATATTTATATTGCGATGTCTGTGCTACATCAACCCCATTAATTTGCCATTTATGCATAATAGGTTTCTTGGCAACATTACGACCTTAGTCTTCTTGTAATTGATGAAGAGCAAGTTTTCATGACAATAGTCAGCCAAAACTCTCAGAGTTTTCCTCATCCCCACCAGAGACTGTGACAGAAGCACGACATCATCTGCATAGAGAAGGATAGCTAGATGTCTACTGCTCAGTTTCAGTGGGTGAAATTCCAGATTAGAAAGTCTGTCCACCATATCATTAATATAGAAGTTAAGCAGTAGTGGGACTAAGTGATTGTGCTAAGTTTGGGCCTTTCTGTCTGCCTGTCATTTATTTATTTACTTATTTATTTATTTATTTATTTATTTAACATATTTATATAACACCCAAAACATATATTCTTACTTATATGTATGTATGTATATTTATTTATGTATTTAACATCTTGTTATACCTCCCAAAACATGTGTCTCTGGGCAGTTTCAATAAAACAACTCAACTTAAATCAAGATTAAAACATTAAAACAAAAATTGTAAAACAATGTTAAATTCTATAAGTCTAATTAAAAGCCCATATGAACAAATGTGTCTTTAACAGTCTTTTAAAAGGTTGTCAGAGATGGGGAGGCTCTTATTTCATTAGGGACTGCATTCCAAAGCCTAGGGGTGGCAATAAAGAAGGCCTGTCCCTGGGTATTCACCAGATGAGGACAGCCAGTGACAGCCGTTCAGCTCCAAAGTATTGATGGAACTAGAACTAACCACAGCATAGGATACCACAGTATATCCATATTGCCTAAATAATTTCTGGTATGGCCCTTAAGAGCCTCAGTTTCTTGACCTTCTGCCACTTGAGGGAACATGGCAAGTCCTTAACATATTAAACTGAAAGGTGTTTTGATAATGGAATAATAGTTCTCAGTACAACAAAGATTTAGGAATTACTGATTCAAGACATGCTGTAGTACATACCTTTGACTTCCATATAAGAAATTATACTGGATTATGTTGGAGATGCAGCTCCTGATGTCATCAACTCTTAGCACCAGTAACCCCATTGACCACTAGGGGCACTGGGGGTAGAGACAGTGAGCAAGAGAAGCCTCTTTCTGACTACACTTGCTCTTCTCTACTTCCCCTTTCAGGGGCATAGCTATAATTGAGCGAAGGGGTTCAAAGAACCCAGGCCCCCCAACTCCTGAGGGCCCTCCAGCTCCACCCCTCCCTATTTTCTCCATTATCTCCCTCACTCGGAGGGGCCACCAGAGAGAGGGGTGAACACGGGCCCCTTCTCCCCTAGCTACGCCCTCTTTGTTAGACTGATAGTCTCAGGTTTCATTCTCTCACCTGAGAGACAGACTTCCTTCTCTTCCTTCCCTTCCTGATGTAGTAAGAAGGTAGGCATGTAGGCTTTTCCTATCTCTCTGACGTATTTTCTAAATAAACTACTTTACTTAGAACTTTTAACTCCATGCCTCCAGACACTATTAATTAGCAGTGCTCTACTTACTTGCTTACTAGCTGTTTGAAGCTAAACAGGGCTGGAACTGTCCAGTTCCTGGATGGGAACACAATGTACACTCCTCTGAGCACCTAAGAGGAAGGGTAGGTTACAGATATAATAGATAATCGTTCCCAATCTCTCAGTCAATGTATGTTTTAAATATATGTATGTAACAATGAAAGTATTGATTTTTTTTCATTTGCATGCTACTCTTTGCATACTACACCTTAAGTGGCTCAGCAAACAAATCGACTTGACGGTACACTTTACTTTATTTGCATGCTACTATTTGTTGTTGTTAGTTAAAAGTGTGCCGTCAAGTTGATTTCGACTCCTGGCGCCCACAGAGCCCTGTGGTTTTCTTTTGGTAGAATACAGGAGGGGTTTACCATTGCCTCTTCTTGCACAGTATGAGATGATGCCTTTCAGCATCTTCCTATATTGCTGCTGCTCGATATGAGTACCAGTGGGGATTCGAACTGGCAACCTTCTGCTTGTTAGTCAAGCATTTCCCCACTGCACCACTTAAGGTGATGGTTAAAGTTAGCCAGTGCTCCATATGTGGTGGAGAGCCAGTGTGGTGTAGTGGTTAGAGTGCTGGACTAGGACCGGGGAGACCTGAGTTCAAATCCCCATTTAGCCATGAAACTAGCTGGGTGACTCTGGGCCAGTCACTTCTCTCTCAGCCTAACCTACTTCACAGGGTTGTTGTGGAAGAGAAAATCAAGTATGTAGTACACTGCTCTGGGCTCCTTGGAGGAAGAGTGAGATATAAATGTAAAAATAAAAAAATAAAAATGTCATATCCTTAATCTGATATGGAATTTCAAAATGGTGCCACATTATTCTTCTGTAACTTCAATGTATGGTGAGAACTTTTGGAAAGCCTTTCCCATGAGGACAATTTACCTCCCAGAGATCTCACTGAAAATTTTCACTTGAAGCCACTGTGTCTGTTGTTTGTTTGGCTCGTTGACTGCAATATATTTTGATGGGAAGAAATGATAAGAAACCATTCAAAAGACTGAGTTGAATGGATGAGAAGAAGCTCTTGGATGCCCTGAAAAAATCAAAAGACAAATATATGCAAATTTACATGAAAGATGGATGTTAGTTTCTAGGAAAATGGGTGTTTCTGTAGGAGATGTCATACTTCAGGTGGACCTAATTAGAACAAATCCTAATACAATCATTTTGAAAGCATTTAGAGGAAAGTAGGACTACCAGTAGTTCCAAATATCAAGCTGTTAAGAAGACAAAACTTGCCAACTTTCCTCTGATGAGATAATTGTTTTGATCAATATGATAATACAACAACTATTACATGTAGCTGGGGTTCAGCAAGGCTATTTTCACAGTCCCACTGGACATCTTTATAGGTAAAGTGAACCAATGTAGATTAGAGGGTATTCTAACAAGGTGACTAAACCACTAGTTAGAGATACCACTGACTAATTTATAGTCAACTGGATAGGAAATAATGAGGTCGTTCTCACAACCACTGCATGTGGGGCAGGAGAGGGTGGGGGGGGGGATGCAGGATCACACCACCTTCTCCACACACAATCTCCTTTCTTTCCCCACTGTGCCACTCGCCATCCCACAGATTGCCACTGCAGCATGTGCCGTGACAATCTGGAGGCCAAACTGCATTTCTCCAATGCGCTGCACAAGCAGCATAGTACACTGTGGAAACAGTAAAGGCCAGGTCGCTCCTTCCCCCAGCCTCTATCATTAAAATGGCTTCCGGCAGCGTGAAAGGAGTTGCTGGCAACCCAGCTGCCCACAGGACAAAACGCCTGTACCCTCCTACCTCACTTTTAGCCCAAGTAAAAAACCTTGGCTACCCAGGTCAGGAGTGCTGGGATCGGGACCAATCTTGGCGTTTCTCATGAGGAGCTCCACTTGGGTAGGGCTGCGCTAGCCCAGGTAGAGCTGGTCGTGAGAATGACGTCAATCAGTTGTTTTCACAGAGGGCTGCTATTCATTTGGTACAATGTAACATTTTTTAATTATTTGGATGAGAAAGCTTTCAATCAATTTCCAACAGACGCAATACTGAGGAACTGCAAACCCTATATAAAACACAACTACAAACTACAAACAATATAGAACAGGGCTGAAATTCAAGTTTACCTTGATAAATACGATATCTGGACAATACAACATTTAATTCAACAGTGGCTGCATTCACACAATCACAAGGATACTGGCTATAAAAGTTATTAGGTTTAGTGAGCCAAGCAAAGCTGATTGTATGAACTCAGAATTTCAGGGCAATTCTGGTCAAACCACTCCAGTTAACCAGCATTTAACCAGTATAGAAAATCAGGATTATCTATCTTGGTTAAATGCTAGTTAACGGGAACAATTTGACCAGCATTCTCCCGAAATTCTGGATTCACACAATCAATTCCATTGGGCTCACTAATCATGATAAACTTTTTAACCAGGATCTTTTTGATTGTGTGAGCACTGCCATAGCAAAATATCAAGTATTACACATGGGGTGGGGGACATTTATCCTTGCAAAATCTCAGAACAGATTATTAAGCAGTTTGTCTGTAAGCACTGTAAGAATGTGGTTATTAGTGGGAGCTCAATAGATCCAATGATTCAGAAATTAGAAAAAAAAAACCCATAAGAAATAAATATATAGATTTAAACTATATATAGTTTATTATCCCATATATTTAAATGTAGTTAAATCTATATATTTATTTCTTATGTCTTTCCCCCTCAATTATTGTATTGTATTATTAGATTTGTTGGGTTGTGATTTGAATTCTTAGTTTCAGATCCTTTTACACTATTTGTGTGGTGATTAGTGTGAACTGACACAGGTTTGTCAAGAACAAATCATACTTGGTTAATCTTATCTCCTTTTTGGATGGAAGTACTGATTTAGTATTTCATGGAGATGCTGCTGACATAACATATCTTGATTTCATCAAAGCATTTGACAAAGTCTTCCTGAGTACCCTTGTTGACATGATGTGGGGCAGATGAAATTACTGCTTGGTGGATTCACAACATGTTGAACAACCATACTCAAAGGGTGCTCATTAATGGCTCCACATCAACCTGGAGGGAGGCATCATGTGAAGTGCGACAGTGTTCTGTTCTGAGCCCTGTGTTGTTCAATGTTTTCATAAATGACATGGAGGAGGGAGGAGAGGAGATTCATATAAGATCTGCTGACTGCATGAAACTGGGGAAGATAGTTAACATCTTAGATGTTTTATGATCATCAATTATAATATGATTGCCATCGTCAATATCTGAAGGGCTGTTGCACAGAAGTAATCAACTAGTTCTTTATTGCTCGAGGGCAGGACTAGAACCAATGAGTTGAAATTACATGGAAGTGGAGAAAATTAATATCTATCTATCTGTCTATCTATCTATTTCTCTAAGGGATAGCTGTGGCTAATCCCGTATGTGGTAGCTCTTGCAAGAGTTTGTGAGCAGAAGCACTGTGGTGATTGGGCAGTGGAGATTCCATATGCAGATAGTGGGGAGGAGCCTGTGAGAACAGAAGCACCAGTGGTGATTGAGCAGAGGGGATTCAATATACAGATGGGAGGAGGAGGAGCCTGTGATGGGTAAGGTCAGTTGGAATGCAACTGTTACTGGTCGGAAGATATCCTGGATTGTAAAGGAGAGGAATATATATATGTACTAGCTGACCCCGCACAGAGCATCTGTGCAGTTGTGCACTGAGCCTGTGGCATCCCCTTGCAGCGCTCTCGCTCACTCCCCCTCGCAGTGCTCTCGCTCACTCTCCCCCCTGGAGCGCTCTCGCTTGCTCTCTCCTCCACAGCTCACTTGCTTGCTCTCTCCTCCTGCAACTCGCTTGCTCTCTTCCCCCACAGTGCTTTCGCTCACTCTCCCCCCCACAGCACTCTCGCTCACTCTCCCCCCGCAGCACTCTCGCTCGCTCTCCCCCCACAGCATTCTCACTCACTCTCCCCCGCAGCGATCTCACTTGCTCACTACCACCGCAGTGCACTCGCTCACTCGCTTTCCCCTGCAGCTCGCTCACTCGCTCTCTCCCCCGCAGCTCGCTCACTCTCTCCCCCTGCAGCTAGCTCGCTCGCCCCCGCAGTGCTCTTGCTCACTCTCTCCCCCTCAGCGCTCTCGCTCACTCTCCCCTGCAGCGGTCTCACACGCTCTCCCCCTCCGCAGAGCTCTCGCTCGCTCTCCCCCCAGAGTGCTCTCGCTTGCTTTCTCCGCAGCTCGCTTGCTCGCTCTCTCCCCCAAAGCTCTCTCTCTCTCCCCCCCACAGCGCTCTTGCTCACTCTCCCCCCACAGCACTCTCGCTCACTCTCCCCCACAGCGCTCTCACTCACTCTCCCCGCGCAGCGCTCTTGCTCACTCTCCCCTGCAGCGCTCTCGCTTGCTCGCTACCACCGCAGTGTGCTCACTCACTTGCTTTCCCCCGCAGCTCGCTCACTCGCTTTCCCCTGCAGCTCGCTCTCTCGCTCCCCCGCAGCTCTCTCGCTCTCTCACCCCGCAGCTTGCTCACTCGCCCCCACAGCGCTCTTGCTCGCTCACCCCCCGCAGCGCTCTTGCTCACTCTCCCCCCTCAGCGCTCTCACTCACTCTCCCCTGCAGCGCTCTCACATGCTCTCCCCCTCCACAGCGCTCTCACTCGCTCTCCCCCCGGAGCGCTCTCTCTTGCTCTCTCCTCCGCAGCTTGCTCTCTCGCTCTCTCCCCCCGCACCTCGCTCGCTCTCCCCCCCCACAGCGCTCTCGCTCTCCCCCTGCAGTGTTCTCGCTCGCTCTCACCCCCACAGCGCTCTCGCTAGCTCTCCCCCGCAGCACTCTCACACACTCTCCCCCACAGCGCTCTCACTTGCTCTCTCGTCCGCAGCTGATTTGCTTCCTCCCACCGCAGCTCACTTGCTCTCTCCCCGCACAGCGCTCTCGCTCGCTCTCCCCCCTGCAGTGCTCTCGCTCGCTCTCCTCTGCAGCGCTCTCGCTTGCTCTCCCCCGCAGTGCTCTCGCTTGCTTTCCCCCACAATGCTCTCGCTCGCTTGCTACCCCCGCAGCGCACTCGCTCGCTTTCCCCTGCAGCACGCTCACTCACTTGCTCGCCCCCGCAGCGCTCTTGCTTGCTCCCCCCGCAGTGCTCTCGCTCACTCTCCCCCGCAGCGTGCTTGCATGCTCTCCCCCGCAGCGTTCTCGCTCGCTCTCCCCCGCAGTGCTCTTGCTCTCTCTCCCACAGCACTCTCACTCGCTCGCTACCCCCGCACCGCCTTCACTTGCTCACTACCCCCGCAGTTCACTCAATTGCTCTCCCCCCGCAGTTTGCTCACTTGCTCCCCCCCGCAGCTCGTGTGCTTGCTCTCCCCTCGCAGCTCGTTCCCTTCTTCTCTCCCCCCGCAGCTCTCCCCCCCCCACAGATCTCTCCCCCTGCAACTCTCCCCAGTGGGTGGGCCAGGGCCAGGCCATCCTGCCGCCGCCTCCCACCTCCTCCTCCTGGCCGGTAGGGCTTTGACCGCCGTATGCCCCCCTCTTTGCTGCTGCCATTATTTCTCCCCGCCACCGCCTCTTCTTCCTGGCCAGCGGGGCTTTGCCCACCATCCACCCACCTCTTCTGGCTGGAGGGGCTTCACCTGCCGGCCCTCCACCTCTGCATCCTGACTGCCGCCATTATTTCTCTCCGCTTCAATGCTGGAACTCTTGCACACTCTAGAGCATCTGCATGTTAGTACTTAATTGCTCCCCTCAGCTCAGAGATCTCCCCACCCTCACTTGAGCTGCACTCCTGCTCCTCCTGCATCCTGTTGCTTCCACCCGTCTCACCCTTCTTGGTTGTGGCTGAAGCACTGCTGCTGCCTATTGGCCAAGCTGCAGCCCCCTATCCCCAGAGACCTCCCCACCCTCACCTGAACCCCGCTCCTGCTCCTCCCTCCAGGAGCAGCAGCAGTGGTTGACCCGGCCGTTCCTTGCTGCTGCCACCACCATTTCTGTTCATTCCCCTCAGGCCGCTGACAGGCCCTGGTCCATCCCTTGCCTGCCTGCCTCCCTCTGACAATGGCCTCGGTAGCCCCAAAGAGCAGCAGTGGTTGACTGGGCCCTTCTTTGCTGCTAGTGCTGCCATGGCTGCTCATTCCCCTCAGGCTGTTGACAGGCTCAGGCCCATCCCTTGCCCTTCCTTCTGTCTCTCTTCCCCCTCCCTTCTTTTTCTCTCTTTCTCTCTCCTCCACTCGCTCTTCCCCACTCTTTCTTCCCCCTCCCTTCATGTTTTTTCTCTCCCTCCCTCCCTGAGTTAACAGATTTTGTTCATCTTGTTTCCTCATTTAATTCACACAACCATATCCTCCTCCTCCTGAAGGGGCTCTTTCCTCCCTCACAACCCGTCTTTTTGCAGACCCCTGCCCACTATCCTTTTATATATATAGATTCCTCTCCTCTATAATCAAGAACATCTTCCGACCAGTAACAGTTGCATTCCAACTGACCTTAGTGCTTAACCATCACAGGCTCCTCCTCCTTATCTGCATAGGGAATCCCCACTGCCCAATCACCACAGGGCCACAGGCTCCTCCTCCCTATCTGCATATGGAATCCCCACTGCCCAATCACCATGGTGCTTCTGCTCTCACAGGCTCCTTCTCCCTATCTGCATATGGAATCCCCAGTGCCCAATCACGTGCTTCTGCTTGCAAACTCTGTCAGCCAGTCGCTTCCTTTCTACCACGTCCCCATGCATGGCCCGTCTTGGAGAATTAATAATAATATAATTTTATATAGATAGATAGATAAGATAGATAGATGGCAGAAGTCTGTGAAGAGAGGGGTTGTGAGGGAGGAAAGAGCCCTTCAGGAGAAGGAGGCTGTCATTGTGTGAATTAGATGAAGAAACAAAATGAACAAGATCTCTTAACTCAGGAAGGGAGAGAGAGAGAGAAAGAGAGAGCAAGAAAAAAGAAGGGAGGGAAAGAAAGACAGAGGGGAAGAGCAAATGGAGGACAGAGAAAGAGAGAAAAAGAAGGGAGAGAAAGAGAGAAAGAAGAAAGGGCAAGGGATGGGTCCAAGTCTGTCAGTGGCCTGAAGGGAACGAGCAGCCATGGCGGTGCCTATTGGCTGCAAGGAAGGGCCTGGTCAACCACTGCTACTGTTTGGGGCTACTATCGAGGCCATTGGCAGAGGGAGGCAGGCAGGAAAGGGGCAGCCCCAGGCCTGGCAGAGGCCTGAGGGAAATGAACGGCCATGGCGGTGGTGGCAGTGAGGAAGGGCCCGGTCAACCACTGCTGCTGCTGCTGCTGCTGCTCCTTTAGGGAGGAGCAGGTGCAGGGCTTGGGTGAGAGTGGGGAGTTCTCTGGGGATAGGGGGCTGCAGCTTGGCCAATAGGCACCAGCAACGCTGCAGCGGGGACCAAGAGGGGTGAGCAGAATGGAGAAGGGATGGAGGAGTGACCAAGAGGGGTAAGGGGGGATGGAAGCAACAGGATGGAGGAGGAGGAGCAGGAGTGAGGGTGGAGAGATCTCTGCGGTGAGGGGGGGCTGTGGCAGGGGATGAGGGGAGCAAACAAGTACTAGTGTGCAGATGCTGCATGGGTTAAGCTAATATTTATTATTATATTTAAACTTCTTCACTCTTCCTTTGAAGAGCTTGAAGATTATATTTTTTCAGTGGTTGTCTTGTATACAAATCAGTGGGAAAGGAATGGATGAGTTGGCATCAACAGTGTGTGTGTGTGTGTGTGTGTGTGTGTGTGTGTGTGTAGTTCCTGAATTTAAAAATAAAAATAATGATTTTTTGCTCAGGGATAAATTATTTGTGAATACAATAATTTAGAATGGGCTCAGTCTTCACAAGTTCTTTCAGAGAATTTTTGAGGAAATCCTGACAATTCTCCAATATTTAGGAAAGACCAGGACCCATTTCAAATGCTTTCTATCATCCTGCTACTGTTGTTTCCCTCCTCTCCTTCCTTTCTCAAATTTATCTTTTGAGATAAACCAGAGGTAGTGAAGGCTGGGGCCAGCATGCTCAGAAATCTCCATGGGTTAATGGACTGAGCCAGAAGGAATTAAAAGCTACATCCCAGAGTCCTTGGTGATGATGGAGATTGCTGAGAATTCCAATGACTATATTTGCGTATCACATACATCTCTTCAGCAACTTCAGCAGGACATTATGATCTCTGTCTTATTGGTGAAAAACTTCTGTGAAGAGATAGTAACTTCACCAAAGTCCAACCAGTCAGTCAGTGGTTGAGCTGAGGTTGAACCAAGTTCCATGTTCAGCTGTCTTTTCATTGACTCCCTACTAGAATTTAAGAGGATAAGCAGATTCTTTTCCCTGCCCCCTTATGAATCAATGCTGGTATGCATTTGAGAACAAAAAAAAATCAAGCTTTATGAACATTTGCACATTCTCAACAATAGCAAAAGGAACAATATTTTTCATTAATTCTTTGACAGTTACATGATATCCAGATTACTGGGTATAGGGAGTGGAAGGGAGGGAGGACATAAATGGAGTATTGCCAAGCAACTATTGTTTGAGATCCTGAACATGCTTTGGGAAGTTCTCTCCCACACCTCCAAGCTCTTTTCATTTTGTTTAGCTCAATAGGAGCTTTGCAAGTATTGCAAAAGACCAAAAGGAAAGACCATATATCTGTAGGGCATTTAGGGTGATCATGTAGCCATCAACTGTGTGAAAGACTGAAAAGTGTTAAGACTTGAATTTCTCTCTTCAGTTTCATTCTTCACATGAAACAATTTGTACTGTGAACAATCAGACATGAAAGAGTAGCACACACATATGCACAAGTTTAAACTTTCATACTGAAAATATCCATATTAGGAGTGTACTGAAAGATACTGCACGGACATAAACTCCAACTGTATTGAGAAATATAGAGCACCAATTTATCTATTAATATAATATCAGTGTTCATGGCACTTTATAGAATAATATCTGGAAAATGAAGACTTTGCCCTCAAAAGCTTACATTCACTTCCAGCTATATTGTACGAACTGACCAGCTGACCTGGTGGTTCAAATTATGTGAGGGACAGTCAAAATGTTCCCAACATTTCAAATGTCGCATCTGCTCTGCTTCTCATGTGTATAAAATCTGAAATACAGAAAAGGTTTTTACAACAAAAAAGGAATTGAAAGAAATGTAAGGTTTTGCATTAAACTTAGGGCATTGCTTAATGTGTTCCTTTTCTTTTTTTTTTTCATATACTAACTAATGGGTAATATTCATTCCATCACTCCTCTAGGAACTCTGACAACAGGTCACTGAACATAACTTTTGAATGAAAGCCAGACACTAATACTACATAATTCTATATAGAATAGAATAGAATAGAATAGAATAGAATAGAATAGAATAGAATAGAATAGAAACAAAGTACGATATAATTCTAGAAAATTATAGAAAAATGAGACAAAACCAATAAATACTTGTGGAATATTTGTAGGAACTTTAACAGTAATAATGCAGATGTTTTTATATATGTGGTGAGAATATGTCCAATTATTAAGCAGTTTAGGGAACAAGCAAACTTAATTATTAAGAACATAAGAACAGCCCTGCTGGATCAGGCCCAAGGCCCATAAAAAAAAACCACATCCTGTTTCACACAGTGGCCCACCAGATGCCTCTGAGAAGCCCACAGGCAAGAGATAAGGGGATGCCCTCTCTCCTGCTGTTGCTCCCCTGGTATTTAGAGGCATCTTGCCTCTGAGGTTGGAGGTGGCCTATAGCCACCAGACTACAAGTCACTGATAGACCTGTCTTTCATGAATTTGTCTAAGCCCCCTTAAACGCCACCCAAGCTAGTGGTCATTACCACATCCTGTGGCAGAAAATTCCATAGATTAATTACACACTGTGTGGGAAAGTACTTCCTTTTGTTGGGCCTAAAATTCCTGGCCTTCAGTTTCATGGGATGACCCCTGGTTCTAGTGTTGTGAGAGAGGGAGAAAAATTTCTCTCTTTCCACTTTCTCTGCTCCATGCATAATTGTATACACCTGTATCATGTCTCCCTGTAGTCACCTCTTTTCCAAATAAAAAGCCTCAGATGCTGAAGTCTTGCTTCGTAAAGAAGGTGCACCAGGCCCACAGAGGCATATCTAGGGAAAACAGTGCCTAGGACAAGCACTGAAATTGTGCCCCCTGTCCAAACATCTGACACCCATCTTTCAGATAATTTTACCATAATATCAGCTGAAAAATACAAGTCAAGCTCGTTAATCTTTTAATATTTCAAAAATTATTTAGCAGTGGACATAGCCAGACCAAAAAATGCTGGAAAACTACAAATTTCAGTATGTTGGGGCTCATGAAATACCCAAATACTATGTGGAGGTCTACTTGGAAAATTAAACAGAAGTGCCTGTCTCACAAGAAGCAAAGTAAGAGCAAATGAATACAGTCCTCGCTCATAAGCTTCAGCTCAGTATTCACAAGCCCTGATTCTCTGTACAGTGATAAACTGAATATGTGTACAGTGACTTATATTAAATTTAGAAATGATTTTTAATCTGTAGCCCCTTCGGGGGGCTTCCTAAAGGCCGTGGGGGGTCTGCAAAGGTTTTCCCTCCCCTGCTGGCCTCTAGGGCATCACAAGGACCATTTGAGCATGTGTGGTGACCATTTTTGACCATTTTTTTAATGGCCGCTGAAAACAAAATGGCCACCGCACATGCTCAAATGGACTCTGCGATGCCTGGCATGGCCTAGGCCCTCACAGAGGCCATTTGAGCATGCACAGTGGCCATTTTCTTTTTGGTAGCCATTTTAATATTTTTTTTAAAAAAATTAAAAATGGTGCCCCCCTTCAAGTGGCGCCTGGGGCATATGCCCTGCCTGCCCCACCCTAGATATGCCCCTGCAAGCCCATGATCATCTTGGCTGCCCTCTTCTGCACCTTTCCCAGTCCTGCAATATCCTCCTTAAGATACGACGACCAAAGCTGTATGCTGGCCACACCATAGATTTGTATAAGGGCATTATAATATTAGCATTTTTATTTTCAATCCCCTTCTCTAGCATGGAACTGGGCTTTTTCACAGCTGCTGTGCATTGATTCAACAATTTCAATGAGCTGTCCACCATGACCCCAAGGTCTCTCTTCTGGTCAGTCATCGACAGCTCAGCTCCCATCAGTGTATATGTGAAGTTGGTGTTTTTTTGCCCCAATATGCATCACTTCACACTTGCTTACATTGAACTATATTTGCCATTTTGTTGCCCACTCCCCATTTGGGAGAGATCCTTTTGGAGCTGCTCACAATCTATTTTGGATTTCACTACCCTAAATAATTTAGTGTCCTCTGCAAATTTGGCCACTTTGCTGCTTATCACAACTTCTAAATTGTTTATGAACAAGATAAGGAGCACTGGTCCCAGTACAGATCCTTGGGGGGACCCCACTTCTTACTTCCCTCTATTGTGAAAACTGTTCATTTATTTCTACCAATCCACACATAGGAACACAAGAACATAGGAAACTGCCATATACTGAGTCAGACCATTGGTCTATCTAGCTCAGTATTGTCTTCACAGACTGGCAGTAGCTTCTCCAAGGTTGCAGGCAGGAATCTCTCTCAGCCCTATCTTGGAGAAGCCAGGGAGGGAACTTGAAACCTTCTGCTCTTCCCAGAGCAGCTTCATCCCCTGAGGGGAATATCTTGCAGTGCTCACACAATATCTTGCAGTGCTCACACACTCAGATGCAACCAGGGCAGACCCTGCTTAGCTATGGGGACAAGTCATGCTTGCTACCACAAGGCCAGCTCTCCTCTCTTATCTCATGACTGCTAAGTTTACTCAAGAGCCTTTGGTGGGAAACTTTGTCAAAAATGTTTTTTGGAAGTCCAAGTATACAGTGTCAACCAGGTCACCTTTATCCACATGCTTGTTGACACTCTAAAAGAACTCCAAAAGGTTAGTGAGGCAAGACTTGCCCTTGCAGAAGGCATCCTGGTTCTCCTTCAGCAATGGCTGTTCTTCTATGTTTCATGATTTTGTCCTTAAGTAAGCTTTCCATCAATTTACCCAGCACAGATGTTAAGCCTACCAGCCTGTAATTTCCTGGACCACCCTCACCCCAGATCCCATTTTGAAAATCGGTGTTACATTCGCTACTTTCTAGTTCTCTGCTACAGTGTCCGATTATTTGTAGGGAGAAACTGCATATATTTGCTAGGAGATCAGCAATTTCACATTTGTGTTCCTTCAGAACTCTTGGGTAGATGCCATCTGGCCCTGGCATCGACCCAATTAGTCACAGTATCTCTTAAATATCTTGGTATACTGCTACTAGCTGGTCGCTTTGCATGCCAGCATAGCTCCATAAATCTATAGGCCTGTAGAATTAATCTGCCTCCTTATAAGGTTTAGAGACACTAATTGATTCAGAGAGCCCTGTACTTATTTCATTAAAACTGAATGTGTGAACATTCTTTCTCTCCCCTGACCCCACCATTTTAGTGGAAACCATGTTAGCTTAAAGTATGTGCCAACAGTGTTTCTGATTACTGGCTAAATACACTACACTGAATTAAGTACTGATATACATCTCATGTGCTGATTACAAGCATTCTAAATCAGGGTGGAAAGCTGCTCTTAAGTAAGTATTTTAATAGAAATCTGACCACATTAAATCATGGCATTAAATAAATACAATTATAGGCCACTGAAATTATTGTCAAGAAAGCCTTGATCTCACAAACCCAGAAAGTAATTCCCTTATTTCACTGTGCTCAGTATTTCTACTTCATGAAGTTCATTGAAACATCTGAAGTTTGGCTGGCAGAGATGTATGGGAAGCAGGGGTGTAGCAAGGTTGGAGTGGGCCCAGAGAAAAGATTTTAAAATGCCTCCCCCTCACTGAAGCTCAGCTCATTAAGTAAAGAAATCTTAAATGAGGCCGGATAGTGGTAACAAAAAGCATAGTAAAATCTATCTATCTATCTATCTATCTATCTATCTATCTATCTATCTATCTATCTATCTATCTATCTCCTATGTGCCACAACAGAACATCATCCTAAATTATTTTTTAAAAGGTTTTGTAAATTGTTTGATGCAAGTCATTTAATGGTACTAGAGAAAGACATGCTGTTCTGGTAGCTCCAGGTCTTAACACTCACATCAATTTCAGAGGATGAATACAACTGAAGGAAACCCGATGGGTGTGTGGCTGGGGGAGTCAGTCATGTGACTTGCCTCTGCCCCTCCCAGGCAGTGGGCCTCCAGACAACTGTCTCCCCTTGCCCTATTATAGTTACACCCCTGATGGCAAGGCCCACATTGTTTAGCACTGCCCTCTGGAATTCTGTCTCTCCTAAACTTTGGCTGCTCTGTTCCTTACCTGACTTGGCAACTAAGGAACTGTCCTTTCTGAGCCCCCTGCCCCCAGTTGCCTGCTGGTTTTCATTGCTTTGAAGAACTGCTTTATGGCATGTGGGTTTATTGGCTGACATGATGAGAAACATAAGAAACATAAGAACAGCCCTGCTGGATCAGGCCCAAGGCCCATTTAGTCCAGCATCCTGTTTCACACAGTGGCCCACCAGATGCCGCTGGAAGCTACAGACAGGAGTTGAGGGCGTGCCCTCTCACCTGCCATTACTCCCCTGCAACTGGTACTCAGAGGCATCCTGCCTTTGAGGCTGGAGGTGGCCCACAGCCCTCCGACTAGTAGCCATTGATAGACCTTTCCTCCATGAAGTTATCCAAACCCCTCTTAAAGCCATCCAGGTTGTTGGCTGTCACCACATCCTGTGGCAGAGAGTTCCACAAGTGGATCACGCATTGTGTGAAAAAGTACTTCCATTTGTTGGTCCTAGACTTCCTGGCAATCAATTTCATGGAGTGACCCCTGGTTCTAGTGTTGTGTGAGAGGGAAAAGAATTTCTCTCTCTCCACTTTCTCCACACCATGCATGATTTTATAGACCTCTATCATGTTTCCCCACTAAACTAAAAATCCCCAGGTGTTGTAGTCTTGCCTCATAAGAAAGGTGCTCTAGGCCCCTGATAATCTTGGTTGCCCTCTTCATTAAAAGCCATTTCTAGTTTATCCTTTCAATGGGACTACTAATTTCCCCGAGCTAATTTTCTTCATCACTTAAGCCATTGTACAGTACTTTATGGTGTCATAGCCCCTGGTGGCGCAGTGGTAAAACTGCTGCCCTGTAACCAGAAGGTTGCAAGTTCGATCCTGACCAAGGGCTCAAGGTTGACTCAGCCTTCCATCCTTCCAAGGTTGGTAAACTGAGTACCCAGAATGTTGGGGGGCAATATGCTAAATCATTGTAAACCGCTTAGAGAGCTTCCAGCTATAGAGCGGTATATAAATGTAAGTGCTATTGCTATAGTGATTACTGCAAGCTGCCTTAATTTCTTTGGAAAACAATTAGAGTGTACATTTTCAAATACAATAAATAACACAAATAAATATACTAGTTTATTTGAAAATCAGGGCCCAATGCCAAAGATAAAGTGATCTAGACAAGGGGATTTGGTGCACCTCAGGTAAATTTCTTTATGGTCTTCTACCACCATCCTGAGAATCTGCCAACACTCTATACGAGGGATGTGCAGAATGTTTTGCCAGCAAAACATTTCCCGGCCATTTCAAGTGTTTCGAGCTTGAAACACAACACCATCTAAATAAAAAGAGAACAACCCCCATTTTGATCTAAACGTTTCAATGTTCCGAATGTCATTTTGGAGGCTGTTTTTCCCTTGCTGGTTGCGATCTCCTTGCTTCTTAGTTGGCTTGTTATCATACAAATCAAGTGCTGTCATGGGCAACTGTGCCTCCATTGGCTGGCTGGAGGGAGGGGAACACAAAAGGAGGGGATTTCAAATTCAAAATGAATCCTATGGGGGTTTGGGGAAAGGGTTACAAATGTATTAAAAAATCACCTGCTTGCCCATTTCTTTTGTGCGTTGGGTGGTAGGTAGCACCCATCATGCCCTACCATCCAACCCACTTTGGTGTCCCTAGAAATTATTTGAATTTTTATGGAGTTTTATTGTATTTCAACTTTTGTAAACTGCCTTGGGATGCCTTATGAAAAGTGGTATAAAAATTGAACAATAAATAAATAAATTTCCGATTACAATGGAGGAAGTGTAGTGGAGGAATAATGGCAGCAGCCATATTGCTCATACTTCCCCATTTTTACTTTCCCCTAAAAATATTATGAGGCTTTCTTACATGTAAAATCCTGCCGCTGCCTCCTTCACATCTAAAACTGATGCATTTAGTCATCTTAAATTTACTTTAGAACTCCTGCGAGTCTTCAAAATACACATCTAATCTTTCTATGGTCCTGATACATGAATTATGTCTGTATTCTGATACAGGACACGATTAGACTCAAGGCTTAAGTATGCTTAAACCCATTGAAATAAATGAGATTAAGTGCACTTAACTTTGCATTGGGTTGTGGCTACAATCTACAAAATGATGTCAAAGCTTTTCAGACCCAAAGCCTATGAGAATTTTTCCTAAGAGTAACAAGGCTTTCCTGCTATGGTCTTCCATTTGGAGAAAGTGATCAATACCCTCTTTGTAAATCAGCTCAATCACATTTATTCAGTCCCCTGGACTCAATGTTAGGCAACCGGCGACCTCTGTTGGTGAGTTTATAGGATGAGAAGAAAGGACAAAGAAGCCTGCAAGTCATCCCTGTATAATGATTCTGGGAAAATCAAGATAAATTAATTGCCCATTTCTTGAGCCCATTTCTAACATCAGTTACAACATAGGCTCCTTATCCTTTTCTTTATAGCATGGAATCGGATTATCCATATATAACACATTAATGGGATTATTTAGGACAGTGTCAGAAAAGCAGTGAAATATCAAAGGTTTTATAATTATCAAGTCTGAAAAAGACAGCCTTTTGCATGCAGACTACTAGCAGTGGCACTACTCAGAGAAACAAATCCCTTCCATTCTTTCTATTTTGAATTTAGAGATATAAAAACCAGCTGATAAAAACCAGATAGACATTTACAACTGGGAGCTGTTGAGAGTGCTGGAGAATGACTAAAACTATTATTGTACTGGCTTTCTAAATCTTGGTGGAATATACTGGTTTATTAGACAATAGTTTGAGAACTTTGGCATTATTGATTTTGCAGGCTGTTAAGAACAGGTTTTAATGAAAAAAGAGGTAAAGAAGGTATAAGATACATATTTTGACAAGTTTTATAACATCGTATAAGATTAAAAGCCCTTAATATATATTATGGGGGAACTGAAAGGAAGCACAAAGCATATATACACACATGTACAGCAAAACTGATAAAATGCACAATTTATACTAAAGGGGTTTATTTGGTCGTTGACTGTAAATAAATGAGTTCAGTTATACTGAAGGGAGAAATCCACCCCCTTTTTTCTGACACCAGCCATTTTTTTTTAAGTTATGTAGAGAGCACTTGGAAACAGTACTCAAGAGAAAGAAATGTTGTCTCTGTTGGTACTGAAAAGGACTAAGATTACTATGCTAGAGAGAAGGAGAGACTGAGAAAAACATATCTCTATAAATCTGCATGCATATTTCAGTTTTCCAAGGAGTTGCAAACCACCATGTGAGATAAAAGCTGGTTCCAAGACAATGTGCTCGACACTGACTGTGTGTTTAAAAAGTGTGCCTCTCAGGTTTATCTGTTTTTTTCAACCAGCTTCGGTTGCGGACAGGATTGCAAACAAGAATCCAAAAAGGCATTCCCATTTGATTTTGCTCATGTTTTATTTTCTTGAGCGGGGGCGGGGATGAGAATACTTTTCCTTGAAACAAAAGCACAGGTTGAAGACTTTTTTCCATTCTCCCCGCCCCCTCGACAAACCTTCTCCAAAGTATCTGCTTGAGCAACGTTTCTAAGAAGTGCACTTAAATCACCATTATGAGTCGTTCGCCCCCACCCCCTCGCCAGCCCGCCAGTCTTTCCTTCCTTCACAGTACTTTCTGAACCGAAACCTGGATTTCAATAGTCACTCCCCTTCTTTCCCATTGCTAGGGTTGTTCATTATTCATAGTCCGGGGCGTGTCCTAAGCAGGGGTTCTATATAGGCAAGAACTTCAGCTGAATGAGAGAACAGATGGAACAAAGTTAGAGAGTAGAAGCAAATAGCAGGCAACAAAGCGATTTAAACGACAAAAAGAAGGGAACTTTATCTCCTTTAAATTATTTTTATTATTTTGCATCCCCCTTTCTCTCCTTTCTTCTTCTTCAATCTTTTCCTCCTAAGATTCAAATCATTTTGTTTTTAATTTTTGGTGGGGGGACTTAAAAAAAAAAAAAAACCACCTGTGGTGCAAGCAAATAAATAAATAAATAAATAAATAATCCAAAGCAGCTTAAAGCCAAGCGATTTAGCAGCTTTGAAAAGAGCTAGCTTTTAATTAATATATATATATTTGTATATTTATTTTCTTAGTAGCGCTCTTAGCATATTACAGGGAGAATTGGAGAGTTGTTCCTGCGGCAGGTCTCCTCTAGAGCTGAACGGCTGCACGTCTCTTTTCTCTCTCCCGGCTTCTTCCTGCGCATAGGTTGTGTGAGAGAAGAGGCTGTTCTGCTGCAGACTCTTGCACTAGGGGAAGGGTGCGTAAGACGCGCGCCCACCCCCCCACCGGCATTTTTTTTTTAAACATCTCTTGGTGCACCTTCAGGGTGTGCAAGTACCTGTAGCTCTTGTCCTCCTGTCCCCCTGCCCGGGCAGGCAGTAAGGGAGTTGCAGGCTCCCCCTCCCCGACTCCTGAAGTGTGTGTGTGAGAGAGAAAGAGAGTGGTGGTGTGTCCCCTCCGTGTCGGGGTGCCTGTGTCCGCCTGCTCCTTGCCCTTTGCACTAGGGGTGTGCGTGTCGGTCGGTCGCTCTGTCCCCACCTAGGCTAGAGGCAGCTTGCCACACAGCGGCTCCCTCCTGCCCCCTCTCCCTTCTCCTCCCTGCCTGCTGCTCTTTCCCTCTCTTCGCCCCCCTGTCGCCGTTGCTATGGTGTCGCGGCTCTACGTGCTGCTGTGGGCAGTGGCGGCAGCGACGGCGCTGCTGAGCCGGCTGGCGGTAGCGGTGGGGCCGGTGGTGCGGTGCGACCCGTGCGACTCCCGGGCGCTGGAGCAGTGCAAGCCGTTGGCGCCCGAGTGCCCGGAGCTGGTGCGGGAGCCCGGCTGCGGCTGCTGCTGGACGTGCGCCTTGCAAGAAGGGCAGCCGTGCGGCGTGTACACCGAGCGCTGCGGCGCCGGGCTCAGCTGCCGGCCCCGGAGCGACGAACAGAAACCCCTCCAAGCACTCCTCGATGGCAAGGGGCTCTGCACCAACGTCAGCGGCGACGCGGCGGCGGGCGGAGGAGGAGGAGGCAGCAGCAGCAGCAAGTTCCGCGCCCTCCTCCTGCGAGGGACCCACGGGCCAGGTAAGGAGACAAAAGGGAAGGGGGCGAAGGGCGGGAGAGAGAGTGCGCCAGTCTCGCTCCTTGCGCTTTTCCTCTCTGCTGTCTGTGTGCGGCGCGTCTCTGAGTGCGCAAGCGAAGACCCCGCAGACTGGGCCACTTGAGGCCTCTTCTTTGTGTGTGGAGGAGTAACAGTTCGAGTGTGCAAGTAACAGGCAGTTTTAGGCTGTGCCCTGCAGCAGCAGCAGGTCCTCCTGTATGTGTGTGCGCGCACTAGGAAGTGTGTGTAAGCGTAGCCCAAGAGTGGGTGTGGGTGCGGTAGACAGTCTGCAGTTTTAAACTTCCTGTGGGGTAGCAGCGGTTCATGGGGACTCGTGTGTATGTGTCGTGTGTGTGTGTGTGGACGGGAGTGAGGACGACAGATAGCCTATGCAATTGGAGGCCGTTGTGGGCAGCTTTCTAGGTGTGTGTGTGGCAGGTAGTAAGTCCACTATGCATGTGTGTGTGTGTGTGTGTGTGTGTGTGTGTGAGGTAGTCCACTATGCTTGTATGTGGGGACAAAGCTACCATCTCACAGAACAGGGCTATGTGTATGTATGTTTGTGTGTGTATACACATACGTAATTGAGGGAGCATTATGTGCAGTGTATGTGTGGAGCAGTGTCTGTAATGTAAGACCCTCCTAGGATGTGTGTGGTGCTGATTGTGGGTTCACTTACCTGTATTCGATGTGTGTAATCTCTGTGTGAGTTGCTCTGTGCAGTGTTGGCTCTTGATGATGGAGTGTGTGTATGTAAATCCTGTGCAATTTCAGCCCCTGCTGTCCAGAGAGTGTGTAAAGTTTACTTTGCTATATCACCTCCTGGTGTTTCGTTTGTGTTCATGTCTAAAACATCGTGGGCAACTCAGTTTCTGATGTGTATGTGTGTTACCAGATGTCTGGTTGGCTGCAACAAGGAAGGGCAAACAGGAGGTTCTCGTATTCAATGAGATTTGGTTTCAAAAAGTAAAAGAGAAGAAGTTGAAACAGTTAAACAATGTTAACAATTGCCGCCTTTTTGTAACTCCTGTGCATTATGACTGCACAGAGTGCATTATGGCTGCACAAAAACAAGAGTTAGGAAAACATGAGATGAAAATTGTTACAAAAACTCCTGAGAGGTGGAATTGCTCGATTTTGTGTCAAATCACTATTTGCTATCCTGCTGCAAGAATCTATATCTGTATAAACTTTAGATTTGTAATACATATTTTTAAGAAAAGATCCATCCATTTTAAAAAAATCCATGCCTCAGGATCCTTCTTCACAAAAGATGGAGGAAAGGGGCACTGAATTAACACACAGATGCCTTCCTGAATGAATGACTTGGCAAAACTGTTGGCCTGGTCATCCGGCAAGCTAAAAAAAGTGTGCCCAAATGATTTATTTGCAAAGTTCCTAGAAAGTGGGAGGGGAAGGGGAGGGAAACTGCGCAGAGCTCTGGAAGTAGTAGACTGAAGCAAAACAATGTACTGTACCGCCCAATCCTATGCATGTTTACTAAGAAGTAAGTTCCCGTTGAGTTCAGTAGGACATGGAGTGGAGCCACAGGATTTCCCTTGCAAATTATCTTGCAAATGAAAATGTGGGCAGTTTGAGCTTTAAAACAAAAGATTCATGCAATTGAGAACCTCTTTATTTGTTCCTTCTAAAGAGACTGGTGACCCAATAGTAGTTTACAAATGATAACTTTATTTACATACCTTCCATGTATTTGCATTATACAGAATTACTTTAAAATACATTAAACCAGCAATTTTAGAATCATAGAAAAATGTAGCATTAATGTATTTAAAAATAATTGCATAGAATGCAAATATACAGAGGCTGATGTAAACTAAATTATTTATCATTTTCAAATGAAAATTGGGGCACCAGTGATTTTAGAAGGAGCAAATAAAGAGGTCCCTCAACTGCATTATTTTTGTTTGTTTTAAAGCCCAACTGCCTCACTCCCTTTTGCAAGATGATTTGCAAAGGAAATCCTGTAGATCCACTTACAGTGCAATTTTTAACTGAAGGTAGGTGGTTGAAACAACTTCCTTATAAGTGTTTTTTTTCCTAGAACATATGCAAAGTTAAGGTTCAGAATCTGGGGGGGAAATGGTGCACAAACTAGAGAGATCAGTAAAACTGGACAAAAATGGCATTTTTAAAAGTGAAACATTTGTAAGTCTGTATGGAGAGGGGTGTGGGTGTGTGTGTTTGCGCACTAGGCTTTAGCCATCTTTGGCCTTTTCTCAGCTATATGAGAAATTGGTTATCAGGCTTCTCTTGAATTAGTCCCTACACTAGCACCATATGCCCTGTTCATTATTATACCTTGTCACACTTTGTGCCAGCTTGAAAGTGGGAAGACTTCAGATATGACAAGTTTTAACCTGCACTGAAACACGACAGTTTCCTGTATAATCTCAGGATTATGCTGTTTCTTGAAGCAGGTATAGAACAAGGAGCAATTCTTTGCAGATCAGCGAGACTCGGTTACTACTACTGTGAATATTTATACAGTACACTGATTTTCAGCAAAAGTTGTTAGAGTGACTTACATAGAAAAATCAATAAATAAGATTGTTCCCTGTCCACAAAGGGCTCATAATCTGAAAATAAACATAAGATAGACACCAGCAACAGCCACTGGAAGGATACTGTGCTGAAGATGGATAGGGTCAGTTGTTCTCCTCATGCTAAATATAAGAGAATCACCACTTTGAAAGGTGCCTCTTTCCTTAGTTAGTGCGGGATAACTTTTTCATTATCAGAACCATGATGAGAGAGATTATTTTGTAACCACAGATATCAGAGGGGATGAATAGTTTGACCTCAGCAATTGCAGCTCCTTTCTGAACATTAAGATATTCTACATAATTTGACTCTGTTCTGTCATCTCTGATGAGAAATCATGTAGAGATTTGCCTAGGATAAATAAAAGTAAGGCCCTCTCTAGTAGGGGATAAAGTGCTCTCTGTGGCCAGAGATGGGGAAGTACAGGGATCCAACATAAGAAGCACTTTTGAGGTGCAGCCTTCTTTCCTTCACATTGGGCATATCTGAGACTGCCATGCAAGCCTCATATAAATAAGTGAAGGTTGGAGTACTGCTTAGGAGTACTGGAGTACTGAGCTCTACTGAAGCAACATCTTTTTTCTTGTTTCTTTTATAAAGAAACAAGAAAAAAGCAGAGATTTGCATAGGGTGAATAGCAGGGCCCTCACTGTTACATATAAGGCAATAGTTATCAGACTGGGCTTTGTTTGGAGAATATTGAGCATCCTTGAATACTATTGGGAGTTCCCTGAACAGTATCGGTAATAGCAGACAAGCTTCACTAAAAGGTTGCCCATCCCCCCCCCCCCCCGCCACAACATTCCTCTACATATCTTGTAGGTTGCCTAGCACAGGAAATGATGATGCCCTAAAGGCTGGCCAGTGTCCTCCATGAACTGTGTGTGTACCCAAATGCCCCAGAATCCTCTGCAGCATACTAGGTTTCCTTGACAGACAGTTCATGGAAAGTTTGGAAACCAATGTAATGGTCTGGGGGGCGGGGAAGCTGCATGAGTGAGGATAGATGGAGCACCCAAACCCACCAAGTAATTGTGGTGTAGTGTTGGGTTTGGATATGCAGGGAACCCAGGTTCAAATCTCTGCTTAGATGTCATTCTCACTAGGGGCCTGGATCAAGTTGCTGCTTTCAACCTCACAGAGTTGTCACATACAAAGTTGTTGCAAAGCTAGAATTATGCTTTGAGTCCTTGAAGAAAGGGTAGGATACAAATTGAACAAATAAATAAAAGTAGCAATGCCAAGTGTATTTACTGCCTGCCTGTTTAAAGAGAAAACATCTGACCATAAATCCATTTTGAAGGCAGATTGTTTTGCAAAGCAGTACCATCTTTTTCACGTACAAATTTGCTGTGTCATGTATCCATATTGCCCATGATTAAGTTACAGTAAGTCTCAAAACTAGTTATGTAGCTGGTAAAATTAGCCACTGCTTCATTACCTAGATTAGGGCCTTTTGGCAATCGGTTATCTTGAGGCACTATGAAAATATCTTCAGTCCAAAATATCCCAAAGAGCTACTTTGCTTGAGCAAAATCTTTTTTCTTTTCTTCAGAATGATTCTTAAGTAACTATAAATGGATGTATAACTAACTTGGCATCATTGAATCCACTCATAACTTTATGAAGGCAGGCCTAGTCAGTGGGGTATAGTTCTAAATGGGCTTAGTATTGAAGTGTAAACAAAAAGGCAAAACACAACCCAGATTTCATCATGATTACTATTTTATGAGATCTTTACATGACAGATGACATGATAGCCATGAGCTAATAATATGCAAAATATCTTCTAAATCTGTATATGCAAATAGAAAATTATGTAATAACATGGTTGGGGAATACTTGGCAAATAACTGGGTTTTAAAAATGGAATTCTGGCCTGATGTAACACTTTGTACAAGTTTTATTGGGAACATGAAAATGCCAACTGTGTTTAAAAGAGAAACATTGCATTCAGTAAAAAGCAAAAAACATTGCCTAAACTTTTAATAAAGCCTATAAGAAAGCAAGACATTTTGCATCCTCAAACCATTTGTGCTGGAAATTGAGATTCTTGTTTGTCGTTTATATCCTTTGTGAACATTGGCTGCATCCAAACCACCGACAACACAATGTTAGCTATGATCCCACCCATTCCTCTCTTTGCCAAAACAGCACATGGTTCTAATTGATTGGACCTTCATCCTCAGTGCTGAATTTCTTGCCTTCTGTGGTTTTGAATAAAACCTTTTAATGCTATTTTAGTATCAGTTTTTTGGTTAAACTCAATGCCAATTTGTTCTCTGCTCATTATTTAAAAGTTGTATATTCCTAGTGTTATTGCCACAGGTGGCCTTTGGCCAGAGTGCTGAAATGCAAGTATCCAATGAGCTGGAGAGATATTAAACTTTTAAAATATCACAGAGGAAATTCAACCAGCAACAATTACATTGGCAGAGCAATATAGTGTAGATGCATGCCTCTTAAGTGTATGGAAACATTGTGTGTGCCCCATATTTGAAAGAACTTCCTTTATGGAACAGATATTTTTAACTCATAGCAATAATTTATTAATCGAACTCTTTGATTTCTAAGCCATACAGATGTTCATAGATCTGAAATGGATTCTAAGTTCTTCCAAATTACATTAAATATGAACTAACTCAGCATTTGACATAAACCATGGGGATGACATCTATCAGCAATTGGTAACAATACCCATTTAAGTCAATAGTTAATTAAATATTTATTTTTAATTTCCTTTTCATACAAAATAAAAAGATACATGGTGGGTTTTATGCTAATTGCACTCCTATAGTTCATTTTATGCAGTAGGTGATCATTAAGTCAGTTTTAAGTAAGGAACCAGTTACCTTGGTTTTTGTGCTTTTCAATTCTATTTTGCATGTCTTTGCATTGGTTCACTGTCTAGAAATGATCAAGTCATGGTGCAAACCTGCCCTCTCCTGGTGGGAAAAAGAAATGCTTCTTCAAATTTAAGGAAGGCAATTTGCTAGACGCTAGTGGTTTAGAAATTATGACTGGGAAAACAAATCAATTTAGAGCTTATAGGAGAGTTTTCAAACATCTAAATATAAGTGAAATATACACAAGCCCTAGAACCCAATAATAACACTGGAATGATAGGTTGAAAAGTCACTAGGTCCCTTCAGTCATGAGAACACTGAACTCTTTTTGTTCAGGAAATAGATTCTGCTGTCTATATGATACTGAGGCTGCCGACTTCAAACCACTTACTTCAAAATAGTGCCATTGACTTCAGTGGATAAGTGGTTGGTTTAAGCATTGTGGTCTTCATAGCTGAACACTTTATATATACCTAAACTAAGCCTAAATATGTGTGACTGCATTTGCTCACATTCATCCATTGTTACCTTTGCTCCCCTCGCTCTTTCCTTTGTTGTCTCTCCTTTATCAAAATGTAACTTGTAAGCTTCTTGGGGTAGGGACCTATCTTGTTTGGTTCGTTACTCTGTAATATTCCATGTACAGCGATGATACTATATAGATAACGTGGTGATGATCAGGCTGAATTTTTAAAATGCAGGTTCTTAAGCTATCATTAGTGAATAGTTGGTTAACTTTATATATATTTATATATTTACATTTGGTTTTATTTAAAGGGAATTCCAGTGATTCAGAGGAAGACCAGAGCATCAGCAGCACAGAGAATCAGTCTGTCCCCAACACACACAGGGTGTTGGATTCCAAGTCACATGCTCACAACACCAAAATAGATATCATCAGGAAAGAGCAAGCCAAAAATACCCAGCGCTACAAGTACGATTCACAAAGCACAGACACACTGAATTTCTCTTCTGAGTCCAAACAGGAGACTGAATATGTAAGTATTGTTCTTTGTTTAACAGGAAAAGCAACATACATGTGCTCCCCAAATTACACTTTAACTGGATAAAGACTCCATATATTGTTATTTGTCTGCACTTGTGCAGTTGCCAGAATTATTAGAACTGCAGGTTCCAACATCTGGACAAGTTACAAGATATCTGAATTACGTGGAACATTGGTGTTCATGGTTAATCAATAATCATTTCAGAGACAGCTTAAAGTCTTTGCTTTTATAGTTATAATTTCACTCACAACTTATAACTAGAGATGCCACCATAGTTCACCTAAAGTGAAATGTGGAGCCAAATGTGGAGGTTCCTATTTGGGAGAAACATCAGAAAAATGTTGAGGGAAGCAAAATGAATTTATATAAGGGCATTTTGTACATCCCCGCCCCCGATTAATGCAGGTAGTTAGTCAACCTGTACTATGGGTGCCCCTCTGTCTCTCATTAGCACGCTTATTGGAAGCCCTGGGCTGGTGGAAAAACCTTTCATTCAGTAAACAAAGTTGATAAAATCTGGGGTTTAAGTTGGCACCAAAGAGCAAAAAAGTGCTAATACAAGGCCTTTGGCCTCACAACAGAGTGTATCATTAAGGCATGTCAGAAAGGAATCTCAGTTCCAGATTGGTTCTTGTACAAATGCAGGGCTGCACAGCTTTGCTGTCCACCCCCACCGCCAAGCTGGTCTTGTGGTAGGAAGCATTAATTGTCCCCTTAGCTAAACATGGTCTGCCCTGGTTTGTATTTGAATGGGAGATTACATGTATGAGCACTGTAAGATATTCCCTTCAGGGGATGGGGCCACTCTGGGAAGAGCACCTGCATGCTTGCATGCAGAAGGTTCCAGGTTCCTTCTCTGGCATCTCGGAGATAGGGCTGGAAGGGACTCCTGCCTGAAACCTTGGAGAAGCTACTTCAAGTCTGGGTAGACTGCTGAGGTAGATGGACCCAGTGTTCCCTCCAAGGTGTGTGCATGCACTCACAGGTTTTTGATACCTGCTCAGTTGATTTTGGATCCCACTCAGGTTGAATCAGGAAGGTCCCACTCTGAATATACATGCACATGCACTGCCTTGATACTGCTGCCCAGAAGAAAATTCATTCTGCACACGGTTGAAAAAAATTAGAGAGGATACATCATGGACCAATGCTCTGACTCGGTATGAGGCAGCTTCTTGTGTTCCTATGTGTACTTGGACTGCAGCTCCCATCATTGTCAGCCACACTGGCCAATAGTCAGGGAGGATGGCAGTTGTGTTCCAGCATCTGCAGGAGGGCCTAAGTTGTGCAGCCCTGCATTAGCAGAAGATATTGCACAGCCACTAGCAGAAGAGGGCTCACTCATTGCCTATGGACCAGCAAGGTGCATTGCCCCTTCACTATTCCATGTAATCCATATATATCTCACAGAAGGTTGCTGCTCTTCTTCCCTGAGCAGTTGCATAACAGGAAAAACCACTTGGAGGAATTGTTTTCTCATCTTACACCGTACTGGTCTGAATTCTGCTCAAAATGTCTAGGTTTCTACTCAGAAGAAGCATCTGGGGTATCTTGAGGGAAGCAGAGGTTTTGATAAAAATTTAGAGGGGATTCTGCATATCCATACATACCTATTACCCAGTTTGTTATGCTAGTAACCCTTTGGTTCAGTTCCGTCTCTCCTGCAGACAAGGCAGATTCGATGATAAATAAAAATGACTTGCATTCAGTCTGTGTCTGTGAGCCTGTACCCAAAGCAGCAAATTATAGCAAGTGCTGAATGCAGGACTCAGTGTCAATTTTTGGCTGACTATCAAAAGTTTTCTACTGCACATAAAGCAGTGTCTACCTTCGTTAGTGATTGCCCTGCCATGGTGAAAATGCCTCTGGGCAAAATAACACATAGAGATGAAGTGGCCACTGTTTCTTGTTCCTTATGTGCAGTGCATAGACAAAGTCTGCAGGCCAATAGGGTTGTAGGAAATGTGAGCAGAGAATACTCTGGTTCATGTACTGTTCTTGGCAGGCAACTGCTTATCCCCTATGCCCATGCCAACAGGCACACAAAATGTTGCTGGGTATTTCTTGGCTTGGCATCAAAACACTCATGGCTGATCCAGACACAGCTTTATGTTGTTGAAAAGGAAAAATTGCAGGGAGGGACCACTCCAAAAACCTACAGAAATGGAAAATGCTCAAATATGAAAAGTGTCCTTGCCTGCTCAGTCTGTCACAAAATGTAGAGATGTTCCAGAGGGAGACCAAGGGTGTCTGGCTTTCAGAGTATGCTGCTTTTCTTCCAGTAAGAGAAAACCAGATGACTGTGTTGTAAGGGAAATAGGCAAGATGACTGGATTCCCACACTGTCTTCCACCATCCCACCCCAAAATTGAGGGACTTCAGGTTTTGAAAACAGAATAACTCAGATTTACACATACGTAGTGACTTAATTTCAATGTTTTATTCTGGATGCAATCTGCAGGAGGACAGACATTTTGAGTATTGTTAAAATGCAGATTGCAGTAGTAAAAGCAGCAGAAACCCAGTGATAGAATGTGTATATTAGTGATTGGACCTGATATGGAAGGTGACAGACAGCTGTAGAATAGCAGTTAGAAGGGTCCATTCAAGCAGTGGCTGTAAAAAAGTGTGTGTGATTTTTAGGCATCCTGTTCAGTTTTTAAAAACAAACCTCAAATTTTCATTTAACTGTGCCTGCAATTTTATGCATACTTGCACATATGTTCAACTGCTTCTGAGTAAACATGCATAACATCAGCCTATACATAAATATTTCAGAATCCTAAGCATCACCATTAAATTTCAAGGTGACCAGGTGTCTCCAGCACTGATCTGGATTCTCATGGTTTCTGAACCTGCAAAAGACATTGGCTGATATCTTGACTAAGCAATCGAGGTTGCAGCAGGAGCTGTGTCCTTCCAACAACAGACTGCTCTTTATGCAGCTGGAGGCTTCCCTGCTTCCTTAGGATAGTAGGTGGGAGTTTTTCCCTGCCCCTGGAACTGCTCCTCTGTGTCTTCCAAAGAAATATTTTTGGAAGGCATAAAGCATTTCCAGAGGCAGGGAAGATCAGCTAAAATCACTGCTCCCAGGTTTGTGCACACTGAGGAGAAGTTTCTGGCTTTGAGGACTCAGCCTCTCACTGCATCCTTGGTTGGTTAGTTAGGATATCAGCCATTGTCAATGCTGATATCTGGCTTTTTTCAAGATGTCAGGCTTTTTTCTGCAATCAAACGGGCTAGAAGCTTATTTTTACAAATGAAATTGTCACATCTTTGGGCAGTCCACTAATGTCCATAAAGTTGTGGTCACAACTGTATTGGTTTCTCCACCTTTTTGAGCTGTGTGAGACAGGCGTGCTGATATTCCTCAGTCAATAATGCCAGTAAATGAATGTTTCTGCTCTTGTAGACTGCTGTAGGTTTTCAAAAAATCAAAACTAAAAGGCAGCAAATCTAGAACATTGCTCTGAGATTATAAACCCACTTCTTTTTAAATCCATATAAGGAAATAAATGGTAAATTCATAGTCCTTTAAAATTAGTTCTTTAGCTGTTTGGTTTTTTATTTTATTTTACTGTTTTAGAATTATTTCTTTCTAGAAGCAAGTATCTTTAAAAAGCATGTGACCTGCAGTCGGTGTGTCTGAATTGCTTTGTTTATTTAAGGAACTGCCAATAAGTGCAGCAATTTAAAGAACATATTCAGAGCTGGGAGCAATTGCTTGTTGGAAGCAAATGTATGAGAACTGTCAGGAGAACATTTGCTAACCAGAATCTCAAGCTATAAACATATGTAAAAATATTGGGTCTATATGCTTTGGTGTCAATTGAATGAACAGTGCTTTATATGTCAGATCTATTAGTATAGCTATTTATACGATTACGTGCCTAATTAAAAGAACACAAGTGATTCTTCATGTTGATGTAGTGGTACATATACATCCAAAGCCTTAGGATCTTGTAAACAAGATCTGCTTTTTTTGGAAACCTATACTTCTGAGAATCAATGTTGTTCAGTGGTTAGCGCTCCAGGCCTTTCTTCTGGGAGACTGTAGGTTAAGTTTTAGGTACCCTGGAGCAAGTTATTCTCTCTCTCTGTGGGTCATATTTCAAGTGCTAATGGCCTGACATGAGTTCTCCCCCATTAGAATCCACTGGCATGTTTGTTGCAGCCCGTTAAGAACTGTGTTCTCTCTGAAAAAGATTGATCTGCTAACCTTCAGAGTTATAGCCTTAATGTTAATCCCATACCCTTCAGTGACACTTAAGTTCTCAAATCTGCCTAGTGTCTACAATTGCTTTAGCCTAATTTCTTTATGTAATATTTACCACATATTCACTCCCTCTTCTGGAGATTAATCAGGGTTAAGGCCTTGACTGAAAAGTCTTGATATAAGAGATCTCCATCTAAAAAATCTTGCCCCACTTTTTTTTTAACCACACAGTTGTCCCTAAATTTACAGCTTCTATCTAACTAACTAACTAACATATACCACCCAAAACTTATGACTCTGGCCGGTTTACAATAAACTAAGGGTCCCTTCTGTCTTTACCTCAGCAGGGTGAAACCTGGGATGACCTGTCATGTAAAGTAGTCATAGCGCCATGATACAGCAACACTGGCACTGCTGAGGTAATGTCAGAAGGAGCTCTAAATAGATAGCTTCAATCAAATCCGCCACATCCTTCACTTCCAGGGTGTAAAACTCTAGGCTGATACCCCCACCTCAGGAGAGAAGAAGGGTGTAGGGCTGTACAAGATGAGGACTTTGGGGATTCTGCCACATAGGGAGAAAGAAGGAGGTGTGTGCCAGTAAATAAAAGCCTCAGTGGTATATAATGGTTTCCTCAGTCAAGTCCTTTCACTCCCCATGTTTTTGGACTGAGCTAGAAGCATCAGAAGTTGGGGAAAACCTTCCCCTTCACCCTCAGAGAAGAAAAGGGACTATATACGTCCCTTTTATATATTGTGCCAAAGCCACACCTCTCAACCACATGTTGAGATACTGCCCCATAATCCCTTATTCATGGGTTGGGGAGTGCTGTGATCCCACCTCCTAAATCCTCAGAATGGCTGGATGAGATCACTGCCTCATCTGTGTCCCAAGTTAATAGAAGCAGTGAGGGGGGCACTGCCTTGAAGGATAATGTCCTCTTCCCACTTCTGCTCTCTTTGCATAGGCTTCTGTTACCAGAGAGGATACCCTTTTGGCTTAATTTTAGATAGATAGATAGATGTGTGTCTTTTGATTCAGAATGATCCCCAAGGTGGCTTAAGGAAATAAAAGTTCCAAAGTTCTCCATACAGTGGCTAGAAATTTGATGCAAAGTATTTGTGCCCAATAAGTCAATGTTGATGCCTTGGATTCAAAGTATTTGAATACAGCAGGAAATTTGAAATATGTTCATCCTTATTGCAGGTTACAGTGAGTTTGGGTGTGTTTTCAATGCATTTCTGATCCCTGTACTTCAGATGCATAGAAATTCTCATTTTATCTTGGTTCCCACTATGACTATTGAAGACAAGGTGGCCAATGTGAGACCAAAGCAAGCTGCATAGTTTGCATGGATGATTTCCAAGAATCAGTGCAGGAAGTGTCCTAGGTAGTACTAGTACAGAGGGGGTGGGAATCTAAAGAATTGCACAACTAATTTCACATGCCAAAGAGAGTGATGGCCTTGTTTTGGGTGGCCATCATTCCATGTCATATAGCAAACCACTTTTGAAACTAAGGATTTTCAGAAGTGGTTTGTGATATATCAAAGGGGGTTGGGGAGTCAAACTGCCACTGAGTGTGTCTAAATCTTCAAGACATGCTTAAAGTAGTTCTTTGGATCCCAGCCTTAGGATTACAGCCTGGCCAGACCTGTAATCCTTATTGCTCTGTAAATACCCTATAAAATAACGATGACACTCTAGTGCTCAAGAGGGCTTTGTTCTTCTATTTCTTAAAGCATGCAATACCTTGTGCCACATAACAAACTGCTTTTGAAATTGAAGGGAATTCAAAAAAGCAGTTTGTTTTATGGCATAGGGTTATGCTGTTCAAAGGAAGAGGGGAGTGAATTAAAAACCACTAGACACTCACAAGCCCTTGGGCTCATTAAAGTAGCTCTTTGGATTCTGGCTCCTGTATTCATTTATTATTAATTATTATTAAAAACTTGTATATTCCACATTTCTACTCCAGTACAGGGTTGCCCAAGGTGGCTTACAACAATGCAATTAAAGCCAGTAAAATCAAAACAAAAAGCAAAACAGGAGACAACAGATGAATAGCATCACTAACCATAGTAAGATGAACAAAAAAATAAAACACCAAGACAAACCAGCTTCTTATGAAATATCAATAAGGAGAGTGCCAGGTGGGTTTCCCAGAGCAGGTAGTTCCCATATTCTAGATACAGGCACAGAAAAGGCCCTCTCATGGGTCCCTGCCAAATGAATTTCCAGGTGGGAGCAGGACACACCCAAAGGCCTCTCCAGAGAATAGTAGAGAGGTCTATGATAGGCTGATATCACCATTCCCATATTACATACATGTGGGGGAGGGCTGAAACTAAAAGATGGTGGCTTACTTAAGGCTACCCAGTGTATTAAGATGAGTTTTTGTTCAGAAAGATCTGCCCATTAGCTTCTAGAGCTGGTGTAGTATAGTGAGTAAGAGTGTAAATCCTGAGCAAGGAAGTCCCTGGTTCAAATCTCACCTCAGTCACACACTCACTAGGCATCTTTAGGAAAGTCACTAGCATCAGCCTGCCTATTCTGGTCCCACCTGCAGTATAACACATAATAATATTGACCTGACCTACTTTACAGGGTTGTTGGAAGGTTTACTGGGACAGTGTATGTGAAGCACTTCCAACACTGAAAAAGCACTATATAAATAGTCAGTGTTTCTCTGCATCTTTAAAAAAAACCCAGCTTGCTCAATAGTGCATCTTTTTCAGACAATGAAGCTCTGCAGACACAAAAGTATGTATCAGAGATACTTCTTGTTGTCCTGTTGGCACAAGAAGTGTTCTAGAGCTTGGTAAAATTGAAGCAGAGTATCCCATGGCAAACAGACTTTAAGCCATGACATGGCATTTTGAATACTGATTTAAGTGTTAACTAATTAAATCTGAAAACACATATAACAGTGCATTACAGCCATGGTGGTTTCATTTATTTATAATCTTTTCAATATTGCCATTCTATAAAATACGATAAATGCATATCGGAATCAATAGAACAAACATAAGTGAATAACAACAACTTATGAAGTAAACAATCACAATCCAAAATCACCAGAAGCCAAATTAAACATGATTAATATTTTATTTATTTAAAATATTTATACCCTGCCCATCCAGTATAGTACTGCTCGGGGTGGCTCACAACATTAATAAAATAGATACAATACAACATAAAATACTAATAAAGTTAGATAAGTTAAAAGACCAGGCTAAGACCACATTTCAAATTAAAAGTTATTAATAAAAAGCTAAAAACTGAGAACTAATAAAGATGTTAAAAGTGTCTGTGTAAACAAAATGTGTGCTGTCATGGTTAGAAATACAGATCTGACTATAGGAAGCTTTTGGTACAATTGAAATTGCATATAAAACACAAGGGACAACATCCACAAGCAGACCTGCATGAGCAGAACACTTCTGCTTGTTCAGTGGAGGGAAGAGTGGCAACATTCACTGATCTTTCCCTTCTCAACTCCCAGGAACATATTTTGGGGGACACTGTGGGCTGCAGAGGAAAGGGAGAACTGATGAAAATCACCCCTCCTGTATGTGAGCAGAAGCATTCCACTCATACAAATCTTAGTCTGGATGCTGCTGATGTTTCCTGATCCTTCTGGGGACCATATATGTTTGGAAGCAGGATGCCATGTGCAAATCCCTGGCTAAATTGGGGAATTGTGCATATAAATGGGTGCTATCAGTGCAGTTTCCAAGCTTGATCTAGCAGCTGGACTTGCACATGCACAGTTCAGTAAAATAAGCTGCAGTTGTGCCAATCAGCTGTCCAGGAGTAGGAACAGTGGCTGGATTTATGCCTCCTGCCACTCTTCCCTTCCATGTCTAACACTTTCTTGATGCAGATATTTGGATCAGGGCCAACATAAAAGAAACTGACATGAGGAAAGTTACTCAGAGTAGTCTCATTAAAATTAAAAGGACAAGTTAGGCAATAATTATCCCTTTAATTTCAGTGTGAGACTACTTTGAGCAATTTCCCTCATCATGTCAGCCACTATGTTAAAAAGTTATGTAAAACAGTACCCTAACAACCAAATTATTCCATTCAGTGTGTGTGGATATGAAGAAAAAACCTGTTCTTTAATGTTCAACGAACCCATATCTGAGGAATTGTTCTTGCCATTTTTGTCAAAATTCACATCTTTTTTGATGCAGTTATTTGCCATGATGCAACATAGACTTCTAAGAATATTGGCATACAAGGATTTTCTGCTGATTTGTAAAACAATGCACTTTAAAATTGACAGGGTCCTTGCCGGAGAGAAATGGAAGACACATTAAACAATCTCAAGATTCTGAATGTCTTAAGCCCGAGGGGAATGCATATTCCAAATTGTGATAAGAAAGGATTCTACAAGAAAAAACAAGTGAGTTGTTGTTTTTTGCATGTATTTTTACTGTAGGCATATCAGTTACAGTGTGACCATAATGAGAAAAACAATGAATGTTCACCCCATACCACTTTAATTGGATTCTTATTTGGCAGCAGTTTGGAGCACCTGTTGGCTTAGCTCCACAGCAGCATGTCAGGTTGGTGTTTTTATTTGCTGTTGTTCATGACAACAGATTAAATCTGAGAAACCTCATTCTTAAGTCACAAATAAGCAGACCCAAGTCCTGGACAGCAGTGACCTTCAGTTTAAAAAAAGAAGCAGGTCTTTGAAAAGAAGAAGGGGTGGGGAAGATGGAGCAAAGTGTTGCCATCACCATATGACTGTAATAGATCAATGCTTTGGATTGTAAATAGCTGCCTGAGAGTTCCTAGAAGAATTGCATTGGGTCATATTACAGAAAGCAACTTGAGCAACCCCATATATCTGTCCTTTATAATGCTATAGAGGATTGCTTCCAAAATCTAGGTCATGTGATCATGTAAGCGATATGCACTCAGCATTTACTCCACAGTAATGCTGGCCTCTTAAGCCCTCCTGGTTTTCCATCTGCATCAGCCCATGAGACTGTGACCTTCCTTGACAAATGCAGATCACCACAGCTACCCATACTTTTGTTAATTCTAGACTGAACTGCTGCAGTGTACTTCATCAGCAGTGCTACTGTGATATTCTTTGTTGATACTAAACATGATACCATCACCGAGGGCAAATGCAGTGCTGTACAGTTTGAAATATGGATGAAAATGAATGAAGCATGCTAAGAGTGGTACTGAAGGTTAGCCAGAAATAGGCACTTTTTGTTGTTGTTGAGAATAGAATTTTAAAAACCCATGAAGAATTTTGACTCAGTCTTAATCTGAAATTTTGTAATATGAATTCATGTTTGTGGTGATATTTTGTGTACTTCAGTTATGCTGTAAGTGCATGCAATAGGACTTTATTTCTTTTTTTAACACTCTTCTGTTGGGGTGAGTGTTATGACTTTATAGGTCTTCTTCTCCCTCAGATGGTAAAGCGATGGCTAAGTTGTAGCACCTCAGACTATGGATAGGGGTTTACGTGGCTTAATGCTCCTCCATACAAAAGAAATAATCCAGAGAGAAAGAAGGGATAAGGCTAGGCTAGAACCTTCCTCTCCACCCACCACCATGCTCGTTTTCTATGTGGAGGAAGGGATTTTGTCTGTGAAGGAGCTTTCCATCCTGTGTGCTCTTCCGCTCACTGGTTTGAAGTGCTGCAGCCTATTACTACTACTATTTATATTCCACTTTTCAACAAATGTTTCCAAAGTGGTTTAAATAGAAAAATAAATAAATAAAGATGGTTCCCTGTCCCCCAAAGCACTCACAGTCTAAAATTTAGCCACAGGAGGGATGCTGTCTTGGGGCTGGACATGGCCACTTGCTCTCCCCCTGCTAAATATAAGAGAATCACCACTTTAAGAGGTGCCTCTTTACTCAGTTAGCAGGGGTTTTAGGTGTATCTAGGTTAGCCTAGATACAGGTTTACCATCTCAGTGAGAAGAACTAGGCCATAGGCATTTGGGTATGAGAGGAAATGTACTATAGGTTGAGTATCCCTTATCCAGACATCCGAAATACAAAAACCACCATGGTGTGCGCCATAACAAAACAAAAAACAAAATGCCTCAGCTCACTTGCTTGCAGATTCCCAATTTTGCTCCTATCTATCTATCTATCTATCAAATTTGTACACCGCCCCAAACATTCGTCTCTGGGCGGTTAACAATAGCATAAAACAAGTTAAAATATTTACAAAAACTTAAAACAATTTAAAAATTTAAAAATTAACCAGAGATTAAAACCTAAAAAAATTAGTAAGGTGAGAAAGCTTGGGTGGAAAGATGGGTTTTCAGGTGTTTTTTGAAAATTGCCAGAGATGGGGAGGATCGTATCTCAGCAGGGAGCGCATTCCACAATCTCAATTTAAACATGCAGTCAAAACTTACTGATTTCAGAAGGCTGTTAGTGACAGGGATTTTGTCTGTAATTCTCTCTAGTTGGGGCTCTGTTTTTATTGTGAAGCTTTTAAATGTTTTTGATGTTCTTGCTTTGACCCTAGAGGGAAAAGGGAAAGCCCCCCTCTTCCACTCCCTGCTCAAATAAAATACAGCAACCTAGAACACTTCTGGTACCAAGCAGTCCAGATAAGGGATACTCAACCTGTATAGATTATTAAGATTGCTCCAGGTTTTGGTAGGTATTTTCTGGTGAAGCTGGCCAGAGATCAATGTCAGCAAGGGACTCAGATCCAAAACTTGCCTCACTGTCAGGCTCAGTTCTGAGATATGTGATGCCATGATTCAAGAACAAGGATTGATCTCAGAATGTACAGAGTGCCCTTCCCTCAGCTGGTGAACAACCTCAGTCAGCCCACACACATCTGACGTCCAGGTCAGAAAGTGTGGCTTCCTGGCAGGTATAAGCCCCAGGTACCTCCCATTTTTAGAAACAAAGCACTTGAAGTTGAAGTGGACCACCCACCTTCCCATGAATGGTTCCTCAAGCCACACCTCTTGCTTCCAGTTGCCATTTTGCAACAGCTCTGCAGCAATGACTGCAGTGCTTTCATTAGGAAATATTATTAGCAAAGCATTCTGTGTGCGTTTTAACTGACCTTTTATGTGGTTTGGGAGTTGGAAATGAGGAAAGTCAACATCAAGTGACCAGCCAACCTGCTGTGGATTCTGAAGAGTCCACAGACTTCCTTGTTTAAAAATTGCTGCTCTATATATCGCTTATTTTTCTCTATACTGACTTTCTCCCTGTGTGACATTTCTAAAGGCAGTTTCAAATTGTGGAAGCTGCATTAAAGCCATGTGAGGTCCATCCATATTTTACCTTGTTTCATTGTCCAAAAGGGACTGGTGCAATACTTAATTTATATTTCCCCATTTTAGCTTTTGCTGAACAGCTGAGGATTTTTTCAGTTTATATTCCAGGCTGCAGTCCTGATTCAAACTATGAACTAAACTATAGCCTGAATGTTTTCTTTTGCATGTTTTTCTTTACTTCAACACTCTGGTTTATATACAGGGAACCCCTGTATTCCAATTAGTGCCAAAGACAGTTACTAATAGTTTTTATATTTTTACAAGGAGAGTGACTGGGGTTTTTTATTTCAAGAAGTAATCTAAGATCTTCCATAGCAGATACATCCTAATTAGTCTGCAAAGTACAGAGTGGACTTCAACCCAAAATGACATTGAGCCGGGTCTCGCGATCAGTCACGGTCAGGCTAAGCCCGCTCTCCTCGCACATGAGCAGGGCGGGAGCCCTGGGCAGCCGGATCGGCTGCCCACACGATTGCCAGCTCCGTGACTGACCCGGTGGGGGCTGGGGGGAGCGGGGGCTGATTGGCCCCTGGAAGCTCAAGTGTGCCCTGCGGAAGTGCGCAGGGCATGCTGGTGAGACCCCTGGAGCCGGGGGGGGGGGCAGCTTTTTGCCTCCCCTCCAGGGTCTCCTTGTGAGTAGCCGTGGAGCTGCGCCGCAGCTACTCAAGATTAAAAAAACACCAGGTTTGCAGAGAGTTCGCTCCGCAAACCCAGTTTTAGGGAAGGGGCACTGAGGCGAGTTAACTGCCTAGGAGCCACTGGGCTCGCCTGCAAGCCCGGTGGCTCCCACAATCAGGCAAAATTGGGCTAGGCTCCCCTAGCCTGATTTTGCCTGAACGTGGGAATAACCCCATTTTCTCCTTTCTTTTGTTTCATATCCAGCCTGAATCAGTTTTGTAGGTACTGAAAGCTCCCTCTCAGCTTTGTGAATTTTCATTGATATTGTTTGACTGTACTTAAAGCTATGGTTTAGCTTCTCTTCCTTTACAGTTCTTTAGCCTCTATCCATCACATCTTTACCCTACCCTTTCTCAAATGTTTAGAATAGCATACATGGGGGAATGTAAGACTATAGAGTAGAGAGGATCATCAGGATTGACAAAATGTTCTTCTGTATGAAGCAAAAACTTCATTTTGAGCCTTGGTATCTGTAGCCTTGACGCTCTCTGTTCTTTAAGCTCTTGGCAGAAGCAGTCAGTACTCTTTTAATATTTTGCTGAATAGTTGTAAGAATTAGAAATTTGCTTTTCTCAAAAACAAAAAGCTGACATTTTGTGGATTATGTAAAGGCTACTAGATTTCTGAATAGGGGTCATAGCCTTTCCTTCCTGTTGTGATATTTGCTCTGTAGTTATTGTAGGAACATAGGAAGCTGCCATATAATGAGTCAGACTGTAGGTCTATCTAGCTCAGTATTGTCTTCACAGACCAGCAGCAGCTTCTCCAAGGTTACAGGCAGGAATCTCTCAGCCCTTTCTTGGAGAAGCCAGGGAGGGAACTTTGAACCTTCTGCTCTTCCTAGAGCAGCTCCATCCCCTCAGGGGAATATCTTATAGTGCTCACACATCAAGTCTCCCATTCATATGCAACCAGGGCAGATCCTGCTTAGCTAAGGGAGGTCATGCTTGCTACCACAAGACCAGCTCTCATCATTATTACATTTATATCCTTCCTTTCTTCAATCATAGCACTCAATGCAGTATACATGAACTTCCCAGCTGGTCTTCCACCTAGAGTTGTGAAGGCCCGGCGGGGGGGGGGGGATGGGAAAACAACAAGTAACAGATTTTTTGCCTCCCCTCCCCCAGGCCAAAGTCAGTAAAAGGAACCTTTTTTTAAAAAATGCAAAAACCTCTTATGAAATGTTTTTTCTCTTACGATGATCTGTGACATGCTTTACAAGGCATGGTTTTACAATGTTGTTATCAGTTCCTGCCCATTGTACTTTCAAAATGCTGTCTATGTAATATGAAGATGTTTTATATAAGACAATGAAGCTATTCACACGTGCGTGCAGAACCGGACTAAGGAAGCCCAGCCCAGCTTTCCACACCCGTGTGTACCACTGGGATTGGGTCTGATCCCGGCGGTGCTGTGGCGGCAGACCCGCCTACGGAGCCCCCCTCCAAAATGAGGTTAGGAAAGCGAGCACTCTCCTCACTCCGTTTTACTAACTGGGGATGGCAGATTGTGGGATGCCTGGCCGTCTTCAAGGAGGTGAGGGGCATCTCCATAATGTACTGTGCACTATGGGAGTTCCAGGTGGGCGGAGCAATATATCTGGCACCCCGACCCTTGGAGCTACCAGCAGCAGCCAGCAATAGTCTGGGAGGGTGATCCGCCCACCCAAAGGAAAGGACCAGATCGTCTGTGAGGAAGCAGACTTAAGGCTTCCTCCCCACTAGCCCTCTTGCCCTTTCTCATTGCTCATGAGAAAGGGCACATTGAAAAGATTAGATAATAACTGCGTGCTATTTCCAATTCTTGTAACAGAGAGTTATATATAACTTTCAAATCCCAAATGCATGTTGGCCTTTCCCTTTACAGGATGCACTGTGATCTTTAGTAGAGGAACACACAAACCTAGACCCTTCCTAGGACCCTTCCGAATGGTTGTCTATCTTCCGCTGCCTTCATCTGGAGAATGATCCCCTTTGATCTGAATATATTCCTGATTTGGTCCCTCTTCATCTCATAGATATTTTCTCACCTCAGGGAACTATAACACCGTATTTTACCTTTCTACGGGGGAACAAGCAGCCTGTTGCCCTGCCTGCTTGTGGGGAGAGTCAAAGGGGGTAGATGCTGCAAGAGGCTTGTTGTAGGTGGCAAAGCCTTAGCAGAAACCTGAAAATTTAAATTAAATCTGCTTCTTTCTGGTCCCATCCCATACCACCTTGACACCAAAATCCATGGAAGGAAGTGCATAAACTACATTTTAAAGCATCTTTTAGAACATAGGAAGCTGTCATATACTGATTCAGACCATTGGCCCATCTAGCTCAGTATTGTCTACACAGACTGGCAGCAGCTTCTCCAAGGTTGCAGGCAGGAGTCTTTCAGCCCTGTATTGGAGATGCCAGGGAGGGAACTTAGAGCCTTCTACATGCAAGCATGCAGATGCTCTTCCCAGAGTGACCCCATCCCCAAGGGGAATATCTTATATTGCTCAAGCATGTAGTCTCCCATTCATATCCAACCAGGGCAGACCCTGCTTAGCAATGGGGACAAGTCATGTTTGCTACCTCAAGACCAGCTCCCCTTCCATGAGGAGAGCCTTAATTCCCCCTTGCTATTTTTCAGCTGGCAAAATATCAGACATGTCCAGATAACTCATACTGCAGCAACTTGCAGGTCAAGCTGTAGCAATACATATACAGTACTTGTAATTATTTTTTAGTATACTTAATAGTATAAATGCATTTGTGTTTTTTTTTAAAGAAGGAAAATGTGCTAAAGAAGCTGTACATTATTCATTTTGTGTATTTAAAATAGTAAAGTAAGTTTAAATATGATATAAAAATAAGTATTGTATATATTTCATCCCCCCCCCCGCCGCCAATGCCTTTGTTGCCCTGTGAAGTGGGGGTGGGGCATTTCCCATTATAGCATTTATGAAAATGTTACATCTCTGCTCCTACTATGCCCTGAACTGACCAAGCCATGCTTTTCTTCTACCTCACAGGATTGTTGTGAGGAGAAACCTAACTATGTATACCACTCTGGGCTCCATGGAGGAAGAGCAGGATATAAATAGTTTAAAAAATAAAAATAAAAGTTACATTATGTGCCTTCAGACCATGCTCTGGCACTTGTGGGAAAGCATTAAGCATATTTATCTGGAATAAGCAGTTTTCTTAAACGTGCATGGAATAACCAGTTTGTTTGTTTTAAATAAAACTATTTGAGGCAATGCCCTTTTAAAAAGTATGCCTTTGTTATAGACCAGTGTACAGGCATACAATATTTGAGTAGCCACAGTGAAAGTAGATGCACTGTGTTGAATACAAATTCCTGTTCAGGATAAAGCTCAGGAGAAACTGTTTCCTCCATGTGCAGCAGAAACCAGATGTGGCCACTCCTGACTAACTGGCGCTTGAGATGACAAGGACCATGTTCCCCTTCCATCCCCAAAGTTAATTTACTGGGGTTGTTTTTTTAAAATGACTTTTCCTTTTTAAAAATAAAGTGTCACATGAACATTTTCGCAAATACATGCTCAAATACATGGCTTTAAAAAACAAGAAGTGCACAGCCCATCTGATGTTTGCGGGGGAAGGGGGAGCAAGACAGATAACCAAGACCACTGCTTGAATTGCTGCTGATGACTTGACTAGCAAGTCAGGTTGCCAGTTCGAATCCCTGATGTTATATTTCCCAGACTATGGGAAATACCTATATCGGGCAGCAGCGATATAAGAAGATGATGAAAGGCATCATATCATACTGTGTGGGAGATGGCGGTGGTAAACCCCTCCTGTAGTCTACCAAAGACAACCACAGGGCTCTGTGGTCACTAGGAGTCAACATCGACTCAACGGCACACTTTACCTTTACTGTATGTCTGTCAAATGAATTCTGAAGATGTGTCCTTGTGGGTGGGAGAAGCTGGGCTTGTTCTTTGAGAGAGAAATCTCCAGCGAGTCCTGTGTAAAAGTGACTGGCGCACAATATTTATCATCTTTTCACTTCTTATCCCCCCAAATCCAGCTTCTTGAGAAGATAGTGTCATCATCAGCCACATTTGCAACAGTTTTTATAGCTGCTGCTGCAACAAAGGCATCTTAAATTAAGAACTTCACATTAAACAAATCAGTTATAACTTCTGCCAATTTGGCAACAGGTCTTTTACAATAATGAAATAAATGTTCCTTGAAATCAGTGCTAGCTCTGTCTCTCACAGCTATCATTTGCAGTAATTTCAGATGGAGGCTCTGTGCAGTAGCAGCTGTTGCCGTGCTCCATATTAGTGTAAGCCTCAGAGGCATTCCACCAAGAGGGGGGATATGAAATCCCAGCAGCTGCGCTCCAGAAGGACTGGGTGCTTGCAGTGCTACACTGAGCAGTCTATCAGATTTGTTGACACTTTCAAATGTGCCCTTGGGCTCTATCCTGTCAAGATGTAGAGAATTCTTGCAAGGTCCTGTATGCCCTCTAGCTTGTCTACCCGCTCCGCACTCACTCTCACACACCTGTCCTTATCGCTTTTCAGCAAGAGTCTAACTAGGATGGAGCATTTAACTGGTCAAAAAAGACATGGTCTGTTGACCAATCAAATGCTGACAAATCATGTTCAAATATTTTCTACTTTGCTATTGAACAACATTGATCCTAGATACTCATTTCATGAGATTACTTACTTCAAACATTCTATTGACAGCTAGGATACTGGAAATCTGGAACTATACCATCTAAGAAGTTATGGTTGATTAAAAAAAAGTATAGATATCACACAGGTACAGAAGTAGCCTGTAGAGAAGTAAAACATTCTCTCACTATTTCACCTGACCCCACTCCCCACCATGACCTTCTGTGGTTTCTCAAAACTTTCCCTTTGCAGTATTTGTGCTAGGAGAGGCATTTTAAAGCTCAGAATCACTTGTGAATAAGTGTGTCCATTTTTTAATGAATCCATGAGAAAATTGCTATGTTATGAGGAGCAGAAGTTGATAAGCACATATGAAACCTCAGTTCATGGTTGGGTTTTTTTCTCCCTTATATTTACACTGGGAGTTTTTGCTAACTAATTGCAAAGGCCAGACTGAGCAGTTTCTTTAGGAAAGATCTCTTTTGATATGTCTTCCATACAAAGGCCTTTCATGAATGTATTAAATAAATAAAGATGTGTTTTGAAGAAAATCACTCTGATTAGGTTCTGTGGCAGGGATGGCAGTGAGAGGTAACTTTAACAACTTTAACCAGTGATACTTTCAGCACCTGGATGCTGTGGGGAGCAGAAGTGCCCCATGTGGCATTCTGCGCAGTGGCTGACCTGCCTACAGCACTCACCTGGCTGCTGCTCATGTGTAACAGCCATTTACGTGCATGGTGTTTCCTCTGTCCCTGAGAAGGAGAAATGTCTTGAAAATAAAGGGTAACCACTACTCTTCAATGGTAGGATTCTTCTACCCTATTCTCAATCATGTGATCAAGCCTATTGTATATCATTTGTCAGTTTAGCTAGAGCAGGGCTACTCAACTTTGGCCCTCCTGCAGATGTTGGCCTACAACTCCCATCATCCTTGACTGCTGGCCAGTGTGGCTGAAGATGATGGGAGCTGTAGTCCAAAAAGAAAGCCCTGGCCTAAAGATAAGCAGTGATTGGTCGGCATTCTACATCATTTATGTGCCTTTTCCTGGAGGGCTTGGTTACTGCTAAAAGTGGTAACTATGGTAACATCCTGACCCATGCTTACTCCTCTTTTTGCTAGATCAGGGGAGGTGTCCCATTAGGCGTTCAGCTGGGCACCCAGCTCTTTTAGGGCATCATCTTTGTTCCCCTCCACACTGATCTAGCAGCTTGCAATATTTGCCATGTTTGTCAAATAACTGTATGACTTGTTTTAAACCCAAGTACTCATGTCTGCCTCTTTATTATACCTGGCAATGCTAAAACAGTATTTTCACTTTCCTTGTACTGAACACACTTATATTAATTGTGGTGCATATGGGATCCTCTGTTTTAAAAAGCATGCAAATTAAATTAAAAAAACCCAAAAATGTTGGTGACAGGGACAGTTATGGGTGTGGAAGCTCCCAACTGAACTGCATGGAAATTTGATGGAACATTATGTTGATGCCATGGGGGCATGAGACCCGAAGTCCAATCTGAGATATTGTACTGCACTGCTAAATCATAATTATGGAAACACAGTTTGTCTAGGTCCTTTGTTCCCTTTTACTAGTTGTGCTGATTGTTGCTGTTGCCTGCTAAGATAACAGCACTCTCACCATATGCCCAGAAACACATGTTACCAAATTCTTTATAAACATTTCTGTAGCACTAATCCCCAGCTTTTCCAATCTAAGCAGGTAGTGGATTGGAGCATGGAGGATCTAGCCAAATTGTAATTTGGTAATTAAGAGGTTTACTACCTCAGTGAAAACTAGTCCCTTGATACCGCCTTGTCTTAATTTTACCTGTGATGTCCAAGATCTTAGCTTGCTGAAATTATTTGTTGTTGTTGTTATTTATTTGATTTCTACACCACCCTTCCAAAAATGGCTCAGGGTGGTTTACACAGAGAAACAATAAATAAATAAGATGGATGTCTTATTTAAATGCCTACTATCTCAATGTAGATAGTAGGCATTTAAATGCCTACTATCTCAACAATTTGGGCCTAACCGCACTTTACACACAAATGCATGTAATGGAACTCAATTTCTTCTCTAAGAAAAGTGATTTCAGAAGGGGGCTTACTAGAGAAGAGTAGTAGTGCAAGAAAGAGAATGCTTAATCTTTCCCCTTATAACTCCTCTTCCTCAAGCAGCCCACATTGGCAGGGTTAAAGAGGAATGTTCTCCCACTCCTGAAATGTTTTCCTTAGGAGCAATGGTTTATCAGGATTTTGTTGCACATGTTTGCATGTAACATAGTTAGGCTTAGAGTTGGTACATTGGTCAATTCAAATATTGTCAAACTGATTGCCTATATACCAACAGTTATTTATTTATTTATTTATTTTCTGCCCTTCCAAAAAATGGCAGTATGATGTTGTCATCTTTTCCATGATCCTGATGATCCTTGAAGAATTGGCCCGCTGCCCTGAAATTCCCTAAAAAACTGACGTCCCCCACAATAGTTCTAATTTTGTTTATTTCTGTTTTAATCTCATTTTTCTAAAAAAATTACTCCAACTGCAGGCTGAAACTGGTATATCAGTATATACTTAGAATTTGGACAGTGGTTCACACAAATTGTTCCCACACCACCTAGACAATAAAGGAACATGCCAAGAGAATATCTGGGAAAGTCATCAGAATGTGTGTGCTCTTGGTGCATCCCCTTTCTTGGGCTGGACCACTCAGACTGCAGTTGAGGAGTCATATGGTTGCATACATCTTCCTCCCCCTCCCTTCCCAGATGCCAGGGAGGTGGTTAGGGTAGACCCTTCACCATGACATGCTGTGGAGGGAAATTTTTTTATACAGAGAAGCATTCAGTTGCATGAGCCCTCATCTGTAATCCATAGGAATGTAGAACGATTAGCAGCAGAGATGTACACAATACTGAGAGTTTGTAGGGACTGAAATTGACAGACCATCAGGCAACACCAAGAGTATGTATACGGGTCAGTGATGGCATAAACATGGATATCAGGTAGCTGAGTGGGGTGGTTGGTGGGTTTTCCTCCTTCAAATGGAGGAGTAATTCAAGATATCAAAAGAGGAGTTGGTAAAAATGGGTTTGGAAATGTCTGGTACAGCACACAACCCAGTGCCGCATAACTGTGTAGGGATTAGGCCAGGGGATGGGGAGACATACAATTTGCTACATGACCAAAGGAGTGTTTCTGTGGCTTTAGTATCAGGAAGGAAGGGATGTTCTTTTCAGGCACAGGAACCACCCACACTACAAGGTTGGGCATTTGCAAGCCCAGTGCCACATAATATGACCTCTGCAAATTAGTCTTTTATTTATTTTTATTATTTTTATTTATTTATTTGATTTGTATACCACCCTTCCAAAATGGTTTTATACACATGGCACTGCTGTAATTACTTCCATCGGTATGAACCAAGGTATCATTGCTGCTCACATAAATACAATAGACAATCTCCATATAACATGTCATCAGGGAGATAGCAGGGAGATGTGTTTTGGAGAGTTGCACTGAATACTCCCCATTTTTCAGTTTTGATGTAGAATGTTTCCCCAAAACAATTCAGTGATGCAAATGTTCATCTTTTTTTAAACTTTGCTTTGGTGTTATTTTTATTATTCCTCCTTCATTGATTAGTCTAATGGATAATTAGGGTGACTGATTATCCAATCAGGGTTCATGCAGTGGATGGGATGATATTGCAGAGCTGTGTAACCCATCAGATTTGACTAAGTCAGTGGTTCCTAACCGGGGGGCCTCCAGATGTTGCTGAAGTACAATTTCCATCATCCCCAGCCACAATACATTGTAGCTGGGGCTGATGGGAATTATAGTTATAATTATAGAAGATGTAAAAATAATAATAATAATAATAATAATAATAATAATAATAATAATAATAGTTCAGCAACATCTGGAGGCCCCCAGGTTGGGAACCACTGGACTAAATGTTGATCACATTCAGGGCATAAGGTAATAAGTGGACATTTTTGCAAAAATGCTGAAAAAATAACTACAGTATATTAGGGACTGCTTGGTTGATAGAGTAGTTTAGGGAGTTTGGGTTTGTACTTTGAAGCCTTTTCTGGTGCATTTGGACTTATTTGCCTTATCTGGAAGTCTGCTTGTCCAGACACTTTAGTTAGGTGTATTTTGCTTACTCCTGTTCCATCCAGATTTCAGACACTGTAATCTGGATGGTGATGATGATGATGAATCTGTTGGAGCCTGCTATGTGCAGGATCCTACTTTGGGGCAGGAGTTGTGCTTCATGAATATATATACTCTGCCATTTGAAGTAGCTTACCATCTTATGTTGTGGGGCAAGCCTATCCTGCTATGTTGCCTTGTGGGTTGCAAATCCAATGTGACATATTACTACAGTATAGTTGGTGCATCATTGTGTAGCTGACTGTGAGATTGTAGAAAGTCTTATGAGCCAGTATACCAGAGTCAGCATTCAGATTGAATTTTTAAGGAAGATTTCTGGGCTGCAGAACAAAGGGCGATGCAATTGGTTGCTGGGGAAGTTGCCAGTTGCCTAGGGAATCTCCTTCACACACATTTTTAGGGAGAGGCTAGGTAAATATATGTCAGAGACTTAGGTCTAAGCCACAGTGCAGAGGGGGTGGGAAGGGAAGGAGATGTTGCTTTGCCTTCAGGTTTTCTAAGTCTTTTTACCATGCGACTGTCACATTTTTCAAACTTTTCTCAGCAACCTTGATGAGGCCTAGAAGCTTATTTTTTAAAGAAAATAAACACTGCAGAACTCTGGAGAGCTAATAATATTTGAGGGACTGCACATAATTCCTTCACAGGCTGAAAATCACACTCCATGGATGAAGCCAAAGAGAGGGAGCTTGCTACAGAAATGTAAAACAGTAACAATAATGCATAAAAGAATACTCTTAAGTGATAAGGGCCTTATCACTTGTACAGGGGTCTTGTACATAGGGCTGGTCTTGTGGTAGCAAGCCTTAATTGTCCTCTTTGCTAAGCAGGGTCTGCCCTGGTTTACATTTGAATGGGAGACTACATGTGTGAACACTGTAAGATATTCCCACTAGAGGATGGAGCCACTCTGGGAAGAGCAAAAGGTTCCAGGTTCCCTCCCTGGCTTCTCCAAGATAGGGCTGAGAGAGAGACTGGCCTGCAGTTTTGGAGAAACTGCTGCCAGTCTGAGTAGACAATACTGGTGGTCTGACTTTGTATATGGCAGCTTCCTATGTTCCTATATGTATCCCATCTTTTCTCACTCACACATGTGCACACACACCCATACAACATCCAGCGGATCAACTTTCTGCATTGACAAGCTGTTTTCTGCAACTAGTTTAAATTATTCAGATTAAACAAATCTGTGTGATTTCCGTTATGTGCACAGTTTGTTCTGCCATGTTTTCTGTTTTGCATAATTTACTCTGTGTTTTGATAGTCATGGGAAGGGGCAAGAAGCTGTGCAAGGCACTGAGGCCTTTCTCCTGCCCACTGGAAATCTTATCCTACCATCCCTCTGGTTGCTTAGATGGTTGTGAACAACTATTGAGACAATAGCATTTATGTTATATTCCATACCATGAAGTAGCTCAGGGTAGCATAGGTGATTCTCCCTATCCCAGCTTTTATCCTAGATTGGATTGAGAGATGGTGACTGGCCCAAAATTACCCAGTGAGCTTCATAACTGATGAGGGATTTGAACTTAGGTTTTTCTACTCCTAGGCTGATACTTGAACCATTACACCTCACTGACCTTCCACAGAATGTTTTGTATACATAACCTTCACATAAATCATGTATCTAAAAATGAAAACTAACACAAGAACATAAGAATTGCCTTGCTGGACAACTCCAAGTTCCATTTAGTCTTTCATTTTGTTCCCAGTAACAGCTGGCCACATGACTCTTGAAACTCCAAAGTAGGATATGTGACAACAGCTTCTGTTGTTTGCAGCTGATGTTCAGAGTAATACTGCCTTCTGATCTTCCATTTCGCTCTTGTAATAATTTTTAAAAAACACTAATAGGCCTATCCTTCACAATTTGTCTAATTTTCTTTAAAGCCATCTAGCCTGGTGGTCTTTACCACATCTTACAGTAGTAACATTCCAGGAGCTAATTTTGCTTTGTGCAAAGATGTACTTTCTTTTGTCAATCCTGAGCAAACATACAGGAGAACCCAGTTATTCACGGGGGTTCAGTTCCATGGCGGTGGGCAGTGGATAGCAAATCTGCGAATAATGGGGCATTAAAGTGAATGAAAATTGAGGGGTTAGGTTCCTGCACCACCCAAAATCGCCACCAAAACTGACAGAACCGGTCAGACTGCCCTACCATGCTCCACTGTCCACAAGGAGTCTGAAGATGCCCCCAAGAGTAGAAAATCGGCCAAAAATTGCTTTTTAAAAACCATTTTTTTAAAAAGAAAGGAGCCATAAAATGGCCCGAAGTCAAAATGGCAGCCAGAAATGACTTGAGGTCATTTCTGGTCACCCCCAATCCACGGATACACAGGTTTAACCCTTTGGGAGCTGGTTTTTTACGTATACCGAGGTCTAAAAGCCACAGGTGCAGGACCTGCGAAACCACAGTTGCTGAACTCGCAGTTAACGAAGTTCTGTACTGCAAATCAACACCATTAGATGATACTGAATCTGGAATAATCAGACGGAGAAAAAAATATTCTCAGGATCCATTTTCCCCATACCATTCATCAGAGATGTGGGGTGGAAATTTCCCCCCAGAAAACCTTCCTGTATTTTTCTGAGGAAAATTTCTCTTTCTAAAATTTCTGATTGGCTACTTAAGTACCTTTTGAGATTCAGTGAGGGGTAATTAATATAGTGGAGGAGTTTTTCCCCCCCTTAGGCCAAATAACATGGCCTAATAACATGGCCAAATAACATTCCATAAGTAGGCCAAATAACATGCCAAATCAGATCACAATCTATTTAGGGCATCAGGAAAACTTGTATAGTAATTTATAGAAAAAAATGCAAATTTGATGCAAATGAGAGCGAAATTTGCAATGGGATTTTCAAGAAAACCCAAATATCTGTCACTTGTAAAGTGCTGTATAAATGCAAATCAAGCAAATCAACAAAATGTGCAGTATGTTTCCATTCCACCCACCCACTTGTAATGCTTTGCTGTGACCACCAGATTAGCATGTGTTGATGCTGGACTTGATCTTCAGTCTGTGACAGTGGTCTGTTTAAACACATAGGATTGTTGCATGCAAGTAGGGCTGAAAAGCCCAGCCCTTGAGGGTCTAAAGGAGAGCCAGCATTGTGTTGTTCTAGCATGTGGCATGATGTTTGCTTTTCCTGCCTGAAGGTATAAAGAGAATACACCCTTTATTTTGCAGCTAGAATAAGTGGTGTTAGTTCATATACTGTAATGATATAAACATGGATAAAACAAACATTTGGGAAGCAGAGGAGTCTGTCTAGCACAATACCCAGCTTTTTGAGGAACACAGACCCTGGAAGACTGTGGGTGATTCTGGCTCCATGGCAGGAGACTGTAGCCAGAGAAGACAGTTTTTCCAACTAAGGAAGTACATGAGTGACCAGCTCCTCCCAAACCATCCTAGCTGGGGAACTGTAGAGCTAACGGAGACTGGGGATAAAAGAGCCCAAAGACCTCAAACTACAAATAAGTTTCCTGTTTTGCTAAATATCTTCAGTGGCCTGAGACTTCTTGAAGTCTTTGAAAGTCATACATGGTGCTTAAGTCTCCAGTAAATCTATGGTTTTCAAAGTAGAGGGTGGGGGGAGGGGCAGGTGGCTTCCACATAGAAGGTGACATGGCAGTTGCTAAGAGAGTTGCAACCAAAAGGTGGTTCATACCACACAGCAGCATGATAAGAAAGTAAAACCCAGTGGCTGCAAAATTTATTTACCATTCCATTTTAACATGTCCAAGTATGTTATTAATTGTTTCCCCTGAGGAAGAACATTGGGAAACCTCCATCTTACCACAAAATTCCTTTTGTCCACTGCAAAAAAATTGCTGTCTTATTGCTGAGTTGCTACAAATACGACAAATATTTATATACTGCTTTTCAACAAAAGTTCCCAAAGTGGTTTGCATAGATATAAATAACACTCAGGCACTTTACTTACCCCAGCTTAGCTGATAGAATTAAGAAGCAGCATTCTTAACTGTTTCCTTTTAGCCAATGCAACACAACTGGCTACATGGCAGTATGTTGTCCCTTGGCAGCATGGCAGATTTCTCCATCCTATCTACTGCATGTAGGTTTATCTCCTGTGAAGAAAGAGATGGTGACTTTAAACAGCTTTTGATTTAGCAAAGTTCTCTATGTGCCAATTAAGACAATACTTTCCTAGCCCACTGTATTAAATGGGGACACACTAATGTCATTCTCACAACTATTGCAGACCAGCAGGGAGGGCATGGGGAGAAGGCAAGATTGAACCTACCCACCCACCACCCACCCCCAGTCTTGTTGTCTTGACAATCTCCTGGCTACACAGCTTGGATGCTCACACAAGCAGCACTCCCCGGAGCCACACATCCATTTGGAGGCCAGGAAAATTCATCCCAGCCTCCAGATATCCCTAAATGCACCACACAAACAGCGTGGTGCATTGAGGGATTTCCCCTCAAGCCAGGCACTCTAGGTGCTCAGTTTTGTGTCTGCTTTGGCTTCCTGCAGCTTGAGCAGACACACAACACTGGACCAAGGTAAAATGCTGGGTAAAAATTCCAGGCTACCCAGGTAGGCAGAGCTAAGATCAGCCCCGATACCAGCGCTTCACATGAGCAGCCCTGCCAAGGTAAGGACGCCCAAGCCTGGGTAAGGATGCTCATGTGAACATCCATCTTGATGTGTTCCAAACTAGTATTTGGAGCACATGTAGAGCTGTCATTCAAATAAACAGCACCCCCACAAACATACACACACGATAAAGGGATCTGCCAGTAGGGTGCTGGGACATCCCCACAGTTGGCACATCTCCCTTTTAATCACATGGGCCAAGGAAGTATTCTGAATCAGCCCTATGACAGTGTTGGATGATAATTTTTCTTAAATGCTGTTTTGATGACTCAGGGACCATTCCACTAGGTAGGCTATACAAACCCAAGTTGCCACTGAGTGTAACTCAACAGGCAGTTGTGACCAAGTCAGGCTCCCTGACACATGTACCTGTACAATTCATGTGTACCTGTACACACATTTTTAGATATATGTAAAGCATCCAAGGTATACATAAAAATCATTGTGTCTAAAGTAGCCCTCAAATAGCACAGATGGCTAGTATGGGTTTGAAGGAGAACACAATCCTCAATAGTTGATATCCCTCCTTTTAAAAAAAAAGAGGATTCCTTGGTTAAATTCTTTTGCTTTCTTTTGAAAAAGAAAGAGTTGGGATTTTCAGGCTTTGTGGCCTATATTTTCTTAAGGGTATCTTGGTGCATAGGTAGCTAGGTAAGAACTACTAAATTAATGCCACAGTCTCTAAAAGCAATTCTTCTTCAGCAAAATTGACTTCATCAGTGATCTAAAGAATGTGTCTCAGCACTAGGGTGCTCCCTGAATCCTCTGCCATAAAATCTATCAACAGTGCAATTAACAAGTAGACTGTGAGTTCCACAGTTTGGAAGAAGGAGGTTAACCATGGAATGCTTAGTATGACATTCCACAAATGTTACAGAGGGAGACTTCCGTAAGACAGGGCACTCTAAAGAGGCATTGGCACCAAGATCAGTGGTGCTCCATAATATATTATGTATGATCTGCAAATAACCATTATAATTTCTAAGTTACAGAGGGAGGATTGAGAAAATGGCTTCTCTGCCCACCCCCACACCCCTTACTACATTACTTCTGGGGCAAACCTCTTCAGCTTTTGTTTTTTGGATAAATTGCTTTCTCTAGAAATAATCTAGGTTATATATTCAGATAACCTTGTGCATAGGAAAACGGACACATAGATCTCCAATTTACCGATATACCTAGCAGTTGTTGAAGTGGTAACTCTGTTGTGGGGGATTATGTATCTGCTAATAAATGTCAGCTACAAGCCTGGAATTCCTCTGGCAAACAGATGCAAGAGGAGTTGTTATGCTGCCAAAACTGTCCTGCCAGGCATGTGCTCTCTTTGAGGCCTGTCAAGAATCTACTGTCTTTCTTTTCCAAATAAAGGGTCCATGTGGGTCCCTTACACATGAGATTACCATAGGCCTGTTAAAAGTTGATGTAGCTCCGTGATGGTGGACAGCTGTAGTGTGTAATGTTACTTGAAGTGATTTATAAGGCTTCTCTACATTTTGGGGCTGCTAAGAATAGTTTTAATGGTGTGATAACTAGAACTTTTAATAGCTGTTTGGCATTGAAGGTAAACTTTCATTGTAATTCTTCTGTGAGGATAATCAAAATTCCACTCATTCCCAGCAGTATTGATAAGATGAAGATGTATGACTTAGGCCTTAGCCTCAAACCACGTACTCAGTGAAAATTCTCTGACATCACTAGAACGGTTTGGCTTGAGTATTCGGACCCTGATCTTAAATATTTTTACTTACATATTTGCCTGCAATATCAGTATAAGTACAGATTATCCTCATATCAAAATAAACCAGTTAGGGCACAGTCCACCCAATGGTAACACTTTTTAGTCCTGTTCATTTCAGCAGGTTAGTTAATGATGTATGAAACTATTTCCCATTGAAATCACCAGGACAGAAGTGCTTAGCCTTGTCTGAATTGTGACTTAAGTTTTAAGGTGCAAGAGCTCATTTAGTCTCCTTTCTTGCAACAGAATAGCATAGCTTCTCTTTTTCAAAATGTTTCTATCAGCACTGTGCTTACATCATTGACCACACACTCCATTTAATTGTAGCTAGTCTTAGATCACAAGTTGTGAAAGTAGATTAATACTGTGGTTGAAGAACCTGCTATGACTGCTTTGAGAATGCCAGATCTGTCTTTAATTTTAGGACCAGGCTTCAAAATGTCAAAGCTACACTGGTGAAGTAGATCCTTTACAGCACCAAAGTCAGAACACCTCTCACCAAACCTTACCTCTTGTTTTGCAGTGTCGTCCATCTAGAGGCCGAAAGAGAGGCTACTGTTGGTGTGTGGATAAATATGGGCAGCCACTTCCTGGATATGATGGGAAGGGAAAAGGAGATGTCCATTGCTACAATTTAGAAAGCAAATGAGGGACATGCACCATCTTCCATGGAATCTGTGTGTGGCATCTTGACCCGTCAGAGGCCTTGGAGTGACTGGGATATAGCATGGACTGCGTTGGACTTGGGAGTTCTGAGTTCTACCCCCTGCTCATTTGTGGGGATTCAATGACTCTTTGGACTCTGCAGCTGCATCCTGCCACTGGCACACTTCCAGTTTTCTATAGATTCACGCAGGGAGCTCTGAAATCCCAAATAAATCTGCACTATTGATCCCCAGAAAGAATAAGGGAAAATAAAGGCACTTCAGAATGGATTCAGGGAGTCTCCACTGACTTTGTGTGTTTTTGTTTGTTAAATAACGGCCTGTGACCAATTTGATCCCGAAAGATAACTGTGTTTCATTTTAAAGAATTTATCAACTGTAAGCTTTGTAAAGATATTAAAGACTTTGGGTATGATCCAACCAAAGCTAAGTATTTTTAAGTCCCATAGATTTCAATTGGAGAGTTAATCATGATCTTCTCCCTCTCCTGTTGAAATCAAAGGGACTTAGATGCTTAGCTTAGGTTGGATCACACTCAGTGTTTTAAAGTTTAAGCTTTTTTGTTTTATACAGGTCTGACGGGAAACTTATCTTCACGGGTAAAAATGTTTATTAAAAAAAGCTCAAAGAACTTTTTAAAAGAAACATGTTTCTACATTGCTATTTTTTTCTGTAAAATATACTGTATTATGAATATTCTGTTAGTCTGTATTTAATATAATTGTTTTTTAAATAAACTATTTAAATGTAACATATGAATACCAAATGTTATACAGTCATTATGGTGTATGCTTTCAAATTCTCTCCTTAAAGACTTATCCAAGCTTGAGCTCAAGACAGTGAGCTTGTACACTGACCGATTCAAACTTGACCAGAGACACTGTAAGATTGGGGAGAAAGAGACCACCCTCCCTTGTGACACAGATCAATCAATGTCTTACAAGTCCATAGATAGAAAGAGGCAGAGCTTTTGAATCAGCTTATTCTAAGATGAGGTTTCAATTTTCCATTCTAATGTAGATTGGTTTGCATTAAGAGCACTAATTGTTGATATCTATCTATCTATCTATCTATCTATCTATTTTTCTCTGTGTAAACCATTTTGGGAACTTTTGTTGAAAAGCAGTATATAAATATTCATAGTAGTGGTGGTGGTAGTGAACTGTTAGTCCAGGAAGGATAGAATTTCTAAATTATACAACTCCAAGCTAGTCTGACCAATTGCTTCCAAAGTACTTGTGGGTACTTAACATTGATTAAGTAGGCATTGACCGGGCAGCTTATGGGAGGGGGTGGGAAGAGAAGCAGGGTTTTGGATACCTATGTGACAGGAGAATTCAATTAGGACTGACTGCTTTGCTGACTTCCAAAATGGAGCGTAAGCGCTGTAACATTGCAATAGATGTGTCAAGCAGGCTACGTTTGTCATAAGTCAAAACTATTATGACCCTGAGGGGATTTAGTGCAAGCGAAATTATTTTGAGAACACTACCTTGTTCATCCTTTTTCCTATGCCATTGGGAGTCTATGAATTGCAGATTAGACTGTACATTTCTTTCGGTTCAGCTGAGTGCATGATTCAGATGTGTGGTCCCAAGGAACCTCATAGCCAAAGAAAATATAAAATCCACCTTGAGTCTACAATCCATCAAGCATTTGCAAGCTCCCATTAATTTAAAATGGATCATTCATTTAAAATGAAGTTGTGCTGGAATGTTGTCAATTTGACACAAGTATTTGCAAGACATTTTCAGTGAAACAGGTGTAGCATCCCAGGGATGAGAGCTGCACAATGTACATTAGACAGCATTGCTATGCCAGCATAATACCTCCAACTATGATGATATTCCAGTGTTGCGGGCAGCTCATGGCCCCACTGACTTATGAGCAAGGCACCAGAAGTACTTAGCAAAAATGAAAATTATTCTTGTGGGGAAGGGTTTAGTTGCAGGCCTCAGTCCTGCTATAGCTGCATGCAAGATTAGTCCACATGACCTGGATAGGGATCATGGATAGGGTTGCAGATTCTTATCCACATTGCAAAATGGATATGATTGCTCATTCCCATCCACATCCTACACTAGGATTTGCACTAGAAGCATCTAGTCTATATGCACATAGTCTGTGGATTCAAATCTAGATATGTATGCATAGATCTATCTGCATCTAATCTACAAGCATTATTCTAGATCCAGCAAGGAAACAATTTGAACCTTGCTTCAATGTGCATATCTCCCTTTGCTAGATCAGGGCAATAACCTTCATACAAGTGTCATTCACACAAATAAAATAGCACAATATAATCATACATATGGGCTGCATTCTCAGACTCACAATCACAATGATCCTAGCTAAAGTGTTCCACCAGGATTGCTGAACCCTTTGGAGCTGATTGTGAGAGCTCAGAGTACTTTGACATGGTCTCTGTCTTTTTCACACACGGGCTTTGCATGTGCACAGAGATCACATCGGGAATCTTCCAAGCTTCTTTTCTCTCTCTAGCATTTTGGCAGGAACTCTGCCTCCACTCCTGATGTACAGCTGAGCCTCTCCCATGCCCTCAGTCTTTCATTGCACGCCATTCAGTCGAACTTGTGAGACTTTCTTCCAAGTTTCTACAAAAAATAGAAATAAAAAAGTTTAGGTTACATTTCTCTCTCATTTTCTCATCTGTTCATTTTCTGTTTTCTTCAGTTACATTTTACTATCCTGTTTTTGTGTTTTTAATTTTTATCCACTCCCCCGTCCCTCCGCCATGTTCTCAGATGGGATGGAAAGAATTTCAGCTTTTGACTTTTGGCTGGTGAAGTCACATTTAAAAGGTGTGTCTACTGTGGAGCAAAGCTGCCCACTTCAGATGGCCACATTAAATGCTTGATTTGCCTTGGTGAGGTGCACATCATTGAATCCTGTGCCCGCTCTTTATAAAGCTCACCAAGCAAGCGGGCAGAACTCGGGCCTCAAGTCATCTCTTTGGGAGCAAGCATGAGATAATCTCAGGCATGTGAAGGGTCCAGCTTCAAGACTCTTCCCAGACTATCTGAAGTGTTGGAGGCTCATCCTCTACAAGGGGGCCAAGTTTAGGTGCCACCACAGACTCCTAAGCCCCAAGGTACACTGACAGCTTCAGTCTACACACCTGACTCTACCATCGAATCTGGTCCTGGCAACTTTGTCGACTCCCACAATGGTTCTGAAGGTGCCTGCAATCCCTTCAACATCACATAACAGCCTTGCTGAATCAGGCTCAAGGCCTATCTAGTCTAGCATCCTGTTTCACACAGTGGTAGGAGTGTGCACAAAACCGGCTTGGTCTGTTTGATTTGAATTTGAACCCAATTTGAACCAGGGAAGGTTGATTTGGTTTTGTTTGAACACACCCCACCCCCAGTTCGGTTCGAATTTGAACCTAATTGGAACCGGTTCTAAAAGGTTCTATGTAGGGTATAATGGGGACCTGTACCAGTCCATTATTCCCTAAGGAGCACAAAAGCGGGGTAGGTGGTAGGCACCTATGTCTGCCCACCACCCACCAAACCTCAAAGCAATCAGACACTCCTGCGATTATTGATGAATTTCTGAAGATTTTTACATTTGTTTGCATTTTCCCCATAGGGAATAATGGGGATTTGCAGATACCCCATCTGCTCCCTGAAGGGTGCCTGGGTGCAAAAGTGGGTTTAGGGGCAAGGCAGGTATGGCCACAACTCTCCCCCGGGAGCTCCAAGCCAGTGGGGTTCATGGTTTTATTTTTATAATGTTTTAAAGATTTTAGCCTGTTCCAATGCAAGGAATAGGAATTGCTGCTCCATTCGTAACAGTAGAACAGTGTGTGACCAAATTTGCTGTGAACTCTCCTGCTGTTGCTCCCCTGCAATTGGCATTCAGAGGCATCTTGCCTCTGAGGCTGGTGGTGGCCTATAGTCAACAGACTAGCAGCCTTTGATAGACCTGTCCTCCATGAATTTGTCTAAGCCCTTTTAAAAGTCATTTAAGCTAGTGGCCATCACCACATGAGAGAATTCCATAGATTAGTTATGCACTGTGTGAAAAAGTACTTCCTTTTGTCGGTCCTAAATTTTATGGCCTTCAGTTTCATGGGATCACACCTGGTTCTAGTGTTGTGAGAGAGGGAGAAAAATTTCTCTCTATCCACTCCATGCATAATTTTATTTATGGACATTTATATACTTCCCGTAGTCACCTCTTTTCCAAATAAAAAGCCCCAGATGCTGTAGCCTTGCCTCATAAGGAAGGTACTCTAGGTCCCTGATCATCTTGGTTGCCCTCTTCTACACCTTTTACAGTTCTACAAAGTCCTTCTTAAGATACAGTGACCAGAACTGTACACTGTACTCCAAATGTGGCCGCCCCATAGATTTGTACAGGGGCATTACTTACTTACTTACTTATTTTATTTTCTGTACCACCATTCCAAAAGTGGCTCAGGGTGGTTTACATTATATTAGCATTTTTATTTTCAATCCCCTTCCTAATGATCCCTAGCATGGAATTTGCCTTTTTCACAGCTGCCGCACACTGAGTCAACACTTTCAAATTGTCTGCCATGACCCCAAGACCTCTCTCCAGGTCAGTCACTGACAGCTCAGACCCTATCAGCATATATGTGAAGTTGGGGTTTTGTTTTGGGGTGGGTTTTTTTTTGCCCCAATATGCATCACTTTACACTTGTTTACATTTGCTATTTTGTTGCCCACTCATCCAGTTTGGAGAGATTATTTTGGAACTCCTCACAATCTGTTTTGAATTTCACTACCCTAGTTTAGTGTCATCTGCAAAATTGGCCACTTCTCTGCTTACCCCAACTTTTTGATAGTTTATGAACAGGTTAAAGAACACTGGTCCCAGTAGAGTTATCTCTGTGACTCCACTTCTTACTTCTCTCCATTGTGAAAACTGTCCATTTATTCCTATCCTCTGTTTCCTGTCCTTCAACCAGTTACCAATCCACACATGAACCTGCCCCCTTATCCCATGACTGTTAAGTTTATTCAAGTGCCTTTGGTGGGGAACTTTGTCAAAAGCTTTTTAGAAGTTCAAGTATACTTTATCAAGTGGATTACCTTTATCCACATGCCTGTTGACACTCTCAAAGAACTCCAAAAGGTTAGTGAGGCAAGAGTTGCCTTTGCAGAAGCCATGCTGATTCTCCTTCAGCAATGCCTGTCCTTCTATATGTTTAACAATTTTGTCCTTAAGTATGCTTTCCATCAAGTTGCCTGACACATAAGTTAAGCTAACCAGTCTGTAGTTTCCCAGACACCCCCCTCCCCCGATCACTTTTTGTTACATTAGCTACTTTCCAGTCCTCTGGTACAGATTGTAGGGGCAAGTTACATATATTTGCCAGGAGATCAGCAATTACACATTTGAGTTCCTTCAGAACTCTTGGGTGGATGCCATCTGGCCTTTGTGATTTTTTAATTTTTAGTTTTTCAAGATGGTTTATAACATCCTCTCTTGTCATCTCAAATTGGCCCAGTTCTTCAGCCTCCAAGCCTAAGAAGCTCAGTTCCGGAGTGGGTATATGGTCAATATCCTCCACCATGAAGAAAGATGCAAAAAACTCATTCAACTTCATGGCAATCTTCTTATCCTCCTTGATTATCCCTTTCACACCCTCATCTAAGGGTCCCACCACCTCCCTGCTTCTTATATTTAAAGAAGTATTTGGTATTGTCGTTGACACGTCTAGCTATATGCTGCTGAAACTCTCTTTTTGCATCCCTTATTGTCTTCTTGCAATTCTTTTGCCAGAGTTTATTTTCCTTTCTGTTTGCTTCATTTGGGCAGGAAGTTGTCTTCTCTTTTATAGCTTCCCTGACTACTTGTTGGCCATGCTTGCGTCCTCCTAAACTTGGTTGTACCTTTCCTCCTACTTGGTATACATTTCAACTGAGCTTCTATTATATTGGTTTTAAATAAGTTCCATGCTTTCTGGAGTGCTTTGATGCTCCTGACTTTCCCTTTCAGCTTCTTTTTTAGCAGCCCTCTCATTTTTGAGAAGCCTCCTCTTCTGAAGTCCAACATGTGCGTTTTGGACCTCCTTGGTAATGCTCCACTCACATATAAGCTGAATTGGATCACACTACTTGGTCACTGTTCCCCAATGGTTCTACAGCTCTGGCATTTCGCACCAGGTCCTGGGCACCACTCAGCATTAAGTCCAAGGTCACCTTCCCTCTGGTTGGTTCCACAACCAACTGTTCTAAGGCACAGTCATATAGCAGGTCCAGAAATCTGGCCTCTCTGTCAATACCCGCCCATGAATTTGCCCAGTCTGTGTGAGGGTAATTGAAGTCACCCATTATTACAGCTCTGTCTCTCTTTGTCGGCTACTCCACCCCCAATCCACCCCACCCCCCACCCGTCCTTTCTTTGTATCCAAGAATAACAGTGTCCCACTGATTCTTGCCAGATATTTATTTATTTAACTAACATATTTTTATACCACCCAAAATATACGTCTATGGGCAGTTTATACAAATAACAGAAAAAGTTAAAACATTACAACAATTTTAAAATTTTAAAACTTTTAGAACAGCATTTAATTAAAAGCTTGGGTGCAGATGCATCTTTAAGGACTTTTTAAAAGTTGTCAGAGGTTCCACAAGGTTACCATTATGCACACTATATCTATGTTTTCTTTAGCAACCAAGCACTCCAGCTCACTTCCAGCATTGGTATATAACGAGATACCACCCAGTTCCTGTTGGCATCATTTAAAATTTTTCTCTGAAACCTTTTTGATTTTAAGTACCAGCAGTCTGGTTCCATCTTGGTTCAAGTGGAGCCTGTCCTTTTTGCATAGGCTTTGTTTGCCCCAAAATGCATCCCATTGCCTAACAAATCTAAACCCCTCCTCCTGGCACCACCTTCTCATCTACTCTTTGAGACCCCACAGTTCTACCTGTCTTGCTGGCCCTGTGTATGGAACAGGTAGCACTTCAAGGAACACTACTCTGGGGGTTCTGGACGTCAATATGCTACCAAGCAGCCTAAATTTGGCTTATCTAGATGCTGCATGATGTCTGCAATTTTCACACCAGGCAGTCTAGTCGCCAAGCAATCTACTCATGGGCCACAAACTATGCTCCTAATGATCAAATCACCCACTACTAGGAGGCCTTCCCCAGGGTTGGAGCCACTATTGTGTGAGGGTTTCCCCCCAAAGAACCCGGGCCGTCATGTTCAGGGGGTGCGCCTGGTGCCCCAGCCATGCCCCCTGCATGTGACATCAGATGCAGGGTGTGTGTTTTTGCTCACAAACAGGGACACATGCCCTGTTTGCAAGCAAATTCCACCAGCACAATGTTCACAGCATGGTCAGGAACAGCTCTCCCTGCTTTAAAAGGCTGGGAAGCCAGCTTTGGTGAAGCTCCTGAAAAACGCAGCCTCACGGCTATGGGAGTTGTAGTCCAAAAACAGCGGGGAGGCCAAAGTTGAGTAGGCCTGGACTAGAGTATATTTAACTGTTGTACTAGATTGTGACCACGTTCTTTTATGACTCAAGATACAATTCCTGAGAGGCGCTCTTACCCCTGGACGTCTGGGCCAAAGTCCAGGGCTCCACACCCCCTGGGGGCCCCCAAATCCACTTTGTTCTCTCCCGGGTGGTGTGGTCGCCGTGCCTCTGGCTTTTGCTGCATCAAGTGGCTGAGCATGACTGTGAACTGTGCCAGGTGACTAGGCATGACCTCTGTTTTAGAGACAGTGGCCGGGGGGGGGGGGAGTGGAGGGGAAAACATGTGAGATAGGAAATTGTAATTTGCTTTTTGAAAAGTTTCTCCTAATGCATTTTTGCATAAATACCTATTTTATATTCTTACATTCTTGTGGGTTCAGTTGCCCTCAAGAAACCACGTGTTAAAAGATACTGTGTGTGTCACAGTGTGTGTATGTAAGGGGGTGATACATAACTTGCAGCCGGCAGGGGTGGAGGAGGATTCAAAAGGCCTTTAGGTCCAGGCTCCAAAATTGCCTAGATGCACCTCTGCACTTCCTAAGACATGGGTAGAGTCACAGGAGTTGTACACTGCCTTTAAAAAAAAAGGAATATTTGTTTTCATAGCAGACACCACCCTTATTTGTGACATGCTGAACACATATGAACCAGAATTTGGAAGCATCAGTCACCCACTGTGATGTGTTTAATGAATTTTTCGCAGACAAAAATCTCTCTGATTCGGGCCGACTTAGATGGAGACTCCACAATTAATTTGATGTCTGAACTGGAGGTGTCCAACAATTCCTCTTATACAATTCGACTAGATCAATTTCAGTTTGTGACTCCTGAGGACGTGGACAAGCTGCTTGGATCGGTGAGGCCTACCACTTGTTCTCTTGACCCTTGTCCAACATGGCTTGTTCTATCTAGCAGGGAGGCTGTTGTAGGCAGCCTGGTAGAAATCATAAATGCTTCTCTGAGGGAGGGCAGGATGCCTTATTGTCTTAAGGAGGCAATTATTAGACCTCTTCTAAAGAAGCTTGCACTAGATCCTTCAGAGTTGAGCAGTTATAGGCCTGTCTCCAATCTCCCGTGGCTGGGCAAAGTCATTGAGAAGGTGGTAGCCTCTCAGCTCCAGATGGTCTTGGAGGAAACTGATTATCTAGACCCATTTCAAACTGGCTTTCGGGCAAGCTATGGGGTGGAGACTGCCTTGGTCAGCCTGATGGATGGTCTCCAATTGGGAATTGACAGAGGAAGTGTGACTCTGTTGATCCTTTTGGATCTCTCGGCGGCTTTCGATACTATCGACCATAGTATCCTTCTGGAGCATCTAAGGGGGTTGGGGGTGGGAGGCACTGTTTTACAGTGGTTCCGCTCCTACCTCTTGGACAGGTTCCAGATGGTGTCGATTGGAGATTGTTGCTCTTCAGAATCTGAGCTTAAGTATGGGGTCCCTCAAGGTTCCATACTTTCTCCAATGCTTTTTAACATCTACATGAAACCACTGGGAGAGATCATCAGGGGATTTGGAGCCGGGTGTTATCAATACGCTGATGACACCCAGATCTACTTCTCCATGTTCTTCAGGAGCTGGCATATCCTCTTCTTCAGGAGCTGGCATATCCTCCCTAAATACCTGCCTGGAAGCAGTAAGGGGCTGGATGAGGGAGAATAAACTGAAGCTGAATCCAGATAAGATGGAGATATTTATTGTGCGGGGTCAGAACTCCAGAGACCATTTTGATCTACCTGTTCTAGATGGGATCACATTTCCTCAAAAGGAACAGGTCCGCAGTCTGGGAGTACTCCTGGATCCACACCTCTCCTTGGTTTCTCAGGTTGAGGCGGTGGCTCTCTATCAGCTTTCTATCAGCTCCGGCTGATACACCAGCTGCGTCTGTTTCTCGAGATCAATGACCTCAAAACAGTGGTACATTTGTTGGTAACCTCCAGACTTGACTTCTGTAATGCACTCTATGTGGGGCTGCCTTTGTACGTAGTCCGGAAACTTCAGTTGGTTCAGAATGCAGCAGCCAGGTTGGTCTCTGGGTGATCTCGGAGAGACCACATTACTCCTTTGCTGATGGAGCTACGCTTGGCTGCTGATAGGTTTCCAGGCAAAATACAAAGTGCTAGTTATAACTTATAAAGCCCTAAACAGCTTAGGTCCTGGGTATTTAAGAGAGCGTCGTCTTCGCTAAGAACCCCACTGCCCATTGAGGTCATCTGAGGAGGTCTGTCTCCAGTTTCCGCCAACTCGTTTGGTGGTCACACAGAGGCGGGCCTTCTCGGCTGCTGCCCCAAGATTGTGGAATGCGCTCCCTGCTGAGTTATGATCCTCCCCATCTCTGGCTATTTTAAAAAAACATTTGAAAACCCATTTTTTTACCCAAGCCTTCTCAGGTTTTTAATTAAAAAGTACTGTTAATTTTTTGGTTTTTAAATTACTGTATTGTTTTAACTTTTATATGTGTTATATGTTTAACTGTTTTAACTTTTATATGTGTTTTAATTGTTGTTAGCCTCCCAGAGACGCAAGTTTGGGCGGGATATAAATTAAATTAAATAAATATGGCACAATACTAATCAACAACAACAACAAATATTTATATACCTAATACTAATCACACCACCCATGGAGACCAGTGTACAGAGATATACCATTGGAATCTCACATGGTTCGCTCTCCATGCAACCTTAGTGTAAGACAGCCCATTGGTCTGCCCAGTGTGCTGCATCATAGCCAAATCATGCACTTCCTGCATACTTCCATGTCTCACCATTCACAGTTCAGTGACTCTCCTTCTCCAAGCTCCTGCCCACAAGCTGCTCTTGGCCGAAGCATGATCAATGCCATCATGCGTAAAGGGAGTCCTGAACACATCAAGGTACGTGAAGTGAATGTTTGAGCTGCAGCGCATACCCAGCAGAGCAGCAGAACATGTGGTGCCAAGGTGGCATGGAGAGGGAAGGGAGGGGAAAGTCATACCATTATTATAACAGCATCTAATATATATTCTGCTCAAATGGAGCCACTCCAAACACTGTTCTCTATGGACCAAGTGACCAGGATGGTAGCCCAGGCCCTAGCTTGAAGCAGCAAAAAAAATTATTCATCATCGGTTCAAATTAAGTTTGGTATGCACTACAAAATAACTATATCACAAGAACACTCACTAAAATGAAAACAAACTGGCATTTCACTTTTTTCTACCTACCTACATTTAAAAAAAAAAATTAGGCAAGGATTTGATTTTTTAAAAAGACATTACATGGGCATCCAGTACTTTTTTTCCATTGAAATTATGCTCAGGAGTTAGACTACATAATTTTTCCAATTTAAACCCCAAATATCTGTGGCCTCCATCTAAGCTCCAACTGTGTGGGCAGGATCAGGCAAACATAGTGAATAGACAGGCTGATCAATATCAGCTTGGGGAAATTCTCTGTTCACTTCACCCAAAAGTTAAAAACCTAGTACTCCCAAATGCCAGCTGTAATTAGCACAGGACATAATTCTGTAAAATGTGTGGAATTAGCCCTGTTATTTTTGGCATGCAGAGAGCTGAATGTTGCAGAGGTGACTTAATGCCTCTTTTTGTGCCTTCATGGGTCTCTTTTTTTCATTCAGTTCTCAGCTCAATATTTTATTAAGCAAACACTTAGCTTGTGATTTAGAAAGCAATTCTAAAAATCCCAATGAAAACACAATTAAAAATATTCATGATTGCACCTGACCATTGCTAATAATTTTCACATAAACTCAGGGAAGTGTGTCAGTTAATAGCAAAGACTATAATAAAGTGCATATTTCATTTTTCATATCGTCAGTATATATAGAAGCCTGTTTCCAGTGTTCCACTGCACTCTGGCTTGGTCTACACATATAGCCGAGTGAGGCGGTGAAGACCTGAAGTGACAGGATAGACCAGGGCTGCTCAACTTTGGCCCTCCTGCAGCTGATGACCTACAACTCCCATAATCCCCGGCAATTGGTTGCGGTGGCTGGGGATTATGGGAGTTGTAGTCGAAAAACAGTTGGGGGGGCAAATTTGAACAGGCCTGGGTTAGACGGTACCCTGTTTGATGGCAGGGGGACAGCAGTCTGCCTAGGTAGGTGAGATTTTTGAATGCCTCTCACCTACAGTCTGAAGTCCATTCTATCACCTCAGCATTTTACCAGCTCCTTAAGCTTCATGTGTAGATAAGACCCTGCTAACTGGGCAAAGGGGCACCTTTTCAACATGGCGGTTCTCTTTATTTAGCAGGGGGAGAGTAACTGGCCCTATCCACCCCCAGCACAGTACCTCCAGTGGTTGTTGCTGGTGTCTATCTTATGTTTCTTTTTAGATTGTGAGCCCTTTGGGGACAGGGAGCCATCCTGTTTATTTATTATGTATCTATGTAAGCCGCTTTGGAAACTTTTATTGAAAAGTGGTATATCAATATTTGCTGTAGTAGTTAATATGGCATCCAGATGCTATGCAGACAGCTCAGCTCTCAGCGGCTTCCATTGAGTTATATGAGAAGGATGGGCTGCAGTCTGGGACACAACTGAGAAGGGAGCAAAACATAACCCTCACCCTGACACCTGGGTTACCAGGAGCAGCTTTAACTCCCACCCCAGTGGTGTTCCCAAATGCACCCTTTTCACTCTCTCCCTAATGGATGACTGCCATTTATTCCAGAGGTAAAAAGCAAAACACTTGGGAACCTGGCTTCCATGGACCCTACGAAGTGTGTGTGTTTACACATGGAGGTTGTTCACATGCTTGTGTGGAGCTCTGGGATTGGTCTCAATCCTGGCGCTGCCCCACCAGATAGTCCAAGGTTTCCCCCATGCTCTTACTGAAGTAGAAGGACACGGGTATGCCCTTCTACCTTGGTACCTGGTTGTGTGGGCACAACAGCAGCCACAGAACTGGGCACTCTTGCAGGGAAATCCTCCAATGCACCAAGCTCCTTGAACGATGCATTGAGGGATTTCTGGAGGCTGGACTGCATTCCCCTGGCCTGCAGATGGCCGTTCAGCTCAGGCCAGTGTCACACATGTGGGCGCACAAGCTGTGTGAGCTGCACAGCCCAAAGAAAAGAGGAGATCATTTGGTGGGGGGAGGTAGAGAAGAGCTCTCCTGCCTTCCTCCCCACAGCCCTCCCAAACCCACCGTCCTTGGTTGGGTGAACGACCTTATGGTATCACCCTTCATGCACACACAAACTAAGCATCCTTGCAATTTACAGGCCCTTCTTCCAGACATACACCCGTCTGTTATGCATTTCTTTAATACAAGTCTGCACAATCTGTGATTGTCCAAGCCAAACACATTCTATATGTTATGGGCTGCCAGATGCTTACCATATTTTTCTAATCAATCAATCAATCAATCAATCAATCAATCAATCCAATTTATATACCGTCCCTCCAAAAATGGCTCAGGGCAGTTTACAACAAATAAAAACCAATTAAAATCAATTAACAGTTAAAACCAGAACTAAAACAATTAAAATCATTTAAACATTAAAAAAAATTACATGAAAATCATTTAAAATCAGCATTAAAAATTTAAACCATAAATCTAATTAAAAGCCTGGGTGAATAAATGTGTCTTCAGTGCTTTTTAAAAAGTTGCCAGAGATGGGGAGGCTCTTATTTCTACGGATGGGCCCGGACCAGTCCGGAGGCCATTCTAAAGGCCTCCGGAATGATCCTGACCGGTCTGGACCTGGGCGGTCCGGTTCGGGTGGGTGGGGGGCTTTAAGAGCGGGTGGAGGGTTTACTTACCCCTCCCGCCTCTTTCCCGTTCTGGCGCCGTACATTTAGTAGTAATTGGGGCGGCAGGATACCTCCCTGCTGCCCCTTCCCCACTGCTGCTCTGCAAAACTTCCAGAAGTCCTTTGCACGCACGCAAAGGACTTCTGGGAGTTTTGCAGAGCAGCAGCGGGGAAGGGGCGGCAGGGAGGAATCCTGCCACCCCAATTACTACTAAACCTACGGCGCCAGAACGGGAAAGAGGCGGGAGGGGTAAGTAAACCCTCCACCCGCTCTTAAAGCCACCCTCCACCCCAGTGCTGGACCGCAGTTTGGCGGTTCCGTGCACCCTCCTACTTATTTCAACAGGGAATGCATTCCGAAGTTCAGGGGCAGCAACGGAGAAGGCCTGTTCCCAAGTAGCCACCAAATGAGTTGGTGGCAACTGCTGGTGAACCTATCCAGATGAAATAGGTGGTGGGGCTCATGGTGGTGAACCTATCTAGATGAAACAGGTGGTGGGGCTCATGGTGAAGAAGACTCAAATAAAAGACAACCCTGAATTTTAAGATGCCCCCTTAAAAATATGGGTTAAATATAGGTTATAATATTTACCCAAAAGGAAGATGACCCTAAATTTAAGATGACCCCCCCCCAATTTCTAATCAAAGAACTTGAAAAAAAACCTAGGGTTGGATTCAGGTAAATACAGTATCACATAGGGCTGTGCAGAATGTTCTGTTGGAACGTTCTGAGCTCAGAACAGAACACCCCTAAAAAGGCCGCTGCCACTGCACAGGATGCTGGCCAGAGCACTGCTACCGCGGCTTGCACAGTGCCAGAGTTACCGCTGGTGATTAGAGAGAGCTTTGATTAATTTAATTATAAAGGTATCTGTAAGTGCTTCCAATAATTTGATCTTAAATTAATGTCTTGTTGTCCCCCAGAGCTGCCCTCACTATCTTTAAAAAAAAAAAAAAAAGCTGGAATGTTCTGAATGGAATGGGCTTGCTCTGTTGAAACACCAAGTTGCCCTTCGATCAGAACATTTGGGCCGTTTTGTGTTCCATTCCGAGTGTTCCAAGTTCAGAATGGAATACAAAACCCATTCTGTGCACAGCTCTAGTATTACACAAAAGCAGGAGGTTTATTGTGTTCCTGGTCACTGGTGGGCTGCTGTACATAACTGGGAGAGTGGGCTACATTCAGCTTGGCTCAGCACAAGTTGTGCAAGCCTGTGCTAGTCTGCCTGTCTATCTATAATATTTATACTCTGCCCCTCAAATACAATACTGCTCAGGGCAGCTCACAAGATTAATAAAATAGATACAATGTAAAATAATAGATTAATAAAATAAAGCAAGTTAAGACCAGGGCAAAACCACATTTAAAATTACAATTTTTAAAGAAGTTTCAAATGAATAGTTATTAATAAAAAGCTAAAAACTAAGAACGATAAAAACTGAAGAACCTACCAGGTATAGGCAGCAGGTAAAGTGTTTAATAGCCTCTTTTAAAAGATGTGTATTAAAAAAATTTTTAAAACCATCAAGAGAAGGATCATGGCAAAGCTCTTCTGGGAGGGTGTTCCAAAGCCGAGGGGCCACAACTGAAAAGGCCCTGTATCTTATACCCACCAACCAGATCTCTGTTAGTGGTGGGGCCATGAGCAGGGCCTGAGATGCTGGGCGAAGGGCCCTGGCAAGTTCATATGGGCAAATGAAGTCCAAGTACCCTGGTCTAAGCCATGTAGAGCTTTAAAGGTCATGACCAGCACCTTGAATCTAGTGCAGAAGCGGACTGGTAACCAATGAAGTTACCAGAGCATGAATGACTGAGGTCAGATCCGACTTCTCCAAGTAGGATTATAGCTGGCATAGCAGCTGTAGCTGATAAAAAGCTTCTCTGCACACCACTGCCACCTGTGCCTCCAAGGACAGCATTAGACTCCAGAAATACCCCCAGCCTGCTGACTTTCTCTTTCAGAGGGAGTGTGACCCCATCCAAAACCAGATTTACCTCATTAGGATGATCAGTTTTACCAACACAGAGCACTTCCATCTTATCTTGATTAAGTTTCAGCTTGTTTGCCCCCACCCAGTCCAGAACAGCCTACAAACCCATTACAAACCCAGAGCATCCACTGCCTCCCTCGTGTCTTCTGACTTAAAAGATTTGGGGGTCATCAGCATATTGATGGCACTGCAGCCCACATCCATAGATGATCTCTCCCAGAGGTTTCATGTGGATTTTAAACAGCATAGGGGGCAGAATAGATCCCTGAGGCACCCCATATGTTAAAGCATCACCTTCTGAGTATGACCCTCCAAATAAAGCAGAGCCACCATATAACCACACCCCCAAGTCCCAACCTGGAGAGACGATCCAGAAGGATACCCTGGTCGATGGTATCAAAAGTCGCTGAGAGGTCCAGGAGAATCAACACACTCCTTCTGTCTATCTCCCAGCCTAGGTCATACACCAGGGCAACCAAGGCAATTTCCCTCCGCTATCTAGGCCATAAGCCAGACTGGAAAGGATCTAAGAAATCAGATTCATCCAGGGCTACCTGGAGCTGAGAGGCCACCACACTCTAACACCTCGCCCAAGAAGGGGAGGTTAGTAACCGGTCAAAAGTTATTTAAATCATCTGTGTCCAATCAGGGCTTTTTAAAGGAGGGGCCTAATGACTGCCTCCTTCAGCTGAAGGGGCACCACCCCTTGCTTCAGAGAGGCATTCACCATCCCCGCCACCCACGGACTCCCAAGCAGCCTTAACCAGCCACGAAGGGTGAGGGTTGAGCACATATGTTGTAGGCCTCAGCCTTCCAAGCAGCCTGTCTACTTCCTCAGGCAATACAGTCTGAAAACCATCCAATATAACAAAACCAAATGCTGGATTGGTAGCATCCAATACTGGTGAGAAAAAAACCTTAGCATCAAAGTCAGAATGGATACGAGCAATTTTATTTGCAAAACATAGTGCAAATTGATTACAGTGGGCTGTTGAGGATTCTGTTTGATATCTTTGGGGTCCTTGCATAGGAAGCCCCAAACCACTCGAAAAAGCTCTGCTGGATGACATTGAGCAGACACGATGGTGGCGGAAAAGTAAGATTTCTTCACTGCCATCACAGCCATAGAATAGGCCCTAATATGGGCTCTAGCCTGTGTTTGGTCACATTCATTCTGAGTTTTTAACCGATGACTCTCAAGTCATCTTCCAGCTTGCTTCATTGTCTGCAACTCCCCTGTATACCAGGAAGTCACTTGGACTTGGTAGGTCGGGAGAGGTGCAACCGTGTCAATTGCCAGATCCATCTCTTCATACCAGAGAGAGACCAGAGTGTCAACAGAATCGTCCACTCTCTCAGCAGGACCATCAGAACCATCAGGAATCCATTAGGATCCATAAGCCTCCAAGGGTGGATCATCCTAGCTGGTTCTCCACCCCTCCAGAGGTGTATTGGGTCCACTCTCAGTCTAATCTTCACCAGATAGTGATCCGTCCATGACAACAGTATTAAGGCCTCCTGGACTATCCATGAACCACCACTGTCCACTGTTGATTTATATACCACACCATTCAAACGGCTCTGGGCAATGCACAGCAACAAAAACAAAACCTGCAGAGTGGTCATTTTAAAATCAATAAATAAAAATGAATCTTAAAAACAGTTTAAAACCAATAACAATTAACAATAACAATAAAAACATTTAAAACAGTTTTAAAACCTTGGAAGGCCAGGCCAAACAGACAAGTTTTAAGGGCTCTCTTGAAGGCCAATAATGAACTCAAGCTACTGATTTCTGCTGGGAGTGCATTCCACAGCCTAGGAACAGCTACAGAAAAAGCCTACCTCTGAGTAATTACCAGATGTAGTAACTAGAGACAGACCTCCTCAGATGACCTTAACGTGTAGTGGGGATCATGCAGAAGAAGGCGCTCTCTGAGGTAAACCGGACCTAAACTGTTCATGTATTTAAAGGTAATAATCAGCACTTTGTATTTTGCCCGGAAACATATTGGCAGCCAGTGCAACTTTTGAGAACAGGCATAAAATGGTCTCTCTGGGTTACCCCAGAGACCAGTCTGGCTGCCACATTTTGAACTAACTGAAGTTTCCAAACTACTTACAAAGGCACCCCCACATAGAGTGCATTGTAATAGTCACACCTGGAGGTTACCACCAGCTGATGCATCACTGTTTTGAGGTTGTCCTCTTCGAGGAATGGATGCAGCTGTCAAATCAGCCAAAGCTGGTAGAAAGCACTCCTGGCCATAGCCTCCACCTGAGATACCAGGGTGAGGACTGGGTCCAGGAGTACTCCCAAGCTGTGTACCTGTTCCTTCCAGGAGAATATAATCCCATCCAGCACAAGAAGATTTAACTCATCCCTCAAATTCTGAATCCCTACAATGAGTACTTCCATCTTGCTTGGATTCAGTTTCAATTTGTTATCCCTCATCCAGCCCATTACTGCCTGTAGGCAGGCATTTAGGGAATAAATGCCATTTCCCGATGATGAAGATGACAAGATGACAAACTGATAACACCCTGCACCAAATCTCCTGATGACTTTACCCAGCGGTTTCATGTACATATTAAAAAGCATTGGTGACAGAATGGAGCTCTGAGGGACTCTATATAACAGCTCCCCTTGCAAAGAGCAACCATCACCAAGCTCCACCATCTGGAACCTACCCGAGAGATAGGAGTGGAACCACTGCAAAGTGGTGCCCCCTATCCACATCTCCCCCAGGCGATCCAGAAGGATACAATGGTCAATATTATTTAACACCGCCTAGGCTGTCTCAACCCCATAGCCAGCTCTAAAGCCAGTCTAAAATGGGTCTAGATAATCAGTTTCCTCCAAAACCACCTGAAGCTGGTCAGCCACCACCCTCTCAGTCACTTTGCCCAACCATAAGAGATTGGAGACTGGCCTATAACTATCCATCACTAAAGAATCCAGGGAAAGCTTCTTAAAACGTGGTCTAACTATTGCTTCCTTCAAACAAGGCACCCTACCCTCTTTCAGGGATGCATTTATGATATTAACTAGGCCATCTCCAACAATTTCCCTGCAAGTTGCAAGCCATCTCCAACAATTTCCCTGCAAGTTGCAAGCAAGAAGCCACAGAACAAGTGATAGGTCGCACCACCTCAAGCAGCTTGTCCACATCCCTGGGAATCACAGATTGAAACTGATCCAATCTAATACTGCAAGTATTAGATTGCTGTACACCCCCTTCATAGACTTTGAAGAAATATTGGAGTCCTTGTCAGCCCGAATACAGGAGGACATGAAGTCCCGAGCTGCACCAGACAAGGTGGCCTCAACATGGAGTCCCCCAATACTAACAGCCTCAGGGTCCTCAATGCCACATCTGAGACCACTCCAAACAGCTCAGGCAGGGAGACTGTTAGACAGCAGGCTGGGTGGTATACCAACGGCATCCCAACTTCATATTGTGATCCCATCACTGCATGCAGGTACTTGAACTGGTCAGAATGGCAAACAATGCATCTGGTGAGGGGGGTGGCCTCCCGATGAACCAGGGCAACTCCACCTCCCTGCCCACCATGCCTTGGCTGATGCTGCACCTGTAAACCTGGTGGGCACAGCTGGGAGAGATTTATTTCTCCCCGCTCATCCAACCAGGTCTCAGTAATGCATGCCAGGTCAGTGTGCTCATCCAGGATAACCTCCTGGATGGCTGTGGTGTTTGCATTTATGAACCTGGCATTTATGAATCAGCTTCAGGCAAGGTGGGCTCCTGGGAGAGTTACTGGGTTCTTCTTGGATGGGAGAAGGATAGGAGGATGTGGTGGCTTTGATATAGCCAGCACACCTTCCCCTCACCGGGCGTGTCCTACTCCAACAGCCATATCACCCTCTGCCAAAGACCACCTCAATTGGAAGGGCCTCCTCCAAAGTAGCACCCCCCCACACACACATATTGTGAAGAGCATTATGAGCAAAATGAGCTGCTATACTGGTATCTCAAGCAACTTAAGACTGGTGTGGTCAGTTGGTATTTAAGGAGAGCAAGTAATGGTTATATAAATCCCCATAAATGACAAGGAATCTGGCAAATGCTACCTATTGGCAGATCTATTATCTCTCAGACTACTTGAGAAAATGTCCTTTTTTCCATCAACATACAGTGCAATAGTTTTTGGAACTCAGAATATTGCTTTCCACCTCTCTGGCATGCACAGCCCAGAGGGCATAATGTCAGCTATTTGTGCACGAGGAGAAGGAAGGTTCAATGCATACCAAAACCACAGAATTAATTAGTTTTTAGTACAGTCTGAACTTTTTATGACTAAATTCCATAGAAACATTAGCACAGCACAATCCTTTATTGACCTGAGCCCTAAAATTAAGTAATGGTTTTTATAAATCTTTTGGGAAATCATTTTTTGGTATCTCTGCTCACACTTTTAAAAAACTGGGTAACCATGGATGGCTCCACAGAGATTTTCTGTATTAGCCATTCAAATTATATTTAAAGTATGAAAAGTGCTGAGCAATTTTGCTAGATGGCAGGAGCTTAATATTTAAAAGGAGGTGTTTATACAGCGAGCTATTTTGAAAACAGGCCATTTGTGCACTTGAAAATTATCTATAGCTGTTCCTTTCATGAAATGCATGCCTGCTCCTTTTACCCTCAGTTGTTTCATCCATATCCATTTCCCCAGAGCAACAGCCCTAAAGACCCCACAAACCACAACAGAAATCCAAGCAGAACTTTGAGGTTAGAGAGGGAGAAGACCAGTTATCTCCCAGTCCTCCCTGTCTACCATCACTTGCAGCTCAGAAGGAACTGTGTGTCTATGCTCAGCTCCCTAGAATTCTAACTAGTGATGGGAGCAGCCCGGACTGTTTGGGTGCAGGGACCAAGCAAAGCCTGGAATCCTGGAGACTGCACAGTCTGCAAAGAGGTCTCTTTGTGTTTATTAGGACATTTTATCACTAACAGCAGAGGTATCACCAGCATATCAAAGGCATGTGCTCTGGCCATGGATAGCACAGGAGAGTATGTGGTGGGCAGCCAATTTCAGACTACTTACCAAGGGAAAGAACACAGAGGAAAGCCAACTGTTGCTGGATCCCAGGACAATTTGAGATGTGTCCTCTAGCGGTACTTAGGATGGGGATAGGTGGCAGTGCTCATAGCCAGCATGAATAGGCTGCCAGACTGGGGTGTTATGAAGCCCAGAATGCAACAGCCAGAGAAACTGGGGGTGAGGGGGAAGGGAAGGCTAGTTTCACAATGGCTCCCTCAGTACAGCAGGCCTCCCTAGAGAACAGGCCTACTTAAACCTGTGAGAAAGAAAGAAAGAAAGAAAGAAAACCCACCGGACTCTTTGAGATGGGAGCCATGAATTCTATCTCCAGGCAGAAGCCTTTGCTACCTGGTTATGAAAGGCAAGACCTGAAAGGCTGTGGTTCAGGTACTGCCAACACCTGGGTAGTTGCCCAGAGCAACAGCTGCATCCTGACAGTGTGCTACCAGGAGGCACAATAACACTCCCAGTAAAATTCGAGATTGCTCATCATTACACTCTTTCTGAAATCGGCTTACTCTTTTGCAAAGGAAAATGGCCTTTGCTGCAGAGCCTTACTTACAACCTCAAAGAAGTGAACCAATATTGTCCAAAACTGGCTGCCTTGCCCTGCTTCTCAACCTACAGAGTTTGCCTTCTCCTCAGTAAGTGATGTGCGGATAAACTCAGCCAGGGGAGGGAAATCCAGTAGTAGCCAGGTAAAATCATGCAGTAAATCAGGCTACACAATCCCAGCTTGACATTGTAATAGAGGAGAGGCTAGATCATTTTTATTTATTTGTTCAGTTTTTATATCACCTTTCATAAGGTGTCCCAAGGCGCTTTACAAAAGTTAAAATACAATAAAACTCTATAAAAATCACATGTAAACCCTTAAAGTCAGTTAAACAGTAAAAAGCACAAAAAAACAAAAACAAAAAAAAACCCACCATTAAGAGACAAATGGAAGCAGGAGAGTTGAGAGACCTGGTAGCCCCCTTAGGGGTAAAGGCCTGAAAAATAAAAGTGTCTTGTGCTTTTTAAAAAATCAGCCATAGATGTCAAAGATGTCAATCACGGGGAGAGCATTCCAGAGCCTGGGGGCAACAACAGAGAAGGCCCAGTCCCGTGTGCAAGACAATTTAGCCTCTCTCAACATTGACACACAGAGCAAAGGCCCCTCTGGTGACCTTGTTGGATCGGCAGAAACCTTTGGGAGCAGATGGTCCTTCAGATATCCAGGGCACAAACTGCTATGGGCTTTAAAAGTCATAACATGCACCTTGAATTAGATCTGGAGACAAATTGGCAGCCAGTGACGCTCTTTCAGAATAGGTGTAATATGCTCCGAGTGAGCTGTTCTGGAGAGAACCCTGGGCAGAGAGAACCCATTCCAGAGAGAACCATTCTGCACCAGTTGAAGTGTTCAAATATTCTTCAAGGGCAGCCCTGCTTGAAGTGGATTGCAGTAATCCTGCTATGACATGACTAAGACATGGGTAACTGTGGCCAGATCTGCCTTCTTGAGAAAGGGACACAGCTGGTGCACTAGCCGAAGCAGTGCAAAGGCACCCCTGGCCACACTCCACCTGGGCATCTAAAAGCAGAGCTGGGTCCAGCAACACCCCCAAGCTGCACACTTGCTGTTTCAAGGGGAGTACAACAACCCCATCCAGAGGTGGCTGAATAACCCTGTTCTGATTGCCTTTTCTACTGATCAGCAGCACCTTCATCTTGTCTGCATTTAACCTCAGTTTGCTAGCCCACATCCAGCTCATCACCAACACCAGCCCTCGGTTCAGTACATCCACTGCTTCCCTAGGATCTGCTGTCAGTGTCAGTGTCATCTGCATATTGATGACACTTCAGTCCAAACCTCCCGATGACCTCTCCAAGCAGCTTTATGTAGATGTTAAACTGAATGAAGGACAATACTGAGCCTTGCAGGACCTCATAGGCCATAGGCCAAAGAGTGGAGCAGAAGTCCCCCAGCACCACCTTCTCATAAATCAGAGAGGGGACAGGAGGAGATATGGCAGACCAGATTTATATCACTATGAATTTTACATTTCTGTCCTCCATTTGCAGTAATGAATAGAGATCGAAAAAGGTGTCCTCCTTACACTGGATTAAAAAAATAAGGAACAGTAGCAAGAAAAAGAGGGGGTGAATTCACACTTTTAAGCAGTTAATAACTGTGTTAGGTTGTTGTCTCAGTCTTTCCATTTCTTTTCCATTTTCTGCATGCATTCTTCTCAAGGCTGGAGGCAAATGATTCCCTCCCTCCACCCAAAGAGTTGAATGTGGCATGATAGAGACATAATTGTCCACAGTGTGTTCACTCACCCTTCACTTGCAACTGGTCAACAGGTTTTTCAGGTTTTTGTGGTGCTTGAAACCCTACAAAATCTGTTTGACGTGATGACAATGAGGCAACAGACTTGAGAGGGAAACTATATACCACAGGCAATTATATCATGTTCTGAAAACCTATTATTTGTCTCTAATTAGTCCCTTGGCTTTTAAAACACACTTTCTGAAACTCTGTTTACACAGGAGGACAACATTCAACCAATATATGCTTTCATAATTCTGCTTGACAAGTATCATTTTGCTTAAGTGAAAAACACTCCTGGGGCAAAGATGGGGATTAAAAATAAAGGCAAGGGGAATCAGCACTAGTGAGAACAGAGGACTAACTGCTGGATATATAGACACTGGAGATATCAGATATCGAATAGGCATGTGTCCTTAGTTTCCCTCATTGATGAGAAATACATGAAAGCTCTTTCAGGGGACCACCACAAAAATTCTCACCTCACTTTTAGAACCCTCTGGTTTAAAACAAAAATCTAATCTGTGTCCTGCTTTTCTGCCAATGAGTTCAGGGAGAGATTTGTGGGGCTATCCCATTTCATCATAAGAACAGCCTTGTAGGATTAGATTAAAGGCCCATCTCATCCACCATTCTGTTTCCAACAGTAGGCTGCCAGAGGCCTCTAGGAAGCATATAACAGTCCTTTCTTGATGTCGGTCTCTACTATCTGGTACTCTTTTGCTTCCAAAGAAGATGTTCTGCTTTGCCATCATAGGTAATAACTGTTGGAAGACCACATGGACCACATTTTTATTTTTTTAAGAAACTATTTCTTCTTTTAAAAAGTTGGGGGGAGCACCACATCACTATACCATGCAGCAGCTAATTCTGTAAGTTAATCATTTGGGAGCTAGGTTAGTTATTTGTCCGGGGCCAATCTCACTTGGCTTTATGGCTGAACAGAGATTAGAACCCAGATATCAGGGATCCAAATCCTGCACACTATCCACTACACCATACTTATCTGCAATATACATGGTGGTCTCTTTCTGGGGGCCTGTTTGCACAGCTATTGGTCACACAGTAGGTATGAGAAAAGAGCTTGACAGTCATGCATGTGCCTGTGGTCAGCTGGTTACATGCATCAGTCCCCACATGCCAGATTCGACTTTTGACATACTACTGCAAATTTCCTTTCCCCCCAGCATTTGCAAATCCTGGGAGTGGCAGGGGCATAGCTACAACTGAACAAGGTGGGACAAATGTCCCTGAGCCCGGAGGGATGGGAGCCACTGCATGGAGCGTGTGTGGCATTATTTGCACAGGAATAAGGGAAACGGTATGCCAATAATGTTTTGTTTTTCACCATATCCTTCTGGAGCAATAACCTGGGGGGAGGAGAAGGTGAAAGGTCAAGAGCCCATCTTCACTTCTTGTACTAGGGCTCTCTCCAACCTTGCTACATCCCTGGTCACCAGTGGGTGCACACAACCTGCCACAGGCAAGGAACCAGGACATAGGTGTTCAAACAGCTGGCACGCATTGCATAGTCAGATGAAAAGACCCTAAACAACTCCAATTACATGAAACTGTAAATGGAGTAGGAAGAAGGAACCATATGACACCTAGTTTTCTCTGCCCCACCCCCTCATTCTTGAAAAAGGGCTTATCCTTGGAGTGTTAAGGCTTGGAGTTGCTTCCAGGGATGCATAAGCAGCTTTGTTATAATCTAACATCCTTGAATTACCTTTTTGTACAAATATGTCAAATGGATGAATTGTTTTCCATTCATCTTAATATATGGAATGGTGATTCTAATCTGAGTTGGAGGGTACAGCCAGATATTGAGCCACATAGCTATTTTGAAATGGTAAAACTACCACAAGTTGATGGGGGAGCAAGGACTAGACAAATTATCTGAATGATCTGATCACCACAGAGAAACTCTGAAATGCTGGTTGAACCAAAAGTTGATAAGTCACCATTGGAGTGCAATTTTGCGAAATCAGACCACTGGACCCCGAACCAAAACTCCACCCACACTAAATTGGCTGCTTTATCTTTTAAGTCACCATCTGTAAGAGGTTGTGTGCATGTATCCTGTGTACAGAACCAGGAAGCACTTATTATTTTGGAGAAACTGATATGGACAAAATGAGATCATAAGCCACTATGTTCAGAGTCATGTCACACCTCTGGGTTAAAAAATAAAATAAAACCAGCCACAACAATTTAACCAGGAAGGTGTCCCTTGCTTGACTGAGGCCTGCACATGAAGACTTGGAGGCTCTCCACACAAGCAGTGTGGAGAGCCAAGGAGGGTTTGGTGGGGAGAGCAAGCTTGGCCCACTCTCCCATGCAGACGATCATACCACTAGCCCTGGGTGGCCGAATCGGCTGCCCACACAATAACTGGTTCCATCATGGAGCCAGTTGGGGCGGTGGGGATTTGGGGCTGCCTAGCCCCCAAAACTCCCAACATGCCCCATGCGAGTGCGTAGGGCATTCTGGGGAGACCCTTGTGCTTGTTGGAGCCTCTCAGTTGGGGGTCTCCTCATGAGTTGCAGAGCTGCGCCATGGCAATTCACGATCAGGGAAACGGGATTAGCGGAGCCCTCACTCATTTAACGGGGGGTATTTAGAGAGGTTTGCTGCCGGGAGTCACATGGCTCCTGTTGTAGCACACAACCTCCCCAAACCGGGCTAGGCTCCCTTAGCCTGGTTTGGGGAGGTCATGAGAATATCCTCTTGATGTGAATGTACACCTTTATGTACATCTGTATTGTGCACATTCCAGTGGAATTCATCTAGTACAATCTTCATCTACAACAAGTTACCCCTGCTAACTTGGCAAAGAGGGACCTTTTAACATGGTGATTCTCTTTATTTAGCAGGGGGAGAGTAACTGGCCCTATCCACCCCCAGCACAGTACCTTCAGTGACTGTTGCTGGTGTCTATCTTATATTTCTTTTTAGATTGCAAGCCCTTTGGGGACAGAGATCCATCTTATTTATTTATTATTTCTCTGTTTAAACCACCGTTAGCCATTTTTGGAAAGGCGGTATAGAAATCGAATTAATGATGATGATGATGATGATGTGGCTGAGTATGTGCATCCCTATTTTCTTGAAATGCAGATGTAAGTGCTCCTGCCACTGTTAATTATACATAATGTAACCCGTGCACAGGACTACCTCTGGATCAGGACCAGATTGCTAAAGCTGACTGTTAGAGCCAATAAGCAATACAAGTACTGGAATAAAAAGAGACAGAGTCTGAAGAAAATGATTTAATTATTCATATAATTATTCAATAAAAAGACAAGGTCAACTTGTGAAAATTTACACCTGATAAAGGTTATATTTTGCAGTTTATTAATTTTGTTTAACTTTTTGCTATATAAAAGCAGTGCATGGTGAGGAAAACAGAAACAAGTTTTCTCTTATCATATGGTGCTCTTCACATGTATGCCTGGCAGCATGGGAACTGATTGACTGTGATGCAGACCCACGTGGCAGGAGCACATGTGGGGCTCAACACAACCAGCTGGGTGGGGCTGATTGCTTAGACCCCGCCCCCATGGAATCAGCTCCTGGGGCATGTCTGTGAAGAGTACCCTTTTCACGACAGTATGCAGATGTAGAACTCCTTGACATTGAAATGAATAGTGACATGGATAGAGGTTCAGAACCAACATATACAAACAAAACAGGCTTTTAAATAAACATTTGAACTAGGTTCTATCTCAAGTTCATTTCCATACTAAGCTTCCAAATAACATAAATACATGATACAAAACTCTTGGTTGAGAAGCTATTTTCTCCAAATGTTTTCCATTATCTTAACTAATATATTGTGCTCTTTATAAACAGGAAAAGTGCATATTTTCAGAGAAACAATATTAACGTATTTACATACAAAGTTCTGAAGTGTTTAAGAATGTAGATATATATAAGTTAATAACACATATAAAATAAAATAAAAATGTGTACAATAAATAATTCAGCAGACTTACATATCAGGCAATATTGGATAAACTACAAAAGCAGCTCATTTTATCATCTACTGTACTTATTCATGAGGAAGTATAAAGGCCCAGTTACTTCCACTTCATAACCTGTGCCGGTCTTTAAGCATGGACTTAGACACAATTTTTAGGACTTTCCCAGACACCAATGGTGGAATCACATGAAGGTCACAATCCTGTGTGCACTTACTTGGAGTAAGTCCTGTTGGAATCAATGTGACTTTATTTCTGATTAGGCATACGTAGGATTGGGCTGTTTGATTAGTTACATGCTTAAAAAACCTGAAGAGTGATGGTGCCCTTGGTTCCAGAATCAGGCATTTGACTTGCAAGAGATTTGTGATCTACGTGTATAAAAATAGTTGCATAGTTGGTCTTATTCTTGTGAGCTGAGATATTGTTCACATTCAGAGTCACCTGGTATTTCAGGGGAACCAGCAATCCTCTTCCCATTTTTCGGATAGACACACCAGCATCCTGCAGGACTTCCATCAAGTGCAGTTTCACACTAGTGAAAAATTTAAAATATGTATGTACAATTAGAAAGCAATTTTTTAAACTTTACATATATTTAGCAATGACTAGATTAGACGTTATATAGAAAACAAGATGTTCTTTACCACACCCTATTCTCACTGAACCACTATTACACATTTGAAAGATCTTGGTCACTTTTACTTTGAATAAACTTCAGCTGTCCTGTTGCCAAGCAGACCTTGAAAATAGAGTGACATTTTCTGTTTGATCACTTCCCTAAAGAGGGCACTTTTTCTTTTATTTTCTCTTTTGGCTGCTGAGCACAGTTAAGAAGAATTATGTAAGAAGCTGGAAATGGGAAATGGGATTGAGGGCAACTGAGTAAAAGAGATTTCAAATTGATTTCAAAGTAGATGTTTCATTAGAACGCAAAGAAGATTAGAATATTTGAGAGAATCACTTTACAGAAGATAGAATACAACTAGAAAGGCCCCTGATTCTGACAAAGGTGGAGATAAAGAAGCTAGTAATGCCAACAAATAATAAGGCAACCACTCAATTACAGAAAGGTGAACTGATTAATTGTATGAGTTTATGCACTCTACAGTGTATAAATCATACAAATCACACCAATGCATACAGGCCTCTGTACAGATGTTTTACTTCACATAGATCTCAAGCATATAGAAAGGTGGGATCTGCTGCTGCAATAGGGTGGGATCATGCACATGGAAGGGTGGGGTCTGCTGCTACCCCCTTCACAGCTATACTGAGTTAGTGTAAAACATAGTCCTAAAGATGTTCCTTTCCTTTCCTTTCCTTTCCTTTCCTTTCCTTTCCTTTCCTTACAACTGAAGGTAATTTTCCCCCACAGGAAGTTGCTCTGCTTCCTCCATGTTTAACCTTCCCTCCTTTATATTTTGTTGCTGGCAGAGACCCTGATTCAAAGCAACATAAGTACTTTTCAAGTCCCACCAAAATCAATGGGACCAAAGTTTGTCACAACTAATTCATCCCATTGGTTTCAGTGGGACTGGCTCAATAACAGTGGGGCCCTCCAGAGATGTCTGTTCTCTAGGGATGTGCCCGAATCATTTTGATGCCTCATTACAGAGGTGCTGAAACTATTCGAGTTGCCACAGCAGAATCATTTTGGCAGAGGGCAAGCAGTAGCTTTAAATGGAGTCATGTAGTGTGGCTTTTTAGAACTGACAGCGCCACCGTGGGGTGGCAGGGGGTGGCAGAGGAGCAGGTATGACCTGCGTACCTCCTTTTAAAGCTACCACTCAGCACCACCACCCCACCACAACTGCACGAAGCGCTTCATGCACATCACTAATGTTCTCCAAGGCAAAAAGAAGAAGAGGTATAAAATTTTCTTTCTTCCCTGAAATTAGCGAGTCCAGCAGGTCCAAAGTTAAGCACTTTGGATCAAATCCTGTTGATTCAATGTTGATTCAGAAGTCCAGTATTGCTCTCCTATATTAACCAATGCACTTAAAAGTGCTCAATTTTAGTTGGATTACAAGCAATCAGAATTTTACTGTCGGTTTGAAAGGAGCAAATAATCCAGAGATATTTTAGCTTCTGTGTGTTTGGAAATAGTTAAAGTGCCTTAGAAGGCACTTCCAAGTCCAGTCACCCTGTGTTTGTTCCATCCACAGGAAAAGGACTTTGGCTTCTGTTGCTCTCCGGCACAACTGCTTCCATTCTCAATGTTTCCAGTCAGTTTAGAGAGCAATAAAAACCCAAAGACCTCAGTTAGCCATGACCAAGCATTTACTCCAAGAGCATGAGACTAATCACTTCCAATCCAACCCCCAGAACATAATTACCTGCTTGCTGTGGTAAAATCCATTCTTATTACAGTTGGGTAAATAGAATCTGTAGATCTCTCCTCCAGTTCTCTGTTGAGCTTTTGCTATCTTATCCAGTGCCCTGTAGAGTTCCCTTTGACATGGACCCTGAAAAAACAATGTTTAGACTATTATAAATATTAAAGAAAATATTAAGATGTAAAAATCAGTACACATCAGTTTTGCAGAAATACAGAATAAATGCTTAAGTTCCACCTATGTGCTTAAGAATGTAAATGAATGAGCATCCACGTAAAATAAAGGCAATTTCTGCCTACTGCAGGACTGTGCTCTTGTAATAACCCATCTACTTGCATTTGTAAGGCTGAAATCTATGAACACAGTGGAAGTTTCTTCTTAGATAGGTTGCTGCCTTAGTCAGACTATTGGTCCATCTAGCTCAGTATTTCCTATACTGTGACTGGTCATGGCACCCCAGGGTTTCAGATGGGTTTTTCGCAGCCCTACAGGTCATACCAGGGATTGAACCTGGGAGCTTCTGCATGCAAAGCTGATGATCTTCTACTGTGCTAGAGTCCCTCCCCTATGTAAACAAATTAAGATGTTTCAACGTTCTACCATTATATGCCCTTAACATTCTATTGGTCTTAAAACCCAAACCACTGTCAAATCTACCTGACCACATACAGACATCAACTAGGTAAAACAAACAAAAACCCATCATCCCGCTAAATTTGGTACAGATCCATTGAAAAATGTCTAAGATACAGCAGTTTAAATAGGATTCCTAAACAGAGATGTCTCACATGTTTGCTATCCTTTTTATCATCAGATAACATATCATAGGTTTTTTAAAATTATAGTTATATTTATATTTAGTTTTTTTATATTTAGTTTATAAAATTATAATTATAGACTGCCTCTTAACATGAACTTTCTAAATCAGAGATATACTGCCTGTGAATATGGAGGTTCTACTTTGCCAGTATGGATAAAAGATGTTTTAAGATGACCTTTCCCACAGTGCCCAATCATATTTCCCTTTTCAAAAAGTCTGCAAATTCACTCACAGAAAAATCTTCAGTTTGAGATAAGAGTTCAGATGCTAAACTAAAACAGCATAATATGCTAAAGCAGCATAATTTACAGAACTGTAGAAAGTCTATACAGCTTATATAGCGCAGAGGTTAAGATGGGCACCTTAACTTGCAATTTCCATGCTTTTTAGAGCACAAGTGAAAGCATCTTAACTATCATCTTAAACTGAAGGTTTTTGGATGATTGAATATGCATAGCATTGGGCAGTAGATAGCCAGAGTGCTCTTACAAGTCACTCTTTTATCTAACACTACAAGGGTAGGAAGAATTGATTCTTGCATATGTTTCTGAATCCATTGCACTGTATTGTGAACAATGGCCATACAAGGGTCATTCTTAGAAAAAATGTGTATATATAATTTTATTGTCTTATTAAACATGAAATTGATGTCTGGAACTTTCCCTGTAACGTGAAAATCTTAACATGGTATACCGTCTAAGTTTAGTTCCATCAAATTCTACTGCTCTAACAAACTGTTTCATTTTCTCTTCTTTGGTGCCCTCAAGTGGTATTTTCAGCTAGGTACATACTTGTATTACAAGCACTTGCATCTTAATTCATAGTAATGGTACTGAATAAGTAGCATTTATTTAGTGCTTTTAAGTGCTTTCAAAGAACTTCATTTACCTTATCTCAATAATCCTTAAATAAATTTGTAAGGCCGGTATCATTATCCCCATAGAGACACCCAGGCCTCACATAATTATGTCATTATAATATAAATAATATTATACTAGCTGACCTGGCGCAGAGCATCTGCGCCCCTAGTTCTCCCTATCCCTCCATCTTCATTTTATGCTCCCCACTTCAGCCCCAGTTTGTGCTCCCCCCCTCGCTTCAACCCCATTTTGTGTTCCCTCAGTGGTCAGGTGGCCGGGCCACCACTTCTCCTCCTTCAGCAGCCGGCGGGCCTAGCTGCTGCTTCTCCTCCCAGGCTGTTTGGCCGTTCTTCTGGCCAGCAGTTTCTTTCTGCTCTAGGGGCAACTTAAGATCTCCATGCCCTGAGGGGAGCAAGAAGAGAGCCCAAGTCCAGGGAGCTCATATAATCAGCTCTTGAAGGAGCTAACACTGCCACTGACCTGAGACAAAACTGTCTTGTGCAAATGTTGTTCATTTACTGGCACAGATATTGTACACACACCCAAGCAGAATGTGGGCTTGCTGCTTCGGTGGCACGTATCAGTCCATCCCTGCTCCTAGTGCAGGCAGGGGAGGCTCTATGCAAATGATGCTGTGTGTCACAGCAGTTGCTCCCACTCCCAGCATTCCCAGGTGCAGCTGCACACCGTCATTAGCATGGAGCCTCTCCCTGCCTCAACGGGGAGCACCAACAGACCAGTAAGTGCTGTGGAAGACCCACATCCTGCTTGGGGGACACAGGAACATAGGAGGCTGCCTTATACTGAGACAGACCATTGGTCCATCTAGCTCAGTATTGTTTACACAGACTGGCGTGGCTTCTCCAAGGGTGCAGGCAGGAGTCTCTCTCTCAGCCCTGTCTTGGAGATGCCAGGGAGGGAATTTGGAACCTTCTGCATGCAAGCAGGCAGATGCACTTCCCGGAGCGGCCCTATCCCCTGAGGGGAATGTCTTACAGTGCTCACACATGTAGTCTCCCATTCAAATGCTTAGCAAAGGGGACAATTCATGCTTGATACCACAAGACCAGCTCCAGGGGCATAGCTATAATTGAGCGAAGGGGTTCAAAGAACACGGGCCCCCAGGCCCTCCAGCTCCACTCCTCCCTATTTTCTTCATTATCTCCCTCACTCTGGGGGGGCCGCCAGAGAGAGGGATGAACACGGGCCCCCTCTCCTCTAGCTATGCCCCTGACCAGCTCTCCTAAGCCAAAGCTTTTAAATTGTAAATTACCTTGAATGTTACGGCAGAAAGGTGGTAAATAAATAAACAGTAACAATGGTGCTGGACATAAAGGAATTGCAGCTTGCCTCTAGTGAGTTTGTGGCTGAGATGTCAAATGCAAATGCTTCTTGGCATTTCAGCCTGAATCTCCTGAATCTTTTTGATCCAAAAGAGGGGAGCATGGTGAACCAACCCTAGTTGGTTGTGTGCAGTGATTAGAAGTGTTTTTTTTCACACTGAAGAATGCTAAAATTCAGTATCATAACTTCAGCATAGGTTAAAACTTGAATTGTATGATGACTCTTGCCAGGGGAAAGTGGGGCCCGTGTTCAACCCTCTCACCGGCAGCCCCTAGGAGTGAGGGAGATAATGAATAAAATAGGGAGGGGTGGAGCTGGTGGGCCCTCAAGAGCTGGAGGTCTGGGTTCTTTGAACCCATCTGTTCAATAATAGCTACACCCCGACTCTTGTCTTGGTTATAGGCTTTCAATATGTGTTAATTATGGGTGGAACTGAAATTTCTCCCAAGTATAATTTCAGAGTTCTTCCCACAGAGAAATGGAAATTTGAAAAGAGTGTCAGGTTTTCTCCCAAAGAGAAAATTTCAGAGAATTTTCTTAAATAGTTTATTCACATCACTTAAGATGACCATAGGAACATACAACCATAACACTTGGTGATTCACCGCTGAATGTGTAAACTAACTTTACTGAGTTTAAGGTGATATTAAAATAGCGCCTTGGTGTAATCAGTGCAGTTGCCCCCATGGGGATAGGTGAGGTTATGGCCTCAGGCACATGCACCACAGAATGGTGAGTGCTGGCACCCTGCCCCATTCCCTGACCCAGGCTTTATCCCTGCTGCTGCCACCCCCACCTCATCCCAGCTGCCACCACCCTCCCTGTATGTTTCCCCCCTTGCCACTCCTGAGCTGCATCCCCACTTCCCTCACCTATATGCCAGCTCCATCCACCACCTCACCAGCCTTGATGCCACCCCTCCCCCCTGTGCCGGCCTAGTTCCAAGCTGCTGTTTGGAGATGCAGTTGGCAGTTTCAGAGCCCTGATGGCCTCCCCTATCTATATAATTAATTCTCCAAAACGGGATGCGTGGGGACATGGCAGAAAGGAGGCGATTGGCTGACAGAGAGTGTGCGTGAGTTTCAACACTGAAGTGGAGACAAATAATGGTGGAAGCGAGGAAGCGAGCAGCCAGCGGGTGAAGCCCCGCTGGCCTGAAGAGGTGGCTGGGAGGAGGAGGTGGCAGCAAAATAATGGCGGTGGCAAGGAGGTGGGCAGATGGCAGGCTAAGCCCCGCTGGCCGGGTGGAGGAGGCTGGAGGCGGTGGCAGGAGGGCCTGGCCCTGGCCCACCGGGGTGAGGCGGCAGCATGCCCTGACCCAGCTACAAGGAGGAAGTGGTGGCGGGCCAGCCTCGCCTCGCCGATGGGAGGTGGCAGCGGGACGGCCTGGCCCAGGGGGATGGTGGGGGGGGAGCAGCTGGTCATCTGGTTGGCCAGCCAGAAAGCCGGGCATGCCAGCATGGGGGGTGGGGATGGCTGGGCCCAACTGGAGGCGCAGATGCTCTGCACCCAGGCCCACTAGTTGTCATTATTGCTCTAGCAGCAACACCCTCTCTCTCTTCTGCTGTATCTTTAGTACCACATTTAAGCAAAAATTGAGAGGTCGGCAAGGCTGAGAAATTGTGATTTGTCAAAGTCCATGCAGTGAGCTTCATGTCTAAGCAGTTATTTGACCCAAGCCTCTATCCATTTATTCCGTAAGTGCAGGCATGAAGCCACTTGCAATGCACATGAGGGAACTCACCTGCTCCTTCCATTTCTTGTGTTCAGAAAGTCTCTTTGCTTTCATGCTTTCATAGGCACTGATGGCATTCCAAGGAACAGACTTATCCTGGCCTATGGGGAACATCAGCTGGTAGCTGAACAGTTGATCAGCTGTCATTTCAGTGCCTTCTGTGGGCATATCTTCTGTTTCCACAGACTCTAAAAGGGAACATCAGGACATACTGTTCAGCTGAGTAGTATATGTTCCTTCATGTAAAGGTAAAGTGTGCCGTCAAGTCGGTGTCAACTCCTGGTGACCAGAGAGCCCTGTGGTTGTCTTTGGTAGAATACAGAAGGAGGGGTTTACCATTGCCTCCTCCCGCATAGTATGAGATGATGCCTTTCAGAATCTTCCTATATCACTGCTGCCCGATATAGGTGTTTCCGATAGTCTGGGAAACATACCAGCGGGAATTCAAACTGGCAACCTCTGGCTTGCTAATCAAATCATTTCCTCGCTGTGCCATTAGGTGGCTTGTTCCTTCATTTGGCCCTGATGGCTACTGCAGGCACACAAAAAGCATGCTCTTCTTGAGGTTCCATTCATTTCAGTGAGGTTCCTTCATGAGCCTCACTGAAATGAATGGAACCTCAAGAAGAGCATGCGTTTTGTGTGCCTGCAGCAGCCATCAAGGCCAAATAACGTGATGTTAAATGCATCACTGGTCATGACATGTCTCAAATTTCTTGTGTAAACAATATCTAGATCAAACCCCATATGAATGGGAACAAATGGTGATGATAAGGGGGCTTTAGCTCCACCCCCACCATGGGCTCCATCTGGATTGCCACCCCGTGACTGCTATTTGCCAGGATTAAAAACTCCCAGTGGTACCAATGAAAGCTCCCCCCACCCTTAGCAGCCACAAGGGGCAGGAAAAGCTATTTGGACTGGGAACATGATGGCAGAAGAAGGCTGAAAGCCCCTTTATGGCCAGCCATGGTCCCAATCCGAGGGGTTGATCCGGCTGTTATCTACCTAAGGAAATTAAAGCATGTCAGGGCCAGTGGTGCAGTGAAACAGCTTTCCCAACTAATGCAAAATAAACCAACACAGAGGGCCCCATGGGTGCTAAGGAAGTGGAGAAAAGCTACAGCTTCTGGTACTGAACAGAGAATCCAACCTCCTCAGCTTTAAAGCAAGTTTCTAGCCATTACATAAAACCCTATTAAATAAACAAAGAGGCACCTCTGAAACTGATAGCAAGGGAAAAGCAGCTCTCCCTATTCAATCAAGCATAGCATTTCTCCAGTGGCTGTTGCTGGTGTCTCCTTTGTGTTTCTTTTTTAGATTATGATCCCTTTGGGGACAGGGGGCCTTTTTTTTCATTCTTTTTGCCATGTAAACCACTTTGAGAACATTTTTTTAAATGCAGTTTTCAGAATTTAGCTTTTCATGTCACAGATTTAGATTGTGTTGATGCATAATTCAAAATGTTTTAGTGCAGACTAATACAGACAACCCTGATCACATGGAATGCTTTGTCAAAACAAATGCCATGTGGCTTATTAGGGAGTGCCCATTATTCACAAAAGTAACACATAACAAGAGCTTGAAGGGCTTTTTGAAATGAGTCTTGAGAGTTTCTGCTACTGCTATAAACCATGCCCCTTAATTTCTTTCAGTTTGTTATATGACCTCATTTACACATGTCATCAGGTAATAATTTACAAATTAGGAGCTTGTTTGAGCAGAGACTATAGCATGAATGTAATAGATTAAAGAGACAGACCATAAGACGAAGAGTGATACATATACTTGCAATTCCAGCACGATTTAAAAAGTGACTACACACACACACACACGAACATGCAGTCTTTGAAATCATGGTTGCCTGAATAAGTGTTTGAGTTCACTAAAACATTATTAATACAGATCTTAAATGACATCTGCGTAGCAAACTACGATGGATATGATTGCAGTTTTGTGACTGGTTTTGGACCATAAAAAATTGAATTGAATGCAGCTTCTTTGTCCCTTTAATTTTATTCCTAAATGATGTCTAGAGAGTACCTCTAGGAATAACATGTCTGAATGATGCAAATGCATTAGCCCTATTCAGTCATACAGCTGTTGAAAAGGGGGTGGTGGTGAAGTCCTGCCTTCCGGATGCTTCAGTCAGTCTGCCTCACATCCCTTCACATAGCGCTCACATACTGCAGTCGTCTGAAGAGGCAACCACCCTAACCATGACCGCAGCAAGTGCTTCTGTGATCGACATTCCAGGCACCCACCATTGCCTCTTCAGGCGACTGTGGTAACTGTGAGTGGCATGGGAGGGGGAATAAGAGCGTCAGATCAATGTGTCAGGGAGGCGGAACCCACCCCTCCTTTGACAGCTTTACACAGCTTTTTAAACAGAATGTCTGAACAGAGCTATCTTTGCAAACATATTCATCATGCAGATGCACGAATCAGGGGCTAAGTATTGGCTGTAGCCCCTTGGAACTTCCCCAGACAGCAAGCTTTACTGTGGGTTGTCTGCAAGGCTTTACTGTGAGTTCAAAGTTTCCCCAAAAAACTGACAGAGAACGTGGATTTTTTTGTACCCTGGATAGAAATTGGGCTACACACTAACTTGCAGTGAAAAACACAAATTCTGTGTCAAGCTCACAGGGACTTTGGGGTAAATCTGCCTAAGAGCCCCTGGTGGCGCAGTGGTAAAACTGCCGCCCTGTAACCAGAAGGTTGCAAGTTCGATCCTGACCAGGGGCTCAAGGTTGACTCAGCCTTCCATCCTTCCGAGGTTGGTAAAATGAGTACCCAGAATGTTGGGGGCAATATGCTAAATCATTGTAAACCGCTTAGAGAGCTCCGGCTATAGAGCGGTATATAAATGTAAGTGCTATTGCTATTGCTAATATGTGAATGCACCCCTTCCATTCTGAAGGAGATGTGAGCTAAAGGGCTCTAAAAGCCCTGTTTGAAAAATGCCCTGCTGAATATATACTGAGGCTATTCACACGCGCGTGCATGTGCATGTGAACTGCTAAGATTGCACTCAATCCCGGCAGCACCACGGCAGCAAACCCGCCTATGGAACCTTGCTATATAACGAGGTTAAGGGAGCGAATGATCCCTTAACCCTGCTTTCCAGATTGTGTAACAGCCATGGCTACAAGCAGCCATGGATAGCGGACTTGGGGGGGGGGGAGGGGGGATCCTCATAAGGCACCAATACTGTAGCACTCGTGTGGTGTATTATTGGAGCTCCCGGGGTGGGTTGGAGTGGGGCGATGCAGGGCGATGCGTCCTGGCACCCCGACCCTCAAAGCTTCATGGTAAACTTCATGGTATCAGCCAGTGCCTCCCAAGTATTAATGTCAGGTCTCAATTTCTCTATAAATAATGCTTCCTTGATTTTATTTCTTTATAGGTTCCTTTTTTTTTTAGTGCCCACTACAATATCTATTTTAGGGATTAAAAGGATGCCCACTAAAATTTTAGGGATTGAAAGGAAACCCAGAGAATCTTGGAAAGACAGGGAGGCTATTCACACGATGGGAGAAAAATGGGCTAGCAGAGGCTAGCCTGATTTCCTCTCATCATGAGAACCACCGGGCTCGGCTGCGAGCCCAGTGGTTCTTAAGTGGGTCACCTGCTTAAGTAGCCCTGCCCTTAAACCGGGTTTGCAGAGCAAGTACTTCGCAAACCCGTTTTTTTTCCATTGTGAGTTGTGGAATTCATGAGTAGACCCCCGACTGGGGGACTGAAAAGCAGCCTCCCGGCTTGGGGGCGCTCACACAGGGCATGCTGGAGCTTCTAGGGGCTGCGCGGCCCCGATCCTCCCAGCCCCAGCTGGCTCCGTAACGGAGCTGGCAGTTGTGAGAGCTAAGCCCACTCTCCCCACTAACCCTCCCCAGGCAGCTCCCATTGATTGTGGAAACCACCTCAGGGAATTAAGGTGAATGTGGTTTGCACAGCACTAATGACACTTAAACAATAGTTAGTTAACTCTAGATTGTATGATAGGAGATGTGATGTACAAGATTGTGAAATTTGTGAACAGGGGGAAGGAAACTGTGGAAAGAAAGGTACAATATATAAAATTCAATGCTTAGGTTGCACTTCATTCTAGATTGGGCTTTCTGGCAGGTCACTGAAAGACAGATATAAAGAATATCTTGCAGATATGAGGCATTGTGCAAAGAGAATGAAACCCTGGTCTTTGCATATGAGGATTAAGCATAAAGGCCAAATGGCGCCCTCTAAAATATCTATTTTAGGGATTGAAAGGAACCTACAAAGAAGGAAAATCAAGTAAGCATTATTTATAGAGAAACTGAGACCTGACATTAATGCTTGGGAGGCACTGGCCAATGTCATGAAGTTTATTAGCCTCTGAGAAGAATCAAGTGTTTTCCCGTTCCCCCGCCCCCCAATCATTACCTGTCCACCAGTCAAGGGACTGTGTGTTATCACGTCTAAGGGATTTAACAGCTGAGGAACAGAGGTTTTCATCTGTGCTCACTTGTTTTACTATACTGAGGATGGTGTGTCACACCGAAACGTCTTATGTTTACCACCTTTTAGTTTTTCTTTGCACAATAAAAAGTTCTTTTTGTTGAGAGTTTCAAGTGTGAAACATTTGAGAAAGAAAAAAGAAAGTAGCAGAATGGGTAACAGATTGTAGCTTTGGGGTGTGAGTTGTGTTTGGGGGGGAAGGGATAGAGAAGGATTTATAAATGGTGGACCGCTGCACTGAAGAGCAAGAGGCTGATAGGAGCTTCAGGGAGTGAACTGATAGTATGGGTCCTTTCATTGCATTCGGTTGATATCATTTGGAATATGGTAATACATTCCATGTGGTAATACATTCCACCACTGAGAAACCTTAAAGGTCAAGTTGAAGACAGATCATCCTGGAGGGAATCTATCTATGTGGTCACTAAGAGTCAACACCGACTTGACAGCACTTAATCAATCAATCAATCAATACATTCTAGGGAACTAGGCTTGCGTATTCTCCAGAACTGGTCTTGAGTCTCCAGGAATTAGCATCAATCTCCAGGTGACTATTAAAAGCACTCCTGGAAACTGGTCCATAGAAACTACAACTAGTAGTGAACTGCATTGTCTTAAACTAGGAACAAAACCAGAGGCAACATTTTTAAAAACATCATTGGACACATTAGAAAAGAATGGAAGCCTAAAGTGAGTTAATACAGATACTAAGGGATTCACAAGTATTTCAAGTCAAGAGCAAAAACTGTATGCTTCCAGACTTTACTATTCACATTCTTTGGAAAATAAAATTATATCAATTCATAAGCCGCATTTCCTCAAATGTTTACCAGCTTAATTTAATTTTCAGTGCTTGAAATATTGATGCTACAGTGGCTGGGCTGGACCAATAAAGGGTTCAAGGCAGATGTAGGGAAGAGTAAATTTTAGGATCACATATTTTGTTTGCTCATAGCTACTTCTAAATACAGCTCTGTTCCCAATGTGGGTCCTGTGCAGGATAAGAAATATTCCAAAAGCTTATTGTCAGGATTACAAAGAGAAAAGGCAAGACACATAGAATAATCCAGCTTTTTGCAAAGGAGTGGGGGGAGAGTAAATATATCTATATATATATATAGGATCCCATTTTCCTTTATTTCTTAAATACCTGTATAGTTTTCCTAAGTTTTTCTGTCTCTGTGCCTAACAGCAGCCTGAAATTCAAGTTGTGTGTGAATTCCTGTTTGTCAGGTTTCTGTTAAAGGCACAGCAGGAGGAGGAGGGCCCATTTTTTAAGAAAAGAAGGCAGCACCAATATTATTATTTCCTTATCCTTCTGCCACAACATTCACATACAAAGCATTCTGTTTGGCTGGGGGGTGGGGGTGGGAGGGGAAGCAAAGCACTTGATGGGCATTCTTCTTCCAGTGTTTTCCCACAGCTCTCTTGCCCAGCACTTAACTTCAGTTTGCTTGTTGCTTTATCTCACCTTATTTATTCAGACTATGAACTTTTCCATGATGGAGGCATCTGTTTGTGAGGCGATGCTCTTAATTCGAGGAGTTGCCTTATTGGTTTGACTCAGCCACAGTCAGTCTCAAGCAGAGGTCTCTCTCTCGAATCTGGAGCTTTCTGTATAGCAAGCATTTGCCCTACTGTGTATTATCACAGCCTCTGCTTCAAAAGCGCAGCCTTGCTGTCAAGCCAAATAAGCCCCTCCACATGCACATACATTTCTCACCAAACAGGCTGCTTACTGCAGAAAGGAAGGACCTTAAAGCAACTTCACATCACCCTTAGCTATTTGTCACACCAGCCAATCCATGAAGCGTCACTTCCAGTACTAGCAACCAGCCATATCAGTCACTCACTTTCCCACAGGTCCTGCGCTTTGTAGAATTCAGAGCACGGGAAAGAAGTAGGCATAACAGGAAGGCACATTAATTACCTGTCATCTCTGTGGTGTCGGTGGTGGGTAGGCAAGTGCCCTGCCCGTGGGTGAGGGCATATAGTGGCCTGGGTTCTCCTGGGCGCACACGGCAGCTGAGCCCTTGACCACAGCGTGCTGTGTATACTCCACAGGGCTCCCCTGTCTGGAGGGCACAGGTGTGGCAGCAGCCACAGCCGGGCTGACGAGCAGTTTCAGGGCAGCTGGCAGGCACCGGTGGGCACAAGGCAAGCTTCTCTTCCGTGCATGGGGCACAGTGTACTGAGTGGAGAGCAGCAGTGAAGGTGAGGCAAGGGCAGAGGAGCAAGAGCAGCCACTCACAGCACAGGCCTGTAGGATGCATGATGCACCAACGAGGACAAGGAAGAACCAGCGGAGTCTGAGAGGAACACCGGTCAGCTTACCCACGTTCAGCTAGTCCTGTGTTCCCAGTTGTGGAGCATTTATACAGTTCCTTTCGAGCCTATTAATCTTTAACCCCCAGTTAAGTATTATCTGAGAAGGAGGGACAGAGGAGCATCATTTCATTGGTGGTTTGTGTCCCTCCTCCTCCTCCTCTATTTAATTTTTTTCCCTTTTAATGATGAAATAATGCATCTCTATTCCACTCATTTTTAGCTTTTAAAATAGATGTATATATAGTAAAAAAGAAGGCTTTCCCCCTTTAAAATCCTTGCTTTCTGGATGTTAAATAAAAATTCTAATTGGGGGGAAAAGTGTGGGGGGGGGAGAACCCCCACTGAAACCGCAGTAGCTGACTTCTTACTGCCTCGGCAACAGATGCAACAACTTCTTGTTTAATTTTTGTCATGTGGCTAGAGGTTATTAGGACAATGACATACCAAGAGAGAGGCCCCCAAAGGGTATTCCAAGCTCCTTAGATCCGGTAACTCCTGAACACAGCACGTAGGAGCTAATGTCAATAGTCTGTTTGCAAGGATTGTTTGGGATGGTTTCCTGTGGATGTGCTTGTACTAAAACAGAGCTCAAACGTGAGCCCCTAGTATCACTGGGGAAGGGTGGGGGTTACATACTTATCCAGCAACCAAGGGAGGAAGATATTCATCTCACATGCCTCCTATGGCCACATAGTGCATGCCAGTAATGCACTGTCTACGTTGATGGGAGTCCCTTCAAAGTAAACATGTATAGAGTCAGAATAATCTCTACAGCATTGCTAAAAAGGGTGGGAAGGAATAGCATTCCCAAGACAATGAATGTACAAGGAATAAATTAAAATTTTTTTAAAAAAATTAAAGCTTTAAAACAGCAGGAAAATCTGGCAGCATTAACTGTTAAAAACATTAGAGAACGTAAAACCTTTAAAACCCCGCAGTATTAATTCTTACAAACATTACAATTTCCATTCATACAGAATTTGCAGATGCTTCTGTTGAGATTCCGGGATGTAGTAAAAATAAATTGGTGAAGAAATAAAATAGAGGTTAATGGGAAGGGGAAACTATTTTGATTGCTTTCCCGATACATTCCCCAAACAAGCTAGAATGTATTTTTATTATATTTCACCCTGAGGATAAATGTAATTACATTAAACTGAGAAAGTTATTTGCTGAAAACTACTCAAATGAGATTTAGTAATAAGGAAGGATTTGAACCCAGGCCTCTGTGTTCAAACTCCTTGCCTAGCCACTGCACAAGGAGTCTCGCTATTCCTCAAGCTCACCTAATGTTTGGAAACAAATGTGGTATAAAATAATTTAAACCACTGTGTGGAATACTATTTCTTGTTCTGACATATATTTAATTTCCCTTCCCAGAATCCATATAGCTACTTTAAAATATTCCTCATGCAAGCAAATGTTTCATTTAAAATACACACACACACACACAGCCATATGCATAGCTAAGGAGCGTAAGGGGAAATGGGTAGGAAGGAGAGATAGAAGAACGATGTGTGTACATGCATAAAGGAGAAGGCTGGAGGATGTCACAGCATGCTGTGGTGTAGAATTCTGGTTACGAGTAGAAGCTGTGAGCCAGGAAACCCCAAGTTAAAGTCTCAGCTTACCCATGAACTCACTGGGCAGCCTTCAGCAAGCAACTCTCCATCAACTTGACCCTTGAACATGTAACCTGGGAGCAATAATACTGACCTGCCTAACAGAGGAACTAAGATATGGAACACTTTGGACGCTTCAAGCAATGTGCTACATTGTTGTTAATTACTATCTGAATACATTTGAATTTTTGTGGTTCTCTTTTTCAGGTTTTCTAGGTGGCAATGCACTTGCTCTCTGCTTATTCCAGCATACATTTCAATGAAACCCAGGTTCTCATGTAAGTGTCTGTTTGTCCTTGGCTTCTAGGCATTATTTGTTCCCTCAGAGGTAGTTCTGATATCAGTTCTGTCCATCATTTTGTGGCGGGAATGAGCAGGATTTTCTAGTAATGGTGGGTTTGTTAATTTTTCATGTCACATATCATTAATCCCTTTTTATGTTTATTGGAACATAGGAACATAGGAAGCTGTCGTTTACTGAGTCAGACCATTGGTCTATCTAGCTCAGTATTGTCTTCACAGACTGGCAGCGACTTCTCCAAGGATGTAGGCAGGAATCTCTCTCAGCCCTATCTTGGAGATGCTGCCAGGAAGGGAACTTGGAACCTTCTGCTCTTCCCAGAGTGGCTCTGTCCCCTGAGGGGAATGTTTTGCAGTGCTCACACTTCTAGTCTATAATTCATATGCAACCAGGGCAGGCCCTGCTTAGCTAAGGGGACGAGTCATGCTTGCTACCACAAGACCAGCTTTCAATAGCTAGCCCCTTCATATTCATTATCTGCATATAAAGCCCCACCAAATATTATTTATTTATTTATTCATTCATTCAATTTCTATACCACCCTTCAAAAAATGGCTCAGGACCGTTTACACAGAGAAATAATAAATAAATAAGATGGCTCCCTGTCCCCAAAGGGCTCACAATCTAAAAAGAAACATGATAGACACCAGCAACAGTTACTGGAGGTACTGTGCTGGGGGTGGATAGGGCCAGTTACTCTCCCCCTGCTAAATAAAGAGAATCACCACGTTAAAAGGTGCCTCTTTGCCGAGTTAGCAGGGGTACTAATCCCTGCTAACTTTGGGTACTTAGCAGGGGTAAGTACCTGCTTCTAGCAGTCAGTTAGATATGTTTCTAACAGTCAGTTTGAAATGTTTCAGTGGGATCTGATTCAAAGGGTGGAGTGAGTTGCTTAATTTTAGACATGCTTAAGAAAGATGGTTGGAATAAAAGAACTAGCAAGTTCTTTCTCCCTTAGAATTTAATGAGCCACTGAGAATTGCGCCTGAATAGGATTTAAGAAAAGTGGTGTAACAAATTTGAATTGCACATAATACTTGTACGATAAAGTCTCTCAGGGACTGTCCAGTCACATCTTCTAAAAACAAGCGTCATTATAAACTCAACATTGAGTGTGGAATGAAATATTAGATCATTGGACTGTGGAAACAAGGGCTTGTAAATCGAAGTACGCAGTGGCTGCGATTCATGTGCTGTTCCATGATGACTCAGAGAAGTTGATAGTAGTTAGGAACACCAGCTGTTACGGTCAGAACATTTTACAATGTGACCATATTGACCAAGTGGCCCTGATTTTCACTGTTTGTATTTGTTTAAAGCAATGTCAAGGGTGAGGGGTGGTAATGGGGAAGCTATAGTACTACCGCAAACAAAACATACATAAACATTTGTTCTAGCAATGGTTCACTGATGCTGCTTTGCACTCTGTGTGCATTCTGAATTAAAGCATATGGTACTTTGTGTTTTCAGCATAAGCCTGTAAAAAAATTTGCTTATACGTTTCCAGTAAAAAATGCTTGAGGTTTAACTTTATATGGAATAGTCCATCAATCCAGCTATCAATCTTCTCAAAGACAACTAATTCTGAGACATAAATACCTGCCTGCTGCTTTGAATAGTGAGCTTTTAATTATTTTTGTTCTGGTTGGTTACATCTTCACTGTAGTTTCCTAACCCCAAAAGCTGAGCTTGCCAAATCAAAGCCCAAAACAAAATGTTTCGCTCCCCCTACAAGCTGCACTAAATTGCAAGCATGTGTTGAAAGCCTTTAGGTTTTCTCTGATGGTTCTGGTTTAGCACAGTTTCTTCATGAGTTATTTTGTCAACAAGAGCGCTGTTCTCACCTTCCCTCCATGTGTAGTTTGAACATGTGGAAGAGCAGCAGAACTGCACTCTCTGGCCCCTTCCCAACATCCACGAATCTACTGGTATCCTCTCTGATCTCCATGCATTCAGTGGGAGGTGAGAATGGGTCCTATGTGCACAGAGTCTTTATGCAACATCGGGGACCCTTGCAGCACTGCAGGTGTCTGCATTCAGATTTGCAAACACTACATGTATCTACTTAATGCTCAACCTCAGAGAATGATAGGATGAAACATCTTAAATTTGTTTTGCTTTGAAAACACATGGGAAGATATCAGCTGAATTAATATAATGATTAAACTATTTGCCATTATTTTCCTGGCTTTACTTACTTTATGAGTGATATAATGGGGAGAAAGGGTTGGGGACTACAAGATCAGAGAAAGGAGCCTTAATTCCTGAAGATGTGACTCTGGCCTAGCAATGCTCCACACAACCAGTATCCCATGTAAATTGCTCATTTAAATGCAGAGCCCATATTGTTTGCACTTTGGCACCATGGCTCATACAGATACCATTTGATGCTGGGCACATGTTTGCCAGTGCATGTGCTTAGATCCCTTCAAACTTGATGCTGCTCAAAAGTGGATTTTTTTGGTGCCCTCTGCATGATTGTTTTCTTGTGTAAACCAGTCCCAGTTCAATCTCCCTGTTTTGGCATTTCAGTTATGGATGTAGATGCCACTGGCATGTTAGAAGAAGAGGCAAAGTGGTACAAAAAGCAGTCAGGATCAAACATTCTTACAAATTTAAAGCTGGTTTTCATACAACTGTTCACAACACAGGACTGGGGATTTCAGGAACTTCTTGAACGTCTGTACATCCACAAATCAAACATGCCCAGAGCTCCTGCCAAATTTCCCTTAGGCTTTTAAGTTGCAGGTACAACCATATATTTCTGTGTAGGGTGGCCCCAGGTTTTCCTCACCCAAGGCAAGCCTCAGAATGCAACCTCACACATAACACATTTAAATGGGGTGCGGGAGGAAGAGAGGAGACTGCTTGATGGCAGCCACTTCTCATGTGTTGTTCCATGTCGGCCACCTTTTAAGGGTGGCATGGGGGCTAGGCAATGAGAAGAAGCTGACAGCAAGCAGCTCCCTCTCTTTAACTTCACACACCAAAGCCTTTTGAAGGTGGGATAGGAGCATCCCCTTCAGACCTTTGGAAAGCTCTGGAAAGGTGCGCAAGGAGTGAAGCTTCATGATCCCCACCGCACGATCCCCACCACATGATCTTCTGCGTGATCCCCACCGCATGTTAAGGTGAACTGAGGAGGTGATCCCCACCGCATGTTAAGGTGATCTGCTTCTGTCTCCAGTTACCACTGCGTGATCCCCACCGCATGTTAAGGTGATCTGAGGAGGTGATCCCCACCGCATGTTAAGGTGATCTGTTTCTCTCTCCAGTTACCACTGGTTTGTCTGGTGGCAACTCAGAGGTGGGCCTTCTCTCTGGGCCTGTGGAATGCACTCCCGACAGAAATCTGTAATCTGAGTTCATTACTGGCTTTCAGGAGAGCCCTGAGAACCTATCTGTTTGGCCTGGCCTTCCAGGGTTTTGTTGCAAACTGTGTAAATGTTTGACCTGGTTCTCCAGGTTTTTTAAAAACTGTTTTAACTGTTAATTAGTTTTATGCTGTTTTTATAATTTTGATTTTAATGGTTAATTGATTATAATTGTTTTTATTTTGATGTAAACCGCCCTGAGCCATTTTTGGAAGGGCAGTATATAAACTGAATGAATGAATGAATGAATGAATGAATGAAAAGCTGTAGGCAGCCTTCTTGCCCCACGCAGCACCTTCCCAAATGCTTTGTGAAGGTCAGATTGGAACATACACACCTCACTAGGACTTTGCAAGGTTCCGCAAAGACACCTCACAAGGTAGCTCATGTGGCACATATGCAAGGCTCAGATGTGAAGCTCCCACTCAGAGCCTTGCAAGGCTCTGCAAAGGCATGCTGCAAGGAGGGAGGGCTGCCAGGACCACCCTCTGTGGGGTACCTTTCCAAAAGCCTTTCAAGGCATCTCTGTGTGGTGTTTTTGGTTAATCCGTTCCTTGATCCACGCCAGCATTTGAATGGGGCTTTAGTCACTTACATTCCAGTCCTGGAGGTTAGGCAGGGCTAACAAATGGCCAGCAGCAAGAGCGTATAGAAAAGCAGTCTGCACTTACTTCTCTGTCCATAATAACTATTTCATTAAACTGTTAATATTCCTGATTCAACTCCACTGCCTTGTCCTTGCATGCCACGACTCTTTCCCTTGGATTCTACACTGTTTCTGTGTCTATGTCACAAAACTCCTTTGTGTGCTGGCTCTGTTTATGACTTGGTCAAGAAGGTTCGGATGAGAGAACATGCCTGGCCCGAGTTAACCAGAGGACTCTGTACTTAAATAGGGATTTCTACCTGTGTCTCTCTAGTCTAAATCTAGCTCTAGCAGGTATGTGGGACTGGGGGGGTGGGGGGCGGGATGTTGTGTAGAGACAGGCAGGCATAAAAGCACTATTTGTGGGGCAGCAGGAAAGGAGTAGCCTCAAGGCTTCGTTAAAGTTATGAATTGCCAGGGCTTAGTTCTGGAACTTGTTTTTGTTGCAGGGAAATTACAGGAAGCAACTTTAACTGAGGAACAAGAGTTTGGTATTTATTACTAATTAAACATAGGCTAAGGAAACAATAAACTAACAGTCTCTTATGCAGTGAGAAAGAGAATTTCTCAGTTTGAAATTCAAGATAGGAAGTAAGGAGCAGACAAAACCCTGTATATAGAGACAAAACATACAGACAAGCATGTCTAGTACAAGAACTGAGACAGTGCTATGGCAAAGTCTCAACATTCCCCTTCTCATTGTCTTGTTCGTGAATTTTGAGCCCCACATTTTGTTTTATGGTGTGATGCAATCTTTTCTTTTCCAGATTGCAGCAATTTATCTGAATCTGACATGCTTTCAATTTTGTGCCGATCTGTAGGCTCTTGCATTTTCTCTTTGGCTGCCAGTTATAATCTTTTAAGTCTTCACTTCTGCAATCTAATTTTCTTCCTAGTTCTTTAGGAATATATGCATCTGCTTTGTATCCAAATATCATAATATGCATTGTTAGGTTTTGTCCCATTCCACATTTCACAGGGTTTCAATTGGAAGTCTATTCTGCAAATAAGTTGCAGTCATTATAGCTTCTCCCCCAGTATTTTTTTTCCAGACCTGAGTCCAGAAGCATACTTCTAGATATTCGAGTCAAAGTTCTGTTCTTTCTCTCTGCCACTCTATTTTGCTCTGGGGTTGTATAAAGTATTGTTCTCTCATGGGTAATTCCTTGTTCTTTTAAGTATTGCTCAATATCTTTCCCAGTCTTTCCCCCATTATCAGTGTGCAAAGTCATGAGTTTTCTCCCAAATTTATTGCTTATTATAACCATATATTCTTTAAGTTTTAGCAACACTTCACTTTTCTCTTTGAGTAGGTAAGTGTGAGTATAGCGAGAAAAATCATCTATGAAAATTAGGAAATAGAGATTCTTTCCTGGTGCCTTTACTGAGAAGGGCCCACAAATATCATTGTGAATCAAATCCAAAACTTCACTGGATTACTTTTCTGTAGTTGGTGAATATTGTTCCCCTTGTTGCTTTTGCTTTAACACATTCAATGCATTTCACTTTAGATTTGCATGGTTTAACTTGTAGGTTTCTTGCCAATTTTTTTTTAAAAACTAATTTTGAATGCATTCCTTGCTTGAATGCCCAAATCGGCTATGGCAAAGATTTATGCAATTTTTGTGCACACTCACGTGCAACATTAGCTTGCTCTCTTTTGCAATCTATTTCATACAGTTCACCATCTTTCAAAATGCCTTTCATCAGAAGCTTTCCTCATTTGAAAATAAAGCAATGGTCCTTTCCTCTACATTGACACCTTGTAGCTGTTTTTACACTCATTAAACTGCTTTGAAAACTTGGAACATAGTATGCCCCTGGAATACACACTCCATTCACTCTATTTGCATCAAGATTACACATCAGATAAACTGTCCCCATTCTTACTGCAAAAATGTGCTGCCCATTAGTAAGGGCATAATAGGACTCTTATGTTCCATGCTTATCTCAGAGAAATCTAGCAAATTACTGAATCAAATGTGAAATAGCTCCACTATCCAAATATATTTTGTTTCTACTTTGACTTGAATCAACCCTGCAGATGATTTATTTTGCAGTGCACAATTTTTCATCTTTCTCAGCATTATTTTCATTGCTTTCACTTTTGCATAGACAAGTTCATTGGTTAGAAAGTCATTTTTTCTGTAATTTAGTCTTATTTCCTTTTTTCTGTTGAGAATAATTCCCTTGCTCTTTACTATTTATTTATTTATTTATTTGATTTTTATACCACCCTTCTGAAATGGCTCAGGGCGGTTTACAATTTGCTTAGGTTTCCAGCAATGCCCTTCAAAATGTTTGAATATTTGCCACAGAATTATTATTATTATTTTTAAAGAGCCACAAAATGACCCTCTAGGATTTTTATTAGGACAAGCATTCCACATATAAAACACTGCCTGACATCAACACCTTTGTAGGCTGGATGTTTTAACTGATTCCACCCTTTCTGTTTGCTTTTTCAAATTAAGCTCTTGCAAACATTCCTACACAAAACTCAAAGTCACCTTTTCTGCAAATTAAAGAAAATGGACAATATTATCACATTCTTTAGGTAAGGTATTAAGCAAAAGTCCAATCTTTGCTGGTTCAGGCATATTTATCTCCTGCAGCTCCAACCCTCTCAGAATCCCCCCAAATGAAGGTATGTGCCCTTTTGAACTCTCTCCTCCTTTGAATCTTCTCCTACACAAACGTAGCATAAGACAAACTTGAGTATTTATGGTTCTTTGTTAAAAGCCATTCTTTAATCCTTTCCACATATCTCTTGCTGTATTTTTAAAATCTTCTATATGATAGATTAACTGATAGTCAGAGATATGTGTCCCATGGCTTGTTTTGTGTCCCATGGCTTGCTTATTTGCAGAATCCCACTCTCACTGTTTCTCACCGTTGGTCTTCATTCTCTGTTGGTCTTTGTTCCTCCAGAACATAAGATAGTCCAAGTGTATTCAGAAACATCTTCACTCTGAAGGGCCATTTTTTATAGTTTGTTTCATTAAACCCACTGAGCAACTCAGAGTGAGTAGGTGTTTTGGTTTGTGCAAGGTGGCTGGTCATGTGGGGTGGGCACTGGGCAGGAAAGCTTCCTTCAATCCTTCCACAGAAGAGTCACTAAAGCTCGGGCAAGTTTCCAGAAGTTCCTATTTAAGCTCCTTTTTGGAGAGGTAAGCCAGTGGGCAAAGGGGTGGGTGATCTGCTTCCAAAGAAAGGGAATAAGAAAGCCTCTGCAGGCTTCTCTGCTTTGGCAGGGTAGCTCTGCATTTCACCCCGCTTTGTTTCCGGTTCTTTAATGGGGGACGCTAAGCCACAGCCCAAAAGTTTCCCATGAGATTTTGAATCTGAAGTTGCTCTCCTGACTCCAGTGCTAGTCTAATTATGGCTGGCCCCACTATCCTTCCCTCGTGGCTCTGTTTTTGAGAAGCTTAACTGCTTCAGCCTGTGCTGGGTTCCCAGCCTGGCTGGGAACACATCTCCTTGCCTTTTCAAGCAGGGAGAGGCATCCTGGACAAAGTTTACTTGAAAATGGGGTGTGCAGCTCTGTTTGTGATAATGACCAAGCCCCCTACATCTGACCTCAGATGCAAGGAGGGTGACTGGGGGGGGGAGTGGGGGCTGAACAGGGGCCACCAGTGCCCTCGCTACACCAATGCTTCCTACACATGTAAAAGTAGCCATTTTCATGCCTACAGAGTCATTTCATGCCTACAGAGTCATAGTTATCTCACAACTTATTGCCTCACACCTGGGCCCACAACTCAATGTTGTAGAGAAATTACTTACAGTCGACAAGTAATTTCTCAGCAACAGATTTAATTGCCTGGATTTACTCCTAGAGCATGTGAAATCCTAACAAATAAGGGAGTGCTCTTGGAACAGGGAGTGCTCTTGGAACATAGGAACATAGGAAGCTGCCATATACTGAGTCAGACCATGGTCTATCTAGCTCAGTATTGTCTTCACAGACTGACAGTAGCTTCTCATAAGAACATAAGAACAGCCCTGCTGGATCAGGCCCAAGGCCCATCTAGTCCAGCATCTTGTTTCACACAGTGGCCCACCAGATGCCACTGCAAGCCACAGGCAGGAATTGAGGGCGTGCCCTCTCTCCTGCCGTTACTCCCCTGCAACTGGTACTCAGAGGCATCCTGCCTTTGCAGGAGGTTGCAAGGTTGCAGGCAGGGATCTCTCTCAGCCCTATCTTGGAGAAGCCAGAGAGGGAACTTGAAACCTTCTGCTCTTCCCAGAGCAGCTCCATATCCTGAAGGGAATATCTTACAGTGCTCACGTGGTCTCCCATTCAAATGCAACCAGGGCGGACTCTGCTTAGCTAGGGGGACAAGCCTTGCTTGCCTCCACAAGACCAGCTCTCCTCTCTTGAACATGTACAGAGTGTTTCCCTTTATCAGGGTCCGCCCTGGCTGCATACGAAAGGAAGACTAGGAATGTGAGCACTGTAAGATATTCCCCTTAGGGGATGGAGTCGCTCTGGGAAGAGCATCTAAGCTCCAAGTTCCTTCCCTGGCATCTCCAAGATAGGGCTGAGAGAGATTCCTGCCTGCAATCTTAGAGAAGCCACTGCCAGACTGTGTAGACAATACTGAGCAAGATGGACTTATGGTCTGACTCAGTATATGGCAGCTTCCTATGTTCCTATTACCCACACATGTATGTGGCCTTAGATGGAAGGACGATGTACAAAGGAGGTTATTTCTTGATGGATGAGCTCTCGAATGGGTGACCTTGACATGTCCTCCTCTTATTTCTTTCTTCATAAATGAAATCTGACAAAGTTATGTCAGAACGGGTGTTGTTTTCCAAGGAAAAATATGGTGTTTTAAAAATAGATTTTTCTGTGGGAGCATTCCAAAACAAACTTCTGATTGGCAATGTATCTTCTTCTCAGATCATATACTTTCCAGCTCTTTATAGCAAACATGAAACTCTCAGCTTTCTCATACACTCAAGCTGGACATGTGTAAGGGGAAAAAAAAATCACCACCCCATTTCCAGACTCCAGGGGTGTCATTTCAAGAGAGGAAGGGGGCCATCCTCTCTCTTTTGTGTTATAAACCACATGCAATGATCACTTGCAACTTTGTCCCTTACTATCTCCCTGGTTTTGCACATACTAGAAACCATGTTGCACAGCATTATATAGGTGGTGCTGATGTACCCATGCTGCCGCGGATTCCTAGGAAAGTATTGTTTGTTCTGCACTTTTGCACAAGAGTGCCAATACTTCAAATAGTGCTTCTACACTCCAGAAGTGCTACTTAGAATGGTAGCATGCCAGCAACATGCTTCTAGTCTAAGTAGCGGTTTTGGATTGCAGGTGTGCGGCTTTAAGTATTGGCAGTCTTGCACAAAAGCAGAATACTGCTGGAACTTTGCTAGGAGCACACAGCAACATGGGCAGATGGGCACTGCCTACTTTATGCTGTACAACATGTGGCCCACTAACTATTAATTAAGGCTATGCAGATTTACTCGGGAGTGTGTAAATGTGTATAGGACTTTAACATCCCATTGAATTCACTGTTTCTGAATACACATGCACAGAATTGGAAGCATGTTGCAAGTGGGTGGATATGCATGATGTTGTGCTTTCCTGCTTGTTCCAACCTGTGTCTCTTGCACATGTGTGTATCTAGTTTGTGTGTCCTGGGGTGGCTCTTACAGACACCTTATCAATTGTGAGGGACTGATAGTTCCTTGTTTCCTTCTGCAGCCATGATACTCTAACCAGAGAGGAGAGCTGGTCTTGTGGTAGCAAGCATGACTTGTCCCCTTAGCTAAGCAGGGTCTGCCCTGGTTGTGTATGAATGGGAGACTTGATGGGTGAGCACTGTAAGATATTCCCCTTAGGGGGTGGAACTGTTCTAGGAAGAGCAGAAGGTTCCCAGTTCCCTTCCTGGTGTCTCCAAGATAGGGCTGAGAGAGATTCCTGCTTGCAACCTTGGAGAAGCTGCTGCCAGTCTGTGTAGACAATACTGAGCTAGATGGACCTATGGTCTGACTCAGTATATGGCAGCTTCCTATGTTCCTAACCAGACTGTAAGACAGACTGCTGTCTGTTCCCTAGAACTGTCTCAAGCTTCGAGAACCCACAACCAAACAGTCAAGAGCAAAGCATGCATAGTATTAGGACCATGGGTCTAGATAGCAGAACACTAGAGTAGAGTAGCCTAAAAGGAGACAAATGAGGTCAAAAGGCCACAACATTTCCAAAAAATGAGGATGTTTTTTAATTAAAATTAGAACTGGAAAAGGTGCAGAAGAGGGCAACCCAGATGATCAGGGGCCTAGAGCACCTTTCTTATGAGGTAAGGCTACAACACCTGGGGCTATTTAGTTTAGAAAAATGACAACTGCGGGGAGACATGATAGAGGTCTATAAAATCATGCATGGTGTGGAGAAAGTGGATAGAGAAAAATTATTTCCCCTCTTACATAACACTAGTCTAGGGGGTCATCCCATGAAATTGATTGCTGGGAAATTTATGACCAACAAACGGAAGTACTTTTTTATACAATGCATAATCACCTTGTGGAATTCTCTGCCACAAGATGTGGTGACAGCCAACAACCTGGAAGGTTTTAAGAGTGGTGTGGATAACTTCATGGAGGAGAGGTCTATCAATGGCTACGCGTTGGAGGGCTATAGGCCACCTCCAGCCTCAAAGGCAGGATGCCTCTCAGTACTAGTTACAGGGGAGTAACAGCAGGAGAGAGGGCATGCCCTCAACTTCTGCCTGTAGGCTTCCAGTGGCATCTGGTGGGCCACTGTGTAAAAACAGGATGCTGGACTAGATGCGCCTTTGGCCTGATCCAGCAGGGCTGTTCTTATGTTCTTATCAGAAATAAGATTGCCAAGAAACCAGCTAGTGGACACTTTAACATGCAGGGTCACAATGGACTTGTGAGTGACTGATTGATTAAGTGCAGTCAAGTAGGTGCCAACTCTTACCAACCACATAGATAGATTCTCTCCAACATGCTCTGTCTTCAACTTGGCCTTTAATGTCTCTCAGTGGTGCATTCATTGCTGTCGTAATCGAGTCCATCCACCTTGCTGCTGGTCATCCTCTTCTCTTTCCTTCAACTTTCCCCAGCATTATGGACTTCTCAAGGGAGCTGGGTCTTCACATAATGTGTCCAGAGTATGATAGTTTAAGCCTGGTCATTTGTGCCTCAAGTGAAAATTCTGGATTGATTTGTTCTATGATCCATTTGTTTGTGTTCCTGGCTGTCTGTGATATCCTTAAAAGTCTTCTCCAGCACCAAAGTCCAGCTTTCACATCCATAGAGTGTCACAGGCAAAACCATTGTGTGAACGATTCTAATCTTTGTAGGTGTAGACACATCACGGCATCTAAATATCCTTTCCAAGGCCTTCATTGCAACCCTACCAAGTGCTAGTCTGCGGTGTATTTCTTGACTGCTGAATCCTTTACTGTTGACGGCCAATCCTAAAAGGCAGAAGATATCCACTACTTCATTGTCTTCATTATCAATTCTGAGGCTGGTTGCTTTACCCAATTGTCATTAGTTTAGTCTTCTTTGCATTTAGTCGTAGCCCCATTATTTCACTGTGCTCCTTGACTTTCATTACTAGAGCTTGCAGATCATCTACATTCTAAGCTATCAAAGTGGTGCCATAAGCGTAGCACAAGTTATTGATGTTTCTTCCTCCAACTTAAAAACCACGCTCATCTTCTTCCAATCTAGCTTCTCTCAGTATATGTTCAGCATATAAATTGAATAAAGAAGGAGAAAGTAGACAGCCTTGTCTTATTCCTTTGCCAATCTGGAACCAGTCTGTTTCACCATGTTCCCTCTGGACTGTGGCTTCCTATCCTGTGTATAGGTTTCTCTTGAGAACAAGGAGGTGTTCTGGGATGCCCATTTTCCTAAGGATATTACACAACTTGACATGGCTGACACAATTGAAGGCTTTTCTGTAGTCAATAAAGCAAATATTGACTTCTATCTGGTATTCTTTGGCTTTCTCAGTTATGCAGCGTGCATTGGCAATGATGTCTCTTGTTCGTCGGCCTTTTCTGAAACCAGTTTGAACATCCAGCATGACCGGAGAACTGATCTAACTTCATCTTCTTGTACTAGAGGTTCTTGCAAGTAGGGAATATCTTCTAGGGTATCTTGGATTTTGACGTCCCTGCTTTACAGATTTTCAGTATACTCCTTCCATCTCTGTTTGATCTTCTCTGAATCAGTTACTATCTGTCCTTTGGCATCCCTTAACATACCAATTCGAGGTTGGAACCTCCCTCTGAATTCAGAGATCTTTTGGAAAACTTGCCTTGTTTGTCCGTGTCTATTTCCATCCTCAAGGTCTTTACAGATGCCATTGTAGTATTGCTCCTTGTCTCTTCTAACAGCTTTCTGAAATTCCCCTTTAAGTTCCTTTCTGAGGTCTTTATCTTTTTTGACTTTGGTTTCTCTCCTCTTCTTGACAATTTCCACCATCTGTTCTGACATCTATTTTGCTTTTTTCTGTTTCTTGGTCTTTGGCAAAGTCTTTTCACATTCGTTCTTAACAACTTCTTTGATTTCATTTCACAGTTCCTCTGGTTCCCTATCAATGAGGTTCAGAATTTCAAAGTGGTTCCTGATGTTCTCCTTGAAAATGGTGGGTACATTCTCAAGATCATATTATGGAAGCTGGATAGCTTTATTTTTCCACTTTAGCTTGACTTGGAACTTGGCTTAGAACTTGGCATAATCTGTTCCACAATTGGCCCCCGGCTATGTCTTTGCTGCTATAACTGAGCTCTTCCACCCGCTTGCACCAGTAATGTAATCAATTTGATTTCTATGTACTCTATCTGGTGATGTCCATGTGTATAGGTGCAGCTTTTGTTGTTTGAAGAATGCATTAGCAATGAAGAGATCATTGGCTTGGCAGAAAATAATAAGTCGTTCCCCCCCCTTACCTTTCCCAACGTAGGCATTCTAGTCTCCAACCACCAGCATCACATCTTGCTTGGATGTTCTGTCAATTTCAGACTGAACTTGAGCATAAAACTCATCAACTTTGTCTTCTTCTGCATCAGTCATTGGGGCACAGACTTGAAGAACTGTCATGTTAAAGGGTTGTCCATGAAATCTAATTGATATTAATCGGTCACTGATCGTATTGTACCCAAGTACTGTCATTGCTACATCCTTCCTGACTATGAAAGCAATGTCGTCCCTTCTTTGGTTTTCATGTCCTGAGTAGTAAACGGTATAATTTTCTGACTGAAAGTGTCCCATTCCAGTCCATTTTAATTCACTGATGCACAAGATGTCAATCTGTAGTTGATTATTTCATCTTTCACTATGTCGAGCTTTCCCGTATTCATGCTTCTTATGTTCCACATTCCCATTGTAATTCTGTCTTTGCAGCTTCGGGTTTTCTTTTCCCACACGGCAACATCAGCTCCTAGATGTCCAAAAGGATTTAGTCTAACCACATCATAAACTCCATTGGCACTCTGAGAGATCCTCAGCTCTTCCTCAGTAGCATGTTGAATACCATCCGACCTGAGGGGCCGATCATCCGGCACTACATTGACAATCATTCCATTTTGTCTATCCATGGGGTTTTCTTGGTAAAATACAGGAGTGGTTTGCCATTGCCTTCTCCTGCGCAGTATGAAATGATGCCTTTGTCGTTGTCACTGAAGTTATTGTCTGCCTCCAGCACCTTCCTATATCACTGCTGCCCAATATAGGTGCCTGCTTGCTTTAGCTGGGCAGCTGGGATGACCTTCATGCTTTGGGTGACCCTATTGGGAGTATACCTCCCGGAGTACTTCACTCATCCTCCCAGGAACACTCCCCTGCCATGATGAGGCAGCATAGCAGGACTTTTTGGGGGGAACTTGTGAGTAGCTATGCTTAAAAAGGTATATTCTAGAATTGGAAATAGCAGAACTGTCATGTATCAGAAAATTTGACAGCATTCGACATGGATTAAATAGATACTACAGTTTTCTGACACACTATAAGGATTGTGCTGGATCTATTTTAACCTCTGTCCCTTTAAGAGTCTTAGAATGTTTTCATGCTCTGTATTTAATGGCCTTTTTTTTACTGTGTTTCTCCAGTAGGAAGTGGGTTATCACCCACAAAAGCTTAGGCAACATAAAACTGCTGTATGATCTTGTCACTTAGTCTCTGAGCGCTACCTATTTCTTTACCATTCTTTCAGAACATTTGCCTAACATGGTTAATCAAATATAATCAAATAGTCAATGCACACATTAAAAACAAACACCTTAAAATCACTGGAAGAGAGATCAGACTTAAAAGAAAGAAAGAAAAGAACATGAATAGAACTGGATTGTAAATGACATTGCAGTGACTGCAGAGAGGGCTTGAGTCTGGTGGAGCTGCCCGAGCGCTGACTGCAGAGTCCTTTAAACCCTATCCAGGCCGGTTCTTCAAGATGGAGAACTATGGCACAGTTGTCTGTGCATGTTCAGACCCAGAGAACTGCTATTCTCCAATCACACATCACACGGGTTCCCTGCCCTGCTCTGGTCATCTAGAGAGGGAGTGATCAGTTACTGATGGTCAGTTGTTTGTAAGGTGTGGGCGTCTGCTTTCATCTTCAACAACATCCCTCCACATTCCTATCTTAGCCTTTAGCTCCCCACCCCCCATTTCATTATACATTAATGGAATTGATTTGCTGAATGAAGAAACTGTGTGTAATCTCTTTCTTTGATGGCACTATTATTTATACAGTCTGTCAGGCAAATATTCCTGCGACATTTAGACTGGGCTGAACTATGTGATTTTGATATAGCATTAACCTCTGCAGTCTTCGTTTCCTTAGGCCAGTCTTCCATTATGCCTTTGATGTAGCTTGTAGAATGATAAATGCATTAACATTCACTATTTTCTTTTCAGTCTGTAAACTGCCTTTTTACTTGATCAGGACTCCCAGGACAATTTACAATATATGGCAACAGAGTCCCAAGGAGAGTCACAACAGGGTCAATTAAAGAACAATAAGCAGCAGCAATGATCAAATATCAGATAAAACTCACAAATACACACTCAGCATCTGCATAGGAAAAGGATTTTATTGCCCTTCTGACAAGCTGAAGGGAGCCAGCCTGGCCAGCCTCTTTAAGGGAGGGAGTTCTGGTGAATACACAAAAGACAAAGCCCTGCTCATTGCTAATGGTCAACCTAGCTCAGAAGGCATATACTGTGGCCTGTCAAGTGCTCATCAGCTTCCTTGTCTTTGCAATGCAAGGTGGGCATCAAAACCAGGAAGTCTGTCAAGCCCCTGGTGGGCCACCAATAAGATTGGTGGGCTGCTTTTGGGCAGGTGGATCACACATTGGGCAGCAGGTGTAGCACTGGCACGCTAATGGGTGGTTTGAGTAAATGATGGAATTTACTGAGGTACTCCGGACTCAGACTATATAGGACTTTAAAGGTTAATGATACCAACACCTTGAACTGGGCCTAGAAACTAACTGATTGCTATGCAGTGGCTTCTCCATGTGATTGCCATTATATAATGTGTGATTACCCCCGTTATTTAGAGACTCTTCCATGCTTCTGTCAGGCATTCACAGCTTCAGCTAATATTGGTATGAAAAATGTTCCATTTGATGAGGGTGATCCTCATAGCAAAACATTCTATAAGTCATGGCCACAACACAGATCAAAGTATTTCCTACTGAAGATGTGTTCTCTTTGTATGATAGCCACAAACTTCAGCATCTACAGAGGTTCTTGAAATAATCAGCCAGATGGGAGAACCAGGGTCTTCACCAATGGGAGAACCAGGGTCTTAGTTTTTTAGACTGTGAGCCCTTTGGGAACAGGGAGCCATCTTACTTACTTACTTATTTCTCTGTGTAAACCGCTTTGGAAAGTTTTGTTGAAAAGCGGTATATAAATATTTGTTGTTGTTAGTTAAGAAGACTCCGACTGTCCCTTCTTCCTGCCTGAGCTCTCTTTTCACTTGCTCCTGTTTCAGATATATGATTACTTGCTGAGGAACCAGTCTGAACCAGCTGAAAGTTAGGACCAAAAAATTTGAATGGATTTACTGGTAGTCCCACTTCTTAATTTGGCAAAACTGTTGCTGAGCACATGAACTGAGCTGAAGAAGTAAAAACCGATTGAGTCTATACTCTTGTATAGACTTGTTCAATGGGACCTTCTCAAAACATGAGAGAACATGCCATGACAATTGCCAATTAAATTAGCCTATGTCAGAGACAGAATTCAGCCACAGACACTTATATGTGGCAATATCAAGAGTCAGGAGTTTTGCAGACGTTGTGGTCAAGGTACTAGAGGGCCCAGACCCAGGCAAACTATTAGCAAACTCATAAAGAATATTCACAAGAAATGTGGTGTATACAGAAATTCTATAACGAGAAAAAACAATACCAAATTAAAAAAATATCATCTACAAATATGATGTATGTGAGATTGAACATTGATACTAATATAAAAACTTAGACAATAGTATTCTCCAACACAGTATTCTCAAGAGCTTGCCTGATAAGTATGTAGAAAGTTAATGAGATACATATCGGAAAAATAAACGAAATTTGAAAATTAACACTTAGAAAGAATTACTAAAAAACAAAAAAACAAAACCAAGAACAGAGAAAAGACCACATCCCTTTCTGTGGAAGAAATACAGATCAAACAAACATATCTACACAACCCTACTAGCGCCCGTTATTTTAACGGGCTTAAAAATACTAGTGCTAAGTACTTTGCTAAAGCTCATCTGCTGACCATGTGGTTCCTGTGATCTTTGGATTTGCCCTTTCTGCCCATTTGAGAGGCATCGTTTTCACCTTTTAGAGTCTGTTTGAGATGGTGAGACACAGATAACCACAGAAAATGATTATGAGCTCCTACTCATGCTTCTCCCCTGCCAATATATTTCTTCACTTCCTCTCACTTTGATGCTTACTTTTTTAGTTATCTCTTTCCAAGCTCATTTCTATCTGTGGTAGATTATTTTGGAAGATAGCGGGTAACCAGCTCCAGTGCTCTTGATCAGGATGTTATTTCTACTGATTTGCAAAATGTCACGGTAACATTGTTAGAGGCACCATGTATTCCTGTCTTTTGTGCATTGGTTGCTTTGATATTTTTATTGATGCAATTCACTGAGTAAAGGAAATGATGGACTTGCTACATGCTTTACATTAAGGCCTAGCATTAAGGGGTAGCAAAGGCATGGCCATGTATCCTCAGTGTGCCCACAATCAATAGGAGCCTGCCCAAAACTGGCACCTTGATTTAAAAAACCCAATTTTAGTGCTGTGTGTGTGTGTACGCATGCACGTGTGTGCGCATGCGTGCGCCCACACACACACACACACACACAGAGTTTTATCACCTGCTACTGCCTGGGCATACCCCATATCATATGCCAATGTCAGCAGAGTGAGTCTTTTAGTCCCATCACTTGCACTGGCTAGCCAGTATTCACTTGCTGCAACTGCACATTTTCATAGCTGCAACTGCACATTTTCCCTGTAGGCAGCTTTTCTGTCCCTCTGCAGAATCCCATCCAATCCCTCTCAGGGCTTTCTGTTCCACTTTCCATGACCCAGTGCAAAGGAGGTGCTGGTGCAGCGCTCTGGCAGTAGGATCTTGTTTGTAGGGATGGCCCACAAAAACCTGGAGCTGGTCTTTGTTTTCCTAGGTAAAACTGTAAACATGTTATTTCTCGATTGTGTATTGCCTGGCAGTTGATGGTGCTCAGTGGGATCCAGAATAGTGGTCATTCATAGCTAATGGCTACTCTAAGCTACTGGAATTTGCAGTGGTGTAGGGAGGGCATAGGGGGCCCGTGTTCCAGCCACTTGCCCCCCAACCCGGCAGCAGACCCCCACGGTGCCCCTTCTCTCCTCACCATGCTTGAGGGGGCGCCTCTTTTCTCTCCACTGTGTGTGGTGGCAGCCCTGACTGAGCAGCCTGGGGTAGTAGGCTGCCCTGCCCTGCTGCTCAGCTGGCCACACTGAAGCAGTGCGGAGGAAAGGGGCACCCACGTGCGTGGTGGGGAGAGAACAGTGCAGGCAGGGCTGCCACCACCGCCACACTCATGGTAGGGAGAGAAGAGACGGGGGGCACCGCTGGATGCCCGTCACAGCAAACATGGCGGCCCTAGAAGCAGCTGTGCACGGGTTCTTGTAACCCATGCGCCCAGTTACAGCTCTAGCCCTGGAAATGTGTCATATCCCACCTGACTGAATGGAGGCTTAAAGCATTTGTTGAAATTGAGAGAGGGGTGGTGGTGGTGATGGGTATATGAGGACGAAGCCAACATATTCTCAGTGATGTCTCTTCTGTAGAAGGGGAGGGTAAAGACTAGGCCTGGGCACCATTGCAAATTTTGGATCCAATCCAAAATCAATGATTTTTGTTTTGGGTCCTTTGGACCCTTCTGAATCCTAGTATCATTTTTGGTATCAGATTTCCTTTCAGAAATCTGATTTTTATTTTTATTTTTAAATCCCCACAGAAATCTATGGAGAAAAACCATTGCTGGGGGAAAATGTTGGGCCATTGAAGTTTGGTGCACAAGTAGGTAAGGATGGCAGGATTCTATGCATTTAATTTAAAATAAACCTATCCATCTGTTGATTTTTAAGGAATTTAAAAAACTAACTGAGAAATTGTAGTCACATTCGCAACCCTTCACATTGTACTCAGAATCACACAAAAAAGTTGCCGGTTCGAATCCCCACTGATAATATATTGGGCAGCAGCAATATAGGAAGATATCATACTGCACAGGAGGAGGCAATGGTAAATCCCTCCTGTATTCTAGCAAAGAAAATCACAGGGCTCTGTGGGCGCCAGGAGTCAAAATCGACTTGATGACACACTTTACCTTTAACATCTGAGAATCACAGGGGAAGTGATTTCTACATTTGTAAGCAAATAATCAGGTAAATAAATAACTAAATGGAGGAGCAGAAAGGCAGGCAAATAGATGGCAGTTGGTGCTAATCCTCCCCACCCCCAGCCGCCATCAGGGGGAAAAGTGGAGACTCCATTTTGTATTTTCTGCTACTGCTTTGTGCTCAAAAACCCCAAATTTTTCTGAAAATTTCCCAAAATTGTTTTATATAATTCTGATCTGAAATAGACTTCCCTATTTCAAATCAGAATTATCTCTGATATCCTCCAAAATGGCTGCTATCAAGCCATTTCTGACCATGCTGACCACACAAATGGCTGCCGTGCATGCTCAGAGGCCATGTGTGTGCCAGTGTTGCATGCAGGGGCAGATGGCAGATGCCCTGCTGGCATGCAAAGATATCCAGGAGGAGTGCCAGGATTATGGAAGGGGTGGCGAATGGGAGGAGGAGCAACTGGTGTGAATCTGCTCTCCTTCTTGTTAAAGGGGCTGTGGAAGCTCTCATTTTTAAAGGGGTTGTGCTGGTGATTTGGATGTCGATTCGAGTTTTGACACATCTCTAATATGTATTAATCTGTGGCATCATGGAGAGGTCAAAGAAGTTAAAACAAGGGAAAGACCAAAGTACTGATCTTAGGGTCACCCCCCCTCCACAGGCGTTAATAAAGGGGGGTGGGGATACACCCTTTTTGGAACAAGCAAAGAAATACAAAATGCTGGAAACATGGGTTTGCAGGTGATTAAAGGAGCGCTGAAGTGCTAAAGTGCCTTTAGATTTTAAAAAAAGAATGAGAAATAATGAAAGAACCACTGCACAGGATAATGAATGAAAGAGCAATCCTTGGCAACGGAGAGTTTTGCCCAGGTATGGAAGTGAATGAATGTGTGGGGTGGAATGATTGATGCCACTGCCCTCCTGGGTCATTGCATTACCCCAGTTCGACCAGCTATCTGATTCTGCCTCTTGCTTTATGGATTTCCATCCTGCATCTAGGGTAACAAGAATATCAGGGAGAAGGATTCTAGGCTTGTTCACATGACCATCAACCTCAAGGTAGGAAGCCTTGTACCCTGGTTTGCATGGGTGCGTGAATGCACAAACCCCCCTCCAACCCAAGTTGTTCAAAACAGGGTAGCCCAACATTTTACCTGCTCTTAACCCAGGTAGGAGGAAAAGAGATCTCTTCTACCTTGCTGTTTTTATGTATCCATTATGTATCCAGCTGCCCAGAGACATAAGTTTGGGTGGGGTATAAATGTAATAAATAAATAAATAATAAATAAATAAATAAAATTTACCTTTCCTAGCTACTGGGAACTAGAAGTCATGGAAAAAATAGAGAGCTGTGGCTAAAGGAGCTGCCATCCATAAATGTGCAAAGCATACTCTTTGATCCTATGTTTCCAGTGGCTTCAATAGAGCTAAGCCTGCCTCCTGCCCCTTTGTGGCCAATCAGAGGACAGCTGTTGATGTAATAAGACTTGCCAGTCTACTGGCAGCACAAAGCATGCTGGGAAGGCTTTCTCAGCCCTTGGATGACCTTCTATGCTTCAGCTCCTGATTTCAGCAATGGAATCGTCACTGAGCTTTCTCATTGTCTGTGCTGAGTTTGGTGACCCAAACAGAGGTTCTGATTGTCTGTTGCAACGTGGGTAGGAGCTCTTTACCCCCTGCAACCCATCCCCATATGATTGTGTGAAAGGCCCTTCTATCTTACCCCTGCTAACTGGGCAAAGAGCACCTTTTTAATGTGCCTCTTTGCCACGTGGTGATTCTCTTTATTTAGCAGGGGGAGAGTAACTGGCCCTATCCACCCCCAGCACAGTACCTCCAGTGACTGTTGCTGGTGTCTATCTTACGCTTCTTCTTAGATTGTGAGCCCTTTGGGGGCAGGAATCCATCTTACTTACTTATTTATTTCTCTATGTAAACTGCTTTGGAAACTTTTGTTGAAAAGCAGTATAGAATTATTTGTGGTTATTGATGTTATATCCTAGCTTTCTTCCTGCTGTGCTAGTTTGAGGACATTGAGATATGGTGGCCAAAGGTCACTTAGCTTCATAGTTGGGTGGGGGGTCTGAAGCAGGCCTCCCTGGCCCCTGACTAACACCCTAAGAATGACACCATACTAACAGCTACACACTTGAGAGTTTGAGTTCAGCATCATGAAAGATGCAAGAGTTTGCTTGTATGTGTTTACTTCAACTTTATCATCTTCTGTTTTTCTGGCAAGAGAGGCATTAATTGGAACATTTTAGTAAGTCACAACCTTAATCTGTGGTAATCCCAAATGTCTATGTTTTCCAAGATAGATTGGTAGCAATAATTCTCAGTTTGCTTCTAATCCACTAATCTTGCCTTTTAAGGAACCCCTTCCTTATTTAACTCTGGGAACTATTTACTTTGCAAGGTTGTTTTTTAATTTCCTTTTGTACTTATAGCTTCTCACATGGAGTGACATTTTTTTGCTGCCTCCTCCATGATGTCTACCCAGCCCCCACACTGCCACAAGTGATATTCATCCATTGAACAGTTGTGGCACTAGGTAAATGCAATCCAATTTGACCTAATGATGCAGGTGAATGATGTGCAAAAATGGAAAAGAGAAAAACAGAAATGAGAAAAACAACCCACCCATCACATAAAATATTCTATAGATCCTGATCTGTTATGAACATGGAAACCACAATGTTATTTTCACTATGTGAATTGCAAACATGTGAAATCACAATGATAAAAACACTAATCAAATAAAATTCCATAAAATAATTATACTGCCATTCCTACAAAATGTAAGTTTTAAAAGTGCACTGCAATTGTGCATGTTGGAGCTTGCCCAAAGTCTGTGCTCTTATTGTTGGAATTACTCTGAAGAGTATGTAGTCAAAGTCATTCTTTTATGCTAGCCAAACCCTAACCCTCAGTGGCTTTTGGAGCAATCCACTACAAATTCCTTGTTGTTTTGTTCAGGTGAATGATGTGCACCAGAGATGGCCAATTTCCATGCAGGGGGACAAGAGTTCAGGGCCCATAAGTGTGTTTTGATGCACAAGCTAACCCTCTCATGAGTGGTTACTTTCCATAATAAATTGGCACCATCTAGCAGTAAGGACTTCTTTAAGTATAGAGCATTCATATATATGCCTGTATGCCAAGGCATTACATACAACAACCAAGAAAGACATGTAACATTAAACTGGGATATCTGTTTCTTATTAACATGGGCTTTTTGTTGTTTTGTTTATGATTGAATGTGGGCAAAAAGCTTTTTAAAAAGCATAGCTTAATTAAAATTTAGTGAGATAAAATGTGTAGGGTTAACTATGTCTACAAGCCAGCCGATGTCTATACCCGATATATATCTTACCGGGCATAGTGCTGAGCAGCTATGTCATTCCAGCTCACCTACAATGGGATCTTAGATGTTCATACCTAGTGACACCTGCAGTACAGGTGGGGAAGGCTGGGGTGGGGAATAGCCTGCCTGAAACTCTGGAGAGCTGCTGCCCATCAGTGCAGACTGTACTGAGCTACATAGACCAATGGTCTGACCAGGGGCGTAGCGAGACTCCTGGGGACCAGGGACCAAAATCTTATTAGGGGGCCTCTCCATCACGTCCAAAGCATGCACCCCCCCCAGCCCCCTAAGCCATGCCCACTGTGTCTGATGTCAGATGCAAGGGGTGGGGCAACAAAATCTCACCACTGCCCCTGCCCTGACCCACCACTGCTATTTGTGTTGGCCTGGGGGGTGGGGCGGTGAGCCGAGCGGCAACGGCGGTGAAATCGCAGGCATGTGATGTCCATATCTGAACTGCATAGGTGCACAGTTCGGGCAGAGAGGCCGGCGGAGAGGCCAGCCGGTCGGCCACAGTGTCCACCACCACTGCCCAGCTTACCCCCCCACCCCACACACACGCTGACACAGATAGCGGTGGCAGGGCAGGGGCAGCAGCCGCACAGTTCAGCTGGAGAGGGTGGCGGAGAAGCCGGCCGGCCATAGTGGCCAACGTTGCTCAACCAGGGGCAGGGCAAGAGCAACCTGCTTGGGGGCCCCCTGACCCTCTGGACCCAGAGACATTTGTCCCTGTTTGTCCAAGGGGCACTATGCCCATGGGTCTGACTCTGTAGAAAGCAGCCTTCCATGTTCACAGGCATGGAGGAGGATGGATTATGCTCTGTATTCTTTTAGAAACACAAGAGAGGTGGTCTTGTGGTAGCAAGCATGAATCATCCCCTTTGCTAAGCAGGGTCTGCCCTGGTTGCATTTTGATGGGAGACTACATGTGAGCACTATAAGATATTATCCTCAAGGGATGGGCCGTTCTGGGAGGAGTACCTGCATGCTTGCATGCAGAAAGTTCCAAGTTCCCTCCCTGGCTTCTCTAAGATAGGGCTGAGAGAGACTCCTGCCTGCAACCTTGGAGAAGCCACTACCAGTCTGTGTAGACCAGGGCTGCTCAACTTTGGCCCTCCTGCAGATGTTGGCCTACAACTCTCATCATCTCTGGCTATTGACCACTGTGGCTAGGGATTATGGGAGTTGTAGTCAGAAAACAGCTGGGGGCCTAAGTTGAGCAGGCCTGGTGTAGACAATACTGAGCTAAATGGACCAATGGTCTGACTTGGTATATGGCAGCTGCCTCTGTTCCCGTCTCCCTATGTACTAGACTGCTTGCTGTAGCACCATTTTAACAGCATTCCCCACCAATACAATCCATGCACCTATAAAAGGCCCCAGATTTATGAAAGTTTTGTTATTATTTTCAGTTGGCAATATGTTCAGTATCATATCGCTACATTTACAAGGGATTGACCATTTGTTTTCTATTAATTTTCCTCTAAGTCTTTAAATTCATTTCACACGTCTTCACTCCAGCATCACTGTTTAGTCACCATCAGCAGTTGATGTTGCGTAAGCAATGTACTGAAAAACAATACTTTGGTCAAGGTCACCATTGAACTTATAGAGCGAAAAAACTTTGCAATGATGGGGACCCTCCTGGGGAAAACTGTTTTGAACTTTAGAAATCTGCCACGTTCAACAGGCAGTATGGGAATGTGAAGCAAGTACTTGTTAAAATTTTTGGTTTTGCTCAGATCTTACGTCGTGAAATCTTGCAATGCAGAGAAATGGAACCGAGGACCAGAATTTTCACAGAGTCCCAAAGGTCAAACTACTGGCCTTTGAGTTTTATTATTATTTTTAAAATGAAAATGCCAGCTGGAAGGATGTGGGTACTAAAAGATCAAGCCTTAAGTGCATACTTCCAGCTTCTGAGTCACATAGTTTTTGCATGGTGCTAAACAAACATAGAGTGGGAATATGACGGCATCACCAGACCCATGTCAGGGGATTCCCACAGTTATTACTATGCTTCCTGGAAGCCCAGTGTCTGAAATCCTGTCAGAGGTCCTTAGAGCCCACTGTCAATGTTCTTGCATGCTACCAAAGCTAGCCTTAGCCTGGATAGACTCCAAATTACACAGTCACAGGAGTGCCTGTATATTATGGGTGGAGAGGTAAAACAGCACTGTCATGTTTTTTCACCTTATTGCCCCACCCCACAACCTTCTGTGGCTTCTCAAAGCTTTCCCTTTGTACTATTCATGCTAGAAAGGGTATTTTTAAGTGCAGGATCACCTGCTGAACAAGGTGTCGGTTTTGGTTTTAAATGGTATCTGGAAGAAAAGGAACTGCTTTCAGGAGCTGCTTCCTGGGAAACAGAGTCTGTACTTAACACAGCCAGAGACTTCCTGAGCAGTAGAGTGCATGTACAGTGTGGAGGGGGAACAATTTTCATTGATTTCTGGTGCCTCCAGAAGTGCTCTTTCCCTTCCAGAAACATGTCCCTGAGGTTTGCACAGCCCTCAGGGACATATTTTTAGACGATGAAGAGCACTTCTAGAAGCAAAGGAGGTTAGTGAAAATCACCCCTCTCTATTCACTCTCTGTGCTCAGGAAGTTTCTAACTATGTTAAGAGGAGTCTTTCTGTGTGAGGTTCCTGTGGCATCCTTGGAATGCTACCCTGAAACAGGCCTAACCCCAGGAGGGGCACAGCCCCTCCCCCCCAACAAACAAAACAAACATGATATCAGAGAATCTCAAACTTACCTGTACAGGCAGCCAGCAAATCCTCCAAAGCACAGAGCTTCCTCCAGCCCCTCCTCCTTGCCTGTTGCTTCCTTTCTTGTGTTTATTGGTTGGAACAGCCTAATTATCAAGCTTTTCCAGCCAGTCTGATCCCTAGGGGTTGCTGGCCTGGCATTGGCCACTCCAGCAACTAAGACAATAGGTAGAAAATACAGCCACCAGGAAATGTATTTTAAACCTTTTTTTTTTTAAGAGAAAAAGGTTCATTTAATTATCAGAGTGGACAATGCCAGGCCAGCACTGGTTGTGCAGGATGTGCTTAGCCTTTCTGGGGCTGCAAGTCAGGCGAGGAATCCCTGCTGAAGCCACTGAATGCCAGCCTGCTGCTGCCATGGCTGCTCTTGTGGAGAGGTGCCACAAGATAGCAGCTTACTTCCCCTGGAGCAAAAAGGGTAGGCAGATGCTCAAAGAGAGGCTGCTTGAGCTGGGCCTACTTGAACAGATGATCCCTCGGAACCCAGTGGAATGCCACCAGCATCTGCAGGAACAAGAACTGTACATCCAGGGCCTGGGACTGGGTGCTAATTTCCGAGGTTGTCTTGACACTCAAGCCATTCTTGGTTGCCATAGACAGCTTGTGTGCTGATGCAGCAATGCTGAGCCAGGCTTTGCCCGCTGCTGTTCTCGAGAAGACAATGGGCAAGCATAGGACTAGGATCCTATGGGGGTTTGGGGGAAAGGTTAAAAATGTGTAAAAAAATTGCCTGCTTGCCCATTTATTTTGTGGGTTGGGTGGTTGGGCCAGCCCACTCTGCTGTCTCTAGGAGCCACCCATGGGGAACAGTGGGGTATTTTGAGTTTCCCCATTGTTATGATTTCTGTACTTGAATCTACACTTGACCTTTGTTTTCTCAGATTTTATCTATATCTATATACATAGACACAAATATAGCTTAAATATATCTGCAACCTGCACAGCATGGTTTCTAGTTGTGTTCCATTATCAACTTAACGTAGTCAGTTTAGTCCTTTGCACAGTTTACTGTTGTGGTTTACAGTTTACAGTTTTACAAAACTGTGTTGACAGAAATTGCCTCTGCACATGCACAGAGGTCACTCTAATGGCCTCCGTTCTTGAGCAGAGGCCCAAACCACCAGCCCCAGTTCATATGATGGGAGTGCTGGTGGGGCTTGGTGGGGGGGAGGAGCTGGCATCACCACCCCACGGCTGCTCCCAAGGAGGGGGCAGCAGAGTCCATGGCAGAGTGGTGGAGAAACAGGCATAAGAACAGCCCTGCTGGATCAGGCCCAAGGCTCATCTAGTCCAGCATCCTGTTTTGCACAGTGGCCCACCAGATGCTGCTGGAAGCCACAGGCAGGAGTTGAAGACATGCCCTCTCTCCTGCTGTTATTCCCTGTAACTGGTACTCAGAGGCATCCTGCCTTGGAGGCTGGAGGTGGCCTTTAGCCCTCCAACTAGTAGCCGATGATAGACCTCTCCTCCATGAAGTTATCAAATCGCTTCTTAAAGCCATCCAGGTTGTTGGCTGTCACCATGGTGGCCTTTAGCCCTCCAGCTAGTAGCCGATGATAGACCTCTGCTCCATGAAGTTACCCAAACCCCTCTTAAAGCCATTCAGGTTGTTGGCTGTCACCACATCTTGTGGCAGAGAATTCCACAAGTTGATTATGTGTTGTGTGAAAAAGTACCTCCGTTTGTTGGTCCTAGATTTCCTGGCAATCAATTTCATGGGATGATCCTTGGTTCTAGTGTTATGTGAGAGGGAGAAGAATTTCTCTCTATCTACTTTCTCCACACCATGCATGATTTTATAGACCTCTATCATGTTTCCCCGCAGTCGCCTTTTTTCTAAACTAAAAAGCCCCAGGTGTTGTAGCCTTGCCTCATAAGAAAGGTGCTCTAGGCCCCTGATCATCTTGGTTGCCCTCTTCTGCACCTTTTCCAGTTCTACAATGTCCTTTTTAAGATGTGGTGACCAGAATTGTACGCAATACTCCAAGTGTGGCCACACAATATGCAACTGCTTTCCCTCATTTTAAAGGAGCAGGGGATGTGTTACGAATCACGCTTTGAATTTTGATTTGTGCACATCGCTACAAGATTTCTTGCAGTAGGCCATGATGGTGGTGATGAATGTCTGCTATAAAACTGTACTGAGTCAAGCAAAACCAGGAGGGGGTGCTTTTTGTCAAAGCTTTTGAATGCTGCAAAAAGAAATGGTTTTGGTTAACAGTCTAAAGCATAAGAACTAACCAAAAAGCATAGCTTAATGTGATTTTAATGCAATTATTATTCACTCCTTTTGGGTCCCTTCAAATAGCTGAATTATTTTGACCTTGGAGAGAGAGAAATCTAATGAGTTGCACATCATTTGCACCTCTTTGAAGGGCTGCTTCACTTCTTTCTGTTGTTTTGGTTGCTGCCCCCCCCTTTTTTTTGCCACGAAAGTATGTGCGCACACCTTGGGAATGGGGGCACTTTTAATGGTCAAAAGAGTCAATCTATTCAGAACTAGGGCAGGAAGTATTGCCTTCCCTCTGATTTGGTGTTCTGTCACTTAGCTAAATCTGACTACATGGCTCCATGACATCATAACATCCATTACATAATCTCCAATTGGCTCGGATCACATTCCCAGGAAAGAGACATGCTTTTAAAAAGTAGCACTAAAGTCAGAGCCAATTGGGCAGTGAACAAGTACCCCCCCCCCCAAAAAAAAGATGACTGGGGCAGCATTTTGGTCCTGAAAACATCATTTTTATGCTGGAAAAAATGTACTTTTAGTTCATGCAAACATTTGGGATTCTACTAGTATAAAATGGATACGAGGTTGTAGCTGATGGTCTCCATCCCATGTAGAGGAGGTTAATTAATTAATTTTGTACTGTTTGTCTTTGTGAGTTGCCCCGAGCAATATCATTATGAAGAAGTGGGATACAAATATTATTATTATTAAAAATGGCTCAGGGTGGTTTACACAGAGGAATAATAAATAAATAAGATGGATCCCTGTCCCCAAAGGGCTTGCAATCTAAAAAAAAGAAAAAGAAAAGATAGACACCAGCAACAGTCACTGAAGGTACTGTACTGGGGGTGGATAGGGCCAGTTACTCTCCCCCTGCTAAATAAAGAGAATCACCACATTAAAAGGTGCCTCTTTGCCAAGTTAGCAGGGGTGCTAACAGTTAGCAGGTTATTTTAAATAAACAAACCTGAGTTAGCTTGCTTTACTGCTGCTACTCCAGCCCTTTATAGTCTTCTTGTGGCCATCCAGCCAAATTATCCCTCCTCCCACCTTCATAGCAATCCTGACTCATCCTCTTGCCCAGCTGTCATTCACCATGAATCCTCGGTGAAGTTTGGCTGCCCAGACAGCCACCCCTCCACCTGGTGATTCATGGCCACTGACAGCTCCTCTGCCGTGTGGTTAGTGTCTACCACCTCCGTATGGAGCAGAGTCCACCTGTGCTTTGCTGCATCATGGGATGGACTGGCCACGCCTCCAGCAGCACCCTCGCTCTCCTCTCCTCCAGTGCACCATGAGGAACACCAGAGCAGCCTGCAGCCCACTGCCACTGGCCCACAGATCAGCAGTGAAGTGCACACTTGTGTCACACCCCAACACGGCCTCCCTGCACAACCACTACAGGGAGGGCACCACCTGCCTGCTGAAGGTGGAGTGTGAGGGGATCTTATAGTTGGGGACAAGCATTTGGAGCAGCCAGCCGCCATGTGCACGGTGGCTTCACTCAAGGGCAGCTGGGGAAGAGCACCACTGGTGCCCAAAGCTAGCTGGGAGGAGTGCCACTGGAGTGGCCAAGGAGCAGGTATGCACCTGTTCTCCTCCATTTTAAAGGGGCAGGGGATGTGTTACAAAATCGCTCTGGGAATTGCGATTCGTGCGCATCCCTAAGATCTTGAAATGGCTGCAGAAGAAATATGTGAAGAATTCGCTTATAGAGATCACTTGCCTTTCTCACACTACAGTCCTGAGGGTTTCCTGAGAACGAATATTAATTAAACCACTTTAAAGTCTGCCCCTGGTGTGGATATGCCATAAATTGTGCTTCTCTAGTATGTCAGTGCCAGGGGTGTTCTTCCCCACAGACTTAGGGGACCAAGTCTGTGGCCTCGGGAGACCAAGTCCATGGCCTTACAGCCCCCACTGTTTGGAGGGACCCTCCAAGTCCAAATCACCCATCCAACCAGCCCCAGCTCTGCTTTCCCGACTAATGCTGCCACCACCCCACCTGCTGCCTCCATGCTGGAAATGTGTAGGAGAAGGAGAGCATCTCAACCAATTAAAGCCTTGCTTTCCTGCTTCAGGAGCTGCATTCTAATTGCAAACAGACTGCCCATTGGCTACTCAGCATTTGTTGTATCATGTGCTCTGCCCCAACCTCTCCAGTTTCAACAGTGACAGCTGCTCACCGATAATCTGAGTGTGAGCTGAGTTTAAAAATCAAAGGAAAAAAGAGACTGCATGTGAGTAAAACGGGTGGGAATGAAGCAACATAAATACACATACACAGATACAGAAAACAAAGCTACACAGAAAAGAGTGAAAACACATACTTGCAAAGAAGCAACAGAGAAAGAGGAAAACAACAAAGAGAAGGCGGGGGGAGAAAGAAAGAGAGAAACAGAGAGAGCACATTTTAAAACTTTTTCATTGTCTAATCCTCTTGTAAAACTGTAGTTTTAGTTTCCTTCCCCATCCCCCTCAGCTTTTGTTTTTGCTTTTAAAAAATAATTTCTTTAGATAATTTTCCTGCAAGAGAAAAGCAAAGCAGCTCCAGCGTCTTTCCTGTTTTTCTGAATGGTGGGTCCTCCTTCCCATCCAGCCCCCAAGTTACATTAAAAAGCAACACAAATCCCACGTTCTCCCCCCGCCATTACCTTGCTTTTTACATTCTTGCAAATTCAGTTGCTTAAATATTGATCCTTTAGAGACAGAGGGGATTGAAGAAATATGTTATGTGTGGAAATGTTTCTGCTAATGCATATTTGCATGAATATACTTGTTTTACATTATTAGATTCTTGTGAGTTCAGCTGCTGTTTGTGCCCTCAAGAGCTCACCTGTTAAAAATACTGCAAATACAGTACTGCATGTGTCATGGTGTGTGGGTGTGTGTAGGGGGATGATGCTTAACTTGCAGCGGGGGTGGTGGTGGCGGCTCCAAAGTCCTTTGGGTAATGATGCTTAATTTGCAGGGGGGGCCCTCCAGGGTGGGGGGAGGGCCTTTAGGTCCAGGCTACAAAATTACTTAGGTGTACCACTTGCCAATGAATTCCTAGCAGCAGTAGCTAGTCTGGGTTGAGTCCAGGAGAGCCAAAGGAAACTTGATTTGATATGCTGTATTAGCACTGGCTCACTCAGAACCACGCCAGGTCAGACTGACATGTCATTGCAAATGCTCTCCACTCACCCACAAACACCAGGTGGGAAAGACACCCAAGTCAGCTTGACCTGGGTTGCCACAGCTTTTTGCCCAGGCATGTAAAAAGGGCTACATGAGAACATAACTTGAGCTTCTCCACTCTTCTTTCTGTCTTGCTCTCGGAATTTCCTCCTCCTTTCAAAATGCCTCTGTTGCATCATTTAAGTGGTTTGGTCCTCATTCAAAAGACCCACTAAAGAAACCCTTACTATAGATCCTTCAGAGGTAAACCTTTATCCTATTATTACAGCTTACATCCATTGAAAGACTTGCGCTGCATGGGGTCAACTTGCAATGAAAGCTGCAACTAACTAGGCTGCTATTGTCAACTGCTGGTGCCATGATACAAACTCACAAGTGATTGTATGAGGGCCTACCTCTCATTAAGGCTTGGAATAGTCAGTCACTAGACAGCTTTGTAATATTTGCTTCACACATTGATGTGGGGGCTCACACATTTGCAGACGCAAAACCCACCATATGGAGCCCTCTGGATACATCAGCTTTCCAGTGGCTATTTTAGACACTGTTACAGCCAGAAAGACAAGCTATTGCAATCATGGGATTTGCCACTGAGAGGCTATCTATGGAGGACTCAAATGGCATTCTATGGTACTCAAAGGATCATTGGAGCACACCTTTCTAATGTGTAGCCCAGCCTGAAGGTATTGTTAATGGACCCCCCCCCTTTTAAAATAGTTAGATCACTTCCATCCAGCTAGAGCAGGCCTGCTCAACTTTGCCTCCCGCCTGTTGTTTTTGGACTACACTTCCCATAATCCCCAGCCACAGCCAGGGGTTATGGAAGTTGTAGGCCAACATCTGCAGGAGGGCCAAAGTTGAGCAGCCCTGAGCTAGAGAGAGTTCACCACAACAGAAATCTGGGCTAAGAAGACATAGCTACAGGGGTACTCTCTTTTCATTTGCTTGAAATGAGGGGCGACATGGACTAAAACTGCTTACCCATGGGACATTCCTTGTGGCAGGCTTCATGTTTAAAATCAGGCCCTCAGCTGCTGCAGCATTCCAGTATGGATGTGGCAGGTACCATGCTGGTATGCTAGTGGTTACATAGTGTAGACTGCCAGCAGTGGTTAGCTCCCTTGCTATTAGTGTTAGGAAAGAAATGAAAGAGGCAATGAAATTTATTGATCTGTAAAAAGGGTTATAATTTGTTCTGTAGAGTCTCCCCCCTCCTCCTCTTGGATTGGTTATTTAGGTTCAGTTGTATTTAAGTTCAAGAGTTTCTAGCTGTTTGAGACAGAGCATTGACAATGATGTTTTAGCATTGTAACACATTTGCTCAGTTTTAAGATCTTGGTTTTATTTGTTTTTACTTACGCATTAACAATGGTCTTAAAAACCCTGTCCGTTGCTATATGTAGCACAGCTTCTTATGCAGTTCATAGTCTCATTTGTGCATCAACATGCCCTCAACATTTCTATTGCTATCCCCACATCCAAGGATGGAGGCAGCAAACAATAGTTTTTAGAGTTGAAGATGGAAAAGTAGAGGCAGTGACAATAATATTTCAAAAGTGCTTTGGCACATTCACTTTGCATCTATTTTATTATTGCAATATCTACATACAAGAACCCTGTAAGGTAGGCCAGTATTGTTCTCATCCCCATGATTGCACATGGGGGCCTAAAGTTGAAAGAACAACTTAAAGCCACACAGCAAATTGATAGCAGATATTAGATTTGAACTTGGGCTTCCCAATTAATAGCTCAGTCTCTTAGCCACTGTGTTACATCACCATCTTTGTCTCTAGTGCATGCATAGTCATCCTACTGTTGTCTCTGCCCATAGGTATTTTGCAGTTCTTAAAACAAAAGTCACAAAGCTGTTTAGTCAGCAGTGAGATAAACGACATCATCATGTATGCACACAAAGCTACGCCCCTGAAAATAACTGTCCATCTCTAGCTCCATACATATTGAGAATCAGCGGGATTGACTACATCTGCGCCAGTCCCCTCCAGCTTCTTATATCTAGCATAAGTGAAGGACACAGGACAGGTCTGCATCATACTAGCCCCTACATGTGTCTTATTCTATCTACTCTTCACTTGACTAGACCCTCCAAGTTCCGTTCAAAGACCCACTAAGAAGTTGATTGTATGAATGACCTCACTATCAAAACCTGCGTTATACCCAGATTTGGGAGTTATGTGTGCTCCCAAGTTTTGGTTGTGTGGAAGCAAGGTAGGAGGAAAACCTGGGTAGGCTTTCCTCCTTCCTTGCTTCCACTTCTGCCCAAGTTTTTCCTCTTACCCTTGCTTCCACACAGTCAAAAATTGTGAGCACACACAGCTCCCAAAGCTGGGCAGATTGCAGTTTTTAAGGGTATTCATAGACACTCAGGGCTGCTGAGAGTAGGTTTGTGCCCCCGCTGCAAGGCACGCTCTGCCTCAAGCACGCTGCACCGCTGCCACAAAGCATGCTCCGCCATCACCACCACAAGGACGAACCACAAGGATGAACCATGTGTGCAGCCAGGGTGTGTGGAGTGAGCTGAGCCACTCTATTATTGGGCTTATTATTATTTATTATTTATTATTATTATTATTATTACTGCTCAGGCATGCTGGAGCACCTCACAGTTCTCAAGGTCTGCTGGGCTACTGCTCTGCCTGCTGCTGCCACCATGGCGGCGGGGGGGGGGGGGCGCTCGGCTCACACATACCCCACCCTGGCTGTGCACATGGAGGCTAGAATTATTTTAAAGATGGGCAGTTCAGCCTCATGGTGGCAGCAGGGCGGGCATGGGGTGGTGGCAGGAGGCAAGACAAAAACGTATGCAACATAGTCGAGCCCCGGGCCTCCTCCTGGACCGCTGAGCTGTACCAGCTTCCCACCCACTCCTTGGCGCTGCATACACTCACAGTTTAACCCAGGCTAGGGCAGCCTAGCCTGGGTTAGGCTGCATGTGCGAAGCACTGGGAGCAAGGTCGCTCCCGGCGCTGAACCCATGCCAAGACCCACTTCCAAATCCAGTGTTTAGCAGAGGAACTTGTGGTTTGCTTTACCTCGGCCTACGATCGTCTGGGCAATTGCCACTGGGTGAAACAGCTTCCCCCTGGCCCACTGCTATTTCAGGCAGTGAGCTGGGGGGAGGAGGAAGGGAAGTGGCCACGCCAAGCATGCTAGCTGCTCTAACTAGAGCAGCTGCCGAATTCATGGCCTGGGGCACCTACTTCCAGCATCTCCCTCTGTCACACCGCTGCTCCTGCCTTCCCCACAGCCTGCCCTCCCCCTCGATGTCGTGTGCACAACTTCTTTGATTGTGTGAATGAACTTGATGGCTGTGGGGACCCCATAATCCCTCCCACTGAACCTACAGTCTTGGACTCCACAAGTCAAGAAGAGAGCACCATGGCTCCCTCTTGGCCCTCAGCCTCCCGCTTCTAATAGGCATGCAGATACCCAGCCTTAGGCAAGCCAGATTGCTGTAGCCAAGCATCCCCTTCCTCTTCATCAGGCCTTTCAAATCCCATGGTTGGCCCCATTATGCAGAGGTTAACTCTGGGAGGTTACACATTGGAGGTTCTTACATCTCTCATACAAACACTAGTGGGGTTGGGGGGAGAGCAAAAAGGGAAAGGTGAAAGAGGACAAGTTCAGTGAGAAACAAACCAGATTTAAAGTACACCAAACAAAACTGTTATTAATTAGTAATCTGCTAAAGGTTGTCCTCCGATCTTGGTGCCTTTCACTCTTTCCCCATGCTCATAGCAAAAACATCCCCCATTGCATCACCTTTGATTACTCTATAGATAAAGGAATTTTTGCCAAACAGAGGTTATTTTGCAAGCAGCCAATGGACTTCTTCTTCATGTTATTGAGGTTACATTAATTAATTTGTTACAGAAGCTTTGGATTCTGCAAGATGAAGTACATTGTGAGTAGACCCTCACGCTATCATCAGCATGGTATAGGCCACAGTACCATGCATGATCAGTATGTGTGAGTTTTACTTATCTTCTTTTCCAGCCTCACAAGTAATCAGTCTTCATTTACCAATTCAGACTTCAATTGTCAGTTCATGAGTGGTTGCTTCTTCAATGTTTTTAAGTTGGCGGAATTCCCATTCTCTCACTCTCTTTTCCTGCAAGCGAGAAAGAATTTTTTTTTTGCTCGGAAAACTATTCCTTAGCAAGTTTCCCCACCATTATCACTGAAAACACACAAGTGCTGTTGCCAACATTCAGAATTTGGGTTGCAAGACATGTTTTTTTTAAAAAAAATCCATTGTGCATGTTAAATTGCAGAAGCATAGATCCTGCTTTCACCAAGCCATCTTATACATTGCCAGGAGGCCTGTGAAAATAGCCAGTATTTAGTTTGGTATTTGGAGCAGGTACTATTTGATTTGGTATTCAGATTGCTCTCACCGCATTTGCATTCAGATCTGAATATTTGTACATTGCCTAATAGGGGGAAAGTACTAAAATGCCCATCATATTTTCATTTCTTTGCAAAATTGGATGAAGACAATAGGGGTGCTGGCCCATTAAGTGGGCATGAAGCCCACCAAGTTAAGAGGTGCAAGGGTTTTCCCTATATATAAACTTTAATTTATTTGTAGGGAAAAATTGTTATTCACCAGGGGGATGACAGTGGCAAGGAATCAGAGTCTTCTGAGAGCATTATGCTTGCAGCATATCAAGTAAACAGGTTCAGGGTTCTGTTCAGGAAAAGCTTTAAAGAGGTTTAAAATATTATAGAGTGGTTTGCTTTCAGGAGGAATGGGATGAAAACCAGCAGGGATGGCTGCCCCTTCTAAGGGCATTGAGCTTTTCCAGACACCAGACTTTATTGCACATTTACTGAGAGGCCTTATTGCAAATTCGAAGTTGCCTCCCCACAACCCAACACAAAAAGTGGATTTTTTCACCCCAGATATAAGTCAGGCTACATTCTAATGCGCAATTTAAAAAAAAAACTCACCCCAAATTGTGTGTGAAGTGCTCCCCGATAGCTCTCAGGAACTTTAGGGTAAATTTGGCAGATATGTGAATGCACATCTCCATTCTGGAGGAGATGTAAACTAAAAGCCAGGTGTGAAAAACTTCATTATGCCCATGACAGCTCAGCCACATAGAGAAGGCAGAGAGACAGATCTAGAACATGGTGCGTAGAACTGGACACATGATTATGATGGATAAGTATTATTATTATTACTACATTTATATCCCACTCTTCCTCCAAGGAGCCCAGAACGGTGTACTACATACTTGAGTTTCTCTTTCACAACAACCCTGTGAAGTAGGTTAGGCTGAGAGAGAAGCGACTGGCCCAGAGTCACCCAGCTACTATCATGGCTGAATGGGGATTTGAACTCTGGTCTCCTCGGTCCTAGTCCAGCACTCTAACCACTACACCACTCTGGCTCTCTAAGTAGATTTTCCCTATGTAAATATTGCATGTTAGCACATTTTTAAAAGGTTTTTTTACCACAAACTTTTTGTCAAGATTCCTTTTCCTTTTCCTTTTCGATGTTGATTCTTTTAGGGCTGCTTCCTGCCATTTGGATGGCTGCTCCATAGTGGCATCATTGCTTTTGCTGTGTGATGCTCTAGAATCTCTGGTCTTTTTGTCTGGGTTCATGGGAGGGATGACTGTTTGGTGCAACACTTCATTGGACTCCTCTGAGCCTATTATTGTTGAAAGCCGTCTTCTAGGAAACATGAGCTGGGAGCTGTTGTTAGATTCTTCACTGTGGTCATTCATGATGGAAAGCTCTCTTAGATCCCAAGGGTGCCATGTCTCGGGATGTGGAGACCTCTCTTCAAAGGTCTGTGCAGATTTGAGTGACTTCTTTGGCATAGGTGATAAGGAGCCAGAGAAGTTTAACAGAGAACCCAGAGATATCATCGTTTTGGTGTGGGTTGATGATGCTTCTTCTGGAGTGCTGTGTCTCACCTTTATCTTTTCCAGCATCCCCTTAAACCTTAAGGAAATATCTTTTTCCTTGGACCGCTTCATAACAAAATGCTGCCTATGGAGAAAACATGTCTAGATCAGGAACATTTGTAAGAGAGGAACTTAAATTGCTCAGCTATTTAAAATAAGGCTTTACAGTATACAAGTATTGTTGACTATTTTCTAGTCTCAAATATTTATGTAAAGTCAGTCACCATGTGACTACATCACCTTCTCCAATGAGCTAATATATAAGTGGATTTTGAGCTGTGTTTGGAGGAATCCTTGGAACTCTTCCAAAGCAGCATATCAGGGTGTTTTTTTCAATGGAGGAGGGCAGCAAAAGCAAACAAGCTTCTCTAAAAGACATCTGGCCTGTCGCTACTGATTCCCTGCAGTATGTAGTCATGAGGGGTAGTGTTGGGTACACCCTCAGTTTCACACAGTGTGACTGGTTGATCACCTGCACAAACTGACACACAGATACATATACTAGAATTCTCCGCAATATGAAGAAGTTGACAAGCAGATCCTACAGTTCTCTTAGCTGACAAGAATGTGAAAGTATTTGAAGAACACTAGCATTGGAAAGGAAAGACTTGCAAGTTTAGAGTACCTTAAATCAGCTGCCCCATTCTCCCTTTGTATTTATTCCAATATAGACATTCTTAACCTGTATTACTCAGAGGAAATAAAAATGTCAACATTTAAATTACTGAGTGCTGCTCCATAGCTTTTAATAAGGCAATTGCATACTTTATTACCAGCTTCAGTCACCTTCTGCTGAACCAGCTGTTCTCCCTAGCATCCACCCATACAATTGTGGCTGATAAGTTTCCCAGTGTGCTTTTCCTTATTGCAGACCTGTGTTCAAAGTGAAGAGAAATACCACCCCAGCTCTATTCAGGCTACCCTAAAACCAACCATCCCACTTTCCAAGAGACATCATGGAAACTGGCCTCATTTGAAACCAGATCCCTCCCATTGGACTACACTGAGTGGTTAATAGAAGAAGACAAGAAGGGGTCCACCTGAGACCATTTAGGGTAGGAAGAGGTCACACCAAGTATGCTTCCTTCATGTGCAGTTGGGGGCTTTATGTGTCAGCCAGTGCACCTGGAATTTCTATCACATGTCTTTTCAGCAGAAATAAACACTTTTGGGGGTTTTTTTGTCCAAGAGGGAGCTCAGTTTGTTTTGTGTAAAAATTTCCACATGAAGTGGTTGCAGCTGAGCCTGACTCCTGGCGAGCTGACTCAGCTAAGTGCAGCCTGATAGAAGAAGACTGACAAACTGAAGGTATGCGCTTCCTTAAACCCCATGTAAATAATATATGTTTCATCCTCGTGTAGGTCTCTACATCAGAAGTGGAGATAATTTCCTGACCAGATGTATCTTGAGGAGTCCCTGTAGAAGAGGGAATTTTTGTTGGTGAAGGTTGTCACATGAGAATGAGAGAAGCTGCTGAAATTCCCTTTACTATGTGTAAATATCTAGGGACTGACATCAGTGAGTGCCATGCAGAGAGAGAGAGAGAGAGAGAGAGAGAGAGAGAGAGAGAGAGGTGGGTGCAGTGCAGATTTACTCAGAATTAAGTCCACCTGTGTTTGGTGCATCTTAATTTCAGATGTGTCTATAGGAGGATCACAGTCTTAAAATGGAAATTAATGAGACTGTAGAAACATGGGTGGCTGCCTTATACCAAGTAAGATCACTGGCTTATGTAGCTCAGTACTGTCTGCACTGTCTGGCAGCAGCGCTTCAAGTCCCCAGGGTTTCAGACAGGGGTCTTTCCCGATCCTGCTGAGTGATTCTAGGGATTGAACCTGGAGTGGTATGCAAAGCATAAACTTAGCCACAGAGCTGTGCCCATTTCCTGTTCACTTTAGCAAGGCTCATAAATCCCTTTGCTTTCCATGGGATTTAAATACACTCCCCAGTGAGTCCAGTGTTTGTTTAATATGCTTTGCTCAGTGCCCTATTATGTGCTTATGAAATAATACACATTAGTATTGAGCTATTTTGCCTCAACTGTGCTTTTGTTCTTCTTAGAACTTAATATTCAAGAGAACTGTACATTCAATGTAGGATATATCTTTTAAAAATGACTTTTGGTGGAAATAGTTTATTCTAAACATTGAAAGGTAAATTTTACTTCTAATTAGGATCCTGTTGTGCTGTTCCAATTTCTTAGTTGGATGTAGTATTGCCATCTCATTTCCCCCCCTCCCCCGTAATAGCTCTGTGCCTTTCACAACAGCACGACAGGCAGAAATCATGCAGGTTCAGCTTTCTTTGGCTTAGAGATATGGTGACACTGTACCTCTTGAATTTCTGCTTCCTACACTGCAGAGCCTTTGTCAGGAAAAGAGGTGGCGGCAACTCTAGTATTCATCTGGTTGCCACTATTGTATACTGCAAGATGAACAGTGTGAAGTTGTTTGTTAGAACAGTGGAAAGGAATTGGACTACATTTGATTAATTTGTTGCTGCAAGACCATTTGCAGCCTTGTGGCTTTCCACTGACAACACTTCTAACCCAGCCTGCAGCTGAGGACTCATATTTATTTCTTACTTTATATGCATGTGTTCCCCTGTGTTTCCTATTCTCTCCTTTAAAAAATGTATCTAGAATGGCCAAAACCAAGACAATTATGGGCCTATTCAGACAATACTGCCCAGCTAGTCCTGCTCCTACATGACTAGGGAAATGGACATACTGTTGGCATGCAGGTCTGCCTCATTCCTGGTCTGCTGAGATGCTCCCGCCTAATTAGTAATGCTAACTGGGCAGAGAAGCACCCTTTAAAGTGGCGATTCTCTTATATTTAGCTAGGAGAGAACAACAACAGTCCCTATCCAGCTTCTCTCCAGTGGCTGTTGTTGGTGTCTGCCTTGTGTTTATTTTTAGATTGTGAGCCCTCTTAGGACAGGGAACAATTTTCTTGTAACTTTGCTATGTAAACCTTATAACCTTGTTGATAAACCTTGTTGAAAAGCAGTATATAACTATTCTAATACTATTACTGCTATTATTGAAGAGAACATCTTCTTCACCATGAGCCCCACCGCCTGTTAAGACCACCTGGAGAGGTCTTAACCGACTGCCGCCAACTTGTTTGGCGGCTACTTGGGAATGGGCCTTCTCCATTGCTTCTCCTGGACTTCGGGATGCGCTCCCTGTTGAAATAAGAGCCTTCCCATCTCTGGCAACTTTTAAAAAGGCCTTTTTATTCACCCAGTCTTTTAATTAGATTTATGGTTTTAAATTTGTAATGTTGGTTTTAAATGATTTTAATGTTAATGATTTTAATGTTTAAATGATTTAGTTTTTATTTTAATTGTTTTGTTTTTATTTTGATGTAAACTGCCCTGAGCCATTTTTGGAAGGGTGGTATATAAATCAAATAAATAAATAAATAAATAAATGTGTGGAATGGTTACTTCAAATCATCCCTCCATGCGTTGTTTAAATACTACATTAAACTAGTGTTTAAATCATGTGTAGAGGGGCAGTTTGGATAAACCACCCCCATGCAATGAGGCAAGAGCACCCTGGTGCACCAGGAGGGGGACAGGATATGCATTTATCACCCAAACTGGCAGTGCTGCTGTCGTGAGCCACTTTAGGCAGGCTTACCATTAGAACAGCAGGACTCTAGAATATCTGCATATATTATTGGGGGTTTTGTTATTTAGAAATCATCATAATGAGCCCCTGGTGGCGCAGTGGTAAAACTGCCGCCCTGTAACCAGAAGGTTACAAGTTCAATCCTGACCAGGGGCTCAAGGTTGACTCAGCCTTCCATCCTTCCGAAGTCGGTAAAATGAGTACCCAGAATGTTGGGGGCAATATGCTAAATCATTGTAAACCGCTTAGAGAGCTCCGGCTATAAAGCGGTATATAAATGTAAGTGCTATTGCTATTGCTATTGCTATCATTCAATCCAATTCTTAGACCTTTCTCCCCTCATGTTAACATTCCATCCCAATAAATATATCCAGAACTAATATCATGAATATACCAGAATCTTATCCAATACCAAAAAAAAGGGGGGGGGAGTGAGGCAAGAGAACCAAACCCTCAGTCACTGGTGTTATTTATAGACAATAACAGGATTTTCTTTAGTTCTGCTGAAAGAGAATCTTGATTCTTTTTTAAATGTACACGGCTGCCAAACTCCACACCTTTCCCTCTAAATTTGCACAGACATTTTGGTTCCAAATCATGTCCTTGGATATGAATTACATTTGCTTTTGAATATTTTTTAACTCTGGCAAAGCATCAAGGTCTGAACTAGAACTAGTTGCTCTCCTGATTTTAGCAGAGGACTCCTGATTTACATCACATGATGACTGAGGGTGGGACTGAGGCCAGACTCTTTGGAAGGGGTGGAAGGAAGTTTGCTGATTTAGGAATTAAGCAAAAGCCTTTACAGCTCACCTGGAATTCTTCCTTCTTGATTCATAAGTGACCATGACTATTAACATTTGCATCAGAAAACAACTTTCCATTTATAGTAAGTAATTCCAATTTGTCATGTTGCTCCTGTATCCCATGTCATAATGGCATCGGAAATGGACTTCTGTAATTCACTTTAATATGGGCTTTGCCTTCTAGGAGTGCTTTTCACCACCTCCTTTTATCTGTCTGTCTGAGGAGAGCATTTCAATATCATAACATCACAATAGAAAAAGCTCTGGCTAACATACCACACAATTAAGCCCAATGTAGGTGCTGCTGTGTCTTCCTAATGCAAGCTGTGAAAGAGCACACTTGCCAAAATTGCACAAGGGCCTTATGTAATCCCACAGCCATTATTTCCAAAGGCCGTGTGATTGCACAAGTCTCCTTGCACAATTTCAGCATTTGTGCACGTTGTGGTTTCTCAGCTTGCAGTAGGAAGATGCAGCAGCACCTGCATTTTGCTAGACACACGTGGAGTGTTGTGCGGTATGTCCGCCCTCATCTCTGGCTACTGCTCACTTCAGATTTGAAGACCAGGAGAATGGGCAGCAGTGCCTCAGAGACAGATCTTAGTAGCCAGGCCGGCTGGTGCAGGAGAAGGCAGGCCTTCAGAGACCCAGGTCTCATGTCATTTCGGGCTTTGTAAGTTGGCCCTAGCACTTTGTTTTTTGTTTTTCCTCTTATTAAAGATTTTTATTTATAAATAGAAACAGAAAAAAGCAAAAGAAAGACATTCTGCTTCCAATAGTTACATATGGCTTGTTTCATACAACAACCCAAAATTTCACATTCCCCCCTGATAATAATCTTTCCCTTTCAACAAATATCACCAAAGGCAAAAATAGAAATATGAGTAATATAATCAGTGATTACCAATCTGCTAATACACTGCCCTCAACCAACAATTTTTTTTTTTTTTAAAACCACCCCATATCTTGGATGTGGATGTAGACCTTGTGCTATGTTAAAGTTTATAAAAGGTTCCCAGATTGCCACAAATGTTTCATCTGAATTATTCCGCAAATAAGCGGTGACAGACATCGAAGCTAGGCATGTGCCCGAAATGTTTCGGAGGCCATTGTAAAGGCCTCTGAAACGTTTCGGATTTGGGGCCGTTTCGGCGTTTCAGCGCCGGCGGGGGTAGCTCTTTAAGGGCGAGGGAGGGTGTACTCACCCCTCCCGCCGCATTTCCCCCGCCGGCGCACTGTTGGTTTTAAGCCTCTTGGGGCAGCAGCGTTCCTCCCTGCCGCCCTGTTCCTGCCATTGGCTGGAAGTGGCCGGAAGTGGTGAGTGCGAGTGCGCCCATTGTGTGCGCGTGCGCATGACAGGCGCACACGCACTGGCCACTTCTGGCCGATGGCAGGAACGGGGCGGCAGGGAGGAACGCTGCCGCCCCGAGGGGCTTAAAACCGACAGCGCGCCGGCGGGGGAAATGCGGCGGGAGGGGTGAGTACAGCCTCCCCCGCCCTTAAAGCGCTACCCCCGCTGGCGCCGAAGATCTCCGTGCACATCCCTAATCGAAGCATACTCCCATATCTTTAATAGCCATTCATCCATGGTCGGGATTATCTGTGACCTCCAACTTGCAGCATAAAGGATCCTAGCAGCTGTAATCATGTGTAAAGATAGCTTGGAGTATTTGGTGGGAATAGAAGGTTTAGTCATGTTTAGCAGAAAAAGTTCTGGTAAATAAGCAAAGTTTATATTTAAAATTTGTTGCATCTTAGTATGATTTTCCCTCAAAATTGCTGCGCCTTACTGCAAGTCCACCACATATGACAAAATGTCCCAAGGTGATTTTTACATTTCCAGCAATCTCCCGGGTAATTGTTATTCATCTTTCCAATAGTTGCAGCGGTTATAAACCAGCGAAAATACATATTATACCAGTTTTCTCTTAGGGTACTATTTGCAGTAAATTTATATTGACCTTCCATTGATGCTCCCATTGTTGAAGATCAATTGTTCTATTTAAGTTTTGCATCCATGTGATCATACAGTCTTTAATATGTTCTGTTTCCGAGTGGTATTTCAGCAACAATTTATATATCAGTCCCAGTAAATGGTGATCATTTTTAGTTACTAACCATCATCCAGTCTGAAATCCATGTCAAACAGCTGGCATGATCGTATAATTTCAAATCAAGAACAGCTAATCCTCCAGTTCTTTTGTGTCCTGCATGATCTTGAACTTTACTCTTGGTTTCTTGACAGCCCAAATAAAGGAGTTTATATATCTCTGCTATGTATTCAACATCTTATCTTCTATTTTAACTGGAATCATTTGAAATAAGAAATTCATTCTAGGTAAAATGTTCATTTTAACTGCTACTATCCAGCCAAGAGAGGTTTAGTTTTCCCCCACCTGTTTAAGTCTGTTAAAATAAGTTTCCACACTGGAAGATAATTGTTCTTAAACAGTTCTTTATTATTCCCTGTTAAATCCCCAAATATTTAATAGGCTTTACTGTTTTCTGAAATCCTGTCTTATCTGTCAGATACAGTAATTCCATAGTGGATAAGTTCCATGTAATAATTTGTGTTTTACTTTTGTTGATCTTATATCCTGAAACCTTGCTATATTGATTTATATGTTCAATTATTACATTCAGGGAATCCTTTGAACAGGTAATTGTAAGAACCACATCATCGGCATACAATTTTATTTTGTGCTCTTGATTTGCCATTTTACAGTAATCCCCTGGATTCCTTGTTCTTGCCAAATCTTCTCTGCCACAGGTTCTAAAGCTAAAATAAACAGCAGTGGGGAGAGAGGGCATCCTTGTCTAGTGCCTTTGTTAACTGAACATTTTTTGGAAAGCATCCCATTTACTATTATCTTCGCAGATTGTTCTTGGTAAATACTTTGAACTCATGAAAGAAAATTTGGTCCACAATTCACTGTCTCCAGAGTCTTAAACAAAAAGGACTAGTCCAAATTATCTAAAGCCTTATCCGTGTAAAAAAAATTTAAAAAATCATTGCCAGTTTACTCATCTTTTTTGTAATATCGTCTATTGCATTCAGTGCAAATCTTAGGTTGTCTTTCATGTGTCTCTTCAGTATAAATCCTATTTGGTCAGTATGAATTATATCAGTCAGTAAGCTCTTCAGCCTTCCAGCCAAGATCGCTGCAAAAATTTTGTAATCAACATTCAGCAAAGAAATTGGTCTATATGACTCAGGTTGAGTTGTATCCTTTCCTTCTTTAGGAATAAGAGAGATGAATGCTTCTTGCCAGGAAGAGGGTATTGTATGACAGTGTAATATTTCATTCATTACCTGAGCTATTGGGTTAATTAGTATTTCCTGAAAGTGCTTGTAATAAACAGATGAGATTCCATCTGGGCCTAGGGTATTGTTTTTTAAACGTTGTATTGCCTCCCTTTTTTCCTCCTCAGAAATCAGTTTAAGTAGTTCTTTCTGTTTATCCATGAATGATGGTATCTGTAGGTTCTCTAAAAACTGTGCAATCTCCTCCGGGTCCCTTCTTTCTTTGCTGTATAATTTAGTGTAGTAACCTGTGAACTGATCAATCATTTTATCTGTATTTGAAACAAATTCCTTCCATATGGAGGAAATAACTCTCTTCTCTCACATGATGCACCAGTAGTTTGTCAGGTCTATTGCCCTTCTCAGTTTTTTTTTTTGTTTCATATACATCATGTTCCTGTACGTCTCTTTTGTTTCCATGAGATCCATTTGTTTACAATGCTCCTTTATACATTGCTATATATCCTGCTTAGGGTTCGTCTTGTGGGTTAATTCTAAATGATTCAACTCATTTAATAATGATTCCTTTTGCTTCTGATGATCTCTCTTCCTCCTCGAAGCCTCTGAAATAAACATTCCTCTCATAAAAGCTTTACTGGAATCCCGTATGGAGAATAATGAGACTTCTGACATCATATTTCTCAGAAAAAAGCTCTTTAACTCATCCTTACACTTCAGCTTGAATTGTTCTTGCAATAACAGAAGGTTATTCAATCTCCATCTGGCCCTAACACTTTGGATTATCCTTGGAAATGGACCAGTAACCTGCGTCTGTGTCTCGGAAATGGCAAGATGTCTTCCATTTGACTGGTCCCCATCAGCAACCACATTGTGGACCAATTGCAGTCTCCAGGTAGTCCTCAGAGTTAGCCTATCTACAATGGTCTAAATTTGCATCTTATTCAAAATGTAGCATCATAGTTGCTTAGTAAGGATGCCTGCTTTTGAATTCAGAAATATCATGCTGCTGCTGAATGCCTCTCCTGATGTGGCAGGAGAGTTTATTGCAGGGACTGCTACAATTCCAGAGCCAGCATCAGGCCTATACTCAGGTCTTGTCCATTCTGGAGTAAGACCAACACATATTGAATTTGTAAATGTGCATTGATATATATTTTTTAAAGGGTTCAGTGTCTTTTCCTGTGTTATTACTTTGTTGATTGACTGTGCAGTGAAGCATGCAGTGGTGGTGATCAGCATGACAAGCTGAGAGATACAAAATTGGCTATGTAATTGGCTGTTACATGGAGGTGGTATTGTGAGAAGTGGCTCTAAGAGGCTTGAAGACTGATATTTATGATCAAATACCTTGAGAAGTTTTTATCCTAAAGATTATTACAGGTGATTTGAATACCCATGTAGAACCTCCAAGACCTGAGCAAGACCAAGACCTTGTTTCTAAGGTCTAAACATGCAGTGGTCAAACATGAGTGCCCTGATCTAGCTGTAGTTGCACTTAGATGCATGACAAATTGTGACAGTACATGGAAGGAGCTGCTCATTCAAATATGCATGCAAATACACATCTCACTAAAAACAATGCAGTGCAGATAAGACAGCATCCACACTTGCAGCTGCAAGCACATTCTAGTGAGTACTGGGATGTGCATCCGATTAACACTTGCAGATCCAGCAAGTTAAATGTTAATAGATTTCCTCTGTTGTGTTGAGAAGGCCGTTTATGTAGTTGTGTGAGTCCACGAAGTGGTATTTAACTATCTAAATGGATATGGACCTGACCCCAGTGTCTGCTTGGAAGACCACAGGGAAATTCACATTAGCCATTGAGGGGTGGGGGAGGGAGCAGCATATAAGTATAATAAATAAAAATATCTGTATCACATTAAAATGTAGGAATGGTTTGATTTTGCTGAAATCTAAATTTGCAATTCCATGAAAAGTCAACATCTCAAGCATAATCTTAGTGCTCTCAGTAGTCTGGGTGTATGAATAATTTATCCATAAATTCTCTTCTCATTCGTGCAGAGAGGAACAATCTGAGAGTATATATGGAGCAGGCTTTTCAGCTACAGTTCTATTCCCCTAAGGAACTGAAAGAGAGCTTGGGAAATGAAAGCCAGTTACACTCACATTTTTGAACTTGCAAGTAAACATACTGGAAATAAATCATCTATCCAGGACATATTTATTTGCTATGCTTCCAATGGAAGCAAGAACATTGAATGAACTCATACTATTTTGAGAGATTTGTGGCCAGACCACCCCTCCCCCCAAATCCAGCGTGAAGACCTTGGTGCTTTGTAAACACAGAAAAGGTAGACCAGCCCTTACCTCATTTGGAATATTAGTAGTTAGCTTTTCAGACTAGAGGCATTGTGGCTTGAGGGAACTACCCAGGCAGGTCAATGAAATGTACCACTTGCATAGCTAAACTGCTTGTTCTTTATATAGCAATGGCCTGGCATATAACATTTGCAGTGTCATGCTGTGTCACTCAGGAGACGATGCAAATATCTGTTTGAAGAGCCAAGAAGCTGTTCCAGAATAACCTAGTCACTCTTAAGGAATGCGATGAACACATCTGCTGGGTGCTGCTGGAATGGGACCAAAGAGGTTAAGGGGCTTTCTCAGGAGGAGAAAGACTACTGAATTCCAATTAGCTTGGAAATCAGCTAAGCGATTTTCCTTTTTAGAAGGGAATAGCTCTGTTTATTTCTGAACCAATCTGATTTACTCTGTGGTTTGTGTGCTCATGCATCAGCACTCATTTCCATAAGGGCTCTCCTGTTTACTTTTAAAATGTTTGTGTTTCTTATCTGCATATTATATGTATTCACTTATATATGGAGAGGAGAGCTGATCTTGTGGTAGCAAGCATGACTTGTCCCCATAGATAAGCAGGGTCTGCCCTGGTTGCATCTGAATGGGAGACTTGATGTGTGAGCACTGCAAGATATTCCCCTCAGGGGATGAAGCCGCTCTGGGAAGAGCAGAAGGTTTCAAGTTCCCTCCCTGGCTTCTCCAAGATAGGGCTGAGAGAGATTCCTGCCTGCAGCCTTGGAGAAGCCGCTGCCAGTCTGTGAAGACAATACTGAGCTAGATAGACCAATTGTCTGACTCAGTATATGGCAGTTCCTCTGTCCCTATATCCCAGTTTTAAGAACGTTTGAAGCAAAATCCCGAAACAAAAATAGTTATTAAAAAACACAAAGGCATGATCTAGCCAAAGGTAAGTCAGTTTAAACCCCGCTGATCTCAGTGAGATCAATGGGACTTATGCTGGGCTGCTAATGCTTATTGTAGACATTAAAACAGAGTGGCTCTCATACTGGTGTATGGGCTATATAAGTTGAAATCAAAAATCAGTCGCTTGACATAAGCTTAGCCATTTTGCGTGGGTTTGCAATTAGATTTTTGCTTAGGCTGAAATGATTTTCATCCCCGGTAGTTGTTTTCCCCTCAGTTAGCAAAAAATATATTTAGCATGGGAACCGCAAGTGCTGAAGGAGCAAGATAAGACTGGGCCAGGCTGGCCCACTGCTTGCACGCATAATTTATGGCCTATTCCCAGACGAAACAGGAACTAACCATGAGTTATGACACATAACTGCTTCTTTTTGTGTGACTGTTTTCTTAAGGATAATTTGGTGTATAAATGTGTTGCTTCTGTATCAGGCCTCTGTCCTGCTTTGAGCGCGAGCCGAGCAGCACCTTTGCTACTTAAGGGCAAATAAAACTTTGATCTCAAGTCCTCTCGTTTGGGCTGATTATTGGGCTCCATCTGCCCAGGAACGAACCTCCCCTATTGGGGTCAGGGGTACCCCGATACTTCAATACTGGTGGTATTCCATGGGTGTCTTGTACACTGTGGGCTGTGCTGTGCCTTCCAAATTCAGGTTGCACTAGAGCACACTTGCGCAAACACAGAAATTGTGTGAAGTAGTTGCATGATCACAGAACTACCATTTCCGATGACTGTGCGGTTGTGTAACTCCCCTGTGCATTTCTGGCATTTGCAGAACTTGCACTGGGAAGACGCAGCAGCACCCACAGTGCACAAAATGCCTGCAGATGTGAGCCACTACATACAACAAAAACAATGATGTATATTTAAACATAGTGCAGAATCCATCCCCTCCAACAGATGCAGAGCAGTGCATATGGAGGGGATCCATTTGTAGTGGTTAAGAGTGCTGGACTAGGACCAGGGAGACCCGAGTTCCAATCCCCATTCAGCCATGATACTAGCTGGGTGACTCTGGGCCAATCACTTCTCTCTCAGCCTAACCTACTTCACAGGGTTGTTGTGAGGAGAAACTCAAGTATGTAGTACCCCACTCTGGGCTCCTTGGAGGAAGAGCAGGATATAATTTTTTTTTAATTGAATCTTCCCCTCCATTCCCTCACTCAGCAGTGGAGATACATGTTGTACTATTGTGTTGGGGCTTGGATTTTGGAAATCTGGATTCAGATCTCTGTTCTGCTCTCAATATTGGATGGTGTTGGTTCCCCACCCTCCCTCTCATCCTAATCAGTCACTCAGTCATTTATATTACAGTCCAAGACCAGACCAACTATGTTACTTTAAAATTACTACTATAAATCTATAATAAAATACTAAAAGGCTGCCACCCTTAAAAGGGGGGTAGCTATGACATTATAAAATTATAAGCATATAAAATGTGGAATATATAAAATGCAAAAAGCAGTAGCGGTGTGCACCAAACCGGCTGGCTCAGTTCAGTTTGAGTTCGAACTGGACCCAAACTGAACCGAGCCAGTTCTGGACCCCCTCAAACCTCCCATTTGATTAAGGGGGGTTTCGCAATTCTTTATTAAAAAATTGGCACTCCCTCCCCCCCCGGTGGGCTCCTCCGAGGCTGTGTGTGTGGGGTCTCCAGAGGTTCCCCTTCCCCCACTGGCCTCCATTATGTTGCAAATTATTCAGTCTGGGCATTCTTCAGCCTGTTCCGGGCATGTCCTGCATGGCAGCGGCCATTGTGGGACTGCTGCATATTTCCCAGTGGGCCTCTGCATGGTGCGGTGGCCTCCAAAATGGCCACCATCATGCAGGGCAGGCCTGGGATGGGCCAAAGACTGCATGGACCAAGCTGTTTGCAACATAATGGAGGCCAGAGGGGGGAAAGGGTACCTCTGGAGACCCCACTGCAGCCTTGGAGAAGTCCCCTGCAGGGGGTGAGTGCCTAACAATAATAATAAATTTAAAAGGATCATGACCAACCCCCACCCCAACGGCCGGGGGGTGGTGGTTAGGTTCAATATTGGACTGTTGAGCCGAACAGGTTCGATGTCGAACAGGTTCACTCATCCCTAAAAAGCAGTACCTAAAACAGAGTTTTTAAAATAAACATCTAATTAGGAACACTAAAAATAATTGTATAATCAACAGTTTAAAAACTGTGCAAAGCTGATGCAAGGAAATGGCCTAGTTAGCACAACATGGCAGTGTTGTACATGAAGGCCAGGTGTTCATACGAGAGCCTCAACTGGGTATAGACATGGTTTGGGGTGGCCAGGGTATTTGCAAAGTAGTGGAGATATAAGCCTGGTCCAGATGTCTCTGAAAAAGAGGCAAAAGACAAGTACATGTTCTGTGGTTTCTACCTCCCCAGTGTCACAGGGACAAAGTCTTTCTGCAATTGGAATCTTTCTGTATTTGCCTTCCAATACAGTGGAGGGAAGGTAAAACGGGCGAGGGTAAAAGCCTTTCTGTGGCTTGGGATTTCTAGCTGTGACAGGTACAAGGCGTGGGAGGCAGTGTAGCTGTGCCTTTCCGAGGACAGGAAGGTTGGAACCCTGCCTAGGTCAGCCTAGCACTCATTGTCAAGTAGTGGGCGGGGGGTGGGGGGAGCCCAGAAGCGACAATTTAGTCCACACAATTTAGCCCTTTTTCAGGAAGATTTAAATTTGTCCTGTAGGGTTAAAGGGGCCAGGCCCCAAGGGTTGAGGGATAATTTAAGCCAGAGATTAAGAATGGATAACCACACTCTGGCCTCAATCTTGATCATACCTGTTTCCAATTGTAGGGCAGTATTAGAGATACAGCAAGACACTTGGAGGGCTGCTCTTAGATATTTGGACAGCACCATGTCCAAGGGGGCAAGTTTGGAGGGGGTGCCCAATTGGGCACTATAGAGGAGTTGCACCAACATCTTAAAAAATAATAATTTGAGCGCTGCAGGTATGTATTGGTCCCCTCTCCATAGGAATTTTTCTGAGTGGTGAGGGTGACATGGTCACAGTAGACCTTTCTTGAGCCAGAGGCATGTAGGACCACTCCCAGATATTTGAAACAAGTGGCCTATTTGGCTTTATGGCCATTTACTCCAGGTACAGATCTTAGGTCTTCTGGCGAAAGCCATAACTTTGGTTTTTGATCATTATTTCCTAGTTGATCATTCTTGCAGTACTGAGCTACAGCTCCCAGTGCTCTTCTGAGGCCTGTCGGGATCCTAGAGAGGATTTCAGCATTGTCGGTGTATAGGAGGGAGGAAATGCTTCTATCCGCCAGCTTGGAAGGGTGAAAGTCTGGGCTACTAAAATGTCTCACCATGTCATTGATGTAAAAGTTGAAAAGGAGCAGGGCCAGGATGCATCCTTGTTTTACTCCCTTCTGTGTCGGGACAGAGCTTGTGAAGTGCCATTGCAGGTTATGCCTTACCTTGAGGGTCATATCTGCATGAAGAATACAGACCAGATATAGCAGGCATCAATTGATTGAGGAGGCTTCCAACTTCTCCCCTATCTTGACTCAGGAGATGGAATCAAAAGCGGCCTTAAGATCAATGAAGGCAGCGTAAAGGGAGGCCGAGTTGTTAGAAGAATATTTTTCAATGAGGCACCAGGCATTGATCAGTTGTGAATCTGTCCTCCCTAAAGCTGGCTAGCTGCTCTGCAAGCAGATTTTCTTGGTCTACTCATCCTAATCTATTTCACAGGGCTGCTGTGAGGGTAAACTGCTGCTCTCAGTTCCTTGGAGAAAGGGCAGGTAACAAATAATTCCATTCATTAGTGTAAGTCATAATGCTCTTATTCCATACCTTGAGGGGAAGGATTAGAGTCTGGTCATGCAGGTGTCCATTGTGCATGCATGGTGGCCTCCAAAATGGCCACCACAACTACACAGAGGCCTGGAACAGGCTGAAAACCACCCAACCAGGCTGTTGTTATATCGGGAGAGGCTGGTGGGGGGAGGTGAACCTCAGGAGAGCCCCCCACACACAGCACCCCCAGAGGCGGTGAGGGTTTTGTTTTGTTAAAAAATTAAATTAGAATTCTTGAACCAGCAGGGGGTGTTCAGCTCAATCTTGAGCCATACTGAGGCAGGTTCCGTTCGAGGCCGGCTCAATGTTGAGCCCTCAAACCAGGCCTGTTGGATGTCACACATACCTAATATCTACCAAAGCGAAATAATTTTCTACCAGAAAATACAATGAAAATAAATGAATACTATACAAAGTTTGAGATATTAATAGCAATAGAACAAAAAAAAAAATACACTGAGCTTTTCAGTTAGGCTGCAATCCTATACACAAGTGGAGAAAATCACTTCACTTGGGAGAAAATCTGATTGAAACCAATGGTACTTCCAAGTAGGCATGCATAGAATGAATTGCACTATAAAGTAGGGATGTGCAAATTGATTTGGGTGCAAATTGATTTGTACCCGAATCTCCCTGATTCGGGTGATTTGGAGACAAAACAAATCACCCCTGTGGTCCATTGGCTAGATTCGGATACGCATAGAATCTTGCCTGATTCAATTCAAATCGATTTGAGATTCTGTTCCCTCCTATTAATTCCTCCAGATTCCCAGCTTTCATCTTAAAAAAAAAGAAAAAGAAAAAGCTAAACTCTAGCCCTTGTAGAAGTGGAGTTATGGAACAAAATGTGTGGTCACTATTTTTCAAGTATTTGGATTCTTTGGTGTATAATAACTCCCTCAATGAATCCCTATGAGGATTCATTACACACCTTCATTTTTTCTATTCATTTTGACTGTCTTCTTGACAGTGCCAACTGTCAACTGCCATGTGCCAACTACACCCCTCTCCCACCCACAAGGCAGTGGGGTACTACTTAGTTTATGTTCTAGGATTTTTTTCAAGTGTTTAGGCTCTTTGGTGTTTAATAACCTTTCCTCATAATGAATCCCTATGAGGATTCATTACACACCAAAGAGTCTAAACACCTCAAACATTCCTAAAATATAAACTGAGTAGCCAGTGGCTTGTGGGGTAGTTGGAACATGGGATGCCACTAATTCCCCACCTCCACCTGCAAAGCAGTGGGGTCAAAATGAACAGAAGAAATGAAGGTGACACCAAACAATCTAATCACTTCAAAAATACCTTAAAAATAAACTGAGTACCCCTGTGTGTGTGTGTGTGTAGTTGAAACATGGCAGATGACAGTTGGCACTGTCCAGTGATAGTCAAAATGAACAGAAGAAATGAAGGCTTATAATGAATCCTCATAGGGATTCATTATGAGGAAATGTTATTATACACCAAAGAATCCAAACACTTCAAAGATAATGACTGCACATTTTGCTCCATAACTATACTTCTACAAGGGCTAGAGCTTAGCTTTTTTAAAAAAATGAAAGCTGGGGATCCATGTTAGGATTAGGATATGGCAACTTCGAATCCCCATTGTTTCCTATGGCAGAGATGTTAAAAATCAGTAAAAACTAAAAAAATAATTAAAAATCTACCAAGTGTCCCACTGCCTTGAAATTTGGATGGTAGGTGGCACCCATGGGGTCTTACCCACCACCCAAATTTGGTGCCCCTAAGACCTTGTTAAGTTGTCCAAATCTGAATCAAATCAAAGCAAATACAAATCGAATCTGGGGTGACTTGGAGGGGGTAGATTTGGATATAAAACAAATCAGGGGTGATTTGTTTTGGGCACAAATCAAATTAAAAAGCGATTTGTGCACATCCTTACTATAAAGCCAAAAACCTTAAACAATACAACACATAGGTAGGCAGTGATTTATATCAAAATCAAGCTATGTTCTCAACTGTTCTTCAGAGATCTCCTGCTGACAATAAAAAAAGGCAATATTCCTCAAGGGGAATACTTATTGTGAACCTCTCCCAGCCAGGCTCCTGTGCTTCAGCTGCTTTTCTCCAAGTCCAGGGTCTCAGCAGAATAGTTACCATATGTTTTGCTCCATAACTCCATTTCTACCAGGGCTAGAGCTTAACTTTAAGAAAAGAAAAGAAAGCAAGCTGGGAATCTGGGCAGGCTAAGCAATCCAGGTGACTTCTTTAAAATCTGAGCACTATCTGCAAATCCGGGGGAGATGGCAACCCTTAATAATACCTAGCTTGTCATTTTAATTTCAATGGGACTATTTTGAGTAATTTTCCTCATGTCATCTGTAGAACTTTGTTGACATCCCTGAAAATTACTTCTAGATGCTTGTTTGGTTTAGACTTCATGTGATGAGGGGAAAACATTTGAGGTCAAATGTTTCTTGGTGATCATGGAGCCCCTTCTACTGTGAGTTCAAAGAGAGCTTTACTTCATATTCCTGAGATAGCCAGACCAGGCACATAGGATCCTCCTGAGTGGCTAATTGGTTATAGTATCATAACCATAACCTGCCAGGAAGAGAAGCAATCCCTGTAAGCCAACTGCCCCGCTGGCACAATGAGAAAGGTAGCACAAACTGGATCACAAATGTATTTGATGGCCGCAACATAAGCATGAACTTCCCTTCATTTCCAGATGCTGTTGTCTTGTTGGAATTCAGGAGGTTAATCCTGTGGGACTTTAAATATTGATGACTACCTTTCAATGTAGAGACATGTACTACATTCTCCAGAAGCAGCATTCACTGTGGTTATCACTAGCTGGATTGGGAACTCGTCAGGTAAGCATATTTGGGATCATTCAGAGCAAGTGACAGGACATTTTACTGTTAGAAACTGTGCAAGAAGTTGTGCATGTGTTTAGTTGTGCTGTGTGGTGGCCCATGTTTAGTATGTTCTATCAGTCATCAGATTTATTTATTTATTTATTTATTGGCATATGTACCATCACCCCATGTTTTCAGTGGACTGTGAAGTACAAATGTAAGTGACACAGAAGGAACTGGGCCATTTCTGAAGGTACGTGGTGCAGCAACCTTGCTGAAACCAAGCAGGTCACTGTTTCACTTGTGCCTGGATAAGAGAGCACAGGGGAACCCCTTGGATACCACCTTGACTTCTGTGGAAAAGCTATGTCTATAAATGAAAACAAATACAAGAATAAATACTGAATTATTTTTCTCCCCAAAGTTAATGGATCATTTTTTAAAAGGAGGGCGGAGGAGAGTAACAAAGCTCTGGGAATGAGTGGGAATTTCTCCTGTGTGGAGCCAGATGCTGTAGGAGTTTTATTAATCAGAGAAATATATACTTGATAGCTATTATAAATGTTCCTAAAATGTCCACTTCATGAAGAATAATAAACTAGGTGTGTTTTAGCAGCTGTGGAGGTCAATAAACTCTGCAATATCAATAGGTTCCCTGGTTGTGTAATGACGTCAATAGCTCCTTTGCATAAAATTCAGCCAGCTAGTACATTGCTCATCCATTACTGCCCCAGCCAAATGCCACATAGTGTTCTGTCTTCACCGTGTTTATGCATTAGCTGGCCTCCTATACCGTCTCCACTGCAGGTTTCTACATCACTGAAGTCAGAGTTAATATTCAACAAGGAAACCTTCCGCAGTAACTTGCTGTGTGTTTTGTTTTTGATGGCCCTAATCCCTCCTGCTGATGTCGGTGTACTTGCCAAAGTTTGATATCCCTTCACAGTAGCTACAAGCTCAGAGAGTGCTGGGAAATGATGGGGAAATGAAGACAATGGGATGTGTTAGGTACAGAGATCTATACCTACAATACACTCTTTGTTTTCGGGCTACAGGGATTGGATTTCCATAAATTCAAATAGAATAGTAATCAAATGAATTAATGAATGCACAAGAGAGTTGCCATTGCATGAGATTTGTTATTTGAGGCATCAATGTGTTTACTGCAAACCAATGTGTAAACAGGGAATGGACAAAATGTGAGTGAATGGCCTTATGTTGGATTAGTTTATTCGATGCTCTGTGCATGTTAACTCCTTCCCAGGGTCAAAAGCAACTGATCCTACCAGCCTAGCAGTATGTAGGAAAGTGGATGTTTACAGCTTCCTCCTTTTTTTGTTCATATGTTACTATATGTTTTAGGGGCTCCTGTGGAGCTGAGCCTGCTACTAACACATATTATTTCACCCAATGAGCCGCCAGTCTTTTGGCCTTTTCATTGGTGTTGGACTTAACATGGAAAAGATGGTACTGTTATTTAGGTGGCAGCTTGCCATGGGTCGCAAAAGGAATGCAGACAACACACTTATCCAAAACACACCCCTGACTGACTTCTTTCATTTTTCCAGTTGGATTGGGCTTGCATCTCTCAATACTGATCTCCTTGGATACTGTGAAAGCTAAGGAATCCTTAAAGCAATGCATTTGGGATATAGCGCTACAAGAGGATTGGGGTAGAATATTGTGCTGCCTCCCCTTGAATCAGTTTATTTTGTAATCCCTCAGGGGCTGAAATGGTGAGCACCGATGCCTAATTTAAACTGGCTAAATACCTATATAAACTTACCATCCCCAAAGTAAGGTAAATGTTTATATTAGCGCGCTTTAGTGCACTACCCTAGGCTGTCATGGATGGCAGCTACTCACCTTTTCCATATCATCTGCCCTTATGCCTGTGTCAGTTAGGGTTGCTTGTGTCAACTGACCATGATGTCCGTTTACTGCTTTTATAACACTTATTTTAGTAAATTATCCAGGCAGGTCATTAGATTTGTACACTTCTCTCCTTTTATCAGACTTTAACACCGAAACAACTAACGGAGTGGCCAGGTTTTGTAACATTGCAAGTTGTGTTAGGAAGCAGCTAATAAAAACTTGATCACACTTCAGGTCCCCCCACGGCCCCCCCCCTTACTATAAATAAGTTGGTGCTACTGTACATGATGATGTATTCTGTACTATTGTCTGGTCGTTGACCGTAATAAATTTGATTCTGAAATTCAGTTGGATCTGCATAAAACACAAAACGACACCTAATTACCATCTGTTTGATAGCTACAAGAACATGAGATCTTTCTCATGATTAGTGAGAAGGGCTTGGCAGGAGGGCAGCGAGGAAGGTTTCGTTCCCTTCCCTTCCCCGCAGACAATCCACAGAAGGCGCTTGGTGTGCAGATCATGCATCCAGATGATCATCCACTACCTCCAGCAATGCGGAGGGTCAGTGGCTGGAACCCATTGTTCCAGCCCCCAGAACTCCCAGAATGCACTGCACAAGTGCACAGTACATTGTGGGTATCCCCCGGCACCAGCCAGGAGATGATAGGAAAAAACAGGGCTAGGGGAGTGCTTGCTCTCTGAACCACGTTCAAGCTGTGGGCTCCACAGGCAGATTTGCGGCGGTGGCGGCAGCTGCTTGTATTCTGCTGCTTTACATGAGCAGCCAAGAACAGGCTTGGCTGCCTTTGGCTGCTCGTGAGAACAGCCTCCATGTCTGTTGATTTCCATGACCTGCATGAAACACCAAACTCCACTTATTTACCATCCATTTGATAGTTACAAGAACATGTCGTCTATTGATTTCCTTGAGCTTTCCACACTTCCTGAGATATTGAAAATATTCTCCATCTGTTCCCCTAGCAACTCCAACTCATTGTGGGTTGGGGCGGGGGGAGCCTATTCCATAAGGACAACTTACCCACCAAATGCCATGTATCTATCAATGGGTACGTTCACATGAAGCCATTGTACTTGTTATTTGGTTGGTCAACCAAGTACATCTATTGGTTGGAAAGTGCAGCAAAGGAACAGGAAGTGAGGGAAGGGGAGATAAATCATTGGATGGCAAACCAAAGTGCACACTTGGGACTGTGCTCTGAGGCATAATTTACTAATTCTTAGCATGCTTGATCTCTATCAGGCCACACGATGGGATGGTTTGCGTATAATGTTCCCATTCCTTTATCAGGAACATGCCTCAGGCTTGTGTATTCCCTCCTCCCCTCATGTGCTCAGATAAAAATAGTTACTTCATGTTTAGCGCAAACCAGAGTTTGTGATTACATCCACCCAGCAAAATTACAATTTGCGCTTGCTCTCCAAACCTGAATTGTGAATTAGAATTGGACAGTGCCTTGCAGTTCTGGCTTGAAGCATAAGTGCAAACCACAGTTTGCTGGTTTGGATGTAGCTACAAATTATACTTTCTGCTCAACACAAAGTTATTTATTGAATTTAAGGAGAGGGAGGAGGGAGTGTGCAATCTTGAGGCACAGTCCCAATCTAGACCCAGTGTCAGAGGGCCAGTTCAGATGATACTGGAGATATGCATGGACCGCATATGGTGGTTTGGTCCAAATTCAGATGGAACTGTCGCTCTGCGAATCAATTGAATCAGACCAACCAGCTGGGCCAGCTGAAACAACGGACCAGCTTGGAGTGATTTGAAGTGGTTCACGATTGAACTGCTTAAACCACCCAGTTCATGGCAGACCGTTTTGACTGTGAACCGGTCTGTGCATACCCCTAGCTGATATGCCTAGCCATATAAGGAGTGTGTGCATGTGAGTCTCCCACTACTTAGCACACTGTTGTGTTCCCTCATACTCATTTGAGGGTGGCGCCGAATGTACAAGTCACCCCTAATCATACTGTTTAAATACTATTCTGAAGTAATAGTTAAAGTTCATCCCTTGGAGCAGTTCCGATATTCCTGTGTCCCCCACTATGTACCTATGCAAGATGGAATGGCATGCTAGGGGTGTGAGGAGGGAGATGTGCATTCACACTGGTGAGTGGGGTGGTAGATGTGCATTCACACTGGTGAGTTTTGCCTGAACTGGTCCATAAACCAATGTGAAAGCCGAGGCTATAGCTGCTGATGGTTATTAGACATAACTACTACAAGGGATTGCCATGTTCAGAGGCAGTAAACTTCTGGTAACCAGATGTTGGGATACATACAACAGGAGAGGATTATCTTGAGAGTGCCATGCTTGTAAGATTCCTGGAGGTATTTTGGGAGGAGGCAGAGTGTGGTACTTATCTGTAGTGTTGGTCTGAGCCAGAAGAGCACTGCTTATGTTTTGAGAACTACAAGTAGCTGAGGGGCAACCAAACCCAATACCTGTGGGTTGGACCAATGCAGATAAGCATACATCACTCAAATCATGATGTATCATCTGCAAGTAGCAACAGGCACCGATAGCACAGGTTCCTGTAGGGCAAGGAATCAGTCTAAAAACTCAAGTGGCTCATTATTGGTGGCCCCTACTTAAAGACTAAAACAAAAACCTATGGCTAACATGTTTTTGGAATCCTCCAAAGACGATCGGCTCTCATAGCTAAGATGCACTTATCTGCGTTCACAGCTGTGGTGCTGCAGCATACATGAGTTTTCTCGTTTTTTTCTTCTTCTTTATCCTCCGAGCACAGACACAGAAGACACGATTGATCCAAATCAGAAATGAAGCCAATGTGCAGGCAGACATGGCATTCTGCTTGCACATCCCCTATTGGACTTTTATTTGTATGCAGACATGAGCGCTATGTGCACAGTTCTGGACAGCATTGTAGCCCACTTAATATATTTTCAGCGCACATAGAGTAGTGCTCTTCCTATCTGTACCCTGCATTTGAAGGGCCCTGTATACAAGCTCACTTTTAAAATAAACACATGTACAGTCATTCACTCAAAAAGATGTGATATATGTACAGACATCTTACACAAGTATATTTTAAGGTCCGAATAGGGCTAGTGACTTAGACTGTACACATGCCCATGTCTTTGACAGAGAAATCCCAAATGCAGCTCAGATCAAGATGCCTGGACTGGTCAGCTCTGTCACAGCCAGTCAACTGCTTGGTGGTCCAGTCCCCTCTTCCCCTTGCCAAGCATGATGAGTGAATGCACACAGGGGATGCAAATGGCCAGCACATAGCTAGTTGGAAGCCAATACCTTCAATCTGACACACAGTTAAGCACACTGAATTCCCCTTGAAACCAATGAGATAAAGACACTGTTCTCATGAGAAGCCAAGCCTGGGCTTGGTTGCCTGTGAGAATTTCCGGGATCCACGTGGAGCTTGGTGGTGCCTCAGGGCCAAACCCTGCACTGAAACCCGGCTCTTAGCTGAGGTTAAGGGCACAAATGCACCCTTAACCCAGCTGCTGGAACTGTGTGTCAGTGTGAGCTGCTTGTAGCTCGTGCTGACACAGAGATGGGTGCCTAGAGTGCCCATCCTTGGGGGAATCCCCAAATGGACTGCACGCAGCATGCAGTGCACTGTGGGATACCTGGAGGTCAGGACAAGTCCCAGCCTCAGAGCAATTCACCATGCTCTGTATTGCATGGAGCAGCAGAGATTGTGTGGGAGCACAAAGTGTGCTCCCACCAAGCAAAGAATTATCATCTGGGGGGAATGCAAGGTTTGCAAAGCCTTACCCTCACTTGCCCAGGTGGTCATGTGAATGACCCCAGTGTGTGTTGGACTTCAGCCATCGTGAATGCTTCTTAAGCCAAGAATAATTATGATAAGACTGGAGGGATCATATGTCAGATTGGAACATACTCACATCCGAAAGCACTGGCTATGATCTCAAATATTTATTTATTCAGTTTCTATACCACCCTTCCAAAAATGGCTCAGGGTGGTTTACACAGAGAAATAATAAATAAATGGCTCCCTGTCCCCAAAGGGCTCACAATCTAAAAAGAGACATAAGATAGACACCAGCAGCAGTCACTGGAGGTACTGTGCAGGGGGTGGATAGGGCCAGTTACTCTCCCCCTGCTAAATAAAGAGAATCACCATGTTAAAAGGTGCCTCTTTGCCAAGTTAGCAGGGGTGTGCTAACCTAATATGCAATCAACTTGATTATCTCCAGCATTGCAAGCACTAGATCAGTTCAGCCACCATGCCAAGGCATGGCTTGTGCTAAGCATAATTTAGAATCCGCAGTATGGTTTAAAATTCCCAACGGTCGGACAAACCATGATTTAGAGCTGCTTGTCTGTTTTTATTGACCACTCACATAGCACTCCAGCCTCTAGAGGTAGAACCACAGTTATAACTGTGGTTTCCTTATCTAGATATGCTAAAACTTGGTTTGTATGCCCTCTTCAAACAGTGGTTTCTGATTCTGGTATGCCAGCAAACTGCTAACCATGGTTTTTCAATTTGATAGGACTCGCAACGAAATTTCAAAACAGTCAAATTCACAATGAAAGCTAGAGTTCATCTCAAGCAGAAACATCTGAGAAGTTTTAAAGGAAGTCAAATGGATTTCTGTAAGATGAGTGAAATTTCTCAGGAGCTTTCTGCACATCTCTACAGACTCTACAGGGAAATCACCTTCCTTAACCATAGTTTGGCATGATGTCAAAAGTGAGCCTTTGTCAGCTGTGGTTCTTTTTTCTAGCTATGCCATGAGTGGCCCCAACGAGAACAGGGTATGTGTTAGTATTCCCATTTCCTTCTGCATCTGAACATTGTGTTCCCACCAAGTGCAGTGAGGAGGAACTTTGACCTACTGACTTAGGAAATGGCTGCCATTATCTGGATAGAACTGGAGTACTATGCTTTGGGTTTCTCCCACAGACAGATATCCAAGTGTACGGAATGTACTCTATTATTTAGCTAGTTAACACACTTGTATAATCATAATAATGTGTTTGAAAGACTGATTTTCTGCAGAATTATTCCACTCCCCACTTGGAAGGGCCTCCCAATTCTGAATTAGCACCTGGGGATATAAACCTCCCTCAAACAAGGCCCCTGCCAGAAGTGCTTCATTACGCATGCCAGAGGAAGTGAGTGTGATATTGTACTATTGACACCGTTCATGGGTGTAGTGAGGCATGAGGCAGAAACAAGGTAGCTGGTTCAAAGCAGCTGAGCAGCACTCATAGTCTACATTCCACTCTCAAAAATTAAGAGAGGTACAACTTTTAACGTGAGAGGTGGCCAAGGGAAGCTGAATCCAGAAGGCAAATCCACCATCTGTCTGGATAAAGATACCATCATAAGATAAAGACAATTAAACTCAAACCTTAGCTCGGTTTATTTGTAAGAGAGAAGCATTTCCCAAATGCTTGCTTAAGGAAATCCACCAAGCAGATTTTATTTTCATGTTGGGACCTATGATTCAGCATAGAAATTACCTCTTCAGTTCTCTGGGCAATCTTGTTCCAAGGCCTACTTATTGAGGGTACCTTTTCACCTCATCATGTTGAATCCACTACAACAGGCAATGAACTTAGTGCGTAAGATGAGATTTTACTGGAAAGCCAGTGCAATGTTGCCGATAGCATGTTGGACTTGGATCAGCAAAACATAGGATCAAGGCACTGTTCAGCCATGATTAAGTGCATGGTAACACATTTATTATGCCATACACTTATTTATCCTCTATAATAAAAGGTTTGAGTGTGATCCCGTGTCTGCCCGTGTCTTTCTCGGCCGTTCTGGGCATGCGCAGAGCGCATGCCCAGAACAGCCGAGAAAGATACGGCCGCAGGCACCAGGCACCCATGTTGATCGGCCCGGCCGGCAGCGGCGTAGAGGCCGGCGGCGGTAGGGAGACCCAGGCCTTGCCTTCGCTGTAACCCTCGCCCTGGCCGCCTCCCCGGAATCGCCGGCAGACTCTGGCAGCCGAGACACTCCCTGGAGTGTCCTGGGCATCTGCCGCTGCTGGCGCCCTTGGTGGTCGCCTGGCAATGCCCATTCCTCGGGGAAGCAACAGGGAGGGAGAGAGGGAAGTTGTGCAAGGCAGACTTCTCCCTTCCTGGTCCCTGGATGCCAAGGAGGAGGAGAATGAGGGGCCACGAAAGGAGCCGCAGCAGCGCCGTCTCCTGGGCTCCAGCCGCCTCTGCTTACTAGGCACAGGGCTGCTTTTCCAGACCACCCCTGGGGCAGATCACTCGCCTTGGTTGCCTTCTGAGGAGGTGCCTCTTTCAAACTGTGTGGGGTCCCTTCAGATTGCAGCCCCATCCTCGGAAGAAGAACAGGATACAATCCATCGATCAAACACAAATAAACATAAAACAGAAGCATCCTTGCTGGACCGTGACACCCCTTTCAGCCAACTCGCCATGATTCTAAAGGTCACGGGCGAAGCAGCATTGTTTTCTTTTAAGAGGCACAGGCAGCATTTGCCACGATGGTTTAATCATAATTGATCAGGGAAGCCGTTTCCTCTTCCCATCCCTTTTGCCTGCCTGCAGAGGAGACAAGGGGGTGGGAAACAGAAAGCAGCGAGTGTGTCTCAGGCTGGTGGTTGCTGCTGCTGCTGCTGCTCCCCCCGCCCCCTCCTAGCACCCGTTATTGTCAAGCTTACCTAACAAGCGCTGCCTCCCGTCCTTCCTTCCTGCCTGCCTTCCCCGATCTCTCCATCCGAGGAGGTGCGCCCCCCCCCCCAAACCACCTCGGGAGGCAGAAGGCCCGGGTGGGAGGGGCGCGGAGAAGGCTACTAGCACCCGTTATTTTAATGGGCTGAAAGATACTAGTTAAGTATATTTGTAGATTACTCCAAACTTGTGTCCCTGGGCAGAATACTGCAGCAATGTAATCAGCAAGCAGAGTGAGTTCCGTATCATTGAAAAACGTAACTCTGAGTCAAGGGAAACTGATGCAGCAACAAAAATGGAATACCTAACAGAGCTATAATCTGAAAAACCCGCCTGCAATAAATGCTTATGCCAATTCTGTCCCCATACCTCCCTGGGCAACACCAGCAGGGGACCAAATAACACCAACAGTTCCAGAAAGGACTTGTTCACCTGAACATCTCCTGATGTGACATATGGTATAACCTTATTCTGCCATTTACAGAAGCCAAACAGGTTGGTTCTACACAAGGAGCTAAATAGTCACAAAGTAATCATTGACAATTGTAACAGTCAGAAACCAGCTGAGCGCATTGGTCTCTACAGAGTTTCTACAGTGGAACTTAAAGTTGTCTTTCTCTAGCAAAAGGTTTCAAAGGGAGGCTATAACATAAAGATGCTGAACTGGCAAATATGACACTGTACAACTTGGACTGAATAGTAATGGAGAGCATCTCACTCACTACAGAAAGGCCATATTTGGAGTTTTGCTTGCACTACTCATCCTTCTATGCCTGTTCATCCCTAGTACCCTTATTTGAGAGTGGATCACATTGGAGCTTGTAGTCATTTGTTAGAATTCTGTAAACATCTATAAAGAGCACCTGCACAGGACACACCTATAGTGGTCTCTGGCATTGATGGATCTTTTGGCCTCATTTAGTTTAGTCTTCTCATGATAGAAATATAGAGCTACCCTCTTTGGTGACCACTTCATGTATTTGAAGAAGAGGGCTCTGGCTCATGAAAGCTTGGGCTATATTAAAGTTGTCATAAGAACATAAGATCAGCCCTGCTGGATCAGACCCAAGGCCTATCTAGTCCAGCATCCTGTTTTACACAGTGGCCCACCAGATGCCTCTGGGGAGCCCACAGGCAAGAGGTATGTGCATGCCCCCTCTAATACTGTTGTCCCCCTGCAACTGGTATTGAAAGGCATCGTGCTTCTGAGGCTGGAGGTGGCCCATAGCCACCAGACTAGTAGCCATTGATAGACCTGTCCTCCGTGAATTTGTCTAAACCCCTTTTAAAGCCACCCAAGCTGGTGGCCATCACTACATCCCATGGCAAAGAATTCCATAGATTAATTATGCACTGGGTGAAGAAGTGTCACCCCGTCAGTCCTAAGGACTTGTCAGTTCTAAATTTCCCAACCTTCAGTTTCATGGGGTGACCCCTGGTTCCTGAGAGAGGGAGAAAAATTTATCTCTGTCCACCCTCTCCAATCCATGCATAATTTTCTACACCTCGATCATGTCTCCTCTTTGTAACCTCTTTTCCAAGGTAAAGAGCCCCAGATGCTGTAGTCTTGCCTCATAAGGAAGGTGCTCCAGCCCCCTGATCATAGGACATATTGTGTAATTTGGTTCAGTTAGCAATCTCACTTTGCTCCTTGAGTATCCTTGCCCCTGCTAACTGGGCAAAGAGGCACCTTTTACCGTGGTGATTCTCTTTATTTAGCAGGGGGAGAGTAACTGGCCCTATCCACCCCCAGCACAGTACCTCCAGTGACTGTTGCTGGTGTCTATCTTATTTTTTGTTTTTAGAATGTGAGCCCTTTGGGGACAGGGAGCCATCTTATTTATTTATTATTTCTCTGTGTAAACCGCCCTGAGCCATTTTTGGAAGGGCGGTATAGAAATCGAATTCATCATTATCATCATCATCATCATCACTTTATTTCTACATACTTGATTAATATACACCGGATGACTAGCAGCTCTCTATATAAACTGTTTATTGAGAAAAAGCATTGTGTTTGCAATGACATAAGGGGATCTGAAACTACTGTCAGTGGTGGTTGATCTGGATGGCTCAGTTGTATGTAAAAGTCACCACTTGATGCTGCAGTTCTCAAAAGATGAAAATGTATGTGTTGATCAGGCCTTTTTGGCGAGGGGACACTAATATGGCACCATCTATGAGGCTCTATTCACACGCAGCATAACCCAGGCTAAGGATGCCCAGCTTTGGTTAGGCTGCACATGAGAGCTGCCAGGACTGGGTCTGATCCTGGCGGGCCAGCACTGCCTAACCCAGCTTTTTAGCCCAGCTGTTAGCCGAGATGAAGGGAGCTAGTGTTCCCTTCAACTGGGCTACTTGCTTGTGTGCGAGCTGGGCTGCTTCCAGCTTGTACGCACACAGAGACAGGCACCTAGAGCATCCCTCTCTTGGGGGAATCCCCCAGTGCACCACACATGTCATGCAGTGCATTGTGAGATCTCTGGAGACCAGGACAATGAATCGGCCTCTGTTTACCCACACTGCTAGGAGCAGCGCAGAGTTTTGTCTGTGCTGCTCCCACCAATGCTGGTTTTGTGGGTGCAAGGTTTGTGTGCCTTCGGGGCTGCAAGTGGTCATCTGGGGAAGATAGGTCAAACCCTGCCTTCGCCCCACCTGCCAGACCACATGTGTGCACGGTTGTGTGAACAGCCCCTAGCTAATACAGTGAACAACAAAAGCTGTCCTCATTCCACCAGCTGGGGATTTGCATTGTAGTAGAACTCACTGAAATGTCAGGAAATTCCTCAACTACCACATATTTTGTACCTTTCATTGAAGTGAATACAAAACCTATGAAGAGTGCAAAGTCATCAGATTACTGTGTGCATAGAAGAGTCCAGAAGGGACAAGATTACTAGCTATAATTTCTAAAATGAAGTGCTTTCTTGGGTCTCAGGCCATATGGGTTTAGTAACCGCTTCAGTAAAACAAACATCAGCCTTATTTACCCAAGCAGATTGTTTCCTTTATTAATTAGATTCCAGAAATGATAACAGTGCAAACACTCAGTATAAAAGTTGCAGTAAGAAATGTACATTCACAAGTTTAACATTTCAGTCCATTCACTTTCCCCCCCAACATAAAAATAGGACAAATATTCAATTGCTCTTCTCAATTCAACAATCCTGAAAAAGACTGGAAGATACTCTACAATATTCTATATACATAAAAAAAGACCCGTATTATTTATGCAAATTTCTCATTCCAAGTTACCCAGTGTGTTTAACATTGTGTTAAGTTATTGTATTACTGAAGAGAATATATGATACTTTTGCTGTGGTAGTTAGTCCCCTTCTCTAAAGCCCAAACTAGATGTGACAACCAGTTGTGATTTCCTGATGTGTTCCTCATGTGGGTGGAAAAACAACTGGGGGCAGGTAGGCAATTTTGAGCATTCCTCCACTTGGAGCCTCCTGAAGACACTTTTGTTTGTTTGTTTAAAAAAAAATCAGGGAGAAGATACACACGATGGTGTGTTACATCTAGTTTAGGTTTCAAGCTTTAAAAACCCCCAAACATTATACCCATTAGGATATTTGTAACATAATGGACCAGATTCACAGCTCAGTGAAACAAATGGCAATTTTCATCCTTAGAATTCTGAAGGAATTAGAACTTAGGGTCTAAACCATTTAGTGATTTAATTGAGGGTATCAAACCAATTCACAATGGCTCCTATACTGTGTAAGGGAACATGGGCAACGTGAGCACCGCCCACAGCCCTGTAAGCACCGCCAGTGGGGTTGTGCCGCAGGGCAACCCTGCTCTATGGTAAAGGTTCTGTGCATGCAGTTGCACGAGTAATGGGAGTTGGGTCACACAACTGCTTAAGTGGCCCATGTTCCCCTGCACGGTATGTGAGCCAATGCCTATTAAACTCTGAGCCACAGAAGCCCAGTAACAGAATATATGTATAGGGTTTTTTTTGTCCCTCCTACTTTTCAGTAAGTCAACCTTATTGGGGCTAATTTATGAGCAGAATCAAGTAGTAATGCTTTTCTTGGCCTTGATCACTTTAGGCTGCCAGTAGGGTGACCTACATGTCTGCATGCTTCCTCACTTAAAAAAGCTCCCTGCACATACAAACCTAGCAGAGAAGTTAGAATTGGCATGGGCATGTCTTCTCTCTAACTTGCGGTTTTTATGTGTAGGAAGGCTCCCCCTAGATACAAGGGAGCATCCAAACATTCAGACCACCCCCTTGTAGCCTGAAGTGAAGCATTGTACAAATGTTTTACTGTTAGATCAGCTGGCTCTTAGCTTAACTTTATGCTTACCACTGCCATATTGCCATGTCCAACACTGCCTAAGAGGGGAGAAAACCTGGAGGGAAGAATGACACAATCCTTTCCCTCAAACTCAAAGTGCCAGTCCTCTGACAGTGCTTGTGAAGAAAGTGGTCATGTCATTCACCCCCTCCTGTACGGTCTCCCCATTTCAAATGTTGTTAGAGAGGTCATGGGCACATGGTAGCAGCAACCACATGTGGACCCCTTAGCAGAAAGAACTCCAGATTACTACAGCATGTTTTAAAAGTAGAGTTACAGCTATATGTCTAGTTGAACATTGCGTTGTGCTGAGGTGCAGCACACAAAAAAGAAATCAGTTCTTGATTGGCACCATTTCTTTGAGTATGTGTAGAAGGCCACAGGTATAAATGCCTCTGCACACAACCCATACCATCTGATTGCAGCATGGGCTCCTTTGGAAATGCTTGGTGGCACATTTCTTCTGGAAGGCTATGAGGAAGTTGAAAAGGGATTTCTCATTTGTTGCAAAAATAAATAAATAAATAAATACATTGCCCACCACAATGTAACTAAGGCATCCCTGCTTGATTATTTGCCTTGACATTTTCATGTTTAATCTGTATATAATCTGTATGGTCTATGAAATGTAGTCATAGACCATTTTCACACATGAGCCTCATTTACACTACTTGTTAATGTCTGACCAACGTAGGTTCTGTATTCCTATTACAAACCTGACTGAAGCAAGAGCCACTTAACGTCTCATGTTTGAAAAAATCCTCAGTGAGCAGAAGTGGTCTGTGACATGATAAAGTAATACATTTCTTAGACATATATTTTTAATTTAATTTATTGGAGAACTTGTCAGTCAAATGCTGGTTTACAGATCTCTAGAAAGAATATTCTTTTCAGAGATCTGTAGGTTTTTATAGTACCTCCTAATGAACCTGTCAGATTGTTTCATCTTTATATTAATTATTATGGATTCTTTATAGGCACTTTGCATAAATAGGCTTAACTCTCCATCTGCATGTACTTTGTTTAAATCCACATATGTGCGGCAGGTGGCACAGCACCTACTATTAGATTCCTTTGGAGTTTAGGGAATCAGCCTTTAGTTCATCACTATCATCTTAAAGTTGTAAAAACAAACAGAAGATTTGTGCTTTTAAAAAAAATCAAGAACATTGTATGCTTCCTGTAACACTATTTTATGCAGAATATGATGCTATGCTGCTTGGGAAGAGAGGGCAGAGTCTTAAGCCACAGTCCTGAACATACTGGCTGGGATTCAGAAGACCCACTTTCTTCTTCCCCCATATCATTCCAAACCTTTCCTTATAGCTGTTTCTGGAGCTGCTAGAGCAGGGAAAGTCTTTCCATGATGGCGTCTTTCCCACAGAGATCTCTCCAGGACCTTTCTTCTCTCCCATCCCCCATGTTCTTGTACTAAGGCTGGGCTCTCCAACCCCAGCTGAGCTTCGCTCCCTACTGTCTGTCTCCCCAGACAACCTTCCACCTCTCGTATTTCACCTATGAACTCTTTCCGGAACTGCTCATTGTCAGAGAGCCTGAATAAACCTACTGGGAAAGTGTTAGTCAGACTCATAGTTGAAGCTTCTTGACTAAAAGTGATTCTGCTCTAGAGGAGATGTCTGTGGAATTATCCACATCTGTCATAATTGAGCTTTCACTGCTGCTATAATGTCTTCCCTGCCTAGACCTTAGTCTCTACTTTTTTAGTTGGTGAGCATCGCTTGAGTTGGGATTTCTGAAATAAATCTTGCCTCTTCCAACTACTGACATGAAATATATGCCCACGTTTACATTTTTATTTTTTAAACCAAACATTTTATTCATTATCACAGCTTTTTACCACCTTCTGTGTTTTTTCTTGGTGCTTTTTCTGTCACTTCTGCTTCCTCATTGCATCCTTTCCTCTGCAGCAGCCTATACTGAACAGGACAAATTTGTCCCAACAAAGACCATCCAAGCAGGATGGAACTGCATTTGACTTTGCCCAGAATGACCACCATGCAGCAGCCCATTAACCTGCAGGTGTGAATCAGCTGGCATTACATGACCAGGGAGCTCCAAGACAAGAGTCTCACAACTGGTGTACACCGAGTGCTGCATTAATGGGGATGAGTGTGGAAAGAGAGAAAAGGAGGTCAGAAGCGTGGAAGCAGACTGCATGAAGATGAAGAAGGAAATATTCAGTGTTGCCAGAATGCATACTCAGTGCCAAGTGAGAGAGAAATAAGTGGCAATATAAGAATAAAGGTATTACTATGTGAGCATGGGCAAGTTCTTAATTGTTGCATTGATAAAAAAAATTGTTGCAAGAGAGTGATTAGTTCTGATGGCTCCTGGCATGTGTGTGTTTATATATATCCTCAAGTATAAAAGGGGGAAAAAGAAGCTGAAGTGTAAAATAACTATGCTGTGATGCACAGAGTCAGCTAAATGTTCAAGTTCCTATTATAATACATTAGAGTTTTGCAAGTCCACACTACTTGGCTGCACAAGATATACCCACTGTCGAGCACACAGGATTTTTACCTCAATTCTGTTCTGCAGTTACTGGTCACATTATATTACTGACATCCTAATGCATTTGCTCTACTATACTAGAGTGTTTGAGACTCGGGATATTGTCGTTTTCATAGGTTAGGTACGCCTTGCACTTTCTTCTTGCATTTTTTAAAAAAGTGAAAAGCACATTTATTGAATGTACAAACAAGCTTGGAATTTGGGGTGGTTTTTTTTAAAACTACTAATACTAAATAGCATCATTAGAATTTATATAATACTTTTGTATGTTTAAAGTGCTTCACGTACATTGTCTCAAAACAAACAAACAAAAACCCCTCCTGGCAGGAAATGAGATTAAACAAAACCCAGTTAATCAGGAAATCACATTCTGTTTCCATTACACTGAAGTAAATGGAATCTGAATGCAGTCCAAAATCTGACGCAGAAGAACAATCAATGAGAGTGTTGCTACTGGTTTCATTGGAAGCAATGCCTGGGCTGAAGTCACGCCTACTTGAAAAGAAGTTCTACTGAAACCAGTGGGATTTACATTCTAGTAAACATGTTTAAGTTAGCAACCTTGATTTAGAAAACCTCAGAAAACAGAGAAAAGAAAAGGCAAATTAATTAACTAAAACAATCCCACAATTCAGCTCAGGATTTTATTTTTGGTACCACAGTTCATTTTTGGAACCATAAGAATAAAAGAAATAAGGCCATTGAATAAAAATCATATTCAGCAATATAACATATGAAAACCATCTCTTCATATAGTGTATCTCTCAGATACAATAACACATAGCAATTATGACCACATAATAATACAATCTGGGTAACTTTAATGGACCAAATTCATCCCACCCCACCCCCAAATCCTTCAGTGCAGTTCTGCCTGCTTACAACCTGCTGAAATTGACTACTTGGTCCATCCGCCTTGAGATCTCTTCTACAGTATATGTAAATGCATTTCAGAGTAAACTGTGTCACTTTTCCATAGCTCATTGGCAGACCACATGCTTTGCATGCATAATTTCCCAGGTTCAGTCCCTGGCATTTCTAGTTAAGCTAAGATAATAGGGCTGGAAAATACCTCTACTGGAGACCTAGAAGTGTTGCTGCCAGTCAGAGTAATTGTGCCAGATGGACCAATGATCTGACTCGGCCTAAGCAGCTTCATATGTTCATGTCTGCAGGGGCAATTTTGTCCTGTGGCACTTTGGGATTTACAGAGTCATCCCCTTCTGAAAAATCAAACATTTACTTATACTGTTAAGTCAAACAAGGTATCAAACAGTACCTACTGAATTGGTAGACTTGATTTTACACCACTATTTACTTCCACTCACTTTTATATATATATTACAGTATGTGGAGTTAAATTTATTGCTTCTAATGACCAAAGGTACTGTTATAAAGGTAGCATAGATGTTGAGAGCACATTTCATATACCATATAATGTGGACCTAGCAACACGGAGGTTGGCAGAACATGATAGTTAGGTTAAAGTTTTCTTGTGGCGTTGCTTTGTAATTTCGATTTTGCTTTGCAGTACGCACATGCAACTAGTGCCTTAAAAACTCTGTGTCAAAAGTGATATGTCAAAAACATATAGAAAGTAACTTACTCTTTCAGGTTTGTTTGTTTTTGTTTTTGTTTTTTTTAAAAAAACAAGTCAGGCATGAGTGGCATGCAGTAGATTGCAGAAGAGAAGCAAAAGGACATCCATTTCCAAAGGGTTTATAATCTTCATGCACATGTAAAACCTCTGTTTACAAAAAATCGTTAGCATTTGTTAAAAGTGTGCCTTTTTGCATTTTTATACAAGTGTACATGCAGTAAACCTGTCATAGCTAAAAGTATTTACAAAACTTCATACATCCTTTAAAGTGAATAATAATAATTAATAATAACTAATCATACATGAAAGGCCAATGTTTTTAATACTGTACAAGATTAAAAATAAATAAGGCATTATAATACAGTTTTATCAAATTAAAAAAAGTTGCTTGTCACTGCAATATAAAACTCTCACTTGAAAGAACATTATGGCTAAATAGTTCTCTGGTTAGGACTAGAAACATAAAAGAATCTAGATTACTAATGCTGGGGTTAATGTCTTAAAACCAGTTCAGATGGTGATTTAAGTGTGTAGACCCTAGGTGCAGTGAGAAAGCAGAATCACTCCTGCCTGGCTTCCATGCAATGTGTTTGCCTTGCCTCCAGGCCTTCTGGGCATCCATACTTTGGGTGCTGAAAGCCAGTGGACATTATTCTGAAATATACAGCTGTTAATACACATACAATCTGGGGGGAAAACTGCACAGTTCAAGCCCAAACATACTGGATTATTTCTCAGGCCAATGTAAATAAAGACACTGAGCCATTAGCAGTTTGGGTTCAGTTCTAATTCAGGCTCACGTAAAAAACACAAAAACTTTCCAATTTAGACATTTTAAAATGGTTCAGTAATCAATTTAGTGATTTTTAACTTGTTCAGATATATTTCCTATTGATTAATGTCAAATACTTACAGAATTAAATAAAGTGTTCATGCTATGTTTAATTCTGATGAAGAATGCAATATTTTACTTGCATATACCACACCCTTAAGTGTTCAGTTATATCTAATTATCAAGAAGTGCCAATGATCTGATAGCACTAACTTAGATAATTTTTTTTAAAGGAATAGACACATCCATGGTGGATAGTTCTTTCAAAGGTCATTAGCCAGGAAAGCTGTAGGGATGTGGTTGCAGCACAATTTGAACCCTGGTTGGGCGTGGGAGCTTTAAGAAAGAGTGCACGTTGGCACCGCACAGGGGTACTTGGGCTGAGCACCGCCCCAGCAGGTATGGACGTGCTTTTCTCTTTCTTAAAGCTCCCACTCCCGACAAGGGTTCAAACCGCTTCTCAAAAACCGTGGTTCGAGCACATCCCTAGAAAGCTGCATGTAACTTCCTCATTCAGAAGTAGCATCTCTGAGTACCAGATGCTGGAAATAAATCCACAGGGGATGCCGATCACTTTGATGCCATGCTTGAGAACTTCCAGAGATATCTGACTGGCTGCTGCTGGAAACAGAATTCTGCAGCTGAATTGACTTTGGTCTTATTCAGCACAGCAATTCTTCTTTTCATTTTAACTGAGAAGATGTTCACTGATAAAATGATACAACTAGACACTAGTAGGCCTTCTTTGATCAAGGATTTCTTGGTTTTTGGAATTTTTACACTCAAAATCATCAGCTTCCTTTAACCAGCCATTTCAGACTAAAAAATCCTTCATACATCGCATTTAGAAATTCCAGTTCAGCCCACAGTTTGGTTAGACTCGTTTCTTCTTTGTTTTCACCTAAGATAACTAGTTTAAACTTGGTAAAATGGTAAATGCAGAACAAGCAGTGCCAGAAGTCTCTCTCTGCTCCTCTCTATCTCCAATGGTTTTCTTGGAAATCTAGTTTTTTTTCACCTCTCTCTCTCGGGTTGAAGGAGGTTAAGAGAGAGAGCGAGAGCCTCTCATACACTTTCAGAAGATTCTCGTTCTTATTTTGAACCAGTTTCTGTTGTGTAAATATTGGTTCTGTTATAGTTTGGGTTCAAGGTAGGAGATATTTTAGGGCTGAGTTTAGTCCAGGTTTAGTGAAAACACCCTGAGGCGCTTCACACAATTGGTGTGAAGTGCCATTAGGGTTAGTACAGAGAGAGCGGGCTTATCCTGCTCTCCCCACACATGGGCAGGGAGCCATCTCTGGGCAGCCAGATCAGCCGCCCACACGATTGCTGGCTCTGTCACAGAGTGGCAGGGGTGTTGGCGATCGGGGGCCAGCTGGCCTCCGGAAGTTCCAGGATGCCCCGCGTGAGTGTGAGGGGCATTCGGGAGAGATCCCTGGGGCCAGGAGGCTTGTTTTAGTCTCTTGGTGGGGGTCTCCTTGTGTGTTGCCATGGCGTGGAGCCGCAACATGGCAGCACACGATCAAGCGCTCGCTCCGCTAACCTCATTTAAGGGGAAGGGTACCTTTGGCAGTTTGCTGCTGGGAGTCGCGTGGCTCCCGTGGCAGGAGACGTCCCGGCGGAATTGAGTTAGGCTCCCTTAGCCCGATTTCTCCTGGTCGTGAGAATAGCTTCCCTCTCTGAACCATTTGTTTTTACCTTTGATTTGATTCCCTTATGCAAACACTGGCTGACATCCTGACTACTGAAGTGAGCACACTTTGAGGGACTGCGGGGAAGTGCTGGAGCCTTGTTGCGCCAGAGCCCTTAGAGTCCCAAAGCAAGATTGGAAACACGCTGAGAGACGTAGAGACTCTGCAAGATTGGAAACACATTGCTGGCCCTCAGCAACGTATATCTGATAAATAGAGAGTGTTTCTGGAGTGGGGGGAGTGCTACTTGAAGGGGTTTGGCACAACAGCATGTGTGCAGGGAGTTGCTTCCACTTTTGCTAGTCAGGATGTTAGCCAGTTTGTCCATTGGCTGGATTTGATTAGGTCTGGAGGCAGGACAGGTAGGTATGAATGATCTCACACCACCACACATAGATTCTAGGCACTTAAAGTCTTGTTTGAATTGGCCCCTATGCTATATAGAAGCAAGCAATTGAATGAGTGACAGTGATTTAATGGGATTCTTTCTCAATTTCTTGGGGCCAGTTCACAAACTCATCTGGCAGATGATCTTCATGTGGTGGTGGGTATGCATGAGGCCCTAACTTCCACATATATGGTTATTTGGAATAATGTCATTTTGTGGTTAAATTTTGTATAATTTGTATTTATCAGTATTTTGTAAGTAATTGTTTTGTGTACAGATCTGCTAATGTTTTGTTTAATTAACATATGCCATGAAAAGCAAAGACTAATATAACCAAATGTTTTGCTGTATATATACCAATCATTTACAAATAAGTTGTAATGGCCTGTGGCCAAACAACAATAAAACTGATAGACCGCTAGATACAAAGTAGCATGCAACTCTGATGCTCTACAAGTATGGGTGTGTTTGTTATCTAAACAAAATACATTAAAAATGGGAGCGGAATGAGGTTTTTCTCCCCTAAACCTGGGGAGGGGGCGGAATGGAAAGAGAAGTCCACAGCATTGAGCCTATATGTGGATGAGCTTAAATGTGACACAAATTTTTCACACATTTCACACATGCTGTAAGGTGGGTGGGCATGCCCACTCCATCACCACACACAGAAGGTTCTAGGGAGAGTGTGTGAACTGCCCCTGAAGGTATTGAAATGGCACAGAGCATACACTTATTTTGTATTGCACTGTTTCCATTTTTTTTTTTTTTTTTTGGCCTCATCACTGCTATCAAGGCCAAAAAATTAAAATCCAAAATCTGCTTTAAGACTCAAATATACTGAAAATTTATACCACTATGACATGCAGCAGGTTTTGGCACTCAGTACACTAAAATTCCTTATATGCCCAGCTTTTCTGATGCAAATGTTGAAATGTTTGCAAATAATCAACTAATAATTCAACTCAGCATGTTGTCCATAATTAGGGATGTGTGAAACGATTTGGGTACAAAATGATTTGTACCGGAATCTGGCTGATTTGTAGAGAAAACAAATCACCTCTGTACTCAATTGCCTATATTCAGGGACAAAACAAATCACCCCAGATTTGGACCTGAAAAATTCAGAGGGCGGGTGGGTGGTAGTGCCCAATGGGTGGAAGTTACCACTCAATTTCAAAGAAATTGGGCAAAGTGGTGATTTTAAAAATATTTTTGAAGTTTGCGTGTCTCTAAGCTTAGTAACTCCCCGGAGGGGCACCAGGGTGGCCCAGAGGGGTTGTGGTGGGTGGTAGTGTCCAATGGGTGCAAGGAAACTACCATACATATTTCAAAGAAATGGGGCAAAGGGATGTTTACTTTTTTTTTAAGTTGGGATGTCTTTGTGGCAGATTTGGGGCAGAAAATGGGTTTTGAGGGCAGAAGAGTGGGTCAGGTGGTAATGCCCCAATGGGTGCCTACTACCCCCCAGATTTCAAATAAATTGGTGAAAGGGGGGATCTTTAATTTTTTTCCCCTGGAGTTTGCACATCTTTAAGCTTCTCCCCGGAATAATGGAGAATTTCAGCAGCCCTGTAACTCCACTTGTGGGGCACCAGGGTCACCTAGAGCGGGTGGTGGTGTAGTGCACATAGGGTGCCAACCACCCCCAGAATGACAAGCCCATGGGGCACTGGGTTTCATTGTTTCCAATGTCTGAGGTGTTCTGAGAGTAGATTCTCTGGTAGAAAATGAACACTGAAAACAACAAAACACCGTGCTCCATGGGCTAGTGGGTTTGTTGGCACCCTATGTGCACTACACCATGGCCTTAACAGCTTAAAGACACGTGAACTTCAAAAATCTTTTTAAAATCACCCCTTTACTCAGTTTCTTCAAAATTTGGGTGGTAGCTTCCACCCATTGGGCACTACCACCCACCCCACTCTTTTGTCCTTGGAACCCCCCCTTTTTAACCTGAATCGATTCAGAAAATTTGGGTACAAACCGCATCTGGGGTGATGGGGGGGCAGATTTGGACCCAAAACAAATCGGGGGTGATTTGATTCGAGTACAAATTGCATCAAAAAATCAATTCGTGCACATCCCTATCCATAATATAAAATCTTACAAGGGGGAAAAAAATTAAAGATAAAAAGGTACCATAGGAACATTTTGCAGTTAGTTCTTTCCAAGACCTCTGATATCTCACCACTCTCCAATGGAGAGTGAAACACTTTTAATTATTACTATTACCTTATTAAGAGAAAGTTGTGCAAACGGATGTGCAATATTGTGCTTGCTGTTGACAGATCCCTAAGGACAACTTGCCAAATGACTGGGCTCCTTCAAGGTCAGTGTTTATAGTCAGAAGTTTACACAAGACTTCATTATAAACTAAGGTGGCTATTCGCTCATGATGAATTTGTGTGATCTTCCTTAAATGAAATAGGAATTTCATACATAAAATGTAGGAGAGAACTTGGTTCTCTGTGGGGCTATACCAAGATCAGGGTTTGAACTAGAAAAAGAAATCCATAGAAAATAATAATTTAAATTAGGAATAAGCCAAAACAAGGGGAGTTATTCCCCCCCCAAAACATTTTCAACTTCTCCAAAACACCCCCTTTTGGAGATTTGGGTGGGGCAGAAATGTGAGAGAAAGAGAATAATGATGAAAGCACAACACCACATAACTAATCAGATTTCCCTATTTGGTGACATCATGGAAGGCAAGTGAAGCTCTCACTCTGAATGGAGGGGGGAAATAGGGAATATTTCAAGGAACACAATCTCTTCTTTGCACTGAAAATATTTGCTCCCCCAAATCTAGCACACCTTTAGTTTAAATCAGAATGTCAGAAATGTGCCACTAGCTCACTGGAACCTCCAATTTTCCTGACAAGAGATGTTCATATCAACACTCTGCAAAAAATTGCATGCCCCAGAGAGCTTTGAAATAAATTAACATCTTTCTCTTGGTTGAAAGAAAGCTATGCTTCAAGTCCAATATTATCATAAGCCACTTTGAGGGTCAGCATATACATCTGAAGAATAAAATAATTAAGGTGATTACTGCACAGGACACAGTCACAGGGGACAATCCAGTGGTCCTCTGGGAAGTCCAATGATCCTCTGGGAAGTTTTGCAAAAGCCATCCTGAAATAGAGATGAGCAAGAACACAGTAGGATTGTGTCTTTAGTTTGCAGCACTCAAGTATGTTTGGTGACACCGATCTCTGGACCAAGCTTTCTATGATTCTCTAGCTTTATGTAGAACTTTAGTGGGTTTAGCAGATAGTTACCTCCATCTTTCCTGTGCATACAGTTGTAAAGATGCTACCAATACTAGTAATTACTAAAAAGGCAATTAACGATCACACTTGAATCTAAATTCTTCCCAGCACATTCATTTCATTACCAAAGGTTCCTATATTTTATACAGCCTCATGCTGAGATAAGCAGATCCATAACAGTAGACATTTCCTCATTGTAAAAAAAGAAAAGAAAAGACATTTGCAGCCATATAATAGAAGTGTTCATATGATGATTGAGATTAAGACAAATGTAGTTAAGGAACACAAACAAAACAAGCATCTGGACATTCTCTATGCGCTACTGTGAAAGTTCCCAGCGATTCCAAAAGGACCACTCAGGTCATCAGCACTTGTGCTTCATTCTGTTCACATAAGGGCTGAATGACATGTGTGGTAGCCACCTAATGGTGCAGCGGGGAAGTAGCCTAGTGAGCAAGAGGTTGCCGGTTCGAATCTCCTCTGGTATGTTTCCCAGACTATGGGAAACACATATCGAGCATCAGCAATATAGGAGATGCTGAAAGGCATCATCTCATACTGTGTGGGAGATGGCAATGGTAAACTTCTCCTGTATTCTACCAAAGAACACCACATGGTTCTGTGGTCGCCAGGAGTTGACACCGACTAGACAGTGCAACTTTACTTAACTTTACAAATGTAGCAGTCACCATTTCTCTGCTGCAAAGTGGGGTAGGGATCTGCAGGAAAGAAGCAACCAGCAGTGGAATTTGCTTAACCCTTTTCCTGCCTGCTACTTTCCCGCATAATATGTTGGGGGGGGGGGGGCGCAGAAACCTGGGGACCCCAACAGAGGTGTGGAGACTGCAGGGAAAAGGGGAAGAATTCAGAGCACACACCCTCCACCCTTTCTTCCCTGCAAATCACACACTAGCCCCTTTGTAGCAAAGAAGTAGTGGCCAGGGTTCCCTGACCTTGCAGCTGCTGCTGGGAAACATAAAGACTGCTACCTACAGCAATCCCAATGAAGCACAGGCACCAGAGAAGACAATCCACTGGAATGAGTTCTGTACAAGGCCCCCTGAAATGTGTGCAAGCTCTAAAAGGGAAAGCTCCCATTCCTATCAACAGGGCTTACAGAGAAGACATTTCTGGCGGGCTACACCCAAAGCCTTGAAATAAAATGTACAGCATCAGAAAATGGGAAAGCAACAGGAACACATTCACTCTCGCTCTCATACACAGCACCAAACCTCTTGCTGTTTTTAAGGTATGGCTTCCATTTTCACCAAACAGGCCACTGTTATTATTTAAAAGATATTGGGTAAACTAAGTTCTGACGACGTCTCATTAAAATTAATGGGATTTAAGTTAGCCATGTTTAACTTCTCTCACTGATTTCAGTGGTACTTAGTCATTGCTAACTAGTCTGGATGCTGCCTATTCAGATACTGGAATCACCATTATGCAAACCAAGTGCTGCTACTGTATTAATCTATCTGATCAAAAAATGTGAGAAGAGTGAAACACTGAACTTCAAACAAAATTAAATGTGGATCTTCTGGTAGGTTTGCCAATAAGAATATCCAAATGGAAGCCGAGAGCAAACCTGGTTCTGAAAGACTGGCATCAAACAGTGTCTGTTGGCAAATTCAGCTGCTTCTAATAAAAGCCTGTGTGGATGGTCAACCATCTGACCCGTTGAAGAGGCAGAACTCTTTATACCTTAGAAGTATTATTTTGGCGTGTGCACACTTGCCGTTTTTGTAGCATTTGTCTACAGGCAAATTGATTTTACCTCAGAGAAATTGTCTGAAGGCTCCATTCACACATATAACCTCAAGTGGCATAGGAAGCACTTCTCTGGGGAATGTTCCCACACTGCTGCACTACACATCTGAATACTTGAATCACACAGGTTGAGCCAATTGCCTAAGTCCTCCCCTCCTGCATAGGCAACAATCAACCCATGGGGTTGCAGGACTCACACACACACTGCAGCGGCGTGAATGCAAGCCTTACATAGCTAGACATACAGGTGAATGGGACTTCACTCGTGAGTCTGATTTATTACACTAGATCCAACTTATCTTCAGAGAGTTACCTGCAGGCTGATCTCTGTGCAGTTGGAAAACAATCAAAGATATGAAATCATAGCAATTTTTAAAGCTACATCTGTTTACTTGAGGACTTGCTACTCCCTACATTAAAGGAAGTGCTGACACTTTTCTTTTTTCCAAGTGCTCTGGGAAGGGGCTCCACAATTCTTGTTATAGCCTCAGGTACATTCCATATAGTCTATACAGCTTCCCTTAAACAATGTTTCAGATGCAACCAAGTTGGATATGATAGTAAGAGCATTCATCCCCTTTACCAATGCAGGATATAAATAAATAAATGTTCTATACATATAAACCTTCATCATTTCTACAGAGCAAACATAGAAATATTTAGATATGTGCATATATATATATAGCCACTGTGCATGTCAAAAATTGAAAATTGCCAACATTGTTTGTATAGTTTTCCCAATGAATGTTGACAATCACCAGTGCAAGAATTGTCAAAACTCACTGGTGAATCTCTGACACACACATATGCACATATTCAGCCTCACTTGCATTACATTTTCTGTTATCCAATATACCCTTTAAAATTGCCAATAAAATGTTTCTTATCTTCAGAAAATCAGTAGTAGACTTTTCCTAACAGAATTGTTAGCCCTTATTTGATCCATTCCACAAGTTCACATATGCGGTTCCCAAGTTCTCTTTGGTTGGGTTGTAGACATCCTTGGTTGATACCAAATCCTGTAGCTTAAGCTTCCTGGTGAAAACTGAAGCAATCTCTGCACTCCACATTCACTGCAAATGGCACAACCTAAATTTCCATCGCTCTCATACCTCCTTTACGGCTGGCACAGAAGGAAGGTAATGGAGCGTCAAATTGGTGTGGGTTGACGGCGCTTGAAGTGTTCCTGCTCCAGCATTTGCTGAAAGACTGGGGGATGAGGACATGGATGGACAACTTGTGCCCAGTTTGGTCTGAATGTTTGCTCGCCCATAAGGGTACATTTTTCGGTCTAAATTTAAAGATCGCGTTTGTGAATTATTTCCATTAGTCTTTCCTTCAAGAAAATAGGTCAACATTTCGCCTTTGCCTTTGACACTGACTTTACCCCGACATACAAACTCATAATTGCATCTCTTCAATATTCGCTGGACTTCTTCTGTAACCTATGAGTCAAACAAACCAGAATTACTGTTGGGTAATTAGACAGCTTGGGTTCTATGGAAAAATCTCTCTCTCACACACACACACTCACACTCACACTCACACTCAGTTCCCAATATACCATCATACTCTCAGGGATTATACAGATTAAAGGGTGGTTCTTAATGGCCTGGAACACTAGGTAGAAGGAAGCAGGTTTATTTCCCACCCCAGTGGTGACTATAGAGACCACTGTAGTTATAAAGTATTCTGGAAACACTCACCTGAATTTTACCTTGCACACCAGTACTATCCATTCTGCTAGCAACATTTACAGTGTTACCCCAGATATCATATTGTGGTCTTCTGGCTCCAATAACACCTGCCACTACAGGGCCTACATTAATACCTGAAATAGTGACAGTGATCAAACATTTATTTAGCTTTCCGCCCAATATGTATTTCATGTAGCTAAAATCAACCATAGTCCTTAAAGAGTATCACAGGTGCTAAAAAGTATTAGGAATTAAAGATTCCAACTATATGTTAATAAAACATTCACTGACTTATTTTGGTTCCTCACAGCTTCCTCAAGAGTTCCAGCTTTTACACTGCAAATTTACAATGCAGATAAAACTTCCAAGACACCTGTGGGGGAGGGGAACTCTTTTGAGGTTTTTTAAAAAAGAGAGATCCTACCAGATTACAGACATGTGATGATCATTCATTCACATAACCAAATATCACTTTGATAGCTGCAGTATCAGTTATGTGAACTGGTCCCATGAAATTGCTTTAATACATGGGTAGCTTTACTGTGCCACCATAAGCCTACTTTCAGCGCCTTTACAGTTGCATGGGAACAATATGTAATATGTGTTGGCTGAATGCAAAACAATCACAAAACCATGACACCACTTTTTACAGCCTTCTTCTGTTTAATGGGACCATGCTATACATAAGGATGAGAAAGAATCTATTTAACCTATAGTAGTACTGAGCTAAAACTATTCAGTTTTTGACAAATGTTTTCAATAGTTCCAAAAACTGCCTTTTCTTTTTCAGCAGTCCTTGCAACAATGTTCACTTATCCATTTATTTTCTCAGTTGCCCAAATCACATAGCTGACTACACTACATAGTACTGTGACATCATTCTGTACTGTTAGAGTGAGATTCCTCACATGGCTAATACAGTAAGCTGTAAGCAGTAGCAGTAGCAGGGAGAGGTGGGGGAATGGCACAAAACAAGATTGAAAAGAGGTGAATGTTTACATAAACGAAATGTGTTTTGGGGAAAAATGCATCCCACCCAAATGGCTATTTTCTACTTCAAAACTCAAGCTGGAGACTATTCAATGCAGTTCTAATCAACAACAGTACATTCCTGTAAAGCTCTGTCAAGCAGAAATAAATCACACATTTGGGTGGAGGAAATCCAGGTACCAAGAATATGCTGCCTTTCTCCCTCCTCCAGATTTCTACCACACACGAAAAAAGCAAATTGTAGATATCTTTTCTAACATGGCCAACCAATATCTAGAATGATATCTGAAGACAGGCATGACTGGAGCCTTTTCAAGTAAACCTGGCAGCTTAAATGTTAAATCTCTTAACCATGTGATGAGGAGCCTCTGGATGGTGCTCCTTGCTTGCTTATTGGCTTCTCTTCATCTCTGAATCTTCACATAGAGAAGTCTGGAATCCTCATGCCTATTTCTCTATATAAAAGGCTAAGGACATGCGTAGCAAGCCCCACCCCCACCAAAACCAATAAAATTGTGGGGCCGGGGCTTGACATGTAAACCTTAGCCTGAAACAGCAGAGATGGCAGCAGAGAGGGTGGCAAAAGCTCCCTCTGTGGGCCCACCTGGGTGGCTTAAGATGGGGTGGAAGGTGGGGCAGGGGGCCAGATTGGCTGGGGGGGGGGCAGAGAGAACTGCATGGTGGCGGAGATGTGGCCAGCAGGGCATGGGAGAGGGGCAACCAATGTGGGGATGGCGGTGGAGGCGGCAATACCTCCTTCCTTGGCCCCTTGTGTCGCCGAAATGACAAGTTGGTCAATTTTTGGCCCATTTCATGGTTCTCTGCGCATGTGGTTTCACTGCCTCTGCCTCTCCCAGATGGCTGTGGGGGGCGGGGAGGTGGGGCAGGGAGCCAGGTTGGTGGGGGGTGGAGAGAGAAACAGGGAGAACTAATGCATAGATGCTCTGCGCCAGGCCAGCTAGTTTCAACTATTTTGTTCCAATCTCTTTTCTTCATTGATAGTACATATTTAATTTGCACTTAAGTTAGCAGTATTTGTCTAGACTTTAGACTGTGCTCTACATTCTTAAATATTATTATATTGGCAGGTCATGGAATTTCTTTGATTTTTAGGCCTCTCTCAGGAATGCAAACAACAACCCTAAGAATAGTAACCAGATAGAATTAACTGAAAATATGGACTTACCAACCCGGAGAACAAAATCATTGTAAGACTGATAGTTGATTTCATCAAGAACATCAAACATTTCTATTGCGAAATCAGCCAGTGTACTGAGATGGGAATAAATCGATTTCTTTGCCTAGATTTTTTAAAGACAGGGTTTTATTATCCATCTATTTATTTATTCCCAACCTGCTTTGAACTAAAATTAAAGTGGCTTCAGACACATGAAACAATTAAAATCATTTTTTACACTTAGGAATGAATCTGAATGAGAGAAGGGGAGTATAGCAGATCTGACTACTTGTAACCCATCAAACTAGCTCAGCCTACCAGCTATGTATGGTAGCCCACAAGGAGCTTGATAACAGGGAGGCTGTCAAGCATATACCAGACCGTAGTTTATGAACTATGGGCTGCAATCTATTTAGTGGGTCACACCATGTGTAGGCCTGGTGTAGTGTTTGTTTGAAACTTGGACATGGCTTAAAAATAATGATGATCTGCTCACAAAAGCAATAAAGGTTGTGAAGATTTTGCAACAGAGTTTGCAGTAGTATTTTAAACATTTTTTCTACTGAAACATCTGAAGGAGTACAGTCAATACTGAGTTAAACTGGGATAGCCCCTTCTGCTAGCAAATATAAAACACACCTGACAAAACATATTTAGCTTTTGAAATGTTATTTGGCCTGAGTTACCCAATAACGTTGTTTTCAGAATTGTAGTTCAAAGAGCATTTATCCTAGATATTGCAGAACAGCCTGCCCCACCACCTCTGCTTGTTTGTCTGAGAAGACACTCATAGAAACTATATGATTTTTAATTCAACAGAGGAATTAGTTAACAGCAATATAGCCAAGGAAATATCTTTAACATTTATTTCTGTAGCCTTACAAGAGGAACATGGAAACATTGTAAAAAGGAATTGCAAAGTGTTCCCTATAAATTACAGTTTTAGTGGTAAGATTTAATGTGATGCATTCCAAATAGATCCTAATAGATTTCACATTGCTAGAGTTTTTCCTTCTTCATTGAGTGAGGTTAATGGTCTCAAGGAGTTCCTGAGCCATATCTGGCCCATCTCCTTTTGCCCTCAAACTCAATGCCATTTTACTGTTTCAACGAAGCTAATTCAGAGTACTTAATTCCATTAAGTAGGAACAAACAATACTCAAGACTGATCTCTAAGGAAAGTGTTCCTGTTTACCCCACAATCCTTTTAACAGAGAAGGGTAAGTCCCCTGCTACATAAGAATCCTTGTGAGGGGAAACTGGACTCAAAGAAAGTGTGTCCTTCGAGGTCAGTTCATGCTTCTTTCCTTTGAATATGTTTCCCTCTCTCACTCACCCCTTTCAGTACAAACATAGCACAAACCCTGGAAACACAAATCTAAAAGAACTCTGGATTATGTCGCTCAAGTGCCACTCTTTTAAAAATTCCCAGTAATTCAGAACCCTAAATCCTCAAAGGATGTGAAGATCAAGATAGCTGAAGATCTATAAGATGCCCTGGAAAAAGCTTCTTCTGCTCCCAGATGGTCTCACAGTGGCTGACATACTGACTAAATTACTCAATAGTTAAGCTAAAGGACTACTAAATTTTAATAGGGCTTCATCTAGTAAATTTAGCTAGGATGTCAGTCAGTACAAGAGGAGTGTTTTATTCCTGGCTGTCTAGCCAATGCCATATGATCTGTTGGCTTGCACTACTTTATAAGATATAAGATGCAACGGCAAACAAAGTGCCTTAGAGAAGGGCATGATTGGAGGAGGATTTACAACCATGTTTCTTTTCCTTTTCCTTTTAATTCTTGCTCCTGTTATGCTCCTGAAATGGAAGTCAGCCTTAAAGGAGGATGTTAAGGTTCCTTATAATCGATTCAGAAGCCTTAAGACCTCTCCACATGTTAATTTTTGAGGATGTGTGCCTAAGATTTTGTTTTAATGTACACCTAAAAATGCATGCAACTAATAGGCATTAGAAAACAAAGGTGTCCTACAAGCACACCCATCAGGCAGCAGGGGCTAGCTGCAGTTCACTATTGAGTAGAATACTCAGTGGCAAATCCAGGTTTGATTCTGTATAATGTGTAATTATTAAATATATTAAATATAACAAACAAACAAAAAAATCTTGTATGGTCTTCATGGCCCCTCCTTTGTACCTCCAGTGGGAAAGTTATCCTGTTTTCTGTCCCATCAGCCTCCGAGTATAGGGGAGGGAGTTAACCACACCCAACTCCTCCAATGGATGGACTATCACATTGACCTGTCCCCTCATCAAGTGCACAGGTTCTCAGTTACTTCACCCACACACCTCTTCATTCCTGCTGCCTCCAAGTCTAAATAGCTCCAAGCATTCCCTACTACATCCAAGCTGCTCATATCTGTTCCTGCACTCTAATGCTCACAGTCTCTCCTGATCCCTCTCCTAATCTCTTCTGTGCCTTTCCCCAACACAGAAAACCCGCCCCTGCACTTTCACCCTGCCCCCCCCGGTCACATTTGCTGCAGGCAATTAGAGGTTTGTCACTGATGGGCCAATACTCAGCTGATTGTCAGCACTCAGCACTCAGAAAAAGCAGGAGCACCAAGCTGTGAAGTGGTGACGTTCTGACTGCCACTGGATTGGACCTGGTGCAGGTTTGGTTGCATGTGTGTTGGATGCTGCGGGGGTCGGGGGGCGGATATTTTTATTTGTAATATTTGATTCCTTCAATTTAATTAGAGTTCTTAGAGTGACTTACAAATGAGATCAAACAAACAAATAATACATTATAAAGAGTAATCATAAATACTGACAGGAGCAACAGAGAGAGAAAAAGGAGAGGATCAACAGAAATCAAATCAAAAGATTAAGAGACCTGGTTAAATAAAATGTTGTTGCCCGGGGTGCCTTTCTAGGGAGATAGTTCCACAAAGAGGTGCCATCACTGAGGTCTTCTCCCTAGTTTCCACTTGCCTCACCTAATAAGCTGGGAATACCCAGAGAAGGACCTCTGAAGATGACCTCAATACTAAGGGAGACCCAAAACAGCCCCCTTAATTTTGCCACCCCACCAGCACTTTGTGCTCATAAATGGGCTGGTAACCAGTGAAGCTGTTTTAAGCTGGCCTAGGGTGTTGCTATCTTTTTGACTGATTTATGAAAGGAGAGCTGTTCTTGCCGTAGCAAGCATGAACTTTGGTTCCATGTTCCCTCCATGGCATCTCCAAAAATAGGGCTGAGAGAGACTCCTACTGGAAAAACTACTCCCAGTCTGCGTAGATAATACCATGCTAGATGGACCAATGGTCTGACTCTTTATAAGGCAGCTTCCTATGTGCTTATGGCTAGAGTGTCCCTGTAGCTCTGTGGTGCTGCTGGCCACATCAAAGATGAGCAAGCAGAGAAGGATGGCTCTAAATCTGTCACACTACCAGATTTGCTGTCTGAAGCAACTTGTTTCACTGTGCTGCATTAGGCCCACCTCTGGGGAAACGTCAACAATGAATTATATCCTAGTTTCCTGCAACATACTGATGTGGAGCAGTTGAATGTAGAGTGCTGTTTAGACAGTGATCACCTACAGGTGGTTCTCTTTTTGAATTCCTTGGACTGCCACCATCATGCTTCCCTAGTAGCTGGTGCGCTGCATAACTCGGATTTTAGGATAATTAGATTAAAATAGACAGAACAGCTGAACTCCAAGCTGGGTGCAGTCCTTAAGTCAGATTGGATGAAATAATTATGACCAAGCATTTCTGTATGATGATGTGGCTAATTCTAAAATTGTCCATTATAATTCTATCATATAGATTTTGCAGTCTGATTTGTTGGTTCAAAAAAGTACTGGTGTATTCCAGAAACAGCAGTATAGGAAATCTAAAGATTGGTTTAACTGGGATTGTATCATTGCTATATAAAAAAAAGTTGATTCTTAAACAATATAGGTCAAATCCAGGGTTAACCTTGGCTGAGGAGGTAGTGTTGGCAAAGAAGCAATATAAAGCCTTATTAAGAGATAAAAAGACTAATGCATTGAAAGACTCTTGGCAGCTAATAACTGACTCATTAAAGAACAGGGATCATGTCACCTTCTGGCGTATGACTGTGAAGCGTCCTAATAAGGGCATTGATTGAGCCGATTATTATATCCCAGTAGAGGTGTGGGAAGAGCATTTTAAGATCCTTTATGGGAGCCAGGCTGGGAACACAGCCATTAGACTTGAGTAATTTGAGAATACCTGATTGGCCAGCAGTTTCCATTGAGGAGATTGATAGGCTTATAACTCAATTGAAACATGGCAAGGTCTCGGGATTGTGACAACAAACCTGCTTAGCTAATAAAGGCTAATGCTAACTGGTGGGCCACTGTATTGGCTTCCATTTTTACATACATAGATAAAACAGCTGATATTTGGGTCTGGCGTTGGGGTCTCACCATAATTATCCCTATGATCCTGGCAATTACAGGCCAATAATGCTACATATTATTATGGATGTGCGAAACGTTTTGGGTACAGAACAATCTGTACCCAAAACAGCTGATTTTGGGTGATTCATTCCCGAAACAAATCACCCTCCTAGCCACCCGAAATGTTTTGGAGCTGAAACGAATCACCCCCATTTTGGCTCCGAATTATCTATTGTTTCACCCCTCCATTTTGTGGCCGATAAAGTGCTTCTTCTTCCCCCTCTATTTTGAGCAATGACGTCTATTTGAATTTCCCGCCTTTTTGCCTCCCATTGACTTCAATGCAAAAAGGTCCAATCTGACGTCTATTTGAATTTTGAGTCCCAGGGCCAAAAGAGTGGGGTGGTAGTGCCTAGGGATGTGCACGAAAGGTTGTTCGGCACGGCGGGGGTAGGGCTTTAAGGGCGGGGGAGAGTGTACTCACCCCCCCCGCCGCATTTCCCCCGCCGGCGCTCTCGGAATTAGAAGCCCCTCGGGACGGCAGCGTTCCTCCCTGCCGTCCCGTTGCCCCCGTCGGCCGGAAGTGGCCGGAAGTCCCGTTCGCGCGTGCGCCCATCGTGCGCGCACACGGCTGTACGCGCGCGCGCACGACGGGCGCACGCGCGAACGGGACTTCCGGCCACTTCCGGCCGACGGGGGCAACGGGACGGCAGGGAGGAACGCTGCCGTCCCGAGGGGCTTCTAATTCCGAGAGCGCCGGCGGGGGAAATGCGGCGGGGGGGGGGGTGAGTACACTCTCCCCCGCCCTTAAAGCCCTACCCCCGCCGGCGCCGAAACGCCGAATCGCCCCCACCACCCGAAACGTTTCGGCGGCCTTTTCAATGGCCGCCGAAATGTTTCGGGCTCAAGCCTAGTAGTGCCTAATGGGTGGAGGCTACCACCCAAATTGCAGAGGGATTGGGCAAAGGGCTGATTTTTGGGGAATTGTTGAAGTTAATGCATCTTTAAGGTTTTTCTCCATATAGTATAATGGAGGAGTATCGCTTCACGTCAGGGGGGGAAAGGGTTGGCCTAGAGCAGTGTTGGGTTGGTGGTAGCACCAAAGGGGGGCAAGGAAGCTACCAGAATTTTTTCAAAGGATTTGGGCAGAGGGCTGATTTTGGTTATTTGAAGGAAGTTTACGTGTCTTTAAGGTTTTTCCTCATAAGGTATAATGGAGATTTCAGCAGCCCCATAACTGTACTTGGGGGGTGCTGGGGTGGCCCAAGGCGAGTGGTGGTGTAGTGCACATAGGGTGCCAACTACCCCCACAGGTTTCTAACCCATGGGGTACAGGGTTCTGTTGTTTCTGAGGTGTTCTGAGTGTAGATTCTCTGACAGCAAATGAGATTTTCAATACAAACCATGAATCCACTCTCATTGGATTGGAAGCTGGGGTGAACAAGATGGAGACCATTGCAGTGTTCCCTCTAACAGAGATTCCCAGATGTTGTTGACTACAACTCCCATAATCCCCAAGCAAAGACTATTGCAGCTGGGGATGGTGAGAATTGTAGTCAACAACATCTGGGAATCCCTGTTAAAGGGAACACTGGACCAGAGTGTGGATAACAGTATTCAAATACTGGTTAAGACTCAAATTTTGCCCAAGCGGGTTGCCCCTCCTAGTGTTGGAGGACCACTCCTATTCTAAGTAGTTATTACAACTTCTCACCTTTGGACTCTCCTCTGAATTCTTAATTGCTAAGGGGTATGAAGAGGCCATTAGAATAATGGAGCAGCACATCTTGGATGTTGAAATGTAGCAGGAGAAAAGTAAATTCCCAATTGTATTAAGAACTGGTGGGTTACCCCTCTTCAGTCCTCAGCAAGTTATCTTTATAATGTGACATGCTCAACACATTGGAGAGCTTTTACCTTGGCTTGTTTCAATGTTTTTCCTTCGGTATGATTGGAGGGCAGATATAAAAAGATACCTTATCATTTGCACAGGTGCCTCTGTGATTCAGTGGAAGTAGAAAATGTGGTGCATATTCTATTTCACTGCACTTTTTACAGGAAAGATCTATGGCATTGTATGAAACACATATTTTTGTTGATAAGAATGTATTTGTTACTTCCTTAGATGCCAATTTTTGTGCTATTGCATATAAAATTTGCAAAATAATGGTTGAGGCTCCCTCAGTCGGTTAGGTAATGATGGTGAACTTTTCCTGTCTAAATGGGGTTCATGTGAGAGATTGACTGTACTGACTGTAGGCTGTTAAGAACTGTAATTGCTGTTAATTGTATCCGGTCAAGTACCATAATAAAGATTTATCTACCTGCATTATAAGGCCAGCCCTGACACGAAGAATGCTTTTTAAACTGTAATGCAGTGTTGCTGAATATGATCTACAAGAGCAAATACTCTGCATGCAAAGGCCTCTGATTCAGTTCCCAGCATCTCTAGGTAGAATGAGGAAAGGCGCTTTCTAAAACCCTGGAGAGCTGCTGCCAGTCAGTGTAGACAATACTGAGCTAGATAGACGATTGTTCTGACTCCGTATAAGGCAGCTTCCTGTGTTCCTGAACAACAGGGAAAGGAGTTCATCTTTATGTCCTGTCTGTGAGCTTCCCAGAGGCATCTGGTTGACTGTTCTTGGAGACAAAATGCCATTCAGCTTCGGCTGATATGTCAGCAATGCCCATTTCTGGAGGCAAATGACCTTAGGAACATAGGAAGCTGTCATATACGGAGTCAGACCATTGGCCCATCTAGTGCAGTATTGTCTTCACAGACTGGCAGCGGCTTCTCCAAGGTTGCAGGCAGGAATCTCTCTCAGCTCTATCTTGGAGATGCTGCCAGGGAGGGAACTTGGAACCTTCTGCTCTTCCCAGATTGGCTTCATCCCCTTAGGGGAATATCTTGCAGTGCTCACACATCAAGTCTCCCATTCAGATGTAACCAGGCAGACCCTGCTTAGCTATGGGGACAAGTCATGCTTGCTACCACAAGACCAGCTCTCCTCTCCTTAAAACCTTAAAACAGTGGTACATATGCTAGTAACCTCCAGGCTTGACTACTGTAATGCACGCTACGTGAGGCATTTGTGGGGCAAAGGACCACCATTGTACATGGTGTAGAAATTAGAACGGGTACAGAATATGGCAGCCAGACTGGGACAACCCGAAGGGACCATACAACACCGATTTAGAAAAGAAAAAAAGGCACTGGATACCAGTATGTTTCTGAGCGAAATACAAAGTGCTGGTTATTACCTAGAATGTCCTTAAAGCCTTGGGTCCAGGGTACTTAAGAGTGTGCCTTGTTTGTTATGAACCTTACTGCCTATTAAGATCATCTGAGGAGGTCTGGTTACAGTTGCCACGGACTCGTCTTGTGGAGACTTGGGACCGAGCCTTCTCTGTGGCTGCCCCGGGGCTTTGGAATATGCTCCCTGTCAAAATAAGAGCTTCTCCATCTCTGATTGCTTTTAAAAAGACACACTTCTTTTCTCAGGTTTTTAATTAAAATTCATTTTAAACGGCTTAATTGTTTTATTCTGTGAAATTGTTTTAATTCTGCTTTATATATTTGCTGTATTTTGGATTATATACACTACCTAGACAGGGGCATGTTTGCCCTTCTCCCCAGTAGCCCCTCAGAGTGAGGGAGATAATAAAGAAAATAGGGAGGGGTGGAGCTGGGGGGCCTTTAGGCTGGGGGACCTAGGTTTTTTGAACCCATCCGCTCAATTATAGGTACACCTTGGTACCTATTTATTTACATATCAGGCGGTATATGAACAGGATAGATAGATAGATAGATAGATAGATAGATAGATAGATAGATAGAACCTTGATCTGATCCAGCAATACAATTCTTACATTCATATGCTACTATGATACACCAAGTGAAAGACAGCTTTTAACATTCCATGTACACATTAAGCACTGTTGTATTTTTATTCCTTTTCCAAGCATAGAAGATACTAATAGCATTATTAGTCAAAATGTCTGGAAAAACATTCCAAATAGAAGACAGCTTACCTTGGTACCTGTAGTTGGTACAAGTCCTACAGCTGCCATATATGTGCTGCCAATCGTCTTGATTTTTTCAATGTCTTTATAATATTCTTTGTCCATAAGCTTTGTTTAAAACATAAAACTGTTAAACATTACATAATATTTTAGACAAGAAAGAATAATTATGTACAGGCTTATTAATCTTCTCTTTCCTAACAGCAGTCTTTCTTGCCACTCCATTTATGGCAAATTTCCTCAGGCCCAAGGAGCTTGAGGTCCTTGATAGTTTCCAATAGGCTTTGTTTTGACCTGCCATGGTTTACAAAAGCCAAGTTCAGCACATCATGTAAAACACCTGAAGAATGTATTATAGCACAAGTATTCTTGCCTACCTTTGATGCACCTGTTTGCTATAAGCAAATTAGGAGGATGAGGCAACAATCACAACTACAATAAAAATGTCTGCCTTCTGTTCTTATATAAAGCTTGATTTATTCATTATCACAGTGGTACATGACTGGATCCTATGCTGCTTTGGGAATGTATTGGCACTAAGAGGTGGAAGGATTTGGGGAAATAGGCATAGAGAAAACTAAAGTTTGAATATAGGGTTGGAACCACAGCATCAGGGACCGCCTGGAATCTAAAATAGAGGTGGGGGTGCTATATTGCTGTCTGCAGTATGGCATGGTCCCTTTCTGACTGAGTCACTGAGTAGTGAGTTTCTGAGTAGGATTGGTGTGGAGAACCAATTGCCTGTTGGGAGACTGTAGATTTCTTCAATCAGAAGCTGGGATTATAGTCAATGATTTCATAAAGTCTAAGTACTCAACCACTTCTGGCCTAATGCTACATAATTTAAGTCTTCACAGGTCTAATAAAATCATACTTGCAGCCTAAATCACTAAGCAATGCCAGCTTAAGTGTGATGAGTAGAATACCATGATATAACTGCATTCTTGGTTTTTAAAAGTACTATACTTTATTTCTCTCAAGACCAAATAATGCTCATTATCAATATAACAAGGTTACAAAGATATCTGCAAAATGGCAGAAGGCTTACCTCATCAAAATCTGCAATAATTTCATTTAACAGGCGTAAACACTCCACTCCCATGTTATTGCCATCCAGTTCAATGTAGAAATCATTGAAATTTGGGATGGAAGCAAACATCACTCCCACTTGTGAATATGACTGGTAATACAGGTCCTGAAATTTTTAGGTGATATTTGTGTTAAACTACAAGGATTCTGTTAGACAATAAAGGTGTCAAGAGTCGTTACAGGAGCCTTTAATTCACTTATCACTATAGTGGTAGGAAGGTTATGGAAACTGAACAGGGAATTAAAGAGGGTCTTGCAGGGCTGCTGTTCCCCCTGTTCCAACACCAATGGTCTGCATTCCCTGTAGGTCTCACAGATCAGCAGAGCCTCATTGTAATTCTTCGATTTAGAAAATAATTCTAATCATGTGCATAGAGCTAGCATTAGTTTCCAGTTCTGATATAATGAAAATAATTTAAGAACATTAGCAAGGAGAAGGCAATTTGTTTTAAAAGTAAATCTTAAATATTTGTGTAAACTGAGCCTTTAGTATCAAGTAGGACATGAACATAATGAATTAAAAAATCTAAATACATTTTATGTATTGTTACTTGCTTGAAATAGGATGGAAGATTATACCACTATTAAGTTGGAGTCTTTCAGAAAAAAAATGAAGACTGTAATGATCCTTACCAAAACTGTGGTTGTGATCTTAAAAATAAATAAATCACTACTGGTCATTGTCATGAAGATGATCAAGCACATCTGTATTTTGCTCTTTTTCAATGGAGCTTAGGGCAGTGCATCCTACTTTTTACTACCAACAGCCCAGTGAGATAGGTTAGACTAAGAGATGGTGATTTGTTCTGGGCCACTTGGTGAGCTTCATGGCTGAATGAAGATCTAAGTCCAACCCTCCATTAGGGATGTGCACAAATTAAGATTTGTGCACAGATTTGAAGCTGAACTGGTTTGTGGGGCTCCTGAACCGATTCGACTGGTGACGCTGGAGTGGGTGGGAATAAAACCTTTAAAAGTGAGGAGAGCAGATCCTTACCTGCTCTTCTGCCACTCCATGAAGCTTGCTGCTGCAGTAAAATGCCCCCAGTAGCCTGTGTGTGCCAACTACACTCCCACTAGCAGCTCCCCTTAGCATGACACTCCCCCAGCATGGTGGCGGCATGCACATGGCCTCCATGCATGCTGGAGGACACTTCTGGAGGGCACTGCTAGGGGGTGCCACCACAGCAGGAAGCTGGGTGGGTGGCAGAGGAGCCAGTAGGACCTGTTATCCTCACTTTTAAAGGTTCCACTTGCCTCTCCCCTCAACCCGGCACCACCCTCCATCAGTCAAATTGCTTCAGCAGCTCCACGAACCAGTAGTGGTGTGCATGGAACTGTGCCTCCATGGTCCAGCACCGGGGGGGGGGTGTTCTTTAAGGGTGGGGTGCACCTACCCCTCTCGCCGCTTTCCCCCTGCCAGCACTCCTTTTTAAAAAAAACGTCTTGGGGTGGCAGCATACCTCCCTGCCACCCCTGCCCCCGTTTTCGGCCAGAAGTGGCCAGAAGTACCGTGCACAGGTTACTTCTGGCTGAAAACAGGGGCAGGGGTGGCTGCCACCCCAAGTCATTTTTTTTTTAAAAGGAGCACAGGCGGTGGAAAGCAGAGGGAGGGGTAACTGCACCCCCCGCCCTTAAAGAACCACTCCCCAGAGCCAAAACTTTGAACTGCGCTACATTCAAACCAGTTTGGAGGCCTCTACAATGGCCTCTGTACCGGTTTGTGCACATCCCTATGAACCAGTTTGGCTTCAAATCTGTGCACTAATATCAATCCATGCACATCCCTACCCTCCATAAACTACACTGGCTTTCCTACAAATAATGCAGCTTATACTTTGAGATTTAAAGTAATTTATAAATATTACTATTGACCATTAAAGCACTCACTCCTAAAACTGAGCCTTGTCTATACGCTTAATTATCTTCCTTACCATGTTCCTTGGATTAGACATAAGAAAATGCTGCGCAACATGTGCTGGCAATAGATTGAAGAGAATTCTCTTGTTATCCAGCTTCACTCTCTCCATATCATCTCTCTCTTCTTCTGCCTGTGAAATAATAAATCATGTTTTAAACACTTAGGTTTTTTGTTTCCTAGCCTGTGCACCCTTGAAAAAATCAGACCTGATCTGAATCCAACCTGATACAATTCTGAAAATTTTGGAATCAAATTCTTTGCCCCATGGGCATGTCAGATATTGGGTCAGAGTTGGATTTCCAGAGGGAAATCTGACTTAAAATTGGATCCCCCACCCAGAGGTGAATGGGGAAATTGAAATAAAGTAACTAAAAAACAAAGTTGGTCCTAGAACTTTAAAACGTGCCATGTCTGTGAGAAAGGACGTATGGGCCCTCTGTAGTGAATTTGAAAATAATTGGTCAATTCCATGTATTTTGGTGAATTTATGAACATTTTATGAAAATGGCTAAAAATTGTGAAATCTGGCTTGTTTTAAGCCAGAACTTTACAAAAACTTACAGAAACCAAAGGTTCTCCTTGGAACATCATCCCAATAGCATGTGAATGAGTCTGCCCTTTGCCTTCATGAAAAGGGGTAACAGCATGCCCCTTTTGTCCTCGCTTTTGTATTTCCAGAATGGATTGGCATACATTTATGAAATCTGGCATACATGAAATCTGCATTGGCAGGACTCTATGTTATTTTCTTTCAAAGCTATGGATCACTCATCTGACTTTTAGTTATAGTTTTGTGGGGAAATTAAAAACACTAGTTATAGTGAAATTGTTTCAAGCCAGAACTAAAGTTCTGGATCTGAAGTCCCCCCTTGGACCATCATTCCACCCCAATGTGGAGGAAAAAGGACATTCCTTTGATTTCATATTAATTTTTTTCTTCCCCTTACAGGAATAGGTGGATCTTTTAAAAGGGACTAAAACTTCATCTTTTAATCCCTTAATGGCTATAAAGGAAAGTGAGAAATTATTTCTAAAAACACAAACAGAAACATCCAACGTACTTTCACTGTTACTGATTTTGTGCTTCTGCAGTTGGGAAGATAAAAATTAATATAAAATCAAAGGAATGTCCTTTCTCCTCCACATGGAGGTTGAATGATGGTCCCAGGGAGGGTTTCATTTCTAGCACTCTTTGTAAAGTTCTGAAACAAGCCAGATCTAAGCATTTTCCACTATTTTTAATTTTCAAAAATTCACCCCAAAATCAGAGAAGTGACCCATAGCTTTGAAAAAAATTAACATATAGTCCTGCCAATGTGGATTTCATGTGCCAGATTTCATAACTGTATGCCCATACATTCTGGAAATATAACGGGAGGAGGAGGGGCATGCTGTTACCCCTTTTCATGAATGCAAATGGCAGATTCCCCCACATGTTGGTCAAATCATGGTCCACGAAGGGTCTTCAGTCTGCTGAAGAGAATTCCAACATGAATTTTGACTTCCTGACATCATACTGGATGTTTCTAATTCAATATCAAAAAGTCAATGTTGGGTCAGAAATGTCAGTGTTTCCCCCCCTCAAATTTTGGACATTTCAATTGAATTCCAACATTTCTGATCCAACTTAGCATAGGCATATTGTTTCCTCTTACTCTGTACTTTAGAAAGATTGTGCTAAAACCATTAAATACCTGTGCCAGTAAAATATCTATACCATATAGCAAAATCCTGATATCTATGTTTAAGCAGAAGCTAAGAGTCAGTTTCTGACTGCATAGCCTACTTCAAGATATTAAAATCATGGCAAAGGTCTATTAGAGAGAAAGTTGCTTTGGACTATGCTTTGTGGGAAATTCAGTAGATAACTGCAGGGCATTCTGCTCTGGTGAAATAAAATGGCTTGATCTACCAAAATTTGTAATATTCAGATACTAGTCAAGGCCTGCACAACATAAGACCCAGGGACTGGATCTGGCCTGCAGAGATTTTTTTTTCTGACTCCGAGGTAGGAATATCATCCTGCAGCAACAACAGGACCTACAAAGAGCTCTTAGCTTGTCCCACTGATGAGCAGCAGTGGCTCAATGCAGTTGGCCACTTGAAATCAGCTGAAATATATGTGGCAATGACGAATTAACCAGCACGTGAACCAGCAGTGATGGATAGAGTGGGCTCTAGCAGCAGCAGCAGCAGCAACAGATGAGCATAGGCAGATCGCACTCTTTCGGTCAGTTCTCTCTACTCCAGTCCTCTGTCCTCTCTGGAAACTGCCTTACACCACCATCCTATGCATGTTTGCTTGGAAATACGTCCCACAGTGCACCCGGTAAGGCTTATTCCCAAGTAAGCATGGCTAGGATTGCAGTCTGAAAGCAACAGTGATTTAGGGAGAGGAAAGGACTTAAGTATCTGTCTAGTGCTGGCATTCACTGCAAGTGCCACACCGACTAAGCAGAGAAGGGGTCTATTTTCTGGCCACTATTCTTGGTTAAAATTGTGGGTTCCTTAACAGGGTGGTCAGAGAGAAGATCCACAAGTAAATGATAATTGGTTTCATTAATATTGTTGATTTTAATGTAATTATGTGTTGTAAGTTGACCTTGTGCCCCACATACCAAGTCATGATGGGTTCCAGCCCATTGGGGCATTTGAGTTGTGCACCCAGTGCTAGTCCATAATTATTTGCCTTGTAGCAGCCCAGCTTTCATTTTTATAACTTTAAGGGCAGAGCCAGATAATTAGCAAGCTCTCTAAACTGAAGGAATACTTTGTAGTTCTGTAATGCCTTTGATTCCCAGATTGGATTGAGGTCAGTAAGTAATATCATTTGCATCAGCACGTGTACACGATAAACTCATGTGCTGGCTAGATCTTGAAGGAATATTGTGCCACTAATGTACCTTATGTCAACACCACAAGTTTCCTCAATAGCAGGAAAGAAGCTATGGGGGTAGAAGACTAGGATGGTGAAGGAGATAGCCTCTTTATGGACATACCCATCAGTCTACCCATTTTCTACTTTTTTGATCCCCAGCTTTCAAGCCCAAGGCTTGTCTTCACTCCAAGTCTCCTAAGCTAACAAATGACTGTTAGGTTCCTCTGTTCTCCAACCACTAGTGCTCCCTTCTCTCCTTCTTCCTGTACTTTTCTGGCTTTGATTTCAAGAAAAAAAAATTCCTTTTATTAAAAAAACATTTTTTACAAAAGCATCATCTTCCTCCTCTTTTTTACAAAGCACTTGTCATTTAATGTATAGAGTTGTTTTCCAACTACTGTACAAAGGTATCTTTTTAATTTTATGTCAAAGTGTTATTCAAAATCAGAAGAAAAACAGCACCTTACTGAAAACAGGCATAGAAGGATAAAAATATATTTGGTATTCTAGCCAAAGGCCTGACTCTTCCAACTCAGAGAGGAATTTCTTGACACTTTTGACTGTTTATACTTTGCTTTTATCATTCCTGTTTCATTTCCAGAGACCCAAATGCTATCCTTATCATTGTCTGAAACAGTTTGGACAGATTATCTCAGATTGGGAGATCTAGATAGCAAAGAACAAACATTGGCCAACATCCTGACTAAATTTACTAGAAGTAGCCCTCTTGAAATTTGTAGCCCTTTAGAGTAACTCCTGAGTAATACTACTGAGTAACCTACTCTGGATGCCAACCATTGACATTTTATTGTTTTTTAAAAAGAGCATTACTGAAGTCAGCATGAAATTAAAATACTGTATTTTAAAATGCAGAGGCAGACTTGTCATAGTAGTCATGTTCCAACAACAGAAAATAACCTTACAGAGAATCCTTCAGTCAGTTCAGACTGGTTCACACCAATGTTCCCTGTGACAGGGCTTCCCAGATGTTGTGGACTACAACTCTCATCACCCCCAGCCAAAGGCCACTGCTGCTGGGGAAGATGGGAGTTGTAGTCAACAACATCTGGGAATCCCTGTTACAGAGAACATGGGTTCACACACTCCAGTGAGGTGTGGCAGTAAATCCAGGGCTATGGGGTCACTCTGTACATATAGAACATGTGTGAAAAAAACACATGCATATGTGTACTTCCTTTGTGTGTCCACTCATTTTTGTGGTGGATGTATTTTGTGGAGCAAGTATGTGCACAGAGGGATGCATGTGTGAGGCTCAAATCACATATTCCTCCTCCTCATTAGCTGCCAAACATCAATTTTAAATCTGCTTGCTCAGCTGATGCATGAACTGCTCATAGCCTAGAATACTGTAATCCTATTAGTTTCTATGAAGACTCTAGCTTGATTTATTCATTGTGCCTGCCATGTACAGCCAACACATGAGGAGGGCAAATGGGAATGTGGCAACAAAGCATGCCCCCGCACTGCTGTATTTGGCACTTGCCTACCACTACTACCGTGTTTCCCCGAAAATAAGACAGTGTCTTATATTAATTTTAGCCCCCCAAAATGCACTAGGGCAATTAGCGGTACATCAGAAATTACTGCTAGGTCTTACTTTCGGGGTAGGTCTTACTTTCGGGGAAACAGGGTACTAACTACAACTACTAATATACCACTTTTCAACAAAGTCCCCAAAGCAGTTTACATAGGAAAATAAAGAAATAAATAAGATATTTCCCTGTCCCCAAAGGGCTCACAATCTAAAAAAAGAGCTATATGGTAAACATCAACACCAGCCACTGGAGGGATGCTGTGCTGGGGTTGGATAGGGCCAGTTGCTCTCCCCTTGCTAAATATAGAAGAATCACCACTTTGAAAGGTGCCTCTGCTCAGTTAGCAGGGGACTTAGGTAACTAAATCTACATTCAGTTACCTCAGTACATTCCTGTATATTCTACAGGCCAGTAGGGATGTGCACAAACTGGATCGGTGCCTCCTAAGGGAAGTGCTGAACCAGCCTGGGCGCCTGCAGCCTGAGCCCGTGAACCACTTTGGAAGGGTAGGAGCAGTTCCCTTAAGAAGCAGGTAAGCACATCCTTACCTGATCCACTGCCACCCAGCTGCTTTCCCAGGTGAAGTACTTGCTCTACCAAAGGCCATGCCCGGCTGAGGTGCTGTTCCCTGCAGCCTGCCTGCAGCGTCAGCACACACGTGGCATGCGCGGTGGCCATGTGCATGCTAACACCACATGCAGGATGCAGGGAACAGCGCTGCAGCTACACACAGCCTTTGGAAGAGCAAGCACCGAGCCCAGAAAAGCGGTGGGCTGGCAGTAGAGCAGGTAAGGCCGTGTTTACCTGCTCCTTAAGGGATTTGCTCCCCACCCTGCCTACAGCTGTGTGAGCCCATTAGGCACATCCCTAATGGTCAGTGAGCTTATTGGCATGGGGGTGTGATACACCAACATGCACCCATTTGCCCCTTGATGTGTTGGCTGTAAACGGCAGGCATAATGACTGAATAAGGCTTCTTTGGAGTAAGCATTTTGAACTGTGTTTTGAACAGATTTCTCCTCCTGTGAGCTTCAACAAGGGTCCACATGTAATTAAAAGTCTGACTTCCTGAGATAGTATTGCCAAAGCAATGTTGGATGAAAGGACCCAATGTTTCTGAAAAAGTATAGATAGATACAGTGTTAGTATAGTCTGGCCTACTAACACTGTAGCAATAAAGTCATATGACCTCAAGAGGGCACTAAAACCACAAAGTAGAACATGAATCAGGCTGTCTCTGCTTGTAAAATGTTGGTATCAGTTATGTTATGGGCCCAAACCTATGCAAAATGCCAGTGGCAAGCACTTTATAGAAACCTTGGGGTACAATCCAGCTAAAGTTAAAGCATTAAAGTCCAATGTTCAACACTCAAACAATCTGTATACAGTGTATAGTGTACACTGGTACAGTTACTCATAATTTATGGTGAATGCAAGTACAGCAGTACAAATTCGAGGGACCTGTATCCAGATTCACTTTTTAAATGAATTCATATACAGTCATTCCACACAAAACATGTACGGCCATCTGAATGCAGGTACAATATAATACAGAATGACACAATAGGGCATAAATCTCCATAAGTTTGGAGATGTGGAACTGGTGTCTGTGGTTAATAAAAGATGAGATGAGGGCAACCAAGTTGATGCATAACACAGATAAGGCAGATGTGCTCTTGGTCGGTAAAACTGGTGATATGGAAACAGGAGTCCAACTTGTCCCGGGTGGCATAGCACTCCCCTTGAAAACACAGGTTCACATCCTGGGAGTGTTTCTGACTGTGATCGTGAACACAGATGCCAAAGGTGGAGCCTTGGCTAAAAGTGTCTTTACCCAGCTTGGGCTGGTGTACCTGCTGCATTCATCGCCATGGTGACTCTTGTCCTACTTATATGATGTATTACAATGAACTCCAAATGGGGTTGCCTTTGAAAAGTATCCAGAAGTTTCAGGTCCAAAATGCTGCAGCCACACTGTGGTCTGGAGCCTGTTATCAAGGCCATGTGACTTCCTTGCTAAAACAGTTTCACCGGCTTCCAGTTTGTTGTTGGGCCCAATTCAAAGTGCTGATTTTTTTTAACTTTTAAAGTCCTATTTGGTTTGGGGCTGCAATACTGAAAGGACAGCCTTCTCCCATATCAACCTGCCAGTTCATGAAGATTACTCTGTGGTGATGATGGCAGAGAAGAGATCTCTACATTGCTATTATTGCATCTGCAGAGGTCCATTCAGCATAGCTTTTTCAGGTGATGTACGGAGCCTCTTACATTTTTACTCTCCAATCATATGGAAGGCCTCTGTGGCCCACTGTGATCAGTTTGCTAAGCATTTTGCAGATAAAATCACATCTGCCACAACTTAAGACACCCTATTGGCATTTCCATATGATGTTCCAGCAGTAACTGTCCTGTAATTTGAGATTATTTTCAGCTTGTTGGATAACATCTTTGGAAGTGAGAAGGCAAGCATATGCATGCTCTATTATTATGAATATTTATATACTGCTTTTCAACAAAAGCTTTCAAATCTGTTTACACAGAAAGATAAATAATAATTAAGATGGTTCCCTTCCGAAAAGTCTCACAAGAAACATAAGGTTGACACCAGCAACCGCCACCTGAGAGACACTTTGCTGGGTTTGGATAGGGCCAGTTGCTCTCCCCCTGCTAAATATAAGAAAATCTCCACGTAAAAAGGTGTCTCTGCTCAGTTAGCAGGAATCCCTACCAGTGTTCCCACTATTTTTTTTCCATCTGTGCACAGAATGCGTTTTGTTCTGGGTGGCAATCTCAAGGCAGTGTGTGAGCATGTGCATTCAGAATGGGGCTTCCTGATTCAACCTAAGTGGGATCTAAAATTAACTGAGTGAACATCAAAAAAATTGTGGGCATGTGCACGCATTAGAGGGAATACTGGTCTGTACCCTGCACTGTTTTCTAAAAATCTGATGCTGAATCCTGAAAAACTGAAATTGCTGAAGTTTTGAAAAACTTTAGAATTTGAACTCTTGGTGGCTAAATTAAAATCCCACACTCATACTACTCTCTGTGTTCATGTTCTCCTCCTTAACTGCTTTGTTGGTGTGGTCAAGATAAATATGTCTGAAAGCTGAGAGGGGAGGGGAGAAAATGGAAGTAAACATTTTGGGAAATCTGCCCCCTTTGACCTGGGAGTGAGCTCCACAAATGCTCCTTCTTCCTAGGAAGTACCTAGAGGAACACAACTGGTTTCCCTTATTTAAGAAAGAAATTATGCCATCAGCAATCATTACTCCAGTCCCCACTATCACCTCTGACTTATCTGCATGTTTAGCAACCAAAACATCTTAGCCTAAGCAAACAGGGGGGAAACCCATTATGCTTAATAAGCCTGGAAGAAAAGGATGAAGAATAAATGAGGGCCCAAACTGCTCAGTATTATCTGGAAACACAGTGAAAGTGCAGTATTTGGGGAAGCAGAGACACATTCTCCAAGATTTTGAGCATGCGCTTGTACACACACACACACACACACACACACCCCTCATTCTACCAGGATGCACCCATACCTAGGCCATGCTTCCACACACATCCCTAACACTTGGTGGGCATGCCACTAATATGACTATAGGAATGGTTTACAGCTGAATAGGATTGCGGGGAAGGAAAAGGCTGCAGTCTCAGTTAAGGGTGTAGATGGCAGCAGAGGAATTGATACTATGGGATGGAGAGACAGAAGAAGCAGGAGTCAAGGGAAGGGAAAGTGAAGCAAAACTATTTGGAAAGAAAAGCTCAGGATGGAACTCACCCACGCACTCAGCTACATCCCATCTTTATAGCCACATTTCCATATATATCCTCATAATTTTGTTGGCTTATTGCTAGTTAGAAATATTATGTATTCAGTAACAGGCAAAAGAAAAGAGAAACCCAAAGTATGTTCTGGAAGTGGGGGAGAAAGGATGCCTTGCCTGCACAGCCCAGAGGTAGTCCAGACGTAGCTTCAAATCCACCTGCCTGGAATGAAGTGCCAAAGCACAGGAAAACAGCAAGATTGCTAATATGGGTTCATAGCCACGAATATAAAAGGAGCCACCCCTTGAAAAACAAAACAAAAGAAAGGAAAATTATACACAAGAGTATTTTATCCAATGTCACCCTCAAAAAGCATATGCAAATAAATCCCACAACTCCAGCCCTCTAAAATGGTTGAGATTCGAGACCTGTAGTGAAACAACAAATGTGGCTGGCTAGCCTGTGGGTAGGAATGAGCTCATCTTCCCCACTGCATTCCTTGATTGTTGCAAAAAGCCACTCTATCCTATGTAATACTCATTCTTAATTCTGCTTTAATTTCTAAAAATAATTCTAGAAATGGAGCATAGACAGTTTAGCCTAGGTTTCCGTCTCTCCAGTTCACTAGACTCTTTCCCCACTGCTACATTACCCATGTGCACATGTGCAGTGCTAACACACTGCAAAAAAAGTAGGGATGGGCTGAAAAGCCACCCCAGTTTTGCAACTCATTTTGCAGGCTGTAAAATGTGGGCCTGTTTCATCAATGAGTGGGTGGGAGGTGGGGCTCACCAGAGCTGCTCACAGCTCTGATTAGCTGGTGGCTTCCATGTTGTTTTCCCTAGGATGCTCCCTTCTAAGGGGCAATCTGGAGAAACAAAATGATGGAGCTGTCAGGAACTCTGGTGAGGTTAGGCTCCTCCAATTCCATTCCCACTCCCAAAAGTGTGAAAAAAAGGAATCCAGCATTGCCCTCTTTTACCCCTGAACCTCATGTGCTAGGGAACACCAACAGGAGGCACCGCTCTCTTTCTCCCACTTTCAGGCTTCCCAGATGCACCTGGTTGGTCCCAGGGTGAAGCAGGATGCTGGACGAGATAGGCCTTTGGCCTGATCCAGCAAGACTTTTCTTACATTTTTATGTTCTCTCTAAATTGAGGCTCAGCTTTTGAAAGTTCGGCCAAACCCTAATTGTATGTACAGTTATATAAAGGTCTTCTTTTTGTGCAGTGTTTTCTTGATATGTACATGTGTTCCTGTGTACTGATTTAAAAAGCATGCAAAAAGAATCTTTATTGTACATACAATCACATTGCGTTTTTGCAGTGTTTTACCAAGACAAGTGTGAATCAGTAAAGATTGGAAAAAGAAGCAAATGAATCTGTGCTAAGCCCTGTACAATGCACAGTATTTGTATAAAAATTTTAAATTTAAAAATTAAAGAATGGAGGATTCCTAATGCGTGGTTTCCAGTTCAGAAACAAGACCAGGTAATTCAGAACTCCAAGTTCAGGAAGAAATTTGGATGAGGAGTTGTGGGCCTCACATATAAACAGAAAAGCAGCAGCCAACAGAAAATGTACTGATTTGGCCTTCTAGATTTGTGAAGAGAATGGAGTTTTCTCCACCTCTTCCAGCTATTTCTGCCTTTCTCCCTGCTCCTCCATTGTTTTCTCCTCTGCTCAGAAAGGGGCAAAAGGGTATGGATAAGTCTGCAGCTTCAACAGCAGTCAGCCTATGACAATGACTGAAGATTGCTACCAGATACAAGGCTATTATTATGTTTATTTATTTTATAACATCAACAGAATGGCACTTTACAGAGTTAACCCAAGGAACAGATGGGTCCCTGTCCCATTTTAGGCAGTGAGTGGTGGAGACAAGAAAGGGAGTGGAGAACGGAGGAAGCAAGGGAAACAAGGGATGAATGTGAGCAAATTCATAACAAAATAAAGTGATAAAATACGGAAACAATAGTTAAGTTCTTTGTGAACTATGCAGAGCACTTACCCAATTGCTTTTCGGTATCCGCTGAGTTCCAAAATGACTATGTACAAAATTGTAACAAAAAGCAGGAGGATCATTTTTGGCAAGGAAGATACGCGTAAAAATATTGCCAGGGTCAGAGTCCCCACAACGCAGGAGAGAAATGCATAATGGGCTGCATCACATGGAAGCTCACTCATTGTCTTATTTGTCCCACCAGGAGAAATGATAACTATGGAACTGCTGGAATTAGTACTCCAGACCCAAGGCATACAACCAACCTGTGGGGGGGGGAATGGGGAGTAGAGAGCTGAATGTAAAGAATAAACCATCTGGCAAGATAGCTCAGTCAGGCTAGGTTCAGAAATGCATGCACATCATTTGATGGCTGCGACATTAAGCAGTGACTTGCATGTGTGAACTAGTAATCAGAGATCATATCCTTAAAAGATCACAGAATAAATCCTATAGTTTAACAACAGGGAACAAAGGTCTATGCACCCAATGGAGGAAGTTTCTCCAGCTGAAAGAAAACTTGCTCTTTGCTCCCCCCCTCTTGCCCCTCTGAGGAAAGTGGCAGGGAGGTAGTTTGCAGGGGGAGGTATCTTCACTTTTTGTCCTAGGGACCACTCCTACTTTGCTATACCTCTTTCAAATACTCTCAAAGAACAGGTGAAGTGATCTTTTTGAATGGCTGCAAATCACCAAAGGTCAAGTAATCAAGAACTCAGTAATAAACTGATACACATGCATGTGTGAATCAGTCCACAATCCTTGAAGCTGAGTTTCCCAATTTCTTTCCCTTGCCATGGCAAAGGCACCATTCTCTCAAGTCACAAAGAACGCAGGATAATGTGTTGGGAGCATAGAATGAAGATCTGTACTCTTAGGGGTGTGCAAACCAGTTCGACTTGAACCCTGGTTTGAATCGAACCAGTTTAGTTTGACCAGTCTGAGTTCAAACCGAACGAGCCCCAGTTCGAACAGAACTGGTTTGAACCGGTTCGGGGGCAATGTTCATAAAGGGGAATCCGCTGAGGAATTTACTGAACTGGGCTGCAGTTGCCTGGGCTGCTATTGGGGAGGCTGGCAGGGGATTTAGAGGAGCCCCATTGCTGAAGCAGGCTGCTGTCCTGCTGCCAGTGGGAAGATAAGTTACCCTCTCATCCTCCACCCTTTTGTGAATTCCCATTTACAAGAATAGCCCTGAACTAGTCCACGAACCAGTAGTCTAACCAGACCAGGACCAGTTTGGACTGGCCATACTGGTCCTGTGCACATCCCTAGTTCTTCATCACAAAACTCAACCCATATTTCAAGTCTAGAACTGGTATTGTAAACTGTACTCCTGCAAAACTTAAAAAAACACACATCTTAACCACAAATAATGGAATTTTAGGAGATTCAGCAAAATAAGAGACTGCTTGAAAGGCAATTAAGCATTATATCTTGTTAGCAGATACAATCATGTAAAAGCTTGTAAACATTTAAAAAGTGGAAATATGATCTGAAAACAGGAAAGCAATGGAGAACATAAAGTCAATTCTAAATTTGTTCAATAATCAACATTACACCTAAAAGTTAATTTTTATTACCAAATAGCAGTTAAAACAAATAGTGGCCAACATGGTGGGCAGTCCTATGTTGATGTTAGGGACACACTGGGGCTGCTGTGCAACTTGAAAGGCAGCTCCAATGCCACAATGGGGCAGCTGGAATGATGTAAAACTGCTGCCAGACAATCATGCAGCACTCCTTCCATTGCAGTGGAAGGAGTGCTGCATGACTGCCCAGAAGCGGTTTTGAATCATTCCACAGTTCCCTCATTGTGCTACATCATTGGGACTTCCCTTCAAGTTGCACAGTAGCCCCAGCGGGTTCCTAACATGAACATAGGGCTGCCTGTTATGCAGCCACTGAAATAAGCATACTGAAATGAAAACACATATCACATTACATCTGGCATGTTTCCCAGAATGTGGGAAACTCCTATATCGGGCAGCAGCAATATATGAAGGTGCTGAAAGGCAGCATCTCATACTGCACAGGAGAAGACAATGGCAAACGCCTCCTGTATTCTACCAAGAAAACCACATGGCTCTGTAGTCGCCAGGAGTCAACACTGACTCAACAGCACAATCTTTCCTTTCCTTTATAGTCCACTGCATTTCCAGGACACACACCCTTTGAGTGTATGTATGCCTGTTTGTGGAAGTAGCGGCAAGTGTGTGCATATGCACATGTGTATAAAAGGAAAGCCACATGTGTGTTCCTACATGCAACAAACTGGTTAATTTAATTCTCTTCTCTAAATCTGTGAAGGGGCCACACCAAAATCCTTCCTAAATTTCAGAAAGGCAGATTGTTATGCCCACCTTAGAGATTCAGAACCCAAAACAGATTCAGATCCAAAATAGTTTTATACTTTGCATGTAGTAGAGATGAGCCCAGAATGTGATTACATTCTGTTCCGAGCTCAGAACGTAAAATAAATGCCTGTAATGGTCCGTTGGAACAACCAGTTAAGCCGGTTGTTCCAGATGGAATGAGCTCAGAATGTTTTGAGTGTTCCAAGAGCCATTTTGGAGGTGTGTTTTTCCCTTGCTAACTGGTTTGGCACTGGCTGACTGGTTTGGCAAGTAGATTTTTATGATAACAAGCCAACCAAGAAGCAAGGAGATCAAAAGCCATTTGGAAGCCAGTCCCAAAACCAATCAGCAAGTGAAAAACACACCTCCAAAATGGCACCCTGAACACTTGAAACGTTCTGACTTGGAACAGGGTCATTTCGTTTCAAGCTTGAAACAGGCCATTCATTTGAAGGACATCCTGTTTCAAGCTTGAAACACTCAAAACAGCCTACCGTATATACTCGAGTATAAACCGATCCAAATATAAGCCGAGGTACCTAATTTTACCTAAGAAACCAAAAAACTGATTGACTCGAGTATAAGCCTAGGGTGGGAAATGCAGCAGCTACTGGTGAGTTTCAATAATCAAAATAAATGCCAATAAAATTACATTAATTGAGACATCAGTGGGGTATATTGTGACCAGTATGAACTTTATTACAGGGGAACATTTTAGCACAGGCAGATAGATGACTCGAGTATAAGCCGAGGCTGATTTTTTCAGCACATTTTGGGTGCTGAAAAATTTGGCTTATACTCGAGTATATACGGTATTTTGAATTGGAACATTTCGAGCTCGAAACTTTCTGAACATCCCTAGCCTATAATATACACGGTTAAGAGCCAATGTATACAGGCTGCAAAATCATGTGGTGAAGCTTTTCCACTTAAGTGTACAACTTCAGGTGACAGATGGGAAATGTCAGTTTGAGTGCTTCCAGTGAAAAAAATTCTCTGCATATAGGGGAAAAAACTCAAAAGGTGTGCCAGGGAGAAGGGTAAGTTGATGCCTTCTTCCCTGACATAATAGTTTTCTACACATACAGCATCTTTTTTGTGGGAGATCACAGAAATACTTGCAATGTCCCACTTGCAGTTAAAATTGTATAGCCCAGGAAAACCTTCACCACTTTATTTTGCTACAGGCACATTACTGACTATTGCAGCAGCAAGAAATAAAATACAGAACTATTTAGTTCTGTATTAAAAAGATGAGCTTTCTGTTTCAAAAAGCAACAGTAATTTTAGACAGTTGTTTTTATATTAAAGTGATTACATATAATGCGGTTTAATCAAAGATCTGTGTATATCGGTACAAACACTCTCAATGACCAATATTAACATTAGATAATGTCTGAAGAAAATTGGTAATATAGTGTGCTTCTCAATGAATTACATAGCAATCAGTTTACAGTTGTATATACTTACCACACAGCCTTGTGCCACTGAGTAAATTAAGATAACAATAAAAACACACAAAATGGTTCGAATTTGTATTGTCAGGCACCCTGGAAAACACTGAAAGAGAAAACCAATATATTCTAAATTAAGCAGTCACATGTACCTTATCTTCCCCTGCCGGGGTGTAGTGTTACTTGCAAAGTAGTCTATAAAAACAGATAATTACATCCGTGCTGTAATGGTCAAAGTAATCGTTCTTATTATGCATTACTATTTCAAGATATGCTTTTTTTAAAAAGTGTGCATATTTATTTTTTATTTAAAATATTTCTATACCGCCCAAAACTTGCATCTTTGGGTGGTTTACAATTAAAATCATTTAAAACATTAAACATATTTAAAACCTAGTATTAACATTATTTAAAACTATAAATCTATTTAAAAGCCTGGGTGAATAAATGTGTCTCCAGTGCCTTTTAAAAAGTTGCCAGAGATGGGGAGGCTCTTATTTCAACAGGGAGCACATTCCAAAGTCCAGGGGCTGCAACGGAGAAGGCCCGTTCACGAGTAGCTGCCATGTGATTTGGTGGCAGCTGCAGGCTAACCTCTCCAGATGATCTTAGCAAGCGGTGGGCCTCAAGGCAAAGAAGACGTTCTCTTAAATACCATGGGCCTAAGCTGCTTAGGGCTGTTAATGACCAGCATCTTGTATTTTGCCCAGTGCAATTCCTTCAGCACAGGAGTAATATGGTCTCTCTGAGATGACCCAGAGACCTGGCTGCCTCGTTCCGAACCAACTGCAATTTCTGGACTATGTACAAAGGCAGCCCCACATAGAGCGCATTGCAGTAATGCATCCTAGAGGTTACCAGCAGATGTACCACTGTTTTGAGGTCGTTCATCTCAAGAAATGGACGCAGCTGGTGTATCAGCCGAAGCTGATAAAAAGCACCTCTGGCCACCGCCTCAACCTGGGACACCAGGGAGAGGTTCAGATCCAGAAGCATCCCCAGACTGCGTACCTGCTCTTTCTGGGGGAGCCTGACCCCATCCAGAACCAGCAGATCAAAATTGTCTCCCGAGTTTCGACCCCACACAATAAGTACCTCCATCTTATCTGGATTCAGCCTCAGTTTGTTATCCTTCATCCAGCCCATTACTGCCTTCAGGCAAGCATTTAGGGAGGTTATGCCTTCTCCTGGTGATGTTGACATGGAGAAATAGATTTGGGTGTCATCAGCATATTGATAACACCATGCACCAAATCCCCAAACCTGCACCACAACCTCTCTCCCAGAGGTTTCATGTAGATGTTAAACAACATCAGAGACAATACAGAGCTCTGAGGGACACCATACGGAAGTTCAGATTCTGAGGAACAACAGTCTCGAAGAGACACCATTTGGAATCTGCCTGTGAGGTAGGAACGGAACCCATGCCAAGCAGTGCCTCCAATCCCCAATCCCCTCAGACGTTCCAGAAGGATACTATGGTCAATAGTATCAAAAGCCACCAAGAGATCCAAAAGGACCAACAGAGTCACACTACCTCTGTCAATTCCCAATTGGAGATCATTCATCAGGCTGACCAAGGCAGTCTCCACCCAATAGCCTACCCGAAAGCCAGTTTGAAATGGGTCTAGATAATCAGTTTCCTCCAAGACCGACTGGAACTGAGGGGTCACCAACTTCTCAGTCACCTTGCCCAACCATGGAAGGTTGGAGACAGGCCTTTAATTATTTAACTCTGAGGGATCCAAGGCAGGCTTCTTCAGCTGAATTGATACAGTACTATCCTCTCAAAAGGAAACTGGTCCTGTAATGGCTGCCACTAGAATTTCTTGTTGCTTGGAGAAATTGGCAAGGCAAAACATTCCTTGTAAAAGTACAGGCAAACCTCGTTACTCACGTCAGTTCCGTTCCTCGCCTACTACCACGAGTAATGAAAACATGAGTAATGAGGCATTGTCCCTTTGGAAAACAGGGGGTTAGATTCCAGAATTCACAAAACAGTTTTTAAAATGGCAGCAACAACAACAAAAACACGCCCTACTGTAGTGTTCTCTGCAGGATCTCCTTGTGCCTAGCAATGCCACTCCAAACTGCAAAATGGCCCCCAAACCACAAAATACTGCTGGAAGATGCTTGGGTTTAAAAAAAACAAAACAAAAAAATAGAAAATTGTTGGAAAATGGTGAAACACTACAGGAAAAAGTACTCTACCATGCTCCGCAGGGTCTCCTTGTGCCCAGCAATGCCCCCTAAGCTCTGAAATACACCCCCAAACTGCAAAATATTGCAGAAAAAAATGCTTGGTTTTCAAAGAAATGAGCCACAAATAGGTTCGGGGTGACAAAATGGAGGGTGGAAGTGACTTTGGCAGTGACTACCAGCCCTCTAAGAATCACGGATATGTAAGTTTTAACCCTTTAGTATCAGCAGATACTGAAATTGAGTGTTAAGCCACATATAACAAGGTTATTCTGTACCTGCACTGTGTTAGCTGCTAGATTTGAATAAAATTAAAAAGATTCTTACCTTTGGGTTTGAAATATAGCAGAGGTGAAATAAAGATATGGACAACTACTGAATAAGTTTGGGAAAGGAAAATGCAGTCACAGCATTTCAGATTACTTACTTGTACTCGAGTGACATGTAGATACATGATACACGCCACTAGAAAGCATATGCAGAACACCAGGAGGACAAGGACTACGGTACTCCTAGAAGAAACATACAGAAACTGAGACATGGAGCATACAAATGCATTGGCTTATTCCTAAAACTTGATGGATGGAGATGGCTAAATCTCAAAGGATTTTTCCTTACTGTATAGTCAATAGGTACAATAGATTTCTAAATGCTGTAGTCTGAATTTTACTTCCTCTGCTGCTCATATCTTCAACTGAACTGTAATTTTTCAGAATGATATACTTTTTCTTGTACCTGCTTTCATTGATTCTCAGTGTTTACCACTTATAATTTTATTGATTTATTATTATTATTATTATTATTATTATTATTATTATTATTATTATTATTATTTATATACCACTTTTTAACAAATAAATTCAAAATATATGATTTACATAGCAAAGGGGAAAAAGTGGAAAATGCGATGAGAAAATGTTTCCCTGTCCCAAAGGGGCTCACAATCTATAGAAATCGAACAAATAAACAATCTAAACAAACAAGAAAACATCAGCAACAGCCACTGGAGAGATGTTAAAATTAAAATATATCTGATCTGATCCTGAGATTTTTTAGATTTCCTTCCCAAGTGACTAGATATCTGTATACAGGTGAAACTCGGAAAATTAGAATATTGTGCAAAAGTCCATTAATTTCAGTAATGCAAATTAAAAGGTGAAACTGATATATGAGACAGACGCATTACATGCAAAGCGAGATAAGTCAAGCCTTAATTTGTTATAATTGTGATGATCATGGCGTTCAGCTCATGAAAACCCCAAATCCACAATCTCAGAAAATTAGAATATTACATGGAACCAAGAAGACAAGGATTGAAGAATAGAACAATATCGGACCTCTGAAAAGTATAAGCATGCATATGTATTCAGTACTTGGTTTGGGCCCCTTTTGCAGCAATTACTGCCTCAATGCGGCGTGGCATGGATGCTATCAGCCTGTGGCACTGATGAGGTATTATGGAAGACCAGGATGCTTCATTAGCGGCCTTCAGCAATTCTGCATTGTTTGGTCTCATGTCTCTCATCCTTCTCTTGGCAATGCCCCATAGATTCTCTATGGGGTCAGGTCAGGCGAGTTTGCTGGCCAATCAAGCACAGTACACTGTATACTTTTCAGAGGTCCAATATTGTTCTATTCTACAATCCTTGTCTTCTTGGTTCCATGTAATATTCTAATTTTCTGGGATTGTGGATTTGGGGTTTTCATGAGCTGTACGCCATGATCATCACAATTATAACAAATTAAGGCTTGACTTATCTCGCTTTGCATGTAATGCGTCTGTCTCATATATCAGTTTCACCTTTTAATTTGCATTACTGAAATTAATGGACTTTTGCACGATATTCTAATTTTCCAAGTTTCACCTGTATTTAGCTCCTGAAGTATATCTTCCCACATCAAGGAAACATGAGCAGAGAAATTATTCTGCTGAATTTTCTTGGTTCCAGGCTGGTAAAAGGTAAAGTGTTCCATCAAGTCGATTTTGACTCCTGGTGCCCACAGAGCCCTATGGTTGTCTTTGGTAGAATACAGGAGGAGTTTACCATTGCTATCTGTCGTGCAGTATGAGATGATGCCTTTCAGCATCTTTCTATATCGCTGCTGCCCGATATAGTACCAGCAGGGATTCAAACCGTAGGAATAAGGACGCATTTTCATCTATCTAAGATTTGCATTTACCTAGGGGCCTCTTCAGTCATAAGCCTTAGGAGAAATAATTTTTTTAATAAGTCAGTCTCCACATTTGGCCTAGCTTTGTTACCAAGAAATAAAAGCTATTAAGAATCCAAAGCATGTCCAAAACACTCATACTTCACTAAAACATGCACACTGTGCTTAATTTAAAAACATGTGAAAATACTTACTGTGGGATTATTAAAAGGTAGACAAGGCCAAATAAGGCAGCTAGAATCAGTGACAAGACTACAGCACTGGTAAAATATTCATCCTGAAGCTGGTGATACTGCAAATGAGGGGAGAAAGACACATACAGATAGTTATTCAGCCATATGTGCCACAAAGTGGGAAACAACTGTGTCTGAAAATACAGTAGTACAAAGAGGCCCACACTTTTGCTTACCGACTCATTGCAGTTATGCACATATTTTCTTTCCAAGTCAGCATGAAGTCAGGGAGAGCTCTCATCCTACTCTGAACAAGGATGAGTTTTTCTATTTAAAAACGTTTTTATCTGAAACATTGCAATTTGAAAAGTTTCGAGCACCATTTTGGAGGCCTGCTTTTTCCTTGCGGATTGGTTTTCTGGCACTAGTTTCTGATTGGCTTGCAATTTCCTTGCTTCTTGGTTGGCTTATCATACAAATCAAGAGTTGTCATGGGGAACTGTGCCCCCATTGACTGGGGCGGGGGTGGAGGGCAGGGGAAACTCAAAAGGAAGAGTTTCAAAATGTATTTAAGGGAACTGGGAGGAAGAGAGAGCTCTTACATTGTGTTTCTCTTGAAGAGGATACACCAGGAGAGGTGGAAGGAAGGTTTGATATTTCTGGGTGATTGCTGTGATGCGCTCCATGTCTGGCCTTGAGACTAACTTGTGCTTCACTCACTGCTCTGGTCTGCTCTGCAGTCTGCATTGCAAGGTGTACTCAGTCAAAATGTGGCTGAATATCTCCTAACTGAGCTTAGGGCTATGCTTGCTGCTAAATAAAGGTGCTGGCAGCTGTTGCAATGCTAACGTAAGGAATCATAATTGTTTGTGAGAGAGCAACTTGTTATTGAAGCTCGAGGGCGAATCTGGTGGCTAAGCCACCCACCCACCTAAGCAGCCACCCTCTTAAACGAGGTTAATGGAACAAGCGCTCTGTTAACCTTTTTTTTCCTGGATTGTGTGTTTACCACAGCTGCTTGCACACTCAGGGGGGAGGGGAGGGGAACCCAGAAATGCACTGCACACTTGCACGGTGCATTACTGGGGCTCTCAGCAGCACTTCCCTTCACCTGACCCCCGGAGCTGCCGGGTGAGGCATGGGCGGACAGCAGGAGAGCCGCCACTCTTCTGGGTGGGTGATCTGCCCACCCAGTGATGGGTAAATTATCATATGCAGAGACAGTGGGTCAAACCTGCTCTTCCTGCAGACCTCCTTTTGGCGCTTCACACTGCTTGTAAGAAGCACCTCATTATGTTACTGTAGCACAGGCACTGTGGCTGGTAGTGGATTCTGGCTCAGTGATTCTTTTTTGGCCATTTTTGGACTGTGTTTGAAATGTGTGTTCTGTGTTGGGAGGACAAATTCCCTTTTACTGTAAACCTCTGCAGTGTTTTTCAAGGCAGGGTTGCAAAATGCATTGCAAATTGAAATGCAAAACTTGTATGCAGTGCACTCTGTGAGTGCAGCTTGTTCTTGTTCAAGTGGGTGATTTGTAACAAATTTTAGCCTTTCCCCCAACCCCCCATAGGATCCTATGGGGGTTTGGGGAAAAGGTTAAAAATCTGTTAAAAATCACCCACTTACCCATTTCTTTTGTGGGTTGGGTGGTAGGTAGAACCCATCATGCCTTACCACTCAACTCACTTTGGTGTTCTTAGGAGCTACCTGTGGGAAACAATGGGGTGTTTTGCATTTCCCCATTGTTTTCTATGGCCAAAACACTTCAAATGTTTCAAGTTGTGTTTCACTGAAACAATTGTTTGATTGCTGTTTCAACAAAACATTTCGGCCATCTGCATTTTCTTTCAGGCTTGAAACAAAATGTAAAATCCATTTCATGCACATCACTAGACTGCACACTTTAAGAAAGTACTTGTTATATAGTCAAATTGAACAGGCCTTGCAGACTATAACAGATTGTTCAAGATGCTGAACCTTTAATGAGCTATATCAAAAACAAGCATTTCCCTCTATTGTGATACATCTTGATTGTCCCTGTAGATCTTCCTAGCAGTATTATAAGTGCGGTTAACATGCCTTACAGAATCTGTCTCATAAATATTCTTCAGGTGATTTTTTTTAGAATCCTGAGGATCTTTTTTTTTTTTAATTCTTTTAAAGACAAGTTTTAATTCCTTTGGGTACCTGAACTAAAGCATGAGAACTACACAAGAATTTTCTGCTGAAAAACAGAAATCTTGTCGCAGGGAGAATAGGATGTGCATGGAACCAATTTTGCTGGTTTGGCTCAAATCTGGACTGGGTTCGAGATGACCTGGCCCAGTTTGGCCATCAAGCTGAGCCAAGCAAGCTCACGAACCAGCTCGGGGGGTATACTTCTAAAGAGGAATCCGGCGAGGATTCTCCTTTACAAGTAAAGGGATTTCCCTACACTAAAGTGGGGAGTAGTAGTAATTAGCTTAATAATTAAGGTGGTGGGGTTAGCAGAGGTGGCCATGGCAGAAACATTGGAGGTGGCAGTGGGGGCTCCTTCAACCTCCCCCCCCCCCCGGCCTCCTAAATGACAGTCTGGGCTGGTTGTGGCCTACTTCAGGTTCAAGAGGCACAAGAGAGTGGGCTAGTCAAACTGAAGTACTGCCCAACAAAAGACATGATAGCAGATGGGCTGACCAAGCTGCTACCAAGAGACCAGTTCCAGATTCTCTGAGAGATGTCACTCACACTTAGGCATGGCCCAGGCTCCGTAGAGCCCATGCAAGCTCTCCAGAGCTCATTTCCAGCCAGCGCTTGCTGGCTACATTTATTGCCCTTCCTCTCCCTCCAGCAAGGGAAAGAAAGGGAAATAAATGCACCCAGCCTGCAAACTCTGACTGGAAATGCAACTGGAGGGCTGGGGCGATAAGACCATGCTCCTTTGAACATGATGTCACATGCACGGACGTCACTGGTGTGCGCTGCAGACGTCACTGCTGTGCGTGGGGGCCACCAGCAGGGCAGAACATGGGCTGCCGATCCACCGGCTACGCCACTGGTCCTAAGTCTTAAAGGTCCAGCAGTTTCCCCTGAATACTCCTACCTTAGTTGTCACCCCCATTTGGGAAAATTGCCTAAAACAGTCCCTTGCTGCCTGGGTTTCCTGGCTAGTAGTGCAACAGAAAAGCATTTTCTAAAGAGGAACCTGGCAAGCAAAACTAGTACCAACAGCCAATATCTTGATAAAGGCCTTGTGATGACTGAAGCCAAGATTCCCATTAAAGTACAGGGAAAGTAATTCAAACCTTGAATAAAAAGGATGCAACTTCTCCTTTTCCTTGACTAATGGAGTTAATAAAAGCTTCACTTACTTTTTGCTCACGTTCAATCTGTTTATACTTCAGGGTAAAAAAATTTAGGTCTGCCATCTCCGACTCAGTTTGCCGGGCCTCTATTAAACGGCTGATGTATCGGTTCACTCGAGTTCCGGGAGTGTTGTATACAACATTTGTAGAAAAAGAGGAACGATTCCTGAGTTTTTCAGAGGCTGTCCTTAATGCCCTTCTCTGTGGCAAAAATGAAATATAAGAGGATGAGTGGAATTCAGTTTTTATCTTAACTTCTAAGCACATGAAAAGTTGAGCATATTTGGAAATGTTGTAAATAATACGCTTATCCAAACACCCAAAGGGACAACATTCCCTGGCTTCAAAAGTATTTGAAAAATCTATGGTCTTACAAGATGATATAATGATCTCCAAAGGAACTCACTTGTTATTTATTAACTTGAGATCACGTTCGATACACTAATATTATCTACTATCATCTCTGATTGAATGCTTGTGGAACAGAGGAAGAAAAAAACCCTGCTTGACTTTCAGACACAATCTCAAGAGCAATCTGGAACATTCTCTGTTCGGCTTTTATGTAAAATATAACATATTGTATACAAAGAAGTTGCATGTCTGAATAGATATACAATAAAACCTCATTTCAATGGACTATGGGTGTGTGTGTGGCGGGGAAGGGCTCTCCTTATTAGGGGATAGTCTGTAAGATCGAGACAGTCACATAAGTTGCATTATAAACACACAAAGGAAGTCTTTTTACTGTTCCTCCTCTACGACACATCTGCCCAGCAATCACTAATGGACACAGTCTGATGTTCTTAGAAGTACCTAGGAACCACTGATGGAATTGGAAATCTTTTTTCTTATCGGTTGGATATCCCACAATCTGGCTTTGTCAGATCTGCCCAGCAACCACTGATTTCAGGGTACATTTTTCCTAGTGGTTGACTATTTCTCCCTTGGCCAATCTTGGCTCTTGCTCCAAGCAGATGGAGGAAGCAGGGTATGGATGCTGTCCCCCAAGTCTGTAAAATTGGGGTCTGTAAAATGGAGGCTTTACTTTTTAAAGCTGCCATTATTATGGAAATTGGAATGCTGGTTTCCATGTGATGGTACCAGTTCTCACAAGCTGAGCCTCAATGAAGGCCTTGCTAGAACCACCCTAAGGATTTTATTTGCCTTCTTTGAGGACACAACACATTGGCAAGTTGTGGCCATCTTCTGATACACCAGCATCTCTTGATATTTTCCTTCCTCAGTCATTTACACCCAATGACCCCACTCTCAGCCAATTAAAAAATGATATATTTGTCCCCAAACACAAAACTTCCCACTTTTTACTAGAGATGTGCACAAAACAATTTTTTTGTTTCAAATTTGAATCAAATTCCAAAAATTCATTTTTTATTTGAATCAAATTTGAATCTGATCTGAAAAGTTGATTCAAATCATATTTGAATCAATTCAACCCTGTTTTGCACCTTTTTTAACCAATCGTGAGGGCTGAATGGTTTAAAAAAGGTTCCAAACAGCTATTGAATTGAATTGAATTCAAATTGAATTGCCCTTTTAAGGGGTTATGTGATTTGAATTTGAATCGAATCACCCAGATTCAAGTCAAATTGATTCAAATTCGAATCAATTCGCACACCCCTACTTTTTACTACTTATTGCCAGTTTTTATTACTTCAGTTCTTGAGGTCATCCAATTCACTTTGCATCATTTCCTGATCTTTCAGAAATGTTGCTATCTGCAAACTGCCTTACATCCAATATACTAGTTCCCCCCACCCCATTATATTCCTTTCTTTATATTTGTTCTAGGGCCTCACCTACTGGACATTATGCTAATAGTTCTGCAGTTATCTGGGTCACTTCTAGTCCCTGATCAGTCAGCTGAAGTGTGAAGGTCAAAACCCTGGGATCTTGTTTGTGAAGATGTTGCAGCCCCATGATGACAATTCATTTGGAAGGTGGCTATGATATACTTGGAAGCTATGGTCATGGATCCCTGAAGCAGTGCAATTTGTAAGGAAGACAGTGAGTACCTGCACAGTGTACATGGAAGCCAGGGGTATGTATAATTTATGGATCTGGTGGAAGCACAGGATAATGCAAGTAAGGCAGCAGGAGACATCTTCCTAAGACTCCATGTGAAAGGCAGGGAAGAAACCGATCACATAAAATATAGCTTTCTTCTGCATGGTTTGTTGTTGTTGTTTGGTGGGCAGGGAAGCAGGTGGAAATTTAGAGTGAAAAAACTTCCAGATCAGACACACCCCTCTTTGATGAAAGAGAGAGACAAAACTTCAAATTTGTCCAAAATTCTACTGTGAGAAGTTCTGTGATTCTGGAAAGCTTGAAAAATTAAGAAGCAAAACCACGAAACATCACCATCTAGTGGCAAAGAAAATATCATGATTTATTCACTACGTCTTTTCTTAGGGTTATTCAATTTTGCAGTTGTGTTAATATTATGTGCATGCATGCACACATGTGCAGTGAGGAGAATGATTGTAGTAAAAGTAGTAAATAAAATCAGCAAAGTAGAATCTCTAAACATCACTTTGGAGAACCTTTCAAGCCACTCAAAAGTTGTTTTTGAGTTTTGTAATTTCAAGCCAGTACCTTGGTTCTAGACAATTTGATAATTCTAATGAAGAATGTTATAGCATATGAGCAAGGCACAGATGCTGTCCAAAAGCATTATTCTCCTGAATTACACTCTCACGGATGAACTGGGGATGAACTGTACAAATAGGCAAGGGCAAGTCTCTTTAAAATCTCCAGTATGTATTTCTTTTTTGCCATATCTCAGAAAGAGGCCATTGTAGTATTTTACAACTGTGCCTTGTCTAAACAATGGCTGCTGCACAATATTGCAAGCAATACATTAGAAGGTGACAAAAGAAACCCTAGTTACTTTGTGGAGCAAATGGCATTTATGTGGTAGAAATAATCTTATTTGCTTTCTTCTTCTTAAAAGTTTTGTTTGTTTTTTGAGGAGGAACAGAATCTTAAAAAAAAAATTATACTGCTATTGAGGCCTTTGCAATGCTTTAATAGCACAGAAAGGCAGGGTTCTAGTTAAGATGGAGATGAAATATAAACCTCACAGGTCTTCTCAAAATCTAAAGTACGTATCTCCATCTAGACTGTGCTCTGGATTTCTTTAGCAAATCCATATCCAACTGTTTTTTCCCCCAATGATAGCTGCTACTTAGGGAAGTGGTAAACGCTGCTCCCTAACCCCTAAAGCACCATGCATGCCCTCTCCATTTGCTTGCCCAAACATCATTGCCCCAGAACCATTTATGAGCTCAAAAGTGTGTTCTCCTTTCAGATCTGACCAAGAAAGGCCTAACCAGTGCAACTTTCCCTGTTTCCCTCAGGTCAGTCCATAAGGAGGAGAGAGATTGGTATTTAATTGTATATACCACACATTTTATAAAGATACATACTTAATTAAATATATGTTACCTTGTCATCATCTTCGCAAGTCATGACATTGGAGAAAGGGATCTCGGCTTTAAACATTTTACGACAATGCATGAGTTGGACCAGCAGGTAACAGACAGTCTTGAACTTCATTCTTTTGGCAGGCTTTATATCTGAGAGAATAAGCCCTGGAAATATCTGTAAGAATATTAATATAAAGACATGTTTTAAATGATTAGATAAATATACAGACATCAAATATAACAGGACATTACAGCCAGAATAAACTTGAAATAGGCAATATTTAAAAAGGTAAATAAAAAGAAGTTTTTTGATATAAACCGTATGTTTAAAAAGTATAATATTTATTTAGGGCTATTTTCAACATGGGAATAATCCAAACAACAGAGGTACTGACAGTGAGGGGTTGGGACCCGAGAAATGGTTTAGATCTGTCTGTTCTGGATGGAGTTACACGCCCCCTGAAAGATCAGGTAAGTAGCTTGGGAGTGCTTCTGGACCCCAAGCTCTCACTGGTTTCTCAGGCTGAGGCAGTGGCCAAGAGCGCTTTTTATCAGCTTTGGCTGATACGTCAGCGACGTCCATTTTTGGAGGTAAATGACTTTAAAACAGTGGTACATATGTTGGTAACCGTCAGGCTTAACTACTGTAATGCACTTTACGGGGGGATGTCTTTGTTCGTAGTCTGGAAACTACAATTGGTACAGAATGCAGCAGCCAGACTGGTCTCCGGGACAACATGAAGGGACCACATAACACCAAACTTAAAAGAACTGCACTAACTGCTGATATGTTTCCAGGTGAAATATAAAGTGTTGGTTATTACCGATAAAGCCCTTAATGTCTTAGGCCCAGGGTTTTTCAGAGAGGGCCTTCTTTGTCATGAACCCTGCTGCCTGTTATGGTGTTCTGGAGAGGTCTGGTTACGGTTGCCGTCGGCTCATCAGCTAGCGGCCCTGGACCAGGCTTTCTCTGTGGCTGCCCTGGGGCTTTGGAATATGCTTCCCGCTGAAATAAGAGCATCTCCTTCTCTGTTTGTTTTCAGGAAGACCCTCAAGATGCACCTGTTCTCACAGGCTTTTAATTAGAATTAATCTTAATAATTTGTTTTAATAACTGTTTTATGTGATTGTTTTTATTGTGTTTCATGGATTTTAATCAGTTACTTTTTATATTGTTTTAAACTTTGTACATCGCCTAGAGGTGTACATATCAGGCGGTATAAAATATAATTAATAAATAATAACAATCCACAAGGAAGCTCCCCAAGCAAATCCCTTTTGTCGATCTTCCAAAGAGGCCCCAACAGCACAGTTGGGGGTTATTCAATTTTATCCTCACAACAGTCTTGTTGACTTAGACTGAAAGATAGTAACTGGCTCACAATCATGTGGTCATTGTCATGGCTCCACAGTTTAATTCGGGCCAGTGATTGGCCCAAGAGTATTAGGTGTCAGGGATGTCATTTAGAGATGGAGGGAAACAAATCACAACAGTCTATTATAAGTCAAGAGACTACATTCACATACGGTAAAAATATGTAGTTGGCATAACAATCAAGAGCAGACCTTGCAACCTTGCTATGAACCTTACTCTTCCTTTCCCCCTGAAATCTCCTTGCCCCCAATCCTAAAATGTTCCCAAGTGCATTACCAACAGATCGGACATAAAAATAGTTGCCTGACTCTTCAAAACCAGAAATGAAAATATGGCCAACAATTTGTGAAAAGCAAGACTGATGAAAGTTCATGTGAAAAGGGTAAAGCACCTTTAGCATAGAAAGATGTTCTTGGCTAACAAAGCTTGCAAACCTGTACTCCATCTGAATGCACCCCAATATGTAGCATACTGCTACTCAGTTGAAAGCTGCGATTTAGAGGAGTTTTAGATAAGCACATAGGATCCAGCAGCTCATATTCTTGCAGCAATTGTGTGTGTGTGTGTGTGTGTGTGTGATTAGAAACAAGCTCAGAAGTTGATTTGCTCCCACTCCATTAAGAGCATTTTTTGCCCAAGCTGTTTTCCATTCTAACATATATTGGGCCCATTCACATGACCGCTTGGGAAGGTGGACAGGGAGGAAGGCTGCAAAACCTTACCTTTCCCACAAACGATCACAATGACATTGCTGGGCGCGCGGATCACGTGCCCGGACACTCCACTGCTGCCCCTGGCAGCACAGAGGTGCAGAGGCCAGGATGCGTTATCCCAGTCCCAGAGAATCCCACAATGCACCGCACCAGTGCACAATGCATTGTGGGGATCCCCCCCCCGCGACAGACAAGTGCCTGTCAGTGTTTGCAAAGCAGCCAGCTCTGCACACAGTCGCATAAACGCTCGCTCCCTTAACCTCATTTGAAAAGTGGGCTCCCTAGGTGGGTTTGCCACTGAAGCACCGGCAGGGAGCCCCGGGGCTCCCAATGATTCTTACAGACAGCCAAGCCCGGGCTTGGCACTTGTGAGAATATCCTCGTTTGCCAATGAGATATGTTTTAATACCATAGAAAAACAGACCTTAGCAGAGTGCAGGTGTTCCTATACAAATGATTTAAATTATATAAATTACTCAGCAGAACCCCCAAATCCACCCCATTAGCTAATGCATTAGTTAATGCATTTGGTTGTGGGTCAAATCAGATATTCGCTCCAACACTAGGCTCCTGCACAGGGGATGCAGGTCAAGGCAGTAGCAAATAGCAATATGTGTGCCCCCCTTCCCCTTGCAGATGACATCACACACAAGCTGAGCATTCCCGATTTTTACAATTCACCCCTTCAAAGAAATATTTTTAAAGTACATGTAGAAAACCTGCACATATTTTATTCTTATTTCCTTGCTATTAGCAGAAGTACATAAACCTCAAGAAACACATCCTAAAAGGGAAGTGTGGTTTCTCAATCCTACTGTAATAGCTGCAAAGTTACTAGCTCTGTACGAATTTACACAAACTAAGGACCTGTCCTTCAATGTCAAAAGTACTGATTTAGTATCCTCTTAATAATATAAGCCTTTATGGAATCTGTTTAACTTTCTAACCACTCAAGCAGTGACAGAATGCAACTGACGGATGTTGAAAATCATGTCTGTTTATGCTGGATGACACAACAGAATGACAGTGATGGGAGGGCTGTCACAGCTTCCAGTGCAGTTGCTGCTGTGCAGTTCTGAACAAATCCCATGTTAATGAATGCCGGCCCATTTGATATAAAGTCAAAGACATCAGCTCTTCCTCGTTTGCACTCAATCACATTTACAGTTTCTTTTTTAAAAAATATTGCCAGCTGTGGGCTTCGAAAAATGTCCTATATATTTCCCAGCCAGTTTGACTTTTTCCTAACCTGTAAAAGCAACTGCATGTGCCATAATTTAGCAGGTTTGGGATTACTATATTCAGACTCTAGAGGCTCTTGCACCCTCAAGTGTGGAACATAAAAGGGAGTAGCTGAACTTGGAATCATTTTACTTTTTTTACACAACTCTTATATAAGGTTGCCCCTTTTTCTTTTCACTGGCCATGCTCTTATATCAACAACAATCTAACATAAAAATTTAGCAAGTGAATTCACCCCCCACCCACCACTCATTGGTTGAGAACAATTGAGGATTTCTCCCACCAATTATTCCACTGCTCGACTTATAAGGAGGAGGCAAAAACTTACTAAGTTTCTGGCCAGTTACACAATGGCTTAACTTCCATAATAAACTGAAAACTGCCATTAGTTGTTATTCTCTTTGGATTCAGAGTAGCATTGCTTATCCTTTGGCACCTCACTGGTAAAAACCCTATATACTTTGCACTGGAAAACCAGCCCAATTACAGACCAGAAGTGCCAATCAGAATTCCACCAATACTGTACCCTTTTGACTGCAATGGATGAAGTGGCTTTGTTTGCTCATGCCTCTGAGAAAAGTAACAAAAGATAAATAATGCATACTGGGATCTCTTAAAACAAGCAAATAAGAAACAGGATCCCCACCATATTATGTACAAAATATATAATGAAGAGTAGGTAACAAATGGGTTTAGTATAGTTTTGTAATCAAAGATACTCTCAACGGTAATACAGTCAGTTTCAAACAAGTCCACAAATCCAAAACAGTGACCTCCATTTTGATCACCTGGAGTGACCTCCATTTTGATTAGTCTTTTTCAAGTGGTGAATAGTCTTCGAAAAGTTCTATAAACTTGACAGCACTGATCCAAATGCTCCAGAATCCAATCTTATGAGAAATATAAAACTCAGTTACTATCTAGTTGTAATCATGTTTCATATGAATATAGATACTTAATGAGAATATCTCCAAAAATTCCCAATATAAGGACACCTTACTACAAATAACATGTTATAAAACATCAAGCAAACAGCCTGTACATAGCTCACAATGTATGAAACCATCTTTGTTACAAAAGGATATACTAAAAACAACCAGTCCACTACAGCATTCCAACCAGGCAAATGTTTCATACATTGTGAGCTTTGTACAAGCTTTTTGCTTGACATTTTATAAAATGTTATTTGTAATAAGGTGCCTTTATATTGGGAATATTTATTCATTTATTTATTTATTTAGAGCATTTTTATACCGCCCCAAACCAAGGTCTCAGGGTAGGTTTTTTGGCAGGTATTCTCAATTATATTTTTATATAACAATATATAATGGAATGGAATGGAATGGAATGTAAGATAATATTTTTATCATTGGTGTGTATGCTTTCTTCTGTTTCTTAAAGACATTCTATTACCTAAGGTCAAAAAAATAAATAAACTGAAATTTTAATGCCAAAAACAAACTAGCCGCTTCATTACTAAGAGCCGGGCTACTGTACAGGCACAGGAACAAGACCAGATTTTTTTAATGAGCACTATATCTCATACAGAATGGGCTGAACCAGTTATCTGATATTTTATATATTTTATGCTTTTCTTAAGGTCAATGGGTGTAATAAACCTTACCTACCTACCTTAACCGGAATATTAATTATTATTATTATGCCACATTTACACCAGTTATGAGCTATCAAAAACAGCTTATATTTAAAACATAAGAACAATAATAAAAATGCAAATAATGACAAAACAGATTTTTAAAAAATAAATAACCTCTTTCCCTGCAAGTAACCAGGTTAGCACCAGAGAATGCAACATTATTTTGTTTTTTTGTCGGAAACATGGTGATAGAGATACATCAAAGAGGCTAGTCTCTTTGTATGCCAATTCTTAAATTTCTGAATAAACCTCAGTTAAGAAAACTAAATTGAATAAGAGGAGGCATTACAGAGATTGCAAGGCTTAAAAAAAATAAAATGGCTGCTAGTCCTCTTGAAAACAGAGTCTAATATCTGGTACAAGAATCACGCCAGACCATGTTTCTAGAATGTTATTTGAAAGCTATGGTTTTCTCGCCATATTTCTCCCTTTCTGCAGGCAGTAGTAAGGATAGGGTGTTGAGCAGGGATGTAGTTAGGGGAGAGGGGGTCCATGTTTGCCCCTCTCCCTGGTGGCCCCTTGGAGTGAGGCAGATAATGGAGAAAACAGGGAGGGGTGGAGCTGCGCGGCCCTCAGGAGCCTGGGATCTTTGAACCCATCTGCTCAATTATAGCTACACCCCTGGTGCTGAGTGGACAGGATGATGCAGAATGGGTCTCCCCTGTGCCCAAAATCACCCTCTCAAGGGGGGGGGGTGTTGTTGCCTGAATTACTTTAAACCAGGGCAAACAGATGCTATGCAAAAAGAGAATGTTGGCAGGTGCAACTTTTCTCGCTCCCGGAACACAAGAACATGATTAGCTGCACCTGTCAAACTGCACATATGAAGCTGCTTTATACTGTCAGACAGGTGGGTCATTTGGCCAAATACTGCCTACACTGATTAGCAGCAGTTCTCCCAGGCAGAGATCTTCCAGCCCAGCTGCCTGAGTTCCTCTAGCTGGAAATGCCAGGGATTAAATCTGGGATCACATGCATATAACGCATATGCTCTTCTACTGAGTCCTCCCCATAATTATGTTCCTGCATAGCTAAGTCTATTTAAGCTATAGGTACTCTTTCCTCTATTGAAAAAAGCATATACTTCAGGAGATGGGCAGGAGTTTTAGATTATGTCTGGGTATCATTCATTCATTCATTCAATTTTTATACCGCCCGTCCAAAAATGGCTCAGGGCGGTTTACACAGAGAAATAAATAAATAAGATGGACCCCTGTCCCCAAAGGGCTCACAATCTAAAAATAAATTTAAGACAGACACCAGCAACAGTCACTGGAGGTACTGCGCTGGGGATGGATAGGGCCAGTTACTCTCCCCCTGCTAAATAAAGAGAACCACCACATTAAAAGGTGCCTCTTTGCCAAGTTAGCAGGGGGTTAGCAGGGGGTTAGCAGGGGTATCAAGTTTTGAGAGGTCTAGCAGCCAATTTACTTAAGGCATCAGCCTTACAATATCTTCAGTGACAACTGCAATTATTGGATTTAGTCTAGTTTGGTCAGTCCACTTGAACTGTATGCCTACATGGGGTGGGAGGATGTGCCTTACTCATGCCTGGATTGGACTGGCACAACTTTCCACCAGCCTCAGGAATGATGAGAAGGACCCTTAGAATGGTGGTGTCTGGTGCTGTACTTTCTGCTTTTTGTGCCAGATACAACTGATCCCCACTGTACTGTATGTTATGTATGATGGTGGTAAAGGTCTATATGAACACTGGCTTCCACTAAAAGTAACTGAAAGTACACACACACACACACACACACAATGAGCAAAATGAAGACTAAATGTCCACTTCCTATAAGACCTTATTGCACACAAGCCTATCAAGCTTAACAATTGTGTCCTGCCTCTCTTGAGCTTGGATACTAACGAGCTTCAAATAAAAGATTAAAAAGTTGTAAATATTTTAGAATCTGTCCTCATTTAAAAGTGTAAATGGTACATGAAAAGGCTTTCATACATTATTGTGTTCACTCTTAGCATGTCATCACTCTTAGTGATGAAGCATGCTGCCAGACCAGATTTTGAGAAAATGGGGTGTATGTATAATCCTCCTCTAAATCCAAAGTGGGATTGTTTTACCTTTGAAATGGAACACATTCCTGGCCATCTGTTGCTGCTAACATTGATTTTCATTCTTCTTGGTGTCTGGCTGAAGCCAATTCATATTAATGTCAAGAAGAATGATGCACAGAGAATACAAAAATGTAGCCACGTCCCAGCTTTTAGAGACTCAGAGGGAAGTAATATAATATTAAACCAGCAAGTAATGTAAATGCTCAAACGAAGGCTTTTGCATCTTGTTCAAGACAAAGGAGGCCAATTTCATCTGCTCCTCACATGGTTCTTGTGATGTGAGAGGATTCTTTCCCCTTATGTTCAATACCTAAGAGGTGAGGAGATGGGGAATTATAAAAACAGAAAACTTGTGGAGCCTGGCCATCTGTATGCAAGTGCACAATGGCCATGAAAAGCCTCGCTACGCTGGAATGTGCCAGTAAGTGACATGATGACTGATCTGCAGGCCCAGTGGAAAAGTCAGTCGATATACCAGTGGAATTCATGAAGCATTTTTCCCTGCCAGCTTTGCAGACACTCCATTGATGCATACCAGAGATCTGATGATGTTAGCCAACTTGTACAGGAACATCTGTCACTTCCATAAATCAATCACTGGCACAATAATGACAGAACTGCTATTTACTTTTATACACTGATGACAGTCTGGAGCAGCAGCTCCCCTCTGTGTGGGACATGAGCTCCTTGCAAATCTGAAGAAGCATGGGCTTGATTCTATCAGCCCTTTTACCAATGCATAAATAAATAAATATGGGCCTTGGCAATATATTTGCCACCTTTGGAAAGTGTGTCTAATTTGTTTGGCTTGTATGATCTTATGTTATTTTCCTCCCTCCCTCCCTCCCTCCCTCCCATAGGTGTCTTAAGGCATCAGGTGCCCTTCAAGTCCCCCCACTCCACTACCACTACTCCAGCTTTTTAAACTCCAATTTCAAACGCTGATTAAAAAACATTGCATATAGTTCTACAAGAGTTATTAGCTCTTAAAAGCCTTTTACTAGCCTGTTTCCAGAGCTCAAATTATGGGGACGAGGAGAAGGAAAGTAGAGGGCCCACAAGGCCCATGACCCAACTGCCTCCAGTTTTAGCCATATTATGTCCTTGCTGTCTTCTAAAAACAATAACTAAAGGGGTCCAGTATACAAAGTAAAGAGGCCAAGCCACCTCTTGCCTTCTATTATTTGAGCACTGCTGGAACTGAGTTGTCTCAGTATTTATTGGACTAAAAGAAAAAGAGCCAACGTTCGTAAAACTTCCTTGCCTCATCACCCCAAGCTGATTCCTGTCGCAAGTGATCTGGTGAATGCCTTTTTAAAAGCTTGGATATAAGATAATATGAAAAGCTAATGACATGTAGAAGCATAGCATACCAGGAGAAAAATAAAGAAAAAGACAACAGCAGGAAAATAAATGCCAATCACAAATATGTTCTCCAGCACTGTGAAGGAAAAGTATATGTCCATCTCCACTGAAGTCTATAAAAAGGTAATATAGCCTACTGCATTTCATATGCAACTGGTTGTGATATGTTTTAAACTTTACTAAAAATATAGCTGCACAAACCTGCAAATGGTCAACATGAAGAGTTTTGCATAAATATGTTCTGCAGCCAGCTGTCCAGTATATTTGTAAAACAGGTTTGGGATTTGAGAAATATTACTCTTCAGGACTGGACAGATCCCAGGCACCAGGGAGCCACTGTGTCTAGAAATTGAACTGCGACGCCTAGAAAACACCAGCTCAATGATTGCTTCATAACAACTCCACTCCTGGACCAGAGCCCACTGTCACCACCCTTCCTCCTTTCTGCTGTTACACTGCCTTTCTTACTTCATCTTTGAGTCCTCTGGGGTGCATCCTTCTCCTCTTGCTCCTTCAGCTTCACCATATAGGCAAATAGGCCCCCTTCCTTTTTTGCCTGAAGCAGTATTGCAAGAAGCAGCCAGAGTGAAAATGACAGCTGCTGGTCGATGTGGGCAAGGAGGGCTGACTGAGAGCAAGGAGGCCAGCCATGTGGACAGCCAAGCTTTATGCTGTTGTGCAAGGAAGAGGACGTTTCGTGCTGTGTGTTTCTTCCTTATAGGGTAATGACTGCCGCCCCCTTTTCTTTCCTGCCTTCCCCTTCCAGGGTGTGCTCTGGCATCTACCATTGCTGCTGTTCCAGCTTTGTGCATTTGGTGACCCAGAGGTGTCAGTGCTGCTGCTCCCTGAGGAGCAGCAACTAGCTTGCTCACTAGCTGGCCTGACCACCGCCATTTCCCCAGCACTGCACTTTCCTGTTTTCCCCTCTTTTCCAGGAAAGGCATTGATGGGTCATGTGCTGTGTAAAGCCAGAACAGCAGTAGTGGTGATGCTGGTAATGGCATCAGCTCCTCAGGAGGAGGAGGCAGGAAGGGGGAAAAGGGGTGGTGGTACTTACTCAAGGCAATTTTTAACCTCCACTTTAAACAATAATTCTTTGGTTGAAGCAAAGACAAAGATGTGCACACTTTCCTCATGAACAGAATATTCCTTTCTTTCCGGTGGAGTATATATTTAGATTCCTGAGGGGCACGTGCTTAAGTAGTACACTTGAGAACTAACTTATGTTTTTGTTAAAAAGGTATGAGTTCTGTCCCCCCCACCCGACTTCCTTCATATGAGTGTGTGGGCACTAGTTCTCATTAGTACAGGAGTACCTCAGTATTTGCAGGGGTTCTGTTATCCGCAATTACCCTGGAAACAGAAACCACAAATACTGAGTCATTGGGGCAATGGGATTGCAGGGAGTTAGGTTCCCAGAGGCCCAAAAATTGCCCTAAAATGGGAGGTGCATTTTAAAAGAGCAAAATAAAATGCCCCATTGTGCTCTGTAGGCCTCCAGCAATCCAGCAATGCACCCCAGAAATCGGAAATCATCCAGGATAAAGCACAGGGCTTTTCAAGTAAATGAGCCACAAAATGATTCCGTTTCACTAAATGGTGGGCAGAAATTATCTTAGAGGTCATTTCCGCCCACCCCAAACCCACAGATACACGAGTCTTAAACATTTGTGTGCTGCTTTTTGGTCACATATATCGAGATTGAGTGCGAATTACCCAACCGCAGATATGTAAAACCACGGGAACTGGGTCCGCGGATGCTGATGTTTGCGTGTGTGTGTGTGTGTAGACACACACACACACACACACACACACAGTGCATGAGTACAGCATTCCTGCTTTAAAACACACACACACATCTGAAGAGGGCTTGTGTGAAGCAGGATACAGACCCTTTCAAATGTAGGTACAGGTAGGAAGTTACTGCTGTGTGTTGAACATGAGTAACTGTATATGTATCTGGAGCTTTATGCACACACTCTGTATATATTGTATGTGTGAACCTAATACATGAATATGGCTACATATTCTCAAATGCTTATGTGGTAGTGATGATGGTTTCTGATTAAAACTAGAGGCCAGTGTCTGTACTCCCTTTGCAATTTGTAGAGGCATTCCACTCTGCACTGCAAAGCTACATCACTTTTGCACCAGTTTCACTGGCCAGCTTCTCCCCCACCTCCCTCACACACACAAAGAATCTTGGGAATTGTAATTTGGTGAAGGTTATGAGTGGGGGTTTTGTTGGTGGTGTTTTTTAAAGTAAATCTTAAGTCCTTCTCACAGAATTACAGGTCCCTGGATGGACAGGAAAATCTATTTCATTCTCCATGGTGTGGCTAAACCCTTACAGTTGAGCGACGTCGCCTGAGCTGCTGAGGCATGCCTTGAAACAGTGGCGGGATCAGTGGGGAGGGGAGGGTTTGAGGCAACTATGGGTTAGTTACTAAAAGAGGCAAGTGTTATTGCCTCTTTTAGGAAAATGGATTCTCTGAGGGATGGCCAGAATTAGATGCTCATGCCTCAGAGCACAACAAGGATTGGAGAGAGAGCAGGAGAGAACCATACTCTCAGCAGTAGCAGCAGAAACCTCTCAAGTGAGGTGAAGCTTGCCCTGTGTAAAAGGTGGGAAAGCAAGCCCAAGCTAGGAGAATTTGGGGTCAGTGTGTGATCTGACAGCAGTCCTGCTCCTCTGCCCTGGTGTGCTTGTTCATCACAGTGGCAGATTCCTTGTCTATTCAGTTATCTAATTTAAGAAGCCAGAGGAAGTGGGTGGGGGAGGCAGCAGTTCCTTCCATACTGAAATGAGAGCACCCCTAAGCTCAGGACTAGCCATGGTGAACTGGGACACACAGTCTTGCCTATCCCCCCCACCCCAGCTCCACCTATAATGTCCCTAACCTTGCAAGTGCCATTATGGCCCCTTGGTCCCAGAGCCCCCAACAGCAGCAATCAAAGGGATGCAACATTTTAAAAAAACTTTAAAGCTATACTAGCCTCTGAGCACTCCCTCCTGCACTCCCTCCTCCTCGCTCTCCGCTCCTGTTCTGGCCACAGACCATATACAGCCGTGCCTTGCAGCTTGTTCACTGGTGTCACGCTCCCTCTGCAGTTTGGGCGGGCAAACGTGACATCGTCACGTGCATGCACTGTGGACTAGGCTTAAACCCGAAATGTTTAGGAGGCCATTATAAAGGCCTCCTAAACATTTCGGCTCTGGGGGATGGTTTCAGCATTTCGGCACTGGTGGAGGTGGCACTTTAAGGGTGGGGAAGGGTGTGCTCACCCCTCCCGCTGCATTTCCCCCACCAGCTCTCCATTATTTTCAAGCCCCTTGGGGCAGCAGCGTTCCTCCCTGCTGCCCCGTTGCCCTCATTCGCGATCATGCATGCGCCTGTTGTGCGTTCACGGCAGGCACGCATGCACGCAAAGGGCACGCACACAATGGGCACATGCACGATTGCTACTTCCGGCCACTTCCAGCCGATGAGGGCAATGGGGCTGCAGGGAGGAACGCTGCCACCTCGAGGGGCTTGAAAATAATGGAGCACTGGCAGGGGAAATGCAGTGGGAGGGGTGAGTACACCCACTCCCCCCCTTAAAGTACCACCCCCGCCAGCACTGAATCACCTTCGGACACATCCCTACTGTGGACTGCTCATGCTCATGCAGAAGCAGCTCAGCAGCAGGCTGCTAACCTGGCCAGCACAGCCCAACCCAGCCCACCACTGAAGCCTAGTTGCGCCACAGCTGTAGAGGAGATAAGGTGGCCATGACAGTGTGGCTAAAATCTGGGTAAATACAGAGATGACCAGGACGCCGGGGGACAGAGCTCAAATCCGAGTGCTACCCAGATATCTGGGGGACATGGCAACTTTAATCAGTAAGCCATGGTCCACTTCCTGAAGTCCTAGAGTACAGGTAGCTAAGAGGGAACAGGAAGGGAGAGTTTTCAGAAAGCAATATAGGAAGGTGGGGAAGCCAGAACAAGGAAGGGAATGGCTATTTTGCCTCTTACCAGGGGGAAAGGAAAAGGGAAAAAGGATCAACATCTGCCTTTTAAATGTAAAGAGCTGTTGAGTTTCTTACTGCTCTGGCAGGTATTTGAAATTGGAGCTGAAATGCATCTTAGGAGGCAATCATGGGATTCTAAATGCCGTGTTTGAATTGTAACACCAAAAGGAGGGGAAACAGCTGCAAAGTAAAAATGTGTTCACAGGAGGGGGTGCTTATAATCCCCCGCACTAGTAATGCACCCCTGCAGGTGTCTTTCAAGGCTGCCCCCCACCCAGCTGTGTTTATTTCTGATGTCAGAGCTCAATGGAGGAAAGATATTTGCAGGGGAGAACTGGTCGGTGCAGAAAGAACTAAGCACCCCCACTCCCACCTGCAAATTCTCCCCTACATATCCCCACCTCCACCCTTGCATTAGCATAACATCAGCAAACATGGGTGTGGGAACTCACGTTGGCTGAGGCAACTTACTCTTTGTCAGGATTCAAACCCAGCGTGTCAGCATCCACCCTGGCCTCAGATGAGAAGGACCGTGATGAGATCCCAGGGGAATCCTTGGATGAGGACCCTGAGGTGGTCCCTGAAGAATTCCAGGGTAGGGAGGATCTCAACCAGTTTCAGGAGGTCTCCATCCCACAGAGGATCTCAATCCAATGCTGGAAGAACTGGAGTTGGAGGTGGTCCCACTGGATCGCCCAGGGAAGATAATGAATTGAACCTAGGGTTGTGCATTTTGTTTTGTTTTTCTGTTTTGCTTTTGGTCCGAATCCGAAACACCCCAATTTTGTTCTTCGTTCGAAATTGCAAAATCTGAATACAAAACGGTTTGGATTTTTAAAAATGGCCCCAGGGAAAAACTAGTGGGTGGGGGTGGTAGTGCCCAATGGGTGGAAACTACCACCCAAATTTCAGAGGAATTGGGCAAAGGGCTGGGTTTTGGTGAATTTTTGAAGTATAGGATTTTTCCCTTAGGGAAGAATTGAGGTTTTAGCAAAAGTATAGCTTCATGTTGGGGGGAAAGGGGTGGCCCAGAGCAGAGTAGGGTGGGTGGTAGTGCCCAGTGGGGGCAAGGAAGCTGCCAGAATTATTTCAAAGGAATTGGGCAGAAGGCTGATTTTTAAAGATGTAATGGAGTTTGCGTGTCTGTAAAGTTCTTCCCCATAGGGAATGATGGACCTCCATAATTCCTGCCCCATAACTGCACTTGGGGGACACCACGGTGGCCCAGAGCTAGTGGAGGTGTAGACCACATAGGGTGCCAACCACCCCCATGGGTTGCTAACCCATGGGGTACTGGGTTCTGTTGTTTCTGAGATGTTTTGAGTGTAGATTCAGATTTTCTGGTAGCATATGAGAGTGGATTCGTGGTTTGTCATTGAAAATTTCATATGCTACCAGAGAATCTACACTCAGAACACCTCAGAAACAACAGAACCCAGCACCCCCATGGGTTAGCAACCCATGGGGCGGTTGGCACCCGATGTGCACTACACCACCACTCACTCCCGGCCACCCCAGTGCCCCCCAGATGGAGTTATGGGTCTGCTGAAACCTACATTATTCCCTGGGGCGGGGGGGGGGGACCTTAAAGAAGTGTAAAGTTCCAACAATTCCTAAGAAATCAGCCCTTTGCCCTATTCCTTTGGAATCTGGCTTGTGGCAGGCACCCTTTGGGGCACTGCCACCCAACCCACTGTTTTGCCCCTCAGGCCCCCTTTCTGCCCCGAATCTGCCCCAAAGTCATTTCAACTTCAGAAATTCTTTAAAAATCAGCCCTTTCCCCAATTCCTTTGGAATCTGGGTGGCAGCAGGCACCCATTGGGGCACTACCACCTGAACCACTCTTCTGCCTTTAAAGCCCCCTTTCTGCCCCCAATCTACCCCAAATAACATCAACATCACACATCAACAACAGCAGAGCTTTGGAAAAAAATCAGGCAGATTTCCAAAGGTCATACACATCCACATCCCCCCGCCCGAAATGCAATTGATCTACACACAACAGTGTGAAACAACAACAATGAAATGCACACTGCCCCACTGGCCAATGAGTGTAAAATTTACCCTTAAATTTGCTTAAAAGGAATAAGGAGGCAATTGCCAGCAGATCAGCCCATGCTTTCGCTGGCCAATCTGTGGGCTGAAAGGGCTGGAAATTCAATCAGAAGTCAAAACTCAAAATGGAGACTGAAGGAGAAAGACTTTCTGCAATTGCAAAATGGAGTTCCAAAACAGCCGAAACAACAAAACATTTTGTATCCGAAACAGGGACGTTTTGTTTTGGCTACAAAACAGCTGAAATGGCCTGTTTTGTTCACAAAACGTTCTGTATCCAAAACAAAACGCACAACCCTAACTGAACCTCACATAGATCACGCTCCCAAGGACCTTGAGTGTTCCCCAGTGGAGACTTCTCAAGACACAGATGTGGAGGACCCCAGATCTTCCAACCTCTTGGTACCAGGTGGGCCCCTAGGGGTTGAACAAGAAGGACCTGCCAAATTGCCAGCGCTGCAAGACTTGGGCCAACTTGCAGGAATGTGGAGGAGTGCCCATTTGGCTGTGTGACAGCACTTGCTGAGAAAAGGCCTCCTTGGGAGCAGAAGGTCTACTTGTGAGGTGGCAGAAGGCCAATTTAAGTTGCTAAGGCTAACAAGCCATAGCCCAGCAATCAAACACAGCCTATTTAAGCCTTCCTTAGGCCTAGGCTGGTTGCTGGAACAACAGCTCTGCTTGCTGTGGACTCTAGCTCCTCAACTCCAGTTCCAAGTTGCTCTGCTGACTAGAGATGTGCATGAACCTGTTCAGAGACCCTTTTATGGGCCTCAAAACAGGTTCAGACACTGGCTGGCTTGGACATTTGATAGCGGGGAGGGTGTCTGCCTTTAAGGGTAGGGGAGGATTCACTTGCTCCCCCCCCCCGCTGCCACATTTCCCCAGCTGGCACTGGATTTCGTAAAAGTCCGTTGGGGAGGCAACGCCCTCCTTGCCGCCCCATTGCCCCCTTTACCAGATGTAACTGGAAGTACTTGATGGAAGTACTTGTAACTGGAGTTGGGGAGTTAGAGTCCACAGCAAGCAGAGCTGTTGTTGAACCCTACCTTCTAGTCTCCACATACTCCTTTGAAACGGCACTCTGCCCTAGCTGCTTTCCTGTGCTGACAATAACAGGTGAACACTCTACCAATCCGTGCTGCATAGCTATGGCAGGACACTCCTCTACTCAGCCACAGGGTGGTTTTATATGAAGAAGCATTGCATACTGGCCACATAATCTCACCATGTGGTGGCTGTGTCCTCATTGGGGGGGAGCAGCTTTTTTTTAAACAATCCAGAGCGAAACTGATACAGCCAATTCACATTTATGTGATTGTGGAGGTGCAATACATTTCTTTTGGCACATAGCACAATTAAGCAGCTTTGCAAGTAACCAAATGTGGGGAAGGGTATCTTTATTTATTCAAGTATGTGTGTATATGCACATGTTCCCACCCTTCACCTATCTTCAAGTCAGCTTTATACCTAGGTGGCCAGATTTGGCTTTAAACAAAGCCAAATTCTGGCTTACGGCCCATTTGACTTATTATACTTATTATACCCCTTAGGTTCTGGCAACCCTGCTTTATACCAGGGGTGGGCCCTGGGACAAAAAGTGAAAATGGGCCCCTGCCCTCCCACCTCCTCCTTCAGAGAAGCAAAAAAGTGAGCGTGGAGAGCAAACTGTCACTCAGCTGGTGGGGCCCCTCGGGACATCTCCCCCTGCCATTCAATTATACCTATACCCGTGCTTTAAATACAAAATGCATATTTATACCCATGCTTTATACACAAAATGAAATCATAAAAACCATCCCTGAAAATTCTACTAAACTGTTGAATATTTAAAAACAAGTACAACAACATTCTAAAACTGTAAATAAACAGTAACCAGCTGAAAAGACACATACTACATCACTGCACACCGATCACAACTCTGAAAGATTCATTTTGCATTGCTTATGGTGGCATAAAAAGGAGGTGCATTTTCAAGGATCTTTTTCCAGAGCCTCAGGGCAACAGCTGTAAAGGACCAACACAAATATCAGCCCAGGACCAGCTGTGCAGGACTCCAGCACTTGCTTCTCTCCACCAGCAACTGGCTCCCCAGGTGCGTGGTCATTTCTGAAACTCGGTCACCCATACTAGAGAATGTTTCCACTGATATTCTATCACTTGATCCTACGGCAGCATGAGAGCTGATGTGTTGTGCATTACAAGGCAGACTTTCACCTCCAGCTTGTTACCCTGACCTAGATAACTAAGCCTGCTCACGTGGTCACTTCTCCCAGGCTATGACAGTTCAATCATTAATGAGCTCATTGCACTCTATTGCCGCAGGCAACACATCATTCTAAATGCTATTTCCCCCCTTGTTTATGTTCTCTATCCTTAAAAATAGGCACTGTTATTAGAAAGGTTGGAAGAAACTAAGGGAGTATGCACCATGCTGAAATTTAGAAATACAAGAGCATTAAAAATGTCCATAAAGACACAAAGCTAGTATTTAAAGGTACACTCCACTAAGATGTTTCCAATGCAATGTCCACTGAAATGAATGGGAGGTGTGCAAAAGCACAATGATGCTCTAGCATTGCTCCCATTCATTTCAATGGGGCTTGTGCAAGAGGACTTTCTGTGTGTCCTTGAAATGCCTAACAGAAACTATGAATGGATGATAACAGCAGGTTGATTACCTGTAGCAGGAGTTCTTCTGGTGATCAACTGTACCTTGGCACAACTAGGCTTTGCACATGCGCTGGAGCCCAATCAGGAACCTTCCAAGCTTTTCTACAACCTATTTTTGTGGTAGCCACACCCCCTAATCCCTGCATGAAAGCAAGGCTATTCCCCCTTCCCCCTCAGTTCTGGATTCCACCATGCCCATAAACTACTTTCCTGCAGAGGGGAGGAAGGGTGTGTGTGTGTAAAGGTACAGTTTGACCACCAGAAGAACCACTATTACAGGTAAACAATCTACTGTTCTTCTTAGTGGTCACTGTACCTCACACAACTGGACTCATGCCAAGCTGTCTTACCAAGTGGAGGGAGCTTGGTGTCACATGAAGATAGACTGTAGAACAGCCCAGCTGAACATGGCATCCTGACATGTTTTTGTATCCAGTGCATAATGCTTGATAAAAGAGGACAGAGATGTACATATTGAGTCTAGAGGGATAGCCCAATCAAAAAGCTGTGGAAGTAGCTAGTGCGCATGTAGAATGAGCACGGATCCCTAGTGGTACAGATTTTCTAGGAAGTTCATAGCATAGTTTGATGGTAGCCACAATCCATCTGGAGATAGACTGAGCAGAGGCCCTTTTCCATTTGTTGCCTGTCTTGGTGTGATCATAAGTGAGGAAAAGGAACTTTGGAGGTTCTGACTGCTTCAGAGCTCTGATACAGGCGTGATGCAATGCCTTGCCATCAGCAGTCCTGGAAGGGAGATATCAAAAGATCCCCAAGTACAAAGAACGTACTTGTCTCTGCAAATCAGGTGATATTGAAACAATGGCTCATGTGCTCCTCCATTGCCAATTTTACCAAGATATACAGTGTATACATATAACCGCTTTTATTAATTGCCATCCAGGTTGTACAGACTCTTTTTATAGGGATTATTTCTTAAATGACCAGAATGACCTGAGATCCTATAATGTGGCTACGTTCTGTTTGATAGCCAGTAAAATCTGTCAGCAGTTCATTTAGAATCATTTTTAACTGTTCTGTATGCTTAAGTATGTGCTTAACCACTCTATTATAAATCTGTAGGTTATGTAGGTTTTTGTTGGACTTCTGTTCGTAAACTGTGCTGGTCTGTGATCATAATAAAGGAATTGAATTGAATGGTTCGTGGGCTGGCTCAGGTATACTTGTAAAGGGGAATCCTTGAGGATTACCCTTTACAAGTAAAGGGAATCTCTAACCCTAATAGTAAAGGTGACGTGGGGGGTTGGGCGGGGGCAGGTAGCTAAAGAAAGTGTCTTCCACTGGCCTCTTTACTTTTAGAGGAGGTGGTGGAGGTGGGGAGAGGTGGCAGGGGCTCCTCCAAGCCCACCACCAGCCTCCCTAATGACAGCTCAGGCACAGCACAAGCAGAGGTCATTTGCGTCACCATGTGATTTGCCATGCAGCCAGCCTGGGCTGTCATATAGGAGGTCAGTGGGGGCTTGGAGGAGCCCCCACCATTGCCCCCTGCTGTTTCTCCACCACCACCTCTAAAGGTATGGAGGCCACTTGATTTAGCTACTACCCACCCACACCAACTTTACCATTAGGTTTGTTTATTTATTTATTTATTTATTTATTTAAATGGATATTTATACTGCCCCAAACCAAAGTCTCGGGGTGGTTCACAATAATAAAACAATACAAATATGTAAAACATTAAAATCAATTAAAACTTTAAAGCTTTAAAAGCTGCCTAAAATCAGAACAATTTACAATATTTAAAATCACAAAAGCTAAAAGGCCTGGTTAAAAAGATGAGTCTTCAAGTATCTTTTAAAAACCACTAGAGATGGGGAGAGTCTTATGTCAGTGGGAAGCGCATTCCAAAGTCTTGGAGCAACAACTGAGAAGGCCCGTCCCTGAGTGGCCACCAAACGACTTGAAGGTAGCCACAGACGGGCCTCCCCTGACTAACACAATGGACGATGAGGATCACACAAAAGAAGACACTCTCTTAAATATCGTGGGCATAAGCTGTTTAGGGCTTTATAGGTTATAACCAGCACTTTGTATTTTGCCTGGAAACCTATTGGCAGCCAGTGTAACTCCTGTAATATTCCTATATTAGGTAATATGGTCTCTTTGAGATGACCCGGAGACCAACCTGGCTGCCGCATTCTGTACTAATTGTAGTTTCCGGACTACGTACAAAGACAGCCCCACATATAGCGCATTGCAGTAATCAAGTCTAGAGGTTACCAGCAAATGTACTACTGTTCTGAGGTCATGAATCTCAAGAAACGGACGCAGCTGGCATATCAACAGAAGCTGATAAAAAGCACTTCTGGCCACTGCCTCAACCTGAGAAACCAGGGATTAGGGAATCCTCAAGGATTCCCCTTTACAAGTATACTTGAGCTGGCCTGTGAGCCTGTTCTTTGAACTGAGGGCCAGTCCAGTTCGAACTTGGACCAGCACCCACCTTTGGGGATGGTGGTCCAGTTTGAATTTGGACCACCCGAACCGGACCACCTGAACCATCTCACACAGCCCTAGTCTCCTTGACCACCAGGGGGTGATCAGTATGTGTAACACCCTATCTTTTCTGATTTTCTGCAGTATTCTTGGCAGGAGCAGAATCAGAGGGAACATATAAAGGAGGCGATTGCCCAAATGGAGTGCAAAGGCATCACCTAGAGAGCCCTGACCAGCTCTTGACCTTGAGCAGAACATTGAGCATTGAGTATTTTGTGGAGTTGCAAACAGATGAATAGAGGGTGTTCTCCACTCCTTGAAGATGACTCGTAGGGGCTCTGGTCCACTCTTGATCCCATGAGGTGGTTCTACTATTGTGTTTACTTCCCTTTTATGTGTATGGCCACAAGGGTGATTTTTCAATGGATAGTCTATTCCCAAATATGAAGGGTGAGGTATAGCAAATCGGTGGACTCAGTACCACCCCGGCACTTGGTATTTGCCTTTGCTATGGCATTATCAGTTATCTGTACCATAGAGCCCTGGATGTACTGGGTTAGGCATCTAAGGGCTTTGAAAATCACTAGGAGTTCTAAGTAATTTATGTGGTGATGTATTCTGTACAAGACCACAGTCCTTTGACCTTTATTTTTTGGAGGTGTGCTCCCCAACCTGCATTTGAAGCATCTGTAGTGTTGCAGGTCAACAATGTAGGTGAGCAGAAGCTTGCATGATCTTTTAAATTTGAGAGAAGTGTCCACCACCTGACTGCTTGGCGTACATGGAATGGAATTGGGAGAATAGTCAATTGAGGTCAGAGGCAAGGGTTGTAGATGTCAAAAACCACTTTTGTTGGATTCTCATGCACAGCCGTGCATGTGGCAGAATTGGAGTCATGGAGGCCATAAGTTCTAGCAAACACTGAATAGTCAGAACAGAATTTCTTGGGTGATACATCAGCTGTGTGGCTAGACTGTGGATAGCTAGAATCTGATCCTAAGGAATGGCTTCTTGGATTCAATTGAAAATGATGCTAGAAACTTTATGGATCTGGACAGCGTCAGTTGTGATTTCTTGTAATTGATCTTGAGACCTAAGTTTGACAAGAGGAAGAAGGGGGAATAGCTTCTCTTTCACGCTGGAATTGTGAGGCATTGTTACCTCCAAAAAAGGATTATACAAAAGCTTGGAAGGATGCTGATCAGGCTCCAGTGCATGCGTGAAGCACAGTTGTGTAAAGTACAGTGAGCACTAAGAATTGCTACCATCATCCTTACATCACTTTATTTTAGGGTGAAGATTTAGATACATACTAGCCAACCCTGCACAGAGCATCTGTGCACTCTTTGGGGTCGGCGGTTATCTCCCTGCCCCCACCTTATGCCCCAGTCTCCGCTTCCTGACCCAGCCGCCTCTCCTCCCTGCTGCCACTTCTGTCCCCGCACTTTCTTTCCCCACTCCTGGGCCTTGCCTCCACGGCCGGGCCGGGCCACTGCCGCCATTGCGACCGATCCTCCTGGGCGAGCCTCAGCCAATCAGGCGTGTCTGCCACCCAGCCAATCAGCTGGGATCTGGAACGCACATTCCAAGGCACACCCAGGAGAATTAATATAACAGATGTTCCAGTTTAACAATTCACAGTGGAAAGCAAATCAGCCATCAGTTCTTGAATGCAATATTTTCAGTACAAGCAGAGCTGCCCATTCAGTTTAGGTCATATCAAGCAGCTAATTGATATAAAATGCATGTACTTTCCTTATCTATCTATCAAATTTATACCCCGCCCAAATTTACGTCTCTGGGCGGCTTTGTGATTGGATTATGCCATCTAAACATTAGACCACAAACTCTTTACATGATATAGACAGAATGAAACACATACCTTCCTCCGGTGAGATGGCACAATGAAAAAGGTTTCAATATTATGCTTCTTCAAGAAACTGTTCCTTTCATGGCCATACCCTGGTTCTACCTCGTAGTCACCATTTAGGCACTCTAAGGTGGTCTTTGTTATATGCACTTTCCTGGGGGGTGGGGAATAAAAGATCACGTTTTAAGACTGTGACTTATCATGACATTAAGACAGAAGTCACCCTCAATGCTCTGTCAATTTGCCGCTGATGAGAAAAATTTGCAATCTGATGAAGATCTCTGCCTTTCTTTGGAGGTACAAATGCGACAAATATTTATATACTGCTTTTCATAAAATGTTCCCCAAGTGGTTTACATACATAAATATAAATAAATAAAAAAGGTTCCCTGTCCCCAAAGGGCTTGCAGTCGAAAAATGAAACATAAGATAGACACAGTTGGAAGGCTGCTCTGTGAAGAGCAGACACAGCTGAGAAGGTGAGCAAGCTTATCTAAACATCTAGCCTTTCCCCCTTCAAACAAACTAACAGAAAGAGGGGAGATTTGCAGGGGCTGTTTCTCTTTAAGGGGTAGGTCTTAGTCTCTCTCTCTCTCTCTCTCTCTGAGGGTGGGTGGGTGTGGGTTAGGGTTAAGGTTAGGATTTCCCAGGATTTCCCAGGGCCAGGAGTTGATAGGGTTCCAAATTCCACTGTTTACTTAGTGCCTGCTTGGAGGGGGTGGAGTCAGCTAGGGCTGGGAGAGGCCCCACATTCCTTTCCTTTGACTCACATCCTGTGTGTCAGTTGGAAGGCTACTCTACAAAGTAGGTGAAGGTCTGAGAGCATAGCGAACAGGGATAGCAAACAGGACATAGGGATAGCAAAAAGGGCATGGGAGTTTTGCGGGAGTTTAGCGGGAAGTGTGCGGGGGAGTTTGGATCACAAGGAGCCTGGTGGAGAAGATAATGTAAGTACATATTCCTCCCTCGTATCCCTCATATTCTTGGGAAAGGCTGTTTGGACAGTTAAAAAGCTGACCATTACAGCTGAGACCTATCCTTCTAATAAACAGATAATAAACTACTCATAATAAACTATCTCTAAATACTGTAAACAGCCAACAAGACAGTATGAAGATAGAAAGTCAGCAGGGGAAGGGGCACTTCCCAGTGTATTGCACAGAGTGCCACATGTATGACTATTTGCTCCATGGGCAGAAGTCATGAGTGTGTGCTCGGTGCAAGGAGCTCCTGGCCCTCAGTTAACAAATCCGTTCCCTTGAGACCAAGGTGGCAGATCTGGAGAAGCTCAGAGAGACAGAGAGGCATGTGGATGAGACCTTCATAGATGTGATAGAGGCATCCCACTCCAGGGCTGGTAGCTCCTCTGCTGTCAGGAAGAATGACGGTCTTGGGCAAGGAGGACATCAGTCTGAGGAAGAGGGAAATGCTCCTTTAGAAGGGACCCCTTCTGTGGATGATGAGCCCATATCCTCTCGCACAGGGGATACTCCTCTGGTTGGTGGGGGCCTCCTTGTAGTGGGTGATTCGATCATTAGAGGTATAGAGAGATGGGTTTGTGACCCGTGTGTTGACCGCATGGTGACTTGCCTGCCTGGTGCGAAGGTTGCGGACATCACGCAGCGTCTAGACAGGCTCCTAGGCAGTGCTGGGGAGGAGACAGTTGTCGTGGTGCACGTTGGCACCAACAATGTGGGGAAATGTAGTCGGGAGGTCCTGGAAGCCCAATTTAGGCTGATAGGCAGTGTATTGAAGTCCAGGACCCCCAAGGTAGCATTGTCAGAAATGCTACCTGTTCCACGTGCAGGTGCAGTGAGACAGGCAGAGCTGAGGGGTTTCAATGCGTGGATGAGACGTTGGTGCCAGGAGGAGGGGTTTAGCTTTGTTAGGCACTGGGACACATTTTGGGGCAAGCAAGGCCTGTACAAAAGAGACGGGCTGCACTTGAACCAAGATGGAACCAGACTGCTGGCGCTTAAAATCAAAAAGGTTGCAGAGCAGCTTTTAAAATGACACCTGGGGAACAGCTGATGGGAGCTGGGCAGTACCCCGTTTGGCAAAAGCCATCCCTTAAAGTGTGAGGGTGCAATGAATTCAGATAAAACAGAAGGGGACAGTGCAGAACCGCATAACGAGCAGACAGGAGCCTGTGCCAGCAGGTCAAAGAGTCATAAGAATAGCATACTTCAGGGGAGAGATTCAGAGTATAGGTGCTTATATGCCAATGCCAGAAGCCTCCGAGCCACGATGGGTGAGCTGGAGTGCTTGGTTGCTAACGCAGAAATAGATATATTGGGCATAACAGAAACATGGTGGAACAGTGAGAACCGGTGGGACACAGTCATCCCTGGGTATAAACTCTACAGAAAGGACAGGGAGGGGCGCATTGGAGGTGGAGTAGCACTGTATGTTAAAGAAGGGATAGAATCTAACAAGCTTGAAAACCTAGGTGGACTGGAGTCCTCCACAGAAACCCTGTGGGTGACTATACAAGGCTGGAAAGAGAACGTGCTACTGGGGGTGTGCTATCACCCTCCGGATCAAAACGCCGACAGTGACCGGGAGTTGCAGGAAGAAATCAGGGAGGCGTCAAGCAGAGGAAGGGCTGTAATTATGGGTGACTTCAATTACCCACACTTAGACTGGGTAAATTCACAATCAGGTAATGAAAAAGAGGTCAAATTTCTAGATACACTAAATGACTGTACCCTAGAACAGTTGGTCATGGAACTGACCAGAGAGAAGGCGACCTTGGACCTAATTCTGAGTGACACCCAGGACCTGGTGCGTGATGTCAGTGTCATCGACCCTTCAGGGAACAGTGACCACAGTGCCATCAAATTCAGCATACATGCGGGGAGAGAATCACCAAGGATGTCAAACACAGACATTTTAAATTTCAGAAGAGGAAACTTCTCCAAAATGAGGAGTACAGTGAAAAGAAAGCTGA